>NW_025334028.1:25029857-30029857 GCF_019186645.2 Phyllostomus hastatus | reverse complement strand
GCTAGAACAGAGACCTGCCAGGGAGTGGACTGGAGTGCGAGGGCTGGCTCCTGTAACGGGGGTGGCTCTGGACCCTGGAGACCCCCCAGGTGACAGGCATGGGACGAGGGGGTTTCCCACGCTCGGAGCAGCTGACAGTCCTACTGGGCCTTCCGAACACTCTGAGAACGCAGCCCAGCGGTCAGACTGAGGCCCCCGGTGTGCACTTCCGCCCTCAGCCTCTGCCCGGGACTGCGTGTGCTGACTGAGGCGCAAATGAAAAAGTAACTTGAGAATTCCGAAAACAGCAGACATTTAGAAATAAAGTGTATTTTCATATTCACTTCTGAGTTTTAAATCAAGGATCTACAACATGTTGCCCTAAAAATAAGCCCCTTCTACACTCGCTGAAGTTATCCAGATTTAAGGCACATGGATAGATAGTTTACCTCCACATGATAACTGCCCCCAGATCTCTTTCTTCCTCCTTAAATCATTTATTGTGGCTAATAATTATAAAAATTTGACTAGTGTGCCTTTTACAAGCTTCCTTTTACATAGAACCTGCCCAGATGTTACCATCATTGTGAAACAAAGAAACCGAAACAAAAAGAATGTGATGCCTGAGATCACCCACATGCTAACTAAAGGGAGCCAAAGCAAGCTCTAGGTAAGCTCTAAAGATTTATTACCATTACCATGATTATCAACATAACATAAAGCAATGTATTTTTCTAACATTTCTTAATTTAAAAATCCTTTCACATTTACCATGTCATCTAAATCTATAAAAACAAACTCAGGAGAGTGAAATGTCTGGCTGTGAGTCCCACAGAAAATGAGGATGGGGACGCTGAGAGCAAAGACTGTTCCGGAATGTTACCGCTGCCTGAGCATGGCAGGACACGCCAGTTAGATCTGGGGTAGAACAGAGATTGCCCCCAAGTCCCCTCAGAGACTGGCCAATCGACTTCTCCCCTATGGCCCACAGCTTGTGGGCTTGTGCGGGTTCCTACGAGAGGCCATTGCCTCGCCCTGAGCAGGTGTGAGAGACATTTTCCCTTGCCTGGGCAGTGCCCCATCCGTCCCACCCTGTTCTATATAACCCTTTTGCCCTTTAGCACCTGCCACGTGATGAGGAGGATATCTTGAGGCTTCCAGGGGCACACCGAGTATGTAATTTCCCTTAATAAACTCTTTATGTAATGGTATTGTCAGCCTCTTCCTCTGGTCTCTCTGCTCTGGAAAATTTTTCCAGCAGAACTAGAACCCAGCTCTAGGCAGCGGGGTTCTCAGTTGTCTCACCACATCTCTCATTACAGCTAGAGCGTCAAGGAGTAAGGAGCCATGGGAATATTATCAGGAGACTCAGAAGCAATTTAATTCTAGATTAGGAGGGCATGCTCCATGGTGTCTTTTCAGGGCTGAGCATACCACGAGCCACCAACACTGAACCCTTCCTGGAATTTCCACACTAGATTTCATTCCTTTCTGAATTGGGCATGGGAAAGTATGGTACGGGGGCCAGAGATAACTCACCCAAATAACCTAGCGAGTTAAAGGCAAGAACCAGCCCTCACCGAACATTCACCATGTGTCAGGGCTACATAGATAATTTATCTACCCTTCCTCTCCCCTTCCCTCAGGGTCAGTTACCCTATTTTACCTGATGAAATCAAAGAGAAAAATTGAATGGCTTGACCAAGGGCTCACTCATAAGCTCAGGGCCGGGCCTTGAACTCAGACCCTGGGCCATCACAGTCCTGCGTCTCCCACCAAGCTCCACTCTGTCGCAGGAGAGGGTCTCTCAGCTGCAGCACAAAGGTCTCTGCTCCACAGTGGCAGGGGCTGGAAAGCTGCCTCCTATTCTGAACCCACTTTTAAGAACCCTGTTATTTAGTATAACGTCCATTCTGAATTCAAATTCTTAAAGCAACAATAGGGAAACAAATTTAGATGTAAGAAAACTGAGAAACATTAAAAGCTGTGCATGCTCTCCAGAGGGAGAGCATAAACATTGGGATTCAAATTACAGAGGTTGTTGAAGTTCAGGGAAAAACATAGGGTAAATTTCCTAGAACTGGCAGTGTCTTTTTTTAAATAAAATGTACTTATGTATTAAGAGCATTTTAAATCCCTTCAGCCAGATGTCTTTATAAAGTAAGGAGAGAGATGCTTAAAGTTTCTATGAACCTTTATAACTAATGTATGTGGTCAATTGATTTTCTTTTAGTTAATTCCTCTGGGAGAAAGAGGTATGGATAGCATGGGAATTCTCAGGCCTTTATTTCTATAAAATTAAACAGCAAAAGCTATTAATGAATGCGCTACCAAGACTAGACATGTCTATATATAAGTTATATATACATTAACAACAAGAATGCTAACACTAATGAAACACTTGCTGTAATGATTGATGTCAGACACTGTTTTAAGTGCTTTCCCTTATTACCTCATTTGATCCTCCCAACAACCTACTACTTGCTCTATTCTCCATAAGAGGAGGTTGACTAACACCCCAAAATTATACAGCCAGCAAACAGTGGGCCAGGACTTGAAACACACAGTCTGACTCCAGGATCTGAACTCTAACCCATGTATGACATGTCACTTAACTTAACCTCCCCATAATCCCGTGTCCCGTGAGTTCATTTGTATGTATGAAAACCATGGCCCAGGTGGGTTAAGCAGTTGAAACAGAGCTCAGTTTCAGTTTCCAGTCAATTTGTCTCCAGAACCTTATTTCTTTTTGTTTGTGTGTTTTAAATTTGTATTAAAATGCTTAGGCTACAGATTGCCTTTCTTTTGTAGACGACTGTTCACTCTTCCTGAAATAGGACGTATACACACTCTGATAACATCCAATGAAAAGCCTCCAGTCATGGCAGTTCCTGTACCCAGGTCTGATCCTCGCTGTCAGGGGCCGAGCTCCTCATGGCAGCTTCTTTCTGCTCTGTTATTATAGGAACTGGTGCTATTTGACTTTTCAATCCCCTCTTTCTCCAGTGGCCAAAATAAGCCACTTCCACAAAGAGCTGCTCTGCGTAGAATCCAGAGGTTTCTAGCTTGCTACAAAGTGATTAGGGGGAAACAGGGAAAAGAAAAACAAGAAAACTAACACTGAAGCAATCATACTCCTCATGTCTCTGGATAGAGAAGTATAGTATGGGTTACCTTTAGGCAAAGCAAATTAAAAGTATGCAAGTTAACTAATTCACGGTTAAATAGACTTGTTCACTTAAGGCTTTAACCACTTTCCAAATCAACAACTATCTTAATCCAGCTATGCTTGCTCATAAATGAAAGCCATGGTCACTCCAGACTCATACCCCACTGAGCCTCTGCATTTGGTACACGGCAGTGAAAAAATATGCTTTCCCAATAGCACTGAAGACATTGTTAACAACGAGAAATCCAACTAAAGAACAATGCTCTCTCACCCCAAAAACGTTATTCACACTTCCCTTCCTTTACATTATAAGCAAGAAACCACTGAATTCAATCCTCTGCAAATAAGCACCATCGTCACAATTTTCAATTTTGAAGAAACTCCCTCTAATTTTTCACTAAAGGAAAAATGAATGAAGATATCCTCCTCTCTTAAGACTATCTCCGATCCCATCACCTTTTACTGCAAGGGTAGAAAACTGGCTAAGATCATGAAAATCCAATGTCACACATGACATTAATAAAACAGAAAGTTATAAAAATAATCCTCATCACACTCCCGGGGACGAGGTGGCTTCTGTACCGACTGTTTTCCGACAGTAAGTGATGCTGGCTCAAAAGCAACAGCTCTACACAAAGTTCTTGGGTTAGAGTTTCCCCAGCTTAATGCTGGAATGGAGAAAGCCAATTTCATACAAAAAAAAAAATCTGGAGAAGCTACAGATGTTAACCTTTAAACACTAAAAAAATTGATAACCCATTAAAAAAAAAGCTCATGAACAGTCCAATAGAGAGACCAAATTCTCCATGGGGAAAATTTAAAGTCCACTGAGCAAACCTTTCCCAGATTCAACCAAATGCTACAATACCAGATTTGTCAGTTCTCAAATCATAGAATTAAGAGCCTTTAAACTGTTAACTTTATCCCATATGACTCTCCTATTCAGAAAAATCCTCCCAAAATCTGTGCAACGAATTGCACAAAATCTGACGCATTGGCAGTACATGACAACATAGGAGACGTCCTCAACGCTTTCGTGAGGCAAAAGTCACTTTTTATAACTGAAAATGAAAAAGGTGCTACAAATAGAAATAAAACTTCCCAACAGTTAATTAAAAGCAGGCTGGCTGAAATTTGTGACTTTATAAGTCAAATTAATAACAATAACCCACTCTGTAATTAACTCCTCCACGGTGAACACTCTGTGATGAGGAACAACCCTAGCTCGCTGCGGTGGAAACTGCTGAAACTGCAAGGCCAGGGCTCTGCCCTTTCCTGTTCTCCGTGCACAAGGTGCAGCCACCTGCCACGAGGCAGTCAGACAGACAGGGGGGCTTCTCTCCCCAGCCTGTTAACTCCACGGACTGGGTTCACTTGACTGAACGCTGGCCTCCAACATGTATCTGTGCATACATGTTTTATGAAGTATCTAAATGCCATTCACTAGATTTAAAGAAAAGAAATTGAAAACCCTGGACCAAGTAAATTACAAATTTAAATAGTTAGAACAGAAACCAATCGCATTAACAACACTTTCTTTAAAAAATAGAATCACTTTCTTTTGAAATCAACCACAGTGGTGAGACATGTTTTTCTTTGTAGGTGTCCCACGATAGCACACAGCTTTCCCCGGCAAATCCTGCCAGCTCCCAAGTCCCGGGGTGCTGACTGGCAGTGTTACCCAGGCAGCGTTACCTCCTGACTGTGGAAAAAGCAGGGTTCACCACTGGGTGATGAGAGAGCTGACAGAGACTCTTGGCTTCTTAACGCCTCATATGCTTTCCTTGTCCTATTAGAAAAGTTCATGAGTAAGCTGTGCTGAGAATCAGTCTAGAGAAGTAAAACTCTTATTTTCGCTGTCCAAATATCAGTCAACATGCTGGGAGAGCCAGCGAAAGCCCTGGCCATAGCCTTGCCTCTTGAGCACGCTGCACCTGAACACTTCCATGGGGCAGGCGTTCAGTTCCTTCAGGGCCACATTCCCCTTTCCTGTGATCTGTCCATAAAGTCCAAACATCTCATGGAGCTTTTCTTCACTGATTGCATCTGATCTGTCAATTTTGTTACCCAAGGTAAGGATTGGCACAATGGATACTGTTTCATCGGTCATTAACACATTAAGTTCAGCTTTGAATTCCATGAGACAAGGATGATGTACACAATCCACCAGAAAGACAATCCCATTAATTGCTGGGAGATAATTTTTCCGAACCCAACATGCTTGCTCACGCCCACCACTTGATCAAAAGTTGTAAAAGTCATTCCAGCAATCGTCAGCTCTTCTGATGTCGGATGTGATGTTGGAACACGTTGGCCCAATCTGTTCTCTTTGAGCACATGTAGAAGAGTGGTTTTGCCTGCATTGTGCAAACCCAAGAACACAAGTTTTCCAGATTTCTTGTAGGGTCCTAGGAACTGGAGCACATTGCTGAAGCCATTGTAGATTCACTCAAGGATGAAAGACATTATTGATGTTTCCTACAGCCCAACAGCTCCTTCTGCAGCGGCAGGTGGCTTTGACCCTCCTCTGAGCACACAGCCCAGCTGCACCTGGGCATGCCCACTGCAGAGCCCTATTTCTTCCACCACAAATTCCCTAAAACAAAAGCAGTGCCATAGGAAATACAGTCAATAGTAGTGTAATAACTATGTATGGTGTCAGATGGGTGCTAGACGTATTGGGCTGATCACTTTGCAATGTATATAAATATCTAATTGCTATATTGTACACCTGAAACTAATATAATACTGTATGTCAGTAGTAGTTAAAACATAGCTTTTTTAAAAAATGAAAAACTATATTTAAAAAAGAATAAAATGAACGAATTAAAAAAGAGAGATGCTCAAGATGAAGACAAGAGACAGGAAGGCTAACTAACTCTTCAGACTGTCCCCCGTGTCAGCTGCTGGGGCTCCCCGGGTCCTCAGCACCTAGGAAGCAGTATCTACAAATGCCTGTGCGGACTGTGGAAGAAGTCCCAGGAGTGGCCAGAGGGCTATTTTCTTTGGGTCATCTCTACCACAGGCTCCGGTCTGCTGAATCCTCGTCCCTACTCTGCTCAGCGGACTCAGTTTTGGGATCCTGCCCTGTTCCCCGATTTCCACAACAGTCTCGGGATAAACTCGGCATGGATGCAGCAGACAGCCCTGTTCTCCTTGACCTTTTCTGTCACACAGGCCCCGCCCCCATCGCCCCTTCTGATGCTCATCTCTCGCTTCCCTTTCTCTCCTAGAGCCCTTCATCTCCAGAACAAGGATTCCTTCCCTTTTCCCAGGCAGGGCAGTTCAGTCTCCGGAGCCTTGCTATCCAAAACTGCTCTGAGGCCTACAATTTCAGACTCAGAAAACTTCCCAAGTTATTTTGTTTTCCAGAAGAGAAGGTAGCTCTTCTTCCCAGAGGAGGCTGGACGGGCTTTTACAGTAGCAGTGGCCCCTGCGGCAAAACCTGCCACAGAACTCTTTCATCAGAAAACAATGGGCTGGGAGGAAGTTCAGGGCTACAAAAACAGAATGTCATGAAAACCTCAGTATACTTAACTTTTTAAACATTCCAAATACCAAACATAATATCAAATTAAACATTGTTTTACTTCCATTTTCTTAAAAAATTGATCATACATATTATATAACTTTGCTTGCTACTGGCCTGCCGCCATATCCCGCCCCCCCCGCCCCCCCCTCCCCCCCAGTCTCAGAGTCAAGCCAGAAAGAAAGGAATCCCATTGGCGAAGCACCAGGCAGCCATGTGGCTCCTGAGGCCTGCCAGTTCCCAGGGAGGCTGCTTCCTGGCGGCCTGCCTGGAGGCGTTGGCACTCCTGTGTGCTGTGTTTATTCTTGCAATGTCACCCATTAGTTCTGTACTCAGTCTCCTAAAGACACTAACTGACATTTCTGGACTTTTTCACATAAAAGGAGGCTAACATATCAGCTGAATGCTACTGCATTGGTAGCTTTTTTTTTTTTTTTTTTTTGGTTTGGTTTGACTGTGAAACCTCAAACTTTCTCCAGGAAAAGCAGCTGAGGCTCAGTCTCAGCCAAACCTGCAAGAGACTAGCTTGGCAGTATGAAGAATATAATAAACACAAAATTCCTAAGGAAGGAGATTTGAAAAGAGAGCAGGTAGCCCAGGTGTTAGGCAGAATAGAACAGACCCAAACTTTAGATCCTCTCCTGACTCTACCCCAGTGCAGCTGTGTGGTCTGGAGCAAATCATTGACCTTCTGAGTCTCAATTCCGTAATCTGAAAGTGGAGATAACAATGTCTACCTTGCTGACGTAAAGATTGGAGAGAGGTTAAGTCGAAGCACCCAGCACACGCCAACCACATGGTGGGGGTGGGACACTTGTAGCCGTGATTGCTGCACTGGTCATTAAATTTGATACTTATATATTTTTTATTTTTTATTGTATTTCTGATTTTTTTAGTTTTTGCTTCTTTTGATCTTTTTTCCTTTATTTTTATTTTTTAATGATTTTATTTTTTTCCATTACCTTTTAATCCCCTTATATGCCCCCACCCCCACAATCACCACTCTGTTGTCCATGGCCATGAGTCCCTTTTTCTTTTTGCTCAGTCCCTCCATCCTCCCTAACTGCTGCCCCCACATAGCTGTCATCTGCTCTCCATCTATGAGTCTGTCTCTGTTTTTCTTGTTAGTTCAGTTTGTTCATTAGATTCCACACATGAGTAAGATCATATGGTATTTGTCTGTTTCTGACTGGCTTATTTCATGTAGCATAATGTTCTCTAGGTTCATCCATACTGTCACAAAGGGTAAATTTTTTTCTTTTTTTATGGCTGAGTAGTATTCCATGGTGTAAATGTCATAGTTGTCTTATCCACTCATCTACTGATGGGCACTTGGGCTGCAATATTTATTGTTAAAATATTTACTGAGTACTTATCACATGCCAGGCTCTGGACTAGCCACCAGGAATAGAGTGGGAAAAGGCTAGATCCAGTTTTTGGCCCACGGAATTTCAATTCTAGGGAGATAGAATAGGCCTTAAATGCGTAATGGCATAATGACTTTTTTCATTAATTACAACTGTGACAAATGCTACTAAGGGCAAATATGGGTATTATGAAAATCCTAAACAAAGATCAGCTAGCTAGAGTTGTTTTCCTAAAGCAGGGGGGAGGGCTGCCAGGAGACAGCATCACTGAAGTGGAGTGACGTGGGAGAGGTAGGAGTAGGGTGGGTGCCAGGAAAGCTTCACTCTGAGGACTTGGATGAGGCATCTCTGTGAGGGCCAGTGTGCCTGAATAAGCAAGCAAGAGGGGGAGAGGGAAGAGGTAGGGTTGGGGGAGGCAGAGCTGGCAGGTTGTGTTGAGGATCCTGGACTGTATCCCTCAGGAGACTAGGGGATCAGTAAGAAGTGTTCACAGGAGAGTAGATGATCCAGCTTCATACTAAGTGTGTCACTGTGGCTGTTTTGAGGACAACACCAGAGGGAGCCCAAGAGAAAGCCTAGAGCTGTAATTAAGAGGGTATTGGTACAATTCTGGAAGAGGAATAGCAGAGATGCATTGAGGTGGTGCTGTGGCTCCAGCCTATCTGCTACTACAATGATAGAGACCTAAGACATTTGTTCAAAATACAGGTTCCCAGGCTCCCACTCTAGAGATTCCATTTTGGTGGGTCTGGGAATCCGTACTTCAGAATAAGCTTCCTCAGTGATACTTCTCACTGGCAAGTTTGTCCAGAGCTACCCTGCAAAATACACTGGGGAACAGGCCCGTGTTCCCCTTGTAAAATAAATGGTATTTCTAAAGATCGTACTTCTTGTGACCCCAAGCAGCAAAGGATCCAGGTGTTAACTTAGTTCACATAATGTTTTTCCTACTTAAACTTCAGCTGCAACATTTCCAACATTCAAATGATCTAAATTGGTGTTTTTTTTTAAGTGAGTTCCTTAAAATATGAGTTTTTTTGGAATGTTAATCGATGTATAGCTGTCAGGGAGACAAGAAGCAGGCACTCCATGACTGAGAAAACTGCCAAGAGCAGCTGGAGTGGAGAGTGATGGAATGGTGCATCCATCTACTTCTGTGTTTTATAAAATACCTGCAAAGCTCAGGGACACCTCTCCCGCCTGTCAGCTGTTCAACTGGAGACCTTGTTACTTGCCCCAGCCTCTGCTGGCATCTGCAGAAGTGGATTCTTTCCTTAGAAAATTCTTTTCAGTATTGAACTAGTTGCATATTATCCAGTTGGTGTAGGAGGGAAGCCTTTTGCAGTCTATCCAGGTATCTTCTCCCTCAGCTCACCCACAGAGAGGCAGTGTAGCATGGTGGTTTAAAGAACAAGTCTGAGGATCACACTCCCACTGCTCAGATCCTGGCTTATGCTTATTGAATGGAGAAGCTACTAAACCTTTTGGTCTTCATGTGGCCTTTCCTCTGTACATGTCCACGTCCTACTCTCCCCTTTTTATAAGCACACCAGTCCTATTGGATCAGGGTCCACTCTAATCACTTCATTTTACCTTTTTAAAGACCATATTCCCAAATACAACTGCATTCTAAGGTATTGGGGGGGTGGAATTTCAACATACAAATTTAGGGGTACACAATCAACCCTTAACAAATGATATCCATCCAGCAGGGTTATCATCAGTATTAAAAGACTTAATGTGTGTACCTACCCTGTAGTGAGTGTTCAATAAATGTTGTCTGTTACTGTCCACTCCTTCACAGTGAGCAACGGTCACATGTCAGGTACTCTGGCTATAGCACTGGCCATGCAGTGAAGAACAAGATGGTAAAGCCTGTGTGCTGGGGAAGCTTACATTCTTGTAGGGTCAGACGAAAAAAGTAAAGAAAACAAAGGCACCAAGGAATACTAAAACATAGGAACAGGAAACAGCAAAGTTGGACATACTTTTTCTGTAAAGGGTCAGATAGTAAATATGTTCAGCTTTGTGGGTCACTGATGTGGACCCCGGCTCATGGGGTCCGAAGCAGTATGGATGAGACTCAAGACAAATTCACATGGACTACCGAGTCCTGTGGAGGAAAAGGGACAGCATGGTTACTCTCTCTAGGTGAGGGCGCCCCAGAGCACCTCGGCTACTCTCTCAAGAGGAGAGCACGCCAACCCTTGCCTTAACAAGCTTCTGTTGCTTTTCTGGGCACATTACATTGAGGATGGTCCTCATTTACTATGCACAGGTTCGCTTTAGGTGGTTACCTTTTACAGAAAACAAAGGAGAGAATGTTGCTAATTACTTGAAAGAGAAGGATGTTACAGATCAAGGGGAAAAGTGGTTGAACTGGTTACACTCCATACTGGGGAGGTTTAGCACAGACTTTAGGAAGTTACAGTAAGCACTTGCTGCCTCAATTCAGGGTGAGGGAGTTTTTTAAAAAAGCAAGTCTCCAAGCAGCCTAGGTACAGTGCAGGCCCGATTCCCCACGGGAGAACCTATCCGTGGGCATGGTCCCGTGCACTGGACCTCGCTTTCTACTGGCCTCTCCAAGCAGGAGCTGGGCCCACGCCATGCAGAATGGTCTCCTATAAGCCACAGCTACTGAACTCTGCTGTTACAGAGCAAAGGTGGTCATAGACAACACACAAGTGAATGACTAAGGCTGTGTTCTGTTAAAACTTTATTTGTGGACACAGAAATTTGAATTTTATTTAGTTTTTATATGTTACAAAATAGTCTTCTTCTTTGTTTGGTTTTAAAGAAAATGGAAGCTCCTTCATTTCAGAACCTGTAAGTTCAGAAGTCCATTTGTAATTTTCTTTGCAGGAGCAGAATATGCCACACATCAATATCCATCTTCTTGTCAAATCCTTGAAAAACTTTTAGTTGAAAAGGAGAGTGAGAGACAGGATCCAGATGGCGAAGGGCGGTTTCGGCAACATCATGTGAGACAGCTCTTGGACATTGAAGTTTGAATTTTGTATAAATTATGTATGTTATGAAATATTATTCTTCTTTTGATTCTTTTAACCATTTAAAAATGTAAAAAATCATTCTCATGATTTTAGCTCATGAGCCATACAAAAAGCAATGATGGGCTGATTTGGGTCTCAGTTGGTTGACCTTTCCTCTAGAAAGCTGACACTGTCTGGGAGGAAAAACTTCCTCTACCTTCTCAGGTTCAGTATACTTGGGGGTCTGCAAATTAAACTTGACAAAAGAAAGATTAACAGGAGAAAAGACACATTTTATTCACTTATGATGAAGCGTTCAGAAAAATGCTACTCAAAAGAGCAGACAGAATTTGAAGCTTTTATACCATTTGTTAAAGAGAAAAACAACAGGCCGAAAATGTTGCATGCTACTAAACCTAGACCCAATATCTTGTCTAATTGCAGTTTTAGCCCCTTTCAGAAATGTAACCTTAATCAGCCAGTCTGGAGTGTTCTGGTCAAACATTGGTAAGGTAATCTCTCACATGCTCCCTCCCCATTTCCTCCCCCACTAGAAAGAAGAGGCAATTCGTATGATTAAAACCCTTGAAGTTCTCTTTCCCCCTAACAAGATGTCCTGGTTTAAAAATAATCCTTTCTTTTCTTTTGTTACCAGCTCCCTTGCCCCACCCCTCTTCCTATAAAAACCTCCCAGCATAAAAACTCCTGGGAGCACCCTTCCAGTTCCTGGATGGGCTACTGCCTGATTCATGAATTACTTAATAAAGCCAATTAGATCTTCAACTCTACTTGGTTGGATTTTGTTTTTTAACACATCTTCCTAAAGGAAGGGGAGTGGAGAATGGACATATATGAGAAAACAAACTACTTTTCAGAAAGATAAATGAGCTTTTACGAGAATAGGTGGTAGATACCATGGTTTTGTGATTGTTCTCATGATCAATCCCAGTGATTAGAGTCAGTCTTCCCTGATTGTGTGAAATTCCAAGGAGAGGATTTATGACAGTTGAGTTCTTTTTGTAGGCTCTGCTTTTAGGCAAACACAGGGGTTTTGGTAAGGTGGGGTGGGCAGAAGACTAATTGTGTATCTGTTGATTCTCAAATGCCCACAGTTCAAAATAATTTTTATGCCACAGTGGCATATCCTGGACCTCTTCAACAATAGAAATAAACTCACTAGAAAGAAATTGAAGCTAAATTCTAGATCCCTGTCTACCTGTGTGTTGGGAACCACCCTGCCTGGTGTCAGAAGCTATAACCACCCCCAAGGCTAAGACTGAGTAAAAAGACCTTGGGACCATAAGCCACTAATGAGAAAAAGCTTATCTCCCTGACAGAGATGCAGCCTCTGCCTCTTTTACTTCACCCTGCCTGGCCCCCAATGCTTGATCGATTAGCCAATGACAGGTAAGATTCCTCAAGGGAGGGGTGACCTAAGACAGGCACAATCACTGGGGAAGGACTTGGGGGCTACAGAAAAAGGGAGTGACGGCCTTCACCCCTCAGCTTTGACATAACCTGAGAATCCTTTGACATAACCTGAGAATCCTCATTCTGTCTGCAAGAAGTCTCCTAATCTTTTGGCTGCCTTACTTCCCCTGCTTGACTTAAACCGGAAACAATGACAGAGAGTGGTGAAACCCTGGGCAGGAATGGGTGGTTCCGCACGGTGTACAGACCTAAGAAAGAATGCATAAAATCCTATGAAACCTGCTTTGCTGAGAATGCCCTTAATTCTCTGAGAAGGGTCCAAGCATAAAATGAGTTTGTTTCCCAAAATTTTATGTCCTTTTAGCTATCTGATCCTGACTCAGAATAAGCCCTCAGAGTTCTTTGAATGTTATCTATTGTTTCATCCTTTCTGCCTGACAATGATTGATGAGCTTTACCTGTATTCCTGTGTAAATTGAACTTAATAAAAGCCCATCGAGGAACCAGCTCAAGGCCTTTTTCCTCTGAGAGATTGGCTATCTTACCTTCCCAAGCAGATCATGTCTTGGTAGACTTATTCTCATCCTCAATGGCCAGTGGGGCTCTTCTGGACAAAGCTCCCCCACACCTGTGCATCACAGAGTGCAAGTATCAGTAGTGGGCTTCTTGAGTTTTCATGTGGCGGCTCAGGATGCCTACAGGTTCCAGTAAGACCTGGGATGAGCCTAGAGTAATTAAAATACAAGCTTATTCCACAACCATTCCGTCTCCCTTAGGAAGCCCCTCACTCTTACACCCCACAGCACACAAACACAAGTCTGGAAGACTCCTGAGGACTTAGTTTTGGGAGGAAATTCAGGATGGAGGGAGGAGAGGAATAGGTATATATGACCCTAATGTGACATTCATTGGTATACAGCAGGGACACATGCCCACATATGGTGTGTAGTCAAATGGATCCTTTAAAGTGGTTTTGGATGCCCAGGGATGGGAGGACCTGTCAGGCTCCTCCTGATGTGAACCAGGAGCTGAGTGAACAGTTATATGCACAGGCTGACATCAGTGAGTAAGGACTCTTGGGGGAAGTTAAGACATGGGGGAAGCATAAGATACTCTCATGCAAGGTCTGGCAGGCACAAAGGAGACCCTCTTTGGATATCATGTGTCACATTAGCAAAGCATCACACCCAGCATTTGTCACAGATGATGTATGGTTTTCAGGAAAGACAAGTCTCCAGGGAGGTAGGGTAGGTCAGGGGAGAACAAAGTAACAGGAAATAGGAACTAGTCAAATCACCCTATTCTGTCTTGAGCACTGTACAATGTAGGGAGGAAGAAACTTTCCTCTACCCTCAAAGTTCTTCTGGCTGGTCTAATAATCAAATAGGCATGAGACTGATTAGCAAGAGAAAATAACTGAGTTAAATACATACATATATATGGTGACACAGATTCCGTCCCACAGTGTCTACAGCATGATGGATGAGATACAAGATAAATTCACATGGACTACCGAGTTCTGTGGAGGGAAAGGGACAATGCAGCTTCTCTCTCAAGGGGAGAGCAAGCCTCAGAGCATCTCTGCCATTCTTTCAAGAGGTGAGTGTCCCAACCCTTGCCTCGACAAGCTTTCATTGGATTCAGTTTGCATAGAAATACAGGGTGTATATGTAAAGCTCATCAATCATTGTCGGGCAGAAAGGATTAAACAATAGATAACATTCAAAGAACTCTGAGGGCTTATTCTGAGTCAGGATCAGATAGCTAAAAGGACATAAAATTTTGGGAAACAAACTCATTTTATGCTTGGACCCTTCTCAGAGAATTAAGGGCATTCTCAGCAAAGCAGGTTTCATAGGATTTTATGCATTCTTTCTTAGGTCTGTACACCCTGGGGAACCACCCATTCCTGCCCAGGGTTTCACCACCCTCTGTCATTGTTTCCGGTTTAAGTCAAGCAGGGGAAGTAAGGCAGCCAAGAGAATTAGGAGAATTATTGCAGACAGAATGAGGATTCAGGCTATGTCAAAGCTGAGGGGTGAGGGTCCATCACTCCCTTTCTCTGTAGCCCCCAAGTTCTTCCCTGGAGGCCCCTGTGACCATGCCTGTCTTAGGTTGTCCCTCCCTTGAGGAATCTTACCTGTCATTGGCTAATCAATCAAGCTTTGGGGGCCAAGCAGGGTGAAGTAAAGGGGGAAGAGGCAGCACCCTTGCCAGGGAGATAAGCTTTGTCTCATTAGTGGCTTATGGTCCCAAGGTCTTTTTACTCAGCTTTAGCCTTGGGGGCAATTATAGCTTCTGAAACCAGGCAGGATGGTTCCCAACAGTATGGGAATCCTGCATACACAAGAGAATCAGTAACTCACATGCAGGAGAGGTTCAGGGATGGAAAGGGAACATGGGTATACAGGCTGGGGCAAAGGTAGGTTTACAGTTATAAGTATGGAAAATAACAATAATTAATGAGTAATAATACAAGTATAAACTCTGTGTTTCACATAGTCACAACTGTAAACCCACTTTTGTCCCACCCTGTCTAAGACCTCTTGTTCTAGGGAAGAGGAAAGGTGCATTGGGGGCTTCTGGGACCACCCCAGGATGAAAAGAAGAGCAGCAGACCTTTAGTAAACAAAGTTTGCCCTGCCATATAGGTGGGTGCAAAATGTTATTACTGTTAATCTCTTATAGGAAAGGCCCCTAATTTAAATTCTTCTAGTCAGTTGAAGGTCAGGGACAGAAATTTCTCCTGAGCCTGCAGCTAAAGTTGCCTTCAGTATAACACAATCTGCCTGCCATAGGGCACCTTGTGGGTTACTCATCCTGGACTGCACAATTGTCACCTGGGGAATCTGTGTCATTGGAACATACAGTTCACTCACCTCTGCACCTTCCTCACTGACCAGAAAATCAAAAACTGCCACTCAGGCTCTTCTCATCTGACTATTGAGTGAAATACTTATTGTCCCAAGCTCACGCAGGCCATGCCATTTCATTTCAGTCATGCACAAGTAAGGTTTGTTTGGCCAAGCCCAGATAATTGAGAAATCTGTGACCTTCAGGCCTGAGCAAACTCGACAAAGTGAGCCAATCAATAGCGTCAGAAGCAAAACTGAGCAACCGTCAGCTTCTGGGGAGAAAGGGAACTGCAGTGCCCATTCCTACCGTCATCTGAGGGAGAGGTTCATAAGAAAATGTACCTCAGGTTCTGGTTTTGACAAAGCATTTTGTAGGACGACCTGTTGATGATTCTTACCCATCTTTATTTTGGTGCTATTGTGTGTCTGTTCTTTATTTAAAGACAGTCCTTGATCCTTAGTTAAAATTGTATATTCTGCACTGTGAAATCAGCTAAACAATGGGGAAATGCTCTTTCATGCAAGAGTAAAATGCTTTCCTGTATATTAGATAATGAATCAAGTATCTCTCCAAAAACAATAATGAAAATGTAAGTTGGCAGTCACCACACAAGTAGAGAGAACAGTTTCAAGAGCAATATGGTTCATAAGAACTTTTATCTTCAAAACAAGGTATTATTGAGGGAGAGGGGTGGATATAGAGACTAAATAGTAATGGGGAAAATATAATAAAAATAAATAAGTAAAATAATAGTCCTTATTAAAAATAAATAAAACATATTTTATTTGGCAAATAAAAACCCAAGGTCATTAAGTCTTAATGTGCTTCCCCTTTCAGTCAGCCAGCCAGTCAGTCAGCAAATATCTATCAGTCTACCACACACCAAGTGCTGGGTACATTGATGAACAGGACAGATAAAGACCAAACAATGGCAGAATTAAGACAGAGGAACAGGGTAGAAATATTTTTTTAATTAATTGAGAACTATTAAGATGGAGTAGTCAAGAATGACCTCTCTGAGGCTGACTGGGGCATTAAACTGAAACTGAAGCAAGTTTGAAGTCCTTGAAGTGACTCAGGATGAGGGAGGGCGGTGCCATGGTGTGCAGGCTGGGTTGGTGGGCAGGGGCCCAAAATGACCTGGAGAAGAAAACTGGAGGCCACTGATGGGTTTTATGGATGGGAAGAACTTGATCAGGCTGCATACAGCAGAAAGGGGAAGCAAGGAAATGATTTATAGTGTGTGCCCCTCAGGTGAGGGGCAGAAGGTTTCTGCCTTCAGAAGGTTTCTATGGGGTGGTAGTGGATAGGGTAGCAGTAGATGGAATTAAGATGTGTTTTGAAGTGGGGTGCACTGGGCTTATAAACAGTCTGACATGGGGAAGGAGTTGAGGAAAAGATAGGAATTACCCAGGACTCTCAGGTTTCTGACAGGATTATTTCCCTTAGTTTATTTTCTTCAAGGCTCTTACCACAGCTAAAGCAACTCAAGCCATTATCTTGTCTGTTTACTTTTTTATTCTGTCCATCAACAATAATGCTGTTCAACAGAAAACTAATGCAAATCGCATATATAAATTTTAAATTTGCTAGTAGCCTCATTTAAAAAGAGGTAAAATTAATTTTAATGATATATTTTACTTAATCCAAAATATCCAAAATATTCTTTTGGCCCTGGCCAGATAACTCAGTTGGTTAGAGCATCATCCTGTACAACAAAAGGTTGTGGGTTCAATCGCCAGTTGGGTCACATACAGGAGGCAACCAATTGATGTGTCTCTGTCCCATCAACCTCTCTCTCAATCTCTCTCTCTCTCTCTCTCTCTCTCTCTCTCTGTCTCTCTCTCTCCTCTCTCTCCTTCTCTTCCTCTGTCTCTCTAAAATCAATAAAAACATATCTTCAGGTGAAGATAAAAAATATTTTGACAAATTATCAATATAACAATGAGAATTCTTAAACATTTTTTGGTACTAAGTCTTCAATATACAGTGTATATTTTACTCTCATGGCATATCTCAATTCAGACTAGCCACATTTCAAGTCCTTAATAATCGCCCATGGCTAGTGGCTATGTACTGGACAGTGGTGCAGATCTGGAGTGTGAACCCCCAAAGGCAGGTCTGTTCAGTCTAGCTCACTGTTTTTCCCTAGCAATTGAAACATTCAGTGAGCCCTCAGTTTCCAGTGAGTGAATAAATGTTTGATGATGGAAGGCTTATTGGAGGTGATAGTTATGGGGGTTCGGATCAAAGCTTCCATTTGGTCTCAGTCAGTCTGGCATGTTTCTGAGGTCTCTACATGGAGATGTCAAGAAAGAAAGTGGGTGGGAGAGTCTGGCTGGGACTGAGAAGAAAAACCTGGGTGGAGATGTAAATTTGGCACCGTGATGGGTTCTAAATCCAAGAAAATCATGGTGAATCACCTTGGGAAAGAGTACAGAGAAATGAAAGGGTCAGATTTCTATTTTCAGAGATACCAACATTTATGTGTTTAGTGAGAGAAGAGGAAAATCAGGAAAAGTGTGGTGCTGTCAAAATATCAAGACAAAATGTTTCAAGCAAAAAGGAGTGTTCACCTCTGCTGAGAGATCAGTTGAACAAAATGTAAAATAAAAAGACCGAGAAGGCAGAAGCATTGAGATCAAAATAATCCTAACACATTCCACAATCTCTTTTAAACCTTACTGGTAATGCTTTGAGTCAGAGAGAGACTCTTCATTTGTGTCTGTGTGTATGTTTTTAAAAACAAAGAAATTTGACTTCCGAAGGTCAAAAAGATAGTTTCTGAAGAACCAGATCTAGAACCCAAGACTCATAGTCCAGCACTATATAAAGAACATATTATAAAGCACAGGGAATAACAAAGGACTGTTGGAGGTTTATGGAGGGAGCATGAATATCTGTGACTTCACCAGGTCTAGGTGGTTTGAAAGCAGATATACATTTGACAACATCTTTTAGGCACAGAACCCTTCATTTATAACACCTACAATCTTTAGTGTGCTGCTCCTCCTAGGACTTCCATTTCTCAACCTTAGACAATGCAACTCTACTACTCCTGTGGTGGGTTAATGTGACCTAACAACTTCATTCGAGAAAAAGATCATCAGCCTGGCTGGCATAGCTCAGTGGATTGAGCGCGGGCTGCGAATCAAAGTGTCACAGGTTCGATTCCCAGTCAGGGCACATGCCTGGGTTGCAGGCCATGGCCCCCAGCAACCGCACATTGATGTTTCTCTCTCTCTCTCTCTCTTTCTCCTTCCCTTCCCTCTCTAAAAATAAATAAATAAAGTCTTAAAAAAAGAAAAAGATCATCTGAGTGGATAAATAAAGTTGTAGCACATAAAAAAGTAATATTCCAATATAATGGAATATTACCTTGCCATAAAAAAGAATGAAGTCTTACCATTTGCAACAGCACAGATGGACCTGGAGGGTATTATGGTAAGTGAAACAAGTCAGTCAAAGTCAAATAGCATATGGTTTCATTTACGTGTGAAATCTAAAGAACAAGATAAACAAACAAAATTGAAACAGACTTATACACACAGAACAAACTGGTGGTTGCCAGATGAGAGAGGGGCTGCAGGGAATGGATGAAAAAGGTGAAAGGATTAAGAACAAAATGGTAGTTAGAAAGTAGTCATAAGGATGTAAAGTACAGCATAGGGAATACAGCCAATAATACTGTGATAGCTATGCAGGGTGTTGGGTGGGTACTAGAAATAGCTGGGTGGGGGGGACACTTAGTAAAGTATCTGATTGTTGAATCACTATGCTGCATACATGAACTAATACAAAATAACAATGAATGTAAACTGTAATTGAAAAATATAAATAAATAAATAAATAAATAAATTAAATGGCCATTTACAAATGTCTATCGAGTGTGTTGTTATAGGTAAATTAGGCTTCCTCTGCAGCCATTCAAAAAACAGAAAGAATGAAATGACCTAAATTCTATGGCTAAGTAGCTGTGTGATCTTGAATAAGATTATACCTTTGCCTGCTCTTATCTACAGAACAAAGGGGTTAAATCAGATTATTTCTAGTTCTAAAAATAGTTTGTGATTTAATGTTATGGTTAATTAGGGTTTCTTCTGTACACATATTTAACTTCAAACTTGATCAGTGTGCAAAGATCATCCTATACGATGTCAAGAAACCTAGGAATGAATTCCAACTTCACTTCCAGATAGATGGTAATCATGGAATAGGGAACTAAAACGAGATGCTAACTGTCATGCTTGTTTCTCAGGGTTGTTTCTCCAACTGAACCAGACAAATAACATGAATGTTTTGTAATCTGTATAGTACTAGAGAAAGTAGAAGTATAGTTATTGGATAATGATGTTTGAAACACTATACATTATCACTCCCAACTAATACCAGGATGAGTCCTCATTTATCCTTAGCGCATCTGGTTTGTTACTTTTCGTGGATTATGATAATGGAATACTCTCAGTGTGAGAATGGAGACAACTGTTAAGCCTTGTTATCTCCCAAGAGGGCCTATCTTTGCATGTTTACAAGAAAATAATCAGATACACACACACACACACACACACACACACACACACACACACAAAGAAAGAAAGAAAGGTGGAAGGAGGGAATTCCCAGGCAAAGGAGGAAGAAAGGTGAAAGCAAAGTTAGGAAAATAAAAGGCAAGTCAGAAGAAGTAACAGGGATGGGGGTGGGGGGAGTGAGCATCAGCTGGGTAGGAACAGGAGCCAGTTAGCCGGGAGCGGGAGCGGAGGGGGAGGGGGGTGGCGAATGAGTGGCAAGTCTAGTGACTTGCCAAGCGAGCACCAGCCGGAGGAGGGTGGGGCTTGGGGAAGGGTAAAGGCAGGGCAAGACTTAAAAGGGAGATGACCCTAGCTAGTTGATGCCACTGTTTACCTCCCAAGAGCAGAGGAAGGGGACCCAACGCTCGGCAAAAGGACTCAAGGCCTGCCACTAAGGCAGTCCGCTAGGAAGCGTGCAGACGGGAGACCGGGACCCCTGGGAGCGTCCGGGCACCCCACCACCATGTGCGAGCTGTACAGCAAGCAGGACACTCTGGCGTTGAGGAGGAAGCACATCGGGTAAGGCCTCCCCAGCCCGGAGAAACAGTGCAGAGAGGGAGAAATAACGAGCGCAGGGCACTGAGAGCTGAAGCACCGCAGGCAGCGGCCGAGGCAGGAACGGCGCGCCAAACTTTCGCAAGGAGGCTGCCAACTGAGTGCCCCCGCTGCCCGCAGCACCTGCGCTCGCACGCCGCCCTCAACCCGCACACCCCCTCCTGCAGAGCGGCCCACCGCAACTGCGCACGCGCGTCCCTTGCAGCTGGGGAAACTTTCAGCCCGCTCCAGTGCAGTTTGGGTTCTAGTTTCTGCAGGAGTGAGGCTGCGGGTCCTTTGGGAAAGTTGACCCGTGAGGGTTAAAGGCCCCAGCAAACATTTATTCCAGAGATGGGCGCTAAGAGAAGGAAGGGTACCTCTCCGCAACTCCCACCAACTCGAAAGGGTTTCAAAACTAGGAACTCAGAAATATGTTTAGTGATGGTTATAAAAACAAATTCTTACATCTTTTATTTAAAGTGAACTTATTGCATGCTTGGTTCAGAGGTAAAGGGTTAAACTAGCCAGTAGAAAAAACATTGAAACCACTGTCCTAAGGGTTAAGACGATGATACTTACCCACATTTGTGTCTCCCAAGCCATGCCCCTTACTTAAAGTTTAAAGTGCAGTGTTCTCTCCAGTCTACGTTTTTGTCCGTGCTGTAAAGGACATGGTAATATACTGGTGAGCACAAGGACTGAACTTGGTCAGACCTGGGCCCTAATCCTAGTAGGGTGTCATGTTACCTGTGTGACCTCTGTCAAATTAATTGCCTTTTCTGTTAAAGTAGGAATAAGAACTCTGCTTCACAGGAAGGAGCAAATGAGATTAATGTGACTTTTTTAAGTAAAAATGAATGATGATTGTGGCCATTCTGGACCCCTTGTCCCTATAAAATCAAGGGTCTGCAGTATTTATATGTAATTAGCAAGCGCTACAGAGTGCACATGAGAGAGGCCTGGGGGACACAAGAAAGAAAAGAATCAGGATCCCCTTTGGAGAAGTGCTGGGCAGCTTGACACCCTGAGGCTCCAGAAAGCAACCCGGAGAGGTTTCTTAACATTTAGGAAGTTGGAGCAAGCTTTCTCAGCCCTGCTGTATGGTTAAAATAGATTCCTCATTACCTATTTCCCCTTCCTTTCCCTTTTTCTTATCACCACTCCTTTCTGTTAGTTTTCAATCCTACATAGTTAGGTTCCAGTGAAAACCTAATGATTTCTGACGTGAGCAGAACAAATTCTGTGAAGGGAGAAAGGTAGCCATTGACTGACTGGAAAAAGAATTTTACCCAAAGTCTGAGGGGCAAGGTGGAAAGTACATTATGACAAGGCAAGGTGAAGTCTGCAGTTTTCAGCACACATCCATAACAAAGGTTTCTTTGAATTTTAACTCTTAGGTATAAACTAACAGCTGAGTATGAACCAGGAAGAAAGTCATATTAAATATTAGTTTCACCTTCACTGATGATGATTAATCTTAGGCACCTTTAAATTTCAGATTACCTAGTCACAATAATCAAAATACTTTCTAAACAGTTGTGTATCAATTTAATATGTAAGTATCTAATTGATCCTCTAAACTTCCTCTAATGCTTGTGGCATTTTTTTGTGTACACAAAATCACTAAAATAAAAATAATATATTCAGTTTTAGTTCTAAATGTCCATAGAGCCAAGATCAGAAATCTGATTTTGTTTCTATGTTGCTAATATTTGTACTCCAGACATTCATTTAAATAATCAAAAATATAGGCAACTTTATTATGTTCAAAAGAGCGGATTAAAGGGTTAGAAGAATGATTGGATTTTATTAAAGACTGGAAAAATCCAGGACTTCAGGTCGAGATAGAGGTGTAGGTAAACATGCCTTGTCTCCACACACAACTATAGCAAAAAAAAACAACTAGATTACAAAATAAATTTCACCCAGAATTGTCAGAAAATCGAGCTGTGTGGAAGTCTGACAAGCAAGGATTTAAAGAATCCACATTTATCCAGATGGATAGGAGGGGCAGAGCTGGGAATAGGTGGTTCCACACCCACGTGTGGCAGATAAAAAATGGGAAGGGTACCTTGGGGGAGAGCGATCCCAGCCCCAGTCCAGACCACCCTGGCCAGGGTCCCAGCATCAGAAAGCTAAGTGGAATAACTTCTGGCTGTAAAAACCAGTGGGGGTTGGGGCAGCAGAGGAAACTGTATCATCTTAAAGGGCCCACAACAGACTTAAGACTCACACAGGCCCACCCTCTCTGGGATTTGCCACCAGGCAATAGTTGGAAGGGTATCAGTGGCATGTGGGGAGAAAGTAAAGTGTTAATGAGGAGATAGCTTCCTCCCGGGCAAACTCCAGAGGCCAGGGAGTGGCATTATCTCCTCTGTGAGCCCTCCCCCACATGGAGTAACAGAGCTGTGGCAGGGGTTGTCCCGCCTTGGCGATTACCTATGCTCCACCCCATACAACATAACGTGTGCCAAGGCAGGGAGTCACAGCAGCTCTACCTAATACACAGAAACGAACATAGGGAGGCTGCCAAAATGAGGAGACAAAGAAATATGGCCCAACTGAAAGAAAAGAACAAAACTCCAGAAAAAGAACTAAGTGAAATGGAGATAAGCAACCTATCAGATGCACAGTTCAAAATACTGGTTATCATGATGCTCTGGGAACTCATTGGGTACTTCAACAGCATAAAAAAGACCCAGGCAGAAATGAAGGTTGCATTATGTGAAATAAAAAAAATCTTCAGGGAACCAACAGTGGAGGGGATGAACCTCAGAATCAAATCAATGATTTGGAACATACGGAAGAAAAAAGCATTAAATCAGAACAGCAGGAAGAAAAAAGAACTTTAAAAAATGAGAATAGGCTTAAGAACTTCTAGGACATCTTTAAATGTACCAAAATCTAAATCAGCTGATTTCTCAAAAGAAACTTTACAGGCTAGAAGGGGCTGACAAGAAGTATTCAAAGTGATGAAAAACAAGGACCTACAACCTAGATTACTCTATCCAACAAAGCTATCATTTAGAATGGAAGGGCAGATAAAGTGCTTCCCAGAAAAGGTAAAACTAAAGGAGTTCATCATCACCAAGACATTAGTATATGAAATGCTGAAGGGGATTATACAAGAAAAAGAAGATCAAAATGATGAACATTAAAATGGCAATAAATTCACAACTATCAATAATGAACCCAAATAAGAAACTAAGCAATGAAGCAGAACAGTAATAGAATCATAGCTATGGATATCTTTTGGAGGGTCATCAGTTGGGAGTGGGAAGGGGGAAAATGGGGAGTAAGGCGCAGGGATTAAGAAGCAAAAATTGGTAGATACAAAATAGACAAGGGATGTTAAGAATAGTATAGGAAATGGAGTAGCCAAAGAACTTATATGCATGACCCATGGATATAAACTAAGGGGGGGAATTGCTGGAGGAAATAGGGGTACTGGGTGGAGGGAGGCAAAAGGGAAAAATTGGAGAGCTATAATAGCATAATCAATAAAATATATATTTTTTAAAAAGAATGAAAATCCACTGGATACAGAGCAAGCACCACTCAAAGACATGGAAATGATCTCCCATAAAATCTCCTTCATCATATTTAACACTAAGTTATTTGTATTTAGCCTTTATTGCTATTTGATTCCTTATAAATTAGAAGGAGAAAGAGAGAAAGCAAGTAAGCATTATCTTGGGCTATGGCATAAGGCAGTCTAGTTTAAAATTCTGGATTTCTTACTGGCTGTACAACCTGAACAAGTTCCTTAATTTTTTCTGTGCCCCAGTTCCTCACCTATAAAAATAATAATGATGATAACTCCTATTTCATATGATTGTTGGGAGAGTTGGGAAAATTAAGTGAGATAATATTTGTAATATCTGTCAGTTCCTGACACATAGTAAACCTCAAAAAAAAATAGTTTGCTTTTCTTTCCTGGTGAATGAAATTTCCCAAAGGAAAATTAGTTAGTGGTTCATGTAATTAGATCTGTCAGAGTTGATCCATGTGCTTCTACATAGTGTCAAATCACAGCAAATTTAATATAACAAAAATAAGAAATGTGAGCAGTGTCACAAATGGGAGGTTAAGATGAAAGTTTCCAGGCTGATAGGAATTTTTTTTCAAATGTGTCACCCAGGTGGTGTTTTCCTTTTCCTTTATATAATTGTGACTTCCCACTTACAGCGACCTCCACCGAGAAGGAAAAACACTGAACATCCCTAGTAGACCAGAGTGTTTCCTTTCTTTATTTCTAGGCCCTCCTGCAAAGTCTTCTTTGCTGCAGATCCCCTTAAAATAGTGCGCGCCCAGCGACAGTACCTGTTTGATGAAAAAGGTGAACAGTATTTGGACTGCATCAACAACGTCGCCCATGGTAACTGTCCAGTGTTATTGTGCCTTGTGGGATTAAGGCACAGGGATGTACCTTTATGGAGTAAGGCAGCTTTAGCACCATTCACATTTGTGCAGGAATTGTAGAGGCTGCAGCTCCTTTGCTGAACAAGACCGGTAGTTCTAGAGGAGAAAAATTGCAGCAAAATGTGGGACAGAAAGGAGATCAACTTTAGTTTTCTTGCTTTAGAATCCCCCTCATTTGCCAGGCATTTAGTATTGTAATTTATTTCTGTGGCTTTTGTCTCCTAAATTTTAGTGGGACACTGTCACCCAGAAGTGGTCAGAGCGGCCCTGAAGCAGATGGAAGTGCTAAATACAAATTCTCGATTCCTTCATGACAACATCGTGGAATATGCCAAGCGCCTTTCTGCGACCTTGCCAGAGAAACTCTCTGTTTGTTACTTTACAAATTCAGGGTACGTTTCTAAGTTTCCCACTCTTCTTTTTCCCAGCAATTTCTTTGTTAAGTCTCTCATACATACCTTTTAGTTTTGATTTGTGGTGGAGCGTAGATGTCTAAAAAGGTTTCCTGACATTCTTGCCATTTACTAGGTGACTATACACCGGGGACCTGACCAGTCTGGTTCCTGTGCTTTAGTCCATTAGCCTGCTGTAGACAGGACACCAGACAGCATGTTCCAAGGCTTTTGAGCACAGCCACTCAACTTTTTATTACCATGGTTTCCCTGGCGAAAGATGAGGAAGCCATCCCCTTAAGTATCCCAAAAGGCTATTGAAGTCTTGTGTTCCTGTGAGAAAACCTAACTAATCAAATGACACTAACCTCTTCCAGCAGTAAAGTAAGTAGCTAAAGTATCCATAACCTTGAATGAGATTTAGCAAGCAAAAAGAACTACTAAACAAGCTATAACTTGTGTAGGATTTTTTATTGTTTTTGAACTTATTTTCATCACACAAAGACAAAGAAGGAAGGAATAAACTGAATAGATAATATTGCAACTTTTAAATTTTATAAATTCAAATTATTATATATCCATTTTATGGAATATTCTGTAGACATTTAAAAAGTAATTTTTGAGCCCTGGCCAGTGTGGCTCAGTTGGTTGGAGTGTTGTTCCATAGATGGAAAGGTTGTGGGTTCGATTCCCAGTTGGGGCACATACCCAGGTAAGTTGCAGATTTGCTCCCCAGTCAGAGAACATTGGAGAAGGCAGCCAATTGATGTTTCTCTCCCACATCAATGTTTCTCTCTCTCTATCTCTCTCTCTCTTTCTCTTCCCCAACCCCTCTCTAAAACCAATGAAGGAAAAAATGTCCTCGGGTGAAGATAAAATGTATGTTTTGAAAATACATGCCTCAGCAGGTACTAAAAGTTGAATCTGAAAGAATGAAAAGAGAGGCTAAGAGTGAGTATTCACACTGCTGCTCTGAGGCCTCCAGAGTAGCTTAGGACCTGGTCCCAGCCTCCATGAGGCCAGATTGTCCTAAGGTTCTGTCTGTTCAAGTGCCATATTTCTTTCTGTATTGCTCTGTACTGAAGACATCTGGGGAACTTGTATTAGAAAGATGAAGTGAGATCGTTGGGTCAGCAAGATTGAAGGTGAAAGAGAGGAGTTCAACTTACTTCTTTTTTCCTTTTTTAAGATTTTATTCATTTATTTTTAGAAAGGGAAGGGAGAGAGAGAGAGAGAGAGAAACATCAATGTGCGGTTGCTGGGGGCCATGTGGCCTGACTGGAAATTGAACCTGTGACACTTTGGTCAACGTACTTCTTAATACATTTCTGAATATGGTGCCCCCCCACTTTATTTTAGATTTCTCTTTCTGCCATTCTGGTTACCCATGACCAATTGCAATCAGAAAATTCCAGAAATAAACAATTTATACTTTTTAAATTATGGACCATTCTGAGTAGCAAGAGGAAATCTTGCACCATCTGGCTCTGTCCCCCCTGGGGCGTGCGTGAATCAAGCCTTTGCCCAGAGTATCCACACTGTATATGCTCCCCACCATTAGTCACTTAGTAGCCCTCTCAGTGATCAGACTGACTGGCGGATTGCCCAGGGTGTCGCAGTGCTTGTGTTCAAGTAACACTGACTTTACTGACTTGTTGCCCCGAAGCACAGAGAGCAGTGGTGAGGACAGTTCTGCTCTGTCAAAGGGGGGCTGAAAGTGCTTCCTTTGGGTGAAAAGGTGGGTATGGTGCAGTACAATAATTTGAGAGAGATCACATTCACATAACTTTCATTACAGTGTATTGTTTATAATTGTTCTATTTGACTGTTAGTAATTGTTGTTAATCTCTTACTGTGCCTAATTTATAAATTAAACTATCACAGGTATGTATGTCCAGGAAAAAATGGATATCCATCGTTTTACACATCCATTGGAAGTCTAGCAACATATGCCCCTCAGATAGAATCTGTAGTTAGAATCTTCTTTTTAATGAAAATTTTGAAATATTTTTAAAAGAACTTATGTTACATTGTTCCCTCCATGTTCTCTTGTAGATCTGAAGCCAATGACTTAGCCTTACGCCTGGCTCGGCAGTTCCGGGGCCACCAAGATGTGATCACGCTTGACCAGTAAGTTGTGGACACAAGATCTCTAAGCAAGACACTCCTTCAGAGACAAAATCATCTTGACTCTCTCCATACTAATGCCGTACACACATATGGAGGAGGGGGATATGTGGCAAGGGGATTTTTACTTGCATCAGGGTATCAAGGCCAGGTTAGACCTGCAGGACACTTAATTCCTCCCAGTTCCTGCAAACAAGGGAAGCCCTGCTGGGTGTTGTGGTTATGGCCTCGTGGGCTTTGCATGAATCGGGGCTTTACTTAATTCAGCCACACCTGCAGAGTCCCCTTTGCCATGTAACATAGTCTTAAATTCGAGGATTAGGATGTGGGCATCTTGCGGGCGGGTGGCTACCACAGTTGATTTTTTGGTTCTCTTTTATTCCCATTCTTCCCACTTATAGACAATTATTCTAAGGTGTTTCTTGCATATCTTTTATTTTTAATGTACATTATTTTATGTGCATCTGTTTTAATTTTTAAAATATTGCTATAGACCTCTTTCTGTTTCCAACTTTTTCCCCTCAGCACAGTGTCAAGATTCTATGTTGATGGGTGTATATCTATTCTTCTAGTTCAATGCTATCAGATAGAAATATAATTTGAGCCACATAGGGAATTTACAGTTTTCTAGTAGCCACCATGTCCCAAATATCATTTCAACATGTAATCCTTATAAAAGATATTGAGCATTTTCTCTCTTGCTCTCTCTCTCTCTCTCTTTTTTTTTTTGTATTGTCTTTAAAATCCAATGGGTGTCTTACACTTACAGCGCATGTCACTTCAGACTTGCTGCATTTCCTTTTTTTATATATTTTATTGATTATGCTATTACAGTTGTCCCATTCTCCCCTTCACTCCCCTCCCCCCTCTCCACCTCCTCCCATCCACATTTCCCCCCTTTAGTTCATGTCCATGTGTCATAAGTTCTTTCGCTTCTACATTTCCCACACCATTCTTGCCCTCCCCCTATTTTCTACCTATTGTCTATGCTACTTACTCTCTATATCTTTTCCCCCTCTCTCCTCTTCCCACTTCCCTGTTACTAATCCTCCATGTGATCTCCATTTCTGTGGTTCCATTCCTGTTCTAGTTGTTTGCTTAGTTTCTTTTGGTTTAGGTGTGTTTGTTACTGTGAGTTTGGTGTCTTTTTTACTGTTCATATTTTTTATCTTCTTTTTCTTAGATGAGTCCCTTTAATATTTCATATAATAAGGGCTTGGTGATGATGAACTTCTTGAACTTGGCCTTATCTGACAAGCACTTTGTTTCCCCTTCCATTCTAAATGAAAGCTTTGCTGGATAGAGTAATCTTGGATGTAGGTCCTTGCCTTTCATGACTTGGAATACTTCTTCCCAGCCCCTTCTTGCCTGCAAGGTGTCTTTTAAGAAATCAGCTGACATTCTGATGGGAACTCCTTTGTAGGCAACTGTCCCCTTATCTCTTGCTGCTTCTAGAATTCTCTCCTTCATTTTCACCTTGGGTAATGTAATTATGATGTGCCTTGATGTGTTCCTCCTTGGATCCAACCTCTTTGGGACTCTCTGAGCTTCCTGGACTTCCTGGAAGTCTATTTTCCTTGCCATATTGGGGAAATTCTTCTTTATTTTTTGTTCAAATAACTTTTCCATTTGTTGTGTTTCCTCTTCCCCTTCTGGTACCCTTATAATTCAGATATTGGAATGTTTAAAGGTGTCCTGGAGGTCCCTAAGCCTCTCATTTTTTTGAATTCTTGTTTCTTCATTCTTTTCTGTTTGGTTGTTCCTTTCCTCCTTCTGGTCCCTTCCATTGATTTGAAACCCAGTTTTCTTTCCATCACTATTGGTTCCGTGTGCATTTTTCTTCATTTCACTTATTGTAATCTGCATTTTTTCATCTAATTTATGACCAAAGTCCATCAATTCTGTGAGCATCCTGATCACCAGTGCTTTGAACTGTGCATCTGATAGGTTGGCTATTTCTTGGTCACTTAAAAAAATTGGCTCTGGGGCTTTCAACTCTGTTTGAGCCATCTTTTTTATTTTATTTTATTTTTTTCCTTTGGTCTGGTCATGCCTGTTACATATGAGGGGTGGAACCTTAGGTGTTCACCAGGGCGGGGCACCTCATTCGCTGGGTTGTGACGTTGTATGTGGGGGTGGGGTCCAAGAGGGAACAATGGCGCCTGCTCTGTTCTCACCAGGACTCCAGTCCCCTTTGCCGCTTCCCACAAGCAAATTGGTCCCCTCTGGTGCTGGCTCCTGGGCGGGTGGGCTTGTGCACTCTCCTGGACTCTGTGGGTTTTTCCAAGGAGCCTCCTGTGAGGCTGAGAGAATCTCTCGGCCTCAACTTCCACAGGTGTTTTCAATTGGTGCCTTCAGGCTTTGTTTCCTGGCGCTGGGTCCCTGGAATGCGTGGTCTGTGTCGCGCTGCCCGTTTTCGCTTAGTTCTGTGTGCGAATGTGCAGCTGCAGACAGCCAGCTGCCTTGCATGCCTCACTGGGTCTGCTGGTTGCCTCCCGCGCCCAGGGTCTGCCACCAGTCCATCGGCTGTGGTCTGCACCTGCACATATGCCAGTCACTGATTTTTCCTGCCGGTACCCCTCGACCCCTCTCCGTAGGCCTCCGATTCTGCCCCTTCTTACCAGACTGGATGTATGGTATTCAGACTTCCGTTCGGTTCATTTCTCTCTGTTCTGGTTGTTTTTTGTTTGTAAATTCTTGTTGTCCTTAGTTTTGGTTGGGCGAGGAGGTACAGTGCGACCACCTATGCCTCCATCCTGGATCCTCCTCTCATTTAGCTTTTTTTCTGATGTTTGATTTGCTGTTTCATTTGGGCCATGTTTCTTTGTCTCCTAGTCTTGGCAGCCTCCCTATGTTTGTTTCTATATATTGGGTAGAGCTGCTTTGACTCTGTGTCTTGGTAGCATGGCCTAATGTAGTAGGTGTCCTATAGGATCCGGTGTCACAGCCTCCTCTGTCACCCAAGCTGGGTACTGGAGGTGGACCCTTCATATGGGCTGAGGACACCCTTCTCTTATAGTTCAGCCTTGGTTGCTGTTGGCAGATCCGACTTGCTGCATTTCAAGCACTCAATAGCTACACTTGGGCAGTGTCTGCTATAGGGAACAGCACAGCTGAAACTATTGCATATGGTTCCCACTAGTGATGGATGCTGTGACCACCCTTTACCCCCAGCTACCACAAACAGTGCTGCCATGAGCATCCTTGCACATGTGCCCCTACGGACCTTTCTGAAAATTTCTTAGGGATAAACACCCAGAAACAGGATTGCTAGGCCATAGGGGTACTGTAAACATTGCTAATTTGACTAAATACTGCCAGATCCACCTCCAGAATGGTTACAACACGTACTACACAGTGCATGAAATTTCCCATTTTTCCATGTCCTCTCCAAAACCTAATAGCGTTTTGCTGTCTGATTTTTTCTAATTTTTGCCAGTCTAATAGGTATAAAATGATACCAATTTTGTTTTAATTTTCAATTTTCAAATTATAAGTTTGAGTATCTCTTCTTATACTCGTTTCACATTTGTGATTTTTCTTCTGAAAATTACTGTTCATATTCTTTGCCCAATTTTAAAACTGGGATTCCACCCTTTTCTTGTTGGTTTGCAGTCGTTTATACAATCTAGATCAGAGGATTTCAACATTCAGAGGACTGTGATTTAGAATTACCTGAGGAATATTTTTTTAATACTAATGCCAGGCTCCATGCCAGACCCATGAAAGAGAATCTCTAGAAGTGGATCCTAGGAAATAGAATGTGTTTTACATTTTCCCAAGTGATCCTAATGTACAGGCAGAATTGAAAACCACCATTTGGGGAATTAATCTCTTTAAGTGTGAGACATTTCAAATATGTTTTTCCTCTCCATTATATGTCTTTTAATTTTGTCATTGGTATTCTTCAACAGAAATCTTTAATTTTGATCAAATCAAGTAGATGAAATTTTCATCTTATAGTTTGTATTTTCTAAGTTTTGTTAATATCTCTTCCCCAACCCCCAGATTGCAAAGATATTCTTTATTTTCTTCTACCTATATAATTACTCCTTATATTGAATGCAGCTGTGAGTCCCCTGTATTACCATTTAGGTATGGGTGTATCTCTGAGGTCACCTGTCCCAGTCATGTCTTTGGTCCAACGCCACACTGATTGTATTGCTCTGGCTCTGTAGCATGGTTTAACCTATGATTTTAAAAAAGTGCTTCCTCTTTGCTTTATATATTCATGGGTCTTTTACAATTTCTTTTCCAGATCTCTCAATTATATCTCTGGGGAAGAAACAGAAAAGGGCATATGAAAGCCACCTGTATTTTACTGGAAAGAAACTTCATAGTCACTCAATCACTTACCAATCTTAGTTCTTTAAGAGACTTTCTGTTCCTTACCAATTTGTATTTGCCTGATTTGTGCAACTGGGTATCCTTGGGAAACCATCCTGAACAGAAACACAGCCCATTATATGATGGAAAGTTATTTTTAAAATTCATTAGAATGTAACTATCAAAGACACTTTTCATGAAGCTATAGAAAATACTATTTTTTATTTTTTATGATCTAAGTTAGCAGATATAACTTAAAAAAATTAAGTTCTTTCTGGTTAAAAAGAAATTTTTTATAAGAATACATATTTGGACTTCTTTGTGTTTTATTTCATGAATAAGAACTGGACAAAGTAAATGGCCGGTCCTGTCACGGAAAATTAGATCCCACAACTGTTAAATCTGGTACCCATATTGAGATTTTCTTTGGATGATATGCAATGCTATTTTGTATTTGCTAGAAAAAATCCTTCTTTGAGCAATTTTGTTTACTGATTTTTTTCCTTTTCAGTGCTTACCATGGTCACCTATCATCTTTAATTGAGATCAGTCCATATAAATATGGACAGGGCACAGATGTCAAGAAAGAATTTGTGCATGTGGTAAGTATTTTAGGGTCCAAGAATCAGAATGTTAGTACTGGAAGTGTGCTTGGTGATAATCCAGTCCAATCTTTTCATTGAAATGAAACCCTGAAAAAGAAACTAAGATCTAGAGCAGTATGTGACTTGCTAAAGTCAAAAAGCTAGTTAATGTGGCTCAAAATCTATCGATGAGCACTCCTTTGGTGAACAAATTAGTATAGTGATAGTGATCGCTATTATTCACAGCTGTTTGTTTTTCTTGCCCCTTGGTTTTTAATTACTTTTTCTACCAATGATATCAGCTTGAAATTCAACGTTGAATTAAGTGTGTATGATTGTCTTTGAATTGCTCTATGCTAAATTATTATATAGATTTACTAAGTAAAATAAACAAAATAAGCCAATTAAGTTGTTGAAACAGTAAAACTGATTTGGTTTAAGAAAGGATCAGTAGACTGTCTTAAGAAAATCATCAATACCTTCTTCCAAATTTTAAAATCTGGAATCTGTGGTAAGGCACTCAAGTTTTCTGAATAATTACAATTTGTTATAAAACTGGTAAATGTTAGTTTATTTTCAATCTAGAATAGTTAGTACAGTTTCCAGCCATTGACATTTTCAGATAATAATAATCACACTTGTTAATTTGAACTTGATCCCTATGTGAATATAGGGTTACAGTCTTGACTTACAAGGGTCTAGGAACATTAGCTCCCATTCATAATGAAAAGATTTCAGGTACTCATGGAATTCAGAAATGTTATGGAAGAAGAACGAAAGAACCTAGAGTCACTTAAATCCACGTGATCACCTTTCTAATATACTTTTGTGGGAAAATGCCAAATTTCAAAAGCTTATTTTTCCAAAAAGCAAATCATAAGAGACTCTATTGTTTGATGTTTAAGGCACCAACTCCAGATACTTACAGAGGAAAATATAGAGAAGACCATGCAGACCCAGCCAGCGCTTATGCAGATGAAGTGAAGAAAATTATTGATGAAGCTCATAAAAGTGGAAGGAAGGTTTGTATTTACAGTTTTGGAAACATTGTAACATCTTTTATATCATTGTGATATATTGGAGAGATGGAAAAGAACTAGATCTTATTTCCCTTTCTGTTCTTCTCTGGTTACATTTTCACTTGGTTCATATTTCAAAAAGTGTGTTATTATAGTCATGCCTCTAAGACTACCTATTTTTATTTATCCTGGAAGGGCAATCACTGTACCCATTCCAAAACTGGTGGCCTAACTCTGACCTTCCCAGTGGGGTGCAGACTCTGGTCCAAAGGGGCAGAGGAGAGAGGATTAGGGAAAGGAAATGAGCCAGGGACAGATTACTCCAAAGCGGAGCAGCACAAGGGGCTAATACATGGTGCCAAGAAGGGAGGAGGCAGGGTGGCCCTGAAGCATCAGGACCAGTGCAGACTCCAGGACCCGCAAAGGAGCCTTGGCACTTCCCTTGAACTGGTTCAACTTTCCTGAAGCCACAACACTTGGGTAAGTCATGTCAGAAAAAGTTTCTTTCGATCTGGACCTGGACCTCTGAGACAGAAGCAAAATCCTGCAGAGTAGGAAAAACACCTTGCTTTCTGAGTCTTTACCCTACTGTCTCCAGCTTCACGTTAACTCTCAGCCCATTTGAGGGTTACTAATATGGTGTTTTAATGTGTTTTGACACATGCTTTGCCTTTCAACATGTTTAGGCATCAACATGGCAAAAAGAAAATTTAATGACAATACAAATGAAGTTTTTGCCTTTTCCCATTGAAATATGTGGTTTTAATGACTGAAAAGTCACTTTTATTTCTGTTTCTTCTTTTTCTTTCCAACCCATCGATTTTCATATCTTCCTACATTATACCTATGCAGGTGGACCTAAGCTTAATGTATTTTTTCTCTTCAAATGTAGCCTTTACCTCTTTACTGAACAGTGAGCACTGCTGCCAGGAAAAACATTTTGCATTGCCAAGATCATATGGTCTTTTTGCTGTGAAAGGGATTCACATGATATTTTGAGCACATTAGCATTCAATAGTTATTAAATAGATGCTATCATGTTAACAATGCTGAAAGCAGTGAGCAAATATAAAATTGGTTGCTTTGGTGTATTAGATGTGCTTAGAAAGTCATAGAATTGTAGAGAATATTTCTTTTGTGTCCAGCAACTTCATTTTACAGCTGATAAATGAAATAGTTTAAAGTAAGGGACTTTAAGGTAATACAGTTACTAAGAGGTAGGCTATACTAGAACCTTAGTTCTCTTGACTTCATATCTTACTTAGTTCAGTGTTACCTGTTTTCTACTGTTCCTATCCTCTAGAACACTCCCTCTGCAATTCCTGTTGGGAATTGCCTAACTCTGCTGAGGTGAACCTAGCTCAGGGCAAGCACTAGAACTGCAGCACGGTGACTCGGTGTACTCGTGTGTGGCCTCAAGTCCTCCTCCCACTTTGTGTGCATTCCAGGCTCAGGCCATCCTAGTGCACCAGGCTGAGAAATAAGCACCACAGTAATGTACTAGAACCTGGGTAATTTTTTAGATCTTCATATGAAGACTGACCAAAACATTGGTCTTATTCAGTTGGTCCTAATGAAAACCCTGCATTTGAACTAATTGTAATGAAAGGGAAAGCACCCTTTCTTCATTTCTCACAGTAGTTTGCCTCTTGGCACAGGTTGATTCCTAGACATTTTTTAAAAAACTGCTGTGTAAGAAGTCCCCTTCTTAAGGTAGTTTGAGGGGGACTTAATGGACTTTGACCCCATCTTCTCTTGTATAGATTGCTGCCTTTATTGCCGAATCCATGCAGAGTTGTGGTGGACAAATAATCCCTCCAGCAGGCTACTTCCAGAAAGTGACAGAGTATGTACTTGACATGGGCACCCTTGATGAAACTGAGGGCACCATGACAATTCTGTAGGACCGTATTGGTTGTGAAAATATTGATGAACTTCTGCCCTGGCTGATATAGCTCAGTGGATTGAGCATGGGCTGTGAACCAAAGGGTGGCCAGTTCAATTCTCAGTCAGGACACATGCCTGGGTTGCAGGCCAGGTGCCCAATAGGGGGCATGTGAGAGGCAACCACACATTTATATTTTTCTCCCTCTCTTTCTTCTCCCCTTCCCCTCTTTCTAAAAATAAATAAATAAAATATTTTTAAAAATATATTGAAGAACTTCCAAGCTAGCTATTAAATAGCCACTTCAGAATGCCTGCCACGCCAAGACTCCCAGAATTCCTTCACCTTCTCAAGACCCAGCAAACAAAGAAGCTTGCAGGTGGTTTAGCAGGGGCCCTCAAGGACTCTGCCCCAGCCCCTGGCCTGATATGCTGGTGCCTAACCCTAACCAGTTAGTAAAAATTTCAGGATTAACCCCACTAAACACTGCTTTTTGTTCACTTCTTTCTCTTCCCACTTAAGTTGCTGTCATAGAGCTTATTTTAACATAAACCCAAATAGTATATAATAGATCTAATCTGGAAATTATGTGGCTATATTTCAAAGTCAATGACAATATAGATGTCATTGAGAGTTTTGAGCACTGAAATATTTTTAACAAAGACTCCAGGCTTCAATTTGACATTTTTTTCTTAAATTCTCAAAAAATCTGTGTTTTTGTGGGTGGGTGTGGGGACTCTCAGTGACATGAAAGCATTAGACTGTGCTTTTGTTTTTCAGATATGTTCACAAAGCAGGAGGTGTGTTTATAGCTGATGAAGTTCAGGTTGGTTTTGGACGAGTTGGGAAACATTTCTGGAGCTTCCAAATGCACGGTGAAGACTGTGTTCCAGACATCGTCACGATGGGAAAACCAATGGGCAATGGCCACCCAGTGGCATGTGTGGTAACAACCAAAGAAATTGCAGAAGCCTTCAGCAGCTCTGGGATGGAGTATTTCAATACGGTATATCTTGATCTCTGGCTTTAATGCTAAGAAGAGAAAAGAATGCTTGCTCTTACACTCCTTGCCCATATAGTAAAAACTAAAGCTCATTATTGCCAGCTAACCACCACAGAATCCTAGCCAAACTTTGATCTAACCATGCTTCATTCTATCTGACACAGTTCTCCTTGTATTTCTCCTTCTCTGTCTCTCCTGTTTCTCAATTGTTCTTACTAATTATCACACTGATAAGTGGCTTCCCTGCTAAATTCTAGTTATGATGTTTCTTTAACAGATATTATTTCTTTGTTTTTTATCATATTTGAATTTCCAAAACATCTCTGTTTAGATGATTCATTACTATAAATGTTGTATGGCTGACAAAAAAGACACTACATTTTTATCTTTGAGAAATTTCATTTCCTTGGTTTTATCCCCTCAAAAGTATTAAGTGTTAAGCTGTGGAAAAATATTATAGTTTGTATGGTATGTATAATAGCATTTGTTATTTAGCTACAAGTAAGATTCAAATCTAAGGACATAAATTATTTGAAAGAAACCCATACCTCCCCCCTCCCAACCACACTCTGAAAACCTTAATTCCCAACACACTGTCTCTTTTTTGTTGGGATGAACCAATGAATTTCCTGATGGTCTTTCATACTACTTATGCAGCATGGAGAATATAATTTTGAATGAATTTTCTTTTAATCCTCAATAAGTAGAATCATGCTATATTCTAATCTATGAAATTAATGTATAAGAGAAAGTTTTATTGAAATTGCTTGCTTATGTTTGACACAAATTTCTCATAGATGAAGCAATGCTACTAATGTAATTATGTTTTCTCATTTATCCTTTTTCTGAAGTATGGAGGAAATCCAGTATCTTCTGCTATTGGTTTGGCTGTCCTGGATGTGATTGAAAACGAAGACCTTCAAGGAAATGCCATGAGAGTGGGGAGTTACCTTATTGAGTTACTGAATAAGCAGAAGGCTAAGCACCCTTTGATAGGAGATGTCAGGTGTGTTTGTCATGACATTGTTATGCAGCTGCTCACCCTTCCAAATGAAAATGGTTTATATTTTACCTGATACATTTAAAACAAAGTGCAGAAAACGAAATCTAGAAAACACCGAAAATATAAAAAACAGAACTCATTCTCAGTCTAGAACCCAGATATCGCTACTGTTAACGTGTGAGTGTATTCCTTTATAAGCTTTTGAAAGACAAAGCTGGGATAATTTTAGCACCAAAAAAGGTAAAAAGAAAGAATTTGAAATAACTTTAAGTTATTTATTAAAAATTCTTTAAAATTATATCTGAGAAAACTTGATATTTTACATATATGTAATATTTATCATCATTAATGTCCTGAGAAACCAAATAATCTGAAGAGGTTGTTTTAAGTCTTTTGTTTACTCAATTAAGTGAGGGGGGAAAAATACTAAATGACAAAAACTGACTTGTTTCAAAAACTAAAAAGACCTGTGAACACTTGGATTGGTATCTTGGATTAGTGAGAATCAATTACAATCACTCTTAAAGGGGGTCACATTCAGCCTCACATTCAGCTGAAGTTTAGGGACTGTGTTAATTTTCTGTGACAATGCAGTGTTCAGTAAAGTGTGTCAAGTTTTCTTTCTTCACCTCCCTCAGGGGAATTGGCCTTTTTATCGGAATTGACTTAGTGAAGGACCAGCAGAGAAGGACCCCCGCCACAGCCGAAGCTCAGCACATTATCTACAAGTAAATGTACTTCCTCCCTGTGTGGTGTCTGCGTTCTAGGGTGCCCAGCCTCAGGAAGCCTTCTTTTACTTCCTCCCATCTCGCCAAATCAGGAAAGTTTAAGACACACGCATTCTTTAAATGTGGGCTTCTTGTGTGTGGAATACAAAACTGCTCTGTGTTCACATTATTCTTAAAGAATCTTACTTATCTTGCATGCATTCTCACGTATCTCCTGCATCCTCATTAGGATGAAAGAAAAGCAAGTGCTTCTCAGCGCCGATGGACCTCATAGAAATGTACTTAAAATAAAACCACCTATGTGTTTCACTGAAGAAGACGCCGAGTTTTTGGTGGACCAACTCGATGGGATTCTAACAGGTCTGTCCACAGATTTTTAAGATGCCTCCTTGGCCCCACGTCCCCTGCTCTCCACCACCAACCCTGGGTTGCTCATACACGGTGTGCATCTTGTCATTCATGATGGAAGTGAAGGAGGGCAGAAATGAATGTTAATTTTGTATTTAGAACTAGAAGAGAGCTGAGAAATAATAACTACATTATGGACTGTTAGTTAAGTCAACATTTTCTGTTTGCACTCACACAACTCCAAGCCTAAGCTTTTACTGAAATAGCACACAGTTTTATTTTTATCATTTATTTTCACTTTTTAAAAACTGCATGCACCACAAATTCTGCAGTGTATAGTATTTCAACATTGTGCTGTGAGGTTATGTGAGATGTTATTAATAAAAATTGTAGTCTTCAGGCTAACAATTATTTATTTTATGCTGAATCATTTGATTTTGTATATTTTACCTATTACAATTTAATTTTGAGCACTTTTGTTTGTCCATTCAGAATTATAGCCTTTCATAGGAACTTATCTTTTGTTTACCTATATTATAAAACTAGGTTAATTAATTTTTTTGTTGTGAGTATAAATTGATATTAGAAAGTAAATGAACAGTGTAAAACCATGTTGAAAAACATAAAGTGCTGTCAAATGTTAGAATTTTTGTCACTTTAGTTATATTTTCAAGATTCACTTTCTCTGCTCTCAGTCTTTTAGGGCTGAGAGAAGGCGGAGAAGCCAGGAATCAGCATAACATACAAAGTAGATAATTAATGTTTGGGAACTTGAGAGTCAACCCAAGTGACCTGTACCTGCCAAAGACACCCAAACCTGACAAGCATTCCTCACACACCTGCCTGTTCTCTGGTCCCTTGAAGGACCAGGCAGTGGAAGGTTGGGGCAAGTAAAGGTTGGGGCAAGTCCATAACTATTACTTAAAAGTCACCTCAGAGCTTAAGCGCCGCTGTCAATGATGAGCCAAAGAATTTCTTTTGAATGGAGCGAGCGAGGCGCAGCTAACACAGGCTCAAGTGCCCCTTGTAAATGATAATGATGAAACACTGCAATAAAATCTTAAAAGCAGCAATTTGCACAGTGACACCTTTAAAAAACACACACACACACACATTCAGCTCTCTATTCTTAAGGGTATCCCTATAGATACCAAAAGGATTTTTTGAGATTTTTATGTTCTGTCTTCTCCATTGCACCCTCTTTGATGCAGTTTTAGAAGAAGCCATCGGAGCCAAAACTGAGAGTGTGACGGACTCTGAGAATACACCATGCAGAACAAAGGTAAGAGTCAGCTACTTTCTTTTTAGGAGAAAAGATGAAAACTGTAGGAATTTATGAAATAAGATTGCAAATTTTAAAAAATTGTACAATGACCTTTAGAATAAAACCTGCCTTTGCTAGGGATGGCTTATTGTTGCAGTTTTGAGTGCACCATTAAATTTCAAGCTGTGTGTCAGGCCACTGGAAAGGCACAAAGGCAAAGATTCTGATAGGATATTCCTGTAGCAACCATCAAAAACCCCTCAGGCCCATAAAGAGGGCCTTCAAGTCATATAGAGAGATGATTACATGTGACCTAAATGCCTTCTTGTTTCCTCTGAAGACCACCTGACACTGCCTCAGATTCTCACACACCACTCTTTAAAATCAACAGAAGTGTTAGCAGCATGGCTCCAAAATACGAGTTTGATCCTGACATGAACTAAAGTCGAAACTTTGAATGGCCTCCGGAGCCTGGGAACCTTCTGGCACCCAGTGGCCTACTTTCTGCATTTGATGTGCTTCCAGCAGAGGGCCTTTCCATTCTCCCCCTGAGCCGCCCAGGGTGTGAGAGAGAGCTCCCCGGGTCGGGACACAGCAAGGCAAAAAGCTTGAGAGGCTTCGTTGCATAATTTGTTTATGACTTTGCCGCATAAAGGAACAATCAGTGCCTTGAGCCCGCCTGCACATCCAGTGTGGTCAGCAAAGTCCTTCTCCTCACTGAAAAACATTGGCACTCGGGATGAGAGCAAATGATTTGCTTAATAGGACAAGCCAATTCTAGAAATCAATGATTATCTGCTATTTGAGAGTAGCTTCTCTGGCTAGGACAAAATCACAGGTCTAAGAACCGAGCAAGCATTAAAAAGGAGCTTCCATAAAAGGGGTTCACTGTGGGAAATTCTACTTTGGAGTTTGTAAAGTTAACACACATTTCTGAAATGTTGGCTCGGAATGCCAGATTTTGCCAGATGTTGACATCACTTTTCAAATGCCTATGGAAGGTACTTACAGCATTAGGGAGGAACCACTAGCACTGTGTTGTGTGGGGCTGGCGTGGGTTCTCCCACATGCTGAGTTTGCCTGCCTCTGCGGCACCCCCGGGGGGCTGGGCAGGTCAGAGGTGGAGTGCCCACTGGAGTTTGTGTGCCTGTCTTGCAGATGCCTAAGGAACCACACTTGGAATTGCTCAGTGGGGGATCCCCGGACCAGAAAGCAAATCCCAAGCAGAAGAAAAATGGACTGTGCGCAGATAAACATTCACTGCTCAGTAAGCGGCTCAAGACATGAGACATTAGTGTTTTAAAGCAAGATAAATATCCTGAGTTATGAAAGGAAGTATCCTCTTAACAGCTCTCTGTACTCCTTAAAGGTAGAATTTGCATTCCATATAGCTTTGTCAATAAAAAAGCATAAATGAGTAGTAAGAATAAACCAACTGATGACTAAGCCATGTCAAAATTATTAGTTTAGCCCTCAGCCTGTTAATTCCTGACTTGAACTTCCTGAATGTACTTAATTTATTCTACTAAATTTAAGCTTTAAGTTGAATATTATGTTGGAAGTTTTACTTTTCATGTTTTAATGTCTGAAATAAGGGAGCAAAGTACAACAGGTTCCTTAACTTAGGAGACCTTGTGCCTTAAAATATGAATTCTATAATGATTCCTTTGGTATACATTTATGGACTATAATAAAATAAAAGATAATGTACACCAAACATGTTTTACTAGCAAAGTGTTTATCCTTCTTTTGCAAAGAATATAAAAAGTTGGGGTGGTGAATGCAGTCATTTGGGGAAACAAATCACATAGAGCAAATGTAAAAAGTGAATGAATAACCCAGACCTCTGGCGAGGCGCTAGGGCCGGGTTAATCATGATCCTGTGGGGACTAGGGGTCAGGACACAAGGAGTACACCCAGATATGCTCTGCAGAGGTAGCTCGGATGGCAGCAGGAGCCAAAACTCTGTGTTCCCAGGAGACTGAGCTTTGTCTACTTAGATTGTGTCACCTTGGCAAGGCACTTACCTGTCAAGTAAGAAATTAACTTTGAATCAAACATCTTCTTTTTCTCACCATCAAGGTTGTCATGCGCACGCACACACACACACTTCTAACCAGACATGAGGACACCTGGAACCTCAAGAGACTCTCCATTACATGCTGGTAACATACATCAACTTGGAAAGCAATGTACCGAATGGGGAGAAATTTGAATTTTAGTATAGACTTCCCCTTGTCTCTCTATTGCCTTCCTAATAATTATTAAATTTTGTGGTTTTGTTACATAAAGTAGAGGTAGTAGTCTTGCTATGGCAATTTCATGACAACTGAGAAGGATGTTGGGAAGAAAATTAATTGTAAAAAGCTTTCTTTCTGAGTTCATCATAGATAAGAAGGCTACAAAAGTATAATATTAATACTTTTTACTCCTAAAAGCAGAACTGATTCTGGACCTCAGCTGGATAATGCTGCAGTTGGTTCCCAAAGCTGGCAAAGAGGAACGGGAATACAGGTGTCTGTGGTTCGCCCCTAGGGAACAAGTTAATGACAAGATAAGTTCTGTGCGCACCCCTTGCTGTCTCCCTAACTGGAGCTGGGATACATGCTCAGAAGAGGAAGAGCAAAACCCATGCCCGTGGCTTCTTTTCTGAATACAAAATAGTAGAAAGCTGAGACTGTATTCTTCAATACACTCCACTCTTCTTCATTATCTAAACACTAGGTTTTTATAATAAGAGAGACACAGAAATATGTGGCTCCTTCCTGAATGCACCTGTGTGCAATGCCCCAGTAGCTGCCTCATTTGTGGCCTCAAAAGGGAGGCTGTGCCAATGTGGGTCCTCTGGGACTCAAGAGAGTCCCAAGGGGGATTTAACACCAAGACAGGAGTGTGAGAGGTCGATAGAGGTGACTCCTGTCAAAGATAAAGGAACGAGGAAACAGGAGTAGTCAGGAGGGCTTTCTACTGACACCTATGAGTAAGGGTCTGACCCTATGAAAGGAGAAGAACCAGAAGGGAGGATTGAGTAGGAAGAATCTCAGGTGGAGGTGCAGCCCTGGGAGGGTCTGTGCCAGCACGCGGGGGCCCAGCACAGAGAGGGTCCCCCTAATGGAGAGCTGTGCTGGGAGGACATGACCAGCAACCCCCCCATCTCTGCTGCCTTCACCCCCAGCTGGGAGCTCTCAGAGACAGCGCACCCAGCTTAAACACTGCAGTGGATCTCAAAGATACTGCAGCTGGAGGCCATCAGCAGTCGACTCTCCTCACCACAGGTTTCCTCTTGAAGAGAGACCTGAGCAGCACACTCCCATGGCTGCCACGTCCACCTGGGGTGGGACACAGATCCACTTCCCCACACATTTGGGGGAGCAGCTCCTCAGTGGTTCCTCAGTGGGTCTCTCTTCTTGGGCGGGTTCTTAGTGGAGCAAACTACAACTCCTGGCACTGCAAATAATCCCAGTGCTACAGCTGGTACTTCTTATCTCCCTCCTCCACCATTGAAGTTCCACTCCCCCTCGGCTATCACTCCTGGATCTCCTAGAAGTGATGTAACTCAAACCCTCATTCCTAGGGGTGTGAGTCCCTGGAAACCAAGGCCTCCTCAGGCCAGGACTGTGGTCCCTGTCCTTTCACAGTCACAATTAGGCAAGGGGTGCCAAGACACACCAAAACATGTCACCTGAGTTCCACATCTATTACTGCCTTCTCCACATTGCAGCAGAAGCCCTGCCTTGAACGTGGTGACTCGAGAAGTGCAATATGATCAGATGTCAGGTGCACCTTGTAGTTTAACAGGACTCTTGCTTTGTCCCTTGGCAAAAGTGCACCCATTAGGAAACCAGGGGCTCCCACTTGGCAGGACCCAGAATTATAGGGATAGGAAGAACATAGTTCTCCACTGAGTCATTGATTGGAAATAAGGCCATTCCTGCTATCAATATCCTACTGGGGACACAGTGCCTTACAGAGGTCCCTGATTGGGTGCAGGTACTACATTTGAAGGATGCCACCCTATCCTCTCAGAGTACTGGGTTGCTTTTTCCTTAAAATAAAAGACACATGTTTTCATTTTCACCAATAACTTAATTGATTTGAGTATTTTGAGTATGTCAGCTCTTTCCTGCATGGTATAACATTGATTGTTCTCAGTTAATACCTGGATTTGATCTCAACTTCAACAGGTCTACCCAACTGTGAAGTATCATCCAGGGAAAAATCTTCAGTGCAAAACTTTACAAACCACTTTTGACACGTTCGATCATTCACAGCATCTTCTCCATACACTGCACAAATCTTTTTTGCATTTCCTTTGCATTTTCACTTTTCTTGAAATAAAAAGTATAATATGATGAAAATGTTTCTTATTTTCTTCCATCTTCAATATTGAAATGACTACACAAATATCCACCAATTTTGATTAGTTTTTTTAAAATGGACATTGATATGACAGCTATCACAATGCAATCTAACAAAATTGTTTAGCATGAAGACAACTAAGTGCCACTAGAGCCATCTTATGGAAAACACCAAATGAACTTTTTGGCCAACCCAGTACTATCTCTGCACTGGTGCTCCAGCTGCACCCTCATTCAGGATGGTATTCTGATGCCCTTTCAGAGTGGCAGCTTCCTGATGGGGTGATTGTAATACAACCAGCTGACTCGTGGTCATGGGCCCACCCTACACATCTTCACTATAAAGTGGGTTTCCCCTTGGGATGATGTTTTGTGGGGTTTCATGCTTGTGGATCTAGATTCTGGCGTTGGCTCAGGCTGTGCAAGTAGGACAAGTAAAGGCAAACCCATGCCCCAAATAGATGTGTATTCCTGTGCAAACAGACCACTGGCCCTGCCGGCATGGATAGGGTCCAAGGTAGTCAACTTGTCACCATGCTGCCCACTGATCTCAAGGAATGGTGTCATATTAGGGACTCACTGTTGGTCTCTGTTGCAAGCACAGTAGGTGTGCAGAGGTGGCAATAGGTAGATCTGTCTTGGTAAGTGGGAGGTCATGCTATGGCCAATGCACTGTCCCCATCTCTGCCACTGTGGCCATTATGCTCATGTGGCCATTATGCCTGTCGAGGGATGGCCAATGTCAAAGTCCGGATAAGGTCAACCAGCCAGGTTGTTTTGTTTACTTGATTGTTCAGTACTTCTTCTGTGGTAGACATTAACATATAATAAAAAGAAATTTTAACATATGGTGTTTATTCCATATACCCACTTAGGTTCCTCTACCCAATATTTCCTTTGTTACAAACCATCTAATACTTCTTTCAGGCTCCTGGCCAGCTCACCAAGCTGTTCACCATGGCTCAGGATTTCATACATGTGCTCTCCTCACTGCTCCTCCCACACAAAGTGGATGGCCAGGTGCACCACTCAAAGTTCTACCTTCAGAAGGTTTTTGTGTCATTGTCTTTCAAGGCCACCATTGAGTGTATCTGTAAAGTGGCCATCATCTACTTTACTGAAATGATAAGTCCCAATTCTTTTTAGTGTTTAATTCCCACCCTCTTGAGCAAACATGCCTCACTGAGGCCTCCAGTATTCTGGCCACCTCCTTTCCTGCAGGATCAGGATGATGTCACCTGGATGTCAATGGATAACCGATATTTTTCAAATTGCCTAGATGGTTCAGATGTTTTCAGGCCAAATTATGACAGAGAGTGGGAGAGTTAACATAGCTCTAGAGCAAAAGTATAAAGGATATTGTTGTCTTTCATAAGAATACAAATCATTTCTGATTTTCTTTCCTGATTAGGTTAAAAACAAGCATATTCCCCAAATTAATGACTATAGATTAATGACATGAAGCCTTATTAATCTGCTCTTGAAACATCACCACATCTAGTTCTTCAGCTGCAATTGGGGTTACTGATTGGTTGAGCCTGCAAGTGTATGGTAATTTTCCAGGTGTCGTCTATTTTCTGTAGCAGCCAAGTCAGCTAATTAAGAGGAGAGATGTTAGAAACAGCCACCCCCACATCCTTTAGATTTTTAAGAGTGGCACTAATGTCCACCATCAATTCCCAAAATGTGATATTGTCTTTGATATATCACCTTGGTTGGAGAGGGTGAGGGAAGGTGTGTGGAAGGATGATTTAGAGGCTTCCACCTGGCCTCCTCCACTGTAACAGCTCTTACTCCACAAGCTAGAATTCCACATGGGGGTTACTCCAACTGCCAAGTGTGTCCATCCCTATTATACGTTTGGGAACTGGAGAAACAACCACAAGTGGACTTAATGAGTGAAGAGCAATGAGTTTTCCTACCTACATCCTTCTAACAAGGCTTGGCACTCATCTGTTACCTGGGAAGACCTCTTTGGGGGCAGTGTAAGCAAGCAGGTATAGACTTTATACTGAGTGCCTTGTGAATAGGAGGTAGAGGGGTAGTATTCCTCAGGAGAGCAGGGGGGGAAGGGCTCTTTCCAAGGTAAGCTATCAAGCTGAAATAGAAGGGAAGAAAATTCAAGACCTTTTCCTGATTGTTCTGAAATAAGGAATCTAGCCTCGATGGGTCTACATTTTGTTAGTTTTTTCAGAGATAGTTGATATATTTGGGTACCACTGTAAATAGCATCTTTTAAAAAAAACTTTCATTTTCTAACTAGTCTTGATGTTTAGAAGTTTAGTTGATTTTTGCAAATTGATTTTGAATTCAACAAACTCACTAAACACTTGTAAATTACAAAACCCTATCAATTTCTTCAGATTTGTACCTACATAATCAAATAATCTGAGAATAACAACAATTTTATTCATGCCTTTGTCATCCCTATGTCTTTATTTTTTCTTTTCTGCTTTATTCTGCTGGCCAGGAATTTTAATGCAAAAATCACTAATGTGGATAATAGTGAAAACCCTTGGGGACTTGTTGCCAGTCCCCAAGGGAAAACACTCAACATTTTAATACTGAGCATGATATTTGCTATAGATTTTGTATGTGTATGTGCATGCGTGTGACTGTCTAATAAAGTTAAGGATAATCCCTTCAACTGCTGCTTTGCTACAAGTATTTATCATGAAAGGGCAATGAAATTTATCAAAGGATGTTTGTGTCTATTTAAATGATGACATGATTTTCTCCTTTATTCTGTCATGTAGTGATTATAATGACTTTCTCTTTTCTTCTTTTGTTTAAGCACAGGAACCCTTTCTTACTAACTGCCCATCAATGTTTTCAATCTCCTCTTTGAGGAATTCCTTTCACTATGTAATCTCTTAAAGCCACTTAACATTATCACTTAGATTTCACTGTCAATTTCCTGCATGTCAATAGCCACTTTACATTTTGATATATCACTTCTACTGTATTTTTCATTTTTTTCTCTATATATATTTCCCAAGTTTTTATTTTGAAAAATTGTAAACCTTCAGGAAAGTTTCATATAGCAGTGCAAATTCCGTGTATCTTTACCTGGATTAACCAATTGTTAATATGTATTCTGCCCATTCACTTTCCCATCTAGGTGCCTACACACAGGCTTTTGGGCTCTGGCTGAGTTGTTGGAGCAGTTTGAGATTTAGGTGCTGACATCAAGGCAATTCACCCTAAATATTTCACCTTGTCTTTCCTTAAAACAAAGTTATTCTCCCACAACTCAATTACCATATTAAGGACATTTAACATTGATTTATAATATTATCTAGTATATAATTCATATCCAAATATCCTAAATTGTATCAGTAATGTCTTTTACAACCTTTTTAATAAATTAAGAATCGTGTCAAGGATCCTACATAGTGTTTAGATGTCATTTTTGTTTGGTTTCCTTTAATCTGGAATATGTCCCTATATTTTTTTCTCTTATCAAAATTACATTTTTGAAGAGTCTAAGCTGGTTGGACATCTTGCAGAATGTCTCTCAATTCAAATTTATATAATTTACCTCATGATTAAATTCAGGTTCAATACTTTGGGCAGGAAAATTAGATAGGTAATGTACACATATTTATTTTCAAATATAATACTAATCTAAAATTAATTCAAATTGGTTGTAATGTATATATATACTATTTTATATATGTATATCAATTTATATATTGTATGTATATATCTCAAATATATATACAAAATTCTAAACACAATTCTAGCAAACCAAACCCATGCTCATTTAAATCTGATATTGCAATATTGACTGGGATTTTTATCCTCTTCCTGACGAATGCAGAGATCTCAGAATATTCTTATTTTGTTTATCCCCATCTGAATGTTACTGTCTTGTGTTTAAGTCTGTAAGTTTAGACATACGTATTTTTCATTGCTCTTTATTTTTCCCTTCCATCTGGAATTATTTTCCTTTTTCCTTAAAGAGCATCCTTTTAGTATTTCCTTTAGAGTGAGCCCAAGGTTCAGCGGCTTTGTTTGAGGACTGGATAAACTGAAGGCTTTACATGTTCAGTGGATGAGATGCCCCATGTCTTTAAAGGCAAAGTGGCTTTTCCTCCACACCTTTTAAAAATGTTGGAGTCCGGGTGCGCTGTTCTGATCACCCTCAGTGGGGCCGAAGCCAGGCTCTCCATGACTCCTGGGAGCCCTCAAACACTCCACTGCCAGGCCGTAGTCCGCCAGTGGGCCCACACTAGCGTTTCCTGGTGCCATCGGCCATGGTCACCAACTCTTGGGCCCTGGATGTGGACCGGCAGGAAGCAAAGGTCGGGTCGTTGAGCAACTTGCATCTTCAGAAAGAGAAAATCAAACCAGAGGCCAACGGTGCTGTTGTCAAAACCTGCGCTAATGAGGAGAAGACAGATGAAGAGAAAGAGGACAGAGCTGCCCTGTCATTAAAGGAGTGGATCAGAAGCTACCTTGTCACAAACAAACAAACAAACAAACAAACAGACAGACAAGCAACCTGTCAGTAACACAAACCTAGCGGAAGCCTTGCAGCATGACCCCAACTTCCCCCTCCGCTCTGTGTAGTCTTTTGAGGAGTTTCAGCCGAAATCACAGCTTCCCCAAGGGGCCTGTGCACGGGATAGAAGAGAATGCAACCGGCAAAACTCTATCCCATTTTAAATTTTCCACTTTTTAAAAACTTTCATTATTTTAAAAAACTGCACTGTAAATACATGCTAACTTTAGAAAACAATGAAAATAAGAAAAAAGAAATAATCTGTAATCCCCTTGCCCACATACTATTAACATATGGAGTAGATTTTTTTCTATATAAACTCACATATGTATACTATACTATTTTTTTAAACCCTTACCCAAGGATGTTTTTTTTTATTGATTTTAGAGAGAGGAAGTGAGAGAGGGAGAGAGTTAGAGAGAAAGAGGAAGAGAGAGAAACATCTATCAGTTGCCTCCAGTATGCTCCTGATAAGAGGATCAGGCCCACAACCTAGGTATGTGCCCTGACTGGGGATAGAACCCACAACCTTTTGGTGTATGGGATGTCGCTCCAACCAACCAAGACACCCAGCTGGGGCATATATGTATACTTTTTAAAAGATGAAACCATATAAAATGTTTAAGTGCTTTTTAAAAACTTGGTATATGATCATCTTCCTATGCTGGTAAGTATACATTTATATCATTCCCATATACCATAATTTCACTATATGGTCTATAAAATTTGTTGTGTCACCCTGGTCAAGTGACTCAGGTGGTTGGAGCATCATCCCATGCACGGAAAGTTTGCAGGTTCAATTCCGGTCAGGGTGCATACTTGGGTTGCATGTTCCATTCCCCAGCAGGGGGGGAATATGGTGATGTCTCTCTCTCTTGCTCTCTTTCTCTCCCCCCACTCTCTAAAATCAATGATAAAATATCCTCCTGTGAGGCTTTTTTAAAAATTAAATTTTTGTGTCATGTATAGTAGGCAAAAACCAAACAGGGTTCTAAGAGACCAGAACAGTACAATTACTATAGTTGTTTGCTGGCACAGTGTTTTTCATGCTTTCATAGCATATGAATCTCAGAAATGCATTAAAATGAAAATTCTGCTTTCAGTGGATCTGAGGTTCGCCATTTCCTGTAGTTCCTAGTAAGCTTTCCAAGTGAAGCTGATGCCCCTGGTGTCAGATCTCTTTCTGAGTAATAAGGCGCTAAAGCACGAGGAACTTTTTATAAAAATTGACTCCTACATTATATATGATTATGTAAAATTGTACTACATATAATCTTAAATGCTGAAATTTCTTTTCTTACTTATCTAAAAATAGGTATTTTAGGTCTGTATTTTCTCAAAGTTTTCTCTGTTCTGTGTCATAATGATAGGGGATGTAAGAGTTGGACAATTTTAGTTTAAGTAATAGCTAATAAGCTTAGTAATTAATGCATGTAAAAGCTTTTGTTTCAGGAACTGAAGGTATGACCCACCCTGACTCCAGGAGACCATAAGCTGTTCCACCTTTGTTCTTCAGGAGGACTGCAAGCAACTCCAGATGATTTCTGAGCTGTGGTGCTCCAGGGTGAGATGACCACCGCCCAGGACACAACTAAAGGCCACCACCTGGGGAACAGCTTAAGACCAGCCCCCAGGCCAAGAATGCTGAAGCTGGTTTTTTAATCCAATTAACTTTTCCCTGGATTCCAAACCCCTTACCTACACTTTGTTCTCCTTATAAAAAGGGCCATTTTAAAATGGAATTTAAGATGGTCTGTTAGGGTGTGAACCCACCATCTTCTCAGATCGCTGGCCACCTGAATAAAGCGCCCGTAAGATTCAGTCACTGTCTCTGCTTATTGGGTTTGGTAGTGACAAGCAGCCCGAATGCCAGAGTCTTTTCTGGTTTCAATGATAGGGACATTATTTTAAGATGGGTAATGTCTTTTTGTTAACTTGGTACTTGAAGATACTTAAGATGAATAAATGATACAATTACGAGAAAAGAATAAAATATTGAAGTCAGAGGCATAAAAAAGTAATCAACTAACATAAATGATTGAGTCTACTAATGAATCATAAGACCAGTTATTCTGATGAATTGGCTTTTTACTACAGCAAGGGTAGGGGTTCAGGATGAGTCACCCGCAGATGTGCCTCTATGATATGCAGATTATTTTGAGCTAAAGTCAGCTGAGACCCTAGGATCTCAAGAGAAACTACTGCCCTCCCCTCGAACTACCTGGAAGAATTTGAATTAGGGGCCTTGCCCATAATAACAGATTATCAGAGATAACACTTCTCTACCTCCTCGTGGCAGGGCAAACTGCTAATTACTCAACATCTGCTCTTCTTATTGTCTTTCAGTGGCCTTCTTCCCCACTGAAGCCCCAAGGCCATTTACTTCATCCTTTGCTCAGAATGCAGTATCTATTTTATGTTAACTTCATGTCTCTGAACCTCTCACGTACATGGGATTCCCATCTATACGTATATAATTAAATTTGGTTATTTTCTTTCATTAATCTGTCTCAGGTAGATTTAATTATTAGACCAGCCCAGTGAAAGAACCTATGAGGGTAGAGAAAACTTTCTTCTTTTCCCATACAGTTCATCTTTTTATTTTATTTTTATGGTTGACATTATTACAGATGTCCCCATTTTCCCTCTCTTTGCCCCCACCCCTCCTTCTCTCTGGACACCATCACACTGTTGTCTGTGTCTATGGTTATACATGTATGTTCTTCAGCTAATCTCTTCACCTTCTTTCATCCGGTTCTCCCTATCCCCCTCTCCTCTAACAGCTGTCAATCTGTTCCATATTTTCATGCTTCTGTTTCTATTTTGTTTGTCAGTTTATTTTGTTATTAGATTTCACATGTAAGTGAAATCATATTGTAGTTGTCTTTCTCTGACTGCCTTACTTCACTTAGCATAATACTCTCCAGGTCCACCCATGCTGTTACAAAAAGTAGGATTCCTTCTTTTTTAAAGCTGCATAGTATTCCATTGTGTAAATGTGACAGACACAAAAAATATTAATGAGGAAAACTCACCTAATGACACAATAAAAAATACACAATAATTCTACTAGGTGATATTGACCTGAACATTGAAATGAAATGTGGAAAAAGACCCAAGCTCATAGAGTTCCCTTGTCTTCTCACATTCTCCATCATCCTGAAACAATTAGCTCACAAGAATGGTGGAATGACCTTTTAAAAACTCAGTTATGGTGCTAACATCTTGCAAGGCCAGAGAAATGTCCTCCAGAATACAGTATTCATGAGATGGAGAATTGAGGGGTAGACAGGAAAGGGAGTCCTCTCACAATTAACTGCAGTGATCCACCAGAATAATGCTTCCTTCCTAGCCCCACAGCTTGGAGCTCTGCTGAAAGTCCTGGTTCCAGAGAGAATAATCCTGCCACTAGAAGACACAAAAATGATTCCTCCTAGAAACGGAGGCTGCCACCTGGCCACTTTGAGATCTTCATGCCACTGAATCAACAGGCAAAGAAGGTTGTTACTTCAACTCAGTGGAGTGATTGAGCCTGAGCATTAAGGGAAAATAGCACTGCCAGCTTACAATAGGGGTGAGGAGAAGTGTATCTGGAGTGCAAAAGAAAAACATCACCCCAATATTTAAGAAAGGGGGGAGGGAACTTTGTACCCTTTTCTGGGCAAAGGGTATTATGGTTTGGGTTGTATGTGGAATAGGCGGATCATATGCAGTGGAAATGTGAAATTGATACTGTCTTTATTTGGGGATTAAGTATGGTTTAAGGAGATGTGCGTAGGTTCCAGGCTGATGAAGGAAGAACTATGGCAGCTTTGTAATGTGTTGACTTTCCTAGGCTGAACTATATTTCTCTGAATTGCTTTTTCTGTATATTTCTGGTAAGGGTGGGCCACAGGATAGACCTTGGCATGAGATTTTGAGGGAGAAAGTGAATCTGCAGTCACTTTGTAGGCACACACATCATCACTGACATGCTGACTTACCCCCTTGGACTGAGTCAGTGACAGGGCTGCAGCTGCCCCAACTTCCTGGGACCCCCTTACCTCCTGCAACTCCTAGACCTGAGGTGTGTGTTGAGTTCCATGACAAAGGGCCCGGCAATGCAGGAGACATACACCACCTGGATCAGAGACTACAAAGCTGACAGAGGTTTCAGCCTGTCCTCATGGGCTTCTGATTTGGATTCTAGATTCTTACCCTCCCACTTTGCACACATCTTCCCTTTCCAAAGGCTTTCCTGCCCTACAGAGATTGTACATCTCCAAATACCATCACATTGGCAGTTAGGGCTTCAACACGTGAATTTGGTATATGTGTGTGACAGAAGAAGGGATAGGGAGGAACAATTTAATCCATAGCATACCTGTAACAGGGTCCAGAACCTGGGATATAGGAATACAGGATAATAGGCCTGTCTGGGGAAGGGACATATGAAGCAGGGGCATTAGGAGATATTTTGCAGGCCAGCTTCATACTTGATAGGCAAAAACTATTATTTTATATGTCAATAACAGCAGACTAGTCTTCCAGCCAGAATGGAGCCAGAAGGTATGCATAACTTTGACCCATGGTGTAACTAGGAGGCAGCTCCCCCTGGTTGCAGCGCTTGTGTGAGAGCTTGGAGGTGGTGTGCTCCACGCCATGGGGCTATGCCTGCCCAGATTTACTATGGCAGCCCAGGAAGGCTGCAAACTGCAGCAGTGCTGGCAGGTGTAGCCAGTTGTGTGAGAAGTTGGAAATGGGGTTATGGAGGAGGTTCCAGGCTGGGATTTAAACTAAAGGTGGGAGACCACAAGGGGTAAGAGACAATGAAGGACAATGAGAGAGGACAATGTGAGACCATGCGGGGAGGAAAGGGATGAATGGGCCCTCGCTGGTGGGCTATGAGGAGGTGCCACTTGTTTTAGATTAAGAAGTGGAGATTGCGGTGACACAGCTGATGGTACTACTGGGAGGAACTGGGAGAAGTGAGCTGTGGATTTCTGTTCCTCTTCTTCTGAAGGGCGGTACTTCTGATTGGCATGTTCTGAGACTGGCCTGCCCAGGCAAAGGGGAGAAGGAAGGACTGTGTGTGTTTGTGGGTTTTTTAAGGGACTTTGGGATTTTAACAATGACAGTCTTTCATTACCCTCAACTTGTATAACTTTTGAATAGTTCCTTTCCTTTTCACCAAACTTTGGCATTGAGAGCCACAATTCCTAGTAACTGGCAGTGGGCAAAGAATCCACAGTGACAGAGAGACCCCGGATCTGGAGTACTCTCATGGGTTCATTCTGTAACATACCCATAGATGATATTTCTGGCTCAAATCTTCAGGCCTACAAAGCATTTCAAAACATAGAGGTAGAGAATCTCTTGCTTCTACAGAGATGTGCAGAGACTCTCTTTGCTTGTAATCAGGTTTTAATGGGGAATGTGAGGGTCAACTCTCTGTGGGCAGCACAAGAGCTATGTATTTCTTTACTACCCTTCAGGTCAAAAGGTGTCAGGTTGGGACTCCTTATAAATCAAAAGTCAAAATTCTATTCTTCAGAAAATCAGGGCCTTCCCAGCTCTTGGAGTCCAGACAGATGCTTTACAATTTGAGGTTAATTTAACCCTCTTTAACCATTGAGGTTCTGATACACCTGCTTTAAAAGGAGGGTCAAGATAATGAATTTTCTCTGATATTCAAAGTGATAAAACTAAAAATCCCAAAAGTTAAGATGGCCCTGATACCTGACAGCAGCAGTTTTCAACCGGCGTGCCACAAGAAGTTTTAAAGCGCGTAGTACCTGACCATTTCATCAGGGGCACTGACCTGTTTTCCCTGGGATTGTCAGATAACAAAATGGCAACAGCTGACACAACAACAAACGTCCCCCGGTGTGAATGAACCAAAATCATACCTGTTTTATGTGTGTATCAGATCGGTAAAAGTATATGTTTTTTGGTGTGCCACAGAATTTTAGTAATTAGTTTACATGTGCCGTGAGATGAAAAGGGTTGAAAATCATTGTCTTAGAATAAAGAATAAAGTCTCTACACTCATGTAGATGTAGTTGGCTTTTCCATGAAATGTGAAAAGTTATTGTTAGCAAGAACTACTTGGGAAACCTCAAAAGATTCAATTTGCATATCCAATAGGAAAAATCTCCAGGGAATAATACAAAGTTCTCTACCAAATAATAATATTATTAATTATTAAATAAGAAATTTACCACTTTGAAAATGATATCTAAGAGTTTCTCTAAAATCCTCTAATGTGATAAGATCCAACTATAAAGATAATTTGATAAATAAGCTTTGCTCAAAAAATGCATGAAATCCTTTCATTGTGATTGTTTCCATGTGTCTTTTTGAAAATTTCACAGGTCAAGTCTAACAGTGATAGAAAACAGTCTTTTTTTTTAATGGCATGTTTGCGTTAGATAGTCCTACATTAGTGTTGTATCTGATCTGGCTTGATTCTGGGTGTTGTAATTTGGGAGTGCAGACTGACAGGGCCCCTGGAGGGGGAGCCACTGCCAGTCAGGGGAAAGAGAAGCAGACTATCCTCTACGTTACCAGATGAACAGGACAGACGGTGAGACTTCAAAATGAAAGGGCAAAATAGTGTTCTTATCTCCATCCCCACAATGAAGTCATAAAAGTCATGACTTTCCCTGTGGAGTTGCCATGTGGTTTTAAACAATGCCTTAGTTCGGGTTTTCCTAAAAGCAGGCCCTGAGACCGGGGCTGGAGCAGATGTTTGCTTTGGAGACAGTCCCAGGAAGCATAAGCGAGGAAGTGGGAAATGGAGACTGGAAAGGGAGAAACGCAATAGCGAGTGGATATCCACTCTCAAGTACTTTGAAAACATTAGTCAAAAGCCTAATACTAGGTGGAGCAAATGTGGGTTTACAGTTGTTTGTATCGAAAATAATAAATAATAATATAAGAATAAAGTCTGTGTTACATGTACTTATAACTGTAAAACTACTTTTGCCCCACTTTGTATTAATTTTAAATGATCTCCCATGATTCTTGGCTACTTTTCCTTCTAAAAATATTCCCCTGCTGAGCTTGCTTTTCCTGTATTTGTGTCCCTATGTGTGAGGGTTGCTTACACAGACCAAGAACATTCATTGGCCCAGCCTCTCCTAGAGCATTTTCTCTGGCTTGAAACCCTAGGGCTGAGATATAGGTCATTTGGTAAATGCCAACCCAGACAACCACTTTCAAGCCTATCTGTGCTGTGCTAGAGGAGGAAAGGAGAGGTGCTATGGCTCACTGGAGAACTGGAGGCAAGATGGGGTGACACAGGCATAACCATCTATGCCTTTGGCCAGTATTTCTGGGACTCCTACAGTGTTCTTGCCTAAAACCAGCCCCTGCCAGCATGTGAGCAGCACGGTGTCACCACAGATGGTGTGTGCTACATGTCATCAAGATACACGGAGAGTGTGATGGGAGGAACATTGAAAATGGAGCCATAGACTAGGTCCAGAGAAATCCTGGAGTCTTCATAGTCCAGAAGATACTGAGAGAAAAGAACTTACCGGGCAGGGAAGAGTGTATACCCCCTTCCAGACAGAGGAACAGCATGTGCAAAAGCCTAGGGTCTAGAGTACAGGTGGCAAACACAAGGCCCGAGGGCCAAATCTGGCCCTCCACCTTGTTTTATCCAGCCTGACACATTGTTTCTACCCAGCGGCAGCACCAAGCTCTCACTTAACTGTAAAAGAGTAGTTACATTTATACAGTCCTAAAATTACATTGGGCCCTTTGAAGTCAACCACAAGACTGATGTGGTCCCCAGTGAAAATGAGTTTGACACTCCTGGTCTACAGTAAAAACAAAACAAAACAAAACAAAAAGCAGAAGGGAAGACAAAAGGAGGAAGAAAGCTAAGGGTTGTGAAGGGACAAATAAGGCAACTTGTCAAAGAACCTGGACATTATTACCTAGACTCTGAGGGGTCCATGAAGAGCCTTAAGCAAACATATTTGCATATTTAGAGCTCTCCAAGGCCGCTGCAAGGTAGAGATAGAAGAGGTGAGTCTGGAAGCAGAGGAAGAGGTAGTGTGATTGTATTAGTTTCCTTGGCTGTTCTAACAAATTACCAAAACCTAGTGGCTTAAAACCACATGAATTTATTCCTAGAATTCTTGACAGCAGAAGTTCAAAATGTATCCCAAGGAGTTAAAAAGCAGAGTATTGGTAAGCCTGGTTCCTTCTGGAGGCTACAAGGACAATCTGTGTCCTTGTCATTTCCAGCTTTTAGAGACCACCTGGATTCCTTGTCTCCTTGTCCACTTCTTCCACCTTCAAAGTGCACCACTGCGACTTCTGAATCTACTGTCCCATCTCCTCCTTTTCTGACCGTCTTGCCTCCCTTTTATAAGGACCCTCGTGATTACATCAGATCCAGTTGGATAATCCAGGATAATCATCCCATTTCAAAATCCTTGATTTAGTCACATGTTCAGAGTCCCTTTGGCTATAAGGTAAACACTCAGAGTTCCAGGGATTCATACAGGGTATCTCTGGGGGCCATTGCTCATCTTACCACAGTGATGATTTCCAAGTGGGAGACAAGTCAAGTGAACTTTTAAAATACACAGGAATATCTTAAAATAAGGGAACTCTTGGAAGAAAAACTCTATTTCATTTTCTTTCCTCGATGCAGAATGAGAAACTTGTTTCAAACAAACAGACAAGTAGCAGAAATACTCACATAAAAGGAACTAATATCTTGGCCACCCTAGCTTTTTTCCTCTTCTTACCCAATGCTTTCTTCCCTTTTTCGTATGTGTGTGAATTTGTCTTCATTGTGTAAGAGCAGTGATTCCAGTGGGTCAGTGCCCACAGAGTCAGACAAAATCTGTGTTCTCCCTCATGAGACTCTGATCACAGCACCGCAGGCAGGTAATACCATCGTGAAAGCACCTTGGGGTGTAGGTGTTCAGGGAATATCCATCTCAACAACTTCCCTTTGAAGTCCTTGAGAGCACTAGCTCCCCTGTTCCTATTACCTCCCACATAGCAGAGCATGCATTCTCCACTAGCACTTGGTGTCTGCTGACACAGCATGCCCCTCTCCCACTCTCCCTCCCTCATCTTAACAGTGCTAGATTTTCAAATGGGTGCACAACACACATGTGCACATGCACGTGCATACTAGTTGGTGAACTCAATCAGCATTTCCATGCCTTGGGCTACAGCACACAGACCATTGGCCTAAGCTGTTCCCCGTGGAGTGAATGCTGGGACAGAAGAGCTTTCCTAGTACAAGAAGGTGCATCAGCAACTTCTACAGACACTCAGCCCACACGCGGATAGAAATACTGCCTCTGTGGAGAGAAGCATATTGTTGATCCAATACAAAAAAAGAAAAAAGAAATCAACCCTGAAGCCAGATCTTCCTCCAGGTATTAAATGAGCCAATAAATTCTTTGTGTTCATAAATCTAGTTTGAATTGAATTTTCTATTCTTACAAGCTAATATTTCCTAACAGGTACATATTTATTTCTTGCTGAATGAATGTGAATAAATAAATGAATAACAAGAAAACCCCTTCTGTTACAAGTTTCTTCTTCATGCCACTCAGAATATTTTTAGTGTTGATCTCATTAAAATAGCTGCTTTTTTCCCTGGCCTTTGGTGTAATTAGGAAAATGTTGCATAATTTTAGAATTACATATAATCAGATAAGGATCTTTGGGAGTGATTTTCTAGATGAGGGTTTGAGGGGGCAGCAATCCCAATGAGATTGCTGAAAATCGGGGTCCTGGTCTTGGAGAGGCTTTTGTAAGGTAAGCACTTTGCTTTTCCTCAGCTCGTGTGAGGTTGGGGGCTGGCTTTGGGGGACTGATAGAGATTATGAGGGTGTGAAGACTACTCATTGATGGCTTTACTGGCTCAAAGATTGCTCCTTACTACTTTTCCAAATACCACTTAGTGTAATTAAATATTAAATAAGGAAATTGTAAAACCATTTGCAGAACTTAAAAGATGTTGTTCTCCCAGGTTACTTATAATTGTGTTTAAAGGCAGCTAAGAAAAAAAAATCTTAAAGGAAAGAAAATGGCTCTGGCCAGGAGGCTCAGTTGGTTAGAGCATCATCCCATACACCATAAGGTTGTGGTTTTGGTTCCCAGTCAGGGCACACACCTAGGCTTTGGGTTCCATTCCCAGTCAGGGTCCATATAGGAAGCAGCATATCAATGTTTCTCTTTGTCATCTATGTGTGTGTGTGTGTCTCTCTCTCAAACTCACTCACTCCCTTCCTCTCTCTCTCTAAAATCAATAACATATCCTCAGGTGAAGACTGAAAAAAAAAAAGAATGTAAAAGGTAGAGTGCCCCACCCTCTTACCCCAACTCCTTCTTACATTAACAGTTCAGTTTAATTCCCTCCATTTCTATGAACACACATGTAAGACAGAGAACTGAACATTTTTGATCCCTTCAAAAAAATAGAGTTGGCCTAAGCCACCTACATGGTGACCCAGGGAAGGCTTTACAAGATCATCTCTCTCCAGCATTTGAACTTCTTCTGCAGACTCTAATTTGCCCTGCTGTTCTGCCTGATTTCCCCCATGTCTTACTCTACTCACTCTCAGAAGAAAGTACAAAACACTGTTTTGGAAGTTTAAAATTTCTGCTGACTTTTCTTATGTGCTAACCACTGCTTCTGCTATCTTAAATAGTTTATTTAAATGTTACTATTTCATCCTGTTGTTGTCATTGCATTTTCTTGCCAAAGGCACAATGTTATAATGTTACACAATATATGTAAGCATGTTATAACACATTTTTACATATGTAGTTCATGTAGTATGTGTGGTTTTCACTCTCCCATAGCAATAATATAAAATACTATTGGCAGAATATATGCAAAAACTCACAAACTATAGATGCCACACATCTGGTCTTTAAACTGTTCATAACTGGTGGGTTATTTCTTAGTGGTGTTGCGAGAACTAGGCAGCCTCCTGGAGAAAAATGAAGTTAGAGCCATAGTCCACACCTTACACTTGGTTAAATCCCCTTAGATGAAGGATTTAAGTATTAAAAATAAATGACCTAGAAAAAAACATAGGAGATTTTTAAAAAATATAATCACAAATTGCAGAAAGCCTTTCTAAATTCAGAAACCATTAAAAAAAATTGAGAAAATTTTTTCTACCATGTAATAGCCCACCTGTAAAATCTCTTAATCTCTTAATTAAGTTTTATTTGGAAAAACTATGTGGGGAATTATTAGCAAGCTGTAGTTCAAGCAATGTAATTTACACATCAACTATTTATACATGCATGTGTGCATATGTGTACACATGGAGATGTGTCTGGAATGGTGGGGTCCTTGAGCAACTCCTTCCTTGTGTCCCCCCCAGTCACCCCAGAGTCTGTCCTCACACATTGTTAGAGGACCTGCTTTCCTCCTTCTCCACTTGTGTTTGCACTGAGAGGCAGGAGAAACTAGGAAGTGGCAGAGAAGAAGACAGGTGGCTGCCTATTAAGAGGGAATGGAGTCAAGTCGAAAGCTCACTCCTTTGAAAATCTTGAGGATCTGCAACCCCATCTGTAAGCACAACCCAATTGCCACCTGTAGCTCTCCGTGAGGCCTTGAATAAGGGTCCTCATGGATGGATTGTTTGAAAAAAGTGGAAGAAGAAAAGTGTGTGGAAATAAGATGTGCTTTATAGATATGATGTTATTGTTATTACCGACAACAGTTGCAGTGACATGGGACTTGCAAATTGGATATAAGTGCATACATTCACACCAGGGTGGATTCTCCAACTGTCCCAGGGCCCAGGAATTCTGGGGAAAATAATGGGACACAACAATGTTAACTTTATGAAGTAGAAGGTGGGCAGTGGTTGTAGTTACTAAAATAATTCTGCTGGGACAACAGAAGTGGCTGCTGGAGGTGGAAGGAGCCTGGGTCCACACCACAAGCCCAGGGCAAGCAGGGCCATCTGGGAAAGTGGGAGGAACTGCCTTCTGAGCCCAGAAGGATGTGGCATGCAAAGGATGTCAGTTAGAGCAGGACCAGGCCCCCATCATAGGGATGAACATAAAAAGGGACAGAATCACAGTCTAGCTATCAGTGATCTGGATCACTGCCCCAAAGGCTCCATGAGACAGCCCAGCTGTGGCTTTCTCCTTTTCTCTGAGAGCCAATCATGAGTGCTTGCTGTCAGTCTCTGCGTATTCTGGATTCAATTAGGATCCATCCTTCTGGCCATTTCTGCCAGCCTAGCAAAGTCTGGATCCCTTCCTTAGGGAACAAACATTGCTTCCTTAGGAGCAAACATTGTCTACCTACAAGTCCTCTGCCCCCCTCACAGAGGCAGGACTGAAAACCTTCAGTCCCTGATTCTACATTTCTTGGAACAGTCATCTGCTTTCTTTTGTCTGTATTCCAATCTCCAAAGTGTCCCCTCCTTCCCCTGTCTTATGTTGGGTTTCCCAGTAGTGGACCCTAAAGTATTTGTGTGAGTGGTTTATTACTCCAGTATTGGCAAGGAAAGCAGGAGGTGAGCTAGGAAGGGAAAGCAGCCAGTCAAGTGCAATTTCACAGCAGGTCACCACTCAGGGCAGCTGGTGCTCAATTCTACTGGGAACCTAGGGAATCAGTGAGAAAATGGCTCAGTTTCCCACCCTATGGGGCAAAGAAGCTAAACTATTTACTTATCTTCCAGTTCCCATACATCATTAGCTAAAGGCTGCTTGTGGAGAATTAAGAAACCAACCCTTCTGGCTGGCCCCATGCCTAGACCAAAGGCCAGGGCTCAGGCAGAGTCACAGGTCCTTGCAATATGACACCTTACACGCTTACTGGAATGGTGAGGACCTAGGGCACGTGGGCAGGGCACAGAAGCATCTGCTGCAGCCTATTTGTCCCAACTTCTCCTAGGCTTTGACACATCATTACACAAGCATGAGGTCATTTAGCTTGAAAAATGCAAGTCATTAAAAAAGAGCCCTGGTTCCAGCAGAGCAAACGTTTCATAACCTTTTGACTAATGTTAGTGCTCACCTCCACTTAGTCTCAGCTGCCAGGGGCAGAGTTAAATCCATTGCACATGATTTTGCACACAGAAGATGCTATTTTGTGGAGTTAGTCACACAGGCATAAAGTCCATCATCTCTAACTATTTTTGACTAGCTTTACCCCCAAGGCTGTTTCACATTTTTTATCATCTCACTTACCCTCAAGAATGTAATACAGCATCAAAGAATGTTGTAGGACAGAGATATTTGTTCCTACGTTAGAGCACATCATAGTCCAAAGAGCATGGAAATTGGAACCTATCAGTCTAGTTCTAACTCTGCTTTTGTGGTTTACAAAATCCTTCCCAAGCCTGATGTCATGAAGATATACTCCACTGTATTTTGTAAAGGCTTTGTAGCCTTTCACATTTAAATATTTAATCCATCTATTAGAGCAGGATGGCAGCTGTGGAAGGGAGGGGGAGGATAGGGTGTGGAGGGATTAAGCAAAAAGGAAAAGGGACTCACGGACTTGGACAACAGTGTGGTGATTGCTGCGGGGAAGGAGGTGTAAGGAGATTAAACGGTAATGGAAAAAATACAATAAAGATTAAATCAAAAATAAATAACTAAATAAATATTTAATCCATCTAGAATTGAGTATTGTATATAAGTTTGGTGGGGTTTTCTTCCATATGGATATGTCATTGTCTAAGAAACATTTATGGGAAAGGCCACCCTTTCTCCACTGGTCTAAATTGTCACCTTATCATGTGTCAAGTGCCCATATGAGTGTGAGTCTGTTCTCTGTGTCTGGCTCTATTCTGTTCCACAGGTCTATTTGTCCTCTGTTGGGGCAACCCCACACTGGCTTAAGTAGTACGGCTTATAAATTTTTATGTTTGGTAGACCAGCTTCTCTTATCCTGTTAGACTTCTCTTATCCTTCTAGACTATGTCATCAATTCTTGGCCCAATTTTTGTATATATTATAGAATCAGCTTGTTAAAGTAATTGCTGAAATTTTGATTGGGATTATTTAATCTATAAATCAATTTGAGGAGAATTGACATACACATAGTATGCTTCATTTATATAAAGTTAAAAAATACAAACTAATCTATGGTGTTTAGAGATTGATAAGTTTAAAATATAGCAAAGAATTAATCACCACAAAGGTCAGTGAAATGATTACCTCTAAGAGGGAAGTAAGGGGCAGGATTTGAAAGAAATGCATAAGGATCTTTGTTTTATTCCTTGACCTAATTATGGTTATTTATTAAACTCTGTATTTCTGATTTACTTAATTTTATGTGTATATTTCATATTAAAGTGTTCTTAAAATTCTAACTCAGCCCTGGCTTGTGTGGCTCAGTGAACTGAGTGCCAGTCTGCAAACCAAAGGGTCCCTGGTTTGATTCCCAGTCAGGTCACATGCCTGGGTTGCAGGCCAGGTCCCCAGTGCAAGGTGCACAAGAGGTAACCACATACTGATTTTTCTCTCCCTCTCTTTCTCACTCCCTTCTCCTCTCTCTAAAAATAAATAAATAAAATCTTTTAAAAAATTTTTAACTCTGCATCTTACTAATTGTTACATTTGTCTTTATCACATTAGCCATTCTCTCTCCTCTTTCTCTCTCCTCTCTCTCTCTATCTCCCTCTTTCTCAACCCCAGTTTTCCTATTTGTAAAATGGAGCTAATCCCTGCATCACAGATTTGTCTCTTCTTACAGCACTTAGTACAGTGCTTAGCACATGATGACAATTTTTTTAAAAAGCCGATCCCACCTCCTCACCCCCCAACAATCCCTAGTAAAATCAGTCAGAGAGGAGTGAGAGAACAACTTCTGCAAGAATTACAGAATTACATATTCAGGAGTCCCCTACCTACAGCCTTGGACTTACACTCTGCCCTGTACAAAAAGAATGTTGACCGAGCAATGAGGTTATCTCCCGTTCTTTCTGGGAATCATGACATCTGTCAGTTTCATCACCTCAGGTGCAGGGCAATGTGAAGCTTGTTTAATAATGTTTATCTCTACACCAGGCTTCTGCCAAAGTCATCAATTGGCAACAGACTTCTCCCCGCCTCTTTCACTTTGCCCTTGGCTCTAGAGAATGTGAACCTGTAGCCTTTGATCCCTACTGGTAAGCACTAACAGATTGTAGCAAATGGTGGTAGTTCTTAAATTAATTTATTCCAAATTGAGATCCCTCTAAAATATTGTGATGGAGCACCTGTGAGACATAGCTAGCTAGATGATGGATAGATATATCTTCATAGTTCTTGTAAAATAGGCACCAAAGTTAGTTCCTTAATAATAAAAATTAAAGCAAGAGGGGTTAAGATATTTTAAGTGGTTGCTAAATATGCAAAGCACATTTGATTAGCATAATGCACTTAAAGTGTATTATTTATTTAACCCCCACATGATAGTGTTATTTTTAGCCCCCATTTTATGGATGAGTAAACTAGGTCTTAGAGAAGTTATGACTTCGCTCAATGTCCCACAACTAGTAGATTGTAGAGGCCTTTACTGTACATCTAAACTGGTGTAAGGACAACTTATAGACTGAAGTGGTGGGTGTACACATACCCTCATGCATACAAACTGGCTCATATGTCATGCCTTCTATTTCTGCAATGACCAACTGCCATGATGATAATGTGTTCTCCAACCTGTGTCATTTTTCTATGACTGGTGGCCACATATCAGTGCACTAACAATCATGATGATTCTCCTGCTCAGACCAGCACAGTGAGTATAACTGATGGAGGAAGAGGAGCACACACCTTATAAACCCAGTCATCACAAGTACATTTGATAGCCAAATTGTTCCATATCTGTAGGAAATACAATCACCAACTGCATGCAAAAGTAACTGCTTGTTGGGTCTTGGAGAAAGTAATTGTCTGTGGTTACAAGAAATACCTGACTGCAGACTAATAATAACCTCTACTGCAAAATTTGGAATCAGAACAAAGACCCATTGGGGTTCTTTGTTTAGCCAGAAACGTATCCCATAAAATCAGGAGCTGTGACGGAGGAATGTGCCCTGTACCCAGAGGAGCAGAGAAATCTGTTCACCGGAGAAAGAGCAGAAAGCAGTGGTGCAAAAAGAGGTGGAAAAGTGAGGTCAAGAGAAAGAACCTTGAGACCTTGGTGGTTGCCCATTTCATTGGCTCTCCGTGGAGCTTGCTGCACCCCTGTCCTGGAGTTCCTGAGATGTCCTTTATCCTTTTAATTCAGATCTATATTGGTTGGTTGGTTCGTTGGTTCTTGTCTTAAAGTAGTTTGAATGTGGAAGAGAGTTTAAAAGGAAATGCCCCCCACCCCTTTTCCTACAGTGCAGCTTAGAGAATTCTGATTCACCAATCCCTTCAACAGAGCTTCCAAGCTTCCCCGGTCCCTGACATGGCTGTTCATGGTTTTGTCCAAGCGTCCCTTTCAAGCTCCACCTGTGCTTTTTTTTTTTTGAAGATTTATTTATTTAATTTTAGAGAGAGAGGAAGCAAGGGAGAAAGAGAGGGAGAGAAACATCAACGTGCAGTTGCCTCTCGAGCGCCTCCTACTGGGGACCTGGCCCGCAACCAAGCCATGTGCCCTTACTGGGAATCACAATGGCGACTCTTTGGTTCACAGACCAGCACTTAATCTAATGAGCCACACCAGCCAGGGCACCTGTGCTCTTTGAATGTTGCTTAATAACAGTTTTTACCAGCACTGTCACATGGCCCTAATCCTAGATATGGCACATGGTGTTCATATTTACAATAAACAGGAGAGACACAACAGCCTGCCCTCTTTAAAAACAACTGCAAAAGTGCAACCCTCTCAATCTCTAGAGGTGGCAAGATACAGCCGCTGGCTATTTTCCAAAAAGGAACTAGAGGATTCATATGTGTTCTTGGAGACAAAGAAAGGGTAGAGAATGACAAGTGTATAGACCAGATGCACATGAAATCCCTCAGGGAATTTTAAAATCATGATGCCAAAGTTCTACCTCCAAAGATTCAGATGGAATTGGTCCAACTGAATCTGAATGTCCACCATACCAGGACATTCAAAATGATTCAGCCCCCCAGGGGATTCTAATGAGCAGCCAAAGGCTGAGAGCCATTGTTATAGAGGAGAAACATTGTTGGCAGTTGGGCAGGTTTTAGGAAAAGATAAAGGTCATGAGATTGATTTTTTTGTTTTGTTTTTAAAATATATTTTGTTGACTATGCTATTACAGTAGTCCCATTTGCCCCCTTTATTCCCCTCCACCCTGCACACCCCCTCCCACCTGCACTCCCCCCTTTAGTTCATGTCCATGGGTCATACTTATAAGTTCTTTAGCATCTACATTTCCTATACTATCCTTAACCTCCCCCTGTCTATTTTCTACCTACCATTATGCTACTTATTCTTGTACCTTTTCCCCCTCCTTCCCCACCCACTCCCCTGCTGATAACCCTCCGAGTGATCTCCATTTCCGTGATTCTGTTCCTGTTCTAGTTGTTTGCTTAGTTTGTTTTTGTTTTAGGTTCAGTTCTTAATAACTGTGAGTTTGTTGTCATTTTACTGTTCATATTTTTTATCTTCTTTTTCTTAATAAGTCCCTTTAACATTTCATATAATAAGGGCTGGGTGATGATGAACTCCTTTAACTTGACCTTATTTGGGAAGCACTTTATCTAACCCTCTATTCTGAATGATAGCTTTGCTGGATAGAGTAATCTTGGATGTAGGTCCTTGCCTTTCTGACTTTGAATACTCCTTTCCAGCCCCTTCTTTGTCTGTAAAGTTTCTTTTGAGAAATCAGCTGACAGCCTTATGGGAATTCCTTTGTATGTAACTGTCTCATTTTCTCTTGCTGTTTTTAAGAGTCTCCCCTTATCTTTAATCTTGGGTAATGTAATTATGATGTACCTTGGTGTGTGCATCCTTGGGTCCAACTTGTTTGGGACTCTCTGAGCTTCCTGGACTTCCTGAAAGTCTATTGCCTTTGCCAGATTAGGGAAGTTCTCCTTCATTATGTTTTCAAATAAGTTTTCAATTTCTTGCTCTTCCTCTTCTCCTCCTGGTACCCCTATGATTTGGATGTTGGAATGTTTAAAGTTGTCCTGGAGGTTCCTAAGCCTCTCCTGCTTTTTTTTCTGGATTCTTATTTCTTCATTCTGGTCCAAACCATTGATTTGAGTCCCAATTTCATTCTCATCATTGTTGGTTTCCTGTTCATTTTCCTTTATTTCACTTTTCATAGCCTTCACTTTTTCCTCTAATTTGTGGCCATATTCAACCAATTCTGTGAGCACCCTGATTACCCGTGTTTTGAACTGTGCATCTGATAGGTTGACTATCTCTTCGTTGCTTGGTTGTATTTTTTCTGGACCTTTGATCTTTTCTTTTATTTGGGCCATTTCTTTCTTTCTTTCTTTCTTTCTTTCTTTCTTTCTTTCTTTCTTTCTTTCTTTCTTTCTTTTTTTCTTTCTTTCTTTCTTTTTTCTTTTGCTTTGTCTCAGTGTGCCTGTTACATAGTAAGAGGTGGAGTCTTGGGTGTTCACCAGAGTGGGGCAATCCACATTGCTGCGTTGTGGTGCTGTATGTGGGGGAGGGGTCCAAGAGGGAACAGTGCTGTTTGCTCCACTCTCTGCCAGTTTTCAATCACTTCCCCCGATACCCACAAGAAAATTGGGCCCTTTTCTTGTGTGCATTAGATTTGTGTGCATTCTAGGACCCTTTGGGTCTCTCCAATGAACTTGCCCATGAGGCTGAGAGTTTCTCCTGCCGTCTCAGCCCCCACAGGTATTTTCAGTCAGAGGCTTTGAGGCTTTATTTCCCCACACTGGAACGCTGGGTTGTGCAGTCTGTCTCGCTCCCCAGTTGTTTCAGTTTATCTGCACATGAACGTGGGACCACCCAGTCTGCCAGCTGCCACCTTGCTGTGAGTCCTTTCCACCTGGCTGCCTGTCTCTGCCCCTCCTACTGGTCTGGATGAGTGTTTCTTCTTTAACTCCTTGGTTGTCGGACTTCCATACAATTCAATTTTCTGTCAGTTCTGGTTGGTCTTTGTTTTTAAATTTGTTGTTGTCCTTCTTGTGGTTGTGCAAGGAGGCACAATGTGTTTACCTATGCCTCCATCTTGGCTGGAAGTCGAAGAGATTGATGTTGACCAAGCTTCTTATTCTCCACCAGATCTAGGTTTAAGTAATGACTATCTATTAAGAACCCACTGTGTGCCAGAAACTGTGCTTTATATTAATTACCTCCACTCATCAGAGTGACCCAGGAGTTTTTCTAGTTGAGGAAGATAAAACTCAGGAAGAAAAGTATCTCCACTAAGGACAAACTCCCCAGTCATAGTGTTTGTGTCTTTCCTGATACACCACTTGCTCTGACTTCACTGTGTCTCAGGACCATCAGAGGAACTTGCTAACAATGCGTTCCTTGGCCCTATCTCACAGGGATTAAATAGGTTTAAATGAGTTCAAGTCTTTCTCCCAAGTGCACCAGGTAAGTCTTATGCACATGGCTCAGAGACAACTTAAGAGAGTTTCCAAACTATACTGTTTCCTCAGTGCCAACATAGTAGATGCTTAAGAAAAAAATTACTGGGAGGGAAGGAGGGGAGAAGGGGGGAGGGGAATAAAACCAGAAAAGTCAGCATTCATGCTGCTTGTCACTACCAGAACCAATAAGTAGAGACAAGGATTGAATCTTTATGGGTCCTTTATTCAGATGCCAGCAATCTGAGAAGATAGAGGGTTATGTACCCTTAAAAATTATGCTAACATCTTATCTCAAGCCTACCTTTTTATAAGGAAAAGAAAGGATAGGTAAGGAGCTAGGAGAAAAGGTTAATTGGATAAGAGTTGCAGTCCAGCAATGGTTTTCCTAGTACTTCTTTATCTACTGACCAACAATTTTTTTTATCCTCCTCCCCCTTTATTGGAAAAGTATGGACAATTTATATATTTCTACTTATATCACCACTATGTGGTCAGATTTATTTATTTTTATTGTTTTTCAAGTACAGCTGTCTCCACTTCCCTCCACCACCTCCCCCACCCCACTCACCCCCACCTCCCACCCTCAATCCTACCTTGCCTTTGATTTGTCCATGGGTCTTTTATACATGTTCCTTAATGAACATTCCCCTCTTGTCCCCATTATCCCCTCCTCCCCCTCCCATCTGGTTATTGTCAGTTTGTTCTTTATTTCAATGTCTCTGGTTATATTTTGCTTGTTCATTTGTTTTGTTGATTAGGTTCCACTTATAGTTGATACCATATGGTATTTGTCTTTCACTAACTGGCTTGTTTCACTTAGGATAATGATCTCCAGTTCAGTCCATGCTGTCTCGAAGGATAGGAGCTCCTTCTTTCTTTCTGCTGCATAGTATTTCGTTGTGTAAATGTACCATAGTTGTTTTTTTTTTTTTTCGGGGGGGGGGGTGCTATTTTTTTTAATTAATTGTTGTTCAAGTACAGTTTTCTACCTTTTTCCCCCATCCCAGCCCTCCCCACCTCCCTCTGTTTCCACCCCCCATCCCATTGTTGTCCATGTGTCCTTTGTAATTGTTCCTGCAAATCTTTCACCCTTTTACTCTGAAATTCCTTCCCCTCTCCCCTCTGGTCACTGTCAACCTATTTTTAATTTCAGTGTCTTTGGTTATATTTAACTTGTTTGTTTTATTGATTAGGTTACTGTTAAAGGTGAGATTATATGGAATTTGTCTTTCATCGCCTGGCTTATTTCACTTAGCATAATACTTTCCAGTTCCATCTATCCTGTTGCAAAGGGTAGAAGCTCCTTCTTTCTTTCTGCTGCATAGAATTCCATTGTGTAAATGTACCATAGTTTAGTTTTTTGATCCACTTATCTACTGATGGGCACTTAGGTTGTTTCCAGCACTTGGCTATTGTAAATTGTGCTGCTATGAACATTGAGGTGCATAGGTTCTTCTGAATTGGTGTTTCAGTGTTCTGAGGGTATAATCTCAGCAGTGGAATTGCCAGGTTGAAAGGCAATTCCATTTTTAGTTTTCTGAGGAAATTCTATGCTGTTTTCCATAGTGGCTGCACCAGTCTGCATTCCTACCAACAGTGCACTAGGGTTCCCTTTTCTCCACAACCTCACCAGCACTTGCTGTTTGTTGATTTGCTTATGATGGCCATTCTGACTGGTGTGAAGTGGTATCTCATTGTGGTTTTAATTTGCAGCTCTCTGATGGCTGGTGATGCTGAGCACTCTTTCATATGTCTCTGGGCCCTCTCTATGTCCTCCTTGGAGAAGTGTCTGTTCAGGTCCTTTGCCCATTTTTTAATTGGGTTGTTTGTCTTCCTGGAATGGAGCTGTGTGAGTTATTTATATATTTTGGAGATCAGGCCCTTCTTCAAGATATCATTGGCAAATATGTTTTTTCATATAGTTAGATCCCTTTTCATGTTACTGTTACTTTCCTTAGCCACGCAGAAGTTTTTATTTTGATGAGATCGCTTTTGTTTATACTTTCCTTGTGTCTCTTGCTCTAGGGGTCATATCAGTGAAAACATTGCTGTGTGGAATATCTGAGATTAAAAATATGAAACGCTTCCAAATTTGTGTGTCATCCTTGTGCAGGGTCCATGCTAATCTTCTCTGTGTTATTCCAATTTTAGTATATGTGCTGCCTAAGTGAGCACTGATCAACAATTTTTTATCTGCTTCGTGGACATTCTCTCCCTGGAACACAATGGCTCAGATACTATCTCTATCGCTTGCAGATCCCCTGGGGCACAAAGATTTAATTTCTCATTGATGTCCTGGAGTCATGTGGTCATGCATTCCAGGTCCTAGAATAAGAGTTTTCCACAAGCATTCGTCACTTAAGACTATCAACTATGGCTGAAGCTAAAATCTTTAACTCTTGAGTTCTGCTATTATTCTCCACCTCTGTTTTTAATTATCTTATATCTATAAGATTAGTTTAAAGAAACACAAACTAAGACAACATAAAAGTGATAAGATTATTTAAAAATCATTTTGCTGTTGAGTAAATAGTCCTTCCACATATTAGAACCATCTTGCAGGCAATTTGACATGACTGAAGACATGACGTATATTCGTGGTGGTGTTGCAATTCATCTAAAACAGTTTTAAATACAATTGACAAAAGTTACACATTTTCCAGCTGGGGCTATGATGCAGACACCAGTACACAGTGTCTGAGGCATTATGGATGAGACAAAATAAATTCATATGGACTACCGAGTCCTGTGGAGGAAAAGGGACAGCACAGCTTCTCTCTCAAGGAGAGAGCACCCTGACCCTTGCCCTGACAAGCTTTTATTGGATTCAATTTACATAGGAATACAGGGTGTATACATAAAGCTCATTAATCATTATCAGGCAATAAGGATTAAACAATGGATAACATACAAACAACTCTAAGGGCCTATTTTGAGTCAGGGTCAGATAGATAAATGGCCATAAAACTTTGAGGAACAAATTCACTTCCTGCTCAGACCCTTATCATTTAACTGAGAGCATTCTAAGCAAAGCAGGTTTCATAGGATTTTACATATTCTTTCTTAGGTCTGATCACCCTAGGGAACCTGCCCTTTCCAGCACAAGGCAGCACCCACCACCAGCATTGTTTCAGGCTTAAGTCAGGCAGGGGAAGTAAGGCAGCCAAGAGATTAGGAGACTTCTGGAAGACAGAATGAGAATTCAGGTTGTGTCAAAGCTAAGGGGTGAAGGTCCATCACCCCTTTTCTGCAGCCCCCAAGTCCTTTCCTGGGGACCCTTTGATCATGCCTGTCTTAGATTGTCCCTCCCTTGAGGAATCTTACCCATCACTGGCTAACTGATCAAGCATTGGGAGCCAGGCAGGGTGAAGTAAAAGGGGCAGAGGCTTTGCCCCTGCCAGGGAGATAAGCTTTGTCTCCTTAGTGGCTTATGGTCCAAAGGTCACTCACTCAGCCTTAGCCTTGGGGGGGTGGCGGGGATTACAGCTCCTGAAACCAGGCAGGGCAGTTTGCAACAGGGCTACATTAGCCTTTGGAAAGAAAATATTTCCCTGTTCTTCAGAGTTATCATAGGTCCCCAATTATCTTTTCAGGGGAGTACAAATGCCTATAAGACATGAAGTGAAAGTTTGTTCGACAGAGATTCCAGTCTACTTTTCTTCTAGTTGGCTTTCTGTGGATCCTATCTTCCAAGTCTTGAGTAGCACCTTATCTCCAGGCTCAACGGAATATAACAAACCTGTGGGGGAGAGATCTCTAATACAGCTAAGGTCATTAACCACAGCTAAGGTCTGACTTAAATGTTGTATATAGTTTTTTTTACCTTAACTTCTTGATATATATATATATATCCCCTGCCTCCAATCTTAGCCTGAAATGGTCTCCCATATGCAATTTCATAAGGACTCAATTAAATCCCATTTTGAGGAACCACCCTTATCCTAAACATGACAATAAGTAAAATTTGATCCCAATGGAGATGAGTTTCTTTACACAATTTGGTTATATTTTTCTTCAAGGTGTGATTCATCTTCTCTACCTTCCCAGAAGCCTGAGGTCTCCATACCACGTGGAATCTCCACTTGATTCCATGTAATTTCTGAAACAAAAGCAAGTCCATTAGCATTCTGGATGCTGCTGGGTAAGTCAAAGCAAGGGATTATTTCCTTCAGTAGGACTTTCATTACCTCTGAGGATTTCTCATTTCTATTAGGATAGGCATCTATCCAACCTGAAGACATGTCAACAGAGACTAACGAATATTTCTGGCCTCAGACTCTTGCCGTCTAGGTAAAGTCTATCTGCCAGTCCTCAAACAGGCAGTTCCCTTGGTATTGTTTCCCTCTTTTTCCTGATAGAGATCTGTCTTAGGATTGGTCTGGCTTTAGAAATTCCAGGGCCTGTGGGCCATGGTTTAGTATAAGTGGTTTAAAACCCCAGCTCTTAGCTTTCTCAAAGTTTCCAGTTAAATATTCAGGGCCAAATTCTGACAAGTCTGGAACAGGTACCAAATGTTCCTTTAGCAGCCTGTTTGCTGCTTACTCAGCCAGTTTGTTTGTTTTAGCCACTTCAGTGTCTTCTTTCTGATGCCGAGGGCAGTGTATAACTGCCACCTGTAAAGGTACTTGAACAGCCTCTAATAATTTAAAATTTCAGTTGCATGCTTAATTTTCTTTTTATTGGGAGTTAGTGGTCTCTTTCCTTCCAGATACACATTTAATCTCTTTTAAATCAGTTCTTTCAGGAAAAAACTTCAACTATTTCAGCACAGTAATGCATTAGCATGGCCAAGTCAGGTTCTAGTAGAAAGGAGGTGGGATTTAACTTACAGTTTTAAATGCTTGGTACCTGCCCATTCTTCTAGCAGTGAGCCACAAATTTCCCTTTTGCTCCAGCAGGCTCAACGCTTGGTGGGGTGTATCAATGGTGATAGGCTGTTCCAAGGAAAACTTTTCAGCTTCCTATAAAAGCTCACAGGTATCTGCCACAGCTCTCAAGATGGCTGGCCACCCATGGGCAATGTGACCTAGTTTCTTTGACAAGTCCAATGAGACTTCTTTCATCAGGTTCAAGAAGAAACCCAAGAAAACTTACTGCTTGTTGGCAAATATGAGCCTTCTGTGCTGTTACTTAATAGACACAAAATACCAGATGGTTCGAGGTAGCTATAGTATTAGCTAAATGATGCATGTACATATTGCAACAAAGTTCCTCCTTCTAGTTTTAGATCTTTTAAGTCCTGGCTCCCCCAAACGCATCTGGGAGTATTTGAACTCTTGTCAGAAGACTGTCCAACTGTTCTGACTGGACCCAAGATTCTGCATCCTGCCATTCAAAAACAATCAGTGGTTGAGAGTCTTGGTAGGTCAGAATGCAAAGCATCTTTTAAGTCCAATACTGAATACCAGAGCCTTTCCTTGAGTATACTGTTCTATACAATGTGACTTATGGCCCTTAAATCATGTATAGTATGTGGAGCAGTAAGGCCAAATGAGTCCATACTCATGAAACTTCTGAATTATTGGGCATATTCCTGTTAGGGTCTCCTTTCACAAGACATGCTGCCTACTATTGGGAGTTACTGCTCCTGGTTTAAGATCAACTTTAACAGGGGAGGCTCACTGAGCCTTCCTTGGCCTCCCAGCAGCCAATACAATGGGGTTAACCTGATTCTCAATTTCTTTTTTTTAATTTTATTTTAGTCATTGTTCAAGTACAGTTTTCTCCCTTTTACTCCCAAACCAGCCCACCCACCTAACCCTCCCCACTTCCCTCCCATTACCACCCTCCCCCTAGTTTTTGTCCATGTGTTCTTTAAATTTGTTCCTGTAAACCTTTCCCATTCTCCCCTGAAATTCCCTCTTCTCTCCCCTGTGGTCACTGTCAGCCTGTCCTCTACTTCCGTGTCTTGGTTATATTTTGCATGTTTCTTTGTTTTGTTGTTTAGGTTGCTGTTAAAGGTGAGATGATATGGTATTTGTCTTTCACTGCCTGGCTTGTTTTGCTAAGCATAATGCTTTCCAGCTCCATCCAAGCTGTTGCAAAGGGTAGGAGCTCCTTCTTTCTTTCTGCTGCATAGAATTCCATCGTGTAAATGTACCATAGTTTTTTGATCCATTCATTTACTGATGGGCATCTAGGTTGCTTCCAGCATCTAGCTATTGTAAATTGTGCTGCTATGAACATTGGGATGCATAGGTTCTTTTGAATTGGTGTTTTAGTGTTCTTAGGATAGAGTCCCAGCAGTGGAATTGCTGGGTCAAAAGGCAGATCCATTTTTAGTTTTCTGAGGAAGTTCCATACTGCTTTCCATAGTGGTTGTACCAGTCTGCAGACCCACCAACAGTGCACTAGGGTCCCCTTTTCACCACAACCTCTCCAACACTTGTTGTTTGTTGCTTCGTTTATGATGGCCATTCTGATTGGTGTGAAGTGGTATCTCATTGTGGTTTTCATTTGCATCTCTCTGATAGCTAATGATATTGAACATCGTTTCATGTGTCTTTGGATTTTCTGTATGTCCTCCTTGGAGAAGTGCCTGTTCAAGTCCTTTGCCCATTTTTTAATTGGATTCCTTGTCTTAGAGTGTAGTCGTGTAAGTTCTTTATATATTTTGGAGATTAAACCCTTGTCTGAGGTATCATTGGCAAATATGTTTTCCCATATAGTTGGTTCTCTTTTAATTTTGATACTGTTTTCTTTAGCTGTGCAGAAGCTTTTTATTTTGATGAGGTCCCTTTATTTATCCTTTCCTTTATGTCCCTTGCTCGAGGGGACATGTCAGTAAAAAGGTTTCTTCGTGAAATATCTGAGATTTTCCTACCTACGTTCTCCTCTAGGACTTTAATGGTGTCACGTTGTATATTTAAGTCTTTTATCCACCTTGAATTTATTTTTGTATAAGGTGTAAGTTGGTGCTCGAGTTTCATTTTTTTGCACTTGGCTGACCAGTTCTCCCAACACCATTTGTTGAAGAGGCTATTTTTACTCCATTTTATGTTGCTGCCTCCTTTGTCAAATATTAAGTGACCATAGAGACTTGGGTTTATTTCTGGGCTCTCTGTTCTGTTCCATTGGTCCATGTGCCTGTTTTTATGCCAGTACCAGGCTGTTTTGATTACACTGGCCTTGTAGTATAGTTTAGTGTCAGGTATTGTGATCCCTCCTACTTTACTCTTCTTTCTCAAAATTGCAGCAGCTATTTGGGGTTATTTATGATTCCATATAAATTTTTGAAGTGTTTGTTCTATGTCTGTGAAATACGCCATTGGTGCTTTAATAGGAATTGCATTGAATGTGTAAATTGCTTTGGGTAGTCTGATTCTCAATTTCTTTTGGCTAAGGTTGCTTTCCTCCTTCTTCCCATGGTTTCATAAGGAAGTGCCAGTCATGCTCTAGAGGAACCTGTAGGTGGAGCTGTTGTTCTTCTGGAGACAAAGTGGTTTAAGCACAGAGTTTTGACAACAAATCCCTCCCAGAAGAGGAAAACTGTATCTCCCACAGCACATATGAATGGCTTCAAGAATGATTGGCTTCAAGAATAATTGGTTTTTAGGGCTTCCAGAAATTCCATTTACAATTGAGTTAGAGGTCAATTGACCACAAAACATGTCACTCAGGCATCAGTTATAAATGTCTACAATTTGTCCCCCCACTGTTAGTTTTATGGGGCACTCATTGTTCCAGTGCCCTTTTCCCTTGCAATATGATTGCCTTGCCCCAGCAAAGGCTTGTCATCAACCAAATTTGGTTCCCTGATGGGTTTGGGATAGAAAGACCAGTTCAGGTTTACCTCCTTCAGCTCCCTTGGCCAAGTAAGGAGCAGGATCCCCCAGGGCTGGAGGGTCCATGGGAACCCTGGCCATGCTTGCAGCAGCCATCCTGATCTTCCTGGTCTCTCTCTTCTGAGCTTCTGCTGTCTGCCACAAGCAAATTTCCTTTTCTCTGGATCATTTTCCCATTTCCTTGATCTTTGACAACTTTAATTGCAGTATAGTACTGTAGTTTGAAGACCCATTCAATGGCCAGTGCTCTCCTGAGTCCAGGTTACACATAAGCCAAGCAGTATTAAAACAAAACAAAACAAAACAAAACAATAATAACAACAACATTTTCTTAGGTTTATAAATCAACCTATCAGCCATAATTCACCCCAAAGAGCTGTTTCCCACAACAGAGGCTCCCCCACCCCAATTTTATCAGACAGAACTCTGTAATATCACATAAACCAGAAGACACCTTAATTCCTGATAACCATTCTAAGTCATAACCTGAGGCTGCAATTCTACCACAAAGCACAGTGATTCAATCAAAAGTGAAGTTGATAGGGAGTGCTGAGAATCAGAGGGGAGTCCCCAAGAGAAATCACTTGGTAGCTGCTGGGAAGTCTCCAAATCTGCACCCCAGGGCCTCTCAGGCAAGGTAGCCAACAGAACTCCCCACCAAATATCTAGAGTTACTGGAGAGTCCTGAAAAGTCCTGAGAGTCCTGAGAGACCAGAGTCATCAGAAAATGAAACCAGAAGAGTTGGCATTCATGCTGCCTGTCTCTACTAGAACCAATAGAGACAAGGATTGAATCTTTATGGGCACTTTATTCAGATGCTGGCAATCTAAAAAGACTGCAGGTTATGTACCCTCAAAAACCATCTTAACATTTCATCTCAAGCCAAGATTTTATAAGGAGAGGAAAGGGTAGGTGAGGGTTTTGGGGGGAAAGTTAATCAATTAATAGTTGCAGTCTAGTGATGATTTTCCTAGTACTTCTTTATCTGTTAATCAACAATTTTTTTAATCTGTTTCATGGACATTCTCTCCCTGGAACACAATGCCTCAGATACCATTTCCACCACTTGCAGGCTCCCTGGGGCACAACGGTTGAGTTGCTTGTCAACCTTCTGGAGTCATGTAGGTCATGTGTTCCAGTTCTTGGACTAACATCTTTCCGAATGCATTAATTACTTAAGCCTATTAACTATAACTACAGCTAAAATTTTTAACTCTTGAACTCCCATCAGAAGGATGGAGGGAAGGAAGAAAGGGAGGGAGGGAGGAAGGAAGGAAGGAAGGAAGAAAAGGAGGGAGGAAGAGAAGGAGGAAGGAAAGAAACAAGGACTTGGATTTCAATAATAGTTTAGTAATAATTATTAATTTATTAGTAATTGATATGACTATCACACAATAAAATATTAAAATATTAAGGGATACACTTCATATATCTCTGGGGCTTTTTGTCAGCCTTTCTTCCTGATGTCAAAGAGGTAAAGTTGAAACCCTGAAGGTCAGGGATTTAGAGGCAGGAAAGGACAAAGACAGCAGTGGGAAGTAGATGGGAGAGTATATCCTAGTCAGAGCTACCAAAGTGGACTAGATGCTGGCAACAGAGGCATCCAGTTCCAAAGACAGATCTCTTGAGCCCAAAGGTGGTTTCTTGTCCATGCATCTATTCTATTGAACTTGTTTTTTACACCCATGAATAAAACATCCATTAACACATAAAATATGGAAGGTCAAGGTTCTAATTCCAGTTGGCATTTCAGGTCTACTTTAAAAAAATAGAAGTATTTTTTTATTTTTTAATCCATCCAGCAAGAAGGATTCCATACTTTAAAACAAGGTTTTAGGCAAAGTGGCAAGAACAAAATAGATTTAGAGGTTAAATGACTCTTTCTGCACAAACAGGAGAAAACTCACTCTAAGTTATTTATAATCATTGCCCCAAAATTTCTGTATTGAAAAAGTAATAATTACCAAGGCCCCAGTGGCACATATATTTTATCTAACCACATTTGTGGCCAATAAAGGAATCTGGACAGTCCCTCAGCATCTGTTCACTGCCAATGGCAGAACTATATTGACAACAGGCCAAACCACATCTCTTCCTGCCTCTCCCTCCTCCTCAGCTCTCTACCACCACCATAAATTGCCTGCAAACCCAGTGAAAACAGCTAAATGGGGACCCAGAGATATAACTTCAGTGAACATTTCTTTTTCCACCAAATACGTGGACACAACTGACGTGTGGGAGACTTATGAAATATGTGTGTTGAATGAATGAATGAATAGGTGAAAGAATTAATTAGCCTAAACACAGCCTGGGAATCCATGTAAATAATGCTATATAACAGGAAAAAGTCAAATGCTTGGCATTGACTCAGAAATTCTGTAGTAGTTGCTCAATAAATGAGTGTTAAATGACAGGGAATAAAGTATTCATTGAGACACTGACCCAGGTGAAGAATATTTATTCAAAACCCCAGGGCTGTGTTTCAAAAATCCACCCATTACTAAGAAGCATCTGGTGTTTTTATTAAGAAAACAAATTCCCCAGTCCTCTGCCACATAGATTCTATTTCTGCAGATCAACTGCAAGGTCTGGAAATCTGTATTTGCAAAATTCCTAAATACTCTAGGGCCAAAGTATTAAGGCAGTTTGCTATTTTTCTCCAATTTAGTGGAGTCTGATATATTCATTCATTCAGCTAACATTTATTGAGTTTCTACTATGTACCAGACACAGAGTTAGGTGCTGGGCACACAGCATGACAAGCAAAACCAGATCCCTGTCCTTGAGAGGTCACTCTGTGGAAGATTCAAAACTCATCAGATGGAGTTAGATAACAACTTGACTTTGTCAAGTCCCAGGTCAGTGGATGAGAAAAGAGGGAGGGTAAACAGAAAGAAACCTCTCTAAAGAGGATTAAAATTCAAAGTTCAGGAAGATGCTGGAATTTGCTTCACTGACTATTTTCTTATCATCACCACACCCAGGGTGGTGGGAAGCATTCCCGTGGTTTGCTCGGGGTCACTTCAGTAATAATGGGGTGAAGACTAATGCTCCTGCCTGACCTCCAGAACAGGAATGTGTCTCTCCCTGGGGCCTGTGGGACTTGACTTACAAGAGTTTCCAGAAAATAAATATTGTAATTACTGCAACAGATGAGTCAAGCTCTCGTGGCTTTCGGAAAGCTTTTGCTGTGAAGGTCTCCTCAGGGAGATTATGGACAGCCTGGGGCCATGAGTGTTTCCATCTTTATCACAAGTCAAAAGTACAGGGTTATAGGGCTGAAGTACCAAACACCACCAGTTTTGGAGTTAAGGGGAATGAACTGAAATTCTGGTTTCTTGACTTATTTATTGTGTTAGGCAAGGGAAGTCCTTGAGCCTATTTTCTTGTCCCTCGGGCTCTTTGTGAGCATTATATGACAGAATACATATGAGTGTTTGGCAGAATTCCTGGGCCACAGAAGATGATCAACAAATCATTGCTATTGTTTTTTCCCTGGATGTCCAAAAAAGAATAGCAAAGATCTATGTGTCTATAAATGTCCATTTTGTGGCTGCCATCTTGATAAGCTCCCTTCCTTTGGAAGCCTGGAGTTTCTACACTTATCTTCCAGGTTTTCCATATACAAGATATTCATTAAGATATCCTGATTCAAAGAGTGTTAAGCACAATGACCTAGTAGGTTTAATACCATCAAGGGAAAGACCTAGCTGGTGGGTGAATGTGGACTGTGGGTGTTAAGGATTAAATCATGAACAATATTGATTTTTTTTAACTAAGCAGAGAATATAGAGTATTGAGAGTGTTGGTGGATCAGAGAATTGAAACTTTGAGGAAAAAAATTGTTTCAGTGGGTGAAGGGACACCCAAGGGGCGTGCAAGAGGTTGGAAACAATGGCAACACAAGGTGAGGAGAGTCCCGAAGGAAGACGAGGAGAAAAGTTGGTCAAAGAGAACAGAACACCTCAATTAGGACCTTGAGTATTTGACTATTAACTGAGTTTCACCCTGGCATTGAACCCTGCCAGGTCAGGTATTCATTGGTTCATTCATTCATTCATTCATTCATTCATTCATTTAATAGGTGTTTATTATGAATGCAACATGAAGCTGCTTATTATAGAACGTACAAATTCCTGAACTGGATTATCAGGCCACTTCATGCAATGACTGACTTTGGGCAGATTACTTTACCTCCATTCCTTAATTCAATAAAATGAGTGTAATAGTACTACTCACTTCATAAATATGCGATAAGGATTGAATTAATACACATAAAGTGCTAAGAAGAGTGCCTTGAAAATGGTAAGTTCTCAGTGCTAGCTGCTGCTTATTATTAACAGAAGGGCATTTGGGTGTCAAATGAGGAATGATGTTGGGTGTCAAATTAGGAAAGAATTATCAATTATTTCTTTCACCCCATCCCCCTCCACACACACACTCTTCAGTTTAAGATCAGGTGGTTTATAGTCAACTCAGCTTTCCCAGACTTCAAAATTTCCTTCCCCTCTCTTATATGCCTCACACAAGATTCTTCTGTTTCACCTCATTCTCATTCCTGTCTCTCATGTTAGCAACTTTAGAATTCCACATTTTGTTCAGAGTACTCATTTGATTCTCATACTTCTTGCTTTCTTGAATGAGTCCTTGCTACTCTTACACCTATTACTGAAGACAGTTTAAAAGACCCAGGTAGAAAGTGTTCAATAAATTTTCTTTTCCTTCACCCTCATAATTTCTTCTAAAATGACTTTCTATTCTTGATATCTATAATAGAAGTTTAAAATGACTGGTTCACCGTAAGGTGATTAATAGACTTTAATTCATTTGTATGCCCCCAAACTGATGACTCTCCCAGGACTCAACACAGGATTTACTTATATCTGAGCTATGTCTACAATTTTTTTTCAACTCTTCCTGTCCCCATTTGTTCACCATAGAGAATGGAAATCTCATCAAATTCCTGCCGACCCCACAAGGGTATCATAAAGGTTAATGAGGCAATTTCCCAGCAGTTCTTTGAGTGCTGAGAGTGTACGAATATTATTATTGCAAGATTATTGAGGACTTTTAGTGCTTATAAAATAGCAGACTTCCCCCTCAGGCTCTTATATTAGAATTCTTGATTTAAAATTTTCAGAATTTAGTGAATTCGGGTTCTTTCATCTTTAGAGTTTGTTAAACATTGTATTGACATTTGATGAGGTGGAATTCTGAAAAGTCTTAATGTAAATTAGGATGTGTAAATAGAATACTTATATGTACTGTTCTATGTGTGTAAATGCTTATATTTCTATACCACATCAGTAATTTTATATATAATGCCAAAAAATCCTTCCAGACAAAAGTGTCTGAAAGAATAAATATTAAAAGCTTGAGAAAGGAACATTTAATAATACCACATCTTCAGTCTGACATTTGAATTGCCTCAAAGACATCACTGACAAATGTTGTCCTCTCTATGCTTAAGTCTCTCCATTGACTAGTTCCATTTAGTATAAACTTGCTAACATGTACGGAATTCTTGCTTCTGCCAGGGAAGGGCTGTTTGATGTTGTCCCTTCTTCTCCCATGAAATCTCCCGCACTTCCTCCATCCTCATCCAGCGGGCCATCTTGCCACCAGCTTTGCTGAGGAAATTAAAGTGATCTGAAGAGAACTTCCACAATCTCCCATCACCATACACTCTGCCTTCTCTCTCCTTTCTGCAGGTGGATGGACTGTCTGTGCTCCTAGCTAAGGCCATCCTCTATCACCTGCTTTAGGACATCGCACCACCATTCTCTTTTCTGTCATTTACATCATCCATTTTTCTCTCTCTACTGAATTATTCCCAGTTGCCCATTTTAAAACAACTTTTTAAACCCCACTTGTCCCTTTTCACTAATACTTATTTTTCTCTCCAATGCTTTTTGGCAAAAATCCTTGAAAGTCTTACATGTATCCACTGGTCCAATCTCTGTCCTCCCATTCCATCACCAACACCCTCACCACTCCTCTGAAACTGTCTTCTCAAAGCCACCAGTGACCTCCACGCTGCTAAACCTACAGATGAATTCTCAGTCTGAATCTTACTTGACCTAGCAGGGCATTTGACCCAGTGGATCACTCTCTTCTCTCTGAAATACTTCCTTCACTTGGTTTCCAGGACATCCCCTTTGCCTGGCTTTCCTCCCTCTCTTCTAGTGCTCATTCTCAGTCTCCCCTGTTGGTTCTGCCATTGATGTGTATCACTTCTAGCTCCACCCTTGCTGTCCCAAGCTTTGTCCAAGCTACTGTCACCACTCACCTATATTATTACAACTGTCTTCGTTACTGGTCTCCCTGCAATTGCTCTTGCAAGATATTCTCTCCACAGTAGCCAAATTGATCCTTTTAAAATATGTCAAGTTGAGTCATTCCACAGCTCAAAACACTCCAGTGGCCTCCCATCCCATCTGAACTAAAAACAAAGTCCTTACTATGTCGGTAAGACATAGTAAGTGCAATGTGATTCTATATTATCTAAGTTTTTCTCTCCTATTATTCTGCCCCTTGCTCACTCACCTCCAGCCACATGGCCACCTTACAAACTCCTTGACCTCATGGCCTTTATACCTACTCTTCCTACTCTTCCACAAATCACCTCACAGCTCATTCCCTCACTTCCTTTATTTCTTCACTCAAGAGTTGCCTTCTCAATAAGGCCTCATTGACCATCTTATCAAAAATTATAAGCACCCCTCAATTTTATATCCCCTTTTCTGCTTTTATTCCTGCTTAGTATTTTCATATCTACCCATATTTCACTCACTTGTTTATTATGTCTTCCACATTAGAATGTAAGCTCCATGAAAACTGGGATTTTTTTTTGCTTTGTTTTGTCTGTTTAGTTTACTGTTTTATCCAGTGCCTAGAACAATGCCGGGAAAATAGTAAGCACTCAATATAAATATTTCCTGAATAAATTATAAATGAAATAGATAAATCAGGTCCTGGCTAGCTAGCTAAGTTGGTTGGAGCATTAACTAGACATATTGCAGTTACGGGTCCCACCTCCAGTCAGGGCGCATACAAAAAGCAACCAATGAATGCATCAATAAGTGGAACAAATCCATATTTCTCTCTCTCTCTCTCCCTACCTCTCACATTTTTTCTCTTTCTCTCTTTCTCTCTCTCTCTCTCAAAAAAAAAAAAACATAAATCTTTTTTTTTGTAATTGGTAAATTGTTAGAAAAATAAAATTCAAATGTTGGCATCAAATCATCTTTGCTGTGGATTAGGGCATCTATGCACCCTGTCAGTTCCTGGTGTTGATGAAGCACCAGCTGGATGACCTTCCCTTCACCTTCTCAGCAGCATGGGCTGCAACAGTCTTCTTGCAGGAGCTGGTTTGTGCTCAGAGAGGACTGGCTGTCCACCAGAAGGAGTTTGTCAAGTTCATTGCTGTTAACTAATCGACAAAGGCCAATAGGATTTTGTTCTTTTTTAATATTCTACTAGGTTATCAGGTCTCAATCTTCTTGGCTTTGCCTCTTAGTTTTGTTCCCAAATCCAATTGGTAAAGATGTCTATTCAGACTTAATTAAACTCTTAAGGAACTAGCTGTACTATGATTTTCTTTTCCTATTGTTTGTCTCTGAATGTCAGCAAAGCATAAACATTTAAGTAAGATATCATTCATCATTCAATTTGTATAGAGCTACAAGATTCTAAGTACAATAATGGATGCAAAAATAAATAGGGACCAATCCTCACTTCTGAGGAGACCAAAATCTAGAGGGAGAGGTTTACCGACTAATTCAACACACTGTTATAAGCCCAGTAATGGTCAAAGGGTTGTGGGAACATTGAGCCGAGAGCAATGAAGTCTGAAGGCAGAAATGAGCTTTGAAGGAGAGAAGGTGCTTGCTGAAATAAGAAACTACAGGAGAGTCTGCCTCCCACAATGACGCCTGCTCCATTCAATGTGACACAGAACAAGAGTCACCTTCTGCTCGCCCTGAGGCTGAACAGTGACACAGGTAAAAATAACTTGAGTTTTCACAAAATTTTATGTTTCACATCCATGTCATTTGATCCATCCCCAAGAATAAAATACCATAGGATAAAGTAAGCCAAGGAGCCTGCTTAATAGGTTTTCTGCCTTAGACTCACAGACTATTAGAGATGAAACTTTAGAGACTAGCTTTGCCCTAACTTGATTCTCTCCACCATAAGGAAGCCAAGGCCCGGAGAGAGTGACTGCCCTCGGTAAGAGTGCCTGGTGAGTTAGGTCACCCCATCTCTCAACAGGACTTGATTTGAACACATATCAAGGGAGTGAATCAATTCTTGCAACTTATTTTCTGCATTTTCCAAGCCATTCTTACCACTCTCCAAACCTGAAATAGACAACATTGTTCTGACCCATTCTCCCCGCCCACCCCCACTCACCATTGTGGTTGCAAGGGACCTATGTATGTAGTAGGAGAAGACAGTACCCGGAGGTCTGACCCGACCACTCTTCCACATCTAAAGCAGTCCATAAGCGTCCCCAAGCTTTGCCTTTTAAAAAGCTCCAGAGTGGCTTTTAACGGTTGTGACTCAAACTCCAAACGTAGGTCTTTATTGGGGTATTAAAAGCTATCACGTCTTGGCATTGAAGATTTTTTTTCTGATTCTCCAGGGTATTCTTCATTGAACCAGATTCCCCAGGCTTTGTCCTGATCAAGAACAACAAAATGGATCAAAAGAAAAATGTTCTTTTTCCTCCCTACCTCGTCATAGCTCTATAGAACAAAGGCAGACAGCTACGTGTAGACCAGTATCATCTAGTGGAACTTTGGACCTTTTAGCTTCAGTTAATAGGGAGTTATTTTAAAGTACCACAAGGAAATAAAGACATGAAGCCTCACAGCAGTTAAACAATCAGCCTTGAGCAGTCACTCAGAATACCATGGTAGGCCGGCCCTCCAACAGTTCCCAGTACCGGTCATCTAGTCATCTTGACCCTGCTGCCTCTACTGCTCCCCTCCCTTTTGCCTGTCTTTGAAGCTTTTATTAAGATTCTAGCTGCCTCTCTTGCTGCTGCCAACTACCATTAAAAATATCTGATTGCATGATTTGTCATGTATGTAGTCACAATTTGACATGAAAGATCATTCTCATCCTCTGAAGCATACATACACTCATGTGAGTAGAGTTTTTAAATAAGATTGGTTCCTCTTCAACTGAGCCATGGGTTGCTCCTTCAGACCTAGATTAGAGGAGGCAATAATACCTAGTGTTTGTGCAGAGCTATACCTACATTAATCCCTTTAATTTCCATAACCCTACTCTGATCCATTTTCCTTCAGAATATTTGTCTACCTGATGTTATATATTTATTTATTTGGCTATGTCTCCCCCTCTAGAATATAATCTCTATGAGGACAAGATCATGTTGTTTATTGTTATATCACCGGCATCTAGAAGAATACTTGACAATTAGTAATGTTTCAATATTTGTTAAACAAATTAATCCACTGACCACCTATGATATAGATGCTATGATAACCTTTGTTTCCGGTAAGAACACGGAGGCACTGAGGAGTTAAGTACATTGCCCAAGATCACACAGTGAATAGGTGCTGGAGACCAGGTTAAAGCCCAACTGACCCCAGCATCCTCGTGCTCTGCCACTGTGCTGTCCTGTCTCTTGGCATGCTGGCTGGGTGCTCTGGGAAGAAAGCCTTCCTTTCAGCCCCTGCCTATTTGAATCAGACTCAGACTGAGTTTTAAAATAAATGAAATAATTGTTCCCTTTGAACTGATGCCATTTGTGATCGGCAGCAGCACAACTCTCCCCGCCCCCCAGTAGAAGGGGAACAGCATGGCTATCACTGCAACCCAATGGTCAGGGGCTGTTGCCAGGCTGCCAGGTCCAGAGAACCAAACTGCCAATATAGCCTTGAAATCTCAGCCAAATAAATGAAATACCAGGAAGTTAAAGCAGGTGATTCTGCACAGGGATTGCCCAGTAGAGCTGTAATATGAACAACTGTACAAAAAGGGCTTTTTGAGAGCTGATTCCTGATTTTCCAAAAGATGAACCATCAGCTCTTTATAAACAATAAAGAAAACTATGCCCCACAGTGATATCCTGAGTGATGAGTGTCAGGTTCACTTCACTAGCAGCCTCTTAGAACTGTCATGCCAAGGTTATCGCAGAGGACAAACCTTCAGTTGTGTCTCTGTCAACATAAATGCTTCAAAGGACCCAAGTGGCTGGGATCGAAAGTGTTGCAGTTGGGCAGTAACACTTTTGTCACAGGTAAACAAGTCAAGAGAAGAATAGTGATAGAATTTAAATAGCATCAGAATTATAGCATTTGAGCTGGACATCTATAGTCCGACTTCCCTTTTGTAACAATTTTTGAAATGTGACTGATGTTTATGGAATCTCAAATAAATACTGTAGTTCTAGCCTAATAACTATATTCTAATATGCTTGCATATTTTAAAAGATTTGTTTACAGATAAATATTTATCTCATCAGGGATTCACTTCACATTAATCTGGGATGGGAGTAGGGCAGTGGCGGTGGGCGTCACTGGAACAAGATTGGCCATGAGTTCATAACAGGTGAAGCTAAACAATGAGTGAAGGAAGGTTTGTTACAGTACTCACTCTGTTGTTGCCTGTGTTTGAACGTTCCATAATAAGAGTGAAGAGATAAGCTAACAATAAAAATAACCTTTACCTTCCAGCACGCACAGCACTATGCCACGTATAGTGAGTACAGTGAGCACAGCCAGGTTCCTGCTCAAGGAGCTTAAAGTGCTAGCAGGGAAAATTTGCAAAAAATCATTCTAAAGTCTAGCAAATTAAGGGAATTTGTTAAATACCTGTAATTAGTACTAAGTGGAGTAATTTGCATGTATTTTGTAAACTTCAAAGCACTCCTCAAAAGTTATTTCTACTTAAGTCCCCAAACATAAAGCTAGTCTTACTATACACTAAATTTTGTGCCTATTTCTCAGATGCAGGTGAGACTAAACTCATAAAATGTAGTAAGTGCTACAATAGGTGAATACAGATATGTAACTAGAGCTATGGTGCAGAAAATTTTGTAAAGAAGTAAATAAGAAACAGAATCAGGCCCTGAACTCAAAACTATTTCCAATCTAATTTATTCTTTTTTATAAATAATAAAAGGTTGCTATTCCTTTGAGGTCAAATAAGGACACATTCCTGGAATGCTCCATTGGTTAAGAGCAGAGACTCTAAATCCAGACTGTAGGTCTATCACCTAGAATCTGTGCAAACTTTGACAAGTGACTTGACCCCTCTGAGCCTTGGTCTCCTTATCTACAAACCTCATAGCACTGCTGTGAGGATGCAGCAAGGTGGTAGATGAAAGGTTCTGGGAACAGTGCCGGCACATGAGCTGCCTGGCACATGAACATTAGCTGTGTTTAGTACCTACACTGCCTTGAACAGCAAAGTTTCCCACAGTAAAAGAACATCCTCTGCAGGACACTAGTGTGGGATGTAAAAGGTTAAAAGTCTTAGAGAATGGACTGCTGTAAGGCTAGTGAGTGAGCACTTTTCCTTATTTACTCCCTGTCCACTCAGAAATACGAATTAACACGCTCAGAGGAAGAGATCCGAGATGAATTTGAATGACCAGGAAAACAACCAACATTCTTGATACAGAGGCAATTTCCTCGTTCAAGTTCTACTTTATAACAACCAGGTTATGTGACTTTGGGGGGGGGTTGGAGGGAAAGGGGAGAGAAAGAAAAAGCTAGACTCAAAGACCCAGAGGTAGTTAGTTAGTCTTCAGCTTTTTCTGGTACAACTGTCTGCTCTTCTCAAAGTGCTGACCAGGCGTGGCCCAGGGCAGAGGACACCCAACCATGTAGCTCAGACATATGACCAGCTTGTTGTGAAGACCTGCACAGGTTACTCAACCTTTGTTACTCTGAGAAGAGGCTTACCCCAAGGGGGACGTGACCTTTCATGAGGACACGTGTCCAAGCTTAGTAAATGAAAGAGCTGTAGTTTGTCCTGGTCTGCCTTCAAGAGGAGGTTGAAAGACTTGGCAAATATTTGACTTGATTATTGAAGCAGTAGAAAGTGGTATCGCCTGCTGAAGTACCCTCCCATCTTGAGACATCTCTTGCTTAGAAATGTGAAGAGACAATGTGACAGCACCCTACAACTGAACGTGGCTATTTATAATATAATAAAAAATTATACTGGAAAGCCCTAAGAAAACTTTGAGAGAAAAAAAGAGAAAATGAAATTTCAGAAACACCTAGATTTTCCTGCTTTCTGTTTTGAGGCATCATTTATTTGGTATTTAAGAGGAAAAAATATTGATGGTATTAGTATTAGTATCCATTTATAGATAAAAGTATTAAGTATGAAAATGTATTTATAGCCCTGGATGGTGTGGCTCAGTAGATTGAGTGCTGGCCTGAGAACCGAAAGGTCGCCCATTCGATTTCCATCAAGGCACATGCCTGGGTTGCGGCCAGGTCCCCAGTTGCGGGTGTGTGAGAGGTAACTGATTGATGTTTCTCTCCCTCTCTGTCTCCCTCTCTTTCCCTCTCTCTAAAAATAAAATCTTAAAAAATATATTTATAAGTTGAAAATATTCTTGAATTCTCTAGGACTTCTACTCTATTTATGATCACAATAGCCTTAATAAGAAGAATTTCCCAGCTTCTGAATTCCTGGAACATATCTGAAGGCCACAGAAGATCAGACATGCCAGTTCCTTCACAAAGGAGGCGGTGAATACTAAGGTCACTAAAGTCTGGGCCTCAGATTGTGGCACTTATGCTTTGGAAGCCACCTCAGTAATCACTGAATCCAGTTTTAAACATGGAGGGGTTTTTTCCTGGTAAAGTGGTAAATGCTCCTTTGAAACCTTTACCATATGTCAAAACAATTATTTGAGATAAGCGTAAGAACATAATTATACAAATGTGAAGCAGCAGCAATAGGATTCTACCTAAGCACATGGTAGGCACTCAATAAATGCTTCTTCCTGTTTAGTTATCAAGAGCCCCATCTGCTGGTCAAATGGAAATCATCTGTAGCCCTGTAGAAAAATCGTGTGTCCGAAAATTAGAAAAGATAAAGGGAATAACAAAGCTGAAAGATTACGTACATATCATCTGACACACATACTTTACAAATGAAGTTTATTATAATATCGTATGTAGTTAACTAGAAGAAATGAAGAAAGTAAAACAATTTGTTAAAATTGTAGTTCACATAGAGTAAGTCTGAAAAAATTGACTCTGAGACAAACAAATATGAAATTTTATAAAATAAAAATAATCCAGTTATTGAACACACTTCCTGATTTAAATTGTTATCTGCTCTTCTCAGGGAAAATGGTAAATTGGGAGTTTGGGTTTGAAGTCAAACCAGTGTTCGAACTGAGCTTCCACCTCTGCTCACTGTTTCTTGGTTGAGATGGTTCCCTCTCTAGCTTAAGATCCTTCATCCTTAAAGAGTGAGTCACAATACCTGCTATGGGGGTGAGCAATCGTGCATCGAAGCCATACCAGCAGTCACATGGTAGGAACCCCAAAAATGGAGGAGGAGGAGGGAGGGTAACTGTGTTTGTTGCTATTATTTATGCTGTGGACAAACGATAGCTTTTCTGCATGCCCAACAGTGGACTTACCAGGACAATCCCAGTGCTGTGTGCGCAAGTTCTTTGTAAATGGGAAACATGCAACACAACTAAAAGTTACAACTATGAGTTAACCACAGAGAGATAATATACTAATGATTACACTTGTAATCATCAATTTAACAACAAAATCTTTTCGAAAGAATTAATGAGGAACACTTCTTGGATAAACTGTGTTTTAAACATACCAGCTTCAATGTGCTACCTGGAAGGACTGTTCTTAGCTCTCTGTTTCTCTAAACTCAGCTCAAAAACTGAGCCATTTCTTCTCTGACTCACCTCTCTCTTCCCACCTGTCATTATGGGTGAACAGAAGCCAGTTTGTACTTGCTGCCTGGAAATCTCCCTAGTCGAATCGGTGCGTTCTTAGGCGCCCTTTCTATTTTACAAGTAACTGCAGGCAGCGGTCGAGCAAACTTGTGACCTTTGCTCACAAGGGTCCCTTTTTCAGCCTCCAAGGCCATTTTCCTCACTGTCTTCTCACTCTCCCCAACACTTCCCCGAGCACCTGTTGACTGCCACCTGTGGTCTTCTCCAAGCCCTTCTGGCTTGCATTCTTCAACTCCTTAAGCCCCTGTTTCCATCTGTCACTCAGTCCCAAAGCCAATGCCACATTTCTATCCCAGTCACCTAGTGCTGCATAAAAAAAGCCACCCTAACACTTAGTGCCTAAGAAACAACAGCTTATTAATATTTCCCAAGCCTCTCTAGGCTGACTGAGCTCAGTGGGCAGTACTCCTTCAGGGTGTCTCGTGTGGATGAAGTCAGCTGGCAGCTGGGGCTGGATGTCCCCAAGGCCTCGCTCTCAGGACAGGGAGTTGATGGTGGCAGCGAGCTCAGAGCTCAGGTGGTGTTGGCAGGAGCAGCCACTCGTTTCTCTGTGTGGCCTGGGCTTTTCACAATCTTGCAGCTGGGTTCCAAGAGCTGGCACACTAAGAGGCAGGAAACAAAAGCTGCCAGGCCAGTGAAAAACTACATCCAGCACTGGTACAGGGTCGCTCCTGCTTCTGCTCTCTGTCAAAGCAGGAGCAGGGTTGGCCAAACCGCAAGAGCTAGAGAAACCGTTTCCACCTCTCGATGGGGAGCAGCAACGTCACTCTATATAAAACAAGTGGGGCAGGAGACACTGTGGCAGCCACCTTTGGAAACCGTAATCTGCCACGTGAAGATAAAAAAAAAATCTATCGACCCAAAAAGGGGGAGAGAGGAGGAAAAAGAAGCATTAAAAATGAGACCAATAGAGGAGGAGATATAGAAAAGTCCAACTATGTGATAATCACAATTCCTGAAAATGGGCTAAACTCATTAAAAGACAAAAACTGTCAGAGTAAAACACAAATAAATGAAGCTTCATGATACACATGAGAGATACCCCTAAAACCTAAGAACAAAGAAAGGTTGAAAGAAAATGATAGAAAAATATACATGGCGAATTCCAACCTGCAGAGGACTGAGCGAGCCTTCATAGACGGGCTGAGACTTCACAGACGCTGAGACACAAACCACTATCAAATACAAAGGGCGTCACTGCTTACTGATGGAAACTCTGGTTCCCCAGAAATTACAATCAGAGTCTAGAAAGCTAAAAATATATATTTTAGTGTATAAAGGGTAGTTTATTTGTAACACAGGCAAAATTATTTCAGATTAATAAATGATTATTTAAGAAATTTCACACATGATTCTTTCCACTGCCTTAGTTCCTCCTGAGATTGAGTCTTAATCTTCAAGATAGTCCCTTTAAAAAGGGACTTTTATTTAATCCGCAGTTGTCATGTCCATCGGTCTACAGTTCTCCTATTGGGCTTCTTTGATCTCTACTTGACTATGGACATACTTCAAAAATTCTCCATACCATTAGGGTGAGAGTAGATGAATCTGCCTTGTTCTAAATTCAAGTCATATTCACTCCTAAACTATCACACCCTGGAATAGTACAGTTCATTGAGATATTCCAATATCTAAGCTAAAAAAATTTGACTGCTAGGTCTTTCATAGTTTTTAAAAATTTATAACTTCTGTCCAGTACTTATAATTTATAAGTACTGATCTAGCCTCCTTTACTATTCTTTGTTTTGTTTTGTTTTGTTTTGAATATATTTTATTGATGGTCTTTCATAGTTTTATCAGCTCTGTCTTATAGTTCCTCCCCACAGATCTAACACATATTTACTCTTTGAGGCATTTCCAACAATGTAGGTCTATGGAAAAAGCCCCATTAAGATAGACCTCAAGTGAAAATATATATTTTTTTAATTATGATCAGATAGCCCTGGCTGGTGTGGCTCAGCGGATTGAGTTCCAGCTTGCAAACCAATGGATCGCCAGTTTGATTCCCAGTCAGGGCACATGCCTGTGTTGCAGGCCAGGTCCCCAGTAGGGGGTGTGCAAGAGGCAACCACACATTGATGTTTCTCTACCTCTCTTCCTCCCTCCTTTCCCTGCTCTCTAAAAATAAATAAAATCTTTTTTAAAAAGTATGATCATAGTGATAATACCATATACAATTTTAAATTAACAATGTGTTAAGCAGTAACTCTCAAGTAAGCAAGACTAAATGATATATTATTTGAAGTGCTCAACACAAAAATTCAGAGCAGTGGCTACCTTTAGAGGGAAGGTAGGGGAATGGATAAGAATAAAAAGATAGACTCAGTGGTATTGGTAACATTTTAAGTCTTATGTTGGATTATGTGTTCACAGGACTTGATTGATTTTATCATGCTTCCCAATTTACATGTTTGTTTCATACACTCCTTTGAATAAATTATATATTATATAATAAAATATTAATATGAAAATGACATGAATCAAGATTTACAGGGGAAACAAAGGAATGTGAGATTCCAAAACTACAATTTCATTGAATTAATAATCCGAGTGTTTTTTCCATAGTCCAGTCCTTTTTGAAAAAATTGCCTGTCATTCATTTCAACCTGAAGGGGTTCTTTAAAAGTGTCTATGGATGATGTACTTCAGGAGGTTCAGGTTTATCCCTGAAATAACAGCAAAGTGTGTGTGTGTGTGTGTGTGTGTGTGTGTGTGTTGGAGGGGGAGAGATTAGGGAAAGAGTCCATTCTTTTGGCAAGAGTGTCCAGAAATAAGCAATGCTTAGTAGTTAAGGGGATGGGCTTGGGCGCCAGAAAAACTTGGGTTTGAATCTTGAATTAAACATTCCGTCATGTGCGATCTTGGGCAAGTTGCTTACTTCTCTGAGATTCAGTTCCCACCTCCCAGTGTTATGCACAGATGATATATATAAAGAGTTTGGCTTTGTTCCTGATAGAGAATAAATACACTTTGATTATTATTATTTTTATTGTAATTTTAATCAAATCCTCAATTGATCCATGACCCAAAAGATTAAGCAACACTCTCCCTGATTCTGTGCAACTGGCTCCAATTTCTCCATTGTAAATGAGCAAACGCACATGAGCTCACTTCGTCCACTGCAGCAAGCAAGTACAGTATTAGGTTCTGGAGATAAGGAAAGAGTTTGCACTTTCAAAAGAAAAACTAGCTTACAAGAACTTTTTATTGAAATACAAGATTCGTAGATTGCACATATCGTCAGTGTACAGCTCAGATCAAAAAACGACATTAGCAGCAACCCAAGCAGCAACCTCATGTCCCCTGCTAGTTCCCACCCCACCTCTCAAGGTACCCACTGTCCTGACCTCTAATGGCATGGGAAAGGCTGGCTTTTAGACAATAAATTATAATATAAGATGAAAAGTACACAATGTGCTGGCAGAAAGCACGGGGGATTTAGAACCAGCCACGCTTCAGTTCAGTCCTGGCTGACCGCTGTGAAATGGACACCATATACTGCAGACCAGACTGCATGGTTGTGAGGATCAGGAGAAAATATGGATCCTGTACCCAGCGTGAAACCTTTCCGTGTGGGCTCAGCCTGCTGCTTCTTATGCTACTAGGAGACCTAAAGGAGGGATGGGATCCTTGTTAGGATTAAATGAAGGACAGATGTGTGGGCACTTCAAAAAGGTGAAGCAGGTCCTTATGCAAATATTAAGTGTCATGTGAAAAGACACAGTATGTTTACTATGTGGGCTTAAAATTGTCATATCAGTTACAATAGTTTGGCAGTTTTGGCATTCTGAATTACATCTGTTCCAACCTGTTAACCTGGTCAGACCTTGAGGACTCTGTGGTTAGACTGGCGCCCACACTTGGCTGTCAAGAGGAAACCCTCTTTCTGAGGTGGAGCAACTGTCAAAATAAGCACGGATGGCCTGTGTGAAGGTTCATCCTTGACAGGAGTGCCTGAAGAGACAGACTCTAGAAGAGGTGGGCTTTAGAAGAGGCGATGCCATCCATGAAGCAAAGGCAGCTCCTTGGCCTTAGTCCAGTGGTGGTGTCATGCTGCAAGCTGCATAGAAACTGTTTCCACCTTGCAATGGACACAACATAAATCATAAAACACTTTTTCAAGTGGACATAAAAATAAAAGCAGACATTCTATGCTTCAACTACATTTATCACACACACGTATGTGTGCACATTTCCACCACTCCCATCCCCAGAGGAAAATGTGTAATGTGTGTTAAATACAGCTACAGAGTGTGAAGGGAGAGATAACTAAAGATTTCAGAGCTAATATTCCTGGAGCACTTAATAAGCTCCAGAGGCTGTGCACTCTCTCATTTAATTCTCAGAGCATCTCTATGTCATAGGCACTGTTAGCTTCATTATACTAAGAGGAAAATGAGGTTTGCAGAATCTACCTTGCTTATGGGTGACACAGCTAATAATTGGCAGAGCTGGAATATGAGCCCAAATCTGGTTGATTCCAAGTGTGAGCTCCTAGTAACTGGCAGTATTGTCCATACAGATGTGTAGTGACCATTGCTGAAGCAACAATATTAGCATCGCTTATGAGAAGTATGTAGCCACCAAAATGGCTATAGCAATCTCAGTGTAAGCACCCCAGAAGCAGTACATAATTTTGGGGGAAACATTTTTGAAAGACTATGAACAACCAGGGTTATAAAGACAACCTGGGTTATAAATTGCCTTTTTTAAAATAAGTATATACTTCTTATTACTATGTTTAAAGAGTGGTCTTCTATACCAAAAAAATAGCAGCATGTGATGGAAACAATTGGTCTGCTGTGCAGAAGACCTGAGTTCTACTTCAAGCTCTCTTGCAAACAAATCTCAATTTACTCACTAGCAAAATGGGAAAATAACCTTTATTCCAGCTTTACACTTTAGAAACATACCACTTACTGTGGACCGCATACCTTTCCATTTGAAACATTAACGACATTCATAGTTCAATCTTTTTTTTCTGCTGTAAGAATGTTTATTGGTTAAAAAGAATACTGTCTTCGAAAAGTAATTTCCTTCCAGTATTTTCAAACAATTTGCATGCTTCACTTTATTCATCCACATAGCAGATACATTCAAATGAGAAACAGAAGACTACATGGCTCTTCTTTATACGTTTAACATCACAACATCACCAGTGCGACCAGTCTGCCCTTCTGGTGGCACTGAGAAGGCAGGGGAGTTATTCACTCAGGCTTTCACTCCTAGCATCCCTCCAAATACTGAGAAAATTTGGGGTGAGTGCTTATGGCTTCTTTTAAAAAAAATGTACTTATGTAATATTAGAAAGGAGACGGAAGAGTGAAAAGGAGAGAAACATCACTCGATTGCCTCTTGTACGCACCCAGGCCAGGGACTGAACTCATTACCCAGGCATGTGCCCTGACCAGGAATCGAATTGGTGAACTTTCACTTTGTGGGATGATGCCCAACCAACTGAACCTGGCCAGTCAGGACCTTATGGCTTCTTGGCCATCTAATTCCTCAGGGACAGGAATTCAAGGAGGGAGCTTAAAATGTTTCAAATAATTTTCAACACTTCACTGGGTTCTCCCAAAAGGCCCAGAGGTAGGAAAATAATCTATCCTTATTTCTCTTTCTATATGTAAAGGCTTCATTTATATTTGTGAACCAGTTGGGATCCACTACCCAACCAACCACAGATCCCACCAGACGCACAGCAAGTTGAATACCCACTACTGTAGGCTCACCTCTAGCTAGCAGTGCCCTCAGGGGAGACCACAGAGATGGAATGTCCCTTTCATAGGCTCTCCCAGAGTGAGCATTTATTATTGCCACACTGGTCCTGCTATCTGGCCAGCCTCCACAAGCTCCTACACTCTCTCACTCAATACAAAAAGCTTTACATTCTTTTCTTGCTTTTCGTTTGTCAAAGATTTCCATGCTTGCCAACTGGCTGGAACTTGAGCTTCGGTGTTTATTTTTGCACAGCCCAAACCCCTGCAAACCCCAGCTTCCTTCTGTATCCCCCACTGTGGCTCAGGAAACACAAAACCCTAAAATCCAAGGCTTACTCTCAGTAAGTGAAGGGACACTTATATAAGATACCTATCGGGCTACCAGACTTTTTGCTTTCTTCTTCTTTTTGATAGCCAACAACACATCTAGTCAAGTGGGTATGGAATTTGCTGCAGCCTGCTGGAAAGCTCCAGCTAGTCCAACGCTGTTGCCACTGTACCACACAGCACTGGACAATCCCGTTTGGGAACAGCTAGAGCCCGTGGGAAATGCTCTGAACATTTATTTCCCTTGATGGCAAAGCACTGATTTTGAAAACAGCTGAAAGATGTCTGGAGGCAAGCCTGGTCACTAAATGGGTCCCCAGATAAGGGATGGCAATAACCAATGGGCCTGTGCTAGAAAGCTCTCTGATGGCTGAGGGCCATCACTAGAGAAGCATTTCAGGCACGCCTGGAGCAAGGGCAGCCTCATCACCTAAAATTCTTCTCTGAAGGACAACCTCAGTGAGTACCAGGCTCAGTAATTTATAGAGTCATACTGCATACATTTGCTAAGGACTAGAATGCTTTCTTGAATGGACAATATTTTATATGCACTTGGTAGGCAAAGTGCTTCAAGAAAAATTTTACATGCAAGCAGTTCCCATCAGTGTCTTACCTGAGTGTATATGGATTACATGACAAACACATAAAGACAGTAGGTACATGCTTTCCTTCTCACAAAACAGGAATAGAGGCTGAAATTTCAGGTGCTATGCCAAACTTCTTCTGAATTTCTGTAATAAACCCAAGAAGCAGGCCATTCAGCTGTCAGAAGATGGACCCCAAAGCTACTCCAGATTGGGAAGCCCAAGAGTTCCAGTGGAATTCTATGTCCAAGTCAGAAGATCAGTTGAAGAGCTGGAAGACCAAAATAACTGGTTCTCTGAGCTGCAGGGAGATTGGAATAATGGCACAGCCTCCGTGACCCAGGAAGCTCTGGAAAGTAGTTAACATTGTGAGTCAAAAGGCACTTGGAGTCCAGCTGAATAAATAGAGAGCAGACTCTCTCCTTTAAAAGCAGTCCTAGGCTCAGGACTGGCAAGGTTAAGGCCTTTAACCTTGGGCCAGCTCTTTGGGTCAGAAGCACTCTGGTCCCTTAACAACCAGGTCCTTCTAACTTATCCACTTCACTCACCTCCTCAGGATTCCTCTATCACTGCAAGCTGTGGCTAGCTGCATTTTATTTTTTATTGTTGTTCAAGTACAGTTTTCTGTCTTTTACTCCCATCCCAGTCAACGCCCCCCACCCAGTGCTCCCCATCTCCTTCCCCTTTCCACACCACCACCACACCCACCCCCCAGTTTTTGACCATGTGTCCTTTATACTTGTTCCTGTAAACCCTTCCCCTTTTCCCTTGAAATTCCTTCCCCTCTCTCTGGTCATTGTCATTTTATAAAATGTGCTTTAAGAGTGCCCTCAGGTGTCCTTTAAGAGAAAAGCTGCTGGCAGGGACCAGCTAGACTGACCTTGAGACCCTGATGTGGAGAAACCCCTGAGGCAGAGGGACTTTTGTTTTGAGAAGTCTTAGTGCTTGCGGGTGCATGTAACCCCCAGATTGCAAGTCGCTGAGGTTAGGCTAATGTGCTGGAAAACTGACGTGGCTTGGAACAGAATGGATGCCTTGTGGATTTCTCAGACCTGAGCTTAATCCTGCATAGGAAAAAAGTTCACTTAGGTGAAAGCACTGATATTCCTGGGATCTTTATTGTAAGGATTTGTTGGGAGATTCTACACTCTTGGGAGACAGGAAAGGAGAAAGACTGGGTCAGGGGAAAAGCAGATGAGATGTTCATTCCACTTCATCTGGGCCATTGTGCCTTTTATTATCTTTGCAACTATGGTTCCAAACAGATGATTATTGCTGCTGAATTTCTCTTTAACAGTTCAAGACCGTCTAAGCACATTTGGAGAGGCAGTTTCAAGCATGTTTCGATAATCCCCCTTTAGGGATGAGGTTGAAAGCCAGAATTCTATAGTCCTAACCAAGGCAGGGTTTTACTGCAAGAAATCCTTGAGATTTAGTTTTGGCATCATCCTCCTAAGTCTCCTTATCCAGACAGCGCAAAGCAGTGGGGCCTGACTGAAAGTTGAAAAAGCCATGGAAGGAGAGGGAGACGTGCCTGCAATTCAGCCTCAGGAATGAACACCTCTCCTTGTGTTGATATCAGATTACTGGAAGAGCTTGTTGGAAAGGTAGACCCCAGGACCCCACACCTCCAAAGTCCTGAGTGGCTGGAGGTGGACAGTCACATTGTAAGGCAGGGTAGGACTGGTGGCCTCTGAGACAAAAGATAAAGGAAAAAACAAAGAAACACATTTGTGGGGGGGGGGGGAAGCTATAGAAAAACATGAATGAAAGTGAGAAGCAGCACTAAAAAGGAACCATAAAATAACAAACATGGCCCGTGGAGCTGGGTGGAGCAGCAGCCGCCAGGTGTCCCAGGGCAAATGAACTCAGCGAGAAAGCAGCATGTCGGCATAAGGCCTCTAAACCTTGGCTCTCCTGGGGGTCTCCGCTGGTAAAACACCAAGCTAGCCAAAAATTCTCAAAAATTCCAAATCAGGCTGGTCAGCTGGGCCAAAATACAAGACAGACTGGCTACAAGGGAGGTGGTCTGGCACAGTCCCTGCAACATCCACCCTCTTCCAGCAGCTCCTGTCCAGTCCCGTCAGGCTTGCAGCATCCCCAGTCTAGGGGTGAACTCCTTGGGCAGTGATTCCAGCAGGGAGGGAATGTCTTCAGCCTGGGCAGTGTTGGCTCTGGCGCTTTGCGATATCCTCCTTGATGCAAAACTTGATGGCCTCTCACATGGCTGGATCCAGAGACGTGTATGCTGACACCTCCTCACCCACCCTTTCTCGGTCATCGTCCTGCTACACGGTAACTGATGTGACCTCTCCACTTTCTGCCTCCTATTCTAAGCAGAAAAGCTGATGGCCAGAAGGCTCTGGCTCCAAGCCTCCACTACTGCTTTCGCCGGACTCTTCAGTCTGGGTAGCTTGGGTGAGTAGAGTCAACTCTGCATGGTGGCAGGTACACTTGCATGTTGGCTTGCAGGGCCTCATCAGCATGGCATGTGCAGCCTCTTCACCTTCTCCTTGGCCCCCTGCTTCACCTTCTTGTCGTGCTCGTCCTGGGTGAGCTGATTCCGCTGGATGTGGTGCATGAAGGTGAAGCCATGGCTCCTGTCCAGTCCCCTGTCAGGCTTGCAGCAGAGACCTGGTCCCGGGTTCGTTGTTGCTTCCACCTGGGGCACTGGGAGCAGAGCAGATGCCACCCCAAGGGTCGTCCTCCCTCCTACAGAGCTCTGTGCTGCTCCTCCCAATCTTTCGTTTATAAGTAATATATGTAAAATTTCTTTTCACTTTAATTTTGTAAAGGGGATGTTTCTTTTATAAATCTGTGGCAAACAGATAGATGTGTGGCTCAGGTGCCCTTGGCCGGCTCACTGGGTGCAAGGAGTGGGGCTAGCACACAGCCTTGTTAGCTTCGTCAGGGCTCACAGCCAAGATCATGCTAACCTCCAAGTGGTCAAGGACTTGAAAAGGCAATGGTAAAATGGTAAAATGGTAAAATGGGCTAGCCATGCCCATCCAACACACTACTCTTTTGATAGGCAGTCTTTGCTGCTCTGGAGATTCCCGTTGGGCTAAGAGCAACTCCGTCAGCTGCAGAATGACAGCTTCCCTGCCTAATTCTGCATCCTTCCGTTGCTTCTCACTCGTGTTTCTCTCCACTTAACCATATTGCACTTCTAACTCCATTTTAGCACCTACTTCCTAGAGAAAAATCAAAGACTAGTTTACTTCTAACCTAGCCTATTAATTTACTCTCTCTCTCTCATTCACTTAACCTCTGCTGATATTAACCATGCTTGGCAGGCTTTCTGTCAGGCTGTGACATTTTAGTGTAGTGTCCCCAAAAGCATTTTAAGTCCAGTACAAAGAACATTTACTTTCTTCACATATAATACTTTACTTTTACCAGAAAAAATGTATGAAGATTTTTCACTGTATTTAGTTAATTTACTTTTATTATAATAATAACCAAAACCTTAAAAGCTGCGCCATAGAAAAATACACTAAACCTTAATAGCACCATCTGGTGGTCCTTAACAGGAACTGCTCACTACTCAATCATTTGGGAAAAGACCTTTCAAAGCCATTTACACCTTTAATTATCTTTTGTCCATCTAGTTTCATGTTTTAGAATATGTCCAAATAACAACAAAAAATGTAATTAAAGTCAAATCAAGTCTTTAAAGTTAGTGGGTACACACAGGTCTTGTTTTCCACTTTCAGAGCTTTGGAGCACAGCACCTCCTCTTCTCACATCTCTCATCACCACAGTACACTCTCACCTTGCTCGATTTTTGTGGCATGTTATCGGTACTTGACACTTTATAAACATTTTTATCTTGTGACTATCTGGCTCCCCAACAAGATTTTGATTATCTTCTCTTCCCTCTATGAGAGAAACTTTGTCTTATTCACCCTTATAAATTCTCAGTGTGGCCCTGGCCAGTGTGGCTCAGTGGCTTGAGTGCCAGCCTGTGAACCTAAAGGTCACCGGTTCAATTCCCTGTCAGGGCACATGCCTGGGTTGCAGACATGCCAGTTGGGGGCATTTGAGAGGCAACTGATTTAGTACTTCTCTCCCTTTCTCCTCCCCTTCCCCTCTCTGAAAATAAATAGAATCTTTAATAAATAAAGTCAATGTTTAAAAAAAATCTTCAGTGTGGCTTGCCATGTAATAGGTATTCACAACTTTTGGAATAAATGAATTTCTAATTTACAGAATGGCCTCTATTTTTATTGCCAACACTATTAACAGATGTCCTCAATCCCCCACCCCTTTGCCCACCTCCATCCAACCTCCACCCTCCCTTCCTTCTGGCCATCACCACACTGTTGTGTTATGGGTCATGCATGTATGTTCTTTGGCTAATCCCTTCACCTTCTTTCACCCAGTCCTTCTCCCCCTCTTCCCCTCTGACAGCTGTCTGTTCCATGTGTCTGTGCGTCTGTTTCTATTTTGTTCATCAGTTTATTCTGTTCATTAGATTCCACATATAACTGAGATCATATGGTACTTGTCTCTCTCTAACTGGCTTATTTTACTTAGCATAATAACCTCCAGGTCCATCCATGTCACAAAAGGAAGAGTTCCCATTTTAATGGCCATAGAGTATTCCATTGTGTAAATGTACGACAGCTTTTTTATCCACTCATCTTCTGATGGGCATTTGGGTTGTTTCCACACCTTGGGTATTGTAAATAACGCTGCTATGAATAAAGGGGTGCATTTATTTTTAGATCAGCCTTGGAATTAGAAAAAACATTTTACCTTAAAACTTTCCTGTAAACTTGAACATTTTAGGATAAGAATTAATTGAGCCATTAGAGAACTAAAGTTCATGGCCAGTCAGGGAGAACTGAAAGGCCTGGCTAGCAAAAATGAGGGGAAGGTCACAGCTGTCTAGGGATGTTTTCAGATGTGCTCCAAATTGCGCTAATTACTGAAAATGAATGAAGGGAACTTTCATCTAAGACATCACATTTCCAACATCTCTGACACAGATGTGCAGCCGGCGCTTGAATATTCATGGGTAAGTGAAGTTGCTGCCTCACAGAGCATCCTGACCGCTGTATTTGGAGACCATAAGACACTGACAATAGTGAGAAACAAAAGACGGGACTGAATAATTATAGACCAAAAGGTTAATATCAATTAAAAAACAAAAACAAGAGGTGTTAATTACAAAATTATTTATTTCTGCTCCTTTCATACACCTTATTGCTCAGGAAACAGTCTTACACACACTCTGAAATGACATCCTGCCATCTACTCCGTTCAAGGGCAAAGCACCACAGGTGAAGCTGATCAGCTGCCCAGAGTTCTCAGCTTATGGGACCTTGCTTCCTGGTTTTACACAGATTTCTGAAAGTCAGAAATGTCATCTTCAAAAAATGTTAAGAAGGTTGTAAAAAATAATCACTCTATTCAATATTGTACTTTTGGAAATGGAGTATATTTTCAAGAAATTAAAAACTGAGGAAAAAAATGCCACTTAACATCATTGGTGTGTCAGTTTAGGTCAGCAGGAAAAAGTGTGATGAGCTTGTCTCTTTGCTACCAAGAAGATACTCTAGTCCAAGCTTCATATGCTTCCCATGTTTTCTACTAGATGCTTCTTTTCTACCTGTTTTCATCCTTTTCCATATATCATATCAGAGGACTGGTCCAGCCTTTAAAACTTCAGTAACAGGAACAAATCCAGTATCCACAGATTTCTTCTCAAAAGGGACTCTAACCCATCAGATAGCCCCTACAGAAAGAAAATTTACAAACACAAAAAGTGAAAATGAAGCAACATTTCATAATACCCAAACAAATTTTATGATGAATCAAATAACAATCTGAAAATATAATTGCATGATTTGTTTTTATGGTTTTTAGCTTATATCTTGCCACCACCCTCAAATATTTTACTGGGCCTCAGTTCCATTACTCTTCTTCCTCAAAGGATAAAATTATAGACCAATATGCTAAACAACAAAAAATTGGGGGGGAGGGTAAATTAAAAAATGTTATGTAAAAATTAAAGAGTCAGAATCAATTTCCTTTGGAGTCTTACAACTGTTAACAAAAATCATAAACCTTTTAATGGAAAGAAGTTGATTTTGATTTTCTAATAACCCTAATAATACCAAAGAAGGTGGGAGGATCAGGAGCTCCTCATACCTGGGAAGTGAGCCCTTGAACACCTATCTTTTCAGGAAATGTCCAGACAGCACTGAGATACCTTAGCTGCAGCTGTTGAGCAGGTCACACGTTATGTGGATCAAACAGGAGATTCTTTTACTAAATGTACAACTTAGGCCCTGGAATCCCTTTTAAATTGAAGCATTAAGTTTGGTTTTATAAAGTTCCAAACTTTGACCTTTACAATAAATCCTTGCAATCTATTAGTAAGGATCTGCAAGATCAGGGAAAAGAAAAACGAAAAAAAGAAAGACTGTATAAAGCTATTCACATTAAGAGAGTTTAATACATCCTGTCCCCAGTACTGCCTGCAGAGCTTCTCCCCTTCGGACCCTGCCTGTAACACTGAGTGGGTAAGCCTGGGCAAACCTCACTGTTTCCCTATCGGTAAAGTGGAGTTATCTCAAAGGGTTTTAAGGATTACATAAGAAAATCTAAGTCTATAGTAAATGCTACTCATGGTAATTAAGCTCTTGAAAATGATAGCTGCTACTGTTAGTTCAGAGTCAAGTTTCTTCATCTGTAATGTAAGGGACCAAAATTCTTCATAGGGGTGAGAGCTAGTACGGTGTTTGCCACATAGCAGACATGCAAAAATGTTATGTTCCTCTCTTCCAGCTTCTGGACTCACTTGATCTACAGGGCTTTCCATCTCTCTAAAGTTCAGTCTCGCTTTTTCTTCTGCTATGTCAGCCCGGCTGACCCAAACTCTGAGTACAAAGAGAACTTCTAACCCACACAACCACCTTTGCAACAACTCTGATACGGCCCAGTACTTCTCACCCAAGAAAAAAAAAACTGAATAAAAAATAAAAAGGCTCTTAGGATATATTATTGACCTTGAAGACTCCACATCAACTTGCTACTAGAATACCTGACACTTAACAGAAAGCATACCTTAAGACCTAAACTCTGTAAGAAAAAAAAAGTTCAAAAAAATTCTAAGGAAGTATCCACTGATATCTGCACCCATGGAAGTTAGCTTACACTTGCACTCCACAGCTGGCATATACTTTACAACCCTGAAGGGCTGAGGCTTCTTCAGGGGCAGCCACCTATCACCTGTATATACTGATATGTGAGCATGCACTTCTGGACATCAGTCTCTTGCCAGAGTTACATGTTGCGGGATCCTTCCTTGTAACTAGTGTGTGAGCTATGCTTACATACTATAAACCCATGGATTATCGCCAACCTAAATTTACATGGAACAGAGTACTTAAATGGATAAATCCTTGTTCAAAGCTGCCAAACACAGATAGTCCTATCTTAGAAAAAATTGAGGGAGCATTAAGAAATATAATGCTATAAAGATACCATGCTGGAAGAAAAAAAAAGAACAAATGAACTAATATACTTCTTGGTAGGGAATAAAAATAAACTTGTTGAAACACATTTAGTTTCTTCTCATGGGCCAGAAAATGTCATGATATTCAATTATTATATTCAGGCTTGTGAGAATTTTATACAAGTAAAACTATTGGCAAATACAAGTACTTAGGTAATACAAACATTATAGATAAATAAAAGTAAATCAAAAATGCAAAAAACAACTAGACAACAGAAGCCAGAATGATGTCCTATTTAACCTTCATTTCAAGACACTCATTCTATAAGGCAGGTTCTGTTAGGTTGGCACTAACATAAAACCTTCTCAAAAAACTATGACACGCATTCTTGCATTTAACCCCTGCAACAATCCTAAAAAGGTGGGTGAAACAAATAATGTTCTCATTTTGCAGTTGAAGAATGTGAGACTATGGGGGCAATTACGTGGTTTGCTCAAAATCACACCACAAGAAAAGAACAGAACCGGCATTAAAACACAAGCATCCCACTCCTGGACCACTATCTTCTCCAGTAATCCTAAAACAAAAATCTCACTTTTTTCATTTAGAAACAGAAATTGCTTATTTATTTGTTTTTAAAATGGTGGCCACAATTCAATTTGAAACATAGAACTTTTAGAATTCTGTTTATCTTTACAATAAAAACAGAAATAATTAATATTAATATTATGCTTGAGAGCACATAAAACACCCTCTCATTTAATCTTGACAGCAACTCTGAGTCTCATAATTAGCTGAACTTAACAAGTTTGGAATCTGAGCACACACAACTGATCCAAAGCCTCAGAGCGAAGACACAGGAAGCCACGATTCGGCCCCCTAATTCCTCACTCCTCCTACCACACTCTGTCCTCAGCAGCTGCACACTGTGTTTTGTTAGGGTTCCTTCTCTCCTTTGCTAACAATGAACCCTGGACACGAGATTTCACTCACGGAAACACCCCTGCTTATTTGGACGCCAGACCCTCTACAACGTTACCTTTTTGAATAACACTCCAAACCTGGGAACAAATGAAAAAGACTCAAGCACCATACAGAACTGGAAAAGCCAGGCCGTCAAGCTCTCCTTCATCCAGGGCTGCTTTAAGAAAGCAGTCAGACAGCTAAGATGTCCATTCCCTCGAATCACAGAATAACCAACAAACTGAAAGGAGCAAGGAAAGGGTGAGCTTACAATGATAACCATGAGAAGTGACAGGTTTCACTGAGGAAATCAACCAAAAAACCGAAAAGTACTACTATGTCTAACGTAAGTGTGAATGTAAAATGACCCTGAGTCAGGAAGGCAAAATTATGCTTAATGTTCACAGTATCCAGGAAGTAACAGTTATCAAGCAATATATGCTAAATACAAATGTGAGTGTTAAGGAGGCACTTTTGAAAAAAAAAAAATGCTTTTGAACGAGGTCTGTCAAAAATGAGTAAGAGCAAGTTTTAGTACATGTAGGATTAAATTTCACTTACATGGAAGAATCACATACATGCATTATCCTAATTCCCTAAATGATATTAATTTAGTAAAATACTATTATATTCTTATTCTTATTTTTCCCCTCCTCCCCCTTTAGGAAAACTTCTTTTCTGAACTGATCCCATTATCTTAGGGTTTACTCAGGGGCTCCCTAGGTTTTCTCATCAGACTTAATAAACACTTGTTTGAATTACTAAAATGGCAATTTCTGCCAGAGTAAAGCAGGTCTTTTGTCTTCAATTATGTAGTAGTACCTATTTGGTCTATTTTATACAGCTTTACAACACACTTAACTGGAAGAACTCTCTCCCAATCAACCACTTTACCTAACTTTAGGCCATTACACCATGACACAGCAGGCCATCTTTTATTTTTTTAATTTTAAGATTCTCCTATTAGTTCAAAAATACCCTCACATTGGAGGCTAAAGAGAATCTAATGACTGTTCTTTATTTTTTTGGAAAAACGAATTACAAATTCATACCAGAGTCTTCTACACAGTGTAAAAACATTATTTCTTTGAGCCTGTGTACATTTAAAAGGTACCTTACACACAACTTCACACACATTATCTTATGAATTATATTAGAAGACTTTTATTTTCAAAATGAAAATTGCTTCTTTGTTAACTTTGTGCTAGTATAATAAAAATAGGCACTAAAAGTGGATTTTTCATTTTAAATGTATTGTCGTGTAAAAACGGCTGAAAATAGTTCTATTTTATCAACATCTACATTTCTTCAAAAGACAAGGCATCAAAGCCATGTTTTAATTTATAAAATTTTATCAGTAGGGGAGACACCAGGTCCCTAGAAAGCATAAATCAGAAACTATAAAGTTAGTGGTACCATTCCACCGCTCTTGTGTTCTCCTTTTTAAAGGTAACCATGCTAAAAATGATAAGCTCATGTGGAACAGCCCAGCACTGGAGGTCGTCATGATGCACCCCCTTGCGTAGCCATCCCGTCTCAGGTGCTAGCAACCTGTCTAATCTGAAAAAACCCATGGTTACTGGTATTTTTAAATGTCTTTGTTATTGTTACTGTTTCACTTACTATGTATCAAGCTGTTTATATACGTTGGAGCCAAAGATAACATGTATGCAAGAAGACACATTCCTTCCTTGTTGGTGGTACAAATCACGACCTACTGTGTGCAATACACAGGCTCATAAACCTGGCCCACTACGGTGTGTGGGGCCTGCACATATGGCAGAAAACACAACACCCTTCTTCCCTCTCTTTTCTCAAACTGTCTGTTGTTTCTCCCCACTCCACACCTAAGGTATCAGGCATTAGGAGCTGTAGATAAGGAAGCATACCAAAGAGACAAGCATAAATTCTTTCCTGTTAAAAACTTAAATTCTAGAGTTACCACTATAACAAGTTACAGAAACAAGCAATTTTCTGCCTAGATCGTTGTTCTGCTTTGATTACACCTCAACATAACTCACACCTGAAACCCAGCGAGTATACCCCATTTCCTGCTGTTGGCTTAAGTCAACAGTCTTGGATGATGGCCTACAGAATGGGGACAGGAAAACAAATGTTTATATAAATAACTGCAAAAGTAAGATGGAGGCATCCAGAGAATTAAACACTTATCAAAGCATTTTAGTAAGCAGTAAATAGCTCTATTATTCTAAAAGTCAAATGCCTGAGACGAAAGAAAAACATACTCACATCCTAAGGAGAGGACTTAACACTACAAGGAAGCACAGATATTGCAGAATGAGAACCAATCTGCTTCTATGGGCAAAACCAACCCACTTCTGTTCCACTGTGTCTCCAAAGGTTCCTTCTGTTTTGCTTGTTAATTTTTAATAGCCTCCTCATTCTCTATGGGAGCCTCCTTTTTTCCTTCCTTGCTATGGAAACTTTAGCCTCTTCCACATACTCTTCCAGTACATCTTTTCCAGCAGGGGCAGAAAAAAGAAACGAAAGACAGGAAGCTAGAGCACCTTAGCCTTTATACAATTTAGCCAATAGCCAAAATTGTTTCTGCTGGACAAAAACAAGAGCCACTGGCAGGAGTCTGAAGGAGTACTGCATAACCACGTTAATATTCAGCTGACAGAGAACACTGTGCTCTTTCCCACCCTGCAGGGCTAACATGGGAACATGACTGCAGGGCAAGTACTGGGTTGGCCAAAAAGTCCATTATGTTTTTTTCATACCATGGCTCTAGTACTGATTACTTGTCTTTAACTTCATTTGAAACAATTCTGTTAGATTGTATTGTGACAGCTCTCATATCAGAATGCATAAAAAATCTTATCAAAATTGGTGACTTTTTGTGCACCCATTTTAATATTGATGATGGAAGAAAATACGCAACATTTCCCATGTATTATGCTTTATTATTTCAAGAAAGGTAAAAATGCCACTGAAACACACAAAAAAAGATTTGTGCAGTGTACAGAGAAGGTGCTATGACTAATCGAACGTGTCAAAAGTGGTTTGCAGTTTCTTGGTACTACTGACATTTTGGCCAAATAATTCTTTGCTGTGGGGCTGTCTTATGCACTGGAAGATGTTTAGCAGCACCTCTGGCCTCTAACCACTAGAAGCCAATAGTGCAGGATAGCTGACATACTCAAAATATCCAATAAAGTTACTGGTGAAAATGAAAACTGTCTTTTACAGAAGAAATGTAATGGACTTTTTGGTCAAGCCAATATTTCTGATTTTCTAGGGGGAAGTCTCCCTGTTCTCCCCCAGATGTGTTATAGATAACGGACAGGTTAAGCAATAGAACAAGTAAGCTCATGAAATACAAACACATTCCTATATTCCTTTTTATTATCTCTTATAATAAGGGGATGTCAGTTCTAAGAAATCAGTCTAGTTGGCACTTGATGTTTAATACATCCCCTAAAAAATGAATTTACCAGCAGTTAATTTTTGTGTTGTGTGCTTGCCCAAAATCCCCTTAGTCACTTACTAATGCACCCAGAGGTGAAGTGAGAATTCAGATCAATTTGATCAGATGTAGCCACATCTCAAATTAGAGATCTCAGCTGGAATTATAAAAGTTGTCATAAAATGAAATTATCTTTGTTCTAAAGATATACTAAGTTTTCTGAATTAAAATGATATATATTCCTTTTCCTATCTTTTTAGGGGGGCAACAACTCTCCTTTCCCATCCAAGACTTACTGGGTTTTCCTCATAGTAATATCAAGGAACAGCAGCAATTAATGTCTTGAAAATATTCCCTACTATACCATTACTGCTAGAATCCCATATGCTAAAGATTAATCAAAAACCACCTTAGAGAAACAGTGATCAGTGATGCTACAGCAAAATAACTAAATTTTCTCATGACCATGCATGAAGATAACAATCAGGAAGACCTACTGGTCTGATTTTTAACTGTAACCATGAGCAAGTAACCAATTTTTTTAGTTCCATAACTTTTCATCTATCTAAATGAGTTCAATTAAATCTTCTAAAATTTTATGTTAGCCAGGTAATTATTTTACCAGTTTTCAAGAGAAGTTAAGTTGTTGATTACACAAATACTTAGGAAAACTTACGGCAGTTTCATTCTCATGAATACTCTGGCCATGAAAAAACTCAATAGGACACAGACGAATCCAATGAATAGAAGAAGAAATCTATTGAGTTTTGGAATGTTTGGAGCATTGGATCGGTCTAGGATTATGAAACCTAAACCTCCCATTGTAAACAGGAAGCTGGATGCAAGTCCTTCCATTATATATTGTCCATTTACTCTGAAAAAGAAAGACCACAGCAAAATAAAAACTTTTTCCTTAGGTTGAAATTCCCACTTGTGCTAAAACATTTTTGTGCTAATTTCTTTTTCTTACCCTTACACTATTTTATGACATTTCTGGATATTTGTTTCAATATATATTTATTGAGAGCCTATTAGCTTCTGGGGCTGTAACAATGAACAAAACAGACAAAAAGCTTTGTCTTCATGGGGCAAATGTCCAAATAAGTTTTAAAACTCAACTAACACAACTATCTGTGAAAATCAAACTCATATTTTAATCATTAGCTTAAAAAGCCAATTATTGTATCAATATGAATCCTTTACACAGAACTTTAGCTTTTAAAAGTTATGCTATTTAAATTTCTATGAATTTCAAATTAATTTTGAACTGGTTAGAAATGTTTTGGCCAAGTTTTATAATAATTAATAAACTTCTAAGTTCAAAGGCAAAAATTTAAAAGCAGATGTTCTTAAGCTCCATGAACACTGACCCCTCCCCACCCCCAGATTCCCAGTGATCGGTAAACCCCTATAATTATGTGCAAATTTTTGTATATTATTGTATCTGGTTTTTAGAGTCTGTGAGCCCCCCAAAACAATTTTCTCTGTTAAATGGGTGATTTATACATGGGCACATGCAAGGAAAGTACACATTTTTTTGTTAATTGCTTTAACTGAAAACTCAATATATGCACCAGGTTCAAAATTCCCACCACATGAACCACAACACTGAAAGGTTTCTCTACCATAGAGATCATGTGTCATCTAGATCTCTCCCCAAAGAGTCACAAGACTTATTCCAGGAATATCCTAAGCATAGAATACCGCTAATGTAAGGCATAAATACAAATATATAGCTACATTCAGGTAGACAGTTATCAAGTGGATTGTAGAAAACAATACAATAAGCATTGCTCAAGTGAACCAAACCACACTGAAACAGTGTTTCATTACTGAAACTGAACTCCCAAGTTCAGTCTCAAAAATTATATTTCTTATTCAATAACATATATTTCTTAAATAGCCAGATAGTACAGTACAGGCCATATGGTTTGTGCCATACTTACCACTGTAGCTTGAAAGCATCCACAGATGGTATATAAACAAATGGGCATGCCTAGTTCCAATAAAGCTTTACTTAAAATTGGTTTGCTGATTCCCAGAATAGTGTACAAACATGTTTTAAACTGATACCCTACTTTAAATAAATGGTCATATCATTGTGAAATGTTATTTCTTAATAGATGAATAGATAATACACTTCTCTTATTCCTGCCCACTTCACGCCATTTCTGAATTTAGCATTTTAAAACAGCTATTGTCTAAATACAGATGGACTCTATAGGTTTTGCTGTATTTTTAAATAAGCAGTCATGGTCCAACAACCTTCTTTCCCACCACCAAATCATTCATAAAGGTATCTTTTACCTGTAGGCCAAGAAAGCTACTGGTCTCTGATGGCCATGTTCATCAGTCATAGAGCCAACACTTGGAGGTTCAACAATAACATCATAAATTATTCCTATATGGAAAACAACAGTGAGATTAGATTGAGTTCCTAATTTTTAAAACAGAATTAGTTCTGTCTCTAAAGATTCGTTTTTATTTAAATAGCACTGCTCTGATATATTATTATAATCCAATGAGGCACAGCTAATCTCCTAAACCTTAGATAAAACCATTCAGAAATTCATCTCAATACTTTAGAATGACTTGTAAAACAGTATTGTCTCATAAAAGAAATTCATTTAGTGACTGTTTCTAATACTCAAAAATGACTCCACAATAAAGGAGATTTAACATTAAAGATTATATTTTAGTTCAAAAAATGTTCTAGAAAAGCTTGGATTTGTTTCTATAAATTGAGAGCTACTAATTATCTTGCTTAAATGTAAAATAAAGAAACATTTTTAAATCACACCATTAGCACTAGAGATTCATCATCATTGATATTAACATCTATCAAAATTTTAAGTTTTCCAAATCTCTCATTGTCAACATGTTTTTCTCCATTGTTCTCCAACAATGGAAAACACTTCCAGCTTTTCTGATGAATAGATTGTGTCTCTCTCCCCACGGACTCACAAAAGAATCATACTGGAATTCCTTAATCCTCCCTCTCCCAACTACTAACTGGTACCTCCATCTATCCTCACCTCTTTCCGTCCACACTACAATCAAGGAAGAATGCCTCCCCCTATGAAGGTGGAATGCCTTCTCCAGTTACCATGTCTCCATCCCGTCTAGCCTTCTTAGACTTTGTTCCTTTGGATAGCTCTTCTCCCTCCTGTATTTTCAACATGCCCTTCCCTACATCATTGTTCCATTGACTTCAAACCATCCTAGCTAACATACCATTTTTAAGCTTCCTTTTTGAAAGAGTCAGGCTTCCTTTTGGGAAAAAAAAATTTGGCAAATTTGCTGTCTCCCAGTCTTTATTTACTCTTCATTCTTCAGCTCACTCCAATCTGGCTTCTGCCACCACTGATATTACTCTCGCCAAAGTCACTTATGACCTTCAAGTTGCTTAATTCAATAGCCATTTTTCAGTTCTCATCTTAGGTTTTCCAGCAGCACTTGATCCAGCTTTCTAAATCCATTTTCTTGTGAAGATATATGGCTTTTGTAACACTCTTGTCCATGATTTCTTGCTACCTCTCTAGCCATTTCTTGCTACTTCTCTAGCCAAGCCTCCTCTTCCATAAAACCAATTTAAAAAGTTCCTTAGGGCTTGATCCACTATCCACTTTTTCTACATTCTCTCCCAAAATGAACTCATCCCTCTCCACAGCTTTCAATTCAATGTGCTAATGACTCCCAGTATGCCAACACTTATCAAATAATGTTAGCACCATTAGAATTAGATGTAAATTCCCCCAAGAACAGGGGCTTTGATTATGTTCTTCAAGATCTCACTTATGGAGGTGTTCAGAAAACATGTTATTAACCAACTTCAACACAGACCACTTCTCTCAAGGCTAGACTCATACTTGTAAATTCATATATATAATTAATTAGAGTTGGTTATGTCTAATTATTATATATCCCAAAGTGACCTCTGGTTCACCATTCTCCACCAGCAAAAACTTCATTTCTTCAATCTCAGAAAATGACACTTTCATTTACTCAGATGCTCAAACCAGACACCAGTAAGATTCATTCACACTTCATTCTCCCCCTACCTCTAATCAATCCATTAAGACCCACTGAATCTACTTTCAAGATATCTTCCATTATATTTTTCTCCATCTGCACTGCCACCCACCTAGTCTGGTCTAAGTCAACTATAAAACCCACCTAATCAGTCTCTCGGTCCCATACCTGTCCATACCTCTCCCTCTGCCTTCCCCCCAACCAATCAGATTTTGACTCACGTGCCATTTCCTCAGGAACCACACTCCAATGACATTCCCAACTCCCATTATTTTCTCATAACCTGTCATTCTTTTCCTTCAATGCATTTGTGGCATTTTTGCAATGAAAATAGTAACGTAACAGAAACAAATGTATGTGATATTTAACATGTCTCAACCATGACATTATAAGCTTCAGCAGGGCAGGGTCCTTATCTGTTTCATTCACTGTTGTACCTACTGCCTGAAACTTAACAGGAACTTGATACATTATTGGCTGAACATTTCTCTGCAGTAAATACTGTTTATTAATAAAGGTACACTCAGTTTTTCAAACAGACACCTTTCCAGTGGCAAAACCAATTTCTTGAATGAGATACCTTATGGCAACGGCCACTATAAAGGTGTCCTTTTCACTTTCCCCAGGGATTAGCGCAGAAAATCTCCCCCATGGGAGGGGTACAATCAACATGGAAAAGGTAGTCAAAATAAAACCTGTGAGGCATCTAGCAAAGAGAGGTAAGGATTAAAGAAAAGAGACTAGCGGATAAAAGCCCATGAAGACACTCTTACTTATAAAAAAAAATTAAAGACATACATTTCAAATTTCATTTATTCAATACAATGCCACTGGAGAGCTGAGCAAGTGTTAATGCTAATGCAATGCTAGGATAGTATCTTACACACATAAGAAAAATTAATGTAACTTATTTAAACAAACGTTAAGTAAATTGTCACTCTTCCGTGGGGGAGGGTATGTAATTGAAAGATACATTCTAGAACTAAGCTTTCACAGTTTCACATTCTTCCCTCTTGTATAAATATTCTCACAAATCATCAATGAAAATGAAGATGTCTCACTACTGCCTTAAAAGAAAAACCACTTTTACTGTCCCTAACCTGCGGAACTGATTGTAATAACTTCCAAATAAAGTATTCCACTTTCCAAAACCTAACAGTAGCACAGTCGAGTAAATCGTGGAACTGTGGCTTGAAAGGGTGGTGGCTCTGAAAGGACTAGCTGGATTGCCAGCTCACCACTATAGAAAGCAACGCCCCTTTTGCAACTTTCTATATTTGAAAAGAACATGACAACAATTCATAAGTTTTTAATAGTAATGCTATTTTCCTTGTTCTTTAAACTCTCAACTTCTGCTCTCTGAAATACAATACCACCTGAAAATCTATCTCCAATCTCAAATATTTATAGAAAACCACGGTTTTAGAAAATTCCATTCATACTCACTGTTGACCTGGACAAAAAGCAACACCGAACCCTTAGGTCTGAGCTAAAAAAAAACCTTAAGAATTCTCAAGTGTCTTCCAAGGTTCCAGAGACCGAGGACAAAGAAAAGGTAGAAGTCCCACACTCTCTGGGCCAACCATGGAAGTAAAATGGGCCAGACTAGACTTTCCCAATCTAGACTTTGTCAACCATGGCAATCAATAAAGAGCAACAATCTGGCCTTAAAAATATATTCAATTTGGATCTCCAGGTTAAGAGGCTAGAAGAAGAAAAGCAATAGGAGTGAGAACACGAGTGCTGCCAAGAAAAGGAGTGGGCGTCCGGGCAAATAAACCTTTGGGATGTTAATACTTGGCACCCCAGAATTTCCCTCCACTCTCTGAAACGATCAAGAGCAGACAGATGCTTGCCCGGGGGCTGAGAGTCAGAGGAAGAGGAGCCTCCGGGGCGAGTTCCCCACGGCTCGGCGCCTCTCGAACCCCGCCAGCCCGAGTTACCTCCGGTGATGAGAAAGTAAGACACCACCACCAGAGCGTACACCGTCATAGCCGAGGGCATATGCACCCAGGGCGGCTTCTTCAGCTTCAGGTTAGGGCATTCCAACACTAAGAATGGGACTCGGTACAAAGTCTCCATCTTGGTTGTGGCAAGGACAGCTGTGGGTCTCAAGCCACACGCGCCACCCGGAAACAGACCAGTCCTTCCTTTCTTTTGCGCGTGCGCCAAGTAGGGACCGGCAGGTCCACAACACTCAGAGACAGTTTATATGTCCATAGAAGAAAATAAGAAACTACTAAAAACAAAAAATACAGCAGTAACGCTATATATTACTAAAATTTTATGCACAAATTTGAATAAGCAGCCCAATTTTTGGGAATAAATTTCCGTGATTTATGTACCTTCAAGGACCTGTACGGTTTCTGACGTGGCCAAGCTAGACGTGCTGAGGGGACCTAATCCATCTGAGCCCGCCCACTTGGTGGCGCTAAGGATTTGGAAGCTGATTGGACCAGGGCGCTCGAGGTTTCCCCAAACTAGTGGATGAATGGGGACGCTTGGAAAGCTCTTCCTTTTTTAATAGCGTTTTTTTCAGGAGCTTGAGAAAGCACTAGATTGCTGAGCTTTTACTTCTCGATGCACTAGTAGTGATAGTAATAATAAAAATTGTTATTAATAATTGCTAAAATAATATAGTATCAAAATTTTAAAAATATCCAGTGCAGATCTATCACAAATGTCAAGAGGAAATCTCCACAAGACGGGTAAAGTCAATATCTTGACTTGACTAAAATACTATTTTTTTAAAGATTTTATTTATTTTTATTTTTAGAGCGAAGGGAGGGAGAAAGAGAGAGAGAGAGAGAAACATCAATGTGCGGTTGCTGGGGGCCGTGGCTTGCAACCCAGGCATGTACCCTGGCTGGGAATTGAACTTGTGGCACTTTGGTTCGCAGTCTGCGCTCAATCCACTGAGCTATGCCAGCCAGGGCTAAAATACTATTTTAAATAAACCTCATACTCCCCTCTACTTTGTTCTTCTCTGAGCCATCCCTAGCTCGTAAATGCTAATCTTTCAGGCAGAAAATCTTAAAATCAGCTAGCTGCTCTCTTTATTAAACCTTCACACCCAAAATATCAGCAGGTGTTTTTCTTTACTACCAAGAATATCTTCAATTCACCCACGTTTCTTCATTCCATTGCTATCACCCTAGTGACAGCCACAGCATCTGTTGCCTGGGCTACATTCATAATCCATGTGATGAAAATATATGATGAAATATATGATCTCTGGGAATAGAACAAATATCAAAAAATGTTTTTTGCTTTGTTTTTTTAATACACTCTCTTAAGATTCTGCAAGTATCAATTTCCTTTTAGAGTAAGAATTAAAAGTGTCTGATTATATAAATCCAGAACAAACTGACACATGGATTTTTGTTTTTGTTGGTTTGTTAGTGAACTCCTGGTTTTCACAGGATAACATGAATCTATTCACATTTAGTTAATGACTCAATTATTGAGAGATTGTTTAAATATAATAATGAAGATATTTATGAAACATTGCAATATCCAATTCTAAATATAGATGCAGCTTGCTGATCCTACAGTTCAATAGTGAGAGACTCCCCAGAGTCTTACTCAGCTTTGTATTAAGGAAGGTACACTGATCTTAGGTTTTGAAGGGGTCACTGGTAACACCAATAACGAAGTATATTTATTTACACCAGAATCTGCATTTGTACTTAAGAAGTTTCTCTGGGGACTGTAAAGCATAGTGTTTCTGAAATTCTCGTAATTTTATAAATAAGGAAGACTGGAACAATTAAAAATGTTGCCTTGAAAAAAATGAGTAAAAATAGAAATGAAAAGTTTTAAAGCTTTCTTTATAACTTCAGGAAGAAAACTAACATTAATTAACTACTGCTTGGCAGATACTATGTTAAATGATTTACATTGGTCCTTATTCAGTCTTCATGACAATTCTAGTAGGTAAAAACTAAACTGAAGCTTGGGAAATGGGATAAGCTCAAAAAGTATAGTATGGTTTGTAATTAGATGACACCAAAAGGCAATTGCCCTAAACGTAAGACAGATTTAAGGTGTTTAAGGTGTCATCCTTCTTCCTATATATTGTATGACCAAATAATTCTATATACACGATGGAAAACACAGTTTTACTTATATAATTTTTAATGAAAAAATAAAAATGCCAAGTCAGAACAGATCACATTTATCTATATGTTGAATTATTACTGTCACTTTTTTATTCTGTTTCAAAAAGTAAGTTGTTCCAAGAACCAATTCATTATTGTTTTTAACATCTTAAAGTTTGAAATATACTTCAATTGAGTTTAATATTCTACAAGCCAGGTATAAAAGAAAACTTTCTTGAGTAAAATATATACATCTGTTACCCTCTGTGTCCTAACCAAAATATTCCTATAGAAAATGTTTTGTTTAAACAACATAAACTCTAACTGAAAACCAAAGAAACTATAGAAATTAGATTCTAATCATTTAGTCACTGGCTATTTTACATAGCTGAAGAAGGACAATTGTTGGTAGAAACAAAATTTTAAAACATTATACACGGTAGAGCCTGACATTTTAAACCAAAAATAAAATTTTAAAATGACTAATTCATACTGTGCACAAGCAAATCTATACCCAAGGAAGAAAGGAACCTAAAACTGATATTTACCAAGATTTTCATGTGTAATGTACAAAATCTTAATAAAAAGCCTTGAAATCAGGAATGATTCTGCCAGTCAAAAGAGAAGGAAAACCCCACAAATAAGTTTTTAACTAAATTCTAAGCAGGCCGGAGCTACCATGACTATTAATATTGCTGATTTCAGTTTATTTAATATGTTTTAGAGAAAAAATTAGTAGCTTTGTTTTTCATACAATAATAACATAGAGCTTTAGCCAAGATTTATTCAGAAAACATTATGCAGTGTAGTTAGTCTCCTGGACTATGCTCTCTCCTCCTGGCATCTGTACAAGCAGCGTATGCCTGTTTCCCCAGCTCAGAAACCATTCGTCATGTGGCAACTCTGTGCCAGGCACTCTGTCACACTCTATTATGTCTCATGACCACAACAAAAAACCTTCATAATACAATATTAAATTGTGAATTTTGTTGTGGTTGTCATTATTTTAAATTTTGAAAATTAAAATTTCCAAGTACAACATAGGTACATGACCAATGTAAATTAGTTAGCTAATTAATTTAAAGACCAGAGACACATATGGAATAAGTCTCCTTTCATCACCACTCATTTCAGTTCTCCTTCCAGAGGTAGTGAGAACCCTGGAATTATTTCTGGAATGCACAATTGGAATAAACATGCTTCGAAATGTAAGACTCTCCACATTCGTTTCCTGAATCATACAGTGAGGGCTCTTAGATGTCACCATCAAGGACTTGAAAGATGCGGAGTGGCAATTCCTACCACCTTCCTTTCAGTTAGTCAACCTGGCCCTTGCACATGGCAGGTGGAGCTTGGAGAACAATGGCAAATTAATGTCAACTTAACTATGTGGTGGCTCCAGTTGCAGCTGCTACTCTACATTTGGTTTTGTTGTTGGGGCGCATCATCACATACCCTAACACTTATCAAGCTGCTATTGATCTGGCTAATGCTTTTTATACCTATTGGTAATGGCCATCAGAAGAAATTTGCTTTCAGCTGGCAGGGTCAGCAACGCACCTTCACAGTCCAGCCATAGGGCTATATATGAAGTCCAGCCCTATGTTATAGTCTGATTTGTAGGCAACTTACTGCCTTCTCATTCACAAGACATCACACTATGCCATTGTCCTGACAATGTGCTGGTTGAACCTAGTGAGCTAAGTAATTACTTCTCTAGGTACATCAGTACCTGAAGCTGGACGAGGAACAGTGAGCAAAATAAACATCAGGGGATCCTCAGGGAAATCTCTAGGGGCCCATGACCTGTAACACAAGAGATATCCCTTCCAAGGTAAAGGTTATTTGGTGCATCTGACTACACCTTCCACTAAGAAAGACATAAAATGTTTAGGGAACTACTTAGGATTTTGGAGGCAGCATACATTTCATTTGGTCATACTCTTTTTGCCTACTTACTGAGTAATCCAATAAGCTGCTAGTTTTGAGTGGGATCCAGAACAGGCGAAAGGTCCAGGCTGTCAAGCAAACTGCTCTGTTATTTAAGTAAGCCACATGACTCAGCAGATCCAATATTATTTTTATATCTGTTGAAGATAGGGATGCTCTATGCAGCTTTTGACAAATCACTCTTGGTGAATCACAGCACAGAACCTGGGAGTTTTGGAGCAAATCTATGATTTGGAAACAAAATCCACCTACTCATCAGTTACTTCTGAAAGGTTGAAAATATGCAACTGAAAATAGAGGATTAATTAAATGAATTTCATCCATGTAATAGATACTATGCAACCATTAAAAATGATACTGTCCACTTTTATTTTCTGGAAAAAAAACAGATGTTCACAATAGGTTTTAAATGATGAAAATAATACTGTAAAATTGTGTGTAGGGTATTGGCCAGTTTGTTATTGTATGTATTTCCTAGACATTGTGCACTGAAAAATTCTAAAGGGACATAAAGGTGATTAATAGCTATATGGTAAGATGACAAATTAATTCTCCCTTCTTTGAAACTACATGTATCTACTAATTTTCTTTAATAAACATGTATTATTTTTATAATTCAAACAAAGTTTAAAAACTACTTTTTTGGAACATAGTAGATATCTTGTTTCTAGTCTTATGTCAGCATATCTGTCTACCCAGGTATTTTTTGTTCACTGCTGTATTCTGTAAAGAATGAATAATAATGCTTCCCAATTGTGTTTCTATCACTATGCACCATTAGACAGCCAACTATAGAATCAGAAACTCAGTGGATTCAATAATATGCTTTTCATCACTGGATTCCCTGCATCTGTCACAATGCTGGCACATAATGGTACTCATTATGTATTTGTTAAATAAATCAATGAACAAACCCTTGACCCTTCCATCTTATTTGATCCTTCAGTGTGTCATTTTAACAACTGCACTTCCTTAATGTCTCTTTAGTTTCTTCCCTCCTCTCTACCACCACCACCACCTATTAGACCAGACCCTGCCACCAGACCCAAAGGTGGGCAGAGGCCATTGTAATTTTCCTGAACCTATGCCTGCAGAGCCACAGTGTGGCAGACAGGTGTCATATCTGAAACTCTATAAGCTGGCTAACACTGTTTGGCCTACCCTGGAAATTCTATGAGGCTCTGCCTCACCCAACTTCAAGCCCACCCAAGCTGTTAACAGTGGCTTTTCCATATGAATGTCTTGTCTAAGCTCTTAAAAAAGCAACAGCTGGCCTCAGTGAGCTCCCAGCCCCCATACCTTTGCTAAGTGGCCACAGGCCCAGCACTAGCAGCAGCCAGCCTACGTTCACAGCTTGGCTTGGCTTTGGAACCTCAAAGCTCAGCACAAGTAGCACCCATCTGCAAGTTGCTCTGTAGCTCATGCAGGGTGGCCCTGGCCAGAATAGATGGTGGCTGACCTTGGCTTGCACCACCTGAGAAACACCAGAGCCTGCACACCCAAGACAGGGAGTCATAGCAGCTTGACTTAATACACAGAAAGAAACACAGGGAGGCTGCCAATATGAGAAGACAAAGAAACATGGCCCAAATGAAAGAATAGATCAAAACTCCAGAAAAAGGGCTAAACAAAATTGAGGTAAGCAATCCATCAGATGCAGAGTTCAAAACACTGGTTATAAGGATGTTCAAGGAACTTAGTGAGGACCTCAACAGCATAAAAAAAGATCCAGTCAGAAATGAAGAATACACTAACTGAAATAAAAAACAATTTACAGGGAGTCAACAATAGAGTGGATAAAGCCAAGAATCAAATCAATGACTTGGAACATGAGGAAGCAAAAAACAACCAGTCAGAACAACAAGAAGAAAAAAAGCCAGAAAAATGAGGAAACATAAGGAGCTTCTGGGACATCTTCAATCATTTCAATACTCACATCATAGGGGTGCCAGAATGAGAAGAGGAAGAGCCAGGAATTGGTAATCTATTTGAAAAAAATAATGAAAGAAAACTTCCCTAATTTGATGATGGAAATAGACATACAAGTCCAGGAAGCACAGAGTATCAGAACAAGTTGGACAAAAAGAGGACCACACTGAGACACATCATAATTAAAATGCCAAAGATTAAAGATAAAGAGATAATCTTAAAAGTAGAAAGAGAAAGGAGATTAGTACCAACCGGGGAGTTCCCATAAGAGGGTCAGCTGATTTCTTAAAGATACTTTTGCAGGATATAAGGTATTTGCAAAGAATATTCAAAGTGATGAAAAGCAAATACCTATAGCCAAGATTACTCTATCCAGCAAAGCTATCATTCAGAATTGAAGGGCAGATAAAGAGTTTCTCAGACAAGAAAAAACTAAAGTTCATCATCACCAAATCATTATTATATGAAATGTTAAAGGGACTTATTTGAGAAAAAGAAAAACTATGAACAATAAAATAGCAATGAATACATATCTATCAGCAATTGAAGCTAAAAAAACTAAGCAGTCAAAAATAACAGAAACAAAATCATGAATAGAGAATGGTTTGATGGCAATCAGATGGGAGAGGATATTGGGGAATAGGTAAAAAGGTGAAGGGATTAACTAGCACAAATTGGTAGTTACAGAATAGTCATGGGGATGTTAAGAGTAGTATAGGAAATCTAGAAGCCAAAGAATTTATATGCATGATTTGTGGACATGAACTAAGGGGTGGGGAGTGGGGGTTGCTGGGTGGAGGGGTGCAAACGGGGAAAAATTCGGACAACTGTAATAGCATAACCAATAAAATATAATTAAAAAAACAAAAAGGAAAAGGTGGTAGAGGGTCTTTCAATGCCATGATGAATTTAGATTTTATATAAATTTTTATATTGAAGACATTAAAAGATTTTTTAATGGAAATAATCAGTTGTGTGTTTGGAAGGTGGGTGGGATAGCAGAAAGACATGAAGCAGAGAGAACTTGGCCCTGAGTGTGAGGAGTCCAGCTAAGAGATGATGAGGGCCTGTGGTACTGTGGGAATGAGGACAACAGGGAGGTCGGTGGTAACAGAAGGATTGTGAAAGATCTATCTCAGGCAGAATCAGCTGAATGTAATCAACTGATGGATATGGTGGTCCCTCTGGAAAGAGAGGCTATGATGCAAGTGCACTGTGTAGTAATGTCTCTGGGAGACTCTGCAGCTGTGTCCAAGAGCTGGACCAAAGAAGAAGGCTGCTTCTGGAGCCAGCGGAGGAGATGGAGGAAAGGCCGGGGGCAAGCAGAGCTTGGGCGGATAGCATGAACCAGGTTGGAGCAGAGCTGCTCCTCCCCAGGGACCCTGAGGATATATGTAAGCCTTGTTCATCACCCCCAGCTTTCTCAAAGCCTCTCTGAGGGAGGAGCAAGGAGTGGGAGGCTGAGGTCCCGTCGTCAGCCTGGTGAGCATTATTGTTCTAGAAGGACCCACCAGGAGGAGACCTTGGCAAGGTCGGGAAAGTGGCTGGGGTTAGAAATAAAAGAGTCAGCAGTATCTGAGTGATGGTGGGAATTGTATCAACGGATAAACATGCTGAAACACAAGATGGAGCAGGCAAGGGTTCTGTTTGGAGGGGTCACGGATCTCCTTGGGGAGCTGATAAAAAATTTGAACTCTCTTTCCAGAAAAATGTCCACACATACCCACCAGATGTAGCTACAATTATAGAGGTTCACAGGCTAAAGATAAAATAGTGAGAGGGAAGCGAGCTGAAGATGATGCCTAAGAATCACCTAGGTGATTACCAGGTTACTACAAAGTAGCTACAGCCACAAAGGAGCAGAACAGGCATGGGAGAGCGGCAGCAGCAGCAGAGAAGGCTCAGAAAGGGTGGTTCCCAGCTAGTCAGGTGGGGTGGAACTGAACAGAAGCCACTGGGCACAGCCTGAGAACATGGTGTCATGATCGATGCTCATACATGTTTGGCAAATTAACTCATTAATTTCAGTAGCATCATGTTAGGAGAAACCAGACTGCAAAGGAGAGAAGTGGTTGGGAATTTTAAAAATAATAGCGATTTAATATAGAATTTATCCTTCCAACTGGGTATGAAAGGGATTTTCTGTAATACATGTACACACTCATGCATTATCCACTAACACTTTTAAATGAAAATAACCGTAATCTGTATATTTTTTTTACCTTTCCTGCAAAACATGCGATTCCATGAACTGCGAGTTTTTCTAACTGCCCACGTGTAATTCCTTTCTGTAGCCACAGCAGGGCAGGAATTCTCTTTTACAGGCGTCACGGCCCTGTAAGTTTTAACTTCGCCAAAACGTATTTTCGCTATCTGGAGATTTCCAAACTGTACTCGCGAGTGTAGTGAAAAGGCAAACTTACTGAAAAGAAACTCGTCTCAACGCCGTGATCAAACAAGCGCAATGAAACATCACACAAACGGAAAAGGCTGCTTCCCAGGGCAGGCGAGCGCGGCTTTAAAATGCAAATGGTTTACTCTTTTAATGATGAAAGGAAAATCTTGTGGAAGCAACATTTTCAGATGAATAAAATATGAAACCCAGAATACTTTCTTTTACATCTAGTTGCCTTGCAAATTACATAGCCTATAAAAGAAAAAAAAGAAAAAAAGAAATGTGTACTTGTCTGGCACGTTTTGGTTATTAAGTCTTTTTTTAAAAGAAATAATTTCTAGTGAAGCTTTTTTGTGAGTATGATAAAGTTTATTGGTATTTTTGATAATGTAACAGAAAAGCTCTATACTTTATTCAAAAGAATAAACTGATAATACAACTTAAGCATTTAAAGAATACTGAGATCTAGTTAAATTCCCCTCTAGTGAAGCTTTTGAAAGTCAACTTTTTAGATCTCATTTTTCAATTCAGAAATTTATAAAGAATAAATAACAAGAGTGACCTACAATACCAGCACACAGATGACCCTTGTTCTTTTTAAAAATAAGATTACACGTTCGGTTCTAAAATTCAGAGCACAAGTAATAAAAATATGAAAATCAAACACCACTGTCCACTTATCATCTTCTCCCTTGCCCATTCCTTCTCCCTGGAAAGTAGTCACTACTAATAGATTCTTGTGATGAAGAATATTTTCCACGGAATGTTTAACCCCAAGATTAGGAACGGCGTTTAAACAACAGACTTTAATCTTTTCAAAAGAATTTGAGCCAGAACCCAGATTGCAATTTGGTTGCACATGTGAAATGTGGCAACGACTTCAGAACCAAAGGCCTGCGCGATGGCTGCCACACCACCGTCATCCCCCACCAACACCTTTCAGAGGGTATAAGAAATCAAAGTGCCTTCTCACCTCCACAAATGATCTTTCCAGAGGTAAGGTATTTGGGATGCATTTGAACAGCAGCTGCTCCTGCTGGCTGCCAGAAGCCCAGAGAAAAGACCACTGTCTCCATGGCTGTCAATTTCACCCTTTCATACACACTTACGTTGATTTAACAAAACAAAACAAAACAAAACAATTCTGCTCAGAAATGACAAGAGACCCTTTAAGACACTGATATGTCCATATTTGCACACATTGAAGAGAAAAGTATGTTTTATATATATATATATTGAATAAAATATCTAACTTTTTAAGAATGCTGTAAAATATTTCCATATGTACATTATATCAAAGTACTTTTCCCCAAAGTTCAGTTTTGAAAGGAAATACCCAGAGCATTAGGCCCATCAGAATAGATGTCTCCAGTTGTGGTTTTCAGATGCCCTAACGTGCTTCTGCCCAGAACTAATCAAATACAGCTTGGCACTTCCAGCGGGCGGGGGGGTGGTGGTGTGTGTGTGTATATATTTCTTTACAAAGAGGAAAATTTTGGGTAAAACATGATGTAGGAGGATAAGATATCTGTTGACATTTTGGTTTATTTCCAACATTATCACTTTAATCATTCAAAATGAGAAGATTTCATTGTGGCTATCTTGATGCACTTTGTTTTCTCTGTAAGCATGTAATAGGGCCGGTCTTGTACTGGGAGCAGGAAAGGTCATCCAGTCTGTGGGGTGGATAACACAGGACATTTCACTGAGCCCACAGAACCTCTGAAGTTATGTCATCTCCATGTTGTGGGTGAGGGGACTGCGGGTTACAGAGGGTAAGAAACATGCTCAGAGTCACCTAATTGGTTAATGGTGGACCTAAGATTTATTTAAACCCATATTTGTCTAACACCAAATTATAGATGCCTTCTCCAGTATCTTTTTAAATTGACTGTAGTGGGGTTACACTGGTTAATAAAATTATGTAGGTTTCAAGTGCACAGTTCTATAATGCATCATCTATATATTGTATTGTGTGCTGTATCATGTGAAAGGGCAGGCCGGGATCCACTTCAGCTTGTTAAAATGTAGGCTTGGGGCCCAACTTTCAGAGATTCTGACTGAGAAAGTCTTAAATGGGGCTCAGAGATGTGCATTTTAACCATCTCCCCAGCAGACTCTTAAGTAAATCTCAAGTGTGAGAGCCATTGTCTGTGTCATAATGCTCAGATGTTTAAAACAGAAATAGAAATCTCATATGATAAACCTTACTGAAGCTATTTGTAAAGAGGTTGCAATCCCAGCGTGTTCTTCCCCGCAACGTGTCCTTGGCATTACCTACTAGCTTTGTATTTATATTCGATAGAGCGATCCTTGACTCCCACAGATTACATTATCAGCTTCACCCTCTTGAAATTTCTTTAGCAGAAGCTGGTCTTTCAGCCCACCATCAGTAATTATAAAGCCAAAATGTAAACTGCCCACAGGGTACACACTGATTTATGTTCACATAATGGCTGAGGGCAGATGTGTTCTGAGATAAGATGGTGAGAAGAGATGGAAAGAGACTCAGAACTAGCAGTTTTTAAGTACCTACTCGGTGCTAGGCACATTTAATCTTTGCAACAACCCTGGAAGACAGTTATTTTTATACCCATTTGGAGGGTTCATGAAACAGAGACTCGGAGAATTTTAAGTAGCTTCTCAAGGCAAGTAACAGGTAAGCAGTGGAACTTCTGCTTTGTCCTCAATATCAAGCCCATGTGTGTATGACAAGCGGGGGGGCAAGGAAGAGAGATGGGGAGATGGGAGACTGTATATGCCAGGAATCTTCTCAGGGTCCATGCCAGCCCAGTGCTTGGTGTATGCCCAGGGCACAGTTAGGGTCTGTTGAATTAATTGCTGTGAATTCTTCATGCCAATACAGAGAACCTCCTAAATGCTAATGTACTTAAAACTCCTTGGTGTCTCCCAGTTGCCCACAGTAACAGTTCTCTAACTTGTTTAGAAAGCAAAACATTTAGAAACCATGGTGCTCTTTTCAGAATACAATAGATTTATATATTATGCACAATTTAATTTATTGTTAATCAGATTTTGTGCAAACAATAGCCTGTACCAAAGACTTAAGAAAAAATGTAAGTCAACACATTCACCCATTCATTTAGAGTTCTTTTTCTAAAAATTGGGAGTATTGGATTACCTTGCAGAAGATCAAAGGTTTATGGTTTGATTTTTTTTCCAAAATGTTGAATTTCTCCAGATAATGTTGAGGAGAAAAATATAATCGCCCTTGGTTTTAGACGGTACATTCCTAGAAAATTCAGTATTTATTAAAACCATGCAAAAAATACTTTTTGTTTATATTTAAATGGAATTTACTAAGGCTTCAATAATAAAAAACAGGTTTCTCACCAACATAAAAACTTAATTGGATATTGGAAAGTAACGTAGGACTGGGGACAATTTGTTGAGAGGACTGTCCTATACAGAACAGAACGTGTTGCAACAATGCCCCAACAAATTTCCAAAATGCCGCATAGGTGCCAGCCATTGGCTTGAACCATTCATTTAAACTAATTTATCAAAAGGCATACGTGGCCTGCCCGGCCTGGGTAGATCTGTTGGTTAGAGCATCATTCCAATACACCAAGGTTGCAGGTTTCATCCCTGGTCAGGGCACATACAAGAATCAACCAATGAATGCAGGGATAGATGGAACAACAAATCAATGTTTCTCTCTCTCTCTTCCCATTTCTCTCTAAAATCAGTTTTTAAAAAATGAAAAAAAAAAAACCACATATGTGGCTGAACTGAACAGCTAGATGGTGAGATCCTGGAGGGCCCTGGCAGCATCATATTCACCTTGGGAGCCCCATCCAGTGCCCGAAGCCCAGCAGAGACTTAATTCATTACTAGGACAAATCAAATGAATTAATGAACCCACTAATCTAATCTTCCAGAGCAGGTAAGTGACTTTACCGAGATAAAAGAAATAGCTAGTGGCAAACCAGGACTATATATAGTCCAGGCTTCTTTGCCTCAAGTATAAATTCTCTTTCTACCAAATCAGGGATCTTTAAATTTGGTTCCTGCCCTGGCTGGTGTAGCTCAGTGGATTGAGTGAGGGCTGTGAACCAAAGCATTGCAGGTTAGATTTCCAGTCAGGGCACATGCCTGGGTTGCAGGCCACGGCCCCCAGCAACTGCACATCAATGTTTCTCTCTCTCTCTTTCTCCCTCCCTTCCCTCTCTAAAAATAAATAAATAAAATCTTTAAAAAATACTTTAAAAAATTTGGTTCCTCATACCTTCAATCATGGTACCTGAAGACATCCCAAGAGGTGCTGGAGCATTGCTAGTTTTAAGGAAAGAAGTTTCTAGATTATCAGCTTCCCTATGTACTCATTGATCTCCTGTTTCTCCCTTTTACAATCATTTTTCCTCCATTTTACAAAAGAAAATGAACCCCACATCCAGCTGGTGCTCCATGGTGCATTGACTAGATGCATATAAAATTTGAGAGAAGTAAATGGACAACTTTAAATGCTGGGGTAAGCCTAGCCTCTTTTAAACAAAGCACCTTGGATGGCCGTCTGTCCACTCAAGAGCCAATGACCTGCTGGTAACATTTGCAGGACTTGGCCCAGGAGTACGAATAGATGTCTAATGTCACATCAAATACCATGTGCAAACACTAATAAATCAAGCTGACACATGGTTCACTAGGAGAAGTTCTGGCCTCTCACTTTGACAAACATACTTCCCAAAGGTCTTTAAATCTGGGTTCAACATTGGAATCTAGGGATTTGGGGAGGTTTTTGTTGGAACATGGTCACCATGTAGGAGCCTGCTCTCTGCATGGCCCACTTTGCGCCTCTGGTTGTCCGCCCTACCTGGGGAGCTTCATGTGCAGGGACATGTACAGCTTAGCCCACACATCTGAGCTCTTTTCATGGCCCCTGCCAACACCATCCAGGTTCTGATGAGCATCTCAGGGGCTCAATCCTCCCTGACAGACGGGCCCGGGAAGAGTGCTCAGGCCCAGGGAGGGCACTTGGGTGCCTTGGGCAGGGGTTTCTAGGCCCATGTGTACTTACCCCCCAAGTGGGGGTGTCAAAGGGAAGTAAGTGTACATTCAGTCCTGTTTGCATGTGTGGTGGGGCGTTGCCACAGAGAAGCCAGATCAGGGCTTCTAAAGTGTGGGGCTCAGGAAAGAGGTCTCTCTAGCCCAGGTCTAAGGTCTGTAGAGGCCCAAACAGAGAGCTGTAGGAACCAGTACAACCTGGCACCTTGTTAACTCACTGACCTCATCTGCTCCTCCAGTCTAGCCACATGGCAGCCTCCTGTCTCCGGACTATTCTCTACTGTGAATGCTCTTTCCAGATGTCCTCATGGTCTTTGCTCACTGCCTTTAGGTCTTTGTTTAAATGTCCCCTTCTCAGGAAGGCTTTCCTTCACACCACTATTAAAAAGGCAACCCCCTGCTTTCTCCTGCATTCTATGCCCTTTCCCTGCTTTATCTCTCTTGGAGTCTATAGCGTATATCATTCATGCCATATAGCTCATATATTCACTTATTTATTCTTTCATTTATTCATTCATGTCTGTTTCCCTTCATTGAAATGTAATCTCCAATGAGGCAGGGATTTTTGTCTATCTTGTTTATCCCAGTGCCTTGAACAGCTCCTTATAAATAGTAAATAAACGGTAAATAATGCTTGACTGATTGATTTTAAAGAAATAAAACAAAAGCAGTGGCAAGGCTTTGTATCTTTTCCTGTTGTACACATAAGGCAGATGTTAGTTAGATATTGGACTGCACATTTGGATGACCCAAATACAGATATAATGTAGAACGGAGTAGGAGGGAATGATGACAATTTTCACGTAACATCCTCACCTCTTTCATCTTGCCCCAGACGTCAAAGAATGGATTACTCCTGAGAGAGAGAGAAAGAGCTCCTTCAGAGCCAGGCAAAGAAAACACAGATGAAAAGGCAGTGGTGCCTTATTTCATCCAGAGGGCAAATGGGTGGCAAGACTCCATGCCTCCCTCTTTCACTTTTTCTTTCTTAGAAATAGAATGGTGGGAATTACGAATCAGGAAAAGAGTTACAATATAAAACTTCCAACTGTTAGAAGAGCTGATTTTTGTCCCCTCCTCCTCCTCCTTTTTCTTCTTTAATGGTTGCTATGTAGCTTCTATTTGATACATTTTCAAAGTGATAGAACAAGTTTTTAAAAATATTCATATTTTACTATGCTGGAAATTATATCCTGATTTCAACAATTTAAAATTATAATAAAAAGTTTTAGATGATAATCTAAAAATGTGCAAGGGTCTATATGCTTTCCAAAATTCATTAAAGGATATGCAAACAAAAAAAATATTTGAAGACCATTGTACTGTACTACTGTTTTAGTGGTATATTGCTATGGAACAAAGCACCTCAAAATTTAACGGGACAGAACAACCTTTGGATTGACTAGACTCAACAAGGCAGTTTTCTTCTGGTCTTGCTTGAGGTTTCCTGTGCAGTTGCCATCAGATGGCAGCTGGAGCTGGAAGCACAGGTCATCCAGAACAGGGAGGGTCCACACACTACAACCTGCAGACCAAATCTGACCCAACATCAGTATTTGCAAGTAAAGCTTGATTGGCATACAGCCCTAACCACTTATTAAGTGTTGTCTGTGGCTGCTTCCACACATATCACTAGAGTGAGTAATTGCAATAGACCCTATAATTTATAGTCTTTGTACAACTTGCACTGATGCAATGAACATTTGAGTTTTCTTCAAGATTTTTTGTTCTTTAAGGCATGTCAAGCTGTAAGTTTATTTCTAAGAGAGAGAGAGAGAGAGAGGAGAGAAGAAAGTGCAGAGCCCTCAGGCTATTTGCACAGGCCTGGGAATATAGAAGCTGAATGCACATCTGGGGAATTCAGTCAATAATTTCGATCTTTTCCTCCTTATTTAGGGGATTGTATAATTAGAAAAAATATCCTCTAATGCGGAGTAGAGTGGGTGCCTTTGCTCCTAACTAAAATAAAAAGTTTAAGAAAGCTTTTCCTTCACTGGTCTCCCTTGGGAAGGAAAGGTGGCACAGATCTTTGGGGGCCTCGTAGGTGACTAAAAGCTATTTGCTAACAGGAATGTTCCTTCTCAGTGATTAACAATTTGTCCACACATGCCAGATTAATTGGGTTCTAAATATTGAGGGTGAATTGGGTTGCATGAACTACTTTTTTTAAAAAGCTGTTTCTTACATTCATACACATTGATTCTTATGTCTGGAATGCTCTCCCTGCTTTTCACCCAGCGAACATACATTTATTCTTGCTCTGAGCTTAAATATCACTTCTCAGAAAAGCCTCTCTTAACTTCCCAGGAGATTCCATTCTTACTGTTTAACAGCACTGTGTACTTTCTTTTTATGACTCTTATCCTAATGTGTGCAATTAAAAACGTATTTGTATCCTCATTTAACATGATCTCCCCATGTACCATGAGAGCAGAATAAGAGTCCGCTCTGTTGACAGTTGTATTAATATATACCCAGCAGCACAATTTCTGGAACATAGTGGTTTCTAATAAATATTTGTTGAGTGGATGAATGAAAGCTAAGGCAAATTATAAAAGAATGTAAATGAATGGCAAAAATATCTATGTAGTCATTCAAATTAACCAGAAACATTCAAAATTTATTCAAAATTGAGTAGCTAATATTTTAGAAATCAGAAAGCATCTTTTGATCTAGAAATATTGTGAATCTTATCCTTTAGAAAGAAAACTCATGAAGTGGTTTGCTGGTGTCCCAAGTGTAAATACTTCTGCCGTGCCAATTTCGAGGTATGCACCTGACATCACAACATGGCGCTGGAAAGGGAGACACGCAGTTGGCTCTGACACCCAGGATGAGCCATGCACCACTGCTTCTATCGGTGATATCTAATAATTACTGACCAGCAGTAAGTGATCTAACTCAGAGAAAATCACAGTATTCAGCCCTGCTTCACAATCTTCCTGCAGAGATCAGTAGAGGTGTGCATCCTTTTACTGTGCCTCACTTGGTTGCTCTCCACAGATACTGTGTTTTTTTACAAATTGAGGGTAAGGCTAACCAGCAAAAAGATTAGGACTTGCTGAAAGCTCAGATGATGGTTAGTGATTTTTAGCAATAAAGTATTTTTTTAATTAAAGCATGTGCCTTTTTCTGGACATAATGCTATTACACACTTAATGGACTACAGTATAGTATAAGTTTATATCCACTGGGAAATCAAAAACTTCATGTGACTTGCTTTATTGTGATGTTTGCTTTATTGTGGTGGGGTTGGGAAGCAAAACCGCAATGTCTCTAAGGTATGCCTGCATGTGATTTTAGTTAGTAGGATAAAATGGTTTACATAGAGCTGGGTACAGCCCTGCCTGTCAAAGTTCTGGGAGCCCAAGCTCCAAATCATTAGGGTAAAAAGTGTATGTTATTACACTGCTGAAAATAAACTTGATCTACTTATTTAAATATATGAATAGTTTCTGCTTTTAAGGGCGAAACACTCCTCTTACCCCCCACCCTGCATTCTTCCAATAGAATCTATAAGCAATTCAATGGAAGGAGAAACATTAGACTCTAAAAAGGAACCACTGACTACATTCACATGTCCTTTTAGGAACCTGTCAAAAATACTTCAAGTCATACACACAGAACTGGATTCAATAAAACTTTTTGAAAAATAAAATCAAAACCTAGAACAGTGTAGAATCCATTTTGGTCACTTGGACAGAACTAGCACTGTGTTCACACCAGACTACAGTCTTCCACATCTGCCTGGCATGACACGAGCTCAGCACCCCTGCGAGTGTTGGAGTGAGAGGAGAGAACTGGACTGGGAGAGTGAGAGAGGGAGGTGGGGAGCGTTAGCAAAGGGAGGGTGAAGTATGATCTATGGTCAAGGACATAAGTGGCTAACTAACACAGGTGAAGAAATGGCCACCAACCAGGCACAATTCACATCCTTACTGTTATGCATGTGAAATGTGTTAGTGCTATATATGTTTGTGTTCCTCCAAAATTCACATAGTGGACCCCCAATCCCCAATGTATTAAGAGGTGGGGGCCTTTGGGAGGTAATTAAGTCATGATGTTGGAACGCTCTTTATGGTTTTAGTGCCCTTGTAAGAGCAGAGACAAGAGAGCTTGCCTCTCTCTGTGCTCTGCATAATGTGAGGATGCAAGAAGACGGCTCTCTGCAAACCACCAAGCAGGCCCTCACCGAGAACTGAATCTGCCAGCACCGTGACTTCCCAGTCTTCAGGACAGTGAGAAATAAATGGTTGTTGTTAAGCCACCCCGTCTACAGTACTTTGTTACCGAAGTACTAAAGCAGGCTAAAACACCTAGGAGACATCATTGTAACCCCAGTAATTAAACTTGATTGTTGAAGTACTGTATTTTATGCCACCTTAGGAATTAAAACAAACAGCATAAATGAATTATATATATAAGAATGCTCACAAGTGTTAAAATACGGAAACATTAGAAACAGCTCAAATATTCAAAAGAAAGGGAATACTTAAATTATGGCACATAGATTTGATGGCATTTTCAGTCACTAAATTAATTTTTCAAAAGAAATAGGTTCACAGGGGTTAAGGGTAGAAAGAATGTTGCAAATTTATATATAAGCCATGCTTCCAATTTTGATTTAAAATGTCTGTCTTATACCTAGAAAACAAAATGTGAAGACATCAAACTGTTAAAAATGATTATCTGCATACTGAAATTAAAGGGGATTTTTTTCATTCTTTTCCCATACTTTCTAAATTGCCTACAAAGATGTTTTATAAGAAAAGTGAAAACATTTCCAATTTGGAAAAGGTTAAACCATTTAACATGAAGAATTCTTTGAAAATTTAATGCTTCAGTTTTCTCGAATTTCGAAGTTAACCCGTTTATTTTGTTGAAACTCGATAGTCCTCACATTAGAGCCTGTGTTCAGTCACGTTGTTTACAGAACTTTTCTCAGTGGGAAGAGTCCTGACAGACAAAGGGAGGCTTTCCCTCCAAGGCTATTACTAAAAATTACATCTCAAGCATTTCAAAAACTAGATTCATTTACAAAGCAATTAAATAACTAAATATAAATTTTAAGTCATTGTTTTTGAGAGTGTTATTTTACAAGTAACAACTTTTAGATCGTTACACCAAACACCCTACATGATCACAAAGCAGACCCATGAGGTACCTGTCAGCTTCACTAAAACATGGAGAAACGAGCTGTTAATCTACCTCAGAATCCAATGCTTTTCAATTATATACCTATTAAAAATCTTCTTGCGTTGTGATTAAACATTACTTAAAATAATCATATTGTTCTGGTTGTTTAACAATCCAAGTGGAAAGGCATTTGGGGGAAACATGACGGATCTCAATCACCTGAGACAATGTAAACAGGGGCCTCAGTATCACTTCCTGTGCTAAAGTATTTATTAGGGGTGAGCCATCACTCAATCTCAACTCCCTAAACACATGTGCAAAAATTCTAATGGGTAATATCACAGCATCTGTGTAACATTTATAAAATGGGGATAACAAAGGTGTCACAGGGGTGTTGGGAAGACTAAATGAAGATGTTAAGCACTTTGATGTGTCATGGCAAATAGGTATCATTATGGAGATACTATCAATATTGTTAAAAAGAGATATTTAACTGTCTCAGTTCAAATGCCAGCCTAGCCAATTTGCTCTCTTCTGCAAAATGTTGATAAAAAATCAACCAAAGAAGTTAGCTGACAGTGTGGTGCAATGAAATTTTCAAGAGGGAAGGAAGATTTCTGCCTTTTTCCTTCCTTAGAAAAGGGCACTGCATTTATTATAAAGAGAAAATGCTCCCCTGTATAAATATCAGGCCAACAGCAATGTTTACAGAAAAAGGGTCAAATTTTACAGAATTTTCAGCTGAGTTTCTAGATTTCTTGGCTTGTGCAAGTAGCCTGGGGGCTCTGCTTTCTACTCTTGAGATTAGAAGTAAGATTGACATGGCTTGAAAAAATGGTCTTGGAGGACAATTCAGAAGTAATGCATGTAGAATATTTGGATGGATGCTTGGTACTGTCTCAGCACTGTAAGAATGAACTATTAAAATCTTTATATACCTTTGTATTATTACAAATTGTCAGAAACAGTATTACGTAGTTCAGAGAAAAATACAGGGTAGGGCAAAAGTAGGTTTACAGCTGTGAGTACGAGTTCATTCTCCTATTAATTTCCTATACAAACAACTGTAAACCTCCTTTTGTCCCACCCTGTATACCTTTATTATTCTAATGCTCTGATTTGCATTACAGGCCCAACATAAATCTGAATTTCAATTCACTAGACATGATTTGTACACAGTTATTTGCTGAGTTTCACTCTCCAAAATAGACCATTTTGAAAATAAACCTAGGAAATAGAGGATTTAATGATGTAAAAAGTTCCATTCCAACTTGAACACTGTGGTCTCTGTCCTACACACTTTGGTGAAGGAGCCGTTACATGAATGATCCAAGCTGTATTCAGAGACCTTTAGCTCTAAGGGCCACTCTTCTCAAACTTCCTTTAGTTGCCATAAAAAAATTCTATCATTGACTTCTCATTACTGTGGTTTTCAAAAGTGTACTGCCAGAATTTTAAAACATGCAATACCTGACTAGTATTACTCAGGGGCACTGACCTTTTCCTTTAGCTAAGAGTGACAACAGCCAACACAAAAGTATCTACTGTGAATGCCCTTTCTTGAACCATAAATATACAGATCATGTAATAGTTGTTATCGGTCATGTGCATAAGGCTGAACCTGATTGGTTAATCCTTATATAGAAGTATAGGCACTTAACTTTTTATACATTTTTGTAAGTCAATCAAAATTACACCTATTTTGTCAGATTAGCAAAAATTAGTTAACATTTTTTGGTGTACCACAATTTTTTTTGTGTGCCATGATATGGAAAAGGTTGAAAGAAAATCACTGCTTGATAGTTCTCTGATCACATCAATGGGGAGCAGGGAAAGGGATGTAGGAGTTTGCAGAGGCAATGGTCAAGTCTCAGATGGGACTGGCTAAACTGAATGCCTCGAGTGCATGGAATTATGGGCGAGATCTTAAACAAAAGCAGCACTCTTGAGCTCAGACTGGCCAGAAATCTCTGCCTTGAGGGTACCTGGATGATCCTGGGGCAATTGCCTGCATCTCCCCAGACTGGGCTGCCCTGGCAGAGGGTGGCAGGGTGATTTACAGGGGACATGAAGCAGAAGACTGCTCCTCTTCTTAAAATGTGTAGCTTTTGTATCTTACGTTGTTTTGGTTTGTAAACTAATCCTATTGAAATTAGATAATTTAAACGTAAATTATAGAACTGAGGTGTTGAAGTTCAGCCTTAATTGATAAGTTTAAGTGACTAATGCATGTGGAAAGCTGTTATTCCAAAATTGTGATGCTTTGAATAAGGACTCCTTTCCTTTATCACCAAACCTTTGCCTCTGGGGTTATGCCTAGAGCAGGGGTGTCAAACTCATTTTCACCAGGGGGCCATATCAGCCTTGCAGTTGCCTTTAAAGGGCTGAATGTAATTTTAGGACTGTATCAATGTAACTACTCTTTAACTACAGGCAAGGAGCTTGGTGCTGCAGCTGGGTAGAAACAAGGTGCCAGACTGGATCCAGCCCTTGTGTTTGCCACCTTTGGCCTAGAGGATGACAGGCGGGCATCTGGACCCAACTGCTCTTCTGTATAACAGTATCAGTCAGAAAAAGTAAAAATTTAGAAATTAGAGGGTCCCCAGATACAGACTGCATCTAACCGGTATACTAACAAATTACAACACAAATAACAGAACAAGCCTTTTAACTATTTTTATTACTCAGAAAAGCTCCATTTTTTATTTAGCTTTTTGACTCTGTGCTTGTGCCTTCAATACTTTCACAACAATTTTCTGCTCCTCAATAAGGAAAGCACGCTTGATCCTAGAAAGGAAAATATGAAATACAGTTAAAACCCAAATAACACTGACTTAACAAAGGCAGGAAAAGGCAGAAAAGAACTAAGGAAAGCTATCAGGAAAGACACTCAGAAAAGTAAACAAAACCCACAAATAAAAATTAAAAATTGAAATTATATGGACAGACCTTTTCAACCTAAGGTCTCTCCCTACACACTGGCATTTAAAGCAGGTAATTCTTCTTCTCTATGCCAGCAGTACTTCTCCTCTCCTTCGGAGTCATGATAAACTATAAGAACACCACCACAGTAGACTGCTCTCTGCTACTGTAGTAGCTTTTATTTAACTGCATTTCATCAGGATCCAGGGCCAATGACACTACTTGATTTATAAAATGTCTTAAAATGTTTTCACCGCATTATCAAAAATTTCCAGTAAAAACACAGGAAGGAGTTATGTGTTGGGAACCAAAATGAAGGGGTAAAACATATTTGCAAGAGGTATTTTATCAGGAGCAAGGATTCTGGAGACTGAATGTCTGAGGCCAAATCTACCATTGTGATCTTGGGCAAACTACCTTTTCCATCATAGAGCACAGAATACTTTCATACATATTTCACAGAGTTTTTATAAAGATTAAATTTGGAAGGATTTGCAATTTCTGTACTTTGAATTTCCATTTAGAGACAAAGTACGTTTTTATCAATCACTGCAAGTAGTATACAGGACCTGGAAAAGAACAGGCACTACACTATTTGTTAAAGCAAAGTTACCTCCAGAGCTAAAACACTCATTTAATCCCACAGAAACTTGTCCCGCTGATCTTCACCACTGGTACCTCTGGTTACCTAGTAACCTAGACTCAAAACGCTGGGATTCCTGCAGCAATCACACGACAGAAATACGACTGATGCCACTCTTTCTCGGGACACTTAAAAATTCCCTAAACTTAACATAGCAGATGCTAATCCAAATGCTGTGTCCTAGATTCAAACCCAACTTTCCAGGAGCTAGGGCCTGACAACTGTACTTTTAATAAACGTCCCATATGAGCATGACTGCCAAAGTCTGGGAAGACCAGTGAAAAGCCAAACTCCTATTGCTGGAAATGTATAACCGTTTCATCTCCAATGTGCCTTTCCAGTTTCATTTATGCTTTTCATACCCTCAGTGTGCCAGACCAAGCCTATGTGTGTTCTCTGCCTTCAGTGCCCCTACAACCTCTTGGTTTCCACCTTAAATGCCATTCCTAGATTCCCAGCCACTTGCAAGTAATTTCTCCTCCCAAACTTCTGAGTTAAGTTCTCCTGCATTTCACCTGTTATACAGTGTCCGGCAGAAGGCCTGCTTAAGTGTGGTTGGTAGGGCAATAATATGAGTGCAGTAATTTATAGTTTTAATTCGACATTTCACCTAAAATGTCGTATGGTGTGCTTGTGTGACATTGTTATGTTACAGAATTACATGTTTATGGTTTTGTAATAAAAAGGGGGTGTTATTTGTGCTGGGCCCTGTATTTATCATGTATTTGTATTCACATAACATGCCTTCCATCCCCTTACAAATTAACTCCTAAAAGGCAAAATGAATTTGCAAAGGCTGGTGTGTCAGATCTGGTTCAGAAACTTGACCAGACCACTTTACAGAACTATCTGAATAGACTGGAGGCAGAGTACTATTCCGAACCACCTTCTTCACTTGCAGAAACCCATCATCCGGCCACTTAGGCCTTTGGAGACAATTTAATATAGTCAGTGGGGTTAAGAGCAAGGTCTTAATGAAGCCTAGTATAAATTCCCAGGGCTGCACCTTACCAGCTATGTGAATTTAAGCAACAAGTCTTGGTTTCTTCACAAGAAAACAAAAACCAGCAACACCATTCATTATAAAAATGCGGAGTACCCCTGGCTGGTGTAGCTCAATGGATTGTTCACAGGCTATGGGCTGAGGCGGGGGGCGGGGATGTGAGAGGCAACCACACACTGATGTTTCTCTCCCTCTCTTTCCTCTCTCTCTGAAAATAGATAAACAAAATCTTAAAAAGTTACCACCATAAACTCCACTGCTTCTACTCCTGTCTATCCTGCTTTCACATACCCAGAAGACCTAGCCTGTCGACCTGAACCACTCCTTTCCAGCCTCCAGGTTTTAATGAGGGCCATTTCATTAGCTCTGACAAACTAGAGAAACTGTTCCAAGCACTACTCGCCTTTTGTTGAAAGAATGATTTCAGCATCCATCCTGCTGTAGTTTTAGTTTCTGGCACACCAAAGGTTTCCCTGCCCTTCTTAAACCCTTCAATTTCCCTCATTTTTAAGAATCAAGCTAAAAATTGTTCTTCATGATCTGGGACTTTCCCCCCTTTCTTGTCCACCAGCTCCCACTATTCTCTGTTCCAGCCACACTAGAACTACATACATCTACTTTGTTTCTGCTTTTAATTCTTCCCACTCTCCATCTATCTTAATGCCCAATAATCAATAGTTTCTTACCTGCCTCCCCCACAAGACCAGGATCATTTTAATTTCCAAATCTAGCATAAAGATGGCCAAAATCCTAATGAATTATTTTGAACTAATATCATTTATTAGTTTGTACTGCACTAATTATCCCTAGTCTAGGAAGGATCCTAAAGCATGCAACTTCTGTTTAAATGATCTTCTTCACTTGTCCTCTAGGAACAGCATGCACAATTAGACTCACACACTTGCCTAAGAAATCCCTTTTGATCTAGGAGTTATATTTACCTGTCACGGACACACTTAGCACACATGGATCCACCATAGGCCCTGCTGACATGTTTTTTCGTTTTAGACAACCTCATTAGAACTTTAGGCCTCACAGCACGGACCTGCGTATAGAAAATGCTGAGATTATTTTTGTGATACTTTTTACAGAAACAGAGCCAATTTTTTTCTTTTTCAGAAAGTGGTTAAGTGCAAACATTAAACTGGGTTCCAAAAGGGAATGGTATACTGATATATGTGAAAGACATTTCAGTTTATCTGTCATACTGGCTTTAAAAGGAAATCTATGTTCTTACCAGGTCTGGATGTTCAGTAATTTCTCACCTCCCCTAATGGTGGCCCCTCCTTCAACATTTCCATACCAGAAATTAATGCTCAAAACTTCAACCCGTTAACTCTTCCGGAGCAACCGGCTCACTTACCCCACGAAGTCGGCCTGGGCACACGCCACATGCCGATTTTGGTGCTTTCCCAACCTTTTTGGTATAAAGGTAAACAATTCTATTGCCAGGGGTTCGGGACCTAGAATATGAGAGGACAGACAATAGCTCAGCATTCTGCAGAGTAAATGACAACACGTATTTTAAACTTTAGTAATACTTACAGCCTAGTTTTGTTAGAGGCTGTATTGTAGGACAGCCTCCGACGGTATGTCAAACGCTGGACCATTGTGAATCCCTAAATTAAGAAGGAATAAAATGTCATTGCAGAAATAATTCACTTCAAAACAAAACAGCATCACTCAATTTACCCATTATCCCTATCCGTAATATCCTTAATTAAGTTATCTATGAAAGGGGTTCACTTTTTGAAACTACTTTTATTAGCCTGGCACATAGCAGATGCTCATCTTGCCCAAAAAGCAGCACCTGGTTCAACTTAAGTGCCAGCCATTTAAAACTAACTTCGGTAACACTTAGGAAATTGGTTATACAGATACGGGGTTGGCCAAAAAAAAATCCATGTTTTTCTCTGTAAAATAAAAGACACATTTTCCTGTTCATTAATAACTTTATTGATTTGGATATTTTGAGTATGTCAGCTATCTCCCGCTATTGGCTTCTAGTGGGTAGAGGCCAGGGGTGCTGCTAAACAGCTTCCAGTGCATGAAACAGCCCCACAGCAAAGAATTATTGGCCAAAATGTCAGTAGTACCAAGAAACTTCACAACTACTTTTGACACGTTTGATCAATCACAGAACCTTCTCCATATACTTAACAAATTTTTTTTTTTGCATTTCAGTTGCGTTTTTACATTTCTTGAAATAATAAAAAGCATAATACACTGGAAATGTTGCATATTTTCTTCCATTTTCAAATTAAAGTAACTACACAAAAACTAACCAAATTTGATTTTTTTGAAATCATATGCTGACATGACAGCTGTCACAATACAATCTAACAAAACTGTTTCCCATGAAGTTAAACTAAACACTGTTAGAACCATGGTAAGTAAAAAACAAAACAAACTTTTGGGTCAATCCAATATATAAATGAATGACTGAAGTTATTCAGTGAACTACACAAAGTAACATGAAATCATAAGCAAGACTTGAGTCAGCCTCATTTTCTTTCCTGAATTTTGTAGCCATTACATCACAGTCCTGTTATTTGAAAACGGCCTGCATTTATTATTACAGGATCCTTACTAACATTACACTAAAACACACCTGTTAGACAACAATACCTAAACGGAAGGCCAAGGTGAGTGACCCAATTAACCACTATTGCGTTTGCATCTCTAAAACTACTACAGAAAACCCCTTTTTAACACATTAAAAAGAAAATCTTCCTTGCTATTTGGCCTGAGGGGAGAAGGGGAACGTTTGAAACATGTCGGTCGTCCGCCATCCACAAGCCTGAGAACATCCACAGGAGCGGTGTTAAAACATCGGCCTAAGTACGAAACTGTTCGGCCATTTCCCGTAATCTCGACCAGCCGCACCACAAACCGTAGGTCTCCAAACGCGGGTCTTCACTAGCGGCGAAGTGCCGGGCTGCGAGCTCCAACCCCTCACGACACTCGAGGTTAAGGTGAAGAGGTGTCTGAAGCTAAAAGTCGGGGACCTGCTCACCACCAACCTTCCTCCAGAGCCTTTACCCCCACGCCAACTCAAAAAGACTGCGTCTGATAGATCTCGGCTGCCGCAACTCCCTGGATGGCAGCCGATTGTAACAGGAGAAACTACAGGGAGAACGAAAAAGCAACCATACCTAATAACACCGTTCCCGGAAGAGGAAAGGAGAGCGCTTCCGAGTTCAAAGGTACAATCGACTAAGCACGACAGGAGGTTACGTCAGAACCAGAGGCGTGGTACGAGAGTGCCGCCATGTTGTACGGATACAACGCAGCCTTCCCACATGGACGAGGAGGCATAGCGCCGCCACGTTGTACGGCAAACGACGAGTCGCTTCTTGTGTGAGAGACTGACTTCGCCACGCGAAGATCTTCGGGGAGTTGCTTAGGAGCAAATGCAAGTGGCAAAGGAGCTGCGAAGGGCAGAGGCAGGACAAAAATCACTGTCCTTCGTTTCTAAGGACGCTGTGACACATTTAACCTAAAGAGCTCCAGTTTTGGGATTAGACCTGGGTTTACATCCCAATTCTGACACTACTAAGTACGCGACTTTTGAGGAGTTACTGTCATCAACTTTCTCTTATTTTTCCTTGCCATTCAAAGCATAAGATTTACAAATTGGGGTATTAACTCAGTATCTGCTAGTTATTAGCTGTGTTACATTGGGCAAGTTCTTAGATCTCTAAAAGAAAGATATTAGTAACTACCCTGCAGGCTTATGTCAAGATCAGAGGCATGAAGTTAAAGCACTTACTTAGCACGTGTCTTGTAAGAAAGTGCTCAATAAATGGTGGCTAATCTTATGATTATGTACAAAGAGCTACTTGAGGCCTCAAATGGTGGTAAAGTTTGAACTGGACCTTAAAGATGAGAGGAAGAAAAAAAAACTCTCTAAAATATTAAAATAGTATGTAAACGTTTACACTAAGAGCCTGTATGTATTTTTTTCTGAGAAGAGGGTCTTTAGCTTTCATTGTATTGACAAAGGTGTTCAGGGCCTCCCAGAAAGTAAAGAAGTTTGCCTGCCAAATCCCCAGTAGGGGGCGCACAAGAGGCAACCACACATTGATGTTTCTCTCCCCCCTCTCTCCCTTCCCCTCTAAAAATAAATAAATAAAATCTTACAAAACAATCAAACAAAAGAATACCCATTGCTCTGACCCACATGGCTTTGTTGGTTGAGTGTTACCCTGCAAAGCAAAAGGTCGCGGGTTTGATTCGCTGTCGGGGCACACACCTGGGTTGTGGTTCCTCCCCTGTAGGAGCGTGGGAACAAATGTGAGGCAACCAACCAATCAGTTTCTCTCTCACATCTATGTTTCTCTCCTTCTCTTTCTTCTTCTCTTTCCCTCTCTCTAAAAATAAGTGAAATAAAAAAAAAATACACGGGAAGGTGGTAGGATCAGGGGACCCACAATGTGCAACTGAGGTTGTCCAACACGGCAGTGTGGAATTAGGATGGTTCTTCATAGGTGTCCCAAAAAGGCAGGGAGCAGGCCTTTGTGCTCCCACATCAGCCATTCTTTAGCCTGGCTGCCCCCAGATGGTGGGTGAGGCAGTTTCCTGCAGCTGAGAGCAATGTCCAATGAGGCTGGCAGCTGTGAGCCAGCTGCACGGACTCAGAGGAGAGGAGTTGAAAAGAGCATCCCAGTAGTCACTCCAGTTTCCTTGTAGATTTTCCGTGCAACTATTGAGGTGAGAAAACAGGCAAGTGACTGAGGGAAGACATCAGGGAGGCCTTCTGATTCCATCACGCTTCACATCCCTGCCATTTTTGTCCCCACACCAGATAAAAGGCTAGGGTTATACTCTTGCCTTTGCGGACTCAAAATAGCTGTTTCTCCCTGACCTAGTAGTGAGTTACTCCTCTTTTTCCCAGTCCTCAAACTTTTGTCCTCTGGAATCCCTTTCATCTCTGTACCAGGAATTGAGATGGAGGCTGGAATAGAGAATCAAACACAGTTTTTGAATGAATGAACAAATGAATTCATTTACTTGCAATATATTCTTTTTATTCCTAGAGACACTGCTGGGTAGATGAGTACAACAGGTGGTGGGAGCCCTTAATGCACTGTAACGGAGTTCACCTATCTTTCTGTGTTCCCTTCCACCCTGGTATATTAGGACAGTGGTCTCACTGTCACAGTTTGCCCTTATTATACTTAACCCAGTTCTGTAATGTGACTTTTCTTCTCTTTCAGTCTGTATTTGCATTGTTTCTTGATCTGTCTTGCCAGAGATGTGATCTTATTAAACATTTCAAAGAACCACATTTGTTTTTATTAATCTTTCTCTCTTTTAGTTCTCTGTTCATTAATTTCTGTGTACACTTACTAAATATTTTATGAATTTTTGTGAAATTGAAATAAGATAAACCTACCTCAATTTTTTCTGCCTTGGGCTGGGAAGCTTTGAGGTTTAAAATTCACTTATTTAAGGGATTTTCATAAAAGTTATTAATTTTAATGTGATTAAATTTATCTTTTCTGAGTTGTGCTTTTTGTATTTCACTTTAAAAATGCTTTTCTACTCTAAGGTCTATAAGATATTCACCTATCTTTTCTAATGATTTAAAGTCTTAAGAGTTGAATTTTGTATACTGTATAGAGTGAGTTAGGGAAGCACTTTTCTTTCTTTCTATATGTATGACCTTATTTTTTCCAACTTCATTTACTTTGTAGTCTCTCCTCCCCTGCCAATCCAGTAAGTACCGAAGTTCCATACATGTATGGGTCTGATTTTGGTTCTTTTCTATTCCACTGGCCACTTTGTGTTTTTTTTGTCAGTTCTGCATTTTCTGAATACTTTAGCAAATCCTAAATGTTGGAAGGGCAAATAGCCCTACCTGTTTATCTCTTTCAGAAGGGAAATTCTTGATCTTTTTCTCTTCCAGATACATTGTAGAGTCAGCTAATCTGAAATCTGTTTGCATTTGCATTGGATCAATTAGAAAAGAATTGACATTTTTTGATATGAAGTTTTTGTAAGTATGAATATAGTACATCTCTCTGTATATTTAAGTCCTCTTTAACACCTCTCTATTAAGTTAAAACTTTATTAAGTTTTATAATGTTTCCATTGAGATTCACATGTCTTTTGTTAGATGAATTTCCAGATACTTGACATTTTCTGATTCTGTTATGGGTGGTGTTTAAAACTACAGATTTTAAAAATACATAAAACTATATATTCTAGTTTTTTGTTGCTCGTATATAGAAATGTAATTTTACATTCATTTTACTTTTAGCCATCTTGATAAGTTCTTCTATTATTTTTAGTAGTTTGTGTGAAGATTCTTTTGGATTTTCTGAGATTCAGTTGAAGCAGTAATTTAAAATCTTCACACATAGAATACAAATACAGCTCCATAAGTTTCCACAAACTGAGCACACTTAGCTCAGGACACAATATTGTCTGTCTGCCTCCTAATGTCTCCTTCCATTCTTTTCCCCTTTTTCCAAGATGGAACCATCATTCTGACTCCTACCCATAGATAAGTTTTATCAATTTTTGTACTATATATAAATGAAAAATATCCTTTGCATCTGTTTTTTTGCTCAACTTTATGTTTGTAAGATTCATCTATATTATTTTTTATTCTTATTCCTATGTAGATTTCCAACGAGCAAACATACCACTGTTCTCTTGAGGGACACAGGGTAGTTTCTGAGTTTCGGCTGCTATGATCAGTGCTTCCGTGAACACTGGAGAGCATGTATTTTGGTGAAGATAATGTACACATTTCACTCGGGTATATACCTAGAAGTAGAATTGATGGGTGATAGGGTATGTGTGGTAGGTGGAAGGCTATGTATTTTAAGATGGCCCCAGTGACTTCTGTCCATTGTGATACTCTTATAAGCTATGCATGGCAAAGGGGATTTTGAAGGTGTAATTAAGGTTACCAATCAGTTGATCCCAAATAAAATAAAAATTAAAATTGGGCTGAAGGAATGAGATGTGGGACACCAATAGCTTCTACTGTGCTAAATATAAAATTCAAGGTTGCTGGTTATTTTTTTCTTTCTTTTTTTTAAAGATTTTATTTATTTTTATTTTTGGAAAGGGAAGGGAGGGAGAAAGAGAGAGAGAGAGAAAGATCAATGTGCGGTTGTTGGGGGTCATGGCCTGCAACCCAGGCATGTATCCTGACTGGGAATTGAACCTGCACCACTTTGGTTTGCAGCCCGCGCTCAATCCACTGAGCTACACCAGCTAGGGCTATTTTTTTCTTTCAGTACTTTGAAAATTCCACTGTATTGTTTTTTGGTTTCTATGGTCTATTGAGATGTTAAATTATTCTTATTTTGTCCCTTTAAAGGGGATTTGCCTTTTTCTTTTTTTCCTGGCTGTCTTTAGCAACATTATCTCTTTAGATTTGGTTTCTATTTGTTGGGGACTGCTCTGTGTGGTTTTGGAGACTGTAGCCCCGAGAGAGCAAGCCCTGAAAGGGGCTAATAAGTCTTCCTGGAAAACCAGGTAAAAACGCAGGTGGCAGACATGACCCGACTCTAACACTTGAGGGTTACTGTGAGAATCAGGCCTGAAATGTACATTTTGTCCTTTGAAGCCTGCTCTGCCTATTGTAACCCTGTTGATATAAACCAAGTCCAAGCCATAAGGAGTAAACTCCTTATCTCATGCAACATGTCTTAAAGACCCTCTGGTGTCAGCATGACTAACAGACCCTGACCTATGACAGATCTCTGTGTTCCTTCCATTGTTATCTATAGATAATACCTGTTTTTGTCTGACTGTAGCCTATTGACATTGATTGATGGACTATGCATGTATGATGTATACACCTACACATACCGATCCCAATAAAGCCATTTGGGAGAAAAGCTCGGGCATTCTCCACTAGACGGAATTGCCGTCTCATTTCCTGCTGGAACAGCAAGATTGTGTCCAGGATGAATTATTTCTCATCTATGGCAGACGGGAGAGCTCTGCTGGACAGACTTCCTCCCACAACTATTAGCTTCACAATGATGTGCTTGTCTTGTCTTTTTATTTATTCCATGGGGTTCACCATAGTGTTGGGAAAACTGGACAACAGAAAAGAGTGAAATTGGACCACTATCTTACACCACACACAAAAATTAACTCAACATAAATTAAGGACTTGCATGTAAGACCTGAATTCATAAAACTCCTAGAGGAAAACATACACAGCAAGCTCCTTGACATCAGTCTTGGAAAATCCCATATCTAATAAGGGGTTAATATCCAAAATATATGAAGAACCCACACGACTCAATAGAAAAGAGAAAAATAAAAAATAAAAACAAACAAACAAATAAACAAAAAAACAACAGTTCAATTAAAAAATGGGCAGGGAATCTAAATAGACATTTTCCAAAGGAACATACAGATTGCCCACAGGTATATAAAAAGATAATCATCAGGGAAACATAAATCAAAATTACAATGAGATATCACTTCGTATCTGTTAGAATGGCTACTAGCAAAAAGACAAGGAATAACAAGTGTTGGTGAAGATATGGAAAAATGAAACCCTTGGGCACTGTCAATGGGAATGTAAATTGGTTTAGCCACTATGGAAAACAATATTTTTTCCATTTTTTGAGATTTATATGATCTATCATTATCAATGGCTATATGATTTATATGATCTACTGATTCCAATTCTGGGTACAGTAAACCTTCACTTAATGCCATCAATAGGTTCTTGGAACTACAGCAAGACAATGCATAATTAAATCAATTTTACTGTAGGGTTATTGATACAAATAAGAGTTAAGTTCCTACAGCATCTCATCAATGTTATAACAGGACAATGTTGTATGAAATGGCACTGTTGGAGGAGGACTTGCTATATTTATTCAAAGAAAATGAACAAAAATTTGAAAAGACACATGTACCCCAGTGTTCATGTAGCATTTTATATACATGGAGATATATGTAAATATGTATGTGTGTGTGTGTGTGTGTGTGTGCATTCAGTCATTAAAAAGAATGACATCTTGTCATCTGCAACAGCACTGATGGACCTTGAGGGCATTATGGTAAATGAAATAAGTCAGACAGAGAAAGACAAATGCCACATGGCCTCACTTACACGGGGGAATCTAAGAACAACAGGCCTGTAGTTACAGGAACAGATCTGTGGTTGCCAGAGGCAGGTGATGGGGGAATGGGTGAAGGGTCAAAAAGTACAAACTTACATTTATTGAATAAATAAATCATGGGGATATAATATACAGAATGGTGACTATAATTGATAATACCGTATTGCATATTTGAAAGTTGCTGAAAGAGTAAATCTTAAAAGTTCTCATTGCCAGGAAAAAAAAATTCTGTAACTATGTATGGTGGTAGATGTTAACTAAGTTTATTTTGGTTATCATTTCACAATATATACAAATATTGAATCATTTTATTGTATGCTTGTAACTATTATAATGTATGTAGATTATACATCAATAAAAATAATAGCCATTGATAACTATTTAATTCTTTTTGTCATGTCAGGAATGGCTGTTTAACTTCCTTTTCAGGTTTTATTAAGACAATAATTTAAATTTTCTCCTTAGATAAATTAATGTGGCCAATAATATTTGGGGGGTGGGTGGAGGAGCACATTTTCTGATCTGTGCACAGGTATCAGACAGGTGTTCCTATTTCTGTGCTTTCTCTTCCCCAGATGTCTGCATGGCCTACGCACTTCCTTTGCTGCTTCACTCATGGTCACGTCTTCAGTGCGGCCCTCCCTAACTATCCCATTTCAATTGCACATTTCTATCCTTCATTGGGACTCCTACTTCCCTCCACACCGTTCTACTTTTTCCCTGCACATATCACCTCCTAGCATACTATATGTGTTTAGTTATTATACTTATTATATGTTGTTTGTTTCCATTAGAAGTACTCTCCACAAGATAGGGAGTTCTGTCCTTTTAAAAATTCTTTTGATTGATATATTTCTAATGCCTATAGCAGTGCCTGGCACATAAGAAGCACTAAAAAAAATTTTTTTTAACTGAATAAGGATTGGAGCCTGTCAAGGAATGGTGAGAGGGAGCATTTATTTGCCTGGAGCCTCCTCTTCGAGAAGAGCTTGAAGTTAAGAATTCCAACATTATTTCTAGATAAGGTTATGCTGATAGTCATCAAGACGCTGGGAAAGACTGAAAGTCTTCCCTTGCAGGACTCTCTGCTTTGTTCCGGGGCGGGCGTCCCAGCCCGAGGCACTCCGCGAATTACAGCATTCCGTTAACCCCGAGGGTAGTTTGAACAGCCCGATTATGCTACACCGCATTCTGTGTACCAAAATCATTGCTTGGTTTCATATAAACAGTTAAAATACGTAATTTTAAAAATTTTACTAGAAACCTCAAGAAAAGTAGAGGAGTGGGCCCGTCTTTCCTCAGCCACGGAGAGGCCTGCCTGGCACCTTCCGCCGCAGCCCCTGCCTTCTCCTGAACTGCTGTTGAGCCCTTTTCTAAGGGTGTCACCTGCACCTTCAGTAGATTTGCTAGTTTGAGCTGTAATTTAGAGACAATTTTTGCTACCGAGAATTAAAATATCAGAGCATTTAATTATTCTAAAATTTAGAAATAGGAATTTGAAACAAATTAGATTTTTCTAATAGAAATTTTCTGAGCCTAAAGCCCTAAAGCAGAGTAAGGAAACCAATTAACTTTAATTTAAATAATCACGTCTTAAGTAGCAAATGAACCAAGTTCTATTGTTAAAGAACAAGGGTATTAAATCCCTGAAAGGTTGGCTTCGAAGTGGCACTAATGCAGTGGTTTCTGTCTCACTGATGAAATAAGTCTCTGCTGCTCACTGCAGCCTCTGCTTGTGGTCTCAGTGGGCACTGTCGCTGGGGAGAGACTGGGAGACCAGAGGGAGAATGGTTGTGTGAAATTCCCATTGTTGTTCCTATTGTAACTTTTTTTACTTTGTTTTATTGTTTATACTATTCCAGATGTCCCCATTTCCCCTTCTTTGCCCACCTCCCCCCCATCTCCCCTTCTCTCTGGCCATCGCTGCACTGTTGTCTGTGTCTATGGGTTTGTGCATATCTTTAGAGGGACTTTTTTTAAAATAGCAACAAACAAAAAAGCTAATCATTTTATTTCTGGGAAAAAAATAGTACAAGAAAACATGAGATGAAAAAAGCTTATTTTCTTTCTAAAACTTGTATATAGCATATTACATGATTTTTTGTACTTGCTATTTAAAAATAATGTACATACTTATGATGGCTGAGATTATTATTTATAACTACAATGACTAAATTTCAGCCAGTGCCTGTAACTGTTAACACAACCATCAACAATGTATTAATAGGGTTTATATTGTGCAAACATCAGGGCCAGTGTCTGGAGCTGTATTTTGGATGAGTCTATGTAATGAAGTAGAAGGATCGTGAGTTTAGCAGACAGTTTAAAGCCAGATCATGGAAGGCTTTAAATGCTATGCTCACAGGCTTGAACTCTCCTATTTCTTCTTCCTCGTGTGCTACCTTGGTGACCTTAGTTAGAAAAGTGAGTTAACCTCACTGAGACTGTTTCCTTCTCAGATGGGGGTTATACTTCTGTATTACAGATACACTGGGAGAACAAACTAACAGAAGCAAAGCTTGTGACTGAGGCTGGCCCATAGTGGAAACTTAATAAATAGTGGCTTTAGTATTGTTTTCTAGAAATGAAACACTTTCTTTACAAATTCTGCACATCTCTGTCACTCACATCTGTGCTTATTAGTGTTTGCTGTGTTTGTGAGAGAACCTTTTTATTTCCCTGTGGAATATTTTGGAAGAAGCCTAAAAAAACCCCACCACTATAGAATTCACTAAAATGGAAAATAGCATGGATTGACAGAAAAAGGCAAAAAGACTTTAATGTGTTAATATATCAAAGCCTTGATTTTATGGAGATACTTTTTTCTTCAAAACATATCTACTGCCTTTGCCAGCCATATGACCTGTGCCTTTCCAATTATTTATGCAAATCAAGACAATATTTTTTCCCATGAAAGACTAGGTGAAATGATGCTGTAGAAAAAGCCAATGCATTATTACCACATTGCTTACTTGACAGCAATACTATTTTATAGCAAGAGGAAAGTAATTTCACAGAATGCTCCTCCACTCCCACATAGAAAGTACATAATATCATGTTTGTGTTGAAACTTTTTCTTCCAAAATGTCATAACCTCATAGGAAAGAGAATTAAAATCCTGTTATTTTAATTTCCATCTAGCCACAAGATAAGTAAAATTATCATTGAAATTCTAATTAAGTGGGATGATTGACTAAGGTAGCACATCAAAGACGAGAAGTGAATATGGTAAGTCGGAGACTTATTAATTAGTCTGCGTGGAAGAAATTCCAGGGATGTCAAGCTGAGCCTGCTGCAAGGAGAAAAAAAGCAGACAAGAAAACGCTCGTTTCTTTGAAGTTAGGAACTGAGATAGTGATGGAGGTAATTGTGTCTGACTGGATCCAGTAATGAAGAGCTGTAAATCAGACCTCAAAATCGAAGGAAAGATTCAAGTAACGAATGTGGCTGCCCACCCCTGCTGTGAAGAAACAGAATGCAGAGCACACTAATTGACCCAGCCTATTTCCCAGTAGTTCTCTGTTATTATTTATTAATTTTTAATTTCTGAATTATTTACGTCCTGGGAAATTATTCTTGACAGCCTGTTAGGCGTGCCAGAGTTAATGGAGGATGAAAGGACTGGTACCAGAATTAGCAGGGATGTAGTCACAGGCTACTGGATTTAATGATTTTGGAAAGAAAAATTGATTTCACACAGCGTGTCATTTTATACTACTTTAGGGATACACCAGCTATTTGATTAATTGAGGAATAACCAATTCAAAGTATATTTGAAGTGTAAATGAGTCACACTGCTCAGCTGTTTATTTTTCCTCCTTTCTGGGAGATCTGAATTTTCTTGAAGCTGATGATTAAAAGCTGATGAAGACACACTTGCAGGCTGTGAGTGCACACCTGTTTGATTTGCATTAAACTCAGAACGGAGGAAAGCCCTGAACTGCATGAGAAGATACTTTCACTTTTCTTCTTTCTCCTTTCTGATCTCTATGTGATTTCTCTCTGGTGTGTGGCAGGGCAGTAGTTACAGTCTGCAACCCCAAAGAACGATACACAAGACAATTTCTCATTTGCCTTATGGCCTGTGAGCACAAGCAGAGAGAAGCAGTGCTTGCTAATGAATAGAAGGAAAAAAAAATAGAAGAAAAACATATCAAAAGAAAACAGCAACTTTAACAAATAAGGGAAGAGGATTATTCCATGGGGAAAATGAGTGAGGCGGAACTAGGCTATCACCATCCCGCCTGGAAACTCTGCGTCACTCTGCTCCCTCTCTGACCAACTTCATTAGCTTTGGGGTCTCTCTACCGCTGCCATCTTTGTTCATGTCTCTTTGGCCTAGTCCTCCACCGGTCTCAGGTCGAATCTCTCTCTTCCATCGTTTGCTACACATAGTTTGCTACACGTTCTCTAAGTTCAATGGGCAGACGTCACCTGGCGGCTCGTGCTGCTCTGTAGGTTTAGGTTCAGTGGGTCAGGGCAGGGAGAGGGGCTGAGATCCTGCATTTCTAATAGGCTTCCAAGTGAAGCTCATGCTGCTGGTCCTCAACTGGTCTTTGTGCAGCAAGGTCCTGCAAAACTGTGACAAACTCATCTTTAAAACACTGTTTTTAACCATGCCACTGTCCTATTGAGAAACATTAAGCAATTTCCAGGACCTACAATTAAACACAGATTCTTTAGCATGGGATTCAGGGTCTTACTAAAATGATCACTGCCTGTCCCTCTGGGCGTATGCTGCATTTCCCAGCTCCAGGCTGCTGTTTATGCTGTTCGTTCTTCCTGAAATGCTTCTGTCTTTTGGAAATGCTACCAGTGCCTCAAGGCGTATTTCATATACCACATCCCTAATGCTGGCTATTCTAACCTTCTGCTCAACAGACATGAGTTCTCCTTCAAGTTCTTTCTCTTATACTTCAGTTTTACTTCTTTCTTGCTGTGTGATGTCTTCATCTTGTATCATTGCTATAATGTACCTATTTCTCCCTATGTACATATAGGACTGTGAATTATGTAAGGGTGGCGACTATGCCTTTCTATCCTCCTCAAGTACAGGTGCAGCACACAGAGTGTGTACCTGACAAATACTTTTTCTGTCCGGAAAAAGTCCAGCCATTGTTAATGTAACAAGAAAAGTTTGGGTGACATGGATGTACCCTGGCAGCCAAAGAGAGTGGATTGGAATGTACATGCATGAGCAATGACAACTTCACTGTACTAGTCAGTGGGGGCGGTAGACACTGTTGAGTGAGCATGTGTACTGTGTGGCCTTCACATTCAAAAGGACTGAGTGAGTAGAACAACAAATCTGCATCAAATTTTGCGTTAAGCTTGAACATTCCTACATGGAAACTATTCCGATTACTCAGAGGGCTGCAGCTGCGGGCAACCGGTGATTGGCAGCTTCATCATGACAACACACCTCATGCATCACGTCTCATGCAGAGTTTTTTTGGTGAAACATCAAATTACCCAGGTGACTCAGCCCCCCTACAGCCCAGATTTTGCACCCTAAAACTTCTGGCTTCTTCCAAGACTAAAATCACCTTTGAAAAGGAAGAAATTTCAGACCATTGATGAGATTCAGGAAAATATGATGGCGCAGCTGATGGCAATTGGGAGAACTGTGTGAGGTCCCAAGGTGTCTACTTCAAAAGGGACTGAGTCATCGTTGTCTTATGTACAATGTTCCTTGTATCGTGTATCTTCTATACATGTCTCTATTTTTCATATTATATGGCTGGATACCTTTTGGACAGACCTTGTACTTAGTTAAACTGAACTATGTGAAAATATTCCCTTCATGATCATTCCTACCTTTGCAAATTTATAACATCTCTGGAATTCTTTAAAATAGCCCACAAATTATGACATTTGCTACTTCACTTACTCATTCATCCACTTACCTGTTTATTCATTTGAATGTTCCCTTTGTGCCAGGTACAGTGCCGGGGACTGCAAATAAAAAGTGAAATGGTTTTTACTCTCTAAGACCCAACCCCGCCACACACAATTTTGTGTCCTGCTTCATCATTTTTCTTTTTTGTTACTCTAACTCCCAAATATAACCTATCTAAGCCATACATATAGTCAGAACTCTTCTTGATAATCCTTGTAGCTGTTGTAGGCCCAAGCACCATGACACCAGAACAGATGAATCCGTGAATCCTGAGGAATTTTCTGCTCTGTCTAGACTTTGTATATATTTATTCTCCTCTCCAAAAGAATTTAATAATCCCTAAAGCCTTGTCCTTTCAATCACAATACCCACCTCTCCCACCATGCCCCCGTATCTCCTTTTCAGCATCATACCAGTTCTCAAACCACTGCCTCAACCTGTACTGGACTCCCGAAGGGTAAGGTTCTGCAACGTGTTTAACAAACTTACCCCAACACCAAAATTGTCCCCAGCTTTTTCTGCTTCTTTGCTTCTCTCCTCTTTTTTCTCTTTGTGTGTCTCATGCCCTTACTCTGACATAATTTTCATCCATAAACCCTATACCCTACCAAGTGCAGGGGAAAAACACTTATTTTTATTTTTAATTTTAGAGAGGGGAAGAGAGGGAGAAGTAGAGGGAGTCACTGCGAGAAGCATTGCCTGGCTGTCTTCCTCATGTGCCCCGACTGGGATGAGCCAGCAACCCAAGCATATGCCCCAGCTGGACACCCAACCAACTGAGAAGCACCAGCTGGGGTGGGAAAAAACTTTAAAAAAAACTCTTAATTTCTTATCTATCATAAATATTCATACAAAAATAAGCTACAATAAGCAATTTATTTTTTCAATCCTTTGATCAAATGTGAGTTTCATCTTTTCCCTTTATATATTCATTTTTCCTTACTTAGTTAGAGATATCTGTATTGTAATACTTTTACTTGGTATTATGGTAGTAATTTTGACATGTGTTTTCCTTGCAAGATGGTGAAATCCTTGAGGGGAAGATTATTTTATTTACTTTATCTTCTTGCAGATCTCTCTGCAGAAAGAAGCAAGGTATAGATGTATAAATAAAATGCATTATATTTCTCTTTGAAAGTCCAATGTCCAGCACATAGACGATTTTCTATAAAGAATCACTGAGCTCTGGCTGATCCATCCCTCAGAATGGTCTATCAGTGAATGAAATAATTTTGAATTTACTAATTTGTCATAGGCTGCTTTCATGGACCTTTGGAACTGCAGTTTCAAACAGCTGGCAGTCATACCACTTGGAGCAGTGGCGGCTGGAGGCTGTTCCTGAAGAACTGCAGCCATTCCTTGTGGGTCAGGCCCCAGTGCAAAGCTTGTGCTGCGAGGGTTATTTTACTGGGTCCCTGGTTGTGTGGTGTATATATTATCCAATTTATTTAGCTCATGAGACCAGACAATTTGAAAATGAACAGGCAGATTTTCACTTTATAACATTCTAAAAGACTCCCTGAGAACAACCAATCTCCTTAAAGAAAAGTCAGACAAAAAGATTTTCAATGGCAGTGTATATAAATATTACTTAAAAGTCCTGTAGCTGATAAGATAAAGCAAAAAGAAAATACAAAAACCCTTTTGGTGGGATGTTTTTAGCTGATATATTAAACATTGAAACTCTTTTGGTGGGATGCTTATAACTGATACTGGCAAAGGAATGAGAGTGATTCAAATTACTCATTATTAAGGAATATTACAAAGCATAAAAACCCAGTATAGTTCTGGTGCAGAAATGAACTAAAGGAACATAATGAGGAGTTCAGAAATATATCTGTGTGTAGATGGGATTCAGACAGATGATAAACATGGCACCATAAAAATTGGAAAAGAGTGCTTTGTTTGGTATCAGGAAGACTGGCTCATTACCTAGAGAAAAAGTTGGATTTCTGCCGTATATTTTACAGATGGGTTAAAAACCTAAGTGAGGGTACAGAGCCAGTAGAAGAAAATGAAGAATATCTTTGTGATATTTAATAAATGATAAAAACACAAATAATAAATGAAATATTGATTATTTAACTACATCAATATTAAGGCTTTTTTTGTTGTTGTTCAACTAAGGATACTAAAAAAAGTTAACAGAGCAAAGATAGATGCAACAAACCAGTGGGGACTGACTGAGTTGGTAGAAGAAATTTCTGAAGGCCTAAGCAGTATCTTTAACGAACCCACATGCAGACTCACCTATTCAGACTGACTCCCTCTGAGCTCCAGAAGTGGGGTAGCAGCTTGGAAGGCACCAGTGGTATTAGAGGAGAAACTGAAGTGATGGCATCAAGGTGAGAGCTGGGGGACAGTTCTCTCCCAGACAGAAAGGTGGGCAGAGGTCGTTGTCACTTTTCTGAACCCACCCCCACAGAGCCACAGAGCCAGAAGGCTGGTGCCATATTCTATCAACCTGACTAACACTGTTTGCTATGCCCTGGAGATCTCCAGAGGCTCCAACACACACATGCAACTTACGGGCCCTCCCAAGCTGCTTTTCCATATGAACAGCTGGTCTTTGCTCATGCTTCACAACTTTCTTAATCCTCTGAAATAAGCAACAGCTGGCCTCAGTGAACTCCCAGTCCCCGTACCTCTTGCTAAGTGGTCCCAGGCCTGGCACTAGCACCAGCCTGCCCAGATTCACAGCTTGGCTGTGCCTGGGAATCTCCAACTCCAGCACTAGCAGTAGCCATCTCAGACTGCTTTGTAGCTCAGGCAAGGTGGCCCTGGGCAAAACACAGGTGGGGGCTGACATTGGCCTGCACCACTTGGGAAACCCCAGAGCCTGCATATCCAGAAGACAGCTACAGACCACTTTGGGAACCACCACCCAGCTGAACCTCCACAGAGGGCAGAGGTTTGTGGTCAGTCCTTGCAACTGACTGGCTTGGGTGAATCCCTCTTATTGACCTGCCAACAGTAATCAAAGCTCAACTACAAATGTAAGGTATACACAAAGGGAGAACCTCAAGGACCCGGGTTGGGTGATGGGAGGTGTGTCATTGGACCCTACAGGACACTTACTGTACTAGGCCACATTACCAAGCCAGGGAGTCGTAGAAGCTTGACCTAATACATAGAAACAAGCACAGGAAGGCTGCCAAAATGAGGAGACAAAGAAACATGGCCCAAATAAAAGAACAGATCAAAACTCCAGAAAAAGAACCTAAATAAAATGAAGATAAGCAATCTATCAGATGCAGGGTTCAAAACAATGGTTATAAGAATGCTCAAGAAACTCAGTGATGACCTCAACAGCATAAAAAAGATCCAGCCAGGAGACTTCAGGTCAAGATGGTAGAATAAGTAAAAATGGCTCAACTCCTCACACAACCATACCAAAATTACATCTGAAATATAGAACAACCATTACTCAGAATCAACAGAAATCAGGTTGAATGGAACTTTGAAAACTACAGAATTAAAGAAACAACATCCAGCCAGACTGGTAGGATGGCTGGAGAGACAGAATGAGATGGCCCCACATCCATTTGTGGTGGATAAAAATTTGGGAGGGATATCCCAGAAGCAAGGATTACCAGCCTCACACCAGGCCCCCCTACCCAGGGGTCCAGTACCAGGAAGATAAACCCCCATAACTTCTGGCTGCAAAATCCAGCAGGATTGACTCAGTGGAAAAAACTACTGGAGTCTCAAGCAATTCCTCTTAAAGAACTCCCACACAGACTTAATCAGACTCAATGCTGATTAGAAAATGCCAGTTGCACCATGGAGAATGCTGGAGGGAATGGGGGTACTGGGCAGAGGGATTTAAAGGTGATAAAAAATACTGGAGAACTATAATAGCATAATCAATAAAATATACTTAAAAATGATTTTCCTTTCAAGCAAAAGCATATCAGTTTCAAACTACATTAATCGTCTTTAAATAAATTCACTAACTCTTGCACCAACTTAGTATAATTACATTGAGTTCACAGGGCTATTACGTAACTGGAAAGCAACTCTAAATTTACCAATATTAGCAAAGCATTCTCAATTTTTTTCTTTTTGCAATCAAATTACATAACTCAATTATGGATAAACTCTCCTCTATTTTATACATGTTATAAAAATGTGTAAAACTATTATTAATAATTTGTATTTTATGAAGAGTTTCAAGTTCAACATATTCTTGTACTTGTCCTGCTAGGTAAAAAATAAGCTTTGTTTTGGTGTTTTAAATTTAGTTTGTTCATATGTAGTTTCTTATCTGTGAGAAAATGCCAATTGCACCATTATTTTGTGTTTAGTTACCGAATATTTAGCAAGCATTCCTTCTGCTTCCAGAAAATCTTGAATTGGACTGAACAGTATATTTCTAAGATCCTTCCATGATTCTATCAGTGAGCAAATGAGCACTTTGAACAAATATTGAAAACGCCACTTAAAATCACTGTCTTCTGTTTCTTTCAACTGTCCTACAATTTGGCAATGATTCAGAGCGTTTGTGCATATGCACCAAATGACTTTTAAATGGACCCATAAGACTTTCCATAGAGTTAGTTTCAGAAAACTGAGCACAAATACTTTTTAATGTATTATATACTGGAATAAAGCAGTAAGTGAAAGAGCCGTCTTGTTTTAAAATTCCAATAAGTCTGGATTTTTGACCTACTAGAGCTCCACCACTATATTTCAGGTTAGATCTTAAAACAAAATATCTAGCTGAAATTCTTCTTTGGCTAGATGGCTGTAAAAGATTTTTTAGAATCTGCACCTCAAATTTTGTTTGTTCCCACTCTGATTTAATAACTTTTCTTTATAATATTGGAAGTCCTTTGAGAAACAAACATACCAGGTATTAATAGACAATGTTTTAGATCACATGGTTCATGTAATGCTAAAGAAAAGTAGTTGCAATTTTTAAAATTATGAATTAATCGATCTTTGACATTGTTAGAAAGGTCTTGTAGTCTATGAGCAATTGTTTGGTGGCTTAGTTGAGATCTTTCACTTTTTGAAAAGTCTTTTTTAGCCTTTCCTTCATAATTTTCTAACATTTCCATAACTGAAATAAGAATTTCTGTTACTAACTTTTTGTCTGAAAATGACTTTGTTTTTATTTCATTTCCTTCCCCTTCCTTCCTTCTTTCCTTTTCTACTTCCTTTTCTCCTTCTCCTTCTCCCTCTTGTGTATGCAAGAATCCAAAACATTTTTTAGCTAGAAAACTAGGAGAAGTTGTTACCAGCACATCTACTTTTTAAAGACTGCCTATAAAGGAATTTATAACAGGGCTTAAGACTTCAAAAATGAAGAAAAAACAATGGAATAGGTAAAAATAGGGGTAAATATAATAGACTTCTTCACCTCATTAGTTTTTAAAATCATGTTGGACAGTTTATTGGTTTTCTTATTGCTGCTATAACAAATAACCACAAACAAAATTGCTAAAACAATACAAATGTATTATCTTACAGTTCTTAAGGTAGAAGTTTGGATGAATCTTACTGGACTAAAATCAAGACATCATCAGGATCACATTCCTTCTGGAAACTGTAGGGGAGGATCCACAGCTTTGCTTTTCCCACCTGCTGGAGGCCACTTGGCTCTTGGCTCCCTTCCTCCGTCTTCCAAGCCAGTAATGTGGCTGAGTCCTTCTCACAACTCATCTCTCTGGTTCTCTCTTCTGTCTCTCTCTTTTACATGTGAGAATTGTATGACTACATTGGGTTTACCTCAGTAATCCAGCATAATCTCTAAATTTTATGGTCAACTGATTAGCAACTTTAATTCCAACTACAACTGTAATTTCTCTTTACCCTGTAGCCTAACATATTTAGTGGTTCTTGAAATTAAGATGTGGACATCTTTGGAAGAGGGGACATTTTTCTGCTTATTGTAGGATTTAAAAATTATTATACCATCTGATGTGGTGCCCAATGTATGGAGAGGAAATACTATGCATGGACATTGCACTTAAAAGGTGAGGAGGGAGAATCCCTGGAGAATTATGCTGAGAGAAAAAAGTCATTCCTAAAGGTTAAACACAACATGATTCTGTCTATATAACATTTTTGAAAAGAAAAACAACACAATTTTAGAAATGTAGGACATACAACCAGGACAAATGGCTGTCAGAAGTTCACACAGGAGAGTGGGTGGAGGCAGGTAGATGGGTTATAAAATTACAGTACAAGGGATCATTGGGACTTCAGAACTGTTGAATATCTTTTTAAAAATTATTTATTTATTTTTAGACAGAGGGGAAGGGAGGGAGAAAGATAGGGAGCGAAGCATCAGTGTGTGGTTGCCTCTTATGCACTCCCTACTGGGGACCTGGGCTGCAACCCAGATATGTGCCCTGATTGGGAATCGAACCAGCAATCCTTTGATCTGCAGGCTGGCACTCAATCCACTGAGCCACACCAGTCAGGTCATAACTGTTGAATATCTTGACTGTGCTGGTGGATACATGAACCTATACAAATGAAAAAATTTATAAACTTAGTACATAAACCCATATACACATATACATATAGAAAAATAAAAAAATCTGAATATTATCAGTGAAATGTATCAGTTTCAAAATCCTGATTATGATGTGGGGTTTTCAAAGTCAATATATAGAGAGTGCTTTTATATTTTATATTTTTATTTTTTAATGTTTTTAATTTTTATTTAATTATTGTTTGGGGGAGTAAGAAGTCCCCCAAAGAATTGGGTTTCTTTAGGATCTTAAAAAATGTTTGACAGAGGCAGGAGGGAGGCAGGTATGCTTATAAAAAGACAGTATGGGGGAGCCCCTACAGTGTTTGAACTGTACAGTACCTTGACCCTGGTGGTTGATGCCCAATGCCACACACATGGTAAAATTATGTAGAAGTTAATATATTATACATACATAAACGAATCCAACAGGGAAATCTGAATATAATCTGTGGGCTATATCAATGTCAGTATCCTGATTGTGATATTATTCCAGAGTTTTCTAAAATACTATATTGGGGGAAACTGGAATCTGTGTACAAGAAACACCTCTCGAGTATCTCCTACAACTGCACGTGAATCTGCAATGATCTCAATACAAATTTCGATTAAAGAAAAACTGAAAGGGTGAAGGGACCTGATAAAAGTCAGGTTTCTACACTTCACTCAAAGTGATAAAATGTTCACATTAAGTAAGAAGAAAAAGTAAGGGAAAGATAGAAATGAGTGACAGTTGGATGCTATGGTTACCTCACAGGTCTCTTAATCCCGTCAGGGCCCTAGGCCGCCTTTGTACCTCTTCTCCTCCAGGAACCTTACTGAGACACTCTTCAGCTGAGCACACGCACAGGGCATGGCATCTGTGAGGCCTTCTGTGAAGACACACCTCCAGTGATACAGGCTAGTGTGCAGAAGTCTCTTGAGCACACTGTATCTTCTTTCTTGATTTTTTTCTTTCATTTTGGTCAGATGATATCTTCACTAGAAGAGCTTCTTGAGAAAGAGTACATAGAAATTAAAAATTTAAGACCATGCATATCTGAAAATGTCTTTGTTCTTTTCTTATATGTATTCAATAGTTCGAGTGAATCTAGAATTGCAGTAGGAATACTCTTCCTTGAGAATTTTGAAGGTCTTTCTCCCTTGTGCTGTTGCAGCCAAAAATCTGAAGTCTCTCTGATTCATGGCCCTTTGTATGTAACGTGCTTTCCTCTCATGAAGCTCGTAGAGTCTTATCTTGGTCCCAGTGTTCTAAACTTTCACAGAGGTTCTGTGCTATAGCTCTACCTGAATCTACGGGCGGGGCAGGGGAGGGCACTAGGTGGGCCCACTCCACCTGGCAATTCATGTCTTCATTTTTAAGAAATGTTTTCTAGGAAAAATATCCATGACTATTGTCTTTTGATCTACTTTTTCAGGACTTTCTTGAACTAGATCTTCCAACTTTTATTGAGAAATATCTTGTTTCAGCTGTTTTTAACCTCCAAGAACTATTTTTACTTTCCAAATCTTTCTTTATATAGTGCCATTTTCCAGGTGCACAAGGATAATATTTTTTCTGAGGGTACTAATACTTTTGTTAAAGTTTAATTCTCTCTCTCTAGTCTTTATTTTTTCTAGGTTGCTTTTTCCTATTTATTCATTTTGGTCTCAGTCTTCCGTGTTAGAGGTCCTCCTCAAATATCTGGACGTCCTCCCTTAGGTGTTCATGGTTAAGAATGAGGGACTGAAATCATAATTGGCTGCTCCGAGTTCTTTTGTGAGGCGTGCTTACTTTGACTAACACAGTCGCGTGACCTCGATGGGCTATTTGTTGGCAGACTCCTGATGTCAATATTTCTGAATCTTTCTTCCCAGGCTGGTTATGTTTAACAGAAGAATCTTCCAGTCTCCTGCCTAGAGGGAAATGGTAAGGCTGCTGGCATTCTGGAAGCCAAGTCAGGGAAGAGAGAAATGTTTTTAGCACTTAGCATTCAATATGCACGCAGGCATGTGATCTCTCTGTGTTTGGTGTGATAACAATACAGACACCTTCAATTATAGCTGATGTCCCACAATTCAGAGGCCTTCTGCTGTACTTACTCCTGAAAATGAACTACCATTTTTTGCCATGTATAATGCGCACTTTTTTTGCAAACTATTGTTGCTCATTTGTAGGAAGTTCAACGTCCAAGTTACCTCTAAAGAGACTCACATTAAACAGTAAACAAACTTAATTTCAGAACAAGAAATTTTTCTTGTTTTACTTAGTACACAATTACATGTGTTAATTATTGAAATATGGATAAATTGTCTTCCAGGAAGGTGCATTCGTGAATTTAGTGTGAAGCACAATAAACAGAAAGGGAAAATATTCTATTTGTTTCCCATAAAAGTGAGACAATGTATGATAACTGTTATGGATACTTCAGGACCATGAAATGGGAATTTTGCCAAGGGTCTCTGGGACTGACTTTAATTGACATTCATGCTTCCTTCCTTTCTTCCTTCCTTCCCACAAACATATTTTTGATTCTAGGTATGTGCAAGGTTCTGAACTAGTGACTGGAGCGCTAGCTGTGGACAAGGCAGACACTGCCCCTGCTTTCTTGGAACCATACCCTGGCAGAGGGACAATCATGAAACAAGTAATTACGATATTTACTGTAATAAGAATATAAAAGAGGAGGACTTGCCCCAATCTCAAGAGAACATGTGAGCTGAGGTCTGAGAGGAGCAAAAGATGTTAATTAGGCAAAGGGAAGATAGGGGGCTCGACCTATCTGCCAGACCTGAGTAACAGTGAGCACCGACGCCCAGAGGCATTCCTGGGTGGCCAGGGCCCAGGGACAGAGACAGATGAGACAGACGGAGACAGGCCAGAGATGAGGCTGGGGCAGAGAGCAAAGTCCACTGCATGCTTGGTCATCACATTCTTTCCTCAGAGAAAGAAAAGAACTCACAGCAGAAACACCAGGCAGTGAATTTATTTGCTGAATAGATTAAATGGTCATTGTGCTTCAATATGAGAATATATTTCAATTAAAACATTTTACTAAGGATAAGTGTTAAAAAAGTATATATATGTTAATTATTTACAATTACACAATAACATAATAAGTTGCATATAATCAATTATGTTATTTATATTAATATATAATAATTCATAAATGGTATAGACTTCTATTAGAATACAAAATAGATTACTAACACGTGCACAAAAACAGGATCTATTAAGAGTACTAAAAAAAAAGACCCAACTCCTATTTGCTAATGTATCTACCTCCCAATATTTTTATTTTGTTTTGTTTTAATCACAATTCAGTGTTTAAAAGATAAAGCTTTTTTAGCATTCAGTATTTCTGAACAGCTAAATGCATGTGCTGTCCTAGATTATGAGGTTAGTAGTACTTATTTAAATATTAAATAAAAGAATTCATTTTCATTGAAGCAAGCAGGGAATTAAGCTTACAACTACAATTACCAATAATTAATTCCCCACATTGCAAGTCATGCAGTTTTCATTTAAACTCCCAATGCCCAATGGATAACAAAAATCTATTTTGATCACTTTTTATTTTCATCATTTAAGAAGTACATCTTATTTCAATTAAGCACATGTATTTCTAGATTATAATAGAGAACAAATAGCTCTTCTTAAAAATTAGGCAATTAGAGTGGGGGAGACTTTTAAGCATGACAAAGAAATTCTGGGGTCTTTTCATTTCTCTAGCTTTCATGGAAGGAATGCCTAATATTGTGTACCTTGTATACACTAACCTGTTATTTATAAGCAGATAGATAATTTTCTGGAATTTGTTTTTCCTTATGCATTAAGCTATTCTTTGGTGGCTTCTCATTATCTGAGAGAGAGAAAGTAATTGAGCACATGATTTAAAATGAGGCAGAGTTAAGTCCTGCTCCAGGGTCAACCTCAGAGGCAGACATAAGGATCAGGACTCCTCAGATGGGGAGGCTTGGCCTAGTGATGCATCCAACAGACTGAGTTCATCAGGATGTTCCACGGGTTGTTTGTTTGTTTGTTTGTTTTTTACAAGTTTTGAACAGAAAGAAGCCACCAGGGTGTCACCAAAGCAAAGACACAATCAGAGTCCAGTTCCTAGACGTAAAAAGAGGTGATTGGAGTTAGGTTTGACTGAAAATAGGCACACCTGTGTGGCATGCAGAAAATATGTTCTAAGAAACCTTATCTTTTAAGTTTAAAAAATATGTTATATTGATTATGCTATTACAGTTGCCCCAATGTTTCCTCTTTGCTTCCCTCCACCCAGTACCCCTATTCCCTCCAGCAACCACTCCCCTTAGTTCATGTCCATGGGTCAGGTTCTTTGGCTTCTCCACTTCCTATACTATTCTTCACACCGCCCTGTCTATTTTGTAACTATTTTGAGCTTCTTAATCTTTATACCTTTCTCCCCATCCCCACCCCCCCCAAAACTGATAACTCTCCAAAGGATCTTCATATCTATGATTCTATTCCTGTTCTGCTTGTTTGCTTGGTTTGTTATTTGGATTCAGTTATTGATAGCTGTGAATTTATTGCCATTTTAATGTCCATTGTTTTCATCTTCTTTATTTTAAATGTGATTCCCTTTAGCATTTCATGTAATAATGGCTTGGTGATGATGAACTCCTTTAGTTTTACCTTGTCTGGGAAATATTTTCTCTTCCCTTCCATTCTAAAAGATAGGTTTGCTGGATAGAGTAATCTAGGTTATAGGTCCTTGCTTTTCATCACTTTGAATACTTCTTGCCAGTCTTTTCTAGCCTGCAAAATTTCTTCTGAGAAATCAGCTGATAGTCTAATGGGAACTCCATTGCAGGTAACTCTTGGTTTTTCTCTTGTTGCTTTTAAGATTCTCTCTTTATATTTAACCTTTGGCATTTTAATTATGATGTGTCTTGGTGTGTTCCTCTTTGGGTCCATCTTGATTGGGACTCTCTGTGCTTCTTGAACTTGTATGTCTGTTTCCTTCATCAAATTAGGGAAGTTTTCTTTCATTATTTTTTCAAATTAGTTTTCAATTTCTTGCTCTTCTTCTTCTCCTTCTAGCACCCCTATGATTTGGATTTTGGTACATTTAAAGATATCCCAGAAGTTCCTAAGCCTATTCTTATTTTTTTAAATTCTTTTGTCTTTCTGCTGTTCTGATTGAATGCTGTTTCTTCCTTATGTTCCAAATCATTGATTTGATTCTCAGGTTCATCCCCTCCACTGTTGGTTCCCTGTAGACTTTCTTTATTTCACATAAAGCAACCTTCATTTCTGCCTGGGTCTTTTTTTATGTCATTGAAGTACCCAGTGAGTTCCTGGAGCATCCTGATAACCATTGTTTTGGAACTGTGCATCTAATAGGTTGCTTATCTCCATTTCATTTAGTTGTTTTTTGGGAGTTTTGTTCTATTCTTTCATTTGGGCCATATTTCTTTGTCTCCTCATTTTGGCAGCCTCCCTGTGTTTGTTTCTGTGTATTAGGTAGAGCTGCTGTGACTTCCTGCCTTAGCACACATGTTAAGTTGTATGGGGTGGAGCATAGGTAATCGCCAGGGCAGGCAACCCATGTTACAGCTCTGTTGCTCCATGTGGAGGAGGGCTCACAGAGGGTGCAATGCTGCTGCCTGGCCTCTGGAGTTTTGCCTGGATGGAGAGGCTATCTCCCCACTCACACTTCACTTTTTCCCTGTCTGCCACTGGTGCCCTTCCAGCTGTTGCCATGGTGCTGAATTCAAGAGGGGCAGATCTGTGTGAGTACTAAGTCTACTGTGGGACCTTTAGGAGGACACAGTTTCTTTTGCCACCCCACCCCCACTGGCTTTTACAGCTAGAAATTATGGGGACTTATCTTCCTGGTGCTGGAACCTTGGCTTGGTGGTCTAGGCTGGGGCTGGGATACCTTGCTCCTGAGGTGTCCCTCCCATTTCTCACCTACCACAAGTGGATGTAGTACAACCTATTCCTGTCTCTATGCCTCTCTGAGCCACTCTGTGTCCTCATGCCTCTCCATGCCTCTCTCTGTGTCTTCCCCTCCTACCCATATGGATGAATGTGGCTTCTTTAAGTCTTTGGGTGTCAGACTTCCACACAGCTAGAATATCTGATAGTTCTGGGTGGTATTTGTTTTGTAGTATAGCTGTACTTTTTGCTGTAGTTGTGTGTGGAGGCAGGTAGTGTTTACCTACACTTTCATCTTGACTGGAAGTTTATTTTTGAAGTTTTAAAGACATTTGCTTTTTTCCTGCTTGTGTTAATTTTATTCCAGATAAATTTCATAGAATTGATCATGTTACAAAATCTCATTTAAGTGGAACTCAATGACATGAAACCATAAATTAATTGGAATTAGCATTTACATTTGGCTTTTAGGAAACACAATGTGATATCAGTCACTTGATAAAAAGTAATAACTACAATGGCAAGCACTAAGGTTAGTACAACTCCATTTCAATCTTCAGTCCATGGCTTTAAAATGGCTAACCATGTCCAGAGTCTTGACTTGCATACCCTACAAAATCCTTAATATGGTAGTGACCATGGAAAAAAATTCAATTTGGCGCATTATACTTCCCATTTTAAGAAATCAAACCAGTGTCAACTGATACGTTTTTATTCACAAGGGTTGAAGAAAAAGGATTTTCTGGCTAAGTGAACCTTAGTAATTAAAAATAGTAACAATTATTCAGACTAGTAATCAAGCATTCTGATTAATCAATCAACTATTTCCATCATTTTAAAAACATATTTTACTTATTTATTTTTAGAGAAAGGGGAAGGGAGGGAGTAAGAGAAGGAAAGAAACATCAATGTGTGGTTGCCTCTCACACACACCCTACTGGGGACCTGGCTCACAACCCAGGCATGTGCCTCGACTGGGAATTGAACTGGTGATCCTTTAGTTCACAGATCAGGCCTCAGTCCACTGAGCCACAACAGCCAGGACAACTTTTTCCATTATTCAGTAAAAATATATACAACATTGATGGACATCCAACTCTCATATAACGTTCAATTAAAAATTTCAAATGCAAGGACAAAAGGAAGGGATTCACTGGATATTAGTATACAAAACCAATAAAGAAAAACAGATTTCATGCTCCTGCCGGCCAAGAGCCACATCTACTAAAATCATTTAAACACAGAGACTCGCCACTGACCTTGCTGTGTATGTGTTTGATGCATTGTTGTTAGCACAGCCAGATATTTCCACCTAGGAAAATTAAATCTAAAATACAGTGTGTGATTTCTTTCCACATGGCAAACTTAGAGAAAGCAAGAAAAAGTTTCTATAATGGCAGAATTTTTGTTAATGAACCACTCTGATGATGAGAAGATAGAGGAGATTTGTTTTGCTTGGGAATGAAGAAGTTATGTGAAATTCACTCGGTGGTGTCTGGCTTCATGATATTTTCAAGATCATGCCTTCAACAATAAAGCTAAGTCACTCACCTTAGAGTCTGTGTTACCTTTTCGCTCAACACCATCTGCTGGGCACAACCCCTCTCTCACTTCTTGTTGGGCTTTGGCTTCTTTTCAGTGGCCCATTGATGTTTCAGGCATGCACAAGCAAACTCAACCCAGCAGCTTTATTGTGGTACCAAAAGAATGTAAGTTTCTAAGCACAATGGATTTTATTAGTCCAAAATATCCCTACAAGACCACACAGCTCTGAGACTCACCCCCTAGTCATAGATAGCCTCGGGGAACAAAGAGAAGAGAGCAGCTTTAAATTTGCTTGGAAACATCGGCCAATCCTGGAGGTCTGGGACTCGGAGCAGCTGGACGCCTGACGGATTTGCCGTGACACAGCTTTTCTTCCCTGGAAGAGGAGCAGGGGGCACTTGTGCCACTTTCCAAGATTCTGTAAATGACAAACTTCTGGAGGCAACAGAATACCACTGGCTAAAACCATCTGTGTAACTCTGTAAGAACTCAAAACAGACAAGATCAGAAAGGCCAGCAAGACCTTTGTTGTTTCCCACTTGGAACCAGAAGCTGTCTCAAAGTTAGCAGTCCACCAGAGCTCAGAGATGTGCTGTTTTTCACAAGTCAGGTAGACAGTGTTCATGGCCATTGTCTGTCACTCAAGCATCTTGAGTTGTTTTCGCACTAGAGACGATGATCTCATGCTCTTCTGCTCTGTGCTCCCTGTTACTAAATTACTGTTTTTGAGGTGAATACCTAGATAGGGGTGCAGACTTTGGCACAGCAACACCAACTCTTATAGCACAATGGTCCAGGGAGTTCTAGGGGCTGAAAACTTATCAAGGTCGTAAAACTAGTTAATCCAACACAATTGTAAACTCAGATCTCTTGCTGGCTCATTCCAGCTCATTCCAGAATTCTTCTGACTGTATAAATCATTCCAGTGTTTAGGATAGATTCTTTTTTAATTCACTGTGATACATGGAGAAGTTACAACTCACCCCCCCCCCCCCATAATGTTTACATTCTGGAACCAGTGAATGTTTTTGTTTCTTGGCAAAGAGGAATTAGGGTAGCAGATGGGATTAAAGTTGCTACTCAGTTGTCCTTAAAATAAGGAGGTTTTCCTGGATTATTAGGGTGAATTCCAATGTATTCACAGAGGTCTTGAAAGGTGGAAGGAGGGAGGAGAGTTAGTGTCAGAGTGACATCATGCGGGAAAAGCTTGACCGGACATTTGTGGAGGAGAGACTGTTTCATGATGTGACCTTGCAGGCTGGACCTGGGCCAGAATGGAGTTGCTTACCACAAACCCTCCTTGGAGACTGTCTGATCATCATGAATGCTCATTCGGACATAAATCAGCACCCCTCCCTCCCTCCCACTATGTGCTGGTTCCTAGAAGAGGCCATCGTCCTGACCTGCTCAAACATGTGAAGTAATTTCCCGTACCTGGTAACATTCATATACTGGTGCCCATGACCATCCCCTTTTACTCTGTATAATTCTTTAATTATACCAACTGGCATAGGGATCCATTTTGTTTTGCAGCTGCCCAAGAAGTGTCTCATATGTACATTTCTCTTAAGAATCTCTTAATTAGCAGACTAGAATGGCCAGCCTATCTATCTTTCTCTGCCCTTTGCTCACAGAGGTAGTCTTGCAGTTCTGGTGCCTTTCCCCATGTCTGTGTGCACTAACATCACTGGCTTTGACAGGGGAAGGGGGCCACCAGCCAAGGAATGCAGGCAGCTGGTAGAAACTGAAAAGGCAGGAGAAATGCATTTTTCCCCAGAAAGGCAGTGTCTGACCAGCGTCTCGATTTTAGCCCAGTGAGATTCATTTTGGATTTTTGACTTCTAGCACTGTAAGATAATAAACCTGTATTTTTAAGCCACTAAATTGGAGGGTATTTGTTACAGCAACAATAGGAAACCAATATACTCTCCAAAGTGTCTAAAACACATGATAACAAAACTCAATAATACATCCTACCATCTTATTGTTTTTTAAAAGTACCCATTATACCTTTGAGATTTGATATTAATAAGCTATAGCCATTAAGAAAAATAGCAAATATGCAAGTATAATACCTAGTATGTGTCAACTGTTCTAGATGTTAGATATGTTAACTCATTTAAACCTTTTCAGAACATCGTGAGGTGGGTTCTATTGTCAGCCATACTTTGTAGAGAAGAGAACTGAAGCACAGAAAAGTTGTGTAATTTCTCCAAGGTCACAAAGCTAGAAAGTTGCAGAACTGAGGTTGAACCCAGAGAGTCTGGCTCTGGAGTCTGTCCATTGCTATGCCGCCTGCTTCTCTCAGTGGCAGTGGCCCGAGAGCATCCTTACCCAGAGCTGACACAGATGATCTTGTCCTGTATCCAAGAGCTGAACAAAATTGCTTATGGAGATACATGTTTTTCTAGCTCTTAGATTTTTCTTTGAAATATTTTTAGCTTTTCCCTGTAGGGTCCCCACACTGCTGTTTAACAAGTCTCTCTCCTTAGCTCTGATACACAAACACTTTACCTTAACTTGAATCCTGAAGTTTCATAGTCTTACAGATATGGATTATTCAAGAACCAATCAACATGCCTGTGGTTTCCCTGTTAGGTTGCCTCTGTTCCTTCCTGCCTCTTGTCCTTTGCAGGTACTTTACCCCACCTGCTAGTCTACACACAGTGCAGGGTAGAGGAGGTGAAAACAAAATCTGTAGACTTAGTTACTTGTTAATAAGCTCAGACAAAAGAGGAGGTTGCATAACATTGATCTTTTTTCTCTTCGTTTTCAAATGAAACTTAAGCTTCTTGTGTTCCTCTAATGTTTTTTATTTAGACATCATTTTCTTTTAAGTCTTCATTTCTAATAGAAGCTTTTGAGATTTGTTAATTTGATTCATTCATGCTACACTACACTCTCCATTATCACAGATGATCAAGAATTGGCTTTAATCATAGTGGTTTTCTTCCCTGTCTCTAGACTCAGAAAACCAAAACAGACGTCAACATCAGTTTTTTCTTCTTAAAGCCTTCCTTCCTATGTTAAATATACTTCACTCTACATGATAACCTGGGAGTGGAAATAGATTAGTAGTGGCCAATAAGTCAGCAGAGACTATCCGAGGTATTTTTGAAAAGGATTTTGTGGAAAAGTCTGGGCTTTGAGGAAGAGCTTGGTGATCTATTAGCAGATATAGGTGTTCATTAGACTGTGCAGATGCACATTTTGGAGGAGAGCTGGGCATCGCAACCACCACACACTCGCCGTTCCTGCTCCAGTGAGTAAAGAGCTGCTTCATGGCAAATATCTGCTGAGCTCCATGTGGAGGAGCTTGGGTTCAGGCAGCAATGTCTATTTCAACATTACCCTTTCTCAGTCCTCACAGTTTTTGAGAACAAATGCTTAAAAGCTACATAAAAGCGCAGGTACTGGGAATGCACCTTAGCCCAGAGATGAAATAGAACACATTTCACGTGATCCCCATTTGAAAAAGTAAGAGTTACCACAGTAGAAACACTGAGCAATGTGTTTGATCATCAAGGGATGGGACAGGGCCAGATCTCAGATGTGGCTACCTCTCAGAACTCTGGTAAGATCTGTCTCCCCTTTTCTGTCTCTTTCTGGGCCATTCCTTGCAGGTTTTCAATCCCGCCCATGACTCTTCTCTATGTTGCCGATCAATTATGTGTTGTCTTGTTCTGGGGTTGTGATAGTTAAAAGAAGATAGAAATCAAGCTCTGAGGTTTTGCCTAGATTCCTTAGTACTTGCCTCAAATTTCTGTTTAATTTTCACTTTGGAGACTAGTTATACAATGGGTAGGTCTTCTGCATCAGAGGTCATGGCACAAAGCTAGGAAAGCTTGGTCATTATCATGGGCTCGTGAAATCAGATCTCTGGTAGGAACTTAAACCCAATGAAATATCAATTGAGAGACTATTTGACATTCTATTGAGGTTTTGTCTAGTTTCGAGCTTTCAAAAATACACAAGTTAAAATACACACACAGCTTCAGCTTCAAACTGGTTTGTGAGGTACACTTTTCAAACACTGGCTTGGGTCACACAGGCTGGGGAGAAAACATTGGGGTGATAATGAACTTGATTCATTCCAGCTTTGAAGATTAAAGTTAAGGTAAAGTAACTGTGTCTGCCATTTTTGATGGCCAGGTGAGTGGAAAGGAAAAATAATTTCAGAACTCAGACACTCAGAGAATGTCATGAGAAAAACAGAATCCATATGTGCCTGAAACAAAGGTGAGTAAAGATCATATTTGGAGATGGTTATTGTATACACAATACCTTTTACTTAAAATAGTTCTTTAAGTGTGACTAAATAGAGCTTGTATTTATCATACAATTTAAAGACAAGATGATAATCTCTCTTGTTGCATGAGTCATGGGGAGATTATATTCCTTTTAGCATGTTCCTGCCAAGGCTGTATAGATTTGTGGCAAGTTCATTACTTGTCCACCAAAATCCATTTCTTGCCTCCTGACCAGACAGCTAGCCTACATTTCCCAGCCTCTTCTGTACTTCATTGTGACCACACAACTGAGTTCTGACCAGTGAAATGTGGGTAGACGAGAAGCACGTTACTTCCAGGCCCAGGCTCCCCTCCCGCCAAATTTTACAATAATCTTCATACTCTTTCTGATGTCCTCAGACTATATGATCCAAGAGAGGACTCTGAGACCCCAGTTATTCTGAAGTCACAAGGTGGAATGACCACATCAGACACTGTGTCAGAGGGAAATCATTATTGCGTGAAGCCACAGAGATCTTGGGGTCTGCTTCAGCAGCCAGCATTACTTGCTTGAACTAATACAGAAATGGTCTTTGCAATCAAGATAAAAGATAGTGTTATTAATAGCAAGCCTGAATAAATAAACTTGCATTACTTTCACAAGTTAAATTGGATTTGAATCAAAATCTCAAAATTTATACTTTTCTATTGCCACAGCATACAATTACAAAAGAACTAGTTGAAAATTCAGCCAGTTGAATATTGTGCTATTTGTTTTATCTAATAATTGGTTTGTCTAATATTTAAATTAAACTAATAGGCATTTAAATTCAGGAGACTAGTTGTTTTGGTGATATAAAAAATTTAAATGTCTCGCTTCTCATATAAAGAACTTGAAATTTTTATTTTTTTATTTGTTTTCAACCACAGTTAAATGAACAGAATTTCTTTTCTTTTTAAACCTTCAGCGTATCTAAAGGCATTTGAATATTCAACCTAAAATAACAACATTTAAATTATTTTAAGAGTATCTGGGTACTTTCACCAATTAAGTTTGTGCACTTAATTTTTTGTTTTCTAGAGAAATGTCCAACTGAGTCTAGAATCTTTTGGGGGAAAATGATAGGGAATATGATGTAAAAACAGTGACTTTTTTTGTTATAACATTCATTATAAGGCTATTCCATGAAAAACAAAGCGTCACAGGACAACAAAAGCTTTACATACAGTGTGCTTCCAAATAATCTTAAGATATGGTAGGAGAAAAAAATGGACTTTAAAAAACTGATCTCTGTGGTAGGACTTGGATCTCTTGGGGAACACAACTTGGAAGATACTCATCGAACAAGGGTAATTTGTTCTGGGTTCCCACCACAAAATGGCTTCAAAGGTTTTTAAAGCAGGTCGTTTGGGCACTCTGAAATGTTCGGTGGGTGGTAACCTTCCTTAGCACGTTGGTATGAAGGTAGGGTGCCTCCCAATAGCATCCTTGGGGTTTCTGACAAAATTGAAGCAAACTCAAGTACATCATCAAGGAACTCTAATTAGACAGCTTGTTTAATTGAAATGCTTTCAATTACCAGGTAGTACGGCATGAAAAAAATAATTATTTTCATTAGCTGAACTATTTGAGTCAATCACAAACTAAAAGTTCTAATACTGAAGTATGATATAATAAATGTAAAACATGTTAAGCAGCAGGTTACAAAGAGAAATTTAAATGAAAGAATTTATTTAAAATATTGAGATTTTGCCTTAAACATCACTCTTAGTCACCTGGACGTTGCCAAGCCAGGAGAAATAGCGACGAGAACTAGGCCCCATCTACACAGAGAAAAACCACCTGCGGCAGCACCAGCTCCTCACCCTCTTCGTCTCCGCGGGCCACGCAGCTCTCAGGTCGGCACTCAGGCAGGGTGGGTTGCTTTCAGCACCATTCCATTTAAGAGCTTTTGAGTATTTTTATTACCAAAGATAAGCTTATTTTGACATAAGAAGAGCTCACCCATAGTTAAGTGGGCAAGACCCACACAGCATTTGTCCTGATTGCCTTTCCATCGAAAGCACTGACTGTCTAACAATGGATTAGCAGACTTCAGTGTCCTGTTTGGTTAAAATATGATCTATTCCAACATGAGCCACTGGTTTTTAAGAAGCATCAAAAAGTAGCCTGAGAAATGAACAAGTCTCAACTCCAAGATGTTATTTAAGATGGATTTTAAAAATGAGATGCAGAGTATTAGCAATAGAAGAGACTTTCTTGACTTTTTGGGTAATAGTGAAGGTTTGAATTACTTGTTTTTGATTTGTGCAAAGGAATAGATATAATAGGAAAATTTCTTATTCATGGTCTAGATACATGGAAGTTACTTGAAGAATTTTTATAAAAATTTTTCTCTAACTTTGTGGAAATGTTAATTTGAGTCTGTTGTGTTTTGTGATTAAATGTTTTAGAAGACGCTATTTTGCTAATAGTCATCCCAATAATCAACTTCAAAAAATTCTCCAGTTTTATACAGGTAACTTCACATGGATAAAGAGAGCTGAATCCAGGAATCTTTGTTTCATTAATTTTTTTATACTTCTGACATTTTGCATACAATACATATATGATCTTAAGGATTCTCTTTTAGGGGCCCTGGAGGAACTCCTCCCACAGAAAAAGTATTGATCTACTAATAAACTATGCCAGTTATTTTTTCTACCATGTTATAAACTAGGAATTTTTGAATCTTCTGGCTTCTAAAAAAAAAACTTGAATGTTTTAATCATTCCTCCCCTGAGTCCTGTACTCAGTTGAAGTTTCATTTTCCCATCCCCGGTCCAGTTTTAAGTTCTTTGTCTGAGATTCGATCTCTTTGTCTTTAATCATTTTGGATTGTACCAATGACTTCTCGGTAATAAAAGAAATGGGGAGCCAGACTCAGCATGAGACAAGTCTTTTCAGCGGGAGTCAGATATTACATGTAAGTTGCCTACCCACAAAAGGGCCCGCTGTCATATTAAATTAATGAGCTGCATGTTTTAATCATTAAGGTAACAGCAACATGTGGATTCTTTGCCTCTGTTTTAATCATTTTTATGTTTTTACCTGCTAGATCATGAAATGATTTTTGAGAAATCTCCCCATTTTTTTTGCAGAGAATAGCATCTATTTGGGGCAGAAATAAATGCTTTAGAGCCCTAAGAAACACTAAATAGATTTACACATTAGGGTTGAGTGAAACATATACAGCTACCTCTTTGGCCTCCAATGACAGAATTTGGAGGGAGGGCTGTGGCCACCATTAGCAATGGATCCAGCATGGGTTCTAAGTCACAAAGAGTTGAAGTGGAAGAGGTGAATTGTCAGTCTTAGCAGCTGAGGCTGAAATGAGTTATTTCGCAGACTTTGCGCAGCATTTGGACAAGGTGAGTTGAAAGAGATACTGCTGACTACACCAGTGGGGGCTCTGAACACTTTGCCTTAGTGGGAAATTGCTTTATGCAAACTTTCAACTCACTAGCTGCTATCTGCTCAGCAAATGTTGGTAAGAGGACTTGCTATTCTCAGGAAAGTCCTGGTAAACAGATCAGGCCACATGGTTCCTAGACCCGATGGACCTGATAAAGCATGCTTCAGCCCTGGCTGGCGTAGCTCAGTGGATTGAGCGTGAGCTGCAAACCAAAGCATCGCAGGTTCGATTCCCAGTCAGGGCACATGCCTGGGTTGCAGGCCACGGCCCCCAGCAACCACACATTGATGTTTCTCTCTCTCTCTCTCTTTCTTCCTTACTTACCTCTCTAAAAATAAATACATAAAATCTAAAAAAGCATGCTGCAGAAAAGGGTGTATGTATATTTTTCTCAGCTATTTAAGTGAAACTGAGAGCATAGGTTCAAAAATGAGAAAAAATCCAATGCACTGGTTATTTTGTTTGGGGATGCCAAACACATGGTTTAACTGATTTTTCCCCGAATTTGCTAAATAAAAACAATCATTTTGTGAGCTCAGTGGAACTATTGCACTGTCCTTTGTGTTACCACAGAGATTGTTCACAGCTTGAACATAGCTTATTCTCTATGTGTTATAGTAAATTACGTCACTCAGCTGTAAGCAGGGCCAGCCACAGTCACTTCTGTGTCTTCAGGTCTTCACATAGCTGATACTTCAAAAGAGATCATAGAACAGAACTAGTGGTGTAGGAATAAATAGAGAGTTTCTTCTTTTCTTTCTGAAAATTGGGGGACATCAAGGGTTGTGGGAAAGAGTTTAAAAAATATAAAATTTATGGATTATAAAGGGTCTCAAAAATCATGTAGTTCAACACTCTTGTATTACAGATGAGGAAAAGGAAGTCCAGAGAGGTCAATGAGTTGGTCAAGGATGCTTAGTTGGTGGCAGAGCCAGGGTGGAGATGGTATTGGATCTAGAATTTTCCAGAAACGACTATAGGCTGGGAATGTGTTAGACCCATGCCACTATCCAATACAGTAGTATAAGAGTCCAGGTTCTCCAGAGAAACAATATATGAGAAGATTTATCATGAGGGAATTGGCTTACATGATTAGGGAGACTGAAAACCCCAAGACCTGCCATCTATAAATTGGACACCCAGGAAAGGTGGCAGTTTAACTTACTCCGAGTCTAAAGGCCTGAGAACCAAGGAAGCCAGTCATGTAAATTCTAGTCTAGGGGCAGGAGAAGATGAGATGAGATGTCCCATCAAGAAGTGAGGCAGGAAAAAGTTGTGAATTTCTCCTTCTTCTGCCTTTCGTTTGATTCAAGTCCTCAACAGATTGGATGATGTCTACCCACACTGGGGAGAGCAACCTACTTTATTGAGTGCACTGAGTTAAATGCTAACCTCATCCAGAAACACCCTCGAGTACAGCCCCAGAAACGGTGTTTAATCTGGACACCTGTAGCAGTTAGGCTGACACATAAACTTAACCATCATGGTTAGCTACTAGCCTCTCAGGGATACTGAGCACTTGAAATGTGACAAGATGGATCATGGTACTAAATCTCAAATCTTACTTAACCTTAAAAACTAAAACAGCATAAAATAACTTTTCATTAAAGACAACTTCACTCTTTGGTAGACTCACATTTCACATTAATCATTGGAAATTTACACCAACCACCGAGATGTGTGGTTGGTGTAAAATACACACAGAATTTTCATGATTCCATATGGAAAAAAGAGTGGAAAATATCTCACTCATAATTTTTGTATTGACTATATGTTGCAATGATAATATTTGGTATATATTGGGTTAAATAAAATATAATATTAAAATGACACTTGTTCTTACTATTTTTGTGTGGCTACTAGACAATTTAAAGTGACACATATGGCTTTCATTGTATGTCCAGTGGATGGCACTGGGCTAGACAGTTTATTTCACTTAATACGTACAACAGCTATCACCATGTTATGCTCTCTCCACAGTTTACAGATGAAGAAACTGAGAACGACAGGAGTTAATGTATTTGCATAAAATCAAACCACAAGGGAGTGACAGACGCAAGATGATACCCTGTCTGGCTGGCTTGGCAGCCAGTGCTTTTTCTAGGGATTCTTGCTTTCCAGACAGTGGCTCAGCATCCAAACAGCTACTGACATGCAAAACCGAGTGTAGATTCTGATGCAGCCATTCATTGTTCTTTCACTTATCTCCACTGACCATTCGTAGGAAAAGAAGAGGGACAGTCCCCTTGGCTGACCACTGAAGAATTTAAATTGGCCAGCCTTAAGGTTCTTGGGTTCTGTTCTACACTTGTCTCTTAAGAATTCTGAAAATCAAACACATATAGTTAATTCAGTTTGGGGACTTTTCTTATATTTTTGCTTCAATTTTCAGTGTTCTTAAAAATGTTTCTACCTGAATGATTGTGCTTCTGATGAAGATCAGATACAAAAATAGATATATCTTGTTTTCTACAGAATCGCCCATTTTTATGTGAGAAGCAGGCTGTATGTTTTGAAAAAAACTAACAATATTGTGGAACTAAAATTATTTCAAAGTTGAAATATTTAAATAAATGTTATGTTTTAATATTTGTTTTGTTCTTGTTTCCAGTATAAGTCTGCTTTTCCCCCAGACCGGAAAAATAAAAAGGTAATCTGTCAGCTCTAGAGTATATTTTCTGCAGGGCAAAGATATTTCTTTCTTACTATCAGAGACATGGAAATTCTATCACAATTTTACTCAGGGCTCTAACATTGGTCAGATACAGATGCCTAAAGATGTGGCACAAAAGTTTGGATGCATGAACACAGCTTTTGATAAAAGAGCAGTAGTATTTTCCCAAAGACTATAAATTCACCTAGAGTCTATATTGGCAGAAGACCCCAAAATACCCTCCTCTTAGCTCTCCTCACTAGAAAACGCTATAAAATTACTGCAACTGAGTTTACTGTCAATAGAGGGCGCCAAAGGATGAAAAAGTAATTTTTGATGGCTTCAGTTTATTTTCCCAGTTCAAAACACTATTAAAAAATTAATTAATGAAAGCTAAGTAAAACATTTGAAATGTCCTCCTTTCACCTCAAAAAGGGGGGTAATTCTGTATTGCTATCCATATGTGTCATGTCTCTGCTTATCTAGGCATGAATGGGCAAGTCTGGAGTCCGGATGGGTTGGTGCAGGGGTGGTCTCTGAAGAGCAGAGAAAACTCCTACTTTTGGCTCTTTTACCAGAAAACAAGGTACAGCAGCTTCACTTGAACTAGGTCTTTAATTGTTAGCAAATTAAGTTGCTTCACTGGGAAGTAATTTGACTCAGCAAATATGCCAGTTCCTGCCATGTGGCAGCCACTTGGTTAGTTTTGGGGGGTGGGGGAAAACCGGACACTAAACAGACCTGGCTGCATGCAGCCTACAGTCTATTGAGCAACAGAGACATTAACCAAACAATCACACAGACACGTGGTAAAACGTTATCTTGACAATGTGGTGTTCAGGCTGAGATATGAAGACTGAATGGAAGTTAACTGGATGAAGTAGGGAGTGCTGAGGAAGAAGATTCCAGGCAAGGAGGACAGCAGCGTCCCCTACCGGGGCCAGGAGCGAACATGGCGCTTCAGAAATTGAAAACCAGAGTGGCTGGAGCCTGAGAAATGAGAGGAGAGTGGCTGAGGCTGGACAGGGAGGCAGAGCAGTAATATGTAAGAGCTGATGGCAACAGCAACAGCAAGAATTTTGCTGTATATCCAACACAAAGCCCTTGATAAGTGAATGATAGGATTAGATTTATGTTTTAAAAAAAAAACCTCTCCAGCTGTTTTGTGGAGAATGGATTAAGAGCGGGCAGGAACATAAGGTGCCTGCTGAAGCAGTTCCGATGGGAGATTTCAATGACTTCGACCAAGGCAGTGATGATGAAAGTGGAGAGACAAGACCAGGGAAGGATATCAAATCAGTTGGACAGAGTTGTGGATCGATCGAACTCGGTAGTGAGGGAGAGGATATTGGTAAGGATAACCTCTAGGTTTCTGGCTTGCAAAATTTTCACCAGTTTTTCAAATTTAGAAAACACAGCTGGCAATGTTTGAAAGTGTTACCATTACTGACATGAGGCAAAAATTAGAAATTTCAGCATTAGACAATCAATTGTTGGGCAACGTTATTCCAGGCTGTTGACCTTTCCCTCAAGTCTTCCAACTGTCATTAAGTTGGACATTTCAAGAAGAGCTAGGAATGACCAACAAAATTTGTAATGTGGTATCTAAATACATAGCCGATGTTAACATATACATGTGTACAGGCATCGGCAAACATCTGGAAGGATATAACTAAGCTGTTACTGTTGTTATTTTTGGAGGTGGGAGATGACAGGAAGCATCCACTTCAAGTCTACATGTTACTGTGCTGTGCAAAAAAATTGAAAGTAAATTTTAATTGGTCTTCTAATTAGTAAAACCCATAAAATCACCATCATTACCAATAAAAAGCGATTCAGCTGGGAAATTTAAAGCCCTTTGTGGAGCCCCGGTAATCTCCCCTCTCCATTAAACCTCTCTCCTGGAATCTAGAGACTGTTTCCATTTGGGGACCTTCTAGCCCCGGAGAGCAGGTTTGTCTTGCTTCAGCCCTTTGGAAATGCTCAAAATGGACGTGAGGACTAGTAGCTACAGAAGCCCTCCCAGCACCCTTTTTGATCTTTTCAGTAGTAAATGTGTCGTTTGTAGCAAACATTCCCGTTCTTCTCTGAGCCTGGAAGAGAGCTGCTCAAAGGTGCTATTGAGACTCCCAGAACTCCAACTAACTACCAATCTTTCTCCCCATTCTTGCACAAGTTCTGCCATATCCCGGGGGGAAGTCATTTCCACCTGCTTGGTAAATAATTAGCCTAGCTGCCTTTGGCTACAGAAAGGATTATAAATATTTAAGCACTGCAAGTGATTGAAACTGTCTCTATTTGATTTCATCTATGCCTGCAAAGCTTTGGGAGAAAACTTATCTCTAAGCACAAAACATCCTTGGGCAGATGAATGTTCTAGGTGTGAGAAGAGTGGGTGTTGTTTAGGCTGCTATGGTCAGTGGGTATTCTGAAACATGCTGTCTAGTAAAACAGTAGTTAAAGCTTTTCCAATTTTAGCTCACACCGGTTAATTTTTCTCCCAATGAGAGAAATAGAAGATATTTCCCCAAAAGAACATTTTTATGCTTACAGGATTTTTTAAAAATAGACTTTATTTTTTTACAGCAGTTTTAGGTTCACAGCAGAATTCAGTAAAATTACAGTTACCAGGAGCCTCTGTTTCTGCACAGGCACAACATCCTTTCAACGCTCTTGCCAGTGATACATTTGTTACCATCGATGAACCTGCGTTGAGGCATCAAGTCCTGAGTGTACTTCTTGGTGTTGCACGTCGCCCAGGTTTGAACAATGACTTGCACCCACCAATGACTTGCACCCACCATTGTTTCACTGCCTGAAAGACCCCTGTGCTAGGTCTGTTCCTCCCTTCCCCTGACCCTAACTCCGGGCAACCACTGGGCTCCATAGTTTTCTATGAGGTGGAATCCTTATACAAATTTAAAAATTATCCCTCTAATGGTAAGTTAAAAATGCATGTTTCCATTAATATAATTGCAATCCTTACAGTGAACTCTTGTGGTTGCTATGAACACCCAGGGTCCCACACAGACCATGCCTGTCTATAGTGCAGGGAATGTAGTGTAGCTGGGTGGGAACCTCGGCCTTACCCAAGGCAGGTGGGGCTCGGGGAGAGGGCTGGGATCCTGGGGTGGGGGATCCACCCAGCACCCTGCAGGGTATTTGTTCTCACTCTTGTTTTCAAAATGGTAAAATGTGCTCATTGATTCACAAAATTAAACACTACAATTGTGCAGAGAGTAAATGTCATTCCCAGAGATAACACCCACTGTAAATGGGCTCATACTATAGTTAGTGTTTGACAAAATGCTGATTTTATTGAATAGTATATCATGGGGAACATTCCGTGTCAATTTGTAAAGATCTTATCTTTTTAAAGATACACAAACATTTCATTGTCAGTTGATGGCTATCTGGATTATTTGCAAATATTTGCTGTGAAACACCAGCAATGAAGATTGTCTCTTTGCACATCTGTTTATTTCTTTGGGCTAAATTCCTAGAAGTTATAGTGCTGGGTCCTAAGGTAAACACTGAAAAATTTAAAATTTTGGTATAGCCCTGGCTGGTGTGGCTCAGTGGATTGAGTGCTGGCCTGTAAACCAAAAGGTCTCTGGTTCCATTCCCAGTCAGGGCACATGCCTGGGTTGTGGGCCAGGTCCCCAGTTGGAGGTGCGTAAGAGGCAACCAATGGATGTTGTTTCTCTCGTACACTGATGTTTCTCTCCCTCTCTTTCCCCCTCCTTTCTCTCTCTCTAAAAATAAATAAATAATATCTTTAAAAATAAAATAAACTTTTGATACATATTGTGAAATTACACTCTCACCAAAAGTATTTGAAATTATACTTTCTATATCCAAGTTAAGAGAGAAAACAGTTATCTTTCATATTTGCCTATTTAAATTAGGTTCTTAGGTTAAAAGCCTAACAGTTATCTTTCATATTTGCTTATTTAATTTTTTTAGGTTAAAAAGTTAATTTTTATTTCTTTATTGAAATATTAATGATGTTGAATTTGTATTTTAATGCTGGTTACGTGAGTATATTTAGTTTGTGAAAATTCAGTGAGCTCTATATTTGATATATGTGGATTTTTGAGGTGTTATATATTTTAGGTCTTTATTTGGGGGCTGGGATATTTTGTTTATCTCTTGGTTTCCTTAGGACTGCAAGTAACAGGAACTGCAAATTCATTAAGAATGCTGTGGGTAGGGTGGTACAGGGTTGATTCATTCAGCAGAATGGTGCATCATCAGCCATCCTCAGAGCTGTGCCTTAGTTCCCCTCATGGATGCAAGACAGCTGCAGCAACCCCAGGCCTCACAAGCAAATGCCACAACATCTAGTGGGAGGAGACTGTTTCTCCCTATCTGCCTATCTTTACAACTAAGGGAAATCTTTCTCAGATATTTCCTTCCTTCTCCAAAACTTGCTCTCTCATGTATTATAATTGATCAAAATTCCATTGTATGTCCTTACCTCAGTCATTGGCAAGAGGAATGAGAACACCATGACTTGTCTAACTAAATGAATGTTGATTCCCGAACTATGCTAGTTATACCTGATCTTGCAGAATTCTTACAACTCTGTAAAATAGCTACGTACTCTATTCCAGTAGTGCAGAAACTGAGGCTTCGAGATGTTGAGTCATCTGTGAAACGTCACTATTGTATTTGAACCTGGGTCTTTAAGACTCCAAAGCTTGTGAATTAGTTAATTTCACTATATTAAGATAAAATATATTTTCCAGCCCTGACCAGCATGGCTCAGGTGGTTGGGTTTTGTCCTGTAAAGCAAAGGTCACTGGAAATGTTGCCAGTTCAATCCCTGGTCAGGGCACATGCTTGGGTTGTGGCTTGGTCCCAGTTGGGACACTTAGGAGAAGCAACTTCTCTCTCACGTCAATGTTTTTCTCCTTCTTTTTCTCCTTACCTTCCTCTCTCCCTAAAAATAAATAAATAAAATCTGTGTGTGTGTGTGTGTGTGTATGTGTGTGTGTGTGTGTGTGTGTGTGTGTGTGTATCCAAATAGAAAGCAGGGAATTCTAAAAAAAAAAAAAAGAAAAAAAAAGAAGAGCACTAAAGCATGTAAAAACATGCTAATGCCCCCTTTGTATTGAAGAACCTTAAGAAAATTAAATTTAAGTATTTGGAGACCACAGTCCTGACCAGACATGCTACTGTAGGGTACCTCAAATTACTGTTCTTCTTGAAGAAATCCAAATCCAGAATATAGACTCTTCCCAAATATATTTTTTCATGAAAAAAGTCAGTGTATATTAAAATTTACAATCTTTTAGTAATTCTTATATATATGTAATAGGCACCTTGCATTTTCCAGATGGATATCAATTTATCTAGATGATCAATTTATCTATCAATATTTTAGAAGAAAGTAAATTAGTTGTAATTTTTTGCTGAACCAGCCAGCTGGCTGTGCTTACAAACCAAGAGCTCCAGCCTGCCCCACTCACCCCACCGTGCTCAGCTCCACCATTAGGGAGCAGCAATTACCCAGAGGGTTTTCTGTTTCTTGGGAGATTCCCTCAAGGCCTTGTCCAGATGTAAATGTAGCACATGTGGTGTTGGAGTCTTGACTTTTCAAATCTTCTTTTCTTTAGTAGAATGACTGGGTGGAGCAAAGGAAATTGTTAAGAGGCATTATGGTTTCTCTTCTAAGCTGAGCTGAACCTTGCCAACATCATCAGCGACCAAAGTCACTGCCATCTGTCAGTTGTGGGTGGCCCAAACTAGGGGTCTCCTTCTGCTCCCAATGGACAGGTAACTTGCATCCAAAAAACCCAACACATCACATCTGGAACTTATTGGCAGACTCGAAAGAAAATCCAAACACGAAATCAGTCGCAGAGATAGAACGCCCTGCTTTTTCTTGGAGCTGGTATCTGCTGGGTTCAGGCTTGTGGCATATGCGTAGAACAACTCAAGAAAGTTTTCCAAAGGTGTAGGCCAACTGAATGTACTTTTCTGAAGCACGACCTCCTAACAAAAATGGAAAGGGGGGAAAAAAGACCCAGATCAAACACACCTAAACCAACTCACTCCTTTGGTGTGCCACATAAAATAAAACTGCCTGTCATGAAGATATTTTAATTTAAATCGCTGCCAGTTCTAAGGAAAATGTAGGGTTAGCTGCCTGAGAGATAATCAGCATTCTAACAAAGTACCCAGGCCTAACACTATAATTAGTAAACACAGGTGGTACAACTTCTTGCTTCCTCTTCCTTAGATACATTAGAGATCACTGGGGTGGAAAGAATGACAGGATGGGGGAAAAAATAGAAAACATGTAAGGAAGTAACTTTATAAATAGAGTATAGTATAGTTTTGCACCAGAAGGATAAAAATAGATGAAAATCTCGTTAAAAATTATTTTAGCTTTCAATATTTTCTATACATAATTATCTCATTTTATTTGCCACAATGTTAGAATTTACATAGCGATGTCCCTCATAAACACTTCAGATAGCAGTATATTCATTTCAAGTACAAACCATGGCTGCTTTTATAAGAATACAGTATTATAAAGAATTTAGATGAGTGAAAGAAATGGAGAAACCATATTTAAAAAATACTCTGACATATCCTTAGGGGTCTGAACAGGCAGCGGTTGTTAAAGGAGTATTTGTCCTGCAGTCAGCCAGGTCCTTACACTCACACACACTCTTTTCTGGAGCTTTGAGCCTAGAGAGAAGTGAGTGTGGGACAGTGGAAAATTCATGAGCTCTGGCATCAGACAGACTCGGGGTTGACTCCTGACTCTGCTGCCTACCAGCTGTATGACTTTGGGCAAGTTACTTAAATTCACTGAGCTTTAGTTTCCTCATCTGTGAAATGAGAGTTGTTCGCACCTTCTTGGTAAACTGTCTGTGAGGATTAAATGAGAAAACACATTAAAATGTGTAGGAGGGCTCTGCAGATGCTTTGCTGTCGGATTTCATTTCCTCTCCTGTCTCTCAGTGAAGGGTCACTGTTCTCCATGTAAACGTGTGGGTTTCTCAGAGCCAGTGATGGCTTTGGCAGAGTGGAATCTGGTCTCTTCTGCTTTGCACTCTTTCTTCTCTTTCTCCCCCCCACCCCGAATGATAGTGTGATTGCAATGTCTTATGGAATAGCTGATTCATTCTGGATGATCTTTTTCCCCAGCCTGAGTAAAGCCTGAGGTATTCCCCTCTGGTTAAGAAACCCTTCCTCATGGCTAGAAGAAATTCACCAGCCATGGGGCTTGATTCCTCCCACTCCATCAGGGTATGAGGAGAAAAGAACAGCAAGGGAGCTTGCCTTGAAAGTATTGAAGGTCAATTAGAAATTGTGCTTGTCCGTCTCTGAGCTTTGCTCCTTACTTACCTCAGAATGATTGAGAACATCCTAACCCTGCCTCCACATTACCAACTGTGTTTGTCTGGATTAAGACGATAATATTTCCTTCCAATGTCAACATTGCACCATGATGAACTCCTGTGTGTGTTTGTCCAGGTATGGCCAAGTCTACTTGTTTTAGACCTTTCATAGCACCAGCTACACATTGGGGCATCCAGGAAGCAGTTGATAAATTCTAAACAACCAAGTGAATGAGTTACTGAATGAATAACTTTAGAAAAACACTTCTTCACTTTTTGAAATCTGTGTTCTCTTTTGATTAATACCTCCCAGCCCCCAAATGTTATAACTCTTCCAAAGGGTCCTGCCTTAAAGACAATGAATTACATTTTTCTACACATCCTACGAGATAAACTTTGTAGAGCTTCACTTTGTCTATCTATTTCCCCGCTCCCAAATTATACATAGAAAATGTATTATTGGACCTGCTTTCTCCTGCCCAAGGAAGGTTCTGATTTCCACCCCATGTCCCCAAGGGTATTTGTACCATTTTTGATCAGAGACAAGAACATACTTATTCAAGCATCTGCCATGCTTGAGATATGTTAGGTACCAAATAAGTGCTTTTGATAATTACACAAACGGCAACTTTGGAGAAGCTTTAGTGCCTCACCATCACCGATTACATCTAGCAGTTCAAAACTGGGTTTAATTGCAGACCTCCCAAGAAGGGTCCCAGTAGCCTAGTCTGAGATGGAATGCATGGTATTCTTCAACTTCTCTTTCTTAAAATCTGTCCAGCTTATGTCTTTTCATGTGCTTTTGAAGTAGAAAAGAATCGTGTCTTCTACTAAAATATTTCCTGACTCAGGCATTTAATATTATTAATGAAAACTGAATGGCTAGAGTTTTAATTTTTTTTTAAAATGCTTTCAAAGTGAACCATAGGATTCCAGGAGCTGAATCTTTGGCCCATAATAGCTAGAGGCCTGCCTACACTTTTGGTGTGCATGAGTATAAAATGAAAAAGTAGCATGTAATTTTATAGCAACCAAACACATGGTTTTCCCCTTTCCTTTGGGATGAAAATTCCTTCCTGTAGAAACTAAGGTTATGCCCCTACTTGTGCAGCCCACGGAGGGACACTTTGATGTGCAAGAGAATCCTGGTGGCGTAACGGATACAGAAACCAGTGTGGGAATAGGAGGAGCCTCCAGAAACAGGAAAAGGCATTGTCCTGAGGAGGGGTTATTTCATCCCTCTCTGTCGTCATTCGGGCTGTCTGGTTTACTTCCTCCCCCAGGTTGGTGTGAGTTGGAAGGAGAGTCCTTTGTTAAAGAGGTCGAGAACAAGACTGCCCATTTTGTGAGGTGGTTAGGGCTGAACTTTCAGATTTCAGATTTTATGAAAGGTGACCAAGAACAAAATTAACCTGGGCTTCATCTAAGCGACTGGCTGGGAAGTGAAAACTCCAGTTAACTGGTGTGGCTAAGCAACATCAAACAACTTGGTTGGATTGATTTTCCAAGGAAATGCTTCCATTGGCTAACAGTTTAGGCATTATGTAGGTATGTATAAGACTGAAAATTTGCCCACAGCTAGGTTCCCTGAAACCAAAAATTTGTTAAAATAAAAAGAATTTTATTTTGAGTTTCTTATGACAAGTGAATAGCTGCTGGTTGGAAGCACAAAGCAATGCTTAGGGCTGGGAACATTTGTGACCTGGGTTTCTGGGTTGGCATTAGCAATGCCCTATGTGGGTCCCTGCTTCCTCGGGGGTTTTCTCAGCACACACCAATCGGGCTGGACCCCGCAGCTCCCTCTGGGAAGGAACACTGATGTGTGGGTCCCAGTAGAATCTTCAGCCAAACCTTTGTCATCTGGGAGCAGTATGGGAGAGTGGCCAAGACCAGTTCCATCTGGCACAGGTCCGAGGCCTCTGGCCACATTCCTTTCACTATACTTAACACTGAACCCTTTCAGAGTGTTGGGAATGCTTTGTATTTATTAGTTTTCACACCAGTACATGGTGTAGAGCAACTGTAGTATTAGACCCCCTATTTTAGAGACCGACAAGCTGATGATCGAGAGGCTTATGGGATCTGCACATCATCATCCAGAAAATGAGTGTTAGAGCCAGGATGAGGCTGCACAGATAATGTAGGGGCTCTAATGGCTGCGTAGTCCACAGAGAGCATTGGCTCCTGCTTTCAGGACCAAAGGAAATCAATTTTCACCTCAAGAACCCTGTAGGAACCCCTCTCCTCCCAGGGCCAGGGAAATCCCAGCCAAACGTCCTCAGAACGTGAACTCCACATGAACTGCTAGAGGCACTCTCCGAGCTGAGTTGGGCTCAACCCAGCTCTTTGTTCCCGGTCACATACAAAGACCCATGAGGGTTTGAGATGAGCAGGGTTTTTTTCTAATCTGGAATATTAGTACATGAAAACAAAACCAAAGTGCCTTAGGGATCATAAGCTGAATAAGAAGCCAAGTTAGGTTTTCTAAGGCCCTTCAATATGTTATGGCAATGGCACGAGACGCCCTCCATGTGCAAGGCCCAAAGTTGAGTAAAAACAGTCCTGACTCTCCAGGGCACAGCCTTGTGAGGCAGATGAACAGGTGCACACTTATCATACCATGAGACAAACTGGTGCACACTTGTCATACCACATGGCAAACCGGTACACACCTGTGTAATGGCTGCAAGGAAAAAAGAAACAAAAGTTAGGGGTGTCCAGCAGAGGAAGGAGATGTTGATTCTGACCAGTAAAGTCTGGAAGTTTTCTCAGGAGAGGTGGCAATTGAGCTGGACCTTGGTAAGTCAGACTTGCAGAAGCAGAAATGACTTCCAGGGTCCAGAGCAGCAGGACGTGCCTGACCTCAGAATCAGCTCTGTATCTCTGCACCCAAACTGCTTCAGAACCACGACCTGAAAGCTGCCAGAAGGACATGCTGTGCTGTAAGGTTCAGATGTTCTTATTGTTGGCTCTGTTTTGCTAAAAAACCCAGAGTGAGACAGTGGCAGAAATGACCCATTTTTTATTCTCATTTTGGATAATTTTGTATTTAAATTCTCGCTATTGGGGATTTCCATAATAATATTTATCCAGAGCCTTGCTTCAGTTTTAAAGAAGGACTTTGATTAGGAGAAAAAATTTCAAAAGTATCAAACATGCGCTGAAATGCATTTATGTTTACTATATTACCAGTAGGTGTTTCCTGAAATGTTTTCAAATTACTATATTACTTTTAGCCAAGATCAAATTCCTGGTTTTTCTATTTATTTAAGTCAAAATCAAATAAATAGATAAGGCCAAATCTATTGTCTCTATTGAATTAGATTAAAAGGTTATAAGCATAGGATTAGAATTAACTGTAGTATTAAGCAGGAAAAACTTGTCATAATGTGTGACAATAAGTTTTTTTTATGTAAAAATAAATACTTCTCAAAGCACCAAGGTCTTACACTGAGAGAGGCTTTGTTAATACTGCCTTTCAATATCTCCCCTTTAAAAGAGATCTTCTGAGAAACACATAATGCAAAAATTAGCTAGTTGTGTTGGATAGATATGTGTGCTTGGTTTTCAGGTATCTGCTTGTGTGGAAGTTTCTGTTTAGCACCAGTATTTATAGCTCAAGCTTCAGGATAAGGTATTGGGTACATGTGAGTCTGACATTAAGAATAAGTAGTTCATTTTGTCCAAAAAGCTTATTATGTGTCCTGATCATACGTAGTATTGGGTGCTATGTTTTCTTGGCTGAGACCCATACAATCCTATCTAAGCTTAATTCATTCATTTGATTAATCATTATTGGGCACAAAGGTTATGTCAGAAATTATACTACATGCTGGGTAAGCAAGTCATTTGTGACCCTTGCTCCAAAAAAGCTTATAGTCTTATAGAATAGACAGACAATAAACATGCAAACAAATCAATCTATTTTATTGAATAGAGAGGCCACTGTTTATAAGACACATCATTATTTTTGAATCACTTAGAAAGATCATGGCCAATTATCATATGATTTATTCCAAATTCAGAGATGTTAAAATGTGGGAAAACGCATGTCTTAGAATCACTGAAATGCAGTATTCTCAAAGAAACAGAGGCTGTATTAGACTATTGCTGGGGATCTTTTAATAGGGATAGACTCCCATGAGATACATTTTAGCTTAGACCTGAAAAAGAGGGAGAAGTTGGTCCCACTACTCCACTCCAAGAAAGAATATTCCAGGCAGCAGGCACAGCCTCAGGCCACAGAGGCAGGAAGGCACAAGGCAGGTTTGGGGTGCCCGAATTCTACCTCACAGGTTCAGCAGCACTTGTCTTGGGGTTTCCCCAATCCCCCACTGAGCTGATTTATAGAATTCTAAACCACTGAAGCATCTCCCTTCCCACATGGCCTTCTGCGGCAGTCAGCTTTCCTGCAGTCATTCCGCTTCCACAGCTGCTCACCACCGCTCTCCTCCCACTGCTGCTGGCTGCATGGCCCGCCTCCCTGCTCTCTTCCACTACCACCCTACCATGGCCTGCTTCACTCTCAATCAAGGTGAATGCCACTCTTTGGAAGTCTCGGGTGGTCTGACCTGATATTTTAGTTTACTGGCCACAGATATTTTAGGCCCCCAAGAGGTAGTCTTGCTCTTTCCATTTTACAGGCCCCACTGTTTAAGGAACTTGGACCAGTTTCCCCTGGGACTGGTCTGGAGGTACTGTTGAATAACACCACAGTGTTTTTCTTCCTCCCCACAAAGGACCAGCTGGAGATGCAGACCAGCATAAACCTTTTGGCACTCTAAGTCTGAGGGAGAACACTGCTTTCCTTCAGCGTTCCTACCCTTCCTGGTCAGGCAAAAGCTTTTATTCCTTTGTTGTTTAGGACTTAGAATCTTGATGCGACTTCCATTTTCTTTATTTTTCTTTCCCAAGAGAATTCAGTGCCCTTGGGTGTTAGGATTATAGAACCATAAGACTGCCTGGATTTTCAGACTAAGTCTCTTTTCCCTATCCTTCCTTCCACAAAAAGAGAGATAGAGAGGAGATTGGGCTTAAAACCCGCATTGTTGCTTGCTTAGCTGTCCATAGCCTGTGTAAGAGCAAGTTGGCGCAGCTAGCATAAGCCCTTTGCACAGCTTTTCTGAGATGTTCACAGTCTCCCTGAGGAACTACCTGTCAATCCCTTTATTTATACAGGGAGGAAACATAAATCATCTGCAAGATAATTTTATGACACATTTGAGATAAAAATACTCAGGAAAGGATATTTTAAAACAATATTAAATGTCTATGCACTGGTGAATGGATAAACAAAATGTGGTATATCCATACAGTGCAATGCTATTTAGTGACAAAAAGGAACTTTCTAGAACATAGAGTAACTTCAAAGATGCTATGTTTAGTGAAAGAAGTCAGATATAAAAGACAATGTGCTTTATCATTCCATTTATACAAAATGTCCAGAAAGGGCAAGTCTATAGAGATAGAAAGCAGGTTAGCAAGTAGTTGTCTTGGGTTGGAATGAATGTGATTGCATGTGAGTATGAGGGATTTGTATGTGGTGGCAAAAATGTTCCAATACTGCATTGTGGTTATTATTTAATTATACATTTTAATGGGTGAGTGTTATGGTATGCAAATTATACCTCAAAACAGATGTTAGGAAAAAAAAAAGGATGATGTAAGACATCCATTGTGGCATCAGCCAACTCCATTGGTGCTCCTGGCCTGTGTGGTCTAAGGTATTTCACCAACTTAACTAGATTCCAAAATCAACATTTCATAAACCCTGGGTATGCACCAGTGATCATGTTCAGATATATCCCTTTATATAATTATTGCAAAAAGAAATTTGACTTGAAATGGGGGTAGAATGAGTCTCATTTTAGACGATAGTATCTGTCCTTCTGTGTGTGGGTGTGTGCTTGAGCCAACCTGAGAACAATGTCAGGAAGCAAGATCTCAAATGTGCCGATACTATCTGTCCTTAAAATTTAAAAGCAATCAAGGTAAAAGAAAAAAATTAGATGTAAAGAAAGAAAGTGCATCAAGCCACAATAAACCAAGTATGATTGCCATATCTTTTTGCACCATTTATATTCAAATAATGCATCAGTAATATAAAGTCTGGAAGGAAAACACATATCCCTCCACAGCCCCAGCCTCTGCTTCTTTGTCCATCAGGTATCCCCAAGTTCACCTGAATAGGAGTAGGTCCAGTTGTTCTATATATGCTGACTATAGTGGAGGTCTGTTGACCTTGGGGACCGACTCTAATAGCAGAAACTGGGATAAGGTCCTACTCTCCACGGTGGCCCAGTAATAGGACGTTTCAAGAATAGACTGATTTACTTTCTACTGCTAAATTGAATGAAAAGGATTCCCAGCCCAAGTGGCCAAGGGTAGGACTCTTTCCAGACTCCTAAGCAATCTCCAGGTGAAGCTAATGGGTTTACTTTTGATAATTACCACTGGGCTGGTGGTAGCAGAGACCTGGCTGCCATGGAATTGCTATTGGGGTTTCTAGCTATTCCTGAAAGTCAAATAAAGACCAGGACAGGTCAGACTGTCCTGACTGTGACCAGGACTAAGGTAGTAGAGACAAGTCTTTCTCATTTACAAAAATTTTTCAAAGAAAAATGATTTTTTTCTTGGGTAATGCCCAGTCACAAAAGAATTTCTAGCCAGAATCTGGCCAGTCCCTTAGTGTTATTGTTCTTAGCAACCAGATCTTTCTGCTTCATGTCCACACTATTTACGTGTGTGCAAGGTAAATCCAGGTTGGGCAGATCAGGATGCACTCAGCTTTCTTCTGTTCATACCCAGAAGTACCATTGCAGGCACCTTCTGTCTCAGTGCCAGGGCTAGACGCTGGTCCTCTTTCACTCCCCCTTCAATGGCTTTTGGATCAAGTCACCGTAAGTCTCCTTGATGTATTTTCCTAATTACATACTTCTTGGAAAAAGAGCAAGAGTTACTGAATCCTTTTTTCCTAAAAGAACTCTGGCTCCTTATCTTATCTCCACCCGCTTTTTCAAATCCTATTTTTTCTAACCCCTCCTGTCTCCTTCCTCCTTAAGCTATTCTACCACAGCTTTCATTCCCACCAAAATTTATACTGATACCAGTTAGCCAAATTCAATGGCCAAAGATTCTTTATACATCATCTTACTGACCAGTCAGCTCATAGTTAACCACTCTGATTCTTATAACAGTCTTTGTTTCCCTGACATTATGCTCTTCTGGTTTTTCTCCTTTTGGACACTCTTTCTTTGCTCAATGCCTACATTTTTTAGTATTCCAAAGGCGAAGTCTTAGTTTCCCTATTTTTGTCTGTCTGTGGCCTCTCTAGGCAATCTCATCCACTCCCATAATTTAACAAACCACTCAAATGATGATGATGGTTCTTCAAATTTATTTAGTCAAATGCACTGAGCTCCAAATTTCCATATCCAATCACCTCAATGATGTGAAATTTGATAATTAAAAAATCATTTTAACCAGAATTTTAAGAAATATTTTATCTATTTATTTTTAGAGAAATGGGAAGGGAGGGAGAAGAAAGGGAGAGAAATATCGATGTGTGACAGATACATCAACTGGTTAACTTTCCCATGCCCCCAACCAAGGATCTGGCCCGGCCATGTCCCCTGACTAGGAATCGAACTGGTGACCCTTTGATTCACAGGCCAGAATTTAGTCCACTGAGCTGCACCAGCCAGGGCTACATCACAATTTTTGACTCCCTTCCCAAATCTTTCCCTCTCTTTATCATGTCAATGTATCTATATATAGTTGTTCAGGCTAAAAACCTAGAAATCATCCTTGATTCCTTTTCCCTCATTCCTATGTCCTGTCCATTAGCAAATCTGTTCAGCTCAACTTTTGATGTAAAAAATGTTCAAACTCATCAAGATTTTTTATGAGTTTATTTGAGCCAGATTGATGACATTGACAGGAAACAAGATCTCAAGCTCTGGAGAATGATGGGTTTTTTTTTAAAGATTTTATTTATTTATTTTTAGAGAGAAGGGAATGGGGAGAGATAGAGAGAGAGCGAAACATCAATGTGCGGTTGCTGGGGGTCATGGCCTGCAACCCAGGCATGTACCCTGACTGGGAATCAAACCTGCGACACTTTGGTTCGCAGCCCTTGCTCAATCCACTGAGCTATGCCAGCCAGGGAGAGAATGATGGTTTTTAAATTTATTTTATATATTTGGAATTAAGGAGGGAACATAAAGGAGATTACATGAATGTGGGAGAAAGAGAGGTGGGGAAATCTCTATGATTGGGTTACTGAATAGTTAACAAAATTATGTGCTCTCTTAAAGGCGGTTGTGTTTCCAAGGGATCCGAAAAGGAGGCATTTCAAAGGTGTGTTAACCTAGATGCACAAAAATAATGGACAGGGCTTGATTAAGACCAATATACCTTTTCCTAAAGAAGTTATAGGCCTGGGGTATACTATTCACCATGACCTTCCCAGCTAGGAATTTATGATCAGATCACCCTGTGAGGTTATTTTCAGTCACTGGACTTGTCAGATTCATTATAGAGACTCTTTTTCATCCACACCTCCAAAATCTATCTCAAATTTCTCCGTTGTTCTTATTCTCTGCCTTTATTCTCTCAGTCCAATGAGCGTCTAACTGGGCTCCGTGCTCCCATGCTTGCCTTCTCACAAGTCATTCTCTACACAGCAGTCAGAAGTTTTTTAAATGTGTTTCAGATCGTGTCCCCTCTCTGCTATTTTTATTAAACAAAATCCAAATTCCCTTACTTGGTGTGATATGATCTTATCACACAAGTTTCATTCATTTGGTTTCTTTTTATCAGGCATAGAGGTGTAGGTCTTTTTATCTTTTTATGTAGATCCTTTTAGTCTTCAACTCAATCCCAGTATTGCTGGCAGCAATAGAATACTTCTTGGTCTATTTAAGAGCTGGTTTAGTGCATTGAGAATGTATTTTCTTTTCCTTAAATCTGGACTGGCCTGTGACTTCTTTGGTTAATAGAGTATGACAGTTCTAGTTCTGGCCTTTCAGAGGACTGGCAGCTTCTGTCTTGTTGTTTTGGGCCACATAAGAAGTCTGACTAATCTGAAGTTGTCTTGCTGTGAGGAAGCCCAAGCTAAGAAAGTTGAAAGACTATGTACTCAGAGAGAGAAGTTCCTGGACAGATCCCAGATGTTTGCATTACCCCATCTGGAATCTCAGATATCAAGGAGCAGAGACAATCTGTGCCGTCTGTGTCTGTTCAAATTGTTGGAAACATGAGATATAGTTGTTTTAAGACACTAAGTGTTGAGATTGTTTGTTATACAAGAATATGAACCTGGGACATATGGGAAGTAATTTGAGACCTTAAATGTGTTGAAATGTCTTCATTCCATTTATTAGTTTTATAATAGTTTATCTGGGTATAGAATTCTTGGTTGGAAGAACTTCCTTCAGACCTTTAAATATACTCGTATTGTTGTGTTGTCTTCTAGCTCAAGTGCTGCTGTTGAGAAGTTTGATGCCATTCTGATCCACATATCCTTGTATGTGATCCATTTTGCTTTGTTTTTCCTTCTGTGGAAGTTTTAGGTTTTCTTCTCTGAACGCAGTGTTGTTAAACATCATGATAATATATATTATTGTGGGTCTAAGGTTTCAGCTTCTTCTAAGTTTGCTAGGTTCACCTCATGCATCTAGTTTTCACAATTTTTATTGTTCTACTTCTCTACTGCCACCGTTTTTAAAAGGGTTATGCCTTTCTAAACCACATACTATATTATTAATGGGATTTTTGGAAACTGGCTGTAATAAGTTGGTCAGGTTTTCTGAACTTCTGTTTTGCAACTACCTGTATTATTTTATAATTAGTTTTTTCACATGGCCTCTCCCACAAAATTATAAACTCCATGACAGTTGGGACCATTCCCTCTTGTTCAATACTTATTCTCATTTCCAAGTACAGTGCCTAGCACACAGTTGTCATTGAATAATCATCTTTTGAATGGATGAATAAAGAAATGCTCAAGGCAGAAGGCAGAAGAAGTGGCAAGGGCAGACATATCAAAAGCAAACACCATAATCTGCATCATCATCGTGTCTAGACCAGAGAGTTTTAAACAAGGGTCATTCTGTCCCCCAGGAGACATTCAGCAATACATGGAGGCATTTTTGATGATCACAGCTGGGAAGGGAGTAGTTAACTACTGGTATCTATTGAGTAGCAGCCAGGAATGCTGCTAAACATCCTACCTGAACAACACAGCTGCCTACAACCAAGCGTTATCCACTTCAAAATGTGAATAGGGCTGAGATCGAGAAACTCTCACATAGGTTAAACTCAGATACAGCTAATATGTATAGACTTGTTTCTTTCATGCACATACCATTTTCAAAATACCACACACAGGTGTCAAAACTTCCAATTATATGCCTTCTTCAGTGTGTAGACTCAGGGAAGTCTGAAGTTTCGATGTCCTATGGCTCACCTCTATATAACAGATTTTTGCTGTATTTAACATACTCACTTATGTTTTTGAAAGCTGGGATTAGTGGATAAAGAATGGAGTAGGAAAGAAATTCATAGAATCCCTACTAATTCATTTTTTTCAAACATGCAATGGTAAGTAGATTTAATAGTATCTTGCATTTTTTCCTTAGCCAATCTCCCACTTTTTCAGAGGAAAGTGCCTACCAGACTCTTCCCAAGAACCAAAAAATACAATTATAACTCCCTAAGGCTAGAAGAGGTCTCATTTTAAGATAAAGTAATTGAGCCCCATATAGCTAGCTCAATGCAGAACTAAAATAAAAATCTAGGTCTGTCCTAAAAGGTAGTTATATTCTGTTGTAGCATGTTCTTTGAATTAAAAATAATCAAAACAAAAAATCCTTTTGCTACACAGATTCACTTTCAACATCGCGATAAGTAAAATGCTTACTCTCATGTACTTTCATCAAAACCGAAATCACCTGGGGTAATCATTCCATGTCATCCAACCATGCCAAATGCTACACTGCAGACACAGTTGATTATGACCTTGCAGACAAAGCATGGATTTGTAGTTATATGTTGTAACATGCAGCCCATTCAGGAGCCTTGTATAAGCTACATTTTGATGACAGCTATGTTTGCAGAGTGAATTCATTCAGGCTAAACTCAGCTATTAGTCAGGGTTGGTTATTTAATGCTCTATCATTCCTGAGCTCCACCTCTCTCTTCCAACCCTACGATTGAAGCCTAAACTGAGGTTGGCATGAAATGGGCCCTGTGCTTTCTTCTTTGCGGCTCTTGTTCCACGAATGATGTGTGATACATTTGAAGCAGTTAACCATTGTGCTGCTATTACTCTCTCTGTAGAAATCAGATAGTGGTTCTCTTATTTATTTTCTTCTCCCCAAACTTCTGAAAGTCAGTAACACCACAAAGTTTCTTCAGATAAATGAAATCCTTGAACCAAATCCATGCAGTGTGCCTACTTCTCCCTTCACAGCTCTGCGGGGAGAGAGTTCAGTCATTCCCTTCTTTTCCCACCTGTCCTACAGGTGCCGGGTTCCTCCTGGGCCTGCAGTACTTCTCTAAGGCTTAATGTTTAATTACATCTCTGGACTAGACTTTAACAGAAGTTGCCCAATCTTCTCAACAGGCTACAGACCAGAGTGGAAAATCCATCATAATCTCCGACCATGGCATAGATTTAATCTCCTTTCATTACCAAGGAGAATCTGTCTAGCAGCTACTTCTCTACCAATCCCCATTTAACACTTCCCTCTTCATATTTATGTTCATTTTCTTGTATCATTTATATGCATGACTTTTCTCCACTAAACTGTAGTTCCTTGAGAGTAGAGCCCTTTTTAAAAATATTTATATGGATAGTATACTGCCTCACCCCCCATGACTCATTCCAGCTGTGTGATTTGGCCCTAATGAGTTTCGGGTAATGGGTGACACTATAACTGATGTGCTCTATGCCATAGTCCTCATTTACCTATTTACTTTATTTGCCTGGTGACTTCCCTATTTGGGCATAGAGCTAATATGTATAGACCAGAAGGCAGCCATTTCTCTAGGAGTTGTCAGTGAGGTAATGATAAGAAAAAATGCAAATTATTGAATTTTAATATCAAAATCTTTGTCCTGAATGATAGGAAACAGTATAAAGAATAAGCAGTAGGTAGAATCAGTTATTCTCCTCTGGCTGAGCCTCCTCACCAGCAAGTAAGTATGGAGCAAGAGTATGGGAAGAACCAGAGAGCTTCAGAAATTGGCCCCTCTCTGGGCCTTGCCTCCTATCCCAACACTGAGAGTGTCAGGGTATCCCTGATTTGAGTTCACCTGGGCTCTGCTGATCACACCTGGAACTCGTCTATATCCTGGAGAAACACATCAGAGATGGCTGTGAGGTGTCGAAGGAGCAGGGTGAGTGCCAGGGGCAGTCCAAGGTCCTTTGGGAGCCCTAGGACTGGAGATGACTGACCTTCCTGTGGTTCCATAAGAAAAGTCACAGGGATGTGCAAACTTTTGGTGTCTCTGGCCACACTGGAAGAAGAGTTGTCTTGGGCCACACATTAAATACATTGTGGCATGTAATCACACACACACACACACAAAACTCATGGTGTTTTAAGTAAATTTATGATTTTGTGTTGGGCCGAATTGATTGCCATCCTGGGATGTATGCAGCCCACAGGCCGCAGGTTGGACACCCCATGTGACCTAGAAGTTGGGGAGAGAGGGAGAGATAAGAAAAGGAGGGTGATATGAAGAGAAAAGAGAAGGGGAGAGAGAAGGAGGGAGGAAAAAAGGAAATGAGGGAAGAAGGCAACTAGAGGGGGTAGGGAAAAGGGAAGGAGGGTTGGAAAGAAAGCATTAATCTCCTTTGCCTTCTCTGCCTGTCTAGCTTGAGTTGAGATTTTTCTGCACACCAGCGAAGGGTCCTCTGAGAGGGAGATAATAGGTCAACACTCTTTTGTTCTTTATTTTTACTATGGTAAGAACATGCACCGTGAGAGCGATCCTCTTAACAGATTTTTAAATACACAGTACAGGATTGTCATCTATAGGCAGATCTCCAGAACTTATTCATCTTACGTAACTGACACCTTACACCCATTGACTAGGCATCCCTTGATTTGTAGGTCTAGAACAGTTGCTCATTAGCAATTTCATATCATCTAGCCTCATACAACAGGCAGGACCACAGTATGACTTTTTAAAAAATCGCCATCCAAGGACATTTTTTAAATTTCTTTTTAGAGAGAGAGGAAAGGAGAGAGAGAGAAAAAAACATGCATGTAAGAGAAACATTAGTTGGTTGCTTCCCTTACACTCTCTGTCCTGGGATCAAACCCACAACCTAGGTATGTGCCCTGACAGGGAATCAAACCCACAACCTTTTGATGTATAGGACAATACTGCAACCAACTGAGCTACCCAGCCAGGGACATATTATGAGCTTTGAAAGTATAGGACACTTCCTTTCTCCTTTAAAGTAATTAGAAATTATGGTGTATGATTATGTTGGAGTAAAGAGAAATATATTAATATTATATATTCAAATGTTTTCAACTTAAAAGTTCACTTCATTCTTCTGACTTCTGAAGAAATAAAACATTTTTGTGAGCCCCTAAGAGCGCTGTGTTCCCTAGGCACTGTGCCCACTGCGCCTGCTGGGGATGCTGGCCCTGAGGACAGGACAGGAAGGGTGGGGGGTGCGGAGCTCCACCCCTCTCCTGGTAGGGGGTCCACCCTCCCTTTTCTCTCTGGATTTTGTAGATTCCTTTCTTCTCAGGAAGGCTGGGCTTCTCTTGCCTTGGCCTTTTACAGGTGAATAAATCCCTCTAATCTCCAACCCCCTTCAAAAAGTCCTGCTCCTGTAATTAGTAAGACTATTACCATTTCACCTGGGAACTCATTGCAAATGCAAGGTTTTGTGCTGCTATGTAAATTAGCCTAGCTGCACACTATAATATTAAAGACAAACAAACAAACAAAATCCCCAAAGCATCGCTCCCACTGTATGGATACCGAGTTCCTGACCGCCATCCACATTGTCCCTGGAGACCAGGAAGCGAGCTAACAGCTGATCTCAGTAGCGGGCACATTTACGCACTGGCAAGGTTTCAGACCTCCCCCCCCTTTCCCCCTCCACTAATTGCCCTTCTAAGACTGTGGCAGAAAACACACTGGCTCCTGCTTTGAAGACCACAGGGGCTTGTGTGAGTGAATGGCATTTTATTACTCTGCCCTTTAGAAATCAGCCTCCGTACTGTCAGGCCCACCATGGAATTTTCCCCCACTTCTTCAGATGTCAACCACCCAAATTTCGAGTAACACTGGAGATGCCACTGGATGATTTGGCTGCATGTAGATCAGAGCTGCCTCTGGGCAGCGTGGGGGCCAAGGCTCTGTGGCTAGAAGGAAGTGGGGATTAACAGAGAATCTGAAACAACATTTTAGTTCAAAGATCCATCAAGTAATTGGCTACTATTGGTAACACACACACACACACACACACACACACACACACACACCTAGTTTTATGAGAATTGCTTGTAAGTTGATGTGGGTAGAGAGCTGGACCCAACTGAGTAATTCTTAGTCTTTGACATGCAACACTCAGTCTCCTAATTCCTCCCCTATGTAGCATGCCTATATTTTCAAATTAGAGCAAATTAAATTTGATTTTGCTTCAATAATTGTCTTGACAATTTTAAGATACTTTTTGAAACTATTTGCAGCACTGCAGACCTTTTCAAAACTAAGGTTGGAATTAACTTTTGCAGTTACTTGTCCCATATTTGAGTTCAAAACCCAGGTCTTGCCCTGCCTGGGTAGTCCAGTTGGTTGGAGCATCGTCCCTGATACAAGGTTGTGAGTTCGATTCCCAGTCAGGGCACATACCAGAATCAACCAATGAATGCATAAATAATGGGAGAACAAATTAATGTTTCTCTCTCTCTCAAATCAATTAAATAAAAAAGAACACAAGTCTTTGAATTTTCAACTTAACAGGTGATTTTGAAATCATATGGAAACTTCAAGTTAATTAAACACTTCAAGAATTATTATAGAATATCTTTGACAGCAAAACTATGCTGTATTCAGTATTTTCTTGATGATTATGAAGACATTTTCTGATAGCAAAATTATGAAAATCAGTTTTCATTATGATATTAATGTGAGTAATTTTTAGGTCAATGGAGACAGAATTTTATAGATAAAGTAGACCTATGTTTTACTTGGAAACTGACTAAAACACCTGGACATTATGTATGTATACATCATTGAATGAGATTATGTGTACCAGTGAACAAGCACCAGGTATATTATAGTATATTTTCAGAGAATAGAATTGAATATTATTTTTACCTTGGGGATTAGCTTTCTAGAACTGTTTTCCTATATGCTTTTTTTCTATCAATCTCATTCATTCAACAATACTTATTAAGCACATACTATTATATTTCTTTCAATTTTAGGCCAAACATTTTTTCACATTTTATCAGCTCTAAAATTGTGGTCAGTTTTAACACTGATGGCAGCTCACATTACTCTCACGCAGCGCAATCATGTACCACCTGGCTGTCATTCTCGGTGGCACAGTCAGAAAACTGAGCCCTTTCATGTTCCTGTCAATTGACTTCTTAAGGACCACTTGCCGAAGGCACATGAACTTCTCCATATTCCAATTCTAACACTGCCGAAAAGGTGACTCAGCAATGTTAGACTCGGAATACGGAGAAGTTTAAGAAATTGAACTGAGCCCTGGCTAGTGTAGCTCAGTGGATTGAGTGTGGGCTGCGAACCAAAGCATTGCAGGTTCAATTCCCAGTCAGGGCATATGCCTGGGTTGCAGGCCATGGCCCCCAGCAACCGCACATTGATGTTTCTCTCTCTCTCTTTTTCTCCCTCCCTTCCCTCTCTAAAAATAAATAAATAAAATCTTAAAAAAAAAGAAATTGAACTGATTTAGTTTGCTTATATTTTCCTTTTTATGTATGCATAAGAGAGATATAAATATTTGACTACATAATTCTCTTATACTAAATAGTAAAATGTCTAAATAATAAGAAAGTATAATGTCATGGTTTCAATAAACATGATGCCACAGTTTCTTAGAGGCTTTTTTCCTGTTTCTTAATTGTATATAAAATCGTGATATATTTCATTATCAGTAGTGCCTTAGATGTAATGAATTCTGAGTACCTGCTAGACCCTGTACTAGGCTTTGCAGATACAATTAATTAAGTGAATATTTATTGAATGCCTACTATGTGCCCCCAAACTTGCTGTGTGCTGTGAATAATCCAAACTCTCATGAAAGTTTTCCTGGCTGGGAAGAAAGACATTGTACAGTGTTTCCAGAAAGGTAATAAATACTCTGGAGGGGGGAAATGCATAATGTATTATGAAGTGCATTGTAATAGAGTCAAACACCAGTGTAAAAAACATAATCCTTGTTCTCAAGGAATTTGCAATCTAGTGTCAAAGTTAGAAGGAAATTTCAAAATGGTGCATAAATGCTGTGTACTCCTGAAAGGTCTGGAAGAATTCAAGGGCAAATTAGTATTAGCCAGATGAAGAGCAAAGGAAGAGTATTCCAGATAAAACTGTGATGTTTAAAAGCCAAGTGAGAGGGAAGCTGGTGAATTCTTCCAAATGTAAGTAAGTTCAGTAGGTAGAACTTACTTACGTAGTGACACAGGACAAGAGCTGAGCCTAGAAAGTAGGCAGGGCTTGGAAGATCTTGTAGGCTAGGGTGAGTCTTTTGGTCTTTATCTCAAGAGCTGTGGGGTTTTATTCAGGGTATATGCACGTTCAAATTTGTATTTTAGAAATATCACTCTTGCTTGAGTGTGGAGAGTAATTTTCTCCCTTCCCCTTGCCTACAAGCAAAGAGCCAATGGTTGCAAGAAGTCAGGTGTCAACAATGGTAGCCATGTTAAGTTTCTCAGTTTTCCCAGCTCGACTGGATCTTCATCCCACTTGTGTGTGAGCTTTGTAATAAAGTGTTGCCCTTGGTAGCCTGTGAGCACCCTGTGAGCACCGCCCACGGGGTGCCCTGTTACAGATGCTACAGCCATTTTTAAATGGGGTCCCATCAAGGTATTTGACTAGATAAGCAGATTGAAAAACCCACTGATCCAGTGAGAATGGGTCAATAAAAAAGTGCCACCTCAATTACATGAAAAAGTAAAAAATCAAAGTGCATGGTTGCTCTCCTGAGCTTCTGTGAGACTGAAGAATTTCCATCTGAGACTTATCAAAGGGTCTTGAAAGCCAAAGAATGGTTTAGATAAAACTCAATTGATTTTGTGTTTCTACCAGAACTCAGCTTTCTACAGGCCAGAGCCTGTCAGGTGCAAAAAAAAAAAAAAAATCATAATTTTACCAGAGCTTCCTTTCATGATTTGGAAGGGAGAAGACCCCAGCAAGTGTGGGACCAGTAGTAAATGCTGGTGATGTGTCTATTTAAGTGAATGTAAATGGAAATGCCAAAAGACGCAAATTCAAAGGATGATTCTGTACCTGAGAAATGTCGTTTTATGGAATTTCCACTTCTTTGGAAAAGCATTTGGCTGAAAGTTTTCTTTAGCAAGGCCGGCCGAGAAGACAGTTTCAGTGCATTCTTTCCTCTCCCAGAGAGCACCAGCACCACGCTTTCTCCTCTGGAGACCATGGAAAGCTGGGACACCCAGCCAGGTGGGCTGTTGCTGGAGCCATCCAGGAAGGGTGGGGACCCAGGGAGAACGCTGCCAGCTGTGCCTCAGCAGTGCGTGCCTTTCTGAGAATAGCGGCATTTTCTAAACATCCTCTTGCAAGGACATAAAAATGGACTAACCAAGTCATCTTTAGACATTTTATCCTCATTTGCTTTTGTGTTTCTGGGGGTGCATGGATTTATCCCTGCAGGAAACCATTTAAAGAATGTAGATAATACCTACCAGTGTTGTGAGTCACCCTGTCAAGACAGTAACTTACAATCCTGCATCCTTGTAAGTTATTTATCATACCCTGAGGCTGGAATGAATACAGTTTCCTTGATGAAGAGATAAAAAGGAGCAACATAAAAGCAAGGTAAAAGAACACTTCATTAAAACTGAATCTACCTTCTGGTCTTAACTTTTGTTGCTTTTTTTTTATTAGTATTACTGAAATTTATCATCACAAAATTTACTTTGTAGAAACTTTTCAGAAAATAAAGAGAACAGTGAGGAAGGGAATAAGGTTGGGAAGGGAGAGAAGAACAGAGAGATGGAGAAAAGTTAAGAGACAAAAACAAACAGCAAAAGAAGAAAGGGTATGGGGGTTGGGTAGAGAGAAACTGAAGAAACTGGCTTCTGTAAAACTGGAATACTGAAGGAACAGCTCTGAAAAGGCAGTGGCTTTTTGCTGTTGAAATCAGTGGGAGGAGTTTGCAGAGAAAAGCATCCCCCAGCCCCACCGCACTCCCAAGGCAGGGCTGTAAAATAAGGTTGTAGAGAACCGGATTAGTCAGCAGGAGCAATGAATTCTAACTTGCACAGACCAGTACTTTCACCTGAAATCCTGGGGTGAAGCAAAGGTTTCTGAGGGTCTTACCAGCTCTTGGATTCTGGATCTGTCAGGGTGCGTCACATAGCTACCGGGAGGTGATGGGCTTGGCTCCAAGAAAGGGTGAAGAAGGAAGATAATTAATGTTTTATTCTGTGTTGATGTTTATTTCAAATTCCAGTTTGTCTACCCCTGTTTCCCATTGCTTTACTAGAACAGAACCACAGGAGTAAATAAGCCTCAGGAAGAAGAACAGCTGATTTTCAGGACAATATTAAGGGTAGCTAAATAGAGCAACTCAAGAAATCAATGTTTTAATCTTATAGCATTGTTTCTGTTTAAAAGAACTTAAATTTGAACTACACAGATAATATATGGGTACAGTTTTTTGTAAAAGACGAAAACATTACATATGAGGCTGAACTCTCCTTTCACCATATTCTTTATTTATTTTAGAGCGAGGGGAAAGGAGGGGGAAAGAGAGGGAAAGAATCATCAACGTCAATTGGTTGCCTCTCTCACACCCCCACCTGAGGACCTAGCCCACCTGAGTGGGACTTGAGCCAGCAACCTTTTGGTTTGCAGGCCAGCACTCAATCCACTGAGTCACACCAGCCAGGGCTCCTTTGACCATTATTCTTAATCCCAAATCTCCCCCAGCCTCTCCCAAGTTATCATGTTTACTATGTTTCCTTTACAGATCTTCTAGGTAGACACTATACAGTGTAGTTGTGTGTGTGTGTGTGTGTGTGTGTGTGTGTGTGTTTAATATAAATAGTATGGGTTTATGATAATTTTTTATTAAATAAATTTGATATGTAAGAATCTGTGTAAGGTTAAGGTATATAGCATGTTACTTTGACACTTGTTGCAAGTTTGTACCCTTAACTACCATTGCTCTTTTTTTTTTTGAGATTTACTTATTTTTAGAGAGAATGAAAAAGGGGAGAAAGAAAGGGAGAGAAACATTGTTGAGTGAGAGAAGCACTGATGGGCTGCCTCTCATGTGTCCCCCACTGGGGACCTGGGGACCTGGGGGATGTGCCCTGACTGGAATCGAACCAGCAACATTTTGGTTTTCAGGATGACACCCAATCCACTGAGCCACGCTGGTCAGAGCAACACCATCACTCTTGTCCCCTCCCCTGGTAACCACCATTTTATTTTGCTTTTCATAGGTTTAACTTTTTTAGATTCCATATATATGATATCATACAGTACTTGTCTTTCTCTGTCTGACTTATCTTGCTTAGCATAATGTGGTCTAGGTTTATCCTTCTGTCATAAGTGAAAGAATAGCCTCCTTTCTCATGGCTAAATAATATTCCATTGTTTATATGAACCACACCTTTTTCATCCATTCACTTCTTGGTGGGCATTTGTGTTGTTTCCATACCTTGGCTATTGTGAATAACTGGGCAGTAAACATGGGGTTGTACATAATTCACTGAAATCCTGTTTTTATTTCTTTTGTGTATATACCCAGAATGGAATTGCTGGATCCTATGGTAGATATATTTTTTAATCTTTTGAGGAAACTCTATATGGTTTTCTATAGTGCTTGGACAAATCTATGTTTCCATCAGTAATGTATAGAGTTCAGTGTGGATTTTTATATTGCCATGAGTCAGATGTGTGTCCTTATTAATAGTTAAGTTCCATCTCGTTCTTTTAAACTGTTCTGGAATGTTCTGTGTCATAGATTAGTCACAGTTTATTTAGTCATCTCCCTATTATTTACGATTACGTGGCTTTCAGGTTGTTGTTTGTTCATTTGTTTGTTTTTAATGCCTGAAAATACCTGCTGCACAGACCATCCTCATACCAGCCTCTGTGCGCATGCACCAACGTGATGATTTGTTTCTCTAAGGTAGAAATACTTTGGCTTCTAGTCTTTGGGTCTTGAGGTCTTACAAGGGCAGCCTGAGTTCAGCTCCATGCCACAGAGGGTCTGCAAAATTGCCTCAAAATTGGAGGGAAGGGAAGAGTTACTCTTTAATTTTAGCAAAACACTAGCCCTTTCCCCAGCTACCTAAAATGACTATTAGTTTTCCAGTCTTGATGATTAACTATCAATTAAGAAAGTATGGCATCACCGGCCTCCCTCCCCAAATACTCTGATATCCTTTCTGTCTTTTGTAGCTTGCATGTTAAATATGTATGTTAGGAATAAAAAATGGTAGCCATTTGTATTTATATGAAAACATGTATAAACCAAGATGTTCATCACAATACAAAGACCCACATTGCAAGAATAATGTCTTTTTTTAAAAAAACTAATGAACACATGAGTGCATGAGCTGGGAAAAGGAGAAAAAGGCGGATGTCGACACTGGAAAGCGCGGTCATCTTGCAGGCACCGCACAGTCTGAACTGCCTGTGTCAGGGTCAATCCAGTCGCAAATCCTTTGAGCAGCTGCCTGCGTGCCGCCCACTAATGAAGCTCTGTGAGTGCTCTGTCACTAATGCGATGAAGCAGGAAAAGGAATAAAGAAAGAGAGTGGGCTGAAGGAGATCCATCCTAAAGAAAGACTCCCCTTCCCCAGCCACTTGTGGAAATCCATTTCAGGTCAACTGGGACCAATTGTGAGTTCTGGCCTTGGGCAAAATTCTTATTTGCAGTCAATAAATTAATGGGTGACACCTTGAAATGGGTTGCACTTTAACCAAATCGATGTCTGTTGCGGCAATCTATCCTCAGGCCAGATTCCCCTTGTAGGCCGTAGGTTGGGATTGACTGGAGAGATAGACAGATTCTCAGAACTTTCTTCTATTTTTAAAAGCACTATGAAAAAAGCAGAGTGTACTATTCTGGTGCTAACATTTTCTCTTTCTTATTCTTGCCCGTCCTCTCTGTACCTGGCATGGAAGAACTCCTGACAGTATAGATTTCTTTTATGCAGAACTCCACCATGTATGGGGTTCTTTATCTGGCTGATTCCAGGTTAATTTGTTTCCTCTAAGAAAGTTGCCCATAAGGCCAAAGAGGGAACTATTTCATTACAGTAGCCCCTTTTGAAACAACCTCTAGGCAGCAGGAAACAGAGAAGGCTGCTCTGTTGGTTCAGCTGGCTTTTACAGCTGAAGATAACATGCACCACAAATCTGTTGAAGTTCGTGTTTTCTTGGAGGGGGAGGAGAATTCAGGGAGCCAAATAAAGAGAAGTTGAAGTTTAATATTTCATAACTGTCTGCTCTTTTCCAGGTTTTATTCCTGTAATATTCTCAGTGTGTGGCCAGGCCCTTCCTAACACAGCCCTATTGAAGAAGGAGAGGGGAAAGGAAAAGGGAGGAAGGGTGGAGGTAGGGATTAACAACTAGCCTTTGGGGGAAAAAAATGACCACTGCTTTTAAGTACCAACCGTGACCTTAACTGGATAGTCAGAGCCCCATGGAATTGAGTTGGTCATTCATTCTGAAACTAGGATGGAGGGCACACACGGACACAGCATTTGTTGTGAGGCCAGAAGAGAAAAGTGACCCATTTAGAATCTTCTCTGAAAAAGGTGGGTTCCCGAGGCATCAAAAAAGTGATGGACTAGGAGCTTTCCTTTCCCTGAGAGAATACTGGCAAAAAAATGTCGACTGGCAAAAAAAAATCTGAGGAACAAATATGGTTGAAACATTGGAGCGATATCTTTTTTGTATTTTGGAATCATTCTGTGGAACTAAAAAATAGGAGAAAGATTTTCTAAATCTCTGGAAAAAGAACAAGCATTGGCATGTCCACATTAAGTATGCAACGCTGTTTCTGCCACCAGACTGGGAGTCTAACAAGCTCAGCTGCTTAGGAGAAGCATATTTTATTTTCAGGTTGGCCAAGCAATTTCCTGCCTTTGGAGCAAAAACCATTGCAGCTACTGTACCCTGACAATATTTTTCTCTCTCTGAATATCATAACCTTTTAAATAACAAGCATGCTGCTTGAAAGAGCATGCTCCAAAAACACGGACGGGGAAACACAATAGCACCATTTTATCCCTTCCTCCAGGACACCCCTTTCTCTAGGTCTATACACCATTGCTGGGGGTTCTGAATGCAAAAGTAGAAGATGACATCTCTCAAAAGTAAGAAAACATAACCAAAACACACAATAGTGATCAAGTCACATGGCCTTGAAAAGAAGCAACAAAAATAGGGCCAGTTATACTGTCTGGGCTGGGTGGGGGTCTGTCAGAGCAGAGCCAGGTGTGCTGGGCAGGGTGGAGGAAGAGTGGGGAGGGAGTGGGGCCATGATGGGAATGGTGAACAATGGCATATGGCAGCTCACGTTCATGGACAAATATTTCTTCAGTGCATGATTATAGAGCTAAAAAGACCTTAGATTTCATATGGTCCAATGCCCTTATTTTACCAAATGACTTGCTAAGGCAAATGCCACAGTCAAGCCAAGATTCAAGGCCTCTTGCCTGCCAATTTGGTATTTTCCATTGCTTTGAGTTGGGTATTTTACCATTCATGTTAAAACACACAGTGTCTGTCTTCTAGTAGCTTACAATTTAAAATGTCTTATTTCCTAGAAAAATGAGTAGTTTGGAGAACGAATTAGCACTGAGATGACCAAAGAAGATGCTTGCTTCTAAGCCTTGTCACTGGGTGATCCTAAGAAAGCCACTGAGCATGTCTGTGCTTACCAGAGGACCAGAGAGAAAAGGGGAGACTGGGGCAGCTGCTTTAGCATTTTAAGAGTTAGTGGTTCTGTGTTAAACCAATGTAGACTCTTTATTGTGCCATAGGGACAAGGGAGTTTTCAGACCTAAGGCTAAATTTCTCATTTGAAGGTGTAACATTAGAATAATAGTCCTACCTGTCCTTTTTCTGTATCAAAGGTCAGTGTAGGTTCTCACAGTGACGTAAAATGCCTTGGTTCTGTACTTCTTTATTTACCAACAGGCCCCACATGTCAGCTTCCTGAGTGACTTCTGGTAACTCATCCTCAAGTGATTCCTGGCATTGACCTCATAGAGGGTTAAACTTCCTTTCACAAACCGAGGGCTACACGTAGAGGAGAGAGACTACAAAGGAGGGTGTTGTTACTTATTTTATACCAATTAGAAGAGGAGTGCCAAAAGGAGGAAAAGGCTGTGGCATAATTTTAAAAATCTAGCTTCATAAGAAATTTGTACTGAGGTTTTCACTCCATTTTTCCCCTCTCTCCTCCACCCCACCTAAACCATGTTTAAAACTGTCCTTATTCAGATAAGAAAGACTGTTTATGCTACTGCACTCTATGTTGAAACCCGGGAACAAAGGTTTGAGCAGAGGTGGTGCCGATAGGGGTTAGTGAGGTTGACTCACTGGATTCCCGGCCTTGGACCAGAAGGGACTGAGGGTGAAAATGGTTTCCTGCAGGGCCACCTTCATCCTCCACATTAGCAGAACTGAAAGAAGCGTATGATGGAGGTGAAAAGGAGCTCCACCATCATTCCTCTGCCCCAGCTACCTCTTTCTGAGAACTGAGTCACATCCGTCAGTGCCTCTGAGAATTCCCAGGAAATGGCAGCAGGGTACAGTAAACCTGTATTGCTGCAGAGCTGGAAGTCACTAGGAACACAGAGTTGGGTTTAGCTAACATCTACGTAGAAATGTACAGCACCTTCTTTAACAAAGACTTAGGTATTAGCCCCTCACGAACACTGTATGGTCCCTATTATATCTTGCAACCTTTTCCTGATATAGCTTTTCAGAGGTAGAAGACATGTAATAAAGAATTAACATCTAGGGAAAAGCAGAATGAGCTGCTGGAAACTTCCATGCTATTACATAAGGATAAGCAGACAAGCTGATAGAGTGCATATTTAAACAGTCCAGAATGAGGCAATATTAAAAATATTTATTCTGGTACCCGAAGTAGGTGTTGACATTTATATGAAGGGCATGCAGACCCACTCGACTGTCTTTCTGTGCATTGCCATGCTGTTTAAAGGGCCAACCACCTCTTGAGAATTAACCTGTTTTATTTACTAAAAGTAAAACTTTCTTGGATTCAATTTTTTTGGAGGCGGTGTAAAAATAATTTGTTAGCTGTCAAGATAGCCAAGCAGAAGGAAAAATGGCTTCCTCCCTCCTTTATTACCTGCTTTGATGGCCTGGTAACCTAACAACCGAGCTGTGCGCATACACTCACGATACAGAGAACGAGAATCCATAGGGTGGGGTGAGGTCATCAGCACTTTCCTGAAGCTCCTCAGACAATTCTATTGCACAGTCAGAGTTGTCTGAAGTCTCACCGGTTCCAATGGGGATCAGGAGAAAACTTGGTAAAAAAGGGAACACTAGGAAAGGCAAACATGTAAATGAGCTATGAAATATAAATGTGCTGCTTTCTGAATTGCTTCATCGAATTTAGAACATGAAAAGAACTTTGAGAGTTCAATTTTTTTTATTCATGGGCATCCAGATAGGAGCATTCTCCAGGAACTGATCTTTTTAATGTCTCTCAGTGCTGAGAGTCCGGGTATTGTTTTATAATCCATTCAAGAAAACCACAATGGATGGAAAAGCAAGTAAGTTAAGTAGACCAGTAGTGAAAATTGTTCTAGAAAGCCTATTTTTACAGAAAATAAAAATGGAAGTAAAAGCTCAAGTTAGGATTGCTTTGTGACTATGCATTATGGGTAATATTACAAATAAAACTGATTTTCTAAAACCAATTTGTGTATGCTCTTAGCTCTCCCTACCAAAATTTTTCTTTTTAGCTAATGCCAGAGAGTGCTTTAACCATTTCTCTGATCTCTTGTAAAGGTACTGGTCTGGCTAGATTTATAGGTAATTTCCAGGTTGTAACAGCAATAACCAATAACTTACCCATATTTAAAAGGTATAATTATAGGAAGAGAAAAATTAAAGGTAAACCTTTCAGCTCCATTGAAATACAAGAGGATAGAAAAGCTTTATAAAAGGAAAGGACCAAAGACAGTCATACGAATGTTCTAGTTTGAAAATATAAATTGTTTTCTTAACTAAAGGAATTTGGGCATATGTAATAATAAGGACTATTTTCTCTGAACAGCTAAATAGGCAATCAGGTAGGCTGAACTCCAAATCTGATGGTCTTCCCCCTTTGTCTCCTTTAGGGTAATTTCCCCCCACCCCTCTCACTGCACTTAGGAAGCAGGGAGATACTTAATTAAGGAAGGTGCAGGTGGCCCTGTTTCAAGACCTGAAGGTAGAATTCCACTGGGAGGATAACAGGTCATCATTGTATGAAGTGGGGTTCTGAACTCACTGGGGAAGGTGCTGAGCCGAGGAAGGAAAGCAGTCACTGAACACTGACCAATGGGATCTAATGGGAAATGCAAACCGGGAAGGAGAGAACAATTCCTTAGCTTTCCCACTTTATGAAATAGTAAGACTTTCCCAGCTCAGGCTAGATTCAGCCTAGACTTTTCCCAGAATCCCATGAGAACTTTCATGAGCCCTAGGTGATTTTGCCTTTATGGGTCCCTTCTTTTATTTAAAAAAATACTAAAAATTATATTTTATGACTGTGTTGGTATAAAGTCAAAAATGCAGGGTGAGGAAAAAGCATGTTAATAGTTACTCATATTGAAAATAATATACTAATTAATAAATAATAATACAAGAATAAACTGTTTTATGTACTCACAACTATAAACTCTACTTTTGCTACATCCTGAATTAATAGTATATGTTAAAACATTGTCTTTAACCTAAAAACATTTTTTTTGGTTTTTAAAAGAAATTAAAAATTGTATTTAAAAGTTTTGTGGGCCTATATCTACTGACTAGTGGAAGTCACCCCTTACCGAACGGGGTGAGTGAGGAAGGGACTAATGCCAGCCCTGATACTCACAGGAACAAGGCTCTCAGGGCTTCTAGGCTACGTACAGTGCTAAGGGTGGTGGAGTTTATGTTCATGAGTGAGATGGGATGTTCTTGATTGTCATGGACAGAAAGGTGACACAATTTGACTAACATTTTAAAGGGATTGTTTCTTTTGTGGAGAATATAATATAGAAGGTAAGGAAGAATATCAGAGAGACCAGTGAGGGGGGTATTCTGAGATTCTAGGAAAGGATGATGTGGCTTGTCTTAAGGTGATGGTGGAAGTGGTAAGAAGTGGTTAGATTATGAATGGATATTAAAAGTAGAGGCAAAAGGATTTGCTGATGGACTGGATGTCGAATGCAATTAAAGAACATGCAAGATGACTCCAAGCTTTTGCTTGAACAACTAGAAGAGTGAATTTGTCATGTATTGAGATGGGAAAGTCACAGGGAAAACTCATTTATGGAGGAAAACCAAGAGTTCCATTTTGGATGTGTTACATTTTAAATATTTATTAGACTCCTAAGAGGAGATGTCTGGAGTTTGGAAAGTGGTTCAGGCTAGAAACAGAAATATGTGAACCTCTGCTTTCAGGTGGTATTTAAAGCCAAGGAAGAAGTGGAGATCAGAGAGAAAATGTTGTCAGATACAGCACAGAAGACACCCGAGGGTTAAAATCACAGGTCCTTTGATATTTAGTGGCTGGGAACATGAAGAGGAACCAGCACAGGAGACATTTTAGGAGTGGCTGGTAGAGTAGGAAGAGATCCAAGAGAGAGCATCCTGGAGACCAAGTGAACGTGCCACCAGGTCTGCACACGCAGTTGCTCTCAAACTTGACCACCTCTGACTGCTGAACACCACACAAAGTGGTGGTCGGCCCACGAGCTTCCTCCCTGAGGGAGCAGGAAGCTATGTTCCCACAGCCAAAACTGTGATGGAAAAATTAGCCTAATGGACAGTCTATTCCCTTACCCCCTTATGTGACTTGCCACAAATAAAGAAATTTATTTTATCTGTCTGGTTCAGTTAAGACACAAATATTTCTGAGAAGGAAGAATAAGCCCAGGATGTAAACTTTCCTCAAGGTGGGAAATTCCTCTCTGTAGGCAGATGACCTCTTCTGGTCACATTTGATGAGTCTTTTTCTCCCTTATAGGATTCTGGATGTTCTAGAAGGAAATGATGAAAATTATGTAAAAATGGCAGAGTGAATATGGTGGACACGGAAACATGAGGAAAAAGCTCAGAAAAAGGAAAGCATGGCTCACACCTAGGGGGGAAAAAAAGAAAGCAAAATGCACTCAGAAATAAATGAAGTGAAAGAGAAAAAACATTATTCTTTGTTCCAAATAAGATCTTATACAACAGTTTACATTGAAATATGATTGTCACAGATTTAGTCAGACATTGGCGGTGAGTCAGCACCAGCACCCAAGGCTGTTCATATAGGGTTCCAAAAGATTTTTAAAAGAAAGTCTTGGGTCACATTTTCTATTGCAATACAACATTAATTTTTAAAAGAAGTGTAGGGGCAGGGAACAAATGGCCATTATCAATGGGTGAGAGGCACGGTCTGAAGTTTCTGAGTAATTTAGAAATAAAATCTTTTTGAAAACTGCTTGCTTCTGAGAGTACCTTCTGACACCAGAATATAAAAACTATATTCTGTTCAGTGGGGTTAAATTATAAAAAGACAAAGAGAGAAATAATAAGATCATGATTAATATATATATATACATCAATCTTATAATCTTATTAACTTTCTCCTTGCCTCTTTATAATATATATAATGGAATAAAGTAATATAATCACATCACAAAACTTTGAAAACATATAAAAGAAAAAAAATCACCCTACATCAAACCACCCAAAACAATCATCATTTTGGACTATTCCTTTTAAATCTTTTTCCTAGGCAAATTAAAAAATCTGTATAGTTATAAAATGAATAAACAGTGTACCATATTTTCTCCATAGAGCATTAAGACATGGGTTTTTAAATATGAATAACTGCCTTTCTAAACTGGGAATCCCTTACAGCAGGATCCTTCCAACCTTTGGACTGCAACACTTTCACTGCTGCAAAAATTATTCTCCAACAGCAAATGACAAAGGAGTCTATAGAAGACCCCGCTAATCATCTGTCATATAGTACATCCTCTTTTTTCTTGGCAACTCAAATCCAAATTTTGTTCAGATGTTCATACGTCCTTTGTTGGCATCCATTCCCAGTTCCAAGGTGATTGGGCTTTGCTGAGCCTGGTAGTCCATTTCTCTGGGTATGAGTGTGTGACTCAGGTCTCTCCAGTGAGATGTAAAGAGAAATCTGGGAACAGCTTATTATTAAGAGTCATGAAAAAGAGATAGATCTTGCAGCCAGGAAGAGAGCTAGCCAAGGAGAAAGCCAAGATGCTGCGGTTGGCAAAAAAGAAAAGAGAAGGAAAGAGGGAAATAACATAGATACCAATCCTGGTATTTGTACCCCACTTAGCATCCTACTTAAATGTTCTTTATTGCTTAAATTGGTAAGTTGAGGTTTACTGTTACTGAAGCCAAGGTCTCCGCACTGTCACTGAGCCACTGCCCTCAAGCCATCCTCTCTCCGTTAGGAATTAGCTGTTAGTTGTGTTTCTCGGAGAGAAGGGCCCCATACGTGGTTGCCCTTGACTCTGGATATTGCCCAAGAGCTTGCCACATTGTAATTAACACTTATTTTTCTCTGACCTATACCTTTTCTCATTTCCTTAATTTCAGGAAAGAAGCTTAAGGTGTCTTTAGGATCTGGTATTAAATGTTGGATTCTTACCTTTGGTACTGCTAACCAAACTGTGAATTCACTCATACTGAACACACACTGAATGAATTTATTCAGTATGTGTTCGAGCACTTCCTTTGGTCTTTTATTAGACACTGCTAGTACAAATAAGAATGAGGCATGATATCAGTCCTCAGTTGGTCAAGCAGTATATATTGATGACCAGGCATGCATCAAATGGGATTATCACAGAGAACGGAGTCAGACGGGATGAAACAGACACATCCCTCCCAAACTCAAACTCTATAATAGTGTAACAGTAACATAAATAAAATATTCTAGGACTCAAAAACTGACAGATTGCTTGTTGACAAAGAGTCAGGAAAATTTTTACAAAAGAAATAATTAGATTTTGATGTGCTTTGGTACAGAAATAATATTTGAATTGGGTACTGAAGAAAAAAAAAGTTTTTCTGGTGTAGAAGTGGAGTGGGAAAGGACATCTTTGACAAAGAACTTAATATGAATAAATACATAGAGTCTTATTAAACATTTGGAAAACAGTGGAAAGTTCAAGGGGGCAAGAGATCTTGTGAGATGAGAGTAGGAGATGAGGCTACAAAGATTGGTATCTGATTGTGTATAATCTGCTGGACCGAGCTAAGAATGTGGGGTTTTATCTTGTAAGCACATAAACCTGTGCCCTACGGGAACATGGGACGTTGCATTTAACATGAAACAGGCAGAGCATTTATTTGAACTCTTCAGGTTTATCTGAATTCATATGAGTTTTGCGAGCCTATACCATAACATATCTATATTTGATAATATAGACTTAATATATTTTTTCTAAATCTTTAGGTAAAAGTAATGACAAGGAAGACATGTTTAATATATCCTATCTCTTACTTCTCCAGTGCACTCACAGTCTTTGGGGGTATGTATCCTAGATTGAGAAGCACTCTGGAAGCAATGGAAAGCTTAAGATTGTTTTTAAGAAGATGATTTGACTTTGGGTGGTGGGCACACAATGCAATGTACAGATCATGTAGCATAGAAATGTGTACTTGAAACCTATATGATCCTATTAATCAATGTCACTCCAATAAATTTAATAAAAAATAAAGTCAATCAGAATTGAAAGATTTATAATAAAAATTAATTAATTTAAAAAAGAAGCAGAGATGGAATAAGGGCATGTTTTTCACCCACCCTTCCCTCAGGAATGCATCTCTGGTTTCAGAATGGTGAATGGACTAGAGGGGGAAGGGAGACTAGTGACATGTGAAAGGAGAGAAAGCACTACATGGGCCTCAGTGAAAAGTGGAATTTGAGCTAAAGTAAATAGTAGCTGTTCATCTCCCCAGCACCCATTTCCCCTCCTTGTAACAACAGCCTTGGTTTTCCCGCTCCTCCCACTTTCTGCTCACACGGGCCTGCCCAGGCCTCTGTACCCAGCCATAGGAGTGGAGCCTATGACTGCTCTGGGCCAATCACTACACTTCATTTCCCTGATCACAGAGATTGATTCAGTGGCTCAAGTGAGTTCAATCAGAACGAAGCACAGAAAATATGCTAAGAATGCTGGGGGGAAAAATTTGTTCTTTTCTTCTGAATTAGAAGCTGACAGCCCCAGAAGCTGTTGGAAACCTTATTTTGATTACTTGTATTATAAGAAAGGAGTAAAAAACAGAAATAAATATGAAGCTTGGTTCAATTTAGCCATCTCAGTTATGTGAACAAATAAATCTTCATTCATTTAAACAAATTTGATTTGTGTTGCTGTCATTTGCAACCAACAGATACTAACAGAGACAGAAGAAAAAAAGTCTATTCTTTTTATAAATGCTGTATTTGCTGATATATGTACCACAGGTCAAGTTCTGTGAAGAACTTGGAGATTTATATTTTTTAAGTTTCTATTTATCTTGCCCAAAAATAATTTAAGTTTTCAACTATAGTAATAAAAAGCAAAGAGAAAGGAGTTACATTCTTAAAATTAGATATTTAAGTGGATACAATTATCAAAGGCTATGCTGGAGATCTCTTTTACACACACACACACACACACACACACACACACACACACACACACATTACACAACTCGGTTGCATGGGGAATTTTTTGCATAACAGTAACTTGGTGAAAAGCAAATGAGAAATAAAATCACATGCGAGGCAATTCTTCTCTGGCAAATCCACTGAAACCTACTTTTGAAGCAACATGCTTTAAAAACCCACTTTTAATGCATTAAAACAGCAACTGAATAATGGAAGTATAAAATTAAATTCTACATTAATGAATATTCTCAAGGCTATAAAACTTCTGAGATAGGCTGAATCTGGTCTAGGGACTGAAGGAATTAATCTGGCACTGATATTGCTTTAGCAAGATAAGCTGCTGTGGAGTGCGTTGACTCTATTTCATGGTGTGCCCCTACTGATTCAGCCTGATCCTGGCTTATCTGTTGCAATCATTTGGCACCCCATATGGAAACCTATTGACCCCATAAACAATGATCAAATCTTTGGTCCAGACATTTCAAATTGGAAATGTATTTTCATCCCTGACAGAGCTCACATTAGATTTCAGTTTACTGTTACAAGAGCAAACCAAAAAGCTCATAAAACTTCTATCCTTCTCAAGGTGGGGGTTCTAAATGTAGGGTGTAGTGTGGCCAACAGTAACCAACCCACAAAGAAACAGACCTCATTTTTGGGATTCTGTGGAACAGTTGGATGAAATTTCCTCCAATAAATGCTCCAGGAACAGATAAAGTCCTGTAGAGCATTAAAAGATAAGTGTTTTTGGATGATAACTTTGATAGCTGTGTAGCAGATGGGCTAAGTGGGGACAACTGTTGGAATAGATAAGACTTGCTGAGAGTAGAGGTGATGGATATGGAGACGTGAGGCTTATGGAAAGAACCTTAACGCTAAGTGCCCACTGTGTACTAGGCATCGTGTCTTCGTGTAAACTCCATGAAGGCAGAAATTTTTCTATCTTGCTGGTTATTTGTTGAATAAATACATGAATAAATGGGTGAATTACTCCGTGTAATCGATTCTTACCCTGTTCTCCAGTCCTCTTTCCATAATAACCTTTAACTCATACAACTGCAACTGCCATGTCCTCAGACTGACCTACATTAGCCTGCTGTCCCCTGTACTCTTCCTTTATAACTGTCATTACACTGTTCAATGTCCCTTATTCCTATTAGACTGTGAACTCCATGCAGGCTGGAATCATGCCTCTCTTGTTCACTGCTGCACCCAGTAAATATATTGAATGAATGACAATCTGTAAATCTTATTTAGCTAAGTCTTCTTATCATCATTTCACTTAAGAGTAGCTCACCAGGAAGCTAAGTGACTTGTACAAGTTAATAAGATGATGCATCTTGGAATGTGTTACAGACATGGACACTCCCAAAGTAGACTATTCTGAGAAATGCTCCAAAAGCTAATTTTTTTCTTTTAGGCCATTTTCATTGTTTTTATGGCCACCTACACATATAAGTACTACTTTAAAGATATATTGAATACAAGAAACCTCATACATGCACCACTTTTTGTTAAGCAATCTGTGTATTAAAATCTCCGCCACAGCCTCAGAGTGTTGAGTTAAAAATAAACAGGCCCAACAAAATGATGCATTAATCTGACATCAGCTCTTAGGGGAAATAAAACTATAATGATAAAAAAGCCAAAATAAAAACTTTATACTCTCAACCAAGGGGGAATGAAAATGATAATAATAGCAAACTTGTTATTAAGTACAAGAATGTGGCAGAGCTGAGCAAAAGCATGCCATTGAATCTCTTTCAACCCTCACAACAAAAATGTGTGGTAGAACCAACTCATATTTCTAGTTTATAGAAAAGTAAGCCACCTTGGGAGGCTAATGATTTTCCTGAAGTCACAGGGAGAATGTGGCAAAACTCAGACCCAAAAATGACATGTCCGCCACTCCAGCCTGTCCCGGAGAGAGAACAAAGCACAAAACGCTGGGTGCTGCCTTACACTCGAGGCCCCTTAAAAGGACAGTTCATAGTGGAGCACTAGAAATTTGGCAATTTCCAGGTATGTTTGACTTGACTTCAATATTGTTGATCTAAAGCACTTGTTTTTAACCTTTTTTTTGAGGTTTGGAAGCATGAATAAACAAGTCTTTAAATCCATCATTTTTTTGTGGCAGCAAAGCTGTTTAAAATGAGTGTATTTCTTCTACAGTAATAAGGAATGATCTCACTTTTTCTCTCTCACTTCACCTCTCAGGTATTTCCCATCAAAGTGACTAAATTATCAGCACAAGTGTGGTCTGGGAGTTCCCAATGTTGACTGTGGGTCAACATCTCATGGGGAGTTTTTGTTTTTGGTTTTGTTTTCTTTACTATTGATATTTCAGGCAAAATAATTCAGAAGCAAAGCTAAACAACAACGAAACAAACACCATATTAAGTATGTGATATTCGCTTTCTTCTTTAATTGTATCAACAACTTTATGAGTTAGATATTAGTAAACTGCAGTGCACAGAGAATGCTTCTTGTCAAAGTCTCACAGTTGTAAGTGGCCTGTACTCCCAAACACTGCCTCATTTTGTTAAAATGCCAAAACCATTTCCAAAATAACTCCATATGGACCCTTTCACATTACCTGATATTGTCTTGGTTTACTCCTAAGATGGCAAAGCTCATCCACATTTCCATTCAGAGGGCATCCTTATTCTCATTATTTCTAAATTTTTGCCATGCCAAAAGCTCCTATGCTTTGGGGAAAACTGAAGTATACCTTATTGTTTTTATAGAAGATTATACAATAAAACTGTTGTTCAAAGAGTATGCAGCTAAATGTAGAAAAAGTATTGTAGAAGTGTCAGGTAATTCATTAATAAAAACATTCTGTTAACCTGAATTTTATGAGGTTTACAGTATTTATCATTTCTTTGAAATCATTCTTAAATATTTACTTTCTTACCTAATTGTAACGTTGTGTTCTATTTCTGAAAGAGAGCTCTCCGAATGGTGTAGGCATTAGACCTCACAGAACAGGATCTGTCCTTGGGGATGGGAATCCCATTCAGGATGTTGGTCTCTTAACATAATTTTTTTTTTATTTTTAAAGATTTTATTTTATTATTTATTTTTAGACAGAGGGGAAGGGGGGGGGAGAAAGAGAGGGAGAGAAACATCAATGTGTGGTTGCCTCTTGTGTGCCCCCTACTGGGGACCCAGCCTGCAACCCAGGCATGTGCCCTGACTGGGAATTGAACCAGTGACCCTTTGGTTCCCAGAATGGCACTCAGTCCACTGAGCCACACTAGCCAGGGCTCTTAACATCATTTTTATACCAAGGTTCTATTTATAAGTTGAGGCAACATACAACTGTTATCACCTCCTAGAGGGCAATTTGCTGTCCCAGAACTGGATTAGACTGCCAGGGAAAATAAACCATCTTCTTAGCTGATATCAGCTGTCACAGTGTGCTATCAAAAAGGAGTCTGAGGCTGAGTAGAAAGCAAAAAGTGTCCAGTTAGCTTTCTTTTATCCCCACTTGGTTTCAAAAGGAGTAAGTCCAAAAGTTAGTCATGAAATAGAATTGACATGTCTCGGGGCGATTGAAAGAATCTAATATGGTATTTCCTTATGCTACTGTACCAGTTAAAGTGGACCTATTACGTTTTCTATGTAAATAAGTATTTTGGTAAATGTCCCTTAACCAACAGTACACCAAAATCTATTGACTTAACTTATACAAAGGTGATTTATTTAGCCACCTCAGTTTGCTGAAGATATTTGATAGCTCAAGATAAAGTGGAAGAAGACAGTCAAAAGGGTTACCCCAAATTCTGTTCATCAAAACAAGTGCATTTTAATCATAGACAGGCCACGGAAAGTCTCACTCTTAGTTTAGACATGCTTCTACTAAATTCAGGTGTACGATTGCTGACACTAGGTTTAAAGGAAGAGAAAAATTAAAAAATGTGGCTACGGGAAGGCTGAATTACTGTGGATGCTCAGTGAGAAGGAATAAAGGCCACGAGAGGAAGCCACAAGAACTTAGCAGGAACGGGGCTGTTTCTCGTGGGGGCCAACAGGCTCGCATGTCACAACTGTTCCTGAGGACTTTGTATAGTAAGTGACGTTCGTAATAAACAACTCTGTGCCATGCAGAGAAGTTTAGTTTTCTTTAGTATTCCTCTGTAAACATTAAAATTTATGGTGCTTAAAATTTCAATTACCTAGAACATCTACTTATACATATATACCAGTTTACTTTACAGTGATGTGGCTTTAAAGATAATAAAACTATAATAAAGAACCACATTAGGACATCGTTCCATTTTAACTAACTTTGGAAAGGGCTCTGTGATTTCTCCCGGGGCACTGCTTGCCTTGATTATATTATTTGCATCCCCTGCCCAACATCAAAAGAGGGTTAAGGAGTTCATCTCAGGTTAGAGACAATGTAAGATTAAGTATTTGCTGTGTGTAATTCAAAATTTGCGTAATCCACACAAGATGAACAATGAGGGACTGGCTGCATGTCCCATGGGCAGATGGACATCGACCTCCCTCTTCCTCGTGTGTCCGACCACGCTGAGCTTTCTGTTGCCTCGCATCGCAGTGGAATCCCCCACTAGATGGTGCTGAACAAGCAGGGAGGGCTGGCTGGGAAGCCTTCCTTGCTGGCCCCCACCCCGTTCTGACCCTCACCTCTCCTTCCGTGTGATTGATGTTTGGAGAGAGCTCAGTTGTTTAGGAATGCCTAAGGATAACAAAACCCCTTTCAAACAGTAGACAAACCCGAGCTGAGGTGGGTAAACATCATTAGCAGACTCCTCCTTTGTCTGTTACTAAGAGGAGTGAAGCCTAGTAGCACCAAATGCAAGCTGGTGTGCTTCCAGTTATCGTCTCAGTAACGAGGCACCTCTTGAAACACTCAGATAATCCGTTTGGGGTAGAAGGCAGTAGCGGGGAGGTGCCGTGTAGAACATTTAAGAAGTTGTGTGTGTGTCGCAGGGGGAGAAATGTCAATTTGTCTTTGACAGCGAAGTGGAAGAGTTGGACGCAAGCAACCTCCAGCCAGACGCCCTTGTGTTGGAAACTACATACTTTATAGTAAAATGAGAAACAAAAACAGGAAGTTATGTATACAAAACAAAGTATCATTCAGTTACACGATAGCTCCCCATAACATAACAATAAGTGATGTGTGTGTCAAGACAAGAAATCAGTTTCTTTTTCTCATTAAGAGCTCTCAACGGACCGCAGGGAGAATACTCCAGGCTGCCTTAAATACACCCCCACGCAAATACGAGTCTGCACTTCATCGCTCCTTTTTAGAACACAAGTCTGATTTCAGGCCTGGCAAAAACACGGGGGAGAAAAGGCTCCAGGAAGAAAGTAATCTTTGTTTCCACTTTAGCACTGGAAAAAAAGCATGAGGTGTTTGGTTAATGTTGATACTTAGGTGTTCATTTTACAGCAACTTGGGGGATCCAATGAGTTGAAACTAACTTCTTACCTTATAAATCTTCAAGAACTTCAAGTTGAAGGAATTTAACTGAAAATAATGGTGTCAAAAAAGGAAGTTAAGCATTATTACTTAACTGTTTTTCTTGCCAAACCAACTAGAGCAGAATTTCTTGACCAAGGCCACAAATCTACAGTCGTCCTTTCTACAGCTGATCAGGACTGCCATAACGCTTTCCTTAGTGTGTGCTCCAGGGGAGAGCCTCGGAGAAGTGTGCGTTGGATTATTTCCTCCAGAGCCCCGTCTGTGTGCCAGGAAATGTAGGGGGTGTGGATGGTGGGACTGTGTTTGGGGAGGCAAAGGGGAATGAGATGTACGTATAACACCAGAAGTAGGAGCAAGATCATGATCAGAAGCAAGTGTAGCTGTGGGTCTCGGGACATTGTAGGCAGGAGGGAGACATGTCTTGGGGAGAATGATACCATGGTCAGGAGCAGAAATTGACACAGATGTGTGTGCTCCTAAGTTGCCCTATTTTTGAAGGTGAACTTTGTTTTAGGATGGCAGCTGGGGAGAGTGCAAACTGGTTTGAGAGGAGGGTGGGGATGTGTCAGATGTCATGACCACCAAATGTTATGCCTGTAGCAAAGGTCAAAGGACACAAAAAATTGTCCTGGTGCATTTTCACCAAATGCCGAGCTGTGTAACCACGAGCAAGGCATCAGTTGCAGCCTGCTATATAGCTCCCAGGCAGCTAGGCTGTGTGATCTCCTGTGTGGACTCCAAGATGCCTCTCTGGTACCTGCCTAGAGTGAGGACCATCATAACAGCATGGTTAGCTGCAGTCACTGTGCTCTCACCTTGAAAGGGAGAACCTTGCAGCACTCGAGAATGGCTCCAAGCTGCTGAGAAAGCTGTGCAGCAACAGGGGGCCTTGGTGAGCTGGTGGTGAGGAGCACAGTGGCCCAGTGTTGGCCTTTATTGCTAGATTAGAATTACCCCAAAACTTAGCAACTGAAAAGAAGAAACATTTATTACATCATCCAGTCTCTGTGGGTCAAAACTTGGGAATGACTTAGCAGGTTGGTTCTGGCTCAGAGTTTCTCATGAGGCTGCAGTCAAGATGTTGGCCAGGGCTGCCGCGGTCATCTGAAGGACTGACCAGGGTTGGATGGTCTCTTTCCGAGATGGCTGACACACAGACCTGGCAAGTTTCTGTGGGCTGTTGTCAGGAGGCCTGCGTCCTTCACCTGTAAACCTCTCCACAGGGCTGCTTGAGTGCCCTCACAGCATGGCGGCCGGCTTCTCCCAGGACAGATAATGAGGAGAATTAAGCTCCACCTCTTCAAGAGAGGAATATCAATATATGGACAAGTTTTAAAACCACCACTAACAGGGAGGATTGCTAGGTGGCTGTCTCCCCGGTGGCTAGGGCAGAGCCTTAGTAGACTCTGTGTCTCTTACAGCCCCTGGAACAGCTGCCCATTGTCTTACTTGGGAGCTTTAAAAAGAAATGCCAGCACTGGAGTCCCAGTCCAGGCTAATAGAGTAAGAATCTCAGGGTGGGGGGAGCCTGGGAATCTGTATTTTTAAAGCTTCTCATGTAATTATAAGCACAGGGAGGTTTGAGAACCCTATGCTGTCTCTACACCAATGCTGTCCAATGGAAATGAAATGTAAACTGAATATATGATCTAAATGTTTCTAGTAGCCACATTAAAAGAGCAAACAGGTGAAGTTAAATTTAATATTTAATATATTTTATTCTCCCAAATATATCCAAACTATTCTTATTTCAACATGTAATCAGTAAAAAAAATTGAGATGTTTAACTTTTTTCATGCTAAGTGTTTGAAATCTAGTACACATTTTTCACTTACAACTGAACTAGCCGCATTTTCTTCTTCTTTTTTTAATCCTCACTGCAGGATTTGTTTCCATTGGTTTTTAGAGAGAGAGGACGGCGGGTAAGGGAGAGAGGGGGAGAGAGAGAGAGAGAAACCTTGATGTGAGAGAGAAACTTCGATCAGTTGCCTCCGGCACTCACCTCACTTGGGGATCAAACCGACAACCAGAATAGCCACATTTTAAGTGACCAGTAGCCACATGTGTCTTGTAACTACCATACATATTGGTTAGCACAGGTCTAAGCTGGAAATCCCATAAGGGCAGGAACCTTGTCTATTTTATTCCCTGCTTCTCACAGAGTTTGGCATTTAGTATGTACTGATAAATATTTGTTGAATAGACTAATAGTGTACTGACATGAAATTAAAATGATAAAATATATATTCATTTCATGTATAGTATTTCCAAAAGATTCCAATGGTTTTATAGATTTTTAAAAACAGACTGAGCTGTTACATGCAACACTGAAATTCTCCACAAGAAGGCTTTTTGGAACTTGGTGGCTTGTTGGTGTGGCTTTCAGCCTGAAGAATTTAAATTACTTTATCCTGTGTGTGTGTGATCACTAAAACCTGCATGTGATTCTAAAGTCAAAACATAGCTTGGCCCCCTCCCCATCAACAGTGCCTCTTCACTGCACCCCTCAGCTCCCCGCAGGCCTCCCTCACAGCTCCTGGTCACTCCAGGTCCCTCGCATTTCTGGACTTCAGTGCTCTGTAGCAGGCGAGTTCCTGGAACTCCTCAGCCTGAGGGCCAGAAGCCAGATCCCTTGGTCATCTTCTTGAGCATCTCTCTGTTTCACCAACAGATCCAGAGAACTGCAAGAAGCTCCTGAGTCATCCTATCGGGGTTTTATACTCTTCAGAATTGAAAGAGTTTCTTAGGATTAACAAAAACTCAGAAAACATTAATGACACCAAAGAAAAAGATGGTAGAACTCAACTTCAACAAACCATAGATTTTAAAAATAATACCCAGAAGCTGGAGAGCTAGTAGTTCTCAATCACAAACATAAAGGTCTACTTTTGTTCCAAACTGTAAATGCAATGCTTAAAAGAAGTCAGTATGAACACACACTTTAGAAAAACTGGGTAGAGAGTCAATATTCTAATTAAAATACCTTGTTATTTTTTCTTATTTACACACACACACACACACATTTTTAAAATGGGAACTCACTTTACCTACTGTTCTGCGTTACTTTTTTCATTAGGCTGCATTTTGTGAATATATTCTCATGACTCCACAGAATAATTTATCTCATTGTTTTTGGTTGGATATGTAAACTTTCATGGAAATGTGTAGTCTTACTGATGATCATTGGTCATTAAAAAGGTTACATTAAACATGCTTGGGCAATAAAAAAAAACTTGGTGGGGAGGGCAGGCCTGACTTCAATGACTAATACCCCTGAGCATGTAAACAGAGAAGGAGAACCGGGGCAAAATTCATGGATTTTAATATTCCATGATGAGTATGTTTGTAGGAACCAGGAATTCCCTGGGTGGGCAGTTAGAATACTCTGTCCAGAGCCGAATTAACAAAGATACTCAAAGTTCTAGGTCAAAGTCATCAACCAGGTATTAGGCTGACTGATTTCTAACAGGGTAGCAATCAAGAATGCATCTAGTGAATAGCACAGCTGGCTTTTTCTCCCAGCTGTGGATATCTGGGCCCAGAGTCCAGATGGGACTATTTGGGGTGCTGATGACACCACCAAGAGCGGAATGGCAGGTGGGGGATGAGTCATCACAGCTGCCACTCACTGCAGAATAAAGCTGACTCCATGTTTTAGAAGAAAGACAGTAATTCTATGTGGGCAGCCCTTTAGGAAGTACTCCACATTCTCAATTTTGTAGACTTTAGATGAGATCAGACGCTGAATGCGGGTGGTATGCCTATAGACTCAATTTTGTAGACTGTAAGTTACAAAGACCTCAAAGCAAATATTTCTTTGTGATGTAACACTGGGCAAGTCACTTAAATCTCAAATTTAGTTCTCTCATTTGAAAAACAAGGGTTATAGCACTTGTTATTAGAGTTTCAGTAAGAATCAAATAAGATAATCCACACAAAGAGCTTAGGGCGGGGTCTGGCACTTGGGAAACCCTCAGTACCCAGTAACTGCTGTTACTATTTTAAAGGAAGCTGGGAAGGAAGAAGAACTTATCAAATCTAAATTGTGTTGCACACAAGACAAACATGTTCTCTGGTGCATCAAAGTCAAAGGATGTACCTGTAGGAGGAAAAATTGGCCCATGATTTAGTGGGAACAGATTCCCACCAGATCCTGACTGAAACAATGTTCAGCTTCGAAAACACAAGACTAAAGCAGACATCAGATGGGGTGCTGAAAGTCGTTGCTCAGAAACAATAGTTTACCTCCCACGTGGATTCCATTCAGCTTGCTAAGTGCTAAAAGTCAGATCACAGTCAGGTACTGCACCTTCTTCTCTGTCCCTGAGGGCATGCTAACCAACCAGGGCACCTGGCCACGAGGCAATGATCCATGTTGTAACGGCAGCGCTGGTAACGCACATCCGTGGCATCTCTCCAGGGATGAACCAGGCTTGTTCATTTCCTGTTTAGTTTCACGTGGGTGGTGATTATTTATGGAGCTGCAGGAGGTAAAGTTCTTCTTTTTTTAGATTCAGCAACCAGTTACGGGTTTGAGGTTCATTCTCTAAATAACAACAAAACTAATAGTTTGATTATTTTAAGTTACTCCCTCCACATTTGCTGTGTGGCCACTGAGGGAAGTGCCATTACACTTGGCATTGGGGGCATGTACCAAACCTACCTCCCCAAGCCGTCCTGGGACATTTTGTAGGATTCTGTGTGATGGCCCTAATTTTACTTTTGTTTTTTGCAGCCAGTTCCTGCAGTTTTTCCATCTCTTCTGCCTGCTTGTCGGCTTCTTAATGGTCTGCCACCACTCCCCAGTTCCATCACCCTTCTGAGTTTTTGTAGTTTCTGTTTTCCTAGCTCCCCCCAATACTCCTAGGCATCAGGCTTTTCCCTACAGGGCCGCTGCAACTGGCTTCAGGTGGTACACAACAGAGAAGTCTCGGCTGATTCTGGCCCAATGTGGTGTGAGGGCCAGCCTCAGTCGCTGTCTTTCTAAAAAAAAAAGTGTTGTAGAGACTCCAATGGTATCTCCTATATAGTTTCTAGAGTCAGTGCCTAGTTGAGTGTTCCCAGCCAAAAAACGGTCTTCCTGCTTTAGTCCAAGATGGGACGAGGTGGCCCCTTACAGGCCTGTTGCTTTCTTACATCCACAGAGCACAGGCTTTAGGCAACCCAGTCACAGGGAGCTAACTGCATATATACCCAGATTCTGGACAAGAAGTCATGCCACATGCATGTTTATTTATTTATTCTCCATTTCAAATCATATTTCTATTGGGTTCACACATGAATGAGAAGAATGAAAAAAGCAACATGAATAAATGGTTTGGAAAAATTTAGGAATAATTAGAAAAAATTATTTGAAGGCACAGACAAGGCCCATTATATTCATGTTTAAATCTTGAATTCAAATGTAGCGAACACTGCATTCTTGGCATCTGTTCCCATATTCTTCCTTCTTGACTGGACACATTTTCCATTTGTGGTCATACTGCTCCAGAGAAGCTGGCTACCACCAGCCATGGCTCAGGGGTGGCGCACATGGCCTGGGCTTGACTAGTCATCGTGTGCCTTCTTCTGGTCACCAGACTGGCTCCAAAGAATACATGTGCCTCAAGCTGGTCCAATTACAGTGAATCTCAGAATTTTGCTGGAAGTTATGGGGCAAATTAACTCTATCTGGGAGCTCCTAGCAGCCAGCTTGGGACCAGTGGGGGATGTTGCAGAAACTACACAAAGCAGAACAGAAAAATAAAGGCTAAGAAAATGGCTCCCTTGTTTGACATTGTTGAGCCACCAGATCAAACTCAGCCAGACACTAGCCCCTTTTCATTTATATGGACAAAAATATTTATTTTTAAGCTATTTTGAGTAATGTCCATTTCTATATGGAACTGTAAGTATTCTCACCAGTATATTATAAGGATGTGTGTCTCATAGTAGGTATTTGATAAATATTTGTAAAATGAGTGAGTGATTGAACAGCTATACCACAGTGAAGCTTTAATAAAGATTGAAATGTCTTTGTTTTAGCTATACTTCAATAACAATTGAAACCAGAAAAATTAGAAAGGCAAAACTAGAAAAAGTCATCAATTTACATGAGAGGTCTGGAAGATTTGGTAGATTTGGTGAAACCCAATTTAATGTCTTAGAGATTCTTCTGAATCCAAACTGTAGTAACCTTTCAACCCAGAATGATGTCACATAATGGAGATCAACACCTCGATCATCCTATCTAAAGTTGTAACCTCCCCTGCAACGCTCTATCACACCTTCCCTTCTTTATTTTGTTTATAGCAATGATTACTATGTGACATATCATATATTTTCTGTTACTTCTTTTACTCAGGTTTGTATATGTACTATTTTACACTCTATGGGGTTGGGGATTAGATCTCTTATTCACTGCTGTATTCTCAATGCCCAGAGCAGTTCCTGATACATAGCAAGCACTTGGTAAATATTTGACAACTGAGTGAATAAATTATAACCTTCCTTAGCAATCAGCAATAAAGACAGATTGCACATAAATAATTATTTAGATTAATACCGGGTCTTCTGCTTCAGGTTAGCTAAAGGAATTCACGTAGGACCCAGAGATATCTCAGCTTTGGGGAGCTCCTATTCTACTAAAGATTGAATGGGAGGTATCAATTTCATTCTACTCAAAAACTGCAGAGAGACATCACCGGCCAACATATCACTGTGTTCTCTCATCTATGTTCCCCTCACGTTCATCTCAGCCAGTCTCTGATTTGAGGCTCCTCAGAGGCAATCTTAGTGAATCTTTAAAAATCTCTGTGGAGGCTAATGAAACAAACACAGGTGAGGCTGGAATATCAACAGTTGCATTTTACATTAGGAGTAAATGATTCCTTTAATTTACCTTCCATTTTTCAAGATAAGCAATGTAGCAAAATTTAAGGAAGGGTCTTAGCTCTCAGGAAATGTTTTGTCAGGATCCTATAATGTAGTTCAGGGATAAGTCCTAAGGAAAGTTTCTGCCAGATGAATTTATATCAGAGATGTAGTCACAATGACTTTGTAGAAAACTCATTTTTTATTTCCCAAATCAAAGCGGGAGATACATTTCAAAACACTACAGGAATTTACCACATACTACACCTTATTTGGACATTCCTAAGCTTTTCCTGAATTAGTGACCTTCTTGTTTCTGTATAAACTAGTGCACTTTAAAGCAAAAAGTAGAGGAAAACTTGATGACCAAAGCGAACAAAATGAGAAAGCCGTGTGATAGTCCAATACATGAGGGAAGCATTTATCAAAGAGTTTTCCCTTAATTTAAATAACTTTTGATTGGAAAAAAATAGCAGGGTGTAGCTCATGAATAGTTTGTCATAGATTTATAGTCATGAATTTCCCCTTGAGCTTTAAGCACCAGATCACACTGCAAACTGAGCAGGATCAGGTGAAATGGGAGAAATGACTCTTTAATTAAGTAATGATAAGCATTTAGTTGTGCAACTTGACTTAACATGACCGCTTAAAGGAAAATAAAGTATTTATTTCACTCAAACTCGGAGAGCTGTCCTGATGTATTATTGGGGACTGGTGTTGTCTGGCAAAATCTGGAGCCAGTGTGTTGCAGCACACTTGTTAGCAGGATCAAGGAAGTGATTGAACTTAATCTTTCATGACAAAGAAACTTACTGCAATAAGTATTTACGTCTATACACACACACACACACACACACACACACACAGGAAAAATGTGGGTAAAGAAAATATGAGCAAAGTAACCATGCATCATTGGGACCTAACTATCAGTAAAGATTCTTAGGGCATTTCCATTAACTTAAGAGAATGTCAGTGCGATGCAGGTATATGGAAGAGGATGAGGCAGAAACAGGGAATTAGGCTTGAGTACAACATTGTGTTACCTACTGTCTCTGATTTGTCACACATGGGCAAGCCTCCTTGCAGAGCATACCCTGGGGCTGAAACTGCATTCCACAGTCCTCACCCAGGAGATAGCGAAGTTGAGTGGAGCTGAGGGAGTGTTACTTCACAGCTTACAAGGACTGGGTTCACGCAGAGGGAATTGATGTAAAAGGTGTTTCTGTTTTACCCGGAGCCAGTACTTCAAGGGGGGTGGTGGGTGGTACTCAGTGGTAAGCTGACACATATTTGTGCAAGTAAATTAACTCTGCATCTTGGTTCACTGACTGGCTTGGGTGAGAACAATAAACTGTCAAACCCATTTAAATAGAAAAGGAAAAGGAGTGAAAGAAATGAAGTGAGAGGGAAAGTATGGGAGAATTTTTTTATCTTATCAAGATGCTAGCCTTACAAAACTTTTACAAAAAATGTATGCATTTTATATTCCAAAGGCAGTGGAAATAGGCTAATTCAAATAATTAGTTGGGTTAGCCTAGATGATTCTGTGGTAACAAATGAACCCCCAAATCTCAGGGGCCCAATACAATGCAAGCTTGTTTCTCTCTCACACCAAGTCCAAGGCCAATTGGCAGGGACTTGTCTCCTGCCACATAGTCAAGAATCCAGGTTCCTGCTGTCTCCTGATCTGTTCTCTCCACACTTAGCTTCCACTGTTGCCAGATAACAGAGACAGAGAAGGCACTCTGGCTTTTAAGTGCCTCACCCTGGACATGACACATGTTATTTTTGCTTTCAGTCATATTGCAAAAACCCAATTCTGGAGAAATCTGGGAAATTGAGAAGAAAACTTGTATATGCAGCAAAAGTAAACTGAATTCACCACAGACATTAAAGAAAATGACAGAAAATGGGTGACTAAAAGAAAGGACAGATAAATGAGTGAGACTGTTGAAAAATGTAAAGAGATAGTAGAGCAGGAGACCAAACCCTAGTCTCTCCCCCATGGCATTAATGGGTGGTCTAGCATGGACTTTACAATGCTTTTTTTTTTTTCTTAATTGAAGTAATACATGTGGACATTTAGGGAAAAGTTTTAAATGAGTATATGTATACTTCTATCCCTCCCTCTTCTACTGTACAATTATAACATGCCTTTATATTTTCCTTCTCTTGTTTTATTTTTTGAAGACCCAATCAAATGGCCCCTCTTAGACAGAATTCCTTATTCTCCCCACTAGGTATACACTGGCCCTGTTTCTATAGGGCACTGGCCACATGGTTGATCCCAAAGTCTGTCTGTCTCCCTTGTTGGATTTGAGTTCCTGGGCACCTTTCCCTCCCCAGGGTCTGGCATGGATCTGACAGAGTTGAATGAATGAATGATGCTTGCAGGTATAAGTAAAGGAGTGAGTAAATGAATCAATGATTCTTGCTCTTTAACTTTTGTGTTAGAATTAGATATTTTCATGCCTCTCTCCTCTGAATTCTGTAGTAAAACTTAACTCTTACTTCTTCAGAAGACTTTGGGGACCCAGTCTGGTAGGAAGTTGGGATGTGTGTAGATCTTGTCTGTAAAGACATCCCAGGGAGGGCTGGGGCCACTGGATGCAGTTAATAACTCACACACATGGAAATTGGGGCCGGCTGCTAATGCAAGGGCTAAGGGTGGAACTGGGAGCTTTTCAGAGGACCATGGGATATGAAAAGGAGTAGAGTTAGCCAGGGAGTCTCAGTATGACAAGACTGAGAAACAGCTCATCAGAAACAACTAAGCTATTCTGACACCCAACAAATAGAGGGCAAATTCTGGAAGGCAGAGTCTGGGGCCCTGAGGTCTTCCAAAAGAAGGACTGACTCTGAAGCTAAGTGGACTCACTTAGTGGACTGACAGAATATGCCCTTGTGTTTCCGGGAAACAGAAATACAGCCTTGGGTGAAAGACTGAAAGCCTTACCAAGAGTGAAGATGGGAGAGTGAAGACAGAGGACTGCGGTTGGAGATGGGAGGGAGGGACAATTGTGAGAGGGAAACAGGGAGAGCGGGGCTGTTTGTCTGTTGAGTGAAACCCAAAGCTTTCAACTTGTGCCAAATAAATTGAGTAACTGGAGGCTTTGTGATTGTAACTCCCCTAATCTCTGAGTCACTTGTACTTTGAGATTCCCTTGCCTTGTCCTATAAACAGTTTACCTGAACTGATGGTGTGTTCTAGTCCAGAGAGGCTTCAGGGTGGAAGAGACATGACTGAAGAGAGAATGGAGCAGAGGCCAGAGCCCCAGCGAGCATCCTGCTTAAAGAAAACAGTACTGACTCTCCCAGGTGATACCCAGAGAAATAACAGAGAGAGTTCAGGAGGCCATACTTTCTGCTAGAGTGTTATTTCAGAGGTATTTGTAGTACCTGCTCTTTTTGTTGGGGTGCTCCTTGTTCAGAGGAAATGGCTCCATCCTGCTTTGGCTACGCAGACTCAGCTTTTCCAAGCTGCTGGGGTGGGTCACCAGCAGTGCCTGGGTTGCTCTAAAACAGCAGGGAGAAAGACCGAGGTAGGCCCTGCAACTGCCATGAAACTTTGGATAGTCTCTCAATACTTAGAACATCCTTGAGGCTATCAAAAGAAAGCAGCCAACTGAAATGTCCTTTCAAAGGAATTATAATCCTTATCAAGAATCTGGTAAGGATGAAAGATTCAGCAAATTTGGTAAGGCAGTTTAAGACCTCATGGAAGTGGGATTGGGAGTAGGTGGGGAAACTTTGCCTATGAGAAAAAGTTCACCCACAAATAACTGAAGGCAAAAGAGTTCACGATCAGAAATCCCAATACTTAGAAATCAGATACTCTAAGTCCACATTGTACAGTGTAAAGAAGCATTCCTTATAAACTTGAGACAATTACAATAATACTATTAATAGTGCACTGGCATTCAAATAATGGCAAGTCTAACCCAATAATTGAGAAAAGTGAGGGCTAAAAATGTGATTTGCTCAAGGTCACAACATTATTGAAAAAGTGGCACAACACATTAAGATATGTAAATGATCCATTAATATGCTGCTATGGAGCCCCTACTCTTCAAAAATTTGGGGGTGCCTTTCAACCCCCAAACACCTCACTTCTGAAAACAAATAATCTCACTCCCAGACTAACAATCACAGATAGGACCCATCACATACAAACAGCAACCATCAGAAACATAGCACAAAACAAAACAAAAAAACTCCTCTAGCTTTAAGTTGAATTTTAGAAAAAGCAGTATTATGACACAGACATTGGCCAAAACTTACAAGAGGGAGGGAATTTACCTCCTTAAACTTTGAACCATCTGAATCTTAGAACATGACCACTCCTACATACAAGCATCGATTTGCTGTTTAGTGTCTACAAGGCCAGGTACACAGTCTTAGGCAGAACCTTGAATGGAGTGAAAGAAAAAAAAAGAGGAGTGAGGGGACTTCCCGATTCTCTCCTTATTGTGTCCTTACAATGTGGAGGTCCTTGCCACTCATTATCCTGTCTTATTCTTCACAGCAGCCTTGTAAGTCACCTCATCTGTCCACAGATGAAATTACCAAGGCTCAGAAACATTAAGTAACTGTCAATTCACTTAGCTAGTGAATGCTCAAGCTGAGACTTGAATCCATGTTTTTCGCCGTGCGACTCTCCCAAGTCTTGGCATGGCTCACAGCTCTGGAGTCTAGGACACACCTGGGGTTGAACCTGGGGTTCAACTCAGCTGTTTAAGTCCTCAAGTAATCCCACGTGGGTGAAAACTTAAGGACCATTTGTGAGAATAATTCTCTACATGGTGGTGGCTTCTTTCTCTGGATAGAGCAGGAGAGGATGTCACTCACTGTGGATCTCCCAGCTTAGTGATAGATCTGCTCAGAGAAATGACCTTGTTTACTTCAAAATGATGCAGTTGCTTCAGAGTCTTCAGCTGCTGGTTCAGTAGCCCCAGCTCCCATCACAGCAGGACTGGCCAGCCATCCAGCCCCTCTCCTGCGGGCCTCTTAGGAAATGACTGTCCCCACGCAGCACCACCCTGGCAGCCAGTTAGGGGTGATGGAGAGAGCACAGCTGGGGAAACAAAGGTCAAGCTTGCTACCAGAGAGCTTCCCTGTTGAGTAGGCCCTTCTTCTCTCTAGCAGACTTCAGAAACAGTACATGCAGTAGTGAAGTTCTCAGGGATTCCACTAAGTAGTATCAGATGGCTGGACACATGACATCCAACCCTGGACAGAGGGAATTGACAGCAGTTCATTCGTGACATAAACTCACAGCTTGGGGGAGCAGCACACCCCCTGCCACACAGGGTCGCGCAGGAGTCGCACTTGGGAGCAGAATGAGCCAGAAGGGGCTGTGGGTGGTAGGCTTTGTAATAACAAGAGGGTGTGGTGCCTCCTGATTCCTGCAGGAAGAAGTGATTGGCTTGTTCAGATAATTTCACAGGCAGGCAGGGTGGTAAAACCTATTGGGTTGAGGACCAGTTGGGGTGCAGCCGGTCCAGCTAACAGGGAAACTAGCCAGGTGGGAAGCCTTTCCTACTGGGACAGTAGGGGCTGTCCTACTGTGTCGGGGCTGGAACATATCTGATGAGAGCAGGAGAGGTCATGGTTAGGCCTCTGGGACCGTGAGAGGCTCAGAGAGGTTAAGGCAGCTATTGAAATTTTAGGCCTTGACAATGCATCGTCCAAGATCTCAAGTTTCTGCCCCATCATGTCCTGGCTGTATGATCTTAGGCTAATTATCTCCAAGCTTGTTCTCCTCAGAAAAATACAATACAGTACCTACCCCCTTAGGCTGCCATGAGAATAAGTGTCACATGCTGAGCACAGTACCTGGCACATGGGAGTGCTGACTGGGTGTTAGTGACAGCCACCCTTGTCACTGGAAATGGCAATGGCAATGGATGGCTTCTCCCCATTTTGTTCTTGGTTGAGCAGGTATTCAAGCAAGATCTTGCATTTCGGTTATTTGGGTCGTTTAGTGACCTCAGCAGTCACATGGATAATGCAGACATTACTGTGTTTATATCAATGCCTTGACTTTTTTTTGGAAGCAAATGCTTCCCCAGCACTGGCAGGCAGACAGGGAAGGGTCACTAAGTGGCCTGAGAGGCTGAGAGGGAGAAACAACTCTAGCCAAGGCCTTTCTAGTAAGCTGAAGATTTAGACTATTTATAAGTTCTTTTCTTTTACTGTCTAAAAATTTTTTATTTTGATCAGAAATGGAAACATAGGGATTAAAGGGATCAGAAGAGTGATTTGTAATTGGTCTCCAGACTGCACTCCTGTTTCCGTTTGTCAAGAGCAACCTGGTGAATGAGACTGCACGGGAGGACTTTGTTAGCAGTAGCTTTCCTCCTGCAGCCTGGGATTAGAGGCATACTTTAACCTTGACATGTTCGTTTTATGATCACAAAGCCCTTCGCCTATCAGTCTATTTTCTCCTTTTCATATTGCCCGGATCCTGGTAGAGGCTTTTAAAATTACTAGAGAAAGGTTTTGTATTCCTCTCCCTCTGTCCCCTCCTGCTCCTTGTCTTCCCCTAAATGTACACACCAGTTCATCACTAAGACAAAGAAAAATAAACCCTCAAGGATATGAATGTGATGACATTTTTTACACATATTCTAGAAGGCTGTCAAAGACAATAATGAGCATGGCTATTGAGTAAGAGTCGATGCAAATAGTATTGATTTCCAAAAAGATTTTATTAAAATTAACAGATTTCCAGGGAAAACATAAAACATCACACAGGGAAAATATCAAATATATTTAGCCATCAAATCCTCTGCAAGGAACAAAACGAACCAGGAAACTCTATGTCAGAAAAATATGCATGAGACATTTTATCCAAGTGATTATAAAAAGGATATATAATCTGCTTTAAAGAATCCATTTGAAATTGTAGTGGGGTGGGTGCCACTGATGTGCATAAATCTCTGAGGTTCAAGTGTACAATTGACTTGTATGTCTGCTAATGCGAGATCTTTATTCTGAGTTAAAGGTTAATTGTAAAACACCTGACTAGTATACCCAAGATACGACCATCTTTGTTTGTTTGATAGTTGAAGAAATCTATCCACTATACACCAATTTATGATAATTATGGAGTTTTACTTTACTTTTTTCTTTATCCAGCAACATTTTTGACTTGTTTTAGATTAAAGTGTAAGTCTCGTTAATTATGGCATTTACTCCTCAGCGTGTAATTGGTATCTGGTGCTTCTAACCTGTTAGAGCTCTTACTGTTGTTTCAAGGGGGGCTAATGAATTTGCCTGAGGTAAACTAAAATGGAAAGTACCAACTTCCTTAAATAATTTCAATGATTTCTTGTAGCTTCCGCAGTTTAAGATTGTTTCAGCGTAGGGGGCGGGGGTGGTGAAAGGTAGGTACTCTGTCTGATTACCTCCCAATCAGAGGGAAGGAGATAGGGGCCTGTATTACTGGCAGCACTGTGTGCCAAAATGTAATCAAATAGGAAACTGGGTGCCAATGGTAATTTTTTGAAATGTGCTTTTATGACATCCTCCGCAAAGATGAAAGCAGTGTTCCCTAAAACAAACAAACAGCACTGGACTTGGGCTAAAGCTCTGATAGGAAATTTATTTATGTTCCACCAAACCCGACTTGAAAGTCAGTGTACATGATTTGGAACTTTTAATTGTTCTTGTGTCTCTCCACAAATAAGGAAATCCTGGCTTTCTGTAAAAAACTCTAGATCCTGACTATTGGTTTCTTTTCAAGATTCGGCCACACTAATTGCTTTCTGTTTGATTCCCTGCCCTTCTGAAATTGAAGGTTGCCTCCAGGCAGGAGAAAAGCTGTGGTGGTGACTTGTGGGTTTGGGGACAAGGGGAACCCACAGCGGTGGCTGCAAGCCAGTCTCATTATCACACGGCTCGGCAGGGCTGGCCAAGGGGCCTGGCTGACTGCTGCAGATCTGAGCCCATGACTGGAAGGTGTAGAATCTCAAAGCTTTCTCTGCATTATTTATCATTTCTGACTGATAACAACACCAATTTCTTCCACAAACCAAATACTGGTCATTATGGTTTTGTTTTAATGTGGTATTTGGTATTGCATTTCACTGTTCTTCAACCGCAGATTTGAAAACTGGGAATATATTCAGGGCTATGTGTTTCACAGGAAATAGATGTTTCACTTCTTTTCAGCAATAATATGACTTTATAGCTTCTACACCAACATATCCCTAATGTTGCTATGTGATTGTTTCCCCTTTGAATCTGTCCAAACAGCAGTGGTGAAAGTCGAAGTGACTTTATTGGTGTCTGAGAACATGTTTGAGCTCGATGAAGTCAGAAACAATTTCATCAGTTATGTTACCCGATGGTTTTATAAATGGGATTTCAAAATTAGAATTGCATAGTAATCCAGAAAGAATGAGTCTGTGGGATATATAGGCATCCTTGCTGAATGAAAACTTTATAGAAAGAGGTAATTAGCAGGAAAAGCTGTGGGTCAGACTGCGTGGGTTCAAACCCCAGCTCTGTCACTCACCAGCAAGGAAGGCTCGACCTCCGTGCTTCTCAACTTCTCCGAGTTTCTCAGATGTCACCCGAGGGTGGTAATGGCACCTGGGACTTAGGGTTGTTAACACATCTTAGGGCGCTTAGATCAGCACTAGGCACCTTTTGGTGGCTCAATAAATGCCAACTGCCATTACTTTCCTAAAATGTGTTAGTACTTTTAAAAATTGCCCATTAAATATAATTTGACGTTTTCCTGCATTCTGAGTCATCTTTGAGGACTTCAGTGATAGCAAAGGGATGGATGCCCTCCTGGGATCCTAGGCGATCTAACCACCCTCCAGGTGGCGCTGTTTCAGCCTGGAGCCTTTAGCACCCCTCCCCCCCCTCCCCTGCCCCGCCTGCTACCTGCTCCACCCCACTGCCTGCCCATTGCTTCCTGGGCCAGTGCGGGGGGCGGCGTTTACCTGTCTTCATTCTCACGTTAAAGGACAAGTACCCCATGCTTCCCTTTCATTATCCTTCTTGTGATATCTGAGTCAGTCTTTTCTCCCACTAGCTTGTACATTTCTTGAGTCCGGAGGCCGCAGCCTGTCTTGTCATTGCTCTTCCTCAGGGCTCGCTGCACAGGGTTCCCCAGTGCCGCAAGTCTGGTGCCGACTGCACTTAACAAGCCTGTGCCCCCGAGGCCGACAACCTGTGTCCCAATTCTGGTTTTACAGTTTAGTAGCCTGAGTGAGGGTGAGAAGGTTACTCAAACTCTTAAGTTTAAAGCTTTAGTTTCCTCATTAATAATAATAATAAAATAAGTGATAATAGTACTGACTTCTCAGGATTGTTATGGAGATTAGATGAAGTGATCTAAATGGAAAGACCAGCATATAACAGTTACTCAATAAAAGGGGGCAATTACTATAGTTGTGGCTAAGCTAAGAAAGTGATCAGTAGCCCTGATCTCTGTGCCTGACCCACCCGCTGTTGTAGAGGTGCTGGGAAACGTTACATGAAACTCAAACATGATCCAGAGAACAGAGCATTCAGAGAGAATAGGAGTTTTCAGTAGAAAACTTGCAGCATTACAAATAGGACAAAGCAGGGAATGGAAATAACTATTTTGTTCATTCATATTAAAACTAAATATAAGCCCCGGCTGGCGTAGCTCAGTGGATTGAGCGCGGGCTGCGAACCAAAGTGTCGCAGGTTCGATTCCCAGCTGGGGTAAATGCCTGGGTTGCAGGCCATGACCCCCAGCAACCGCACATTGATGTTTCTCTCTCTCTCTCTCTTCTCTCTCTCTCTCTCTCTCTCTCTCTCTCTCTTTCTCTCCCCCTCCCTCCCATCCCTCTCTAAAAATAAATAAATAAAATCTTAAAAAAACCTAAATGTAAGTCTTTAACTCTTAAAGCAGTATGTTTCACTTTCTAAAGAGCACCAACTACTTCCTTTTATCCTTATTTTAAATTTCTTCAGTGAGTTATCTGAACTATTCATCTGCATGGTCCAAATTCATTAGAAAATTGTAGGTATAGACCAATGGTTCTGAGCACCTTTCTGACTGTAAATTTAAATAAAACTATTCCCTCTATTCTCTCTGCATAGTGACATGATCTAAGCAAATAGAGGCCACCTTGGTCATGGCCATTCTACCCTGGCCTTAGATCTGGAAGAAACCTCAGAAATCACTTTGTTCAACCCAACCATTTAGACAGATGAGGCTGAGGAGGCTAAACAAGTGAAGTCACTCACTGAAGACCAGAGAGCTGATTACTGGACATGACGCCAGAGGACTCCTGTCACCTGTTGATTGCTTTGCTAAGATTCATGAGGCCAAAGGTCCTCGACGTGTCCCTGAGCACCTGTTCCGCTAAACTTCCCAGTCTGATTTTTTAAAAAAGCATTTATGAAAACAGCACCAGGTCGGGGATCAGGAAGCCTGTCTTTTCTGACTCTACCGCTCAGAAACTTGGGGAGTAACCTTATTCCCTAGTCTTCATCTTTGACAAGAGAGACCAGCATGCCACCTTCCCAGGGCTGCTGGAGGATCAAATGAGCTGATAAAGGAGAAAGTCCTTTGAAAGAAAGATCAACTGGATGCTCCTCATACCAGGGTTTTTGTCCTGAACCCTTCCTGTGCCGTATGTCATTCATGTACCCTTGATCAGTGCAGCTCATGAATGGGAATGAAGCTTATCATCCTATAAAGCCTGCTTGAAGATTTAATGAAATGGTATATAAAGTACCAGACACAAGGTGGACTCTCAAGAAATGGTAGCTGTTATCAAATTATTATAGTACTTCCTCAAACAACTTTGTACAATACTGCAAGGATGTGCAAGGCCTCCTTGTCCATAGCTGCCCTGTCTTAGGAGGTCTCACTGTCTGCGACCCTTGTAAATCTTCAACACCCAGAACTGCATCCCAGCACTACTGGAGATGCACAATGCTTCCTTGCTGAGCTGAGTAAGTTCAAAGTGTGTTTATACTTATAAAATGGCTTGCTAGAAAGCTTAGCTGTAGAACTTATGAAGGAAAAAATGGCTGCTCTGAAAACCATTTCTGAACTTATGTTTTCAAAACAATGAACTCTTCCACTTATGTAAATTAAAAATCTAATAAGCACTGTGTACAGGGAGGTAAGGTCCAAATTGCAGCCCAGCAGGGCTTTGCACCTCCAGATGGCCTTGGGCCAGGTTGTCCTCTTCATAGCGTGTGTGTGTGTGTGTGTGTGTGTGTGTGTGTGTAAAACCTCAGAGAACCATGTGGAGGTTACTCAGGGGTGCGACCCTCACTGAGGGAATGGAAGCTCCGTGTTAGACATTTCCTCACACAGCAAAGCCTGACAGACACCCTGTGACTCTGTCCTTTACTTCAATTTTACTTGTCCACTCATGGGGAGGAGGAGGGGTTGAAAAATTAAGCTGATGCATAGTTTTACACATAAATTCACGAAGTCTTCATTAGAAAGTAAAACCACAGCGTGGGAGTGATCAAAATAAATTGTATTGTCATAAAGCAATTAAGAGAAAATCAAGCAATCAAAAGGTGATAAAAGCCTATTAGGTAAAGGGCCTGCAAAACATAGCAGGTTGTAAAAAAATTAAATTCTCACACAGGAAAAAATGCAAATGCATGTGATTGTCTCTCTATGGCAAAGAGTCAGATTACTGATGTGTGTGAAGAGTTAAAACAAAAGCCTTGAAAAATGTGAGGTGCAACTTTATTTCTCACATGTGCTGAGATTTGAAGATTTCTGTCCCCTAAATTCTTTTTTTTTCCTCCAAAGGAAGTCTGACAAAACAGTTGTGTCCTTTGAAAATAAGAAGATACATCCTTTAAAATGAAATGCAAGAGCATGTAATGAATTTCATGTAGATTTCCACTTTTCAACTCTTTGAGAATATTCTGGAATTATAGCCTTTAGATGTCAAACAAATCTTACTCTAATGCCATTATTAGAAACGAAGAAACTGCGACCTGAGAAGGTTAAAGCCAGGTTTGCATATGGCTAATGGGCTAGTTAATGGGAGCAGATCTGATTCTACACACAAGATTGATTCCCTTTTTCCCAGCTCAGAGCTTTTTCCACTAGGCTGCCTTGCTTTTCTGCTATCATGTTAGTTCTTGAAACATTGGGTCCTTATCAGAGTTGGCAAACTTTTCCTATAAAGGGACATATAGTAAATATTTGGGCTTGGCAGGCCACAGGGTCTTCCTTGCCGCATGCTCCCCTGCCCCCCACCCCCAACCTGTTGTAGTGAAAGTGGCTGCAGAAGGTACTTAAACAAGGGAGGTGCCTGCACCGCAGTGAATGCACTTACAAAAACGGGCCCCTGCCCTTATTTGGCCAGCAGGTGGTAGTTTGGTGACCTCTGGTCTATATCATTTCTTCAGTAATCATTAAGGTGTCCTTAAAATAACCTGAACCAAGATTTCTAGATATTATAAGGTTGTTTCTAATGGAAAGATCGATCAGTTCCCTTGGTTAGGTGTGTATTTTTTTTTCTGCACACTTTTCTAAGTTTTCTGAGGCCTTCCTCGGTGAGACCAGTCCTTGGTACTACAAGTGGCCGAAGCCTCAATCTTGGTCTTACCCATTTGTTTCTGATTCAATAGCAGGCAATTACACAATGCAGACAGGTGCTGGTACACAGTGACCTTGCAGCTGTCCCAGGCAGGACTCTCTCTGTGTCCACAGTGACTGATCCCAGCTTAAGGCAGGGATCTAACTGCTTTTCTGCAACTGGATAAACAGTTGTCCTAACACTTCAGCTAATCTGTCTTTTTGGCACTGATTAGAAATGCCACATTTATCATATATGAACTTTCTCTATGCATGTAAGTAAGTCTGTTTCTACATAGTCACATGTTTCATTAATCTCTTCATTTATTTCTCCATGGATCTTTGGAATATTGTATCTTCTCTGCCAGGAAAGTCTTTATCCAGATTTACTTTTGTGTCTTTTAATAAAAATGAATAGTTCTCTTCATATGTGTTGTATATTTTCCCTGTGGTTTTTACATAAGCTACAGTTCACTGAATTAAATAATTTTTTATTGATTTTCTTTTTAGAGAGAAAGGAAGGGGGAGAGAGAAAGAGAGACATCAATTTCTTGTTCCACTTTCTTATGCACTCGTTGCTTGCCTCCTATACGTGCCCTGATCAGGGATCAAACCCACAACCTTGGCATATTGGGACCATGCTCCAGCCATGCATATTGGGACTGAGCTGCCCAGCCAGGACAATGGTTCACTGATTTCTAAAGCAGCAAACAGGAATACAAGTGACTGAAGCCTATGTAGTGAGAGCAAACACAATTGCAAACAGAGCCTGAGTGTGCTCTGTCATTTCTGTATCCTCTTTGGTACTGGAAGCGACCGGCTGGTGTGCACCAAAACAAGAAGAGAGCGTGGACAGAGAACCAGGCAATTTTACAAAGATTCTGGACCCAGTCAGGGAACAAGGCAGCCTTAGCCCTCTTGGTGGAGCATCTCATCAGCGCACACGTGAAGAAGGGTCAGAAGCTGCCTCTGAGGGCAAGGACTGCAGGGACTCTGTGGCAGGAGGCATCTCCTGTTGGGTTGCACAAGCTTTTGGGTTTTAATTGGATGAAACCGATCCTTCTGCATTTCCCTTTGTCCACAATGGCTGATCTGAGAGCTTCCCTTCTTCCAGATCACCCCTGCCCCATTCTGGCTCATTGGCCCTAATTCTTGCTTGGTACCTACAATGGTTCAGCCTAGCCTGCCTTAGTTTAGTTGCTTACTTGTCATTCTCACATTCACTTCTGTGCCTGTGTTTATTTGAAATGATTTATTGGGCCTTATGTGCATTTACTACCTGATTCTAGTCTCTTGACTTTTCTTGGCCATTTTGTCTTCTGGTTTTCCATTTTGGGGCAATAACCCTGCGGCTCTGGCAACCACTTATTCCCCAGGAACATCTGTTCCCCAGAGCCTGCCGGCCTCCTGGGCAAGACTCCAAGGTAACCCAATGTCTCTATCTTCTCCACAACTCATTCTTTTTCAAAAAAATATTTTTAAAAGATTTTATTTATTTATATTTAGAGATTAGGGAGAGAGGGAGAGAAACATCAATATGTGGTTGTCTTTCACATGCCCCCTATTGGGGACCTGGCACACAACCCAGGCATGTGCCCTGACTGGGAATCGAACTGCTGACCCTTTGGTTCGCAGGCTGGCACTCAGTCGACTGAGTCACACCAGCCAGGGCCACACAACTCATTCTTATCCTAGTTAATACTAGTAGCTATTTTAAATTATACCTCTGTATGTGTTTTTACAATAACCATATAGTAAGAGATATCAAATGAATTCCATAGAGTCACTTCTAACTAAACCTCTTGTCTATTTTGTAAAGTCCTGTGTTAAATGAAGTGCCACAGATATTATGAGGAGGCTTATCTAAGCCAAGTAGATAAAATCAATGCAGAGAGTCACTCTCCTGGCATGTACACTGGGCAGGTCAGGTGACCAACGCCACTTAGACTAAGGTGGATGCTACCTGTTGCTGGTTTTGCCACTTCCAGCTGCAGCTAACAGTATTTGATGTACATTTTCATGCATAAATATTCCTATTGTATAAACTGAGACACATCTATACCAGGGCATGATGAATAGTTGTAGTAATAGTAGCAAAAGATTTCCAGCTTGTATGTATGACTTGAATTTCCACTAATATAAAGCTTCTCAACCATGGTCTTAGATTAGCTTGGCAAGCTTTTAAAAGATACAGATGCCCAGGTCCCAATCCAGGCCAATTGAAACAGAATTCCTAAAGGTGGGGCCCAGGCACTGCATTTTTATAACTTTTTAGGTGACTCGAATGTGCAACCAGGGTTGAAAACCACTGTTTTAGCACAGCTTTTGGAAGCTCTAGCATCGGCTACACGTCCTGTTGTTACCAGACCTCACACTCTCAAACTTGGAGAAAACTTACAGGAACCCGGTCTGTGAGTTAGGTCATGCTACCTGACTTGGTATTCAGAACTTGGACTTCTTTTTGACCTTTCTCTCTTGTGTTCATCTTCCAGATTCAGGAAGAGATGTACCAGAGAGAATGATGCATAATTTTTAAGAGGGCCATATCAGTGCCCAGAGCCATGAGTTTGTCTCCACAGGGATTTAAGCGGCTGTGCTATCTTTGAAAAGTCTGGTAGGAATTTCAACAGAATGAGAAGTTCAGTGAGTATTAGTGGAACCAAAGCAAGTCCACAGTGAAATACTATTGTCAAAACAACAGTGTATCAGCCCGCCTTTCCAGATGTAAACAAGACTCACTATAGTTAGTCTGTGCAGAAAATTCATTTATAAAGGGATTGAGTGAAGGTAGGAGGAGTGCCCAAACCCTGCCACATGATTGCCCCTGTGAAGGCCTGGCTGTTGCCACTGGAGGGCCAGGGGGGCAGTCCACCCTGAGGATCTGGGGCTGGACCCCTGGAAGTTCTGTTAGCACATATGCTCCATCCCCCAGCCCTCCCAAGGATGCTTTCACCATCAGCTTAGTTAAATGATGGTCTTTCTGGATGGAAATGTTGACATTGTGCAAGATTATGCCTGGCTGTAAGCATTGCTGGGAAACTGAGTGATTTTTTTCAATACTTGGGAAGAAAGACAGATATTGTAAAAAATTCCTAAAACATAAGGAGGATGTTCAAGAGATACACAGTAACCTTAAAGAATGACAAACACCCTTTTTGAGCTTGTCCCTTTCCCTTATCCTTGGATGCTGTCCCTCCTAATAAAAAACTACCTGGAAAGGACCTGACTTCCATCATCTTTATGTCCCTGTGAATTCAAAACTCTGGCCTTCTCCCTCCCTGGAGCATGTGGACTTTACCTCATCTCTACTAATGGAGGGGAAGGCAGGCTTTACTCTTTGCTAGGGACGTTCCTGTTTGCAGTGGTGTTGGGGGAGAGGATTGTTAGTTGGTGTGTAAAGAGAATGAAAAGAAGCTCCCTCTTCACTCCATCCAAAAAAACAACCCTAGAAGAGTTCCCCATCACCCCACACACTTTTGTTTACACACAGGGTGCCCCCGAACTTCAGAGTTGGGCTCAAAATTAAGGAAGTTTAATGAGTACTCAAAGCAAATTTTAGAAGAGCTATAATAAAATACTAACAGAAAGCTGGAGCTGTGAGGAAATGCTGGTAAAAGAATACTGAGAACACATGAAGAGAAAAATTAAATACAACAGATTTTATGGAGAGGGTGGCACTCTTTCTATTAGGGGTAGGGAAAAATGAAAAAAAAAAAAAGTTACAGAGTAACAGGAGGGGCTTTAGTTAGACCAAAGGAACTACATCCCTGTGATGTTGCCCTGAGGACACCCGGTGACACTCCTGGTCCTTCAGTGGAGGCGATTCTCTTCCAACACTGATGGCTTCTGGCAGGACTTGCGTAGCGGCAATGCGATGACCAAATACTGTTTTCAAGTCTCTTGCAGGTTTTGATGCTGTGAAAAAGCTTCTTCCCAGTCCTCCAGTGGAAACCAAATCAGTGTCTTCAAGCACATCGGTGACCTTTGCACAGTCAAATGAAGCCTCTGGGTAGATGGTGGAATAAATACGCACAGCTGAGCCCCTGCCTGCCCGTGGATCCAGCTTCACCGGCTCCTCACAGCGCGAGTGGTTTGCGTTCATCTGGTCCCCTGTCCTCTTACCCAGGGTGGCCTCCTGCTTCTTGAAAAGAAGCAGAAAGTCTGAAACACAAACTTCAAAGACAAGGGGAATTATATTTTAACATTTTTATTTCATTAAACTGAGGCCATTCATGAAAGGTCGTCAGTAAAGAACAAACAAGATAAGCACTGATCTGCACGTCTTCCAGAAAGACGGAGGAAGGAGTGGCTTCAGAGCCCAGTGCAGCATAATGAAATGCGTGCTGGCTGCTGATGGTGCGCATTCAGTTCAGTTTTCACACAGGAGGGAGGGGTTTTCTACTGCAAGCATTTGGTTGGTGTTGGTCCAGTTTCACTGAGGGAGGAAAGTTCCATGTGGGAACATTTACTGTTTTACCAGGCTATATAAAGATGTTGCCTTTTCTAGAACTTCCAAATTCTAGTCTTTGCTTTTGGGAGCCTGTGTTAGATAACAAAGAACGGTGAAAGTATAAAAAATAAAAACAGGAGACCCAAGCAAATATTTCAAAGGATGTGTTTATTTCCAAGATAAAGTCTTGAAAAAATCGATGAATGGCAACAAAGATATATTGATAATAGCATCCAGCATCTGTAAGCACATGACCTCAATTTAGTCCTCACAAAATGCCTATGATGTACCTATTATTGAAGCAAATGAGGTTCAAAGGTGTTAAGGAATTTGTTCATAGTCAAAAATTGCTTACCCATAATCTTTCCGCTTAGCTACACTGTAACCTTTGGCAGACTCCGCTGCAGTCAGCAGCTGCGGGGGGTTACAGTGGACAGTCAGGGCCCTGCCATACCCTCTTGTTCCTGCCACTTGGGTGCACACTGCTCAGTTTCTAAGTTGGCAGTTCTTTGTCTGAAGACTTTCCTGGGCTGACCTTGGAGCCCATTCGGCTCCTATGGCAGGTCCAGAATACCCATGAGTGAGTGCTCCACAACCCATGACTAGAAGCTGGGTATTTATATCCTAGGCCCCTCATGCTTCAGGTAGGACCACTCTAAGGCATGTATTCTATATTGACTCCGAGTTCCTCAGCAAAAATAAGCCTCAGTTAGCCACGGTGGGGACTTGCTTGCTAACAAAGGAAGGCTCTTTCCTTTCACACCTCCCCACGCCCCTACCAGTATTTCCCAGAATCGATATCCAAATAAACCCCTTGCATTTGGATCCTTGTCTCAGGTTCAGTTTCCAGAGGAACTCAAACAAAGGCAGTTGTATGTGTTCATCAATGAAGTTTGGTGCTGAGGCAACTGTGATGGTTTGATGTCAAAATTTCAGCCTAGTTCTCCAGCCCTCTTTGTATCCCTACCCTTTGTAATGTGAGTTTGCAGCTTCTGCTGTCAAGAGATGGAAGATACTGCTTCATCCCTTGCAGCTGTGTTGGCCTCGAAACGTACTTGGGCTGATAGAGTGAGGCGGAAGTGACAGTGTGCCAGTTTTGAACCTAGGCACCAGGGGGCTTTGTGTGCTTCTCCTCTCTCTCTCTGATGTATGCTACCCTCATATAAACAATTCTAGGCTTGTGTGTGCTGAAGGATAAGAAAACACATGCAGCAGAGCTCCTCAGAGGTTAAAACCACCCGAAAGCAGCCAGCCCTTAGCTGACTTACCAGCTGACCACAGACACATGAGTGGATCTAGCCATCCGCAGTCCAGTCTGGCCCAGATCAGCAAAACCACTCAGCAGACCCAGAGACTTCAAGGCAAAAATTAATATTTATTCTTGTAAGCCACTGCTTGTTACTATGCAGCAATTTTGTGGCAATAAATAACTGATACAGTTACTGCAAGATCTTCTAATTTCTGTTCTTTTCACTACCTTCCTTTCACCATACTATTATTGTACACATTCACTTGCTCTCTTCCTCTCTGTTATTGTTTGTTACTATATTAATACTTCCTCTGATCACTAATCAGGCAGGATTGCTCAGCAACATGTAGGGGACTAAATGCCACCGATTTAGCTGTAAACTAACATTACAGAAAACCTTTTCAGGCTTGTCCTTCAGTTACTCTGCTTGTTACACATTGAGTAGCTAGGATATTTTTATGTAACATGATCCTAATATAAAGAATTTTCTCAAGAGGGGGTGGAGGGCTAAGGGAACAATGAGGCCCTCAGAGAAACATAGAGGCCCTCAGAGGACACAAAGGGAAATGAAGATTTTTCTCCCAGATTTTTTTTTAAAGCCAAAAAGAGAAGATGGGACACAAGGTAATGTCTTATTTCTAAATATTCAATAATTGAGCTCCAACTATGTGTCAGGCACTGTTAGGTGGTGGGAACGCAAGAGCGGATAAGAGTATGGTTTCTGCCTTTGAAGAACTAAGGATCTAGTGGAGGATTATGCTAGAAAAAGCAAAAGTTAAGTAATTCTTCATATTCTGGAAGCTTGAGAGAGGATTGGTAAACATGTTTTTCTCAGGTGGGGGTGGAGTTTAGACAAACAGGTTACTATGAGGCTGATGGCTTCCCAGAAGGCAGCTTGAAGAAGATCAAAAGCCAGAGGATCCGGTGGGGTGGGGCTGGTGCTAGTGGAGAGGAGGGAGGGTTAGACAGAGAACAGGTAAGGAAACTTCACCCCACTACCCAGCTTTAGGGCATGCAGCGAAGTCCTGACAACCTCTGGGAAGCTGACGATGGGGAAGTGCATCCTGGGAGCTCTCCTGTGCTCAGGATGAGATAAAGCTCATGGGGTTGCTGAGGGGAATAGGCAGTTCACAGATTTACATGTAGTCTACTTACTTAATAGCAATCAATGTGTCATTTCACATTTGTGTTAATTAAACTTTTTAATAAAACTTTGGGTAAGAGTGCTTATCTCATATTTCAGACATTCCCAGGAGTGCTTAGAAGGGGACTCTGAGTAGGAAAAATATGCCATTTGGCAATATTCCATCAAATTAATTACCATGGAGAAGTCGTGACAATTGCACAGAAGGGTTTGCTATAAATATTTGAATCAATTCAGAAGATAAGTTACCGCAGTTTTGCCAGTGCTTCTCTCCCACGTGGAAGCTTGCAAGAGATCCAGGCAATTTGCCTTCCCAAGATTCCAAAAGTGTGAACTTGATCTTTGAAATCTGACTTCCATGTGGGATTGCATGGGACCCCTAGATACTAACACCAAGAAATAAGGAAATGCTTTTCTTTGCTCTTTAGAACAGAGACACCAGCACAAAAGCTTCCACTGAAGCTCACCATTCAGGACAAGCTCTGTCACCTTCTGAGACACAAAATGTAATACCACTATGCTGGCCACTTTCACCAACTTTTTTTTTACCAGTTTATTTTAGCTTGACTCCATTTTACAAATTTAGTTTAGCTTGACTGTATTTCCAGTGCCCAATGTATTTTAGTCAACAAAAGAGTGTAAGAATTATATATCATATTACACTCAAGAATAGCAAAGCCAATTAAAACCAAAAATGAACACCGAAATAAAAAGCACTTTCCTCTAGGTAACTGAAGGAACAATGCATTTCTGAACATATGAATTTCTGTATGATATATAGAAAGTATATTTAGGTGGCCCAGGGTGGAAAGAGGCTTTAGAACAGGTCAGGACAAATGTCCCAGGTCTCATAATTTGAAGGTCTCTCGGCAGCTACAGGTACTTCTTGCCTGAACCACATTCTGCCTATCTGTCTGTATTCAAAAGAAGCACATATGACCCATGATGGTGATGAGAGAGGTGGTCCCTTTCTCTGCCAGTCCTGAGCCCTGGATATTTTGATAACAAAGCACTGGTATATGGTACATTGAGGAAGAAGTACCAGTAGTAGTTCATTAAAAAAATAAATGGGTCATAGCTTTCTCTTTCTTGTGGTCTTCTATCTTGGTCCTTTGCTTCTCCAAATACCTGATCACAAAATACTAACATTACTTTTGTTTGTTCTTCAGATTTAGTTTTGTTTTAGGTGTCTGCCTATAAAAGGTTTGGGACTTGCTGTTTTGTGGGTGATTCCCTGTACAGTCTTCACTGAAGCCATGGAAGTACCAAGTTCGTGACTCCACTGACTTGTAAAATCCCAACTGTCAGCCATGCATGGACACATGGAGAAAAAGTATTTTGGGTTTCTGTTTCTATAAGTATACTTTTACGAGTTTCTTCTGTAGAAGACAATGATGTACCTCTGGTATTTGATACAGATCAAAAGCATTTGCCTTCATTTTAATTTTGTTCTCATGGGCTTCCTTTGAGACCAATAAGACATGCTTGAATTGAATTAAATTGAAGTGTGGTACCCAGTACTGTGGGAGTATACAGCTCATGCTCTGCCAGAGTAAGAAACAGAATCAGTGGTCATCAGCACATTTAACCTCAAGTCTCTATTTCTCCATCCTAGATGAAAGGCTCATGTAGGAAAGTACCCTAACAGCCTTAGAATCTAACCGCTTATTCTGGTATTGCATCTCCATCTTTCCTCACCTCCCCCAAGATGCCCATTCCACAGAACAGAGACTGCAAATGGGCATCCCACAAAAGTGTTTGGTTTTATTTGCCTGGTGTTTAAAGTTTGTTTGTTTGTTTTTTAACTTATCTTGCTGCATTTAGCAACTGGAGAAAATCAGTGACCTACATTGGCACTCTATTCCTGCTGGCATGAATGGCCCAGAGTGTAGTAGCCACTCCCCCGTTCAGCAAAAGCACACCCTTCCCAGCTCACCGGTTTCCACCCAGGCTGCTCTTCACTCATTATGTTGCCTCTGTATGCCTTGGAGTTTCTAACTTTGTGTGAGCACCTACGCACTGACTTGGCATCACGAGGGACCAGCTCAAATCAATATAAACCTCCATGTTTTTGAAAAAGAAGAATTCACCTTCACTTCTTCAGTTACAGTCTTCCTGCTAAAGTTCATGTTTTCTTCACTCTTCTAATTGGTATTTTCACAATCTATTAATACTCTAGTTCATTTGAGTCACATATTGTTTGCACTCTCTTAGGGTATGCATTTTTGAACAATAGGTCCTATGTAAATAGGGCAGAAATAAGGAAAGAACATGGTCTCTACACAGAAGGAGTTTACCCTCATTTAGGCAAAGTGGAAACATTGCTAGTTGAGGTAGATGAATGTACATGAGTTGATAAATGCATCAGGATGAACACTGTTGTCCACTGCAGGAAGATTCACTCTATTTGCCATTGGCTACCCACTTCTGCCTATGTGGAGCGGACAGCCAGAGACCCTCCTGACATTCTGTGCTGTTAGACCTGACTTGGGAGAAGAATATGTAATAGTTCATATGGGAACTAAGTCTGATATCTTTGATAGTTAATATCAAAGTAAATTTCTTAAACCTCTTATGATTTTTCTGGACTTGCTTATTGTTTATTGTGCTTAGCTCAAATCATGGAAAGACTAACATTTACTTTACATTCATATTCAAACTGTATTGGCATTATGGTTGCTTTTAGGTGGTCTAAATGCTTCCTCAGACTTGGACAAGGCTCACCCGGCTGCTAGGAGAGAGATTACCTTACTTCTAAATGATCGGATTTCCACTCACAGAGTAATGTATGACTCCCTTCACAGTACCTCTCAGGAAATTTAAATTTCATTAAGTTTTGTATATATACACACACACTCTTACATATATATACAGAGAGAAAAAGAAATAAATGGAAGTATCATAAATGTAGAAAAGATTATGTTAAACCATTTTTTGTTGTTATTTTTTGTTTTGTCCTGTTTTTTCTTTTCTTTTCTTCTTCTTTTTTTTTTTTTACATTAGACTATTTGAAATGGGCATTTGTCTATCCTGTCACAAGCAGACAGTAATGAGTATGCATTCGGATGTCTTACTGAGCATTTCCATGGAGCAGAGGAAGCTGGTCTTTACTACTGGGCTGCTCAGACTCCCCAGCCATTCCACACTCATAGACAATGGCACAGAGCACAGAGAGTTACCGGGTGAATCCAGTATTAGCTGGGGGGTGGGGAACCACCTCAAGTAAATAAAGGACAACACAAATCTTTAACAGAATTCAAACTCTACTCCGATTTCTGAAAGTCTAATCTATTTAGTTAACATTTTAAACTGTGGCTTTTTAAAACCTAACCCTATTAAAGAGTGACTTAGGACTGGCAACAAAACCGTTGTATCACACAAAAGGTTTTTTTTGTGTGTGTGTGTGTTTTTTTTTACTGGTTCTATTTCTAGCCTGGATGGAAACTGAAAGCTTTTGAAATCTACCAAGACTATCTAATTTTCTAGATTTTTTCACCCAGTATTGAGGTCTGTGGGTTTGGATAAAAGTCACAGAAGTCTGTGGTAACATCTCAAAATGTACATTTTCATGTAAAAATATTATGAGGAAAAGAGAGAATGGGGGTGCAAATATAGTAAAGTAAAAAAGAAGATTCCAGTCTTTTATAAGTTCAAATGGTTTTAGACCTTGTCCAAAGTAACACTAAAATTATAAGTGAAACAATTCAGTTTGCCTGAGACAATGATAGGTGGGAAGCCAAGCTGCTCAAAGAATTACTCAAATCTGTGCAGTCCAGGAGTGATCTGACCCGCTGTGGTCATTCAGAGTTGTCTGAAGAATGACAAGATTATGGAAAGCACCCAGGACAGTGGGTGACAGAAGAGAGGCTTGCGAAATTTACCCAGAAATCATTGCATCATTCCTCGAACTGGTGCAGGCATCTACAGGAAGCAGAGAAGTGAAACCAAAATGAGAAAGACCAAGCCCTAGCAAGGCTGTCCACCCTTTTGGCATCTCTGCATCACACTGGAAAAAGAATTGTCTTGGGCCACGCATTAAATACATTGCGACACATAATCACAAAAAAAAATCTCATAGTGATTTAAGTAAATTTACAGTTTTGTGTTGGGTCACATTCACAGCTATCCTGGGCTGCCTGTGGTCCAGGGCCATGGGTTGGACACCCCTGCTAGAGACAGGACTCTGTACTGGAATTCAGATACAGTCTCCCCTGGTAAAATAAAAACCTCTTGTGTTCAGCGAGTGTTGGTAACCTTCACTTCATAAAATGGGCTTACTCAAAGAACTGATATGTAACTGCAGTTGAGGCAAAGGGATTTCTATTGGGACAAAAATGGAAAGAATCCTTTGAGATAGCTTTGTAAAGTGAGTATTCATTTATTAATCTGGTTATTTTGTGAGCTTGAATTTTCTTATGATGAGATTTCAAAAAGAGAGCACAACTGTTATTTATCTGAGTGAGGCACTTGAAGGGCAAAGTTTATGTCTTGGTTAATTTATTAGTGTTTACCTGTTTTGTGAAGATGTTCTTTCTACTGTTTTTTAAAGCTGGTTAAGAGCCACTTGCTATTCATTTGGCACGATGGCTATTGTATAAATAATAAGATTTTTTTTTGTGGAGTATAGTCTTGAGATAAGAGAACAAATTCTTAGATTAGCCCTCCCTCGAATCCAATGAGTCGCTGGAGAAGTTTGGGGGGTGGTGTTGGGGGTGTTCTCTGACCTGAATAGCAAACCTGGGGGTGGGGGCAGGGAAGAGCTGGCAAAGCACAGACAAGATTAATGAACAAGCTTTAAGCATTTGTGATAGACAATTTCTGCCTTTTGGGGAAGACATATGAAACTGAATCCTCTAAGCATTTCCTCTGGAATCATACCACAGGGCTATCTTTTTATTTGCTTTTAGCCACAGCTACTGACTCAAGGAGGTGGTGTCAATTGTGGTCCTTCCTCTTGCGGAGCTCATTTGGCTGTTGAGCCCTCTTTCAGGACTGGGAATCTAAAGATGGACATAGAAGAGGGGAAGCTGGAGAGTGCAGACAGACAGGCAGGCCTTTGGGAAGGCAGCCTCCCCAAGACCAGGCTTTCGGATTCAGGAGCAGGCCTGGCTTGTGTGCTGTGGCTCCATCACAGCATGGCTGCCACCTCGTCCAGCCCAAAGGAGACCCAAGGTTCTCAGGTGGGGGCCAGAAGCAGTCATTTGTTTGGCGCAGCTCACCTTTCATGAACTGACAGACTGAGTAAGGGAGAAAAACAAGAGAGGGGAGGGGGAAGGGGATGCTCTGCTCACAAGTATTTCTGTTTCTCATTCAGCATTCTCATTTGCAAACTGCTGACAATATTATTCATCCCAAGTGCTATCAGAAGGGTGAATAAAAATAATATATGCAAAAGAAAGCCCACCGAGGCTCCAGCCCACCGGAGACATGTAATCTACAGGTATGGGTCTGAATCTCACTCTTGGTAAGAGTGCTAAACCCAGGCTGTGGTGGGAAGGGGCATCTCCAGAGCACAGTGGAAGGTCCATCCTCACTTACAAATGCACCTCTCCCAACAGCCACAGTATGGTCCTGCCCAAACTGGCCATTCTTACTGACTCTAGGGTACTAGTTACTAAGCTTTTGTCTCTCAGCTTCAAATCCATCCTTCTATAATCTACTTGGGGGCTCTGGAAACTATGATTTTTGTTGTCAGCTAATTCTCTGTGAAATCAGTCACTAGAGAACATTAGAGGAAAACTGGAAGGCAGGAAGAGGGCAGTTTGGCAGCTCAATTGGTTCCCACTTCCATTGTGCACCTGCACTCCCAGAATCCACATTGGGGTCCTCACCCCCTCTGTCTCGGAGACAATGGCATCAGTCAAGTGGAGCCCTTCTTAGACGTCAAATCTATGATCTAGATCTATGAAAGACTCCTAAGGTTTTTAGGTTCTGATAACCCCAATGTCCTCCCTGTGTTTTCCTAACTTTGAACATGACAGGTGCTTTTGTAGTCTTCGTTGCTGCGTTAACTTGGTACGCGCTTTTGGACTATTTCATTCTTGAGCACCTGTTCTCTCATTTTCCTGCATTTTAACACAAAGCTTAGAGTACTATACACATCCCGATGCACCTTGTGTTTTCCATGTTACAATGTATCTTGTGGACATTTGTATATTGAGATTTTTCTCATTTTTATGATAGTTTCATAGTACTCCTTAAGGTTGATGTACCATAATTTATCTAGCCTCTTATTGTTAGACATTGGGCTGATCTCACTGTTTTGGCGATTTAAACAATATTTCAATGAATGACATACCCTATCACCATTTTGCATATGTGCATGTATAGCTGTGGGACAGATTTTCTGAGTGACATGGCCTGGATCATACTCATTTAGATGTTGCCCAATTGCCCTCTGTAGGGACTATACCAACTTACATTCATGCTAACAATGTATGAGAATGTCTGCTTCCCTTCTGCTTCACCAACAGAGTGTTAGAACCCTCTTCTGAAGCTGATAAAACAAGTCTTTCATCGAGCTTCTGAAGTCATAGCATGGTAGTTAAAAGATGCTTTTGTAGGCCTTAAAGATCTAGAGTACCACTTCGGGGATCCATAAATAACCTCTTTCTCCAGGCAGAGGTTCCACAGGGAGCGTTCTCCTCTCCGTTAGGCCTGTCTTCTCCGCTCTCTCAGCACAACGATGAAGCCTGGAGTGAGGCAGCCTGGGGATCAGAACTCTAGCTTCGAAGTCAAAGGCCTGAGGGTGTCTCTGGATGTCAATTTGACCCCCTCCTTGTCATTACCTCCTGATTTCTTTTCAGTGTTATTCTTCGGTATTTTTATGTCTGGGAATTTGATGTTATTTGGAGGCATGGGGACCTGTGGAAAGGTTTCACCAGGAGAGGGAGTGGGAGAACAGACTGACTGGGGAGGGGCAAGGTGACTTATGACTGAGGCCTGAGGAGGACAGCGCAGCAGCCATGAGTGAGGAAGGGAGGGTTGGTCCCCAGGGATGGAGAAATGAAGACCAGCTGATAGGGTGGAGGGAGACAGGAGCTCTGAGCAGGAAGGGAGAAGTGACACATGACACCAAGTTAGTTTCATGTACTTGGTGAAGAGTGAATAGACAAGGAGTAAGTGGAAGACTGAAGAAAAGTTTTCAATTTGTATTTGCAGCTTTGAGTATTACTTTTCTAAGTTTTTAAGTGAAAAAATTTAAACACGGACAACTTTTGAATGAAAGAATATTGAACACTCCTACATGTATTACCTAAGTTAAAAAGTTATTAATACTTTGCCATAATTGATTTATACACATATGCTATACAAAGAGAGGTGTTTATGTTTTTCAGAAACTTTTGAAAGTAAGTTGCAAGCATCACAAAAATTCATCCCTAAAATACTCAGCATATACCTTCCAGGAATAGGGCATTCTCGTTCACGAACACAATAGCATTACCGCATTTAAGAGAATTTGCACTATTTCTCTAATAGTATCTAATTTAAAGTCCATGTTCAGATTTTCCACATTGAACCCAAAGTATCTTTTATAGCTGGTTGTTTCAAAGCAGGATCCAACTAAGTTCCAAGCACTGCATCTGGTTATCTCTTTTTAGTTCTTTTATTCTAGAAAACCTCCATTTTATAAACTATATTGACCTTTATTATTTACTGTCTTTTCGAAGATACCAGGCCACTTGTTTTACAGAGCTCTCACAACCTGGATGTGCCTGATTGTTACTTTGTGGTATTATTTAACTTGTTCCTCCATCCACAGTATTTTACGTAACAGTGTTTGATGTTGGGCCTTAACACTTGATTACATTCAGGTTAAACATTTTGGGGCAAGAATAATTTACAGGCAATGTCTTATACTTTATATTTTATCCCATCAACAAGTGTATAATGTCAGATTCTCCCACAACTACACCCCATTTGGTGGCCGTTGTATTTCTTCATTGTAAAGATACACTTTCCCAATTTGCAATTAGCAAGTAGTTAGAGGGGTAATGTTTGGGCACCTTGCCAAAGGACAGAAGACTAGAAGAATTCTATCTTTCACTATGGGTTTAATTTGGAAAGCTGACCTATGGAGCTTTCCAGTGGAAAACTGGTGGTGTTTAGGGAGCTGAGGCTCAGAGAGAGGGCTGGGAACCATGGGTGCCTGGTGATAGCTGGAGCCAGTGCAGAGGATGAGCTCAGCCAAAAAGACTGTACAGAGAAGAGGACTAGGCCTGGGTAGTGGCCACAGAAGAGATCAGGAAAAAAGTTCTTACCAAGAATAAGAACACATAAACCTGGGAGATAAAAGTTTCGAGTGGGGAGTAGAAGGGCAACAGCACCTGACCCTGCAGAAGGTCTCGTAAGATGAGGCCTGGAAGGAGGTTATGGGGTGTGGAAAACCACCAGAAGGCTCTTAGCAGATTGTTGAGGACAGAATCAGCTTGACAATGAGGGCAAGGTCTGAATCAGACAGAGGCCACCTTCTTCCAAAAAGCTGGATGTGGGAAGACAATAAAAAGGGCATCTTCAGAAATAAGGGGGTGTAGTCATGGAGAAGACTTTATTTCTGGTTGCTTGTTCATTTGTAGGATGCAGTATTTTTAAAATCCTATTTTAGGACCAAAAGTAAGGAACCAGTGGAGAGGGAGAGGACTAAAGAGGTAAAGGGATCATTTATAGGTTAGAGGAGAGGGGAGGGGACATGATCAAGGACACAGGTGTTCCCTTTGGAAAGAATTGTCCCCTTCAAGACAAAAGTAGTCAGTAAGGATGGGGGGAAATGTATAAATATGTTGGGGAGGGAGGATGGGGGAGTTCTTGCCTGATGGTCTCCATTTCCTCAATGAGGAAGTAGATTCCTTTATCTTCCAAGACAGGAGACGTGGGGGTTCAGGGCCTGGAAAAGAGTGGAGGGTTTAAAACAGCTGCTGTTGAGAACGGGAAAGGGGGCCCACACATGCTCACACGATAGCAGGGAAGAAGATTGTGAAAAGGCCACCAGAAATGTAAATGAAAGGTCTGTTCCTTTCACATCTGTAGCTCGTTAAGAAGATCATAGCTCCGTCAAGAGTCCTCATGCGACTACATCTGCCTCTGCTATAGGTTTAAAAAGCGGTGTCAGTGGAGCCTGGAAGCCAGCCTCCCACCCTGCCTGGCAAACAGTCCACAGACGGGCAGCCCTGCCGCCCCTCACGCAGGGCCAGCACGATGCTTCAGAAGTCAGCCTCACAGAGACCCATTGTGGCATGTCAGAACCCACAGAAAATGTTCCTCCTGTGCATTATTTATGACTTTCCTGCATTTATATAATATCCAGCTTCCTGAAAGTAATTTGTTTTGGATTGTGTAGAGCTGGGCAGCACATCAAAGGTATGCTAAGCAGTGGTAATAAAACATTGAGGTTTATGGTCACTGAGGTATTAAATATCACTCGTAAATTACAGGGTGAGTATTTTAAATGAGCTATGGCTGAGAGAACAGTAGGCGCCCCATCTCTGCACATATTAGTTGCCACTACTGCCTGCCTTATTAATTATCAATAGTTCCAAAGGCTTTGTTGTTGTTGTTTTCTTAAAAAAACACTCTATGTCCTTTCTGTGGTTCTGTGAGTGTGTGCATGAGTGGACATGTTATGTGCCTAAACTGGCATTAAGCGTAATGAAAACGTGGGGATACTTTCAAATACTGTAGAGTCTGACAGCCTTTCGTTTAAAAATGAAACATCCATCCATGTTAACCACTGGCACTCTGGCTGCTGTTTAACTTTTTGTGTTTAATTATTCAATCTAGAAATTGCCACGGAGTCCCAGAGGACACCCCAGCCCCGATCTTGTAAAGGGGCTGGTGTGTTAGCAGAACTGAGTCACTCACACTTTGGGAAATTCATCATTTGAAACAGAGACTTCAGATACAGCCACCCCAAGTATATGGAACTTTGGGGGACTCTCCCAGCTTTGCACAGTGGGAGCCCTGGAGAGGTTTAGGAAGTAGGTGGCTGAGCACATAATTCAGGCTAGGCTCCTGTCATTAAGTGGCCTTGACCCTGGCTGGTCAACTTGCCTTTCACTGCAGGTGGCTCTGTGTAGTTCCCTTTGTACAGCAAGGCCACTCTAGACTTGTTTAGTTGGATTTCAACCATATGAAAAGAGGAAGCACAGAGACGAAAGTCAGGTGAACGTAGTTTCTTAGCAGCACAGGTTACACCTCCTCTGTGCAAGGTGGAAGCCAGGAGCATCCGTCACTAGGGAGGTCTTAAATGTGGTCAGCGAGACTCAGAAATGGAATTTGGCATTGTATTTCATTTCAATTAATTAAAAGTTACATTGAAATCAATACTCAATTTAGTTAGAGAACTTTTACATATGATTGGTATGTGACTCTGCCTTTACAACTCTAAATGTTGTGAAATCTACAAGTAGAGAAAGTGTCTCTAAATTTAGCCTCCAAATAGATACACTCTAAGGGTAACATGCACACCAGATTTTAAAGCCTTAGTGTGAAACATAAAAAAACTTACTAAAAATTTTGATTACATATAGAATATTTTGAATGTGTTTAGTTGAAATGTATTATCAAAATTCATTTTACCTGTTCATTTTTATTTTTTAACTATAACTACTAGAAAATTTTAAATTACGTATGTGGCTCACATTATGGTTGTACAGGACAGCTCTAGGTTAGAACAAATATTTCTTGAAGGGGCACGAGCCCATTTCTCCTGAATTCTGCAGAAATCTTGATTGCCGCAGTTACTTGGCACTCACAGGGGCACAGCTTCCTACACAGGGCTTATGGACGTCCTTACCTGAGGGAATGCCAGGACTGGAAATGCAGACTCAGTACCCAGATTAAGGGTTTAAATTTGTCTATAATAATAACTACTAGTCTACTTCTTTTGAATATTTTAAAACTTGATATAAATGACATTTTTCCTTTTATGCTTCTATAGACTTTTTTTGTCCTAACATTATTTTTTTTTGAGAGTTATCAATAGGGATACAGAGTGATACTTGTAGTTCTAGTTAATTCAGCTTCACCACTGTATGGCACAGTGTTCCATTATGTGAATGCACCACAGTTTGTTTACTGGCCTCCATTGGATGGACATTGAGATTGTTTCTGCCATTTAGGTTGTTTCTCACCAGTACAATCAAGTGGTGCTACGAATTGTCCTGTTCACGTTTCCATGTTCACACACGCAAGAGTTTCTCTGGAGCGTAAGTATGGAACGGCAATGTCGAGCCTTAGTGTAACGCACCTTCAACTTTGCCACATAGTGTTAAATTTTCCTCCACAGGTTTTATTGGTTCATATTCCCAACAGCAGTGAGACTTCACTCCATTCTCCATGTGTCGTATTCTTTAAAAGAAAAGTTTAGCAATCTAAAGTGTGAAATAGTGTCTCTTTACTGTTTAATTTGCATTTCTTTGGACATTTTTTTCATATTTATTGATCAGTCAAGCTTCTTTTTTGACATGTTTGTTTGTAACTATTGCCCATTTTTCTACTGGGTAGTTTGCTTTTTCATACGAAGGACTCTTGCACCAGTCCTCTTGACTGCAGATACAGAGGAGACAACTGAACTGTTCAATATCTTATCATTGCTCCTTTTTCTCTATTTGTTTTTCCTTCTCTTTAAATGATTACTTTTTAAGTTTGTCATCTGAGATCAGAGAAGGGCCACCTCCTTGCCAACTCCCTCTGCCCTCTGGGTGTGGTGAGTACCAGGAGTGGGTGAGAGTGCAGGATGCTGCCGTGAGAGCCCTGAACGTCAGGACACAGGGCCAAGCAAGGTGATCTCTGTGTCCTTGGCATGGCGGGCAGCCCTCCTTATGTGCTCTGCCTTTATTAAAGGCAAAAGCTGCTGTTTGTGAGAGAAAAAAAGACAAAATTACCACATGTAGTATATGTAAGTATTGTTCAAGAGGTTCCACTGAAGCTACAAATAGATAAGAAAAATCAAATAATTTGAGAATTCCAAAATTACCACTAGCTTACAGTAGCAAAGGAAACTAGTTTGAAGATGGCAAAAGTGTTTTTAAAAGCATCTCTTGAATCTATAGCTAAGTACCAGGCTGGCTGCATGGGAGCACAGGGTTTAAGCTGACAACAGGACATGAAGCTCTCTAGATAATTCTAACTTAGGTCTTCATAGACCCTTGTGAATCAGTCTTTCAAAGCTTTTCTGTGGTCTGTAACAGCTTTTGTTTCTTAGGACACTTGGTATCATAAGTATAGATATAGTTATTAAATGCTAATAATGATAATTAGCATTTATACAACACCTTTCATCCAAGGGCCTCAAAGAACTGGGCAAACATTAACTCACTAATTCCCATAAGAACCATGAGGCAAGAGTTATTATATTCATTTTACTGATGAAGGAACTGAGGCCCAGAGTGCTTAAGTAACTTAACTTAGTCACAAGACATTAGACCTCATGCTCTCTGTTCATGTTTGTCTAAAAAGTTATCTACTTTTTTTGAAAGACTTATTTTTTTTCCCCCTTTTCCCCTTCTCTTTTCCCCTAGTGAGTTGGGTTAAGCAGTTATGGAAAGAGAAATATTTTAACGCTTAAAAGCAAACTTCCAGAGGGCAGCACAAAGTCATATAATTTTGGAGGCATGTGTATTGAACAAAAGAATACAGGTGTGTGGCAGAAAAGGACAAAAAGGTTAGGTAAGATGTGCCACTGGTTTCTGATAAATGAACCCTCAAGTTGTTCTCTAAAAGAAGTGGCCTCTCATTCCTTTAAAGTGACTAAGAAAATTCTACCATCTCAACAGGTAGTTCTACCAGCCTACTCTAACAAGAAGACTTAGATATTCTTCTTTCTGCTTGACAAATCCTGGGGACCCTCATTAGTTCATTTGCAGCCCATTTTAGTAGATTCTGAATTTCTTTTTATACTGAACCGACACCTGCCTCATTGATCTTAGTTCTGCCCTCTGGCATGAGAAAGAACCAGCCCAAGCCCTGTGTGACATGACCAACCTTCACAGCTCTGGACCCAGATCTTTTGTTTCCTTCAAGCCCTTTTCCAGCAACAACCAGAATCTGCCCAGAATCTGGGCAGCTCCAACACACACGTTGCTGCACGTAGGTACACACCATTCCGTTCACCCTTACCTGACACACTCCAGTTGACCTAGGCCTCTCTTAAAATGTGGCACCCAGACTAAATGTCATATTCCAGATGTGGTTTGAGATTGGGCAACAGCTTCTACCACCTACCATACCATAGTTTTTCCTATTTTTTCAAAATTATGATTTAGTCTTCTTTCAGCCTTTTCTTTTTCAAGCAAAAAAAAAAAAAAGCAAAAGTAAGGCAATTTACCTTGTCATGTCTTCTTTTGAAATCTTTTTTGTTTAATCTTTATTGTATTTCTTTTTCCATTACCATTTAGCCCCCTTACACCCAACCACCACCCCTGCACTCACCAACTGTGGTCCATGAGTCCATTTACATTTTTGCTCAATCCCTCCACTGCCTAATCCATGTCCTCCACAGTTGTCATCTGCTCTCCATCTATGAGTCTGTCTCTGTTTTGCTTGTTAGTTGAGTTTGTTCATTAGATTCCACATATGAGTGAAATCATATGGTATTTGTCTTTCTCTGACTGGCTTATTTCACTTAGCATAATTTCTCCAGGTCTGCCCCTACTGTTGCAAAGGGTGAAATTTTCTTCTTTTTAATGGCTGAGTAGAATTCCATTGTATAAAAGTGCCATAGTTGTTTTATCCACTCATCTACTTGGGCTGATGGACACTTGGGCTGCTTCCTTATCTTAGCGATAAGGAAGCTGCAATGAACATAGGGGTGCTTATGTTCTTTTGAATTAGTGTTTTGGGTTTCTTCAGATATATTCCCAGAAGTGGGATTGCTGGGTCAAAAGAAAGATCCATTTTTAATTTTTTGAGATATCTCCATACTGCTTTGCACAGTGGCTGCACCAGTCTATATTCCACTAACAGTGCCAAAGTGTTCCCCTTTCTCCACATCCTCATCAGCACTTGTTTGGTGATTTATTGATGATAGCCACTCTGACAGCTGTGAGATGGTATTTCATTGTCGTTTTAATTTGCATTTCTCTGATGATTACTGATATTGAGCATCTTTTCCTAGTCTATTGGCCACCTGTATGTCCTGTTTGGAGAATTGTCTATTCAGATCCTTTGCCCTCTTTTAAATTGGTTGTTTAATTGGTGGGTTTTTTTGGTATTGAGTTTTGTAAGTACTTTATAAATTTTGTATATTAACCCCTTCAGTATGCTCTTTCATTTTGTAGGTTGTCTTTCTATTTTGTTGATGTTTCCTTTCCTGCACAAAAGCTTTTTAGTTTGATGTAGTCCCATTTGTTTATTTTTTTCTTTTGTTTCCTATGCCTGGTGAGATATATCCAATTACAAAATTCTATAAGCAATATCCAAGATTTTGCTGCCTATGTTTTCTTCTGAGATTTTTATGGTTTTGGATCTAACATTTAAGTCTTTGATCCATTTTGAATTTATTCTTGTGATCCATTTTGGTGTAAAAAGGTGCTCTAGTTTCATTTTTCTGTACATCTGTCCAACTTTCCCACATCACTTATTGAATAAACCATCTTTAGCCCATTGTATATGCTTGTATCTTCTGTTGAATATTAATCGACTATAAAGATGTGGGTTTATTTCTGGGATCTCTATTCTGTTCCATTGATCTTTGTGTCTATTTTTACATGCGTACCAGGCTGTTTTGATTTCTATGGTCTTGTAGTATAGTTTGATATTAGGTAGTGTGATTCCTCCAACTTTGTTGTTCTTTCTCAGGATCACTGTTGCTATGTGGGGCCTTTTGTGGTTCAATATAAATTTTTGAAATATTTATTCTAGTTCTGTGAAATACCTCATTGGAACCTTGATGGGAATTTCATTGAATCTATAGATTGTTTTGGCTAGTACGGATATTTTAATGATGTTTATTCTTCCTATCCATGAACAGGTTATGTGCTTCCACTTATTTGTACCTTCAGTTTCTTTCTTCAGTGTCTTATAATTTCCTGAGTACAGATCTTTTACATCCTTGGTTAAATTTGTTTCTAGGATTTTATTCTTTTTGAACAATTGTGAATGGGATTGTTTTTTTAATTTCCCATTCTGTTAGTTCATCATTGGCATATAAAAATGCAACTGATTTCTGGATTTTAATTTTGTATCCTGCTACTTTGCTGAATTTGTTTATCAATTCTAGTAGTTTCTTGGTGGAATCTTTGAGGTTTCCTACATACAGTATCATATCATCTGTAAATAAAGACAGTTTTTATTCTTCTTTTCCAATTTGGATGCCTTTTATTTCTTCTTCTTATCTGATTACTGTGGCTAGAACTTGCAGTACTGTGTTGAATAAGAGGTATGAAAGGAGATATTCCTGTCTCATTCCTGATTTAGGGGAACGCTTATAGTCTTTGCTTGTTGTGTATGATGCTGGCAGTGGGTATGTCATATATGGCCTTTATTATGTGTAGGCATATTCCCTCCATTCCCACTTCACTGAGAATTTTTTATCATAAATGGGTGCTGGATTTTATGAAAAGCTTTTTCTGCATCTCTTGGTATGATTATGTTGTTTTTATCCTTTATTTTGTTAATGTGGTAAATCACATTTATTGATTTGCAAATGTACCAAGCTTGCATTCCTGTAATAAATCCCACTTGATCATGGTGTGTGATATTTTTGAATCACTGCTGTATTTGGTTTGCTAATATTTTGTTGGGGATTTTAGTGTCTATGTTTATCAGTGATATTGGCCTATAAATTTCTTCCTTTGTTGTGCCTTTATCTGGTTTTGGAATTAGGATAAAGCTAGCCTCATCAAATGAGTTTGGGAGCCTTCCCTCTTCTGGAATTTTATGAAATAGTTTGAGGAAAGGAGTTAGTTCTCAGAATGCTTGGTAAAATTTACCTGTTAAACCATCTTGTCCAGGGCATTTCTTTCTTGGAGTTTTCTTCGATTTCTGCTTGAGTTTCATTCGGTGTACTCTGTCTATTCAGATTCTTTGAGTCTCCCTGATTTATTTTTGAAAGATTATATGTTTTTAGGAATTTATCCATTTCATACAATTCATCCATTTTGTTGGCATGTAATTGTTCATCATATTTTCTTAGAATCCTTTGTATTTCTTTGGTTTCAGTTGTTTTTTCTCTTATTTCTTTCTCATTATTTGAATAATTTCTATGCCTGTTTCCTAATACTCTTTTTCTAATCTCTTTCTAAATTTCATAGAAGTGGACACTATGATCAATAACACTTTTGAGCTGATTAAAAATAATAAGATTCAATTTAATTAAATTTTAACTTTTTTCTTCATCAGCTCTTAGACTGTAACTTTGGTAGCTGTGTCTGGAATTTGGGTATATATTTAATATTTGTTATGCAAATTATAAACTAAATACAATAGTGGGGTTTATTGTTTGTTGTTAAAATAAAAATTATATGTTTGTATGTTCCTTTTTTAAATTATATTTTATTGATTATGGTATTATAGTTCTGAATTTTCCCTCTTTGTCCCCCTCCACTGAGTACCCTCCACTTCCTCAGGCAATCCCACCACCATTGTTCATGTCCATGGGTCTCATAAAAGTTCTTGGCCTACTCCATTTCCTATACTGTACTTCACATCCCCATGGCTATTCTGTAACTACCTATTTGTACTTAATCCTCTCACCTCTTCACCCATTCTCCCCCACCACTTCCCATCTGGCAGCCATTAAAATGTTCTCCATATCCATGACTGTGTCTCTGATTTTCTTGTTTGCTTAGTTTATTTTTAAGATTCTGTTGTTGCTAGGTATATATTTAATGCTATTTTATCATTCATAGTTTTGATCTTCTTTTTCTTAAAAAAGTCTCTTTAACATTTCATATAATAATGATTTGGTGATGATGAACTGCCTTAGATTTTTCTTGTTTGGGAAGCTCTTTATCTGCTCTTTGATTGTAAATGGTAGCTTTGCTGGGTAGAGCAATCTTTGTAGGTCCCTGCTTTTTATGACTTTGCATATTTCTTGTCAATCCCTTCTATCTGCAGAATTTCTTTCAAGAAATCAACTGTATGCATCTAACTTATGGGAACTCCCCTGTAGGTAACTAACTTCTTTTCCCTTGCTGCTGTTAAGATTCTCTCTTTATCTTTAACTGTTGGCATTCCAATTATGACGTGTCTTGGAGTGGGCCACCTTGCATCCATCTTGTTAGGGACTCTCTGTGCCTCCCAGACTTGCATGTCTATTTCCTCCACCAAATTAAGGAAGTTTTCTTTCACTACTTTTTCAAATATATTTCCAATTTCTTGCTCTTTCTCTTCCCCTTCTGGCATCCCCTATATGTGAATGTTGGACCCTGTGAATTGTCCCAGAGGCTGCTTATACTATCCTCATTTTTTTAAATTTTTTTTTCTTGTTGTTCTGTTTGGTTGACTTTTGGTTCTTTGTGTTCCAAATCATTGATCTGACTCTCAGTTTTATCCACTCTACTGTTGTTTTCCTGTAAATTGTTCTTTATTTCAATTAGTGTATTTTTTTTCCTGACTGGATACTTTTTATGCTGTTGAGGTCCTCACTAAGTTCCTTGAGCATCCTAAGAACCAGTGTTTTGAACTTTGCATCTGATAGATAGCTTATCTACATTTTATTTAGCTCTTTTTCTGGAGTTTTGATCTGTTTTTTCATTTGGGCCATTTCTTTGTCTCCTCATCTGGCAGCCTCCCTGGGTTTGTATGTATTAGGAAGAGCAGCTTTGACTCTGTGTCTATGTTCTGTGGCTTAATGGAGTAGGTGTCCTCTAGGGTCCAGTGGCACAGCCTCCCCTATCACCCAAGCTGGGTACTCAAGGTGCACCCTTTGTGTGGTCTGAGTGCACCCTCCTCTTGTAGTTGAGCCTTATGTGCTGTTGGCAAGTCAATGGGAGGGATTTATCCAGGTCAGTCATCTGCAAGGACTGGCTGTGACCACTGATTACAACTTCCACCCTCTGTGAAGGATCAGCTGTGCAGGCACAGGGTAGTGGTGCTCTGACGTGGTCTGAAGCTGTCCATTAGGTGGGCTGGCCCTGGGGTTTTCAGGGTGGTGTGGGTCAAGGTCAGCCCCCACCTCTGTTTTGCCTAGGGTACTCTGCCTGGGCTATAAAGCAATATGAGATGGCTGCTGCTTGTGCTGGGCTTGGAGATCTTGGGTGAAACCAAGCTGTGAATCTAGGCTGGCTGCTGCTAGTGCTGAGTCTGGGGCTCACTGAAGCCAGCTATAGCTTGGTTGATAGGGTTTAGGAAGTTGTGATGCATGAACCAAGACAAGCCATTCATGTGGAAAAGTAGCTTGGGACAGCCATAAATTGGGTGGGGTGGAGTCTCTGGGGATCTCCAAGGCAGGTCAAACAGTGTTATCCAGGTTTACAGAGTCTCAGTTATGGCATCAGCTTACTGGCTCTATAGGGAGGAGGTTTAGAAAAGGGACAATGGCCTCTGCTTGCCATGATGCCAGATACTTCAGTTTCTCCCTGTGTACCATTGGTACCTTTCAAGCTTCTACCATGGTGCTAGAGCTCAGAGGGAATTAATCTGTGTAGGTGAGTCTGTGTGTGAGTTCTTTAAGAAGAATTGCTTTGGACTGCAGAAGTTTCTTCCACTGATTCACTGCCCACTGGTTTTTGCAGCCAGAAGTGGTGGGGACTTATCTTCCTGGCACTAGAACCCTGGGCTGAAACTCCTTGTTCCCAAGATATCCTTCCCAAATTTTTATCTACCACACATGGATGTGGGACCAGCCCATTCCACATCTGTGCCCCTCCTACCAGTCTGGATGGATATAGTTTCTTTAATTACATAGTTGTTAGACTTCCATTCAACTTGATTTCTGATCATTCTGAGTGACCATTATTCTATATTTTAGTTGTAATTTTTACATAGTTGTGTGAACAGGCAAGCCATGTCTACCTCTGCTGACATCTTGACCAGAAGTCCCTATGTGCGTTTCTGATTACACAAGAAATGAAGTTTAGCATAGTGGCTAATAATCCAAATTCTGGAATCAGCTATACATGGGTTTGAATTCTGGCCCTACCACTAATGAATCATTGAGCAAGTTTATTTAAACTCTTTAAACTTTAGTTTCTTCATGAGTAAAGTGAGGATATCAATTGGACCTCTCTTATAGGATTATTGAGAAGATACTATGTAATAATGAACTTAAAATACTTCATATGGAACCTGACATAGAGAAAGCACTCAACAAATATAAAGCATTTTTATTGTGGAAATACTTAGAACACACAGCAAGGAGGAAAAAGAAAAGTCATCTGTAGTATCCGGCTTATTCCAGAAATATTTACAATGTATTCTTCAATATTTTTGTATACTTTTGCTACTCCTCAGTAAAAGGAATTCTTGCAGAATAAACAAGGTTGTGAAAAGTAGCAGTAAAATTTCCTATGTATCATGACAAACACTAAAACAAGAATATCAAGACTATGGTAGGCTTCACTTAGAACTCTAAGAAATACACATATAAATGGTAATATCATTGTTATTAGAAGTTGCCTAAAATCATATGTAATGGATAAGCTATTCTGTCTTTTATAAAAGTAAATCAGTGATACAATGAGTGTATTTAAGGAAAGCCTCTCAGAACATACATATGCAACCGTCTCCTGGCCAGGGAAATGTGTATATCAAGACCAAAAAGCATCAGGTAAATTGTGGTTCTCAGAACCTTTTATGATCTTACACAACCAAATTACAGATCAAATTTTGATGATGTAGTACTTTGAAACTAGTCATCTCACCAAGAGATTTAAATTCCAACAGTAGTTGATTCAAATTTACTTACCAGATTTATTTATGGGATTTATCTTATTGATAAATAGACTTAAACTTGTGTTAAATTGGTTTCTTTCTTTCTTTCCCCTAACATTTCCTTCCCATAATGTGGTCTCTACTCTGGGAGAAAAGGTCTATGGTTTCCAAAGCTATATTATTTTTGGCTTCTCTGCTGCACCTGACTTATGTGAGAGGGCCATTAGACATGGGACCACACTTGCTCCCCAGGTCCAAGCCCCCACTTCCATTTCACACCCCCTTCTCACAGCCTCCTGCAACTGCTAATAATATCCAGCCATTACCCTGCTGAGCTGGATTCCTGCCAAAGTGGGAGACTCTCAGTACCAGGACCCTGAGGCAAACTTTACCAGCCTTTTCTCAACCCCTGAGCCACACCTTTCCCATGTAATAAAACTTCTAAACCTGGCACTGAAGGAAAGCCAGGCTCTAGCCCTATTCGGCTCCTCAACCACAGGTTGGGCCAACATCTCAAAGGCAGAACACCTGCCAGATGGTCCTGGGAGCTGTGAAGGTCTTCTGAGGCTTGATCAGGTGCCAGGCCAGAAGGAAGTGGGGCCAGTGGGGTGTGGGGTGGGGAGCAGGGCTTGAGACACTACCGTACTTTATGGCACAACGACTTCAGCATAGAGACAGATGGCTGTGGAGGCTGTTTGGAGAGCAAGCCTGTGTCAGACTACAGGGTGTGGGCTCTGTGAGTCATGCCAACAGGTGTGTTATTATCAAAGTGATGTTGGGGGGTGACAGTGGGGGTCTGGAATGTAACTTAAAAGGCCATAATGAGACATTATCTATAAATATTAATTGCTTCAAGTAACATGGCACTAAAAAGAGAGGGTAAAAAGTGGTTTCTTATGAAATCTCTGCTCTCTGCTTTCTGGCCATGTGTGAGCAAATATAAGCGATGTGTAAGCAGAATAAATGAAAGGGGCTGGGTGCCACTTCCATCTGGAGGAAGCCACACAGTTCTTAGTCTCCATTTCTCCCCTGCCCCACTTCCCCAGCACAATTCCCCTATTAGAAACAGACTTTCCATATGGGTATCCTGTTAGTTCCTAAGAAAATCTTACCCTTTCCTGCCATCCTGTCCTAGGATGTGAAGCCTCCCTATTTCTCAAAGTACAGTCACATTGGAGGGTAAGGGGTCTATCATTGTTCCCTACTTGTTCCTGTCTTTCGGGATCACAAAGGATGTGTGTACAATCCACTTTGAGGGTGCAGAGACCTTCTCTGCCTGGGGCCCTGGACAGGAATCAGTAGCAGTCATATCCAGCTTTTCGAGTGCTGACTGGGTAAGTCCACGAGGTGAGCAGTGATCATCTTCAAGGCTGGCTGCCACTAGCAGCTCTTGCTGACGATGCCCTCAATCAGCCTCTTCTCAGCCATAAGAGCCCATTTCCGTATCAACCTAGCAACCTCCCCAGAGTGCCCCTGGGACACCCCAGGAAACATTTTAGCATCACCAGAATCACTTTGCAGAGACAGACCCAGGAGGTAGCCCTGAGCAACATGACCTACAAATAGGACGGCTGCAGGTTCCAACATTCATCCTGTGTGTTTCCACCTTCTGTTTCTCTGCTCATAGAATTAGGATACTGTACAACCCTGAAACTTGCTTCATCACGTTTCTGCTCAACTCTTCACCCTATTATTATCACCCTTACTGTTAGTAAGACTACTAACAGTACCTATATTTACCCATATCAGTTACTTTTTCAGTGTTTGTAGATATTGTATATTACCTCATTATTATTGTTTTGTGATAACTTTATAGACAGCTTATTTATTTTGAGAAAATTCAGTATATTGTTAAAAATTATCAATATATATCTTAGGATTTTAAGTTACTCTCTTCACACAAGACATTGGATGCTATCTTTATACATTATCTCAAACTTTGTCTCAAGTCTAATTATAAGACAGTTTTTCCCAACATAACTCTTTGCTTAACTAAAGGGTTTTTTTCTGAGTAGGAGAAAGAAGAAAGATGAATATTTTTTAAGCTTAATACATAGTAGGTACCTTTTCACTGCTGACCTCCTAAGTTCTCCACTGACCCTAAGTGATAGCTCTTATTATGCCTGTATTATAGACATAAATTCAGTAATATTGCCCAAGGTCACAGAGCTAAAAAGTGGCAGATCCAGAATATAAACCCAGAATTTAAAGTTCTTCCTGGCTCAAAATATTCCAATTATGAACCTGAAGCTTTGAAGTTAAATGCAAGATTCTTGGAATCTTAAAACCATAGGTATTCAGCACTTTAATTTATTTGATAAAACCAAATGAATTATGTGAAACCCAGTTATGAAGATGGAGTCCTAGGTTAGAAAAAATCTTGTAAAAATACTGCACAGAAGATACCACTTATAAGCTTAATTATTTACTAGAAACACTTGATTTTTCAATTATATCACGTAAAGAGTAACTAGGAAGTACATCTAAATTACTGGGATAATGTCAGTGTTAACAAAGATTTATTTTAAATCTTTACCCAATGATTTATTGACTTTAGAGAGAGAGGAAGGTGGTAGGGGCAGACAGAGAGGGAGAGAGGGAGAGAGAAACATCAATCAGTTGCCTCCCACACATGCCCCAACCAGAGATCAATCCTGCAACCTAGGTATGTTCCCTGATGGGGGATCAAACCCACAACCTTTTGGTGTACAGAACAACTCTCCAACCAACTGAGCCATCCAGCCAGGGCAACATAGGGTTTTTTATGGTTACATATTTAAATACTTACATTTTCTAAATAATTTACCTATATTTCTTATTTGTTTTTAAACTCAAAACTCAAGATTCTGAGATTTCATTACTTAAATAATTTTCACTGCAAGGTAATAGCCATCTCTGTACAGGTGACAGGAATACAGACAAATGTTGCACGAATGCTGACTACCATATTATCTTCTTCATAATTCTGCCATACTGGAAAATAGCAAAACCTCAAATCTCCCAAATATGGATTTTGGATAAAAAATTTGGCTTGAAAATCAAGCTTAAGCTGTAGAGGAACACTGCCAGCAGCCTTTGACCCTATGTCATGGGCATCTATTTTTTTGCGGGGGAGGGGGCCTTGGACAGATAATTAGACCTTTTTGCACATGTTTTCCACACTTAGAGGATGGAACCAGATAGTTACTACAGCCCCTTACATTTCAGAAGTCCATGATTCTATGGTTCACAGCAAGGTCGTAGATGAAAATTTCCACTCTTCCTTTCTGTGTAACTGTTGTTTGGGGGTTCCCAGAACTCTTTTCTCCTTTTTTCATGAACAGCATCTACTTCACTGTTGCTTTGGTGAACTGCTCCTCTCTCCCTGTCATCCCATGAACTGCTTGTCTTATAATTCTGGTGTGGCAGCCACTTGGCACACTCCACCCACCTGAGCACAGGGATGAGCCAGTGATACAGATGTGACCCCAGTAGTGCCAACCCAAGCCTTTCTTTGAGATTTTTTATATGGTAGCTGGCAGGGATATTTTCCTTTTCCTTTGGAATTCCCATCTTAGGATGGAGCCCAGACCTGCCTATTTATGCCTCTTAACATGTGAAGGAGCTGGTCAGCAAGAGGCCAGGACTGAGGCAGAAGCCAGGATGAGAGAAGGGGAGGAGAAGACAGATCCCTGATACCTTTCAAGACCCTGGATCTGGTTGACTCTGAGGTCAGCTCCATGATTACCTTCCTGTGATTTGGTGATGGGAGTCTACAATGACCACTTCCTTACTCAAATCTTCTAAGTTTGGAGTCTCTGTCACTTAACAATCAAAAGAGCCCTAAGCAATACAATTCTCCACTTTCCTCCAAATTCCAATATTCTAAATTCCCATTTAGTCAAAGTTGGTGCAAAACTGTTTACGACTCTGGCAGCTCACCATTCACACCCACATCCATGCTGTAAAACACCATGATTTCAAATTTTAAGAAATGGATACTTTTAATCATGAACCAAAGAAATCTTTTCCTCTGCAAAAATATTTGAGACCTTCTTCTGTATCCTGTGTGGGGAATTCTATCCTGCAGAGTCCTCCAAGTCAAGGATGAAATGAGCTATCTTGGACACAATCTGTTGTTCAGGCAGAAAAGGGGGTGGCAATTCCCTTTAGTGGAGAATGCCCCGAGCCCTTCTCTGAAATGGCTTTTATTGGGATCAGTATGCACAGGGGTATACAGTATGCATGCAAATCTCTTCAATGTCTAAAGGCCATAGTTACAGAAACAGATATTGTTTATAGGTAACAGTCAAAGGAACACAGAGATTTGCCACGGAGTCTGTTAGACATGCTGATGCGAGATGGATGTTAAGGCCCATTTCATGAGATAAGGAGTCCACTCCATCTGCTTTTGGACTTAGATATCTGATTCACGGCAACAGGGTTATACAAAGGAAAGCAAGCCTCAAGTGGTATAATGCATTCTTTAGGCTTGATTTCCCACAGAAACCCTCAGTGCTAGTATCGGGCCATGTCTGCCTCCAGCATTCCCAGCATTCCAATAGAGACTTACAGGTCTCTTTCAAGGCTTTGCTCTGGAGGGATTATAGTCTCTGATACCACACAAAATGATCCCCAACAATCCTGATTTTTTAAAAGAAGAAATCAAGCCAGAAAACCTCATCATACTAAGTTACTGAATAGAACTACTGGAATGAAATTCAGGGGTAGGAAATGCCCTCTGTTGTGTTGGATTTGACACTAGATCAAGAGGAGGCAGGGCCTTCTCCTGATGGTGAACGCAGTGGAGCAGGAAGGGAGAGGAAAGAGGAACAACACTGCCATACACCACTGAAAACTCAGGTTTGGCATCATGGAAACATTCTGGTCAACCCTGGAGAGATCACTGAGTAGTGCATTCAGTGTGAACACCCAGATCTGGCCCAGGGCAGCCTCGGCTCCTTATTGCAGGGAAGCTGGGGATGCATATCTGGGGGGAGTTGTTCAGTACCTCTAGCAAGTATAGTCATGCACTACATAACAATGTTTTTATCAACAACAAACCATGTATACAATGATTGTCCACTAAGATTATAATGGGGCTGAAAACTTCCTATTGCCTAGTGACGTAGTAGCCATCCTAACACCATAGCACAGCACATTACTCGGGTGTTTGTGGTGACGCTGGTATAAACAAACCTACTGTTCTACCAGTCTGTAAAAGTATAGCACATACAATTATGTACAGTACATAATACTTGATAATGATAATTAACAATCATGTTGCTAGTTTTTATATTTACTATATTATGCTCTACTTTTTATCATTATTTTAGAGTGTATTCTTTCTACTTATAAAAATTCTGTAACGCAGCATGCCATGTTATGCTGACAAAAGCCTCATACATCTCATTTACTGTGTCTCTTGCTTGCATCATTTTCTCTTGTGTTTGATTTAATCTTGTGTTTTTTGTCCACCATTGGTCCTAAGTGTAAAAAATCCACTGCTAAATGTTGCCAGTAAGAGGCCATGTGATTGACCTGGAAACAAAATTGAAAGTGATTAAGAACTATGAAGGTGGAAAATCAGTGGTGGTTATTGCTTGACAGTCAGGTACATCCCATTCTACCAGAGTTATGACCTTGAAGAACAAGAACAAAATGATGGAAGCTGTTAAAGCCTCTGCTTCATTGATGGCAACGAGACTAACAGCACTTCAAGGAAGGCCTCTCTCACACACAGAGAAACTTGTAATGGCTGGAATGAAGACCAGGCACAGGAGCATACCCTTTTGAGCACCACAATAATCATAGCCAAAGCAATAAGTTTGTGACATTGAAAGAAAAGGTTGGACCCAACTATGATATTATATTTACTACTTCTCTGGATGGTTTAAATGATCCAAGAATCAGTATTCATTATACTGATGTAAAGTGAGGGGTGAGTCTGGGAGTGCTGATGTGAAGGCAGCTGAAGCACTTTTGGAAACTCTAGATAAGCCAATTGTGGAGGAATATTACTTGCTAGAGCAAGCATTCAATATGAATAAAACTTCTTTATTTGGAAACTGATCCTGACAGGGCTGTCATCCATAAGGAGACCAAGTCCATTCCAGGTTTCAAGGCCTTTTTTAAAAAAATTTTATTTTAATAGTTGTTCAAGTACAGTTTTCTGTCCTTTACTCCCATCCTAGCCCATCCACCCCTTCCTCCCTACATCCCTCCCATTTTCACCCCCACTAGTTTTTGTCCATGTGTTCTTTAAATTTGTTTCTGTAAACCCTTCCCATTCTCCCCTGAAATTCCCCTGAAATTCCCTCCCCTCTACCCTCTGGTCACTGTCAGCCTGTTCTCTATTTCAGTGTCTTTGGTTATATTTTGCTTGTTTGTTTGTTTTGTTGTTTAGGTTCCTGTTAAAGGTGAGATCATATGGTATTTGTGTTTCACCGCTTTCGCTTAGCATAATGCTTTCCAGCTCCATCCAAGCTGTTGCAAAGGGTAGGAGCTCTTTCTTTCTTTCTGCTGCATAGAATTCCATTGTGTAAATGTACCATAGTTTTTTCATCCATTCATTTACTGATGGGCACCTAGGTTGCTTCCAACACTTGGCTATTGTAAATTGTACTGCTATGAACATTGGGGTGCATAGGTTTTGAATTGGTGTTTCAGGGTTCTTAGGATATAATCCCAGCAGTGGAATTGCTAGGTCAAAAGGCAGATCCATTTTTAGTTTTATGAGGAAATTCCATACTGTTTTCTCAAGGCTTTTAAGGACAGGGAAACAGCGTCATGTGAAGGCAATGTTGCAGACTACAAATGGGAACCCTCTGTGATCTGAACCAGTGAGAGCCCCAGGGCCTTCAGGCACATCAACGAACACACATGGCCAGCCTACCTTAAGAGTAACGAGAAGTCATAGCTGATCAAACTCTTTTTCCAAGATGCCCTCCTGAATTGCTATGCCAATGAAATGGAGAAGATCTGTTTAGAGAATAACATATTTTTCAAGATTTTACTCATCATTTATAATGCTCTGAGACAGCCTCCTTTTGTTGGTGATCTTTATCCCGATATCCAAGCAGTGGTTCTTCCACTAAATACCACCTCTGTGGATCAAGGAGTTATAGAAGCTCCAAGGCCTGTGACCTGAGGACCTTTCCCCAGGTTATTGCTGCAACTGAAAAAAAAATACTGAGAAAACAATGATGCATTTCTGGAAGGATTATAATATCTATGACTGCATCAAGAACCTTCTTGGACTTGAGGTGATATCACCAAAGAGTGTATAAATGGCAACTGGAAGAAGGCATTCAAGAGTTCCTCCATGAACTCAAAGGATATGCCAAAAATGAGGAGGTTGCAAAACCCATCAATGCTGCGATTGGAATGGCAAACAGCTTTCACCTGGGTGTGGGTGAGGGCAACACTGAGGAGCTCCTAGTGGTGGTTCCTGAGGAACTGACTAATATGGTGTTGGAAGTGCAATAGAAACATATAGCTGAACAAGAGGCAAGAGAAAAGAAACATAGGAGAAGAAAAGAATGGAACACCCCCAAAAATTAACAGTGAAGAATTTAGAAGAATCTTTTTCAGACCTAACAAGCACCTTAAAATATTTGAAAATATGGACTCCAGCACCAGATTGTTTTCATTAACAGAGAGGAATGCTCATGGGGCATTATCTGCTTACAGGCAAATCTATGGTGAAAAAAGAACCAAGCCAAGCAAACCACTATGGACATGTTTCTGAAAATAGTGGAGCCCCCTCCAGAGGAGCCTCGTGCAGGTCCTTCAGGAGGTGTCCCCTGCAGATGTTCCAGAGGGACAAGCAGTGGAGGGGGAGATAGTCACAGTGATGATCTTGTCCCTGTGTAGACCTAAGGTGTGTATTAGTGTTTAACAAAAAAGTTTTAAGAGTAAAGAAAATTGTTTAATTTTAAAAATAGAAAAAAGGCTCATGGAATAAGGATGTAAAGCATAAAAATATTTTGTATAATTGTACAATGTGTTTATGTTTTAAGCTAAGTGTTATTACAAGAGAGTCCAAAAGTTTTTAAAAATTAAAAAATTTAAAAAATTACAAAATCAAAATGCTACAACAAGCTAAGGTTAATTTATCATTGAATAAAGAAAAAAACTTTAAATAAATTTAGTGTAGCCCCAATGCACAGTGTTTATAAAGGACAGCAGTGCACAGTGATGTCCTGGGCCTTCACATTCCCTAACCACTCACTCACGGACTCACCCAGGGCAGCCTGCAGTCCTGACATCTCCAATCATGGTAAGTGTTCTACACAAATGAACCACTTTTTATCTTTTGTATCATATTTTTATTGTCCCTTCCTCTGTTTTGGTGTTTAGATACACAAATACCACGGTGTAACCATTGCCTACAGTACTTAGCACAGTAACATGCTGTCCAGATTTGTACCCTAGGAGCAACAGTCTGTACCTTGGAGCCTAGGTGTGTAGTAGGCTGTGCCATCTAAGGGTGCACAGTGATGTTTGCACAATGATGAAATCGCCTACCAATGCATCTCTCAGTCATTACGCAATGCACAACTGTATACAGAATACATAGGGACACTCCATCTAATGGCAAGAGAAGAAAACCACATATAAAAACTCCAATCTATGGTTTCAGTGTAGGCTGGAAGGAGAAGTCTTTCTGTCTCACTGGTGAGAACACCTCTAGAAAACCCAAAGGAAACCACCACCCCTGTGTTGGGTGCATGGCAGAGCTTGTGAAGACACAAAAGCCCCTGAGTGGCTGCGAGCACAGACCAACCCTGCAGATGTGGGGATATGGCTCCTGAGAGACAAACCAACTAGAGCCACTCTGCACCACAGATACTCAAAGGTAAACAAGGTTGTTTCCATTTGAATACCATTTATTTGCTTTAAATACATTTAAGCCCAAATCCACACTGCAAAATGACACATATAAATCCCAAGGCTTCAAATCCCTTTCTCCTTCCCATGCCATTTCCACAGTCAGAACAGTGTGTAGTCTCATGGTTAGGCTTTGATTCATATGAATATAAGCTAATAATACCCTCTAATAATGTCTTAGGAATTAAAGCTTTAACATGGCCACAAAGGATTGTATAGTAAGTCACTCTAAGCACCACTGTTTGGGTTATTGTAAATCCAACTCTGACGGGTTTATAGGATCCAGCACTCCATATCTATTATTTGTGCCTCATATTTTTCTCCATTGCCTTAAGCATTTTCTGAAGTTACACATTGGTACAGGAATGTACCATTGAAATGATCTGGCTTAATCTCCCTGTTTTTTTAAATTATTGAATTTATTGGGGTGATACTGGTTAACAAAATTATATAAGTTTCAGGTGTTCAATTCTATAAAACATCATCTGTATATTGTATTGTGGGTTCACTAACCCACATCAAGTCTCCTAACCTCCTTGTCTTTTGAAGAGCAGGACACTAAGGCTCAAACAGATGACACAGCTTGCTCAGGGTCACCCAGGTTACTAATGACAGGACCAGAGTTAGAAGCCGAGTCTCTGGAATAACAGGTTCTGATCAACACATGCCTCCACGAGCTGCTCTATGGAAGACAGGCATCATGACGCAAGAGTTTGCAAGAGGAAGTAAAGGGGACAAGCATGGCAACTCAAGCTACCTGGAATGGATTTGAGGCAGCAGGTCAAAACTGTGACAAGATGAGAACAAATAATGTTTACTCAAGTAAACATGACCCAGGACTTAGATAGTAGTTAACATTTTCACAATACTTTTCATCTGTATGCTCTCAAAATACTGTGCAATTAGTATGATTAACTCAAATTTATAGATGGGGAAACTGAGGCACTTGGTAGAATTAAAAACTTGCCCAAAGTTGTACAGAGAAGCAAGAACGGAACTTTGCCTGACTTTGCCATGAACCATGGAGTCGGGGTGGTTTGAAATATGAGTCCATACTAATTGTCTAGTTCTACCCTCTATGTGGACACCAAGGTACAGAAAGATTTAATGACCTGCCCAAAGTCACAAAGCTAGTTAGTAAGTGAGCTGCAATAAAACCCAGGCCCCTGGAACCCCAGAGCTGGGCTTTCCCCCTTGTTTACAAGGCCTGTGCAGGCAGATGTGAAGAGCCCCAGAAGGGACTTCCTACTGAGGACTCCTAGCTTTCTGGATGCAAGGTCCTGCTTCTTCCCTCACTTACCCTCAAGGGATGATTAGCTCAAGGATACAACCTGTCCTTCCTGGCTGTGAAGACCCAACATGAGACCCAGAGTGAGAACAACACACTGATTAAGGCAGGCCATTCAACAGTCCTCATTTCAGCTGATGAGTGGCATCTCCCAGACTCTCAGCTGTACCCACTGCCTCAGAGGTTATTAGTCTGGAGGTCCAGCAGTAGCCTAAATGGTCTGGCAGCATTTGGTGGATACAGACTGGACTTATGATTCCATTAGATTCTTAATGGTGTCTTCTCCTTCAACTTGAAAACACTTAGTATTATTCCCCCCAACAGGACATCCCTAAGCAAAGAATACCCTCTTATTTTTCCTTTAAATATTATTTTGGCAGCCACAAGAGATGGCAACTCTGCTGCACTTGAGAAATCTGCTCCACATCAAAGCCACCCTTTCTTTTCACCAGATTCACACAGCTTTTAAATCCCAGCCCTCGTAAGTCCTCCAAATGCCACCAGTGTTTACATTTTTGTCCAGCCTACACGTCTTTTCCTGCTTAAGAACCATGTGCCCTATCACTTTAGTCATGTGGCTAACACACCCTTCCTTCCTTTCCCCTGGCTCTTCTGGCCTCTGACTCAGTTACACCCATCCTGGCTGGTGGCACATTAGGGAACATTGAAAAACTACCAGTTCTTGCCAATGCCCTCTGACATGGTCCCCTTGTTCAGGTCTAAAAATACTCCACCCACTCAGTCACCCAAGAGCCACCAGTATTCCTCACTGCTGATGCCTTTGTGCCAAGTATTTCCATAAATATTCTCTGATGGTGACCACTGTAGAATGTGTCTTATCCAAAGTTTATCTACATTTACTGTTCTTGTCCCATTGAACGAGAGTTAGGAAGCAAGATAGTGCTGATTGAGTATGGAAAGAAGGTAAAGACCAAAGAGGCTGTCATCTATCTCATGCCTCAACATAAAGACAGAAACCCTGGTCCACCCAATGACACTGGGTGTGGAAAAAGAAACAGCCTTATTTGGGGTAAAAAATCCATTAACAATCTCTTTCTCCGATGCTACTAAAATGTGAGGAAGTGAATTTTCCAGAGAATTCTTCATTCTTTCATAGGGAAAATATTTTTTAAAGAAGTCAAGCCATGCCATCTTAGGTTGTGGCTGGACTCAATTCAGTCATTCAACAAACTGTTTATTGACTATGTACTGTGTCGGGCGACTGTGCTAAGTTCTGGAGAGCAGCGAATAAAACATATGGTGCCTACCCCAGGGAGTTACAGCCTACCAGGAGATTATGAATTGGATGCCCACCTCACCCAGCTAAGTCTAGTTGGTCAGTTGAAACTTTGGTAAATTAACTAGCCATTGAGTACAGAGTATTATATAAGGATATAGGTTATTTTATTGTTGAAACATTTAGTAATAAATCCTGCTAAATCTGAAAGCGGCAAAACTTCCTACCATTGGGTAGGCTGCCTCACCAGCAGAGGGCACCACTGTGCACTTGACCGGAGATAGTATCTGAAGCCCTGCAATGCTCTCTAGGATTTGGGTAGGCTAGAGGAGACCTCTCAGCTGCCTGTGGGCTAAGAAGCACTCCAAGCACACCCAGCACTCAGTGCAATGTATATATTTACCCTGTCAAGTAGGTTTTGTCGCTTCTGATTTATGGAGAAACAAATCTAGGGAGGTAAAATTACTTGTTCAAGGCCAAGAGCTAATAGCAGGCCCAAGTTCAGATCTGTTGGCTCAAAAGTTCTTGCTTTTCTCACTCATGACACACTATCTCTCAAATCATAGAAGATGAGGTCTACAATGCAGTAAGCTGAGACTTAAAATTTGCCAAAGTCATTGTTTGTGTAATGGAGGAGCTGTCCTTTTATAAAAAAGCTTTTTGACTGTTAGAGTCATAAGGTTGGGGGCACCTTCACGTCTCCTTATTATCCGGGGATCTTTAACTATGGAAAAGGTTAGGCCCTTTACAGATATATATACACACACATACACACACACACACATATGTAATGTAGGCATGTATATGCTTACAGTATTTTAAAAATGTGTATTTCATATGTGGAACTACTATTTAATTTTTGTCCATTCTAGACCACAACAAAAACACCAACACAAAAACAAAAGTAAGAGGGGAATGCTGTAGGGTTATTCTCATGGGAAATGTTATGTAGAAATCATGTCCCTGAGCTCCACTTGTTCTGTCTCTCTGATCCAGTTTATCCTCAGTTCTCAAGACAATGTAATAATTTGTCATACCCTGAAGGGGAACAAAAAAACCCCCAAAACTGTACTTCAAAGCACAGAAACTTTTTACTAACTTAAAAGAAATGATCAAGCAATTTAATATGAAAATGAGTCAAATTTACTTAAAAAAAAACAACAAACATAATTGGAGGCCTCTTGAATGAAACAAAAGAAATAATTTAGTTTTTTAAAATTTTGTAAGCAGACTATTTTGGAAGAAAACCAGGCTTTTCTAAGAAAGCTTATGCTTGCTGAATGTGGTCAGGTGGTTGCAACATGGGCGTGGAAATGGCCCCCTCCTCCAAATTGTGAATATCTAATGGACTGGAAGAGTACAGAAAAGTTTTTATTAACTCCATGCTGTTCTTTGGCTGTCTATAACATCAGCATGAATATCATAATATGATTTTTAAACTATAGATCCATAAAAGGTTGTAGGAATTTATAGCGCAAGTGGAATCATCCTGCCAGACATGGTCGGGCTGCTGGAAAGGCACTTGCTGTGCAGTGAAAATTGTGACCAGGAGACACCAGTGAACAGGCAGGGTGTTTATATCAGTGTCCATGGGAACTCATATCAAATGGGTCGCTAATGGGCACATAACCAAGAGAACCATGATGGCACAAGGTCACTTTTGGAAGGAGTCAAGGAGGGAGGTTTGGGAGGAGTTGTGTATTATATCAAGTTTGAGCTGAGCCTAGCAGCAGGAGAAATAGTATAAGCCTGTGTGGGAAAGATGGACTGGCTATAAAAAGGGAGCAATGAGGAGGGGATAGAGACCAAGATTAAAAGAAGGAGTGATGCATGTGAAGGTTTGGGAAAAGATTATTTTCTCCATACTAATGAAGGTAACTTTGCATTATTATTGACTTAGAAGTACCCACTATACTAGAGTCAGTACTGAGCATACATATTGCATACTCATTTTTAAGCAAGAGCCTCCAACTCATGGCTTGATGGTGGCCTGATTAAGTACATTTACTGATTTAATGCACCGTAGTGGTTACTAATAATCCTCAGCTCTGGGAATTACCATTTGCACGGATCCTTGAATGAATGAAGCTGATACTAGAAATGAAAAGGATATCACCCTCAAAGGGAAATATTTGGATGGTCAAAATAGGTCTTGTTGAAACTGCTAATCCAGCTGCCTAAGCTTTTCTTGGAATTCTGGCCCATTCCTTCTCGCTGGCTGGCTCATGTCTTGTGATCTAACCAGCTCTCAGGGGCTCTTTGGTCAAGCTCTTTGGCCCTGTTTCCTCCTTTTGCTTGGCTGGCAACTCTCACATAGACTTCAATGGCAAAAAGCTGTCAACAGTTCATAAAAGGATCAAACACCTTAAGACATTGTATACAAGACCCAGGGATGTTTCCAAATACACTTCCTTTCCTAGTTCCTCACAGATAACCTTTGGCATGCAGTGAAGTAATTGGGAGGGCGGATAGCCAGTCGTGATCTGGGGAAATTTTTCCACCCACTGGTTGTCACCATGCAGGGTTTGGTTGGGGAGACATTTCATCAATGGAACCTTGTGATATTCCTGTTAGCAACCTTCCTCTTCCCAGGGAACAAAGGTCAAGGAAAGGTCTTTCAAAGGAGGCCAATTGTACAGGCCTGGGCTTACTTTCGTGTCTGCCATCACAGTTCTTAACCATTCCTCCCCAAAGAGAAGCAAAGAAAAACACAGCTTTCCACCAAGGCTGTTCCTTTTGTGCCAGCCTAGTTTCTAGCAAAAAGAGTTTCAAAATGAAGTAGTAAAGGTTGCATAGTTGTCGTTTTTTAAAAAAATCTCCAACTCTGTGGCTAAATATTGGTAGACTGTTTAAAGAGGATGTAGAAGATAAAGAGCAAGAGTATTTTCTGGCCTCATCTCCATGGCTGGTGGGACTTTCTTGCTTTCCAGGGCAGAAGGCAGTGAACGGATCAGCTGGTGAGCACAAGGTGAGACTGACCCATTCATTATTCACAGCATCACCGTCTCCGGTCAGCCTCTGAGCAACTGTTCCTAAGGCCTCTTTAGCAATCCTCAAGCTTTTCTGTGTTAGGGTTCTTCCTGTGAGCCACAAAACACACAATGATTTGAGTGACTATTTTCTCAGTTTTCCCGAGGATGGCAGAAAGCAAGTGCCATTCTGAAGGCACATAGAAGAGAAGTTAATCAACTTATATCATGAATAAGTCACAGCAATCGGGGTTAACTCCATCTCCAAACTGACTGAGGAAGGCCGTTAAAGAAATACCACACTTAAAGGCCCAAGCCTGCCACCAAAACATGATAGATAGATAGATAGATAGATACATATATACATACATACATACATATATACATACATGCATATTGCCTCTCCAAGAAGCAAAGGTGATTCAGTGGTTTAAAAATACATGCATGGACTTGAAATTTAACTTTCACATAGTCACAAGGTTTAGGAAAAATTCTTTCAGATAAATCTAAGAAAATTTTCAGAAGTCTTTTGAAGCTTTAGATGGGAGAATCACAATGAAAGGAAGCAAAATCACTCCACTTTGGATTCAAATGACCAAATGAGCACATTTCCCACAATATTAACTCTGTAGCAAATCACTAATTTCTCCTTCTTTCCAACAAAAAACAAACATTTTGTTAGGCACTCCCTGGATGTTGGGCATTGGGGGCCCATTGAATGTTTCAGTTATAAATTCAGCTATGGCCCCTGGACAACACTGCCTGTTGTCCAGGCGCCATAGTCAGAGCAGGGATGAGAACAGGTATATAAGATGGCCCTGGGAGCAACAGACAGAGGTGGGTGCAATAGATATTAAAGAAACCAAATCTTTACAGGTTGGTAATTGGATGTACTTGTAGACCGAAGGAAGGGGCTAGTTTTGGCAGCAGGCTTTTCCAGACCTTAAATGGGGAATACATGAGGTAGAGTTGAGTTGCTGTGATTGCAGTTGCCATTGCGAGGTGAGTGGTGAAGGAGACCGTGATGCAGAGCTAAGTGTTGGAGGAATCTGAGGTTCCAGTAGGGCATCCAGGTGAAGGTACACAGTGAACAGCGGCACACAGGTCTTGTAGCTTTCAGGGGAGAGAACTCACCTGGAGACGCAGATCGGAGAGTCATTAAACGTTTTAGAGTATGTTCTGCTCATTCATGGAAGATGTGTTTACTGAGGAGAGGAAAGGTCTTTATGTTTGATAACTTGAGGAACAAAAGCTATATTTTTGGTAGTTGCCTCCATCCCGCCTGTTCAAAAGGCGAGTTTCACCAGCGAAACTCTGGGCCTAGACTTTAACCCAAGGAAACCCTGACAGGCTGCTGTTTTGGCACAACTCCTCTCCCCCCTTCAAATGCTATAATTCTCTAGTTTTCCCTCGGCACTCGACTTCCCTGAGAGAGATCAAAAAGCCATCTGTGCTTCAATATGCGTATTTTGGAAATCTGTTTGATTACGCTTCCCATTGTAGGAGATTAAATAGGAATATTAACTGTTAGATGTTAATATGGTTAGTATCCAAATAATCAAAGTTTTACCATATTTCTAACAGCTTAAACTATCTACCTATCTATCTATTTATCAATTCTTATGATAAAAGAGACAACTATGATGATATGAAATTCTAAACACTGACCTTTCTATAAGTCATTATACAAAACATTATGTAGAACAAATATTGAAATATTGCATTTATTGAAAAAAAGCAAGTAATATAATTTGAAAGCAAAATTTAGCACTAACTGAAAATGAAAAATTATTTTATAGTAACTTTCACCTAGCAAATGAATGAAGAAATTATTAGTGATAATATTCAAAATTATATGTAATAATTTATTGATACAGAACCTAATCAATGAGTCCTATAGATTAAAATAGCAATCATTGCAAAATGAAATGAAATAATTTGCTCCAATACCTTCATGAATGCAGCTCCTAAACCCTGGGCTCCCTGCTGCTGAGCTGGAAGCCACTGCAGCCGTGTCCACAGCAGAGGGGAGAAGCAGAGTTTCATGAGAAGTTGGACAGCTCAGTGATTAAGAAAATGGGCCAAGGAATCAGACCAGCTGGATGAAGATCTTAGGTAAATTACTTAATGTGTATTTTTTCATCTGCAAAACACAGATAACAGTCGAACTTTTGGTTAGGGCCAGTATAAAGAGTAAAGGAGACAATACAGAGTCTGGTAAGCAGTGAATGTTCAATACATATTACAAGGCTGTGGTGATGATAGTGATAACGGAGTGGGGTTTGGAACTGAGATGTGAAGCCAAACCCCAGCTTCTTGAAATAGGACATTAATCGACATTGTAAGATACACGGTTTTGACAGTATGACACAGAGGGAGAGTCAGAAGGGCTGCTTTTGGTTGCAGTCTGCACGCTGCCCAATTCCAGGGGCTCCATTCACAGAGATGCTGACAGCCCAGGGCCTGCTGGATTTATGCTGGCGCTAGCCAGAAATCAGCCCACAAGGACAATAATGACCGTTTTCTTCACTCCTTGAATTTTTTTTAAAAAATGTTGCTTTTTCCTCATTTAATCTCCAAACTCCTGACTCGTACAGAATTCTTTATTTCTGCTACTTTCCCTAAGTCAGGATTCCAAATGAATGCTTCCAGGGCCAGGCTGTTGGAGACACACTTGAACTGAGCTTACTACAGTCAAAACAGAGAGAAGACCCCTCGTCTCAAGGTGCCCATGTTCACATGGTTTTGAAACACTGCACAGCACAAATAAAACTCACCTGGAGGCTAAGCAAGCTAACCAACAGTGCAGCCTTGCTTGAGTCAATTCATCTGTTTTCTTAATGTGGACAAATGAAAGATGGGATTGTTCTCTTGCTGTGACTCTGGAGTGATGCTCAGGGAGCCTGAGCCTCCTCAGCCTACCCCAGACACTGTGATCTCCTGAGTCAGACTGTGGATGCGGGCTGGGAAAGAGCAGCCTGTTCCCTGGGAGCAGCCTGTCTCCCCTCCTCCCACTGCCCTGTTTCATGGTCTCCTATTTGTTTGACTGTAGCTTTTTAAATCATTTAATATTTGTTTTCTGTAAAATGCAGCATTCGAAAAATTCAGGATAGCAGAAAGGAGAAATGAGTCACTTATAGCCCCATCTCTGAGTACATACACACACACACACACACACACACACACACACACACACACACACGCAGAGACATTCACTTCTCCTCTGGTTGGTGCTCACACTAATTATATGGAATAGAGATCATTCTGTACCTGCTCTTTTATAATGTAACTTATGTGATTAATATTTTCCTTCAGCGTGTTTTAAAAATGGAAGTAAATGTTTCATCTTAGAACAGTTTATGTAAAAGTCATAAAAGCTACAAAGAATTTCCCTGTACCTGGCACCCGTTTTCTCTGTTGCTTACGTCTTATATTATTATGTATGTTTGTTACAACTAACAACCAATATTGATACATTACTATTAGCTACACTCCACACTTTATTCATATTTCACTAATTTTTCCCTGATGACCCAGAAAATCAAAAGAGTACTGGTTAGGTATTTTACAGAGTGCCTCAAAATTTGGATTTGTCTTTTTTAAAAAATCAGAATTAGGCTAGGACTATGGCTTTTTTAGAGAGGCAGACCACAGAGGTGAAGTTCCATTTCACACACCACATCAGGAGCACATGGTATCAATATGACTTACCGCTGATGATGGTAAATCTGATCACCTGCTTGAAGTAGTATTTGCCATGTTGCTTCACTGTGCAGGTGCTTTTTCATACGCTACTTTTTTTGAAAGCAAGTTGCAAAGCACAGCTCACTCAAGGTGTGTGGAGATCAGCTCTACTACCTTGAGGGAGGAGAATCTACATAAATTATTGGGAATTTTTCCATGTGAGAGATTTGTCTCTTCTTCATTTATTCACTTGTTCTGTCATTTATATATCAAGATAGATTCATGGTTATTTATTTTAAACTTTGAGATTTAATCCAATACTACATTATTTATTTTATTGCTCAAATTGTTGCAATTATTTTTTTTTTTTGGTTATTGGGAGCTCTTTTAGGTTCCCACGGGAAATCCCCCACAGGAGTTCTTTTACCTCCTGTGTTGTTTTGACATACCTCCATCCTTTGGTTTTTGAGTACTTCCTTACTTCCTGGCTCTTAGAGGTGTTTCAGGCTCATCTTACATATTCCCTGTCCCAGCACTAGAGTCAGCCATTTCTGCAGGGAGCCCTGTGTCCTTTTATTGTAGAATAGTATTAGAAACGAGATCTGAGTGAAACATATGCTAACGGCTACTATGGTACCACTGCTTCTAGTCCCCTTCAGTAGGTAGAACTAGGAAATACATGAATGCATACTAATCAATGGGTACACACATATCTGTAATTATTCCTGCACCTATTCTTCAGTCCCTATGTTAAGCTAAACACGAGTTCATATTAATGTCTCTAACCCTAATCCATTACTACATGGTTCATTCTATTTTCCCCCTTACTCATCTGTTACCTCTTCCTCCAACCATGAGAAGTCTGTATTCTGTTATCCACTTATTTATCTGTTCAGTGCCAGTAAACTGTATACATCGCTTTTAGAATCATTAAACCAAATGCCATGGTAAACAGTTTTACCAACTAGAATGTAGTGTTTATGTGCAATTCCTTTTAACTTGCTGTTTCCAGTTAGAACACTATTTCTCAAAGTTTCTTAGGTCAACACCTTTTCCTCCCTACCCCAATCCCCTTCAGTGAGGTTAGTCATATATTTGTTATATAGTTGTATTCTTTTGTCATATTCTATCCTGAAATTTCCTGACCTCTTAATGGTTCAGATTTGTACATATTAAGGTTCACCCTGTATTATAAAGCTCTCAGGGTTTTGAAAATGCATAGAGGTATGCATATACCACTATAGTACCACACAAATTAGTTTCATTACCTTAAAAAATTCCTAGTTCCTCCCCTAGTCAAACACTTCCTCCTCCTTTTATTGTTTTCCCCTTTTTATTGAATTTATTGGGGTGACACTGGTTAACAAAATTATACAGGTTTCAGGTGCACAATTCCACAACACATCGTCTGTACACTGTACTTGAGTTCCCACCCAAGTCAAGTCTCCTTCCATCACCATTTGCTCCCCACCCCACACCCTCCTCCACTCCCCCTTACCCGCTCTCCCACCCTACCCCCTGGCAATCCCCACACCGTGGTATTTTTTTTCTCTTTTTTTCTTTTATCCTCAATTCCCCCACCCCCTATCCAGTCCCCTAACCTACCCCTACCCTTGACAGCTATCGGACTGCGCTCTGTCTGTTGGTCTGACTCCTCGTATTCTTAATAACCACTGTTCTATATTTGATCCCTATAATTTTGGCCTTTTCCAGAATATCATATGAATTGAATTATATGTTATGTAGCCTTTATGGCCTGCCTTTATTCACTTGTAAATGCATTTATGATTCATTCATGCTGGTGTGTGAAATAATAGCTCATTCCTTTTTATTGCTGAATGGTATCCCATTGTATGGATGTAATGCAGTTCATTGATCCATTCCCCTATTGAAGGACATTTTGGTTACTTCCAGTTTTTAACAATTATGAATAAAGTTTCAAATCAGTTAGATAAATGACTAGGAGAGTGATTACTGTCATTGGTAAGTCTATGTTTGATTTTATTAAAAAACTGTAAACTGTCTTCCTAATTGGTGTACCATTTAGCATTCTCATCAATAGTAAATGAAAGTTCCCATCGCTCTGCTTTCCTTACCAGCATTTGGTATTCTACTTTTTTTTTTTATTTTACCCATTCTGATAAATGTTTGAATTTGCATTTTCCTAATGACAAATGATATTGAACATCTTTTCATCAGCTTATTTGCCATTTGTATATCTTCTTCAGTGAGGTGTCTGTTCACATCTTTTGCCTATTTTTAAATTAGATTATTCATTTTCTTATTATTGAGTTTTAAGAGTTCTTTATATATTATAGCAACAAGTCCTTGACAAAAGGTAACTTGCAAGTATTTTCTTCCCATGTGTGACTTGTCTTTTCATTCTGTTAACAGGATTCTTATAGAGCAAAAGTTTTACATTTTGATTAAGCCCAGTTTACCATCTTTTTTCTTTATGAATTTTGTTTTTCGTGTTGCAGCTGAAAACATTTTGCCCAGCTGAAGATTACAAATATTTTCTCATATTTTTTCTAGAAGTTTGATATTTTTACATTTAGGTCTATGATACATTTTTGGTTAATTTTTATGTAATATATAAGGTATGCGTTCATTTTGTTGCACATGAATGCCCAATTGTTTCATCACCATATATTGAAAAGACTATTCTTTCTCCATGGAACTGCTTTTTCACCTTGTAAAATAAATCAACTACATTTATGTGGATCAACTATTTCTGGCTTTTCTTTTCTGTTCAGTTGGTCTACATGTCTATTCTTTTCCTAATTCCATGTTGTCTTAATTACCATGGCTTTATAGTAAATCTGGAAATTGAGTAATGGGAGTCCTCCAACTTCATTAATCTTTTTCACAATTGTTTTTGGCTAATCTAATTCCTTTGCTTTTTCATGTGTGTGTGTGGGGGGGGTGATAACTAAAAAATAACACTCTTCTGGGATTTTGAATCTATAAATTAAATTGAGGAGAATTGGCATCTTCAAAATATGTTTTCTAATCCTTAAGTATGGTATATCACTCCATTTATATAGGTCTTCATTTATTTCTTTCATAATAGTTTTAAGTTTTCAACATACAGATCCTATACATATTTTGATAGATTTATAACTATTTTTTCTGCTATTGTAAATGATATGTATTTTTAATTTTGAAGTTCAATTCTTCCTTGCTAGTATACAAAAAGACGAATTTTTATTTTGATTTTGTATTCTACAATGTTTTTTGAATTAAACAACAACAACAAAAACTCACTAACTCTAGGAACTATTTTGTAGATTCTTTGGGGTTTTCTACATAGACCTCTATCTGCACAGAGACAATGTTATTTCTTCCTTTCCCATCTGTATGCGTTGTATTTCTCTTTCTTGCTTTATTGTGGTAGCTGGAAAGTCCAGTGTGATGCTGAAGAAGAGTGGTGACAGAGGACAGACTTGCCTTCCTTCTGGTGTTTGAGGCTTTCCCGAGGGCTCCTGTTCCTCTGTCAGCTGTGGAAAATGTTTATACCTCCATAGAACCATGATAAGAAAGGCTGTTAGAATCCTAATATTTTCAAGGTGAAAGAGATCTTAAAGATCTTCAATACTCTTTATTTTGAGAATGAGAAAACTGAAATCCAGTGCCCAGTTCACTCATTTATTTGTTGCAGAGCAAGAACCAGAACTCAGGTTTGTTCACTTTTAGTCCAGTGCAGCTTCTACAATTCTATGGATGCTATTTGATGTGACAGAACAGACAGACCTCTCTGAGGCTCACTCTGATGATTCCTATTTACAGTATATCTGCCTATACAGTATATACAGTATACTCTATAGGGGGACCTCCATGTAAAACTGTTCAAGCCTGTCTTCCTCCTGATATGGAGTCCCAGAAGGCCTTCCCTGGAAATCAGTTTCAGTGTGGTCCTAAGACTAGTCCTACCTTCCATGTAACCCCATTCCCTGAGATCTCTGTACCATAGCCTCTATCCCCTTCAGGTCCTCTGAGAAGGTCCTCTGAGTTCAAGGAAAAGAGAAGGGTGGGAAGGGCAAAAAGAAGTAGGTAAACGGTAAAGTACATATCACACCAGGGGAGAAGATATATAACCATCCCAAAGATACAGGAAGTTAGAAACATGTTCTGAGCAAGGATAACAACACAGATGTTAATTTGAGAATTCTTACAAAGCCTACTGAAAGGATTGTGCTTATTTGGGTGTTTATAGTCTGGCATGCTACATTATGAAGTGATTCTTATTACTTTATAGTTACATATCGTATTTAACTCTTTATAATGGCAAATAAAAGGGAAATAATAACACTTATGTTGGTATATTACTTTGTAGCTCACTAAGCAGTATTATAATTATGATCTCATTTGATCCTGCAGTAATATTGTGAAGTAGCCATGGAGGGCTATTATTAATCCCATTTTACAGATGAGGAAACTGAGGTTTAGAGAGATTATATAAGTGCTCCAGATCACAGAGCTGGGGGATAGGGTCCAAGACAGGAATCCAGAGTTGGAGACAAAGTGGTGCTCTGTGAGGGACTATTGAGGCACTAAGCATGGCCAAAGGTAGGAAAATTTTCTGTTTCATGGATTTAAAATTCAAATTAAGTCACAAGTTTGGGTAATGGAAGAGACCTTGAAGGTATATTGAAGTGGCACAACATGTGGAGGATTCAGAGGGTGAACATCCTCTGCAAATAAGGAATAGGTTGTGAAGCTTTAATATAGGTACAACTTTTATAACAACATTGCTATAAAAAGAAAGTCCTGAGTTAATGAAATGGAAGTCCCAGAAAGTCTTAGAAAGGTCACAGATAGTAAATAACTTGAACTCCATTTTTGCCTACTCAGGAAAAAAGAAAAAGAAACAACATTCAGAAAGAAAAAGGGAAATGAGAAAAAAATAGCAATGGAAACACATTCCTGTGACTCTGTCTACCCAAAATAACCATGATGTCTAATCTCCCCTCAAGACATACACAATGAATTTCAGAAGGACTGAATACATACGTACTTCTAGGCTAACCTATTGGGGAAAATTTACATAATTTTAGAAGTTTCCTAAGCATGACACAAAGGCAACAATTATAAAGGAAAATATTTATAGATATGACTATACAAAACTTAAACATTTCCCTCTCTTAAGTAAATATAAAATGAATTACCATAAACAAAATTATGCAAGGACAAATTGGAATATTTGGAAAATACATGCCCGACAAATGGTTAATGTCTTGTTCTTAAAAGTCCCTAACAAATTTGTGATAAAAATGAACTCCCCATTTGAAAATTATGGGCTTTAGAGTATGAACAGGAACTTCAAATCAGAAAAATATATATGAGGTCATGAAAAATAGACACATTTATTGAAGAAGACACAAGATACAAGAAACATTGTACATAGCACAGTGACGACTCAGTCTTCTTCAAAGTAGGCACCTTGGGACCTCACACAGTTCTCCCAATCACCATCAGCTGCCTCATCATATTTTCCTGAATCTCAACTACACTCTGAAATCTCTTCCCTTTCAATGGTGATTTTAATTTTGGGAAAAGCCAGAAGTCACAGGGCACCAAATCTAGGCTGCAGGGTGTTGAGTCACCTGGGTGGTTTAATGTTTCACAAAAAAATCTCTGCACCAGGATGTTGTCATGATGAAGCTACCAATCACCAGTTGCCCATAGCTGCAACCTTCTGAATCATCAGAATAGTTTCCACAGAGGAATGTTCAAGCTTCACACAAAATTTGATGAAGATTTGTTGCTCTACTCAGCCAGTCATTTAGCATGTGATAGCCACACAGTATACATCCTCACTCAACAGCATCTACTGCCCCCACTGACTAGTACAGTGAAGTCGTCATTGTTCATGCATGTGCATTCTAGTCCTCTCTCCTTGGCTGCCAGGTTACATCGATGTTATGCGAACCATTCCCATTATATTAATGATGGCTGAACATTTTTTGGACAGACCTCATATATAGCCAGTGAGCTGTATGTTCTACCCTTATTTGTAAGCATATCAATTCACACTAAAATAAATTTATATTACTGATGTGGGAGAATGTTATAATAAGTGTATAAAAGAGGTTACAAAACCTTATCATTCAATATTGGGTTTTTTGGAAGAGCAGAGGTACTAAGATGTAAATAGTGGTTACCTGTAGACAGCAGGATTATGGATACTTTAATTGCGAAGTATTTTTTTCTTATTTAATTTTAAAAATAATGAGCATGAATTACTTTTGTAATAAAGAAACCAAATTGGCCATTATACCTGTAAGCAGGGACGTAACTGACCATTATACAATGGTTTCTATTTAAAAATCACTTTTGACTTATAGCATTTTTAACCCCAATTTCAAGAACACAATCTGCCCTGAAATGGGAAAACTGCGTACAACTCAAATCATACAAATGAGTTTAGTTGGCACAAATGACTTGAGTTAGCTTGTTCCCTCCTGGTGTTCTTGCCCTTCAGCATAATTTACATAGGTACTCCTGGCTTCCTAGATGTAATTATTCTACTAGGAAAAGAGGTACTTAGGTTATTATATAAACAAACATCATAATCATAAATGGTATCTTCTGCAATTTGGGATGTTGTCTATTTTTCTTTCATAACAAAATATGATTTACATGTGTTTTGTGTATGCTACCTTAGAAACTTAGAACATTTGATGAAATCCTCCATGGTGGTTAGATGTTGCATCTTTGATGCAACAGATTATTCCCCCAATTCAGAGTGTTCTGTCTTTGGCAATCTTGCCTGAGGCCTTCTGCCACACTCAACCCCATTAACAGGCACAACCTGCTACACACACTAGTGTTTAACCAAATACAGACACAGAGAATGAAAACATTATCACAATCAGCGAGGGACAAAACTAGGATTCAAATAAAAGGCAGTTTGAGAAAACTTAATTTTCTGCCTCTAAATATTCCAAAAGTCAGATCACCCTCATTGTTGAAGAGGGATGATCAGATGTATTTTTAGGAGACTTTGAGATCCTGAGGGTATTCTTGTTCTCCATGGCCCTCACAAAAGGCAGTTTGGCAGGGCACTTCGTTTTATTGAAGGTCAAGGTAGCAGATAGACTTTACACACCCAACCTGATATGCCTCTCATGCCACAGGAATAAAAACAGAAATTCTCCTTAAGAAGGAGGCATCGTTAGCATCTGTGTTGTGCATCATGAGCACATGGCTGAAGTAGAACTGGCTGGTTCTGCTCCGGCTTAATCACATACATCATAGACCACTTTGTATATTGGGCTGACTACCGTTCCCCAGAAGTAGAAAGAAACCTTTCCTAGATGATAATGGTTTCTTTTGTTCTCCACCTCCAGATATTCTACTGCATATGTGTGTGCACACGTGGACATGGCGTGGAGCGGGCAGTTACGAGGGTCTCTTTTAGAAGCCATGCTGAAATGCTGTCTTGACTCTGGCAGAACCTGGCCGGAAGCAGTGGAAGATATTTCATAATAACAATGATGCCACTCACACTTTTCATCTTCAAAGCACTTTCTAAACAGTAATTAATTCCCATAATACCCATGAGGTAAGTAAGTAAACACAATTATCCCCATTTTATAGATAGAGAAACTGAGGTGAAGTAGCCAAGCAAATGGCCCAAGGCCAAAAGGAGACAGTGTCAGGGCAGAGATCAAAGGGCAGAAGCTCCCTGCATCTGCTGGTCCATCCAGCTCACATCACCCCAGGCCGCCTGTGCTGGGGGGAAGTCACAGTGGAGCTGCAGGTAGCCGGAGGCTGAAGGAGGGCAGGATCTCCCAGCAGACCCGGCTCTGGCCTCGCTGCCCTGGCAAATGAATGCAGCTATTCATCCTGTGGGCAGTTTGTGGGCACTCACTTCAAGATCCTTGCAAAATAACAACAACAAAAACCCTATTGAGGCTCCTTTCTCCTCGGACCACGTATTTCCTGAGTTTTTCCTTGAAATCAGGAGCTGCATGGTACATACACGCCCTCAGGAAGCAGGATTATTCAGCCCACCCTACAATTCTTGGGAGGCTACATTCTGAGATGTGACCACAGACCGGGCCACACTGCAAGAACCTTCTCCTCCGGGGTTTCTGGCCCAGCTCCCTCACAAGACATTTAAGAGCCATCTGGCTGGCTTCACACTGGAACGCTCATCTGGCTGCTGCCTCCGCATCCCTGTATTCAAGATGCACACATCTCAAGTAGCTGGCAATTACCCTGAAACCTTATATGACTGCCACAGAGTCGGGCCAGGAGAAAATATGGGTTGAAATGAAATGAAAATGGCTTATGAAAGAGGGACCCCATCTTAGGGAAGGGAACATCACAGACCAAACTCCCACACCACCCTGTGGTGAATTCTACCCAGGGCCCCAAGGACATATCAAACGCTGCTCTCTGATGCTTTTCACCTGCCAAAAATGCTGCTGCCTATTCCCCATCCTGAATCTCTCCTCTCACCACCTCAGATTTCCTTCAACAGCCTAAAGGTTGCCATGACCACCCACTTCCCCTGTGTGGTGAATGTAGGAGCTGCTGCTTTCAGCATTATCTAGATCACGATGGTGTCATGACTTGGCCGCTAATGAAAGCTCCGAGCCTTTGAAGTGCTGAACCTACCATTCAGCTGCATGCTCCCCTCTGGCTCCACGTTGTGCCTCCCATTTGGCAGCAAGTACCCTACAGAGCTGTCTCCCGGAATCTGCAGGGAAACCGGACCCAGGGAAGCTTGGAAGGTCTGTTGGAGAAGTGTTGGCCCAGAGAACATAGGAATGGCACCCAAGAAAACAATGATACAGATGTCCTGTCAGCTTCAGGAACACCCAGCAGAGGCCTTCGTCTGGGATCTCCCACAGCATCTCACTGGTTGGCCGCAGAAGACAGCATGTTTGTCACCTCTAACCTGCTGTTTGAATGGGTGGGCTCAGTAGAGTACCGGGTCGTACAGTTTATACAGGGCCTTCCAGTGAGGAAGCAGACCTGTGGAGGGGGAAGTCCCCAATGCTGTATAAGGCCTGTCTCGATAATATGTAGATGACATCAATCAGACAAGACACCCCACGATCAGGAGTAGCCTTCCTAGTCCACATAATTGCAAAAATTAAACAATCCTAAAAATAACCAGTACAGCCTGAGCAATGGTTACAGTAATGCCTTGTCCTTTGGTTCCTGGGCACCCCCACCTGACCAAACAGTAAATGAAGCCCACAGGAAGAATCCTTCTCTGTCTGCTCTGAACGGACTCCACGCCCCCCTCCCACACTGAGCTCCCCTCCAGCCCCGTGGCTGAGTGTGTTCCAGACTCAGGCATTACACACATGTTTGTTCCCTCCACGGCGACACACTCCAGGTGAATGCAGGAGAGGAGGGCAGAGCAGAGAGGCATAACTTTTCACCACATAAAAGAGGCAGAATCCGGCTCACTGCCAGAGCGCCGGCTGCAGTGACAAAGCATGTCACACCTTGGATTTTGAAGTTCATAAATAGATCCACAATGTTGATATTTCAGGGGGAGGGTGGGTGGGAGCTGGATTTCTGTTTCTCCGACTCTGTAATTAATTTATCCAGCAACAAGGCTATAATGATGCCAGGAAGAGAAAAAGACCCCCGGGGGGGTGCTGTCTGTGGCTTTTCCTCAGAATGACTGGGTATTATGGAGTTGGGGCTGCAGCCTAGATGTGTGTGAACTCAAAACTGTATGTATGCATGTGTATGATCTGCTTATGGTGCATATGGTATGTGGTAAAGGGGGATGTATACATGCACACTTTGTGTGGTGTGTGTGTGTGATGTGTGTGCAGTGTTGTGTCTATGTGGTTTGGTTGATGTGTGTATTTATCTGTGGCATGTGTGTGGTGCATATGTATGTGCCATGTGTTTATGTGCAATACAAGAGTGTGAGGTGTGGTATGTGCTATAGTGTGTGTGCTGTATGCATGTTTATATCTGATGTGTGTGGTGTGTGATGTATATATGGTGCATATATGTGTGTGAAGCATATATGGGTGTGGTGTAAGGGTATGAGGCATGTTATGAATGCACTGTAGTGTATTGCATACATGTTATCATGTGTGATGTGTATGGGTGTGCTACATGTGGGGTGCATGAGTGTGTGACACATGTGTTACACCTGGGGTATGTATGCATGTGTGGGAGAATGTACAATGTGTGTGGCAAGTGTTTTTTGAGTGTGTGTTACATGTGGATGTATGAGTGTGTGTGGTGTGTGTGGAGTGTAGCTCTGTGTGTGTGTGTGACATTTGTGCAGGTTCAGCCGGCCAGCACTTGTGGAGACAGGCCTAGCCCTTCACTTTTTGATGTTAGCGCGGAAATATCCTAGAGCAGCTGGCTCCATGTCCCGACACTCTTGCTGGGAGAGCTAAATCCCAGGGTAGGAAAAAAGTGCAGCTCAAGCACCACACCTGGGAGAAGGGTTTGAAGTTGAGGATATTTGTGGGAGACTCTACCAAGCTTCTGCCTGCCCCTCAGGCTGCACTGCAGAGCCAGGTCTTGTTGCTGGAATTCAGAGAGTGCGGGAAGGGGAGGGATCCTGATTCCATCTGCAGAGGACTCCAGCCTCAGGTTCAACCCTTGGCCCTGACACTTTCCAATGACGTGAGCAAGTGAATTCAGCTTCAGTTCTGACATTGATAAAACACACATAATGCCATTTTCCTCCTGACTGGAGAGTTTCATAACATAACATTGCCCTGAAATTACTGCTCCCCTCCTCGCCTTCAGTGGTGGTGTGAGCTTGCTCAGGAAATGGGATTCTTCAGCTTTCTTTTGGCTCCGGATGTTTAGTCCTCACCTCGTACACTAAAAACGCTCTTCTCCAAAACTGAGAACTACTTGGCAAATAACATGGCTGGTGACTTGCTGTTGTCCCCATTTTCCATTTCCAGTACCTGTGGACAGTGCTAGCAGACCTGAGGATGGTAACAGTTTCCCTGCTCTGAGAGTGGGAAGGGAGGGGACACAAGTTCACTGAGACTCCAATTCAAACTCAGCATCAGGGCCATTCCTTTGCCATGGGGTGGTATTCAAGTGCTTTAATGATTAGGGACACGGGCTTTCCCATTTCTGCATATAAACCCCGTGTAACTTTGAAAAGATTACTCAACTCTGAGCCTCCGTGTTTTTCAGTCTTCAAGCTAGAGCTCAAAATAGTACTTCATTCATAGAATTCTTTAAGAATTAAATAAGATAATAAATAATAAACTCTAGCACCATGCCTACCTCATAAGAAGTGGTAAAAAATATTGCTTTACAAGATAATTTCCCTACTCTCCTGCTTAGATTCAGTCCATACAGAAAGAGGCTCAGAGAGGTAAAGCAATTCGCCCAAAATCACACAGTTAGTAAGTGGTGGGCCTGGCTGTCTTGCCAACACTCTGCTTGGCCATACTCTTCACCTTCCATTTCTACCACCTCATGCTGCCTTCCCTTGCAGCCTTCAGAGACCTCTCCCTGGGCAGCTGCTGAGTGCCAGACACACTGTTATCCAGTTAAGCTTTAGTCCTGAAAATATTCTAGGAGGAAGTCTAGAGAGTACAACAAAAAGTGTGATGGACTGGTGAAGTAAGATTATTCCCTTCAGGAGGAGCTAAAAAAATGCTCTGGCCTGTATTTGTATATTGGTAGAGTCCTACACTATCTTCCAGACATGGGGAATTAGTTGCTGAGTAAAAACAAGCCTGATAGCAAGATTCCAAGGCTACCCTCACTCACAATGGAGCTTATTATGCTCTCTCAGGCCTCCATGCCTTGGCACAGGCTGTTCCCTCTGAAAAGACACGCTTCCCCTTTCCTCCCAACCACCAACTCCACCACCCTACTCTCTCAGCTTTCACCCTACTTTGAATATACCTCTTTTGTAGCATTCAGCACATTAACCTAACAATTGTTTATATATTAGATCCCTGCCCCTGGATTATGCACACCCAAGGACAGGTGACCCGTTCCACTCACCATTGCTGCATAACAAATAACCACAAATTTAGTGCTGCAAAGCAATAACGTTTTTTGTCTCCAGTTCCTATGGGTCAGGAGTCTGGGCCTAACTGAGTCCTTGCCAAGGGTCTCATGAGGCTTCAGGCAGGCATCCATCCCAGCTACATTTTTATCTAGAGACTCGAGTGGGGGAAAACCTGCCTCAAAGTTCGTTCAGGCTCTTGGCAGAACACGCTTCCTCATGGCTGTACCATGAAGGGCCAGCTTTTGGCTCGTGGTCACTGGAGGTCATCTGTGGGCCCTACAGCTGCCTGCAGTTCATAGCTATGTGGGCTTCTCCAATATGGCCACTTAATTATTAACCCCATAGGGGAGACTTGCGTCACATAATTTAATCACACACGATGCCCCATCACCTCTGCCATATTCTGTTGTTAGGAGCAGGTCCCAAGTCAGGCCTGGGCTTGAGGGGAGGGAATCCCACCACGCTGTGAGCACTAGAGGCAGGGGTCAGGGGCACCTAGGGTCTGTCGGCAATGGCACATCTTACACTGTGTAGCTTTGTGTACCTCAGTTATGATTTTCTTCTTCAGCAGTTTGAACTTTTACTCACTAAAGAGTAAAAATTAGCATTAAAATCTACAGACATTGCAATTAGTGAAAGCTCAGATGTACCACAAAAATTTGCTAAAGAAAATTCCATGTCAGATTAACTTTAACTTTTAATATGGACTGTCCCGATTCATCTTTAAAGTTTTAATATTTTTCAAGCCCTTTCACCAAGAAATTCCAGTTTGAGAAATTTATTTTAAAAAAACTGTCATGGCTGTGTGTGAAGATTTAGCTACAGAGATGTTAACCACAGTTCTCGGTACAATAAACCCCACCCCCCAAAACCCTAAACTACACACAACCTGTTTTTTTTTTTACAGTTGGTTATTGTCCAGAGAAAGCTATGATGCATTCACGCAATAGAAGGTGACGGTCCTTTTGAACATGATGTAGAAGACATGGGAATATATGGGAAAGTGTTTACTACCTAATACTAAAGAGGGAGAAAGATCTTAAAACAGCACTTACTCCACGATACCCTTTGTCTCTTCTTCATTTTGTTTCAGCACATATGAACACGCACAAATGGCTGGGGGAGGCCCACAGAATGGTAACAATGGATACCTGTGGGCAATGAGATTAGCTGTGATTTGTATTTTGCCTGATATTTTCTAAACTTTCTCCATAAACACTTTTTATGCATTCATTGGTTGATTCTTTTTTTAATTTTATTTTAATTGTTGTTTAAGTTCAGTTTTCTGTCTTTTACTCCCATCCCAGCCCACTCACCCATTCCTCCTCACTTCCCTCCCATTTCCACCCCCTGTAGTTTTTGTCCATGTGTCTGTTATACTTGTTCCTGTAGACCCTTCCCCTTTTCCCCTGAAATTCCCTCCCCTCTACCCTCTGGTCACTGTCAGCCTATTCTCTATTTCAGTGTTTTTGGTTATATTTTGTTTGTTTGCTTGTTTTGTTGTTTAGGTTTCCTGTTAAAGGTGAGGTCGTATGGTATTTGTCTTTCACTGCCTGGCTTATTTCACTTAGCATAATGCTTTCCAGTTTCATCCATGCTGTTGCAAAGGGTAGGAGCTCCTTCTTTCTGCTGCATAGAATTCCATTGTGTAAATGTACCATAGTTTTTTGACCCATTCATTTACTGATAGGCACCTAGATTGCTTCCAACACTTGGCTATTGTAAATTGTGCTGCTATGAACATTGGGGTGCATAGGTTCTTTTGGATTGGTGTCCATAAACATTTATTACTTTTATAATAAGAAAAATGTTAATTTTAAATATCTAAGTTTTCATAGTCAAATATTAGGAACAAAAGGGATGTTAAAAGCAATATCAAGAATTCCTACTAACTTTGGATCATGTTTCTCCTATTTGGTAGTTCCGTTACCTCGAGCAAATCACTTAATTTCACTAGCCATGGTTGACTCATGTGCAGAAGAAAATCTCATTTCCCCTAACTAATAGTAGTGTCTACCGTAACAAGATGATGAGTAAGAAATTGCTTGCTAATTATGAAACATGAATAACAAAATCTTTTCCCTTCAACATTCAAATTAAATCAGATACATCACAGACAGAGGTATGAGGAAGGATCTAGTGGTGAAAGTTGTCATTCTGTGAAGGAACTTGATTCAGTTATCACCTCACTTGGTGTCTGGGCTCACTGGGTCAGTGTATATGTCTTGTTTACCTCTCTGACTTAAGTTTCCTACCAAAACCTTGTAAGGTAAGCATTGTACTAGGTTTAAGGGTTTTCCACCAGGCTTGTTTCTGTTATGGAGCTAATGATTTCTAGAGTTTTTTCCAGCTCTAATATTCTATGATTCTGGGAAAGTATGTTTTTCCATGGATAGAGTATAGCTGAAGGAGGTGCATCAAAATTGAGAAAAATAGGAATCAGTGTTTTTCATTTTGAGGAGGTTGCAATCCAGGCTAGTTACAATCCTAGGTAAGAAAAGGTTGAAGGATATTGGTGACATATTAGTGATATAACAGCAAACTTCCCAAAGTTCCACTGCATTGGTATCATTGCAGGCACTAGCATGAGTGGTGGCATTGAAGAATTCAATAGCGTGGACTCTGGCATCAGATTGGCCTGAGTTCAAATCCTGACTTGGTCTTACCACCTGTATAATCTTGGCTTGTTATTTCATCTTTCTGAGCTTTGGTTTCTAAACCTCATGTGACTCTTACCCTATGTGGTTCGTGAAGAATTAGGAACTAGTACAATGCCTAGCATGCAGATATTCAGTAACCAGTAAATGTAATTAGTATTTGGAGTTCATTGGAATAAAGTAATCAGAAAATATTCCTTTTTTAAAAAAAAAGGTTTTATTTATTTTTAGACAGAGAAAAAGGGAGGGAGAAAGAGAGGAAGAGAAACATTGATACGAAAGAGAAACTTCAACCAGTTGCCTCTCGTACACTCTCTGACCAGATGCCAAACCCACAACCCAGGCATGTGCCCAGACCAGGAATCGAACCAGTGACCTTTCACTTTGTGGGGCGGCACTCAACCAGCTGATCCACACTAGTCAAGCCAGAAAATATTCTTGATTTAATTTAGTTCTTCATTTCTCTTGGGTCAAAAGGATGACATTATAATCTAAGATGTGTCCTTGTCATGGTTGAGGTATCCTTTGATGATGCCCAAGTTTTCCAGAGTCAGCTTTTTAGTCATTGACTGAACTCAAGTATTCAGCCATCAAATTCCAAATTATAGATAAGAATCATGTTAAAATATCATGTGGCTTTAAGCAACTCCAACATATAAGATATTTTTCTAGAGTCCTGGCCAGGTTGCTCAGTTGGTTGGAGCATCATCCCACACACCAAAAGGTCATGGGTTTGATCCCTGGTCAGGACACATACCTAAACTAAGTTGCAGTTTGATCCCTGGTCAGGGTGCATATGGGAGGCAACTGATCAATGTTTCTCTCTCATGTTGATTTCTCTCTCTCTTCCTCCTTCCCTCCTTCTCTCTCTAAAAATAAAAGCAATAAAAAGATATATTCTTGAGCTTCTCAATAATATTCTCATTTCAGCTCTCCCACAAATATCCAGAAGATGTGGAATTGCCAAACTGTTGCCATGAACACTGAACAATGAGTCGAACTCTGCCCTCACTCCTTGCCCCAAAGCTGTAAGTCAAGTGCAAAAGCAAGACAGAAAGTTTACTTCATGGCCTAACGTAAAGACAGAGTGTGTGACTTCTGTTGGTAAATGAAGTTGTAATTTTTACCATATGTCCTACACTTAGAAGGGAGCGACCTAGCATGGGGCAGAAACAGTTCTCTTAAGAGGAGAACAGTCGGGTCCTCTGGTCACCAGGAGCAAGGATGACTGTACTAGTTTCCTTTCCTGTCCCTTCATGGCACTATTCTCAAGTGGCAGAATTTGTTCATGGATAGCTGGGCACCCGGTTCCTTGGCACATCAATATGTGGGAATCTTACTGTGCTGATTGTACATTCCAACCGCCGTTAATGAACAAGAGGAAGGACCCTGACAGATGTTAAATTACCTTTGACACTTTGTGTCAGAGATTGTGTTGAAATATCTGAGAAGCTCTTTGTAGGATAAAATTATGTGTGGACCTTGTGAGCTAAAGATTTGGAGAGAGTTTCTCTTTAGAAAGACTAAATTAAAGATTTTTCTTTCTATAAAGGGATAAGTTTATATATTTCCTAAATACCAGGGCTGTTTCTGCCAAGAAACTTTTTAAATAAAAAGTACAGAAAAAATATTTTTAAGTAATAATAAGTGAATGAGGTTTGATTTTTAAATTTTTATTAACTTATTTCCTTTTATTATAAAACTAACACATGCACATGTTAAGAAATTTATTTTCACATGATTCATAAGGGAATAAAATGGAAAGAGCCCTCTCTTCAGCTTCACCCAAAGCTCTGAGAGCAACTCATCCACCTCCCCAGAGGTAATCTCTGTTAAAGCTAGGTATGTTTGACATTTCAATTATGCTGTGTCTTGGTGCGGGCCTCTTTGGGTTTATCTCGTTTGGAACTCTCTGTGCTTCCTGGACTCTGTTTATTTCCTTCAACAGGTTAGGAATGTTTTCAGTTGTTATTTCTTCAAATAGGATCTCAATCCCTTGCTCTCTCCCTTTTCCTTTTGGTTCCCTTATGGTGCAAATGTTTTTATGCTTGATGTTGTCCCAGACATCCCTTATTCTACCCTCATTTTTCAAATCCTTTTTTCTTTTTGCGGTTCTGATTGGTGTTTTCTGCTACTTTGTATTCCAGATCACTGATTCATTCTCTGTTTCATCTAGTCTGCTGTTGATTCTTTTAGTGTGTTCTTCATTTTGGTTATTGTATTCTTCCTTTCTAACTGGTTCTTTTTTATGTCCATTTTTGTGGTAAAACTCTCTTTGTTGAAGTTCTTCTAAGTTCCTTGAGCATCCTTATAACCAGTGCTGTGACCAGTGGTAGATCAATTGTCTCCATTTATTTAGATATTTCCCTGGAGTTTTGTCCTATTATTTCATTTCAGACATGTTTCTTTGTCTCTCACTTGGGCTGCCTCTCTGTGTTTGTTTCTACATATTAGGTAGATCTGCTACACTTTCCAGTCTTGGCAGAGTAGTCCTTTGTATTAGGTTTCCTATGGGGCCCAGTGGCACAGTCTTTCTGATCACCTGAGCCAGGTACTCCAGGAGTGTTCCTTGTGTGGTTTGTGTGTGCTCTCCTATTGTGAGCCTTCATTGTGGTTGAGTTTGACCCTTAGGCTGACTGGCTGCCAAGACTGGCCATGACCACAGTGTATGTATGAGCTGCTGGCAGGGGTTGACCCCACGGCATGGGATTTGTCCCAGCTGGTTCTGGTGCCTGCCAAGGCCACCCTTTGTGCCACACGTGGAGCTAATTGGGTGGTGCTCTATTGTTGTCTGAAGCTGTTTATCTGGTATATTGGTTCTGGGGCCTCTTGAAAGAAGTTCCTGAGCACTATGGGCAGACCAAGGTCAAATGCTGTCTATGACCAACCAGAAGCTACCTGGTAGGAGCTGCAAAGCAATCCATGGCTGGTAGATGACTGTGCTGTCTGGATGCTTATGGGAGAGGCCATGCTGCAAACAGTGCAGGGCCTGGGGCAGCTCAGCAAAATGCACAGGGCAACCTGAAGCCTGGTGCTGCCTGCAGGCTGCCCATAGTGCTCAGCCCCTGAAAGAGCCTCTGACAGTGTGAGAGTTAGGTGGAGCAGGTCTCAGGGAGTCATGGGGTAAGACAAGTGGAGTTCACCAGGCTAATGAAGATTCAGATTTGGTCATGCGGGGTAGGGGGCGGGGTGCTCAACACAGAAAAAATGGGGCTTGCCTGTCAGCTATGTAAGAAGAGGGCCCAACACAGGGACAATGGCAGTTTTCCCTCCACTCCTTGCCCTGAAGCCCACAACTGTTTCTCCCTATGTGTCTTTGGAGCTTTCTGAGCCTCTGTCCCTCTGCCAGAGCCCAGGTAAGTGCCTGCAAGTGAGCAATTTTGTCACATGCCCTTTGATACCTGGATTTCCAGCTGCTTTCTGACTCACCCAGACAGATGGGTGGAATCCCTGCTGATTTTCACAGCTAGATGCTTTGTGGGCTCTTCTTTCTGGCACTGGTACTCCAAGCTGGGGAGCTTGTGTGACACCTTGCTTCTCAGGGGAGACCTCTATAGCTGGCACCACACATGGGTGTGGATCCAGCCTGTCTTGCATTCTCTCCCCTTCTACGTCTTTATGTGGTCAAACTTCTTCTGTTCAGCTACTCCTCAGATGTGTCTCCAGGTTTATTGTTCTATAATTTAGTTATAATATTGAGTTGATCATGTTAGGAGATGCACACAGAATTTACCAACTCCACCATCTTCATCAGAACTCCTTATAGTACTTTTTTACATTTATGTTTGCAGCTCTATTTTAAATAATTAATTTTTGTAAGCAGTTTGAAACTTAGGTTGAAGCTCATTATTTTTTTCCCCCATGGATGTCCAATTGTTGTCACTCCTTTTGTTGAAAAGACTATTCATCCTCCATTGGATTGATTTTCTCAAAAATCAGTTGACTGTATTTCTGGGTTCTCTATTCTGTTCATTTATTTATGTGGCTATCTCTACGCCAGTACCACACAGACCTCATCATAGGGTAGACCAATTAATCCTATTAGATTACTCTTTTTCAAAATTGTTTTAGGTATTCTACTTCCTTTGCCTCACCATGTAAATTTTTGAATAACGTCATCTATATTTATAAAAATTGTTGCTGGGATTTTGATAGTCATTGCACTAAACCTATATATCAATTTGGAGAAAATTTATGCCTTGACCATATTAAATTTTCTAATCCCTGATACACTGTGTCTCTCCATTTATTAAAATTTTATTTGATTTTTTCATCAGCATTTTGTAGTCTTCATCATACAAGTCTTGCTCATGTTTTTGTAGATTTAACCTGTTTTATATATTTTTTGTATTTGTAAATGGTATTATAGTGTTTGAAAATTTTTCCAATTTCATTGAGATATAATTGACATAGATCATTGTGTGAATTTAAGGTGCACAATGTAACAGTTTGATACCTATGGTTACCACAGTAAGATTGGTTAACACATCCATCACCTCACATAATCACATATTTTTGTATGTGGTGAAAACAGTCTCTTAGTAACTTTCAAGTACATAATATAGTATTATTAACTATATTCAACAAGCTACATATTAGGTCCCCAGAATCATTCCATGTATCTTATAATTAGAACTTTGTACACTTCGATCAACATCTGCTCATTTCTTCCTCCCACCAGTTTCTAGCAACCACCATTCTACTCTCTGTTTCTATCAGTTCATCTTCTTTTAGACTCTACATATACATCAGCCCAAACAGTATTTGTCTTTTTCTGAACTTATTTCACTTAGCATAATGCCCTTAAAGTTCTTCCATGTTGTTGCAAATGGAAGAATTCCTTTCTTTTTATGGCTGAATAATATTCCATAGTTTATATGCCATGTTTTCTTTTTCCATTTACCGATCAAGGATGCTTATGATGTTTCTATGTCTCATCTACTGTGAATAATGCTACAGTGAACACAAGGGTGCAGATACCTCTTCGACATAGTGCTTTCATTTCCTTTGGATAGATATACGAGATCTATCTAGAAAGTACCCTGGCCACGTACTGTGAAAAATAGAGACATTTATTGAAGAAGATACAAGAGGCATTCTACAAAGGATAATGATGCCTCAGTCCCCTTCAAAGCAGGCACCTTGGACCCTCACACAGTTCTCCCAGTTGCCATCAGCTGCCCCATCATATTTTCCTTAATCTTATTGATGGTCTGAAATCTCTTCTCTTCCAAAGGTGTTTTTAATTTTGGGAAAAGCCAGAAGTTACAGGGTGCCAAATCTGGGCTGTAGGGAGTCTGAATCACCCAGGTGATTTGATGTTTTGCAAAAAATCTTTGCACAAGACATGATGTATAAATGGGTGCATTTTCATGATGAAACTGCCAATCATCAGTTGCCTATAGCTGCAGTCTTCTGAATCATCCAAATAATTTCTGCAGAGTAATGTTCAAGCTTTAATGCAAAATTTGATGCAGATTCATTGCTCTTCTTGCTCAGTCACTTTGAATGCAATGGCCACACAGTACACGTGCTCACTCAATAGCATCTACCACCCCCACTGATGAGTAGAGTGAAGTTATCATTGTTCATGCATGTGCATTCTAGTCCACTGTCCTTGGCTGCCAGGTTACATTGATGTCTTGGAAACTGTTTTCTTTATATTAATGATAGCTGGACTTTTCCCAGACAGACCTCAAATACCCAGAAATGGGAGTGCTGGGTTACATAGTGGTTTTATTTTTTATGTTTTGAGGAATCTCCATGTTGTTTATAATAGTGGTTGTACCAATTTACATTCTTGCCAACAGTGCATACCTGTTCCCTTTTCTCCACATCCTTACCAACATTGATCTGTTTTTGATAACGCCCATTTTAACAGGTGTGTGGTGGTATCTTATTCTGGATTAAATTGAATTGTCCTGATGATTAGTAATGTTGAACATCTTTTTGTGTACCAGTAAGCCATGTGTATGTATGTGTTCTTTGGAAAATGTCTATTCAGGTGCTCTGCCCAATTTTTATCAGATTATTTGTTTTAGTTTTAGTATTTGTTTTTTCTATTGAGTTGTATGAGCTCCTTATTTTTTGGATACTAATCTTTTATCTGATATATATGGTTTGCAAATATTTTCTCCCATTCTGTAGGTTATCTTTTCAGTTTTCACTATCAGCAGAAATGTTAGCTGTAGGTTTTTTATAGATTCTGTTTATCAAGTTGAGGAAGTTTCTTTTCCCAATCTGTCAGAGGAAATAAACTTCTAGGAAATTCAGGAAGCTCAAGGAGTCCCAAAGAAGTTGGATCCAAGAAAGCACACACCAAGGCACTTCATAATTACATTAGCCAAGATTAGAGATATCGAGAGAATCTTAAAAGCAGCAAGAGAAAAGGAGACAGTTACCTACAAAGGAGTTCCCATAAGACTATCAGCTGATTTCGCAAAAGAAACTTCACAGGGAAGAAGGGGCTGGGAAGAGGTATTCAAAGTCATGAAAGGCAAGGAACTACATCCAAGATTACTCTATCCAGCAAAGCTATCATTTAGAATGGAAGGGCAGATAAAGCGCCTCCCAGATAAGGTCAAGTTAAAGGAGCTCATCATCACCAAGCTCTTACTATATGAAATATTAAAGGGACTAATCTAAAAAAAAGAAGATCAAAACTATGAATAGTAAAATGACAGCAAACTCACAACTATCAACAACTGAACCTAAAAAAAAAAACAAAACTAAGGAAACAACTAGAACAGGAACAGATTCACAGAAATGGAGATCACATGGAGGCTTATCAGCAGGGAGGGGGAGGTAGAAGAATGGGGGAAAAGGTACAGGGAATAAGAAGCATAAATGGTTGATAGAAAATAGACAGGGGGAGGTTAAGAATAGTATGGGAAATGGAGAAGCCGAAGAACTTATATTTATGACCCATGGACATGAACTAAGGAGGGAAGAATGCTGGTGGTTGGTGGGTGAAGGGTTAAGGGAAATAAAAAGGAGAAACAAAATGGAACAACTATAATAGCATAAGCAATAAAATATACTTTAAAAAAGGAAGTTGCCCTTTATTCCTATTTTTATGAAAGTTTTTATTTTTATCATGATTAGGTGTTGAATTTTGTCAAATAATTTTTATGCATCAATTGATGTAATCATGATTTTTCTTCTTTAGTTCATTAACACAGTAGATTATGACTGATTTTCAAATGTAGAACCAGCCTTGTATCCCTGTAATAAAACCCATTTGTCAGAGTATATAATTATTTTTTTGTTGCTGAATTCTGTTTGCTAATATTTTGTAAAGGGTTTTACATCATATTAATGAGAGACAATGTCATGTATTTACTTGGTACTTGGTACTTTGTCTAATTTTAGTATCAGGGTAACACCAGCTTCATAAAGGAAATGGGAAGTATTATTTCCTTTTCCATTTTTCTGGAAGAAATTGTGTAGAGTTCATCTTAATTCATCTTTAACTATTTGGTAGAATTCTCTAGTGAAAACATTTGGGTCTGAAGATTTTGTTGGAGTTTTTAAATTACAAACTTAACTTCTTTAACAGAAAGCTATTCAAATTCTTTGTTTCATATTGGGTAAATTGTGGGCATTTTTTAAGGAACTGGCTCATTTTGTATAAGTTGTTGGATTTATGTGTGTAGAGGCATTTGAAGTATTCTCTTAGCTTTTGATGTCTACAGTGTTTTGGTAATATCCTCTTTTTCATCTCTGATCATTGTTTTTTTAGTTTCCAAGTGTTTGGTGATTTCCCTGTACCCCCTTCTATAATTTATTTCTATATTAATTTTATTATCACCAGAGAATACATTTTGTATGATATACCTGCATTCAATAAGAGAAGGAGAACCATTAGGATATATATAAAACACACATGAATATGTTTATATTTATTATGTTTATATTTATTTATATACCTAAATTATATATCTATGTTTTTGAATATATATTTTAATGAGTGCTCTAGGTATAATATATAAATATATAACTTCTCTCAGTCTACTGGTATTCTCACCAGTTTGAGTAAAGTATAGAAACATTACTCTTCTTTATGCCCCTTTACTTAGCTACCTTTATAATATATTTATCTGAAATGTTTCCTTTACATACATTTAGAACCACATCAGAGAGTGTTATCCTGCTTGCTTTAACTATAAAACTCAGGAGAAGAAAAGTATATCAAAAATGTTTTTGGTTATCTTTATTTTCTTCCTAATGCACCAAAATATCCTCTTCTATCATTTCTCCCTTTATTTTTTTCTGGTTTCCATGGTTTCTGATGGGAGAACTGCTGCCATTGAAGTTGTTTTCCCATATGGGTAAGGCACTGTTTCTCTCTTACTGTTTTCAATGATTTTTTTCTTTGATTTTTTTCCAAAAGTTTGATTACAATGTGTCTGCTGTAGATTTCTTTGTCAGTTCTAGTGCAGGTGCACTCAGCTTCTTGAATCTACAGATTTATGCCTTTTATCAAATTTGGGAAGTTTTCATTATTATTATCTTTTTGAGTCTTTTTCCCTTACTCTCTTTCTCTTCTGGAACATTAATGACAAGAATACTAAATCTTCATTGATAAACCTTGAGTCTATGGGGGGTGGGGGTTTCAGATTTTTATCTATGTGTTATTCAGATTTATCTTCATGTTCATTGACTCTTTCCTCTGTTCCATTCTACTATCCTGCCTATCCATTGGGTTAGGTGGTTGTTGTTAGCTATTATGTATTTCATTTTTAAATTTCCATTTGGTTTTTCAATTTTTGCTTCTATTTTTTATTTTTATTGTTATTGTTTTTAATCCTCACCCGAGGATGTGTTTATTGATGAGAGAGAGAGAGAGAAATGTCGATGTGAGAGAAACATCAAGCGGATGCCTCCTGTACACACTCCAACTAGGCATCAAACCTGCAACCTAGGTATGTGCTCTGACTGAGGATCGAACTGCACCATTTTGGTATGTGGGAGGATGCTCCAACCAACTGAGCCATCTGGCCAGGGCTCTATTTTTCATTTTTTAAAACATGTTCATAATTGCTCAGTGAAGCATTTTTATGATGGCTCCTTTAAGAATCTTGTCATGTAGGTGTAACATCTCTGTCATCTCAGTGTTGACATCTATTGACTGTCTTTTATCACTTAGTTTAAAATCTCCTGCTTCTTGATCTTCTCGATACAATGAGGGTATTATGCTATAGGACTGAGGATCTTATTGAAACCTCTATTTTTATCTGCCTGTGATGCCATTCTAGCAGGGGAAGAGGGAGCATTGCCTTATTACTAGGCAAGAGTAGATATGCAGCTTCCCTCTATCTACCTCTATCTTGGCCTCTATTGACACCCAAGGTGGGGGTGCTCCTCATTACTGCTGGCAGAGGTGGGAATGACTGTATTTTGTGGTGTATTATGAGGACTGACAGTTTTGTGCACATTATACATGGGATTATTATACTCGTGGTATGTAATCATTATACTCAGGTATGATGTGCATCCATATTTTTCCCTCAAAACTTTGGGCAAAAAAGTGCTTATTATACACAGAAAAATATGATATAGTTCTCCACTGATTCCTGGCTTTGGGGAGTGGGAGTGCCTCCTTACTGCTCTTCATATGGCCTCTGCTGACACCCCTGAAGGCCTTCATACTTCTGGGCCGTGATGAAAAACCTGACTCCCTATTTGCCCTTGTCAGCACTATCCTGCCACAGGGTTTGGGGCATTTCATTACAGGCTGGAGAGAGTGGATATCTGTGCTCTCCATTCAGCCTGGACTGCTGTGGGTGGGAGTAGGGCCACAATTTTTTTTCTGTGGTTTTGGTCAGAGTAGAGCAGTTATTGCCCAAAACTTTTTGGTTTTGCTATGTTGCCCCATTCTTGGTCCACTGGTTAGAGATAGCCAACTTTTACTGGGACTTTTTTGTTGATTTATCTGCCATTGATGTTGCTATTTGCCAGCTTCTTTGGCTCTAGGATATATGAGGCAAAACAAACAAACAAACAAACAAACAAACAAAAACCTAGGGAATTCACCACTGTATTATTTCTAAGGTGCTAAACTCCTCAGCTGGTTTTTCCTCTGTCTTCACCTTTCAGAGTCTTCTTATAGTTGCTTTATAGATAATGTCCAAGACTTTTAGCTGTATCACTAGCAGAAACAGAGAGAAGTGTGTGTGCTCTGCTGTCCTGAAAGTGGAAGTCCCCGGGTTACTTTTAACAGGGACTCAAACAGTACAAGTTTTCCCTTGAGCTATAAAGCACCGAGTTCTAGCAACTACAAAGAACTAATGGAAGACTACAATTAAGGAAAGCTTTCATATTTAAATTAGCTAAATAAAATCATTTTATATGTAACAGGAGAAATGGAATAATGCTTGTGTATTATAGGCCCAGAGTTGTGAAGTTAGAAGAGCTTAATAAATTTTTTAAACCAAGTGTGCAAATAGAAGTGTCTTAGAGCTACCAGAACTGTCAAAATGAAATTAAGACCCAGAGTGTTCACAGTCTATATTTTATTGTGTGAAATCATCATTCTTTCCTCTGTTCTTTTCTTGCTTTCCTCCCTTTCTCTCCCTTTATCCCTTCCTTCATCCCTCCATTCCTTCCTTTCTTCTTTGTTCTTCCTTCTGTTCTTTCATTTTTCTCTTTTTATTTTAAGACTTTGATTTTGTAAGCCTTTTTTTTTTTTTGGAGTTCTACATTGTTGCTTCCTACATTTATTTCTGACTCTGACATTTGACCCAAATGATTGGAATTGTCATTTAGAAAAATGTCATAAATCTATGTATTATTGTGGACGAATCCTGAGGACATTTTAACTAAAGACAATTCTGTAGACTTCCTGTGAATGGCGACATGGAATAGCACTCCACAGCAGTTTGCTTTCAGACTTTTCTACAAACCCTGTTTCCAAACTTCATTTACAACCCATCCTCACCAATTGGGTCACATTTTTATCCTACTTGTTTAATTTGCACTTTATATTTTTCTTAAATTACTTTTTAAAACCTTATTTACTAAAAAACTGTAAAAAAAGAAGAAGAAAAGAAAGAGAAAACTGTACCTCAAAAAAAAAAAAAAGGTACCACAATCTCCTACAGTAAGTAAGTTCACCGCTTGAAATTTTAGAGCTGGAAGTTCTCCATGCTGTCCAGTCAGTCTCTCTGTCCCTGACTGCACTTTAAATTCAGTTGTTGGTTTTATGAACATGAACCTGACAGTGCACTGAATACATGAGCCATGGCAGAGAACCAAAACTTAACGTTATTTATTGTTTCTCCTTTAGAGTATCTGTCTCCTTTAAAATGTGTTTTCCTGCTACTTAATGAAAACTTGCAGACCTCATGGTTTTCCTGCTCATTCTGGTATAACAAAACATCCCAAAGTCTCAAGTCAGTAAAGAGGATGTATTCAGTTAAAGATGGAAATCAATTGTTCAGTTTTCAGTTGAAGACCAAAATGCTGCTCCCCTATTTCTTCTTGAGGTGTATGGTTGGAGGCTGCCTGCCTGGGGGTAAGGGGAGTGTGGGCTGCTTCTGCTCACTTCCATGACCACGTTCTCCCCTACTCTGAGCCACTTATGCCAACCCCAGCTATGTGACAAAGGAGCAAGATAAGTCAGGAAGGTGGTGGAATGATCCATCCTTCTTTGGTCACTGGCTTTGTGCTCTCTGGCATTCACAGACGAGACAGAGAATTCACCCTTTCTAAGATACCATCCCTGGGGCCCTCCCTCTTGCAACCCCTCTGGCAGCCTTCCCCTTGTGGGCTTGCATTTGGAGTCCTCTCACTCTCCTGGGCTGTCCTCTTGTGTAGGATTTGAAAAAGCTGCAGTGCGTTCCTCCTCTCAGACACGGCCACACCAAGTCCCTGGGAAACATTCATGCATCCTTTATGATGAGAAATCAAATTTGCAGGCCCTTCCCAGCTCAAGATTACACTACCAAGTTAAAGCCACTCACAGCCCTTTCCTGTACTCCACATCTCCTCAAGGACCAGACCCAGGCTCTCCCTGTCTTCAGCCTACACGTCCTCAGACCAGGCCCCTGGAAACACCTCCTATAATCCAGTAAAGGAAGGAGCACCCTGTCTTGGAGTGAGTGGGATCACAGTGTACCAACAGCTCTCGTGGTGGGGAAGTTCTTACAAACACTTCAGTCTGGCTCAAGGGGCCCAGGAATTGTACAGTCAATTCTGGTTTGTTTTTCATTTTTTGTTTTCCTTTAGAAAGTCTGCAAGTGATGATCTGGCACCTCAGTATATTTTTCTCATTTCAAATTTTAATGTTAACTCCCGGCACAGGAGAATGGCAACTTTTTGTCCCCCCCCCCCCCCGCCCCCACTTATTTGTTGGTATTTCCATGCTGGTATTAAATCTTACTCCAGCTTCTTCTTTCAGAACCTTGGTGACCTCAATTCCTAGAGTGACTCGTATGTCCCTCAAGGCCTTTAAGATCCCCGATTTCCCTCTGCTGACTTCTCTAGTTTTACCACACTTCAAATAATTTATACATCAGGAATAAACACAAAAACTGTTCATACGATTTTTATGGTTTTTATTTTTATTTTGCCCACTATTTTCATAGGAAATACTTTCATTTATTTAAAAATTCAGAATTACAAAAGGGTTCTACAGTGAGAGTTTCTCTTTATTTTTGTCCCAAAGCTGCCAGCACCACCCCCCACCCTAGGAATGAGTATAAATAGTTCCCTAGTGATCTTTCCAGAGACACTCTGTGTACATACAAGCAATTGTGTGTTTATGTTCTGTCCCCCGACTCACCCTCACACTTTCCTCTTTTTCACATTCTTTTCCCTTTGCTTTTTTCCCTTCTAAGAATAACTTTGAGATCCTGCATATCAGAAAAGAATTTCTTCATTCTCTTCTGTAGCTACATGATAGTCATTTGGCCAAATGTCCCACAGTTAATTTAACCAGTTCCTTATACTTGAATATTCCAACCTCTATCATAAGTTATACTGTAATGAGTAATCTAAATACATTGTTTAGCTCAGATAGAAATATGCCTACAGGATAAAGTCCTAGAAATTGAGTTAGTTGTCAAAGCATGTGCACCATTATACGTCTAATGATGTTGCCAAATTGCTTGTGTTAATTGATTCTTGTGCTAATTGATTCTTTCTGGCAATACAGGAGTACCTATTTTTTTACACACTTCCCATGAAGCACTATCAAAGTTTTTATTGTTGACAGTCTGATTGGTGATATTTTATTTCAGTTGAATGAGGCTGGGCAAATACTGTCCATACATTTCATCCACTTATATTTTCTTATTTTGTAAATTTTCTTTCATGTGACATTTGAATGCTTACCTGGTCAGATCTGAAAATGGTGGCAGGAATACTGTAATGGCCATGGAGGTGAATGGTAGGAGATCCTGTTCCCGAGAAGGGGCCAGGGCTTAACACGTGAGGCCTCAGGGGTCCTCGCAGCAGGAAGTGTGGATGCTATGCGACAGCGCGATGCGAACTTGGACAGTGGCAAACTTCAGCTGGGTACAGGGATGGTTCTTAGGTCATGCCCCCGTGCAGGGGAATCACTAGCTGGGTACTGGCTCCAAAGAGAGACTTATTAGCAGATATTATGTTCCAGCTGAACATAGCAATCAGGAAATTGCAACTGGGCAAAAAGTCTTGAAAATATTTGATACCCACTATGATATCACTCTATATCCATTGGCACTAAAGAAATTCGGTCTTGTGGTTCAGAATCTAGGAAGAGAAATATGTGTAAGTAGTTATGTATATAAATGCATTGAAGATAGATATAACTATGAATATACATACATATATTTACATACAAATATATAGCATATTTAATATATAATAAGATATACATTATATAAGTAATCAAATATTTTGCACCTTTTTAATAAATATTTTTAATTTATTTTTAGAGATGGTAAGGGAGGGATAAAGAGAGAGAGAAACATCAGTGTGTGGTTGCCCCTCATGTGGCCCCCACTGTGGACCTGGCCTGCAGCCCAGGCATGTGCCCTGACTGGGAATGGAACCTGCAATGCTTTGGTTCGCAGCCCGCACTCAATCCACTGAACAACGCCAGCCAGGGCTCAAATATTCTGCATCTTTATAACAGTAAATTAGTTTGCCTTAAGAACTAAACCATTGATTGTTTAATGATAGAATTTTTACCAACTATTTAAAAAATTCTACACAACAAACAGCTATAAAAACAAAACAAACGAACAAAAGATATTTCTGCCAGTTTTGTGTGTATATGTGTGTGTTAGGGGTGGGGTGCTTTTTTCCTATAAGAAGCAATTTCCTGTGTATGAAGAAAAGTCATTGGTTGGAGATCTTAAGCAGTGAGCAAATTTACTTAAACTTTTTGTAAAAATGTATTTAAAAGGTAGACTTTTAACTTTTCATTTACTCAGCAACGTAGGCAATACTTGCAAGGCTTTGAAATTAGACATGTAGAAAGATTCCTTTCCAAGTCATGTTAGCTCCTTTCACTCATCTTTGGGCAAGCTGACTCTTGAATAACTGAAAGTCCCTTCAGCTGGGGTCGCCTGACACAGATGGGCAGTGATAACCTCAGACGCTGCGGTTCACAGATGTGGCTCTTTGGAGACTTGAAGACTTCTGGGCCAGTTGAAGCTGTAGGGTGTTGAGGCTGCAGGGCGCTTTGATAAGCACTTTGCCATGTGGTGGGAGACGATAAGAGGGCAACACCTGAAAGTATTGGGGCCTTGAGTGCAGAAGCGGGGGGGAGTCTGGGAGCCATGTGCATCCAGTTAAGAATAGGAATAAGCACAAAACAATATTAACTTTAGAAATGAGATGAAAGCCCATGTGTGCTAGCTCTCACACAGAAGGGGAGACCCAGCGAGCCTCCCACCCCTTCAGCAGTGCTTTTAGATGGAAATGATTCCGTTGAATACTGACACAAAGGGAAGACACAGACACAGTGAAGAGCCTTGGCGAAGAACAATTACATGCAAGTAGGTTACATGAAAATATAGTCTCAAGTGCATGATATCTTGTGAATATTAATTAAGGAAATTATTCTCAGAGCAGCTAGTGTTTAAAACAAGATCTAATCTCTGCTGAGTGGGCCCGCCATCCTCCCTCTCAATGTTAACTTCAAAGGGCTTCAGAGTTGGAGCAAATGAGATTATTATTACTTCAATCTAGAGAGGAAACCTTTTCTAACCAATTTGAGAGTAAATTCTAGAAATACCAGTTAATACAAAGCATAAAAATATTCCACACTCACAAATGTCTATGCGCTAAAACATTTCTTAATCTTTTTCATCTGATTCACTCTGTCTGCCTGAAAAAAAATGGCATATTTCAAACGTGAAGCCGGAGGAGGGTATGGGCCAGCTGAAGATACCATTTAATTAAACTATTCTTTTATTTGACTTGGGGCTGTTGAAAATAAGAATATTGCTGTTAACAGTAGCTAACACATACACATCTGTGTGTCTAGTGCTAGGTGTTTTCCTTGCCTTCTCTCATTTAACCCTTATAAAAGCCCTGTGCGGTTTGCATGGTAAACAGACATGGGAGAGGTGTACGTGTTAGTTTGCCACAACAAAATGCCACAGCCTGGGGGCAGGCTGAAACAACAGAAATGTATTTTCTCACAGTTCTGGAGACTAGAAGAGCGAGATCAAGAACAAGATCAAGGTGTGAGCAGGGTTGGCTTCTAAAGCCTCTTTGCTCACTTCGCAGATGGCTTCCATCTCTCTGTGTCCTCACGAGGTCCTTCCTCTGTGTGTGCACACCCGGGCATCCCTTCCTGTACCTCGATTTCCCCCTCGTACAAGGACACCAGTCAGATTGGATTAGGACCTACTCTACTGGCCTCATTTTAAAGGAATCACTTCTTTAAGGGCCCTGTCTCCAGATACAGTCACATTCATAGGCTCTGGGGATTAGAACTTCAGTGCACGGACTTTCATTCGAGAAAAAGGGAACACAATTCATCCCCTAACGAAAAAGTAACCCACCCATGTCCTCACAACAGTTCAGAGGTGGAGATGGGATTCCAGCACTAGTACAGAGTCAGATGCTTAACCATCATATTATGCTGCCCTGTAGTTACAGCCAGTGTGAGATAAGGCAATTCGTCTGTTTCAGTTGGGATAATGGTCTCATGCCCCATACAACTGAGGGCAGAAGGACAAAGATAAGGCACAGAAAAATAAAGAAAACAACAATCTTATTAGATAAGACCAGTAAAAACAAATTCTATTCATACGTTATTAAGGGTGTCCATATGAATTTGGCAGATGTGTATTTAAAACACATTGGGGAGAAGATAATCCTTTGCCTAATGTTAGAATTTCAGTCATTGGTGAAATCAGTGCCACTGCCACTCAGCTCTTCTTACACAACTGCAAACACATGCTGGGCATGGTTGGCTATTGACGGGCCCAGATGCTGAATGGATGTAGTTGCAATGGGGCGAGAAATGCAGATGGGAAATAGAGACAGAACGACTGCAGATTTGGGCTGGACGTGGGTCAAGGTGGGCATGTCCATGTAGGTTCTCCAGCAGATGCAGGCTGCCCTCGTGCCACAGTGAGTGTTGGAGGTAAGTAGAAGTGTGTTCTGCCACTTGGGGATCCACCCGAGACTCAGAAAAGTCGGACTGCACCAGTCAGAGCCAGCCTCATCACCTGCTGTTTGCCCCACACACAGCCTGGCAAGCCCTCTCCTGGTTCACCAGCTGTGCTGTGCAGGGTCCCACCTGCATGCCTACGCTAACACTGTTCCCTCTGCCGTGAATGCCCTCACCTCCCCCTCCCTGCCCCATCGCCCCAGCAGCTAAGACCCTCCTTGGAATTTCTGACTGCCTCCCACCTGCACATTGAGAGTCTCTTCTTTCACTGCCCCATCAATCTTTATTGGTTTGCTGTATTCCAGCAGTTTTTATTTTTATTTTAGTTTCTGCATCTCTCTCCTTCACTTAACAAAATATTTGAAAACATGAACCCACTTTTTTGCATTTTTATATCTGCTGGCTCCCAACACAGTGCCAGGCACGTTGTTGGTACTCACTACATAACTGCAGAATAAACGTCCTTCTCAGACAAATCTAAAGTCCTAGAGGTATGTTTTCTTTGGCCTGCATACCACTCAAAAAATGATAATAAGTATGGTGTTCATGTTTACAATTTCAGAGACCTCACAGAGTAAAAATTGAAGTACTGGCATTGCCTTAAAAATCAAAAGATCTGGCCACACGAGGCTTGAATTCCCACACAACAGCGAGTTGGTGCTGAGTAGTGTCTGTCCCCTTTGAGCGATATGTCCGCTCTGCGGTTTGCCCCAGCCTCTACCCTCATTATTTTTGCCTCATTCCTTGCATTCTTTGCTCATTTATAAAACCCACTTCACTCTTTTTTGGCATTTTGCACATCTGATTCCATGAAACCAAGATCCTCATTTACTTTGGATTGCCACCCCCCACCCATGTACTAGAGTGGTTTTCCATCACCCAACTTTTGCTGTAGCCACGTCTCACTCCTTCAGTCTGTTTTGAAAGGGCAAAAGGGGTGGGAGAGAGATGCTTCCTTTGGTTGATGAAAAAGGAGCTAAAGGAAAGATCTGTCTTCTCCTGGCATATCAGGTATTGGCTCTGGTGAGAGGCAGGATACTAGCCAGGGTGGGCAAACAAGCCAGCTGGGAATGGCAGTTCCTCTATTTCAGCCAGCAAAAGCCTTTTCAAAGCCTACTTTGCATAAGACGGTTCCGCTGACCACATTAGAGTCACAGGGAATAGTTACCTCTGGAACTTCCTTTCTGCAACAGTAGCACCCTGTTTAAGGGAACCGAGAATGGAATACGATCATCTCATATATATGCTGCCATGAGGTTTCAGACGACCGTACTGGCATGAGCTTTCAACATTGAAAAAATAAATGAAAGCTCTCTGGAAATAATAGGAGCACTGTGTCCTGGAACCTGAAGAATAATAATCCCAGGCCATCAGTCATCCAAGCTGAAAACACTTTCTTCCTCTCTCTTGGCCGTGCCTGGGATGACATGACACAGATCCTCAGTGCAAGCGTGACATGACCCCTGGCCGGGGACACAGAAGAGGCTGCTCCCCCCACTGTTGAAATGCTATGGATAGTGGGCGACTTGTCCCTTACACACGATGAGGGTCACTTCCCATGTATAAATAGGAAGCATGCTTTGGGAAGACAGATTGTATAATTCATGAGCCCCGAATATCTAGAGGATTCCCAAGAATATGAACCCTGTAGAGAGAATTTACAAGTTCGGAAGCCCATAAGACTCTCTCCATGCTTGGCTCCCCAACAACCTGAAGTAGTAGGCACCACTGTCCTGACACCCATTCCCCAGATGGCTATGCTGCGGCTGAGCAGGACTAGCAAAGTCACCAAGCTCATGGTCAGCAGATGATGGTCTGTCTGTGTGACTCCAAAGCCCTGACTCCTAGCTTCCACTCTCTGTTACTTCCCCATTCATTCGCTTCACAAATACGTGTTTATTGAGCACATGCTATGAACCAGGCACTGTTCCAGCTGCTTAGGATACAAGGATGAACACATCAGGGAGGAGGCCCTGCAGGAAGTCATGTCAGACCCAGCGGGCACTGCAGTGCTGTCAAGCGCACACCCCCCAGCTAGGAAAGCTGTTTCCAGGGAGGTGTCACTTCTAAAGTCCCAGGGAATCATGAATTTGGGGAGAGGTGTGAGCTGAGTTGCTGCATATGCATTTTTAAAGCAAATTCAAAGGGCTAAAACAAGTTCCTGCTGAACTCGAAAATGAAGTTGGGTACATTCTATCACTTTTTCCTGGAGGGAAAAAACATCCCCCAAGTTTAATTCCCTTCTGAACTCAGCCACATGTTGAGATAAGGAGGGTGGGATTATAAATCAACTCAGCTCCCTTGGGAGAAAAATTATAGTAATAAGCTTTAAAAAAATGATGATAATAATAAGCTATATGATTTCAAAGTGACTCACCACCACTCCCTCCCCCTCCTTTATTATTTTTTTTTTTTGACAACTGAAATTGATTTTGAAAGGAAAGGCAGTGGAGATTTTCATAGAATACAATCCAGACGTTCTAAATCTAAACCCTCACACCAAAGAGACTGCAGATCTGGGAGCCTGGGCTCTGCTGATAATGCCCTACTCCCGGCCAACCCACTATACCCACCACCACATGTCAGTCAACGAGCCAGAGAGCTCATAGATGAAGGAAATGAAGATGGAATGATATTAAGACGAAATCAATACAGCTTTCTTTTACATTTCCCAATAGTCTCAATAACTTCAAAGACGCAGATATGAATATAATTAATGAGTAGAACAAACACCAAGTGAAAAACAAACCTGGCCCCTGTTTTATGAGCACTGCTAGAACGATGGGTTTGGAACTGCAGACGTTTGTCGGCGCATCTGACTGCTCACTCATTTCCAAGTGCTACGGTCTTTAGAGCAACTGAGGCTGCATCAGCCTGCGTGCCCCTTAGGAAAAATATATTACTGGAACTACTTGCTACCCAATTAAACAGAGCCCTGTACTTGATGCATTCAGCCTGCGTTAAAATTTACGTTTGAACAAATGTGAGGATGAATCCTTTTGCCAGCTCTCCATCTGGCTGCCTCTGCAAGCTAATCCTGCTTTAAAATGTGTATATTCTTAGGAAACTGACCAGCCTGAATAGCAACAATGCTCAGAGGCAATTCACACTTCTGTTTGGAAAAGAAGTAGGAGTTCTAGCTGGGGAATGGGCACAAAAGCTATGAAAGCACATGGCTTTGTCTGTGGTTCTAACTCTGTCTCTCATTGTGTGGCCTCCTTACTGAAACTCCTCAAAGTTCTGATTCTTGGTTTCCTCATCAAGAGTAATGGTAATGATAATAATGATATAAGTATTTATTGGGTGTTCATGATGTATGAAACTGACCCTGTTTTAAGGCTTCATACATTTATCTCTTTTAACTTTCACAACAGGCCTATGAGGTAGTTTTGTTACACCCCCTTTTTACAGATGAGGAAAACGAAGCTCAGAGAGGTGCAATGACTGACTCGTGTTTTTACATATATGAAAGCCAGCATTTTAAGCAAAACCCCCTGTTCTGGCCTCTGTTCTTAAACACTATTTTCTTAAGGCTGGCAGTCAGCAGGTTTCAGATATGAATTCATTTATCAACCCTGGCTAAGTTTATTTACTCTGTGTTTCAGTTTCCTGGTCTCTAGACTGATAATAATCATACTTGCCTACCTCACATCTTGGACTTAGTATATTTGGCATGAAAAAGTCAAAAGCAGAGGAAGGAATGAATGGCAAATTGCAATGGTCTCTTTATATGTGATAGAACCAGCAGCAACTGGTAAAAAACACAGTCTTAATTACTTATAGCTTGCTTACAGCCTCTTGTGATTCCAAGGCCTGGGTACACTGGTTTCTTTGCTGCTGAACCTTCTTAGCGCACTGTGGGCAATTTATGTGACGAACTATTCAGATTTATTGTAATGGGTCTCTATTGGAAGAGTAGAAGAGTTCAGGAATTCTTCATGGATATAAACCATGTGGAATCAAACAAAGACATTCAGGCCTTGGAATGACTGTTGAAAAGCTAGATTATTTTCACCTTCGGGATCAAATGTACTAGTTTGTGCTCTACAGTATTGGGCCATTATTTGGCCCCAGAGACAAACCTATTTCCAGACATCTTCCCTGAAAGGACTACAGGCACATGGATTTAGCCAAAAAATGTCCCAGCAAGTGAAGCATGTTCATTACAGGAGAGAAAAAGAAGTAACAGTTTGTTCTGGTGACTGTCACGCAAGATACACAAATGTCTTGGTATTCTTTCTTTTGAACGTGTTGTAAAAAGGGAAATTGCCCCCTTAAATTATAGTTGGATAAAAATGTGTATAAACCTTGACCCATTCGGGCTGCTCAGTGTTCACGGGGCAGGGACTGAGAGCGAACTCCAGGGAGGCCCGGGCCATGTCTGAGAGGGACAGAGTGAGGAGGACAGACTCCTTCTTGCGTCTGAGCAAGGAGCCAGCCCCAGGCAGAAGCAGCATCCTGGGTGCCCTGTGTCTGCTCCAACAGTTACGAGCCCAGAAAAAATAAAAACATCAGGCTAGGAGCAGTGGGCTGAGAGTGGGGTGGCTGAGGGTGGGTGGAATGACAGCTCATACGAACTACCCCTTACCCTTTTTTATGTGGTAAGGAAATCTAAGATCTAATCCTTAATTGAAAGGTTCAGTGAGGGGGATCTTGCAGCTCCTCTTCCTGCCATTAATTTTAATTTTAACCCCTTCGGGCATATTGACGGGAGTGAAGGTGGTGTGTGGGGACCAGCCATTCTGAATCCTGTAGCTGGGGAAAGACTGGGAAGCGCTTCTGCACTGCAATCTGCAAAGCCCCTGAGGAGCAGGTGCACTGGTGGTGCGGCGCAGGTACAAAGAGTCCTCCCCCTCAAAGCTGTCCTGCTCAAGAGCCGTAGTTTTCCACCTCTGCACACGGGCTGCCACACAGTACCTGCTCCTGCCCAAGAAGGGAAACCTGGCCCGTGGCACTATCCCACAACCACCTTTCATGAAGGCCACACTCATCAGATGTGGGATGGGGGGTGGGGTGGACAGAGGAGACCTGGATAGAGAATGCAGAAGGGTCCAGAAGATTGGGAGGCGGGGAGAAAATGAACCAACACAGCAGCAGTGAGGAATGCTGTTGAAGAGCTTTAAAGGAGCATTACCTACTCCTTGTCCTTTATTTTTGCAATGGTGTTGAATGCTCCTATGAGATGCGAAGTTAAAATCTGTGGTCGTGCTAATTAAGCTACCACTTTGGCGCGTACTACCTGCTGTTACACAGGACGAGCTTCCTTTTGCGGGAATTAAGACTTTAATAGTGTCTTCATCATGCTTTCACCAGTTTAAAGCCAGCGCAAAACATAATTATGGCAAAGGCTGTTAATGGATCAGGTGGTGGCTTTTGTGGCCTTACTGTGTGCCAGACTTTCCCTCCATTTGGCTGTGTTGGCTCCTGTCAGCTTCTAATGACCTGTTCCACTTTTGTTTGACAGCTTTAGAAGTTACAAGGACATTATCTGAATCCAAAGACAATTTCTTTTTTCTTTAAAGGAAACAGAAAACAAGGCAGGTTCTTTTTAGGAGTGGCGTACTTCACTCCAGACAAACCAAACACGAAAGATATGTAAAAGCATCTATGGTTTTCAAAATCTATGAGAGCTGAATTACCCCCCCAAACAACGCTAGCCCTGCCTTGGATGCAGTGGGCAGAGTCGGTCTCTTCTCTACCTGAGGATTTGCACCAGAAAAAATAAAAAAAGAAGGAAAGAATCACACTTACTCATCTCAGAGTGGCAATTGGTGGATTTAACAGGGCCCTGAAAATGAGACTCCTGGGTTTAATACAGCATTTCATTCAAAGGTTCGTTTAGCTAATAAAACCCCTGTTTTTCACTTGTGTTTGAAGCTCATCTATTATTCTCTTGCGTGTGGTGTGAACCAGTTTTCTGTGAGCTGTGGCCGCTTCCGAGGATGGATATGAATGGCACTTATTAGGAAGGGAAGAGCTCATGAATTCAGATCATCCTTAATGCTGAAATGAGCTGTAATGAAGGCCTGAGATCAAAGTGCTTGAGGAGCCACAGTCGATGAACAGGCCTCCATGCTTGGTCCAGGTTACTGCACAGGGGGATTAGGAAACTTCACTCAAGTAGCCGTAATTGTTTATGAGACCCATGGAAAGGAGACACTTTCAACAGATATGTAGTCTCCCTCAGAGAAGACAGGAGTTGTCGGGTATTTTCTACAGGGGAGAGGGAAAGGCTTTAAATTAGTAGCAGGAAGAACAGAAGCAAGGCCATTCTTAACTTCAGGGGGCAGGGGATAAGGGAAGAACACAGACCCAGAGAGAGGGGAAGGAGAAAAAAGGAGCCACTGGAACACTGCCACCTCCCCGCAGCCCTTTGCGTTAGCATAGACCCTCCTTCCTGGGAGAAGCACACCTCTCTTTTTCCAAATACTGAATGAATGTGAAGCAAAACAGAGTGCCTGAGTTGCAGTGGCGTCCCTCCCTGCCCTGCATCACTGCAGCGAGAGGCCGGGAGAATCGAAAGCAGATGCGGTGGCCTAAGTGCTCCAACATTTCACTCTCCTCCTTGAAAAGATGTCAAGGAGTATTTGTGTTATGTTTGTGGGAAAAGCCGAGACATTCTCTTAAAGGATGAATGAAAGATGAGTACAAAGAGTTAATTTGAAACCAATCAAGCCCTGTGTGTGTCTGCTGCTTCAGAAATCCTGCTATTTTAATGACGAATTTATTTTCAAAGCAGTGCTGATTCTTTTGAGGGGAATTCCACCTCTCACAGCTGCATGGTGTGCCCTGTAGTGTTGAGCTTTCTCGCCCACCTGTTCTTTGTGAAACAGTGTGGACTTCCCAGAGCTGAGCGTGTGCCAAGCTGGCTGAGGCACCGAGGACCCATCCTCAGCCTGCAGCCACCGAAGTGTCAGCGAATACACCGCAAACCCCTGCAAAATGGGCAAAGCAACTTGCAGAGCCACACAACCACATGGCAAAGCCACAGACTCCCTCTCACCTTGCAAAGGACCCTCCTGAATTTTCTATGGTTGATCTGTTAACCTAACTTGGCTTCCCCACTGCCCTGTTCAAAAGCAATTGCATTGAAAATATTATTTGCAAAAAGTTTTCAAAACATCACACCTCAAAATGCTAAACAAAATTCCTATTTTGTATCCAAGTACAACTCCCAAAGAGACCAGAGGATTCTATCTACTTCAACTGGAATAGCGCTGATGTGTTTGTTTTGAAATCACACCTGGCCATGACTCTCAAAGCTCCCCTTAATAGCTTTTGGTTCCCTTTACCGCACCGCCCCCCCCAGTCTTTATTCCAATACTTCTAATTGTAGTGGTCTGGAATTTAAATGTGGTTGCTATGCATTTGGTTATCAACAAAGAACTTCTGGATTAATGCAGAGGCCCACTGAATAGAGCAGGATACTGTCCCCTTGATCCTTTGAGGACATCCATAGTTCTCTTAGCGAGGAGGATGATGAGGTCTTACCTGTGGCTGAGAAACTCATCCCTTTCCCCTCTGTAAAAGGAGGTCTTCTAGCTCCTCGAGTTATCCGAGGTCCATTATTATTATCCACTATAGTGTTACAGCAAACAGAGTAAAAGGGAAACATTATATCAAATTACCTATTTTATAATTATGACTCATTGAGAAAATGCACAATTTATTCTAAATTAAGTTTAATAAAATATAAATGGAATAACCTTTATTCTTCCCTTTCAACCTTAATAACCCAATTTTACACACCTTCACAGTTCTCTCAAAGTCAACCAAGAATCTCAAAATGAGGTGATGGACAATTTATCTGCAAGCTGTGGCAGTGATAGTAATAGTAATCGTGATAGCAATAGTAGTAATACGAGTAGCAATAACAGTAATAGTAATGCTGGACTAAAGGCAGGGGACTGAATTTTATTGAACTTCATTGAATACGTTTTGATATTATTACCTTAGAGCATCAAACTTCATGTGCTTTCTTTCTATCAGTCTTTACAGTAAGACAAAGATCACTCTTTGTGCTATAGCATCGCATAATTTAGAAATCCATAACATGCAGCTCACAAGCGTTATTCAGACAACAATTTAAAGATTTTCGGAATACAGCATGCTTCAGTGAAGTATACAATTTGTTTCCATTGAATGAATAGAACTTGCATACCCCCCAGGTCCTTGTGAGGAACAGAATTGTCAGGAGCCACCTTTGGCTCTCATCCCCACTTCTGGCCTTATGGCCATGGTAGACCCACTAGCGACTGTCCTGTCACAAGTGCAGGCTGCCAGGCTGCCAGACTGTGCAGACACACCGGTCATAGAGGAACTTTCCAGGCAACTGGGGCAGTGGCCACACGGCAGTTGCATTCTGTCCTCCCCACCCTCTCCTGTGCCGAGACTTGAGTTTGACATACAGTGCAATCCCCTGAATCAATTATTTTAGTTCAATTTACCTAAATATTTAAATATATTCTTTCCATTACAGAGCTTAATTGCTTCCAACCGAAACTCTAAAGCAGCATCAAGTAGGAAGCTTGTAAATCCTCAGAGTGAACCTACCAGTTGTGCTTCCTCTAATGATGGGTTTCAGACCAAAATCTGCTTGGCGGGGTGTGAACGAGCAAGCTCTCTGAGTCCTGGTGCAACTCCTCTACCGTGTGCCATAGGCTAGGAAAGTACTCTAGAAATATCAGAACAACGATTCAGAGTTTTGCCCCACTTCATATTTTAAGAATGTCAAAGTTGTGCTATGAATGTTTTAAAAATCTGCGTACATATATAAGAAGTTGGAGGAAGTGAAAGACATAACTTAGTTAATTTGCCTTGTTTCCTCCCAAGCTGCTCTTGACCCTCATCAGGTTCTTGCATCCCTCTAAACTCTCTTTAGGATGCCCTCACATACTCTTAAGCCATTTTTCTCAACAGAAAATATGCAGTCTGCCTATAGAGAGAGGAGAAACAAGTGGATTCTTAACCTAAAAAGAGGATCTGCAACCTTTTTTTTTGTAATTGTGAGACCTCAGAAAAGTCATTTTACCTCTCTGGGTTTCAATTTCCTCATTCTTAAACTAGAAGGGGCAAGTTGAACCGTATGAACCATATGAGCTATGTCTTATAGAACCTGGTATATTTTACAGAGCAGAAAGAGAGAGGAATAAGGCCAGGACCCAGGGTTCTCTACTTCCATATAAGCACAAAAAGGTTCTGAAGTTGACTGCCTGGGTTCAAATCTCAGCCCTACTTTTTGCCAACTCATAACCTTGGGCAAGTGACTTGACATTTCTGCATCTTAGTTTCCTTATCTATAAATAGAGATGACAATCATATTTCTTTATAGAGTGCTATGAGGATTAAATCAATCGATATGTAAAACCTGGTACATGATAAACATTATTATCTATTGGAGTCTCTCATAATGCTTAGATTTAAATTTTTAAAGGTCTTCTGCTACCAACAAAACAAAAATACTTAGATTTTTAAAAACATTCCATCATTAATTAGAATGTAATAAGGAGTACTAATTGTAAAGGGTCTGGTGGGCTGTCACCTTGTCCAGCTACTGCCCCGCCGCTGTCACTGACGCCACACCTCTCTGCCACCAGCCAGGCTCTCCCCATTGCTTAACTCAACACAAGGGGCTTCCGTCACCCGCAGGAGGCGGCTGTTTCTTCTACAGCTTCTTCTGCAGTCGCACTCAAAGGGCCTCTGCCACACGGGGCAGCTGATGCCTGGCGCTAGAGAGAGAAGGGCTCCGTGGCTAACTGCCTACATTCCTGCGAAGACTGAAGGGAAAGATAAATTTCCTTAGCAGTCAACATTTCAGGGAAGGCATTTCTTAACAGAAAATGATGACTATCTGAGAAGGTAGAAACATCATGCAGTTTCAAATTTGCAAAGAAGGAGTGCCTGGCAGTTCAACTGCTTTAAAACCTCTTTTCCCCAAGATCCTGTATGATTCTAAATAAAGCTTGTATAATTATGGCAATTCTCCCCACTAATAATCTTGCTCAGAAACTTTTTTACCTGTGGTATCACTTCCAGAACATCCTAAAGACTGCAAGGCATCAACTTCGTTCCCTTACCTGGGGAAGGAGGTGAAAGTTAATTGGCATACTTCTCAGGAACTGAGATTATGGCACAGTCTGTTTTTGGACTTGCCCAATCTCTTCACTCCCTGGTCTGACTACTGACTGATACCACCCTTCAGCAAGCCCCATTTTCCTAGTTCGCTCCCCCAATGCTGAGCAAAATTTGGCTTACATATACATTTTAAAAAATATTTGCTTTCCCTCTTTCTCCCTCCCTTCTTTTGTTTCTCTCCTTGAGCTCACTCAGTATAAAATTAAAAAGTGCTTCTGCCTATTTCTCAGGACAGGGATGTCTCTGTCCCAGAAATATGCTGAGATTAATCCAATTTTCAAGGGCACGTAGGAGCTGTAAATATTTATGGGCAACAGAGAAGAAATTGACCCAAGCACACAAAGTAAAGGAACTGGGCAGAGGAATGGCTAAACAGCAGTGAGCCCAGATGTCACTTCCTGGGCACCAGGTGCAATCAGCCACAGTGCCTCCCTTTTGGGGTGAGAAGTGGCAGGAGAGTGGAAGTTTATTCTAGCAGTAGACGCATTCGCTCTCCCTTTTCCTTACCCTCAGTCCATTTCTAACTAACTATCAGTCTGTTGGAGCTTTTAGGGACCAAGTTAGTGATTGGAAACTTCCCACTCAGCTAACCTGCCTCTGTCTGGCTTAGGTGACTGACTTCTTCTGGGGAAGGAGAAAACAGATGCCCACTATCCACTCCCCCACCCTCGTTTTCCATGCTTGCACCCAAGCACACGTGAATTGTTTGAGGTCTAGGGTTTAAGAGCAGACGTGTCAAAATCCACAAAGTTTCTAGGACATTCTCCTTCTTGGTTCCAATGTAGGCAGAATAATTTATAAATAAATACATTGGTTTATTACTAGGTGATTTATTACTAGAAATGTATTGTTAACAGAGAAAAATTTCCACCAAGTGGTCACCAGCCACTTTTTGTCTTCTGCCAGGAATGGGGAACTCACTACTACCAATGCAACTCAATCATATTGGCCCAGTTTTGTTCATTAGAAAAACATTTGAAATCAAATTAATATCTGCTTCCCAACTGAACATACCTATTGCTCTTTTTCCCACCTCTTAGTGTTTTACACAAGTCATCACACATTGCTACTTTGTAGTCTACATTTGTGGGGTTTTCTTTTTTATTTGTTCAGGTCTGTCTAGGACTCTAACTTTCCTTCTTTGGGAATTATTCTCAATGCTGTGAGTCTTAGAGGGAGGCAGAGCCCCGCCTCCCACTGTGGAAGCTGAAGGGGACTGGGCATTCCTTCTACGCCTCCCCAGACTCCAGCACATGGTCGTGTAGCCAATTGCAAGCTCCGAGCAGAATTTTTACTATGTGAGAGGAGGGAAGGGCAGGCACGGTCCAAGACTATCCGAGGAAGCAGAAGGGGGTCCAGGAACAGTGGCCACTGTGTGTCATCGAGGTGGTGCTGGGCGGCACCCTGGCTAGATGGTTCTTCCAGCAGAACCATGGTCTGCCCTCCGCTGCCAGCCTCTCAGCTCTTGGGTGTTTGCCTATCAGTGTCCCCAGTTTCCTGATGATCCTTCAAGTCACCCAATAGTCTCACAACAAACTTCTTTTCTGACTAAGTGAGCCAGACTCAGTTTCTATTGTTAGCAGCCATGAGCCCTGTGACTGGTATACTTTCTTTCAAATATTTGAAGATAGTTGTAATGCACTCTTGCTGTCTTTTTAAAACCTCCCCACTTCCTCCAACACTTTTCCAGATGGTGCAGCTTGCCTTCCCCTCCCCACCCTTATTGCTCACCCACAGATGTGCCCGGTTGTCTCTGCACACCCTGATGAAGCAGACTCTACTCTCTCCTTCCAGATCTAGACAGATACTTCTAGTAACACTGATGCTACCTAGAATTCATAATCATATCACATTGTTGACTTGCACTGAGTCAAATTAGATCCCCAATTCTTTTTTCTAGATATTATAGCTAAGCCATATCTCCTTCTTTCCATCGTGTGTGTGTGTGTGTGTGTGTGTGTGTGTGTTTTAATTTGAAGTTCTAAGTCATTAACAGGGTCAGAATTTCTCTGTCTTGGGGGAATCCCACATTCCCTAACAGTTAGGGAATGAGTCCGACTGTACACTCCATTTGTCGAGGGGTCAGTTTTTGACCTACCCTTTCCTTATTTCTACTACCTCCCCAGGGGGACTTAACAGCCTGCCTGAGTCTCCAAGTCACACCGCTGACCACCCTTCAGGAAAAGCCCCTGCTGGCACGGCTGCCCCTGAGCCACCACGTGAGCAGGCCCTGCTTCACATTCATATGCGGGACATTAGGCCCAAGAGGTTACCGCGTGGCTTTAGATATAATGCCTGTTCTGGTCCTTGCAGACCGACTTCCAGTTTCTCTTGACCTCCAGGTATATGTCTCAAGTAACTAAACCCCATATTACAGTGCCTTCTCTGAGTTGGTCTTGGACATGGGGAAATGGGGAAGGGTATAAAGAAGATTACAATTGTTGAGTGCTTATTATATACCCACCATGGTACTAAGATACCTTGCCTTAGTCACCAGCTCTCTATGACAGATACAACTGTCCCAATTTTAGAGATCAGACAATTGCGTCCCTGAAAGGATAACGATATCCATCCAGTAGCAAATCTAGAATTCAAACGCAGACTCTCTCTGGTCTCTCCTGGCCCAGTTCTGATACAACTAATGAAACTGAAGTATGTGAATTGAGAGTTCGGAGCAGAGAGCCTGACACAGTCTCCTTCTGGATTCATTTCACCAGTCAATAAAGAGTGTCTTTAAATAAAGAGCAGGTCTTAAGGGTGACCCAGAGTCTTCAGTCATTTCTCTCAAGATAACTTTATTGCCTCTTCAACACTTCGTATGAAAAGTAGGGTCAATATGTTTAGACAGGTATTTATCCTGGGTGCTCTGCATCCTAAAGTGCTTCTTAACTATGAAGGTTATTTTACCAAGACTATGATATGCTTTGGGCAAGAAGGCCTCCCCACACCCCAGTCCCATACAACTCCACTCTGAGGACCAAAAATGCTGAAATAGGAACATGCCTAACCCTCTCCTTGGTCTCGCAGTGGCCTGTGCCGAAAGGAGTGGGGAGGCCTGGAACCTGCTTGGCCAAGCCTTCTGATTCCTGCAGACTTCTCTCCAAGAGGACAAAGCCATGTATATGCTCTCATAGCCTGAAAACTTAATTCTGGTCAGCAGCTTGAACCATTTCTGCAACCAAACCTTTTCTATAAAGTGCTTATAAATAGAAAAATTGTCTGGTTTGAACTTTGTTTTATTGATTCTTCCAAATAGGAAGGGAAGAACAAAGGTCTGGCTAATCCACAAACTAGAAAATTGGTGTCTGATGAGAGCCGATGGTATCTTCTGGGAGGTAACACATTGCCAACAGCACTGGCCTAGTTTTGTTTTGAAACCTCCCATCCTGAAACCACAATTGCTACCACTTTGGTGGCAGAAGGAAGATGTTTATCCTTCACCAAGACTGCAAGCTTTCCAACCCTTTACATAATCTCCCAGGCCACCAAAGGGCCGGCCACATGGTGTCTGCAGATGCAGAGAAAGGCCGACAATTGTCATACCAGAAATTCCTCCACTGTCCTTCTAGTGTGAATAACAGCTCTCTTCCCTTCAGGTTGCTTTGCTTCCTTCCAGCCCAGGGAATCCGAGGTTCCATTACTGACTGCCAACTTCCTACTCAGACCTGACAGCAATTTGTAACTCAGATTCACAGACCCTCCTACTGTCTGTATTTTTGTTTGCAAAATGAGCCATTTGCTCTTGGCTACTTGGCTCCTCTGTGAAGGCAGCCACAAGGGCAGCTCAGCAAGGGGGACAACTGGTCAGTTGAAGCAGAAGTCAGATCCCCAAGCACACGGCTGGTGCTTGGCCCCCCTCTGCATCCTGTATGCAGGTTTGTCCCACGGACTTGCTCTCCAGAAGCCAAGTGCCACATCTCCGTGTGTGTAATTTGCAGCAATAGAGAAGTCAACCCGGAAGGAAGTGTTGATGAGCAGTTTGGGAGGACTGGGCAAAGGCAGTGCCCTCTGGGCAGCCACCTTCTTTTAACAGACTTTGTCATCTTCTCTCGAGAGAGGAGGCCTGGGAGTGGGGAAAGGAGGTGGCAAAAATTTGTCCTAGCTCACACTCCAGGGGTGAAACAAACCAACGCGCTTGTCAAGTGATAAAGACATGGTGAGGAAATAAAAAACCACAGCCGAAGCTTATTGCCTCAACGGCTACGACATTATCTCACCACTCATTTAGAACATATGTTCAACAGCAGCGTGAGGATTTGGGGTCTCAACTGCACTCTGAACACAGAGGGGAAGAGGTGAGAAATAGTGCAGGGGAAAGGCCACGTGACAAATTCTACAGACATTCTGAGATGCGCTCTCCCCTCCCTTCTTCCTCTCAATGCCATCACCAGCATCTCTACCACATGCAAACCATTTTGTCATTGAGAACCAAAATTAACACGTGTGGCTGTTCCAGCTACCTGCATTCGACATTTGCAAAGAGTGGGTAATGCTACCTGACTCTCCTCCCTGACTGCCTCCCCCCACCTCCTCTGTCAAGGGGAAAAGGTGCAGACTCACAGTCTTATCAAGCATTCAAACGATTTCATGGGAACACTACACTTTGTTCTATTCTGGCTTCCCTCACAAGGGGTGGGGGGGACGGCACATCTTCAAACGCCTGCTAGCTTAAATGGTGACAGCTGCATGCAACGGGCTTGCTTACAGCCCGCCTGGTGCAGTGGGAGATAACTGCAGGGTAGGACTTCAAAGACAGACCCACTGCAGTCATTCCAACAGCCCCAGGCTGCTGCCTCCAGTTGGTGGCTCCCTGCATGCAACAAGTGAGCCAGGAGAAGCTAAGAAATGAGACTTTTCCCACATGCACTCTGAGTTATGATGCAAGAAGGCAAGAACCGAACCAAGAGAAGTGTTTAGGATTTTCTGCAAAGTCCTAAACACATTTGTCCCAGACAAATGTTTGTGTCTAAGGTAGATAGCGAGGAAAACCAGCTCATCACAGCATGTCAGTTTCATCAACAGTCATTATTATAGCAGACTATGAATTACATTTTAAAAGATGGAAATGGGCTGAGAATTTTATTTTGTATGTGTGTGTATTTCCCTGATGTCACCTAAATTACCCATCTTTGAGGAAATCATTTATTAAAAGTTGGCTCCATGTTTAAATGTCTGGTGGCCTTTGATCTTCGGCTAAGGAGCCGTTACAGGAGAAACTGTCACACAGAAGATTCAAGAGATGATTTGAAATCCTCAGCTCCTTGCAATGGGTAGCACAGATGGCTGTTTAAGGAACCACATTAAAGAGGCACCGTGAAAGGTAGTTATTTCCTGTCTCCTGCATCTGGCAGGTCCTACAGAAATGCACCCTAAGGAGCAGACTCACTGTGACATTGTAGAGACGAATGTGGCCCCTGAAGCTTTTTGTGAGGCTATTCATGTTGGTAAATTGCCCCCCTCTGTCCCACCACCCAGTGCAACCCTCGTTCTTCCTTTCCGCCTGTCAAAATCCTAACTGAACACGGGCAAGTTTATATAACCTCTAAGCCTTGGTTTTCTTGTCTGTGAAATGGGAATTAAAATGTAATAATTGTAACAAGTTTGTTTTGCTTCAGTTAGGTTAGGTATGTTCAACAACTCAAAAGGAACCTCATTAATAAATAAATTAGGATACATTCATATGATGGAATGAATGGAATTCAAACGATGGAATATAAGATAATAAAAAATGTTTTAAGACACAAGAAGAATACTGCACTGTGATTATTAAGTGAAAAGAGCAAAGGTTTTGAAGAATAAATGACAGAATTCATGTAAAATGATTAGTATAGTGTATCACTTGGTCAGGATGTAAAACACTTAAGTCTTTGTCACTTTTACCTCTCCCTTGTCCCCAGTTCAAATACCATCTCACTTATGAGACCTTATCCAGTTGTCCCATCCAGTACTAGTCTTTCCTTACAGTTCCATATTCACCCTGCCTTTGGGACTTACCACTGTATACTTTGAATTATACTAACTTATGTCATGTTTTGTATTATAAATATTCCCCTTCTTCTTTTGCTTCAATAAACTTAAGTTGGCCCTGCAACTTGAAAGGGAGCTTAACTGCCCTGGCCAGCATGACTCAGTTGGTTGGGGTGTCATCCTGTAGCAAAAAGGTTGTGGGTTTGATTCCCGGTCAGGGTACGCACCTGGGTTACAAGTTTGGTCCCAGGTCCAGGCCACATGGGAGGCAATAACTGATGCTTCTCTCGTATTCATGTTGTTCTCTCTCCTTTCCTCTCTCCCTTCCTCTCTCTAAAACCCAATGAAAAAAATGTCTTCTGGTGAGGGGAAAAAAAGGGAGCTTAACTAACAAATTATGGTATATTCATATGATGGAATATAATATAACCAAAAATAAGACATAGAAAAATGTTATGTTGTTAACTATTAAGTGAAAAAATTTACATGGAAAACTGTTACTACAGTATGTTTGCAAACAGTAAAAGGGAACCCCACCCCCTGAAGAAAAAAAATGGAAAAAAATCATTGCTGGAAAATACACTAAATAATAACAGTGGATATTATTTGTCCATACATTTTTAGCTGTTTTTTTATTGCTTATCTTCATATTTTTTTAATTTCCCCATTTCTACTAATCAGGTAACAAAAAGTAATATGCTCCTTTTTAAGGGGCAAATTGTGAGGTATGACTATGGAGTAAAAAATAAAGCAAGGGACTAGGAAAGATTTCATGAGTTTCCAATTTTATTTGTTCATCCAACAAACATTTTTAGAAGTACTATAAGTATAAGGCTTTAATAAATGTTTAATAAGTGTAATATAGTGTTATACTATAAGTATAAGGCTTTAACAAGTGTTAAAACATGTTTAAGACAGGTTCTAACCTCAAGCGTCTAAATATTTAGTTGGAGAGATGAGACATACAAACAGGGGTAAGAACACAGGTAGCATCGGAGGAAGAGACAAGGCGAGCAATTTTGGCAGATGTGTCCGCCATGCTGGGGAGAGCTGCCCAAAGAGGCGCACTAAGGACTCCTTAGGCTGGGACAGGGTGCATGGCCATCCCTAATTAAAGAAGTCAGGGATGGAATGATTCAGTTAAATCTGTATACCTAACATTTTTATTTAAACCATTGATTTCAAATGTTTCCCCCACCCCACCCCCAATTTTTTTCCAGAGTTACTAGCAAGTAGCAAAATAGCTTGAGCATGAATTCCATCAACTTTTGGCTGATTGACAGAGAAATACCGAAAAGACAAGGAGCAGACAGAAAGAAGCAGGCCTGATTATCCTCAACCAGGTTTTCCCCCTCACAGACCATTAAGACTTATAAAATTTGATTTTTTCAATGCTAAAATATTTTCAATTCTGAATAATGTTATGGAAGTTAAGGCTTTCCTGTAATATTTTTAGACAGGAAATTTATCTGATTTTTCTCAAGATAATACAAGTAATTTAATCCTCTACTCTGTATTAGCCAAATTTTTCTCTAGTCTCTGCAAGGCATTTTAGTGGAATTTAGCATCAAGATGTCCAAATTTATCTCTCATATAAAGATGTAACAATGACAGCTTTGATGGAAATTTGACAGCTTTGAGGTATATACTTTGGTGGAAAGTATATACCTGTCTGAAGTTTCTAGATTCTCCATTCTACTAACTAGTGGAAAAGTTGATAATCTCAAACCATGGCAAGTCCAAATAATTGGCTGTTCCTTTGCATCACATGTAGGAAGGGTGATGAGATAGAGGAGAGATGCCCTGATGGTCCTTTCAAAAGAAGCGATGGTGTCAGTGCCATCAGAGTCAGTCCCCGGGAGGCAGAACAAACACACAGGTTGGTGAGAAACCTCACTGACACAACCCACTCCACCAATTTAATCAAAGCTGACATTTAGAACAGAAATTCACCTTCAAGAAAGGAAGAGGCTCCTTTGGTCAAGGTCAAAACTTTTTCGTTACTTCGAACTAACTCTCAACCCAGAGATTTGGGCTTTCGGATGCTTTCCGAAGGCTCTCCACGTCGAAAAGTTCACTAAGGAAATACGTGTTTCTGGGTTCGGGAGAAAACCCAGTGCCAGTGCTTAAGTGGAGATGTTGGTGTTACCATTAGAGACAGCTTTTATCAGGTGCTTAGATGCAATATCTGAAGGTGGTACTCTTGAGAGTGCTCATCGTCATGTGTGGCCAGGGGTCAACAATGACATTCCATGCTGAGTTCATCTCACACATGGGCCAAACGGCCTGCTGACCAAAGCAGTTGGTGGCGGCTGATGCCCGTAGCAGCTGAATCCTGGCTGCAGTTCAGAACCCATCCAGCCCTCCCTCCTCTGGGGCTTCCCCAAAACTTCTGTTTCAAAGACAGGGCCAGAGGCTGCCTCACACTCAGCCAGAAGCTTGGTCACCAGCTGGAGGTGTCTCAGCACCAGAACGCAGAGTACACAGCTTAGTTTTATCACACCTTGATTTACAGAGCTGAAACTAGAGCCTCCGAGGCACTTTTCTACAAGCATTTTTTCACGTCATTAAAAATATGCATAATATTATCAGTTACCATTAATAGCTTCTGTATTTCTAGTAACTGGCATTGTTGTTACTTCAGACGAGCCAGAAAATCAGCATGCCAGGAACTGACATGGTGCGTTATGTCACCAAAACAAAAACACTCACACTGATAAATGTCAGGTTGGCTTCTTTGTGGTTTCCCCCTTCCTCCTGCAAGTTACAGCTTTTGTCTTCTTCGCCACTCTCGGTGTGGGGCGAGGTGTTGAGCAATACAAAAACTAGAGCCTCTTTCAAAGATTTATGCGTCCTAAACATAGGAGTTTATGGAATGGCCACAACTTAAGCAGATTCAAGAACTCTAACCATTTCCTTTGTCTTAGATCTAGGAATCTAGTAATGTTTTTAAATAATTGATATTCCTGGGAATCATGCTCATCTGGCATATTCATCATGCAGAGAGGAAAAGGCGTGATCTTTTTTTGCCATGAAAACCCTGGGTGGTCAGGGCTGCTTGAAGGAGGGGGAGACACTAGAGGCCTTCTCAAGTGGCAGTGAACAAACAGAAGTAGGTGGAAACGTGAGCGCGGAGGAAGGGTGGTGATAGGACTCTGAAAGACCAGGTTGCAGACAGCCTGGCTCTGTGGTGTTCCCACCTACCAACTTCACACTCTTGGCATCCATTTCCTTTACTGGCTGATTTATTGCCATTACAGACAAACTAAGAAAAAGTAATCTCTGCAGGGGCCATTTTCATTGATTTTTGTCTTCCCTGAAGCTAACACGCATTACTGCTTTTATAAAAGAGGAGCTAGTATTCTTGGGCTAGTATTTTGGGTGTGTGATTTGTTTATACTTGTTTCTGCTCCGGGTAGATGGCACATGCTACCTGAATGTGAACAAATGTGCACACATATTAGACACAAGCAACTACTCCTGGTGGTAAAGACTGCTAGACATTTACCCCAAATCTCTCTCTCTCCTTTTTTTTCTGCACACACAGCTAGAAACACTTTGAAGAAAATCCACGCTGACCAGGAGTACTCACTGTGGCCTCTTTCATGAGCAAGAGATTTACTGCTACTGTGTTTAACCATAATGCATTACCCTAACTTAACAAATACACTCTCAGTCACATCTTATAGGAACACACACACAGCTATCATATAAGCACCGTATCTTCAAAGATGTTTTGAAAGTTAGAGAAAACATTTAGTGTTCTAAGAACATACTACATCTGAAGACTATTTTCTAGTTGTCAAAGCACTTTCATGTATAGTCTCTCATGTAATCTTTCTAGCAATTTTGCAATGCAGGTAATCACTACTTACTGGTGAGAAATCTTGGCTAAGATAGTGAAGTGGCTCCCATAAAGTCAAAGAGCTGGTAAGAGAAAGAGTCGTAGGCTGGGCCCTGACCCCGACCGCTCCCCCTGGAAAACCCTTTCTCCTGCTGCACACGCCTTACTGGAGCCCCGCTCAGGCTTTCCCCACAGGCTTGCCTGGCCACCTCCACCCCCATTAGAACTTACCATCTGTTCTTTTGTGATCCACTTAGCCCTGTATGTACACCCACTAAGGCACTTCCCACATTGCATTACACTTATTTTTTTACATGGACTCTAAGAGTCCTGAGTTTGAAGGAAGTAGATCTTATTACTTCTTAGACCTACCACAGAATGTGACTCCAAGTTAACTGCCAATCCACCAAAATGGTACCTAATATGGCTCCAAAAGTTCTCTAACATGAGAGCAATTTGAGAGGAATAATTGTGCAAAGCAATGTTTCCTTTGATAGAATTTAGGCATGATTAACAAGCCCAGCAAATTTTTTAGAAGTTACATAAGAATCAACTAGGCCTTCCTAACTTTGAAAGCTAGCTGGAACACAGATGATTCCTGGTTAGGCCAGAATCGCATAGCCCATTTACACTAAGTCAGTTTTGACAATGGGAGTGATGTGAAATAGTCCTAAGTAATCCCAAAATGCAACTCTGTAAGTGAGCATTACCATAAATACACATACAAATACATCTAGCCACACATTAATGAGGAAGAAAGGCACTATTCTCTCATTTTTAAAAAATAATGTTTTAAAAGATTTTATCTATTTATTTTTAGAGAGGGAAGGGAGCGAGAGAGAGAAACATCAATGTGTGGTTGCTGGGGGCCATGGCCTGCAACCTAGGCATGTGCCCTGACTGGGAATCGAAACTGCGATGCCTGGTTCACAACCCACACTCAATCCACTGAGCTATGCCAGCCAGGGCTATTCTCTCATTTTTTTAACCTCACTTTTTTAATGTGCTTATTTCTGTTAAAGAAATGCTTCACATGGTTCCATAACCTGCACAAGTTAGGCAATAGTGTTAACCTATTGTCAACTCGATTATAAGTAAGGCACTTTGGGATAGAGACTCATTACATCTCCACGAGCCATGCAAGCAGTCAGACTTAAATCTTGTAGGGCTTCATTCCTGGCAGCAAAATTACCAGAAAGAACTCTCGTCTCCTTCTCCTGGAGGTTTAAGACTTGGCAGCGATGCTGCATAGGGGCGCCCAACCTTTTGGAGTCTCCAGGACACATTGGAAGAAGAGTTGTCTTGGGCCACACATAAAATACATTGTGACATGTAATCACACACAAAAAATCTCATGGTGTTTTAAGTAAATTTATGATTTTGTGTTGGGCCACATTCATAGGCATCTTGGGCTGCATGTGGCCCATGGGCTGCAGCTTTGGACACCCCTGGGGGGTCTAAAACTTGGCAGTGATGCTCCAGCTTCATGAAGGCACATAAGGACTGAGGAAGTAATACTTGTCTGTTGGAACCACATGGGAAATTCTAAAAGACCCACCAAGTGTCACTCCCAGGAATGAAACTGGGAAGGATGAACACAGCTCTTGCATGTTCTAGAACATGCCTTGGGCATAGTTAGTGAGGAAGAAGGAGAGGGGAAGGGGATGAACCGGTGAGGATTTCTGGCTAACAGACAAGATTCCAATAAGCTGTTTAGCCTTTGGTTTCAGCGTTCCCAAACATCATAAAGATTTCAGCTCTTGTAAAAGGGGAGCCAGTTGTTTACAATAGACTATTCTGGAGGGAGTGGGTGTGTCTCGTGAGGCAAATATTTGCCCATAGGAGGTAATAAAATTGAATTAAGCTTTTACTCCACTGCTGAAAGTGGTCATCAATGTGATTAGCTCACTCAAGTCTATTTTCAGACCCTGTCAGGCACGAACATTGACAAGAACCTGGCATTTCTCCTTAAGAATATATAATTGACCTTTCAAGTCCGTAATCTTGTTTATCAGAGCGGATGGCAGGGGTTTATGCAGAATAGTTTGCATACCTCTTTGATTTCAGCCCCCTGAGAACCCAAACATGCATCCCACCCAATCCTGTTTTATTTTCGCCATATCCTGTGTTGTTGAATGGGCCTCTTGTAAAAATTCAATGTAACTGCCCCCCACCTCCAGTTTTTTTCTGATGTTCTAAACAAATCTTACATCAGTTTTGTAAAATGTGCCGCTCTCTTACATTCCTCAGGCAAACTTTAAAGGTCACAGTTCTAAGGAGCTGGGGAAATCTGTTTGTGTGGACAAGGACCCACATGGGTGAAAGCGAGAAAGCCCCAGAACAGACAGATAAGCAAGCTTTGTGGGCAAATTTGCACTCCAGAATATCTTGGATAACGGTGGGTAGGAATGCACAGGTCTGGAGTTTTCTTAGTCAGTCACCCTTTCCTTAGGTTACATCTTTTAACGAAACTTTCTGACAAAAAACACGTGGACCAACAGCCCTCTTTTTCGTTAAGGCCACAGTAAAATAGAACCAGAGACTGTCAGCTGCCCAGGAGGAACTGGACCTGGCGGGAGAGCTAGAAGGAAACGGGGTCAGGGCCTGCTCGCCCCCATCGAGTTAAATCCAGTCCTTAAAGCTTCCCTTGGCATTTTTAATTGTGTGTTTTAACCGTTGAGCCCAACCCCTTCTCATCTCCAGGCACCATCACATGTAATCGCTTTCTCCTTTCATGAACATTCATACGACAATGTTCCTTATAGTCGTACACATCCACACTTTACCTCTCAACTGGCTTTCAAGTCAGTGCAGACGCCAACAAGAATCCAAACCACTCTTTGTATGGGTCTGAATGATATGCACAACCAAAGAAATGCACCAAAGAGTCCCTCAGCTCTGTTGCTATAAAACTAATAAATAGAGCAATAAACACAGAAAACCTTCCAGAGACAGCCTGTGCTCCAGGGTTGGATGTGGTGACTCAAAGCACAAGGCTCCCCACATTAAGAGTAATAGGAAGGTTGGGGTGTGAGGCTAGGAAAGGGATTACATGTCATAAGAAAAAAGAAATTATGTCGATAATGATTCCTGGAGTCATGGCCAACAACGTCAGCCAACTTGCTTCATCAAAGGTGCCAAGAGCAGGTCCAATACTGTCAGGGCTAAGAACACTCTCCACATGGATCAAAGGAAGACCCTCAGAATAAGTTTTCAAATTCAGTACAAATATTGGCCCCCCGAATCAGAGACCTCCAGACTCCTAGACTTAACATATATTAGAACAATTTCCCAGATTACTGTTTTAATAGGAACCTGGGGCTAATCCTTAATACCACCTGAGACCCATTTGTTCATTCGTTTACTGTACTAGTTGGGCACCTACAGTATGCAATGTATTTTGCTATTTTCTGTGCAGGATCCAAAGTTGGCAAAGCTAAGAAGCAGGATAGCATTGCATTTAAAAATACGGGCTCTGGTGAAATTCAAATCTTCAATTTGTCACTAAGTAGATGTGTTATTTAAGCCATGCCTACCCCATAGGGTCCTTGTAAAGATGAAATGATAATGCATGTAAAACACTTGGCTGAGCCCCTGGCACACGGATGTACCTAGTCCACATTAGTCATGATTAAACCAGGATTTCTAGAGCAGAGGCAGAGTTTCTGAAGGGGAAAAAGTGTTAGACAGGGTCACCCAGACCCTAACGCTCAAACTTACTTCCTCTTCACACACACAATATGCATACAGCTCTCAGGCTATCTCCAAGTAAATATTTGCAATTAAGTTTATTTACTCATTTGTGTCAATTTTTTTTCTTAAACTGTCTGGATAGCAGGAGCAGGATAGGAGGTTGTGCAGGACCCACTGTGGACTGGCATTTGAGCCCCACCAAATGCCATATAGTCTGTGCCCAGAAGAAACATCTGCTGGCATCTCCAGAAGAGTGTTTACTTACCTCTACACTATGCCATTGTCCACCTGAAGAGAAAGTCAATCAGCTATGGAGGGGGAAAACAGAGGACAAGACAATAGTCATGTGTTCCAGAAGAGAGGGTTTTTATACACCTTTGAGGTCCTGGACAACTCTGGCTCTGCCCAGGAATGAAGTTTCTCAGCAAAGCTTTGGACTCGCTCTGCTGTGTCCTCGCAGAGCTACCTGCAAAGCCTTTTCCTGAAGTGATGAACTTGTCTTTTGCAACCAGTTAGCACCTGCTCTCAAAACTTGATCCCTCCCTGATTTGTTTCAAGTAGAGCCAGGGGATCAGGACTTAATTAGCAGTGATATATCTCTACTGATCAGTTCCATCCCGCTTCCCCCGGGGCCCCAGATTTGTCTCTATTTGGAATTCCCGTGCTAGCTGGGCGGCTGGTGTTTGCAGAGAGCTGGCAGACCGGTCTGTGCAGTGTGGGGCGGGAGCCCCCCTGGTGGTGCAGCAGATGCCGATGCTTCCCCAGAGCTGCCACCGACCCAGGGACCCGGCCACGAGGCCTCCCATCGAGTAAGAAGGTGATCCACCGGAGGAGGGGCGCGGGTGCTGGAGCAAGTGCGGTGCAAGCCTGAGTCCCTTGTGTTTGCAAATGGCCCTGGGGCTGCTGAAGCAGGATTTTTTTTTTTCCATGAAGGGAAACCACCTCCTGCTCTGTACCAGCTTGAAGCCAAAATAACATGTTTTGGCAACCGTTATTTGGCAATTAGGGCCTCAGCTCACTGAAAGCATTCTTCCATGCAAAATATGCCTTGGAAAGAAAACCCTAAACCACATCTGAGTGGAAATATAGGAAATGAACAAAGGGTGACAGCGCAGTGAGAGTCAGAAAGGGAGGAAGAGGGGGCTGAGGCCGGCCCCTGAGGCGGGGGCTCGGCAGGGGCGCGGCTGGATGTTTCCACTGCCCGGCCCAGCCCGACTCCAAGTCTGACCCAATCCAGGGAGAGGCCAGAGGCCAAGCCCGGAGGTCCTGGGCGTCCGCGGGAACTCGTCTTCCATTGTCCCTCGAAGGGGCCCCCGCGCAGGATTTAAGCGAAGGCCAACTACAGCAGCGGGCGTTGCCTGGGGTGGTGCTGTCTCAGGGGCGCACGCCTCCTAGTCACCTCCCAAAGGGTGTGCAGGGGCAGGGCCGGGTGGGGAGGGCGCTCCCGGACTGACGCACCCTCCAGCGACGCTGGCCTTAGCTCCCTTTCAGCCTGGCGCACCCCATTGAGAGGATGTGGCAGAAAAAGAGAGACTCCTCTTCCCAGCAGTCCACGGCGCCCACAGTCGTGGTCGAAGAGCGAGAGGACAATCAAGCGGAATAGATTCCTTCATGGCGCGGTGTGACGAAGATACAGGGAGGCTCTGACACGCGGCACTCTGCTCCTCGTCACTGCGCAGCTGCTTCCTGCGTGTTAACTGAGACACCACACGTTGCTGCGTGCTGTAGACTTCTCTGAATAGGGGGAACCTTCTTTCTTCCCTACCCTTCCCTTGCCCAACTCCCCAACTTTATTTTATTTATTTATTTTTTTGTGTGTGGCAAACTCTGGGTGAGATTTTGAAGGCAGGGTAACTCGACTCCACAGTAGGCAAAACGAAACCCCATCCTCAAGCGCAGAGGCCGCAGAGGGTAAGGGAGTGAGGGCCGGGACGCTGGTCTCACCTTTCTTAAAACCCCAGGGAACCACCTGAAATCACCAGCAAAAGTGTCGATGGTTTCATTGTTGACTCTGATGTCACCCTGTCAGAGAGCACATATCCCTTGGGCACTGGTTTAATTTCCCAACAGTAAACTACTTTCCCCTCAGTATTAGGTTAATTTTCTGATATTTTTTTCTTTCTTTTTTCTTTTTCTTTTCCCTTTTTCTCTTCTCTTTCTTTTCTTTTTTTTTTTTTTTCCTTTTCTTCTTCCACATCCCCCCATTCACAATACAGACCAGGCAAAGGGCCTGGGCTGAGGTGCAGGGGGGTGGGTTTACTCTGCCTCCTCTTTCTGCAGGCAGTGTGAGAACACAGCCTGTGGTAAGCACTGGGAGGCCTGATAGTTTTCTTCTAATAGTAAAAATGTTCACACAGAAATTCATTAATCCTAGATTGATTATGCATAGCCATTGGATGAACCATTTCTAGCTTAATCAGAAATTTCTCCATGTCTGCATGACCTATTTCTATACAATCATCCACTTGATAAACATGATTTAGTCATTACAATGGCATTTCTGAATTCAGCTTTCATAATATAGATATAGTGTTGGTATTTTAAAATCAAAATATTATTTATTTTGCTTATGTATCAGATTTAAAGTTTCTAGTGGTCATAGACTAAGATATTTAAATTAAATGTGAATAATATCTGGCACACCATCTTATAAGTCTAATGTGATCTATAATTTTGCATAGATAACATCCTCACCTATGTTTAAATCAATGAAATCAAAATATTATCAACTTCTTTCCATTTGTGTATTATCTTTTTAACTTACATGTAGAGTGGCAAGGTAAACCAGACCATGCAGGCTTGGAAGAAAAGTCTAGTGAGCTTGGCACCAGCCTCACCGACTGTTCCTCCTTTTCTGGGCCCCCTTTGCTGTGTCTTCATGCCCACAGCCTGGAAGTGTTACAGAGGCTTGGTGGTATGCCGGCACATTTTGGCTTGCCTTTCTTTTGAAACTTTAGAAAGAGTTCTGCCTGCAGCTTACAAAGGGGGACCCCCAAAACTCCAGAATTATCTTTTGGAGGGTTGGCCCCTTATAGTACAGGCTTCCCCAGTTCTAGGAACCCATCTGTATCAGTGTACCAGCTGACATTGTTGTGAGAGGCTACGTTCAGCTCCAGTGAAATTTTTTTAAAAGACTCTTCATGCATTCGCCCATTTTATGATGGGTGGTTTACAAGCCCACCTGCCTCACCATGCAGAAAAGGGCATGACCCCCATGCCCTACCCTCCCTATGCACCCTATCTCCCCCAAAGGGACTTTTTTTGTGTTTCACTGGATGAAAAAGTTCCTCAAAGGAAAATGTTTTGCTGATGTAGAAGAGGTGAAACAAAAAATGGCAAAAGCCCTAAAAGGTATCAGAATCGACAAGTTCAAACACTGGTTTGAGCAGTAGAAAAAAAATGTCTTGATAGGTGTATTGCACCAAAGGGAGAGTACTTTGAAGATGATTGAAGTTTAAGCATGTACAAATAAATACACATTTTTTAAATAAATAAATTCTGGATTTTTTTGGTTTACACTCATAGTCTGGACCCTGAAAAAAGTAAAGTATATAATGTTTTCTCTCTGGGCATGGGTATTGAGGTCCCAACGTTCTAAAAGGGTTAGTGTCTTTCAAAGTTGGCTCTAAGGGCCCCATCTCTTCTTCAGCCACCCCCCTGCACTCACATGGGTGTGCCCTACATGTGGGCACAGCTGGCTTTTGGAGGGCAGCAGGTAGTCACTGACAGGAGCAATAGGAAGAGCATACGATAGCTCTAGAGATTTACTGCATGTATGTTTTAATATAAATTTCTGTCGCACTTAGAGATGGCAGCTAGAATATTAGGCAGAATGCTACTCTGCCCTTGGAATTGAGGGTCTTTCTACCCCAGCAGAAACAGAAGCTCGTTTTGCCAATATTTGAAAGGCCCGTGGGCATAAAAGGCATAGAACCTTTTCAGAATAATTTTTTAAATCAATTACTCTTTGGAACATCAAAAGCTATGTAAATTCATATTGCATATTATAGGAACTAAATAAGTAATTGTTAAATGAATAGATGAATTATTAGAATCTGACAGACCTCACATACTTAGCTTCTAAAGCAACGTTTAAGGTTCTGGCGTGTTGCAGGTGCGTGCATCTCACTGCACCACTGAAGGACACCCTAGCGTACTCACCCTTAACTCATCCAATACATGGGTGAGAAGGAAAATGTCCCTAAGCTGATCCTCCTTATTAATTGGCTTAAACGCAGTCAGGAGGTGGGTTACCTAAATGCAAACTGCCTTTTCCTTAACATGCTTGGTGAATTGCATGCTAGGATTTTTCTCTTTGTCCATGTCTCATAATTAAGACTATTATTATAATAACACGTAGCACAGATGTCACTTGTCTTTAGCACTCATCTTGCCTTACACTTCCTTGCCTGAAGTCACCATGCTGCAGGATCACACTGTCAAACGCTTTTCTAATAAGTTATTATCATTTATATTAGGTTAGTGAAAGGCTGCAACAGTTTTAAAAATTAAGCTAAAGAAAGAAATGAAGGATGAATTTCAGACATAGCCAGTGAGTCACGGTGGGGAAGTGGGCATGTGTTGTCACCTTGTAAAAACCTTCTAATATGCAGCCAAGCAGGAGGAGCTCAACAAAAGGAAGAATTTGACTCGGTAAAGTGCCTCATTGGAGCCGTGATGGAATTTAACTCCCAAGATTGGGAACTGAATTCTTCTCCATAGGAAGGGCTCCCAGAACAACATACGCATTTGTGTGGATCTCTTGAAAAATTGTAACCACTTTGCTTTGCCCTGGGAGAAGCAGACTTTGCTGACCTTTGGTAAATAATTTAACCTCTGCAGTTTTGTGTCTGAATGTATACAGAATAACAATTTTGTAGCACTTCCCAGAGACATGAGAATGATAGTGAGCTGCCCTTAAAGGGCCTGCAGTGCCTCGGACAGAGCTCCCACACGAGGTTGTTTGTTTGATTGGAAGGTGAGATTATTACCTCTTTGACTGAAATTCACATGTATGAGAAACCAACACTGCACACCAGTGTTGTTCTTAATTCACAGAGGTTGGTGCACTGAGTACACTAGGGGAGTATTTTATATGTCTTACTCCCAGAAAATAACTCCTTTCACAGTGCCCCCACAGTGTCTTTGTACCCTCCTCGAGCTGCTCAGAAGCTCGGCAGTCTCCAGCTCCTAAAAGCAAGGGTTTGTCTATGTCTGTATGTGGGAACAGCAGCATTTAATTCTCTACACAGAGTTTAAGAGTTGTCTCCTTTATTTCCTGTTGACTCAGCTATCTTCTTCCCACATTTTGGGGTTTGTGGTAAATGAAGAATTTGTATTTGGCCACTGGAAACAAGGCTTTTGAATAAGCAGAGAATCATGTGGACCCTATGATTTTTCTAAATGATCTGAAATTCTCCTTTCCTCAGAGACTCATTAACATTAATAGGAATTATAGGTGCATTTGCTAGGAGTGGGGCCTAAGTGATAGGAGAAGGCTTAACTAAAAACTATCTAAAACTCAGCTTTAAGATTCCTCACTTCCTTGACATTCTTTCAAAAACAAATCAGCCCTTGTGAATGATGCACAAAGCCTGGTTTTGTTTCTGCAACTCTTCTCCCTCTTGACAGGCAATCGGCCTGCACCAAAGGAAGAAATGCTTAAACTCATGCCGATAAAAATAGAAGTTGTCTATGCAAATCCAAGTGTGCGCTGCAAAAAAAATCCGATGTACATTTGACCCAGTTCATTTAATAATTTTGAAGGATTTTACAATACTTTTCTATTTCTCATTCTACTTTTATTTCTCTTTTCTTACTCCTTATGCTGTTACCAAAAGAAAATCTTTAAAGTTATGTTAATGTTCACGATTTTCATTGTAAACATCCTAAATTGAAAGAGTGAACTCATTGCAATCACTCGAAAACCTTTTAACCATTTTTACGTGTACGGTTCAGTGTTGTGTCACGTTCACCACCAACGATCTCCAGAACACCACTTTCTTTTAAGCATCGTATTTTAAAGCTCTCCTCCAAAAGAATTGTTCTCACTCCCAGTACATGACTGGGAATGACTGGATCCCGGCACAAGATTAGGGGGCTTGTTGGGGGCTGGCCCTGACTTGGGGTGACTGGAGTTTGGGCCCCACAGGTGAAGAAGGCCTGTCTGGAGCAGAAGGAAGAGACAGAGGTGTGGGGAGACACAGTCGCGTCTCCACATAGCAGACGACAAGGACATGCTAGGTCTGAGGGACACAGCGAACTGTAACAGGAGAATAAAAGGTGATGCCAGTGACAAAGCTCTCTAAAAAGACAGAGAACAAGGTACGAGGTGCAGGAGGGTCAGGAAGCTCAGAAGGCAGATCTTCAATGAGTAAGTGTCTGGGAATCCCTGTCGGTCACTGTTTTCTTAGCTGTAGGACAAGAATACCTGTTGAAGGTGCTATTTCCTAATTTATTTTTCTTCCTCATTCTTTTGAACCCTTATTTCCCCCCAGTATTTACTAAGGAGAAATTAACTCCTTTTCCATCAGTCATGATTTTATATTTCATCCTATTCAAAGTATTTTGAAACAGAGCATGTGAGGTTGGAAGGAATGGTTAAGCCTTCTCTTCTATTTTGCTACTAAATACAGCACTCTTCTTTCTTCCTTCTCCTCCACACCCCATTAAACTTATCTTTTTGCTCCTGTTATTATACATTGGACTTTCATGGTTGCTGTTGTTACTTGCAAACTAGAAAAGTAGACAGGAATTTTGGAGAGGGCTTGGCAGAAGGGTGTGCAGGGAATGGTGGAGTGTGTGTTTCCTGACTTTTTCCATGAAGGGGATAATCAGAAGCTTAAGAAACTATGAGTCCAGAGACTCATGAGCTCAGTGATCAAATGTGGCCCAGAATCATGGAGAAAGCTATTCTTTCTGCCTTTGCACAGGAGCTAGCGTTACTCTGATATCCCAAAGGTGGCAAGTTCCATGACTTTGTCACGAGCATTGCTTTTCTCATCCTGGGTGGTGGCAGAAGAAGCACTCTTCAAAGTGGCTTCTGGGCCAGCAGGTACAGATGCTTTGGGACCAAAGGCAGAGCAGAGTGGAGTGGGTATCATGTGGTGACAATATCTGACAGCCCTATCTGTGGGCACAAGTAAAGCACCCCCTAGGGATTTCCACAAGTAACCTATGGACACGTGGAAGAAGGGCTAGAGGCCTATTTTACAATACTATCACAAGGGGGGAGGCTTTGAGCTGATACATCATATGACTCTCCAATATTCACATTATTCCTAAACTTCCTCTGCCAAATGACAATACACAAATTGTTGTCTAAAATATGAGATCTAATGTCCTAGGCATAATAATAGCTCAACAAAGGTACTGAGATACTTCCCATCAGAAGTGTCTTATAAAGATTTGCCATCCAAAGATATGACACTGTATTATTTTAAAGTGGCAAAGATGCTACAAAATTTCAATTCAGTGCTGAACCCACAAAAGTTAACTCATTGGACTAAGAAACATATTCTGAGATACAATTATGAGCCAGGCTCTAGGGGTAAAACTATGAAGCAGGGTCTATTCTTTCAGCTCAGAGACACAAAGCTGAGAATTACCTGTGTAAGAGAGGACACCTGGAGAAAACACCAGCATGTGAGGACCGTGCAAAGGAAGAGTCACCACAGGGACACAAGAGCAGTTGGAGATGAGTGTCCTTCACATCCTGGCCCCAGGGAGGGCACTCAGGCATCTGGATATCCCCCCTGGCTGTGGAAGGAGCCAGGGAGGAGCTCACCTACACCAGGGTTTCCCTCCACATGCAGAGTGCATTTTTTCTCGATGGTGGCCATTCCACACTACCAGGACCACTGTACCAGGTAACAGTCTTCTTTCAGAATCCCGGTTGAGAAGAATTACACAAAATTCTTCCAGCTCCAGGATTCCCAAATCTCCCTGGGAGATTTCCATTTTTTCCCCTCCCCCAGTACCCCTACTTTACTCCAGTTTCCGTCCATAGTCTTGTCTCACCCCTCCCCCCACCGAGTTCCTCCGCCTTTCTCATCAGGTCGTACCCCTGGCCAGGGCCAGGATGGGTTTCTGTTTTGCTTTGCCCTGTTCCCTCTGGTATGACAGGAAACCACCATACATCATGGTGTATCATTTATCTTTCTTACTCTGTGGTTATCTCTATCAACTGTGCTCTAGTTCTCTATTTTGCTTCCTTGAAACCCACACATCCTCTCTTCTCTCAACAAAGCCTGCCTCTTGCAAATGGAAACCTTGGCTGTCACATCTATTTTCCCTAAAATGAGCTTCAATGGCCTCCTTTGGAGAAGCTCAACACTGACTCCTTTGTTTTTGGCTGGTTTCTACTGCCTTCCTGCTGAAGCAAGGGACGCCCTCCCCTTCAGTGGATGGCAGGCAGCAGGAATTACTGAGGAGGAAAAATACATCCAATAATATTTTAAAAATACTGTCCCATTTTGGAGAACGTCAGGCAGCAGCTGAGGTTGAAAACCCTAAATTTGTAGCAGCACTAATCTCACTATTGCATGATTTTCTCTGGCAACATTCAGAAGGTTGAGTGGAAGCAGAGAGCTGGACAGATCCAGGCTGGGTGTTCAGAGGCAAGTTCTTTGAAAAGACAGGACAAATGAGTCGAGCTATTGACAGGACAGTGATTACTGGATAATGGAAAAAACAAAGTGAGAAAAGGGCCGGAGGAAACATAAAGGTCAGGAAACTAGAAGTTTCTGAATATTTGAAATGGATCGGGAAGTAACTGAGCGGGAGTGAGTGACATTCTTAAATGTATGATTTTAGTGATGAAATAGTTTATGGAAGTTCAACTCAGATGAGGTCATGGCCAAGTGTGTGGAAAAATATCCTGCCACTCTTCTGATTAGGCTCTGAATACTAGAGTCGCCTAAAACCTAGTGCACTTTTCTTTGGCATTCCCACCCCAGTTGCTCTGTAAACTACCCCAGGGTGGTCGCCACCAGGGGGAAAGGGCAGTAGGGCAGGCATCCCCGTCTCCTGCCTTCTCAGAGCTCCCTACAGAACACCTTGTCCTCACCATTGGGAGGGCTCTCTAAAACAAAGCCAGGGGAAGAGTAAAATGTTGGCAACACTGATGTCAGCCCTTGTGGGTCTTACATGCTATGTCTTCATTGCTGACCTATGGAAAACAATTCAAAGATACAAGTACAATAAGAATGGATATTTACAAAATTTACAGAATTGTTTTATCCATTTTATTAACCCCCATGCCATTGTGGTACCTATTCTACAGATGAGGGAAATGAAGTTTCTGTGAGGCTAGTCCAAGTTCACAAAGCTAGTTTATCCACCTGCCCCTCATTCCTGACCCAGGTACCATCTCCCTCTCGGACTTGCCTCCCCTCCCTCTCAACCATGCCCCATAGTTCATCTTCTTCCTGACCTCTTTCTTGACCTGCACACACTCTGTGCACACTTCGTTCTATTTAATTTGCAGCAGGCACTATTGTGACGTCATCACTCACCTGTGTGTGCACTATACTAGGCTATCTCAGGGGCGCCTAGCACAGAGTATGGTTCCTATCAAAGCCTTCTGAGTGGTTCTTCAGTGAAGAAGTAGACAACCTTGGCAACAGTGTAGAAGGAAAAGAGCATCTGTGAATAACAGTGCTCCCCATAGTCCATTTGCTGACAGCTCTCATGCCACTGGGGGTTGCCAGGCTGCATGCTCACAAATTGATTTGTGGACAGGGAAGACGTGAGGGCTTGGACTGACCCGCCCAGGTACACTGAAGGTAACACTCCAGGGAGACAGGCATTTAGGAAATGGGGGTTTTATAGGCAGATAGCCAATCCTGGACCTTTGGGCTTCAGGAAAGAAAGGGCAAGAAGGAAAACAGGATTTTTACAGCCTTGTACGTAAAGATCTTCTTGTAAACCAAACTTCAAAGGGAGACAGAATATCACTCCTCTCCAAAGAGTCTCATCAATGATCACAGTATCTCTGAGAGGGAAGTATATTGGAAAGAGTATTTCTCCAATGAGGAAACAGTGTGAAATGGCTTGATTGCCTGCAAACTAGAAAAACACAGCCCAGTGTATTTTCAGATTCTCCTTTGGAAGTGCCAGCAGCCTCCACCAGGCGGGTTAGCCACTCACTAAAGAGGCATTTACAGAGACTGTGTTAGGCCAGCACCACACCAGCACGCAGGAAATGCAGTCTCTGGCCTAGAGGATTTCACACAGCACCTGATCACCAGGGAAGTTTTCAAATAATCTAAACAGGCAAACAAATATCTGTGAAGTACAGGATAGAAGTGTGAACACAGAGCTAAGGGATCACAGAGGGGAGAGTGATTACATTTGCCTGGGAACATTAAAAAACCTCTAACTGAAATCATTTGTTCATCACAAGGCTTAGCGAGCTGACATTATTAGCAGAGTTCTGGATTAATACTTTGAATGAAGCTGTTAAGTGAGGACAAGCTGCCCCTCCACAGCACTGTGTTTTCATAATCTTACAGCATTATCTTACAGAATTAGTTAATATCTACACTCCCACTGTGCCAGCAATGGCAATGAACTGTGCAAAGGGTTATCATGATCCCTAACATTTATTCGGTACTTACCATTTACTATGCTAGTGTTGTTACACGAATTATTAATTTAATTCCCACAGCTTGTATCACTAAAACAATATTTGTATTGCCATTTTACAGATGAAGTTTAGAGGGATTAGGTAGCTTGCACAGTAGTTCACACTGAGACAAATTACTGTTATTTTCAGAACAGTCCCTGTTTGAATTAATGAGGGTGATTAGTTGTTTTGGTCACATGTTTACTAAGTTATACAAATTAGCATTTATTTTTTTGCTTAAAATTAACAGCATTCATTTAATTATGTAAAATTAACATTGACCATTCTTGTAAAATGTTTCCTTTTCTCTCAGCAATGCCTCCCCTACAAAACCCTCTGAATATAAGGAGGTGAAATGACTATTCACTTGCATGCCATGTTATGGGCCATGCAGTTGAGATGCGGACAGTGGTCCCACAAGTTCAGAACACCATTCATATAAGCAGGACTGGTGAGTTAGAGTTAAAGAGGCAGCAATTTTTTAAAGCTTCAGCTCAAAACCACCTAGACTGGATGTGTTAAACCAATGCACCCAATTAGAGATGACTTAGAGAGACGATACCTTTCTTTGTCACTTAATATCCTCTCACCTCAAAATCCAGAGGTTTTTATCTGTACCACAGAAACCTCACTTCCAAAGGCAGAACACCCACTCTCTAGGCTGTTAGCCTCTTAAACTCAAACAATGGAAAGTTCAGGTCTCATTGCCACATTCCCACTATGGAAAATTCCTGATTACCTCACTCCTCTAGCAGAGTTATGTAAAATCCCACAACAGATACCCATTTAAAGAAAAGCGGTTGCTGATGAACTAATTAGACACATAGCTGTTTACATCAATGTCACTGAAATGCTAAATTTTCAGCCTCAGAATGCCTGGTTTGAATCCCATTGCCTCTACTCAAGAAGTATGAGTTATTGGGATAGTTATGGAAACTTGCTAAATCTAACTTGCCTCATTAGTAAAATGTCGATGATAACTGGTAGAGATTGCAAGTTGCCCAAGACCTGACAGGTTTAGTTCAGTTAGGATTTCAAAGAAGTCTGAACATCTGTAACGAAACTACCAGTGCTGGTGCCACAACCCTTTCTCCTCGTTTCCCACAGTACTGGCATACTAGCTGAGTACATAACTTTTCAGCTGGATTACTTCCTTGTCTCCCTTGGTACCAGGTCAGCCATGACTAAATTACAGCTAATGGAATGTAATTCGATATGAGTCACTTCTAGGTTAGGTCCTACAGATACTGGAAGAGCAATCTTCCAAGCACTGTTTCCCCTTCCTCCTGCCAGAAATGGTAACAACAGCAATGATCGTGAGGTACTGCCCACCATCCTGGGGCCCTGGATGACTACACGGAGGAGAGGCATACGAGTGTATCTACTGGATTTATGAGAAGAATAGAGTCCTATTCTGTCTGAGTCATTACATTTTGGAAATTTATACAATAATAGTATAAAGTCATAAAAGAGTTATAAGGATTGAGAAGGATAGTGTGTGTGTTTTTAGCCTATAACATTACTAAGCATAAGCTACTAATGTGAAAGGCTGTAGTGGCTGTGTTTCCTAAGAACCTGTTCAAACTGAGAGATGTTTTGTAATAGGGAGAGGGAAAAAATGAGAAGTCTCCTTCCTGCTCAGGATTTGCCTGAGAAAACCTTTGGGTGAAGCTAGGAATTCTTTGCATTGTCACCGTGACACCAGTTCCTTTTTGCAGGGAGAGCAAGCTATTGCAGAACTCTTAAGTCCGGTGACTCAGAAGGCCTTATTTGACCCAAAAAACCTCCAGCCAGATTATATAAGGCACAAGGTCAAACAGATAAGGTAGATAAGAATCTAAAAGCCAAACAGAAGTCTCTAATTAATGCCAACAATCTGCTCTTTATGGCTTTAATTTGGTCTCTAGTTGGTAGTCAAATTAACTATAGTTCATTTCCTATTACAGCCAACTTACAATGAGGCATAATAATGAAGGGAAGTAATGGCATTCATGATTAAAAAGAGCAAGTACTACAAAATTCATTTTCTTTGGCTTTGCAATTGTGTGCATGTACAATGTGCATGTATATTCACCATTGCACCATCTACACACAGACTTGCCCCCTCCCAAAAGAGGTAGGAACAATTGGCCTATAGCTCTTCTTTGTTGTTGATTCTCTATTCCCATGATTAACTTCACACAGAACTAAAATAAAGTCTTTTGTTTCCTTACTAGTGCAATTATGCAAAATCATTTCTGGATCAGTATTTTATTTAAAGTTCAATCACATTTTAAAATGAATCCATCAGGTTTCTGGAAAATGTTAAGCGTACCTCCTACAGCATGATAGGAAGCTCTGCAGTAACTGTGGCTGAAATAGTGTCCAGGATGAACTGTTGTCCATTCACTCCTCTCTACTCCATTTCTCCTCTGTCCACATGCCCTGTTGTAAAAAGGGGCATCAATATAGACACCTGGAATTCTTTAATGAGCCATTTTCAGTTTGGTTGCTTTATTTGCAGGGGTTTTACTTTAGTGGGATTCCTCAGGAAGAAGAATATTCAAGAACTACAAGAGACCATTTGTTTCCTCACCTTTTGACCCATGTTGAGTGTCTGGTTTTCTCCAGGCACGTTCTGTTGCCAACAGTGGGCTATACCAGGACCCCAGTATGAAAGGGTTCATTAGCCCTGGGAAGAAAAAAATAACTCTCACCCCATAGCCACTGATAAGACAACAGCAGCATCACCTCCTAAATCAGTTCCTGGAGACTCAAAGGAGATTGGGCTACTAAACATTTACTTAATATATTCCCTTCCATTTAAATGTCCCCCAAACCCTCATATGCTGTTAAAAGCAATTTGGCAATGCCCAATAAAGATGAAAATGTACATCCCTGAGGACCTAATAATTCTACTCCTATATATACACCAATGACAAGTATGCACATACACATACAAGAACATGTACAGATGTGTGTTCATGGCAGAACTGTTCATGAATGGAAAACTGGAATAGCCTAAATGCCCACCAATAAGAGAATGAAAAAATAAACTTGTGCAATGGAAGTCTGCACTGCAGTAAAAGTCTACCCTTTTTGATTTTTTTTTAAATCCTTGCCTTAGGATATGTATGTTGATTTTAAAGAAAGAAAGGGGCAAAGGGAGAACGAGAGGAAGAAACATCGATTGGTTGCCTCTCATACACATCTTGACCTAAGTACATGCCCTGAGCAGGAAATGAACCCACAACTTTTTGTTGTACAAGATGACACTCCAACCAACTAAACGACCCAGCTAGGGTAATCCAATTTGATTTATAAAGATGTGTGGGTATGAATAAATATAAGAACATTATACTGAATAAAGAAATTTAGTGGTAGACTTATATGTTCTAATAAACCATTTATATAAAAAGCAAAACTAAATATTATTTATGGATATATATATAGCTGTTGCCATAACTATATATAAATTTAAAAACATGTCTTGGAATAGTTAAAACGCAAATTCAGGATAGTGATTATTTCAGAGCAGAGATGGGATAGTAAAAAGAAGAATGGGTTCAGGGAGGGTATCCAATAACTCAACCAAACATCTAATCTTTTATTTCTTACAAAAACATTTGAGTAGCTATGACAGTACATTAAAATGTGGCAAAGCTCTGTGGAGCATCAATGAATGTTCATATTATTTTCTAGATTTTCTTTATGGCTAAATTATAGGACTTTCTCAAGTGGTCTCCTCATAGATGGATGTGGGTGGGTGTCATCACATCATTTATGTTCACAATAGGGAACGTTGGTCATGGCTTTTCCAGAGAGCAACAGCTGAGACCCAGCTAGCATGTGGTAAAGATGAGGGCCCCTTAACTGTCCTGGAACTCCAAGCAGTAGCTAAATATATATATATTACATATGTCAAGCATTTATTATGGGCTAGATTGAGTGCTTAACATGCACTATGTGCTGTACTCCTTACAACAATTCCCAGGATAAGACACTGTTATTATACCCATTGTATAGATGAGGAAACTGAGCTGTACAGAGCAGCAATTTTCATCTTGTGGCACACATAAACTTCTGTGGCACACCAGAAAGTATATTTTTTGCCCATCTGACAAAGAGCAGTTATAATTTTTATTTATTCACACCGGATGCTATTGCTGTGTTGCTACTGTCATTTTGTTATTTGACAGTCTAAGGGAAATGAGGTCAGTGCCCCTGACAAAATAGTCAGGTACTGGATGTTTTAAAAATTCTTGTGGGACACCAGTTGAAAATCGCTGGTATATTCTGGCCCAGGTCCCACAGGGAGTGGAGAAGCCAAGAATCACTCCAGGCCCTCTGAGACTCTACCACCACTCTCTACTACCTCCTCACGGATGGTGTCCATTGTCTTTACAAATAGTTATTTTCCAGAATTTTCAGGTTCAAGAGGTCACCAAAGTTCCCAGCGGAGGAGGTGTGGAAATCACTGCATAGCAATCCTCTGACTCTGGAACTGTCCCTGCCGCACACCCGCCACTGTGTGCTGTGGGGAACTCCTCGGTGAACTTGAAAGCTGTCCTGCCAACCAGGTCTCAACTTGGGAGTCAGGTTGGCTGAGGCCTGTCCTCACAACAGCTCTGGAGTCAGCGATGTTCATTCACAGTTTCGATCTATTCAGCGGCAGGCCTGAAACAGAGACGTCATAAACCCCATCAAAATCTCCTCCATTATGTGACACACTTTGTTAGAACAGAATAAGGGGTTCGGCTCTGTTGGACCAAATCAAGTTGGTCTATGCGGAGTATCACATTTTAGATTCAAATCCCTCTTAAATCCTCTGCTTAGGCTCGTGGTTAACAATATTTTCATATCTGTCTGCAGAGATGACAGGCAGCCCAGCTCTGGAGCGGGCCCAGCGGCCTCTGCACGGCTGCTTTGCGAGCAGGCTCCACAGATGAAAGGCAGAAATCCCACCACCCCAGTGTCTCCTGATTAGCCTGGAGAAAAGCTGAATGACAAACATGTTTCCAGTCTGCCTGGCCCATGCAGGGAAATGGGGCAATCTGGCCTGAAAGGGGATTTAGACTTTTGTTGTGTGGAAGGGAGGGGGGATGGAGAAAAGAGCTGATTTAAATCCATCCACAATGCTTTCCCTCTTGGTGATCTCTCAGATAAGAGGCAGCCTGGCTGTGGTTCAGACCCCCACCATGCCCGTGCACCTTCCCTGTGCCCGCCTTACCGCTGGGTGATCTAGGCCCTCTCGATGTCAGACGCTATATGGATTATGGCAACTGGTTGTTTCAGAGCACTCGCTCTTTTAGCCAGAATCTCATACTATGCTTGCTGATTAATAAAATTGGCCTACAGTAAAATTCTCTACAGAGTTTCTAGCTTAGAATAAGCTTTAGCACAGTGTATACATTACCTAGTTAGCTATTCAGTTACTTGCATTAATCATATTACCCTATACTAGCTTCAAAACCATATAAAATGCTCTGTAAAATGATCACAAGGCTCCTGCTGCAAATGCTAAGTGTTAAGTATGTGATTTTTATTAGAGACACTGCAATAAGACAGAATACTTTTCTCTCTTCCCAATAGAGAGAAGAGCCTCACAGATATTGAAAGCATATATGGTTAATGCAGAGCTTCTTTTAATTATATAAGTCAATAAATCATCACTTTTTATTACATGATTGTGTGTTCAGGTGGGCAGGGCTTGGTGCCAAGTATTTATGAAAAATCCACAAGCCAGACAGAGGAAAACTCTGTCCTCTGAGAGCATCCATTCTGACTTCAATGCACACACTTGGGCATCGCTAGTATTATGCTGAGGGAATCAAGGGCGGATTCAGGGAAATCTGTTCCCTCTGAGAGGCCCCGCGCCAGGATGTGGACTTGAGAAGAGCACCCACAACGTGGCTGCCCGCTGCATCTGCTGGCTGCCTGGGTCAGCCAGGGCGTCTTGCTCTGTGGGCATCAGTACAGTGCTTCTTCAAACACAATTATCAAGACAGTCTTCAGCGACCTCTTATTGCTGCCTTATTTGGGAAACAGCATTCAGATGCAGATTGACCTAAATCCTATCAACCCACTCAACCATGTGTGTGACTGTGTGTGTCTGCGTGTGCACCCGCACATTTGTGAACACATATCACATACATATTTGCACTTACATATATTCTCCCAAGAGCATTTAAACCCCCAACGTAAAATTTCCAAGTGAGGAGAAATGCTTATTTTCCCAGGCAACTTTATCAATTGCTCTTGTGCTCGCCTTATAAATATTTCATAGAAAATATTTAACATGACTCTCCAATTGGATCAGCTTCGAAATGCTCCTCAAAGTGAATTCTCCCCTAACAATAGCTTGATGCAAAAGCTTTTTTTCTGCTTTTAAGCACATGGTCTGCTGCCATAGCAGCACAAATAGTTCTTATTTAATGGAAAAGAAAAGATACTTTATATTGATTCCGTAGTCACTGGAGGCGGGGGCTGGGGTGGGGTGGTGTACTGGAAGGCACAACACAGGAGTACCTTGTGCCTCCAGGGTGGAGGCCCAGCCTACCTTGACCTCCCCTTCTCCTCCCCCACAAACGCCTGTGATTATCACTCAGCCTGAATTAGAACTGTAATAGGAAGTGACAAGTTTATGTAAATGATCCACATAAGGATTTTGCTCTTGTTAATACTGAGCAGTTACTTTGGGCTTTCTAATTATTTCATGCCTTCTAGTTCTCTGATGGGGCAGAGATGACTGCAGTTGAAAAGTACCCCGTGATTGATAGACTTCTGTCCCCCTGGAGCTCATTAGGGCTCTGGCTTTGGAAGTGGGAAATAACCCTACCAGGCACACACACAAAAAAGAATTTACCTTAGCACTAGTGATTCTGTAGATTCATTTGTTCAGATTTATGTTTGGTCGGGGAAACGGTGTTATCAGGAAAGTGCATTATTGCCTTTCTGATCCAAACAGACTCTGCTTTGGTGCTTCTGATTTTGTAAACTGCATGAAGAGTCATACAGGCTCTACGAGGTAGAACTTGAAGGGTACGAAATGCCAATAGGATTTTTCACGAGGAAGCGGAGAAGAGGGTCAGGCGAGCAGAGCAATATGCCTTATGGAGCAGCTGTAGACTCTAACCAGTCACTAACCACTGTTGTCGCTCTGCAGACTCAGCACCACCTCTTCCTAAGTCACATAGGCAGGGAAATCGGCGAAGAGGGCAAACAAAAAGGAGTCGTTGGTTAGGAAAGTCCTGAATGTCCCTTCAGTTTAAGTACACCCTAGTGAGAAAGAGAAGTGCTGAAATGGAGCATGACTGTGAAAGAAATCCATACAGCTGGAAAGATTTTAAGTTTCACTTATTTTAGTCTTCCCATTTTACAGATTAGAAAAGCAAGGGTCAGAGCAGTCACACAGCCAGCTGGCAGTGCAGGCAGACTGAGCCTGCACCTTCCTGTCCAACACCCACTTGTCTGGATCGGAACCAGCAAAGTAGAATTGGGGAAGACCGGGTGATAAGAGGTCTGCCAGTGGGTGAGGATTGAAGATGAGAAAGCTAAAATCTGTTAGTCCAAATATAGGGAGTTCACATTTTTATCCACCACACTTAAATGTGTAAAAACTAGAGCATTGTTTATATCTCTATAACAGATCTTGCTTTCAAGCCACATATCACTGGGTAGTTAGAACAGATACTTATATGCCCTAATTGAAGTAAGTTCAGTGTCTCTCAGTTTTAAAATTTCTTTCAGTTTGGTTTATTTTCTCTCAGATAAATATTCAGTCAAATTCAATGTCTAAACTTCCTACCAGGGTCATTGGTCTTCTTTCAAAAGTTCTCCAATCCCCCATGCCTACTTTCTCAAGAAGGCTTCTGGATATGTTTGTGTGTGTTTGTAGTGACAAGAGGAACCAACTGGTTTAAGTTCAAGTGTGGGGAGTGTTCTCTGGTTCTTTCATTTTTTTAAGTATATTTTATTGATTGTGCTTTTACAGTTATCTCAGTTTTTCCCCTTCCCCTCCTCTGCCTAGTACCTCCCTTCCCTCCAGTGATTCCCCCCACCCCCTTAGTTCATGTCCATGGGTCATGCATATAAGTTCTTTGGCTTCTACATTTTCTATACTGTTTCCTAGACTCTTCTTAACATCCTTCTGTCTATTCTGCAATTACCCAATTATGCTGCTAAACTCCTATACCTTTTCCCCCATTTTCTCCCTTCCCCCTCCCAGCTGATAACCCTCCAAGTGCTCTCCATTTCTATTATTCTATTCCTGTCCTAGTCATTTGCTTAGTTTGTTTTTGTTTTTTAAATTCAGTTATTTATAGTTGCAAGTTTATTGTCATTTTAACGTACATAGTTTTGATCTCCTTCTTTTCTTTAAATAAGACCTTTTAACATTTCACATAATAAGGGCTTGGTGATGATGAACTCATTTACCTTTACCTGGTCTGAAGCACTTTATCTGTTTATCTGTCCAGTTCTAAATGTTAGCTTTGCTGGATAGAGTAATCTAGGTTATAGATCCTTGCTTTTCATCACTTTGTATACTTCTTGCCAGTCTCTTCTTGCCTGGAGAGTTTCTTTTGAGAAGTCAGCTGACAGTCTTATGGGAACTCTTTTGTAGGTAAGTCTCTGCTTTTCTCTTGCTGCTTTTAAGATTCTCCATCTTTAACCTTTGCCATTTTAATTATGATGTGTCTTGGTCTGGACCTCTTTGGGTCCAACTTGTTTGGGACTCTGTGCTTCTTGGACTTGTATGTCTATATCCTTTGCCAAACTAAGGAAATTCCATTATTTTTTCAAATAAGTTTTCAATTTCTTGTTTATCCTCTTCTTCTGGCATCCCTAGGATTCAGATGTTGGCCCTTTTGGAGATGTCCCAGGGTCCTCTTAAACTCTCCTCATTTTTTTGAATCTTGTTTCTTCATTTTGTTCTGGTTGAATGTTTATTTCTTCCTTATGTTCCAAATCATTGAGTTGAATCCTGGCTTCCTTTCCTTCACTGTTGGTTTCCTGTGGATTTTTCTTTATTTCCCTTAGTATAGCCTTCACTTCTTCCCTTTTGCTTTTGCCATATTAAATGAGCTCTTTGAGCATTCTGACCAACAGTGTTTTGAATTCTGTGTCTGATAGCTTGGCCATCTCCCCATCACTTAGTTCTTTTTCTGGGGTTCTGTTCTTTTCCTTCATTTGGGCCATATTTCTTTGTCTCCTCATTTTGGCAGCCTCCCTGTGTCTGTGTACTAGGTAGAGCCATTTGGACTCCCTGTCTTAGCATACCTGTTAAGTTATAAGGGGTGGAGTCTTGGGTATTTGCCAGGGCAGGGCAACCTGCTTTGCCACTTCGTGGTTCCATGTGTAGGGGAGAAGTCAAAGAGAGGACAATGCCACCACTGGCTGACTTCTGGGGCTTGCCTGGCACTCGCCTCTTTTCCAGTCACCAGTCACTTCCTAAATGTGACTGGCATCCCTCTAGCTGCTGTCCTGGTTGTAGTTCCCAGAGTAGGTGGGCTTGTGTATGTTCCAGGATCCCCTGAGAAACTAGTTTCTTCCACTGCTTCAGTCCCCACTGGGTTTACAGCCAGTAGTTATTAGGCTTCATTTTTCTCTGTGCTGGAACCCTGGGCTGTGAGGTCTGGCCTGGGGTTAGGATCATTCCCTCACAAGGTGTCCCTGATTTTTATCCACCACAAATGAATGTGGAACTGCCCATTCTGCCGGCCACTACCACCTCACCACCCCCAGCTTGCTGCCACCATACTGCGTCCTCTCCTGCCCAACTCCCCTCTCAGTCCCTCCTACCTTTTTGGATGAATATAGCTTCTTTAGGTCCTTTCTTTCTGGACTTTGGTACAGTTCTGAGTATTTTTCTGCATGATTTGCTGGCAGTTTTTCATTTTCAAATTAGTTGTATTCCTTCGTATGGTTGTGCAATGAGGTAAAGTATGTCTACCTACACCTCCATCTAGACTAGATGTTTTCTGGTTCTTTGATGTCTCTTCAGCCATGCCTACCGTCAAGTAGATGTACATGCAGACAAGCCTGCTTCCCTTTCCCTCACTCATCTTGGAACCTAAGAAGGAAAGGGGAGGATATATCTTCAAAATGAGACTTATTAAATGATAAGATACTTAGATAATTTTTTTTATATTTGACAAATTTTAGCACAATGTCATGACCTTACAATGCCCTTCCCAACCTCTATCACTGACAATGGAGGAAGTATGAGTCAGTTATGAAAAATAAAATAATTATACATCTGAGCCAAACTATAAACTTTGACCAGCTGCTATATATTAGCAACACAGAGCCAGAAACAAAGGTACCAACCATAAACTAGAGGTGAAATGAGGCAGCAACTCAAGTGCCAGAGAGGCAAGTAAACCAAGCCAGGTAGAAGTAGATGGATAAGTACGGAAAGGAAAAGGAGGGAAGCCTGCAACAGAGGCATAGTGCAGAGCTTCCACAGTGAAGAAAATACAGGAGAGGGAAAGCTTCCCAACTCATTTTTGGAGGCTAATAAAACATTGATTCTAAAATCAGTATGGACAGTACAAGGAAATAAAGTGCATGCCAATTTAATCTATGAATACAGGTGGGAAAATGCTCTATGAGTTGCTATCAAAGTGAATCTAATAATGTGCTAAAAACAAACACAGGTGAGGTTTATCTCAGGGATGCAACAATGGTTTAATGTCAGAAAACCTATCTAAAAACAGAAAACAAAAGGAAAGAAGAGAAAAAGGATTGCAAAAGGGTTTTATAAAGTTTAATATTTACTTACAATAAAATAATGATAGTCTCAGCAGCCAGGAATAAAGGGAAACTGCTTTAATCTGATATAGATTTTGTACTAAAAAACTAAAGTCAACATGATAATTGCTGGAGAAAACATAAAATTTCCATTCTCATGATCCCTACCATCATTTAAGATTACTAGATGTCCTCACCAATAAAAAATATTTTTAAGGCAAGAAGAAAAAAAGATTATAGGATGTGGTGGTTTAAAATATGTTCATACATTCTCTGACGGTACCTTCAAAAAGTGGAGCCTGATTTTTCTCCCCTTGGGTTTGGGCTGGACTTAGTGAATTGCTTCTAACAATAGAGTCAGGTGAGGTAATGCTATGTGACTTCTGAAACCATTTAGATTCCTGAATTTCTAACCTCAGAGATTGTGTGATAATTATCTATTGTTTTATGCTGCTAAGTTTGGGGATAATTTGTAGCAATTGATAACTGATACACAAACATTGGAATAAAAGATATTAAATTGTCATTCATTACTGATAATAGGATCACCTACATTGAAAGTCCAATAGCATCAATAAAGTATTAAAAGTAGGAGAGTTCAGCAAGTTTGCCTTAATGCAAGATCAACTTATAAAAATCAGTAGTCTTTTTTTACCACAGCAATAACCAACTGGAAAATAAAGTATCATTCACAATAGTACCAGAATTGTAATTTATGTGGGAGTCAATCTTACAATGACAGTGCAAGACATTTTTATGGAAAAAATATTAAATTGTATTAAAAGATAAGGAAAGACTGAATAATAGAAACATACCACATTCAGGGTTGTTCACTTAGTATTATATATTTCAAAATCTTTCTCAATAATATAAAATAGAGACAAGAAAAATTCCAGCCAGATTTCCCACCTGCCCTGATGGCTTCCCATCAGCTACCACTGTGTCCTCTAAACACTCAATACTGAACACCTTAAACACCAGGCTCTGCCTTTACCAGGTTCCTCAGGTGGCCTTCAACTGGGTCCATATTAAGGGCCTGTCTCACTCTTGTGGCCATGTCTCTTTCCCAAGTTTCAGCCTCCACCATGTGCTCTGGCTCACCTTGTTATTTATGGAGTTCCATGTTTCTCTTGTGGCTTGGGCTATGATAAGAGATGAGAAGCTAAGCAAAAGAGGAAGGAGGAGGAGGTGGAGGAGGAAGAAGGATGAGGGCAGAGCAAAAATAATAACATTTGGATCCTGTGAAGATAGGACCCCTTTGAAGGCAGTTTCATTATGAAACCCAAAGACCAAAAGATGTGGGATCCTGATTATCAACTCATTTGAATGAACCCATGGGGCATATTTATTTGCATTAATAAAAACTGCTAGAAGTGAAGACTTTTATGCAAAGTTTAGAAAATATATTAGAGGAGAAGATTCCAGACTGTGTTGTTATTCTAGTTAGCAGACCAAAGCAAATGACATTTTCATTGCCTTCATGAATAATGAATAAAATAATAGATTTTAAAATTATAAACTAGCTTAGATTTGGTGTGGAAGAAAGGAAAGATAAGTAAGAAACAGACTTCTATAAAAAAAAACACATAGGATCACCTAAACAGAAGTTCTTCTCATTCATGAGCCAAGAAAGGCTATAGCTGTTGAGGAATGCATTCAAAAAAGGACATCCTGTAGCTATATTTTGAGAAATCATCTGAGAGCATGAGTAATCAAGTAATTCAGCCAGGAAGGGTTTGATTCAATGCTAAGGGAAATATTGGGATCTTCTTTAGAATCTGCACTCCCTCTAACATATTCACACCCCACTTCTCCTGAGTTACTCCTAATTATGCTTCAAAACTCAACTCTGATGTCAATAGCTCTACAAAAATGCTTTCCTTTCTATCTCTTCCTTGCACCTCAGTTTCCACTAATTGCCCCTCCTCAATGTACCCTGCATTGCTCCTTCCAAAGACTTGTCACCCAAATAGGATTTGTTTATTCATCTCTTTCCCCACTAGACTTTGAGCTCAGAAAGGGCAGGAACTATGTCTTGAATTTCTGTCTTCTAAAGACCCAATCCAGCACCTTCAAGATAGTAGTCTCTCAATAATATTCACTCAATGAATGAATGAGTAACTGAATGCCATTGCTCTCTATAAAAAGAGAATTACATACAATCTCTACAAAGCTAAAGTTAGTATGTGTGCATAAGAGAATAGCATCACTGAGCCAGATGTGAAAGGCCAATACGAAAAATAAAATAAATAACAAAAGTGTCCAAAGGCATGGAAGAAAGTTATCAGGGACTGGAAGAGAGAGAAAAGAGAAATGGTGAGTAGGAATTTAAAAATAAACAACATAGAAAAGTAAAGAACACATAGTTTAAGCTGCAATAGAGGGAAAGGCAAAAAAAAAAAAAAAGAGATATTTCCAAAAGCTCAAGATAAACAAGAGTGCAGTGAAAAGAAGAAAAGGGACATGATGAGAAGTGAAGATAGGGTGGGCAGGTTTCAGAAAACTTAGCCATACCTGAGGTTCCTACAAAAGAAAAGTGAAGGGTGAAGAAATTAGGGAAACAAAGAAATGGGGAGGATTAATGGAAATAAGATTATGAATGCCCAAGAAGTTACATAAAGGGCAGAAAGGCTGAATCAAGGAGTAAAATAAAAACATTTGTTGAGCATATCCTTGGGCCACTGTGCTAATTTACGTCAATTCATTTACCCTTCATGATGGCAGGCACTATTGTACAGGTGAGGAACTGATGACCCAGAACAGTAAAGTTTAAGGCTTAAATTCACAGAGTAAGTGGTAGAAATGGGTCTCCAATCTAAGCCTTTTGGCCTCTGAAGCTCAGAACCTGAAACAAAAAGGAGGGAGACAAATAAGCAATGTAGGAGGGGAGGAAGAAAAGATTTTTGCAGGAAGCCTAAGTATACCAAGCACATCTATCAAATGTGGCTGACACACAGCTCAAGTGGGATTGCACAAGCTGTGAGAGAACGTTGAATTCCACCTTCTGAGCTCTGAGGAAACAACTTTTTTTTTAAAAAGCCCAAGAAGGAATGTCTTCTTTTGTGCATTTGAGTATAGTTACCTCTCTGTAAGAAGAGACACAGACTTGTTCAGACTCACAGAAGGCAGTACAAACTACAAGCCAACTCCACGTGGGCCCTGGTTTCATAAGAAAGCGGGCAGTTCTCTACATGATACATTGGGGGAAGAATTTAAGTTTGAGGGGAGAAAATGTATGAAGGAGGAGGAGGAAATGAGCAGTCAAGGTTGGAAAGGTCTACCAGCCACAAGAGCACCATGAGAGAGGTGGAACAGTGACTGAAAGGTCTAGTGGGGTTTATGAAGTGTTGCTGTGTGGTTGAGTTAGAACTAGGGTTGGAGGCTCCTACACAATCTTCAGCCAAAGCAATGAAAAATAAACATTAACATTCTGAGATGGTTGGACTTCTTACATAAAATGTTGAGGAATGCCAGGTCAGAGTATGGTTTTAAATGGAGACAAAACAGCCTGTTTGACAAGAGAAAAGCTAAACCAGAATTGTATGTATAGTAATACTTTTAAAACAAATCCTTAAAGCATCACATATCAAAAACCTGGAAAACTGAAAGTTATATGTATGTGTCAGAAAATTGCACTACTTGGAATTTATCTTGTAGAAATAATAGATGATATACCTAATGATTTTTGCCTGCCATGAGTCCATGGGAGAAAGGATGTGAGGAAAATGACCTGCCCAGCAAAAAGTGACTGGTTAAATAACTGATGATGCATACTCATAATTGACTACTAGAAAATTGACTACCTACAGAAAATTACACTGAAGAGTCATTCATTTATTTGGCAAAATTTGTGGATGTGGCTTTTGATGTGGCCAGTGTTGTCCTAGGCTCTGATGACTCAGCTGAGAACAAGAAAATGTTTCTGCCCTCCCAGAATTTATATCCTAGTGGAGGAGAGAGAAAAACAATGTGCAGGTAAACAAATAAATAATGTAATTCAGATGGTGATGAGTGCCAAGAAGAATAAAGAATAAAGGAGATCCCAGCAGATGTGACTCAGGTGGTTGTGTGTTGTCCCATGAACTGAGAGGTCGCTGGTTCGATTCCTAGTCAAGACACACCTGAGTTGCAGGTTCAGTCCCAGTTGGGGCACATACAGAAGGCAAATGATCAATGTTTCTCTTGCTCCTTTCCCTTCTCTCTAAAAATCAAAAATAAACTTTAACAAAGAAGAAGAAAGGAGGACAGAGATTGACCCAAGTGCATAAGCTATGGCTATTTTATAAGGGTGTTCAATAAAGTCTCATTGAGCATAGAATCAGCTACTCCACAGGAAAATGTGTCCTCTGGTCGGAAGTGTTCTTCTTTTGGGAACCAGGATCTTTTTATCTGAATAGCTCAGAGTTGGAAGGACAGGAAGCACAAAATCCCCAGTGTGTAACTGGGAGTGATGGTGTGCAGGACTACTCCTATTTCCACCCATTGAGTCCTAGATTCATGTATTCTACATATTGAGACACTTGTCATATAATTTTGTTGATTTAAAGTGAGTACTTCTTCATCCTCTAAAGCACCTCCAGGGAGACACTTCAACTGTAACTTGAGCTTATTCCATTATTCTCTCAGGCTGGCAACTTCTGGGTGGTGCAGTACCTAATATGACTGTGGATCCTGTGGGTCTGTAAAGTGGATTGTTTGGTCTGATGTGATGTCATTGGGGATCATGTAGACACACATTAACCACATCATAAGCTTTCACAATAGGATACTGGCTGAGATCCTGAAGGCAAACCCATATTCCAACCACTTGTCTCTTCCAGTCAAGATGAATGCTACCCTTTCTAGTATAAAAGGGACAAGGGGTCAACTTACCACAAGTGGCTGTTACAGATAGCTTGGGCATTTGGCAATAAGGGCTATATTGTTTTTAGTTGGTGAGACCGTGTAGAGATGCATAATCCTAACCCAAGTCCCCAGCAAAACACTTCATAAATTTCAGTTTCTTTCAATTCAGTTCAATAGACATTTTTGTTCTCTCTAACATCTCTCGAAGGCAGCTTTCTGGCCTTGCAAACTTTTCCCCCTGCTTTCTCCTCATGGAGCTGTATTCTTGTTTGCTGACTCTTCCTTTCCACTCTTAGCCTCCATCCCTGCCTCCATGGCTACCCTCTCTGTGCCTTCATTGTGCCAGCTCCAGGGTGATGACAGACACTGGTTGGTATAGTCATTCTGCCTACTTTTCCACAGTGGGTGCTCTGTGGTGGGTATTCATTGACACGCGATCCAAAGGTCTTCACAGTGCTTGCTCATCCCCATGCTGACCCACATGCCTTTATTCCTTGTCTCCTATCTCCTAGTCTTTCTTCCTCTAGGATCCTGGCCAGCTGCCTAAGCTACTTGCCACTGTCTGTGGGTCTGTGTGTATTCTAATCTCAGGCCACTCTGTTCCCCACAAAGCAGGTGACCAAGTGCACCCCCCTAGTCTCTGCCAGTGGGAGAATTCTCTGCCACCCCTCAGGGTTTGGTAGTGCATCTGCCGTCCTTTTTCAGTTGGCACACAAATACCAGGCTGACACATCCATGATCCAAAAACAGCTTTTTCTCCTGTCAGTTGGTCATAAAGGATCCCGGGGGGGACCTTCTACGTGAGCTGAGGGAGAAGGATGTGGAGGAGAACACTGGTGGATGACACGGATGTGGGCTGCCCTGTACAGCTTGCTTGTGCTCTCTGGCCCTGCTCATGCTTGGTCCTGATGTGCCACTTGCATCATACGATGGTTTGTGCTGGGCCCATGTCAACTCATGACTTGGTGGTCTGACAGGACTCAGCTCAACATGAGCTGTTCTGGTGGCTTTGTCACTTGGTGTCCTAAGGTCAAGCACTCTCAGGGTACAAGGCTGAGAGCTATTTTTCAACAGGTACATAATTCTCCACTGCAGATGGCATACTCTTGCTCCAGACACCCAAAGCCCCGTGTTATTATTCTTCCACTGAGGCTTGTCATAAACTCCAGATGATGACTTTCCCACCATGACATCTCTAAAGCCATAGGGCCTGCTGGATTGTAAGACCTAAGTGGCAGTGCTGGACCACAGCTGGGACCTGCTAGAACTTGCTCTTAATTTTACTCTAAGCCAGCAGTCTTTGTGTCATCCGATGTGGATCAGAGCTGTACCTGCAGGTGTGTAATATGCCGCCTCCAGAACCCGAAGGCCTATGAGATGTCATGTTTCCTCTTTTGTGGTGGGGGATGCAAGATGCAGTAATTTGTCTTTCATTTGGGAGGGAACCGGGTGATTTTCCCCCATGCCCAGACCACTGCATCCTCAAACACTTCACTAAGTGACCTGAAACTTTACTAGGTGTATTGCTCACCCTCTGGAGGGCATGAACCCGACAGAAGACCAGCCACTTCTTATTCACAGACCTGATTAGCATAATATCATCACTCTAGCATACTAGTTTGGCAGAAAGTCCAGCCATTTGAGATTTTTCAGACTATATTGTGATAGAGCACATGAGAGTTAATATATCCTAGGTCAAGTTTGTGGATGTAATCTGTTGCTTATTCTAAATGTTGTGTTTAATCTTCTTTCCTTATAGAGATAGAAAAGAACATATGTGGCAAGTCAATGGCCACATATCATGTACTCCAGGCCTTGTTAATCTGCTATAGCAAAGATTCCACATCTGGCACAGCAGCTGCGATTGTGGCTACTGCACAATTGAGTTTGTAGTTCCCTGTCATCCTCCAGCACCCATCTGGTTTTTTTCAGGGGCAGACTATTCAATAAAATAAAGGTATGATGGGGCCCACGACTTCAGCATCCCTTAGTGTAGAAAGGTGGCTGAGATGTGATTTTGTTCTTGAGTTATTATTTTTGCTGGAAATAGGGGACTGGGTTGCTTGGTTCCACTTGGCCTTCCTGCTATCATGGATCTTCTTCCAAAGGTGAAGGAACCAATATGGAAATTTTGCCAAATATTGTACAAAGTGTATTTTCTCCCACTATACATTTGGGGACAAGGAAATGACCACTGAGTGGGCCGTAGACCCAGCAGACCCATGACGAGCCAGAGCTGGGCCAGGATTCAGTTTCTTACTTGGCTGCCATGTTTCCTCATATGATATGTCAGGTCTCTTGGGATCAACGCTAAGTTAGGACCCTGTGCTGGGGACTCCCCCTTCCCTAGTATATGCTCCCCAAATGAAATGGCCACAGGTGTCTTTGGAGAAGGACTGGGGAACCATTACCATGTACTTGTCATGATAATGCAAAATCCTTCATCCTGAGAATGGCATTTCCTTCAGGTGGAGATTTCTTGGGGCCAAAAGCAGGCAAGAGATTAAAACTATTTATTAAAGTGACTGTCTTCAGTGTCCTGATCACCCATCCTTGGTTTGCTTTGACTGAACATCTTGAGTAGCAAGCACCCTGTTGGCTGCCTCTCTGTTTACTCCCTAGGGATACTGTTCTATTACCCACCTGCCTACGTTCCTGTGGGGTAGATGCCTGACTGCGCTTGGACCTTGCCAATCAGTTTTTGACCTCTGGCAGTTAAATGCCCAACCTCATCCGCGTTGCTTTCAGAGAGTCCAGTTTGACAAGCGTCTTCTACCCTGAGCCCTCAGCCAGACAGGAGGGCCACCATTGAACTTCTTAGGGGTAACGGTGTCCTCTCACTAGCACACTCCTTATTGCTTTGGTAAATGGTGAATTCTCCGAACTCTCCCATGAACTATAGTTACCTTACGTAGCAGATACGCTGTAACCTGTGCACCTCTCTGGGCCTTTTAATCTCTCCTACCATCTGCCATGGCAACTCTGCCGTGTCTGTCTCACTGTGGACCATTTCTTTTCCCGTACTTCTAGGCCCCCTCCTGACAGTACATTTGTACCATGGATTAGTGTCCTTGCCGGGAGTTGAATGCTGCATCCTGGGAAATTACTCTCAAATCAATAAACTTGCCCTTATCCAACTCTGTGGCATGACTCCGCCCTGCGCCCCTCCCCCACCCCAAGCCTGTGTGCCCAGAAACCAGTTCCTGGCATGCTCTCCCGGCGTCTGCTGCTACACGTCGTTAGAAGGGTCCCGTGGCTCCCTTTCCTCCCTTACCAGACATAGAATGTTTCCATCCAGATTGTGCTGTGACTTAACCCTTGTTATCCTGACCAGGAAACAGGGACAGCTCCCAAGGAACGAGCTTGTTCTTTTACAGGAGAAAGGTGTGTGCAGCCTCCTCAGGCAAGGAGGCAGTGCTCACCTGGAAGAGGGAAAAGAAAACTATTGCTGCTAGTCCAGAGTTCAGAGAAATCTGAGGTACAAGATCTGGAGTTTTCAACCCAGATGTCTGTATCCCATGTACCAGGAACCCATTCTTTCTTAGCCTACCTGCCTCAACTGAGAATTAAACTTTTAGAGCTCTGTGAATTTTATAATTAAGTCCCAGTCTTGGTCCCCAGCTCTCTATAGCCTCTGGCTATAAAAGATTAGAGCAGTTTGTAGGCTACCTAGGAAGCCCTGTGGCTATCACTCTTAGCATTTGACTGTCAAATCATCATTTCTGCTTTTTATTAGCTTTTCCTGAAGTGCTAGATGAGCTTCACAATAGCCATGCAATTCTGCTGGCCTTATGTTATTTCTGCCGTATTTACTAACACCTGTTATGTCTCACGAGCTGGTGCATTTTACTCTACCATCATCTCGTCCCAGTTCACCATCAGTGAAAACTTCAACAATGCTCTGCATCCTTTGGCCAGGGGTTGTCTCTGCTCTACCCACCACCACTGATGGGGTCCTCACGGCCAGGTAGGGGGCAAGCAATCCAGCCCTAAGCTTAATGTCTGCCTTCTTAGACGAGTCCCAATACCAACTGTTATGGGTTGGGCTCCCCAGAAAGAAAACTGAGACAGAGATTAGCGTATTCGAGGTTGTTAAGGATGTACTCTCAAGATCAGGTCTCTAGGAGGGAAGTAGTGGGGTGGGTCAGACTGAAAGGAGAAGTGGGCTGTGATGGAATCCCAATTAAAGATCTCAGCCTACCCCACAGGGAATTCTGAAGCAGGACTAGCCCTTCAGAAGTGTTTCGACTCAGGGCTAGGGAAGCTAGCTTTTATTTCCTTGCATCTGTCAGCCCTTAGAAGCCAGCAGCTGATGGAAAGGGGTGTGCCCCTGGGCAGGGCGAGTACTTTCGTCCCACAGTTCTAAAGAGAGCTGAGGGCCAAGGGCTGTCTGCCAGTAGCCAACAGTTGGGTAAATCCGTCTTCTAGGCTGGACGGGGGATCTGGGTGGGATGGCACAGCACGAGCTACAATCCCCTGGATGAACCAGAAAGCCATTCAGAATAGATTAATATGTGAAAACAAATATCAGGTTATAAAAGAACACGTCTAGATGACTCCTTCTGGAAGGACACGCCCAAGGCATTGACAACTATCCTGTCTTGACAATGATGGGATTCTGACTTGGTTTTCCTCGTATTTATCCACATTTTCTAATATTGATTTCTAAATTTCCTTTAATTGATTACTTATAAATTAAGTCTTTACTTTTAACTTGAAAATTGTCTGAAGATAAAATTGGACATATGTGAGAAATTAGAAATAAAGTATTTTAAATGTCCCTTATTATTTTAAGCTGTTTAATTAAAAAGATTTACGTTGTGGCCTTTATGGACATAAATAGTTGAAAGTATAAAAGTGAGCTAAGGAAAATATATTGGATTTCATAATTAGTAAAAATATTCACACTGCTTAGTTTTCAAATTAAAAGTTATATTGCTACTATAGTGTTGTTCTTATCTGGACACTCAAAAACTCTTAATGAGAAATTATTATAACTCCTATTTAGCTGACGGACAAAATAAAATATAGAAAGGTAAAGTGATCCAGCCAAAGCACACAAATTACTGGCAGAAAAGACACCCTTGGTTTCTGATTTGGAATCCCATTTTCTAATTATTCATCTGTCCTTTCTCCAAGCAAAGTTTAGGTCAAGGGCATTAAATACCCAACTCATTCTAAAATGGCCCTCTTAATTACCAGTGCTCATTAACTTTGTGTGTCATTATCAGAGCAAGGAGGTGGGAGGGAAGTGGGAGATGTAAAGGAAACAGGAAGTAATACATTAATTTCTAACCAAGGTCAGCTGTTCCCCAGAGCACAAAGCAATGGAAGGCGGATCACTCCAGGGACTCGTGTTGGCAAAGAAGTTATTTTGAAAAAATTTTTAAGATGTGGGCAGAAAATTCTGTCAGACAGAAAATATTCACCAGCTAAAAACTATGGTGGAAAAAAAATTTGAGTTTAAATGTTTTTCTACAAGTTCTTTCTTCTATACGTCTATTCTTTACAGAATAAGTTGAAACTAAAGGAACCCATAGGTAAGTAGAATGAGATGGTCTTAATAAAAGGAATCTGAAAGAAAGAGAGAGACGAGAGAGAAAGAATGAATGGGGACCTCCAAGCATTTTTTTAGTTTGTCAGGCAGTTTGGATGGGCATTTCAACTTTTGTAGTCTTCTTCAAGTGGCTTTCAGCCTTGTGGAGAGTCACATATTACTGAAGTCATCAGTAAATTACAAATTCATTGTTCACCAGTTGAAAAGTAAATAAAACCTGTTTATATAAGCTAACATAGTTTGCCATATGAGATACATAGATATAAAATACAAGATGTAATTTTCTATGTAGTCAGATGCTACCAAACTTCACAGAATTTGTGGACAAGGATAGAAAAGTTTCAAACTAAAGTTGATAAGAATCGACACAAAACACCTTAAACAAGCTTAACATCAAATTGATATTAAGTCCTCCCAATGAGATACAAAGGAAGACATTCTCACCTGTATAGCAGTCTCACAAAAAGGTTTCACCTGCATCTACTAGCAAGCAAAATCCAAAGTGTTGGCCGGGAGTTTCACAATGTCACTGTAATGAAAGGGAAAAAAAGTCAAAGGTGGGGATGAGAGATTTTCCTGATGAACATTGACTAAAAGAGACATGACCACTGAGTGTAATGAATGATATTTGAGAGAATCCTAGATTCTAAGAGTTATAGAGAATATTTTTAATTGAGTAAACTTGAATATGGACTACATCTTAGATATCATAACAATATGTTAATGCTTGTCTGTGATGATGGTGCTTTGGTTGTACAGGAGAGCATTTTCAGGGGTTGTGTGCAGATGTGTTTAGGGGTGAAATGTCATGCTGTCTGCAACTTACTTTACAATGCTCAGGGGGAAAAGGAAGCTCATATACAAAAAAGAAATGTTTATGTATGTGTATTTACAGATACATACATAGAATATGTACATAGAATATAGAGAAGTGTTCATGTGTGATATATATGTATATAAGTATGATATGTGTGTATATACATACTTATATATGCACAAATATGTGTGTACATATGCTTACATACTTAGAGAGAGAGATGTGACACAGGTGAACAATTGGCGAATCTAGTTAATATACTGTTTGTCAAAGTTTTCTATAGGTTGGACTTTTTTTCAAAAGGAAATAAAAAATGAACTCAAAATGGAGGTCATCATTTCATGGAAGTGGCCTGTCCACCAGTAGAAAGGTGAGTGGCTTCCCTGTGCTGGGCACCTGGCGTCGCGTCCTCCCCACTCCGGATGCTCGAGTGGCAGGCGGAGGGGAGAGGTGCTGGCTCTCAGTCCTCAGGCGGAGCCCTTTTCAGAGCGGGTGTCCAAAGGGATGAGTCTGGTCTTTTGATGTTTACTCTTTGGTCAAAGGAGATGTATTTTAAAACAGCTTTTTAATTTATATGAAATGCTAGCTACCAGATACACTCTGGCATAATCTCTTTCCATTTTAAAGAAATTAACAAAGTTCGAGCTTTAGTTGCTTCTTCTAGGGACAGTGCAAATAGAGTTAAAAAATACATGGCTTAGAATCAAAACCAACATACAATCTGGCTATAGAAATTTAAATTTTGAACCATGGATTAAATACCCAAGGCTAGTTTTGTAGTCAAATTAGACTTTGCAAATTCATGATGTCACAAAATATAATTGAATTAGGTTGAACACATGAATTTGACATTTTCATGGATCAAAAACAGTTGAGTAAAGGCGATTTCATAAGGTTCATCTGTAAATTTTCCATTTATCAAAAACCATCTTTCTAAAAATGTTTACTCAAGCATTGAAAATCCCCTCAATTTTCAGGGAGCTCTATAATTATTTTAAACAACAAAATATTCTGAGGGAAAGACATTCACCTGAACTGACCTCAACCAGTGCCTAGGTTGGGGGGTTTTCGTGGTTACCTGGCAGGATCAGTTTGTTCTTTACACACACACACACAAAAATTAACACAGATTTAGTAACTATTCCAAAGGACTTGATCACACCCCATAAATGTTCAGTGTCATTTTGTTTTATTTTATTTCTTATTTACTTAATTATGGTGAAATATACAGAACAAAATTTACCATCACAAGCATTCTGAGTGTTCAGTTCAGTGGATTAAGCACATTCACGCTGCTGTGCAGCCATCACCACCGTCCTCCCCAGAAGTTTTCATCTTGTAAACTTGAAACTCTGTAACCATTTAAATTATAACTCCCTGTTCTCCCTGCCCCAAGCACTAGGCAACCACCATTCTTTCTATCTCTATGAATTTGACTATCACAAGCACCAATAACTCATATAAGTGGATCCGCACAGTATTTGACCTTGTGTGACTGGCGTATTTCATTTCCTTGAGGTTCATCCAGGATAGCATGCATCAGAATTTTGTTTCTTCTTAAGGCTGAATAATATTCCTATGTGTATGTGCCACATTTTGTTTATCTATTCACCCATCAATAAATATTTGGGTTACTTCTACCTTTTGTCTTTTGGAAGTGTTGCTCTCTGAGCATGGGTGTACAAACATCTCTTTGTGACCCTGTTTTCAACTCTTTGTGAATGTCCCCCGCAATGGGATTGCTGAAGCATATGGTAATTTTATTTTTAATTTTTGAGGAGCCACCATGCTGTTTTCCACATTATCTGTACCATTTCATATTTCCACCAACAGTGCAAAAGCATTCCAATTTCTCCACATCTTTAACATTTGTGATTTTATGAGGGTTCTCTTTTTATAGTAGCCATCCTAATGCATGTGAGGCGGTCAATTTTATTTTTGAACAAGATTTTTAAAGTACATTTTAAGTGATTACAATATCATAATTATTTATCTTTGAAAAGATTTTTGGGAAAAACTATTATTTAATAAACAGGTACCCATGGCTTATATTAAATTTACAATGACAGCGTAAGTCCTGAATTTAAAAATAGACAGAAAACAATATGCTCTGTAAACTGTGTTTGAGGAATTAAAAGATGGCTCTATGAAAAAATAACCTAATGTCAAAGTTGCCCATGAAGAATCTGAATAAAATTGTTTCATGAAATGTGTGAGTAGAAAAAAACAATCTTTCTAAATTAATATTTTATGTGTATAATTATAAATATGTATGTGTATCTAAATTAATAAATTATAAGTAGATAATTGCTTGGTTTAGTGATATTCCAAAAGTTTATATACTCAAATTGGCAAAAAACTGGCTTAAAAGTTTACATATTCAAAACAGCCAAAAATATGAGACCAACTTATATCGGGGGCTCCTTCTACCCAGGTGTGTCCAGGACACGATGTTTCATGGTTCTCGAAGCATCTGCCCTTATCTTTGCAGAAAGAAACAGCCTGGGCACATCTTCCAGGCACAGATCAGAGCCAGTGTTTGAGAAAGGTGAATTTGAAAATGACTAACTACATTTTTAGTGGAAAACTACATAAAGAGGTCATATGCTAGGCCTCAGGAGTCACACTATGACAGTATTGCAAAATAATTCTCCTGTGGGCCAGAGAACATCATTTTCCTAACTATGCAATAGGTTCAGTGGCAGAGCGGGGTGGTCCTGCACAGAAACGGGCCAGTGTGTGGGAGACCACATCACAGACCTCTGGGCATAGTGGGCTGGACTGGGCATGAGGAAAGATCAATTAAACTGATGTGGTTCTTTATTCTCCAAGAGCTGATTAGTCTCTGAAATGGGTACAGACAGAGGTTTCAGAGTGTGCTGCAGACTAAAACAAAACAACCCCCGCCACACACACACACAAACACACACGGCATTAAGTTAGCTAAGAATGGCCCTGGCTAGTGTAGCTGATGTAGATTGAGCACAAGCTTATGAACCAAAGGATTGTTGGTTCGTTTCCCAGTCCGGACACATGCCTGGGTTGCAGGCCAGGTCCTCAGTTCGGGGCAGGTGAGGGGCAACCACACACTGATGTTTCTCTCCCCCTCTTTCTCCTTCCCTTCCCCTCTCTCTAAAAAATAAATAAAATCTTTAAAAAAAAAGATAGCTAAGAATGTATATGTTTGATTCAACAAACAAGTTTTGAGTGCCTGCTATATGTGTATATCAGGGCTTGTTTTAAATGCAAGGCATTTCAAGCTAAACAGGACCCAGTCACAGAGAGAGATGGTGATGATGATGATGATGGCAGCAATTTCACTGAGCGCTGATCGTGTGCCAGGCATGTTCCCGGACAGCTTGTGTGAACCAAGTCAAGTAATCCTCACAGCAATCCTCGCCATGGCCTGTGAAGCCCTATGTGATCTGGTCTGAGGTTTCAGCCTACTTCATTTCCTAGCACTGCACTCTCCCCATTGGCCTGTCCTCTTTAGCCACACTGGTTTTGGGCTCCCTGACCACATCAAGGACATTCCATCTTCAGAGCCTTGGCAATTCGGGTCCCTCTGTCTAACATGCTATTTCCCAAGACATCTGCAAGGCTCGATTCTTCATTTCCATCAGGCCCCTCCTCAAGTGTGACTGCATCAGAGAAACCTTCCCTCATCACCATATGTAAACTAGCACATCCTTTCCCACCTACAGTGGACATGGTGATGCCCCATGCATCAGTGCTTCAGGGCCAAAGCACTGATTCCCCCAGATGCTGAAAGTGATGGCAAATGACAACCTATTCTCAGCATTCTCCAGAAATCACTCTCAGCTGAAGAACCACCTTCCTAGGGGCATGTCTGTGGCCTGATGAAAGGGTCTAAATGCCCAATACTCTTGTCCCAACTGGGGTCAGACCTGAAAGGCCATCCAGCTTCAAAGCTTCCCATGGCATTAACTGTGGCCCTTTATCCTCCTGTGCCTTTCTGCTCCCACAGGTGTTCATCGTGTGAGCTCTCCCCCAGGAGTCCTGCACAGCAGCCTCTATCTCAGCATCTGCTTCATGGGGAACTAAACTGCCACCCCCCACCCCTGCATTCTCTTTCTCCTCTACTTTGCTTTATTCTGCAATAACTTAGTATGTCTGAACATACTACATACTGATTTGCACATGTTTCTCCTCTGTATGTTAACTCCTTGAAGGCTGGGATTTATGTTGTTACTGCTATATCCCTCGGGTACCTGGAGTAGCACCTGGCACATAGTAGGAGCTCAAGAGGTATTTATTGAATGAAAGGATGGATGAGTGAATTAACAAACAGCACTAGGAAGTAGATGTTGTTGTTGTTGGCATTTTACAATAGAGGGAACCAAGGCTCTGAAAGGTTTAGCAACTTGCCCAAAGTCACACAGGTATGGCAAAGTTAGTAGAAAGACTTGTAAATGGAATGTTTCAATAGAACATAGACAGTGAGGCATTGCATTATGTGCTGAGAAAACTAGAAGCAAGCTAAGGAGAAAGACACACTGCTGGAGCACAGCGAAGGGAGAAATGGGAAAAAGTAATTATTTTCTGTATCAAAATTGGGAAAGGTATGAAACTTTTTAAAAAGTTAAGAAAGCAAAAAGAAGCATTTTGCCACCCTCAATGAATGGCTAAATATTCTAGACTCCAAGTAAGAATAATCAATGCCCAAGCCAACCCTTTATTCAGACCCAAAGCCATTCAACATTAGGTGTTTCCATTAAATTTTCTTTTTTTCCCCTAAACCATCAGTTACTTATCATTTATGTAAGATTTGGGTTGAAATAGGTGAAAAATCAAATTTGTTGTCATTGCCTATATTTCTGGCTTTTCCAAGGTAGCAGGACTCAGGAGGGTAAGCAAGGAGAACAGTCCTTTGTCGCACACTGAGAATTTGATGATACCTACAGCTAGCAGATGACAAAGCTGTGAAAAATGGATCCTTAGAGAAGCCTCTATATTTTTATTATAAAAGTCCATCTTTAGACAACTGAATAGTTACTTTAAAAAATACCACTTCTTTGACTGGAAGAAGAAAAGATTAATAAAAAGAAACCAAAAACATGCCCTAAGTTTCTGTCACAGAGAGAAGTAGTAGAAAGTCCCACTAATTTTTGGAAGGAAAACAAGGGGCTCTGAGGACCTGAGTGAAAAAGATGTTGGGGGCAGGGGGTGGGGGGCAACGAGGGGCAGGGGTAAAGAAAGTTGGCTCTCCTACAGACAAGAGAAAAATCTTGACTTTCTGCTTCCCAACAGAGAAACAAGTAGCTGTCACTTTGACCTTGTAGACATATTTCAAAGATCACAAGTAAAAATTTACAATACAGGAATACGAAACCATAGAAGAAAATCAAAGAAGAGCACGTGATTTTGGTGGCTTGTGAAGAAAGATAAAGGAAGCAAGGCGACAAAATGAGCCACACCAGAGAGCTAGGGAAAAAAATTATGCTTTTACAAGTCTGCCAAAGGGAATAAAACCATGAAAGGGAAGTGTGCCACTAAATAAAGGAGGAAGAGATGAGATGAAAACACAATTAAAATACATAACAGACCACAGTGAAAACTGAAAACTTTTGTGCTCACTAGAAATCTCTACCACAGTATATTTTTCTATAATTATTGAGATCTCAAGGTTGATCATCAGGGCACCGAATTCAATGTGATTAAACTCTGCTCCATCAACGTCTCCCTTCACCCAAGGCTAGTCTGGAGCAGAGCCAGCTTCGGATCGGGCCAGTGCATGTGTGAGTCTGGGAAGCACAGCCAAAAGGGAAGCTTCGTCTCAGTCCTTCCAGAGGCCACCTCCCACCTCCACCTTGCCCCACCTCCCTACACACACACCCCCAGACTGGACTACCTGGGGCTATTTCTTAGTCTCCCACTTCAAAGCTACTTATTGAGTGCCTATCTGCTAAGTGCCCAGCACTGTGATAAGCCTAGAACCTGCAAAAGTGAACAAAATAAACAAGGTCTCTGCATAACATAGAATCACATGGAAATGAACACATTAATCAGATCATCTTACAAAGAGTGTATTAGAATCATCATGAATGCTAAAGAACTGCGAGAATGTACCACATGGGCTCAATCTAGCCTGGTGGGTCAGGGGAATTAAGGTCTGTGCCTAGAATAGAAGGACAAAGAGCAGGAGCCAGATTTGAGGGGGTGGGGCTTGGAAAATAACATTCCAGGCAGAGGGAACAGACATTGCAAAGGCCCTGAGTCAGATGGGCTGTGGCACAACTGAGACTCCACGAAGGCCAGAGTGCAATAGCCAGAAGAGATACAGGGGCAGAGTGGTGAATGGGGACTTGGGGTTTTGTAGACTTTTGTGGCTATTTTAAGGAATTGTGTCTACTCCAAGAGTGAGCAGTGAGGGTTTTTAAGGGGGGCGGGGGGGGGGGGTGTCTGACAAGCCAGATATTTTTATCTAGGTTTTTAAGTGGAGCCAGGACCAACTGGGGCTCAGTGCAAAATAAAAATGAGGGTCTTTGTTAAAAAGTAATAAGAACTTGAATGCTGTGATAGTAGAGCATTAAACTAAGCATTCGACCTCCTAAAGCAGCCCAGGTTGGCACAGCCCCTGAGTCCCCAGGATTATTTCGGTCTTTGGTGAGTTAGGATGGCTGTGTGGCAGGTCCTCAGCCTTTGTGTTAGGCCAACTGTGAGCTCCATGGGAAAGCTGGCTGGTCCCCTCACTACACATGGTTTCTGGTCTTCAGATTCTTAAAACTAACCAGCAAAAAGAAAGAGAAGTTGAGCTGAGGTAAATATATGAGAAGCACACAATTAAGCTGTAAAGACCTGGATGTGAGGGATTTTTTTGTTTATTTGTCTGTTTGTTTTAAATCCTCAATTCAGGACATGCTTATTGATTTTTGAGAGGGGACGGGAGGGAGAGTGAAACATCAATTGATTGCCTCCCATATGCACCCCTACGGGGGACCAAACAACCAGTAGGCAAGTGCCCTGATTGAGAATCGAACCTGCAACCTCCAGTTTACAGTCTGATGCTCCAATCAACCAAGCCACACTGGCCAGGGTCTGGCTGTGAGGTTTTTAAGACTAATACAATTCATATATTTGTTTCCAGAGCATAGAGCATCTCTCTCCAGGCCAGAGTCAAAAATAAGGGGAGGCAAATGAGGCTCCCAGAGTACAAAATTTAAGGAGGCACTTTTCTCAAGGTCGTGAAAGTCCAGGGTCAGCACCTAAAATTGAGCACCTCCTTAAAGCTTCTGCCTTCACTCTGGCTTACCTCATTCTACTCAAGGCTCTGGTGAGGGCCATTCACCAGACTGTGTGAATCTGAAGACTCAGACCAGCTGACACCCCATGCCAGGGCTGGATGAAGACCTGAAGGTTAGGAGAAGAGGTCATCTGTGGGTTGGTAGCACTTTTCTAGAATTTGGTGACATGGAGCTCTTCTACTGCCAACTTCGGACAAATAAGCTTGAGCCATTTAATGACCTGAGACCCCACAGCTACCTGAGCCATGTTACACTCTGCACACTGCAGTGGCCTGTGTGGCTCTGGTCAGCCGGAAACAGTGTGGCTGGCACACTTGTCCAGGAGTTCAGACAGTCAATTGCTGACATGCAAACAGCTCCAGCTAGCTCAGCCTTGTCTCGTCAGCGCTACATTCATTTCACCCAAATATCAGCAACACACAGGCTCCTGCTATTTTATGTGAAGAGAAATGAAATGGTGATTCCATTGAACCTGTCTTCCTTTCTTTTTCCATTTCCTGCCATCGCACCACTCACCTCCTGCCTGCCTCTTTCTTCCTCTCCTCATCCCCTGCCCCCTAGTTCATGCCCCAGTGACCATTACAAATGTATTGAAAGTGGTTTTGTTGTGGCCAAGTCAAAGCCCTCTGCAGGTCCCATCAGAGGTCTGGCTGTGTACACCGATAGCAGTTCCCTAAAATGCAGACTATCTTCATAAAGTAGTTTGACCCTCGAACTCTGTCTGGCTTTGTCTTCCTTCTGTCTATTGCTTTGTCTAAATATTTGCTCCCTTTCTGCCTTGAAAAGCACAATTATTCCATGGCGACTGATTTCCCTGGTAGAGAATGGAACGGCCGTTATTAATTTGTCCTCACATTAATATACTTCATTTCCTTTCATCTTTATTACCCATCTATATCTTCCTCAGAGGTCTTGTTTACATAAAACAGGACTCTTGGATGCAGAAAGTACTTAATGAGTCTCAGCCTAACCACTACAGAGCAAACACGGTGCACACCCCCTTTATAATTATGAATCATTTGACAGTATTAAAAAACGTCTTCAGCAAATGGTGCCAGGCAGCTTCTTTCTAGATTTTTTTATTACTATAAAGATCAGCCATAAACTAAATTATGAGCTTGGTCTATGACATTTTGGCCTTAAGCTCTAACAGTAATATGAACTGTGCTCATATTACAGGCTTGAACAATTTAGCTCTTCTTACTCTCACAAGTCCCTCCCTCCCTCATTTCCTTCCTTCCTTCCTTCCTTCCTTCCTTCTTCTCTTTCATTCTTCTTCCCTCCCTTCCCCTCCCATCTTTCCTATCCTCCTTCCTTCTTGTTTTAACCATTTTCTCACATTCAGAGCACTACACACAAAGAAATAAGATTTCAGAGGCATCAATCCCCTCAATCCTACTCACACTCTTTCCTCATGAAAGGATCTCTGCTTCAGCAAAATTATATCAGAGCCTGGGCTCTGGCCAGTGAATTGCCCTCTGACTGAGTCTGTATTATGAACAAAGTGCTGAAAGCAGGTACTTCAGTTTGAGCAATTAGTTACTGAGCACCTGTCATTGTTTTAACTATTGATGAAAACCAGATGTGGGAAAAATTAATTTTTTCTTTAACTATGGAGTTCAGATCATTGATTTAGGCTTTGCAGGATGACTAGGAGTTTGCTAGCTAAATAGGGAGAAAAGACATGTTGGAAAGAAAGCCCAGGATAATAAATCAAGATAATAAATCAAGGATAATGTGGGACAATTCATTCTATCACACAGATATTTTTTGAATGCCTTCTACATGCATGGCACTAACTAAGTACTAGAGAATAGAAAAGTGTGGTTCTCCCTCTTCAGGAGTTCACAGTCTACCTGGGAATACAGAGGTACTTAAACAACTACTGCTCAAGGCAAAATGAGAAGGGAATGATAGGAAATACATAAAGAAAGCATATGGCTGGGAGCAATGAATGCCATCTGAGAAGGTTCAAAACGAGTTGATTTGGGTACAAGGAATGATGTAAAACAAGGGCAAGAGCTTTCCAAGCATAAGGAATGACCCGAACAGCATGAATATATGTAAGTGATCAGCCTGTGTTTAGGAAAAGGCAGAGAAAAGAGGCACCTTTGAGGAAGAGCATGGTGGTAGAAAGATGGGCTGGAATGTGTTTAGGAAGAGCCTTGAATACCATAACAAGAAGCCTAGGCTGTATCCAAATAGAATTGAGATCATAAAAGGTTACTGAACAGTAATATCATATCAAAGGCATAGTCTAGGCAAATATATTTCATCTTCAGAACGTACACCTTTTTTATTTAGTAATGGCTGCCAAGAATATTGTATTGAGAAGGATTTTGAGCTCAGTGAGGAAAAAATGGATCCATTTATCCATTCAATTATATTACTAGCCTAAAAAGTATTCATTCTATTTGAACAGCAAAGAACCTCTGGGGGAAAATTGATTTTATTGCCCCATCTCCCTTCGGCACATCTCCCTTTCATTCACCTCAATAAGGTCTCGGGAATAGTGGAGCAACACCTATCTGAGGCTTTTGTAAGAAAGCAACCCTACCCTAATCAGCTCAACTGCAGAACTGAGACACCATTAGTTAATAATACTGACCAAGTCTTATGAAGTTCAAAAGTACCATAAACACACTACAAATTGTTATTAGTAACCAATGAAGGAGAAACACTTCACAGGTGGCACTCCCTCTCCTTGTTTACTACAACCTCTCACCACACTGCTTCCACTGATGTTGGGGGCAGCTCTGCTTTTCCTGAATATCAGGGGACCTGGGAATAAATGGGGGCAGCTGGGTGCAGGCAACATGGGCATGAATTGCAAAAACCAAAAGGAGAAACGACCCAGATCTGCTGGGAAATCTTAGGAGACAGTCACGGGACAGAGAAGCAGAATCTTTGAGATGGGGAACTGGAGTGATTGAATTCTCAAGCCTAGTTTAGGGGTCTTTCATCAGATCCATAGAATGCCCTCCTCCCCAAAGGGTTCCATGGAAGAAATTTGAGGGGAGAAAAATAACTTGCATCTTTATTTTCAATGAACCTGTAATTGAAATTTAGTATTTCCTTTCATTATAAATGTAATCAACAAATCACAATGACATCAGCAGTACCTGTGATTTTTTTCACTAATAGAAATCACAGTTATTTTCATGTCATATTACAGTAGTTGCAGATATGTTAAAATATTGTAGTTTATGGTGGTGACTTTGAATTGTGGTAGGTATTAGACTTAGTGCTAGATCTGGATCTTGTTAAGTGTTAATAAAGAAGTTCCTATATTACTATATCATAAATGTAATTTAAAAAAATATATATAGGTTATTTTTAGAGCAGTTTTAGGTTCACAGAAAAATTGAACAGAAAGTACAGAGTCCCCATGTACTCCCGTTCCCCCTTCACACACACAGCCTCCTTACTATCGACATCCAAGACCAGAGTGGTGTGTTCGTCACAACTGATGAACCAACATAATACACATCATCATCACCCGAAGTCCACAGGTGACATTCTGTAGGTTTTGAAAAATGTATAATGGCACATGTCCACCATCATGATACCATACAGAGCAATTCCACTGCCCTATAATTCCTGTGTTCCTCCTCTTCAAACTTCCCTCTCCCAAATAAATTTGTAGTTTAAAAACTATTCTGATAAATTTTACTATAACTGTTTTCTTTTTTAATCCTATGAATTTTATGTCTTTAACAATTCTGAGAAGGGCTCATTGGCTTCCCTAGACTCCCAAAGAGTTTAAGGCAGAAATAACTCCCTTCTCCCTTTTGTCACAGCCTTGGGGATGGGGTCTCCTCTTTTTCTCGGCAGACAAGCAGGCTTTCTTCTTCCATCTACCCCTTGGGAGACCTTCTACACCTCCTTTATGATGTACAGAGGTTTAACTTTGTCCCAGTCTCTCTCTCTAAACTTGCATACTTAATGCTTTATACTGAGACTGTGGAACTTGTGTGTGATTAGCAAACCAAAGATCCTCCAGTTACCAAGACCCACCCTCCTTAACAGCAGTGGGGATTGTAAGTAATAATTTTTTTCTTGTCTTATGTTCGAATTAAAGGCTAGAGATTTATTATATGTCCAGTAGAGGAACCATACCATTTTACGTTTCCCCCATTCCATAACAAGTAATGTGGGGACATGGTAGTTAAATGGCACCATCTTTCTAATGTTTCTCCAGGGATATTTTTGTACCCTTTGTAGAAAGGCACCTGGGAACTGGGGGTTTGTCCACCCTTTAATTCAATTCTGCCTCCATCTGAAGCACCACTTCCCCAACCCCCAGCCCACCCATTCATCTCTTAAGCACCATCTCTTCTAGAAGGTGTTTTTTCCCTAACCCTCCAGGCACCGTCTCTATGGACATAACCAATTATATTGCATTTAAATTGTTTGTTTACTAGTAACAGCTAATACTTATTAAGTATCTACCATGTGCCAGGCGCTTGCATTTTACAATCTCAACAGAAGTTTACAAAATGTTTAAAACAGGCTGCATCGTGGTAGGACTTTATAAATCTGATGTTCACAACAACCCTAATGAGATTACAATCACCCTTAGTTCATGGATGAGGGATTTGTGACCCTAAAAGGTCACATCATATTTCAAAGGTCACACAAACTTGATCAGCTTGACTTTAAACACTGCATCCAAACCTAAAATTTGAACATTGACTAAATATTTTATGACTTTAAAGAATTATTGCTAACTGTTTCTTTAAGTATGATAACAGTACTATTATTATATATTTAAAGTCCTTTTCTTTTAGAGACACATTCAGAAATATTTACTGATAAAAAAAATCAAATAAAATCCAGGTCAGTAAATAATGTCAGGCCTAAAGGACAATATGTCATCAGGGTACATGCCAGGGTCACTGTAGTTTAGAAACACCCACACCCAGTGGCAAGAGCAGGATTTTTCCCCAACAAGCTTTGTGATGTTGGCTGATGTTCACTACCCTTCCTTTTGTTTATAAAAGGTGGCCTTCAAACAAGTTGATGGTTATTTACTTCTGTCTTGCAGGTCAGTTCCATAGTTAATGAGTCTTTAATAGAATGTAGACTATAGCCAGATATGATCCAATCTGCCTGAGTTTAAACATAATCTTAATGAAGAAAATATTTTCTTATTCTGTGCCAAAAATTTCAATAATCAAACTTCTTACTTCATTTGTGTTTATTTGCCTAAGTAGTAGAACCCTTTCTTCAAATGAAATATTATATAGATGTATAATTTATAAACCCTTTAAAAAGAGTTTTTCTGGTTTAAATAGGAGCTGAGAATAGTACCTTATAAAAAAATCAGTTGTCCAGCCCTGGCTAGTGTGGCCCAGTTGGTTGGAGCATCATCCCATAACCAAAAGGTTGGGGGTTCAATTCCTGGTCAAGGAACATGCCTAGGTTTCAGGTTCAGTTCCCAGTCAGGGCACATATGGGAGACAACCAATAGATGTTCCTCTCTCTCTTTCTCATTGTCTCACTCTTGCTCTTTCTCTCCCTCTCCTTTCCTCTCTCTCTCAAATCAATAAACACATTTTTAAAAGAATCAGATGTCCATACTACTCAGAAACTGTTATAATTATCACATTTATTAACTTACTTAATTCTCATATCATCTAAATAAGATGGATTCCATTTGAAGATGAGGAAACTGAGGCACAGGGAGGTTAAGAAAATTGTCCAGTGTCATAAATATGGGAAGTATCTGAGCTGAGCAGCCTGGCTCTGGAACCTATACTCTTAGCTACTGTACTATGGCCCTCTTGTGTGGTTATACATTCATCTTTCATGAAGAAGTAAGGTCCTCGGGAAAGAGTGGGGATATGTGACTTTGCATTCCCAGTGTCCAGCCTCGTGTCTAGTCAAGATCAGGTATTAGGAAACATGTGTAGAATGAATGAAATTTATTGGACACTTTTCAGAGGTGAAATTAAAGCTTACTAAACTTTATGCATATGAATAGGCAGTAGAGATCAAGCTAAGCCCCTTATTTTTAAGATGAAAAAACTGAGGCCCTAAAAAGTTAAGTGATTTGCCCAAGACCAGCCAGTTAGTAGCAGAACCAGAACTAAAACCTAGGTCTTTTCACTACTAAGGCACTAAAAGGATCAAAATCATAAAGGGATTGGATTAACAAATGCTTACTTCTCATTCTCTCTTGAAGCTGTTCTTTTTCTAGTCGTGCGACGTTATTGTTAGGGGAGTAGGGAAACTTTGTCCTGGGCACAGCAGAGCTGGAGGGGACCCTAGAGGGAGCTTTAAGAGAGGTTCTATGGCATCCAAAAAAAAACAAAAACCCTTAAGCGTCACCAGTTGGCAAAACACAAAGTACCCACTTGCCAACATTATCACTAACCATATTGCCTGGTTCCCCCAAGTTTTCTCTTTCCTTCATAGAACTTGAACAAGGAGACTACAGACTACAGCCTCAGCCCCGTTCCAGGCTCAGGAATAATCAGGGTATAATGAAAGGGTCTCAATTCAATGTTCAGATGGCTTATGTCAATATGTATGTCTAGTCCTTTCCTAACCTGGTTGTAAAAACTGGCTTCTTTCTTGTTTTTGAGACCAAACCCTCACATATAACTCAACTTGATTGTTCTTTCTCCCACCCCTCCACTGGGCCTAAGATACAATGTTGATCATTGGTTTATGGCAAAATGCAGAAACAGAAGGCACCTGGCCCACATGCTGCCCCTCACCTCCACTGCAGCCCCTCACCTCCACTGCAGCAGACATCACTAGTGGATCACAGTGCTCTTTCCCGCAGAGCCCACAGAGGCTTCAGAATCTTTCTCTAGGAAGCCCCTGCACTCAACAGGAAACCTATTGGCCACTGGGGCTTTATTCTTTTAAGGATTTGTTACTACCTTCATTCTGGTTTTTCTTTTCTGAGGAACCAGTGTTCTATCCGTTCACAGGCCTTCCTATCTGTCAAGTGGTCTTTCTGATGCTGAGCACTGGTGGCAAGCCTGAGAGCTGTCCCCTCCGGAGACACAGTCTGTCCCCCCCACCCCCGCTTCCCTGAAGGAGTGGCTTAGGAGAGGTCATTTGGGAGTTAAAACCAGAGAACATATATCTCAGTCAGAATTCAAGGAAAGTTAGAGGTGTGTATGGAGTGACAGAAGGATAAAGGAAAAAAGTTAACTTTATAAAGCCAGAAAAGGAATTGGAGGAAAATCACCAGCAGAAGTTGAAGGGGAAGCATGAAGAGAAAGGGAATTGGAAAGCAGAGGAGACAAGATCATGACATAACCCAGGGACTTGCACCTGTGTGCCACAACTACTTTTAGAACATGCAACACCTGACTATTCAGTCTGGTGCACTGACCTCTTTGCCCTTACACTGTCAAATAAAAACATTGACAACAGCCAACACAACAATAGCCATCCAATGTGAATGAATCCAAATTATACTTATTTTTTGTTAGACAGGAAAAAATACATTTTTAGTGAGCTTCAGAATTTTAGTAATTAGTTTATGTGTGCTGTGAGGTGAAAAAGGTTGAACATCACTGATGTAACAGATCAAGGGAGTGGATAACAGGTGGTGAGTAGGACTTACATAATCCATCATATTTTTCTTATTGTGAGGAAGTTCAGAGTCAAATTTACTATCTGATAATAGTAACACTATTAGCTCTTATAACTAGACTATCTGCTCTCACCTTCCCTTAGAGGCTTTTTTTTTAAATATGAGGTACATCTAAATATATATACACTATATATGTATTAATTTTTGCAATTTCCATTCACAATAAGAATGGGTCAGTCCCATTTTAAAACTCTAGCTGGAAAAAAAGTCCATAAGGCCTTAGACATCTGTGTGGAAGGAGAAATTTCAACCGCAATGTTCTTTACCATGGATGCCTCACACGTCTCCCTCCTCCCCACCTGTGGCACAGGAACGGGTCGTGCTGCCCTAGACACTACTAAAAAGTAGAATTCAAAACAAAGCAACGCTGCTCAAGTTCTAAACTTACAGTTCCCTTTACAGAAGGTTTAGACTCAAGTATTTAACCAAGAGCCCTGTTTAAAATGATGTAAATTTTTAAAAGTCCCAAGAAATGACAAATGAGAAATCTTCAGTCTATACACTTCTCTCAATGCAGCTCAACGTGTCTTTATTGGGTAGTGAATATATGTTGTGCTCTGAATCGGATACTGTGAAAGACATAAAATCGAAGAAGTGAGTGATGTCCTTGAGGAGATTAGCATCTTCTTGGGGAAACTGACTGTACAGTCAGCTCAAGTGAAGATGATCTACTCATCCCGAAAGAAGTAAATTCCAAGAACAAAAATGACCACAATTATTAATCATTTCCTATGTCAGTTGATTCACTAGCCCCTCAACCCTTCCACCATCAAAAAAAAAAAAAAACTACAAAGAAGACAAAATTACCATTCCCAATTTACAGAGGAAAACATGGAACTCGAGAGCAGTCAAGCAGCTTTTCAAGGTCCCCACTGTGTGTAAATGATGGTCAAATTTGAACCCGAATTGGTCTGACCCCAGAGCTGGTACCCTTCACCACCCACCTTCATTAAAGAAATGAGCTGTTTTCTGAGTGCCTGAAAACACAAGGCCCAAGCAGTAAAGCAACCCCCCCATCATATCGCCAACCCTACTGCCAATTTGTGGGGTATCACTTCATCATTATGCCTCTAGTGTTATTTTTTGCATAAAATATGAGAGATTCTGCTACTTGCCACCCAGTTACCTGTGAGCTGGAATGAATTGAGATATGTAAAACTTCAGTGAACTAAGGATGAAAAGTGTTATAAATAGTATTATTACAAGTGGCAATAAATCAGGTAAAGAATGTAATGTACAAGTTGGAACATAAACTGGAATTAAGCCTCATAAATATAAAAGAACCCAAGGCATGCAGTTCTTTGAATCGAATAGTAAAATTCTTAAACCTAAATTTTAGATTAACAAGGCACCCAAACAGCCACCTCAGAAAGGCATAATTTGAGAAGGTTGGGGCAGGATCACCAGGAACATTTTGAAAAGGTGGCTAATCTGATGTATATCTCTAATGTTTCTTAGGAAAAATGAGGGTAGTAAAAATTGACAGCTTACTATGGGCCAGGGACAGTTTCAAAGCTCTTCCCATTATTAACTATTTACTCTTCACAAGAATTCTGTGAAGTGAGTCATATTAGTATCCCCCATTTGAAAGATGGATTTTTTAAATCGAGAAACAGAGTTCATGCCAGTTTTTTTAACTGAGGAACAGAGGCCATGTGACTTTTTAAACTGGAGAACCGAGGTCATGAAACTGGTAAGTGGGAAAATCAGGGTAAGGATTTAGGCAGTTTGGCTCCAGAGTGCATAGTCCTGACTGCGGTGTTCAGACTAGCACCTGTATGTTGATAACTTACTATTTTTAAATCTCTCCCTCTCTCTCTCTCTCTCTCTCTCTCTCTCCTGTCATTGGTTTGTTCTGTTTATCCCTCTGTTCTGTCTTTTTACCTTCATTATCTCTAACTGCTCAATGACTGTTGCAATAAAATACAACAAAACACCACCACAATGACCATAACCTTTTTATTCTTTATGAATGAAGCCATCTAGACAAGAATATTAATAAGAAAGTTTATATCAAGGAACCTCAAAGCAACAAGTGAGTGTTTTGCCCTGACGCACAGTGTAACAAAAGGAACAGAGAACACACACCTATCGGTTCTTGGTACCCTTGCAATAACCCTTGCTCTTCGCAGCCTCACAGGCTTCCTTCCTCTGGCAATTCTAACTTGACTTATCTAAAAACTCTGCCCCTAGTTGATGCCTTCCAGATAATTTTCTCAATGTAATTTCATTTCTAAGTATTTTACAGTTGATCAAATTCTTAGAAATCAACTAAAATGATCCCATGAAGCCCCCAAAAGTAAGCAACTTTCCCAGAGTAACTCAGAGGATTGGTGTTACAATGCTCTGAGCCACAGACCTGCCCTGGGCCTGGCTGCCCTGAGTCTGAGCGTGAAGTTGGAACCTGGGCCCTGTTCTCCAGCCAACCTGTCTGTCAGTTCCAGGTCCCCCACTTGCTCAATGTGTGAGCTTAAGATTATTTAATCAGACACTACTATCAGAAAGAGATTGAAATACAATCATTTGCAAGGGTATATGACTATATACTTAGAAAAGCCAGAGAAACTCGTTAAATAAATATTTATATATATTGATATATATTCCTATATATCAATTATAATTCATTACAACATACAATTCATTTCTTCTCAAATAGCTACCAAAAATACCAAATGCTTATAGATTTAGCAAGTGATGTACATTACTTATTTTTGAAAGATAATTTAATTACTTTGGTAGAAGGAGAAATATTTCTGATTCCAAATGGAAAAATTACATATATAAAGATGCCTGATTCTTCATATTCTTCACATTCTTTAATGCAAACCCAATCAAAAGCCCAACAAAAAATTTACTAGCATTCTGAAAAATTAAAACAAAGTTGATCTGGAAAAACAAAAGGGTGAAATAATAAGTAATATATTAAAAGAGATTAGCAAGGATAAAAGACTATTTTAATCAGATATTAAAATAGAGTATAAAGCAAATTCAGAACAGTGTGTTAGTTCTAATACAAAACCAGACATACACAATAATGGGCCTAAGTAGGAAGTTTGTTATGTATAAAAATGTAATATGTGATATGGAAATTAAAAATATTTGTATAAATGATATTATACTCTCTCGCTAGAAATTGGAGAAAAGAAATAAACTAATGTCTTATATATCTCTCACAAACCCAAATGAAAATTAAAGAAAGAAATAAAAACAATAACTAGCACAAAAGATGATCTAATAATAATCAAATATCAAGAGGAATAATAACTTCATAAGTTTGGGAAGGAAATTTAAACTATGAACATTAAAACAAAAAGGCAAATAGACTAAGAAAACAATTTTAGTAAAAATTGGAAAGGGTAATTTTTATATCATTTTTGCAATATAATAAGCCTGTTTAATATTTTAATAATGTTGAAATGAAACTAAAATAAGTTATATATAGAACTCCCACATTTGGACAAGAAAATAAAGACCCTAATAGACAAGTAGGCAAAGGACAAACCACAGATAATTTATACTAAAAGAAATAAAATTGATAAACAAATCTATGGAAAAATTATAGCATCATTACTAACCAAAGAAATTCAAATTAAAGCAACAGTGGGGTACCATTTTCTAACTGCAAAATTTACAAACATTGTTTTTCACTGTTGGTTAAGGTCATAATGAAACTGTATGCTCATATATTTCTGATATCAAGGTAGAGGAACACAAATACTTTAGCCATAAAAATAAACTTTGTATAAAAAAACTTGAGAATGGAAAGACTGTAAGTAAAAAGGTGTTTATAGCAGTGTTATAATTTTTATAAAAGTTTTAAGGATTATCTAAATGTCTCAGCATAACAATGCTCTAGGAATGTCTCTAGCAAGCTTTGCCTCACTTCCTGGCCTGCTGTTTCCTTACCTCCAGATACCTCAGGATTTCTCTCACTCACATGTCCTGAGCCTTTGGCACAGGCCCTGGCACATAGTAGGGGTTTTGTTTAGTCATCATTGAGTGAGTGAATGAATGAGTGAGTGAATGAAAGAATGGGTGAATGAAATGAATGGAATCCATGTTAAACAGTAGCAGATTGCATTAGTACGGCTTTTGATGAAATGTGAATATTAATTTGCTAGTTATGAAAATAATGTTGCAACTTGGAAAAAAGGCTTCAGTATAGCAGCAAAAAGTGGAGAGAAAACAGAATACATAACTGCACACATACGATGATTGTAACTAGATAATTGTTGTAAGCACATGTTGTAAGGACAAACCCTGGGAGATAATATGTAAATTTAATGGTTTTTGTTGGAGTCATGGGATTGTGGATGTTTCAGTCTTTTTATATTTTTAAAAAGCATATTAATTTTTTTCTTTTTACTATTGTAAAAAGGCAGGGTGAAAAATTCGCAGGCCTTGAGTCAGAATACTTGGGTACCAGTCTTGACTCGACTATTTACTTAATAGCTTTCTGACCTTGGACAATTTACTGGAACTCTTTGAGCCTCAGTTTCCTCATCCATTAAATGGGGACCATAATAGCAACCTCTCAGAGCTGTTGTGAGATATAAATGGCCTAATGCATGTGAAAGAGTTTTATAAACTATAAAGTGCTGTGTGAATGTGATGTCATTATTATTAAAGTAGCCTCTGTTTCCAGAGAAATAAACTTTTTACTTCTTCCAAATGTCTACATTTGGTCATTTACATGCAATGCAAAAACAATTCCAATGTCCTTGAACTGCACACCATCCTGTGTTTCACGAGCTAATTCAAAACAAGCCCTAAGCCTGGCCTATCAGCAGTAATGGGTTTCCAAGCTGGGTAAGTAGAAGGGACTTATGAGAGGCTGGGAATGCATGGGAACAGAGCCCAAAGTGAAGTAGTTTCCCTGGGTAATCAAATGAGGAAACTCACAGAAATCTATCACCAACTTTTAAATGTTAATTATTTATGTTTTTTGCTCAATTCTTTTATTATTATTGTTATTCTATTACAGTTGTCCCCCCTTCCTTCCCCCTCACCCTCCCCTGCCCAGCCTTCCCCCAGTTCCCACAGTCAACCCCCATACTGTTGTCTATGTCCATGGGTCATTCATGCATGTTTCTTGACTGATACCTTCCCTTCTTCCAACCATTATCCCTTTCCCCTCTCCCCTCTGGCAGCTGCCAGTCTGTTCCCTGTATCCATGTCTCTGGTTATATTTTGCTTATTAGTTTATTTTTTTTTCATTAGATTCCTCTTATAAGTGAAATCATATGGAGTTTGTCTTTTACCACCTGGCTTATTTCACTTAGCATAATGTTCTCCAGTTCCATCTATGCTCTCACAAAAGATAGGAGCTCCTTTCTTTCTGATGCACAGTGTGGAAATGTACCACAGCTTTTTTATCCACTCATCTAGTGATGGGCACTTGGGCTCTTTCCAGCACTTGGTTATTGTAAACAGTGCTGCTATGAACATAGGGGTGCCTAGGTTCTTTTGAATTAGTGTTTCAGGATTCTTAGGGTATAATTCCAGTAGTGGAATCATTGGGTCAAAAGGCAGTTCCATTTTTAATTTTTTTGAAAGATTCCATACTGTTTTCCACAGTACCTGCACCAGTCTGCATTCCCACCAACAGTGCACTAGGGTTCCCTTTTCTCCACAACCTCTCCAGCACTTGTTGTTTGTTAATTTGGCCATTCTGACAGGTGTGAGGTGATATCTCATTGTGGTTTTAATTTGTATTTTTCTAATGGCTAGTGATGTTGAGCATTTTTTCACATGTCTATGGACCCTCCATATGTCCTTCTTGGAGAAGTGTCTGTTCAGGTCCTTTGCCTATTTTTTAATTGGATTGTTTGTTTTCCTAGTGCTGAGCCATAGGAGTACTTTACATATTTTGGAGATTAAACCCTTGTCAGATGTATCATTGGCAAATATATTCTACCAAACAGTCAGTTCCTTTTTCATTTTCCTGATGGTTTCTTTAGCCATACAGAAACTTTTAATCATTTAGTTTTTAAAACCAAAAACTATAAGAGAAAAGTCTTCCTCCCATCCTGTCCCTGGTCACTCAGTCATTCCTCTTCCTTCCAAATGATGACTATCATTGCTTTATTATGTGTCCTTCCAGATTTTATGCATATGTAAGCAAACATAAATGTATTAATTTTTCCTTTTCAAAAAACTGAACTATGCATCCTAGTGCTATTTACATATTGGCACATAAAGAGTTTCCTTATGCTTTTTTTTTCTTGCAGCAGTAGTGTTCTATTTCATTGAATAGATGTGTCTTTATTTTTTTTATCAGGCCCCTTTGAAAGAACACCCAGATCATTTCCAGTCATTTGCTCTGCCTCTAAGGAAGGAGGGTCTCATCCTGCCTTAAGCAATGAAAGGAGCAGCCAACTAGAGAGTCCATTGCTTGCTTCTCTTCCTAACAATCAATTAGGCCTTTAAAACAATCTACTCACTTATTTTTCTTGCTCTGGATTGAGGCCACATGGTTGGGAGAACCTATTTTAGTTAGCCCTTTCCTTAATAGTGTAATGCTGTATGTAGAGTCTGAAGCCAGACTACCTGGTTCCTCTGCTGATCCTTCCCACTTATTCAAATTCTCTCTACCTCCAAATGGGGATAATAACAGTATACACAACACAGGGTTTTATAAGGCTTAAGGGAGTTAACATGTGCATCAGTGACCCTTTTTATATTCAGCATCTTTCAGAGGGTAATTGGAAAGGAGCAACCAAAACAATAAAAGGTGTTTTTATCTCAAAAAATTATGCCCTAAATCAGTGGTTCTCAAAGTATGGCCTGAGGGCCAACAGTATCACTTAGAAACTTGTAAGAAATGCAAACCTACTGAATCAGAAACTCTGAGGGTGGGACCCAGCAATCTGGGTTTTAACAAGCCCTCTAGGTAATTCTGAATGGTTTAAGACCTATTGTTCTAAAATGTAGGTTTTGGCAGGGCAGGGTGGTTTTAAAACCCATTCAGACCATGGAACTCCTGAAAATCATGTTCTTTGTGGGACACCATGAATTGGTAACATAAAATTCTATGCACTTTACTAGTGGAAAAATATGCCCATATTATTCTGTGTGCTGTTTTGTGCATCTCAAAAATATATACACAATTGTTTTCCATTAAATCACATTTCCAGTTTTCTCTTAGCATTTGTTTGCTACTAAGTTCTGTAGCACTGATAGATTAAATAGTAGCAGGTATCAATATTTTAATTAAAATATGGAGGGGAAAATTCAAAACTGAAAAAAAAATTCTAACTCTTAAACTCACTCTGTAATTACAAAATGAAATCTAACCACTATGATTTAACTTTAGTCTTTTTTTATTTATTTATTCAGCAAATGTTTTCTGAGCATTGACTACATTGTCCAAACTGCTGAACATTTGGAATTCTAGTGAATAAGACAGGCTGGAGGAGATGACCTGTCCATTGATCTATCGTATGAACTATCCACAGAAAATCACAGTGTATCTTGTACTTACCCATGTTTCCATGCCATTGGGCAGAGTTTACAGAAGGGAGCAAGCCATTACTGTTCTTGTTCTTCCTTGGATCCAGCACAGTGGTTTCCCCAATGAAGAAATGCTTCTATCCTGTAGCATAAACTGGGACAGTTTCAGCCAGCTGTCAGGATCTATCTGGAGCATTATTTTCAGAAAGATTCTGGGACAGTATTCTGTCTGGGCAAGAAAGAGTGCTATGCAAAAGAAAGAAGGGAGTACCAACATAAGGGTTCTTTTTATTTGTAACCCTTGAAGAGTATAGTTTTTCTTTCCCTTTGGAATAGGGGAGGCTATTTCTAAGCATTTCTTGGACTATAAAATCATGCCATTTTCCTTGTCTACCCCTGAGGCCTCTAATATTGTTGGCCTTCTCCTTTCCCCTATTACTTTCTTTCTCCAGAGCCATTGGGAATGACCTAGCCAAGTTCAGAGTCAGTGAACAGTGGTTTCCTGATGTCAAGCACATTAGCATGAAATGATTTTCTCCGTGGTGTTTGGGCTGAGGCCCAAGTGCCCAGCCCTGTTGCTTTCTTCCATTGGCTTCAAGTCACCTGGCATGCTCCTAAGCATGAAGCAGCAGGATTTGTTTTCCTGAATGAGAGAGCCCACACTTTCTCCTTTGCTATGCGGTTGGCATTGCACAGATGTGAACAAACGTCTCTTCATCTTCCACCTCCATGCCAACCGACCTCTTGGAGTAAACATAAAGAAGATTTCCACTGCGTGCTTTGTACAAAACACAAGAGGAGACAAAATGGGCATTATAGTCAAGAATCCACTGGTTGGGCTGGTTTTCCATTTGCTCTACAATTAAAAAGGTGTGTACAGCATTTCTAGATTGCTTTTTATTTGCTTCCATGCCTCTCTTACAAGGTAATCATGAATTCCTATTTAGGAGCTATTGGGCTCATAGCTCTAGGGAAGTTTGAACCAGATCAATCTGGCTCATATGGTCAGCTAAAGCTTTAATAATATGGGATGTGTGGTATAGAAAACTCATTTCATACTTTAAGAAACAACAAAGACCAGGCCCTGTCCAGGTAGCTCAGTTGATTACATCATCTCTGTGCACCAAGGTTGTGGGTTTGATCTCCCATCAGGGCACATACAAGAATCAACCAATGAATGCATAAATAAGTGGAACAATAAATCAATGTCTCTCTCTCCCTCTCTCTCCCTCTCTAAAATTAATGAATAAAAATAATTTAAAAAAAGAAATAACAAAGACCCTGAAACTCCAAAGATTTTTTAAACCAACTTTGTTCAAGAAGAGCCAATATGAAAACACTATGAAGAGATTTTTCAGTTAGTCCTACTGAGAATACATGGAGATTGTATTTATTCTTATTTGCGAAAGACATTACAAATCACTTTTCTCTCCCCCTTTAATGCTTTTTTTTCCTCCTGTTTTTTCTTATTTGCCTCATTGTTCAGATCCAAATAAATTTATGATACTTGCTCATCACTTGATTTTTCAGATATTATTTGGACTTCCTTTCTTTGGCCTTCCTTTCTAAATATTTCTGTTTTCTTCAGATGCTTTAAATATACTGTTTTTAAGCTCTTTATTTTTTTTCCATTCATGAAAAAGTGCATATATATGGGGTTATCAAAGTCTAAGTTCTACCACAAAATGATGCTTTATAACTTCTGTAAAGTTTTAAATTGGGAATCAAACCTGTTTCCCACAAAATAGTTAATTGTAAAAACATTAGGTCTTTACCTGATTGATTCTAATTTTACACCGCTGTGATGTCTGATCAAAAGATGGCCAGTTAGAGATTTCCAGCCAAGATGGAGCTGTAGGTAGATACACTGTGTCTCCTCGCACAACCAAGAGAAGGACAACACACAAATTTAAAAACAAAAAACAACCAGTACTGACAGAAAATTGAAGTGTGTGGAAGTCAGACAACCAAGGAGTTAAAGGAGAAACATTCACCCAGACCTGTAGGAGGTGGGGAGATGGGCAGCCAGGATGGAGAGGACTCTCGGCATGGCAGCAGCTGGCAAACCAAGCAAGACAGTGGCTGGAGGACCAGGCAATCCCACATGTGTGTGCGGATAAACTAAGAGGAACAACTGGGGAGCAAGACAGACCGTACAACGCAGGGTTCCAGCATGGGGAAATAAAGTCTCAAAACCTCTGACTGAAAAAAACCTGTGGGGTGTTGTAGCAATGGGAAAAACTTCCAGCCTCACAGGAGAGTTTTTTACAGAGACCTACAGATTCCTAGAACATACACAAACCCACCCACCTGGGAATCAGCACCAGAAGGGCCCAATTTGATTATGGGTAGTGGGGGGAGTGACTGAAAACTGGCCAAGGGCCAAGCAAGTGGCACTGCTCCCTCTGGGACCCCGCCCCCACACACAGCATCACAACACAGCAATGTTTGTTGCTCAGATCTAGTGAATATCTTAGGTTCTGCCCCTTATTACATAACAGGCAAGCCAAGAAAGAAAATGGCCCAAATGAAAGAACAGATTAAAGCTTCATAAAAAATACAACTAAGCAACAAAGAGATAGCCAACCTATCAGATGCACAGTTCAAAATGCTGGTAATCAGGATGCTCACAGAAATGGTTGAGTATGGTTACAAAATAGAGGAAAAAGTGAAGGCTATGAAAAGTGAAATAAAGGAAAATATACAGAGAACCAAGAGTGATGGGAAGGAAGCCAGGACTCAAATTGACAGTTTGGAGCAGGAGGAAGAAAGAAACATTCAACCAGAACATAATGAAGAAACAATAATTCAAAAAAATGAGGAGAGGCTGAGGAACCTTCAGGACAACTTTAAACATTCCAACATCTGAATCATAGGGGTACCAGAGGGAGAAGAGGAAGAGCAAGAAATTGAAAACTTATTTGAACATATAATGAAGAAGACTTCCCCAATCTGGCAAAGGAAATAGTCCAGGAAGTCCAGGAAGCCCAGAGAGTCCCAAAAAAGTTGGACCCAAGGAAGCACATAACAAAGCACATCATAATTACATTACCCATGATTAAAGATAAGGAGAAAAATCTTAAAAGCAGCAAGAGAAAAGGAGACAGTTACCTACAAAAGAGTTCCCATACGACTAGCAGCTGATTTCTCAAAAGTAATCTTTCAGGCAAGAAGGGGCTCAAAGAAGTATTCAAAGTCATGAAAGGCAAAGACCTACATTCAGATTACTCTATCCAGCAAAGCTTTCATATAGAAGGGAAGGGCAGATAAAGTGTTTCCCAGATAAGGTCAAGTTAAGGAGTTCATCATCACCAAGCCCTTATTATATGAAATGTTAAAGGGATTTGTCTAAGAAAAAGAAGATTAAAAATATGAACAGTAAAATGACCACAAACTCACAACTATCAAAAACTGAACCTGAAAACAAAAACAAAGACAAACTAAGCAAACAACTAGAACAGGAACAGAATCATAGAAATGGTGATCACATGGAGTTATCAGCAGGGAGGCTGAGAAGGGAGAATGCAGGAAAAGGTACAGGGAATAAGAAGCAAAAATGGTAGGTACAAAGTAGACAGGGGGAGGTTAAGAATGGTATAGGAAATGGAGAAGCCAAAGAACTTATATGTATGACCCATCGACATGAACTGAGGGGCGTGAATTTCTAGTGGGGAGGTGCCAGGTGGAGGGGAATAAAGAGAGGAAATGGGACAACTGTAATAGTATAATCAATAAAATATATTAAAAATTATGAAAAAGATGGCAAATTAATTAATCCTAGTAATAATGGATAGAAAGAGTAGTGCAAGTTAAATTAAGCCATAGATTACTATTTTTTATAATAATATCAATCCCTCCCCCCCACACACACACCAGCAGGCAGAAGTGATATTAAGGGTGAAATTGTCTGGCTTACTTTTCTTTGTTTTTCTTTCTGTTTCTTTTTTGAAAACAATGAACAAAGATGGTGAGAGGGAGGGGAAGAGTAAAGGATGAATATCAAGAGATATATGAAAATGCCAGGAACTATCCCTAGAGAGTAAAAAAGTTGGCTTTTGTTGAGACTTTCAAGATTGTGGACATAATATGCCATGTCCATTCACTGGCTTTCAGTACAGTTTTTATAGCCAGTCATAAAATGGAAAGTAAAGGTTCATTGTGAAACAGTTGGCACATATTTAACAAAGGTAAGACAAGCTGGCACCACTGTAATTTATGCCCATTAGCATGGAGTTCAGTGGTGATCCTGTGGTAGAGGGCACAGCTAATAAAGAAACTTCAAAGGAAGACAGAACAAATTATGAAATGTAGATTAGTGTAAGCAGTTTACATTTTCAACTATGGTGAAACTAAATTTAACTTGCAAAGATTAGTAAATATCACTAATAGTTTATATAAATAACTTAGCAAAACTATAAATGAATACAGATTTCCTACAAGTTTTGCCATAAAAGGACCCAATTTATTGTATCTAAAATCCATACTATTTAACTTTTTAGAGAAATGAAATGATAGCTCATGAGAGCACTTAATAAAGGTTACCTGTCAGTCCTAGACTTGTAAAGATCATCCTTGTGAAGACAGAATAAATGGATCCCTTTGCCTTTTAATCACCCTCCATATTTCTAAAAACAGGAACTGACTCCATAATCCTTGGTTTTACAGGTGAAACAATTCCATCCCCATCAGCTTTTTCTTATAGAATCCATTTTCTATATCCTTGGTTATTTTATTACTTTTCTCTGCATCTTTTTCCTGATCTTGCTTTTAAAATAAAAATTGGTCTCAGGAAAGATTCTTCCAAACCTTGCCCAGAAACATTTCCATGTCTTCTAACTCTGTGTTCTTTTCTTTAGTTGGGGCAGTTCCATCAAAAAACATAACCAGACACTTTTGAATTCCTAAGAGATGGGAACACAAATCAAAGATGACAATCAAACCTCTAAAATCATAATAGCACTAATCCCTCTGTTAGTGGATGGAAGGTCTGAGAACCACATAGCTTACACTGGAGAGTGTGGCTGGAGAACCCGTGAGCTTCCAGCTTTACCATCAGATAGTCTCTCTGCTTGACTTGGGTCCTGCTGGATTGCCCAGTGTTTCATATGGGGTCTCTTCCTTCAGTCATTCATAGTTTTGATTGTTATGTTCTACCCCCTGCCCCCAGAAATTGAGTCTGCTCATGGCAATTTTGGAATACTAGACTGTTCAGAACAAGCCATTCAAGTATGTCCTATTAAGCTTCTTTTTTTTCTCTTTTCCTTATAATATAGACTTTAGAATTTGCAGTTGACCCCCATAGGAGCCATGTTGGAAAGTCTTAATATACTTGAAACACATAAAATAGTTCCTTTAAAATTTTACCCTAATCTAGTTTTTAAGGACCAATATTAGAAATAAAAGTTCTAGTGCACAATTTTTTCTCTTTATTCCAATAACCATTTTCATTTCCATGGTAGTACTGATTTTGTACTAATTTTTAAACTTATTTCAGCTGCATTTTCAATTCATGTATAGTTTGAAATCTATAATGTATCTGTTATTTGTGTAAAGTGAGCCATATATTCACCTTTCCTTAAAGATGACAGCAGACAAGGAGGGGCTGCATCTGGGGGTCACACAACAATTGAGCTCTGTGGCAGCCTCTGTAATATCTGGGAAAGCAGAGAAAGCAGGAAGATGTGAGAATGACCCACAAAGAAGAAACTGAGGATCAACTTCCTATCACTTTCTATGGATCGAGGCCAGTCCTTAAGAAACTTGTAAGACTGTGCCTATTCTACTTGGTTGAACAGGCTAAGTTGCCAACAGTGATTATGGGAACAGATTCAGGAGAGTGTAATTAGATTTCTGACACAAGGCCTGAATGTATCCAACATTACACACCAGTGTTAGCATATACTAGAAAACCTAGCATTTATTAAAACATACAGGAAATTAACTTACTACAAATAAAACAACACTGCAAGTAACAGAGTTTCCATTTCCTGAATCTAAGTCCTAGGATTGTCATTTCTCCGTCTCCTCTTTGCTCTCTGGATACACCTAAGAATGGTGCCAACTCTTCAGGGAGGCTGGATGTCTCCGAGTTGTATCCCTTTAGACGAGACAGCAGAAACCATCTCATCACCCACTACCCAAGACCTTTGGATTTCTCATGTCTACCCTCTTAACCCTTTATACTTCAGTTTCTTGAATCACGACCATCTTTTTGTTTTTTATTATTCACTGGCAAATTTCTTCTTCTCTAACAGTTCTAATTCCTAATTCCAAAGAGATAGCTTTGGTTTCCCTGACTTATGCTTAGATTAGGGTTGCACCCCTCCCCTACAAAAGTTTACACCTTTAGAGACATACCTCTGTTAAATGTATGATTTTATTCACTCAGTAAAAATAGATTATGAACAGACAACAAAATGAATATGTTCTTTTCCCTATGCCTTTCCAGCTGCCTCTTACCTGCTTCTCACGGTGGGAACCGCCTTATACAATTTCAAGTTTTGTTTGAATATGTTTAGCCATTATGTTCAAAGAATCAAGTCCATGCAATGCAAAAAGTATATTTATAATCCCATATCCCTGTTTCTTTAACACATATATGTATTTATATTTTTAAAATATTCCATACGGGACAAATTCATGCAGAAGAATTGGGTTTTGACTAGAAACGTTTGCACATTGATTTCTTTGGTTTAAATTTCCAATGTAGAAGGAGGGTGAGCAGATGTTGTGATGAGGATACTTCATCACAACACTAAAAACCACTCAGTGGTTTTTAGTGCATTATTTTCGTGCAGAGAAAGCTGGAAGTCGAGCTCTTTCTGAGACCCCAGAGATCAAAGAGAATTCCATTAAAGGGCAATTGTTTGAAGAGCAACAACTATACTATTCTTTAGCAGAAGTTCTGTGAAATGCATACATTTCTGTGATTCTTATGCACATGTCAATGCCAAGAAAATCTGTTGGAAAATGTAGATCTAGCCATTTAAAACTTGTATGGCCTGTTATTTTGTTTCATGACAGTAGGCTGCATCGTCATGCAAACTGAAGGTATATATTGATGTTATTTACTAGTATAACAATGGTCCCATCAGGCATGCCCCTCATACACACTACTGTGAAATGCTTGGTAGTCAAACAGAGACTTTATGTTGTTTAACCTCAGGGACTATACTTTAGAACTGAAAGGAGAGCTATAATCCAAAAATCTTAAACCCCTCTTCACTTATCACCTGTCCTTCAGTACCTCACACTCAAAGTGTGGGCCCCACACCAGCAGCATGGGCATCGCTTGGGAGCCTGTTAGAAATGCAGAATCTCTGTCCCAACCTCAGATTTATCAAATATGTATTTTAACTAGATTCCCAAGAGATTAGTTTGTGTATTCAAGTTTCAGGAACACTGTTTAACAGATAACTTTCTTATCTTTATTTTAAAAAATGAGCTGTAAAATGATTTTTTTCATCTAAAGTTCCCTCAGTGGGAAGTTAAAATGCTAATTTAACCAAAATATATTAATTACAAGTCTCTTGTAAGGCCATCGGCAATGCCCTCCGTCTTTAGATTCATAGGGTGGCCTATTTCACCCAAGCACTAAGGCCTGGAGGGAAAAAAAAGAGTTAAAAGACAGCTCTTGGCAAGACATCAGATATATTCCCTTCCATGTTTTACCTTGTCTAGTTAGGAATCTCCCTAGAATCAGCTTCTTTATTTCATACAATTTTCTACCATTTAGAGTCTAGAAAAACTTCAAAGGAGGGCCAGGTGCTCTAAGATTAACAGCTGTTTATTATTTTAATTAATTAACTGAAAGAGTTTAGTTCCAAAGAAGTCCTGGGGAGATTCTGAACACAACTGGAGGAGCAAGCAGCTTGTATGCCTACTCAGCACAGATCAACTCTACCCCACAACTTACAGGGAGAGCCCTGTAAAGGTGGGGGGAGGGGGGAGACTCTATCCCCAGAAGTTCTTGAAACTGTCCCTCACCTATTCCAATTAACACAAGTATGGAACTGTGGGGATCTAACTTCAGGTGGAGCACCTCTCTTTGAAATGTTTCATGACTTCCAAACCAGCCAGGGATTCAGTTTTCCGTGATGTCAGGCACTGGGCAGGACCTCCATGGACAGAACATTTTAGGAATAGGGCATGAGTTCTGGTGGAAAGGGTCAGATAGTAAAGACTAGGTCCCAAAGGATATGGTAAATAATTTCTCACAATTCTAGGTTACTTTCACTGGGACACAACAGCATTTAATGGCCATTCTTGCTAATTCCCCAACCTATCCCTTTTCAGAAAGTACTTAGAGATTTTCAGGCATTTTAAGGAATCATTTGTAAATGGGCTTTTAAATTTCTCCTTTGTTGCTTTTTCTCTGCAGCCTAGATTGTGTAGCAGGTCTGCAGAGAACAGCCTGAGGACAAGTACATGATTCCTTAACATAGTACTTCCTGAAAAGTGGACTAGGAGTCGCCAGGGCCAGAATGTTCCAGAGTGCTTGTTAAGATGCACTCATGAGTCTCCGGATCTACTAAATCAGAATCCTTGGGGGTCGGGTCTTAGAATCTACTTCTTCAACAGCCCTCTGGGTGGTTTTAGGCTCGTAAACTACTTTTACAGTTTAAAGTAAGCTGAATTTTGGTCTATGAGAGTGCTTCAGCTTGCGTCAGATTCCGTAAGTATCTCCAGCAGTTAGGCAGGGCTCTGAGTGAGCCTGAGGTGTCTTCCCATCTTGGGCGATCCCACCTCAGCCTAGATTATTTTTCTCCATATAGAAGTGTTAGAGGAAGAAGCAAAGTATTATCGGTGGATACCCTGATACATAGAAATGCTTCCCTGGTGATTTACATTGTAGCTTCATGGACCTTCAACCCAGATCCTCCCTGCACAGTCGAAAGACGTTTCCACAACCAACTAGCTCCCAGGAGATTCTCTCAGACTGTGGGATTAGAACAATCAATGCAGGAAACAAGTGGTATGTCAGCTAGATAGACTGTAGAAACCCTTCAAGTTTCACCTAGACTACCTAGGAACACACAGCATTCCAATTAGGTATCTAGTTGGTCCATGCCTGAACTCCCCTTGCAACAGATTAATCATATCTTGGGTTGTTTTAGAATTTGCAAAGCCACCAGAATTATGTCTCCACTTCTTAATTTCTACATGGGAAATGATTAGATTTAAATTTCCCATTAGGATGAGTAGTAGACAGCTCTGGTTGAGCGTGCCTATTCGCCAAGCTCTAAATTCACTGTGTTCTTATCACATCATTGGTGTTTCTTTCATTTTTTCCCTGGCAGAAAGGAAACATTTATATGAATCCAATAAAAAGGCAGTCCTGAAAGAGAACCACTACAAACAACGTTCTGTGTGTCTATGAGTATTAATACTCAATTTGATTTAAGCCTCAAAGACAACAAACAAATCAGCTAGTACACATTTTTAAACCACTTATATAGTAAAAGAGTTATCTTTAAACTCTGTTTCTTATCAACTTAGGTTCAGTCTTCCATTGAAATAAGCAGTAATGTAACAGATTTCTGGCAGGGTTTTTTCACCAAACCATATACCCAGCCCACATTCACAAGCCATTATCTGGACACCTACATTTTATGATCAATAGTTAACCCATCTCATGTTTCACTTAATGTGAGACTTCCTCTTTGAGGTCCTGTATTTAAAAAGAAATACACAAAGAATTAAGTTTCACTTCAAAGGAGTAATAAAAGGAATGTTATGCTTGGCCTAAGAACTAAATGATTTCCATTCCTATGAAAAGCAGACAGCCACAGGTATATAACCAAGCTCCTAATAGGTAACTATCCGTTTTTTCCCCTAAAATGATTGACTTTTGCCCCAATAAACTACTCAGAACTAACTACCTCAGAATGAGGTAAGCTTGACATTTTTATAACAGGAAGTGAATTTTGAGTGACATGTAGCCACTCTCACATTTTAATCCTTTATTGTTTGTGCTCTTAATATCATTGATATGTAAACAAAGATTTATCCTGACGACAAAAGAAAAATTTTAGTCACCCCAGTGATCTACCTATTCAGTGTTCAGTGTTTCTGGATCTGAAATGTCCAGATAATCGGCCAATTCATTTAGAATATTTGAACACAACTTTGTATTCAATCAAAAAAAGGGTAAATAATGTTTGATGGTTAGTTAGAGGTTTTAAAAATGGCTTTTTTCAACATAGGCACACGTCCACACTCAGGTGGGAATGAGGAAGTCTCTGCCTGAGCACCGTGAAGCTACACGGAGTCAAGGTGAGTGCATACTCCAGGTTCCCATTGCTCCTGGGCCAAGTGTGCAGTTCTCATTGATCATCAGTTCACAAAAGGACCAAGGGCTAGTTTCCTAGAGAATTGGGAGGAAATAAAATCAAAGGTTATCACTACTTAGTAGATCAAAAATAGAAAACTTTTGAAATAAGTGGAATGATTTGCCTCAGGTTATATAATAATTTTGTGCCAAGCCTAGATTAATGCTCAGAATGTGGAGGGCCCTGGGAAGAGGGCATCGGGCATATTCTCTGGGCCAGTACTCTGTTATCAGCAGGACCTCATGTATCGTTCTTACAAAAATCCTGTGAGGTCAGTTTTCTCACACCCCTTTTACGGATGAGGAAATAGGGACTTAGCTGCCTTCACACACCATTGGAAACTCTCAGAGCCAGGAATCAAACACAGGCCTTCTTTCTTCAAAGCCCATGTAGGTTAAGCTCTAAATCTAGTGTTTCTCAAGGTATAATGCACACATCACTCCTTGGTGGTACGTGGCAGATGACTAATGCAGTAGTTCAACTTGACTCTGAATGAGAATCACCTGTGAAGCTCATTAAACTGCAGAACCCCACAGCCTCCCCAAGAGCTTCTGAGTCAGCACCACCCAGGTGATGTCCCGATGGTCTCACCGTGAGAAACTCACTAGGGATGAAGATATAATTGGCACTATGAACACACTTCATGGTCATTTTCCTTTTTAAATAAACTTAGAAGTAAAAAGTTTGGGGAAGGGATCAATTTACACACATTATTCTTTTTTTCATTTCAGTTAATTTAAAGAAGAAAACTTTAAGGAAATGATAGTAGAAGTGGCAGCAGATCTGTCAAAGATCATGGAGGAGTCTGAAATCTGGGAAACCCAGTGACTCCCTGCTCTGAGATGGAGAGGAAAGGGATGTGCCTCTGCTTGCCCAGATGAAGGCAGGAGCTGAAAAAGCAAAGACCTGCCTGGGAGCTCAGGGCCCCTCTGCTGCTTTGATGGCCTGATGTGACCACTGAGGACACAAGAATGATCACCAAGGTGCTGTCAGCTGAAGGCACAAAGGAGCGTCCTGCACCACCACGGCAGTCCAGCAGCACGAGGTACACTACAGCCTCTTTAGGTTCTCCCTCTAAGGGTTCTGGACCATGTGAGGTCCCACCACTCTGATAATTAAAAACAGCATGGAATACTTTCCCCAGAAGAATTCTCCTGTAGACACACAAAAACGTATCATAGTGCTTCAGGGGCTTTTCAGGCTCCTTGCAGTTCATCCACAGACTCCAAATGTGAGAACTCCTTCTTACTGTGGAAACAAAGATTGCATTTCTGCTTGTGGCAGCCTTGTTTGAATTCAACTTACCCTTCCTCTGAGGAGTTCTTCATCAGGATTCCAGGGTTCCCAGCGAGGTGGAGCTGGGAAGAGGGTGTCAGAATTGTGCATTGTGCCCTGACTCTACAAGAAGCAGTCCGATGTTGGTACATTTTTCTAGGGAGTACTGTCATGGGAATGCCAAAGGAGCTCAACACTCAGAAACGGTTTCTTAAAAACATATTTTTTAAAACTTGATTTAAAAAAACCTTTTAAAATGTAAAATAAAACACAAATAACAGAAAACTCCCACAAACCAAAATAATGGCATAGTGAATTATTATCAGGTGGAGAGTATGTGCCCATCACTCAGGTCAAGAACTAGAACTTTGCCAGCCACCCAGCAGCACCTTCATGTGCCTCAGCCCATCACAGCTCCTTCCTCTCTTCACAAATAACCACTGTCCTGAGATTAAGAGCAGTCATTTCCTTGTAATTCTCTCTGATCTATCACACAAGTGTCTATCCTAAGACATTGTCATTTAATTTTGCCCATCTTTTGTTTCTTCATCATCATCCAAGGACATTTTTTCATTGCTTTTAGAGAGAGAGGAAGTGGGAAGAGAGAGAGAGAGAGAGAGAGAGAGAGAGAGAGAGAGAGAGAGAGAGAGAGAGAGAGAGAGACTGTCATGCAAGAGAACTATAGATTGGCTGCTTCTCGTAGGCTTCCCTAACCGGAATTGAACCCACATCCTTTGGTGTACAGGATGACACTCCAACCAAGTGGACCATACTGGCCAGGGCTCATTTTGCCCATCTTTAAAATCTGGTATATATTTTCAATCTCTTTTACTCTACCAGTTATCCTCTATGCCTTATTTTTCTTTTTATAGTATATCTTTTAAAAAATCAGACTATTTAACTATAGTATTTCAGCCAGATTTTGCTGATTGCATCCCTTTGATGCATGCACTATATTGTGTTCCTCTGTCCCTGGTATTTCTTGCAAATTGGTGGTCAGGTCCAGAATCTGGATTAGACTCAGTTTGGCCAAGTTCTGAAGTGTTGTGGTTTTCCATCAAGAAGCATAAAACATCTCGTTTTTTTACTTTTTTAAATGTTGGCAGCCATTGCTTTAATACCCAGATCTATTGATTCATTAGGAGTTACAAAATTATGACATTTGAATTTTACCATTTTGTTTTTATTTGTTAGCTGCGGTTTTACAAGGAGATACTTTGTAGTATCATCCACAAAGTCAAACTTCATAAATGCTTAATTCTTCCCCTTTATCTATTCAGTTTTTAAAGCAGCAAGTGGGTCCATGTTATCTCCAGAAGGTGACCAATAGTGTAATATATAAATACATATATATATAATCATGAAATGACAGACTTAAAAATATTTGATGGATTTCAAACCTTTGTGATTCTTATCCATTTTGAAGCTCACATTAGTCAGTGGAAGCCTTGTCTTCAAGTTCATTCTCAAGTCCATTAGCCATGACCCTAGCAGTCTTTGATAATTTCTTTGCTATCTGGTATTACAAGATGTTCAAGGCTCATCTTGTATGTCTCCTGCCCCAGACTTGGGATCAGCTGTTTTCCAATAAACCCTGGTTTCTTTTAGATGGGAATGGTATTTCAAGACCACATCTGAGCCCTAAGGATATTCATTGTTTCTAAAGACATTCATTGTTCCTTTTCAGTGAGCAGAGCTAGTAAATACACACACCAGCTATGCCTGTGCATCTTTTTAAAATACCATAGGCATAATTCCTAGTGGTATTTCCAACACCAATCTAAGACAACCAAGATTTTTACAGGGTGCATGGGACAATATTTAAAGTTGTTCCATGTTGATTCCAAGTTTCTGCGCCCCTTTTACTTGAAAGTCAGTTTTTGCTAGATGCAAAATCTCGGTACTCATTTTCCTTGAGTGTCTTTAGTATTTTACACCATTTTCTTCTGTCAGAAAACATTGCTGTTGTTAAGTCTGATGATCATCTAACTGTATCTTCCTTTTTTGTCATATGTTTTGTTTTTCTATATGCACAAAGGATTAAGATTTTTTCCCATTTTCTTTAAAGTGCAGTAATTTTACAAGAATTTTTCCTGGTGTTGGTCTTTCTGGGTTGATACTCTAAGGTTCACAGTGTGCTTTTTGAAATGTCGTTTTAATTCTTTTTCTATTTCAGAAACATTTTCTGGAATTTTATATTTGTTCTATTCCTGTACACTGGTTTTCTTCTCTGGGGACTCCTGTTATCTGTATATTATCTTTTCTTTGCCTATTTTTAAATCTCTGTCTCACTGTCTTGAATCTTTCTTATTTCTTTTGTCATTTCTTTTTCAGCTTTAATTTTTTTCTCCTTTTCACCTTCTCTTAGGGAATTGTTCATTATAGTTACTCACTGTTTCATTTTTTTCTAATTTAGCCTTTGGTTTTCTTTTATTTTAAATTATCTCTGACACCTGTTCCCTGACTTCTGAAATTTTCAAATTTTTTGTTGTTTTGTCATGTTTTGAATAATACTCTAAAATCTTTATCTTGTTTTAAAATAGTATATTATAGTTTTACTTTTTTTGCACATATTTCTGATATGTTTTATTGCCTGTAGAGATTTTATTCTGCCCTCAATTCTCTTTGTTCTTAAAGTAACTTTGTATAGGATTTGACCACAACAATTTTTTGTTGCTAATTTTTATGTAAAATTAGGTTTCCTGAACTTTTAAGAAGAGTTTTGTTCTCACAACTTTTCTGACTTCACAAAGATCTCTCCTCTCTTGTTTTCACAGATCGTTTAAAATATATATATAGCAGGTATAAGTACCTGACAAATACTCTGCAAAACTGCAAAGGCCATCGAAAACAAGGAAGGTCTGAGGCACTGGCACAGCCACGAGGAGACTGAGGAGGTGTGACAACAAAATGTAATACGGCGGCTTGGCTGGGATCCTGGAGCATGACAAGAAATTAGGTAAAAACTAAGAAAATCTGAATTAACTGTGGACTTCAGTTATAGCAATGTATCACTATTGGTTTATTAATTATAAGAACTGTATTATACTAATAAAGATTTAAAGATGCTAATAACAGGGGAAACTGGGTGGAGAATATATGGGAAGTCTGTACTATCTTCTCAATTTTTCTGTAAATCTAAAACTGTTCTAAAAACAAGTCTAACACACACACACACACACACACACACACACACACACACACACTCCAGCAGCTGCAGGTTTCTCTCTAACATTTCCTGGCTCAGTTTTCCCCACCCACCCATCCACTGTTCCTTGAACCTTCTCTTTTCTTCACTCTTCAGGCTGTTCCTGATCCAGTCACTTTAAGCCTTAACATAGGAAACTTATATGACCAGTAGCTGAGGTGGGCCAACCTGACAGTTTCAGCTGTTGTTATCAAACTGGCCTGCTTTCATTCCCAGTGTCATGTTCTTAGGGATCCTTCCATTCTCTTATTTATCAACCTGACCTCATTGCTTCCTTCTGTTCTCTCTTACACAGATGCCAGAAAATACTGGTCTTATGGCTCCTACCTAGGGTTCACTGGTTTACCTTGTTCCCTTGGTTTTTCTTTTTTTTTTTAATACATGTTGTCCATGGATATTTGGTTTTATTATCTGGTTGCTCTGTTGGTGTTGTTTTTTTTTCCTTTACTGTTTAGGATCCTGAGCTTTCAGAGCATACATACATGTGCATTTCTTACAGTTTTATTGAAATATAATTCATATACAATTCACCCTGTATTTTTTGTGGGGAAGTTAGGAAACCCCACAAATCACACTGCCACCATTTCCCAGCATTGACACTGCAGACCATTGAGACAATGAGGATTCATCATGGTAGAAGATGCAATGTCTTGTTCAACTACAGATGGGCTAGAACGGCATGTGGGTGGCAGAGATGTGCTGCTGTACTTCTTTGTGTGTTTAAAAGCAGAAATTTGAGGACTTCCTGTCACATGTGGCCTATCACCAGTTCACAATTATTAACAGAGCTATAGTAGCAGCATTGGCAAGGACATTTGAAATCCAGCAACCATCCCAATAATCTCATTGATTTTACTCTTTCTGGCCTGAGTTTCTCCAACTTGACCAGTTTTTGAGGACTCAGAAGAAAACTCAAAACATACACAAGTGTAATTTCACCGTCACCTGCCAGAGCATGCGCACCTGTGTGGAATTTTCCTCCTCTCACCCGGAAACATGTCTCTGTACTGGAGGAGGTCTCCAGGAGACAACACCCAGGTAACATCAGAACAACAGACACTGTGAAACAATACACCTTATTTTCAGGGGTCCATTAAAAAAATCTTTTAAAAAAACCCTCAAGCTCTCAAGGTCTCATCTGAACTTCCTTCTGGTGTCCACGATTTGGAGGACTCAGAGCTTGCAGCACCAACCTAAAGAGTGTTTCCCAGGCCTGTGTAACAAGGAGCTGTGTGTTTACCGAGGCCCTACCAGCCTCATTCTACTACCAACTCTGATAGACACATTTAGCAGGGCCAGCTCACACCAGTCTGTAAATTGCTCACTATGCAAAATTAAAGTTGTTAGAGCAATTCCACTCAGCCCCCAACAATTTCTTCCCTGAGGTGCTAATAAGTTTAATATTCAAATTTCCTATTTTACAATTTTCCTGCCTTCTGTCTGCCCCTGCCCATTCTTTAGGTAAAGTGCTAACAGGCAGCCAAGGAGACAAGTAGCAGGGTCCCTCCCATGATCCATAGCCTGGATAATCAAGCCCCAAATAAAGGACAATGAGCTCCATAATGTCTTATTTTAAAGCTACAACCAGGCCTTGTTGGAATGAGACAGTGGCTCTTTCTCCCCAGAACATTCTGAGGATGAGAGGCCACCCTCGGAATGCCACCCTAACACAGACTAATCCCCATGCACACCACTAGTCATGGTTTGTTTTCTTAAATAGCAAAAGTTTATTTTATTTCACTGCTCCATCAAAATTATTTATCTCATTTATCCTGCCTAGTGTGTTTTGCCAGAACTAACATGCATGAAAATTATGTTAATGGGCCTTGGACTGGTTTTAATGTACTTCATATAATCAAGAAACTAAACAAACAGAAAGGGCTCTGAAAGGTGCTCATTCTCCTCGGAAGAACCGCTTGCTCTTGTAAGACACGTTTTTGAGGAGAGTAACTGCCAAGGATCAAACCACCAGCAGTGCCCTTAGAAAAGAACTATTTATTCAAAAAAGAAAAGAGACTGAGGGAGTGATCATTGTATCCCCACTCCATCAAGTACCCCAGGTTTCCATGAACCAGAGGTGGTTTCATGGAGAGAGACTGGGAAGTGATTTGGAAAGGACTCTTAACACGTAAACTGACCAAGAGAAAAAATGTTTTGATTTTTGAGGAGAAGCCAGCTTGGTGGAAATCATCCATTGCTGGAGGAAATCAATGTGTGTACACACAGGGATGTCACTATAATGCTGGCCTGGTGGTCTCCTTCCAAAGCTCACTGACGTAGGGAAAAGCCATATTATAAAGGAGTCTTTCTGCTACTACTGAGAAATGACTATCCTAGGATTTAGTACAAGTTGGACCCACATTATCATAAATTTTCCTCCATAAATAGGTCTTATGAAAAAACTCCACTAAACTTGCTAAAGAACTGAAATTTTCAGCAGCAGTTTTAAACAGCTTTGTGATATGACTCTAAATATTTATATTTATGTGCTAATTTTTTATAAACAACTAAAACATTTCTTGAGAGCCAGAAACTGGGCTAGTTTCTGGGATACAACCACAAAAACACACACAAAAAACCCTCATTAACAATATCAAAAGAATGGTAAAACCAGAGAGAATCTATGTGTCTCAAGTGAAAATAAAGATACTGGTGTGCTATTTTCAGTCATTTAAATAATCAGTAGTATCAGATGGATTGATTGACTGGTCAGACCTATAGAGTTGAACTTAGTGGTTAAAATGATCAAAATATGCGATCTCAAATGGATTGTAATGTGTAAAATATATAATCTTCATTCTTATCTCAGATCCCACCCAGGACATTGGTGTCACCTCTGTTCCAGTGACAGGAGGAATTTTGTGCATGTCAAGGGAGAAATGAAGCTGCTTTTCAAGGTTTTTGTTGTTTTTTGTCTAATCTGTTCTCCACTGAGAACAAGAAGTATTTTTGCTTCTTTAAGAATAAGAAGGCAAGCCCTGGCAGGTGTGGCTCAGTGAGTTGGGTGTTGTCCCACAAAGCTGAAGGTCACCAGTTCTATTCCTAGTCAGGGCATGTGTCAGAGTTGTGGGGCCTGGTTGGGGCTCATGTGAGAAGCAACCAATCAGTATTTCTCTTACACACATAGATAAATAAATAAATAAATAATTTTAAATAAAAAGAATAAGAAAGCAAAACACAGCTGGATGTCACCAGCTCAGAAAAGCAGGCCATGGTAAGTGTGAGAGTAGGCAGCAGGAGCAAGATGCTGAAGCAGGGCCCTGGAGATTGCAGGCTGGCAGGGTCTATGAACCAAGTAGGAGCCTGAAACATAACATAATTTCAATAAAGCACCTTCACAGCGCATGTCCATTAGTAGATGAATGAATAAAAAAGCTGTGATATAGTTTCACAATGGAATACTACTGAACCATAAAAAAGAAGGAAATCTTATCTTTTTTGACAGCAATTGATGGACCTGGAGAGCATTATGCTAAGTGAAATAAGCCAGTCAGAGAAAGAAAAATACCATATGATTTCACTCATATATGGAACAAAATGAACTAACACGCCAAACAAAGACAGACTCAGACAGAGAGCAGGATGATGGCTGTCAAGGTGGTGGGGGTTGGGGTGCTGGAGGTCGAGGGATTGAGAAAAAAAAAGAAAGAAACTCATGGACATGCAACAATGGTGTGGGGATAATTGGTGGACAGGGCATGGGGGAAGGTGGAGGAGGGTAAATGAGGGATAAATAGTGAAGGAAGGAGACTTGACTTGGTGTTCTGAACACACAATACAGTATACAAATGACGTGTTGTGGAATTGTGCACCTGAAACAAGTATAATTTTATTAATCACTGTCACTCCAATAAAATCAATAAAAAGGAAAAAATAAAATAAAGCACCTTCCTAATGTGGTTCAACAATAGCTAAAACTTCACATTTGAAAAAGTTTTGTTCTTTAAGTCAAATTAAACAAGGTCTTATCTACAGAAATAAAAATATATACTCCTGAAGGGAGGTGGCACATTAAACTTATCATTTATTTTGCATTTCAGATTCTTTCCTTACTTTTTGTTGCAGTAAGGAGCAGCTTGGGAAGGGGCTGTGCAGGAGGAAGGGCACAGAGGCAGCAGTGGTGAGGTAGCGAGAAAAGAGGACAAAGGGTGAGAAGACCCCTGAGGTGAAAGAAGGAAATAAACCCTGAAGGGATGAAATAATGAAATAGAAATATAAGCAAAACTAGAAATGGAAGCCAAATCTTAACTATATATTTTCCCCCTTCAGCACTTCGTTTATAGTCAGTCCTGCAGGTAGAACAAGATAACAATCCCTCTCTGCTCTGTTCAGTCTTGTGACAAATACTAGGTCTATGAGTGTGCCACATTTTTAAAAAGATGTTGACCAACTGTTGTACATCAACAAGAGTGTGAATAGGAAGATGAAAATTCTGCAGGATCTCTGAGGAGACTAAGTATGTTTAGCTAGAGAAGATTTAGCAGAAGCTAAATTAACTCAGAGTTAATTAATTAACTCAGAGTTTGTGAAGTGCAAGAAGGCAGATAAAGATGTACACTTACAAGTGTTGCCCTTGATAATACATAGAGGACCAATGAGAGGAGATAAATTTGGAATCAGTGCAAAATTTTCTTACATTCAGAATCAACAAAAAGGAAATGAACTGCTTCACAAAATAGTGAGGGCCCTATCTCTAGATACATTCAAGAGTTGGCTGCTGAGTTTCATTAGAATTGTTACAGAAAGAAATTACATTAGTGAGACCTCTCAAATACAATGGTAAAAACTAATTGAAATGGCTTAACAAAAAAACAAACCAACTTCTAGCCAAGACAGGGGTGCAGGTAGATAATGCTTTGCTTCCTCATACAACTAAAAGAAGAATAACAACCAACTTAAAAACAAAAAGCAACCAAAACTGCCAGAAAATTGAACTGTATGGAAGTCCAATAACCAAGGACTTAAAGAGGAAATGTTCATCCAGACTGGTAGGAAGGGCAAAGACAGGCAGCTGGGGCAGAGAGGACACATGGACCAGGTGAGCGAGGTAGTGGCTGGTGGACCAGGTGGTCCCACATTCATGATGCAGATAAACTGGGAGGAACAACTGGGGAGTGAAACAGACTGTGCAACCCAGGGCTCCAGTGCTGGGATATAAAGCCTCAAAACCTTTGGCTGTAAAAACCTGTGGGGGATGTGGTGGTGGGAGACATTCCAGTCTTACAGGAGAGTCCATTGGAGAGGCCATGGGATCCTAGAAAGTACATAAACCCACCCACCTGGGAATTGGCACCAGAAGGGCACAATTCACTTGTGGGTAGTAGGGGAAGTGACTGAAAGTGAGACAAGAGCCAAGAGTAGCATTGTTCCCTCTCTGACCCCTCCCCCACATACAGTGCCACAATGCAGCAAAGTGGGCTGCCTCTCCAATTGCTGAGGCTCCACCCTTTACAATATAATAGGTGTGTCAAGACAAAAGAAATATGACCCCAATGACAGAACAGATCAAAACTCCAGAAAAGGAACTAAGCAATGAGGAGATAGCCGACCTATCGGATGCAGAATTCAAAACACTAGTAACGAGGATGCTCACAGAAATGGTTGAGTATGGTTGCAAAATAGAGAAAGAAGTAATGGCTATGCAAAGTGAAATAAAAAAATATACAGGAAACTAACAGTGAAGGGAAGGAAACTGGGACTCAAATCAATGATTTGGAATGAAAGGAAGAAATTCAACTGGAAAGAGATGAAGAAAAATGAATTTTTAAAAAGTGAGGAGAGGCTTAGGAACCTCTGTGACAACTTTAAAAGTCCCAACATCTGAATTGTACGGCTGCCAGAAGGAGAAAAAGACGATCAAGAAATTGAAAATTTATTTGAAAAAAAATGAGAAGAACTTCCCCAATCTGGTGAAGGAAATAGACTTCCAAGAAGTCCAGGAAGCTCAGAGAGTCCCAAAGAAGTTGGATACAAGGAAGAACACACCAAGACACATTATAATTAAATTACGCAACATAAGGAGAGAATCTTAAAAGCAGCAAGAGAAAAGGAGACAGTTGCCTACAAAGGAGTTCCCACAAGACTATTAGCTGATTTCTCAAAAGAAACCTTTCAGGAAAGAAGGGGCTGAAAAGAAGTATTCCAAGTTATGAAAAGCAAGGACCTACACTCAAGATTATTCTATCCAGCAAAGCTATCATTTAGAATGGAAGGGCAGATAAAGTGTTTCCCAGATAAGGTGAAGTTAAAGAAGTTCATCATCACCCAGCCCTCATTACATGAAATGTTAAAGGGACTTATCTAAGAAAAAGAAGATAAAAAATATGAACAGTAAAATGACAGCAAACTCACAACTATCAAAAACTGAACCTGAAAACAAAGACAAAGACAAACTAAGCAAACAACTAGAACAGGAACAGAATCATAGAAATGGAGATCACATGGAGAGTTATCAGTGGGGAGGTGGAGGAGGGAGAATGCAGGAAAAGGTACAGGGAATAAGAAGCAAAAATGGTAGGTACAAAGTGGAGAGGGGGAGGTTAAGAATAGTATAGGAAATGGAGAAGCCAAAGAACTTATATTCATGACCCATGGACATGAACTAATGGGGGAAATGCTGGAGGGAGGAGGGGTGCAGGGTGAGGTGGGATAAAGGGGAGAAAAATGGGACAACCATAATAGCATAATCAATAAAATATACTTAAAAAGCAAATCATAAAATAAAATAAATGGCTTAACCAAAAAAGAAAATAATTGGTTCAATGTAATTATAGATTCAGCATAGATAGATCCAGAAGCACAAATGATATCATCAGGAATCTCTATTATTCAGTTATGCCTGCTTTTGGCTTGGCTTCATACTCAGGCACATTATCCTGAGATGGTGGCAAAGATGACAACCTAGAGCTTCAGTTTTACACTACACCAACTAAGCAAATGAAGTGGAAAACAGTTTTTCCTTCTTGACAGCACCAGCAATTGCTAGACTTCACTCTAGCTTGGATCAAATGCCTCCCCTGAACCTATTGGTATGGCCACAGGAAAGCAGCAATCCTATTAGCCAGTACTAAGTCACATACTCACCTCTGCACAAATTTTGGTGGTCAGGCCTTGTGTGTGTGCATTCTGAGAGCAAAAGAGGCAGGTGGGCATGGAGTCAACAATCCCTCCCTCTCAAACCATGTAGACTTGAGAGTTGCCAAAGGAAAATCAAGATGCTATTATCAGAAAAAGAGGGAAGAGTTTCAGGACAGACAAAAATAACAGCCATTCTCTAATAGGGGTTCTTCATAGGATAGGAGACGGGCTTACAAAAGTTGTCCTGCCTTTTCTAATTAAAATTTTATTGCTAAGTCACACTTGCTAAGTCAAGAACTAGGTACTTATTCCATAATTAAAGCCAAATTGCTGACTTTTTAGTTACTTAATCCCTTAGATATTCAGTAATATTCAATAATATTGACACAGAAAGTGAATTATTGAAGTAATAGCCTATTATTCACCTCCCTTTGTACGATCTATATAAATGGAAACCAGTGGTGTGCTGGTAAATGGTTCTCTGGAAATAAAGCCCTGATGTATACTACACTGTTGGCCAATTCCCATTGTGTAAATACTCCCCTAAAGGCCAGTTTCAGGCTATCAACATGAGGTCACTAAGCACAGGGTTGGGAAGACATGCACGCACTCGTGGCTCCTAAGTTGGGGCTGCCCAGCTCCTGCACACCACTTGGACAAGCCTGTGAGAAATGATTTCAGATGAAGGAGTCCAGGTTTTTTTTTTCCTATTTCATTTGAGGATAGAGTAAGAGACTAAGGATTTAAAATATAGCACAAAATATTTAAATTAAGTATATCAGTTTTCCTATAGCAAATGCTGTTAAGTATTACAGCAGATATGTTTGAACTTGGTATGGAATTTCCTCATGAAGTCCTCATAAAATAGTTCTCATTTCTTATGGCTGAATTTGAATGATCTAACACACACATTGCTAGCTAGTGGCTTATCATGGTATCTCCAGACTCTTAAGGCCCCTCTCTACCTCACAAAAAATGGTCTACTTTTTGGCCAAAAAAAAAAAAAACCCAACCACCTAATGGGTAATAAAAATATGTCTATAATAGTTTATCAAAGATTTGACTTATTTTGTGACAAATACAAAAATAAAATCCCACAAAAGCAAGTACAACTATATATGACTGTCATACTGTGAGCATTCGACAACAAGGGAAGAGACTCTGAGGAAATGCACAGAAACTCTACAGGAGAGTGACTCCTGTAAGAGCCTGTATGAGCTACCCCTAGCAAAGCATCTTATTATGGTTCTTTGCAAAAGGTCTCAGTTTAGACTTTAAGCATCTTATATCCCAGATAGACAATGACAACTATCTTTTTAAAAGGAATTGCTTTTAATTGAACCTTTTCAAATATTGCAAAATAGAGTATAGCTAAATACATGTTTCTTTGTTTATAGCATCTTGTTGCAGGCTGTAAGAAGCCATCCAAACTGGTGAGGCCCAAGGCAAGGATCAGAGCAGATGGAAGCCAGAGGCATGCAGAGGACAAGGGTGCGGGGAGTACGAGGCTGCCCAGTGAGGCCGGAAACAGGGACTTCCGCTGCCCTCCAAAGTAGTTATATGGCTGCTTGTTTCACTTATCACATCATAGATAGAACGATGTAGAATATCTTTTTAAAAATCAGAAATCTGAATTTTGAAATGGGTGTATTTTAAAATTTTTGTGGGGAAGGTCTTTTTAAGGAAACTGTAAAACCCAAAAACCATACAAGAAAAGATTGACCTATTCAATTGCCTCAAAATTTGAAACTTCCATAGGAAAAAATGCCACAAATAAAGTACAAAAAGGCAAACTTCAATAACACTTTTGCAATACATACAAAAAGATCTCTTATAAATTGGAAGGAAGGAAGGAAGGAAGGGAGGGAGGGAGGAAGGGAGGGAGGGAGGGAGGGAAAGAAGAAGGCAAAGGAGAAGTAAGAAAGAAAGGCAAAAGAAAAATAAAAAAGACAAACAGGAAAAGCTTCTCATAATTTTATATACGTCACTTATAATTTTAAAATATAAACATCATTCACAATTTTTAAAATGTAAATTAACACAACAATGAAGAATCCTTTTTTAGCCTGTGCACCTAAAATTAAAGCAAGCATGTCATCAAGTGTGTGGTGGGAGATAAATTATGCAATTTTCCTCGAGGACAGCTTGGCAAAACACCAAAATTTAAAATGCATATATTCTTTGACTTTGTGATTTTATCTAAATCCAGAAAAATAAATGAAATCAGGATTTTGACTAATGAAGAAGCAAGCTACCTAAAAACGAACACTATTGTTCCTAGATGATTTATGATATACTTTATAATATGAGAGAATGTGAGCTTTCTTAGATTGGGCTGATGGATCGCAGATCCACTTGGAAGAATATTTATGAGCAGAACTAATAACAAATTCTGAGCCTACTTTGATCTGTGACTTGCTTGAATTGGCTTTACCTTTGTCCTCCCCCAGATTGATCATCCCGTAGAAAGCGAGGTTATTCAACACCTACCATATCACTTAGGTTAGCGAGCTATGAGCAACACTGTGCCGGAGGCCAGGGAGGGGAGAGTGTGTGAGTCAGGGTAACAGAAAAACTAAATGCTTTGTGACTGCATGGGTGAAAACGGCTTTATAGAAGACATCACCTGAAATGGGTCTTGAAAACCAGGAGGGAATTGAAAAGCTGCAAAGGATTAGAAAGGGCCTCCCAGGGGTAGGGGAGAATAAGACCAAGAGTCGGGAATGGGCAGGGAAATTCAAGCTTCAAGACAGGCCCAGAAGATACTGAAACAGGAGCAGGAAGTCTTGGCACTTATCCACAACCACCAATAGACCAAGGACAACAGAGACCCTGGGTGGCAAGATCTTCTGTATTACGTGTGTGCCAAACTCTATATGATCATGACTCTCCCTCAAAAGTTTTGTATTGACCTACAGACCTATCTACTCTAAGTTTTTTTAAGTCTACTTTTGTTCTCAGCCTCATCCTATGGAATAATATATGTGAAATAACAGGTCTGATATGCTGGACACAGTTCCTCTAGTACAGGTCAAGTAAACCCATAGCCAATAAAATGTTTTCAGAAGTTCACTGTAGACCACCTAACAGGATACTGTGAACCAACCAAAGACACACATCCCACCTTGACAAGCTCCGGTCTTCAGAAATAGTCCCTTCTAACTGAGCCCCAGGAAAGCTGTCATTTATGTTTACGTCTCACATGACAACCTAGCCCAAACATGAAGCGTGAATCTGAGGATCCCAGATGGCGTTTTTAAACAGTGCTGAAGCACAACCCAGCATCCAGGAGAACGAGAAGCTCACATTTGGTGGGGGGAGCAACTCTCATGTGCCGTCTGTGTGCTGGTTATTTCGATTTCCTTATGAATGGACGTGGGATTTACACAAAATCAGAGAGTGTAACTCACAAGTAACCTCCTAATGCAGACACCTTCATATTCCAGAACCTTAACAACCTGATATTAAATATCATTTCAAAGTGGTTTTGGCTCAGTTTTGAATTCCAACCTTTGAGGAAGGTTGTTGGATCCCACTTAAAAGGACAACTGTCCTCTAAGGAGGAAGACCACAAAACCACAAGAAACAAGAAAAAAAATACAACCATCAATTATCTTACAACGTTTACTAAAGGCAGAAGAGCTTTCAAAATAGTGTGGCGGCCGGATGGAATCATGGTACGGTTTCTCCTTTATCCGTTTACTTGCCTAACGTGCATGCATTCATGTCTCCCACCAGCATAGATTCCAGGTGACCAAGGGCAATTTTTAACTAGGATTATAATTGTGTTAGTATGAATCTCTCCATGTGTGGAACTAAGTGACTTACCTTCCACTGGAGACAGAAAGGAATCAGGGACTCATGGTTGCCTTACTGTCCTTGTTTGGGGATTCTGGCAGAGTCTGTTTTATTCCCCTGATTATCCCTAAACCATAACAAGAACCCTCTTCCTCATGTGGCCGGTGAGGCTGAAGTGGGACAGGGCTGAAGGTAGCAGGTGAAGCATGCTCTGGGGCACTAGGAGGGGACAGCCAAAATGATTAAGTGTTTGGGAAACAGTCCTCACAGTGAAAGAAGTAAAATAATTTAGATACATTGTGTCTTAAGAGAAGACAGCTGAGGGCAATGATGTGACTCTGTCCTTAAAAGATAGGGATGGTTATTGACAGTCGGATGACAAGGATCTGTCGACCATATGCATGCAAGTGGAGCAACACTGAACTTGACAGGAGGTGTTTCTTGTGAGCTGCAGTTCCCTGACTGCTTTCTAGAATATTGACAGTGTGTGAGGGCGGAGCAGCCAACCATGCAGCCACGCAGACTCTGGAGTCAGATGCTGAGCCTCAGTTTCCTTCCCTGTGAAATAACAGCCACAGAGCTTACCTCATTAAGTTTTTGTGAGGATTGTACTTGCTACTATAGGCAAAATGCTCAACCTGTGCCTGGCACATATGTTCTGTGTGTTTGCTATTGTTGATTTATTAGTACTACATGAACTGTAAGCACTTGTTCCATTTCCATGAAGATTAAGAAATTTGGGGATTAAATGAAAGTGCACAAAAATGAGGTGAGATGAGCAGAAGGAAATTTGTTAGGAAGGGGAAGTGGATATCTTATTCTTGGGGGTTGGCCTATTTTTGTTGTTTGAGACAGTGTTTCTGAGCTGGTGGTGTGAATGAACATAGTCCTTCCTAGAGGATACAAAATGACCTATTAGTTCTTCCAAGCCAGCTAATTTGATATCATCAATGTAACCACACCAGCTTTGGTTAAGAAATTTTCCCCAAATGCATCTCACAAGAAGCATCTCCTGTCAAGGTCTGTTGACTTGCACGTTGTGTTACTCGCATGCATGTGGCCGGCAGATCTTTGGATCCACCAGTCAATACACATGTGTGGTGGCGTCTCTTCCTATGGCAGGAGGGGGATGAAGAAGTGTCTCTGAATCCAAACTTTACAAAGGATGTGAGCGGGCTCTGTGGGTCTCTGCTGTCCGTGTCAGTCAATAAAATTAGATCCTTACATCTCCTTTTTCTTGAAGGCATTTAATGAGTTACATACTCTCTTGTTTAAAGAAGCACACTTGAGTAACAATACAGTTTGTGGGCAGAAAGAAAAAAACTACTCAGGCTAGGTTCTGATGCCATAAAAACTTGGTGATAGGAAGCAACCTCAAACACTGGTGAAATCTTCTGAACGAAGTGGGAGTCGGCCTGCTGAAAGACTGCAGGATCCCCTCTGTGGGGGGAGCTGCCTAGTGGCAGACAGATGTGGCTCAGCGGGTGTTTAAATCCTGGAAATCCTTGACATTTGCAGATCATCTATTCACAGTAGACCATTGGGGAGCATCCTCAATGGCCTCTACCACATAATCATTTGTAATTCTGCTGCAAGGCTGGAGTTCGTGAAAGGCCACATAGCTAGTGCTGGGACATGGTGGACTACCCAAGGGCAGTCCAATGTGTCAAAATTGGGACAATTCACTTACTGTACACAGTGGAACAACGCTTGAGAGTAAGAGGAGATGTTATTAATAACTACAACAGGACAACAGGCATAAACTGAGTCTGTCCTGGGCAAATAGAAACATATAGTCACCCCCCTCCATGTCCATCTTTAGAATCCTCTATTAGTTCCAGCTTTATCTCTGTTTAATCACTTTTTAAAAAATGATTTCTTATTTAAAATGGCAATAAAGTGAGGGATGCATTTTTAATTCAGAGTGGTTAACCTGCATGAAGTTTTGCAGGTTAGGGGAGAGCCATAAAGCATGTCCATTTTGACAATTCATCAAAATCTTGCCCTACAATAGTAGTATGAGGCTCCCCAGAGTTTACTGAATTGTCAAACAGAGCATCACTCCGAAGACTGTAGGTCCTCACCCTATTTCTGTCAAATTGGGTCAGGACACTTATGTAAGAAGATGACCCTCCCTGTCCTCTGCCCCTCCGTCGAACCAAGCAAAGCTCCAGCCCCCACCCCTAGGGCTTGTTACTCAGAGCACTGCAGTGAATGATCATGTGGGTCCCTGGTGAGATTTATGTCTTGTAAGGTTCTTACTGAAAGCTGAAATTGATGAATTAACTTGGAAAATTCTTGAATTAGGAACATCATATAAAAATAGCCCTACTAAGGCTTCTGGGTAAGAGGAAATAGGCAAATAGCACATGTTGTACACTCAGAATGCGCCAGGCTCTTCGCTAGACTCTCTGTATATGTGCTCTGATCAAACCTGCACAACTCTCTTTAGCAGCTTGAGAAATGAGAAAGTCGCTAAAGGAAAGTCACTTAGATTTTCAGGAAACGTTTTACACAACCATGATCAGGAGGCAGCAGAAAGTCAACATTCATATTCTGTTCACCTGGGAAGAGGAAGAGAAATTAATTCTTTATTGCCCCCAAGAAACCACTGCAATTGACTCCATTGTGTGGGACAAACTTCTAGAGTCTAAGCAGATGGAGAGGCTAAGTAGACAAACAAACCTGTCTGTCTGTCTGTTTGTCTATCGCCTGTGATCATGTGTTTCCATGCAATCCCCAGGACATTGGAGGAATTCTGGGGCAGCCTGAGTGAAAACAACAGGGCAGTGATTTGCAAATATTTTACTATCAATAGTAAGAAAGTCCTATTTGGGGGAAGCTCTTTCCATCTTTAATCGAATATCTGTGCTGATTCATTAATGAAGAGGAAGAAATTGACATTAAGGGGTGTACTGGAAAGAGACAGAAACTACAAGTTGTAGCCCAGAAGTGACTGAAAGCATTTTGTTACAAATGCAATGGTTAAAAAAAAAGTGAGGCCCTGGCTGGGTAGCTCAGTTGTTTAGAGCATCTTCTGTTATGCCAAGGTTGCAGGTTTGATCCCCCTCAAGGCACATACAAGAATCAACCAATGAGTGCATAGATAAGTGGAACAACAAATCGATGTTGCTTTCTCTCTCTTCCTTTCTCTCTCTAAAGTCAATAAACGAAAAGAGTGAGGAGAGCACCAGTCTGTTTAAAAACTGGGCACCAGTCTGCAGGACACAACTCCCAGATGAACTCACTGTAGGTGAGAAGGTGAACAGACTCAGGTTTATGCTGCAGTAATTACCTATAATTATCAATTGGATTTTTTTACATAAAAGGAGATAGGTTGTATTTATGTTTCAACAATCCACTTAAGCACAGTTTCTGTGAATTCTGTCTATGATGGAGATGGGAGGGTGTAGGGAAGAACTCTCTTCAATCAAAGCTCTAAATGAAAATGTGTTTCATGTCACCACAAGTCAGGTAAGTGCAATGATCTGGGACTTGTAATTCATGAATGAAACATTGGAAGCCTGACACTGGCAGATTTCAAAAGTAAAAGAACAATTCCACTAACCTGGCAAGATTTCCTGGATTTGTGTGTCCAACAGGGCAGTGTGTTCCAAGATGAAAAAACGTTTTGGTTGACTTTCTCTGGGACACGCCTTCACTCTGGAAAACTCCTTTGATGGAAGCAGCTTTCCTGTTCCTCCCATGGCCCCTGGCAAACTCCTGCTCCTCATTCAAATGCATCTCAAGTGTGACCTCTGCATGAAGCCCTCTCCCGACCCCTCTGTGACCCGTAGAGACTCCTTAGGTCCCCTATGCAGGCATACCTGCCCCACACTCCTCGAGCACCACACCGCGTTAGCACTCGAGACTGATCAGCCTCCAGCACATCACCCCTCTAGCCCCAGGGCTAACGGAATGACCTGAAGGACCAGACACAGGATCTCTTCCTCATTCAATATCTAAGAAGACGGTGTGCAAACCTAGTGGAAGGCTTCTGTAGAGTACAGGGAAAAGAAGCAGCTTGCAGGTAAGTGTTGTTCCATGCATGTGTGCTTGTATGTGCTGTCCACTAGACTGTGAGTTCCTTGGGCCCAGGAACTTATTGATGTTATTGGCCTTATTGATCTTTTATAGTCTGTACCTACATAGTACAGATTATATGTGCCTCATACATCAATGTATGTTCATGCAATAAACTGCAGCAAAAATAATGTAACCATTCATCTTTTCTAAAACTGCCATTTCCCAAGTTTTTTATTTTCTAGGATCCATCTAGATTTTTTAATGATTTTATTTTTACCATAACTGAAATAGCCTCAAATTTGTAAAGGAATCCATGTTTGTATTTCCAGCCCTGCGTTCTAAACTCATATAAGCAACTTCCAACTTGCGTCTCCACTTGTATATCCAACAGGCATCTCAAGACTTTCATGGTCAGAATAGAACTGTGGACTTCATCCTCACCCCACCCTTGAAAGTGATACTCCTCTCTCTGCCCATTAATTATCCTCAGTATGTATCTTGTCTCTTCAGTTCCAAATATAACCAACCACTGCTATCAGCCTGGCCTGAGCCATTGTCATCTCACCTGAGTGACTTCCATCTACTCACCTGTTCCCTACACACAGCAACAGCTGTTGTGCTCTCCTTAAAATATTATTCCCACACTCAAAACTCCAATGGCTTCTTAAGATACTTAGAACAAAATCCAAAGCCCTGCTAAGGGGCTCCAGTGTTCATGGGCCCACACTCCATTCTGCCGTAGGAACCTGACCGCTCATCCTCCTCCTAGGACCCGTCGGGACCGTCTCTTTGCCCATGATGCACTGCTCCATCTGGTCCTCCTGCCTCAGCCTGAGCGTTGGCTCCTCAGAGGAGCCTTCTCCCACCCACACTCTAAAGTAGGTCTCTGAACACTCACCTGAACATCTCCTTATTTGACTTGATTTGCAAATTATTTTGTTATTGTTTCTCTCTCCACCAGAGTGCAAAGTTCTTGAGAGCCGAGGATTTGCCTGTCTCATTCAACTGTATCCCCAGCTCCTAGAACAGGACAAGTGCTCACTGTGGAAAGAAAAGGGAGGAATTTTGAAAAACAGGAACAAAAAAACATGATGCCAACAAGAAATCTGAATTTCAGTACCATCACCAGGAAGCGGCTGCTCTGTAGGCATGTGACACTTTCTTTGTTGTCCTCCCTAGGAGTAAGAGAGGACTGCACACAAAGAACAATCTAGTGACAAATGTGCAGCTGTCGTTCTGTGACGACATCCACAACATGGAAGACTGTCAGTGTGCTGGGAGAACAGATGTTACCCAAATTGCCTGAAGGGCCAACACAGCTGTGTTGGACACGTGTCCTGCTCAAAAGAGCGTGGGCAAGACTCTTCACCTCACAGAAGAGATTCTCACTGATGGAAAGCACTGTGACAGATCCAAAACATGCTCCAGCAAGGAAACAGCCCAACCCTTCAGTACGGTGGAAGGAGGCTGAAGAACCGGTCTATTTCATAAAATACAAATCTTGATTCCACCCTGACCCAAACCCGGGTCACTGTGGCAAATTAGCTCCCTATTTCAGATACATATATTTGCCTCTGGTCTCTCTAATTATAACCCCCTGATACCAATCTCACATGTGCCAAGCACTTTGTCACACAGGTAAAGTGACGTATATGTACAGACACACCCCAAAGGCCATCCCACAATGAATTTCATTATTTTGGTAATTTCAGTGGCCAGTATGACGTGTAACATGATCTATGTGATGACTGTGATAACTGCTCATCACTATGGAGTTATCAGAGGCACCAGCATGGTACCAACTGTATGGACATTAATGTGGCCATAGCTCTATAGATTCCTCCAGCCTCCTCTGTGCTCTTGCTTGAGAATCTAAAAGACTCATACTGTCCCTCCATAACCACCCACCAATTCATCTAAATATATCTAATTTTTGTTTTCCAGTCAATTCTAGGGGAAAGAGTCCTTACCCTGATGCTAGTTGAGTCCTTACTTTTCCGCTATGTGGAAGAACATGGGTTTGAAATCATACACATCATGTGACCTGGGCAAGTGAGTGGACTTCTGCCATCTGGGAGTTCCTCTCTGAGGTTCTATGTCCCGCTTTAGGCCAATTCATAATCAGCAAGTCACAGTTTGGCCATCACTTATCATAAGCAGGCAATGCTGCACATCTCCAGAAACACTTCTCCATGAACTCACTTGTGGCACACAGCCTGTGTGTCGACAGGGGCTGCAGTGGAAAGGATCCACCTCAGAGCTCCGGGATTCAGTTACTGGATGAGGCAGATGGAAGGCCTAGCCCGTTCCTTCAGTGGCTGTGAGTGCAGTGAAGGATGACCTCCAACAGAGCTGGGTTTTCAGATGAGATAGTTAGGAATTTAAGTTCTGGAATAAAAAAAAATATCCGATTCTGCCACTTACTGGCTATGTGATACCAGGTGGCCAACAACCTCTTCAGCTTCCATTTCTGAAAATTAAAAAACAATGCAGCATCTACCTTGTTTGCAGGCTGATGAAAGGATTAAATTGCATCTTTAGTTATACTTATTATTTGATGACTTTGTTGGAAGGTTCAGTTAAGAAGGTCAGCAGCTCTCCCTGTCCTGTGTTTCCCATGTTCCTGGAGGGTCAGCAGAGACAGGGCCTGTGGCGGCAGAGGCAGGTCCCGCAAAACCAATTACCTGGGAGTCTAGCGCATAGGTGCCCTAGCCTGGGTACTGTGTAAAAAATCATGACAGAAGTATGCACCTCGCAAGGTAAGATAACTGTGAGAAGTAAGATAAATCATGTGAAACTACCTTGAGTCTAAGGAGTCATTTTCTTTTCTTCTTTCCTTGGCATGGTTTGAAAATATTTAAAGTCTTTATTTAGTAACTTAGAAAAAACATTTTTTACCTAAAATCTGAGGAAACTATCTCTGTCCATGATAGATTTTGGAGTGCTATGTGTTTATGGCACTTTTTTTCTAATGCTCTCCCCTTCCTTTCACCCGAGAGCCTCCTTTCCCCTTGTCCTCCCTCCATTTTCACGTTGATTTACATTCTGTTGCAGAGTCCTGGTGTGAGAGCTTTACTGTGGCACCGACCTCAGAATGGCTTTCTTAAATGGTCAATTTCTAGAAAAAAAAGTAGAATCCTAGCAGGATGCATCCTGCCATACTCCAATGGATATTCTTTTTTTTTTCTGCATTGAAAAAAATGGCTCTTTTGGTATTCTATGCAAATGAACTTGGAGTATAAGTTGGAAACACATTCAGCTGCCTCCTCAAGCAAAGATGTCTTTTCCATGTCAGAATTCTTGAAAGTCCTTGAATAAAAATTCACTTCCCTCGAGAGTTGTATTGATGTATTTTTAATATTGCTATTTTTCTTTTATTGTTGTGTAGAATGCATTCTAATTTTATTTGTAGTTTATAATAAAAAGGAACCAAGGGAAAAAGTAGTAAGGGTCTATTGAAAGAGTTAAATCATTTCCCTACAGCTTTTCTAAGCGGAACTGATAGTCTTAGTTTGACTTAGAGAGCTAGAATAGAAAGGCTGCCAACATCTGCTTTGGTCAGAGACAGATAAAAGAGACTAATTCATAGCGGGAATAACCCATGTATGGCATTCTGTATTCTATTACCCTTTTCACAAAAACACACCCATGATACAGATAGACAGATATATTTCTACTTAAACTTTTCCACAGTGGAAACAAAAGAAAGGTAAAAGGCTCAAAAGAGTTATTGTTGATTTCTTTACCTAGAATGAAGCCAGGAGGCACAGCACATCAGCATCACCACTCTGCAAGGGTAGGTCTTAGCAATTTCACAGAACGGGTCTTAAAACTTAAAATTACAGAAAGGAAAGTAAATTTTCACCCATGGAAACATGGGTTAAGGCTGACACAAATGACTGAAACGCAAGAATAAAGTAAAATCTTTATCCATTAGCATCAACCTTCTCTCCATTAATATTAATTCAAGAACTGCTAATGTGTAGCCAGATGAACTAGTCTGAGACCCTCTTTTCTCACTATTGGCAAAGATGCTAACAGGAGGCAAGAGAAGTGGCTGGTTGTCTGGATAATTGATAAAATGAGTAAGCCACACAGAAATAATCAGGACATGGCTGTATCTAGAGATCGACACGAGAAAAAATGTTCTGCACTTGGCAGGGGTGCAGCTGTGGAGGTGGGAGGGGGATTTGGTTTCTCGGGTTGGTCAGCTGGTTGGTTGGCTGGGAATGAAGACTGTCAATTCCATTCTTACCTAAGAACACACAAAAAGCTTCCAACACCCAGGGCCATTGAGAATTCATTTAACTCTGAGTTACTTCAGACAAGTAACTCAGGCTTACAATCTACTTTCCTTTTTGACACCGATCTTTGCACAATTGAAACAGTGTTGTGAAAGGAAGAGGGCTTTATGATATACATTTGACAATGACCAGGAAAATCTCTAGTCAAAGCAGCCCAGTGGATGAACTACATGCCACCCAGGACTTACGATGCCCACAAGAGGAAAACTCCACCTTTGATACTCTGAACATGGAGGGGTGGGTGCTCTTGTTTTCCTTGAAGTTTGAATTCTCATCTCCTTACTTAAAAATTAAGCACAAGCCTTTCATGACTATCCTACTCCTTTGCTCTTCTTCCTCTTTCCTCCTTTCTTTTCTTCTTGGCCATCTTTCTCACCCTCTTTTTCTCTCCTATTGCCTTGGAAATGGGTCACAACCTGGGTGAAGAATGTCTTCTACCTGAATACTGAAAGCTCACAGGGGACTAAGACTGTACAATGAAGACCAGGAGAAGGTGATCAAATAAACACTTTAAATTAATAAAATTGAATAAAATGAATAAAGTAGAATGAAATTAATAAAAAGAATAAAATACAATAAAATCAGGATGACCCCCAAAGCCCTGCACTAAGGAAGAAGCTCCCACACAGGGAGGGTGGTGTGAGATACTGTTCTTTACATCTCAGAATCTGAAAACATTTGCTTACAAGCAACTGTCTTATAAACAACAACTGTAGCCTTTGATAGTCAGAACACAATACAAATGTTTTATGTTTCTGGATTATTTAAACACCTTAGAACCTTCATTGACTGAAACTCAGTGAAATGGAAGATTACCACCACTACCACCAAATATATTTAGAAATTTTGTCATCCCACTTTTATGAGAAAGATTTAATAATTTTCAAATTATATTTTATTGATTATGCTATTGCAGTTGTCCCAATTTTCCCCTTTTTCCACCCTCCACCCAGCATCCCCCACTCCCTCAGGCAATCCCCACACCTTTGTTCATGTCCACGGGTCATGTGTAGGTTCTTTGGCTACTCCACTTCCTAAATTGTATTGTACGTCCATATGGCTATTCTGTAACTACCTATTTGTACTTCTTAACCCCCTCACCTGTTCAACCATTCCCCCATGCCCTATCTGGCAACCATCAAAATGTTCTCCATATCTATGCTTCTGTCTCTATTCTTTTTGTTTGCTTAGTTTGTTTTTTAGATTCAGTTATTGATAAGTATGTATTTTTGCCATTTTATTGTTCATAGTTTTTATCTACTTTTTCCTAAATAAGTCCTTTTAACATTTCATATAATAATTGTTTAGTGATGATGAACTCCTTTAGTTTTTCTCATCTGGGAAGAAGCTCTTTATTTGCCCTTCGATTCAAAATGATAGCTTTGCTGGGTAGAGCAATCTTGGCTGTAGGTCCATGCTTTTCATTACTTTGCATATTTCTTGACAATCCCTTCTTGCCTGCAAAGTCTCTTTTGAGAAATCAGCTGACAGTCTTATGAAAACTCCCCTGTAGGTAACAATCTGCTTTTCTCTTGCTGCTTTTAAACTTCTCTCTTCATCTTTAACCTCTGGCATTTTAATTATGATGTGTCTTGGAGTGGGCATCTTTGCATCCATCTTGTTTGGACTCTCTGTGCTTCCAGAACTTGCATGTCTATTTTCTTCACCAAATTAGGGAAGTTATCTTTCATTATTTTTTCAAACAGATTTCCAATTTCTTGCTCTTTCTCTTCTCCTTCTGGCACCCCTATGATGTGAATGTTGGAAAGTTTGAAGTTGTCACACAGGCTACTTACACTATCCTCCTTTTTTTGGATTCTTTTCTTCTTGTTCTGATTGGTTGTTTTTTGGTTCTTCATGCTACAAATCATTGATTTGATTATCAGCTTTACCCACTGTACTGTTGATTTCCTGTAAATTGTTCTTATTTCAATTAGTATATTCTTTCTTTCAGACTGAATCTTTTTTGTGCTGTTGAGGTCCTCACTAAGTTCTTTGAACATCCTTATAACCAGTATTTTGAACGCAGCATCTGATAGATTGCTCATCTCCATTTTGTTTTTCTTTTGTAATTCTTTTTCTGGAGTTTTGTTCTATTCTTTCATTTGGGCCATGTTTCTTTGTCTCCTCGTTTTGGCAGCCTCCCTGTGTTTGTTTCCATATATTAGGTAGAGGTGCTATGACTCTTCTCTTGGTAATGTGGCCTAATGTACTAGGTGTCCTGTCAGGTCCCATGGCCTACGTATCACTCAAGCTGGGTACTTGAGGTGCACCCTCTGTGTGGGTTGAGTACACCCTCCTCTTGTAGTTGACATTTGATTGCTATTGGCAGATCAATGGAAGGGATTTACCCAGACCATTCAGCTGCAAAGGACTGGCTGTGATCACTGACCACCAACTTCTGCCCTCCGTGGAGGATCAGCTCTGCAGGGGCAGAGTGGTGTTGCCCTGGCCTGCTCTGTAGCTGTCCACTGGGTGCACAGACTCTGGGGTTTCCAAAGCAGTACAGGCCAAGGTCAGCCACCACATGTGTTCTGCTTGGAGCCACCCACATGAGCTACAAAGCAATCTAAGACAGCTGCTTCTTGTGCTGGACTTAGAGGTTCCCAGGCAAAGCTAAGGTATGAATCTAAGTTGGCTGCTGCTAGGGCCAGGCCCAGGGCCACTTAGAAATTGGGAAGAGGGCTGGGAGCTCTCTGAGGCCAGCTATTGCTTGTTTTAGAGGATTTAGAAAGTTGTGAAGCATGAGGGAGTCATTCATATGGAAAAGCCACTATTAACAGCTTTGGTGGGCCCATGAGTTGCAGGGTAGAGCCTCAAGGAATCACCAGAGTGGGGCAAACAGTGTTTGCTAGGTTGATGGAGTCTCAGATACAGCATGTACCTGACAGCTCTGTGGCTCTGTATGGGAGGGATCAGAAAAGGAAAAATAGCCCACTGTTTTGTATGGGAGAGAGCTGTCCCCCAGCTCTCACCTTGATGCCAGATACTTCAGTTCCTCCCCTTATGACACTGGTGCCATTCAAGCTGCCACCCCCATGCTAGAGCTCAGAGGGAGTGAGTCTGAGTAAGTCTGTGTGTGGGTTCTTTAAAAGGAACTGCTTAGGAATCCACAGTTTCTTCCACTGACTCAATCCCTACTGGATTTTGCAGCCAGAAGTTACAGGGACTTATCTTCTTTTCACTGGAAGCCTGGGCTAGGTGTGGGGCCTGATGTGGGGCTGGGACCCCTTGCTCTGGAGATATCCCTCCTGAACTTTCATCTACCACATGGGGGTTTGGGACCAGCCCATTTCGTGTCTCCACATCTCTGCCCTTCTGTCCCTTCTACCAGTCTGGATGGATGTGGATTCTTTAATTCCATAGATGTCAGACTTCCATTCAACTTGATTTCTGATGGTTCTGAATGATGGTTATTCTATAGTTTGTTGTGATTTTGATGTGTTTGTGCAAGGAGGTAAGCCGTATTTACCCACACCTCCATCTTGACCAGAATTTTGGAAAGATTTAAAATTTAAGTGACTCGCAGAGACCCCAGGTACAAAATGATAAAGATGTCCATGTACACCTAGGACGGTCTGCATTCTGGCCAATCTCTTAAACCTTTTACAGGCAGAACATACAATGCTAAGTGCATAACAATATCTGTATTCATAATCTTAATCCTCAAGTAGAACAGAGCCATGATAATGGAAAAAATATTGTTTTGTCCTCTGTTCTTACTAAAGCAAGAGAGACTGCTACAGCTCTTAAGAAAGATTTTCAACAAGAGAGAATATTCTTTTTTCTTTGCATTCCAGATAATTGAATTGCTTTTTTCATCTGCCAAAGAATGTCAGTGCTCTGATACTTCTAAGAAATCTGGGAGTAGTAGCCTGGAATTATTTATGATTTATGCCTACTGCCATAAAGGATTTGAGGCCTGGGATTCAAAGAATTGATATGACCAATATGTTATAATCTGCCCTTGACTTTCTGACCAAGGATGTATGCTTCTACTACTCTAACTGTAAAACAAAGGAACAGGAGTCATAGAATGACAGAGTGAGAAGGGATCTTTACTACTGAAAATTGTAGGTCACTCTATAGAAAACCAAGTCCTAGAGAAGTAAAATAACCTGTCCAAGCCCAAAGGACTCTCAGTAGCAGAACTAGGAGTAAAACAGATTGCCTGACTAAAAATCATTTCCCACTGGCCCAGGAGTTGTTAGTAGGACCATTTTTTTTAAGTGTGTGAATGCTGGGCAGGCTCTGGAGGAACAAAATATTAAGTCCCGTTTCCTCTAAACACCAAATCCACCCTGATACTTAGACTAACCTTGGTGTACTTCAAGTGGGTTCCAAACTAGCATCTAAGCCACCACATGGCCGCCACCACGTTCCTCCATTGTTCCTGGGGTTACTGTCCCTGGCAAAGCCACTGACCAAATGGAGTCCAAGAAGCAGCTCTGAAATCTCCAGTGCCCACCATTTGGCTTCCAGGTTGCCCCCCTGTGTGGTGGAAGTGGGTCGTGGTGGGTGTTGTCTGGCTCATGTGCTGTGGGCCAGAGCCGGTGGCATTAGCAGATATCAGACCATTAGGCTGGGAGTGGGACATGTAAAGAAGAAGGAGGGATAATAGGTTACAAACTAAAGAGGCGGGAAGCACGTAATGGGAGATGGACTGTGACTCTGTGGGCTGCGAGTACCAGAGAAAGGGACTGCCATGAAAGGGCAGTTTACATGAATGGCTGAATCTTTTGTTTTTCACATGTAGTGTTTTGTTTTCTTTTGTTTGCTTTTTATGAATCAGGTCCACATTTAGGGCCTGAGCAGGGAGGGCTAGAAAGACTGTTAGACTGTTCCTTCTCTTTCAACAAAGCTGTAGTTTGTTTTGTGTGGGTCCCAACAGCTCTCTCAAACAGGCTGAGTACTCTTGTCCCTCACTTGTGCTGCAGCTCCTTCTCCAGGACCTAACACAGAAGAGACTTTGCTCTGGGAAAACGGAGGCCAATTCCAAGGAGGAGTTGGAAACTCAACTTTATTAATGTGTCATAGTGTGCTAGTGGAATTTAACATTCAGCTTTCCGGGGGGGAAATGTATGTATAAGTTTAATATATATTTTACAGATATATATTAAAGAAAGTGTGGCTACAATTTATAAACATAATGAAATACACAAAACTCTGTACACAAATCCTATGTACTTAAGCAAATGATTTCTCACAGAATGCTATTTTTTATTTTTATCTAATTATTGTATCCTTAGCCAACTTATGCTTGCAATTATCAAACAAGTATAATTCCCAAAGTACACTGGTTAATATTTTTTATTTATGTTAAGGAGTAATAAACAAAAGAAACATGTGATTAAGCCACTTGTTCATTGACTATGGAAGAGGCTTCTTTGCTGAATCAGACAATAGTTTTGAAAATAGAAGACTATTTCCTCAATTTCAAGGGCTATGCACACGTATGACTATAGACACAACACACAGTGAGGTTTGATACGCATTGTTACCATTGTCTCCATCACTTTCTTAAGTCTATAGAATCAACAAAATGCCAAACCAAGCCCTGATTTGCAGCCAGTTTCTGTGATGTAATACTCTCACCATGCTGATTTCAGACTCTCACTATGACATCACCAAAGATGGGGTTGTAAAGAGACCCACCGTGACGCAGTCGGTCCACCGGACTGCTGCGATAAGTGCCAGTCACCTCGAGAGCACAGATCAGGTTAAAATGTAACAAAATATGTACAGAGTGTTCAGTTTGAGGTATTTTTCACCCTTATTTTTAATATAACATGTAATTATACGTTTATAGAATTTAATTTTTAATCACAGCTGAGTTTAAAAACTGGCTTACAAAATGCCTAAAATCTTACTCATCAGCACTCCTATGCTGGCATAAACTGCCTCCAGCACTCCATTTGGGGAACAGATATTCTTTTAAAAACAAAGTATCAGGGAAAAAATCCTAATTTCATAAGCTATTTGTTCATTTTAAGTTATACAGCCATTTGTTAAGACACTGAATTTTCAAAATCCTTGTCCAGTCAGGAGATTTGGCACTTCTGTCCAAGTGTGTGGGGGGTCAGATTCCCCCACTTCCCCCGCATTAATCAGCCCCACCACCTCTTCCACAGACACCCACTGCACAGAAGGGATTCATTTCACACACCTCATGAGAGCTTCACCTTGTCCTATCCAAAATAACTCTTTCTGGAGCCAATTTTTTAGTGTAATTTATTCCAAACCTTTGATGGGGAAACTTGTACTCTTGAAGCTGTTCAGATGTGCAGCCAGCAGGGCGCTCCTGGACCACACTGGCTTCTACAGCTACAGATGCTGCAGCCAGCCTCGACACCCAGGGACACCACGTGGATTTATAACATTCCTGGAGGGATCGCGGATCCACAGCCTGTAAATGAATGCATTATGCTTATCCATGTACATGTTTTTCATCTGTGACAGGTATTTTATGGATTGGAGCCTTCATTTAAATGTTACATAATCCTCCCTTAATAAATAATGTGAATATTCAATGTAGTTGAAACAAGAAAGACTGCCTTTGTTTTAGCATAACGGGTTCAAAAAGAGAAGTCACCACAGAGTAGAGACTGTAGAGACTGATCATCAAAATATCAGTTACATTAGAAGGTATGAGCACACATCTATCAGTTTCATCATGATGAAAGAAGCATAAACGATATAAGGAGTTTTGCCTTTTTATATGGTCATCATGAGCTCCTCAGACATAAGAAGTTAGAAAAATGCCCTATTTGGTCACACTAACTAATTTGGCTTAACTAAAAGAAAAGCCAGGGTGAATTAAATTTAAATGCTAAATTAAAAAATGCTTTTTACAAAATATTTTGTAAAGCAATTGAGGTGTATTCCTCTGCGGTATAAGGCATAACTGAGATTTCTGTCCATATCATCAAGTAGAGCTCTTACTCCAAAGGCTTTTGTGTGTAGGTGATTGATGTCGACTAGGGAATCCATCACCTCATCTTAAAGAGCTTGTACCTGTAGCATCAGCACAGTGCCTGGCTAAACACTGAAAAGAAATTTCTATCATGAATGAATGAAGTTAATGTCTTAATGACTAACGACATTTTATTAACATTATTTTAAAAGTTTTTTCAGTTCTTTAGACTAAAGAATGTGTTTGTAATTTTACTTATGACACTAATTTTTTAAATAAACATTTTCTCCATTAATATTATAAAAAGCCAGGCCTTCACTAGATTATTATGTTTTAGATTATGAGAGCTGATAATTAAGAAGTTATATAGCTCCTCTGTTGTTTTGTCCTGAGATCCATTTCCCTTTCTGACATTAATAGCGCCCTGATTTTCTCCTGGGAAATCAGCTCCCCCCTTCTCATAGTCCACCGGGGTACACATAAGTTGACCCCAAGCCCAGTCCACAGATGAGTATATGATATCCAAACCTGGCATTTCTTCCTGCTGTCCACAGCAACTGATTTGGGGGTGAGCATATGACCTATTCTGGACCAATAAAATCCACTCCCCAGACTTCTGCTAGGACTGTTATGGGATAGATGCTCCCTTGTTGCTAGTGTGCTAATCTGCTAGGGGTAAGCCTGGTATTGATGGTAACTGCATTAAGCTTAAGGAGAGAGCCAGACCAGGAATGAGGCCAGTGCAGGGGAATGCAGAGCTGGGAGACAAGGAAAGATAGAGTCCTGATGGATGATATTATCTGCATGTCTGTGCAGTGGCTAAAGGCTGCTCTAGTTTTGGAGTTTTCAATTTCATAACCTATAATTGAGTTGGGTTTCTGTCATTAACAACCAGATGAGTCTATTCTACGAGTTTCTTCCATGCTGCTTTTCAAAGCTTACTCTCCTTGATTACATTTTAAGTCCCATTGGAAGTAAATACATTTATTCAGCTGGCCATATGCATAATTTAAAGTCTTGCTAAACTTTCCAAACATTATAATTAAGGACTTCAGTAATTCGGAAAGCCAAGAGTTATGTTTTAACAGAATCTATGAAGAAAAGTGTTTTCTGTGTAGCTTGATAGTACACAGGAGCTAAAAAGATACCTTGTTTTCAGAAAATAACTTAAATCTTGGGAGAGTATGATTCAAAAAGTCCTTCATACAGGACTTTTTTGTACTGTTAAATAATACCTATCACCACCAATAGGCAGGAATCTAGAAAGATGGCATTAGGGTGATAAAAATACAGATTCTCAAAGTGAAAAACCTAGAAGATTGCCAGTCTTCTAAGACTCATGGAATGTCTCACAAAACTCCTCAAAGCAGAACTTACAGAAAACTATTCTTAAATAATTTCTTATCATTTCAAATACTGTACCATGGAATCAAAAGGGGATGATGGAATGGCTTGGAGAGAGAAGCCTTCATCTGGGTATGGGTGCCACTTTGGGGACTTACCAATTGTTTGATCCAGCGTGTTAGCTTCAGTGTTTCCATCTAGAAAATTAGGGTGATATTTTTTTCCTCATAAGAATCAGTAGAGACAGTGACCTTTAAGTACCCTAAGAACTATATAAATGAGCTCTTAGCTATCATTTTCATCAATGTACTGTTAATTTTGTTATGTTTATTGACAGAGTTCATGTACTTCAAAGAAAATCTGGTGTGGTAAGCAGTTAGTATACATGGAATTTACCCACAAATCCCCAGTCTGTGTACCTAAGACAGACTTAAACACGGGTTTAAATTCTTTGCAGCAAGAAGATAGTGTGGGTGTTCCTCCACTTTGTGAACTGTACTTGACTATGGGTAGCATACTGAACCTTGCTTTTCTATCCACAGCTGATTCGGACTCTGGCCCACAGGTCTGTGTGTTGTGGCTGCGACAAACAAATTCACATGGACTATAGAAGTCCTGGGGAGAAAAAGGGATGGTATGCTGCTCTCTCAGTGAGAGAAGGCCCCCACCCCTGCCTGGACAGACTTTTATTGCCTTTCTGGGCATGTTACATCGAGGATGGTCCTCATTTACTATGCATGGGTTCGCTTTAGGTGGTTACCTCTTACAGATAACAAAGGAGAGAATGTTGCTAATTACTTCAAAGAAAAAGGATATGTGCAAATGCAAGGGGAAAGGTTGTTGAACTGGTTACACTCCATACTTGAGAGGTTTAGCATAGATCTTAAGAAGTTACTTTAAAGATATGCAGTAACATTTGCTGCCTCAATTCAGGGTGAGGGAGTTTTAGCAAAAAGCAAGCCTCATAGCAGCCTAGGTACAATGCAGGCCTGATTCCTCACAGGAAAACTGATCTGTGGGCTCCATTTCTGTGTGTTGGCTCACTCCCTGCCAGTTTTCCAAATCAGGGGCTCCACTACATTCACTACTGCCATGCAGAATGGTTTCCTATATACAGCCATACACTAAGTACTTACCAGAGCTACTGACGTGTATAATAAGACAGTCTCTAATTCTAAGAGCACAGAGGCCATCTACAGAGGTAAATGTATCTTGGACCAAGCACAGCATGAGTGCTAGAACAGATGGGCAGGCAAAGGGCTATCTCAGGGGCAAAAAAAAATGGATTAAATCCATTTGACCATCAAAAATGGACATTTCTGCACCATTTCAGAAATGGCTTAGGATTTAACTGGTACTATGGAAGTGTCCTCATAGGAAAAAGGAAAAATATGAAAAAAGGCACTGCGTAGTGAAAATGCATATGGGATTCATGGAGTTGGTGATAAACTATGAAGGAAGGTTTGTCAGACTGGGGAGGGCTGGGAACAGCTAGATAAGAAGGTGAGTTTTATTCCACAGGCAGTAATGAATTATTGCATTTTTAAATGAATGAGCTACAAAACCAAGCTAAAAATTAGGAAGAAAATTCAAGCATTAGTGTAAAGAGTTTTTTTTAAGTATCTTTAAAAGTATTTTATTATTTTGTTTTAGAGAGAGGGGAAGGGAGGAAGAAAGAGAGGGAGAAAAACATCGATGTGTGAGAGATACATTAATCAGTTGCCTCTCACACATCCCCAACTGAGGACCAGGCCTGCAACCCAGGCATGTGCCATGAGTGGGAATCGAACCAGTGACCTTTCAGTCCACAGGCTGGCACTCAATCCACTGACCCACACCAGCCAGGGTGTGAAGGATTTCTTGAATAAGAGAAAATATATTGTCAGTTAGAGAAGTAGGGAATGCTGTAATTTATCCATTTGATGGAAAACTATATCTGAATTATGCAAGTGCCAGTGGACACAAAGATGAAGGGAGATATTTCAGTGACTTCTGCATATAAACTAAAAATATTTCTTGATACAAAACTGGAAATGGGCAATAAAGGAAAGCACCAGTTCTTATTGATAGAATGACTAGGAAGTTGATAATAATACTAATCAAGTAGGAAATTCAAGTAGAGAAATATGGTCAGAAATGAAGGCATATTGTGTACTTTTGGGGTTTGGGGTGGTGGTAACAGTGTAAGAGATAGTGAAAGTCAACTGGAGATGAAGATATCTAGTCAGGATGAAGGTAAGAGCTAGAGAGAGATTTAGACCTCATGAGACCTTTCCCAAGGAGAAACCGTTGAATGGTACATGGGGTTATGTGTGAAAAGGAGAGCCAGAAGTGACCCAGGCCCTCAGAAGCAGAGGGGTGGGGAAGTTTACGAAGGGAGAAGTCCTCTCACAATAGGCTGTGCAGAGAAGGAAGGTAAAGAGCAGCGTTTGCCCATTAAAAGCTCAATTTGACTTTAACTGAAAGCTTGCTATTTTTTAAAAATCCAATTGTATATATACAAATATTATAATTTTTTTAATCCACAAAGCCAGAGCCAATTAACACACTGATTGTAAAACTAGATATTATAGCAAGGTGGTTTAAACAAGAATAATCATTTACATTTTTTAAATCCCAAGCACTCTCTCAAATGTTATTTTCCTAGTTTTCTTTCCCCAAAGGAAAAAGTAACATTAGGGATTTGGATGATTTCTTTTTTAGTGTAACGTTTTTTAATGTTTTTTTCTATTTTTAAAATATTTCAATCAACTTTATTTACAAAATACTAACCTAGGAATTACAATTCTACAAAGCATCCATTTGTAAAAATATACAATCAGATTATGATAGATAATTCAAATTTACTTTAGGAGAAAGACAAAAATGTTTTGGTTTCTTACCATTTCTAGAAGTTCGGCAATGAAAGAGAATCCAATCTAAGAAGAGGAAAATGGGAACTCCTTGTTGGAGAGATACTTATTTTGATAGAAGGATATTGCAGATCAAAAAACTGCTTTGCAAAATAGGTCCCCATTGTGGCTCATAAAAGTCTTCTCAAAAAACAAGAAGATAGTGTCCCCTTGGATCCACCATCATCACAAACACGTAATTGGAGTTACAGGTGAAGAAGCAAAACAAAGGTGCGAATCTCAGAGGAGAGAAAGGGAAAGGTCTTCCCTCTAACCAGGGCTGACCCTTCCTGGAGGACCACGCCAGAGCACTCAGCCTGGAGCCCTAATGGAAGAGGCCACTGGGGGTTTCATAAACTTGATTTTTTTCCCAGTGCCTACGTTTCCAGAAGTATCAGTCTTCCAGTGTATCTAAATTTGACTGTTTAAATTTGTTTGCTTAGTTCTTTTACTCTAAAATCATTTTTACTCTGAAAGACAAGAATTAGTTAAATGGAAAAGTGAAATGGAATTAACTTCCACTGGTCACCTCCTTCTCAGCTGTTCCTGACCACTCACAATTAAGGCTGACATCCTTTTAGGATAAGTGGTTACTTAACATTCATGTAAGTTTAAACATGTCAAAATTTTTTACATTTTCTTTCAAGTACTTTGGAAAGTTGCATAGCAAAATGTTTCTCCCTTTGTCTAGCAGCTGATTTTTAACTGAGTGAAAACTTTTGCGAGAGAGAGAGAAAGACAGAGAGAGAGAGAGGGAGAGTTATCCAAAATTCAAGGATTGCCGTCCATGCCATCATTTCCTATCTGCCATAATGAGGACCTGGACTCAAGTTTCCAGCTGCAACAGTCTTACACAGCTTCTCCAGAAGCTCAAGACACAAATCCAAGGCAGTTCCAGCCTCTTTGTAGCTCTGATGGATGACAGAGTTGCTGTTAGCTGCCAGTGTCCCAGGAGTCCCACAACAAACCAAGCAGAACACAGAATTCAACCTAGATCCACCCCTGCTCCTGGTAAATGGGAGAGCCCATCAATGGAGCAGGTCAATAGCACTGCCCCCTCTCCTCTTCTCTCTTCTCTTCCCCCCACCCCTCCCCTCTCTGCCTCTCTCTTCTCTTCTCCTTTCCTCTCCTCTCTTCTGTCCTCTCCTCTCTCTCCCTTCCTTCCTCCTTTTCTTCCTTACTTTCTTCCTCCTTCCCTTCCTCTCTTTTTACAACTTTATTAAAAAAGTAATTGACATATAATAAACTGCCTATATTTAAAGTGTCAATCTGATAAGCTTTGCCAAGTATGTACCCATGAAAACATCACTACAATTAAGATAACATTTCCATCACCCCCAAAGCTTCCTGGTAGCCCTTTGTGTCCATCCTTCCCTCCACCTCCAACTCAGGCAAACTCTTACCTGCTTTCTATCATATAGATTTGTTTGCATTTTCTAGAATTTTATGTAAATGGAACCATGCAGTATGCATTCCTTTTTGTCTATCTTAAAGCATAATGATTTTGACATTCATTCATTTTTGTTGTGGGTCAGTACATTTTTCCTTTTGTGGTAGAATTCTGTTATCTAGATATACCATAATTTGTTTAACTATTCACTTATTGATGAGCCCAGTTCTATAAGTGGAGTTGTTTTGAACATTTATATATGAGTATTTGTGTTAAAATATGCTTCTCCTCCTCTTGGGTAAACACCCAGGACTAAAATGTCTTGTCATAGGGTAGGTACATGTTTAACTTTTTAAGAAATTTCCAAAACATTTGTATTGCAGAATTGGTATTATTTCTTCCTTAAATGTGTGGTAGGACACACAAATAAAGCCATCTGGTCTTGGAATTTTCTTTGTGGGAAAAATTTAACTAAAAATTCAATATCTTTAATAAGTATAAGATTACTTAATGTTGTTCCAATTCCCTCTCTTTATTTTTTGCCTTTTTTCTGTTTTTTTTTTCTTTTTGCAGTCTTTTCTCTTTCTGTGTTTCATTTTGGATAGTTTATATTTATATGTCTTCAAATGCACTAATATTTCTTTCTGTAGTGTTTAGTCTGCTATTAATCCCATCTGCTCTATATTTTATCTCAAGCATTAATTTTTCATCTCTAGAAGTTTGATTTGGGTCTTTTTTATCTCTTCAATGTCTCTCCTTACCATGCTCATATTTTCCTCTATTTTCTTGAACATATAAAGCATATTTTAAATAGCTATTTTAATGTCCTTATCTATTAATCTTATGATTCATGTCATACCTGGATCTGTTTCTATTGACTGTTTTTGTTCCTTGATATATTATATATCTTCCCATTTCTTTGCAGGCCTAGGTTTTTTGTGTGTTTTGGGGGGGGGGGCACGGTGCAGACATTATGGATCTTTAGCTGTGGAGTGATGGATTCTTGCTCTTGTATTCCTTTTTATATTCTTGAAAGTTGTTCTGGGCAAGTTGAGTTACTTAGAAATAGATTGATCCCTTCAAACTTGCTTTTAATTTTTGTCAGGCAGGGTCATAATAACACTTAGTGACTCCACAACTAAGGGAACACCTTTCTGAGAACTCTACTGAATATCCTGTGTGTCAAGAGGTCTGAATGGTGGAAAGGTGAACTATCCTTGGTCCTGTGTGAGCTCCGGGCATTGCCCTACCTACTTCTTCCCTTTGCCTCAGAATTTTCCTCACATACATACACTGACCAGTAGTACTCAGCTAAAGACTTGAGGGTACCCTCTGCATTTTTCCAGAGCATTCTCTCTCCCTCCCTCCCTCCCTCTCTCTCTCTCTGTCTCTCTCTCTGTCTCTCTGTCTCTCTCTCTCTCTCTCTGTCTGTCTCTCTGTCTCTCTGATCCTGTATCTCTCTGCTTTCTGGTACTCTGCCCTGTGAATTCTAGCCACCTTTGTCTTCTCAAGGCTCTTTCTCCTCAACTCAGGGAGGAAACTCACTGCAGCCTGGAAACATTCACGAAGCAGTGAGCTGGGCCCATCATAGGATGCACTTCAACTGTTTCTCTTTTCTCAAAGATCATTGTTCTCCACTATTTTAAAATAACTAAACACTATTATTGTTTTACATACTTTTATCCATTTTTAGTTGTGTAAGGCAGAAGGGTAAAAGCACAGTGCCAATTACTCCATCACAGCACAATTTGTAACTCTGATTCAAGGGATTTAAAAGCAGGTCCAGAGATCTGAACTATGAATTCCAAGGGTTAATGTTGAACAATTTCTACAAATTTCTTAGTCTGACCCACAGCCACTAACACATATGAAAAGGAATTCAGTGTTCCTGATAGGAATCCTATTTTCATTTTCATAAATTAAGATTCTAATTATTAATATGTGTTACTCCATATTTTCAAATCCTAGCCCAAAGATTCAGAGATATTTTCTCTCTCGCTCTGTGTATGCGTGGGTGTGGCGGGGGGAGGGTCAGGGAGTGTGTTGGGACGGGGTAAGCAGGGAATGCTCCTGCAAACACACATGTGCATATGCTTTGTATCCAGCTGTGTGACTGGATTTAGGCTTAAAATAAAATTGATGAGTAAACTTTGTTTAATGCATGCAAACAGGAAATTGTCACTTATTAATTCATTAATTAGAGTCCTGTGTATGACATTATTGTGAAGGATAATCCTTTGCTCACAAAAGTGAGGTCTTGCTCTTAGAATGAAAGAGACTGAGGTTCTGTTAAGGAATCACCTTAGATCACTGCACAGCCAGCCAGTTTCCATCCAGACCCCCTTGTATCTCTCATCTCCTAAGACTGGGTCTTACTCCCAAAGTAGTAAGCTCTTGACTGGACTAGAGCCTTTCATAAGAATTAGTCACCAATTCATCCTGCCTCCCCTTTCCTATGAATCCATTCCTACAGCCACCTTGGCTGCCTGCCCAGAACCTTGACTTCTTCTCAAATTTGGACTCACTTTGTTTTCCGCGCCTGGCTGAACCCAAGGCTCATCTACCTTTCCTTGACCTTTGGTATAAATTTTCTAGGCTCCTGTCTGCCTGTCCACCTGGCCATTGCTTGGCTTGATGCCCAGTATATGTTAAAAGCAAAAAGCAGGATATAGGAACCCACTTGTTTCCTCTGAACTATGGAAAGGCAGCCAGTGGCCAAGCGGGATGGATATGGTACCTATTTATAATGTTAAATAAACCAAGGACGTACCTACAGTTCAACCAAATACTCCTTAAGCCAGGCACTATGCAAAGGTCTAGAAAACAAGCTGAAAACCGGCACTAGCCCTGATGATGGGGGCTCACAGTCTAGCATGGTAGACAGGCAATAAGGAGATTATAACACAGCATGTGAAAGAACCACGGCTTCTCCTTGCCTGTCTAGTTTCAAACACTCTATTCTTACTTACATATATATTCAGACAATAGACTAGACACATTATTACTAAATGACTGACACCGTGTCCAGACTGGTTTCCAAAAACAGTCTATACATCTGTTTTTGTGACTCAATTGTAAATTCCCAAAGGATAGGGTCCATGTCTTACGTCTCTCTTGTCATTCCCAGTGCCTCACATAAATTTTCCTTATATTAAAAAACATGCAATTCATAGATATAAGGGTCTACTATAACATAGTAAATCAATTATAAAATCAATGCAAAATAAACTAAAGTATGCCTTGTGATATGTAGCAATAATTCTATTTAAGAGGATAGAGATGGTTACAATTCACAATGGGAAGTTAATAGGTTAACTAAATGATTAAAAGGTTAATAAAGTAAATGTATTAAAGTTGTTCACATTTGTTCTTCTTACCCCGAGCGTCATCTTTAATGCACGTGGGTTGTAAGGTCACACCCACACATAAGCAACCGCAGCACTGCTGGCACCAAGCACCTGGGTGATTGACAAGATGGCAGCTAGAACTCATTTTCAAACCAGGAAAAAATTCTACCTTCTGCCATTGTTACCATTTTTCATCATCTTTCAGCCACTACTTTGACCTACCACACCTCTGCTCTATATAAAGTTGCCTAAGGGAAAGAAGATAACCCTAGATAGTTTTGTGCCTAAGGAAAGGCAGTAGTAAGGATTTAACTAGCAGCCAAGGTAGGGGCAGGAGGTGGGGAGGAGGTCCACCTGACTCTGTTGGTTAGGAATCTTCCCAGTGGCATAAACCTAACTCAAACTGATATAATAATAAATAAATAATAAAGGTACAATGTTTATGCTTCAGGTACACCTAGAGTCAAGGCTCAAACAACGTCACCAGAACCCTGTGTCTCCACCTCCCAGTTCAGCCCTCCCCTGCGTCAGCTTCACTTTCAGCCTTCATTCAGCTCACTGAACAATTCCACCTTTCAGAGAAGCTGACTGCAGTGACATATTTTCTAGAAACTTACCATTGTATTTGATCATGAATAAAGGACGAATGAAATTGTTTTAACCACTCTCTGCTGTGTTACACTGCAATGTCAAGTTCAGGGACAAAAGTATTAAATATTGATCTAACCAAGAGAGGGGCAGCCCCTTCCACATTAACTGTCCCTGAACTCAGTGGTATCGTCAGGTCTCGTGAGCACATGCTGGGTCACACAAAATGGAAGATACATGATTCTGTGTGTCTGTTGAAGGCAGTGAAACTTCATGAGCAGTACATGTTCCGTTTCTCTGGCAAAGACCACGATGTGATTTATAATTCAGTTTTTAATTGCACTTTATGTCCTCAGTTACACATTGTCATGGTAAAATAATGTCATTTCATTCTAGCCTTTTCCTCTGCATTGGTCTGGTTTAGCACACATAATTTTGCAAAGTCAGATTGTGTTTTAGTCAAGTATTTATCCCAAGCAGAGTACTTGGTCCAAAGTAGGTGGGCCACAAGTGTATTTTAAAGAAAGCCTTCCATCTTCAGTAGTCTGGCAGTGTGCTGTTTTGCCGACACTGCCAGCCCCTGCGTGCCAGCTTACCAACTCCCCCACTGAGCGCACACGGCTGTCAGTCGTATGCTATGTGCCTATGTGTGTGTTCTAATTGAGGTTTAACTCATGTGTAGCACATGCACAAATCTCAAGTGCTCAAGTATAAAACTTGATGAATTTTTACCAAATGTGTGACCACCAACCAGCTCAATAAATAAAACATTTCCAGGAGGCTTCTTTAGGCCCCTTCCTGACAGTACAAAGATAACTGCTGTTCTGACCTCTGTCTCTATGAATTAGCCTTATTTTGAACTTCATATACACAAAATCATACTCTGTATCAGCTATCTTTGCTTTATAACAAACCACCCCAAAACGTGGTTGTTGAAAACAACCACCATTTATTTTATTTGCTCACAATTCGTTCAGTCGGCAATTTGGCCTGGGCTCACCTCTGCTGTCTGTTCCACCTTGGGTCACACAGGCTGCTTCTGTCATCCGCCAGCTCAGTTTGGTGCTTCATGATCTAAAAAGGCCCAAATAAATCTCTGGTGGCTTTTGTTGACTGTTCGTACAGACTTTATCACATGGCATTCGTTTTCCAAGAGGGTGAGAGCTGCAAGCCTCTGAGGCTCAGGCTGAGAAGTGACCCGACATTACCTCGTCTTGGTCAAAACAGGTCATAACAGCAACTGATACTCACAGAAGGAACACCCAGACTCTGTCTCCTACTGGGTGTAGTTGCAAAATATCTGTGGCCCTTTTTATTCAACATATAGAGCAGGTACTATTTTATGTCTGACTTCTCCCACTCAACATTATGCCTACAAAATTCATACATGATATTGTGATTATTATTAGTTTGTTCTGAAAACACTTTTCCAAGCAGTAATTACAAAGCATTTTGATCTGGAAGTTTCACAGTGGCTTGGAAGCCTATTTCAACACCACTACCCATGTTTCTTCTTGGGTTCTCAAACAAAACTTTGGATTTTTTCTCTGTCATATATTCCTATAATTCCTTTAATGGTAAAAAAAAAAAAAGTTTGTTTACATAGCCATTTATTAATTGCTTTGGCCTAAACAAATTTCCTTGAACAATCAAAACACAAATACTTTTTTTCTGAATGGTCTAGAAATACATGACAAAGCCAGGATGTCAGTGACAGGGAGGGTGCAGTAGCTGAGTCAGACAAATGTGACCGGAATCACACCAGCACCAAAGTGAGAGGCAAGGGTAAGGAGAAGGCAAGTAACATTTATTGGAGACCTATTGTGTGAAAAGCATGGTGCTACGCACTTTGCCTGAGGGAACTCAGTGAATCTTCACAATCTTGTGAGGTAGGCTTGATTATTCCCGTTTTATAGATGAGTGAGTGAGGCTTGTCTACCTACTACATGAAATCATTTGCCTGCAAAGTGGCAGAGCCTAGATATACATTTTCATATGTGCTACCTAGCATTGTATCAAATAATTGTGAAATAAATATCTTCAAGATGAGGAAGATTCATGAATTACAATAAATCAGACTGAAACAAACTCCTTGATTACCACTTGAATATACTGAGACTCAGAGAAAGCCAAATGACAGGTGCTGCAAACTTCTCGGCTTGTCCTCAAAGCACAAACTAAAATGCCTCATAGTTTTTTATGAATCATTTTTCAAATTAAATCCCCACCTGCCTCAAGTATCAGAGGATGAAATAGCACTGCCCATGTGCCCAGGAGTGAAACCACTGTGTGGTTGAAATGAGCCAGGGAGCAAGAAGAGTATGTCCAAGTCCACGTTCACATGTTCCATTTCCTGACACTATCCACCCATTCTAAATTGCCCTGTGCCTTTAGATGACAACCTCCCAAGCTCCCTGATAAAGTGCTCAGTGCTCTACTGGAGTCTCTGTTCCCACCTTCCCTGTTCACCCCTGACTCACTCTGCCCTGATAACATTGGACAAGTCTATGTCCTGTTCACACCAGATACCAACCCCATAAGCCCTTCAGTCTCTGTTCAACCCTCTCACTGGGCACAAAACAACCCATTCAAACCTGGGGCATGATTTACACTTTAAGAGTACAGTGGTCCTTCAGTATCCACAGGGCATTTTTTCCAGGACCCTTCTCAGATACCAAAATCTGTGGATGCTAAAGTATCTTAGTTGGCCTTCCAAATCCACAGGTTCTACAACCATGGATATGGAGGGCTGACTATGTATAGTTTGTGCTTCCTACAGTTTTGTTGCAGTAGGAAAACACTTGGTTCTGCACCACATGCTGTCAAAACAATGTACCTCCACACACAACTGTTAATTCTCACACTCTTCAACACACATACGTGCGTACACACAAATGCACATTTACTACTTCATGCAACAACCTCTTCATGGAAGTTAATCAATGCCCTTGTTTTTTTAGTCTGTTATTTAAAAAGGCATTTTTCTCTCCTGTCAAAGCTAAATATTTTCCATAAAACTCTAGGCCTTTTTAAGGAAGAAAATAAAACTAAATCAATAATCTATACATGCTGCAATTGTCTCAGCCTTTGAGGTGTTTTTCAGAGCTGCGATTCACTGTGGAGCTTTGAGGATCACCCACCCCAGGCTAAACAAAATTGATGTTCTGCTTCTGAAGACTACCGAAAAAAACACAGCACTGAAATCTCCTGAGTCTTAGAACCTAAGTCCTAGACCTGCTCTTGGCCAACAGCATGGCCTTGGGGAAGTTAAGACTTCTAGAAAATAGAAATAATAGTATCTATCTCATATTACTGCTGTGTGACTCAGTGACATAATTCACGGGATATGCTTGGTGTGGTATCTTGCCCATAAGGAGGCCTCAGTAAACGTTAGCTATTATTGTTCCCCAAAACTGTCAGAATCACCATTGCACCTTCAGCCTGACTCCCCATCTCCTTCCTGCCTCCTATTATTGGAATGTTGCCCTAGATGGAAATTTCCACACTCTGTCCTCACTTCCCATACTCTCATTCCTATTTGGTTCGACCCCATCCTTCTCCCCACTCCAACCAGGACCTTCCACTCTGCATTGTGGAACCTCTGTTTTAATGTAAACACACATACTCTTTGTTCTTTCTCAGTGCTGGCTTGTGCCTAAGCCAGCCCTTTCGAAGGTGACCTGCAACCCGTCACCTTGGAGGGAAGCATACTCTAATCACAAACTGAGCGCTTCCGTCATCTCCAAACACCTGTTTACTCTGAAATCAAAGCCGTCCACATAGATCACCTTTCTTCCTTTTTCTTGCCACCATATTTCTCAGCTTTTTCATAAATTGTACTTGGTTTTGGTTGCTTGGACTCATGTATTTAACGATTATTGAGCATGAATAGATGCACAAAACCCTGCATTAAGCAAGGGAATAAGAAGATAAATAAGTATCTAAATATAGAACTTATAAGTACCTATAAGTAAGTATTCGAGTCCTACGAATTAGCAGTCTGGTGGAAAGGCAAACATGTGCTAACGAGAGAATGGAGGAAGGACGAGCGCTACCAAGGGGGAGAGTGCTGGTGCACTAGAAGCTCCAACCCTGCAGCGCCTCCATGTCCATTGTGTCAGCCCTTCTAAACCCTGTCTCTTTTGTGACCTGATCACCTCCATTTTTTTACTTTCCCTGCCCAGAAACAGACCCCCACTTTTGATCTGGTCATCCATAATTCAGAATTGCCCACCTCCAAGATCTTAAATTGCCATGTTTGATGATAACCTCCAATCCTATTAAACTTGCTCTCTGCTTCATTTTCCATTAATTCTCAATATTCCCTATCCTCACTGCTCATTGGTCTCTTTTAGACTTTTTACAATCTCCATCTAGTGCCACCAATTCTATCAACCCATGTTCCCAGTCTTACCTCATTTAAGAATCCCTAACGTGGATCTTCAAACCATCCATATTCACCTTTCTCTTCCCAAGATGCTATTACTGAAAGTATTAAAAAGAAAAATAATTTAAAACTGTTGTACTTTCATCCAGTGAAACCCAATCACCGTGCCTACAAAGCCAGTTGCACATTGTTCCCTTTCTTCACATCCTCCTACCATTTTTGTCTCAGCCGAGGCCAAGGGCCCACTCCTCCTCAAATTATCTTTAAATTTGCATCCAGTTTTTCATCTTTCCTTCCCAGCACAGAGCACAGTTTTCTGCTTTCCAAGGCTAACCACTATACATGTGACCTTGATCTTCCAGGTCACCTCCTTGAGCAGCCATACCAATTGTTGGTTTACTTGATTCTCTTTCTCCCTCTCCACTGGTACCACCTAATCGGCCTATAAGCAAGCTGAAATTGCTCTTCCTGTCCTAAAAGAGCATTCCCTTGATGTGCTATCCCATAGGCTATCACCCATTCTCTTCTCCTCAGAGCCAACTTCTTGAAAGTAACCTTGTGTCACCGATTTCCACTCCTTGACCCACTCACTGTATCTCATGCCTGTGAAATCTGGCTTCCACCCATGGGGCTTTAACAACATTGCTTTAGCACAGATCACCAAGAAAAATACAGGATACTAGAGCAATCACTCAAAACCAAGGTTAAAATAGAACAGTTAGGCTTTTGCAGTGAAATTCTCACAAGAATTAAGTACCACCCAATTCTCACGGTTGTATGATGTTGATTTAAAATTTTAAAAAAAAGTCCTTAATTGTTTTTCTGAAAGAGGAAGAAACTTCAGGATGTAAATTACAAATCATGTGAGCTCTTTTTCCTCTTTCCTAAAATACTCTAATTTTTGGAGCATAATGACAATATATAGTATTTAAGGGAACCATCTTGATTTATAATGTATGACTTTTCCATTTTTCATTAAATGAATCCTATCAGATCTTATGGTTTATACAGTATTCTTTATTTATAAAAGTACCTCCTAGGAATTAGCAATGAACCAGTTTAACTAATTCTTCTATTATTCTGAAGTCAGGAAAGAAAAGGCATAAAAGTTTGGGGAAACATATCTAGAATGAACACATAACATGTCTATAATCTCCTGTCCTTGCAATCGAAGACCATAATACACACCCTTCTAACTATTGGAGAATAAAATTCAGTATGTTTTCATGAGTTTCAGAAGGCTTTAACACATTGCTGTTTCTGTCCACACCTTTATTATGACTCACTTTCCCTGGGATCCTGTTAACAATTTGTTCTAATGCATTAGTGAGAAGCCTAGAGAAAAACTCCTGTAACTATCATTCAGGCTGGAATACATCTTGTCCTAGTCCAACACTGTGCACTTATACAGTGTTATTCACTCACCAAAGGGAATTCTGGTTGCCATGAAAACAAGCCACAGGGACACTATAGACATTTCCCACAATTATTTGTTCCAAAGTAAATACACTTCCTTTGATTTTGACAAAACCATAAAACACAGAAGTGTATTGTGAGGCTCTGTTTAGCTGTGTGTTTACCAATACCCTGGAGGCTTCACTCTTTGAAATGCATGATTACATCATGCTGTTTCATCTGTCATCACTTGGCATGCCTGTATGTTATACCTAACAATCAGAAGTCAGCAGGGACAAACAATGAACTAATTCATGAATCAGGATTCCGGCTTATATTCCATTTGTGAAGGATTATTGTGATTTAGCTTAAATAAGCCTCTGCCTGGATTACAGGTTTCAAAGCACAAAAAGTGTTGACCAAGCCTGGGTCCCTGGTATAACACATGAAACAAAAAATATTCCTACTATCTCTGCCAGAGGACTGCATAGGCGCTAACTCATGCGCCGTCCCGGAGAAACAACAGAGCATACAGAAGATTGCCATTTCTAAATTGTATCACTGTTCTTCTCAACCATAGCAACGACACTGTTTTCACTGAACTTTCTTGTCCCGTCCAATCAAAAAGGCCTTCATGTGTTTGTGCCCCCCCCCCATATCTCTACTCTCCAAAAATCAGACAGTCACTTCAAGGGCGCACTCTGTTTTCATTTCTGATAGAAAACTCCTTTTGCTCTCTTCATCTATTTCATTAGCGTACAGGTAAGGTCGGGTTGTAAAAGAGCTCACAGGTAAAGTTTATAGTTTCTCTTTGTGGCTATCCTTGTATTTATTCATTCATTCAATAACTATTGAGCATCTAAAATATGTCAGGCACTGATCTTCCAAGAAACAATACAGAAGGGTCTTGTAGCTTTACAAACTCCTTCACTCTGGTTCATTTTAATCTATTCCCATGGACATGCCTCAGGGACCAGGTCACCCTGAACTCAAAAACACAGACCACACCTTCCTACCTATGCCCTTCTTCTGCTCCTTTCCTCTTTTCAAATGTATTATTTGGTATTACTGACACCTTGATTTCTCTCTCCTTGGAGTTCTCTAGACATACCTGCACTCAGGCACTGACTTACCTAGAGTCCACAGTTAGTCTTTCTAATAACACTCTGTCCAGTACCCTTCATTCTAGCCTCCTTTGTCCCCTCTGCCATCCCCATGACCACCCCGGCTCAGTCCAATCCAACTACACCACCAAAGGCTTGGTGGAATGGCATGGCCTCGGACCAAGCCCTAGCCTTTCAAATGAGTCTGAAGTTTGCAACTGCTTCCACCAATTGCCAGCTTAATCTCCATCAGCCTCAGTTTCTTCTCCAGGTGTTACAAATAATTATAGGCTCTGTTATGAGAAATAAAGGATGGATGTCTTAACCATATAGCATTGATCCTGGCACATAATAGGTATGAGTAAATGGCAACTAGCATTATTTTTTGTGTTGCTGGAAAAAATTGCATATTCATATTGCTGATCGTCATTATAAATGTATGAGCCCCAACCTTATCTGGGCCGTCAAGAATTTCTCATCCCGCTCCATAACAGCTGTTGTGAGCTTTACCACTTCCTTCAAGGGTCCCACCAGCTCCCTGCCTCATTGCCCTCAACAGGCAGCCTGACCTCCTCCTTCACTGAGAAATGGGTCCCTGTAAGCAAGTGCACCATCCTCTTCTGTCCTGACCTCCATCCGCCTTTCATCACGCCTCTTCTCTGGCTTTACTCCTATCTCAGGGAAAGAAGTACCCTTGCTTATGAGATCAATAACTAAATGACACAGGAAGTATTTATGGAATGCTGACCAACCGTGTGTCAGGCCCTGTGCTGGGTGTCAATGTGCCCTCATACATCTTTAGCTTCATATAGGAGTCAGACCAGTAAACAAACAAGAACCAAACAATGGGATTCATGTTACAACAGATGCAAAGACAGGTATTAGCCAAGACTTGCAAGCAGCTAGGACAGCTTTCTATAGGAGGTTGCACCTGAGCTAAAAACAGAAGAAATAGTAGTAGCCAGGTTGGGGGAAGGGGAGGGGCTTTCAGGCAAAGAAAGAAGGATATGCAAATCATGGAAAGTGGAGGAGCCAGGGGATGGGCTTAGATTTCATTACAGATGTGAGAAACCTGGGGCAGCACAGCGGCTGGATACTGCAGCTGGACTGGAAACTCAGTTTGTAGCACTAAGTGGGTAGGAATGGAGAAGCCAGGCAGACCCTCCCGCCTTGCTCCAGAGGCAAATAGCAAATCTAGTGCTATAGAGGGTGATCATAAAAACCCCGAACTGGGGCATGGCACTCTGTGCTGGAGGTGGAATGGCTTCCCCTACATATGACTCAGGAGGGACCTGTTGATTATGATCACAGTCCTTAAGAAAGATGGGCCAAAGTCACTGCACCATTTTCTGTGGGAAAGAAATTGAGATTAGAACCATATTTGTTTAGAAATCCAGCTTGCTTCCATCCCACCCCCACTTTTTTTTTTGGCTACATGTACCTCCATGAACAGATTAGAGAGAAACTTGTCCTTTTGTATCCCAAATAAGGCAAAATTAAGTTTTATGTACCTTTCAAATATAGGCCCATAGTTTCTTCTTTGGAAAGGATAAAAAAGATTGGAGATCTTCACAGTTTACTAGAAAGACATCCTGAGTCAGCTTCAGCGACCTTGCCAGGGCCATGGCCATCATTTGCCACCCCTCCACGCCCCCGCTCAAGTCTGAGATCTTCCAGATAGCTGCAGATTCTCATCCTCAGGTGGAGGGTTTGTAGAGTAAATGGAGGTAGTTTGGCTTCCTCACCCAGGTGTCTGGGTAACTAAGGGGAGCAGTTTCCCATAACCTTGAGAATGGGCCTGATGTGCAGTGTTCTCATAGCCTTGAGACTGAGTCCCATAAACTGTTCCCACAGCCTTGAGTGGGCTCACATGTGTAGTATGAAGCTCTGTTGCAAAAGATCTGTTGGCATCCTGACTGCTTTGTTTGTCTCTAATACTTAAGCAGGTAGGAACTCCCCACTGGGTACCATGACATGTGCTATGCAAGGGGACAGGTGACATACAGTGTGCCATGCAGGGACATGTAAGGGGACACACAGCTTGCAGTGTACATGGCTCATCCACCTTTGAATAAAGGCATGTCAGACATCCCAATGGCCCCCGTGAATATTCTTCTGTCTGACCACATACCGTGAACCTGTCTGGCTTTGAACTGTTGCAACACAGGGCTCAAGGCCATGTGGGTCCTATCCAGATCTTGTTTAGATATTAGTTTTGAAAGGAATAAAAGGATATGAAATAATTTGACTGGGTTCTACCCCTTGATGCATGGAATTTTGTCTTTATGTTTAAACGAAGTGAAGTCATCATTCCCTTGGTGGGTGTCATAGTTCCCATTTCCAACACTGAGCTTCTAAAACCCTTGGAATTTTTTAAGTGATAAGAGAGATAATGGTGTCTTTTGTCGATCTCTTTCTAATTAATTTATAAAAACTCTATAAGTTTTGTTTTACCATTGGCTGCAAATAATTTTCAATTCAATGAAGGATTTTTCAGTGCATAAAATGTTTTATGTCTTCGATGGATTTTATCTTTTACTGATATTGCAATGGTCCCCTCTCTTGTGTTCAGTGTATTTTGTCTTAAGTTCTTCTTTTCTCTTACAATATTTCTATTCCTAACTTTCTTTGGCATGCATTTAACTTCTATCTTTCCATGTCTCTTTTTAAACATAATTCTTTGTCAGTTAATTTTAAGTGTATCTCTTATGAATAAAACATAAGTGGTCTTGCTTTTTTACACAAATGGAAAGCCTTTGCTTGTTGTTGAGTGGTATAGGGAAGAGAATTAACTCGTTCACACGCATTTTGACTACCGACCTATTACCACTGATTTAGTCCTATTCCTGCCATCTTAATTTGTACTTCAATGTATTATACTTGCTCTTTGCTTCCTTTCTTCTTTATTACATTTTGCCCTTTTTACTCTAATAAATATAACTGAACTTACACATCTCTATCAAAGTCAAGAATTATTCAGAATCTATAATCTATCTTCACACAACTCATCTATCTTCAAGATCAGACCTTCAGCAGAATTTTAATTCCTTTCCGCCCTCTTAGGCTTCATTGAAGGAAACTGAAATTTTGGCTACAGGTTGTTTTATTGTTATAAATTTATTTCTTCTGATATAAAAATCCTTAAAACTTGAATTTAACTTTACAATTACAGCATCAGTTAATTACTATAAATTTTATATTCACCATTCTATATTGTCTACCTCAGCTTCCCTTTCTGACTTCATTATTCTGATTTGTTTTTCATTTGGCTGGAGTAGTTCCCTGAGTAACTATTTTTATAACAGGTATAGGTAGCATAGTTTCTGTGTTTTTTCACGTTTTCACAATTGAATGATAGCTTAGCTGTGTGTGGAATTCTGGGGCTATGGTCATTTTTCCTTAGAATCCATCATCTCCTAGCTTATAGCGTTTGTTTATGAAAACTCAGATTCCAATCTGATTATTTTTCTTATTTTCCTGATTTTCTATTTTTTACCCACCTAGAAGCTTGGATTGAGAATTTTCAAAGCATATGAACTAAAAAGTTACTCAAAAAGAAAGCAGTAATACCTGTCTTGAGGATTTAATGGTTTCCTAAAAGTGACTTAAGAATAATTTATATTCTACTAGAAAATAATGGCTAAGTTTTTTAAGAAACATAATAATTAGTTTTTAAATGAGTAGCAAAAAAGCGAATGTGATTTATCTCAATGATCAAAACAAACAGGTTAGGCAGAATGAATTATTTTTGGAAAGTTTATAAAATTAAGTACTACGAAGTAAGTTTCTCAAGAGTCCAAGAGGGTCCTTGGAATTGGGAAGGAATTCCAGGTCCAATCATATAACATTCAGCATTAGAAGAGGATGTGTCCGTCACTTTACCTACACTATTCTTCATGACTAGTTCTCAAAGAAGATAAATACTTACTCAGGCCCCAGGCACTAATAATTAAGTGGCGAAACTAGAATTTGAACCCAAGATTCTATGCCTTGTCTAACATCCTCTTAAGAATGCACCTTGCAAAAGTGAATGCTGAGTCCCTGCCTTCAAGTTGTTATCTAGGTAGACCCTATTCAGTGTACTTAGTTTTAAAAGAAAAATAAGGCCTAGCATTTTTCTTCTTGTTATTAAAAATTAGGCCATGAGCCCTGACTGGTGTGGCTAAGTGGATTAGGCATTGTCCTGCAAAACAAAAGGTCACTGGTTCCATTTCCAATCAAGGCACATGCCTGGGTTGTGGGCCAGGCCCCCTGGGCAGGGCATGTGAGAGGCAACCAACTGATATTTCTCTTAGCACATCAATGTTTCTCTCCTTCTCTTTGTCCCTCCCTTCCCCCTCTTTAAAAATAAGTAAATAAAATCTTTGGAAACTAACTAAATACATAAATATGTCCATGAATCTGTGATGCAGAAGAAAAGTGTCCTTATCTAGGTGAATTTTTATACATTAGCATTTAGGGCAAATTGCCCAGAACTCCAATACTAATTTACCTCCAGCAACTCAACCTGTAGCTACTGTTGAATATTTGGCAAGTAGATTTCCCTCAGGGTAATAGTCAAATTAAGAAGTCTCCTTAAAGAAAAGGTGTTAGTCTTAGGCAACAATTCAAAGCTTGGTGTTCAGAAGTGGGAGGTACTCAGAGCAGCGCCCTGGTGGTAAAGGAGGTGAAAGATTGCCTGTTTCCCTTGGCTAACCCTTGCTTAATGGATCTGTGGTAGGATTTGATGTGTAGTGGCGACAATCTTTACTCTGCACTTAAAATTCTAGTGAACCATATTTTAACTTCTAACTCCAAGGTTGTCATAGCAGATTTGGGGGTCGGGGTGAACATTTCCAGGATCACACTTGAACTGTCTGCAAGTATGAAAAAGCAATGGAGTTTGGCCATCCAGACAGGTGCATCCCACGCCTCTCCCATTCCCTTACAGCAGAACTCAAATGGATGAGTTTGTTCCCACTGAACTGACAGTCCCCTTGGATCAACCAGGAAAATAATAACAATAACAACAACAACTAACTTTATTGATCATTTGCTATTTGATAAGTATATTCTAAGGGCTTTACCCTTCATTTAATCCTCACAACAACTCTATAAGTTTATATACCTTTTCTATTAGATGAGAAAACTAAGGCCTAATGACATTAAGTGATTTGCTGAAGATTATACAGCTGGCAAGTGGCAGATTCAGGATTTGCACCATATAAACTGACTCCGGAATATGCATAACTAACCACTGCCATTTATAAGGTTTTGTGTGATCACATCTGAACTTTAGAGAAAATATTTTTATCACTTGGATCAATGTTGGTAGGGCTGAGTGAGAGTTTGACTGAGAAAGTTGACTGCTATAGGACTAACTCCTACAAAGTTAAGCAATATTCTTTGCAGACTCAAAAGGGATCTAGAAGACAGAATGTCAATGAAATGTAAACACCAAGATGAATAGGGTGGAAATCAGTGGCAGCACTGTAGAAAGGAAAAGCCACAACTGAATGAGCAGGTCAGTTCTCAACCCCAAAGCACAGTCTGTGGCAACAAGAGTAAGTTGTGCCTTACTTCCCAGTAAGGTACTGAACTTGCTCACTGTCCTGATCAGAAGTGATTTAAGAATTGGGTATAATTTATATGAAGAAATCTAAAACACTCATTTGAAGAGTGCATCTTTATGTTCATTACAGCATTTTTTACAATAGCCAAGATATAGAAGCAACCTAAGTGTCCATCAATAGACGAATGGATGAAGAAGATGTGGTACATATATACAATGAAATATTACTCAGCCATAAAAAATAATGAAATCATACCATTTATGACAACATGGATGGACCTAGAAGGCATTATGCTAAGGGAAATAAGACAGAAAGAGAAAGACAAATACCATATAATTTCCCTTACATGTGGAATCTAAAGAACAAAATAAATGAACAAACAAAACAGAAACAGACTCATAGATATAGAGATCAGACTGATGGTTGCAAGATGGTTGGGGGCAGGGTGGAAAAGGTGAAGGAAATAAGAAGTGCAAATTGGTAGTTACAAAACAGGCATGGGTATGTAAAGTATAGCATAAGAAATGCTGTCAATAATATTGCAATAACTGTGTATGGTGCCATGTGGATACTAGATTTATCAGAGAGATCACTCAGTAAACTATATAAATGTCTAACCACTTGCTGTGTACCTGAAACTGATATAAAATGATATTGAATGCCACCTAATTTTAAAAAAGAATTGGGTATGGCTGAGCCAAATGGAAGACACGTGGGGGAGGGGCTCAGAAGGCAGAGGCTGGAAACCAGAATAAGCATAAAAGGGAAAACTTTCAGATCCATGTCCAATTTCAACTGGGGAAACATGTACTAATAATTTCCCAGTTTGAGTTAAATTTCTACTGCCTAAGATATCTGACCTCCCTTAATGTCCCTTTATTATATGCATTGAATAACAGGAATGTTCAATGCAAGTTTGTTGATCGATGTCTAGTGTGAGATAGAAGGAAGGATTGCCCTTCATGTTCTCCCTGTCTCCTGGTGATTCTCTTTTGCCAGTGAGCACCTCCTGCAGTAGGACGCCTACTCTTGAAAGCCTGCAGCCACACCATGGCCAGGAGCTGGCTGGATAAGTCCCAGATGGCCCAGATGAGCTTGACCCATAAGATACAGGGTGTGGCAAACCAAGGAATTGACAGTCCTGCCTATGACAGCCAATGGGGCTTTTTTAAAATACCCACAAAATACTGTCTCAAATGAACTAAAATTCCTCTTCAGTGAAAGAGGACTGACTAGGAACCTAGAGATCAGAGCCTAAGGTATAAGCTTTCCCGGCTGGCTTTTTAACTTCATATGGCTGTGAAAGACCTGGGTTTTTTTGGTTACTTGCATCATCTTCTCACATTCAAGGTTTTCAGTCAAGGATGTATCTGGATATCAGGGGGAGATACTAGCAGCTGTAAGGGGAGATTGGCTACCTTTTATTTCCATCAACCTCAGAGGCATTGCTTTTGGCCAATCTTCCCACCCCATATGAAAGGATTTCTTTCTTCTCCTTTTGATCTAGTTTTCTGGCAAGACGTGTACACCAGGGTGGACAGTGGGTCTGTTGGGGCTGCATCCAGAATGCAGGAATCAGGGGGTCATGTCCTCATGGGACATAAGTCTAGGAAAAAACATAAGCTCCATGGGATGAGGGTCTGTGCTGGTCTTGTACTGCCCATGTCCTGGGCACTGATCATAAAGCCTGGGACACAGCGAGCATTCAGTAAAGGTGGTGGGTGTTCAATAATATCTTTCTCAGTAAATTTACTCTGGCGCAGAATCTAGTGGTGCTAAATGGCAGTACATGGGATAACCTGGAACAAATTCTATCCCATCTGTATTCTGAGGGGCTAACACTATAGATTATGATATCATTCCCACATATTTTCTGGGGCTCTAGACTCAAAAGATGCTCAGCAAAAAAAATTGATTTAGTGAACAAGTAGTCACTTGGGGTCCCAATTCATATTATTCTATTAAAGAGATCTTTCAGTTTTCCTGTAAAAAAAAACATGTTTAATTTAACCCAGGATTTCTTTTTTCTTTTCACTATGGAATCTTCACCTTGCATGCATTAGTTGCTATCCCGTGAAACTAGTGTCCTTGGAACTCACCTTGTAATTACTTTAAGAAACACGGAGTTATATCATGATTAGCCCTCTATTGCTTCCAACCATCCTTCAAATGGATATTCTAGACTTTCCTCTGAAGCCATTTATTAGGTGAGACTAAGGAACTGTAATTTCCAAGTCACCCTACATGAAAATAGGAATCAAAACTCCCATTTTTCTCCCTACGAAGGGAGGTTAACACTGTCTAAGTACTTTGTTAAGGGCAGCTCTGTATCAGAAATCTTGCACGTTGCCTGGCCTGGAGCTTAGCGTGGCTCAGGCACCTGGTGGGAGTGGAAGTTGGACCACTGGTCACAAAGAATGCTGGCTTCCTGTGACTTCCTGTGATGTGTCAACCTGACGAGGCTAATGTGCCTAGTTATAAGATTAAACACTAATCTGGGTGCTGTTATGAAAGTATTTTGTAGATGTGGCTAACATCTACAATCAGTTGACTTCAAGTAAAGGAGATTATCCTCAACAATCAGTCTGGGGCTCTTCCAATCAGCTGAAAGTTCTTAAAAAGAAAAACTAAGGTTTTTCCTGAGGATGAAGAAATCTCACCTGAGTGTATCCAGTGTCCTGCTGGTTCTGGTTCTCAGGTAGAGCCCTGATTAGTGCTAACACTTTTCAAGCAGAGTAAGGAAAGATGAACACAGCATCTGCCCCTCAGGCTGCATAAAGGGTCTGCCTCAAAGCCATGGGGAGTATCAGAATCTGCAGTGATGAGAAGGCTGGAAAGGAGAAACAGAAAAAACCCTTTGCCCTCTACCCCGGGCCAGCGTGCGCCCCCTGATCAGCCTGTGTCTCTTCCGGGTTGCTGCCCAGCAGTGTGGCGGGAGGAATTGCTCAGCGTCGTCATGTTTCCCTGTGTAGGCACAACCAGGTGCATTAATTTGTGCAAAAGAATGCCTGCTTTCGATTTAACAAATTTTTCAGTTTAACAGTATCTCGGGGCATTTGTTTTGATTTAGATGAAGAGCCTAGATTTGTACATATTATGGAAACAGGCTGCAGTTCTCCCTTTGGTGAGGAATGTGAAATCTGGCCCATTCGCCAGCACTGATGTGAGGGAGAGATGGGACACGTGTGTGCACTTACCTGGACGTCCTCTTCACGGTGTATAAGGAGGACTTTAATTTTCATAATTTATGCTGAAAACATTAAAATGTGCGTACTCCTCAATTCCAGGTCTAAGATTTACCCTGAGGATATGTACAAAGTTATAACTTATAAAGGATTTCATTTCAATCATAAAACATTAGAAGCCACTTAAATATTGAACATAAGAGGTTAGCAAGCTATGACATAGGAATATACAATAAAATAAAATAAAAATAGCTGCGATTCATTTAATGGGGTCAGGCACTGTTCTACAAGGGTTTCATATGTTTTAACTCAGTCCGCACAACAAATCCACAAGGCAGGTTCTCTCATCTTCTTTTACAGATGAGCTAACTAAGGCACAGAGCAAGTGACAGGGTAAACTGCACGAGGCCCACAGCTCGCGGATGGAGCCAGGATGCCAGCCTGAGCGTGACGTGCTGTGTCTATGCTGTGCCTCGCTCTCGGAAGGAGGATGTCATTTCAAACAGCCATATGTTCCTATATGTATTTACAAAACAGAGTAACAGCAAAGATGGAGAGTGTTACACTTTCAAACCAGTGAGCTTCCTTTTTTATTGCTCATCTCTATATACTAAATTTTCTATAATAAATGTCTAATATTGATCATTTATATTTAAAAAAATAAAAACAAAAAACCATGTTATTATTTTTACTGGGAGCCAGCTGGATGCAGACTGATGTTCAGAGTAGCAACTCAAGCCAGTATGTTCCAGAAGAACACGGGCCAGGCAGCATGAGAGGGCTCCTACAGGGCGCAAGCTCCGGGCTTTCTGGTTACGCACACTGTCCGCGAGCCAGTGAGCCAATGAACTCTCTTCTAGGAACAGAGAGCTAATCGGGGAACATCTCCTGGACCTTCCTTTAGCTAGTTTCCAAACCTCAGTTTTCTCCACCCAGCCAAGTGTTGTGGTTGCCAACAGTGACCATGAGTTTTAAGTCCATAATCTTTTGAAAAGTCAGGGGAAAAAAAGAAGCAACACATGTGATGAGTTGGACTTCACAGAACTCTGTGGGTGTGCTCTGCATCTCCTGCAGACTGCATACCTGTTGACTGACATGAAAAGGAATCTGAAATGTAACGTTTAGAACTGGATAGACTCTTAAAGATATAATCTAAATATCTTCATTTGACAAAGATCCCAAAGCTCAGAGACTTGAAATAACTTTCACTGTTACCTGGATGCCATAGGCCAAACTAGACTTAAAACCCACGTTTTTAGTGCCTAGTCCAATGCTCTCTCATTCATTGTGCCGAATGGAGCTTGGACTCAGGTGAAACAAGGGAAGGAAATATTGGTGTGAAAACAATAGATATTTTATGAAAGCCATTTTCTATTTACTCCTTACACTAGCAATATATACAAAAGAGAAGTACATGGAGTTAATCATGGAGTTTCCCACCCTCTCCACACACAACAACCCCCCACCAGGAGGTGATTACTGCAGTCAGTAATTTGGGGTGTGCCCTTCCAGGCCCCTTTGCACAATGTCCTAGATGTATTTACTAGTGTGCTAGATACAGTTCACTCTGGTTCCCAAGAGCCAACATAACTTTTCAGGGAAGTTGTGAGCTGGTTGTTAAACACAGTCATTAAAAGTTGTAAGTACTCAAAACTCATCACTTCCTTTTTTTTACTACCGTTTACTATCATCTGCATTTTGGGGTTATTGACATTTATTGTATCTCTATGGTGGAAACACAAATGGTATCTCACTGTGCATCTCTTCCCAACTTTAAGCCCAGTGATGCTGTGGTGGTAGAATCTGTCACAGTGGGAGTATTTACACCACGGAAATTGACAAACACTACAAATCATGCCTCCCCTCCCTTTCCTCCCTCCAGAGAGTCAATATTTAAGCATTTATTTGCATACCATAATAGATTTTTTCAAGTATTTTTTCTTTATATAAAGAAGTGAGGTGGGTGAACACTTAAAAGTCTGTTAAATGCATTTCTTTTCCTTGGTGGAAATAGAGAAGAAACACTCACTGTAACATGTAAAACATCTTTGCCATCAAACTGTTTTTTAAACTATAATTCTTTTCTCCCTCTATAAACTGCTCCCTTGATAATCTAGCCTTTTATTTTAACTAAATCCCAGTTCCTTTTAACTTTCCTCTTCAAGTTTAACTGCCTCCCACCTCAATTCACCCCCACACATTGCAAGCCCTCTGAAAGACAGAAGAAGCATTTTTAATGGTAAAGGTGAACTTTTTCAAAGGTAATTACTTAATAGGCAACCAAACAAGAATGGCTGGGCTTGCTTTGCCTGGTAAGCACTAGATCTTGTTAGCTGCTACTCCGACACTCCTAGGCTGTTGAGTGTCAGAGGGAAAGCAATATACTAAAGTCCCTTTTGTTTACACACCAAAAGATTAGGTTTCCTTGAATTCCAAAGGAATTTCAGAAGATTAACTTTCAGATAGGAAACTTCATAGGCTGAGCAGGCTGAGAAAAGAAAAAAACATCATGTCACCCTCAAGCAGTTCCATCAAGGGATGAAATTTTAAATCACATCATGTCTCACACCCATTTCTTAGTGCAAAATAAATCACTTGAACAGAGTGCAAGCCAATTTTTACTTTAAAAATGTTGTGTCCTAAGGCTGTCTTCTTGAACTTCAAAAGCACACTTTGTAATTACTCTACCTATCAAAGGAAACTCAACATTTCACCCCCAATCTTTTTCAGTCTGTGTTATCACTTTTAATTGTTAATAAACCACATTAATTTTAAGCTGATTATTCTGTTTAGAAATTCCACACTAAATTATAATAAATGAATTTAGTTATGAACAGGCTTATCAAGTGGGTCTTTTTCTCTGCCCTTCATTGGTTTTATTTTTAGTAATTTCTGACATTTTGGAGACACAACAATTAATGCCCTTTGTTTCTTAAAAGAATAGTGTTCTGGGAATGACAAGGATAAAAAGAAGTCAGAGATTTTGCCATTGACATCATTTGATTGTGGGTTATGAGCTTGACTGCAACATTTGTTTCTTTGTTTGTTTTTGTTTTAAGAAAAGTGAAAAGCTAAAAAATAATTTGCCAGATTCAGACCACATTGTTAACCTGTATAATTCATCCAGATTTGTTTAAACCCTTCATTTTCTTAACAAGTTTTTCCACAACCTGGAATTAACCAGCTAAGTACTTCTTATTATCAACCTCCCTGTCAATGTAGATGCTGACCGTGCTTACTTTAGAAAAGCATTAGTTCACAAACCACACTTTTCCAGCCTGGCCAATTTTCTCTAGGAGTACAGACAAAACATCCTTGGGATGGAAGCATGCCATGCCTGTTCCCACTTGGATACCCAGCTCAGATTTCAGGAGCAGGGAGCACTGGCTGCCTGACTCAGAAGTTCTCAGAACATCCTTCTCCCCACCCTCACAGTACCCGTAGTGCTGAACCTTCCACTTGTTGGGAGCTCCCTCTGCTCTGCCGTCCTTCCCAACCTCCTGGGTGAAACTGGCATGCCTTTCTCATGCTCCCACCTGGGAGCAGCTGTCACCACACCCCATCATCAGCATCCTTATCCTCTAACAAGGGCTTGCTGTGGTGCCAAGCACTGTTCTACGTGTTTTACATGTGTTAACTGAAGTAATCCTCATCACTGCCCTATTGTAAGTGCGCTTGTTATTCACACTTTATACATAGGAACACTGAGGCCCCAAGAGGTTGGTGCCTGAAGTCACCCAGCTGGTAGATTACAGAGCAGGACAGCTCCAGGGACTGTGCAGTCAAGTGCTGTACCATACCACCTTTCAGCATTGAGCTACTTAGCTACCTAGTTGTTCCTCCACTGGCCCACTCTCTCTCAGAGGGTGGGGACCATCTCTTACCCATTCCTACCACACCCAGAGTGCCTTCTATAGCGCTTGGCGGATGGTAGAGGCTCCTTAACTGTTAATGGAATGAATGAGTGGAGTTCTCCTACCATTTCCAGGTATGTGAATTAAGAGATATCCCCACAAGAAGCTGACCTGTGGTAGCATTAGGGAAAGAGCTCACCAAGCAGGTAGCTCTGGGCTTACATGGCCTAAAGCCAAGATCTGCCCACTCCTGGGCCATATGAGGTAAGCAGCATAACTGACTTTGCCAGTCAGGTAAACACTAATCAATTATCACCTTCTCTAGAAAGGAAGGGGCCCAGGTGGCACTTGACATGCTGCAAGTCAATGATTGATGCTGGTATAAGCTGCAGGCTCACCGTGGGTTGGTGGCAAAGAGGGGAAAGTTGCCATTAGCATATTTTTCTGTTTCTATTAGCACTCCACTAGCAAAATGATAATGTAAATATATTCAATTATTTATGCATACCCTATCTTTCCCCCCAAATGGCATATGTATTCAGCAGATTTACAAACTGGAAGTGGAAAGAAATAAAACAAAAATAGGGACAACAAATGGAACTTAAACAAGGACAATAAATGGAATGAGGAGGCTAATACAAAAATGTGTATAATAGTGTTGTTAAATATTTGCTATGGTTAGACAAAAGATTGGAATGTATACAGTATTGTATACTGTACATTCACAAATATTTGCCTACTGGATCTCCAATGTGACCATTCCCTGTAGTTAACGTTATCGAGTTTAGGTCACAGGTGAGAAACTTAAGGCTCAAAGAAATCATGGAACTTGACCAAGTTCACAGAGAGAGTAAGTGTGACTGTAAGCAAGGCCAGTACAAACTCTTTGGGGTAAGGAACTGTAGTTGACCCTTAAACAACACAGATTTGAACTGTGTGGGTCTACTTACACACTGATTTTTTTTCAATAAGTAGTGTAAATGTATTTTCTCTTCCTTATGATTTTCTTAATAACGTTTTCTTCCCTCTAGCTTACTTTATTGTAAGAATACAGCATACAATACATATAATATGCAAAATATGTGTTAATCAACTGTTTATGTTCTCAGAAAGGCTTCTGGTCAACAGTAGAGCATTCATAGTTAAGTTTTGGGGAGTCAAAAGTTGTACTCGGATTTTAGACTGTGTGGGGTAGGTGTCCCTATCACACATGTTGTTCTGGGAGAGTTACTTCCAAGGAAGGACCCATGTCTTACCAGCCTTGGCGGACTCTCCTCCCTCCTCCCTCTCTGCCCCTCCAGCTTCACCTCTCCCTCCATCACTTCCACTCGCTGCCCCACCCCACCACTTGCCTCCAGACAGTTCCCCACCTGAGCAAACCTAAGGAAAATGCTTCAGACATTGCCTTTCCAGAAACGTGTTTCTGAGCCTCTGCAGCTGCCATTTACAGAAGGCCCCACTGCAGGGTGCACCAGTCGATGCAGTGAACATAATCCTACACACTTAGACGTGGGATTAGTGGCAGCCAGGCACACTGAGGAACAAAACTCCCTCAGCCTCCAGCTGACTTGACCTGTGAAGGAGAGGTCCAGCTGATATGCTAGCAATCTTCCCCAAACAATAAAACAATTCAATGTTTTCTGTTCAGAGATACAATCACCACTAAAGGGATCTTACCAATGACACAAACACCCTGCTGCTCCCACCTTTGCTGACTCTCCTCACGTGGCCCCGTTCTGGCTGTGATAATGTACCAGCATGTACAGCTGTAGGTACTTCTCTTCAGAAAACTAATCATAGCACAGGGTAGCTTGAAGTACCTGAGTCCAGTGACTTTGTCCAGCTATAAAACCATCTATCAACAACAGACTGGATTTTTAATAAATGCTTGTGAAAGAACATGAAATAAAATCCAAAGATACCTAAAAAAAAGGGATTTTAGGAGATAGTTTAGTCATCTTTTTAGTCAAATACTCTAACAAGACAAGCACAAAATAGCAGACAACTCATTTATTGGAGCAAACTTTGAAGATAATGTCATGCACCTTCATTTTACAGATGAAGAAATTGAGGCCCAAAGAAGGTAAATGAGTGTTCCAAGGTCATAGTACAAATTGGTGGTGGGACAAGAAACCAAGAGCAAGACAGGCAGCAGAAGTAAAGTAGTAAAGAGAAAGCAGCTTTGAGAATCCAAGGCTGCTGGGACAATACAGTCTCCTCCATAAGTTAGAGACATACACACCCTGTGTCTCCCACCAGTGTCAGTGGGAATCAACACTCCCTCCCCTTTACTATAGTCAATGCTCACACACCTCCACCCAGCCTGGAGCAGGTGCCACTTCACATTTCCATCTGTGGAAGCTGTCACACGTGGTGAGATGCAGACTGGAGGACAGAAGTCAATGACATCCCTTTCTACACTCAATGGGTCTGTTTCTCACCCCAGGAACGGGCAAGGAAGGAGAGCAGTACGAGGAGCAGCAGCAGTTGCTTTATTTATCCCTGTTCATATGTGTCCTCTCCTCGCCAAAAGCAACCTGTTGCAAAAAGATTTTAAGATGACTTGTTTTCTTTAAGGCCTAAGCGTCAGAAGTCTAGGACCGTTAAAACCACCACAGTGAAAAATGAGTGCAGAATGCCATCATCCTGCAAGTGGATAGCTGAAATAGCCTCTTCAACTTGCCTACAAAAATAAGTTAAAGAGGAGTTGGAAAGAAGACTACAGAATGTGTTTACCGAGTTCTGAGTTTAAAAAACTCAATATTATCACTGAACAACTAGCTTCCTTTTTTCTATATCTGGTACTGTAGCTTGAAGTAACAATCAGCCCTTGGTGACAGTCGTCCCAGGATGCTACTCTGCTCCTAACCATCATCTTGGAGGCTCAAGACAGAGGCTGGAGCCCTTAGGGGACTCCTGAAACCTGAATTTTAATTTATTCACTGTTGACTTATTTACACACTTGTTTTCTAAACTCCTTTGTGATGTTTAATAATACATAAAATTAACTTCTACCATATAAATAAAACTGATCACCACTGCCCACTGTAGCAAAGATAACTGCTAAACTGTAGATCTGCAGAGAGGGGCAGTGTTCAGAGCCTGGGTGTGCAGACCAGCACGAAAGACTGCATGTAACTGAGCACATCGGGGGAAAGAAACCCACTGCCGCTTAAAATACCTACTCTATTCTCTAGCACATCTGTGATGCAATTAAAGAACCTAGTGCACAATTAAAATTCAGGTCAGCACACAGCAACAATGGGGCTCTTTGATGTGAGGTCAGCTTTGGTCATTCTCACAGACTCATTAAACAGGTTAATCAACTTAGTGCAGGACAGGAGTAACCCCAAATCTAATTACCATTACTCTGAAAGCATTGGCAGAAAGATCCGTTTTATTTGTTTGACATAGCAACTGCTGCTTCACTGTCAGCGCATACTGGAGCTAAAGGCATCCTTTCTGGAATTGTGTCCTTTTCCCTCAGCTTACGAAATGTAGATATTACACAAATACTTGTTTGTATTTATTATTAATTAATAGGTTACAAAAATAGATGGTCTGGTGTGTTCCCTTCTTATTTTCCCTACACAGTTCTCTTTCCTGGTTAAAGTCACAAACCGTGGGTTGTGTTTGTGGCATCTTCCTCATGTTCTTTACATTTGTTTTTCTTCCCTTGAGTCAAGAAGGTGCTAATGCGATACATGTAGTTCAGATAAGTAAACTTGGTTTGAGTTCTCATAACGTGCTTTACCCAGTACCCACAAGGAAGAACAGTTAATACAGGCAAGTAGTGCCTATTATGAGTGTTTAGTAGGAAGATCTGGACTTTAGGTCATATAGGCTTGTATTTGAATCCACTCCCTGATCTTCAGATGCTCATTTGAAAATTGGAGATCATAACCTACTGTGCACCATTGTTGTGAGGATGCAATAAAATAACAAATATAAAGCGCTCAGTGCTGTGCTTGCTACATGATAGAATTTAATGGTGACTGTTCTTATCATTAAGGAAATGCTTCCCTAAGTCACCAAAGAATCTATAACATCATTAATCAGGGTACAGTTTTCTTTCCCTCCCTTAAAGACAGTATTCAATGCTTCTTAATACAAGCCACTGTTTTTTTAATGATGAAATCGAACATACAACATAATGTCAAATTAAATAATGGAAATCACTCACTAGACCTTAAAAAAACAGGGTTATATGGCCTCAAAAGGAAGGCACTGTGATATTACTGGCATCTGAAAGCTTCCTGTGTCATACTCAAATAAGATATAGGGAGTCTCATCTTTGGGGAGCAGGAGGTAATATGGCGATACTCAGGTAGCCCCAATAACCCTGGAATATCCATTAGGAAAGAACACTTCACTTGGTTCTCATTATTCATGGTAGTTAATGTTCTATAACATCACTGCAAATACTGAACTATTGTTCCTAGAGGAAATAGAGGATTAGGTTCCTGTGAGGCTCTGTTCACATTTTTATCAACTGATTGACACATAACCTTGTTTTCTATGTGTTTCTGATTAAAACACTGCATTTAATATACATTGTTGATTCATTAACATTGAACTCACGGACAACAGCCTTTCAACTCATGACTGAACAAAGCTTATCTAACACATTTTTCTCTAGAAGGTACATCACAGCCCGCCTACACAGGAACACCAGACTGCACTGGGCAGGGGCAATTTAAAAAAGCAAAATCACCAATAAAAAGCAAAATAGCCCCCAAAATATGGTGCCACATTGACTACAAATAGGATTCTTGTTTATGAGGTGTCCTGTTTGTATGGACACCTAAACATGGGAACAAAAACAAGAACACAGAAGTCTGTGTGGTTTGACCTCAGCTGGGAAACCTATGCATTAAGCAACTCAAAGTTTTCTTCATTCTGTGCATGTCTATGAATGAGTGTGAAAGCATCAACATTAATTTTGGGGGTACAAATAAATGTGAACAAGTAGATGAACTCACAGATGCAAAACTAATGAAGAATGAGGATCAACAATGTGAACTTGAAAATCGACATATCACCTCTCACTATGTCCAACATAGCAAGTCTTCTTCAAAGTTTGAAGGAAAGCTCTTTCTTTGGGTAAGCACCAGATGAAGCTATTGACTTGAAATTAGGGATAACAGTGCATGGAAAGCACTAGAACAATATTTTTATTATTTAATTATTTTTATTGATTATGCTACTATAGTTCTGCCAATTTTCCCCCTTTGTGCCCCTCCAACTGGTACCCCAGTTTCCCTCAAGCAATCCCCACACCATTGTTCATGTTCATGAGTCATGTGTATAAATTCTTTGGCTACTCCACTTCTTACATTGTACTTCACATCCCCATGGCTATTCTGTAACTACCAGTCTGTACTTCTTAATTCCTTCATCTCTTCACCCATTCACCAACATGCCCTCCCATCTGGCAACCATCAAAACGTACTCTGTATGCATGATTCTGTCTCTGTTCTTCTTATTTGCTTAGTTTGTTTTTTAGATTCAATTATTGATAGATATGTATTTGTTGCCATTTTATTGTTCATAGTTTTGATCTTCTTTTTTCTTAAATAAGTCCTTTTAACGTTTCATATAATAATGGTTTAGTGATGATGAACTCCTTTAGTTTTTTCTTGCCTGGGAAACTTTGTCTGCCCTTCAGTTCTAAATGATAGCTTTGCTGGGTAGAGCAATCTTGGCTGTAGGTCCTTGTTTTTCATGACTTTGAATATTTCTTGACAATCCTTTCTTGCCTGCAAAGTCTCTTTTGAGAAATCAGCTGACAGTCTTATGAAACTCCCCTGTAGGTAACAATCTGCTTTTTTTTTTGCTGCTTTTAAACTTCTCTCTTTGTCTTTAAGCTTTGGCATTTTAATTATGATGTGTCTTGGAGTGGGCCTCTTTGCATCCGTCTTGTCTGGGATGCTCCGTGCTTCCTGGACTTGCACGTCTATCTCCTTCACCAAATTAGGGAAGTTTTCTTTCATTATTTTTTCAAACAGATTTCCAATTTCTTGCTCTTTCTCTTCTCCTTCTGGCACCCCTGTGATGTGAATGTTGGGAAGTTTGAAGTTGTCCCACAGGCTACTTACACTATCCTCCTTTTGGGGGGGGGATTATTTTTTCTTCTTGTTATTTTGATTGGCTGTTTTTTTTGTTCTTCATGTTCCAAATGATTGATTTGATTCTCAGTTTTATCCACTCTACTGTTGTTTCCCTGCAAATTGTTCTTTATTTCAATTAGTGTATCCTTCATTTCTGACTGGATCTTTTTTGTGCTGTTGAGGTCCTCACTAAGTTCCTTGAACATCCTTATAATGTATGTTTTGAAGTCTACATCTGATAGATAGCTCATATTCATTTTGTTTAGGTCTATTTATAGAGTTTTGACTATTCTTTCATTTGGGCTATGCTCCTTTGTCTCCTCATTTTGGCAGCTTCCCTGTGTTTGTTTCTATGTATTAGGTAGAGCTTCTATGACACTCTTCTTGGTAGTATGGCCTAATGTAGTAGGTATCCTGTAGGGTCCAATGGCACAGCCCCCCATCACCCAAGCTGAGTAGTCAAGGTAAGTTTTTTGTGTAGGCTAAGTACACCCTCCTCTTGTAGTTGAGCCTTGATTTCTGTTGCATCACTGGGAGAGATTTACCCAGGCCAATCAGCCATAAGGACTGGCTGTGACCACCGACCACCAGTCTCTGCCCTCCATGGAGGATCAGCTATGCTGGGGCAGGATGGTGGTCCTCTGACATGTCTGCAGTTGTCCACTGTGTGTGCAGGCCTTGAGATTTCCTGGGTGGTGCAGGCCAAGGCCAGTCCCACCTGTGTTTGGCCTAGGGCCACCCTGCTTGAGCTATAAAGCAATCTGAGATAGCTACTACTAATGCTGAGCTTGGAGATTCCCACTCAAAGCCATACTGTGAATCTAGGCTGGGTACTTCTAGTGTCGGGCCGTGGCCACTTAGCAAGTACTATGGGAGATGGGTGCTCACTGAGACCAGCTGTTGCTTGTTTGGTAGGATTTAGGTAGTTGTGAAGTATGAGCCAAGACCAGCCATTCATATGGAAAAGTCACAATTAACAGTTTGGGTGGTCCCATAAATTGGGTGGAAGTGAGAACAGAGTCACAGGTAATCTCCAGGGCAGAGCAGTGTTAGCCAGGTTGATGGAACTTCAGATGTGGCACAGAGCTGTGGCTCTGTTTGGGAAGGGCTCAGAAAGAGACAGTGGCCTCTGCTCACCTTTCTGTCTGAGGGAAAACTGTCCCCCAGCTCTCACCTTGTTGCCAGACACTTCATTTCCTCCATATATGCCACTGGTGCCTTTCAAGCTGCAACCCTGGTACTGGATCTTGGAAAGAGTGAGTCTGAAAAAGTCCATGTGTGGGTTCTTTAAGGGGAACTGCTTGGAACTCCAGAAGTTTCTTCCAGTGACTCAATCATACTGGTTTTTGTGGCCAGAAGTTATGGGGACTTACCTTCCTAGTACTGGAATGCTGGGCTGAGGAGGCTATGGTGGGGCTGGGACTCCTCATTCTGGAAATATCCCTCCCAAATTTTTATCCATTACACACAAGTATGGGACCAGCTCCTCTCTGCATCTCTGCCCCCTCTACCAGTCTGGATGGATGTGGTTTCTTTAATTCTGTAATTGTCAGACTTCCATTCAATTTGATTTCTGACAGTTCTAAGTGATGGTTGTTCTTATTTTAGTTGTAATTTTGATGTGGTTGTGTGAGGAGGCAAGATGTGTTTACCTGTGCTGCCATCTTGACCAGATGTCTAGAACAACATTTTAAACATTAAAACAAAACTCTACAGAGTCCCTGAGTGAGGAGATTTTAACTATGAGAAGCAAGAGTGAACTGAGGCCAATTAAAAGGTCAGTAAATTCAGGTCTCCCATGACCCATTTGTTATGGAATAGTAAATAAAAGAATACCAACAAAAACTAATAGCTTATAATTATGCAGTGTTTATTTGGTACCAGGCATGGGTCTAAGTTTAACTTGTCAGTTAAATATATATTAACAAAGTAATGTATATATACATTTACTATTATTATTTAAGCATTGTTGTCTTCCTCTTTTTTCTTGAGAAAGGTTGGTTTGGATGCCCAGGGAAGGAAGCCCCTGGTGATTGAAAGCAGCAAGATGTACTGGTAGGAAGACTAGAAGCCATGGTTTTCTAGAAGTATTCTTACCCCCACACCCCTGAAATAAGAGCATCTATTGATTTATGCAGAAAACAGCCACAACTACCATATTTTGCCATGGATAATGCACACTTTTTTGCCTATAGTTTTTAGGGAAAAATAAGGATGCACATTATACATGGGTATAATAATTACATTCCATGGATATGATAATGTGTATAATAATCCCGTGTATAATGTGCACAAGAATGTGGGTGCACATTATATACAGCAAACTACAGTCATTTCAGTGAGCTGACCAAATGACATCTTTTTCAGAGAGCTAGATAATTTTTAGGGTGGTAAAATGTTAGACCTTGATGGGAACCTAACAGTCATTGAATTGAACACCTTCTTTTTCAGAGGAGAAAAATGAAGCTCACAGATGTTAAGTGACAGAGCTAATTAATAATATGTATATATGACTTGCTCAGTTAGAAAAATTATATTATCTCCCTCACTAGTGTGGTTCAGTGGACCGGGCATCATGGTGCAAACCAAAAGCTTACCCCTTCAATTCCTGGTCAGGGTATGTGCCTGGCTTTTGGGCCAGTTCCCCGGTTGGGGGTGTCCAAGAAGCAACCAATCAATGTTTCTCTCAGCACATGGATGTTTCTCTCCCTTTTTTCTTCCTCCTTTCCCCTCTTTCTAAAAGTAAATAAATAAATAGGTCTTTTAAAAACAATAAGAAAAATTATATAATCATAATAATAGATGGTGGCAGTAATTTAATGAAACCCACAATTAATTCCAAAGAAGAAAAATGAAGATGGGTGCTTGCCCTATTACAATTAAAATGTGTTATAAAAGCATATCATTTTAAAATATGTGGTACTAAAGAGGAATTAAATAGACAGACCAGTGGCATGAAATATTGGTTGACCAAAAAGTCCATTTAGTTTTTTCTATAAAATAAAAGACATATTTTTCATTTCACCAATAACTTTACTGACTTGGATATTTTGAGTATGCCGACTATCTCCTGTGTGATAGAACATTGATTGTGGGCTATCTCCTGTGTGATAGAACACTGGTTGTGCTCAATTAATGTCTTGATTTGATCACTATCAACTTCAACTAGTCTACCCAACTGTGGAGCATCATCCAGTGAGAATTCTCCAGCACAAAACTTCACAAACCACTTTTGACACATTGGATCAGTCACAGCACCTTCTCCATACACTGCACAAATCTTTTCTTGCATTTCAGTTGCATTTTTACCTTTCTTGAAATAATAAAGCATGATATGCTGAAAATGTTACATATTTTCTTCCATCTTCAATATTAAAATAATTACACAAAAAAACACCAATTTTGATAAGTCTTTTTCAAATGCACACTGATATGACAGCTGTCACAATACAATCTAACAAAATTGTTTCTTTTCTTTTCTAACAAAACTGTTTTGAATGAAGTTAAAGACAACTAAACATTACTAGAGCCATCTTATGTAAAAAAAAACAAACAAAGTTTTTGGCCAGCCCAATATATACCCCACAAACAAATCACAGTGTGTTTATATGGATGTATGGATAATTATCTGTAGCATTACTTGAAATTATTTACCAAAATAAGATATAGGTAGATTAAAGAGCTAAATATTTTTAAAAACTAGAAAATACAGGTAAAATATACATTGATATGTATCAGATCTCCATTTAAGAAGGGAATTTTAATTTTACAATAGTGGAAGAAATTATAAAAGAAAATATCTACTATGTAAAAATTTTAATTATGTTTAAAAAATTACTAAATGTTGAAGTAAACAAAATGAGAAATATATTCTAGCAAACTGATGGCTATCTAACCAATATCCATTCTCTCCTTTTCACTTACTAACAGAACTCCAGTTTCCTCAAAGTAACAATGTATCCAATTTAAAATCCTGTTTTAGACATTCTTGCAGTCAGGCGTGGCTATGCAATAAGTTTAGATTGAAGGGATGTACTGAGATTGATAATGAAGCATCCAGAGAAGCTTCATAACAGAGACAAACTGCAGCGAACACTGGGTGCTCTGCCCAGACCCCCTCAGAAACCCTTCATCCTCTCTGTGCACCCTTTTTTCTGTGGGTTCTGATCCTAAAGCTTGGCACTTGTTACTTTCTTCAGACAACTACCTTTGGCTGTTACAGCCTCTCTGCCCAGATATCAGAGGTCTGGGTCTTCACATCCCCATTCCTCCTCGCATGACTGGGGCAGGAGGCTGAACACGGAGCCACTTTGCTTCAAAATGACACCAACCTATATGATTTATGCTCATAGTTCCCCTTGAGATTAGGCCGAAGCACTTCTTTGTTGGGCTTCATCTTTTCCTTTGTGCTGCTTCCTTTTCTCCATTTACTAATTTCTCCTAGAAATTCTTCTTTAGTAAATCACTAACACATAAACAGGCCAGGGCCTGCTTCTGGGGAATCTGACCTAAGACATATTCTCAGCTGGCATGTCCTTCTATCTTTTGCTTCTTTGTCCTTCACTCTGCCACCTTTTTCCTTCCTAGAGACTGGAAGAAATGCCCAGAGGCTCAGCAGCCCTCTGACCACCATGAGGCAATAAGCACAGAGTCAAAGATCCATGCACTAAGAATGGTATAGAAGAAAAATGGAAAGAGCCTGAGTACCTAGTGACATAATTAAGTTATACTAGTCCTGGACTGACACCCCTAGGCTTATTTTTACATAAAACAAGTAAACACCTTTGTTTTCTTGACTAGTGTGGCATATAAAAATGCACATCCCTGCCCTGGCTGGTATAGTTTAGTGGATTGAGTGCTGGCCTTCAAACCAAAGGGTCACCGGTTTGATACCAGTTCGATTCCCAGTCAGGACACATGCCTGGTTTGCAGGCCAGGTCTCCAGTAGGGGGCGCACAGGACACAACCACCCTTCCTTTCTCCCTCCCTTTCTTTCTGTCGAAAAATAAATAAATAAAATATTTTAAACATAATGTATGCCCCCAAGATGTCCACATCCAAATCCCTTGAACCTGTAATTATGATAAGTTACATGACAAAGAGGAATTACAGGCATAGATGGAATTAAGAACAGGAAGAGTTTTACATGTGGGCCCAGTATAATCACAGGAATCTTTAAAAGTGGGAGAGGGAAGCAGAAGAGAGATCAGAGCCAGAGATGATGTGGTCGCGGAAGCAGAGCTGAGAGTGATGGTATGTGGAAAGGACTCAGCCTGCCCTCGCTGGCTTTGAAGACCGAGGAAAGGGTCATCCTCCAGGAATGCTGGCCAACTCTAGAAACAGGAACAGGCCAGAAAACACATTCTCTCCTCTGTTGCCTCCAGGAGGGAACACAGCCCTGCCAACACCTTGATTTTAGCCCAATGAGACCCATTTTAGACCTCTGACCTAAAGAACTGTAAAAGAATAAATTTGTGTTGTTTAACCACCAAGTTTATGGTAATATGTTAAAGCAACAATAGAAAACTGATACACCTGTGTTTACTGAAAATTTGCTAAGAAAGTAGATTTGAAACATTCTCATCAGAAAAACAGGTAACTTACTATGTGAGGTAATGAATGTGTTAATTGACTTGATTTTGGTAATAATTTTTATATATATAAAAAATCATCACCTTGTACACTTTAAATATATACATACAATTGTGTTGGTTAATTATACCTCAATAAAACTAGGGAGACTAATATACTTGATTTTTTGCTACTTGTGTAGCCTAATTCATTATAGTATAATAGTACATGAAGATGATACAGAAATCATACTGTATGTTTCCAACTATATTTTTAAAATAAGCATTAAGAAAAGGCTAAAAGGAAAGATTTTTAAATGGTAAGATTTGGGGTGCTTTTTCCTTCTTTCTATTACTATTTTGTATAAGTCATATCCAAATGGCTACTTCTCTCGCTTTATTCAGCTCTCTTTAATAGGGAAAAGAAAATAAACATTGCCTTAAAAATAATTACAACAAAGCACTGGCTGGCGTAGCTCAGTGGATTGAGTGCGGGTTTGGAACCAAAGTGTCGCAGGGTTGATTCCCAGTCAGGGTACATGCCTGGGTTGCAGGCCATGACCCCCAGCAACTGCACATTGATGTCTCTCTCTCTCTCTCTATCTCCCTCCCTTCCCTCTCTAAAAATAAATAATTAAAATCTTTAAAAAAAATAATTTTGTGAACAACACACAATGCTATTTGTGATAGCACATAGAAGGAAACGGAAGGCCCAGTGCTGGGATGAAGGAGGGGATGAGGCTTTGACTGGGAGTCCTGGGAAGGCCTCACAGAGGGGCGGTAGCTGAGTGGGGTCTTATCCAGGCCCACAGAGGAAGAAGGGCTCTCCAGGTAGAGGAACGGTGTGCACCAGCCCCAGTGTGTTGAGCAAACTGCAAACAGCTGTGATGGCTGTAATGTGGCATGGGAAGAAGAGAGCAAGTGGAAGATTAGGCAGGGACAAGTAGAAGTCAGACCTGAAAGGGCTTTACATCGTGAATAGTAAAGTTTGACCTTCATTCTACGGGGAAGCAATTTTTGGCAGGAAAGTGCCATGATCATATTTGTAATTTATAGAGATTTTTTTGCCAGTGTGAAGATGGACAGGGGACCCAGAGACAATGGGATAAATCAGTTCTATTGCCATTGTCCAGGCAAGAGATCTGAACTGAAGCATGAGTCAGGGAGATGAGAGAAAGAAAAAATTCAATAGATACATGAAGAATCTATGAAACTAGGGGAATGATTTAGAGAAAATAATGGGGTTGACTCCCAGAGTTTATTGAGCATCTTTCTACCATCTCCCTCTAGCTTTTAAAATGACAACTAACATACACACTGAAAGCAATGCAGTTAAATGCATGGCATGTGCAGCTCCATGAATGATCACAAAGTGGACACACTCAAGTAATCACCACTCAGCCAGTTACTCCTTGGACCACTGGGGCCTCAAAGGAAATGACATCCACTTGCTCAGGCCAAAATCCTAGAAGTCATCTTTTATTACTTTCTACTCCTCAGATCATACACCTAAATCATCAGCAAGTCCTATCAGCTCTAACCCTCAAAATAAATCCAGAACCCAGCCTGTTCTCACCATCTCCTGCTACTACCCTACTCAAAGCCAGCATCATTTCCAACCCGAACTTTCGCCACAGCCTCCTGACCTCTCTCAGTCCACCCTTGCCCTTGGCAATCTGTTCTCCACGCAGCTACTGGAGTGGTCCTTCTAACGTGGGGATTGCATCCTGTTACTCCCTGTGATGAATTACCTTAATGGCCCTAGTTCTTTGCCCCTTCCTAGGCTGGTGGCATTTGTCACTTTGCAGTGACCTGGCCCACCCACTTTGATCCAGGGGTCAGCCGTGTGATTTGCATAGTAGATATGATGCAAGCAGAAGCTTACACCGGATTTGCGCATTAAGATTTTTCTTTGCACCTTGGCTAGTGTGGCTCAGTGGGTTGAGTGCCAGCCTGCCAACCAAAAGGTCACCAGTTTGATTCCTATCAATGTTTCTCTCCCTCTCTTTCTCCTTCCTTTACCCCTCTCTAAAAAACATAAATAAAATCTTTTAAGAAAAGACTTTTTCTTTGCAAAATTGTGCCATATTCCATGCTTCTCCCAACTTAACTGAGGTCAGAATTCAAGTCTCACGAAATGCACCTGATTGGTAGAACCTAATTCACATCCGCAGCCCTACTGTAAGGGCATGTGTAAACAATAGGCAATACGCTATTGGAAGAAGCACAAGAATGAAGTTACCGTGAATAGAGAATGACCTCACTCAGACTATCACCATATTTTCCTGCTCTAGTGTGCCTTTCCTGATTGCCTTGCGCAGCCTTGCCCCTGTACCTGCCATGGCCCCAGTCTCCCCCACTCCACTCTCTGGCTCTCAGGGTCCTGGCCAGTATCCCACCTTTCCCCTGGACCCCACCCTACCCACACTGGCCCATGTTGGTCTCTGTCCCACTCTTCCCAGTGCCTTTTATCAATCTCCTCCCAAACTCCACAACTGGCATTAGGTAAGAGAAAATCTCCAGTCTCCCTCACTATGTGCCTGTGCCCCTTCCTTCCCACCGCACTCTGGACTTTATTCAGCTGTCCGTCCTATTGTCCCCTTGTCCTGGAAACTGACCACTTGGCATCATCTTTGTGGCTAACTTTGAATCCCTAAGAGCCTTAGTTCAGGTGTATACAATCTCTTCCTCTTCTGATTTTTTCTTACTGTGTCACATGTGGAAATAGAACTGACTTACCCACTGGGGACAACACCACAATACCTAGAGGCCCACAGAAATGTTTTTATGTGAGTTTCTTTTAAAATAAAAAAGAAAAGAATAATAATGAATCCAGCCTGGATTATATTTGTCTTTGTACTGCACATTTGTAAAATATACTTTTAAATATTTTTTAATGGAGGAAGGGGCCCACAAAGACAGAAAATTCCTAAGGCAATCAAAAGAGTATGCTGTTATCTTTTGTGGGTGTATGTGTGTTTGATTGAACTTTAAACTCCTTAAAAATAGAGGTAGCCTCTTTTACATATTTGCTTTTGTTTTTCTATAGAAACTTTCTTCTTATTAGAAACTTGTTTTGATTGGCTGACCAAGCGCACATGCTCCCCACAATATAGTAAGATCAGTAGTTACAGTTTCTTTTCTCCATTCTAGGGTCCAGGCCCCAGATGGTAGACCCAGTGAGCCCCACACAGCTGCTTAATCTGCATGAAGATAGTAAAGATCATTCACTTTGGGTTGAAAGTTCATGAGCAGGTAGCATTCTCACATGTTGTTTGCAGAAAGGCAAAGGAGGCAGTCAGTCTTCCCATTCTTTATTCATTCGTTGATGTAGTGGAACCCTGTCTCCTCTCTTCTAACTAGTTATGTGTCATAAGCAGGCAATTTAAGCTCCCTTTGCCTCAGCTTCCTGAACTAGAAACTAGGTCATAAATACTAGCATCTGAGTGCCACGATGAAGAATGAATGAGCTAATCCACATCAAGGCCTACAATGGAGCATGATACACTTTAGCAAGGGTAGCTGTCAGTTAACTAGACAAATATTTGAGTGCCAATAGGTTTATTGAGGTGACGCATGGCAGTTGAATGAACCAACACCTATCGAATGTCCAAAGGCGTTTTCTGCGGGCTCTGTCTTTCCTCAGCCCCCCGCAGCACGCAGCTGGGCCCTTAGGTCAGCTTGGCCCAGCTGCATCAGTCAAGCACATTTCGTTCATCGGCTCTTGATAGAATGGAGGCACCTTGACTACATGTCCACTGACTAAGGGGAGAACTTGTCATCATCCTTGTGGGACTGCGAACAAAGTATCTCTAATAGTTGGGGGGTTATGACAAAAGCCACCTGTTTGTCTTCCCAGCCTCAGTTTTGCCTCCATATCAGAATAATCTCCACAGAGCAGCAGACAGATCCTTGCAAAGGTGTGCATTAGAGCACTCACTTCCCTGGTTATCTTTTAAAGGCTTCTCTTTGAGTCTACAGAACAAACTCCCAGTGGCTTACCAAGCCCTCCATTTTCTACGCCAGCCTGCCTCAACAGGATGGTCTCTCTCCCATCTCCCTCTGACGCCCTACTCCAGACTTGCCCTTGGCTTTGCAGTTTCTCAAAAAGGACCTTCCTTTTATCTCACAGATCTCCTGCCTGCCCACCCTCTCCCCACATCACACACACACCCGTGAAGTTCCCTCTGCCTCGAGTAACTGTCTTTTCACTTGGCTAATTCTCACTCCATGCTGGGAAATAACTCTGGCCCCAGACTAGATTACATCCCCCAGCTTTGCTCACCCACAGCAGCTAGTATCTCCCCAACCATCACTGCAGTCTCTTGTAATTATCTGTTATTGAATCTGTCTTTCCCACAGGTTTGTGGGATGACCATTATTCCTGTCTTGTCCATGATTGTATCTTTAGCCCCTAACGCAGTGCTTGGCACTTTGGATCTGTCAACATGTAGTTGTCAACTGAAAGAATAAATTAGTATATTAAAGAATAAAGTCCTAAGCCCTGGCTGGCATAGCTCAGTGGATTGAGTGTGGGCTATGAACCAAAGTGTCACAGGTTCAATTCCCAGTCAGGGCACATGCCTGGGGTGCAGGCCACAGCCCCCAGCAACCGCACATTGATATTTCTCTCTCTCTCTTTCTCCCTCTCTTCCCTCTCTAAAAGTAAATAAATAAAATCTTTAAAAAAAAAAAGAATAAAGTCCTAAGAAACAAAACCAAAAATAAACCTCAATGCCAAGATTTAGTCTGCACCACTAAAACAACACAGGGTTGGGGCCAGAGAATAAAGGAAGTACATGGGTAACCACTCTGTTCCTCAGTTTCCTCATCTGTAAATTGGTGATACTAGAAAGCCTGTCTCACAGGGCTGTTGTGATGTTTAAGTGAGTGAACAAAAATAAAGCACTTAGAACAGGTTGTCACATATGCTGGCATTGTATGTGATTCTTCCTTTCTTTTATTCACATGGTTCATTTTTCCTGGGTAGTATACTTTATTCCACACAGTGAGCATGGGGGCAGTTCACTGAGGCAAGCATGTGCAGGAAGGGACATTCCTGGACAGGCAAAGAGTCCAGTGCCCGTCCTGGAGGAGCAGAGAGCAGAAAGGCTGAGGCTGCTACTGCTTGGAGAATCCTGTTGTCTACAATGTGATATAGATTAGAAAGTTATGAGCCTGCTCTGTGGAAATGCATGTAACACACTGCTGCATTTTCAGCCCATCTGGAGAGCCAAGCCCAATGAGTATTCCATCTTTATCCTCCCAAGTCCCCAAGAATAAGACATCAAAGAGCATGTTTGCATCCCCACAACAGATAAGAGCACTGCCATAAGCTTCAGGGTCCACACAAGCTACAGATAGAATAAATTAATAATTTCACATATTTATAAAATATAAATTAACACAAGAAATATATAACTTTAAGTAAAATTCCTGCTTTATAAAACTGAGCAGAGAAAGACATTTTGCTAAGTGAAAGGCTAGTAAGTTTTCATTATGTGGCATCACCAAATTGACATTTATCACGTGGAATAAATCAGGTGTCTCTGGTATATAGATGTTGACACAACAGAAGCATCAGGCTACTTTGGTGCTGACACAAGGGTTGGATTCCAGAAAACTGACTTTTTAAAATTGCATTCATTATTTGGCTTTTTTTTAACAATAGGAAAGCAAGTAATATGATCAGTAAGAATTCTAGAGGCTCTAGTGCATTTATATAAGCACAGTAAATTACTCATAAAACCATGAAGCATTTACCTCTGTCTTTGTGTATAATATACCATGTCTGTGTGGAACCCAGTTCGCTTTGATGGTAAACAGCTATTCTTCCTGAAACCCTGCCTTCTTTTACTCTGCTCTGCAGTGAGAGGTTCCCTTAATAGCTGAACTGGTTTTCCTGGAAGAAGAAAAAGAAAGCAGTGTGAGAAATGTATTGGACTTTTTTCTTTTCTATAATAATGTAAGGAAAATTTACATTCATATGCAAAATGTAAAGATCCATATTCCAGCTTTGCTGAGAAGCAGTAAAAATGTAAAGCAGTATCTTATATTAAATATACCACAGCAAAGAAAAACTTTGTCAGTCTATTCTGCAAGGACATAATAAACTGAAAACCAACCTTTCCTCTCCCCATGTCTCTGACCCTGAAACAGAACAGTATGTATATCTGCAAGAATGCCATGGGCATGTAGTTTATTCATCACTGGGTTTGGGGATTATTTTGTTGCTAAATAGGCTTGAGGTAGACTGTGTATTATCTACGAGATGTTTCCAAACATTATTAAGGACATGTTATGAGAAAAGAGAGAAACCTTATAACTTAAGGTTCTATTTTCTTCATAAACCAATTTTCCACTCAGAACCTGAAATTATCTCATATATATATATACACACACACACACACTCACACACATACACACTCACACACACACAGGATTTTATAACCATGACAGAAAAAATACATATATCAGGATTTTATAACCATGACAGAAAAAATAAGATTAAAAAAGGAAGACAAGCCCTGGCTGGTGTGGCTCAGTGGACTGAGTGCCAGACTGTGGACCAAAGAGTCACCGGTTTGATCCCCAGTCAGGGCACATGACTGGATTGTGGGCCAGGTCCCAAGGTGGGGAAATATGAGAGGCAACCACACATTGATCTCTCTCTCCTTCTTTCACCTTTTTTTCCTGTCTCTCTAAAAATAAATAAATAAAACCTTTAGAAAAAGAGGAAGACAAAATCATTAGCATTACCTCCAGGTAAAGAAATATGTGAGCTGTAATGGAAAGCCTTTATGTATAAAGCCAAGAATACTTCATACTGTAAAATGTGTCAAGTTTTGCAGAGTTAATAGCTTTGACTAAAAATGTTAATTATAATAAATGTCCCAGAAACACCCTGGGCTAGAACCTCTCCCTGTAGCTCAGGATGTTCTGTAGAGCAGGCCAAAGAGCTTGTCCCTGCCTTTCTCTCCTGTTCTCTGGCCTTTTCTAAATGCCTCAGGTGAACTACAACATTTCTCTTTGGCAGCAGAGCCAGAAAGCAGCATTCAGAGGACCCAAAGTTACCCTAGAGGAAGCTCTCTAAGGCGCCCCATAGCCACAGCCATGGAAGAGCCAGCCCAAGACTCCCCCAGAATCAGGCCTGTGAGCTCCACTCCAGCCAGGGCCACCCAGCCTCTTGGCAATGCCCATCTGGCCAGACACTCCAGTGCTGCAGCCACACACAGAACCACCTGAGAGAAGGGAAGAGATCCTTCCTGCTCCACAGTCCTCCTCTCTCCATGTGTATCTGAGCCAATTCCATCCTTCCCACTTGCAAACCACATTGAGTACAGAATAAAGCAGCACTGCATACAAAGAGGAGAGGCTGGAATCTGTATTTGACAGAACCCTCCTTCCCAACCTTCTTCCCACATCTGTTCCTTCACAGCCTAACAATTACTTTGGTAAATTCCAAGCTGTGGTCATGAGGGATGTGTTAGATATAAAGTTTATTTTAGAAAAGGGAAGATGGGAAAAGGCCGGTATGTAAAAACAACCTCTTATTAGAAATTTGTATTGTACTAAAGGCTCTGCATGCATAAACTCTGGAAGTTTCTATGATCAGATCATTCCATTTCACAGAGGATGCAGCCCAAGCTCAGAGACACGCAAGAATTTACCCAAGGTTACATAGACGGTAAGCATCTGAGTGAGGTTTAAACCCAGATTTTCGAGAGCCCATGCTTTTAACCACAGAAACAAATCATACTGTTTATCTTCGTAGATTAGGCAAATGTAGACATTATGAAAAGAACCCAAGCCCTGGCTGGTGTAACTCAGTGGATTGAGTGCGGGCTGCGAACCAAAGCATCGCAGGTTCGATTCCCAGTCAGGGCACATGCCTGGGTTGCAGGCCATGGCCCCCAGCAACTGCACATTGATGTTTCTTTCTCAGTCTCTCTCTCTTTCTTTCTCTTTCTCCCTTCCCTCCCTCTCTAAAAATAAATAAATAAAATCTAAAAAAAGAACACATTTATTGATTTAATAAACAATGGTTTCATCAAAATACATATGACAACCTTATCAGTAGCATTTGAAAGACAGTAATTGCAAAAGCATAAAGAAATGTCTATTTGTCTTTATATCACACACACACAGGTTTGGGTTAAATGCATGGAATGCCGCAAACACAGAAAGGAACGTGTACAGCAGGAACACTGTATCATGTGATTGAATGATCAGATTCTGTGGTCATAAGGGTTTTCCTCCAGCCATAGGACAGGAGCCGACGTGGTTAACCCCAGAGGCTGCAGAGAGCAAGGCTGCTGCCTCCTCTGTGGGTTAATCAAAGAGCAAGACTACAGAGTGCCAGATGGTTTCCTGACTGGATCCTGAAACAGAAATGACATGAACGGAAAAACCAGTGAGACCCAAATGAAATCTGGGGCTTAGTTAAGTAATGTCAATGTTAATTCTCAGTTTTGACAAATGCCCTACAGTTATTTAAAATATTAACATCAGGGCAAAGAGGGTGAAGGGAGCAAAGGAATGTTTTTTACAAATCTAAATGTTTAGAACCTTTCTGTAAATTTAACATTATTCCAGAATAAAACATTTGGTTTTAAAAGTTAAATAAATTTTAGATATAAAAATGAGAGAGAGAGAGAATGTTATAGGCCAAAAAGTCATCTTGCTGGACTCTCTCATATCCAAAGGGAAAAACCGTGTGGAATAAGTTTGTGCAAAGGTTGTTTACATGTTACTAAGATGGTCACAGAGATGCAAGCTCACCAACTGTGTATACTTAAATAAAGAGAAAGATGAGTCCCAAAGATTATAAATATACATTAGTTAAGCCAAAATCTTGCTTTGTCTGGCTAGCTCTTGGGAGAGCTTATCCTCTTGCCAGCACCTCATTAGGAAGGATTCTCTTCACTGGAGTGAGTATTAAAGGAATCTGCTACTAGTCGCAAAAGAAGGCTTGAAAAAAAATAGCAAAAAATACCATGCTCTTGGATAAAGACTTGCCATCTTAAAATTTAATTTTTTCTATATCAATCTGTAAACTTAACAGGTTCTCAAAAAGTTGGCTAACTATCTTGGTGGGGGAACTGGACAAGCTCATTTCAATGTCCATAAACAAGCCAAAATAGCCATGAAAATTTGGAAGAAAAGAGTAATAGGAGAGAACAAGCTCTATAAGATTTCAAAATGGGTAAATAAAACTACACTTCTGAAAACAACATAGTACTGGTACAAGAATTAGACACACTGATGTATGGAATGAAACAGAGTGCCCAGAAATAGACCTAAACTCATGATGTAATGAATACATAGTAGTGCCCTGGCTGGTGTGGCTCAGTGGATTGAGTGCCAGCCTGTAAACCAAAGGGTCACCAGTTCAATTCCCAGTCTAGGGCACATGCCTGGGTTGCAGGCCAGATCCCCAGAATGGGGCTCATAAGAGGCAACATTGATGTTTCCCTCCCTTTCTTTCTCCTTCTCTTCCCCTCTCTAAAAATAAATAAATAAAACCTTTTAAAATAATAATATAGTAGTGATTTTTAACATTAATAAAAAGATATATATTATTCAACAAAAATGGTGTTGAGGCAAGCAGATAGCAATATGAAAAATAACAGCAAGACTGTTTTTTTTACCTTATACCTTCCACAAAAATAAATTCCATATGTATCAAATATAAATTCATAGACAAATAGATAAAAGTATGGAAAGATTTTTAAAATAAACTATTTTGGGAAAACAGTCTTCAAATTTAATGTAAAACCTTTATGTCATAAAAGATAAATATCTGGATATTTGATTACATAAAAATAAAAACTTTCTGCATGGTGATGGAGAGGGACTAAATAAAATAAAATAAAACACAAAAAGCAAACTGGCAAATACATTTGTGATTCATATTCCAGAGGGAAAAAAGACTGTCATCGTTAATATGTAAAGAGTCATAACAAATCAATAAGAAAAAATAGCAATAGAAAAATGAGCAAAGGCTATAAACATACAGTTTACAGAATACAAAATACACAAAGAGCTCTTTAAAGGTAGGCAAAGGTGTTCACCCTTACTTGTAACAGAAGTACACATTAATCTACACTGAGGCACTGTTTTCACTTTCCAGATTGCAGTGATCCAGAAGTCTGATATCACGCTGTGTTATCAAGGATGTGAGGAAACAAGCACTCCCTCACATGGCTGCAGGGAATAAACTGCCTTAATCTTTATAGAACGTGAGGCAATACAATTTCTACCAATACCACCAATACTCATACCTCCCAGCCTAGCAAATCCAATTCTAGTTCTTCTCCAGGCACACTCTCACAATTGCAAAATACCACAACTACAGGAATATTAATCATCCAACTGTTGGTAACAGCAAGAGATTAGAAACTACCTAAATATCTATCAATAGAGGACAGGTTAAATAAACTAGGGAACATCCATATAATGGAATACTATGCTACAGATAAAAAGAATGAAACAGTTCTATAGGGATTGAGAGTGAAATGCCTCCAGAATATACTAAGTTAAAACAAAAAGCAAACAATGAACAACATGCTATCATTGGGGGGTGGTTTATAAATGGATATAAAATCTGTGTAGGTGAGTGTTTGGCCGGGGGAACAAATGTAGGAAGAGACTTGGTGACAGAACTTTGTAAATTTTCTTTTGGGCCTCTCTAATTATTTTATAATAATCATTAATTCCATTTTAAACAGGGAAAATCAACAAAGTTAATTTTGTAAGAAATTCGATCAAACAGCCTGTAACTACTCTGCGGCATTTCTGAGAAGAAAGGGAAAACAAATCAAGCCACCTGGTTCCTCAGGCCCCTCTCCCAGACCCTCCCGAGTCCCTACCTCTCCCTAGGAAAACAATGTCCTGTTAAGCCCTCAAAGCCTTCCAGCTCAGTTGTTAAGGTAATTGTGTTTACTCTTTTCCAAATGGAGTAACTTGAATCAGAAAAGTAAACGTGCTCAGTCTTCAGGTTCTTTGATGTCATCTTCCTCCTTGCTCGGCAGCTCGCGATGCGCCCAGGGCGCTGCTGCCCAGAGCGTGACACACACATTCTGTAAGCATTGCCATAGCTACACCATTCTGCTTGTGATAACGACATAAAACAAATAAGAAAATTCAAATTTGAACTAAAACAATAGGCTTTGAAAAACACAAGCTGTGGACAGTTGTGGAGATTATGAAACTTTGGAGCATTTTAAAATTTCAGAACAATTTCTAGTGTGGCAAAGTCCCAGAGACAAGATTATTTTCTTTCCTGAAAACAACATCTGATCGAGGTAAATGGTATGTTTGATGCATCAAGAGTCTGTGCCTGTACGTCCTGAGCCTATCAGATACTTTCCCTCTACCTGACCCTTGTTAAACAGCACATCAGCTCTAACCATGATTTTAGGATTTCAGGTTCCTAAGACTCCAAAGCTGGTGGCTGTTTAGTCATGCAGGCTGGACCTGTGCAGGCAGAGGACAGGGCAGTCTGTGCCACACAGCATCAGATGAGCCATCCGAGTCGCCCCAATAAATCCCTCTAGTCTGTGAGACACCTACTGTCTCCTCTGCCCCGAACCACCAGGCCATAAGTCCCTTCTCCTCAGTTTGTGGGGTCCTGGGTCTACTCACCTGAAACTTAGGTTCTTCTTACTGTTGCCCTTTTGTGACACTCCTTTCCCCCTTTGCCCTTGTAACAACAAATTTGAAGTTGAGGGTTTTAAGAAAAAAATTACAAAAAGATTTTTAAATATGCTAGAATTTCCTTTGCTCTTTTAACACCCTGGGGTTTAGCTTCTTTAATGGCATTTAAATCCTTGGGGTTTTCTTTTTCATTACTTTATGTACTTGCAATAAAAACATTCCTTTAGACTTTAGAAATTCTAAATAAAACAAGAACAAAAGAGTGTTCTTTTTTCAACTCTCCACCCAAATGTTACCATTGTAAATCAAGGTAAGAAAGTAAATTAACTACTGGCATTTAAATGTTTGCTGTCCCAAATATTTATTCCTTCCCTCTCCCCCAAATTTGTTTTATACAAAACAATGCTCATAAAAACAATAAATATTCATTTGTTATCTACTAAAATTTGTAGATCAAAGTACTCTGTGGCCCAAATCCTGAGTAACAAAAAGTGATGCCGTTTGTTCAGCAGGAAGCCCTCGTCCTCCCAGAAGCCACCTGACCAAGTTTTGTTTCCGTATTCTCCAAGTGCTGGCAGTGTCATGCACAGACATAATAATATAATTATCACTCTATATTTGCATAATGCACTTAGCAAATAGTTTGACTCATGCCTTCAGTGCACACTGTGCTAGAACTCGACACAATCTGGCCTCCAAACTGGGTCTGCATCCAGGTGCTGTCACTTACCTAGCAGCACACTGCCACAGCTGAGTTCAGTTTGTCATGGGTAAGACCAGAGGATGGGCCTACTTCACTGGGATGCTGTGATGACTGAACGAAATAATGTGTCCATGGCAGCCGGCCCCCAGCAGGCCTGCCTGCTGTTGCACACACCACGTTTGCTGTTTTCCTGTGTTGCATGTTTGCCTCCCACTGCTAAAATGTGAACTCCTCTAAGGGGAAATTAGGTTTCCTCTACATTTGAAATGGACCTAAGTGTACAATGAACATCTGATTTTTTTTCATTCTTTCCTTGGGGCTCACAAAACTGCTACTGCGCCCCACACACACACACACACCCCCAACAAGAGAGAACTAGAGCCCCCATTTTTCCCACCATGTTCCTACTTCTCCTCCAGCCCTGCTCAGTGTGAACGTCTGCAGGAGCAGTGAGAGCCTTAGATGAGGTTCTCCCACACCCCAGCTTCGAACCAGGCGAAGTTGACACGCCCACCTTTACCCATCGGACTTGCCGAGAGCTGCACTGGCCTTCACCAGCTGTGCTTCACCTTGTGCACACCCACAGACACACACAGAGGTTGTGCACATATACGCATGACTCCCAGGCTCAGAGTGCCAGGCAGCCCACGGCTCCCATGCAAAGCCGCAGGATTGCCAAGGCATTCAGACCTTTCTGTCAGCCCCTCCCATCTTCCCAGAGAGAGGGGACAGCTCCATGTTTCCCTGAGGTCGTGTCCCCACCCCAGGCACTTTGTGTGTGTGCCTTGTTCAGTGACAAAGCTGTTGTAATAAACTTGGCAAACAACTTTAAAATGTCTTCACTGTAGGGCAAATTACCCAAGGGCAAATATACTCTCTCACCCCTGCAAACTGCTCTGTGGTCCTTGAGTCCCTTGGGCACCTCTTTTAGAGAGTACATGGAGAAAGGATGAGGTTAGGCACTTTCGGTCAAGATGGAGGCAAAGGTAAAAACGCTTCACCTCCTCACACAACTACAGCAAAAATTACAACTAGACTATCAAACAAATATCACCAGATTCATCAGAAAAGTGAGCTGTATGGAAGTACAACAACCAAGGATTTAAAGAAGCTACATTCATCCAGACAGGTAGGAGGGGCAAAGATGCAAAGACATGAGGAGAGGTGGAGAAGCACGGAGATGCAGAGTGGTGCAGAGAGGCACAGAGATGTGGATGGGTGGTCCCACATCCACATGCGGTGGATAAACATTGGGAGGCAAACCTCAGGAGCAAGGGATCCCAGCCCCAGACCAGACCACCCAACCCAGAGTTCCAGTGCCAGGAAGATAAGTCACCATAACTTCTGGCTATAAAAACCAATGGGGTATGGGGTGGCAGAAGAAACAGCAGGATTCTCAGAAGACTCATCTTAAAGCGCCACAATGGACTTAGAACTTATGCAGGTATACCCACTCTGGAATTCAGCACCAGGACAACAGCTGGAAGGACACCAGTGGCATACGGGAAGAAATTGAAGTGACTGACAACAGGGCAAGTGCCAGGAGACAGCTTCCTCCTGGGCGAAACTCCAGAGGCCAGAAAGCAGCATTGCCTCCACTCTGAACCCTCCTCCACACAGAGACACAGAGCAGTGACACGGTTTGCCCTGCCCTGGTGCTTACCTAAGGCTCTGCTACCCACAACTTAGCAGTGCACTTTTCTATAACAGGTCATGCTACTAAGACAGGGAGTCAAAGCAGCTCTACCTAATACGCAGAAACAAACACAGGGAAGCCACCAAAATGAGGAGACAAAGAACTATGGCCCAAGTGAAAGAGCAGATCAAAACTCCAGAGAAAGAACGAAATGAAATGGAGATACGCAACCTATCAGATGCACAGTTCAAAACACTGGTTATCAGAATTCTTAAGGAACTCATGAGGTACTTCAACAGCATAAAAAAGACCCAGGCAGAAATGAAGGTTACATTAAGTGAAATAAAGAAAAATCTACAGGGAACCAATAGCGGGTCAGATGAAGTCAAGAATCAAATCAATGGTTTGGAACATAAGGAAGAAAAAACATTCCATCAGAACAACAAGAAGAAAAAAGAATTCAAAAAAAGTAGGATAAGCTAAGGAGCTTCTGGGACATCTCCAAACATACCAACATCCAAGTCACAGAAGTGCCAGAAGGAGAAGAGGAAAAGCAAGAAATTGAAAACTTATTTGAAAAAAATAATGAAAGAAAACTAATTTAATCTGGTGAAGGAAATAGACATACAAGTCCAGGAAGCACAGAGAGTCTCAAACAAGATGGACCCAAAGAGGACCATACCAAGACACACCACAATTAAAATGCCAAAGATTAAAGATAAAGAGAGAATCTTAGAAGCAGCAAGAGAAAAGCAGAGAGTTACCTACAAAGGAGTGCCCATAAGACTGTCAGCTGATTGATCAAAACAAACTTTACAGGTTAGAAGAGACTAGAATGAAGCATTCAAAGTGGTGACAAGCAAGGACCTACAGCCTAGATCACTCTATCCAGTAAAACTATCATTTAGAATGGGAGGGCAGATAAAGTTCTTCCCAGATAAGTAAAGTTAAAGGAGTTCATCATCACCAAGCCCTTATTATATGAAACATTAAAGGGAATTATGCCATGTCCAGCAGAAGTAACTTCTGCTTGAGTGTGGTTGGTAGGGTAATAATATGAGTGTGATAATTTATAGTTTTAATTTGAACATTTCACCTAAAATGTCATATGATGTGCTTTAGTGTGATATTGTTATACTACAGAATTACATGTGTATGCTTTTGTAATAAAATATTTTGTAATTAAATGGGCGCATTATTTGTGCCAGACCCTGTATAACAAAAAGATCATAACTATGAACAATATGACAAGAAATTTACAACTACTCACAGCTGAATCTAAAAAACAAACTAAGCAAATAAGCAGAACAGAAACAGATTCAGGGGTATGGAGATCATTTGGAGGGTTATCAGCTGGGAGGGGGAAGGAGGAGAATAGGAGGAAAGTTGCAGGTATTAAGAAGTACAAGTTGGTAGGTACAGAATAGACAGGAGAAGGTTAAGAATAGTATAGGAAACAGAGTAGCCAAAGAACTTATGTGCATGACCCATGGACATGAACTAAGGAGGGATTGCTGGAGGGAATGGAGGTACTGGGTGGAAGAGGGCCACGGCAGAAACATTGAGACAACTATAATAGCATAATCAATAGAATATATTTTAAAAATTCTTCTGGTACACCACTGTGCCATGGCACATGAGTTGAAAATTGTTAAGCTAAATTATGACCTACTTTATTATATTATTCAATGTTTACTTAAATGGCTTGCTTTGGTGGAGTACAAAATGCTGATGAGTCAGTAAATGGATACTGCAGAGGTTTCCAGCTCTTGATGTAGTCTAAAATAAAATAAAACTTTCTTTGTATGGATGGAAAAAAAAGAGAGAAAGGATGAGGTTAATTCATAAAACTGATAAATATTCCTTGGTGAAATGGTCTACTATCCTACTAAATTATTCAGTGACACATATTTACTGTTGGACTATGAGCCATCGTTGTGCCAGCTGTTGTGAGTGAGACACTGTAAGACATGGTCCCTGCCCTCAGTGCCCCCCAGGAGAGGGGGCACAGGGCAAACTTTCCACATCCCAGCTCTGCCACAGACCATCTGGGTGACATTAGCCTAGCTCTGAGCCTCAATTTTCATTCTGTGAAATCGAGATATGCTGCTTTGCAGACTGTCTCCAGGAGGAGAAATGATGTTTTGTGTTCATGGGGCATACAGCACGGAGGAGTGGTTCAGTAATTGACAGGTCTCGTTTTGTTGGTTTTTGAGTGCTTGCTGAGAGGCACATAGGAAGAGGGGCCTACACATAAAGAAAGCGCATGGGCACCAGAGTGGACTCCTCCATCGGGTAGATTTCCAGGGTAGTGAACAAAAGATGCATGCTCACACTTTCTGGGATGGGGAAGTCCTCATAGAAGAGGTGACAGGACTTAAGCCACGAGGGATGCTTAAGTACAGGACAAGTGGTAGAGACTGGAATGGCACTGTAGATGGAGGGAATAGCATGAGCAAAGCCTGAAAAACTGCATGTAGTTCGGAATTCCTGGAGCCTGCAGTGTGAGCCTGGCCCACAGGGCATAAGACTGTCGTGTGCAGAAAGAAAGCCTGATTGGGAATCAGTGACAAGGTACAGTGAAGTTTTAGTCTCCTGCTTGTAAGCACGGGGGGTGTTCATTGAACATACTTCCTCTTGAAAATCTTTATCTTTATTCATTTTCATTGGTGAAATAATATATGCTAATTGTTAAAGAAAAATCAAGTTGTGGAAAAGTGAGTAGAATAAAAAGCAAATGATCTTGCCCCATTCCTTAGAGAAAACAGTTTAGTGTTTAGCTTTCTGGACATTTCATTGGAGATTGTTTTAAGCCAGAAAGTGTCATAAACAGATTTTGTATTTTTTTTTAAATCACTTTGCACATAAGGTGAGGACACTGAAGGCAAGTGACAGGGCCAGTTATTTCAGAGGCGCCCAGCACCTGCATGGAGGTGGTGCAGTGATGGGGGCAAGAGGCCGGGCAGAGAGTGAGGAGGCCAGGATGACTCACTGACTTGGGCTGAAGTTAATGAGCTTGGAAATACAGGAAAAACGCAGGTTGATGAGAAAACATTTTTATTACAATTTCAGACACGATGAATTTGATGTGGCCATGGCACATGTGGGAAAGGATGCCTTAGCTCTGGGGCTGAGGAGTGCAATCCAGCTTAAAGAAGTAGACATAGAGTGGATTTCGCATGGTGGTGAGATTGAAGGGCTGGAGTCAAGAACTGAGCAGAGTCCTGACTGGTGTGGCTCAGTTGGTCGGGTGTCATACTGCAAGGCAAGGGGTCACCAGTTCAATTCCTTGTCAGGGCACACTCCTGGTTTGTGAGTTCTGTTCCCAGTTGGGGCACATATGAAAGGCAACCAATTGATGTTTCTCCCTTGTATTGATGTTTCTCCCCCTCTCTTTCTCCCTCACTTCCACTCTCTCTAAAAATGAATAAATAAGTACATAGAAATGAGCAGAAACAGATTTTTATGAGAAAATGGAGAAGGAGCAGACCCAAAAGGGGAGAGTTCAATGTCACAGTCAGTCAGCAGGACAGAACTTCAAGAAGGATCAGAAAGAAGGGAATAAGTAAAATGACTCAGGTGAAAATGAGCATTGCCCTTTATGTTCATCAGGGGGCTTTACCAGAATGGGTTCAGTTCATCACTTATGTATGTTATTAGAAAAGGACAGGAAACAAATGTAACATAATGTCAACAGTAATTATTTTTGGGTGTTTGTTACAGAACAACAAGTGGGGGGGGGGGCGGTGCCTAGGCAATATACTATTGCCTGAAAGGAAGCCCCAGGTTTGTTATGTCCGCCACCTATAGGAAAGATGTCTCTCAATGCCAGAGATTCATGAAAAGGAAAGGAAAGGTTTATTTAATGCTATACAAACTTAAAGTAGTGACCTAATGTCATCATCAAAATCCCAAAGTCCCTTAAAACACCCACAAACACACACAGTCCTTCCTTCCCCCCTTTGCCTCAGTCTAGGGTACTGTATCTCAGGAAAAGAAATAGAAGTCCATGGCTCAGGCAGCCCCCAGTTCTTCCCAGTAATCCGTCTCGGCTGGTAGGCCTCCCTTGGTTCCCGGCACCCTCAGCTGTGTTGCCGGGAGCTCTGCTAAAGCCGGGTGGTGGTTCCTCCTTCTAAAGCTGCGGGAGTCCCCACTCAGCCCAAACCACATGGTTCTCCCTCCTCAATGGCTGCAAAGACAGGGGTCGCCACTCTGCCAAAGCCGAGTGGCGGTTCTCTGCTAAAGCCACACAGTAATTCTCCCTCGCAGGGCTGCAGGAGTCCCCACTCTGCTAAAGACCGAGTGGTTCTCTCCTACATGTGCACAGCTGCATGGCTCTCTCTGCACAATGGCTGTGGGAGTCCCCACTCTGCCAAAGCCACGTGGTTCTCCTCCCAATAGCTGCCGCGTCTGGGCTTAAATCCCTGCACCAATCTTCCTCTGCAGTCCCATTTCCAACTTGGCTACACTTGCCATCAATTTCACATTCTTCCAGCTTTACTGGGCTGCCATCATGAATCTGGGCAGGCGTGGCCCCTTGTCATGGAGCCAATCATCTCCAAGCTCCCACGCAGGCGCTGTAACTCGGGGGACCTGCCCCCTAGTTTTGTCTTGGTGGGGAAGTTACTTCCATTCCCCTGGCTCAGAGCATGGCCACAGCTATTTGACATATCTATGTAACCAGTCAAAGGTTATAGATATGTTAAATGACCATACCAGAGGTTAGTTGCAAGGCTGTTGCTATGCGAAACAACTCTCAATGGCCCTGTTCCATGTGTCCCTTCCCCCAGCCCACACTTTGCGGGGGGTGGGGGGGGGGGGGGGGGGTGGTGAGGACATCCTAATATTTTCTGAACATCTTGAATTCTGGACCCAATTCCAAATCCCTATTTGGGGTTCCCCCTCTTGGCTTTACCCTGTAACATGTTGAGATTATGGGTGATTGCTCTTTCCGTCTCTTCCAAGAAAAGAGATGAAGGATAAGGGAGAAATAAGAAGGTATGATATTCCAAAGGGAGACATTTAAAGATTACACGGATGAAGCAAATTTATTCACGATGCTCAAGTATTTAAATCATAAGGGAAGATACCAACTTTACAGGGATCAAACCATAAAATTATATTGCTGCTACATATTACTTCTTGCTATTTTGTGAAGGAGCCACATGAAGCATGGCAGGACACTCTTTGGTTCCCTCAGAGACCCGACAAAATCAGTTAAGGAGCGAGCTACCAGGATGTTCCCCAAACTTCAGTCATTGAAGTCCATGATTTTTGTCAAATCCCTTTATGACCAGGCCTATTATTTAACCAGCACTATATAAACCAGCTCACTTTTACACTTGAATGGATCCATTTAATATCACAAGTGTAAATAGAAAATCATTATCACAATAAATTGGTTACTGAAAAATAAGTATAATAAAAACCAAACAGCCCTGGCTGGTGTGGCTCGGTGAATTGAGTGCCGACCTGCAAACCGAAGGGTAACTGGTTTGATTCCCAGTCAGAGCACATGCCTGGGTTGCAGGCCAGGTTCCCAGTGGGGGGCATGGAGAGGCAACCACACATTGATGTTTCTCTCCCTCCTTTTCCTCTCTCTAAAAATAAATTTAAAAAGATATTTTTTAAAAATAAAATAAAATAAAATAAAAACAACTGTTAGTAATTCCATCAAGAAGCTCTCAAGAACCGAAGATTTACAGCCTGAGGCCTGAACTAGTTCTCCTGTGAAACAGAAGCTCTGCAAGCACTGCAACCAATGAAAAGCTTTACTGGTACTGCCTTAGTGTGATTTCTTCAGAAGCAAACCCTTTGACAAGAATTCAGTTGCAAGCACTTTACTTGAAAGGTGAAGGAAACATGGAAACACAAATAAGGGAGTTGGGACTTGTGAGAGAAAAGGGAAGGGAGTCAAGAAATTATGTATTAGACCAGCGATCTCTCCAGGAAACTGGAGCTTAACCCCCTTGGAGAAACTCTGGAAGCCAGTGCAGAGTACACCTCAGAAACAGCCCCAGCCAGGGGTGAGAGCTGTATACCCACTGTTGTCCAAGGCTGATTCTGGGCTCATTAGTTCCCCAGCATTCCTGGGCTGCCTTGTGGGCAGCAAGGCAGGCCCCGGAGGCAAGAGAAGACCTCAGGCAAAGAATACCACCAGTGTCCCAGTTGGAAGTCTGGCCTGAGTACACTGACTTGATAAAGGTGAGAGATATGGATGGCAGGCAGAGACTGCTAGACACTAAACTGAGACTAAAAGATAAAAAAGGAAATTGCTTTCCCATTATTTGCATCAAAGGAATTTATGCTGGACCTATTAATCACTCAAAATCAACGTCTATACCACCAGCCTAAGGCCTCCCCACCCATTGAGGCCTGAAGCAGCCCCAGAGGCACAGAGCCTAACCCAACCGCCTTCCTGCATGGCCTGGCTGAATCTCGTCCAGGCCAGGCCACTGAGAAACAGAGCTTTTAAATACCATATGATCTCACCTTTAATGGAACATAATCAACAAAAGAAAAAAGCAAGCAAAATATAACCAGAGACACTGAAAGTAAGAACAATCTGACAGTAACCAGAGGGGATCGGGGAGGGGACAGTGGGGAGAAGGGTTTTCTGGAACTACCATAAAGGGCACATGGACAAAACCAAGGGGGAGGGTGGAAGCAAGAGCGGGGCGGGGGGTTGGCTGGGGTCGGGGGGAGCAGTGTGGGGGAAATGCAGACAACTGTAATTGAACAACAATAAAATAATTTTAAAAAACTAAAAATATATATTTAAATTTAAATTTACTTTCCTCCCTATCAATGAGAAATAGCCTCATCATATCTACCTGCCCAACAGAATTGTTGAAAAGACCGTTATCCTGGCCAGAGCTCAGTGGTTAGAGAGCTGTGCCAATACACCAAGGTTGTGGGTTCAATCCTGGGTCAGAGCACATACAAGGAGCAACCAACGAATGCATAAATAAGTAGAACAACAAAGCAATATTTCTCTCTTTCTCTCTCTCTCCCCTTTCCTTTCTCTCTCTAAAATCAATCAATAAATTTTTTTAAAAGATTCCTCTCTATGAAAGCAATTCATTAGGATGAAAATCTGTATTGACAATAAAGACAAATGAGAACTACTGATCATTTTTAAAAGGAATTTTACCCTCATAAAAGGACCATCATATGCCTTGATCCATTTAAAATGATGTAATAACATCCCTGCTCCATTTAAAATGATTTATTTACAAATATCAAGCTACCCCATCTATAGCTCAGGAGTACACAAGGTATAAAGTGTACAGGTGCCCAGTGCTACCAAACTGCCTGTATATGTTTAAATATATTCTTTCATCAGCAAACATGTATTGACTCTCTCTATACCAGGAACTGTTCTAGGAGACTAGAGACATAGCAATAAAGGAAACACAAAAATCTCTTCCCTCCAACAAACTACATTCTAGTGGGAAAGATGGTCAATAAAGAAATGAATAATATATAGAGGGTGTCAGCTGACAATAAATGCTACAAATAAAGCGGGAAAAGAGGATAGGGAGTCCCAGTGGCTGGGAAGGGGTTATGATTTTAAATGGGGTGGTCAGAGAAGGTTTTTCTGATGAGGGATATCTGGAAAGACCTAAAGGAGGCAAGGGAGTAAGCCAGGTGAAGATTTGGAGAAAGATTACCACAAGAAAATAAATAGCCTGCACAAAGATCCCAGGGCAAGGACATGCCTGAGATTTGATGAACAGCAAGAATCCTGGTAAGGCTGGTGCAGAGTAAACAAGGGAAAGGAGATGCAGCAGGAGACCTGACCAAAAAAGTCAGGAGTGAGAGTAGATAAGGTAGGGTCTTGTAAACTATTGAAATGGTGAACTTCTGGATAGTCCTGAGCAGAGGAGAGGCCTGAGCTCAGGTTTAAGAGGATCACTCTGCTGGCCGTGAAGACAACAGGCAGGTGTGGCGACACCTGCCAACAGGCAGGAACAGACCAGTTAGGAGGCTGCTGTTGAAATCCAGAGGGAAGATGATGGCAGATTGAGCCAGGGTGATGAGAAGTCATTGGTTGTGGTTCCATTTTGCAGGAAAAGGACTTGTAGCTAGCTTAGGCATGGGGAGTAAGACAAAGAGACTTCTGGCCTGAGCAGCAGCAGAACAGACCTGTCATTTCCTGAAAGAGAAGACTGTGGAGGAACAGATCTGGGGAAAGATCGGTTAGATTTCAGATACCTATGAGACATCCAAATGGAGAGGTCTTAGGCAGTTGTACATGCAAGTCTGTAAGCCAGAGGCTAGGTAAAGGCCAAAGATATAACTCCGGTAGTTACTAGTGTCTAATGTGTCTAAAGGCAGAGACTGGATGAGGTCACCAAGGGAATGAATCAATGGAAAAGAAGGGGTTGAGAGGCTGGGCCACAGGGCACTCTGCCAATTTCAGGTGAGGAAGAAGACGAAGAACAGGCCAAGACTGAGTGACGGGTAGCCCAGGAGACCAGGAAAGAACCAGAGCTGGTGGCGTCCTGGGAGCAAGTGAGAAAGTGAAGAAAGAGCAATCAGCTGTGTCGAATGCTGATGATGAGTCAAATAAGAATCGACCATCAGATTTAGGGAAGCGCTCCGGCCCGAAGCATGTCTGAAGTGCGTTCCGGAGAGAATGCGTGAAGGGGCACCTGCCTGCACCTGCTGCCCCCTCTGTGCCACTGGTTTTAGCTCTGTTTGGGACCTTTAAAAAAGTCTGATTTTTTTCCCCTGACAAAATAAAGTATAATTAAACATCACATTTAGCTGATTAATTCAGGTTCACAAAACTGCCTTTTCTTCAACAATAGGGTGTTTTGCCTAAGATAGTTCATGACTGGTTTAATTTTCTGATTTATTTTTTACATGAACAAAAATATCGACCACACTCTGTGATGCCTGTAGTAAGTGTGACGGATACTGAGCGTGTAGAGTCACTGCTGTGAGTGCCTTGTAGTATCTAAGTCAGTAAATACCTTTCTGCCCTTCTCTCTGTTCCCTTCTGGTACAGCACCAGTGACCTGGAAGGTGGAAAAAAGGAGACAGTGGGGTGAAAAAGAGGAGCAAGCAATATGTCTCCGTTGTCTCCAACCTGGTGATGAAGTCAGTTCCATTTAAATCCAGTAGCAACGTAGTGTGTGAACACAAAGTCACATTCATCAGTGTTCACAGTGAGGCTAGTGGCATGGTTACCAATCCACGCACAGTGTGACTGGGTCACCAAAATAAAAAGAAAAGAGAAATTGCCCCCTCCTCCCTTCTAAATTAAACCTTGTTGTCATGTTGATCAGAATACAATCCTGAGTTTTTAACTGTATAAATTAGTTCTGATGTCTGCAAGTGTCATTCTTATTTGATTGTAAATTTCTCTTTCATCTTAGACAAGAAGAAACTATGAGGAAATAGGATATCATTCATCCTCTGATTAATGAGAAGTGTGGCAGTTTTATTCAAAGGATCGTAGTCTTAAGCTAGAAATATAATTATTATTTTATTTCTTTCTTTTTCTTTCTTTTTTCATCTTATTCTTTTTCCTTTTCTTTCCTTCAATAAAAAAAGGAGGAGAGAGAGACAGTGCAGCTGAAATAGAGCCACTTCCCTGAAGTGTTTCTTCCCCGGTGCTGGGAACCTGGAGATAACAGTCCTGTATTCAAATGTGAGAGGCAGAAAATGTCATTTACTTGAAGCATTATATGAAACAGAATAGCTTTTTTTAAATCAACCATAGTAAAGTGAAATACTCACAGTAAATAATGTACAATGTCCACTTGATTTTCAATCTTTTTTCACTTTTAGTAATCAAAAATAGATATAATAACAATGATTGTCGCTTAAAGATCAGTTTCGCTGTTGCTATTGTGGCACTGATGACTATAATTAATTATAGAGCATTAACTCTTGCAGGGAAAACGAGCAAACAAATAAATGCCCACCTTGGTCTGTAAGCAAAGGGGGCAAAGAAAATATTAATTGTTAAGTAAACTTCCTCTCTTGCTTCTTTTTCACAGACTGTAACTTAACTTTTATTATTGCTCTGCTTACCTCTTTCTTATTATCTTAATTTTCAGCTCACTTATTATTTCTTACCTACATGGCCACTGCACAAAGGTGTATCTTACCTAGGTTTCTGGTGACTAATTCACCACCTTGATCCTTAATTCTCTTCATTTTCTGGGGTCAAACTATGAAATTCTCATAACTCACCAGCGGAAACAGTTTGTCGAGTGATTTCACACCCCGCGTGCTGCAGGGCCCATGAAGAAAGGGGATGGATGAAAGGCAAGCAGAAGCAGGCCAGCAGCTCTGGAGCATTTTGCAGTCCATCCTTGGAGTAAATCCTGAGTGTGGTTTTCACATTATTGTTTTATTTCCCTCACAGCATGCAATGTCTTTTTGGACTACCAGGACAGTAATCCAAGAAGTTCTGACCCTTAGCTAAGAAATCATCTGACCTGAGCCACGCAGCAATCCACTCCACAGACAGTTGGACAATTCTGACCTGTTTACCGATCAGATTGTTCAGGCATAGGCCTTTGAACCCATATTTAAATTGATTAAATTTTCTCCTTCCTGGAGGCCCAGGTTTATTTTCATGTAAGGGCTGGAGTGGGGAGAGAACTGAGAGACACAGAGAGCCACTGAGAGAGAGAAGACAAGAATGTCAACTATTTCACAATAAGGGGGAAAAGCATCAGACTGCATCCTGTCTGTATTTTTTAACACTTCCCATAAGAGAAATCCAGGAAATGCCCCCCCCCCACTACCTCCTTTTTTTTTTTTTTAACAATGAGTGCTATTTTGTGCTACAGCCAAGAGACCCTCCTGTTAGCTTTGCTCAACTGCATGTATGCAGCGGGCTGGACCAGACAGAGGCCAGAAGAGTGCTAAGCTCAGGAGCATGTGCCGGAGGCCTGCGCAAACCCACCGTTTTGCCCTCCTGTGTTGCTACGCCTACCACAGGTCTTCACATTCCCAGGTCTCTCAGATGCAGCTGCCTCTGGAAGTCACCCCATCACCTCTTTCTCCATTCACCCCACAATCTCCTCCCCAAAACACCGTGACCGGAGCACCCAAGACCTCTTCTGACTGTTGTGTCTGTTGGGGTCGCAGACATCATTTCATCTGTTACATTGAAAAGCAATTTGTAATATAAATATCTCCCTGAATTTACTTGGCGTTTCACTTCAGCATTTTAATGGCCAACCCTGCACCATGAGTTCCGTTTCCGCCCTTCCTATAAAATATATCATTAGCACATCTTCTGGAAAGGTCTATTTTCATCAGACAGGTTTTTCAGATGGAGATAATAAATCACGTAGAATTTAAGGGACAGTTCCAAAGCAGTCAGCAAGCAAATGATGATCTAACAACATATGACATTTCACCAAAAAATGTAGCTTTAAAAGTTGCTTCAAGGTAAGTTCCTCCCATGGGGGAATTTCTGGGGTGATTAAAATGTTCTGTATCTTGATTAGAAGGGTGGTTTCACAGGTGTATGTATTTATAAAAAATCATTGAATTGTACGCTTAAAGCCTCTACATTTCACTCTATTCAACTTTTGACTTAAAAATAAAAAGCCCAGCCCTGGCCGATGTGGCTCAAGTGGTTGGAGCATTGTCCCATAACCGAAAGGTTGCACATTCAGTTCCCCATCGGAGCAAGTACCTGGGTGACAGGATTGATCCCTGCTCCAGGCAGGGGTGCGGGCCCACGCGATCCCTGTCTGGTAGCACACGGTCCCTGGTCCCAGGATGCAGGGAGGCAACCAATCAATGCTTCTCTCTCACATCAGTGTTCCCTCCCTCCCTTCCCTTCTCTCTCTAGGAGCAATGGGGAAAATGTCCTTGGATGAGGAGGTAGAGAGAGAAAGAGATAGACAGACAGTCCACCTTTTGCTGCGCTATGAAAGGTGGGCTATCTGGGTTAAATTCTGCATGCCCACCAGTGGGCCCTGCAATGTGTCTGCTGTGACACAGCGGCACCGATACTGCCACTGCGGCCTTATCCTCGTCTTGTCCATGCTGACTTCATAATCTCTTTCTATTTTTTTGTTATTGTTTTCAAAATACCCTAGGATCAGCTCTTTTATTTTTAAAAACTTTTTGTCATATTATATTTTAACAATTAAAAATTTTCTCCCTTTAATAATGTTTGTTCATTGCATATGTTTTTAAAAGCACAAAGAAGAAGATAAAATCCACCTGTGCCCCACTATTCAGAGAGAAGTCCATTGGTACTTTAGTCTGTCCTTCTAGAGATAGCCAACAGATTCAGACTGAGTGCCCATTTGTGTGGCAGGAATTATTCAATTGTTCAAGGCACCAGGTATCCTGTAATAAACAAGGCAGTGCCCTTGCCATCACAGAGCTTGCTTGCTAAAGAATAACAGGTAGAAAGGGATGTTAAGTATAAATATTTGTTCATTTATAATCTTTTACCACTTAACAATTTGGCCCTCCTATCTTTTCAAGTGAATAAAAGTAATTATATGTAATTTCATTTTCATAGCTGCATAATGCTCTTATGTGGCTAAATTAGAGTTTATTTAATAACCTCTAGTTCAAACAACTAGACTTTACAAAGTTATAAACTACTCTTCTGTTAACATACTGTTGAGAGTCTTTTGCATGTATTTTTAGTGATTTTCTTGCTGGCAAAATAATTTAAGGAATCATTGTTAACATACTTAACTGTTTTCTTTCAAACACTCTTCACTTAAGTTGTTGCATAGCTGTATTGTTGATGAAAAAATCTACAAGTCATTTTCAAAACCATGGAAAAGGATGACATGCTCATGCACTTATGTCCACATGATGCCTCTCTACCGTTAAGGCACATCAAGGCTTTGAAGGCAAACCCCCCATCAGAAAACTCTTTACCCATTTCTTCCAGGAAATTACTTAGTTTTTTATTGTATCAGGATTCAAATCTCTGAAATGGGCAGAATCATTTTTGCAACTCCAAAGTATTTGACTAAGTCTAAAGCAAATGCTTTATTAAGGTGCCTTGTTTGAAAAAAGCCAGGCACAGCACAGAGGAGATTTACTATCTGGCCCACGTGAGGCCGAGAAGTAGGAGGAGGAGGAGAGCTGAAAATCAAGCCTGGAGTGTGAGTAGGAGATCTCCATGCCATATATTTCTTGAGAAACCTTTGATCCTAGACAACTTGTAGAGAATTTAGCAGTTTTGCAGGGGAGGAGAAAATCATTTTAGAAAATATGATATAGGAAATCTTCACCTTATATATTTCTAAGAATGTAGCAAAATACTCAAACAAACTATTCAGCACACACTTGAACCACAACTATTCAGTGAGCCCTTATTATGTGCAAAGCACTATGTTAATCATTTAAGATGATTCTTACAATCTCAAGCTAGCTCAAACACTTATTTCACCCTCCAATGAAGTTGAAAGTAAGTTTATACTTGCCATGAGAATAGTATGTAACAAGATTATAATATTCTTTGATACATTTTTGATCATCTACTGTTTTAAGAGAATTCTGCAAGGTACAATTGTAGCAAGGGGCTTACAAAGATGCATTAGACAAAAACTTGCCATTAAAGAGCTGACCCACTACAGCTGCACTGTCTAATATGGTAGCCTCTAGCCACACATGCTGCTGATGGGTGGAAACTGGGCTACTATGAACCGAGAATGCTATAAGTAAGTGATCCACTGATTCAAAAACTTAATATGGAAACGAGAATGTAAAATATTTCATTAATAAGTTTTGATAATGATTACATGTTGAAATGGTAATATTTTGAATATTGGAGTTAATTGAAATATATTATTTAAATTAATTTAACCTGCTTCTTTCTAGCTTTTTAATTTAAAATTACATGTGACTTATGTTCTATTTCTATTGGCAGTATTGATCAACACAATTATAGTTACTAACCCATTCAGTGTATATACAGTGTGCCAGGTAATTTTATATTAGATATATGTAATCTGCCACAAGAAAGGTATTACAGATGAGAAAACTGAGGGGCAAAGGCTATATTTATTCATTATTTCAACACATACCAAGGTCTGTCCAGAAAGTCCAGCCATGTACTATAAAAAAGAGACTTTTATTGAAGAAGATACAAGATACAAGAAACATTGTACATAAGACAATGATGTCTCAGTCTCCTTCAAAGTAGGCACCTTGGGACCTCACACAGTTCTCTCACTCTCTCTTCCACTGTTCAAAATACCCTGCAAAGTCCTTTGTTGGAATCACCATCAGCTGCCCCATTGTATTTTTTTGAATCTCAGTGATGGTCTGAAATCTCTTCCCTTTCAAAGGTGATTGTAGTTTTGGGAAAAGCCAGAAGTCACAAGGTGCCAAACCTGAGTTGTAGTGGGGCTGAGTCACCTGGGCGATTTGATGCTTTGCCAAAAATCTCTGCACGAGACATGATGCATGAGCGGGCATATTGCCGTGATGAAGCTGCCAATCCCCAGTTGCCCACAGCTGCAGCCTTCTGAATCACCCCAGTAGTTGCTGCGAAGGAATGTGCAAGCAAAAATTTGATGCAGATTCATTGCTCTACTTCGTTAGTCATTTTGAATGTGGTGACCACACAGTACACATGCTCACTCAATGGCATCTACTGCCCCCACTGACTAGTACAGTGAAGTCATCATTGTTCATGCATGTGCATTCCAGGCCACTCTCCTTGGCTGCCAGGTTACATCGATGTCGCAAACCATTCTTGTTATATTAACAAGGGCTGGACTTTTTCCAGGCAGACATCATATCTTCCTTATTTTTGTGCACCTAGGGCTCTTGTAGGCAGTAGAGATACAACAGAAGTCCCTACTCCCATGGAACTTATGTTCTAGAGGGAGAGAAATATACTTACTTAATAAGTAAGTAAGTATAAAAATATGTCAGGCAATGACAGTAAAGAAAGATGAGGCCTATAAAAAGAACACATAGTGCCCAGAATCGGGGTGAGGTAGGGTGGGGTATTTATTAGATAACAAGGTCTCAGAAGGAATTGTCATCTGAGCAGATACATGAAGGAGGGAGTCCTACCTGGCTTCAGGACAGAGGCAACAACAAGTAAAACACTAAGGGATGTGCGTGTGTGTGCTCACATGCTTTATACATTGGAGGAACAGCAGGAGAGCCAGTGATGTTGGAGAGCAGTGAACAAGGAGTAGAGGGAGAGGAAGCCAGAAGTCTATTCCTGTAGCAACTTGGAAGCCACCATGGCTAGGAAATATTGAAGGATGGCTTTGGCTGCCTGATGACGCATGGACTGTTGTGGGCATGCCTGGAACCCAGCAAGAGCAGAAGCTGGAGACCAGCTAAGAGGCTGCTTGCAGTAATGCAAGAGAGATTTTACAAGGTCTGTCTGACTCAGCCACCAGAGATTTGCTGTTCCTACGATACAAAGTAAAATAATCCAAAAATTATCCAGAGAATTAGACCAGCAAAGGTCAAATATCTGTATAATTTAAGCTTCAAAATATATTTGGGAGTATGTAGAGTTATATGAAATGGCAGTAAAAAAAAAATCACTGTCTAGCTTCATAAGATAGTAATTTGTGTCTGTCTCTTGCTTTCTGCCAATTTAACCTAAGGAGAGTGGACTTGAGATCTGCAATTGGTAGAATAGGATTGCAGGACCTTTAAGTCAAATTCAGATCAGGCAAATTAGGGTTTTTTTTTTTCAAAGAAAAGTGTTTAGTTAAACCAAATGACAATTTTGTACCCTAAACTATTTGCATTTGCTGTCTACCTTCTGAATTAGTCCCATAATTGCTAATTCTGAGATTGAGCATAGCTGTACATGCAAGACACAAGCTGTGTCTTGGATAAATGTAATTATTAGTCTAGATAACCCCCCTCAACAAGTCTGTTTTGATGGACAGAAGAACTTTTAAAAAGAAAGCATCCTGAAGGTCAAATGTTATGTAGGCCAAGACCCTCCTCTGAGAGATATATTAAGGTTTAAAGTAGGTACCCAGTCTCAAATGAAAACAAGTACATAGCAATCACAAGGACACCCCCAAAGGCTTGTCTTGATAAAAAGGAGGCTAAATCTTGACCCTCCAGGTGGTTTATTTACTTTGGTGGCATTCACTGGAAAATTGTTCAGCTCCTTGTCTCACTGTGCCTGCGTAGGTGTGTTTCCTGGGCACTGGATGTCGCTCCCATCAGTCAGGCAGTTTCCCCAGAACTGAAATGTACAGATCGTGCACATCAAAGGCAGGCTGCAACCACTGCAGCTGAAATTTACACAAATCTGTGCATTGAGTAACTGGATAAACAATGAAACGAATGACCTCGTTCTGCATCAATCTCCATAGGACTCTGTTGGTACTGCTCTCTTCTGGCAATAAGGCTGTAGCTTGGGCTTCTGGCCTCCAACCAGGGATTAGGTGCTGGCCCATGGATGGCAGAGCCCAGGGCCTTGCTCTTATTATAGCCCAGGAAGCCTAAGAAGGCTACAGAGGCCGTCCATCTCAGCAGGTGTGCCTTTGCCACCATTCAAGAAACCCCTCCATTACCACAGCCATGGAGGAAATGCATTTATAAAAATAAGAAAATCCTTTAGTCATGCCTCTCCCTTCGGAGAGCTTACCTTCTTCTACAGAGGACCCAAGACTTCCTTGAGTATTTTTAGGGCCTTCCCACTGCTCCAACCCCTCACCCCTCAAAGGAGACTGAACTCTCAGTGCCTTGGTCCGTGTTCCTCTTTTCACCAAGAATAAATTTCAAAATGGCTGCATCTGTAAAGAAGAGTGAAGGGGAGACTCAAGCTGATCAATGAACTTGATCAGCATTTACTTCTAATCTGAGATACTTGGGGAAAGATATTTTTTAAAAAGAAGCTGCCTCCTAAATGCCTTCCCTTCTGATGGCCATCGAGTCCCTTGGACACTATTTGCAAAGTCTGAGTGTTGCTGCCAAAAGAGGTGGAGCAGCCTTGGGCCATAGTAAAAGGAGAAGGGAACACTGGAAACCAGCCCCTATGCCCGCTTCACCACTTGGTACACAGGTCACACAGAACATTTACACTGAGGGGTAGAGCCGAGGCAATGACTCCGTCAGTGGGGTTAGCTTCGGTTAGAAAGGGTCACACAGGAAAGAAGCACACTGAGCTGAAGGCCCTAAGTGCTGCACATGTAACGCTCCGGTCACTTCCCATCCAGCCCTAGCCATAATCTTTATTGCCTTGAAAACTTGAGATGCCTCCGTCTGAGACATGCAATCACATTCTATTCTTAACATAAATTCCGGTGAGATTTACAGTCCCAAGAAACACCTCTTATGCGCCTTTCTGCTCACTCTCTCTGTATTTGTAGGGCTTTTGTCATTTGAAATACTTTACCCATGTATATGCATTATCCCTTTCATAGGCCGTCAGACTACGAAGGCTGTTCTCAGAGTTATTGGGAGCTGTGTCAAATGCCTCACAAAAAAGTATTCTATTTCCAGTGTCATTTTTCTTCATCCATTTATCAGTTCATTAAGAGCCCATCAAAAACATGAGGCACATTCCCTCCCTTCCTGGAATATTCTTTCTCTCAACACACTCACTCTGGGCAACAAGGGCAAAGGTGACTTTGGTGCCTTTGTAATATGTGAAGACAGTCACAGGAGAGTGGATGTATGTGCTTGACACCATCCCCATCTGCCCCTGTGGTAAAGGTTCCTAGTGCTTTAGAAGTTTCCTATTTTGTAACTTACAGATCTCAAGAATCATCTTCGCTTTGTGGACTAACAACACCTTAGATTTGTACATACTTTCACATGCATTATCTCACTGAATTCTTAAAACAATCTTATCAAGTAGGCAGCCATCATACCCATTTTGCAGGAAGAAAACTGAGTCTAGGAGAGGTTGAAAGTCTTTCCTAAGGCCATCACATCATGGGAGGGAGTGGCAAAGCCCACCTCCAAGCCAGGGTTTCTGACTCTTTGCATTACACTCTTTCAAAGCTGTCTCTTTATATTGGTTACTTCTAAAACAAGAGAATACTGTTCAAGAAGCACTTCAAAAGGGGCCTTACAGTTTAACCATCAAGGCAGAAACTTTCTAGTCACATTCTAAGTGTAGGAAAAGATTTCTGAAATTTGCCAATAAAAGGACTCCAAATCAGTGAGACCACTGAGATAGTGAGTGCTTTGATAAAAAATAATATTAACACTGGTTCTCCAGACCCTAACTTCGGTGGGGAAAGAATTATGTGTTGCACTGTACTGTGTGTAGAAAAAGCAACATTCTGTACAGTAGATGAGTGCACACGTGTTGTGTCAACATTCTCTTCCCAAATGTGGCTGCAGAAGAAAGTGTGAAGCATACTGAAATGAGACAATATTTATGGCTGAAGAAATTCGGCTTCACATAACGGTAATTATGAACAAGATATTTTCCTTAATAAAATTACTGCAAAACAAAATCTGGAGGAACTAAGTGTTTCCCTATGTCCTCTTTATTTTATTCCATGTGCTCAAGGATGGTTGCAGGAAAGAAAGGGAGAGAGCAGAGGGAGCAGAGGGAGAAAGAGAGTCAGAGCCAGACGGTCTCTGCTGAGGGTTGGTTTTGCTTTAGAAACTGGAATGTGTCCAGGCTTGATTTTTATTTTCAATTCACATTTCAGATCCAGCTCCCCAAACTCTTTGATCTTTCTCCCTGTCTCCTTACCCGGAAGAGAACCCTTGGCCTTCTCAGCTGGGAGCTGAGAGCACACGTGGAAAGACTGGCTCGGATCCATATTCTTGCCAAATTTAGTCACACAAAGGGGCCTGCGAGGGAAAAAAGAAAGGATGAAAGCGGCAGCCGCCCGGACTTCAAAGGCCGCGCCGCCGCGCCGTGTCCTGCGCAGGCGCCGCCCTCCACAGATATAAGGCGAAACTAGCGCGCGGGCGGCCTCTCCGCGCCGCTGCCCGGCGCGCGTCCCCGGCCGGAGGGTGGGCGGGGGGTTCCCGCAGGGGAGTGAGGGGCGGGATCCCTGCGCCACCCGCGGGCTGCCCGAGGCCTATCCTCAGCCAAGTTAGGGCGCTTGAGAAAAGTTCTCAGAACGTAGGGGAAGGCTGTCGCGTCCAAGCGCCCTAGGCGAGCGGTGCTGAGGCCAGCCAATTTATTCCAGCTCCCACTACACTCTATTTCGGGGGTCCCCCTTCCAGACGAAATGCCAGCTCTGTACCTGATCCCGGGCCCCTCGCGGCTTCCCATCGCCGAGCAGAGCAGGGAGGGCGCGTGGCAGGGCTCTCCGTGGTCCAGACCGGGCCACCCCCCCACCCCGTTCCGCACCCCGCCAATGCCGTCGGAGAGGGTCTGCCAGCGAGCCCACAGAGGATGGGGTGGGCCGTGGCCCTCCCTCACAGGCCGTGGGCGGACCGGGACCCTGAGCTGGCGCCCCTGGGGCCCCAACCCAGCGAGACCAGGACGCCAGGCTCGGCCCGCACCCGCACCCGGCGCGGGAGAAGCCCCCGAGGGCTGAAGCGGGCACCGTGGGCGGACCCGCCGGTCGGCGCTGGCCGGCGGAAGCCGGGTGTCCGCAGGCGGCCGGATTTGGGAACGACATTTTTACGGTCCCACGAGTTCTCTATTGCCCCGGCGGGTGGGGGGGTTGAGTTTGTTTGTGTTTGGAGGAGAGGAGGCGGAAGAACCCCTGGGACACAAACTGCCATTTCCCTCGCCCTCCCCTCTCCCTTTCCCCTTAGCCCGTTAAACTGAAGGTGCGCACAGCTTTCAGTCTCCGGTGAGGCTGCAGTGGAAAATCCGGGGTGCCCGACGGAGTTCCCTCTCTGCAATCACGTTCCTCGTTTTTCTAATCCTTAGCCCTCGGTTCTCTCTTTCCGAGCATCCTCTTCCGTGCGCCCCGCCACCCCCTTCCTTCGGGATCCCAGCAGAGTTGCAGCTCGCTGGGAGCGAGTCCAGGCCGCACAAAGGGGAAGACCCAGAGCTTGAGTGGGGCGGGGGTTAGGGACCGCGGGGGCGGAGAGGGCTCTGAAGGGCACCGCGCTTTTTCTCTCCTCCCTGTAATTAAGGACTCGCTTTAGTGTTTGTAGCTGACTCGGTTTGGCAGCAAAATCGCTGGGGTGGGGGTGGACTCCGGTGTGGGTGGGGGGTCATTCTCCTAGTTCCCCCGCCGGCACTCGCGGGGAGCTGAGCCCAGCCTGCCCTCGGGGCAGCGGGCCGCGTCTCCGCTCCCCCTCCCTGGGTTCCGGCGCGGGGTGGGCGCCTCGCCCCCCACGCGCAGCCCTGCCTGCGGCGCCCAGCGCAATAGGAAGTGTTGATATAAAACAAGTCACTGTTCGCTCGCTCCCAAACTAAACCCCAACCAACCGAAGCCACCAAGAGGGGAAAAACCAACAGCAATCCAGCCAGCCCCTAGCAATTGTTTCACGGTCGGAATTAAATCACTTCAAAACGCCCCCTGAAACCCACATCCTGAAGGAGTGAACCTGCAACAGCCAACCTCCAGTCGTTCGCTCGAGTTCACACGAACAACCCGCCTCTACATCCGAGGGAAGGGGGCGGTGGGGCGGCGGCGTTTCTCCCGCACCGCACCCACCACATCCCGGACTTGCACCCCAAGAGGCGGCTGTATATGCTAATAGCAGCCCCCACACGAATTAGAGGAGACCTGCTGGCAAAAGAAATACCTTTGCCTGGAACTTCACGCAGCCTGAAGGGAGAAAGGATCGCCCTCCTAAGAGTCACTTCGCCCCTCTTGCGCCCTCACCCCTTTCCCCGGAGAGACAGAACTTCGTGTGGAAATGTCAACCTCCTTCCCAGGCAAAGCTTTTGAAAACTTGGTCGAACGTTTCCTAGTAAAACAAGCTCCTTTAAAGACATTTGCAACAGTGCTCAGGACAATCAGCCAACATCTCGCACGCCATAGGGAAGGAAATCAGTCACGCACACAGAGTCGGGCATCGGGTGATTTCCAGGGTTACGGCCAAGTACTAAAAGCAGGCACCCACCCTCGGCCCTTTTAGTAAACAGTTCCCACTAGTTAGTGTTCCCCAAATTCCCATCTTCTCGAGTGCCTGATCTCCAGGACACCTGGAGTTGAGTTCCAGATGACTCAGGGAGTCCAGATAATTAAGGAGAAGGAGAGAATGGGATTCGAGTGAGTTGCCACACTTAAACGAGGGCAGGGGGGTAAAGTACGGGGTCGTCATTGATCTTTTTCGGCTTCCAGAAACTACATTCTGGCCATGCCGTGTGCCCCCTCTCCCTCCTCCAGTTTGAGGAAAAGGAACTTCCACCCTGGCTGCTTTGGTGAAGCTGCCTTTTTCCAGTTCTTTTTTGTCGGCAAATTGGCCCTTTTGTGAAGGGACTTTTGACCCCCACCCCATATTTCTTTTTGGAAACGGTGTAAATGTCTGACGTAGCTACATGTTCCCATTTCTAGGACCTTGTACTCACACTGGCACACAGCTTCACGGGAAATTGCATATGAACGCCAATCAAAAAATAAAATTGTTTTCTTTCCAACCTCTTCAGTATTGCCATATAGACACATTGCAGCAGAACACTTCTTTTAATTTTTCTTCTCTAAGGCATAGCATTGTCAGCTATGCAAAGTGGCTTTAGTGTTTCACTCTTCCTGGTTCCCTTCACCAGCCCAATGTCCCCGGAAAGAATGGCGAGAGAATGGCTACTCGCCATTCTCTATGTGACCTAGAGAACCCTTTAAATGATAGTTTTTAAATTTGCTTCCTAGAAAACCCCCATCCCCAGGAAGCAGTCACCAGTAGGTGCAGTTTTAGGTGCTCATTTAGAGCACTGTTGTCAGTGTGTGGCAGCAGGGGTTCCCTCCTAGGAAAAGAAGAGGGGTCTTCGCCTGACTGTTCCTGTATGGTAGAGCTAAAGTCGGATTCTTTAGTATTTTCCTTATTTTCAAATTGAGGGAGATGTGGACACATTTCTTCCTGCCCCATGTTTACTGTTCTGAGGTTTTTACAGATGGCTACTGTATTGGGTATAATAATTTCGCCTGGATTTTTAACTGAGAGGGGTTTGAGAGCCAGGGAACAAAATGTAATGTGTTTTCAAACTTCAGCTTCGCTTATACTGTCACTTTCACAAAGCATCTCCTTAAAAGTCCTGTCCTTGCATAAAATGCATCAGAGAGACGGTGGAGACTGGAGAATGTGTGGGGTCGGATTCGGACTGGCAACTCCAAGGGTCCCTTTGAGCAGGCAGTCGGATGGGCCAGGAACTGCGGATCTTTTCTCCCTCTGCCGGCCGGGCTCTCCTGGGTCCTTCTGCCTCCTCGTCCTCCTCCCTCGGTTGCTTTTTCATCCTCGGTGACATTCCCACACATTGTGGGTGTAATTCCGAAAATCCAGGAGAGACCTAGAGTGACTCTCTATGTACATCACATGGTGAGGATGTAATGTAATAGATCTAATTTAAAAAGCGATAATTAAGATCTTCAGTTTTTTTTCTTCCTCGTCCTATATCACTCTCGGTAAGCCTGGAGATTTTATTTTTGCTAGCGTGTGATCCCTTGTCCTTTGGCATTACATTTAGGAAAGCCACAACTCTCTCCCTTGTCCTTGCTTCCGTTCACTCGTGAGTTGAGCGATGTCTGTTATATTCTCTTTTGCCTTCTTCTCTCTGTCCGATTCCCGCCTCATCCGCTCGGTCAGAGCATCTATCAATGTGGTGTCGATCACAGCTGCGGCGGCTTCTCTTTCATCTTCCTCCCCTTGCCAGAGCCGGGCGGGGGCGGGGGTAGAAAGGGAGGCAGCAAGGAGGTGTGCGTGAGACTGCAGAGGAGGGGGTGGGAAGGAGGTAACAAGAAAAGAGATACTTAGATGATGAAGTTAAACCATTCGGGGAGTTTCTTGTCATTTCACGCAGGCAAAGCCTGACTCTCAATGGGTAACAAGAAGAGTCCGGTCCTTCCTTCCTCTGCCAAATTGCCTGATTCTTCCCTCCAGGAGCGCGCGCGCACACGGACGCGTGCGCGCACACACAAACACACCCTAAAACTAGGACTCGTCTTACAGGCTCTGGGAAAGGAAAAAAAAAAAAGTCCTCAATCACCACCTCCACTCGCGGTCCCCCTCCCCCCCCCCCCCACGAGCAGCCAAGGAGAGCTGGAGGCGGGGGATGGGAGGGGGAGGAGGAGACGCAAATGGGTAGCTTTTCAGCGCCAGCGAGGCGCGCGGGGAGGAGAAGCGGTGGGTAGGCACAGCCGCTCACCTGCGGGGCAAGGCGCGTTGGAGGGACCCAGGCTACGTGCTCTCCGGCCAAAGGCCCGGGACGCACCCGAATCCCGCACACACGGCCAAGCCCGCGGCGTCCCCTCCCCTTGGCCGGGAGAATCCGAGGGGTGCAGCTCTTTGCTTTGACAGGGAGGCCCAGCGGAGGCGTGGAGAGCGGCGAGCGAGACAGCCCGCGAGCCAGGCTGAGAAATTCGAGCCGGGAACAAAGAGGGGTCGAGCTCTGAGCGTGTGTGTCGGCTCCAGCTCCTGGAAGAAGCAGTTGGGTTCGAGGCCCCTGCTGTGACTCTCCGAGACCCCGCCGTGCCCTCCACTGCCGACTCCCAGAGCTCGACGGCACAAACTTTATTCTTGGCAAACTTCTCTTTCTCTTCCCCTCATCCTCCGCCCCCACCTCTTTCTCCTCCTCTTCCTCCTCCTCCTCCACTAGCAGATTAAACGCGCCTGGAGAAGGAAAACCGAATGGGAAGCGAATGGGAAGGAAATAAGCTCTAAAGAGGACATCTCCAACCCGAGAACTCTTTATTATTATTATTTTTTACCCTCCAGGAAGCGGACATTTCGTTATCTTCTGATTCTCCTTGCACCTTTGCCGCTGGGTCAGACGGAGCCTTTTTTGCTCAGTTCTCCGTTTTTCTCGGAAAACCAGTTCCCAAGGCGGCATTCGACTAGGGTAGAAAGGCTTGCGTAGAGACGCGCCGACGGACCCTGTTCCGCACTTTGGAGAGTCGTGCCTCGCCAGAACCGGCGCCCTCGGCGCGCGTCTGCTGGGGGCGTGGGGTGGCCGCCAGGGCAGCGGAGCCTAGAGCACGCCGCGCCGCGCCACTGTCCGCAGAAGCGCCGACTGCTGGGCCCTCGCAGCCCGGTGCCCATCGGCCTCCAGAGCGGGCGCAGGCGTCAGTCTTCGCGGAGCGGGAAGGCACGGGCGGCCTCCGGGACTCCGGAGCCACTGCAGCTGCTCCGGCTGCGGGCCGCCGGCCCCGCGCTAGCCGACCTCGCTTCTGCCCCGTCTTACCTCACGCATCCTTCCAATTCTTCTTTCCTCCCCCCTTTTCGTTGACCCCCTCTTTTCCTGCTGTCGCCTCGAGTGCTCCCCCAGCAAAGCGGAGATTACAGAGTGGTCGGGATGCCCCAACTCTCCGGGGCGGGCGGCGGCGGCGGCGGGGGCGACCCGGAACTCTGCGCCACGGACGAGATGATTCCCTTCAAGGACGAGGGCGATCCCCAGAAGGAGAAGATCTTCGCCGAGATCAGTCACCCCGAAGAGGAAGGCGACTTAGCCGACATCAAGTCTTCCTTGGTTAACGAGTCCGAAATCATCCCGGCCAGCAACGGACACGAGGTGAGTGGGCCGCTGCCCGAGCGCCGAGCGGCGTGGCGGGTCGCGGGATGGAGCGGCGAGCGAGAGAGGCGGGGCAGGCACCAGGCAGCCTCGGCGGCAGTCCCTCGTGGGTCCCTCGTCTGCTGGAGTGTGGATGAGCCCCTGGTCATCCTTCCTCCTTTGTGTGTGTGTGTGCGTGCGTGCGCGCGCGTGTTGGGTGGGAGGTGGAGAGCTGTGCAGGGAAACTTATTCCAAGTGGATCCGTTTAGGGTTAGGTGGCTAAACCGTTGGTTTGCGGGCGGAGAAGTTGGCCTTTAGCACACAACGTTTGTCCTTCGGACTTCTCACTGGCATTCAGAGGATGCCATGCTCTAAAGCGAGGATGTCTGAAGTGAGAAGTTTGCCGTAGGACGGAAAACAAAGTGCATCCGCTATCTCGGTAGAGATCTCTGCAAAAAATGCGTTAAACCACCACCAAAGGCTTAGGTAGAGACGAGCAGAGCCACAGGCGGAGAGGAAGGGGAGGCGGGCGTGGGCCGGGGACAGGAGGGGCTGGCCCAACCGCCGCTGAGCTGGGCTCGTGCGAAGCCGACCTGCCGTGGGGGCGCGCGCCCTGGCAGCTGGGGCAGTGTGGGGCGCGGTCCCCGCGGCCGCCGGAGTCCCAGCGCCCGGCCCACTGCCCAGAGCCGTGGGCGCGCTGAACCGAGCCACCCCCTCGCAGTTCCTCCCGCAACACTAGATTTCTCCAACCCGCGTCGCTTAAAAAGCTCTTATATTTGGGGTTAATTTGGGCCCGGATCAGGCCTTAAATCTACACCGAAGACAGGAGAGTCAGAGTGGTGCTGGGGCGGAAGCCAGGGCACCCACTCAGGGGAGGGTGGAAAGCGCTTTATCAGATCTCCTGGCCCGTGGCGGGCGATAGCGCTGGTAACTGGAGTAGAGTAAATAGAGACACGTGGGTGCCAGCGGGAGCAAGCCGCGAGCGGGGACCCCGCGGAAGGGCTATTTAAGGCCACTGTAGAGCTGCAGAAAGGGGTGGGGTGGGCGGATGGACCCTGATACCGGACACTCCACTGGCCACCCTAGTTCGACTGCTGGGAAACGCTTTGAAGGAAATCCGGTAGAAGTGTTCTGACACTCAGATGATTTCAACAACGATTCTTCCCTCCAAAGAAACTTGGAGGGTATACCCTTTTCCCTTAAATGGCATCCTTCTGCCCCCAAAAAGAAAGCGTGTGGTTTTGGGGGCGGGGGCATTTTTGGTTTTAAACAACGCGTTTAAGAACACCTCAGAGTTACCTTCTTTATTCCGATGGCAGGGGTGAGTACGCCTTTTAAAATGGAAGAATGGGACCTGGGTTCTAAGGAGAACATATAAGGGTGTTCTTTAACCTCTGAATCTTTCTTCCCATTATGCCAATTTGAGGGGGACTTGGTGGTGGGAGATAGGGTGAACCCAGCCCCATTTACATGGTTTGTGACTGTGTGTATTCAGGGGGAGGAAGTCTTGGGGGTGGGAGGATGACATGTCCAAAGAACAGCAACAACAACAACAACACAACAACAACAAAAAACAGCCAAACACTCAGGCCAAACTCTCATACTTGTGGAGGAGCCTCTATTTCTTCCTACCCATGTTGCTCTCCTTCCTTATTTTATAAATGAATTTGCCACCATTTCACATTTTCTGCATGTTTCTGCTCTGGGGAAAAGGGTGCTGTATTTGAAGCCCAGAATCCAGGTGTTAGGGCTCAGTCAGTCTTGGTCCTGGAGGTAAATGGGCATGGGGCAGCCCGGAGGAAGATGGTGAAGAGGGTAATACCACTGATTTGCACGTGGTTGAGCCTGGGTGGATGGTGGTTACCAGAACTGATATTAGCTGGGCTACCTTTTAGATGTCTATAACCCAACTCTCAAATTTTCCTTTCTTTAACCACAGAGTAGTTTACTTTTCTCTTGTAAGCTTGCACTCAGCCAGCCATGGTAGCTTACAAGGAATGGAGCTCCTGCTGGGTCTGGCTTGGGACAGTGGCCTTAAGCCCCCATCTGGGAGTGGTTGGCCTGTTTTTATTTAAAATGTCATTTTCAGTTGCAAAGTGATATTTCAGCGTGCTTTTAATCAGCTTTGATTGAAGTGAACAGTGGTTGAAGAAGCTATCAAAATGATCAACGGCATTGATGCAAACTCCTATCATATTGGGCATCCAAATAGCCTTGATGCATTTTAGCAAACAGCAGTCAGAGCAGCATGTGGATATTTCCCAAATTTACTATATTGTTATTGTTTTCCTCTCACTATTTATCCTTTTTCTACTGCTGGGTAAAATAATAATGATTCAGAAATACATGTTGAAAAGAAAAAGATTTTCCAGTACTTAACCCTAGCCTCCACCTCTTTAGGTTACTAAAGCAGCTGATTGAGTTGCACCTAACCCTCCTCCTTTAAGTTACCAATTGACACACATTTATATTAGTATTGTCACAAACTCTAAGGTGTTTTTCTTTCTTTTGGGGGTGTGGATTCATGCTGTTAGGTGGCCAGACAAGCACAAACCTCTCAGGAGTCCTACCATGACAAGGCCAGAGAACACCCTGATGATGGTAAGACTTAATTCTACTTCTCTCAACTTAATCATTTAACACGTGCAATTTGTGATTGTAGGTACATTTTGTTATTTTGAGTCCCCCCCCAAAAAATGGGATCAAGCCCTGACTGGCATAGCTCAGTGGATTGAGCGTGGGCTGCGAACCGAAGTGTCCCAGGTTCGATTCCAGTCAGGGTACATGCCTGGGTTGCAGGCCACAGCCCCCAGCAACCGCACATTGGTGTTTCTTTCTCTCTCTATCTCCTTCCCTTCCCTCCCTAAAAATAAATAAAATCTTTTTAAAAATGGGATCAGATGTGATAAGACTGTGCCCACTCTTTTTAATAAAATGGGGGGTGGGGACCCAGGAAATGTAATGCTTATCTTTAATGTGTATTTATATAATTTTAAAACTGTCTTTGAATAAGTTGGGTGCCTTTGGATTTCATTTGGCTTCCAGATTTTTTGTGGAAGAGGAAATAATGAGTTTTCCTCTTTTTCTTATTTTACCTACAGTTTTAATTGGCTTAGATCTTTAGTATTTGTTCCTGCATTGTTATAAAGAGTGACAGTCTAAACCAATTTATTTTCTAACTTGAATAGTTTCACACGGATTTTCATTTGTTAAAATGCTATTTCCACTTACAGTAAGAAAGCAAACAGAGAATGCACAGAATAAAGCAGAATGCTCAGTAAAGCAGAATGTGATTTGTAAAAATAGAAAACTTCATTTGTAAAATTAGAAGCTATGCATATGAAACATGATAATGTGACTTCCTCCGCATTTTTGATTCTTGCTCAAAACTTTAACAATTGGACATATATTTTTTAGATTTAGGGAAAACTCTGTGTGACTTTAAAAGAATCAAAGAATCTGTAGAGTTGCCTTGTCAGATGGTCAGCTTTTCTGTTCTCTTTTGATTATTTGCAATTGGCCTGACCAGAACGAGGTGTTTGTACATACAGTGTGTCAGCCAGAGAAGAAAGGGAGAGAACTATAATATCAGGCTTCTTTCTGAGCTACAAAGTAGTTATACAGGTTAAAGAGAAGAAATGTATATACTGAACACATGGAAATTGCTTTGGAAAAATGATGTAAGAGTAACACGTAAAATTAAGCTACTGGAATTACTCCTTATAAATTTGGGTAATCCCTCATGTACTAGTTACAGCTCTCTTCCTTGGTAAAATCTAGAAATTTTCTAGAAATCTAGAAGCACAGGTAGGATTTTCACATTTGCTATAAGGTAGAGAGTAACTTTAAGTGTATAAATATATACGTGTGTGAATAGCTAGATGGTCTAATGTATTCATATTACAGCTTTAGGTTTGTGTATGTTCTTTCATGTGTCTCTTTTTTTAGTCCAGCTTGTTGGTATCCGAACAAATTAAATTAGAGGGATAACACTTATTTTTGTAAAAACACCAGTCAGTAGTAGTAGTAAATTGAAACACATGTTTTTAAAACATCTGGTTCCCTGCTAATTTCATTTAAGAGAACAAATACTATCAATCTAAAATAGAGCATAATAATTCAGTTACAATGTTTTGTAAACAACTGTTTTATGAAAGGCCTGATTTGTCATGGAACTAGCTGATTTTCAAATAAAAAACAGTAATATAAAAAGGAAGCCAGTGCATCATCAATTGTTCTTTGGACTCTCTCAGGGAAGCATCCAGATGGAGGCCTTTACAACAAGGGACCCTCCTACTCGAGTTATTCCGGGTACATAATGATGCCGAATATGAATAATGACCCATACATGTCAAATGGATCTCTTTCTCCACCCATTCCAAGAACAGTGAGTAACATGCAATCTATAACATGTTGCAGATTGTTTTCAAAAGAGCAAATTGATTTGTATTTTGTCAAAATTTTTTTAAACACATTGGAAATGCTTTTTATTATATATGACCACTCATTGCTAAATAGGATCTGTTATGAGGAATGGCTTCCTTAAAAGAGTTCCAACTTGGATGTCTTGTATTTGGAATTTTATCCTTTGGCTTATTGGGTTAAGATTAATAATAACATACCGCCAGTTTTCATGAAATTAAGTGAAGTCAACAGATTTATAATTTTATGAGTATTTTGTTTTCTGTGCTGATGAGAGGGAAAAAATGACTTACTCTTTCAGTTAGCTGAGTATTATACAGCTTTCACTGCCCTGGAGCCATCCAGCATCAGAACTCGTTTGGCTCATCTAGAGCTGAACATTCAGAATGTTACTTCAGCTTCTAAAACGATGTCCTCCTTGCATTGTATTAGCTATTGTTTCTTTAATATCAGTTGGGATGAGCTATTTTTTACTTTATTGTCAACTGTTCAGAAAAGATCACTTGAAGATAACCCTGTGAAAATGGTTCTTTTTGTCTTGTGGTTCAGTTAACTTTTAAAGTTGTAAAAATGCAATGACATTATAACTGCATGGTGCAAATGCATAACACTATAAGGAATTCCAGATCTGTTAGTTGATGGTCTTTCTCTTTTGCTGGGAAGTGGAAACTTCATTTATATAAAGCAAGCATCTACAAGGGAACACGTAGTATGGGAACGTGAGGTGTGCTGGTGTTGGGGTGATCCCTGAAAACCATCCCTGGAGCAGTGGAGATTGCTTTTTACTGGTCCATCAATACACTTACACCTTCACTCAATCTCACTCTGGCTCCACCACCTAAAACCAACGAGAAGCATGTATGTCTGGGTCTTAGGGATTAGAGTTTTCCATTCTTCCTGGCTCTGCCTGAAGTCAAATTCTGATAGTAAAAAGGAACCTATGATTTTTGCCTTCTTAGCCCAGTTCTTTCACTAAGTGAAAAAAATTAGCCACAATCATCTGGAGAAAGTAGTGTCATTAATACCTCAGTGAACAGAATCTGGGGTCAAGAAGATTCACCAAAATTGCCAAGAGGAATGGCTCATACTCACAAGAGTATTGGTGGTTATCTTAATTACCTACAGTACTCAGTTGTTGGAATTATAGGTATATGAAATATAACTATTTTATGTGGGCACTGTAAATCTGTATTTTTCCACAGATTTCAAAGAGATATTTGACGTTTTGTGTAGGGAATAAGATTTTTCTAGTTTTCATGTCACGACTACAGTGGCGATCTTGGAGATCTCATGATGGTTGCTTTAGGTGATAGCAATTTCACATGTTATTTTAAAAGTCTTTTTAAATATGTAATGGTAGAGATGCCTATGTGGTGAATATGAATCTCCTACCTAAAAAGTGAATGAACTAATAAAAACAAACATAGTTTAATATTTAGAAGCCATTCCCAAATAAATGCTTCTTTAAGTTTTAAAATTTGTAGGAGAGTTTGTGTTTCTTGAACTGAACGTGCAAACATACCAGATATTTCTTTTATAACTTGGATATTTTGTTTTGCTGGGGTTTTTTTAGATGAATGTGGAGAATATGTTTTAGATAAGGAATAATTGAAGATTACTGTTGAAAGCCTTCTTAGAACAACAAATAATCTTTCTGACAAATCTAGATTATAGTCTCTGACTTGTTAAACAATAGAAAGTAGCCACTAAAACAATCTTATACTTTTCAAAGCTGTGCACACAGTTCATGCTTAATGAGTATTTGTGGGGACTTGTTCCATAGTGCAGCTACTTCTTCGTTCAAAACATTTTTAAAGACAATATAATAAAAATCTGTTGGTATTTATAAATGATCCCTACTAATGTTGAAAATCATTTCTCCTTTTTTCTTTCAATGAGCAGTTTCTTCCTTCAGCATTTCTCTCCAACGTCCCCCGACCCCTGTATATTAATCATTTTGAAATTTCGATAGAAAATGGAAGGTATTTATTATTAGTGTATGTATTGAAATTTTGAGGTCAGTAAATTGAACAGCCATTCATTATTTAGGAAAGATTTGTGGCCAGAGTAAATGTTGGTGGGTGTAGAGTGGAGGAGAGAGGGGTGTGGTCAGGAAACAGTTACTTTACACTCTCATCTGCTGCTCTGCTTTATTCTGTTACATTTTAGGACATATTTATTTCAGGCACATTTTCTTGCAGATATTTTGCAGTTTGCACAATTCCAGAAGCTTTTCTGATTTAACCACAAGGCTATGTCAAATTTTTTAATTTAAGGTCCCACCGAAATGAGTTGCAATCTTTGGTGTTTAATATCTAACAGCTGTTTTTAACGTATCTGAGACCGGAGACACTGTAACCGGAAGGCAGCCTCTCTCCATCGCCCCTAACCACACTTCTGCCTTCTCAATGTCTAACTCTGTCCGTAGCAGGAGTGTTTGTGTAACTGACATCCATGGTGATAGGTTTTTATCTGGGGTGTCAGGAGCAGGGTGACCATTTGTGTTTGGACTTAAGGTGGAAGCAGCCCTCAGGCATTTCTTTACTGGAATTTGCATTACAAACAACTGCTTGTTTACTGCATCTGCCACCTGCAGGTGTTACGGCTAGAAAAACATCTGGGGGTGGGGGAAGGTCCTGACTGCCCCTTCCCACACAGAATCTTCCATTGTTAGTAACTGCAGGTAGTCCGGAGAAGACCCACTAGGGCCACAGGCAGGCACAGAAATGTTTCTGCTGGTAGCTCATTCTGACAATTCCGTGTGCTTTTCCTCTTTTTTAGACAAACACTGACATGTATGATCACACAGCTTTTACAATACTTATGACCTAAGTACAGGATTACCTACTCAGGAGAACCACCCTCGCCAGTCCAGCTTTTTTCCTTCAGGAGGGACATTTTAATGGGCTAATTACACCCTTCCACAACTGGAATTCTTAGTGGTGTGTCTATACCACAAATCTTACAATTGGGTGTTTCACCGAATTTTAAATAAGAATTCTTAATTCAGATCAAATGGACCTAACAAGAAAGTACCTATAATGAAAACCCATTTGGTGTCAAGCAAGAGTGAGTTCTCAAAGCCCAGTAAACCTTGGCTTGTTGTCATAGAGAGTGCGAAGGAGATGCAGGAGCCTGTTCGACACATTAGAGCAAAGACCCTGGCGACTGTATTAAAAGCATACGCTCAAGGCTTTCTTTCTCTAAGTCTCCTTTATGATAATCTACGTAGGCCAATGGTAAAGGTTAATATTAAAAGAATAAAATAGTTTGTTTCCTCCTTTGTGGAGTCCTGGCATTTGTATGCCTGAGTACCGTGTGAGCAGTGAGCTGGGCTGGCTTTAACCCAGTGAAAGTTCCCACTGGCCTACTGCACTGTGGTTATTCATCTTAGGTGTCAGGCTTCCATTTGTCCCTCACACTACCCAAATGTTTAACACCTTTGAAGGGAAACATCTCATGTCTCTTCAGCTGCTTGGGGGAGGGAAAAGCAGCAGGCTTAGTGCAGGAAGCAGCGAGTGTGCAGCTGGGTCCCACCGACCACAGGAGCACCTGGGCAGCACAGCGCTGCTGGCCCTGTGTTGGTTTCTCTGTGATCTTTCTGAATGGATCTTTACGTGGGAAAGGAAGGTGTTTGTTTGCATTGTATCTTTCTTATTTGTATTAGACGCTGCTATTAAAATGTTTCAGGGGTTCCTTTTTCATTATTTCCAACAACTCATGAGTTTGGGTTCTAATGTATAGTTTTTACCTCAAGGGAGTCAACATTTGGATATCTGATGAACAGAATTATACCTCTCATACGCTTGTCTTAACCTCCCCTCTGCCCCTTGTTTGTATTTGCTTACAAGCAGCTGAAATTTGATTTCTGTCATTGCTCCCATCTGGAATTAAGGAACTAAGGTGGATATGTCTAATCAGTAAGCGTTCACTTAAATCACTGTACATCGCATTCGTGTAGCTTTGAAGATAATCAGAGAAATAATAATTCAAGGGTAGAGGAGACTATGGCTTATATTTTGAGCAAGATTTTGTTAAAAGATTTTATTTATTTATTTTTAGACAGAGGGGAAGGGAGGGAGAAAAAAGGGAGAGAAACATCAGTTTGTGGTTGCCTCTCATGTACCCCCAACCAGGGACCTGGCCTGCAGCCCAAACATGTGTCCTGACTGGGAATCAAACCATCAGCCCTTTGGTTTGCAGGCCAGCACTCAGTCCACTGAGCCACACCAGCCAGGGCCTAAGCGAGATTTTTAAGAGAGTATGTCTTGCCACTTCACTGCAAGGAGCTACTTAATTTTACTTACTGACAAGTTACTTTTAATTTTCTGATCTAAGTTGTACACTTTTTGAAGCTAAGCATATTAAATTTTCCTCTTTACCTCAACTGCAGGAGAAATTAAGTTTTAGAAAATGTGTTGTCTTTCAGATTTGAATGTAGATATCAGAAGAAAGCATGGGAAAATTCCTTAGCAGCTCTAGACTCTTCTGTTTGATTCATTCTTAACTGTACTGCTACACAGTTGGGAAAAGGTCACAATAAGAATAGCTGGATGCTACTGTCACCCTCCTTAGGCATTTATCTTAAATATCTTACGACGAACAGCTTGCTTCTCCCAGGAGCCCAGGCAGCACACTGCATGGGCCTGTGGGAGCTGGTGTATGACTGGTACTGCAAAAGTATGACCCTTATTCAGATATGTATATTTTTAAATAATCCTAGAAATTTCTTGTTTATTTATAAGTACCTGAGAACAAACCAATTTCACTAAAACAAGGCCATAAAAACAACCTGCAGAAAACCTTGCTCTTTGAAGTAACCTTCTTCTACCCCCATACAGGTCCTGGATTTACTCTTATCAACCCCATTATTTTGCTTTGGTCACGTGAGTCTTGTGGTCAAAGACTCATGTGAGATTTAACAGGACAGAGATAGGGCCCTCACAAAGGGGTCTCTCTGAACTTGAACTTGTAGCCTCAAAAGTATTCTTCCATAAATAATATCAAAATTTTGTAGCTTTTGAGTCTTTTTTTTTATTAATCCTGTTAGTTCTTTAGACAGAACCATTTTTGGTTTACGTGACTGACTTTTTTTTAAGCAATTGGATCACTACATTCTTCTCTGACTCCTTTTGTTTCTCATTTATGTATTATAGATACGGTTAGAATTTTATAAAACTAGTTTCCCTTTAATATCAAGATAGACTTGGAATTTAAAGACAAAAATGTGCCAGCATGGTCTGTGGGCCAGCAGAAAAGCACATCTGTTTTATTTCTTGGCAAAGCAGAGCTCAGAGTTACCAGGCTGACCAAAAAGTTCATTTGGTTTTTTCCATACGATGGCCCTCATAGTGCCTAGTTGTCTTTAACTTTATTCAAAAAGTTTTGTTAGAACGAATTGTGACAGCTGTCATATCAGCATACATTTAAACAACAACTTATCAAAATTGATGAATTTTTTGCAGCCAATTTAATATTGAAGATGGAAGAAAATATGTAACATTTATGGCATATTATGCTTTATTATTTCAAGAAAGGTAAAAATGCAACTGAAATGCAAAAAAAGATTTGTACAATGTGTGGAGAAGGTGCTGTGACTGATTGAATGTATCTGAAAAGGTTTGTGAAGTTTCTTGGTACTATTGACATTTTGGCCAAATGATTCTTTACTGTGGGGCTGTCTTATGCACTGGAAGATGTTTAGCAGCACCCCTGGCCTCTACCCACTAGAAGCCAATAAATAGCAGGAGATAGCTAGCATACTCAAAACATCCAATAAAGTTATTGGTGAAAATGAAAAATGTATCTTTTATGGAAAAAACTAAATAGAATTTTTGGCCAACCCAATATAGAAGTACTGCTGTTATGGGACTATGGTTTTTAAAAAGAGAATATTCATTTAACACTTGGGTCTTTAAAGTTATTAAGTGGCTATGCCAAACTGAGACAGCTTGTGGAAGGTAATATTACAGCAATCAAGAGACTTAGTACTACTTTGTACTGTCCCGACAGGTCCTTACTCATATGGAAAAGGCAGCCATTGGATTTTATTTAAATAATTAAAAAAATATGTTTTAGCTGCATATCACTTTTTAAATATTAATTGTGACCTTATGAAGTCACAGTCTAGGAAATGGAGACTCTGCTATAAGGTATTAAGTCATTTTAGGCAAATAAATGATCCAGTTTCTAAGATTTAGATGCATAAAGCCGGAAAATGACCTACAGATGAACAACAGAGAGTGGGTGGCTGGGTTTGAAATGCACCAAAGGGAGAGCGGGGAGTTGAACACAGATAGTGAACAGGGGTTCCTAACTTGAGAGATTTTGATAGGGTAGCCAACTTAGTCTGGACTATTTATAGACAATTAACAGAGGCTCTTCAGAGGATTAAAGTCTCTAAAATAGTGTATGTGAACACAATACCTACTCTATCTAGAATTATAAACCTGCTGAAGTTATGTACTTGCTATGTGTAGATCACTTACAAAGCTCACTGAGGAATGGTACTCACTTGCCTTCAGTTCGTAGTAGGAAATTTGCAAGGGCATTGGGAGCCAACAAGAGTTTTGGTTACCTGTGTTCTTTCTTCTTTCTGACTGAGAAATATGACTGGAAGAGATGTTGCATCACAGAAGGGCTAGAAATGGGTTTTATTTTTGTAGGTAACGAGAGGCAAGTAAACTCAAAAACGTTTGATTATTGATCATTGTTTCGAGCTATGCCCACAAGTAATTCGTCATACAAATGTGTTGTTGCCCTCCTGGCCGCTGCCCCTTCCCCTCAACCAACTAGCTCACACGAGCCTGGCCTGTGCACAGCCCTGCGTGCCGACTCCTGCTCCAGCCATATGCAACCTGCAGCCTGGAGGCGACCTACAGCATGTGGGACACCATCATGGGCCTCACCCCCAGTTTCTGAAGGAGAAAAGGGAAAAGCCACCAAGGTGGCATGTGGCATGACCCTAAGGGCCTGACTCAGAAAATCACAAGATGGAAGTGTAGGTAAACAGGCCTTGCCTCCTCATGCACCTCGTAAAAATGCAACTAAACTACAGTACAACCATCACCCAGAATCATTAGAAAAGTGAGATGTATGGAAGTCTTTGACAACCAAGAAATTAAAGAAATCACATCTGTCCAGACAGGTAGGTGGAGCAGAGACACAGAGACGCAGAATGGGCAGTCCCACCCCACATGTGGTGGATAAAAATTGGGAGGTATACCTCAGAAGTGAGGGATCCCAACCCCACACTAGACCACCCAGCCAAGGTTCCATTGCCAGGAAAATAAGTCTCCACTACTGCTGGCTATAAAAACCAGTGGGAGTTAGGGAGGTGGAAGAAATGCAGGATTCTCAGGACTCTACTCTTAAAGGACCCAAAGTGGACTTAGGACTTATGCAGACTGACTCCCTCTGGGCTCCAGCACTGGGGCAGCAGCTAGAAGGGCACCAGTGTATTACAGGGAGAAACTGAAGTGTCTAGCATCAGGGCAAGTGCCTGGGGACAGCTTCCTCCTGGACAAAATTCCAGAGGCAAGGCAGTGGCCTTCGTCCTTTTTCTGAGCACTCTCCCACACAGAGCCACAGAGTGGTGACACCATGTCTGAGACTCATCATCCTGGTTCACAAGTGTTTCCCCACCCTGGTGATTACTTAAGGCGCTGTCCCATCCAACTTACAGGTAAGCTTTTCTACAATAGGTCACACTACTAAGACAGGGAGTCAAAACAGCTCTACTTTATACATAGAAACAAATACAGGGAGGCTGCCAAAATGAGAAGACAAAGAAACATGGCCCAAATGAAAGAATAGAACAAAACTACAGAAAAAGAACTAAACAAAATGGAGATAAGCGACCTACCAGATGCAGAGTTCAAAACACTGGTTATTAGGATTCTTAAGAAACTCATTGGGTACTTCAACAGCATAAAAAAGACCCAGGCAGAAATGAAGGTTACACTAACTGAAATAAAGAAAAAAATTACAGGGAATTAACAGTAGAGTGGACGAAGCCAAGAATCAAACCAATGATTTGGAACATAAGGAAGAAAAAAAAATTCAATCAGAAGAGTAATAAGAAATGAGAATCCAGGAAAACAAGGATAGGCTAAGGAGCCTCTAGGACCACATCAAATGTACCAATATTCCCATCATAGGGATGCTGGAAGGAGAAGACAAATAGCAACAAATTGGAAATCTATTTGAAAAACTAATGAGAGAAAACTCCCCTAATTTGGTGAAGGAAATAGATATGCAAGTCCAGGAAGCACAGAGAACCCCAAACAAGATGGATGCAAAGAGGCCCACTCCAAGACACATCATAATTGTAATGCCTACAGTTAAAGATAAAGAGAGAGTCTTAAAAGCAGCAAGAGAAGTTAGTTACCTATAGGGGAGTTGCCATAAGACTGTCAGCTGATTTCTGAAAAGAAACTGCAGACTAGAAGGGACTGGTAGCAAGTATTCAAAGCGATGAAAAGCACAGACCTACAACTTAGATTACTCTATCCAGCAAAGCTATCATTTAGAATGGAAGGGCAGATAAAGTGCTTCTCAGACAAGGTAAAGGTAAAGGAGTTCATCATCACCAAGCCATTATTATATGAAATGTTAAAGGGACTTATTTAAGAAAAAGAAGAGCACAACTATGAACATTAAAATGACAATGAATTCACAACTATCAACAATTAAATCTAAAAAACAAACTAAGCAAATAAGTAGAACAGAAACAGATTCATATCTATGAATCTGCTGGAAGGTTATCAGTTGGGAGGGGGAAGGCAGGGAGTGGGGGAAAAGGTGCAAGGATTAAGAAGTACAAATTGGTAGGTACAGAATAGACAGGGAGATGTGAAGAATAGTATAGGAAATGGAGAAGCCAAAGAACTTATATGCATGATTCATGGACATGAACTAAGGGGGAGTTGCAGGAGGGAATGAGGGTACCAGGTGGAGGGGGGCAAAGGGTAAAAAATCGGGACAACTGTACTAGCATAATCAATAATATGTATTTCAAGAAAAGAAAAAAGAAACACTAAAAAGAGAAACGTTGATGTTATGTTCTCTTTTAAAAAGAGGACTTTTGCTTCTTTACTCAACATAGAGAGGGGTTGAATGAGGGCTGGGTGGAGGAAAGGCTCTGTAATATAAGTAGAAGAGTGGCTATAGTGTAGTTTAATGTTCCTTTATTATCATCAGCTTCTGAATGAAACAGGCACCAAAGCAAATTTTTAAAAGCTGACATAGTAAAATATTTTATAAGTCCATACATTTTTATTTTGCAACAAAACCTATCAACTGTCGTTGATAGTTGGTTATCTGATCAATTGATCCAAGACTACTGATAAATTATGAGGTAGTCACATTCAGCCTAGTACAGAATAGGCACTTCAGAAGATTTGCTGAATAAAGAATGTACTAGAAAAATTTCCTGTAGGTTTTTTGGATACTTCCACAAGACTTCTCTTTTTCTAACCAAATGTTATGTGAAAAGCATAATCTGAACGTGTCTGCTAAATAATCCTTAGCATTTTATTTACTTTTTCTGTGATTTGTTGCATCAATGAAAAGAGAATTAAACCAATGTCTTTCATGAGGAAGTCAAAGTCGCTCCTGACAGAATGTCAAGTTACCAAGTAAGAGCTGAGAGCAGTCAGTGTCTGAGCTTGTTGCTGGAGTAAAAGGAGTGGGAGTAGACCCTCCTATGAGAACTGGTCCTAAGAAGTACTTATTTCTTACTTAGGTCCAGAAACCTAACTGAAGAGGGGGAGATAATAGAAATGCTCTTTTTTTTTCCAGAAGTGTACTTGAGATAGAAATAGAATAAAAAGAAAGCTATCCTCAACTATGTTTTAGTATCATATGGTTAATGCTTTTCACTTCATTTTTATTCTTCCCCAAATAAAAAGGATTCTTTTTTTTTCAGTAACACTTGAGATATTTTCTGATATTAAAAATTCTTTGTGTTCTGTCTAAATACATGTGGCAGCATCAGTGCCGACTTTTACAGGCCAGTGTATGTCGTAAATTGATTATATCCTTCTGCAATGGGGAAAGCACAGTTTCCGAGTCTTTATTAAATGAGGGTAAGCAGTCCCTGTGAAGACTGAGCCTACCCCAAAGTCTACTACTCTTCCCCAAGAGCCTTGGGAAATTATTTAACCTCTGTCAGCCTTTGTTTCCTCATTTACAAAATGGCATATTAATGTCTGGCTTGCCTACCTTATGTGGTTGATGTAAAATTCAGATAAAGCCTGCAAAAGCACTCAGTTTTCTAGCAAAGGGAGCAAAGTTCGAGTCTTAGATGGTACAAGCCAGTGCTCTGGTTCCCACCTGCTGGGAATTCTGCAGCCACGAGAGATCATGGCTGTAGCCAGGAAGCAACTGAGAAAGGGAAGAAGTTTTTGGTTCTTACTATGCTACCATGCTGACCTGGGATTGGAACACTGAGTAGAGGCCTTACATTAACCTTTAAAAAATTCTTGCACGAAAAAAGTTTGGGGACCTGTCGTTGCATCCCTTACAAAGGTAGCTTTCTTTTCTTGGGCTTCTTTTTCTCCTAGTTGTTAAAGCCTCTGATCTTCCTCTTCAGGACCAAAGTCTTCTAGTAAGGAAATGAGATGTGTGAGGGACCAGATTTCTAAATTTTGTATTTGTTAATAATCTCATACCCTTCTAATATTTGATACAGAATTTCCAGATGATTCTTAACTCCATGGACTGGAGTAAGAATATATTTTTGGTCAGGCTGCTCTCCTCACTTAGTTCTTAGGAGCTGGGTTTCTTCTCCCCACTGCACAATATACAGAGAAAGGAGAGCTCTGTAGTTGTGAGGGTAGAGGACAATGGGCAAGTTTTTTTCTCCCCCTTTGATTTTTCTTTTAACTGAAATCTTTCTAGCTTTCCTTGGCACCTAAAAGGATCCGGTCCAAGGGGATGTGTTGGCTGGGCAGCAAGCGAAATCAGTGCTTTTTAATAGTCTCATGGAAAACTTCAGCTTCCATATTTCAAGACTTTTTTCCTCACAATAAAACCCAGTAAATATTAAATATATTTCAACACAGAGTCAGCTTTCTTGGTACAGAACGCTTCCTTTTAAGCACTGTACGTTCCACCTCACGATAATCGCGATCCCATGTACCATCTTGGTGCGCTGGCTCAGAAGACTTGGATGAAGGGAAAGGGTGCTGCGACCTCATCTCAAGTGCATTGGACTTTGTCTTGACTCCTAACATTTATATGTTTTTAAAGTCTTAACCCTGAAAGTCCTGGAGTAAAACTGTGTTTACCGTTTACTACAGTTGGGATAACCAGTTAGCTCACCAGCAAGGTTAGGAAAAGAATTGTTCCCCAAACAGTGCTTGAATTGGTTTTTGTTCATTTTTATATGTACACATTAAAAGCTTTAAATTAAAACTGGAATTTGCTTTTTTGAGAGGGAAAACAATTACTTTTTAAGTTGTTTTAAACTATTCCCTTGTGCCACATACTGTGCTGGGCAGTTTACATGGTTATCGTATTGAATTTCACCTTAGCTGAAAACTGTGGGTGAATGTTGTGGTCTCCATATTGAGACTGGGGCCCATCCTCAGGGACAGCAGTAATCTGCCTTGATTTAGTGAGCTGTAGAGTCAGTGCCCTTCCCTGAGGTCTAAAGACTTATTTTCATTAAAACAATCATATTTGCCTTTCAGAACATTTATTAATGAATCATAATAGTGATTAAAATGTAAAACAGGAAGCAATTATTTTAATGATTGTGTTGGAAATTTCTTTTCAATAACCTTAACTATTTTTAATGAAAAGAAGAATAATTCACTAAAAATCGATACATGTTCATTGGAAAAATTAGAAAACTCAGATGAGCAACCGGAATAATGAGTATTAAGTTCCCAGGATCCCACTGTCAGAGATGATTACTATTAAAACGCACCTGTGGCCTTTAGAGTTATTCCCATGCACATACTGAAACATGCATAAACATACACAGTATATGTTACACGTTCATGGCAGTGGGAGCACAATATACCATTTTGTAACTTGCTTTCTTCCCCCACCAATGTAATATAGTGGATATCATTTTTACTCTAATGTAATATCCTTTTAAATGATTGCCTAAGCATTTTTTTGGGAAGGCAGCTCTCCTAACCACTATACCACCAACACTGCGGCAGTTTTTTGGTAGATATTTAAATGGTATTACCTTTTCCCCCATCTTAGGCAGCATTATAATTAATACATATTGTCTCATTAAATCTTTGTACAAATTCTATTTCTTTATAATAAATTGCTGGAAATAGAATTGTAGAATCAAAGGCAGGGCACTTTTTTAAGTTGTATTAACCCAGCATTGCATTTTAGCCTTAAACACATTTATTTAAAGTATTTGAAAGTGCCTGGCTGGCATAGCTCAGTGGATTGAGCACAGGCTGTGAACCAAAGTATTGCAGGTTCGATTCCTAGCCAGGGCACATGCCAGGGTTGCAGACCACAGCCCCCAGCAACTGCACATTGATGTTTCTCTCTCTCTCTCTCTTTCTCCCTCCCTTCCGTCTCTAAAAATTAATAAATAAATCTTTTTAAAAAAGTATTTGAAAGTATGTACTGGATCGCGTTAAGCTTGTTTATGGTTGGTGTTTTGAGGCTGATAGTTTTTATGCCGTCTTCCAGTCAAGAATAAGTCCAGCAACAGCCAAGAAGCTGGACAGATGGAGAGCAGACTATCAGCTTACTTATTAATAAGGCTGGATTGTAGAATGTGGCTTGAACCATGGCATGAATTTGGACTTCTTTTGACTTCTTTAAATTGAATACACTGCTCCTTGACAGAAGCAGAGGTTTACCTGCCAGAGAATAGGAAATGGGAACAAGCCCATGCTTGGGCAAGCTAGCCCCAGAAGAGAAAACCAAGACTCCGTCTGGCTTTCCCCAGTTTCTCCTCTCAGTCACCAGAGATGAGTAGGCCTCCCTTGTGGAAAGTGAGTGAGGGAGTGGGAGAGAGTAAGGCTACCTCTACTGCCAAGAGGGCAGAAATTCCTGCTTTACTGACCAAGCTAAAAAGAAGGGGAGAAGGAGTGGGTGGTTATCTCCTTAGTCCTAACCATTGACCAGATTGACCAGGACATGAGCCACGGGCCATGGTGGTAGCACACCTGGGTACATGTGATCAGACCAGTCAGGCCGTGGGCCGAGGGCCAAGGTGATAGCACACCTGAGTGAATGTGATCAGACTCATGAGGCGGTGGGCCGAGGGCTGTGGTGGTAGCACACCTGGGTGTGTGTGACGGGGGTTGCCACAGAGCACACTGCGTTGCAGTCAGATCTAGAACCCAGTGCCCGTTCCTGACTAGCTGTGTGCTTTTCAGCCAGTAAACTCTCTGAACCTTGGTTTCTTCACCTGTCACATAGACTGCAATCTTTTCTGCTTATAAAAATAGACGGTATTATGTGTTAATAATATGGAGTCTGGAACGGGAACCAAGTGCAACAAAATTACTGGTGTTCTTGTTTAAAAGGCAGAAACCTGGGCCCATGTGCAAATGTTCTGAACCAGAAACTGCAGACAGGTCATGTGTGTGTACTCTGAAGTTACTTTAGTGATTCTTATCTGAGGTGAGGTTGAAGAAACACTGGCCCAGTAGATGCTCAAAACTTCACTGAAATTCAGATAACCTGAGTGGCTTACACAAGGTCTCACCCCAAGAAAGCAGTGGAACTTGAACTCAAAGTCAGGTGCTTCAGCCGGGCCCCGAGCTCACTTTCCACTCAGCTCTGTCTGGTCCTTCCCGCATGGGACTGCTGGCACTCTGTTTACTTCCAGCGGACCTCAGGGGTTTCATCTTCGAATGTTCTCCTCTGCTGACCGCAGAATAAAACCCACGTTCTTTAGTGTTATTTTCGAAGTTTTCTATAGTCTTGACCATGTACCTTTCAAGACTTGCCTCCTCACTTCCTTACCCTGCAGCTTACAATTCAGCTACATTTCCAGACCTGCACCTGAATGCATTCCCCAATCTCTATCTCCCTGAAGTGCCTCACCAGTGCAATCTTGTTCATCCTTAAAGGTCCAGGCCTAGTGGTGTGTCCTCCAGGAAGCTCCTCCTGATTTCACCACCAGTTAAGACTACTAAGTGTTCTTTCCTGTGGGTTCCCATAGGACCTTTTCATAATTCTATTACCATGTGCTATATACTAGTTGGTTGTCTCTGTGTCTGCATTTCTCACTAGTTGTTAGTTCCTTTAGGACAGGGAGCATGTCTTACTCACCTCCATGGCCCAGAACCCATTATACTACCCTGCATAGAACAGCATCTTCCCTCATATTTGTAGCATAAATATAGCAGAAATTTTTTTAAATCCTCAGCTGAGGATATGTTTATTGACTTGAGAGAGAGAGGAAAAGAGAGAGAGAGAGAGACTAAGAAACAGAAACATTAATGTAAGAGCCCCAACTGGGGATTGAACTCAAAACCTCGGTATATGCCCTGACTAGGGATCAAACCTGCAACTTTTTGGTGTACAGGTCAATGCACTAACCAAGTGAGCCAACGTGTTAGGGCTAACAGAAGTTTAAAGACTTCACTAATGCAGGGCAATAACACCAGGTGTCAATTCATATTTAAATGAAGACTTAAAAATATATAAACTCATACAAAGTCACAAAGCTGGCATTGAGCTTAGAAATTATCTGAGCATTAAATACAGAGTCCACGGACCAGACATTAGCTATTAGTATTGAGTACTTAGTATGTGCTAAGATCTGTTCTAAGCTCATTTGATCCTCGCAATAACCTGCCAGTATTCCCTAATATCTCTCTTTTACAGATGAGATACTGGGGCATAAAGAGAGTTGAGAAGCTAAGGTGTAGGGGGCATAGAAAGGGAGTGGACCAAGAAGTAGAAGGTCAGGGGGAGTAGGTGCTTTGCTCAGATCCCACCCCTGGTGGGTAGCGGCACCCTCATGGGGCCCAGGCCCTGACTCCTCCTGCAGGGTGCCTCCTGCAGCCTCAGCTTCTTGCTGCCATCACAGCCACTGGCACACGGAGGATGCTGGGTGATTGTTAAATCAGTGAATTTATTGTCAATCAGATGTAGTTGATTAGTAACTTACAGGGGTTTTGTGAGTATAAAATGAGATATAGTGTATGCCATTATGAATTACTTTAACCTAATTTTTGGTAGTAATAGCTGTTGTGCTAGTGGAGAACATGGGGTCAGAGGCAACCAGTGAGATTCGGGGAGAGGGGGAGGTATAGCAAATGGAGAAGGTTCCCGCCTGATGATGAGGGGCAGTACTAGTGGAAATAATGATTCTAGAAAGGGGCAAATTGTAGGACAGCCTTTCTTGAGTTTAGCTTAAGGATTATCCTACATTTTCACTTTTATGGTAAGAAAACCAAAAAATTAACCAGTATCTAGAATGAAACATTTTACATTATGGACATCTTTTTGGTCCATGATTTATTGAGTTGCCTCAAAAAAAAGCCCCTAACTTAACTCTGAAGCTATGTGGATCTGAACCAGAAGCTTCTGTATGGTTGTGAGAGGTAGAACTGCATATTGCCCAGAGGTGAGGAAAGGAATAATAGCATTGATGACATAGTAGAATATAATCTTTAATGAACGTATTTAATGCGTTTTTCTTATTAAAGACTATAACACTATGACATGAGTACTACTCATCTTTCCATGTTTCCAGTAAAGAAACTGGGGCACAGAGAGGTTATTTGACTGCTACAGTCCCACAGTTTAGTAAGTGGTGGAATTTGGATTCCAAGTCAGATATCCCTGATTTAGGAGCCAAGGCCCAATTCATGAACTAGTTTCTCCTCAAAAGGGTGTTGAGAAGAATCCTTTAGTCAATGTCAACAAACTGCTTTGAGGGTCATAAAAGCATCTGTTATGTTTGTGTTTCATTAAGCGATGTAGACAGTTCAGCTTTACTGGTGGCTTTAATAACAGGTTCTAAGAATACTTGAGAATTGTCTTCTGGTTCATTCAACACACAGCCATGTAATTGCTCAACGTGTTCATGAGACTTCCCAGGAAATATTGGATCCTTGGCACATGTTGATAAATGTCTAATTTTTATGAAAATCCCATTGCCCACTTCTGTGGGCCCAGGGTTCCAAAATCTTAAGGACCAAAGAGAGTATAACCAAATAGCCACATTGCCAAAGAGTTTGTGATTCTTGAATTCTCTTTGGTAAATGGTGTTGCCCCCTTATTCCATGAGAACTAAGCTTTACAGACAAAAAAATAAAATGCTGCCAGAGAGTGTGCTTTACACAATAAGCAATTAAAATGTGGCATGTGCTTCATTTTCTAGAGCTGTTGGTGGTGATTTTTGTGGTATCACAATGTTACATTAAGAGAAATTAGTTTAGAATTAACTAGAAATGTGATCATTCCTGAGAAGTTACAACAGTGGGTTTTCTTCAAAAAGTGAAGAAACTTCTTGTTAAAGAGATCTTATTAGGAACAATCTTTTCTTCTTTATTCTTTCTCAAAAGGAAATACCTCTTTTTGGTTGGTTTGTTTTCTAAAAAGTAGTAATTTTTAAAAAGTCAGGGGAAAACTCATTAATTTTCCCCTGAAGTCAGAAAAAAGTACTTATTCAGATGATTTCATTCACACACACACACTTTCAGATGTTGTTTTTGCATCTACACTTAACAATACAAGCATTTTTATAAATGGGTTCATTAGGTCAATGGTTTATCATAATTTTTTTCTATTAAAATATATTGTGTGCTCATCTTTTTATGTGAATATATATAGGTCTATATCATCAGTTGTAATGGCTGGCTACTGTCTAGTTATAAGAATATTTCAACTTACTGATTTTATCCTCAATTATGGGTATTAAAGTTTTTCATTGTTTGTTTTAAACAATGCTAAAATAAAACTCTGAAAATACTTATTTATCTATAATCCTTTTATAGGCTATATAGATTTATATGGAAATCATCTAATCTTCAATAGAAATAAATTTAAATAGATTAAAAATATGTATTTTTACATATTTTTGTGATTTACATATTTATATTATGAATTGTTCATATCTTTCTTGACTTGTTAGAACTCTTTATATATAAAACATATTAACCATTTTGATCTCCTACTCTTTAAATAATAATGGTTCAAATCTACTCTACACCAATATTATCAATGTTTTTTTCTGTTTCCTTACAATTGAGATCTGTCTACTGGTTGTTGTATAAAAAACAATTAATGACTTGTTACAAGAAAATGCTCTTCAGCATGAGCTTGGCTCATTTCTTGTATTTTATTTCAGGAGAGCAGACGCTAATATCGCTCATTTGACCCTTGCAGGGTGGTACAGTAACCAGAAAGGACATTTTATTCCATCTCACTCATCAGGAGAAGTTATCTGTGGTAACTGTCTCTGAACTAACCCAAAGTTTAGGGTTAAACAAGTTTTCTGACAGAGTGAAGACTAACACCAGACAAAGTTTATCTTGGTACTAATTTAATCATCCATCTCAGAAATATTCACTGAAGGTACTTATTTGAAAGTCATGGTGCTGAGCTCCGTTGTGGATGTTTGACAATGAAGAGTCACCACTCTCAAGGAGCTTACAGTGTAGTGAGGGGGAGACACCCTGCAGACACCCAGAGCTTAACAGGGAGTGAGCAGGAGCCAGGTTGTTAGTACGGACCTCGGTACAGGGTGGCAGAGACAAGCCAGGTCTTCCTGGAGTGGTGGCAGCCTACTACTGCATTCCACAGGGCAGCAGTTTTTATAAAGTGCCAGTCTTTCTTTCTCTGCTTTCAGTTCAGTGTGGCCCTTTGGAAGTACAGTAGAGAGTATTTGGCTCACTGGTTTAAAAATGGATATGTAGATAGCTCTGTTCAGTTGGGCCAAGAAAGTTGCTTAATAAACGCTTTCTAAATTGAAAGGTCATACATATTAAGCAACCTAAGACTATTGAAGAAAGAACTCAGAACTACTTACAGGGCATTCAGTTTTATTTATTTATTTTAAAATAGAGTTTGTTAACGCATCCATCATGAAACATTTTCCACGAACACATTTATAAACATTGGTGCCAAGTGAACTGGTGGTTGGTGAGAACGAAGGCCAGGAGTTAGGCCCTCCTCTGCTTTATGCTTTTGGTACTACATCAGCGTTTCGTCAGCACAACCACCAGAAACCTTGGCGTGTAAGAGACATTCGCTCTGTGCACTCTACAAGCATATTTGAAATAGCTGTCAGCCTTGACTACAATTAGAACTAGGCAAACAGAATCTCATGAAGGTAGGTGAGTTTCCACTTGTTTATATGGTACAGTGGGTGGGAACGCGTGTCCTGGACCTGGACCGCCTGAGCCCAAATCCAGGAGCAGCCACTTGCTAGGGGTCTGATGAAAAATTATTTCTAGCTTTCTGTTTCTGTTTCTTGACTCACAAGAAGTGTGAAAAATTCTGTGATAGTTGGAAACACAGCAGGAAGTGACTGCTTTGTTTCAGTCACGTGGTGTAGTTACCATATTTAGGAAATCTTTGGTCAAAATCCATGGCAGGGGTCACTGCCTGCTGGCAACAGGTGCCAAGATAGACCTGTGAGGTGCAGGCCTGAGGATGTTTGCTTCATGTCTTACATACCATTTCTCAAATAATTCTAAGCTAAAAGCAAAGTTAAGTAAAGCAATAGCATATTAACTAGATTTATGAGGGTTTCTTATGTAGCTAATTGGGGAAACAGTCACATGAAATTTTTCAAGAAGAAATGTTTTCTCCCACGATGGCTGGTAATCAGGAAAGAACAGAAGTCTCTATGTGGTTACAAGAGAAATGTGACATTTAACCTACAAATGAGGAAACAGTTCATAATTCAAGGACGTTTCAGATGTTTATTTTTTGTTTATTATTTGTTTTTGCATGAACTCAGTAATGTGTATGCAATATGAAGTTTGAAAATAGTTGGCTACCTGAAGAAAACCACATTTTAAAAGGTTGTTTAACACACATGTTTTTAAGTTCTGTTGTTGCTAATTTAATGATGGAGCAAAAATACTGATGTGGAATTAGACAAATCATGCACCAGCCGTGTGTCTTTGAGCAAGTCCCCAGCTTCTTCAGCTTCAGTTTTCTTATCTAACACCTGCTGAATAGCAAGTGGTTGTTGGTGCGCCGAGGGAGGCACTGCCTGGGTAGTGTGCCTGTTCAAACCCCGGGGTTTCTTGGTGCCAGGTCTCTGGACTGGGTCAGAGAAGGAAGCTTTTGCACTGCTCCCAGTCCTGCAAGCATGGGAATTGACCTCAGTGCTTTGACAAAGGAGGTTTCTCTGTCCTGGGAATACATAAGGTAGAGAATTGATCCAGTACTGCTTTGCCTGTTCTGGGAGGGCATCTCATTGTTTGTTAGTAGCTTTCTGGGGCACCAGGACTGCAGACTTTTACCAGGGTGACATCTGGAGCTCCGACTTGAATAGCTGACCTTACCATAAAGGTCTGCCTCAGGGAATCAGCCTATCCCTATTTTCTGTTCTTCTCTTCTCACTCCCCAGTATAGTCCTAGAATTCCTTGTCCACGACTTCTCATTCACATGCTGCCTTTTCATGAGTAAACATCCAGTTGTGTTAAAGTTATCAGGTAGCTCCATGGACAAAGACTGAACCACACAGTAGTTTTACTCAGGAAAATCACATCCAGGAGGGTTTCCCCTCTGCCGTTTAGTAATTTTTTTTAATTGGGTGAAGAGGAATTTACTTACATATTCACTCAGCAAACATTTGTTCAATGGTTACTTATTTTTTAAGTGACTTCATTGAGATGTAATTCACACACCACCCAGTTCACCCTTTTAAAGTATACAGCTGAATGGTTTTTAGTATTTTTACAGTCAATTTTAGAACATTTTCATCACCTCAGAGAGTAACCCCATACTCTTTAGTTATCATCTCCATATTTCGAGATTCCCTTATCTGCTACCCTGCTAATCTAAGAAAGATGAGTGGTCTAAGAAACCACTAATCTATTTTTTATCTCAATAGTTCTCTGTTTGGGACATTTTATAAGAGTGGAATCATGATATGTGGTCATCTGTGACTGCTTCTTTCACTTAGTATAATATTATCAAGTTTCATTCAGGCTAGAGCATGTATCAGTACATCATCCCTTTCCCCTCTGGCTTTTCACAACTGTATCTTGCCTCCTAAAGGTTACATCTTCTTGCTGATGCAGATATAAGCACTAGCGCAGTGAGAAAAGGAGGTGGTTCAGTCTATTTTAGGAGGAAGGAAGATCAAAATCAGTTAATAAGTTTAGATATAAAAATTAGTGGTGAGAATTTTTTTAATTTCAGGTCCATGGCAGTTAAAATTTTTGATCATTGTATAATTATTTATGAATTATATGCCTGAATTGCATAATCATCTAATAACTTAAATTACAATGTACACTTAGGGCATGTTTACGGTCACTGATAGAAGCTGCAAATTCTGATTTCAAATAAAATTGATGGTTTCTGATTATTCGGGTCAGCTCCTTTTCAGATCTCATTACAGATTTTGGCTCTGGTGAAAGCTCTTTATAGAGTTGGGATTAGGAGCATGATAACTGTTACCCTTGCCATTTTCTTGATGTTTGCCTGTGTTTGCGTTATTCAGATTTTTTCAGTCCACTTGACATTCTTGCCCATCTGACATACAGAGCAAGTGGGGGCACCAGTGATAATGTATATTAAATATTTCTGTAAAGCTTAAAATTTCTAATATAAACACATATTTTGACATTGTGGTGTTTTCTTCCTGCGCCACAGTGGACGATACTGTGTATTTTTGTGTAGTGCAGTACAACCCACTGCTGTAGTTTGATGGGGAGCATGAAGAGGACTCTATCCTGTTGGTTCCTGTGAAGTGCTTCTGACAGCCTGGGGGCTGTGTTTCACAGGAAGGGTTTTCATGAGACCAGAGGATTGTGTCACACGTACAAAAATACTTCTCTTTTTGGATGGTTTTGTCAGCGCCTGGCTACAGGGGTTCCTTGCAGACTGTTCAGAATCACGGGGGGTTTGCTGCTGCATACTGGGCCACGAGCTGAATGGGTATGTGACCCTGGTGTGGCCCAGCCAAATTACATCACTCGAGGTGGTGCTTCACGCTGACCTTGTGGCTTCTTCTGCTCACCCTCCTGTGGCTCTGCCCTGAAGCAGCTGTGTGGGAATCCTGCCGTCTTCTCTCCCCCAGATTAGAATGTCTGCATGAGGGTGTTGTCTATTTTCAACCAAAAAGGTCATCCTGGGTGTGCTAGTGATGAAATCCCTTGAGAAGAAAGCCCTACGGTGTCTGAGACAGTTCTCAGTCTTTCGTGAGCATGTCAAAAATCGGGCACAATTCAAATCTTGGCATATTCTGGTGGCTGTTGATGGCAGAACTCTTTGCTAGTCCCCAGGGGGACCTGCCTGAGAAGCCAGACATTGCACTTAGAGGCCAGTTTGAAATCATCTCCAAGTATAAGACTGTTTCTTTCACGTGACTTTGTGACCAGCTCTATTCTTTACTGAAAAAACACCCGAAGGAAATGGGCTTAAATTGTTGACAGAATTTAGGTGGGAAGAAGTGCTTCCAAGGGAGGGATCTGTAAACACTGAATGGTTTATCAGAGGAAAGCATGGAATCTGATTATTTAAAGGTCTCAAGAATAAATGCTTATTTGTATGAAGCGTTATTAAATGCCTTACCTGGAGGGACCCCAGACCTCTCCCCCCTCTACCTTTGAGGCAGTTCTGTTTTCTTTCCAGTAAGCAGCATACAAACCCTCCAGGTCCTCCAAGAGATTATATTCCTTCCTGAAGGGAAAAATAAATAGGCCAGCATACAGATCACGCGCTGTAATGAGCCCCCCGTGCATTCTTCCAGTGTTGTCATCTCAGTTCTCAATTACGGCAGTTTTTGCTGAGGGGCAGTCTTAGGAGGGTGTGGACCCCAAGGCCACGGAGTCCACTGAGAATCCATGAGCTTCAGTGTGTCTCTGCTGAGCTATGCTGTGTCTCTCTCAAGGTCGGTGGCTGAGCACCCTCAGGTGCCATTCAGGTGGCAGAAATTCTAAATTGCAGCTTTTCTGCAGAGATCCTTGAAGAACATTGGGCTCCCTGGAAGGAGTCCAGGAGAAGTCTGACCCGTGTTTGTGGGCAGGGGCCTGCGTTCAGCCAGCCAGCATCAACTTCTCCTCGGGTACAAATGAGAATCCTGGGATGTGTCCAGTAGCTGTTTTGCTTGTTACTTTGCTGGAGAAGGCTAAGGATAGAATCATAAAAGAAATGGTTTTTGCCTGATAATCTCGATAAATTGAGGCCTTGGGATATGGAAAATGTGATAAGCTTACTAGAAATGGAAACTAGAGAAAAACATTTGATAACTGGAACTTATTTCTGGCATTTTCTGCAAATGGTAAAATTAAGGAAGGACAGTTTTCAAGAGAAAAAGATCTAGACTTTGAAATGTTATAATTTGTGTTTTCTTGCAGAAATTTGCTGTTGCAGTTGTGAATTCAGGCAGTTTGCACAACTTCCTCCAAAACAAACAAAAAACAAACTCCATAAAGCACAAACATCAAAACTGAAACCTAGTAAACTGAGGTGGACAGGCTGTTAAAAGAACGAGTTTTCTAGTTCAGCCCAGTTTCAGGCAAATTTTTCAAAGAAAATATATAGTTAGGTACCTTACACCCAGGCCTGTTGATTCAGAATCCTGTCAAACAGACAAAGGCAGCTTTTGTTCACCAATTACTTGGTGTTGCAGAACTAAGAGATTTTGTACAGAATGAAAAGAGGCGAGTTATTTTATAGTCATTTCTTTGATGTCATTAAGTTTCAGAACTTCACAGACTTGGAAAAGTAAAAGGCTGATGGTTTATTGACTAATACCTACATAAACAACATTTAGTCTTTGCAAAAAAGGGCTTTAATAAGTGAGATACATTCAATTTTATAAATTCTTTAAAAATTCTGCTGTTCCACTCTCTCTTAAGCCTTGTCATTTATTACATTTGGAGTTTCTGCATAGAGCTACATATAAATTGGGGCAGACATTTTCTAAAATAGCAGTGTAAGTGTTGGAATGGGAACATCAGAGGATTTTCTGACAGCCAGGGAGTGGAAATTGCTGGACACACACAGCACTGTGCATGTCGCCCTAAAGACTCAGTCTTGGGATTCATGGTTGGCCTGCTTGTTTTCTATGTTGATTTTCAATGCAGTGATGGATTATTTGTGCATCATGCTTAATACTAATGACCAAGATGCCTTAATTAGAGCTCGGGGTGAGGGGTGGGGGTTAGGGAGTGGAGGGGATTGAGCAAAAAAGAAAAAGGACTCCTGAACACGGACAACAGTGCAGTGATGCGGCGAGGAGGGTAGTGGAGGTGGAAGGAGGGCACGAGGGGGATAAATGGTGATGGAAAAAATGCAATAGGAAAAAAGATAGAAAAAAACAGAAATACCTTCACTCTCATTTGGTATTTTAAGAAAGAGTAGAGTGCTAGTGTTGATATATTTTGACCATTGTGTCAGTAAGAACTTTTCCGCCTCAGGTTCGGTGGCCTCAGGTTTTGATTCAAGTGTCAAAGGTACAATCATGGACACAGATTTGTGCCCCCATATTTGGAGCCTGAATCAAATACCTAATTCGACTTTTCTGTTTTTATTCTCCTGTTAATAAGGAATTGCGCATTCACAGTTTGCCAAATAACCTGTGATTCATTACAAATGCAAATTCCAGCTTTACTTAATCGATTGGCAAGGGAGCAGGTGAGGGGGTGGGGCTGCTCTCGAGCAGCTGTGCTGGTTCACCTTGCATCAGGTGCCTGCAAAGACTTCAGATCCAATGAATGCATGTCAGAGTCCCTCTCCCGATTGGAATCACTTACCCCATCGTTTTCATTTTACCCTCCAGGCTTGAAAAAGTGTGTATTTAGCCATCAGTTCATTTTGTGTGGTCTGAGTTATAAAAATGCCCCTGCCGTTTTTTCCATATGAAAAACATGTTTTTCATTTGTGGAAACTTATATAATTTTTTTGCTGGCTTTCTTTTGTGCTGCTTTAAATTAAAAGCAAATGTACTTCCCTCCCCTTCATTCTTGCTTCCCCACCCCCATCTTTGCATGTTCCAATTACAGAGTTGTGAAAATAAGTCATCTTTCGGCTTTTGTTACTTTAAAACAGCTATCGGTGATGTCAGAGTCAATACTAAAAGCATTAAGAATGCTGGCAGAATGTAATGCAGCTGCAATCCAACATGATGCTGGAAATGGGGTTGAGAGCATAAAGGCTTTCCATATTCCCAGGGCGCACAACTGCTTGCGGCCTTGGCTTTGATCTCTTCAAAGGCTGCTGCCTCCTCCTAGATGGAGAGACTTGGCTGCCACTCGCTTGCATTGAAAAAAGGCAGAGGTCTCTATTCAGGCAGAAATCAATCACTGTGCAGAAACAATTATGTGTAATTCAACCATCATGAAAACAGGACAAGATTACGGGTTTGTTACCTGAGTGACTGTGTGGAGACGGGGAGCAGAGAACACTGGAGTCCTGCTGACATGCCACATCTCGATGACAATTATAGACGTATGAATGATGTGGCAGGCGGGGGAGTCACGATGACAAATGCTGGTCATGCTGTCCAGCAGAGCAGAAAATGAGGTTACAATTGGGAGATAATGTTTGCATATGTAACCATATTTCATCAAGCTGAACAACTTCAGGGAACAGACCCTCAAAAACTCTTCTGGTGTTTGTCTGTGTATGTACACTAGCATATGAATGTGTTATTAGCCAAATTAAGGTACAAATGACCCTAATAACTTGATCATTATGCTGGAAGAGAGAAAGACAGTGAAGTTTGGGTTATTACATTAGCTAATTTGGAATATATACTCCTGACATCAAACTTGAAAAACACAACAAAGTTTCTAATCTATGTATGTGAGTCTGTCTTTCAACATCTTCTGGTTCGAGAGTAACATTTTTGTTTTGAATTTGTTAATCTGCCTCAAAAAAGCATTATTTTTTTTTATCTTTACTTAAGCCCTTTGGGAAATAGTTTTGTCAGTCGTACCACCTTCCCTTATTTTCAAATGTTATTTTTCTAGAGCAACCTTCTGAAATGTGTTGAAGTTTTCTTTCACTGTGAATGAAAGCAGGGCCTCTTTTCTAGGTAGGAAGTAACTTTCTGCTTTAAGTAGACGTATATTTAATCTCAGAGCCCTGGCACGCAAGCTGTCGAGGCATTTATTTTTATTTTTATTTTAACTTGCTCTTGTCACCTAACAAAGGCGTAGGAGTAACCTCACACTTTGCCAGCAAGCCCCAGTGAGGGTTGGGGGGTGAGGAGTGGCGAGGCAAAATAAGATGAAAACCTAGATGGCTGATTATAAAATGGTATTGCTGCCGCTCAGCTTGCTACCCAGGCCCAGGCTTACCTTTTATGCTGCTCCAGCTTAGACATCAGAGGCGTGAGAGCTGCTTTGAGTTACAGATCTTCAAACAATAAGTCAAAACAAAAAATCAATCCCCTCCAGTCCCTGGGTACAGTTATCGAAAGATAAAAGAGAAAAATAAAGTTATGCTAAAGCAGATAGAGTAAAGAAGCAGATATGCCAAGGAAACTCGGAGGACAAGTGCAGAGTTGAAGTGGGCCTCGTGTGAGCCAACATCAATGAGTTTTTATCTTATCAAAAAGTTTTCGGGTTGCCAGTTCTTTTCATACTGGATCCAGTCTGCTCCAGGGCTGCCTGGAGCATTGGCTTCAATAAAATAAAATGCTTCCCCACTCCCTTTTAAACATAACCACATAGGAATTAGATTGCATTTCACTCAAGGTATAAAACTTGCCACAGACTTCAACACAAATTAGGGGTTTCAATAATCCCTTGATATTTTGAATATAAATTGAGGGGAGTTTTTTTATGTTTATTGAAAGCTGTAGGTTTACATGAAAAGTAAGGCAAATCTCTATAGTGGTGTGCTTTCTTCAAGCCAGATTTCTAAGGAGGGCTGGAAAGCCCCATGAATTCTTTTTGAGGTAAGAAATCCGTATTTTTCCTGGGTTACGTGTGGGTAATGCCAGATATTTTTGGAGATTAACTTTAAGTGTCTATCTAAAGCATTTTGGCTAGCATTTTGATATATGAGCCAGTATGTATTTTTGAGAATCCAAGTTATAGTAAAAAAAAGGACATATTTTTAGATATTCTTCTAGAATAGTAAACCTATTGCTCACTAATTTTATAGCTGTAAACATTTCGGATATTATACAAGATAGAATCCCTTCCCTAGCATTCCTAAAGGTCTTTTTAAAACGGCAGCCCACATTTCACTCTTCCCCCTCCCTTGATTTCTCTTTAGTTTCCTCTTGATAGAGTAGTTAGTGGACGTGAACTTGTGTGGGGGAGCCAGCCCCCCATCCATCTCCCTGACCACTGCGGAGCCCAGTCTGCCCCGTGCTGGGTAATCAGCTTTCAGATTTTAAGGGAGCAAAGGATAGTTTGCTTAGATCGTTAGAACTGGATGCCCTTCTATTTAAAGAAACATGTTCTATATATAAACTATAGTTAGTCATTTGAGTAAAACCATCATAGATTTCATTTGCATAGTTCAAATGACTCACTGTTTTGAAAATTAAATAAACTCAAACAGAAAACAACCACACACTGCGGGTTGCAACTTTTATTTCCTAGTCTAGAGTTAATGAGCAGAAAAATGGCAGAGCCATTTCCAAACATCTAAGGCTTAAATTTTTTTGAACTATTAATGAATGTACTTTATTATAAACACTGAAGCTTCGAGTATGTGCTGTTGGCCCCGAGAGAAGTGGAATGAAGACTCTTTCTAGTTTCTTATCGTTAAGCCATGGTAGAGGATTGCAAGCTGTATTTTTAGGCCTTTGTCCTCTGACTCTCCTTCAGGCAGGGTGCAGCTAACATTTTCACTCCAGCCTCTCTCTACCATTTCCTATCCTTAATCCCGTCTTGTCATCCTTCCAAACTACTTAGAGGATGTTGTTATAAGTGGCTTCAAGTTCATATTCAAGGAAGAAAAGAAGGCAGAGGAGGAAAATGGGGCAAGGTGGTGTATGCCACCCATAGGGACCTGCCCCGGCAAGCTCCGTTCTGGCCCCAGTGGAAGAACCTGTGAATTCCTAACATTCCAGCCCAGAATTCTGAGCTCTTTTACTCTCCTGCAGGCAAGGGGTGGGTGGGTGGGTGAGCCTAGCCTCCATAATCACTGGTAATATCCTCAACCCCAAATAAACTTCTATGCTAAGTAAAAACATTCTTCAAGATAGAACCTCTAATCCCCTTTCCAACCAGGTTGCTGTCCCTAAGCGCCTGTTAGGTAAAATGTCTATGCTGGGTAACCTGTCCATCATATTCACCTGTGTGTGCATGTGCATGCATGTCCATGTACATATAATGCAGTGTTTAAAGCTCATGAATCATATTGACTGCACGTGAATCCAAGCCCCACCACTTAGTGACTGTGTGACCTTAAGCAAGTTACTTAAGTATTTTCATCCTCTGTTTTCTTATCTGTATAATGGGAGTGTAGTCAACCATGAGCTTTGTGTGAAGGCAGTGCAAATGTGTTAGGCAAAGCATGCTTGACGTCTGGGTGCCAGGAGATGTTAGCTGTCATCATTGTTGTTAGGAAAGGACATGTCTTCTGCATTCAATTGATTACTAACTTTTTGAGATGTACTATTTTTTCTGTTTATGCATTTTTGATATTTGAGTTTCTTCATGACCGGTTCTGGAGGGAAGTGTTGAGTCCAGTCTGTCTTGGGTAAGCCTGAATTTCTGTTGAAGGCGCAAAAACAGGAGGTTTTGTTGTGGTGGTCCTAAAGGTGGTATGATCATGGGAGGAAATATGTGGTTAATAATTCCTTAATTTCTTAGGTTTCAGTGACTTGGAATTTAGGGATAAAAGCATAATTTACATTTTTCTAATGCTTTTAATATTCTAAAGGAAATAGCTTATCTTTTTCATAGGAAAAATAAACTTTAATTACATGAATGTTATATTTTTGGCATTTTATATTTAGTTGGATATATTCCATGGGACAATATTAAGCACTTATTATAGAGTACATGCATATGTAATATTTGGAATGGTAAAAAGGAAAGCCGTATTTCAAATGTTCTGAGTCAAATAAAAATAGGGGTTATGAATCTAAATGTAATAATCAGGGATATGGTGGATAAGACAAGGAAGATTCAGGTCCCAGGATTAGCACAGTCCTCCAGGACAAAAGCAGTCTCTGGGCAGCGCAGTCTCTGGGACCTGTCCTTCCCTGTGCAGACGGCCCCCCTGGCCCGTGCGCTCCCAGCTCTCAGCCTCTGGTCTGCACGCCTGCCCGCAGCCAGCAGGGCGGCTTGACCTTCTGTCTCTCTCTCCTCCGGGCCTCGAGGGCAGTTCTCTCTCATACAGACTCCAAACTGAAATCGAAGTTGCAGTGTGACGATAACTTTATGATACTTAAAATATTACTTGGACCTTCTGCTGTAAAAGGAAATGTCTAACTTTTATGATGCTGATTTTATAAAACTGCTTCAAAATAACAAAGTTAACAATTTTGCTCCTTTTAGCTTCAAAATTCTGTAAATTGAGAAATATTTATTTGGGGAGGGACACTAAAATATTTTAATTAATGTTAAGTAACATCAGTTTTAAAGTATTTAAAATAAAAATACTGACTTTACAACAAGCCAAAAGAAAATTACTCGGAAATAGCTCTATCCTTAGCAAAAATGACCAGACAGCCTCTTATTTCTCCCCCAGCTTCTCTGAGGTATAATTGACAAATAAAAATTGTGTATCTTTAAGGTGTACAATGTGATGTTTTGGTCAAGCTCTCAGAATTTTAAAGGAACACTCAGAGCTCTTATTTGTAATTTTCAGCAACTACATACCTATATAATATCTTCGTAAAAATTTTTGGACAATATTTCTCATTTTACTCTTGGCTATTTGAAGTTAGAACATTATTTCAAACATCTTACAAGTGTAACAGGGTAAATAATCACACATATTTATGCTTTTGAAAGAAAATACAAATCGTACTGGAGCCTAAATGACTTAATTTGATTCTTTGGGCTTCACTGTCACACTTTATAAGAGGTGTGAGTCCTCACTAGCTCTGCAGTTGTGACAGTCCCAACAGGGGACCTTTTGGTGTTTGAGCCTAAATATTGATGAGCTTTCCAGATCTGACCGGGGTATCCAGACTTGGAATGTTAGTATGTGGCATAACTATCTAGAGTTTAAAAAGGAAATTTAAGGAGATGTGTATTATTTCGTTAGAAGTATTTGAACTGGCAATTCAGCACACACATGTTTCTATAAAGGTGAACCCTTTGATTTTAGAATATTTGGTTGAGTAGCCAGTAGAACTACAGTATTGAAGATTTCAGGGAATATTTATAGTAGAAGGGCAAAGCAGAAATGGCATGCATTTTATAAAGTGCTAAGCCAACACCACATGGATATTTTAAAGGTAAGAGTTATTTGTAGAACTTGTAGTGTTGCTTGTGCATCTTAGAAAAGATGAACTGTGTTTTATAATTTTCAAGTTTTTATATGATCATCTCCTGGAAGTTATTTTGCATTTAAGTTCGGAGCTGTTTTTCCCTTCTGTTGTTTAGCATGTTTTGTTTTGTCTTTCTACCTGGATTTTAACCCCACATCATCAGCTTTCTACCAGAGGTTGCACTGCTTCCAGGTAAAATGAGACCAGTTTTCATTCAGTTGGCCTGTTTGCCCAATAAGTAATATTGTGACTTTTCTGTGTGGATGGGCAAGAAAGTCAGCCTAAGGAATTTTTTAAGGATGCATTTAATCTCACAGACTGATGTACATTTGGATGTGATGCGGGAGGGGTGTATATGTCATGAAGCCAAAAAGAAGAGATTCCTTGAAACCTCGGCCAGTGGGGTCAGTGGGAGGAGGGCAGGAGGAGTCATAGGCTCCACTGGGCTAGCCCTTGAAGGATTCAGAGTGGATAATTACCTACCCTGTAGGGCTTGAGGAGGACTACATGTCTCTGCTTGCCTAAAATCTCTCCCCTGCCAGCAGTCCATTGAAATGTCACTCAGCCGGCTCACTTGCTCCCAATTCCCGCTGTTATAGGTCCTCTACTGACAAAGCCTACAGGCCCCAGTTCAGTGCCCAAGAACAGAACCTGAGGAAAAGGGGGCCTTAGAAGTGGGCTGGCCTAATATTCTGGCTGGTTGGACACAGCTCTGTTTCTCCCCAGGTGAGGCCAACCCCCTGCAGGAGTAACTCCTTCACCTTCCACTCTCCCACCACCCCCTACCCCCAGTGGGAGGGGCACCTGCATTTCAGGGCCATCCTGACAAGAAATGGAATCACTCTTCTGTATGTGTTTGAGACTGCTGTCATTTGCTTTCCTCCCACCCTTTTTCACTCTTCCAAACAAAACAGATATTCTTAGTTCTTACAAGCCTCTGGTTTTGGAACTTTTGCTGTTCTGCACCCTTCCTCATTACATGCTTTGTTCTGGTTCAATAAAGGCTTGAGGTTTTAACTGCTCAGTACTTCAGATTGGGTCTGGCCACTGTGGCACAGGGTTGGTCTGTGGCATCCCTCAATCTGGGCTTCAGAGAGGCCTATTAATGCAGTCAGAGGATTACTTTTAATCACCTTTTGATACCTGAGCTCAAAGTTAATTCTTTGCAACCGAAACTTCTGTCTTCCTCCAACATGTTGGTGTATGGACCCATTGAGTCGTAAAGTTTTACATTAATCCATATTAAATTGTCCTTTCTCGGTGTCACTTGGTCATTTTTAGCTGCTTTTGTTCACTGGGTTCCAGTGATAGTTTTTTTTATTCTTCCCATTTTCTTCTCCTGTTGGATTTTGGAAGGCAGGCATCTTCATCCTCTTTGAAGTCATTGATCATTATTGTTCCACTTACTCATGCATTCATTGGCGGATTCCCATAAGTGCCCCTACCTAAGTTGTTGATTGAAACATGTGTGGACCACTAAGGCAGAGTCACTGAGCCCTTCATCAGAGGCCTGTAGGTATATTGGAAGGATCCTGTATAGACTTTGGGGTCAGGTGAGAATTCTGGTTTTGCCTTTGGCTTGCTGTGTGACTGTAAGTGGTTAACTTCTCAAGGTGTTGCTTTTCTCATGTATGAAGTGGTGACACCTCCTGCTTTACAGAGTGGTTGTAGGGATTGGAGATCATGTATGTACATCATCAAACATAGTGCCTGGCACAGAGCAGTGGTCAACAAGCATTAGTTCTTCTCTTTTTTCTATGTTTTGGAATCACAGAGAGAATGTTTCGTTCTTCCTCCATGTCTTGAATTAATTAAACCACAGTTTTCTTGCCCATCAGCTTCACAAGTCTCTTTTTTTCTAAGGTTGAGTGCCACTTCTTTTGGACTGCTCTTCCTCTGCTCTTACATTACTGCACATTTGAACTTTAGGTAATGAAATAAGGCTGCCTTGGACAAGAAGTTGACCTCTTTCCTAGTCCTCTTTTATTACACTGGCTTACTTTATCAGCTGATAATTTAGAAGGATGGTGACATGTAGGAAGAGGCATAGCGGGTAAGGGGGAGGGGCGGTAGCCGTCTTCAGATAGTTGAAGGACTGCTAGCGTGGAAGAGGAAGCAGACTGACTTTGCAGAATCACAGAGGACAGAATCATACAGGTCCACAATCCTTTACTCATAAATTTGTGATCAAAAAAATCTGGAAATTGGGTTTTGTTTTTTTTTTTGTAAATTTGGTGGCAAAATCTGACCCTAATTAATGTGAAGTTATTTATGGTTTTTATTGCACTAAGTGTGCATATTTATATGCCTCATTGCACAGCTAAAAATGTGTTTGATTATAGACTACTGCCTTGGAACAGACCAAGGGCTATGCGTGCCAAATATTACTTTTCTTTTTTTCCAAAATAGTGCTTTTCTAAAGAATAATTAATTCATAAAACATATGGTCCCAAAGGTTTCAGTTAAAGAGATTGTGGGCCTATACCAATGGGTAAGTGGAAGGACGTCTTCGAAAGACAAATACCAGCCTAGTTTAAGGAAGACTTTCATGTAGTGCCTCACAGTAAAGTGGAGATATTTTCCAATGTGATGACATCTCAAACCCCTGGTAGGGGTGGGGAGGTGCTGTGCAACCACCTCTTAAGAATATTGTCAAAAGAGTTAATTGAGTAGGAGACTGGACCTCTAAAGTCTCTACCAACCCTGCATTTATCTTAAAAGACACAGTTTGTTTAGCCCCAGGTGGATGAGCTGCAGCAGAGGTTTCTTTGGGAAGATGAGCCCCAGCCCATTCCAGGAATTAATTGGGGCATAAACGAAACATGGGGTACCATGCTAAAGAGTGCAGGGGCCTAACAACAGAGAGCCTGCAATTGCTTTACATCAATTACTTACATCTCAGGATTACACAGAATTCTGTAGTCATTGTAAATTTCAAATTCTAAATAAAAGTTGTATAATAAACTCCTGTTTCATGAGGTTGATCTAACCCCCAGGTTCTCAGAGTGTGGTCCCTGGATTGGAAACATCGGCATAGCCTGGGGACTTCCTAGAAATTCAGATTTCTACTCCCATCCTAAGTCTACTGAAACTCTGTAGGTGAGGCTGTCCAGGCGGTTCTGGTGCATGCTGATTCAGTAACCGTCACAAACAATACACCCACCCAGAGGGGGGCCGTGACACCTGCCCTCTAGTCCTCAAAGTATGGTTGCAAGATAGACCCAGGCTGCCCCATGCCAAGGTGCTATTTCAAAAAGGCTGTAAAAGAAACTTAAAATGCAGAAGGACAATTGGAGAGGAGTAGAGGATTCTAACTGGGACCATAAGAAAGGCTCATTGGGAAGTGTGCGTTTTAAGACATGGCAAGACTTTGGGGATACAGAATGGGATAGCATTCCCGGCTGAGGGGAAAGGACAGTTAACCTCTCCACTGGGGACTCAATTGTCTCTAGAATGCCAATACCATATAGCACCAACAAGGGAGAACTAAGACAATGATACCAGCCAGACTACTGGAGTACATATTTCACATGCTTAGGATATGAAATCAATTCTTTCTGGACCCAAGTGCCGTACATTATTTCATTTTGCTGCCGTAGGCACGTAAGTCTAGACCTATAATGTTTTGGATTCCTGAATCTGTTACCCCATTGCCTGATTAGATCCTCCTTCAAGTCATCAAAACAACTTTGAACTTACATTTGAAATTTCCCCCCTTTTGACCTAAACCCAAACTTCAGTTCAGTATATTTCTTGAACTAGAAAGAAATAATCCTGATTTTTGTGTGTAGTTTGTAAAAACAGTCTCATTATCCTATCACCATACCCTATGCAACACACTCATTTTTTTACTGGGAATTTATTACACTTTAAACTTTTTGTTCAAGATATGGTTTATACTATATGGTAAGCTGCACAAAAGCAGGGTTGTATCTGATTTTCAGCCTGTCAGAAATCTTAAAATTTTATTTATGTTCCCAAAGGGCCTTTGCCTCACAGAAGCTTAACTGTCACTAGTAGCATATACTGGCCGGTGCCAGCACGCCACCCAGAACAAGGGCTCCCGCGCTGGTCCTCGGTGGCCTCTTCAGACCTCTCACCAGTTTATGGAGACTGACTTGGGGACTGTCGCTGGAGAGTTCAGAGTGTTTCCAAATGTCTTTCTTTGGACTAAAGTTATGTCTAATGGTATCTGGGAGTGTGTTTTCATAATGGCCTCTTGCATAGTTGTGAAGGCGTGGCCTTAGGTGCTTTTGAGTGGCTTAAATTAGAGAAAACTGTCTACTTAGCACCACCACCACCACCATGCATTAGTTTAAGATTGTTTAAGACAAAAAATTGAATACATAACCAATTTTCTTTCTTCATTGGTTAGGGACAAGCCTAAGTTCCAGGAAGCAATTTGGGGAGGGTGAGGAAGGAGACATTATTTTGCTTTATTGCAAATTCACTGGAAAGCCTTTTGGGGAACTGTAAACAGCTAGTAATCATAGGCTGATAACACAGCACCATAGGACTGTCAAGTAACAGGAGAGAGTATTCTGGTGCCCTTAAAGATCGCATCAACTTGCAGGGAGGTATCTATCAAGCTCTTAATCACTTCATGTAAAGAGAGTCATAGGTTCTGGTCACCCATGTTACAGGCTCTTCTTCCCCTTTTTGAACCCCAATTCCAGCTGCTGTTCTAAAAGTTCTCGTGTAAAGGGAGGAATTTGAAGGACTGTTTTAACTCATCCTTAAACTCGAAGCGAAGTGTGTGAAGTACTGTTTTTCCATGAGTGATCATTGGGGCTGATGATGTTATGGAGAAAAGACCTGAAAAGTGGATCACTCTTGAGTACCTTGGGGACTACTGTTCAGGCTGTAAGTAGCATTGCTACCTATAGCAGGGCTTAGGAGGACCACGTGTCTTTCCGAAATAGATACTGTTCATTATTGGTACTCCAGACAGCAGGCTAAGAAAACTGTTCAAAGAATACACATGTGATTCCTAGGATTATACCCTAGTAAGTAGCCACCCAAATTGATACCACATTTTTGTGCCTTTGTATAACTTAAGATAAACTGGGTGTATTTCTAACATTGCTAAACAATTAAAGTGCCAAGATGTTACCTGAATTAATTGGGAGTATTTTAAAAGTTATTGGATAGACTTAAAGAGAATGAAGAGAATAACCATCAATAGTTGTGTTGCTTGTTTGTTTTTCAAGTGGAGCACCCAAAGCAGGGTTTTTGTCCTATACCTGGAATTTTCTCAGGATCCAGCAAAGTGTGATTTCACTTTGATTGTTCTCTTTCCATCTGCCTTTCCATTATTTATGAAGAGCCATGTTTTTGAGAGCAAAGTATTCAAAATTCATGCAATCCATACATGGCTTGAGCTTCTAACTACCCCTTACAAAAATAATTATGCCTCTGAGGCTTAGAGAAACTATGATTCAGAGATATTTTTTCCTCCTAAAATTATAATTTTCCTTGGGATTCTAGTACTCTTAGAATGTTAGAGACAAAGAGGGTATTCTAGATGACCAGTGGTTTGGAGGAAAAGATTTGTACTTTTCTCTCTCTTTTGAGTTGGTTGACTAAACCATTTGACACTGAGCAGAATTCCATGTAATCAGAAAGACTTTGAAATGACTAGAATCCATCAAAGGTGTTCAATGAAACTTGGTTTTCTGCAGTCCTTCCTTCTTCCCTTGGATGCAGGAGGGTTGGTCATGTCAGGAACTGGAGAAAGAATGGGAGCAGAAGAAATGCACTGCTTCAGCTTTGAGGGGGATGGGGAAGCGGTGCCTTCTTTTCCTAAGTAGTGGTGTTGCCTATGATTTAATCATTTGGGAAGTGCTTATTAATTTTATCTATGATAGGATTTATTTGATTGTTACAAACAACCATTTATGATAGACTTTTTTATGGATTCTTTTCCTCCTTTTTACTTCAAATCTGTATTAAAGCAACAACAAAGGAAATGAGCTAATTCGTACACAGCCTTACCACCATAATAAGTAACTCTTTTCATTTTTCATGATCTGTTCTAGTCCTTGCCCATGTACATGTTTTTTATATTTTTATACTCCTATCTGTTTAGATATTTATATTCTTTCAATAAGTATGGGTGCTATATCTTAACTATATATTTGTTTTCTATTAAAGAGAACATATTCACGAACTAGAAAAGGACTCCTTTAGAGTCAGCTTTAAAATAAGTAATATCTTTCCAAAGAGCAAAAAATACTCTTGTTTACTTTGAGTTGTCAGTTTATCCTCCGGCCCCTAGACAAACACCCATCACTTTTTCCCTTGAGAATTTTAATCCCACCTGGCTTTTCATCATAACTAAGTTTCATGATTAGCTTATAATATAAACATGGACATTGAGAAGTTGTTGCTCTGTTTTTGTTCATGTTTTTGCTACGTTTCTTGAAGCCCTGGACTTGTCTTTGAGGGACAGGACTGAACGTTCCTGAGTGCGGGACCCTGTGTGGGAACTCCGCAACAAGTGAGGCGAATACTCCCACTTTATAATAGGGTTTGCACGTGTGTTTATTTTTGAGCGTTCTCCCTCCTGAGAGTAGTGCACACTTTATTTGCTGTTTTTCCCCAGCAATTATATATTATGGGAATATGCTCTGCATGTGCTATATTAGCAAACCTCCAGTAGCTGTGCACTTAAAGAAATAGGGTTTGAGAGATTAAAGTGGAGACTCAGGGCCATGGAGGAAAGCTCCAGAAAAAGGGACGCAAGGACAGGCACCCAGTCCCTGACCTAGGTCTTTGCCTGGCCCCGAACACTCGAAACCTTACATTCCCATTTTCCACAGTCCATCTTTTACTACTGTACACGTTATAGTCCCTACAACCATAAGTTCTCTGTGACTTTGGCTTCCCCACTGTTTATATCCTCAAATCTCTGGTTCCCTGCCGTGGCGGGAGCGCTGTAGTGCCTCTTCTGCTTGCCCGACATGGGGCTGCAGGACGTGCTCAGCCCAAGGAGGTGAGGCGCGCCGTCAAGCCAGTTCCGGAGACGACCTGTAGGCTCACTGAGGGAGTTTGACTGGCGGTTTTCAAATACATGGAGAGAATGAGAAATAACATAAAATTTATGACATCACAGTAGTAATTATAATAATTTGATTTATCATCAGTGAACCACTGGGCTTGCTTCTTTCTGGCCACCACGCTCTCCAGTTCTCTTCAGCCTCTCATAGGAGGTTCACAGCTTCAAAATGAAATCAGTGATTTTTAGGTATTTTTCATTTCTTTAATAGTCCCCCGGCCCCCTGCTTCTAGAGCTTTGGGATCACATAAGGAGTCCTCCCTGAGTACAACTGTAGGAAGTCCCGAGTACCAGCCAGAGCCTCCCCTGGTGTCAGCGTGCTGTTCCAGCCTCTGGGCCTTGCCTGGCTCTTTCTTCTGTCACACTACTTCTCCCACAGGTCAACTTTGGCCCAGCCACTGATCCATCCCACAGGCCTCATCTCCTTGAGCCGTAGGTGGCCTTAATTACTTCCGTAGTATTGTATTCAAGTATCACTTAGAACATTTTTCACATTGTATCAAAAGTGATTAATTTGCATCTCATCCCTGTCATTAGACAGCATACAGATTCTTCATTCAGGACAGGGACCACCTTTCTATTATTATCCCCTAAAATAGAGCCACATAAACACAAATTAACAAGTAATGGAGCAAATGAGCAGGACTTTCACCTCATCTTTTTTAAAGGATAAAAAATCAGGAGACGAATATGTTGAGAAACTATTAAATTATAGTCAGTTTAAGTCCTGGTAAGGGACTTAGATGAAAAAATTTGATTGGGGAAGTTGACATAATTGACTAAAATAACTTCTGAACACTTGCTAAAAATATGCATAATGTCTGTTTTTCATTATTTTCAAAAATTTAGAATTAGCTTTTTATGTGCATGCATATATAAAGTTTATTTCAATGTAAGAAACTTATAATTGGACCTTGAAGTCCTTATAGAAAAGGAGAGTTTCAGAACATAATTAAAACCACTGGACTCTGTAGCAGGACCACTTCCTATAAAAAACAAATAACAAGAAACTACTCCACTCCAGTAAAGAGGTCTCATGTCTGACTAAGAACTTAAACATTTAAAATTGGGAGATTATTGGGTAATTTTGATTGGAGTTTGGTAATAAATAACATGATCAGTGCTCACACTGTTGTGATTAGTAACTAATAATGCAACACAATACATTTAGGATTACCTCCTAACATAAATCACAATAGATTTAAGCACCTTTGTGGATTTCATTGAATTGAAGTCCCAGGCGAGCTGTGGTTCTCTGCTCTGGTGGTAAGAGTACACACACAGGCTGCTGCACTTAACCATCTGTTGTGGGTCAGTTCTAGGATTTGACTAGTAGGACTGCCAGCCAAGATGGAGGTGTAGGTTGATATACTGCACCTCCTCACACAACCAAAAGAAGGACAGCAACAATTTTAAAAACCAGAACTGCCAGAAAATTGAACTGTATGGAAGTCTGACAACCAAACAGTTAAAGAAGAAACATTCATTCATACTGGGAGGAGAGGCAGAGACGGGCATCCAGGGCAGAGAGAACGCTGGGCTAGGTGGCAGCTGGCTGAGTGGGCGGTCCCACATTTGCATGCAGATAAACCAGGTGGAACACCTGGGGGGAGGGGCACAACACACCACACAACCCAGGGATCCAGTGCAGGGAAACAAAGCCTCAAAACCTCTGTCTATAAAAACCTGTGGGGGTTGAGGTGGCAGGAGAAACTCCCAGCTTCATAGGAGACTTTGTTGGAGTGACCCACAGGGTTCTAGAAGGTACACAAGCCCCCACCCCCAGGAATCAGCACCAGAAGGGCCCAGTTTGTTTGTGGGTAGCAGAGGAAGTGACTGACAGCTGGTTGAGAGCCAAGCAAAAGGCATTGTTCCCTCTCTGACCCCTCTCCCACAGAGAGCACCACAACAAAGTAGGTTGCCCAGCCCTGGCAAATACCTAAGGCTCTGCTCTTTAATATGTCACAGGCACACCCAAACAAAAAAGATATGGCTCAAATGAAAGAACAGATCAAAGCTCCAAAAATAGAACTAAGTGATGAAGAGATAACCAACCTATCAGATGCATCATTCAAAACACTGGTAATCAGGGTGCTCCCAGAAATGGTTGAGTATGGATGAAAAATAGAGGAACAACTGAAGGCTATGCAAAGTGAAATAAAGGTAAATGTACAGGGAACCAATAGTGACAGGAAGGAAACCAGGACTCAAATCAACAGTTTGGACCAGAAAGAAGAAATAAACATTCAACCAGAACAGAAGGAAGAAACAAGAATTCAAATCAATTAGGAGAGGCTTAGGAACCTCTGGGGCAATTTTAAACATTCCAACATCCTTAATGTTAAAAAAAAAAGTTCCAATACCCAAATCATAGGGGTATCAGAAGGAGAAGAGGAAGAGCAAGAAATTGAAAGCGTACTTGAAAACATAGTGAAGGAGAACTACTTTAATCTGGTGAGGAAAATGGACTTCTAGGAAGTCCAGGAAGTTCAGAGAGTCCGAAAGAAGTTGGACTCAAGGAAGCACACACCAGGGCATGTCATAAATACATTACCCAAGATTAAAGATGAGGAGAGAATCCTAAAAGCAGCAAGAGAAAAGGAGACAGTTACCTACAAAGGAGTGCCCATAAGGCTATCAGCTGATTTCTCAAATAAACTATCAATAATATATACATATCTGCTGAACTTTCATAAATTTTCACTAAATAAATTTTCACCATCAAGTAAGTTCTAAACCACTAAACATTTCACCTGAAACAGTGGGAAATTTAAAAATGATAATGTGTGGAGGGATGTGTTTAAAAGAACTAGAGTTCTGCCACTGGAAACAATATTGATAAGATAATGACTGAATTATATTGAATTGGTAGGTGCAATGCATACTTAGTAAGCTCAGTGCTTTAGTCCAGAGAAAAATAATTGCTAGTTTATAATGGGAAAACATGTTGTGTATGAGAATTCTAAGTTGGGAAGAGCTGAATTCTATGTGATTAACCTTCCAGTAGAGAATTCATTGCAGTTTAACAAGTGAGAAATAATGTTTCCCACAGCTCAGTACCATTGTACTCACTAAAGTATGTAGAACAGAGCTGGGGATACCTAGACAGGAGTGCTGTAGAAAACCTGAGTGTTAGTCCTAGGTCCAAGTTGGACTCTGGACGGATTGCTTGCATATAAAAGAATGTGGAAATTTAAAAAAGCTCTGAAATCTGACACTGTTTTCATAATGTAATTGGTGGCCAAAATTTGATGTGAGACTTTTTATAGCCTTTATTTACCCTGCTTAGTTTGACTGCTGTTGAGTTTTGCTGAAGTAGTGTTAATGCATCTGATTAAGGGGTGCTGCCCTAGACTTCTGGGGGCATTATACATTACTAGTTTATATCCTGTGTTACTTTTCGTATGTATGAGAATTCTGTAAACTAAAAACCAATTGGCTCCACGGGTTTCGTTCCTATAACACACACATTGTGGACTAGAACCTCATTACTTTGTGTAAATTAGATGAACAATACTACACTGTCTTGCCTACCAGAGAGTGTTTGATGTCAGACAAATCTGGGTTTGAATCTGCCTTTGCCTGTAAGGGACAGACAGGTTATTACTCTGAAAGGATAAAGCTTAGTGTGTAGGGTTATTTATTTTCAAAGTTTCTAAAATACAGTGTTTGATAGGTGGTAAGTCAAAATACTCCTTACATTGTAGCTTTGATTATTAATTTTAGATTTAAATCTGATACTAGGCCTCTTAACAGTTGATGAGATCTAACTCAGGTATCATGCTTGATGATATACTCTAACCAACCATTTTGCTAAAATAAACTAAAATTACAGATACACAGTGAGCCCATCACTTTCACAGAAACAGTTATATTTATTACCAATGATAAAGCTCAGACTTGCATGCACAAATTAGAATTTTGGAAATTCTGTGTCCTTCACCATAAGCTTGAGCTTCAGTCCTTAAAGATTCGTATGAGAACTCTTTGGTGATACTGACAACTGCAATTATGATTTTGTATAATGAAATGTGTCAATATTTGAAGGTCTGCATAACTCAGTAAACCAACATTCTCCGAATGATCAGTACTTGTTACAGAATCATACAAAGGTGAAAGATTTATTCGAGATGCAGGACAGACCAGTGAATTTCAATGTGACAGAGTAGGGAAAGTTCACTGGCATGGTTTCAAATTCCGTATTACGGCGAACCTGATGAAACCATCATTTGTCCAGTGCAGTATTAAAGGGGAATGCTCACAATTATCTAAAAAGTCTATTAAAGTAATTCTTTCCCAACTACATTTCTGTGTGAGGCTAGATTTTTCTACATATACTTCAAACAAAACAACATGTCACCACAGATTTTATACAGAAGCAGATATGAGGATGCAGCTGTTTTTGATTAAGCCAGATGTAAAGGGATTTTCAGAAATGTTAAACAGTGGCACTTATTTTCCATAAAAAATGTTATTTATAGTCACGTGAAGTGGATTTACTATTGTTTTTGTAAACAAATTAATATTTTTAAATGTTCTTAGTTTTAATTTCTAAAACAGTAAATATTGGTAGATAAGATCCACATAAACAAAGCTCTTTGAGTCCTCAATGATTTTTAAGAGTCCAGGTATCCTGAAACCAAAATGTTTGAGAACTGCTCGTGTAGCAAGTCAAACTTTCAGGCTCCTGCCTAGGAAAGGTGTGAGGCTGCTGAACGCACAAATACACACGTGGTGGCTTTTTATTTGTGATGAAGGCTACTGGTGATGAAACACACCATTCAACATAATGCCAAATGGGCCGCATTGGCAAGGACCTTAAAACCTTTTATTGAGCATTTGGACTATTTTTTTGCATTACAGGGGGATTTTTTTGTAAGCGTGGGTAGTTCTCACTGTCATTTTGAACATGACTGTAATATTCTTAAATGACACATTGAGTACCATAAATCTGAACCCTTTCATATATTTAAAGGAGATTCAAATTTCCTAAGTGAAACTTGGTAAGAATCGGTCATGTCCTTAGCTCATACTTAATTAAAACAAAACTTCAGTATGTGCATTCAAAGGAGATCAAGAATAAAAATAATCTATTCTAAATGAAAGGAAAAAAGAAAAATTCCCCAATTTAACAGAAACAAAGACAAATGATTTAGAAACCCAAAGACTTGCTTTTCTCAGTGTGTGATTTTCGGTAACCTGGTGTTTGAGCTTTCATCCGAATGTGGGAGTTTGCCTGCAGACTCTACAGACAGCGTTGTGATCACAGCCTTTCCCCTTGGCCTTTAGACCTTGAAATCCCACAAGCACAATTAAAGAGAGCTGGGAACAGGAAGGAGGAAAACTCATCTTACTGTACATCCACATGGTATTCCAGAGTGTGAAAAAGGAAACCGTCAGGACTGGGAAGCCCACCTCTCTGCGTAATTTACATCTATAATCTACATAGTTGATTTATTGAGAAGGCAGAGAGATTGAGTAATAAAATCCTTCGTTTTAAAATTAATTTTGTTTTCTTTGCTATAAATTACTTGAATGTTATTTGATGGCAAACTCCATGACATGAAGTGTAGCTCTCCCACAATGATGCATAGCTGTCATATACACACAAAGCGTGTTTGAAAAAAAAAGAAACAGTTTTTGCTTTAATCAAAAAGAAGCTCAAGAACAGATTAGGCTGAAACACCAAATGTGTATAAAACAACACACAGAAAACAGGTCGGTGGATGTTGTGTTACACCATCTCATTAAAGAAAATGAGTGAAGATTGATCTAATTAACTCACACCGATTCAGCACATTTATCCACTACCCAGCCGGTGGTGGCCATCTCCTGCCACAGCTGTTTGAACTGCTCAGATGACTCATTCTGAGAAGAGACTCTGCCTTTAAGAAAATAAGTAAACAAACTAGTTGAAAAAATTGTCTTCTACCTGATAATCATCTAAGAGAAGCATTGTAATTATGTACTTGGGAGAGTCCCTGGCCTGAGGCCTTTCCAAACCTGAAGTGGCCTCAGAGAAATTGAGAAGTTTCCATGTGTCCGTCAGCAGAGGCACAGTGTTTATCAAGTCACTCACCTCCCTGCTGGTTCAGCTACAGTGTAGCATTGCAGTTGCCAGTGCACATTCAGACTGAACTTTACACTCAAGCCATTATCAAAACTATTCTCATGTCAAATGTGTGGAGGCTGACTACCAGCAAATTGATCTGAGTAATTTATGTCACTGTTTAGCAAATGCAGAAATGTGAATTTGTAAAAAGACTCCAGAGATGAAAGTATGAATTGCTTTGCCACCTTCTAAACTAGCAGTGAGTACTAATAAGCTCATCTTTTTAAAACTAATGTAATGAAAATAAAAATAATTATCACTCTTACAAGATGCTTGGAAGAAGCCTAGTTCAGTGTCAGACAGATCTGGATTTGATTCCTGCCTCTACCGCTTACTAACTATGGGATCTTCGGCAACTCATTTAGTCTTTCTCAGCCTTATCCTAAAATGGGGATAATTATAGCAATATCACAAGGTTGTTGTTGGGATCAAATAGTTGTTCAGCACAGTACACGCAGTAAATGTTCCAACTGGTAGTCATAGTCATTGTGACTGTTATCTTTGCTAATATTAAGTTGTATTTCACAAGTAATTAAGTCCTGTTATCTTCCTGAGTCTTGGTTCTCTTATTTCTAAAATGGGGAGTTGGTAGGTGAGCTCTAAGATTCTCTCAGCGGGACATTCTGAGTGGTTCAGGAGCTTGGTGCGCTGCCCAGTGGAGGGTCCTTCAAGCGTCCTGCTCCCCTCCCCTTCTCCTTTCCCTCCCTGGAGCAGCCCTGGCCAGTTAGCACCAGGCAGGAGGAGGTTGCTAGATCAAAGCCCCGGGAAAGGTCAGGCATTCCTGGGGCTGTGGAGCTCAGCTGGCTGCAATAGCTGCCCTTCCCTAATCTAGGACGGAAGAAGCTCCCGCCCCGAACGGAGAGGCTTTTCTAGAAGGCTTTTTCTGAGCACTGGGCTCAGCTGAGCTGCGGAGAAATTTAAAGGACAGTGAACACCTGTTTGGGAGGTCCCCGTGAAAAGCTTTCATTGTAATGCTTTTGTTCTCTTTGGGGACATGTAAAAGGTGAGACTAGGAAGGTAGGGGCCAAGTCTCATCATCAAGATGCTAATGAGTGGTAAATTAGAGTATAATCAAACAGTGCAACCATTAAAATTGGTGTCACGAAGCATTAATCAACAAGGAGAAATATTCAAGTGTATCGGATAAAAAACTAGAAGACAAAACATCACAGGCTTTTTAAAATAAATGTATACATATAAAAAACCATGATAGAGAAAAAAGATAGAGACAACTTACTGTGTTAAAGCGTTCTCTGGCAATATCAGGTAGTTTTTAACTTTTATTTGTATTTTCTAAATGTTTTGCATGAGTTAAGAATTCTAATAAAGAAAAAACAAAGCTGATTTTTTTAAGAGAAAGAAACCAAATTGTCTTTCGGATGAAAAGCTTAACCTTTTCAGAGAAAAGAGGATGTGTGGATGTGAACCATGCCCTGTGGCGCCTCGAAGCGCCTGCAGCCTTCACAGCGTTCACACGCTGCCATCCCCAGGGCTGCGGGCTGGAAACCAGGGATGCAGCCAGCGCTCTCGCTGGTGAAGCAGCGCTCACCTTGTGCCCATTGTGCCCGGCACTGCTCGCAGCCCTCTAGATACAGTCACTGCCTGAAGAAGACCCTGTCCTCTGTACTTTGTGGGAAACTGAAGCAGAGGGGACGTTAACACAGTCAGTGAGAAGGAAAGGCGGGATTCAAACCCAGAACCCAGAATCCAATGTACACCATCCTGGCTGCCCTGGGCTCAGACTCTGCCAGCATTCCTGGCCAGCTGCTTTCCAGGTGGAGTTATACATGTGTCATGGCCAGGTGAATTGGGGTGTTGTGGGTACATTCAGTTATGAGTGGACACAAAGGGCTTTTAGACCCTTTTCTCTTACTGGTTGATTCTCCATCTGGTCAGCTGAGTCCAGCCATTGTGCCCTTGCACTCCTCACTGGGTCTGGGTCCTAATCCCACAACAACCTGGGCTATCAGGTTCTACTACTCATTTTACCTGAGAATCAAAAATCCTACCTGGCTATGAGTACACCAATGTGTCTATAGTGTCATTTAACATTATAAAACCACCATTTCTTTTCCTTCTGTGTAGTCAGTGGTTTTACTTCTCCCTACAAAAACAACTTTTCCAGAAGTGGTTCTCAAAAGATGGAGTAAAGCAGTCAAGAGGCTAGATCCCTGGCATGGGTCTTCAAAAGGTGGAGGGGTACCTAAACCACCTGTGCCTGTGATGGACAGACCTTTTAATCTCTCTGGGCCTAATTTCCTTCACTGGAAAAAAATCAAGGACAGAATTACATGAATTTCAAGGTCTCTCACTGTTCCAACTCTTCAAAAAGCTTTAGTGCCATCTCTCAACATTTTCTGTTACAGATTGTTTTTTTCTGAAGCAGAGAGAAGTTAGAGTACTATTATATATTTGTGCAACAGCTACTAAGTCTTTTGTGGCTTTAACTTCTTCCAGTCTGGTAAGTACCTCAGCTGTGTCTTATTGGTTCATAGCAATTACCTTAATGTGGCATCAGTTACTAATTTATTTTTGATGGAGAACTCAGAGTTAAACAATTCTCAGATTAGCAAAATTGTTTCTAGGAAGACTATTATCTCTTCAGAGCAAACTGCCTTAAAGTAACATTTAAATAGAAATGTTTTCAATGTTACAAAGCAGGGAAATGATACAGGCTCACCATGGCCACATGGAGAAGCGATAACTTCCCAATCTGAAAGCAAATTGTATCTCACTGACTTCCCTTTACCAGGTCTTTTGACTGTTTCTACTTACTCCTGTTCCCATCCTCAGGTTGACATAATACGTGAAATTGTGCTCATTGGTCTGATCACTTTGGACAAATCATGTTCAGTTTATGAAGTCAGGTATTTGCATGGCCACTGGAGACTTTCTGTCCCCAGCAGAGGAATATACCAGTTGCACCAGTGTGTGCATACGTGTGCACACATGGCGATGCTGCTACAGGCACGCATACCTTTGGTTGATGCCTGTAATCTAAAATGGATAATAAATAAAATGCTTTAAATACAATCTCTTGGACTTAGGTTGTCCACGACAAGCCAGTGGAACACAGTTCGAACGCCATCCTCCCCGCCTCTTTCTTCCCAGGCAGCTGACTCCCTCCTCCCACCATGCCTGGGACTGCTTGCTGCCTGGGTGACGCCATCCTGGGTGACTGAGGGGCAGGGGATTCCTGAGTTTCTCTTCACAAAGATGACAGTCCTCTTCAGACTGTGGACAGTAGTTCTCTGAGACATGGCAGATCTTTAATTTGATGTGATTTGATGGTGACAAGTTATGTGTCATGTGTGACAGGTGCCTCTACCTGTGGTCCTAATAGCTGCCCTTGTTAAACCCTTTCCAGGGTGGAAGGCGTTTCCCTTGTCCTTTGGCTGCCGCTCTCTCATAGTCGTTGTTCTCTCCCTAAACTCGAAATCCTGTTTCTTCAGCTCAGGGAGCTCGTCGGCTCATAGGCACCAAAATTATGTCTACATTTCCCATAGAACACTTGTTTTTGTACCACTTGGGGCTGTTTACCCAAACTGTGTAACTTTCCACCTTTGTGCCTTTGCTGTTATCCTCATTTTGTCCTTTCCCTGTAGTCACAGGGCCCTTTGGGGGAGGGGGGATGTGTGATGAAAGCCTTCTTTCTGCCATAACCACTTGCTGGAGGGGCCGGTTGACATTTCTCACCACGCTGCCATGCAACAGCAGCGGTGGCTATGATGATGGTGCCACCTGTACGGCTCTTCGCATATAAAATGCCTTTTCCTCCATCATTTAGGCATGCTTGGTAGTTCTGCCTGGCTTGTTCTGACACATCCCTCTATTTGACCCTGACATATTGTTTAGGTTGGTTAGCTTACCAAATACTTAACTGTAAAGGAGAGAGAAAAATCTCTGAAGGACAGTTTTTCTTTGTTTCTTGTTCACTTGGATGCTAACTACTCTGGGCTATTATAGAGTCACAGAGTTTGAATGCTTGCAACTACTGAGCTGAATAGGCTTACAATTAAAATATGGATTTTTAGTAACTTAATAAAACAGGTAAAAAGTGTTTGAGTAATTTTCAACTTCTTGAAGTTTCCCTCACATTCTCTTGCCTTTTAAAGCAAACAACAAAAAAGAAATACAGATTGTTTTAAACTTATTTGTTGCCTTTCTTTTATTCTTTGTCTTCACATAGTGGTTTTTAATGACTTGAGTGTCCAGAGCTCAAACTTTTACAGCTGGAAGTAGGACAAACTGTTTAACTCGAATTCGTCTTGCCCTTTTATTCGCAGTGCTTATTCTACGCAGCGGTGGCAGAGGGTGCCCACAGGGCAGAAACAGCGTCTGCTGCTCGCCCTCCCTTCTCTCTCGGCACACGCACCTGCAGCTCACCCGTGCTCACTCGCAGCCCCAGCCTCCCGACTCAGGTGTTACTGTTTGGCAGTTGTCCTCCCTCCTGTTCTCAAGTGCCAGGGAAATCCTGTTGAATTCTTTGAAGAGCAGATTTGTAGGTGTCTTATGTTTTGATATTTTGACAGCACTAGGTGCTGTCTTGGGTTCAAAGTGCTTGTGATCTGTGGCAAAAACAGGATGTTTTAGGTGAGCCTGACTATATAGGTGGTAGGCTTGTGGCTGGGTGGGTGCTCCCTACTTTGGTCCCCATTTCCCCCTCCACACCCACAACAATTCGATTTCTTTGTGTGCAGGCTAGTTTCAGGACTTGGCAAGCGACAGTGGTTCAGTAGGTGCTCCCTTCTCCCTCTCACACAGCTCCCTGGGTCCCCCGACCCAGTCACGAGTAGCTCCCTGCACCCCCTCACCCCTGCACTCGGTCACAGCAGCACCAAGCCCTGTGGGCCTCCTCCACCCATCTCCTTTCTGCTGTCCTCAGATTGTCTTCTGTCCCATGGGCTTTCTCTCTGATTTCCAAATTCTGGTTTAGTGGATTTACTGGTCAGTGTATTTCTTCTCCTTTGGGGAGTGACATCAGACAAAGAGAATGGTCTCCATTGGTATCATCAATGAAACACACAATGTATCATTCCCCTCAGTAACACCTCCCCTGTACAGTGCATCCCCCAGGTCACCATGTGGCAACTTGTGGCAGCACCAGTCTCTCATTTCCAGGCTCCTGACTCTCCTGGAGTCTCACTCCAAATGGGCGATTTCTCACAGTGGTGTTTTGACTTCTTGGCCTAACAGAGCGTCCTTTATGCGTCTATGGGGGGTGCCTTAGGGACAGAATATTTTGCTTTGTGGAGTTAGATCCTGGCTTGATCCTGCCTTTTCTGAGAAGGCTGCTTCTCTAAAAGGGCGTAGGTTTCAAATGAGGAGCACAAACTAGCCGTGTTCATGCTCAGCCATTGGTGCTGGGTCCCAATGACACTCTGTCACTGTGCCATGGGTGCTGACTTATTTTCACATTTTATCTATTTAATAAACATTATTATGAGCCAGAAACTGATTCAGACACTTGAATAATACTAGCTCACTTAATCCTTAACCATCCTGTGGACTAGGCACTGTAATCATGATTCTTATTTTCAGATGAGGCACTGAAAGAACAAGCAACTTGCAAAGAACAAGGTCATGCAAGGAGCAGAGGAGTTGAGGGTCAGACTTTGGCAGTCGGGCCCTCCACACCTCTGCTTTACTGCTCCCCATGGATGTGTGTCTGCAGGTGGGTGGGCTGGCCAAACCCTGTGCTGGGTCCCACTTCAAGACACATTCTCTTTGCCTGTGAGACACCAGGACCAGAATCCTCCATGCAGGGGACTGGAGCACACAGTGAAAAACTAACCCTTTGGTTATTGTACTGGCATCGGTCTTTCCTGGGCCTTTTCTAATGGAGGCAGATGCCTTAGGTGTTCATCTGACTACACCAAACCCATCACAGGCTCGCAGAGTGCAGTTCCAGGGATAGGAGTTTCTAAAGCTGCAGCTGCGTGTGCTGTGCACAGTTCCTGACCTGTCCGTGTGGCCTATGTGGGCTGGTGCCAGCCCAGCATTCCAGCGCCACTGAACCCCCAATAGGTCATTACCACTCTTCCTTGTCGCCTCCAAACAATCCAGCTCTTTGCCTCCCACTCCATCCACTAGTTGTTGACTCCTGAGGGGCAATTAGGGCGGGACTTGATTTCATGGATGAGACATTGTGCCCATAGTCCACCTTAAACATAGGACCTGACTCTATCTGCCATTGTTTTGTATGCCAGCATTGTTCTTTCTCGTCTTGTCTTCCTTTAGCTCATCCCCCCTTCAGTCTCCCTCTTGTTAAATAAGGTGATGGGGATAAATGCTGGAGTCAGGGCTAGGAATTTATCCAGTAGCTGCAGAAGGAAAAAACTCTTTTTTTGTAGCCATCTCTTCTTTTTCTCTCCTCCCTCCCTCCCTCCCCCTCAAGCAGCAGCGTGGGGACTCTGCTGTGCGGCCTGGCTGCTGAAACATGACTTAGCTGACAGAGTCATTCAGTGGCTGGGTCCCCCAGGTACACTCCGCAGGTGGTGCTTTCAAAATGAGCTATAGGCCAATGTGCTGGGAATCGAGATGAAAATACAGCTTCTGTGAAATCATCAAAGCTGTAGGTACATTCAGAAAAGAAAATGGGGATGGAAGGAAGGTAGAGAGCCCAGTCTGTACAGGGGCACCTCACGGGTGAGTGTCTGTATGTGCCTCCACAGGGGTTCTTTTCTGATCATCACCATGAATAATCTTGTCTTCCTCGTTTTCTGTCACATGCGTTGCTTGGTGTATTTTATGGAAATATTGGGCAAGGGGGGGTGGGATAAGGTTTCCATTAGCTTTATATCCTACCTAAGAAGAAGTTAGAGGAAATTATTTGCCCGAATTTTCCCAATTGCTAGGAATTTCAGCATATAGAATGATGACCCATCTTTCCCCCAACTTAATAAATGTTCAGTCTGGGAAGATCTCAGAAACCTCATAGTTATAGGACCATCCAGGGTTTGCAGTTGTAGGAATTATTGCTGTGAGCTTATTGAGAAGCTCCTAAGTGCTGTTAATTCTATATATTTTTCCTTACTCCTTATGAAAACATCATATGATGGATATTAACATTTCCATCTTACAGTGGAAGAAATAGAGAGGTTAAGTAACTAGAGAAAGATTATGAAGGTCTAGAGGGAAGATTTGAACCCAGACCCGTCAGTCCTGCCTCACACCGGGAGGCCTGCATGCAGTGCCTGGCCGTGCGGAGGCCTGGATTAGCTGGGCTGATTTCCTGTGAGCAGTGGAGAGAGGAGCGTTCTTAGAAGGGCGAAGACATAAAAAACATTGATATGTCTGTCTCTTGGTTGGAAAACAACGTCCTCTGTTTTATTATTATTATTATTATTATTATTATTATTATTATTATTATTAAACATCAGTAGCAGAAGTTCAGTCTCAAAGACAAATTATAATCATCCTATTAGCAACCTTCTAGGCAACAAATGGTTGTATCACCAGGGACAGATTGAAGCTATTAAGCTGTAGAAGTCGGAAATGCCCATACTGTATGATGCTTGTGAGAAATTCTGACTTCAGAGAAATGAGAATAAAATGATGAAATGTGTTAATTTTAGAAAGTGAAAACATGCCCCATAAGGAAATGATTATAATATTTAGTGACCTGTGTTGCTGTACTCAAAATAGCAGGCAGAAAAACTTGACAATTAAGCATTGTTTAGAGGATGTTAATTTTCTACCTGGAAACCTGTTTAGCCAACATTGCCACCTGCGTTTTCCCCCCACCTCTCCTCCCCACTGGAGGTGCCTCACCTTTGCTGCCTACAAACAATGGAAAAGAAAGGCTGTTCTAATACAAATCCTCATTACTTTCCCTTTCACACCCCTCCCCCAGTATACTTTAAAAGTGATAATTGCTTGAAATACTGGCAGAAAGTAATTTGTCTTTGTAAATCTCCGATGAACTTCAAACAAATCTGCATTCCATAATAGTGACTTCTTTTAATTATGGGGCTGGGCAAATGGGACCTTCTGTGGACCTGCTGCATCTGACCCCCCACCCCTGCCTTTACCCCAAGAGCTTGGGCCTTGGTGATGGAAAATCACTTGTCTGGATTTTTAAAAGTTTGTGTACAACAGGAGGTCATAATTTAGAAGCTCATGGAATGAATATCTTAGTATTCAGGACCCTGAATGTTTTGGTTTCTGTTTTCTAGGTTAAATTTTACATTAGACAGTAGTAGTATCTAACACTTATTGGCCACTAGTCTAAGCACCTCATATACATTTATTTTTGTTTAACACACAGTACTTATTAACATAGGCCAGGCACTGTTCTAAGTGGTTTGCAAATATTAATACATGTGCTCCTCACATGGTTCTTCAAGGGGACTTCTGTTTTTGTTCCCACTTTCCAAATGAGAAAACAGGGGCACGTGGGGAAGGGCTGACCTGCCAGAGTCACCCAGCTGGTAAGTGGCAGAAGAGATGTTCAGACCCGGGCAGTCTGGCTCCGGAGTTAGTGCCTAATCACATTACTGCACTGGGAGACGCCGTGTCTCCTCCTAGTTTTCAGGGGCCTTCCACAGCCTTCAGCAAGTGAACAGCATTTAGCTTTCATCTGTTAATCATTGAAACAAATTGAGCACTGAGGAAGTGCTCAGGCTAAAACACTAAGGAGGGATCGTTGATGGCCTTACAAAGGAGTGGATTTCTCTACTTTCCCCCAATTTAATTAGTTCTTCCACACAGGTGCCAACTCATGCCTAAAGATTGCATGCCTCCAGCAGATAAGTAGCTTCTAGCAGATTCAACAAATTATCCTTTGCCTGCCAAGCCTCTTTGTTATCAAAACTACATCCCTGGGTAGAAATGTAAGTTTTTACACATCAAAGTTTGCCTGCTAAGCTGGGGATACACACAGGAGGGACCTATTGAATTTGATGCTTGGTCTGGATCCAATCCTGTGTTCCTGGTTCCAGATAGAAAATGAAAAACACACATAAGTCGGCTCTAATTATTAGTGAGATCTTCACTTCAGATCCTTTTAATGTAATTAAGAGGGTTAATAGGAGTAGGAGTGCAAGGGAGGAGAGAAGCTTGCCGCTCAACAGGAAGGGCTTGTTTGCTTGTTTTCTGTTTATTTTTAAACCTAGTATTTAACTGTTAATCCTAACCTCGTGTGAGTATACCTTATAAAAAAGGAAATTGAGAAGGCAGTGATTTGTGTGGGTCTCCCGGGTGAAACCGTCTGCCTCTTGGCAGAGACCGGTCCCATGGAGCGGGACCCTCACGCCGGTCCTGACCGCGTGCCTGCTCTTACGTGATGGAGGCACCTCCAGGCCGGAGGCCGTGAGGCATCTCCCAGGTTTTCATGTGATTTTCTTACACATGTAGAAGGAAAATAACGATATTCATGCGTGCCTTTGCTTTAGTTTGGATAGGAAAAACTGAGGCCAGCGAGACATCAGTGCTGCACCTCTGAGCCAGGTCAGGTTGCAAGGAGAAAGGGTGAGTGAGTCAAACCCAGAAGCTGAAAGTAAAAAAGGTGCTATGACAAACTGATTGCAGATAAGATGATGATAAACTGAGACCTTTTCATTACCAGCACAGTGTATGGTTTGTTACAAAACTGTCATCTGTTGCACAGCACCTGAAGGCTGATGTGGAAAATCTGAGCCATTTAGAGAGGAAACCTCAAAGCGAAGCACACTGTTATGAAGCCACACGTCAAGGTCGTGGTCCCTTGCAGCTACACATTTTCCAGAATCAGTGAGTGTAGATGGTCAGATCTTGTCGATACTTCCATCTCTCTCTTGAATTCAAGTGCAGATGAGTTTCACTTGATGGTTTGTTTTTTTGTCTTACCTGTCCCTGTCCAGGCAGCCTGTCCCTTTGCAGCTAGCTTAGCACTATGGATGACTGGCTATGAATCGTCAGAGGTGTGCTTTCTGAGAATATCCTGGCTCCCATTATGAGACCTTCCGGTGGTAATTGTCGCCATCAGTTATGTGTCTGTACTAGGTTTTCTATATCTTGTCTTTTACTTCCATGGGCAAGTGGCAGTGAGAGGCAGCAGAGCGGGAGACCGTGACGAGTGAAACTGGGAAAGTGGACTGTTTGACTCCATCGTAGTCAGAGGACATAACACCCAATTTATTTTCCTTTGATGGACCTAAAATGTGTGTGTGTGTGTGTGTGTGTGTGTGTGTGTGTGTGTGAAGGCAACCAGCTACTTGATCGAAATACAGGAGGACATTATGTGAAAAACGTAAAAATATACATGTGAGGCTGACTTCAGTAGCTATCCAAAATGAAATTCATAGTATATGATTTCTTCATACAAGAAAGCTCAAGTAGCACTAAAATTTCCTTTTGTAAAATAAAACTGTTTTTCTTAGATTATAATGCAAATGCCTAATATTGTTGGTAGAAATTTTGGAACATACAGAAAAAAGCACAAGAGTCAAAAATCACCTCTAGTTCTCCCAAGTTAACATTGGGATTAACGTTGCTGTGCATATGTGTCCAGCCTTTTTGCTGTTTGTATACATTACTGTATATGAAATTTCATTTTTCCCAGAACTAAGCCTGCTAAATCTGTGTGATCTTTCTCCTTTCTATTTTACACAAGGCTTTTCTCCCCATGTGCCCACAAACCCCACCATGTCTGCCTGCAGAGGCCACTGGCCCCAGCCCTTCTTCCTGGTGCCGGTCTGCACGTTAGTGCAGAATAAAATGATGGGGACAGAGGGAGCAGACTGCCTGAAGGCCCAGTCAGCCTTTCCACGGAGACCAGCGAGCCTTTTTATCTCAATAGGCATGCGAGGTGTGGGTTTGGTGTTTTTCTTTTTAGTGTGTTCTAGTCAGGGTCCAGTTACCAGCCCACTGCTGGACTTGGGGCGACACGTGGTTTGCCTGGCCTGCTGTCTGATTTCTCCTCCTGCCTCTGCCATCACTCAGCCTGTCTGCGTCTTCACTCAGATGGGGTTCTCTTTTCAGAGCATGCGCAGAAGTCGGGAGTATAAACCTGTGAAAACTGCCCTTTGTCATCAAGTGTTTTTTGATGATCATGTGATGTCACATTTTCTTATGTATTTTTAACAGTTTCCCCTGTTTATGCAACTTATCTTTGAAACATGTCCACTACAGAGGTAACAGTATAGAGCTGTAGTCTGGCCAGGGACCAGAAGTCAAGCCCTGGAGTCTGGCGTTGGCTCTACCAACTTTCTAGCCCAGTAACCTCATGCAAGTCACTTTGTTAATTTTGTTGCATGAGAGGACAACAAAAATAACCTCATTGATACATGAACCTATGGCTTTGTTGTCGCTGGTTTGTTTCTAGTAAACAGAGCCCGTTATCATTCCTCATCCACCTCCCTTCCCCCTCCCCACCCTCATGCACAAAGGCAGCCTTACCGTTCTCTGAGGCTTCTGATTTGGAAGCCTAGAAGTCTTTCCTGGCCCATCTTCTCTAACACCACACCCACTCTGTCACCACCTAGGGCCTCTCTGCCTCATCAGCGGCACTCACGTGTGCGGCATTCCCTCTGTCACCGCCATCCCTCCAGCATGCTACCTCCTGCTGGCCCTGCTGCTCTCCCAGCTGGCCAAGTTTTACTTTGGGCACTCCATGTTATAGTTACTTGTGAACTCATCGTACCTCTTTGAGCAGATTCTGAGTTTCTGGTGTGATGAGATTTTATTTATCTCTGTCCCCTTTGTCTTGCTTCCTTGTCTGGCGCTGCATGTTAACATGGTAGACACTCAGTTTAAAATTGATTGGGTTGGACAGAAGTAAACTGCATTGACTGGACTATTTACTCTCCTGAAGCCAGAGCTGGGCTCATGTTTGGGCCTTCTGGCTGATCTGGTGGTGGCGTGGTGTCGTCAGGGCAGTGCTGGATTTGGAGTGAGAGCATCTGGAGTCTGACTGCAGAGAACCAGCTACTGTAACTTCCCTGGACATCACTTTCCTCGTTGGCTGGCTGAGGGTAGTCAGGCTTGCGAGCCCTTGGGCTCCTTTCAGCTCTTGAATTTCATTTTAATAAACTGCTTTGCACTTGATCACTTTGAAGTGGCAGTTTTCTTCCTCTCGGATGAGATAAAATGAATATTTCATCTCAAGCCCAGGAGCCGTTTTGCACATACCTATGATAGGAGGCTAATGAAAGCCCTGGCAGAGACTTTACATGGAAAGAGGTGGGATCGTTTACATCACTCCAGCGTAAGATTTGACCAGATCCTCTGTAGAGAAATGTGGTAGAAGACTTAACATTTCATTCACAACGGTAAAAAAATCATAACTTGAAACATTATTGGAGTTAGTTTTAAAATCATTTGGGAAAATAGAGATATTTGAAGTGAAAACAATTTTTTAAATTCTACAAGAGTGGCCTTTCAGGTTTCTATTCCAACCCTAGCACTCCTCTTCAGGGGTGACTATTACATTGAAGTGGATTCTTCACACAATTCTAAATTTTTAAAAATGTTGCATTTTTAAATACTTAAACCACAGTACTTGGCACTCCAGGTTAAAATGTTTAGTTTCTAAGTTACTGATGACTGTGAACCTGGCGTGGCAACAGGGCCAGCAGCTGCCCCGGGAGCCCCGAGGTGCCTGCCTTGACACACAGTCCTCAGGTGGGCATCCGTCAGCTCCCAGGGCACACACCCGCCTGTCCACCTGGCAGCCAAGAGCAGGTGAGAAGGCAGTGCCAGTTCCCAGGAGCTCTGCACACACCCTGCTCATCCTCCGGCAGGTTGGAGAATGCCTGAGAAGGCACGCCTTCAGTTCCCAACTGTCAGTTCACCGGAAGTGCCTCCAGTGAGTTGGACTGGTGCCATTTAAGGACCCACTCTGGAGAGAGCTCCGGGAAGGGGGGTGGCAATGGGGGAGTAGCAGCTTCAGCCCCATCCCTGTGAGACAGGCCCAGGAACTGTGTCTGTGTGGGAAGGGGGAAGGCTCCCTCCTAGACTAACGTCCTGAATGTGATGATGTGGGTGTCATCTGTGTTAGTAGCCATATACAGTATGTCATACTTGTGCTGTGGACTGCTTTGATTATATCTAATTCCAAGTTTAGCCTTCTGAGATTCCCTTGTCATCACTGATGTAGAATTACAAGGTTCAGAGATAGAATAGACACAAGTAAAATTTCACTTCACTTTGCCTTACACATAAAGTAAAATTAGCCTTTATTCAGTTCCAGTCAGTTGTATCTTTTGTTTATCTAATTCCAGAACATTTCTATCACTCCAAAAAGAAGCTTTTTATCTATTAACAATCACTCCCAATTTTCCCTCCCCTCAGCCTCAGGCAACTACTTACCTACTTTCTGCCTCCATGAATTTGCCTATTCTGGACATGTCATATAAATGGAACCATACAATATGTGGCCTTTTGTTTATTTCTGGTTTATTTCACTTAGCGTAGTTTTCAAGTCTCATCCATATTCTAGCATATCAGAACTCATTTTTTATGGCTGAATAATATTCCATTGCATGGATGGATCTACAGGCATACTCCGGAACTATTGTGGGTTCGGTTCCAGAGCATGGCATGTAGTGAGTATTGCAATAAAGTGAGTCAATCTTTTTGCTGACAGAGGGTCTTGCCTTCATTTTGTAAAAAATGTAACATCTGTGAAGTACAATAAAGCAAAGTGTAATACAGTGAGGTGTACCTTACCACAATTTGTTTATCCATTTATCAGTTGATGGGCATTTGTGTTGCTTTCACTTTCTGGCTGTTCTGAATAATGCTGCAGTGAACATTTGTGCATAAGTATTTATGTGAACATATGCTTTCAGTTCTCTTGGGTGTATACCTAACAGTGGAATTTCTAGGTCATATGGTAATTCTATGTTTAACTTTTCTGAGGAACTGAAAAACTATTTTCCTATTTATTTATTTTAAATATTTAAAATTCCTAAATATCACCTAGTTAAAAAATTTTTAAAGGGAGGTAGGGTGTCAAACAAGTCAACATACCTGGTTAGAGAAAACACTACTGAATTAGTAGAAAGTTGAGGGAGGAAATTTCAGGTTATGCTACACAAACAAAAAAATGTATTATTTACAGCAGTTCATGTCATCTCCACATTTACACAATAAAACTGGTTTAAATAGAGTCGGTGGGAAGATGAATTCCTACAAATTTTTTAATAGGCATATTTAAACTCTGCTAAAATCAAGTTTATTTTCAAGAATTACTAATAACAGCTAAGGCTGAGAAGATATCCTGAGCATTGCTAATTAGCTGAGAGAGTTGAGAGCCTGAGGGAATGACCAATATTAACATAAACTGGAAAATGGAAAGTGAAAAAACAAAGACGCAGATTTCTTAAAATGATTATTTCTTGTTTTATGGGCAGGAGTTTTCTAAATAGAATGATGGCTTACATTCTTTTTTTGACATCAAATTCTTCAGCTTAACTTGGGGATCGCAGGCTTGTGAATAATCTACACTGTTCTCTAGCATTCTGTTAACATGGTATTGCACAACCACTTCTAAAACATAACACGGGTGATGACAGCGATGATCCCACGTTAAGAGGAAGGGAAGGTTGTGTGGTGATTTCTTGTTTGGTTACACATTTACAGCTTGATTTCCTGGGTCTGCCTCTGAGGCCTCTGTGGCCCAAGCCAGGTCACCTTTAGAGAACAGCCCAGGGCCTAGCGAGAGGAGGGGCTGTTGGCCACTGTGCACGTGGTGTGGTGAGTCCAGCTGCTTTTACTTGCTGCGTGACATTGGGCTTTTATGAGCATTTAAAAAAATTTTAAACATGGGGATAATAATAATACTTTCTTTACAGGGTAAGGATGACATCCAAATGAGATAAAGAACATGAAAACACTTCGTAAACTAATGTAAATTTGGTTGTTTTGGTTATCATTCAGTTCCTGCTCCCCACCTGACCCAGCCTAAGACATCAGCCTCTCCTTGGAGTGGCTTATTCATAGCTAGACCCTAAGTTGAGCCTCATGTTCTCCAGAGAGAATTTATGTTGTGTTTTTTGAGTGAACATGCTGCGAAGGCAACAGCCTCTCATCTCCCTCTTTGTTAATCTCTAGTCCAATGCCAGGCTCCGTGCAGTTGGCTGAGGTCATTGCACCCTGATACACTGCCTCGTGTGGAAAGCTGCCTATTTTAGTGCACAGATGACAGTCTCAACTATTTGCAAATAATGTATGTAAAAGTCATTTGTTATGGATAACTTTCGAAAAAATTACATTAAGCATTTTACACTTAAATAAAACCTACATTAACTATTTCCTCTCGAAGAGGGAAGAACTAGCTGGTGAGTCTTCCACATGTCTCTTCTCACAGCTGTGTGGTAAGGCCTCTCCTATCTACAGACTCAAACCCAGGAGGGCTGTGTAAGCCCAGAGACAGTGACCCAGAGACCGATGGCCACACACTCCTCCAGTGTTGGCAGGACCTGGGGCATAGATCAGGTCATCCTGGATCACGTGAAATGATGCTCTTTGAAATGTCATATTCTGGAATGGTTTCAGACAAAGATGAAGGTTATTTTCCTATTGCTTGTCAAAGAGAAATAAGGAAAGAAAAGTTTGTTGCACCTAATAATTCAGGATGGGATTCAGTGTTTGCCAGTGAGGTGCTGGTATGTGTTTAACAACTGGTTTGGGGAAAAACAGCACTGACTTTTCATATTTGCAAATTCCATGGTGTAAATAATCCCACCATGCCAATGTAAAGCTACCAACATAACATTAACAGGCTCTCAAAATTAGTGAAAATTGTATAATCACCTTTGGAAAGCTGGTACAAGCAGCCAGCACACTGCTGGAAATTAAGGGTAACCTAGGTGGTTTGGGGGCAAGATTTCTAGATCAGGAATTCAGTATCTACTTTGATTTCATTGGCATGTTCCCACCAAAAAGATGCAAATTAAAGTTCAGGAAAAAAAAAATTCTATTCACAATAAGTGGTTAAAAATGAAATTTATCTTTGACAGTAGGGTCACAGAAGCATGTTTTTTCACTAGCAGAGAATAGCTCTTGCCACCTTTGCTGATATAGTTTTCTGACTAGCTATATAACATTTTTCTTTTATAGTCTATACATAGAATTAAGAATCTTTTGAAAGGTCTTTACATTTTCTTCCAAGTCTTACTGACTTGGCCCTCTTTTTATACCATTGAAACAAAATGTTCTTAAGGAAAGTTTTCTATTCTAGTTTGACTTACTTGGGGGCTTTAAAAAGGCAAATCAAAATTCACAAATTACATAAAACCCAATTTTTATAAGCTTTGTTATTTAAGTTTTCTGCTTTAATTTTCAACTCATTTCAGGATTTTGCTTTTAAATCCAAAACAAAAGGTTCTTTTTCCTTGACTCATCTAAGGATATCCTGTGAATAGTGATGTCTACAGAATCATTTTCACTAGAGATAAGCTCTGGGCTTTTTTCCCTATCAGCAATATGCTCTGTTGTGAGATGGAAAAGATGGTTACCTGTCAAAGAGTGATTTAATCATTAATTTTCAGTGAATCTGAAAATGTGTATTAGGTGTTTTTAAAAGTAATCTGAGCTGACTGAAAAGTTGAAGAAGTTACATAAACCACTGCACAACAAACCATGTATTCAAAAAGCTCTCTCAAACCTGTAAAAGTTTGATATTTAGTAATTTTTTCATACCATAATATGAACTGTTATAGGTTTATACTACTTGTCATATAAATATTAAACTTACTGACTTGGCCCTCAATATGGGGTTTTGAAGTGTCTGATTGCCATGTCTGCCACTAAACTTCTCTGATTTTCAGTTTCCTCATCCATAAGTTTCCTGTTCCACAAAAGGAACTTTTGTTAACAAGTATGCCTGTTTCTTTTGTTTGTTCAGGTCAAGTTGGAATACAGCTGGGAAAGGAGCAATCTTACCTACAGATTTCCCAGCTCTAAAGCCAAGCTGCCTGACAGAAATATAATGCGAGTCTCAAATGCAGTTTATATATGAAATTTAAATTTTTTAGTAGCCACATAAAAAAATAAAAACATAAAATTAATTTTAGTAATTGTTACTTCATTTAATACAATATAGCCAAGATATTATCTCAACATGTAATCAGTATTAACTAGTGTTATTATTTTTTTATGATTTTATTTATTTTAAGAGATGGGGAAGGGAAGCAGAAAGAGAGGGAGAGAAACATCATTGTGTGAGAGAAATATTGACCAGTTGCTTCTTGCACGCCCTCAACCGGGGCCTGCCCCCCATGACCAGGAATGGAACCGAGGACCTTTTCGGTTTGTAGGCTGGCACTCAATCCACTGAGCCACACCAGCCAGGGCCAATGTTAAATATTATTGAGATGTTTTACATTCTTTTTTTTTAACATTAAATGTTTGAAGTCAGTATATACTTCACACTTAAACCACACCTCCATTTGGACTATCTACATTCAAGCACCGAAAGCAAGTGACCAATGGCTACCATGTTGGATAGTGCAGCTCTATGCAAGAGGCTTATTGCTTATCTTACCTGTAAATATCATGGTTATACAGTCATAAAGATGATCTGAATTTCAGCTAAACTCAGCTGAAGTTTTAGTCTTAGTAGCTAAATACAAAATAATATTATTTGTTGTATTTTTCCTTTAGATTTCTGACTCTTCAGCAAATTTTATAGAAAAATGAGGCTCCCCACAGACTTAAATGTTGCTCTTTTCACTTTTTAAAATACCCAGTTTTTTTTAAGGTTTTATTTATTTATTTTTAGAGAGGGAAGGGAGGGAGGGAGAAAGAGAGAGAGAAATATCAATGTGCAGTTGCTGGGGGCCGTGGCCTGCAACCCAGGCATGTGCCCTGACTGGGAATCGAACCTGCGATGCTTTGGTTCACAGCCCGTGCTCAATCCACTGAGCTATGGCAGCCAGGGCAAAACACCCAGTTTTAAGCAAAGAATATTTTACAAATGTGGCACTTCATAAAAATCATGACAGCTTGGAGGGACAAAATTGGTACATGAGCCTTCTTATTCAGCTGGTTTGCAAATGCTTCACACTTGATCTTAAAACCAAAATCGGTTTTGTTTAAAATGAGGCTGATGCTTTCCATAGTTACTTTAAATGTGAATGGTCCTTTTTCAATATGAAATTATTAGGTTTAAGTCTGTTGTCTTTGGCCATATGGAATTTTGCCCTTCCATTTACAGCCTGAACATCTGGGTAGCTGTGGGACTTCCCTGACCTTGATGGCCATGAAGGCTCCCACCACCCCTTCTTGCTGAGGAGACCCAGCTCTAGTTTCCTGGGGCCCCAACCAGTCTTCTTTTCCCACTGGACATTCTGAGTGAGTGCCAGTGCGGAGCTTCCAACTCTATGAAACTGGGGAGTACAGAGGTGCTGCTGCAGGGAGGCTTCCCTTCCCCTCACAAATGCTATCGCTGGGCAATGGTAGAGAAAGGGGGCAACGTGGGCCCGAACCAGCACCAGAAAACCCAGCTGAGTCTGTCCAGGCTGGACCATTGACGAGATTCAGAGAACTGGGAGTTCACTCACCTCAAAGTGGTACCCTCTCCCGGGCTCTGGAGAGCCAGGGGTTCCCTCATTCTGTTCATCCTGTTGCCTGCTGTCATTAGTCAACCCTGGCCCCGGGCCCTGGGGCCTCTGCTCTGAGCTCTGGTAGACAACGGGCTCTTGCTCCTGACATATCACTCACCTTCACTGACTTGTTCACCTTCTTTCCTGGTGACCTGCACAAATAGGACTTTCAACAAGCTGACTAACCTCCAGCTTATTAATAATAATGAATGATTGTGCAGTGATTGCCAAACACCTTCCTCTGGGAACAGGGCAGCAATTTTTAATGTAGAGTCTCTGTTCTCCGCTATAAACACTGCCGCCTCCACCCCAATCTACTGATGTGTGATTGCATTTGTGTGTAGAAAGGTTTGCACACAGCATTCATCAGATCACAAGGCTTGCGATCCAGAAAATGTTAGGAACCACTGGAATCTTGTTCTACCCCATATCCTTTCCACTGTACAATTTTACAAACACATGGCCCCCACAGAACCCCAAGCTTCTGCAGCCGGCAGTCCAGCAGACTCCTCACCCCTCCTGCCTCCGTAGAATCAAGCAGTCCTTGCTTTCACCTGTGCCCCATCCCTTTACTGCACCTCTGGACTTGCAATATTTTACCACTAGCACTTGTTTTTGTTCTTTGGTTTGTTTATCCTGAATGACTCCAGTTCTTTCTTTTAATTTTCAAAGGACAGTCTTAACACAAACAAAAGACAGTCTGTAACATGAAAACTAAATGTAGCACCCAGAGGATTAGGGGTGTGTGATACAAGTGTTGTGAAATCAATTAAATAATAGGATGTTGCAAGGTTTCATAATTAGAAGTCATTCTCCCTTTTTCTCTGATCTGCTCTTAACTTCCAACTTGAACCCCAGCCCCTCTATTTATAGACTTCAGTTACTGGAAGGTGATGGTGGGGGGGTCCCTCTCGACTTCCTTTGGCTCCAAGAATGAGTTATTCCCTTTTGCAGCCATTCTTTTCAGCAGTTCACAGAGAAAAGTTTACCTGTCCAGGATAAAACAGATCTGTATTTAATCCCAGTTCAGCCATTTATAGGCTGACCCATGTGACCTGGGACAAAACTTAACCTTTCTAAGTTTCAGTTTGTTTCCTCATTTGAAAATAGGGGAGTAAATTTGATCACAAATATGAAAGCATCATTCGTAGTTCCTACAATAAATATTCAGTGAATTGTCTCTTACTTTTCTTACTCGAGCATTCGCATTTTAATTATTGAGACCTATTCTTCGTCTCTTTTCAATTAATTGGCTTTCTTTGATTGATTTCTCTTCCATGTTTACTTTATATAGCATTTAATGCATTATTAATAATTAATGAGTTTTGAGACAATTACATGACTCTTCAGTCACCTTAAAGTGTCAGATAATTAAGTTAAAATAAAACTTAAGGTTATACATAGCCATGTAATAGAAGAGGTATGCTTAAATATAAAATAATGATTTTTCTAAAACTTTTCTTGAAAGGCAAATGATTGGCCAAATTTTGATAGGCTGGTTGTTAATGTTGGTGAGAAAGCCAAAGGTTTTTAAAACTTTTCCTCAAAATAAATTTATATGGACCCTCATCTCCCTATAGAGATGGTCCTTTTCCATTTCATCAGCTAAGACCCGCAGTTACTGTGGCACTCTCCCTGCTCCCCCCCGATGTCGGGAGGAAGACGTGCTAACCCTGACTCTGCCCTTCCCCTCTGACCTGCAGCTCCCATCAGCTTTGATGTGTGAGGCACATACTCTTGACTTTGTAGCCCCTGGATAAAAGGAAGAAAAAAATAAGAGAAAAACACAAAACTAACTTCAGAACTTTATAATGTAATCACAATAACTATAACATTACCATGTAATAGTGTTTGTAATGGCACTTCACTTTTATCTGCTAAAGATAAATTGGTGATAACATTTTGTAGATGAGAGAAAAAAATACAATAAAGTTAAGTGGGTTATCTTTGTCTTATTATGGTATTAGGCCTTGCAGCACTCTGAGCTTATCATAGCTGCCCTCTCCCTCCTCCGCTCTTTACTCTCCCTGTTGACTTTTGGAGAGAGATTGTGGGGAAGGCCTGACACAGTCACATGAGTCCTTCAAAAGCAGACAGGTTTCTCCACTGGTCATAGAAGAGAAAGTCAGAGATCCAAAACAAGAAGCATTCAAAACAAGCACCATTGCTGGCTCAGAGAGAGAGAGAGAGAGAGAGAAAAAGAGAGAGAGAGAGAGAGAGAGTGTGTGTGTGTGTGTGTGTGTGTGTGTGTGTGTGTTCTTCCCCACCTCCCCCATTCCTCCTCCCAACATCAGGAAAGCGGGTGGAGTTCCGTAGTAACTGTGGGTCACGGCCGAAGAAATGGAAAAGTGCAATCTCTAAACACAGCTAAGGATCCAAACAAATTTATTTTGAGGAACAATTTTTTTAAAGTTTTGGCTTTCTTTCCGACATTAATAACTAACAGGTCAGATTTTGGCCAATAATATTTGCCTTTTAAGAAAAGTTTTAGAAAAATCATTATTTCATATTTAAGTACAGCTCTTTTATTACAAGGTTACTTACCAGGGAATGTGAGTGGCCCCCACCTGATAACCAGCAAGGAAATGGGGACAGATCACCAGAGACTAACTTGTACTAACAACTAAAGTGAGCTTACAGAGCCTCCAGCAGGAGCCCACATGACCAATACCTTGTGATTTCCTGAGCAGAGGACCCCCTCACACCATGCTGGAATCCTGCCCATGGAATCTGTGAGATAATTAAGCTGCGAATAAGTTTGTGGTAATTTTTTATGCAGCAATAAAAAATACAAGGATCAATCCCTGTTTTTCTTATAAAGGTATGAATTCTTTCTTGAAAGGAATTGGCTTCTTAGTGTTGAAAGCCTCATTCAGGCAGTTAGTCATAAGAGATAGGTATTGAATATCTCTGTTTTGCCCAGACCTGCCCCAGATGCTGGGGATGGTTATGAAGTCACAGCCTCTCTTTGGTACGAGAAAACAGAGGGACAAACAGACAGTAGCAGCAGAGTGTGGTCAATGCAGAAAGAGTCATGTGTGAGGGGTTGTATAAGTACAGAGCAGATGATGAGTGGACAGGAGGCAGTGAGGAAGGCTTCTTAGCACTGAAGGGTGCAGATCTACATTCCTATCTACTGTATGTCAAGAATCCTTTTGAAGAAAATAACTCAAAATCTAATTAAAGGACACAATTCCAGGGTTCTATACTGAATTAAATTAAAGGAGTTTCAAAAATTTAAATATTATTTAAATGATATTTTTGTTTGCTTTTCAGATTCCTGTTTTTCCCCCAAAGATTTTATTTATTTATTTTTAGAGAGGGGGGAAAGGAGGAAGAAAAAGAGGGAAAGAAACACCAGTGTGTGGTTGCCTCTCACATGCCCCCTACTGGGGACCTGGCCTGCAACCCAGGCATGTGCCCTGACCGAGAATTAAACTGGCAACCCTTCGGTTCTAAGGCCAGCACTCAATCTACTGAGCTACACCAGCCAGGCCAGCCTTTCAGATTCCTCTTGATTTGACATTTAGACTACTAGGAAGTAAGAGGGGGGAACTTATGGCTTAGAACATCACAAAAACATTTCATCTTTGTAGTCCATAATCAATTCTTCTCTGAATTCCACATAACTTTTCAATATTACTTTTCACTTTATTAGCTTGGATCACCCACAGTCAACAACTATTTCTGTTCCATTACTTTACTGTAGACATCTGTTCTTAAAAGTAGTCTGTGGACCCCTGGGGCTCCCTGGGGTAAGGGTCCGTGAGGTCAGACCCCTCTCATGGTGACACTAGCACAGTGCGTGCTTCTTCACTGTGCTGACGTTTGCAGCGGTGGTGCAGACACAGTGATGGGCAGCAGGGCTGGCGCCTGCGCACAGGGCAGGGGCGGGGGTTGCTGCCAGCGGTCGTTGAATCCCGCACCACAGCACCTGCCGGGAAAAGGAAACACCAGTGCTACTTTAGAATGTCCTCAGTGAAGCAGGAAACATTATTAATATTACTGAATCTTGACCTTCGAATGTATAGCCGACAAACTGTTGTTTCTTCTGACTTTGGTATTTGGCAGGTATTTTCTCACAAATGAGCAGAGTCTCTCTTTTCAATGAAAACAATTGGCAGCATTTGTGGCCAGTGATAAAGTTTGAGCTTTCAAGCAAAAATTAGAATTTTAGAAATTTGTGTTCATTGCCATGGGCTTGATAGCTTCTTAAATTCTTAGAGCTTTTCTGAGATTGGTGATGATAGGAATACATGTGATTTTTATAATGTTTAATGAAATATGCCAGCTCAGTGAGCCCGTCCTTCCAGACGACTAAGGCAGAGTGTTACTCAGTGACACGTGGGTAAATTCGTAGTGTGACATAGATCAATGGACGTTAATGTAAGAGTAGGAAAGGAATATTGATATGGTTTTTGATTCTACATTGCAATATGATAAAAAACCTACCACTTGTTGAATTTTGGTATAATATCAAAGAAGAGGATTCACAATCATCTGAAAAAAAAACTGTTAAAAATAATCCTTTCCTTTTCAATAACATATCTTTGTGAGGTCAGATTTTCTTCATATACTTCAACCAAATAATATCAAGAAGGAGACTTGAAAGTGAAAGCAAATAAGAGAACCCTGTTGTCTTCATTAAACTAGTTGCTAAAAAGATTTGCCAGCCCTGGCTGGTGTAGCTCAGTGGATTGAGCACTAGCCTGAGAACTAAAGGGTCTCCAGTTCGATTCCCAGTCAGGGCACATGCTTGGGTTTCAGGCCAGGTCCCCATTGGAGGATGTGTAAAAGGCAACCACACATTGATGTTTCTCTCCTCTCTCTTTCCCTCCCCCTCTCTCTATAAATAATTAAATAACAATCTTAAAAAAAAGATTCGCCAGAACTGTAAAACTGCCACTTTTCTCATTTAATGCTTTTGTTTCAGAAAATGGTAATCACTCATAGAAATATTTTTATGTTAACATGCAGTTGTTTGTAATTTTTAAATGAACTAGTAAATACTTTTAAATTTCTCATTTTAACCTTTAATATTATAAGTACTTATAAATAAACCAACACAAACAAAAGCTCATTGAGATCCTCAATGGTTTTTAAGATTGTTAAGGTGTCCTGAGAATAAAGTTTGAGAACTGCTGCTGTAAGAGATTTTTTAAACGAAGAAGCATAGATTGTCTTATCTATTAAATTATAATCTAATAGGAGAAATAAAGCAAGCACATAGAAAACCTATGTGTATATGAATGCATAGCAGGTTCTAAATCAGAATGTTCTGCATGGTTAAGGCTTCAAGCTGGAGGTGCCACTTATGATGAATCCTGAAGGGTGGGACGGATTTCTACGAGCAGTGATAGAGGAAGTTGTTGAGATCACAGACACTTTCGACTAGAAGTAATGTTGGCAGAATAGGGAAGGGAGAGTCTGGTAGGCAATTCACCTGAAAGAAAACATAGTTCTGAATTGTAAAATTTATTGTATCTTAGAGATGAATGATTGAAATTTGGGGGAGCAGAGTATTTATTGGCCCTCTTTTTTGTCTTTGTTTTATCATTCCACAAATATTTATTGAGCATATATTATGTGCCAGGACCTGAGTAAGAGGTTTTGTTTGCATCGCTCATTAGTCCTCACATTAACCCTGTGAGATATTATTTTGCCCATTTCATGTATGAAACTGAGATTCTGAAAATGAAGTGAATTACCTAAGCTTAGAAACTAAGTGGCATTTAAATGTTTGGGATTTGAACTCTGCCTCCAGTACCCATGTACTTGAATTTTCAACTGTGCTATTACTCACCTCTTCCACTTGGCACTCAGAAGATGCCAGGACTGTTTTTTTTTTTATTCTGTAGAAAGCAAGCTGCAGTGCCACCAGCCTGAGTTGAATCCTGCCGCTGCTCCTTAACATCCTGTGTAATCTTGTATAAATTACTTCCTGTCTCAGAACCTCAGTTTTCTTCTCTATGACAGAGAAATATTAACACCTAACTTGGGGGTGATTTTAGGATAAAATGAGGCAATGTATGGAAAGCATCACTTTATAGAGAACTGGGGAAATCATGGGTGGTCCACACCTCTTCTTTTCAGCAGCTCGTCCAGCAGTCTGTTTGTAGTCCTGCTAGTGACATCAGGTTTCCCCAAGTGGTCAGTTGTTCTGTCCCGATGCTGCCTGGCTGTTGAGCCCCTGGCAGGACACACTCGCCTGGCAGGGTGGTTTGAAACAGAAGTGGAGAAAGATGCTGAGTGGTGAGCAGAGTGGGGCAGGAAGAGCAGGGACTTAGTATCAAACAATGCCAGCACAAGTCGTGTTGACTAATTATTACTGAGTTGTGTGTCCAGAAGGACTTGGCCTTCTCACCTAGAAGCAGAGCGATACTGCCCACTTATGTGGACCAGTGCCAGAGAATGTTAAGGCACGGCCACAACCATAGGCACTTACTGGGTGTCCAGTTCATATTAACTCTTTCCCCTGTGACATGTGCCTTCCCCTCTTAGGAAAACATCCCAGGTGTCTGATGATGGGACACCTTTGCCTCCAGAGTTGGGCTCATGGACTGTTTATCCCTTACAACTTTACCAGGGAGCTCCTGCTCAGGAAAGCCTGTAGAGCCTGGGGCCTCATCCTGGTCTGAAAAGAGCGATTGCATCACAAGCAGTAGTGGTCTTCTGTTTGAAAGCCACATCGGACCTGAATCAGGTGTTTAGCTTTGGTGGGTCTTAGGAAAGGTGTCCAATACTAAATGTCACTTTTGAGGTTTGGTTGATGCAAGGACTTTGTTCTTTTTTTGGAGCAAATCAAATCTGCTTCTCTTTGTGGGAAGGCTTAAGATGCTTTGACCTCTCATAGGAGGAGGGAAGGCACACGATGACATTACACAGCTTCTATTGTGCTTCATGAGTACCAGACTTCCTAAGAGTTCAATAAAAAGTTAAATGCCACCGTAATGATTGAAGCCAGATGAAATCTCTCAGCTAAGTTGGTAGAGTGCTAAAATTTCCCTGGGTTCAGCTATTACCGGCAGGATTATTGGTAAAATGCACAGCCAGTTGATCATGGAACTCAAGTCCTTCCTGCACAGTCAGAGCCTGTGCTGTGGGTTGAGTTGAAATCCAGAGATGTGCAGGTTGGGGACCAGCTACCAGGCCAGCAGGTTGCTCCTTCCACATAGCACAGCAGGCCCACACCTTAGCCAGGAGGGAGCTGAGCCTCTTTTTAGTCCTTCCAGAACCACATCCTCAGAGGCTGACAGATTTCATGACAGCTTGAGTTACTGGCAGTGGGGCATTTCTGGGAACATTGCTGTGATGGGGACTCTCAGGATCCCCAAGGGGCACTCATATTGTGTCAGCAAGAGGTGTGGCTGTTTGGGAACTGGGATGCCACAGGGGTCTATACCTGCAGGGAGCAGCCTGGGTGGCAGCCACGCAGGCTTCCGGGAATGCTTGCCAGACGTGGGGAGAAAGGTGGCAGCTGAGTAGTCTCTGCAGGTCTAACCGCTTCCACTGAGGTGCCTCTTTGTCCAAGATGGTTCCTGTGCTCGGGACAGAGACCACACAGCCATTTCATGTATACACATCCTTTTGGGTGTGACCCAGATGGTTGGCTCAGTGTCCAAGGTTTTATGAACTTGGCTCTTCGGGAAGGCCTTGTGGTGTGCTGGTAATGAATGTGGCCTCTAGAACCAGACTTCCTGTGTTTGGGTCCTGGCTTTGCCATTGACTCGCTTTACACCCTTGGGAAAGTTGTTTAATTTTTCCATGCCTCAGTTTACCTGCCTGAAAGGTCCTCTAAAGTGCTTGGTAAGTATTAGTTGATATAATAATGATGTGCTTTGTGGGTAGGATGGCCTGATGGGGGTGGTTTCAAGTTTGAAAAAGGCTTGCGGGCTTCTTACTGAGTGTGTGGGTGCTGAGTGTAGGTGGGAGGGCTGTCTTCTAGAGCCCACCATTTATATTTTATACCCCTTTCCCGGTACCCACTCTTTCCATCTTTGGATTTTTCCTTTGCACACCTGACCGATCACCTGCCTGAGAGTACAGAATGTGCGGTATAGTTGGAATCAAAAGATTGGGGTCCATGGCCTGACTCAGCCACTTACTGCCCTGTGACCTCAGACCTAAGTTCTGGCACCTCTTCAGCAGCATTGGAGTTTTCTCAATGACACAAGGCTCCTGAAAATCTCATAAAGGCAGAGTAATTGTGCACATTGTTACCCTGGGCAAATGAAACAAAGGACAAACATTGGGAATCCCTGGTGCTTCTCCACTGGAAGCTAAAACTTACCTGACTGTATGCATGAATGAAAAAGCATCAAAGCAATGTTTACTCTCCCTCCCTTATAGGGAGACATGGAGTGGGGAAAGCCCCAGAGTGAAAGTCTGGAGACTTGGGTTTTATTAAGTGAGGTCCTAGGTGCACAGAGCAGGAGCTAAAAAGATGGAATTTCTCTTCTACTTGGTCCCCTGTATTGAGTGACTCAGGGGTCACTGCCCACATTGCACTCGCAGCGACCCTGTGTTACTGGAGCTGTGTGTGAGCAGCCCTGTGTTGTTTTAAGTGCTGAACGCAGTAGTGGCTTGATCAGCCATTCCCTGGTGACCTGTTTCCTGTTTTAGAAAATAAGGATCTTAGACTATTTAAACTGTTGGTTTCTTATAGGGTTAATGTGACACTAAGGCATGTAATTAGTTCTACACTGTCTCTCATATCACCGGGTTTCTTTTTTTAATAGTGTTCTGTGTCATCCTCTCAGATTTTGCTTGTTGTCATTTTGTGTTTGCATAGTTGTTCCTTGGCTCCAATACCACCCCCCCACCACCACCACTTCTAGGCCCTTAGAAAGGAAGGTGCATGAAAATAGAGACCTTGTCTGTGTCACCCATCAGTGCTAAAAGAGTGCTCGGCATGTTTTAGGCACATAAATATACACATAGGCCCACACACACATGTGTAACCATATATTATAATGTACTTACATAAATTTGTCTGTAAAGACTAGGTAGTCACTTGGTTATTTCTCCTCCCCCTCCTTGGCCCCACCCCAAGATCCACCACATTGTTATTTGGAGATCTGAGAACTAGAATTAGAAATGGTTACATTGTCTGTCTTAAAACTTGCTCCAGGTGGCGATGCCTGGTTCTTGCCTTATATGCGCATTAGTGTCAAAGGATAGAACCTTGTGTGGTCAGGGGCAGCCCTTGGCGGGGGGCCGAGGACACTTGGCCATGATGGCAGTGGGCGGTGCAGGTTGGTTCTGTTTATATGCGTAGAGGAGGTGGTCAGCAGGAGCCAAATATAAATCTTAGAATTGCATTCACACATATTATTGAGATTTCATATTGCTTTTATTATTTGGCCACAAAAATGGACATAATCCTTGTTGGCTTTAACACACTACTAGTAGGCTATCCATCTTGCAAAATATAAGACAAGGCCAGAGCTTAAATTAAAATCCTTGGCTTCTTATCTCCTTTCCACAGGAAAGCAAATCTGTGTTGAAAACCGTAAAATTAAGAGGGGAGAGCAAGGATAGCATAATTTAGCAAAAATTCATGGCACCAGATTCTGAGCTATATGACTGGAGGGATAGGTCAGACATTAAGAAGATGCTGCCTGCTAATGCAACTTCCTTAGGATGGTGCTCTGGAAATAAGAAAGGCATGAAAAAATATATATATGTTCATATATTTTTTTCAGAAAATTTCTGCAATGCTTACTCTTTGTAACTGCCCTAAGAAGATATCTTGGTAGATTTGCAATTATACTTCTTATGAGACTTTTGAAATAAAAATCAAAACAGTTACTCTAAAATATAGTTGAAATATATTCATTGTAGCACTTGGGTGTTGAGATTTTTGTCTCCATTTCAAAAAGGGTTTATAACAATATCCTCCTATCCCTGTACCCACCCTCCCACCAGCCCCTACCTCCTCTAGCATTCTAAATTCCTTGTATTTAAGAAGCTCATCTGTGTATCTGGCAGACAGCATCATTAACACTTGAAAAGCATTGAAACATTTTTTTAACCTTTTACACATTTATATGCATAGATGTGTGTGCTGAGGTATATAGAAAAAAGGCGTGTGGCTTTGATAATGGTGCTCTATTTAATAAATGCCAAGGGCAATACGAGCTATGCAAGTTCTGCCATTAGAGAGGAGATGTAATTATAAAATAGAGAAAATCTAGTATGGAAATTATATCATTGTCTAAAAAAGGGTAATTTTTGTTCCCCTTGCTTTTTTCCCCCCATGTTTCTTTTGGGTGGAGGTTGTAATGATAGAGTATAGAGAATTACTGTTACTGGCTGTAAAGAGAATAAGTGTTACTAGGATAATTGTTCCTAATTTTCCTGAGGGTAGACCTCCTTGTTGGAGCCACATACCTCTTATACCTAATTTGTAAAAAACATCAATACAAAATTACGTCGGTCACAGGTGCCGCCACCACGCACCAGAGTCACAGGCCCTCACCATTCCCACATGGACCTGCATTGTAAGGGCTTTTCACTGTGTGCTGCAGTTTTCAGGCATCTCCTTAAATGTTTAAGTTCAGATATTTGCTCCTGGAAAGAGAGATTTCATATGCATTTTAGTTTATAGTCCAGTAAAAACTTCATTAATTCACACTATGGTGAAGGCATGTCTGAAGTAGTGAATTAATGAATATTCAAAATTCATTATATCCTGTTCCTCTTAAATCCACAATTACTCATAACTATAGTGTTTATAAATGGAGAATTTCATGATTCTGCTTTAATTAGTATATGTGTTTAGAACAAATACATGTTGCGTGTATATAATTGTATTGAGTTGACTTTCTTTTGCAGGGGAGGAGGGGTAGAGTTTCTCATAAAAAACTATGTCCTTAGTTAGGTTAAACTGACTCTTGTTTATATTATTGATTTGCTTAGTAATCACTTTCTTGGGGGTAGGGAGCGGGGGGATTCAACTTTAACCAGACAAAAGAATCCCAGATTTCAAATCGATAAAGTCCAAATAAATAATCTGTACCTTTAAAAGTATTGTTATATAGCTTTAGACTTCCAGTTTAAATAAAATTATTTTTAAACAAATGTAAGATAAAATATATTAAAATATATAAGATGTTAACAATTTAAAATGTTTTTATGAGCTGTATTTCATATTATGCATTTAAACTCAAGAATGGAAATTCCCTTTTATCAATTAAGACTTCTTGAAACTAGAGGAACTGAGCACGGCCAAGCACAGTGGATGGTCAGCTTTGGTTCACAAAGCTGCAAAACACTGAAAATACTGTGTCATGGATCTTAGAAATGCACAATTGTAGAAGTGTGAGTTCTGTAAATGAAGGGGATATTAATACAGCAAACTTATATTTATTGGGTTATTATTATTTATTTATTATTTGGGTTTTTAGAAATTTGCCCTTCAAATTTGCCATATTTATTCACTTATTTGTTTATTGAATGACTTTCATTGAGTGCATTTTTATTGCCAGATGTGTGTAATGAATAAAGAGCTTAGAAAACATTCATAACTTTTGCTCCAATAACTCTTTGTTGAACTCAACCTGAAGAAATAATTTAAAAGGGAATGTAAATATGTGTATACAGAGATTCATGTCATATGGAATAATAGTAATCAACCTAAATCTCTGAAGGGGAGCTGATTAAATAATGGATAGTCCTCTGATGGGATATTCAAACACTCGAGGAGTTTTTAACATGGACAAAAATCCTGAAGATCTAGATGAGTATTGCAGATGATTTCAGTTGTCCAGGTCTGGAGGAGATTCCCGGATTATGCTGATGAGCAGTCACTGCAATTGTGTGGCTTTTTCTTTGGGAGAGGAGACAGGAGCTGGGCATCCATTATTAACTGTTGACCTGTGGTTACTTTGCAGTCAAATAAAGTGCCCGTGGTGCAGCCATCCCATGCGGTTCATCCTCTCACCCCCCTCATCACTTACAGCGACGAGCACTTTTCTCCAGGATCACACCCGTCACACATCCCATCAGATGTCAATTCCAAACAAGGTGAGAGCCCTGCCCTCCCGGGCCTTTTTCAGTTACGGAGGAGCTGTGCCTCATCAGTGTGAGGGACCATACAGGTGCCTTCGCTCCATGCGCCTGCATGGGCCCAAATACATTTGTAGGAGACAAGAGTAATTTATGTGATAGCAATTTTTAATAAGCCATAAGAATTTGTTGTTGCTTCTTTTATGTTTCAGGATTTAAAAAAAAAATAAGACAAAAAAAAAACTTAGAAGGGTTATCTTCAAAGTGACAGCTCTGAAATCTAGGATCTACAGTATAATCCAATCCAGTTATACAAATATACTGAAAATTCAATCCTGGGTGGCCCCTGTACTTACTCATTTACTTCAGCATGTACTAGGTGTTGATGGTAGTGTTAAAAGAAATGTTAGAAAAGGGACAAAGTATGAGATTTTTACTTTCAAATGTTACCTTTTTGACCCTTTAGTGATTTGTTTTGGTTTCAATTATATCCCTGTTAGCTTTTGTCCTTGTTTGTTATCTACCAGCACCAACTTAGATATAAGCGACAAAGTACAAAACCATAACATGAATCTGACTTCTCTACACCATTCGCAAGCTCCGCTTCTGTGTCACTTACAGAAAAACACATAGCACAGAGGTCTGTGAAGTCGGAACCCCAAGGGGTGGGGTGGTGGCTGTGGGGCCCAGGGTCAGGCCCTCCCGGCCTGCTGCCACCACGTGCCGGGCGCACACCGAGGATGGGCTGACCCACAGGGTGGCCTGTCTTCTCTCCCTGTGCACAATGCACCTGGACCTCAAGGGAGTTCTCAGGAGTTCGAGATAAAAGATCCCGCATACCTGAAACTAATATAATGTTGAATGCCAACTGTACTTGAAAAGAGAGAGAGAGAGAAATAAGTAAAAGAGCTGCTAAAACCAAATGAAGGCAGAGAATAGAAAGCACCTCACCATTTTGATCTGAAGTGGGTAACAAAATTTATGAAGTTTGTAAAAAAGAGTGGAGTTCAGAGGCTGGGTGTTTTTAGGTTAAAGACTGAACGCCTTCATTTCCCTCCCTGGTTAACATATGCAACTTATTTGAGGGCCTAGTTACTGCTGGACTTCGACTTGAGTGAAGCCCAAGCACCTTTATGTAGAAAAGGTAAGAATCACCTACACAGAGGTTTCCAGATTTGCCTCTGTCTTAGTCCTCATCTCTAGTTCCTTACTTCCTTTACCAAGGACCTCTAAAGAATAAGAAACATCAAAGACAGGTCTGGGGATTTATGGTGAGGATGGAAACTAAGGCATTTTAGGAAGAAGGCCAAGTTTGAGAGGGAGGCCACAATTTGCGACCTTAGTCCTGGTGAGTTTGAGATCTTGGAAGGGAAACACAAGGTGGCGATTTAAACGCCCCAGTCCAGAGCCTCGCTAGAGGTACACACCTGGGAACTGAGGAGGTGTGGGCGACAGTTTAAAGTAGATATAAAAACTCAGGCAGGCTATTAACAAAAAGAACCCAACAGTATATCTTATTAAGTGTTTAACTATTTATTTATTTAAGTTACATGGTGCTGTCTCTGTCCTAGGCCCTGTTCTAAGTACTTCAAAATGAACTTATTTAGAAGAATAATGTGTGTTGGTTTAGTAGTTTTTCTCTTAAGAATTCTAGGACAGCTCCATTTTTTTAAAAAAAGATAAGCTCATGACTAGCTACCAATCTATTTTATCTTCCGTTTCCATCACTTCTGGCCCAGCCACCTTACCTTGTTTTGCCTGACCACTTGTAATTATATCATTGCTTCTCAAAACTTTTTTTTTTAATGAACCCTCCAGAACTTGAGAAGGCCCAGTGGGCATGACCAAAAGTTGTCTGTTTACAGTTTCTTTGAAGACTTTATTTCATCCTAAAAATTTGTGTTATTTTTGTGTTCTACTCCATACACTCTTTGTGTAGCTTTTAATGTAAAGATCTTTTGAATTACTTTTTGACCTGGATTTCATGCATCTCATCACCATGTCTCTCAGGATATGCAAACTTTGATTTGAAAAGAGCAAATTTACGTGATTTTGAATTTATATTTTTCCATTTGAGTACATTCATCACTGAAAAAAAATAACAGTGAAAAAGCATACTAGGTTTCTTGCTTTCACTCCCTTTCCCCTTCAGTCTGCTTTTTGGCTTTATCACGTAGCACAGCTAGTTAGAACATGGTACTAAGGCCAGAGTCACCGATTTCACAGGTCCCAGGGGGCTGGTTAGCTTTATTTAAAAAAGAAAAAAAAGAGTGGCATGTTCATACTCTAATACTAGATATAACCATCCAATAAATATAAACTGTTTGTCAGCAGAAACCATTTGCATTTGTAAGAACATATCTTTAGATTAATGTTCCATTAGGAAGCACATTAGTTTTGACCTTTCCCTCAGTGTGTTGGGGGCGGGGGGCGTGTATAGGTGTAGAAAAGGAAAAGGAAGATAATACCAATCATTTCATTATGTCTGGTAAAAATGGAAAAGAGCTTTTGGTAAATGGTAAAAGGAAAGAGTTTTTAGGAAATACTGGGTTTACATACCTATTTATATCCTTGTAGTCTTCATTGTATCCTGATAAATAACAACAAAGACATATCACTTACTGTATACTGAGCACTTTTCTATATTACATATATTAATGCATTTATTCTTCACAACAACCCCTATTCCATTTTTATTCTGATTTTATAGAATAATAACTTCCTCAAAGATATGTAGTTGAGTGGCAAAATTGATGTAACCATACAGCCTGACTCCAAAATCACTTCATTTTTATTTACCAGTTACTTATAAAAGATTAAAAATTTTTAAGGTTATGTTGTGTATAGCCTATAGCACATAGTAAGTGTTCAAGAAATACCAGTTAAATGAGTGATGGTAAATGTATCTTTAGTAGATACACTTCTACTCCACAACAGAGTTGGTGTAGTCACATACTTGTAGGAATCTTAAAGAGGATCTTAAAGCAACAATAAGCTGTTTAGCAAACACAGATCTATTTGCGGCTCATGTAATAACCAAAGCCACATCATGTACTTGTATGTACCTGCAAAATGGTTGATGATGCTGACCCAGCATGGGGAATGGGTCTGTTTAAACTGTTTTTTTTTTCACTCGTTCATTTGTTCAAGTCATTCAGCAGTATTTATTGAGAACCTCCTGTGGAGACAACGATGGTTTGATGCATTGACTGGTAAAACATGGTTTCTTTTTCTAAGCAGTATTTAAACTCATGCAGGAAATCCTTTGCACAAACTAACGATAAAACAAAATGAAGAACATCTTTATTACCATGTTAAAAGTACAAATAAAATCTTGTAGATGTAAAGAAGAAAGAGATTTCTCAGAGCTATAAAAGTTAGTATTCCATGGGAAAGGGATATTTGAAATATGAGCACAATTTTAGTAGAAACAGTCAAATTAAATGACTAAAATAGGAAGTAGCATGTAGCAGGTGCTAAGTAAATGTTAGTTTTCTCCTTCCTCCTTCAGAACAGTAAAAGTAAATCCAACTAATTTATATACTTTGTTCTGCCGAGTTACTCCTACACAGAGTCACTGATGTGTTCTAAGCATGTTCAGAACAGGGAGTAACATGGGGAGCAAAGTTTTCAGCTTATCTGCTTAGAGGCATGTGATTGAAGCAAGTCGACTGCCCGTGTCCCAGTGCCGAGAGCCCAGGACAAATGTGTGTGTGCCCCACCAGTCACTGCCCCTCCCTAACCGAGGGGTTAAAGGAGACAGTTCAGGTAGTCTCTCACCTCTAACCATGACTTTTGAGTTTGTATTTTCACTAAGTTTCCAAAGTCCTTCTCAGCTGGTCTGGTTTTTATTCTCAAAATTGAGTGATCCCCCTGTAGACCCTGAGGTCTGGAGAGGTATCTCAGGTGAGGATGCTGGCCTGCTGGGAAAGTCCTCGGTGACCCTGACAGGTCATGAATGCCACTGTAGGCTCCCTTAGGGTCACCCCTGCTGCTTGGACCTGGCCAGACCCAAGAAAAAAGTCCAGAGTATGAAATTTGGGGTCTACTGTGACCAAAAGAAGTAGTACGTTTAGCCAAAAAAAAGAAGATTTGAAAAACGTACTTTTAAAAACAGCAAAACATAAGATGATCATGTGAAAACATGTAAACTCTCTACTGAGGGAGAGATTAAAGACCTTTCTCCATCCTACCTACTTTCTACAATTGAGAAATAGATTGTCCTAACTTCAAAGCCAAATAAATATCAACTTCAAAGGCAACATTTCTTAAGTCATTCCCATATGTTTAAAGCCTTCCGTATCTTTTAAGATTCAAATGAAACTCATAACCAATTTGAACAGTAGAAAAGCAAGATACAGAAAGAGCATCTTCCATGTGCTCACCCAATTCCACATACTGGCCAATCAATATATTTACAACCACTGAATGCATCTTCTAAGTCCTCAACTACGAATATGTGCTTCTATATGGAAATGCCCTTATAAAGTCAGAGTAGCTGTATGAGAAGACTGTTGTAGCTTTTTTCTATTCAGAATCACTCCCATTTCTCCAAATACATTGAATGTATTTGTGCTAATATTGTACATTTTTATACGTGTGTCTTACCCCTTCTTTTCTGTACCCAAGGTAAGATACAAAGAGATGTCATTTGGGACTAGGATTAGGTATAATCTTTAGGTGGTTTTGACAGTTAGAGGAGAGTGTACTCCAGGGAGTGTGAGCTCAAGAAACAATTTGGTGGCTCTCTCATTGTCTGTGGAGTACAACTAATCCAGAACAGCTTGACCTTGGAGCGCAGAGGACTCAACTTGATGAAGAGCTTTGTTGGAGCTGAAGTGGCAGAGACCAAATGAATCATATCAAGTGTGACCATTATGGGGCTGAAGATGATTCCTAATTAATCTTTGATTCTCTGAGGCATCACATTTCCCAAATCTGTGTGTCCATAAGGGAGCCAACACAAATATGAAAGTGGCAATTTACTTAATCCTTGAGCACATGGCAGGCCATCTACTTAGAAAGGGCTCCCACTTCCCATTCTACACAGAAACAATGGCCTACTGTTTTCTTAACCAAATGCAATGATGTGGGCAAACTAATTTAAAAGTCTTATTTTAATGGCTTTTATTAGCAGCATATTTACTCTTTCAGGAATTCCTCAAGATGTACTGTTTTAAAACCTGTTTTCTCAAATGTTGAAATTTGAAAAGATAGCAAATTGACTTCTGTTAAACAGATCAGATAAATAAATGTTGTTTCATTCTAGACCATAAGAAGTACGGCATAAAGCATTTTGTTGCCCTTCTGTTGCTGTAAGAGTCAAATGTCCTGTGACTCTGAGCGCTCTACCTCTCCATTCTTTTTAATAGGCATATCCAGACATCCTCCCGCTCCTGAGATCCCCACCTTCTACCCGCTGTCTCCGGGTGGTGTTGGACAGATTACCCCACCTCTGGGCTGGTAAGACCCTTCCTGCAAACTCCAGCCAGGCACTTGAACACATGTTCTGCTTCCCACTTAGGGAAATTAGCTTTATGAATGATAACACTTGTGGACTTGAGGAAGCTTTACAACAACAAGCAAGGTGGCAACTTTATCTCATTTCAATTTAGAAGATTAAAAAACACACAGACTTTGAAATGGATTGAATCCGTTCGCTTATATGTGTAGAAAATGACTGTAGCATTTGCTTTGAAGCTTATGGTTGTATGGATTCAATTTGTGGCTTTGGGCATTTGCTATGCCTGTACAAAGTTCTCAGTGTGGTTTTTCTTTTCTGTTTTATTTATGAAAACTTATATTTTTGAAAGAAACTAAGACACACTGAATATCTACAAGTATGTACTATCTTTGCTTATAAATGGCAAGTGATATAAATGACATAGAAATAGAGAGAAATTTTAACATAACAAAAGCATCTTTTGAATTTTAATGAAGTAAGCTCCAGCTTGAGTTCAGAGAAGTAAAAAACTAATGTTTGGGCTTTTTCCACCCCCCTGAATCCTATTGCCCTTTGTTCGTTCTAAAAAATTCTTAACTGTAGCCTTTAAAATTTTCTAAATTATAAAGGTAAGGGAAAGGAAGTAGATCTTAGGAAGAATCATTTTCTGTAGTATAACCTATTTTTATAATTTTACTGTGAACACACATCTCCCCCCCTCCCCCGCCCATTCCCACTCCTGTCCCCTATCCACTCCTCCCTCCGCAGTGCTCATGCCCTGGAAATAGCTCCCACTGGGGCAGAGCTTTCTCTCTTTAGCCGAGTCTCTGCCCCTTCAGGCCCAGGTCACCGCCCCAGTCTCTCCACCTTGACAGCCTTACAGTGTCTCTTCTTCAGTGAGAAGGGGTCATCCTACCAGGGACATTTCACCTCACTCTCTTTAGTGTTAGATCTCTTAGTCAATAACTGTTTGAGTTAATTAATTGTGCATACATGTTCGGTCCTACACCAATTGTCTGACACTAGTAGTTCCTTAGGAGCAATAATCCTGTGCTAGCAGTGTTGGTGGCAGGGGGAATAGAGGACGTTACAATGAAAAATGTGAGATGTGAGAAATGGGGGAAATGGACTTCTCAGAGTGGAAAGGAAATTATTCCAATGAACTTATTTTTTGACTCTAACATGGGGATGTGGGGGAGGGAGGAGCAGTGTTTTTAAAATATTTGTTCAGTCTCATATAAATATGAAGTTTTATTTCCTTCTTTTTTCTGAAATTCTCAAAGATTCTGATAAAGAATCTGCTAACCTTCTCTGAAAGGAATATTTCACCATTCTCAGGGTTCTGTTATAGTTAATAAACATTTGTCACATGCCTAGTTTGTTCAAAGCATTCATGGGTTTGGAAGAGGGGAGGGGATATGGGTAATTCATGAACTGGTTTGTTTTTAAAGTTGAGGATGGGAGATTTTCTTCAACGCCAACAATACTTTGATTGGGTGGAGGGTAAGGAAGGCAGGCAGTTGGATAACTGAAGATATGCCGTGGTCTGTGGTATTCCAAAAATTCTATTTGAAACCTTGCCTTTCTCCCCTCATCAAACTCTTACTGCTGATTGGTAACTCATGTTTTGTCATTGATGGGTTCCTTTCTTCTGTGACCTCAGGCAAGGTCAGCCTGTATATCCCATCACGGGAGGATTCAGGCAACCCTACCCATCCTCACTGTCAGTCGACACTTCCATGTCCAGGTAGGTGGAGGTGGAACCCGGGCACCCAGGACAAGTTGCTCTTCCTGCGCTTGCATCTTGTGCGCCTCTGCTTGCCTCTTGGTTGGCTAGGAGGGTGCGTAGCTCAGCCACGTGTCTGTCTGCGCAGTGTGCCTGGCTCCCACACTAGGTGTTGTAGAGATTCCTGGGTAGGAGCCACACTCTGCATCCCCACACCAAGCACCAGCCACACCCACCAGGGGGATGGACTCAGCCACAGGGGCAACTGTGCCTCAAGAAGACTTCACTGGCTGCAGGATGTGACACATCCCCAAAATGGACATCATAAGAGATTGTTATTCAAAATATGCTGGGGGTGTGGTAAAGGGGAAGGTAAAGACTGGTTTGGTCTGAGTTCTACCATTTACTTTCTTTGAGGAAAGTTGTACCGGTTTAACGTGACAGTGTTTGAAAATGCCCAGTTAGTCTAGAGCCTTCCTGGACCAAGGCTGTCGGAAGAGAAAGAATGGTGCTTATCGGCCATCAGGCCTTCGGGGTCGTGTCCTAGTGTGTGAATCAGGCCCTGTGGGGACACAGTGCCGGCGAAGCTCTGTGAGGTCTGCCGCCACCCTGCTCTGTGTAATGCTTGCTTCTGGAAAGGATGGCTTCTGTGCCCTGTGCTTGACATACACACATTTGTGGTGTATCATCTGTGTGTTTGATGTTGCTTTTCCAAGGGATCTAGCATTATTGCACCAGAGTCAAACTTTTGGGTTAGTAACTGGTTGTGAATCTTTACTTTTTATGTAGGTAAGAAATTCACAGTTTCTGTGGTGAATTTCAGATTAAAAAAAAATGTTTCTTTAGCAAATTGTAAATCTAGCCAGGTGGAAGGGGATGAAATTAATATCATTCTCCTAAAATATATTTTTACATTTTTTCAACATTGTGAGAACCATCTGATGACAGGAGTTTCTCACAGGCATCAAGTATTTTTGCAAATGGTGCATTTAGCAAAGGATTATTATTTGATCAAATATTTGTATTTTTACCATGCCACCTTAATTTTTAAAAATTTGTTTCCAAAATATTACATAGCCAGGCAGTCCTTCCGTCCTTCCCAGATGAAGGAATAAATTGTACGGGCTGTGATGAAAGACTTGAGAATGTTGTTCTTGCTGAATTAAATGTTTACTTTAAAATAGTTTGAAAAGCAAAGAGTTCTAAAGCATAACCAAATTTATCCAAAGCTCTTGTTGAAAGTAGTCTTTATTTATTTTATTTTTCTTGCATGGCAGTTTCCCTCCTTTGTGTTGGATGGTGGTGGATACTTTGAGATTATTTTTTTAATACTCTGCACGCATATTTAGGAAAAAGCCTTTGTTCAGCGAGTGCAGTTTTTACCTTGATGTAGAACTGTACGTATTCTTCCCTTTGATTAAACCCTTCCCTTAATTTTGTTATCAGTTTTCCATAAGGCTAGATCTCTCAAACATTCTCTGTAGAAAATTACTTCGGGTGATGTTAAGGGCAACCTTGTTAAATTGGAGGCTGAAAAATATCTTCCTGTCCCTTATTTTCTCAATTGTTCTCTCCTAATATTAGTAAAGAAGCAAACAATATGAGAAGACTCTTAAAGTGATGGTTTCACTGGGAATATAGGCAGAGGTTTTTAAATGTAATTTCTTCAGCTTTAATTATAAAAATCTTTCAAAAGCTAAATCTTAATAAAGTGTTATATTTCCAATATAATTGTTATTACTGGAACTACTTGAAAACTGCTTTGCAAGAAAAGTGACTCAATTTTTTTTCCTTTATCCTCTGGCCTAGAGCATCCTGGGAAAAATGCCAGGTTCTACTATTAGTTTGGGGGAAAAAATGTATTTATACAAGCAATAATTATGAATGTTTTGCACCTGAACACAGAAAGGAACGAAATTCTCAGCCCGCCCTAATTTACAGTTAATGTGTCCATGTGCAACTGCCAGGAGCAGTTAGTGGATTGTTTCAAAACTCCATCCGGCCTTTGCTCCCGCAGCCACTAGCACGTATTGCTCTTCTCTTTCCTTCTTCCAGGTTTTCCCATCACATGATTCCTGGTCCCCCTGGTCCCCACACCACTGGCATCCCTCACCCTGCTATCGTGACACCTCAGGTCAAACAGGAGCACCCCCACACTGACGGCGACCTGATGCATGTGTAAGTATGCGGTGGTCTCCCCTGTTAGTGCCTGAAGACCCTGAGGATTTAAACGGAGTTTCTCCTTCACTGTGGTTGAACCTTCTCCTTCTCTTTTAGTATGGAAACCAGTGTAGCTCTGCTTTGAAAACTCTGCCCATAATTGGCTTGATTCTCACTGCCAGCTGGTTGTGATTCTCAGATTGGAAAAAAGAACAGACCTCAAAAGGTTAAGGAAACCTCACCAAAATGGAGTGATGTTCAGGGCACAGGCATTGGATACCTTGAGCCATGTAGCCAACACTACCAGATTTCAGTGGGCTCTGACGGTTGGGAGCCCCTGGTGGTCCCTGAAGTGGACAGGAGAGTTCAGTGCATGCCCAGGAGGAGTGTCCCTGTTTCCAGGCTTTCAAAGCACAGAAGTCAAGGGAAAGGGGCAAAGCCGCCCAGGATGGGCCCTGGCTGTGTACATGAGCCAGGGGCTAAATTCCTTGAAGAATTTAGGAATTGAGTTTCTTAATCTAGGGTTTGCAGACGGAGACAGAAAGGTAGGGTAGCAAGGAACTCAAGATAGTCTACAAAATCCCTATGAATGTAACCCAGGCTGGTGGCTCAGTTGGTGGGTGTGTTGTCCCATAAACTGAAGGGCCGAGGGTTCAATTTCTTGGTCCAGGCACATGCTTGGGTTGTGTGCGGTTTTCGTCCCAGGTCCCAGGTGAGTGCAAGAGGCAATCATCCCATCCATCAGTGCTTCTCTCCCTCCCTCTCTCTCCCTCCCTTCCCCTCTCTTAAAAAACAACCAACCAACCAAACACACAAAAAACATCCTGCAAATGTAGGCAAAGACAACATGCATTTGTTTGGAGGAGAGAGTCTGAAGTTTCATTAGCTCTTCAACTGCCTCCTACGTGCACCACCCCACTTACTCCCCCAAAAAGTTAGGAACCTCATCTGAAAGAGGAGTGGACACTTACACTACAGGGGCGGCTTTTCCCAGGTGACCCAGTTGCTCAGCCTCCAGGCCCTAATAGAGCAGCTCTACACACCCTTTTCCATTTTGTGTTAAACACTTGTGTAGCCCCAGGCAGACTTTCGCTAACAGAAGGAAGGATACTCACCAAGAGTTGCTCTCCTGAGTTGACAGTGTTCAGGCTTGTGGAGAGCTGGAGGGTTGCCCCAGCACAGGTTTGACTGGTGATGTAAACAGATGCTCTGCTTCTCTCCTCCCCCTTCCGGTCTCTTCCTCGTGCTGCACACCCCTCCTGCAACACCACCACACCCGCCTTTTAGGAAGCCTCAGCATGAACAGAGAAAGGAGCAGGAGCCAAAAAGACCTCACATTAAGAAGCCTCTGAATGCTTTTATGTTATACATGAAAGAAATGAGAGCCAATGTCGTGGCTGAGTGTACCTTGAAAGAAAGTGCAGCTATCAACCAGATTCTAGGCAGAAGGGTAAGTAGTGGGATGGTAAATAAATGTTTATGGGAACTGTGGAGCTACTTCATTAAAACCTGCCCAAATGCACTTGCGTGTATCAGGTGGTCACAGTGTGCGTTTGGGGAATCACCAGGCACTTTGGGGAGTAACAAAGAGAACAGGCTAAGTGATAATCTTTCAGAGGATTAAATGATATAAAGCATTATAAACAACTTAGATTGTACCTGGCACATAAAAACCTTCCTGGAAATGATAACCCCTTTTCCTGGTACCACTCTGTAAACAACATTATTTATTGTCTTTTATGTGCCAGGCACTGTGGTTAGGCAATTAGATAATAATTGCTGAATAAAATATATACGGTCCTTGTCTTCATGGAGTTTAAAGTTTTGTGACATGATACTGATATTAGGCAAGTAATTACTTGATAAATTTGTAATTAAAATTGTGATGTATACCATGAATGTAAAGAATGGCTTCTATGAGAAAGACCAGCAGGAGGCTGGGGACACAGTGTGTAAGCTGAGACCTGAGGCATGAGTGGGGGCTCACCAAGTGCTGAGGGGGGAGTCGGGGATCTCCAGATGGAGCCCCGTGCCTGCCTGCGGACTCAGGCCTGAGGCAGGAGAGCCCTGAGCCTGCATAGAGAGCAACGCAAAGGCCTTGGCTGACCAGGGTGCTTCTGGATGAACCCTGGCAAGTGTGCCCACATTGTCCATGACAGAAGCAGGTCCGTGTTACTCAGAAACTTTAAGTGGAAGAATTTATATGAGCCAGAGAAATCTTTGTTCTAGTAAAACCACTGTCTGATTCTTAAAGTGCCAGGTTTCTGGATTGCCCCTTTTCTTTTCCCCCCATCTGTCGCCCTTCCTAAGATATTTTTGTGAGCACATATTATGTACCAGGCACTAGGCTGCCACTAGGACAGACGCTAAGATTTATGTGATCCAACCACCAGGCAAAAGGCTAGTCAGTTTTTTCAGGTATTTTTTCTCAAGATTGAAATGTTTTTAGTTAGGTATCTGAAGAGTGGTGAAAAAAATGGAATTTTCTAATTCAAATAACATTTTCTATGTAGTTACATTGTAATTTTAGAAAAGGTCCATCGTAGTTGTTGATGCCCAACATAAATGTGTGGTGGTTTCTTAATTACACATGTGTGTATTTGATTTTGCAACCTCTCAAGAAATTCATGATTCACAAATGAACATTCACTTACAGAGGTCTAACAACCTTTGTGGAACTCAGAGGACCATGTTTCAACTGTTATTGATGATGATTTTTACCATGTTTGTTACAAACCTAATACATTTCGGCATTCATAAGAGAAAGCATTCAGGAGATTTCAGGCCGAGAGAAGTGGGCTTTCTTGCATTATCGATTCCTGTTGAGTAGCAAAAAATGCCACTATTTCCAATCTGCAAGACACCAGGGTTTCAGGGTTAGGGTGCGGCAACAGATTATAGCTTTTCGGTGTCCTGCATACAATACTCTATCTCCCTGTGGATTCTTAAATACTTAATAACAATAATTACAATGATTTCCTAAGCTACATCATAGCAGATGAGTGATTCCCATCATCTTTGAAGAACTCTGCCTTAAAAGCTTAGAGACTGATGATCATTTCCCCTGACCCTTTAAAAGAAGAAACCAGAGGAAAAGAGTTAATGTTCTCATTTCAGCTTGTGTAAAACTCTCAGCTTTTTTTTTTCCTTCCTTTTTTGAGTTAAAGATCCCCTGTCCCTCCAGCAGGAATTCTTTTCCTTCTCAAGAGACTAAGTAAGGCTATGATATGAAGGTATGATTCCTATTTTTAATGCACATTTCCCACAATTGCTACTTTCTCAGCTCCCTTAACAACCCCCAGATCGGAGCATGTGTCCTACAGGATGGTTCTCATTTGGGGTCTCTCTCTGTCTTTGATTTGGACACCTGTTTCTATTTATAGGTCTCTGAGATCTTTGATTAAGATCAGGTTTTCTGTCCTTTCATAACTCCCCTCTGGCAGGGTAGTCCTTGCTAGTTCTTTAAAGTTCCTGGCTTTAAAAAGATGAAGTTTTACACTAGGATAATTATAATTCTTAAAAGTGGAACTTCAACCTCTGAACATTATATCTTTTGATTTTTATGCAACTTTACTGTATCTCTAAAATAGAAATGTTCATTCATACCAATTAATCAGTTTTTTTCTTTGTTTTATAAATAATAACACAAATCTTACTTTAAGATAAACTTTTTAAAAGACCTTCCAGGCTATTAAAGGAAGTCTTTTTATTATAAATGTATTCTCAGGATTTTAAATCTTGAGACTGTATAAATTTCTTCAAATTAAGTGGGTATTTTCTGAACAACTTGGTAAAATCTTGACAATGAAACTTAATTAAAAAAATTAGCTCTTAATTTTTCTGTAAGCAAAAGTGATAGAAAAGCATTTTTAGTATGTTGTATTTCAGAAATTCCTATAAAGAAAGATCAGCTTTCTGGTGTGTATGAAAGTTTATTTTTGTTTCAGTGCAAAATTTTACTACCATTTGACCTACTCTTTTACTCTGGTAAATGATCTTTTATTTGTGAGTAGATTTTGTGCATTAGAAATATCAGGAAACTAAAAGCAATGGAAAATGCAAGTAAATAGTTGCTGACCTGCTTTTTCTCCTTGCAGTTGCTCAGTTTTATTTGCTCAGGTCTTTTTATCAACCCGTTTTCTCCTTTAACTGAAAAATGCCTGATTATTTGGGTAGAAGACCCAACTTCCCAAATCTTGGGAGATAAGTTGTTTTTTAAAAAAAAAATCCTCGCCCAAGGACATGCTTGTTGATTTTAGAGAGAGGGGAAGGGGGGAAGAGAGAGGGAAAGAAGCATCCGTGTGAGGGAGAGGAGCATCCACATGAGGGAGGAACATCCATAGGTTGCCTCTCACATGCGCCCTGATCAGGGACTGAACCAGAAATTAAACCACAACTCTTTGGTCTACTGGACGATGCTCTAGCCATCTGAGCCACAGTGGCCAGGGTGAGACATAAGTTTTATAAAACTTATTTTAGGTTTTCTTAGCGAGTTATAAAGCTGCCATAAATTATATAAAATTCTATTGCTATATTGTGGTAGCATAATTACTTGTCAAATGAATAAACAAATTTATAAAGTAAGACTTTTTTTGTTACTTTATTTTTTTATCTTTTTTTGTTCCTTTTTGTTAACACTCTGCCTCCTGCCAGTCACATTTACTTAATATCAGATGTGTGTAAACATTAATGACTAGTCTTTTCTTTTAAAAAGGGAAGAAAAAAGAAACAATCAAGGCTGCCCTCTTCATTGCATGCAGTCCGTTTCTCCCTGTGAAGGTCTCCAGCACCAGGCGAGGCTCTCAGCTTTAGGAAAGCTGTGGTTTGACAGAGGACATGTAACTTTTCTTGCCTGGCTCCCACTTCCCACAGCTGACCCAGAATGGCTCCTTCCTAGGCTCCGTTTGACTTAGTGTGTTTACTCTGCTAGTACAAGGAAAAGAACTGGGTCTTCGATGTTTTTTCTTTCTTCTGCCCCTCCCTCAACTCTTTTTTAAGAAAAGCGTATTACCTGAGTTAGGTTCAGACCAAGTCCCGCTGTGTGTTGTACTTTTTAATTTCACACTGCACTTCTGCAGCGATTGAGGAAATTAATCATGTACCCTGTCCAACACAGAGGCCTTGGGCTTTAAGGGGCTCTCAAAGGAAATGGAATTAGTGACCTCCTGGAGGCTGGAGTGGTGGGTAGGCTGTGTCAAAAGGTGCTTTCATGCCCCTCTCCTCTCGAGGTCCGTGGGTGTTTCTGTTTCCCCGAGGAAAGCTCAGGGAAACGGAAACTCCAGGGCCGGGGCCACGTGCAGAGGACCTAGACCGTGCCTCCTCCTGGAGAAATCCCGTCAGCCTCTCTCCCTCGCTCTTCCTTCCTTTCCCCAGTCCAACCACGCCTGTCTTTGTTTTTGTTTTTTTCTTTTTTTCTTGGGTTATCATTTTAAAAGACAAGAACAGGGGAATTAAAATCGATATTCAGGGTGGACGTGAATGAGAATGACTCGCCCAGCCTTGAGTGGAAGGAGTGAAGTGGGAAGCTCCACACTCTAGAGCTGGGGAGAACAGGAGCCGGCCCGGACTCATCCAGAGCGCGGCGGAATGTGCGTGTGTGTGAAGATGCACCTGCCAATGGGCAGGCTTGGGTCCACTCCTGCAGCTGGCCAGTGAGTCCCCCAAAGCTCAACCAACTCTCCTGGAAGGTTCTGTTGACAGATCCCGGCACTGAGGAAGTAGGGAAAATACTTGAAAACTGCCTACTGGGGGGTGGGGCAGGTGTCTGGGGCAAGTTGTGTGCAAATGTACACAACGCAATGTGCAAATACAAGCTGCTTAAAATCTCAAGTGGATACCCTGCCTACATGAGCTGTTTCACTATATATGATATATATCAGTGATATAAAGGGGAAATGGAAAGTTTGCAGGGTATCAGCCACCGTATTCTCCAACGTAGGTACTACAGCCTCAAATTCTAGATGGCACAATAAGCTTAGACAACGCTTCTTAATGTCCATCAGAAGGAAGTGAGAAATGGTCACCATGAAGTGTGCATGTGTGACCGTGCAATGTTATCAGTGTTGTCCTGTAGACAGTGTTCACCGAAGCGTGAGGAGAGCAGGGATAGACTGAGACAGGCTAACTTCTGGTGTCTTGCTTTGTAGAGACAGGATCAAGTGATGAAGCTTTCGGGCTCTTCCTAGGACAGTGTGGGAGAGTGTCCATGTGAAGTGAAGACGTATCTGTGGAAGAGACATGTAGAAACCATCATATTTTGCCTAAATAAGTGGTAGTAAGGCTCAGATATCAGAATATGTTGCACACTATGAAAAGGGCTAAGCTGGGCATTGAGGTTCAGCAGTGAAAGTTCTTTTTAATTTATATTGGAGACAACAAAGGGTAAGTGACAGATCATTTACTCTGGGTACTTGATTGACTTGGATGAGTTTCATGCGACATCAGAGAACAGAAGAGAGAGCCCAAGTTCGAGTGTCTCACTAACCACCAGACTCCAATTGGATTTCTGACGTAAATGCGTAACATTTTCATTTTTCAATGTTTGTAACATGAACTTTGTATTACTTTCTACTTTGCTTACTTTTATTTGTTTTTTCCCCTCCCCTTTGTGTTTCAGTGGCATGCCCTCTCCCGTGAAGAGCAGGCTAAATATTATGAATTAGCACGGAAGGAAAGACAGCTACATATGCAGCTTTACCCAGGCTGGTCTGCAAGAGACAATTATGTAAGGCCCTCTGCGTACTGTCACCTGTCTGCTTTGACCCCTCCTTTCTTTCCGTGACTTTCATGAGGGAAATATGTTTTATAGTGTATTTTATGTCCTGTTTTTGAAAGTTAGTGGACGTTGTAATAAAGATTTCATGGGTATATCAAATGTCAAAAGCTTTGCGCTGTCAGGTTTTTTTTTTGGCTATGAATTCTTTAAGTGAAACTTTTAAAATAAAAAAACACCTTATGTTTACTTTCATCTTAAAAAAAAACACCATATCATTAAAACGCTAGTGAAGATTTTTTAAGCCGATAAACTCATCCTAAAGTCAACATTACTGATAACTAATTACATTACCTTCCAGTATTTTTTCTGTGCCTGTTTTTATTTTTTACTTGAATGTGTATGTACATACCCTTTTGTGTCATGCTCTTATATAAGCATTTTTTGTTATGATGTAATATTTCTATGTATCAGTCTTAATGGCTGTACAATATTTCATTGAGTGAATGGCACAATTAACCATTTCCCTACTTTTAGATATTTAAGGTGCCACCTTTTTTTAACAATTGTAAATAATCCTGCAATGAAAATATCTGGCATAACAGTTTTTTTGTATTCAGGACTATTATTTCTGTAGGATAGATTCACAGTAGTTGAATTGTTGAGTTCAAGTATACAAATATTTTAAAGGCTTTGGTACATATTGTCAAAATGCTTTCTAAAAGGAATATATCACTTTACAATTCTTATTTACATTGTAATCAAGTGACTACTTTGTCACAAACTAATCAGTACTGGGGAGAAATTTTTTTTGTTTTGTATTGATGTGCTTTGATGTCTATTATGTATTTCATTCAGAGTAGGCATTATTATATTTTTAAAGTTATACTCTAAGTACTATATATTACCAGTTATGTTACTGCTTTAGAGTGTGAACATCTTTCTAATGTAATCTTAATAGAGCAAAGAATATTTCAATGTAAGTATATTATAAATAATATGTGATTGAGGGGAACAATTTTGATTATTTAAGCTTTCAATTAAAAAATTTGAAGATTGTTTCCATTTTCCATGTGAAACTAGCCTTCAAAATGAAGTACCAGCTAAGACTGTCTTAAGTATGAGTGGCCCCTTTTCATAAAGGCCTAAGTGACACCACTAATCAATATGTGATTTAACATATGGCCATTGCTGTGGATAGTCCTGTGGGGCTGAGTGTCTGAGGCCATTTGTCCCACACAAGGGGACACCAGGACTCTGGGACACATCGCGTCTGGTAACACGCTCCGAAGAAGGACTCACTACTGGGCAGGGTGTGGAGCAGAGCCCTTGGCTGCCACAGGACACGGGGTGCCCGAGCCCAGCTGTGGGCCACTTACAGGCAGCAGCTCATGGGCTACCTGAGTTGTCGTAACAACTACCGTGTGCCAGTTGTGAAGAACTGTTGGAATGCCTTCTGTGTTATTTTGTAATCCTTATAATACTCCTGTAGCATAAATAGTATTATTGCCTTTTACAGAGGAGGGAAACTGAGGAGTCGGGGAGGTTAGGGAGTTTGTCAGTGGCCGTGTGGAGGCTTGGGTGCGGTCACACCCAGGTCTCCCTGGCTGCACCATCTCCAGAGCAGACTAGCGCAGCCCTCCAGTGCCTTCTTAAGAAGATGGCTTTCTTCCCTGAACTGGGATTCTCTTCTCTTGGCAACAATTAACATCTTCTGGGTAGAGCCTTTGATGGGTCCTTTAACTGGGAATCAGTTTCCCACCTAAAACCTTTCAAAAACATCCTCCTGTGACCCTGTCCTGGATCTCTTTTGGACATGGTTTGGCTGAAGGGGAGAGTGGACCCTCTTTCCCTGGCCCATGGGAGAGCTTTGCTATACTATGAATTCGTGTAGATTGAGTTAGCGTTGCTTGTTGAGTGAAGTTTCTGGTTCTGATCCTTAAGTAAAGAAGTTAGTTTTTACCTTTAAAAAGAGATAAAAGAAACGTTTTCTCCATCTTTTTCTCTCCTCTTCTTTCCATGTGGAGAGATGGAAAGAAACTTTGAAAGAAAGGCAGTGTCATGGGAATTTACCTTAATTTTCCTTTGCCCATTTTTTAAAGAAAATTGTTTAGTGTAATTCGATTTTAGGATCCTCTTGAATGCAGGAGAAATCCAGCTTTGTTGCCTATAATTTTTATAGTAAGTCAAAATAAGCCTGTTAATTAGTAAGGCAAACAAAAGTCAATCAAGTGATAGCACTTTAGCTAAAGATAATCTTTAAATAATGGTATAAGAATAATCTAAACTGGTCTTACCATATCCTAGCACTTAGTGTCAGAACGTTATCCTGATCTTCACTGAGGTCATACTACATGTATCTCAGTGAGTTACTATGAAAATGCCCTATTCTATGGCATCATAGATTTTATAACTCCAATTTGTTTTCCTAACTTTTATAATGGAAGTTTTCATGCATTTCAACAACAATGCATGTGTTGTCTTAGGTGAGATCAGCCAAATATTTATATTGTGAGAACCTTCAAATTTAGTGCTTAATAACCTCAGTATTAGGTATAATTTTATGAAAAATATTTTTATGTTTACCACACATTAATTTTTTGTATAAGTTGGCATTAATACATCCAAGCTACTTATCTCCTGTTTACTATAACTGTATGTTCTCTTGAAACACCCGTCCCTCCCTGGAATGTAGTATAGGTTATTTCACAAAGGCCATAGTCACATGTCCCAGGCATGAGCTGGGTGGCAGAGATGTGCTGACTCAGGTGGCGCTCTGATAGGCCCAGGTGTGCTAAGGGACTCCGCAGCCCAGCACAGCACCAGGGGAGAGTGAGGTGGTGGCTGTGAGCGCTCTGCCTGAGGGCAGAGTGGGTTGAGACAGAGAAGGTTCCCAGAAGAGGTGACACTGGAGATGAATATTAAAGGACAAATGGAAGGTAGGAGGAGAAAGTGGGGAAGCTGGTTCCAGATATGAAATAAGCTCACAGTGCCTCGTGAAAACCACAGTGATTCCATTTGGAAGGGGGTGGCGTAGGCCTGTGAGATGCATGCTCTCCCTGTCTGCTCCCCTCCTCCAGAGCACCCTCAGTAGTCTTCACAACAAGTCTGCCGTTACTGATGCACACCGTTTCCCAGGGCCACTAGCATCTGCTGGTTGCCTTAGTGTGTGTGAGGGCAGTTTCAGTCAACTTTCCAAAGCTTCATGGCTGCAATGGCAGGTCATGTGACATGAAAAAAAACTATACTGAAGTTTATAAAAACATATGCTTTTATATGTTTATATGTATATTCACACAATATATTCAGTACAATTTTATAGTTTTATGTGTTATTATTTGTTAAAGTGATTATTACAGCAAACATGAGGTAGAGATGTTGGATGTGATATGTGTTCTGTTACAGTTATTTGAAAGTACCAGCCTAATCCAGGTTGGTCACTTACTATTCATATAAATCAAATCTGTACTGTGTCTAGGCCCTATTACAATTATTTTTTGAGGGGAAAGTAACTATGATGAAAAACAGAAAACTAGACCACTGTAAATGGGACCTAAAGTTTTTAGTTTGTGATTAAGATGGCTTTGAAATATATTTAAAATTGCATGCATATCCATGTTATTGTGTCTGTTTTAGGAAGCAAGCTCCTTAGTTTTCAGAAATAAGTCTTTGGAATTACCTTTAGTTTTCTCAAGCTTGATCTTACACTGTAACCCCTGTCTTTGGTCTCATCACGTCTATGCCGAGGGGACTGAGGGTCCTCAGTTATAACATCCTGAACTCCTAATTGTGTGGTGGGACTCACAGTAAGGAAGTTTAGCACGACCAGGAGCAGAAGTTTGGACAGAGTGTGGTGGTTAGGAAGGAGAGCTCCGCCTCCGTATGTGGGCTTTCCTCGAGGGCGAGGGCGTCCCTCTCCCAGCATGTGTGTGAGGCCATGCTGCCGCCGGTGCCAGTGCTGCCGGTGTTCATACATACGAGGCCATAGAGATAAGCTCACAAAGAAATAGGAATTCATTTTCTTCCTCTGGCTTTCAGACCGTTCCCAGGTACAGACAGGGGGAGGGGAAGAGAGGAGGTGGGGAGAGAGAGATGTGAACACGAGGCATCTTTGTCCCTCTGTTGATGGGTCACCTGCCTACATTTTTGTGTCGTGCTCACCCGTGTGTCCATAGCATGGGATGTGACATGACAATGTGCTGTCTTCTTCCAGGGTAAGAAGAAGAAGAGGAAGAGAGAGAAACTACAGGAATCGACATCAGGTAGGCCCCATGTGGCTTTTCGGCCAGTGCTCATGCTTCTGACAGACACCTTTAAAGTAGTTTGCGTCTTTCTGTGTACACACTGCTTTATTCTGCAGCTGTAACTTGTGATACTTCTACTCCGCTTTTCCTCCTGAAATCCTTCAAAGATGTTTTAAGAGAACTTTCTTTTCAATGTGGCTATGTGAAGGTACATCTGAAGACTCCTCTCCCCAGCCCTGTCAGTCACCTGGAATCTTGGTTGACTGTGGTTGTTTGTTTTGTTTTGTTTTTGCTTCTTTGTCTTTGTTCTCTTTGCTTTATTAACATTTCAGTTCTTGTATTTGTATAACTATAGTAAAATTTTTATGATGATTCTATAATATGTTACCTTATATCCCCTTGAGAATCTCTTCTGAGGTTTAGGTTATTTAAAAAATATAAAATATAATGATAGGGTTTATCTTTCCTATCCATTAATTCAAGGCATCAGTCAGTGAGGTCCTATTTAGTTCCCCTTTTTCTTTCATTAAAAGTAAGGCCACTTGGACTGCACAAATAAAAATGGCTGGTATAAGAACCATAAAAAGTAAAGCAAAAAAGTCCACGTGATGTTGTAGCTACTACGTATTTGGAATGTTCAAAAACCTCTTCAATAACAATTTGTTAAAGACACAATTTTCTGCAGGTACAGGTCCAAGAATGACAGCTGCCTACATCTGAAACATGGTAAGAACGACTCTCTGGCCCTACTGCTGACACTAGCTATGAACAAAGGCACTTGCTTGTGATTCTCCGTGCTCACACTGATGCCATTCCACATTGCTCCTCTGAAGAGGAAACGCCATCAAAATTAAATTAGCGCTTTAAAAAATCTGATGGTTTTTATACCGGCTATGTATTTGCAATATAGTATGCGTTTATCTCTCCCTTTCTTCCCCCTCTGCCCCTTTAATCTTTCTCCGTTCCCTTTTCCTTAATTCTCTTCTCACCCATTCCTTACTCTGAAAAGTGGCATACCTGCCTGCCTAAAACACAAACAAACAACACAGATCAGCAAGCAAAACTCGATTTCCCTCCGCACACCCAGGGCCAAGTGTGAGGAGCCCAGGCCCAGGACTCAGTGCTTTTTGCTCTTTAGAGATTACTTTCCAGTTGAGAAGATATATAGATACTTAAAAGTAATTTATTTGTTTCTCATGAGAAAGAAAGATGTGCTTTATTTATTTTTTTTAGATACAGCATGGGGACTACGACTTAATTAACTCTGTTCTGCTATCAAGTTTTTTCTTTATTGGCCATCATTGCTAGTTCTTTCTCTAGTATTTATAAGTAATATTTATTTCATTTCTTTTGGGTCTAATTTTATTTTTGAACACGTAACCACCAGCCCGGGGGACCTGGGATTGTGCGTCGATGCGGTCGTTGCAAAGCTTTGATCCCACAGTGTCTGCACTGTTTCTTGGTGACAGCTCTGTTCCGAGAGGCCACCTTGGATTCCCCCTCTCTCTAGCAGCCACGTCCAGGGCCTGTCAGCTCTGCCTCTTGGGCCTGTCTGGCTTTCCTCTCACACTCAGCCCATCTCAGGAGCGCAGACTTTTCCATCCGGATTATTTAACAGCCTTCGGATCATTACCCTGCCTCCAGACTTTCTGGCCAGCTCCCGAAGGGGTTTGCTAAAACAAACAGATTGATTGGGTCTCTTCCTGGCTGGAAACGGTCAGTGCTCTTCGCCATCTGAAGGATAAAGCACAAACCACCTAACCAAGCTCCCCCTCAGCCCTCTCTCTCTGCAGGGCTTTGCCTTCAGTCTCTCCTGCTCTTCACGCCCCCTTATGAGCCCTGTGCTCAGTCCACTTGGGACAAACAACACAGATCAGCAAGCAAAACTCGATTTGGGAACTGTCCGCAGGCCCCCTGGTCGGTGGAGGCCGCCACCTGCACTGCCCTGTGCCCAGAAAGCCCATGTGCTCTGCCTGAGGAAGAGACCCATCTGCAGTGTGTCTGTGGCGAGCACTGGTCTGCAGGTCATTTAGTGCTTGACTAGAACCAGGTGACTCCTACCTGATCTTTAGAATCGAATTTTTGGTGCCAAAACATCAGTGGACTTTTGCTGACTCCCAAAGGAGACAGCAGAAATTTGGGTACCAAATAGATCAGAATTTTTTTTATCCTCACCTGAGGATAAGTTCATTAATTTTAGAGAAAGAGGAAGGAAGGAAGACAGACATTGATGGAGAAACATCGATTGATTGCCTCCCGTACATGCCCCAAGAGGGGCTCAAACCAGATTGGGGATTGAACCTTCAACCTCTCAGTGTATGGGACAGTGCTCCAACCAATAGGGCCAACTGGCCAGGGCCAGATCTGAATTTTAAACCCACGGTTTGCCTGGGCAGTCTACTTCAGCTTTGTAATCTTCCTTTTTCCCTTGATAAAATGGAAACGATGACACCTGCCGCCCGCAGTTGTCTCTGTGCTGCGGAAGCCCGCCTTCTGCCGACGCCCTCACTACGCCCCCACTCGGGTGCCCTCTCCCCTGTGCAGCTTCCTGATCTGACTTGGGTTGTTCAGCTCCTTCAGAATTCCACCCTGGAGTTTTATGCTGTCATTAAACTAATGCCGAGTGGTAGGCTTTGCTCCAAGTGAAAAGAGGATCATCCCTCCATCTAGGTGTCCGAACATGGTTCCCAAAAAACATCGCAGATGCCCCTATTTCATTCCACCTGAGGGCTATTATTTAAGGACCTCTTCTGAGCAGGCCTCCCGGCTTGGTTATTAGGAACAGAGGGATGACATAACTCCTGCCACTAGAAGCTCCTGGCATTGTAATAGAAGTCATTGTAGTAGCAATCACACACACAAGCTTTTGTGGGGTTGTTGCCTTCTTTTTGAAAGAATGCTGTCCTTTTAACTGCCGCATACAGGTGTGGCCAGCAGCCCTGCCTCCCCTGCTCTTCCTCTGCACGGCAGACCCGCCCCCCCGAGGTGCTGAGTGCCGAGGGCTGACAGTGACTGATTCATTCCATCTTCTCCTTGCTCCCAAATCATCGGTGCCATTTCTATTAAAAATCATTAAAAATGTACTTCTGTATTTCAAAGTTTGTTACTTGATTTTGTGTCCCTATTAACCTTACATAGTATTTTAGATTGGAACATTAAGCTAATTATATTTTTGTCCTAGACTGTATCTCAAACATCTTTAAAAATAAGTCACAGCTATCGGTACACTTGCTTTTCTGACTAAAGGATGCACTTTTTTCCCACCGAATTTGGGAGGAATTATGGTTGTTAATGCTGTTGTTGAGTTCTGTTTACATTTACACTGGTGAGACATTGTTATTTTTGTTATTAAATATTTTACCACATTTTTTGCTTCAAAATTTTTTCCCCTATTTTCCTCCTCTAAAACCTAGGTGCATCTTACTGTCTGAAAAATACGGTATTTGTTTTTAGAAAACCTTAACTTGAATCTCTCTCTAATCCTCTCCAATCTGTCCCAGAAAAACATAAGAAAGCGCCCCCTACCCTCCACAAGAGAAGATCCCCACCAGCGTCTGGGTGAGGCTGCAGAGGGCGGAGTGTCCCCTGCTCAGAATCTCCAGTGCTGCTCTCAGGCCCGCCCCTCAGCCCATGCTGCTGCAGTCCTCCTCACCGTCCTGGTTTGGAGAGCCGCACCGGCAGTCCTTAGACAAGGTTTATTGAGCAATGAAGAGCTACGAGTTGCATTCATAAAGATTTCAGTAAATTAGGAATGATAATATTCCTACTCTTCCCCCTGCCTGTTTCCTTGTTTTTGGAATTCAGAAACCTTGGTATGTATAGTTGTTGACTTGTTTTGTCATCGTTCGGCATTTATTGAGCACCTAATAAATGCCACGTTGCGTTGTAAGACCTGGAAATAGGGGTTGAGTGAATGAGGCAAAGGAGCTCCCTGTTCTCATAGTGCTTACACTGCTGTGTGGGTGGGTGCTGAAAAACAAACAGGAAAGTATATGTGCTATAAATCAAAATAAAACAGGGATTGGGCTTGGTGGACTGCTTTCAGTTGGCTGGTCAGGACGGGCCCTTCTGAGGAGGTAACATTTGATAATACCCAGTCATTACTCCTGAGAAGTGGACGGTATTCTGTGCATGATTCTGGCACAGAGCAGTGGCAGAGAAACAAAAGACAAAGGAAACAGAGCCCCCTGTTGCAGAAAATGCTTAGATGAGGAGTGAGGCCCCTGGCCTGTCACATTTGACCCCTGTAAGCTGTGTGGCCTGGGGCGAGTCATTTAAAGCCAGTGGACCGCTGGTTCCCCAGGCGGCGGGACTGAAAGGGCTGGACCCATGGCCTCTAAGGTCCCCCATTGTCTCAGGTCCACCTTCCTGGCTTGCTTTGCTCTGCATGGTCTACACTGCCTCCCAGTGTTATTAAAGAGACTTGGGTCTCTTTTATGTGCACTAATTTGTATTCTTGATTCTATGCCTGTGGTTCTGTGTAACGGTTAAAGCCCTGTGTGATCTCAAGAACGACGTGTACACGGTGTGGTTGCTCTCTGTCCCTGCACAGGTCAGTCCTGCCTGCCCCGCTTCTCCCCAGGACCGGGGCCTCTGCCGTTCTGCCTCTAGGGAGGCTGGGTGCTCTGCGGACATGGTCGCATGGCTCTTTGTGTACCTAGACGATGGTCATGCCAGTGCTGGCTTCAGCTTAGATACAAACCAGAGACATAAAAATTTGATTAGAATCAATCCCGCAAGCAGTGTGATGTGAAGTCTCACATGACTGGTGTTTACTTCTGAACACAAGTTGCTGAGTATTATCTAAACCCTTGCGCTCCCCTCTTTAGTCAGGTAGAGCTATTGGAACAGAGGCCCAGGCAGGGAGACATCGCGACTCCCATAGGAAGCAATTTTTTAGGTGGTTTATTTTTCTTATGTGAAACTTGTCACTGTTTGGGTGTCCTTAAAGAAAAATCCTGCCTCCGTGTGTGTAGCTCAAATGCTGGGCAACGCTTTACTCTGAACTAGTGTGTAACGAGAAGCTGTGAGGAAAGTAGCCCCTCTAATAAGGAAAAGACTCCCCTCAGCAAATGAAAAAGCCCTCTGAAAACTTGTGTTTCTGCTCTTTAAAAGGCAGATGTTTCACCTAAAGCTCCCTGTTTGATGGGAAGTGCTATTGCAGTTGCCTCGAGCAGACCAAGGTAGAAACTGGCCCGTTCGGCAGTCCCTCGTATACCCAGCTGGGTCGCCGTCTCCCTGTGTGTTCCTCCTTTGGTGTACTGTGAGAGTATTTACTCTGGTGAAATCATGTTGAGACAAAGAAATTAGCATTAACCCAGTCTCTATACCTCACAACTACTCCCAGGATAATTAGACATGGGATTCATAAAAGACATTCCTCCAGATTGGAGATGATTCCCAAGCTGTGGGTCTTTCATGAAAGCCAAGTTCATGCTCAGCTTTTGGGCTTGTTGGGAATGCTGGTAGCCCAGGGCCACAGGGAGCGAGGCTGCCCGCATTCTCCTGCATCCCGCCGGAGGGCCAGTATCGTGAGTGCCTGGTGTTAGTTTATTCATTCTACAAACATACAATGAGGACTAGTCCTGCGAGTCTAGAAGTGCTTTAGGCAGTGGGGGTGCTTGGTAACTGGACCCTGTTACTTCCTGGAGTGCTCCCAATTTAACAAGATACAGACATACAAATGGGTAATTATAAAGTAATACGTTTTATGCTGTGAAGGAGGTGCATGCAGTACATTATGTAAATGTAAAGAGAGCAGGAAGTATTTAAATCAGAGTGAGATCAAGGAAGGCTTCCTGGAGGAGGTAACACTTGAGCTGTCTGTCATGAGGGAATTCTGGGGTTTGATAGAACAGTGATTAAGTTGCTGTGAGTTTCCAGTGTTTTGGGACATGTTTGATTTGTAATACGTAATATCTCAAGAGTTTATCAGAGGTCAAAGATTATTATCAAATACTGAACTTCCCTTCCTGACTTAAGATTCATAAGGAATTAAAGAAGCAAAGATTTAGGATTTTTGAAAAGATAAAAGGATTATCATTCTGAGTTTACTAATTTAAAAATATAACTTGACAAATTGGTTAGTAACTTTAGCAAAACAAATACAAAAAGCCCATCATCTTAAAATTATATAGATTGAGATATGCTTTTGCTATTTTAATGTATTTTCTTTGATTTTATAACATCAAAGAACTAGTTTTATAAAAAAAAAGCTATCTTTTTTTAAAAAAGCAAGAAACATCTGGTTAAACACAGAGATACAGACTCTCACAGGCGCTCAGCTGCCGGCACTCACATGCCGCTTCTGGCCCTGGCACCGCCTTTATCTCGTACACTTGCCAAACTGAGAAATTACAATGTTTTTTACTTTAACCTTTCTTTTCCTGGGGCCGAGAGACGTACATGAGAGAGGTAATTTCTAGTACAGTATAGTACACAATAGTTCATTGTGCAGTACTTGGATTTGTATCTTTTAAAAAATTGTTTCTTGCTTTCCCTTTGAAGGTGGTGTTTGTGAGCCCAGTGAGGCGGCTGGGGTTTGGGAGCTTGGGGCCCCTGGGTGCTGTGAGGCCTCCCTCCAGAGCTGACTGGCTGCAGTGTGGGGCAGGAGACATCTTCAGGAGCCTTGCCCGAGGCCGGAGAGGGGCCCCTGCCCTTGCAGTCAGGGCACAGTCTGAATGTTTTCGGTGGTCTTGTTGAAAAAACGTTTATTCCATACAGTCTCTGAAGTTCACCCTGATGCGTTGGACACTGTTGCCCGAACTCTGCTCTGACCTGTCTTCCACAGTGTGACTGTGGTCACCCCATTAAGTGCCAGTAAGCCTCTGGGTGTTTGCCTCTGTGCCGGCGTGCCCAGTTAGAAAATGCAGCCATGCTCCTACCAAGTGATAGAGCTGGAAGCAGCTAGAAAAGTCTTGTCTAAAGTCTCAAAGTAAAAATTAAGGTTTTGACAATGAGAAAGTAGAAAAAATGGCATTCTGTTTTCCATTATTCATCCTTTTGTCACTGATTTAGGCACTGAGTGTGTCAAACACTGAGGAAGCCCCGGCCCAGAGTTGTCACTAAACAAGAAGGAGACACGTGGGGCTGAGGGGCTCCCGGGGGGGGGGGGGGGGAGTGGGAAGGGAGCAGGTGGGTGGCCATCAGGCCTTGGGCAGGTGGCCCTTCCAGCGCAGGCTGCGCCCAGGGGCACTGCTGCCGGCCTTTTGCCATGGTGGTTGGATCCAGATTCATCTCGGATGAGGTCATTCATCTTGCCAGGGGCGATGGTTCAGTCTGCCCAGGAATGGAGGTCTCGGTGGCCAGCAGAGGCTCACGCTCACCCCCGTCCCTGCGTGTGTTCCTGTCTGAGATGGTGGCCTGCCTGTGCCTCCCCTCCTCCTGTGCGTGTCCGCAAATCCCTGCTCAACTCGTCAACTCGTCAGCTTGACTGCAGTGTTCCTTACTAGAGACTCCGCAGTAAGAACATTCAACAAGGAAAATCGGCATCTGAAAGTGAAGGCAGACTTGGTCACACTGTCCTTGATGGCGGTGGGTGCTTAAGGACACTGTGTCTAGACTGTGCTGTGTGTGGACTGCAGGCTTTCAAACTGTGCCCCTCCTGCAGGGCGCCTCATTTGCACCCCTGCGGCGGGAGCCCTCAGGTCACACGTGAGCTTAGGCAGGGTAGGGACGCCGCTTTAAGGGTACGGGAGCATGCAGAGGAAAGCACCAGAGAAGGGCCTGGAAAGTTCTCCAAATGCTCTCCCTGCCCCTTACGCCAGTCGTTCCATGAAAATTGCTTCATCCTCCCTCCTGCAGATTGACTCCCCGAGCTCTCTGATCCACTCGTGCAAAATGCCCACGCCTGTGTGTCATTTCAGTGTTGCTGTCCCAAAGAGATGGTGCTGCCTTCGTGTTCCAGGGAAGGGCCTCTGGTGGGCCCAGCATGGTCATACTGCTACCCAGAGCCACTGTGGGCTGTGGCCAGAGGCGATGGTCACCCTGCAGATGGCTGTCAGGGCCCTCTGCTCCAACCGCGGGTGTGAGGAGTGGGCACGAGAGGAGCGCTGGGCAGCGGCCCGGCAGGTGTGTGCTGCAGCTCTGTGACCAGCTGTGGCTGGGACCATCCAACTCGCAGGCCCGGCGGTTCTGTCTGGACAGCTGTGCGTTAGTGAAGAGGTTGGGAGGGGACTGTGCACGTGGTGAAAGCTTTAAAAATCTCTTATGTGCCGCAGTGTCCTGGCCACCAATTCCTCATCCTCCTTCTGTGGTCAAAAGAGCTAGAATTGTGTGTACATTGCGTTGGGTGACAGAAACAGGGAACTGGACGCTTGGCCATCAAAGTTGATCATGTGTCATTAAAGTACAGGAGAGGGATGGAAATGTGAGGCTCATGAAAACCCTCTCGAGACACGTAATATTTAGTATTGTTCATGAAAGTGAATTAAGATCATGCAAAGGAATGGCTGATAGAACTGAAAATGTATGTTGGACAAATTTTGTTTAATTGAATCTTTTTCTCACTGAGCCATCTGGAACAATAGAGAAAATTAGCCCTTCTGAATAATGGGGTTTCCCAGAGAACTCTAGGTTTACCTCTTATTGGAGTTAACAAAGCATGTAATGTTTTACTTTTTTGGGTGTAACTCTATCTTCAACAAAGAATACATTGAAACTAAATCTTTCCTCACACTGCCCATCGTTACCCCACCGTGCGTGCGGCCCACCGTGTGCCCCATGCTGACAGGGAGTGGCTGCTGTCGGCAACGGTCCTTTTTTTCCCCTCCAGATCTCTCGAAACCTTGGTTGGCTCTCTGCCACTATTCTTAGTGACCTCAAGTCACGTTGGATTTTTTTAAAAATCTGCTCTTTCAATATTCTGTGTATCCCTTTTCTGATTGAGACTGTACCTTTCCCATATAACAATATGTCCCTTCTGACATTATGTGAATTTGAGAATAAGAAAACAAAGCTTATTTAAGTAAAATAAAAATGAACAGTTAACTGGGGCCCGCGTTGGCGTGTGGTGGTCACTCTCGTGAGGAAGGGTAAGGCGCGCTGTGTTTGTGAGTGAACTTCCCGGCAGTACTGTGACAGCTGGAGGCTTCGTCACTTCGTTTTCCTCAGCTGTGTTCTTTACGGCGGAGGCTGCCTGGTTGAGTGATGCCCAGATGAGTGAGGTGGCTGTGCTAAAGCTGTCCGCGTGCTTCAGGGAAGCCACTTTATTGTTTTTGGCAGAATGAGGAGAAAGGTGTGGTGGAGAGAACAATATTAAGGGCTCAAAAGCTCATCCTGCCACCCATTAGTTGGGTGACCTCAGGCAAGCTGTTTAACCTCACACAGTCCCAAGGTCCTCGTCTGTAAACAGAGGGAAACCCGTGGAGCTGGGCTGATGGCGATGTGACACTGTGCAAGTGAGGGACTGTCCGAGTGGCCAGCACACCAGTGCTCAGTGCACATTGCTTTTCCTCCCCCGTCCCTAGCTCCTTGCAGACCAGCCACCATGGAAGCAACAAGGCGGTGACCCACATGGAACCAGGAGGCCTAGGCACCCTTGAGGGGGGTACCTGGGTCCAGTCCCTGAGACCGCATGCCCAAGGCCCTCTAAGACAACGGCCAGGCTCGCTCTGCCATGCCCACTCCCTGCACTGGAAGTCTGCGCCTCTCCTTGCCTGCACCCATGATGTGGCGTAAAGCAAGAGTTCGTTCCCTGAAATGACAGGCTTCGGTCAGCTAGCCGGCTAGCCATATGGTGAGGCCGAAACACATAGGCAGCCGGCATAAAGTGTGTAGTGTGCTGCTGGACGGCAGTCTTTGTAATTCAAATCTGTTCCCCTCTCACAAAACACATCTCTGATACCTCTCCTCAAGTTTCATGCCATAACTTTAAAACATTTAAAGCCCTGTTCCTCACTAGTAACATTTGGGTGGGGGATAAAGGAAGGATCTTTTATTCCAACCTGCCTTTTTGGGTTCTTCACCATTTCTGAACAAGGCTGTGATATTACCTGACACCAGTTGTGGGTGGGGGGGGGGGCAGATCTTCACTTGTTCCTACCGACAGCTCTGCTGTCCCATGCCCACCCCCCCCCCCACACCCCCCCGCCCCACTGGCTACACCAGTCAGGACAGAGCACCACCCTGGGGAAGGGGGCTGGGCTGCGGAGCCACAGGGTATGGGCCGGCAAAGCCCTCGGCTCCCTACCTTAGAGCTGATGGGGCAGGAATTACCCCCTTTTCCTTTCTTCACTTCTTGTAAGTCAAGGCCTAGAAAGCTCTAATGCCTCAGAGTTAGTGCTATTCATCTCCCCCAAACAGGTCCATCTGGAAATCTTCAGATTTTCCTTTGGGCTCCTAATAAATGATTCTGCCCCTTTGGGTTTCTGGTTCTGTTTGGTTAGTGGGATATTTTGTCAAGACTGGAGTTTGGTCCAGGAAAAAGAACATCATGGGTTTCAGCTGGAGGGAGGGGGTCACCTTGTGCCTCCTTGAAATCCACTCTGCAAACGGTGGCCCACCGGCCATAGTGACTCCTGGTGGAGGGAACCTGAGCTTTAACTGGCTCCCTTTGAAGCTGGAGCAGTAATTGCGGCTTTGATTGCACCAACTTCACTGGTGGGTTGGGCTGCGCTGGGGCTCGCCTGGCCCGGCCCGGCCTCGCCACAGCCTCCCAGTGAAGCCTTAGATGTGGGAAGTCTCCAGTCTCCGAGCGTCATGCCTGTGGTTTCTTGAAAAGACTCTTGATCTGACCAGTTTTATATCTGTGAAGCAACACTGTCAGGCCCCCATCTGTCCCGTCTGGAGCTAAGCCTTGGTCCACCCCGACACCCTCGTATTTATAGGAGCAACCAGGTTCAGACTGCCTCATCTGAGAGCAAGATGGTTCCTTTGCCAATTTACTTAAATGTTGGTTCCACTGTTGGGAAAGTGTCCAGTGGGGATGAGTTGCTTTTCTGGTTGACACTTGTACAGAGGAGTTCTGAAGTCCGCTTCTCAGGATGATTTGTAAAAAGACACTGAGATAATGAAATTTATAGTGGGGAAATGTGCAACTACTTGGAAAGAAATGGCTTTAGTAGATGTTGAGATTCTTTCTGGAAGTATACATTGTCTCTGCTGTAAATAGCCCCTCTGGACAGCCAAGTTTGTTTTAACAATTATGCTAGTACTGTGCTCAGCTCAAAAAGGGAGGTGGGGCTCTTTGGGGTGAGGTCCGAGGGGAAGGACGCCTGGGCAAGCACCGGTGTGGGCTGCGGCAGACTGGCAGGGCCAAGCCCCGCTCAAGCAGTGGGACCGCAGCCGCGGAGGTCTTGACCTCAAGACCTCAGAGTCAGGCTGCGGTTGGGATTAGGGACAGTACCAACAGAGGGACAGTTTGTCCCCCTCAGCCTGCAGACATTCCTGGCTTCTGATGGCCAGTCCACTCTGAGCCACAGCACTTGTCGTCAGCTGCCCTGAGCCCCGAGGCCAGGGCTGCAAGGCCGTCCCTCCTCAGCAGGAGCAGTCCGGAGCAAACCCGTGAGAATCTGGGCTGCAGAACCGCAGTGCCCTCACTGCTCTCTGAGCTCTGCTCCTTTCTCCTGCGGAAGACAGGGTCCTGCAGCACTCTGGTCCTCTAGGGTGAAGGGTCAGTAGGTACCCTGCTTACATTTGGAAAACCACAACACGGTAGTGTGTGTTTTCCTGTTAAACAGGGCAAGGGTAATTTTGCAGGCAAAAGGAACTGAAATTGTCATTGAAGACCTCCTCGGCTGACCAGCACCCTGTGTCTGACTTCCTTCTGTTTTTTGTTTGTATTATTTTTTCGGTAACTACCCAGATATGCAGATAGTTTCTCCAGTTCCGAGGAGTCATTCTGAGGGCCAGCACTGGTGGTGTTGCAGTCATCCCAGTGACAGCTGACACGTTGCCGGGCTCCCTGTGCTCCGAGGGTCTTTGGCCTCTCCTCCCTGAGCAGTTCCGTCTCACTGAGCTCTCTCCTTCCATAAACAGTGCTTTGCAACTGTAACCCCCCATCCAAAGTTTAGCTTTTGTTGTTAAACAGTTTCAAAGCATCCTTCTGTTTCTCCTCTGTTGTCTCTTTCCACTCACTTAAAAGCATGAAGAAGTTCACTGTTACGATGAATTTTGAAAGAAAACTGCTAGTGACAAGGACAGCACAAACACAGAAGGTTGGGATTCACCTGAGATCGTCAGGCATCTGCCTCCCCAAGTTCAAAGCGGGGGAGGCAGGTGCTCTCCCGGGTGAAGGAACCAAACTTTGGGATGCTTTCACTTTCCTTTTGTCTCTGTCTCATCCTGTTATGAAGTTATATTTTATTTTTAATTGCTTATTAAAATCTCAGCTCATTTTGGGATTTGGGGATTTTCCTTTGTGAAAAGTCATTATCATCAGCAATATTAAACAACAATTACTTAAATACTTGTCAAGTGTACATTCCAAGGCTAACATTAGAGATCCTAGTTATCAGGAAGGAAAAATCTTGAGAATTGTAAAACCTTAAGTAAAATTGGAGAGGCCTGTGCACCTTGGACTGAATGCGGTGGACCGGGCACACCCCGGGTGTGGGGGCTTGCGAGGGGCGCGTGCGTGCCCGGGCTAGTTGCGGTACGGTTTGGTCCCGTGTAGTAGAATCACACAATGGGCGCCCACAGCGGACTCACAAACCCACACCCTTTATTCACATGACGGTTCTTTCCCTGATTTGGCTGTTGCCCACCATTACAATCCATGTTTGGCCATGATCCAAAGTATTAAGTGTATTTCAAAAAAATCAATTTCACATCATACATACATTCATACATACATATATATATGTGTATATATATATACACACACACACACACACACACACACACACACATAGACACATACATGGAACCAAAATAAAGATTTCAGTAAAATGTACTTACCTCTCACGTAGTCTGGGGACTTGGGGCTGCCGTGCAGTTTGTTTTAACCATCACCAAATCAAAAAGTGGATTAATTAAGTGCAGAGACCTTAAGTCATAGACTTTAGTCAGTAGAGGTTAAAACCTTTTCAAGGCCTGTGGCAAATCCACATTAACAGCATTTCCTGTGTTCCTTCCTGAGGTGGAAAACGAAGCTCGTTCCCAACGTGCAAAGCCAAGGCAGCGGCCCCGGGACCTCTTCTGGAGATGGAAGCTTGTTGAAACCCAGACTGTCTCCACGGCTTGCCCAGTCGACCCCAAATGAGAACCGACACCAACTTCACTCTGAGGTCACTGTTAGAGACACTGATCCATAGAGACAATCACTGCCAAACCCCCGTTCATCTGCTGCGAGAGCCAAGTTCCAAAATAAAGCGTTAAAGGTTTTTTAAAGAAAATTGAAAAGCACATGAGTCTGCTAGCAGGCCCTGGGCCCGCTGGGCAGCGCGCCTCCCTCATGTCCCCACGCCCTTCCCCAGCATCTCGCATCCATGCCCGTCCCCTTCCGGCCAGGGCAGTCGCTTGGCTGCTGGGCTGCCACCAGCCACTGGGCCCGGCAGCCAGCCCGCCCTCCGCGTCCCAGTGGGGGCCTTGTGGAAGAGTCCCCTCTTCGTCTCGTTCCTCTTCCTTTCTCCCAAGGCTTTTATTTAACAGTGCAAAAGGATCAATCTTAACGTTTGCTTTTTTTAAACTTGAATTTTTTTTTAATTTACACTTTTTAGTTTTAATTTTCTTGTATATTTTGCTAGCTATGAGCTTTTAAGTAAAATTGAAAGATCTGGAAAAGTTTGAAATAAAAATGAAATGGAAAGAAGCCACCTTTGTTTTGAGCAGCATCTTGTCCAGTAAGTGGCTTCTCTGTGAATGACTTGTAACAAATAGTGGCCTCTCTGTCTTCGAAGGTGTTCGACAGAGCTGAATAAACGTAACAGCCAGATCCACTCTGTCGGTAGCAGTGGGCAGTACTACGTATTTCATTTTATTTTTCTTCTGATCTCTTCTTTTTTTTTTAATGGTAAACCTTAACAGATACTTTCAGTAGACCAGTTTGCAGTGAATTTTCATTTCTTCTCACCCCTTCTTGTAAAAAGCCCAGCACTTGAATTGTTATTACTTTAAATGTTCTGTATTTGTATCTGTTTTTATTAGCCAGTTAGTGGAATTTTATGCCACTTGTTAAAATGACCATTGATGTACCCATTTTTTTTAAACAGCAAGGCACAGCCTTCGCCCCAGACTGTCATCTAACGTTTGTCATTCCAGTTTGAGTTAATGTGCTGAGCATTTTTTAAAAGAAGCTTTGTAATAAAACATTTTTTAAAGTGTAACATTTTAAAAGAGTGAAGTTCCTGCTAATCTGGAGTTGGTAATGGCGAACTAAACCCAGGGCCAGGCCAGAGCCATCCGAGGTGCTGCGGGCGCAACTTTCTCCTCAAGGGTGCTTGTGTGGGGTGGGCCTGGCCCCTCGTTCCCAGGTGTGGACGGAAACCAGGGCCGAAGCGGAGGGTGTCCCCAGGATTCAGATGGGACTGACCAGTGGCTTCCCATCCATTGACCTAGCACGAGGACCGCTCATACTACTGGTGTAACCTAAATCTCTCGCTGAAATCCTATCTCCTCTTTCCAACCTTCAGTACAGCTGGGGAACAGCTGGCTACCATACTTGTAATCCTCCACATACTGTACTTGAAGATTGCCGTTAAATCACCCCTCAGATTTCTCCTCTCCAGGCTAAGTAATCCCAATTCCTTGAACCTTTCATCATCAGTCCTTTAATCATTTTTATTACTATCCTCTGGAACCTCTCCAATTCCTCTTCATTTAGTCCTAAACTTGAACCAGGGAGAAATGTCTATTCTGTGTTCAGGGGACCTACTTGTTACAAGGGTTTCATATTCATTTGAAAAATCTCAAGTTTTTTTAAAAAATTTTATTTACTTTTAGAGTTGGGAAGGGAGAAAGGGGGAGAATCATCGTGTGGGAAGTACATCAACACCTCTCAGATGCCCCCTACTGGCCTGCAACCCAGGCATGTGCCCTGACCTGACTGGGAATTGAACCAGAGACCCTTTGGTTTTCACGCCAGTGCTCAATCCAATGAGCCACACCAGCCAGGGCTCTTAATTTTTTTTTAAATGTATGTGAACCAAGTAGGTAAAACTGTCTAAAGCACCCATTGTGCTCTTTTCTGGAGTTGACTAGAAAATCCGACAAAATGATGTAAGAAGTGATATTTAAGTGTTACTTTTGGGGGGGGGGGGGGAGTCGGGGCCGGCAAAGGTTGTTGCAACATATTGATGGGGTCTTCTGGATTTTGGAAAGAAACCCATTAGTGAGAAAATTCTCTCCATCACGTAAACACTTGATACAGATCTGAGACTCGGGCCTTGCCGAAAGCCCACTTGTCTTCTCCCTTGGTTCCTCCTCCTCCACATTTTTGATACAAAAAATGAATAAATGTTGACATGGGTTGTCTGCATCCTCTCTGAACCGGTAGTTCCTCCCTTACATTCAGTCCCCTCCTTTTTCACATTTGCTTTCAGAGTAACTTTTCCCAGAGAACTTGAATGTCACAGTTGCTTTCTTCAGACAGTGGTTCTGGAGTAGGAGAGTCAAGGGCCCCCTAGAGACACCGGCCACGGAAGCTTTCCCGGGGGCCACCCAGCCACCGCTTCTCTCGGTCTGGGAGCCATGAGGCTTTCTTCCCAGCCCCAGGCTCCGAGCTCAACCGTGTGCCCTGAGGAGGAGGGTGGGTCTGCCTTTTTTCTAGGAGCCAACCTTCCTCTTAGGTCACAGTCAGCATGCTGGCCCTTAGAAGGGGTGTTTCCGAACAGTTTCGTGACTACAGCTGTCCTAGGTATGATCGTTGTTTCCTCTGTAGTTTGGTCTAAGGCTGCAACAATGTGGAACCTCTAATCGGGGTCCATGAGCACTAACACGATGTCAGTGTGACTCTCTTCTTAAGAAAAGCCACAAGGGATTCTGGTTTTGGGCTGGGCGTGGTGCACCTACCCCTCTGAGCACACCTCCTTGCGGGCTCGATGAGGAGATCACTGACCTCTACAAAGCTATGGCGAGGGGAACAGAAGAGAGACACCTGGCACACAGGAAATAGCTAATAAATGAATTTCTCCTTGAAATGTTCTGTAAGTGGTTATTAAACATACTTTTTCTGCCCCCTGTAAAAAAATACCATTCTGTATTGCCTATGGCCATATGGGCCATGGAGCACGTGTCCACGGACACGACAGGCAGCCAGGACTAACCAGTCTGTTCTGCACCAAAGACCAAGGAAATACAGAAAATGAGCAGTTTGATTTGTATTGAGTCATCTATGCTGATTTGTTTATAAGTATTTTTCTTACTCTGCAATAGCTTGTTACTCCAACTTCCATGCTGAAGCTTTAGGATGACCGCCTCTCTTCGCCCCTCCAGTCTCCGCCACCCACAGCCCCAGAACAGCAGGGATGGGGAGGTCCAAGCCACGGTCAGGAACCTGGAGTGCAGAGTCCTTGGAAGGCTGCAGTCACTGCGGAGGGGCCGGGGCTGCAAACTGCGGGTCTATGAATGAGCCCTGCCATTCCCCAGTGACTGCCCGGCATTTGACATGCCTGTGATTTCTGTAAAAGGCCCCTATAAACTAGTGCTCTTTCTTAGCAAGAGAAGAGTAGATAACAGAAAAATCAAGACAAACGCATTAATGACAACCACAGGCCTGTGAGTGAAGAATGCCATGCCAGCTATTGGCAGAATCCACAAGAGACCGAGCGCTGAAAGGGCAGCTGGTCTGAGACCAGGGTGTGTGTGGAGAAGCACGAGTCTGTCAGCCGTGCAGACTCGGCCCTTTACCCCTCCCTCCCGAGGGCACCACCTTTTCATTGGGGGAGCAAGAGCTGCCCACCTGGGGAGCAGTCTGCTGGCGGTCGTCTCTTCCCGGGACTCGGCCCACAGAGCTGACTGGGCAGGGCCAGACAGTGGTGCTCCCACCACACACCGATGTGGTGCCATCGCCTCCCTTTCGAGACTTGGACACGGAGGCTAATGAGCTAAACGCCAAAACCTCCACATGGCTCCAGGATGAGGCACGTAGGGCTCAGTACTTCAAACTGCCCCAAGCAGCTGCTCAGTTCAAAAGTGTCTTCTTCCCAGCACTGGTTCTGGAAGCTTCTCAGTTCCGTCCTCTAAACGCTGTGCAGTGGATGGCTGTTTAAGAGGAAGCAGGACCCAGAGCTCTCATTCTAGGAGGTTTTCCCTTCTAATACCTGCTTGCCTAGAAACTGACTACAGGTTTTGGGTGGACCATCCCAGTAAGGAGGCTGAGGTGTCCCACGGAGGCCGGGAACACCACACCCACGCAGCAGCATCTCCAGGGATGAAGGCCCGCATCGTCACCCACCGCGCAAAGGGGCTTTGCCTTGACAAACTGCACTATGGGAGGGCAGTTTCTCTTCTGTCCACATTCCACCATTTCCCTAACTACCGTGCTAGGGAAACTTGGGGACCCTCTCTCCTGTATATTTGCTTTTTCTCTGGGGCCTTAAATTACCCAGTCTACCCTCCATACATAAAATGTGACTTACTCCAGCACCAGGCGCCTACTGCAGCTCACTGGTTTCCTGTGTGCTCTTCCCTCCCGAATCCCCCTGCCAGCACCTCCCCAGAAGTTTGGGAAGATCTTCCACAGCGGCTGGAGGTGGGGTGTGGATCTCCAGCACTTATCTTTACCCGGGTGGACCCACAGCTGAACTTCTAAGATGCTTTTATAAGACTCTTGGCTGTTCCCAATCTTTAGCACTCTCTCCTCGAGTGTAAGATGTTCAGGCTCTCCGTAAGCCGTAGGCTGGGAAGGAGCTGTGCCTTCCTTCCAAACTGGGCAAAGAGGAGGCTGCCATGGTTGCTGTGTTATGCAACACAGCGTGCTCAGTGTGTGATGCCCACCATGTCGTTTGGTCTTCAACAGCCCTACGGAATCCGGGCTGTCATTCTGCCTATTCTCCCAGACAGACCAGAAGACGACCCCCCAGGACTACACAGGTAAAGAGAGTGGAGCTGAGCACTAGAACCCAAGTCTGTTTAATTCCAAAGCCCACGGTATTAATCATTTGCCATGTTGCAGAACTGGTTGATTCTGCAACAGCTACATTTGGTGAGTTTAAATAAAACAGTGAACTGGTATCAATTATGGGATTTTTGTCTTTCAGGAGTTAAAATTTGTTCTGCCATAGAAATAAAAACTGTGATTACGAAATATTGAGACTGATTTTAAAAATAGAATTTATACAACCAAATGAGTAGAAAACAGCAATGCTTCCATTGTTCCAAGTATTTTTGTTACTATTTATATAGCATCAATGCCTGTTTACAAAAAAATTAGTCCCACAAAATTATAGTCACTCCTTGTATTTTTAGTAGATTTAATTGGTTACTTTGGTTGAAATGTTAAAAGGATTAAAATCAAGGCGGGACAAGACAAAAGCCTGTTTCAAATGTGTGGAAAGTGTAATTGAAAAACCAAGAGAGAAAGCAGAAAGTACGTTGTATAAGCCATGACTAACATATTAGTTCTACCTTTTCTGTCAATTAGTGGTAGAGTCTGCAACAAGCTACTAAAAGCTGACCTGTTAATGAATCAGAAAACTTTCTATATAACAACACTCAGTGGGGAATCCATTTATACCAGTTTCTCAGTTCCAAAATCTGGTCCCACCTTGCCCCCATGCTGTGCCAGTTAATAATCCCCAAAACAGAAATAGAATTTACAGTGATATCAAAAGAAGCCAGACAACCTTTTCCCCACATGAAACTGTTATTAACAGTGAATGTTATGCACATTGAAAGTCCACAATTTTTATTTACAAAGATGTCTTCCTAAGCATTAAAACCATTCTTCAGGGAATACGGACTTCCGGCCAAGATGGAGGCATAGGGAGATACGCTTTGCTTCCTCCCATAACCACAAGGATAACAACCAGTTTAAAAACAAAAACAGCCCTGGCTGGCGTAGCTCAGTGGATTGAGCATGGGCTGCAAACCAAAGTCTCGCAGGTTCGATTCCCAGTCAGGGTACATGCCTGGGTTGCAGGCCATGACCCCCAGCAACCGCACATTAATGTTTCTCTCTCTCTCTCTCCCCCCTCCCTCTCTAAAAATAAATAAATAAATAAAATCTTTTAAAAAACAACCAGAACTGCCAGAAAATCAAACTACATGGAAGTCCCACAACCAAGGAGTTAAAGAAGAAGCATTCATCCAGACTGGTGTGCCAAGACAAAGAAATATGGTTCAAATGAAGGAACAGATCGAAACTCAAAAGAACTAAGCAACAAAGAGATAGCCAACTTATCAGATGCAGAATTCAAAACAGGGGTAATCAAGAAGCTCAGAGAAATGAGTGAATTTGTCACCAAATAAAGTAGTGAAGGCCATACAAAGTGAAATAAAACAAAATATACAGGGAACCAACAGTGAAGGCAAGGAAACCAGGACTCAAATCAATGGTTTAGACCAGAAGGAAGAAATAAACATTCAAACAGAAGAGAATGAAGAAACAAGCATTCAAAATAATGAGGCTTAGGAACCTCAGGAACAACTTTAAATGTGTCAACATCTGAATAATAGGGGTGCCTGAAGGAGAAGAGGAAGAGCAAAACATCGAAAACTTATTTGAAAAAATAATGAAGAACAACTTCCCCAATCTGGCAAAAGAAGCAGACATGTAAGTCCAGGAAGCTCAGAGAGTCCCAAAGAAACTGGACCCAAGGAAGCACACACCACGGCACATCATAGTTACATTATCCAAGATTAAAGACAAGGAGAGAATCTGAAAAGCAAGAAGTGGAAAGGAGACAGTTACCTACAAAGGAGTTGCCATGAGACTACTGGCTGATTTCTTAAAAGAAACCTTGTAGGCAATAGGAGGCTGGAAAGAAGTATTTAAGTCATGAAAGGCAAGGACCTACATCCAAGATTACTCTATCCAGCAAAGCTATCACTTAGAATGGAAGGGTAGATAAAATGCTTCCCACATAAGGTCAAGTTAAATGAGTTCATTATCACCAAGCCCTTATTCTATGAAATGTTAAAGGGACTTATCTAAGAAAAAGATAAAAAATATGAACAGTAAAATGATAACAAACTCAGAACTATCAACTGAACCTAAAAAACAAAAACAAACAATTAGAACAGGTACAGAATTGGACACAGAAATGGGCATCACATGGAGGGTTAAAAGCAGGGAGGGGCAGAGGGAGAATGGAGGAAAAGGTACAGGGAATGTACAGGGAATAAGCATAATTGGTAGACACAAAATAGGGGTATGGGGAGATGAAGAATAGTATAGGAAATGGAGAAGCCAAAGAACTTGTATGTATGGCCCATGGGCATGAACTAAGAAGGGGAGAATGCTGGAGGGAGGGGGGTGTAGGGCAGAGGGGGAGAAAAGGGAGAAAAAGAAATGGGACAACTGTAATAGCATAACCAGTAAGATACACTTAAAAAAAATATATATTCTCAGAGAATACCACCTTGCTAAGCCTAACTGAGGTCTCCGTGACCTCAGAGGCTCACTCAATCTTTTTCAACAAACCATTTCATCAATTGTGTGGTTTTCCTTCTATTCTCAAATTTTCATTTCTACAGTAGGAATATAACCACTAAGAAGGCAGTAAAGGGAAGAGGAGGGGAAAAGAATCCTCTTGACCTAAAACCTGGTAGTTACTGAGGACGCCACTCTCAACTAAGGCATTTATGAGGATGTTCAAGATGCCTTCCTGTTCACAAACATGATGCACAGAAAGATTTTTTGAAAGTGATAAAAGGATGTTCAGAGGCCAGGGTTTTGACTCGCTGGTAGGCTAAAAGTGCATTTAAGAATCTTAGCCAGAAAAAGACTGCTGTGACCCTGACCCTCACATCCTGGCGGGCTGGTGGTCACACTGCTGAGTTTTCTCTCTTCCCTGGAATTCAGTGGTCAAGAAAGAGCCCTGCCATTTTCGGGACAAGGGCCCACATCCTGTGGGCAGTCCAGTCAGTGCAAAGGAAATGAAGCCCCTCCTAAGCCCAGAACACACGGCAAAGGTCGAGAGCCAGCCCCAGAGTGAGTGGGCGGCGGGACCACGACAGTGACCTTAAGTAATGGAAACGGCGGTGGCATCACAGGTGCTTCCTTTTCTTCGTTAGGAAATGTTTTATAAGAATAACCTACAAGTTTCCTAACCAGGTTCTGTGTGTGGTAGAAATGTACATATTTATTTTCCTATTATGCTATAGTTAGATGCAAGAAAAAAAGATTAATAAGCTCCCTTCTGTCGGGGGGCGGAGGGGGGGGGTTCTCAACGATTAGGCTTATGACCCAGGACACCAAACAAGGATGCCCGTTTTGGGGACACTCCTGTTTGAAAATCTGGATTTGAAATCCTCAAATTTGCTATTTTGTATTTAATTTTATCATCAAAGCCTAGTTCTAATGCTGGCTCTGCTACAAAATTTCTGGTGACCTTGGGCACATAACTTAGGGTCTTTGTTATGAGGTCATGGGATCTCAGGGTTTCTGATGCCTCTCTAGCCTCAAAACTCTATCTTGGAAGACACTTTCACATGCCAATGACTAAGAGGAGCTATGAGAAAGGAAAAAGGACTCATGGATAGAGACAACACTGTGGTGATTGCAGAGCGGAGGGGGGCATATGGGGACTAAATAGTAATGGAAAAAAATACAATAATAACATTTTTAAAAATAAAAATGATTTAAAAATGAACAGTTTATCTTGGCCTGGGGATGTAAAGTACAGCATGGGGAATGTAGTCAATGATACTGTAATAACTATGTGTGGTGCCAGATGGGCACTGGAAATATCGGGGGGACACTTTGTAAAGTATGTGACTGTCTAACCACTGTGCCAGACACTTGAAACTAATACAAAATATTATTAAATGTAAATGGTAATTAAAAATATATTTTTAAAAACTTTAAAAAATAAAAGCAGTTCACATTAACATTATTTCTGTGTGTTGGCAGAAAATCTGGAGTGACACCTACAGTTGGGGCATGCGAGCACCCCGGCCCCACCTCCGCACCACGGCCACGTGAAACTCCAGCCACGCACTGAAGAAGACCGGGCAGCGTCTCGCCTAAGTTACCGAGCTTTACTCTTATAACCATTTAAGCATATTATCATTTTTAATTATACATGTTTATTTCAATTCAAATTTTCACAGATTAAAAGAATGTGTTTATTGGAGTCAATTTATAGGCAGTTTGCAGTGATGATTTCTCATGAAAAAAAAAAAAAAGAGAGACAGACCATAATCATTCTGATTTCAGATGTGGATGAAACCTCTTCCAGCAATCCAAGCACTCGGAGACACTCCTGCTAATTCAGCAGCGCATCTTGATGATGAGCTGAGTAGAGACAGGATACGTGGGTCAAGCCCAGAATATATGGGAAGGCTCGAGGCTGCAGGCAGCAAACGTTCTCATAAAGGTGCAATGCAGCGCTGCTCCCTGCAACACTTCAGACACACCACAGACACGTCCACAGCTACGTCCCCGAGTGGTGGTGATGAGCCCAGCGCTCTCGGAGGAAGTGCTCTCCCCTCCACAGGTGAATGTGTCAGGCAATGAATTATGAAAATGGTGAGGTTCCAAAAAAGTGTTTGCTCCAAGGCACCAAGGGTGTAAAGCTTTTTAGAAAACACATAGAAATGAACAGACTAAAAAAAAGGCATTCATTTTCGGCGGAGGACTCTGCTGTATGTAAATAATTATGTCGGATAGATTATAATCAAATTGCATGTCTAACAGACCGTGCTGTGGAAGAGAACATCTGACCCAAGAGCATTCCTGTGGCCACTTGGGGCAACTGCTGGTACGAGCTGACAGAGTTCTTCCCGGAGCCAGAGACCTGCACTTGTCATTTGTATTTGTAAAATCCTTCTCCAGTCTTCTTGCCGAGCTTGTTCTCTGCTACCATCTTATTCAGGCTCGGGCTGGGCTGAAACAAGGGGTTCTGCGTGTCCAACTCATGCCACCCTATTGAGAGGAGGGGAGAGGGCTTAGGATGAAGTGCAGGGTTGATTTTTACATCTCAGCATTCCTGTGGCAAGTCTAGAGGCAGGGCTTGAGGGGAAGGATCCCTACTTTGACGGGGAAGAGCCCCTTGGGTGTGGTGCCCCACAGGCCAACATGGCAGAGGCAGAGGAAGGCTGAGCTGGTGCCGGCCCAGGAGCCCCAAAGGAGGCATGCCGCCCGCCCCCAACCTCCCCCACCGCTGAGGCCTGGCTCTGCCGTGACCCTCCTGAGATCCCTGGTTCATCTGTGGCTATGCACCTCATTGGCACAAACAACTTGCAGAACATGTCAAATTTCTGAATTTGCTGCCACTGGTATTTTACGTCCTCTCAAAATTCTCAGGGTCATGCTCCAAGTACAACCTTCCTCACTCCTCCCAAACACATGAGTATTCTTTCTGAAACTTGGTAGTATGAGCTACATTCAACTTCAGTAGTGCAATTTTAACAATTATTTTTACCCTGTCTTCAGATCCTCTAGAGTAAAATGGACACTTTGTAAAAAACTGGTTTGGAGAGAGGAAGGGAGAGGAAGACAGAGAGAAGCACTGATTTGCTGTTCCACTTATGTATGCATTACTGGTTGATTCTTGTAAGTGCCCTGACCAGGGACAGAACCCACAACGTCGGTGCATGGAGATGACGCTCCCACCGAGCCACCTGGCCAGGGCCTGAAATGGACACATTACATATAAATGGCTGTGCATCTTGACTGCTGGGGAGGTGATGCTGATCAGAATGAGTGAGAGAAGGACGCCATGCACCAGTGTCCACTTCCTGGTTTGCACACCGTGCTGTGGTCACATAAGTGATGGGGCCACGGGACAGTACTGGACCAGGACTAAACAGAACCTGTCCAATTTATACTTGAAACTTCCTATGAATCTATAATTATTTAAAAATGAAAAGTTAAAAATAAAAACGATACCCTGTGAGTAGACACTAGGCAGTCACATTTTTCCTTCTCCTACCATCTATCTATTAACTTGAATCTAAGCTGGTATGGTCAGGACTTGGAAAGTCTACTAAGACCCTTATAATTTGTTTTAAATAGTCAGAGCCGAGAGAAGGACAACAGAGAATCCCAAGTCCTACCGTCCATGATGAACTTCGTGGTATCCAACCCAACGTAGTCCAGAAGTTCAAAGGGGCCCATGGGGTACCCAGCTCCCAACTTCATAGCAGTGTCGATGTCTTCCTTGGATGCGTCACCTGGGGAGAAGAGGGCAGCCCTGAGTCACCACCGTCTTTCCCGCAATTCTCCTTGTCAAGCTGTCAGTTCCAGAATTACCAGTTTCACATATTTGCACATTCAAAAAATATCCAGAGTCAGGATTTCTAGCCTGGTTAAGATTTTGCCAAATACGTCACAAGATTTCAAAGCTATTCCACCAGGCTATTTTGTGAGGTGAATTCTGTCGTTGGAAAGATAAAGCCCCCGTGGCCTGGAAACATGAGTTACTTTCTAATGGCTTGGAATTTTCCAACTCTGGGAATAATTTACTAAAATATCACTTAAAGCTAGAGCAGGTTTTTGATAAATGGACTTTTTTTTAAAGAACTAAGTTTTATGTTTTTGTATTTATTATATACATATTTTCCCATTCTAGCTTTCTTGGTTTTACAAGTGATGAGTATTACTGCAGAATCACATGGACATAAACTCCTCAGCCAAGATAATATTCAAAGAAAAGTCCAACCCTGATTTAGAATGGCCATGCGAGTTGGAAAATGTGTTGAGAAAGTCGACTAAGACAAGGGCCAATATGCTTTTTCCTTGGAACTTTATCCTAAACATACTGTCCTTGGACCACACGAAGTCTTTACAGAGAACAACCTGTTCTCTTTCTCTGAGATCAGGAATGGGAAGAGTCTCTAGTAACTGGCTATCTAGTATTTTGTTGCAAAGCATAAAGGGGTAATTATACTAAAATATTCAAATACTCAGAGGTGTCCTACCTCAATATTTCAGATTTGGGGGCATGAGAAACAAGAACTACTTAAACATCTATAAAGGCATTTTAAAAAACATATTGAGTACTAAAGTAATGCTAAAGGATTTCAAGGCAGTCTAAGGTGATTAAAATACCAGCCAATTATTAGATAAGGGTGACATTATCAGTACTCCACTAATTAGTCAGATGACCCTGAGAATTGCAACTTCCATTTCAGGTCATAGCAAGGCAAAGAAAACAAAAATGATCATATGCATGAGCCTTATTGGATATCCTCACTCATTCATTCCACTTGCACTCATCTGTCATGTACCAGGCACCCGGACTTAGAATGAGACAGAGAGAGCCAAGATGACCACTTGAGTGTGACTGCTCATGACACAATGGAAGGACTCAGAGGTGTAAATCAGACATTTTTCCATAACAAGTGCTGAAGATCCACACAGCTCTGTGGGCAAAGATGGAGAGGTTTACTCACATTACCATTACTTTACCAAAACCACCACCAGGACTGAAGAGAATCCCAAGGGAAGAGCAGGCAGGGAAGGGCATTCCAGGCAGCAGGAACAGCAGGAGCCAAGGTAGGAATGAGAAAGAACATGGTAACAGAAAAGTGGATTCTGCTCACAGAATTTCATTAAACCCCAAGGCGTCTACAATGTCAGAGCCGGAATGCTGGAATGACAGCCCAGCACATTCTTGTGGCTCAGCACCTGCTGCCCCCTGTGCCTGGTGCCCAGTGTCCTCAGATATCTGACATCTGCTCAGAGTACCATCTCTCTCCATGCATATAAACCAGCAACTGTCCGCACTCTAAGCTAGGACTCCTGCCAGAGACTGCTGGTCACAACCTAACTTGTTATCCATTGGTTATTTACTAGGGACTGTCTCCTGTCCTTGGAATACAGACTCCCTGGGGACAGAAATCTGATAGCATAATGCTCCCAACTTACCTAAATTCGTTTAATCAAACTTATATTCAAGGACAGGCAATGAATCCTAGAGGCAAGACTATAATTCTATATTCAGAGACTCACTTAACTATTTCAAAACAAAAACCAAAAATACACACACACACACACACACAAAGACAGCATATCTAAAAAAATAAAAACATAAATGGTTTTACAAAGTCAGCAAACTCTAAAATTTACTCTTAGTAATACAGAGGCAAAAAGAAGAGAGAAATAAATAAAACACACAAAGATTGGTGTGCCATGTGGGAGTTAAATGTGGTATTGAGTTTTAGAACAATACTTCCTAATCTTCCTTATAGTGAACCATGTCACTGAGAATCTGACACCCTCTCCAAAAAATATGTACATACACATAAAATTCTACATCAACCATAAGAGGTTCAAGGGATCCCCCTACCCAGTTAAGAACCCTTAACTCAAGACAACAAAGAAAAGCTTCCTCAGTGAACTCCCAGATCTTCGGCGTTGTAGGAACCTGGGATCCCAGGACCTGCCCCAGCTTGGCTCTTGCTGGCTCATCGGCGCCACCTACCAGCCATTCTCGGCATTAACAACAACCAGGGTCACAGCAACAAGGATCAGAATCTCTACACAGCCAGCATTCATTCCTTTATTCAGCAACAGTGACACCAGTGCAGGTCCTACACCAGCACTTTACGGGATATTAAGATGAAGACCCGGATATGGCCACAGAAAGAAGTACAGAAGGCAATGGAGAAGGGTGGCGACAACATAGATTAGGTCCAGCCTGCAGCCTGAGGACACCCTGGCAGGGCGTATCAACAACAGTGGGGGTGAGGTGTGTGGTGATGAAGGCAGGGGCAGAGGGTGAGGAAAGAAGGTAGGGGCGCTGTACCTGGCAGTTGATGACAGAACCACTGGAGGTCCCGAGGAGGGGAACGACAGTGCCCCTCGAGGAGCAAGTATCCGGTGACTGGGGGCACTCCCAGGGTGTCACCCGAGAAGAGCTAGCCATGTGGCCCCACCACCCTGCCCCAGCTGACTGATCTGTCAGAGTGGCATCCGATGGGGCCAGCCATCTGCTACTGGGCACCAGCCTGTTCAAAGGTCTGGAGAGTGAGCTCTGACCCACAGGGATGAGGTTGACTGACCCCACCAATCAGGCCACAACTGTAGTAGGAATGAATGAGAACAGGAAAAGCGAAGGCAGACAGAGCTGAAGGGCACTGAGAACGGAGGCCCAGCACTGATGACCCAAGGTGCAGAACATCAGAGCAGAGGTGAGGGGGCAGCCAAGTGCTTGAGATACCACAGGGGCAAAAGATGGGCGGTGACAGCCTGTGACTTTGTGCCAGCTGTCCAGCTGCCCAGGATGCTTAAGTAGATGACAACTGAGATGGCCCCTGCTGTGATGCCCACCCCTCGTCCTGACTGGCCTCCACCACCCCAGGGGGCCCTGTACCAGCCTGTCTGCATGGAGGACTCGCACCACAGGCCTATCAACTATGCTGGTTACGGAGTGAATGTCTGTGTCCCCCAAGCTCAGATGTTGAAACCCTACCCACAATGCAATGATACAAAAGGCGGGGCCTTTGGGAGGTGATTAGTTAGATGAGGTCATGAGGGTGGAGCCCCCATGAATGGGATTAGAGCCCTTTTTAGAGCTTGCTCCCTAGCTCTGCAATCTCAACAGGAGGACACAGCACAGTAAGGAGTCAGCAGTCTGCAACTGGAAGGGGCCCCTCACCAGAATCCAACTGTACTGTCACGCTAATCTCAGACTTCCAGCCTCCAGAACTGTGAGAAATGAAGAACTTGTTACTTATAAGCCACCCAGCCCGTGGTATTCTTGCTATAGCAGCCCAAGCTGACCAAGACAGTGTTGTATGGAGTCCGCCTCAAATGAGTTCAGAAAGGGCCGAGCTACAGAGTCACCGACTTCACTGTGCGACTCTGTGCTGGGCCCTGGGGTCCCCCAGCTGGGGGGGTGCGCAGACACAGCAGGCACTGCCTCCTCACCCTCTGGGACAGCAGGTACTTTCCATAAGCATGGCAGCAGAAGCCAGTTAGAAAAAGACCAGAGGGAGTGTGAACGCCCCTGCTGCCTTTAGGAGCCTCACTGAGACAGCTGACTAGCACTGGGGGGAACTGGGTGGCAGGGAGGAATCAAAAGTGACAAATGATCAGATGTGATGGGCCACAGAGGGATGATCCAAAATGGCTTCAGGTTTCAAAGCCAAATGGATCAGCTAGCCGCTGGATGCAGACAAGTGGAAACGGTGGCCGGTGAGCATCTACCACACCTCTGTGCTGGTTGAAGGAGGGAGAGCCTGAGGCAGTGGCGGGGACGTAGTAAGAAGCCTGACGTGTGGCATAAGGAGTTCAGACCGTAATGTGGCTTGCTGAGAGAAAGCTCCCACGCCAGACCTGACACCCCGCTGCTCTAGACACACATGCTGTGGCTCCGAGGGTCCAAGGCGGCCGTGGGGAAGAGACAGAGGGACAGCAATGACAGGGCGCTGGGGGGCAGCATCAAATCAAACTCAGAGCAGTTCCCCCACGGGTCCAGATTCCCCTTCCAGCTTCCCTCGCAGTCCACTAGGTGACAGTGAGGGTCAGACGGAGTCCACCTATTGAGAAAGGGACCACTGCCCAGGAGGGGACAGAGACAAGAGGAGGACTTTCGACTTACAATCAGCTGCAAGGTATATCTGAAACTCTATCAGAGTGACAGTATGTTTTAGTGAGAAAAACACCTTTAGGAGGCGGATCACCCACATGTTATATTCTAACCCATTACATTAAAAAACAACCCTGCCTTTCAAGGTAGGGCAAAACACTTTCCACTTTCTCTGAGGTGTAATTAGGCATATTTGCTGATAGATAAACACAGAAGTGTTGGTTTGATCTCGAGCAAAACTGAGGCAAATGTTTCCATGAAACAGAAAAGTTTGAATATTTAAAGCAGATTTTGAGAAAGCAAATGTGCTTTCATCTCTCCAGAAGAGCTGGTATAAACGTTTCGTTTCAAAAATGACATTCTTAGGAGCAAGCATTTGTGAAGTAATTGAAATCAATTACATTTGTTTTTTATCCAGTCCTATTAAAGTCTGTTTGCCTTTGAAGCAGACGTGCTAGTTACCTTCCCAGAGATGCGGTGGGGAAGGCAGACAGGAGGATACATGATGTTTTGTAACCTGGACCAGGTCCCAAGTCTTATATTTCTATTGACAAATATTAAGAAAACATTTTGACCTCTCTTAAGGTTAAAAGAACACCACCAGCATCACCAGCAAGGCCAACAGAGCTGTTAGACATGGTCTTCAGCACATCCAGCCCTGTTACTTACTTCCTATCATGCAACCTCAATTTTATTTTTTCCAAATATATTTTACTGATGATGCTATTACAGTTGTCCCATTTTTTTTCCTCCCCTTTATCCTCCTCTGACTTACACCCCACCTCCCACCATCATTCCCCCAACTTAGTTCATGTCCATGGGTTGTACATATAAGTTCTTTGGCTTCTCCATTTCCCATACTATTCTTAACCTCCTTGTCTATTATTTTTTTAAAGATTTTATTTATTTACTTTAAGAGAAAGAGGGGATGGGAAGGAGAAAGAGAGGGAAACATCAATGTGTGGTTGCCTCTCCGCACCCCCTACTGGGGACCTGGCCTGCAAACCAGGCATGTGCCCTGACTGGGAATCGAACCAGTGACGCTTTGGTTCGCAGGCGGGCACTCATTCCCTGAGACACACCAGCCAGGGCCCCTTGTCTATTTTGTACCTCCCATTTATGTTTTTTAAAAATTACATTTTATTGATTATGTTATTACAATGTTCCCAATTTTCCCCCTTTATCCCCTCTCCCCCCTGCGTCCTCCAACCTTTCAGGATCCCCTCCACTTAGTTCATGTCCATGTGTTATACATATAAGTTCTTGGAGTTCTCTGTTTCCTATACCATTTTTGACCTGTCCCTGTCTATTTAATGCCTACCAATTATGCTTCTTCCTCCCTGTCCTCCTCCCTATTCCTCCCCTCCCCCTCCCCACTGAAAACCCTCCATATGATGTCCATTTCTCTGATTCCGTTCCTATTCTAGTTGTTTCTTTAGTTTTTGTTTTCACTGTTTTTCTTTATTTTTTAGGTTCATTTGTTGGTAGTTGTGAGTTTGTTATTTTACTGTTCATATTTTTTACCTTTCTTTTCTTAGATAAGTCCCTTTAACATTTCACATAATAACAGCTTGGTGATGAACTCCTTTAGCTTGACCATATCTGGGAAGTACTTTATCTGCCCCTTCATTCTAAATGATAGCATTGTTGGGTAGAGTAATCTTGGATATAGGTCCTTGCCTTTCATGCCTTCAAATACTTCCTTCCAGCCCTTTCTTGCCTGTAAGGTTTCTTTGGAGAAATCAGCTGACAGTCTTATGGAAACTCCTTTGTAGGTAACTGCCTCCTTATCTTTTGCTGCTTTTAAGGTTCTCTCATCTTTAATCTTGGGTAATATAATTATGACACACCTTGCTGTGTTCCTCCTTGGGTCCAACTTCTTTGGGACTCTCTGAGCTTCCTGAACTTCCTAGAAGTTTATTTCCTTTGCCAGATTGGGGGAGTTCCCCTTTATTTTTTCAAGTAAGTTTTCAAAGTCTTCCTCCTGGCATCCCTATGATTTGGATGCTGGAATGTTTAAAGCTGTCCCAGAGGTTCCTAAGGCTCTCCTCATATTTTTGAATTCTTGTTTTCTCATTCTGTTTTGGTTGAATGTTTATTTCTTCCTTCTGTTCCAAATTGTTGATTTGAGTCCCAGTTTCCTTCCCTTCACTGTTGGTTCCCTGTATATTTTCCTTTATTTCATTTTCATATACTTCACTTTTTCCTCTATCTTGCTACCATACTCAACCAATTCTGTAAGCATCCTGATTACCAGTGTTTTGAACTCTGCATCTGATAGGTTGGCTCTTTGTCACTTAGTTGTATTTTTTCTGGAGCTTTGATCTGTTCTTTCATTTGGGCCATATTTTTTTTTTTTGTCTCAGAGCAGCCGTTAGGTTGTAAAGGGCGAAGCCTTAGGTATTCGCCATGGCAGGGTAACCCATGCTGCTGTGCTGTGTGTTGCTGTCTGTGAGGAAAGGCATCCAAGAGGGAACAGTGCTGCTTGCTCAGCTCTCTACTGGCTTTCAGTCATTTTCCTGCTACCCACAAACATATTGGCCCTTCTGGTGCTGATTCCCAGGTGGGTGGATCTCTCCAATGAACTCTCCTGTGAGGCTAGGAGTTTCTCCCACTGCTGCAACCACCTCCGGTTTTAACCACCAGAGGTTTTGAGGCTTTATTTCCCTGAGCTGGAACCCTGGGTTGCGAGATCTGTCTCACTCCCCAGTTATTCCTTCCGGTTTATCTGCACACAAATGTGGGAATGCCTGGTCCTCCAGTTGCCACCTTGCTGCAAGTCCTCTCCACCCTGGCTGCCTGTCTCCACCCCTACTACCAGACTGGATGAATGTTTCTTCTTTAACTCCTTGGTCATCAGACTTCCATACAGTTCAATTTTCTGGCATTTCTGGTTATTTTTTGTTTTTAAATTTGTTGTTGTCCTTCTTTTGGTTGTGCAAGGAGACAAAGTGTATCTACCTATGCCTCCATTTTGGTTGGAAGTCCTAGGTTGCTCATAGCTTCAATTTTAGAACCTTAAGGAAAATCGAAGGTCACCTGATCCAATGATTTTTACACAATGATTATTATTATTTTAAGTGATAAACCTTTTAACCAAAAACTGAGACCCAGGCTATAAACCCGGGCTGGCTGTGCAATTGCTCTAGCTGCGACTACAGTGGAGGGTCCTAGACCCACACACCTCAAAGGCCTCAAAGAAAACCCACAGATCCCTGGGAACACAGTGGCAAAGGTAGCAGGGCCCAGGGCGAGGCCGAGTCCCACAGCCAGAAGACGGAAGCACCTCCCCTGCCCTGTAGGGCCCGCCCTTCCCGCAGACCCCACATGAGGACTCCAGAGTGCAGGGCCTCCCAGACCTGCTGCTCCTGCCCAGCTCAGGACAGCTACCTCGTTCAAACAGCCGGACTGCTTCCATGAGGTACGGCACCAGCAGGCGGTTCACAATAAACCCAGGGGTGTCCTGTATTAGGAGACAGAAAAATAAAAGATCAGTGAATTTTCATTGAACTTTACCTTTTGTGAAGTCACCTGGTTGTCCCTTCCCACCCTAGGTTATGTTACCCACATTTATAGAAAGATATATTTTCAAAACTGGTTTAAAGTGACAGCATGGGTCCTGCACGGATCCTGAAATAAAGGCCGATCAAGGCAGGGGGTCATTAGAAGAGCACAGCTTTGGGGCAGGCAGATTGGGGCTCAAATTCTAATACTCTGACCTTGCACCACCCTGAAATTTAGTTTCGTCATCTGTGGGATGGGAGGAATCGTTTCTATGTGCCAAATTGTGAAGACACATTGGAAACCATCTTTGCTGGGCATACTGCCCTACGCTCTAATGGTAGCCCCTTTCCTCCTCTCCTTGCCCACATTCCTTTCAGGAATCTAAAATAAGTATTGCTCCATCCCAAACAGCCCTCACAGGAGCAGCACTTCTTCCTCGGAGCCATTCCTGGACCATTCAGGACCTTCTCCTGCTTCCACGCACAGTGCAAGATGGTCGAGCTGGGAACAGGTTCCTGGACAACTGAGCAGATGCCCTGAGAGCTGGACCGCAGGCCTTCACACACCCTACCTGGGACCCACCACCCTGGATGACACCTTCCAAGCCTTCCCTCCACATGGAAACGCTTCCTCATCTCTGCCTGAGGCCAAGTGTGAGGTGTGGGTCCAACTACTGATCTCTCTTGGGGGCCTATGGGGCAGGCTGCAGTTATGTATGTTTTTTTGGGTATTTAATATACCTGATTCCATCAAGTAAATGCCGCCTCTTCTTCTCATAAAGGGCTGTGATCTCCCTGCAGGCAGAATCCTCACCCTGTCCCTGGGTTCCCTTCCGAACATACACGAGGCAATCCACAAAGTCGAGCCGAAGGTGACCGCCCCGCACTGCTCCCGCAGCTGACCCGCCTGCACGCGGTGCACAGCGGGCAGCACAGCCACAGGACTTGTGCCTGCTGAGACCATCCCCAACCCTGTCTCCCAGGAATACAGAGATCCACACAAAGCCTTTGACAGTTTAACCAAGATTATATTAATGAAACAAGATGATTTTATAACCAGGGCAAAAATGCTTTACATCTTCAAAAAGTTTATTGTAGAAACTCAAGACAGGGTACCGGAGTACATGAAGCACGTCATATACAAGATCGGAAGTCAGAAAGCTGCCTGGGAAAAATGTCTGCTACACTTGTAATATATAGTTTTTACAGAGATACAGTTAATATTGTCTACATAAAGATCTTGGAAAGAGTGCTAAAATTCACAATATATTTAAACACACTGCTAATCAAACGAAACAGTCACTGAAACAAAATAGCATTTTGCCAGTAAGATTATTGAGAAAGAGTTTTTTCCCCACGAAAATATTCAGTGCTGCTATGGATGCTGAGACAGACAGTTTCAAAATATTAGTGGAATGTAAAGAGACATCACTACATTGTTCATGCTTATTTATTTATTTAATATATTTTGCTGTGCTTACTACGTGCCTGGTACTGTTCTACGTATTTTACAAATATTAATTCATTTACTCCTATTAACTCTGTGAGAAAAGTACCATTATCACCTCCTTGTGAGGCAGAGGGCACTGAGGCACAGAGAGATTAAATAACCTGCCCAAGATTACACAGCTAATAAGTGCCAGAGGTAAGATTTAAACCCAGTCAGGCTAGCTCTCGAGTCCGTGGCCTTACCTGTTTCACACCTGTGAAATCTCACTATGAAAACAGACACACTGCAGGCACATCAAATGCCATTCTTCTTTGTCAGGTGTTGGTAATTCCCACTACAATCCTATAGTCCAAATCCAGTCCCCAACCTGTTTTTTAAATAAAGTTTTACTGACATGCAGCCACACTCAGCATGTGTTTGTCATCTGTGCTGCTTTTCTACTACAACAGCAGGGTTGAGAAGCTGCAGCAGAAACCATGTGGCCTACTATATTCACTGCTGGCCCTTTACACAACAGTGTGCAGACCCCTGTCCTATGTGGTTGCCGTCTATTGTCTAGACACCTCACCCAGAGCCTGAATAACTGACCCACAGACTCCCAGAAAGCGCTAAGGTCTAGCCCAGAGAAAGTGTTCTGGATGATATAACAAAAGTAATTTTATGAGACCAAAGAGTTCCCATCCCTGCATCTGCTATGGCTACCCCGGCAGGAGACAGATCCTTACTCTCCATGAGTTAATGACTGCGCTGCTGAAGACGCGCACTGGCTCGACCCCCACTTCCCCTTTCACAGCTTGCTTTTGATTCTCCACACACTGATGTTCTTTCTAACACATTATTACTATCTGCCACTAACACAGCATAGACTGGTAAGAAAGTGCAATTGTAACATCTGGTTAGTAATATGACTTCTTAAAGATTCAGGTGAGTTAAAACCACAAGACTAAACAAACAACAAATGAGTATTAAAATGATGAGACTCCCTAACAACACCACCCTGACTGGGGCAACGGCCCCTATCAGTCTGCCCTTTCCGGCTCCCAGGTCCACGCCGACAGACGGCTGACTCACATGAATCATGAACGACACGAGTCTTCATGGTTAATACAACGCTGAGTTCAAAGTTGAGAACCTTTTAGAAAGCAAGTATGCTATGAAAAGAACCGTGACAATACAAAAGCTTATGGTCAGAAAAGCAGGTGAGACATTTATAAAAATTTGTAATGGCATCGTGTGACACAACTGCTTCAGCAGAAACACTGCCAAGTCATGCAGATGTGTGGCCCCTAGACCTAGGGGACCCAGAGAGGAGCGAAAGCAGCAGAGACTGAGGCAGTCAGAGTGAAGCAGGGGACAGCAAGGGGGTCACCGACATCTAATCATTGGGCACCTTAAGAAAGGGGGAAAGGCCAAGGCTTGCTCTCTATCTGACTGCGCTTCTTACTGACAACACAACACAAACCACAACGCAACATTCCACCAAGAAACAGCGTTTTTAACGCAACCTAGGGCGGGGCGGCTGCTCCTCGCTCATCACCTCCCAGGCACACGTGCGGCGGTGCTGCCGACAGGGAAGTCTCGTGCTCGTTCAGCAGGCATGTGTACACCAGGCTGTGCCTGGCACCCTGGGTGGTTCTGGCTCCCTGTGGCCCAGCAGAAGCTGAAGCTGACAGGGTAACAAAATCCATTTATGGAAACACAGCCGCTCATCAGAAGTCAGCTGGGCCCCATTAGGATCCCAGCCTCTCCACGACAGCCTCCGGCTTCCTGGCTGGCAAGCCAGAAAGGAGGCGCGGCTCGCTGTCACCACTCGTGGACAGGCCTGCAGTACAAGCGCCCCATCTCTTGCCTCATTCTGCAATGTAAGAATTCTACCTGGAACAAGTCAGGGTCCCAGGAAAATCACCCCCTTTCAAGCTACTCATACTCTACCTTGCAAGAAACAGGATGCTTTCCCAGGGCTTTGCTGAAGTCCACCAGAGATTCAAACGTCTTCTGGCTGGTCATTGGTATTTTAATGACCTAGAAATGCAAAACAGAAAAGAATTATGACCAAGAGTCAACAAACAATTTTAACAGAACAATTCAAGAAACGCTGACCAAAGCATCCACAGAGGCAGCAAAAATAGAAAGAAGAATCTCAAGCCAGAAACAAAATGCTTACCAAAATGACCACTGTAACACAGTAAAGTACTACAGAATACACGAAATCAAGGCTTTAAATATAAATGTGTGTGCACATGTAGGGGTTTTACAGGCTTTGTTGCCGAGACAGACCTGGGCTCAAACCCCAAAGGCACCACTTACTGGCCGTGTGACTCTGGGCATGCTCTGTGAAACTGACACTGAAATCATTCTATCTCAAGGACCTGAGGTGAGGATGTAATTAGTTGAGGAGGTAGAGCATTACGCGCAGCCCCTAACAGGTATCAAGTGCTCAGTAAATGCTGGCTTTTGCTGGTGTTTTACTTGCTACCGTTCACTGCTTCACAGAGATAACTAGAAGTCTACTAAAGTATGATGACTGCCCCAAAGACTCGGCATGGAGTCCTCCCTTCTCTCAGTAGAGAGGAGCCCCAGAATATTGAGTGATCTCGCCAAGTCACAGGTCTCCTGGCCTCTGAGTTGAGTGTCTCCCCATTATTCCACCCTATTGTATGTAGATGCCCCAGAGACTAAAGGCTCCCTTCACTTCGGAACAGGCTTTCATTTCCAGCAAACAGGGGCTCATGGCTGGGGCTTGCTGCCCGCCAGGAACCTCAGGAGGGCACCCTCAGTCCTGTGAGCCCCCCGGAGGTACAGCGCAAGGGTCCAGCAGCCGGCCAGGATCTACAGGAGATGGCACCAAGCAGCACGCCTGGAGTCAGCCCTCGGGAAACAGGAAGAGAACTTAGCTGTCAGGAATTAGGTTTTGGCAAATGGAGAGAGAGCCAGGCGAATGTACACTCTGTATATAATTTAAACACCAGTTAAGAAACTTCAACGAGAGTCGAAACAAACAGGCTTGGCTTCAGCACCAGACCCTTTCTGTGAGCTCAGGCAGGGCAAACCAACCCTCGGGCCTCACCTCTCTCCTCTGAAATGGGAGGATGACACTTGACACGTCCTCATAAATGCCCTGTATGGCCCAGAGAGCTGGTGTCCGTGCGAGATGACAGGCGCTATACACTCGAAGAGAATGATCCTTCACGTTTTAATGTGACATGGTGTGGGGTGTGGCGGTGCATTCTGACACTAAGGGAAGTGAGTGGGTGGGAACAGAGCGCAGCACCAGGAGACGGAGAGGAGCACGGGGGAGGCCCGGCCAGACCCTGCTCTGCAGGCGTCAGGAATCCACCGCAGTCCACAAGCTGCTCCCAAGGAAGCCTCCATCGGGACTATGCAGATGGCGCTCGGGCCAAGGCTGCTAATTATGGAGTTTTAAAAATAATTTGTTGGCTTAAAGAGGTCAATGGTAAAGGTTTTTAACAGAAGGGCTAAATATTTATTCATTCAACGAAGAGCAACATGCTATAGATAATCTGCTCATAACTCTAACAGGTTCTGAAAATATATGTACAGTTCCAAGTCAAAAGGAAGAGCCACTCAGACACACATGCAAGCGCTGAAGTTAAAGAATGCACACTGAACAGAAGAGAGCACTTTTAGAAAACATTTTCTAGAAAATGCTAACATTTGCTAGTAAGTACTGGCTGTTAACAACCAATGCACAACATTTCCAAAGACACAGACAGAGATTATCGGATAAATGCAGTTGAAAACAACATTATTAGAGTGTGAAGTAAATCTACAAAACGTCTTTATCTCCAAAACACATATGTGTGTAATATAGTAACTAAAGAAAGTAATTAGTCCCTAAGTCCTAAAATGTTAAAAATTCCATTCCACTTCTTTTGCTCTTTTCTGCATAAAAGGATAAATGTGGTTTCCTCCACTCACCGCACCACCCCCCAACTTCATTCTTCAACTTCTTCAAAAACAGCCTTAAGGGAGGGGGCAAACTGGAAGAAGCTGGGGAGCAATGTCAGCAGAACAGATAGAGTCCTATCCCAGAGTGGTCAGAGTTGTCACCTGACAGAAAACTACCGGGAAACCCAGTCATCATTAACCTAGAAGGTACAGCTTATGGGGACGAAGGAAGGAAGGGGGCCTGGAGGAGAAGGCAGCAGTGGAGAAAACAGATCCCCAAACACCCTGGCAGGGAGGCCCTCGGGCTCCAAGGCCTGCTCCTCGGCTCCAGTCCCCCACAGCTGGCGGGCCAATAAACCCTCAACCTCACAACAAATGCTACTTTAATAGCTGCTGCTCCTCAGACCCTGTAATTAGTCGCCTGTAAAAGGCAAGTTGCCACATTTCAGGTGCAAATTGTCTATTGTGACTCCATCTCCCTCATAGCCAAGTCTCCAACCAAGTAAAAGAGGCCCAACCAGGAAGCTTCTACTTGGGCTGGGTAGCCCTCCCTGACCGCTCTCCTCCACCTTCAGGTTTGCGGTCAGGAGGTTTAGGGTTATCAGGAGCTCTTTAAATAGCTCTGATCACAACACCTAAGAGATGTGCCTCATCTGGGGACAATACTGAGGCCCTATTAAATGGGGCCAAATTCACCACAGGAATGGCAGACAAGGTGGTTCAGTGGCTCTTGTTCAACACCAGGCTGTCTAATAAGAACTCCACTTACAGCCTGGAGCAAACTGCCCTCAACGAGACCATGTGAACATGTGAAGCTTTCCCCTGAGTCTCACCAAGCCAGGGGTCTTCAGTGCTGCCTTCCCAGTCTGACACTTTTCTCTGCACTGCCCATCAGCTACGGCACAAATGAGTACATGACATCCACAAAGTTAACAGCCCTCCTGGACACCATGGGTCAGAACACAGGGCTGTGAAGGAACAAAGCACAGGGGCCCTCCACTGGTTCTACAAGGACAGGCTACAGCCAGAGAATCACAGCACAAGGACAACAACCTTCCTTCCATTAAAACCCATCCAGTGCAATCCCCAGTGGCAGGGCAGGTATGAATCAGAGAAGCAGGACTGAGAGCTGGCAAAGCAAGCAAACACACATGAGCAGGTACCCACTGACCTCCACGAGCTTCATCATGGGCACTGGGTTGAAGAAATGGAGCCCGGCGAACCGGTCCTGTCTGGTGGTAGCGTTGGCTATGCTCGTGATCTGCAAAGAGGAAGTGTTGCTGGCAAAGATTGTGTGTCTGTGGAGAGAAAGATGGTCAGTACTGGAATGAGTCCCATCTTTGGAACGGCCAGGACAACTCTTGGGGGCGCTGCACAAGGCAACTGCTTATTGCCCAGATCTGCGGTCCTGACCCCTCCAGAGAAAGTCAGAGAAAAGATACTTCTTCCTAAAGAAGCTGAAATCAAGTGACCTGGTTTGTTTAATTTTAGAGTTTTATATTAAGTCATTTAACAGTTACCTATTCCAAAGGTGTATTTAATCTTTGCCAATCTTTCCTTAATTTTACGGAGCAAAATTTCTCCTCTCTACTTGTATTAGTTAATATTCATGTTATGTGAGAAAAAAAGGAGGCAGCTACTTAACCAACTTCAGTCACAAGATTAAACTCTAAGTGATCAAAGACTAATGAAAGAAAGAAGGATGCATCAGACATACAAAAAATCATAAACACCTGGATTCTGGTAAATAGATGCACTTTGCATCCTCGCACAACCAAAAGTAGGAAAACAACAAATTTAAAAAACAAAAAATAACCAGAACTGCCAGAAAATCAAATCATATGGAAGTCCAAAAACAAAGGAATTAAAGAAGAAACATTCATACAGACTGACAAGAGGGGTGGAGATGGGCAGCTGGGGTGCAAGGCGGCAGCTGGCAGACCCAACAAGGAGGTAGCTAATGGAGCGGGTGGTACCACATTAGCATGTGGATAAACCAGGAGGAACAACTGGGGAGCGAGACAGATCCCCCAAACCAGGGTTCTAGTCTGAGGAAATAAGCCTCAAAACCTCCGACTGAAAAAAACCTGTGAGGGTTGTGGCAGTGGAAGAAACTCTCAGCCTCATAGGAGAGTTTGCTGGAGAGACCCACAGGGTCCTAGAACGTACACAAAACCACCCACCCAGGAATCAGCATCAGATGGACCCAGTTTAATTGTAGGTAGCGGGGGAAGTGACTAAAATCCGGCAGAGAGCAGAGCAAGCTGCACAGTTGCCTCTCTCCCATATACAGTGCCACAATGCAGCAATATGGGTTGCCCTGCCCTGGTGAACACCTAAGGCTCTGCTCCTTACCACGTAACAGGCGCACTGAGACCAAAAAAAAAAAAAAAAGGCCCAAATGAAAAAACAGATCAAAGCTCCAGAAAAAATACAACTAAGCAACAAAGAGAGAGCCAACCTATCATATGCAGAGTTCAAAACACTGGTAATCAGGAAGCTCACAGAATTGGTTGAGTATGGTCACAAAACAGAGGAAAAAATGAAGCGTATGAAAAGTGAAATAAAGGAAAATGTACAGGGAACCAACAGTGATGGGAAGGAAACTGGGATTCATATCAATGGTTTGGGGCAGAAGGAAGAAATAAACATTCAACCAGAACAGAATGAGAAAACAAGAATTCAAAAATATGAAAAGAGGCTGAGAAACCTCCGGGACAACTTTAAATGTTCCAACATCCAAATCGTAGAGGTGCCAGAAGAGGAAGAGCAAGAAATTGAAAACTTAATTGAAAACATAATGAAGGAAAACTTCCCCAGTCTGGCAAAGGAAATAGACTTCCAGGAAGTCCAGGAAGCTCAGAGAGTCCCAAAGAAGTTGGACCCAAGGAAGCACACACCAAAGCACATCATACTTACATTAGCCAAGATTAAAGATAAGGAGAGAATCTTAAAAGCAGCAAGAGAAAAGGAGACAGTTATCTACAAAGGAGTTCCCATAAGACTATAAACTGATATCTCAGAAAACTCTGTATGGCAAGAAGGGGCTGTAAAGAAATATTTAAAGGCATGAAAGGCAAGGACCTATATCCAAGATTATTCTACCCAGCAAAGCTATCATTTAGAATGGAAAGGCAGATAAGTGCTTCCCAGATAAGGTCAAGTTAAGGAATTCATCATCACCAAGCCCCTATTCTATGAAATGTTAAAAGGACTTAGCTAAGAAAAAGATGACCAAAACTATGAACAGTAAAATGACAACAAACTCACAACTATCAATAACCGAACCTAAAAAAACAAAAACAAAAACAAAAGTGAACTAAGGAAACAACTAGAACAGGAGCAGATTCAAAGAAATGGAGACCACATGAAGAGTTATGAGCAGGGAGGAGGGTGGGGGGAGAACAGTACAGGGAATAAGCAGCATAAATGGTAGGTGCAAAATAGACAGGGGGAGGGTAAGAATAGTATGGGAAATGTAGAAGCCAAAGAACTTATATGTACGACCTATGGACATGAACTCCATGTGGGGGAATGATGGTCAGAGGACGGGTACAGGGCAGAGGGGAATAAAGGAGAGGAAAAAATGGAACAACTGTAATAGCAGAATCAATAAAATATAAAATAAAATAAAGAAACACCTGAATTCTCATCTAGAAACATCAGGTAAGAAACATGAATGAAGATCTTTCCCCCTCAAGTGAAAAGCTTTACTTCTCCACTGAATGGGGACTCAAATGAAAAGAAAGAAAACCTCCTGGTCCAAAAGCAGCTTTAAATTAAGGGTTACACTACTAGAACTGAGGAAAAAAAGATACATGAAAATACATGGTAAATGTAGTTCAAGGTATTCTACTTCTAAAAAAGCAGCACCATTTTCTCTTGTATGTATAAAATATTTTAAAAAATGCACACTGACTTAAACTGAATTTAATTTTTAAGACCACAATAAAGCGCAGTGCCAAAAGCACACCAGGGAAATTTTTAAACAGGCAAGACTTCTAGGCTTTCCTATGGCGCCACCTGGTGGATGAGTATACACAACACAGTCTGATGCTAATTAGGACCACCAAGGCACCATCACAGTACAGGACGGAGAGCCACAGTCGGGGTTCCTGCTTACCTAAGAGCAATATTGCAATTGGCCTGAAAACCGGGGCAAGTGGGAAGAGGGGCAGAGGGACAGGAGAAGAAACAAGTAATCTGGAAAGAGGAGAGTGAGGAGAGAGGAGAAGCCAGTGTGGCTGGGTGGCTGGCCAAGAGCCTGAGGGAGGAACCAGTTCCCTTTAAAGTCACTGTAACACCCACCTTTTCCAAACAACTTCAAGTTGGCCAATTTAAAAGCTAGGTAGAGGGGCTTTCCTTAAAAAAATGACATTTTTAAAGTTTTAAAATTCTAGTTTTCAAAGTCAGTCAGTGGAGGAAATGCTATGAACCACTGCCTGCTATGGAAGGTCCTGAGAAAAGATCCCCTACAGTGACAGTGAGTGTGGCCCATACAAACCAGCACCCTGAGCCACAGCAGCAGGCCTCGTGGGGCTGGTGCTCAGGTGTCACAGCACCTGTGACCGGCAACCTGCCGCACAAGGGGAAATAAAGATGCACTGACTGGTGGGCACATCTTGTGAAAGGATGAAGTTACAACACAGCCCGGTCCCAAGTGTCCACAACCTGGGGCACTCCCAGCACACGTGTTACCCAAAGGGGAACAAGTCTCCTCCAAGGGACCGCTACACCACCCCCTATGAATCAGTGGAGCTGGCTCTGCTCCTAACAGTACCTCACATGCCTTCCTTCAACTCCATGTGTAGACACAGTACATATACACCCTCGCTGTTTCCCTGAAACACTTGACTTCCTTGGACCACCTTTTTTTTTCCCTTTCTGACACGCAGGCACAAAAACAAAACAACCAACCAACCAAAAAAAAGACCCTATTTTTCTCTTAAATATACTGATATAAAACCAACAGCACAAGCCTAATGATCATGAGCAGTGCCCGTAGGCCTGAGTGTGGAGAAGACAAAAGGGGGTGGTGAGGACTGGGGTGGATCGGGAGGTCCATGAGTGCCGGAAGGGGAGAGAGAGCTGGGACTCAGCTCAGCTGCTGGGCGCCTCAGCCGAGCTTTGCACCTGCAGTTCTTACACTGCAGCCAGGGAGTCCTCCTCCAGGGTCCAGCCGTTTCAAAAGACCTTCCATCTGGAATGTTATCTCTGGAACATACTTCAATCTCCTGTTGTAGGACCTAACGATAAACATGGCAGTAAAGTATATCTCAATCAAGCTACCTAGAATGAAAACAAGAGTGTAGATAAAGGTGGCTGATGACCTGAAACAAAGTCACATGTGCGGCATGCAGTAGGTGCTGCCACTCCTATTTGACGGGTTACTAGGGAACCTAGTCTTAGAGAGTTAGAACTGGGATGGTCTTGGGAACTCTTTACCCCTAACCCCTCAACTTAAATTACAGATGATAAAACTGAGAGCCAGAAGGCTTCCCAACAGTCCATGGTCAGAGGGAAGTGGTGGCAGGTGGCCCCAGGCCCCCCACTTTCCCTATAGTCCTTCCATTACTTGATGATGACAAAGAGGGCAATCAGACCAGCCACCGTCACTAGGGAAGGACCAACATTTCAATAGAAGCCAAACTGGGTTACACTGGGTTACACTCCCTTTCCTGGGGCAGATGACTGGTAACCTTAGAGACCTCCCTGCTGACTTGGGAGCCAACACCCCTACCAATAGAGTCTGTACTTTCTGCGGCCCCTAAATGCCAGTGCACAGAGCATGAGCAGGCAGATCAGCACAGTGCTGGATGGGTGACAGAAAGGTTAAGTCTCTTCTCTTTGTTAGGGGCAGGGCCTCTCCAGACACCAGGGTCATGTAGCTCTGAGGGTTGACACTCCAGTAGGCTGGCATGTAAGTCTCTCTTTAGCCACTGCTCACTGGTGGCTGCTTCTGAATTACTTTTGTCATATAATCTTAATCTGATTTTCAGTTCCATCGAAAAAAGAAGAAGTATGGCCAGACAAAACAGCAGAACACGAATGACTCAGTCAGGTGTCACATTCACCAAAAGCCAAGAGGCAAACACAGCATAAGGCTCCAGACTCTGAACACTTGAGCTGCACGTGTGAGCAAGCTTGCTGACAGTGCGTGGGGTCCTAAGCCTTGGGCACCTGCATGCCTGACCTTCACGGGTTGGCTGTCCTCTCCCGGCCTTTGCCAGAAGCCTGGTAAGAACTTCATGTTCCTTTAATGCTCACAAGACTATTTCAATGTAACACAGATAAAGCTCAAAACAGCAGAGTTCTAGGGAACTCTGTGGGGACACAGGAATCACTTACAATCATTCCACCCAACTAAATGGGACACATGAAACTACTTTGAGGTTCCTGAGCAGACAATGAAGGACCAGCCCAAGCTTCCTCCATCCTCTGGCTGGAGGATGACCCAAGACCCAGATGCTGCAAGAGACAGGCCTGTCCCATGGATGGACCCTCCATCGACTATAGGAAATCCCACCCTGGCTGGTGGACCACAATCAGATCAGACAGCTCAAGCCTCAGGAAGCAAAATGGGAGTCAGGAATGGAGAACAGGGCTGTGGGCCAGAGAAGGGGAAGTGGGCTTCATGTCAGAAGATGCCTTCCGGGGAGCAAGGCCGGAACCCAGGAAGGAGCCCTGACCCAACGAGAACGCCAGGGGCCACGTACTCAGCAGCAAACTTGTCCAGCCTCTTGAAGAGCTCGGTCTTCACCTCCAGTTTCTCCACAATGGCCTCCACCACCAGGTCCATGCTGTGGACGACAGACGCTGCGTCCGTGTTGGTCGAGATGCTGCTCAGGGCCTTCCCCAGAAATTCATCGCCTGCCTATTGCAGAAGGAGAACATTTGCTGAGCTCACTGGAAAATGGTGTGTGATTTGCTGCTTAAGCAGAAGGAAAGAGGAGGGTGAGAACAGGCCTCCACACCCCAGACACAACTTGAATGCAAACTGTAATTCTGAGAAATTAAACTCCCTGTGTTTCTAGTTAGGGAAACAGCATCTCCATGTACTTCAGACACCAAGGCAAGAACTCGGCCTGTGAGCAATCCCAACTGTTGGTCACCCAGCACTGTCAGGTACGGGGCGCAATCTTCCAAGCTCCTGGCCAGGTCTGCTCCTGTTACTCAACTGTCTACTCACGGCACCTGTGTTGGCGTGCTGTACCTGTTCCCAGAGCGACAGGCTGCTGTGTTCTGTTCCGTGTAATCTGTCCTCCCAGGAAAGGGTGAAAGCTTAGCTCAAGACCATCCATTAGTCAGGAGGTGGTGCTGGCTATTCCCCTCTCACAGGAGGTAGGGAAGAGCTGAGTAAGGGCAACAGAGAGGGTAAGAAAGCCAAACTCAGCAGTCATTCGTCAAATAATCATCGCCCATCACATGCCAGCAACTGGTGTTTCAAAAACACACCAGACCTTGGGACTCCAGTCTCCACAAACACCCTCAGGGTAGAAACGGACAATTCCTCTAGCAACTGTCATTTGGGTTGAAGATGTAATTTGCCCACAGGGCACCAAAATGGTCATAATCAGCACAGGTTCCCAAATCACCACGAAACAGCCAACTACCCAGAGCTGTTATAAAGAAACACAATGTGAGATGATGATAGGTAATTTTAAAATATCTATTTGGCCACATTTTAAAAAGGGAAAACAGGTAAAAGGTTTATTGAACCGAATATATTATCATTTTAAACTATAATCAATATTTTAAAAATTTAGATGTTTCATATTTTTTTCTATTGAGTCCTTGAAATCTGGTGTCTATTTTACGCTTTCAGCATAACTCAGATTGGACTAGCCACATGTTAAGTGCTCAACAGCCACTTGTAGCTTCACTGCTGTCCTGCTCAGTGCAGAGTTACGTGAATACAGTATGTCAACCAGACAGGCTGAAGGTGACACGTCCCTCCTTAAAGCATGTCCCTGGCAGGGGAGAGAAACACCAGGAGACTGCACTCCTCAGCAGGGACTCCCCACGGGCTCACGCACTCGGGCACAGGGACACCTATTCACACTCAGGACGGGGCCCAGTTTCTGCTCAAGGGGGACAGTCCGCAGGCCTCTGCAGAGTAAACAAGTGAAAATGCAGGTTACATATCTGGGTTCAGACTCACTGTGAAGACTATATCCATCCCTGTCCCTCTGACTGTTAAAGAGTGACAAGATATTAATAAAATGTAAACCCAAAACATTGAACATCACTTTCACACGTCCTGTGACAGCTTTTATGAAAAAAGATCGAAAATAGTAAGCGTTGGCCAGGATGCAGAGTATCTGGAACCTCTGTCCACTGTTGGTGGGAATGTAAAATAGTGCAGCCACTGTGGAAAAGAGTTCGGTGCTTCCTCAAAATAAACAAACACAGGACTTCCACAGAACCCAGCAATTCCACCTCCAGGCACATAACTGAAAGGACTGAAGGAGGGACTTGAACAGAGAGTCCACGGCTGTTCACTGAAGCATTATTCCTAGCAGCCAAAAGGTGAAAACAACCAAGTACCCACTGAGAGATGAATGGATGAGCAAAATGTGGCATACATACACAATGGAGTATTATTCAGTGATACACAAGAATGAAGTTCACGGATGAGTCTTGAATTATACCAAATGAAAGAAATCTGTCAGAAAGGGACAAATATTGTATAATTTCACTTATATGAAGTCCCTAGAATAGGCAAATTCGGAGAGACAGAAAGATTAGAGGTTAACAAGGACTCAGGGAGGAGGGAGTGGGGAGCTATTGTTTGATGGGTACAGTTTTTGTTTGGAAAGATGAACAGGTTCTGGAAGCAGCAGTGATAGTTGTACAACAGTGTGAATGTAATTAAAGTCACTAGTTAAAATGATTAAAATGGCAACTTTTATCATATACATATTTTACAATGAAGAGTTTATTACGGTAACTAGACACATCCCTGGGATACCTCCGATGAAAACCCTGCCTGCACTCCTCTCCGCCCGTGGAGGACTTCCATCCCAGCCACAAGGCAATCGGTCTGAAGCAACTTTCGCAGGCTGACAGACAGACAAAAATTCACTGGGGTGACTTTTGCAGTATTTCAAACTATTTGTGAAGGTCCAACGAAAAAGAGTCAAGAAACCAGAGTTCCCGCACTTCTGGGAGCTCCTTGGGCTCCTGCAGCTCTGCTGCTGCAGACGGTGACAAGGACCCACTCTGTGCTGTCCTTTCTGATCGGCACACACACCGCAGGCGTAGGACCTGGCCTCGGCAATCAAGACCTCCACCTAAGTACACTTTTTATTGTGTCACTCCCTTTTTAACTTGCAAGTACAAAAATCATCTTCCTGCTTCTCCCTCACCCATCCTTATAACAAAGTAGGTGTCATTCAATCCCAAACTCTCAGCAGACAGAATGAGTTCACTACCCACAGAAACTTTCTCCTCAGCCTCAAACCCTACCCAACAATGTGACTATTTACTTCTCCTGTTTTCTGGCCACTGCCCCCTGTATGTTTAGTGACTATGTTATACTGGTGTAAAGTTATGGAGAGATGAGTTTTACATAAAGAAATTGAAAAAGCAAGCAAAGGCCAGCATCTCTCCTCCCAAGAACGTGAAGTGGTCAGAAGACTGGTCTTGGGGACACTGATAACAAGAAATTACCTTGGGGTTTTCTGCGAACTTCTTCTTGACTATTCTCCTAAGGCTCTCCTCAATTCCCTTTTTGGATTTTGCCAGGATGTCCTCTGTCTGGTCTACCAACACAACTGTGTGGCCAGTTGCTGCAGCAACCTAAAGCAAAAAAAGAATAATTTTGTTTAGAAAAGAAAGAAAATATAAAAGTTGAAAAAAAGAGGTTCATATTCCACATGAACTTTATTTACCACCATTCTAGTCAACATATCCAGTAAATACAATAAGCCAAAATTAACTAGACACACAGTTTCTGCTAAGAACACAGCCCTCACCAGGCACTGCTCTAAACCCTTTACACAAATGACAACAAATTCCCAAACCCTGTGTTCTAAATCAAAGTTCTGAAGGCCACACTGTAAGTACTTCCTGAACTACCCGGTACAGCATGAAAGCCACTGGCAACATGTGGCCACACAAATTAACTGAAATTAAGTAAAATTAAAAGTTTAGTTCCTTCCCTGGCTGGTATGGCTTAGTGGACTGAGCACCGGCCTGAGAACCAAAGGGTCGCTGGTTTGACTCCCAGTCAGGGCACATGCCTGGGTTGCAGGCCAGGTTTCCCAGTGGGGGCCACACAAGAGGCAACCACACATTGATGTTTCTCTCCCTTTCTTTCTACCCCCCTTACCCTCTCTCTAGAAATAAATAAAATCTTTAAAAAAATTTTAGTTCCTCTGTAAAGTCTATGATTATCTAATCACTATGTTGAACATCTGAAGCTAATACAAAATAACATTGAAAGTAAAGTGTAGTTGAAAACTTTTTTAAATTTAGCTCCGCAGCAGCACCATCCATGTTCCCAGTGCTCAGTAGCTGGTTCGCAGGGTGCGCCCGCTTGCCACCCCGTCGTCAGAGCCGGAGCCTCCTGCACAGCTCTGCGCTTCGGCTCTTCTCTTCTGCAGCCCTTCAATCACTAAGAGGTAAATGGCACCAAACAAAAAAAAGACCCTCTTGTCTCCAAGGATTATTAATGACAAGACTCCCATGAAAGTAGGCCTTTGGCAATCAGCCAATTTAGGAGGGCGATTCCCCTCCCTTCCTCATACTCACCCTAGCTGAATCCTGACGGCACATTTAGGGAAGCTGCCACGAGTTTAATTGTAACCAGCTTAGTTTCGCCACCACCAGTGACCATTCAATCCCTGTGTCATCACAGTTTGCCCATAGTTTTGGCCGGGACTGTAGAATAGCTGGTGTGGCTAAAAATGGATCTGGTCACATTACAGGCAGGTGTAAAAGTGAATCAGTTCAAGCCTTAAGTAGAGGCACATGTGGCCTGACACAAACATAAATGACACAGGAGGCCAGACACTGAGGTGCCCTCTGGGTCTGAGAAGCCCCTGCAGAACCCGGGTGCACAGGAAACGCGCATGCTAGCTAGAACGAATCTGCCCGGAGATGACACTGCAAAGTACAGTGGACCTTTGAACAACACAAGTTTGAACTGCACAGGTCCACTTACATGGGAATATTTTTTCAACACATATTGCAAATGTATTTTTTCTCTTCCTTATGATTTCCTTAATACTTTATCTTATTTATTTGTTACAAATAGAGAATATAATACATCTGACATATAAAATAGGTGTTCATTGATTGTTTATGTTATTGGTAAGGCTGACAAGTCAACAGCGTGCTGTTAGTACCTAAGTTTTGGGGGACTCAAAAGTCATATGTGGATCTTTATGCCAGAGGGTTGGCGCCCCTAACCCCTACATTGTTCAAGGGTCAACTGTACGTGACTTCGGGCCAAGATGGAGACGTAGGCAGATTCACTGTGCCTCCTCACACAACCAAAAGAAGGACAACAAATAATTTAAATATAAAAAATACCCGGCAGGGCCCACCTGAGCCCAGTCCGGAAGCACCAGGGACAGTGCGCACTGGTCAGTCATCTGGTAGCTGCCTGTCCACACTCACACCGGAGATACCAGGGACGGAGCACCATCCACCTGGCCCCGGCACCCAGAGCCCTGCAGGGCCAACTGGCCCTCTAGGAAGAAGGCGGAAAAGCCCCACAGAGGGGGGCTGTAGTCCCTGGAAAGACTTGACTCAGTGAGGGGCTGAACAACCCTGAAGAGGCACTGAGAGTCCCTAACATCTAGGACAGCAAAGAGCAAGAAGATGGTGTGTGAGTTGCCCCTAATTGGTGCACCTCAAGGACAGCGCAACTGGTGGCTAAAGGCCTAGGCTGGGTGCAGAATGGCACTGAGGAACTGGGCTGGAGGCTGGACAACAGTGAAGAGTGTGGCTCAGGAAGGGAGAAAAGTGAAACCTATCCCTCCTCAGCCTGATGCAGCCAGGAAGACCAGCAGAACTGGCCTGAATGGTTCAAAGCCAGCAGAAGGCTTTTTTTTTTTTTTAATTCCTTCTTCCTTTTTTTACTTCTTCCTTCCTTTTTTATTTTTTTCATTTTAATTTTTTAATTCCTTCATCCTTTCTTTCCTTCTATCTTTTTTATTTGTTTTCCTTTCTTCTTTTCCTTTTTTATTCCTTCTTCCTTCCTTCTTCGTTTTTAAAATTCCTTCTTTTTTCTTTTTTTCTTTTTCTCCTCCTTCCTTCCTTCCTTTCTTTTTTTATTCCTTTTCCCTTCCTTCCCTTCTTTTTTTCCCCTTCTTTTCCCACAGGTGAGACAATAATACCTCGAGTGGAGAAAAGACCAGAGTTAGACCCAAACAGGGGTCATCCCAACAACAGAGACAGTGAGACAAATTTTACATTGCTACTCCAGAGAACTTTCCAGATGGGAGCAGTGAACACCAGTCCACCTGCTGGAAGAGGAAACCTACCAACAAAGGAACCACTGACAGATAACAACAAAAAAAGGTGAAGGAGGGAGTGGAAGCCACTCTAGCCTCAATCCAGGACCGATCTAGAAATACAACTAAAAGATGGAGAAATTACCCACAACAAACAACTGCACAAGAGCGAGAGAGAAGCCTCAAAACCTTGTACACACAGAAGAGTCAGCTTCAACACAACCTGTCCATACCTGCACAACAGAATACAACACATGGTGGATGGAGTGATCCTCAGTTAACCAACTGGAGGGAAGGATGCAACAAAGAAAGACCCAACAGCAATCAAAACCAAAAGACATACAGAGAGCCAATATAAACAACAGCCCAAGACCAGTGAGCTCAGGAGATTAAGGAGACTGCACCACTGAATCTCACAGATCTTCTACCATGGAAGTTCACACCATAAACCTAGGGAGTCAGAACAGATCAATTTAAGAAGCAGAGGCTAATAAGAAGAGTCTCACAAACAATGGGAAGACAAAGAAACAATCCCCAAATGAAAGGAAAGGAGAAAGCCTCAGAAAGAATGCTAAATGAAATAGAGGCAACTCAACCATCAGATATTGAGTTCAAAGCAATGGTTATCAGGAAGCTCAATGAGCTCACAGTGAATTACCAGAAACTACAAGAAAACTACAATGAACTCACTGTAAACTATATCAACATGAAAAAGGAAATAGAAACCATCAACAAGGGCCAAGAGGAAATGAAGAATACAATTTCTGAACTGAAGGACATAGTAGAAGGAATCAAAAGCAAGGCCAATGAAGCAGAGGATCAGATAAGTGAGCTGGAGGACAAGGTAGAAAAAACACCCAGAAAGAGCAAGAAAAGGAAAAGAGGCTCAGAAAGAATGAAGAGGTATTAAGGGAAATGCAGGACAACATGAAACATAATAATATCCATATAATAGGGATACCTAAGGAGAAGAAAAAGAACAAAGGATAGAAAACCTGTTTGAAAAAGTAATGATGGAAAACTTCCCTAATCCGATGAAAGAAAAAGTCACACAAATCCAGGAAACACAGAGAGTCCCAATCAAGAGGAACCCAAAGAGGCCCACTTCAAGACACATCATAATTAAAATGGCAAAATTCCAAGACAAAGAGAGAATCTTAAAGGCAGCAAGGGAGAAACAGGGAGTGACAAACAAGGGAGCCCCAATAAGACTAGCAGCTGACTTCTCAATGAAACACTCCTAGCCAGAAGAGAATGGCAAGAAATATTCCAAGTAATGAGAACCAGAGGCCTGTAACCATGGCTACTCTACCCAGCAAGGCTCTCAATCAAGATAGAAGGCCAAATAAGGAGCTTCCCAGACAAAAGAAGTCTAAAAGAATACACCTCCACCAAACCAGCTCTGCAAGAGATGCTAAAGGAACTGCTTGAAGGAAAAGAAGGAAAAGAGAGAGAGAGAAACACAGGTACTAAAAAATGGCAATGAATAAGTACCTATCAATAATAACCTTAAATGTAAATGGATTAAATGCTTCAATCAAAAGACACAGAATAGCTGAATGGATAAGTAAGCATGACCCACATATAGGCTGCCTACAAGAGACCCAATTCAGGAAAAAAGACCTACACAGACTGAAAGTGAAGGGCTGGAAACAAATTTTCCAAGCAAATGGACAGGGAAAAAAAGCCAGGGTAGCAATACTCATATCAGACAAAATAGAATTCAAAAAAAGGGCAATAAAAAGAGACCCAGAAGGTCGCTTCATAATACTCAAGGGAAGAATCCACCAAGGCATAAACATTGTAAATATATGTGCACCCAACATAGGAGCACCCAAATACATAAAGAAACCCTTAGAGAACTTCAAGAAACATATTGACAGCAACCCAATTATAGTAGGGAATTTTAACACTCCATTGTCAAAAATGGACAGATCTTCCAAACAAAATATCAACAAGAATAGTGTGGCAATGTCCTAGATGAATGGACTTAACTGATATATACAGAGCCCTCCATCCAAAAGAAGCTAAATACACATTCTCTTCAAATGTACACGGAACATTTTCAAAGATAGACCACATGATAGGATACAAAACAAGCCTCAACAAATTCAAGAAAATTGAAATCATACCAAGCATTTTCTCGGATCACAAGGGACTGAAACTAGAAACCAACTCCAAGGAAAAAACCCAAAACACTCAAAATCACGGAGACTGAATAGCATGCTATTAAACAATGAATGGGTCAAGAATGACATTAGGGAAGAGATCAAAAAGTTTCTGGAAACAAATGAAAATGAACTCACAACAACCCAAAACCAAAGGGAAGGCAGTCCTGAGAGGGATGTTCATAGCGACACAAGCCTACCTAAAAAACACAGACACATTTCAAACAACCTAACCCTACGCCTACAAGAACTCAAGGAACAACAACAAAGACAGCCCAGAACAAGCAGAAGGAAGGAAATAACCAAGATCAGAGCAGAATTAAATGACATAGAGACTAAAAGCACAATTCTAAGGATCAATGAATCCAGGAGCTGGTTCTTTGAAAAGATAAAATTGACAAGCCTTTAAGCAGGCTCATCAAAAAAAAAAGAGGACTCAAATAAACACAATCAGAAATGAAAGAGGAGAGATTACAACTGATACCACAGAAATACAAAGGATTGTAAGAAACTACTACAAAGAACTGTATGCCAAGAAATTTGAAAACCTAGGTGAAATGGACAAATTTCTAAAAAAAAATAACCTTCCAAAACTCAATGAAGAAGAAGCAGAAAGCCTGAACAGACCAATAACAGCAGACAAAATTAAAGCAGTAATCAAAAATCTCCCAACACACAAAAGCCCTGGACTGGATGGTTTCACAGGGGAATTCTACAAAGCATTTAAGGAAGAGCTAATCACTATCCTTAACAGACTATGCCAAAAAATCCAAGAAAATAGAAGACTCCCAAGCTCTTTGTATGAAGCCAGCATCATCCTAATTCCAAAACCATATAAAGACACAAGAAAGAAAGAAAACTTCATGCCAATATCACTCATGAACATAGACGCTAAAATCCTTAACAAAATATTGGCAAACCATGTCCACCAATACATTAAAAAAGATCATACACCATGATCAAGTGGGATTCATCCCAGGGATGCAAGGATGGTACAATGTTCACAAATCAGTAAATGTAATAAATCACATAAACAACAGCAAAGACAAAAATCACATGATCATATCAATAGATGCAGAAAAAGCATTTGATAAGATACAGCACCCATTTATGATGAAAACACTCAGCAAAGTGGTAATAGAGGAAGCATTCCTCAACATAATAAAGGCCATATATGAGACACTTACAGCCAACATCATTCTCAATGGGCAAAAACTAAAATCTTTCCCACTAAGATCAGGAACAAGACAAGGTTGTCCACTTTAACCACTTCTATTCAACATACTATTGGAAGTCCTAGTCACAGCAATCAGACAAGAAAAGAAAATGAAAGGCATCCAAATTGGAAAGGAGGAAACAAAACTGTCATTGTTTGCAGATGACCTGATAGTGTACATAGAAAATCTATAGACTCTGCCAAAAAACTGCTTGACCTCATAAATTAATTTGGCAAAACAGTGGGATACAAAGTCAATATCCAGAAATCAAAGGCATTTTTGTATACAAACAATGAAATAGCAGAAGCAGAAATCAAGGAAAAAATCCCATTTGATACAGCAACAAGAAAAATAAAATACCTAGGAATACACCTAACCGAGGAGGTAAAAGACCTATATGCAGAAAACTACACAACACTGAAGAAAGAAATCAAGGAAGACACAAACAAATGGAAACATACACCGTGTTCATGGATTGGAAGAATTAACATCATCAAAATGTCCATACTACTCAAAGCAATTTACACATTCAATGCAATACCTATGGCATAGATACTAATGGCATATTTCACAGATATAGAACAAACAGTTCAAAAATTTATATGGAATCATAAATGACTCCAAATAGCTGCTGCAATTTTGAGAAAGAAGAGCAAAATAAGAGGGATCACAATACCTGATATCAAACTGTATTACAAGGCCACTATAATCAAATGAGCCTGTTACTGGCATAAGAACAGACACATAGACCAATGGAACAGAGCAGAGAGCCCAGAAATAAACCCAAGTCTCTACAGTCAATTAATTTTCCACAAAGGGGGCAGCAGCACAAAATGGAGTAAAAATAGCCTCTTCAGCAAATGGTGTTGGGAGAACTGGACAGCTACATGCAAACTAATGAAACTCAAGCACCAGCTTATACCATACACAAAAATAAACTCGAGGTGGATGAAAGACTTAAATATAAGTTGTGACACCATTAAAGTCCTAGAGGAGAACATAGGCAGGCAAATCTCAGATATTTCACACAGCAATATTTTTACTGATATGTCCCCTAGAGCAAAGGACAGAATAAATAAATGAGATCTCAGCAAAATAAAAAGCCTCTGCATGGCTAAAGAAAACAGTATTAAAATGAAAAGAGAACCAACTGTATGGGAAAACGTATTTGCCAATGATACCTCGGGCAAGGGTTTAATCTCCAAAATATAAAAGAACTTACACGACTCCACTCTATGAAGACAAGCAACCCAATTAAAAAATGGGCAAAGGACTTGAACAGATACTTCTCCAAGGAGGACATACATAGGGTCCAGGGACACATGAAAAGATGCTCAGTATCGCTAGGTATCAGAGAGATGCAAATTAAAACCACAATGAGATACCACCTCACACAGGTCATAATGGCCATGATAAGCAAAGCAACAAGCAACAAGTGTTGGAGAGGTTGTAGAGAAAAGGTGTCCCTAGTGCACTGCTGGTGGGATTGCAGACTGGTACAACCACTATGGAAAACAGTATGGAACTTCCTCAGAAAACTAAAAATGGTTCTGCCTTTTGACCCAGCAATTCCACTGCTAGGATTATATCCTAAGAACCCTGAAACACCAATTCAAAAGACCCTACGCACCCCAATGTTCATAGAGGCATAACTTACAAAACTCAAGTGCTGGAAGCAACCTAGGTGCCCATCAGTAAATGAATGGATCAAAGAACTATGGTACATTTACACAATGGAGTTCTATGCAGCAGAAAGAAAGAAGGATCTCCTACCCTTTGCAACAGCATGGATGGAGCTGGAAAGCATTATGCTAAGCGAAATAAGCCAGGCAGTGAAAGACAAATACCACATGATCTCACCTTTAACAGGAACCTAATCAACAAAACAAACAAATAAGCAAAATATAACTAAAGACACTGAAATTGAGAACAGGCTGACAGTGACCAGAGAGGAGGGAATTTAGGGGAAAAGGAGAAGGGTTTGTAGGAACAAGTATAAATGACACATGGATAATAACAAGGGGGAGTGGAAATGAGAGGGAGGTGGGGAGGGCTGGGGGAGTGGACTGGGATGGGGGAAAAGGCAGAAAACTGTACTTGAACAATTAAAATAAATAAATAGATAGATAATAAATAAAAATAAAAAACAACCAGAACTGACAGAAAATTGAACTGTATGAAAGTTAGACAACCAAGCAGTTAAAGAAGAAACATTCATCCATACTGGTAGGAGGGGCAGAAACAGGCAGCCAAGACATAGACGGTGAGTAGCAATGTGGCAGCTGGCAGACCTGGTAAGGCGGTGGCTGGCGGAACAGGTGGCCCCACATTTGAATACAGAGACAGACACCCCAACCCAGGGTTCCAGTGCAGGGAAATAAAGCTTCAAAACCTCTGACTGAAAAAACCTGTGGGGGTTGTGGCAGTGGGAGAAACTCCCAGCCTCACAGGAGAGTTCTTTGGAGAGACCCACAGAATGCTAGAACATACACAAAACCACCCACCTGGGAATCAGCACCAGATGGGCCCAATTTGATTGTGGGTAGCGGGGGAAGTGACTGAAAGCAGAGAGCAAGTGGCACTGTTCCCTCTCAGACCCTCCCCCATATACAGCACCACAGCACAGCAACATGGGTTGCCCCACCTTGGTGTACGCCTAAGGCTCCGCCCTGTTGGGAACCGCCCTGACTGGTATCAGAGGCTGAAACCCCCGCCCTAGCTAAGGCTAAGGGAACGCCCTTGGAACTGTAAGCCAGCAAGGAGACAAAAGCTTATCTTCCTGGCAGGAATGCTGCTTCTGCTGCTTTATTTATAACTGAACCCCAAAAGCTTGGTCGGTTAGCCAAGACGGGTAAGATTCCCCACGGGGGGAACAACCTAAGCCAGGCACAATCACTTTGGGAGGCCCCCAAAAGAAGGACTTGGGGGGCTGCAGCAAAAGGGGGTGATGGACCCTCGCTCCTCGGCTTTGACATAGCCTGAGTTCTCAGCGTCTGGGAAAAAAATCTCCTTATCTCTTGGTTACCTAGTTCCCTTGCTCCACCTAAGCCTGAAACAATGACAGGGTAGTACAGCTCGGTACTGGGAAGTGCGGATTTCCCGGGGTGATCAGGCCTAAGAAAGAATATGTAAATTACTGTGAAACCTTCTTTGTTTAGAATGCTCTCAGTTGAATGAGAAGGGTCTTAGGAGGAAGTTAGTTTGTTCCTCAGTCTTACAGCTCTTTGACCCCCAACTCAATAGACCGGCAGAGTTCTTTGTTTTCTATAGTTCCTTACTTCCCCTAATGAGTACTGTACTTTACCTGAATTATTATGCAAAATGAGCCCAATAAAAGCAGGTATGGACGGTAAATCAGCGCGCTCCCCCACTAGGGGGGTGGCCATTTCGTCCCTACTTCCCCACAGAAACTAGTTTGTCTCTGTGCATGTGTTGTTTTTTCTCGCGTGTGTTTCGTCGAGCCATCCACAGCGTTCCGTGGTCACTGCTGGCCGGAGACCCACGCGCAACACTGCCCCTTACTAAGTAACAGGCATGCTGAGACTAAAAGCCAAAATGAAAGAACAGATCAAAGCTCCAGAAAAAATACAACTAAGCAACAAAAAGAGAGCCAACCTATCAAATGCAGAGTTCAAAACATTGGTAATCAGGAAGCTCACAGAACTGGTTGAGTGTGGTCACAAAATACAGGAAAAAATGAAGCGTATGAAAAGTGAAATAAAGGAAAATGTACAGGGAACAAACAGTGATGGGAAGGAAACTGGGACTCAAATGAATGGTTTGGAGGAGAAGGAAGAAATAAACATTCAACCAGAACAGAATGAAGGAACAAGAATTCAAAAAGATGAAAAGAGGCTGAGAAACCTCTGGGACAACTTTAAATGTTCCAACATCCAAATCGTAGAGGTGCCAGAAGAGGAAGAGCAAGAAATTGAAAACTTAATTGAAAACATAATGAAGGAAAACTTCCCCAGTCTGGCAAAGGAAATAGACTTCCAGGAAGTCCAAGAAGCTCAGAGTCCCAAGCAACTTGGACTCAAGGAAGCACACACCAAGACACATCATAATGACATTACAGAAGATTAAAGATAAGGAGAGAATCTTAAAAGCAGCAAGAGAAAAGGAGACAGTTACCTACAAAGGAATTCCCATAAAGGTATCGGCTGATTTCTCAAATGAGACCCTACAGGCAAGAAGGGTTTGGAAAGAAGTATTTGATGTCATGAAAGGCAAGGACCTATATCCAAGATTTTTCTATCTAGAAAAGCTATCATTTAGAATGGAAGGGCAGATAAAGTGCTTCCCAGATAAGGTCAAGTTAAAGGAGTTCATCATCACCAAGCTGTTATTATGTGAAATGTTAAAGAGACTTATCTCTTTAAAAGAAAAAGAAAAAAGAAAAAATATGAACAGTAAAATGACCACAAACTCACAACTATCAACAACCAAACCTAAAAAAAAAAAAAACAAACAAACTAAGCAAACAACTAAAACTGGAACAGATTCACAAAAACAGAGATTGCATGGAGGGTTATCAGCGGGGAGGGGAATCAGGGACAGGGGAGAATGGGGGAAAAGGTACAGGGAATAAGAAGCATAAATGGTAGGTACAAGATAGACAAGAGGGAGGTTAAAAATAGTATAGGAAATGGAGAAGCCAAAGAACTTACATGTACAACCCATGGACATGAACTAAAGCGAGGAAATGATGGTGGAAGGGGGGTGCCAGGTGGAAGGGAACAAAGGGGAGAAAAAAATGGGACAACTGAAATAGCATAATCAATAAAATATATAAAAATTTAAAAAAAAATGTTAAAAGTAAGGAGTGTCGGGGACACAAATATTCTTAGGCACCTGATGCTGGCCATCACTTTCCCACCAAAATCCTTCAATTCCCGGGTGGCCCAGTAGCATGCAGAGCACAAGTTCCAGAACTGGACTTCCTAGGTTTAAACCCGGGCTTAGCCAGTTACTACACGACTCTGGGCAAGTGATGCACCCTCTCTACCTATGGTTTCCTGACCTGTAATAAGGGTTAATAACAGCACCTATCTTACAGGTTTGTAGTGAGGATTAACAGATTAAAGTGCTCAGCCCAAGGCCAGACACACGGAAAGTGCACAATGCCTGGTAGCTGATGCTCTCATTACTATATTAGGGACTCCCACTTTCTCCTGAGTCTTGCAATTCATATACCCTAGTGACATGGCTCCTCCACCACCACATTTGTTGCTGGAGGAAACAAATCACAGGTAACGTACCAACAGTCTTCTGATTGATAACATCAAGGCCTGTTACTTGGCTCCATCTTGTGCAGCCTACACACTGTCAACCAGGGCTTCATTTCTAGTTCTTATCTGTCTATTCATTTGAGCCATATTAACTGACTTCTCTTAATCTTTTCACGCTCTAAACAAAGGTATCCCTCAGAGTTCTGCTTTCGGTATTCTTCTGTCTCTACATGCTTTCCTTCTGGAATCTCAATCATCCTCAAATTCCAACTGTGCCTGAAACCAACATATTCTGTCCTAAGCTATAGTCACCATCTTTACCCTGGAATCAGTTCTTCTTGACCTTCATTAATGGTGCCATTTACCTGAGGGTCACAATCTGGCTGAACGACACTTTCCTTTTAACCTCACCCTTACTGTCAAAGAAAGTCTACCCATTATCCAAGGCCCATTTCAAATGTCGCACTCCCCAGCGAAGCTTTTTTTCCTCCCCAAATTAATGTACTCTTTCCTCTTTTTGAAACCTCAAAGCTAGCTTTTTATTGCTCTTATTATGCTACTTTATACCAAAGTAAACTGTGCCATTTAGATCTTTTACTAACGATCTCTGCTCTTAGATTTAAAATCCTGTAATGGCAGGAATTATTTGGTCTTTGTGTCCCCTAGTACTTACCACATGCCCTGCACATCATGGTTGTCCAATAAATAACTGCTAAATACCAAATGCTTCAGTGTGTAGTAACCTAAGCTTGTGCTCTTCTCCAGCCGCACCACACTTCTCTTCCATGCTGGTCCATAGCTCCACGCCCTGCCTAAGTGGTTTCCACCACCAGGAAGCTCCTGCCTTGGTGCTGCCTGGGGGACTCGAATTCATCTGTCATAATTCAACAAAGGCTATCTCTGCTTTAGTGCAACGGAGGTCACTTCCTCTTGTGCCTCTACTAATTTACAGATACAGCAAGTCTTTAACACCAGACTTGAAATACTGGAAGAAAATAAACAAGGCATGGAGCTGGTGTGAGCCATGAATAGCCACTCAGTTATGTAATTATGGTGGCCCAATCCCCAGCATGTGAGCACAACCACTATTTCACTGCTATTTCATGTTGTAAAAACCCACAAATCTCAGAGAAAAGGTCATTAACCAACCAGTATGTAGGAAAAATTCCAGGCAGTAAAGAGGAAAGATGGAATAGTTGACCAATATCAAATTTTGATGATGAATTCAAGGTAATACCTGGAAACTTTTCCAAAACAGCTGTTACATCACCCACATCTTCAGAGTGTGGAGTTGCTGTTACCACAAATCCCAATGTAGCGTGGCTCTGGCACACCCCTCTCTGCAGCCCACCAGAATTTCCACAAAGTATGACTGTCATATACATATATACAGTACAATATATACATGTCTTTTTTAATATATACTTCTTAACTGTCCCCTTTTCCTTACTGTAAGAAGACATACCCTATATGTCATACATCTTAAGTGCTTAGAGCCTTATCTTAAGGTATTTAAACCACCGAAACTTTCATCTGGCAGGTGGGCAGTCTGTGCCTTTATCGCGGAGAGCTCCTCAGGAGGAGCAATCACATCTGACCTGTCGCCCAGCCCAACGTCCAGCATGTGGGAGACACTTGATAATATTCATGAAGAGAATACATGGATAATAGACCTGTTTTTTAAAAGATTCAGTGTGTAAATCATTTTAGGAGTAAGTTCTCAACGAATCATGACAGGTTTTATTGTTAGAAATGGTAACAAATTTTATGCAACTTTCAAGTCATTTTAGATTTATGAAAAATCACATTAGCTTGAAAAGGATAGAAAGAAAAAAGTTAATAACCGAAGTCTTTAGTCAATTACCAAGTGGAAAAAAATGCTTACGAAAGTCTCTGTTGTTGCGCGGGGGTCTCCGGCCAGCAGTGACCACGGAACGCTGTGGATGGCTCGACGATAAACACGCGAGAAAAAACACCACATGCACAGAGACAAACTAGTTTCTGTGGGGAAGTAGGGGACGAAATGGCCACCCCCCAGTGGGGGAGCGCGCTGATTTACCGTCCATACCTGCTTTTATTAGGCTCATTTTGCATAATAATTCAGGTAAAGTACAGTACTCATTAGGGGAAGTAAGGAACTATAGAAAACAAAGAACTCTGCCGGTCTATTGAGTTGGGGTCAAAGAGCTGTAAGACTGAGGAACAAACTAACTTCCTCCTAAGACCCTTCTCATTCAACTGAGAGCATTCTAAACAAAGAAGGTTTCACAGTAATTTACATATTCTTTCTTAGGCCTGATCACCCCGGGAAATCCGCACTTCTCAGTACCGAGCTGCACCACCCTGTCACTGTTTTAGGCTTAGGTGGAGCAAGGGAACTAGGTAACCAAGAGATAAGGAGATTTTCTCCCAGACGCTGAGAACCCAGGCTATGTCAAAGCCAAGGAGCGAGGGTCCATCACCCCCTTTTGCTGCAGCCCCCCAAGTCCTTCTTTTGGGGGGGGGGCCTCCCAAAGTGATTGTGCCTGGCTTAGGTCGTTCCCCCGTGGGGAATCTTACCCGTCTTTGGCTAACCCGACCAAGCTTTTGGGGGTTCAGTTATGAATAAAGCAGCAGAAACAGCATTCCTGCCAGGAAGATAAGCTTTTATCTCCTTGCTGGCTTACAGTTCCAAGGGCGTTCCCTTAGCCTTAGCTAGGCGGGGGTTTCAGCTTCTGATACCAGTCAGGGCGGTTCCCAACACTCTGTTCTTCTGGTGATCAGTTGGCAGAATGCCAGGCAGAGGGGGAACTGGCGGACAAGTACTGTGCAGTGTGACCGCTCCTGGGGCTTCAAAGCAGATTCACACTTGGTTTCCTCCAGGGTGTGAATGTGTCATACACCTTTGTCTAAAGGGGCTGTGGGCAAGGGCAGAGGCATGCAGACCCTGTGTTTGTGTCCCTCTCTGAGGGGCACATGTGTCAACAGGTCAAGGATTAGCCACAGACCCATAAGTTCACTCCTTCCAACACAGGTTTCTTCTGTACCACACTAGGGAAACTGAGGCACCTTTGTTTCTCAACCACTGTAATGTCAGAGATGAGCAAAAGCATTTATTGTTCATGTTTATTAGTTATAGATAATCAAAACCATCAACTTTCAAACAGGAAGATACCCTAGAGATCGATCATTCAGTGCAGTGGCTTTCCAAACTTTCTTAGCCATAAAATTTTTCTTCATAGAAATTCAAAGAGAAGAGCAATATGTAAAACAGAGGCCAGGGAAGGGAAGTTTGGGAACCATCAAGGAGATTCATGGAACCCCTAAAGTCCATAGAGCACAGTGTAAAAACCTCTGATCTATTCATATCCGTTAGGATGGCTATTATTAAAAAAATAGGAAATACATGTTGGCAAGGATATGGAAAAACTGAAACCCTTGTGCACTGCTGATGGGAATGTGAAATGGTGCAGGCACTGTGGAACACTGTATGACAAACCACTTCTGAGTATACACCCAAAAGAATCGAAAACAAAGCCTCTACCAGATATCTGTACACCCATGTTCATAGCAGCATTATTCACAACAGCCAAAAGGCAGAAGCAACACAAGTGTCCATCAATGATGAATAGATAAACAAAATGTGTATGTACATGTAATGAAATATTGTTCCATTAAAAATATTCCAGTGGAATCTTATTTCCTAAAACAGGAAGAAAAAAAATCTGTAAACTTGCAGGATACCAAATCAATACACAAAAATGTTCCATTTCCACTACATCAATAACAAACTAGCAGAAAGACAAACTAAGAAAATGATTCTATAATAACTGCAACAAAAAGAGCAAAATGCCTAGGAATAAATTTAACCAAGGAGGTAAAAGACCTATATAAAGACATAAGAAAATGATAAGCATTGACTAGAGAAACTGAAGACACAAATAATTGGAAAGATATTCTCATGGACTAACAGAATTCATATTGTTAAAATGTCGATACTACCCAAAGTAATCAATAGGCTCAAGCAACCACTATCAAAATCCCAATGGCAATATTATAGGAATAGAACAAAGAATCCTGAAGTTTGTATGGAACCAGGAAAGACCTCAAAGAGCCAAAGCAATCTTGAGAAAGATGAACAAAGCTGGAGACATCATGTGCCCTGATTTCAAACTGTATTACAAAACTACAGTAATCAAAAACAGTACAGTGTTGGCAGAAAAACAGAGACACAGATCAATAGAATAGATAGAGAGCCCAAAATTAAACCCACACATATATGGTCAATTAATTTATGACAAAGCAGCCAAAAACATTCAGTGGGGAAAGGACACTTTCTTCAATAAATGGTGTTGGGGAAACTGGACAGCCACATGCAAAAGAATGAAACTGGGCCACTAACTTATACCACTCACAAAAGTTAACTCAAAATGGGTTAAAGATTTGAATGTAAAACCTGAGGTCATTAAACTAGAAAAAAATGTAGGAGGCAAGCTCCCTGACATTGGTCTTAGTGATGATTTTTTTAATTTGACACCAAAAGCAAAGGCAACAAAACTGAAATAACAAGTGGGACTCCATTAAACTAAAATGCTTCTGCACAGCCAAGGAAACCACCAACAAAATGAAAAGATAGCACACTGAATGAGAGACAGCATCTGCAAATTACATATCTGATAAGGGGTTCATAGCCAAGATACAAAAAGAACTCATACAACTCAACAGCAAAAAAAAAAAAAGAAAAGGAAAAAAATCTAATTTAAAAATGGGCAGAGGAATTGAATAGATTATTTTTCCAAGTAAGACACACAGATATTCAAGAATTAACTGAAAAGGTGCTCAGCATCACCAATCATCAGGGGAATGCAAATCAAAACCACAATGGGATGGCATCTCACACCTGTCCTGTTAGAATGGCTGTCAAAAAGTAAATGTCAGAGAGGATATGAAGAAAAGAGAACCCCTGTGCTTTTAATGGGAATGTAAATTGGTGCAGCTACCATAAAAAACAGTAGGGAGGTTCCTCAAAATATTAAAAATGGAATTACCATATAATCCAGCAATTCCACTTTTTATCAAAAAAAAAAAATGAAAGCACTAGCTAAAAAAGATGTATGTACATCCATGTTCACTGCAGCACTATTTACAATAGCCAATATATGGAAGCAACCTAAGTGTGCATCGATGAATGAATGGATAAAGAAAATGTGGTGTGTGTGTACGTACATGCACACAAAGCAATATTATTCAGACATAAAAACGAAGTAATCTTGCCATCTGTAACATGGCTAGACCTTGTGGGCATTATGGTTAAGTGAAATAAGTTAGACAAAGAAAGACATACCATATGATCTCATTTACATGTGGAATCTAAAAACAAACAAAAAACATGGATACAGAGACAGACTGGTAGATGCCAGAGGCAAGGGAGGCAGCAGTGAAGGGGGTTAAAAAGTACAAACTCCCAGCTATATAGTTAATAATACTATATTGTATATTTGACAGTTGGTAACAGAGTGGGTCTTAAAAAATTTCATCACAAGAATAAAAATGTTGTGAGAGATGTCAATTAAACTTACTATGGCAATCACTGATCAATATGCACAAATATTGAACAATGACCTTGTACATCTATCTGAAACTAATACAATGTTATCCTGGCAGTTATATCTAAAATTTCTAAAAAGGAAGGAATTATGACACACGCTACAACACATATGAACCTTGAAAATATTGTATCAGGTGAAATAAGCCAGTTAGCCCTGGCTGGCATAGCTCAGTGGATTGAGCGTGGGCTGCAAACCGAAGTGTTGCAGGTTCGATTCCCAGCCAGGGTACATCCCTGGGTTGCAGGCCATAACCCCCAGCAACCACACATTGATGTTTCTCTCTCTCTCTCTCTCTCTCTAAAAATAAGTAAATAAAATCTAAAAAAAAAAAAAAAAGAAATAAGCCAGTCAGATAAGGATGAATACTGCATGATTCCACTTATATGAGGTACCTGGAATAGCCAAATTCATAGTGACAGAAAGTGAAGCAGTGTTTGCTAGGGGTTGGGAGATGGGGAGTTAGTATTTTTAATGGGCATAGAGTTTCAGTTTTGCAAACTGAAGAGAGTTCTGGAGATGAATGATTATGATGGCTTCACAACAGTGTGCAGGTACTTAAATGCCACAGAACTGTACATTTTTAAATGGTTAAAACAATAAATTTTATTTTCTACATGTTTTGTTTACGATTTAAAGAAAAGACCTCTGTTGTGATTCAACATAACACCTTCATTTTACCAAGGCAAAAAACAAACTAACGCAGAAAAATTATTCACCTAAGATCATATGCAGGCACTAGTGTTCTACCTAAACGTAATTCTGTGAAAGGTAGTTTATTGCTTACTCCATTGAACTCTTCAGTGGCTCCCAGTGACCGCAGGACAAGACAGAAGTCCCTCCACACGGCATGCAAGGCCCTCCAGGACAGGCATTCACCTCCTCTCTGACACGCTACCACTGCTGCCCAGCACTCCAACACTGTGAGGCCTAGCGCTTCCCTCATCTGTGGCTGCCTTTCTCACCTCCAGGCCTCTGCACTGCCCACACCGTCTCCCCAACTTCACCTGATTAAATAAACCTGAATATCACCTCCAGATATTAAACATCCTCACCCTAAGATCCTCTCAGCCTCAGGTAGGTGTCCCTCATGCTCCTATAATACCCCACATACCATACTACTGCACCCGTCACAATGTGTCATGACCATGTTTAAGCGTCGTCTCCCCTACTCCCTTACTGCAGGCTCCTAAATGTCTTTCACCTTTGTCTGCCGAGTACCTTGACGCCAGCTGGCTGTGGCACAACCTCAGGAAATGGAGACTGAACAAATACATCTCGTGGAAAAGCCAAGGTCCAGGGTCTTTTCATCAGGGTAACTGAGGGCCTCCCCTCACGAAGTAAACATAATTATTGGTTGAGAGTTCTTACTTAGCAAAAAATTTCATGTGTCTTACATGCAAGGATACCAATCCCACTCGTTGCTGAAGTATGCACCCAAGCTATTCCAACTTTCTGTGGAGATGGCAATGGAACAGTGGACCACAAAAAATAAAATTTTTCCCTCCTCTCATAAACATGTTATTTTTTACAATAAATAAGGAAGATTCGTCTTGGCACTTTAACTTGTGCAGCCAATTTAAATCAATTCATAAAGAACTCGTTTTATATGACAGGGACCTACACCCTGTAAGACCTTGAGGATGTGCAATCTGCAATGGAAAAAAATTTATTTGAAGGCTATGTCCTCAGCTCCATAGCTTCTCTAGCCTTGGTAGAAAGCAGGCTTAGCAAGGGAGAAATATTTTTAGGTGGGATGCTTCAGAGCTGTAAAAATAGACCCAGCGAACAGCACACTTGTCAAAGCCCGTAAGTAGTCTAGGCACAGGGCCACGTGAACATGCCAATCGGAAGCATACTGAATTTAGATTTTCACAAACACATCACCAGACTGGAAGCAGCTTCTCTGAAGCATGACGTGAATGGTGAATGTGTAAGAACTACGTCACCTGGTCCAATGAGCCCCAACACTGCAGCAGGGCTGTGTTTCCTCAACATCATTACATTCTCGCAGAAAAATCACAGAGCTGCATGAACTACCTGCCACACTGGAATTCCAACCTCCTCCTGACCCCCAGAAGAAGTGTGTCTAATCAGTGCTCCCCACACTAACTGTGCCTCACCAGCTCCTGTGCCTTGCCAACGAGGCCCGGCTTGGGCTCTCGTGATTTGGTCAGGGAGAGAAAAGTCATGCATCAGTTACATCTCTCAGAGCTGGCAATCCTGGGAGTGTAATTATCCCTGGTTGTGCAATACTGTAAACACTGCCATCAGCACAAGTTGTCTTCAGTAACTTGTACAATCAGAAAAAGGCATTCTGTTGAGGCTTTCAGCCACAACTTACCACTATAACCAGCTGTCTTGTTCTTAAAACAGTTAAATTCACTGGCTGGCCTCTTTATATAAACTTAGATTTTTATATTTCAAAAAGTATTTCTAAAAAGCTGAGCAAATGTGTCTCTATTTTTAGGTAAGAAGTCTGTTAAATATACAATTTTTTAAAAAATTCAGTAAGCATCTAGGTTTGGTAATGTAGAGGAATTATCAATAACTTCCTTCCCAGGGCTCTCCCCCTAACCCCATCTCCCACAAATTCTACAAAGGAGAAGGGATAATGGGCCACACTGATAGCATCAATCAAGTCTTAGCTAAATTTAAGACTCTCTAAAAGGTGTTACCATGATAGACACTTTCTAGGTAGAGGAGAGAGCTACAAATCCACACGGCTCCCTAGGAAAGTTAATACGGCAATGTTGTTAGGATTGTGGAGTTTCAGTGAAAAGGACTAATTAAGAGGCTCCCACAACAATCCACATAACAATACCTGATCCAGAAATTGCAAAGGAAAGTGCAGAGAAGAGCCTTCCTCACAGAGGAAAGCCTCAGAGCCATCTGCAGTGTGAAGTAGACCTGACCACGCCCCTAACTTCAGAGTGCACGTGGCTAGAACAACAATGGCAATAACAAAAGGAGGAAACTCTGGAAAGGTTGAACTGAGTTTTGGCCATGGACTCCAAGTCTATTGACAGAAAGATGGTGGCAGCGCATCCAAGTGGAGATGATCAGCAGGTGACTCTAATTTTGAGCCTACAGCTGAGGAGGGGTCCAGCTGGTATCTGTGGATTCCAGAGAGCCAAGAAGGGTCTTCTAGTCCATGGAGGCCACACCCGCAGCTCCCCACAGACAGCAGAGCCAGAGGTGCAGGCAGAATGTGGTTATTTTGGCCTCTGGGATCTCGAGCCAGTGGAACAGGAGTTAAGAGACCAGAGTTACAGCCCCAGCTCTGCCTGACCCTTGACCTCAGTACCATCTCTGCAGGACAGATTATTATAATGGTCATGTGAAATGATGGAAACATCAAGTACTTTGAACAGAATAAAGTATCACATTTGTAGAGTTTTTTCGCTTTTTAAGTGTCAGGCTCTGTTGTAAATGCTTTATGAGTGTGAACTATTATAATACCCAAAAATGTCTAGCAGGAGTGCCCAACCTACAGCCCACGGGCCGCATGCGGCCCAGGGTGGCTACGAATACAGCCCAACACAAAATTGTTAATTTACTTAAAGCCTGTTTTTTGCTCATCAGGTTTCGTTAGTGTTTGCGTATTTAATGTGTGGCCCAGGACAACTCTTATTCTTCAGGTGTGGCCCAGAGATGCCACAAGGTTGGACACCCAGATGGAGCACTAAGATTTTCCCCAACAATCCACATAATTAGTCTTGACATCTTTAGAATTGTTTGAGCTCCCCTATATCCCCTATCAAATATCTTTCAAGACAGTTAGGATAATCTAAAATAAGAGTCAACACCAGATTAGATCTGATGGAGCTATATAAAAGTATTTATTGAATAGTCACCACTGAACACATTAGTATGACTCTAAGCACTTAGTTCATTTAACTCGCATAACACTCTGAAGCAAGCATCCTAATTCCCAGATAACAGACAGAGGCAGAGATGGGTTAAATGACTCCCCCAAGGCTCCCACAGCCAGGAAAGGAAGGGCTGGGATCCAACCTCTAGCACGCCTGCTCACTTTTGAGCATTAGACCACCGCTCACCAGACACAGAACAGAGAGCAGCGGCATTATCTTCCTGTGGTTCCAGGAAAGCTGGGCAGGGAGGGGTGTGCCTAAGGCAGAAAAGAAGAAAAGTGAGAAGAGGGAGGAAAGGAAATTAGAAACTCAACCAGGGGACAGATAGTACTGAGGCCGGATCTAGCACACTGCAGAAAAAACTCCAAACCCGAGGGGCCATCTCTACTCTACCATGCGCAAAGGTATTCCATGGCATTCTTTTTATGCTGGTCAGCCCCGCTCCAAGCCCAAACACTAACATGCTGACAGAAGCTGGCTGACTGCCCCAGTGTATCACACAGAGCAGAGAACAGCCCAATCAAGAAGTGAGCAACAATACAGGAAATGAGGGAAGCACCTGTGATAACCACATCCCATACCCTTGAGGAGGAAGTTAACACCTGGGAGTAAAAATATCCCTCCCCTAAGAAGAGTCAAAAGAGAAATTATGCCAGTCTTCTGTGATCCCAAAACTTCTCCCAGGCCACTGCACTGTTTTCCAGCAAATTCCAACGGAGAAGAACTCACGGTAACACGAGAGGAAAAAGTTAAACATACAGAACAACTCGGATCCCTCTTCTATTCGCCATCAGAAAGTTCAGAGCTGAGGGCAGAGAAAAATGAAGGATAAACAAATTCAGTGGCTGAGGAGCAGCTTTTGGGTCGCCTGAGCCCTCGTCAAACTCAAATGTCAGGGAAATGTTCATCTGTAGCTTAGAATGTTGCCCCTCCTATGTTTTAACAGCCTAAGGAGCTCTCCCCAGAAGAAATGAACCCTCTTTGCTTTTTAAGAAAAAAAGAAAGAAAGGGAGGAAGTGGGGGGCGGGAGGATAAAACACACTTTGGGAGAGAAGAACCCCTCCGAAATTCGGCCTCTGAAAGGCCATGCCCAGGGAACTCACTGACTCCTCACCAGTAACTTAACAAACACTACAAATTCTCTGGGCTCTTTTTGCCCCTCCTTTATAAAGCAAAAAAAACCTAATCCCCACTCAAGGGTCATTTGATTCTGTAGGCCTTTTTGCCAGCCTAAGTATCCAGCTGATGACAAATTGGCAATTAGAACCAAGTCAGAAGTGTATAATGGGCAAACACAAAAAACAAGTTAACCTTACTTAAATATTAACCTGCAGTCTAAGCAATTTTTCTAAATTTTAGACAAACAAAAAAACAATGGCAGGCAAGTAGATACTCTTGGAGAAGACATTATGTACAAATGACCTGTGCTCTGATCAACTGTAATTAAAGCACAGACCTCACTCATTTTAAATTGCTTAATTGCTCAAGAAATGCGTCAGACTCCCACAAAATCTGCTTAATTTTTTTCCATCCTACTCAGCACCAACTGGAACATATGGCAAAAATAATAAATTTTAAAAAATTAAGATTTTAAACAGAACTACACCTTAATTAAAATTAAAACGATTTCAGAAAGTTCAGGAGAGTGCAGCAAAAGCTGAATTAGCAGCCTACCTTAGATGCTAGTTTGTTCTCATTTTATGAGGATTAACAATAGAGAGAGAACAGGAAGTGCCTTCCCTCTTTTCAGAGATCCCTGGACAAACTGCAGTAGCAGCTGGCACTTGCCTTCAGCATTAAGCAAGATGGAACAGAATCACAACCAATACTCTCCATCCAAACACTATAGGCCTACCTCAGCAGCAACAATCAGAAATGGGAATGGTATGAGGGGAGAAGGACAAAAAGACAAGCATTACTGCAATGAAGATAATAAATATAGCCCTGGCCAAGTGGCTTGGTTGGTGGAGCATCATCCTAGGCACTGAAGGCTGCAGGTTCGATTCCCAGTTGTTGGAGGTTCGATCCCCGATTGGGGTGTGTGCAGGAGGCAACCAATCAGATGTTTCTCTCACATCAATATTTGTTTCTCTCTCTTCCTCTCTCTCTAAAATCAGTGACTATATATCCTCAGGTGAGGATTATAAAAAAAAGATAACCATAAAGGCAGCTAACCCTTCATGAGCTCTTACTAGGTACCAGACAGTGTGCTAAGTGCCTGACATGCTCTAATTCATTCAATCATCTAGATCCTCCTATAAGGCTAGTACTAGCATTAGTCCTACTTTAGAGATTAGTAGGCACAGTTGAGTAACTTGCCCATGTTTACACAGCCAAAGTGAGGCAGAACCAGCATACAGGCCATCCAATTCCCCATATTCAACTGGAGCCAATCGACAGTCAAAACACATCAACTATTGTCTGTGGCACTCAATAAGCGAAACAGATTTACCCTGTACCAAGAGGTGTAGGTCAAGGAGCATGAAGAATGAGGCAACACTGCTTACAACTGTATGCCCAGGGTGCAGTGCAGAAATGGGTCAGCTAAACTGCTGAACCCAACCAACCTACTGGCTGAGAGCGGCACAGAGTGGTTCTGCAGACAAGCATGGTTCCCCTCCACAGGATTAGAGCTGTCATCTAAAGTGGATGAGGCTCTTGTAAACCTTGTTCTGTAAGGATGAAATTACTGTTCCTTATGATTGTCCACTATTTAGACTTCTGGTCTTTATCAACTTTGGAATAGCAGTTCCATTATATTTCCAACCTGTGGGATAAATAGCTCTCTCTTATTCCCCCATAAGTTTTAAAAGGCACTCCCTGGTCCAACTACTCAAGGATTTCATCCACAAGTCTGTGTTCCTATCAATGTCTGTCTCCTCCCTCCTTTCTCGTATGAAAGTTCCAACACCATACCCATAATTTTATCAGGCGTCACCTCTGGGCCTTTTGGTGCAACATAATACCCTTTTCCAACCAATAATGGATACAGCACTCCAAGAACTGAGCAACCTTAAAGACTGCTTTCTACTTGGTTTTTAATCTCCTTCACTGATGTCTCCAAGGCAGCATCAACAATAGTTTCTGGATCCATCTCCTGTATTGGTACTGGAGGCTTAGGCCCTAATATCTTGCCCTTACAATGGTGTTAAACCCTGGCTGGATAGTTCAGTTGGTGTGGGTGCTGCCCCATATGCCAAGGTTGAGGGGTTCGATCCCTAGTCAGGGCACATACAAGAAGCAACCAATGAATGCATGAATGAATGAGTGAAACAACAAACGGATGTTTCTCTCTCTCCCTTCCTAATAATCAATATGTTAAAAAAAATCTGAATGTTGTTTGAATGTTTTTAAACAAATACAATATTTTATACTTTCCCAAAACAAATCTCACTCTCACACTGTGGAAGGTTTTTGGTGGTGCAGGGGAATACAAGTGCACTCAAGCTAAAATATCTCTATACTATAATGCAGTACAATGTTTGGACTTACATTAAAGGGATTTACTCCTCACATACCTTGCAGACATAGATTAGGGAGACACCATAACCTAGCAGCCAAAGAGCATCAACACAATAAAATAGGCAATGTATGTTCCAGAAACATGAAAAACTGTAAAAAGCTACAAGGATAAAATCTTAATGAAATACTGATTTTAGAATAAAATGCAATCAAATTAATATGTCGCAAAAAAACAACAGGGACAGGAAAGTTATGATATTTAATAATAGTAAAAGATTTTTAAAAGATCAAGCATGGAAATGTGGACCTGACTGGAAGGACATTGAAAAATAAACTTTCATGACTATATCCAATGCACCTGAGTCTCCACTAAAAAAAATCAGTCTTCCCTTCAACATTACAACTTGCAAAGGGCTGAAATGCTAAGAATATAATCAACTAGGATGTGAAAATCAAGGTTCTCCAATATGAGCTGGAATTTGCTAAAAATAAATGAGGCAAGTATCACAGTATCCGAGTAATAAACTGTACAATTGACCTTGAGCCACAGCTTGGCTAGTACAGGGCAGTCTTGAAGATATATATTGAGATTGGAGACCTCCCTGCCGCTTTATCTTCCCCTCCCACTTCTCCAAGCCCTTAAACTGTTCAGGTTTTCGGCACAGAGGGCACTGGGTGAAAGGTCAACTTTGCGTTAATAGCCTTCCGCAGATTCACAGGGCCTCTGAAGCAGATTAGGTAACTTTACAAAGTTCTACAAAAGTGGTAACTATTATTATTCTTTGTAACCCAGCAAAGGAAGCACACAGGGGCTTAAAGGGAAAACGTTTAGTAGAGCAGAAAACTACTCTTACAAAGATTATATGATTCTAAAAAATCCTGGTCTCTGGAAGCAATTTGGGTGTAAGCCCAGAAGAAAGCAAGCACGTTACGTCTAAACCTCGGACAAAACAATACTACCTTCTCTCTGCAGGTCTCAGTTCCAAAGCGCATTCACCAACACGCTCCACCCGGCCCTCCTCGGACCCTGGGGGCGGCTGGAACTTAGAGACCAGGAAACAGGCTTAGTCCCAAGACTCTGGATCTTTGGGGAATGAACAGTCACAGGCCCAGACCCGAGACGTTTCAACTACACGGGGGAGAAGCGGGGAGGAAATTCCCCGGCTCTACCGTGGACCCCGGCCTCTCTGCGAGACACGTCAGGTAGCTACCTCTAGCGCTCTCAACTCAGGTGGGCAGCAAAGCGAACGGGCAGCGGTGCCGCTGGGCTGCTCACCTGGGCAATACCGGCGCCCATCAGCCCGCCGCCAATGACCGCCACGTGCTTGATGACGATTTTCTTTGCCGAGGCTGAAGCTGTGGACGTAGAGGATACGGTGCGCACGAACTGCCTGGTTACGAAAGCCATGTTGCAGAAATGGAGACGGAGGCGGCCACTGCGACGACTGGGAGACCCTGCGAAGAAGGATCGGCAGCGCTGCAAGAGCAATCCGCCGACTTCCAGGCGGCCCCGCCTCCCTGCGCGCCCCTTGCGTAGCCGTGACGCTACCCAAGATGGGGCGGGACCCGCGGCCCGCTCAGCCCCTAGTCGCTGGCAGTGGGGGAGGTGTTTCTGTGTTGCAAAGCGTCTGGGCCCTAGAGGGCTGGCACCGCTCGCCGCCTTCAGCCGTCTAGGCAGGGGCTCACAGCAACCAGGCATTATGTAGGACCTGAGGTTCACAGCGGAGTAGGGCGGGGCGGTTTGCGCTCCAGGACGGACCAAGAGCGGGCCCTTCCCTTCCATCGGACCTTGGTAAAAGATGAAGACGTAGTGTTGACTTGTTAAATCGTGGCCTTTGATACTTGTGTATACCTCTGCGCTGAGTTAAAACATCTTTGATGGTGGTGATGAAGAGACCCAACATGAGCACACTTGTGTCATGTTGCCAGATAATCAACTCTAGGGATTAACTCCTGTGGATAATAAGTGTTTCTGCTAAAACGGAAAGAAACTACTCATATCGAAATATATATCTAATGGCCCAAGAGTTCCTATGTAAAGATCAGATTTAGACATCTTCATAGAGGGTACAGCCAAGGGGGGGGGGGCGCAAAAAGGGATTTGTAATGGGGTCCAGAACTCAGGGTGTCTAGGAAACATTTATGTATGTATATGTATGTATGTGTATATATATACACATATATGATGTCCTCACCCCCACAAGTCTGAACAGGGGGATGGGACACATGGAGCAGGGTCATTGAGAGCTGTTTTGCATAGCAATAGTTTCACAGGTAACCTCTGGCATGATCATTTAACATATCTATAACCTTTAACTGGTTTCATAGATATGTTAAATAGCTGGGGCCTTGCTTTAAGCCAGGGAGATGGGAGTGACTTCAACCCATGATGTAACTGGGAAGGAATTCCCTCTGGTTACAGCGCCTGTGTGAGAGCTTGGAGATGATTGGCTCCATGCCATGGGGCCACGCCTGCTGGGATTACTAGGGCAAGCCCAGTAAGGGCTTTACTGGGCTACTAGGGCAGCCCAGAAAAGCTGGAGAAATATGGGAATGCTGGCAGGTGTAACTGATTGTGGAAGAAGTAGGAAATGGGGCTGCAAAGGAAGATTGGCACTGGGATTTAAACCTAGGTATGTCAGCCATGCAAGGGCAGAGGGATCATGGGGCTTTGGGGTGCTCCCTTTTGCCACGTGGCTTGGGAAGCAGGAGAGACCTTGCTGGGAAGAAAAGGGGTGAAAGGACTCTTGGAGTGGGCCATGAGAAGGTGCCATGTGGTTTTGGATTAACTGGAGATTGCAGCAGCAACACAGCTGATGGTACCTGGAACCGAGGGGCTACCTGAGCCACGGACTTCTACTTTTCCTGAGATACGGTACCCTGGACTGGGCAGAGGGAGAAGGAAGGACTGTGTGCATTTGTGGGTATTCTAAAGGACTTCAGTATCTTAATGAAGACATTAAGTCATTACTCTAAGTCTGTATAACTTTTTGAATAAATAATTCCTTTCCTTTTCACCAATCTCTGGCATTGAGAGACATCATTCCCTGGCAGTGGGCAAGGCGAACCTAGTACAGGGGGACCCCAGGAGCAGAATGGGGCCCATTCGGTAATAGTATATCATTCTCTCCCCCATCCTGAGTCTGTTCTGTAACAGTCTCATTTCGGCTTTACACATCTGATGGTTTCAGGTTAAAGAGAAACCTTTGTGGAGTAATTGATATCGACAAGGCCAATCTTCTCCCTCATGTGAGTAATTTCTAGTTACTATACTTCAATAATAAAAATTTTTTTATAATTTTTTGTTACAAATTTACAAAGGTGCAATATTTCAATACAAAGTTACACTTCGGTAATAACTTTTTAAATAAATTTTTGTTACATATTTACAAAAAATTATTTGTAAATATGTAATAAGGACCCACAAACTCACCATCAAATCAAAAGTAGGCTTCCTCCTATGAAAAGTAGCTATCATAGTAAACCCTGTGTTCGCCATTCCTTTGCTGTGAGCACATCTAATTCTGTAAAAACACAGGAGAAGTGCTGTTGATGAGCACTGTTAGACTTGGGACAGTACTAAAGAGAGATAGGGTCACATCCAAATAATAAAGTCCATTAAATGCTAGGGTATAGCAAATGCAAAACCCGATGGGACTAGAAATGGAAAAGGAAAATTACAGAGAAACCTAAGTAATTCGAAGAATTGAGTACGTGTATGAGAAAAATAAAAAAGTATTCAAGTCTGAGGAAGCAGCACATGCACAGGTAGAAACAAGAAAATGTTGGCATGTGAGAAGGAAAAGGAATTACGTATGATGAGGGTGAAGAAAACGGTAAATTAGGAAGATGCATGGATGATTCTTTAGGTGGATTTTTAAACCTTTCATTCTCAGTTACAAGTTGTGTCTAATGCAAGGCTAAACATATTCTAATGACATGTTGTCACAGCATTTTTTTAAAATGTGTGTAATGTCAAACAAAATGCCTGAGAATGGTGCATTTTCAGATCCATGAGTTGTTTTCTTTAGGAAAGAAAGAATAACCAGTGCTGTATTTTTTAGCAATTCTCTAATCTGAGGCCATCTGTATTATGTAAATGTCATGTTGAGAAGGAAGCACTGGGAGGGGTCCTGGCTCGGTCCCTGGTGGGCAGTATGGCCATATGCAGACACCTCCTGGGGCTCTCGTGCTCTTGTCTGTCAAAAGAAACAGCCAGACAGGTATCTTGCAGCTGTTTCATACTGAAAGTCTAGCCTCCGTTTAGAGTCTTATGAAGCAAGGGCCACCTTGCCCTGACCCCCGCCCAGTCCCAATCAGATGACGCTTACAGTAGAATCATTCTTCTTTCACCAGGACAGCTAGTCTTTTCCAAGTGTGGCCTTGGGCTTTCGGGTGCCCAGTAACAATTTCTGGGGTCCTTGCCTTGCACAGTCACCCTGTTCTTGGGGCCATGCTTCCTTTGTCTCTGCAGAAAGAGTGAAGTGCTAGGAAGCATGACCCTAGTCATTGAACCAACTCAGAGATGGCAAAGGAAAGTGCTGGCACAGAGAACTGAGTAAGTAATGACTACTCAGGTTTGTCCTATAAGTGGATAACTAATATTTCAAAAATAGATACCAAAGAAGCGTTATTTGAAAACGTACATGGTGGTGGGCTCTGGGAGTGGCAGAAGGAGAGAGTGCAACTGGCCCTTGGCCTCCAACAAAGTGGCGGTATATAAAGAATATCAAAGCCTGTCCTGCTTTGGGAGGTAGGCAGGCAGAGAAGGTGGAGCCGATGCTGTCTTCACACGGTCATGTGATAGTGACCCATGGACAGGGTGTGTTAGCAGTCAGGAACATTAATGGGGAGAATTCACTATGTAAGTTGGAATTTTCCTTCTGTTTGTGGGAAATTAATGGTTTCTGGCTTACTGGGAACACTGTGTTTTGTTGAGAGATTTTTAGATTTCGTGTGGCAGAAAACCAGAAGCCGTGGCTACTCAGGGCGGCCCAACAGCAAAACCCAGAAACCCCAACCAAAAGCTTACATATAGCAAATTAGGGTTGACATTGCCACCCCTACTGGGAAAATTCATTAAATCCTCACAAAAACCCTATTTGGTAGGAACTAAAGGTACTCTTCTTTGACCTGTAAGGAAGTGGAGGCCCAGAGAGGTTCAGAAGCTTGGTCAAAGTCACATGTCCAATGAATGGCACAGGTAGAACCCAAACCCAGGACAGTCTGTTTTCAGGGCTCATGTTCTCGACCATTATGCTCTTTTGCCTCTCTTTATAACAACCCAGAGGCTACCACTGCTGTCCTCCTCTGCAGGTGAAGAAACCGAGGTTCCAAACAGTTAAAACATTTATTAAATGTGACCTACCTACTGACCAGCCAGGCTCAGATTTGAACCCATTCTGACCACAAGCTCCCAGCCTTTGTCTTTTCATACGTCCATACTCCTTAGAAAGTTCCCTAGCTGCTAAACCAAAAAAAAAAAAAAAAAAAAGTGAAGGGGGGGAGTGGTTTACAGTAATCATTATATGTGTCTAGATTTGGAGCTTCAACTGTTACACTACTATTTTAAAGGTTAAGCAGATTAATTTATTTAGACAGTCTTATTAATAAAGCCCAGAACTGCAAATTTCACAGTGACTCCCAATGTTTACACCTGTAGACTATATAAGAGCTATGTTTTTTTTTCTTTTTAAATTACAGTTGACATACAATATTAGTTTCAGGTGTACAGCTCTGTGATTAGAGATTTATATAACATCGAAGTAATTGCCCTGATAAATCTAGTACCCATCTGACACCATATATAGTTATTATAATATTATTGACTATATTTGCTGTACTGTACTTTATATCTTCATGACTACTCTGTAACTACCAATTTGTACTTCTTAATCCCTTCACCTTTTTTAACCATCTTCCCAACACCTCTCCCATCTGGCAACCACCAAAATGTTCTCTGTATCTAAGTCTGTTTCTGTTCAGCTTGTTTGTTTTATTAGATTCCACATTTAAGTGAAATTATCTGGCACTTGTCTTTGACATTCTAAGTGAAATAAGTCCATCTATGATGTTCAAGATAGCAATATTTCATTCTTTTCTATGGCTGAATCATCTTTGACTGTATATATGCACCATTTCTTTATCCATTCATCTATTGATGGACACTTAGGTTACTTCTAAAGCTTGGCTGTTGTCAGTAGTGCTGCAATAAACATATTAATGTATATGTCTTTTTTTTGCAGTTGATTTCCAAATACAGAGAGAGCATTGTGGTGGGAAAAATATGCTAGATATGTTTTCAATCTTCTTAAATTTGATGAGGCTAGTTTTGTGCCCCAACATATGGTTTATACTTGAGAATGTTCCATGTGAACTAGAGAAGAATGTGTATTCTGATGTTCTGGGATGAAGAACTGTTAATGTCAATCATCTCCATTTGGTCTAATGTGTCATTAAAGACTGATTTTTTTCTTACTGATTTTCTTTTGGATGATTCTATCCATTGCTGCCAGTGATGTAGTTAGGTCTCTACCATAATTATTTTTTTGTCAATTCCTCCCTTTAGTTCTGTTAGTAGTTGTTTTTTATGTTTTGGTGCTCCAGATTGAGTGCATATGTATATGAGTAAGTGTTATGTCTTCTTGATGTGTTGTCCTGTTCATCATTATAAAATGTCCATCTTTGTCTCTTGCTATCTTTTGTGTCTTGAAATATATTTTGTCTGAGGTAAACACCCTGTTTTCTCTGGATACCATTCGCTTGACGTATTGTTTCCCGGACCCCTCACTTTGAATTAGTCTGTCTTTGCAGCTGAGATGTGTCTCCTGAAGGCAGCATATATTAATAGTTGGGTTTTGTTTTTTGATCCATCCTGTTCTTCTGTGCCTTTTTTTAATTCACGTGAGAGACAGACACAGACAGACAGACAGACAGACACATCAACCTGCTGTTCCACTTACCCATGCATTCAACAGTTAGCCCTTGTACGTGCCCTGACCCAGGATCTAACCTGGCAACCCTGAGCCACCAGCCAGGGCTCCTGCTCCTCTGTGCCTTTTAATTAGTGAGTTCAGTCTATTTGCATTTACGTGATTATTGATATATGAGGAATTCTTATAGCCTTTTTATCTTTTGTTTTGTGGTAGCTCTGTGTCTCCACTGTTTCTTTTCCCTTGTGTATCTGTCATTTGGTAGTATTCTATATTTTTTTCTCTGCTTTCTCTTTTTTTATGTTATGTGCCTCAGTTCTAGATGTTTTTTGGTGGTTACCATTAGGTTTATGCAAAATAAATTTTCATATATACACTAATTCTTTTTCTTCTGATTGCTACTCCATTCATCTGTGCAAGTTCAGTCCCCCCAGCACTTTTATGTTTTTGTTGTCACAAATTATTCCTTTTAATGCTGTGTGTTCATTTGCAAATTACAGTAGCTGTTATTTTTTTCTAAAATGTTGTTACCTCCATTAACCTTTATTTTAAAGTTAAGTGTTTACTACCCTATTCTGAACAAGGGTTGCAGTTTCCTGCCACTGTCTGTCTGTTAGTCATCTTGCTAATAGTTCTGTATCCTTTTGTCTTTTTCTTCCATGTAGGAAAGCACCTGTCAGCATTTCTTATAATTTAGGTCTTGTGGTGGTAAATTCCCTCACCTTCTGTATGTCTGGTAAAGTCTTTATTTCTCCCTCATATCTAAAGTATAACTTTACAGGATATATTATTATTGGCTGGTAGTTTCTCTCAATAATTTGAATATTTGATTGCATTCTTTCATAGTTTATATGGTTTCTGCAGGAAAATTCAATCATAGTCTAATGGAGTTTCCTTTATAGGCTACCATTTTCTTTTCCCTGGCTGCCTTGGGAATTCTTTCTTTGTCTTTACTTTTGACAATTTTAATATAATATGCCGTTCAGATGGCCTTTTTGGATTGAGATAATTAGGTGTTCTTCCTAGGTTTGTGGATTCAGTTCTTTCCATAGATTTGGGAAGTTTTTGTTGATTATTTCTTTGAATAGATTCTTTGTCCCCTTCTCCTGCTCTTCTCCTGGTATGTCCGTTATTCTGATATTGCTCTATCTAATGAAGTCAGGTCGCTCTCCTAGTAGAGTTCATGCATCTTTTTTTAAACTCTCAATTCTCTCTCGAACTCCAGCTGGGTCATTCCTAATTTCTATCTTCTATATCACTAATTCTTTCTCTATCTGGTCTGCTCAGTTTCCTAAGCTCACTAATTTATTCTTCATCTCATTTATTAAGTTTTTCCTTTCAGAATTTGTTCAATTCCTTTTTAGAGTTTTAGTATCTTTGAAGTACTCCTTTTGTCTATCAGTTTTATTTCTGAGCTTGTTGAATTGTTTTTCTGACTCTCCTTGTAACTCATTGAGTATTTCTAGAACTGCAATCTTGAATTCACTGCCATTTAAGTCACAGTCTTTCATATGTTTATTTTCTGGAGGTTTTTCATTTTCTTTCTGAATTCCCTTGTTAACTTAGTTATTCATTTGCTTTATGGAATATTTTTCTACCTGAGCATTTGTAGAAATGAAAACTTTTTTTTTAAGTACTTGCCACTCAGTGTTTAGTAAGTTGATAAGTAGAGGTCTTTCACTTGCTTTCCAGTAGGTGGTGCTAAATCGCAAGTTAAAATTTTCTCCTATGGTGAACTGCTAGGGCTTCTGGAACCTCTGTGGGGCTGCGTTGCCTCAGCCATGGAAAAAGCTCCTGGTGCTCCTAGGAGGTGGGCATCCCCTTTCTATTGGAGTTGCCTCTGTCTCAAGGTATCGCTACTGTGGATTCGGAAGTCACTGGCCTGTGTGTCTTTTGTGTGTTCCTGATGCCACCACCTTTCCGTAGTCAGAAGCTGCCAGCAGAGCTGCTCAGTCTAGGTTGATCCTGCTGCCCCTACGACTCTGTGCTGCAATGGGTGGGGGGAAAGGTGTGCAGGGGTAAATGGGTTCGCATATCTGGGCTTCTGTTCTCTTCAGTTGATTTAGCTGCAAGGAGTACAGACCACGTAGGCTGGGCCTTTTGCATCTGGCAAGTGAGGGTTTTTACTGCCAAATAGGCCACAGGTGGATAGAGTGGGTGGGTTCCCGGCTCTGCAGAATCTGGTCTGCATTGGTTTACATTGCCACTCTGCCCCTTGGCACAGCCTCATTGTATGCCAGCCATCCAGGCACAATTCCTGTCTGCACCCCTCTGGCTTGCCCAGTGGGGGTTGCATCCTGAACCGTCACTACAGTCAGTCACTGCTATAGTGTCTAGGGTCAGGGTGAGCACCAGACAGCACTCGGCTTCTGTGTCTGTCCTTACCTCACCCTGTCCATCAACACTGTTTGCTCCGATATGCCCACGTCAGCTGTGTCAGACATGCTGGAGTGTGGACAGGAAATCCTTTGTAGAATTATAGCTGTCCAACTTGTAACTTCATGGGGAGAGACCTGGAGGTCCTCTCACGCCACCACACTGCTCACATCCTACAGTGATTTTTGACTTATAGAAAAGATATAGAGATGGTGCAGAGAGTTCACATGTACCCTTCACCCAGCTTCCCAATTTCAATATCTTGCATAGCCATGGCATATTTGTCAAAAAAGAAGAAATTAACCATGGTTCAACACCATTCATTAAACTCCAGATTTATTGGGATTCACTGTTTTCCCCCCACTTACTGCAGTATTCCTTTCTGGGATCCAATCTACATTGGTATAATACTATTGACTAAACTTCAGACTTTATTGGGATTCACGTTTTTTTTTTCCCTTAATGTAGTAATTTGTTCCCAGATTCAATCTAGGGTACCACTCATTTGGGAACAAATACTGTCAGAATCTTTGTACATATCCTTAAATTTTATCCAGAAATATAGTTCCAATCTATATTGCCAATAACAGTTTATGAATGCATCTCACTTATCAATACTTGATATTTTCCTTTATAAAGTTATTTTAAATTCCGATGAGTAAAATTACTATCTTATTGTTTTATGCATTTTAAGTATAATTTATTGATTGTGCTATTACAGTTGTCCCATCTTTTCTCCTCTTTATTCCCTTCCACCCTGTAATGCCCCCCTCAGTATTTCCCCCCTGTAGTTCAGGTCAGTGGCTCGTATATATAAGTTCTTTGGCTTCTCTATTTCCCATACTATTCTTAACCTCCCCTTGTTTATTTTGTACCTACAAAATTCTGCTTCTTATTCCCTGAACCTTTTCCCCCATTCTCGCCCCTCCCCATCCCAGCTGATAACCCTCCATGTGATCTCCATTTTTGTGATTCTGTTCCTGTTCTAGTTGTTTGATTAGTTTGCTGGGGTTTTTTTTAGGTTCATTTTTTGATAGTTGTGAGTTTGTTGTCATTTTAGTATTCATATTTTTTATCTTCTTTTAGCTAAGTCCCTTTGAAACTATGAAATGTTTTTCATAGAATAAGGGCATGGTGATGATGAACTCCTTTAACTTGACCTTATCTGAGAAACACTTTTTCTGCCCTTCCATTCTAAATGATAGCTTTGCTAGGTAGAGCAATATTGGATGTAGGTCCTTGCCTTTCATGACTTGGAATACTTCTTTCCAGCCCCTTTTTGCCTGTACAGATTTTTCTGAGAAATCAGCTGCTAGTCTTGTGGGAACTCCTTTGTAAGTAACTGTCTCCTTTTATCTTGCTGCTTTAAGATTCTCTCCTGATCTTTAATCTTGGAAAATGTCATTATGATGTGTCTTGGTGTGGCCTCCTTGGGTCCAACTTCTTTGGGACTCTCTGAGCTTCCGGGACTTCCTGGAAGTCTATTTCCTTTGCCAAATTGGGGAAGTTCTCCTTCATTATGTGTTCAATTTCTTGCTCTTTCTCTTCTCCTTCCGGCACCCCTATGATTTGGATGTTGGAATGTTTAAAGTTGTCCTGGAGGTTCCTAAGCCTCTCCTCATTTTTTTGAATTCTTGTTTCTTCATTCTGTTCTGGTTGAATGTTTATTTCTTCCTTCTGTTCCAAATCTTTGATTTGAGTCCCTGTTTTCTTCCTTTCATTGCTTGTTCACTGTATATATTTTTTCATTTTGCATAGCCTTTACTTCCTCTATTTTGCAACCATACTCAATTTTTACTGTGAACATCCTGATTACCATTGTTTTGAACTATGCATCTGATAGGTTAGCTATCCCCTTGTCACTTGGTTCTATTTCTGGAGTCTTGATCTGTCCTTTCATTTGGGCCATATTTCTTTGTCTCAGCATAACTGTTATATAGAAAGGGGAGGAGCCTCAGGTATTTACCAGGGCGGGTCACCCATGTTGCTACATTCTGGCACTGTATGTTGGGGGGGGGTCAGAGAGGGAACACTACCACTTGCTAGGCCCTTGCCCCACTTTCAGTCACTACCCTGCTACTGTCAAGAAAAGTGGGCCATTCTGCTGCTGATTCCTGGGTGCCTTGGTTTGTGTACATTCTAGGATCCCAGGATCTCGCCAAAATACTCTTCTGTGAGGCTGGGAGTTTCTCCCAACACAACCTGCACAGGTTTTTACAACCAGAGGCTTTAAGGCTTTATTTCCCCATACTGGTACCCTCAGTTGCATGGTCTGTCTCATTCCCCAGTTGTTCCTTCCAGTTTATATGCACACAAATGTGGGACTACCAGCTTCTACCTCTCCCAACCAATCCTCAAGCTGCCACCTTGACACTGGTCCTCTCCGCCCCTCCTACCAATTTGGATGAATGTTTCATCTTTAACTCCTTGGTTGTCAAACTCCACAGAGTTTGATTTTCTGGCAGTTCTGGTTGTTTTGTGTTTTTGAATCTGTCGTTGTCTTTCTTTTGGTTGTATGTGGAGGCAAAGCATATCTACCTGTGCCTCCATCTTGGCCAGAAGATGTTTTGTGCATTTTTGAAGGGTTTAAACACTATTCTATATATTGGTCACTTGTATTTTCAAATACATTTATGGAGATAGGTTACCATACATGAGTTGGAGGCTACACAGATATAGAGTGTACAGTGGGGAGGTCTTAGGGAAGGCTACTTTACTAGGGCTTTGGTTGGAAGCCTCCCTGATGAGGTGACCTCTGAGATGTGACCTATATGAGGAAGAGCAGGCAGTGGAAAAGATGGCAGGGGGCTTTATCTATAGGCAAAAATCCATAGGTTGAGGTATTTTAAAACATCTCTTCTTCCTGAGCTGAAAAGTGTAAGAGAGACAAGCACTCAACACTTTGCCACAAGGGGATGGAACATTCAGTAAAGATGGTGGAGTAAACTCTGTTCTCGCCTCCTGACAGGAATACATCACAGTTATAACTGAATTATAGAAAAACCGTCATTGAGAACCACCTGATGACTAGCTGAATAGAATTCCTGTAAGGATGTAAAGAAACCACGTCGAGACTGCTAGGAAGAACCAGGGAACTGCAGGTCCCCCACCCATGGTGTGATAATCAAGAGGGCTGTCTTGGCTGCAGCACTACTCCCTGGGGAGCAGCGCTTTCCAGCCCCACACCTGAGCTCCCCAGACCCGGGAACCAGTGCTGGAAAGAGGAGTCCCTATAACATCTGGCTGTGAACTCAAGCAGGGATGGTGTCCAAGAAAGACAAAGGGCTGCTGGAAACTGAGACTTACTGCTCTTATGTGGCCGACAGACTAACTCAATTACTCTCATACACACATACTTGCGCTAAGCTCAAGGAAAGTTCAGGAATAGCAGCTCAAAAAGCACCAGGGACATACGTGAAGAAACTACATTGACTGACTTCAGGGGGAAAAGTAGAGGGGAAGGGGCTGGAGCAATTCTCTGTGGGGAAAGAAGCATAGGCACATGCCACACTATTCCTCTGCTGAGCTCTCCTACCATCGAGACAACCCAGTGCTGGCAGCTGCCAAATCTGTGCTCTCCATTTAATTGGCTAACACCATTCACCCACCAGCATGATTCCCTGAGACCACAATCCACCCAGCTTGCTCCCCGGCCTGAAACTCTTCCAGCAGCTCCTCCACATCAGCAGCCAGATTGGTGCATTCTAAAGACTTTCACAGAATCAACAAGGGTCCACAAACCCCATTCTTTTCCCCACTGCACATGGAACATTTTCCAAGATGGACCACATTATAGGTCATAAAACTAGCCTCAATAAATTTAAGAATACAATCCTATCAAGCATCTTCTCTAATCACAATGATAATAAACTAGAAATCAATTAGAAGAAGGGAACTAAACACACACAAACACGGGGAGGCTCAATAGCATGCTACTAAACAATGAACTGGTTATCAATAGATCAAAGAAACAACCAGTAGATAGCAGGAGACAAATGAAAATGAAAACACAACAACCCCAAATCTGTGGGACACAGTGAAAGAAATTCAAAGAGGGAGATTCATAGCAATACAGGCCTACCAGAAGAAACAAGAAAAATCTCAAATAAACAATCTAATCTTACACCAAAACTAGAAAAAACAAACAAACAAAAAAAAAAGAAAGTCCAAATAGAGTAGAAGGAAGGAAACAATAAATATCATATTGGAAATAAATGCAGTGGGGTCTAGAAAAGTAGCCAAGATCAATAAAACTAAGAGCTGGCTCTTTAACAAAATAAATAGGAGTGACAAACCAGTAGCCAGACTCATCAAGAAAAAGAGAGAGAGGGTCCAAGTAAGTAAAATCAGAGATGAAAGAGAAGTGACAACCACACCACAGACATACAGCAGATAATAAAATAATACTACAAACAATCACGTGTCAACAGACTGGACAACCTGGAAGGAATGGATAAATTCCTGGAAATACACATTCCCTCCAAGGCTGAATTAGGAAGAAAGAGAAAATCTGAACAGACTGAAAACTACTAATGAAACAAAATCAGTAATCAAAACACTCTCAACTGACAAAACTGACAAAAGTCCTGGACCAGATGGCTTCCCAAGTGAATTTTACCAAACGTTCAAAGAAGAATTAACACCTCTCCTCAAACTATTCCAAAAAAATTGGAGCAGGTGCATGGCTTCCAGATTCATTATACAGAGCAGCATTATCCTGATACCAAACCATACAAACACACTACCAAAAAAAGAAAAAAGGGAGAGAGAAAATTATAGGCCAAATATATGTGCAAAACTCCTAAAGAAAGTATTTGCAAAATGAATTCAGCAATCATTAAAAACACCATACACTATGATCAAGTGTGATTTATTCCTGAGATGCAAGGATTGTTCAGTACCCACAAATTAGTTAATCTGATATGTCACATAAATAAAATGAAGGATAAAAATCACATGATCATGTAGACTCAGAAAAAACATTTGACAAATCCAACCCATTTGTGATTAAAAACTCTCACAAAGTGCAAACAAAGGGAACATACCTCAACATAATAGAGGCTTTGAGAGACTGCTAAGGATTCTACCAAAAAACTGTTAAAACTAATAAATGAACTCAATAAAGTAGCAGGACACAATGTTCTATTTAGAAATTGGTCACATTTTTATACACCAATAACAGACAATCAAAGATAGAAATTAAAAATCAATCCCCTTTACAATTGCACACCAAAAATAAAATACCTAGGAATATATTTAACCAAGGAGGTAAAAGAACTATACTCATAAAATTATAAGACATTGAGGGAAGGATTGGAGATGGAAATAAATAGAAGCATATACCGTGCTTGTGGGTAAGAAGAATTAACATTGTTAAAATGCGCATAGTAACCAAAGCAATCTGTACATTCGGTACAATCCCTATGAAAATACCAATAGCACATTTCACAGAACTAGCACAAATAATCCTAAAATTTACATGGAGCCACAAAAGACTCCAAATAGCCAAAGCAATATTGAGAAAGAAGAACAAAGTTGGAAGTAAATCCCACCCAATATCAAACTATACTACAAAGTTGTGGTAATCAAGCCATCATGGTGCTGGCCATAACAGATACGTAGATCAGTGGAAAAGTACATAGAGACCCCAGAAGTAAACCCATGCCTATATGGTCAAGTAATCTATGACAAAGGGAGCAAGCATATACAATGTGGTAACACCAGTCTCTTCAATAAATGGCATTGGAGGAACTGGACAGATAATGAAAAAAAAAAAAAAGAAAAAGAAAATGGAGAGAAAGAGAAGTAACTAGACTACTTCCTTATACCATATACAAAATAGATTAACCACTTAAATGTCTCATCAGCATAATATTCACAAAACAAAACATATTCAGTAAATTGTTGGACGTCACTCTTAGCCATATTTTTTTTGATATGTGTCTTCTGGAAAGAGAACTAAAGAATTAATAAAGAAATGAGACTACACTAAACTAAAAATGTTTTACAGTGAAAGAAACAAAACAAAAAAAAAATACAACCTACTGAATGGGACAAGATATTCTCTAATTATACACCCGATAAGGGGTTAAAATCTAAAATATATAAGGAGTGCTTGCTTTGGCAGCACATAGTCTAAAATTTGAACAATACAGAGAAGATAGCCTGACCCCTGATCAGTGCTGACACACAAATTCGTGAAGTGTTCCATATTTTTTAAAATAAATAAGTGAATGAATGAATGAATGAATAAATAAATAAAAAATATTAGGACTTATACAACTAACGACAAACAAAAAAAAAACTTTGATTAAAAAGTGGACTGAACACCTGGATGGACATTCCTCCAAAGAAGACATACAGATGGCCAGTAGACATATAAAAAGATGCTCAACATCACTATCATCAAAGAAGTACAAATTCACACGAGATATCACCTCACACTTGTCACAATGGCTATCCTCAATAAATCAACAAACAACAAGTGTTGGCAAAGATGTGAAAAGGAACTTTCATGCATTGGTGGTGGTACTGTGAATTGCTGCAGTCACTTTGAAGAATAATATGTAGATTCCTCAAAAAGTTAGAAACAGAACTACCACTTGACCCAGCAATTCCACTTCTAGATATTTATCTGAACACATCCAAACACTAATTCAAAAAGATTTCTACACCCCTATTTTTAGTGCAGCATTTTTTACAATAGCCAAGATCTGGAGGCAACCTAAGTGTCCATCAACAGATGAGTGGGTAAAGAACGTGTGGTACATATGTAAAATACAGTGTCAGTCAACCATAAAAAGCTGACATCTTGCTATTAGGAACTACATGGATGAAACTAAAGTGCATTTTCCTAATTGAAATATGTCAGAGAAAGACTAATACCATAGGATTTTACTTATATGTGGAATGTAAAAAGCAAAATAAACAAAACAAGCAAACTTGATAGTGGCCCGATGGAAGAGCGTTGGGGTGATGGGTGAAAAAGGGGAAAGGGATTCAGAAGTACAAACTGCCAGTTATTAAAAACATAGTCACAGGGATGTAAAGTACAGCTTAGGCAATATACTCAATAATGTTGTAACTCTCTGTGGTGTCAGGTGGATACTAGACTTATTGGGGTGGTCACATCATAATGAATATAAATGTCTAATCACTATGTCGTATACCTGAAATGAATATAATGTATATCAACTGTAATTGAAAAATAGAAAAAATAAATTGAAAACAACACTTTGCCAAAGGCACTTGTTTAGATTCATCCTTAGTCTCAGATAATGCTGGTCCTGACATGGCAAATAAGAAACTTGGGCTGTGATACAGTCCTGAGAGTAACTATTTACCCAACTATCCAAATTGCTGGTGTAGTGCTGTGCCCATCGCTCTCTTTCTGGAGGTCTACTCCCTCGTCCACATCCTAATTTGACATCTGGTGAAACAGAATTTTGTGTAGCAGTTAAAATAAGCAAGAAACAAAAGGTCAAAACTACCGAAGTCAAAATAATGTTTAATGAAAGCATATAATTATGCTAGAGATGAAGACTAAAAAGTATACATTAGGCAGATTTATAAAACAAAGTACTATAATCTTCACATTTCAAAGAAATCATAAAGTATAAAATTGTAAAATATCAACATATGGAAGGAAAGTATTAAAAGCCCTTTTGGTGATTTACCATATAAAAAGCTGTTTTTAAAGTGCTACAGAGTGAGGCCTTATGTTTAAAAATTGAATGAACATCTAGTTTTAACATAGTCTCACAGAACAGTTTTTTCCTCAAGTAAGCTGCAAACTTTCATTAGGAAAGCTGAAATTAAGCATGTGTAATAGTAAGGAGTTACAAATTTGCTAATCCCAAGGTATTAGAACAATTCAAATGCACATACAATTCCAGATTAGGAACAAACCATGTTGCTCAAGGTGCATTTTAATACATACATGTGTCTTATTTAAAATCCACGCAACAGCCTCCCCATTTATTTATTTTATAGTCTGTTCCCGGCAATTTTGTTTATTAGTTTTCTTTTTAATTAACACAAATCTTCAAGGCACCTAAAGGTTCGCCTGCATTTCATGACTCCATACTGAAAACGCAGAGGGTGGACTGCTATGGGATCAAGCAGAGGGGTGGCAGTGCAGGGAAGTGCCTCAGAAAGACTCTGCAGACACAAAAACTGGGGTCAGTTTCAAACAAACAATGGTGCCTTTTAAGTAGGTGCCTAAACATCCTTAAGGTTCAGCTTTATCAGCTACAAAGTGGCATCCTCTTAAGAGAGGTTCTGAAAGAATTTGTATGCCTACAAGTAAAGCATTAAATATGATGCCCAGAGAAGGGGAAGCTTAAAAATATAGTTGTTTACATAAGTATCATGATCACTCCTATACAAGCAAGGAGTACTATGGGTGAATAAAGGAAAGGCTAATCCTTCTTGGACTGCGCTCTCATTGGGAGAAATATCGGCATACTGGGCAGGACCATTCTTGAACAGAATTGCTCAGACATTTAGCATCCTGGCCTTAAGGCAGCAAACTGGCCAGTAGCAACCCCATCACTGTGGTAACCAAAAATGCACCCATTCCTTTCCAAACCACCATTGAAAGAGATCATTTGCCTTTCCTGACATTATTCCAGAGGGCCCTTCTAAATTAAGAAATAATACAATTATCTTGAGAAGAATGCCTTCCTGTTGTTGAGAGTGGTATTTAAGGATGAGATACATTAGGCCTAGTTGTGGGACAATAGGAAAGAAATGTTCGGTACAATCTGAATCCTTTCTTGATGAGTCCCAGTACCGAAATCCCCAGGCTCACTAGTGAGGGCTCAAGTCAAAAGCAGAGCCGTGTCTTTGCAAGCACACAGGGCAGAAAGGAATTGTGCCATGAAGCTGCTTCTTCAGCCAGGCGGTTTATATAGTTGACATACAAGGTAGACATACACATTCAGACCTTTCCTCAACATTACTGGACCAGGGTCCATTTTCTCTCATGGTTACAAAATGTAAACACTAAAATCATAAACAAAGAGACTAACAAGAACAAAACAAGGGTCCCCGAACTGACAAAGGATCTGTGCCAGGAGAGCTCCAACTCAGCTTGAACTCACTTCCTTCTCTGATGAAGTATTTAAGACTGAACACAACGTTCATTTTGTCACAGGTCTGAAACAGGGAGGTCTTCCTTTGATTCCTAATTTTCTTTCTCCAGAACTTAACAGTGTTTTGGTGATTTCAGAAAAGACACAGGGCATTTGACCTTCCTTAGTATGGAGAGCTAGAAGGCAAGCTTAGTTATCAGGTGAAATGGTAAGGCACTGGGAGATGAGAGGAAATGCTCATTGGTGGAAGCCGCTGAGAGTAAAATTCTGATCTCCTGTTTCCCAATCCAGTACTCCAGTTGCACCCACTAAGTCACAGACAAGAGCATAGTTCATGATGAAAGCTCCCATTCATTCTACCTTCTTTTTAGTTTCTACCCTGAGCCTAACCTGGCCCTGCTGTCAACTGCAGAAGAAAGTATGTGTTTAGAAGACACATATTTACATTCTGTTCACCATCTCTTTTCGGAGATGTCCTTTATTTCTTTGAAATGATTAGATTGAATGGATGTGGGGCTAAAGTTAGACCATATCTTCCAGTCAGGTTGGGCTTCTTAGAATCCTTAGGTAAAGCAAATGTGAAACTCTGCATCAGACTCACAAACATGAGGAACAGTTCCATCTTTGCCAGCTGCTCTCCCATACACACCCGCTTCCCTAAAAAGAGATCAGAAAAAAAGTAAGCATTATAACGCCATCCGTTTCCCATCTCAAAAAGGACACATTTTCATGAAATATCTGCCACATATACCACATGACCTCCCACAGTAATGCTGATCAGAATGCTTACAGAGGAAGTTCACATTCCAACCCCCTATGCATAAAAACTAACCTCACCCTGGACAGGAACTAGAGACAGAGCCAATGTGGTGGCAACCTTGTCCCTTCCTACTTACTACGCACCTACTCATTTCTTTCCTGTGCCCTTACCTGGATGATTAGGGAGGAAATAAATCAGGTCAAGACTCTCTGGAGCACTCCTTTTTTGTAGAAAGAGTCCTACATGTCCTAATGTGGGAACCTACATGAAGGATGCTGAGAACAGAGAAGCCTCCTGTCACCCACCAGCCCAGCAGAAGGTCAGGAGTTGTTCTTAACTCCAGCAGGTCCCTGGGACTCAAACAGTCACCTGAGCAGTTCACAGATGAAGATTTCTGAATATATTTAAAGATTTAAAACCAAAGTGCTTTCATTTGGTTTTAAAAATCTGAAATGAACCAGTGGAGATGTAGCATCTAAATATTTAGCTCCTCTCTTACATTAGCTTACCAGGAAAAAATATTTTTAAGACACTATCATGAAACAATAAAAGATTCTTTTGATTCTACTTCATTTCAAATTATGCCATGAAGAAAATAAAAGTTTAACTGACCTATCCCAAAAGGAATAAATGTTTCTTTTTTCATTACTTGTCCCTGATCATCCAGAAATCGATTAGGGTTGAAATCATCAGGTTTCTCCCAAATGGCTGGGTCTCTGTGCACTGACCACAAGTTGGGTATTATCACTGTGCCTTTCGGGATAGTGTATCCTTGGAGCACTGAAACAAATAAACAACCCAGTGTCACTCAACATGCTTTTTGCTGAACAGTTCTCTGTAAACATCACTATCAAAAAAAATCTAGTTACATATAGAGCTTCTTAATTTGCTGAGACTGAACCATAAGTTACTTGCAGGCAGGGGCAGGACATTACCACTGACACCCTTTCCTCCATATCACCCTAGGACTCAGCCTCAGAGTCAGTCCAACAAACCCTGAGGTAATGAATTGGATGGCCACTACAAGATGATTAAGAAAAAACACTGAAACAAATTACAGTGCATACCACATAAGTTTTCTCACAGAATACAAATCCCTAATCTTGAAATACTTGTATACAACTTTGTAAACTTCAGAGCCTTTTATGTCCGCACAATAATACTATGAGAAAGATAAACTAAGGTAAAGGGATGTACAGGGAAGTCAGCACTGTCTCTTAAGCAGCTGAAAATTTCATATGCACTTTAAAGAATGTCCAAAAGATGGTGCTCACACAGTGTATCTAATTCGTACCAAAGAAATTGTTAGATGTCATTTATAAGTGATTGCTGCCTACAACTGTCTCCTGACTAGATTTAAGCCTCTTACATGGATGTCTGGCTCCAGAAGGTAAATCCCTTGTGAGGAGGGGTGTTTACAGAATGTCTGACTGCCTACACATGATGGGGGCAAAGTAGGTTTACAGTTTTGACCACCCCAAAGTGTTTATTTTTGTACTATTATTTCTTGATTATTGTATTGTTTTCCATGTGAACAAGTGAAAACCTACCTTTGTCTACCCTGTGTGTCAAGGGCATGACCAAAAGGACACACTTCACTGAGAGGGGTTGAAACAGGTACCCTTATAATCAGATGGAGTCTTCTAATTCTTCACTACTTATGCTTCAGTGGCAGAATTGTAACAATTGACGTAGGACAGTTTCCAGCTAAAATCCTGAATTCCATATTTAGACTAGCTCTTCTACCTCTGAGAAGAAGACACTGAGGCAGGCACTTTGCAAATTCTAGAGTTTCTTCTGTCAGTGCAGCCACTGTGAATGGCAGCACAATTTGTTTGACCAGGGTGAGCATCTGTGCTCTGAAGACTAGAGAGCTGTTTAAAAGAGAAGCTGGGCTGAAATGCCAGACAATAAATAGTGAACAAGTAGGACTGAAGCATTCCATTTGATCATCCATGACACAAGGCTAAACCATCAGAAGGATCAAGGCAGGTGAGGGCCATCATACCCTCACCTCAGCTCTTCTGGATTAAGGGACTGGGCTTCCCACAAGGGCATTCAAAGGAGGAAGCCCGGAGACTTGCCTGTCTTCTCTGAGGTCATGTGAGGAATGGAAAGTGGCACTACCATAGCCAGCCTCTGCACCTCCATGATGGTGGCTTCTGTGTAGGGCATCTGGGCCTTGTCAGTGAGGGAAGGGGCTCGGTCAGCACCAATGACCCTTTCAATTTCTTCATGAACCTTGTCTATACACAAAAGGAAAGAATAAACCAGGAGATAAGCCAGCAGTGAGTTCAGACTGCCCCCTACGCCCACTTTCCATCACCATAAACCCCAGCTGGTAACTTGGCAGTACAGGCCTGAGTCATCCTGAGTGAAGTGAAGCATTGGTCAGATAGTCCAAGTGGAGCCAGCTAGTCCAGGGACCCTGCACCACTCTGTGACTTTGATGGATAACAGAACAGCTGGAGGGCAAAGCAGGAAGCACTCTGTTATCAGGAGCCCTCCGAATCCTTCTCTCCTATGAACATTGGACTGAGTCTCTAAGCTTTTGTGGGTGACATTGTGTGGTAGCCCTATGTGGCCCTCAACAACCCCTGTGCCTCTTGGTTTACACATTCTTACACAGTCCCCTCCCACTTTGTACCAAGTTGGTCCAAGTGACCAACAGAATTAAGGGAGAAGAGTTGGCATGTCAGTTGTGAACTTAGGTTATAAAAGACACTGTGGCTCCTGTCTTGGCCATTCACTCTCTGGGACCAAATCAAGCAGCTCCATAAAAAGGTCCAAGCGCTAAGGCCTGCAGCCAGTAGCCAAGTGGGTAAGCCATGTTGGAGGTGGATCCTTCAGTCCCAGTCAAGTTTATAGATGACTACAACCTCATGAGAAATCCTAAGCCAGACCAGCCAGGCTAAGCCACTCCTAGATTCCTTATCCTTAGAAGCTTTGTGAGATGTTGCTACTTTAAACTGCTAAATGTTGGGATAATGTGTTACTCAGTAGTAAATTAACTCTTGGGAGCTATAATCCCATCTATACTATGAAAGAATTGCCCCCTTTAAAGATGTCCACAACCTAGTATCCTGCAACCTATAAATATAAATATACTACCTTACCTTGCCAAAGAGTCTTGGCAGATGTGATTAAATTAAGGGCCTGCAGACAAGGTGATTATCCTGAATTATCTGGGTATGCCCAACCTAATTACTTGGGTTTTAAAATTAGAAAAGTTCTCCCGGTGGACTTTAGTCAGAGGGAAATGTGACTACGGATGAGTGCACAGAGAGATGCAACATTTTTGTCTGCAAAGATGGAGAGAACTGGAAGTGAATTCTCCTCTAGAACCTCCAAGTAGGAATGCAACTCTGCCAACATCTTGATTTTAGCCCAGGGAGACATGCGTTAGACTTTTAACAACAGGAACTATAACAAATTTGTGTTTAGATGCTAAGATTGTGACTATCTGTTACAGGAGCAAGAAAAACTAATATATTATCCTCCCCTGTGTTCTCCCACTATGAACGGCCACTGGCATTCACTGCCTATTGATATCGATGTGGCGGAACTAGCTGTGTGAACTTGTGAAAGTCATATAACTTCTCTGGACCTTTGTTCTCCATTTTCAAAACAAGATGAATGGGTTCCAATGACCATTATGATCCCCTCCAGCTCTAAATTGTTATTCCTCTCTAAAGTTCTCTCTTCATCATAGATTCCACAGAGTCAGGCCTCTAGAGATTTAAAGCAGTATGACAGCATTAGAAACTTGCAGTTTCGCTGCTAACACGGTACCAACTGCCTATGAGTTGCAAGGATTTCCATTTTGTTCTCCTGCCTGCAGACATGCTTAGTGCTAGGAAACACAGGATCACAAAGGTGACTGATCCAATTTCAACAACCTAGTTTGCCATGAACACAGGGAACATTAATTACCTTGTATGTCAGGGTTCAGTGACATGTACAGAAGACACCAAAGCAGAGAGTTAGTTGTAGTATCAGTTCCAGCAATGAAGAGATCTCCAATGATATAAAATAAGTAATCTTCATTAAAACTGCTATTGCTATTATTTTTCTTCTCTTCCTCCACATGGAGAAGGTACATATCTATGAAGTCCTGAGGGTTCTCAACATCCAGAGACTCTCGATGATCTTTGATGATTTTCTTAAGGAAAGTGGTAATATCCTTTTCAATTTGTCTTAATTCCTTAAATGGTCCAAAGGGAAGGTAATAAAGCCAGGAGCATATGTTAACCAGTTGGAGCTGGTTGTTCAGACAGATTTCTAAGCCTCGTGACATAAAATCAAGCATTTTCTTAAACTCGCTATTGGTGTAATCAAAGCGCTGTCCAAAGCACATGGAGCAAATGATGTTAGAGACGGCATTGTTGACAATGGGGAAGGGGTTGAAGGGGTCTCCTCCATGCTTTTGCATTTCCGCTTTCACGTATTTGAACTCCTCGATAACCTTGGGCTCCAAGCTAAGCTTTCCTAAGCCAAAATGACGAAGGGTTGAGTGAGAGAACTTCCTCTGTTGTCGCCAGACTGGACCATAATGTGCGAATACAATCCCTGCAAAAGGACACATGAAGAAAAAGGTGAGAGAGAGAGAGAACAATGTCTGACAATACTCACCAGGACATACCAGGAATGTATTGTGTATTTCTCAGTCACTTGTGCAAAGTTCACATAGAGATAAAGATCACCAGCCAAGACAAATGATTAGCAAGTATAGTTGTCAGGATAGCATATATGTTTCTAACAACAAAAATCACATGCAATTTGATTAGGGAAAAATTGTGCTGTACAGCTTATTATTATAGATACTAACTGTTGATGCAATGAAAAGCAGTGACTTTCAATTTCTAGAGTTAGTATACATTTCAAAATCTTATTCTTGTGAGAGTGAATCCAGGCTTAGAAAATATTTCAGGCTGGATACATATATATTCCTAACACTCCCAGAAGAATGATCAGTATGGTAGCAGATTGCACATGAGTGCAGGAAAAATATCTGATTGTGCTCATCATCGAAATCCCAGCTTCTGCTATAGTGCTGGGCACAAAGCAGGAGTTTGTTAAAAATAAGCCAAATAAGTCAATAGTCCACCTGGATTAGAGCACTGGACACCAAAGTTTGGAACCGAAAAACGGGCAGGTAATCTGAAATGTCTGTTGTTGGCAACAGCCCTGATTTGAAAACATCTGAACTCAAGGTCATCCACAACTACATCTTATTTGACCCTCACTTATGTTACACTTCTTCCACCATCAAACCCAACAGTATTGCTCTCAGATATTCCTTTTTTCCTGTGACTTATTTCATCCTCCTACCTTCCACAGTGTGCTTTACGGTTTCAGTCAGTTCTTCGCCTTTCTCACTTGTAATCTATTCCATTTCTGCTACCTTCAATGACATGCTTCATTCACTTAACAGGTATTTCGGAGTCCCTACCATGTGCCAGGAACTGGGATGTAAAACAATAAAATTAATACTGTTACTTTATAGTGAGATGTATAGAAACTTTGTAATTAATCTAATATCTAATGGAGAAGTTTCCCTGTCCCCTCCACCACTACCACCACCACCACCACTGTGTACTTTTTCAAAATTGTTTTTGATTATTTTTGGTGCTTTAACTTATAGAAAATTTAATCATCTGGTCAGGTTCTACTTTTTTAAAAGTGCCTTGGGAATTTTGATTGTATGCAATATATAGATTAATTTGACAATGGCATTCTTGTTGGTAATTGGATTTTTTCCAATTCAAGAATAAATTCTATTCCAGTTATGTTTTTATTCTTTTCAAAAAATATTGTAGTACTTGGTTTCCTAATTTTTAAAAAATAATTCATATTGTAAATGAAAATGCCTATATATTTTCTATCTCATAGTGTCCTTCTGGATATACTGGCCTCCTAAAATGAGCCAGGGTGTATTCTTTCTCTATGGAAGAATGTGTCTAAAATTATGATATCTTCCTCTTTTTTCTTTTCAGTTTATTCTTTTGTTCATTTTTTAATATATAAAGTTGGTCTTTTAACTCATTGTCAGAACTTTATCTTAATAAGTGATAAGGCTCTGCAATTTGTCTGTTACCTTGTTAGTTGTAGTCGATAAGTATTGTTTGCATGTATTTTCATTAGTTTAATTAAGAAAACCTTTTTCTTTATGATTATCTTTTGCCACCTAGCTCAGTTTGTCTCATACTGATTTTTGACATTGATGAGGTTACTTTTTAGCTTAGTATGTGGTCAATTTTAATAAATCTTCCAATAGTTAAGAGGAATTTTTATTTACACAATTATTGTGTATAAGGTTCTTTGTATGTCCAACAAAGAAAGCTTGATAACTGTTGGACTCAAATCTTCTGTATGCTTACCAAATTTTTATCTTCCTGTTCTCTCAAGTACTCAAATGCTTATGTTAAAATAGTCTGTTATAATGTTGCATTTGTCAATTTCTTTTTGCAGTTCTGTAAGTTTTGTTACATGTAAATTAATGTCATAGCCGTACATTTATATTTAGGTATCTGTCTGTTCTTAGGGGTATGTATATATATATATATACACACACACACACACACACACACACACACACACACTAGACAGCATTGTTAGGTACATTCAAGTGCATTCAAGTTAGAATTTTTATGTTTTCCTTGTTTAAAAAAAATCATAATATCATGTAATGCCCTCTTTATTCTTAACAATGAAATCAGACAAAGTGTATTTTGTCAATAATACATGTTTTTCTTTTGCAAGTAGTTTCGTTTAAAAATTTTTACTTATTTGTTATTTTTTCCATCACCATTTATCCCCCTTATACATGCTCCCACCTTCTTCCACTCCCCTATCCCCCTCAGTCACCACACTTATTGTCCCTGTCCATGAGTCTTTTCTCTTTTTTTTTGCTCAATCCTTCCCCAACAAGATTCCCCAGGGCTGTCAGCCTGCTCTCTTTGGACGAGTCTGTCTCTGTTTCACTTGTTAGTTCAGTGTGTTCATTAGATTCCACATATGAGTGAAAATATACTTATCTTTCTCAAGTATGATTTCACTAGCATAATGTTCTTTTCCTTCCTTTTACCTTGAACTTCAATATATCATTGTATTTGGGGTATGTCACCTTTTTGGGGGGATGACATATCTCTTTTAAAACAACATATATTTGGATTTTTCTTAAAAAAATCCATTTTGGCAATCTTTGGGCCTGTAAGTATAGGCCTTTCACATTTAATATAACTACTATTCCTAAAACCATTTTGCACTTTCTATTTGTCCTGCTATATCTATTCTCTTTTTCCTTGTTTTTTCTTGCCTTCTTTGGCTTTGAAAGAAACAGGTTGAGTACTTACCCTTAAGTTTTTAAAAAGATAACTCAAAGTCTAGTTCAGTGGTTAGCAAATCAGAGACCAAAACTCAAATTCATTCTGCCCCCTCTTTTTTACTGACAAAGAGCTAGGACTAGCTTTTACATTTTTACATGGTTAGAAAAAAAATGCAAAGAATATTTTGTGGTATGTGAAAATGATATGAAATCCAAATATCAGGGTCAATAAATAAAATTTAACTAGAACACAACCAGTTATTAAATCACAGTAATTCATTTACAATAGTCTACAGCTCTGTACTAAAATGGCAGAGTAGTTGCAACAGAGATTAGTCCAGTCCAAGATAAGCGATTTCTTTTTTTTTTTTTTTTGCTGGTGGCCAGGTTCACTGAGCTTTCTCTTTGTCTAATTCAGAGCTAAGCTCTTTAAGAGTCCTCTCTTTATCTAAAGGTAACTTTTCATGAGTGGTACAATGCCACATCTCTCTGACCTTACTTCCCCCGCTTGGCATCCTGAGCTGGCCAAGAGGTCGCTAAAACCCAAGGTTCTCCAGAGCATTTGCTTTCTATTTTCTGTAGAAGCCAGGGTGGTGATGGGAACTCCTCTAACTACTACACCTTACAAGCATTTCAAACAATGGCTGTTTTTAGCCCACTGGCTCTCACCCCTATACCTCCAATTCCTGAGCCTTTGGGGGCTTCTGCAGGGTAAACTGTTCCATGTTTCACTAGTACTATCCACTGTAGACACATAAAGGTTGTCATCCTTCAGTCTATAAAGTCATTTGCCAATCTCGTGTCCACTTTTTTGTCTTCAGATGCTGTGGTGCAGAACTGTAAATACATTTCATCACGGGTAGATTACATGCTTCTGTTAAAATTCCCTCTGCTTTGGTTTGTGATTGTCAAGACAATGTTTCAGCAATTCCCGAAAAGAGAACTCTGCCTCTGTTTACTAAAACTCCATAAATTATTTCCTAGGCCACCATAGCTTAGTCACTCTTCCTGTTTTTGACCATGGCCAAGTCTTTTGCTGCAGTCAACATTTGTTAAGTGCTATTGGGCCTCCTCTTCTCTTGGAAAGGTATGGTCTCTCACTCTAACTTCAGGATTTGATACTTACTCTAACTACCTTCTTTTTAAAAAGTATATTTTGTTGCTTATGCTATTAAAGTTGTCCCATTTTTTTCTCCCCTTTGTTCTTCTCTGACCTATACACCACCTCCCACCAGCATTCGCCCTCTTTAGTTCATGTCCATGGGTCATACATACAAGTTCTTTGGCTTCTCAATTTCCTATACTGTTCTTAACCTTCCCCTGTCTATTGTGTACCTAACATTTATGCTTCTTATTCCCTGTACCTTTTCCCTCATTCATGTCCCACCCCTCCCCACTGATAACCCTCCATGTTATCTCCATGTCTGTGATACTGTGCCTGTTCTAGTTGTTTGCTTAGTTTATTTTTACTTTTGTTTTTGCTTTATGTTCAGTTGTTGATAGTTGTGAGTTTGTTGTCATTTTACTGTTCATAGTTTTGATGGTCTTTTTCTTAGATAAGTCCCTTTAACATTTCATATAAGAAGGGCTTGGTGATGATGAACTCCTTTAATTTGACCTTCTCTGGGAAGCACTTTATCTGCCCTTCCATTCTAAATGGTAGCTTTGCTGGATATAGTAATCTTGGATGTAGGTCCTTGCCTTTCATGACTTGGAATACTTCTTTCCCATCCCTTCTTGCCTGTAAGGTTTCTTCTGAGAAATCAGCTGACAGTCTTATGGGAACTCCTTTGTAGGTAAGTGTCTCCTTTTCTTTTGCTGTTTTAAAGATTCTCTTCTTATCTTTCATCTTGGGTAATGTAATTATGATGTACCTTGGTGTGTGCTTCCTTGGATCCAACTTCTCTGGGGCTCTCTGGACTTCCTGGAAATCTATTTCCTTTACCCTCTCATTATTTAAGATATTACATATGACATTTCTGCTTTGTCCTATTTCTCAGGGAACTCTATTTTTCCTTTGTTCGGTCCTCAGTCTGTATCATCTACTCACCAACTTTTAAATTACACAAATTCAGATGATCTGTCTCTATTCTAAGTGAAGTCCACAAGCATTTTCTTTGTGACACATCGTTCTTCCTCTGCCTTTTCTTGTCCATCATCTTCATCAGATACAGAGAATTTTCTCATTCTTTCACAGCACATTTCATCCAACAAACATTCACCAAAATAAGGGCAGCATCCTGCCTTTGGAGAAACATCCTGTCTCTTGGAGAAATGAATGCTTTAGCTGAGATACCAAAACTCCTAAATTTCCCCAGGTTCCCAGTGCTTTCTTCAATAAAGAGGGAGCTGATAATAATGTATGATCCAACTAATGCTTAGAAACTGTCTTATTGTAAATTCTTGGCCAAACTATACATTCACCAGGAAGGACCCCAAAGAAGAAAATCTAACTCCTATCTTGAAAAATGTACAGGAAAAGACAGACATGCAACACAAATTACAATATGATGTGGTGTGTCAACAAATGCTTGTATGCACACATTCCTTCACTTCTTGATTACCTACTCTGTGCCAATTAGTGGGGAAACAGTGGTTACCAAGATGAACAAAATCTTTGCCCTCAGAGCTCACATTCCAAAGGTAGGTGGACTTGGTAATAGGCTAAAGACTTTCCAAGTGCTTATTTATCTATGAAGTAACAATGTGAAAAAGAAAAAGTTGTACTGGACAGTGCCAAAAATAGGGCTAAAGGACAATAATTGGCCTGAGAGATGATGAGGAGTCAGTCAGTCAAGTGAAAAGTTGTTCTGGGCTCAAGGACGACAAACTCAGTGGCCTGAAGCAGACACAAGCCTGGTAGGAATCAGCTTACTGTGCCTAGAGCAGGTTGAAATGTACAAGCAAAAGGAGAGTGGAAAGAGGGAAAATCAGAAAGGCAGGCAGGGTTAGAGTAAACGTAAAATTCTATTGCAACAGATGTGGTGTTTTCTAACCCAGAAAAGTTGCCCAAATTAGACTCCATGGGCAGGAATCAGAGGCTACAAACCCAGTGTATTGAGTTAGCCAACAGGCTCGCAATGTATTTTCTTGACTTTTCATCTTATGGGAAAACAAACATCTTAAACTCTTGCACGCAAAACTCAGAAGGTGTTTCTCGCTCAGCCCAGTTTCTTCCCAGGACACCACCTGAAGACTGAGGCTTGGTCCTGGGAAGGAGAGAACACCCCTGGAGAGACATAGCCAGGCTTCACACGGTGCTCTCACCCCCTTCCTCCCTCTGCACTTCCTGAGTTTCCCCTGGTGCACTCCTACTGCTAATCCTGATAAATGAATGAGTTACTACTCAGTTACAGCTGGAGGCATCTTAAAGACGCAGGAAAGGGTGGCGCTCCCGCCGCCATCCCCCTGGGTTCGGATGCAGGAGTGGGGGGGGGGGGGCAGCGGATGGAGGGGGCACAAGCCCTGCAGCCCTGAGTGATCCCCCGGCCCGGCCCGCTACACCCCGGCTCCCGGCGGCCCAGCTCACCCTTCCCCTTGGTCACGAGGGAGATAAGCGGCACGCGCGGGCGGTCGCTGAAGACCTCAGCCTGCTGCACCAGCGCCTCGCGCACGCTGTGGAAGTCGTTGAGGACGACCACCAGGTAGTGGCCAATGAAGAAGCTGTAGATGTTTCCGTAGACCCGGGCCAGGTCGGTGAGCAGCACCTGCGAGCCCAGGGAGGAAAGGTCCAAGCCTGCGGCCCTCACCCGGCGGTTCAGCCAGCTCTTCCCTCGAAGGAAGGGCGGCAGCAGCACGAAGCCGAAGTTGCCAACCACGGGCCAGGGCGCGGGCCCTGGGGGGATGCCGGGCGGCCGGTGCCGCCTCAGCCAGCTCCAGCCAAGCAGCGCGGCCAGGCCGAGCAGCAGCAGCGCGCCGCCCGTGGGATCCAGCCGCAGCAGGCCCAGGGGCGCGGGCAGGAGACTCGGAGGCCAGAGCCAGCTCTGGGTTGGGGGCTGAGGCGGCGCCAGGGCGTCCATGGCTGGTGAGCAAGCGACCTCTGACTTCCCGAGTGCACGCAGATGTGGGGCTGTGTCCTCGGCGGGGAGCCTGAGGCGGAAGGAGTGGCGGAGGGCGCCACGGATTGGCTGTTACACGCTCCCCTTTCTGCACACCTCCTGCAAACAGCGACACCCATTTGGAAAATCGGACTAGCTTGCTAAGCAGCTGATGATGTCCGGTGACCAGGCGGGGCGTCCTGCCTGCCATTTTGCCCACTAATTCCCATAGTCCCCCTCTTCTGGGTCTGGCCAGCCGCAGAGATGCAGGCAACGTATTCTTGCGCTCTGATTGGCTCCTGGACTTTTTCCGAGTCATTCCTTTGTCCCGCTGGAGTATAAGTCCTGCCAGAGAAACCGGTCCCTGAGGCGACTCAGCCTCCACCTCAGCAGCTCCTCCCTGAGCTGGGAGAGTGGGGTCCCCGACCCACCCCTTGATAGCAAAAAGACAGGGCTACTTCTTTATCCCAATCAGGATTCGGAGGAAGAAAGGTCCCTTCCTTCCTCCGAGAGACAGAAGGATGGCGGAAATGTAATGTGTTAAATTTGTAGACATAGGTGGCCAAAGCTGCAGAAAGGATGGGCAGGGGATGGTGGCGGGTGGGGTGGTGGAGTCAAGTTCTTAGAACTTGCCAGGGTCAGGGAAACCACGCAGAGTGAACCCTCGGTGTCCATTTCAGCCCGTGGCCTGGGTAAAGCTGACCTATTTCAGGAACTTGCTTGGAAGATTCAAGTAGCTAATTTTAGATATGTATAATATTAATAGGATGATAGTATTATTATTGATAGGAGGCCAAACTTGAAATGCTGAGGTTAAGATATATGTGAATTGTATAACAATTTTCAGACAAAAGTCCCGTTGTTAATCTGTCATAATGGCTTCCAGTTGGTTCCCTTTTCCCTCTTGTACTGGTAAATCCTCTACTTTCTCTTTTGTTGGATTAACACATAGAATTGTGGATATTAGACCATTTCTTTTAATCTACTGAAAGGCCATTTTCATATGAATCCTCTTCATTGATCATAATGAACACGTTTCCCTAAATCTGATTATTTTTTATTCTTCTGCACACACCGCAAGTTTGAACACCCTGCCGAGCTTGCACCAGTGTGACCAAAGCATAGTGAGCCCTGTTCATTGTTCTGTGATCCATTCTGTTTTCTGCAAAAGGATATCTGGAGGCTCTGCTAAATTTCAGGTCTACCCTGTTCTGGAATAATTTTTGCAAGTTCTTTGTAAGTTATCTTAACTTAAAAAAACTTATATATTCTATAATCATTAGATTACTCTTCTCATTGTTTTGAATTTAGAGAATTTTTAACATTTAAACTATTGCACTTGTTTGCAGATATGAATGTCAACATGTTCAATTGATTCTCTTCATGGTCCTGTTCTCTAAAATGGTAGACACTAACATCTTTCCTTACAAGCCACTTAAATTCACAGATGATTTTAGAATAGTGGTAGATGTGACTAATTTAGCAACCCAAACAGACATCCTCTTGTACAGGATGTAACTGCACTCATAGTGTTTTCCTCAATACTCTCTTATTTCCTCAGGTCTGTGATGCAGGTGGGAAGTGCTAGGGGCTGATTTGTGTTTCCCTGACAATTTATATGTGAAAACATACCCCCAGTACCTCAGAATGTGACTATATTTGGAGACAGGGTCCTTAGAGAGGTAATTAATGTATAATGAGGTCATATGAGTGGAACTTAACAGGGATCCATAACAGAGTGGGGGTGGAGAGTGGAGAGTGGCTTTCACGCACAGGGAAGGACCTTGCAGAGTCCAGGTCAGTTGACTGTCCTGGGGAGCAGCATGCTTGGTGTCCAAAGGCTGGTACTGCTGGACAAACTGACATCCTTGTCATATTTTGAAGGCAAAGATTTGGCAGGAGGGTTAGAAGGCAAAATTAATACCATAACTACTAAGTGACAAAGGCACAGGCCAATTCTACAGTGTTGCACATGAGCAAAAGAGTGACTCTTTGGAGGAAGGTGTGCAAGGTGTGTCACACCTACCCAAGGCCCTTTTGCCCACTATGCTTAGCTTGGGCTGAGGGGAATATTACAGAATTTCCCCCTTTTAGACCTCTGAGCCCTTTCTGTCCAAGCCATTAGGGCAGAAAATGAAACCAGTTCTAAAGTGAAGCCCACTGATCGCCCCCGTACTTCACCAACCCAGCCACCTAGTTTAGCCAAACTGTTGAATCTCAGGAGTTGATGATGCTGATGGGCTTCTTAAGTGAGGCCTGTCTTGCAACTGATCACTCAGGTAATGAGATCATAGGCTTATACCCTATTAGAACAGAAGGCAGAACACACATGATAATTCACACAACCCACAAACCAGTCTCTGAGGCTGCAAGACTGTCTTTTGGGAAGATATCCAGGTGCAAGACCTTTGCTGGCATGACATTTAATAGTGCCAACTTGACATATTTTTATTGCCTGTAAATTGAGCACCTCTGATGATATCACAAACCCAGTTTGAACTTCCACATGAAAACAAACCTTAAAGACAATTAGCTGCACCAGTCTAATGTCCACCACTGGACATTGTGGTCTTCCTTGAATCACAATTTTTCTCAAGATCACCCCTCATTGTCATTAAAGGACTGCATTAAATGCAGTTTTAATTTTGCCTGTTTGTTTGAATAACCACAATAAGCAACACCTGATTACATATGATTTTTAAGTCTGCTCTGCTGGAACTTATACAAGGAACCTATAGATTGACTCTTTAGTCCTCCCTTCAGGGCACAGAATCTGAGCCACACACCTGCCATCTGGCCTTGCCTGTACCACCTGCCTCTCTCAAGTCCTTGAGGTTTTCCATTGTGCCTTAAGGTTCCTTCCTTACCATCTTTCAGGAAAGCAACCTTTGTTCCTTCCCTGGGAAGACTGCCATGAACCACACAACAAATGAGGGCACCAGGCTTTTTCTCGTGGGCTTTCACTGGCTTTGAAAGTCAATCCCAGTTCCTCAGGGCTTTCTGGTGATGTCCAGAGCTCAGGCACACCTCCTTCAGGCATGACATTCCACTCAACATCTTGGTTGACAAAACCACCATTAGCAATAAGTCTTATTGGTTTTATGCAAAGAAAACTTATATCATCACTTAGTCCTTCCAAGAATCCATCTCTGTACCTTATACCTGCTATTGCTAAAACCATACAATTTCTTTCCAAAACTTTCATAAACTTATACAGCCTTCTGTACATGTTTACAAACCTTACTTTCAGTACTAAAATTACATTTCCATGCCTTATACTTTCCCTTGTTCACTTTCCCACATAGTGTGAAATTTAACTCTTCCTGGGAAATCTCAATTTTTCTTAGGGAAATCTCACCTAAGAGCTGAGGTTTCCTTTCCTACAAGTTTAAAACTTTCATAACCTTTTATAGCCTTTATGACTTTCCACAGATGTTCTGCAACATTCACAAACTTTCTATATACCAGACTCCTTCAGATTTAACCATACTCCACTTTCAATCCTTATTCTTTTCCACAGTAGGAAGGACCATACTCAAACTCATTATTTGGCAGCTAAACGTCCCTAGCTTTTCAAGCACATGCATAAAGTTAACAGAAGCATTGTCACCCTTGGACACAATTCATAGCCTTCAGAACCAGGACAATCCCCATTGGACTCCAGTTCATGGCCATCAAGACCAGAGACATCCCTATCAGAACTCAGTTGCACAGAGAACCTTACTGGTGCACTGCCCAAGCAGCACATAACCTGAAGACTGCACTTAGCCCATTGTTTTGCCCGGATCCCAGATGGAGGTACTCTCACATGCTACGTCGTCCAAGATGGCAGAGCAACCATGTACCACCTATAAAATGGTGGCATGCCCATGTGATTCATCCTCCATGGTAGAGCACTCGCGTGATTTACCAAAATGGTGGCACACCCATGCGGCTCAGTGTCCGAACCCCAACATGCACATGGGTTCTGCTCACAGAGCCTAGAGGTTCCCTCCTCCCCAAACCTGTTTCCTTACTCAATTCTGGCATTCCTGGTGATTGGCACCTTGAGCTGGGGTGCAGGGCAGTTTCTTGAGACTGGGAAGTCTCCACAGCCTTTCTCCAAGGGTCTGCCTGCCCCACGTGGCTGGAACCTGACTACAGGTTCCTTTAGTCCCATCTGGGCTCACAAAAACTGTAACCAAGCAAACAGGGGCCCATCCATGTTGTGCCTTGATGCATGGCCCAATAATTAGTGTGGAAAGAAATCAGTTTTTATTTACCAGATTCCAACCTTGTGGGTGCTGAGAGCACTTATGCTCGGTGCTCTGTCTTTCCCTGAGATTCAGCACTTCCCTTGTTCCCCAAAAGGCTAAAAGCCAAAGCCAAGCCCAGTAGTTCCCCATATCCTTTCTGTGCTTAAGTCAGTGCAAACAGTCTCACAGCAGCCCTGTCCTTCAGAATCTGGGGTATGTAATCATCAGCCTCCATGTTATAGTCCAGGAACACATGTGCCATATCACACTGGATTGTGGCAAAGTCCGGGAGAGGAACAAGTCCCAAGAGAGTGGCCTCTCCATGTGTTCCAAGTCCCAAGAGCCCAGAAGAGACTAGGTCTCCAAGGCAGCAGGTCAGCGTTCTGCGAGTCAGAGTCCCGGATGGCTTACAAGTCAGCTATAGTGGGCACAATCAAAGCAGCAGCATGCCATTCTCTCCTGTACTGCACCAGGCTGCATGGCCAGATCCTAACTACAAACTGCCTAGCTGCTACCTCATGGCTCTTTCTTCAATCACTCCACCCACATGGCTCCTATCTCACTACTGGCGGCATGGTGAATCTCCCTCACATGACTGCCCTTTTTACTACAGACCAGCACAGCTGCTCCCTACTCTCTAAGCCCTCATGTTGGGCCAGCCTCTCTCTCTCTGCCCATCCTTAGTTTAAGTCCTGACCCAGAGCTTCCCAGATCCTCCCACAATGAGCTACATTTGCCAGTTTCCTATCATTTACATTCTCTTGGCTGCCCTCACTAGTCAGGACAAGAGTGACTCAAGTGACCCAGGGGCAACCAACTCCCTGCCTCTTGTGAGGGACTGTACAGACCCTGGGCTACATCACAGTCATGTACATACCCTACACCCTGAGCAGTAGCACAGCTATTATCTTGTCTTTTGTTGTGCAAAGTACCCCAAATGCTCTATCATCTCTTCCCCTACACCCCAACACCCAACCACGGGCTCTGGAGACTTTGGGGATGCCTCACTGAGTACCACAATTCACTTTGTTATGGCAGTATTAGCAAACTAATACAGGAAGCTATATTGTTCATAATACCTTGGATAAACTACATTAAACGAGAAGGCACTTAGCTCACCCAGTGCCTCTTAGGGATGAATTTACCCAAATTGTATTTAGGACTTTTTGACAGAAAAGGGAGTACTTTCTGCTCCATCCTTCCTATTTTAAATGAGGGAATAATATAATAATCAGTAGCAGTAAAAGAAGAGAATACTAAACAATCTTTGGGGTGGGTAGAGAGGGGACGGGAGCTAAGGAGAGCATTAAAGAAAAATATCATTTTTTAATAAATCCCCACGATCAGTTTTAAATCACTCTTTCCCACTGAAATTCTTTCTTGCCATACATGGATTTTGGCCAGAATTGTTGGTAATGGTATATCCAAAATATCAAAGTACATATTATTTTGTTATCCAGAGTGCTGTTAAATCACTCCATTCGTAAAACTATAGTGGTCCAGCTGGCTTGTAATTCCCTGGGAGGTAAATGTCACACACTACAGCCATTCAGACTCGGTGAGCAGGAACAGAGAGGGCTTATGGCTCCATAAGAATTTGCAAAATGCTAATGAAAAGAGAAGGTAAAATGCTATTTATATTACTTAGTTGCACCACTAGTGGTTTAAAAATTAACCCCTTCATTTCCATTAAGTCCCTATGATAGCTTCATATACACTCCTTTGAGTGTCTTCTTTATGTTTACATTCTTCTTTATGTACCCTCTGACCATGTGCTCTACCTGAAGTTGGGATAATAAATGTACCTACCTCAAGCATAAGGATTAGATAAAACAATTAGCACAATGCATAGTATTTAGTTAAGGGTTAATAATACAAGCTGTGATTATAACAATTATCATTGGGGCACCAATAATGCCTTTAAGGCATTATTCTGTTAACTCTATAGGTTAACACTATTGCTTCCTCCTACTCAGTGGTAATTTGTAACTTTTCTGTAAGTATTCTTCAATTCTTTTAAAAAAATTATCAGTATTTTAAAACTTTATAAATATTTTATTTATAATATTCATGTATTTAATAAATATGCAAATAAGTATATATAATGAACATTTTCTATGTTGTTGTCCACAAATCATTCTCAATTACTGTACTCTAGTCCAGGAGTTCAGCAACGTTTTCTTGTAAAGAGCTAAATAGTGCCCTGGCTGGTGTGGCTCAGTGGACTGAGTGCTGGCCTGTGAACCAACGGGTCGCTGGTTTGATTCCCAGTCAGGGCACATGACTGGGTTGTGGGCCAGGTCCCCAATAGGGGACATGTGAGAGGCAACCACACACTAATGTTTCTCTCCCTCTCTTTGTCCCTCCCTTCTCCTCTCTAAAAATAAATAAATAAAAATTTTTTAAAAGAGCTAAATAGTAAATATTACAGGCATTGCAGGCATATGGTCTCTGTCACACTATACAGCTCTGCCATGGGAGTGGGAAAGCAGTCATAGACATTAAGTAAATAGGCATGGTTATATTTCAATAAAACTTTATTTATGAAAACACAGCAGCTAAATTTAGCCTTCAGGCTATTATTTGCTGACCTCTGAGATTTAAAAAATCTATTATTTAGGAATATTTCAAAATTTATCTGACCAACATCTTGTTGTTGACACATAGGCTATTTTCTTTTCTTTCCCTTTCTTTTTTTCTTTCTTTTCTTTTCTTTCTTTCTTTTTGCAATTATGAACAGTACTGTGATATTTTGATAATTTCAGCAGAAAAAAAACATAAAATTTTGGTACTAAGGCTATTACTGAGTAAAATGAAGTACATACAGACATATACATGCACACAAACATGCATGCAATTTGCCTTACTACCTCTCATAGATGACCTCTGTTAAAAAGCATGATATATATCCTCTCAGATTTCTCATATTCTTACATAGATTTCCACCCTTACCCATCCCTTCCCCAAAGGCATCAGTTCACTAGCCTGTTCTTTTCATTTACTGGTATTTTTTGAGAATCCTGCTGTGTCACTGAGTATTGATCTGCCTCCCTTATCTTGTTTAAGCTGTCTGGTGTTTCATTAAATGGACTCATGCAATAAATATTTACTGAGCACTGAGTGTCATGCATTTTTCTTGGCTCTGAGAATACTGTGTGAACAAAACAAAGTACTTGCCCTTCAAGGAGTTTATTCTCTAGTGGGAAAGACAGATAAAAGATGAACAAGTATATAATGTGTCAGGGATAAGTACTGTGGGGGAAATAAGACACATAAAGAAAATGGTAGAGATTGTTGTCTGTTTGTGTGAGGGGAGGGCTTGCGGTCTTACATCAAGTTTCAGGGAAGGTTTTGTTTTGAGTGGATATCTGATCACATGATGGAAGCTTGCAGATACCTGGGGGAAGAGCGTTCCAGACAGAAGGAGGAGCAATCACAAAGGCCCTGAGGTTGAATTATGCTGGGAGTTTTCCAGGAACAAGGCCTCAGTGAAAAAGGCAAGGGGAAGGGAGGAAGGAGATGAAATCACATAGGTGGCCTTGTAGGGCATTGGAAAGAGGATGGCTTTTACTCTAAGATGATGAGTCATAGCAGGGTTGAGAAGGAATATCAACATCTGGCTTATGTTTCAATAGATCACTTTAGCTGTAAAGAGACAGAAGTGAAACCAAGACCATTAGGAAATTCATCTAGGTATGTCACGATTTATAAGCAAATTCTGTTAATAATGTGATTAGTTCCAGTTTTTTTATTTATTGTGGTAAAATAAATAAAACATGTTATGTTTTACATAACAAAATTTACCATCTTAACCATGTTTAGTGTACAATTCAGTGACATTACGTATATTCATAATGTGTTTAAGTGGACTCATACAATATTTGTCCTTTCGTGTTCGGCTTATTTTGCTAAGCATAATGTTTTCAGGGGTCACTCATGTGGTACCCTATTTCAGAATTTCATTTCATTTTATGGCTGAATAATACTGCATTGTATGTATATAGTACATTTTGTTTATCCATTCACCCATCGATGGTCAGTTGTTTCCACTTTTGGCGATTGTGAACAATGCTGCTGTGACCATTGGTGCACAAATATCTGAGTCCCTGCTCTCAACCCTTTCAGGTACCAGGGTTAAGTAGCTGACATACAGCAGCTCCACGTTCAACTTTTGGAGGAGTCACCACACTGTTTCCCACAGTGGCTGTACCATTACACTTCCTACCAGTAATGATGAGTATTGTAATTTCTTTGTATCCTCGCCAATTGTCATTTTCTGTTGTTCCTTTTTTCCCTTTAATAGCCATCCTAATGAGTGTGAAGTTGTATCTCATTGTGGGCTTGTTTAAATTTTTCTAATAACTAGTGACACTGGGCCTCTTTTCATGTACTTATTAGCCATTTGTATATATATTTTTTAAATTTTATTTTAATCATTGTTCAAGTAGTTTTCTGTCCTTTACTCCAATTCCAGCCCACCCACCCATTCCTCCCCACCTCCCTCCCATTTCCACCCCCCGCCTTAGTTTTTGTCCATGTGTCCTTTATATTTGTTCCTGTAAACCCTTCTTCCCATTCTCCCCTGAAATTCCCTCCCTTCTCCCCTCTGGTCACTGTCAGCCTGTCCTCTATTTCAGTGTCTTTGACTATATTTTGCTTGTTTCTTTTTTTTATTGTTTAGGTTCCTGTTAAAGGTGAGATCATGTGGTATTTGTCTTTCACTGCCTGGCTTATTTCGCTTAGCATAGTGCTTTCCAGCTCCATCCATGCTGTCGCAAAGGGTAGGAGCTCCTTCTTTCTTTCTGCTGCATAGAATTCCATTGTGTAAATGTGCCATAGTTTTCTGATCCATTCATTTACTGATGGGCAACTAGGTTGCTTCCAGCACCTAGCTATTGTAAATTGTGCCTCTATGAACATTGGGGTGCAAAGGTTCTTTTGGATTGGTGTTTCAGGGTTCTTAGGATATAGTCCTAGCAGTGGAATTGCTGGGTCAAAAGGCAGAACCATTTTTAGTTTTCTGAGGAAGTTCCATACTGTTTTCCATAGTGGTTGTACCATTTTTGTATATATTCCTTAGGTAAATATTTATTCAAATTGTTTGCTTAATTTTGAGTTGGGTTATTTTTGTTGTTGAGTTGTAGGAATTCTTTATATATTCTGGATACTAATCACTTACCAGATAAATGATGTGCAAATATTTCATCCCATTTTGTGACTGTCTCTCCACTCTACTGATACTGTCTTTTGATGCACAAAGGTTTTTAGCTTTAAGTCCAGTTTATCTATTTCTTATTTTGTTGCTTGTGCATTTGGTGTCATGCCTAAAAACTATTGCCTAACCAATGTAATGAAGATTTTCATCTGTGCTTCCTTCTAGACTTTTATAGTTTTCAGTCTTAAATTTAGGTCTAGCCCTCACAAGTGCAGCTCAGTTCATTGGACTAAGTCCCACAAAGCGAAAAGTCACCAGTTCCTTTCCTGGTCAGGGCACATGCCTGGCTTGCTGCCTTGTCCCTACTTGGGGGTGTGTGAAAGGCAATTGATTGATATTTCTCTCACAAATCAATGTTTCTCTTCCTCACTTTCTCCCTGTCTTCTCTTCTCTTTAAAAATAAATAAATAAAATCTTTAGGGTTTTTTTAAACCCATAAGATGATATCATCAGTGAACAGAGTTCATTTTACTTTTTTCTTTCCTATTTGGATACCTTTATCTTTTTTAATTGTCCTGGCTAAAACTTCTAATACTATGTTGAATAGAAGTGGCAAAGGCTTGCATTCTGCTATCTTCCTGGTCTTAAAGCATTGAGTGTGATATTAGCTATGGATTTTTCATATATGGTCTTATGTTGAGGTGGTTTATTTCTAGTTTGCTTAGTATTTTTATCATGAAAGGGTGTAGAGTTTTGTCAAGTGAATTTTCTGCATCAATTAATATGATCATGTTTTTCTGTGATTCATTCTGTTAACGCAATATAAGACATTGTTTGATTTTCACATATTGAACCATCCTTGCATTCCAGGAATAAATCCCACTTGGTCATGGTGCATAATCCTCTTAATATGCTGTTGAATTTGGTTTCCAACATTTTTTAGGGGATTTTTGTGTCAATATTTATAAGAGGTATTAGTCTTGAGTTTCCTTTTTATGTCTTTATTTGGCTTTGGTGTCAGAGTAATACTGGCCTCTTGGATGAGTCAGCAAGTGTTCAGTTTTCTGGAAGAATTTGAGAAAGACTGGTGTTGATTCTTCTTTAAATATTTGGTAGAATTTACCAGTGTAGCATCTAGTCCAGGGATTTTCTTTGTTGGGAGGTTTCTGATTACTGATTCAATTCTCCTATTAGTCCTATATGTTTATTCAGATTTTGTATTTCTTCATCATTCATTACTATTTTGTTTGTTTCTAGGAATTTGTTCATCTAAGTTATTCCATTTGCTTGCATACAATTATTCATAGTAGTGATTTTATTTCCATAAAATCATGAGTGATATGCACATTTTAATACTGCTTTTAGCAATTTTAACCCTTTCTTTTTTAGTGAATCTAGCTAAAGATTTGTCGTTTCTCTTTGCTAAGAACCAACTTTGTTTATTGATTTGTTGTTTTCTATTCATTTATCTCAACTCTTATTTCCTTCCATCTGCTAGTTTTGAGTTTAGTTTGCTCTTCTTTTTCTAGTTAAGATGCGCTGTTAGGTTACTGATTTGAGATCTTTCTTCTTTAAAACTTTACACAAATTATTATATTTGATTTTTAAATTGAATTATTTTGGGTGACATTGGTTAATAAAATTATACAGGTTTCTGGTGTACAATTCTATAGTATGTCATTTGTATATTGCATTATGTGTTAACCACCCCAGTTCGTCTCCTTCCATCACCATTTTTATCCCCTTTCTCCTCTCCTAACTCCACCAACACCCCTTTCCCTCTGGTAATCACTATACTGTTGTCTGTTATCTTTCTTATTTAATGTGTGCATTTGTAGTTATAAATTTCCCTGTTAGCACTGCTTTCACTGTGTTCCACGTTTTGCTTCCTATCTTTTCATTGTCATTTGTCTGAAGGTATTTTCTGATTTCCCTTAGGGTTTCTCTTTTTACCCTCCAGTTGAATATAATGGTTAGTTTCCATATATTTGTGATTTTTCTGTTAGGGCAATATCATTTTAAATAGCTCCAGCAGGTTTCTCACCACTTTCCTTGGGAAGGCTAATGTATAACAAAATGAACTTTAACAACTTTTTCTGCTTTGAGCTCAACTCTCTTTGATATTTAATCTCAGCACCCCTGTGAGGTTACCAACCTCTGGTGTTCCCTGGGATAGACAGGCAGGTCATTCAAAAGTCACTGGTGTAGTTACTGGTGAAATAGAGTAACTTTCTTGGTAGTACAACACTGTACTGGACATACTACCCCCCTGCGATAGACTAGCTGTGGCTACTAATGACTGGGACAAAATGATCACTCTTGATCCTAGGTCATGGGCTGCAGGCCCAGGATTAACTTTATTAAATGAATTGTCCTTGTTTTATTAGAAAAAATATTTCCACATGAATAATTCATCACTCCCTTTTCTGGATGTCTCTGGAGAGAGACAGTAAAACCATGCAGATACCTTATTAGCATACAAAAGGTGGGGAAGGTAATGCACAGTGAGCATACATAAAGCATACAAGCTTTGGAAACATAAGCTTGAACACTTGACATTGTTATAACTGATATCCAAAAGCTTGTACAACAGTTCAAATATTTGTATCTTGTATTAAATAAAAATGTCTCACTTAAAAATCCTTAAATTCTTACAATTTAAAAATTCTCAAATTCTTTACAATAATTTGAAAAACATTTCTAAAATCCCATCAATTAATTTTATTCAACTTTAGTACATATTAATGAGTCAGGTAGTATCTAGTTCTTTCCTATATATTTATCTCTAATCTTCAACATGACACTGGGAGCTGGTTTTTTCACTCTCATTTACTAGAGGGGACATAATGACTCAGATAGGTAATTTGCCTAAGGTTGGATGGCTGGGAAGCAACTGCCTTAGCAATTAAATCTAGGGGCCAAGTCCACAGTCTTTGAATTTTCCAGTTCAGCCTTTTCAATCCACATTGTGGCCGAAACACTTATATGATTGTTACTGAAACATTTTCAAGTTATAAACATATGATAGTTTGGTAAATGCTTCAATTAGTTTAAAGTATTTGGTGGCATGATGGGAAATTTCCTTTTCATTGAATCTTCATAAATTTTGTTAATAATCAAAATGCACATTTTAAAATATTCATTCAATTAATATTTGATGAATAACCTGTATGTGATAAGAACTTTATTACACACTGTAATGAACATTAAGACAGTCCTTTCTCTTAAGGAATTTTATTCTCTGTACGTTTTCCCTCTCTAACCCCTCCCACTCCCCTGTTGCTAACCCTCCATGTGATCTCCATTTCTGTGATTCTGTTCCTCTTCTAGTTGTTTGCTTAGTTTTTGTTTTTGTTTTAGGTGTGGTTTTTAATAATTGTGAGTTTGCTGTCATTTTACTGTACATGTTTTTTATCTTTTCTTAGGTAAGTCCCTTTAACATTTCATATAATAAGGGCTTGGTGATGATGAACTCCTTTAACTTGACCTTATCTGAGAAACACTTTATCTGCCTTTCCATTCTAAATGATAGCTTTGCTGGATAGAGCAATCTTGGATGTAGGTCCTTGCCTTTTGTTTCTTGGAATACTTCTTTCCAGCTCCTTCTTGCCTATAAAGTTTTTTTGAGAAATCAGCTGACAGGCTTATGAGAATTCCTTTGTAGGTAATTCTCTCCTTTTGTCTTGCTGCTTTTAAGATTCTCTCCTTATCTTTAATCTTGGTTAAGGTCATTATGATGTGCCTTGGTGTGTTCCTCCTTGGGTCCAACTTCTTTGGGACTCTCTGAGCTTCCTGGATTCCTGGAAGTCTATTTCCTTTGCCAAATTGGGGAAGTTCTCCTTCATTATTTGTTCAAATAAGTTTTCAATTTGTTGCTCTTCCTCTTCTCCTTCTGGCACCTCTGTAATTCAGATGTTGGAACATTTAAAGATGTCCTAGAGGTTCCTAAGCCTCTCTTGTTTTTAATTCTTGTTTCCTCATTCTGTTCTGGTTGAATGCTTATTTCTTCCTTTTGCTCCAAATCTTTGATTTGAGTCCCAGTTTCCTTCCCATCACTATTGATTCCCTGTACATCTTCCTTTATTTCACTTAGCATAGCCTCCATTTTTCATCTAATTTGCAACCAAATTCAACCAATTCTGTGAGCATCTTGATTACCAATGTTTTGAACTGTGCATCTGATAGGCTGGCTATCTCTTTGTTGCTTAGTTGTATTTTTTCTGGAGCTTTGATCTCTTCTTTGGTTTGGGCCATTTTTTTTTTTTTGTCTTGACACACCTGTTACATAGTGAGGAGTAGAGTCTTAGATATTCACTGGGGCAGGGCAACCCAGTCGCTGGATTGTGACACCGTATGTAGGGCAGGGGTCTAAGAGGGAACAATGGCGCCTGCTTCGCTCTCTGCTGGATTTCAGTCACTTCCCCTGCTACCCATAAGCAAATTGGGCCCTTCTGATGCTGATTCCCATGTGGGTGGGTTTGTATATGTTCTAGAACCCTGTGGGTCTCTCCAATGAACTTTCCTGTGAGGCTGGGAGTTCCCACTCCCCCTTTGTTTCTCCTGGTTTATCTATGCACAAATATGGGACCACCTGGTCTGCCAGCTGCAGCCTTGCACACCCCATTCCACAATCTGCCGCCTTGCTGGGTCCGCCAGCTGCCCTCGAGCCCAGTCTTCCAGCCACAGCTTTGCCATGAGTCCTCTCTACCCAGCTGCCCAACTCTGCACCTCCTACAGGTCTGGATGAATATTTCTGCTTTAACTCCTTGGTTGTTGGACTACCATTCAGTTTGATTTTCTGTCAGTTCCGGTTGTTTTTTTGTTTTTAAATTTTTGTTATCCTTTTGGCTGTGTGAGAAGGCACAGTGTGTCTACCTACACCTCCACCTTGGCTGGAAATATTTCTTAAAATGTTAAAGTAGTAATTGCATCTCACCTTTTGGCAATTTTTGTGTCTTTCAGGAAGGAGTTCAGAGAAGAAAGTAAAGCTTGTAAGAGCTAAGACTTCAGCTGAACTTTCAGGACAGGCAAGATCTGGATATATATTAATAATTTCAGTGCTAGAACCATGGTACCTAAAATCTTTGTTAACTGAACTTGACTAACATTTATTGAATGTGTATCTTGTAACAACTCCATGGGACATGGACTATTATTATTTCCATCTTACAGATAAAGAAGGTGAGGCACAGAAAGGTCAGGCAACTTGTTTAAGGTCTTCCGTGAACCACCAGTACTGGAAGAACTGAGATTCAAACCCAGAGAGCACAGAGCCACCAGGTTACGATTCTCCCTTGGGAGACAGGTGATATACTGGATGGGGAAGCATATGACGTAATCGGACTGACCACTGCAGTGCAGAGGGCAGGGACAAGAGCAGTCTAGCCAGGACAGAGGGCACTGCTGGCAGAAAGCAGTAGAAAAGTGCCTTTCACAAGTAGGACTCACAGGTTAAGAACCACAAAACCCAAAGTGCTTGAGACTTTGCACTATGAACAGTGAACTTTGCTTTAAAAACATGTTTATATAAGGAGCATATGAGACTCACCAACACAACTGCTATGCATGTTAGATGACAGGAAACCTATTACCAATGCCTCATGTATGGGAGCTTCTCAAAAGTAGTGGCTTCTTTTCTTTTTACTCAAGTCAATACCTCATTTAAGGAACTTAGAAAGAAAAGGAGATACGTGCTTGGATCTAAGACCTGAAGTATTATGTGCCCCAAAACTTGGCCAGAAGCAAGTGCACATACTGGTTTGGCCAGGTTTTCAGTACAGAAATCTCACCAGTTTGTGCCAGGATGAACACCACCATGACTCCACTTTGGTGCTGGGGGATCCCAGAAGCCATCCAGACTAGACTGATTCCAATTCTCTTCTGCTTCCTCAGAGCTGTGCTGTCCTTTGAAAGCGGTCCTCACAGCTTTCCTTTTCACACTCCCTTGGGAACAAGTCCTGGGAGTCATTTAGACATAAAGCTTTCTGCACAGTTATGACCCCATGTTAACCTGTGTAGGGCTAGAAGTGCATAGTCCTATAAGTCAGGGGTGTCAAACTCCTTCTCACCGGGGGCCACATCAGCCTCAAGGTTGCCTTCAAAGGGCCGAATATAATTTTAGGGCTGTATAAATATAACTACCCCTAGGCTTAGCTAGGGTCAAGGAGCTCGGCGCTGCTGCTGGGTAGAAACAAGGTGGGGGGCGGGTAAAACAAGGTGGAGGGCCGGATTCAACCCATGGGCCTTGTGTTTGCCACCTGTGCTGTAAGTGATACTTGCAATGAGTTTGCTCCAACAATTGTAAGTCGAACACTTGGGGATCTTTTTCAAACTAGAAGCCTTGACTTCTCTCCCCTCTGAAGTGTAAACTATATTTAAATTTAAATTGCGACTATAAAAAAAATCAGTAACATTTGACAAAGAATCTGTTCCAAAGACGAGTTTCTCTCTTAATTAATTGGCTATAAAAGGAATAAACTCCCCTAACAAACAACAAAACTTTTAACAAACTGTGGTGGCAAGCACAGTAATTAGGACAGGGAGGCAGCAAAACAGGAAACAAAACGCAGGCTCCAAACTCTGACACTATGAACTCTTTCATGTCACAAAAGGGCACCACCTGTAGCTCTGTGAAGATTAAAGAATGTATGTCAAGCATAAAAGCAATTAAAGAATGTATGTCAAGTATAAAAACTGTAAAATGCTATGCCTCATCACACGTGCCATGTATGAATTAAATATGCATTATGGAGGCCCAGAGTGCATAAACCATTCTTGTTCTAACTTATATCAGTGAGCAATCTAAGACCATGCTTCTGATACTCTTGTATATTTTCTTAGAACAGAATGGAATGTTAGATGTCAAGGCTTGTGAAGCATCACATCAGTTCCCTGTGTAATGCGTTCTGGGTAAGGCAGTGTTTGAGGCAACAGTCAACAAAATCAGCACACTAATGTTTCAAACAGGAGGATGGGACCATCGCTGTGATGGGCTTTTCATCCAAAGCCTGGGTGGAGGTGGCAGAAAGGCTATTCTGATCTATACTCGATCATTTCCAGATAATCTAAAATAATCTTGACTACATCCAAAAACTCAACCTTTGAAACATATTTATCTTATTCTAGTTCCCCTCACTCTACTGAATTTGCTGTTAATAAACAGGTCTTGGGAGTCAGAGGGCCTAAGAACAACTTGCTACAATCTACTGTTGCAATGACCATCCTATGAATGTTTAGTCGAGGACATCACCCTGGTGCCCCCTTTGTGAAGGAATGAAGGTGACATTCCTTTCAGACTGGTTGGAAAGGAGCCTGCTGTCCTTGAAAAGTTTGTGGCTTTGTCTGTAAGCAAAGAGAATCAGAATGATGGAGTGGTTAACTTATCTTTTTCTTCTCGTTGAATGACTTTATTTTTTCATGAATTATTTTTTCACCTTAAATCCAAGGGCAGGAAAAATAGCACACAGTTTACTTACAGTTCCATTCATTGAAGGTTATCAGCTTATTTCAAAAATAGTGCTTGAAAAAATACCCACTGTAGTTTTAATAAGTACTTAAAACAAAGTAAATTTTTAAAATCGCTCAAGAAAATAACTTTTCTTTTCAATAAAAGAAACAGTAGTACTGAATTTGAAAAGACTGTTGATGTCACGGTGGTTTATTGGGTAAATACAAAGTATAGCTGTTGCTTTTTAAAAATTTTTTTTAAAGCAAAGCCAAAGAGATTAGAAACCAAGTACATATAATCTCTTCAGAATAAAAACATAAATTAGTTTTAACTAACAATTAGGCACTTAAAATGTAAATGTAAAACAGCATTTTGAAGTACAAACTACAGTTACACTCCTAAATTCCTCCTGAAATGTTTTTACAACCACAAAAGCACAAGCATGGAAACTATACTTCTAAACAAAGATAACTTCCTCTTTTTTAAAAAAGAACCTGAATTTAAATCCCAAATGACAGACCAAGGATTAAGGTATTGGTGAGTAGAAGAGAAAAAAAGCTTCTGAAATTTACATTTGATTAAAACATAATAAGCATTTAATAAAACTATTATAATAACATACAGTATATATCATGATGAAAAATATATGTCAGGAAAATAATGCATTCTAGGCTTAAAATTTTACTTTACAACAAGGCACTTAACACATTGAAACAGTACAGTAAATCTCTGAAAGAATGCGATTCGTTACTACTCAAATCTGGTAATGATATATCTGTTTTGTGAATAGACTGTAACATAACCATACATTTTGGAGCATTAATCATTGCATAGGAGGTAAATTAAATAATGAATTCCAACTTGGCAGCTAGATTAGCTTATGTAGCTTCTTCTTTCTCTTTTAAAAAACCATTTTAACTCCGGAATAAAGAACTATTCTCATTCATGATTCATTTAGAACATAGCACAGTTACATTAATGAATAATAAAATAAGCCACAACTTACAAGATGTGTATCTGTATAAAAACTCATCTTTGGGTACCTTTGACATGATTTTAATGTTTAGGTACTAAAGTCAAGAGCACTTCTTAATAGACAAAATATTTTTAGCAAGTAACTCAAATGAGTTAAATTATTGCAACACAATGACATTAAAAAAATACCAGTAATCTTTATACATACAAACAGAAAACCTTCAACACATATTACTTTTAATATGCTTAATCTAAACATTGCAAACTCATTTATTAAGAAATTCCTTCTTACACTTCCTTTACACTAAAGAAGTGTGTTAGGACCGGCTTAAATTTTAAATCAATTCTACAGTGCAAAATAAAAAAATACAAAAATTTTTAAAATGTTGAAAATATTCAAGCAACAAAATGTGAACTTTCAAGGGAAAAAGAAACTGCCTGAGTTTCAGCATGTAAAAGAAAAGGCAGCCAACTTGGTGTTTCAAAGTAAACATAGTGTCGGTAGTTATAAAGGGAGACAATGATTGTGAGGGTGAGAGGTAAAAATGGCCTGCGAATTTTCTTTGATCAATGGATTAAAAGATTAGAATTGCAACACCCTGTGATCCAGTACCTTTTCCCTTTGGGAAAGGTTTAAAATACCTTAAAAATAACTCCTTTTGCACTATGCTTTCAGATTATTGACAAAATGATAAGAAACATGTCTTCTGAAAATACACTTTAAATAAAGTGGCAAGTTTGTGTTCCACGTCACGTTTCCACAAGGGGGTGCTGGTATACAGCAAAGAACCTGATGCAAGCTCATCCACAAACTAGACTACACTCTCGCCCTCCCTCAAAACAGCCTTCCTTCCACAGCAAAACCTACTTCCCAAGATGCCAGTGTATTAAATAACCAATTCAAAATTACTTCCAGTGGAATTGGGAAAGAATGTTTGATTTTTAGAGTTAGTAGAGGAGCCTAAAAAATAGAATCTGAGAGGAATTCATTGCCACTTCAAAATTTTTTTTAAAAAGTGGTATAATTTGTAGTAATTATATGTTATAGATACTGCACAGAGGACTAAATTATAGCAAAAGTTTCCAACAGGAGTAGTAATTTACAAAAACAAGAATAATTAGTAAGATTCACATCTTGATCAGCAAGGAAAAGGAGCTCCCAAAATCTGCCTCAAAAAGGCAAGATTGAAATTTTTTTAAATTGAGATATAATCTACATATTATATTAGTTTCAGGTATGCAACATAACAATTCGCTATTTCTATATACTGCAAAATGATCACCACAATAAATCTAGTAATTGCTTTATATTCCAAAGTGGCATGTTGGGTTAAACCTCAAGTTTGCTTTCCTGAACGTAAATGTAAGAGATTCACTATTTCTCTTATTTTCCTATCTTGAAACTTTGGTATTTCTGCCTCTCACCCTTCTCTGGACACCACGTACTCCCACAGCCTCTACCAGAAAGCTAGGACATACGCTGTAAAGTGGAAGGCAGAGGCAGTGTCCGTCCACACGTGGGGTCACAGATGTTTCCTTGAGTTCTTTAACAGGTGATGGCATTATTTTTTTTAAAAATGAAACATTAGATGACTTGACTAAAATGCAAGGTTTACTGTTTCAAGGGTTTCCAACAATCAGTGCACCATGATTTTAAAAGCTGAAATACATTTCCCAATTTAATATGAAGAAAAGTGGGTTATATAAGATGTAGCAGAATAAGGCTCTAAGGTATACGAGGTTGTCTTATTTGTATTAGAGGCTCCATGTCCCAGTGTCATAGAGCAAAACCCAGGCTACAGTGCCAGATGTTTTTCCTCACAATCAGACAGCAGAAATTTAAAACCAGTGTTTTCGAGCAGAACACCTTGTTTTAGCACAACTATCAATATTTAATGAACGAAAAGGGAAAATTATGTAGAATGATAGCTAAACACCTCAGGTAAGGTATATATATGTTTCTTATTGATTTAATAATAAATACTGGAGAAACTTCTTGCATTTCAAAACCTGCCAAGAAAGTTCAGGGTTTCATTTCTATTTTTAAATAATCGGTCTTTTAATTGGACCACCTTTCCTTTAGTGATTCTTCTATTATACAGAGCAAGAACCATATTGAAAACACAGAATTTTAGCACCAACGGACAATGGCCCATCTGAACACATTTAAGTTTGTATTGTGCTTCTTTTGAGCAATTTAAAAGTCAATTGTGTATATCAAATCAAGGCTGATTAGTTCATAATAACATATTCAGGGATTTTTTTTTTCCATTCTAAGTGGAGGGAAATTTTTACCTTCAATATAAATGTAACTGCCTCATTCTACCCCAGTTGGCCTCCCTGCTCTCTGGGTCAATGATTTTGTAACTGTAAATCTTTTTGTAAGGTTACTAGAAGTCTTAAGAAATTAAGTAAGAATTATCCACAAGATCCAACAGCATTAAACAGTACACTAATCTGATAAAATTAAATCTGATCAAGTCCACCTTTTTCTTTTTTGCATCACCTGAAAGAACTTTAGAAATGATAAGCCCCCTTTATCGACTAGCTGCAATGGCCTCAAACCCTGATCCCAACAACAGCTTAGAGATCAGCAACTTGGTGTGATCTCAGGGTCAGAGTAAAATGACTCAGTTGTGGTGTGTCCTTAGTGCTTCCTATAAACACTCAGCCTATAAGGAGCTGGGTCTCTTGCAAATAGGCAAGGATGCATTAAACTTTTGGACTCCATCTTGGTTTTTTTCCATAAAGCAGAAAGAAAAGGTTTTCAGTGAAATGTGACCAATTATATTTCTGAGTATCAATAAGCAGCTCTAAAACAGATCTCACACAGGACAAGACCTGGGAGAGACACATCAGCTCCTTCCTCGTGTGCTGGAGCATCGGTTCACACACGTGTATTCAGCCTGTGCTCAGCAGCTGACTGCCCCGGGTACCAGGTGCAAATTCACTAGGCAGACAGCAGGTAAGTGCAAACCAGGCCCGCTGGGAGCAGAAACAGCCCCATGTTTCCTGTGTGTCTGTAATAGAGATCTTAAAATTAAATATTTGCAAACAAGTAATATCTGTGGGGTGTGTCAAATGCTTCCATATTTACTTAGATCACGTTTCTTCCATTTTTAAATAAAATCGTTTTAAAAAATAAAGTAAAAGTGATAGATAGTACATTGGGTGGTAGCAGCAGTACATATTCCCAGGCCTAACCTCATCCTTCCCCATGAAAGGGTCGAAATAAGCACGCCCAAAGCTTACTCACAACCCTTGAGTCTCCCCCTCACTAACAGGCCTAATGCGAAAACCCACTCTCAACATTAGGTTATTCTATTTACACAGTAGCTGTATCTGTCCAGAGAGTTTATTTAAAACATTAACAAATTCTTCCGACCTTGGAGGGGAAAAAAATCCTGAAAAAATTCTTTAGTGGAGAAAGACTGAGGAAAGGTGTAACGTGTTCTTTGGCACCTCTTGGACAAGCGCGCTAGTCAAATCCCAGGTGGAGGGCTTGTCACCAGTGAATGAAGAGCCACAGGAGAATATAACTTTCTCAGGATGAATTAAAAAGAACAGTCAAAGGGTAACACTTTGTTCACCTTCCTAATCATTTACCCCAAATTTGGTCCACTTCTTCATTTACCAGTCAGTTCTAAAATAAAAAACAGAAACAAAAAACTACACCTTTGGTGACAGCGATACCTCTTTTGGTATAAGAGCTGCTGCCTTCGTTTTGCGGCTCAGGTGGATTTCTCATTGTCTTCGCCTGTCTTCTGAACCCGGGAGTACTTTTTGCACGATGATTTAAAGCAGCCAGGAGGCCAGGAGAGTGGCCAGGAGAAGCAGCAAGGAATTGAGCCTTGTACATTTTTCTCAAAAAAATAAAAGATGGGGAACCACCATGCACGAGACAAGAAATTAGTCTGTGAAGAGACCTTCAAGTTCTGTAAAAGGTAGGGGAAAAGTCAAATGAGACATATTTTTCATGATTCACATCCAGATTTTTTTTTCCAATTAAACTGTCCACCACTGTAACTTAGCAGGGAAAGCAGCAGAATCCACATCACAAGGCAGTCTTTACCCTGTTCCCTAACTCTGATGTGACCTGGCCCCCCGCTCCCCAGCCCCCTCTTTCATCCCTCTTTGTAGCTTGTGCACATCTTCTGCCTGCAATTGCAACCACAATGGAGCTTAGGGAGGTACGTGATGTGACAGTTACCTGGGAGGAACAATTTTCACTAAGTGTGAGTGGTCAGATCTGAGGGTCAAGGAAGATGGAAGAGGGAAGGAAAGGAGAGCTCACAAGGCTGAGTGTGTTTAAGAGGAGAGATGAAAAATTTGGTTCAGTGGTTATCAACAGACAACCAAATGGAAGACGGAAGTAGGAGACTATAAAACAGGAAATAGAGCTAAAAGACAAATAAATGCATAGAAAGGGCATTTATTAGTGGACACCACTAAATGAGAACTAGATTTAGGTACCTTGGGAAAGACACATTTCAATCTCTCTCAAATTCTCCAACCATGCTGTGTATCAGACAATATGACAAGACGACCTCAAGGTAAGTTATGTCATGGCACACAGACTACCTCTAGCACACCAAGGACACAGGCCAGGGCTAAGGAAGCACAGAGAAAGGGAGGATTAATTCTACCTCAGGACTAGAGGCAGAGGACAGGAGTTTGGGAAGGTTCCCCAGAAGAGGTGGCATTTGAGTTAGTGCTTTCTGAATGAGTGGGAGAAGAAAAAAATATTCATCTGGAAATAGGACAAAGCAGAAATAAGAGTAAGAAGGGAAGGCAGCTAGCACAGCATCACCCAAAAAGTGTACTAAATCCAGTTATTCATAAGTGACTTACTTCGCCTGACTTTAAAAAGTAGTTGTCATCTTGTTCTCAAAATTAAGTTCTCCAAAGGCAGGGGGTGTCTTACCTAGCAGCCTACAACACTTCTACAGAGAAGGTTCCTAAATTTTAATGTAGCATATGTACTTCTTTAATTCTCATAAAAATTAGTTGAATTAGTAAAACACTGTGCTCTACAGTCATATATTTTTATCCTCAAATGTTATTTACATTTGTGGTGTTCTTTATTTTAAGCAATGATGGATGTAAGTTTAAGAAGTGAACTGAATTAACCTAAGCCCCACTGTATGAAAAGTGTTCCAGTGCATTTAAAGAAAAGAAATTACCCAAGGATAATTTCACCACTCTCACCTTTTCATTGGCCATGGCATGGTACCACCAAAACAGCCGTGTTGTGATGTAATAGGCAACGATGACATCAACAGTATAGTGTTCGTGTGCCACAAGGATGCAGACGATCCCGGCGGCGCTCAGCAGCCAGCAGATTAAATGATACCACCAGAAGTGACGAGGTGAATCTGGACAGTAGAAAAACTGTTGCATTAGTAAGATTCCACAGATGAACTAATGATTAGTGTATCCTAATGACCTTAATTAGAATAATGTAAGGTCAACAAGTCATGGGAAGGAGAAAACTAATGACCCAAAATGAGTCCCTGTGAACAGCCCAGGATTTGCTCAGGTAGGAAGGGAGAAGCGGGTACCACTGGTAGCAGGTCTAATGGTCATTCCCTGGGGAGGCTGCTCACACTGGACTCTCGATGCCCCCCCACCCTGCTCAGTTGTTTAATATGGAGGTGAACAGAACTGGGTCTTAGTAGGTTGGTTGGACTGGCTCACACAGAGATTCCACTGGAAAGAAAAGGAGCAGCGGTCAAAGGAAAAGGCAGTTGTCAGTGAAAATGGGGTGGGGGATGAGAATGCCAGAGTAACACCTTCAGGACTCACAGAAGCTTACTTTGATTTCCCCAAGGGGAGAAAAATGGCATTGTGGCTAACAATATTTTGGTTCTGAGCAATTTTATACTGGTACTATTAAACACTCCCTATGTAAAGTAACTGTTAAACACTAGCAACTATTAAACACTCCCTATGGAAAGTTTAGGATTCTTGCCCATTCACTGATGGACTTTAGCCTTCCTAGTGAGGCCACTAAGAAGTCTGCCACACTGATTGGTTGGACAAGAGTCCTCAGCTGAGATGTGAGTCCCCACCACATTCCCACACAAGAGTTAACAACATAAGCGAATGGGGCCAGAGTTCATTTCCAGCAACTCCTCTTTTTCCTTTAGTATCTTTTTTCTATTTTAAAACTTTATTAGCTCACAATGTTAATAATCTAGTAAATTAAAATTTATTTCTTATTTGTGTTTACATCTATAGTGATATTTACTTTCAAATGTGGAAAAATGGTTGAAAAGCAAGTCTCTATTTCCAGAACTGTAGATGAAATACCAAATCAGGGATCATTCAAATAAAAGATACTTTTTGGTAAAACAGCTGTTGCTCTTTTGTTCTCAAGTATAATATTTGCCTCTGAAAGTATGACCTTCTAATTATGAATGTGCAACTCAGTATTTTCCATATGGTTCATCCTGCTACTAAATCCTGGCAGAAAACTCATGTAGTCCCAGAATTTTAAAGCTGGTAGAGGCCTTACTCCTGTAGCCTGGGGGGCAGGAGGCAGATCCAGTCCCCATAGCTATTCTGGTTTGTTCAATTGTTAGCATTCTGAGCCTAACACATAGAAATCCAGAGATTTCACGTTCTTCAGCGTCATAACCCCGACTCTTCCCCACAGTCTCACACCTGCTTCCTGTACTTATTATGTCATCTGGCATTTTACAAGTTCAAAATGTCTGAGTAAACCAGACTATTTTGTATCTGTTTATCCAAAAGAAGTAAAGCCAAAGTAGTGAAGGAGTAAGGGGGTGGCCTGATGGTCATATTACCTTCCACAGAATTGAACATAAGATTTCAGGATACGTGGGAACCCCAGCGCTGATTTTCCTTAAAAAATGCATCTTCTGTTACACTACCACCCTGGAACCTTGGCTTTTTAATTAATATAAATGGCCAAATGGTAATCCCCTCTGCTCTCCCAGTGGGATCACATCAAACTAAAAGCTGATAACACAAATATTAGTAACTCCACTGTCTGTGTGGTATCCTAGTCCAATTATCACTGAATAACAGAGACAACGCATTCTGCGTGGCAGCAAGGTGAAAAAGAAAATGTTTTCTTGACTACCAAGACATATACATACATGCTATTGGGTTGGCCACAAAGTTCGTTTAGTTTTTTTCATAAAATAAAAGACACATTTTTCATTTTCACCAATAACTTTATTGATTTGGATATTTTGAGTATGTCAGCTATCTCCTGATATTGCCTTCTAGTGGGTAGAGGCCAGAGATGCTGCTAAACATCTTCCAATGCATAAGACAGCCCCACAGCAAAGAATTATTTGGCCAAAATGTCAACAGTACGAAAAAACTCTGCAAACAACTTTTGACACGTTCCATCAGTCACAGCACTTTCTCCATACACTGCACAAATCTTTTTTTTGTCTTTTAGTTGCGTTTTTACTTACTTGAAATAATAAAGCATAAAATGCCATAGATGTTGTGTATTTTCTTCCATCTTCAATATTAAAATGGCTACACAAAAATTCACCAATTTTAGTAAGTTTTTTAAAAAATGCACGATGATATGACAGCTGTCACAACACAATCTAACAAAATTGTTTCAAATGAAGTTAAAGACAACTAAGCACTGCTAGAAGCATCATATGGAAAAAACTAAACAAACTTTTTTGCCAACCCAATGCTAGGAGCCAGGCTGACTTCTCCAGTGTAATTTTATCAGAAATCTAAGCTCCAATGATATAATATTTGTACAACCATGTAAAGAACCTCTGTTGTTAACCTCAAAGTGGTCCTGGTCCCACATTCTCATCTGCTCTTATGACTAAATTCAGATCCACTTGTGACAACAGGGGCAACAAGGAGAGAGTCCACATTGATCAAAAGGCAGGAAAGCAAAAAATATATAAATGATGCACCTGATTCTACAAGCAGAGTGTTCAAAGGAACCACTGGAACCAGTGCTCACTCATATGGTACCCTTACTCTAACTATTATACCATAGTAACATATGGTGTAACTTAGAAAGTGACTGTTTCCTAATAGCACAGGAAACAGGCAGAAACACAGAATGCCCTGTTTACATAGAAAACTGAAACAGTTGAGTTGTATTAAGTATTACGGATTTGCCATTTTACTTCTCATCAAAGACTGGGAAAAGCAGAATGTAATTCTTTCCTTGCTGTATGTAAACTTACACAATTTTAAAAACCTCAGACCAAAATCATTTCTTGGGAAGAAAATATCTCTACATACAGCATAGTCTTCGTTAAGGTAAAAAATTACCATAACTTGCCCTGCTATTGTTCTGAGGTAAAAGAAAGAACAATAATGAGCAATGCACTCACTAGTAATTTTATAAAATCAGACAACTTGGGCTTCTGAAAATTCTAAACAGAGCCAAGAAATTAGCAGTGTAACTTCTAGAGTCAACCTGCTTGGGCTTGGATAACCTATCCTCCAATTACTAACTGTGGGCCACAGTCTTGTCACTCACTTTCTCTGGGCCTAAGCTTCCTCTTTGAAAAATGAGGAGAAACAGTGTTCCCTTTACAGGTGGTTGTGGGATTCAACAAGTTAATTTACATCAAGGTGTTACTTCTAACATGCCTGACACAGAAGACATATTATGTCTATCTGCTGTTATTGTTAACATCATGTGGTCTTTGCTTATTTTATAAAACATTCTCTTGCTTCCCTGGAGTGTTTTCTTTTGATTATGGTTTTCAACTCACAGTGGGTTCACTCTTAACATGCAATTCCTCCCTACTCTCATCCTCATCTTCTATTAGCTTTTTATGATGCTCAGATTAGAGAGATGATCCTTCAACTGAAATGCCCCTTTGGACTGAAAAATGATTGATCTTACATACAGACAGATGGAAGTTTTCTTGATGTGTTTTCATCAAAAGCTAGAGACATAAGCTACACACATCATTCTACCTGCTTTGCAGAACCAGTAATAACTAGGCATTGGAAATGTAGTAACTAAAATGTAAGGAAGAGATGATCTTCTGCTATTGGTGCAGAGACAGACCTAGGTTCCTTCCACCACAACTTCCCAGAACATGAGTAGAAATCAGGGGAAAGGCGCAGAAGGCATGCCACCATAAAATTGAGTGTGGACTTCTGCTCAAGATGGTGGCCTAGGCAAACAAGGCTTGCCTCCTTGCACAACCACATCAAAATTACAACTATAGAATAACCATCAGAAACTGAGCTGAATGGAAGTTCTACACCTACGGAATTAAAGAAGAAACCACATCATGACTGGCAGGAAGGGTGGAGGTCCACACTGACATGTGGCAGATAAAAATCAGGAAGAATATCTCAGGAGCGAAGGTTCCCAGCCCCACACCAGGCCCCTCAGCCCAGGGTTCCAGTACCAGGAAGATAAGTCCCCACAAATCCTAGCTGCAAAAACCAGTGGGGATTGATGCTGTGGAAGACAGAAACTGCTGGACTCCATGGCAGTTCCTCGTAAAGGGCCCACAGACAGACTTACTCGTTCCCTCTGAGCTCCAGCATGGGGGCAGCATCCAGAGACATACATGGAGGAAGTGAACTGTCCAGCATCGAGGGTGGGGGGAGGGGGGAGCGGGGCAGCTTCCTCCCAGACAGAAGTGCTGGCAGAGGCCACTGTACCTTTTCTGGGCCTTTCCCCAACACAGCCATAGAGCCATCAGGTGGGTATCATATCAGACTCCATCGACCTGACTCACACTATTTGCCCCACTCTAGTGATTCCCTGAAGTTCTGCCCCACCCAACTTTCAGGCCCATCCAAGCTGTTTCCAGCGGCTTTTCCATAAGAATGGCTTATCTTGGCCTATGCTTCATATCGTCCTAACTTCTTTCAAACAAACAGCATCTGGCTTCAGCAAGCCCTGGTACCTCTTGCTAAGTTGGGCGAGTTCACAGCCTGGCCTTCCTGGGGCACCTCCCAGCCCAGCAAAAGTAGCAGCCATCTACAGACTTTTCTGTAGGTTATGCCGTGTGACCCTAGACAGAACGCAGGCAGGGCTGACCCCGGGAGTGCCAAAAGCAATCAAGGCTAACTACAACAGAGGGTATACACAGCTTGGGTCACAGGGGAGGCTGTGCCCCTGGATCCTATATGATACCTACTATATTAGGCAATTCTACCAAGCCTGGGAGATGTAGCAGCTTTACCTAATAAACAGAAATAAACACAGGGAGGTTGCAAAAATGAGGAGACAAAAAAAATGGCCTAAATGAAAGAATAGAACAAAACTCCAGAAAAAGAGCTAAACAAAATGGAGATAAGCAATCTATTAGATGCAGAGTTCAAAACACTATTTATAAAGATGCTCAAGGAACTTAGTAAGGACCTCAACAGCATAAAAAAAGATCCAGCCAGAAACAAAGGATACACTAATCAAATAAAGAACAATTTACAGGGAAATCAACAGTCGAGTGGATGAATCTGAGAATAAAATCAGAGATCTGGAATATAAGAAAGCAAAAACAACAAATCAGAACAACAAGAAGAAAAAAGAATCCAAAGAAATTAGGACTGTTACTGTAAGCAGCCTCAGGGACAACTTCAAGCATACTAACATTCACATCATGAAGGTGTCAGGAGGAGGAGAGAGAGCAAGAAGTTGGAAACTTATTTGAAAAAATAATGACAGAAAATTTCCCTAACTTGGTGAAGGAAATACACATACAAGTCCAGGAGGCAGAGAGTCCCAAACAAGATGAACCCACCCCAAAACACATCATAATTAAAATGCTAAACGTTAAAGACAAAGAATCTTAAAAGCAGCAAGAGAAAAGGAGTTAGTTACCTACAAGAGAGTTCCCATAAGACAGTGAGCTAATTTCTCAAAAGAAACTTTGCAGGCTAGAAGGTTTGGCAAGAAATATTCAAAGTGATGAAAAGTAAGGGCCCACAACCAAGATTACTCTACCAGCAAAGCTGCCATTTAGAATCAAAGAACAGATAAAGAGCTTCCCAGACAAGAAAAAGCTACCAAACCAGCATTATATGAAAAGTTAAAGGGTCTTCTTTAAAAATAAGATAAAAAATATGAACAATAAAATGGCAACAAATACATATCTATCAACAATTGAATCTAAAAAACAAAATAAACAAACAAGCAGAAGAGAAACAGAATCATAGAGAGAGTTTTGATGGTTGCTAGAGGGGAGGAGGGCCCGGAAAACAGGGAAAAGGGGTGAAGGAATTGAGAAGTGCAAATTAATAGCTACAAAACAGTCATGGGGATGTACGATACAGCATGGGAAACAGCAGCCAAAGGACATGCATGCCTGACCCATGAACAACGGTGTGAGGATGGCCTTAGGGAGTGGGGGTTGGGTGGCAGGTGGCAAAGGGGGAGAAAGTGGGACAACTATAATAGCATAATCAACAAAATACAATTAAAAATTTTTTTAAAAAGTTGAGTGTGATGAAGGCCACATACTCAACAAGCTACTCTCCCTACTCTAAGTTCATATGTAGCATTTACCAAGGAAACAACTCAGAAGCTACACAATTCTCACTGAAAAGAAAACAAAAAAGACTTTACTGCATAGTATCTCCATACTTTGTCATACTGCCTATAAAGCAAAATTTAAATCGAACACTCCAGACAACCTATGGGGCAAGCATTCACTTTTCCACCACCGGAAGATAAACATTGGTGTCCCCACTGGCAGTGGATGACGCCCAACCTATTTGGATTAATGACTGGCCAAGACAGCAGGGAAGAGGAAGGAGGGCAGAGGGGTAGGCTGCCCTCTGCTGGTTTCTGCAAAGCACCTCCTTTACACTATGATAAGAAAAGTGCAGAGAACTGAGATGAACCTCTGAAAAACACTAGCGTGGGGTATCCTGGAAGTAAAGATGAAGGTCATCACAGACCAGCTGTGCAAAAATGGAAGGGAAGCATCACAATTTCACAAGGGGTTTGAGATAATGGGTCTAAATATATAATACTTCAGAAATCTACAAGAATGGGATCTGCTGGGCAGCTAAAACCAAACACAACCCACAATAAACCAGACACTGTTACAGCCACTGTTCCAGCCACTGAAGTCGCTGAGATACACTACGGTTTTGTATAATGGAAATTCAGTGTATAAATCAGGAAAGATACTTCAAATTCTTGCCTATGTAACGCTTCTTAAGAAGAAAAGGATCAGTATTGGCACAATGTTCCATGAAGACACCTATTAAACCACAGAAGTCAGCTCGAAATGATGAAATTAGAATAAGTTGGGGCAAGGAAATGTTTTAAAAAGGAAAAGAGAAAAACAGTAACTAAATTATTTGAAATAAAGGAATAGAAGCTTCAGACACAGTGGTAGTTTCCCTCAAAAGTCATTTATATTTGGCTTAAGTGTGCACCGATTCTTTTTGCAATAAACTTGACAATTGTTCTTCTTGGTCCCAACATTAAAAAGCTTTTCATACCTTGAGAAGTACTAACCAAGGAAGGAGACATTTTGGAGGCATGCTAAATATTAGAGACAAGCCAGGGCCACGTTTTAAGCCTTCAGTGTTTAAATCACATATGACTAGTTGAAGCAATTGAAAGCTGACTGACTAACTCTCTGTCCCTCTCTCTTGTAGCTATTGATTCCAATAGAACAAGAGCTCCCATCAGTTTCAGGGCCCAGGGATTCCTCCCACGACAGCAATCAGTCATGTGGGAACGAGTCAGTGCTTACATTCTTTGATGAACAAATAAGTAAGTGTCAGCACAACCGTGTGGCCGCTGAAGAGAAAGTCTCCACACAAGATGTGCGACCCAGTGATGGACAGTCCCCCACCAGAAATCAGCCGCAGGATCCGCTGCACTTTGGCCCGGGAGTCTCCGTTGAGCTGAAAGACACAGGATCAGGAAGAAAATTTACAAGCTGATAAAATCATATTTCAGACTAATTTGTGGGACACTTAGAAAGATCACCAGTTGTGGTTTTTGTTTTTCTTCTTAACTTAAAAAGTCAAAAAGAAGTCCAGGGGGAAGTTCCTCAGACTGGATTTTATACACTATTATTGGCCAGTTTTAGTGATACATTTTAAATTATTCAACATGTTACTAATAATAATATGTTTTGGAGATGTTGTGTCCTTGGGCAAAGCTTTTAAAAATATTAATAACCAATGACCTCACCACAGCTATGCGCTAAAAAAGAAGATCAAAGCTACATTCCTTCCTCTTTGCAGGGGGAAGTCAGGGTTTCAGATGATTAATATTTAATTCAGCTGCATACCACATTGCCAATATTGTACAGTGTATTCATACCTTGTGTTAAGTGGGCAGCCTGAAGTGTACATATAGCTATATTAACATTTGATCAAGCACAGTTAGAAAGGGAAGCTGCAAAACATTAAATACTTTAAGTAGATTTGAAATAACCGATTAGCAAAGTACTGACAGCTTTAAAAACGAGTAGCTCTGATCAGGAAAAACATCCCCCAAAGAAATAACCTGTGTGCAGTGGCAGGGGTTCAGAGCAGAGCTCCCTTGGACAAGGATGTGGAAGCCACTAGAGGCCACAATGAGAACCTGGAAACAATGACGGGCTGGGCAGGAATCTGAGGCAATAGTCAAAAGTTTACATCCCATTACAACTTCTGCCTATAAGAAGGCGAAGTGGACTGAGCTGGTCACGATGGTAGGCATGGAGCGCTGCAATATTGACATGTTGGGAGGCCACGTGGAAGATTTAAGATCAATCTAAAATAAACTCACTGTGCTTAGAAAATTAAAGAATGACACAGAAATAAGGTTGGGTAACAGAACACAGGAGAACAGAAATACAAAAAGACATTAATGACTATTCATTTGGGACCTGAGGGGGCAGCTGTGTCACATGCTGCCTTTTATACTCAATGCTGATCCTTCTGGGCGGCTGGTGCCTGAAGCATGGCTAGCTCAGCACGATGCTGGTAAACTGTTTAGTGGCACCGTTTAGTGGTAAAGACGGGTATTGTCTTGTCCAGGTGGATTTACGGTGGCGAAAGACGGTAAGACTTGTACAGATGGGTGAGAGGAGAGTTTAGGAGGAGAGAAATTAAGGTAGCCTCCAAAGCACATGGAAATCCATCCTATCCGGTACAATAAGGACTTGGAGCAGGAGTCCTTGTCTGAAACATCCGCACTGGGGTACGTAAACTTTCCTGAATAATTACTACCTCATGGGTCTGGACAGCCTTGCAGTATTTGGGTGACCCTTGTAAAAAGAAGCAAACACACATGGCAGCTTAGCAGTTGAGAACAGGTCTCCAACAGAAAATGACGTAAGCCAGGACTCCAGGGAAGGGGGAGAAGCAGGAGATTTTGAAGAAACAACCTTCTTCAAAAGTCTGCTTAGGGCAAACCTGGGTGACAAAAACCAAGAGCACTTGTGTGTTTTAGCAAGAGTGGACAGTCTGTGAAGTGAATGTGCCGAGTAACAGGTGATGCTGCCTTGAGGAGACAGACAGGCTCTAGAAGGCGGTCGAGGACCCACAGCCGAGGAAGGGGACTACTGTTGACAGAACTGCAGGACTCTCTCGGGTGCAGCTCGAGAAAGGCACACTGCAAACTGCACAAAGGATGTGCTGTGCCCTGACGGAGGGCGGGACCTGGCCACGTGCTTTATCAGATGACCCTCGGCCCTTCAGGAATTTGTCGTGCAGCTGGTGCAAACAACTGTTAACACCGAGATCAAATATAAAGGTATGTATGCTCTGCCCAACCACTATGTTCCCTCTAAAAGGACACACTATTCTTTATCACAAAACCACAATTTTTTTATCCACTCACTCACCCCAAGTCAATACTCTAGTTTTTTAGGGGCAGAAACACTTAAAGCCATCAGTCCCTTTACTTGGGGTTGGAGGGATCCAAAAACAAAAAAACTAGGAGCCAAAATAAGCCAGACATTTCTCTTCTCCCCTCTTTCTTTCAGCAGTCCTGGTGAATGCAGATCTGAGAGCATTTGATTCAATGTACCTTTACAGAACAGAGGAAGGACTGTCTCCTTGCTGTGTCTTTTCTCAGTTCCTATTTCCTCAATCTTGTCATTGCTACCCTGAGACGTCCAATCATGCCCAGTAAAAATGCTAAATAAAACCTTAGCTTGGTGGGGAGGAGGGTGGAATAAAGAACATAGACAAAATACTGGGAAGTGGGGGGTGGGGATAGAGTTGGGAATGAATGGATTGCTTTCTAATTCTGTTCTATTTCACTAGAACCCCCTATCACACACACTTAAGATCCTAATTTCTATGAATTTCCTCATTTTTCGGACATCAGAAGATGTAAAAAGCTAAGAGAAAAAGCATCAATCATAACAGCCAAAGCAGACAGGACTCAGTATTCCTAAGGGTTCCTCAAACTATCACCACCATGCATGATAGTCTCTCCCCCTACCCCCCCCCCCCCGCCCCCGCTCTTAAAAGTCTTCTTTCAGAGATAGGGGAAGGGAGGGAGAAAAAAAGGGAGACAAACATTGATGTGAGAGAGAAACAATGATCGGCTGCCTCTCCCACATGCACTGACTGGGGACAGAACCCACAGCCCAAACATGTGCCCTGACCAGGAATTGAACCTGTGACCTTTTGGTTTGTGGGATGATGCCCAACCAATTGAGCCACATCAGCCAGGGCACCACATACCGTTTTCCACAAAAATAAATAAGATGCAAGAGAGCCCAGCTTGACTACTGCCAAACCAGAGACCTTACCATCCACATCGTCCCTTCAATTAAGGGGAGAAGTCCTTTGGACATCTATGGGGGGATTTTCTCAGGGAAGGGACTGTATCTGTGCCAGCCCGACATTCTTGTACGTAGCAAAATGGGTTTTAAAAGCTATGTAATTTCATGTGCAACTTACTTAAACACACTTTTCAGAACATAGATTTTGTGACTGCAAATAAAAGCTTGGATTGGTGGTTTGGAAGCAAGTCACAAGCAGAGAACTGAAGGGAAATGAGGATAGATAAGGGGACAGATAAGGGGAAGGCTGTTGGAATCTGTGAAAGCCAAGGATTTCAGCAAGGGTCCTGTGATGACTACATCCAGTGGGTGACAAGTTGTATTAGGCATCAGTGACTAGATCTGACACCCTGCCACAGAGAGTGGTTTCAGTATACACAGTTCTGTCATTGCTTATAGTCACAAAGGGCATTCTACAGAGCTGGCAACAAAGGAGACAGGCAGACTACCTAATAGCCTTGTAACCGCAAAATCTATGGAGCACTCAAAGCCAGCAGCCAGACCACATTTAGAATGCAATTCTGACTCCTGTTCTGTAACACCACATTGCTTCCATCCAACAGAGTGATGGTGTTTGTTTTACCGAATCAAGACTTGAGCACCTTCAGCCTGTTTACACTCCAGGAAGGGGTCCCGACACCTGAACATGGAAGCTGATTAGTAAGGATGCTCCCAGAGCTTCCACTGTGTTTGTTGCTGGGTTTTCCAGGGGTATTTTTACTACTGTGGCTTCCAAAAACTGCAACTCCTCCATGGAGGTTACTTTCTTTCTATAATCATAGCAATTCACCCCTGCAAACCTCATCCATTACTAGGATGGGCTTGCCTTTTTTCCTGTGGCCATTTCTTCATTTAACACGATGCAATAACCCCTTAGAAGTGTTTATTATGTTTCTGAACTTCTCCCATGCCTTAATTTAGCTTCACTAAAAATCAGCCAATGTTTAAATTCAATATGCACACTGTTTTAATTACAGATACTTTCTGCTTTGATGGCTTTGGAAAATTACAGCTTCTCCAAACCACACCTATATTTGGTGAGGGAGACTGTTGACTTCTTTAGAACAACTCTATTTTTCCTTCCACTTTGGACATCTGCTTAGTGTCCAGTGAAGTATGATGTTGGACTTCATTCCTTCATCCAGAAAGCACAGGATTTGTAAGTCTTCCTTTGTATAAACCTGGGTATGCTGGGGTCCAAGATGATGAACAGCTCTCTCAAGAAATGACTTCTCCCGGCAAAGCTGTGAATCCTGGTTTAAGACAGTTTCAGTGTCCATTCTCATACTGTCACAGCAGAAGGCCATTCGGTCTTTCCAACTGCTAAAAACTGGGCTCATCCTTGGCTTCTTTCTTTTAAACCCATATCCAACTTATTAACATATCCTGTTGGCTCTATCTTCAAACTGTGTCCCGAATCGAATAACTTCTCATTTCTTCCTTACTTGCCACCACCAAGGTGCAAGTTCCTACAATGGCCACAAGGTCTTACGGGTGCACACAATTCTGCCGGCTGCACTGGCCTCCCTGCTCTCTCTCGAACATACTGTGACTGAGCTACTTCCTTGGCCTGGAGCTCTCACCCATCCGCATGGCTCACTCGCTCATCTTGATTTTTGCCAAATACTTTATTAAAGAAGCCTTTCTGACCTCTGCATAAAACAGTACCTACCCCATAGTCACTCTTACTCAGCCTTACTGTTCATCTGACAGCCACCTGGCTTATCACCATGTGACAGGTTACACATTTCTTTCTTACTTGTCATCCCACAATAGAATATAGGCTCTAGGAGAAGAACCTGTAGGTCAGTGCTGTCACCTCACAGTGCTTGGTACATCGCAGCACTTGCAGAATGAGTGCATAATTGAGTACAGAGAAGGTAAAACAGCAGAGTCAGCAGAGTCAGCAGAGTCAGTTCTCGATCACAACTTTCAGTTAGCAGAAAATAAAATTTTTACGTACAAAGATATACATTTTATGATTACATTTTTGTTTCTTCCCCCACAAATCTAAAGAAAAACAGAAAATATGCTAGATTTCAGTTCGACCCATGAAAGTGTATTGAAAAATGTATGACAGAGAGCCAATGTTAATGCTGGTTTCTTGATCTCCTGTACATGGTAACTCAGAAGTGCTTACTTACCTTTGGAGCACACTGGAAGTGCATTCCGGGCACAGGCAGGGTCGTGACATACATTGTAATACAGCGATATAGGTATAAAGTTCCAATGATAAAGAAGAATCTGCGTCCCACTATTGACCTAAAGGAATAACAGGGATGGGGGAAGAACAAGTTTACTGGTTGTGTCTGTTCCTAATGCAATACGAAGAGTGTTCAACAGAATAAAAAGATGACGCAGAATGGCATTAACAGACCACAGTGTGGCAGCCTGTTTCTGAGCGGCCGTCCCCACGGTTCAGGGAAAGGCAGCACTGCGGGCTTCACATGTTGTAACGAGTCTGGGTGGGCTGGCTGGCGAGCGGTGAGTCTGTGGGCAGTGGAGGAGTTAAAACGGACTGAGGGCTCTAGAAAACCGCCTTTCCTAAAAAAGCCACTCTTTGTGAGAGAAGTCAATGAACCTCTCTATGTTTCTAGTCAACTCACAGCATTAATAAACCATCTCTTGAGAACATTTCAAAGGTATAAGTAACCCACGGTCACGGAGGAATTAACTAATGAGCTAAGGTGACACTACATAATTGGACACATAGGGAGATGGGACAACTCATTGAACCTGTTATACAATAAGCAAGGTTTATTTGGGGACATCCAAAAGTATTTTGATGATCTGGGCATGAGCTATTTGGTCTATTGGATCTAAGACTATACTATAGATTTTCAGAGAATATTTTGAAGAAGTTTAGAGCATCCTGGTACATTAAAGAATATTTGATAGTGAAGTTATAAACTAATCATTTTACCCTTATTTTATTCAATCTTGAACAGAAAGGCAAAAAAAAAAAAAAAAAAATCAAAACCCTGCCCACTCACAAGTCCTTTTTCACTTATTTTTTTTTTGGTGAGATAGTTGTCTTGACTAACATTAGTCCCTGTCCCCTACCACCCATGTCCTCCATCTAAGGCAGTGGTTCCAAGCTGTCGACCTTGAGCACACTGTCCTCCAAAGGAAGGGCTTTGCCCATTTGCACCACTGTCTCACGGGTACCTGAACGGGCCTCAAGGGTGCCGAGTGTCCTGAGTTCTAGTTGAAGATGACAGCTCCTCTTCCGACGTTTGGCTACAGGGTGGGTCTACAGACTTGAGGCTCTGGGGATTAAGAGATGAGTGGGATCCCGAGAGCCCCTGGAATTACAATGTGTGCCTTCCCTAGTGCACACACTCTACTATTCCAGGTCTCCCATTTTCAGACCCATCACCTTCTAACACTGGTAGTAGTCAAAGACTTCTGGAAAAAACAGGCAATTTTGGGCATGTGTCATATTTTAAGTTTTCTACAAGACTGTGGTCTAACATGTATCGAGGTCTAATTCAGGTACCTGCTGGACTCCTAATTTAAAGAATCATGTACAAATAGAAGTTTAGATGCCCATTTCCAGTACTATTTTAAGAATACTCCAGGGCTTCTGGGGTCTTCTTAGACTAGTCAAGGACCTTGACTAGTTGATGAAGGTATGTATTTATTGCAAGGCTCTTCTTTTAAAGGCTTCCTGTTCAGACTTTGCCTTTTCTAGCGCTGAAGAGGAACAGGCTATAGAACAGTGCTGAATCTCTCAGTTTGGTGAAGTGAAAAACAATTCACCTTTTGATTCAACTCCAGGCCTCCAAAGAGTTCCGCATTGTGCTCCACGTGTTAGACAAGATGAAGTAGTAATAAGCAGGAATTAACAGTCAATTATATTCACTCCAGTACATTGAGTTCAGCTGTATGGAAAATTAACTAAGAAGGTGCAACATGCATTCTGCAGCCTTATTTAGAAAAAGAGCTACTACTACTGACTTTTTCCCGTGGCTCTGAAGGAGTTTTTGAGAGAGAGAGAGAGTTCTTACTCAGCTGAAATTTTCAAAACAGGTTATGAAAATTACTCTACTAGTTACTAAAATACAAGCTCCAATTTTACCTCAGAAGTGAAAGAAAAATTAGTGTGATTTCCCCAACAAGTTTTTGATGGTGGGTCGTGACAAAACAGTAGATATTACTAAAATATGTGGTCAGGTGCGTGACCACAAGTTTTGACATGGTAAACTGTAAGGTAATAATGAAGAAGCAGTCAACAATTCTCAGGTGAGGATTCAAACAAAGTGAGATTGTACTTCAGGTTGGAAGCTAGAAAATTTTTTTCACCCATATATGAATAAAATTTGGCTCTCAGTTAGAGGAGAAGGCAAACATCTTTGGCCTAAGCAGTCTCTCTATATTCAGTGTGAATTCCAGAAATGAAAAAGAAAAATGCTGGAGCTCAACAAATATAATTCACTTTTAGCATCAGCATGCCATAACTGACAACTTTAGCAGCAAAAAAAGTTACACTAAGTAAAAGAAAATTGATAGCTATTTTACTTACACATATTAAGGAAACATATTAAGAGAGATACTTTAAGGAAAATACTTAGGGGGCTCATTAGCAAAGATAAATAGATTGAACTCTTCTAACCTCACAGCAAAAACCAATGGAAAGAACAATGTAGCATAAATTCCCTCTTCTAAAAATGATCTTGAGGCATATTAAAATCCTACTGAATTTTTGAATTGTAGCAACTAAGCACACATTTTCAAAAGCCTCCATTTGTGATCAAGGTTTCGATTAAACTTATATTTTAGTGATTTAATTACTACAACCTTAATAGAGGACAAATATCTGAATGATGGATGAGATGAGAAGGAAATAGAGGGGATTTTATTTTTTTATGGAATTAATGGGAAAGCAAAAATTACTTCAGAGCTATGCCTTAGTTTTCAGTGTCGTCCAAGCAAAAGTACCTGGCTTAGTACTTCCTGATTCCTGCTCCTCGGAAAACAGGGAGACACAAAGGAGGGAACTGAGAGCCCCTTTGTGGTGTCACGGGGGAAACCAGACAGCACATTTCCTTTAGAAATCTAAAACCAAAACCGCATGGACCCATGTCTAAATTCAGTTTCTTAAACAGATTCTTGTGACTGGATTGCCAATAGACAAATGGAAAAGAAATGTAAACTGAGAACTCCTGAATAAAGGCAAACCTCAAAGCATGCTAATATGTGTAGAGTAATATAGTCATCACGCTGTGAGTAATGGAGAAACAAGCTCCCCAGCCTCCCCCTTTCCCCACCTGTCAAAAGCCCTAAAGAACACCAGCATGATGAAGTGAATGGTATTACTCTCTGGGACTCTTGATTTATCATGCCAATACCATAGTGCCAAGTTGCTTGAAGTCACAACTGCACCTTAAATTCATAAGCTCTGAATCACCCACCACAGCATTTCTGTTTTTTTTTTTCTATACAATTGTCACTTTCATACATAGTTGCTCTATACATGTTTATTGAATGGTGACTGGACTTATCCAATGTGGTAGACCTTTCTATCGCTTCCTTTCATCAAATGCCTGAATAAGACTGAATTTATGAGGTAAAACCAAGAAAGACAGTTTCGAGTACACATCTACTGACTTAAATACAAACTGAGGGCAACTCCCCAAAAAACACGTTAGGCCTACTTACTTGTATCTCAGAAACAGCCACTGGGTGATCCATAATCCAACTAATATAATCCCATTTATTTCTGATACAGAAAACGCCCACGTCACCCGATCAATGTAATCAAAAAACTTGTCTGGGAGCGGAGGGCTGAGCTCCTTGGGAGGGACCCTCTCGTGCACAACTGTGATCATGACGGTGGTCAGGACGAGGTTGAAGAGAGCGTACACGAAGGCGATGCCCGTTTTCCACCACTCCAGGGGGAACTTGTTCCTCGAGTCAGTGGGCATAGCGATTTGGATGTAGTCCGGGTACTTTTTGGCGCCCTTTCGCAACCCATTGGATAAGCTCTTAGGTTTACCATTGCCATTTTTTTCTTCTTCTTCAGCAGGTTCAGCAGGTCTTGTGTAAGTATTTGCCGGATCACTGGTTTGATTTTCCATATGTTCTTCAAGTTTTGCTGTCTCTATAATATCCATTGTCTCCCAGTCTTCAGATCAAAAGAGAGATGGTCAAGTTCTTTGTAGAAACGTTTTTTAATCCTTCTGTTTCCAAGATCCACATGGACTCTTCAACTGGTACTGCCTCCTGGTACAAAAGGTAGAACGTAGCCGCCAGAGGACCGCCCCTCCCATGCAGCTCTCCGCTGTGCATCCAGCACTCTCAGGGCAGCAAGCTGGCTCTCTCCTCCCAGACGGTTTCACTGTCCCACCTGTCAAACCAAAACAAAACTATGTTCAGAAATCACACCTGTCCAACTGTCAACTATCCAAAACAAAACATTATCGAAACATGGAAACAAATACCAAGGCCATTTGCTTTATAAATATATTGTCAGAACATAGAGCTGCTGAGATGAGTTTATTTAAAAAATATGAATTGTTTTATCTTGGAATTCTTCTCTTTTTGAGCTGATGTCAGCATATCAATTCCTTTAAAATTTCTTTAAATAGAAGCCAGGACCAAACATTGCACACACTTCCTCCAACACTACTACCTGTTGCTAACCATGAAGTCATAATAAGCTAGAACCTACCCGGGTCATATCATTCTTTTCTAGGACTGTGCCTTTTCTATGAGCCTTAAAGAGTTCAAAACTGTGATGAGTTGATTACATGCATTGAATAATTGTTACCCTCAGCATTTGCCCAAACAGTCCTATATTCTTATTAAAAATCTGGAATCTTTTAAAGTGACCACGCCAGAATATATTTGAGAAATGGAGCTGCCTCAGTTTACCCTTTTATATTCAGAGATGCATGCCATACACTAGGAAAGCTGACAGCCTCCAAAATAACACAAAGCCTTAGTCACACAGAGCTTTCACTATGTCTCTTGAGGTAACAGGCTCTCCTTTTTTTTGAAGGATAAAATAATTTACTACAACTGACGGTACATTAGTAACATTCTGATGCAGCCACAACAATTTCTGGCAAACAATAGAAGCTGGCAGCCAGAGGATTGGCTCTGGGCACTTACCCACCAGGACCCCGGTGAGGAAAGGGTGCTTCTGGCTGAAGCTCCACAGGCTCCAAAGAGCAGAGGCTTCTTCACAACACAGAGCACCAGCACAGGCCCTTTATACTTGCTGGCAACACGGCCCCAGCTGTTCTCAATTTAGGAAAGCAGTATTTTAAGTCCTGCTACAGAGCCCAGCAACCTGAAGAGGTTTTTGGACCTTGTAATTAGTCCCCAGCCTGAGTACACTGCACAATTTAAGTATAATCCTTTGCATTTTTAAAGGCCTCTCTTTCAGGGTAACTTCAGGGGAAAAAATTAGCAGGAGGAAAAAAACTCAAAGTGGTGAGAGCTAAGCCTTTATTTAACGAAAGAAAAAAATGTTAAAATGACACAGTTAATAGGTAAAGGCAATATTTGTTGACAGCTGTAGATGGCAAATACAGCAACCACAAGTGTTCACTGTGCACCTAGAAGCCCCAGAGATGAGGGGTATGTGGGGGCAATTAAAAGGAGTTAAAAAAAAAACCCCAACAAAATGACACCGACCTGAACATTCACCCAAAAAGCTCCAGTCTAACTGAAGAGACAGAAAGAACTAAAACCACCCAACTATTTGAGAAGACTGAATGGCATACTGTAATGGGAAGAAGGTGATTGCTAGATAAAAACAGTTTTACTTATATTCCTGCTCCCCTGACAAGATGTTTTCCAGAGAGAGGCACTGTCATTTCTGAGGAAGCAAAAACAAGAGGAAAGTCAGCCTGGCAGGGAAACAGAGGGTTAGGGCAGGATGGAAACCCACTAAAAATTTCAGACATCTCACTTGTGTCCCTGTGAAAACCCCAGCTATTAACACATCAGACCAGGATGAGAAAGAAGCAGTGTCCCTCTCTGTAAAACGGGCTTCACAGAGGTTCTCTGCAGTGACCTAGCACAAAGCTGGAGGAAGAGTACGTATAATGTGGAGATGCCTCAGGAAGGTAGTGTCAGAAACAACCTGCAACACCAAGGATTACTACTTCTAATTGAGGTGCCAAAGCAGTAACTCAGCCATTACCTGTCTCTCTTTACCAGCTGTGGACTGTACCACTCAGAGCATCTTGCCAAACTACCACCCAAATCTCCTCCAACTTTACTATTCCACATCTGCCTCAAGCCTGGCATTTGTATGTGAAAGAAGCTTGTGATTTTAAAATCCAGGTTCACCAACTGACGTACAGATGGTCTTTATAAGGTAGCTACCCGGTTCTAGAACACAGAATGTAGAACAGAAGAAAATTCAATTAATTATCTTTTTTTTTTTTTAAAGAGGAAGTGCTCAGCCACCCACCTCCTGGGACAACCAGGAGGATGACTGAAGTAATTAACCGTGAAGGGCTCTGTGCCCCTGGGAGTGAGAGCACTCTGTGAGAGCAAAGCCCATTTACCGTCATTAGCAGCTTGATTGATATTTTCCTTGGGATTTCATTAGGAAGATTAAATACATAAAGCACGTGTCAACCAACCTTGGGCTGCAATGTGTGTTGTCACGATGATTACAACACATGCATTCCTTTGGTGATCTTTCCCAACCAGTAAGTATCTGGGAAAGTGACAGGAGCCACGATAGCCCTCTCCAAGGACGGTAGTCCCATTAGTGCATTTGTTTAGGGGCCTGTGCTGGAGCACAAAACAGCTTTCCAAGTCCTTTTCCCTTGCAAAATGTCAGAAGTTACCCCAGATAACATTTAAGGAGCAAAAGATCTCTACAGACTAATTTTCCTTGTGAAGGCAAATGCAAAACTCTGAAACTTTCAGTACACTGATGTTGTTTCATGACTGTTTTTTTAGAACGAGGGGTGATTCATTCCAGAAATGCAAGGAGGAAGGTTTCCAAGTACCGTAGTAAATGATCATGATAAAATACAAATGAATGCAGAAAGAAACTATCCTTTTGAATGCAATCAAAAAGGCATTCTGTGAAAATTCAACTGCATCCATGTGACTTTTAGGAAGGTTTTCAATAGGAGAAATAAAGGTAGTCTTAGCTACACTCTCTTGATGCCAATGCCACAATTTTAACTGTGTAATGTGTGTTCTAATATCTGCCAAGAAAAGACTTCCACTGCTGCTCCTCTTTTTATCTCTAAGAGAACTAACTTTAGAAGCTTTTTTTGGTCAAAATACAAAAAACCTATCATTTTGCTTCTATATTTTATTTCTATTACCTCCACTATATCATAAAGGGCTTGATACTACAGTATTAATATATAACAATATTTTCTCTTAGTAATCCCAATAGGATTGTTCCTTAATTTGATAAAATGATTCTCGGCTTCACCAGGAAGCAGACAGGCTCACCAGTCAAAGGTTTGCACCAGTAGATATGAGACTACGTCACATCACTAATGTTGGGGTAACAGCACCCAGTTACTCTATTTTGTGAGCTACCCAAAAGAGATAAGGGTGTGCAGAAGAACATTTCTACAAGTATGCTTGAAAACTGGAAACAGCAAAATATCCAAAGACAGGGTATTAAATAAAATCTGGTTATCTTATTATAAAATAACATGTTTTGATTCAGCAACTATGAAACTGTGAGTCAAGTATATAAATAGAATAGAAGAAGGGTGAAGTACTGAATTAGTAGAAACTTAGATCTGAATGGATGGAGAATCTCAGCAATTTATATCAGAGGTTATGGTTTAAAAAGGGGAAGGGGCCACACGACGCATATTCAAGGCTGCAAAAAGAGGCACGAGGGTGAGGCTCGTGACTCCCCCGCCACCCCACTGCAGCTCTGACCCGAGGCTCTCTGACAGCACAGACATGCGGTGCTTCTGGCTGAAGGGCTTGGACCTTCTTTGCTGCCAGATTTGCATGTCAGTGTGGTTATACATTTGAAGTGTTCAAGAAGGCAATATATTAAATGTGTAAATATAATTTAAAAATTAAGGAAACTTAGACATTTATGTATGGGTTTTAATATAATCTGTTACTTGTATGTAATCTGTTGAAGATGGAAGCTAAACACTGAGCAAAGAAAATGTGTTTCTAACATTTACAAATTGGAACAATAAAGAAGAGATTTATACAGTGAACCTAATGGTTTAAGAAATCTAGGTCTTGAAACAGAATTTACTGAATTGACTATCAATGAAAACAAATAGCTGATGAGTTTCTCAGGCCTTAAAAAAACTCAGTAGTCATCAGAAAGCCTCTAAAAAGTCAAGCTGTGGAATAAAACAGCCACAAAGTAACAGTTCTCAATAAATGTTACTCATGTGCCATTAATGTACTTACTGTGCTTTGTGTATCATTTACCATATTTTTCAGACTATAAGACACACTCCCCCCCCGCCGCCCCCCCCAGCCCCGGGCCTCCGAATATTTGGAAGGAAAATGCAGCAGCGACCCTGATGCTGCCTCCTATGACCCAGCTTCACCTCTCTGTCGCCACCCCCCGCCCCCTTGCACAGTGAGCCAGGTAAGCTACATTCAGACTATAAGACACACCCCCCTTTCCTCTCAAATTTTGGGTCAAAAGTGCGTCTTATAGTCCAAAAAATACAGTAATTAATCCTCATACCAACCCTAGGAAATATTTTAAAAAAGAGAAACTGAGATGAAGTGAGATGCCTAAGGTCAGACAGGTAGAAAGCGGCAAGAGGCCAGATTTGAATCAGAAATCTGACCTCAGGAGCTCCTGTTCTTAATGGCAAACCACCCCCCTCAGTGCCCTCTATTACATATTACAGGTAAACAATATAGTCAGTGGAAAAGATTGAGACAATCAACTATAAGGTTTATTTTCTGAAAAGTGATACATAAATACACAGGAAAGCCCTCTAGATATAACATTACAGCCATTTTCAATCTCTGTAATTTCTGCAAAAATTAATATATACTAAGAAAAAATTTAATACATAATCCAACCCTCTTATGGAGGAGGGGAAAAAAGTTTGGAAAATGTTTCCCTGTTACCCATATGTGCCACTTGATTCTAGTAGCTAATAAACCACCATGTTCAATTTGTAACACAGGTATATCACTTTATGTTAACAGGAGCCAGTTTAGCCAAGAAATTTTATGCCCATAAAGTTTTTTCTGAGACCAAGACATCTTAGCTTTTCCTTATTAACATTCGTAGAGCTTAATTTGTTTATAAAAACTTCCCCTTTAAAAATGTTAAGTACTAACAGGCTTATGGATGCAAGGGTGCCCACCTTATGAGTCATGAGATCCCACTGCAGCACCCACAAAATTTGTTAAATATTTTTACTAGAAAGTTTTTGAGAACTGAAAAAGAAGATCTACTGCTCACTAAAAATTTATCATGTATATTTGTGAAATACTTTCTCAACAAACTACCACGAAAAAGTGTCCTTGAAAGAGCATTATACGTTTTTATACTGCCACAAGCCCCACATTTGTATAGGGGTGATGGATTTAAAGTAGGGAAATGAGCAGGCTTGTAAGGTAGCTTGGTGACATAATTCAGAGAACAGATTGAGGACAAACATTTTTAACGTAGAAGACAGAATTGAAAAATCAGTTATCAATGACTGCCCTTCTGAACTTTTCGAGAGAGATGCTCGGGCAGAGGACAGGCCTTTTGATTTCTGATACCTACTTACTATCCCATACGAGAGCGTATTGGACATTAGTTCTGTATCCAGTTGTACAGAGGGAAAGATACACCTATCCACAGTGGTTGCCTGGGCCAGCAGGTAGGAATGAATGGCAAACATGTTGGCTTGAAGTTTCTTTTTGGGGTGATGAAAATGTTCTAAAACTAGATAGTGACGATGGCTGCCCAATTCTATAAATTTACCAAAAGTCACTTCGTTATACCCTTTTAAAACAAATGAATTTCATAGTAAGTTATAACTTACTAAGCTGTTAAAAAGATTTTTTTAGCACCCACTGAGATAAGTTGCTTCTCAAGAATTAGAAAATCAAGGAATATCCCATCCTCTATTATATTCCAGGATCAATTACCCCTTTAAAGTGTCGTACTTACCAGCTGAGCACATTTTTAGCAGTGACTCTGAAATAACACACATTTCTATGTTTTCTACAGACAAGACCAAGAACCAGCCAATGAAAGGCAAACTGTTTAACAAAATTTCTGTAAACTGTGCTCCAAAAATAAACGTGTAACTAAATAATATAAAGTGACAAAAAACAGATGGGTTTTCTAATAGAACTCATCAAAATTTACTATGAATTGGATTAAAAGGAAAAATAAGATGGTCTGCCTTCTTTCTCACTAAGGAAAAAAGCAATCTCTTTAACAAGCCAGGTAGACACTATAATACTCGTTGACATGGGCCCTTGTTTACACAGAGCAAATACTGGCTGTGCAACTTTGCAAACAATGACTTGTGGGAATGGGGCACGGGTTGGCGAGTGTTGAGAAGGTGGAACAGTCTTCAGCCAGTATCAACTGTCCCTGATTTTACTATGTTTGATATAATAAGGTATCTTCACTAAAACTCGACTTGGAAAAACAATTTAACACCACACAAATGAATCTGTGAGTGAGCAGGGCAGCCGGGATAAATGGATTAGAGTGAAGGAGTGTGTGGATTAGACAGGTAGGTAAACAGGCCCTGAAGACAGAAGAGGGCGGTAAAAACGGGGTCAAAGATTAGGGAATATTGAAAAAAATCCTTCCGATTGCCTTTGGGATGTTGTAAACCAGAGGTTCTCAGAGTTAAGGGACAGGGTGGGACACCTCAGGCTCCTTTCCCAAAAGCTGGCTTCTGCTCGCCCCTGCCCCACCCCAGCCCTTTCCGTTCCTCAAGGAGAGCTTGGAGAATTCCTGGAGGGTGGGGGTGGGGACTTGCCAAGCAGTTTCTTCCTCCTTTAGGTAAGTGCTTTCAGTGTTTAGTAAAAAGAACTGGGCTGGGCTTTTTAACTTCCCACCATTTCTGAACTTACTGCCAGTGACACAGGATACACCAATGGCCTCCAAGAATAAGCTGGGTTGAAGGCTTATCTCTGTGTTTAAATACTTACCTGCTTCAGCAGGTAAACAAAAGACATCCCCTATAATCTAAACAGACATTGGTACTTTGAATAATCCAAACCGTTAATTCTGTTATTTCATGAGAAATGGAGAAGCACTGCAAGGTAGGTGTCTGGTCACTAGTGTGGCTCCATACAACAGGCAGGAAGGCTCCACGCTCAGTGGTCAGAGGAAGGCAGCCAGCACTTGTTTACATAAACGCCCTGGAGGTTTTATCAGGAAGGCTACATCTAACAGCCTCACTGAACAACAGTGATAATTATCTGCTTCTGCATTCTTTGCTGGCTCTATATGCCCCAAAGATTTACATACCTAGAAACTGATTCCCGTAGGTTTTAATACTTATTGCTCTGGGATAGGCATTTGTGCAGGTTACCTATTCAAGTGAGAGGTTTCTGATAACCATAAAAAACACTCCCTTTAACATTTTAAAAAGATATTTAAGTCTGATATAGGAGCTTATATTTTCTCCTAAGAACGGCTAGACTAAGAAAGGGAGAGAAGCAGAAGCTGGATCTAAGATTTTAACATTATCCTCCCCAAAGCACACGTGTTCTGATGTTAGAGATCTCATTCTTAAGTAAACAAAGAGATCACACTATCAGAGTCCCAGTATATTTCCTTGTCAACAAAAATGTTTTTAGATTTGGAAACACAATATCTTATGACAGGAAAACATGCTAAGGAATAAGAAGAAAAAAATAGTTCCTTAAAAATAATTTCAGAATTCTCTGTTTTTACAAACAAAGCTCCTTTATCCCATAACCTTCAGATTTATTTAGAAATATACCTATTGACTTCTCCATCTACCACATGGTGACCAAACTGTCTATTTTATACAATTTCAAAAAAGTTTGCCTGGAATAATATAAAAACAGGCTACTTAAATGGGTATCTTAAAAGAACATCTTGAAAGTTTGCTTGCTGTTTACTAGTGCATTAGAAGAGAATACTACCACTTTTTTTTGAGATTTAAGTGAAATTGCCTTTAAGCAAGAATCCAAAGAAGGGATTTAATAATCCAGCTCTAACGTGGAAGCAAAAGCAGAGACTTTAGGAGAAACATTTAATCCAGTGCCTGCGGTTAGTGCATGCCATGGTTACGGCAGCGGGCCAGTGTCTATGAACAAGAAGCTTTCTCCAATGGTGCTGCTGTGGGAATGACTCGGAGCTACACAATTTCCTTGCAGAAGTCTGAAGTCTAGAATCAGACATTTTGATAATGTATTTAAAGTACAGTGGGTTATTATTATATTTCCGCTTAGTGTTCTGTGTCAACAACACATGTTCAAAAAACACCTTAATACAACCTGGGAGATTTAGGGGGACAACATTTCCTGACAGCCAGAATTAACACTGAAAAATTAAGGAGAAGGAAGGTTCTAGAATTTGCACCTTCAGCAAATTGACCCCATCTGCTTGTTGCAATTCAGGTGTGGTGTTTTACTGGCCTTGGCAGAGGGCAAAGGTGAGTAGGGGGCATGAAGACCAGACAGCTCTGTGCATCTGAAAGTCCTATGCTTCAACCAGTTGGCAGAGCATGGTTTTCACTTGAAGGAAAGGAAAAGCCACAAAAGGAAAGGGACCATGGAAAACTCAGAAAGCCCTGCAAAAGCCTACACTTCTCATTCTCTTACGCCAGCCACAAAAATGTTCTACAAATAAAGTAATAAAGAATGTGTTCTACTCACATAAGGTATATGCTATTTTCAGCTCCCATCAAGAAACACAGGGCTGTGTATTTTCTAAAGCTGCCTTTGCATGACTGGCAGAACAAGCCCTTGCTTTCAAGTGGTGCAAGACTATAAAAAGTAACTCCAAAGCTATTAAGGTCAGTGTGTTTGCCTCCAGTTTCTCCCAGAATTTAAACTGCTATGTTGTATTTAAATAAATTATTTCTTATTTGACCAATGCTTCCAATCTAGGCTTTGGTTTCTGCAAATAACCTAATAATGGTGCTTTATGTTTCCTAGATTTGGGGATGTGAAGGGGGACCCAGATTCCCCAACCCAATCCAACACAAGAAGACTACACAATGGGGAAGAGGCAGCAAAAGTAACTTCCGAGATTAAAATCCTGAGACTAAAAGAAAGCCATTTTAACAATGTATCTGGATATTCAGAATGCCAGCTAGCAAACATGTGCTCTGTGAGGGGAATACAAGACTTTTTAGAACTAAGTCCCAATGTCTTTAGCAAGAACAAATAATCCAGGAAGCTTCAGCTGTGTCAAAATGCTTTGATGCATTTGTCTCTTAAAACAGGGAGAACAGCTCACTCAAGTCTTTTTCCATTTGTGACCCACCATACTGGTTCACAAAGTTGCAAAGCAAAGGTTCTAATAAACAAATGTGTCTTTCACTCTTCACTCTCCTCACTGTCCCCTGTCTGCAACTTGAACACTCCCCAACAAAGTGTAGGCAGCTGTTGGTATAATAAAGACCACAGAATGGATGTCTGCATACCATTTTGTAGTGAGCCTCAACCAACTGTCCATATCCTTTAAGCAAAAATATCAAGAATGGGATACACGGTTCTTGTTTTGTATTGCTTTTAGTGAATACCATGACATGAGAAATTTAGTTCCAATATAACATACCCAAGCAGTCCCTCCAAAAGATAATTGGGAAAAAAAATCCAAACATGGAAAAGAGATTACAATAACAAGCAAGAGCTTTTTACAGTGAAGCCATAAACAGAAAGAAATATAGAAAAGTAAAAATAACACGATTGCTGCACCTAAATGGCTCTTTGGGCCCCACAGACAGACATATTCTGGAAAAGGGCAGCTTATAGCCTGGGGAGCACACACAGGCGATGGAGCTGAGCATCAGTCTTTGTCATCAGAACCAGGAGAGCCCTGAACATTTGGATGGAAAACCAAACTGGGGTGGAGATCAGAGGTAGGTTTTGTTGCACAGCAACATAGTATTACAAAGCTGGTGACGACCTATGCTGAAACATTTCCACTGTGGCAACAGTAAACACAACTACAATTAAAATTAATTTTGCATGTCAAAAAAGTTAGATAGTCTATTTAGCAGAAACTATTAGTTACTACATGTAAATAGATATAATTGAAACATAAATATAAATAAATTCTACCTAAATAATATATAAAATATATTATAATTATGATTATTCATTTAATCAAGGCTTGCATGTGGGGCCTTGGATCTCGTCTTTCTTTGCACATTAAGTCAGTTTGTCATGCTCATAAGCTTTGTGGTAAGGGCCAGTGACTTCAGGAACTTAAGCCTTGAAGCTGCCCTCATAAGACGTTGGGAGAACAGGGAATGAGACACAGCACAGGGAATAACTTCTGCTGAGAGAGCCATGCTGTGAGTAGAGAATGGGCAGGCAAGGAAACAGAAGTAGGGGATAAAATTACAGTGTCCCAGTCTCACTTCCTTGCTTTCTACTTAAAGCTGATTACCCCTTCCTTCTCCCGTTGACAAATCCTGGCAACAGAGTTCCTATGAGTAAATAGCTCCCAATAGTTAGAACAAAAACTTCCTTCTGAATGTCTTATTGACAAATTAACACACAAGCTTCTACCTCATTACAATCCATAGACAGGAACACTGAAAGGTGACCTTGAATCAAAGCCCATTAAAATGCAGTTTAAACTGTAATGGGAAAGCAGCATGAAAACTGCAGTGAGCTGCTGGTAGCATCATAAATCGGTACAATTCTTTTGAAGGTCTGCCTCTCTTTTTTTAAATATGATTGAGTTTTAAAAATGCTTATACATACCCCTTGACATAGTAACTCTATGATAGAGAATTTTGGAACATGTCTTAAATACAGAGAAAAACATTATCCAAAAATACATTCAGTGAAACATTACAACAATCTAAAAATCTCCAGCAGGAGACTGAAGTATCCATGAAATACATTAAATTCATTGTTTAAAAACAGCACTATATTCTATGTTCACAAACATGTAAATGTATGCATAAAACAGACCAAGTTAATGAATATAACAAAAGAATATTACACATTAATGCTGGTAGGAAGGTTTACCAGTTATTTTTATTTGCTTTTGTACTTTACTATTTTCTCCAAAGTTTCTGTGATAAAAGTATTTATCCTTGCATCTGCTTACAAAAGTATTTTCAAATAGTTTCTAAAAGTTATGTTTAAGGTTTTAATGATAAGAAAACTGCAGTTAAGATTTCAGCAATGGAGCCCTGACTGGTGGCTCAGTGGATTGAGCGCTGGCCTGAGAACCAAAAGGTCACCAGTTCGATTCCCAGTCAGGGCACATGCCTGGGTTCTATGCCAGATCCGCAGTTGGGGGTGTGTGAGAGGCATCTGATAGATGTTTCTCTCATACATCATGTCTTTCTCCCTCCCTACCCCTCTCTAAAAATAAATCAAATCTTTAGATTTCTGCAATGTAAAGATATATATTATATATATATCAAAAAGAATCTGAAGAAAATATACCAGATATTAACACTACTTGATGAATTCATGGGGGGGTATGTTTTATTTATTCTGGATTGTATTTTCTAAATTTCCACATTAATTGTTCTTATAATCAGCTAAATATTAGTGGTTATCTTGACTATGCAAGCACTGACATAGTTAACACAGAGAATGTGCTTTTTTTAAAAAGGTATTGTGTTTTGTACAATTTCAAGTATGTAAAAAATGCATGCAGAGAAGCCAGAGCCCAAGTACACTACCTAAACTACTAAGAACAGTTGTCCAAGTAGTAGGAGGATAAGATTTTTTCCTTCCTACATTTGTCTACAGTCCATATTTTTAGAAATTTTCATTATAAATGTGTTATTTATGGCTAAAAGGATCAGAAACCAGGTATAGTTGTTACTGTTGTTTCTACAGAAGCATTTTGCATTTACTAACTGAAATCTCAGTTTCATGTTTTCAACTCAGCCTCAAGCAACTGCAATAAAAAATATACAGAATATTGCATTTTGGAAAAGTCTGCATTAATGCTGCTGCTTGAGAAAGCCTAATAAACTAATAACCACGTGGGTGCTGCGGCCCTAATCTGAAGTCCACGCAATCAGTTAAGTTGGCCTTTATTTAGTGTTGACTTTCAAGAAGAGACTTAATTGTGCTCAAGTGTGATGTCTTTTCTGCAGGGTTTACGAGCAAGAGGGAAGTAAGGACTACTTTATAAATGAATCACTTCTATATAATGGATGTCACTCAATATTTCACAGAACAAAGCCAGTCACTCATTTGGTGTCATTCCCCTGAAAAAAACCAGCTGCCAAATTAGCAGAGAACCAGTCCGAACTGGATTTGATGGAGAAGACAATTCAGTCAAAAACGCAAATCCCACACCTTCTTTTGCAAATACTGGTAATTTTTGTGCAAGGATGTTCTAATAGGTTTGTGTACTTGGAATTTTTTAAACTTTTTTTTTCCTGATATTGGGTGAATTCTTGCTGTATGGTACTCATTATCAGCTAACAGTTTCTGTCCTCTGCTCTCTGTGACAATAAAACTTTGGATATAAGCTAAAATTACCAAATGATTAAATAAACTATGACTTTCAAAAGAGTATGTAGCTTATATGTAACAATCATTTTAACAAACTGAAAGAATGATTGGAAACATTAATTTAAACATGTTTGTAGAAATACATTAAAATATTACTGAATAACAATCCCGAGTATTCCAAAATTCTAATTCCATATTTTTTTAGGTTAGTATTCCCCCCCCCCCCAATTTCAAAAGCTGTATGTTACCTACTCTGAATCGCTTCTAGGAATTTATCTTAAAGATACTGGATAAGCATGAAAAGATTATTTTCCAAATTCACTAATTAGATTTTTTTGGAAAAAATGCATTTAAAAAGTAAGAACTTTGGATTTCAGAAAGATTATAGATACATGTACCATATATTAGGTCACACAGCTCACCACCGCTATCTTGCAGGATTTGGGAAACAGCAGATAATCACACATCAATATATCTAAATGAGACAGCTGGATATTCACACTAAGATGGATGAATAGACTATAAAGAAATCTTGGTCAGTTCAAGAAGTGTTGACACCAAAGGTTATCAAGGGAAGGACAGATGTAAGGAGGGAGAGAGGGAGGGAGGGGTAGAGGAGGGAAGGAAGGAGGAGCCTTTCACTTTTAGAAGTTTAGATTTTGAAATCACAGATAAGTGATTCTGGACCTATTAAGACTAAAACCATACTGACCATCAAGATAGGACTAGTTACATTAAAAATGTTTTACTAGTACAATAAAATACTACCACACAATGTTAGCTGAGGGAATTAAGTTGCAAAATGGAGAGGACAGCACAGTTCTTCATTGTGGGGAAAAGTTGTGCCGCATATTAATATACATAAATTTGGTTATGTATATTAATCAAAGGTTATATAAATTTGGTTACATATATTAAACTAATATATATAACCACATTTATGTGTCTATTAACATACATAACCAGATTTATGTACATGTTAATATACATAAATTAACCATGTTGGTTGATTTATATATATTAATGTATACATGGTTAAAGTGTAAATGTGAAATTATATGGAACATTTATTTTTTTTACCTTTTTTAACATTGAAAAAATAAGCAGAAGGCTTTGATTTTACTGCCTTACAAAGCCAAAGATTACTCACTCAACAATACTTAGTGAGTACCTACTCTATACTAGGAACCATTGTAGGGATTCAACAAATTTTAAAAAGTCACTTCCCTCATGCTTACAATCTGCTGGCATGTAACAGGAACAATAACAAAAGGATTAAAAGTGCTGTGAAGAAAAATAAAGCAGGATGGGGCAAGAGAGTTACAGGAGAGCTAGTCAAACTAGGATCAGGTTTATGAAGTGACACTCAACTCAAACATTTTAAATGAACGCTCGCTATCGGGGAAAAACATCGAAGTGCCATCAGGTCAAAAGAATATCAAGAACATCTCTGTTCCAACCTGCAGAGACTCAAGTACAGTAAACAGCTCCCAAAACCTATATAACGTTCTAAAATGTAAAAGGGATTCCACTAAAAATGTCCCCATACTTAATTATAGATTTTTGCCTTGAGTTCTTTTCCATTTCTAATGGGTGTCTGTGTATAATGTTCTAATGATATTGGTCATAATGGACTTTATTTAATCGACCACCCCAGTGCTGTCTTCTAAGAAATGTTTAATCTACATGAGGCTTTTAAGAAAAGGTTAAAGATGCTACATTATAAATGCAGGAAGGATAAAAACAAAGACATAATATGGGGACAGAAAAACTGAAGCTGTCAAATAACCAGGAGGTTTCAGGATTCAATGGGACTTTCAATGAAGAAATTCTATAATTTTATCCTAAGCGGGCAGGATAGAAAACTTTTAGATATAGGAAACTTTTTAAACTGTACCGAGTGTAATGAAACAGAACGACCAAATTCAAGATAAGCAACACTTGAGATTTAAATATGTAGCAACTGTTCCATTCCCGCTGACAGCCTGGATGGTTAGACAAATTAGGGACAACCATGGAAGAGAGAACTATCTCTGGCCTTCCATCCTGTGCAGAGGGGGTTTGGGCACTAACCAACGAAGGTGGCAGAGAAGGCTGGCTCTCATCCTCAAGGGATTGTTGACTATAACTTTCCCCCCTTTTCAACCAAAGGTCACTTAAAAAAATAATGAGCAATGAAAACGACTTTTATAAATTACAGAGGAGCCTGAAAAGCACTTGAAGTTTAGTAAAACCATATACCAGATACAGGTAAAAGTAAAAAGGAAATTCAAACAATGAACATAAAATGGGGGGGAGGGAGGCTGATTACCCACCATTAAGGAATTTTATAAGTTTTGGGTGTACAGATGAAACTGAAAATGAAATTTTTAATGCTTAATAGTCTTTATTTTTCCAAAAGCCTTTAAACACACCAAGCTCCAAAAATCAGTAGCAAATAGAAAAGCAGGGAAGTATAAAGTTGTCCGATTCAAATTAGCACTGGCCTGTCCTTGGGAGTCAACTTCAGTCAGAGCTGTTTCCTACAGAGTGAAGCAGACTTAGAACAACACAGGATGATTAAAAGCATTGTCTCTGAACCTGGACATCACGCCAAGAGGTAGTCAGGAAAGAGTATAAACTCAATGTCCAATTAGTAGCAGGAAGCTAAAAGATGTAATTCCTTGTTTAATCTTATTTCCATTAAATCTAATTTTCATTGATGATTCTACATAAATAAAAGTACTTGACTATTATAAATAATCACTTGAAATTGGTTTTTAAACATATGTATGCTATTTTTCAAAAACCAGTATTTTAAAAAATTGAAACAAAGTTAACAACCTAGAAAAAGAGAAGGTATTTGTTTTCTGGGGTCTTTTTTTTTTTGAAGAGGACTTTAAATTTTTTTTTTTTGCTTCTACAATATCCATATTTGGAGATTGGGGGCCCAAAGCTTGTGCTGAACAAGACCAGAAATACTCCAGTTAATGTGTATCTATACTTTAGGGGCACATCTTAAGAATGCCAAAAAGGATTATGGGGGTAAGGAGAAGAGTAAATTCAATCTGAAGGGTCCACAGCCCTAAGAACTGAAAAAGCAGATGTTTGGAACTCATAACCCAAACTGCAACTGTCACTTCCCTAAAGCAGGCGAATGCCTCCTCTTCTGCTTCTTATCTCAGTAAACTGTCCCACCACCCACCCAGTTACTCAGGGCAAATAAAATTGTAGCTGTCCTCTCGGCTTCAAATGCCCAGCCCTCTCCCCTCCCTCCCCTGACAATCAGCCCAGGTCCTGCCCATTCTAATCTCCCACCTATCACTCACCTCCGCCCTCCCTAGCTTATTTGCTCAGTTCACCAACACCTCTTATTTGCAGAGGGCAGGAATTAGTCCAAACATATCAGTAGACACAACAAATTAAATCCATCTACCAGAAAGATACGTTATTTTTTTTAATTTTTAAAATTGATTTTTGAGAGAGAAGGAGAGAGGGGAAGAGAAAGAAAAACATCAATTTGCTGTTCCATTTCTTTATGTGTTCATTGGTTGATTCCTGCATGTGCCCCAACCAGGAATCAAACCCACAACCTTGATGCATGGGGGCAACACTCTGACCGACTGAGCTATCCAGTCAGGACAACATTATTATTATTATTAACAAAAAGAAAGCCAATATAATCCTAGGAATATCAGGTGCTGCTAGTATTTTGTACTACTAGAGTGCAAAGTGAACGTGATCAGAGAAAATGGTAATAGCACACAGTTCACTAACAAGAGATCGAGTCATGAACATTCATCCTCAAGGAGAAACTGAGGCGCCACAATCACTGTGGGAAAAGACTGACCGGGCATTCAATGCAGCACTCCTCCTCCCCTGGTTTCGTTCCCAGTCCATTTCCTGCTTTATTGACTCGAAGCCCTTAAATGTCTCCTGATGGTCAAAAAGTCCACTGCTTATTTTGACTTAAAAAAAAAAAAAGCTTAGAAAATTTCAAACACATTATATTGAAAGTAGAGAGAAGAGTATAGTAAACAACCTCATCAGGCACAACACTTATCGTGAAAAATCTTTTTCATCTCCCTTCTACCTGGATTTTTTGGAAGCAATCCCCGAGATCATATCATTCCATCTGTGAATATTTCAGTATGTCTCTTTAAGATAAAGGCTCTCTTAGAAAAACCCTTAATGCCATTGTTACATCTAAACAAAATTAACATGATTTCTGCAAGAGCAAATATCCAGTCAGCTCACCTTTCCCCAATTACCTCACTTATTTTTTCTCTCGGCTGCTTCTTAGGTGGGTGTGCCCTTCTGGTGTTGCTCACAAGGACCTTCCCAGTCTGGCCTCTGCCTTCCTTTCAGAATCAGTTTTTGAACTTCTTTTTTTTCTCTTCCCTAAATCCTGTGCCTCCCTCCATATCTACTTAACTTCTGTTCCCTTTTATTAGGCCTTTATATATAATTTTTTTTAGCAGCCTAAACCTCTTCTCAGCCCTACCCCCTGGTTTCAGGTCTCAGCTTAGATGTGAGTTACCCAAGAAACCTTGCCTGTTACAACTCCTGGGCCAAGAAGTGAATGATCTCACAGGGTACTCACTGCCCGGTGAGGTTACTAAGCCTAATAGCTCCTCTCTCCTGTTCCCATTTAAAAACAAACGCCAATTTATAACTTGTGGCTTCTTAGAAACTAACCTTCCCCTGGGGGGTGGGGTTTGTGTCCAACATTTTCACGGTACAGATGCTATTTTTTATGTTTGCCTTTTGACTGATATATTCATGCACAATTATACAAACCTCTGAAAAACGGTGCTCTATAGGTGTAAATCAGACTTCAGTCTGATTACAAAGGCTGTAAATGGTAAGAAAACCCAGAATCATTATATTCAGTCATCATACGTGGTGAATGTGCGAGTGTGACAAGACAGGGGCAGAGCAGCGGGTGGAGAAAGGCCGGACTCTGCAGCAGCAGGGCTCTGGAACCCGCTCGGCAGGGAGCAGAAAACCGCTTCATCTTACTCTGAAAGGTGCACCTACTCCTAAAAACAAAAAATGCAGCCATCAAGGATGCTGCTGTTCTTCAACAGGTAACTGCCTAACTAAACAGACTTTCTCTACAGAGATTTTCACCCAAGTACAAGCCGAAACCTACATTTGAAGATCAACTATCAAAGAGAGTCTAGTAGGAAATGTCGGTTAACCAAGTGGTGTAACTTGCCTCATCCTGAATAACAACCAGGGAGAAGTGAAAATTTCTCTGGGGCCTCAAGTCTCATTTAGATTGTGAAGCCGTTTGATTATTATACTTTTGGCTTTGTGGTTATTTTAAGAAAGGTTTTGTTTGCAAAAGTATTTATAAATATATATTTTAAATACTGGATTAGAATATTTAAGTGTTTTAAAAATGTTGACTTTGTATCCCATTAATGATTTAAATTTATATGGCTTAGATTTAAGAGTAAGAGCCACAGCTAACACTGATATCGTAGTCATTATTGCCCAAATACTATTCTAAATACTTTATCTTGTTTGATCTTCACCACAACTCTACGAGGTAGATGTTACTACTACTCACATTTTGCAGATGACACAGAGGTTATGTGAATTGCCCAAGGTCACCAGCAAGTAGGTAGTAGGGCCAGCATTTGGTACTTTGGTAGTTCCTGACTTGGTACATCATTCTACCACTCTATTGGGCAAGCATCTACACAAGACCATGCAGCTTCAGGACGGATTCTTACCTCAAAGAAAAAGGAATGGGGTAGGACGCCCCTGCTGAGTCAGAAGAACCAACCTTGGAGATCAGTGGTTTTGCGTGGCCAGACTGTCCCTGCTGCTGCTTCCGGATACACAGTAAAAATGTTCCGGGTCAACTGGGAAGACATGCCCTTCACTTTACAGCTCTGACTTCCAGTCTGGGCAACTAAACTCCCCCAACTTTTCCACTGTGTTCACTTTCAGATATGGGGGGACAGAAATGCTCCAGAGAAGCAGAACAAGGCCAGGGCTAGTTTGACGTGAGGGGATAAGGGAAGGGCCACACGCATTACCTGCGCTGTGACCTACATTGAGAAGAGGCCTGCTACAAGGCAGCGTCTGGGGGAGACCACGCGGACATGTCTCCAGGCCCCCATCTTACTTCCACTAGTCAAGTTCTGCTTTGCTTTCAATTTTGGAGGGTTACCCAAAATCTCAGCTGAAATTTGGGTTCCATGGCCAAAAAGTTTAAGGACTAAGGACCTCAATGTAAGGCCCTGGATCAGAAGTCAACAGGCTGGAATCCTCATCTACATTTGGCCACAAAGAGGCCGTGACTAATCCTGGGCAGGTAATTTAGCAACCTTAGGCTTCAGTGTTCTCACTAATACACCCTTGCTATTTTATGGATTTCTAATACATTTTGCCATATTAAGACACATACAGGGTGGGTTAAAAGTAGGTTTATAGTTAGAGTATATGAAGCACAGAGTCTATTTTTATCTTATTTATTAACTATTATATTATTTTCCATATAAACAACTATAAACCTACTTTTGCCCCACCTTGTACACACATATCATTCTATGAAAAGAAAGCAAAGACATGTTAGTGATCTCACCGAAGAGAATTAAAGAAGGCAAACAAAAAGTCCCACTTCTCACAGAAAGAGAAGGCGTAGGGTCAGGCAACACTGATGAACACCAACCATGGGGCACTCTAGGTGTTTCCTTGTGATGCTCAAACCACCGCCATGAGATTGGTCCTGTGATGTGAGAAGTCGAGGCCCCCAAAGATGAAAATGTTTGGTATTTTAATTTAGCTTGATGTAGAGAACTGATGGGTAACAGCTCCACATAGGTTTATTAAGACCCAGGTTCTAACCCTGACTCTTGTCACTTGATGAAAATTACAGCAATTTCTGAAACATCAGCTGTACACTGCACTGTGTGCCCACCACCCGAAGTCAGGTCTTCTTCCATCACCGTGTATGTACCAGAATTGTACACTTGAACTCTATAATCTTATTAACCATTGTCACCCCAATAAATTTAATTTAAAAAGAAAAGGAAAAGATAAAGCAGGCTCCTTGGACCTCAGTTTCTTCTGCCCTACCTTTGTCACAATTCTCAAGGGTCTATGTTAAATGACTGGTCATTAGCATATTATAACTATTAAAAACATGGTTTATCTTTTTTCTTTATTTCTCATGGTCAGAAATCACAATGTCAGAATAGGCCACATGAAAAAGGAAATAAATTCATGGAAGATTCGCCCATTAGGTTCCATTCACTATTTAGGCATTTGAATGGAGTAAGGAGACTATTGTGTGGGATCTGATGTGAACACCCTTTCCCACCAGGGCTGAACCAGTTCAATTACATCTTCATGAAGAGCTCCAGATCTCAGGCTTATTAGAAGGGGAAAAAGGGTGTTAAAACGAAATAGTAATTTCCTAAGGTTGAAGGTGAAAGGTCCTATATTCTAGAACCTAGGCCACAGAGATGGCTAAGTAGATGCAAGGTAAATAACAGGAAGTTATTAGGTGAGTTCAGAGGTCAACACCAAAGGACATAAAAGAATAAAGTATTACACTTAATTATACCAATAGACCATTATATGAATACAGATTCAAAATCAGGAAATAATGTAGTATAAGCTATATTTAAAATACTTGGTGTTTAAAAAAGGTTTTTTTCTGAAATATTTAAAATTAAGAAATAAAAATGTCCCAAATAATCTGAAATTGAGTATCTTGATTTAAAAAGTTAATTAATCCATTTTGCTAGTATTAATGTTTAAAACAAACAATTTATACTATCAAACAAGAATACACTTCTCTGGTAATGGATGAGCAATCCTACACATGATATTTTTTTCTGGGTAACAGGCTATTCCATTTTTAACCCAGACATGATAAAAAAATTTTTGAAAGCAGCTGATCATGTTAGAACTCTGAAGCATTATTTTATGGCTTCTTATGTTTTTGAATATATAAGTTGTTTGTTCACTACGAATGATTAAACAGTTTTCCATTAAGTATAATAAAGATTTCCAATGAAAGACTGAGAATTTAAATGAATGGGGAAATGCTAGCTTCTTTATAAAACAAACCGAACTTAAAAGCATTTCTCCTAAATTGGTATTCTAAACTCACAGAAAGTTATTCAAGCTAGAAGACTGCATTTAAAACATGGAGTCTACCATCAATGCCAAATCTGGAGAAGCACTATATATGTGGCTTCAAGGAATGTCAGAAAATTTTAGAGTTAAACAGGTTTTCCTCTTACTTTTTTACAGAGACCCAAAAGTTAACCATAACTCATTAGGCTATTATTTTGGCAATAAAGAAATCTTCACAGTTACTCAATAAAATGGTCATGTACTTATTTTATAGCATTGACCAGGGCTTTTAAACATTTTTAAATTAACACTGAAAACCTTTGGAGAGGTTCCTTAAATGATGCTATAATCATAATTACTATAATTGCAGTCCTCAAAATCATAAAAGAAGAGATAAATCATTAGAAAGTTCTTACCTATCTTTGGGTCTTCCTTCATTCCTTCACAGTTCTGCCCCCAGCACTGAGGGAGTAGTGTGGAGGGTGGAGGGCATAACACTTCCCCAGAGCTTACGATAACAGATGGGTGCTTCCCTGATATTAACATGTTAATATGCACAATCACTTTATGAGGTAGGTGCCCTGATCACCGCCATTTGAGGTATGAGGAAGTGAAACCTAGAAATGCAGATCCAGAGTTTGTGTTCTTGGCCACTATGTTATGTTGTGATTTTTCCGAGGTCTTGGTCTATTTTTACAATTAGAGACGTACTATTTTTCCCTCTAAGGGCTATGAATTAATTTCCCTTCCCTGTGAGTCATTCTGGGGAGAGATTCCCCCATCCAATTTCCTCCCCAGAGTTTCAATGCAGATTATAGTCTGTGTATGCCCTGCGATGTAACTTCCTCCCAAGTATTAGCCAGCCCTACCTTCTAACATATGGTCACCAGCTCAGACTCATCTGATGCCTCCAGTGCCCGTGTGAATCTTTATCCCACTCTCCAGTGACTTATAAGAGGGGCATTTCCTGGGAACACTGCAGATGGACATTGCACTGTAGTGAGCTGTTTAGAGTCTGAATCACTTCTGTTGCCTAGAAACCTATTTGTGTTTGGCAGGAGGAAGGTGACTCAGGCACAGGTACAGTCAGATGTAAAGCAGACATGTGCTAAGCACGACCTCCTCTGAGCACTAGACTGTTGCTTTCATGCTTAACCTTGACAGCTTCTTTCCCATGTTCTTTTTAAGTCACAGAAATTCAAAAGGCCCTATACTGAGCGTGGAATGGACAGATCCCTTTCAGCTGAAATATATGCTACATTATTTTACTTACTGAACTCTGAAGAAAAGCTTTAAGACAAAAGATAATTACATGAATCTTATATACATAGGGAATTAAAATTATATGGTGTCATAGAAGTAACCTGCCATCCCCATAAGAATTAGTTCTCTTTCACAAATTCAGTTAATGTAACATATTCTTAAACAGCACTGAGTCACTACTTCTGACCTCATATTCCAAAAAGGACTTTTTCCAGGCAACTAGAGGGTTGATTCATTTAGTAGGCAACATTCAGGCCAAAAAACCTGTTATATCTTTCTCTGTCTCTCTTTTTAAATTTTTTTTCAGGGTGGGGGGGGAATAACAAAAAAGAATTCATGACCACATATAAGTAGCTTCAGAATTGAGGGGGTTCATCCTCAAATACCATAATAAATATAAACATGTCACAGTAGGCCTAAGGTCATTTTGCTGACTTTTATCTTCAAATTTAAGTTAGCACACATGCCTAAGTCACTCTAGAAGCCAACAATCTAAATAGAATAAAACACGCTAGAGTAAAAGAATGGTTTGCCTTCATAATAAATTCTCTACCAGTTATTGCTATTCCTCTTACATTTTGGGGCACCACCACTATTTTTCTTAGTCATTTCTATGCATTAAGTATTCAAAGGAGGAAAACTGCTTTAAACAAAAGCAAACACATACACACCAGATAACTGAAGTTTTCTCTTTGTCCTTGTTTTTATCCATGCCTGCTAAAGACACAGAAAGCAAGACCTAAGAGTGTGCCTAAATGTTACCTTACCTTTATAGGAAAGTCCTGAATCCTAAGATTAGGTAATGCTTACAGAGTGAAGGATACAAAGTAACTTAGAAGATTTTTTCCTTACCTTTACCAAATAATATTCATCCGAACACAAGGGTTCCGGTATGCCTGACATCTATTCAGTACTATTAAAGGTCTGACAGATGGAGGCTTCCAGCCAAGATGGTGGACGGAGTAGGTGAATGCTGTACTCACCTCTTCCCACAACCACATCAAAAGTACAGAATAGCCATCATTGAGAACAACCTCAAGTCTAACTAAACAGAAATCCTGTAACTAAGGACACACAGAACAACCACATGGAGATTAGTAGCAGGGGCACTGGTAGGAGGGGCAGAGATACAGAATAGGCTGGTCCCATACCCATGTGTGGAAGTTAAAATTATCAGGAGGGATGTCTTAGCTGCGGAGGTACCCCCAGAGAAGCAAGGGGTCCCAGCCCTTTACTAGACTCCCTAGCCCAGGATCCACTGCTGGAAAGAGAAGTCCCCAAAACTTCTACCTGTGAAAACCAATAGAGATTGTGGTTTACTGAGACGGAAACCTTCTGGAGTCCCAGGTGTTCCTCTTAAAGGGCCCATGCCTAGACTTACTTTCTCTGAGCTCCAGAACTGGGACAGCAGCTCCAAAGGCTCCAGGGACAAACACAGAGGAACTGAATCATTTGGTTTTGGGGTGAGGGCTGGAGAGGCAGCTTTCTTCCAAACAGAAGTACTGGCAGAGGCCATTGTTCCTTTGCTGAGCCCTCTCCCCACAAAGCCAGCAGACAGGCACCATATCTGAGTCTCCAACCTGGCTAACACTGTTCACCCCACACCAGTGATTCCTTGAGATCCCACCCCACTCAACTTGTGGACCTACCCAAAGCATTTCCAGTGGTTTTTCCATACAAATGGCCTGTCTTGGCCCACTAGGAAACATAAAAATGGAAGTAGAAACAAAAAAAAAAAACAGTGAAAAAAATAAAAGCTACAATAACTGAAATGAAGACTACATTACAGGGAATCAATAGTAGAACAGATGAAGCAGAGGATCCAATCAGTGATTTGGAAGATAAGGAAGTAGAAAACACCCAATAAGAAAGCAAAAAGAAAAAAAGAATCCAAAAAATGAGGATACTATAAGGAGTTTCTGGGATGATTTCAAGTGTAACAACATTTGCATCATGATGGTGTCAGAAGGAGGAGAGCAATAAATTAAAAATCTACTTGAAAAAATAATGATGGAAAACTTCCCTAACCTGCTGAAGGAAATAGACATACATGTCCTAGAAGCACAGAGAATCCTAAAGAAGATACACCCAAGGAGGCTCATACTAAGACACATCATAGTTAAAATACCACAGGTTAAAAACAAATATAAAATATTAAAAGTAACAAGAACAAAGCAGTTAGTTTCCTACTAGGGAGCTCTCCTAAGACTGTCAGCTGATTTCTCAGTAGAATCTTTGCAGGCAAGAAGGGATTGGCAAGATATACTCAAAGTGGTGAAAAGCAAGGACCTACAACCAGTATTACTCCACCCAGCAAAGATATCATTTAAAATCAAGGAAAAAAGTCTTCCCAGACAAGAAGATGCTAAAGGAGCTCCTTACCACCAAACCAGTATTATAAGAAATGTTAAAGGATCTTCTTTAGAAGAAAAAAATAAAGTTAAAAATATGAAGTCCTGGCTGGTGTGACTCAGTGTATTGAACGCCAGCCTGTAGACTGAAAGGTTTCTTGTTCAATTCCCAGTCAGAGCACATACCTGGGCTGCAGGCCACGTCCCTAGTTGGGGGCATGAGAGAGGCAACCAATCACTGTTTCACTTGCACATCATGTTTCTCCCCCTCTTTTTCTCCCTCCTTTCCCCTATCTCTAACAAAAGAAACAAATGAAATCTTTTAAAAAATATGAATAGTAAAGTGGCAATAAATATATACTATTAACAATTACTTTAAATGCAAATGGAATAAGTGCTCTAATCAAGACACACCATGGCCGAATGAAAAACAAAACAAGACCCTTACTTGTACTGTCTACAACAGACTCACTTCAGATTGAAAGACACACAGAGACTGAAATTAAAGGAATGGAAAATGATATTTCAAGAAAATGGAAATAAAAACAAAAAAGCCAGGCAGTAGCACTTATATGAGACAAAATAGGCTTTTGAACAAAGGCTCTGTAACAAGGGACAAAGAAGGAACCGGCAATTCTGCTTCTGGCTCTTCCTCTAAAGAAACCCAAAACACTAAATCAAAAAGACATATGTATCAATATATTCATTGCAGCATTATTTATAATAGCCAAGATATTAAAGCAATCTATGTGCCCATCAATAGATGAATGGATAAAGATAAACTGGTACACATATACAATGGAGTATGACCCAGCCATAACAAAGATCAAATTCCCACAACACGAGTGGACCTAGAGGGCATTATGCTAAATGAAATAAGTCAGATAGAGAAAGACAAATAACATATGATTTCATTTACATGTGGAATCTAAAAGGAAATTAATGAACAAACAAAACTGGAACAGACTTGTAGATACAGAGAGCAAACCAATGGTTGCCAGAGGGGAGGAGGGTTGGGGGATGGATGAAAAAGGAGAAGGGATTAAGAAGTACAAATTGGAAGTCACAAAATAGTCATGGGGATGTAAAGTACGGCACAGGGAACATAGTCACTGATATTGTGATAACAATGTTTGGTGTCAGATGGGTATGTGATTTATCAGGGTGATCAAGCTGTAAGTTATATATATGTCTAATCACTATGTTGTACACCTAATAAAATATTATATGTTGAGTATAATTGAAAAATAAATATTTTTAAAAAAGCCTAATAGATGATATAAATTTTACTTTGTATTTGATAGCTATTAAAAGGGTATGTAGATAAGTTTACTTATCAAATATTTTCATCTTAAACATGTTAAAATGATCATCTTCAAAATATATATTTTTGAAAGGCATGCTAGTTCGGGGGGGGAAATCTTTTCATGTGTAGAGTTCCTGAAATCCACCAAACTCTGTAATAGCTTTAAGAAAGGTGTATTCTCATTGTTTAGAACTGGTTTATCGTTGATCACTATTACTACTGGCAAGCAATATGGGGGTCAATTTTCCTCCAAAACATTTTAGAGTACTTAATCCTGTCCAAAGACAGTTCTCCCAGGTTGGGGCTCGCACAGGACAAGCAGACCTGCTTCAGCCTCATGGAATGCTTGGCCTCGCGGATGTGGCTGGGGTACAAAGCTTCTTCTTCAAATTTCCAAAATGGAGTTTAGTCTTGGGAAATGAAACTGTCAGCAGAAAGCTTAGGATTCAAGTTCATGAATCTGTTGCTGACAACCTGTTTAATGTAAGCTTCAGCAATAAAAGAATGCCTGTCCCCACACTACAACTAAAGCTTCCTGATACTTACATGGGAGCAAAGCCTCATCTGTGATGGCCAGCGGTTTCCTGCCTTTGTGTACTCTGAGTGCTAAACTACCATTAATTCTGTCTCTTCTTCTGAGACCTTACTCAACCTTCATTTAGGTATCTGCACATCTGTCATGGCCAGGTGAACCAGACAGACCTCACCCCTGCCTTTGCAGAGCTTGAAGATTAGCTGGGGGAATAGCTGTAACACAAGGAAAAAGTGTCTGGGTAATTAGAAGTCGATGGCTTTATGGAAACCCACTGTCAAGGCACACTCCCCAGTCCCAGAAGCCTTCCTGGAAGAAAGAGACTCTCGATTCACATCTGCAGGGTAAAGTGGGGTTGGGCAAGTTGGGTGGGGTTATTAAGGCAGAAGGAATAGTATGTAAGCACCAGTAACCATGTGACCCTGGAAACCAGATTGGCTTAAGAACTCAGCCTCTGAAGAAAGATGAGCTGAATTCAAATTCTAGTTCTGCCTCGTGCTAGCCAATCATTTAACTTTAGGCAAGTCAGTTAAACCTTCTGTGTCTTAAACTGGAGTTAATAGTAGCAACCTCATAGAGTTGCTATGAAAAATTAAATAAGGTATGTATGTAAAGCACAGAGGCTGCCACAATGGCAACCTTAGTTATTCTCAAAACAAAAAAAAAATATATACCAGTCAACTGTGAGCATGGAGAACACCACTGTGGTCTATGTTTAACATTTTAAACCACATAAATATGAACGTTTCCCATTAGACACCATCTAATTCTTCAGCAAAAGCAGCTTAAACAAACTAATCTTTATGTTTAACACATTCGTCAGTTTTCTATTCGAGTATTTACAAATTTCAAATGAGATGCTAATACAAAATTATATGAAATAAAACTTCATTTCAAAATCTTTGGGCCTTATGTCCCATCTAGACAAAGGCTTGCCATCCAGAGCGAGGTTTCTGGGATCACTGATTTGTGAGTGAGCTTTAGCATCAGAGCACAGTTAGACATCAGGCTGCCTAACTAAAATCCAGTGGCTGTTGTTGGGAACCGCCCTGCCTGGTTTCAGGAGCTGTAACCCCCCCTATGGCTAAGGCTGAGGGAGTGGCCTTTAGACCATAAACCACTAAGGAGACAAAGCTTATCTCCCTGGCAGGGGCACCTCCTTTGCCTCTTTTACTTCATCCTGCCTGGCCCCCAGTACTTGATTGGTTAGCCAATGAGGGTAGGATTCCTCAAGGGGGGAACGACCTAACACAGGCATGATCACTGGGAGGCCCTAGTGAAGGACTTGGGGGCTATAGAAAAGGGGAGATGGACCCTCGTCCCTTGGCTTTGACATAGTCTGAGTCCTCATTCTGTCTTTGAGAAGTCTAATCTCTTGGCTGCCTTACTTCCCCTGCCTGACTTAAGCCTGAAACAATGCTGGTGGTGGGTGCAGCCCTGTGCTTGAAAGGGCAGGTTCCCTAGGGCGATCAGGCCTAAGAAAGAATATGTAAAATCCTGTGAAACCTGTTTTGTTTAGGACGCTCTCAATTAAATGATAAGGGTCCAAGCAGGAAGTGAGTTTGTTCCCCAAAGTTTATGGCCATTTAGCTATCTGACCCTGACTCAAAATAGGCCCTCAGAGTTCTTTGTACGTTATCTATTGTTTGATCCTTACTGCCTGATAATGATTAATTCCTATGCAAACTGAATCCAATACAAGCCTCTCAAGGCAAGGGTCTGGGCGTCTCCTCTTGCGAGGGTGGCCCAGGTGCTCAGAAGCTTGCTCTCCCTGTGAGAGAGAAGTTGAGCGGTCCCTTTTCCTCCACAGGACTCGGTAGTCTGTGTGAATTTATTTCGTCTCATCCATAATGCCACGGATACTGTGGGCTGGTGTCCGTGTCAGCTGTGAAATCAAAGGAATTTGAACGAACCATTTAGCTAATAACCAAATTATAGAAAATTAAAGCCAGAAACTTTTAAGCCTAAATAAGGACATTGGGAGGACCCAAGGGCCAGTTGTGGATTCGTCACTAAACCTAAAACCATTCAGTGCCTGGCAGCATTCTTGTTGCCTCCGTTTGTGGATATAAATATTAAGCCCTGTTCAGAAATCTCACAGATTACACATTTTACAACAGAACACAGACTACAAGTCAAGATATAATACCAAAGGTCAATTAATTGCATGCAAAAAATATGTGTGTCATTCACCACTAATACTGCAGACAGACAGAGTATTAAAATCTTTGCAAAGCTGATTGTGTCCAAGTTTCCAAGACCACTTCCAGTTCAGTGATTCACTAGGAGGACTCACAGGACCTAGCATACAGTTTCTTCACCACTATGATTTGTTACAACAAATCGATACACAGTAAAATCAGCCAAGGAAAAGGGCACATGGGACAAATTCTGCAGGTGACCAGCAGTGAGTTTTCAAGGGTCCTTTCCCAGGGGTGTCACACAGGTTAGACTCAGCTCCCTAACAATGAGTGTGACAACACCTGTGAGATGCTGTCTGCCAGGGAAACTCATCAGTGACTCAGTGCCTGGGGTGTTCATTGGGGTTGCTCACACAGACACTTGCTGCCGGGCATGTCCCCAAAATTCCTCCCAGAATGCAAGCAGGTGTTCCCCATACACCATGATGATTTGCACAGACAGTTCAGGCACAGTGACATCGTGATGGAAACCCTCCTCAAAGCCAAATTCCCAGAGGCCAGCCGAGGCCAACCCTACAAGCGGGCCTGTGTAAGGACGGCAGTCTAGGCCTGCTGTGGTAACTCACTTGTACACTGTTCTATTTCAGTCAGCTGCAGCACCAAACTACGGGAGAAAGGACTTACTCTTAGCAGGTCACCTAAGTCCATCACGAGCCTGAGAGGCACTTTTATCCTGTAGGTTTTCAGTATTTAAAATGTAGCACTTTTAACTTGAACAAGGATTATTTAAATTACATAAGAGAAGACTTAGGATGGCCTTTAATAGTCACCTTATATAATAAAAACAGGTGAATTCTAGTCCTATTTAGCTTTCTGAGCATTTTATTCTTTTGGAAAAAATACACTGAAAGTTCTGAACAAATAATACTCCTACACTGAAACTATCCTGAGACATCATTTAGCCCACCAAATGAGCAAAAATTCCAGACCCTGGTGACAGTTCATCTCACAAGTTCCTAGCAGTGGTACGAATAAGAAAAACCCTCTCTGGGAGGCAATTTGACAATATTTACCAAAATTATACACACACTTTATGATCAGCAATTCTACTTTTCCAACTGTATAAACTGGCAGATACCATTTGCATACATGGTATCATTGCACACATGCAGAATAACCTATGCACCGTCATTTACTGCAGCATTGCTTAAGAGCAAGGATTGGCTGCAACCCAAGTGTCAATAGGTCACTATTTAAATTGTGGTACATCCATAAAATGAACTACTCTGCAACCATTGAGGAAAAATAAAAAAGAACAAGGAAGCTCACTTGGTACTGATGTGTTAAAACCTCCTACATACACTATGAGAAAAACATGTATTACAGAGAAGTATACTTTGTTATCTTCATGAAGGGGGCAAAGAGGAGCTCACATTCATAGCTGCTTGTCTGTGCACAGAGAAACAGGAATGATGCCTTAGACTCTGACAATGAGGCTGGGAGGGGATGTTGGAGGCAGACTTTGGGCAGAATCTGTAAACCTCAAAAAAATGTACTAAAATGGTATACTTGAAAAGTAACTCCTCTTTCTTTTCTAAGCCCCAGTTACATCAACCTGGCATCTTTCTGTTTGTTTGTTGTTTTAATAACCTTCTATATTTTTGCAATGATTAAACTAGAACATGAGGTTATTTTCTAAATCAGGTTCCAATAACCTTTTCATCTTGTGCCTGGCTGTCGTCTTCAAGGGGTTTTCCCCAAGACACCTGAGTGTGAGCCAAGTTCTCTGTACCTCCCTCCTCCCGTTTGTTTGCTGAAGACATATGGGAGTTTTTTTTAAAAGCTCCATGAAAGCAAGGATTTTGTTTTGCTCACTGCCCTCTTTGCAAGACCGAAAAAAAGTGTTCAACACAGACAAACTTTTCAGTATTTGTTGAATAAATGAAATCTTTTCTTTTCCTGGCTTCAATGGGAAAGACAACCAGGAAAAGGGAGAGATACCATTGGGGTCAAACATTTAGAAGTAGTTGTCATTCCTGGTATTGTAACAGAGGGGTCTGGTCAGATTGCTGAGGAGCAGGAGAACCCCCATGAGGCAGAGAGGCTGCACTTCCCCAGAGAAGGGAAGGGTTGCAGGACACCCCAAGGCAGCAGATTGAAGCAGCAGCTGGTAAAAGAACCTGCGTTCACTGAGAAGGGACGGACCCTTGAGAGGGGCTGGGAAGTGCAGAAGGCAGCCGGACACTGAAACCAGAGCTAGGGCTTGATAGGCTTCCATATCCCCGGGGAAAAGTAAACAACTAACGCAGCTCATGACACAGTTTGCACAGAACCTGCACAGGGATGAATAGATCACAACACACATGTAACAAGGTGGCCCCCTGCCTTGGGCAGCTAGAAGGCCCTCCTACCTGCTTCCAGATCATGGGGGGGGGGGGGGGGCAAGAACAGTGTGGAGCTGATGTGCATGGTGGACATTAGCCCGAACTGGCTAACAAACTGGACACTCCCACAGAGCGTGGGACTTGGGGGTGAAAGATTTAAAATGGAGCACATATGAAAGCTTGCTTTCTTTCTTTCCTCCTCGCTAGTCCAGTCGGGGTTTGGGGGCCATAGTGTTCCAGGCCAGCAGGCACCGCAGACCAAGAGAGGTACCTGAAGGCAGGCTGTGACCAGGAACCAGCCAGACTCCACCCTGTGCACAAAGCGGTGGCAGCAGCTGCTATTGCACGGCCCTGCCCGAGCAGGCACACACAGACTAAAGAGAGGTGCCTGAAGCCAGGCTGTGACCAGGAGCCAGGCTGCCTGGATAATCATGCTGCAGCCACCTGCATATCCCAAAGGACAGTATTTTTAATGGGAGAAGGGATTCCAGGCGCATCCTTGAACAGAGCTGGTAAGAGGTGGAGGAGTTATCTGCCTTTGGGTGTTTGAAAGGGAATAGGCTTTGAGGCAAACCTGTTATTCTTCTAAATTGTATAGCCTTTAAATAAACAACTCCTTTCCTTTTCCACCAAACTTCTGCCTCTGGAATCCATGGGCAGCGGGCAGCAGAACCCCGTGTGGCTGTGCAGTAGCAGTGTCAGCCCAATACAGGCACTAGAAGCCCAGGAACATTCCTAGAATTATTTTGAATTTTACAGAAAACAAATAACCCTACAGAATGCTATGCTGAATAGTGACTCAAATACTCATAAAAACTTATTTTTAATTAAGTTGGGATTACATGGCCCTGGGGTCCATCTTACAGCTGAAGTCTTTTTAGGCAAACACCACACTAACAAGTAATGATGAGAAAGAACAGCTGTGATAAGAGTCAAATGAGCCCCAGTCATAAAGTGCTCATATATGTAGAAAAAAAAGAGAAAACATTTTGTATTAAAAATGCAACTGCTATCTTTATTTTCAAGAATAAAATTATCACTGAAATTAGATTCAAATTAGTACAGACAGTGAATTGACTTGCACAATGTCAATCACAAAAGAGAAAACCTCCTTCCTCTTCATGGGGACAGAATAGGTGTAACTACCACACCGCTTTAACCTTGGTTTAAATAACTGCAAAGCAGAATAACATTGCTAATAATAATTGTAGTAACATTGCCAAATAGGGGCAGAGCTGACTGATGTTTCTTTGAAGATTTTTGGTGCCATAAAACTTTCCTAGTGCGTCATTGACATAGTTACTGAGGGCTGTCTCTTAGCAGAAACGGAAGGAGGTTCATTGTTTTGATGTTACCACTCTTTCTCTCGCTGGCATTTAAGGCAACAATCCAGCAAGTGAGGAAGCATCCTCTCACCTGAAACAGCTTGAAATCTAACCCTTTTCTGATAGTAAAATTGAAATTCTCATTGCTGACGCATTTATGGAATGAATGTCTTAACAGGAAAGAGAAGCCAGCAGAGAAGTTGCAGGACAACTGGGAGGCAGCCAGTCTTCTGTTGATGGAAATTATACTTACGATATAGCGCCAGGAGATACCAGACCTACTGTATGCAGGTGGTGCCCAGCAATCTCACGCTGGTCCTCACAGCAGTCAACAACCCCAGTCTCGCAGCCGATCCTTTCTGCAGAGCGGTGCAGGGCACAGGACGACAGCTGTAAACGGTGGAGGAAGTGAGAGGTTAAATAAGTTGATACTTTCTTGTAATGTTTTGTTGGTTTCCGGGGGTGGAGGTGAAATCAGGAGCTATCCGATACTGTCCCCAGGAAAACACTAGCTCTAACAGGTACCAGCATCTCAGGAGCAGGAAAGCAACTGGGCCCTTCATTTATGGGTATTTCCTTAATACAGGACAGGCCCTGCTCACAGGCAGAGCAGACTCCCTTCCCTCATGACACCCACATTCTCACAGAGGAACAAACTATGGTAACAGGTTAACAAAAAATTGTGATCAAGTCTCCTAGAGAAGTCAGTGAACATCAGAGCAAAGCTAATGTGGCTGAATTAGAGCAATCAGTGCCGGAGTCTGCCTGAGGAAATGCTATTTTCGTTTGGATAGTAACTGATGTGGGTGGGAGTAAACGTATAAACTGCCATAGTCCAGAGGTCTCCTGTTCATGGAACCACAGTGTAAATATCCTATGGACACACCCTGAGATCAACGAGGCGACTGCAGTCTCTCTCTCTCTCTCTCTCTCTCTCTCTCTCTCTCTCTCTCTCTCTCTCACACACACACACACACACACACACTCACACACACAGTAGTTGATCTGTGTGTCTTTTAACTGCCTAACAACCCATTTAACAATCACGGGACATACACCTGTCTGCAACCAGAATTTGACTTTCAGTTGAGATGCCACTTTCACCAGAAATATTCAGCTGTTGGAAGAGGCTCAAGAATGAATGTGCCATTTGTAGGTACAGACCCAAGAAAAATGAAGACATGAGTCCACACAAAAACTTGTATCAAAATGTTCACTGCAGCATTATTCACAATAGCCAAAAAGCGGAAACAATCCAAATGCACATTGACTGATGAATGGATAAACAAAATGTGGCGTATCTATAAATAAAAAATATTTGGCAATAAAAAGGAGTAAAGTGGTGATGCGCGCTTCAACATAAACAACCCCTGACAACATTATGCTAAAAGAAGGAAGCCAGTTTCAGAAGAGCACATGTTGTATGACTCCATGTATGTGACATGTGCAGACAGGCAAATCCACAGAGACAGAAAGTAGGTTAGTGGTTACCAGGGCGGGGGGGTAGAGGCAAACAGGGAGTGAATGGCAATGGGTTTCTTTTTGAGGGTGATGTAAATGTTCTAAAATTAGACCGTGGTGATGGTTACAGAACTCTGCAAATATACCAAAAACCAGTGAATTGTTCTCTTTACAGGGTGATATTTATGGTAGGTGATTATATCTCAATAAAGCTGTTATGAAAATAAAAGGCCAAGAGTACATCTGAACTGTAGTATACAAATAAAATAAATTTCTACTGGTCAAAAACACCATGTTCCAGTAAGGCCCATAATAAGAGATAAGCAGCTTAGTTTTCTACTTCACTCACCTACAACACCCTCAGTGGGACTTGCATAACCCTTTGGAGAGACCACCCTACCCTTGGAGGATGTTTTTCTCATTTCAATTGGAACCTTACTCCAGCTATTACCCTCCTTCTGGACTTCACTCACATCTCCACTAACCTGACCCTACTTCCAGTCACTGCCCTATTTCCCTGGATTACCATAATCTCTTCGTTAACCCCCACCCCAATTTTCCACAGCAGTCTTTCTAAAATTTTACTTTCCTATTTTAAACCCTTCAGAGGTTCCCAATATTAAGACATTTCTACAGCACAGAGTGGTTAGGAAAAAATAATGTGCACTCATATTCAGTCACAGGGAACCAAAAGGGTCACGTGGCTTGTGACATCAAAGGCACTCACACACACAGCCTCCAGATGGCCCCACGCTGAGCACCCCCCCACCCCGTCTGCAGCGGCTGCTGCAGCGTGAACACCCACCAGTGACCTCACTGGGCTTAGCTATGTACCTGCCAACTTGAGTGACTCTCTCATAAGGATCAATTTAATTACCCATTTATAAAGACAAGTGAAATTAGCTTAGAGCAGCAATTTTCAACTAGTGTTAAATTTTTAAAACACACAGTACCCGACTATTTAGTCAGGGCCACTGACCTCTTTTCCTTTAGATTGTCAATTTTTTTTTTAAATACCAATAGCCAACACAACAATAGCCATCTGGTGTGAATGAATCAAAATTATACCTATTTTTTGGTCAGATGGGCAAAAAATACATATTTTTTGGTGTGCCACAGAATGTTAGTAATTAGTTTATGTGTGACATGAGATGAAAAGATTAAAAATTTCTGGCTTAGAGAAATACCTGATTAAGTGAGAACTAGGCTAACAGGGATTCATCAGGGAGACGCATCCGGAGGGTCCAAGGGCTTTCATGTACCTACACACAGCCACACGGAAACGAGCCAAGAGTGTCAAACTGGGAGAAGCTGAAAGTCAAAGTAGCTCATAAAACAGCAACATCTCGTTTCTTAGGTAGGAAGCCTAAGTCAAATGAAAGAAAAGCAGGTAGATGCTCTTGGTCCATAACTTAAGTCTGTGGACAGCTGTAATTGATTATAACGTGGTATTAATGATATTAATAATGCCATCGGCTCACACATTTTCTTCAATTACATAGCTAAACATGACTTTCACCTAGTCAAACTTAAAATGTGTGTCCTTTTCAAAAAGAATTAAAAAGGGGGTGCATGGTAGAATAATCCCACTAGATGGGTGCTTTAACAGTGAAATGGCATCATGAACTCACACAGTGTTTTCTAATTATAGATTCTTAAATTTAAAATGTCTTGAAAGATCACTCTGTACTTTCCTCTGCCTAATACAGGCTGCACTCAAAACATCCTAGAAATAGGACTTCTTTTTAAAGCCCAGAGAGGAAGGCTGAACAAGAGATTAGAAAGCCCCGTGCCTGCAACCTCCGCTTTCTACAGCTTTTCTGTTGGGTCTTCCATGAAGAAACAACGGCCAACCTAGTTCTTTCCCTCATGGCATGAAGTTGTTACTGTTCCATCCACACTCCTGAAACCCCTCACAGTGCAAGTCATAAGGAATGACCTGAAGGTCACATACTATCATAACAGTGAAACTTAAATAATTATTTAATTTCAGAAAAGCCGTTCAGACCTTCTGCAACAACAGGAAATAAACCCTTTATACCTTTGCACTGAAACTGAGGAAGTGTTTAATTTTGCTGGTGAAGAAAGCCAAATAAAAAACGTGAGATTTTGCATCTTATGTATCAAAAACAAAATCATCGAGCTGCTCTCCAGAGCTGCTATAACACACATTCCTAGCATTTTATAAGTGCCTTAAGAATGAAACAAAGACGGAGCTCTGAGTCCTGACACTGTTAAAAATACAGAAAAACTGGAAACAACTGGGTCCAAAACTTGCGGACCACTTAAATGAACTGTGGTGACGGATGCAATGGAACAGTGAAATGCTTCTTTGCCATGTTTGGCGGAGAGTGACAACTTCATGATAGAGTTACGTGTACAGAAAATATGTGTGTGTGACTCTATTGATCCTGTTTTCTTAAAAGCTGCATGGGGAAGCATACACGTGCTGGGAAGACAATGCAAAATGTTAACAGGTAACAGATATATGGGTGACTTAAATCCTGCTTTTGCCTCCAGATTTAAAATGTTCTAAAGTAAACATGAATTGTCATTGTCACTAAAAAGTTACAGAAAAGATGAGTTAAAAACTCCCTAAAAAGACAAATTTCCAAATATCAGCTACTATATTAACTAAGTCTCTAAAAAAGGTTTATTGCAATAAGTACACAGTCTGTTTAAATTATTTACTAAGGATAAAAATAGTAAACCTCAATTTTTCATTTTGGTCACTATGGGTAGGGTGAGCAAATAAGAGTACTCTGTTCTGAAAACTTACAAGTTTTCTTTTCAGCAAGGTGCCATTTGTGGTGATGCAGCACCAGGTAGCTAAAAGGTTAGCCTCTCCGGGTAAATATAGCATAATTATATAGTACATAAAATTAAAGTAAAAATGTACAAATTTACTATGATTATTACTCTTGCTCAAACAAAGTTCTCTTTGAAAATAAAACAAACTAGAAAAATGAAAGTAGAGATGGATAAATATGAATTAAAATAGAAACAAATTTGGGAGGGGGGTAGAACTAGGGCTCCCAGAGAGAGTTCACCTCTGGTCAGGGAGAGAGGATGTGTGTTGGGAGAGAGGGTTACTCTTCAGGACATACATAAGCATTATAAACCTAAAGGACCCTATAGTGTATATACCATAACTGATCAGGTTAACAGAATGTGCAGACTAGTTCACACCTGAGTAATTTAGTTAGAGCTAAACTTGCGCTAACTCTTCAGTTCTTGCTTAGGAAGTTTCCTTTAGATTCTTAGGCATCCAGATCTCTTAGTTCTGTAATACATGTCCTCAATTTAAAAAAATTTTCCTCTCTCCTAATCTTTCATTGTCTTAAGATTTCTAAGAGGTTGCTTACTCGAGCCTCCTCACTAGCCACCAGCAGTTTGCTTCCCTTGTGAGAAACTCGGTTTAGAAAATGAATAATCTGTACATACTTTAACTCTTAAAACTTTATTTGGTGTCCCTTGTCTGTTACTACCCATATCAGACACCTTCACCCCAGGTTTCCAACATTTCTTCTAAGAAATTCAAAGCAAATTACATATTGGCATATTTATATAACTTTCTATTTCATGAAGCAGCATCTTTCAATATCTTTTAAGTCTTGGATGAGGTACAATGTTTAGAGAACAAAATGACAGTCAAGAAATAAACTCTCAGGACCCCAAAGAGCTATTTGGTGTTCAAATAAAGGAACAATTAAAGTACCAAGAATTACTGAGAAAGAGGAAGAAAAAAGATGGAAGTGAAGTAAGGGCCCACAAGTTGAAATTTGTGCAACTGAACCTTAGCAAAATGAAGGAAGATGAAGCAAAGTAGCCAAATGCCTGAAATGATAAGCACATTTTAGGGGCAGGCGTCAGAGGTGAGTAGCAAGATTGAACCAACAGGTCCTGCTGGTGGAACCCGAGGCATCGTTCTGGCTCTAATGGGCTGTCACCAAATGGATGGTGATGTTGACCAAGTAAATAAGTCAGCCACCTGCTACACCTGAGGGCACAGGAAGGAACAGTTTAAGGAGTAAGCATTTTGAATACCATTATTAATAACCATGCTACTCTCTTGCTTTTGGAGTACAATCCACAGGCTTTGGATGCTGAGATACCACCATGATCTCAGAATATGGTACTGTTAAGAGAAGGGTGAACTTTGGCAGCACAGGGAAAAAGAACCATTGAGGTCCTCCACCAACTCTCTAACATGTAAAGCTTGTTATAGGAAAGATTAAAGAATAATTCTTATTCATCCTCACAGAAAGGTTTACAGAGACTAAATAATCCCACCACATTTCTGTACAAACAAAAATGTATAATGTCAATGCAAGCAGGTGTACTCTCTCCAGTGAGAAGAGGCACATTCATTTTTCACTTTTCATGGTACCTTGGTTAAACTGTAATAATGCATTACTTGGTGAGCCACTCTAATTGAGAGCTGTGGGAAATATGATAAAAACAAGAAGTAAAGGGGTTTTATGGGGGGAAGAACACTGGCAAAGAATATTTTATTATAATCAGGAAATCTGGTTTTAATCTGAATTCTGATGTTGCTAATCGTGAAACAAAAAAATCACTTTACAAATGCAACAAGCGGAAAATCAATAAGGATATAGAACTCAACAATACAATCAATCGACTAGATTTAATGGGCATCTATAGACTGCTTCATCCCAAAACAGCAGAATACACATTCTTCTAAAACTCACAAGCAAATTCACCCAGAGCCCTGACTGGTGTGGCTCAGTGGGTTGGGCTTCGTCCTGCAAGCTGAAATGTCGCCTGTCCAATTCCTGGTCAGGGCACATGCCAGGTCCCTAGTTGGGGATGGGCAGAAGGTGACGGATTGATGTTTCTCTCACACACTGATGTTCTTCTCCCTTTCCCCTGCCCTTCCCTTCTTTCTAAAAATAAATAAATGAAATCTTAAAAAGTAAAATTCACCAAGATAGACCATATTCCAGGCCATAAAACACACAATGAATTAAGAAGAATGGAAATCATACAATGTCTCCTCTCAGACCACAATGGAATTAAACTAGAAATCAGCAAAACAGAAAGATAGCTGGAAAATTCCAAAATACAGTCCTTGGAGATTACATACTCCTAATTAACACACACGGGGCAATGAAGAAATCTCAAGAAAATGTTAAAAATAATTTGAACTAAATAAAAATGAAAACATAACTTTTTAAAATTTATGGATGTAACAAAAGCAGTACTTGAGGACAATTTATAGCAGCGAATGCATATTTTAGAAAAGAAGGTCTAAAATCAATAACCTAAGTGTATACCTTAGGAAACTAAAAAATGAAGAGCAAATTAAATTCAAAGTAAATAGAAGAAATAACACAAAATTAGAGCACAAATCAATGAAATTGAAAACAGAAAATCAATAGAGAAAAATAAATGAAACCAAAAGCTGGTTCTTTGAAAAGATCAATAAAATCAATGGGCCTCTAGGTAAACTAAGTAAGAAAAAAGGAAAGAGAATACAAACTACTAATATCAGAAATAAAAGAGAGGACGTCACTACAGATCCCCTGGATGTTAGAAGGAAAATACAGGAATACGACAAACAACTCTGTCCACAAATTTGGAAATATAGATGAAATGGACCAATTACTTCAAAGATATAATCTGCTGAAACTCACACAAGGAACAAACCATCTGAATAGACCTACAGCTATTAAAGAAATTGAATCGATACTTAATAAACTTCCAAAATAGAAAGCACCAGGTCCAGATTGGTTTACTGATGAATTCTACCAACATTTAAGGAAGAAATGATACCAATTCTCTATAATCTCTGTCAGAAGATAGAAGGAGAATATCTCCTAATTCATTCTATCAGGCCAGCATTACTCTAATACCAAACCAGACAAAACTATTACAAGAAAGCTACAGACCACCATCTCTCATGAACACAGATGGAAAACACCTCAACAAAACATCAACTGAATCCAATGATGTACAAAAAGAATGATATTCCATGACTAAGTGAGATTTATACTAAATATGCAAAGCTGGTTACACATGTGAAAATAAATTATTGTAATCTATCACATCAATGGGCTAGGGAAGAAAAATCACATGATCATATCAATAGATGCAGAAAAGGCATTTGACAAAATTCAGCATCCACTCATGAGAAAAACTCCTAGTCAACTAGAAAAAGTAGGGGGAACTTACACAACTTGATAAAAAAATATCTACTACAAAAAAAACCCCACTAAAGCTACTGTCATACATAATGCTGGGAATGTAAAAGCTTTACCACTAAAATCAAGAACAAGGCAAGGATGTTCCCTCTACACTGCTTTTAATATGAAATGGAAAATCTGGGCTAATATGATAAGAAAATGAAAGAAAAGGTATACAGATTGGAAATGAAAAAATTTTTTCACAGAATACATGATCATCTACAGGGAAAACCTGAAATAACTGATAAAAAAAAAACACCCCTTAAAACTAATTAGCAAGTATGGCAAGATTGCAGGATATAAAGTTAATATACAAAAGTCAACCACTTTTTTATAAACCAGCAATGAACAAATACAATTTGAAATTTAAAATACACTATTTACATTAGCAGCCTCCCTCAAAAATGAAATACTTATGTTTAAATCTAACAAAATATGTGTAAGACCTATATGAGGAAAACCATTAAACTCCGACAAAAGATACCAAAAAGAGCATGAAGCGATATTCCGTGTTCACATACAGAAGATTCAATATTGTCAAGATGTCAGTTCTTCCCAACTTGAACGAGTCAAAGCAATCCCAACCAAAATCCCAGCAAGTTACTCTGTGAGTACTGATAAAATGATTCTAAAGTTCGTGTGAGGAGGCAAAAGACCTAGAATAGTCAACTAAATTTTGAGAGACTAAAGTCAGAACATTAACTAGCTTCAGACGTATTAGTGTCTAAAGCTACAGTAATTAGGACAGTCTAGTGTTTGTGAAAGAACAGACAAACAAGTCCATGGAACAGAACAGAGCACCCAGACACAGATCCCCCCCAAAAAAGGTAACCAACTGTTGACAAAGGAACAACAAAACACCATGGAGCAAAGACAGTCCTCTCAATAAGTGGCTCGGGAGAAACTGGTCACACACAAGGAAGAAAGAAGAAGAGAAGGAAGAGGAGAGGGAGGAGAAGAATCTAGACACAGACCTTAAACCCTTTAAAAAATTAACTAAAAATAGATCATATGCCTAAATGTAAAGTGAAAAACTACAAATCTTCTAGAAGATAATGCAGCAGAAAACTAATTGACCATGGGTATGGAAGTGACTTTCTAGATATTAACACCAAAAGTACAATTCATGAAAGAAGTGACAAACTGGACTTCACGAAAATTGAAACCTGTGCTCTGTGAATGACAGCTTTGTGAGAATAAGACAAGCAACAGACTGGGAGAAAATATTTGCAAAAGACACGTCTGGACTATAATCCAAAATATACAAAGGACTCTCAAAATTTAACCACAGAAAAACAAACACCCAATTAATAAATGAGGCAAAGGCCTGAACAGACGTCATTAAAGAAGATACACAGGTGGCAAATAAGCATATGAAAAGAGGCTTCACATGTATGTCACAGGGAAATGCAAATTAAAATGAGATAGCAGTATATCTACTAGCACAGCCAAAATCTGGAACAGTGACACCAAAATCTGGAACACCAAATGCTGGTGAGGATATAGAACAACAGAAAATCCTATTCATTGCTCATGGCAATGCTAAATGACACAGCCAACGGCATACAAAAACTCTACACTTTCTGGTGAAATTTTCTGTAAACCTGATGGCAGGCTGGTAGTTGACTATGAAACAACATATTTTCACTGTATGATCCAGCAATGCTTCTTGGTATTTAACCCAAAGGAGTTTAAAACATGCTAACACAAACACCAGCACAGAGATGTTTACAGCAAATTTACTCACAACTGCCAAAACTGGTGGCAGCCAAGATGTCCTTCAAAGGGTGAATTAATAATCAAACCATGATACATTCTACAACAGAATGTTACACAGTGGTAAAAAGAAATGAGCTACCTCAAACCACAAAAAGACATGAGGAACTGTTAATGCAAAATGCTAATTAAAAAAATAATCTAAAAAGGCTACAGACGTATGATTCCAACTATCTGGCATTCTGGAAAAGGCAAAGCTACAAGAGACCGGAAAAAAATCAGTGTGCCAGGGGAAGGGAGTGATGACTAGATGAGGCACAGGGGATTCTTAGGGTGGTGAAACTATTCCGTGTGGTGCTGTAATGGCAGATATACGCCATGCATTTGTCAAAACTAAGAGATTCTACAGCAGAGTGAGCCCTGATATCAACTAAGGAATTTATCTAGTAATACTGTATCAATATTGGCCCATCAATTGTGACAAATGTACCACACTAGTGCAAGATGTCAATGACAGGAAACTGGGGGAGGAAGGGATGTGGCAGACAGGAACTCCACACTTTCTGCTCAATTTTTCTGTAAATGTAAAACTGCTCCAGAAAATAAGACTGATTAATTTACAAAAAAGTACTCCTCAGAATTACATATAAACACAGTCATATTTAAGATTGTAATAATTTTTCAAAGATAAAAAAGTACTCCAAATATTGTGATTTAAGCTGTTAAGCAACACTCGAACATTAATAGCAGAACGGTGCTCACTTAACAGCTTAAAGAATAATGAAAATTTGCTCAAGTACAACCACTGATCTAAATTTGTGTTATAGCTCAAAATCACTTCAGGCTTCTAAATGTAAAGAACATTCTAAACACTGCTTAATGTTGATGAAACAGCATCTGTGGTCAAGGCGGCACGCCTTTCTGAGCTGTGACATGTTTAGATTTGTAACCCCATCATCGCCACCACAGGCTGTCACGCTCTATGCACACATTCCTCCCAGCAGACGTGAAGGCGACGCTCTAAATGCCAAAATGGCAGGGTACATCATTTGCCTGCTGAAATTAAAGGTCTCGTTCAGTGTGCAGCATAACATATATAGGCAGGGGGCTTAGCACAAATCTGTGATGTGTCATTTTCAAAGTTGTATCCTGATGGAACTACGCCTAAGACTTTACTTCCAAAATGACATCTTTACGACATCCCTTAAGAATAGTCTTGTAGCCAAAGACTCACTTTCATGGAAGCCCCTAAGTGATGGGTTCCCAAGCTGTGTGCCTCAAGGAACCCTGCTACCAGATCCTTGCTATCAGCTAAGAAAATGAAGCTTACAGGAAATGTATCTGCCAGTAAGACAGAAATTTGACTACAGAAACAATGGCCAGGTCCCAAAAGATGTTTTTCTGCCATTTGCACAATTCCATGTGAGTTTTACACTATGATTTTAAATTAAAACATCTCAATTTCAAACAGCCTTCTTAAGGCTTTTGTGGATTACACCTACAGTTCATAATTACACATGCAACCTGAGTGGTCACCCTGAACACCTTCTACAAAGCAGTGTTTCACTGCACAATAATTTTATTCTTCACTTTTAATCCAAAAGGTACAGGATCTCCGAGCCTCCTCCTGTAAAAGCAGCCCTAGAGCAATGTGGATCCTGTAGACTCTGGACCACAGAGCCCCACCTCCAATTTCCCTTTGTTGTGGTCACACCCTCTGCTTCTTCTGTTTCTCACTGACAACTGTGTCCATGGCAATTCACAGTTGACACTGTACTACTTTCACACTTCGGTTTTCAGACACAATATTTAGAAACTATTAGTAACACTTGTGGTTTATAAACAAATAGTTAATAATACAGCTGGCTTATCAGACAGCAAAATTTTAAAATTCTGGTTATGTTTAAGGTATCAAAGCAAATTTCTTTTTAGAATATAATCTAATCTCATTTAAATGAACAAAGCTGCTTTTGAGGACAAGTGATTCAAAAACAGCATTTTGTTAATGTTTTTGTCTTTTTTAGTTTTGTGTTGGAAGGGATCACAGGAGCCTTAGGATTCCAAAGTAGCTAATTAATTAGGTGTCTAAAAAAGTATGTATGCAACCCTAAGACTGTTTTACAAATAGCATTTTGGAGGTAAGGTTCAAGTACATTATTTAAAATAAGCAAGCAAACAAACAAACAAGAAAGAAACCCGGCCTCACTTCCCTGAACGCTGGCAGAGTGAGGCCAGGGTGAGGTCAGGGCTCCACGGCTGTGCGAATGGGGCAAAACAAACACCAAAACACCCAGAAATGAAACGTAGGCACTAACGTTATAGGTTGATTACCTTTATTTGTTTTAAATTGAGCCATTTAGATAGTACTTTCATAAATTTCAGCTTTCCAGCTATTGTTTCATAATTTTCCTGCTTCATGCTCGCCTACTAAAGGCGACTGACTTGTTAAAAAGGAAAATAAAACAATAAAGAAGATTAAAAGAGGGGGATAATATAAGCTTTTCCATTACACCACTGGATAAAGAATACTGCAGAAAAATGAAGGTCTACAGTACATGTGACTAGTAGTCGATAAAGAAACAATAAAAGGAAGCAATCACTGCGAAATTTGTCTGTTAGACAGACTGAGCCTACCTCTGAAATTCATCAAGGCACAATTGAAAAAGAGGAGACAGTTCATTAAGACAGGCACACTTTACTCCAGTTTCCATCACTGTTTGCCAAATAACCAGAACTAGCTTCATCTAAATTTCTCTCACACACATATTAACACAGAGAGAGATACAAGACAAAGATACAGAGTAGAGCGTCCTTCAAATACAGAGTCCGGCAGAAGTAACGCCTGCTTGAGTGTGGATGGCAGGGTAATAATATGGGCATAATAATTTACAGTTTTAATTTGAACATCTCACTTAAAATGTTACATGGTGTGCTTGAGCGTGATAATATTATGTCACAGAATTACATGCTTATGATTTTGTAATAAATGATTTTGTAATAAAAAGGGGCATTATTTGTGCTGGACCCTGTTTATTCCTGCATTCCTTCCAACTTAAAATATGTAACATTAATTACCCTTAATAAACCTGTGTCCTTTAGACATGTATAATCTCAACTTTAATGATAAGAATCTCGGTGATAAAGTAGTTATATCACCCCCTTTATCTCACTCTCTTAAAAGTTACTAGCTTAGTTTACTTTTCTTGATTCCTATAGTTATCTTTCCAGAAAATGTGCTACTGCGGAAACACAGAAACAATTATTAATCCGAGTCTTCCCTTTTATCCCTTGTCATGGCTATCATCACGCCTCAGAAAACACGGGAAGTGTGCCTAATTAACCTTCCTAAGACTGCAGCGGTGTGCACATCCACATCCTCCAGGACATCCAACACACCCAAAACTTCTCCCCACGACAATCACCTTCTTCCTGGTCCTGGAAACGGCACCAAACTGGGTTAGAGAGACGGATTACTCTTGACTTTCCCAGTAATCTTAGTTTCTTCATCTAAATACAAAATTACACTAACTAAACTACTTAAGGATTTTTCATAGTTTACTTCCAACATTTTTATTCCATCCCTCCCAACCTTATGGAAGACTTTTTTTTTTTAAAGTGTCACGTAAGTGGCATCTACTATTATTGTTGTTCCTGCTAGAGATGGTCTGAAGCCTCAAGGAACTTAAAATCTAGCTGAAGATCCAAGGACACTAGATTAAACCCAATAAAAGCCTATTTCTGATTGTCCCAAAGTGAGCCCCACAGACAATAACTAAAAAGAGTGTGTATTCTCAATAGCGAAAATCACTGCTCTAAGGGTGAATAAAAAGGGTTTGTGGGCCAAATTTCAGAGGGGTTGCAGGGCTAGGAAAAAACCTGTCTAGAAATACAAGAATGAAAAAAAAAATAAGGTTGAGAAACAATGACGATGGAATCTACAGGAAGCTTTACATTTGCCAATTGGCTAAATTACCATGACCAAATTACTTAACCTAGTCTTACCTTGGTATACCACCAAGAGCATGGGTTTTTCTGTGTGGATTCCCACATGTTCTCATCCTTCATTCCTCAAGATTAATGTTGTTTCCTCAGAGGGGTCCTTTTCTGACCACTGTCCAACATTTGTCTCTCCTCTTTTTCTCTCTCAGATCTCATCCCCTTTTGCAAAGTGTAGTTAAGAACTTGTTTCCTTGTTTGAATTGGATGTCTCCCACACTAGGTGGCGGGCTCCAGGGGTAGGACTGTGTCTGGTTGTTCACAAGAGTACACCCAGCCTGACACGAAATAGGTGTTCACTGGCTTTTGCCAAGCCCTTCCTCTTCACCAACTGTATTCTCCTGACATACTGAAAGGTGTGTCAGGACCGCTTTCTAGAGATTAACCTCAAGGGAGGGTCTCCATTACTAGCAATTCACTAACTCTTATTTTCATTTAAAACCACTTCAGGTGTCCCCTGATCCCAGAGCATAACCTGCCAATTTTCTCAAAAATCTTTATCAATTATAAAAATTAGTATAGTTTTTAGAGATTTTACAATAATAAATTTTATATTAAGGGGAATGGGTTGGAGAAGGAATGTGCATATTTCTTTACATGAAAGACTGAGTGTCAAAATGGCATTTTTTACTCTTCAAGATGTCCAAGAATTTAAAAGACCTTCTCTTCCTTATTCCAGTGGCTGCTGTTCTACTTTCAGATGCATCAGTAACTGAGCTGCTAATAAAGAGATGAGGCCAGGGAACAGTCTAGGATACTCACCTGTTCCACGTGCCGGGGGGAATCTAATGTGAACGAGAGGAGAGCAAATACACTGGGCAGAGGGAAATCAAACCAGAGACATGGGAAGTTGTTTCGAATCAGAACAGTGAACATTTACACCTTACTGCCACCCTGAAAATAGGCTTCTGCCCATTTAGGTGGAGCCAGGTCAGGCATTATTGCAGCGAAATGCATGTTAGTAAAAATACACCATGAGGAGATCAGGAAGATGAAAGTTCTCTTGACTTGCTCACAATAACAAAAAATACATATCTATATCCTCGTACAGTCAACTCATTTGGCAAGTGCTAAACTATAAGTTTAGTTGGAAAGAGCAAAAGAAAAAGTATATCTGTGCCTAATGTGTATATGTATGTATGTAATTCACTTATATCCATATATATCTATATATAAAAGTTACATGGATTAAAACAAAAAATATTTAATTCCTTCAGTTTTCTATTGGATGTGGTCTTTAATCAGGGTGAGCACACAATTTAACATCCTTACTAACAATCACACCAGGACAACAGGTGTACGCTGGGATATACAACTAGGACACATGATCACCTTAATTATAATAAAGTTCATGAAAAACTGCAAGGTTTCAGGAAACAAATATCAGATGAAAAATGCTTCTTTTAGTAAAGTTTTTAAAAAAGGTTTTAAGAAATGAATTTTAAAAAAGAAAGTCCACAAAACATTTTCTCTCTATGAGGGAACATCCTATTAAACAAAGGATATAAAAGAATCAATATTAAATTATTAAGACATGGAATTAATCTCTAATAGGACCAGAAGCTTAAACTAACACTTTCTTTAATTAAGAAAACCATTCCTTTCTAAACACATAAGCTGGCCCCAGAGCGCCGCTGCACCTCAATCTCCAGCACCACTTAGTTATTTCTGTCACTAGGAAACATCTGCACAAAAACAAGATTAAAATCCTCTTCTCACTTCTATTCTTCCACCTGAAGGAGTAACCTCCATTATTAGCAATACACTTAATATCTCCACAGCAACTGAAATAATTGGGGTGTTGCAACAGAAGGATAACGAAATGGAAAACAAAGGGATAGTAGTGTGGAAGAAAAAACCACTTCCACACAGCCTTAGTGGGAAAATAACTACCAAGGGGGAAAAAAAAAAGGAAAACTTGCTAACAAGAACCTTTTTGAGGTTGCTACTAGGCCTTTAAGATATTTAAGTATGCAATGGGGCAAATCAAGTGTCAAAAATGGTGAAATGTACAGAGTAACAGCAGTGACTTCACCAAAAGAATGCAGAGATGGGAAGAGATAAGGTTTCTGAAATGCATAAGAAGTGATTTCGATAGGTTTTTGCATGTGTCTCCTAAAAAGGTATACAGATGTAATACAACACAAAAAAACTAGTATTTGAGAATACTCAACTCACTAATTCGGAAACATGTATTGAGTATCTGCATCATGCTATGAAATACCAAAAAAAGTATAAATTTTGTTCTCAAGAAGCTCAGTCTAGAAGGAACATAATTTCAACAGAAAGATCATATTACAATATGGTAGTCCAGTGAGAGAGAAAGGCCCAAGTACTCTGGAACAAAGAGGGAACCCCTGGCCCCGTGGGCAGAATGCAGAAGTGAGGAAAGCTGCCTATAGGAAGGCTGGAGATCAATTCACTTGTGCTTTAAATCATTTCTCTAAACATGGTACAACAAGATCACCACCTAAAGGAATCCTCCGCATTGCAAAACCCAGTGAACACTGTGCTCTCATTTTTCTCAACTGAAGAACTTACAACACAACTGAGGACTCCACCCTGCTTTAAACACAAGATTCTGTTTTGCATTTGCAACACAGCTCTTCTGGCCTCCTCCTACCTCCCCAGTTACCTCATGGTCTCCCACCTGATCCATTAATTCTGTTATTCCTCAGGGTCTGACGTCTATTTCCCTGCTCTGCCTATAAAATCTCCCTAGGTGATTTTAGATTTCCCTAACCTTACATACCATGTCTATGCTGACACAACTCTGAATGTAGGTCTCAACCACTGCTGGCCATATCACATCTATCTCCATTACATGACTAATAGGCAACTCAGTCTAGCCAAGGGCCAAAAAGATCTCTATTCCCTACAAGCCCATCACCCACCAAAACATTAAGAGTCCTGTTTGATTTTCCTGTTCTCTCATCACCCATCCAAACACCATAAGTTTTGTTGATTCTACCTCCAAACCTCTCAAATCTATCCACTGCTCTCCACTCTACTCCAAGTCTCACCACCTCTCACGATGAATGTTGCCAATAGCTTTGAAAATGATCTCCTTGCTCCTCTTCTTGTCCCTTTCTACTCCACTCTGCCCAGCAGCTAAGTTACACAGTTGTGATAAATGCAACTCAGATCATATCCCTGTCCTCCTTGGATCACTTCACAATGCCTTCTCATCGCATTTGGTGTGAGACTCGCACTGCTAAAAAGTCTGCAAGCGCTACCCAACGTGGTCCTGCCCACCTTCTGTCCTTCTCGTGCCGCTCTCTCCCGCCCAGATGCTGCAGCCAGACTGGCCTCCTGCCCTTTCCCTGTGTAACCAAGCACTTTCCCTCCCCAGGCAGATGCACGTTCTGTTCCCTCTGCTGGTTCCTTCCTTCACATCCTAGCACAAGTCTGACCTCTTCCAACAAACTTTTCCCAATGGTGCTATTGCAGGTGTCCCCAGTCACTCTACAGGGCCACCACGTTTCCTCCAAAGTCCAAATCTGCACTTGCCTGGTTTGTTTATTGGTCTTACTTATCATCTGCTCAACCTCCCTTTTCAACACCTTTTCCTCTCTGAACACATAAACTCAAACAATCTCCATGAGGGTCGAAGCCTTGACCATGGTTCACTGAATCCCTAGGATCAAAAATAATGTCTAACACAAAGCAAGTGCTCAAAAAAGTTGTGTTGACTGCATTAATCAATTTCAGAAGGAATTACGGAGGGCTTGGAGTCTGTTTCAGCCAACTGCACAGTGCCAGTATTTGATGGAGTCAACACATTTATGAAGTCCAAGGCAACCTATCTTGAGAACTCCGTGAGAACAGTAGCTTGCCCAATGGCTGGGGGAATTTTCTGGTATGAAATCCACTGCTATGGGTTCTTACAGGATGATTACATTCTGGGAGCAGGTCAGCAACTGGTCCCGGGTCTGGCCTCTGCAAGCTTAGAAACTATTTGCCAGTTCACCCAGGAGAGAGAATTTCTGTACTAATTCTCTGTACTAATTGAGTTTTGATCTGTACTAATGAAAATGCAACAGAAAATATGGAACTATTAATTTATGAATGACAGCCAGGAGATGACTGGTGAAGGTGCTTACCTGACCACGTACATAGCCAAGACATGCTCATTCTGCTATAGAGATACTGGCAGGGAAAAGCAAGCTATTAACCAATACTTGCTTGATGAGGATAAAATGCAAGTGAGGTAGTCATGTAGGATAGTACACCCACAGTGCCACATCTTGAGAACTTTCTAGACAAAAGCATTTTAGAACACAGATCAAAACTTTCCTTCACTCACATCATTTGTTTTTTTTCTACACCTTCACATTTATAAGAGGAAATTGATCATTTTATGTATAGGGTCCAGCACAAATAACACCCCTTTTTTATTACAAAACATTTTATTATAAAATCATAAGCATGTAATTGTGTAAAATAACAATATCACACTCAAGCACACCATATGACATTTTAGGTGAAATGTTCTAATTAAAACTGTAAATTATTATATCCATATGATTAACCTACCAACCACACAGAAGCAGATGATACTTCTGTTGGACCCTGTATTTTCCCCTAAACTAACAAAGCAATTCCAGATCTAAAAAGGGTATACTTAAAAGAACAGCAAATATGAAAATACCTTATCCCATGATTTTAAGTTTTTAATATTTGTATACTTCTACATAAGAGAGCCTATTCCACCCCTTCCCAGAAACTGCTAGGCCATATATTTATACCATCCAGCTAATTTGCCACCATATTTCCTTAATGTTATTTTTTAAAAATCCTACATTATCCCGCATTTTATTTCCCACGACAAGAAGATTCCCAAGATTTTATTTCTTACTCTGGTACATTGTACAGATTTTATTTCTTGCTCTTTCTACATTGTACCAACAGGAGACCCTAAACTGAAGGAAGTTGTCTACAAATCACAATGTAAGATTGTTATCGGAGGATTTCTTAAGGGGGAAAAAAAACTAACTCCATGCCTGACAGTATTTCTTGTTATTTTTAATTTCAGTAACTGACACTTCCAATCCAAGATATAGTCTACCCTGGGGGCCTACAGTTCCCAAGGTACTTACTACAGATGACCCCATGAATGATTAACACCTTTTATTCGTTAATTCATTACAATTTGGGAAGCCCTTGTGCCCTTGCTTTCAGAGAACTCATAAGAATATTGTTAGGCAAGCAGAGCACATAAAAGGTTAAAAAAATTTAAAGGGAATCTGAAGTCAAAACTCAAGTGATAATCTCCACCACCGCATTTAGGCTATCATCTTATCCCAAACGAACGCAGTTATGACCACCACTCCATGGTGGGATGCAGAACCACATTTCTGTCAGGAAACTCTAATGAAAAAGGCCGACACGGCTCCACTTGCCCCAGAATCAATAAGACTGTTTTTTTGCTGAAATCTTGGTACTGTCATTTTAAATATTTGCTAGTTATAAGAATGTATAGAATTACTAAAAGTTAACTCCCCTTCACACCCTTGCCCAAAGCGGTTAATTTTATATAGTAAACTAAAACAGCCTCAAACTGTAAACACTTGCTATGCCTGATGTGCCCATAACAATGTATCATGAGATTAGGTAGCCTTTCCCAGGGCTGGCACAGGAACTAATCAAAACCTAGATTGTTCTAGTAACTCCCTGTATTTGTTTCCTGTTGCTGCTGTAACAATTTACCACGGATTTTGTGGCTTAAAACAAAACAAGTTTATTTTCTTACAGCTCTGGAGGTCAGAAGTACAAAGCAGATGTCACTAGGCTAAAATCAAAGTGTCACCCTGGCTGGTATAGCTCAGTGGATTGAGCGTGGGCTGCAAACCAAAGGGTTACTGGCTCAGTGCCCAGGGAGGGCACATGCCTTGGTTGCAGGCCAGTTCCCCAGTAGGGGGCGCATAAGAGTCAACCACACATTGATGTTTCTCTTCCTCTTTCTCCCTCCCCTCCGCTCTCTAAAAATAAAAAATAAAATAAAATAAAATAAAATAAAATAAAATAAAATAAAATAAAATAAAATAAAATAAAAGTGTTAGCATAGCTGCATTTCTTCCTGGGGTCCAGAGGAGAACACATTTCCTGGATTTTCCCAGTTTCTAGAGACTGTGCATTATTCCCTGGCTCATGGCTCCTTCCACCTTCAAAGCCAGCAATGGCTGTGGGAGTTTCTCTATTGATGCCAACTCTCCTATTTGGACTCTTCTTCTCTTTTGCACTTAAGAAGGACCCTTGTGCTTACACTGGGTCCACCCAGAAGACCCAGAATTCTCTCTGTATTTTAACATCACCTGATTAGCAACCTTAATTCCATCCACAACCTTAATTCCCCTTTGTGACGTATTAAAATAGCAGGTTCTGAGGATTAAGATGTGATTCTGCCTACCACTGTCTTCTACTGTCTTCAATAGTAATTAGAAAACGGCCAAATAAACCTCACATGCATGAGAGATTCTCCACAAATAAGGACATTTAACTGTCTTAATTTGCAATAGGTGAAAGCCCTAAAACTAAAAATAAAAACTGTTAGAATAGCAGGTGTAATTTGCAGCTCTTCTTGCTGAGTTGAAGGTGCTGAATAGTGGAATGGAGAGAGAATACATTGTTGCTTTCCCAGACCTGATAAAGCACTCAGGAGCTTTCAGAGAAAAATGTTTGACAATAGTATATGGAAATGCTAGTGTCAATATCTCTCAATAGCCAGAAGGAAACACATGGCCTAGTTGCAATCCTCCACACGGTAAGTCATAAGGAGTTGACAACATAAGGAGTCTGGATGGGTGTACCTTTTCCTTTGATAAAGCTGCAAATTTAAGGACACCACTGAGGCCCACACTATGAGATGAATGCTGGATTCCACAGTGAACAGAGCAGCGGTCAGATTGCAACCAGACGGTCTGCTTCAGAGCCCAACTCTGTTGTGTGACCTTAAGCAAGTGACTTAACCTCTGTTTCAAATAGAAACCCTAAAATGGGTATATCTGCTGCACAGTAATTTAAGAGGAATAAATGACTAACAGTACTCAAAACAAATCCTGGCACACAGTGAGCATTGTAAGTATCTTAAGTAAAATGTTAAATGTTCCTGCTTCCTGATCATAACTGACCAATCAAACTATATTTCAAGGGAATGTACTTTTCAGCACTAACTAATCTCTCATAGAGCATATGATATTTTACACACACACACACACACAATTTAACACCAACAATGCCCCTTCTTGCTATTGAAGTTCAGTAGCAACTACAGGGGTAGTAATAACTGGATGGGTAAGCAACTCAATGAACAAATGCAAATCCAGAAGTAGCAGCAGCTGTGTTAAATGAACTGTCTCAGGGCCTCCTAAAGAAAGATGCAGAGCACTGGAGAGGACAGTAGGGTTTGTGATTCTTAATGGCCCCGGCATTTTCTGGGACAGTGGTGTCTGTGGCACAAAACTCCGCAGAAGGCTGAGGTCTGCAAGGACAGCAGTGTTTGTGCTACAGGGACACTACCAGCATCCGCTGAGAGGCCCGGCGTGTTGTGACTGCGGCTTTGAAAGCTTTCAGCATTCACAGCTGACCTTACAAACTTCTTATGAAAGTTCCTGAATTCAGTGGCAGTGTACAATTGACTTCAATATTTTCATTTTATGAAGGAAAAGAGGAGGGGAAGAGGAGGGGTAGGATCCAGGCCATCCCAGTCCAGGCAAGATGTGACAAATACATACTCTAATCACAAAATAAGCCATTTTAATGAGAAATAACAATTTGATTTTTGAGATGAAAGGACTGAACCCTTTGTTTTCAAAGTTAGAGGTCAAGCTTCTATGTAAAGAAGTAACAAGAGCTGAGGCCCTCAGTGTTTATTCTGAGACAGGCATTATTCCCCATGTTTTACCCACATAAAAGTCATGGCATTCGTACGGTCACCTTATGAAGTAAATACCACTTTATTTCCATTTTTCAGCCATTTCAGGGAATGGATGTTCAGCCGGGAAAGTTGCTCAAGGTCACCTAGTGGTGAGTGATGGTAGTGCTGGGACTCAAGTCCACGTGGCCTAACTCATCTCTGTTGCATTACTTCACGACCTTCAGGCAGCACAGGCCGGAGAAACATCCCAGGAGATGGGGTGGTAACATACAATCCTGTGCCAAAAGTACATCCCAACAAACCTGCCATATCTCGGAAACCAGTGGAGACATTACAGGAAGCCAAGAAGGACTTGGGGCAGCTTGTGGGCACTAGAACCCCTGCCTCTGGCTTCAAATCCCTGCTCCACCTCCTACCAGCTCTGCAGCCTTGAGTACATTAACCTTTCTGTGTTGTTCCTCCCTCCCCAGGAGATAACGCAATTTCTGTTTCGAAGCCCCATCCATCTAAGGATGACGACATCATTTCATTTTGTCGTCGCCATCCTACCTCAGAGGACCTGCCATTATTTAACCCTCACACTTTTACCTCACTGCCTCCAGCTTTGCATATGATGAAGCTTGGGAGAACTAACCTGAGTGTTTAGCCTCTCTGTTTGGCCCCTCTGTTTCAAAGGCTTACCTTCACTTCCAACTACTGCTGCCAGTCTTCCAGAAAGGTCTCCACAACTCTTTGGAGACAGGTACTATCTGAAGGTATCCCTCCCAGGCACCCCTATTAGTTAAGCAGTCCAGGACTCAAAACCACTTACTCTTTGATTCTCTTCCCTACCCTCCCCCACCCCCCCAAAATCCCCAGCCCTGGCTGGTGTAGCTCAGTGGATTGAGCGCAGGCTGTGAACCAAAGGGTGCCAGTTCGATTCCCAGTCAGGGTACATGTCTGGATTGCAGGCCAGGACCTCAGTGGGGGCCACATGAGAAGCAACCACACATTGATGTTTCTCTCCCTCCGTCTCCCTCCCTTCCCATCTCTCTAAGTACAAATAAATAAAATCTTTTAAAAACAAAACAATAAAAACAAACAAAAAACCCTCATTCCTTCTCATTTTCTCTAGGTGTTACATCAGACCACCTAACTGAAGTACTTCCCAGATAAGGAAAAGTATCCCTGCCTTAACCCACCTGGGTGGGCTGTGTGTTAAAAGGCAGCTTCGCAGGAAGATTCTTATTGGACAGCAGGCGAGAGACACCTCTGACACACATTCTTACCCCTGCCAGGCCCTCAGGGATCATACACACAACCCCAGTTCCAACAGAAGAAGCCAGTTCCCAGGAGCCTTGAGAGGACGTACACCCCTCCAGGAGCACAGGATCTGCCTTTGGCATTGTCCTATCTTCTTTCTGCAGTTCCTTTCCCACCTTCAGGGACACCCCTCCCTGCAGTCCCTTCTAATTAGTAGAAAGGATTTTTAAAAGTTTAATTCTTATCATGTATTTTGCATTTCTAATGATCTTCATGAAAAGTGATTGCGTCCAGAGGTAAATGCTTATTCCCCAATTTTCAATAAATACAATGTTTCCAGTTCCACGGTTTCAGTTGGACAGTAATTCGCCTTCATTCAGATAACCATGGAACACTTTCTTGGTATGGGCAGGCATGCTGGGTAAACTTAGAGTTGAGAATGCTTAAGGTGACTATTTTAGCTCCGGCTCAGTTTTGTCTGAGGCTGGCCCTGACACCCGGACATTTCTCCTTCCACAGTCAAAATGTGTCACCACACACGAGCCTCAGCACAGGCACTACCAGGCGGCGCAGGGGGGCACACCTGACGGGCCTTCTGATACAGTTTCACCAGACTCGAATTCGTTACCTTCCATCCCCTTTCATTCTCCTCTACTTTAACTTAAATTTTAGCGTGTGATTTTATTTAATTTTTTAAGAGCAGTACCAAGGAGTATATTGAGAGAAAAGATGTACATACCAGACACTCAATCCAGTTAATGTGTCTTCAAAAAAAAAAAAAAAATCTAAGAATGTGCACAAGTTTGGTTTGGAAGTTTTAAGCAACACTATCAAACTAAGACAAAATTGTAGGACTGAATTTTGAATTGTAAGAAAATAATCAAATTAGGGTTTGGAAGTAGGGAAAAACAACCAGCAAATACCTGATTATCCTATTTACACATTAATTCTATTAACTGTTTTTTAAAATTCTGCTAATTACAAGTCATTATGAGAAATTACTAAAGTGAACTGATCTGGGTTTCTGTAGGAAAAGGCTGAATTGAACATTCATATTCCAACACCTTTATCATATCTATCAGGATAAAGTAACCAGCATTGGAAATAGACAAATAAACCCAAAGCAAAATTAAAATTTTGACTCAGGGTAGCAAAGAAAGTATGATATTACAGTGTTGGATTGGCAAAAAAAAAAGTCTATTATTATCTTCCATAAAAGATACAATTTTCATTTTCACCAATAACTTTATTGATTTGGATATTTCGAGTATGTTGGCTATCTCCTTCTATTGGCTTCTAGTGGGTGGAGGCCAGGGGTGTCGCTAAACATCTTCCAATGCATAAGACAGCCCCACAGCAAAGAATTATTTGGCCAAAATGTCAGCAGTACCAAGAAACTTCGCAAACCACTTTTGACCTGTTCTATCAGTCACGGCACCTTCTCCATATACAGTACAAATCTTTTTTTGCATTTCAGTTGTGTTTTTACCTTTCTTCAAATAATAAAGCATAATACGCTCAAAATGTTACGAATCTTCTCCCCTCTTCAATATTAAAATGGCTGCACAAAAATTCACCAATTTTGATGTTTTTTAAAAGCATACCGATATGATAGCTGTCATAATACAATCTAACAAAATTATTTTGAATGAAGTTAAAGACAATTAAGCACTACTACAACGATTGTATGAAAAAAACTAAATGAACTTTTTAGTCAACCCAATAAAACTTAAGAATGTTTAAATGAAGTTATACTTTATACCTATAATGAAAATTCACTAATGGAAATTTCTTGCACTTTCATTAAACCAACCCAAAATGTCTTACCAATGATATACTTTTCAAAAAAATCAAACAACAAATGTGTAAGGTTTTCTTTTAAAAGGTGACCTATTTAAAAGTGATTAATACTATTTAAAACCTAGTGATAAGCCTAGTAAATGCAGTATCTGAAAAATTTAACTTACCTATCTTACTGGGCACCTAAGTGAGCAAATTGAAGAAGTACAATTTATTCTAGAGAGCTGCTTGGCACAATTAGCTCTGCTCCATTCTTCTCTCCTTCCCCATGAAAAGAAGTTTGCTTTAGAACTAATAACAATAATACAAACAGTTCTTTAAGAAAGCCTGTGTGCTCCATTTTCATCAGATAAACACTTATGCAATGAGCTAGTGACCTATTATGCAGCTCCACAGAGAATGTTGATCCTATTGCTGAAACCTTATAAGAAACACTAAAGGTACACAGAATGTAAAACCCAAGTTTTAAAGAGGAAGGAGAAACTTTTCTAATTCTGAATGTGGTTTTAAAAAGGAAGCTAAATTAAACATTATAAATCACTTTTTAAAATGACTAATAATCACGGATGTGAACAGAGATATAGCTAGAAGGATATTTAATGCAAAGTTGCTTTAGTGAAAACTGGAAACAAATTAACAATAGGAGACTGAGTTGAAATGCAGATATGTAACAGAAAACTGTAAATGACACTGTACGAATATTTTAAAGATATAAAGATGCCCATGTTTGGGTGGGAGAAAAGTAAGTTGGAAAATAGTATGTAGAGAATGAACCCAGTTCATTCCAGTGTCTCCTTCTTCTTAGCATCCATAGCACCTGGCACAGTGGTTGGAATAGCAGTTGTTCACTAAATGTTCACCAACAGAATGAACCGAATAAATGTCTGATAGCAGTAGTTCAGAACAGAGGCTTTAATTTCTCCATAAGAGAACTGGGCAAAGGCAGATAGGCTACCTTTAGTCTGAAACTGTCTAGAATTCTTAGTAGTTGTTTCTTAAAATAAACAAATAAATAATCGCACTTCAAAGTATCACTTCTTTAAAAAAAATTTACCCCGGCTGGTGTGGCTCAGTGGATTAAGCGCCAGCCTGAGAACCGTAAGGTCCTTGGTTGGATCCCCAGTCAGGGCACATGTCTGGGTTGTGGGCCAGGTCCCCAGTTGCAGGAGTGTGAGAGACAACCGATTGATGTATCTCTCAAACATTGATGTTTCTCTCCTTCTCTTTCTCCCTCCCTTCCCCTGCTCCCCTCAAAAAGTAAAAAAAATAAATAAAATCTTTAAAAAGGAAAGTTCTCACTTGCATTCCATTGATTATGTTAATGAATGTAAGATTATTTCTATTTTTTCCTTATTTTTTTTTAAGTCCCACAAGAATCCCAGAAAGTTTAAGTAATTCGTTCAGCGTAACTCAGCTGGTAAATGACCACCCAGATAGCCTCAGGTATTCTGGATGCCACTGAAGTCTCAAGATCTCTACAAAGGAGCTGAGGGAAAACACCCATGACCTTTGACTCTAAAAACTGTTGTAGATATGGGAAAAACAAATGTTTTCAATAACTGGTTCACCTGAACCAGTGCTTAGGCTTCTTTGGAATATTTCCTAGGGCTTTTATGAGACTGGCAGAAGAGAAACTGAGGACTGGAAGCAGCAATGCAAAGGTGTCCAAGTGTTTCACTCCAGGTTCAGAGGTCAATCAGCTTTACTCAAAAACGAAACTAAAGAAACCAAATTAAATATTAACTCATGAAAAAAAAAATAACACTTCAACCGGAAGACTATTGTGAAGTAAGAGTATCATTAAGCCAAGGGAATGTGGCACAGCTTTTTTTTTTTTTAAGAAGACTTAAGGATAGTTAGAGAGTTTTCCACACATCCAGTCTTCCTTCAGATTCCAAGTTTTCACTTTCAGCAACTCTGACTTTGTTTAAACAATGAGCAGCAGTTTCCTCAACCTGAGGTGGAAACCAAACACCTTTCAGGTATATACACTGAAATGTTTACCTCCTGAAGACACCCCTTCTCATTCGGAGGAACTTGCCAAAGGATTTCACAAGCAAAACCTCAGTCTACCAAATCTGTAAGTAGGAAAACTTGTGGAAATTAATTGGTTATCACCTGAGCCAGCTGGAACACCCTATTATTTATATATAAACAGTTACAATCTGTTGGGGTCTGCTTTGTGCCAGACATTACAGGTCTTTTGCGCTTTAATTCTAATTATCTCTAAAGTCCTTATAGTCCCATTTTACTGAATCACAATGTTTAATGTAACTGAGGACCCAACCGTTAATATATGGGAGGAGGGGTGGAACAAAGATTTCTTTATAAAGTTTAAATTCGAAATTCGCACCTGACCTGGAGACACTAAACAAATCTCTCTGAAATTTAAAATACATGTCAAAATGAGTTTAAGGTCGTATCAGAACAGGCAAGATAAAATAGAAGAATGACAAAGACTGATAAATAAAAGAAAGCAGGACACGACGCTTGAGTTTCAAGACACAGCTGGGAGTTATTAACAAGTACCCATATCTCAGAAAGATACACAGGTCCTTTCCCACCTATTTGCTCTAAGAAACCAAGTCTTTCCCTAAGGGGCCGCGAAACGCTGAAAGGTTTATTTACGGGCTGCCCAGAGCCTCTTAAAAAGGAAAAGAGAATCAGACCCTCCGTCACCACCTGAACTTCAGCCTTGACCTCCGGAGTGCCTCTGAACAACCTATGGTTTAAAGCGTCCTTTCAACGCCAGGACCGAGTTACCCGAAATGGTTGCAAATGAATGAGCTGAAAGCTCAAGGCAATGAGACTGAAACCACACGTCAATCCTCTTTCCGGCAAAACCTAGGCGGGATGCCCTGGGGTGGAGCTCACGGGGGCAGAATTAGAGCCGCGTTCACGCTAGCAGTCTGTCTACCTTCCCCTTCCCCGCGCTTTGCTCGACGCGCAGCTTCCCCATCATCCTCCCAGCCCCTACGAATGCTCCTTACCTGCTCCGAGCCGAAGGCAAAGGCACTAGCTCCCCGCAGACGACTTGCTAGCGGACAGAGCCCGCTGTCGCAGCCACCTCCGCAGCCGAAGCCGCTAGAAAGTTTGCTCGGGGTCTCGCCCTCCCGTGGCCGCCACCCCCGAGGCCGGTGTCGGCGGCGTTGCAGTACCTCCACTGCTGGGGTGGCTAGTGCGCGCCGAGGGCGGGGTCTCCCCTCCCGTCTCGGCCGGCGGCGCAGTGCTGGGTGTTTACCGCGGCCCCGAGGCCCGCTCTCCCCGCCCGCCGCCTTGCGCGCTCCTGACATCATTCATTCTCTCACACCCTCGCCCGCCCACTCCTTGTCCAAACAGTGACTCACCGCTAGCCGCTACTGGCAGCGCCCGCTCCCGGTACTGTGGCTCTCCAGGCGCGGAGCGGAGCTCGAAAAACCGGTGCGACTTCTTAAGAAAACCCCGGCCGACACTCCCCTTTCCCAGCCATTAAAGGTGCAGGGAAGGAGGGGCTAGTCAGGAAGGGCCGATTGGCTCTGCGCGCAGAGGCTGAGCACCCGAAGCGGATCTCGGTGACCAGTGACTGAGATTAATTTGGGAAAGTTGTTTAGGTGTCACTCCCAGTTACTTTAAGGGGCGGGGCCGGGGAGGGATTCCCCCCCCGCAACTCGTCTAATTCGGGAACTGCTTCCTGACGTGGACATGAGTGGGTTTGGGGACACCGGCGGTTATTCAAAGGGTGTTGCCCGGGCCTAAAATCTGAGAGGTGGGTGCCCACACCTCCCAGTGGCCTGGCAGGGTTAGTCATCAGTCCGTACAGTGGCAACTCCAGGTGCAAGGTGGAAGGGTGCTCCAAGTTAATGAGGCTAATAATACTTTCCCTTCGGTGACTAACCACCGTGTCATTTGTCCTGTTAATTGACTCACTTCTCTTAAGGATAAGAAACCGTAACCAAAATAAACAGTGAAAGAGTCTTTCTTTGCTCAACTGAACACTGCACTTTGCCACAGCTTTGGGGGCACAAGGAAGTCATGTGTGGTTTCTTTGATGTTTTTAGAAGGGGTGTTGCCTTCCTAAAAATTGTCAAGGCTCCACAGTTTTTGGTGTTTCTATTCATACACACCTGCTGGGCAGTTTTCAAAGTAAAGGATGGCAGCCGCAGAAATTCTACCTAGGATGAATTAGAGGAGATTTTGCCAAATCTGCATTGAATTGAATTAACAAATGATTTCTGTTAATTTCTACCTGCGGACAGAGTAATTGTGTTTAAGATTTATACTGGCTTTTGGGTGATTCCATATAATCAACAACAAAAGTAATCCATAGGCATCTCTGGGTGCCTCGTGCAGAAATAATATGAGTAAACAATCATTTGTCTATGGTAATTAAACGCAGTGGTAGCAGAAAAAAAGAAAAATATGCAGTGAGGCTGGAAACAGACAAGTGTGAGATGTTACTAGAGAAGTCTCCCTTGAATAAAAATGCCCCTGAAATTAACCAAAGGTTCCACAGCATTGTTGTGGGAAATGCACTCAGTAGGAAACACCAACAACTGAAATTTATTTTCCTTGGGTCTATTTTTTCTTTTCCATAGGAGTTCATTTTTAATTTTACAAAGCCCAGGCATTTTGCCCAGAAGGCAATAGCAAATAGATTGGTTTGCCAGGATGTAGTCAAAGCAAATGGAAATTCAAACCAACTCTAAAATAAAATCTTTTAATCCTCACCTGAGGATACATTTATTGATTTGAGAGAGAGAGAGATATCAATTGTTTGCCTCCCCTATATGCTCAACCAGGGATAAAACCCACAATCTAGGTGTGTGCCCTGACCGGGAGTCGAACCTGCAAACTTTTGGTGTACTCCTTGCCAACCAACTGAGCCACCCAGTCAGGGCCAAGCCAACATATTTTACAGACCATCACAGATTTAATCAGAACCTCAGGTGTCTTGTCCATGGGTAACATGAAAAGACTAGATTCATATGGGCAGCCACAGGAAAGTTTGGGTGAATATCCCACATACATACTTCCTACTTTATGGCCCAGATATTTGGAGATTATGGAAATATGTGTAAATAAGACTTTCTATAGATCTTAAAAATGATGTTGTGGGGCTTTGGGGCCTAAGCACATGGATGAAATAGAAAAAAAACAAAACAAAACCTGCCATCCTGTCTGCATTATCATGTGATGTAAATCCTGCAGCTCTGTTGTGGGAAGATCCATCTGGGAGGCCTAGTGGGTAGTTCTGCATTTGTGGTTACTATTGGGCTTCAGTTTAATATTGTGAAATAAATAATTAGGTCATTTTAATATACCACCTAAATATCCTCCAATAAAAACAACAGTATAATTGTGATTGAGTTGCATGAAGTTTTTACATTCTACTCTTTGTCAACATAGGAGACATATGTCCTAATTTCTGTTTTGAAAAATAGTGTCTTGTCCATCTTACAGAGGTGATTTTTCTTCTTTTTAATGGCAGCTTTTTGTTCTTATAATGTATCAAAATTTACTAAGTCCTTGATTAGTCACCTTCCAAAAATAATAATGCTAAGTGTTGTAAGGGAGAAAAAGGCAGACAGGTATGTTCTTGTTGATTTTTTTCCTAAACCATTGCATACTGTAAATCAACTTTTACAGATATTCATTTGGTTTGATTAAAACATACTGAGTTAGGAAAACTTGTATCTGTTGTGTCTATCTCCTTTTATAGCAACTCCTACTCTGGATGTACCTAAGTCATTCTCTCAACCAACAAATGGTTATTGAGTTTCCACTTTGTGCCCACGTTGTGTATCTAAGAATCTCTATGTGCTTATTCTAAACATGTGTCCCAGCAATGGGAAAGTTTGCTTTTCAAAAAATCTGCATAAGGGTTTTTATTGTGGCACTATTTATAATTTTCCCAGGATCCAGCATGGTGCCTGCCATGTAACTGCTAAGTGAGTGAAATAAACAAATGAACAAGCCTTAAAGAACAAACCAATGGTAAAGTACCATTACATAGAACTCCATGTAATGGAGTTCTATGTAGGCAATTAGAAAAAAAGAATAAAATAGTCCCATAGGTTCTGAATTAGAAAACGGTCCTTGTTAAGTGAAAAATACAAGCAGCGAGAAGATACACACAACACATACATACTATTTTTGTGAAAGACACCCTGCCCTCTGAAAAACCCATAACCAAACTATATATTAACTCTTGCCATGAAATATAGAAGGGTAGAGTGTGAGGGGGAAGCCTGTATTTCTTGACAATTTTTCAGTGAGCCTGCATTGCTTTTGTAATTAAAAACAACAACCCAAGCAATATTGGAATTTGAAAGGCAGTAATATTGGGTGGCCAAAAAGTTTGTTTGTTTTTTTCTGTAAGATGTCTCTGGTAACACTTAGTTGTCTTTATCTACATTCAAAACAATTTTGTTAGATTGTATTGTGACAGCTGTCATTATCAGTGTGCATTTTTTAAAAAACATCAAAGTTGGATAATTTTGGTGTAGCCATTTTAATATTGAAGATGGCAGAAAATACACATTTTCATCATTTTATGCTTTATTTTTCAAGAAAGGTAAAAACACAACTACAATGCAAGAAAGAAAAAAAGATTTGTGCAGTTCATGGAGATGGTGCTGTGACTGACCAAACGTATCAACAGTGGTTTTCGAAGTTTCATGCTGGAGATTTCTCACTGGACGATGCTCCACGGTCAGAGAGGTTGAAGTTAATAGTGATCAAATCGAGACATTAATTGAGAACAGTCAGTGTTATGTCATGCAGGAGATAGCCGACATACTCAAAATAAATCAATAAAGTTATTTGTGAAAATGAAAAATGTCTTTTATATTTTGGAAAAAACAACAGACTCTCTTTTTTAAAAGATTTATTTATTTATTTATTTATTCCTTCATTTTTAGAGAGGGAAGGGAGGAAGAAAGAGAGAGAGAAAGAAGCATCAATGTGCAGTTGCTGGGGGCCATGGCCTGCAACCCAGGCATGTGCCCTGACTGGGAATCAAACCTGCAATGCTTTGGTTCGCAGACTGAGCTCAATCCACTAAGCTATGCCAGCCAGGGCTTAACAGACTCTTTGGCCAACCCAATACAATGAGTCCATGACTTAGGGCAGCTTACTACCTAGTTGGAGAGACAGTAACTCCCAGAACAACTAGAGATTAAGGCTGCTCACCCTGTGGATTTGGGGTTTCAGGTATTCACCCTGTGCCAGAGCAAACACATACCATTTATTGAGAAGTTATTGTATGCCAGGAACTATGCAAATTTATTTCCCTGTATTACGTCATTTAATCCATTCAGTAACCTTCTGAGGTAGGTACTCATAAAGCTCTTCTCTGCATATTAGATAAGCAAAGGTAAGAGATTGCTATTTTCCTGAGATCATACTCAAATAAGTGACACTCTTGTATAAAACCAGGACATCTGTCCCCAAAGTTTATACTTTTGACCACCATTTCTTAAATTGTATCATTTACACTGATGTAACAATAATCTTACTTTTTTAGTTTGAAAAACATTCATTTTAAACTTTATCAAAATATAAGGTAATATTACCATATTATAGAGCAAGTGAAAGATAAGGAAAAAGAAACATTCTTACATTTTGTTTTCTGACCTGCATTCTTTAGAGTTCTATTGTTTAAGATAATTTCAACATCATACATGTGATTTTTATTCTGATTTTTTAAAACTTAGCACTGTACAATATACTCTTTTCTCACAATTATTATATTAGTGGGTCCTGCTCGTGCACTTATGTGTATATTGAACATGAAATCTGGTAGTCTGATTATATTTGGGGAACAGTTTAATATAATATTTTTACAGTTTTTTATTAATGGAAAATTTTGGACTACCTTTTTTATAGTTAGTACTACTACACTATGTATACAATACTCTAATTAAATAAAAGTGTTGGGGTCCTCAGAAAAGTAAATAAAAGGTACCATGTGCCACATTTTATTAATATTATTGTCCATACTTCTGGACTGGAGCAAGATGGGTGGGGGGCAGGGGTGTGTAGGGAGAGCAATAAGTAGCTTTGTAGCAGTCCAGGGGCAAGATGGCAGTGGTCTAGGTTAGGAGAGTGGTGATGGGAATGTAGGAAGCAGAGTGGATTTCAAGTATGATGGGCAGAATGTACAGATCAATTAGATATGGGAATGGAGCCAAAATAACTCCTGCTTTTTTTGTTTGTTTACATGCGCACTTGGGTAGATGGTGGTGCCTTTTACCAAGCAATACAGAAAATGCCAAGACAGAAACAGGTTTGTGGAGGAAGGGGCTTAGTTTGAAACTTGATGAGTTTGAGATGTACAACGACTCAGTGGAGATGTAAGTGAATGTGGTGGTATCAGCCTGGAACTCAGAAAAGAGGCATAAACTAGTGAGGTGAATTTGGGGATAGTCAGTGTGTAGATAACAAGAAAGCTATAAGGAAAAAATGAGGTGGCCTGGAAAGCATACAGAGTGAGAAAGGGAGAGGTCTGAGAGAGCCCAACACTACAGGTTTTGATAGAGGAGAACAATGAAGATATGAAAATACAAAACTAGAGAGAGGAAGAAAACCAGGATAACGTAGTGTCAAAAAAAAAAACAAAACAAAACAAGAAAAAGGGAGGTTTGAGAAAGGTGGAGTGTTCATTTATATCAAACACTCCTGAGAGAGCAAGTGAAATAAAGACGGAAAAAGTCCATTGGATCTGGTGGCAGGGAGGTCTGTGTTGACCGTAACCAGAGGAAGTGCAGGTATGCTGTGGTGGAGCAGGATCCTGATGGCATGGGCCAAGGGAGAGCCCAGCAGGAGGCCATTGAATTGGCTCTCTGAAGTGCTGGCCTGTAAGGGGTGCTAAAGTAATACCATAATAAATTCACAAAACACAATTTGGGTTGGTGGGAAATGAGGAGTCAGTGCTAACGGGTACCAGGTATTGTAGTGATGAAAATGTTCTACAGTGGAATGCCGATGGGAAGGAAGCAGGAAAGGAAATGAGAGAGACGGTGGGGAGGATAATCGAAAGTGACAGTTCAGGGGAAGTCAGGAGGAGATGGCATCCAGAACACAGATGGGAAAAAATAGCCTGAGAAATGAGAAAGAACAGCTCCTCCAATAAAACAAGAGGGAAGAGGAGACAAAGAAAAGCATGGGAGTGATGCAGTAATGTTTGCAGACTGCTTGCAGAAAGTTGCAATCACTCCTTCTGGTGCTTCTGTTTTTCTGTGAGTTAGAAGGCATGTATTAGTTTTCTATTGCTGCTATAACAAATGACCAAAAACTTGCTAGTGTCCAACAGCACAAATGTATTATCTCACAGGTATGTAGGGCAGGTGTGCAGGCTTCTCTGCTGGTTTCTCAGCTCCAGCTTTCACAAGGCTGAAATCAGGGTGTCAGCCAGCAAGAGTCTTAGCAGCAGGCTCCAGCAGGACTCCAAACTCATCCAGGCTGTTAGCAGAATCCACTTCGCATCAGTAGCAGAACCAAGGTCTCTGTTTCCCTCCTGGCTGTCAGCTGTGGGCCACCCTTAGCAGGTAGAGGGGTCTGTCCCAGCACCAGCAACAGTGTATTGAATCTTCACATGGAGTCTATCTGACTTCTTCTACCTCAGCTGGAGAAAGTTATGTTTTTTAATGGCTCGCGTGATTAAATTGGGCCCACCTGGATAATCCAGGCTGTTTTGCAAAGTCCTTTTGTAATGTAAGATATTCACAGGTTCCAAGGATTGGGGTGTGGACATCTTTGGGGGCCTATTCTGCTGACCACAAAGGAACATCATCAACTGAGAATAAAGAAGTGGGACAGGTGAAAGGCTTGGGAAAGAATGGGGACCATTTGAAGTACCCCCACTGGAGAGTAAGAACATGAACTGACTAGAGAAACTTCTTAATCTGACAACATGGCATTGATGACTGAATGGAATTCGGGGCCATAGTGTCTTTCTCCAGCAGCACTCAGCCGCTTAGGCATGGCACAGAGAATGAAGGGGTGGATGGGAGACACAGGCAAAGGAGGGAGGGAGTCTAGGATAGTGTCAATACAATGGACTCAGAAATAAAAATGGTCAGGAAGAGAAGAGAGGAGGGAGCCAACCAATAAAAGAAAAGTAAAAAGATCAATACCTAGAGATCTGGAGACGTGGCAGAACTTGCAAACCAGGAATGATAGATGGGAGAATATGGATGAATAAGAGATCAGCTGGTAAGATTTATGAAGTATTTATCTGAGCACTTTGAGCCAACAGCAGGGCCTTGGGATGTGGCTATGAGTGGGTGAGTGAGGTGGAGGAAAGAAGAGGAAGGGGTCACTTCAGAGTTCTGGGCATTAAAAGAATAATTCTCATGGATGTTGAAGTTACCCAGAATAATGGCCAGACAAGATATAGAGAATACTGTAAATAAGGAGCCAAACATTAATAATACATTGGGATGAAGAGCGGAAGAAGATGGTACAGAAGACGTGAATACCTCAAAAGAGTGGGGCATCTCACTAAAGCCTGGCATAACCTCAGTTCTGAAATATCTCTAGAAATCAAAGGAACACAGACTTTCCTTTTCAACTCCAAGGTACATTGAGTGTGAGAAGATAATCAGATACCCTTTACAGGCTGCAGAGAATGTGTGTTCCCAGATTTCAATTAAGGCCAAAAATACAGGGAATATTGCAAGAAACGATTGAGAGTATTGGAGAGTTTGTGATCATGAAGAAGGGGTAACAGGCAGAGTCAAAGAGCTCAGGGGAAATCAATGAGAGTATTGTGGAAGTGAATGGGGATGGAGCAGACATGTGAGTGGGGTGGGTTTTCCTCCTAAATCCCCACCCCCTGCCTTTTCTGGAGCTGATAGCTTGACCCTTTCCTAAAGCCAGGGTAGTAGAAAATAGTCTTGTGTAGACTGGAATGCAGACATACTTTTTTTAGCATAATATAGTTCAGGAGATATGTCAAAAAGGAGGTGAATCTTAGCACAAATAGTCTCATTTTATATTAGCTGTTCCATTCAGAGGTCAAACAACTATGAGGATCCCTGCTCCTGCCTTTTTCCTTAGGATCCAAAAGAACACTGACCACTGCTGACCAAGAGAGGAAACCACGGGTCTGTTAGGAGAGTATACAGCTGTGGTGGAGCAGAATTGGAAGGGCAGTAAACTGACCGAGCTAGAAAGAACAGTACCAAATATCCATCACTCTTGGGTGGGATCTGGTTGGTTGAAATATAGCACCTGAACCAGTAGTAAGGGTTGATTTAACCCCTAGAGTTCTGTGTATATGCTTGACTGGCTAACAGTGACATTGTTTGGGTTTTACTGTATGACCTTCGCCTCCAGCATACAGGGTTAAGTTTTGGGGCCACATGAGAAATGGCAAATAAAAGTTCTGAGAATCTCCTGGAGGGTAGTGGGAACAGGTGACTTGGAATATTCAGCAGCATGGAAAAGGAGGCCCGCATGAGAACAATGATTTAGTGTCTAGATGGAGTAGCCTGGAGCGGCATTGCCCAGACTTGCTGGATTTGTAAGAATCACCATCACATGAGGCTCACATGAACCTTTAGAGGAGGAAGTCCAGACACCACTTAAAGTAAATGGCTGAGATGATTTTTACATTGAGAAGAATTTGGAAAAGGCAATGATTCTCTACCTTTGTTAAAGATACAGAGCTGAGCAAATTACACCCTTCCTAAAAAAACGTTAGCCATAATTTTAGTCAAAGAACCATGACATCTTAGAAGGGGCTAGCAGAATTTCAAGGCTGTCTCAAGCTGGGTAAGAGGGGCGTGGGTGGAGAGGATAGAGGGGATTTAAGTAGCTTTAAACAATTTCCCCAGAGAGACTGAGGACCCTGCTCAATAGGGAGGGTCATTCCCCACCATCCCACTCCCAACCTCTTTCCCTCTTGGATAGTCACTGGTCTCACATGGAATCTACTCTGGAGAAACAGAATTCACTAATGAACTTCACAGTTATATCCTGGTGTTTAAAGTGTTCTGTGACTAATTCTTGTGAGTCAATCTCTAGAAGGCCAGTCACCTTGCTTTTCTAGCACAGTTGAATTTTTAAGCCTACTAAAGCGAACTAAAGGCCAGAGTTCACAGACTGGTGTCCACACCAGGAAACTGACTCCCTGTAAAACACATCTGGGCAGCCTGCTAGTCTCCCAGGCCACAATCACTGTCTTCGTTGGCTTCCTCCCCAATCGTTTCCCCGGTTCTATTGCAAAGTGAATGTGGACACACACGTGTTCTCCTCCACTCAGTTTATCAGGGCGCTGGAGATGACGGTATCACCTGGCTCAACCTGGCCCTTCTGTAAAGGCACAGGGTTTGCACTGCAAATTAAAGCAGACTATTTTTTTTCCTAATTTAAAATGTGAAGAAGAATGATATCGTAGGAGAACATGCTTACTTTATGCAGCTGCGACTTTTCAGCCGTTCAAACAAAAATGTCTAACGAGGAAAGTACAAAGTCCGTCTGTTGATCTAAGCCTTTTCTGTAATGAAGGCGAGGTAGTAACCGGACAGTCAATGGCATCAAACATATAATAAATACTATGTCAATCACCTTTACAGCTGCCTAGTAGTTAAATATAGTCAGGGATAAAGATACATAGAACATAAGTAGTAATGAGATGAAAATCTTCGACTTCTCAGTTTTTTCAACTCTTCTAATCTTAGGTGTGTTTTCAGAAGATGTGTTCACAAAATAAATTTCTATTTAATTTCTTGACATCATCCCCCCAACACACACACACCCAACCTGGCATTCTTCATTCTCTTGCCCTTGCCCTTTTTTATTCAGTTCTTAAATTAATCTTGTCCTTTTAACCCTCTCGTCCTTTGGTTTAGTTTATTTCTTAGATTGACTTTTCTTCTAATTAAAGTTGAAGAAAAGAATTTATTTTTATTGTATATAGTCTATGTTTCTCCACTTAGCAACCTGTTGCTACTCAATAAATAAATTTGATTAATTGTATTTGCACCCATTTTGGGCCCACGTATCCCATAAATTTTATCAAGTACTGCCTGCTTTTTGTTGAATCTTGCAAGGGAGACAGAGGTGTAGTGCATATCCCTGATTTCAGAGTATTCTCAACACAGCTGGGGAAATAAACAAACACATTACCAGTACATCCTCATAATGTGATCATATTTTACCTGGAATTAACCTAAAACTTAGTGCACTTATTTTACATTTACTTTTAAAGGGCTTTCACCCAACTAATGGACAATGAGCCTATCTGCTTAGAACCCTGTCACCAGACTACCTTCCTCCTTCCTGCTGCCCCTTCATTCCTAAGGTAACACCCTTTGACACATGCTAGATAATTTAAGTTGTAGGTAACTAAAGAAATAGAAAAGGTTAAGAGAAAAGCATAGAATAATAATAGTAATGGTTTTTACCAAAGTGCTAAACCATAAGCATATGGCTATACATTCCTTATATAGACAAGGTTGTAGCAGGAAAAGGATGGCATACCCAAGAGTTTGTCTTTGTTAAAGATCTGATTGGCTTTCTTAAGTGACTGATGAATCAGGCAGCATCCCATCCAGCAACTAGAAGGGTGCTCCCTGAAAGGGTTTAACTAGAAAGAGTTTAATGAATGAACTATTTATAGAGTCTAGTCAGACAGGTGAGTACAAAGATAAAACAAGAAAGATGGAGCACCCAGGGACCCTGGGAAGCCATGTCCACCTCTAGGCCTGAAGGGGGAAGGGAAAGGTGTTTCCAGGGCCGTATGAGGAGCTAGCACTGTGGAAAGGGGCCACCAAAAAGGAACTGTGGCCTTAGGGGGAGCAAGAGGGGAGCAAGAGGGGAGAGAGTGAAATGCAGCAAGAATGCAGCAAGAGGGGAGAGAGTGAAAACAATGATTCTGACCTCCCTCCTCTTGCCCTCAGATTTCCTGCTGATGACTGACCCTGACCCAAAGCTGATGGGTGAGGAAGCCCCGATGACAGCATGGGTAGAGAGTTAGTGTCCAGGGGTAAAGAACAGGGCTGAGTAGGGGCAGAATGTATCTGGAATGGCAAAGGGAGAATAACTAGCCCAGGTCTCTGTAGAGTTTTGAGAGTCCATTACAGGTGAGTTTGCGATAAGGTTTTTCTAAGGACGTGAAGGTCAGCATCCACAGCCCATTTGGAAATCATGATAATAGGGCAAATTAAAGACACCAGTGACCTCAAAGTTTAGCTTAATCAGTCACTCTCTCAAATTGTTTCCAAACTACTACAAGGCTTAGGTGTAGCCAAGGTGTTAACATTCCATGCTCTCTTATTCTGGTGAGAAAAAAAGCTCTTTTGTCAGGCCAAACCTTATCTTTATAGTAAGGGTCAAGTAGGAGAAAAAGAGAGGCCAATGTGAGTAAGGCAAACATTTACGCAGGTTTGCCCTGAACAATCCCAAGTGAAACCATACACAGGACAAAACCACCCTAACGTCTGTCATGCAGAGACTCTCTAAATGGCCTGTCCTAAGAAAAATGCAAATAACCCATGCCTAGGATTTTAATTAGAATTAATTTGTGAAAACATTCTAGGGGTACACTAATACACAAAATGATTCTTGACTATCACAATTTACCTACTGCTTAGTCAATAAGACTCTGGTGTCCTTGGACTGTAGCAAATGACCTTGACTGGCCATGTACTCTGACTCTGGAGCCTGGGCATTGCCTACTGATTGCAGAACTCTCTTAAACACCTGGGCTTTAACCCAGCAGACAATGAAAGGAAGGTAGCCTGCTCTTCTCTCCAAATACTTCCTGGCCGCCAATTGCACATTATATTGAACAAACTGTGGTCAATTTTTTAAATATATTTTATTGATTATGCTCTCACCCACATTCTTCTCCTTTAGTTCATGTCCGTGAGTCATACATATAAGTTCTTTGGCTTCTACATTTCCCATACTATTCTTACCCTCCCCTTTCTATTTTCTACCGACCATTTATGCTACTTATTCTCTGTACCTTTTCCCCCCTCTCCTCTTCCCACTTCCCTGTTGCTAACCCTCCATGTGATCTCCATTTCTATGGTTCTGTTCCTGTTCTAGTTGTTTGCTTAGTTTGCTTTTTTTTTTTTTTGTTTTAGGTGTGGTTGTTAATAACTGTGAGTTTGCTGTCATTTTACTGTTCATATTTTTTATCTTCTTTTCCTTAGGTAAGTCCCTTTAACATTTCACATAAGGGCTTGGTGATGATGAACTCCTTTAACTTGACCTTATCTGAGAAGCACTTTGTCTGCCCTTCCATTCTAAATGATAGCTTTGCTGGATAGAGCAATCTTGGATGTAGGTCCTTGCCTTTCATGACTTGGAATACTTCTTTCCAGTTCCTTCTTGCCTGTAAGGTCTCTTTTGAGAAATCAGCTGACAGTCTTATGGGAACTCCTTTGTAGGTAACTGTCTCATATTCTCTTGCTGCTTCTAGAATTCTCTCCTTAATTTTAATCTTGCATAATGTAATTATAATGTGTTCCTCCTTGGGTCCAACTTTTTTGAGACTCTCTGAGCCTCCTGGACTTCCTGGAAGTCTATTTCCTTTGCTAGATTGGGGAAGTTGTCCTTTATTTTTTGTTCAAATAAATTTTCTACTTGTTGCTCTTCCTCTTCTCCTTCTGGCACACCTATAATTCAGATGTTGGAATGTTTGAAGATGTCCTGGAGGTTCCTAAGACTCTCCTCATTTTTTTGAATTCCTGTTTCTTCATTCTGTTCTGGTTGGATGTTTCTTTCTTCCTTCTGGTCCACTCTGTTGATTTGAGTCCCAGTTTCCTTCCCATCACTATTGTTTCCCTGTACAGTTTGCTATATTTCACTTAGCGTATCCTTCATTTTTTTCATCTAATTTGTGACCAAATTCAACCAATTCTGTGAGCATTCTGATTACCAATGTTTTGAACTGTGCATCTGATAGGATGGCTGTCTCTTCGTCACTTAGTTGTATTTTTTTTCTGGAGCTTTGATCTGTTCTTTCATTTGGGACATTTTTTGTTGTTGCGGTGCACCTGTTATGTAGTAAGGGGTGGAGCCTTAGGTGCACACCAGGGCAGGGTAATCCACGTCTCTGCATTGTGACACTATATGTAGGGCAGGGGTCAGAGAGGGAACAATGGTGCTTGCTTCACTCTCTGCTGGATTTCAGACACTTCCCCCACTACCCACAAGCAAATTGGGCCCTTCTGGTGCTGATTCCCATGTGGGTGGTTTTGTGTACATTCTAGAACCTTGTGGGTCTCTCCAACAAACCCTCCTGTGAGGCTGGGAGTTTCTCCCACTGCCACAACCCCGACAGGGGTTTTCACTGAGAGGTTTGAGGCTTTATTTCCCTGAACTGGGGCCCTGGGTTGCGCAGTCCATCTCACTCTCAGTTGTTTCTCCCAGTTTATCTGCATGCAAATGTGGGACCACCCACTCCACCAGATGCCACCTTGCCAGTCCACCAGCTACAGCCATGCATACCCCGCTCCACAATCTGCTGTCTCACTGGGTCTGTCAGCCCACTGCCTTGTCTCAGGTCCTCTCTGCCCAGCCGCCTGTCTCCGCCTCTCCTACTGGTCTGGATGGATTTTTCTTCTTTAACTCCTTGGTTGTTGGACTTCCGTATAGTTTGATTTTCTGTCAGTTCTGGTTGTTTTTTTTGTTTTTAAATTGTTTTCCTTCTTTTGGTTGTGTGAGGAGGCACGGTGTGTCTACCTATGCTTCCATCTTGGCCGGAGGTCAAACTGTGGTCATTTTAAGTAAAGAATCCCCATGATCAATACTTTCTGCTATAGAATGGACATGGACAGAGAAGCAAACATTGCATTTGTCAGTGAAGTCGCTGGTGTGTCCTTCGCCAAAGCAGCTTTAGTGGAGCAGAGCTTCCCACCTGGTATGCCAAGGTAGGCTGGTGAGCCATGAATATTGCATGTGAGCTGAAGAATAAGCCGCTTAAATTCCTGACACTTCAAGAAGGATTAGAGTGACCTTGATCACTGTACTCAAGGTGCCAAATAAATATATTAATTTTCTTTGGTTACCATGACATGAAAAAGTTTGGAAAGCACAGCTGAAGAGTGATGGCAGTGGAAGTCAAATCAAAATTCAGGTGGAGTAAGTAGGGAAATGGGGTGGAGGCTGCAAGCATAGAGAATTCTTTCAAAATATATGTCAGTGAAAGAAAGGAGAGAGAGAATAGATAATTCTGAGAGGTTATAATGGGTAGGTGTTTGAGCACATTTGTAGAGAGGAGAGAAGGATCTGGCCATAAATAGAAATTAAAGATATAAGGGAGAGAAAAGATATTTAATGTTAAGGTGGAAAGGAGGGTTGCTGAGAGAGTTTGCTACAATGACTACTATTTTCTTTGTTAAATAAGAGGTTGATCATTGGCTGAGAGTGAGAGTGTGATAGAGAGTTTTAAGAGAAAGATAAGGACTTGAAATTTTTGCTAACAGAAATGAGAAAGGAAGCTGGCCAAAGATAAGTAAAAATTTGTCAGCAAGGAGAGTCAAACTAAGGATGAAGCTCATAAATTTATAATGGAACTAATCAGCAGAGTTATATGTTCAGTACAACTGTGCCAGGACACCTGCGTGCTTGAGTAGAGACAGTGGTTAGTTGGTTTCATCTAGAGCCAAGGCCTGGAAGAGCAGGTATAGTAGAAGGACCAACTGGCAAGAGAATTCAGAGGCGGAATAGAATCTGAACTTGGTTTAAGACAAGCCCTGCCTTTATTTGTCTTGTTCATTGCTGTATCTCCAGTATTTGGAGCAGTGATCCTTACCTTTATCTGTGGATTAGAATTACCTGGAGAGCTTCAGAAACTCCTGGTGCCTAAACTGCACAGTAAACCAATTAAATTGGAACCTCTAGGTGGGTCCCAGGCACTGTATTTCTTACAGGTCTCTGAATGATTCCAGTGTATACAACCAGGAATGAGAATGACTGGTCTAGAACAGTGTCTAGCATGAAGTAGAAACCTAGTCAATTGAGTTCAGTGAATGAGGGAATGGAATTCAGGTCAGGTTAGAAGGGCCGACCCTAAAGCTAGGAAGGGCTGAGACTGAGAAGTCTCTGTGAACTTGAAGTATAGGTTCGAAGCCACTGTTTTCCAAGATAGAGAATTTATACATTTATTGTTTTGGAGTGGGCACAAGTCTAAGAGCTTTTTCCCCAATTCTGACCAAGAGATTTTTGCCTGAGTGCCATGGGGTTGAAGCTTGCTCCCATAGTGGCAGTTAAAGATCTGAAGTCAGGATGTTGTGAGGCGAAATGTTCAAGTTGCACAGGGCACGGCCAGGGGGCAGGAGGGGAGGAAGACTTGCTGTTAGCAGCTCTCAGATTGAACACGGATCTCAACTGAACCAGTTCTGACTTGCGCTTCTACCTGTTATTTTCATAACCCTAAATTCATGTTTTTCAGAAAATTCCTCGGGCCCTCTGAGACCACCTTTGCTTCTATGGGACTGGGCCCACCTTACCCTAACAGACTCACACTAAAGTCTGATTGTGAATTAGTTAATTCATTTTCCTGCTTTCAAGAGAGTGTGAGAGGTTGGGAATGGAAAGATTAGTGAAATGTGGAAAATGCTGTTTAAATTCAACTTGTTTACTTATAATGTTGCTCGAGGCTATTTTGATCAGGGCTTCTATTGAGCAAAAGTGACAACAGCAAACTCCATAAAACTCCCTATACCCCAAATACCATAAGGATTTAGGAGGAAAATAGAGAGGCCAATGAGTTCTAAAATGACATTTTTTTTATTTGAAGAAGATACTTATTGCTCATTTATTTTATCACAACCCACAACCCTATATTGGGTTATGAGTCCCACTGAGCTCCGATGGTGACAGGTGATTAGGGGTGGTTGGGCTCCCAGAAGAGAGTTTATGTCCACCCTCCCCACTGCCCAACAGCCACATCCTTTCCAAAGACTAGTTGGGTCAAGTATGTTCAAGTGGTGAAGAAGCTTGAAACTCATTATTTTATGAAGAAGTACTTGTATTCCTTCTCCCAGTGAGGTAAATATTAACCTTCTGGTTGGAAACCGCCATTCTTGTCATCTTGGAGGCGCTGGGTCATGTGGCATGTCTGGGGCAGCTGCAGGGGGCAGCTGCAAATGGCAGCATGTCAGACAAATGGTACAAGCCCCAAGCAATATTGAATTAAGAATTGTTCTCTTCAAGGGAGGCAATAAGCCCTCAAATCAGCAAGCACTGGTGAACCCTCCAGCTACATGGCAGGATGTTTGGGAAAGTTTTGGAAGGAAAAATAATACCCCTTGCTGCTATAGGTGCGAAGAGGTGAGCCAAAAAAATGGTCACCTTGGCATCTACATGGAAAGAAAGAAGAAGCCGGAGTGAACGCCTGAAGCGCTCACCAAAGCTGCAGAACTGGGGAAGGATACCAGGTCTCCCCTTCCCATTGTCACGGCTCTGTGCAGGTCACCACCTTACAGCCCTCATTTAGAACCTGGAACAGGCGGGAGTTCCCCAAAAGGAGCCCTGCCTCCAGCCTTGGCCTCCTCCATGCCCGTCCATGTCCTGCAGCCGGTGAGCTCTTTCTAGAATGCCATCCTGGTTTTATCACTCTCTTCCTTAAGCCCATGACATGGCTTCCCATTTCTCCCATCTCTCACAATCAAGTAAAATTGCACATAAAATTATGGCTAAAAATGTCTAATAACTTAGTTTCTGCCTAGCCCTTTGTTTTTAAATTATGCCACTTCCAGCTCCCATTCTCCAATACATTAAATGTCTGTTTTTTTAAAACCAGTGAAGATCTCTGGTTTCCTCTTCTTGGAATTCACTTCCCCTTCTTTTTGGCTACCTCTTTCTTAGTTATCAAGACTCAATTTAGATAGCCTAGTGGGTGCTCCTATAGCACCTTAAACTTCTCTGAGCATAAGGTGGTATGTCTCTTAGGCTGTTTTATTATCTCCTGTCTTGCTGGACAATATTGGTTCACATTGAATGCTTAATAGTCACCATATCCTGATGAAGTATTTTCCTTGTCATATGTCATGTGATTCCCATAAGGATCCTGTGAGAGAGACACTTGATTACAAAAATTAAACCAAGGCTTATGTTAAGTCACTTGATTATGTCCTACCGCTAGAACACTCCATAGGGCAAGATGGTGTCAGTCTTGCCTATCACTTGATAGATATCCAGTGACAATTGCATACCTAGTCCTTAGCTGGAGCTAGCACTTATATTGCACTTGGAATGTGCTGGACATATCTTAATCTTATGTAACAGGATGGAGAAACTGAGTGAGTTAAAGGTTAAGTGACCTGCTCAAGGTCACATAGCTAAGAAGTAGCCAGGCTAGAATTTCAACCCAAGCAGCTGGCTTCAGAACCGCTGCACTTTGCCCACTGTACTGATCTCCCCTTGCAGGAGCAAAAATGCTTCAAATTGCAAAGGTGCTAAGGAAACAAATACAAGTCAATAAAGTAAAGCAAAGTGCAATCACCATTTAATAAGGCAATTTGTTAGGCCTTCAGACTGCCTCCTGTGAACTCTTCCACAGTACACAGGACAGAAGGATGGGTGCATACTTCCTGCCAAATGAAAACATGTCGGAATCATTTTTTTTAATCTGGGAGCATTCCAACTTCACTGAGTAGTAATCAGTGATAAAAAAAGATTCAACTAAAATTTCCTTTTTGGCACTGAAATATGTACTCAAATCACATTCTCTAGAGAAAATGGGGAGAGAAATCCAATGGGATTATGGTGAAAAGTTGAACAAAACCAGCTATATTAGAAGAGAACTGCTGTGGTCTGGGAAAAAAAGAAGAATGGAAAAATCCTTGCAGTTCCAAACAAGGCAAAAAAAGTTTAGTTTGGCTTTGTCAAGTACAAAGAGAACTTGGGTGGCAGAGAGAAAAAAGCAAAGGATCACTTTCAGAATTGTGTTTTTTCTCCTTTCCCCAAATGGAAAATTTTATTGCTGTTTCTTCTGATTTCTGTATTGTTCTCGTGGCTTCTTCCATAATAAATTGTTTTAAAAAGCCATGTTGGCATTTTTTCCTTATTCTAAAATGGAAAAAATCTGAACAATTAACAGGAATTTTTTTTTACTTTTTGGAAGATAGGTGGAGGATGACGATTTACAGAGTGTGATGGAAGAGGATTGGTAAGTAATACGGAGCTCTCCCCCTGTCACCAGAAGACATGTCCCTGTAGCTTTCATAGCTCCAGTTCAGGAGACCCCAATAATTGCCACAAATGCCAGAAGCTTTTTTGACTTGGCTGCTGCCTATTTCAGAGATATGAGACAACAGTTGTTGACCAGGAATGATAGCTTGGAGATGGGGACGAGCTCACAGAGTAGGGATTGGATTTGTTAATGGATTTAGGGAGAAGCAGGTGATAGAAAAGAAGGAAACTCATAGATCTCTGACCTTAGCTTTTGTGTGGAGCCAATTTTTGAAATAGAGAAGTCCCTGGAGAAGAATAGATTAAGGGGAAATTTTTTAAAAATTTTATTTTGTACATGTTAAGTTTGAAATATCTGCACTAGGGTCCCACCTGTCTCCCTTGTTTTATCCATGCATTATAATATCTATTCACTGTGCAACAGTGAAAGGATTCTTTCAAATTATAATTTGAACCCAATGACTCCACATTTAATTCTGAGTAAAAGCCAACCAAAGTCATCACCTTATTTCTACATACCTCCTGCTCATTCTGCTCCAGTTATACTGGCCTCCCTGCTGTCCCTTGAATACTCGAGAGACACGGACACCTCAGGACCCTTGTAGTGTCTCTTCTTTTTCTTAGAATGTTCTTCCTACAGATATCATAGATAGCTTCCTGACCTCACCTCCTTCAAACCTTTGCCCAGATTTGATCATCTCAGTAAGGTTGTACTGACCTGCTTAGAATCACAACTGCTCTTCCATCCCAGCACTCACTTCTCTCTTCTCTTCCCTTCTCTTCTCTTCTCTTCTTCTCTTCTGTTTTGTAGCACATCACCTTCCATTATACTATGACTCTTTATGGTCAATTGTTAATCTCTGTCTCCATGGGAATATCAGCATCATGAAAGAGAGAGATTTGATACTAATATATCCTTAGAACCAAGAATATTTCATGGCACATAGTAAATACCCAACAAATATTGGTTGAATGAGTAAGAATAATTATCCTATGTCTGAGAGATGTCAAATAGATTGTTGACTAGGTAAGTCTAAAGCTCAGAGGAGAGGTGAGGTCTAGAAATATGAATCTGGGACTGGGTAGTAATTCAACCTATGAGACAGGTGAAATTACTAAGTGAAAAAAAAATGACTAGAAAAGAGAAGTTTCAATATTAAGACTTGGGAAATGCCAACATTGCAACACCATGTAGAAATGGAGAAACCAATAAAGAATTCAGAATTAGAGTCAATAGTATAAATGAAAACCAGGAGATGCCTGGAGAGGGTAGAAAAGCCTCAATTACTTTGCAAAATGGGGATCTTTGCCAACCTTGGCAAAAACAGTTTCTGGGGAGATGAAGACTGAGGTGGAGTTTGCCAAAATGGCTTAAGGAGATACTGGGTCTGCTCTTTAATATACCTTCACTAAATAAGAACAAATAGCAAGAGATAATAACTCATGAAGTCAACACTAATAGAAAAGGAGGCAACAGCAGATAAGCCATGCCAATGCATTTTTAGAAGGTGGAGAGCAGAAGTAGAAGCTGACTTAACTTACAGGGCAGGGGGATCCTCTGCACCTGGGGGTAGTGCAGGGTTGAGGGATTTTGATGAGGAACACATCAATTTGCAGAAGTTCTGCATCTGGATTCGGCAGATATTGCCAAAGGCGGAGGTGACATGACTGGATGAAACAGAGATGGTGGTTGAACAGGTTTCTAGAATGACTGAGCTCACAGACCCCTTCCTAATATGACCCAGCCAGAGGATGACACTCCGTGTACCTCCAACCTGCTCAAGGAGTTTTAGTTTCTGGAGAGAGAGAGATTCTTGACTTTTGGACACTGGGTCTGGCATAAGCGTAGGATGGGACATGGAGTCAGAAATGTGGGGATTAAGTAAAAATGTTTGTACTGAATTATAGTTCTTAGACTCTCTTCCCCTGATGGACTCCTGGAATTATTTCAAAAGATTGGATAGTAGATTGGAGAAGACTTCCCTGCAGAATCTAAATTATGTGTGAGAAAAGACTGACAGATAATTGATATAGTCAGATTGGACCAGTAAAAAGGTACTGTCTTAGTCTGCTCAGGCTGCTATAACAAAACACCATGGGCAAAATACCAGACATTTATTTCTCACAGTCTGAAGGCTGGACAGTGTAAGATCAAGGTGCTGAAAGGTACAATGTCTGGTGAGAGCCCTCTTCCTGACTTGCAGACAGCTGCCTTTTCATGTGCCCTCACATGATGGAGAGAGAGAGAGAGAGCTCTTTCTCTCTTCCTCTTCCTCTTCCTCTTCCTCTTCCTCTTCCTCTAAGGCTGCCAAGCCTACTATATTAGGACCCACACTTATGACCTCATTTAGTCTTAATGACCTCCTAAAGCTCTTTCCCCTAATCCAGTTACATTGGAGTTAGAGTTTCAACATACCAATTGGTGGGGTGGGGTGGGGCAAGAAAGAGACCTCAACAGTGTGTCTTTTTAGACATTTGGAGATCTTTTTGGAGATCTTTTTACAATGGCAGTTGCCCCCCCTCCGCCCCCACTAATACAAGGGGATCCAGCAGAGGGACAGAGCGATGAGACAGACAGCGCCAGGCCTCTCTAGAAGGCAACCAACCTCTCCTGCCCGGAAGAGAAGAGAGCTGATGGTTTTTAATGTTTGGGAAAAATTATTGGTAAGGGTTCAGCAGATCTATGAAACATGTAGAAAAAAAAAATAAGTGATAGACACATGGGAAGCCAAGCAAAGGCAGTTTCAATTCCAGGAAAAAACAAATGTTGTATGACAAGAAAATATTCATAAACATGCAACTTGGGTTGAACAGTGAATATCCATTGGTCATAGTAATGTAAGTGACTGCTGACTTAGCCAAAACTTAGAACGAGGCTATGAAGGGGACCAAAGTTTTGCCACTCCCAAAATATGCCTTTTGTGATATTGATTTTAAGCTGGTTATTAAGAAACAGAAGACTTGGAAAGAATCTTGGACACTTTTCTACCTTATCTGCCTAAAGACATTCAGGTAGAAAAAACGTGGTTACAGGAAGGGAGCCTCACCCTCGCATCATCCTGTAATCAGAATGTGGCGGACAGGGAGACATCTAGCAAATCCTGGGTTCCCTCCGAGTTCCACTGTTTCTGGGTGGCCCAGGCAAAAATTAGTTTACCACATTTGCTCTTTCTCATCTACCTGTAGATGGCCTCTCTTCCCGTTCAAATCCCAGACTCCTGCCTCCCTCTCCTTCGCCCAGAATTGGCATATAAGCCTCAGCTGCCCAGTGCCTCCTTAGGTCTCATATTCTACAGAACCCTCACAGGCACATCCATAATAAATATTGGACGTTTTCTCTTGGTGATCTGTCTCTGTTAATTGGATTATTAACCCAGCAGAAGAATGTAGAAAGGTGAGAAGAAAGGTTTTTTTTTTTTTTTGCGCTCCCACAGCTATATTGAGAGGATGAAGAAGGAAAGGGAAGTTGTGTGTGTGTGTGTGTGTGTGTGTGTGTGTGTGTGTGTGTGTATGATGATATACTTTACATTTGATAACAGGAGGTACATAGAAAACATTTAAAATATATCAAGAAATAGCAGTATAATTCTATAATTTTAAGACATGTAAATAATTATCAGTAGACACAGTATAAAAATTGAGAGTGTTTCCCACTAGGAGAGGGGTTGGGGAAGCAGGATTATAGACTGAGGAGGGGAGTGTTAGTTTTTACTAAAACCTTTTAGTACTAGTTGAACATTTAAAAATTATACTGGAGCCCTAACTGGTATGGCTCAGTTGGTTGAGCATCAGCCTGCAAGATCACTGGTTCAATTCCTGGTCAGGGCACGTGACTGGGTTGCAAGCCAGGTCCCTGGTCCAGGCACGTGCAAGAGGCAGCTGGCTGATGTTTCTCTTTCACATCGATGTTTCTGTCCCTCTCTTTCTACGCCCCTTCCCCTCTCTCTCTAAAAATAAATAAAATCTTTAAAAAAATTAAAAAGTAAAAGTTATACTGGATAAAATTCAGTTACACATTATTCCTTGTTTAAATATATTGTACAGGAGATGAAAAATAGGAGCCAAGAAGTGAAGGCAGCTCTTTCAGGAAATCTGTCTGTAGGGAGGGGCAGCAGTCCAAACACTCAAGGGTGGATTTAAATATTTTTTAAAATTAAAGTAGTAATACCTAGTTAGCAAATCAAATAATGCTGGGTTATCATAAAAAGTAAAATTTCCTGACCAACCCTTTCCAACTCATAACCTCATTCACTGATAAGCATTTAAATGTATGGCTCCTCCTCTGCAGCAGCCTGAGCTTGGGAGCGCAGTGTCCAGCCCTGAGAGAGAAGGCACAGACAGGATTCTGCAAAGGGAGAAGGATGTTGAGCAGCCCTCTGGCTGGCTGACTGCCCCGCCCAGGTCTTACCACCAGCAGCCCTTTCAAACGGAGGACTGCCCAGAGGGGAAGCTAATAAGGCACAGTTAGGGCAAATCTGTGACGCTGCTTTTCAGAAGCCTATGATCTCTCGGAATCACGGTGTCTTCTCTGTGCTTAGAAAAATGCTTGTGCAAAGAGGAAAGAAAAAAAAAAACAGTTGGATTTGCAGCACAGCTTAGAGGAGCAATTGAGGGAGTAAAGAGAGTGCTTCCTATCTCTGCACTCCTTGAGAAGAAAAGGTGAGAAGAGGCTTACAAAAGCTTTTCTGTTGGTATCTTGGTCCAGACCCTGTGTCACCATAATTATGAAGAGGCATGGAATAGTTCCTGTGACCACACCTCTACTAAGAGTTATGTAAGTAGGGATGAGTTTTATTGTACTCAAGTGCCTCTAACAATAATGGTATTTTGTAAACATACTTTGAAAGTAAACCTACAGTGTTTATTTTCTGAACATTGATGAGACAACCATATTAGTACAGGGAAACAACTAAAACTATGAAAGATTTCAGAGCAAACATAAAAAGCCTCCAAGGAGAATGACTTAGCTGGCTTGCAGATCATTATTTAATGATTTTTAAAGATTACATTTTAAATTATCTGGTATCCTGTCCTCCTCTTTTTCCTAGCATATTTAAGAGAATGACAGATCTGCTGAGTTTGATGTAATATAATCCATTATAAAATTACTGAACTTGAATGCTATAGGCAGGACTAGTACATAAATATATGCTATTGCCCTGCACTGGGAGTTCATTTTAGAGGGAAGTCATGGTAACTACCTTGGGAAGAATCATCCAATCACTTCCAGAGGAATATTTCATAAGTATTCGCCAACTTAACTCCCTGATGCCTTCCATGATGCTGTCCGCCACTGTCCTGAAATGTGCATAGGGGAGTGAAGCTGCCACATCACTTAGCTCTGTCACGTTGTTACAGCATCTTAGAAGAGGGAAACTCAAATGCCTTCAGTGATCAGACAGTAAGTAGAATGGGAATAATAGTGGTACCCAAGAGTGCATGGATTAAATTAAACCTACATTTATATGTGCATGTATACATATGAGGTCTGTCTGGAAAAAGTCCAACCATTGTTAATATAATGAGAATGGTTTGCACAGCATGGATGTAACCTGGCAGCCAAGGAGAGTGGACTGGAATGTACATGTGTGAACAATGATGACTTCACCGTACTAGTCAGAGGGGGTGGTAGACACCATTGAGTGAGCATATATACTGTGTGGCCATCGCATTCAAAATGACTGAGCGAGTAAAGCAACAAATCTGCATCAAATTTTGCATTAAGCTTGAACATTCTTCCACAGAAACTATTCAGATGATTCAGAAGGCCGCAGCTATGGGCAACTGGTGATTGGCAGCTTCATCACGACAACACACCCATTCATGCGTGCATCACACCTTGTGCAGAATTTTTTGGTGAAACATCAAGTCACCCAGGTGACTCAAATCAGTCACCCAGATTTGGCGCCCTCTGACTTCTGGCTTTTCCCAAAACTAAAATCACCTTTGAAAGGGAAGAGATTTCAGACCATCAATGAGGTTCAGGATAATACAATGGGGCAGCTGATGGCGATTGGGAGAATTGTATGAGGTTCCCAAGGTGCCTACTTTGAAGGGGAGTGAAGCATCATTGTCCTATATACAATGTTTCTTATATCTTGTATCTTCTTCAATAAATGTCTCTATCTTTCATATTATATGGCTGGATACTTTCCGGACAGGCCTCATCATATACAAACAGCCAAATAAAAGTCTGTTAGTCACATCCTTCCTTGGGGCTACCAATTTGTGATCTCTGCTTAGCTGTAGAAATAATATCACTATACAAACTCTAGGATCCTAACCCATCTCTAGAATCTTCAGGGTTTCTGACCTTATACTGGAATAGAATGAATTTAGGGCAAAAGAAGTTAATTCAAAATGACTGTCTGAAATTCTACCTATCCTTTAAGGCCTGCTCAAACCCAAACTCTTCCATAAGTCACTTCTTTTTCCCGCTGAGACGGGGCCTCACCTTTGGCCTACCTTGTTCTGCTGCAGCAATTCCATTATCTCGTGTTGCAATGGCTTGGGAATGTGCCAGCCTGGGCCCCTGGATGGCAAGGGCAAGCCTTATCTAAGCATATGCATATCAGTCTATAAAATTCAAATAAAGAAATCTCTGAGCATTTTGATTGGCATATATAAATTATAAAAAATTCTATAACTACATTCAAACAAAAGAGTTCCTGCCACCCAAAGTATTCTCTCCCTGTTTCTCAAGCTGGTGTGCCTAAGGACATGAGTCCCAAGAGATACTCCCTGAAAAGGGCTCTTTGGTCTAATGCAGCACTCCCTGTCCTGACAGACTGACAAGGCACCTGGGCAGGGGAAAGGCTCTGAAAAGATCAAAAGAGATTAAGGAGAAGTTTACTTTTTCTTTTTAACCCAGGTTTCTCTTCATACAGGTTAGGCCATAGGATTTCTCTTCATAGGACCACTTAATGGCTTGCTGCTTGGAACGCAGCCTTTGCAGAATCAGCGAGGACAGACTCTGGCCCCCAGGCCTCAGCGTTCATTGCCCTTAGGTGAGTCACTTGACCTCCTCATGCCTTCTCCTCTGCGAGGTGGGCATAATAGCAGACGTAACTTTATAGGGCTGCTATAAAGGTTAAATGAGTTAATGCCTATACTATGTGTCTAGACTGGACTTGGAGTTTAGGTCAAAACATCAGGCCTGTCTCCCTACTTCAAATTCAGAAATAACAGAAATAAGATAGTGATCAAACTACTGGCTTTACTATTAATAAAAGTTATTTAGAGAAGGAGCCTCTCTAATGGGTTTGTTAGTGTGACCCATTACCTCCCTGCCTCACCCACCTCACCCCGGATTGTGTCAGGCCTCTGAGACACAAGCCGAGGTAGACATGCAGGCTTTCTCTGCAGGGGCAGGTCATTTGCAGCAGAGCAGAGAAAATGTCTTGTGTACTAACTTGGTAGACTACTGTAACAAAGTACAGTATGTCCTCGAATAATGTTTCATTCAAAGGCATTTCCTTATAACGCTGACGAGATGCAGTAGGAATTTAACTTTTGTGTATATCAATTAGCCTATGGTAAATTTGATTTTGTTATACTATAGGTCACTTAGCTTCAGTTCCGAGAACCTATCAACGACATTGAGGATTTACTATGCCACAAACAAGGTGACTGGGAACAGAAGATACTGTCTCACAGGCCTGGAGACTAGAAGTCTGAGATCAAGGTGCCGGCAGGGCCAGGCTCCCTCTGAAACCTGTAGGACAGGGGCTGTTCCTTGCTTCTTCCAGTTGCTGGCAGGCCCAGGTGCTCCTTGGCTCGCGCGGCACAATTCCTGTCTCTGCCCTCATGGTCACACGGTATTCTCCCCCACCTCTTCTTATGGTCCTCCTTCCACCTGTGTCTGCCTCTGCATCTAAAGTTCCTTTTTTTATAAAGACAACAGTCATATTGGATGAAGAACCACATCAGTGACCTCATTTTAACTTGATTACCTCTCTAAAGACCCTGTTTCCAAATCAGTTTATGTTCAGAGTTACTGGAGGTCAGGCCTTCAACGTATCTCTTCTGGGGGATACAATTCAACCCATAATATCCTGAGACTGGGCCCTCTAAAGTAGAGGGAAAGGGAGTGAAGACAAGTTCTGACCCTTCTTCCCCACATCACCAATCAGAGACGTCATCCCTCTTTACTTGGGAAGCTATGAGGAGGGGCTAGGAAAGTCCAGAAGTGCTCCCAGTCCTTTCTCTCCCCCTAGGGCTGGGATTTAGAAATTTCATTCTCTCCATTTGGAAAATGAAGAAGCAGGGAAACATCCCCACCAACAACCATGAAATGTAGCCTGAGGAAATGTAGCCTGAGGGTTAAATTGGGTTTTAAAACTTCTATGGTTGTGCCTTAAATTTTTTCAGCTAGCGTCCCTTCGTTTCTCCTGGAGCTCATGGTATACCTATGTGTACTAAGTAAATTGGTTACCTAAGTGTTGGGAGACTTGAGTGCTCCTTGGTGTTGTACTTGGGGCCACTTCCAACTGGCTATGCCCTTGGGACCTGGATTCTTTCTAGCCTGATCTTTTTTGGGGGGTAGGTGGGTGGGTGAGCATTACTTTCATTAGTTCTGAAAGCAGCTTTTAGCAGCTAATGTACAACAATGTGTATTTAGGTTTTTAATAAAGATTTGGGGGAGAGGAACAGTCATTCAATAATGAGGCAAAAAATGAAGTTACACATGAGACAAAAATAGTGTTTCAAATAACAATGGATAGAACAAGCCGGGTATCTTAGTTTGGGGAGAGAAGCTAACAAGCATTAAGAATTTACCAAATGATTGGCAAGTATTAGCTCATTTAAACCTCACACTCTGTGAGGCTTGATGCTGGGTTGTGGGGAGGGCAATCTGTCGCCAGAGTTTATACCCTTGAGTGCGGAGCTAAGGAGGTTGCTCTTATTTCTGCCCTGAGAGCAGTTTGTGTAAATACTTTCACAGCACTCAATATACTTGAAACTATTCCCTCTCTTGGTTGTGACTCCTCCAAGACAGGAACTGGTTCATACTCACCTTTATCACTTAATTTGCTACCTGTCACCTTGTAGGTAAGTTTTTAGTTAAATGAATGAATATATATATATATTTACCAAAGAGCCCTTTGAAGATTTCTCTGATCCACAGTTATTAACAGCCTTGAGAGTAGTATGATTTGTGAATTGTGATTTGTGAATTGTGATTTTTTCACACCCAGAAACAAAAATGTTTAGGCTTAATGATCTATGTGATACTATTTTGACAATTGTTTTTCATTACTTAGAACTTTCCCCACCATTTAGATTGAGAAAGCCCAGTTTATTTCTGGGACTCTTTGTGGAAATATGCAGGGAATGGTGCTCAGTGCTCATTGGCTAGTGTTTTCAGGGAACCTACTGAGTGGTCACTTACAAAGACTCTTCCTAGACCTGGTGGGATATGCAACTCTCGGCCATGGTTGGTAGAGAACAGCAGACTAGCCTGGTGCCTCATTCAAACCTGGAGTTTATTTACATAGCGGATATTGGAGTAGGAGGTGTTGACTGAGCTTTGTGTTACATTCTACTCCTTAGGAATCCCCTGATTTCTGGACCTCCTGAAGTCCAGGCTTGGTCTAATAAAGTCACAGAAGGAAATGCATATATTTGAAAATCTCAAATCAAAACCTAATGATAACTGATCTGTAACTTGCTTTGGCAAATGGAAGGGGAGGAAGCCCCAGCTAATTAGCTGCTTATTAAACCTAACATCTAGTCCTTATGTTACTCTAGGCATTTTTTTTTATAAAAAACAAAGGAAGAACAAAGGGAAATAATGTGTTCATAGTAAAAGAGTTATTGAAGGCTGTATGGGAGTCAAAATGGTAGAAATGGTGGCAAAGACTATGTCTCTTCTGTTTTCTAAACCCAAAGAACAGTGAAAATTGATGTTGCTTCTCATTCTGGTGGTTGGTCTTTGGCAGCCTTGATCTTTAAATATTTGTTTAGTGGTCTTTCTCTTTCTTTCTTTCTTTCTTTCTTTCTTTCTTTCTTTCTTTCTTTCTTTCTTTCTTTCTTCCTTCCTTCCTTCCTTCCTTCCTTCCTTCCTTCCTTCCTTCCTTCCTTCCTTCCTTCCTTTCTCTCTCTCTTTCTCTCTCTCTTTCTCTCTTTCTTTCTTTCCTCATTTATTAATTAACTTATTTAACAAGAATTTTATTTCATACCTACTGTGTGCCAGGCACTCAGTAGGACATGGAGAATATACAGATGAATAGACCTATTGCCTATTCTTCAGAGTGTTGGGAAGAATTTAAACGTGGACATGGAGTAGGCTGAACACACTGTGAAGGCAGAGGTAGAGACTTATTCATCATGATAACACCAATACCTGATGTGGTGACTGGCACATATTAGGCAGTTAATAAAGATTTATTGAATTACTTAATGAAATTATTGGTCGTACATTAATTAAACAATTATCACATTGTATGTAAACTACCCAACATAGATAATACAGTCAAAGACTTCAATAAACACCAAAACGTAACTTGCATGACAGCAATTTACTTTGATTTTAGTTAGATTGGCTGACTGGAAAACATTCCCAACATAATCTATACAGTATTCATTCTTAAATGTGTTAAAACGTCAACTGTGCCACTGTGCGGCCAAGTTCTAACTGTGCTTTAAATGACTGCTCATAGTTAAAGGTCTCCAGGCAGGATACGCTTCCCTAACACTAGCTGATGGTCCATTCAGCTGTGTCTCAACCTGAGCAAAACAACTGACATAAAAAGGGCATCAATTGTTCTGGCTGCCTCTGTGAAAAGAATAGCATGGCAGGGGCTGACGATTGCTGCGAGGACATTCATAATGGTGGGTGTATTTATATTCTTATTGATTTCTGATAGAACTTTTAAAATAGAAGCCATAAATTATGTATGGCCGAGACCTATTAGGAACTGCAAGGGAACCACACTCAAAACAACTGGTGGCAGAGAACTGTAAAGTCAGCTGGCTTAGAGCAAGAATTTCTAACAATAATTTATTTGTAACCGCTACTAGTCATGTTCATGGCTTTGGAGGATGCTAAGGAGGGTCTCTGGTGTGGCTACAGGCATAGGTCAGATGCAAGCTGTGGAGAGGGCACTCAGTGTCTGGTGACTGCCTATCACCAGAAGTTATTATGTCTAGTGGCTCTGGGACTATGCTTATTTTCACAGATGGCTGCCCACAGATGGTCACCAAGTTCCTCTCATGAGACTGCATCCTTTATATCTGAGCAGCACTCTCTTCATGTCATGGTAGGGACAGGAGTAATAGAGGAGCATGGGAGGCTGCATGTGTTTGATATCAGGTCCAGTGACACTGCTGGTTTGAACATCCTTAGCAATGGTTTGTCCCATAGCTGCACAAGGAGGTCTTGAGGCAATAGCCATCTGGCCGAAAAGTGGTGGCATACACACCAAGCTCTCCTAGTTAGAGAACTCTGGAGATACAGGATTAGATTTAGCACTTATATAATCAGGTCTCCTTGGTGTTCAGGCTAACCAATAATGGCAATCTAATTTGAGGAATTGCAAAAGATAATATTCTTTAAGTGACAACATTTGAAGACATAAAAACAGTTATTGAGAGTGCTTTCATGCCTTCTAACTGTGCAAGTGGAGGAAGATGTCCAGAAGAAAGTAGGGAAAGTGGTTGGACAATCTTTGTGGAGAACATAGGGAAGCACACAAGTAGCTTCTGTTTGTTATGCACAGGGACTTTGTGGCTGCCTGCACCTGGCCTTCTCCTGCCAGAACCAGCCAGGGAATGAGCTAGCTGTTCTTTCGAAGGATAGTTGAGCAACCAGAGCTGGTTAGCAATCTCTGGACATAAGCCAGCTTTGTGACAGTTAAGACACATCTGGGTACTTTTCAAAAATTTCATCATAAGACAAGGACCTAGAATCTGGGAAATGGTTGGCCAATATTCTGAGACCTTTCCTTCCGGTAGGCAATGTGGAAGTGAAGTTTATTCTTTCAACTAACATTTATTTACTGAGCATTTGTTACATGCTAGTTGTCAGGACTACCATGGTGAGAGACCCAGACTACCTGGATGGAGTTTATTATTAGCCTAATGGGGGAAAAACAACTTTAAAACCAAGTCACAAATACATATTTTCAAATAGTGACATAAAAGAGAAATATAGGATAATTTGAGCCATTGTTATAGGACTGACTAATTTAGATTTGGAGTTTAGGAAAGGCCATATTTTGAGTAAATGACATTAAGCTGTGAGTTGAAGGCTGTGTTGGGGACCTGCTGTGGACAGATGGACTGGGGTTTCCACCGTGACTTCTGGCCTGAATGACAGTGTTTATCGGCAACAGCTCTTTAGAGCAAACAGGGATTGGAGTGTGACCTTCAGGATGAGGCCAGAGAAACAGGGTCACGTTTCATAACACATTTTGTAGGTTACCAATGTTGGCGATAACGCTTTATCGAGGTTGTGAGAGAGCTGTACAATCATGCAGGAAAATACTTCATGTTGCCTGGATCAGCCCCAAGCCTCAAGCACCGTGATTACAGGTGCAAACATCCACGGAGGCAGAGCCGGTGGACAAGGAGGGTCCCTGCAGAAAGGGGGATCTGATGGCAATTGTTCCCCCAACATCCTGCCCTTACAGAACATCTCCTTGTGAGCTGCTCCCTACTGCATCTCAGCTCAAGAAATAGGAGGGGACTTTAAGTAAGCTCACTCACTGGCTCCTTCTCATAAGTTAGACATTTTTTTCCTGAATGTGTTTTAGGAAACAGTCACCCAAAAATACCAACTTGCAAAATCTCTAACAGTACAAAGAATGCCCTTGGTGCCGCCCACATTGGCAACGTCTGGGCCAGGATTCTTTTTTTTTATTAAAATCCTAATAATAATCCCAAGGAGAATGTACCTTATAAAGTGCTTTTGGGGAGTATGTAATTCAACACGTTTTGCATTTCATCTGAGAAGTGATTTCTTTTTCTTTTAAATTTGGTACATGGAAACCAAGGGGGGAGGGTGAAAGCAAGGGAGGCAGGTGGGTTTTGCTGGGGTGGGGGGGAGTAGTGGGGAGAAAATGCAGACAAATGTAATTGAACAATAATAAATTAATTTAAAAAATTGCATCCTAACAACAAGAAGGAAAAAAATAAAAACAAATAAATTTGGTGCATGGGAAGCATATGTGCAATTTAAGTGTCAAAACCTACAACCCCAATGATCCAGTGGTAATCTTATGGATTGGTAGAAAGAAGGCTACCATTTCAAGTTATGTTGTCATGAGTTTAACCATCAAAAATTAAAAAAAGTTGTTGGTTAACAGCATTATTTATAGACTACCAGATGAATTATATGATCTACTGTTTACAGATGTATTAGGTCAGAATAAGAATAAATTCTTGGCTGTCAGAAAATACTCCAGATCACAACTATGACTGCTACAGAATGAATATGAGCAGGTTGAAGAGGCCATGGACTAATTGTTTCAAAAGGCTGAGAATGAGAACAAAAATGTACTAGAAATGCACAACATATGTGAACTCCGTATACTGAAGAAGTAAATCTGAAATAATACTTTTCTTCTTATGTGTTTGATTTCATAGAACAGTAAATTCCTGTCTCATTTGTATAATCTTAAGAAAAGTGGAAATATAGTAATAACCTACTTAACAGCTAGGGGTATGGTCATGAAGAAAAATGACTCTAAAGCCATTGGCAAATGGGGGCTAGATTCACAGAACTGAGGAGTATGAGGACTGAACAAATATCTCTCAATTTCTATTTGCCACAGGATTGTGAAGTTGGCTTCTAGAGGACACAGCTAGGCTATTCTCATCCTCGAGCTAGTCTTGGACCACAGAGAGTGGTTATAGCCAGCTAGACTAGACAGTTTAACCATAAAATGTTACATAAACAAAACCACTACAGACTCAGTGTTATATAAATACTTCATTACTTTTACTGATCCTTGACTGCCTATTGAGTCCCCTTTAAAAAATTCAGATGATTTCATCCAAGAGTACGAGGAAAATGTGCACTTCTCAGCTGTGAAAATGTCACGCTCCCGCCAGCTGCCGTTATCTGAATACACTGCATGGAGCACAGTGAAACCTGGAGGAGAGGGTGTTGACTTGCAATTGTTTCTTTGGATTCTTTGGCAGAGAAGCAAACTCACTGTGTAAAATGTCATAAGTTCTTTCAGTGAAGCACTAATAAACCTTGTTGATATAAACCATGATTATTTTTCAAGTACTTAATACATTTTATTTGCTGAAAGGGTATACACCATTAACAAATGTCTTTTTTGTGTTGTTTCTATCCTGAAGCATAAGAACATAAACTCTATTTGCTAGCTGGGAATTAACTTCAATTCATTAATTTTACAAGACTTAAAAGGACTTAGGATTTTTAAAACTTTAGATAAAGCACAATAATGTGATTTCTGGTTTACTGATTAATTTCAATACCTGAAATTATGTTTGCTGTAAAGCTCTGTGCTTGGACTTTGGATTGTAGATTTTCCATACCACATAAATCTACGTTATATAGTTCTCTGAAGGTCATTTCATAGATTGCTATTAGAAGGAGGAAAGTTCATTTATTGTTTTATTTCAAGAGTTCTAGTAATTGAGGAGATAAGAATAAAAAACTCAGAAATAAGTTTATTTTATTTTACTGTTTCAGGAGTTTTCAGCCAAACTTCTTTTTTTCCCTTCATTCTTAATATTATTTCTGCACAACTTCTGAAGTTTGCACTGAGCAATAAAACAATAAAAGGGTAACAATATGGGCCACATGCTCTGCGGAGTGTCTGTCTAAAGCAAGTAGCAGGAGTATCGGACTTGGCAGAGCCTTTTTACTTTTTTGGCAGAGCCTTCAAATGGGATTTGCCTCAGCCATGTTTTAATGAGAAAACTGGTATCAATTGTTTATGGAATACTCTTGGATTTCACACTACTGAACAGGTCTATCTTCAGCCTGTAATTTACTTCTAGGAGCCCAAAGTGTGTTGAGTTGTCATTCTGAATGAAATAAGCTGTAAATTGTAGGTAAGGTAGAGATTGTTAGCTGTTTACCAAATTTTGTTCCATCCTTCTTCTAAATTATAAAGTTGTAGGTGGGCCCATGACTTTCAAGCTGTGAGTGCCATTTCCAAACCCTTGACAGCTAGATATGGCCAGGTTTCTAAGTTCTCTGCAGTAGAACATAAATGGAACTGATGTGTGCCATTTCCAGGTGCAGACCCTGAACTATGTGTACACTCCTCAGTGCTCTCTCCCACTTCTGGTTGCTAAACACGAACCATCATTGGACCAAGTCTCAACCAAGCAGGTAAGAAAACACCCTAGAATATGGAGGAGAAGCCAGATTCATTCATTTTGCACCTAATGTTTACTGAGAGTCTATTCCACACAAGCAACATTCTAAATGCTGGCCATACGTCAGTGAATAGAAAGACCAAAATACCTCCCCCTCTTGAGCTCAAATGGACAACAAAAAACGGTAAATAAATATAATGTACAGTTTGTTAGAAATAAATGCTAAGGAGAAAAATTAGCCCAGGAAGGGAGAAGTGAAATGCCGATTGACCATTATGGGACCAAAGAACAGTCTTGATGAAGTAATGAGATGAGGAGCTTTTGCATTCTGGGTGAATGTTGAATAGAAAGCCACAAGTGAAATAAATGGTAATGGAAAATACACAATAAAAAGTAAACTATAAAAAGAGAACTTCCAAAATATAAAAAAGAAATAAAGAAAGTAGAGAGCCTGTAGGATTTGCTGAGAGACTGGATATGGGGTGTGAAAGAGAAAAAAAGAGAGTCAAGGAAAACATCATGATTTTGGCTTGAGGAATATGAAAGATGTGGTTTCTATAATTTACATTAGGAAGACTATAGGAGGGTAATATATCTGTAACTCAGCTTTACAGATATTTACTGTAACTCAGAGAAATATCTGTAACCCAGTTTTAGACAAGGTTGTGATGCCTATTACATTTCAACTGAGGTGTTGGGTGACCAGTAAAAGTATGGGTCTGAAGGTTAGAAGAGGAATCCAGACTAAGAATACTCATTTAGAAGTGATCAATGTAGTTATTATTTAATATCACAATACTGGGTGAGTCACCTAGAGAGTGAGTGATATTAAAAAAAGGAACAATCCAAGGGCTCAACCCTCTCCCCTACCTTCAGAAGTGGGATAGATGAGGGAGAACCAGCTCTCCCAAAACAGAGGAGTGACAAAAAGATAGGCAGTATATCAGCTGAGTGTGATGTTCTGAAAGGCAAATGAAATAAGCTAGAAAGATGGAGAGAACTCAGATCCTTGAGTTACTAGGTGGAGCGAGCAGCCTACTTATTCACCCTGTGGGACAGTTAAATGAGAGAAAAATAGACTTCATTATTTTTTTGTCCACTCAAGTGTTATTTCTTTGACACAAAATTTTAAATTTTTACCCTAACACCAGGTAAATAGCAAATAGTATTACCAGGTAAATCTTCAATGACAACAAAATTAACATTTGTAAAAAGTATCAGATATTAATTTACAAGTGGGATGCGTGTGTGCATGCTCAAGTATATGTGTCTGGAAGAGTTTGATTATTTTAACAATTTTTTTAAAAAACACAATTTTCAGTTGACTCTACTACCACTTTTCTGGTCTTAGCCTTAGAGAAGGACTTGTTTCTCGGTTTATTATCTACACCTAACAAACACTTCTGCCTTTATTTTCTTGAGACTATCCAGAGGGAAAATTGAGAGGGTAAGACATAATTTATTGTAGAGTCCTTTTTGTGATCTTTGACCTTAGTTTTCCTATGATTTTGTTACATTAATTCTCTTGACTTTCAAGGGCCAAGGGGTCTGCCTTCTAGACCAAGTTCTACTAATAGTTGTGCCTAAAGGAAATGAACATGGAAAGATAAACTCATTGTGATACTCATGAGTTTGTTATGCAGTAGCTTTCAAATCTTATTTCTGTGACTAGGTATTTTACAATAGGCACATATTCACAACCCAGTGACTAAATATTACATGAGGAAACTATGATTTTTAGGCAAAGTTGTATTTGCTGTTATGCTTTTCCTTCCACATCCTATTATCATCTTTTAACCTAGAGACTATGAGGATCTTTACCACTATTTTAGAGCAGTATAGATTTTATACCCCATAATCTTCTCTTATGCCAAATAATTTCTAGCATTGTCCAAGTGTTTTGCAGGATCTAAATGCTGTAAATGCTCCCTTTAAAAGATGACAGAGAACTCAACAACAATGAGAACAAAACAAAGTGAAGTGACAGATACAAAGCTGACTGTATCAAATGTATAGCAGGCAAACTTTGAATAGGGGCTACATATTTAGATCTGGTCAAAATGGAGAGATCCTAACAGAGAAATAAAGAGGAAAATAAAAAGTACTCTAACTAGTAGATTGCCAAATTTCTTAACCTTCTATCCAAGAACTGTAGGTCGCTAGAGTTTAAATGACGTCATGTATCATGAGTCAGAAGACCTGGGCTCCAGTGTCAGCTTCAACACACACCAGCCACGCACCTTTGGCTTCAGAAAAACACTAACATCAAGTAAGTAAGCAAAACTGAAGGCCGTTGTGGGTGTCCATTCAGTATGCAGGGAAACGATATCTGTTGGGAACCACCCTGCCTGGTATCAGATGCTGTAACCCCCACCTAGGCTAAGGCTAAGGGAATGCCCTTGGAACCTTAAGCCAGCAAGGAGACAAAAGCTTATCTCCCTGGCAGGAATGCTGCTTCTGCTGCTTCATTCACAACTGAACCCCAAAGCTTGGTTGGTTAGCCAATGACCGGTAAGATTCCCCAAGGGGGGAACGATCTAAGACAGGCACAATCACGTGGGAGGGCCCCAAAAGAAGGACTTTAGGGGCTACAGCAAAAGGGGGTGATGGACCCTCACTCCTCGGCTTTGACATAGCCTGAGTCCTCTTCGTCTGGGAGAAAATCTCCTTATCTCTTTGTTGCCTCACTTCCCTTGCTCCACCTAAGCCTGAAACAATGACAGGGTGGTGCAGCTCTGTGCTGAAAAGGGCGGATTCCCGGGTGATCAGGCCTAAGAAAGAATATGAAAAATCCTGTGAAACCTCCTTTGTTTAGAATGCTCTGAGTTGAATGATAAGGGTCCAAGGAATTAGTTAGTTTGTTCCTTAAAGTCTTACACCTCTTTGACCCTGACTCAAAATAGACCCTCAGACTTCCTTGTTATCTATTGTTTGATCCTTACTTCCTAGAAATGAGTAATGAGCTTTTACCTGAATTCTTATTCAAACGAAACCAATAAAAAACCTCTCCGGAGCGGGAAACGGAGCGCTCTCCCCACGTGAGGAGTGGCCCTGCTGTTCCTATTCCCCCACAGGACATGGTTGTCTCTGTGTATGTTTTTCTCGTGTTTCAACAAGCCATCCGCAGCATTCCGTGATCACTGCTGGCCAGTGACCCACGCATCAGGTGTCCATTCAGGTTGCCAAGGTTAAAAGGCAGAAGCATTTCACAAAGGTCAGCTTGTGTAACCAGAAATGTGAGAGTCAGAAGAGACCAAGGACAGTCGTTGAGTGCAGTCAAGGAGAGAACATTCCAGGGAAATTGTCCAGGTGCTTGACAGTGACCAACCATCGTGGGATGGTCCTTGGGTTGATGCGTAGTTTTCATATGAAACAATAAGCCTGTCCCACTTTTACATTTATTCCTTCACTCATTCAACAAACACTTTGATGTGAAAGATACAGAACTAGGCAGTGGACATAAAATGGTAAGCAGAATAGACTTGATTTCATCTTATCCTCATGGAATTTATAATCTAGTAGAGCCACTGATTTTAATCAAATGATCTATTTAACTTTAACTTACAAACACATATTACTTAGTATTTTGCCAATTACATTTTTCTGAGCACTTCGTAAATAGTAGCTTATTTACTACTCACAATAGCCTGTGAGATAGGTGATGTTATTATTCTTGTCTTTTTAGTTGAGGAAACTGAGTGTAAAGAAAACTTGCCCAAGGTAAAACGGGTAGTGTGTGTTAGAGCAGGATTTGAATCCAGGCAGTATAGCACCAAGGTCCATGTTCTGAAGCATTTATTTATAACTTCTAATAAGTACTCTATAGGGAAAGTATAGGGTGCTGTAACAGGTTTTAATGAGGGGACCTAATTTAATTTAGGGGGAAGACATGAAATTAGATCAGAAGTTCAAAATAAAGTGGTGTCATTCATGTCAAATGCTGGAGCTAGTTCAAGCAATATGAAATTAAAAATAAGACAGTGATTTTTGCAATGGGGGGGTCACTGGCAGACGTAGTAATAGCTTCAGAGGATACATTGTCAGTTCAGGGTTAATTGTTAGAGCTGCCTAAGGAGGAAAGGACTGCTTTGGGAGATGAGGAATTGCCCCTTGAGATTTTCTTCAGCTAGAAACCACTTCCTATGGGCTTGGCACATAGTATATGCTCAACAAACACATACCTATATATGTATATGACTGGTAGGGATATTATGGAAAGTTGCATGGTTCAACCTGATAAAGTTTGAGATCTCATCCAACCATAAAATTCTACATTTTCACTAATTCTAAATTTGTGATAATACAGTGGATTTGGTTATGCTGAAATTTCCCTTTGCCTTAGCAACATGGTTTTATTTTTTAATTATATTTTATTGATTATAATATTACGGTTGTCCCAGTTTTTCCCGCTTTGCCCCCTACCGCCTCCCTCTCCCTCAGGCAATCCTCACACCATTGTTCATGTCCATCTGTTATGCATGTAAGTTCTTTGGCTACTCCATTTCCTATACTGTACTTTACATTTCCATGGCTATTCTGTAACTATCTATGTGTACTTCTTAATCCCTCAACTCTTCACCCATTCCCCCACTGCCCCCCCACCTGAAAACTATCAAACTATTCTCCATATCCATAATTCTGTCTCTGTTCTTCTTTGCTTAGTTTGTTTTTTAGATTCAATTGTTCAGAGATATGTATTTATTGCCATCTTATTGTTCATAGTTTTGATCCTCTACTTTTTTTTAAATAAGCCCTTTTAACACTACATGTACTAATAGTTTGGTGATGATGAACTCCTTTAGTTTTTTCTTGTCTGGGAAGCTCTTTATCTGTCCTTCAATTCAAAATGATAACTTTGCTAGGTAGAGCGATCTTGGCTGTAGGTCCCTGCTTTTCATGATTTGAATATTTCTTGCTAGTCCCTTCTAGCAAAGTGTCTTTTGAGAAATTACCTGAAAGTATTATGAGAACTCCCCTGTAGGTGACTAACTGCTTTTCTCTTGCTGTTTTTAAGATTCTGTTGAGGTCCTCACTAAGTTCCCTGAACGTCCTTATAACCAGTCTGTTGAATTCTTAGCTGGTTCTCCATTTAGTTGTCTGGCTCTGTCACATTAAAAAAAGTGTTAATTTTATCATTTTTCATTGATATTATCTGAGGTACCGATGAAGCAGTTCCAGGATGCAGATTCACAGAGGGTGCTTTACACTAAGACTGCTATGGCAGGACAAGTCAGATGTCCGCTGGAATGACATTCTGTGACAGGACACCTTCTGTATCCCCAGCACCTATAGCAATCCCTCACTGATGGATATGCACATGCTTTCTAATTTTTCTCAATTGCAAACAATAATCTACTAATATTAGTGTACATACTTTTTGTGTACTTGAGTAGGTCTGAAGAAAAAAATTCTAGAAATGAAACTTCTGATTAAAGAATAAGTATATTTGCCCTGGCTGGTGTGCCTCAGTGCACTGAGTGGTAGCCTGTGAACCAAAGTGCTGACAGTTCAATTCCCAGTCTGGGCACAGGCCTGGGTTGCAGGCCAGGCCCCTAGTTGCGAGTGTGCTAGAGGCAACCAAACACTGATATTTCTCTCTCTCTCTTTCTCCTTCCCTTCCCCTCTCTCTAAAAATAAATAAATAAAATCTTTTAATAAAAGAGTAAGTATATTTTACACACCTGTAGTTATTTCCAAAATGCCATTCAAAGAAGTCACAGCAATATACACTTTCTGCAATTTGTGTTTCAGAAGTATTGACTCATGAAGACAGTCACTAAGGAGACAGTTGTAAACTGTCTCTGTGTGTATCAGAGCTTGGAGCACACTTTATTAGATTCCTGTTGAACACTAAAGATTCCATTTTGCATGCTGTCTGTTCTCCAGAGACATGGGTTGATGACACATTTTTTAAAAATGATAGTTGATGCATAATATTATATTAATTTAATGTGTACTACATAGGAATTTGACATTTATATATTTTATGATGTGAACACCTAGTAACCATCTGTCACCAAAGTTATCACATTATTGTTGATTATATTCTCCTTCATTTTTTCACCCATTCCTTTTCCCCCCTCCCCTCTGGCAACCATCAGTTTGTTCTGTGTTCTATGAGTCTGTTTTGTTTTGTTTTATTTGTTCATTTGTTTTGATTTTTTAAAAGTCCACATATCAATGAAATGATACAATATTTTCCTTTCTCTGCCTTGATGACAACTTCTATCTCTATTTTTTGAGACCTGAGACATTGTTTCCCAGTGATTGATTATGTACTTTGGTCTGTTTTGAAGCAATTCTTGGTTTGTCTGGTCATTTGTGTTTTGCTTCTTTTCATTTGCCAGTTTTTTGATAGGGGAAAGACCTGGTCCAGGAAATGATAACCATGGGGAGGTAGGATGGGGGGTGTAATTCCTTGTGCATTTCTGTATACTTGTGTCTAGAGCACAGGAGTGAGGGACAGAGCAGGGTCCAGGAATCTCTAGAAGGGCAGGTTTGGAATATACACCGAAGGAAATATAGAGGGTTACAGAGTTTGGTACATAAGATCACAGGCCCTGGTGTAAAAGGCACAGCAAAAATATAGGAAGGAAATGCAACAAAAATGCTTCAACAGTTATCTTTCAGGGCTAAGCCTTTTCATTCTCTCTGACTTTTTTATATTTAAAATTTTTTCTACAGTGAGCATATGTTGTTGGAATGTATTTGATTTCCAATTTAAAAGAGAAAAAAAAACTAAAGGACTTTGGTTTTAGTTCTGCCACTTGCTAATTCTGTGACCTCATGAAAATTTTAAAATTGTGCTTAGTCATAGTCCTCTCATTCCTTTTTAAAATCATTTAAAAATTGTTATTTTATTACAGTTATTCCAAATTTTCCCCCTTTTCCCTTCTCCGTCCATCCCACCCCCCACTCCTACAGTCAATTCCCACACTGTTGTCCTTGTCTGTGGGTTATTTGTACATGTTCTTTGTCTGGTCCTTTCCCCTTCTTTCCACCATTATCTCTTTTCCTCTTCTCCTCTGGTCACTTTTAGTCTATGCAGCAGAAAGAAAGAAGAAACTCCTACCCTTTGTGACAACGTGGATAGAACTGGAGAGCATTATTCAAAGTGAAATAAACTAGTTAGTGAAAAACAAACACCATTATGATCTTGCCCATAAGAGGAATCTAATGAACAAAATAAACAAATGAACAAAACAAGAGTCCTCTCATTCTTAAAATAGGAATAAATAGGTAATTGTGAGAATTAAGTGAGATAAAAAGTGTTTAGCGCCCATTAAGGACGTGATATGTATATAATAGAGCCCAATGAATTGTATGATCATTATAATCATTATCATTACTTGCGGTGGTGATGGCAGTAAACACCTTATATATACATGTAGTGAACTATTTCAATAATATTATATGGTAAGAACTCTTTCAGATAACTCCTAATTGAAAAACTATTGCAGTCCTCAGGAAATCAAATACAGGAGAGTAAAAGTAAATGCTACAGGTTTCTCAAAAAGAATGCTTTTTTATACATGGCCTTTGAATAGAGATTCACTTTAAATCTAAGGAAAACTTCATGTATTTTTAATCAATATCTTGTTATAGTGACATATACTCTCCAGATTTTCCTCATGAAACATAATTATTAGTTCTTACCTTGGAATCAGGCCCATATATATGACTAGGGGGTCATAATGCTAGCACCAATGTTTATGATTTGGGTATTCAGATAAAATCCAAGATATTGTTTATACTTTTTAAAAATCATCTTTCACATTTTGTGAAAGGGTCTCTTTATGGATCAAATTCAGGTTTTTAAATTCATTTATTAATAATCTACAAATAATTTCACTTAACTTTGGATTATGTTTTTGTTTTCACAACAGAGTAGGGACTGTTATTCATTAGTATTCATATATCAAGAGAAAAAAAACTTTATTAAATTTATGGCTGAGGAAGCTGGGGAGTTTTTCTTAATGTTAGGGTGGCCAGTGACCACTGGCTGTGAAAGATTCACAATGAGAGGGAAATGGAGAGAGCAAAGTTTTACTTGCTTCTCAGGGAAGGAAAGGGGATAGGCCTGGAGAAAGGCACCAGCCCTGAGGGGTTAGGGATTTGAGCTTTTATTGGGTTATAAAGGGCAAGGGGGTTGTGGCTGGGTAACTGGGGCGTTTGTAGAGCAGGATGTTCCCGTTGGTCTCCTATAGGCTGCAGCTTGTTTGGACGCCATCTGAGGCTTTTCTGTCAGTCTTGTCCTGGACCTCCGCACCTTCAGGGCGCTTCCAGTAATTTTCTAGTCCTGACAACAGAGACTCATGAAACAAGAGTCCGTCATGCTTTAGGGGATCCAGCTAGCTTTGGCAAAGAGGGCCTGAAAAAGGGGCTTTTATCCTTTTACTTAATATTAATTGTTCAAATCATCCCATCACTTCAATTTTTCTACTGGTGGGAAGAAGCCTCCTCTCTGACAATCACAGAGCCCTAGCCTGAAGTGCTTTCTCTGCATGCTCTTGTTTTTGGCCTGCCGTGTTTGGTTGTCATCTCCTCTGTGTGGAGAGAGGTCTCTGGGCTTGTTCATAGTTAAGCGAGGGACTACGCAGGATTTTTCACTAAAAATGGATTTGTATATGTAAACAGTGTTAATGTTGTGTTTTCCTTTTTAGTCCTTATATATACACATATATATATACACTTTTTAAAAGCAAACTTGTGATTATAGTAAAAAAAAATAATCTTTTAACTTAATTATACGAGGTCCAGGGCAAATAAGACCCCTTTTTATTACAAAGTCATAAGCATATAATTCTGTAACATGACAATATCGCACTCACGTACAGCATATGACATTTTACGTGAAGTGTTCAAATTAAAGCTACAAATTATTATACCCATATTATTACCCTACCAACCACACTCAAGCAGATGTTACTTCTCGTGGACCCTGTATAATGGGAATTTCTCCATGTTTGTAAATAGTCTCAGAATAATACTCTCTTTTCAGTGTTGAAGTTTGTTTTTTTTTGCTATTTCCAGTAATGTTATGGTGAAAATTTTTGCACATAGATTTTTAGAGAATTAAAGACTTCATATTTGAGTATCACTGAAAACCATAGCCATATGTAAGACTGTAGATACAGAAAACACATTTTTAAAGTTTGTACATTGACTTTTTAAAAATCTATTATGAAATTGTTTATAAACATTTAAAAGATCTGTGGTCTTTGACTGGCAATGCATAAAATGCTGTAAAATGTTTATTACATAAAAATGTTATTCCAGAAGAATTGATGTGTATAAATCTGAAAGGAAGTTTTTGGCCATCTACTTTAAACTCATGATTCTAGTTTTGACCTGAACTCGAGGCATTAGTCCTTATTTTTTGTTAGTAAATGTTTTAATTGTTATTGACATTTGTGTTCTTATTTTTCAAATTACAGTTTGTTTTCAAATCAGTCTTGGGGTTTTAAAAGAGTTTGTGTCATTAGAAATACATGTTGATGTATATAGCTTTCTCCTGGAAAAATCTTCTCTGGGGAAAAAAGGCAGAAGACTTTAAAGACCACATTTTTAGAAATATGAACTGCAGGTGTGCTATGAAGTCTTTAATTTTCAAACATGTTTGTCTCCTCAGAGCCTGGCACAGTCGCTGGCACTGTGCAGGCCCCCAGTGAGCGGTGAGCGTTCATTGGTGCTAAAGCGACCAGGGCCTTTGGTGAGAGACCTGTGGAGTACTGATGTGGTAAGACGTGGATCTGCGTTGTCAGCCCTCCTGCCATTAGAGCCATCTTGCTGATTTAAAGCGATGCCAGTGCTCAGGTGTCACAGCAGGACAATCAAGTGAGAATCTCAGTGGGCTGGGGCCCAGGAATTGCCTATGTTGTAAAAGTTTTCCAGATCATTCTACTGTGTACTGGGGCTGAGAACCACTCAGGCAGGTCAAATTTTTTTTTGGGGGGGGAGTAAATTTCTTCTAACTTTTCCCTAATTAATTTTTTTCATTTTACAGTCATTACATTAATATCAAATAACCTAGGCTTCCTTCCTATGAGATTTAATGCAGGCATTTGCCCATCTTTTATAATTCTGGTAGTTCTTCTCCCCTCTCTCCAAATTTTTTTTACCTTCTTTTCCTTTCCACTTTTATTTAGTACATTTTAATATTCAATATAAGAAAGATAGAGATCTCGAAGGTAATGAAGTTTTGCTCTCTTAGCCTTTGTTCTACCAACTGGGTTTATTATAACCTAACCCTTTAATCACTAGTACGGAAATTGGCCCTGGAAATGGTAGCTGGCAAGTACATGTACACAGTTAGTGAGGGGCCTCTCTTACAAATGCTATTTGTAATCCAACAAACAGTGGCTTTGGGACTTGAAAAATTCAATGAGAGAGCAGAGTTAATTTTAAAAGCTATTTAAAGTTCAAGGAGTTTTTGCCTTCAAAGGCAAAGCAAAGTTAAATTAAGGGGTTTAAAATCATAGTTCTGAGTGTGATGTTTTTAAAAAGACATACTTTTATAACTAGGTTAGGGTACAGTTTTGCCTAAGATTATAAACACTGCTTTTTAATCTTTTTTCTTGTTTTTATGACTCATGGGTAAGAACTACCAGAATTAAAGGCCTTTTTGGTGTTCTTTTGTAGTAAAACACTGTATTCTTTCCATAGTAAATAAAACAACCTCAAAAATTATGATCCCAGTTGTAAGATAAATAGATGGATAATTAGAGTGGTTTTAAAAAGAATTGTCCCACACAACAACATAAACAAGAAAATGTTAATTTAGTGAATAAAAATACTCTATCGGTAGAACATATAATTTGAGAAAATATTTGTTCCAGAGGAACTAGCATTCCTAGAAAAGCATGAAAAATATCTCACTTCAAATTATAAACAAATACCTATGTAATAAGTTTATTAGATATAAAATAAAGAGAAAACTTGACTGTTTTGCTAAGGGAAAATAAATCAGTCAAACTACATCATTCAGATCACTCAGATGTACTCTTAATTGAATTTAAGTTAGCAAAATAATTACCTGCTTTAAATTTATTTTTACATTTTATCATATTATCATCATTCTTTTTATTACTATGTATAATTATAGTGTCACTGCCCAGTAAATAATTGATTTCAAAATTTAAAAGTATACTTAAAAGTATACTTAAATAAGAAATATCTTATTTCTTGTTAAGATTATAAAATTTTTAAATGAACACATTAAACTACCTAGTTGTTTGGTTAATATTTACCCAAGGAAATACTTGAAGGTAAACAAACTTAAAAACTAAAGATTGAATTAGTTTGTTTACATGAATTTATGCTTTATTCTTTGTTTTTCCTCCTAATTGCAATGTTTGTACATAAAGTAAATGAACTAAATTTTTAAAAATTTTGGGAAGTTAACCAGAAAGCATGTCTGCTGTCATGTATTCACACTGCTGTGATTGTACATGTATAACAAAAGTATTAAATGGGTAGATTTAGAAAAAGAACAGCCATGTTACCTGTGAAATTAATGGGGGAGTTCTATTCCCATGACATGTTATTATTGGATTTTTACTCCTGAGTATAAATTTTAAGTTTTAATCCTTTTCTTTTCTTTCATTGGCTCCTCCTTTCTCCTCCCCTCTTCCCTTCTTCTTTTCCTTCCTCCCTCCTTCATTTCTCTTCCTTTCCTTTCCTCCCTTTCTTCTTCCATAAAACATGTAGTGAGTTGATGCTATGCAATGTGTATTGTGTCAAGTCTGGGGACAGGAGGAAGACAGACCTTGCTTAAAGACAATTTTATATTCTAAGTTGGATCACTTAGAAGAAAAATGGAAACTCAATGAGGAATTATGATACTATTAAATAGTAATTATAATAACTATCATATGTTTACTAGCTATTGGTGGTGTTCTAAATACCTTATTTCTATTTTTTAATTAATCTTAACAACCCTATGAAACTAGCAGCTTTGCTTCCCCTCTTCTATAGGTGTAATTGAGGCCCTAAAAGAGTTAAATAACTTGGCCAAGGTGCAGAGCAGTAAGCCCGGGGAAATGCAATTTAAATTCAGGAAGTCTGACTCCAGAACCTATAGTCTCAGCCACTAAACTGTCCCCCACACCAGAGAAATTCTTTAATTGAAGAGAAGGAAGGAAATTAAACAGTTTGGTTGGTTTATTTTGATCATAAAGATAATTTTTTTCTGTGCTCTTTATATAAACATAATTTTAACCTAGCTGAGCAGTGAAGATTTCATCTTGATTATGTGGTTGCTATGGGTTGTTTTCATAAGGTTTAGTTCACAGTTATCTTTTTATATATGGGATCCAGTTTGGATTGAAAATATTTTGACTGCAGAACTGGAAGTTGTCTTGACTGCAAAGTAGATTGATCAACTAAACCTTCCAATTGAATGGCTTTTCAAATGGGCTTGGCAAAGGATATGTATACAATGAAGATCAATGTAATGTGTAAGCATTGATTGGTACAGTGTTCCCTTAGGAGAAATGGTTAATATTGTGCTAGTAGCATTTCCCACTCCAATTCTGAGATAAATAAGGGAATCTTTCAATTTGGGAGCTGATGTGCTATCTATAGTTATAGCTATAGCCTTATCCAGCAGCTGATATTTCAAATTCTAAAGATAGATGCTTCACTTACAGTGTGTGGGTATCTGTGTTGTAGATGTATCAAATGGTTTCTAAGTTTTTTCACGTATGAATGAGCCAAAAATCCTAGAGAGAGAGAGAAAAAAAGAATTCTTTGTATATTTTGGATAACTGTCCTTTATCAGATGCATCTTTTGCAAATATTTTTCCCCAAACTATTGCTTGTCTTCTCAGTCTCTTGATATTGCCTTTCACAGAGTCCAAGTTTTTAGTTTTCATGAAGTCCAGTTTATCAATTATTTCTTCATGGGTTGTACCTTTGGTATTTTATCTAAAAGGTAATTTCCATACCCAGCATCAGCAAGGTTTTCTCTTATCTTACCTTCTAAGAGTTTTAAAGTTTGCATTTTACATTTGAGTCTATGATCTATTTTTTTGGAAGGGTGAGAAGTCTGTGTCTGACACATTTTTGCATGTCAATGACCAGTTGCCCCATACCATTTGCTGAAAACATTATCTCTGCTCCATTAGCAGTTGTCTTTATTGATAATATGGAGTCTTCTTATGCATGAACATGCAGTATCTCTCTGTTTATTTAGTTATTCTTTTATATATTCTATCAGAGTTTTGTAGTTTTCCTCATATAGATCTTGTACATGTTGTAATAGATATACATGTAGTTAAATTTTTATTTAATAAATGTTAATATGCCTTTTAACCAAAAAAAGATTTTATTTATTTACTTGTAGAGAGAGGGTAAGGAAGACAGAAAGAGAGAAGAGAAACATCAGTGTGTGAGAGATACATTGATCTTTTGCCTCCAACATACCTGCAACTGGGGACCTGGCCTGCAACGTAGGCATGTGCCCTTCTGGGAATCAAACCAGTGACCTTTTGGTTCACAGGCTGCTGTGCAATTCACTGAGCAACAGCAGCCAGGGCTAACTCATTATTTTTAATGACCATATAATATGTAATATATAAGTATACCAAAGTTTATTTAGCTAGTACCCTATTTTTGATAATTCTGGGCAACTTGTATTTTTACTTGGAGACAATACAGCAAATAGTACATGTGTGTTTACACATTTCCATAATTGCCTCTCAAGCATAAATACCAAGAGATGGATTTTCTAGGTCAGAGTGCATGTGCCTTTTAAATTTGATAAGCATTGTCAGTTGCATGAGTGCCTATTTGTCCACAGCCTACTAAAAAAAATTGGAAAGATTTATAAATGATTAATGACAGAAACACAAATAATTATGGTACTGCAATAAACCAATTTTATAAAGATATTAATTGACAGCTTATTTTATAATATTTAAATGTTAAGTATAAAGGAGGTTTTACATGAAATGTTTATAGCATAGTACCAAGAATAAAAAGTAGAATGCTTTGCATGTAAAATTATGTATGTCTAGAGATGAGAAATAAAAGAATACATGGAAAAGTGAAAACAGGTTGAGCGGTAGAAGTAGAGATAACTTTTTTCTTTTTGTTCTTTGATATTATTATTATATTGTTTGTGCCATAAATACAATAAAAATGGTAATCTTTAAGTAATAAACAGGAAAGATCAATATAAAAATACTTACCAGATTTATTGGCTTGTCTCAATCCAGCCTCGATTTGCTACTTATCTGTCAAACAGACAATGACAGATGATGTGTATGATAGAATACAGTTTGGCCATAAAAAAGGAAATCTTCATTTTTACGACAGCATGGATGGAACTGGAAAAGGTTATACTAAGTTAAATAAGCAATCAGAGAAAGAAAAATACTATATGATCTCACTTATGTGTGGAATCTAATGAACAAAATAATTTGTGTGTGTGTGTGTTGAAACCTGGGGTTGAACCAGGGACTGAACAAAATAATTTAACAAACAAAATAGAAACGGAAGCATAAATTCATGGAAGAGACAAACAGCTGTCAGAGGGGAGGAATGCAGACAACAGTATGGTGATAGCCAGAGGGAAAGGGGGGGTGGTGAAGGGAAATGGAAGAGGGCAAAGTAGGGGGAAATGGGAATAAAAAGAGACTTTACTTGGGGTGGTGGCCATACAATGCAGTATGCAGATGATGTTTTGTTGAGTTGTATACTTGAAACATGTACTGTTTTGTTGACCAATGCTACCCCAATTAACTCAATAAACACAATAAAAAACCAAAACAAAACAAAAAAAATGATTTGTGTGTTCATGTTTTGGGGACTAAGTGCTTTAAAAAGATGAAACTTTTTTAAAAAAGATTTTATTTATTTGTTTTTAGAAAAGGGAATAGAGAGAAAAAGAGAGGGAGAGAAACATCAATGCGTGGTTGCCTGTTGAGAGCCCCCAACAGGGGACCTGGCCCACAACCCAGGCATGTGCCCTGACTGGGAATCAAACCAGTGACCCATTGGTTTACAGGCCAGAGCTCAGTCCACTGAGCCACACCAGCCAGAGCAAAAGATGAAACTTCTCTAATGGAGAATGCCAAATGCTGAAAGAACTATTGGCACATAAGTTGTGAAACTCACTGGTTTAACACACCCTGTAGATTTACCACAGTCTCTTGAATTTGAGCAAGTGTTCGTATGTTTAAATTTTTCTTTTGCCTGAAATGCCATAAAGGGTATCTTTCACTAATTTTTTCTCCTTAAGTAGTATTTTAAGTTTCAATAATAAAGACAAAGTTACTAAGTTGATAAAATGGAATTATGATAAGAAATACCTTTGCTAATCCTGAAACAGGCTTTGAAGAACAAGAAGGCTTTGGCCAGGTACAGAGGAAATGAACCCAGGTATTTAGTAACAGCTCGAACCAAAAGATAACAGCAGCTATGACCCAGGGTCTGCATGGCTCTAAGGGATCTATCCAACTTGATCCGAGAGTGCCCGTAGTGATGTAATGGAAAATAAGGTTAGCTAGGCAGATGGCTGTGAGAGAAGGGTAGGCATCGAAAGCCAAGCAGAAAACAATTTGGATTCAATGCGGTTAACTGAAATAAGGAGACACTCTAAGATTCTCAGCCTCAGCCAAGAGTTAAGAAAAGGTGAACAGTTGTTATCTTCAGCAGGATGGGGAGGTGTGTTCTTATCTAGTTCTGGGGTGGGGGGAAGAAAGGGCATGTCCAGTTTGAAAACAAAACAGCATTTTTTTCTCATTGATTTAAAGTGTTTTCAGTCACAAGGTTTGCTTTATTCTAATCTTCAAATAATGTTAAAAGAATATATAGGAATTTTGGGGTTTTGTTTATCAAATGCAGTCGTGGCTTAAAAATTGTTGAGAAACACAGACTATAAGCTAATTTAATTAAAATAATGGTATATAACAAAACAGTTATAATTTAAAAAAATTACCCACCTTTCCTTTTGCCCAGTTTCACCCCTCAAGCTTTAGTCTGTTTCCAGTGTCTTCTGGTATTTATTTTCATATATAAAAATTATGTGTTTATGCTACTATATCTTGATATTATCAATTTTATACATGATCTATTGACCTTTCACATTGGTAAATAAAGATTTAGCTGTCTCATACACCCTGCTTCCCCTCACTCTAGCTTCCCAATGTAATTAAATCACAGATTTGTCTAAGTTTTATTCTGTATTTACATGATTGAGACTGTCTACACATATTTCCTTGCTGATCTAGTAGTATACCGTGATTATGCTTTCTTTCTTTTTCCTTGGAGTTAATAATTGTGTCGATTTATTAATTTAGTAGTCTTTTAAATAAGTCTTCACATAACCCATGACTTTCCAGATAATCTGAGTTCCATTTTAAATTTATTTCCAGAAACCTTTGCTCTCCTGCTCCTGTCTCAGCTGGTCACTTTCTACCCCCATGTATGGTTTGTCATTCTGTCACTTTCTTTTGCTATTATCCTGGAAACTTCCCTCACTCTCTCTCTTTGTTGGGTCCCTTGTTTCCTGAATCATATTTTCTTTTTTACTCGTTTTCTCCCAATTTGAGACTTTGCATGCCTGCAAATGGCTTTGAATCTGCAGAGTATTCTCAGGGGTTGTTCAGACACTCGAGTCTTGTGCCTGACTGCAGGTAGGTAGGTGCTTGGGGACTTGGACAGAGAAAGAGAGCTGATGAATGATGGGGATGTGCTTTTCTGATGAATATAAAAACTTGCACTTCATTCCTTATTTTTAGCTGCATTTGAGCTTTTCTGCACTCATTGTCCTTAAGCCCAAGAACTTTTTGATTCATATTTACAAGGAATCAATCCCAAGCCTGAGAATTTGGGAGGGAATGTCACCAACTCTTTGAGGTCTGTGTCTTATGCAGACTCTCAAATGATTCTCTTAATTCCAGATCTCTGCCTTATACTCCCTTTTTATAAAACTCAGTTTTTTTAAAATTTATTTAATTGTTTATGCTATAAGAGTTGTTCTGTTTTTTCCCCTTTTGCTCCCCTCCTCCTAGCCCCCCGCTCATTCCCATAGTGGATCCCCAGACAGTTGTCCATGTCCATGCGTCCTGCATCTTTGTTCTTTGATCCTTCACCTTCTTCCAACCAGTCCCCCCTCCCCACTCCCCTCTTACAGCTGTCAGTCTCTTCCAGGGTTCTTTACCTTTGATTCTATTTTGCTCGTTAGTTTATTTTGTTCATTAGATTCCACTTACAAGTGAGATCATATGGTATTTGTCTTTCATTGACTGGCTTATTTCACTTAGCACAATGCTCTCCAGTTCCATCCATGCTGTCACAAAAGGCAAGAATTCCTTCTATGTTACTGCTGCACAGTACTCCATTGTATAAGTACAGCACAGCTTTTTTTTTAACCACTCATCTACTGATGGCCGCTTAGGCTGTTTCCAAGTCTTGGCTATTGTAAATAGTGCTGCTGTGAACATAGGGATGCGTGTATTCTTTTGAATTGGTTATTCAGCATTCTTAGGATATATTCCCAGAAGTGAAATCAGTGGGAAAAGGCAGTTCCATTTTTCATTTTTTAAGTAAACTCTATACAGTTTTCCAGAGTGCTTGCACTAGGCTGTATTTCCACCAAAAGTACAGTAGGGTTCCCCTTTCTCCACATCCTCACCAGCACTTGTTGTTTGTTGATTTATTAATGATCGCCATTCTGAGAGGCATGAGGTAATATCTCACTGGGGTTTTAATTTGCACCTTTCTGATGGCTAGTAATGTTGAGCATTTTTCCATCTGTATGTCCTCCTTGGAGAAGTGTCTATTCAGGTGCTTTGTTCATTTTTTTTTTTTTGAATTGGATTATTTGTCTTTCTGGTGTTGAGTCATATGAGTTCTTTATATGTTTTGGAGATTAAACTCTTGTCCGATGTATCATTGACAAATATGTTCTTCCATAGAGTAGGTTCCCCTTCTCATTTTGATGATGGTTTCTTTAGCTGTGCAGATGATTTTAATTTGATGTTGTCCCATTTGTTTATTTTTTCCCTTTGTTTACCTTGCCCTAGGAGATAATATTGGCCAAAGTATTGCTATATGAGATACGTGAAATTTCACTGCCTATGTTTTCCTATAGGATTTTTATGGTATCATGAGTTATATTTAAGTATTTTATTTATTTTGAGTTTATTGTGCTGTATGGTATAAGTTGATAGTCTAGTTTAATTTTTTTTTTTTGCAAGTGCTAGTCCTGTTGTCCAAACACCATTTAATTAAAAAAACTGTCTTTACTCCACTGTATGCTCTATTCTCCTTTGTCAAATATAAATTCACTATAAAGGCATGGGTTTATTTCTCAGCTCTCTATTCTGTTCCATTGATCTATGAGTCTGTTCTTATGCCCCTCCAGAGTATTTTGATTACAGTGGTCTTATAGTATAGTTTGATATCAGGCATTGCAATCCTTCCAAATTTATTCTTCTTTCTCAAGATTGCTGTGACTAATTGGGGTCTTTTTTGGTTCCATGTAAATGTTTGGAATATTTGTTCTAGATCTGTGAAATATTCCATTGGCGTTTTAATAAGAATTTTGTTGAATCTATAGATTGCTTTGGGTAATATAAACATTTTAATGATGCTAATTCTTCTCATCCATGAACATCAGCATCCGTATGCTTCCACTCATTTGTATCTTCCTCAATTTCTTTCTTCAGTGTCCTATCATTTTCTGAGTACACGTCTTTCACTTCCTTGGTTAAATTTATTCCCAGGTAATTTTTTTCTTTGTTGCTATGGTAAATGGGATTTTTTTCTTAGTTTCTCTTTCCGATAGGTCATTGTTGTTGTACAAAAATGCCATAGATTTCTGAGTATTGATTTTGTATCCTGCTATTTTGCTGAATTCACTTTTTAGTAGAATTTTGGGGCTCCAATTGGATTTTCTATGTACAATGTCATGTCATTTGCAAATAATGACAGTTTTACGTCCTCCTTTCTAATTTGGATGCCTTTTATGTCTTCTTGTCTGATCACTGTGGCTAGGACTTCCAGTACTATGTTCAATAAGAGTGGTGAAAGTGGATACCACTGTTTGTTCCTGAACTTAAGGAAAATGCTTTTAGTTTTTGCCCATTGAGTATAATGTTGGCTTTAGGTTTTTCATATATAGCCTTTATTATGATAAGGTATATCCCTGTTCCCACTTTGCTGAAAGTTTTTTACCATAAATGGGTGCAGTATTTTATCAAATGCTTTTCTGCATCTATTGGTATGACCATGTAGTTTCTATCTCTTATTTTGTTTAAGTGATGTATTACATTTATTGACATGCAACTATTGTACCAAGTTTGCATTCCCAGGATAAATCCCATTTGATCATAGTGTAATCTTTTTAGTGTATTGTTTGAACCAGTTTGCTAATATTTTGTTGAGGATTTTAACCTCTATGTTTACCAGGCATATTGGGCTATACTTTTCTTTCTTTGTTGTGTCTTTACCTAATTTTGGAATTAGGGTAATACTAGCCTCATAAGAAAAGCTTGGAAATCTTCCCTCTTCTTGAATTATTTGGAATAGTTTGAGAATGACAGGTGTTAGTTCTAGTAAAATTTGCCTGTGAAGCTATCTGATCCCGAACTTTTGTTTGTTGGGAGTTTTTTGATTATTGCTTCAATACCATTAGTTGTTATTGGTTTATTCCTTTTCTGTTTCTTTCTGATTCAGTTTTAGAAGATTGTATGTTTCCAGAAATTTATCCATTTCACCCACGTTGTCCAATATCTTGGTACATAGTTGTTCGTAGTAATCTCTTACAATTCTTTGTATTTCTGTGGTATCAGTAGTTATTTCTCTTTCATTTCTGACTTTTTTTGAGGGAGGCTCTGTCTTTTTTTCTTGATGATTCTGGTTAAAGGTTCATCAATTTTGTTCGTCTTTTCAAAGAATCAACTACTGGGTTCATTGATTTAAAAATTTTTTTTAGTCTCTCTGTAATTTATTTCCCCTTTGATCTTTTTACTTCCTTCCTTCTACTCACTCTGGACTTTGTGTGTTGTTTTTCTAGTTCTTTTAGGTGTATAGTTAGGTTGTTTGTTTAAGATTTTTCTATCTTCTTGAGGTAGATCTGTAATCCTATGAACTTCTGTCTTAGGACTGCCTTTGCTGTGTCTGATAGGTTATAGGTTGTTGTGTGTTCCTTTTGATTTGTTTCCAGTTACTTTTTGATTTCTTCCTTGATCTCATTAATGGTCCATTTATTATTTAATAACATGCTATTTAGCTTCCATGTATTTGAATGTTTTTGAGGTTTTTTTAAATCAAGGTTGATTTCTAGTTTCATGCCATGATCTAAGGAAATGCTTGACAGAATTTCAACTTTTTTGAGTTTGTTAAGACTTGCTTTGTGACCTACTATATAGTCTGTCTTTGAGAATGATCCATGTGCACTTGGTAAGAATGTATATTCTGCTGCTTTGGGCTGAAATGTTATGTAACTATCAATTGAATTAATTTGATCTGGTGTCATTTAAGGTCACTGTCTCCTTGTTGATTTTTTGTCTAGAAGGTCTATTCATTGGTGACAGTAGTGTGTTAAAATCCTCTGTGATGACTGTATCGCTGTCAGTCTCTTCCTTAAAATCCGCCAAGATTTTCTTTATATATTTAGGTGCTCCTATATTGGGTGTATATATACTTACAAGGGTTATATCCTCTTGTTGGATTGATCCCTTTAGTATTATGTAGTGACCTACTTTGTCTCTTATTAAGGCCTTTGTTTTGAAGTTTGTCAGATACAAGTATTGAGACCCCAGTTTTAGTTTCATCTCCATTTGCATGGAACATTTTTTTCCATCTCTTCACTTTCAGCTGTGTAAATCTTTTGTTCTGATGTGGTCTCTTGTAAGCAGCATATCTATATGGGTCATCTTTTCTCATCCGTTCATCTACCCTATGTCTTTTGATTAGAGCATTTAATCCATTTACATTTACACTTAAATCTACATTTAAGGTTATTATTGATAGCTACTTATTCATTGCCATTTTATCTCTTTATACCTATGCCCCCTTCCCCCCAACATTTCTCCTTAAAGCAGTCCCTTTAACATCTCTTGCAATGTTTGTTTGGTGTTAATGAACTCCTTTAGCCTTTTATTTGTCTGAAAAGCTCTTTTTTTCACCTTCAATTTTAAATGGTAGCCTTTCTGGATAGAGTGGTCTTGGTTGCAGATCCTTGCTTTTCATTACTTTGAATACTTCATGCCAATCCCTTCTGGCCTGAAGTGTTTCTGTTGAAAAATAAGTTGACAGTCTTCTTGGGACTCCCTTGTAGGTAACTGACTGTTTCTCTCTTGCTTCCTTTAAGATTCTTTCTTTGTTTTTAAAATTCACCATTTTAATTATCATGTGTCTTGGTGTGGGTCTCTTTGGGTTCATCATGATTGGGGCTCTCTGTACTTCCCAAACTTGTATGACTTTTTCCTTCCCCAGGTTAGGGAAGTTACAGAAAACTTCCTTCATTATTTCTTCAAATAGGTTTTCTACCCCTTGCTCACTTTCTTCTCCTTCTGGTATCCCTATGATGTGGATACTATTACATTATATGTTGTCCCAAAGTTCCCTTAAACCATCCTCATTCTTTTTAAGCCTTTCTTTCTTTTTGTTGCTCTGATTGGGTGTTTTTTTCTGCTTTGTGTTCCAAATCACTGGTTCAGTCCTCTTCTTTATCTAGTCTGCATTTAATTCCTTTTTGTGTATTCTTCATTTCAGATATTGCATTCTTCATTTCCAACCTGTTCTTATTCATAGTGTCTATGTCCTTCTTCCTGCTGATGTAATTCTCACAAAGTTCCTCGTAGCTCTCACTAAGTTCCCTGATAACCTTATAACCATTACTTTGAATTCTATGTCTGATAAATTGCTTGTCTCAATTTCATTTAGCTCTTTTTCTGGGGATTCCTCCTTTTTCATTTTGAGTTGTTTCTTTCTCTCCCTATCTTTGCTGACTCTTCTTATTTGTTTCTATGTATTAGATATATCTGCTTTGACTCCCTGTCTTTGTGGGGTGGCCTTTTGTGGTAGGAGTCCTGTGGGACTCAGTGGTACAGTCTCCTTGGTCTCCTGAGCTGGATGCTCTAGGAATGTCCCTTGTTGGGTTATATGGACTGTCCTATTGTATCTGGCTTTTGATTGCCGTTGTCCTGTGCCTTGGTGGGATCTCCCCTCTGGCTGGCTAACTGTGAGGCTCCACCCCCACAGTATCTCATATGCTGTCATACAGGTTCTGACAGAAAAAACAAAACCACACACACACAAAAAGTATTAAAATAAGCAAAGAAAATATCTCCAATAACAACAGCAAAATCAACAAAAGAGCAAAGAATAATAAGAATGGAAAGAGAAATAGAATAGTAAAAGAAAAAAGAATATGAGAAAACCAAAGAAAAGAAAAATGATTATAAGAGAAGGAAGAGAAACATTAAGAGTAAGGAATATGAAGAGAAAATCACCAAAAAAGAGCAAAGAAAAAGAAAAAATAAATAAACAAAAAAAGAATAAAGAAGGAAAAAAGGAAGAAAAAGGAAGAGTAAATCATAAGAGATATGAAAGAAAAAATAGAGAAAAAAACAAAAAAAATTGAAGAAAAAGAAAAAATAATAAAAAAGCTATGCAAAAGAAAAAATTAAATAATGTAAAAGAACGAAGTGGAATTTGTCTCAGCAGAGATTAGTGCTTACCTGTGGAGTTCTCCTTTTGGATGAGGCAATTATGTTGTCTGGAGCTGGTATAAGCCAATGTCAGATGTTATCCATGTCCAGCCCTCAGCAGTCTGTTCAAAGCTACAACAGTTTGTGGCTGTCCCAAGTCTTGATTTGCACCCAGGACGGGCCTCACTACACTGCAAAGCTGGCTTTTATCAGCACAGAGTCCAGGGATGAGTCAGCAAATGACCAAAGGCACTACATGATCTGCCTCCACTGCTGTTAGTCTTAGTCTAGCCACTAACCTGTTTCTGAGAGGGACTCTGATGGAATCAGGATGATGGACTCCTGGGTCTTTCATGGGAGGTGCCATTCAGACTTCAGAAAGATGGTGGATGTGTTCCCCTGTCCCTGAGCTACAAGTCTGAGTCTGTCCCAGATTATTGCCCTGAATTTGGCAGGGCAGCACTCCTTGTAGGAAAGCAGGTGGGGCCACCAGAGCCCAGAATTTGGGTCTACTAGAAACAGTAGGGTGTTTCTATGGCTTTCCTGTGAGGAGAAAGAGCCAGTCTCATTCCCAGGACAGTGTATGGGATGGCAGTACCCTAAAGCCAGTCTCTGACACCCCCTCTGTCTGCCTATGCTGTCTCCTCAGCAAGGGTTAAGAAGCAGGGCAAGGGAAAGTAAGAAAAAAATAGATGCAGGGTGGAGAGATCAGGATACCAGAGGGTGGGGTGAGTGGTTTCCCACAGGGTGGTTTAATTGTTTTTTTCCCCTGGGAGAGGCTTATTCTTCTCAAGAAAAGTAGCTGCTGTGGTATTGAGGTAAATCCTGGCAGAGGGAACCCAGCAGCCATTCCCCCAAGTCTCTCCCCAAAGCTTCCCACTCCAGACTATCCTTAGATGACTCCAGTCCATGCTGCCCTGGCTTTGCCTTAGCCCAAGATGAGTGGCTGTGAATAAGAAGCCTCTGCTTTCTCCCCTTAGGAAGAAAAAAATAGTGACTTTGTCACTAGCAGGCTCCCTCTCTCCCAAGCACAGAAAAACTCCACAGCCTTTTCACTGTCAGTTGCTAAATAGGCAACTGATCCCAGCACTGTTGCTCTGTGCTTGGGAGCCCTGCCTGGGGTCCAGACCTCACTCCTCTGAGCAGCGGGGAAGCTCCCACAGCCCTGTTGTAACCTCAGCTTGCTGTCCATAGTATCAGTGCTGGACTCTTTTGCATCCTCCCCTTCCTACTGGTCTTGAGATGGTTTCCGCCCATCCTTAATCAAGAGAGTCCTCTTTAGTAGTCTTCAGTTGTTTATTTTGAGTGACTGTTCCCTTCTTTATTTTTATTTCCAGTTTGGTCCTGTGATGCAGCATGAGACAGATCTTCCTACTTCACCACTGTCTTGCCTACTTATAAAATATTAAGCCCATTTTTTGAGCTTTTGCAGAATCTTCCTTCTTCTGAAGAAACTTAGGTTCAGTTTCCTCTGCTTTCCCAAGTCATAAATTGTCTACCCTCCAAAACATGTTGATATTTCCTATGCCTTTTGGGTTTTTTTTCTGTTTTTTTTTTTAGACATCTTTAAGGCCTATACATTTTAAATATTAGTATTGTCATTTTATAGGCATTCAAGAGAAAATGGAATTGATACATCTATTCATATTCACCATATTGAATTAGGAATCCCTGTTTCTGTTTAAAATCCTATGGTAGTAGTGTATTTTTTTATCTTTTATTATGGAATTTGTTTTTAGGCAGAACTATAGTAAATGAATTGAGTCACCCTCCTGTGGTTTAACATGGGGATTATAATAGGAGTAGCATTATCATTCTTTGAACTGACTTTGGAAATGTGATTTTTAGTTTGTCACAGGTGATTTTTTATCACTCTTGAAAATCTTTTCCTGGCCAAGATGAAGGCGTACGCAGATATACTTCACTTCCTCACAAAACCAAAAAAAGGAAAAAAATAATTTTTTCAAAGAAACTGCCAGAAAATCAAACTGTATGGAAGCCTGACAACCAAGGAGTAAAGAAGAGACATTCATCCAGACTGGTAGGAGGGGCAGAGATGGGCAGCCAGGCAGAGAGGACATGAGGGAAGGCAGGAGCTGGTGGACCAGGTGTGCAAACCAGTAGCAGGCAGACCCAGTGGTCCCACATTCATGTGCAGATAAACGAGGGAGAACAATTAGGGAGCGAGACAGACCATGAAACCCAGGATTCCAGCATGGGCAAAATAAAGCCTCTGAACTTCTGGATATAAAAACCTGTGGGGGTTGTGGTGGTGGGAGAAACTGCCAGTCTTTTGAAAGCAAGGCAAGAGCCAAGCAAGTGGTATTGGTCCTTCTCTGACCTCTCCCCTACATACAGCACCACAGTGCAGCAACTGTGAGTTTCTCCACCCTGGCTATTATCTAAGATTCCACCCCTTATAATGTAACAGGTGTGCTGAAACAAAGAAATTTGGCCCAAATGAAAGGACAGATTAAAACTACAGAAAAAGAACTAAGCAACTAGGAGATAGCTAATCAATCAGATGCAGAGTTCAAAACATTGGTAATTAGGATGCTCACAGAAATGACTGACTTTGGTTGCAAAATGAAGGAAGAAGTGAAGGCTATACAAAGTGAAATAAAGCAAAATATACAGGGAACCAATAGTGAAGGGAAGGAAACCACGACTCAAACCAACAATTTGGAGCAAAAGGAAGAAATAAACATTCAACCAGAACAGAATGAAGAAAGAAGAATTAAAAAAAAAATTGAAGAGAGGCATAGGAACCTCTGGGACAACTTTAAACATTTCAACATCTGAATCATAGGGGTTCCAGAAGGAGAAGAAATGGAGCAAGATATTGAAAACTTATTTGAAAAAATAATGAAAGACAACTTCCCCAACTGGCAGAAAAAATAGAGACACAAGTCCAGGAAGCTCAGAGAGTCCCAAACAAGCTGGATCCTAAGAGGAGCACATCAAGTTACATCATAATTAGATTACCCAAGATTAAAGACAAGGAGAGAATCTTAAAACAGCAAGAGGAAAGGAGAGAGTTACCTACAAAGGAGTTCGCATAAGATTATCAGCTGATTTCTCAAAAGAAACCTTGCAGGCAAGAATGGGCTAGAACGAAGTATTCAGTCATAAAAACAAGGACCTATATCCAAGATTACTCTATCCAGCAAAGCTATCACTTAGAATGTAAGGGCAGATAAAGTGCTTACCAGATAAGGTCAAATTAGAGGAGTTCATCATCACCAAGCCCTTATTATATGAAACATTAAAGGCACTTATCTAAGAAAAAGAAGAAGATCAAAACTATGAACAGTAAAATGATGAGGAAGTCACAGTTATCAACAACTGAACCTAAAAAAACAACAACAAAAATAAACTGAACAACTAGAACGGGAACAGAATCATGGAGATCATGTGGAGGGTTATCGGCAGGGAGGGGAAGGGGAGAGCAAGGGGAAAAGGTACAGGAAATAAGAAGCATAAATGGTGGGTACAAAATAGATGGGGGGGGGTAAGAATAGTGTAGGAAGTGGAGAAACCAAAGAACTTATATGTAGGGCCCATGGACATGAACTAAGGGGGCAGAATGCTAGAGAGAAGGGGAGTACAGGATGGAGGTCAATAAAGGGGAGAAAAAAATGGGACAACTGTGATAGTATAATCAATAAGATACACTTAAAAAAAGAAAATTATTTTTCACTAATGTTTCCTTATAATCAATTTGTTATATTGATTCAAATACAACATTCCTATGTCTCTGTAAGTATCATCCCTCCCCATGTCTTTCAATTTCTTTAAAATTGCCTTTTGTAAATAAATTATAATTTTTCTATATAACTATATTTCTGGAAAACACAGCACCTGAAGTAATGCTGTTAAAGTAAAAACAAAAGAAGAGTTACATTACCAATTCTTGTACATATGACTCTAAGAATTTTACAGTGAATTTCTTTTAAACTACCTAATATTAATACTGCACATACCTACCTTCATCTCTGGAATTGCATTTGCCATTTTTAGAGAAAGCAATGAAAGGGAAAATAAGAGATAAGACTGTGTTATATATCATATTGATATGAAATAAAGGTGATGATAGTTGCTATGTAATATAAATAATTAATATTTAAGAAATTAAACACCAAAGCAGATAACCAAAGTACTCTCATAGTATATAGTGATTCCTTGGCAGTGTTTCAAGTAACTTAGGGTGACTGATTATCTCTGTACACTGTCTACATTGAAAAACATTTGTAGTTTGAGATGCCAAACAATTGATATTATTTATTGTCTTCACTGAATTGACTGTTAATAAAGTATAAGCAACATCAAATTTGTTCTACATTTCACTCTGAGTTTAGTTTCATGCATGATGGGCTTAATTAACTGTGTGTATATACTAATAAAACAATTAACACTGAAAAAGTCTTAGTCAATCATGGATTGACTTATAATAGCTCCTCCTATATCTCTTAGAGCAGAACCATTCTTGAATGAAGTAACTGCTCAATACATATGTTGTTTTGTTGTTGTTGTTGTTGCTTTATTGTTTTTTTTTTAAATTTGCTTAAGGCTTTTGGTATAAAAACAGTGGATAAACTATAAGGAAATTTGCCCAAACTGGGTATATGTATATCATGTAAGAATTAATTTTTATTGGATGCAAAAAAGGTAGGAAAGGATTTCCTTACAGGTACTGGAAAATCATTATTCTGCTGAACATGCTTTCATACTCAGTCTCTAATCAATCTAGTAAATTATCAGCTCACTTTATATCTTCTACTTTCCCTGAAAGGAATCTCCTTTCTCAAAATTTTAGAGAACAGAAAGCTTACTGCATGGCCAGGATTCCCTGACCAGTGTAGCTGCCTCACTCTGAACAACCCTTTCTGCGTCATTGACCTCCTTCTAGACCTTCCAACAAAAATCATGTTTTTTTCCCCCCCAAGTCTTACTTCCAGACTGTGGGATGCAGCTTGGAAACAATACACAAAGCTCATTGTATCTATAACTATTTGACGACTTCCAACATTAGCCAATTTCACTTCCTAGATAACTTCCCTACCAATTGACCACAAAGATTGAACTCTGTCACTTTTATCACACCTACCACTGTAGGCGCACTCCCCTTATCTCTGCCCTATTAAAGAAAATAACAACAGCAGCTGTCACTTAATGAGTACTTATCGCCAAGCACTTTACAACGAAACTACCCAGTAGATCTTTTATGCCCTTTTTGTAGGTGAGGAAAGCAAACCCTGGAGGGGAAAAAGAACAAGTTCAAGGGCACACAGCTCATGCATGTTTATAGCTCACCAGAAACACCTGATTCGTGCCTTATCGTTTTCCTTTGTTTTTCCATTCATTATTATTTCAAATGTAATATTTGATATTTATACAGGTATGCATCTAATATATATAATTGTTAAAGCTAAATAATGAAATGAATGTCTACTATTCCATCATCTAGGAAGTAGAATATAATCAGCACTATGTTGTCTTCCCTTTCTCTCCCTCTGGCCTCCCCTCACTCCCAGAGGTAACCACTGTTTGCAACTTGCATTTATCATTTCTTTGCCATTTTTTTGTTTTTACTTCAAAATAATTTATTTTTAAAATATTGCATTTATTTATGTTTATCTTGCATTATGAAAAAATGGAGGAAGAGAGAGAGAGAAATGTCAGTGTGTGAGAGATATGCATCATTCTGTTGCTTCTCACTAGCCCCCAAATGGATATCTGGCCCACAACCCAGGCATGTGCCCTGACTGGGAATAGAACCAGTGACCTTGTGGTTTGCAGGCTGGGATTCAATCCACTGAGCCACACCAGCCAGGGCTATTTCAAAATAAATTAAAGCACTGTAAAGCTTAAAGAATATTACAAAAAAATTCTGTATACCCTTCATCAGATTCAACAATTGTTGTCATTTTGCCACATTTGTTTTCTCACTCTTTTTCTCTGTGTATGTGATTATTGTTGTTATCTCTTAAGCACTTGAGAATAAGTTGCAGATGTCACGCCTCTTTGCCTCTAAATATATGAGTTTATATTTTCTAAAAACAAGGACATTCACTTTTCAAAATCGGAATATTTAACACTGATATATCATTATATCTAATCTACAGGCCATTTTGAAATTTCACTGGTTGTCCTAACAAAACATCCTTTATTACCAACCTTTCACCCCTCCATATTCCACCCCCACCCCCAACCTCTTAGAGGATCTAATCCAGAATCAGGTATTATGTTTAGTTGTCTCTTTAGTCTCCCTTAATCTGGAATAACTCCTTAGTCTATCATTATATTTCTTGACCATGACATTTTTTTAACAGTTCAGGCTAATTATTTTATAGAATTTCCCTTAATGTGACATTTTGCTTTTCTTCATAGGATGCCTCTTTGTAACTCATTTAGTTATGAAATTTTGACAAAAATATTACATAAGTGAGGTTGTGTCCTTTTTAATGCAACACTCAAGAAACATGTCTGTTTCTCCATTTTTGGTAGTGTCAACTTTGATTATTTGGTTAAAGTGATGTCTTCCAATTTTAGCCACTTTAAAAGTACTACTTTTTCCTTTGTAATTAATAAGTAATCTCTGGAGAAGTGCTTTCAGACTATATAACTATCTTGTTCATCACTGACAATTTTGTCCGATTCAACTATTACTGCAATGGTTGCCAAAGGGTGATTTTCTACCTTCATCATTCTTTCTACATGAGATTTCACTATAAGAAAAAGACTTTTTCTTCTTCCCTATTTATTTATTATCAGTAGAAGTGAATCTATTCATTTAATCTCAGTATGAACTTTCCTTACTGATCAGCATTGCCACTTCTGTCATACATCAAGTTTCTATATGTTCTTGGGTCTTTCTGGGCTCTCTCATTCAATTGGTCACTTGCCCTACCCAGTGCCAAAACAACACTATTTCAATTATTATGATTTCATATTAGTTTCAATATCTGGTGGGCCAAGTTCCCTCTTTTTACTGAGTTCCTTATATTCTTGCTTTTCCATAATGGCAACTGAATCAGCTGTCACAAAACCTCTGTTGATATTTTGATTGGAATTACATTAGCTCTGTAGGTCAATTTGGGGAGAATTTGCTTTTAAAAAATTGAGCCTTTCCACAAACATAGCACATGCTCCATTTACTTAGGTCTTCTGAGTATCTTTTAGTACTGTTACAATTTTTTCTATACAAGCCTTATACATCTTTTATTAAATCTAATTTTAGGTATCTTATTTTTTAGATATTTAAGTAAAATCTTTTTGAATTATGTTTTCTATGTGCTTGTTATAGAAATGTTTACTGAGTACTTATTAGATTTTATGGAAACACAACTGAATCCTGCATATTGATCTTATGGTAAACTCACTATTTGTAGTAAGTTGTCTTAGATTTTTTTATAGACTATCATCATTTTGAAATAATGAAGTCCTTTGTCTTCCTTTCCAAACTTCTGTCTTAGTCTTACTTTTCTTACCTTTCAGTACGAGATTAACAAATTGAGTAGGAGAGCCTGCACAGCCATGGGGCTGTGACCTCACTCTCCAAACCCATCCTGGTCCCCACTAGAGTTTGGCGCCATCTGGTGGTGATTGTCCACTCCAGTTTACCTTTTTTTTCTAATTTTTTTTTTTTAAATTTTTATTTTAATTGTTGTTGCAGTACAATTTTCTATCTTTTACTCCCATCCCAACCCACCCACCCACAGCTTACATTTTTGATGGGGAAAATTCAGGGTCTGTAAGTGGACTGGAATTCAATGATTCCAAGAAATTCCTAGCTGGACAGCACCAGTTTCGTTGGCTTGGTTTGGGAGTACTGAATTGGGAGATCACTGAGCAAGCAGGATTCCAACTCCACCTCCCCTCTGGTTTTTGTGCTATATTTCTCCCCCCTGTGTCCTATTTCGTTCCCCAATCTCAGAAGATAAGAACCTTATCCTCTCTCCCTCTGCTCCATTTGCGTCTTGGGTGGTTAATGAGAGTAAATCATCCACTCTGTAATCTCAGAATGCATGATATCCTGTAAGTATTTTCACAAGATTTGGGTTTTTTTCTGTATACTTTTCTCCCTCCTATTATAACATACCTTCAAAAGCTTGAGGATTTTTATGTTTCATTCATAGTCAATGAATATAAGAGTTCCTAGTATAAGAACACTAAAAAATATTTAGTGAATAAAGTGAATGAATCAATCTCGAAATCTTCCATTAGGTGTAAAATACATACTGGATTTTGAAGTCTTAGTATGAAAAAAGTAAAATGTCTCAATGATTGCAAATATTGATTACATGCTAAAATGATAATATATTAGTATAAGTTAAATAAAATATATTGTTAAAATTTACAAAATATATCAAAATCTTCCTTTATATGGTAGATTTGCTAATGCCTTTCTATAATTCTATCAACTATTGCTTTATATATTTAAGGCTCATTTATCAGATGCATAGAAAATTAAAATTGTTATAGCTTCTTAATGAACTCCATCTTCCTTAACAATATTTTGTGTCTTTTTGTTTTTTGTTTGGTCATGAAACCTATTTCAATACTAACATGCTACCCAGTTTCTTTCGATTACTATCAGCTAAGTATTTTTTCACTTTTACTTTCTCTTTTTTTTCTAACTGTGCTGGCATAGCTAACAACAGAGTTGGCATCGACCAGGCCCAGGTGCCAGCTGCTGTTCTCCCAGCAATGTAACTTTGCTTTTACTTTCAACCTTTATATGTCCTTTTGTTTTATTTCCCTCTCTTCTAAATAACACTTAGTTGGATTTAAAAAATACAGTTGTACTATCATTCATTTAATTGGTGAATTTAGGTCATTTATATTTATGTATCAAATTAATTTCTACATATCTTTAAAACTTGTTTAATCTGGTTATTGATTAAAGTTTTTTAAACACTTTTACATTCCTAGAAAATTCTTTTACTTCTTTTTCCAATAAGGTTATTCATCTTAGTATTGTTTTGCCTGCTCATCTTTAATTTCATTGTTTAATTGCATTGTAATTTGAATAATTTCATTCTTTGCTTCCATAAATGTTCTATTCCTAATCCTTCATTCTATGGTGAAGTTATAATCATTATACAGGTAACATTTATATAGTGCTAACATAACTGTCACACACATTAGATAAACATACATATGCCAGACACTTTTTTAAGAAAAAATTAATATATTTTATTTAACCCAGTGTATCCAAAGTGTTATCATTTTGATGGGGAACTCTTTTACAAACTTTACATGTATTAACTCATTTAACCCTTATTTTATTAATTAACCCCATTTTACAAATTAGGGAACTGCAGCAGTGAGAGGTGAAAAATGTTTGCCGCAGGTCATGCAGTTAGGTAGATTTCTGAGCTGAGGTTTAAACTCAAGCTGTTACTATTCTCTCTAATACTCAGTACGGGAAGAGGGTATGCGGGTGAGGAACCAAACGCTGTTTTTGGCAAAAGAGAATTTGATTTTTGGTTTTTGAAATGTTAGTGATTTTCAACCTCTTTCACATGGCTTTTGCTTTTTTCTTTAGTTTATTATTTATAACTTCTATCAACTTTTTTGCCTGGGAGTCCTAAATAATCTTTTCTAGTAAAAGATGTTCTCTTTAAGTACAATAAAAGTTCTTTTTATTTAAGAAAATGTTACATTAACAGTTAACATTTTAATTTTCTAGCAAAAATTAAACAGAAGATTTATACAACAGTTTGCTTTTCAAAGAAAATACGCTTCTGCTCTTCCACATTTTTACTATTAGGAAATTCTCAGCTATTATTTTCTACTCTTGAGCTTGAATTTTCATAAAGAAAACATATGAAGAAATAAAAAAGATGTATGTATCTTTCCGTTATATATATTATGTAGAATATCTTTTCTAGATCTGTGTGAAATTGAATAAAAATTTATTAGTTACACCAAAGAACTAATTGTATTTAAAATGCCATGAACAGAATTTTAGATAGTTCATAAATAGACACAAGTTATATTTTAATGTTTTAAGGAAAGAAACAAAATTCAAAAAATTTTTGAAAGCTGAAGATTAATAATCATGCAAGGTATAAAAATGTATACTTTATGCTCCAAAATGATCGACTATAGAGTTCCTTTATGGAGAGATCCAAAGACTTATCTGATTTTTAAAACTAAAATAAATAAATTAGTAAATAAATAAACTCAAAAAACTAAAGAATCACACACTTCCATTTAGCAATTGCCATGATCAAAACCAAGTCTTTGGAAAACAGTGCGATTTAGAAATGTTGCCATCTAGTGGTCTCCTTTAAGACGGTCTCGCATAAAATGAGTAATCTAAACAGATTATTTGAAACTATAAAGATCTTGATTCCTTGAAATTGGAACCAGAGATTAAGAGAGTTTCTTGAGGTAACTGAGAAGTTTTTAAAATTAAGGAAAGAGCCCTGGCCCATGTGTTGGCCCTGAGTTGGTTGGAGCATCCTTGCATAAATACGAGGTTGCCATTGGATTCCCAGCCAAGGCACAGGTCTAGGTACGTCCCTGTCCAGCGTAGGTGCCTGCATCCCCCCTGGTCCTGATGTGTCCAATTTCCCTTCTGGAGGATGCTGCAGGCAATGGATAGATGCTTCTTTCTGGCATCAATGTTTCTCTCTCTTTCTCTCTCTCTAAAAGCAATGTGGTGAGAATTTAAAAAATTGAATTAAGGGAAGAGCTGGAGGCTACTAACAATATATGTGTATATACATATGGGAAAACAATGAATGAGAATAGACATAGAAAGAGAAAATGATAAAGGCACAGGATCCCTTACCATGAACTAACACGATGAGGAAAAGGTTGGCTTTTTGAAGTTGTAAGAAAATCATGCGACTGGTCATTGAAATGTATTGGATGGGAAATTAAAAAAATATAATGTATTGGACATTTACAACTGCTAAAGATTTTTTGTTTTAGATAATAAAAGCTACCATTTATTGAATGTTTAGTGAGTGTTAGGTATTCTAAATGCTTTTCCTGTAGTATATATTTGACTTCAATGGGATAATTACTCTGCTAGTTATCGCCAGTAAAAGTTGAGAAAATTGGAGTACAAAAACACTACAAAACTGGTAAGTGGTAAGGCTGATTTGTCTAAACCAAGAGCATTCTAATTAAGAACGCTCCAATGTCTGCGTTCTTAACCCATGTGATACACTTCGTTTTAAATTAAGTACAGAACTTAGGTTGGACATACACCATTAGATGGAGAGTTTAGTCAATTATCCAAATAATTTGACCAAATTTTATTATTTTTATTATCTGTATCTGATGTTTGTACTGATAAACTCATCCAACAATTGTTTTGTTTTCCTTTTATATCTGTACTATATTCTTGATAAACTCTAGTACCCAATTTGTCTTTCACATAAAAGTATTATAGTACTTTTCATTTATAATGTGTGTGTATTAACTTCTTCATTAGTACTTATGGTAAGTTTTTTCTCTTCAGCTCTTGGTTCTCTTTCTGGTCACCGGCACAACTGTGGTCACCACTGTGGGTTGGCCTATGTGCTCTCCCCCACAGTTTCACGTGTTGCAGTCCTAACCCCCAGTGCCTCAGATGCGACTCGTCCTTAAAGCCATGGTCCTTAAAGAGCTAATTAAGTGAATATGAAGTCATTGGGGTGTGCCATGATAAGAAGAGAAAATTTGGGAACAGTTACAGAGGGAAGACTGTGTGAAGACAGGGAAAAGCCAGTTAGCTACACGCCAAGGAGAGAGGTCCCAGAAGAAACCACCCATGCTGACACCCTCATCTTGTACTCCTAGCTTCCATGAATATGAGAAAATACATTTCTGTTGTTTAACTTACCCAGATTGCATTACTTTGTTGTGGTATCTCTAATAAACTAAGTCACTGTATGTCAACTAAGGTCTTAGTTTATCAAAAAACTATGTCAAAACAAAATGAAAACCCAAAACAAAGAACCCCATTCTTGTTAGTTTAAACAAGCAAACAAAAAAAAGTCAGTTCTTGAGGAATGCTAGCCAGCTCAGAGAATCGTTGGAGGGCCAAAGAGCCAGGTTGGGAGGCAATGCAGTCTGCAGCAATGCCCAAACCACGTTGTGAGATCGTGCCAGTGGATATAGATGCCAGGACTCCCGACTTCTGACTATGAAAGATAACATTTCAGCTGCAATACATTTGCAATAAACAAATAAATACATACATACGTACATACACACATAAAATGGATTTTCTGCAGCTCCTGCCTTGTCATGGAGCTCATTTCTGGTTTGACGTCTCACGCGGGTGTGTGACTGGGGGAGCCTAGGATCCTTGTCTACAGAACTAGCTGTGAGTGAGTATGGGAGATGTTTTCTACTTCTGCCATGGGGATGTGGATCAAAAGGCAGGAAGTGGGCTAGACAGGCAAGGGGTGTTCAAAGGGTGGTGGTACCACAACAGTATGATTCTTTGACCAGCTTGTTCTGATGGCTCATTTCTCTGAACCATTTCCACAGTCATTCCCACAGTCCTTAAGCTTTTCTTGAATCCATTCTTATTTTCATTGGATAAAACTCTTCCTTGTCTAGAATTCAAATAACTATCAAGAACAAATAGTTGGACCTCTCACCCCAATTTATTGTGTACCTTTGTAAGGAAGAAATTAAGCAGCTTACTAGGAAGATGTTTCTTGCCAAGTATTCATTCCTCCTAATGCCAGTAAAATTTCCTCAGTAAATCATCCCTTTCCCCATCTTTCCCTGGGATTTGTGTGTTGGTAACATGCCCTACTCTGTTACTCCTGTCCAAGAGTCTGACTTATGTTTCATTTGCTCAGTAGGAACATACACCCATCCCTCCTCCCCAGCCCTGTGATTAGCTCTAGAATAGGTCCAGGACACACTAATGGGACTCAGTCCGGGATACCTCCTAGCACAACAGATTTGTGTCTTGTGCCTCTCTGGCCCCTCTTTTTCTGCTGTGGTTGCTAGGCTAGGGTGTAATTCTGGAGTTGCTGCTGCCCAGATTGATAGTCCTTGGTAAGAACTTTCTGAAGAGTGAAGCTGACACGGAGGAAAGTAGAACCAAGAGACAGACAGCGCCATGGTATCCCTTGAGCATCTAGGATCGGCTTTGCCTGAAACCATGCTGCATCTGCACTTCCCTGTTTTCTCTGCTAATAAAGTCACTTTGGCTTCAATACATTAGTATGATGTCGTCACTTGCAACCAAAGACTATGGACGAATTTTATTGTTTAAATAAAATAAGTACAGATTTTTCCCTAACAATTCTACTTTAACAAACATTAATAGTACCTCTAAGGTGATGTTCAAATGAAAAAAAAAAACAAAAAAACCTTCTCTGTGACTTGCTCTGAAAACCTAGCATCAGAGCCCCATCTCCCTGTCTCTAATTTATTATTATTATAATTACTAACATCCTTGTAATAGAAGTAAAGTTTGTTTTTGGAGTTCAAAAAAACCACTTGGTCTTGTTTTTATATGTGTATATACCACATACACACACAAAGTAAAAATGGAGTAAATACATCAAGGATTTTATTCATCTTGGTTTCTTTAACTAAAATGACCTTATTAAGATCTGATGAGCAATAAAACATACTTGGATATATTTCTCCATATTTCTTGCTTTATCCATGTTTATTCTTAAATATAACACAATTATTTTGCTGTTTCTTGTGTCCGAGTGTTTGGAGGTTAGCAGTGGGTTAATTGCATTTATTTTATTTTATTTTTTTAAATGTGTGGCTTCACTGTCTCCAGGTTTGACCTTTCAATCTCGTTCTTACTTCTGACTGTTCCTGGTTAATTGCTGGGGTGTAAACACATATTTAACAGAGAAATATTACAATTTCAGGCTGGCTTGCACCTTTCTGTCTTCTGTAAGAATCTGTGGCCTCTATCGAGTGACAATAGTATCCCACTTCACTGTGTTTTGCCTCTTAGCTTGCAGTGCCCAGTTTCAACTGTCCTTTGTCCTCTCGTCATGAATCAGATCCTACTGTACCAATCTTATAAGTAACTGTTGTATCAAAGGAAACAGATCACTATCACAAATTTAAATCTAAATCTTCTTTGAAGAAAATATTTTATTAAAGGCACTGTACTCAAATATATCAAGAATATATAATTCTCAAGTTGTATTTCTACATAAATTATTGATACCAACAGATTGAGACATAAATGAGTGCCCTGGGGACAACTAGGGACATAACCAGTATCTTAGTCAGCTCAGGCTGCAGTAACAAAATAGCATAGCCCAGGCAGGGTAGCTCAGTTTGTTGGAGTGTTGTCCCCATACGCCAAGGTTGTGGGTTCGATCCCTGGTCAGGACACATAGAAGAATCAACCAATGAATGCATAAATAAGTGGAACAACAAATTGATGTTTCTTTTTCTCTCTCTGTGAAAAATCAATAAATAACGAAAAATACCACAGAGTGTGTAGCGTATAAACAGATTTATTTCTTCTTTTCTACTGAGGATCATCTTCCTAGTTCCTAGCTGGGGCCTTCTCATTGTGCCCTCACGTAGTGGAGGGAACTGGGAATATCTATAGGGGTCTCTTTTACAAGGGCACGAATACCATTAATGAAGGTTTCACCCTCATGACCTGAATCACCTTCCAAAGACCTGACTTCCAAATATCATCAACTTCGGGGGTTAGGATACCACATACAGATTTTGGAGAGGACATAGACATTCAGAACATAGCAAGCACTATGACACATTGGCTTGAAGAGTAGAAGCTTTGCCTCTGTTGTTCCATAATGCCTTCCTTTCTTTTAGTTTTTCCTTAACAGCATTAACTTTGTGTTTTCCTAGACATAATGTTATTTAGTGTCTTTTTATGTTATCTTGAAACATATGTTTAAATTCTTATTCTACAACTCTGCTTTGGTGAATTTCATTTACTAAAATTTCTACATGGAATAATTTCCCAGTGAATATCTGAAAGTTGTATCCAATAAAGCTAACCAAGAATACAGCTTTTCAGAAAGGAGTGAAGAGCTGTGATTTAAGATTTTGTGCATTTAATGTTGCTAGATTGCTCAACCTAAAAACGAGGTTGCTTATTCTATGATAGATATGATGTTGTTACTGAATAGAGATGGGGTCCCGCTGCCCATAAATTTCACAGACAGGCAGAAGTTTGGTGAAAAAGGAAAGTATTCTTTTATTCAAAAGCTACACAATTTTGGAACAATGACAGGCTTCTGCCTCAGAACCCATTCCCTCTAACACACCCAAAGAAAATCACCCCTGCCACTCTTTGCCAGACTAGTTCAAGGCTGCACCTGGAGTTCCTTCTCCCATTTAAAAATACTGTTGCAAGCGGCTGCTGAGTTGTCCTTCAAGCTGCTGCACTTTTTCACCATCACCGTCCGGCCTCAAGCTCCGCACACACGTGGCTCATGCTGTCACGCCACTATCCCCGTTCCTGCCGCTCCCCATGTACGAGGCCCAAAGCTGCTGGGGCCAACACGGTTTCCAGGGGTTGCCCATCAGTGAACACTCTGGCCCCAATCAGGGCAAGTGAGGGGAGGAAGTAGAGAACAGTCTCTCCTTACCCTCCATTTAAATTTCTCTGCCCAAAATTCCAGGAGCTCTGGGAGTGTCCAGCACCCCAGCCAATCACATAGGCTTAGACTGGGAAGTCAGCACCTCCCCCTTGCCAGCGGGTTAACCTTTCGGTACTTAGGCCTCTGTGATGTCTTTCCCCTTGAATCAGGAACGGGAAGAAGGTAGAGGGCTAGCCTCTGTCAATCACTCTCGCTAGCAGCACACAGTATCTCTGCCTGGGGAGGGGGCAACGTTATCACACTAGCTTGGTTGCCAGGGCAACGCGACACTGCCAGCTCCGTCTTCATTTCGCACGTCTCCTCTCCCTTCTCCACAGCAATCCCTCTGTATCAATGTCTCGCTTTTACAACATAGTAACAACATCTGGGCTTCTGACTGGCTTCTCTGAAATGAAAACATGGGTTTCTCAGAAACCTACCCACAAAACTCACACCAGTGAGTTTATACTTAATACTTTGGACAACAAGGCAAAAGGATTAGGGGTGAGGGGAAGGCTCAGCAGAAGGGAAAAAGAAAGGAGGAGAGAACTGTTTACCTGGTACATTTTATCTTTGATGGGGTAAATAATTAGTATCCCCAAGATCGTAAACAACAGGATAATGTTCTCTGATGGAAATGAAGACTTGTTTTTTTTGTTAGTTAATTATAATTTTCTAGTTGCTATTGATATTTATTGCAGCCAAAACAAGCAGATGTGCTTTTAAATTAGATTTTCCTATTATGAACAAATGGATGTCTCAAGTTCAATCCAATTTTTCTTAGTTCCTTATTGCACGAACTTATTTTAATTTTGTTTACTGCAAGAAATATGCACTGCTAAACTGGCTTCTCTGTGATTAAATATTTTATAACATTATTTGATTTTTAATCTTTACCAATAAAGCAGCTATTTTTTAAATAAGTGAAGGTAAATGATTGTTGTAAACAGTGACATTATTTAAGTATTTGTACATAAATACTTGTGGATGGAAAAGGAGTTCTATGGAGAGTAACCTCACAGGGTGATCTGATCGTAAATTCCTTACAACAGAGCATTGGGGGTAGTCACGTCCCAGGTATGTAACTTTTTTTTTTTTGGTAAAAGGTTTATTTTGCCTTAAGTAAGCCCTGTCCATTGCTTCTGTGCATCTAGGTTGACACACCTTTGAAATGTCTCTTCAGAAGCCTAACAACCCTTCAGAGAGCACATAATCTTGTTAACTGTCCTGTCATCCATTTCCTGCCTTGCTTTCTCCCACCCTGATGTAACCTTTTCTATGATCCCTCCTTAATTCCAAATGCATAAAAGAAGCTGCGGTGCACTTTCCCTCCCAGGAGCAAGCCTGTGTGTTTCCCTCTCCGCTGTTCTTCCCTCATAGGCACGCATCTCCTAAACTCTAAGGACCCCATAAGACTTGCAACCAGCGGAGCAATGAGTAGTGGCAGCTGATGAGTGAGTGAGCCAAAGCAGCCCCACCGAGGTTTCTCCTGTTGCTTCTTCGATGCTAAACCCTGCCTTGTTTCACTGTCCCCAGCTTTAACAAATATACCCTCAAAATTTAATAAATAAACAAACAAATAAATAAATAAATAAGAGAAGCTGTGACCTGGCATTCTGAGAAGCAGTTTTCTCAGTCTCCTGCTATCTACTTCCAGGCATATCATCAGTTTAGTTCAAATAAAATCTAATAAAAATTCTTTATAGGTTTGGATGTTTCTTATGTCTACATCCTCAAAAATGGGTCATTTCTGTAACACACATGTATTTATAAATATAATTTGGGGATGATATATTAAGTTTACATAATAATTTTTCCAAAACAGTTCATATACAGTGGTACCTCAGTACTCTTCGTTAATTCATTTTGGAACGTGTGAGGAGTGCCAAAACTGATGAGTACCGAACAATGAAGCATTTTCTCTTGTGGGGTGGCCTCATAGCTCATACAAGTTCTAGTAAGTGTGATGAGTCCTGAGCAAGTGCCAAGTGCTGAAACTTTTTTTCCTTGTCAAAATGCAATGAGTATAGGGTTTGACAAATTCTAAAGCCAACGTACTGATGTATCACTGCATCTTTTGTTTACCTATTTATGTTTAACAAACCACTTGAAAACTTAATAGCTTAAAACTACAAACATTTTGTTATGCCTTCCAGTATAGCAGAGGAGTCAGGCCAGATCACCTGGAGAAGGCAGGAGGCGGGGCAAGGCGTGGGGAACCCCAAGGCAGAATTGAAGATTAGAAGGAGCCTGCCTACCTGGAAAAAGGAAGAGACACAAGAGAAGGGTAGTTGCTCAAGGCAAACTATAAAGGAAGGTAACTAAATAAGCCCACATGCATTGCCCCAACAACCTAGCAGTCAGTGCCTTCCCAGTGCAAGAGAAGACTACTGCCTCAGGCAGCGTCACTAGCAGCACAGCTAGAGGGAGAAGGGGCAGAGAGGCAGAGCTGCACTCTCCAGAGGGAAACCTAAAAGGAGCTGGGAAACACCAAAGGCATCTTGGGATTGAAACTGGAACTAGGTATGCTTCCATCTCCTCAGAGAAAGTGAACAATCAATGCCACTTGTGACATAGGCTGCACAGAGCCTGCGTGAGCTGTGGGAGCCAGACACCCCATTCCTGGTGACTGGGGACTTTGCCCCCTTATGGAACATGGCGACCTGAAGAGGTACAAAGGCAAACATGGCCAACATGGCCCACATTGGTTGTAAAGCTGGACACTCCCACTGGCTTCCGGACCATGTGGGATTTTGGAAAGGACTTTTAGACAGAAGGTGGGCAGAAGCTGCTCCTCTTTCCTTGCCCTGCATGGGCAGGAGCAGCAAATGCTAGAAGCGCTCAGGGCCTAGGCCCTGCATGGGTGGAAGTCAGCTCCCGGAGGCAGGGGCCCATGTTAGGATGCATGCCTTGCTGGCCACCAGCTGTTGGGATGCTACCACCAGTGCAGCATGGCATGTGGGTCCTGGACTACTTCCACTCTCTCACCCTGAGAGCAGCACATGGAGACTGGGAACAGCACATGGAAGCATGAGCCAGGAAGTTTCCCTGTGGATGGAGCTTCCCCTGCAGGACCATCTGGAGTGATCTGGCAGTGCACCCCAGACCGAGAGAGAGAGAGAGAGAGAGAGAGAGAGAGAGAGAGAGAGAGAGAGAGAGAGAGAGAGAGGGCGCTCCTGCGAGGCAATGGTGACTCTGGTACTAGACAGAGAGAGGGCCTGGACCTGGCAAGACAGAGACTCATTCGAGTATCAACCTTGGGCTATAGATAAGCAATAATGAGAAATTTCTGGATATGGATTCAGGCTTCCTGGGGGTGACTGGTTCATCAGTCACTGCAGCTGGCCCTGGCATCACTCACCTGGTTTTGCTGCTTTTCTGGACCTGGAACTGAAAAACAGCTGAGACCTAGACATTATCTTTAGGGAGGAAAAGTCAGGGGGTCTAAACCACATGACCAGCCATATGCTAGGGGAGACAAGGTTACCCTGGGGGCAAGGTCTTTGTTTCTCCAGTTTGGCCTCTTGCTAAGCACCTGGGGCTTTTTGCCTTGGTCACCTTAAAACCAGTCAGTTAATTGGGAGGGGTAGAAGCTGAAGAAGCAGAAGCCCATACTCAATGAATTCCCATTCTATGGAGCCCCAGGTACTAATTCTTCATTATCCTGTGGTGTGGCTGCTGAAAACACTTTCTTTTCCCCTCTCTTCCCCATCTTTAGGAGAAAACCTCATTAACTGAGGTTACCCATCTGTGTCTCTATTTGAAAAAGTCTAATTACTACATGATGTCAAGGAGAGAGGCCCAATGTTCCCATATTCAGAGCGAGAAAACACTCTATTACTTGTCTAGTCAGGGAAGAAGTGCCACGGTGACATGCTCCTTCACAAGCATGCAACTCCAGAGGGAATTCTTCCTAGGGAGTTAATGATAGGTGGGACAGGGTAGGGTAGGTTGGCAAACCAGCTGCTCAGTCAGTGGTTCCAGCTGTCACAGGAAACTCTTTGGTTAATATCTGCAGAAGAAACTGGTTAAAGGTGAGAATTTTTCTTTAAAAAATTCTTTAAAAAATTTTTCTTTAAAAAATTCTCAGAAATATATGCTGAAAGCTTTAGTTCTGGACACGTTATTTCCCCTGATTGACTATCAGAAAAAATAAGAAAGTTAATTGTAGAAGAAAGGTATCAGGTGGAAGGAGAGAGCACATGGACAGCAGTGCAGCTGAAATTGCTGTGCCAAATTTGGCCAGTTCTGGTTTCTTTTAGCATAAAGCAGAGCTGGCCTAGGGAATAATGGGGAATCAGCAGAAAGGCGTGCAGGCTGCTGGTCTAAGTCTACAGGGTGTCAAAACGGAATCACTTCTTAGGGGATTTATTAGGAAACTTTTAAAAAATGTTTCCTAAATGTCTCGAAGAGACAGTTTTAAGGAGTGGGAAACAGCACCAAGAAGATTCAGGTTAAATCCACAGAAATGCCAGGTCTAGAATGTCAGTGAGAAGAGACAGAAGACTGACATCTGAACACCAAGTCAATCCGTGGGTACCGCTGCAATTTTCATGCAGTAAGAGATTAAGTTGAGATGCCAAGAGCAAACAGAACTTGCCTGCTGTTGCCTGGACAGCCTCACTGTAGGCTGAACATTTGGGGATTTACCACGAGAGAAACATGTTTGCTTTCAGGTGTCAGGATTCTTTTAAAAATCCTCTTTGTTTTTGAGAACAGTTTTATATTTACAAAAAACTGAGCAGGTACAGACGTACATGAAGATGGCACAGAGACTCCCCATAAGCACCACATTCACTTTCCCTGTTGTTACATTTTACCTTAGTATGGGGCTTTTTACATTTAATGAACCAATAGTGACACATTGCTATTAATAAAAGTCCTCAGTTTCCTTAGTTTTTACCTAATTTCTTGTTGTGCTCCAGGATCCCAGTCAGGCTGCCACATTACATTTGGTTGTCATGTTTCCTCAGGCTCCTTTTGGCTCTGCCAATTTCTCAGACTTACCTTGTTTTTGATGACCTTGGCAGTTGTGAGGAGTGCTGGTCAGGTATTTTGTGGGTTATCCCTCTATTGGGATTTGTTTTGTGTTTTCCTCATGATTCACCTGGGGTTATGAGTTTTTGGAGGAAGATCACAGAGGTAAAGTATATTTTCATTATGTCACATCAAGACTACATATTATCATGACTTATCACTGTTGATGTTGATCAACAATACAAAGAGATGTAAACACAGGTAACAGAATTAGTAGATAAAGACATTAAAACAGTTATGTTACATATATTAAAAATATTTTTGATATTAAAAATGATATCATATTAAATGAGGCATAGAAGATATATATATTTTTAAAAAGACCCACATTGACCTTCTAGAGATGAAAAATAAAATGTTTGACTTGAGACATGCAGACAATTTTCACAACTCAGTAATAAGAGAACAACAAATTAGAAAGTGGACAAAAGATCTGATCAGACACTTAATCAAAGAAGACACATAGATAGCCAAAAGGCACATGAAAAGATATTTAATGTTGCTGTCTTTAGGGAAGGACAAATTAGAACCACAATGAGGTACCACTGCATACTACTACAGTGACTAAAATGGAAAAGACCAGCCGTACCATGTTGGCAAGGATACACAACAACTACAACTCTCTCACACTGTTGTCAGGAACATAAAATTATAGAACCATTTTGGAAAATGATTTTGGCAGTTTTCAAAGAATTAAACATATGCCTAGCATAAGGCCCAGCCATTACTCTCCTAGGTACATACCCCAGGGAAAGGAAAGCATATGTCTATACATAAACTAGTATGGAAATGTTCATGGCAGCTTTATTTTCAATAGCCCCAAACTGAAATTACCCAAATATCCTTCAACAGATGAAAAAACAAATTATGGTATATCCATATGTTAAGAGTTCAGTTAAGCTACTCAATGATAACACTGCTTTGGTGTCTGTTTTGTTTGGCCAAGTGCCTGTGGGAGCCTTAAACTGACACTAGCCCCCTTGTACAATTGCATACTCTAGGTCAGCAATTTTCAACTGGTGTGCTGTGAGAGACGCACTGGGACGCCACAAGAATTTTTAAAACATGCGATATCTAAGTATTTAGTCAGGGGCACAGCTTCTTTTCTCTTAGATTGTCAAATAAGAAAATGACAACAGCCAACACAACAATAGCCATTTGGTGTGAATGAATCAAAGTTATACCTATTTTTTATTTGATAGGCAAAAAATGTATTTTATTGATGAGCTGCAGAATTTTAGTAATTAGTTTATGTGTGCCATGAGATGAAAAAGTTTGAAAATCGCTGTTCTAGATAATACCATGTGGAGTCACAAGCAAATGTAAGCTCCTGATATGAATTCCCCAACGGCCCTTGTGATCAAGTCTCCCCTGCCTACAAGACTTTCCCTTTGCATGTGTTTTAGATAGAGAAGTCCATGGAGTTTATCAAAAATCTGCTCTTTTTAGCTTGAATTGACCAATCTGTTCCTAGCTTGGCATACCCACAGCACTCCACTTGTGGACTCTACTAAAGGCATGTGCTCCAGGTCTTACCACTCTCTCTGTCTGCACTCTGCCTTGACCCCCCCATGTATCCCCTTGAGGTGTGTTTGTGTACCTCTACCAGCACTGTGAGTAATAAATTTCTGTATTTCGATTTCTCTTGTGGTCTGTTGAATAGCAAACCACTATCCAGCATCCTGTGCTCTGCTTAATAATGTTAATTTAACAAAATCATGACATGGTACAATGGAATACTAATCATCAATAAAATGGAATGAACTATTGATATGCACAGCAACATAGATAAATCTCATCATAATTATGCTGAAAAAAATTTAGGAGAAAGGCTATACATGGTGTTTGGTGCTGCTTCCCATTAGTTACTACTCATTTATTTTAATATATCAAAAAGATTTAACAGAATGTTTTACATATAGTAAGAAACTTAAAGATAACTCTTGTCTTGATTAAATTATTATTTTAATGTACAAGTGCCATCTAAATTAAGAACCTAGAATAATTTTAGCACTGAAAGAATCCTTTAAGATAAATTTATCCAAATGACCCACATCCCCAGAAGTTACATGTTTACCTGAGGTCATGTAATTAGTAGCAAACCTAGAATTTGAGCAAGTAATTTCCACTCTGAAGATTACCTTTGAATTATGGACAAACCATAATTTAAAAATATCACAGTTTTTAGTAACTGGTCTTATGAAATTCACTATTTGGGAGATTTTTTTCTAAGTAAAAAAGTGACAGTGATAACCACAGGAAATGCATCAGATGAAATTTTGTAAATGATGTTTCAGGGATTCTCTTGGCCCTATTTCTCTTATCTTATTCTTTATCCAATCAAATGCCTCGGTGGAGATGACATGCCTTTGCAAACTTCATATATCTTCTCTACCTGTGCAAAATGTGGAGAAATGGTGCTGCCCTGACTAGGGGGGTAGTTTTCCCTACAGACTGACAAGTCCCAGAGATTTAAAGTAGGTAGGAGAAAAGAAATTTTCCTGAATCTGTAGTGATTCCTTCCAGAAGGAAATTCTTGTCTGTTTCCAAGTCATCACACCAGGTTCTTAGCTACTGTGGATTTAACAACAGGGTGTATAGAGGGTGAATGACCATTTACCTCTCTGGCTTATGTGACATTTTTACAATTCTATTCGTCACAGACTAACTTCAGCCACAGATGCTCTGATAGTACCAAGGTAAATGACTTACAATATTATCAAGCTTATTTACTTACCTATTACCACCTTACTGAGAATACCTGTGTACCTGAAGGGTTAAAATATACTTTGCTCTGGATTTCCCAATTTTTATAGCTTCTCAGTTTAGCTTAAACTATTTAATTTGCTCTTTTCAATTTTGATGGCTTTTGTTGTATACAGTTAAATAATGAGGGAAAAGATTTCAGGACCTAAGCTTATTTAGTTCTAGGTATTTAGGAATGCCCATTTGTTGTTTAGAACAGTAGCTCTAAAAGTATGGTCCTTTCTCACTAATGGCCCTGCCTCATGCCTAACTGAGTAAATTAAAATCCTCAGTGGAAACTCCCTCATTGTCCCACCAACTATACCAATCAGCTAGCATCTGTGCCAATCTTCTTTTACTGTATTTTGTGAGAATTACCTTCCTCTTTTCAAAGGTCCATCTTCACTTGTGCTCAGGATTCCAACCCTCAAGAACCTCCATCTATCTGTTACCCTCTTGCGCCTTGTTGGGTCATTGTCATTGGCATATAATTTGTTCTAGCTTCTCCTTTCTTTTTTAAAACATCTTGTCTTAATTCTGTATTTTCTTGCAGCTGTGTCTCATTTCTCTGCTTCATTTTGAAGCTAAACACTTTAAGGGTTGTTCTCGCATGCTCACTTCATTTGACATCTAAATCATTCTAAAATGTGTGTGTGTGTGTGTCAAAATTATATATCCAAATAATTCTATAAGGAATTTAAAGACAAATAGCAAAGCCCTGGTCATTTTTCCCTTCTGCCCCAATTTTTCTTCCCTACAGGCAACCACTCTTAAGTCTATTAGTTAATTTTCTTGATATATATTTCCATATCTTGAAATAGTGACTATATTGCAATTTTTGGTCTTAATGTTTTAGGCAGTATATGTTGGTTTCTCACTATGGAAAATGGGGATTTATCCCTCTTTCCTCTCCTATCACCATCACACATTCTCTCTCTCTCTCTCTCTCTCTCTCTCTTCATCCCTTTAACCTCTCCATTTAGCCATGCTACAGCTTTATGCTTTATATTCATTTCTAGTGTTATGATTAAATATTTGTGATTGAGGCTGAGACATGTAGTTAAACTATTATCATCCTTTGTTTCCAGCACAATAGTTTTCCTCAGGAGATGGTTTCTTTTCCTTCCTTCCTTCCATGTGGGTTTGTTGTGGTTTTCATCATGGAATTCTTTTTTTTTTTTTTTTTTTTTTGCTTCTTAAAAAAAGGTACTCTCTTACATAAAAAGGAAAGAGTACAGAAATACATCACTGCTTTTCATATTCTAAAGAATACTTCACAAATGGTTAACCAAACACTTCCGGTGCTCCATTCATATCCCTTCATCCCTTACTGTTGTGGAGTATGCCATTCTGACTGTCACCTGTGAGTACACCTCTATCAGTTTCTTTGGGACCAGCGTCCTCTCTACCTATGTGTGTTGCCATCCAAAGTACCAGGGATGAACACCCCGGGAGCAGTCCTTAAATAATGACTGAAGGAAGTTGTATAAATACTCCAGCTCTGTGGTCTCAGGTAATATGCTCTGAAGGACATGTTCAATACTTTCTCAGAGCTCCCTGGTAGGATTAAGCTCCAGTTGCCCACAATGCTGCTTGATAACACACTCTTAATTGACTTCCTGTTCCTGTATTGCTTTCACATTCCACTTAATGGTGCTTTTGGATTACCTCCCAAATAAATGACTTGTACTTGAATCCTTCTTCCAAGCCTGCTTCTTGAACAACCCAAACTAAGACAATTAGTGGTGAGTATTTCTAATTATATCACACTTTAAGGTACATGATATCTGGTGTCCCAGTTTTCTGATTGTCCCAATCAAGCTAAGATTGATCAGTGGATGCAGGTAATATAAGCCTGATCCTTCCATCAAAAAATTCCCTTTTCTACTTGTATTAGTTAGGATTCTCAGGAGAAATAGAACCAATAAATTAGATAGAGATTTATTATAAGGAACTGGCTCATGTGATTATGGACATTTAGAAGTCTCAAGAGCTGTAGTCAGCAAATTGGAGAACCAGGAAAGCTTACAGCGCACTTCCATTCTGAGTCCACAGGCTTGAGAACCAGGAGACGACCTGATGATTGAAGTTCCAAACTGAAAGCCAGTACCCTTGAGACCAAAGAGCCAATGTTTCAGTTTGGGTCTGAAGGCAAAAAACAAACCTAACAACAACACCAACAATAAACCCACCCAATTAACCAGCCAAACAAAAAACAATGCCTCAGCTCTAGTCAGTAAGACAGGAGTAGTTTTCTCTTACTTGCCAAAGAGTCATTTTCTTTTGTTCTGCTCAGGCCTTCAACTGATTGGATGAGGAGCACCCACACTAATGAGGACAATCTGCTTTACTCACTCTACTAATTTAAATGTTAATCTCATCTTGAAACACCCTCACAGACACAGCCAGAATAATTTTTAACCAAGTACCTGGGCACCCTGTGGCCAGTCAAGTTAACACATAAAATTAACTATCTTACTATCTTTTACCTAATACTTCTAGCAGCTACTAATGATTACCTCATCAGTAGATCAGTCATTAAAATGGTGATTTTTAAATGCCAATACTCCTTCCACATTCATTAACCTAAAATTCTGTCACTGTGAAATTTCCCCCATCAGCTATTTGATTACCCTGAATACAGTTTGTTCAGAATGGGTACGATAAATGTGTCCTTTTTGATGATTTAGTTTTCTAAGTAGTTGCCATTGATTTAATTCCAAACTCTGTCAGTTGTCCAGATCATTTTCAATGTGGTCATTCACATCAGATGCTTTATAAATTTCATCTTCATAAAACAATGCTCTCCAGGGGCCTTCTGACCTCTTGCAAAGGCATCTAATTATTCTCTAGACTTGGTACATAGCAGTCATCCTGGGATCTCCCTTCAACAAATTTGGGAATTCCCTTTGGTTTTCTACTGTGCAGAAACTCCTGTTTTCTGGATCACGTTTTTTTCTTTCCATTTTGGTGAAGCATATCCTCCAATATTTCCTTGAGAAAGGGTGTATGGTATTTCAAATTCTAGTTGGAAATACTTTTCTTTCAGACCTCTGAAGATACTGTTCCATTTTAATGTCTTCTGGCTCTCAGTGTTTTTTTCTTTTAAAGATTTTACTTATTTTCAGACAGAGGGGAAGGGAGGGAGAAAGAGGGGGAGAGAAACATCAATGAGTGGTTGCTGGTTTTGCATCCTCTACTGGGGACTTGGCTTGCAACCCAGGCATGTGCCCTGACTGGGAATTAAACCAGTGATCTTTGGCTGTCAATGTTTTTATTGAGAGTTTCAATGCATTTTCATTCCAGGTTCTTTGTGAACTCCTCTTCTCCTTGGAAGCTTGCAGTATTTCCAAACAATTTCAGAATGCTGGGGAATAGTTTTGTAAAATTTCACAGTGCTGCGCTTTGTGTTTGATTTTTATCTGTTGAGCTGGATATTCAGGGAAGGACTCAAGTCCTTCAATGCTAGGGCATTTTTTTTTTGAATAATTTCCTTGGTTATTTCCTCCTGTGAGTTTTCTCTTTATGGAACTCCTAATATTTGGATGTTAAATTTCTTGGACTGTTTTTTTCTTTTAAAATTTTCTCTAAATTTTTTCTTATCATTTGGGATTTTTACTCTGCATTCTAGGATATATCTTCACTTTCTTTTTTTCCATTCTTGTTATCTTGTTTTTAATTTCCAAGATACCTATTTTCTTTCCTGAATATTATGGACTTGCCATTTTGTTGATAAATCTTTTATTATGTATCTCTAAATTTAGTCCTTTAAGAATATAGTAACAGTACTATTATCACACCAAAACATGTAAGACTTTATTATCAAGAATGTAGAGATTCTTCAAATTTTTTCTATTTCTACATATATTTTTAAGATTTTTTTGTTTGAATCAGTGTTCAAATAAATTCCATATATTTCAACTGCTTCATATTTCTCTTAAATTTTATTTTAATCTTTAGTTCTTCCTCATTTCTTTTTTTCTGTCATTAAATTATTGAAGAATCAGATCATTTATGATGTAGTGTTTTTCAGTTTGGATTTGGCTGATTGCATTTGTGGTAATTTTACATCTTCCTCTTTCCTCTGTATTAACTATAAACTGATAGTTAGACCCGAAGGCTTAATTAGAATTAGATTTTTTTTTGTCATTACTACTTTGTCAGGAGGAAAAAAGTTCTGATGTTCTTTATTTCCATATTAGTAGCCATTGAAGATCTGTTTTAGATCCACTATTTTATTAGTAGTTGTAAAATGGTGATGTTATAATTCTACATTTTCATCTTTATTTTAGCTGTACTTCTACAAAGAGAAACTTCCTCTCATTAACTTTTTTATTACCTGACATACAGTTAGTGCAAGGAATGCAGAATAAGCACTTAATCATTTCCCTTTATCAGTTTTTAAAATAATAATTTGGTTCATATCTTCCAAGGGTGAGAATGAGTTCTTTTAAAAATATCATTAATTTGAAAATCTAGATTTAAAAGTATTTGATTTGTTTTAATATCTTTTAATTATTACCCCTTAGTGCTTTAATTGTACCATTTTTGACTTGGGAAAGCTTCTTCAAGTTGATTCTTGAGTCCTTTTGACATAATTCTATTACTTCTTGATAATTTCCTTGTTTCTGGTTTGACAGGATGTTTCAGGCTTATTCGCATGACCCATGTCTGCCTGGAATGTTGAATTTGAATTGATAATATCAATGTAAGCTAATGATATAACTTACTTTAAAAACCTTTCATTAAAAAGACTAGAAATGTACTCTAAGTCATAAGCAAATGAGCACTCCTAGAGTACAGACTGTGATACCTAACTACTACCATTTCTTTCTAACAATAACCAGGACTCCTTGGAGAAAAGGCTGATTCCAATTGTGGCAGTGTGTTTTAATCTGAAGCGTGTTTCTGTCATTGGAAGAATTCAGAATTTACTGAGAATCAATTATGTATACAGACCTCTAAGAGTCTTCTGGAAAAAGCTGTAGGGAACAATTGACATTTTATCTAGTCTAACAATAAGACAGAATTTCAATTTTAGGAATACCACTCTGACAGAAGTTGCAAGAATGTTGTGGGTGGCAGGTGTAGAGAGGAGCTGCACAGGTGGGAGGATGTTCAATTAAAGGGCTTAGTTGTCATTCAAGTTGGATATGGGAAAGGCCTAATTTGAGACAGTAGCAGTCTGGTAAATAAATTGGGGACTTATTTGCTAGCTATCAAGAGGTAGCAGCTTCAGGTCTTAGAGAGTGGTGTGCGTGTGTGTGTATATGTGTGCTGAGGGTGTTGGGTCATGGAAGAACAGACCTTCAAACAATGGTCTTGGTGCCAGGGGCAAGCTGTGGAGAAGCACTTACAGTAATGGCAATGCGAGAGGTGATAATTCATGGAGAAAACTCCCTGATACCCTCCAGCTCATCCTCCTGTGAACTAGCTCTGGAGTAACTGGGTGAATTTGAACATATCCTCCACAGGTGGGCATTCTAGTCTATGGTAACCAGCAGCCCTCTTAAGCCTGAAGTGCAGTTCTCTAAGGATTTCCTGAGGAGCTAATAATACAGAGGCCCTCTTTCAGCCTAGTCTGTGAGACTCACTGGACAGAAATTTCCTGATGTGAAGAGAGGTTTCCATGTGGGTATTAACTGAAGAAGAGGTTCAGAATGTAAAGAAAAGGCATTTGTTGGAGCAAAAGTATTGCAGCCTGAGAGACTCAGATCTAGATAGCGACCCAAACTGCTTTGGAGAGAACAAAGAAGGGAGAGGTTTATAAAGGCAAAACCAGCGCAATTCTTCCATGCAAATGAAGGATAGATTCACAGGGATTAGTTAGTTCCAACATGTAAATGAAGGCGGGAAAAACTACAAGGAAGAAAGCAAAGTGCACCTATTGCCAGGCAGCAGATGCTTGCTGTCCTAGAATGTTTATGGCTCCACCTTGAGCTCAGTTTAGCAACAGGTCACTGACTTACTAGCAGCTCTGAGAACTGAGGCCGATGTTCATAGGCCCCACTTCCTCATAGCCAGCCTCCTATTTTAAGTGACTGTCTTAGTAATACTTATTCCACTACATTTCTCCATTAGGAGGAACTTTGTAAAGCCAGTCGAGGTATTAATTTTTGATGTCCAGAGATGGGGCATTGATTTTGGTAAAAAAAAAAATTTGTTGAGCAGAATTTTAAAGTGAAGTGAAACTTGTGGAAAGTAAGTTCAGGGAATCAATTCTTCCCTGCGCAAATCTGTCTGGAAAATCCAGTTTTAAATGTGGCCGGGCTAACAAGGGGGCAGATTGGGTGAATATCAGAGACTGCTGGCCGGCTTTATGGAGAAAAGGCCGGAAGGGCGGGAATCCAGGTGATGTTTTCTTCCAAGGAGTACTGTCACCAAGAACCAGGAGCTACTCTCCCAGAGGCCGGTGCCCAAGATGACCCAACGTCCGCGCATGCGCAGCTGACAGGGCGCTGTCTGGGCGTTTCACAATTACCCTCCCGGGCTCTGTCCCTCTCTCAGAATTCTGATGGAATAGCACCGTGGGTCCTCCAAGTCCTGCCCTCATTCTGCCTTCGGTTCTCCATTTCCACTTCGCTCTCCCCACACACCTCTGTCCTGGACCCAAGCTTGAAGAGCCGCTGACACGCCCGCATTCCCCGAGCACGAGCGTACGTCAGCGCGCAGGGAGGAGACCCGGCTTCCGGCACAGCCCCGCCCTCGCCAGCCCTCCCTGCTTTGGTCGGCCTGCTGATCCTGAGAACCACGGTACCCGCGCGCGTTCTGCAGTCATGGAGGTTCCCGGGAGCCTGTGCAAGAAAGTGAAGCTGAGCAACGATGCGCAGAACTGGGTGAGTGGGAACAGAATAGGCCGGGAGCCTCAGCTTGCAGCTGGTTCCGGAGCTGCTGTCTCCCTTCCGCCTCCTCTGCAGCCTCTCTGGAGCGCTGGGGATAGGTACCGGAGGCCACGGTGCCTTCCAGCTGGGTTGGTGGGTGGTGTGTGGTGGAGGTGGTGCGGTGAGGGCTGGGGTTGCTTGGTGGTGCCTTCCGACCCACCCTCAATTTGTTGGCTCAGAGGAGACGTGGAGTTAGTCTTTCCGGAGAGAGCTGGCAGCTGCTGAAACTTGCACACTCGACTGGGGAGCTGCGGGTTATCCTCTGAACTACGAGAAGGTCTGCAGAGGAGGTGGAGGCGGGCGTCTTCCGTGTGTTGCTCGTTTTTCTTGGCTCTGCCAGTGCAGTTAGCCCAGGTTTGTGTCCATTTCCAAGTCTTTCCATTTCTGCGTTTCACTGTGAAGGGAGAGTACCCAACAATGTAGCCATTCATGAGTTGAGACTGCCCTGAACTGAGGTTTCTTTGTGGCTCGGTGTTAAATTCGAATGTCTAATACATAACAGGAGTTTTAAGACTCGATTCCTGGAGACAGTAAGGTGTGGGAGGATTAACGGTTTATAGCATTTAGCAACAACAGTCAGTTTGCTTTGATGGTGTCAGATGTCATGTCCTCATTTAGGTTGCTTCCTTCCTTATTGTTAGATAACAAGCAGCTTTAATCTAAGATTGTTAATATCCAACGTGGTGGGGATGTGGTGTCCAACTTGGCAGTCTGGAAAGGTGCTGTGCTTGTAGGTTTAGGTGGACATTTTATTAAACATTACAACGAAATCATGAGGTTTAAATGCCGCCCTGCCAATTCCCTTTGGTGAGACAAGGGAAAAAAAATAGAAGGCATTTCAGGCAAATGTCCATTTGCAGTCATTTATTTACCTTATCTGCTGTTGCTAAGGATTCTCACCTGATTCCTCTCTTCTTTTTGTAACTACCTCTTCCTTAGGCTTTAAGGGAAGGGAAGTAAAAGGTGAGTTAGGACATTGGAAAGCACTGGATTACTGGCCTGGTCTCTGGTACCAGCTTTCCCATTTACTAGTGTGTGATTTTGAGGAAAATACATCTTTAAATGTCAGCTGACTAAAGAAGAGTATAATAGTGTGTACTTCACAGAGTAAAGAAGATAATGAATTTGAAAGTGCAGTGAAGCTACTGCCATGAAACTATTGATACTGCTTCTGTTACCTTGAGTATTTGCTAGTTAGGGAAATAAGGGACTAAATTAAGGTGTTTAAAGGTAATTTCAGTTACACCATCTCTTGCTCATTTATTTACTATTCCATTTGCCAAATAAGTGTGTATTCATTGTAGAGACCTGTACTAGAGATGGAAAAGTTGAAAAATGAAGGACTCAGGGTTTGTGGTCTCGTTGCTCCTGGCCTGATTGGGCTTGTAAATGACTGCCTGGTGATGAGTTTGTCATTGTGACCACAGTGAGTGGTGTAAGACAAGTTTTTGTTTGTTTGTTTGTTTTGCAATTTAGAGGAGAGATTAACTTAGAAGGGCTGAGAATAAGAATTACTATTATTTTTGTATTTCAGCACCAACTAAGAGTAACTACTCTGGAGGGTTTTTGTTGAGGACTGGAGCTAAAATTCAATAGGGTGGGCTAGGTTGTGCAGTTGTTAATGTTTGCCTGCAGAGATAAGACTTGATTCTGTGGGAGATTTTTGATGAGGCTAGAATTTTAATTTTCTGGGCCTTGTAAATTTTTCTTTGCCTCAGTAGGGAACACCCACCTTTTTCCCTCTCACACACTTAAATCAATGGGTATACACATATGTGAAGAACCCATACACGTTTAATGTTCCCATTACGTGATAAAACTGGTATTTCAAGAAGACTGGTTGCTGGAGGAATTAGACATTGTTCCAGATGTGGAAGCCCTGGAAAACAGACAGGGTTATAGTGATGTTTAAAGGAATTACAGGCATACTTCATTTTATTGTCCTTCACAGATACTGTGTTTTCATCAACATTGAGGTGTAAGACCCTCCTCAAGCAAAAAAGATTACCACTCACTGAAGGCTCAGGTGGTGGTTAGCATTTTTAGCAATAATGTATTTTTTAATATGTACATTTTTTAGACATAATGCTATTGTACACTTACTAGACTATAGTACAGTGTAAACATAATTTTTATGTGCACTGGTAAACCAAACATTTCTGTGACTCGCTTTATTGTGGTGGTCTGGAACCGAACCTTTGAGGTATGCCTGTAATAGAGTTGAAGCATACCTGGCACATGCTTTTGTTCCATGTATTGGGGATATAGGTGGTAAAAACAACAACAAAACAAACAAACAAAACAGAAAAGGGTTCTGTTTTTATGGATCAGATATTTTACCAGGGAGAGAGTTACTTAAAAAACAAACAAGTAAATGAATGAGATAATTTTCCCTTTTACCAGTTCTACCTTTTCTGAACAATTTGTCCCTTATACTGGTAGATGTCTTTCTTAGAAAGCCAGCTTTTCATTCTGGATTTTGGGGAAGGCTGAGGTGTTACAAAAAATGAAACAAGAATTGCAGAAATGGAACACACAGCACATTAAAGGCCAAGCAAAATAGGAGCATTGGCCCAGCTGTTGTCATAGACAGGTGCTGATCTTCTTGCCCTAGGAGCCAGGGAGATGCTGCTGGAATAATTGCCCAAAGAGGAAACGCTAGACTTTTACCAAGAGTGCAATCTTAATATTGAGTAACATCAGTAATAAGAAGAATGATAGCAAGATATAGATCTGCATTGTCCAATCTGGTAGCTGCTAGCCACCTGTGCCAACTTAAATTTAGTTAGTTAAATTAAATAAAATTAAAATTTCTGTTCTTTAGTCACATTTCAAGTGCTGTATTGCCCCATGTAGCTAGTTGACACTGTATTGGACAGCAAAGTGTAGAATATTTGCATCATCTCAGAACACGGAGCAGGTCTAGATAGTCACTTTGGGATGGATGCTAGCATTTTTCTACTTATCTATGTATTTTTGTGCTCATGTTTTTTATTTTTACTTTCTTTCCAGGGCATGGAAATCTCAAGAGATAGTGGCCACTGTCATGGATTTAGGCAATTCTGAGCCCTGGCTTTTGTCAGGGTACCTAGCAGTGTTAGCTTCTCCACAGCATAGTTGCTTCTCTAAGTTTGAAATGTAAAATGAGCTTCCCCAGCCTGGCTCTGTTTCATTGAATTTTGAGGAGTAGTTTTCTACTTCAGTGGTTCTCAACCAGGTAAAATTTTGCCACCCCAAGGGGGCATTTGGCAATATCTGGAGACATTTTTGGTTGTTACAAGTGTGTGTATGTGTGTGTGTATGTCACTTCGGGTATCTAGTGGGTAGAGGCCGTTGATACTGCTAAACATCCTGTAGTGCAGAGATTATCTGGGCCAGAAAGTTATTATTTCTGAAGCTGAGAAATCCTGTTGTACTCTTGGCTTTGAGTTAGAAAAAGGGGGAAACATTATGTAAATCTGAAATGCAAAAGTAGTATTCAATCATTTAAAATAAAATCCAGTTGATAGTAGAATATTCTCTTCCACTAGCCTGGAAATTACCATCTCTTGCTCTAAGATGGATAATTACCAGTAGCATACCAACAACAGAACTACAACCCTGAATTGTTTTAAAAACACATTACTAAGTAATTAGTTCAAATGAAGAAGAATAATGTTTCTTTTTAACATTTACCTATGTGGTAATCATTTTTGTGAAACATCCTTATAAGTTGTGAGTAAAAATAGTGGAAATATTAGATATTGTTTTATAGAAATTCATTTTCTAAGTTTAGATGAATGCAGCCATTATTCAGATTCTTTTCACTTATTCTTCTCTCTGGTTTCTTTGATGTTTGCATTCCTTCTCTTTGTCTTTATTTCTCTTTTGTGTTAAGTGTACAATTCAGTGTGGTTTTGCAACCATCAACCAGAGTTGTGCAACCATCACCAGTGTCTAATTTGAGAACATTTTCATCACCCCCAACAAAAACCCTGTACCCACTAGCAGTTACTCTCTGTCGTCCTGCTTCCCCGCCTCCAGCCCCTGACAAACAGTGATAAGCTTTGCATCTTTGGATTTCCTTATTCTGGACTCCTATAAGTGGAATCATACAGTATGTGCCTTTCCTGTGTGTCTTTCATTTCACATGTTTTCAAGGTTAATGCACATCGTAGCGTGTATCAGTACCTCATTCCTTTATATAGTTGATTCATATTCCATTGTGTGAATATACCACCTTTTGTTCATTCATCAGTTGATGAACATTTTGAGTTGTTTCTAGTTTTTGGGTATTACAAATAATGCTGCTGTGAACATTCATGTACAAGTTTTTCTATACATGAGTTTTTTCATGTACAACTTGTACATGAGTTTCTCTCATAGTTATAATAGTTAATTTCAACCTTTGGGGTAGACATTAATGTATTTTTCGCTGCCCAGCCTCGGAACTCCCTTCATATGTGTGGGAACTGCCCTGCTGTCATCATGGTCAAGGCAGTGGCCTATTGCAGTGGGATGATTTCTTTATCTCTTTGCAGTCGGTGTCCTTCCCTGAAACGTCTTGTTCTCTTTTATCCCCAGTGTCTAGAAGGGATAAGTCAACAACACTGAATGAATGAACAGGTAGTTCCAGACTCATTTCTGACTCTAGGAATCTCTTAGGGCTGGGCTCTCCACCTGGAGGTTGTCCAGGGGACCTTCCATTGAAGTATTGATATTTTAAAAATCTATTAAGTAAATATTTAAATATACTTTAATCTTTAAAACAGAATAGTTGTGGAGACAAAATATATATTCATTCATAGAGCATGCATGACAGTTGATAGCAATCAGATAAGCAGGCTGCTAACTTAGTTCTGGAGGTTTGGGGTAGGGCTCGATTCGCTTCCTGCCACGCAGTCAGTGTTGCTATTCATGCTTTGTAGTCGAAAGATTTAAGTGTAGCCTTCTCAAGTTGTTTTCTCAACCTCCAGGAATGTATGGTCTTCACTTGTGAAGCTGTTTGGCTTGTTAATGTTCAAAAGATTAATTTTAGTTATTAGTAATTGAACTAAAGGCTTCAGTTATCAATAACTCTGGACTAAGGGTTTCTTCTCATTGCACATTTCCTCTCTTCAGTTTTATCCAAATTATGTTTTGGGACTTGAAAGTAGTGTGCCAGTTACCATTTGAGGGATTCTCTTTGGAGGGAGACACTGTTTAGCAGTCAGTTTAAGGTAGATTGTGGGATGGGTGATAGAGGCAGAAATCCACATTATGCTTGATATTTGGTATAAGCTCTGTGCCTTTACCAATTTTATGTAAAAATGCAGAGTTCTTTATAAAATAATAATAAACTCACAAAGAATGAAATTTCCTAAATGGCATCATAGGGAAAGTTAATTTGCCCTGTAGTGGATAAATTAACCAAACAGCTCACATGGAAATTAAGGTGGGTCAAAAAGGAGCCCAGGGCCACATGTGTGATTGATGAGGACAGAAGTTTATAGAATGTATAGGAAATGTACAGCATGAATGTCATAGGCCATGTGACTTTAGCCTAGCAACAGGACTCATAGTCATTTAGTCCCAAATGTGGAAAGGGAGTGAATTCTTTTGAAATGAATTGTCCCTGTTCTGCTATACTTAAAGTTTCTGAATGCCAGTCATTATTTCATTTGCACATTATACAGAAAACAAGTCATGCTTCAAAAGAAATGCCTTGTATCTAACTTTTAGTGGGTACTTGCTAGGCAGTGAGGGTAGGTGTTGTGGAAAAAAACTACTCAGAGTGTTTAACCTGCCTCCCAAGCAAGTCAAAATGTATATGCACAAAAGACTCATAAAAGTACAGTATAAAACACTTCATAAATAGCAAACAAATGATATGGGTAGTAAATGTTACAAGGTCTATAATCTATAACATATCACTAAGCCGTTGAAGACAGAATAGGCATGTAGAGTCAGAAGGAAATACTAACTTAACTCTTGGTCTTTAGTGAGTCACTCATGTTATATTTTCCTGGCAGAGTTATAGGAAGGATAGTCTCAGTGGGTGGAAAAGGAAAAGAAAGGGTAAGGAGAGAAAGAGGAGGATTGCATGTGGAAGTGGCCTTTAGATGCTTCATGAAGTTCAGGCATATTTCTACCACCTTACAATTACAGTAATTTTAGAAAGTGGTTTTTTATTTACTCTGAAAAACTGGGAGGGAGGAGAATGTGGCATATCCTTTTAGTTTATTAATAATATCTTAAACTTTATTTTTAAATAAATACATATAACTAATATCTATTTAGCTTAGTTAATAATATCTTAAAGTTTATTTTTTGTTTGAAAAACATCAAATCTAGTAAGCCTCCTTATACCAGACTGCCACATTTGCTGGCAGAATTTTTTTAAAAGTAGGAGTGTTCTTTTCTAGTGATTAAAACAAAAGATCTTTGCTTGTCTATATTTGTTCTCAGCCATATCCTCAGTTGTTTATAGTTTGTCAGATAATTTTTTTTTAAGATTTTATTTATTAATTTTTAGAGAGGGAGAGAGAGAGAGAGAGAAGCATCAATGTGCGGTTCCTGGGGGGTCATGGCCTGCAACCCAGGCATGTACCCTGACTGGGAATCGAACCTGCGACACTTGGTTTGCAGCCGGTGCTCAATCCACTGAGCTACGCCAGCCAGGGCTAGTTTGTCAGATAATTTTTATACATTCTACTCAATGTACTAAGAAAGGCAGAAGACATGTTATAGGGCTAAAGTGAATTAAAATTCATGAGAGACATGTTTCTTCTTGCCCCAAAGCAGAGTAACTTGGAACAAATATCCTTAAACAAAATGACCCAGTCAAACCCTTTGTGGAAGTGTAGGAAACTAGCTTACAAGCACCCTCCTTGTTGCTCCCCCCATTTCCCTTCTTCAGACTCTGCTCCCTTCTCCTCGGGCAGTCTGGCTGGGAGCTAAAATGGGCAGAGGGGCCTCAGTCTCTCAAGAGATGCAGATGTTTGTGTTTGAAATTCTGATTTTTTGTATAAGATATTGGAAACGCAGAGCTGGAAAGTTATCTTTGCTTCGTCAGCTTACTGGAAAGAAATGGGTCAGGAGACCCTTATTATCATAAGTGATTATTGAACGTATGAATGCATACTGTATTTTTGCCTTGTGTAATGTGCTCCCGTGTATAATGTGCGCCCATGTTTTTGTGCTCATTATACATGAGATTATTATTCCCATGGTATGTAATCATTATGCCTATGTATAATGTGCATCCTTATTTTTCCCTCAAAAATTTGAGCGAAAAAGTACCCATTATACATGGAAAAATACAGTAATTTTATTGGAAGTACATCTATTAATGAGGTGATTAGTGGAGTGGGTGGAGGTTGGATTTTGTGGTGCGCCCAATAAAAGAATTTTCCAGCCGTGCCTTTGGTCCCAAAGGATTTTCCACTTGAGGATATTGAGTGATAGTAAGACTCAGGTGACAGAGATGCCTTTCTCCTGTACACGGTGCGGGGAGGGGACAGTGAGGGGGGAGGTGTGGAAAGAGATCCCCAACCTTAGGCATCTCTCAGGCAGACCGTGGAAGCTGAATTGCATGGAAATGTGTTCCTTTACAAAGTCCATGCTTACATACCTACAAGGCTGTTTGTTCCCCAATTTGAAACCTTTTGTGCCAAACCATAGCCCTGGATTTGTCTCTGACTATTCCGTGCCTCAACCTGTGGCTGCGGAAACACAGTCATGGTGCCTGGTCTTGCTTTAAATTTATGGTTGTTGACTTCACATGAGTCCTTCAGGCTGCCCAGAGCCACTCTAGATTCTCTAGGCACTTTCCCACTTTGTGCTTAATGGACCTCTGAAAGGTGCCTCCTGCAGGGATCATCAAAGTCTTAAATGCCCTTTTTTGTTCTTTTGTTTTATAATGGGACAAAGACAGTCTCTTCAATAAACTGTGTTAGGGAAACTGGACAAATGCATGCAAAAAAATGAAACCTGACTAGCCTCCCACACCACACAGGAAAACAAATCCCACATAGATCAAAGATCCAAATGTAAGACCTAAAACTGTAAAACTCCCAGAAGAAAACATAGGCAGCAGACTCTCTGGCATTGCTCCCAGGTGTATTTTTTGGATACATCCTCTCAGGAAGGGAAACGAAAGAAAAAAAATAAACAAATGGAACCACATTAAATGAAAAGTTTTTGCACAGCAAAGGAAACCATCAACAAAATGAAAAAACAAGCCATCGAATGAGAGAAGACACCAATAATGATACATCCAATAAAGGGTCCATAACCAGAACATATAGAGACTCATACAATTTAACACCAAAAAACTAAACAATCTAATAAAAAAATAGGCAGAGGACCTGAATAGACACCCCTCCAAAGAGGATGCATAGATGGCCAACAGACACGAAAAGATGCTCAATGTTACCAGTCATCAGGGAAAAGCAAATTGAAACCACAATGGGATACTGCCTCACACCTGCCAAAATGGCCAACATCAAGAAATCAATAAACAACAAGTGTTTGTGAGGATGTTGAGAAGAGGGAACCCCCATTCACTTCTGGTGGGAAAACTGATGGCACAGCCACAATGGACAACAGCATGGAATTCTCCAGAAAATTAAAAATAGAACTACTAAGTGACTCAATAATTCCACCTCTGCGTAGCCACCTGAAAAAATTCAAAACACTAATTCAAAAAGATACATGTACCACTATGCTCATTGCAGCATCATCCACAATAGACAAGATATGGAAGCAGCCCAAATGTCCATCAATAGGCAAGTAGACAAGGAAGATATGGTACATACACACAATGGAACACCACTCAGTCACAAAAAGGAATGAAATCCCACCTTTTGTGACAACACAGGCAGATCCAGCGGGTACTGTGCTAAGTGAAATAAGCCAGATGAAGAAAGATAAATTCCACATGATCTCACCTAAACATGGGATATGAAAAACAAAACAGAAACGAACTCACAGATACAGAGAACAAATGGATGGTTACCAGGTGGGAGAGTGTTGGGGAAATGGGTGAAAATGGTGAAAGGGACCAAGAAGTACAAACTTTCAGTTTTAAAAATAGTCATGGGGATGCAAAGCATCGCATAGGGAATACAGTCAACAATATTGCAACACCCATGTATGGTGTCAGGTGTGTACTGGACCCATCTGAGTGGTCACTTTGCAAGGTATGCAAATGTCCAATCACTGAAACCAGTACAATATTATATGCCAACTGTAATTAGAAAATAAACCTAAAAAATATCTAGGTAACAGTTAATAACAATCAATTGTAATTGTTATTAACAATTATTATAATAATATAACGTATACTAATATATGACAATAGTAATTGTTAATACTAGTAATTAATAAGTAATGCCCACACTCACTATAGGTGAAGAGAGTCTCTTATCACTTCGCCCTGTTATGAAATCTAAAGAAATCAGTGCTCAGTTACAGCATAAGAAGTAAACATATACGGTTATGCTTCTCTCTGCTGGTCCACTAATTACCATAATGATTTGGGTAGTTTCCATAATCATTAGCTTAGTCCATTTGAACTGCTATAACAAATTGCCGTAGACTAGATGGCTTATAAACAGTAGAAATTTATTTCTCCCAGTCCTGGAGGCTGCATTGTCCAACATCAAGGTACTGGCAGATCAGGTGTCTAGTGAGGGTGTGCTTGTAGATTACTGTGTTCTCCTTGTGTCCTCACATTGTATAAAGGGTGAGAGCACTTTTTGTTATTGTTTCTTACTTTTTTCATGTTATGTACTTATTTTTTACTTTAAATTTTTTTTATTTCTCAATTATAGTTGACATACAACATTATAACAGCTTCAGGTGTACGACCAAGTGACCAGACACTATATAACTCACTAAGTGATCAATCCTGGTAACTCCTGTACCCCTCTGACACCATACCCAGCTACCATAAGAGTGTTGACTATACTCCCCACATTGTTCTCCACATCCTTGCGACTGTTCTGCAGTGACCATGTGGACAGATTTTATGTGGACATGCTTTCACTTGTTGTGAGTCTGTATCTAGAAGTGGAATTGTTTGATCATATGGTAACAGTCTCTTTAACATTTTGCGGAGCTGCTGTTTTCCAAAGTGGCTGTTTATTTTACATTAACATCAGCGAATGTATGCAGAGGTTTCCAATGTCTGTCTTCACCAGCACTAGTTATTGTCTATCTTTTTGCTTATAGCCATTCTAGTGGGCGTGTAGCGGTATCTCATTGTGGTTTTGATTTGCATTTCTCTGATGATGGCCAATGATGTTCAACACCTATTAATGTGCTCATTTGCCATTTGTATTTTTTCTTTGGAGAAATGTCTGTTCAGATCCTTTGAGGCCTATGTAATTTTATGCCCTTTTTGTTTAAGAAGAAAATTTGGGAGAACAATTGCTTTTCACTTCGTTTGTGGAATTACCACAAATTATAACCAATGTGTGCCGTGTCTTCCATTATGTATTCATGGTAGCTGCAGACCAGGCCTTCCACACTTCATCCCGGAGGCTGCTCAGATGCCACCCTCTCAGAGGCCTTTCTTGATGATCAAGTCTGAAGGGGGATTATCACCCCCTGTCTCTCTTTCAGGTCTTACTCTGTTTTGTTTTTCTACAGTGCACTTGTCACTCTCTGATATTGTAATGAAGTTTTGTTGGTTTGTCTCTCCCAGTGGAATGTAAGCTCAGCGAGGGTTCTTGCTCTGTTTTGTTCACTTAGTGTATTGTTCGGGCCTCAGTATGTACTGGTCGAAAGAGTGAGTGAATGAGTGAGTGAGTGAAAAGTCTGGGCTCTGTAGTCCACTACTTACTGGTTATGGGAACTTGGGCAAGTTCTTTAACTTCTCTCAGGTTTAACATCTTCATCTGTAAAACCTCAGTAGTAAGAGTTTTTGTGTTTTGGGTGTCTGTAAGGATTAAATTAATTGAGAATGTAAAGCACTGAACACTACCAGGTACTCCAAAGAAAAAAAGCTGTTAGTTTTAATCTTTTTCCTTGCTTTTGACATGTTTCATAGACCAGTGACTACATTCCTGCAAGGAATATGTGTGTTTTATCTCTTTTAAAGGATTCCAGTGATTAAGAAATCTTTCCTTTTTTTCCCTCCTCTTTCAGGGGATGCAGAGAGCAACTAATGTCACCTATCAAGCTCATCATGTCAGCAGGAACAAGAGAGGTCAGGTGGTGGGGACCAGAGGCGGCTTTCGTGGTTGCACAGTTTGGCTAACAGGTACACTCAGAGAGATAAATTAACTTATTCCAAAAGCATTGTTATAAACATCCTTGAACCTAGGAGTAAACATATTTAAATTTGAGCTCAGTTCTTTTATCTGGAGTGTCATAACATGTGACCAACAAAGTTGTTTAATAACGTATTTCCTTTTGGTAACTGTTTTTGTTTTTTATAGAATTGCTGTTAAAATAAAGGGAGGCATCTAAAAACTGCCTTATGGTCGATAACTGTGTTACCTTTTATAGACTTTTGCGTGAAAATAAGACTTGTATTCTGCCTTCAAGAAGCTAATAATGTAAACCATATGAAGACAAATAGTGATAATCTGTTTCTGTCATTCAGCTTTTGTCTCTGATTGGTTCTTGTGTTGGTTTTCCCAGAGTCTCTGGGCTTAGTCATAGCAGACTAGGGAGAGCATAAATTCATGCAGACTTAAAAATGATAGATACTTTCACTTCTAGGAATTGAGTGTTTAGTAAATGTGTGTTTAAAATTTAGATACATCTCACCAAATTGTCTATGTAAATTTTATACTTATTTATTCTCCTACCAATCGTGTGGGAAGAGGGTCCATTTTCCAAAGTCTTTGTCAACATTAGATACTACTAACCCCTAAAATTGTGGCTGATCGTTAAAAACATTTCCATTTTGGTTTTAATATTAGACAGTTCTGTTTGTTTATGTATGAAGGAAGAAAGCACTGTTACATATTCCTATCTCATTATTTAAAAAATGTTTTTTTACTGATTTCAGAGAGAAGGAGGAAGGGAGGGGAAATCTCAGGGCAGGGGAGAGACGGGGTGGGGGAGAGAGAGAGAGAGAGAGAAAGAAACACCAGTTTTGTTCCATTTATTCGTGCATTCATGTGTTGATCTTTTTATGTGCCCTGACCAGGGACCGCACTCTGGCCACTGGTGCTGCCCTGCCAGGCCCCATCTCCTCATTCTTAAGGCTACATTGTTAAATTGTTACTTTTCATTGTCCAGGTTTGTAACATGTAACATTCTGTTCTCATATCTTAGATTTCTACAATTTTTTGTATTTGAATTCTGTAAGTAAATTGATTCATTACGTACCGCACCAGCATTTCTTTTTTATGGCATACCCACTCATGGACTCTTTCTTTGAGTCAAGTTTTAATTTTCAGCATTTCTTTGTTAAGTAGTTTTTGTAAGGTAGTTTTCTGCTGGGTTCTGAATTCCTTGAGTTTTTATTTTCGAGAATAACTATCTGTTATGACAGCTTGTCTTGTAAAATATATATTTGGTTCACACCCACTTTGTCTGGAATTCTTTTTTTTTTTTTTTAAGATTTTATTTATTTATTTTTTAGAGAGGGAAGTGAGGGGAGAGAGAGAGAGAGAGAGAGAGAGAGAGGGAGGGAGAGGGAGAGGGAAAGAGAAACATCAATGTGCGGTTACTGGGGGCTGTGGCCTGCAACCCAGGGATGTGGCCTGACTGGGAATCGAACCTGCGATGCCTGGTTCGCAGCCGAGCTCAATCCACTGAGCTACGCCAGCCAGGGCTGGAATTCTTAAAACATTACTCCATTGTCTTCTAGTATTAAGTGCTGTGTGAGACCAATCTGATTTTTTTCCCTTTATTTTAGAAGCTTTGCTTTTTTATCTGGATGCCTGTTAAAAAAGGCATCCAGATTTCCTGTATTTTCTTTTTGAAGTTTGGTTTTCTCATTTAGGCCCTTCACCCACCTGCAGTTGGTTTCTGGGTGTAGTGTGAGGGAGGCATCCATTTGTGTTTTCCACACAGATAATCAGTTGTCCCAAGCGCATTACTGATGAGGGTGCGCAGTGCTGGAAGTCATCGGGTTTCCACTGACATGTGGATTGTTTCTGGACTCTCTGATCCATTCCACTGCTGTACTTGTCGATTCCTCTGTTACTACTAAACTGTCTTAGTTATATATTTTTTTATTTTTTAAAAAATATTTTATTTATTTATTTTTAGAGAGGGAAAGGTGGGAGAAAGAGAGAGAGAGAGAAACATCAATGTGCAGTTGCTGGGGGCCATGGTCTGCAACCCAGGCATGTGCCCTGACTGGGAATCGAACCTGCGATGCTTTGGTTCTCAGCCCGCGCTCAATCCACTGAGCTACGCCAGTCAGGAGTTATTATATTTTTATAAATCTTGGAATCTAGTGGAGTAAGTCCTCTTACCTTATTCTTCATCAGGAATAAGATATTTTTTTTCCTCTGTGTTATTGTATAAAATTTTAAATCAGTTTAACCAATTCCTCCAAAACCCTGCTAGGATTTAGATTGGGATTACATTATGTGTAAAGTTCAATTTGGTGGAAAATTGATCTCTGAATATTGGATGTTGGGCACTCCTTTTCTTCAACATGGTATATTCCATTTATTTTATACTAGTGATGCTTATAAATACTGTTTGTCTGATTTTTTTTGGTACTTGCTCTATGTTCCTGTATGTATTCAGTTTTCATATGTGTATTTGAAAAAGACATGTATTTCCCTGATATGTATGTTAACATTGTTCATGAGATCAAGCTTGTTAGTTGTTGAATCTTCTGTAGCCTTCATTGATTTGTTGTTGTTGTTGTTGTTGTTGTTGATGATGTTGATGATGATGATGTTGGAAGGGGAGGTCAAGGTTGTTTTCTTTTACCGCACATCAGCAGCTTAGCTGGGATCTGTCCGTGTATTGGGTAGTTTGTGTGCCATCCTCCTGGAGCATGGTTTGCTTTTTCTCAGATTTTATTTCAGATAAATTTTCTTGTTTTGTATCTTTACATAGGTTGGTATAATAGTATCTCAGCCTGCTGAAGCCAGTCACTACAAAGCAGGTGGCTATAAACAATAGAAATTTACCCTCTTGTAGTTCTGGAGGCCAAAAGTCTGAGGTCAAGGTGTTGACAGGGATGGTTCCTTCTGTATGGTCTGAGGGAGAATCTGTTCTATGCCTCTCTCCTTGCTTATGGAGTTTGCTGGCGATCCTTGGAGTTCCTTAGCTAGTACTAGATACATTATTTTTAACCTCTGCCTGTCTTCACAGCACCTTCTTCTATGTCTTCATATATCTGCCTTATAAGGGCACCAGTTATTGAATTTAAGGTCCACCCTAATCCTGTATGACTTCATCTTAATTTAACTAATTGCATCCACAAAGACCCTATTTCCAAATAGGATAATACTCCGAGTTTCCATGTAGACAGGAATTTTGGGAGGACATTATTCAGCCCAGGACAGTTGGTTTCTCTTTTTTCATGTATTCCATTCCTTAGTTTTGGGTTGTCTGTTTTGTTTTATCTGTTGTTTTTCTGTAACTGCTTTAATTTCTTCACATTTCTGTTCATGTTCACTACTCATCTCAGTAAAACCTGTGGCAGTAATTCAGTTTTCAGCAGTGTCAATTTTTACTTTGTTTCAAGTTAAATATATACATAAAATATATGTAAATATACATGTGTATAAGTAGGCACTTTTATTGTAATTAAGGTTGTCTTTATTGTATAACAAGTTTAGATTTTCAGGTTTCAGTTTTTTTGTCTTTGATACTTGTTCAACTGGTAGTTAAAAGCAACAACAAAAACCGAGAACCTGCTCATCCTCAGCCTCCAGCTCTTTGTTTCAGTTTTATTGCTGTCTCACAAAGTATCCGAAACCCAGTGGTGTAAAACAACCACTTTAATTTGCTTATCATTTCGTGGGCAAGGAATCCAGAAGGGCTCAGCAGAGCAATTTTCGCTTAAGTCTTGCTTGGTGGCAGTCACGCTGGTGTGAGCTGCTGACATCTGAGGGCTCAACTGGACTGCGTGTGTGCAGTGACTCAGTTGATGATGCCTGTTAGCTGAGATTTTAGCTGGCAAAGACCATTGTCTGGAACATCTGCTTGTGATCTCAGGGTACTTAATAGACAAATTAATCATGCCAAGAGAAGCTGCATAGCCTTTTCTTATCCAGGCGAGGAAGTCACACATTGTCATTTTCAGTACATTTTTTTTTCTTCTGGAATGGAATGGTCATTTTCTTTTGCCAGTCTAATGAATCACCATGGTTCATTTAACAAGGTGGTGCTTCGAGCAGGAAGCAAACCCACAACCTTTTGGTGTACCAGATGGCATGCCAACCAACCGAGCAACCTGGCCAGGGCTATAAAGCTCTTTTTAATTAAAGTATAGTTGATGTACAATATTATATTAGTTTCAGGTGTAGAATATAGATTTGACACTTACATACCTTATGAAGTGATCACTATGAGAAGTCTAGTAACTATCTATGACCATACAAAGTTATCGTGATATTTACTGTATCCCTTATGCTGTACTTTACATCCCCATGACTTATGTATGTTATAATTGTAAGTCTGTATCTCTTAGTCCTTTTCACCTTTTTGTCCGTGCTCCTACCACCCAAGCATCTGGCCAACTATCAGTTTGTTCTCTGTACCTTTGAGTCTATTTGTTTTGTTTTGTTTGTTCATTTGTTTGAAAGTTCATTTACAGTATTTTTGAACCATAAGATGCACCTAGGTTTTAGAGGAGGAAAATCAGAAAAAAAATTTTGAAGCAAAAAATGTGGTAAAATATTTAGTAACATAAATAACATAATATTTCACCAATGTAAATGTAAGCAGAATTCAACAGCAGTATGAACAACCATTCCTCCCAAATTTGGGTGGGGGGTGCATGTTTTATAGTCTGAAAAATACAGTAGTTTAAATAGCCATTCTGACAACTATGAGGTGGTAACTCATTGTTTTCAGTACATCCTTTTTGGCCACAAGTGAATCCTAAGGCCAGCCCAGATTCAAGGGCAGGGAATGAGGCTATATCTGTTGATGTGACAGGGACAAAATCACATTGTAGAAGAGCTTGCAGGATGGGAAATAACTGTTGTGGCCATGTTTGGAAAATATAATATGCTATACTCATATTAATAATGTGTTTATTTATTTATTTGTTTTTAGAGAGAGGGGAAGGAAGAGAGAGAGGGAGAGAAACAATGTGTGGTTGGCTCTTGTACACCCCCTACTGGGGACTCGATCTGCAACCCAGGCATGTGCCCTGACTGGGAATCGAACCAGCGACCCTTGGTTCACAGGTCAGCGCTCAATCCACTGAGCCACTCCAGCTAATACAAGGGCTAATACAAGTTTTTAATGTATGAAGCAATTCACACTGTATTAGTCCTCTCAACATATCCTCCTATTTTTTGTAGTTAGCCTTCCATATGACCATGACTTCTTTCAAGAGCATCAGTACATTAGACTTCAGTATTCTATCTCTTGCTTCATAGCTACCTCAGTTATGAATTCTGTAATTACACATTCACCAAGGTGGCAAGTAATATTGCATAAATGTGCTCTTGCCTTTTCCTTTTCTTTCCTTTTGTTGTTTAGTGAATCAACATCACTGATAGAGGAAAATGAGTTGAAATGAGGTTAGTTTTTCAAGGCTAATTATATTAGAAATTGGATTCCCAGATACTTTTAACTATGAGAGATGATGATCCAGGGATATAGAGGTTACTTAATAATACTTCACTTTTGTCCTTTTTCTTTTTTCAGGAGTAATTTGGGCACATAACTTTGTTTTAAAATTGTTATTCAGCTTTGGAATACTAGTAACAAGAAGACAGTGACTATCTACCCAGCTTTGTCTAATATTAAAATTGATTAAGCTCTTTGAAGTTCATCAGTGACTTCTGGATACCTTTGGTCATAGAAAGGAATTATTAAATACATAAATGCTTATTATACTTAAATATAGATGTTTTTCTATCTTAGAGGTAAATCTTATAGAGAAATACTTAAAAGATCATTACTGAGAGACTGCTGTGCCTAATGAGTGTAATTAAGCCTGTATTAAAATTTGTTATTACTAAGTAGTTATCCTTCGAACTTGACGTATGGAATCTGTTGGACTGTGTTATTTTAGGCTTATCTGGAGCAGGGAAAACCACAGTGAGCATGGCTTTGGAGGAGTACTTGGTTTGCCACGGTATTCCATGCTATACTTTGGATGGTGACAACATTCGTCAAGGTCTCAATAAAAATCTTGGTTTTAGTCCTGAAGACAGAGAAGAGAATGTTCGACGCATTGCAGAAGTTGCTAAGCTGTTCGCAGATGCTGGCTTAGTATGCATCACAAGTTTCATATCGCCTTACACGCAGGTATATGTCCTTGGTGCTGGTTGTATTTATTGGGAATATGGTATTAGGGAAAGTGAATAGTTTAAACATTAACATGGGCTTTGAGGCTAAATTCAAATTAAAATAATTAACCTACAACATTTTTATGTTGCAACTTTCTGAGTAAACTCATTTTTAATAAAATCTGCTGTAAACCCCCTCTCCTGCAAAGTGTAACCAAAGTTGTTGTCCTTAAGCCAGGGGCCAAATTATTTTAAGCTGACTGTTCTATTTAATATGTTTATAGAAAATATTCAACAGGTACAGGTAGCAGGGAAAATCTTGTTTCCTAACATGTGTCCTACCATGTTAGCTTCTTTACCTAAAATTCTGGAGTCTTACCTCTCATCATACTTCTCTTACTTCAGAGACCATAGCAGCATCAATTCACTTTTTTGTGTTTCCATGAAAAAGTGTTTCTCACTGCACAATTTTGTTTCCCCCAGCTGAAAGGCACTCTTCTTCCTGCGCTCTGCCTCTTCTCAGCCTCATTCAGCCCTGTTCATGCTTTCAGACTCAGTTAGGTATTTCCTCCTCCTGAGTACCTTCCCTTTAGCCAAACCTCAGGCTTTGTTGGGTACCTCTCTTTGCTGTCCTTGTTATTGTACCTTAGCACATTGTTCTGTTATAAATACCAGTGTTTTGGTTGATGGTGGTAATGGCAGCAGTAGTAGTAAAAATAATAGTGATAAGGGTAGCTAATATTTATTGAACATGTCCTTTATACTGGTAACTATTGTAAAGTGCTTTTATGTGAGTTAATCCATTTGGTTCTTATCACCCAGTCAGGAAGGTGGAGGTGAGGAAACAGGTGTGAATTACCAAGGTCACATACTGTAGGTGGAGGACAAAGATTTGCACCTAGACAGTGTCCCCGGATGCCATGCCCTTGCCTGCCGTCCTTTGCTGCTCCGTCAGGGCTGGAACTACATCTTATTTATCTTTGTAATCTTGATGCCAAGCCCTGCTCCTGGAACATAGTAGATATTTAGTGTTTGTTAAATGATAGCATAACCCTTAGGACACCCAGATATTAGAGAATAGGGAAGCTAGTTCAGTGGTCAATGGCAGGGGCTTTGGTGTCAGACACTGTGGGCTGAAATCTCAGCTCTGCCCACTGCTGTTATGACCGTGGCCAGTTCCCTTAAGCTTCCTAAGCTCAGATAATGCTTGTCTCAAAGGGTTGCTCTGAAGATTGCATTCAAGTTCTCAGCAAGTGGCCTGGTGCATAATAAGTATTCAGTATGTATAAGAAATACTAACACAACTCTGGTACTGTCATTAATAAATTTGGATGATGACTTAGACCTTAAAAAACAAACAAACAACAAAATTTGAGCTGTGAAAGATTTGAGATTTATAGATAAGCATCAGGTTGAGTGTCAATCTTATAGGTTCACTTAATTGAACCATGTCAAGAGTCCTAAAAGATTTTGTGAGGAGTAGCTACTTCTCTTTCTGAAATGATGGATTCTGTGTCAGTGTATCAGTTTAAAGTATATTGATAATGAAGTGTATAAGAAGAATGAGAGGTGTTTAGAGTTCCTGAATCCTTGGAGATAAACAGAATTTGTAGATACAAAACAACAGTGATAGTTGTGCACCTTCTGGGAATCTTTGCAAGTGTTGAAAATGGAGAAAGTCAGTGACACCTGATGTGGAGAGCTGGGTGTTTGAAAGGATAGGTGGATCTGAGTTTAGGCCCCCTGTTGCCTTAGGGTGGAGCAAGGCTTGTGTTGATCTCATCTCTCAGAGCACTAAGAATTAAATTTGGACTGTGGTTAGGGAATATCAGTATCTATGATAGCATTGGGGTTGAAACATGTAATATAGAATATGTGCATTTTTTCATGCCACCGCTGAACTTGAGCGTCTTGGTTCTAAAATAAATCCGATCGTTTCTCTTCATAAGGAGTTGGTATGGTAGGTCATATGGTAGGAAAATCAGATGTGAACAGTTCATCTTGAGGCAAGTGATTAGGTAAGTGTATATGAAAGGTGCTGTGGAAGATTCACAGAGGAGATGCTTGAAATGAGTCACAAAGGATGAATCGGATTATACCATGTACTAGACTGGAGGGAGAAAGCTATTTCAGACAGAGCAGATAGCACTATTTACAAAAGCATGAACATGCGAAGGCATTTGGTGTCTGGGACACTCTAGGTGGTTTCATCTGGGGGATTCACCCTGCACAGCAGCAGGGTAAATGTGAGGGGCAGTGAAGCTAGAGCGATTTGCAGAGGTCTGATGCTGAACGCTGGTCTGTGCCGGCCCCACAGGTAGTTAACAGTTTGAGATTGTACCTGGGAGTGTTTTCATTGAGTTTGCACTTTAGTGGGGTCACCCTTGAAGTCTGGAATGAGAATGGCCTGGAGCTAAAAGACTGGTTTGAACAGCGGCCATGGGAATAGAAAACATGGGGACATAATGAAGGGCCGTTGAGCAGTAGCAGCAGAGGACTTGGTGCCTGGTTGAATATTGCTTTTTTGGGGGGCAGGGGGTGAAGGATGGTGCTTTCTGAGGAAAGATGGTATGATTGAGTTAGAAAATACTGGTTAGGAAGGGAGAGGTTGAGTATTTCACTGTAGGTGGGTTAGAATTGAAATGCTAATGGAGTGTCAAAGTGGAGATGATCACTGAATCATTGAAACATTGGTTCTGGAGCTCAGGAAAGTAGAATTTGGATACAGACTTAGGAATCATTAACATCATCGCTTGACACCTGATAAAGTTGAGTATACAGAAGAGTGTATGGAATGAGAGGAGCGCCACTGACGGAAACTCGGGAACACCTTCTTTTAATAGAAGGACCGCTGGAGCAGTGAGATCACAACTTAATCACTCTGCCAGACGCGGTGGTTATAAAGCTAGTGAAATGATTTTAGTATATCAGAGTAAGGTCTTTGACAGAGGCATATGGTGGGGACTCGGAGAAGCCAGAGAAAGCAGGGGCCCTCGGTCAGTCTGGGCACGCACGGAAGGCTTTCTGGATGTCACCTTGGAGATGTGCTGGGAGGGAGCAGCTTGCTTTAGCTAGAAGAGTGCTGGTGGGGGGAGTGTTTCTTCCAGGGAGATGGCAAACACGTAAGCCTGAGCACCTAGGCAGAGATGAAGGGTTTGTGTCTGAATTCTGAGTGGACCTCATGTAGTGTGAAGTTGCTTTCATGCCCACTCAGGCTGAGGGTGAGTGTTATCAGGGAGTGGCCTGCTGACACCTGCATTCGAGCTGGACTCTGGCTCAGGTTCCTCATAAAATCGAAGGGAAAGTTTTTATGGGGCATCCATTGTTTTCCCTCCTGGAATTCCCCCAATATCTCCAATTTTAAGAATTGTATGCCTTTTAAAATGGTTATGAAGAATGGGTTTGTTATCCTAATATTTTCTTGGATTTTTTGTTTAAATTTTAAAAACATAAATATTATCTAGTATTTTTTTACTCATCCTTGATATTCACATGGTACCTTTGATTCGTATAAGCAGTTTTTATTGTTTCTGTGCCTGTCTTTTTTTCTAAGGATCGCAACAATGCAAGGCAAATTCATGAGGGGGCAAGTTTACCTTTCTTTGAAGTATTTGTTGATGCTCCTCTTCATGTTTGTGAACAGAGGGATGTCAAAGGACTATATAAAAAAGCACGGGCTGGAGAAATTAAAGGTAAGTAATGTTTTTTTCCCAGTTTCTCTTGAATTAGGTATTTTACCTTACCATATCTGAAATTGATAACCTCTCCTAAGAGCCTGGGAGTATTCAAATGATCTGGATCTCCTTGAGACGAGAACATGGGTCTTATTCCACTGTTGTAGCTCTAAGGCCTAGCAGCAGGACCTGGAACTGTGTGCACATCATGACTGTCATTGATCATGTTGGACGCCTAATCAGGAGACAGCATTTTAGAGGGTTGGGACTTTGGGGGCTGGTGGAAACCCACTTGATATAATTAGGTGCCAGCATTAGATGGGATATCAGTGGCTAGCTGCTGCCACTTCAGCTCTTTGTTCCATTGGTAATGTGGGAAATTTCAGAGCCAGTGGGGAAAATGCCTGAATTATAAGTTTCTTGAGAGCAAGGACAATGTCTTGCTCTTATATATAGCATAATGTTTGGAATGATTGCTTATTCATTCTGTTTGCAGTTGTTGAATTAGACTGGATTAACACTACATCCATCAAAATATATACATCTTGCTTTTTAGGTTTTATGGTCTGCTCCAAGAGTTTCAGCAATGATGAGCATTTGGACCTGGAAGGAGACAGTTAGAACCTGTCTGCCGTGACCTTTGATGCCAATCATATTATTTATTTGCTAGACCTCCTTTGACGTTATTTCTGTTAATTAACAGAAGCAGGGCCTGCCAACATTAAAAAAATATATCCAAGATAGATTACTCAGTCAGGCTTGTTTAGAAATCAGTGATTCATGCAGGTAACTTTTGTTTACCTTTCCAATGGGAGTATGATAGCCTGGTACTGTCGCAGGAGTTCCAGGAGCTCTGTGAATTGTAGATTTTGGCATTCAGCTTCTGGCCCTGAAAAGAAAGGTGGATGGGAAGGAAAATGCTTGTTAATCTGGGCTCTTCTGTGTTTTGGACGTGGGAAGGCTTTTGCAGTTGGGTCGAATTCCACCTGCTGTAGGAAGCTTGGTTCCTTGGCCAAGGCTGATATCCACCAATTGTGCCACCATGGAGACTCAGTTTCTCTGATTAAGCTGGCACTTTCTTGACTCAGAGAGGACAGGCTGCATAGCCTGAGTAATTTATGACAACAAGAGGGAAACCAGTTAAACTCATTACATTCTCTACCACCCTCTCTCTGTTGATGGCCAGTTTTCACTTCAGTTTGTTGTAAGCAAGTTTTGGCAAAGAGAAACAAAATGTGTCTAGGATCCTTTTACTTATTTTAAATCTTTTACTTAATTTTAATTGTAGTTGGTTTTGTTGTTTTTGCAAAGATGGATCGTTGAGGGAGGTAGATTTTTCTTCCTGGCTGGAATAAAACTACTTGTGAGCAGGGACAATACCTTGAGCATTTTTATATCATTAGAATTTAGTGCCTGGTCCAAAAGCATAGTACCTGGCAAACACATAGTAAATGCTTGTTGGATGGCTTAGAAGGGGAGTGCATGTCAGATGCTCAACACACATTTATTTCTGTTTCACACATTTATTTCAACACAGCGCTTTCTATTTGCAAAGTATAAATTTGGTGCTTGGTATGCAAAGATGAATAATACTGCATTCAAAATACCCCGAGTTACTTGTAGTGTGCATTCTATGTCTGGGAGTGTGTTCGTATTAGTTTAGTTTTCTGTATGTTACTTGTTTAATTTCCTGAGAGCTTCTTAATTTCTCTCTTTAGACACCAATAAAATGTTCCTCAGGTTAAAATATATAAATGAATATGTGTATACACCCTTATTTTAGGTTTGCCATGGTCCTAGAGATCCTGATTGTAGAGTTGTTTGCTTTTAAAAATTACTCGTTAGGTGGCACTTACAAAGTTCCCTATCACTGCTGTTTCTGAGCCTTGATGGTAAACATTCAGGACAAATGAGATTGCATACATTCAGCAAACCCCAGGATTTTATAGGTCTTTTTTTTATATATATTTTATTGATTATGCTATTACAGTTGTTCCATTTCCCCCTTCACTCCCCTTTACCCTGTATACCCTCTCCCACCAACATCCCCCCCTTTCGTCATGTCCATGTGTCATACTTATAAGTTCTTTAGCTTCTACATTTCCCATACTATTCTTACCCTCCCCCTGTCTATTTTCTACCTACAATCTATGCTACTTATTCTCTGTACCTTTTCCCCCTCTCTCCTCCTCCCACTCCCCTGTTGATAACCCTCCATGTGATCTCCATTTCTGTGATTCTGTTCCTGTTTTAGTTGTTTGCTTAGTTTCTTTTGGTTTTGCTTTAGGTGTGGTTGTTAATAATTGTGAGTTTGCTGTCCTTTTACTATACGTGTTTTTTTCTGTATCTTCTTTTCTTAGATAAGTCCCTTTAACATTTCATAGAATAAGGGCTTGGTGATGATGAACTCCTTTAACTTGACCTTATCTGAGAAGCACTTTATCTGCCCTTCCATTCTAAATGAAAGCTTTGCTGGATAGAGTAATCTTGGATATAGATCCTTGTCTTTCATGACTTGGAATACTTCTTTCCAGCCCCTTCTTGCCTGTAAGGTCTCTTTTGAGAAATCAGCTGACAGTCTCATGGGAACTCCTTTGTAGGTGACTGTTCCCTTATCTCTTGCTGCTTCTAGGATTCTCTCCTTCATTTTTACCTTGGCTAATGTAATTCTGATGTGCCTTGGTGTGTTTCTTCTTGGGTCCAACTTCTTTGGGGCTCTCTGAGCTTCCTGGATTTCCTGGAAGTCTATTTCCTTTGCCAGAATGAGGAAGTTCTCCTTTATTATTTGTTCAAATACGTGTTCAATCTGTTGCTTTTCCTCTTCCCCTTCTGGTACCCCTATAATTCGGATGTTGGAACGTTTAAAGATGTCCTGGAGGTTCCTAAGCTTCTCCTCGTTTTTTTGAATTCTTATTTTTCCATTCTTTCCTGTTTGGTTGTTTTTTTTCTTCCTTCTGGTCCACTCTATTGTTTTGAGTCCCAGTTTCCTTCCCATCACTATTGGTTCTCCGCCCATTTTCCTTCATCTCTTTTATGGTAACCTGCATTTTTTCATCTAATTTGCGCTCAAACTCAGCCAATTCTGTGAGCTTCCTGATCACCAGTGTTTTGAACTGTGCATCTGATAGGTTGGCTTTCTGTCGGTTGCTTAAAATGATGAGTCCTGGGGTATTGATCTGTTCTTCTGTTTGAGACATGTCTCTCTCTCTCTCTTTTTTTTTTTTTTTGTCTGGTTGCTCCTGTTACGGTGAGGGGTGGAGCCTTAGGTGTTCACCAGGGCTGGGCACTCCAGTCGCTAGATTGTGACGTTGTATGTGGGGGCGGGGGCGGGAGGGAACAATGGCGGTAGCTCCATTCTCCTGGGACCTCAGTCCCTTCTCTGAGATCCTGGGTTGCGCGCTCTGCCCTGGTCCACAATCGCTGCCTCACTGGGTCCACCAGCTGCTGCTTGCATACTCAGGGTCCACCCGCTGCGATCTTGTGCGCCCCAGATGGCTTACGCGCTCCCAGTTGCCTTTTGGGCCTAGCTCTCCCTGTTCTCTGTGTGCCGAGACCCACGCCCAGCTGCTCCTCTCCGCCCCTCCTACCGGTCTGGATGAACGGGTCTATTTCAACTTCTTGGCTGTCCGACTTCCATTCAGATAAATCCTCTGTCAGTTCTGGGTATTATTCTGCTTCTAAATTGTTGTTCTAATCTTGGTTGTGCGTGGAGGTACAGTGCGTCCACCTATGCCTCCATCTTGCCGGAAGTCCAGGATTTTATAGGTCTTCAGGTACTTACAAAACTGTAAATGTATTGCTCTGTCAGCCATTTCTAATACCCAGATTATTTTAATGATTACTGCTTGAGTAGTTATTCTCTATTTAAGTATAAATGTTTTCCTTACAACGTATATGAATTACCATCACTGATGGGATAAATTAGCTAGGAAAACAGTTCTTTGACTTTAAAATGGTAAGCCAGGTTTTCTAATGTACTGACAGTCAAGCTTTGCTGCACATTAGCATTGCCTGGGGACCTTTTAAAAATCCAGTGCCAAGGCTGTCCCCAGACAATGAAGTCAGAATCTCATGGGAGTGGAACCCAGTGGTTCCATTGTGTAGCTGCATTTGAGAATCAGAGCTTAAGAACTAGTGTTTTAATCAGCATTAGTTTTTCTCCAGCTATTTTATCATGACTCACCATTCAATACTGATGAGAATACTAGTAAAGCAGAGGTTTCTTCCTGGATTTAGGACTTCATGTGAAACTTAAAAATAGAAAATAGAAAAAATGAGGTAAGAGGGGTGTAGACTTGTAGTATGTAATTTAGAACTCTTTAGAGAACTGTTGCTGTTAGTAGTAATGATTCTAAATTCATGCTTATCCTTTTAATCCAAGGATGACCTAAGCATTCCAAGGCAGATAGGCCTTGCGTGACTTAGGTGTGGGTGGTGTCAGAAGTGTACGATGGGAATAGCATATCTTCAGCTCAGCCTATTCTTGGGAAACATCCATATTCTTTCTGTTTTTGGCAGTTAGGTAGGAAAATCTGAATAGCAGTTAATACTAAATTGAGTGTATTTGACTGTGGAGTATATTTTGTGATATAACAGAGTTGCCTTCCTAGTTTGTGTTTTGCTTGTGCTAATAGTAGTTACTTTGTCTTGCCTCAACACTTAATCTGGTGGCAGAAGAAGCCTGCAGAGCTTCAGTGTGGCTGTAGATAACCTTTGTGAATAAAATAGACTGATTTGGTGTCAGGTCTGCATTGAGAGGGAAAAACCTTGTGAGTTTCAGTGTTTATGCCCAGCGTTTAGGTGCTGTAATCTGTATTCCTGTGGAGCAGCGAGGGGCTCCAGATCACTTGGTGTTAAGTCCTGTGTCTTCCCAGGCAGTTTAGGCATTAAAAAGGTGTCACAAGTATAGTTGATCCTCATTAATTGAAGATTCCATATTTTCAGATTGGCTACTAACTTCAACATAGCAGAGACTTGCACTGGTGAAACAAGTATAACTTATTTTAGTTCTCACCCTCTTTTATTACCTGCTACCTTTTATAGGTTTCACTGGGATTGATTCTGAGTATGAAAAACCAGAGGCCCCTGAATTGGTCCTGAAAACAGACTCTTGTGATGTCAATGACTGTGTCCAGCAAGTTGTGGAACTTCTACAGGAGCGGGTAAGAGAAGGTCACAGAGGCAATCACCAGGGACTAATTCTCTCCATTGTGTGTAACCATGTCCTCAGAAAAAAGTGGTGGTACTGTGGAGGAATGTCTGTATTTTAAATTCTTTATAGTGCTCACAGTTTTCTGTATGTGTGTATCTCTGTGTTAGGTGTTGGGGGGGCACTGTGTAGGTACAACATATGAATATTGCATCAGTGTAACCCACAGGAGACTTTACAGCCAGTGATGTTTTATTTTATGAGTAATTTTTCCACACAAGTACCTAACAGATAAAATTGAGCCTTGATTTACTCACCTTTACAACTTGGCATTGTTATATTTTTTTCAGTTAGGGTACATAAGGTAGTACCCATGGTAGCCAACTTCTCCTTAAACCTGGGAGGCCTTGGAGGAGGAATTTTCTGTACCTTCACATGCATCAGCAGTCCCTGGTTTGCACCAGTTCAGGATCCTGGGCTAAGAGTTTCCTCTGCCTCCCTCTGTTTGGCAGACAATATAAATTCATTAATTTTTTTTCTTTTATCACAATGTGGAATTTAAAAATACTTTTGAAGGAAGACTGCACACACATACACATATATATGACTACTGTTCTGGAATGTGTCCTCCATTGATTTTCTCCACACAGTTGAATCTTGAATGAGCATTAGGGTCCAAGAGAAACCTGTGAATGAATACCTGACATTCAGCTGAGAGGTTATGGTTAGTTGGTGGTCAAGGAGTATGTTTGCCTGCTACACCCTTATTGCAAGGGGACTCGATGTAATGTGCATTTTCCATAACAGACTTCCTCTCCTTGGTGATCCAGGGGTGGCAAATGCAGTTCAGCTTTATTGTCATCACAAAGGTATTTGTGAGGTTTTCTAAAGGTAAGTTCACATAGTAGAGTTTAAATATAGGTTAGGAGGTGAAGAGGTTGAATACGTAGGGTGCAGTGGTGTTTTAAAGCAAGGAAGGATAACCAAAGCATCATAGCTTTATAGTGTGTGCTTTGAATGGAGATGTGAAGATTAGAGCTTCTACATTACCCCTTGTGTGTAAGAATATAAGTGTGTGGGCTAGGAGCAAATGTCATCGGCAGAGGTGGAAACCATCAACAGTAACTCCCATTAGTTGAACTCTTACCATGTACAAGCCCTGTTTTAGGCACTTCAATAGCAGTACTGTGTTTAATTTGTATTAAAACTCTGAGAAGTACAATAGTTATAATTACCCTCATTTTACTGGTAAGGAAACAAGTTCAGGGAGGTGAAGTTGTCTGTCCCGGGGCAGTTCAGTCGGGCAGAGTAGGATTTGAACACAGTCTGATGGATTCTGCAGCACACACCCTTGTCTTTCTATACACTGCTTTCCTAATAGCTAGATGCTTTCAACTTTTAGCTTATTTCCGAAATATGAATTTTTTTAAACTCTTTCAAATTCTTTGGCCATTTGCTCCCTAAATGTAGTTGGAATTAAGAAATTGAGAAGAATGGGCATTTCATTAACTTAATATTTTTAGAAGAGTTTTTAAAATACATCAGAGCAGATCAAGACGACACTGTCTAGGCTGGAAAGAATGTTTACCATGTAAAGAAAGAAACTGCTGTGCCTGTCCTTGGGACATGTGGAATGTTTGTTCTCTTTAGCGTGAAATAAGAAAAGTGTTTATAGGTCATCTAATTTACCTTGGGAAGCTGAGACACGTTTTGCCAGATGAATTATGATCTACTTAGGTCCCAAAACCCAAATCTAAGTGGTTAATGAGTTGACTTGGGTTTATTCCAATATAACAAAAGCTTCATTTCTAAAACAGTCAAGCTAATTAAATGATCTCCTCTCCAGGGTCAGTTTGTTAGACTTCGAGGGTTTTTCCTCACACCAAACAATTCTGTTTCTCTGACACCAGTGGGTGTCCAACAACTCATTTCCGATCTGACACGATCTATCCAGAGTTGGCTCAGACCCCACAGACCTCACAAGGTTGCCTCTACTTCAGATGCCAGGTGCAAATAGAGCATCCAGGCTACCTACATTTCTGCCCTGCTGACTGCAGATTTCAGGGTTCCTGTGATGCTTGCCCCAGCTTCAATAATTCCACTAGAAGAACTTGGGACAGCACTTTGCTTACTATTACCAGGTTGTTATAAAGCATATAGCTCAGGAACTGCAAACTAGAAGAGATGCATGGGGCAAGGGATGGGACGGGGAGAGGCATGGAACTTCCACTCCGAACATGCTACCCTCAGTGCATACTGCAGCCCAGCCCTCTGCATCTGTCCTTTTTTTTTTTTTAAGATTTTATTTATTTTTAGGGGAAGGGAGGGACAAAGAGAGGAAAAGAAATGTCGATGTGTGGTTGCCTCTCATGCCCCACCTAATGGAGACCTGGTACCCAACCCAGGCATGTGCCTTGATTGGGAATTGAACCAGCGACCCTTTGGTTCACAGGCCAGCACTCAATCCACTGAGCCATACCAGCCAGGGCTGCATCTGTCCTTTAGGGGTTCTTATGGAGGTTTTATCATGCAGGGATGATTGATTAAGTCTTTGGCCATTGGTGGTTAAACTCAATCTCCAGTCTCCCACCCACCGTCACCTAGGATTAGAGCTGAAAGTTCCGATCCTATCAGCACTTGTTCTGGACTGAGCCCTTCAGCCTAAAGCAGCCATTTTCAACCATTTTCATTTCATGTTACACATAAACCAATTACTAAAATTCTGCGCACACCAAAAAATATTATATTTTTTATTTGACAAAAATGTAGGTATAATTTTGATTCATTTATACTGGAGGGCTGTTTTTGTGTTGGCTGTTGTCATTTTTTTTATTTGACAAACTAAGGGAAAAGAGAGAGGTCAGTGCCCTTGACTTAAATAGCCAGGTATTGCATATTTTAAACATTCTTGCTGCATAATGGTTGAAAATCACTGGCCTTAAGCCCATCTCATTATTCTACCAAAGACACTATTGCCACTCAGGACATTCCAGGGGTTTTCAGAACTGTATTCCTGGCCCCAGATGGTGTGGCTTGGTGGGTTGAGTGCTGGCCTGCCAACTGAAAGGTTGCAGGTTTGGCTCCTGGTCAGGGCACATGCCTGAGTTTTGGGACAGGTCTCCAGGTGGGGGCATGTGAGAGGCAGCTGATTGAGGTTTCTCTCACAAATTGATGTTTCTCTCCTTCTGTTTTTCCCTCCCTTCCCCTCTTTGTAAAAATAAATGAATAAAAGCTTTTTTTTTTTTAAAGAGCTCTATGTTAGATCATGGGGACAAAGGCCAAATATATATTTCCCATGGTACCACCATTTTTTATAAAAGCAAAGCCAGTAGTATGTTTTGGGACTTAAAGAGAATGCAGGTGTTTGAGAAGTGCTTTCTCTGTGGTAGTAAATGGAAGTATTTCTATGTGTTTGGTACTGCTTTGCAGAGACTCTTCTGAAATGAATTCTACCAGGAATTGTTTTATTAATCCTCTCTACTAAGAAATGGCATTGACTTCGCTGTCCAAGAAAAATATGTTTTTAGTGTGCTGTATGGGTGTTTTAGGAGAATGGGTATTTCATTTAGCATAATATCCTCCTTCGTCTCTGGATCATCTTACTTGTCTGTCATTCTGGCCTATGTGATATCATGGGGTAGGTTAATGTGGTCATTTACATAAAGACTGAATTTCTCAGTATTTTGTCAGAGCATGTTTATTTCTTCATGTGCTTTAGGTGGCATATTTTTATTCAAGAAAATGGAAGACACTGAAAAATACTGAGGATTTTGGATGAAAACTTTTTTCCTAACCCCTGAGTGGTCACTAGATGGCCTGCTAGGATTGTGTTCTAACTTGGTGCATTATAACATGAGGAAGCAGGCTTCTTACTGCTCATTTTAATCTAGTATTTTAATATTTAACATTTAAAATTCTGTTTTTAAACCTACCAGGAACTCTAGGTTTACTATTGCTATAAGTTATTTAAAGGTTTGTCTTTTTATAAAATGGTGGGTTAGAGCTCTAAATGGATTTTATTCTGCTCATAAAAAACCAGACTTTGCAGCTCTGTTTTAAAGTGTTGCCAGAATATTGTTTGGTGTCCATGCTTTGAATGCATGTAGTTTAGAGAATAGAAATTTAATATGCACCTAAAACTATGCACAAGCTCTAGCATTTAAATCTGTGGAACAGATTTGGCTGAAGAGAAAATTGCACAAAATACTTAAAACTTAAAATATGGAATCACTGTTTATTAACATGTTCAGAGTTCTTTAGGAAGATTAAAAAGAAAGGGCAAGAGCTACTATGTATTTTCAGGTAGTAAATATAGTGAATATTGTTTTTTGGCCTTCCAGTTTCCAGATAAATACCAACAGTTGTCTGTTGGAATAAAGATGTGGATACAGCACATGTTTAGGTTGCATTTAGTCAAGCAAAACACGTTTTGAGTGCTCATGTTACATTTTTAAATTAATATTTAAACATTCATGATATCTAACCCACCTCATTGGAGCACATGAATTATTTCCTGACCCCGTCGTCAGGGGGACTCCTAGGGTCGTCCTGGACCTCCTTTACCCTGAAATGCTGGGTGACCAGGGGGCTCTGAAGATTAGAAAAGGGGTTTAGCTATGAAAACACTTGCTCCTGGCCTGGCCTATGATCTGCTTTTGTTTTAAAGTAAATTCCCTGAAGTAGAGATTTTTGTATGTACAATTCGAAGAAGAACATACTGTTTTTAAATCGCCAACTGTGTCTCTGGAAGTCCTAATGAATCCTCCCCAGAATGGGAAGCTCATGCAGCAGGGACGTCATTTTCTGTTGTCCAGGGACCTTGTCTCACGCTGAGGTGGTTTTGCTCCCGTTAGAACTTTAGTAGTGGTTTTGGAAACTAAAGAGATTTGTTGCCACTAGAATGTGCCAGAAACTGGCTGTGTCTGCATTTAAAAAATTCGTTTTGTATTCCTGGTAGTTCTCTTCTCTCTACATTTAGAATCTGCCTAGAACTTGCTTTCTCTAAACAAATGTTCCATGTTCGTCTTGCTTCATGCTGTTACGTTTGTGTTAATTGCAACAAAAATACTCACTTTATGAATCTTTTTAGAAGAGAGAAACCTTTGGAACTTTTATTTGGCATTGGTTATCAGAAAAATTTGGTATCTAAGTTGTGAGACTAAAATTCATTTTAAAATATTTCTGGATGTGAATTTTGAAAAATGAAGAATTTTGTGAAATGCTTGTAATGAAAAATTATTTTGACTCAGAAATAGGAAAAAAATTTTCTCTTTCTTGAAAACAAAGTCATTATAGCATCTATCCATACAGAACTATACATTACTAAAAATGCATTCATGCCAAAGCTATGGCTTTATTAGTGCACAAAACATTAAAGACATAATTTGGTTGGGCTAATAGAATAAGTTAGTATAAATGCTGTCCTTTCCTGTTCAAAGTAATTCTCTTGGAGACACCCAGATTTGCTCACAAACTGTTCATACCTTTGTTTTTTTTTAACTCTGGGTATGCTTGGAAGGAAACTACACACACTGTGTAGAAACATTGGTTAGCTCCCAGTTCCTGCTTTGAACATCTCTGCAGAGGGAACTGACTGTACCCTCCTGTGCTGTGGTGTTCTGGAGATGGCTGACTTTGGGTGGAGGCAGGGGGCACAGACCCTACCATGTGGGGCGTTGCAGGGAGCAGTGCGCTGCTGCTGCTCTCCGTCAGTGTTTGTGAACTGACTCTGGTGGTGCTGGTTTAGGAAACTAGCTAAATATGACCTTGCATCCAACAAAGATCAAAAGATTAGTTTGTTGGATGCTGTCCTCTGACCTTCCAAGCTTGTCAGTAATTACCAGTGGTAAACGTTGGGGAGGGAAAGATTATCAGCACCCCATAAGAAAGGTATTCTAATGCAGGTTTCAGAGATGGCAGGAAAATGCTTAATGGACAGTTGTCGTATCAGAAAAATGCTTAATGCAGAGTTGTCATATCATTGAAGTTGAGAATGAAATTCTTCTCTTCCCTGGAGTACCTGTGTCATTTGTTCCCAGACTGGGTTCTGGTTCCGAACTTCTAAGAAGTGTGGAGTGGTGGAAATGATGGGATTTAAAAACGCTGGTTGAAAATCATTCACGTGGAAATGCTTAGGCCCAGCTAAAATGTTGAGTATCTTTACTTTTTGTCAAAATGTTTATCAACACAGACATATCACATGCTGACTAGAAACCCTAGGAATTATAAATGTTTAATAAACTCTTTAAAATAAACTAAGAACAACTTGTGTGACAAAATGTTTCATGACTTAGTTTTCATAGGAGAAACAGTAAAGGGTTTTTTTGTTCTTGAAGGAGAATAGTATGGAGATCTCAGTTCCAACACTTACCAATTAAATGTACACCTCGGTAAATAACCTGCCATCTGTGGCTTCACTTCTGTCTCTGTAACATGGGAAACAGTAATAGTGCCTGCCTGCCTCAGAATTGTACTGATGACTGTATGAGTTAATGTGTCGAGTGCTTAGAAATGTTCCTGGCATGCAGTGAGCAAACTGTAATGACTGTTTATTGAGTATTTATTGTGTGTTAACTGCAGTGGAAGACAGTGTAGTAGGGACTTGAGACAAGTTAATAACCATTCTCCTGAGCCTCAATGTCCTCATCTGTAAGTGGAGACGAGCAAATGGTTTCTTCTACCTTCATAGATAGAACTGATGGTGTGTCCCTAAAGTTTTGTGATTAATGTAAATATTTAAGTTTAAGTCTGTTTTGTCATACCGTTTCTCACAGAAGTCCTAATGAATGTCAGACTTTTTGTCTGGAGAATTTTAATTCTTTATTTTACAGCTGGGAAAATGTGTATGTCAGCTTTGTAGATCCAAGAGGCTAATTGAACATACAGGGTATGTGTGCAGTTCACTTAATGCACATTACATTATTGTTCCAGGAAAAGTTGATTCTGAATTTTTATTTTCTAGTTGATGAAGTTATAGGCTTTGTACAGACTGCTGAAACTATTAATTTCCCTGTAATGTGCCTGTGGGCGGAAAACAGTTGGAAGGGAATATACAAAAATGATAATAACCGTATATAGGGTGATTTGTTTTTCTCATTTCCTAATTCTCTTTACTGCTATTTTCTACTTTAAAAGTGTATTAACTGTATGAAAACACATGTATTGATGTATTAAATATAATGTATTAAAATAGTTTCTAGATCTAAAAGGCATAGAATGGGCTTTGTTAATCTATTTCTCTTATTAGATATAAAGAAGAGTCTTTTTTATATGTGATTTTCTCTTCACTTGCACAGTGAAATCAAGTATAAATTGGGTATATTTACTTATCACTTCTTTGGCATCCCCTCTGCCCCCAGCAGAATTTAAGTCATGTCCTTTTTAGCTTGGGTTCATGGAGATAATCTACTTCAGTCATACAAAGTTGTAGAGTATTTATATGCACAAATAAAAGACAGAGCTGGTGGAAGCTGTCCTCCTTCCTTCGCCATTGTCCTCTAATGCCCCGATGTGGTCTTTACCGTCAGGAAAGACAACAAATACCTATGGCTGTGGGTGATTACCAGAGGCTTAATTGCAAAAGACGGTCTGGAAGGTTTATGAAGTGTCCTGTGTTGTGCGGGATTTGTGCCTCACACACATACTTTTCCACTCTCCTCCGTGAGCAGTAGGGCGGGCACTCGAGGGACACTACGGGGCCTCCAGAAAGTGCCCTTCGTGTCTGTGCTCCAGGAGCAGCCTAGCTGACTGACCTTGGTATGGCAGTGTTTCCTTATTTCTTTTGTGTCTTTTAATTTTATTGTTTCTTTTCTTTTTGTTTTCCTTACTGATACTTGGGTTTAGGATGAAAAACATCAGAGGCCTTGAATTTACGAGTAGGATGAGCTTGTTTCTGGCACATGATTTAGCCAGTGCCAAACTATCTCTCTTTTGTTCCTCCTTTGAGGGAACAGAGTGTTGGAGAAATGTGGAATGATTGTTTCTAGGTTCTCAGAACCACAGGGACCGCTTGAGCAGTGACACCTCACCTTTCATGAGATCATCTAGCTTTGATATGCTTGTCTGGCTCTGCTTTTTTCCCCTCTATGGAAGATATTAATGTAAGACCAAATATAAGTTGAAGTTTCTTCCCAAACTTACTCCTCAGGAAAAATAGTAGAGAGTATCCTTAAAAACCTGGTTCTTCCATTAATATTTATTTTGAATAACCTTTTTATGTTCTGTATTTTTTTACTGGACTTCATGGGGCAGTTTTGGGTTCACAGCACAGCCGAGGGGAAAGTACAGAGAACGAGTTCCCATACGTGCCCTGCTCTCCTTCCACCGTGCACGCCTCTCCTACTGTCGACATCTGCCACCAGACCCGCACACTGGTTACAGTTGATGAACCTCACTGACACATCTTTGTCACCCCTAATTTATAATTTACATCAGGATTGTACATTCTCTGGGATTTTGACAAATATATCCACCACTATGGTATCATACAGAATAGTTTCATTGCCCTAGAAAATCCTCAGTACTCTGTCTGTTCATCTCTCCCTCTACCCTCACCACCCCCCGCCCCCTAACCCTGGTAACCATTCCTTTTTTACTATCTCTGTAGTTTTGCCTTTTCCTGAAAGTCATGTTGATAGAATTGTATAGTATGTAGCCTTTTCAGATTGGCTTCTTTTTTCAATGTCTTTTCATGGCTTCCTAGCTCATTTCTAATCTGTGTTGTATAATAGCCCATTGTCTAGATGCGCCACAGGTTATTCATTCATCTGCTGAAGGACTTCCCAGTTGTTTCAAGTTTTGACAAATATAAATAAGGCTGCTTATCAGTATCTGTGTGCAGGTTTTTGTGTGAATGTAAGTTTTCAACTTATTTTGGTAAATACCAAGTAGCATGATTGCTGGATTGTATGGTAAGAGTTTATTTAGTTTCGTAAGGAACCACCAAATTGTCTTTGCAAGTTTCTGCACTGTTTTGCATTCCCAACAGTGAGTGAGAGTTTCTGTTGCTCTGCATTTTCATAGTTTTTGGTATTGTCGTTGGTTTTGGATTTTGAGCATTCTAATAGGTCTGTAGTGGTTTTAAATTGCATTTTCCTGATGACATATGATGTAGGGTATTGTTCTATATGCTTATTTGTAATCTGTTGATCTTCTTTGGTGAGGTGTTTACTCTGACCTTTGGCCCATTTTGTAATCGGGTTTTCTTATTGTTGAGTTTTAAGAGTTCTTTGTATATTTTGGATAACAGTCCTTTTTTTAGATATGCATTTTGCAAATATTTTGTCTTAGTATGTGGCTTGTCAATTCTCATTCGAGAATTACTTTATTTTGAATAACAAAGTACTGCTTGGATGAGATACCTATATGAAAAGCTGCTAATCAGTGCCAGTTTTAAATGGGTGTCAAGATTACTTAATAGATTTGGCTTTGAAAATTTAAAGTAATTAAATACACTTAGTAATTAGTCTTAGGAGTATGACAACTGCAAGCAACCCTTGTAACAATTACCCAATGAGCGGCGTGTGAGTGCCTGTGTTGTGGTAATTACAAATTACAAATAGATTCTTGAAGGATAAATGTGGGTGAGCCCTGTCCCAATGTCATGTAAGTGAGTACTTGCAGTTTGCGTGAAATTTCCAGACTACATTTCATATGGGATCCAGAGCGCCATTTCTCAAACCTGCAGTGGTGGGGGTACGGCTGGCATGCTCGGGAGCACTGTGTCGCATCCCTGAAAAGGTGGCTTAAGTGATTGGTTTCATCACATGCTAAAGATAATGATTATATTTAGAGTGTGTTTTTTTTTTTTTTTGGTGGGGGGGGCTTGTTTCCTAATTCTTTTTATCATTACCTCTTCAAGGTCATGTCTTCTCTGCAGTTGCCTGATTTTGACATATATGGTACAATCTAGGAATTTCTTTCTCGCTAGATAATGAGATACTATGAGTAATGACTTCTTGTATGGGGGATTCTGTCTGCTTAAAAGTAGGCCAACTGACATTTGGAAAATTGACTAGGCAGGGACAGCATTCAAATCCCTCTTTTATACTTCTTTTTTAAGTCTTATTTTGAAATTTTAATTTTCTTTATTAAGATACCTTTTGAAGAACTGTACATTGTTAAATGTTTAATTGTACTTTTGTTTTTGTATAGGACATTGTACCTGTGGATGCCTCTTATGAAGTAAAAGAACTATACGTGCCAGAAAATAAACTTCATTTGGCAAAAACAGATGCAGAAACATTACCAGCATTGAAAATTAATAAAGTAAGTGCTTTGTTGGTTTTCATAACAAACAGTTTAGCCTTATATTCAGTCAGTAGTCTATAAAAGTTGTAGCTTTGTAGTTTGTGTTTGAGGGTGTGGTTAGCTGTGGTGTGTATCATCACAATTTCCAGGGTAGGAAATGTGTCTGATCTGTAAAACCATATTCCCAAAACACCATGGCTTTAATTTTCTTTTAGTCATAATATTTATTTATTTTCAAATGTCAAAGAACAAAGGTAGTACAAGATTTTTAGGCTTATCAGAACACCTGGGTTCTAAAAGGTTGAAAAATATTAATCTGTAATAGTTGATTGAAAATAATTAATTTAAAAATGAACCTTTTTTTTGCTTTAAACATATTTTCTTATTCTCCTGCCAAAACCCTGACTCTTCCTTTCCTATATTATTAAGAATATTTCTGTTGTATATCTTAGTTCTAATGATATCTTTAGGTATTTTCCCAATAAAAAACATCTTAAACTAGATATGGTTACAGTGGAAATTATAATTTATATTTCAACCTTAGAGAATTTTAAGTCATTATTACATATACTCTAAAAACAGACAGGGATGAGAACCTGGACGAGAAGAAGAATGACAGTGAATGAATATGAATCCAGGTCAGTCAAACTTGACAACTCAGAAAGACAGTATTCTTTTCTTAATGTGAACTTTCCTTCAATACAGTGGTTTATTCTTTGCAACAGCAGTATGAAAAATAATTAATTAAAAACTTCATGGTAAGTCAGGTAATATTATAAGCTTGGGCTGCCATAACAAATACCACAGACTAAATGGGGTAAACAGTAGGAATTTAGTTTGTCACAGTTCTGGAGGTTGGAAAGGCTAAGATCTAGTTGCTGGCTGACTTTGTGTCTGGTGAGGCTCTATTCATGGCCTGAGGACTTCTGCTTTCCTACCATATCCTCACAGGGTAGAGAGAGGGAGCTCTGGCATCTCTTCCTCTTCTTCTCAGGGTGCCAACCTGTTGGATTAGGATCCACCATTATTACCTCATTTAACCATTATCACATCCTCATAGGCCCTACCTCCAAACACACTAATATTGGAGGTTAGGACTTGGACGTGATTTTCGGGGGACACGAACATTCAGTCCATAATAGATATCATCTTGAATTGGATAATAATATAAACACATAGTGGCTATGGTCAAAGGTGTAAGAAAAAACTAAAATGAAAACTCGACATGAAATAACTAGGTTCATGAATATAATTTTTCCTATGAATTGAAGTGGGGGAATTTGATTTTTCAGTGGAACACGTTGGCCAGCCTCTTTGGAAATAAGTAGTAAGTGACATTTTACTGCACACCGCTTGGCCAGGTGCTTCATCTTTTCTCATTTGGGAACCACTGTTATGTGTATACAGCACCTAGTTAAAAATGAGCATACCCTGCTTACATTTATGATCCATGGATCATTGTTACTTTAACATTCTAATGGGACAGACTAGACATCTTAAAGTTCAAGTACAGCCTTTGTAAATGAAGGGTACTCTGTCATTGGGGAGGGACCAATTTTGGTATTTTTAACTAAAGTTTAGTTTAGGGCAGTGGTTGTCAGAGTGTAATTTTCAGACTATCATTGTTAGCATCTTTGAGAACCTGTTCAGAATACAAAATCTTGGACCCTACAGCAAACTAACTGAACCAGAAACTGGGAGGTGGAGCAGTCTTCATTTTAACAGGTCTTCCAGTAGTTTCTTATACATATTAATGTTGGAGAACCACTGGTTTGGGGGATGCTGTCCTTACTGGAAATGCTTGCAAGCCTAATGTTATTTAAACTTATTAAGAGACACGTATTTCTCTAGTGCCCTTATTCTCTATTCGATTTGTATAATCTTTAATTGTTCTTGAGATGTTTTCATCACTTCCAAAATTAAATTCCTGAAGGCCACTGCTGCTTTTGTTCACGTACATGACATAGAAGATTTTCCTTTCTCCTTTACTAGGTGGATATGCAGTGGGTGCAGGTTTTGGCAGAAGGTTGGGCCACCCCACTGAATGGCTTTATGAGAGAGAGGGAGTACTTGCAGTGTCTTCATTTTGATTGTCTTCTGGATGGTAAGACATTTTACATTCGACACTACATTGAGTGTGCAAGAGATATTACACAGTTGCAGGGACTGTTCACTATTTATATAGAGTAGCAGTCCATTTTAATGAAGGTAGCATTTTAAGACTAAGTTATAGCAATACTAGACATTTTGTGTGGATAGTGAGGTCTGTGTTCCACTTTTTGTTTCTCCAATTGTGATTTATTGCAGGGGGAGAAGGAAAACCTAAGGAGTGAAAATGAATTTCAAAAGCAAATAGTTTCCCTATGCATTTCTACCTGATCATTTTTGTCTCCTTGAAAAGTACACATACTTTCTCAGTTTTGCTCTGCTGAAGCCTGTGTTTACTTAAGCCAGACATCCTAATAGGGAGTCAGGGAGTCAAGTTAAGGAATCCTGAAGTAGATGGTTAAAAGGATGGTTCTTCCTATGCTTTTAAAACACTAAAAAAAAAATGTGCCAAAGAAATTGATGTTCAATATATTGTAATTCCAATCTAGCTACCTTACACTTTGTATACTGTTAGTAGGATTGATTTACCACCTTAAAGAAAATATTGTTAAATGTCACAGAACCCTACTAAATTGCTACCACATCCTACTGTATTATGACTTTTTAAAACTGGGGAGTGAAATACATATCAGAAAATGTAATTTCTAATCATTCTTCTCAAGAGATTTTATCATAAGAACATAAGGATTAAATACTGCTCTTTGATTTTCTTCTTTGGGACTCATGGCAGCGTCTTTGTGGACTGCATCCTGGATAATAATTTAGTCTTGGATTCAGTGCAAATCTACCTGCTAATTTTCTGCTTTGAACTGTGCAAGTGGTGGTAATTTTAAAATAGCCAAGCAGTTATCAAAGAAGTTACGCCATGATTTCCCAAAACAAGTATGGTTTCTATTTGGTATGTAAATAAGATCCACATAGGAATTTGAAAGTGCATTTTATTTTTCTAATCTGTGCACAATGAGTAGAAAAAAACTTTCAGAGCTTGAAAGGTTGGGGACTGAGAATGCGCCTTTAGTCTCAGTGGAACGTATTTTGGTTTAAAAGGAGCACTGATTACTTACTGCTTTTGTTTCTTGGCCAGTGATAGCTGACATTGGTTCAATTCTGATTAAAAACCAAGAAACAAAAAACATTTTGGGTGTTTTTGTCTTCCTTTCTTAAGGATACCCAAGTATACTTAAGTATACTTGATCACCTTGCCACTCAAAAGGATTTAAATTTTTGAAAAATTCCTGAGCCATAGTTTTTGTCTTATTCATATATTGGAGATGTGCAGTATGTTTTTGATGATGTTAGGCTTAACTAGTTGATTTTTCCTTCTTAAACAGTTATTTTTTTTACTTCTGTGATTCTGTACCATAGTTTTCCCCCAAAAGACAGTTACAGGAATTGTTGTGAGGATTGCTACATACATTGTTGATTTTCTTAATATTTGCTGTTTTTTTAAACCTCTGTTGCTTGTTCTGTCTCCTGATTTTCTGTGCCAGGCACCATCTGAACACTGTCCGTGTCCCCTAATGTGAAAGGTGGGTATGTGAGGCCCATTGAGTAATCTGAACTGTGTGTTCTTGTGTGTCCTGCAGGGGGTGTCATTAACTTGTCAGTGCCTATAGTTCTGTCAGCTACTCAGGAAGATAAAGAGAGGCTGGACGGCTGCACGGCATTTGCTCTGATGTATGAGGGCCTCCGCGTGGCTATTCTTCGCAATCCAGAGTTTTTTGAACATAGGAAGGAGGAACGTTGTGCCCGACAATGGGGAACGACATGCAAGAACCACCCCTACATCAAGGTCCTGTACAAACATTGCTGCATTTTATCTTGATTTACTGTTTGTGCTGACAATGGTGGGCATTACCTATCGACTCTTGCATTGGAACTGTTAATGTTTTGCAGAATCAAGACTGGACCTTAGAGCAGTGTGATGAGAATTTGATGTTGTCATTTGGTCCAGATAAATATCTGTTCAACAACTGTTTAAGCGTCTACTGTACACTGGGCACTGGGCACTGAGCTAGATGCTGGTGCTGGGAATATAGGGTGATGGGCAGGGCAAGTACAGCCTTTACACACTTGGAGCTCTTACCTTAGGTGTTGGGCAGACGTTGATCACTCATGTACTTTCAGTAGGACGTGAGGTCAGGGCGCTGTGGGAGCCCTTGGCAGGGGGGTTTGTCTGGTCTGGGTTTCTAATTGAACATGGTGTTTCTTGTAGGAAAGCAATGAAATATAATTAGTTTCTCCAGAGTGCCTCATGTATTTTATGTATTTATTATATGTGAAATGTTGTCATTGAAGTCAAATCTCTGTCAGTCAGTGTTTTAAAGTACACTTTGAGCATTAAAAGAAATGAAGTGAAATTGTAGTAGCTTTATCTAGAAAATTTCTGTAACATCTGTTTAGATCATGGCAATGTGCTAAATTTCATTTTATTGTTTCATGAAGGACAAAAAGGTGATAACTTTTTAAAATAGGGGATATATTTTCTTAGAAAATAAGGAGGTTGAATTTGTGATGGTGTTGGGCATTCCTTCAACATTAAAATCCTATAGTTATTAATAACAGGTAAACATAGTCTCTAAAACATGCTCATGCAAATTCTTCGAGCCACATAGCAAACCTGTGGGATGGGCGGCATGTGCATCTTACACACGGAGAAGGTGGGACTCATAGGGGATAAATGCTCAACCAAAGCTATGCAGCTAAGAGGTGGGAGGAAGGTCTGATTTTAGTGCAAATCACTTTGGGCGTCAAAGCCATCCGTCTTCCCTAATCATAGCAGATAGTAATTATTGGTATATTTGGAGTTTCACATACCTACTATGTAGCCTGTATCACTGCAGGGTACTGTTCATATGAGTTTGGTGGAAGAGACATTTATTTTGTAATCACTGAACAGATGTCAGTGCTGTTTATATTTTGTCCCATTTTTCAAAGAGTGATCTGTGGGACTTCTTTGTATTAGTTGGTACCTGGTTGCTGCCCGAGGCATCAGGAGGATTTGGGTAGGAGGGAGCTGTGAGGACTATGGCACTCCAGGCTTACGGAGCAGGACGAGCAGAGATGGGATGTCTTTCAGAAATAGCTGGTTGTTGAATGAGAAAGAAGGGGCCTTGAGAAGATGGTGGGCTTACCATTCTACACTAAAATGTTAAGACTTTGTTCAGTTCATAACTACTTACATGTAGTTATGCTTTTCAAACTATATTTCAATGTTTTGATCCTTACAGGGATCCTTGGAGGTAGGCAAAGTGTTTTTCTTTACACTGAATAATCTTAATGTGGGTTCCACTTGCCTAGAGCTGCAGAGGCACCTGTTAGGAGTCAGGACTACAGTCCGTCCTAGGTCTTCTGTGTTCCTTTTACTACGCTGCATGCTGACTGGGAATGAAGAGGTCACAGGCAGGTTTGGAGCATGAGAGGATTACCAAGTAGAACTTGGAGGACCTCTTAACCTGGTTGCCTTGTGCAGGATGTCCACAGTCCACCTCCACTCCCACCGGGACTGCCCGAGCCACCCAGTTTTTAGGCTAGACTCTTGCAATCATCTCCTGGCTGGAATCCTGCTTCATCTCTTACCCACTACCCCCCATTCTCCTCAGAGCGGCCAGAGTGAGGCATCTGAAAATATAAATCTGAGCATATCACTCTCCTCTTTAAAACTCTCCAGTAAGCTACTCATTGTAATTAGAATAAAACCCAAATGCCTGACTGTGGCCCAGCGTGATCCAGCCCTGGTCTTACTCCTCATCTCTATTGCTGTACCTCTGCTCCTGTCTGTGCCTGAACCCTTTCTGGTCTTCTAGCCACATTCACTTCTTTCTGTTTGAGGACTAAAGCCTGGTGCTGCTCTAGGACTTCGTACTTGCTGCCCCTCTGCCTAAAATACTTTCCCTCCACGACTGGTTCCTTTTTATCATTTCAGGTTAAATGGCACCCTCCTCGAAGAGGCCTTCACTGCCTCCTTTTCCTTAACTTTACTCACTGTGCACCCTGGACGCTGTGTTCCATGGCCCTGCTTATTTTCTCTGTAACATTCGGTACCAGCTGATATTTCTCTGGTTTCTCTTCTGTCTCTCCTGCTGTAATGTAAGCACCATTGGAGAAAGATCTTTCTCTCTCTTGTTTTCTGCTGCATTTTCCAATACCTGCTGTAGGCCCTGGCACATAGCAGTTACTCAGTAAATGTTTATTGAATGAGTAGTTTGATGGATGGGGTGGGGCCTTTTAGTGAGGAGGACCAGGTAGGAAGTGACTGCAGCAGTTCAGGTACACTGTTAGCACATAAGCGGAAGCAGTCATGGGAAAAGGGTGAGCTTGAGCTACTCTGTGAGGGTGGATACATCCTAGAGAATAATATCTCCTCTTCCCAGATTCAGGGAAAGAGGACGAGAGATGTTGTAAGAAATTTAAGGTGGCTTGAAGATTGGAAGGCATGACTTTGCGTCCAACTCTGTCATCATTACTTTGATTTCTCTAAAGTTTAGGATTGGAGAACATAAAATAGGGAGTGACCCAGGGTTAGAAATTTTTCTGTTAATCAACATACAACAATGGAAAGAATGTTTTTGTTACTTAAAAAATCATAATTATTCATGTTGGTTTTGTTTGCCTTTTTTTGGTAAATGTAATAGTTGTTTCACAAGTCCTTTGAGAAATTATAAATATATTTTAATTCTGTATTGTTTCCAGTCTTGGTTCATTTGTTAAGCTAAACAGATTTACCATTGGCCTTGGGATGAAAGAAAATGTTTACAGCTATAGTTGGCTTGTATGAGAGAACTCTTCTCACTTATGTTCTCTTGGTTTCTGTTGAAAACAATTATTTTCTTTTTCTTCCCATTAGATGGTTATGGAACAAGGAGATTGGCTGATTGGAGGAGATCTTCAAGTCTTGGACCGAATTTATTGGAATGATGGCCTTGATCAGTACCGTCTTACTCCTGCTGAGCTAAAGCAGAAGTTTAAAGATATGAATGCTGGTACGACGTGGGCCTGGTTATCTAATACAGGACTATTTGGGGTTTCTGCTTGACAGAGAAAGTCAAGCAGAAATCTTCTAGAAGATTTTTTCCATTACTTAATAATGTAAAACAGAATAATGAGTAAAGTTAAATGTAGCAACTGGAATATGTAAGGAAAGGTGTAGTTTGATTTCACATTATTTTACTATGTGGAAGATGGATGGTAGTAACAAATTGATCTTTTACTTGTTTATTATAAAACTCACCTGTTGAAGCCAAATAGAACTATAGAAGAGAAATTAATTTTTTTTTAATTTATTGATTTTAGAGAGAGAGAGAAAGGAAGGTGGGCAGAGAGAGAGAGGAAGACAAACATCAGTTTGTTATTCCACTTATGTATGCATTCATTGGTTTATTCTTGTATGTGCCCTGACTGGGGATCGAACCTACAACCTTGGTGTATAGGGATGATGCTCTAAGCTACTGACACCTGGCCAGGGCTCAAAGAGAAAGAATTTGAAGAGCTCACTCATATCATTGTGCTTTATATCTTCAGAATATCTTATATGACTGGAATGTATCACTGTAGAAGCTAATAGAACAGAAATTTTGTTGTGTTTGCTGTTAACTCAGCAAATGTTTGTTGTTTCCAGAGTACCAAGTGCTGAGATCCAGGAGCTTACTCTGGAAAAGAGGAAGACATTAAACAAATAGAAGAAAAGATTGTTGCAGAGTAGGTTAATAATGATTTTAAATTTCCAGATTAGGATAAAATAGAACAGTGACAGCAGAGAGTCTATGGATGATGTTCTTTATCATACTGTCTTATATATTATAAAGTACTCCAGGGCAGACTTTTTTTATATCAGATATCTGCTATTCTCAGATCTTTTACAGAGAGGTAGGGAAATGATATTTACACTAGTGACCCATTCTCTTTTTCTCCCTACTCTCACAAGTTCACGGTGTCATGTGAGGGAACAGAATTCATTGTAGATTTTGTAGATTATTTTAAGATCTGAAGAATTTGACACATCTTAGAATTATGCTACTAATTAATTCTTACCATCTACAGATATGTTGAAGCCCTGAGCTTTAGTGCTGCTTTTTTTTAAATACATATTTTCTGTGTAGAAATCAGGTGGAGATGGCTGAGCAAAGTCAGGTGAATGTGGTTGCTTTAGGAAATAGCTGGTCATTAAGCCATATTTGCTAACCAGAAGCTCCCCTCCCAAGTGACTCCAGGGACCAGGGCAAGCACTCATTTTGTCAGTGTGCCCAGCTTCTACGGGCCCCAGATCCTGGCCATTGTTCGGAGTCCTGTGCACAGCAGCCCCCTGCTTCGCTGCCTAGTAGTTACATGGTTGGAGGAAATTGCTTTCACTTCTAAGGCTTACTGCCTTCAGTTGTAAAAATGAGGACAATGATGGTACCTCATTGTAAGGCATAGGACATTTTATTTTAAAAAGTGAAGGAAATTGCTTAAGGCACTGTAAACAGTACCTGGCATACAGTAAGAGGTTAAAGTAATAATTTCTGTTACATGAGTCTGAAGCTAGACTTAAGTGTGTTTGTGTGAAGGTTAGGAAAAGAATATCTGTTTCTTTTTAAGCTTTACTGTGGTATGTTGGTATTTGACACGAGAAGATCAAGAACTGGAGGCCGCACATTTTTCAGAGCTGCACAGTTCCCACTCAGCCTACCTCCTTCATTCACATTTCCTGCTGGGTTCCTGTAGGGTATTTGAGTGTAGGATTTCTCACCTTAAGCCCTTCCAAACGTGACTCTTTTCCTTGGAATTTGTAGCAAATATCTGGCTTAAACTACTTGTGCAGGAATTTCTCTGAATGCTTACTTGGTGCTTGCCTATGCAATAGCTTATTTATCTTGTTTCTAGCTAACGTTTTTTTGGCCTAGTCACAGGGGAATATATCATTCTTTATGTAAGTCAGTGATGCACCTCACTCTCTTGTCAGTACGGGACAAGAAACTGCCTGAGGACAAAAAGTCATCTTCTCCCAACATTCTCTTCGAAGCAGGGAGTGCGTTAGATGCTGTCCTGTACAGGTACAGTGTTCACAGCCCTGGCAGTCCTTTCGCATTCATGGGAATGAGACACTGTTTGAGTTTCTGGTCCAGCGCTGGACTCTTCTCTCCTTGGATTTCTTACTCAAAGACCTAATGCATGTTTGAATTATTTAAGGCACTTCTAAGTTTGGTCTTTTATTTGCAACCAGAAGCATCCAATAGATTTTTTCTGATGAATAAGAAGATGTTTAATGGGGGACTTGCTGAGATGACCTCAATTTACTTTTAATTTTTTGCCAAAATTTGAATTTATACTTAAAAATTTATGTTAGTAAATTAATTATTGGCACTGTTGAAGAGTCTTATCATGGAATTACCATTTATAATTAGAGATTTTAATATTACATCTGTTTTACACTCTTAGTGGGCCAAACATTTTAAATCAGTTAGAGAATTCATTGTGTAATGAGTGATTGCAACTTTGTTTGAAGTAGCTAAGGGCCAGTTATTAGCTTTATATTAGACAAGGATTGTGGAGTGTTATTTTATTTACTTTTCCATTTTAGACTCTGGCAAATAAGCAACATACCGAGGTATTTTCTTTGTAGTTCTTGTCCACTTGTGGGAAGCCAATAATAAGTCATCTGCAGATGTGTATGAAACGTAGTTCAAGGAGAGAAAACAGGGAATGTTTTCTTTCTTTTACCTAGGGTTTTCTTTTCTTTAACTCTTTCTCTTTCTCCTTTCCTAGTGTTAGAAGAACTCTGATTACCCCTTACGCACATTGATATGAGCGATTTTGCTGCTCCGACCATTCTGTGTAGCAGGAGGATTGAGAGGCCTTTAGTACTCAGATCAGTGGTTGCAAGGTGTCACAGTTCCAGATGGCAGGTTCTTTCAGCCACTGGTGGTTGATCACTATCTTGGAAAGAAAGAATGAATTGCACTGAAGCCAAGTAAGAGCCAGTTAGTATTTATTACACACAGAACACTGGTATCCTGCCAGGTTACAAAGGAAAAAACTGACATAATTTCTTTCAAGCCTAGTATGTGGTAGCACAGTGTTGAATAAATCTAAGAAAGCGTTTAGAGCTGTTGAACTAAAAAGCAGATTTTAAATGAATGGATAGAGACATTAGATGACTGTCTTTGGCAGAGTTGGGAGTGACACAAGAGAAAGCTGAGGCCGAAGCAGATAGTTTGCCCATGAAGGCATGAGGCTTTCTTACAGTAATGTCACCGAGCTGGGGATAGTGTGTTCTGAGACTGGGTGGGGAGGGACTCTCACTGAAGTCAGAGCATAACCAGATGAGGCTCTGAACATAATTTAACAAAGTAAGTGCTTCAGAAAGGGGTGGCCAGGGTGCAGGGAGCCTTCAGGAATGTTGCTGCATCCAGGGACGAGCGGTTTTGGGCAGTGTTACCACTCCTGACAGGGCACAGGAAGGAAACTGTTTCTGGAGCCTGGTAACAGGAGCTGGGGCCATGAGGAGGGGCTGCAGGGCAGAGCTAGTGGTGGGGAATGCAGGCACAGTCAGAACCACACACTGAGACAGCATGCGGATGGTGCGTGGGCTCCTGTGGATTTGGTCTCCCTCCATCATCCGGCTGCCTGCTAGAGTCCCCATCTCGGAGGCAGGAGAGGGCTCCCCACCCCCAGGTGTGTGCACACAAACGCACACACAGGCACAGGCAGAATAGGTGGGAAGCAGCACAGAGCCCAGCTGGCAAAAAGCTTTATATTCCATATTTATAAATTTTAATTTGAAAGCATTTCCAGTCTTAAGAATGAAAAGCATTTCATTGCTGCATGCTTTGGGTTGGAAGAGTACCTGTTTGTGAAGAATTCTAATTAATGTGCTTATATATACTCAAGTGGTCTATCTTTGTCTTACTGAATTTTTTGCCCTCATAAGCAGTTTAAATAAAAGAAATACTGGTAATTTATGACAGTCCAGAGAGAGGCAAGGAGATCAAAGTCTTTCTTCCATTCTCTCCAGAAACCTCCCACAAAAACAAACATTACATGTGCACATGCTCACACACACCCCTCCCTAACTCTAGCATTGTTGTCAGTACTCTCTTGTTTAGCTACTATATTGATTTAGGGAAAGCAGAAATGCCTGTTCTTAGAGCTTTGGGGTAGAAAATGTGGCAGATATTAAAGCTTGAGTAGGGCTGGAAGAATAGACTTATTAATTACTGCTGTATATAGGACAGTTTTACAGAGAAGAAGTTGAAAGCAGGGAAGCAGGAAGATGTTGTAATTCTGGGTTTCATGGTTGGGATGCATACCAGGGCTCTGACTGTGGGCTGGGGAGCTAAGCACAGTTCTGAGAAATCTGGGGGAAGGGTGACTAGGAGTTAGGAGTCCTTTCTTGCTCACCTTATTTCTTGCTCAGAACAACCCCACCCAGAGTACTGAAGTTGTCCTTGGGCACTCGGCTGAGAAATTGCAGATCATTGGTCCAACATAGCTTCTTTGCACGGTGCCCCCCAGTGTTTGATGCTGTGATATTAGATTGGGTGACCTGTGTCCTACACTGTCCAGGGAGTCAGTGCCCACCCTCTCCCCACCATCAGGAAATGCTCGTGACCACTGTTGGCTTGCCCTGTTGCACAGCAACACTTGCTCGGAAGAACCTTCTCCACTTTCTTCTTCCCCTTTCACCTGCTGGAAGGAAAGTGTCAGATCATACTTGTTTCCATAATGTGTTGGCTTCTAGTGTAGATGGTGTCCAAGCCAGAGGAAAAAGGGAGACCCTGTACTATGCCTTCACGTAGACATGAATTATAGCAAAAGGAATGGTTTTGGGGGACTAGACCTGTGTTTGGCTTGAGATGTGACAGTAATGGTGAAGGTGGAAGAAATCAGGGGATGCAGGGCAGTAATGAGCAATATACATTGAAATGTTTTCAGTGATGTCTCTAAACTGCTGAATTGGAAGGTCAGGACTTAGAGATGCAGCTAACAGAAGCCATCTGTATGTGCAGAGTAATTGGATCCAGGTGAAGGGTAAATTTCCTGAATGAGTATGTAGAGAAGGAATTTCACAGGACCCAGCAATGAACCCTGTTGCTCTGAAAGGGACTACAAGATGTCAGAAACAGGTGATTATACCAAAATGGACAGCAGAATATAAAATGTTATGCATGCTTGATTAGAACTGTGTAAAAATGTATGCAGAAGGAGAACAACTAGACTGTGCAAAAATCCAAAAACAGCCATATTGGTGTAGTGCATTTGTGGGTGATATTTTACCCCCAAATTTTCTTCAGTGTTTCATGGCAGAGGCAGATGACAGAAAAGGTTGGTGCCATGGTTAGCAGGCCTTGAGACTATGAGGACAGTGGGGTATTATTTTTTAATGTCAGAAGCAGCAGAGAGGTAAGAGACATTTAAAACAGGAAAGTGCCTTTGGCTCTGTCAGGAGTGTTGTACTATGTGTTGGAGTAGGAAGGAATTGGTCAAATGAATCCAACCCTGTTGTTTTCTTCCATCATTTCATCCTTCACGCTGTCACCAGACTTGTCTTCTGAAAACAGAGATATAATGATATCCTAGTCACAGATGAAGGAAGTACAGTACTCCTTTGCACATGAATTTATTTTCTAGTTAGTGAATGTTTGCTTCTCTTCCTCTGCCTAGACTGTAAGCTCCAGGGGGCAGGACCAGTTTCACTGTAGCCTCAGGACAGCATATCTAAAATGGAATTTCCCTCTTGTCCCAGACTGGTTTCTTCCCTGCCCCACCTGCTGTGGCTGCTGTGTGGAGGCTGGGTGCGGGGAGGAAGACCAGTTAGTTGGTGGACACGTCTTGAGAAGAGGAGGTGAAGGGCTGCTATGCATGGGTCGTGAAGAAAGTAGATTTGGTGAGATCTAGGGAAGACGTGACTCCTTGCCTGTGGAGGGTGAGCGCTTGGAAAGGCTCTGCGACTCTGGGATGAGTGATGGTGCTGTGCTTCCTGAGAATGGGGAGAAGGACCAGCGGTGTGCATGGAGGCTGGGAGGAGTCCACTCCCAGGTGTCTGTGGGGCACTGAGAGGCGTCTGGAGAGATGGTCTGGAACATAGGGGAAGGTTTGGTCAGCAGACACAGATTTACTGGTCACTAATCTAGATCCTTGCTCAGGGGCGTCTGCAGCAGGACGGGGAGCGTGCTGAGGGAGAGGGCAGTGCCTGTCTTCACTCTGGTTACAGTGTGATCCCACTGACCAGTGTGTAGGGTGCATTCTGTCAGATGACCCTGCCCGAGTCCTGGGGGAGGAATACATTACATGGGTAGAGAGAATGGAAGAGTTGGTGGAGGTTTTATTTTATATGGAAGTGTGGGAACATGTTTGTCATCGACAGTCATCTTCTCATTTTGCCGTCTCTTCACTCTGCCCACCTACGCTCTGCTCTCCCCCACATCAGTCCTGCACAGTCCTGTCAGACTAGTTTTCTGTAGCACACTGCTGAATGCCGCTCTATTGGGCAGCCTGGTGCCTTTCCCCGCCCCCTTCCTCCAGGTGCGTTTTCCTTGCCTCTCCCCCTCTCCTAAGCCCCAAGGGCCCTTCTTTTGCCTCTGTAACTTGTTCCCTGAGCCCATGCAGCCTAGCTGGCTCACTTGGCCCACCTCTGTGACTTTCTAAATAAACATTTGCTTGGAAGAAAAGAGAAGGCACTACTGGTTAACTCACAACCCTTGTTAGGTACACCGTGTCCTTTCTAACCTGGCATGTGCTATTCTACCTGCTCATCTGGTGCCAGGTTTTATATCCGTCTTTGACAGAATGAATGATCCTGTTTTCCTCAGACACATCTCTGCTGTTCTGCATCCACACTTTTGCTCATGTCAGCTGGCTTGCTTGGAATGCTGATTTTATTTCTATCAGCCACATTTCATTTGTCTGTTCAGAGGTTGGCAAATTACAGCCTGCAAGCCAAATCTGGCCCTCTGCTAGTTTTTGTAAAGAAAGTTTTATTGGAAAACTGCCACATTCACTTGTTTATGTACTGCCTGTGACTGTTTTTGCAATGCTGTAGGCTGCAGAAACCCCATTGCCTGCAAAGCCTAAGCTGTTTCTCTGGCTCTTGAAGGAGAAAAGTTTGCTTTTATTCATGATGTCAGCAGCTTTGTTGTACACCTTCTATCCATCAAAATTACAGAATACCTGGTCCTTTCCCAGGAACAGGAGTGCAGAGGACTAGGAAGAGATGGACATCATAAATGTTAATATTGAATTTCAGTCATCTTGTAGGTCGTCTCCTGTTTTCAAACACAGTTGAAACTGTGATCTTAGGTAAAGCAGTCTTAAACTAAGTCATAAGGAATTATAAATGAAAAGGCAAATACATTACCGTGATTATAGTGTGACAGTGGGTGAAATCACTGTTTTTTGAAAATGGGATGAAAATGTGAGGCATTAATGAGAGTTGTTGTAAGTATCTGTGGCCCCAGGTTCTTAGTGGTCCATTATTCTTTTATTCTTGATGGAAGAAAATTTAATAGTGATGTATATTGGGTTCTGTTGTTGGGACAGTACCCTGGGAATGTAGCTTCCAGTAGATTAGGTACTCTTGTTATATTGTTCATTCACGGAAGTTCTCTAGTGGGGAAGCCACTGGGTAGGGATGAAAATACAGCCTGGAACCACAGACAGTTAAAGCCATTTGTGTAATTCATTGATAAATAAGTACAAGGAATTGAAAAGACTGGAAGTTGGAGAAAGACCTGGTTCTGTTGGCAAGGAAAACACTGGGCAAACAGATCAAATGGTCATTGGATTTTTGAGTGCAACTGATAATGAGGAAAGAATTCTACCTGTAAGAGATCTCAGCAGTGAAATCCTTTATATGTTTCTAAGGTGAACTTTTAATAAGTCATCCATCTTAACTTTATCTGCTAAATATCCAGTGTGGAGCTAGATTAATTCTTTTTGGAAAGAAAACCTAGGTAGATAAATTATTAGAATCTGTGAAATATGTGTATTTGAGACAGAATTTATCTTTTATGTTTCCTTTTGCACATCCTGTCTTATAAATAATCCTGCTAAATGGCGATCTTACAGGATCAGATTTGACCTGATTGAGGTCTGGGAATGTAGTCATCATACTCCTGAGATGCATTAGCCAAGGGTCATATTCAGAGATGGACCGCTGTTCCCGATTACAGAGGACACAGGCTGTATGTCCAGTGCAGAGCTCACATGCCCTCACCCTGGAAACACTCGCTGGGAGTACAGTTCACACTGAAGTGGACCTTGAGTCACCAGGGGAACAGTGGGTTTAATTCCTTGCCAGGAACTTATAGGGTGTGTGTGCGTGCATGTTTAAAGAATGAACTGTCTTAAGGAACTTCAATTTATTGAGTGCACCGTGCATCTAACCATACTGTGTACTTGATATTATTTTATCTTCATAACAGTAACCTTAGTATCATTCCCCTTTTAAAGATGCAGAAAGTGAAGATGGCTAGCATAGTAGTCCGATGATATGAACCCATGAGCATTCTTTCCCAAAGCAGTGCTTCTTCTGGTACCCTGCATATGTCTTCTCTTTTGAAACTTGTTACTATGGGAAATTTCAGATATCTACTACTTTCATTGGCAAGTAGAGATAACAGAGTAATGAATCCCCGGGCACCTCTGCGCCAGCGTCAGCCGTCATCTACTCCTGACTGCTCGTTTCACGGGGACCCCTGCCCCGCCTGCGTGTTACTCTGAAGCGTATCTCCAACCCCATGTCACTTCATCTAACTTCATGTCACTTCATGTCACTGCACCTACATAATAATAATAGTTCCTTAATATTATCCAGTAACCAGTGTTCAAATTTCTAATAATTTTATGACAGTCACATTTTTTTTGTATGTTTGAATCAGGATCTAAATAACAGCTATACATAATAATTGGTTCATATATTTCTTGTCATAATTTTTTACTTTCTTAACTTTTTATTTTGAAATTCATTATTTTTTTATTATAGTTCAAGTACAATTGTCTCCATTTCCTCCCACCACTCTTCCCTGCCCTACCCATCCCAACCTCCCACCCTCAATCCCACCCCCCTTTGGCTTTGTTCATGTGTCCGTTATAGATGTTCCTTCTTGACCTTTCCCCTTTTCCCCCTGTAATCCCCTTCCCTGTGGTTACTATCAGTTTGTTTTTTATTTTAATGTCTGGTTATATTTTGAAATAATTTTCAATTTCAAGAAAAGTTGCAAGAATAAGTACCAAGAACCCCCTTATATTTTTAACCCAGATTCGATAAATTTTTTTAAGAGAGGAGAAGGGAAGGAGAAAGAGAGGGAGAGAAGCATCGATGCGAGAGGGGAACATCGATGGTTTGCCTCTTGTGCACACCCCAGCCTGAGACTGCACCCACAACCTAGGCATGTGCCCTGACTGGGAATTGAACTGGCTGGTGGCTTTTAGGTTTGCAGGCTGATGCCCAACTGAGTCACGCTGGACAGGCCATGATTCTTAACATTATATTTTATTTGCTTTTTCAGCCTGTTTGAAAGGTAAACAATAAAGACGTGATCCTTCATTACCCTTTAATATTTCCTAAAAGTAGGGACAGTCTTTTGTCTAACGACACTATGCTCATCAAACTCAGGAAAACAATATCGATGTGCTATCTGATCTGTATATTCCATTCAAATTATGCCATTGTCCTAATAATGTCCTTTATAGCAAAGTCAGCAACAACAATAAAGTCTTCTCTTAGCCACTTTTTCTTTCTGGTTCAGGATGTCATTGTGTTTCAGTCTCAAACAGTCACTTAGTCTTTGTTGTGCCTTTTATAAGTCATTTATTTTGTTGAATGTCTCAGTTTGGCTCAGGTTACACGTATTTGATCAGGAATGCTGTAGGAAGCAATGCTGAATTCTCAGTGCACTGTTTGGGGGCTCACAGTTCTGATTTGTCCTGTTACAGATGAGGGTAACCTTTTTTTAAGTTAACTTTTATCACTTAAGATTGTGTTTGTCAGGTTTTTCTGCTGTAAAGTTAGCAAATTATTTTGTACTTATTAACAGGTAAATTTTAGCACATTACAAATACTGCCAAATGGTGAATTTCTAATTCCATCATTCCTTTTATATTTATTAGCTGACTTTCTACCATAAGGTAGAATTTCCACTTCTCCCCCATTGATTTATTCATCTGTTTTATTCTTTAGGGACTCAGAGATTTCTGTTTTGCTCATGGGGTTACGGTCCATTACTCTTGCTTACTTTGATGTTTAGCTTGTTCTGGGTTTCCCCAGCTGGTTGCTGTGTCCTTCTGACATGTCCCCATCATTCTCTGAGCACTGTTTTTCTTATGACACAAAAGATGTTTCAGCAGCTCTTCAAATAACTTCAGTGTCATTACATTATAATGATGAGATGTCATAGGAACTTAACGCTTGTTTAAATCAATTAGCCTGTGGTAAAATTGGTTTCATGATACGTCATTTTGTGGAAAGTTGCAGAACCTGTTAATGACATTAAGTGGGGATGTACTGTGCTCTCCTCACCTTAGCCCAAGCATCAGCCGTTTTGCCAGAGAGCCCTGATTTATTTAAGTGAGGGTGGTAAGTACCATTCTAAATAGAATGCAAAATTGGGGCTTTAGTTTTGCTCATTGCCATTGTCTAGTTGTTGCTTGTAGAACCTTTCAGTGAACAGAGTTAAGAGATATCATTTCACATATATTCATAAACTCACACATATTTATATCTGTCTCTATATCTGTCCATTAAAGTAGCTGAAAACCATGAGGTGACAGTATTTTCAATTATAACCCAATAACGCATAGTCTGTTCTAGCCTTTCTTCTTTCGGTGTTTATGCCTTCCTTCTCCTATAGTAAGAATCCTGGCTCCCATTATTCACACTGTATTTACTTATTTGCTGTACTTCCCTGTATGTAAGCAGGCCCCCAATCAAACGGGCTCTCCTCTAGGCCCCGGCCTGTTGGCCTGAACCGTGCAGATGTCTGCTTGGTCCTGGTGCTGCCGGCCTGTGGTAGGCCTGTGTCTTGCTTCTTCCCCATGGCATTGTGCAAGCTTGGGCCCTCCCCCAAACCTTCCCACTAGTGCTGCAACTCACAGCAACCCAGGAGGAGCTTTCTTTAATGCTCAGTGAGTGTCTATGTTGAGCTTCAAGGCAGTTTATAAAGAATGGGCAGCATAAAGTGAAGGGAGGAGAGGTGTGGGAACTAAGCTGAGTGAGTGATGAGATTTAGGCCAGAATCATTATGGAAGGTTCAGTTCAGGCAGTAATCCCCTAAATGGAGGAATATTGGTATTCGTATTAATGTCAGGAGAGTGTCGTAAGAATATCATTTTTCATCTGTTCTTTTTTGAAGGACTGTAGTATAATAGAGTCACAAAGTAAAATTACTTCTTGATCTTGGGGAGATGAATTCTAGAGTTCTACTTGATGGTCAGAAAGGATGTTTTAGAATCTCTTTATATCACATAGAAAACAAAATTTGAAGTGAATTCAGATGGAAAGGAAAACTGTCAGGTCTGTAACTCTTCTCCCATTTCCTAAAAGCAGAAATGCTCATATATTTGTACCAAGACTTTCTTCTTTGTACTTTATGTCATATCAGTTTTTTTTGGGGTGAAAACATGCCTTGTTCATGTATAAAAGGTAACCTGAGGAACTTCAGAGCATAAAGCTGTAAATCTTGGAATATTAGAGGATGCAATGACCAAAACACCCTGATCATGTAGGGTGCAAGGAGGACAAAAAGGTCCTCCTGGGCCTTTTGTCATGGGATAGAAAAGGGTTACAATGGAGAACAGATTGGAGAAGATGTACTATTTGTCTTAAAATTATTAGGGGAGGGGAGGACCTTCCTATCTCTGAGACAAGCATGGATTAACACGGCATGGCGCGGTACCAGATGCTGTGAAGGCAGTATAACACGGGGCTCCTCTAACTGGGTTGTCACTTGGTTCTGTGAAATTGGGGTTTCTGTCACCCTAAAGAACTGTGCCTTCTAAGAAATGTCTCTTACTTGCAAGCCCCACATAGGAATGAAGCCAGGGCTGTAAGCTGGAGACAGGGAGTTAATCAGCCTAGTTAATCTAGTAGTTTTCTTTTTTTTGGGTAATAGCAGTGGCCCTTCTAAGGGATATTGGTGTTGCCTAGCTATCATCCAAAGTCCCAACGTGGCATCACAGAGCCAGGTGGGGCTCCAGTCAAGCAGAGTAATCAGTATAAATGAGCATATTTGGATAGCGAGTACATTTTTTGAATTATATTTCTTTACCTTACTGTCTTCTTTTAATAAAAAAAAGTATTTTAGGTTCTATGGATGGATTAACCTGATGGGTAGTTAAGGCATTGACCAAGAATTTACATCTGTGTAGGCAGCTGAACCAGGATGTTAGGAGCTGGAAGTCTGATTGTTAATTCTTAAGTTTCGCATGAATGCCGAAGGTGATTGTTATAAACCCATCGCTGTTCGTTACACATTCTCAAGCCTGTAAGATTTGTGAAGTAAACATAGAGTAGAAGTATAGGTCATGTTGGCATGATTAAAGCGGTACTTTTTTTTTTTTTTTTACCAATTTCTGATTCTGAGAATGCATGTTTGCTTAATCTTAAGCATCAAGCTTCAGGAATTACTTAACCTTTGCAGGGTAATCTATTAGACACATGCTACTCTTAACTCTGGAAATTCTCTTTTCAGATGCTGTCTTCGCATTTCAGTTACGCAACCCGGTGCACAATGGACATGCTCTCTTAATGCAGGATACCCATAAACAGCTCCTAGAGAGGGGCTACCGGCGCCCTGTCCTTCTCCTTCACCCTCTTGGTGGCTGGACAAAGGATGACGATGTTCCTTTGATGTGGCGTATGAAGCAGCATGCCGCAGTGCTGGAGGAGGGCATCCTGAACCCGGAAACAACAGTGGTGGCCATCTTCCCATCTCCCATGATGTATGCGGGACCAACTGAGGTAGACAGCTCTCCAGATTTTCACTGCAACCGTGTTGAAACTGCTCTTACCAACACTAGTGTCAGTGACAGACTCTCTGATCTGTAGGTCTATTGCAGACATTCAGTGTGCCTGGAGTGCTACCCTAAGGTGCAGCCTTCTTGGGAAAGGGCAGGCAGGGAGAGGCATGCTCCTCTTGCTCTTATTGCCGTTCTTGGTCCTGGTTGTGGAGCAAGTCTCTGTAGACAAGAGGGCTTGGGAAGGTGTGACACAGGCGCCTCTTGTAGCCACTGGCCACGTTACAGACACAGCTCTGACAGCACTGATCTTATCCCTTCGCAAAGGCCCAAGTCACTGTTCCCAGGAAGCAGATATGGTCTGATTTTTTCTTCTGAATTTAGGAGAGGCCACAAGTATTTCAGTAGGAAGAAAAAGATGGTATCTTAAAAACATTCAGGGGATATTCTTCATCTTTTCAGAGTGTAATAGAGTCAGGAAGTAAAATTGCTTCTTGGAATTGGGTGGGCGAGGGTTCTCGAGTTCTGCTTAGGGGTCAGAACAGGTATTTCGTGATCTTTTCATAACTGTGTATAAAGAGGATTTTAATTAGGTTTTGCTTCAAGACAGAGTAGGCTTTCAAAAATATTTGTTGAATGAATGAATAAGTCAGTGAATGACCTAAAAAACAGTGTGGGAAATTTCTAGCAAGCTTCTTGCTGTGTGTTCCAAGATAAAGAATGGAAAGCATGCTAGTATCGATGCTTTTTCATCTCCACCTTGAAGAGAGATGAACTTAGTTATGTTGATCTGGGAGGCAAACCCTTTTAGAAGGGATTAAATACTTTTGCTGTATATATTCTATGATGTCTTCCTAAAACAAAAACAAAACCCAAAACAAACAAAAAGCTTAAAAGGAAATTCAAGCATGTTTGGTTATCATTGGGATCAGGCCATCAAAAACTTTATTGGAGCTTAGTTGTGGGGTTGTATACTTTGTTACCTCTTTCCAAGGAAAACAGACAAAAAACCACAGTCACAAGAAGCTGAAAGATTGAAATGTATTTAACTCTTCTCTTGGATCTGGCCAAAGTAATGCAGTTTACACTCCTCATATTCTTCCTTCTTGGTTAGTGTAAAATGTTCCTAAGAATTGGGTAGTGATAGACCTTTGCATTTCTAGAAACTACCATGACCTTTGTCTTTTGCATCTCAAAGAGGAACAATACTGTTTTGGAAATGAAGTAGCTATTTTGTTACAATAGTTTCTCACCCTCTCCTTTGGTGCTGTCTCCATCATCATCATCATCATCAATCATCATCTACAGGGATTCATTTGGTTTGAAGTTCTCCACAATCTTAGGATGAATGGTTCTCAGTGGGGACATGACCCGAGTGAGTCTAGCGTCAGGAGTGGGTGTGTGATCGTAACCTTATTACGGGTCAGATAGAGAGTGAAGGAATTTACCTTCCCCGTTTAGGGCATATTTTGTCCTCTTTGTGTTTCTTATTCTCTTATCTCAAAGGGGAAGACATTTCAAAGGGGACATTTTATTAACTACATAAACTAAAAACTGCTTCTTAAAAGGTGGGAATAAGGGGAATAGATAAATAATAAATGCAGCCAGCTGTAATAAAAAAGAAAATCTTTTTTTGAGAGGATACCACAAAGGGGTCATACATGCTCTTTTTGTCTACATTAAAAAGATTTTTATGTCTTCTGATTTCAGAGCAGGGCATGTTTCTAAAGGAAGATTCAGAAGTGGAAGTACCTCAAGGTTCCTTTGGGGTGCTTCTGTTTCGGCTTACCTTAGTCTTCCTCTGAGCAAGGCAGAGAGAGCTGCTGGCTGGTTGGTCCCCTGGTCTCAGGAGGCCCCACCCTGACCCCGTTGTTGCCCAGGAGAGCACGGTCTGAAAAGAAACAATGGAAGACTGTTGTCAGGAGGCTAGCACGGGTGTGGCCCGGTGTGCCACCAGCTGGTAGGGATCTCGGGTTAGACTTCTCTGGGCTATGTGAAGTGCCCAGTAATTGGTTATTGAAGGGATGCACAGGATGTGGGACTGAAAGTTTTCTAAGGTTCTGTCCCATTCTGATCATTTTCTTTTTCTTTCTTTTTTTTTTAAATCTTTCTTTTAAGTATATTCTATTTTTTTAAGAATTTATTTATTTTTTAGAGAGGGAAGGGAGGGAGAAAGAGAGAGAGAGAGACAAACATCAATGTGCGGTTGCTGGGGGTCATGGCCTTCAACCCAGGCATGTACCCTGACTGGGAATCGAACCTGCGACACTCTGGTTCGCAGCCCGCACTCAATCCACTGAGCTACGCCAGCCAGGGCCCATTCTGATCATTTTCTATTTTGTCTTATTTTCTTTTCATATTGAAGTATAATGTACATCAGAGGAAGCACACATTTCATAGGTACACAATACAATGAATTTTTCCCACATGATCACAGTCATACAACCAGCACCCAAAGTTTTTTTCAAAGACTATTACAGCACCCCAGAAAGCTCTTCTTCTCCTCCCATTCATTCCCTGCCCTCCCTGCAGTAGTCCTCACTATCTCACCTCTCACATTGTGAATACAGCTTGTTGGGTTGTGGTTCGGATACTCTGGGAAGCAGACTCAGTGAGATCAGTGTGCAGGAAATTCCTTCGGGAGAGCCCTTAGGGTCAGTGTTTGTGGGAGGGCATGAACGGGAAGGGAGCAGGATGGGGCAGAGGGAGGAGCTGATCTGCGACTCAGTCTCATGGAAGCCTAGTTGATCCCACGTGGAGTCCTGGAAGGGCCTTCGGAGATGTTCCAGGTTGCACAAGAAATAGACACTTCTGCCCTGTGTTGTCTGGTGACTGGCCACCCAAGGGAGGAGTGTGCTGCTCTTTTAGAGGCAGGGCTAAGGAGGGTGATAGCTGCTGGGTGTGCCCTGGCAGCACTCTGGGCCACAGGGGACCTGGGCGGCACCTCACAGCATCCAGTCCTGCCTGCTCTAAGGCTTGTTACAGTTGGAATTACATACTCTTGCATGTCTGGCTTGTTTCACTTTACATTTTGTCAAACTTGCCCTTGTTGTTGTGTGTAGTTAGTTGTGTGCAGGTTGGTCCTCAGTGCTGTGGAGTGTTCCATGTGTGATGGCATCCAGCACTGTTATGAGGCTTTCTGGCAGTTTCCAGTTTTTTGCTGTTAAGAATAGTGCTGGTACGAAGGTTAGTGCTTACTTTTCCGTGAACATTTCTGTTGGTATGCCTGGGAGTACAATTGCTGGGTCTTGCGATATGCATTTGCTCAGCTTGATTGATTGATTTTCCTCACCCAAGGACATTTTTTTTCATTGCTTTTTATTTTTAAAGAGAGAGGAAGGGAGAGAGAGAGAAACATTGATGTGAGAGAGGAGCATTGGTTTGGTTTCCTCCTATTTGCACCCAGACAGGGGATTGTATGTTCCTGGACTGGGGATCAAACCCACAACCCAGTCATGCACCCTGACTGGGAATCGAACCCACAAACCTTCTGTTATGGGAGACACTCCAGCCAACAGAGCCCCACGGGCCAGGGCTGTGCTCCATTAGTAGATGCTGTCAGTTTTCCAGTGGGTGACTATTTTACACTTCCATGAGCCGTGTGTTTCCTCACCTGTATTTTATCATTTTAGCCATTTGGTGCTTTAGCCCTGACTATTTATTTAGCCAAACATTTTGAAATAGTTTTATTATTTCTAAACCAACCTCAAAAATGTTTTCATTGAATCGGTTTCACTGAAGAGGAAATGGAGCATTGTAAATGAGTTATATTTAGATATGATGATTGAGATATGGGATATAATAATAGCTCATTTTTATTGTGCTCTGACTGGATTTGCCAAGCAATATTTCAGGTACTTTACATGTATACTTAGCTAACTTAGCCCCCAGAATAACAGCACTGAGGGGAGGTGCTATTGCTTTTCTCAACTTAAAGGTGAGGAAACTGAGATAGTTAAAAAGTTGTTGTAGGTCCCAGAGTAGTCTATAGTCTGGCCCCAGAGCTGTGTATTTAACTTCCGCAGAATATTTTTTATCTTACTATATAATAGTAGAACATGTAAAAAATATATGTGGTCATGTGTTTTTTGAAAACAGCCTGAAAATAAATTCTTCAGGTATCCTGCAGGTGTTCCAAAATAGAGAGTGAGGTGACCCTAGCTGACATTCGTTAGAGGCAGGATCTCTGTACAGTGGCTTTCAATTATTTTTGATTATCATAGCCCGCAGTTGTGGGTTATGATATTCTTTATGTCATCGGGACAGGTGTACCTCGGAGATATTGCTGGTTCAGTTACAGAGTACTGCATTTTAGTGTCATGGTAAAGTGAATCACATGGATTTTTTGTTCTCTGGTGCATGTAAAAGTTATGTTTACACTATACTGTAGTTTATTAAATGTGCAATAGTATTATGTCTAAAAAATGTACATACCTTAGTTAGAAAGTGTTTTATTACAAAGATGCTAACTGTCACCTGAGCCTCTTGGTAGATGACACTGATAGACTTGTTCACACTAGGGTGGTCACAGACATTTAATTTGTAAACAACCCCATATGATGTCTACCCAGCATAATACAGAAAAGTGCAATCAAACGAGCTATGCTTGTATTGTTGCTTTTTTTACTCTTACGCTATCTGCCTCATGGTATTAGTAAGAGCTGACTGTGTGTTTGTTGTGGGAAGTGAATGGGATAATGTAAATCATTTAACACCACCTAGCTTCTGATAGTACATGGTGATTAATATCAGCTGCCTTAAAAACAATAACGAAGTACTTTGCTGCAAGTTCTCAACCTCCCTAGAATTCTGTCCCACGTCAAAGGAGCTGCTTGCACCTCATTGCTGCCTGTCAATCAGGGTGAAGTCCTAGCATTTTGGTTATGACAGAGAGCCTGGAATGGCCTCCTCCCTAACAAACTTCCTGTCAGAGCAGACATCCTCTGATGTGGAATGTCCTTTGGTGTTGGTTAGTATATAAACAATATGGAAATCAATATTACATAGTAAAAGGGAAATGAAAATAACTACTTTTTGAGTGCCCGTGTATGTGTCATACATGGAACAGATGCTTTGCATACATTATATAACCTCATCCTCACAACAACTCAGTGAGAGAAGCTTTATTCTCATTTACAGTTGAGGTTAGTGAGGCTTAGAGAGGCCAATTAATTGTGGACTGTCAGAGAAAATCAGAGCGGGTCAGTAGTTAGAATGGTAAACGATTTTATTCAGGAACTATTGTAATTAATAGAGGAAAAGAGACCGCAGGATAGAGGTGGGCTTGATTCTGAATATGGCATGGACAGACAAGTGGGGGTGATTATAGCCAAGGAGGGGTGGGGTATGGATGGAAAACTACTAAGAGGAAAAGTGAGAAATAAGAGTCAAGGGGTGATTCTGGTTAAACAGACCTAGCAGGGTTCTTGCTGAAACCAGCCAGTCTGAGCAAGTATCACTCGGGGGATGGCTGGGGGTGAAGAATTGGATCAGATATGGAAGACACGGAATTCCCAATAAACCGACTTAGCGAGATTCTGCCACAGCTGGGCAGGACAGGGCCCACAAGGACGCCCACTGAAGGTGGAGGCCTAGAGGGCTTCAAAGAGCCTGAGTACAGTCTGTCCAGTCAAGGAGAGGGTCTGTGTCAGATCCTACAACCAGCAGGACGCAGAGGTGGGTCGGAAACTCAGGACTGTGCGGCCTTTTCACCAGTGCTCTTTGCTGTCTCCAAGCCTCAAAGCAGTCTGTGCCTTGGCAGTCAGTGGAAGGGGAAAGAATTTAGGTGCCTACTCCGAGCTCCCAGGTTCGCTAGAGGTGTAAAGGCCCCTTACAGCCGTACCCGTCTGTCTCTGGAGTGTCAGTCATGAGATTGGAGGTGCGGTTCTTATCAGGAAGATAAGATCAGATCTGGTGCACGAGCAAAAAGCATTATTTAATTTCTGAACTTGTAAAGAACAAGCTTTAGAAATTCTGGTAAACCTCCTCATATTTTAAACCATTAAGTATAATAATGTTTATGACCTGGCAGGATTTAAGCTCTGAGATTGAGCGGTTTATGAAAACTGTCCATTTCTTTTTCTCAAGTGCCTCACTTGTTCGACTTATTTGGCTTATTCACAGCCCTAAGTGAATTTGTTTTCGTAATTAAAAAAATAACACACTCATTTTTGTAGCTTTTCCAGTGACATCAGGAAAAAGTCTGCCGGTAATGCTTATTTGCCAAGTAATAATAATAAAATAAAAACAATGACTCTTCCTTTAATCATTTTCTGTGGGTCATTTAGAAGGCATTGGTACCAGATTTGTTTCCCCAGCACAAATGCTTTTCAGAACAATGAGCAGCTGTCAAGGCTGTTTGGTTATTGACAGGATGTCCTTGACTTTCTAGTCTGGAAGGATGCAATGGCTGGATTCCTAAATTTCATTTTTAGGAATTGGGTGGGTGGGGCAGCGTGTGGATGCAGAGTTGCCTTTGTAATGCTAAAAAGGTGTAACACGTGTGGTTGTACATTCTTGTGAGGCACTAGTTGACTGTAGAAGTTGTGTTTGTCCCCTCTCTCAAAATACTAAATCCGTTTTTGTAAAGGACAAATAATGCTTCCTAAGACCTGTTACATGAAAATAAGATGTATTTTGGAATGTGGATATGTATAGCTAACAGCTGGATCCTGGTTTAAAACATTCAAATGAGAATTGCCAGTTGAATTTTGAAGAAAACATAGCATTGGGGTAGGAGTTCCTTGTCATGAAAGTTATCCGTGCACAGATAGATGACTCCCTAATTGGAGACTGATTCTGTGGAAGTGAGCACACGCCCTTAAACAGGGTGGTAGGAACAGACAGTAGCCCCCTTTATCCTCGGGACATATGTTCCAAGGCCCCCAGTAGATGCCTGAAATCATGAATAGTTGATGTGGACCCCAGCTCATGGTGTCTGCGGTGTTATGGATGAGGCAAGACAAATTCACACAGACTACACAGACTACCAAGTCCCATGGAGGAAAAGGGACAGCACGGCCAACTCTCAAGAGGAGAACACAATGACCCTTGCCTTGACAAGCTTTTATTGCTTTTCTGGGAACACTATATTGAGGATGGTTCTCATTTACTATGCACAGGTTTGCTTCAGGTTGTTACCTTTTACAGAAAACAGGAGAGGATGCTGCTAATCACATTGCAGAAGCAGGATATTTGTAAATGCAAAGGGAAAAGTGGTTGAACTGATTACACTCATCCTTGGAAGGTTTAGTATAGATTTTAGGAAGTTATAATAAGCATTTGCTCCCTCAATTCAGGGTGAGGGAGTTTTAGCAAAAAGCAAGTCTCAGAGCAGCCTAGGTACAATTGCAGGCCTGATTCCCTGCAAGAGAACCTATCCATGGGTGTGGGTCCTGTGCATCAGACCTTGCTTTCCACTGGCCTTTCCGAGTGGGAGCTGGGCCTACACCACACGGAATGGTCTCCTATAAATAGTACTGGGCCCTATATGTATATCATGGTTTTTTCCTATACATGTATACCTTTCCACTTAAAGGAATCACCTTCTTTTTGGCATATCTGATTTGCCAGTGTCACTACACTTAATTTCAGGGCCATCATTAATAAAATACTGAATTTTACTTAATTACTTGAACACCACACTGTGATTCCAAGAGAGCCAGCCACTAAGTGACTAAGGGATTTATGTCCTTGGCGGGATGGAGTGGGAGAGAATGAGATTTTATCATGCTAGTCAGAATACAATGGAAAATGCCAAATTGTTTATTTCTGGATTTTTCCATTTAATATTTTCAGATTGTGGTTGACTGCAAGTAACTGAAACCATGGAAGTCAAAGCCACAGATAAGGAGGGGACTACTGTGTTGCCCCCTGGGTACCAATATATCCATTTAATTAGTCCAGCTTTACACTAGTGTCTGTGTAGAGCAGAAACTAGAATGTCTGTTAAGATGTAAATTTGTTCTTTCCTATAAACACTTGCCAAAGTTCTGATCACCTAAAGGGATATTGTTTCTTGAGGTCTGAGCCTAATTATGGGAGCCATAGACTCCCAGGTTTTCATCGTAACCTTTGACCCCCCCCTGGGGCCCTTGATAATTTTGTCTTCTACTCATTTATTTGATTCATTTTTGTGAAGTAGTGCGACACAGATTCACAGTCTCTTATCCAAGATCTTTGCAGTCATATATTACTTAATTCTCCCAGTGGGTCTGGGACATAAAAAACATAGAAATTTCTATAGCAGAGTGAATGGTTTCTCATACTGAGTAGGATCAGTAAAACCCATAAATAACTTCATTAGTTTTGATCATGGTTTGTTACTAAATTAGTTTAAAAACTAGGTTTTGGAGATTTTTGAATTTCAGGTGGATTGTGTTAACCAATCTTATTGTGGTAATCACAAAAACTGTATATATATCAAATCACCACATTTCAACGCCATAACTTTATAGAACTTTATATGTTAATTATACCAATAAAACTGGAAAATGTTGGATTTCAGATTTTAGGATAAGCAGTTTTGGGTCAGTTCCACAAAAACATTTTAGATCTGTTGATCTATTTTAAAATTATTGAGCTCTGCCGTATAGTCTGATATCTTATGTACTTTTAGCTTATATATATCTTGAGAACTGAAATAACTAATTTAATTCATAGACATTAGGTTTTACAGGTGCTTTAGGATACTTTTCATGGGAGAAGAATGACCTTTTTTCCTCCTGATTTGTCTGTAGATTTTCAGCTCAGAATCTATTCTCATTTCTTATTGAAGCAGCATCAAGTTTCAATATTTTCTGTTAGGTTTATCAGGTTTTCCTGTTGTTAGGTAATCTATACTGGTTCTTTTCTGAATGCGCTGACTTGTATTCTCTCTGCTGCTCTGATGTTCTGTCTTATTGTAGGGCTTGACACAGTGTGGGCAGCTCAGTCAGAGCAGGGGTGTGTGGACTGTGGGGTCGGAGAGACCCAGAAATGACTGGATCTCTTGTTCCTTTTGTAGCCTTACATTTGTTACTGAATTTCTCTAAGTGTCATTTTTCTTATTTGTGAAACAGGAATAGTAACTACCTTACCTATTTGCTGTAAACATTAAATGAGATAATATTTATAAAACAGCTTCGTACAGTGGCTGGTATGTTAGGAAGAGCTCAGCAATTGGTACCTATTTTTATCCTCTCTCACCCCAGTAAAGGACTTAATGAAGTGTTCTCTAACACCTTACCACCATGGTTGCTTTTCTTTGGTTCCTCGAAGTAATAATTGGTGAGAAAGTAGAGAGGCAGAAGAAAATCAAGCCCTTCTTGCTTTAATCAGAAGCAAATTTGGGGCTCTTAGGCTTGGGGGCAGGAGCAGGACGGGCGGCTGTGCGGTAGGGCATTTGCTTCTCTCGCTGTGCCAGGCTGGGCGCACAGCCAGGGCAAGGTAATTGATGAGAATAAAATTAGTTCGTTTGCTGATGGGTTCCAAACAAATACATCTCTTACATCTGAATAATGTCATTTTGAAGACTGAACTTCCTTTCAGGCAAAGGAAATGTTTGGGTAGGTCTGTATTTTGTGTGTTTGGGACTACAGTGTCTTGGTTTACGGAATGAAGGATTTGGATTTCACAAACCAAAACTGCCTTTTAACTCTTAAGACTGTAATCTGAGTAATTTTAAGGTGTATCTAATTCTCATTTTCAAGCTAGAGAATGAAATATCTAAATAGATTTCATAACTTTTGCACTGGAAATCAGAAATGGGACTTCTGGGAGGACTGAACACCGCTCAGTGCCCGCACAGAGTAGCAGAAATTGGCAGAGCCACTGAGAATACTCGTCGTACAAAGACGACAGAAAGGCGGCAGTGGCCAGAGCCAAGGACGAGCCTCCTCTTTCATTTGTCTCTCTACATTTTCCCAGTCACTTGAAGAGTTTAAAACGACGCCTCCCACTGAGAAGTCAAGAGGCAGGCTGTTATGATTTGGGAATTTCAAGAAAATAGATGAATGCTTAAGTGATGTGATAATGTAATGCACAAAGAAGAGAAGGGTGTTTCAATGTGGAATTCATGAGATGAGTGGAAATGTTGATTTTTTTTATCCATGACTTTCTAAAGAATTTTAGTAGTGTTTAAAACAAGTACATTTTTGATAGTTTAAAAAAGAAAACATGTTAACTTATTTAAAAAAATAGTCTTTGTGCCTGAAGTTCTTTTATAAACCAGTTGAATGTATGAGTTTTGCTTAACAGAATTTTTTAGCTGGATTTAAAAATTGTTTTATTCACTATGCTCAGTATTTTTAATTAAGGAAAATTGAAGATGTACACTTAATTTGATAAGGCAGTTCTTAAACCTTAATTGAAGGCAAGTGAAATAGTTATTGAACCTCAGTAGTAGTCAGCACTTGGCATTGTGTTAGTCTTCCTGGCGTTCCCACTCCCACCTCCTTTCCACCACCTAGCTCCTTTAAGTAGTCTGCTTTTAAATGCATCTTTAGACTAAAGGAGTCACTGATTTCACATATCCAACAAGGATGTTCTTGTCTGGTGGCAAAAAGAGAATAATTTCAGTGAAGATGTTTTTCCCTTTAATTCTTTATTTTGGCTTATGTTAAGTTGAATCCAAATGAGTGAAGATCAGCAAATATATACCATAATGATTGGAGATAAAATATAATCTACAAGTTTTTTTTTTATCTTCTCAAGTTTTTATTTCACTTTTTGTTTGTTTTTAACAATTATCTTTTAGGAGTATTATGTTTTTCAGACAATGAATAGTTTTCCTTAGTTAAGAAATCATAACTTATAGAAGTCTTTCCTGTTCAAGAGGTGTATTCATGTTTTAGTTAAGGATGATAAAACACAAAAGGGAAGGAAAAAAATAAAACATTTTAGGTAAAACTTTAAAAATATAGCCAGACTATTGTGGAGATCTTAGATCTTGTGAATTTTTTGGTAAAGTTTAGACATCCTTTAATTGTCTTCCGGCTTGTGTGATGAATACAAAATCTTGTGGTTTGTGGAATTTGAAACACATTTAAACAGTGTGAGCTAGGAACTCTATGAACTAGATTAGATGAAATTTGAGTTACATTTTAAGAAATGTGTTTTCTTTTTTTTAGGTTTATTTTAAATCATGTGTAGGCCCCCTATCTACTTAATTTTTGTTGGGAAATAGGAACCTTAATAGAGTTTTCCACCACTTAATTAGAAAAAGTAAAAACATGGTGGGAGTATAAATTACTATTGCGTTGTAAACAGCCTTGCATGGACTTCAGATGCTCGAATTAGATTAATCGTTGTTTGTGGAGTATGGTGCACTGTCATCTTTGGTCCATAAGCTGGTGGTGTAAATTCTCACTGCTTCTAGGTATGTTATTGGGTGAACAGCTGTGAATTACCTCTGACCTGAGAAGCATGACTTGCTTTCCCAGGTTCTCCTACCAGTCCCATCTGGAACTAGTATTGCTTAGGTTTTTGACATTTATCAACATGCCTTTCAGAAATTTTATACCAGTTTGCATTCACAGAAGCAGAGTAAGAGAGTGTACTGTTTAAGCTCTGACCACTGTGCACATGAATATCTGCCTTGTCGCTGACGTCGACTCTGAGGAACCCCCGGAAGGCCTTTGTGACTGCCGAGGGAAACAGAGCAGCTTGGTTGCTGGGCCAGCTTTTTCCTTTGTGAGCCTGTAGCTTAGGTCTAGCCTTAGCCTAGAAACACCGTAGTTTCAAATGACTCTCCTGCTGTTTTCCTCCAGCTCCAGGTAGTCACAGTCTTGAATTTTGTAGTTTTTATTTTCTTACCTTTACACACATACATACACATTTTCGTCACATGTACATATGCTTATGTGATATTAGCTTTATTTTCCAACTTTATTAAAAGGGTCTAATACCTTATATAGTCTTTGGAGACTTGTTTTTCTGTTGCTGTGTTATTGCACTTAGGGGTGCCCTTATGTTACTAAAATTCTTCCATGTCATTGTGTATGTCACTGCAGTTCAGTCATTTCATATGTATGACAGAGTTCATTATTAGAATATACCATAATTTGTTTTTCTTTCCATTTGCAACATTATGCTTTTGTTGCATGTGCTCTGTGTTTTATGTTATTCTTTGCTCTTGTGAATGGAGCTACTACTGTAATTTTTTGGTGTGTGTCTCATGCATGTGTACAGGAGTTTCTCCTAGAAGTGGAGTTTCTGGGTCTGGTGAGATGCAGATATCCAACCTGAAATGGTAATGCAACTTTTTTTCCAAAATGGTTATACCAGTTTACATTCTCACACTCTCAGTGATACATAAAAGAGCCAAATAATCCACAAGTAGTTCAACTGGGATAATTTTTGGGGAAGTGATTTGATAACTGAAGTCTTAAAATTGCATAGTTTTTGGCTCATCTTTCTTTTCTTAAGGAAATAATCAGATCTCTTAATTTCTTTACATCTCAGTCCCCACTTTTCCTTTCCTCTCTGCCCACCCAGACAGCTCCCTGTGGTGGTCTCACCCAGTTCCCTGCTTTAGATACCTTGGTGCTGATAATGCTCGGACGCCCATCTGTAATTTATATCCTTTTTGAACTCCAAACCCATATATCCTACCACCTTGAGTGTCTAGCATACAGCTCAAATTTAACACGTCTAAGATGTTAATTGCCTCTGTTTACCCCTCCGCATCTGCTTTATCGTTAGTGTCCCCCCTCTCAGTTAATCACGGTTCCTTCTGAAACCTTGGAATCATCGTTTTCTCTCATAATCCATGCCTGGTTTGTCTACCAAAATGTTTTTCCTTTCACTTTCAAAATATATGTAGACTTTCACTTCTGGCCACGATGGAGTAATGGATATGGGACTTGCCCTCTTGCTGAAAACAACTATAAAATTGATGAAGTGTGTGAAACACCTGTTTGGAGCACTGGAACACAGGCAGTGCACAGGAATGCAATCCCGAGAGATGGGAAGCACTCACAGTGAACCCCGTGTTTACCCTGGTTCTGTGCCTGGGGATAATTCCCTGACCGCAGCACAGACTGTGGGAATCTGGGTGGAACACGATGGTCCCGTTGAGCTGGGGAGGCAGAGACTGGATCTTGGGCCAGCTGGAGCCGCCGAGACCTGCAGAGTACTTACCTGAGAGGAGAGGGTAGCACAGATCTGAGCACCAGAAGGCCGTGAGGATGTTTCCTCATGGTTCCTCGGACTGCTTCTGTTCAGGACAAGACTCTGCATAGACTGAGGGAGAGTGACTGGAATGAGGACGCTAGAGGTTGGGTTACATAGTGTTGGAAGATGACATTCCAGCCCAACTCAAGTGGAGAGACCTTGTTAACATCCCAGGCATTGTGCTGAGGCACCAGAAAAACATGCCTGGAGAGTAAAGACCTCCCTTTACCCTGGACAGTGGATTTGTCTGGGTCCCGTTAGGAGGTAGAAATCACACAGAATTTTAATAGGGGCAATTTAAAGAGTTACTAAACTTCAATAGGGAAGTAAGTATAAAAAATGTAAAGTGAATTCTAATGGGTACCCTAGGGTTGAGGGAGATTGCCAAAGGAAGGACAAACTTGTAAAAGGGATCACTCCCTGAGGGTGGTCTCCGGACCTCATTGAAAAAGGCATGGTTTTATCCCAGGGGAAGGTGGAAAAATTCAGTGGATTGCCTGGACCACACAGGTTCACAGAAGCCAGAAAGAGGAAACAGCCCTCTGATGCACAGGCTAGCTGAGGAGGACAGACTGGTGCCCAGAATGGCTTGGGGCATCTGGGAGCCCTCTTGCTGCCAGAGAGGTGCACAGTGTGTGATACCTGAGTTGAAAGGGGTGCCGGAAACAGTCCTCTGGGCACAAGTGAGCCCAGGCTGAGGCCTGTGGAAGGGCAACAGAAGGGAGTCAGGGAGCCCCTGCTGGTGGGGCACTTGGGTGCACAGGCGCCTGCATTTGGAGGGCTGCCTCAAGGTGATCTCTGGGTTCAGGCTCAGGCTCTGAGGTTGTGAAGGGTTATGCACTTTGGGTGTGCTCTTGGACCCGAATGCCACCATGTAATCCCCAACACCGGTGCCACTGATACCCCCTTCCTCCTGCAGTGTCCCTATGCTGTCCTCTACTGATAAAGCATCACATTATACTTGCCATTGAAAGACAGCTACTTTAGGATACTTTTAGGATACTTTGTTGAAAGACAGATACTTTAGGAAAGACAGATACATTATGTCAAGTACTGAAGGGTAAATTTGGAGTTTGGAGTTGAGAGGCAATAGATTGATAGTTGTCATAAAAGGCTAGACTGGGCCTGCCCAACAAGGTTTACAGCTGTGCCTCAGAGAGATAAGAAGAGGTGCCAGTCTTACCTGTCTGCTAGAATGAAGCTCCACGCTCTGAAGAAAAAAACGCAATGGAGACTTCACAAAGCAGTCACCGACAGCTCCAGCCTATGGTACAGATTGCTGGAAATGTGAAGAAACAGGAAAATGTGACTATAATGCAGAGTAAAAGCTGTTACTAGAAATATACCTTGAGCTAATGCCAGTGTTAGAATTAGCAAATGAAAGCATTTGAAGCTTTTTAAAGGAAAATATGGTCTATGGATGTGGAATCTCAGAAAAAATGGAAATTAAGAAAAATCAAGTGGAAAGTCAAGGACTAAAAAAGTATAGTACTTGCAATGAAAACATTTATTGGATGGACTTAAAATTAGACTAGAGTTGGTGGGAGAAAAGGTCAGTGAGCTAGAAGTTAGGTTAATAGAAATTATTTGGGAAAAAAAGAGAGAAAATTGATGGGGAAAAAGCAGAGCCTCAGTGACTGTCGACAGTATCAGCCACCTAACACATGTACAATTGGAGTAATGAAAGGAGGGGAGAGATGGTGAGGCAGAGAAGGGTTTTGAGAAAATGGTGGTTGAAAGTTTTCTGAAATTGGTGAAAAGCATTAACTTAAAAATTCAAGAAGCCTACAATCTTAGAAAAATAAATTCAAAGAAAACCATACTTAGGCACATAGTAGTCAGTCTGCTGAAAATGCATGATATAAAGAGGAACCTTAAAAGCAGAGTGGTGGAGGGAGGGAGAGATGAGGAGGGAACATTGAGGAGATGATGGAAATGATGCCTGACTTCTCAGGAGCAGTGGGAACTGGAAGCAATGGATTAACATCATTAGGAAAAACAAGTAAAAAATTAAAAAATAAGCCTGGTAATTTAGAGTTCTGTTTTCCAGCCAAAATAAAGGTGAAGTTTAGACATTTCAGATAAATGAGAGTTGAGAATTTTATTAGGGAAGAAAAGCTTTTCAGAAAACCTCCAGCAGACTTCCCGTGAGGGCCCATCATTTGCACCCCGTGTGGCCGTGTGGTGAGGAAGATGGAAAAGCAGGGTGGGGGGAGGGTGGGCCTGCCCTTCGCATCCTCACGGAATGGGGAGATCAGGGCAAAGAGATATCAGTCGTGTGCAGGCGTCCAGCAGTATTTGCCAAATATGAATTAAATTGCTTTTATAATCAGAACAAAAAGTGGCAAAGCTATTTGTTATTTGTCACAAAATGCAAGTAAAGCAGGAAATAAGTCATTTGTAGTTAGCCTGGCCATTTACCGGTTCTTGGAAGGCTGTATAGAAAGCCTTCAGACGTCACCTTGCACTTGTTTGGCATTCATTCAGTGTTCCAGACATCTTGTAAGCCGCTGGGCACAAAGAGATAAATAATACATCCTGACATCAGTCTACTGGAGAGAACAGTCAGCTCTTACTGGTTTTCAGTGACTGTCTTCCAAGCAGTGCGTCATCTTTTTCATAGAGCAAATAGATTTTTTTTTAGAAACACTGGCTAGAGAGCAATTCAACTGCGATTGCCGGAATGTTTTACAGAATAATAGTAACTGAAGCAATGTTAGTCCTTTGTTGAGGGCCAGGTGCTGTCCTTCATGCTTTCAAATCTCCCATCCATCCTAATGTGTTAAGTATTACCCTCATTTTTGCCTAAGGGTACTCAATTAGTGAGAGGCAAAGTCGGGATGCAAACCTAGGACAGCCTGATCTAAAGCCTGTGTGCTTAACCAGTCACAGCAATGGTTCTGGACTGACTTGAATTCTCTTGATTAAAGCATATTACCTTTTCAACAGAGTAGAAGTTAACTCACACCAGGTATTCTCAGAAGAGTTACATATGTTTTGCTTGTTCGCTTTTGTTACAGTTTTAAAAGTATTCTCATAAAGAAACCATTCACTAAAATGTAAAGTAAAACACTTCAGATCACCTGCAGGAGAATGACTGCTTGTTCAGTGTGTTTACCTTTAATTTACTTAAGTAACCTCTAGAAGTTCAAGAGCAATTCAACTGTCTGGTAATTTACAAGACAGAACTGGCTGCTGCCACCCACCACATGCTTTGTGACCAACCCCAATATGTTGCTAATTTTTCTGTTTCAGTTTCCTCTTGTTTTAAGAGGGTAGAGGTGGTTGGAGTAAATGATCTCAGCTCCCTTAAATATTAAAATTAAGCCATGTATTCCCAGTTTATGGACATTTTAGTCCTTGAAAGATTTAAATGTCTAGGCATACATACTTAATGAGCAAAGTAAGTTCACCTAAATTCAGAGAACTGCCATTTTAGTTTAATGCTGTGTAAGCAGCTAGTAATTTGCATGAAGCAGAAGAGATTTTTCATTGAAGTAGTGTTGTACAGTGGTTGACTGGTGATAAAATTCTGACCTCTTGATAAAAATTCTGGGTCTGAACTAGCAAAGGTCTTTGTGTGACAACTGTGAAGGGGCAGAGGGGAGTGAGCAGAACTTTCCTGTGGATCTGAGGCGCGCAGGGAAAGAAGCGGCATATAGGGGAACAAAGGCCCGTTAGCGTCATGCTCTGCTATTTTGTTCAGACAGAACTATTGCCACTCAATGCGTGCTGAATTAATGCTGTAGCAGAAAAAGATGTAGTTGTAGTGTTACAGAATACAAGGGGGGGCCTGGGACGATATACTGTTACCGAAAGGAACTCCCCAGATTCGTTATGTCTGCCACCAGAGGAAAGACATCTTTCAATGCCAGAGATTCATGAAAAGGAAAGGAAATGTTTATTTAATACTGTACATACTTAAAGTAGTGACCTAATGTCTTCATCAAAATTCCAAAGACCCTTAAAACTCCCACAAACACACAGAGTTCTTCCTTCCCCCCTTTGCCCAGTTTGGGGTGCTATATCTCAGGAAAAGGAATAGAAGTCCGTGGCTCAGGCAGCCTCCAGTTCTTCCCAGTAATCCGTCTTGGCTGGTAGGCCTCCCTTGGTCCTGGCACCATCAGCTGTGTTGCCAGGATCCCTGCTAAAGCCCGGTGGTGGTTCCCCCTACTAAAGCTGCGGGGGTCCCCACTCTGGCAAAGCTGTGTGGCTCTCCTTTTTATTGCCACAGCTGTGTGGTCTTCTGCACAATGGCCGTGGGAGTCCCCACTCTGCTAAAGACCAAGTGGTTCTCTTCTCAATGGCTGCCGCGTCTGCATTTTAAATCCCTGTGCCAATGTTCTTCTGCAGCCCCATTTCTGACTCCTCCTGCAATCAGCTACACTTGCCAGCACTCTCATATCCTTCCAGCTTTACTGGGCTGCCATCCTGAGTCTGGGCAGTCATAGCCCCATGTCATGGAGCAAATCTTCTCCAAGCTCCCACACACACACTGTAACTCGGGGGACCTGCCCCCCAGTTACATCTTGGTGGGGAAGTTACTTCCATTTCCCTGGCTCGGAGCATGGCCACAGCTATTTAACATATCTATGCAACCAGTTAAAGGTTATAGATATGTTAAATGACCACACCAGAGGTTAGCTGCAAGGCTGTTGCTATGCAAAACAGCTCCTAATAGCTCTGCTCCATTTGTCCCTTCCCCCAACCCACACGGTGGTGGGGAGGGGGGCCCGGTGAGGACATCTTAATATTTCCCAAACACCTTGAGTTCTGGACCCCATTCCAAATTCCTGTTTGGGGTCCCCCTCTTGGCTGCACCCTGTTAGAATAAGACCTTGGAGCCTTCTCTGTTCAGCTGGCAAATGGGGAGACAAGAATTAATGTAGTACTCAGGAGGCTTTTTAATGTTCCAGTTGGAAGTGGCAAACATCACTTGGGCTCTCATTCCTTTGGGCGGAACTCAGCTACTTGGCCACACTGCAAGGGAGGCTGGGAATTATATTAAACTATGTGTTCAGGAAGAAGGATGGTACAAGGTACATAGGCACAGAAGTATATGGAAAACTGAGTGAGTGAAAAAAATCAAGACAATTATTAACTCTAGGAAAAACAAACGGTTGTACAAGGAGGAGAATAAAGTAAAGGTAATAATAGCTAACATTTTGCTTTATACCAGTATAGTACTGAGATGCAAAGGCAGCAAATGCAGCTGGGAAATGTTGGGCTTTCTGTTTAATTCTCTGTAGCCCCAGACTTAGCTGACCACCCAGAAGACTGGAATGCCTCCCAAAGATAAACGCCATGCCCCCAGGAAGGAGGTTAATGAATATATAGGGTGTGGATACTACCTGATGTTATATGTTAGCTGAGGAATGCATTGTTCTTCCTGGTGGTGTTTGTGACTACCCACCATTTGGTTTTACTCTAACCCCCTATAAAAAGGGACCCTGGCCTGGGAGGGTTGTAGATTTTCCCCAGCCAGCTACCACTGGGAGAAGCTGCTTTGCCCGCATATGTAAGTTTCTTCTGTTAAAGCTCTTAGGAATTTGAATAAGGCTACAAGTCAGTTTTTTGGAATCACTCCTGAATTTAGACTTTTGGGGCTTTCCCCCAACAACCAGGTACTGTTCTATGTCCTCAAATGTTTCATATGTTAGTTTACTTAAAACTTCTGTTTTTACAGGTGAATATTGATTTCACCAAAAATACAGATATCACTTTATTTATTGGATAAATGGGATAAAGAATGAGAGTGGGATAAAAGCCAAACCTCACCTTTTATAGTAGGAAAAATAATGTGGAAATAATGTGTACATTTTATAATATCTAAAATTAAACAGCCAAGACACAGCAGTGTATGGATGTCATTTGGGAATAAAGAGGTTAATATCAGGGGAAACAATGGAGAAACAGACTCTTAGAGTGACCAGCTCAGGCGTGGGGAGGAGGTTGCCCTCATGCTACTGCACTTTCTAAATGTGTTGATAAATACACAAGTACCTGTTTCAAGAGAGAGAAAATGAAAACTATGTGTAGTGTTCATTATGTAGGTAGGCCTTATTTTCATGCAGAACAGAAATGGTTTTGTAAAAATCACTAAATAATGGAATTTTGCACAGAAAAGGAGCTAAAAACAGATTTCTAGACCTGGGTTTGCTCTGTGCTTTATTGGCCAAGTCGCTTAAACTTTGGGTTGTACTTCAAATTTTAATGAGAATGATGATCTCTTACAATTTAGACTAATTTTTTTTGTTTTTGTTTTTCTGTTTTTTAAAGATTTTATTTATTTATTTTTAGAGAGGGAAGGAAGAGAGAAAGAGAGAGAGAGAGAGAAACATCAATGTGTGGTTGCTGGGGGTCATGGCTTGCAACGCAGGCATGTACCCTGACTGGGAATCGAACCTGCGACACTTTGGTTCACAGCTCGCGCTCAATCCACTGAGCTATGCCAGCCAGGGCAATTTAGACTAATTTTTGTTTTTAAACAATGTCTTAATGTGAAAGTCTAGGCTTCAGAGGTACTTTCTCGTTGCAGGCAAATGGCTTGTTTAGTTCTCACCTGGTATCTTGGGTGGTTGTCACTGAGCTTCATAGGTTCCTCAGTACCAGTTTGTAGAAGTCTCCAAATAATTTGTCATTTTCATTCAGTGGTTTTTTTTAACCTATTAAAGTACAACATAGAAAAAGTGCATAAGTCACAGTGTACGTACAGCTCACTGAATTTTCACAGCGAGCACCGTCTGGTTGTCAGTACTGGCTTCTGGGTCAGGAAACAGAATATGGCCAGGGACTCTTAGAACTGACCTCAGAGTGCATTAGGTACTAGCTCTTACTTCCAGAATTGGTCAAATGGTACAAACTTTCGGTTAAAAATGAGTAAATTTTGAGGATTTAATGTGTAGTCAGGTGACTGGAGTTAATAACACTGTGTTGTGTGCTTGAAATTTGCGGAGTAGATCCTGTGTTCCCAACACACAGACAAAGGTTAACTATGTGAGGTAATGCATATGTTAATTAATTGATTGTGGTAAGTATTCGTGGTGTATACACTTACCAAGTCATCATGTTGTATTCTTTAATATACATAATTTTATTTGTCAATTTACCTGTCAAAAAAGCTACAGAAGAACATCAGAATGTTACCATTACCAGTTCCCAGAAGCCCCTTCCAGTTGCTTCCCTCAAAGGGTCAACCACTACCCTGACTTCTAACCTCCTGGACAAGATTTTGAACTATATGTAAATGATATCTAGTAATTGCATAGAATCATACATGTAGACACATATGTGCTCACATATTTCCTATATGTAAAAAATATAAATATATATGTGTAAACATTCATACACATTTATACTTTTAGATTTTTTTTGAGGGGGAGAGGTTGCCAGTTGTGTTTCTGGCTTCCCAAGTTATTCACTTAAATTTGTTGCGATTTCCTCCTGATAGAAATGGATTGTATAGGAAGTACATGCATTTATTACTCATTTACTCCTTCTAAGGACTGGTCATAAAAGCACAGTTATCTAACACGAAAACTTTTATTCCAGGTCCAGTGGCACTGCAGAGCACGCATGGTTGCAGGAGCCAACTTTTACATCGTTGGACGAGACCCCGCTGGCATGCCTCACCCGGAAACTGGGAAGGATCTGTACGAGCCAACTCATGGTGCCAAGGTGCTGACCATGGCCCCTGGCCTGATCACTTTGGAAATAGTTCCCTTTCGCGTCGCAGCGTACAACAAAAAAAAGAAGCGTATGGACTACTATGACTCGGATCAGTAAGTTTTACATGTGCTGCACAAATCTATGAAATACCTTGTGTTTTAAGCTGCTCCTGGGGCTTTAACATGTTGGCTTATTTTAAAACGACTTTGCTGACAAGCTTTGTTGTGTCCATTTAAGAGAAAGACAAATCAAGGACACTAATTTCTTCATATTCCAGAAGTTAGAAATAAAAATTGAATGTGGTCACATGGTTCATGATTACTTTCGTCGTGAAGTATTTAAGGGCAGCATTGATGTTTCTATGTCTGCTGTATCTACTGTATCTTACTGAGCATACAGAAGTGTCTGGGGACTTAGTGATGATTATTACTCTGCTAAAGCCCACAGCGCCTGTGCCGTGAGAGTTTAATGTTCTTGCAATCACTAAGTGACAGGCACTCTCCTAATTATTTTACAGATATAATTTAATTAGTCCCTATAACAATCTTAAGAGGTAGGTGCTGATATTATCCCTGTTATATAGACCAGTGGTAAGCTGAGGCATACAAAGGTCGAATAATTGTAAAAGGTCACAGAGTTGGTAAGTGGCAGCCCAGCAGTTGAACCCAAGCACAGTGACCCTACAGCTGGTTCTCCTGAATGCTAAGAATGCAGCTTCTTTCTTCAGAGATCTTAGGAGGAGTCACAAACAAGCTTTTGGTACAAATTATTGGTAGCATTGAGAATGGATTTATCTCCCTTTGACTGACTAAGTTGTATTTCTGTCTGTAGATGATACCAGTAGGTACTGTACTCTATAATTTAGAGTGGCAAGGTGAGGCTTTAGAATCAGAAATCATGGGTTTTAATTGCTCTTTCTGAGTAGCTCAGTTCGTTAGAGCATTGTCCCAAAGGGCCAATGTTGTGGGTTTGATACCCGGTCAGGGCGCATACAAGAAGCAACCAATAAATGTGTAAGAGGGACAACAAATTGATGTTTCTCTCTTTCCCCCTTCCCCTCCTCTTTCTCTAAAATCAATAAATTTAAAAAAGGGAGGGGAAGGGAGGGGGAAATCATGGGTTCTAGCCTGTCCTTGCCATGTAACTTGAGAGTCCTGTGTGATCTCTGGCCCTGTTTTTTCATCTCTAGAATGATGGCGTGGACAAGATGGTTCCCTCCTGGTTCAAAATCTGTAGTTCTTCCCATGACCTGTATAGTACCTTGTTATTTTTATGTCTTAGGAGGTACTTGTAGACATGAGTTGGTTTATTTTGATTGACACTGTTTAGTATAATTACATCCGCACATTTAGTATACCTGCTTCTTTAGTGCAGATTATAATTCATGTTCAGCAAATAGAACCAATAATTATTTTTATGTTTTATCAGTGTCACCTCTACTGACAGGTGCAAATTGAAAATTGGCCATAATAACCTTTAATCTAAGAGCTCTCATTCTTTTTTCCATGGTAGTTGACAGTTGACTCTGCTTAGGAATGATCTTGACCCGACCTTGGCCCTGGGTCTTCCTTTCTTGTGGGCCATTTTGTAATGGTGGGGACAAGATGGCAAGAGAAACCTTATTAAAAACTAAAACATTCTCCTGTTTCTAAAAGGGACATAAATACGTCATTAATTTCTTTGAGGTAAATGAAATTTGTCTAGATAAAGAAAAGACTATCATCAGAGGAGCTTGTTGGCTTCTCATTTAATGACATAAATAATTCTGGAAAAATGTACAAGTTTAGATGCTAGAAGGCTTCTCTGAGTGATGAACTGGAGCTGAAATGCAGGAAAATCCTGAGTCAGGGAGGAGAAAAGGTGTACGTAACTGGTGCAGGCAAGCGTGGAAGAGCTGAGGGTTCCCTGTGGGCTGGGCATGGAATTTGAGAGTGGAGCAATTCTAGACTATTATTTTTCTGAACATCTGAAGTATGGCCCAGATTCCAGTATACTTCTAAACTACACCATGAGATACATTTGCGATAAAGCACAGCATTTTTTACCCTTATACAAAATCAGGGTATGCCAGCACCTAGAAATAGTCTGAATCATGGCACGTTTTGTTTTGTTTTGATCTAAAAATGTGTGTGTGTGCTTGTGTATATATTATATATACATACAGGGTGGGGCAAAATCAGGTTTACAGTTGTCTGTATGGAAAATAATATGATAATTAATAACTAATAATGCAAGAATAAACTGTTTCAGGTACTGACAATGATAAACCTACTTTTTCCCACCCTGTGCACACCCACATACACACGCACACACTGTGATTTCACTGTCAAAAAACACGCAGCTATCAAAGTGGTGTGCTAAGAGTTGTAAATAGACTATGTCTATCAAGGAGATGCCTTGGAAGCTTTCAAAAAGTGAATTTTAAGAAAAATATGGTAAACCTTGAATCATATTACCAGAAAAGTTTGATTGAAAGTGAAAATATAAATTAAATATTAGGGAAAGTGAAAAAGTTTCCAGTACAATTTTGTCCTTTTGTGGTTACAGTGATGTAGGGTCGCCTACAGAGAGTCTAACCCAGAGTGAGTTGTCCCCCTGTAACTGCAGTTTCACTTTCCGCCATTTCACTTACCTTGCTCTCACCTCTGGCCCGAAAACATTAAAGGTAAAATTGCAGTAGTAAACAGTCCACAGGTTTTAAATTGTGTGCCATCCTGACTAGTGTGATGGAAGCACACCATCTCATCTGTCCTGCCCGGGCATGTGAGTCATACCTTGGTCCAGCGTATTTGTGCTGTGTACATTCCCTGCCTTTAGTCACTCAGTAGCCATCTTGGTTATCAGATTGACAGTCTCAGAATCACATCGATGTGTTCAAGTAATGCTTATTTTACTTATAATGGCTCCAGAGTGTGAGACTAGTGATGCTGGCGATTCTGATATGCCAAAGAGAAGCCGTAAGGTGCTTCCTTTGAATGAAAATATGAGTGCAGTACACTAATAATATAATTTGAAAGAGAACACATTTGCATAGCCTTTATTACAGTATATTGTTCTAGGTGTTATATTTTATTATTAGCTAGTGTTAATCTCTTACTGAGCCTAATTTATAAATTAAATTTTGTCATAGGATAGGAAAAAACATGGTATACAAGGTCTGTCCAGAAAGTATCCAGCCACGTGCTATGAAAAATAGACATTTATTGAGGAAGATTCAAGATACAGGAAAAATTGTGCATAGGACAATGATGTCTTAGTTCCTTTCAAAGTAGTCACCTTGGGACCTCACACAGTTCTTCCACTTGCTATCAGCTGCCCCACTGTATTTTTCTGAATCTCACTGATGGTCTGAAATCTCTTCCCTTTCAAAGGTGATTTTAGTTTTTAGAAAAGCCAGAAGTTGCAGGGCACCAAATCTGGGCTGTAGCGGGTGCTGAGTCTCCTGGGTGATTTGATGTTTTGCCAAAAAACTCTGCACAAGACATGATGCATGAGCAGCCCTGTTGTTGTGATGAAGCCGCCAGTCTACAGTTACCTATAGCTTGGGCCTTCTGAATCATCCTAGTAGTTTCCACAGAGGAATGTTCAAGCTTAACACAAATTTTGATGCAGATTCATTGCTCTGCTAGCTCAGTCATTTTGAATGTGATAACCACACAGTACACATGCTCACTCAACAGCGTCTACCACCCCCACTGACTAGTACAGTGAAGTTGTCATTGTTCATGTGTGTGCATTTCAGTCTGCTCTCCTTGGCTGCCAGGTTACATTGATATCATGCAAACCATTTTCATTATATTAACAATGGCTGGACTTTTTCCAGAGAGACCTCATATATAGGTTTCGATATTATCTGAGGTTTCAGGCACCCACTATGGTCTTGGAATGTATACCCCTCAGATAAGGGGGGAACTACTATGCTTAGTTTGGGGAGAAGCCTACTTTGGATATTCTTTTGAAAGCTCTCAGCCTCGCCTTTCTACAAGTTTATAAAACAGTGTCAGAGATGGAATGCTGGGCCAGGCAGCTCTTTGCTTCTCACCCAGCATGCAATTTATGTATTTAATGTGTACAGGATGTTTTAAAAGTAATGATCAGTCATATAGAGAGTGAGGAGAGAAAAACAGAATCATTCAACTAGTGGCCAAATATTTAAAACTTAGGTGAATTTCCATGATTACGAGTTAAGGAAACACACCTAAGCCATTGGAGCTTTTCTTTTACATGTTCCTTATGCCGACGTGTTCCGTCACTGCGGCGTCTGTGCACGATCAGCTGATTTAACCACACACGGGGCACTAGGACCCATCTGTATGTACTTAGTTGACTGATGTGCTGGGAGGCCCTTGATAACTTTCATGTTTTCTGTGTAGTGTTACTTTAAGTCTCTCTTTTAATCATTCAAAAGCTAAATAATTACATCAGTTTTCATAAGATTTTCCAATGATGAATTCTATATTAGTTGCATAAGTGGCTCATTTTCCTGGAATTTTTTTGAGTTAGCAGATCTTAATAAATTGTAACTTGGGAAGCTTTAAAACTGACTTAGTTTTCTAAATTTTTATATTGTGTTCAAATACGATTAAGTTGATGGGAATATGCTGGAAAGTGATTAAAATTTTATGGAAAGGCAATAGTCTTTGATGTGGTGAGAAAACAGTTATTAATTATGCACATGTGAGGTTGTCTTACATTTGATTAATGGCTGTTATTCAATGCCAACTTTTATGCAATTGATGATTTTGTAGCTTTTGATTTGACTAAATACCAGTGTAAGACAAGGCTTAGGGACAAAGAACCAGCTTCATAAAAATTTCAGGCAAGATATTGTTGATAGGAATTATGACAAAAATCATCTGTTTATACTTAGGAAGTTAAGTAGGTTCATATTAACTATAATAGTGACTCAAGGAAATTGTTTTAGGACTACAAGCTTAAAGCCCATTCTTTCAGAATTACAGACTTTTAGAGGTACTTTTTTTTTTGTAATTTTTTCTCGTAAATCTTCTTTGTATTTGGGTAAGTGCAAGATTAGGGTTCCCATTTAAACAGCAACTAACAAAAAGAGAGCACACAAGTGAGAGTGCCTTGTGACACAGGGTGAATGCAGGGCAGGTGGGTGCAAGCATCTGCCTGTCCCACTTAGTGTCCCCCCTCTTCCCACCCCTTTCCCTTGCACCCATGGGTGTCATTTTTCTGTACTTGTGCTTTCAAATGGTGTTCTATGGAGATCTGGCTGTGATCTCTCCTGACTGTAGGGCTGTGCTGTATCCACAGGCACTGGTATTGCTTACTGTGAAGAGTTCCAGGAGGAAATAGTCACGATTATATGTGTCATGCATTGATTTTTTCCTTCTGTTATGCCACTTAGCAGAGACTTGGCTCTGTTGACATTTGGAGTCACATAATTCTTTGTTATGGAGGCCTGTCCTGTCCACTGTAACAGAGGTCCCCAGCCTCTGGGCCTTGGACTGGTACTGGTCTGGGCCGGTTAGGCACTGGGCCGCACAGCAGGAGGTGAGCTTGAATGTAAGGTGCTTGAATCATCCTGAAATCATCCTCCCCACCCTGGTCTGTGGGAAAATTGTCTTCTATGAAACAGGTCCCTGGTGCTGAAAAGGTTGGGGTCCATGGCTGTATACGATGTTGGCCCTGGGAAAGGGGAGAGGGGATAAGGCAGCAAAATCACCTCTGTGGAGAAGCAGTGGCTTATAACAGTATTGAAGTGTTAGGGTACCGTATGCTCTTTTTCATTATTTCATCATTATCGGCAAATCAAAATAGACGTTCCTTCAGTTTTCTTCAGAGGCTGCTTTTTCCTTTCATATTGGAGCTGATCTGTGCATTTTGAGAGGACTAGAAATCCTAGCTTCTAAATAAATGAGGCTAGTCACGTGTGACACAAAGTAGAAAGCAAATAAGAGAACAAATGGAAAGGAAATCGTTTAATATAGTTAGATCAATGTCTTTTTTATCTAAAATGTAGTACTTGGATTCACTTCATTTTCCTGGTTAACTTGTAAATAATTAAGCTGTTTGGGCTACTACTTTTTAAAAACCCTTTGAAAATGTATTATTTCTGTCTGTATAGCCTCCTGTCTTAGATGCAGGCCTTATACAAGAAGCTGCATCCAGGGATGTCAGTGTGCCACTCAGACTGTCCAGGACAGTCTGCTGAGAGGCAGCTCAGCCATGTGCTCATCCCAGACAGTTTATTTGGTGAAGGGCATGTGAGAGCTATTAGGATTAGTTTCTTGAAAATTGGGATCCATTCTTGAGTAATCAGAGGCTTGTTAGAGAAGCAGATGAAAAGTGATGCACCCTTTTTTAGTTGAGAGCATGGAAACCCAACATTCTGCTCATCAAGATCCATGTGGGTTTTTTAGAAACATTTCCATTGGCACTCAGTTAAAAACCCCCGTTTTCAAGCTCAGAGATATTAGAGAACAAATTGGTAGTTGCTGGACTGGGGTGAGGGGAATGGGTGAAGTTAGTCAAAAGGTACAAATTTCCAGTTATAAAATAAGTAAGTCATGGGGATGTCAGGTACAGCCTGGTGACTGTAGTTAATAATAATACTGTATCGCATATTTGAAAGTTGCTGAGCAAGTAGTCCTTAAAAGTTTTCATCACAAGACCAAAAATGTGTTTTTGGTAACCATGTATGATGACAGATAAACTAGACATCTTGTGGTGGTCATTTCCCAATACAGATATTTAATCATGTTGTATACCTGAAACTAATATAATAGTATATATTAATTACACCTCAATAAAAAAAAACAAAAAACAAACAAAAATACTGTTTTTCTGTACTGCAGTGCATCATAGACTCCATCACCCTTTATGGTAAAGAAAATGGAGCTGACTGTGGCAACATCAGGAGTTTGATATTTGACTGAATGTCTGATCGAAGCTGTTCTCTAATCTTATTCATAAGAATTGGGTGCTGGGAGGAGAATATGATGAATTAAGGATTTGAGTTAATTAGTTTCTGATAATTAAATGTTTTGTGTATTTCAGTTAGTCTTTGGTTTGAAAATAAAAGTCATTAAATTTGTCATGTGTGATGTCAACCATTGCTTTTTAGTTTCTGGAAAGTTAAAGATAGCTATTTATCTGTTTTGAAAAGTGCTTTTTTTTTACCTCATTCCTAAGAATTTGTAGTTTTTTGATATACACTGTATTATATATAAGTTGCTTTTAAGTTGGATGAAAAGTTAAATAGATCCAAAGTAGTTCATTAGATTCACATATAAGTTACCATTAGTATTTTTTTAGTTATATTAGTGAAGAAATCTCCTTTGCTTGTCATTTAGTTAGCCTTTTTTTTTTTCAAAGCTGGCCTAATTGAATGTGACCCGTCAGAAGATACACGTGAAGGGCTGTCTGCTGAGCCCAGCCTCATCACCGTGAACAGCTTGTGCTGGTGGCTCTGATCCACCTATGTGGACCCAGATGGAGGTGGTTGTAAAGATTTAAAATCTCCAGCAAGCAGCCAAGAGTTATGGTACATTGGAGTTAGTTAAGGTGCTGGCCGCATGTGGTATCTCCTACATGGGACAAGATGCTGGTCCCACAGGGTCCCACACTGTCTGCTGGATGGTCTGGTTTTTCCCCTTCCTGCTGTTTGAATTCCCTCCCCCACCCACCCTTTTTGAAGAGCAGGCGTTCTTTCAGCTGTGGATTGTAAGGATGTGTGGCCAAGTGGTTTTGAGAAAGGAAAAAAACCCCAAAACATACTTGTGTTTCTTTTTTCAGGTGCCACAGGAATTGGTTAACTAGTAAAATTAGATGGTTTAATTAGAGTTGCTTTGTAGTCAAAGCCTAATGTCCTTTTTTCAGTAGCTTTTTCTGCTTCCAGCAGAGTCCTGATTACTCACAGGTGAAGTTCAGAGCTAATTTCAGATTATTCCCAGAATGCCCCAGTTTTGTTTGATTTAATTATTTCTAGAAAAAGATCACCACTTAAATATATAATTGTTAACACTATGATTTGATTACAGATAATAATTCTTGTGTCAGGTCCTTGTATCTGACTTCTGATAAAAAGCAAAATCCTTATGTGACAAGTACAGTGATGAGGCAAAGGGAAATAAACGTGTTTTTGTGACCAGGGTGGAGTAGAACCACTGCCATGTGGAAGCAGGAACTCTAGTTTCATGGGATGAAGAAATGCCTGTGGGGCAGATGGAGTGTGAAATAGCATCAGGAAAGAGGTACCCAGGGACCTTGGCTTTAAAATGCAATTTCAGAAGGAATGCAAGCAGACTTCTGGATTTCAGACAGCTTGGCATTCTGGGGAAAGAAAGGACTTCAATTATTCTGGCTTTTTTCCTTTAATCAAAAAGTCAAGACAAAATCATCCAGCAGCTGCTGCGCTCTTGTGTCTTTCTCATTGCTGTCAATGACAAATACTTCATGCATGTGACACAGGCTTGCTTTTCTGAAGTCAAAATTTAAAATTTACATGGTCAGAGAGCTCCAGGTTCATAGTTTTCCTCAATGAAGCTTATTTAGGGAGCTGGTAAGTGAAGCTCCTAGGGAACTGAAACATGCAATTGATGTTTTATCAAATGATTCTCAGCTAAACTAACTGATTTTACATTAGGCCTCAGCAAGGATTTTGAGATAACAGTTGGACAGATATCTGGACCCCGCAGCTCCCTTGACTTCGTGTGAGGCTTGGCTTCGCTGACCCTATCAGGGGTAGCCTCTCTGGCTTGGAGAGAAGTTGATTGTGTTGATGGATTCTACAGTATTATCAATTCATTCCCACACAGCTTCTTGTTACCCTCAGAACCCAACCGTCTGTCTTTGCGGAAACATTAACTGCCTCCCCTTCTATGCGTAACTTCAGATCATCACTGTTTCTTCTTTGCTTCGTTCCTGACCCTCCTCTTTGTCGAACTCCTTTCCTTGTGTTCTTTATTCTAGACCTTCTCCATTTTTCATTTCTCTCCTGCTTCCTCTCTCCTGGCTCTCATCCTCCTTTGTTTTTCATTCTTTATTTGTTTTCTTCTGCCTATACACTTAACTGAGACTCCCTTTTTTTTTTTTTTTTAGGAAAAAAAAATCACATCTTTTCTCCACTGTGTCTCTGCCATTTTACCATTTCATGTTTTTCTCCATCCACTAAAACTCTTAAATTCAAGAAAATTTGAATCTGATTTGTAAATCCATTGTTTTGTGTTTTTTTCCTTTCCTCGTGGTCATCTTCCTGAGCTCCTGTTTGTCCTTAAAAGTTTTAAATTTCTCCCATGACTTTCATATAGTCATCCTGACATTTTTGCTTTTCCTTTGACAAATACTTTTTCTTCTGTTGAGCTTATCTGTTTTCTCAAATTTGGTTTTTATTGTAGAGTCAGTAAACTTACAAATTATGTTTCTAACCCCAGTCTTTTCTGAATTTTTGTGAAATCGCTCATAGTCTTGCTTCTTTTCTAGGCCCATCCCACGTGTAGCCCTTTCCTTTTCCTTACATTATGTCGCAGGCACTCCCGTAGTCATTCTTGTGAGAGAGGGACAGTCAATTACGTCGTGTGTCAGCTGTGGTGACCCGCCCCTGCGCCTGTGGAACAGATGATAGGAGTGGGGCACACCCCTAGATTTAAACCGTTTGAATCAGCCTGCTTTTAGCACTACCTGTTATCCTTTCCTCCTCATCAGTCATCCCTGAAAATCTGTACAGACATTTAAAAGATGTTTCACCTAAGAAAATGGGAGCTGTTGAAAACTGAGTTGACTGTGTATACGATGAGTGTGTGTGTGCATCTATCTTCCTGCCTGTATGTAGTGCAGTGAATAAGAAGAGCAGAAAGGGTGACTGGAGAAGATGTCACATGTCTGAGTTAAAGTAGTGCCTTCTGCTTGCTTTTAAGAGATATTAATCAGTCACATGGATATTCCAGTGACTGATTAAATGTGTCACATGAATTCATATCCATATGCTATATGTATAGCATTCCAGAATAAAACTTTTGGACATCTTTTAGAGGCGTCTGGGTCTTCACTAATGACTGGATACCTCACTGCGAAATTAGAAAGGTTATAATTGGGACCAGCAGTGAACTAACAGGTAGAACTAGGTCCAGGACCAAGAGTCAATGATTTGAGGAACTAACAGTAGCTTCAGGTACCAAGTCAGGCCAGAGGCAGGAGATGTGTAGAGGCTGGTGGTAATAGAACCAGGTCTGAGGCTCAGAAGGTCGGTGAGCCGGGCCCGTCATTGAGCATACGGACAGTGAAAATCAGAAAAGCAAGAGAAACCAGAGTCTGGTACAGACTCTGGGTGAGGAAATCACAGTACTTTATTTCTTGGTCTGGAGCCCAGTGCTGTTGAGGAGATAGCCCAAGAGCTCACGTAGACTAAATGAACCAGGTTAGGAAAATGGAGTGTGGGTCCCCTGACTGGAGGAGGTGAGCGGGGTCGGAAAGAAGGCAGATGTGATTATTGAAGAGATTACAAAGGGCATGCAGAAATTTCTAGTGTGAATAGTCCAGGCTTAGAAAGAAAGGGATGTACAAGCTGCTCAGATTGATCACAAATCCTGTGTCCCCACTTTTTGCCAGAGGATGAAGAATAGCAACTCATTTAAATCTATGAATAGTCCTGTATTGAACCACTAACATTTTTCTATATGTACACCTTTTCATTTTTTCATGTTTATTGAGTTCTTATTAGAAACATTTATTGGGTTCCTAATTAGAAAGCCAGTAGATCACTGGTCAGTAAGTATTTACTGACTGTGTTGTGTGTCTGTATCTCTGTTCAGATGTACTCTTTACTGCATCTACCATTGGAGTGTGAATAGCTGTTATCACTACTGTGGGGCCAGAATAGGAGGCATGATGCTGGTAGCACTGTTTCTCCGTGCTCACTGGGGCGATGTTCCAAATGATTGAGGTTTCAGGTTAATTAAAGGTTACATTATTTAAAATTATTTCAGATTCCTTTGGATAGGGATTTTTAAAATAAGCTGTTATTACAAAAATTGTTATTGATGATTTTATTTTTTATTTGATTTTGATATTGATAATTGATAAAAATCATTATTATAGAAAGTTGCAGAAACCATGTTGGAAACCAAAATCAAAAGCACCTATGGCACCACTTCGTAGAAGTAACTGCTATTAACACTTGGGTATATTTCTTTATAGCATCCCCCCCCCAACCCCCACTCCATCTCTTGTATTTGACCAAAATTGCAGTGTTTTTCTGTGTGAAATTTTGTATTCTGATTATTTTGGTTACTATTAATTACAGCTGAACATCTTTCCCCACCCTTAGCTGTACTTTAATAATTATGTAATTCAACTCAGGGCTGTCCTGTCGTTTATTTAGCACCTTAAACTTTTAGGTTATTTATAATATTTGACTATCGTAAGACAACTTTCATATAGGTATCTTTCTGCAAAATGTTTCTCTGCATTTCTAGTTACTTCCTTAATGTAGATTCCTAGAAATGTAGTTACTAGTTAAAACATCCCTAGTGTACCTGTAGAAGGAAGGGCCAGTTGGCAGTTTATGATTTCAGTGGATCCCCAGGTTGAATCCACAGGTAATGAAGTGGGGAGGGGACATATGGATTCTAACAAGGAGTAAACACGGTCTGTGATCTGGTGACTTCAGTGACTCAAAACTGGTGCTGGGTGCAGCTCTGCTATCTAGTTGGTTCCCTAGTTTGAGGGAAGAGGATGAAATTGCTAGTAAACAAGTATGTGTTCTAGCCATAGATGCCACATGCTTAGTGGTGTAAGGGCTTTTGTGTGTTTTGTATTGTGAAGATGAGAACTAACCACCACCTTTGGGGTATCTTACCAATGCAATAAGAACAATTATTGCTACCTGCTCACTGTTGCTATTGTGAAATTCCAGTTTTCCTCTTAATGTTCCAGTATGCATTCGGCTTTTTAGATTCATCCTAAAACGTTTTGAATCTGCACTAGCTAAATTACATATAGTTCTCTTTTTTAAGTTTCTAGTTCTAAACTAGCAGTTGCCAGGGGCTGGAGAGCAGGGAGTGAGATGCGTGTGGTTCTAGAAGGGTGACCAGAGGGACCGTCATGGTTATAGAACTGTTTTGTGTCTTAACTGTGGTGCATGAATGAACCTGCACAGGTGATAATATTGCACAGAGCTAAATAAACACGCTGGAAAATGAGCACAAGTAAAATTGGAGTCATGGGGATAGGACAGGTAGATTGTTTCTATGCCGATATCCTGATTATGATGTGATGCTGTAGTTTTGCAAGATGTTACCGTTGGGGAAAACTGGCTACAAAGATACATGGGATCTTGCCATATACAATGGCATGTGAACACAATGATCTCGTAAAAATGTCAGTTAAACTATTTTTGGCCAGTTCTGAAATTGGGTAACTTGACAGTGTGTGGTATTTTTGTTTAATGACAAGTTTGAAATCAGCTTCTATTCACAAGTACATTTTATCCTTTTTTTCAATAAGTTTGTCTACTGTGAACAGAAGGAACATATGCTTTTAAATATTTTCCTATAACTAAGTTTTTAAAAATGTGAAATAATTTTCCTTTTCTCTTTCAGCCATGAAGACTTTGAGTTTATTTCAGGAACACGAATGCGCAAACTTGCTCGGGATGGCCAGAAACCTCCCGACGGTTTCATGGCTCCCAAGGCCTGGACTGTGCTGTTGCAATACTACAAATCCCTGGAGAAAGCCTAAGCTGCTCGTCAGTCCCTCCACCTTTGACACTTCGTGGAGTAACCAGAGGGGACCACATAGTTACTGTTGGCGTTTCTTTGTGGTGGTGTCTGTCTGGACACACTTCCTGCAAATAGACCATTTTCCTTAACTAGCATTAGTTTTGGTCTGCCTGTGAGTTATGTTTTGAACTAGTGTAACACACTGCTGGTTTTAGTGTATCTTTTCCACTGATCATAGTTAATATTCCTATAATACAATTTTAAAATCTTGTCTTTTTATATTATATTTATGCTTCTGTCTCATGATTTCTCTAAGCTGTTATATTAGTTGTAATCAGTAGTATACACATAGACTCTCATTTTTCATCCCTTGAAAAAAGGGAAAAAGTATCTGCTGAACAATAAATTCAGCTAGACCTTGTTTTGAGAATTTTACAAGACATATGTAGTGATTAGATTTCTTTTCTACATGGAAAACATAAACTGCTTTCTTCCTTCCTTTTGATCAACTGTTGATTTATTATCCATTATAATCTAAAGTATTCCTGTGATCTGTGTAAGCCCTGAGTGAGCTTTCTTTATTCAATAAAATTAAACCTGTTGACTTCTTATTTATGTGATACATTCATTGTTTACAAATTTTTTTTTAAAGTTTCTGATGGAGGAAGGAAAATACAGGTATTTTTTATACTGGAATCTAGTCATTAGTTTTTAACACTGTTGCAAGTGAATTTTAGGTTGGAAAATAATAATGCATTCTTAGCCTATGCAAAAACTTATTACCCTAAATATTTCTCTAATATTCTCAAACACCTAAGTCAGCAGTTCCAGTACATATAGAGAATGGTGGAGGGAGGGAGGGGAATGTCAGTTAGTCCATTTTGGAGAGGGTAAGATACCAAGTGTACTCTTGTATAATAACCTCAGGTTGAATATTTTAGTGAAGATACTTATTTAGGAGCCAGATATACAATTTTGGTTGAGGTGCTAGCTCTTTTGATTTGAAATCATACTTTCTTTTTTTAATTTTTATTTTAATTATTGTTCAAGTACAGGTTTCTCCCTTTTACTCCCAATACAGCTCACCCACCCAACCCTCCCCACTTCGCTCCCATTACCACCCTCCCCCTAGTTTTTGTCCATGTGTCCTTTAAATTTGTTCCTGTAGACCCTTCCCATTCTCCCCTGAAATTCCCTCTTCTCTCCCCTCTGGTCACTGTCAGTCTGTCTTCTATTTCAGTGTCTTTGGTTATATTTTGCTTGTTTCTTTGTTTTGTTGTTTAGGTTCCTGTTAAAGGTGAGATCATGTGGTATTTGTCTTTCACTGCCTGGCTTATTTTGCTTAGCATAATGTTTTCCAGCTCCATCCACGCTGTTGCAAAGGGTAGGAGCTCCTTCTTTCTTTCTGCTGCATAGAATTCCATTGTGTAAATGTACCATAGTTTTTTGATCCATTCATTTACTGATGGGCATCTAGGTTGCTTCCAGCACCTAGCTATTGTAAATTGTGCTGCTGTGAACATCGGGGTGCAAAGGTTCTTTTGTATTGGTGTTTTAGTGTTCTTAGGATAGAGTCCCAGCAGTGGAATTGCTGGGTCGAAAGGCAGATTCATTTTTAGTTTTCTGAGGAAGTTCCATAGTGCTTTCCATAGTGGTTGTACCAGTCTGCAGTCCCACCAACAGTGCACTAGGGTCCCCTTTTCTCCACAACCTCTCCAACACTTGTTGTTTGTTGCTTTGTTTATGATGGCCATTCTGACTGGTGTGAAGTGGTATCTCATTGTGGTTTTAATTTGCATCTCTCTGATAGCTAGTGATATTGAACATTGTTTCATGTGACTTTGGATTTTCTGTATGTCCTCCTTGGAGAAGTGTCTGTTCAAGTCCTTTGCCCATTTTTTAATTGGGTTGCTTGTCTTCTTAGATTGGAGTCATGTAAGTTCTTTATATATTTTGGAGATTAAACCCTTGTCTGAGGTGTCATTGGGAAATATGTTTTCCCATACAGTTGGTTCTCTTTTTATTTTGATACTGTTTTCTTTAGCTGTGCAGAAGGTTTTTATTTTGATGAGGCCCCATTTGTTTATTCTTTCCGTTATGTCCCTTGCTCTAGGGGACATGTCAGTAAAAAAGTTTCTGCGTGAAATATCTGAGATTTTCCTACCTACATTCTCCTCTAGGACTTTAATGGTGTCACGATTTATATTTAAGTCTTTTATCCACCTTGAATTTATTTTTGTATAAGGTGTAAGTTGGTGCTCGAGTTTCATTTTTTTGCACGTAGCTGTCCAGTTCTCCCAACACCATTTGTTGAAGAGGCTATTTTTACTCCATTTTATGTTGCTGCCTCCTTTGTCAAATATTAATTGACTGTAGAGACTTGGGTTTATTTCTGGGCTCTCTGTTCTGTTCCATTGGTCCATGCACCTGTTTTTATGCCAGTACCAGGCTGTTTTGATTACAGTGGCCTTGTAGTAGTTTAGTGTCAGGTATTGTGATCCCTCCTACTTTACTCTTCTTTCTCAAAATTGCAGCAGCTATTTGGGGTCGTTTATGATTCCATATAAATTTTTTGAAGTGTTTGTTCTATGTCTGTGAAATATGCCATTGGTACTTTAATAGGAATTGCATTGAATGTGTAAATTGCTTTGGGTAGTATGGACATTTTGATGATATTAATTCTTCCAATCCATGAACACGGTATGTTTCCATTTGTTTGTATCTTCCTTGATTTCTTTCCTCAGTGTTGTGTAGTTTTCTGAATACAGGTCTTTTACCTCTTTGGTTAGGTTTATTCCTAGGTATTTTATTTTTCTTTTTGCTATTTCAAATGGGATTTTTTTTCTTGATTTCTGCTTCTGCTGTTTCATTGTTGGTGTACAGAAATGCCTTTGATTTCTGGATATTGACTTTGTATCCCGCTGTTTTGCCAAATTCATTTATTAGGTCAAGCAGTTTTTTGGTGGAGTCTATACGATTTTCTATGTACACTATCATGTCATCTGCAAACTGTGACAGTTTTGTTTCCTCCTTTCTGATTTGGATGCCTTTTGTTTCTTTTTCTTGTCTGATCGCTGTGGTTAAAACTTCCAGTACTATATTGAATAGAAGTGGTGAAAGTGGACAGCCTTGTCTTGTTCCTGATCTTAGTGGAAAAGATTTTAATTTTGCCCATTGAGTATGATGTTGGCTGTAGGTCTCTCACATATGGCCTTTATTATGTTGAGGAATGCTCCTTCTATTCCCAATTTGCTGAGAGTTTTTAACATAAATGGGTGCTGTACCTTATCAAATGCCTTTTCTGCATCTATTGATATGATCAAGTGGTTTTTGTCTTTGCTTTTGTTTATGTGATGTATTACATTCACTGATTTGCGAATATTGTACAATCCTTGCATCCCTGGAATGAATCCCACTTGGTCATGGTGTATGATCTTTTTAATCTATTGTTGGATGTGGTTTGCCAGTATTTTGTTGAGGATATTAGTGTCAATGTTCTTCAGCGATATTGGCCTGAAGTTTTCTTTCTTTGTTGTGTCCTTATCTGGTTTTGGAATTAGGATGATGTTGGCCTCATAAAAAGAGTTTGGGAGTCTCCCATCTTTTTGGATTTTTTGGAATAGTCTGTGAAAGATAGGGGTTAGTTCTTCCTTAAATGCTTTGTAGAATTCTCCTGTGAAACCATCTGGTCCAGGGCTTTTGTGTGTAGGGAGTTTTTTGATTACTGCTTCAATTTCTTTTGTTGTTATTGGTTTGTTCAGGCTTTCTACTTCTTTTTCATTGAGTTTTGGAAGATTATATTTTTCTAGAAATTTGTCTGTTTCATCTAGGTTTTCAACTTTCTTGGCATACAGCTCTTCGTAGTAATTTCTTACAGTTCTTTGTATTTCTGTGGTATCTGTTGTAATCTCTCCTCTTTCATTTCTGATTGTGTTTATTTGGGTCTTCTCTCTTTTTTTCTTGATGAGTCTGCTTAAAGGCTTGTTGATTTTGTTTATCTTTTCAAAGAACCAGCTCTTGGATTCATTGATCCTTAGAATTGTGCTTTTAGTCTCTATGTCATTTAATTCTGTTCTGATCATGGTTATTTCCTTCCTTCTGCTTGCTCTGGGTTGTCTTTGTTGTTCCTCGAGTTCTTGTAGACGCAGGGTTAGGTTGTTTGTTTGAAATGTTTGTAACTTTTTTAGGTGGGCCTGTATCACTATGTACTTCCCCCTCAGAACTGCCTTGGCTGTGTCCCATAAGTTTTGGGTTGTTGTGAGTTCATTTTCATTTGTTTCCAGAAACCTTTTGATTTCTTCCCTAATTTCATTCTTGACCCATTCATTGCTTAATACCATTCTATTTAATCTCCATGATTTTAAGTGTTTTGGGTTTTTTCCCTTGGGTTTGGTTTCTAGTTTCAGTACCTTGTGATCTGAGAAAATGCTTGGTATGATTTCAACTTTTTTGAAATTGTTGAGGTTTGTTTTGTGTCCTATCATGTGGTCAATCTTTGAAAATGTTCCGTGTACATTTGAAAAGAATGTGTATTTAGCTTCTTTAGGATAGAGGGCTCTGTATGTATCAGTAAAGTCCATTTCATCTAGGGTGTTGTTCAATGTCACAGTATCTTTGTTGACATTTTGTTTGTAAGATCTGTCCATTTTTGATAGTGGGGTGTTAAAATCCCCCACTATAATTGTGTTGCTGTCCATATCTTTCTTGAAGTCCTCTAAGATTTTCTTTATGTATTTGGGTGCTCCTATGTTGGGTATATATATATTTACAATATTTATGTCTTCTTGGTGGATTCTTCCCTTGAGTATTATGAAGTGACCTTCTGGGTCTCTCTTTATGGACCTTTTTTAGAAGTCTATTTTGTCTGATATGAGTATTGCTACCCGGGCTTTATTTTCCTGTCCATTTGCTTGGAAGATTTGTTTCCAGCCCTTCACTTTCAGCCTGTGCAGGTCTTTTATTCTGAGGTAGGTCTTTTGTAGGCAGCGTATGTGTGGGTCATGTTTTCTTACCATTCAGCCATTCTATGTCTTTTGATTGGAGCATTTAATCCATTTACATTTAAGTTATTATTGATAGGTACTTATTCATTGCCTTTTATGTACATGTGTTCCCGCCCTCACCCCCCCCCCCCTTCCTTTCCTTAAAGCAGTCCCTTTAGAATCTCTTGCAGAGCTGGTTTGGTGGAGGTGTATTCTTTTAGACTTGTTTTGTCTGGGAAGCTCCTTATTTGGCCTTCTATCTTGATTGAGAGCCTTGCTGGGTAAAGTAGCCTTGGTTGCAGACCTCTGGTTCTCATTACCTGGAGTATTTCTTGCCATTCTCTTCTGGCTTGAAGTGTTTCCATTGAGAAGTCAGCTGTTAGCCTTATTGGGGCTCCCTTGTATGTTACTTCCTGTTTTTCCTTGCTGCCTTTAATATTCTCTCTTTGTCTTGAAATTTTGCCATTTTAATTATGATGTGTCTTGAAGTGGGCCTCTTTGAGTTCCTCTTGATTGGGACTCTCTGTGTTTCCTGGATTTGTGTGACTTTTTCTCTCATCAAATTAGGGAAGTTTTCCATCATTACTTTTTCAAATAGGTTTTCTATCCCTTGCTTTTCTTCTCCCCCTTCTGGTATCCCTATTATATGGATATTATTACGTTTCATATTGTCTTGCATTTCTCTTAATCCCTCTTCATTCTTTCTGAGCCTCTTGTCCTTTTCTTGCTCTTTCTGGGTGTTCTTTTCTACTTTGTTCTCTAGCTTGCTGATCCTATCTTCTGCTTCATCAATCCTGCTTTTCTACTGTGTTCTTCAATTCAGAAATTGCATTCTTCATTTCCTTTTGGCCCTTGTTGATAGTTTCTATTTCCTTTTTAATGTTTATATAGTTTGCAGTGAGATCATTGTAGCTTCCCTGTAGTTTCTGGTAGCTCATTGTGAGTTCATTGAGCTTCCTGGTAATCATTGTTTTGAACTCACTATCTGATAGTTGAGTTGCCTCTATTTCATTTAGCAATTTTTCTGAGGCTTCCTTGTTTCCCTTCATTTGGGGATAGTTTCTTTGTCTTCTCATTGTTCATGAGACTCTTCTTGTTAGCCTCTGTTTCTTAAATTGTTCTTTTCTGGTTCCCTGTGAGTATGTTGTGAACTTCTGTGGTAGAATACCACAGAAAGAGATTCAGTGGTGCAGTCTCCTTCATGTATCCTGGTGTTCACAGCTTCCCCCTACTTGTGTGGGTTTTCAATGTCCGCTATAATTTTTGATATCCTGTTTTCATAAATGTTTCGGTAACCTAGGCCACTTGTTCTGTTCCTCTGCCAATCTGTGAGTTTCTCTCCCCAGAGAGGAAGGAGCACAAGCACTTTCTTACTTGAGGCAGACTTGCAGAACCATCAAGAATTGAAATCATACTTCCTATGATGACATAATCTTGCATGATTTGGCCTTAAAAATTCAGCATTACAAAGAGATGGCAGATTATACATGGGTATAGTGTGTTGTCATAAATGCAGGAGGGAATAAGGTATTACTAGGTGAAGAAATAGAGGAAAAATACAAAAAAGGTAAGAATGATTAATAGAGGGAACCAATTAGTGAGAAAGTTGGTAAATAGAAAAGAAATGGAGATGATGAATAGATATTTTCTAGTGGATAGATAGATATATTGACTGTGGATAGTGAATAAAGTATTAGCAGGTGATTTAGAGGATTTAGATGGATATGTTGATGGGAAAAATTAGAGGTAATCATTGAGGTTACTTTCTTAGCTCCACAGTGTCTAGATCTCTTTATTTAGGGAAGAGCTCCTTTATGTAAGTCTACAAAGGTGAAGGCACCATGGATTTTCCCTCTTCAACCACAGACAGCTACGGTGTGATGACACCTCAACTCAGCTAATTCAGAAACTGCCACCTGCAATGTTGAATGTGTAGGAAGTGATGCAGAGGTGTAGAGACAGAATAAATCATGGTTTGTTGGTGGCAGCGATAGAGTGAAGGTCCTGGGGGCCCTGAGTGTCCAGTGAGGTGGCATCCATGGCAGTTGGGTCTCCTGTGCAGAAGTAGTATGTTATCTGGAGTAGTCCAATGTCATGACCTTGGCCAAGTCCTCTGCCACCAACCTTTCATTCCTGACCACTTTCTAAGCGGCATTCTCTTAACATTTTCCATTAATTCTGTAACATACCCAACAGCCTTCCCTTTCTTTTGTTACCTAAATTATCTGGGGTTGCTATTGTTTGCTACCAAGTACCCTGATCGTTACAGGTGAGATGTGAAAAAAATGTGTTTCACACAGAAAAAATGTACTACTGCTGAATTGCAAGATTTTTACAGTCAGCATGAAAAGTTTAAAATACAGACTTTAAAATTTTTTTTAAAATCTTGGCACTCAGAAAATGTAATGTCCTTTTAAAACTATCAAAATATATTCATGAGATCAAGATTAACAGCCTTGGGTGAAATTTGATGTAGGAAGTAACTTTGTGTTGCATCATGTAATTGTCCTTTGTGAGTCTAGTCCCCACTGGCCTCCAACCCACCGGAGAGGAGCATGATGAAAACCTAATTCTAGGTCCCTGTGCCCTCGGTATTGGCCCTCCACTGGTGTGTTCCCAAGAGATGGGGAAGCAAAGGCAAGCACCCGGTGACTGCCACCAGCCCCACAGGTTGGTATGTGTGACTTCAATCTGCAAATCTGATCTATGCGGAAATTGCTTTTCCTCTTCTCAGTTCATTAAAATGCACCCAAACCAATCTTTAAAACATTCAACCCTTACACCAAACCTGTCCTGCCAAGTGGTCTTGGAAATCTCAGTACCCCTTTAATCTATCCATCAGCTGGTAAAATAAATGGAAAAATAATTTTTTTGAAGGAAGGAGGAAAAGAAAGTGCAATAATCTTGGCAGAAATACAGTGTTTTAAAGCTGTCACATCTTTACTATGATAATCAAGACCACATATTTGAATTTCTAAGGGAGGAGCAATTGCGTCTATCTGTTGGGAGTCAGCATTCAATTACTTTATCAGGAAAAGTTCAGAAGTCATGCTTCTCACATATGGTGTATTTTTATTCGCACATAGGTATCCAGGGGTGTGTTGGCTTACAAAGTAAGAGAGTATTTGCCCAGTGGGACCCTTATGTGTGGGGTATATTTCTTAGAGGGCCTACAATCCTCTTTGCTCATATTTCTCCAGGATTCCATTCCCTATTCCACACAATCTCATCCTGAATGTAATTACATATTGTATAAGGTGTGCAAAAAACATCCTGCACCTAACTGCCAGTCTTTTCTGGACCGAGAGAAAAGCTGGCCTCACCAGAGATACGTACTTGAGGACTATAATTGAGTAGAAGTGTGGGAAGATTGAAGGACTCCTTATCCTGATGTCCTGTTTTCCTAGACTCTCAAGGAAAATGGCACCAGGATTTAGGGCCTAGATTTGAAGAACTCAGGAAAAGTGGACTCTTATCTCTGAACTTGTGCCAGCACTGAGCATCCACAGGAAAAATGGACCCTTATCTCTGAACTTGTGCCAGCACTGAGCATCCATGGTGATCTGCCTTTGTCTAGAAAAGGAAAACACTTCCACTGAAATGAACCAGAACGTGGCACCCTCAGGAGGGTTTGTTATCTCCAAGAGCTTAACCACTCCAACTGCCCAAGAGAACTTATGCATCCGTTAAAAGCAAACATACAGTGCTGGGGCCTTGCTGCACAATCCATCCCCAAGAAAAAACAGCCGCATTTGAGTGATTCAAAGGAAATCCTGAGTTACGTCTGAAGCAGCTGGATCCACTGCCTGCTTGTGCCCTAAATGACTTCCAACCTCACTGTGTGGCTGTGCTGTTTTGTGCCAACTAGGGGCATATATATTCTGTATCGGTTCATATGTAGGAATTTGCCTTGAGATGTGGGAAAATTCCAATGGGAAGCCAATAAAGAATTTTGAGTAAAAATTAAAAGTTTACTTATCCAGAGGATTTGGCTTCAGCACAGGCACAAGCTTAAGGGAGAGTATAATTTTGAGGTTAAGTATTCAGGTTCTGAAGTCAAACGACAAATTCCTTGGTTGTGTGACCTTTGGCTTCATGAGGCCTTGATGCCCTTACCTGGAGTGAAGGTTATAGTCAGGAATTCATGTAGAGTGCTGCTTTAGTATGTTTATTATTATTATTTTATTGAAGGATCTAGTCTATTGACCAAGAAACACAGTGATGCCAACATTTATGAGACTAGGCTTTGTAATCTCTGCTTCATAATAGCACTCTGTAGCCCACTGAGCAAAGTGACTGAGTAGATATACATGTTAGTTGCAAATCTAAAGGCAGTTAAAGGGCAGTATTCAGCCACAAATTAATTGTTCAGTCACATTTTTTCCTCTCATTTTTTCTTTGTGTCCAACTTCTATGTTTCCTAGATTAAAAAAGTATGTTTTTACAAAGGAAAAAATACGCAGAACAATATATACATTTGTCTAAAAGCAAGCGTAGCTAATTGAAGTGTAAAAGGAAAATGACTGAAAAAATGATAGCACTTTGGGAAAGTGGAATCAACTGGAAGATGTACCTTAATATATGAGGAGTGGAAGATAGGGATTAGAAAGAATTTATTCTCAACATTAAGTTTAATGAGGAAGATCTACTTTAATTAATATGGTCATTAGTTATGTTAAAGCTTAATTTTTACAAGTGTTACACTTTTTATATAAAAGCTGAGTTCTGTTTGTTGATACTGCTGATCAGAGCATAAAATCTTAAATATACTTAATCTTAGAATTGGAACTATAAGTGGTGCTTCATGTAGTAGCAAATTATTTGTATCTTCTATGAATACAATAGGTATTAAGGTATTAGGAATATGAAATATAAAATTGTATGTTTTGCAGAGTTTTACACACAGGTTTTTCTTTTTCCTGCTCAGAGTCAAAAGATCTCATAGGAAAGGTAGAATGACCAATAAAGAATAGCATAATTTTATTGTGAATCAATATAATCAAACATTTACTGAGTGCTTACTTTTATTTTCTAGACACTGCTAAGTATTCAGTGCTTATCACAATAACTAGCATGGTAAGGAATATGAAGGAAGAAGAAGGAAAAACAAGATTTTAAAATGAGAATTGAAATAAAAACTAGGAGTATAACTTTTTAGAAGTTAAAATTAAACTTTTGTGTATGCGTATACATGTTTTTTCAACTTATTTGGGTAACTACCAAGGAGTACTATTGCTGTATCGTATAGTAAGAGTATGTTTAATTTTGTAAGAAACTGCAAAACTCCCTTCTAAAGTGGCTGTACCGTTTTGCATTTCCATAAGCAGTAAATGACAGTTCCTATTGCTCTACATGTCTGTCAGCATTTGTAGTTGTCAGTGTTCTGGATTTAGCCATTTTAATGGATGTGTGATGCTGTTAGGGATTTCCCATTTGAATTGTTTTCTCTATGGCCCAGTTGTCCTCTCAAATGCTCTGAAGGGAGGTTAGGCAGGGTTAGTGTTCATAATGTGACTCTTACCAAATAGTGGCTCTCTCATAGTGATTTCAAAGAATGTTCGGTAATGATTGATGACAAAATACCACGTGTCTATCTTTTCCAGCTTGAAAAGCCACCCTCATCCCTTGGTTTTTGGCCCCCTCTTCTATCCCTGAACTCAGCAACATTGCATTTCTCTAACCATTTTTCTATAGTCACATTTCCCACTGACAAAAATTAAACTTTGACAAAGAGGTTGGGTATGAGATAAATGTGCAAAACCCCAAGTCTCTGTATTAATAATGACTGATTGCAAATGAAAATGTCTGTCAGAGGAGGTCATTGAGAGGATGTGACCACCAGTTGACCTGTGAGCTGGACCTGGGCAATTAGAGGCTCCTCAACCACCCACCCCTAGACCATCTGTCCTTAGAATGTACACTCTCCCTCCCACCACCCCCTCATTCCCACACTAGGAGCCATTGCAAGGACACAACCTTGACAGAGTACTGTGTTAGTGAGCCCATCTGGACAGTACATGTGGCTGAACCACATTGAGGCCCCTATATGAACTTTTAAGATTCTGGTGTGTGGGTATGGAGATCTGCTTGTCTTTTGGCACCCAGGACAAGCCTCATATGTAAGTCCCCTTATTTCTTAAACTGCTGCTTAATAATCTGGAGTGGCCTGCCTCTGTCTTTGGTCTGTCATTCCCCTCTGTGTGCAAGGGCTGGCTTCAGATTGTATCTGAAATCAGAAGAAATTTCTGAAATCTGGGAAACCTCCAAGTTATGCCCAGTAATGATGGCCATACAAACTGTAAAATACTAAGGAACAAAATTAAGAAGAAAAGAAACAGGATTTGCTTTAATACAACAATAAAACTTTGTAAAAGAATATAAATCAAGGTCTAAAAAAAAAAACTGGAACAGTACACCATGGTCCTAGGGGGAAAGACTTGATGTCATATGAATGTCAATCTTTCTAAAATTCATAAATGTTTGAGACCATTAAAACCTAAATGCGTGTTTTTTGAGGGGAATTTGGACAAGATAATTTTTAATAGTTCATTCTGAATAATAAACACCAAGAATAGGCAAGAAAATTGTGAGGAAAAGCAAGGGGAGTCAACTCACCAGCTGATCCAGACTCATAAAAAAGTAGGTAGTTCTATTTTTCATTTTTATTTATTTTTAATTTTTAATTACTTTTTAAAAATACATATTTATTGATTATGCTATTACAGTTGTCCCATTTCCCCCCTTTATTCCCCTCTGCTCTGCACCCTGCCTTCCACCAGCATCCCTGCCCCCTTAGTTCATGTCCATAGGTTGAATATATAAGTTCTTTCATTTCTCTATTTCCTATACTGTATGTAAGCTCATCCTGTCTATTTTGTACCTACCATTTATGCTTCTTATTCCCTGTACATTTTCCTCCATTCCCCCCACCTCCCTGCTGATAACCCTCCATGTGATCTTCATTTCTGTGATTCTGTTCCTGTTCTAGTTTGTTTTTGTTTTTTTTAGGTTCAGTTGTTGATAGTTGTGAGTTGGTTGTAATTTTACTGATCATAGTTTTGATCATCTTCTTTTTCTTAGATAAGTCCCTTTAACATTTCATATAATAACAGCTTGGTGATGATGAACTCCTTTAACTTGACCTTATCTGAGAAGCATTTTATCTGCCCTTCCATTCTAAATGATAGCTTTGGTGGATAGAGTAATCTTGGATGTAGGTCCCTGACTTTCATGACTTGGAATACTTCTGTTCAGCCCCTTCTTGTCTGCAAGATTTTTTTTTTTTTTAAGAAATTAGCTGATAGTCTTATGGGAATGCCTTTGTAGGACTGTCTCCTTTTCTCTTGCTGCTTTTAATATTCTCTCCTTATCTTTAACTTTCGCTAATGTAATTATTATGTGCCTTGGTGTGCGCTTCCTTGGGTCCTACTTCTTTGAGACTCTCTGAGCTTTCTGGACTTCCTGGAAGTCTATTTCCTTTGCCAGACTGGGAGAGTTCTCTTTCCTTATTTTTTCAAATAAGTTTTCCATTTCTTGCTCTTCCTCTTCTCCTTTGGCACCCCTATGATTCAGATGTTGGAATGTTTAAAGATGTCCCAGAGGTTTCTAAGACTCTCCTCATTGTTTTGAGTTTTTTCATCATTCTGTTCTGGTTGAATGTTTATTTCTTCCTTCTGGTCCACTCTATTGATTTGAGTCCCAGTTTCCTTCCCATCATGGTTGGTTCCCTGTATATTTTTTCTTTATTTCACTTAGCATAGCCTTCACTTTTTCCTCTATTCTGTGACCATACTTAACCATTTCTGTGAGCATCCTGATTATCAGTGTTTTGAACTGTGCATCTGATAGGTTATCTATCTCTTCATCAGTTCTAATTTTGGAGCTTTGATCTGTTCTTTCATTTGGGCCATATTTCTTTGCCTCAGCACAGCTGTTATGTTGTAAAGGGCAGAGATTTAGGTATTTGCCAGGGTAGGGAAACCCACAGTTGCTGAGTTGTAGTGCTGTGTGTGGGGGAGTGGTTAGAGAGGGAACAATGTTGCTTGCCGGGCTCTCAGCTTGCTTTCAGTCACTTCCTCTACTACCCACAAGGAAATTGGACACTTCTGGTACTGACTCCTGGGTGGGTGGGTTTGTGTACATTGTAGGACCCTGTGGATCTCTCCAGCAAACTCTGCTGTGCAGCTGGGAATTTTTCCTGATGCCACAATCCCCACAGCTTTTTACCACTAGAGGTTTTGAGCCTTTATTTCCCCACAGTGGAACCCTGGGTTGTGTGGTTTGTCTCACTCTCTGTTTGTTCTTTTTGGTTATCCGCATGCCAATGTGGAACCACCTGGTCTGCCAGCCACTGCTTTGCCACATGTCCTGTCTACCCTAGCTGCTTGCCTCCGCCACTCCTACCAGTCTGAATGAGTGTTTCTTCTTTAACTCCTTGGTTGTTGGACTTCCATACAGTTTGATTTTTCTGGCAATTCTGGTTATTTTTTGTTTTTAAATTTGTTGTTATCCTTCTTTTGGTTGTGTGAGGAGGTAAAGTGTATCTACCTATGACTCCATCTTGGATGGAAGATCCTAATTGCCTTTTTTAAAAAATGATTTTATTTACTTTTGGAGAGAGGGGAAGGGAGGGAGAAAGAGAGGAAGAGGAAGAGAAATACCTGGGAACCTGGCCCACATCCCAGGCATGTGCCCTGACCAGGAATCAAACCAATAACCTTTTAGTCCAGGAGCCAGCACTCAATCCACTGAGTCACACCAGTTGGGGAAGTAGTTGTTATTTTAAACCATTGAGATTTGGGATGCTTTTTTCATACAGTGATAACTAATACAGGGATTACTGCTGATGTATCCTAACTGAGGTATACTCAGCAGATCATGGCTGAGGAAATTTGGTTGTGGTAAATGTAAAGGAAAACTAAGGAATCTGGAGTAGGAGTTAGAAGCTTTGTGATTAAAGGAGCAATACTAGAATCAATCAGAACAGTAGTGGCAAGATATGAAACACAATTAGACAAAAGTATATATTAAAAATACAGTATGCATGGGTTTGGATTTATGGCAGGCCCATCCTGGGTTTCTCATAGTGCCCCTTGCTAGAGCAAACTGTCCTTGAATGATTGCTGGACATCTGCCCACAAGCTTCAGATTACACAGTGGAAAAGAGAGAGTGTTGAGTTTCTGAACTATATATACGACAGAATATATCCTTGATAAAATAAAAAAAGAGCAGATAAAAAGAATTCTCTAGACCAGGAGTTGGCAAACTTATGACCTGGCTCGCTGCCCATTTTTGTAAATAAGTTGTATTGGAACGTAGCCATACACATTGTCCTAGGTACTGTCTATGGCAGCTTTTGTGCTCCAACAGCCAAGTTGAGTGGTTCAAACAGAGATCCTGTGACCTGAAAAGCTGAAAATATTTACTAACTTGCCCTTTCTAGGAAAAATGAAAATGTGTTGACCCTTGCTATAGACCAATAATTTTCAACCTTTTCATCTCATGGCACATACAACTAATGATTAAATTCTGTGTCACACCAAAAATATATTTTTTGCCAATCTGAGAAAAAGAATAGGTATAATTTTGATTCCTTCACACTTAATGGCTATCGTGTTGGCTTTTGTCATTTCTTTATTTGAAAATCTAAGAGAAAAGGGGTCAGTGCCCCTGACTAGTTGAAAATTGCTGTTCTAGCAATCGGCAATGACTTCCTCAGTATGGAGTTTCCATGTCATAGTTACAACTGTGAGGAGGGGACAGGACTGGGGAAAGGAGCAATGTATACAATATTTAGTCTGCATATCTCACCCTTCTATTTCCTTCTCCAACTTGGAAGGGTGGAGGGGGTGAGGAGGGAAAGATAACAAAAGTGAAGAGATTGAGAAACTTCAGTGAATTTAACCCCATGGAGTCAAAGATCGAGGTGGTACATGATCAATTGCCTCTTATCAGGAGAGCGAGATTGGATGTCCCAGTAATTCAGTTGTGTCAGCCATCCATTCTGACTTGATTTAGGGCTATGTTGACTGAAGTGTTTACTAAATAGATCAGAGTTTTTAGCATCATGTTGATGCAGCAACATTTCTTCTGGTAATGGAAACTAAAAATTTGTGAGTACACATAATTATATTTTTAAGTAGATAAATGCAGAGAATAAAATAAATATGAATTTTAATAAGCAATAATTCCAATAGTAAGTTTTTTTCACTTCTACACTTACTTACAGTTAGTGTCCAGGAAACTACAGCTTCACAAAGAAAGGCTGTTGACCTGGAATGTCAGGTTTATCAGCAGAAACGCCAAAGCTGTAGTGCTGATGACAGATCACCATGCCTGCAGTCAGGGTACATGAGATAAGGTTCCTAAGAGAATATTCACTTTTGCATTTCCTGACTGTCATATTGTAATTTTAATGGGCACATTTTATTAAACACTTTTCTTTGCATATACTTTTCTTTAAAAAACTGAGAACAAAAAGAAAATTTTAATCTCCCAATCTCTCAGGGCAATCACCATATACCACAGAATAGCTGCATGGGGAAGGGTCTTAAGTTTTTTAATCTTTGGAATAACAAGGAAGGGATTTGGTTCCTTTTATTCATATCTCTAATAGATTAAAGTACTATGCTCATTTGCATAAAAATTTTCTCTCACTGCCAAAAATAAACAAAAGAGTACAAAGAACCTCAATAAAGAAAATATAATATAGCTAAGAGAGAAACTTTAAAACTAAGTTTTGAGTGATTAAAATTACATTAAATAGAAACTTTTAATAGGCAATCTTTTAGAAAGGGGTTTGGAGTGATGACTTCTGTGATAACTCTGAAAGAGATCAGAGGGAATGTGATAAAAGCAAGAAGATCTGTTTATTCCAGAGTTGGGAGTATTATGTTAAATGAGAATTTTTAAAAATGTGAAAGTACCTGGCTGGCATAGCTCAGTGGATTGAGCGTGGGCTGCGAACCAAAGTGTTGCAGGTTCAATTCCCAGTCAGGGCACATACCTGGGTTGTAGGCCATGTTCCCCAGCAACCGCACATTGATGTTTCTCTCTCTCTCTTTCTCTCTCCCTTCCCTCTCTAAAAAAATAAATAAATAAAATCTAAAAAAAAGTTACTTTAAAAAATAAAAATAAATAAATAAAAATGTGAAAGTACTTGTTTCAGGACTTTCCATATAGTAGATATTTAGCTTATGTTTGCCTCCTTCCCTTTTGCGGTAGCACTATAATTGTCTGGTCTTCATTCCACCTTGTTTTTAGACAGGATCTTGTTCCCAGCTTTCCCAGCCTCCCTTGCAGCTATCATTGGCCATTAGATCAATTCAGGCCAAGAAGACCTCAGGGAAATTCTTTCAGGGTGGAGGCTCTGCTTTTCTTCTAAAGGAGAGGGGACATAGCTAGCCACGTGGTAGTTCCTTTTTGTTTTGGTCTGGTAGGAAGACTTAACAATGCTTCCTTGACAAGCTCTGTAACAGATATAATGAGTGGTATTTAGTAATCATTTTTAGTTTTTTTTTTTAAGTCTAAAGAAATTTTTTTTCAAACTGTGGTCTTGTCCTGTCTATATTAAAGCCACCTGGGTTGCTATCTCTGTGTTGAAGCCAGGAATATGCATATTAAATATGTGCTTCATGCTATTCTTATGCACCCTGAAGTTTGACATTTGGTGGCCAAAAAGCTGAAATGGATAGTTCTTTTGAAGATGGAGGCTTACAAGTTATAATATGTTCTGATTTAGATATGCATTCCATTTAAAGACTTTAATAAGCTTTGGATTTGAGTATCTGCTCCTTGGACATTTTGAGAAATATTTTAGTTGAGATTAATTGCTGTGTTTTCAGGTAGAGCCAGAGAAGAAACAAAGATGGCCCTCTCCTGAACTGGCTTTTATGTCTTTTCTCCTTTGCTAAAAATGTTAAAACATATTTGCTTTTCCATAAATAATTCTCAGAGATTCCTGAAATACTAAGGACCCATATAATCTTTTAAAGGAACAAAGCAATACCACCACTAACAGTAACAATAAGAACATTTTTTAATGTCTTTTTTTTTTTTTTTTGGATCCTAGGTTACTTTTTCAGGTGTCTTCAGTTTGACCCCATCTCCATGAATTGACAAGGTGCCTTAACTGAAAGGCTTACAGTCAATTAAATGAGATTTAACTTCAGAAAGGAAAAATTAACAGGCATTATGAGGTGTCTGTAGACAGCTCGAGATTCTCTCATAGTGGATCCTGCCTAAGAGGAACCTCCAACAGTAGGGAAATAAGGCGACACAGCCCATGTGGTGTAAAGCTTCCTGTTGCTGGCCTTCTCAGTGGAGGTGTTGGGGACACAGCACAGGTATTTTCCCTCAGGGCCAACCAGGCAAGTCTCTCCTCCCCTCAGGATTCCCATCTCTCCTTCTCCATGGCAATCCTACCACAATGGAAAGATTATAACTCATGGGAAGGAAAACTTCAGTCTCAGGAAAAATGCTCATACCAGAGGCATCTAAGGCAAGTTTTTCAATGTTTACAGTTCTTTTTGTTTTTCTTCATGTTCTGAGAAATGCAAGGCAACTTGTTACATTTCATGGAGTCTAGGCATCCACTTACCACTATGGAAAGCTCCCTGGTGGAGATTCTCACCCTCCAATCCTGAAATAAGCCACGGGCATAATGATAGGAGGTCAGAAGTCAGAATCTGTCAAAGCAAGTGACTATTTACAGTAACTAGGGCTTCCAGGTCTGGAGGCTGCCTTAAAAATGAAAGAGATTTAAATGTATTAGAGAAAATATTGTCATAAAAATAAGAATAAAATGTAACCAATGAAAATAATAAAATAGGGGAAATGTACAGCTATACTAGATTTATTATTATTACAAAGAAAACAACTCAAAGGGTCTTGCTTAATTTTGGCTAGAATGCAATGAAATTAGATGTAACCTGTGGTGGTGAGGGGAAATTTGCTGACTCCAAGCCATCTAATTTGAACTACTGAATGTTCAGGAAAGCATCACCCTCCCCCCACCTCTGGCAGTGAGGGGATTGCTCGTGTTCTTAGTGAGAGGAATTTCATGTGTCTGAAGGGGTGAAGCCTACTATAGTTAGAACGAAGCATTTACATTGGACCCAATAAGAGCAGCCAATGGGGATTTTTATCCAGGACTGTGACGTGAGGCAAGCAGGTTTTAGCTAAGTAACTTTGGCCATGGTGTGCTGAGTGGGGAGAGGAACTGAAGAGCAAGATGCAGAGGGAGCAGTTAAAAGAGTTGTACTTTTTTCAGACAGGGGGCCAGGAGAGCCTGGCTCAGGTTTTGAAAGAGGTAGTAGAGAAGGGAGAATGCATTTACCAGCTTCCCAAATAACTCCCTGGGCCTCATACCCCTGACTTGTTCTTTGGTGGCCTCATATGGTTTAGTTCATTCTTTATTCATAGATAAGCTTTTGATAATGTGAGACCAGCAAAACCAAATTTGCTCCTCTTGTATCAGCTCCAAATACCAGATGTGTCTGCATGTACCTGTTTCACAGATGCACACACTAATAAATGATGGAAAGGGCCCAAGGTTTGACTGATTCCAGACCCTGATTATGTGTGAGATAGAGTTTCCAATAAGAGATTTAGAAGTATTCAGAAATGTAAATTAGCCCTTTGAGAAGAGTAGGTACTTAAATATAATCATGTAACAATAAGTGTAACAAATATTTGAACATCTACCAGGTTTTGTGTTAAGTGCTGTGTACAAATATCTCATTTCATGCTTGCCATAGACTTAAGAGATAGATAAAATTGCTATATTATAAATAGGAAAACTGGAGCTCAGAGTGGTTAGGGGAATTATCCAAGGTCACAAAGCTAGTAAAATATCAAGATTAGAGTCAAACATAGGAATTCTACAAAGGTGGCCCACATTTCAGGCCATGAATGAACACCAGTTCATATATATTTTCTGATTCTCTTAATAGGCTTGGAGTTAAGGCTGCTCCTTAATCTAGACACAGGGTTTTCTGAAATGTTATCTAAAGACTTCCTGATTTAGAGTTGCTTCTCATGCTGGATGAAAATGTGGATCCTTGGACCAATGAATCAGATTCTTTGGGATAGAAACCCAGGGATCTGTATGTCTAAGAAGCTCCTGTTTGATCACTCAATGGCCAAGTTCCAAGAACATGATTTGAAAGTTGAGCCATGAGGACTTTCAGCCAAGATGGAGGTGTAGGTAGACGTATTTTGCCTCCTAGCACAATCATAAGAACAGGACAACAAAAAGGACAACAACAAATTTAAAAACAAAAAATAACCAGAATTGCCAGAAAATCAAACTGTATGGAAATCTGACAACCAAGGAGTTAAAGAAGAAATATTCATTTATACTGGTGGGAGGGGCAAATATGGGCAGCTGGGGTAGAGAGGATGTGTGGCAAGGCAGCGGCTGGAGGACTGGGCTGTTCCACATTTGCATGCAGATAAACTGGGAGGAACAACTGGTGACTGTGCAACCCAGGGTTCCACCATGGGGAAATAAAGCCTCAAAATCTCTGTCGGTAAAAGCCTGTGGGGTTGTGGTGGCAGGAAAAACCCCTGGCCTCACAGCAGAATTTGTTGGAGAGACCCACTGGGTCCTAGAACATACACAAACCCACCCATGTGGGAATCAGCACCAGAAAGGCCCAATTTGCTTGTGGGTATTGGGGGGAAGTGACAGAAAGCCTTCCAAGAGCCCTGGGCAAGCAGCATTGTTTCCTCTCACAACCCTCCCCTGACATATAGTGCCACAGCCCAGTGATGTGGGAGGCCCCACCCTGGTGAACCCCTAAGGCTTTGGCCCTTACAATGTAACAGGTGCTCCAAGACAAAAAAATGACCCAAAGGAAAGAGCAGATCAAAGCCCCAAAATTAGAACAAAGTGATGAAGAGATAGACAACCTATCAGATGCACAGTTCAAAACACTGGTAATCAGGATGCTCACAGAAATGGTTAATTATGGTCACAAAATAGAGGAAAAAGTGAAGGCTATGCTAAGTGAAATAAAGAAAAAATATACAGGGAACCAACCATGATGGGAAGGAAACTGGGACTCAAATCAATAGAGTGGACCAGAAGGAAGAAATAAACATTCAACCAGAACAGAATGATGAAAGAACTCAAAACAATGAGGAGAGTCTTAGGAACCTCTGGGACATCTTTAAACATCCCAACATCTGAATCATAGGGGTGCCAAAGGAGAAGAGGAAGAGCAAGAAATGGAAAACTTATTTGAAAAAAAAAAAAGGAAGTAGAACTCTCCCAATCTAGCAAAGGAAATAGACTTCCAGGAAGTTCAAGAAGTTCAGAGAGCCCCAAAGAAGGTGGACCCAAGGAAGCACACACCAAGGCACATCATAATTATACTAGCCAAAGTTAAAGATAAGGAGAGAGAATCTTAAAAGCAGCAAGATAAAAGGAGACAGCTACCTATAAAGGCATTCCCATAAGACTATTAGCTGATTCCTAAAAAACAAAACAAAACAAAACAAAAACAAAAATCCTTGCAGACAAGAAGGGGCTGGAAAGAAGTATTCCAAGTCATGAAAGTCAAGGACCTACATCCAAGATTGCTCTATCCAGCAAAACTATCATTTAGAATGGAAGGGCAGATAAAATGCTTCTCAGATAAGGTCAAGTTAAAGGAGTTCATAATCACCAAGCCCTTATTCTATGAAATGTTAAATGGATTTATGTAAGAAAAAGAAGATCAAAACTATGATCAGTAAAATTACAACCAACTCACAACTATCAACAACTAAACCTAAAAAAAAACCCCAAAACAAACTAGAACAGGAACAGAATCACAGAAATAGAGATCACATGGAGGGTTATTAATGGAGAGGTGGAGGGGGGAGAATGGAGGAAAAGGTATATGGAATAACAAGTATAAAGAGTATTTACAAAATAGACAGTATGAGCTTAAGAATGGTAATGGGAAATGGAGAAGCCAAAGAAGTTACATGTATGATCCATGGACATGAACTAAGGGGTCAGGGATGCTGGTGGAAGGTGAGGTGCAGAGCAGAGGGGAATAAAGATGGGAAAATGGGACATCTGTAATAGTATAATCAATAAAATATACCTAAAAAAAAAACTAGAGCCATGATGACTCTGCCACACTCTAGTTTTCAAAAGAAGTCACAAGGTGGCCCAAATTCAAGGGCAGGGGGTAGTTTCTATCTTTTGATGGAAGGAGCTATGAAGTCACATTGCAAGGTCACATTGCAAAAGCTAGAAGGAGGGAGGTCTTGTGGTCATTTTTGCACTTCACTGTATGTGGGAATCCCACCAAGCAGTGTCCTCATTCATTTACTATAACCCTACCTTAAAGTATTGCCTTTCCCATGATACAGAACATACTGATTTGCTTAGTTTTACAGAAACAAAATAAAATAGAAGATTTTGTAATGAGGTGGGAAAAGACTATGGAAATCTTTTGTACCACACAGTTTCATGACATTTTTCATGGCAAAATGATAAAGAGTTGTTTGACTTAAATATATATTTTCCATACATATTTAATTTTTATTTATTCATTTATTTTTAAATGAAATATTGGATGGCTATTATGTAACAAATAATGAAAATGATTGATCTACTTTATTTTATTTGTTTTTTTATTGTTATTCAAGTATAGTTGTCTCCATTTCTGCCTCACCATTCTCCCATCCAATCCTTCCTGCCTCCCACCCTCAATCCTACCTCCTTTTGTTTTGTCCATGGGTCCTTTATACAAGTTCTTTGACTCTACCTCCCTTATTTTCCCCTATCATCCTTTCTCCTCTCTGGTTATTGTCAATTTGTTCTTTATTTCAGTGCCTCTGGTTATATTTTGCTTGCTTGTTTGTACACCATACACAAAAATAAAACTCAAGGTGGATAAAAGACTTAAATATAAGCCCTGACACCATAAAAATCCTAGAGGAGAACATAGACAGAGAAATCTCAGATATTTCATGCAGCAGTATTTTCACTGCTATGTCCTGTAGAGCAAAGGACACAAAGGAAAGAATAAACAAATGGGACTTCATCAAAATATATAGCTTCTGCATGGCTAAAGAAAACATCAGCAAAATGAAAAGGGAACCAACTGTTTGGGAAAATATATTTGCAAATGATACCTTGGACATGCATTTGATTTCCAAATATATAAAGAAGCCCAACTTCTTTATATAACTTTATTTAACTCCAGTCCAGGAAGACAAACAACCCAGTTAAAAAATAGGCAGAGTGTGAACAGACACTTCTTCAAGGAGGACATACAGAGGGCCCAGAGACATATGAAAAGATGCTTAGCATCACTAGCCATCAGAGAGATGCAAAATAAAACCACAATGAGATACCACTTCACACCGGTCAGAATGGCCATCATAAACAAATCAACAAACAAGTGTTGGAGAGGTTGTGGAGAAAAGGGAATCCTAGTGCACTGTTGGTGGGACTGCAGACTGGTACAGCCACTATGGAAAACAGTATCAAATTTCTTCAGAAAACTAAAAATGGGACTGCCTTTTGACCTGGCAATTCCACTGCTGGGATTATACCCTAAGGTTCCTGAAGGGCCAAATCAAAAGATCCATATACATTTTTAAAGAGACAAGTGTTCCAAATTTGCGATCCTTTTTTGTGATAGCAAGTGGCTATTGCTAGTATGGCACAGCAGGCAGTTTTTGAAAACATGAACACATTTTAATGTGTCCATAATATTAATTCATCCTTCAAGTTTAAAGGGGTGTTTTAACAATGAAGAAGAAAGTAATTGCTTTTGTAAAGAAACTCCTACTGTGTACAGAACTTGAAATTCAATATTTGGAATTGTTTCCATTGTCATGTAATTTTATTGTTAAAAACATTGTAAATGTGTCACATCAAATTTTCTCATATCTAGATTGTTAAAAATTGGAAACTAAAGTTTTGTTTAAAAAACATTTTTCGAATATGGTTTTAGTAAATTTTGAAACTATCGGTGATAAGAAGAAAATGCAATACCTTCTTATTCATTTTTATAAGGGTATAGACTAATGTCAGAAAGATGAAAATTTACTACATGTATTTTAATAAAAATTTTGAAAATTTGTAGATAAAATTGAAAAATAAATTCCAGGATTTACAACCAATGATATAATTTTTCCAGGTGGATCCAAATATTTGTGTAAGAAACTTTTCTCCAATGACAAACATTAAAACTAAGTAATATCACAAAATATTGAATTAAAATTAAAAAATATAATAGTGTACAAAACGTGCATTTAACCACTTTGTGTACACTAAAATCATTAACACTAATGTTAAATTATAAAGTAAACACAATGTTCTAAGAAACTTTAATAAATAAAATTTAAATTTATTTAAAATATAGATTATATTAACTTTATCTTTCCAAACTTAATTTTTTATTTTTAATTATTTTAAATTTAATGTAATTATTTTATTATAATTATTTAAAAACTCTAATTGTTGATTGTTTCATAGTTAACAAAGATTATTAATATATGGGTACATGTATAAAAAGAGATGATCACACTGGTTAGGCGTGGCTATTATCAGAATAATAGAAAATAACAAATGTTGATTAGAACGGGGAGAGAATTTTTAGAACCCTGGTGCAGTGTTGGTGGGAATGTAAGATGGTGCAACAGGTATGGAAAATAGTACAGGTGTTTCAAAAAGTTAAAGATAGAATTACCGTATGATCCAGCACTCAACTTCTAGGTACAAGGTCTGTCCAGAAAGTATCCAGCCACATGCTATGAAAAATAGAGACATTTATTGAAGAAGATACAAGATATAAGAAACAAGATACAAGATATTGTATATAGGACAATGACACCTCAGTCCTTTTCAAAGTATATAGGACCTTGGCACCTCATCTCAAGTTATGACCTTGAGGAAATCTGGTTTGTTGGTAGCGGCTTGAATCGTCATTAGCAGCCGCAGCACAATGTCCCTTCTGCTCTGGTAGAAGAAGCCACGGAACAGATTTTGCCATGACATGTTTCATGCCAAGATCCTGCATCAAAATCTTGGACACAGTAGCTTTTGGAATCCTCAGATCAGCTTCTCGTTCTCCCACTGTGAATCATTGACTTTGTTGATTGCAGCCCGTACACATTCAACATTCTCAGGTGTTCTGATTGTTGCAGGCCTTCCAGAACATGGGCCACTTTAACACATTCTCAACCATCTTGAAGCATTTGTGCCACACTTTTATTTGTGCTGCACTCATTGCATTGTCCCCGAAACCCTACTGAATCATCTGAATAGATTCCGCAGAGGAGTGTTCCAACTTAATGCAAAATTTGATGCAGATTCATTGCTCTGCTAGTACAGTCATTTTGAGTGCAACAGCCACACAGTACACATACTCACTCAAGGGCATCTACTGCCCCCACTGACCAGTACAGTGAAGTTGTCATTATTTAAGCATGCACATTCTAGTCCCCCACTGTCCAGTCCTTCCTTTCCTTGGCTGCCAGGTTACATCAATGAGGTGAAACAATTCTCATTACATTAACAATGGCTGAACTTTTCCAGGACAGACCTCAAATCCCAAAGAATTGAAAACAAGGACTCAGACAGATATTTGTGCCCCCGTATTGATAGCAGCATTGTATACAATAGGCAAAAGGTGGAGACCATAAAAAATATCCATCAACAGATAAATGGATAAACAGCATGTGGTATATGTATATACCACGGAATATTATTCAGCCTTAAAAGGGAATGAAATTCTGATACATACTACAACATGGATCAACTTTGAAAACATTACACGAAGTGAAATAAGCCAGATACAAAAAGACAAATGTATAATTCTACTTGTATGAATTATATAAAATAAGAAAATTCAGAGACAGCAAGCATAATAGAAGTTACCAGGAGCTGAGGGGAATGGGGAACTATTACTTACTAGTTATGGCATATCTCTGTGGGATGAAAAAGCTCTGGAAATACACAGTGGTGATGATTACATAATACTGTGAATGTACTTACAAGTGAACTGTACACTCAAAAATGGTTGAAAAGGTAAATTTGTGTTAAGAATGTTTTCTAACAATAAAAATATAAATGAAGACAAGCATTCATGGGGATGTGTGTTGAAAAGATCGCCAATAGATATGAGCACCTGATAAAAAAACCTGGAGATCACTGAGGGAGGGGCTGTCCAGGGAGCTTCACTCATACCAATAAATGTAAAGCCGAGGTTCGTTGAGCCTTTCAGGGACACCAGAGAGTACAAAGCTGAATGTTCACACACACGAAAAAAGCTTTTATAGGTTTCTTTGTAATTTTTTCATGGCTACTACTTTTGGCTCTCTCTGGCTTATTAATTCAGTAGTGATTAGCAGTAAAAGCCATTATGACAAAATGGTCCATTAGATTGTCTTTAGAAGTTCAGGGGCATCTGGGGACACTGAATTGTACTCTTTGATCAATCTTTAGGGAAGATGAACCCTGCATTAGTTTTTTAGAGCTGCCGTAACAAATTGCCATACATTTCAGTGGCCTGATACAACAAAAATGTATTCTTCCGTAGTCCTGGAGGCCAGAAGTCCAAAATCAAGGGCTGTGCTCCGTCTGAAGTCTCTAGGCGAGAATCCCTCCTTGACTCCTGTAGCTTCCGGTGGCTCCAGGCATTCCTTGGTTTATGATGGCATAACTCCAACCCATGCCTCCATCTTCACATGGACTTCTCCTCTTTGTCTGTGTTGTTTCCTGTTCTATCTCTTATAAGGTACTTGTCATCAGATTTAGAAACCATTTAAGCAATCCACAATGCTCTCATCTGAGGATCTTTAATTTAATTATATCTTCAAAGACCTTTTTTTGCCAACTAAGTTCAAATTCACAGGTTCTGGGGAGTAGGCTGTAAGCACATCTTCTTTGGGTGGGTGGGTGGGTGGTGGAGTAGGTACCACACAACCATCTAAAAACCCCAAGATATTAAAAGGGTATTGTCAGCTTCTCAAAAGAAAAAGCCAAATCTATGGAAACAGGAATGAGTAACAGAGTATCATATTAGGGGCTCCACCAGAAACTGAAACATGCCCTGGGCTTAATGACCTATGAATTTGTATAAGTATTTACTAAGATTTCAAACACTATTTTTTTTCCTACCTCTTTTTTGCTGGTCTTAAAAAGTAGAATAATATGAATTTTCTTACCACATAATCAAGATAAGCAATGCTAACTGCTATAACAATAATCTCAAGCTCTCAATAATAATACGAAAAGTTTATTTCTTGCATTGGTCTTGCATTTAGTCTGCAGGTAGATGTAGATGAGTCCATTTTTTCACACAGCTGCTTTCAATCTGTGGCACCCTTGATCATTTTGCAAGAGAAGAGAGAGCAGGGTTGATCCTGCAGGGATGCCTGAATGTGGCCTTTATTGCTTCCTATCCACATTCCATTGGCCAGGATTGGTCACATGACTCCAAACTAATTGCAAGGAAGGCTGGTAAAGATAGTTTCCCCTGAATTCTTAAAATAGGTTAAAGAGATCAATGAACATTTAGTGTCTGTCACAATGTTAAAAAAATTGCTGATTATTTTTTCCAAAAAGATGTAGATGTATTATGAGGATTCATATGAGAAAATATAATAAAATAATAACCAAATAAGAACATTAGGACAATGACAAAATGAAAGTGAGAGATATCTAATATGAAGCATTTATGTTTCATAACCTTCAAATCCTTTTCTTATTTATTATACAAGCAAAGTCTCTATTTATTCTCTCATTGTGCCAGCTCAGAATTCATAATCCAACTCAATTTCTGTGTGCCTGAGCCAAAAAAGGCATTGCCATGGAAATTCTGTTTAATTAGCCTCACCCACATGACTTATATTTGCTCCTAATATAAGTCTAGGAAGTAAGAAAGAGTCTGATATTACCTTCCTCATTGTATACATAAAACAGAAGCATATAAACCTTGGGTAAGACTGTCATGCAATTAATTGTTATCATGCTTAAGTTCCCAAGATGGATGGAGGATGAGTTAGGAAAGGATCCATTTGTAAAGTATCGTGCATATTACCTTGATTTCATCCAAGTATTATTTTGATTTTTAATCTCATAAACTGACAGTGTCTTTGATTATAGGCACGGCTGGTTATGGTTAGATGGCTTATTTCAATAAGGCTCCCAGTCAAATGCTCTATTTCCTTGACAAGAGCCAAGGCCAGTGTGGCCTTGGGAAAGTCACTTCACTTCTCTGAGCTTCAGTTTTGTCACCTATAAATTGAGGTCTCACCTATAAATTGAGTTTGGTAAGATATTTGAAAGCAGTAAAGAATTCATAAATGTTAATTCTGAATTTTACTGTGGCCCTCCCATATTTTCTGTCAGAACCCTAGACCCTGTCTGATGCGGCACCAGAGCAGACAATGGGGATGCAGGTCAGGGCAGCAGAGGGAGCAACCATGTCATGTGCTTCACCCTGGTGCTCCAACTCTCTTACAGCACGTGGTAGTTTGCTCATTCTGTGATGTGTGGGATTCCAGATATTTATATTTATAACCTTAAATATCACCAAGTTTTAAGTGAGCTTTTCTGTCTGGGAGCTGGGGTGGTGGAGTAGGGACAACATAAATGGGCTTGGAGTCATAATCCAATGAGCATGTGTTGGGATAAGGAGCTAGGGTGAGAGAGTATGGCCCAACATGTATGAATGTTGATCTGGCCCAGTGTGGTGGGCTGGGAGCTTCCTGGAATGCATGGTGTGGAGCACGTCTAGGTTCTGAGGGTCTCTTTTGTTCTCTCCTTCAAGTATCTCATATCCACTTGCCAGGGAAGATCTGAGCAAGAGAGTTTGGTCTCATGCCTGGAGACCAACCTCAAAGCTGGTCTCATCAGCTTTGCCTTGCTATATTTCTATTTGCATCCAACTGGGCCCAGAACTATGCCTAGGGAAGGAAAAATTGCAAAGAAAGCCTTCAGTTTCTTTTTTGCACAGTATAGAAAAGAAGGAGGGAAGAATTGTCAACCAACAGGGCTGTTCCTACTGTATTTGTTGTGGAATTTTATTGAAGCTAAAGAAAAGAAAGTTTGTTCTAACTCCTTTCAACTTAATTAAACTGCCTTTCCCCAGACATTCAGATATTCAATCTTAGTCTATTGCTCTCTGGAATTTGTGTTCATGGAGGCAGGGTTTAGAACCAAGGGTATAAAAGCAGGTCTGTCTGGAAAAAGTTCAGCCATTGTTAATATAATAAGAATGGTTTGCACCTCATTGATGTAACCTGGCAGCCAAGGAGGTTGGGCTGGAATGCATGTGTGTGAACAGTGATGACTTCACGGTACTAGTCAGTGAGGGTGGTAGACGCCATTGAGTGAGCATGTACTGTGTGACTATCGAATTCAAAACTGAGCTCATGACAAAGCTAGCAGAGCAATGAATCTGCATCAAATTTTTCATTAAGCTTAAACATTCCTCCGTGGAAACTATTCAGATGATTCAGAACACATTTAGGGATGATACAACGAGTGCAGTGCAAATAAAAGTGTGGCACAAACACTTTAAAGATGGTCGAGAATCTGAAAGTGATTCAGATTCTGGAAGGTCTGCAACAAACAGAACACCTGAGAAAGTTGAGTGTGTACGGGCTGCAATCAACAAAGGTCGGTGACTGACAGTGCAAGAACTGGAAGCTGATATGGGGATTCCAAAAACTATTGTGTCTGAGATTTTGGTGCAGGATCTTGGCATGAAACATGTCATGGAAAAATTTTTTCCATGGCTTCTGCTATCAGAGCAGAAGGAACATTGTGCTGCAGTTGCTAATGATGCTGGAAGAACTGTGTGAGGTCTGTAGGTGTCTACTTTGAGAAGGACTGAGGCATCATTGTCCTATGTATGATGATTCTTGTATCTTCTTCAGTAAATGTCTCTTTCTCATTTTACATGATTGGATATTCTCTGGACAAATACTCACAGATTTCATGAACTCCCTGAAATTATATGGAAAAAATCGCACATGTGTGCACGTGCGTATGCTTTTTTTCCTGGTTTTCAGAAGATTCCTTTAGGCATCTGAATCCTCCCCACAAAATGTCGAGAGTCACTGGTTGCTATGGCAGCTGCCAGTGAATCTGGATCTCACCATTGGACTTTGCTGCTATATTTTTTAGAGGGATTTAGTTACTGTTATTCTTATTTATAGCCAATCATATTTGTGTAATTCTACATAGAGATATGGTGTAATTTAATGAACTTCAGAATTTTGAATTAAGAATAGGATCAAATCCTGGCTCCCATACTTCCTGATTGTGTACTGTAGGCTAAGTTACTTAAGTTCCATGTGCCCCTATTCCTTCACTTGACCAAGGACTGATAATTCTTCTTTATGAGGTTTAGAGGAGGCTTTAAAGAAGTAAGGCTTTTGAAATGACAACATCTTGCACAGGCAAATATAAATAAGACAAGTCCCAATTGTATTAAAGTTCTTCCCAAACTGGACAGCAGTCTATTCAAAAAATTAAATTAGCCTTGGCTGTGTGGCTCAGTTTGTTGGAGCATCGTCCCACACACTGCAGAACTGTGGGTTTGATTCCCATCAGGGCACGTGCCTGGGTTGTGGGTTTGATTCTCAGTCTGAAGTGTATATGAGAGGCAACCAATTGATGTTTCTCTGTTACATGGGTGTTTCTCTCTCTCTCTTCCCCTTCCTCTGTCTCTAAAAGCAGAGAAAAAATGTCCCTTGGTGAGGGTATACAACAAGTTAAATTAATATATGATAACTAGAGAAAAATAAAGAAATTAGGTAAAACATGAAGAAGAAAAGAAATCAGCTATAACCCCACTCCCCAAACTTACTTTTAACATTTTATTGAATGTCTTTCAGGCCTTGTTTCCTTGGATTGGGTATTTGTAAAATATAGTCACAGTTTTGCTGTTTTTATAATTAGAAAACACAGCTTCTTTCAGCCATTTTACTTATTATTGGATTTTAGGTTGTATTAATTTCCAGAGTATTAATAATTTTATAGTGAATCTCATTAAGAATGAGACGTTTTAGAGAGATTACATCTATCAAGTGGATTTCCAAAGGTGGATTTTGAGTGCCAGAGAGTATTAGTCTTTTCCAATGCTCTTATAATTGGGTCCACAAATTATGTTTTCCAGCTTTCCAGGCTGCCGTGAAGCACAGAATAGTGCATGCATCCAGAAGTACAGTTCGTTTCTCATCTATTTATTACAAAGCAAACACCAGTTTACTTACTTTGCCAGTGTTCCAGAAATGGCTTTTATGGCCCTCTTAGTCATTTATTCCTTTCTCCACAAAGGAAACCACAGTCATTTTTGGGGAAGTCACTTCCTTATTTTTATTTATAGTTTTATCACTGAAGCAAATGTCCCTAAATCCTAGAGTTTGGTTTTGTCTGGATTCTGATGCTCAGTTTTATGTTTATGAGACTCATTCCAGTTGCCACGTGCAGCTGGTAAGCTCATTCTCATTGCAATAAGGTCTCCCCATCAGTAACAATTATGAGCTGTGGTCTGTCTTCATCATATTACAGTACCTGAAGGGATTGTGTATTTTAGTATTTCTTTATAAAGAAAGGAAAGAGACAAAAGTTTGAGTATCTGCACAGTTTAGACACCACAAATCGAAATGTTTATGGGAGAAGAAAGCGAGTATGTTATGTGAGTATGCTTCAGTTTTTATATGTGGCACATTCAGTGAGAGAAATAACTAACATATAACGTATGGAAGATTATCCACATTCTAAATATTTGTTTCTTAGTTAGAAAATTCAAGGTCATACACATGTGAGTGTGTATGTGAGTGTGTGTTTGCTTTCGTACTGGTGAAAACCCTTTTTCTCCCATGGAGAGAAAAACATATGTTTATGTCAGAAAGTTTGTATCCACCTCTCTTTAAAGTGGGATGAGTGATTATATATTTAGGTACCTTAATGTGTTGATTGGACAAGTAGCAATTTACTTTATATTGTTGCAAACTGAGATCAACATTATAATCTTTCCTCCCCACAAACAGAGATAATGGTAGGTAAGATTATTAATAAAATCCATTATATTATATCTATTTGATTTAAAAACAGAATCACAAACTTTTTCATTTATAAGAGCAATGGGGGAAAAGACAGACAATGACAACTGAACAACAATAAAAATAAAAAATAAAACAAAATACAGAGGTTTTGAAGCAGATGCCTTCCTTATCTTCTACATGTCTTAAGCAGATCAAAGTTTATGTGCCAATTCGTTAACAAATAGACTTTCCTTCAGCTCATGTATTTCCAAATGGAGACATGATGGATTTTAAGCAATAGCAGCTTCTCTACTATCATTCTCTTTATCTATGAAGAATGATTTTTGTTTGTATCTTTGACAGCATCAAGGTCTAAATTTGAAGTGTCACCAAACGATGTCTCTGCAACTTCGAGCACCTGCTCCAAGTTCCCAGCAGCGACCTTGTTTGTTCACAGCGCGGTGTGTGAGTCCTTCCATGGTGGGACAGAAGGTCGTGCCGCCAGCACCAGGCACTTCGTCCACTTGTAAGAGCTGCCCTACTGTGCGTCCATGTTGGTGTCCATTTTTGACTCCAGGGAAGAAGAATCAGGACTTTCTGTTTATTTACTGTATTTAAACAATTAATACAGTCTTAGTACTTGCCTACCATGTAGTAAATATTAGGAAATTGTTACTTTAGGACGGTGTTTTTTTTCTTTTTGAGAGTGACACTAACGCGTTATTATTATTATTATTTCAGGCTAGTGATTTTGAACTCGTGTCACAAGAATTTTTAAAACATGCAATACCTGACTACTTAGTCAGGAGCACTGACCTCTTTTCCCTTACATTGTCAAATAAAAAAAATGACAGAAGTTCTGGCTGCTGTGGCTCAGTAGATTGAATCCTGGCTGGTTCAATCCTCAATTAGGGCACATCCCTGGGGTGCACGAGAGGCAACCACACATTGATGTTTCTCTCCCTCTCTTTCTCCCTGCCTTCCCCTCTGTCTAAAAATGAATAAATAAACTCTTTAAAAAACAAAAAAGAAACCTTTAAAAGAAAAATGACAGTAGCCAACACAGAATAGCCATCCGGTGTGAATGAGTCAAAATAATACTTATTTGTTTTGTTAGATTGTCAAAAAATATAATACATTTTTTGATGTGCTGCAGAATTTTAGTAATTAGTTTATGTGTGCCATGAGGTGAAAAAGGCTGAAAATCACTGCTCTGGGCTACTGAGTCCCCGCAGCCCGCATCTGTAGAAATGACATTTCTTACAGCATTTCCAGCCTTCCCGAGGGGTTTTGGCAGCATTACAAAGGCCTGCTGGCTGCCACGGTGCTTACTGGCACTGAAGGGAAAAATGAGCAATCTTTGACTGTGTCTGTCCATTGACACTTGTGATTCCAAGGAAATGAAGTCCCCCAAATGAGGAAGCAATTAAAAACTTCTGGTTTTCAGGGTGTAAGAAATGAAATGGATACTTTGTTTGTATTCCTTAAGACAAGGTGCTCAGTAAATCCTCACTGCCACCTGAATTATTGAAATAAAATTGCACATAGCCTGCTTAACATCCAAATTCATTTCTGAAGCTCAGATTTCTGTGCAACAAATGCTTACTTGGAGATCCTTCCCCATTACTTTAAATAAAAACTATAAGTATGATATACTATAAGGGAATAAACTTTCTTTTTCTTGTCCAGGTTTTTTTGCTTGTCTAATAACTAAATTGACATAAAACATTAACAGGAGAAAAATAAATTTAATTTTGAATGTCCAGAAACTCATAAAAATATGGGACTCAAAGAAGTGACCAGAGCAGGCAGCTTTTATACTTTTTAGACAAAGAAACAATAAATTTGTGAAGAATTGATAAGACAAAGGGGTTTGGGCTTGGGGTAGTAAATTAACAAAGAAGTAATAAGGTTGCTTGTGCACCCTTCTTGGTCTTCAATCCTTTATCTCTGGTGAGGAGGATGACTTTTACCCTCTCGGTACAGGGAGGGTAACTTTCACAAGGGACACACACACACACACACACACACACACGTAGTTGTTCAAGTACAACTGTCTCCATTTTCACTCCCACAAAGAATATTTATCTCCTGTTTTCAAGGGGACAAAGGAGGCTTGGAGTGTCCTTGCACAAGCTGTTTCTTAAGTAACTTCAATTCAAAACAATCAATATGTGAAAGTGGCATAGTTTGGGGTGGCATGTTCTGCTCTCTTTCAGTACATCATTCCCTCTCCAGTTCCCTTACATGGAACTAAAGTAGTAATTAAGTATATTTGTATACTTAATTTACATACTTAATTTATACACTTAAAAAGTGTATGTATATACTTATATACGTAAGTACACAGGTAATAGATTGTAAAATGCCTGCAATATTGCTTCCTGATAACCAAACAATAAAAATAGTGGCTAATAAATAGTTGCTTTACATGGAGTAATACACTGCACTTCCCCTTTGTTAGAACCCTTTACTTCTTAAAAAAGTCTTTGTAGAGTCTGACGTTTTAACAATTATATTTGGAATGGTAGACTTTTCCTATATATCACTTTGTTTAATATGTTGTAATGAGTGTGATGTTAATTTTATGTGTCAACTTGATTGAGCTAAAGGATTCTCAGAGAGCTGGTAAAACATCTTGTCTGTGTGTGTCTGTGAGCTTGTTTCTGGAATAGATTAGTATTTTAATTGGTAGATTGAGTAAAGAAGACTGACCTGACCAATGCAGGTGCGTGTCATCCAATCCTCCTGAGGCCCTGAATAGAACAAAAGGGCAGAGAAAAAGCGAGTTTGCTCTGTTTGAGTTGAGACATCATCTCCTGCCTTCTGACATCAGCACTCTTGGTTATCTGGCATTTGGACTCTGGCTCATGCTTATACCATTGGCTTCTTGATTCTTAAGCCTACAGACTTGGACTGATATCCTTGGCTCCCCTAGTCCTTGGCCTTCAGATTCAGACTGAACACAATCAGCTTTCCTGGGTCTCCAGCAAGTAGATGGCAGATTATGGAACTCCTCGGATTCTGTATCAATCACATGAGACAATTTCCGTAATATCTCTCTATATCTCTATCTCTATCATCTCTATTTCTGTATCTATATCTATCTGTATCAGTATCATCTATACCATCTTTTTGTGTATATCCCACCAGCCTGTTTCTCTGGAGAACCCTGACTAAAACAATGAGTTTTAGGGAATACAAAACAAAATATCAGCCAAAATAAGTTGTGCTGAAAGATGCATATAATCCATGAGCGTTGGGTATTGAAAACCAAAAGATGTTCACCATAAAATGTTAGCCAGGGAGATGTTCTGTGGGGTTTGAATATACAAGACTCTAATTTAATTACATAGTCATTGATTAATTAAATTTTGATATTTGAGTGTTTACAATTATTAAGTGGTCTGAGGAATGAGCCATTTTATTTATTTGTTTTTAAATATTTTATTTATTTATTTTTAGAGAGAGGAGAAGCGGAGAGGGAGAGAAACATCAATGTGTGGTTGTCTCTTGTGCGCCCTCTACTGGGGACCTGGCCCACAACCCAGGCATGTACCTTGACTAGGAATCAAACCAGCTACTCTTTGGTTCACAGATCCATGAGGAATTAGCCATTTTACATTGCAGACATACACGTGCCATTTAATAATGAAGTTAGTTCCTTTCTATTTTTATTCTCCCTGATGTCCAGAATCCTTTAGTTTATTCACAAAATAGGAGTCAAACAGATTTGGTTTCACATCCTAGTTTCCTCAATTACTAGCTGTGTGACTTTTAACAAGTTGCTGAACTTCTAAGTTTTATTTTCTTTTCTTAAAAAAGAACAGTTAGTATGCCTACTTCAGGGGATTATGATAAGGACCAGATGGTGCAGTTAAATTTTAAAAATCTATACAAACCCATTCCTTAGTGGACTGTGACAGTTAGTTTTATGGAGTATATTTTCAATGAGATTAACATTTGAATCAGTACATGTGAAGTAAGCAGATTGTCTTTCATAATGTGGATGGGCCTCATCCAATCAGTCAAGACACAAATAGGACAACAACTACAACAAAAACAGCCTATGCAAGCAAGAAGAAATCCTTTATCATATTGCCTTCAGAACTGATTGGCACCGCTGTCCCTTAAACTTGCCAATCTCCATAACTGCATGAGCTAATCCTTACAATAAATCTTTCTTTATATATACATCTTACTGGTTCTGTTTCTCTGGAGAGCTCTGACTAACACATAGACCCATAATAAATTAATGGCTCAAACACAGGAGCTATCAGAAGTTAGTATCTACAAGTGTGTGGCATAATACCACCAACCAATAGCAACAAATACCTATTAGTTTGAGAGTATAAAATGTCATTAAGCAGGAAAAAAATCCCACAAATCCATAAACCATTCAATTAATATCAACATGATTTAAAATAGTTTTCCTTTGTCATAAGATAATTTTTCTTCAGATTATAACAGGCAATATGTTTTCTATATGGTCAGAGATTTGAACAACTCTGCAGATTTTAAGCGTTGGGTACTTTCGATGTAGAGAAAGTTAGCGTTTCTTGATTGATTGAATTGTGAAAAGTTGTATTATATAGAATGTGGATACTGAGAAAGAAAGATATCTACTAAGAAGGGCTTCTGGTGGCTAACTAGGGTCAAATTTTTGAAAACAGAACCTAGCAGCCTTTTTTCACACAGGGATCTCAGGCAAACTGCACTTCAGGGAGAAGTCTGCATGAACTCTTGCCTCTTCACTGATCTGCTTGCCTGCATTGTGTTTCTGCCATGTGAGTTAGCCCTTATAAAAGAGTTTTGGGAATTCTATTTTAATGGATAGGATTGTGGCTTTCCCCATTAACCTTGGAGCGGTACAGCTACATCCTCATTAACATCTCACTGACCAATCAGAGCAGCTTACTTCTGACCAATTAGGACTGTGCCTTTTGGACCAATTAAATTGTGAGGATTTGGAGTCCTCATTTGCATGATGATGGACCAATCAGGGACCAGGAATGGGGACTTCTTTTTATATAAACCAATTACCCTCCTGGTTGGGGAGCTCACTTTCCCTTTCCACTGGAGACTACCTTTTCCTGGCTGAGTTGAAATACAGAAGATGTCCTGCTGGAGCTGAGTGTAGGAGACCAGTGCAGCACAAGGCAGAGCTAACCAACAGGAAGAGCAGAGCTGTCCAGCTAAAGAGGGGCCTGGCCCCAGAGCTACCTCACAGCTATACTGTATCACTACTGAGCTGCTTTGTACTGAATAAAGTTTCCTTCTTTACTGCACCCCAAATTGGGGATTCCTGTTTGCATTGAATAGGCACCAACAAAAATTGATCAACAAAAATTATAAGAAGAATAGGTTTTTCTTACATTCAAGAGTAACCTGTGTTAGGAAGCATCCCCAGCCCTTGTTTCTGTCTCATGTGGGGCTCCCTGCTCCTAGGTGGTGGTGGGAGTGGGACTCAGGAGATTTAGGTTGTTTCTGTTCTCTCTCATCTCTGCTCCTTTTTCTGTAGCCTTCTGGTTTCAGCCCATAAAACTTCATATGTTTTCTTTTCTCTGGGAAACTTTCCCATCTTCAATGACTTTGGCTTTGGCTAGATGCTCATGGATACTCTCTTCTGGCCAAACTGGGTCAATTTTGAAAAAGTAGAGGAAGATCCATGAGGTGTGAACAAAAGGGAGGATTCTGGAATAAGCCCTATGCTTTGGCAGACCTTGCTCATCACCAATTTAGATACATAAAGTAGATTTATTAGAGTGAAGGGCATCTCTGTCCCTCAAGTTCTGGAGCTCAGTGCAATGCTTCTTTACATCTCTTACCCTCTGTCTTCAAAACAAAACATCTTGGACAGTGTCTGCATGCTGCGTGGGTTGTGCTGCTATCATTATCAGAGATATAAACTACTTCAGCGTGCAGAAAGGATTTGAATGGCAAAACTGTTTAGGTAAGAGAAAAGACAAATTAATTAACTCATGATTTTGAGAGTTCATTTTCTTCTCAACTTGTGGATCCAAGATAACTTAGAAAATTAACAAGATATTTCTGACAGTTGTATGTGATTGTTTAAAATCACTTTCAACATTACAATTCTTTTCACTTACATTTTATATATGTAGGTCTAGATGTAATATTGGTGAAGAGTGATAGCAATTTTGTACATTGGCAACTAAATGGACACTGAATGCTAGAATTGAAAATAATTTGATTTTTATAAATGTTTAATGTAATTTATTCTATTTTTATTATAATATAAAATGTTACTTTATTTTTAAAATATTAAAATTTACCTTTATATAATTTCTATTTGATGTTTTGACATCCTATAATGATAAGTTTTATTTTACCTTTTGGTTTCTGTAATAATTTTGAATATATTAGGAAAATCTTTGTTTTTTGAAAAAACATACAAATAATTTTAATTAAAAACTTTTATTTTAGCTTAGAATGTTGGAGCCATTTTCAAGGACACAGCCTTGAGAAAGCATGGCATTGAGACTGTCTGGACGGGATGTGGAATGAAGCCAGGAAGACCAGTAGAAAGAAGGTTGGGGAAGGGGATAGGGTCTCAGGAAACGATACTACAGCGAAGTAGATGCAACTGCAGATTAGAAGTCTTGCACGTTGAGCTGGACCTCTTTCTGTCCATGGGGAGATGATGGTCTGATATCAATGATGATTCTTTTGGTCATTGTTAACTGAACTTTCTGATACTTCTTGAGCCCATCTTCCCTCACCTGCTCCCTGCCTCTTGCTTTTCTTCCACATTTGAATCTCAGTGTTTGAGCTTTCTTCAGTTTGAAATTTAAGCTGGTCACAAGCCATGGGCATCTCTTGGGAAAGCTGGCAAAAGTGCAGCAAGACTGGGCACAAGAGAAATACCCCACAAGAAGCAAACATATGAGCTGGGGTGCCTGCTGCCAGCACTAAGATTGGCCCCTGCTCTATAAACACAGTCTCTGTGTGGGGAGGCAACAAAACCTATGGCACCTTGAGGCTGTACATAGGCAACTTCTCCTGTACATGCAAAACAAAGATGTTTGTGGTCTAAATGCATCCAATAACACACTGGTCCACACCAAAACTCTAGTAAAGAGCAGCATTGTGCTCACTGACTGCACACCATGCCAGCAGTGGTATGAATCCCACTTAAGCACTGCCCCTGGGCAGAAGAAGGAGACCAAGCTCACTCCTGAGGAGGAAGGGATTTTGAACAAAAAACAATTGAAGGAAATTCAGAAGAAATAAGACCCCCACCCCCGAGAAAGAATGCCAATATCAGCTGTCATCTAAAGGAACAGTTCCAGCTGGGTGAGCTTGTTGCATGCATCCCTTCAAGACCAGGCCAATGTGACTAAACAACAGATGGCCATGTGCCACAGGGCAAGGAGCTGGGACTGTAGCTGAGGGAAATTGAAGTCCAGAGAGGCAAATAAATCCTCCTTACTCCCATCTTAGATTGAGTTATAAAGGTGTTTTATCTGAAAGAAAGAAAAAGAGAAGAGATGGAAAGAATGAAAGAAGAAAGAATGAAAGGAAGAAAGAAAGAAAGAAAGAAAGAAAGAAAGAAAGAAAGAAAGAAAGAAAGAAAGAAAGAAAGAAAGAAAGAAAGAAAGAAAGAGCTGATGACTCAGGTCCCGCACCCCCCACCCAGCATCTCTGTGTCTTCACTGAGATGCGAAAAACAAAACAAAGCAGAAAAAAAACCTAAAAACAACCCAAACCTACTGAGCCCTAACACTTACACAACTCGTCCAGTTTTCAACGTGGTACAATCTAGCTGCAAATTGACTGCAGGGTGGCAATGTTTTGGTTGATCATGTGTGAGACTCTCCCATAGCTCCCCAAAATCTTAAATTTGTATATTTGGTGGTGGTGTTTGGGCAGTGGAATAATGCAAATAGCATAACATAAAGGCAGTCAGGAAGCAGACAGGCTGTTATTGAGATTCCTCCTCTCATCTAATCGTCTTAGAATTTAGAATTAATCTGTCTATATTTGTGTGTGAGGGGGAGATGAAGACGGAGATAGAGGTTAAAAGAAAGAGAGAGAGAGGGAGAGGGAGAGAGGGGATCTTCATATTCCTCCTTGTAGTTTAATAATTAGCATCTTCCTTGGTAGTGGAATAGAGAGATTGCTCAGATGGGACAGTGCTGGGCAGGCTAAAAGATAGAACGTTGATTACTTTCAGAGTAGCACACAGCAATGGAGAAGTAGATGAGACTGTCACTAAGTGTGAAAATTAGGTTAGGTCATGAATGTGAAATAAAAGAACATGGTTTTGTAGGGAAGTTAGGAAAAGTTAAATGACAAAGTGGCATAAATGTTCAGAAATAGAAATTTTTGGAAAATACTCCAGTGGAAGTTGAGAAGAGGTGCAACAAAAACTCTTACCCCTTTTACATATAAGACTGGAATAAAAGTGCTAAAATTGTCAAGAATGTCTGAATAATAAAAGGCCAGTGACTAGATAATATTGTGTGGTGGGAAGGTAGGAGTCAACTAAATCAGTTGATAATTTGATTGATTTAAATGTAAAAATTAAATTAATTTATTATTTAGACATATGCTTTGCTTTTCTGCTATATGACTCCCTTTTAAACATTTCTCATATTGTAAGCAAAGTAATTTTCTTTTGTCTTTTAAGGCTTTTATTTTGAAATTATTTTAGACTAAAAATGTTTCAAAAATAAAGTTCTACATATCCTTTAAAAAACTTTTATTTTCTATTTTCAAATATGAAAATATATTAAAATTTTATATATTTTGAATGTCATTACATTCATAAAAATATTTAATTATTTATTAATTTTGAGAGAGAGAGGAAGGGATAGAGAGAGAGAGAGAGAATAAAACATCAATTTGTTGTTCCACTTATTTATGCATTCATTGCTTGCTGCTTGTATGTGCCCTGATTGGGGATCAAACCTGCAACCTTGGCATATTTGGATGACCTCTAACCAAATGAGCTACCTGGTCAGAGATAACATTTTATTTTAAATTTATTAGATTATTATCATTGGTAAAACATAAATTATATAAAAATCTTCACAATACCAGTGTAATTAGCAATTTTGCTGAAATGAGGCAAGAAAATTTTATGAAATGAATACATAAGTTATGAACCATATAGATCTTTCTTTTATTAGCCATACAAACATCATTGACTCATTAATAGGACATTCAGATGTCCAGAATAGTAGTTAAATTCAGTCTTTTAAAATATATTGCCAAATTTCAGTCATATAAAAGAACCATAGTTTTACACAATCTTTTCAGTTTTGTTATTATGACTATATTTTTCAAGTCAAGAGGATTAAATGTACTTCAACAGTAGGTTGATTTGTAACTTTTAAATACTCGGAGAAATGATATATGGGCCTCTTCTGTTCTGAAAAGAGAAAAGCAGCCCAGACATCTGAGAGCCAGCTCTCAGGTGGCTAGAAGCTGCCTTGGTGCTTAACAGTGGGGCCGTGGCATTCTTTGGGGAACATAGACGACTTCACAGAACACCACACTGGACAATGTCCCTCTGTGACCATGATGGAGCAAGACAGAAACAGAACCACCTGGAAATCATGTTCTGTGTACGAGAACATTTTCAAACTGAAACATAACCAAACATCCTCCTCTTTTAGTTTTTATGAGAGACTGCTGATTATTCACTGATACAACTTACTTTTCACTCTTTTCTTCTCATTTTCTATATAAGAATTTTAAGAATCCCAAACATAACTTTACACCTGTTTTCTTGACAGTATCCAACCCTAAGCAAAGTCCCATTTCTTAGACTCTCCTCAAAATCACTTAATACGTGCCTAAGTCCCTTCTCATAACCTCTTACTAAGAAAGCCCATGTTCCCCATGATAAACGTTCTTCCTTATTAAAATGAGTCATTAATGCCAACGCACTACACACACCTTCGTGATTGTTTTTGGCTGGAGGGCTTTGCCAGTACATTTGCTCTAGGTCCTGCAAATATTATGGGAAGTGGTGCCTGGATTGTGGATTCCTATTCCAGTTCAGCTTTCCCTCTAGCTGGAGTTCTTGCTGCTTCCTCACTAGTTACCAAGGTCTAAACACATCTGTAAGGTCATGAGTGATTATCCCCAGCTAGAACCAGAGGAAAGGAAATTCCTTCTGTTAAAATAGCTTCAACTGTGAGGCTGATCACATGGAGGGAATGTGGCTATGTCACCAGAAGGGTGTAAACCTCATTTTGGGTTCCCTGGTTCCGAGGTGTTCTGTCCACACAATGGTGGCCCCTTATTTGAGAGAGAAGGTTGTCATGCCAGAGTACTTACAGAGGAAGGACAACTAGAGCCACACCTGGCTTCTCTAGCCTTTGCCGTGAGACAGCTTTTGCTTGGAATGGATGTTCTCACTTAAATGTTTTGCTATAGTTTATTCTTTTCCTGAAATAAACTGCAGATTGGTCATAATAAAACTTCAACCCTATTCTTGTGAAATGATAAAGTGGTGACTTAATTATTCATGAAAGAATGCAATAAATATTTATTAAGCACCAGTTATGTGCTGGTACTATTATAGTTTCTGAGAACACGGCAGTGAGTAAATGGACACAAAGCCCTGGGTTCATGGGACTTAACACACTGCGGAGCATTACAACTCCTTCTGTGTTTGGTTTATATTAATGGAATCTTTATGTTAGAAGCAAATGGCTTTTTATTTCCCGATGGGTGACACCGACTGAATGAAAATCTTTTTGATGATCAGTCTTACTCCACTCCACCTCTTTGTATCCATCTTCTTCCTGAAGATGGGGGAGGAATGTTTAAATTCCAAAACACACAAAGCTGAGGGAGAAATTCTCTGAATATTGGTCTGTTTTAAGTAGTTTAGAGGTATTTGTTATCATCATATGTATCTATACACAAATTATTTATTAAATTAAAACATTGGTTTCAAACTAAACATGGCCACACGTACCTCTACCATCTTGCTGGCTCTGCTTAAGGAAATCAGAGCTCTTCTTTGTAGTTGGAAAGATAATCTTTCTTTTTTTAAAGATTTTATTTATTTACTTTTAGAGAGAAAGGGAGAGGGAAAGAGAGGGAGTGAAAGATTAATGTGTGGTTGCCTCTCACATACCTCCTACTGGGGATGTGGCCTGCAACCCAGGCATGTGCCCTGACTGGGAACTGAATGAGCAACCCCTTACTTCTCAGGCTGGCACTCAGTCCACTGAGCCACACCAGCCAAGGCTAGAAAGATAATCTTAATTCTTGCACTGTTAGGGTTATCACAAAATCTAAAACAATAAAATCCAAACTTAATTCAATGTCAAAAATTTGTATTGATTACCTTTTATAGGAAGGGATAGTATCTTTCTCTTATGAAGGTTAAAAGGCATTGCAAACATTTAACATCAGTGGACATTTTCAAGATAATGCCTAGACTTGATCAATAAATTGGTAGCATACAGTTTATATAACTATGTATATAAAGTAACATTTTTAGCAATGACTCATATATAATAGTGTCTGCAATGTGGTTTCCATTATAACTCTAGCCCTCATCTGCAAGTAACTTTCTCCAAATTTAATCTTTTGGGTTGAAATTTTCCATGCCTGGTTTAAGCTCAAAAGTATTAAACAATTATTTTTTGAAGTTGCAGGGCAATTCCTTCGGCTATCATATATGTCTCTTTTAATTTCAATGTAGGCAAGAGAAAGCAAAAAAGAGTTGAGTATATGAGTATGGTATTTGTGCGTTCAACTAGAACCAAAGAAAGACCTTCACAGCCTACATGTAAGATCATTTTACTCAGCTTGTTTCCTAAAGTAAGTGGAGCAGGCTCACTGTTATCTGGTATGCCTTTGTGGTTGCAGGACCTATTTTTGTACCTGGAAATAGTGGATAAAGAGATCCTTAGAGATTAGATTTTCATGGTATTTAAATACTGTATTTTTGGACTGTAAGACACACATTTCCACACCCACCCCGCTGGCCACATTCGGGAGGAATAATGGTTGTTAATACTGCTGTTGAGTTCTGTTTACATTTACATTGGTGAAATATTATGTTATTTATGTTATTAAATATTTTGCCACATCTTTTGTTTCAAAAATTTCCCCCCTATTTTCTTCCTCTAAAACCTAGGTGTATCTTATGGTCCAAAAAATACAGTAGGTATGTTTAGCTGATTCTTGTGATAATTGTACACAACCTCTTGTCTCTGAAGATCTTGGGGTAGGAGTTCATGCCTTCATCATGTCCTTTCCCCTATTTCTTGCTCCTTGTAGCAGATACGTTATTTAGGAAACTCGAAGAGGCTTCTCATCAGAAACTATGGATGATTCAGTCTTTGCGGGGATATACTGGGGAAGATGCCTCTTTGGTTTGAGTTCTGGTAGTCACCTTGACAACCTTGGAACTATTCTGCTGACATTACTTTTGTCCTAGGATATCTATAAATGAAGCTATAAGTATACCTTTTCCCCATTCAAAAATAAAGAATAAACATGCTGCCTTCATAGAGGTCTTTGGCAGTTGAGGCTTACTGATGTATGATTCTTGAAGACAAGAAAATGAGGGGGAGCACAGGCAGGAATTATTTTTTTTTGGCCAACATAAAATAAAATGAAATACCCTATAACTTACGTTTTTATGTGTCTTGAATCTTCACCTCACACTTGATCTAAACTTTATTCTCTACTCAAATGTTATTAGAAAGTCATCATTTCTGAAATTGTGTAGCCTGATTATTACCTAAAAAAACACCAAATTGCCCCAAAGGCACTTGAAAAGATGACATCTTCAGTATCCTCTTTCTAAAGCCATGCCTGTGTACATATATAAACACAGCGGGTTTGCGTGCCTGCCTGTCTATTTATTCTCTGTTTCATGTGAACATATCCATATACATCCCTGTAGATTCAAAATTTTCCACAAGGAACAAAAGAAATCTCATAATGAAAAGCAACATTTTTTCTGGATTTATGCCAAGGTACCGGATCCTTGTTCTTTTCCAGTTGATTTATCTTAATGATGTTCTGTCAGGCAAAGCCTTTATGAATTCTGCATAATGTCCTGTGCAATTACAGCAGCATGCTTGCCTCAGTTTTGCAAGGCTAAACTTGAGATGATTTTTTTCCCTCTAAGAATCTCTCCCATATTCAATGGTAAAACGAAACAAGTCATTGCTGGAAGAACACAATTAAGAAGTTTTCTTTTCTTTTTTAAAGACTTGTGCTTAGAAAACTTAAACCTGGATGAGTTTTACCAACATTGTTTTTATTTAGCCTCATTTTTCGTTTATTTCTATAGTTCATTTAGCTATAGGTCATAGAACTATGCTCTGAATTAGTTTTATGTGTAAGACAATAGGATTCATTGTCAAAATATTCCCTCTCAGCCTCATCCTTCTGCAGAGAAGCATGGACAGGGCTCTGGGTCGCTCTGATAGAGCTTTCCATAATAATGGAAATATTTTACAGTCTGCTCTGTGTAATATGGTAACCAGCAGCCAATGGTGACTATTGAGCATTGAAAATGTGGCCAGTGTTACTGAGAACCTGAATTTTAAATTTTATTTAAATTTAACTAACTCAAGTTTAAGGAGCTACCTATGGCTATGGGCTACTCTTACAACACAGGTCTACAGAATTGCAGTAACTCTTGAAAACTGCACTGAGGTTTGGCAAAATCCTGTTCTTGTAACAAACCACCCTAAAAGTAGTGCCTTGAAACAATGAGGTATATGTTATCTCATGATTCAGTGGGTTGACTGCTCAGCAAGGCAGTTCTTCATGTGGTTTCAGATATCAGTGAGGCCTGGTGTAACCTGAAGGCCCAATTGGACTAATGTTTAAGATCGCTTTTCACTCTGTACCTGGGTGCCTTGGCTGGTTTGTTTGGAACAGCTGGGGACTGGCCAGGCACCTCCTTTTCATGGAGCCTCTTCAAGTAACAAGCATGGGTTTTCTCACAGTATGGTAGTCTCAGGAATTTGAAGTTCTTACATAGTGTCTGGCTTCCCCCAGTGTGGATGTTTGAAGGGAGAGGAAGGAGGAGTTGCTGCATTCTTCCAGCATGGAAACTGGCCCAGCATTCCTACCATGATCTAAGAGTGGTCAGAGAAATCACAGAGCCTTCCTGAGGAAGTGTCCGAGACACTACCTCTGGATGGGAAGGAGGTAAAAATATTGTAACCATTTTTAGTTATCCATAGCTATTCTTTAACTGACAAATTTTCTCAAGCTCACCCAGTAGAAAATGTGAAGGCTAATGCCTCTACTTTCCTTCTTTACCTGACCATTAAAGTAATTTCAATTGCCTATCTTGGGGCCAAAAAAATTGCTAGAGCAAAGAGTTTTGTGCTTTTTATGGGGCTTTTGATGATGTTTAAACTGAACTCGGGACCTAGGATGTGAATAGCAAGGTGTGATTTTATTTTAACTCAGGAGTCAACTTTATGTGAGGAGCAAACAACAATGACTTCAGTCATTTTTATGGCTCTAAAATTATTGAGCACAACAAATTCTGGCTACAAGTTCTCTTCATGTTAAATGCATGTAAGTGCTGTTTTTAATCTGAGTATATAATGATTTAAAAAATTTTTGTTTTGTTAATGCAGCTTTATTGGTTGGTTTTGTTTTTCTACTAAACCTTTTTTCCTGCCACATTCAGCATCAAATCGATCTTTTCTTTAAAAAATTAATAATTTGATGTTAACAAAAACTCATCAGCTTCTGTAAATGCACGAGCTTGGTGTATCTTTGGATTTTGCATGTTGCTCTACAGAAAAGTTTACTCATTTGATCTGTGTTTCATTAAACATCCAAAACATTTCTTTAGTTTAATATCAACTTTCTTCAACTTTAAAACAACTGCACAGATATCCTGCTGTCAGCCAGCCTCCACCTGTCTTGTCCAAGAAAATTATATTCAGGTGAACATTGCTTTTGTCCTTGCAGGCTGACTGCATTCCAGGACTGCTGTTAATTATTTGGGCTTGCCATTGAGCACCAATCAGTGATGTTCATAAGTCACTGGACAATGGGCTGAGTCTAGGTCTCTGAGTTCTGTGGAGGGTCAGCAATTACATCAGATGTAAGGCCTTCAGCTTAGTCTTGGAATCACTCCCATTTCCAGCTGCCACACAGTCACAGCCTCCCAGAGGACCTCTGCACTGCTTTTGCTTGGTGTCCTGCTCTTTGTTTCTTAGATCTTCATGGCAGACAGTGTTTCTTAGGTAAGTGAACTCAGCAAGGCTTTAAGATCTATATTGCAGAAGGGAGCCTGGCTGTGTAGGACTTCCTTGATGCACACAGCACTGATCAAAGGAGTGTGCTTCTCATCACTGTTTGGGAGCCAGTTTAAAGGGTGACTGGTGATTCTTTGTTCTGTCCACTTTTTTCTTTTCCCCTGCTGTCACTTCCATTTCGATCCCACAGGAAGTTCCATAACCCTGTTCCATCAGGCTTCACATTGGTCTGCCTCAGTTCCATTTGCTCTGGAAGCTAAATCCAAGGCTCTGGCCCTCGTTATTATCAAAAGTTCCTGGCTGGGGCCTTGTTAGCACAGAAAGAACAGGATGAATAATGCATGTGGTTGTGAGACTCTAGATGTTTGGCAGAATGGGAAATCAGTACCTGGGAGTTAAAGTGCAATTTGTCACTGCCATACCTCAGGATTGCAACTTCTCTCCATCCTCAAAATTATCATCTAATATGGACCATCAGCAACTTACCCACTCTTCCTCTCCTTTCCCCCCTCCCCAGCTAGTGCCACAGTGATCCTTTGAAAATATGTATTTGATCAAGTCACTCTCTTGCTCCCATTACTTCCTGTTGCCTTTAGTATAAAGTCAAATATCCTTACTGTGATCAGAATAGTGTCTGCTTGCCCAGACTTACTCCTCACCATCCCTCACACAATCACTCAGCTCCAGCCATATTAAACATTTGCAAGTGACTTGAAAAGACATTATCTTTGCTACTGAGGGCTTTTGTCCATGCTCCCTTTTCCAGTAAAACTCCTCTCCCCACTCTTTTAGCTAACTCCAACACTCTTATCTTAGTAAGTCTTAGTTTAAACATCACTTCCTCCAGGATAGCTTCTTCTCTGTCTCTTCGGACTAGGTTAGGCCTGCGGTTGTACACACCTTTCTGTCTTCTTCATCAGACTCATTGTACTCACATCATTGACTCTGTGTTTGTTTTCCCCTAGAATTGGCAACTTAGGAATACTTGTTCACCATTGTGTCCTCAGAATAGGCACTTCCTGAGAAACTGAATAAATTCCACATAATAGAAACACCTCTGATAAAACCTTATTTTTGAGCATGACTCTCAAATAAGAAATTACAGTGTGAATAACTGTCAATCTGAAACAACTTTGGAACAAGAGATTTTATTTGTGTTGAAAGAGTTATCATACTCCCTGCTTGTCACAGTGGTGATATTGTCTGAGATATTTTTAGGTAATTTTGGTAACTGGGTATTAAGGTCACAAGTCAAAAGTGACAAAGAGAAAGGAACTTTCTTTTGTAGGAGTCTTGATCCTCCTTTCACTTGGCTGGACTTTGCTATGTGCACATCATGCCTGGCCTACACCAGCTTCACATGAAAGGGTTCCATCAGCTTTTAACAAACCATATGGTAGAAACATCTACACATATTTCTCCTGATACCTTCAGGCACTGTTAAGCAGCTGGTACTAATGAATAAGAATGACCAGTAAAATCATGGTATGTTGTTGCTAGGAAGAAACAGTTTATAGCCAGAGAATTATAGATTACTTACCAGGCAAGAACACACAGAAATAGAAGGGATGTGTGATTTCTGCATTTCATCTAGATTTGGCCACCTGTACTGCTTAAGGCAATGCAATCCTGGGCTGTTTAGCAACTATTGATTCTATTCCTAATGATGGTGGTCCTGGGAGATGGGACCGATATCTTCAATACTTATCAAAATTATTCAGAGACAATGCCCCTAACTGAGCCACTGGGGGAGCTCTGAAAAGAGTCCCTGGTTAAACATTTTGTAATGTCATTTCTATAGTTTTTCCATCTTGAAAAAAATGTATTTGTTTCCTCCCAATATATACATTAAAATTTTTGTTACATTGAGGCCCAAATCCTACTGTCACATTTAAGAGACAATTCCTACCATAACCCCAATGTAGGAATTCCCTTCTATCTGCATGGGATCCTTTCCAGCTTCATACAAACCTTGATGCAAAACTCAGCCCTTTACCAGGTTGCTCAAAGAAATCCAAGCATACTTTTTGGCAGTTTTTGTATTATTTTGCATATCACCTTGCAACCACCTGATTAGCATAGCTCAAATACCTCCTTCAGGGCCTGGCCCCCAGCTTCATCTTCTCTGTCATCCTTTGCCCAGTGCTGTGCTCCATTCCTGGGACCCTTTTCTTTCTCCTCTATCTTATTCACAGCAGGGCCCCTTTTAGCAGGAAACCTTGCTGATTTTGACACGTAAGCTTTTAAAAACAGTGTTTACAGCATAGGTTGCCAACTAAAAATAGGTATAATAAATTTCTCTAATCCTTGCACTGTAATATTTTGGAACTAGTGTCTCCTCCTCCTTCTCTGTCTTCATTTCTTTTTTTCTCCTATCTCTTACTTGCTGCCAATTTATTTTTATTTACTATTTGGCTTGGATGATTTCTTTTTAGGTTTCAGAAATAATAAAGTAAATTCCTTTAGAGGAATTCGAGTGTGAAGCTTTTCCTTCTTAGTACAATTCTTTTCGCATAGTTGGCAAAAATTATAGTATAAAGCAATTACACTCCAAATACTTAAGCAGGTCCTGTTTGCATGAGGGCGAGGGAGTGTTCCACCATTCCCCCATGCACAGCTGGCAGGAGTTTCACCTTCTTAATTTAGACTGTCGTAAGATATTGCAAAAAGATTATCCAAATGGACAGAAAAGACAGGAACCAAACCCATTCTCAAAGCTTGTACAGATATAAACTCCACTAGGCAGCTTTCAAGCTAAGAGTCCTGAGTGTCACTGTAGGAAACTTGTTATTAGATGTGGGTAGAAAAGACAATTACCTTAGTTTTTGAATGGAGGCCACTATGAGTGTTATAAATGTTTTAGTTTTTATGATTACTATTATTACAAACTACACTGAATTAGGATTATGGAAAGTAGATACAGGTCTGAATGGCTGAGGGGTGGGGTTTTGAAGTCTGTGGAAGAAGAAAAATCTAGGTTGAGGCCCCATGGGAATGAGAGCCAGGGTTGAGTATCCTAAATATATAATGAAAACAGCCAACATTTAATGAGTACCTACTGTGTACCAGGAAACTCTCTGGAGCACTATGAACTTTTAAAACTCTTAATACTTTAAAGTACATACCTATGAAGTATGAAGTACATATATTATTATCTTTTAAAGCCAGGAGTCATGGAAGGATAATTTGAGAAAAGAATTCTACATGGGAGAGTTAAGTATCAGACTGGGCATGCTTGAAGGGGATACCAATGAATGACAAGATTTATTTGAGAATATTATATAGCAGCAACAAAATTAGAAAATAAAAATGAAAAATGTAAATCAAAAAATTATATAAATAAAAATAAAAAGTAAGAGATATGGAGGCCAGATGAGGGTTCAGAAAGATTCAAAGAGATCATGGAGAACTGTGGTTGGCTCTAGGATAATGATGACCACTAAATCTAGACCTCTTTATAAACCCTTGTCCAAACCATAAAAAACTCCAAAAATTAAAAATAAAGAAAAGGGATCATACATGCTCCATGCCTACAGTATTTATAGGCAACAAAGAATGTTACAAGCTTCAGATTATCTATACATAGAGAAATAAATACCAATTAAACAGGGCTGACAATGGAGTTCCCACTGCCACAGCTAGTCTGTGGGTACGCAACTTGGGAAAGAGGAACACGGCAAGCATAGATGTACAAAGATACAAAATTTCCACTGAGAAAAGAAAAGACCAACACTGAGGGCTAAAATGCTGAACCAAGGTCTGGGACTTAGTTCATAGCAGCAGCTACAAAGAAGGGGCTTGAATGTGAGTGACACTGGATATAAGAGCCTTGTAGAAGCTTCTGGGGAAAAGATATAAAAGAGACAAGGGGTCCATGAGGAAGTGGTGGAGAAGGAAAAGAAAGAAGAAGGAAGAATTAAGAATCATAAAGAAGTGAAAAGAAAAAGAAAACAAAACACCCCAACTCACCTTTTCATCCAACAATGCCATCCATTAAAGAATCTGCACCTTACTGACAGAAGAGGGTTATCTTGAATGAAAAATTGTAATGCTTCACACGGGAATCCTAGACAAACTCCAAAGGAAGATATTGTAAAGAGAAAATAGAAAATGACATTAAAACCATTTTATTTATTAATTTTTTCTAAAGATTTTAAAATTTATTTTTAGAGAGAGGAGAAGGGAAGGAGAAAGAGAGGGAGAGAAACATCAATGTATGCTTGCCTCTTGCATACCCCATACTGGGGACCTGGCCTGCAACCCAGGCATGTGCCCTGACTGGGAATCGAACCAGAGACCCTGTGGTTCACAGGCCTGCGCTCAATCCACTGAGCTACACCAGCCATGGAGCATTTGGAGTTATTAAAAAAAGTAGAATAAAAATTCAAGTAACAGAAGCAGAAACTATAAAAAAAATATAGTAAGGGTTGTTTGAAATTGGTAAAGACATTAAAGGAAAAGTAAACAATCTCAAATTTGAAAATTAAATCACAAGGTGCCAAACGGAGAAAAGACTTAAATTACAATTTAATAAGAGGAATTTTATTTATTTTTTTATTTAATATTTGTTGTATTTTTTCCATTATTGTTTATGCCCCTTATGCCCCCTCCTCCCAGCAATCACCACGCTGTTGCCCATGTCCATGAGTCCTTTTTCTTTTTAGCTCAATCCCTCTACCCTTTAATTGCCCAATTCCCCCACTAGCTGTCATCTGTTCTCCATCTATGAATCTGTGTTTTGCTTGTTAGATCAGTTTGTTCATTAGATTCCACATATGAGTGAAATCATTTGGTATTTATTTTTCTCTGACTGACTTATTTCACTTAGCATAATGTTCGCCAGGTCCATCCATACTGTTGCAAAGGGTAAAATTTTCTTCTTTTTTATGATCAAGTAGAATTTCATTGTGTAAATGTCCCATAGTTACTTTATTCATTTATCTACTCATAGACATTTGGGTTGCTTTTATATCTTGGTGATTGTAAATGATGCTACAAAGAACACAGGGGTGCTTATGTTCTTTTGAATTAGTGTTTTGGGTTCCTTTGGATATATTCCCAGAAGGGAAACCCCTGGGTCAAAAGGCAGATCCATTTTTAATTTTTTGAGTTATCTCCTACACTGCTTTCCACAGTGGCTGTACCAGTCTGCATTCCCACCAACAATGAAAAAGGGTTCCCTTTTCTCCACATCTGTGCCTGCACTTGTTGTTTGTTGATATATTGATGATAGCCATTCTGATAGGTGAGAGATTGTATCTATTGTGGTTTTAATTTTAATTTCTCTGATGATTAGTGGTGTTGAGCATCTTTTCATATGTCTACTGGCCATCTGTATGTCCTTTTTGGAGAAGTGTCTATTCAGGTCCTTTGCCCATTTTTTTTTTAAATTGGGTTGTTTGTTTGTTTTTGGTGTTGTTTTTTGTAAGTAATTTATAAATTTTGGATATTACCCCCTTATCAGATGTATTGATGAATATATTCTTCCATTCTGTGGGTTGTCTTTTTATTTTGTTGATGATTTCCTTTGCTGTGCAAAACCTTTTTAGTTTGATGTAGAATAATTTATTTTTTTCTCTTGTTTCTCTTGCCTGGAGAGATATATCTAATAAAAAAGTCTTACGTGCAATGTCTGAGATTTTGTTGTCCATGTTTTCTTCTATGATTTTCATTGCTTGGGTCTGACATTTAAGTCTTTGATTCATGTTGAATTTATTTTTGTGGGTGCTGTAAGAAGATGGTCTAATTTCATTTTTCTGCATGTATCTGTCCAATTTTCCCAACACCATTTATTGAAAAAATATCGTTAGCCCATTGTATGTGCTTGCTTCCTCTGTTGAATATTAATTGACCATTAAGATGTGGGTTTATTTCTGGGCTCTCTATTCTGTTAGTCTGTTCTATTGATCTGTCTTTTTTTTTTTAATGCCAGTACTATGCTGTTTTGATTACTAAGGCCTTATAGTATAGTTTGATATTAGGTATCATGATTCCTCCAACTTTGTTCTTCTTTCTCAGGATCACTGTTGCTATGCAGGGTTTTTTGTGGTTCCATATATTCCAAATATTTCCTTTTGAAATATTTGTTCTAGTTCTGTGAAATACGTCATTGGAATCTTGAGAGGAATAGCATTGAATCTGTAGTTTGCTTTGTACCCAAAGCATAGTACATGCTAATGATTTTAATTCTGTTAATGATGTTAATGACCTGATTTTAATAATGTTAATTCTTCCTACCCATGATCAGGGTATGTGCTTCCACCTATTTATATCTTCTATTTCGTTCTTCAGTGTCTTATAGTTTTCTGAGTACAGATCTTTTATATCCTTGGTTAGGTTTATTCCTAGGTATTTTATTCTTTTTGCAACAATTGTGAATGGGATTGTTTTCTGAATTTCCCTTTCCATTAGTTTGTATCCTGCTACTTTGCTGAATTCATCGATCACTTCTAATAGTTTCTTGGTGGAATTTTTGGGGTTATCATGTACGGTATCATGTCATCTGGAAATAATTATGGTTTTATTTCTTCCTTTCTAATTTGGATGCCTTTTATTAGTTTTCCTTGTCTGATTGCTGTGGCTAGGACTTCCAGCACTATATTGAATAACTGAGATGAAAGTGTACATCCCATCTTGTTCTTGACCTTAAGGGGAATACTTGTAAGTTTTTCCCATTGAGTGTGATGCTGGCAGTGGGTTTGTTATATATGGCCTTTATTATGTTTAAGTATATTTCCTCTATTCCTACTTTGCTGAGAGTTTTGATAATAAATGGGTGTTGGATTTCATCAGATACTTCTTCTGCATTTATTGATATATCATCTGGTTTTTATCCTTCATTTTGTTTATGTGGTGAATCACATTTATTGATTTGCAAATGTTGCACGAACCTTAAATTCCCAGAATAAATCTGACTTGATCATGGTGTATGAATCATTGCTATATTCAGTATGGTAATATTTTGTTGAGGATTTTAGCATCTATGTTCACCAGGGATATTGGGCTATAGTTTTCTTTCTTTGTAATGTCTTTATCTGGTTTTGAAATTGAGATAATGCTGTCCTTATAAAATGAGTTTGGGGGCCTTCCTTCCTTATATAAAATAGTTTGGGCAGGAGAGGTGTTAGTTCTTCTTGGAACATTTGGTAAAATTCATCTCAACCAGGGCTTTTGTTCATTGGGAGTTTTTTTGATTACAGCTTCAATTTCATTTGTTGTAATCTGTCTATTCAGATCCTCTCATTCTTCCTGATTTTTTTGGAACACTGTTTCTTACTAGAAGTTTATCCATTTGATCTAATTTTTCCAGTTTTTTAGCATATTATTTTTCATAATATTTTCTTACAAGCCTTTGTATTTCTTTGGTGTCAGTTGTTATTTCCCCTTTTGTTTCTGATTTTATTTATTTGGGTCTTTTCTCTTTTTTTCTTGATGAGTCTGGTTAAAATTTTGTCAATCTTGTTTATCTTTCAAAGAACCAGCTCTTGGATTTATTGATTTTTAAATATTTTTTAGAGTCTATTTCTTTTATTTCTGCTCTGATCTTTACTATTTCCTCCCTTCTACTCACTTTGGGCTTTGGTTGTTGTTCTTTTTCAAGTTCCTTTAAGTGTGAAGTTAGATTGTTTATTTGCGCTTTTTCTTTTCTTTTTTTTTGAGGTATGCTTGTAATGTTATGAATTTCCCTCTTAGGATTGCTTTCCCAGTATACCATGGATTTTGGATTGTTGTGCCCTCATTTTCATTTGTTTTGATATCTCTTTTGATATCTCCCTTGATCTCATTATTGACCCATTTATTGATTAATAACATGTTATTTAGCTTTCATATCTTTGTGTATTTTTCAGTGTTCTTCTTGTGATTGATTTCTAGTTTCATAGATTATAGTCAGAGAAGATGGTACACGTTATTTCAATCTTCTTAAATTTATTAAGTTTTGTGTCCTAAAATGTGGTCTACCCTAGAAAATGTTCCATGTGCACTTGAAAAGTAAGCATATTCTGCTCTTTGGGGGTGAAATGCTCTGAAGATATCAGTTAAATCCATTTGATTTAGTGTTATTTAAGGCTGCTGTCTCCTTGTTGATTTTCTGCTTGGCAGATTTATCCATTGAAGTCAATGGGGTGTTAAAATCCTCAACTATGACTGTATTTATGTTGATCTCTCCCTTAATGTCCACCAAAAGTTGCTATACATATTTAGATGCTCCTATGTTGGGTGTGTAAATGTTTACTAGGGTTATATCCTCTTGTTGGATTGTTCCCTTAATCACTGTGTAGTGTTCTTATTTTTCTCTTACTATAGTCTTGGTTTTAAAGTGTATTTTGCCAGATATAAGTACTGTTACCTCAGCTTTTTTTCCTTTCCATTTGCATGAAATATCTTTTTCCAACCCTTTACTTTTAATCATTGTGATCTTTCAACCTGAGATGGGTCTCTTGGAGGGAGCATATATATGGGTCTTGTTTTCTTATCCATTCTTACCCTATGTCTTTTGGTTAGCTCATTAAGCTATATACATTTAAGGTGATTTTTGATAGATACATATGTAATGCCATTTTATTGTTAAACTGTTTTCCTCTGCTTGTTTTCTTTTTCTTTTTCCTCTTCTTCTTAAAGCAAGCCCTTTAACATTTGTTGCAGTACTGGTTTGGTGTTTAAACTCCTTTAGCTTTTCCTTGTCAGGGAAGCTCCTTATTTCTCCTTAGATTTTAAATGGTAACCTTGCTGGGTAAAGTAGCCATGGTTGCAGGTCCTTGTTTTTCACCACCTTAAAATTTCATGTCATTCCCTTCTGACCTGAAATGTTTCTGTTGAGATATCAGATGAAAGTTTAATTGGAGTTCCTTGTAGGTAACTAACTGCTTTTTCTCTAGTGGTTTTTAGGGTTCTCTCCTTGTCTTTAACTTTTGTTATTGTAATTTTGATCTGTCTCCATGCAGTACTCTTTGGGCTATGGGTTGGAATGGGATAGAGGTGGAAAGGATCTACAATGGCTTTCTATAAAAAGGATTTTCAATAATTAAAGTAATCATTAACTAAAACAATGGGATATGAACATGTATATAAAGGACACATAGACAAGGACAAGGGAGTGAGGAGGATTGAATGTGGGAGAAGGTGGTAGGCACAGCAGTGGAAAGCAATGGGGGAAAATAGTGACAACGGAAACTGAACAACAATAAAAAATAAAAGAAAAAAGTGATATTGGTGCATAAACATTCATATCAATGAAATAGAATAGAAAATTAAAAATTGACACAAGTATGTAGAAGTTTATGTTAGGATAAAGGTAGTGTCTGAAATTGCTGAGGCAAATTTGAAATTTCACATATATTGTGTTGGACAATAATAGGCATTTGGAAAAATATATTTTGTTATATCTATTCCTTACAACATACACATCAATAAGCACCGAATGACTCAAAGATCCACATGTAAAAAATTAAACTAAAAGAAAACACTGGTGAATTACTTTAAATATATAACTCACTTTTAAGGAAAGATATTCTAAGCATGACTTAAAATGCTGATGCAATAAAAGAAAAGTTTGCTAAATTGTACAAAAATGAAAAAAAACTTTCTCATGAAAAAAAGCATCATTATCAGAATCAAAAGACAAGGGGCAATTTGTTAAAAAAAATCCCTGCAATATGTATGACAGATAAAGTGCTGACAACCTTAATGTATTAACAAAATTAAGATTGGAGGAAAAAAGATCAACTATTTAATTGAAAAATGAGCAAAAGACATAAACTGACAATTCACAAAAAAGATAAAATGGCTTTTACACATACAAAAACATGCTCAACTTTAGTCATAAGAAGGGAAATGCAAACCAGAACCATACTGAGATAAAATTTTCACTTACCAAGTTGGCAAAAATTTAAAAGACTGTGAGGAAATAGCTACTTTCATTCATTATGGAAGGTGATGCAAAAATGGTACATACTCAATGGAAGAGAATTGGCAATGTATAACAAAACTACATACACATTTTATTTTTGATCTAGCAACCCCACTTCTATGAATTTAACCTAAAGATACACCTCCCTAAATGTGAAACCATACATGTGTAGAATTATTCATCGAGGCATTATTTGTAAATACAAGATATTTTAACCAATCTGAATGCTCACAGTTTAGGGACTGGTTGACTAAATTATTATATTTACACAATGAAGTAGTATGGGGCTATAAAAAAGATAAAGAGCAAATCTATAACCTCCTACAAAGTGCTTTTTACAATAAATTATTAAATGAAAATATCAAAGCATAAGAGGTATTTATAGTATGCTATCTTTTGTGTATGAGGAAGGGGGAAATAAAACATATGTATCAGCATATATATGGAAAATATATATGATAGATAAGTCAGAAACTGATAAAACTGCTTACATACAGGGTATGTGGGATATCACAAATAATAGATCAGTATGACAAAATTTAGTAACTATACAGAAAAAAATCAATGATATGATTAACAAACTTAATTTAAATACAACTGAGCTAATATATTGGAGAACACACTTTTTCCCAAAGAATAACATGGAACATACATAAAAATTGCCCAACTAATTGATTTCATAGGGACCATATCTCTTGTACAAAATACCCTTACTTACAAATCAACAAAAAAAATTAAAAACAATTCTTATACATTTGAAATCTAGGAAACATAATTCTAGGTAACTAAGAAATAGAAATTGGAATTTTGTAAAATTATAATAAATAACAGTACAACTACTGAATATAAAAATTAGTGAGATGCAGCTATAGTAGCACTCAGAGGGAGATGTATAGCCTAAACTGTATTAAAAAATTAATGTAAAATATTACATGTTAAACTCATAAGGTTAGGAAAAGAACACAGAAGAAACACAAAAATGGAAGAAGAAAGGAAGTAATAAAGATGACATAAAAAGCAAGCAAGCAGACAAAAACCAATAGAGATGATCATTAAAACTAAAATTTGGTTCTTTGAAGACTTTAATAACACTGACCATGGGAAATAAGCAGAAGGAATAAATCAAGACTATTAAGAATACCAACAACAAAAGGACTCTAACTGCCATACCGGGGGGAATGATGATGTGGTTATATGGAACAGAGGACATGTTTAGCATTCTTTCAAGTGCAGCCCAGATGCTGACTCTGCTTTAATAATGGGTCCTGCATTTCTGTCCCTGTCTTTTAGGTCCAGCCTCTCAGCCCAGCCACTCTCTTCACTATTTACATATCTTCCATTTCTTTCCCCACATGTTCAAACCCTACATGTTCATACCCATAGAAACCTGCATGTTCAAACCCTAAACTCAAGCCTTTTTTCTTTTTTCTTGGTTCTCTCAAATTCATTGTTTTTAAAACACAAAGCCAAATAGATCCTCCCTTTGAATTTCTTCCACAATGCCTATTCCTTCAATCTGCAATAAGCACAGGAAAGCATTGTTCTAGAATGTGCTTTGCTAGGGGAAAAAGTTAATCTCTAAGAGAGCAAGTATTAGTTAAAATCTAAAAATATTCTTTACTGCATATATTTTGTATATGTAGGTGATTCACTAATGCCAACACAATAGGCATCTTAGGTCCTGAGTCTCAAGGTCGGAAGACAAAATATTATTGATTTTTTTATAGTTCTTCATTGGGGTGGGTTAGCTTAAACTGGAATACTAAGGGGAATATATTAAATCTTTGACAGAAATAATAAATACTGGTACTTAATGGTGATGATCAATTTCTTAAGATATAGATGTTAACATATAGGCATGTTATCCCCTCAGTTAGAATAAAGTCAGCTTCTTTTTCTCTATCCTGTGACTTTTGCTTTCAAACATTTGAATTTGGTAAACTCTCAATGTGTCTCCTTAAACACTTCTGCCTGTAATTCTTTAAAACCATGTGTGACTTAATCCATATGCTTTTCATTCATTTACAATCACTCATCAAAATACAACCTTTAAAAAGCTATTTGATTTCAAAGAACATTTTTTAATAAGCATTTAAAGCCCTTTGAGAATAAAGACAGGATGCCACACTTTTTTAAGAGTGAACAGAGAACAACACAAAACATGCTCAAGCAGAGAAATCCAAGCTCCTGAATTTTAATTCTTTTCCATTCTTGACTAAATGAGCCATCCCCTATATTCGTTTAACTCCTGGTGAAGCATGAAGGATTTCAAGATGATGAAGTAGCATTTTTCAAATTATTCCTTAAAAATCTATTTTGCTACCATTTGAGTAGTTTCTGTTAGGACCTACTTTTATTTGCCTCAGTTGTTCTACAACAGCAGTTCTTAAAATGTGGCCCTGCCACTGGCAACACCATCAACATCTAGGAACATTCTGGAAATGCAAGTGCTCTAGCCCTGTGTCAGGTGTACTGAATCCGTAATGGGTATAGCCCAGCTGTCTATGTTGAACAAGCTCCCCAGGTGATTCTCATGGGCACTCAGGTTTGAGAATCACTGTTTTAGGGCCTTGGTTCACTCTTCCATCTCAAGGCATGCTTTCAGGAAAGGTTATGAGCTCTGTCATTCACATCTTAGTTTGAATGATTTATATATATGGTGCCTCTTTTGCAGCTATATTAAGGATTAAAGAAATTTTAGGTTCCATGAGAAGAAAGTTTTTATTTTTATTACCTTTTTTAAAAAAGGAAATAAATCCTCTTTCTGCTGCCTCTGAAACCCAGCCACTTAGAATGATATCTCTTTCCTTAAAATCAGAAATATCCTTGAAGATTTTTTGGTCAAGAAATCATGAGCTACAAGTTTTGTGTCAAATTAGGACCTACAGCTCATGGTTATGGATGTTAATTTATGTGGCATTTTGAACATTAAAAAATGCTATTTTCTGGCTAGCACCTTTTCATGATAGTCTATTAAGATGATGAGAAATTATGAAAGATGAGGTATGATGTTCCAAGGTTTTACTAGGCAGTTGTTCCATATAGTATACCTACCTAATTGTAGACAGATGTGGCTTTGGAATCAGAAACACCTGGGTTCAAATCTCACTCTTGCAATTTACTAACTGTAAGCTTGGGCCAGTTGCTTAACACCTCCAAAACTCAGTTTCCATGTTCCTCATCTACTAAAGGAAGGAACAAATATGTACCTTCTGGGGATATTGTGAGATTTACAAGAGATAAAATTTGAGAAGAATTTGGCTTGGTGCTCAGTATATGAAATGATTATTTTAAAATTAAAAAAAATCCTCATGTAAGGACATTTTTTCACTGCTTTTAGAGAGATAGGAAAGAGAAGTGAGGAAAGGAGGAGGGGGAGAGAGAGAGAGAGAGAGAGAGAGGGAGAGAGAGAGAGATAACAATGTGAGAGAGAAACATCAATTGGTTGTCTCCGGTAGGCTGCCTGCCCAACTGAGGATCAAATATGCATGTGCCTTGATCAAGAACTGGACTTGCAACTGAGCCACACTGACCAGGGCAATATGTGCTAGTGATTATTATTTGGTGGAATGAGACAGTTAGTGACTTGAGAAAGTGTGTGTGTGTGTGTGTGGCAGAGCATGGGGCTGATCATTTAGTACTTTAAAAAGAGAAATAGGACTTGCTAGGAAGCCATTTTGTTCATAACCATCAGCTTCCTTCAGGTGGTGGTACGATTCTTTTTTCTAACTAAGCGATGCTTGGTATAGCTCCTGAAATAAATTCTCATTTCTCACTCTACCTCCCTACTCTTTAAGAAAGGACATCAATGAGACTGTCAGGCCAGCTGATTGGCCTAGTGTGGGTTTACAAAGTGCTCTGCCTGGAAACCTGACTCCTTACAAGATTACAAAACACTTCCTTCCCTCAGCTTCCTTGCAGGTGCTTGTGGAAGGCTTCTGGGCACTTGGGTCTCCAGCTGGATGGAATTAATTTTTAAACTCCTCTGTAATTATTATTGTACAATTAATAATAATAGTGATTTATTTAATTGTCAACTGTTTGGTTGAATTAGTGGTTAAATTTAGCTGTTGAATATAGGCAGAATGTTCAGAAAGTTTATCAGAGTTAAATAAAAAATAAAAGTGATACACCTGTTTTGAGTTTTTGTTGGGAGAAGAAAAGAGCTTTGGCTGGGTGTCTTCCAGATTGAGTATTCTGTTGCCTCCTAGTCATTTTTTGAATAAAATTGTTAGGTGCTTGGGCTCCTTGCAAAGAGAGCCCTGAATCAGGATCTCCCCGTCTCTGAGGGTTTGCCTGCCTGTGGGAAACTGCCCTGCCCTTAGTTGTTTCAGGTTCCAAGCTTGCCTTTAAAATACTGTGGGGCCCCACACTGTAAAAGAACTAGTTAATCAAAGGAAAATTCTTCAGACATGAAAGGCAAGTGTAATGCAACAGTTATAATTCTGGGGCTATTTTGGCAAGGAACTGGATGACTGGGTACCCTGGTTACAGGCTGCACATTTTAGCTTATTTTGCCTTTCAACTTGTTTCAAGGGGTAGTGCCCAAATATATTTTTTTAAACACCAGACTTTTTTTTTTAAAGATTTTATTTATTTATTTTTAGAGGGGGTGGGAGAGAGAGAGAAACATCAATGTGCGGTTGCAGGGGGTCATGGCCTGCAACCCAGGCATGTACCCTGACTGGGAATTGAACCTGCGACACTTTGGTTTGCAGCCCACGCTCAATCCCCTGAGCTACGCCAGCCAGAGCTTGCCCAAATATTTTTAAAAAATAATTAAAAAAATCCTATTGTTCATAATGACCTTTCAAAAACTTGGAAATTCTCTTTGTACCAGTTTTGTCATTTTCAATTTGACAAAAGGGCTTTGTTGTGTTTCTAATGGAAGTTTTAATTATAATTTTTTAAAAGACAATATTGACAATCTCAGTAGTAACAGGAATCTAGCTTTCAGTTCAGTGCTCATCTGATATGGGCTGAGGACATTTCAATTCACTTTGCTTTTACTTAAGTGACAATTTTGTCTAAGGGAGGGGCACATAATGAAAAAGCTTGTGATACTTATTAAGAAGACTGGTCTATTAAGAAGTTCTAAAAAAATGAGGGCTTTCTGAGAGTATGTATAAGCTTGAGGCCAACCCCCAAATTCGAATCTTTGATTTTGAGAAGGAATGTTTCAAAAAATTTAAATAACCCGTAGGGGTATTTGGAAAGAAAGCAGATTATGAAGGTCCTTGAGGATACATAATCAAAGGTTAGTCTTTGCATCATACAAATGTACAAAAGTTTACTGACATTCAGAACATCACTGGGTCTGTTATAATTTGTCCCTTGGAATTTTTAAGATACTTCTGATGCCATGTTCAAATAGAGTCTCATATAATATTGAAGAGAAGTAGATGTCATTGTATTGAAGGAGAGGAGAGATTGGATCAAGGCTAGTTGGAAGAACTGGGATGTATTAAGATAGAAATATAAGGATTATAAGTCATGCTGGGATGTGGCAGAAGGTCTTATAAAAGACATTGAGAGCTGAGTTCTTAATTCTAGTTTCATGTTGAATTAATAATAATAAAGTATATTGGGCTGAGGATTTTGATTAGGAATATTAGCAGTAAGATAAATTTGGCCAACGAGATACAAAGGAAGGGTTCTGCCCTGTTTTTGGATGCTCATACCATAGGAATGGGGTGAGTAGATACTCAGAGTTCATCCAGGTTGAGCCCAGGTTTCTGCAAGACTTAACTGTGCCTGCACTACTCTGAGCTGGCTTGGTAGGAGGGCATTATCTTTATGTTAATCATATTATGAAGAGACAATTCTTACATAAATTAGTAATTTAATATTAGGAAAGATGTGGAAACCTAATTAGGTTAGCTCCATCTTGGAGGATATTTGGTAAAGGCAACTCAGAGAGGTTTATGTAGCAGAGGAAGAAGAATAATCATGGGGGAGAGACCTGGGTTGTGTATTCAAGGATTTGTTGGGTCTGTGTGCTCAGGTACCTCTGGGTACTGCGCCTGCTGCTTGTCTCACCCGTGGCTGAGTTGCAACCAACACAATAAACCAAGGGTCTGCAAGTCTATGTTGCCTCTCTTGTTCTAGCTATCTTCACTGTTCCCTGGAAGGGGAATCCCATGGGAAAACAGAGTACATTTTTCCTGTGTAAATTGGCATGTGAGTGGAACCATTACAGCTGCCTACTGTCAGGGGTGTCTAAACTTTTGGCATCTCTGGGCCACACTGGAAGAAGAGTTGTCTTGGGCTACACATAAAACACACAAACATGAATGAAAACTGATTTTAAGTAAATTTATGATTTTGTGTTGGGCTGCATTCATAGCCATCCTGGGCTGTATGTGGCCGGTGGGCTGCGGTTGGACACCTCTGGTTAGATTGAGTCACCTATCCCTTTCAATTTCCCAGGAGGGATGAACCTAGGTGGGAGTCCTGGGGGAAAGAGCTAGTATCTGCCTGAAAAAAGCTGACATCTATAAAATAAGCATTCAAGAGAGGACTGTGATTAGAGCCCAGTTTTGCCTTTCTTTACCTTGGGCAAGCTAACTTACCAAACCCAACTGCCTCACATATAAACTTGTAATAATATCTAATACTTCTATATACTTACTGTGTTCCCGTCATTATGTTAAGCACTGGTCAGATATTATTGGTATAAATTGAGAACTATTGTTATCCCCTTATACAGTTGAGGAAGAAAATATTGGAGAAATTAAATAAGTTGTCCTCAGTCACACTGCTAGGAGATGTATTAGAGCTCAGAGCCTGGCTTCGAGCCCAGGTGCGTGGACGTGGATGTGCGTTCTCTTGATCACCACAGTATACCTCAGGGGTTGGCTTATTGTTGACAAGTTTGTCTTAAAATGTACAGGTAAGTAAACAATGTAAGCCCAATGTGTAGTGCATAGTAAATATGCAATAAATATTAGCCATTATTACAGTTGTGTATTAGAGCTATATAAATTTTAATGTACACTGCCTTTACCCTTAACTGAGAATTATCAGACAAGGAAGCTGGGAATCAGATAGGGTAAGTTCATGTGGCTGGTAAGGGGCCGTCTTGTGATTTAAACCAGGATTTTCTGATTCCAGAGGCCATGTCCTTTCTCCTTTGTCAATAGTTCACAACATGGAGTCTGAAGATTTCTCAAGGGCACAGAGTATGAAAGAAGGCACTAACAAACCCATGGCTGTGCTAAGCTTGTCTGCAGACTGAATGTGTAATATATTTCATACATCTAGGTACTATTTTCAGATGTATGCTGTGATTAACATACGCAAACCTACTTTTGTAATTAAGACAGCATAGGTTCATTACTAGGACTTTATAATCCATAATGTCTTCTCGATATAAGTGCAATTACTCTTGGGGAAACCCATGAATATTTTTGAAGTTAAAAGTCTTCCACATTTGGAAGTTTTGGACATAGAAAAATCACATGATTTCATATGCCTCCATGATTAGTCAGACTAGGCCTATTTTACAAATTTTCTGTGCCAAGTAGAAGATTATTGTAGTGAAGAAACTGTAGTGCTCTGGACAGACACAGTGGGAGGAGAAAAGGGAAGCCTTACAGAGTATCTTGTTCACGCATATGCATCATAAATATCTTTCAGCAGTTTTAATGGGGAAAATAACACCCAGAGGAAATTAAAAGCAACAGCTTTGGCTATGGAAATGTGAATGCAAAATTGTTTAAAGCTTTTTGTAGGATTTGAAGAGTGTGATTTCCATTCAGCAATGGGAATCACATGGCCCTCACCCTATGAAGTATGTGACAATTTCTCCCTTAAGGGTCGGGTGAGTCATGAGCATTTAAAAGAGGAAATTTCAAGTTAATTTTCCAACTCATGATTACCCTAGGGACCACTAAAGAGGAGAAAATCCTATTATTGTATGGGACAGTGTAGAGAAGTAAAACAAAGCAAGTTTTTACTTGTGTCTTCAATGATATGGTGTGTCATAAATGAACAATTTGACATATCGATCAACTTTCATTATTTTGTTCTGTTTTATCATATTTTACTTCTGGCACTATCAAATATCTTCCAGAAGAACATGTTTTATAATTTGTAAATGTAAAATTATTCATTACATAAAGAAGAGAGTTTGTATTTAGGATAAGCATTCCCCAATCTCACCTGGTATGAAATAAACTTTAGCACGTTCAAACACTGCACTATAGCTTTTAGAGAATGAAAAGCACTCTGAGAGTGGTTAGTAGACTCATCTAGATGTATTTTTCTCATAATATCAAGCAACTCCCCTATTTCAAGGAATTTAACACAGTACATTTCTTATTTTTATTGTTGTTCAACTACAGCTGTTCCCATTTTCCTCCCACTGCTCTCTGCCCACGCACACTTCTTCCCACACTCAGTCCTACCCTCCCTTTGGCTTTGTTCGTGGGTCCTTCATACGTATTCCTTGATGACCCTCCCTCCTTCCCTCCATTATCTTTCTCACTAGTCCCCTCTGATTACCGTCAGTTTGCTCTTTATTTCAATGTCTCTGGTTATTTTTTGCTTGCTTGTTTGTTTTGTTGATTAGTTTCCACTTATAGGTGAGATCATATGCTGTTTGTCTGTCACTGTCTGGCTTATTTCAGTTAGCATAATGCTCTCCAGTTCCTTCCACACTGTTGTGAAGGGTAGGAGCTCCTTTCTTTTTGCTATGTACTATTCCATTGTGTAAATGTAGCACAGTTTTATGATCCACTCACTTACTGATGGGCACTTAGGTTGTTTCCAGCACTTGGATGTTGTAAATTACACTTCTGTGAACATTGGGGTGCATAGGTTCTTTTGAATTGGTCTTTCAGGATTGTTAGGATGTAGTCCCAGCAGTGGAATTGCGAGGTCAAAAGGCAGTCCCATTTTTAGTTTTCTGAGGAAATTCCATACTGTTTTCCACCATGGCTGCACTAGTCTGCATTCTCACCAACAGTGTACTAGGGTTCCCTTTTCTCCACAGCCTCATCAGCACTTGTTTGTTGATTTATTTATGATGGCCATTCTGACCAGTGTGAAGTGGTATCTCATTGTGGTTTTAATTTGTATCTCTCTGATGGCTACTGGTGCTGAGCATCCTTTCATATGTCTCTGGGCCCTCTGTATATCCTCCTTGGAGAAATATCTGTTCAGAATGTTTGCCCAGTTTTAATTGGATTCTTTGCATTCCTGGAGTGGAGTTGTGTGAGTTCTTTATATATTTTGGAGATCAAACCTTTGTCCAAGGTTTGATGTCATTGGCAAATATATTTTCCTACATGGCTGATTTCCTTTTCATTTTGATGATGTTTTCTTTAGGTGTGCAGAAGCTTTTTAATTTGATGAAGTGCCATTTGTTATTCTTTCCTTTATATCCCTTGCTCTAGGGGACATATAGGTAAAAATATTGCTGCATAGAATATCTGAGATTTTCCTGCTTATGTTCTCCTCTATGCTTTTTATGGTGTCATGGCTTATATTTAAGTCTTCTATCCATCTTGAGTTTATTTTTGTGTATGGTTGTAAGTTGGTGGTTGAATTTCATTTTTTTGCACGTATTTGTCCAGATGTCCCAACACTATATGTTGAAGAGGCAGTTTTTTACTCCATTTTATGTTTCTGCCCCTTTGTCAAATCTTAATTGACCATAGAAATATGGGCTTATTTCTGAGCTCTCTATTCTGTTCTATTGATCTGTATGTCTGTTTTTATGCCAGGACCAGACTGTTTTAATTACAGTGACCTTGTGATATAGTTTGATATCAGGTATTGTGACCCCTCCTACTTTGTTCTTCTTTCTCAAAGCCCCTATGGCATTTTGGGGTCACAAATTTGGAGTCATTTATCATTCCATATAAATTTTTGAAATGTTTGTTCTATATCTGTGAATTATGTCATTGGTATTTTAATAGGGATTGCATTGAATCTATAAATTGCTTTGGGTAGTATGGACATTTTGATGATGTTAGTTCTTCCAATCCATGAACATGGTACATGCTTCCATTTATTTGTGTCTTCATTAGTTTTTTCATCAGTGTTGTGTAGTTTTCTGAGTACAGGTTTTCTCCCTCCTTGGTTAGGTTTTTTTCTAGGTAGTTTGTTTTTCTTGTTGATACAGCAAATGAGATTTTCCCCTGGTTTTTGTTTCTGATATTTCATTGTTGGTGTACAAAAATGTCTTTGATTTCTTAATATTGATGTTGTACCCTGCAGTTTTACCAAATTACTTATTAGGTTGAGTTGTTTTTTGGTGGAGTCTGTGGGATTTTTTATGCACACTATCATGTCATCTGTAAACAATGACAGTTTTACTTCCTCCTTTTTAATTTGGATGCTTTTTATTTCTTTTTCTTTTCTGATCACTGTGTCTAGGACTTCCAGTACTCTGTTGAATAGAAGTGGTGAAAGCAGGCATCCTCATCTTGTTCCTCATCTTTTTCCTCATCTTAGTGTGACAGCTTTTAGTTTTTGCCCATTGAGTATGATGTTGGCTGTAGGTCTCTCTCTTATATGGCCTTTATTATATTGAGGAATGCTCCCTTTACTCCCACTTTGATGTTTTTTTAAAAATCATAAATGGGTGCTGTGCCTTATCAAATGCTTTTTCCACATCTGTTGTTATGATTGTGTGATTTTTGTCTTTCCTTTTGCTTATGTGATGTTTTATGTTTATTGATTTGCGAATATTGTACTGTCCTTGCATCCCTGGGATGAATCCCACTTGATCATGCTGTATGATCTTTTTAATGTATTGCTGGATACAGTTTGCCATTATTTTGTTAAGAATTTCAGTGTCTGTGTTCATCAGTGATATTGGCTTGCAGTTTTCTTTCTTTGTTGTGTCTTTACCTTGTTTTTGTATTAGGATGATGCTGGCCGCATGAAAAGAATTTGGGAGTCTTCCTTCTTCTTGGACTTTTTGGAATGGCCTGAAAAGGATAGGGATTGGCTCTTCTTAAGTGTTTTGTAAAATTCTCCTGTGAAGCTGTCCAGTTCAGGGCGTTTGTGTGACAGGAGTTTTTTTTTATTACTGCTTCAGTTTCACCTGAAGGCTTTCTGTTCAGGCTTTCTGCTTCTTCTTGATTCAGTTTTGGAAGATTATATTTTTCTAGAAATTTGTCCATTTTACCTAGGCTTTCAAATTTCTTGGCACATAGTTCTTCATAGTAGTTTCTTACAATCCTTTGTATTTCTGTGGTATCGGTTGTAATCTTTCCTCTTTCATTTCTGATTGTGTTTATTCGGGTCCTCTTTCTTGTTTTCTTGATGAATCTGCTTAAAGACTTGTCAATTTTGTTTATCTTTTCAAAGAACCAGCTCCTGGATTTATTGATCCTTAGAATTGCGCTTTTAGTCTCTATGTCATTTAATTCTGCTCTGATCTTGGTTATTTCCTTCCTTCTACACACTCTGGGCTGCCTCTGTTGTTGTTCCTCAAGTTCTTGTACATGTAGGGCTAGGTTGTTTATTTGAAATGTTTCTATCTTTTTTAGATAGGCTTGTATCACTATGAACTTCCCTTTTAGGAATGCTTTCACAGTGTCCCATAGGTTTTGGACTGTTGTGTGTTCATTTTCATTTGTTTCTAGAAACTTTTTGATTGCTTCCTTGATCTCATTATTAACTCATTCATTGTTTAATAGCATGCTATTCAATCTCTTTAAATTTGAATGTTTTTTAGTTTTTTCCTTGAGTTTGGTTTCTAGTTTCAGGACCTTGTGGTCTGAGAAAATGCTTTGTATAATTTCAGTTTTCTTGAATTTGTTTTGTGTACTATCATGTGGTCTATCTTTGAAAATATTCCATTGTCATTTGAAAAAAATATATATTTTGCTTTTTTGGAACAAAAGGTTCTATATGTGTTAGTTAAGTCTATTTGATCTAGGGTGTTGTTCAATGTCACAATATCCTTGTTGATATTTTGTTTGGAAGATCTATCCATTGTTGAAAGTGGGCTGTTAAAATCTCCTAGTATAAGTGTGTTGCTGTCTGCATCTCTCTTGAAGTCCTCCAAGATTTTCCTTATATATTTGGGTGCTCCTATGTTGGGTGCACATAAGTTTATAATGTTTATGTCTTCTTGATGGATTCTTCCCTTGAGTATTATGAGGTGTCTTGTGTCTCTTCCTATGGCCTTTGTTTTGAAATCTATTTTGTGTGATATAGGTATTGCTACTCTGGCTTTGTTTTCCTGTCCATATGCCTGGAATATCTTTTCCAACCCTTCACTTCCAGTCTGTGTAGGTCTTTTGTTCTGAGGTGGATTTCTTGTAGGCAGCAAATGTATGGGTCACATTTTCTTATCTATTCAGCTACCCTATGTCTTTTGATTGGAGCATTTAATCCATTTGCATTTAATGTTCTTATTGATAGGTACTTATTCATTGCCATTTTATTTTCTTTGTACCTGTGTTCCCCTCTTTCTCTCACTCTTTTTTTCTCTTTTCTTAAAGCAGTCCCTTTAGCATACCTTGTAGTGCTGGTTTGGTGGAGGTGTACTCTGTTAGCCTTCTTTTGTCTGGGAAGCTCCTTATTTCACCTTCCATTTTAATTGAGAGCCTTGCTGGATAGAGTAGTAGTCTTGGTTGCATTTCATAGTCTTGTTTTTCATTACTTGGAATATTTCTTGCCATTCCCTTCTGGCTTGTAGCATTTCCACTGAGAAAACAGCTACTAGCTTTATTGGAGCTCCCTTGTATATTACTTCTTGTCTCTTCCTTGCTGCTTTTAAAATTCTCTCTTTCTCTTTAAAATTTGGCATTTTAATTGTGATGTGTCTTGGAATAGACTTCTTTGGGTTCATCTTGGTTGGGACCCGCTGTGCTTCCTGAACTTGTATGACTTTTCCCTACTCCAAGTTTGAAAAGTTTTCTGTCATTATTTTTTCAAACAAGTTTTCTATCTCTTGCTCCTTTTCTTCTCCTTCATTGTTTTCTCTCTCACATTTTTTCTTTTTTCCCCTCCTTTCAACCTGGACTTTTCTCCTTACTCTTATTAGTTTCTTTCCCCCATCCTCTCAAAATCATTTTTCTTTACTGTAGACATTTCATTTTCTTATCTATTCAGCTACCCTATGTCTTTTGATTGGAGCATTTAATCCATTTACATTTAATGTTCTTATTGATAGTTCTTATTTATTCATTGCCATTTTATTTTCTTTGTACCTGTGTTCCCCTCTTTCTCTCACTCCTTTTTTTTTCCTGTATGAATCTTTCTTGAAGTCCTCTGTAAAAAAGCCACTTTTTGCTTTTCTACAATATTCTTATTCCCATTCCATCTTTATTAAACTCCATTCAGTTGTTGCTATCAACCCTGTTGTGATTTTTCTGCAATTTTGCTCCTGTTGGTCCAGTACCTTTTCAATTTTATTTCAAACCACATAGTATACTCTTCCCTCTTCTTATTCCACTGTTCCCATTGCTCTTTCATGTTTTACTTAGGTTGTAAATTTTGCTCTCTCCCTTTCTTCACCTCAGTTATATCTCAGCTGTTATCAATTCTCCCCCCCTTACACCTAACATTTCCCCCCTTTCAGTCATCTCATGTTCCCTTTGTTATATCTTATAATATCTGCAATCTCTCTTCACCTTTATTAATCTTAGTTCAATCATAGTTGAGATTGGTGATGTGGTAGGGGGTTTCTTTCTCCTGGCATAGGTTTTGTTGCCTGGTAATACTGCTTTGTTAACCAGACCTGTACATCAGCATATAAGACAACAGGTAAAACCCAAGTACAACGAGAAAGCCCACACAAATGGAAGAAAGGGAAACCCTAGAGCATCCAGACAATGAGATCAAAGAAACTGCACCACTGAATCCCATGAAATTCCAATCATAGAAGTTCATTCTACAAAGACAGCTGGCAAAGCAGAGCATCTAAAATCACAGAAACAAACAAAAAGAGCCACCTAAAATGGGGAGGCAAAGAAAGAACCCACAATCAAAAGGAATGGAAGATTCCCCAATAATAGAGCTAAATGAAATGGAGACAAGCAAGCTATCAGATATAGAATTCAAAAGAATGGTTTTAAGTTTGCTCAAGGAACTCAGTGACAACAGAAGGAACTGAGTGGGAACTACAACAATATGAAAAAGGAAATAGAAACTATAAATAAGAACCAGGAAGAAATGAAGAATACAATATCTCAAATAAAAAATACACTAAGGAATTACAAGCAGGCTGGATGAAGCAGAGGATGAAGTTAGTGAGCTGGAAGACAAAGTAGAAAGAAATACCCAGATAAAGCACCTGCACGAAAAGAGATAGAAAAAAAAATATGAAGATAGCTTAAGGGAACTGCAGGCCAACATGAAACCAATAACATTGGAATCAACATCCTTTTCAGTGCTACTTATGAAATTTTAAGCCCCCCCTCATAACTCCAATTATGCATTGTGCTTGTAATTTAATTTTCTGTCTGGTTTTAGTGATTATTTAAATCAAATTTGGTGATTTGTAGAATTGTAGTGAAAAAGATTTGAGTGAGTAGTGAGAGAATCGCTGTAGCCTTCTCATTTCACTGAGGACAGAATTGCAATTTCTCTTTTAGCTCACGAGCATTTCTTCAAATGCAATAAATGCAGAGTCCAGTGTATACATGCCCATCACCGGATATCATCTCTCCTGTCCTGCCTCCTTGTGGCCTTTGAGACACCTTTGAAGAGCCCTAAGTCTGGAAACCAGTTTAAAAAACACTGCTCTGTAGCCTTTCAAAGCTTTTACAGGAAAAATTTCATATGCAATTATTTTCCAAATGGATTTTCACTCTAGTAGGATGTTTAATGTGCATATTCCCTTTCTGTCTTTTTTTTTGAAGACATAACTCATTATCAATTAAGAAACACTAGCTTTCTCATGGTCTATCAGCTCCAACTGATTGTGGGGGACTAGTTTCTAAGGATCTAGTGCCTTACTGAGCATCATTATGCTTGTATGTGATGAAAGAATATTGAGCGAGGGTAGAGATATTATTGTAATATAAATAACAACATACCTAACTGAACTGATAATAAAAATCGATGCTACCATTTATTGAGCACATTGTATATATGCCAAGCACTTCACCTACATTTTTTTACTCATTTGTAACAGCAGCCCTGTGAGCTGGACATGATTACCTCCACTATACAAATGAGGGAACTGAGGCTCAGGGAGTCTCTCGTGCCAGTGACTGGGAGAGCTGGGAAACCAACCCTGTTGTCACTGGTGTCTTTCCTGTACTTTTTCCACAAATCCACATGCCTTTCTATATGTGCTGCTTTATATGTCTGCCAATGTTTTCAAATCTGTTTGCATGATTTTGGAGGAGACACGTATCTCCTCCAGAGATGTTATATTAACATTGGTTACACTCTGATAGATTCTCCACTTATAATTTCAGTCACAAATTGCATATGATTTTCCACTTTTATAATTTTAAACTTATTTTGGTGTGTTCTTCAAGATGCCATTTTTGACGAAGTCTATAATAGTATATATATTGTTGTGCATTTGGTATCTCTGGGAAGCAAATTAGCTGTACAGGTTAGGGTACAGAGTAAAGAAAAATACTGATAGGAAGTTGAAGATCTGACTTAACATTACTGAATAAGTCAGTGTTTGGGAACTGTGTGTGTGTGTGTGTGTGTGTGTGTGCAAATATGGTATTTGCACACTTACCCAGTGCAGTATAAGTTTTATCTTTGTTAGTGTTTAACTTGCATTGGCCATTTATTACATTGTAATGTCCCTCATCTTAGAAAAAACATCTTTCTTGATCCCATGTCTCCGGTAGGAAATACTGTTTCTCTGCTTCCTATTAAGGAAAAACTCTTGGAAAGGATCTTCACTCCTCCATTGAAAGAACTCCAGCTTGCCAAATCTTGTGGCTAGTTCTCAGTCCTCATTTTATTGGTCTCTCGGCACCCTTTAACAGAGTGCATCACTTCTTTCTTCTGGAAACCCTTTCTCCTCTTGGCTTCCACGATGCCACAGTGTCCTGCTTCACTGACCACTGCTCCTCCTTTGTCGCTGTTTCCTCTTCTGGAGAGGACAGCATCCGGTTCTTGCTGGATTCTCCTGTCTTGTTCATGAACCACTCTGTCTTTCTCCTGCTTTCCTCTAACTGCCCTGGCCTTGTAGATTCTTGAGTATGCCATGATTTTTCTATCTTAAATCCTCTGTATTTGCTTTCTCCTTTACTTGGTACTTACCCCTCATACATCGCATGATTAACTCTCTCACTTCATCCAGGTCTTTTGTCAAATATCATTACTCCATTCCCTCCTCTACATCCCTGCTGAGTCATTCCACATTCCCTCACTCTGCTTTATTTCTCTTTAAAAATTATCATATGAAATTAGATAATTGTTTGCTAACCCATTTTTTGTCTACTCTGCTAGACGATAAGCTTCTTGAGGGCAGGCATTTGGTCAATCTAGTGCATTTCCATATCTCCAAAATTAGAGCAGTGCCTAGCACTTAGGAAGGGCTCAAAGATATTTAATAAAGTTATACAATTATGTGCAAAGCAGCTCCATGTGAGATGACAATGCTTTGAGTTAATTATATTATACATATTAGTCACACTCTTGATTTTGCATATTTCATTTTGTTAGCTTTGCAGTGGCTACTTGAGAGCTAATACATGATATTTATATTTCAAACTTGATTTTATAAACTTGTACATTGTCCCTTCAGGTTTCAACCTCTTCCTATTCCTGTGTGTATGTACTTTAATGTAACAGTTTTACTTTGAAGTAATGTGGATGTATATTCATACCTATAAGATCCACAGTGATGTGTTTGGACTAGTTCTGCATGTGTTTTACCCAAGCACAGGAACACACACATGTTCATTGGGGCATGAAGCCCATGAAGAAATTGAAACCAGATGATATATAAAGAATTCAAAGGCAAAGCACAAAATCCTTCATTCAGGAGAAATAGTTTCCGTACTGAACAATGGATACATGTTGGCTTCCACAGTAGTTCAAAGACAGATTTTGCTGTTCTGAATGGCAGCTAGAACGCACTCACCCACTAACAAGTGTTTTTAATTAGGCAATTAACCAAATTAGGATTATCTCTTTAATTGGTAATACTCTATAAGGCAGTCCTAATTAATTTGGTAGGTAATTCCTTTTGTAACACATTGGACAGCTTATCTATTTTCTTCTTACTAAGATAGCTAAAGTTAACCATCAGACCTTTTTTTTGGATAAGGTCATCAAATATTGATTTTGTTCCATTGGTGACTTCAGTGAAGCAATTGAATAAAAAGTGCCAAAGGTGTTAAAAGAGAGGAAAATATGTCTTTGCTACTTTGGAGAACAGGACATAGGTGTGACCACATGTAGGTATTTCTCCAAGCCAGACCTGTTGATGCAGACTTTCTAAAGTAGCTGGTTTCAGATGGTCTTGCAGTCTCCTCCCCTTTCACAGGGTGTAGTTAACATTTCTCTTTCAGAAAATTAGATCACTTGTTATATTGTACAGGTACAGCAGATATCCCCATCACTACTGATCCTTTTGCTATTCTCTTTATTTTATCTAATCTTGGACATTCTTTAAGTATTGTTGCTTTTGTAAATAGGAAAAATACCACTGAGAATTGAGAGAGCTGCTAGGAAACAAGCAGAACATTTTTTGTGTAGGAATCATATTGTAGTTTAAGTATCCTCCCCCATCTCAGTGTGCAAAATAAAACCAATCGAATCAAGTTTGTAGAATTAGGAAACCTGCCAACAGGGGTATCCACAATCAGTTCTCTAAATGTTCAAATGTAAAACAGGTGAAATAGCATTTTACACAGACAGTTCTGTTTGTTCATGAATGTAAAGGAGTATGCCCCTTGAAAGTTTAGCATACTGGTTAAGATATACATGAGTTCTTTGAGAATGAGCAAGCCCTTTGTTAAGAATGATGGATGGTCCTCTCTGAGATGAGTAAGTGTGGTAAATATAACTTCTGGTCACGTATAGTTTGTAGGTCAGATAATGCCTAACCTCACCCCATTCCTCATCCGTAACCCATCTCTGACCTCACCTCCTTCCAGACACCCACTTAATCCCTGCCTTCTACCCCAGGGGTGGGGATCTACAACAGCGTGAACTTCAAGGCTGTGGAGAGATTTTAGAATGGGAAGCAAATGTCTGTTTCACACATTACTTGTTAATACAAACAGCTGAAAGCTTAATGGTGTGTTTTTTGGGCTGTGTTTAAAAATCTCCTGCATGAAAACAGCTGCATCAGTGCACAGCTGTGTAAAGCAGGCTTGTCAGAAATGTCATGTACACACTTATTTTTTTTCTAGACTATTTGGATACATTCTACTTTTCTATGCATGTCTTTTCTCCACAGGTATACAGCTGTGTATATTTTATAATATATGCCTGGTAAACAAGTTTATATGGTATAAGGATAAAAATCTAATGCACACTTGGTACATTCCTGTTCAAATTAAATTGTATTATCATTGTTTTGAGGCTCCATCCACCTGGGATATCCCAGTTCACAGCCTTTATGGATTTAATATTTAGAATGGAATATGCAAATCTGAAAAGAATTAGCTTTGCCTTAAAAGAGAATGCCTTTGATGGGTTTAGGAGATGAGAGAGCAAATGCATACATGAGCAAGAAGAAAAAAGATCAAGTTTTATTTTAAATGTAACCATAAATTCAATAACCAATAACCACCCTCCCCCAACCATTTGCAATATGATAAATTTTTAAAATTTTATTGCTTTTCTTTAATGTTTTACATTATAAAATGGAAATGAGTGTAGTGTGTTTTAATCTTTCTTACATTTTAAAGTTTGAGTGGAAGGAGAAGTTTCAGGTGAAACCTGTTGCTATGTACTGAACTTTTTGAAGATCATTCTTGGCCATGAATTAAATACTTATGATGAAATTTGGAAGTTTATGTTTAATGTTTCTTCTTAATTTTTGAATGTACCCAAAGCTCCACAAGCACATAAATACATAACCTTGGACGAAAGTCACTTAACTTTTTGAGGGTCAATCTCCTCATCTTCAAAATGAGAAAGATAATACTTGCCACCCCCTGCTGTGGAGAGGATTAAACTTTGTATGCATGTGAAACATTCAATCCAGGGTAAACACAACCCTAGATGTAACCCAATTCACCAACCCTGAAGGTCCCTGAGGCCCGGCCTCTTTCATTCATGGCCTCCAGTTGAAACTTCCTGTGTACTTTTCCCCATGTTTATTAGCTTACAATCTTTATCCCTGGTTTGTCCTGGAGTGATCTAATTGCCATAGGGGAAAATTAAAAAAAAGGTCCAGGGCCTTTGATGCTCCCAGCACTAGCTGATGATATTGGAGGGTTGGGAAGAAGCCAAGTATAAACAGCCCCGCTGAACACTGGGAAAGCTCAGATCATCACTTTAGCCCTTACTTCTCCTGGTACATTCCCAAGCCCATTAGAACAAGCCTGACTTGAGACTTTACTAGAGGCACAAACTGCATCCCTCCATCACAACCCCCTGTACATCCGCCACCAACCCAGATTCCATTTGTAAGTATGTTGGGAGAGAGCCAGTAGTCACACTATTAAAGCCTGAAGTGAAGTTTGGGTAACATAGATGTGAATGACATACAGAGTGAAAAAAAACAAAAATTCAGAATCCAGCCTGTTCCCTGGGGTTGAGTGGGGTGGGAAAACAAACCATGATCCTTTTTTTATGCTCAGGTGCATGCATTTGCTCTCTCAACTCCTCAGCTCATCCAAGGGATTTGCTTTTAAGGCAAAGGTAATTCTTTTCAGATTTCTTAGGGAATAGGGCTGGGGTTGAGTGGGCTGGGAAGGTAGCATCTGTATTGATTTGGAGAAAGTCAAGAAACAGGAAAGACTGGAAGTCCTTTAAAACTTCTATAACTTTACCATGATCAGCCCTGTTTATCGTCAACTAAAATAGAGCCTATGGAAGGAGCTATTTCATACTATGTACAAGGAAACGGAAATTGACTTGCTTACCCTTTATACTTGGAAATCTTTATAGCACATTCATTCCATACTAAATATTCTAGAATTCTTGCCAGGCACCTCACTCAGTAATAGGTCTCACTGTAAGAAATATATTTATCTTGATATATGACATTTATGGCTGTACTTGAGTTGAATAAACTCCCTAATTTTTGATAGCTTGTACATCAGATGAGCCTATATCAGGGTTTTCAACTTTGGTTGCCCACTGGGGAACTTTAAAAAAAACCCACCAACACCTGGGTCTCAAACCCAGAGATTCTAATTTATAATTGGCCCAAGTCATGGCTAAAGGAGCAAGAGTTTTAAAGTTCCTCAGGTGATTCTAATATTTAAATAGGGCTTAGAACTACTGGTCTAGATTAGGGATTAAAATGCTTGGGCTAAGCCTGTGATTTATATAACCTGGTAAAAATGTCACTTCTATGTAATTCAGTGAAGACTTATTGAGAGGCCCCTGGCTTCAAGGCTCTTTTCTTTTAACCCTAAGTTTGCTGTTTTATGAATAAAACACAGGTATTATTGAAAAGAAAATAGCTGGGATCTTACAATTTTATTGTTTGAAGTAGGGTGATAAGCAATTTAAACCAAATCTATTATTCTACCAAGAGGAGTACCAATTGGTGAGAGAAAGAAAGTGTTTGTGCAAACCAAGCTTTAAAACTGGAGAGAGAGAGAAAGGAAGGGAGAGAGAGAAAATGGGAGAAATTTCCCAAGTAGGTCTAGATAGCATTTTTTTAAAAAAATGATTTGTCTATTTTTAGAGAGAGGAGAAGGGAAGGGGAAAAAAGGGGAGAGAAATATCAATGTGTGGTTGCCTCTCATGCACCCCCCACCGGGGACCTCGTCTGCAACCCAGGCATGGTCCCTGACTGGGAATCGAACCTATAATGCTTTGGTTTGCAGCCCGCGCTCAATCCACTGAGCTATGCCAGCCAGGGCTAGAATTTTCTTTTTTTTAAAGGCTGAAATAATATTCCATTTTATGTATATACTGCATTTTCTTTGTTCATTCATTTATTGATATTTTTTCTATTTTGAATAAAGCTGCGATAACCATGGGTGTGCAAATGTCTCTTCGAGACCAGAGGGCATTTTATACCTATTAACAGTGAGACGTTCTAAGCACATAGGTAACAAATCTTCTCTAAACAAGACTCAGAATAACTTGAATTCAAGTTGACATGCAAATGAAAATCAATGTGATACCACTTGTTAATTTAGAAGGCATATGAGGAAGCTCAGAATGTCTCATCTCTCCACTTTAAGATCTGTTTGTAAATTTTCCTTATTTATCTGTAAATTTTTCTGCTTAATAATTCATTATTTTTACTTTGTTTAAAAACAATCTTTTATATAAATCCACAAAATTAGAAATCAGAGGAGGAATGACTCAGATAAAGAGGAAATGGAAATATTTTAAGATAAGTTATTTGAATTTCTTAAATTTGAAAATCTGGAAGAAATGAATAGATTTCTGGGAAAATAAAAATTACCAATATTGTTCAGAAAGAGACATAAGAGTTAAATAGACCATTTATTATGGAATATATTAAATTTCACAAATCATCTTCCCCTGCTCAGATGCTTTGACAAGTTTGTGTTAGCATACTGTTGAGGAACCTATAATTCCACTTCTTAAATTACTCTGAGTCTAGAGAGAGTAGGTGTGCTTCTAAATTCTTTTTTCTCTTTGTAACAGTGCTACTAAAACTATACAAAAATGGCATTTCAAAGAAAAATACAGATGAGTCTACCTTATACATATTATAACAATATATTAATTAGTGTGATAGGAGATGTTTTCAAATATTTGAATTTATTTAATTAAAAAATCTAATTTTTTTTCCATCTCATTTCCCCTTCTGCAGTAGAGTGCAGGCGGCCAGCCCAGTACTTCCCCCACCTCACGGGAAGTTTGTGGCACTGTGGAAACCCAGGTGGGGCTGCTGAAAGCAGGGCCCATTGAGGAAAATGTTAGAAGTCTTAGAGATAGAGGAGGAGGGAGGATCTCTGAGAAGAACTCAGAGATGGGAGACCTTTCCCTCAGATTACCATGAAGGCAATGCTCGGGATTGGGAAAGGGAAAACTACGTGGGTTCCATGAGCAGCATGGGTCTGCCCTGCTCCTGGTCTGGAGGAGCACCTGGTCAGTTTCCAGTCTTGACATTGCTCTACACATTAATGTGGTCGGGCAGCAGCAGAACCACTGCCAGACCTGCAGGGAGTATGTGAAGCAGACCATGGTGTCTTAGCGGAAAGGGTAAAGAATGATAGTTGATGCTAAACCAGCCCTCCATGAAGCCTTGGCCAGTAAGGCTTTGAGCTCTCACTACTGAGCAGTGCGTGCTGTGAGTATGGTTGAGACAGCAAGTAACAACTATGTAGATTTAAAGAAAGTAAGTAAATGAGATACTTATTAATCACCTGAGTGTTGCATCATTATATTAGCAAATAAATCATTCTTTTGCAATAAATAACACACTTTTCAACAGTGCAGCTTATTTTAATAATGTAAAACTTTTCAATTTATGAAAATGTACTGATGTAATTAAAAATGAAAAATCTTTGATTATCTTAATGAATGACAAGATGGCACATGACAAAAATCAAATGTCTGTAAATGCATAATAAATATATGTCTTTTCTGTTAAAAACAATGCTGCAATGAATGATATTCAACATAAATATTTGAAACTTTCTTCCTGAAGTACTGACCTTGAAAATTGGCATAAATACAATTTCTACCTCAGACACATCTTTTGGCTTGTTATTTTAGAATTAGAATTTTATTTTATGCAAACAGTTCAGGTAAAGAGGTTTGAGAAACTTAAACACACACACACACACACACACATATCTTAGGCCTGTGCTTATCAATTCTGTTGCTTCTCTTATTATCTCTTTAACTTGACAGAAAAATTTACATAGATATGCTTACCTATACAAAGTATCTCCAACCATAGGGATAAGACATTCTTTGATATTAACTCTCTTTCTAGGGAACTGGAAATCTCTAGGCTATTCTACAGCAAGCAAGGCCAACTGAGTCAATAAATACCAGCATAATTTGGTGGTGGATAGTTTTCACAAAGTACCAACCTTACCTTTTATCTTTTTAATGATGCAACCAGGATTTTCTGTAGAGAGTCAGTAAAGTTTGTCACTGACAATTTAAATAAGCAGCTATTGACTTTAGGATCATTAATTTAGAAGCACAAATCATACATTAGAAAATTAATATAGAAAATTCTGACATATATATTTATTGATTTTTTAAAAGTACATTTTATTGAGTATGTTATTACAGTTGTCCCATTTTTTTCTCCCCTTTATTCCCCTCTGCCCTGCACCCCCTCACCAAAATTCCCTTCCCTTCCTTTACTTCATGTCCATGGGTCATACATGTAAGTTCTTTGGCTTCTCCATTTCCTACACTATTCTTAACCTCCCCTGTCTATTTTATACCTACCATTTATACTTCTTATTCCCTGGACCTTTTCCCTCATTCTTCCGCCTCTGCCCCCCCACTGATAACCTCCATGTGATCTCCATTTCTGTGATTCTGTTCCTGTTCTAGTTTGTTTTTATTTTTGTATTTTTTTTTTAGGTTTAAATGTTGGTAGTTGTGAGTTTGTTGTCATTTTACTGTTCACAGTTTTTATCTTCTTTTTCTTAGATAAGTCTCTTTAACATTTCATGTAATAAGGGCTTGGTGATGATGAACTCCTTTAACTTGACCTTATCTGGGAAGCACTTTATCTGTCCTTCCATTTTAAATGGTAGCTTTGCTGGATAGAGTAATCTTGGATGTAGGTCCTTGCTTTCATGACTTGGAATACTTCTTTTTAGCAAGGTTTCAAATCAGCGGATAGTCTTATGGGAACTCCTTTGTAAGTACCTGTCTGCCTTTCTCTTGCTGCTTTGAAGATTCTCTCCTTATCTTTAACCTTGACTAATGTAATTATGATGTACCTTGGTATGTGCTTCCTTAGGTTCAACTTCTTTGGGGCTCTCTGAGCTTCCTGGACTTCCTGGAAGTCTATTTCCTTTGCCAGATTGGGGAAGTTCCCCTTTATTATGTTTTCAAGTAAGTTTTTAATTTCTTGCTCTCTTCATTGGTTAGTTCTATTTTTGGAGTTTTGATCTCTTCTTTCATTTTGGCCTTATTACTTTGTCTTGGCACAGCTGTTACATTGTAAGGGTTGGGCCCTTAGGTATTAGCCAGCGTGGGGCAACCCACATGACTGGGTTATGGTGCTGTAAGTGGGGAGAGGGTTTAAAGAGAACAATGTCACTTGCTTGCCTCTTTTCTGGCTTTTAGTCACTTCCCCCATTACTTACAACAAATTGGGCTTTTCTGGTGCTGATTCCTGGGTGGGTGGGTTTGTGTACTTTCTAGGACCCTGTGGGTCTCTCTAATGAACTGTCCTGTGAGGTTGGGAGTTTCTCCTGGTGTCACAACTCCCACAGGTTTTTATAGTCAGAAGTCCTGAGGCTTTATTTCCCCACTGGAACCCTGAGTTGCATGGTCTGTGTCATTCTCCAGTTGTTCTTCCCAGTTTATCTGCAGGCAAGTGTGGGACCACCTGGTCTGCCAACCGCTACCTTGCCTGTTCCAGTCCTCCAGCCACTGCCTTGCCATAAGTCCTCTCCACCTGGGCTGCCCATGTCTGCCCCTCCCACTGGTCTGGATGAATGTTTCTTCTTTAACTCCTTGGTTGTTGGACTTCCATGTAGTTCTATTTTCTGGCAGTTCTGGTTGTTTTTTTTTTTTTTTGCTTTTAAATTTATTGTTCTTCTTTTGGTTGTGCGAGAAGACAAAGTTTCTCTACCTACACCTCCATCTTGGCTGTGAGTTATTTATTGATTTATTAGAGACAGAAAAACATCAGTCTAGTTTCCTCCCATCCACAGCACCCCAATGAACCACAAGCTAGGTACGTTCCCTGACTGGGAATTGAACCCATGACTGCTGGTGTACAGAATGATGCTCCAACCAACTGAGCCACACCAGCTAAGGAAGAAATTCTGACTTCCTAAGATTCCTCACAGAATGAGAGATGTTTACTCATTGGTTATTGGGGTTAATGTTGGTGACTATACTACCTGTGCATGAGTGTAGATTCCTAATATAACACGGATACAGTATAAATGATTTCTCACTGTAAATAGCAAATTATTTGATGTTAGGTACTGCTAGCTATTAATAAAAGACTTTCAGATGTGTTCTGGGTGTCAAGGGATAGAAAAACATCTTTGGTACAAACCAGTAGAATTTCACATTTGAATGACATAGTATCATAGTTTTCTTAAGCATATAGGTTATGTGTGATTAATGTTCTGTGAAGAAGGCTCACTAACCAGCATCTAATTATAAATTTTATGTATAGTGAGGACTTGACTTCTTGGCACAACTAGTCTGCTCTCTAGCTGTTTGTTTTTTTAAAAGTATTAGTTTATAATTTCTTCTTAGCTCTTGGTATTATAAAAATTATTGAGTCTCTGGGTAAGCACAAATATAGAATAGATAACATTTTAAAACATTTTAAATAGCTGGGTCTTAACCCAGGATTATATTTGTAAATCAAACAAATAAAATATATGTGCATATTTTTCTATCTTTTATTGCCCATGTTGAATCAATTTATCTTATAGAATTCAGAGTAATTTATTCAGAGATCTGTATGCTCTAAATGAAATTGACCCAATTTATATCGTCCCTAAGGTGTCTACCTTTTGTAAAATGGGCATCAGCAGTCAAATAGCCAAATATACTGTCTGATTAAAACAGTGTGTGTAGTATGATAAAAACAAAATTTCCAATACTCTAAGGGTTTATAGGTACTCTTGAAAGTGACTTCAATGTAAGGATAAACAAGTTAATCATTTTTGTTTTTTCAACAAAAGCAATTTAAAATTTCTCCATTATGAGTTTTTATATTTCTGGGTCATTCTCCTGAGACTTACCTTTAGAGCCAGTAGACTCCCTAGCAGTCTAGCTAGCTGCTGTATTTTCTAAAGGCCATAGAATATAATCTCTTCAACTCACAACGACAGGACAGATTTAGTAGTGCAACTTCCTCCTGATGTTAATGCATGTATGGCCCACTGTCTTTCCTACTTTTTCTTGTATCCCCCATGTTGTTCAAGTGTTATTTTCCTGGGTCTCAGATGTTCAGGGTTTAGGTGGGGTATGTGTGTGTGTGTGTGTGTTTTGGGGAGACTGTGATAGATATAAAGGACTATGTAGCTAGAAATCAAGCTGAAGTTTCCTTATGTCTGAGTAGCACTTCTTTGAAGTACTTTTGTCTCTCGGGGAGGGAATCATTATGCTGTACTTCATGTTGAATATGACCTTGTGTGGCTGCAAGTCAGACTATTGGGGAGCATCAGGATCAAGAAAATCTGGGCTGATTTTACCTTGTATGGGCTTAACAACTTTCACATGAGGATAGAACCTACATTAGACAAAGGATGATTAAAGGCAAAAGCTGAATAGAGTAGATTAAGCTAATGCCCTCCAGAACATGGCAGAGAGTCTTATTTCCTGGGTTTGAAGGTTGCCTTTTTTACTTAAATTCTTTTTGGTTTAGCATGTATTTTTATTTCTTTAAATCTTAAAATTGAGACGTAGTCAGTAAATTTTGTCTAGTGGAAAAGACACTTCATCTGTGTATGGTGCTGTCATGGAAAAAAAAGAACTGGAAGCCTGGTTTCAGGATTAACCTAGAGAATTTTCCACTTTCTTAAGACTAGGTAAAGGAGCAGACACAAATAATACATATACAGGAGACAATGCAAAGTTTGTTAATAGTGAGCTAAGAACTACATTAAGTGAAACACAAACATGAGCTTATTCTGGTTGAAATGCAGAGAACAAGTGCTTAAGCTGGTCTCATCCTGTGGACTGTGGGCTTAAGTGATAGCTGGTCTCATCCTGTGGACTGTGTACGTGAAGAGAAGAAGAAGCAGGACAATAGTGTGCCTGCCGACTCAAATCTGACTTTACAATGAGATGGGTTGCAAAGCCCGGCCATGTCTTTCTTTTTGGCCCAGGCAGGGGGAAATTCTTGAAATGGCCTGCCATATTTCATGTTCCTTCTTCTGGATAGTGTAGGTGGCTTTGCCTGCTTGCTTACAAAAATGAAACTCAAGCCTTTGCATAGGATGTTTGCAATAAGGACAGACAAGGAAGCAGGGTATCAGACCCATTGGAGTTGTTTTGTTGTACGTAACAGGAAACTCAACTTTAAGTGGGTTACTAATTAAAAAGATTTATTGGCTTGTGTTACTGAAAAGTCCAGAGGTAGGATGGTCTTCAGGGGAAGTTTGGTCTGGGCTCCTGCACTGTTTCTCTGTGATTTACTGTTTGTCCTCATGTCACTCAGCTTTGTTCACATATTGCTGTTGCCCTCATTTTCTCTTTCTTGATTTTCACAAGAAGGATTCTAGACATGATATGCTCACAGCACATATTTTTCTAGAGCAGGAGAGAACAACTGTCAGGACCACTGTGTGGTACTACTCCAGGGGCACGGTTTGCACGGCATACAGTGTGGCTGTTGGAGTGGTGGCAAGTGTTCCAGAATTCTCAGCAAAACTCTTGATTACCCCAGTGTTTGACTCCATCTAGGCCCCATATCCACCCATGAACCAACCAGTGTGTGGATAATGCCTTGCTGGGTTTACTCTAGGGCCATGGGAGCCAGCTCTGTACAAAAAGAGAGTAAGGTTCATTGGCACCACATGGATTTCTACAAGAAATGTGGGATGATTTTTAAGGGATAAGTGAAGAAAGGTTATTGTAGAGGAAATCAAGACTATACTGCTTTAGATGTTTTGTGTGAGAACTGACCCTCTTCCTGATGAGAGCTACCTTAAGCACTTAACCTCTCTGGTACTCTTCACTCTCCAAACTGTTCCATTTGATTTCTGTCTCCACTGAGACAGAACAGGGACCTGGGTCTGGGACCCCAAGGATGCCAGATGGCCAGAATAAACACAAGCAGAAATGTCACCACCCCTGCATTTCCTATTCAAAAATGCAGTGGTAGCTGGTTTTATCTCCCCTCTAACTGCCTGATTCAACTATTGACCCACATGCACAGTTGATCAAGGTTTGCCCCCGCAGCCCAGGCTGGAACGTAGTTACCAGGCAACACAACTGGAAAAGGAAGTCATGCCACCCTGAAAAGGAAAATTCCACAAGGTGCTGTTTTCAGCTTGTAAAATCAGCCAGGCGGAGCCAGCCCCCAAGCCAGTTCAGAGGTCCTTCCTTTCCTCTGTGCTGCCTCCTGGGGCTTGAGCATAGCCTTAGTAAAAATGTGTCTGGAAGTTTTTCTGGGGTTTCCTCTCGATTTCTACCTTGAGGAACCCAGGATCTTCAACTCGAGTAACACTGCTGTTCTCCCGAAACAGCTCTCGCCTTGTCATAGCCAATGGGGACCTCTAAGTCTTGATATTTTCGATCTCTGTAGCATCTGATAACTTATGTCTTTTTCTTCCTCAATGTTTTTCTTCCCTGGATGTTCTTTTTTCCCCCTTGACTTTCTTGACATCATTGCTAGTCATTATGGACCCTGATGACTCCCAGCAAGACAACCATGATTGCTTCAAATTGCTCCTCCCAACGAGACTGAATGCTTCAAATGGACTCAAGGTCACAGCATTATTTTATATCATTGTTCATTCCTTTTGGTTTTTAAATTAAAACATTTTCCTCCCATTAAAAGTACTCATTATATAATACAGTTATATATCATATACTACCATTACATCATGTTTTATAATATCATTATGGATGCTTTGGAAAGTTCAGAAAGAAAAAGGAAGAAAATGTGCCTCCATGGTCCTATAGCCCAGATATAAACATTATTATCATAATAGTCTATTTACTATATGTATTTAGAAATATCTGTGATTAAGTAATTTTGTACAAAATTAATTTTGCTATTTTAAAAAGTTTTTATATACCAGAGTCACTGTAGAAAAATTGAAAAATATAGAAATAGAATTTATGCTCCAGAAGAGCCACAGTTAACATTCTTGTTTTTCCTTGCTGTTATGAACTGGCATGAAGAGGTGATTGGAAAGTTACCATCTGCAGCAGGAGTTCTGTTAATCTTTAACAATCAAAAAGCCCTAACAATTATTGTCTGGCCAGCGTGGGTTTTAATGTTATAAAACATCACTATTCAAGTTCCTTCACAATAGTAATAGTCATTATGTTGCCCTATGCAGTTCTTTGTTGGAAGGTAAATAAAAACATTTTATTTATTCTTTCAGCATGATGTCTAATTATTTTAATATTTTCTTCATCATTTACAGTAACAGAATGGGATCAGTTATTGCTGTATGAGCTATCGCATAACCTGTGGGACAAAACGGTGGCACAAGGCGAACTTCCAGATGTGGGGATGGAGAGGAAGAGGCGGGTAGGGGCAGAAAGAAGTAGAGTCAAGCTTTCCTCTCCAGGCTTTAGAACCCATTTGACCACACATTATTTAACTGTAGTTCTGAGTCAGAAGAACATATAAATTCTTCTAAACAGTGATTATCTCTTATTTTGATTAATTTATATTTGCTGGAAGAAGTCTCTAAGTGAGATTTCCAAACTGATCTTTGAATAGCGTGTCTTCTATGCTCTTGTGTCCTTGAGAATATAATATAATATTTGTTGCCTTTGCACATTGGCTGAGTTTGAAAGTTTTGGTACACAATTTTACTTTTACTTATTTTTGGCATTTAGTGCTTTGTTCGATAAATCTAATGACAACCCGAGTTTTATTCTTTTGAAAAAATGTCTTTCCTGTCCTTGAAAATATTATTTTTTGCTATTCAGATTTGTTTTTGTCAAATAATTTTAGCTATATCTTTTTATTCAGTTCATCAGAATATGGTATGGGTCTCTTAACATAAGAACTGAGGTATTTTACTTCAAGTCAACAAAGCTTTCTTCTTTTATGTCTTTAATTATTGTGTTGGACCCAGTGATTGTAATCTTTGTGTTTAGGATACTGAAATTCCTACAGTAAACCTTTATTTTCTTTCCCTTGGTTGTGCCATTCTTTAATCATTATTTATTTTTTAAAATCTAAATTTTGATAGAGGATTTTGAATTATTTTTTATAATATTGATTTGATTTTTCACAACTTTAGTAATATATTACTATCTTCTATAAGGATACAAATTGTATTATTGAATTTTAATTTCTTTCTATCCTTTCTTATGTTGCATGTATTTTATCTTATTTTATTTCTTGAGTTTCAATCTCAGCTCCTTAGCTTCTCCTCCTGTATGTTAAAGACAATGTCTCTCTATAGTTTTCTAAGGATAACAAACTATCTAAAATGATTCCTTCCTTCTGCTCTGAACCTTCATTGAAAAGTTTAATTTTCTATTGATTGAAGGTTTTTTAAGGCTCTTCGTAAGGCTCCATATTTTTTTCCTATTCTCTGAAAAGACAAATCTACTCATATTGAGTGTTTGACAAAACAAGGTGTGTGGATTGCCCTTGGCCCTGTTTTCTGCCCAGTGGGTCTAGAGCAATCTCCACCAACGTGCTGCAAGCAAGTTAATGTGCACAGCTAGTCATTTCCCAAGACTAGAAAGCCTTTCATTGACTCCAATGGGTTTTGCTGAAATGCACTCATTTACCACCTAAGGTCAAGTACTCTTGAAGTAAGTAGGACTTAAAGAAAATGAACCTACAATTCCGTGCATGCAGACCTTCTTGACTCTTAGAAAGCAATGCACCATTCTCTCTCTCAATTCCTCTCCCCCGGTGTTCTCCCTTTCTCCCTCAGTAGATTCCTAAAAGTTATTTTCTTCATTATACTGTAGAGAAGTAAGGAATTGATAGAAGTGGTAAAAGACCAGTTTGGTTGTCAGTAAAAATGCAACAGAGTTGGCTTTCTAATTTTCTGGTTCCTAATTTTCTGTACAATGGGGGAAAGAGATAAAAGGTCTCCCTATTGACTTCTGGGCAAGCAGGCAGAGGGAAGTCCAGCACTGGTGCTCTGTTTTGTGTGTTCAGTATGGTACTGAATGTAGATATACTTCCCAGATTGGAAAATTAGGTTGATTCCATAGCCTAATTTAAGGTACTGGGAGGTTCCATCTCTTTCTATGTCTACATGACTATTTTGGTAAGAAGTTGTAAGGGGTTTCTTTTTCAGGAACAAAACTAGCTCCCTGCTCTGGCTTCCTGGTGACGTGATCCACTTCCACCGTTGCTACCACCAAAGCATATTTTGCTCTCTTTGAGAATACATCTCTAGTCCTCACTTTCCCTAGGGGCATCAGTACAGTTCCTAGAGGCAGTTATCTAACTGCTACTGGGTATCTGCGTCCAAATGTCCCTTAAGTACCTCATGTCTGTCAGTTTCACTCCCTTGCCTAGGCCAGTTCTGCTATATTTCTATCTTGGTAGGTGATAGCAACATTTATTCACTCATCTAAATCAGAAACATGCGAGTCTACCTAGAATTTCATTTCTTCTCAAGCCCTCAAATCTAATAAAATAATGTTAACTAATAGCTAGCACTTAATGATATGTTTTAAACATATAAACATTACTCTTAAGCACTTTTCACATGTCAATTTATTTAATCTCTGTGATTACCTTATGAAATAGGTCAGGGCTGGGACTAGGGTGAGTCAACTGAGGCTCCCAGGGAGCAAACTTGAAGGGAAAAACCACTGTTAGGGCTGCACGCTCTTCACTTGCACTGCCCATTCCAGCCCTGTTCTTTTCTATACCACCATGTTCTAGGTGAGGACACTAAGGAACAGAAAAGTGAAATAACTTGTCTGAGCTCACACAGGTGGCCTGAGACAGAATTGAGATTTGGAATCTGACTCCAGAATCCACACTGCTCCTCATGCATCACCTGCCCCTCTTCTTAAATCTGCCTTTTCCATTTCTAAATTTGCAACCCCTTATTATCTAGTCCCTACACTTTTGTGGTAATTTAACTGGCCTCCCTGCCTTTAACAGAGCTGCTGTCCCATCTGTCAACCTTAATACTGTTGGAGTTATTCTTGAGTAACTTGAGTAATTGAGAGATGCTTTCAATTCTCCTTAACCTGCATGCATGATTTGACCAAGTTTAGCATTCATTCCTCCAGGCATTTAAAGATGGAAAAGAGACCTATTTGGTGGACTAGAAAAACATAAATGGGAAAACACTGAAGCTATATTAGCACTCCCATGTTTTCACTTGTAATTCCAGGTCAAGTGTTTTTGTGTATATGCATTCTTCTCCATAGAATTGTTCCTAGCAGAGATGAACTTACGTCTCCTTCCAATTCATGGTTTCATTACGTAGGTTCCCATATTAACTGGCCATGGAAAGCAAGAGGAGTGGGTTTGTGTATTGGACCATCACCCCAGCAGGTTAGCAGTTGTCCTTCATAGGAGCCCTACTCTCTTCCAAGGGCCTAGTTTTCATAGATGGCTCCAGGCTTTAGCTCCATCCTAGCATACCAAGACTAGCTTCTTACTGGATGCCCTATTCTAAAGCCAGACATCGGAAGAGAGTGTCTTCATTTCATTACTTTATTTATTCACACAGTGGAATTACAGGATAGTCATTTTCATCTTGTGATTAATCTGATTTAGGGAAATAACTTTAGTCATGGATGATATAAAAACATTTCTCTCTCTAGGTCATGTTGACCAGTATAAATGGTTTCTAATCCCCTGTATATTATTAACCCAAAACATTATTTATTCTCTGAGTCTCAACAGGTCATTGTGACTTTGATTTATCATTTGGAGGGAGAAAAATATAATATTCTTTACAGAAAATTCTCAAAATTAGTTCAACATCTGCCTTATATTTTTATCTCAATCCCCCACATTATGTGCATAGGACTTTAGGAAATACCCATAGCATTTCATTGCTAAATTGAAAATCTGATCATTAAGAGTTACATCCAATATCTGTTAAGTGATTTCTTTGTGCCAGGCACTGGTCTCCATGTTTTATGTACCTCAACTCACAAAAATATTCACAACGTTATGAGATGGGTGCTATCATTACCTCCATTCTACAGATGAGAAAACTGAAGCACAGAATGGTAAAATATTTTCCCCAAATGACCCAACTGGCAAGTGACAGCGCCAGGCTTTGGCCTAGGCAGTCTAGCTTCAGAGACCTCATTCTCATCTACTCTGCTAGCCTGCTTAAACCCTATAGTATGTCCCATTTGAGACAGGACAAAGGCAGTGTTCCTTAGCACAGAACACATTCCTCTCTAGCTCCTTACATGTCAGATTTATCAGTACCAAACAGCTTATTGCCACCCACACATGCCACGGTAATCCATGCCTATTAGGTCTCTATGCATCCTCTCTTCCAGGCTCTTCCTCCTCTTTCTCTGCTGTTCAGCTGGTTTCCTCTCCCTCTCCCCTACCTCTTCTCACCTCTCCCACAAATTATTGCTGTGCTGGGCCACTTCTCTGGCTTCCATGTCTTCTCTTTCCTTCCCATCCCTTTCATCCATCCATTCCTAATGAAAAGAAGTAAAGTATTATCTCAGGGATGTGTGAACTTTCCTTAAAAGTAAAGATTATGTTCAATATCTGATAAAAAAATGGAAAGTGACATAACTGTGATTCAACCCAATCCCTTTGAATTGTCTTTGAATGGTCCTTGAATGCGCTTTTGATTTTTAGAACCAAACCATCATTGGAATTATCAAATTATTATTTCAAGTATAAGGAAACTCAATCCCAGGAAAGTTGACTTGGCCAAGGGCTCACAGTTAATTAGTGACAAATTCCAGGTTGTCTGACTCAGAAGCGTAGTCTCCTGTGTACCTTTCAGCCTAGTTCGATAAGGGAGAGAAAATGGAAAATATTTTTGCTTTACTTCCTGTTCCATATTTTCCCCTTATATCAGCAATCCATTATCTTCCCTTGGCTTAAGTTTGTGATACTTAAGTAAGTGTCTGCTTCTCTTTTTTTGAGAGGGTGCTGGGCAGATTTCCTTAGCTCTCTTCTCTTTCTCTCCCTTGTCTTCCCCTCAGGCTAACACTTTCTCTTGCCTGTCTCTAATACAAGCCTCTGAGTGCTTCTAAGAAAACATTATACATACTACTATCTTTATTAATTCCTGAGGTATTTACTCTAATAATACTAGTGCCAAAATGTAGAAATCATGTGTCTGTTATATGGATGGCATGTGTAATTTCATTGTCCATCATTAAAAAGAAAATGTTACTTTAAACTTCTGCGTGTGTGTGTGCAGTAAATAAAACAACTTGACCCTTGGAGAAAATTAAAATGTAGGTTCAGCTAAGAGTCGATATTGTGGTCATGTGCCTTTTCCCATTAAGAAGAAGCAGTAAAAGCATCTAATAAGGACCGTATGTACGGACCAGCGCACACAGACGTGCGCAAGAATACGTGGCCTCAGTGAGAGGTACCAAGGTTTAAAGGTCATAGAAAAGAAAGCAGCTTCACAGACATCAAGGAAATAGCAACTATTTACCTATAGCCAGACATTTCAAATACTAGCGTGGATCCTAGGACCACTTCAAAGGGAACTGGTCAGGAAATAGACAAGTCATGTATTTGAATACTTCTGAGATTCCGGAAATTCAAAAGGAGAGCCTTCAGATATTTGCATTAAGGTAACTCATGAGCAATTACTTCATTTCTGGAAATTGCTCAAAGTCTTTTGTGGAAAGAGGAGACTAAGACCATTTTCCGGCCTTGAATGATGCCTGTAAACTGTTAGAAACTTGGGGCATGTTTAAAGAAATAAATCCCAACGTCATGAAAAATATATTTTATGTCTCAAAAACAAGGTATTTTTCTTTTGGAAAGCAGCACTCCATGAATTACTTTCTCTCCCAGGTAATTGAAAATTGATCTTTGAGGTGTTTCTGAAACAGATTGTACCATTTTAATTTGCAGAAGTGTAGTTGATGCTTTTTAGGAGAATATATAGGTGGGGGAAAACCATTAATTTCAATGACAATGTCGACTTTTTCATCATTGAAATTAAATGCTTAAAAAGCTAAGTTAAAAATGTTCTTTGGTACACAGCAAATGAAGAACTTCCTTTTATAATTTTTTATTTTTAGGGACACTGATCTTAGGATCATATATTCCTCATAAATAGATTAAATGATTAAGATTCTAAGTGCAATTATTTGAAGTAGTAAAAACAAAACAAGTAGACTATGGTTATTTCATTTCTTGGTTTGTTGACTTTTGCAAAAATTATCCCCAGGACTGCTTATTTTTAAACAAGCAAAAATGTTTGGGCTCCAAATCCATAAAAGTAGGAATCAGCCTTTCAGAAAACAAATCCCCCATTGGCACTATTCCTAGCATAGTATTTGGGAGTAGACTTCTGGTATAAAGGATTTAGCTGTAACCACTTTTCCATCATGTAAAATTGGATTTGCTTTTTTTAAGGCATGTGCTTCCCCAGAAAACCTCCCACAGGGAGGCAGTGTGGTCTAGAGAATGAAACACCCATCTTACCTTCCTTTGAGCTTTGCCACTGACTTCTATAGGATCACCTCCAAAGTTTTTGTTATTTTTTAATCTCCTTATTTTAGTCCCCAAAACAACTTTTTCTTCTATGTAAAACTCATCTATTGGGTTTAGCTAGATTTGTCTTTTAATTAATAATATGCTTATATGAAGGATGAGGGAAAAATTCCTTATCCACGTATGAGTGACTGGCAAAATTTTATTAGGAATGCACAGTCTCAAGTAGAAGTTGACCCTTTGCTCCACACACCTTACGGCCTCTCAGACATGTCAGAGTTCCCCACATCACAGGCTCATTTCAGGTGGGTAAAGCAATTTGGGCACATTAACTTGTTTGTTCAAATTCTTCTAAAATCCTGTCAGATTCCAAGCACCGTTCTAGATTCTGGGCATGTAGAAGTGAAAGACAGTTTCTGATTTTAAGGAGTTCACCACCTAAGGTCAGGAAGACAGCTCGAGGGAAATAGTACAGCATGATAAATGTCACTGTAGCACTGTGGAGGCACAGAGAAGGGACAACTGGTAAAGGTGAGGGGGAAGAGAAGACGGAGAGTTTTCTGGAGGCATCCAAAAATGCTTGCACAAAAGCACCGTGATATGAATGTTCCAGACCTGGGAAAATGTGTACAGGTTTGTGTTGGTTCTGTGTAAGGTATGTAAGAAGTGCTGGCAGGAAATAAGTTTGGACTGCTTGTGATTGGTAGTAGTTAGAAGATTTTCAGCAAAGGAAGGACATGATTATATTTGCATTTTTGGTAACTGCCTGCTGAAGCCAAGATGAGAGGGAAGGTGGAGAGCTGAGGGTGCTACATTACACCCATTAGAAAAAATGATAAGGCCTGAGCTATGGCAGTGGAAGTGAAGATATAGAAAAAGGATCATATTAAAAATATTTTTGAGGCAGAATTTAAAATGTCTTCTAACTAGTTGAGTGTGTGGCCAAGTGAAAGTGCAGAGTTTAGGTTGTCTCTCAGTATCTGGTTTCAGCGGCTGGGGGAAAGCAAAGCATGACATATATGCAAGAGGAGGTAGAACTTTGGGGTGATGAATGGTAGTGGGCTAAGACTGAGGTGCTGGGGCTTTGTACTCAATAGCTGCTCCACAAATGGTAGTTCATTCTTTTCTCCTATTTCTTTTTTTTTTTAAGATTTTATTATTATTTTTTTTTTAGAGAGGGAAGGGAGAGAGAAAGAGAGAGAGAGAGAGAAACATCAATGTGCAGTAGCTGGGGACCGTGGCCTGCAACCGAGGCATGTGCCCTGATTGGGAATCGAACCTGCGACACTTTGGTTCACAGCTCGCGCTCAATCCACTGAGCTATGCCAGCCAGGGCTTTTTTTCCTATTTCTTTTTCTGTGGAATATTTGTAGGTGCCTAGTAGACACTAGTGACATGAGCCTGGGCTGGAATTAAGTCTGCAATTAATCAACATTTAGATGGCACTTTTAACTATGAAAATGGATGAAATTGCCTAGAGACATGTATGTAGAGTTAAAAAAAAAAAGAGGAGGCAAAGGTCTGAGCTCTGGGGAAAATCCATATCAAAAGGACAGAGAGCTGTGGAATTATTAAAATCTGTTGTTTTCTATGTTCCATTTCTACCTACATATTTCAGGTGGGTAGAAGACTGGATGTTTAAAATTTGGCCTGAGAGACATGCCACCAGTTTGGTAAAAACAACTGGGTTTACTCAGTGCAGTCTAGCAGTAACATAATTTTTTATAACAATACAAAGAAGAAAACTTAATCACTCAGTATTATTGATTCTAAAAGTGTATCTAGTGATTAACCCAAATTCTGAATTAATGCAACTTAAGGAATGTGGTTATGAACTTTGTGGCAGAGAATATATTTACTTGATCTACCTCGAATATTTGGATGCATTTGCCACATCTAAGAAGATTAGATCATGTTTTTGTAGTTGCTATTTTTCTGTTGCTATCCTTTTTGGTTTATTTGGCCAAGTTAGTAATCTACATGGAAAGAACTATGCTTAAGACTTTTTTTCCCATTCTGGTTGTCTTCAATTTCAAACCAAGAAGGTCATCTCCAGACAACTTTATCTCTGAGAGGCTTCCTTTTCTTTTTCCCAAATAAAAAGCTGTGGTCTAAATACACTGGAAGGAACTACAGATGCCTGCTGTTTTGTCGAAAGGTGTTATGATGGTGGGCAGTGGGGCTCTGTGTGGCCGTGAATCAGACAGACTGTTGGGACCCACAGGAGGGGAGAGAGAGAAAGAAGAGGCATGGAAGAGGCAGCTGGAGCCTGAGTAAGAAAGGTTCGCTGATGTAAGTTAAATTGGGAATGAGATTTACTTAGGATGTAGCTTAAAAAAAATTCTGTATCAGTCTTGAAAAACATAAAGAGAACAGAAATTTATGTTTGACTTTTCTCCCTCTATTTCTATTTTGATGTCTGCTGAAGAGGTTCCATCATTTGGAGCCTGCTGTGCACCAACTTGGATCCTCATGCTGTCCCCACACTGCCTTCTGAGCTGCTAGGAGTTGACTTGGTGAAATCCTGTGATGAGTCCTAGTCATATGAGCACATCTCTCTGGTTTTCTTCTTCTCCCCTCTTTCCTTCGGAACAGTGTATTGTTGCTCAATCTCCTTACCCCCTATTCTATTCCCAAGCCATTCCGGGCCTTAGTAGGTATTCAGGTTGTTGACACATAGCTTAATAAATAAATCTATGCTAATATGTAAGTGGTTAGGAACTAGATCTCCAGGATTCTCTGTGCATATCAGGAGAACAAGTTACTAGAGATGGTAACTATTGAGCTACAATGAATTTTTCTGTCTCACTCAACAGGATGGCTTTATAGGTGGAGATGTCAGGAAAAGGTTGTAAAACCATGGCAGAGGGGATTAAGTAGATGGATGGCTGATAAATTTGTTTAAGCAAAAACTTGGATCTTTCTCAAGTGACCCTTGTGTTTAGAAAATTAAATCAGATTCACAGAGCAAGCCCACTATGGGTCAAAACACAGGAAATTAAATTTAAACTATAAATGCATCCTGAGGACCTAAAGCTTATAAAATAGACAGAGGAATACTCACAGTTATATACTCACTCATATTGCTCCAGACACACCAGCTTCCTTCTCTTCCAGCATCAAACACATACATTTCTTTCCTCAAAGCTTTCCGCTTGCTGTTCCATCAGCCTGGAAGCTCTCTGTTTAGATACCTCCATGCTTTGCTCTCTCCTTTCCTTCACTCCTGAGATCTGACCACACTATCTAAAATAGTATCACTCCCATCACTCTTTAGCCCCAACTGTATTTTTCTTCAGAGAAATTACATACTACTGAACTGTATGTATTTATTTGTTTGCTTGTTATTGTAGTTAATGAATACATTATGAATGAATGAATAGTGGAGCTGAGTGTAGACCTCAAGTCTTGGGTCCACAATCCACAGAAGAGAAGTGATGGGGGAAAGGAGAATGGAGAGGATCTGACAGGCAGTATGTCAGGTTTATCCCTCCACACAATGTTGGAAGTAAAAACAGAGGGGGTCATTCCCAGGCTGTCACAAAGAAGTCCCCTCAAGCCTGGAGCTGCTTTTACCTTTAGCTCCACCCAATAAAGTATGGAGACTTTTTTTGTAGATTCATAATCACTGTGGGACATATTTCTAAGATCGTGATGATCATTTCAGTGGTTAACTGCAGGAGAAGAAGACTAGGAGACTTCATAGAGGAGCAATAAGAGGGGCAGTGGTTATAAAAACTTCCAAATCCATGATCATTATTCTGGGAAGGGCATGAGTTTTTCAGGAATTCAGGTAAATAGCTGGCTTCAAAGAAAGTGGGGCATTGGTGCCTACCTCTTAAGGTTGTTTTGTTGTAGATCAGGTAAGATTCTGTGTGTAAAAGACTAAGCAAAGTGCTTGGAGAATAATCATCACATTGAATGACAATTGTTATTATTGTTATTTATACAAGTGGGTATGATTAAGCAGCTAATCTCCAAGCTTCATTCCCCCTCATGAATTTCCCAAATTTGCCCAGGCTACTGGGTGGAAGAAAAGTTTCCACAACATACATGAAGTATGTTGAGCTCTTCAGGAACAAAAAAAACAACACTTACATATTACAATATACTCATTTTTATCACCATTGTAGCTTAAGAGTTCACTGTGCATTTTCATTTTCCTAAAGACTTAAACTCAATGAATCCCAAAATACATTTGGCCAATTGTTTTTTAACTTGATTTTTGAAGCTGCATGCTTAGAAGAAAGCTTATTCCTATGTTATTAATTATTTATATATAATTAAAGATTTCCAACCAGTTAAAAAGCATTTCCAAGATTTATTTTTCCCTTGGAAATTGGAGTTCCTTTGGTTTCACTTTGGACTGGAAACACTAGTCATGTCAGTTCTACCCAGGCAGGAACAACACTTTTTGAAAACACTAAACAAAATTTGTGTACCTATGTATTCCCACGAGATAGCATGGGGCCTGGTAAATAATAGGTGCTCAATACTCATCAAATGGATAGACAATAACTGGCTCAAGTTTTGTGACCTCAGTAAGTATTTGTATTCAAGGGTCCTGATTTGAGATTTCCTTCCTAAATACACTCTGTGTAGTTATAACGAGTTTATTAACTTCCCAAGGCTGCTGTAAGAAATCACCACAAACTGGTTGGCTTTAAAAATTTATTCTCTCACAGTCTGGAGGCCAGAAGTGCAAAACAAAGGTGTTGGCAGGGCTGTGCTCTTCCGAGTGTTCTGAGAGAGAATCCTTCCTTGCCTGTTCAAGCTTTCAGTGGCTCCAGGTGTTCTTCGGCTGATGGCTGCCTAACTCCAATTTCTGGTTCTTTCTTCTCATGGCCTTCTCCTCTACTATCTCTTATAAAAACTCTTGGATTTAGGGCCCACATGAATAAATCTCGATGATTTCTTCTTGAAATCCTTAGCCTGGTTAGATCTGCAAAGTTGCTTTTCCAAATGAAATCGAATTCACAGATTATGGGAGGTGGGTCTGTATTTTAGAGGGATACTATTCAACCTAGTACAGGGAGTTAATGGAAATTTCAACATTTGCAGTGAGATTATCTTTCCTTTTACCAGTTTTTCTCACTACATCACTGTATGCAGATTTTTTTGAAGTTTTGTAACTGAGAAGTTTGAGGACCTGGTTTGTGTTTCAATCTAATATAGGTTAGAAGACAGGGAGAAACAAATCAACATTTTATCTACAGATGGGAGAGATACAGCAAACATTGAAAACTGGTGGGTGGAGATAGGAAGTTAAGTGAGTGCTCAAGAGGTAACGTTACTCCCAACCCGATGACGTCTGCATGATATATTACGGATGGGTATCTGAAACATGGTTATTTGAGTGATGACAAATGCAAAAGGATAGTGGTTTTGATGGTAAAAGAGGGCCACTTTGTAATAATCTCAGTGTTGCACTCTTTGAGAGGGACAAGTGGTTTGTGTAGAGAATTGATAAGCCATAAAGACAAGGCCAGAAACTCCTGGGATCAACAGTTTAAAATGAAAGCTCCAGAAAGAATACTGATTAGGAAAGAGACCTGGGGTAGATTGTGGCTCCTATATTGAAACCATCTGCATTTGATTTGGCAGTAGTAAAGTGCAGTCTTAGAATGTATAAATATCAAAAGAAATAGTACATCAGCAGTAAGTAAGTTATTCCAGTGTTAAACAAGGAGCCCGTGAGAACACTTTCAGAATTATTGTAACTCTGATCAGCATTCTATTGAGAGGAAATTGTGGAAATTGAAATGTTCAACAGGTGGCAACTTCAGTAAGGTTTTTTTTTTTTTTTTTTTTTTGCCAAGAGAAAATAAAACTTTTGTTGCATAAATGAGCCAGTATTATGTAAATGAAAAGATGAAAAGATTCTTGGAGAAAAGGGAGAAGTCATGGAGTAAAAAATGTCCTGAAAGAGAAAGAACACACTGAATACGCTAGAAATAGAGCTTCAGCCCTCCAGGAAGGCCTTGATGCCTAAAACACCCACTGTGCTGGTGGAGAACCCAGTAGTAATTGGAGTAGAATTCATTTCATTCTAAGGCTTCATTGTTGAAATTGGATTTAATGCACAGCATTTTATGAAAAATGAAATAACTAAAATTTATTTGTAACATCCAGTGTTATAGAAAAGTCATAGAAAAGTATATTTGTGAAAATGGAAAGCACCTGCAACTTTGGAGGTTAGGAAAAACTGCATTTGTATTTGGGATCTCAAGGGAAAATTGTAAATCTATCTTTTCTGTCACTGGAAATTTCTTTTGGTGAATTCATAATCAAACTTGGGCAGTTGAAGTTAAATAGTAAGGATACTATTGAAGATATGAGGATTTATGAAGAAATGCAGGTACACATTTGCCATGTGAATGTGCTTGCTTATATACAAATAAAATCGATTACTCCCATTTAATTTATGTCCTTTCAGAATGGTTGATATAATAATATCCCTAGAGCTTCATTTTCAGCTTAAGCCTCTTAGATTCCCTTATTTTCCTTTCTGTCTTGTGTAACCATCATTCTCTCTGCCCCTTTTCTGGATGCGCGAGGGTACGCAGCCTTATTTCATCCTCACCGCATCCACATTTTCAGCCAAATTGTCCCAACATGTATTTTTTCTAGGTTTTTTTTTTGAGTTTGATATTAAAAAGAAATAAATTTTAATATACATTATATATAATTCAAGATCCATCTTTGATTGCTAAAAAGTATAATCAACTCATTAGTTACATGACCTACTTTTCAGTTTTATTTAATAGTGTGAGAATGAGTTTCTGATTATGTCTCCATGGGAAGGCAAATCTACCTATTCCTTGAATGTTCTTTTTTTTCCCCTCAAATATCCTGCCACTTATTCTCTGATGCATTTTATGATGTTGAAGATTTACTTATCAATTTTCAAATTTCCAGAGTAATGGTCCACTATGAGGATAGCTCAGAACTTTAAGAGAGTGTATGATAATCAAATGAAGAATGAGAAAAAGAAATAGAATTTCTATTTATAAGTATACTTACATAAAAAAATCAAGAAAAAATTAAGCCTGATTAATATACTATAAAATATATGGAATGGTAACCCATATATATGTTTTATAAATATAGATATAATATGTATGCATTTAAAAATCCAATTGGTGTTTTAAAATATATTTCTTTTTTATATTTTTTAGCATTATACTTTAGACTTGAAAATAACTAAAAATAAGCAACTTATTCAATAATACATCAGAATTTTGAACTTAGGCTTTTCTTACATACATTTTCCTCCCTGAAAGTTTCCCCTTTTTGACACAGAAGTAGACTCACATTTTCTGGTCTGCAGAGCTGTGTCAGAATCTCTCCTTGCTGCATCCTTGGGCAGAAAACAGGAGTGCCCGGAAGTCTTGAAAAGAGACCCCTGAAATACTCCAGGGCACTAACAGGCTAAAATAATGACTGGCTTTCACATCTACATCTGTTTTGAAAATTTGGTCTATTATATTAACTTTTGCTTTTCTATGTTTTTTTTTTTCTGCTCAATTACTGCATTAAAACACACAATCACTGGAAAGTCCTCTTTGAGTACTGTGGTTCAACCTAGTTCAAATTTAGTAACTTGCCAAATCTTAGTTTTAGCAGAAGGTTCCAATCTTGTGGAATTTTGGGGTGGGAGTAGGGGTGGGGGGAGGATTCCAGCACCAAAGGTAGCAATGTATGACTAGATTAGCTTCAAATAAATAGGTGTATTTTCTTCCTGGTAACTCACTGTTCTTTCTGTTATTGTGGTTTGTCTTTCTGCAGCAGTCTGTCAGTCTCTGCTTATGACACAAAATTTAGACCTTAGCCCCTATAAAATAAGACATTTATTAGTTGTCAATAAATACGATAATGTGGTTACAGTGTTAGAGTTTTTTTATTCCTGTGCTTCTTTCCCTTATTACTTTGAAAATCTTTCTTAGAAAAAAACCTCCTTTTCTAAAAACTCAATTTGTCCTCACTTCAATTAAAAATAATTATTGAGCATATACTACATTCCAGGCACTGTGCTAAGGCATTGGTATGGAGCAGTCATCAAAAGAGATCCAGTCTTTGTCTCTCAGGCAATCTACAGTCTATCAAGCAATTCAGACAAAGAAGTTGTGAAAGAACTTCATAGTGCTATGAGTGTCCTTTTAATTATTATTTATTTGAGTTATAATTCATATACAATATTACGTTAGTTTGGGGAGTACACCACAGTGATTCTATATTTGTACCTATTGCAATATGCTCACCACAATAAGTCTAGTTAACCTCCATCATCATACATAGTTACAGACTTTTTCCATATGTGATGAGAATTTTATTTACTCTTAGCAATAAAGGACTATTAACTATAGTTGCCACAGTATACATCACATTCCTGTGACTTAGTTATTTTATAACTGAACATTTGTAGCTTTTGACTTCCTTCACCATTTTGCCCACCCCGCCTCCTTCTTCTGGCAACCACCAATCTCTATATCTATGAACTTGTTTTTGTCTGTTTCTTGCTTTTTAGTTTACACATTAAGTGAGATCATATAGTATGTCTCTCTCTGACTTTTTCACTTAGCATAATGCTGTCAAGGTACGTCATGTTGTCATACATGGCAAAATTTTATTCTTTTTTATGGCTGAATAATATTTCATCATTCATATTTATGTATATACATATATATATTATCTTCATTATTGATGAACACTTAGGTTGTTTCCATATCTTGGCTACTATGAATAATGTTGCAATGAACATGGAGGTGCATATTTTAGTGTTTGTGTTTTCTTTGGATACATACCCAGAAGTGGAATTGATGGGTCATATGGAAGTTTTATTTTTAATTTTTTAAGAACCTCTATACTATTTTCCATAGTGGCTGCAGTCATATGCATGCCCACCAATAGTGCACAAACATTCCCTTTTCTCCACATCATTTCCAACACTTGTTATTTCTTATCTTTTTGAGAAAAGCCATACTAACAAGTATGAAGAATATCTCACTGTGCTTTTGATTTGCTATTCCCTGATTAGTGATGTTGAGCATCTTTCCATGTACCTCTTGGCCATGTGTATATCTTATTTGGAAAAGCATCTATGCAGATATTCTGCCTACTTTATAATTGGGTTATTTATTTTTTGCTTTTGAGTTGATAGGAATTCTTTATACATTTCAGATATTAACCCTTTATTGGAAGTATGATTTGCTAATATTTTCTCCAACTTTATCTATTCTATTGTCTCTTCATTTTGTTAATGGTTTTCTTTGTTGCATAGAAGCTTTTTAGTTTAATATAGTCTCACTTGTTCTTTCGGCTTTTGTTGTTTTTGCATTTGGTGTCAAATCCAAAATATCATCTCTAAGACCAATGTCAAGGAGCTTACTGCCTGTGTTTTTTCTAGTAGTTTCATGGTTTTAGGTTTCACATTCAAGTCTTTAAATCATTTTGAGTTAATGTTTGTGCATGGTGTGTGATAGTGGTACGGTTTCATTATTTTGCACGTTGTTGCCTAGTTTTCCTAACATTATTTTTGAAGAGAGTATCCTTTCTCCATTGTATATTCTTGGTTACTTTGTTGCAATCAACCATATATGGGTGGGTTTATTTTGGGGCTCTTTATCTGGTCTATGTCTGTTTTTCTGTCAAAATCATACTGTTTTGGTTACTACACCTTTGTGTCATAGTTTGAAATCAGGCTTTGTTCTTTCATGGGAATGTTTCAGTTATATGTAGGCTTTTGTTGTTCTATATGAATTTTAGAATTATTTGTTCTATTTCTTTTTTTTAAATATTTTATTTATTTATTTTTTTATTTATTTTTAGAGAGGGAAGGGAGGGAGATAGAGAGAGAGAGAGAGAAACATCAATGTGTGGTTGCTGGGGGTTATGGCCTGCAACCCAGGAATGTACCCTGGCTGGGAATCGAACCTGGGACACTTTGGTTCCCAGCCCGTGCTCAATCCACTGAGCTACGCCAGCCAGGTATTTGTTCTATTTCTGTGAAAAAAAAAAACAACACACCACTGGAATCTTGATAAGGATTGTACAAGGTTTGTCCAGAAGGTATCCAGCCATGTACTATGAAGAACAGATACAGAAGATAAAAGATACAAGAAACGTTGTAAATAGGACAATGATGCCTCTGTCCCCTTCAAAGCAGGCACCTTGGGACCTTACACGGTTTTCCCATTCACCATCAGCTGCCCCATCATATTTTCCTGAATCTCATTGACAATCGAAATCTCTTCCCTTTCAAAACTGACTTTAGTTTTGGGAAAAGCCAGAAGTCACAGGGTGCCAAATCTAGGCTGTAGGGGGTCTGAGTCACCTGGTGATTTGATATTCTGCCAAAAAACTCTGCATGAGATGTGATGCATGAGCTGGTATGTTGTGATGAAGCTGCCAATCACCAGATGCCCATAGCTGTGGTCTTCTAAATCATCCAAATAATTTCTGTGGAGGAATGTTCAAGCTTAATATAAAAATCTGATGCAGATTCATTGCTATACTGGCTCAGTCATTTTGAACGTGATGGCCACACAGTACACATGCTCACTCAGTGGCGTCTACCGCCCCCACTGACAAGTACAGTAAAGTTATCATTGTTTACACATGTGCTTTCCAGTCCACTCTCCTTGGCTGCCAGGTTGCATCAATATCCTGCAAATCATTCTCATTATATTAACAATGGCTGGGCTTTTTCAGGAAAGACCTTGTATTAAATATGTAGATTGGTTTGGGTAGTATGGACATTTCAACTAAATTAATTCTTCTTTCTATCCATAAGCATGGAATATATTTTCATTTATTTGTGTCTTCTTCAATTTCTCTATCAACGTCTGATAGTTTTCAGTGTCCAGGTCTTTCACCTTTTGGTTAAATTTATTCCTGGGTATTTTATTCTTTTTGATACAATTGTGAATGGGATTGTTTTCTTAATTTCTCTAAGAGTTCATTATTAGAATATAGAAAAATATTTCTGTATATTGATGAGAGTTCTCTTTAAAAAAAGCATTTTGTCATCTGTTTCCAGTGGAAAGAAGCCAAAAGCTTTCTGGGCCTGTGTCTCCCACCCTGTCGGCCCACATGCTCCTGCTTCCAAAGTTCATACAGGCAAGACCATGGTGAAGAGGCTACAAAAGCACCTCTTATTTTCCTGTGGTTATTTAAAATGATTTGTAGCCACATTAAAAGTGAGATTAATTTTAGATTATTTTAAAGCATTTTTGTGGGTGTAGTTAGGTGTTTTCACTTGCAATGTGGAGTCTTGTGGCTACATTTTTGTAACAATTGGGATTCAAAAGTGTAATTGAACCAATCTCTCTTTATTCATTGTCACAGACCAAGTACAGCAATGACTGGACAGTGATTTGGATATGAAAGTCTTAGGAGTAATCTTGTTTTTTAGCAAACCAATAAAAAGTTAATATTTGCTTGTTTCTGGAACTTTGGGTTTGCAATTATATTTGATGTGAAATATTTTGCAGATATTACTATGTAAAATGATCTTCTTGTATGTACTGATCAATTAGCTTATTAATACATTTGGATAATTTGACAACTCCCAAAACAGAATTTTTTCATTTTGACTCATTTTATTTTACATACACACACATATGTATGTGGATACACATGTACGTGCATCTTTGTACAACTAAATGCATCCATGCAGAATCTTGGAACTTGTTCTATTACATCTGAGATGCAGGAAAAACATCAGAAATGCTTGCTTTCTGAATGCATTAATTATCTTACTAAGAATAGTTTTTTTTTCATATCTTTGCAAGTGAAAGAGAATGAATTAGGTAATCCTAATCGTGAACTTGTCTGTTGTAACTTATTTCTCATATGGGGCACTCATATTTTCCATATATTTAACAACCATAGAACAAAATTCTGCTGGTTATAAGATGAAAAAACAGAGAGAAAGTGAATAAGTAGTAGCAGAACCAGGAATAGAATTCTGAGCTTTATATTTTTTCCTTTGCGCTTAATTTCCAGAAGAGCTTGTGCAATGCTACAGAAATTTGGCTACAAAATATTAGGGAAATGTTCCTTCAAGAAATTTCTAGTGAGACAACCTTGCAAACTCGGTTAATTAGATTGATTAAGTATATCATTTTCCTAACTATGTGCTGTGGGTTATTTGTTCAAAAAAAAAAACCATGGGGAGCATTGTATTACATGAAATGAAATAGATTTCTTTACTGGAGGAGGTTTGGACTCTTTCCAGTTTTAATGTGCTCTGTAATCAACTAAAGGGGAAAAATAGTATGTTGCATTTTCCTAATTCATTCGATCTAAGAACCATTCTTTTGAGGAACCCCATTCAAATTTATGGATTATAGTTTAGAAAATATTTACCTAGAATGGTGACTTTTGTGTGACTTTGCATTTGATATAACAGTTTGTACTCTTGAAAGCTGCTTCAGAGTAGGAGTAGGAAGGTGTCATACCTATGAGTGAAGATTCTAGTCAGTGTATTGAGAAAAGAAATTTCTGACTAATTTTCTTTGAGTGTCTTTCTTATGGACTAAATGTATATGTGTCATTACCAAACTCATATGCTGAAGCCCTGAACTCCAGTGTGGCTATATTCAGAGTAAGGAAGTAATTAAAGTTGAATGGGGTCATAATGGTAGGGCCCTAATAATATGAGGCTACTGTCCTTATACGAAGAGATTGCAGAGGGCTCCTCCCTACTACCTGCACATTCCTGTCAGTTCTCAGAAAAAAGGCCATTTGAGGAATGCAGCAAGAAGGCAACCACCTACCAGCCAGGAAGATAGCTCTCACCAGAAACTAAGCCCTGCCAGAATTTGATTTTAGACTTTTTCACCTCCAGAACTGTGAAAAGATAAATTCCTGTTGTTTAAGCCACTGAGTTCATGGTATTGTGTGATAGTAGTCTGAGCAGACTAAGACAGGTTTTAAGGGTGAAAAAATCACCAGATTTTTTGTTTGAAGAAAATGGGAATAGTTATACTTTGCCTGCAATTATTGCCAGATGAGGAATTTTCTAAGGTAATATAAAAGTAGACAAATGAAGGTGCCCTCAGATATGGAAGAAATAGAAAAAATGGGAGGAAACATGGGAAACCTCAAAAACAAAAAACCCATGAAGGCTTCATATGGTGACCTTGAAATACATTCTACTTACCTTTATTATCAAGTCATTGAATTTCCAGGATTAAGTAGCAATGTGGTGAGGCAGGAGCAGTGATGATCAAGTGGCAATGAGGAGCACAAAGGCGGCAGTGCTGAACATGGAGCTGTCCTCCCATATCAAAGCAGTCTTTGGTGAGCCCGGCTCCATGGCCACTGAGAACTGGAATCTTTACCTCAAACTCAGCGTCATGACTTCGTGCTTCCTGAATGGCTCTCTAATGATGGGGGCTCAGCCTAGCACAGGCTTGCGTCTGCTTCTGCTTTCTGAGGTGATCAGGAACTACAAAATTAGACATAAGAAAGTAGTTCCAAAGTTCATTTCTTTTCTTTCTTTGGGAAGTTAACAGCATATGTGGGAGAGATCACACAACCATTCACCTTGGAGACGACCCATATCGAAAACTCAGTAAAGAACCATAATCATTACATTCTTCTCCAAACGCAAATGGGGATGTGTGTGTGTGTGTGTGTGTGCGCGCGCGTGCGCGCGTGTGATCCACTTACAGTGATTTTAAATATGTGATTCAATTGTAGAGTTAAATTCCTATGCTTTTAGATTGTTTTTTTATTTATGAATCACATCAAAGTATTTAACAAGAACTTGTGGTTTAAAAAATATTCACTGTCAACTCAAACATGCAAGCATAAAACATTTTTTGGCTTCCAGTTTCATAGAGCACATGATTTCTCCAGGTGAACAAGAATGGACATTTGCTTGAGACTCAGAAGAGACCAGAGTCCATGAAAGAATTGCTTTGACTAACTCAAACACTGCACAGACCTGTCTTCACATTAGAGATCTGAAACAGTGCATGAAAGCAGAGACACAGGTGTTGACCAGGCCTGTAAATGAGCCCACTTTGTTTGTATTGCACACAATGACCTCCTTTCCTGGGAGGTCAAATTGCAAATGGGAGCTGAGAGTAGCACTTTGGAAACTAACAAGTGCTAATCTCGAGGCGATGCCATTTTTCTTTTAGACATTAGCTTGCTGGAGTTAGTGAAGATATTTCAAAGTTTTTCTTCCATCAATGTCCTGACTTGAGTACTTAAATACAAAGCTGCTAACAAAAGCAACCGAGGTAAAACAGACATGTACCTTGTTTTAGGAATTCTTTGAACAGCCACATTTTGGTGATTCTAACTGATGGTATTTTTATCTTTTAAGTCACCACCTTATACATATTGGGGAAAGATGTATAATACTTAAACACTTTAGCCTGGAATCTTCTACAGAACTGCTTGAAACAAGAAGCACCCAAATAAGATAGATGAACATGAACAAGGGTACCCCATTTGGAGCTGATAGCCTCACTTTCTTTTGGAAAGTAGGTACTCGACATAAATATATCCAAGTAAGTACACTGGATGTGCTTCCCTGGGTGAATTACCCTAAGAAAGAGAACTCTTGGATATAGATTAAGCTGCTACAATGAAGCTATAAAACTGAAGGCCAGTGAAAAGTTAGCACCAGTGAAAAGATTCTCACTGTCTGCTAAGTATGATATTCATCATGGTGATTTGAGAAGCCAAGAATGTCCTTAAAATTTGCTTTGGAAATCTTTTCCTTTCAAATCTTCTTAGCAACCAACATTTATGGCTGTCTTACTGTGCAATGTTACTGCAACAAAACCACTCACGTATCCAGGTGAGAGACTGTAGTTCAGTCCTAGAGACTGACGTGACATGCATCTCAGGGTGGGGGGCAGGGTGCAGATGGGAGGGGAGAACCTCACCCTGGTTTTCTGTGGAAGGTGCAAGGTGTCCCAGGTCTGCCTTTCTTTATTTTTTTCATTCAGAGTTGTTTAATAAGAAGTAGAGGTGACTGACCTTAATGTTGGCGGGGGCTGGGCATATGGAAACCTGTCTCTGGCAGGAGGAAGAGCCAACTGCAATCCATTCTTGCCAGAAAATGCAGGAACTCAATGCATAGGTGGTTTAGTGAACTGAAGAAGCTGTGTTATTAATCTCCTTGAGTACTTTTCCAAACATTCTAAGCTCTTTCAGGTAAATTTCACCTCCTCTTCTTTTTTAAACAATTTTCATTAAATTTATTGGGGTGACGTTTGTTTCTAAGGTGGTATAGGTTTCAGGAATACTATTCTATAATACATTATCTGTATATTTTATTGTGTGTTCACCACCCCAACTCAAGTCTCCTTCTGTCACCATATATTTGACTCCTTTTACCCACTTCTCCTCCCTCCTCCCCATTCCTCCTTTCCCTCTGGTAACCGCCGTGCTGTTGTCTGTGTCTCTGGGTCTTTGTTTCTCTGTCTTATTTGTTCATTTTGTGTTTTCTGTTTTATATCCCCCATATGAGATAAATCATATGGTTCTTGATTTCTTCCATCTGACTTATTTTGCTTAGGTACCTTCCTTCATAATCTCCTATGAAACCAGTCTCAGAGGACTTTTCTAGAGGCGAAATTGGGATTTTCACGGGGCTGAGATAGAATATCACCTACCAGGGTGAAAATATCTTCCTTGCATGTTTAAGTTCATTCAGTAGAGACCTGAGAATTGGGTAGAATGTAGCAAGGGGCCCATCTAGTCAAGATTTGCCTGCTTGCAGAAGCTGGCAAAGCAATTCCATCTTTGAGTAGGAGATTGCAGTGTACACTAAAAATGCTAACACACTCATTTTCACACCACCCTTAAACAGTTAAACAGAATCATCACTTTCCATATATGCACAGAGTAGTTGCCAAAACATAGAGCTTATATGTTTGAATGGTACTTCAAAAAATGTTTAAGCTTAAAACTTGGGCCCTGAGCAAAATTTTAAAAGTAAGCCTTCTTTCAAATCTTCACATAACCCCATTTTAGCCTCCCTGCTGAAACCTCCTTAAGTCTACCCACCAGTCCCTTTACAACTGTAACTTCAGATATTGTTTAAGGAATGGTCAGACTTCTGAACACAGACATCTCTATCAGAGGTGGAGAAAGGATTAGGATAAGAACTCGGACTATGCCTCAGTCTTTGAGAAGCATGAAGATGCAAACATAACTTCCCAGAATGAGTACAAATACACCTGGGCTGGGGAGCAGTGGTCTGGACAGTGGTGCCTGGGAACAAAGAAAGTCTGTAAAGGAAAGAGGGGTGGGGACAAGGGTTTTTCCCCCTGCTCTGTAGGATGCTTCTAGACAAGAGGAGATGGAAGGCCGGCCACAGGGAGAGGTGCTTGCAGGAGGGTGGAGTGGCAAAGATGTTGGACTAAGAAGAATTTTAGGGGCAACAGTGGTGTAGGCTGGTGGCAGCAGTGATGGTTGCCTGAAGGAGGAGGAGGGTGGGGAGTGCATGTTAATTGCTGTCACAGTGCTGGACTCACAGCCTGCCAGGCTGTTTGTACCACGAGGGCAAGCCGAGCACACCCGAGGCTTATGTTGTATGAACAAGTTACAGGGTCAGAGTTTTCTACTTTCATGCTTGTAAATGGAAGAAAATATATTCCTAACTTTTGAGCAAAATCTCCAAATTTCCAAAATCTCTGGGTAAAGACAGAGTGGGGTAACTGATGAAGAGTACTCAGAGCCAAGTAAGGAATCTGCAGGACAGTCCTTCTTTTTTTCTACTCAATTCAATGTGTTATTTAAATTAGATTACAAAATTAACTATTCCTTTTCACATATTCTTATTTGATTCTCATTAAAAATCCTGTGTTGTAGTTTTACTATTATTCCTATTTCACAGATGAGGAAATGAGGTTCAGAAAAGTGGAAGTGAATTACCTAAGATAATCAGGTAGCAGAACTAGACTAAGATTCAGTCCCTTTGGACACCCTGCTGTATGTCAGAGTCCTGGTGACTGTCCCGTAAACATTAAAAATTTTTTTTAAGATTTTATTTATTTAAAAAGAGGGGAAGGGAAGGAGAAAGAGAGAAAGAGAAACATCAATGTGTGGTTGCCCCTCATGTGTCCCCAACTAGGGACCTGGCCCGCAACCCAGGCATGTGCCCTGACTGGGAATTGAACAAGCAACCCTTTGATCCACAGGCCCACACTCAATCTACTGAGCTACACTAGCCAGGGCTCCTGTGAACTTTTATGAACTACCACATTATCCTCTATTTGTTGTCCCAAGATTAGCACTGAGCTGCTTTGGACATGAGCATGGTACCATGAGCATTTTTCTAAGCTTAGATGACAGAAGGACTGAAATTTGTTAGATTAGCACTGCAGAGTTTTGAATGAAGCCATACTGAAAACCCAACAAACAATATTTTTGCTTAACACAAATGCTTGATGACGTTGTTTTCAGAAGTACATGTTACGTCTTTAAATGCAGTTAAAAGAAGCTGGGCTTGTTGAAATGTAAGGGGTGTGCATGGTGGTCTTAATTTCTTCTGAAATAAAGTTTCATATGGATATTGTTTTAGAAAAAGCAAGAGGCAAGTAAAATGGAAAAACAACCCAATTAAACAGGTTCAATTAAACACATTTTTACTTGTGAAATAGATTCCCTTAAATCAATACAGCTTTTATATTCTACTCTATTTTGCAACATTTGGAACTTCCAAGTGTCTTTTTGAAAATGACTCTAAATAAATGGTCTGTTAAATGCACAGAGAGGCGGCAGCCCTGTGTCAGCGGACACTCAGGAAAGCGTGCTCTCTTGCGCTGATGAGGGTGTTTCATAGGCATTGGTCTTTGCTCTGCACAGCACTCACTTTTCCCCAGCGCCAAGCCCTGTATCACATGGGCCTGCCTCTCCTGCAATTTTGGCCTGCCAGTCTGGGCACTGGCAAGATCCTGACCATATGTTCAAAAATAAAAAAGATCAAAGAGCTAATAAGTAGTGGTCAACATGCCTGTAGTCAATACAAAAGAAGAAACAAAACAGGGCCGCAGCTTTCATTTCAGCCACCGTGCTAGAAAAGCCCCAAATCACTACCACACCAGTAACTGGAAGCTGAGCTCATAAAACATGGAATGGGTCTGTTTCAGAACATACAAAGAAAAATAAAAACCAACCCCCCAAACCAAAAAGACAATCAACTCCAAAACAAACAAATAACCCACCCTAAATAAAATGGGTGTTCTCAGGCATAGCAGATAACAGCATCTTATTTTGTACTTTTTGTACTAAGCCCAGAGAGCTTTCACAGCTTGTTTGTTTTGTACTTATGTAAATCGTTACGTCACTGCAGCTTTCAGACAGAGAGTCACAGGACTTGCTTCATAGGAACAAAGAGTGTTGACAATGAAACACAATATTTTACTTTCTGGGTGCCACTCTCTTCACATCTGCCTGAAGTCTGCCACCTACAAAGAGGTGCATAGCTTCTCTGTGCTGCTCTGTCTTCCCTCAGCTGGATTCTAGGGAGAGATGATTGATGCCAAAGAATAAAGTCTCCAAATCCATGATTTTCTTGGTCTCCCTTGTTGTATTTTTTTAGTACAACTGGGAGTGAATGATTACAAAAGAGCACCACAACAGCGTAATAACAGATGTGGCAAAGAACTGGAAATTAGTGGAAAGGTTAAATAGAACAGAGTATGATTTGGGCAGAATGCAAAGCTGCATTAAATTACTCTCATTCAAAGATTCCCCCAATTGCCCAATCTTGGAGGACCAATGTGAAAAACCAATAGCCAAAAGTGTGGTTTGGGAGACTCTGGAGAAAAGGAGAAAGGGCAATAGTGCGCCCAGATTTTAATGTATACGTGGACGCTAGAGTCAATCAGGCAGGCAGAAGAGGTGGTGAGCTCCAGAGTTCTCTGCCCACCCACCTTGATCTGGGAAGGAAGTCAGGGAGTTTTATGGCTTTGTGAAATTTCTGAAGTGCCCTCAGAGAGAATAGCTCGATTGGGAACGGTGCCTTGTTGCAGATGTGTACTTCTATCCCACAAATATCCATAAGCACTTAGTATCACAGCGGGGAGGACCAAGCAGTCTCAGACCAAGCAGCAGCTTGTATTTTTTTAGGGGCAAAGCTGCATCCAGTCATTCATTTATTGATTCCTTCTACTTTCATTCATCATTGAATAAAACTGCAGACACTGAGTCTGTTGTTGGCAGGACAAAAGACAGCTAAGACATGTTCCTGTCCCGACCTACTAGGCAGTGTCCCTGTCCCGTGGATGGTGTTGGCCAGAGGCCCCTGGTCACTGGAAGGTGAGTTACAGTCACAGTTCTTTCTAACTACGGCTGGCAGTGCTGCAGTCTTTCTGTGCACATCCACTCTATCACGTAGACTTTTTTTAAAAAATTTATTATTTTTTCTATTATTGACTCCAGAAAGAGGGAAGGGAAGGATAAAGGGAAAGAAGATCAATGTGAGAGAAACATGGATTTGTTGCCCCTTGCATACCCCCAACTAGGGACTGAACCTGCAACCCAGGCACGTGCCCTGACTGGGCATCGAACCCACAACCTTTCTATTTGCAGGATGACATCCAACCAACTGAGCCACCCCAGCCATGGCTAGGCCCTTAACTTCCTAAAAAAATAGAGAAGATAAGGCCTTATAGGTGCTAATTCAGTCATACCACCAGTTTCCGAAAAACAAATTTAAATTCCCCAAAACTCTTTGAGAATTCAAGTGAAGCAGTCAGGTGAGGGGAAGGACATTTATTAGAAAGACCTCTGAATCTGAGGCCTAGATGTAACTACTTTTTTTTTTCCACAAAGGAGGTTACTTTGGGAATGGTTCTGTTCCTTTTTCCTGGGGGTTCTTAAGTCCATGAAAGAGAGATCTCTGGCTTCTGAATTAGAAATGTCATGAAAGTCCTCCCCCAAACAGCAAAATGACAAATTCTGAAAGTCTCCAAATTCACTGATGGTGATAAACAGAATATTCACTCCACCTTTCTAACTGAAATATGTTTGAGAAAAGATGCATACCCACACATGAGATTATCTAGCAAAGTTTTCTGGGATATGGCTAAAGGTTTGCACAACATTGGTGCTATACCTCACTATCCGCATTAGTTTACCCTAAGCCTAGTCTCCATCTCCATCTCCATCACTTTCCCGCCCCTATCACTTGGGAGGCCCTATGTGTTCTCTCGCTGCAGCTCCCCACGCTGCTCCCACAGGACAGTTCCCCGAGGCCCCTTCACTGTATGCACGCTGGTCTTTCTCCTCTCTGAGCTTCTGGAACTGTGCTGCCCAATCTGGCAGCAAATGGCCACACATGGTTATTGAGTAGTTAAAATATGGCACACCTACATCTATGTTGAGATATGGTCTAAGTGTAAATACACACTGGATTTTAAAGAATCAGTACAAAAAATATAAAATGTCCAATTTTAAAAATTGATTGCATGTTGAGATATTTTGAATCTATTGGCTTAAATTATATTCTTAAATTAATTTCACCTGTTTCTTCTTAGTTTTTAAAATGTTACTGCTAAAAAAATGAAAATTACATATGTGGCTTACATTATAGTTCTATTGATGGGTACTGTCCAAGAGTACTTGGAGTCTGGAATAACTTACCAGTAAGTTATTTTTTTGGTTAGGAGTCAGGATTCTTGCATTGTAAGGAAGAGAAACCACTCACGTTTTATCATGCCAAAATAAGGAACTGTTGTGAAAACTTGGAGATAGAAGAATGAATCAAAGTCAGTCTTATGAGAACAGAAGCAAAATGGGAAAACACCAGGGCTGCATTCTCTCTCTCTTCCACCTTCCCTCTCCCTGTGTTCTCTCTCCTCTCCCCTCTCTCTGGTTTTCCCTCACTGCTTCTCTCTGCATATCTGTCTGTTCTATCCTCTGCTGTATGCACAAGCTTGCTCATTGATTCTGTTTCTCCATTATTCCAGTATGCATGGGCTTTTGCCAGTGACAGCAAAATTTGCCGTCTGATTTTCCTGGACCTTTGAGCTCAGCTTCCCACAGCTATCTCACCAGCATCTAAATTCAAAAATTCCAGGGGAATTGAATTGACCTAGTTTTGTTCAGATTCTTCTGTAACTCTTGGGAGACATGGTCATTTCCATAGGAATATTGTGTTCTGCGACTGTGGGTAAGGTTAAAGTAGAAGTAGTTAGGTGAAGTCGGTCAATTGAAATATTGGACAATTATGCATTTCCTGGCATTATTTATTGATTTCTTTGGTTATCTTCCATTTCACCCACATCATCCACTGTGCTCTGTCTATTGGATTCTTTCCATTGGTAAAGCAGCCTGCTCTAACCTCTTCTATTCTCTTTAACCTGCTAGTCTTGTCATTGCCCTTTTCATGTCACTGCAACTAACTCAGACTTGGACTTACCTTCATGCAACTGTTGTTGATTCAATTCAACAGACATTTGTTACATGTCTCTGGTTGTAGGGCACAGTGTGGCGGGTGTGGGGCTATCTGAGGACCCTAAAACCAAGCCGAGGAGAGCCCTCCATTCCAGGACACACTCAGGAGAGCTCAGACTGCAAGTGCAAGTGCGCACTTGCTGCAGGAAGTTCTGTGGACCTTCCAACAAGCCCATTTTATTTTAATAGGTCTCAGAGGGTTTTGCACACTGCATACTATTAAGAAGAAAAATTTAAAAAGAAAAAAGAAGCTAATGTTCTTCTAGTACTCATCATCTTCCAGGATCTCCACTAGGCCTGACTCCCTTATACAATTTAAGTTTTATATTAACAGGGACTTTGTAATGTTATTGCCCATTGTATCTCCTGCCAGAGGCATAGTAAGTTTCATTAACTTACTTAATGAAGGGATTAAATTTATTTATTTATTTATTGAATAATTTACCCCTGGCTGAATAGCTCAGTTGGTTAGAGCATCATTCCAATACACCAAGGTTGCAGGTTTGATCCTTGGTTAGGGCACATACAAGAAATAATTCATGAATGCACCAATGGGTGAAATGTCAAATTGATGTCTCTTTCTCTCTCAAATCAATCAATAAAAATAAAATTTAAAACATTTTAATAAAAGTGGTGTGATTGATTTGTTCCTGAGATTGCCAGGTCTGTGAAAAAAGAAAAAGAAAAAAGAAAGGCTGAACCTCACATAGTTTATCTATCACAGTTCTGGGCAAAGGGACCACACTCAATACAGAATGGTTTGAAGAAGAGTAATTGATTATATTTTTTCTGCTCCACCTCATCAATGACTTCTTTTCTAGATCTCCACTTACATACTTCCTTTGTTAAACTTAATTCTAGAAATAGCACAGACTTAGTAAGATTATTTACAAGATTGACTAAAAACATTTGCCTTTGGGAAAGAGTATAATTGTGTTTAAATTTTTATAGGATAAAAAAGCAAGACAAAGTTGGCTACAGTGGCCCAAAGCGCACAGACATTTCATGCTTGGTCTTTTCAATAAATACCCTTTTAAAAAATTATAGTACTTTAGTGACCAGAATTACAATTCCCAAGAAACTAGAAATGTTAAAATGCTTGGACTTTTTCCCCCATCTAATGACTTAAATTATTTCATTTGGGTTTGAGATCATAAAACAACATGATTTTTGCTTAGACTCTAAAAGCCTTTTCGTCTTAAATGGGGACATCTGTGAGAGTGTCAACAATAAAAATAAAGTGAAAAAATGCCTTTAGTCTTTTGATCAGAATTTTTCTGGGATTCTCCTTATATTTTTATATTAGGAAAACTGATTTTATATGGAAATCAGATAAAGAATAATGTAAAAACATGTTATTTTCCAGAAACATGTATGATTTTCATTTTAAATCATCACAGCGACACCCTGAAAGGTTCCAAGTTCTGAAGGGTGACTTAATGAGAGTCTGCCTGTAAACTGTGCCTGCCCTTTTGCTAAAAGAAGTTTAACTCATTGATGTGCAAAGAATCTGCTCTCTTCTTTGAGTATCTTTCATTAAACTATTATTACTGTATTGTTAGTTTATTAATCACAAAATGTTTTAAATTGAAAACAAAATCAGGCATTTTTTGTTTACTGGATATTTAAGGGATTGTGAGTCTTGACAAATATTAATTCTTCTGGCTTTCAATACATAAACCACTATACCTGCAGAATTACTGCCAATATTGATTATTCATTTTCCATTTTCATATTTGTATTTTTAATGTTTAAAATTTAAAAGTATACCTAAAATTTAAATATATACAAACTTTATGGCTTCTTATTTTTTCAAAAAATGATCTCTTAAATTTTTGGTGTTATTACTGATATTTTGAACATTTTAAAATAATCTTCTGGGTTATAATAGGGCTCTAGTAGCTGCTGAAAGATACACTGGTAGAATTTTTAATTGCTTTAATGATACATCTTTCATTTTAGAAATTTTAATTGCCTATATAGATCATTTGCCCATTTGAAAGTTTGCTGGATTTTTTATTAATTTCGGGGAACTTTTAGAAATTATGGGTAGTTAAGTCTTTATATTTCTGTTGCAATTATTTCTCTCATAAAATTTATTGCCATTTGATGTGGGTATCTTTTACACTGCAAATTTTAATATAGTCAAATCTATTTTTCCCTTATGACTGCTGTTTTTTAATATTTTTGTTCTGTTTATATACTGAATTTCTTGATATACATGGATCTTTTAATGACATTCTGATACACTGAATTTACTTATTTATTTATTTATTTTAATGTTAAATTTATTCTTTTATTTTTTATATTGATTATGCTATGAGAGCTGTCCCATTTCTTTTCTCCCCTTTATTCCCCTCTGCCCTGCACGCCTCTCCCACCATAATTCCCCAACCTTAGTTCATGTCCATGGGTCATACATATAAGGTCTTTGGCTTCTCCATTTCCCATACTATACTTAACCTCCCCCCTGTCTATTTTGTACCTACCATTTATGCTTCCTATTCCCTGTACCTTTTCACACATTTGCCCTCCACCCCCCTCCCCGCTGACAACCATCCATGTGATAACCTTCTGTGATTCTGTTCCTCTTCTAGTTGTTTGCTTAGTTTGTTTTTTGTTTTGTTTCTAGGTTCAGTTGTTGATAGCTGTGTGTTTTCATTTTACTGTTCATATTTTTTATCTTATTCTTTTTTCTTAGATAAGTCCTTTTATCATTACCTATGATAAGGGCTTGGTGATGATGAACTCCTTTAACTTGACCTTATCTGGGAAGCACTTTATCTGCCCTTCTATTATAAATGATAGCTTTGCTGGATAGAGTCATCTTGGATGTAAGTCCTTGCCTTTCATGACTTGGAATACTTCTTTGCAGCCCCCTCTTGCCTGTAAGGCTTCTTTTGAGAAATCAGCTCATAGTCCTATGGGAATTCCTTTGTAGGTAACTGTCTCCTTTTCTCTTGCTGCTTTTAAGATTCTCTCCTTATCTTTAATCTTGGGTAATGTCATTATGGTATGCCTTGGTGTGTGCTTCCTTGGGTCCAACTTCTTTGGGACTCTCTGGGCTTCCTGGACTTCCTAGAAGTCTGTTTCCTTTGCCAGACTGGGGAAGTTCTCCTTCATTATTTTTCCAAATAAGTTTTCCATTTCTTGCTCTTCCTCTTCTCCTTCTGGCACCCCTATGATTCAGATGTTGGAATGTTTAAAGATGTCCCAGAGGTTCCTAAGCCTCTCCTCATCCTTTTGAATGCTTGTTTCTTCATTCTGTTCTGGTTGAATGTTTATTTCTTCCTTCTGGTCCAAACTGCTGATTTGAGTCCTGGTTTCCTCCCTTCACTGTTGGTTCCCTGTACATTTCCCTCTTTTCCCCTTTCAATAGCCTTCACTTTTCCTCCATTTTTCAACCATACTCAACCATTTCTGTGAGCATCCTGAATACCAATGTTTTGAACCTGTATCTAATAAGTTGGCTATCTCTTCATTGCTTAGTTGTGTTTTTTCTGGGGCCTTGATCTCTTTTTAATTCCTTGGTTGTCAGACTTCTATACAGTTCAATTTTCTGGCAGCTCTGGTTATTTTTTGTTTTTAAATTTGTTTTTGTCCTTCTTTTATCTGTGCAAGGAGACAAAGTTTATTTGCCTGTGCCTCCATCTTGGCCAGAACTCTCAGAAACACAGTAGTATTTGGATAGAGATGCTGACAATGTTCTATTTCTTGTCCAAAATGATAATTACACAGTTTACACTTTATGATAATTGAGTTATGTATTTGTTTCATATACTTGTCTATATAAGTGTCATATTTACAGGAGAAAAAAGGTTTTTGAGGAATGCATCTGTGCAAAATAATCCAAAAAACCATCCCTAAGAGAACTAATGGACTAATTCTCTATAGTCTATGATTAAGGAGTTATATTCTTAGGCTCACTATCTAGTGGTAAGACACTATTGCGTAAAATGTTTTTATAGAGTAAATAATCTACTTTCTTGCTGTGTGACAAAATTTTATGGACAAATTATATTTAAGTAAACATTTACTGCACAGACTCTTACTTCATGTTATCACTTTATCATTAGTACAACTCTGCGTAACAAACACTTCTCAGTTCTCTTTATCATTAAATTTGCATCAAATCTGCCTAGGAAGGCACTACGTCTTAAAAAGTCTGGCTATTGTTTTAGCAATGGTGTAAGATGTGTTTTGTGGAGCTTCTTTTCAAAGCTCCCTAATGATCTAATAGATGTTTTGTTCATTCTAACACCCATGAAACTCTCTTACAATGCTCTTTTAAAAGCTATGATATCCACTGGTTCTAAATCCAATTGCTCCTTTTTCATATTTTTCATATTCAGTCTCTCTTCTTGAGGAGATACTTTTTCATCTGCAATTTTCAGAGAACAAATCAAATTATACCTCTATTATACTTAAACTCTAACAGCTTCTCTGCAGAACAAAGAACAAACTTTTTAAAATGTGTTCAAGGCTCTTCAGAATACAAGTTGCAACATTTCCCCCCAACCTCACTTTCTAAGAAAATATACTGTCTGTCATAAATCCACTCCTCATAGAGAGAGAGATGCATACATATACATACACACATTATTTCCAATACACACTTCACCTACCTTACACAGACCTATGTTCAAACTTACTGTGTTTGTAACACACAAGACAAAACTGGCACTGAAAATGAAATTAAATCAAATCTCATTTGTAAGCCTAGATGCAAAGTAATAAATGTATTAACCAATTTAAAAGAATAATACATCCTGAAAATGTTTTAATCCAAGAAAATAGAGAACATTCATGGGAAAGTATATCCACGTAGTTCACAACTTCAGCAAAAGGGAACAACTCTCAACTTTACAAAGGATATTCACCAATAACCTATCACAAACATCTCAATAAATACAGAATAAACCCAAGTATGTTCATGATACACTAACATTTAAGTAGATAACAACTATATTACCAATGGAATAAAACCAAAAAAATGGTTATAAATATTTGAAATGAAAGGACAAACTATATTATTTATAGATGATATTTATTTAATATCTATAATTATTTATACATAATATAGGATGGCTAGATGTAAGACCAAAATACAAATATCTGTCACTTTCCTATCAAAGAGCAATAACAAATTTTAAAATATAATGAAATATATTAAAATATAATGAAAAGACTTTATTCACAACAGCAACCAGAAATTCCAGAATACCTAAAGAAAACTAATACAAAGTATGTAATACTTATATAAAAGATGTAACATTTTACATATTTCTATATGGTCTTTTAGAGAAGAATGGATTATCTGTTACATCATGCTCCATGAGAAACTCAATAATTTTAAAAGTGACAATTCTTTCCAACATAATAATATTAAAGATCTCAATTAAAATAGTTGAGATATTTTATGAAACTTAAAGACTGGTTCTGAAATTATATAAAAGGAGAATTAAACAAGAATAACTAAGAAAAGTAATTAAAGAGCAGATGAGAGTTTGCTTTAGATGACATACTCCGAAGACAGTGCATAAGTTATTAAATTCAGTGTATCAGGGACTTCCAGCCAAGATGGAGGGGTAGGTAGATATACTTTGCCTCCTCACACAACCAAAAGAAGGACAACAACAAATTTAAAAACAAAAAATAACTAGAAATGCCAGAAAATTGAATGGTATGGAAGTTTGACAACCAAGGACTTAAAGAAGAAACATTCATCCAGACTGGTAAGAGGGGCAGAGAAGAGCAGCCTGGATAGAGAGGTGGGACAGGAAGGGGCTGGCAGACCAGGCAGTCCCACTTTTGCATGCAGATCTCCAGGAACAACTGGGGAGTGAGGCAAACTATAAAATTCAGAGTTCCACTGTGGGGAAATAAAGCCTCAAAACTTCTGACTATAAAAACCTGTGGCGGTGGTGGAGGTGGGAGAAACTCCCAGCATCATAGGAGAGTTCGTTGGAGAGACCCACAGGGTCGTAGAATGTACACAAACCTACCAACCTGGAAATCAGCACAGGAAAGGCATAATTTGATTATGGGTAGCAGGGGAAGTGACTGAAAGCTGCCAAGAGCCAAGCAAGTGGCATATTCTCCCACATACAATGCCACAACACAGCAATTTGGGTTGCCCACCTTGGGGAATACCTAAAGCTCCACCCTTTACTATGTAACAGGCATGCCAAGACAAAAAAAAATATGGCCCAAATAAAAGAAAAGATCAAACCTCTAGAAAAAATACAACTAAGCAATGAAGAGATAGCCAACTTATTAGATACAGGTTCAAAACATTGGTATTCAGGATGCTCACAGAAATGGTTGAGTATGGTTGAAAAATGGAGGAAAAGTGAAGGCTATTGAAAGGGGAAAAGAGGGAAATGTACAGGGAACCAACAGTGAAGGGAGGAAACCAGGACTCAAATCAGCAGTTTGGACCAGAAGGAAGAAATAAACATTCAACCAGAACAGAATGAAGAAACAAGCATTCAAAAGGATGAGGAGAGGCTTAGGAACCTCTGGGACATCTTTAAACATTCCAACATCTGAATCATAGGGGTGCCAGAAGGAGAAGAGGAAGAGCAAGAAATGGAAAACTTATTTGGAAAAATAATGAAGGAGAACTTCCCCAGTCTGGCAAAGGAAACAGACTTCTAGGAAGTCCAGGAAGCCCAGAGAGTCCCAAAGAAGTTGGACCCAAGGAAGCACACACCAAGGCATACCATAATGACATTACCCAAGATTAAAGATAAGGAGAGAATCTTAAAAGCAGCAAGAGAAAAGGAGACAGTTACCTACAAAGGAATTCCCATAGGACTATGAGCTGATTTCTCAAAAGAAGCCTTACAGGCAAGAGGGGGCTGCAAAGAAGTATTCCAAGTCATGAAAGGCAAGGACTTACATCCAAGATGACTCTATCCAGCAAAGCTATCATTTATAATAGAAGGGCAGATAAAGTGCTTCCCAGATAAGGTCAAGTTAAAGGAGTTCATCATCACCAAGCCCTTATCATAGGTAATGATAAAAGGACTTATCTAAGAAAAAAGAATAAGATAAAAAATATGAACAGTAAAATGAAAACACACAGCTATCAACAACTGAACCTAGAAACAAAACAAAAACAAACTAAGCAAACAACTAGAAGAGGAACAGAATCACAGAAGGTTATCACATGGATGGTTGTCAGCGGGGAGGGGGGTGGGGGGCAAATGTGTGAAAAGGTACAGGGAATAGGAAGCATAAATGGTAGGTACAAAATAGACAGGGGGAGGTTAAGTATAGTATGGGAAATGGAGAAGCCAAAGACCTTATATGTATGACCCATGGACATGAACTAAGGTTGGGGAATTATGGTGGGAGAGGCGTGCAGGGCAGAGGGGAATAAAGGGGAGAAAAGAAATGGGACAGCTCTCATAGCATAATCAATAAAATATATTTCAAAAAAAGTAATTATTACCATATTTCTGCCCCAAAGGGAACAACTATCCTTATTTTGATGGCAATTATCTCTTACTTTCTTTATAGAGTCATCTAATAATACATCTCTAAACAACATAGTTAATTTTAATTTTCCCTTCTTTGAACTTTATGTAAATGAAATTATACATTGCCTATTAATTTTGAATCTGGCTTTTTTCACTAAGCATTACATTTTTAAGATCACTTCACATTGTTTAGTGTAGTTGTAGGGTGTTCATTTGATTATTATAGTATTCCATTTATAAATAGACCATAATATTTGTTCTTTCTATAGTTGATGGACACGGTGCTGCTGTAATTTTTATCTATGTTGCTTGAATTACATATGTTTGCATTTCTGTTAGGTAGAAGTGGACCTGGGTCACAGAGAATGCACATTTTCAGTTGTGGTAGATAATAATTTTCCAAAGTGGCTGAACCATACTCCCAAGAGCACCATTAAAGAGTTCCTGTTAATCTGCATGCTAGTCAAAACTTGGGACTGTTGATCATTGAAAATTTAGCCATGTGGAGGCTATGCTGTGGCTATTCATATCACTTTAGTTTTCATTTTTTCTGATTATAATGAAGTTGTGCACCTGTTTACATGTTTATTGACCATTTGGGTATCCACTTTCCAAAAATATCTGTTTAATTCTTCTGCCTATTTTTCTATTAGGTTGTCTGCCTTTATCTTTTTTTCATTGATTTTAAGGTGCTTCTTATCTATTATCTTATGAGCCCACTGGCTATTGTATATGTTAAAATATTTTTTCATTTCCTGTGGTTTACTTTTTAAGTCCTTAGAGTTGTATTTTAATAAACAAGTATTCTTAATTTTTATGTTAATGTGGATTAGTTTATCATATAACTTTACCTTCATAATAGTGGTTTTTATTTTTAATTTATTTTTAAACTTTTATTTACTTATATATTTATCATTTTTATTTTTCTGGTTCTATGGAAATATAGTTGACATGTAACATTATGTGAGTTAAGGTGAGCAATGTGTTGATTCAATACATTTGATTCTACGTATTGTAGAATAAGTACCACCACAGCATTAGTTAACAGGTCCATCTCATCACATTAGTACCATTTCTTTTGTTATGGTGAGAACATTTAAGATGTACTCTCTTAATAACATTGAACTATATAACACAGTATGTTCAGCTTATAATCACCATGCTATACATTAAATCTCTAGAAATTTTTAGTGTTTTTTCCATTAATCTTTCCTTTCTTTCAAATCACCAAGTTATATTCCTATTTTAAGTGTTTTATAATTTTCCCTACTCTGAATCATACCCCTAGCTTTTCACTTCTGTGCACATAAGTTTTTGCCTTAGCTCTGCTTTCTGGAGGAATCAGGAAGACAGTGTGTTTCATATTGCGCATACAGATATATTTTTTATTATAGTCTGATTGTTTCTGTTTTTAATTGGTGCTTTAGGCCTTCTATACTTAATGTTATTACTGATATATTTAGGTGCTTTTTTCTTGTCCTATCTTTCATTTTCTTGTTGTCCTTATTGGATTATATCTTATAATAATTTAGTTTGAAAGATATATATTATTTTATTAAATTTTTAGTGATCCTCTCAGAAATTATAAGATACACCCTTGACTTACCAAAGTCTAATGCTGGTTGGTAGTTTACCACTCTTTTTCTTAGACAATGTAGAAATCATAGAACATTTCGGTTGTCAGTCCCCTGAAGTTTGTGCTATTGTTACTATATATTTTATTTTAATCTGCACAAGACATTGTTATTATTGTCTTAACAATCAATATTGCCTTAGCTTGTATTCTTTCAAAATCAGACACTTAGACAAGAATTTGGGAATTAGATTGTGTATAGAGGAGGTGGTCCCAGGAAGAATGATAGAGAACAAGAAAAGGAAGGGAGACGAGTTAATAAAGGATGATCAGTGAGCAGGTTATAATGGCAGGCAACTACAGATCAATATTGTCCTAAAAGAACCATATGAAACAGATCTCAGAATCATTCAATGAATGATGGGGTTCCTGGGCTACATAGCCACCAGCAGCCATCCTTTACTGTTTGAGAGTTGTCCCTGGGGTGTTGATTCTCCCATACTTCATGGTTGTGCCTGCTTGTAGCTCAGTGAGCTTCCAAGGTGTTTGAGAAGACCTTCAGGCAGAGACAAAAGAGAGGAAAAGGGACTTGAAAAAGGAAGTTATCAGCATGCTGGAAACTGTCTCCCAATGCTGTTGCTATGGTGAAATTGACAGAGAACCATCAGTGTGTCCTACAGAGCATCCATTAGGTTACACTCACTCTCCATATGTCACTTTCCACTCTGTTTTTCATGCTTCAGGGTAGTGGCTGGCCACAATTTCTTAAGAATAAAATAAAACAAACAAAACCCTAAACAAAATCCCCTACTGAAACCCTTTCAAAGGAGTGTTAGTGGAGTAAGTCACAGTTCCCACTGCTGATCTGGTTCCAAGGAAATGGCCCCATGTGTTGTCTCCATCCCTTTATAGCATGGCCACTCTATTTATGAACCCACTGTGCTAACACCAGGGCTGCTAAGGACAAAAGCTGGTTTATCTCCATTGGATTCAATGACTCTCCTAATATAGATACTCTCTGGTAAGCATGAATGTGAGGCAAAAATCTGCACAATCTGTCTCTGATTCCATAAGTCTCTCCACTTGCTTCTTCCTGAGACATCCTTGTCTTTCATCCTTCAAAGATCCACAATAATATATCTTCTATTTTTCTTTCTTTTTGGAATAGCTATACTGGTTATCTGATGGGGACATGACAGTAAGCAATATTTTTACATCATTTGAGTCTGAGGCTAATAGCAATATCTGAAATTCCAAACAGAATGTGGTAGCTTTCTGTTTTACTACAATAAGCTTTTGATTTACTACATTAGCTTTTGGAGAAAGCATCGTGGACTTCACTTGGCCCTTCCCATTCTGACGGCTGTTACTCTTCTGGTCAGAGAGACAATGTGAACATTCTGATTATGAAGTTATGGAACAGGGAAATCACTGAGTGTATCCATAGACTCTTTGAACCAATACACTCGGTCATTCTGAGTGTCATTCTGACATTTTGTCAGCTCTGATTCTATACCCAATAATTTTCTAAAAATCTGGGTATTCTCTTTCCTCCTGTATAGTTACCCTGGAAAATGGCTTTAAGTCCCTTTGGGGGCATAACACTTATTATATGTATATTTTTAAAATTTTATTTATTTATTTATTTATTTATTTATTTATTTATTTATTTATTTATTTAGAGGGGAAGGGAAAAAGAAAGAGGGACAGAAACATCAATGAGACAGAGAAACATTGATCAGCAGCCTCTTATATGTGCTTTGACTGGGACTAAACCTGCAATCTAGTTGCGTGCCCTGCCCGAAAATCAAACTGGTGACCTTCCACTTTGTGGGATGATGCCCAACTAAGTGAGCCAAACTAGTCGTGGCTTATATAATTTTGTTTTGGCACTGTGGGGACCTATTTCAGCTGACTAGCTCTGGTTCTGAGAACTGGTTCAGAATCAGAATCAGGAAAGGAATCACGATTTTCCAATAAGATGGTTGACACTGGGCTTTGCTCACCAGTTTTTGATCTCTTATGTTTATGCAGGTTAAGCAACACTTGTTGGCTGCCCATCTACCTTTACTCCGGGACCAGGATTGTTTATTAGCTATTGCCATAGAGTCCAGTGATCAAGGGCCACTGATTGTCAGTCTGGTCTTGTGATAGGCATATCACAGTAATTATATGCATACTACCTCTAATTATTGAGTGCTGAAACATGGTCTTCACTCTTCTGAAATCATGTTGTCCATATCAACATTACAGAGTTCCATGGGAGCATGTCCTATTACTCCCCACAGGAAACAACCCCTCTGAGTTTCTCAATGATGCCTCAGTGAGGGGAGGGTCCTTCAGTCCTTCCTGTGAACACGGTCAACTGGTACATTCTCTGGTATCCTATAAATCATCTACTATAATATTTCTACTTTTGTGAAATTCTTAGCCATTTCTTCAATATTCTTCTAAGGCAGACTGGCACAGTGGATCTTTATTTTATTATGAACTGGATCAATTTTTTAAGAATTCTGGTTAATGCATGTAAGCACTTCCAGATTAATTGAAAAGTTGTTGACAATAACGTTCATCTTCCTCATATACATGATACATTTCTGTCTTGTGAAATGAAAGATAGTCTCATGCTTACTGAAATATGCTCAATAATTATTCCAAGACATAAAAGACGTTGGTATTTTCCCTGTATCCCTTTTTATATCATCATTCCTCAATTAGGTTTTTCTTTCAATCCTTCTTTCTTGTCCTTAAAGAAACATTTTCTTGAAAAAAGACTCCTTTGAATGAAATGCAGTTAGCCTACATCGCTGCTCAGCAAAGAAGGAGGTTTATTAGCAAAAGCAATAGAGACTGTTGACCCAGCACATGAGGTAGCAGTCAGGGCAATGCAGAGAAGAGGTGGGAGCACTGATGCTGCTCTATTGAAGGTGGAACAGGCTACAGGAATATCTTCAGGATAATGCTTTCAAAAAGCAACTGTAGTTTCTCTTTTCTTTCCAATATTTTCATATTTGTCTGCTTCTTTTCTGTCACAATGAAATGCACTCAGACCTCCTGCTGTGGAGCTCCACTCACTGCTCTTCCAGGTTCACCATCATGTTTGTGTCAGGACTATGATTCTTGCAGAATGTTCCCAGCCAATGACTGAGCATGGCAAGAGTACAAAGGCAGGATCATTCTGGCAAAATGTGGGACTCTTTCAATGGACAATTTTGCCTAGGACTATATACCACAGTCCAACCCTCTTCCAGCCCAATTCTTTCTTCTCTCTATCCTTTATTAGATATCAGATCTACATCATAGTTAGAAGGCTCTCCTTGTTTTCTGCTTCCTTCCCCAATACACTATCTGCACATTGTAGCAATGGTTATCTATTTATGCATAACATATTATCCCAAAACTTAGTGTCCCAAAACTTAGTGTCTAACAACAACATGCATTTAATAACTCACAGTTATTGTGGGTCAGGAATGTGGGCATGACTTAGCCAGATCCTCTGCTTCAGGGTCTCCCACATGGTTACAATCAAATGCCAGCTGGTGCTCGGTGTCATCTGAAGCTCAGCTGCAGAAGGATCTGCAGGATTTAGTTTCTGTGAACTGTTCTACTGAGGGTCTCAGTTCTTTCAGTGCATTGTTGACTGTTGACTGACAGCCTTGCTTAGTAGCAAAGGCCACATAGGTGCTCCTCTCGTGATGGCTTACTTTATCAGAGGGAAAGACTGATAGAGAAAGTGAGAGAGAGACTCCTAGCAAGATGGAAGTCACGGCATTCTTTTAGTTTACAGAAATGACCTCCCATCTTTTTTCCATATTTGATTGGTTAAAAGCAAGTCATTTGGACAGCACACACTTAAGGGCTACATGAGGCTTAAATACCAGGACGGGTGGCATCATAGGGGCCATCTTACAGGCTGCTCACCATACACATGCAATACCATCTGGATGCACGCATCCTTCTCAGAGGACCCATGTTCCGCAGAGGACCCAAACTAGCACATCTCTAAAACATTTTAAAGAACAGCTTTACTTACTAGGACATTTGATTCTAACAAGGGGAAAATCTCTCATCAAAAATGAAATTGTTGGTACTTCTATTTTGATATGTCTGAATAAAGGAAATTAATGCATTATAAATTCATAGATTTTGTTTCATAATTGACTACAAATGGAGTGGAACTCAAACTGAAATCATCGTAGTCAGAAGCATTATATTTTTTAGGGTAGGGTTGGTCTATGTGCATTTTATTTTTTCTTTCTGCAAGTAAAGATGATTTATTTCATATCAGTTGGTCAAACAAATGTATCAGAAGAATTTATACCATCAACAGCAAACTTCTCAAGACTGGTGCATGGGAATGTGGGTTGGTGGGGTTAAAAGACTATATGAAGGTGAAAGTATACCAAGTACTTCATCTGTCACAACAAAGTGCAGTGTTATGCAACTAGCAAGAAATTAGTTTGAATCCCCCCATACCAAATTAGTAGGGAGTCGTTTTTATGTGGGAGAAAATCCAGCATTATAGGAGGCAGATAGAAACCACAAAAATATTATTGTAGATTTTACAAAGAGGAACACCAAGACATATAGCACCAAAGTCATTTCTTTCCTTCTGATAAACGTGAATAGTAGAATAAAGACCCGGTTTATGCCTCAGCACCCTGACCAATCGACTGCTCTTTCTATTATGATACATCTACTTTGGGTCTCAGAATTCCCTGAGGGAATTTTAAGTTGTACAGATTTCACAGAAAATCAACCGATGTATCAAAGGAACAAAGGCTCTGCAAGAAGGTAAGAGCTAAATAAGAAAATCTAAGTATAATTGCACAGGGATATGGCTTTTTAAAAAAACTTAGTCTGAAATAAGGAAGGAATAAAAAACTGAAATTGGGAAAAGATAAATTCGGACTGACTATCCAATCCAAGACAGGGGGTTGAGGATTATTAAAGGAAATAGTGAAAGTTCATTATATGAGACAATGAAAACTTAGACCAGCTGTGGTGCTCCAGAATGCACCCAGAGTAATCCTATCTGGGCTCCAGGGAGTAGCTTGACCTGGGCAGCAATTTCCAGCTTTAACTTAGAATCTCTATTATTGCATTAGTTTTGTGGGTTGGCTCCAGGCATAAAATAGTTTACAATGGTGACTGTCTGTTATTTCCTGTAGTTGCATTCATATTTCTATGGGCTGCCTTGTGTCCAGGGCTGCTAAAATCTTTTACCTGCTTCATGGCTCTGGGGAATCTAATAGACATTTTCACGCTGCAGTATGGGCAGCTTACAAAATAAAAAGTTTGTAACGGGATATGTGGAGTTCATGCCAAAGACATTCATCACTCATCGTTACCTGTGGGTTCAGACCGATGCAGGAATGTCCTAGTTCAGAAAGTCTTCCATGTGACCCCCCCGCAAAAAAAAAAACCCTTCATATAAGGTACTGCCTTTTTTATGAAGTGAAAGATTTAGTACTAAAGTGATAGGGAAACAGCTTCTGAGTTTGAATGGAAGTTTTGGTCAGCAGTGTATACAAATGATAGATGAGAGGTGGGATTACTTTCCTTTCATGAGGGTTTATGCAGCCAGTTTATTACTGCAAAACTTTTCCTCTGTTTTCTTGGAGTTTGAACTCAAGCCTCAGTTCCTTAGGGCTTTATTTTACTCTACTCCATAGTGAATCTGCCTGGGTTCCAGGTGTGCATGTGGCTGTTGGTCTGAGCCCTCAGGTGACTCCGGCTGGCTTGAGACTGTGACTGTCACCTCGGGCTAGAGATGACTTGTCTGTTTATCTCAGTGTCTGCTATACAACCATTATAATGTGAGCATACCAGGCCATGTAGGGGTTTGGGAAGCCCTGCTCTTTTCTTTGTGTGATCCTTCTAGGTCACTTTGATATTTGAAATACACAAAGAGAGGTCATGTTTCATACATGTTATGCTTCTCTTTACTATTTCTCACCATCTTTTTTCTTCCAAGTAGACTTCTCCTTGCATCTTCCCAGACATAAAAATATATATGTCTACTTCTGAGTTCTGAACATTTCTAAGATAATAAGTCTCCAGTTTGACTTTATTTCAAAAGCTCTTCTTTATCCAAAATGACTTACATCTCTGTGTAGGAGATACTGGGAAGATAAAATGCTAGATGGGAAATGTTGAGAGTTAGACAGACTTCTTATTATTGGGTAAATCAACTTCTCTGGGCCTCATGTGTAAAAAAAAAACAACCCAAAACAAAAAGTTGATAATCTCCAATGTCCTTTCAATAATTATGAGTCTATGTAAACACTCAATTTAGTCATGCTACTGGTTATTACTACTCTTGTGATTCATGATTATATAACATATGAAAACATTGTAAAGATTAAAATAAATATTGTATTGCAGACAATGTAAGTTCTCATACATTAAACACTTAGGTAGATACTTTACCTTAAGGCACTGTGCTTGTACTGAGGATGCAAAGGTGACAAATTCGTAGCCCTAGATGCTAAGAAGTTTATGTTCTAGTAGTGACATATAATAAGCAGAAATTTATGTTCTACATGGTGCGGCCGATGATAAAAATGATGTCTACACTCAAGCTGCTTCCCCAAGGCAGGGATGGATGCTGCCTTCCAGGGATGCCTTTGGCCTGATAAAGGGGTAGGGGAAGATGAAGGTCGGGGGCTGCTTCTCCTTGGCTCAGCTGGTTCCACGTGCACACCCTTGTGCTGCCATGGTTGAAGCCCTGTTTCTACCCCAGTGACTAGGATGGACCTGATCACACAACACCTTGCTGCTGCCCTTTATCTCATAATTAGGAAAGATACTCTCTGGGTGTAAAAGGGTAATTTGCATTTTAATTTTTGTATACGAAAGTTCACTTTGCACAAAACACTGGTATATACGAAAGTAATGGATCATAGATGGCCTATACTTGCCATTTGCACTGGGTTTCAGGATGCTGATATAAGGCAAGTGTTGCAATGCAGGAAAGAATGATTGCTCCTAGGAATTAATGCTGGAGAAACAGGAAAACCTTAACATTTTGAAAGAAAGAAGAAAGGTTCTTTGAGTAATAAAAGCAATTTGAATTGAGAATATCTTTTTAAATGAAGCTTTGTTATTTCCAATAAATGCAGTGTCTACTGCTACCAGGAAGCAACACTAGTGACTGTTCAGAGTCTGGGTGTTCACCCATAGGCTTCCCAGGCAGGAGTCTGGGTTCACCACTTACTGTTTGAGCTGGTCCATTTTAAAAAAATCTGTGGAAATGCAGATTTGTAGTAGAACATACTTAAGAGAGGATTCAATGAAACATGAATGTGAGGTCCTTAGTCAAATGCTTAGCTTTAGAAAGCCCTTGATAGATGTGAGCCTCGATATTTCCACAGATGCCATCACACCTGGCATCTTGTTTGCTCTAATTTTACCACAGAAGGTTGTTAGGTGGATTTTGCTAATAAAGACCCAGGAAGGTGAAGTGGTTGGTTCAAGGAGAAGCAGTAGATTATGCAGAAATTCAGTATTCTTCCACTTATGCCCCAGAAATCTCACAATAAAAGGGATTAAAAATTATGGCTTGCTAACTCTTGTAGACCTGGCTAAAGCTCCATTCTTCCTGTCAAATCTTACTCTAGACAGATGTTTTCATTCATTTTTCCCTATCTGTCATTTAGCATAAGCTCTAGGGTAGCATCTTATTGGACACTCCAGGCTGGGTTGTGTTCCTCAAGGTCAGGATTGTGGTAGGTTTTATATGTACCTCTTTCATCTTTTACAGTGAGTACTCAGCTAGGGTTCAGTCCCAATGGGTCTGACTTCCATGCCTGTGATCTTAATTAAGCACAGTCTTAAATCGGAGATTGGTGAATAACAGAATAATGTCAGATAAAGTGAGAGTTGTGTTACTTTTCCTGAGTCAGAGGAGCCAAAACAATGGAAGAAGAATTAGAACTTTCAGCAGGAAAGGAAATCCCTCAACTTAGTTTCTCCATAGACAGGAACACTTTCAGCTTTGTTCCTGGAAAATTCAAAATGAACCATGTGGCTCCCTCCTCAGAGAGGAGCACCCCTCATGTTGCCTGACAGATGCTGAGCTCTTGTCAGAGCTCCCCTGTAACTGCACCCCACTCCATGTTATGGTGCACTCAGCACCCTGGAGGCAGCCTGCAGCCCTGCTGAAGTCAAAAGATATTCATGTTTATTGTTTGTTGTTAATTTGTCAGCTACCTCACAAGGTGACTTTTGTGAGTGTTTGCTTGCTATATAGTCTTTCCTATAGGTCAGTTGGGCAACTGTTTGGCTAGCTGCCTGCTGAGCAGCCTGGCATCAAGGAACAGACAAGAGTCATACAAGGTAACTGTGCTATTCACTCAGCTTTTATTGAATGCAGGCTCACTCAAAGTAGAACATCAACATACTTAGTACCCTACTCACACTCTAAAAATCTAAGAGAAATAAAACACACCCAGCAATCAATGGGAATAATGAACCTGAGTCCCAGAGTCTCAATCTGCAGGGGCAGGAGACAGTACGGTGGGCAAGGGAGTTGTCACCGTCTTGCAAGGAAGGATCCCTGGAGCCAGGTGGGCAGCAGGGTAGATGAAGTCCTCAGTCCAGCAGGGCAGAGCCTCTGGTGGCTGATGCCAAGGGAGGTCAGAGTGGCATGGAGCAGCTCTCTAGTGTGTGGAGCTCAGCAGTCTCAGCAGTGGTCTGGAGCCTGCCTCAGTTATACCTTGAAAGTGGTGACTCCATCCCTCTGGGTCTCTTGATATGTGCCTGGGTACCCCTGAGGCCAAGTGGGGAATTTCACTAGGAGCCTATCTATGGGTGGTCCCGCTCTGCAGACATGGCTGTTCTGATCATGTGTGTAGATATCTTGGGTGTGTCTCCTTGCCAGATGTGTCTTCTCTGATGTAGGTACTTTCCCTCTTGAACCAAAGTGTCACGGCTAACTGGCAGCCATCTTAGTTGACATGAGTGACTCTATTTTGTTTTATATACTTTATGCTAATTTGACTGGACCAATGCCATTTTACTGATCCTGCTGTCCATAGTGACAATGATTATTTTTATTACCCCTCTGTTCACAAAGTTGCATAGAATTTGAATGATGGGTTGCAATTCTTTTCCCCATGAGCCTATTATTTTTAGTGAGCAATTTGGTAGGGTGCAAGGTTTGTCAGGAACACATACAGGTGCTACAGAAGAACAGACTGTAAAATCACTCTCAATTTTCAGTACAGTCCCACCTCCCTTATCTGAAACCAGTTGGGCCAGGTAAATATACTTTGATTATATACATATAAATGTAATAGGTGTATAGACAATATATCATCTATAATCAGCACAGTGTAATCAAGTACATTATAATAAGTGGGATAGATAAAAATTGTACATAACTTCATGCTAGTGTGTCATATTTTGCCATCCAATAAATTATGAAAAGCACTTTCGATTTTCAGAACTTTGTGAAATTTGGAGTTGACTGCTGGGGCATCTCGCAGGGCCATTCCCTTTTTCCTACTCTGACCCCATTGTCACCTGGTGCCCTGTGCAGACTGGCCTCTCAGAAAGGTGGCAGGCTTCCTGGGCCACCTCTGGGGAGGCAGAGACAGAGCTGCTAAACTTGGGATTTCCATTAAGGGTGTCTGGGCAATTCGACTATAGCTTTCCATCAGAGGCTCACAGCTGGCTGGAAAAGAGATAATGAGAACATTAGACTTTTTCTCCCTTTCTGTCTCTTCCTCCTGGCTCCTTTTGCCCCATCTAGAAGGGCTTTCTTTCTTCAATGGAGATTTCTCTTATGCCATGTTGTCTTCTAGTGCTTCCCTGTGACTTAGAGTAAAATCTCTAAGATTGGGGTCCACTGTTTAATCAGAGTACTGTTTAGTGAAGCCCCATTAAAATCTCATAAAGCACATTCAAGAGAAACTTGTACTGAAGCATCAGGGTTGGCATTCTATAGTGTTTCTCACATTTGTTAGAAGTCGTGCTATAGAAGAGACAAGCTGTTTCAAATAAAACAAATGAATTTGAGACTTAAAATAGACTTTTGTCTTAGTCTGGCTGCTATAACAATATATAATAGGCTGGGTAGCTTATAAACAATAAAAATTTATTTCTCACGGTTCTGGAGGCTGGAAGTTCAAGATCAAAGTGCTGGCAGATTTGATGTCTTATGAGAGTTTGCTTTCTTACACAGGCATCTTTTCACACTAACCACCTTCCAAAGATCCACCCCCCAAACACTGTCATGTTGGGGGATAGGGCTTCAACATATGAATTTGGTGGGGAACACACACATTCAATCTATACCAACTTCTTTCTTTAAAGCTAGGTTCCACTTTCCCTCAAAAGAAAAGATTTTCCATAATGAAAATGTTTTAGTTAAGTATTCAAAAATATGAAATCTATTTCATCAGCATGATAGTGTTTAAAAAGTGAATGACATGATTATATGTATGTTATATATATGTAATTTTATATATATAGGTATATATATACATATATTTATATCTCACATAGAACATTTCTAATTATATCAAAGTTCATGACAAAGTGGAGTCTTGTAGGATAAGAGCCATTTTACCAAGTAACCAGTCTAAACGTCTATTGCTGTCCCAGTTTTAAGAGTACTCTAGTTGCAAGAGTAGCAAATTTCAAATATTTTATTTAGCAGTGAGACAGTGGTCTATCATCTAACTCCTTGGCCTAGTATCTCCTTTAACTTATTATTTAATGAATTCTAGAGGTAATATAAATTTGAAGTGGAGGGATTAGCGGAGGTTATCTTGTGTTTACTCAAAATTTTACAAATCAATGCTAGTTATCACACACACACACACACACATCAGCAAACTAAACATAAATCACTCAGCCACTTTTAATAGGGTTGGTAGTTGGGTAGTAGTTCATCTTAGAGATGATGCATTGACCTAAGCTTTGGAGATAGAGCTAGGAAGATGCTCAGGGCCCCCTTTGCTGCAATAGTGAAGTTCAAGTAACATAGAACTTTCAGGAACAAATCCCTTCAGTAATGGTGGGATTGTTTGTGTAAGGAAGATTCAGTGTCTACTCATCATTAATACGATCGCTTCAATGCACATTATCCGTGAATGGTGACCTGAACTCACTGCCAACATTTGCAAAATAAAATATGTGGCCTGACAACCACAGGGAGAAGAACTATTTCCCCAGGTTTTCTCCTCTAGCCATAATAATATTACAGGGATCAGAGATTTTGAGCCCTGCTTCCTGTTAATATGAAGAGAGGATATGATGAATACTGACAAATAGACCCACGTGTTTTAAATACACAATAGTATGTTGGAACCTTGGAATAGGGTTGTCCTAATACTATTCATTATTGTAAGAATGAAAAGCAGGAACTTGAAAAAAGAGGATACTTAAATGTATTCATTTGCCACTGTGCTGGTGGGGATTTATACTCTTGTTTCAACACAGGGTGGAGACTCTTTATTAGACTCTTTGCCTCAATACAAACCAAGATAAAGTCTGTTTTCACCATTTTAAAAAAAGGATTATTCAGTGAAGCCCCATTAGAATCCTGTCACGTAGCACATTCAAGAGAAACCGGTGTGAAAGCACAAGCAGCAGGAGTAGCCCTCTGTAGTCTGTCTCACATTTGTTGGAAGTCGTTCCTTTCACAAAATTGTAAGCATGCATTGGCACTAGTGCATAAATAAAATAGACTACTATAATTCCCCTGTACTGCCTTTGAATCCACTTTTCCCTTTATGTCCATTTATTTTGCCAGTTCTTCCTTCTTCTTTTTCCACTTTCTTTATTCTCACAGCTTCATTGACTTCAAAGAGAACATGAAAGAATGTGAGAGAGTAAAGGAGGAAAATAAAAAAAGCAACTCCCTGCATTCTGTGCACCTAAGCAGGCACTATTTTGCCTGGTACAGGGCATGGTGGTTGAGAGAGCAGCACCGTGGAGGCAGAGTGCCTGTGTCTAAATTCTAGCACCACCTCTCCAATGCTATGTGAGCTTGAGCAAGTTACTTAACCTCTCTGTGCTTCCACTTCCCACGTGTAAAGTCTGGATAATCATACTAACATAGCAGTTTTTAGGTGGTATAATGATTAAATGAGTTAACATTTAAAACACTGAATATATTGCCCTAAACAAAGCAAGCACTAAAATTACCTGCACTGCTTCCTCTAAGTTTTGAATTGTTTATTTGCATCCACGTTCTTTTTATCTTTTGACAATTTTGCAATTTCATTTTTTGCCCCTCTCTCTTTTTGTTTTGACTTTGTAACTGGGCCCAGCAGGCAATGAAGAGCAAGCCAGACAGAGTTCCAGGTCTAGGGAGCAGTAGAGCAACGAGGACTGGCGAGTCTCCTGACCTCCTGGAGCCTACTTTCCGCATTCTGGGGGAGAACATGACATAAATGAACAAGGTGAACTCAGAAAGTGCAAGTACATGGATGGAAATAAAGCAATGATGAGATGGAGATTCAAAGGGTGGAACTGGTATAGTTACTTTAGATGAAAAGGTGACAGAAGCTCTCTCTGAGGAGATGACATTAGAATAGAGGTCTACATGTGGATAGGAGCCAGCCATGCAAAGATTTGGAGAAGAACATTCCACGGAGAGGGACCAGGGGTCAGCAAGTTAAAGAGCTATGAGGCACAGACTGGCTTGCTCTGTTCAAAGGATACAGAGTATAGCCCGCATGGCTGGAACTTAAAGAGGGATGGAGAGTGTGCGCAGGGGCAAAATGAAAGGGAGGTAGCCTGAAGGGGGATCACGTGAGTTTGCAAACTAGGGGAGAGCATTTGGGATTAGAGCAGGGTTTCTCAACCACAGCACTGCTAACATTTGGACCAGAAAACTCTGCTGAGAGGGACTACCCTGTGCATCGTAAGGTGTTTAGCAGCACTCCTGACCTCTACCCGGTAGATGCCAATAGTATTCACCCCAGTTGTGACAATTAAAAATGTCTCCAGACATTGTCAAATGACCCTGTAAGGGCAAAATTATGGCTGAGAATCTCTGATTTAGCATATTTACAGCAGGGAATAATATAATCTTATTTACATTCTAAAAATATAATTTTGTTCAATTTGTAGAGAAGGGAGTGTTGGGAGTAACCAGTGGAAACAGAGAGGAATTCCAGGAAGGAGACAGTATTGTCCGGAGTTTCATGGTATTGGTGAATGTGTTTAATTTATGTTAGTAGCTAGTATTTCTTCTGGATAAGATAATGTGAGTAAAACGTTTGTTAAAATTTGCAAATTATAAAGTAATAGCACAAAACCTGGAGCATAGTAGGTACTCAGCAATGGTATGTTGAAGGAATAAATAACAAATGCATTATGGTTCTTTCAGGGTAATCATTGCTTCCATGGGCAATACAGGATACAAAGTCCAAGGGCAATATGATGGTGGCTTTGGCTTCGTATTCAATAATGAGCTGGTAGGTAAGATTTTGTATTTGGTTATTGAGGGTTAACTCTGTTAATAGAGCAGGGCCCTTAAGTACAGACTCTATCATTAGGGGGAAACCCTAAAGCTAGTAAAAGCTCAATTTTGTGTTCCTTCAACTTTGGAAGGCTAGGTCTCATCCCAGACTTGAGTACAGAAAACATTAGTATAAGGCACTTGAACTATTGCCAGGGGAAGCAGCAATTATTTCCAGCAATGGATGAAAGCCAGCTTTTATTTTTCATTCTAAAATAAACATGCTCACTCTGAGTACCTGAGTACCAAAACCTTTTTACCTGAGTTGATAAAATTAACTTGGATCTGTGTTGAATTTTTTTTGTTGTTGCGATGATTTTTGAGGTTGCCTGTTGTATAATATCCACCTGCCTATTAAAGAATAGAGGACAAAACTGACAGAAGACGCAGTACCATAATGAGGGACGAATGGCAAAAGATTTAGAGGCTCCAGTTTGAACGTTTCTCTGGGTGTTTCTGGAGGATGCGAAACTGTGCTGGAAATCTCATAAGAATAGATTTTCCTCTGATGTGTCTTTGCTTTCCCCTGCCAATTGGATTGGAAATATCACAAATAAAAGTGTTTCTTGTGGTATTTTCACATATCTTATTCTGGTTCCAGAAAAAGCAATATATGTGAAATATATAACTATAAAAGACTCCATCTGAAAAATGATCAACCTTCAGGGATGTTTGATTCATTTTAAGATTTAGGTAAAAGCCAAGGTCTTCTAATTCTTCTGTTAAAGTTAAATTACAACTGGCTTCAGGTGGTTGCCACTTGTTTGCCAAAAGATTACCATACTAAGGGGCTCCTTTATAGTTTATGAGATCTGGGTGCTTTGGTGAAATCTAACAAACCTTGCATAAAGTGCTTTTTTGAAAAATTTTAAAGAAGTTGATTCTCGTTATGGATTTGAAGGGCAAAAAAACTGTGGGAAAGGAGGTAAAAACATTAAATGTGATTAAACTCCTTAAAGTGAAGTTTGAAAACTTGAACTGGATTTCCAGGAAATATTGAGAAAAGGTGGTGCTTTTTCTCAGTGATTGGAGGACAGTCTGGAAGAAAATATGAAATTCTTTTTAAATTATTTGGTAATGCTCAGTGGACTGAACAGCTATTAAAATGACATGCCCCCATCTTTTATTATCATCTAAAAATTATAGAGATAATTTCTCCGCATGTCTACTTTATCCCAGCTTTAAATAGGACAATATAATATCATTGAATCAAATTCTATGAATCCCCATAGTGCTAGAAAGAAAATAAATTTTGTTATTACACTTAGTTTGGGAAATAAATAAAGGCATTTAGCAATAAGTCACATACATTTTCTACCTCTCACATGCTATTAAGATGAATATACAAATATGTGTTAAATATGTCAGATCAAATAAGACATTTGAATTCTTATTCCAAGCGAAATGAATGTTTTGCAATGTTTATAGATTCTTTTTGCAATCATTTTCATTTTTTTTCATTGACAGGAACATACAATCCTCTGTTCATGCTGGGGACCAAGTATCATTATCAAGGTCTATTTCCAGTTTAATAAAATATATATTTACATTGGCAAATTCCAATCAAATTAATGGCCTTGGAACCAAATGTGATAGATGTGGCCTATTTGCACAAAGGCCATTTGTTCCCTCTGTGGGTTTTATGCTTTTTATTGTGGGTAGTGAGGGATCAACCCTAAGAAAAAGAAGAGGCTTTGCAGGGTGGGGAGGGGCCACTGTTGTGACCTCCTCCGGGAATAAGACTAAAGCCTCTCAGGGGCTGGAGCGTTTGTGTGAGGAAGGGGCGGCAGGAACATCATAAATGGGGATGTGAGCTGTACACACCACGGGGAGAAGAAGAAAGTCAAACAATTTAATTAAAGTCTTTCAAGATAAATTAATCCCTATGTCATGAATGATAAAGATTGAGCAAATTATATATTTTGTTAAAATATATGACCCATGGTAAAAATGTGTTGGTGAAACTTATGTCAGTAGTTTCTTTTTTGTGGTCATGATTTTTGAACACAGTCATGAGTTGCTTAAGGACAAGGGTACTTTGGGAGAAATGTGTCATTAGGCAATATTGTCACTGCGTGAACACCACAGAGTGAGTGTACTTACACAGACCTACATGATATATGGTCCACCACACACCTAAGCTACGTGGCGTTGCCCATTGGTCTTTGCAGGTGACTGTGTGCTACTGTAACATAATGATAAGGGTCTGTATATCTAAACATATCTACACAGAGAAATGGTGCAATAAAGGTACAGTATAAAGGATTTAAAATGCAGTTCACCTGTACAGGGCCCTTACCATGAACGGGGCTTGCAGGACGGGAAGGTGCTCCGGGTGAGTCGGTGAGGGAATGGGGAGCGAATGTGGAGGCCTGGGCATCACTGCACACTGCTGAGGCTTCATGCACACCGCCCCACAGCCCTCCCCCGCTCCCTTCCAGCAGGGTCAGAAACAGAACATCGAAGCTCTCAGTGCTGCTGCATGAATCGGACTGTGGGCTGGATTGTTTGAAATTTCTGAGGAGAACCTGGCTGAGAAGGGCACAGATCACCATAGTAGTGACTGTCTGGAGGCCCAAGGATCAGTAGGAATAAGAAATCAAGGTGGAGAAACACAGGAATATAGGACATTGTCATGGCAATGTGTTTTTTTTTAGCTATTGCATGTTGGAGCACTGCTTAGATAAAACAACTTTGTGGTTTTCATTAAAAAAAGAGGGTGTTTAACATGAACAGGGTGTAGAACTGAGGACTCAGTATCTGGCACAAAGAGCTCTCTCTCTAGCATTGAATGGATGGAAGAAATAAAACCTATCTCTACTTTACATCATTACAATCTGAAAATATTTCCAAAGTACCAGGACAGCTGGCTCTGCACTGCCAGAGATGGCTCTTACTGAAGTGGCAGTGGCATTTAGTACTTGTTAAGTAGCTCCTGTGGACCCGGTGTCCTCTTACAAGGTCCTAGGTCCTCAGCAAAGCCTTTACAGCGTGCACTGAAGAGCATCGAGCTAGGTGGGGAAGGGTTGTAGCAGCATCTGAGTGTGTGACACTGGGGGGACGGGCTCCTCTGTGCTGAAACAGGTCAGTGGCTACCTGACTGGGATGTAATCTGTGCCCTCCAAACTGAGGTGCTGTGAGTGAGAGGGAACCTATTACCAAGCCCCACAAATACCACTCTTGTCAGAGAAAAAAGATCCTCCTTAACCTCATATTCTTCCATTTCTCAGAGGGAGCACTGTCACACATGTGGTCTGCTGTTGACTGAGACATTGTGCGATGCACAGCTGTAATTATTTTCTCTAGAAAGCATCCAAAATAGGTCCCAGTCGATTTGGGGACACTATTTAAATAAACTCTTGCTTGATCAGTGTATCTGAGTCGCTGGATACCGTGCACTCTCACTCCCTGCTCTCTGTTTTCCGGGTGGCTACTCAGTTCCCAAGAGGCTTTCTTGGAGAAGACCACACCCTGTGTCTCCACAGCCTCCTCCCCAAACCAACCAGGTCAGGTTCTCCATTTACACGTTCTCACAGGTTCCTGATCTTTCCTTTACATTCTCTGAGTTATATTTAAGTAATTATTTTGTTATTATTTGTTAATGTCTGTCCTTGCTAGTAGACAATATGGTCTATAAAAACAAGACATTATTTTGTGATATAGTTGCTACAAATGTTCCCATTTCTTGGCTCAATCCTTAACACATATGGCCCTAACATTTTCTGTGTATATACAAATAACATGCTCCTTACTCTATCACCTTTGAAACCAGCCAAACAGGTATTTTATCAACACTTGTGTATCCTCTATCTCTGGCTAAAAATATTTTTTAAAATCCTGAGCTATGTTGTGCTCTGCTCCTTGTGATTCTGCTTTCCACCCCAATTAATTTTTGAATTGAAAAACCAAAGTTCTGTGATCCAGGGTGTAGCACTGATTTTTAGAAATTGAAAAGGAGCTTTATGTTATAAAATTCAGTTCACAGTGTCGGTGAAATGTATACAGTTCAGTATTTTTCTTCTGACCTCATTGCAAGCCTCTGGAAGAATAATGCACACCTGTCTGCCAGTTAAATAAAAATAATAAAAAAAAAACAAGTTCAGTTCTAAAACCTTACTATTTCATATAGCTGTGGGCCATGAATGGGAAGTGACTCACATAGAATACCGATAAGAAGGTAACTTGACCACTAGGCAGAGAGCCTGTGTTAAAGCCAACAAGTCTTTACAAAAAGTTAATCTAAATTTGGACCTACTGTAGAATACACAAACTGAGGAGAGGAGGAAAATTCTCCATTTGGGGGCTCAGGGAATGAGGAGGAGGACGTGTGCACATGTTTAATGGTGTTTATACTGATGACATGGACTCATTTCCCTCCTAAAACAAAACCAAAGAATTATTCTATGACCTAGGATTGACTTTTTGTATAAATGTACATTTTACTGATAAGTTATAAATAGTTTATGATGATTTTAAATTAAAACCAGAAGTTAAATTTGGAACATGGAAGAGATAAATAAGTTAACTCTCAGAAACGTAGTGTCTTGAACTGCCGTATCGTATATCAGATCAGAAACCCTCTGGGGGCCCTCTCTGGCTGTGATCAGAGCTGTTCTTAGCAGAGTCCATGTCTGCTCTGGTCGTTGGACTCTATGAGCTTTTGCTTTAGTGACTTTGCAGTCACTGAGGCTGTTCATTTTGAAAAGGCCACTCCGGCTCTCACATTAATAATCATTAATGACACGAGAGTCAGAAGTGAGAGCTTAAAGCCCACGTATTTAAAGATATTTCAATAAAACAAAAACAGTCCAAAGCACAGGTAATTGTATATCAAGGCTATTTGTAATGATCACAGAGGACAAATAATTATCTCCAAAGGACTGGGAATAAGATGAAGTGTGAGAATAACAAAGTATGCTAATGACTGATGAATGAATAAGGCTTGGATGAGAAGGCATGTTAAAAACCAAGCTTCACGAATTAAAAATATAAGTTCTTCTGCACCTTTCAGAGACATGGTGACAGGGAAGAAATAGCATAACTGACATTCCTTAATCTCAAGTGCCACAGCTATAAAGTCGGGTTGCTGAAGACTGTTTTGTGGGGTGAGTATTAAAAGATGCAATGTAATAAGTGACTGATACATAAAAAGTGATCAATAAATGATTAACATTATTTAAGAGCAGTATGATGGAGTGGTTCAGCGTCTACTTTATTGCTTACTAGCTTTGTTATAAGATCATTAGTTTCTTAGGGTTTTCCATTATCTGTACAATAGGAAAAATAACACCAAAATTGTAGACCCATTTTAGAGAATAAAATGAATTAATGTTTCTAACATTCTTAGCCTATTACCTGGCATATGGTTAACTCAAATAATGGCCATTTTAACTATAATTGTTAACATATAAACCATAACAATAAGTTGTAATATCCCTTAGTTTTTGTCTTTATGCCATGCTTTTATTTTAATCTTTATAATTAAATTTCCCTAGAGTAAAGGTGCCTTTTGTCTCTGATGGCAATACTATTAAAAATAAAACCAAAAAAACTCTAGCCATTAGCACTTAGTAGTAAAAGTGGAGCAAAGACTTCGGAAATTGGAAATACTGCCCCATAAGAATCTGGCCCTTGTGTTTAATAGAGAGGATAATAAATGGGAATAATAAACAGTAACCTCTTCAAAGAAATACTAAATCATATCTTGTTTTTAAAGTGCTTTGAAGCAAAGAGATTGCTGACTGTAAGTCCTAAAAGCCTAGCAGTATTTTAATGCTACTATTTCAGACATTTTTGTCTTTTTGTGACATATTCATTGTTTTAAAGAAGTGGTTTTATTCTTCACTTAATTGACATGCACACTGAATTGGGCATGTGTTATGCCTATCATGACCCAGAAGTGGTGAGTATTAGGTCATTAATATCCTAGTTTTTTAGTGACCAGTTTTCAAACATACAAAACAAGAGCTAGTAGAGAATGTAAGAAGCATTAGCCAGTTAGCTCACTAACCCCAGACACTTCCATGAGTCCACACAAGTGATTTCAAAATTACCCTAGAGTTACTTGAATCCTCAAGTTATAAACATTACATCAAGACACTTTTTTCCATTAATGTCTTTACATATTTATACTCACTTATATCTACTTAGTAAGGGAATTCATGCTAATATACCTACAAGGAGACTTCTTGTCTGTGCAAACTTTTGTATTCTTTGCTCCAGCTATCCAAATGTAACCAACCAGGAAAGTAAGATAATCTATCAATAAGTAATATTGTTACTTTTAGAGCTGCTACTGTGTATGATCTACTGCAGCAATTTTTAACCAGTGAGCCACAAGAATTTTTAAAACATGCAATACCTGTCTATTCAGTTGGACACACCGATTGCTTTTCCCTTGTATTGTCAAATTTAAAAAAAATAACAACAGTCAACACAACAACAACCATCTGGTATGAGAGAATCAAAATTATACCTGTCTTTTTTGTCAGGTCAGCAAAAAATTATTTTTTGATGTGCTGCAGAATTTTAGTAATTAGTTTATATGTGCCATGGGATGCCAGGGGAAGGCTGAGAATCGCTGGTCTACTGCACGTATTTACATATTTATGACCTGCCCATATTGAATACCAAAGGAGAAAAAAAAGTGGTGGGAGTGGAGCAGAACAAGTAGCAAAAATTACCAGAGGGAATATTTTTACTTTCTGCATGTCAATTATTATTCTGAATGTTAAGTGAGCAACAAACTGTAATTTCTCTTCCAGATGGGAGAATTAGGTTCTTTTGGAAACTATGAACTCTTTCTGGAATTCAGGTCACTGTTAAACACATAGCTTTGGCAAAAAATGTTCAGCTATCAGCAGTGTCTTATGGTCTGCCAAATAGTTTGTGAACCAACAGTGTGTTAGATTTGTTTTATTCCTATGAGGCACTTTGAATAAAAATGTAACATGCTGAAAGTAAAGTTATGAAGGTCATTTTCATAGTCAATTGACAGAATGTTTAATCACTGTGTTTACAGCTCCAGCATTCTGACTCTGAGGATCTTCAACACAGAAATTGGTTTAGGCTTCCAGTCAAGATGGCGACGTAGGCAGACGTGGATTGCCTCTTTGCACAACCACATCAAAATTACTACTAAAATATAGAACAACCATCACTCAGGAATGTCAGAAATCAAGTTGAATGGAAGTCTGACAACTGTGGAATTGAGTAAGAAACCACATCCATCCGGTGGTAAGATGGGCATGGATGTGGAAAGAGCTGGCCCCATATCTATATGGATAAAAATTTGGGAGAGATATCTCAGGAATGAGTAGTTCTAGACCTACACCAGGCCCCCCAGCCCAAGATTCCAGTGTTAGGAACCTAAGTCCCCACAGCTTCTGACTGCAAAAACCAGTGGGGATTGAGTCAGTGGAGGAGACTGCTGGAGCCCTAAGAAGTTCCTCTTGGGGAACCCATGCACAGACTTCGCTGCTCTGACTTGCTTCCTCTGAGCTCCAGCACCAGGGTAGCAGCTTGAAGGGCACTGGTGGCATGCAGGGAAAAGCTTCAGTGTATGCCACCACGGTGAGTAGAGGCCACTGACTCTTTGCTGAGCTCTCGCCACATAGAGCTGGTAGGCTGGTGTCATATCTGAGACTCCATAAACCTGGCTAACACTGTGAGACCCACCTTAGAGATCCACAGAGGCTCTACCCCGCCCAGCTTATGGTCCCACCCAAACTGCTTCTCCATAAGAATGGCTGGTCTTTGATTGGCTCCTAAGTCCAATCAAACAGCCAACAGCTGGCTTCAGTGAGCCTTAGTGGCAGCCAGGTTAGAGTCACAGCTTGACTTCACTTGGGACTCTCCAAGCCCAGCACAACTAGCAGCCATCTCAGATTGCTTTACAGCTCAGACAGGGTGCCCCATGCAAAAAACAAGTGGGAGCTGACCTTGGCTTGCACCACCAGTGAAACCCCACCCACCCAGTGGACAGCTACAGAATATCCTGTCCCTGCACAGCTGATCTTCCATGGATGGTAAAGGTTGGTGGTAGTGGTCACAGCCAGTTCTTGCAGCTGACTGGCCTGGGTAAATCCTTCCCATTGATCTGCCGACAACAACCAAGCCTCGACTAGAAGAGGGTGTACTCAGCCCATACAAAGGGTGCACCATGAATACCCAGCTTGAGTGATATGGGAGGCTGCGTTACTGGACTCTACAAGACACCTACTACATTAAGCCATGCTACCAAGGCATGGAGTCAAAGCAGCTCTACCTAACATGGAAACAGACACAGGGAGGCTGCCAAACTGAGGAGACAAAGAAACATGGCCCAAATGAAAGGACAGATCAAAACTCCAGTAAAAGAGCTAAATGAAATGGAAATAAGCAATGGGGATGCAGAGTTTAAAACACTGTTTTTAAGGATAGTCAAGGAACTTAGTGAGGACCTCAGAGCATAAAAAAGGCCCAGTCAGAAACAAAGCATACACTAATTAAAATAAAGAACAATTTACAGGGAAACAGCAGTAGAATGAATGAAGCCAAGAATCAAATCAATGATTTGGAACATAAGGAAGCAAAAACCAGCCATGCAGAATAAGAAGAAAAAAGATGCCAAAAAAAAAAATGAGGACAGTGTAAGGAGCTTCTGGGACAACTTCAAGCATTCCAATATTTGCATGATAGGATTGCCAGAGGAGAAGACAAAGAAATTGGAAAACAATCTGAAAAAGTAGTGAAAAAAACTTCCCTAATTTGGGGAAGGAAATAGACATGCAAGTCCAGGAAGCACGGAGAATCCCAATTATGATGGATGCAAAGAGGCCCACTCCAAGACACATCGTTATTAAAAGGCCAAAGGTTAAAGATAAAGAGAGACTTTTAAAAGCAAGAGAAAAGAAGTTAGATACTGGAAGTTTGAAGATGGGAGGAAGGAGAGGGAGAGTGGGTGAAGAAGTGATTATGGAATTATGAAGTACAAATAGGTAGTTACAGAATAGCCATGGGGATGTAAAGTACAGTATAGGAAAAGGAGTAGCCAAAGGAATTATATGCATGACCCATGGACATGGGCAATGGTGGAGGATTGCCTGAGGGTATAGAGGGGGCTGGGTGGAGGGGGCAAAGGGGGAAAAAGCAGGACAATTGTAATAGCATAATCAATAAAATGTAATTAAAAAAATTGGGAAAACTTTTGGCCAAGATGGTGGCGTATGTAGATATACTTTGCCTCCTTACACAACCAAAGGAAGGAAAACAACAAATTTTAAAATAAAAAGTAACCAGAACTTCCAGAAAATTGAAATGTGTGGAAGTTCAACAACCAAAGAGTTAAAGAAGAAATATTCATTCAGACTGGTAGGAGGGGCAGAGATGGGCAGCTGGGGCATTGATGATGCATGTGGCAAGGGGGTGGCTGGAGGATGGTCCCACATTTACATGAGGATAAACCAGGAGAAGCAACTGGGGAGTGAGATAGACCATGCTACCCAGGGTTCCAGAGCAGGGGAAGAAAGTCTCAAAACCTCTGCCAGAAAAAACCTGTCGGGGTTGTGATGGTGGGAGAAACTCCCAGACTCACAGGAGAGGTCACTGGAGAGATCCACAGGGTCCTTGAATGAACACAAACCCACCCACCCAGGGAATCAGCACCAAAAGGGCCGAATTTACTTGTGGGTAATGGGGAAGGTGACTGAAAGCTGGCCAAGGGCTAAGTAAGTGGCATTGTTCCCTCTCAGATCTCTCCCCCACGTACAGCACAACAATGAAGCCACATGGGTTTTCCTGCCCTGGCAAATGGGTACAGCTCCACCCCTTACAATGTAATAGGTGCTCTGAGACAAAGAAGTATGGCCCAAATAAGAGAACAGATCAAAACTCCAGAAAAAAAAACACTAAGTGATGAAAACATAGCCAACCTATCAAATGCAGAGTTCAAAACACTGGTATTTAGGGTGCTTCCAGAAATGGTTGAGTATGGTCACAAAAATAGAGGAAAAAGTGAAGGCTATGAAAAGTGAAATAAGGAAAAATAAACAGGGAATGAACAGTGAAGGGAAGGAACCATGACTCAAATCAACGGTTTGGACCAGAAGGAAGAAATAAACATTTGACCAGAACAGAATGAAAAAACAAGAATTCAAAAAAATGGGGAGAGGCTTAGGAACCTCCAGGACAACTTTAAGCATTTGAACATCTGAATCATAGGGGTGACAGAGAGGAAGAGGAAGAGCAAGAAAACTTATTTGAAAAAATAATGAAGGAGAACTTCCCCAATCTGGCAAAGGAAATAGACTTCTAGGAAGTCCAGGAAGCCCAGAGAGTCCCAAAGAAGTTGGATCCAAGGAAGCACACACCAAGGAACATCATAGTGACATTACTGAAGATTGAAGATAAGGAATCTTAAAAGCAGCAAGAGAAAAGGAGACAATTACCTACAAAGGAGTTCCCATAAGACTATCAGCTGATTTCTCAAACCTTGCAGGCAGGAAGGGGCTGGAAAGAAGTATTCAAAGTTGTAAAAGGCAAGGACCTACATCCAAGGTTACTCTATCCAGCAAAGCTATCATTTAGAATGGAAGGGCAGATAAAGTGCTTCCCAGATAAGGTCAAATTAAAGGAGTTCATCATCACCAAGCCCTTCTTACATGAAATGTTAAAGGGACTTATCTAAGAATAAGAAGATGACCAAATATATGAACAGTAAAATGACAACAAACACAATTATCAACAGCTGAGCCTAAAAAGAAAAATACAAACAAACTAAGCAATCAGTTAAAACAGGAACAGAATCACAGAACTGGGGATCACATGGAGGGTTATCAGTGGGGAGGGAGATGAGGGAGAATGGGGAAAAGGTACAGGGAATAAGAAGCATAAATGTTAGGTACAAAATAGACAGGGGCGGTTAAGAATATAGGAAAGGGAGAAGCCAAAGAATTTAAATGTATGACCTATGGACATGAACTAAGGGGAGGGGTAATGCTGGTGGGAGAGGGTTACGTAATGGAGGTGCATAAAGGGGAGAAAAAAATGGGACAACTGTAATAGCATAATCAATAAAATGTACTTTAAAAAGTTTGTTTAAAGCCCTGGCTGGCATAGCTGAGTGTATTGAGCATGGGCTGCGAACCAAAGCATCGCAGGTTTGATTCCCAGTCAGGGCACATGTCTGGGTTGCAGGCCACAGTCCCCAGCCACTGCACATTGATGTTTCTCTCTCTCTCTCTCTCTCTCTCTCCCTTCCCTCTCTAAAAATAAATAAATAAAATCTTAAAAAAAAGTTTGTTTAACCTTCAGGTTTCAGGTAGCTACATTTTACTTTTACCAGGAAGGGTTCTCAGACTCTTCATCTCCATCTACATTTTCCCTCGAAATAATGCTAATCACAGTTTTTAATTATATGGAATACATTTATTAGTGTGGTTGTATTAATATTTATAAACTTCTCCTTTTTTTCTCCCAGACTATCAAAAAGAATCCATAATTTTGTAAGTTCCTCAATTCAAGATCAGCTCTTAGATATACATAGTGAAAGACCTGACAGAAAGTGGTGAAATTTGCTGGAGGTGAAAACAGTCTTCACTGTAAGGCAGTGAGACAGAGGGGAGGGCGTGGGGACAGGGTGTAACAGACAAAAGAAATGAGGGTACAGAGCATTTGCTATAAAGTGAGTCTATTAGTATTTGACACTGAACATATATATGTATATGTGTATATTTATATTTACATATTACTGTTATTTATTCAAGAAATAATGCTTTAAAAATATTTTCTTTCTAGAGGAAAAATATCAGTGAAATCTCAAACTTCAGAAAGTTAACTTAATACTATAGTTCAAATTTTGTACTATAAAATATGCTTTTAAACTAGATATAAATTAGATTAAAAGCATTTCAAAAACATGCAGATTTTTCTCCTTATTAAAGGATCTTTTGCTTCTATAGTATATCTGGCTATAAGTAAAACCCCACAAAATAACTTTGCATTATTGGCAAGTCTTTGACATGACAGCTCTATTCTTTTCAGATTATTTGCTGGCAAAATGCAACCATTCTATCTATAAATAGTATAAAAATAAAAAATATATGCAGAAAATTAGTTATATGTCCTACATTTTCCACAAGGAACACAAAGTTAATGAGCATGGGGAACATACTTTGGAAAAGACATAGGTATTTAAACATGTAGAGATAAAATACAAGTTTAACCATAAAATGGTTTTATTTGAAAGGTATAAAATTTGAGTGTTTCAGGTTACCTCATATATGTAACAAGTTTTCACTTTTATGGAAGTTGGATTAAGATATATCTTTATTTTAAAGGAAGGCTTCCTGAAGTCAGATTGCCATCCCAACTCTGCCTTCTTGACAATAAAAAGCATTACCATTTAATGTACGAGGACTCAGACCCACAGGAACAGCAAAGAGTGGAAGATGGTGATCACCAACACAATGTGCCCACTGGGATATGGGTCAGTTCATCCTCTGTTCTGTTTGGAAAGATCTGTCCTGCCGCTGGCTATTGAGGGACCCTAAAAGCATCAAGGAGGGCACAACTGTGTTACAATGAGATGTAGATTTTCTGGTGGTAGTTTAATTAGTACTTTATATTCTCAAATCTTGCATCAAAGAGATTTATAAGAGTTCAAAGAAATGGTTGATTATAATGGCTATGAGAGGTAAAAGCAGTCATTGTTCTTATAGGGGAAATTAAACTGTGTAAAAACAAGAATTTTTTCCCTTAAGTCAAATGTGAAGGCAAGGCAAGGGCTGATAATTTTTTGAAAAGTTTATTAGTCTATACAGGGGCCTTAAGTAATTTTGTAAGAGAACGTATTTGTAAGGAATGTTTTCTCTTTCAGACGTCATAAGTTTTTTCAAAATACTTTCTCTGAAGGCTATATTAAAGCAGACATTGTTTGACATGGCTCTGTATTAGTTTATTTTACTAAGCAGGGAGGCTTTTGGCTGGTAAACCTAAGTTCAGTGACAAATCGTGTTGCAAATGCCATTTTGAAAGGAGAACAGGTTGGGCAAGCAGCTCAAGGTAATGGCCTCTTTCAGTAGAAGAATTTAGAAAGCGAAGCTGCTTCCTCATTCATAATGCTAATGAAAGGAACATTCTAGGACTTGGTTTAAATAGATTAATGGGCTGCTATATCTTAAAACTGTTGACAGTTTGTTTTGGCACTTTAAGAAGTGCTATAGCATTCATGCACAGTAAGTTATGAGAGCTTAGTGATCATCCAATTTAGAATGAGCTAATGGTGGGTTTGTGTCAGAGAACCTAATTTACCCAATCATGTTCCCAGCACTAAGTAAGTACGCCAGGCTCAGGAAACTATGAAATGGCCATGCAAGGACCCAGGGGGTGAACATGGTGGTAATCAAGGCCATAAAGACATGACTACCTTTCATGTTTTAATTTGCACCAGTGCATTTGAGGTCTAAGAGCAGAAGCTGTTCTCTAACATCTGCCAGACAAATCCATGTGTTTTTTTTGTTTTGTTTTGTTTTGTTTTTGTTTTTTTAGGACATAAAAAGTTGCAAAGTATGAGGACTTTCCCAACAGCTGGACTACAGTCTGTGCTAGATTAAGTCTCTTTCTAATTTCATATTTGTGAGTATATATTCACAGAAGTCAAGCTCTAATGTTTTGTGACTTCAAATCTAGAAGTCATTATAGTATAAAAAAAGGGTGATTCTTTAAAAATAGCATCTATTGAGGTCATTGTTTAATTCTGAGCCAATATCACACTACATTTGGCTTTCCCTTCCAAGAAAACGGTGTTCAAGAAATTTTCCATGGCTCTAATTCTGTAAGACTAAGACCTTTCTGTCTTCTGAGATAGATTTTGAAGGGGTCTTTTGTCATTTTTCTTTGAAAGTCAGCACAAATTCCCTTACTGATTCACTTTTCTTTCTCTGTTGATGGTTTTATTCTATGTAGCAATTATATCAGATAGGATACTTTGTTCAATAATTTATTCATTCAGTAATGTTTTTCAGTATGAAATATGCACTAGACATTTCTCTAGGCCCATGCTTTCCAATATATAAGCCACTCACCATGCGTGCCTATTGAACCCTAGTAAAATGGTGAGTCTGCATTGCAGTGTGTTCTAAGTGCAAAGTGCATACCAGATTTTACAGACATAGCACACAACCAAGGTAAAATATTACATTACTCTTTTTATATTTCTTATTATTTAATGTGTAATCAATATAAACCTTGCTGAACAACAATAAAGCAAAATATTGTTTCATCTGGAAACATCTACAAAGCACAGATGTTGAGGTTCTGAGTGTGCACTGGAGCTAGTCTGCCATTGGCACAAGGGGACAACCACAGGGCTCCCTCCTGACAGAAACCACTTTATCTAAATGCAGGATCCTGTGAGAAAAGATGCTGACCTGAGTATACCTACTGTAGTGGGTTGAAGGCGGCCTCCCAAAAGATGTGTCCATACGTAAATCTCTGGAACTTGTGAATGTGATCTCATTTGGAATAAGGGTCTGTGTGGCTGATTAAATTAAAGATCTCAAGATGAGATCATACTGCAATATTTAAGTCCAATAGACATATATTTTTTAAGTCCAATAGACAATATTTAAGGGCTCTAAATCCAATAGACAAATGTCTTTTTAAGGGACAGAAGGGAAGAAACCAGAAACACAGAGGATGAGGCTGCGAGGACGGAGGCAGACTGGAGTCTTGCAGCTACAAGCCAGGGGCCTCATGGAGCCCCCTGTGGCGGCAGGAGGGAGTCTTAGAGCCTGCAGAGACAGTGTGATCTGCAGACAGCTTGGTTTTAGGTCTGATCTCCAAAATTGTGAGGGAATAAGTTCCTTTTTTGTTTTTTTTAAAGCCACCATGTTTGTGCTAATTTGTTGTTGTAGTCCCAGGAAACTGACACGTGAACTTTTTTCCCCTACTACAATCTATAGATTAAATAAATCCCTCCTTTTTACTTTGAGAAAGACCTAAAGAATTACTCCAATATAAGATCCTTCATGTAGAAGTAAAGATATCTCTTTCTACAAAGGTATGCTCTCTTTGGACTTTACCCTGTATTTCCCAAGTGCATAGGTGGAGTTTTTTACTCACATTGTTTACCTATGTTCTCATGTGCAGTCTGTGACAGACCCCATCTAACCTCTTCTTAAACTCTGCTCCCAGATCAAGCTAACTCTTCTACACATTGCTCAATATATTATTAATGTTTATTTCATTTATTTAACAAATATTTTGAGAACCATATCTATATGACAATATGTATAATATTTTTCTTGGGGTACATTGCAAATAAAGCAGATAAAGATCTCTGTCCTCCTATGTCTTAATTTCTAGTAGGGTCAGAGAGATAATAAGTACTAACAGTAACTAATATAGAATGTTATAGATTAATAAATGTCGTGAGGCACAGAAGAAGCAGAGCTGGGTAAGTGGACTCAGGAGGTGCGAGGCCGGTTGCAATATTAAATAAAGTGGTCAGAGTGGGCCTTGTTGAGAAAGTTACATTCAAGCAAAGACTCGAAGAAAGTGAGGTATTACACAAGCAGGTATCTGTGGAAAGAACATTCCAGGTGGAGGGAAGAACTACAGCAAAGACTTCGAGGTGGGAGCATCGCTGATGTGTGTGAGACAGAGACCAGTGTTCTTGGAGCAGGGAAAGCACAGGACAAGGTGGTAGGGAGAAAAGGTAATGGTGGGCAGCATGTAGGACCCATTAGGCCATTGTAAAGATGTGGCATTTCTTTTGGGTGAAATGAAGAGTGCTGAGCAGAGGAAAGTTATATTCTGAGTTGTTTTAAAAAAGAAGTTATTTTGGCAACGTTGGTGAGAATGGGCAACGGAGGGGGCATGGGTGAAAGTAAGGATAAAGGCAGAGAAGCCTGAACATCTAGAAGGGTAGGGCCAATTTCAATGAAATAGGAAAGGCTATAGGGAGAACAAGTTATTTTGAGGGGGGTGTTATTAATTTCCAAGTAGATTTTCTCATTATAATATAATTGGCCTGAGCTAGTGGCTCCATCAGCAAGGAAATTAGCAGTGATGCATGCATAGTTCAGTCTCTGTTGGACTCTGGGGTGTTTTGGGCCCACCCCATTACAGTAATGGCAAAGGTCCAAGCTTTTTCCAGTTTACTTCTCATTAGCCTGACTCTCTATGAGATCCTCAGGACCTGCATATGGTCTCCTGAAATTACTGATTTCATACTTAGATTTTCTTCTAACTAACCTTTCCTCCTTTCCTCTTCCAACATGATAGATTCTCTTTTTAATTAACAATAGCTGCCTTGACATTTCTGAATAGCATTCCAAATTTCTTTCAAGAAATCCTTTCCCCTGTTATTTCCCATATTATTGGTTATCATCATAGTGAAAGTTAGAATCTGCTTCTTCAGCCTTCCACTCACTCTCTGAGCCTACAATATCCTTCTAATAAATTCCCTTTCCTTAAGATAGTCAAAGTTGTTTTTCATGATTACAATGAAGAATGCTGGCAGATAGATAGATAGATGTAGCTTTATTTAAATGAGAGAAAGGATAATATTTACTTTTCAACATTAGAATTCTATATTACAGAGGTTGCTGTATGTTTACTTTAGGAAGGTAATTTATATATTAAATATATGTGAGATATATTTATATATACAGTTTTGTGTGTAACAAACTTCATGAGATTTAATCCAATAACATGACATTGCCTACAAATCAAAAAGTTCAATGTGATGGCCCCTGGTGAGCTGCCTAAGCTGAATTTTCTTTGCTTAAACTACTTAAGCTCAATTGGGTTCATGAACTTTGTTGTCTCTACAAACATAGGTCAGAAGGGGATTGTTGCATCGAATCATGATTTGATCGCTGTTGGCATTTATTCAGTCATTTCATATCCTTCAGCTTTGTCTCTGAGCTGATTATTTTTTTCATCTTAGGTTTATTTTTAGTGCTTTCTTCAGTCCTGTATCAAATTGTTCAATACAATAAATAAAGCAACACAGTCAATAAGCCCTAAGGAGAAATGTTTATATTTTCTTCTTATCTTTAGAGCCCGAGTCTACTGATTTTTAGATTCTGAATTTAATCCTGAGTCATTATTATTTATGTTCTGGGTTCAAAGGACCCATTATACTTAAAAATATATTATGCCCTTTAACAAGCAAATTATAGAAATAAGAACAAGGGGATCATGAAAAACATTTATGTTAAAAATTTAATAAGAATTTAAATAGCATTTTCATTGTCAGAATGGAATACATTTGAAAACTTTGATGACTTAATTTTGCTAAAGAAAATATTATTATCTTCTTTCCTCCAAGTTTATAAAGCATTTTTATTTTTAGATTTATAAATACCAGTTGAATGATTATTTTAATGAATTTTTATTTACACATTATATTTTTCTTCCAGTGATCTTTGTATACCCAGCTGCACTAGCATTTTTAAAAAAGATTTTATTTATTTATTTATTTATTATTAGAGAGAGGTGAAGGGGAAGAGAAAGAGAAGGAAAGAAACATTGATCCATTGCCTCTTGCACACCAGCAACTGGGGACCTGGCCTGGCCTGCAACCCAGTTATGTGCTCAGACCAGAAATTGAATCAGTGATGTTTTGCTTTGCAGGATGACACTCAACCCACTGAACCACACCAGTCAGGGCTGCACTAACATTTTTTTCATTTATGAATCATATCAAGAAAATTTTTGTGTGTGAACACCATAAATGATGAGAGAATATTCATCCTTTTAGCAAAACAGTATAGTATAGGTTCTTGTAAATTATTGCAAGATGAAACCTTTGTTTGTTGAGTGATTAACTAGATAGAATACCGTATTTTCTTATTGTCAAGCACTGTTCTAAGCACTTTAGATATGTTAGGTCATTTGATCATTTAACCTTTACAGCAACTGTATGGAGTAGGCACTATCACATTTCACAAAAGAGGAAACTGAGGTACATAAAGAATTAGTAACTTGTCCAAGATCACATACCTAGTGACTGGCAGAGCCAGATTCAAACCTGGGCCATTTTTTTCTTAACCACTATCTATAAGGATAAATGATCTGAATCCATGCACACAAATCTTTGTGATATTTTGGAAACAACAGTATTTAAAATGGAGAGCAAGCCTCAGAAGAGGGCTGTACAGAACTTCCCAACCTGTGCATTACAGATGGTTACCAAGTCTATCTGCATATTGATCCCATCAGCCCATGGGCAGGCTCCTTTACTTACCCCAGTGTGTTGTATTATTTTCTTTGTGTAATATGACATGAAAATGATTGAGAAGTACAGCATATTTTTGCATACTATTGTTTCATTCATTGTCATTTCCTTATCACATTGACCAGGAAAAAAAAAATCGGTCCCTGGCTGGGGCCACTGTCTGTGTGGAACTTGCAAGTTCCTCCCATCTACATGGGTTTCCTCCCACATCTCAAAGACATACACATGAGGTGAATTGGTGTGCCTAAATTGCTCCAGTCTGAGTGTGGGTGTCAGTGGAGTGTGCCCTGCGATGGAACAGTGTCCTGTTCAGGGTGGGGTTCTGCTTTGTGTCCTGAGCTGGCCAGATAGGCTCTGGCCATTCGACATCTTGAACTGGAACAAGTGCATTTGAAAATCATTATCTTACTTATTTTTATTCACCTGTCTTAAATATATATATGGCTCACATTCATTTCAGTGTATAATACATCAGAAGTGCTTTGGGTTTCTAGTCACAAGTCTGGCGATGTTTCTGTAACTAGAAATATAGCATAAGAACTTAACTCTTGTATTAATCAATTTGGCCTATGGTAAAAATTGTTTTCTTATATGTTATTTAGCTTAAAGATGCAGTTTTAAGAACCTAGTGATGGCATTGAGGAATCACTCTACTGCTTTGCTCTACTGATATCAACCCCTGGCATACCATCAGGGCCTATTGGATCCTATATTGGTTTTTGAGTTTCTTTTTAGTCACTGTTTTTGCAAAAGTTGATATTTTGTGAATTCTGTCCTTTCTTTGATATTTTTCACAGAGCGAAGAGAAGAGCTAACAAAAACAGGGAGCCCAGATGTACAGGAGGGAGAGGGGCAAAAGATTAGATTCACTCATGGAGTGGGAAGAAAGGGATGAAGGGGTGCAAATGGAGGCAATATTTTGGATTAATGCATTATTTGAGTTGGTTACTCAACAAATATTTATTGATCACCTACTATTTACTGAGCCCTTGTCTAGGCTCAGAATACAGCAGTGGATATTATAGAACACAGGTCCCGATCCTCATGAAATTTAGAGTGTAGCAGGAAGTGACATAAAACCAGTAATTACAAGTGTGATAATAAATGCTATGAAAGGAGAAACATGTTTCTAGGTCTCCTTCCCTAAACCCTTGTTCTCTACTTTTCTTTAAGCATCTGTGAACCCCAGAGCTTCCTCCTGTGTCCTCTTATGGTTTTATTCAAAGTCTCTCTGAGGGATTTCATCTACATCCAGTGTCACTTAGCCAGTGTACAAGATTGTTTTCCAAATATGTATCTCTTTCTCTAGCTCTCTCTGAGATTTAGACTAATATATTTAGCTACCTGTTCTAACGTAGCCACTGAGGTATAGTTGGCATTTCAACCTGACTGAGAATGAACTCCTTTTTTCCTCAAAAGCTGCTTCTCCTAATGTACCCCTAATGCTAATGAATGGTGAAGTCATCCACCCATCTCCCAATTGAGAAACCTAGAAGTTTCTAAAGACAACTCAATCTTTGTAACTGATAACAAAATAGTTCAATGAATTGATTGTTTCCTTTTTCTCATTGTCTTATTTTAGGCCATCATAGCCTTTTGTTTGTATTGTTGCAGTTACTTTTTGTGCTAAATTATATAATCAAGTGGTAGAGTTCCAGATTTACTGATATATCTTTAATTTTATTGCTATTGATCAGAGAGTATCAATTTTACTATTCCTGCTTTTTGAAATTAATTAAAGTTTTCTTTGTGGTGCAACATGTAGTTAATTTTTGACAATTTGCTATTAGTTTTGTAAAAAGTTCATCCTTTGGTTTTAGGATATAAAGTTGGATACCTATAAATTAAATAATAATAATGTTATCTTAATAATTATTTTGTCCACTAGATCTTCCATGGACAGAGAGAGGTAAAATAAAATTTCGACTATTAATAATTAGCCTATTCTCCTTGTATTGATTTTATTTTGCTTATGAGTGTCAATGCTTACTCAAAGCCCCTTGTGATTCAAGTTGTTTCTGTGATTTCTTTGTTTATCTTCTCTCCAGTCAACAAGGATCAGATTCTGCAAGACTGCTTACCATGCAAAATCCATCTGACAGGTGGCTTCATTTCTGGGTGACTAGAGTGTCTGTGATTTTGCCTTCTTCCGGGTGGAGAGAAAGCCTTTTTGACAGTCTATGTACTTACTCACTTGCCATTATTGCAAATAAGGTCTTGTTAGTGTCCCCCATGGGGAGCATCCCCTGTACTGGAGAATATCACTCTGTGACCTTGTGTGAAGTACAGCTGCAGACATCTGTCTCCCTTGCAGTGTCCCTCATCATGACATTCAGTGCATCTGGGAGCCTTTGTCATGTACTGTGGTTCAACATTGTATATAGTTTGATGAAACGGTGTTTCTGTTTCTCATTCTATTTGTGGTTAAGAAGTAATTTTTAAAAGAAAGGAGTAGCATCTTTTCTATTTCAGTATTTAAACCTTCCCAATATTACTGCTATTGATCTGGCTTCTCTATCTACACACTTGTTTTTCTCCAGTTCAACCCCAGATTGCTCTCAGGGTAAGCCCTCTCAGTGAAGGAGCTGATCGAGGCACATGCTTGCCTTCCAGTGACTCCCTACCACCTGCAGGTTACAGGTCAAACTCCTTAGCCTGGCACCAGATATTCTCTGTGATTTGACTCTTGTAAAAATCTTCAGCCTAATTTCTTCCCTCCTTCCTTCACAATACACAGACATCATACTGAACTGTTTGCAGTTTCCAACTTGTCCCATGCTCTTTTGCTTCTGTGCCTTTCTGTAGTCTGTTTGCTTGTCCAGGAACAGATGCCTGTACTCACACCTTGCTGAAGCATTGTGTTCCTTGGTGTCTTTCTCATTTTGAGGTCTCATTCACAGGCCTTGACTGTGTGCTCTGATAGCATCTATGTCCCAATGACACATTAGTCCTTAATTTATTGAATTTTTATTTATTATGTCCCAGATCCTGTTAAAGTCCTGGGTGCATAGTAGAGAACAAAATAGACAACAATCTTGCCCTCAAGAACTTATAAAACTATAATATAGTGTAAATGTTGGTTTATCATTCTCTCTATTTAGCATATGAAGTTCTTAAGGGATTGCATTTTTAAGTATCCAAAGTGGACATGGTAGATCCTCAACAGATTAGCAAATGAGCAAATCATTAGGAGTTTGTAATAGTTTAGGTGAGAGGACACTGGTTCCAGATCCAAAGCAAGCAAAACGTGGGTAAATTTTTGACATTTCTGAGGTGAAAGTGTTAAGTTTTGGTGATGAGCAGTTTTAGCATAGCTCAGGTCTCTAGATTGGGCTAATGAGTGAGGAAACATGCAGCAGCCAGAAGGCTGAGGGTTAGAGTTCGGTTTTGGACTCTGTAGCACGTTCTGGAATTTCAGCTGAAGCGTGATGACAGAGTGCATGCTGCACTCCAAACCCAGTGCAAGACCATGTCCTGAAACTTCAGAGATCTGAAAACATCCAGAGATGAAAACAGAGAGGAGTTTTAGGAGAAAGTTTTGGGAAAAACCTCTGTTGTAAGTCTCCTCTCCTACCTCTACCCGAAGCACGTGTTTGGGAATGGGAGGTAAACTCAATGTACAGTGAGAGGGGCTTCTTTGGATGACATGGGGAGCATCTATGCATGCCCTAAACCTGGGGGATGTAGGGACCTGGTGACTGGCACGAACCTGAGACAGCTGGAGCAGCTCACAGCTGCATCTGGGAAGCTGCATTCCCCTCTGACTGAGGATCAAAGGTCTTCCAGGGACCATGGCATTCCAGGGACCATGACATGTGGAACCTCTGCTATGAATGATAGCCTTGGGTGTTTTAGGAAAAAATCCTGATGAAGAGAGCAGCTCCTTGGGCCAATGTGTGCCCAGTGGCGTACAAGGCTGAGGGGATGGGAGCTGAGGGGAGAGAAGGGAAAGCCATAAAGAACAGGCAGTACCCATTATGATGGGAGTTTCAATTTGCAAAGCCCAACAGTGGAATCTGAGGAACACACAAAAGTACACGTGAGAGAAAAGGCCAGCTGCAAGCACCTGCCAGGTGGTGAAAGACACCTTGTACAGCGACAGGTACCATCATGTTTCTAATCTCTCTTACTTCTCCTCTTTCCCTGACCTGGGCATACTCAGCAGGGAAAGATAACAGAGCGAAGCCTCATTTTTCCTGGGCAAATGACCAATTGACGGCAGGCCCAGGCAGGGGAAGAGGAAGAGTTTTAAAATTCAGTCAAGTTGGGAGTTGTGAATTTGATATTGGTCTGGGAATCCTAATTTCTGAATCTTGGTCATGTGATCTGAAAAGTCTTGTGACTTGACACTTCCATCAGAGGCAGAGTGAGGACTGTCACCACACAAGGAGAAGGTTTAAAGGGACTGGGGAGCATTAACATAAAGCTGTCATATGACTGCACCTTAGGCATGCTGCCTGTTACATGTACCAACTGCATACATATTTAGGAGCCATTGGTTTACAGAAGGTGACTGACATAATAGCATGAGATTGCCAACAATGAATCGTGGAATATGATACAAAAGATTTTGTTCAGAACCTTGGGTCATCAATATTAATAGGGTGGGAAAAGGGAGAAAAATGTAAAGGATGAGAAGGAACCGCCTTATGTTGGTCAGAAAGGCAAAGAATGGTATCATGGAGATAGGGAACCTGGAAGTCCAGATACATGGGGCCTGAAGCTCATTCAATTATTGATACAAAGTAGGTCCAAAGTAGTTATTGATTTATAAAGAGAAAATAAATCCCAACAAAATCACACAATCTCAAAAAAAGACTTTGATGTTTTTATTAGCTATTCCTTAACATATCTATGTAATATTTTTCTTATGCTTTTTGACTACATTTTCATTTGATTGCCTCTTCTTTCTAGAAAAACAGGAAAACAATTCAATCTTCCCTTTAAGATAGTTGGTAAAAGTTTCATATTTAACATCAGCTTATTATTAAGGAGAACTTTATTATTAGAAACATTATGAATCTTTTCAGTTTTACCACCTTTATTAGTAATGGCAAATAAATTTTTAGGAGTATTGCTAAATTTGGGAAAACCTCTATAAAATTTATTTTAGTGTGCACACAAAGATTTCTGGGCATTTGAAGTATTTCCATGTAGTTACTCTGGCAATTTTAAAACATGGTCACAAGTTCTCTGACTCACCTCCCATTGAGAGGTGGAGTTATATCTCCCTTCCTCTTGAATCAGGTGGGTTTCCGTCTGTTTCCGTCAATAAAGTACAGTGTAAATGAAGCTGTGTCATTTCTGAGACTCAGAAAGGTCATACTTTCCCGCCCTTAGATACTGGAACTTTGCAACTGGAGCCTGTGCCTTGATGTTAGGAGTCTGACTATGTAGAGGCTGCCATACTCTGAAGAAGCTCAAGACACGTGATAAAGCTGGTGTACAGGCTCTTTGATGAACAATTGTAGACGAGCCCATCCCAGGTGCCAGCCAAAAGTAAAGGAACTTCCAGATAATTCTGGCGCCCAGCCATTTGAATCATTCCAATTGAGGCCTCAGACATGGTGTTGTAGAGATAAGCCATTCTTGCAGCATAAGTTCAAGTTCCTAACTCACATTAAAAACTGTTTTACATTAGTGAGTTTTAAGCTGGTTTATTACATGGCAATAAATATTGTGAATAAAGGCTAGTCTTAAATTGCCTGGATTAACATACTTGAAGCTGTGGTTTGCTGATGTTTCCTCGTTGTAATGGCATATTCGTGAATGTTGTGCTGTTTTCACTGAAATACTAAAAATTAGTACAGATGTACAAAGGCCATTTCAGTTTGAGGGAAGAGCATGGACAAAGGTGCGGTCTAGCAAAGATAAGGGAATAGTTCTGGATAGAGTGTAGTGAACACATGGGATAGCAGTGCTAAGACTGGATAAGTCATGTCAAAACCTGGGAAAGAGGAGGGAAAAGTTGCCAACTGCTAGAATGTGGTTGAGAACAGAGTATCAAAGTCTGAGAGGCTGAGAACAGACTATTTTAAGGAATCAGGAACCTGATGATAAACCACCAAACAACTGAAAGACAGTATAGTGTTTTGTTAAGATGTTTAGTATTAGAATCAGGCAATCCTTGATTTGCATCTTGTCTCTGCCACTTACTAGTCTGTGGGATCTTGTTAGCAATGACTTAATTATATATCAAGTCAATTGCCAACCACACAAATGTATCCTAACCTTAAACTAAATATATTTCCAACTGAACTTCTCTTTAGCTAGATTCCCAAAATGCCTATGGTTACTCAAATGCCACCTAATATAAAGGGCGTGGGATGAGGGGGAGTCAGGGTGGATAAAAACGGTAGTCTGAGTTAACTGAGGCTAAATACCTCACTTCCACACATAAGAAACACAGTCATGCCATGACATTGCTAGAATCCCTCTAAGCATGTCGATCCTCTGCGAGAAAGGGCCTGAAAGCTTATACTTTATCTACTTTGTTGATAGACATGTGTGTTTTTAGAATTAAATGTGTCAAAATTATAAAAAGGAATAAAGTAGCATGAGGATTGAAAATCAATCATTGGTTTTAGCAATTAAGAGTCAATTGCTGAAAGCCCTGGCTGGCATAGCTCAGTGGATTGAGCTTGGGCTGCGAACCAAAGCATCGCAGGTTCAATTCCCAGTCAGGGCACATGCCTGGGTTGCAGGCCACAACCCCCACCAACCTCACATTGATGTTTCTCTCTCTCTCTTTTTCTCCCTCCCTTCCCTCTCTAAAAATAAATAAATAAAATCTTTTAAAAAAAGAGTCAATTGCTGAAATAGGAAAGTAGTTTTAAGAAAGAGTTGGTTGGGTGTGACTGTAAAACTCATATTGGTAAAGTTTCAAAAGTGGAGAGCTTAGCTGAATGAAATCCTGGAAACATCCTTCTGGACCTGGGATTTAATTTATTTTTTTTTAATTCAATGCCCATATATAAAAATCTTCAGATGGTCCTCAAGATATCAACAAATTAATAAAGTTTCTAGACCTAAAATTGTAACCAATCTTTCAATTGTTACAATTACGTAAGTGCTTGTTTCAATTTTGAAAAAGGAGGGTGAACCAGCTGGGCACATCTGGTGGCAACTAATAGAAACCACAGTTAGTCTCATCAGAAGCAAAGTGCTTTGTCTCTCTGAGCAGCTTGATGACGCCACAACACTCACTGTGGCAACTGCTGGATCCTCTGGTGGAAGGGCTTGCTTTTGTCTGAACAGCAAAAGATGACTCAGGGTCCTCGGTGGCCTCTGGAAAGCTTAGACTATGCTACACTTTCAGGCAACTTGGTTATGAAGGGGAAAGGATGATTAAGTGCCTCAGACAGAAAAAGAATGAGGGGAAAAGGAAGTTTATTTTAGAGTGGAAAGGTATGGAACCTGTTTTTGACTAAAGGGGCAGGAAAGAGGTAAAATACCAATAAGAGGAAGAGACAGGACAGGGAGGAGAAAATTAATGAAGCAAGAGAGATGGCAGAAGAGGACAGAATAAATGACAGGTTGGAAAGCTGATATTGAAAATATCTATTATTTGTGTCTCTATTGATTTTCTACCTACTTGTTTTATCAGTTGTTATGTCTTCTGGATGAACTGGCCCCTTTACCATAATGAAATGATTCTCTCTATCCCTGGTAATATTCCTTATTATGAAGTCTATTTTGTCTGATATTAATATAGGCACTCCAATGTTCTTACAAGTAGTATTTACACTGTGTACCCTTTTCAATTCATTTACTTTCAGACTGGATGTATATTTAAAGTGAGTTTCTAGGAGGTAGCATGTAGCCTAGCCTTGCTTTCCAAATATAGCTTGACGATTGCTGCCTTGACTTGCCAAATTGAGATTATTTATATTTAAGGCAATTATTGATATAATTTGATTTAAATAACCCATCTTTCTACTTGTTTTCTATTTGTTCCATCTGCATATGTTTATTACTTTCTCCCTACTTTTCTAATTTTTTATTATTTTATTTTTTAGTGTTTCATTTATTTATTTTGTTAATTTCTATTATTTTCATATTAACTATCTCTTCCATTTTTAGGAATTGCTCTAGGGTTTGTAATACACATTTTTAACTTATGGCAGTTTACCTTAAAAAACACTAAATCATTTTATGTATGCTATAAAAAACTTGTAACTATGTATTTTATTTCCCCTCTTATCCCTTATGCTACTGTTTTAATAATTTTACTTCTATACATATCACAAATAATGCAATGTATTTTTTAAAATTAAGTAATCAGGTAATTTTTAAAGACATTTAAAAAAATTAAAAAATATATTTTTTATACTTATCCACATATTTATCTTTTCTGATGTCTTTCATTCACTTGCGTAGATCCAAGTTTTTATCTGGTATCATTTTTCTTCTGCCAGAATAACTTCCATTAATAATTACTTACATTATTAATTTACTAGCAATAAATTCTCCAGATTCTGCTTGCTGAGTATAAGATTCCAGACTGATTTCCCCCTGCAGCACTTTAAAGATGGCGTTCTATTATCTTCTAGCTTGCATAGTTTACCACAAGAAGTCTGCAATAACTTCAGTTTCTGTTTCTCTTTATGTAATGTGCTTTCTTTTTTCCTGATGCTTTTAAGATTGTCTCTTAATCATTGGTTTTCAGCAATTAGATTAATTGCTTTGATATAATTTTCTTTGCATTTATCCTGTTTTGGAGTCATTTAGTTCTAGAAATTTTACATTATAGTTTTCATTAAATTAGAAGAAACTTTAGGCATTATTTCTTTAATTATTTTTTTCTGTCCCTCTCCTTTTCTGTATAATTGTGCCTCTTATTATACATAAGTTAAATCTCTTGATATTGTCCATAAGGTAACTACTACAGCTCTTTTTATTTTTATTTTTTTCAGTCTTTTTTCTCTCTAGATTTCATTTCACCAATTTCTATAGTTATGTTTCAAGTGTACTTATCATTTTCAGCTTTGTATATTTTTTAATCCCATCCAATAAAATGATTGTTTTAGATACATTATTTTTATATTTATAAGTTCTATTAAGATATTTTTATGTTGCATTTGTCTGCTTATTCTGCTAATAATTTCTTTTAAATCTTTAATTATAGTGAAAATAGCTATTTTAACTGTGTTGTTTGCTAATTCTGTCATCTCTCTTATGTTTGCTTCTGTTTCTGTAGATTAATTTTTCTTTTTTTTATGGGACATATGTCTAGAAATTTGTTTTGCTTGTCTAGAAATTTTATTTTTTCTTTTTTTGGATGCTAGATATTGTAAAGCTCTCATTGTTTACTGCTTGATTTTGGTGTAGTCTCTAATGATTGTTGAACTTTGTTTTGGTAGGTAGTTAGGGTACCTTTGGATTAGGTTGAAAGGGCAAGTATAAACTTTATTCAGGGTTGGGTAAGCCCCTCTGCTGAGGAATACCTTCTGAGGGTCTCTACTTAATTCCCTGTTTATGTGATGAGGTTTCTTCACTTTGAAATGTTTTGTGATGGTTATCAGGCTTGTGTTCTCTGAGAACTGTTTATCTTATAGCTCCCTGGCAATTACTCTCTTCCTGGACTCATGATATTTTATTCTAGGAGTAAGACTTGAGCCAAAGTCTCAGGGAACCCTTATGCAGATATCTAGAATTTTTAAATTCCTCTTCTGTACTCTGCTCTACAAATTGTAGGCCTTTTAGATTTTCTGAAGTCTGCCGTCTCCTTAGTTAAGCAAGACTGAATTAATTTGTGGAAGTAAAGTTAAATATGAGATTAGTTATGAAAATATATGTATATCTATATGCATTGGATGGCCCAATCTTATAAATGTATACTCAGCAATTAAAATAAAATTGTTCCACAAGATACTACAAATATTTTGTAATAGAGTACTGTTTTTAATTTCTCATGTTAGGGTCAAAATATTACAAGATAATATTTAGCATGGTTTTATGTGCAAACTTGTTTCTTCCTAATAGTGCTGAATTTCCAGTAAATGATTGAATAAAACAGGGACATTGAAGACTTTTTTTAGAAACTTAATTTCTCATGAAAAGCATCAAAATAATAATAATAGAAAAATATGACTTTGTGGCTTTTTTTTACACTTAGCTCCATGTTTGTGCATTTAATTATATGAGTTTGTGGTCTTTTTAGAATACTTTTGTAGTTAGGGATTCTAAAGATCTTAATCTCTTTATTCCAATATTTGAAAATAGTAAAAGATAAATTCAACTATAAATGTATTATAAAACAACTTACTCCTGCTAGTCACATGCAAAATTTGACTATTAAAGGTAGAGATTGCTCTGGCTGATGTGGCTCAGTGGATTGAGTGCCAGCCTGCAAACCAAAGGGTTGCTGGTTCAATTCCCAGTTAGGGCACATGCCTGGGTTGCATGGCCATGCCCCCAGTTGGGGGTGCGCAAGAGGCAACCATACATTGATGTTTCTCTCCCTCTCTTTCTCCCTCCCTTTCTGTCTCTTTAAAAATAAAATAAATAAAAATCTTAAAAAAATAAAGGTAGAGACTACTCATGTTTTTGATGTTATTATAATTCATTGTTTTGTCATGTTTAGCTGATTGTTTCAGATATTGTAACAATACCTAACATTAGATAGTAGTTAAACTAGAATCCAGTATTTTCAACTGTACTCTCTTCCTTCAGCAAATTTAGCTTCTAAGTCAGAGGTTGCAAACTTATGTTCTGCAGACCTAAGCCAGCCTGTAGATATAATTTTTCAGCCTGTACCTGGTTGGCCCATTTATAGTGTTTTTTCCACCCCCAGAGTAATCCTGACTTGCAACAATTTTTCAGACCTGCCCACCTGAGATGGAGCATAATTTCTCCAGGTTGTCATTCTCATAATAACTCCTCATTCTATAGCCATTAATGTTCACTTAATTCATTCAGCATATATTTATTGTGGCCTGAGACCTGGCCTCTCCATTCCTTTATGTCACCTGTCTGATCACTGGTCTGGAGGGAAGGAGAGAGTTAGAGTAGGGAGGGGCAGACAATTTCAAGGGACTGAAAAGCAGGCCTTATATACATTTATACAAGGTTTTTGTAGTTTTCGTTTCAGGACCAAGCAGTTGTATTCATGTTAACTCAATGGTCATTTCCTCAAGTGATTGAAAGTGAGTAAATAGGCCAAACAAACCCGCATTCTTCCACTACAGAAAATAGAAGAAAGATTGTATCAATAAGGAAGTTGGTAAAGGCAACTTTTTATGGAAAAAGAGACTAGAGAACTGAAAATATCTATTTCCTTTTCCTCTTCCATCAACCAGTGGCAAAAACTCTCTGCTCTTTTAGTTTAAACCTTTGTCATGGAAAGACATTTGTTTAGAGAAAAACCTGCTAGTACCATAGGTGGAGATTCAGTACAGATAAACATTACTAGAGCAACATAGACTCCATTTTGATGACTGTAAGTGGAAAATACATAAAAGGAAAGTATGTGAAAGATATAAGTCCCTTTTTCACATTTGCCTTGGAAGAAGAAGAAATCAGGAAGATTCAGAAGTCATTGGGTTTTCAGATTATTCATTTCTTTCTCCGTTAATCTACTTTTCCTTTGAGCAGCGTGGATACGCTGCATTGTAAAACATTGTGTTTGGAGAGGCAGTACTGTAAGTTGGCCCATCTGGTGGAGGAACTTGTTCCTTTTTTCAAAAAGCCTTGCCTGTGCATTATGACATCATTCCTTATAAAGGTAGAGATAGATTATGGTGCGCATATAACATAATGAATTTATATGAGATATAGTGACTATCCCATGAGTGGGGGAACAAGACATAATTTGGAGTTGGAGCCTAGAGTGATTTATGAAGGTCATTGTCTTACAAGTTCAGATGCTTTCCATATGGCGTCAGAAAAAACCCCTTATGTACTGTATGTATAAAACATATGTAGCAAATTAGTTTCACTTACATTTTTTCCCCTAAATATGTTTTGGTTTAAAAATGACAGTGTCTTTTGTTTATCTGGTCTGTAAAATACTACACATTTTTTTCCTAAGAGAGGGGTTCTTTGTTAATAATAACTGAGAATTTTTAAATGACACAGACAGAATCAAGTGTGAGTCCCTTTGACACTGGGTCTTGCTGTGGCTTGGGTGCCAGAGTCTTCCGTCTCATTGGATTTATGGCTTAACTTCTGTATCACGCTTAACTTGAGTGTGCTCAGCAGTGTGACCTTGTCTAGGAAGAGGAAAAATGGATTGTTCATTTTCCAGCTGTAGTGTATTATATTTCCATCTAATTGCATTTTCAAATAGATGTGAAGATGCAACTACTTCCACTTAAAAGGAAATTGCTCTACTTAAAGAAATATGGATAATGGATTAGAAGTAATATTCAAAATTGAAAGTATTTTTTTACCTAAAATAATAAGCTTTTGTTTGGCCTGGACAACAATCCCATTGATGGATTTTTTCCCTTGCTGTTTTCATTGTGAAGACTTACACTGTACATGCCCTTAGACTCTAGTCAAATATTTCAAACCCTTTAAAACTGCCTGATTTCACACAACTTTCCCCTGCTGGAATATATGGGGAAACATAGTTCATTTTAACACTACAAAGAATGGGTGCTTTTCCAAATTTAATTTCATATTTTATTTGAGAAGGTTTTAATGCACTTAAAAATTTTAGAAACTCATAGGGATGTGACAAACTCATGAGTGGAAATCATGGGAGCTTTAACCTCAGAGTAAGAGAGTCCTTAAACATTTTTGTTGGACATGATTTTTTTTGCATTATTGAACACATGTCTGGGTGGATGTTGCATTTGATCTGTATGCCATTTATGGTTCCTATCAAAACTGAAATATTCAACCAGAATTATAGAATTCTCATAGCTATATAATCTCTAAGTCATACATGACTATAGTGTAAGAATTGTTCTTTGGTTTGAAAACCCTGGTATTGTGCACTTGGAAAATATTCTCAGAAGGTAAAAGTAACATCTAGGAAGTATATGACTTTCTTTTTAGTTGGGCAGAGCAAAGTATCTAGAAAATCATTAACCAGAGTGAGAAGGAAATTGGGGTTTGAACATGGAGCTTTTTAGTTTTTGATCTCCAGATTTAATTTAAAATTAATATGTATATGTATATGCATGTAAATTTGTGTATGCACACACATTCAAAGTAAACAGTAATATTTATCACCACTAGGTGATTTATATACATCAGCCCATCTTAGCAAGGTGGTTATAAAGTCCAATCCAATGCCACCAAAACCTGGTGTTGTACCTTAATTCCTGTGACACATTCAGGATACTCTCATCAGGATGTGTAAACTGCCTTATTTCTGGAGAAAGAAAGAGTTGTTTCAGAGAACAATTGTTTTGATAACTAGCTTCTCACACAATGCTTTTCCTATGGATAAAGAAGGATTGCTGATTTTTGAAACTGTTAATTTAACTCTTTCAGAATCACCTTGATTTGTTTTCTGTAATAAAATTTTCCCTTCATGTAAGCAGGCAAATTTTGATTTTAGCACAAATTTTCCTCTCTTCTTTCTTTTTCTAGCAAGCAGCTTACACAACTGTGTACTATGTCTTTATAGCAAAGTCATTTGCAGCTTCAGTAGTATGATTTGGGGTTTGAGGAAGTAGTACAGTAGCAGGTCTTTCTCCTTGTGCTCTGTGTTCTAGCTGTATGTGTCACATTGCTTAGCAGATTTCCACTGGATCCTAGATGGCTTTGGAGACTGAAAAAGGTTACAACTCTCTGAAGTCTGAACATCTGCTAGAGCCATGAATGACTTTGGGGATGAGCTCATCAGCAGGTAGGTCAACTAACTCCTCAGCCCAGCTATCATCAGCCAGATTCACTACTGTTGCCCCATTGGGAATCACTAATGTGCCCCAATAGACACGAGATTGGACAGTAAACCAGAAACCTAATTTTCTCCAGTCATGGGATAGGGGTGAGGAAGAGAAGGGGGGAAAGGGGAAATGTGAAAAGCCATGTCTGGAGATCTGTTTGAGTTGTTTACATCATGATGTGTAGAGCTGAGCCAAACCAAACTAACAAACAAACAAGTGACAACCAAAGGTAGAGATGGGCATGCCTTAACTCTGATTTCCCCAGAACAAGAATAACTAGATCTTTGAGAGAGAATGCCAGTCCAGCTTCTGTTTCTCCCTTTGACCAGGCTTTCTCAAACTACACTCACAGAGAATACTGATGGCCCACTTACTGGGGTTATCATTGTAACAAAGGTGGTTTTCCTTAATTCACAGACTAATTTAAGAAAGTAGTAAAAAGAAAACGGGTGAAAAAACTGATATCATGGCCAAAGTATTCTCAATCTTACTGTTCTATTTCATAAATTTATTTAAGTGTTTCTAAGTGTTTCCTAATTTAGGTCTACATGTATAAACATTACTATTTGGCTGGCAGAGTTCTAGGCTGGAAACATGTAAGCGAATCACACACAACTCCACTCCTTGATAATCTTCTGGTCCAATGGGACAGGGAGACACTTTCATTTGCTGGGGAACAATAGCAGGTAAGCTGTAAGAAAATGACTATGAATGGGAAAGAATTAAAATTAGTTTTCTTAAATGTTTTTGAAGATGCAGTGGTTTACCTCCATGGAGTATAAACTATTTTCATTAATCAATATTTTCCTAGTTTTTGTGATGGCATTAAATGATGGTATAAGGAAAATGTAGCATCCTAGAGCTGGACTTTGACTTTGTTGCATTACAGAATGATAACACTTTCTGTGCTGGATTGTTGAGAGAGAGAGAGAGAGAGAGAGAGAGAGAGGAGAGAGAGAGAGGGAAAGAGGGAGAGAGGAGAGTGAGAGAGAGAGAGAAATGCTAGCACCTACCTGCTGATGTGGGAATCTTTGCTACATCTCATCAAGGTGGTGGTACAGCATATTTTCTGGTGACAAAACAGTAATGGCTAGAAAGAAATAGGGACTCAAATGTTAATAATCCCCTAAAAATTATTATAGGTTGAGGCATAATATGAAGGTATGGTATTGCTGGGAAATTTGCCAACTTTCAACTAAAAAGTTCTCTAAGTAATTAACTGTATGCAGGTTCGATTCCCAGCCAGGGTACATGCCTGGGTTGCAGGCCATAACCCCCCAGCAACTGCACATTGATGTTTCTCTCTCTCTTTCTATCTCCCTCCCTTCCCTCTCTAAAAACAATAAATAAATAAAATCTTTTTAAAAAGTAATTAACTGTAGTAATTGGTTTATCACTGTTTTATCCTTATAATTACTTATGTGTGAATTTCTCATGATATTATACAATGAGTTATGAAGTATCATAAGAGTCACTCAGTACTGCCTCCTCCATTTTGAAGTTAAGAAATGAGAGCCCTGGTCTTTCTGTCAATTAGTGACAGACCTGGGAGAACTCAGATGTGTGAGCTTGGGGATCTTTTCTCTGTCCTCCAGGTCTCAGCTGTGCTGACTGCTGGTGACCTACTGGCTGGCCGTGTGCAGTGTGCACACAGTTTACACAAGAGGCTTCTAGGTGGCAATAATAATAATTGTTGTTACTGTAGTTGGTACTGTCTTTATATTCTCTTTTGCAGGAACTTATTTTCCTAATTTTTGAAACCAGTGCTGTTACTGAACAGTTATTTTCCATAGTGGCCTTTGTGCTCACTTAGATTGAAAACATTAATGGTCTTTGGAGCTATGCTTGAAAACAAAACTGTGTTCATTTTTTCATGAGACTCACTCTTTTCCCCCAACAGCTGTCTTTGTTTCTTTTAAACCTAAACTTTTAAGAGCCTGTCTCTTTTCACTTGTTGTGTGTTAATATTTTTCAGAAAAGTTCATTAAATGGATCAATTTTTCCACCCCTTTCCACACTAGAAAACAAAACAAGTTAAATCATGTCAAAAGCAAATAGTTCACAGGGATAATGCAAGCAAAATACTCTTTTCTGGATATAATTTAAAAATTTGAGGGCCATATAATTTTATGAATAATATAATTACTGGTTAAATCTACTAAGGAAGGAAAGTTTGTTAGAAACCCAAATATGTTCTTGTAACTTTGAGTACCTCAGCTTTGGAGAATGTATTGTAAAAGTGACCCAGTGCTCCATAGACTGAAGTTTCTATACTAGGTTGTCAGGTTATGAATCAACTACTCTGTTGTATAATATAAAAATATTTTATAATTTATTGCTTTTAAAATACATGATAAACTTATACCAATATAAAATATGAATGCCCTCACTGCATATATTATTGTTAAATACTTAATTACCATATTTTGGTACATAGGATGTTTCTACCCTTGGCATTTCAAAGCACCTCATTGCCAAGATGAAGCTCCCTATTAAGCATTTCTTGAGGGACAAACACTGGTCTAGGAATTACTTCAGAAATCATCCAAGAAAACTTTAAGAAAAGAGTGCTTCTGACTCATTTGAGGCTATTTACTGTGTGTTTTCTGGTATTTCCTTTACTGTAATAATTAGTAATAAACTTTGTGGCCTTATTTGTTACAGATCCATTATTTTGATAATTTCAGGCTCATTACTCATATAGTTCTAATTCTGTTTGAGGAAAATGTAAAAGAAAATGGAGAACACACAGAATAAGAAATATGGTTATTGTCAGCAGCCTTTCTCAACAGTTATTTCCTGTTTTGAAAGAGTTGCAAGACAATCCATAAAAGGCTTAACTGGATGAGTTAAGAGACTTTTTGAAATTTAAGTTGCAGTTCTAACTTTCAAATTGTTGCTTCTAAAGTGATGCAGAATTCCCTTTTTCATGTTTGTTGAGGTCATGAACTTTATAAAGTCAGGTGGGCAAGGTTTAGCACCTCCTATGTTGAAGGGTATGTCCATTCTTGAATCACCACAAGTCTACCTGGTGCCCTGTGAAGATAGACAAAAGGCTGCTTTTCAGTGTGTTGTCTCTGACGAGTTCTTAAACCATTTCCCATGTGTTCTGTAATTTCCTGCATATTTTTGGCATACTTTACTTCGGATCTGGTTAGGCAGTGTTGTTTAATGAGAAGAAAAAGGGATTAGGAAGAGGAGTTGCATTGTATCCTGGGTTGTGTGGCTTTGGCAGAGTAGACTAACCTTGGGTCTTGATTACCATTTCTAAGCTGGGGATAATACCTTCTTAGCCTTCCACATAGGGTGGTTGTAGGTTCTTTACAGGCTCTGACATACTAAAATGTAAGTTGCTATTATCATTGGTAATATAGAATTGGCAGACTTGGCTTCTTCCTTTAGTTTCTAGGAATTTTTACTTATTTAGCATTCTGTCTGCTCTGCTTTCATTACAATGTCAGTGGTGATTGGAGGAGCTGAGTTCTGCATGTGTTCCAGGCCTCCTTCATAAGGTGTTCCTTTTCTTAGTTTGTATCAGTGTAACCTTTCCTTGTTCTTAATTGGTAATCCTTTAAATAGGTCTTCAGCCTTTGAGTTGAAAAGTTTTACCAATGGTCCACTCTGTAAGCCGGTTAAAGACAACTATAATTATGTTCTCCACTGTCTTTCACTTTATATAGAATGAAGCCCAAACTACTTTCTGTGGCCCACAAAGCCCTTTTATGATTTCCCTGGCCTCTACCTGCTGTTCTGATTATCTTATAGCACTCCCCCTCTTGGTCATTCTGCTCTGGCCACACCGGCTTTTCTGTTCCTCCAGTAAGCCTAAAGCATTCCTGTCCACTGCATTGGCACTTGCAGATTCTTCTGCTTGGGCAGCTTTCTCCTCTTTCTGCCACCCTTTAGATCTTCTCAAAGATGGTAACTTCTTGTTAATCTGGTCCCAATTCAACTAACCAAATTCTCATGCAACCATTTAAAACCCTTCAGTCTCAAGTAGGTCCCTCACTCTGCTCCTTCTCTTTCACATGACCCTGCTGGTTTTTTTTTTACCACCTGAAATTCTTTTGTTTATTTATCTGTTCACTTATTTATTATTTGCTTTTCCTTCCATTCACTAGAACGTAATCTCCATCACAAGGTAGGGACCTTTCTTGTCTTCCTCAAAGCTGAATTTATGGGAATCTAGAAGAGTATCTAATGTGTTGTAGCACTTTATAATTTCTTGTAGAATGGGTGACTTAAATATCGGTACTTCCCATTAAAGAAAGAAAAAAGTTTAAACCAGTATCAGAGTAGCAAAGAGAAAAAAGAATTCAAGAAAATAGGAGAGCTTAAGAAATATTTTGGACAAAATGAAGTGTAACAACATCTGCATTGTGGGAATACCAGAAGGAAAAGAGAGTGAGCAAGGGATCAAGAACCTATTTAAAAAAGTAATAACCAAAACTTCCCTAATCTGGTATAGGAAAAAGACACACAAGTCCAGGAAGCTCTCAGAGTTCCAAACAAGTTGGATCCAAAGAGGTCTACAACAAGACACATGTTAATTAAAACAACAAGGCTTAAAGACAAAGAGAGAATCTTAAAAACTGCTAGAGAGAAGCAGATTGTTTCATCTTTCTGCGCATATATATTCAATTTTCCCAGCACCATTTATTGAATAAACTATCTTTAGTGCATTTTATGGGCTTGTTTTCTCTGTTGAATATTAAACTCTAAGGGCATCAGTTTATTTCTGGGGTCTCTGTTCTGTTCCATTGATCTATGTGTCTGTTTTTATGCCAGTACCCTGCTGTTTTGATTACTATGTGCTTATAGTATAATTTGATATTAGATAGTGTGATTCCTCCAACTTTGTTCTTTTTTTTTTTCAGAATTGCTGTTGTTATGTGGGGCCATTTGTGGTTCCATATAAATTTTTGAAATATTTTCTCCAGTTCTGTAAAATACATCATTGGAATCTTGATAGGAATTGCACTGAATCTATAGATTGCTTTGGGTAGTAGGGACATGGTAAGGATGTGAGTTCTTCTTATCCACACAGTATGTGCTTCCACTTATTTGTAATTTGTATCTTCTTCAGTTTCTTATAATTTTCTGAGTACAGGTTTTTCACATACTTGGTTAGGTTTATTCCTAGATATTTTATTCTTTTTGAAGCAATTGTGAATCAGATTTTTTCTTATTTCCAAGTATTATGTTGAATAAGAGAGATGAAAGCAGACATCCCTGTCTTGTTCCTGACCTTAAGGGAAATGCTTGTAGTTTTTGCCCATTGAGTATGATGCTGGCAGTGGAGTTGTCATATATGTCATTTATTATCTTTAGGTATGTTCCCTCTAATTCCATTTTGCCGAGAGTTTTTATCACAAATGGGTACTAGATTTTATCAAGTGCTTTTTCTGCATCTATTGATATGATCATATGGTTTTTATCCTTCATTTTGTTTATGTGGTGAATCACATTTATTGCTTTGCAAATGTTGTACCAACCTTACATTCCTGGAATAAATCCCACTTGATCATGGTGTATGATCTTTTAGATGCATTGTTGTATTTGGTTACTAATATTTTGTTGAGGATTTTAGTGTCTATGTTCATCAGGGATATTGGCTTGTAATTTTCTTGTTTGTAGTGTTTTTTATTTGGCTTTGGAATTAAGGTATTGCTGGCCTCATATAATGAGTTTGAGAGCCTTTCCTCCTCTTGAATTTTATGAGTTTGAGAAGGAGAGGTGTTAGTTCTTGTAATGTTTGGTTAATTCACCTGGGAAGCCATTTAGTCCAGGGCTTTTGTTTGTTGGGAGTTTTTTAATTACTACTTCAGTTTCACTAGGTATAATCTGTTCATTCAGATTCTCTATCACTACCTGACTGAGTTTTCAAAGATTTTGTTTTCAGGAATTTATCCATTTCATCCAGGCTGCCCAGTTTGTTGGCATATAGATGTTCATAATATTTTCTTACAAACCTTTGTATTTTGGTGTCAATTGTTATTTCTCCTCCCTTTCTATTTCTTGATGAGTCTGCTTAAAGGTTTGCCAATCTTGTTCATCTTTTCAAAGAACCAGCTCATGAATTCATTGATCTTTTGTATCATTTTTTTAGACTCTATTTCCTTTATTTCCACTCTGATCTTTATTATTTCCTTCCTTATATTCACTTTGGGCTTTGTTGTTCTTTCTCAAGTTCCTTTAAGTGTAAAGCTAAATTGTTTATTGGAGCTTTTCTTGTTTTCTTAGTTAGGCCTGTAGCACTATAAATTTACCTCTTAGGATTGCTTTCCCAGTGTCCCACGGATTTTGAATTGTTGTGTCCTCATTTTCATTTGTTTCAAGGTATCTTTTTATTTCTTCAATGATCTCATTGTTGACCCATTCATTGTTTAATAACATGTTATTTAGCTTCTACATCTTTGCAGGTTTTTCAGTATTCTTGTGATTGATTTCTAGTTTCATAGCATTGTGGTCAGAGAAGATCCTTCATATGATTTCAATCTTCTTAAATTTATGGAGACCTGATTTGTGTCTGAACATGTGGTCTATCCTAGAAAATGTTCCATGTGCCCTTGAAAAGTATATATATTCTGCTGCTTTGGGGTGAAATGCCCTGATGATATCATTAAATTCATTTGATTTAATGTGTTATTTAAGATTGCTGTCCCCTTGTTGATTTTCTGTCTGGAAGATCTATTCATTGAAGTCAATGGGGTGTTAAAATCTCTGACTGTGACTGTATTTCTGTTGATTGTTGATTGCTTCCTGTGTGTCCATAAAGTTTTGCTTCACATATTTAGGTCCTCCATTGTTGGGTGCATAAATGTTTACTAGGGTTATATCCTCTAGTTGGATTGTTCCCTTTATCATTATCTAGTGTCTCTTACTATAGCCTTGGTTTTAAAGTCTATTTTGTCAGAATTAAGTACTGCTACTACAGCTTTTTTATTTTTCATTTGCATGAAATATCTTTTCCATCCCTTTATTTTTAGTCTGTGTGTATCTTTTGATCTGAGGTGTGTCTCTTGGAGATAGCATATATATGGGTCTTCTTTCCTTATCCATTCAGCTACCTGGTGTTTTTTGGTTGGAGCATTTAAGCCATTTACATTTAAGGTGATTATTAATAGATATGTATTTAGGGCCATTTTATTATTAGATTATTTTCCTCTTTGTTTTCTTTCTCTTTTTCCTCTTCTCTAAGCAACTCTTTACATTTGTTGTAGTAATGGTTTAGTGTTAACAAACTCCTTCAGTTTTTTCTTGTCTGTGAAGCTCTTATTTCTCCTTTGATTTTAAATGGTAGCTTTGCTGGGTAAAGTAGCCTTGCTTGTAGGTCCTTGCTTTCCATCACCTTGAATATTTCATGCCACTTCCTTCTGACCTGAAATGTTTCTGTTGAGGATTCAGATGACAATCTAATTGGTGCTCCTTTGTATGTAACTACCTGCTTTTCTCTTGTGGACTTTAGTATTCTCTCCTTGTCTTAAGCCTTGTCATTTTAATTATGATGTGTCTTGGTGTAGGCCTCTTTGGGTCCAACTTGTTTGGGACTTTCTGAGATTCCTGGACTTGTATGTTATTTTTCTTCATGAGAATGGGGAAGTTTTCAGTCATTATTTCTTCGAATAGGTTCTCAATCCCTTGCTCTCTCTCTTCTCCTTGTGGTATTTCTACAATGCTGATGTTATGCTTTACATTGTCTAAAATGTTTCTTAAGCTCTCCTCATTTTTAAATTTTTTAAAAATTTTATTTATTTATTTTTAGAGAGAGGAAGGGAGGGAGAAAGGGAGAGACCACATCAAGTTGTGGTTGCCTCTTGAGTGCCCCCTATGGGGGACTTGGCCCGCAACCCAGGCATGTGCCCTGAGTGGGAACAGAAACACCAACCCTTTGGTTTGCAGTCCAGCACTTAATCCACTGAGCCACAGCAGCCAGGGCAGGCTCTCCTCATTTTTTAAAATTCTTTTCTCTTTTTCCTGCTCTGCCTGGGTGTTCTCTTCTACCTTGTCTTCAAATCACTGATATGATCATCTGCTTCATCTAACCTATTCTTTATTTTTCCCAGTGTATTATTTATTTTCAATATTGCATTCTTTATTTGTGACTGGTTCTTTTTTATGGTTTCTATGTCTTTTTTTATGCTGTTGAGTATCCTTATAATCATTATTCTAAACTCTCTATGTGATAAATTGCCTCCATTCATCTAGCTCTTCTTCTGAAGAATTCTTTTGTTCTTTTATTTAGGGTCTGTTTTTTTTTTTGCTTTGCAATTTTGGCTGCTCCTTAGTATTTGTTTCTATGTATTAGGTAGATCTGCAAAGACTCTCTTGTAGGCCTTTTTCAGACACTGCTTGTGACTGGCCCTAGTCAATCTGTTTGGAGTTATCAGTTATCATGTGATCAGCTACCAGGCATATGCTACCTCTGCTGGGTGCAGAAAGAACCAGGCTGCATACCAAGGCCAACCTTTTTTTAGCCTTGGGCTCTGAAGAGGGTCAGCTGAAGTTCATAGAGCTCTGAGAGATCTTCCTTAATTGTTAAACTAATGAATAATATAGCCTTAAGCTGTAATCAGTAACTCTGATTAAGCTCCACAGGGTGGGGCAGAGTAATTCCTACAGGCAGGGCAGTTGCTTTCCCTCAGGTTGTTACCATTTGGAGAGGAGTGTTCTTCTTGAAAAAGATGGCTTCTGCAGTATGAGGAATGACTGAGCACAGGGATCCTGGTGGCTGTTCCATCAGCTCTCTCCCCATAGCCACCCACCCCAGACTTTCCTCAAGACTCTTTAGCCTACTCTGGTGTCCTTCTGCCAGAGCCCAGGGTAAGTAGCTGCAAATGAAATTTTGTGCATTGGCCCTTTAAGAGGTTGTCTAAGTCTCCAGCTTCCTCTCCCTGGCAGATAGAAACCCTGCTGTTTTTCACAGCTGGATGTTATCTGGGTTCCTTTCCCTACTCTAGTGTTACAGGCTGGGGAGCTCAGCTTGGAGCTTAGACCCCACACTTCTCAGGGGGAACCCCCTGAACACTGAAACATTCCTTTGGAACTTCAGCTGCTGCCTACGGGAGCCCAACCAGCCCTTTTGCGCCTTTTCCACACTCCTTACTAGTATCATTGCGGTGAAATTGTTTCTTTTGTCTGTCTGTGGTTATAAGGCTTCTCTCCAGCTAGTGTTTAATTTGTTATTCAGGATGATTTCTCTATAATTTAGCTGTAATTCCAGATTGGTCCTGGGAGGAGGTTAGTGCAACTTCTACATACTCTTCCACCGTTTTGGATCTCCCACTCAGTATTGTTTATCAGAGTCATTATAAGTGACTTTACTTATGGTACTTAAAAAAATTTCAGTCTATCTCAAGAACTCAAAGAGGTTAAAAAAAGAAATTAGTTGGTCCAAGTTATTTTTCTAAACTTGAAATTATTTCCTTTACTATGTATCACAACATAAGGCAATTTGTTTAACATATCCCATTTTCCAATTTTTCAAAGGTTATAAGATTTGGTTAACAATTAAATATTAAATCTTTTTATGTTAATCTATTTTAATTAATAGGTTTATTTTACTTTACTTAGACTTAGTTAACAGTACTACCCACCTCAAACTGTGGAACAAAGGCAGATAGTAAATACAAGATGCCAATGTTGAAATATTTCCTGATAAAAGGGACACATGGCTGGTGCCATACTTTTTCCCCATATAAGTATAAATGTTCTTTTAAGATTGGTGGCAGCCAACTTTCAACCATGACAGAACAAAACAAAAGATTCAGAGACGTGCTGTTCTTGACATACTTGAATAATTCAAACCAAGAACAGCAGTTGTGTAATTAATACATTTTGCCATATGAGAAGAAAAAATCTAACTTGTATGTTTGGTAAGGGTGTGGAAGAAATGGGTATTTCCATAAAACAAGTCTGAAGAAAGGAAAGGAGGCTATTTTAGGTAAAAACAAAATTGTTAAAACAGCTTGAGTTAATTGAATCTCATTGTAAGCCTTGTTTATTTGTTGCTGTTTTGTTGTTGTTGTTGTTTTTTTTTTGGTCTTAATGCCTCTGTCCTCACAGCTTAATGTTGGCTACCTTGAAATTAACTGACTTGATTGGGAAGACCATATCCTTAATTTAATCTCCCCCCTGAGTCTCTTTATTCAGCAAAGAAATTTTATTGGGAGATTTTCTTCAAAATCTTTTTTAAATGCTACATCTTAATGGTGTCTAGGAAATGATTTTGGGTGTGGCTACTGGTAACCAGAACATGGAACTGACTGGAAGCAAAATTATTAGACATTTATTGAGTATCTGAGGCAACTGGCTTCTCCCAACAACACAACACTAGTTTAGAAAGCCTTTGACTGATTATGACAATACAAACATTGGAACCAAAATTTTCATGAATAGAATGTGGCTTAAAAGATTTAAGAGGCTTCACAGGGGGCAGGCTCCTCAATACCCATTTTATTATTTTATTTTTATTTAACTTTTTAATTGTTGTTCAATTAGTTGTCTGCATTTTTCCCCATTAGTCTCCCCTGCCCTTCCCACACTCACCTCCACATTCAATCCTTCCCCTATCCCATTGCCTTTGTCCTTGGGTCCACTATACATGTTCCTTAACTACATCCTTCCCCTTCTTTTCCTTGTTATCCTTCTCCCCCTTCCCCTCTGGTCCCTGTCAGTTTGTTCTTTATTTCCATGTCTCTGGTTCTCTTTTTCTCACTTGTTTGTTTTGTTTAATCAGTTCCATTTATGGGTGAAATCATAGGATATTTGTCTTTCACTGCCTGGCTTACTTCACTTAGCATAGTGCTCTCCAGTTCCACCCATGCCATCGTGAAGGGCAGGAACTCCTTCATTCTTTCTGCTGCATAGTCTTCCATTGTGTAAATGAACCACAGTTTTTTGACCCACTCATTTACTGATGGGCACTTAGGCTGTTTCCAGCCCTTGGCTATTGTAAATAGCACTGCTATGAACATTGGGATGCATAGTTTTTTTTTTTAATTGGTATTTCATTTTAGATTGGTGTCCTTCCAGAGGCAGAGCCAATGGCCCAGGAGAACTATGGGTGAAGGAGTTGGTCACAGAGAATAGAATCAAGATTAACTCAAGAACTCTTTCCATTGCAGAACAGGGGACCAGCACAGTGTTTCTGCCCAGTGACAATCATATGTCTCTGATTCTTTCTCTCTCTGAATAGATGTTTATTGAAGTTTGTGCATCCTTGGTTTTGCCATTAAATATATCAAATATTGATTATATGTGGGGAAGAGATAAGAAAACACATCATTTTAGTCAAGCAGACATCAAACAATAAGGAATCATTTTTAGACCTGGTGTAGGTGGATGAGCATCATCTGAAATCTGAGACACTATGACTGGAGAGGATTTTTGGTTGTCCTTCTGGGAAGAGGGTAGATGTGGTCTGTGTGCAGGAGGAAGAGCTAATGGATATTTGGTGAGTAGAGAGTGGACTATGACAGAGGCTGGAAAGATACTAATTTGCTTTCATCCTCTTGGATACACAAGAACAGTAGATTTGTATTTAGAAGTTGGAATCCTAAGTTAGGTGACTAGACATGGTACTGACAGTGGTGTGTGGGTGGATATGATTTATGCCAGCTCCATGCTTGGCTCCTAAAAATCTTTTGTACAGTCTGCCATACCATCTTGTCTCATAAACTTGCTGATTGGATGGATGAAGGAATGGATTCCAAGGAGACTGGCAAATAATGGGGTCATGCAGTGGAAGAGGTCAGCTGGAAAGTATGTTGCCCAAGTTGAACTGTTGCAGTGTTAATTTATTTTCCAAATCATGGCAGTTTTAAGAGTCCAAGGGGGTGCTATTAGTAGTTATGCTGGGATAATAGACATAGACCATGACTGTCCAGGGAAAATTGGATGTGTATGATGGTTGTATATATTGTAGGGGTCTCTGGTATGGACTAGACCAGTTTAAAGAGTTCCTGGGAAAGAACCAGAGAAGCTGGAAGATGCAGTTGACTGTCTTTGCTGACAGAGGGTGTTCCACTGCCATAGGAAAGCTTCAGACAGGATCAGATAACGTAAATAGCTTTTCCCTCTTTACTACTACTTCCTCCTCCCCACCTCGACCATGGGGAATCTAGAAAAAAAAAATATTGAGTAGGGAAAAAAGCACTGAAGGGAAAGCTAGAAAAACACTAAGAAATATAGACTCTGTGTGATTTCCCAGTTGCTGTTTTCCAAAGCCCAGATCAGGTCTGTATTATGGGGAAACAAAAACAAAAACAAAAACAAAACATTTTTGAATTAGATGAGAGACTGGGATTTTTATTGGCTTTTTAAAAATCAGAAAATGATAGTCTTTTTCATCTTAAAGTAGCTGGAAATTTTATAGGATCTACTTGAAATAACAGCAGTAATAAAAGCTAACATATATAATAATCTATATGCTGCATTACAAATGCTATTTTAATATTTATATTAGTTCCAATATACATATTAGTTTAATATATTATATTAACTAACATGTATTGATTATAATTATATTATAGATGTTTATATTATATAATGCATTACATATATAGTATTATGTATTTTATGTATTATATTTATATTTTCTATATTGTATATGATATCATTGGAGCTGGAGCTTGAGATTGAGATTCTGGTGGTCTGGATCTTCTGAGTCTGAGCTTCCTTCTATTTCTCTATATTTCCTCTTTTAACTAAACTGACTCTATAGAGAGCAATCAAAGACAATAGTGGAAAAAAATAAAACTGCTTTCTGACTGCACTCCAATGAGTCCTATTAAACTATTAGACCACCTGGCCAGTGTGGCTCAGTGGGTTGGAGCATCATTCCATAAACCAAAAGGTTGCAGTTTGATCCTGATTAGGGCACATACCTAGGTTGCAGGTTCTGTCCCCCATTGGGGTGTATACAGTAGGCAACTGATTGATGTTTTTCACATCAGTGATTTTCCATCTCTGTCTCTCTCTGTATCCCTTTCTCTCAAAATCAATAAGCATGTCACACTTAAGAATGTGGCATCAGGCAAGTGTCAGTATTGTAAACATAAAACTGGAGAGAAAAGCATGGTGCTAGAAATGTAGATCTGGTATAAATTCCCCCAAACTATCAAAACTAAGAGATCAGATGAGTTGAAGGGGTGGGTGAACACAAGGTGTCCAATTCTGAGTCTGTTGAGATATTTCCTGTTAATCAGCATATATCTCCATAGAATGTGTAGAGGTGACAGCAACGGGGGTGTTGTGAGAGTAGAGAGCTTGAGAGGAGAAACAAGGGGAGTTAAAGAACACTGTGTCCCTGGAGTCAAGGCTTGCAAGGAGAGGAACCACCAGTGCAATAAAACCCAAAAAGGAGGTAATGCAAATAATCATAACAGAGCTTTTGTGGGTTTTCTTTTTTTGTTTTCTAAAGTAAGCAAATTTTGCCCTGTTAAAATCAACTTCATTTCCTTAGAATTTGATTTTATTTAGCCTCAGGTGCAAAATGAGAGTGAAGTTCAAATGAAATGTCCTTTTCTTTTAGGTTTCACCTCAACTCTGCAGGACATTTGGCTGGACCTTACTTAGCTGGACCACATCTTGCAATGTTAAATAATCCTAATAAATGCAGTGCTGTCTTGTTTTATCACAAATAATTTGCCTAGCTTTTATAATTCATAATTGTGTGTTCCTCCAAAAAAAGGAGCAGGGGGTCTAGGTTTCCCCTGATAGAGGTAAAAGTAATTGAGAACAAACCAAGACTTTTCTTTTTCCCAGTGAAATAAATTCAATGTTACAAATGTGGGTCTGAAACTAGGTTTATGACAGAGGGTCCTGGGTGTCTCTGCAGCTTCCTTTTTGCATCAGACGGCAGAATCCAGCTGACTTGGTCCAGATGGTTTCCAGTATGTGCAACTGCCCCTCCCACTGTTCTCCCCCTGCTAGGCAACGGTGGGGTTTTGCTTTATTGCTTTGTTATTCACCATTTGGAAAACGGAATGCAAAAATTTCTTTCTAAGTCCGTATAAGTATTGATTTTAAAAATACAGACTCATTGTCAACCTATCTTCTTTCCTGTTTTCTGTAGTCCAACCCTACTACTGAGAAAAAGCCTGCAGTAAAAGAAGGGAATGGAAGAATGTAGGCTATATCCATTTCTCATTAACTTAGGAGTGTCCTGGTTTAGAGGCACTGAGTCTGCACTCTGAAACCTAGTGGATTTAGTGTCTGCAATATGCTTCTCTCAGTCTTCATGCCTTAGAACACTTAGTTGGTTACTTTGGTTAAACTGTCTTTTGAGATAAATGCTTATTTTTAACCATATTAGAGGATACTATCTGAGAATGTAATGAGCTTAATTCTTCTAGTGCCTGATTTCCTCACCCATCTTTTACATTCTCATATATATCCTCAAAACAGTGCTATCTTATATCCTCTGTACAGGCATCTTATCTGAGTAATCCAAAGAAGGTATTTGAAAATGAGTCCAAGTTAGCTAGGCCTTATCATCATGATCTAAAGGAGCCAAGGAAATGGTCAATTTAACAAATTTGCTATAAGAATTCTACTAATCTTTTGTTCTTAATATTTAAGTGAATTCATGCTTTTCTGCATACAGACAAAATCTATGCAGAGTCTGTAAGTCCTGAATTCTGATTACTTGCACAAGGCTTTGTCTCGGCTGGCTCCACAAAATGCCATATTCTTAAAAAGACTCCAGAAGGAGGATTATGAGGATGACACAAAAGGTATCTTGGATGTCCTTTTTGAAAATTTAATGTTTTATAATGATTTAAGTATAAACAAATCAAAGACACATGAATTGCATTTCCATTGGAATACACATGGGTTTGAAAATGAAGAGAAAACAGGCTTGGCACATTGTGGTTGGGTATTATTGAATGTAAAACATTTGGGGGAAATGTTTAGTTTTTTTGACAAGCACCAAAAAATAACCAAACTCACTCATCTGCTTTCCCTCTCCTTTGCCTCTAGCATTAGTCTAGAGTTGGAGGGCTTTTGAAGTGAGAAAATACAGGGGATTTTGTATTTCTTTGTCAGAAAATTAACCAAGCCTTATTTTGCTATTCTTCCATCTTTTTTTTAATACCACATCTCCCACCACTTATAGGAATGAGTAATTCCTCACTTTAAAGAGTGATACAGTTTTGGGACAGTGTATTTACTAGCTAAGAGAATATACATATTTAACTCTTTGGAGCTGAGAGTGGATTTAATGAATCCTTATAAAGTTAATTGACTGCATAGGCTTAAAAAATCACCTGCCTTTTAGCTGGATTGTGCAGTTAGCTGCATTGTACCTTGCTGAAAACTTACTCCTTCTTTCCTCCTTCTCACTTCCACAAATATTTATTGAATACCTATTCTGTATAAAGGGACATGCTAAATACTGCCAGGAACTGAATATTTGATCTTTAGGTATTTCTGGGTGGTGATAACCTTAATATAAACATGTAGTAGATAAGTATTAGACTGGGTATTTTGAGGTTTCATTTCTCTTTTAGGCATTTGCAGATGATCATGAATAACCTATTATTTGCTCTCTTGCTATTCATCAAATCTTCATTTATGCAGTGTTTTTGGCAGCAATGACTCTTTTATACCAATTCTTTGTAGGAGAAACAAAAATGTAATTAAGTCATAAATAGGGGATCTGATTCTATATTCTATAACGGTGTTCTAATGGTGGGTCTGCAGACAGGAAACCTTCCCAGGGTAATGTCACAATAGGTTAGATAAAGTATTGTTCTAACATCTTCTTGAACCTTAGCTTTTCACATTCTTTCTTTATAGCAACTCTCATCCCCATTACTAAGGTTCACTGAAGTTAAGTTTTTAGAAAAGTAATGAGCCATGGTGTGTTAAGAAACAAGACACAATAAATAGCTTATAATAAGAAGACAATTATAGACCACCTATTTTCCCAAATTAAGATAAGGGAGACTTATTATCACATAAACACTTGACTCTACTTGTTTTTTGCCATCCACTACTGTATACTTGGAGCCTAGAAAAAAGTTCAGACCTGGAAGTACAGACATTTGTTCAGGTTTTGTGGAGGGTATCTTACAACTCTCCAGTTCCTTAGGCCTGTAGAAATAAAATTCAGTCAGGTTTAAAGCCTGAGCCCACTGGGGTATGGAAGCCTGAAAACCGACCTTTGATTTACTTAGTCTTAGTAAGCACACTAGGATGGGCTACTGGTGCCTAGTGGGGGAGTGGGCATGCAGTTGAGACGTCCAGAACAAGGGAATATCAAGATCCTGTGAATATGTCAAAGAGAACTTCTTAAAAGACCTAGCAGTCCTACCCTCTATAGACATGTCTCCGTTTTTCTTTTTTAATTGTAATTTTTAAATTGAATTTACTGGGGGTGACATTGGTTAATAAAACCATACAGGTTTCAATTGTACAAGTCAGTAAAACATCATCTTATTACTGCACTGTGCACTCATTGCCCAGAGTAGAGTCTCTTTCCATCTCCATTTATCCATTTGTCCCCCTCTTCCAACTTCCACCTCCCTCCACCCCGATTTCCTTTCGGCTGTCATCACACTGCTCTCCATGTCCACGTGTCATAGATGTAATTTATGCTTCCATTCTTGTTTTTTTCTGTTTTCAATAGATGGTCACCATTGAACAAATATCTCTTAATATCTAGTCAGATTTTGCAATTTGTGAAAGATGCTGCCAAACATTTTAATGGAGAGTTGAACACTTGAAAAATTATTTGCTCCCCCTTTCCCAGTCTCGGAACTTCACTTCTATAATGCTCTAAGATTTTTGAGCATGGCTAAGATATTTTGTTTGCTTTTATGATCTCTATTTTAATAAAAAGTGACCAACTAGATTTGGAATCTGTATGTACTATATGCTTCAAATTTCAGTTAAGCCAAGGCACCTTGATTGTTATCTCTATTTTCAGGTTTTAAATGTTACATCCAATTCTCACTGGAAAATTTAATCAAAAGATTCTAGATAACATAGAAACTGTTTCCTTGGTACCATCTTGTACAATTACCTATATGCATCTCTTTTCACTTTGTATCTTATTCATCTACATGGCATTAGTAGGCAAGTCCCTTTATAGTAAAAAAGAAAATGAAAGAAAAAAATAAGAGTCTATGAATATTTATTCTTTAGAAAATGGTAGACTTGACAAATGACTGTAGAATTGCTGAATTAAAGTTAAACAAATATGTAAATTACTGATCTCTACTGAGGTTTATATCCATCACTTACATACTATAAAATGGTTACACACTATGTTTTTAAGGCATATAATCTTCTCTCAGATATTATAGTATATCCTGTGGTCTTTATACCTGTCTGGATTCTTATTATAGTTTCAGAAACATGTGTATCTGAAAATGTATGCAAGCACCAAATGTATGTGCAGAATGACTGACATACTGGGAAAGAGGGATGTGTGCAATTTCATGTTAAAAAGTCAAGCCAGTATAGTATTGGACACTTGAAACCTATATCATTTATTAACCAATATCACCCCAATAAACCCAATAAAAACTTAAAAAGAGAAAAAAAAGTCAAGCCAAATTCATGGAACACATAAGCGTAATAAATAACTCCAAAACCTAACAGCTTAAAACAAAAATCATTGATTATCTCACAGTTTCTGTGGAGCAGGAACTGGCATAGCTGAGCTGGGGGGCTCTGGCTGGGCCATGAGATCAAGCTGTTAGCCTGAGCAGCTGTCGGTCCACTCTGAGGATTCAGCAAGGGGAGGGTCTGCTTCTAAGCCCTGGCTCTTGGTGGCCAAAAAGTATAATTCTTCTAAAATTTTTTTCAATTAAATTTTATTTATCAAGGTCTAGTTGGCATACAATAAAACTGTGTAAATTTAAGGTGTACCATATGACGATTTGATACACTTATATATTGCAAAATGATTACCACAGTAGGGTTAGTTAACATTTTGTTGCCTCACATAGTTATCATTTCTTTTTTGTGTGAGAACATAAAAAAGTCTAATCTTTCAGTAACTCTGAAAAATGTAATACGATATTGTTAATTATAGCCACCATGCTAGACACCCAGAGCTCATTCATTTTATAACTGGGTGCTTGTATCCTTTGATGAATATCTTTCAGTTTCCCCCACCCTAGCCTCAGGCAATCACCATTCCACCCCCTGCTTCTATGAGTTCCACCGTATACCCACAGACAGACACTTAGGTTGTTGCCATATCTTGGCTGTTGTGAATAATGCTGCCATGAACAGGAGAGTGCAGATATTTCTTCAAGATCCTGATTTCATTTCCTTTGGACATATACACAGCAGTAGGATTGCTGGATCATATGGTAGTTTAATTTTTCAGTTTTTAGAGAACTTTCACATTGCTTTGCATAGTGGTTGTACAATTTTACATTCCCATCAGTAGTACACAAGGGTTCCCTTTTCTCGACATCCTCACCAACACTTATCTCCTTTTTAATAACAGCCATTCTAACAGGTGTTAGGTGACATCCCATTGTGGTTTTGATTTGCATTTCTGTGATGATTAGTGATCCTGAACATCTTTTCATCTATCCATTCACCATTTGGATGCCTATCTTGGAAATACAATTAGTCAGATCATGTCTAATTTTTAATCAGATTTTTTGTTTTTGCTACAAAGTTGCTTGAGTTCCTTATATTTTAGATATTAACCTATTACTAGATATGATTCACAAATATTTTCTCCCATTCCATAGACTGTCTTTTCATTTTGTTGAGGGTTTCTTTCATTGTGCAGAGGCTTTTTTGTCTGATGTAGTACCGCTTGTCTGTTTTCGCTTTTGTTGCCTGTACTTTCAGTCTCATATCCAAAATTTGTGGCCAAGAACAAGGTGAAGGAACTATTTTCTTATGTTTTCTTCTGAGATTTTTATGGTTTCAGGTTTTTATGTTTAAGTCTAATCCATTTCAGGTTAATTTTTGTGAGCAGTGTACAATAGGAGTCTAATTTCATCTTCTGTGTGTGATTATCGAGTTTTCCCAGTACATTTTTTTGAAGAGTCTATCCTTTCCCTATTGCATATTCAAAAATATACTTTTTGTCATAAATTGCTTGTAGGTGTGAGTTTATTTTGGGGCTGTAAATTCTGTCCTGTTGGTCTGTGTGTCTATTTTTATGCTGGTAAGATACTATTTTGATTACTGTAGTCTGTAGTATAGTGTGAAATCAGGAAGTGTGAGACACCCAGCTTTGTTCTTCTTGCTTTGTCTATTCAGGGTCTTTTGTGGTTCTATAGAAATGTTAGCAATTTTTTCTGTTTCTGTGAAAAACGCCATTGGAACATTGACTCTGTAGATGGTTTGGGGTAGAATGGGCTTTTAACAGTATTATGTGTTCTGATCCATAGACAAGATATTTCCACATTTATGTGTGTCTTTTTCCTTTTCTTTCATCAATGTAATGTAGTTTTCAGTGTAGATTTTTCATCTTTCTAGTTAAATTTGTTCTTAAGTATGTTATTGTTCTTGATCCTGTTGTGAATGGGATTGCTTTCTTTTTTTCAGATATTTCTTTGTTAGTATATAGAAATGTAACTGATTTCTATATATTAATTTTGTATCCTAAAATTTTACTGACTTCATCAATTAGTTTTAATAGTCTTTTGTTGGTGTCTTTAGGATTTTCTATAAGTAAAATTATATCATCTGCTAATGAAGTAATTTTATTTCTTTTGATTTGGTTGCTTTCCTCTGTTGGCCTCACTGTGGGCTGCTTGAGTGTCCTATGGCATGGCAGCTGGCTCCCCTGAAGGAAGTGATCCGAAAGAGAGAGAGAAAGAGAAAGGAGAAAGGAGAGAGAGACAGAAAGAGAGGTAGACAGAGAGAGACAGAGTGAGAGAGAAAGCTCAAGATGAAAGTCTCAGTTTTTCATACTGTAGTCTAGGAAGTGACATGCTGTCGCTTCTTCTGGATAACATTGTGCACACAGACGAACCCTGGTGCAATGCAGGAGGCACTACACTGGGGTGCGAACATCTCCGTGGGGCTCCTTGGGGGCTGGGCTACACAGCATGTTTGTGAGCCAAAACTAACAGGGTGTTCTGTGGCCTTTTCACTATAGCACTGCAATTGTCAATGATTATTTTTCTTTTTTAACTGTGTTCTAAGTCATTAGTATTTTATAAGCAGTACAGGTTTTTTATTCTTTTCTTCATTGGTCACAAACAAACATTTCTAATTTCTTTTACTCTTCCATTTCAAAAAGTCCTCATGATATTTTTCTACAACTTACCAGCAGATGGAGCATGAAAACCTGACATTTTAATAACTACTTTCTTATGTTACATGTATTACCATCCTAGAGCTATGGAAGAGTCCTCAGCATTGGTTTCATCTCTCATCCCACAGATTTAAAAACAGTGGTCAGTAAGTACCAGAATCCAGATCTTCGGACTTCCTCCTGCATTTCCCCACCTGCCTCAGTTGGCATGACTTAATATTGCCTTCTAAGAGCATTGAACTCAGTTTCTTTTAATTATTCATTTAGTTCTTATTGTGTTGAATTCATGCAAAGATGAATAAAGCAATCTCTGTCCCTTAAAAGATTAGCATTTGGTTGAAGGGATTGAAAAGTAACTACTAAATTCAATGCAAGGCACTAAGGAACATGAGATCTTAAGGTTTAGGGCTATGATAGTTCAGGCCATGTCCTGGGTGTTCAGATAAGAAGACTGTGGGAAGTACCTTAAAGAATTAGAAGGGATTATCTAAGTAGAGTTTGGGTGATAGGAGGGTGGTCCTGGGAGAGGGCAAGCATAAGGAAAGACAGAAAAGACAGAATTAGCCTGTTGTCTATGGGATATCAGGCAGTTCCATATTTCTGGTGTCAAACGAAAAATTAAGATGAGAGTCACTTAAGTGCACTGAGTACTGACTATACTATCATAATTAGTAGGACAGCCTGATAATCACCTGGTAGTGACTTAGAGATTTCTATGTTAGGCAATCAATTCAGTCAGCAGATAGTTTTTGAAAACACTATGTGCTAAGCATTGTTCTAGGTGCTGGGAATATAGCAATGAATAACAAAGATCAAATCCCTGCCTTACATGCCACTTACATAATAAATGAGAAATTATAGGTGAAGAGAGGATGATAAGTGCTTTGGAGAAAAATAAAGCAAGGTAAGGGAGAAGAGAGTGCGGTAGTGGGTGATGTATATTTCTAAATGGAGTCATTAATTAGAGTAAGCCTTATTCAGAAGCAGAGACCTCAAAGGTGAGTTGTGGTTTAATAGACTGATTGGGAAGATCATAGAACTCTTCTGAATTTTGAAGATGACAGAACAATGATCACATGTGGAGCATAATGAAGGCCTACAGATGTGAAGTTTTGCAAGACACATGTATCATTTATGCAATATAGCTTACGTGTACCTGTGTCTTACATGTACACACCCTAAAGAGGGTGAGCTTGCCAATACACTGATGTCCACATGAGGCCAAAAGTCTGATGGTCCATGTCTCCTGAAGTTCATTTTAATGCTACCAAGGTTGTAAAATAGGTGCTTTGGAATTCCGTGCCCATGTTTACTTATTGCTTTATTGACGATTAGTTTAGTTTATTCAGTGAACACTTGTGAACTCTAGTGAACTCGTAGTACTGCATTGGGTGTTCCTATGTCTGTTTCCATGGCAAACATATGGACTAGCTGTATTGTGATATATTTTATAGCAGATAACAAAAATTTTAAGACTTTTACCTTCTTTACCTATGAAGATTGCATATCATATTACAGATAAAATTATAGAGAAGAATGTCCTTTTAAACTTTGACCTGTTTGTTTCATATGTATATTACCAGAAATATTTTATTACAAAAAATGTATTGAGCTATATAAACATATTAATAATTAGCACTTAACTCTATTTTCTCACTGTCCGTGGAAAAGACGAAAATACATTATTCATTCCTCTGAGGAGCTCACAATATAGGGCACATCAGGAAATAATTGCAATAAAGTTTCACATATTCTTTTTAATGTTAAAATTACGTTTAATTTTCTCTCCCCTCAAATCTCCATGAAGGGCCAAGACTGTGTGTTTTATCATTCATTTTTGTGCTTCTAATTCTTGCTAAGTGTCTGGCACAAATATTTAATGAATAATAGTGGACTCTCACCTGAATTATTTTCTTTGTTGATTATCTATATGGAAAAAACCCACATAAATCAGTCTGGGATTGTTTTGGTAAACTACTACGTGATGTTCTGGGTATGCTTAACCAAAGATGGTTTCGGCAATAACTGTTCCAATTACTCCAATGCTCCGTTGCTACAGTCATTCTGTTTGGGGCAGGCTAGGACTGTTAATTACTTTATACCCACATGGAAAATCATTAAAGGGCATATCTCTACAAAGGCCAGTGTAGGGGGGAATTGAAAAACTGACTTTCTGGCTCCCTCTTGTCATATGATTTATGTCTTTAACTGCTGATCTCCCTCAGTATATAAACACGTGCTTCTTCCATGTTTATAAATCAAGTTAATTTTATTTGTATGTTTTATAGCATAATATCCCCTTAGGACACCAAATTGTATTGACAACACAGGATAAATTTGGACAGGCTTAGAAAAGAGTGTGTTTTTTTATGGGCTCTGTGAAATTTGCTGCTGATGTGACAATATGAAAAACTGATTTCTTTTTTTGCACCAGAAACACTGTTTCTACATTGAAATGGAAAGAAGAGAAAGTTTAATCCATCACTTTCACCAGTTCCTTTCTGATTCTATACCACAATTCGAGAGTCACAAAGGGCTTCAGAGTCAAATGTAACATCTTTTCAATGAATTCTTAAGTCCTTGACCTGGACTTGAACATGCATTTTGATTTTTAATGTGTTATTATAGAGGTATTATTGTTTAAAGTGGAACTTAGGCATCGCCTTTGGGTCCCCATTGAACATGCATTTTTATTTTAATGTGTTCTTTTGAGGGTATTGTTGCTTTAAGTGGAACTTAAGTACCTCCATTGGGTCCCAGGCACCTGTATCATACCTGGGTTGCCCTTGTTTCATAAAATCAGGTTCTGCCTTAATTTTATACTCTGCGTCTGTCCACTTTCACTTTCTTGGATTGGACAATCCTTCCACCAAACCCAAGCTGATGGTTGGGTACCAGCTCCCTTCTTAGCCCCTTTTGATTCTTTGTCCTTAAGGATGGATCCTATTGCTAGCCTCCAACAATTAGCAGGGGAAAAGAAGAGATGACTTTGTAAAATATATGGACAAAGTCTCTAGGATGAATAAAATTATAGAGTAGAAAGAACATGGATTTTGCAGTCATACAGATCTGGTTTATATTTCAGAATGCCATTTACTACCTTGTGATCTTTTGGCAAATTTCTTGATCTCTTTAAAATTTAGTATTCTAATTTGTGAAACAGATACTAAGGAAATAAATTGTAGCTATTGTTAATCTATACCATGTAATGTTGCTTCTGCAGCTCTGTTCATTCCCCTTTCTTCCCTGTGGTGGAAGACGTCTTACTTCTTGCCAGCAGACATAGCAGGGTCCAGCTCACCTCACCTCCAAGCCAGCCGTGCCTAGACACTCAAGGTTTCCTATGAAAAACAAGCTCCATGACTACCAAAGAGATAGTTGAAAGCTATGCTTAGTTGATTCTTAGTAGGTCCTCTGCTGAATTTCCTTTTAGACTTGGGCTGATTTTCACCAGATCTTATGCACATAAGCATGTTCTAATTTATGTGTCTAATTTATATTTCTCATTCTCTCTATTATACATCCTTTGGAACCCTAGTTAACAGCTTTAATTGATGGTTGCAAGGCAATAATGCTCTGTAATTTTCCACTCTTTCTAAATAGTGTGCTAGTTACTTTACAATTTTCCTTCTATACTATTAGCAATGCGTGTGTGTTTACTTAAGGACAAATGTATTATACAAACTGTCAAAATTTGGGGGACAAAAAGCAAATAAAATCTATAATTTTGTAAATGAAGCCAACTCATTTTGATGATTTACAATATTTTGAATGTTGTTTTAATTGCATAGGGGAAGACAAAAGACTTTTGGGAGTGTTTATGTTATTCTAACTCCAGAACTGTATTCCTGTTAATGTACTGGATGCCCTGCTGACTGGGAGGGGTGCAGAAGAGAGAATGCAATATGCAAATACACTAATCAGATCAATGTAAATCAAAATAATACATTCCTTTCTGGGGTCTGGGAAACAGCTGTGTAAAAGAGTGATGATTTTTATTTTCATAGGTTTGGATGAACCTCTTTAACAAATTCTGTCTCCTTGATTTTGTGATTCTAGTCTGTTGTGCTTTATTTTTCCCTTTTGGTTTTCTGGGACTACATATGGTGAAAGTTGGCACTTCAGGAATAAGTGGCTAGCTTTGTTTTCTTCTCTTTGTGGCCAGTTGGATTTGGAACTTTTTTTTTTCAATAACTTAGCTACAAAGCCATATGAGCGGAAGTTTTTTGAGGTTTTCTAGTGATCAAAGTGGGTGTTGGTAACGTGGCAACTGTCTCAAAGGTTTTGTTAGGAAAGTGTGGATCATCATCTTTAGAGAAAAATAATTTCTGTTTCTAAGAGATTCAACACAGTATTTTAGTTTACCACAGTTGAAGCCATCATTTCAATGTTTTAATCAGGTCAACACTTCTGGCCACTTGTGTTATATGGAAGAAATATTAGTACCAGTATAAAATAAAAAATAACAGTCAGGTAGATACTCCCACTTTCCTAAAATTCTAGTAGACCCCACAGAGAGGAGGAAGTGTTAGTAGTGGTAGTTGAAAGTATTCAGAGTCTGTTGACTTATAAATTAAGGGGAAAGCAAGAGGAGAGAAAAAGGAGAAATAACCTTGTGAATAAGGTTCACCAAAAGTGTTTTAATTTTTTATCAAAATAACAAAAAAGAAGGGGTTAAGGTAGCATGAAAGGATTTCATGGCAAGGTACAAGTGGTAAAACTGTATATTCTCTAATACTGAATTTTAGAAATAAAATTGTGTCATATCATTCATTCCAAAGTGCAGTAATCTTTAGGGAATACAGGTCGAACCTACTCAGTATCATCCTGGAAAACAGTATTAATAAAGTAAATGTTTTTGGCACATATCTTATTTTCTCATTTCCTGGGAGAGGGTAAATTATGAGCGTGGAGGTCATTCTTTTTAAATTTAGTTTTTAATTACAGTTGACATTGAATATATATTAGTCTCAGGTGTACAACATAGTGATTGAATATTTATTTAAATTATGAAGTGATCACCCCAATAAATGTAGTACCTATCTCACACTATACTGAGTTACAATATTATTAACTGTATTCCCTACACTGTTTTCACATTTCTGTGACTATTTTTATAACTGGCAATTCATACTCTTGATCCCTTTCACCTTTACACCCATCCCTCAACCCTCCTCCCATCTGATGACCATTAGTTTGTTGTCTGTATATGTGTATATGAGTTTGCTTCACTTTTGTTTGTTCATTTATTTTGTTTTTTAGATTCCACATGAGAGTGGAATATATGGTATTTGTCTTTCTCTGACTTATTTCACTTAGCATGATATCCTGTGATTGTTGTCACAAATAGCAAGATTTCTTTCTTTTTTATACCTTATTGTATAAATACACCACCTCTTTTTTATCCATTTTTCTATTGACAGACATTTTGGCTGCTTCCATATTTTGGCTACTATAAGTAATGCTGCAATGACCATAGGGGTGCATGTCTCTTTTCAAATTAGTGTTTTGGATTTCTTCAGCTAAGTACCCAGCAGTGGAATTACTGGGTCATATGATAGTTCTGTCATACTGTAATTATGTAATTTATGTAATTATAAGTAATTTATGTAAAGGGCAGAAAGCTTTTCTGCATATATTACAACAGTTCTGTTTTTAATTTTTTGAAGAACTACCACACTGTTTTTCATGGTGGCTGCACCAATTTACAATTCTACCAACTGTAATGAGGTTTCCCTTTCTCCACATATTTGCTGACACTTGTTGTTTGTGATTTATTGATGATAGCCATTCTGACAGGTGTGAGGTGACATTTCATTGTGGTTTTTCATTTTCATTTCTCTGATGACTAGGGATATTGAGCATCTTTTTATGTCTTTCTTGGCCATTTATGTCCTATATGGAGAAATGTCTATTCATGCCCTCTCTCCATTTTTTAATCAGGTTGTTTGTTTTGTTTTTGTTGTTGAGTTTTGTGAGTTCTTTATATATTTTGAATATAATTTTCTTATTGGATATATGTTTTGCAAATATCTTCTCCCATTCAATAAGTTACTTTTTTGTTTTATTATGGTTTCCTTTGTGGTGCAAAACCTTTTGAGTCTGATGAAGTTCCACTTGTCTATTTTCTTTTGTTGTCTTTGTTCTAGGAGACATACTAAAAAATATTGCTTAGACCAACTGCCTATGTTTTCTTCTAGGAGTTTTATTGTTTCAAGTCTTATATTTAAATCTCTAATCCATTTGAAGTTTATTTTTGTATGTGGTATAAGAAAGTAGTCTAATTTCATTTTTTTTTTGCCTGTGTCTATCCAGTTTTCCCAAAATGAGTAATTGAGGAGGCTGTCTTTATACCATTGTATATTCTTACCTGAGTGGAGGTCTTACTGAAACTCTGAAGGAATCCCCTTTGTGTAATGGTTGCTAGAGGTAGGAGAACAGATAAAAGCTCCCAATATAATTTCCAGAGATCAGATGCCTACAGATAATTCATTACATTTAAATAAATGCACACTGACCTCAACACATTTACCTCCTCATGTACATTTCTATGTACTTCTCTGCCTGTCACATGGATAAAGACCCAGAGAGCTGTACTCATGGCAAATGTAGTTAGTACATCTTAGAAACAGATTCCTAAGAAACCAAAAGAAGAAATGAGTGTACATTGAGCAACATTAGTTGATGAAAGAAGAAATGAGATATACAACTAAAAATTAATACTTTGGGAATTCCAAGTCCCATTGAGTATAATTTTTCAACCTCTTCCAGTGCAACACTTCTCTCTATACCTGGTGCCACTATTATAGTTCAGGCCAATGTAAATTTTTCTCTAAGTTACTTTGACAATTTCTAATTAAACTCACTCATATTTGGCCTTTTCCTTTCCCCAATCCAATATCTGCACTGTAGCTATCATCCTTTGGCTTCAGACCTTTTGGTGGCTCTGTACTCTCTGCTGGACAAAGTCAAATTTCCTGTGCAGCCAACAAGGCTGTCAGGACCTTTGTTGATGTACTGGCTCCACCTGACTGGTTTCTTAGACACTCTAACTGCTCTGACCTCCAGCCCTGCTCTCTGATACATCAGATCTTTTACCATTTATGGTGTTTCTCCTTAGAGTGACTTTTTATCTTCTTATTTTTCCTTATCTCACCTCTTCCCCCAAAGTAGTTCTTACATATTAATAAGCGAAACAATGAAACACCAAAAAAAAAAAAAAGAAAAAAGAAATAGAATCCTATGGCTAGAGGATTGGTGATGAGAGACTTCTTTCAAGGCCATTATCAGGGTTATGGTGCTATCATTAGTTGTTTGTCTTAGTTTAGGCAGAAGGTTCCTTCATGCAAATATCAAACACTTTTTACTTGATCTTGGTAGAAGAAAAGTGTAGAGCAACTCAACTGGAAAGGAAGGATCAACTACTAGATTCTTTGGAATCTCTGTAGCACCTCCTTTCACTTCAGCTTGGTGAGTTTGGTTGTACCTCAGTGAATCTTGGCTTAAACACACTCATAGTTGAGATTTAGCAATGGGTGTAAACACTTTCTACAGCTTTCATAAGCCCACTAGGAAGGCCATGCAATATGTAGAATAAATGGCATAGACATTTCCCATTATCGCATTTAAAAACAACTTATACAGTTCTATGGTGATACCGGGAGGACAAGGGTTGGGGGAGGTGAAAGAGGGAAAAGGGGGTAAATGTAATAGAAGGAGACTTGACTTGGAGTGGTGAACACACAATACATACACAGACGACGTGTTAATAGAACTTTGTACCTGAAACTTATATAATTTTATTAACCAATACCACTCCAATAAATTCAATAAAAAACATAGTCAATCTAAAACTACCTATCATAACTGAGCTAGAGATCAGATCTCATTTATCTTTCAGGCCTTTCTGCGTAGGCTTATTCTTCCTCCTGGAGCCCTTCTTTTCTCTCTCTCCTCTGTAGTCTTCCAGCACCTTGCCCATACCTCTCTCGGTATTCGCCACAGCTGTTTTCTAATGTGTCTGTCTTTCCCAAGGGATGCAGAGTCTTGAGTTGAAGATGGATCATGCTTATACATCTTTGTGGCTCCTAGGCATAACATACGGTACTTTATAAATGTTTACTGAGTGGATAAGACTTTGATTCTTCTTAAGACCTTATGACTTTTGTATTCAGAACTATGGAGACCAAATGATGTAATTGTTTTAAATTAAGGAAAACAATGTGTTCTTCTCATACTTTATTACTTTTCTTGGGAGAAGGGATGTCCACCAGCAAAGATACACTTTTGTTACTGGTATTGTTTAACTGTTTACATGGCAACTATGTATCAATATGCAGAAAATATCAGACTATAGTTATGTTTGCCTACATTTCTATCATAGAGAGATTGAGGTTGTCAAATATACGACTGGGACAGAATGTAAGATAGTGTGTAATTGAAAATAGGGAGTAGCCCCATTTGTTGAAGTAAGTTTTATCAAACCCCCTTTCTCACTTTATAATTCACTTTGAGAAAGAATTAGTGTTCCCAAGAGTTTTCTTATTTTTCTGCATTTGATAATTTAACAAACTCATTGATTTATTGATCTATACATGTGTAATTAGTTTTAATAACTTGCTGGTAATACTCAGTGAAGAAGTTGAGAGGTAGAAAAAGTTAAAAAAAATCAAGGCAAAAAAGGTCTTTACTCAATGTACTTACAATCTAGTTTGAGAGGTAAAATTCAAAGCATAGCTTATTTAAACATTTATTGACTACCTGTGATGCTTAGAAATGTGATAAAATATTTGCATTTAAAGAGCTTGCAATATGGTTGTGAAAAAATATGAAAAAAGAAACTACCACAGGGTGAATAAATTCCACTGAAGATAAGTGTGTAAGAGTGTTTTGAATAACTTGAGGAAAGAAATCCACCATGAAGGAGAGGTAGCAGACATTATACCCAGGAGAATTAGCCATCCCCAAATTGAAGATCAAAAACAATCTGAAAAAGACTACAAAGTAAATATTTTTAAAAGGATCAAAGAGATAAAAGAAAAGATAAAAACAACAAAAGATTAGGGCTGCTTGGAAAATTTAAGCAGTTTTGAAGAAGAACTAAATTGAACTCCATTATATAAAAAATATTTTAAAAAGTTCAATGGATGGGGTCAATAGCTGATTAATATCAATTAAAATGGGAATCAGAGAACTGAAAGACAGAGTTCAGAAAACTGCCCGGAATGCATAACAGTAAAATAAAATAATTTTGAAAAACTATGAGAGATGATAAGATATAAAAAAACTAGAATGAAGAGTCAGACCATTGAGATATTCCAGAAAGAGAAAATAAAGGACGGAGAGGGAGAATAGGATTCCAATAGATAATGGCTGGGGAGTTTTCAGAATTGGAGAAAGCCATGAACCTCAAATCCAAAAATCATAATGGGTCCTCAGCAGTAAAAACAAAACCTGAAATACAAATAAACAAAAGTGCAAACACACATTAGGATGCATTATGGTGAAACAAACAGACAAATGCTTCAAAGAAAAACTGAGAAACAAAAGGAGATTTCTTCTAGAGACATGCAATTAGGCTGAAAACAGATTTCTCATTAACAACAATACTAACAATGGATATTAGATGAGAATATAATAGTATATTTAAAGTGCTGAGAACAAGCAACCATCAACCTTGGATTCTAAACTATCTAAACTACCATGCAAGACTGAGAACAAAATAAAACATTTAATTTTGTTTATGAGAAGGTTTGTTAGAGGCCTTCTGAAAAACTACTGAAGTTTTTTATTCTTCATTCAGAATGAAATCAATTAAAAAATGGAATGCAGAGATGTATCAACAGTTACATCTGCCTGATGATAAGCAATGATGATCAGATTGTGTTAAAAGTAAATCATACATTCTTTCATTTATAAAAGCTGAGCAGTTCTATTAAAAAGGTTGATTATAAATTAAAAAAAGAAACAAATAAAACTTCAAAACTCAGGGCTTCTATTTTGAAATAAAATGTTGTATTTTACCAGGAAGTGTCATCTTCTTTCCTCTTCTTTTCCCTAAAATCACGTATTATTTTTTAAGTAGTTGATACATTTTTACACATCATATGATTATGTACAGAGAAAGCCACAAACAATTTGCCAATTCATATTTATTATAAATATTAAATGTTTAGGAAGTGATTAGCATGTCACTGTTCAATATTACTTTGCATTTCTGTACTTACACATAAACTGAAAGAATGACAAGAAGAAAAAGATACCATTTACAAGAGCAAGGAGAATTAAAAAAAAAACCAGTAAGATACCTGGGAGTAAGTCTTATATGTTCACAACCTGCATGGAAAAATTATAAATGTTTCTTAAAAATATATCAAAAATATATTAAAAACTTGGAGAGACATTACATTGAGGACACTTTTCCTGGTTCACCTGCTCACTGTATCTTTACATGATGGAAGGATCTCTGTGGAGCCTCTTTTATAAAGCACAAGTGTCGTTTACGAGGGTTCCATCCTCATGGCTTGAGCACTAACCAAAAGCCCCATCTCCTGGTACCATCATCTTTGAGGGTCAATATTCCAACACAGGAATTTTGGGGGGACACAAACTTTCATATCATAGGACACATGATGTTCATGAATAGAAACTGAATATTAGCAGGATGTTGCTTTTTTTCCCTTCAATCTATCAGGTAGAACCATATGAAATTGTCATCTTTGGAGGTCAAAAACAATTTGATACCAATGTTAAAAGTTTCAACTAATACATGGGGGGGGGCCAAAAAAGAAATAGAATTTATTTATAAAAATTTTTGTATTTCTTCTTACATGTTTAAACTTTAAAGTATTCTTCACTTGATGCAATAAACCTATTGAGACTGTTTCCACTGCTCAAAACAGTTTTTGAACTCATCAATATTGATGCCATTTTGCGCTTCTACTGTTTTTTGTTTCACCTCATCCACATCAGCAAAATGTTTCCCTGTAAAGATGTTTTTCATCCAAGGAAACAACAACAAAAAAATTACTCAGGGTGAGGTCAGGTGAATAGGGAGGGTGGGGCACAGGAGTCATGCTGTTTTTGGTCAAGTGCTGCTGAACACTCAGTGTGGTGTGGGCAGGTGCGCTTGTGAAATGGGAAAACACATTGAAAGAATCTTCAAAAAACAAATCACTGAAACCCAATGCAGCCTATCTCATAACAATGCCAGCTGGTACAGATGGGTCCCTAGAATGCTCACCTAATGGGGGAAACCTGTACTATAAGACGCCCACCCTTCAGAAGACAATTCCATTTTTTGGGGTCCTCCCTGGTATAAGTGCATTTATAATTCAAAATAAATGGGATTTTTATAGGAACTTGACAAGTTAATTTCTATAATTTATATGGAAAAGCAAAGGCCAAAGAATATACAAGACAGTGCTGAAGTATAACAGAGCAAGGGAACTTGCCCTATCGGGTATCATAGCTTATTATCCAGTAATAATAATTAATATAGTTTATCACTGGCCCAGGAAGGGACAAGTAAACCATGGAACAGAGCAGAGCTCCCAAAGAGTTCCATGTTTATATGCCTATTTGGAGCAGGCTTCATCACGGATCCTGGAGCAGTGTATCAGTAAATAATTACTGGGCCAATCTAAAACATGAAATCTGAAATCTGCAAACAGTACTAAGCTCCTCAGGAGCAAGAAGAGATGCTGATCTAAGGATATTCAACGAAGACTTGTCAAAGCCATTGATGCAAAAGTGGCAGGTGAGTTTTAGTGTTTAATATCTGCCTATCCTGTGGTACAGAAGCTGTTCTTTAGAGTCTAACTTTGGTCCAGGTCCCAGTAAAATTGGTTTTTTTTTGAATCCTTATTTTCTAGACTTTTTGTGTATTGGCTTCAGGCCCTGGGTACAGTAGGAAGGTAAGGATACACCCATGTGTCAAGACACATGAAAAGTATTGAATAGACTTAAGGAATCAATAGCTTCTGGTTAAACAAACTTAGTTCAGGAATCAGATTGGACTGTTCTGTGTCCATCACATGCCAGGAACCCCTTTCCACCCTTTCCACATACGACTAAATGTAGGTTTGCTTTTATCAGTGAAAATAAGATGTTCTATGAAAAGTGAGTCTGGTATGACAAATATCAGGCTAAAGAATTATGAAGGAAAATAAATATTTTGTTATTATTTAGTGTCTTGAAATAAATACAAAATGATAAAGTTGAGCTCACCAAGATGATGTCTGAAATCTAAAACCAGGTAATTAATAAAATTGCTCTTGCTGAATAGCATGGTAAAGAATATGCTATCTATTTGCATATCAAAGGATGTACAATTACATTGAACTCTTACATTGTTAGCAATGTAAATGAGTTAGCTTAAAAATAGAAAGGATGTAAAAACATTTGATACAAATTAAAATGTGCACAGACATCATTACCATGTATTTAATGACTGCCAATGACTAGCTTCAAGGAGAAAGTGGAAGAAACCTGCCTATTCCAAAAGGAAATCTATACTAATTCTCCTGCATGCATCCCCTGAGGTGTCTAAATAAATATTTGAACTATGTATCTACAGTTTAGATTTGAAACTCAAAAAATTGTTATGATAGGTAAGATTAAATCTCAAACTAAATCTAATCGAAGAACTTGTAGCAGAATTAAGATTTTGAGTTTACCACAAATCCCAGAAATTTACAGCCCTCAAATGAATGCATTCCACTCAAAAGCAAACAAAATAGCTTTTCAACATAAGAAGTCCTTTGAGTTTCAAAAAAATCCACCAAAGCCAGTAAGTACTTCGTCATGCAAATCCACTCCTTTCCGGGAGATGGCCAGTCAGCAGCATGCATGGATGATACCAAGGAAAGCAGAGACAGTTTTCATCTTCTCAGTGGGAAAGATTCCTCATGCCACAGATTAAATAACCCCCGCTTCCCCATACATCTTGAAAAGGGGTGTTTTACAGACTTTTTAAAAGATGTTTTAAATGAAACAGATTTCAGATACATTCCTTTTTCTGTGCCTGCGGAGTCTTTAGATTCTGAGCAGGTTTTCTCACTTTGAGAATAAGGTGAAGAAGAATGAAATAGCACGTAAGGTTTCTATAGCAAAGACACACTTGTAGAACACCAGCTCTGGTCTAGGTGAGAGAGAACCCTGAAGGAAAAACTGTTTGGATGGAAATGCACTTTGAAGCAAGATTTCACCTTACTAATTGAATCTTAACTTAGTATTTTTTTCTAGTGGTTTTGCTACATTAAAAACATTTATTTAAAGCTTTATGAGAGTGGAATATGAGAATTATGAAAGGCAGATATATTTACAACTTATGGAGTTGTCAGAATTCTTTTTAATGCTTGAATTGTTAGGCTGAGGGCCAGAACTCCAGAACTTTGATTTCTAACTCAATCCATTTGACTCTGTAAGTCTATTAGTCTTTTGTATTTGATGACTGGAATACCTTAGAATTCTGCTAAATCATCCATTAGTTTCCATTCTGAAAGACAAATTCTTCACTCTATCAATGTGTTTTTTCCCTGTTCATTTACAAAAAGAACTTGATTTTACTTTTATTTACTGAAGAATAGTTTAATAAAAAAGAACACAGCAATGGTGACTTCCCCTAGAGGCAAAGTTATTGGATAGAATAAATCTACTAGTTTTTGTGTAAGAAAAGTTTAAATAGCATTTCTGAACTTGCCTTTTAAAACTTGTTTTGGAGGTCATCATTTGTTGGAGTAAATTCTGCAGTTGATCCAGAGATAAAAATTCAGTGAGGAAAATAGATGTGCTGAAGAAGATTGTCTTCAATAAGATGCTACTGTCATCTTCCCATTTTTTCTCCATGAATAAAGGCAATTGATGTCCTGTTAACAGTTACTCCTTATTTTTTAAATGAGATTGTCATAAATATAGAAAGATTCTCCCACAGTTCTCTCCTGGGGTTTGGGGATTAGGATTTGATAACTAACATTTAAGGAACAGATAAAATTATAGGTCACCAGTAATTTGCCTACAAAGGAAAAATGAATGTAAGCAGATAGTCTTGTCCACAATAGGTGCCCAATAGATGGTAAATGGATGAATGAATGAGGCAAATACAATATTAGTTTATTTTAGTGAATATTTTTATGTTTTAGGTTTGTTCTAATTCAGTACATTTGGACAGCATGGAGAAGGGTTTGTTAATACTCCCCTTTTCCATCGCAAGAAACAAGTTTAAACACTAATTTCTGTATATTACCTCCTTGATAAAACTCTTCAGTGAATGTATTGACCTCAGGATAAAATAAAAACTTATTAGCCTTCAAAGTAAAGCTCTCCAAAATCTGGATTCACCTATTTTATTCAACCAAATTGATTACTAATCATATATTTACTCTGACTTCATTGTCTCCCTCACCTTACTACTTTTTTACCCTTACCTGAGGACATGCTTATTGATTTTAGAGAGAGGGGAAAGGAGGGAGAGAAAGGGAGAGAGAAACACCAATCAGTTGTCTCTGGCACTCACCCCTACTGGGGACCAAATACGAAACCTAGGTATGTATCCTGACCAGGAATCAAACCTGTGACCTCTTGGTTTACGGGATGATGCTCTAACCAACTGATCTACATTGGCCAGGGCTACATTTTTTAAACAAAATAAAACAACAAAAAGCAAACAAGCAAAAAATCAAAACAAAACAAAACGGCTTCTGATTTCCAAGACTGAGTTTCTTTGATTATACTCACACACTTTTCCCTATCAAAGTCTACCAACTTTTCAAGTAAGCATTTTTTTTTAACTTTTGAGATGTCTTCCTTTATAATAAGGCTCTGCCCAGGCTCAGAACATTGCTATGTTCAGAACAGAGCTTTTGCTGGTCCCTGCAAACCACCTGGTTCCCCAACACTCTCTCAGAGCTTCTCCCTTGGAGCTGTTGGTAAAAACCCGTTCTCTTCTGAGTCTCATGGCATCAGTCAATGCCATTTTCCTCCTTTTCTTATTGATGTCATTTACTGATTTCTTAATCATTTCCCCTCACTCCTTGAAGTCCTCGACAACTTTGAGATAGCATTCACCCTTGTCCTTTCTAGCTCATCTTCTGTTAGAGTTGAAAGTTTCAGTGCACTTGTAGAAAACAATCAAGTTTTAAAATTCTAGCCTTCTTTTTCTCCACTTGATTTTATCTCCACTCTGTTCGAGCCATGTATTCCCATAGCTACACCATGACCATTTTTAATATATGGATATTTGACAACCAAAATCTCATGTATCTCACTCTAACCAAGATGTCTTGTCTGGTAGGCTTTGCTTCACCCTTGCTATCTTTATAGCTGCTCTCAGAACATCTAGTCTCTGGATTTCAATCATTTTCTCTCATCACTTAACCTTCCACAGGAAACTTTACCTTTCTACTCAGCATCACTCTAGGGAGAGAATAGTATATGACCTATTTTCCCACTAAGTACCTGATTTCTTATACCCTTAGCCTTCCACTGTACCAGTAGCGTTTGGTAACTCAATCCAAAATCAGAGCCATATTCCTTTTTCTGGAGACCTCTACCTGGGTGGCTGAAGGCCAATAGTTCAAGTCATGCTTTGAGCAGTTTGGTCCTACTCGATCAGATGAGCTTAGCCCTATGCACACTTTTTTCCCCTATAACTTTGGCTAACTTTGCTTCTCAGGCCCTTTTAGACTTGTCAAATGGAATCATATAATATGTAGTCTTTTGTAAGTAGCTTCTTTCAGTTAGCATATTTTCAAGGTTTGTTCATGTTATAGCATGTGATCATGTGTTTCTGACCTTTGTTTTATTAATATGGTATATTATATTAATCGATTTTCAGATGCTGAAACAACCTTGCAATTTTAGGATAAATCTCACTCAATCATTCTGTATAATCCTTTTGGTATGTTGCCAGATTTGGTTTGCTAGTATATTTTTGTACCGATTTTTATAAGGGATATTCTGTGTTTTTCTTTTTTTTGTGATATCTTCGTCAGTTATTCTAGTGTGTATTTTTTACTTTTAAATTGATATACAATAAATTTAATTAATATACAATAAATTAGATATACCTAAAGTGCATAATTGCTGAGTTTGAACATAGGCACAGCCTTGTGAAATCACCATGATCCGGATAATAGCTGTACCCATTATTCAGATGCATTTTTGTGATTCCTCTCTCCAGGCCTTCTTCCTTGCCTTCATTTTCAGGAAACCACTGATCTGCTTTCCATTACTGTGAACTAGAATTTTATATAAATTGAATCATAAAGTATAAGTTCTATGCAGTTCAACAGAAATGTTATAATCAGTGTCAGTTTCTACAATAAAAACCTGTGGGGATTTTGATTTAATGGTGTTATCTATAGTTTTTTTTTAAATATACTTTTTAGATGTATTCCCTTTTATGACTGGTCTTAACTGGTTCCCTTTGCAAAACTCTCCCCTTGTAATCACTAACTCAATTCTATTTCCTTTCTGCCTCTATTTCCTTGGGCATTGGGCTTGATCTTAGCTCCTTTCATCTTTTGCTTAGCTGAGATCTGATCTCATTCAATCTCATCCTTTATTTTATTCTTTAGCCATTACTCATTATGAAGAACAAAAATGTAAGTCTGTATGAATTTCCCAAAGGATGACATTCTGAGAACAGGAATCTAGGATGGGCCTGTAACTTAGAGATACTTTACCTTATTGCAGTGCTTCGGTCCTCAAGAGAACTGTGAGATGTACTCATTTATACTTCAGGGTGCATTGCTTTGAACACCATCTTGGGAAACAGCAGGGTATAAATAATAAATAAATAAAATATCCTTCCAGTTACCAGTCTTTGATACGCCAGGTGTGGTTTAAGGAACTTCTGATAAATTCTGGATATGGGGCATTAAGGCAGATCTGTTATCTATTATTAGAGCCTGGATATAGGAAGCCCATTTTTGGATGGTTTCTTCCCCCTGGGTATCCTGAACTGGGTGTTAAAGAGTGAAACATATGTTTTAGATGTAGAAATTCATGAATAAAATGGCCTTTGGGTAAGCCTAGGTATTTTAAACATCTGGTTCTCAAATACAGAAATCAACATTCTATTTCTCTTGATATAAGAACCATTGCACAGGCAGGGGGAACTCCAGGGCCATAGCAACGGCCTTCTGACTGACTTCATCGCCTTCATTCTGTCCTCATATTATCATATTTTAAAATGTTTATTTTCCTGAAACATAGATATGATTGTTTCTCTCTAATTTTAAAAGGTTAGTCTTTGACAGTCTTCTATTTCCTTCAGATTAATGTTTAATTGCTGTTACTTGGCATTAGAAGTCTTTTACTGCTTGTTTTCTTTTACCTTCGGCATCACCAACAAGTATCTGTATAAGCAGTCTACACATTTCCATTTCTCTGTATCTTTGCTTCTTCTATTTTTTTTTTGCATAGAATACTTTTCTACTTTTGAAATTACATCTGTTTTTCAATTCTCATCTTCAATGTCACCCTCTGTGAACTCTAACCCTTTTCTGCCACCTCTCCTGGCTGTTCTGGAGTTAGAAGAGGTAGCATTTACTATATGCTTACTAAGAGGTAGATACTATTATTTTATACAACTTGTTAGTTAGCAGACTCATGGCTGGTAAATGGCAGGGTTCAATTGCAGCATTTCTCACTCTAGCACCGATACTTCTTTCCTCTATTACTCAAGCCTTTTATTCCAGCACTTCCAACTGACAGTATTGCATTTGACTTGACCACGTTGTTATGAGAGTAGAAATTTTATTCAGCCAACAACTGTACCACAAGGCCCTGCAGAATGCCCTATATCACACGTATTTAATACATAAAAAATATATTTGACAAATTCTTTCTGGTTATTCCAGGCATCTACGTAAACTAGCCTACACAAAAGAGACAAGTTTATTATAAAGAACAGAGTGATCTCAAGAAATTGGAGGGTAAGAAATGAAAAAGGGAAAAGGCATCAGAAAACAAGGCAGCCATGCTTTGACATCTCTCTCAGGAGTCACATGTCTTTTGTATCCTCTTTTGAACAATTTCTCCTTCCCTCTCCTCCCTCTCTCTCTTACTTATGAAAGAGGAAATATGAATAGGGCAGGTACTCACCCTTGGTTCACCCACACATAGCTGGAGGACCAGAGATTCTCTCCAGAGGACCTCATAGTTGTAGAGATAGCTCTCAGGGAAGTGGGGACTTAGCCTAAGAAGCAGATACCTCTAAACTAGTACTTGCTTTAAATTAATGGTTATATCTTGATAAATTAATGTTTTATTTGCTATGTTTAGCATGTTTAGCATTAGTTTATTCTGGTAAGAATGAACTAATTTGTTTGTTCTTACATGAAATGGTAGACAACAGAAGACAAGTTTGAATGTTTGAATCCCAGAGCCCTGTTTCTTAAACTTCTGTGAGCAAGACAACAGCAAAAACAATGCCTTTGTTTTGAGATAAAAGATTGTCCTTGTTGTCTGTGTTTGAAAATACTTTGTACTTGGTGGTTGGGATTGTTTAAAAAAAGTCTGACTGCAGTGCAGTGCAGTCCATGCTCTCAGTGTTAATCAGTGACTGGATCCCATGCAATGCCATGTTTCTTTTCAGCAGGTGTCTGAATTTTCCAAGGAATAGCCAATCTCTTAAAGAAACCCACTTGGATGCAGCTGATGTAAATCCTTCTCAATGTATCTCTCAAGGTTTTATCAAAAGCTATGTACAATTTTCCTGTCTCTGACAAGAACTAAAAAGAAGTTGTTATTCTCACTGCTTACCTCCTTGGTAAGTTGGTGGTTCCTCACATAAAGGGTTTCACCCTCCACTTAAGTGAAGTGTCAGATATTTTCCATCATTGCAGGAGGAACAGCAGCCAGATCTACCACTGAGCAGTGAGCCATGCCAAAGAGAAAGATGTCCAGGAGTGGACCACAGATTGCCTTCCAGGACTTTGGATCATTGTTCATTAATTGAGTGCTGACAGTGTGTTTGCCTCTCTGTTAAGTGAGAGAGAAGAAACAGACTCAGCTTTGTGCATTAAAGGTCTGAGTCAGTCAGACAGTTGGTTGAAATATCCTGATGGCTGCATCTCAGGTACTAGCTTTTTTACTTTTATGGTATAACTTCTTCTCATGCAATGAGGAAATTATAACTTAATAGCATTAAGGAGGTTAGAAGTTTAGAAAAATTGAGAGGTGGAGAGTAGTTTCCCAATAAAAAATAAATTAATCCTTCTCTTTTCCTTTTGTCATCTAAATTCTCTCTTTTCAACTTCAGTAAACTAATTTGGCTTGAGCCCAGACTCATTTTATTTCCCTGGAGATCTGTGGTTCTTCAATATTCATGCAGATTCCTTGCCTATGTGATAGGAGGTGAGACTGGGTGAGAGCCAAACTTCATCATATAACTATGCCTTCCAAATGCCAATTATTCTAATTGGATTATCTCTCCTGTTAACAAGTCTTTGTTTTCTTGGACAGCTATGTAAGGAATTCTCCACAAGTTCTTCCAATCTCATATGACCCAGATGTTGTCTATATAAGGATAAAAGTGTAAAGAAATCTTCACAAACTCAAAATAACTTTAGATTGTTAGATTCCCCTGAGGCAGGATAGCTTAAGAATGTGTTACCTTCAAGTTTGTGGTAAGTGATGGATGAATTCAATAGAATTATTTCTTGGAACAAGTATCACTGATTTAGAAAAGAACTAATTGCACCTACATGTTATTCTGATTCCATGAAGATGAATATATATTTGCTTATTGTACTGAGCGAGGATAAAGAAAGGTAAAAGTAAGGTACAGGGAATAAGCATCAAAGGGAACAAAAATTTTATTGGTAGGTATGGTGGAATAAGGGGTTACAGCTAAAAACATAAAGTAGGAATTTTGAGTTTCTTTTTTAAAAATAATTATTTTATTGTTGTTCAATTACAGTTGTCTGCATTTTGTACCCCCCAATCCTCCCCACCCCAGCCAAACCCACCTCCTTTTCTTGCTTCCACCCTCCCCTTTGGTTTTGTCCATGTATCCTTTATAGTAGTTCCTGAAAACCCTTCCTCTCATTATCCCCTCCCATATCCCCTCTGGTTACTGCCAAATTGTTATTAATTTCTATGTCTCTGGTTATATTTTGTTTGCTTTTCTCTTTTGTTGATTATGTTCCAGTTAATGGTGAGATCATATAGTATTTGTCCCTCACTGCCTGGCTTATTTCACTTAGCATAATGCTCTCCAGTTCCATCCATGCTGTCACAAAGGGTAGGAGCTCCTTCTTTCTCTCTGCTTCATAGAATTTGATTGTGTAAATGTACCATAGTTTTTGATCCACTTATTCACTGATGGGCACTTAGGTTGCTTCCAGTACTTGGGTATTGTAAATTGTGCTGCTATGAACATTTGGTTGCATAGGCTCTTTTGGATTGGTGTATCACGGCTTTTAGGGTATAATCCCAGCTTTGAAGTTGCTGGGTCAAAAGGCAGTTCCATTTTTAGTTTTCTGAGGGAATTCTGTACTGTTTTTCACAGTGGCTGCACCAGTCTGCATTCCCACCAACAATGCAGTAGGGTTCCCTTTTCTCCGCATCCTCTCCAACACTTGTTTGATTTGTTTATAATGGCCATTCTGACCAGTGTGAAGTGGTATCTCATTGTGGTTTTAGTTTGCATCTCTCTGATAACTAGTGATGCTGAGCATCTTTTCATATGTCTTTGGGCTCTCTCTATGTCCTCCTTGGAGAAGTGTCTGTTCAAGTCTTTTGCCCATCTTTTAATTGTTTTTTTTTTTTGTCTTCCTGGTGTGGAGTCATGTGAGTTCTTTATATATTTTGGAGACCAAACCCTTGTCCCATGTATCCTTGGTAAATATGTTTTCCCATATAGTTGGTTCTCTTTTCATTTTAATACTATTTTCTTTTTTTAAAAGATTTTATTTATTTTTAGAGAGGGAAGGGAGGGAGAAAGAGAGAGGGAGAGAGAGAAACATCAATGTGCGGTTGCTGGAGGCTATGGCCTGCAACCCAGTCATTTGCCCTGACTGGGAATCGAACCTGCGATGCTTTGGTTCGCAGCCCACCCTCAATCCACTGAGCTACGCCAGCCAGGAATACTGTTTTCTTTAGACATGTAGAAGCTTTTTAATTTGATGAGGTCCCATTTGTTTATTCTTTCCTTTATGTCCCTTGCTTTAGGAGACATATCAATGAAGATGTTGCTGTGTGGAATGTCTGAGATTTTCCTGCTGATGCTTTCCTCTAGGACTTTTACAGTGTCATGACTTATATTTAAGTCTTTTTATCCACCTTGAATTTATTTTTGTGTATGGTGTAAGTTGGTGATTGAGTTTCATTTGTTTGCATGTAGCTGTCCAGATCTCCCAACACCATTTGTTGAAGAGGCTATTTTTACTTCATTTTATGCTTCTTTCCCCTTTGTCAAATATTAACTGACCATAGAGACTTGGGTTTATTTCTGGGCTCTCTATTCTGTTCCATTGATCTATGTGTCTGTTCTTATGTCAGTACCAGGCTGTGGAATTTTGAGTTTCTTGAATAAAAAATACTTAGGACCATCAGGTAAATATCACCTTACTTACAAATGATCTTCATGGTAAAATATTTTTTTCTGATATGTTGATGCACAAATGAAAGATATAATTTCTTTGCAAACCAACTGTGTATCTTGTGATTAATTTCTTCTACAGAAACAAAATTTTGGCTGAAATTTTTTGTTTTGGGCTCAATAGTTCTATATTTCTTGTGCAGCTATTATGCACTGGAGGTTTCTAGGGTTCGGACTAGAGTATATGTCCATTTCTTTCCTGTGATGTCCACACTCATCACACTCATCGCCTCAATAAACACAGGCACAACTGCACTCTTGATAAAAGGCAAACTTAATTTATAGATTTTAAATATCCATCTTCAACATAGCTCTAATATTGTACAAGATCAACCTGTATCAAACCATATTCTTGATTCTTTCCACAATAAAAATATTTTGGCAGCAGAGCTGTGGTGGGATTTGAGTTTGTTGTAAGTTGAATAGTATGGATGTCAATCCAAAGACCACTCAGTGTAGCAGAGTAGCCCTTGGGATTTTGAACACATTGGAATCTTCCTCCAAAAGCATCTATAATGAACAGAGTTATTTTGAAAGCATTCCCTGCAGTTCATGCCTTAATTCAATCATCTGGGAATAGGAAAGCAGATCCCTCTCAATACACCACTAACTTGGATTTCTATGGTATTATGCACAATCTTCTCATTTATTTTTACAGTGATAGAGTGGTTTCTGAGCCAAGTTCTGCAGGCATTTGGGGGAGAAGGAAAAGGTTTTAGATGGTTCTAAATTCTCGAAGTAACAATTGATGTTTGTTATTTTTTTGCTGTTCTTCAGAAATGAAAACAAACACAGTAAACTACACATCTTAGAGCAGAATGCAATTCTTGGCCTCTTGGCTCATTTTGGCAAAGATCAACTTCTTTGATTCAAGAATGTTTTGTTTGTACCACTGCCCTTTAAATTCTATTGCTTGTATCCTGAGAATTGCTTCTCTAGCTTTTTACTAATTTGCTTTGCTACTTAGAACCAGAAAATTAGAAGAGAGAAATGAAACCCTGTAGGAGAAATAGATTATATGACCTTGCAACATTAATCATGGTGATGCTATCCATCATCTCCCTTAGCATTTGCTTGGAGCCTTCACAGAAGTGACTGCTTTTTATTAACACCCTCTTTTCCTAGTGGAGGTAATTTATTAGAAAAGGATTCTGATTTCTGAAGTTTTGTTAGTTCTCAGATATATATGCAATAAATTATTATATAGACATGAGCTAAGTAAACACATGCTGATTTTTAAGAAAAACACTATTATATATACACATGAAACTCCAGTGATCTAGAACTTTTCTTTTTCTTTATTTACTCACAATCTTTCCCCAAATCATTTTCTCTTTTTTTTAAATTTTAAATTATGAACTATGGCCTTCAGTATTTATCATGCAGTGGAGATAAATTATTGATAAGGTGCATTTTAGATCAAGCAAACACTCATTTACTATATAGTTATTAGAAAGAGTGAAAATGATGGTATGAAATAATTCTCCAAGAAGCCTAAATAAGTAAAAATGGCTAAACAAAAAAAGCTTCATTATGAGAAATTCCTTTCCTATACATAATAAATCTTATAAATTGCTTTTATTAGGATTATGCTTTAATGACTTAATATTATTAATTCCAACAAGTCATTTCCAAAATAGAAAGCATCACAAATATTTCTGCTCACTATCTAGCTGAATTAGAGCGATATAAGTATGTTTTGCTATATCCAAAAGCAATGTAAGGAGAAAGGGTTTATGATTCTGCAACAAATTAAAATCAGCAAGAAAAAAAGGTAAACTTTGTTTCCTAGGAATAATCTACTACAGAGGAAATTTTACAGCTCTAGAATTCTAAATTATTTTATTCTAAGGAGAATACGAACTTCTGACACAGTAAGGAAATTAGATTTGGTATACAGAACATCTTTTCTAAGTCAAAAGGGAATGTAAGAAGCCCCTTGATTAATCTGTCTAAAATTAACCAGTTGCTTCCTATATTTATCTTGGTTTGCAACTTTGCTCTTCAGCTTCTGAGCTGAAAATTGAAATTGCTTCAACTTCACTTAGGAAATATTTTAATTTTAGCTTTGACTTTCAATATAAGAATGCATAAAAATGAAAAGTTGATGGAGTTAAATTTAACTTTAGAATAAAATAATCAATAATTGGCAAATAACCCCCAGAACATTAGGTTAAGTAGATTCAAAATTAGTTAAGTGTAGATGTTCAACGTAGTGACGACAAGAACACAAGAAGTTAAATTTTATTTTTTTAAGGCAATGACTTTTTGTGCCAGAATTAACTGGGACTCATCTGAGGTAGTCCTTACAAAAAGCTATAAGCTTATTGATGTAGTAAGATTAAATATAAAGGATTATGCCTTAGATGTTTTGATGTAATCACCATTATTAAAGAATAATGGCCAGTAAGGAATCACAACCATCTCTGCCATTCTTTCCTAGAAGTCCAGCTTGACTTTTGTTAAGCCAAAGTTGAAAGTTATTACCATATTCTACCTCACCTGCTAAAGTTCTAGTAGATGTTTAGGAAACTGGATGAAGAAGTGGGTGAATAAACTGTAGTTCTAAAAACAAAAAAAGGAGGAGTCTGAAAGAACATATTAACCTTCTTTTTATTTTCAAAAATTATTAGAACTGTTTCTCTTGAACATTTATCACTACAAACTTAACTCATACATTCAATTTCCAGTGGGTACACTTGTTAACATGGAGTTGAAAGATTTAAAACTCTGTTCCTCTTGAAATGGCTGTCCTAAATATTTTCCCACCAAATGATAACCAAAAAAGTCATGCCCCTTGGAATCTGCAACACTGATCAAGAGAGTGACTGGCTACAATAATACTGGGTAAGTGAGTTGTGTTGGTGCTGGGATTTAAAAATGATGCAGAGAACATGTTTCTGTTTTTTATGAGGCCTCTTCCTGTTTTCTTGAAGTTTTCTAGGTCAAATCTTTTGTTGAACTGGCTAATAATTAATTTTTTGAAAAGTGTAGATCATGCTCCCAGGAGAGGCACTCTACTCCCTTTTTAAATTAGTGTGGGCTTACTCCAACAAGGTGCCTGATTGCCTGTCAGCTACAAGTTAAATCTAGCTTATCAGATGGCTTTAGCATGCCAAAAAATAAAATGAAATAGAAACCCGAAGTTAATGAAAATGGCATCCAGTGGAATTCTTTGGAGAAAAATGTCAGTTAGCAAAGTGAATTTTCTACCAAAGTCCAGAGACACTAAGGTTTTGTTCTACCACTGGGGAAGGAGGAACCCTTATTTCACATTCAGTCATCCTTGACTTGGCAAACCATAGGGAAGTTGGTATTACTCTAAGCTCAAACTCTGGATTTGGTGCTAATTTAGGATATTCTTAGTCTGAGGCTTGGACTTATATCAGAGAAGACCTAAAATGACCCTTCATTTTTCCTTTTTCAGATTCTCAGTACTAAGGCTGGATTTAATGTTGAAATTGGTCTTTGGAGGTGAGAAAAGAGAAACATTTATTTGTCTGGAAATTTTCTTAGTCATAGTTTCTATGAAAGGAAGAATGACTTTTTTTGACATCAAGTTCAAGTCACATTAGCACTCTATGGAGTGACAGTTACAAGTTGACTGCTTTTTGGACATGATATTTGGACATGTTTCAGTCAATGCCTTGAACATATTTTTACACCTTCTCTTTTTGTTGCTGAAAAATGAGAGACTGGTAGGTCTCAGTGACCCAAAAAACAAGAGTTGAGGTGTAGTCAAGCTGACGATGTTGAAATGTCACTTCAACAATCTCAATGATGGCAATAATTTCCTGTTATGTTTTATAGTTTAAAAGTACTTCTTGTAAATAAATAGATACATCAAGACAGTAGAATATTATTCAGTGCTAAAATGAAATCAACTATGAAGCCATGAGAAGACATGGAAAACATTAATGCATACTACCAGGTGAAAGAAACCCATCTGAAAAGGATACATACTGTGTGATTCCCACTATACAACATTCTAGAAAAGACAAAACTATGGAGACAATACAAAGATTAGTGGTTGCCCAGGTTTGGGGGGTAGGAAGGGATGAATAGGTAGAGCAAAGAGAATTTTTAGGTCAGTGAAACTACATTGTAAGGTACTATAATGGTGTATACATGTCAGTGTACATTTATCAAAACCCATAGAATATGTAACACAAGAGTGAACCCTAAGCTAAACTATGGGCTTTAACTCCATACCTTATAGTTTTTCTATTACATTTTGCAAACTTCTTGTGACTGAACCTCAGTGGGCACCACAAAGAATGAAGGATATGAGACAAAATTAGAGTTAAGTGGTCAAACAAAGCATTCCCAATAAAAAGCACAGAATACAAAGGACATTAAAGTATGAGATATATATCTAGAAAAGAAGGAATCACAACTGTGCAGACACATAAAAATAGTGTTTTTAAATATAAAATATTGAACAGTAAAAAACTGCTTTGGGATATGTTGGTGTCTTAGAAACATTCTTTTTGTAGATGAATTGTTTTTACAACTACAGAAAAGTGTGATTTTCGGAAGTATTTCTAGTATTTCTATGGTAGATTTGACCAATATGTGATTGTTTGTAGCTTGGCTGTACAATGGATCTTTTTATTTTGAAAATATGTCTCTTTTAATAGACTGTCTGGAATAAGTTTACAGGGAATGTGTTGATACTCTGCTATAACAGACTTTAGATGCATTTAAAGTTCTTTTATCAAAACTGTCTAGATGTCATCAAGGTTGTTTTCAAGTTCTGATATTTGTTTCATTCACATTATTCCTTTATTATCAAGATCTGCCCCTGCTTTGGCTAAATTAAATATTTTTCAAGGCCACAATTTAATTATTTTTGAGTAATCCATTAAAAACCCTACCTTAAAAATTGGAATTAACTTTGTATTAATCATAATAAAAAGAACCCATTGCATTTCTTCAGGCTTTTACCATAGGGCTTTTCGGTTTTATCACATAAAATAAACTCAATTTCTGTGCTTATAATCAAGCAACATTGATTTATAGTGTTAGGTGGTAGAAAGCACATGAACTTTGGAGTCGGAGCTACTTTGGTTTGAACCTTCACCCTGCATTGCCTTTCTTATTTTTTGTTATCCTCATCTAAGAATATGTTTTTATTGATTTTAAAGAGAAAGGAAGGGAGGCTGAGAGAGAGAGAGAGAGAGAGAGAGAGAGAGGTAGAGAGAGGGAGAGAGAGAGAGGGAGAGGAACATGCCACAATTGTGGATCGAACCTGTAACCCAGGTATGTGTCCTGACTGGGAATCAAGCCTGCAAACTTTTGGTGTATGAGACACTTCTCCAACCAACTGAGCCACCCAGCCAGGGGTGCATTTTAAGTCTCACTGATTTCCTATGGCTTGCAGTTCAATAGCAGAATAATTAGTGTTGGGTTTATGGTTATTGTTCTTTTTTATTTATTTTATTTTTTATAACTAAAATGATTAATATTTTATTTTATTTTTTATTGTTGTTCAAGTACTGTTGTCTGTCTTTCCCCTCACCACTCTCTCCCACTCCAGCCATCCCCACCTCCCTCCCCAATTCCACCCCCCCTTGGTTTTGTCCATGTGTCCTTTATAGTTGTTCCTATAAACCCTTCACCCTATTGTTCTTTTTTAGATCCTGCCCTTCCAACATCTGTCAAAGGTGCTTATGATTTCACTACATAACAGATATTTAATTACTTCACAAAATTCTTATGCAGTTCTCTGGTATTTTTCTCCTTATTTCTACCATCATCTTCCCCTCTCTATCATATGCAATACTGCATTCATCATACCCAGCCTTCAATCAGGTATTTTTTAACAGGGTTTGGAGCTAACTATCCTGCTTCTTCATATGGACCAGACTGTACCCTGGGCATATTTCAAATGTTTAGCAGATTTTTTTCAGGAAATGGTTTAATTCTCATTGAGGCTTAGTTACTCATTCATTCACATGATCTTGTGTCTGGTGTGCAAAGAGAAGAGAACATTCAAAAATTGAACTCAGGTTCTTACCGGAGGTGTGAACTGAAACACAGCTAGAGGGCCAAAAATATATTTGTAAAAATCAATAGACATTATTTTTGTGATTCATATTCATTTGCTTTCTAAATGAAAACCAAAATTAAGTGTTAGAAATATGAAAATTTTACAGGAAACTACAACAACAACGAAAGTATAATGAAGTAATCACTTTCCCACCAGCCAGAATGAACTACCACTGACATTTCCTGTGGCTTGCAGTTCAGTAGCAGAGCAATTAGTGTTGGGTTTATGACGTTTGCTTCCCATTTTCATTATTTTCTATTTTAATGGAAAATCACTTTACAAGTTTTATAAAGTTGATATGAGATTATACTGTGACTCTAGACAATGCAGTAAAAATAAGATTGATGGAAAAATTGAATTATTTCCACTGTCTAGAAACAAATATCACTAAACCTTATTAAACATCATGATAAGATCCCATTTCTTTATTATTTCCTTTATGTCCCTTGCTTGGGTACGTATCAGTAAAAATATTGCTGCATGGAATATCTGAGATTTTCCTGCCTATGTTCTATAGACATGTTTTTTAAAATTAAATTTATTGACATAACATTGATTAATAAAGTTATATAGGTTTCAAGCACACTACTCTATAATACATCATTTGTATATTTCATTATGTGCCCACCACCCAATGTCAAATCTTCTTCCATATAAATATATAGAAAAAAGATGGACAGTTATACTTTTATAAAAATAAGATCAAGTTATTGATACTATTTCTGATAAAATTATATGTAATTTGAATCAAAGTTAACATAAAATAAAACTGAACTGAAATATAAAGGAATCATAAAACCATACATATGAATATGTATACATGATAAACATGCCTACAGATACATAAATGTGACTATTTACGATTTCTTCATCAAAAATATTTTTTTCCTAAAATATCCTGCTTCGGTAAAAAAAATAGACAATGGGAGATTATGAAGTTGAAGATACTGTGTTTTTACACTTTTTAAATTACTTGATTAAATTTTAGATGGTAGTAATGACTCCCTGCAGTAAGAGTTAGGTGTTAACTAATCCCATAATCAGCTTCCCTATTTTCCTTTATTGTCCAAGCACTTAATGCCCATTTGTTTCAGTAAAATATTTCTCATAGTATTTTAAATTAATTATAATTTTTAAAATCCTCTCCAGAGGATATGTTTGTATTTATTTTTAATTAATTAATTAATCAATTTTAAAATAGAATTTAAGGAGAGAGGAAGGGTGAGAAAGAGAAACATTGATTGGCTGCCTGCCATATGTGCCCTGACCTGGTATCAAACTCGTAACATTTTGGTGTGCAGGACAGCACTTCAACCAACAGAACCACCTGGCTAGGGCTAAAATTACTTACAAATTTTAAACTACTACTAGGACTTTGTTATTCATAAGGGAGTTTTTTTTTTAATTTTAGGTTTTCTTTTGAGTATATGTGCTTGTCAAGTAGGGCTTGTGGGTTGTATTTTCCTCAACTAATTTCGTATTTGAGAATAATTGCCTTTATACTTGAATGCCATTTAAACAAAGCACAATGTTCTTGGATCATGCTTTTTTTCCTTTAGAATTTTGTAAATACCGTTCAGTTGTCTCCTGGCGTAGAATACTGCTATAGAAAAGCTTGAGACCAGCCTAATTTTTTTTCCTTGTACATGATTTGCATTAAAGTTTAGATGCTTGCAGAATTCTTTCCTTATTCCTTGTGAAAATATAAAAACTTAGCTAGTATATGAGGTCTGTGCAGAAGATACTCAGCTATGTACTATAAGACATGACTATAAGAAAAAAAGAGACATTTATTGAAGGAGATACAAGAAACATTGTACGCAGGTTAATCACATCTCAGTCCCTGACAAAATAGACATCTTGGGACCTCACACAGTTCTCCCAGTCACCATCAGCTGTCCCATCATATATTCCTGAATCTCATTGACTGTCTGAAACCTCTTCCCTTTCAAAGGTGATTTTAGTTTTGGAAGAAGTTAGAAGTTTTAGGGTGCCAACTCTGGGCTGTAGAAGGATTGAGTCACCTGGGTGATTTGATGTTCCACCAAAAACTCTGCAGGAGACATGATGCATGAGTGCACACATTGTTGTGATGAAGCTGCCAATCACCAGCTGCCAATAGCTGCAGCCTTCTGAATCATCACAGTAGTTTCCATAGAGGAATGTTCAAGCTTCACACAAAATTTGATGTAGATTCATTGCTCTACTCACTTAGTCATATTGAATGCAATGCCCACACAGTACACATGCTCACTCAATGGCGTCTATCAACCCTACTCACTTAGAACAGTGAAGTCATTGTTCACGCATGTGCATTCCAGTCCACTCTTGTTGGCTGCTAAAGTGCATCAATGTCACACAAACCATGCTTGTTATGTTAATAGTGGCTGGACTTTTTCTAGACAGAATATATATATATATATATTAGTAACTTGTTATAATTTCTGAAACACATTTCATTTATTTTCCAATGGCAAATTTAACTTTTTTCTTTATCTCAGAAAAATTTTCTTTATTACATCATTTATTAAAAATTTGATTCCTTTAATTGGTTTTAGTGGATAATAATTCTCCTTAATTGAATCAGCTTTACACATTCATTAATTTCTCCTAAAATGCTGTTATTTCCATTTTTTCATTTCCTTCCTCTGTAATTATTTCAAGCTTTTCCTCTGTAAAAATAATTAGCTTTCCAGTGGTGCCTAGAGAATTGATATTTGACATCTATTTATTAATTCTAAAATTAATTTGTTTTTACCCTTAATATTTTATGATCAAATTTCCTTCCCATCTCATGTCATTGTAATGTTTTATTAATCTTTAATCTTCTATTTTATCAAATGTAGATTCTTATTAACTTATAAATTTTCTTTTTTTCTTGAGTCATTTTCTCTTATTCCATATACTTGTTCTTTTTATATGATCTCTCTGTTCTCTCCCCCCTCTCCCTTCCCTTTTTGTAAATTTTGTTTTTTTCTTATGATTTTGTTCATGCTTCAGTGGCTTTGTCTAGATACTCAATATGCTGTTGTTATACAGAGTGGGTGACATTTTTAACTCTCTTTCAATGTTTTTTGTGTTCTCCAAACAACAGGCTATTGAGGAAAGTGAAGGAAAACAGAATTGGAGGGAAGCACTTAATTTTTCAAAGAATACTTAGGCTCTGTTCTTTCTGCTGAGATATTCAGACTTTTCGGTTTATTCGTCAACTGGAAGAAGGAGTATTAGAACTCTTACTTCTGTAGGAGAAAGTCAAAACCATTTCTGACCTTTTGCACATTCCAGTCTATCTCAGGAAGAGGAACAAGAGAAATTTGTACATTTAATGTGCTTCTGTTGAAATTTGGGGCATTAATAAAAATTCTCTTGACTTTATCTTTCAACACTATGAATGGTGGTAGGTGTGGTTGGGGTCAGATGTGTGCACTGCGGCAGCATCTTCTGTTTCTTTTCCTGGTAACTGGGCTTTGAAGATGTACTGCTATGCTTTGCCTGTATGGTAGATGGGAAAAAACAGTGACAGGTTCTTTTCATTTTTATATGTGCACCTCTTTCCATTGTGGCTTTGCAGCTCCTCCTGTCAAGAAGGTGGCATTTATTTCCCTACCCCTTGGATCTGGGCTTAGCTTTGCACTCATCTTGTCTATGGTATATTAGCAAGTGCAGTGCAAGCAGAGGGATGAAAAGCATTTGAGGTGTGAAGTCTATTCTTTCTTGCTCTTCTTGAACTCTATGAGGAAGTCTAGGCTAGCCTGCCAGAGGATGAACAACATGTGGCGAAGTTGCCCTGATATTCTGGTTGAAAGACTGCCAATTGCGAGACATGTGAGTGGAAGATCCTCGATCCCACAGCCATCAGTAGACCATAGCAAAATGCAAACTCATGAAAGAACCCGAGAGATGGGCCAACTGTCTCACATAAGAACACAGATGACCCAGAGAATTTTGAGGCTGTTGTGTTAAGACACTTAGTTTTGGAGGGTGAATTTTTAAATGTAGCAGCAGATAACTGATCTAGCATTTTGTTGTTGTTAGGTATAGGGAGAGAGAGATTCTAAAATGGAGATGCTGCTCAGTTAAGTTGTAACACTTAATTGTTTAGGGTTGTTATTAGGATGCTTCTGAATAGTAATCACAATATAAACTCAACCAAAATTACTTGTTAGTTATCTAATACGTTGTAACCCACTTTCCCATAAGGTAAATTCAGGGACTTCATATGAGGGAAACCCAAAAGAAACCAGAATTATCTTCTGGAGGGTAGGCAGGCCCCTTATAGTACAGGCTTCACCCACTAGGTGACTGTTCTAGGAACCCATCTGTATCAGTGCACCAGCTGGTGTTGTTGTGAGAGGCTGTGTTCAGCTTCCGTGAATTTTTTTTGAAGACTCTTTCAACACATTTGCCCATTTCATGGTGGGTGATTTATGAGTGCACCTGCCTACACCACACTGAGTATTCAGCAGTTTTTGACCAAAAATGGCATTTCCCCCATGCCCCACCCTTCCTATTCACCTGATTTCTCCTCAAACATTTCTTTTTTTGTTTTGCCAGGTCAAAATAACCCTCAAAAGGGAATGTTTTGTGGATGTGGAAGAAGCGAAACAAAAAATGGCGGAAGCACTAAAAGGCATCAAAATAGATGAGTTCAAAAATGTTTTGAGCAGTGGAAAAACATCTTGATTGGTGTATTGTCTTAAATGGGGAGTACTTTGAAGGTAACTGAAGTTTATACATGTGAAAATCAATATACAATTTTTTAATAAATAATTTACCTTTTATTGGGGAGTTACTCCCTTGTACATTTGAAATATTGTGCTAGCCACATCTGTATCCTCTTGAATAAAAGTCCAGGCAATAAAAAGGATACTTTTGGCTTTTTTTTTCTGAGACAGCTCTGCTTTAGTAATCTGTGCTTTCAATTTCATATGGACAAAAAAATGTGACTAACTGAATGCAACTTCTCTAGTTTTTCTAAGCCTATCTTTATCCTTCCCTATTTTGAAATTTATTCAGAAAGGTATTAATCATCCACCAAAGGAATTTACAATGAATTCATTTTGGTCTGTCAATATGGGAAATCTCAACACAAATCCTACAAAGGGGGCACAGAAAATAATGGCAAACAAATGCTGAGAAGCAAATAATTATCGAATGCAGCAGAATGTCACGTTTGTTTTCAGCCTCAAGGGCTCAAAATTCTTTAAGTGGGCTTTGTTAGAAAACATCTGAAGGCTTTCATGTCACAGAGCCTGGAAGGTTGATCATTTTGGCTTTTTTCCAGGCTGACTTATTCACTGAAAGGCAGACTGACTGCAGACACACTTTTAATTGTTGGTGCTTGTGGAAGAGGTTGGCAGTCTAGGCAGGTGTCTCCAACACTGACCTAGATGTCTCCAAACTGAAATTTTGCTAGATGTGGATACATTACAGGCTCATTTGCATGTCTCAGCCCCACCAGCTCAAGTAAAATTTGTACTCTTTCTGACTTGGGATTTGTACCAAATATTAACGATCACAGTTTGGTTTAATGAAAAGAGACCCCAACTTAGAGTCTGAAAATTGTGTTTTGGACTTGGCTCCACAACCCATTAGTTAGGTGATCTTTGGCAAGTCTCTTAACTAAATTGAATCCAAATTTTCAAATTGTAATGTGAGAATGACAGCACACTATATTTCTCAAGGAACTGAGTCAAATGAATCAGTATTTATATAAATACTTTGTAAATTATAATTCAGTTTATAATGATGCTGTTCTTGTGCATCCAGAACCTCTGGAGAAAGAATTATTTGGTTTACAAAGGGTCCTTCCTGATTAATTTACTTCTTTGGTTTATCATTAGACATTTTCTGTTTTTGTGATAGCTCCTAATCTATGCATCTCTAGCCAAGACCTATTTTCTGTATTCCAGAAGTAGTGATCTAACTGACCATAGGTCTTCTTTTCTTGGATACCACTGAGGTACCTCAAATTTAGAAGGTAAGATATGGAACCCAGTGCTCCCTCTCTGAGACTCTGTTCTTTATGTTAGTTACTGATATCACCACATACCCAACCACCAGAAGTGAAATCTTAGCATCATCTATGACACCTTTTTCTTCTTCATCACCTGTATCCAAATAAGTGCTAAGACTTGAATTTCACCTGCTTGGTAACATTCAGATCCACTAATATCTCTACACCTCTCTTGTCATAGTCCTGACTGAGCCCTTCAATTTCTCACCAAGATTGTGATCACAACTGCTTTTGTAATCTCCATGCCTCTTCTCTTCCCTTCTTTCTCTGTTTCTCATACTGAAACCAATGATCTTTCAAAAATACAATCTAATCATGTAACTTTCTTTAAATGCTCCTGTGGCTCCTTTATTCTATTGGATGTAGTTTAATATGTGAGGCCACCAAAACTTGACTTTGGCCCATTTCTCCAGCCTTTTCTCTAACTTCCTCTCTCCTTGCACAATTATTTCTACTCCTTTGTAGTTCTTGGATATGCAATGAACTTTTTTGCCAGTGTTTTTGTTTGCCCGGAATAACTCTTACCTTTCTTACTTAATAATTGTCTCTCAAGTCACAGATCCAAGTGCCACATTTACTAGGAAACAACTTCTGACATTGCCCCATCCCCAAATTTGGTTTGTATTGGCTGCTTTATGAGTTTGCACTTTATGTCTCTATTGCAGCAATAAATCTCATTATATTGCAGTTATAAGTTTATAAGTTTACTTGACCAGACTTAAAGGCAGAGGCCCTGGGTTATTTATCAGGTCATAGCTATCACTTCCTGTCCACTGTTGGTGTGTCCAGTGGTTCTGCTAATCTGCTACAGAGTAGCTCAGTATCCCAACTAATTGCTGGATTTGGGATCAGACACATATGAATTTGAGTCTAATCTTTTCTATCCTCTGTTATATCATCTGTGGAATAGGAATGAAAATAATAATACCTCTTTCACAGAATAAATTTCTATATCCAGTAAGTGCTCAAAGACTATTACCAGTACTTTCAATTTTAATTTTTACTAGCAGATAAACTTGAATATCAAACTTCCTTCTATGAGTTAAGTGCATGGTCTCAACGGCATGGATTTTGGGACTTGCATATCAATGCTTCAGCATACTAATTGATTACATCCTGATTCCTGGATATTTCAAGATAGCTAAGTTAAGTTTTATTAAAGAATTCCTGTTCAGATCCCTGACCATTAAACATCTTAGTTCAGGTTTTGGATCTGAAAGATAGATGAAGTAACACTAAACAAAACAAACAAACAAAAACAAAAACAAGACTCAAAGTTAACTTAAAACAACAAAGTAGTTTAGAGGCTGAATTAGAGATCTAAATACTTGAATCGCCTTTGCCCAGGTAGAACTAGAGTCAGGATATGCTCTTCCAACTGGGCTCACAACACAGCAACACTTCTAAGAAGCAGAAATAAAGGATTCAAGAGGTTAAATGCATTTCTTGTTTAACCCATGCTAGTTCAGCACGAAACCCAATTGTTCTTATGGCTCTTTGTTGACTTCTTTTGTGCTGATTCATTCATTTGCTCATCCCACAATTATTAATTGAACACCTATTATATGCCAGGCTCTGTGGTAGGCACAGGCTCATGACTGTGTGAATGTCTGGGATGTGTTCTGAGTTACACTTCACTGGGACTAGGCTCCGATTGATCCATGCCTCCTGTGGATTTCAACTTCCCCCTGGAATGATTCATGGGAAAAACAATATGTACAAGTCTTCCATTCCGTGGCTCAGGGTGCCTAATTTACTTGTGTTCGTGGATTATTTTATAGACTCTCAATCTACAATAAACTTAGCTTTGTCCTCTCCTATGCCCCAAATGAGTAGTTTTCCTGTCAAATGCCAACTTTCATTAATGGAACAATCTAGAGGCCTTAACTAGATTGTTGCCCGAGGCATGACTTTCTACTGCCTTCTTATATTTGAATTTTCTTTGTAGCTGCACCTCATGCAAAGTGACCAATATTACCCCAAAGCCACCTTGTGGCCTAAACCATCATTTCTAACCATCATTGACTAGCCTTTTAAATTCACTTCTCTAAGGCACCAATTTTAAACCAGTGTGCCACACAAATTTTTAAAATGTGAAATACCTGAATATTTAGTCAGGGCCCCTGGCCTCTTTTCCTTTAGATTGTCAGATTAAAAAAAAAGCACTAGTCATCACAACAGTAGTTGTACAGTGTGAATGAATCAAAATCATACTTATTTCTTCTGACAGGTCACAAATAATGTATTTTTTGGTGTGCTGGAGAATTTTAGTAATTTGTTTATGTGTCACATGAGGTGGAAAAGGTTGAAAATTACTGCTGTAAGGCAACATTATCAAATAGAAATATCATGCAAGTCACATATGTAATTTTAAGCCTTCGAGTGGTACACTAAAAAGGTAAAAATAGTAACATGTGAAAAAAATGCTCAGCATTTCTAATCATCAGAGAGATGCAAATTACAACTATAATGAGGTATCTTCTCACAACTGCCAGACTGGCTACCATCTACAAATCAACAAACAAGTGCTGGTGAGAATGTGGGATAAAAGGGAACCCTTATGGACTCTTGATGGAAATGCAGAATGATTAATGCTACAGCTCCGTTCTTTTCCTGGGGCCACTTATCAAAATTTCTCAGGTATAACAAGTCTAACTACTGCCCACTGGGTGTGCACAGACATCTGTTTGGGGGTGGGGTCTCAGGGAGTTCTCAGGGTGGGGCCCGCAGAGTTTATCAGGGCCAAGTAGACCAAGATTTGATTATGTAAAGGAGAGTTTTGTGCTGCCTAGGAGTGTGAGAGAAAAATGGCCCCTGTCCTAGAGCCACACTACTAAATCAGTGCATGACTCTGCTGGGAAGAGCCAGAGCTCAGCAGGATGAAGACTCTGGGAGTTGGGAGGGTGGGGCTAGTGGATCTTCTTTGTACTAGTCAGGCTTTGGGGAAGGTGAGGGCTGTGGCCCTCGTCAGAACCACGCAGCTCAGTTTGTCCTGGCTTTGCCCAGCCATTGGTAGGGTGGAGCCACTAGGATTCAGGCAGGTCGTGTTCTGGGAGCCTGGAGGGTGAAGCTAAGAGGATTTCTCGCAAGAGGAAAGTCGGGCATAGCCCCCACCCAAAAGGCACAAAACTCAGTCACTGAAACCCCTGAGTCTTCCTAGACCTCTAAATCCCAGTCAAGGCAGCTGACTCCTCAGTAGGGCGTATGTTCCACAAGGTGGGGTGAGAGGGAGTCCAGGGGTTGTGGCTAATGCTTTCTCCCAGGCTGATGCCATAGGAAGGGTAGCCCTCCACCCACAAAAATGGCCTCTTTGGTGTGGGAGAGTGACTCAGCACAGAATCCTGGTGGCTGTCCCTTCAACTCTCTCCCTAGAGCCACAAACCGAAGACTCCTATCATGTGCTTCTAGTCTGTTCTGCTCTCCCTCCGCTGGAGCCCAGGGTGAGTGGCTGCAAATGAAATTTTATGCATTGGCCCTTTAAGAGGTGCCCTGTGTCTCTAGTGTACTTTTGTCTTTCCCTGAAGAACAGAGTCCCCACTGATTTTTATAGCTGATGTTATATGGATTCCTCATCTCAACCCTGTTATTCTGGGCTGAGGAGCCCAACTTGGGTTGAGACTCCATGCTATTCAAGGGGAACCCCCACAGCTGAGATATCCCTCTGGAACCTCAGCTGCCACCCTGGGTAGCGAGGCTAGCTCTTTTGTATCTCCACCCTTCCTACCAGTCTCAGTGTGGCTTCCTCTGTAAACCTTTAATCATAAGATTTCTCTTCAGCTAATCTTTAGTTGGTTATTCAGGACAATTTTCTATAATTTCATTGTAATTCCAGTATGATCTTAGGAGGAAGTGAATGTACCTTCTACCTACTCTGTGGCCATCTTGGACCTCTCTGGACTAGTACATTTTAAGTGCTTAAGAGCCCCATGTGGTTAGTGGCTACCATATTGAATAGTGCAGCTCTAATGAATACCTATCCACCCATCTACCCTCTCCCATTTATAAAAACATTTCTTGAACATATTTATGTCCAGCACTCTTGTTAGTGTGCTTACAAAATAAAATCTTATAATATACAAATGAAATAGTTGTTGTTATGAAGTATCTTCATCCTACACAAAAAATCTAACAAGCACTTCCTCTATTTCAGAAATGTGACATGATGACCACAATATCATAGGCACAAGTTACAAAAGGCACACAGAGGAGCTGCACTTAGAAATAGTTGGAGTGCTGGAGGAGCTGGCATTTTTGAACTTAACCTGGAGAAGTGAGCAGGAGGAAGAGAAAAGGAATAGTGCTCTAAGGAGAGAGAACATTGTAAACAAAGGTACCAGGGCCTGAGTGAGCTCGACAGAACATGATGCCTTTGCAATGCATTCAGAAGCTGAAGAGAAGGCATGGTCTCTGTGTAGTGAACAAATATAAATAGAGTAATAAAATCCTTTGTGGTGGTTAAGAAGATGGATTCAGGGGTCATACTGTCTAGGTTTGAATCCAGGGCTTCACACTAGTTCTGTAACCAAGTAAATTACTTGGGCAAATTACTAAATACATTTTCTCACATCAAATTGTAGATAATATTAGTATCTCCATTAGAAGTTGTTGTGAGAGTATAAGAAGCTGTTATGCTAGAATTTCCTACAATGATTTTCACAGTAGTAATGATTTTTTATATTACAATAAAAAATTTTAAGCAGTCAAGTAATACAATGAGATTTGTATTTCATAAGTATCACAATGTCAGTGAAGGGTGAAGAGCAAGTCTAATAAGGAAATTACACGAAGGTTTAGGAAGATAAAATGGAGATCTGTTCAGGGCACAGATAGTGGACTTTGAACACCAATAGGTTTGAAACAGGTATAGGTTAGAGGGTTTAATAATTGAGTTGATGAGAAGTGATATTACACCTCCAAAGTTTCTGTCTTGTGTGCCTGAGTAAGTGATGACACATTTTAACAACCTGGGAACTATAGACAGAGTAGGCCAGTGGTGGACATGAGAGTGGGAATGGGGAGTGAAGGATGGACAGGAGAAAATGGATTAAAAGTGATTGCTATAATAAGATATGTTATATTTGGGGTGACTAAAGGATATTCCAGAGTGACTATTAAATAAGAGAGAGGTACATAGTTTTAATGCTAAGGACAAAGTCTGTCCAGAAAGTATCAAGCCACATACTATGAAAACTAGAGACATTTATTGAAGAAGATACAAGATACAAGAAACCTTGTACATAGGACAATGACTCCTCAGTCCCCTTCAAAGTAGGCACCTTGGGACCTCACACAGCTTTCCCAATCTCCATTAGTTGCTCCATCGTATTTTCCTGAATCTCATCGATCCTCTGAAATCTCTTCCCTTTCAAAGGTGATTTTAGTTCTAGGAAAAGTCAGAAGTCATAGGGGGGCTGAGTCAACTGGGTGACTTGATGTTTTGCCAACAAACTCTGTACAAGACATGATTCATGAGTGGGTGCATTGTCGTGATGAAGATGTCAATCACCAGCTGCCAATAGCTGCAGTCTTTTGAATCATCTCAATAGTTTCCACAGAGGAATGTTCAAGCTTCACACAAAATTTGATGCAGAGTCATTGCTCTACTTGCTCAGTCGTTTTGAATATGTTGGCCACACAGTATACATGCTCACTCAGTGGCGTCTATCACCCCCACTGACTAGTACAGTGAAGACATCATTGTTCAAGCATGCGCTTTCCAGTCCACTCTCCAGTCCCCTCTCCTTGGCTCCAGTCCACTCTCCTTACATTGATGTTGTGCAAAGCATTCTTGTTTTATTAACAATGGCTAGACATTTTCCAGGCAGATCTCATATCTAGGCACTGACTTCTCATATTCCAAGGAAATGTTTAAGGGTCTCGTTGGTATTGATAATGTTGTAAATTTTGAGGACATAATACAAACCTTTTCAGAACAATTAGTTAATCCCTTTCCTTCCCTAGAGTTGAAAAATTTACATATAATTTAAAACAGTTTCATATGTATATCATAAACAAAGTAGATTGTTATAAACTATTTTCAAAAAATTATACAGATCCACACCACAACTAACCTTAATATTAATTTATAAAACAACACAAATTTCAGGAATATAAAAACAATTATTCTATTTCTTATGTAAAGATAAAGAGCACAGGTTGTAATCTAGTAACTCCACATACATGTCATAATAATTGAAACATGTGCAGGTGCAAGAAATTAGAAGTGGAAGTTATGACTAAGAAGTAATATCCTTCTTAGTTAATATTTTTGTAACTATAATACATTTTTACCGTGTAGTAGAGAGCCCTCATCCCTCCTTCAGGCTGTTCATTGTTAAGTATGGAATGTTTTGTTTTTTTTTGGACTCAAGTCATTCAGTAAATTCAGGAAATATCTATGTAAACTAATGCCAGAGAAGTGGATCCCTGGACACTGGGGCTCTGTTAGAGCCATTTATAGGGGAAATCCCCAGACCTAACTGAAAGGGGTTCATTTAGCAGATGTGCACCTGGCAAACACTAAGACAGGGAAGAAGAGAAAGTAGTACGCTGTGACAAAGGACAGATGGAGGGTAAGTCTGAGAGCTAGAGAAACCAATGGATAAAGGAGTTGAATGGGAGGGGTTGGAGTAAACCAGAGGAATGGAAGGATGAAGCAAGAGCTTTATGGTAGATTTTACCAATGTTCCCCACATTTACTGCCTGTTTCTGAGTGAAGATTATACTTCTCTGTTTAGCAGACATTAACCTTGGGCTTGTGACTTACTTTGACCAAAGAAAAGTGAAAACTGACGTATGTTCCCTTCAAGCAGAAGTTTTAGTACCTGTTGCAGTTTCCTTCTGTGTTGTCCTTTTGCCAGGAGCTCAGCCTATTCCAGAGAGGAGCTTTCAGTGATGCACATACAACAAGAATTGAAAAGTTAATCTTTGCTGTTGAAAACCACAAATGTTTTGGGTTCATTTGTTACTGCTGCATAACCAGGCTAAAACTGATTAACACAAAGTAAAAAAGGAACAAACAATGAGATTATGGGCAAGTCAATGACTAGTTTGAGATCAAACTCAAAAACAAGAGCTCTGGTCTCTGGGAGTCTCCTCATGTTATCTCTGCCCATCTTCGTGTGGGTCCCTATAGTATATGATTACAGCACTGTAGTAGCATAGCTGTAAAAATATGGAAGAGTGTATAGGCACCTATACACTAAAGATGTGGTCTTTGGCAGACTATTTAGTGTGTCTGTAACTCTGTACCTCAGCTTCCTCTGTAATGGGAAAAGCAATACCTGCTTCAAAAGAGTTTGTTGTGAGACTTAAGCAAGGAAATGAATGAATGTTTCACAGGTATCTGGTGCATAGTAAGCACTGAATAAATAATAGCTATATTATTATTTTGGTTTTATACAATCAAATATTCTTAGAATTGAGAATTACATTGATACTATTGCATATGACAACCTATTCAATGGAGAAATCTATTTTATGACATCACTGTAATAGAGACTTGCTTAGCTTTCACTGAAGAATAGTAGTTTCATGTCTATTTCAATGATGCTTCTTAAAAAATAGAAAAGACACACAGATTTCTAGATTGAATGCATAGTTTCTTAAGCATTATGACATTGACATATACTTTCAGATATTAAAGCAAGATATCATTTATATAATCGCCATAGGACAAAGCTAATTGGTAAAGAATGATAATTAGCCTCTGCAGAGTGGTAAAATAATTTGCATTGGAAGCAGATCTATCATAAAAAATGGAGAAAGGTTTTTAGAACAGGAAAATGTAAATTCCAGTAAATTCATGTGTGATAGGCAAAATAATGCCCACCCTCTTAAAAATGTCCACATCCTAACCTCTAGAACCTGTGAGTATACTACATTACTTGGCAAAGATAATTAAAGATGCAGATGGAATTAATTTTGATGATCAACTGACTTTGAGCTGAAGAGATTATCCTGGATTATCTAGGTGGGTTCAACCAAAATTAGATAAACTAGATAAGTTAGATAAACTGGATAAAAGTTCTCCTCTGGAGCCTCCTGAAGAAACACAGCGCTGCTGACACCTTAACTGTGGTCCACTCAGACCTTATTAACAAATGGTGCTGAAAAACTTAGATATTCATATGCAAAAATTTAGACTCTTTTTTAACATTTTAAAAATTATTTCATTTATTTATTTTTAGAGAGAGGAGAAGGGAGGGAGTCAGGGAGAGAAACATCAATGTGTAGTTTCTTCTTGCATGCCCCGCAGTGGGGACCAGGCCTACAACCCAAGCTTGTGCCCTGACCGTGAATCAAACCAGTGAACCTTTGGTTTGCAAGCCAGCATTCAATCCATTGTACCACACCAGCCAGGGCTAGATTCTTAACTAACTTAAAATGAATCATATGTCTAAATGCACAACCTAAAACTATAAATCTTCCAGTAGAACACATAGGAGAAAATATTTGTAACTTTGAGTTAAGCAAAGATTTCTTAGATACAACACAAAAATATAATTCATAAAAGAAAAAAAACAAACTCCCCCAAATTTTAAAGTCTTCTGTTTTAAATTAAATTTATCAGAGTGATATTGGTTAATAGGATAGTATAGGTTTCAAAATGTAAACTTCTATGATCCATCATCTGTATATTGCATTGTGTGCCCACCACCCAAATTTGAATCTTGTTCCATCACTATATATTTTCTCCCTTCACTCTTTACTATTCCCCTTCCCCTTCCCTCTGATAACCACTGTTGTCTGTGTCTATGAGTTTTTGTTTGTTTTTATTATAAAAAATTTTCTTTTAAAGAATTTGTTAAGAGCAAGTAAAGAAAATTCACATCCTATGAGAAAATGTTTGTAAACTTTATATCTAGTGAAGGCCTTGTATCCAGAATGCCTTGTAAAGAACACTCAAAGTTTAATAATTATGCCCCAATAAAATCTTTGTAAGAATATTTGAACAGACATGTCTTTAAAGAAATAGACTGATGATAAGCAAGTACATAAAATGGTGCTCACTAGAAAACTTTAATTAAAACATAATGTGATATTATTACTCATGTATTAGAATGGCTCAAATTAGATTACTGATTATATCAAGTGTTAGCAAGGATGTGGAGGAACTGGAACTCTCATATACTGTTGGTGAGAATTTAAATGGTAAAACCATTTTGCAAAGTGATTTGGTAGTGTCCTAAAAAAGTCAAATCTACAGTTACCATGTGATCTATTCATTATATCCTTAGATATTTATCCGAGAGAACAGAAAACATAAACCAATACAAAATTTAACATGAATGCTCATAGCAACTTTATGTGTAATAACCGACAACACTTGGAAAAAACCCAAATGTCCAGTGACAAAGGGTTGAATAATACATTGTGTTATCTTCATGCAATAGAATACTGCCCGGCAACAAATAGGAGTGTACTATTGTTAAACACACAACATGGGTGAACTTTAAATAGTTATGCTGAGAGAAATAAGCCAGATGAAAATGGCACATGTTGTATGGCCCCATCTAAAAAAAAAACTTTAGAAAATGCAAACTAGTTTGTAATCTGCAATGACAGAAGAGAAATCAGTGGTTGTGGATTTGGGAGGAGGGCAGAGTATGAAGAAGGGGAGCGAGGGATTTCAAAGAAGCAAAAATAAACTTTTGGGGGTAATGGATATATTCACTGTATTGATTGTGGTAATGATTGCCCAAGTGAATGCATATGCTATGACTTATCAGCAGTACACTTTATGTTTACTTTATTGTATGTTAATTGTACCTCAGTAATGAAAAAAGATGCTGTTCTTTATTATTCCTTCCAGTATGGTAGAGGATAAGACCCTCTAGGGGTACAAAATAATCAAGTTTGGGCTGACCAAACTTATAGGTTTCACAACATAAATTCTCACTCAATTGGATTGTGAGACTAACAGGAAATAAAAAGAAACCTATAGAGACACAAACAATCACACACACACACACACAGACACACACACACCCCTCTTGGGTCCAGTCCTTCGTTTCTCTGCATCTTCATATCTATGCACCCGCACGGTGGGAGTACAGAAGGGGTCTAATTAAGCATTTAATGAACAGCTATTTGGGATGGTCATTCATGTGCATGGTGGGCAGTGCAAGAAATCAGAGGGGCTGAGATTAGTCGAGGTTGGATGCAAAGTTTGCCCCTGCCTCCCTCCTATCTTTTCTTCTTTCCATTATTATTTCTAACAAAGATTCTTATAATGTCACAAATATTCTTTCTATAGCTCACTGAGATAAGCTAAGAATAAATGGATAAAAAATTGATCAGTTTTATATGTATGACACAAGTTTGTTTCCATGCTTTCCTTATGTTCCACAAGATTTTCTAGTTTCTCTCAGAGAGGGAGGATATATTCAGCCCCAGGGAAGACAGGCGACAGAGAAGAAGCACAGTGTGTGCTTATGCTTTACTCTCTTTTGTTTTGTACTCTCTCTGGTCCATGAACTCCCATCAGCAAAATGAGGAGGCTGGATTAAATACTCCTTCCCACACCCACGAAGCCAGCTGTGTCAGAAGTATTTTCCTGGTGGGTCTTCTCTTATGTGTAGTTAGATTTTTACAGCAGGCATTTTTTTCTCTTCCTTTTGCTTTCACAGTTTAGTTAGAAGATAGTCTCTGCTCTTTTGAAATCTGATAAGGGTATCTGTATTTTTTTGTACCAGAAACATGTATGCTTAACCTTCTTAATTATTCAAGCTCTTTGCTTTAATTTGGTAAAACCCCATTCTCTGGCCAATGCTTTGGGCAGTCTCCCTCCCTTTCATCTTGTTTTGCTTTGTTTCATTTGGTTTTCTCTGCTCACATAGTGCTCATGCATATGTGTCTTGAAAGAAGCACATATGAAGATTTTCAAAATCTGTGCAGTAATCAAGAAGATTTAAACAACAGATTTATTCATAGTTTGGGTTCTTTATCTCCTTCACATATTGTAACTCATTTTCTAGGTGTTTTAGTCTTTAATCCTAAAGTACATTTTCAGTTTTTATTTTTTTTTTTTTGCCAGAGATTGGAGTTCGGCTTCACATGACTTCTCCATTGTTGAACTACCAGTAACTCCCCTAGTTCTCTGTGGACTGGCATTTGAATGGCCTCTTGCCTCCACCTGGAAAATGTTAAAGGGTTCCAGTAGGGCATACATCAACATGCCAAAGAGTAAGTTAATTTTTTCTCTTTTGTAAGCATTCACTTTTTCTCATACTTTCTCATCTACATCATTCCAAGTGTAAAATGATCTTTATGAAATATTATTTGCATCTTTCTCCTGTCATGAGTTTTGTCTTTGTTTTGTCATTTTAAAAAGTCAGTATGGAACAAGATAGGACAAGATTGATTGCTTTCTGGTGAAAAGACACGTAATCTAATGATGACTCTAAAGGAGAGACTGTTAATGTCTGCCATTCATGAGAGGTGTCAGTAGAAACAATAAGACCAGGAGAGGAAACAAACTCTGTCTGAGATCACTGAGATATCAAATATTTGAGCTTGCATTTTAACTTGGATTTGCCCAACTTATAAGTTCATGCACTATGTCAGTAGCTTTCAGGTTACAACTATAAAAAAAAATGAAGCTAACTGGAGTTGAAGCAAATCCGGTTTTAGTCTCACACAGGAAGAAAGCTGGAGGAAAGTAGCCTCATGCTGGCAGTGGCCTGGTGACATCTACAAAGACTCAGGCACTTTGGTTTTACCCTTAGCATCTAGGCCTCTCCACTCTACAGCACTGGTGCTTTTTTGCTTTCAAAACAGGAAGGAGAGTGAAGAGGCACATATACCTCTATTATGAAAGCAAAGTCTTTCCTGGTAGGTTTTCTTTTCTACTGTTAACAGGTTTAATTTTCTCTTATATCTATCTTACTGGTCAGCCTTGTCACGTAGCTACTCTTAGATGTAAAGGAAGTAGAGAAAATGAGCAGTTAGCTTTCAATCTTTTATGGGGAAGATGTCAAGGCATAAGGGGTTGGGAAGGGATGTTTGGCAAGCCAACCACTGTTGTCTGAATTTTGTGTCCAACCCCAAATTATGTTGAAATCCCAGTACTCAGTGTGGTGGTATTAATAGGTGAAGCCTTTGGGAAGTGGTTAAGGGTGGAGTCCCCTTATAAATGAAATTAGTGTTTTTGTAAAAAATAAAAAGACCCCGCACATGGATATTTTACCCCTTCACCATGTGAGAACACATAAGAAGGCCCTACCTGACCATGCTGGCACCCTGATTTCAGACTTCTCACCTCCAGGATGTGGGAATAATTTTCTATTATTTACAAGCTACCCAATACCTAGCATTTTATACTAGCCCAAGTGGACCAAGACACCATCCAACAATGTTTGTCATAAGCATTCTCATCAAACTCCATGGCTCCCCCCACCAACCTGGGCATGAGCTTTGGTCTGGACAGTGGGCCCCCTTCTCCAGTTCAGCCTGTCACCTTGGGCTTCCAGTACGTGGAAGAATGATAAGACAAATGGTTGTGCTTCTTTGCCTTTTAATACTGAGAAGGAACAATCATGCTATCTAGTATTTTCAAAGACATTTCATTTAATGGCATTCCAGAAGACTAGACTGTAAACATGTAGTAAATACAATCTTTGGCCACTTTTTGTCTAAACAAGGATTATGTTTAAGCTCTTGAATTGAGGACAAGATTGGAGGGGTTGGCTGTTTGACTGTTGTGATTCAATTATTAAAATATCAGTACGTTATTTCAACTGCTATATTCAGAGATATATCACAGCTAAAAATTACCCCTGGTCTTTCATTACTGATGAGATATTCCTTTTAGGTGTAATTTGCATCTGGAGATGAATGTAAATAAATGTAGTAAAAGGTGAGGTTACTATTGTGGCAGGAAAAGAGAAACTCCAAAGTTTCTTATGCTCTGTGACTGTAACACTTGCAAAATTTCACGCAGGACTGTAGAAGCTGACAAGTCATAGCCAAAGCAACGGCCAGTTACTTAAGGTCGTACACAGACTCCCATGATAAGCTCCTGTGCTCTGTAGCTTCTGCAAATTCCTCCTGCATTTTCTCTTTGTCTTCCATATAAGGTAGCTAGACCTAACTTCTGCATTCAGCTTCTGTAACCTTGCTTCGCCACGTAGGTAGGAAGCCTGGGACTATTTAAACCCCGGGAGAGTGAGGATCGGTGCTCAGAGGATTTGGATGTTAACCATCCCCTCTGGGCCCCCGGGTAATAAAGTTTGTGCTTGGTTATCTCCCTGCATGTTGGTGGATTTTCCACAACACTATTACATTTTATTACAGGAACAGTCGTCTAGCAAACCCTAAGTTCAAATGATGGTAGTAACCAGAAGATCTTTTCTGAAAGCATTTTAGCATTGATTCTATCACTAATGAAAAAAATTACCACTTATTTGTTATACTATTTAGCCCCAAGTATTTGTACAAATAACCATAAGATATACTTTAATTCACTTATCTCATAGTGTCTAAAGTTAGTTTATTCTTTGGGTTTCTGTGAGAAACAACTTTTTCACCCCTACCATTGGATCTACCTGGAGGACAATTATTATTAAGATTATTCTTACTATCTACACTTTCATTGATCATTTTAAAAATTTGCTTCATTTACTGTTGTAGGCTTGTATTGTGAACAAAAAAGGAGGGTTCCATGGAAAGAAACCTCCCAGGGTGACCAACCATACATTTCTAACGGGCAGGTCATGGTGGGTAGTCACACCCCAGGCTCATAACTTCTTTGGTAAGAGGTTTATCTTTGCCTTCAGCAATTTCTGTTCATTGTTTCTGTGCATCTAGGTTAGCATAACTTTGAAATAAACCATAATCACCCTCAAGAGAGCACATAATCTTGTTAACTGTCTCATTTCAATCTCCACCTTGCTTTTTCCCACTTCAATATATTCTTCCTTCTGTTCCTTTCTTAATATCAAATGAGTAAAAGAAACTGCAAAACTGTTACTCTCTGGTTCAAATAAATTTTAAAAAATTCTCTACAGGTTTAGGTGTTTCTCAAGTCAACAGTATTTGGAACAGTGCTTGACATATTGTGGGCAGTGAATACTTATTGAATAAATGACCAAATGAATGACTTTCATGATCATGAAATTAGGAAAGAGGTCATAATCTGGGATGAGCAGAGGGGAATTCAACCATGGACATGTTACAGAGCACAACAAGGGGGCCCTGGGACGATATACTATTATTGAAAGAAACCCCCAGGTCTGTTATGTCCGCTGCCAGAGGAAAGACGTCTCTCAATGCCAGAGATTCCTGAAAAGGAAAGGAAATGTTTATTTAAAGCTATACAAACTTAAAGTAGTGATCTAATGTCTCATCAAAAATCCTAAAGTCCCTTAAAACACCCATAAACACAGTCCTTCCTTTCCCCTTTGCCTAGTCCAGAGTACCATATCTCAGGAAAGGAAATAGAAGTCCATGGCTCAGGCAGCCCCTGGTTATTCCTAGTTAGTACTCCATCTTGACTGGGAGACCTCCCTGGGTTCCTGGCACCCTCAGCTGAGTCGCCGGGATCTCTGCTAAAGCCAGGTGGTGGTTCCCCCTTCTAAAGCTGTGGGGGTCCCCACTCTGGCAAAGGCATGTGGTCCTCTCTCTACCAGAGAGGACCAGCTGTGTGGTCCTGTCTCCCAGGGCCATGGGAGTCCCTACTCAGCCAAAACCGCGTGCTTTTCTCTCAATGGCTGCCGTGTCTGGATTTAAATCCCCGCGCCAATCTTCCTCTGCAGCCCCATTTCTGACTTCTCCCACGCTTGGCCATATTTGCCCTCAATCTGCTGTCCTTTCCAGCTTTACTGGGCTGCCATTGTGGGTCTGGGCAGGTACGGCCCCATGTCATGGAGCCAAACTTCTCCGAGCTCCCACACAGGTGCAGTAACTCGGGGAACCTGCTACCCGCCCCCCCCCAGTCACATCTTGGAGGGGGGGGGGTCCCTTTCCATCCCCCTGGCCCAGAACCCAGCCATAGCTATTTAGCATATCTAAGTGACAAGTGGAAGGCTATAGGTATGTTAAGTGACTATGCCATGGATTAGCTGTAAAGTTGCCCTGCATATTCTTGCTCTGTGTGCCCCTTCCCCCAACTCACACCTGTGGGGGAAGGGATGAAGACATCTTAAAATCTCCTGGACACCTTGAGTTCTGGACCCCACTTCAAATGCCCATTTGGGGTCCCCCTCTTGGCTACACCCTGTAACAGACACAAAGTTAGTAAGTGGGTTGGAAAGAATCCAGATCTGTATGAGAAGGGCAAATTTGCAGACTTAAAAAATTGAACCAGGACAAATTGGAAATGAGGCAGGGGCATTACAGCTGGAAGGGAAGTCCCTGCTGAGTTACAGGAATAAAGGAGCCTCAGGTGCATTTGAATGAAAGGAAAATAGGAGTGAAGAGGTGAGGGGAACTAATCTTTCAGAAGTGCTTCCAGCTCTTGCCCTGGTTAAACTGAATAAGGTTTTGCTACCATCAGTCTGACCCATGGAAGTGGCTGATCACTATTGCACGTAACAGACTTGAAGGAGTTCTGTTCTGCAAGTTGGATCCCTTCTGTCTTTGGGCCTGTTTATGGGGCAGTCACTGCCAAAGAAGCCTTGCAGAAATCCTTACCATCAAACTTGTCAAGGTAGCCGTATTACTAGTAAGTTCTTAGTTTCCTTTGCTTAGAGAGATAAACTAACATCTTTCTCTGTCAGAGGCTTCTGATTAAATTCTGAGCCCTCAAGCAAAAACACGTAAGAAGGATTTCCTATACTGTGTTAATTACAAAAATAAGCAGATCTCCGGTGGAGAGAGGCTCCTTTTTTTTGTGAGCCCATGAGTGGGGGAGATTTCTATGTATGATTTGTTCCAAATTATGTGGTTTAGATTTATCTTCTAAATAATCAATGCCTTGTGTCAAGGGGAGAGCGGGAGGAGGAAGCAGCGGAGCAGCAGCCCAGGCCTGCAGTGTGTCTCCGGAACATTTCAGCAGGGAGAGAATGCCATTTCAGCATATCCAAATTTATCTTTTCTCCAAAATTGGGGCTTTTTCATGAATATTGGAAACAGAACTATTCCCTTTCCCCTTCCTGTAGCTAAATAATTAAGCCTGTTTCAAGACGTATAGTCAAAATAGGTTTCCTAGGTACAAATGCTAAGCAATGCTGGCAATTTTTTTTATAGTCATCAATTGCCATCAGTCAACATTGGTCTTTGTGGATTGTTTCTTAGAAAAAAATCAATTTTGAAGAAATTGACCTATGTTTGTGTATCTGCAATAAGGAATATATAGAACTAAGGTGTTTTCATTTCATTTGGCTGACTTACTGCCATCTTTTGAATTAATTGAGGGTTTACCACACTCATCAAAAGTTAAATGGTAGATGAGAGGAGAGAGAGAGGAAAGAGAAAGAGAAAGAGAGAAAGAGAAAGAGAAAGGGAAAGAGAAAGAGAGAGAGATGATAGGGGGAGACTAAGAAACTGTTGAAAAGAATCCATTGCATTCAGTTTAGGAAGAAACCTAGCAGGCCTAATTCTGCACCAGACACCATTTACTTATGTTGTTAAGTTAAGGACAATCCTATTTAGTACAAATAAACACTTTGTTTTCTTTAACTTACTACTGTTTGATTTTCTCACTTCTCAAGGCTGAGAATGTGTGAGTGTTAAAATTCATTGTTGTTACTCTCATTTAGAAGCTCCATTCATACTGCACACTTTGCAAAAGCAGGCGTAAAAGTCATTATGAATTTTTAAATTTAAAATATTTTATTAATTTATACTTCTATACTAATACATACATTGATACTAAACTTTAAATATATTGAAGATGAGCTTGTGAAAAATGGTTTTCTTCCTAAACTGATGCTTAAGCCATTTTCCCTTTTCTCTAGTGGCAACCCCTGTAGCCAGTTCTTTTAATATGTGTCTGAAAATCTCCATGCATGCACATGTTCATTTCGTTAGAGAAGACAAATGAGAACTTATTTTGTTCTGTCTCTTCATGTCTCTTTCTTTAGCACATTTTGAAATAATTTCTTATTAGTTCCTATTGAACTATTACATTATTTTCCATTACATTTTATGACAGTAACAGATTTAGTTAAAGAGTTAGCAATTGATAGGGCAAATAAGTTACAGAAATGTAATAATGAATATTCTTGTAGTGAATTATTTTATATCTGTGTATCTTTATCTGTAGGGTAAATTTCTGTAAGTAAAACAGCTAGATTAGGATATGTGCTTAAAAAGTTTTAACCACTGTTTGCAAAGTGCTCTCCATAGAGTCTGTATAGTTTGAAAATGATATTTGAGGCCCTGGCCAGGTAGCTCAGTTGGTTAGAGTATCATCTTGACATGCCAAGGTTGTGGGTTTGATCCCAGGGTCAGGGCACATATGAGAAGCAACCAATGATTGCATGGATAAGTGAAACAACAAATCAATGTTTCTCTCTCTTTCTCTCTCTCTCTATAAATATATCAATAAATTTTAAAAAGAAAATGATACTGTAGTTCATAATTTTAAGGTGAAAGAGTCTTGGTTATGGGTCAGAAGTCAGAATACTCAGTGTTTAAGTTTGATGTTCTTTGCTCACATTCTGCTATTTAAAAAAAAATATTCCTTGGCCTTTATGTTTGTTTTTTTCACTTAACGATGAGGATAACATTATTTTTTCTTAGTGCAGTTCTGGGTTAGGATGCAAAATTCCAGGTTTATAGTCTGTTCTCACCAATTTGATGTGTGACCTCCATCCACAACCTGTACACTAAGGATAATAGTAATCCTCAAAGATTTTTTTGTGAGGGCTTAATGAGGGAACCCAAAAGGACATTTAAAATAATAGTCAATAAATTTTAGCTATTATTTTTATTATGACAAAATGTTTAGATGGTCCTACTACTTTTTAAATGCTTACAGTAGAGAGAGGTGACAAATAAATGAGTGCAAACAAATGAGCTAATGGATATGAAACTTTAAAATTACAGTTAATATATGAATGTAAGGTACTGTGTATTTAATAAATGCTCTCTAGTACAATGAATCAATGGATGTTTAAATCACATTTCATATATCATAAGATATTAGAAATTGTTTTTGATTTTTCCAACTTCTTTCATTCCTTGCTCACTTAACTACTGTAATTTTTAAAGTTTCTTCTTTAAAATAGAAAAAAGTTATAATTATTTTTTTGTAATAGGCTAGATTAGAGAGCTTTCTGTCCCCTTATTCTGTCTTTCTATTGATCCATCCATATTTCCGTGTCTATCTAGCTATCTATCCATCTCTCCTTTATGACCTGTCTTGAGGAAGAAAGAGATGGCATATTATGTGGATAAGAAGCAACCATCAGGTGGGTCATGATGCTAATGAACTCAAATCCAACTCATTGTACAGTTAGGTAAAAAAAATTATATAATTAATAGAAAGACAGTGCCCTTAAATCAGTTTTTCTTTTATCTGTATCAATAATTCATTGCTTTCTTTACCTAAGCATTGAGACACTGATGAGTGCAGGCATTGAATGAAACTTCTTGGAACCAGATGAACTTACACTTTTGTTGGGGAGACAGGGCATACAAATATTCAATTGGAGAGTACTTCTAATGTAATGCATACGAAAGAATGAAATGTTGTGGGAACAGTTGTGATTTTAGGCACCATGGAAATAGAGCAAAGAAGACGTTTGTAGACTGGAATTGTCAAAGCAGCTTTCACAGAAGTTCTAAGCTTTTATAAAGGTTTTTGATAGGAAAAAAGTCAAAGAGACATTTGAAGCAGGCAGAAATGAAGTGCAGAAAGATTCTGAGTGTGGAGAGGACAGAGGATTGGCAAATCTTGGTTGGCGTGGTGGAGTCATGGGTTTGCCTAACTAGATCACTCAGGAGTGTCAAATTGATTTGATACGGAAGTAGGAGGCACAGGGATTTGCAATGGGATTAAAATGGCATTTGAAGAAAGAAATTGCACACTAATTCGCACTCTATTCTGATCAAGAAATAGAATGCTACAAGGATTCTAGAAGCCCTTTTTGTGTATCCCCTGTCCTTATTTCCTGCAAGGTCATCACTATTCTAATTTCTATCACCATGTGTCTGGTTTGTCAGTTTTTGAACTTTATGTAGATGGATTAATGCAGTAAGAATTCTTTTGTGTATTATTTTCATCACCCAACATTATGTGTTTAGACTTATCCATATTGTTGTGTCTAGAAATAATTTGTTTAATTCTCACTGATGTATATTATTCCATTATATAGTGTGTTTATTTATCTATATAACACTACCAAGAGACAGTTGTTTCCAGTTTTTGACTCTTTTTCAAAATGCTCCTGTGGTTAGTTCTATACATACGTACGGTGAGCTCATGTATACAACTTTGAAAGTATATGCCTAGGAGTAGAATTGCTGATCTTGGGGAATGTGTACATCCACTTTTAAGAGATATTGCTTGATAGTTTTCCAAAGTGGTATACCTTTTTTCATATCCCTACCAGTAGTGCATAAGAGTTCCAATTGCTTAACTTTTTATTGTTTTCCTTAAATTCTGGTTATTTCGGTGGTGTATTGGGGTGTATATTATTGTGAGTTCATTTTTTATCATACTAGTGAGGTTGAATATCATTCATGTTTTTGGTTATTTGTATATTTTCTCTTGTGCTTATTCAATAGTTTTGTAATTTTCCCCAATTTCTGTCTATATTAAGGTTTCTTCCTTTAATATCTACTTCACTATTTTTGTGGCCATATGTCTTTGCTTTGTTTATTCTGTGTATGACAGGATCTCTCCATCCTTTTAATTTCACCTGTTCTGTATTCTCACATTTTACATGTCTCTTTTGTAAGATTATAGTTGAGTATTATTTTTATTTAGTTAGACAATCTTTGCCTTTTAATTAAATTTAAATCCATTTTACATTTAACTACTCTTATGTTTGGGTCTAAATCTACTATCTCCATATTTGTTTCTGTTTGTTCCACCTATTTTTATTCCTTTTTGTTCTTTTCTTGACTTTCTTTAGATTGACTTTGCCCATCTCTTAGCTATACATTCTCTTGTCACCCTTTTTGGGGTCATCCCAAAACAGAGATTGGCAGACAGTCTTTCTCTGTAAAGGGCCAGACAGTAAATACTTTAGGTTGTGCAGGCCAAGAGGCAAAGTCAAAGATACTATGCAGATACTCATACAATAAGAGACAACATACATTTCCATAAATTTGTTATTGAAAAAATTGAAAATATAATAAAAGTAATTGAATAAAGATTGCTGTAATACAAGTCTACTGATAAGAATAATTGAATTCTTTCTTGGGGGAAAACATTTTACTTGTTTGGAATTCACATTTAGTGTTCCCTATCATCAAGGTAGACATGTGGTCTCCTCTCCTTGTTTCTCCAACATAGCAAGATTCCCTCCTGAAAATGCATTAGAATGTACTGTGTTTCTCTCTAGGCACCTATATAGTGCTCTCCTAGTTTTGGATAAATTTGGGGGTTAAGAGCACAACCCCTGGACTACCTAAAACCTCTCATCAGCTTTAATACTTCTTTGCTGCTTCAGTCTGACTTCTATCTTCTTGGCTTCTTTCCATCTTCTTAAAATCTGCAAATGCACTTTGGGAATGAGAAACAGGTAACTGTGAGTTCACTTCAATATATTTCTCTTTTCTTTAGGTCCTTGTCATTTTAAATCCTTGCTACAGGTGTTGATTTCCAAATCCTTCAAAGAGCTGGATTATCTTGAGGTTTTTATAGTTGTTCTTTGTGGAAGAGTTGGTCTTTAAAATGCTACTTGCAATAGCCAAAGTCACTTTATTTTTAAGGTAGTTTGTTTGGTGACACCTATTGACTCATTCTTTTTTCTCTCCTTTTCTTCTCTTATTCACCCATCAATTTTACATACACTAGATATGAATTCTGTCTCAGTTATTGTGCTGAATTTTGGATGATATAAGACAAGGTCATTTCTTTAAGAACACTTCAGTGTAATGGGGAACAAAGACTTGCACAAGGGAATACTGCTTTAAAAATATACGCTAATTACTTGCATATGCAAATATAATATACTGCCAAGGTTGAGGTGCTTTATTTGAATCTCTGTTTAAAGATGCAATTCTGGAAGCCTTCCACTGATTTTACACATTCAAAAGAGCTGACGAGTTTTAGACAGGTATAGTAGTATCATAAATCCCATATCATTTCTGGCATTTATCTTCAAAGAGTTTTTAAGTGTTTTAATAACCTTAGTATAACATTCACTAAAACAGGTGGTGAATGTTATTTATATTCATTTTACAGAAAATAAACTAGTTGTAGTTAGATATTCCTTGATAACCTGGAAATACCAACAAGTCAATAGTCTCTTCACTAGAACTGCCATACAAATTAATACTTCATCATGTCCTTTGGCCTAGGACCAGTTAGAGTTGAAGTAAAATTCACTTCTCCCCTCTCTACTTACATTTCTTCCTTTTAACAAACATTTTATAGTTCTCTTTTACATTAAATAAACTGGCTTGGGAAAAATACCACAAGTGTCTTAAATCTAATTTGCCTTCATTTCTTATGTTTTATTCCTCCTTTCACTTACTTTTTATTTAGGTCTCTAAGGGACTTTCATGCATGTCAGATGTTTCTGAGAACTCTGACTATAGACACGAGATGTAATGTCTCTTAGCCTGGGTTATGATAAACAGCACTGAATGGACTTAGAGTAAAAAGAAATCATATCTTAAATTGTGTACTGTACACATGGAATTTTTGTCTCATGATTTTATATCTGTAATGCATGTGCATTTAAACATATTGGTGGAGGTATATCTTATAAAATTTTGGGCTAGAAAATGTGGATTTAATTACAGGTGGACTTTTTAATGCTAATTTATACATAGGATTGAAATGTTCGCACCTGTATGGGATATATTTATACCTAATTACCTCTTTGTGTGTTTATTGTTCTTATATTTACCACTATTTTTTCTTAGGAACATCTTAAGAGCTTTTTTCTTTTTTTCTTTGTCTTTAGTGTAGCCAGACTCAAACAACCATTCCAATCTAATGTGAATTCATGGTTAATTCTGTTCTTTAACTGTGTGGTTCAGTGTTCCATGTAGTACCACATGTGACAACTGTGATACCACAGCATTGTGAAAGTCCCAGAGTCAGCATTATAGTGAAGTGCCAAGGAGCTGGAATAATGGGAAATATGAAAAGATTAAACTGGGTACTAAATTCTCTTTAAGGCTACAGCATTTCTATTTCTACCAAGAGGGCAATTGTGTATCACATACTCATTTTTCATAGGGGTGTCAACCATCTGGTTCCTCTTGTTTTTCCCTTCTCGCTCCTTCACATCTGTTGCTTCTTCATTATTCTACAAAAGCTTACATTCCATATTTAATGTTCATTTCCATAAAAATTCCACATTCATAAAAGTGCCTAGATTTTACCTGCAGGTCTAAGATAATTGTAGTGCAACAGCAGCCAAGGGCATAAGAAAGTTCATATCCAGATTAGACGACTCACTGCCACAGAAATCTTTGGCAAAGAATAGCTGCTGGTCATGTTTTGCCTGTCCAGGCAATCATGTGAAAGGAACACCAGAGTTAGCAGTCTGACACATACTTCCTGGTTGGGTCACCACATTAAGTGTGCTTAGCTATTTGTAAAGCTATCTGGAGAGAAAAAGCATGTTAAATTGGAAACATATGGACAGAATGACACACATAGCCTTGGAATTCACAGCACAGTGCGGCGGAGTTCAGTCAGGTACTTGACATCCTGACAATCTTGTCTCTGCAGTAAGAAAAAAGAAAACACCTGGAAACCTTGGGTTTGGTGGTGGTCAGTTCACATTTTGGGGCCATTTGCTTAGATTGATTTCCCTCTAAAAAGATCTTCTCATCCACTGTGTTTTTCCTTCTATGATCCTCAGTACTCATCTCTTGCCTCCATCCTATCATTTCTCTCCTAGAATCAATTTAAGTGAAAGTTGAAGCTGGGTAGCAGGTCAGAGTAGATGGAAGAATTCCTACTGTTCCTTCCTCTAGATGCTGGAGTTTCTTCATGTTCTCTGATTACCAAGCTTAGTCATTACTACTATCTTTAATATAAAATATTCTATTTACAGTTTAGATAGGTCAGATTCATATTGTTGACAGTGAAGCCACTGAATAGGCAATCTGACATGTAAAAATCACCAGTTTTGATTTCTGCAAGCAATATATTAAAATATATTGACTGTCAGAGAAAATACACAAATATATACAGTGAATTATACCAAACAGCTTATTTACACATTAGCAGGTTTCTCTGAGTTTGCTGTTAGCTCTAGGTAGATTAAAAGTATTAATACAAACAAATGTGAATGCATATGGGCATTTTGTCAGGAACTGGGCAATATAGTATCTTAACAATAATGGCCAACTAGAAGTCAGGAGGCTTAGTGTTTCATCTTGGCTTTGCTGCTAACTTGCTCCTTTTCATTTTATTTATTAATAAGAGGGGATTTACATTAGGTGGTCATTAAATCCTTGTAGGATTCTAGAGAATACAGTAGCTTCAAAGGAGGTAAGTATGTTTGGTAGGTTAATAAGGGAAAGGGGAGCTGTGTAAACATTAGGTTTAGGTCTGTGTAAGGGAGGTCATTACAAAGTTGGTAACCTGTACACAGAGGTATCATAGAAAATAGGATATTGGAAGCTGTTAAAATATAAAACAGTAGGGGCTTTTGTGAGCTATTGCAAAGATATCTTAAGCTTATAATAGATAATAAAATTTCCAGTGATAAAATTAGAACTTGAAGTGTGAAAAAAGTAAGTAAATAACATATCCCAGAACAATCTTGAAAAGGGTTTTTAGGTGGAGAAAAAAATCTTTGAGAAGATCAGACTCAGAAAGCAATTGCTTATGATTTGTTCTTAGCAACATGCCATTGAATAATAGTATGTCCCTCTATATCAGGGATTCTTAAATTTGGCACTCTTGACATTTTGAACTGAATAATTCTCTGTTGTGGGGAGAGAAGGGGGAAGGTCCTGTGATTGTAGAATATTTTAGCAGCATCCCTAATCTCTACCCACTAGATGATAATAACCCCCTACATGAGTCATGACAATGAAAAATGTCTCCAGACATTGCTGATTGCCCCAGTTGAGAAGTACTGCTTTAAGTGAATAAATATTTTTGAGAGGCCATTTAATTCAATGGTTAAGAACTTGGGCTCTGGAGTCTGAATTCTAAAATAAGATTTGAGTACCAATTCTGTTACCTTTTCACTGTAGACTTCGTGAAAATTAATCTTTCTACACCTCACTTTCTTCATTTGTAAAATGAGACTAAGAGTACCTACCTCTTAAGGTTCTTGTGAGGATTAATTGAGACAGTACATATGAAACATTTAGTGTAGTGCACAGCACAGGGCAGCTAATAAATACATGATGGAAATTGTTTGTACTGTCATTTGGTAGTTCCAAAAGGGCACAAAGCAAGAGAAGATGAACATGTTTACTTCTGAAAGTAGACTCTTGGGAATCAGGGAGTGTGGCAACCAAATATCTGGGTCTCATTGTACAGGAGAGATGCTGGCCTAGTGAATCAATCAGTCAGTCAACAAATATTGTTTGGTTATATATTAGGTGGGTACAGGCATGAGCAAGACAGACAAAAATCTTGACTTAAAGAATTTACATATTAATGGAGCAGACAGAAAATTAACAGGTTTGATTTAAAACTGATATGCTGTAGCAGAGACCACTAGCTACTTAACAAAGTTTATTTTTCTTTTCTTCTACAATAGCAAGTCACATGGTTGCCCAACTACAATAAAGTTCTAAAGTTAAAATTTCACACTGAATATTGTAGTGGCCATGTGAGTTAGTTTTATAAGTGAAGTATCACTCCCAGGTCTGGTCCATAAACCTTCCTCATATGCTTTTCAATGCCTTTTGTTTCTTCCTGTGGGTGCAAGGCCACAACAAGTGACCAGAGCTTCCAATCTTGGAAGTCAAACACTAAAAATGGCAGAGCTAATGTCAGCCTGAGTCCCTGAATGATTGTGGGGACAAGAATCTTGTCTTGGCAGCAACCCACACGATTTATCTGGACCACTCAGTGAAAGGGAAATGTCCTATTATAGTTGAGCCATTGAATATGATATTTATTTGTTAAGCAATTTTGGTAACCAGAGAAATACAGGTGATCTGGAAAGCTCTCTGTGAGTAGAGGACATCTGAGCTGAAATCTGATGGAAGAAAATAAAGCAACCATATGAACATCTGAAACATTGTTTCTAGAAGGAAGAACTGCCAGTTCTAGAAGGAAGAATTGCCAGAACGTGTTAAGGAGCTGTCCTTAACAAGTGGCTAACATTAGAACCCTTACAATATAGAGGGTCCATGCTGGTAGGTGAGGTAAGGGAATACAGGTAGAAGAGCCAAAATGAAAATATGACCTCTCAATCTACCTGGTTTACGCACAGCTCCATGACAATTAACAGGAATTCTTTTTATTACCAGAGAAACAATTGGCTCCTTTCTGTTAAAACTTGTTTTTGGAAATTAGGCACTTTGATTAGCATGTACATTAATCACATAGTAGGTATATATCGTTTAGATTGAAAATTCAGTGGAGGTTGACTTGGGCAAAGTTAATCTCTGACATCATTGGACAGAGACTAATAAGGGTCTTTTTTGTTTTATCTGACATAGATGAAAAAGAAATCTATTTTGCAAGTTTCTCAGGCAAAAGGATCAAAATAAAAGCTCAGGAGATGCCTAAGTGTTTTGGTAGTATATGTTGTTTAGACTTCATGGATCCTTACTTGCTGCTTTAGTGTCTGTGGGTAAGAGCTTTCTTCTTTCTGAGCTATATGTTTCTATATATACCTATTTTCAAATTATCTTGAGATATCAAGAAGAAAGATGAATTTCTTAAAGTGTTATCATTCCTTTCATAAGGAGAACTAATTTGTGCTCAGTACTGTGATATCAACTCCATAATGTGGCTGTATAGGTAAAATGGAAGCTGCCAAATGGAGACAACTATATTTTTTAATTTTTTTTTGAACAAAAGTCATTCAGATGTTATGTAATATATTTAATGTTATATTAAATATACATAGGTTAAATAAACTTGAAACAAGCTAAAAAGAAACATTACTATGTGTTGGCTCTTAAAATCCACTATAATCGATCCTTCCTTCAAATTGCATTAAACTCAAAATTAAAAGGGAAGAGTCATTATCTCATTGTTATATAACTTGAGATTATAGCACATACATTTTGTGAACTTGGATTGGAGTGCTTGAAGTTCTGAAAAGGAAAATGAAGAAACTTTAGTGTATAATTTTGCAATATTACTCTTGGTAACTTAGTCCCATGAGGAACTTAGAAGAATTCAAGCAGTGCCTCTTTTTAGAAGACTAGTTTATTTAATCTATGAGCAATTAATCTAAAAGAGAAAAAGGTAGCATTTTTCATTTAATTACTCAAGAGAAAATCCAAGAGTTATCCTTGATTACTTTCCATTACTTGCTCTTCCCCCCCACTCTAATTCTTCATTTTAGTCCTGTAGAGCTTACCTCCAAAACATATATTAATCTACTAATTTCTTAAACTCTTATTAGGCTTCAGACCTGGAACAAATATTTGTTAAAAGAGAGTTAATGAAACAAAAGATCCCTTAGTGATATGGAAGATAGTGACATAATAAGCTGATGACATATGATCATACACCGCAGACTTTTATGGGATGAGATTTTTTCCTTTTGAGTTTTATTACATGATCCTATTGATTCCTTAGATAAGAATCAGGCACACAGTTCCTTGGTTTTGTCTGCCTAGAGTTAACATCATACTTTGAAAAAGCTGAAATATTTTCTTTGAGATGAGGAACACAACAACATAGTATTGAAAGTTCCAGCCATAGCAATGAGACAAGACAATTTAAGAAAAGGAATTTGAATTGGAAAGGAAGAAGTAAAACTGTCATTATTTGCAGATGTTATGATATGATATACAGAGAGCCCTAAAGTTTCCACCAAAAACTATTAAAAATAATAAATATACTAAGTATAGTAGCAGAAAACAAATTTACTATTCAGAAATCAGTTGCATTTCTATACAACAATAAAGAACTATAAGAAAGGGAAACTAAAAAAATCCCAAACAATCTCATTGATGCATTTACAACTGCATCAAAAAAAAAATAGTCCAGACATAAACCCACACCTTCATAGTCAATTAATATTCCACAGAGAGCCCTCACTGGTTCAGTGCTGGCCTGTGAATCAAAGGGTTGCTGGTTGGATTCCCAGTCTAGGGCACATGCCTGGGTTACAGGCCAGGTCCCCAGTAGGGTGCACACAAGAAACAACCAAACATTGATGTTTCTTTCCTTCTCTCTTTTCCTTTCCTTTCCATCTCTAAAACAAACAAACAAACAAACAAACAAATAAACAAAAACAAACAAACAAAAACAAACAAACAAACAAGATATTAAAAATATATTTGACAGAGAAAGCAAATACATACAATGGGCTTTAGTTTATTCAATAAATGCTGTAGAGAATATTGGACAGATACATGCAGAAAAATGAAACTAGACCACCTTCTTACACTACACACAAGAATAAATTCAAATTGGAGTAATGACTTAAATGTTAGACCTAAAACTATAAAAATTGTAGAAGAAAACATGGGCAGCAAAGTCTCAGATGTCACTCATAGCAATATATATTTTTAAGATATATCTTCCCAGGCAAGGGAAATGTAAGAAAAAAAATAAACAAATGGGACTGCATAAAATTAAAAAGTTTTTGCACAGTTTTTCCATTTTGTTAATGGAAACCATTAACAAAATAAAAAGACAACCCACAGAATGGGAGAACATATTCACTGATACATCAAATTAGGTGTTAATATCCAAAATTTATAAAGAACTTATAAAACTCAACACCATAAAAACAAACAACCCAATTTAAAAAATGAGCAAAGGACCTGAGTAGACACTTCTCCAAAGAGGACATATAGATGACCAATAAGCATATGAAAGATGCTCAACACAGCTAATCATCAGAGAAATGCAAATTAACCCACAATGAGATCTCACCTCACATGTGTCAGAATGGGTATCATAATAAATCAACAAACAACAAGTGCTGGCCAAGATGTGGAGAAAGGGGAACTCTTCTGCACTGTTGGTGGGAATGCAGATTGTTGTAGCCGCTGTGGAAAGCAATTTGGAAATACCTCAGAAAGTTAAAAACAGATATATTTTTTTTTATCTAGTGATCCCACTTCTGGTAATATATCCAAAGGAACCCAAAACACTAATTTGAGAGAACATAAACACCCCTATGTACATGGCAGCATTATTTACAATTATCAAAATATGGAAGCAGCCCAAGTGTCCATCAGTAGATGAGTGGATAAAACAGGTATGGGGAGAGACACTTCTGGCCAAGATGGAGGCATGGGTAGATACACTTTGCCTCCTTGCACAACCAAAAGAAGGATAACAACAAATTTAAAAACAAAAAAATGACCAGAACTGCCAGAAATCATACTGTATGGAAGTCTGACAACCAAGGAGTTAGAGAAGAAAGATCCATCCAGATCTGTAGAAGGGGTGGAGGTTAAATATAAGAAGAGAATCTTCAAAGCAGCAAAGAAAAGCAGAAAGTTACCTACAAAGGTGTCCCCATTGGACTCAGCTGATTTCTCAAAAGAAAACTTGCAGGCAAGAAGGGGCTGGAAAGAAGTATTCACAGTCATGAAAGGCAAGGACCTACAACCAAGATTACTCTATCCAACAAAACTATCATTCAAAATGGAAGGGCAGATAAAGTGTGGTCCAGATAAGGTCAAGTTAAAGGAGTTCATCATCACCAAGCCCTTAGTAAATGAAATGTTAAAGGGACTTATCTAAGAAAAAGAAGGTAAAAAAGTAAAAGATGCAAATAGTGAAAAAACAACAAACTCACAGTTATTAACAATCAAACCTAAAAAAACAAAAACAAAAATGAGCTAAGCAAACAGCTGGAACAAGAACACATTCACAGAAATAGAGATCACATGGAGAGTTATTAGCAGGGAGGGGGAGTGGTGAGAATGGGAGGGGAATGTACAGGGAATAAGAAGCATAAATGGTAGGTACAAAATAGACAGGGGGAGGTTAAGAATAGTATGGGAAATGGAGAAGTCAAAGAACTTACATGTATGACCCATGGACATGAAATAAGGGGGGAATGCTGAAGGGAATGGGGGTACAAGGTGGAGAGTAGTAAAGGGGAGAAAATAATGGGACAACTGTAATAGCATGATCAATAAAATATATTTTAATAAACAACCATGAGACATTTATACAATGGACTACTACTTGGCAGTAAAAAAAAAAAGAAAATTTTTCCCTTCATGATGGGACAGATGGACCTAGAAAACATTATGCTAAGTGAAATAAGCAAGTCAGAGAAAGACAAATACCATATGATTTCACTCATATGGGGAATCTAATGAACAAATTGAACTAACAAGGAAAATGGGGACAGACTCATAGATGGAGAGCAGGATGACAGCTAAGGGAGAGGGAGGTTGGGGGTGGAAGGAATGAGCAAAATGGAGAAAGAACTCATGAATGTGGACAACAGTGTGGTGTTTGAGGGAGGAAGGGAATATAAGGGGCTAAATTGGTAATAAAAATACAATAATACAAATAAAATTTTTTTAAAAAAATATTTTGTTTATTTATTTATTTATTTTTAGCGAGGGAATGGAAGGAGAAAGAGAGAGAGAGAAACATCAATGTGCGGTTGCTGGGGGCCATGGCCTGCAACCCAGGCATATGCCCTGGCTGGGAATCAAGCCTGCGACACTTTGGTTCACAGCCCGAGCTCAATCCACTGAGCTATGCCAGCCAGGGGTACAAATAAAAATTAAAAAAAAACCTAGGAATAAATTTTACCAAGGAGGTAAAAGACCTGTACTTGGAAAATTACAAGACCTTAAAGAAAGAAATTGAAGAAGACATATATAAATGGAAGCATATACTGTGTTCATGGATATGAAGATTTAACATTATTAAAATGTTCATACTACCCAAAACAGACCTAAAGCAGTCTGTTTATTCAATGCAATTCTTATCAAAATACCAATGACATATTTCACAGAACTAGAACAAATCATCCAAAAATTTATATGAGACTCCAAAGACCCAAAAGATGGCCACAGCAATCTTGAGAAAAAAGAACAAATTTGGAGGAATCATGCTACTGGATATCAAACTATACTACAAGGCTATAGTAATCAAAACAGCATAGTACTGGCATAAAAACAAACACATAGATCAATGGGACTGTATAAAGAGCTCAGACCCACACTTATATGGCTAATCAATCTATAACAAAGGAGGCAGGTATATACAACGGGGCAAAGACAGTATTTCCAATAAATGGTGCTGGGGAAACTAGACAGATACAGCACAAAAAACAAATGACTATTTTCTTACACAATTGACAAGAATAAACTCAAAATAGGTTAAAGACTTAAATGTGAGTTCTAAAACCATAAAACTCCTAGAATAAAACACAAGCAGTAAACTGACATTGCTCTTAACATTATATATATTTTTGATATGTCTCTGTGGGCAAAAGAAACAAATGAAAAAATAAATAGGACTACATCAAAATAAAAATTTTTACACTGTAGAGGAAACCATTAACAAAATGAAAACCTAGTAAATAAGAGAAAACAATTTCCAATGATACATCCAATAAGGGGTTAATATTAAAAATTTTTAAGTAACTCATACCACTTAACACCAAGAAAAGAACAAATCTGGTTTAAAAATGGGCAGAGGACCTGAATAGACATTTCTCCAAATAGGACATAGATGGCCAATAGACATATGGAAAGATGCTCAATATCACTAATCATCAGGGAAATGTGAATTAAAACCACAATGAGATACCATCTCACATCTGTTAGAATGGCTATTGTGAATAAATCAGCAAATAACAAGTGTTGGCAAGGATGTGGAGAAAAGGGAACCCTTCTATACTGTTGGTGGGACAGTAAATTGGTAGGTGCAGCCACTATGGAAAATAGTCTGGAGTTTCCTCCAAAAATTAAAAATAGAACTATCTTATGACCCAGCCAATTTCACTGCTGGGTATGTATCTGAAGAAATGCAAAAAACACTGATTCTAAACGATATATGCACCCTTATGTTCACTGTAGCATTATTTATAATAGTGAAGATATGAAAGCAACTTAAATGCTCTTTAACAGATACTTGGATTAAGAAGAGGTGCTACATATATACAGTGAAATTTTATTTGGCCATAAAAAAAAGAATGAAACTTTACCATTTGCACCAATGTGGATGGACCTGGAGGGTATCATGCTAAGTGAAATAAGTCAGATAGAGAAAGACAAATACCATATGATTTCACTTAAATGTGGAATCTAAAAACAAACAAACAAACAAACAAACAAACAAAACTGAAACAAACTCATAGATACAGAAAACAAATTGTTGCCAGACCAGAGAAGGGGTGGGGGCCTGGATGGAAAAGGTAAAGGGATTAAGAAGTACAAATTGGTAGTTAAAAATTAGCCACAGGTATATAAGTTATGGCACAGGGAAATAGTCCATAATATAACTATGTACAGTACTAGGTGGGTACTTGATATATTAGGGGGACCACTTTGTAAGGCATATAATCGTCTAACCACTATCTATACACCTGAAGCTCACATAATGTTGAACATCAACTGGGCTTGAAAAGAATGGTTCTGTCTATAGTTTGCTTTTCCAAGTCCCATATTCTCATTTTTAATAGCCTGTTTTAAAGAAGTACAGACCTTTCAGATGGGATCTGAAATAATCACAGATGGTCTCATTCCTGCTTCCTATATGTCTCTCTCATGTATAGGAGGTTCTTAGTAAGCAGTGTTGAAGATGAATATTTGATAGAAGATTGGACTCCAGGATGTTTTTCAACTCCCTAAATCTTTCATATCTTCTGCTTCTAGAATTCCTGGAAATCAAGCAATATTGCAGTTTATGCTTCTTATCCTTCTTAAACCAGGTTAACATGTCATTCTAATTAATATATTTTTTATTCATTTGTTGCTGCAAAACATTTATTTCTGTGGTTTAGAATGAGTCTCTGTTTTGTCTCTGTGTAGTGTTAAAAAAGGCAGGTGACAATGTATCAATCTAGTGGCAGCACTGGCCAGCATATCTGGAAGGTAAAAACTGACTTCTTTCAAGTAAGTTCTAAAATGAAGCGGAAAGAAACTTTAAACATTTCTGAAAGTTGCAAGCGTAATGATTAGGAGTATAGCGAAGATATGAATAAAACAAATTGAATCTCTTCCCTCAGACCTCAAGTTACCCTAGGCTGGCCCCTTCCGTGCATCAGAGGGGAGCAAGCCATCTTTCAGCACCTTTTCACATTAAGCTGCAAATCCGTGGCTGCTGGCACTTGGCAGGTGTTGCTAAATGAAGGCTTTCTGGGTTTTGATACTGAGGCTTCCTCTAAAGTATAGAAAAGTTTATTAAAGGAATATGGAGACATTCAGATTAATGATATATTTTGGACACAAGATTTTAAATCCTGCTTAGATTATTGATCATGTCTAAGCCCTGTTATGTAAATTCCAGAACTTCTGAGATCAAAGGAGACAGACCCAGCTGTTTTTGTAATAGGGGTGCAGGTTTGGTCTCTGTGGACCTGAGTGTAACATTTGGGTTTATAAATGGCCCCTTTTTTCATAAAGCAACGTGTATGATGCTGTGCAACTCTAAATATATTTTTATTGCTATATTTATCCTTATAAATAAATGGAGATTACTCAAATATAACTTTTTTAAACATGAAAGTTTACATAAATTCTTACTTGAATAGATAGCAAAATTATTCTTGTAAATTCCTTCAAAATAAATTGACCTTTAAAGAGTCTGGGGAAGTTCGGTTGTCATGTCTGTGGTCTGTGCAAAACTGCTTGTTGAACTTTGTTCCTCATACATAGGTGAGATGACAATATATTTATCTCAAGTAAATAAACAAAACCAAGAACTGAAGACTTTACAGAAGTTCATGCAACTTCTGAGATACGGAAGTGTTGAGGACAGTTAAATATGGATGTGTTGCATGTTCTTCAGATAAAATGTCATTTCATTTGAATGGGTCCCATTGTTTCTAGGTCTGGTTATTAAAATGATGATGGTTCAGTACTACTGAATTCTAAACAGAAGGTAAAAAATAGGCAAAAGAGAAAAGGAAATAAGCTGACTCATTTAAGCAAAAGGAAAAAAATTAATACCCCCACTGGGACCTTGCCCATTTCTACAGCCTCCGAGCAGCTGTATCAGTTGCTGTCAACACTATTTATGTGGGAAATTGAACTGACATAGTTAAATTGGTTCTGCAATATAATTGTAGCACAATGAAGCAAAATAGCCTACCCAGGGTACCCAATACCATAATTAGCCAGAAGTCCAGACATAATGTAAAACCCAGGAAGGGGACTTGAAAACACATAGGGAGGCATTTCAAAAGTCAAGTGAGACAGGGTGTGAGAAAAGGAAGTTTTTCATATTATAAAATTTAACATGATAATCTGCTTTTAGTGGTGTTTTCAAGTTGGAAAAAAAAGAAGTAAAGAATGATTTTGAAACCCTGCTTTTTCTTTCACCAGTATGGGATAAGAAAGGTGTAATTCCTCAACATTTAACGGGCAGTGACCTGGAGCATTTGGAACCGGATTTGGTCCCAGAAACGAAAGCTGGTGGGTTGCTGCTCCAAACACATTCAGAGCTGTGTCTGCTTCCCTTATAGAGCATTTATTTCTTCTTCTATCAGGCAGGATTAAGATAACTGAAGATCAAGATAATTGAAACCCTATGGACGGACAAGCTTATTTGTACATTTGCTAGAGTAATGATTTCTTTTATTACTGACAAAGAGAAATACAACTTCCAGTTATTTTATCTTCTTTAACATCATCTTTTCACCCAGTATCTCAGCTCTTGATTCACTCTTATAACTTTATCCAGTATATTTCTAAATTGCTGCTGCTGTAGGGTGGTGATAAGTATATAATTAAAACATTATTTCCTCACCAGAGAAATAAAATCTGCCCACTTGTAATGCATGTGTGATTGTTCACACCAAGATTGTCACACACACTTAAGACACAGGATGCAGATTGATAGGCTTCTGCACAAATGTATACATGTTTATTCTCCAGTAAAAAATACACATTCTATATGTGTATATGTAGTTTTTCTGTTATACTGTTTGTATATTCCTTTCTACGTGGTATGTTTCATACCTGGATATTTCTTTTAAATAAGTTATTAAAGGGAAAACTAAGTGGATTATATTAATACACAAAAATAAACATGGGATCACTGGGTTAAAAGGCAGATCCATTTTGAATTTTTTGAGGTATCTCCATACTGCTTTGCACAGTGGCTTCACTGGTCTGCATTCTCACCAACAGTGCAAAAGGGTTCCCCTTTCTCTACATCCTCACCAGCACTTGTTGCTTGTTGATTTATTGATGATAGCCATTCTGACAGGTGTGAGATTCATTGTGGTTTTAATTTGCATTTCTCTGATGATTAGTGATGTTGAACATCTTTTCATATATCTGTTGGCCCTCTGTATGTCCTCTTTGGAGAAGTGTCTACTCAGGTCCTTTGCCCATTTTTTAATTGGGTTGTTTTTTTGTGTGGAGTTTTGTAAGTTCTTCATAAATTTTGAATATTAACCCCTTATTAGATCTATCAGCAAATGTGTTTTCCCATTTTGTGGATTTTCTTTTTATTTAAAAACCCAAAACACTAATTCAAAAGAACAAAAACACCCCTATGTTTATTGTAGCATTGTTTACAACTGCCAACACATGGAGGCAGCCCAAGTGTCCATCAGTAGATGAGTGGATAAAACAACTATGGGACATTTACATAATGAAATACTACTCAGCTATAAAAAAGAAAAGAATTTTGCCCTTTGTGACAGCATGGATGGACCTGAAGAACACTATGCTAAGTGAAATAAACCAGTCAGAGAAAGACAAAAGCCACATGATTTTATTCACATGTGGAATCTAATGAACAAACTGAACTAACAAGTAAAACAGAGACAGACTTAGAGATAGAGATCAGGATGACAGCTATTGCTGGGGGGCAGGTTAGGAGGTGGATGGATCAAGCCAAAAGGAAAAAGGACTCATGGACATGGACTACAGTGTGGTGATTGCAGGGGGAAGGGAGATATAAAGGGTTTAAATGGTAATGGAAAAAATACAATTAAAAATAAAGTTTTTAAAATTTCTCTCAGCAAAAAGCAAACATACATGGGCATTAATGTTAATGTTCGGTAGCAGCCAGGAATGAGCAGCTAGAGGGGAAATAAAGCAGGGCCCCTGCCCAGTACAATCTAACAAAGAACTTAAAACAGGAGGCTAGAAACAAAAGGGAGACATGTTTCACCTGTCCAGCAGTCCTGAGCCCAGGCTGGTAAAACTGGCAAGCATTCCAAACATCCCAGGCCAAAGTATGATAGTGCAGGAGGAGGGAAGCTCTTGATATTCTGTGTGTATTATCCCCACTAGCTGGGAAAGAAAGGCTTCGTAACTGTCCCAAGGTCTGGATGGGAGAGGAGGATGGGGAATCTATAAACTGACTAAAGTAAATAACCGCTGAACCCTGAAAGTCAAGACATTCAGGTTAGCTGAGTGCCCACTTGCAGCCTCTGCTCAAGTGTATAGAATAAATTTACTAACAAACTTATTACCTTATTTTCTCCATATATTTAATAAGTAAACTTGCTATTTCATTCCACTATATGTGTTTTTGTTTGTCTCTTAACTGAATTCCTATCTTGTGAGCAAGATAAGAACAGAAGAGGGGGAGTCTCCTGACTTGGGTTTCCCCAATAACATTAGCATGCTTGTAAGTTCTTTTAAATATAAAATTTGTTGCTGAAGTTTTTTTTTAATCAGACTTATGAGGTAATGTATTTATTTGAATTTAAAACATTAGGGAATCTGACTTGGGGCACATATTTATCTTTATTAAATTATCATATCAGTTATCATGGAAAGCAAGGTGAGATACTAAGTATGAGCACTAATAAAGATTACAATTCACATTGGTGGTTGTGTTCTTAAGCTAGCACAGTGGAGTGGGGATGCAATCTTCCCTTTAAAATATTTTAGAATTCAAATATACAGCAGTTGCTTTGAGGCATATTATGACTGGTGTGGTTCAGTTGGTTGGGCATTGTTCCACAAAGCAAAAGGTCATGGGTTTGATTCCCCATCAAGGTGGGGTGAGTGTGAGAGGCGACTGATCATTGTTTCTCTCTCACATTGATGATTTTCTCCCTCTCTTTCTCCATCCCTTCCCCTCTCTCTAAAAATAAATGAAATCTTTTAAAAATACATTTATCCTTTGTGGTTTCACTGTTCCTCTAATCACTATCGGTTATGATGGAGGTAAACATAGCCTTTGATTTTTCCCCGTGTCACACACCATTGAAAGAAGTCTTCCTTCAAAATCCTCCAACAAACCCTACTGCTATACAGCTCTTTCCTGCTTTTCTAGATGCTCAAATGTTACCCAACCAACTTGCAAACTGCACAAACTTACTTTAGCTTATTCTTGCATTCTTGTTCCTCTTGTACAGATTTACTATTCAAAGAAATTAATAAGCAAGTGTGGGGAAGCAACTCACATTTATCAAAAGTTCACTATATTTTAGGCATTTTTTTAGCAATCACTTTCTTGAATCTTTGATTTTATCACCCAACTGTTCATTTCTAAATATTATAATTCAGTTCTGTTGAATACACCAAGCAAAAATACAAAGAAATTTTGATATGTCTTTTAAGTTTTTTTGGTCTGCATGCTTTCTCTCATGTCTTGTATTTATTTCTTTTCTTTATAATTTACATGTTGAAGACTCTAGGGCATTTTGACTTGTAGAGTTTTCTGGTCTGGATTCTGTGGGTTGCATATTCTTGGTACACTTCAGTTTGTTCTTCTGTCCTCTGTATTTCCTGCAAACTGGCAGCTGGATCCAGAGGCTTGTTAAAGTTCATGTTTTATCCCTTTTGCAAGTCTATTGGAAGTGGTGCATTCTTTCACTAATACATGCATCGTGTCAGATAGTTTCACACTGAGCGGTAAGGGAAACCTGCCTATAATTAGGATACTAGAAATAGTATCACTTGGTTACCAAATAAATAGTAGGTAAGGTAAATTATATTATATAATAGTTTTTCCAATTAATAAATCTAAAAAGATTTGATAGAATTAGAATATGGCAAGTTTACAACTCTGAATAATTAATAGATCTCTATGTGATCAATAGCAGCAAGTATCATAAAATGGGGTTAATTATTTGAATGGTCTTGTAAGATGAAACTCAGAAAGTTTAAATGCTTGCAAACCTCCTGAATAGCTAAGCTGATTTGTCAGTTTAGTAAGTCTGCTTGATTTTAAAACCTATGCTTTGACCAGCAGAAAGCCTTTAGCTTGTAAAAGAAAAGAACTATTGATACTTAAAAACATACATTTAATATCACTGAGAAACAAGTATCCAGTTTTGAGTTTATATTCAAAGTCATAAAAATGACTTAAAATTGCCTTGCATTTTTATTCTTCAAACATATAGTAGAGCAGTGTTTTTCAAATTTTTCCCCCATTATCATTCCCCTAAGGAGACATTTTAGAATTTTTTCTTCTGAATGCTCCCCTTCTGTGAAATTGTAATATATCTGTCTATGTAGTGTGACTCTTTAGAGGGTCACAAAGCATTGTGTATAACAAGAGTTCTTGCCCCCTTGGCGGGGAATGCTGCCTACGGTTGAAGCTGCATGATACAGATTATTGCTGTTGCATTTCACGCCTCACCCCACCCCACCCCATTTGTTACCAGCAACTTAGGGAGCAATCACAGCTCTGGGCCTGGGCGAATTCTGCCTGGATTCTGGTTCTACCACTTGTTGCTTATGAGCACTAGGGCAAGTGGCATAACCTCTCTGGGCCAAGTTTTCTCTTCAGGAAAATGGGATTATAATTCCTAACTCAAATTTGTTGTGAGAGCTAAAAAAAGATGGTATCTTTAAAGTGCCTAGCAAGAACCAGCATAATGCTCAGACAGTGTGAGCCCTTCTTCCTTTTTCTGAGGAACTATCAGCGGACTCTGCATTCTCTGGGGATGATGCGAGAGGCATCAAATTAGAACTTGAAAAACTTGGGTTCTGGCACAAACTAAGAGCAACCTAGATGTGTGTTTTTCTTCACCGTGCAGTGAGAGTTTATCTCTAAGTTCCATTTTAGGAATTTTAGCATGTGATTTTGTAATAGCACATGAGGACTTCCCAGGGCCATAAAAGAATTTATCATATTTAAAGGTTTATTGGCACTTTTAATCTCAATGCCACTAATTTTACAAGGGTGTTTTCTTCTTCACACATTCTTCAGAACCTGAATATTAAGAGTTAGAGAAACATACATATAGCCATGAGTGGAAGAAATTTTACTTAGACTAAAAACTGTATTGCCTAGTGATTTTTCTAAGGATCATTATTCTGAATATGGATGAAAGAAACTTAGCCGTGCTTCTAATTTTAGTGCAGTTTTAGCTATTATAGACTAGAAAGATAGGTGATGTTAGGTTGTCACAGTTTAATTTGGAAAATAAACATTTATTAGCAAGTAAACAATGTCCTTTCTGTGTACTGGTGTTAACAAACACCAGTCATGAATCAGTGCAAGAGTAGAAAGAGGCAAAACACGGGGAGGCAAGCAACCTCACCGTACACGCGATCATGTCTCCCTGAAAATACAAAAGAGCTTGAGTAGGTAGTATAGCAAAGGAAAAACATGGAGATAGATTAAAGCTCCTCTTGTATTCTAGGCATTATATTTTATGTGTTATTTATATTTATTTTTTGGAATTATTTCAGACAAAAATTTTTGAAGAATACTCCAATGAACAAGCTAAGTATTCACAACTGGCTTATCCAAAGGAAATGTGAACCCAGTTGAAATTCTTCATGTGTCCCAGGGATGTAAAGAACAGCATAGAGAATATAGTCAATAATATTGTAGTAACTGTACATGGTGTTAGATCACTACTACAAATGTCACTTTGTAAAGTATATGATCATTTAACCACCATTCTGTACAACTGAAACTAATACAAAATAATATTGAATATAAACTGTAATTGAAAAAAAACCTAGTCTTCCCCATTCTTTAAAGATCCCTTTTATGAAAGAATGTTTGTGTATGTGCATGTATGCATATATATACATTTGTATGTGTGCACATATATGTATGTGTATGTGTATGTGTAAGAAGAGAATGGTTACTATTTATGACCACCAATCAGACCTAAGGATGAATATACATATGAAATGAAATTTTATGTTTGGCCTTTCTCATCATTTGCTACTAGCTTAACTGAAATCATGTATATGGATAAAGATTTCTATTTTAAATCTTTGCAGACCTAATACATTTAGTGAGAATTCTCATTAGCTTTAAATAAGGGAACAAAACTCTGGGAATTTGGTAAATTTTATATCTGCTCTTACCACAGGAACAACTTATATTTGAGACCTATATTGCATTTGAATTTTGTCTTTAAATATAAAATAAATGAGATTCAGAACTTGGTTAAGCAAGACAATATGAATCATTTTTGAAGATATTCATTGTGGTTTAAGGACTTTATAAGACGTGTCAACACATTTCCTCATTCAACAGCAGTTTATTATATTTATGTCATTGTTATGTAAATTACGTGGTTGTTATAAGATGCTGAACATACTTGGTTCTTCCTGATTGGTGTCCAGTGGGGTCAGAACTGTTCCATTAATCCAAGTAAGCACATACATGTGAACTTTTGCCTCAAATTTTTCTTTTAGTTTTATAACCACAAAATGTATAATAGTAATTAGTTTTTCCAGGATGTGCATTTCAAGACGATTACTGCCTCAGGTCATGGAAGTCCTATGATATTTGGCTGAGACCCAGATGAGTAATTGCTTAGAAATGTTCTGCATCATGCATTGGGATACTTTGGAAAAGAGTTGCTGCGCCTTGAAATGTAGATTTTCTCCTAAGAACCATAAATTCAGCCTTGTCTCAAACCCCAATTCAGATAAACTCTGAAAAAGGAATTAGCAGTGGCTGACTAGGTTTTGATACTGTTCTATTTTTTCAAAAACTCTGTGAACAAGCAGCATTTGGTGAGAAAATTTCTCTGGTATGTATGTTAGACAGATATTTGAATGTGAAATTATTACTTATTCATCACTCCTCAAATGGTTTCATGTTTTTTATATTTTAAAGATTTTTTAGTCAATAAGGAAAATATGCTCAACACAATGCACATAAGACACTGCATGTGCTCTATAAACGGTAACTTTCTTTTGCTGTTGTTGTGTTATTCTTTGAATTGGTGTATTCTTCAAATATGACAGCATGTTATCTCATAAGACCTTAATTGTTGTTCTACACCTTTCACATTTGATATTGACTTAAATATCTCTCTTGTTTTCTTCACAGTCCCTCAACCCAAAGAGCTTTAAATTGTATTCTGTTCACTTAGCCTTTCCTGAATTAAGATATTTATTTTCTCATTCTCTTACATAATAATAATGTTTAGTTCAGCAAATGTATTCTGTTTTTAATTCCATGGGTTTCAGAAGTGAATTTTTCTCTCTGATTCTTAATATTGAAGCTTCTGTTATCTTTTGACCACATTTTCTTTTCATTTCCCAGTTTTCCTCCTTTTCCTTCACAAATTTATTTCCTACTAAAGGTACTTTACCTGAGATTTATCTATAGCAGCTACATAATTAACACTGATTCACCCCATGATCATTACTTTCTACTTGCTTTTCTTTCATTTTCCTTTGTTTCAATAAATCGTTGAACAGATCAGGAAATAAAAATGCTCATTATTGTTTTCTTGGAATACACATTTTTTCCAAAGGTGGGAAAAATCTGTATTTATGCAACTATTCAGTTTATTCTTAAACTAGCAAAAAGCTTCCTGTAGAAAAACCACTTCGGTAACGTGTATGTGTATAGCAGTCCCAGCCTCTCTCAAGGCAGATTGTGAGCTCCTCGGGGACAGTGGTCACAGCCAGCTTACCCTTGTGCTTCTTCACTTCAGCACTTAATGTGGAGCCTCCCAGATAGCAGACATCTTGAAAACTGGATAAGTGAGTAAGATGGTGAATTCATCCTAGTCTGAGGTGTTAAGATGTGCAGCTAAACTATTTCTGCTAAATAAACTAGATCGACCATATCCTTGTCATAGTCAAATCAGTGAGTATTTTTGAAATTTTCATATGGTTTATAGCAGTATGCAAATGAGGTAAAACTGTTATTAACTTAGAATTGATGCCCTCAGTAATATACCAGGAAAATGGGGAAACGTGTCTATAAACCAGAACAATTAGATCTGTCTTTCCCAATCTACACATTAAAATTGGAAAATGTTTGACCAGCAGCTAAAGAATGAGAGTTAGAATAGACATCTGAGCACAGACTTGATTTCTATTCATGTGGTGATGAATTTTAAACAATGAAGACCTTAGGATGGCTAGGAATAACTGATTTCAATTTAAAATCACCATATGACAAGTTATATCACCAGCTATTGCAATGGAAATTTATTTAATATTTTCCCCAGAAAACTTTTATCTACAATGGACATTTTCCAATCATGGGAGAGTATTTAGATAGTTTTTATAGGAATATACACAATAGCTATTGTTTAATCAGTGAAATTCCTGGTGTTATTTTTCTTATGAATTTTGAATGACAGCATCCAGATATGTTAGTGTTAGGTTTCTCTAATTTTGAAATTTCCCAGAATATAAGCTTCTCTAATTTCATGAATTAAAGGGAGAAAAGGCGTGGTTCCATTCCTTGTGGACTTCAGTGTGAATCCTAAACCAGGTTCAATTTGGAATTCTCATATGTCATTTTATAGACTGCATTCCAGCTTTAAGTAAAATGGTTGCATGTAGCCCTACAAAGATTTCCTATTAATTAATACCTGATGAGAAGAATAAAGTTATAGTGTTGTTATTTATTAGTAGTAATAATGTGTTGATATTAAATAATAACTAATCCAAGTTATAAATTATTGTATTTTACCCTATATTTCCAATGTCATTAGGGAATGTTGAGTTAATTTTCTAAGAATACTAGATGCCATAAAATGACTTAACCATAGTATTTTAGCAGATCTAACTTGCAACCAGTATTGTGGATTATCTAAATTATGATTTATCCAAATGTGTTCCCTCTCCTCCTAGTCACAATATTCCTACAGAATAGAATGAGAAAGGTGCCTGAGGCTGTGCTAAAGGCAAATATTTAAAAATATTTTTTAATGAACATGCAATCAGCTTTGATGATCCTGTAATATACTTTGTAATACACTTACTAGGTGAGCTTAAGCTGTGTAACTTTCTTATTAAATATAGCATTTATTACAAAAAATAATGCACCTTTCAAGAAATGACAACCTATCAGTTCTGCAAAGCCTGCTCTTAGAGTCACTTTATGAAAATAGGCACCTTTCTCTATCCACAAATCTTCTTGTTCTTGTTTCTGACTAAACCAAAGAAAAGTTCTCTTTCCATATTTGACATATCTGAGTAAATGAATGTCTTTACTAGTATTTGTGCAGTGCTATGTGAAAGAATGGGGAAAACAGGAAAAACAATGGAAATGACCCATGGTTTTCCCCCATCCAAAGGTCTTCTGAGCCTGAGGTAAAGGGAGAAGGAGTCACAATGGAGCAGCTGATTACGAGGACTGGGCTAGATGGCTGGATCCTAACAAGGAAACAACAGGAGAAAATCGATGCTGGGGCTGATGCTGAAAAGAAGGTTGGAGAGCAAGGCAGCTGGAAGAGGAGAAGGAGACAGAGACATAAACCATAAGCTTTTAAGCATTCATTGTTACCCATCCAGAAGAGAAGCCTGGGAGTATTTGATTCTCAAGAACAAGACTGAGGCCTGACTGGGTGGCTCAGTTGTTTGGAGTGTCTTCCTGTACAAAAAAAAAAAAAAAAAAAGCTTGCAGGTTCTATTCCTGGTCAGGGCACATACCTAGGTACAGGTTCCAACCCCAGTCAGAGTATATATGGGAGGCGACCAATCAATGCTTCTCCCTCACATTGATGTCTTTCTCTCTCCCTGCTCCGTTTTTCACTTTCTCTAAAATCAATAGACACATCCTCAAGTGAGGATTTAAAAAAAGAAGAAGACTGAGTATGTGAGTTTAATGGGTGGAGAAAATCACATAAAGTAGCTTTAAAAATCAAATATTTGAAAGAATTTCAGGATTTCCTGGGTAAGTAGATATATTGGTTTACTTCCTATTTTAGGTCAATGAAAAGGAAATGGAGTTATAATATATGTCCAGTTTTGCTACATTTAAGCAAAACTTGCTACATTTTTAATATATGTCCAGTTTTGCTACATTTAAGCAAAACTTGATTCAACTACAACTTAGCAAGTGATGATACATTATTGTATTTACATGTGGAAAAAGTCTCTATGGTGCAAAGCCTGGCAGGACCAATCCCTGCTGCCAGACATCAGGACATTGGAATATCTTGAAGAAGCAGGTGAGAGGGCTCTGGGATGTTGAGAACGTTCTGCTTCACAGTCTGGGTGCTTGGTTGCCTGTGACATGGATATTTTCTGGACATATTTTAATAAAACATTTTGAAGCAAACCAACAACTCTAGGCAATCAGTGTCTTGGAAATCAATGACTTAGAAAAATTATTTCAAAACTTTTAATATAAGTAAAATATGTGTAACAATAGCATGGGATCCAAAAGTTACTCAAATCGAAAACTTCTTGAAGAAGATAATGTCACTTATTCCTAGGTTTCAACTGCACTAGAGAAACAACTTCATGAAAACATATTTTTTTAAATTTAAGAAATGAGTGATGATTCTCAAATCAACCCAAAATTGGCTTAATATATTCTGTATTTTTTAAATAAAGGTCCTTTTTGACAGGCTTGAAAATCATCTTGTTTGTTTAAGAAACTTAGCCAAAAGAATTGATTTATTACTCTGGCAAACTAGTTGTCCTTTCCTAGTTTTGAAGTTTCAAAATGCTGCCCTACAAAGGAATTCAAAGTAATTGTGATTCAGCAGGCATTGATGTGCAAAACTTTATTTAGCCAATAGTTATTCTCCTTACTAATACAGAGTATTGAGAGTTGGTGTAAGGAGGCCGTGGAAAGAGGACCCCAGTGTCACCATAGGTGATACATAAGTAGGTGTGAACGAGGCAGGACAGGAATTAAGGATGGAAAGAAAGGCTGTCATTCTTTCTCCCTCATAGAGTGGCCTTTTGTTTACTCTGCACTTCAATCTTGTACATAAAGACTGCAAACTTGTAGGAATTTGCAGCTGAGCAAGACTGATGGGAGAACAGCAATGGCAATTCCTCTTCTACTAACAGATTTCAGCTGAAGGGAACTATGCATCGGGTGGAGTCCTGACCCTCATTCTGCTAGGTGAAACATATTGGTGTGGATTCTCCCCTTCTTTAAAGTCATCCTGGATGGAGGAGAGAATGGCAGGGATCTGGATAGGTGACACTTCTCACTTATTAATCTCACAAGGGACAATACCTCATGGTGGGTTATGAGAAAATGGAGTTGATAATCCAATATGTTAAATTACTTTGCAATGAACTCTTTAAAGCAAGAAAGAGAACAAGGGACATCTTAAGAAACAATTATTTCTAAATGTCATTTTGATAGTGAAAAAGTTCTAAATCTAAAATTTGTTTTGCATTATACCAATTCTCAATGCTCACGTAAATTCTCAACATTTCTTTAATAATAGACAGTTCCCAAGTTTTCACTCAAATTTTCCCTGGGCTCAGGGAATAAATTGGAGATAAAGTGCAGCCAATATTTTGAATTATGTAAACTATATTGAAGATGGTCCATTGATTTCTAACCCATGTCAGGTAATGGAAAACAAACTTGTATCTCAGATAGCCTTCCAAAAATGAGATTTGGAGTTAACGATTCCAGTAATTTAGAACAGGGTGGTGTAAAATGTTCCTTCTGGGTTATTACAAATCACTGTTGTGATAGAACTATGTCTGTTTTAAACAATCTTATTGATAGAAAAAAGTAGTTTGCCTGTTTTGAGGTGAGAGGAAATGACACATAAACTTTTAGATTTGACAATACCTTACAAACATTAATGGCTACCAGCGAATAACAAGATGGTGTTGTCAAGGATGACAAATCTAAATAAAAAAAACAGGCTGATCTGTAAGTTCAGTTCCCTGAAGATAAAAATCAGTGTGGAGCCACCAGCACCCAGATCTGTCTATTTTTAGCTAGCCCAAAGGGTTGGGTGTCCCCCCAGAATTCCATTGTCAATTTAACGGCAGGTTTAGAATGCAGAGCAACCTGAGGTAAAGAAGACTCAAAACATAGTGATTTTTAAATTAGAGTTTCAGGCTGCAAATCCACAGATCCAAAAGTCATAATTCTTTGTGACATTATAGGACTTATTGTTTTATGGTTAGGTTATGTAGAAGAAAAAGAAAGAGAGAGAGAGAAAGAAACCTGATTTTTAATGTAATGGTATATCTTAGTCCTAGAGGTAAAACTGACTATGAGCAAATGTTAATTCTAAAGTTGGCACATAACCACAGAGGTATGGTACTTCATTCAAGACTTGGTTTTTATGAAATCCACTAAAGTGTCAGCTCTTTACCGACAGGAAACACATTCCCAGGCATTCCAACACCTGGGACAGTTTAGCGACTGGTCCATGGTAGACATTGGAGAAGAATTTGGAATCAACAAATGATTGAGTTTAATATCACAGGTACTTTTGTAGGCACAGCCTAGTGGAGAGTCATATAATATATTAGGATTTTTTTTTCCTTTTAAGTAACAAGGCAACTGGGTGAGTCAGGAAAATTGAAGCTAAGACTTGTGCAGCAAAACAAGTACATGTTTGCTAGCTGACAGATTGGGGATGGAAATAAAGCAGAAAATTTCAAGGCATAGAAGCATAAAAAAATATACTGTCCAGGCAGTTTACATTCTGAGGCATAAGGAGCTTGTTGAAAGTGGATGAAGATAGTCCAGTGGAAGGATAGGAAGCCAGGCATTTACATAAAGGCCAATTGATGAAGAATATGAAAAAAATTTTCCATATTCTTCTACTGCTTTCTCACACCTACCCTCCTTACATTTGTGCCCATAAATTTTGTGTTACATCCTATTACTATGATGAATTGTCTATCTTCACATCATGGGTATCCTTTCCACTTGTATCCTAAATCTTACCCTTTCTCACCTACTTAAGGGTAACACTCTTAGAATTCTTTTTCCTACATCATAATTTTTAGTCTCTCTGCTGGCTTGACTTGACATTCACAGCAGCCTAAAATGATGCTATAATATCTTCCATCTTATAAAAATTCTCTTTTACCACTTACCCTCCTCCAGTCATTGCCCCATTTCCCTTCTCTGCTTTATAGAAAACATCCTCAAATGATGTTGAAAAGAAGGTTGCCTCCAAGACCTCTTAATTCTCTCATTACCCATTCTACTGTTTGAGTACAACCATATTCACTGAGATCTTATCAACATCACCAAAGGCTTCCACATTTTTAATTCAAAATTAATCTCAGTCCTTATATCATTGGACCTATCAACCGTATAACACTATTATCATTTTTTTTAATTACTGGTTTTGGGGACACTCCTTTTTTTGGTTCTCTACCTAGTTCACCTATAATTCATTTTTGCTTTTTTTATGGCTTCTTTTGATATTTTGAATCTGTAAATATGAAAGTGCCTAAGAGCTCTGTCCCCAGATCACATCTTCACCTTTACACACTTTTGGGTGACTTTACACAGTTTCGTGGCTGGATGTCAAATATGTTTTGAGTCTAGACTTCTAGTATGAATGTGAGACTTTGTATATACTTGTGTGTTACTTCCAACTCCCATCATCTCCACTTGCGTGTGTTATTATATATTTGTTTATTGTCTGTCTTCTCTTCAAGAATGTAAGCTTCATGAGGACAGAGGCTGTATTTTGTTCATTGCTACTCCCACCAGCTGGGCGTGTCTTGCTCAGGGCAAGCTCTCAATTTTAATATGTCACTGCTCCGTCAAATAAAACATATGTGTTCTTTATGACTCATTAAGTATTCTAAGAACACAGGTCCATAAGAATGCTAATTTTAGCATTATGGAAGCAGAAAAAAAGGCAGTTTTGGTGGTTATTTCCAGGTCAGTGGATGGGTAAAATGTAGTAGAAGCTCATTGTAGGTATTAGAATCATCAGCTGAGATGTTCACATAGCAAAATAGGTAGATCTTAACACTAGTTCTGAGTAAAAACAATGTAAAATCCATACATTCGTACATTATATATGTATGTAATAATTCCATTTATGTAAGTTAAAAACATACACATAAATCAGCAGTACGCTGTATAAGTATTCATCTAAGCAAAAAGGCATACATTATACACATTAGCATGGCTGCTTATGGGAAGAAGGAGAAAGGAAAGTCATATGGTAAAAATGAAGAGATAAGTATGTGAATAAATAAATGAACAGAGAGAAATTGTTTATGAGCCAAGGGTGATAGGTGCTTTGAGCTGAGGGTATGATTATCTCAACTCTTTGCATCTGAAGCACACCAGAAAAAAATAATGTTGAACAAACCAAAGAGATGACATTGAGTCTCCAAGTGATGGGAAGAGAAATAGCATAATAAAAAGGGGAAGAACACTCTATATTCTGCTTTTGAGTTCTTCTACCCAAAACTAAACATCTTGAGAGAGGGAATTGCAGAAATCAAATTTGAGCACTTGCATTCTGCTTGATTGTAGTAGGTTTTGAGGAAAAAAACCTGGAAAAACAGGTCTGGAGGGAATGAGGGGAATGGTCAAGATTATCTTCTTACTGGAACTGCTCACAGACTGGAAAACATAGCTTCTCAAAATAAAAACAATGTGCTATTTGAAAGCCACATAGTGGAAAAATAAAACCACTAAAGACCATATGATATCAAGAGTTTCCTATAGATAACAGTTACCAATGACCCTAAATGATTGTTCAGTGGAAACCTTAGGAACTTCAATATTATTAGCTCTTGGAAAAAATTTTCAGAGTAAAAAATGCTGTAGTTTTCAGTTACAAATTAAACTGATAACTGACCAAAATAATACAAAGATATGAAAATGATAATTTATATTCAGATAGTGGACCCCAGTGTGCAGAAACAAGTTGCATAATTAAAATAGTTGTCAATAAAAAAACAAGAAAGCACACACACATACATACATATATTCATACATACAGTCACATACAACATTCTACTTGGTTAATAGAATATCCAAGTTTGTGATCATTTGAGATCTTAAGCTAATATTTTATTCTTTGCATACATTTTCTTTCTATGGTAGGCTAAATCTTTCAGAACATAATTTCTTCTTTCTTGTACTGTAGGCACAATTTTCCTAACTTTAGGAAAACACTACTGATGTTTCAAAGTTAATTTTTTATTGTGTAAATGTATTTTTACTTTGCTTCTCTTATTTTTTCATGTTGAAACTTTTCAAATTTTCATTAATTTTATTTATTTACTTATTGACCCCTTCCTTAGGGAATTTAGAAAAAATAAAAGAGAATAGGGGAATGGAGATGAAAATAAGACCTTCAAATTTCTATAAAGATTTTTTTAGATGATATAGAATCCAAGATTTCATTCTTTCATGTATTTATCAAACACTTGCTAAGCATCTAATCTGTGCCAAGAATTGTGTTACATATACTAGATAACAAAAGAAGTAAAGGCTTTAAAAAATCTTTTCTAGACACTACATATCTGTATCTATGGATTCATCAGTGGTCGATTGACAGGTATAAATATAGTTCCGCTAACACAGATAATCAATGACTATGCATTCTAACTCAGTTTTGGTCAACTCAATTGGAAAAAATCTCATCATATTCTTACAGTCTGGATATAAAAAAGTCTCAATTAAGAACAAACTGACAGTAACCAGAGGAGAGGTGGGAGGGGATAATGGGGAGAAAAGGGGGAAGGCTTTTCAGGAACATGTATAAAGGACCCATGAACAAAACCAAAGAGGGGTATGATCAAGGGTGGGAAGTGGGGATGGCTGGGATGGGGAAGAGTGGTGGTGGTGGGGAAATAGAGGCAACTGTACTTGAACAACAATAAAAATAAAACAAAGTCCCATAATACAGAAGAAAAAGACTTTCCCTTTCTGATTTCCATTCTTCAATTTCTTAAAATTAGGACATTTCCAAGAACTATTTCTAATCACAATGTGCTGCCATTCTCTGCAGTCATTTTGGCAAAGCGAATTAAAGAAGTATCAGCCATTCCACACCAAAGCCTGAGCAGATTGTCTGAATCTTCCAGCTGATTGTCAGAGAGGAATGCAGATTGCCTGCCCTCAGATGCCATTCAACAACTCAGTGTTGCCCTTGGGCTTTGAAATTGGGAGAACTTGGATCTGTTAGAGTACAACCGAACAGATTTCAGACAAAGACAACAAATCACCCCGTGGTCCTTTTCTTCCTGTTTACTTGTCTCTGAGATATTTCATTACTTTTTGTGGGATCCAAGCATTCATTCCTAAGATGTGCCCTTGCCAAGTTACAGTAAATACCTTCGGAGACAGTTATTTTGCAACTTTGTATTTTAGGCAAAACTGATGTGTGCCTTAGGATTTGTGTGTGTGTGTGTGTGTGTGTGTGTGTGTGTGTATGTGTGTGTCAAGGTCGAGATCATTTAGCTTGCTGTATTCTTTTTTCTACTGAATGGTTTGTTTTGAACTCAGGGAAGGCATAATGCCAACTGGCCTTGATTGTTAAATTCACCCTTTCAGCTTTCCAACCTGGGAATCTGTGTGTCTCATGGAATATAGAGTTGAGTTGGATATGTCCTTTTTTAAAAAATAGTTGTGTTCTGGGCGTACATTATTATGGGAACAGTTTTGGTCATTTCACATTCTTTCCCAGTGGTTGCCATAAAGTCATAGCCATGAAGGCTTGCCAAGAACAGCTAATGAGTATCCACATTCCTGCCCAGAGGTAAGTTCTTAGCATTATTTGGCTTGATCTCTGTTTTCCTTACTGGTTGTCCTAAAGTGTTCTGTAGCTATTCTAAGCATACTCTATTTTCAAAATGCCCTCCATGAGCCTTAGGTGACAGCCAATGATGAGAGGTAAAGCACACATATTCACTTACTTCTTTTTTCATTTTATAAGCTTGTATGCTTTTGGTTATTTTTAAAAGTTATTTATATAATGTTATTACTCAAAAAGTTCCCCTCAGTTTTTTAAAGAACAGAGTAAGTGCACAATTATGCAAAGATATTATGAGATTAAAAAAACAAACAAACAAGCCTTGATTTAAAGTTTCAACAACATAAGTCAAACAGAGGTTTCATTCATTTAGGCCAATGGAAGCTATCCAAGGTGTATTCTCAAACTGCTTTCCTTAAAACAATGTATTTTTCAATGATCAAAACTATGTAGCGATATTAAAGGGAACTTTCACCTATCTCACCATCTGCATATCTATCTATCATCTATCATTTATCTATCAGGTATCTAACATCTACCTTCCTCCTTACCTACCTATCTGCTTTGCTCTTCCCTCATATTAACCATCTATATGTTTTCATAGAGCTATATGAACACTTATAATCAACTTTAATAAATCAGCTAGTGTTGTGCGTGGGTCACCGGCCAGCAGTGACCACAGAACGCTGTGGATGGCTCGACGATAAACACGCGAGAAAAAACAACACATGCACAGAGACAGACTAGTTTCTGTGGGGAAGTAGGGACGAAACGACCTAGAAAAGAAAGACCTACTTCCCTGAAAATTCAACGCATCCTACGACATGCCCGAGAAAGAGTTCGGGGTCGTTGGCCCTTACCTGGGCTGTTAGCACACAAATCCACCCGAAGTTGATGCGTTGTCCACAGCGACGGCTCGTAGCTGCTGGTTCCAAGTGGTCTCGAACGGGGTCCCACCTCTGGTCCCGAATCGCTGCCCCACGTTGGGCACCAGCTGTTGCGCGTGGGTCACTGGCCAGCAGTGACCACGGAACGCTGTGGATGGCTCGACGATAAACACGCGAGAAAAAACAACACATGCACAGAGACAGACTAGTTTCTGTGGGGAAGTAGGGACAGAATGGCCACCCCCCCTAGTGGGGAGCGCGCCGATTTACAGTCCATACCTGCTTTTATTGGGCTCATGCTGCATAATAATTCAGGTAAAGTACAGTACTCATTAGGGGAAGTAAGGAACTATAGAAAACAAAGACCTCTGCCGGTCTATTGTGTTGGGGGTCAAAGAGCTGTAAGACTGAGGAACAAACTAACTTCCTCCTAAGACCCTTCTCATTCAACTGAGAGCATTCTAAACAAAGGAGGTTTCACAGTAATTTACATATTCTTTCTTAGGCCTGATCACCCTGGGGAATCCGCACTTCTCATTACCGAGCTGTACCACCCTGTCATTGTTTCAGGCTTAGGTGGAGCAAGGGAACTAAGGCAACCAAGAGATAAGGAGATTTTCTTCCAGACGCTGAGAACTCAGGCTATGTCAAAGCCGAGGAGCGAGGGTCCATCACCCCCCTTTTGCTGCAGCCCCCCAAGTCCTTCTTTTGGGGGGCCTCCCAAAGTGATCGTGCCTGTCTTAGGTCGTTCCCCTCGTGGGGAATCTTACCCGTCTTTGGCTAACTGACCAAGCTTTTGGGGGTTCAGTCATGAATAAAGCAGCAGAAGCAGCATTCCTGCCAGGGAAATAAGCTTTTGTCTCCTTGCTGGCTCACGGTTCCAAGGGCGTTCCCTTAGCTTTAGCCTAGGCGGGGGTTTCAGCCTCTGATACCAGTCAGGGCGGTTGCCAACAAGCTAGCAATTTGCTATCAGGATTATGGCCAGAATACCTTATCCACAACTGCTGGTACCATACTCTTACCCTATTTTACACCTGAACACACCAAAACAAATATTTAGGCACTGCTTGCTTCATGTGAGATATTCCACACAAATCCAGGAACATTTTTCTTTCAGGTTTATAGATGAGCACAAACAGAAGACATTTATTGATACAAAAATGTCACAGTACTATTTTTTATTGCTTTAATAAGTAAAAGCTATAGTCATGAGGGTCAGAGTAGGTCTATCTTGGAGGTTATGTACTTTCCTAATAAACTGAGGAATTGGAAGAAACTCCAAGGCATGTATGTAAAGAGGAGGCTACACACAAAACAGTGGCAGCTTCCAACAGCCCTTCTTTGGGCTCTAATCATAAATAGAATTGCTATAATATCTAGTGTGTTGACCAGGTTTAATAAAACTAAGCCAGCAGTTAACATTTTTTTTTTTTTTACCACTGACTCCAATGCTTTATCTCAGTAAGTAACTTCTGGATTATTTTTTCACTCCTGATCTCCAAAAACATAAGTGTCCCAAATAAACTGAGTGATTAAAGCCCACTTATTTTTTTTGTCATTGTAAAATTTTCTGTACTCTGTGCACTTACATGTAGGAAGCCATACTGACAAATGACTTCTTATTACAGATTGCTTCTGTGCTCACTGGGATTACAGTTATTTATGGATAATTTTTTTCTCTTTTCAATCAGTGATTGACTTGTGCTCTGCTATTAGTTTCTCACTCTGTTCTTGGTCCCTGAGCCTTGTGACAAGTGCAACTCTTCCATAGTTTCTACAATCTCCTAGAATAATTATAACTCAGAACTGTAATACATTTTTATAATCAAAAGAATAATGACTGCAATGTTACTTTTAAGGCAAGTGTTGAAACAAAATGAAAGAATGAGTAATGGCTCATAACACATCATCTCTGGACAAATATACTTAGGTCTTGTGTAGTAAAATAAACTTTCCTCTAACCTTCTATTTTGTCCTGTCTCATACTATCCAGGCTCTGCATTCAGATCACCTGTTTATTTATAATTTCTTTTTTAAAAAGATTTTATTTATTTATTTTTAGAGAGGGAAAGAGAGGGAGAAAGAGAGGGAGAGAAACATCACTGTGTGGTTGCTCCTCATGCGCCCCCCCACTGGGGACCTGGCCTGCAACCCAGGCATGTGCCCTGACTGGGAATTGAACCAGGGACCCTGTGATTCACAGGCTGGCACTCAGTCCACTAAGCCATGGCTATAATTTCTTAAAATGTGGTTCTTATACTATTTATATCAGTCAACTGTGTCAGCTTAACTAATTTTTCCTCAGTCTCAGTTCTCTAATGCCCAGTTTGTTATCTGATTATTTAGTGATAATTTCAAACTTAAATTTTCTAACCCCAGACTCCTATTTTCCCCATATTGCCTTGTTCTTAAGATGACCTTACTTCCTGTTCCTCTGTTATGTCATGTCCGGATATTCCAACATTTTCCTACCACATCCTCCAGTCTAGTCTCGCTTTTTTCCTACCGTACACAAAGACTATTCATTAACATAAAACACAACAAAGATAACAAGTAAAATGAAACTAAAATAAAATAATCCCTCATTATTTTTAAGATTAATTTATTTTCTCTAGGTGGACTATGAAATTATTGAGGGCAATAGCTCATTTATTTTTTTAACATTTAGCACAAGAAGTTATTTGTTGAGAGTTCATCATCTTCATGTTTTCATCTCAATGATTAATACATATTAAAACAATTCTACAGATTTCAGATTAACTTATCAGAAATTTTAGCATTTTCAGTATTTGAGTGCTTTTGAGACTCTGATGAAAGCTCCTTAGGAAAACAAGTGCACACACAGACACCAACACACTGGGGTGCCAGGGTAAAAGTTACTGCCAAATGTCATTTTTAGAGTATTTTTTTTTATTTTCAGTGATAGTTGATATACAATTTTATATTAGTTTCAGGTGTACAACAGTGATTAGACATTTATATTCCTTATGAAGTGGTCACCCTGACAAATCTAGTACCCACAGGACATACACTACACATAGCTATTCTAATATTATTGACAACAGTCCCTATACTGTACTTTACATTTCCTGACTATTTTTATAAGTGTCAATTTGCACATCTTAATCCATCCCCCTTTTTACCCATTCCCCACAATGCTTCTCCCATCTGGCAACCATCAAAATATTCTCTGTATCTATGAGTTTGTTTCTGTTTTGTTTGTTTGTTTATTTTGTTGTTTTTATATTCCATATATAAATGAAATCATATAGTTTTTGCTTTTCTCTGTTTGACTTATTTCACTTAGCATAATACCCCTAGGTCCATCCATGTTGTCACAAATTTCATGCTATTCTTGTGACAGGATTTCATTCTATTCTTATGGCCAATACCTCGTTGTATCTATGTATCAATTCTTCTTTATTTGTCTATCAAGGGGCACCTTGATTGCTTCCATATTATGGTTATTATAAATAATGCTTTAATGAGCACAGTGGTGCATAGGTCTTTTTGAATAAGTGTTTTGGGTTTCTTTTAATAAATACCCAGAAGTAAAATTGCTGGGTCCTTTTTTGTCTATTGTTGTAGTCTTTGTTTTAAAGTCTATATTGTCTGATATAAGTATTGCTACCCCAGGTTCTTTTTTTCATTTCCATTTGCATGGAATAACTTTTTAAAGATCTTTTACTTTCAGTCTCTGTATGTGTTTTGATCTGATATGGGTCTTTTATATGAGTGTTATTTTCTTATCCATTCACCAACCCTATGACTTTTGATTAGAGCATTTAATTCATTTATATTTAAAGTAATTATTGATAGGTATGTAGTTATTGCCATATTATTATTCATATTCTTTGTCTTCTTTTGTTTTTTCTTTTTATCTCCTCCTTCTCCACTCCTTTTTTTCCTCTTTTTCATCCTTCTCCTCCCCCTTCCTTCCTTCTCCTTCTCCTTTTTCTCTTTTTCTTCATGTTCCTTTAACATTTCTTGTATTACTGGTTTGATGGTGATGAATTCCTTTAACTTTTTGTTGTCTAGAAAACTCTTTATCTGTCATTTGATACTAAATGATAGCCTTGCTGGTAGCATAATCTTGATTGTAGGTTCTTTTTTTTCATCACCTTGAATATTTTATACCAATTCCTTCTTGCCTGAAATTTTCTGTGGAGAAATCCAGTCTCATGGGAACTCCCTTGTAGATACTGTTTTTCTTTTGTTGTTCTTAGGGTTCTTTCTATCTTTAATTTTTGGCACTGTAATTATGATACGTCTTGTTGCAGACATCTTTGGATTCATCTTATTTGGGACACTGCATTTCCTGGACTTGTATGTCTATTTCCTTTGCCAAAAGAGGGATTTTTTTCAGTTATTATTTCTTCAAATAGGTTTTTAATTCCTTGCACATTTTCTTCTTTTTCTGGTATCCTAATGATGCAAATGTTGGTACACCTGATGGTGTTCTGGAGGCCTTTGAAACTATCTTCATTTTTTAGATCCTTTTTTTTGTGTGTGCTGTTCTTTCTGATTGAGTGTTTTGTACTACCTTGTCTTCCAAATTGCCTCATCTAATCTGCTTTTGTTTCCCTATAATATATTCTTTATTTTGGTTATTGTATTCTTCATTTCTGACTGGTTTGTTTTTATGTTTTCTATGTCCATTTTTATATTTCCTATCTCTTTGTTAAAGTTCTTACTGAGTTCATCTACTCTTCCCCTATGTTCATTGAGCATCCTTATAAACAGTGTTTTGAACTCTGCATCTGGTAGATTCCTTGTCTCCATTTTGTTTAGCTCTTTTACTGGAGTTTTGTTCTATTCTTTCATTTGGGACATGTTTCTTTGTTTCCTCATTTTGGTTACTGCCCTTTGTTTGTTTCTGGCATTATGTAGAGCTGCCACATCTCCCAATCTTGGTAGAGTAGCCTCATATAGTAGTGTCCTGTGGGGCCCAAAGGCTCAGTCTTGCTAGTTACCTGATCCAGGTGCTCCAGTTGTGTCTATCATTTCAGCTGTGTGTGCCCTTCTGTTGTAGTTGTGCTTTGATTACTCTTGGCATGTCAGTGGAAGGGATTGAACCTCAGACTTATTGGCTGTGTCTTTGGCAGAGGGGCTATTATGCAGGTGCTGATTCCAAGAAGCAAGATTCACTTTCAATCTGGTGTCTGCAGAGTCAGCCTTTAGGGGTGCCACTTGTGGAAGTGGTTGGGTGGTGCTGTGGTGTGGTCTAAAGCTGACCACCAGTTATGTTGTTTTTGAGGCCTCTTGGGAGGAGCTCTGGTACAGGCCAAGGTCAGCTGCTGCCTGTCTTCTGCCCAGGGCCACCTCAGGTGAGCTACAAAGTGATCTGCTTTGGTTGGTTGCCACTTGTGCTGTGCTTAAAGGCACCTGGGATAGGCTAAAATACAAACCTATTTTAGCCAGATGACACTAGTGTTAAGCTTGGAGTTGCTTAGCAAGAGGTATGAGACACACTTAGGCCAGATGGTACTTGCTTGGGGTTGTGAACATTTGAGGAATTTTTAAGGTCTACTCTGTTGGAGAGACAGAGTATTTGTTTGTAAAAGCCACTGACAGTGAGTTGGGTGGGCCTACAAACTTTGAGTGTGATGGGGTCTCAGGGAATCACAGTGTACAGCCAAAGGTATTAGCTAGGTGGACAGAGACTCAGACTTGGTGCCTACCTGTGCCTGCAGGTTGGCGTTGGGGGGATGGCTCACCAAGAGAACAATGGCACTTACCCAGACAGAGCTGCCTCCCCAGCTCTCACCCTGAAGTCATACATCTGAGTTCCTTTCCATAGTCCCTCATGATTTTCCAACTCCAATGGTTTTTATAGATAACATTTCAGTATTATTTTATGAGAGTGTTAAAGAATGATGATAATAAAGATATAAAAACACTGTAGAGAGAGAGAAAACATGGCAGAAAGAAATGATGGTAGAAAGTGGGAGAAGCAGGAGGAATAGAGTAAGAGATGAAGGAAATAGGTGGTATTACAAAGTGGGCATGAAATTTTGATGATTCTTTAGGATCAAAACAGTTCGTGATTCAGGCTGATATGTGGACTGAGCTTTAGACTGAGGAGGAGACTATTGTACAAAGCAAGGTAAAGTGTCCTCTGCTCTCTAGCCAGTATAAACCCAGGAAGAACAATTCCTTGTGGATGTCACAAGGAATCATCAGATTAGTTTTTGTTCTGGGATCATCAGGACCTAAATCTGACTATTATTGAAGAAGAACTAGGAAATAAGGAAAGAATATCAAGTTTGGGAGGATGGCTCAACATTGTGTTATAGTAGAATGTGGGCACTGGGAGAGAAAAACAGAGGTGTCTCTCACTCAAAAAGTTTAAGTACTCCATGCATCACATCCTTTTGGGTCTAAGTGTAGTTAGAAAGAGGCCTCAGATATAATAACCATGGGCCTAGTTTTATATTCTTGTACTAATGATAGTAATCATTAATGATTATTAAGAATTTATAAGGCAGAAGCAAGGTTGAGTACCTCACATGGATTATTTCATTGAATCCTCACTACAACCCCGGAAGGTAAGACCAATTATTTTCCCATTGAATGAATGAAAAAATGGGTGAAGAGATCAAATTCTTGCCCACGGTCACAGGGCCAAGAGGTTGCACGTATGGGACCCACATGATCTGACATCAGATTTAGCTTTCTTAACCACACCTTTAAACTAAAGAGGAGACCTGACACAGAGTTATTGTAGCAGGGTTGCTAGTGGTAGATGGAAGAATGGAAGACATATGCCTGGCCTGAGCACCTTTTACCCAAGGAGATGTTAGTGATATAGTTGATTTCTTTTCAAATTTTGAACAGCTGTGGGGTGTTTAGACTACTGAGCCCAGTATCAGTGTATATAAATAACCCTAACTTGATCCTCTTTGATTTTATTTTTGGATGTGATAGCTTTGTCCTTTCTGTATTTTAGCTAAGCCTCCTCTGCATGTTCCCTGAGCAGCAGAACGATCCATTTCAGGGGCATATTTTATGTGATGTTGACACCAGCTGCGCCATGGAGACCTTCAGCCTTCTGCCAGAGTGTAATTGGCATCCAGGAGCAGGCAGTCTCCAAAGCACCAAAAAGTAAATGTGTTTCTCAATAAGCCTTTATCTCAGCATGAAAAAAGCAATAAATTGTGAAGGGTCTGAACAGCTGCTCTCTAAAATCACACAACAAAAATTTATCATACTAAGACATAGCTTATTGCCAAAAAAGAATACAGCAGGGATGTCTTTTTTAAACAACTCTCATGTAACTTGTTTTCAAATACTGATTATTTAAAGCTTTTTAATATCTAGTGCTGGGTGATTTAAGATATTTAATTAACATTCATTTATCAGACATTTTCAAGTACTTACTGTATGTCAAGCAATATTTTAGGTATATTCCTAGAATATACCTAGTAAACAAAGATGAACATAAATTTTCACCTTCATGGAGCTTACATTGTGGATATAAGTATGCTTGAAATAAGTGGGAAAAGTGGGAAAAATACACCCATAATTTACCTCTTTGTTTCTCAGCGTTTCTCTGAATTAGGAAATTGTACTTTTGGTATTGATTGGGGAAAAATATGACATTAATATGTACAAATTCAGAAATGCTTTATTTATACCTTTCAGTCACAATTGCATGTCTATGCATTAGAAATAGTCACATAAAAACATATAAGATATATTGATTTTGTCCAAAGATATTCTTGATTTCTACATGGCTTGTTGTATTTCTTGTGGTAATTTCACAGCTCCCCAAGGGTCCAGAAACCACAAGCTGGTATGTCTAAATTAAATGATATTCGAAGATTGTTGCCAGGTCTGAGACTGAAGTGCTATCTTAATGAGAACTGCTGCATGCTCCCTTGAAGATATTTTTTTTTAAAAAAAAGCCCATCTCCTATTTGACTTATCCTTTTACATTAGAATACTTTTAGATAATTCAGCACCTTTCCCTCAATCTTAAAATTATCAAGGTGTAATATTGGCCCTGAAATTTATTTTGTCTTTGTATTATATTAGATAATTTTTTTCAAAATGGTCTCATAAATAATTTCTTTAATTTTGTTTCTTTTTCACTTAAAAGTAATGCAATTGAAGCCCGTTTACCTTTGTAAACAAGAAAAGTTAGATTTTATGATGCCTAATAAAAATATATTATGTTCAGTGTAAGTCTGAGTTTATGTTTAAAACACTTTAAATTAGGAAAAATATCTAACCTAATCCTTATGTCATTTTTATTGCATTTATCAGATTCTTGAAGAAAATCATTCCAATATTCAGAAAATTTCTTAAAAAGTAAAAAATAAAGTAGCTGAGAGTGAATTGCCTTGCTTTGCATGTAATATCTGATTAATCATTAGGCCCTCCTTAAATTTTTCCAGATGAATTATCTCCATAGTGCTGTAACTCAATAGTTTTCACTAAGTTTTAATTTCATGCAGCAGAAAAAATATTGGCATTATCTTGTTTTTACTGGGTGCAGAAAAGTTTCCACTTAAAATATTCCATCTTTTTGTGAATTTGCTTTTAAAGAAGAAATCTGAGATGAACTTTAGAATTATTTGGAATAAAAAGATGTTTCTGTAAAACTGTATCTTATCAACCTAGGTGTTTGGGTGAACTTGAGGTAGTTTACAACTACATATTTTGATGTAATTGATTATACACAATATAATTAAAAACTAGAGAGTAGTAGTGATTTTTATATAAGTTCCAAATATAAAATGAGCCATAAGATTTTGCCTTCATTTTATCTTTGATTTCAATTCCTTGTCTTAGCAATGAAAGGAATGGGGAAAAAAAGGAGAGGGTGGAGACAGTTATTTAATATACATTTTAATTAAATTTCAAAAAATAAGATCAAATAAGAAGAGAAAAATCAAAATCATTAATTGAACAGTTTTGCTGGGTGCAGAGCTCTGTTTTAGATGATACAAAAGAAATAAAAAATAAGTTTCTTGTCTTCAAGAAGTTTGTTATATTTACATGACAGATGAAGTGATAAAAAATTAAAAGAGAAAATCTCACATATTCATTACATCTTATTATATTTGTAGATTTACTATTTAACTCTTAACAAGAGCAAAACACTTATTGGAAGCTAAATGAGAAATAAAATAAGGAAAAATGAATCTGGCATATCTTGGGTCAGTAAACTAAAGAAAATATTAAAAGAAGAGGAGCAGGAAGAGAATAGTCTACTCCTTCTCTGCCTACTCATTAATGGCAGAGAAGGAGTAGGCATCTAAACAATAATGACAGAAACTCAAACATGGTTGAATAATATTTTCAAAAAATGCTGAGAGAAAATATTCTTAACTTAGATTTCTATACCCAGCAAAAATATTATTCAGAGACAAGAGAGACAAAAAAATCGAAAGACAAACAGAATACACTGCCCTCAGAATTTTGCTCAAAGAACATGTAAATTTATATTACAAAAAAAGGGGGGAATCTAATTCTAGGAGAAAGGATCCAAATTATGTGAACTTCTAGAATACCTAGAGTTGAAATGCTTGGGTTTCCTACATGATAGCTGTATGACTTTGGATGATTTATTTAGACTCTATATTCTTCTTCCTTCATATGTAAAATGAAGTTGATTATAATAGTATGTGTTTCATAGTGTTGTTATAATGATTTCAAAGTTCATAAAGCATTTAAAAAAGTGTCTGGCACCACAAGTGTTTATATATAATACATATTAAAAATACACATTGTTTTTATTTTTATTTATTGTTGTTCAGGAACAGTTGTTTCCATTTTTCCCCACCACTCCTCCCCATCTCCACCTCCCACTTTCAATCCTAGACACCTTTGGTTTTGTCCATGTTTCCTTTATACATGATCCTTGACAACCCTTCCCCTTTTCTCCCCATTGTTCCCCCACTTCTTCCAATCTGGTTACTGTAAGTTTGTTCTTTATTTCAATGTCTCTGGTTATCTTTTGCTTGCTTGTTTTATTTTGTTGATTAGGTTCCACTCATAGGTGAGATCATATGGTATTTGTCTTTCACTGCCTGACTTATTTCACTTAGCATAATGTTCTCTAGTTCCATCTATGCTATCACAAAGGGTAGGAGCTCTTTCTTTCTCTCTACTGCCTAGTGTCCCATTGTGTAAATGTACCACAGTTTTTGATCCACTAATTTACTGATGGGCAATTAGGTTGCTTCCAACACTTGGCTATTGTAAATTGTGCTGCTATGAACATAGGGGTGCATAGGTTCTTTTGGATTGGTGTTTCGGGATTCTTAGGATATAATTCCAGCAGTGGAATTGCCAGGTCAAAAGGCAGTCTCGTTTTTAGTTTTCTGAGGAAATTTCATACTGTTTTCCATAGTGCCTGTACCAGTCTGCATTCCCACCAACACTGTACTAGGGTTCTCTTTTCTCAACAACCTCGCCAGCACTTGCTGTTTGTTGATTTGGTTATGATGGTCATTCTGATAGGTATGAAGTTGTATCTCATTGGGGTTTTAATTTGCATCTTTCTGATGGCTAGTGATGCTGAGCATCCTTTCATGTTTCTGAGCCCTCTGTATGTCTTCCTTGGAGAAGTGTCTGTTCAGGTCCTCTGCCCATTTTCAAATTGGATTGTTTGTCTCCCTGGAGAGGAGTCATGTGAGTTCTATATATATTTTGGAAATCAAATCCTTGTCTGAGTTATCATTGGCAAATATGTTTTCCCATACAGTTGGTTCTCTTTTCATCTTGCTAATGTTTTCTTTAGTCGTGCAGAAGCTTTTTATTTTGATAAAGTCCCATTTGTTTATTCTTTATGTCCCTTGCTCTAGGGGGCATATTGGTGAAAATGTTTATGCATGGAATATCTAAGATTTTTCCTACCTATGTTCTCTTTTAGGATTTTTATGGTATCACAGCAATAACCAGAGGGGAGGGAAATAATGGGGGAAAGAAGGGAAAGGGTCATCAAAGAACATGTATAATGAGGGGGGGGCGGGAAAGTAGTGGTGGGAAAATGGAAACCACTGTATTCGAACATTAATTTAAAAAAAGGATAAAGAAAGAAAAAAAAAAGAAAAAATCTTCTTAATTGGATCTGAACTCAGGATATTCCTTAGATAAAATGTTGTAAAAATTGCCTGTATGTACCTGATGTCTCCTCCTATTTCCATTTCTTGTCTTTATTTTGTTCTGAGGGCTGTGAACAGGGAGCTGAAATTCTTCTCCTTGCTGACAGGTGCTTAGGAATGTCTGCTCCGTAACGTTTAGCAATGCAGTAGCATTGGCAGTTCACAATTTTCAGCTGTGGTTATTTCAGTCCAGTCTTCCATGACAATCTCTAAAACCGCCTCCTCATTCAGTCCTGAAGATGGCTCATTTGAGGACTCTTTAGTGCGCTCTTGGCACCAGCCCGGCAGCCCTGGCTCTGGTTCTGAAGGGTGTGTTTAGCAGAATAAACTAATTCCATCGGGCTCTTTGATCTGATCCCATTTGGTCAGCTGGGAAAGTGAACTTGCTCTCTTCACTCTTCTGCAGCTCCAGGTTGGCTCCTGGCCCTCTAATGTGGTCTGTTCTTTGAATGCCATGGGGTTCTAGCTTTCCTCAGCTGTTTACACTGGCATTGGCTCTCATCATGGTGTGCTGATTTATCTCTGCTGGCACTGGTGCAATTCCTCTGGCTTTTGTTCTCTGCAATGCTGCTGAGATTTCCCTCTGACACCTTGTGAACTCTGAAATGCCCCTGGAAGCCTGAGATGTAATCACATTTCAGTTTCTGCCTCCAAAGGAGGTACCAATTAAACTGAGACGAAAAGGAAGTAGGCTCCAAGATAGAAAGGTGAAGCCAGCATTGACTGATCTCTGAGCCATGTTTGCAGGAAAAAAATGACACACACTCTGAAGGTTAAGCTTCAGTTATAGTTTGGAGGGATGAGGAGATTTGTTTTAGTATGTGTGTTTAGAGTTAGTATGAGCTTTTATCTTATAAGGAATCGCTTTGAAAGAGTTGCTGAAAACAACTGAAAGTTATATCCTATGTCTGCAAACATACTAAAACAGAAAAAAACTTAGTAAAGCACCATGCATGAAAATCCTCTTCCCATTTCTCTCCAAAAAATAATGTCTATTTTTTCTCACCTCAGTAGATCTTATTATAGTGCAGATTCAGTCATTGTAGACTAAGTATATTCTACAATACTTTAGCATAGCATAACATATGCCATAAAGTCTCTCACAGTATAAAATTTCTGATCAACCAGAAGTCTCCACACTGTGGCTGTATAAAGGACCAGTTCACCTGAGGGCTTTAGAGACAAAGAGCTGCCCATGATTGAACTTGGAAATGGAGGTCCTAAAAGAAAGGAAGAAGTTTACATTTACTTGTTTTTATGGCTTTTCTCATTAAGGCTGTTTGTGTGGTATTTTTTTTCCTTCGTGAGTCTGACTTTAAACAATCATGAGGAACTTCCAGTATTTATTTTTTAAGTTCACTTACTATTTGAATTCAGCATAGTTGGGAAGATGGGTGGTACACTAATGGAAAATAAAATCCCATTTTCTTACAAATAAGATGGACTTGGTTTAAAGAAACAACTCAAAATTGCAGAATGGTTGAAAAATAACAGTAACAAAGAGAGGAAAACAGAATCTGTGGGACATAATTGAGTGAATTTGTTACCAGATGGGGACTGGGCCCCCAGCTCGGCTGCCTCCAGCTGGCCAGTACAGTGGGTTCTTGACATTGTGCAGGAAAGATTTCACAGCATGAGTCAGGTGTTTTTGAGAGTGTGTTTATTACAGCTGGGGACAGTGAAAGAAAGGAAGGGCTTAGGGTAGAAGAAGCAACAGGAGACAGCCTAGGCAGTGCTCTGCTTTGGCTTGCTATTTCTTTCTTTAATTTATTTTAAAATTAAATTCATTGGGGTGACGTGGGTTAATAGGACCCTATAGCTTTCTGGTGTACATTTCTGATACAAGATCTGTATGCTCACCACCCGAAGTCAAATCATCTTCTGTCTTTAGAAATGTTATAGGAGAGAAGTCAGCCAAGGCGAAGCTGTTGTCAGCTCCTGGAGAAGTAAAAGTCACAGTGACAGAAGGGAGCCAAGGTGGGGTTGCTGTAAGCTCACAGGAAAGACAGAGAAAAAGGGGCCTTGGAGACAGATTCAGGGCTAAGGCAAAGATGAGCTGTCATTGCCCACTGCTCCCTGATTGTAAGTCTCATAGGGAGCCTTAGAGTTTAGGAGAAAGAATGCAGAAATACATGCATAAGGGAGAAAAGTGTGGGACACGCTATAGAGTGCACCCTTGTTCCTTTGTCTTAAAGCTTTTTTAAAATTATTTTTATTTTTTAATTTTTTGTTGTTCAAGTACAGCTATCTCCATTTTCCCTCCACCACTTTCCCCTGCCCCACCCACTACCATCTCCCACCCTCAATCCTTCCCGACTTTAGCTTTGCCAGGAGTCCTTTACACTCCTTCCCTGAGGACCCTTTCCCTTCATTCTTTAAGCTTTTTATCTTGATTTAGCCTGCAGGAATCCCAGAGGAGGTCTGGGGGCGGGGGGGGGGGGGGGGGCGGGGGGAGGTGGGGGGGGCGGGGGGAGGGTCTTACAAAATATTTGTTGGATTTCAGGTATGTCCTTTGATATGTTTATTCATCAAAATATGCATATAGAGGGGTCAGAGTTTATCCTCTGGTTTGTTTATTTTTAATGAAGACTGTTGAAGAGAGGAAGGACAGGGACTGAAGCCAGTCTGCCTCCTTGATGGTCTGAAATTTATAAATCATTTGTTTCTAAGTGTCCTTGGTTAGGGAAGATAAAACCTTGTGGTTCATTATCTGGCTCAAATTGTTTGTCCTTGTTTAATTATTTTGCTCAGTGACCATTATTCCTCTCACCAAGGAAATTCCCTAGGTTCTTACTATCCCGCCTCAATTTATCACAGGAAAAATTTATAGCATTAAATACCTATATCAATAGAAATTGAGTATGAAAACAAATAAAGTAAAACATACAATTTGAAAATCTAGAAGATACAATGAAGTAAATGTTTTAACAAGCATAAAAATTAATATAAATTAAAGCAGAAACTCAGAAAAGAAATAGTATTGAAATAACATCAAGCTATTTAATTAATATAAAAACTGAGAAAGTATTACCTAGAAATAAAAAAAGAATGAAAGCTTATATACAAAATTAAAAACCAAAAAGAAGGAAAAAATGATCAATTCAATCAATTAAAAAGTTATATTTTGCCCAAGTTTGCAAATAGATTTGAAAGTCTTGATAAAAATATTAATTTTTTTAAAAAATTCAACTTACTGTAATTGACCACCCCCCAAAAAGTATAAGTGGAACAACAACCAGTAGTAATGAAATTGAAAAGTAACAAAGCTCTCTTGCAGAAGAGCACCAGGTTAAATTGGTTAATAAGAAAATTCTACAAAGTCTTTAATGATTTGACAGTTTCAATGAATTTAAAGTATGCCATAGATTTGTTTATGATGCCCATTCTGACAGGTGTGAAGTGGTATGTCATTGTGGTTTTAATTTGCATCTCTCTGATGGCTAATGATGCTGAGCATCCTTTCATATGTCTCTGTGCCCTCTGTATGTCCTTGGACAAGTGTTTGTTTACGTCCTTTGCCCATTTTTTAATTGGGTTATTTGTCCTCCTGGAGTGGAGTTGTGTGAGTTATTTATATATTTTGTAGATCAAACCCTCGTCCAAGGTATCATTGGCAAATATATTTTCAATATAGCTATCCAGATCTTCCAACATCATTTGTTGAAGAGGCTATTTTTACTCCATTTTATGCTCCTGCCCCCTTTGTCAAATATTACTTGACCACAGAGACATGGCTTTATTTCTGGGCTCTCTATTCTGTTCTATTGTTCTGTGTGTCTGTTCTTATGCCAGTCCATGGCCTTGTAATATAGTTTGATATCGGTATTGAGTAGGTATTGCGATCACTACTACTTTGCCAGAGTGGCTATCATAGATAAATTGACAAACAAGTGCTGGGGAGGCAAAGGAGTAAAGGGAACCCTAGTACACTATTGGTGGGAATGCAGACTGGTGCAGCCACTGTGGAAAACAGTATGGGATTTCCTCAGAAAACTAAAAATGGAACTGCCTTTTGACATAGCAATTCTGCTGCTGGGATTAATCCTGAAACACCAATCCAAAAGAACCTATGTACCCCAATATTCATAGCAGCACAATTTATAACAACCAAGTGCTGGAAGCAACCTAAGTGCCCATCAGTAAATGAATAGGTCAACAAACTGGTACATTTACACAATGAATACTATGCAGCAGAAAGGCAAAAGGAGCTCCTACCCTTTGCAACAGCATAGATGGATCTGGAGACCATTATGCTAAGTGAACTAAACCAGGTGGTGAAATACAAATGCCATATGATCTCACGTATAAGTGGAACTTAATCAGCAAAACAAACAGGTGAGCAAAATATAACTGGAGACATGGAAATAAAGGATAAATTGATAGTCACTAGAGGGGTACAGGGAAGGGGATAATGGGGGAAAGAAGGGGAAAGGTCATCAAGAAGCATGTATTAAAGACACATGGACAAAGACAATGGGGGCGGTGAGGATTCAGTGTAGGAGGTAGGGGTGGGTAGAGTGGGAGTGATGGGGGAAAATGGGAGCAACTGTAAATGCACAACAATAAGTTAAAAAAAAGTTAATCCCCAAAACTGACAATGATTGATCCAAAATAATAACAGTGCAGAAAATCTCACCTATGAATATCAATGCAAAAGTCTTACATAAAACATTAGCAAACAAAATTCAATAGCACATTTTAAAAATAATTCCATTATGACCAAGTGCTGGGATTAATCCAGTAATGCAATATAGTTCATTACTTCTAGGTGGTTCACTATTACAAATTTCATTAAATTGACACAACAAATTAAGAAGAATATGCAGAACCCTGGCTGGTGTATCTCAATTGGCTGGAGCATCATCTGTCAGAGACTGTGATGCTCATCAGGGCACCTACCCAGGTTACCGGGTTTCGTCCCCTGTCAGGGTGAGTGCTAGAGGAGAGCCAATCATGTTTCTCTCTCTGATGTCTCTCTCTCTCTCTCCCTTCTTCTAAAAGCAATGACAAAAATTTCCTCTGGTAAGAAATAAAGAAAAGAATAGGGATTAAAAATCATATGATCATCTGTAAATATGCAGAGAAAACATTTTACAACTTTCAATATCCACCCATATTATAAACACTCAATAAAATAGTAATCAATGGATGGATATTTACTTAACATGAACTTTTTTTCTCTCTCTCTGTTACTCTATTTCTCTTTCTTTCTCTTTTATCATCTCTCCCTCTCTCCTTCCCTCCCAGAATTCAGCAGCTGCAACTCTAGCATCTCACTTAACGGGAAAACAGTACAAAATTTTTCTAAATTTAGAAACTAGGTAAGACTGTGCATTTTGTCCACTACTGTTGAACATAGTGCTGGGCATCTTAGCCAGTGCAAAGAACTCAAGAGAGAAAACAACTGGAGGCTTTCAATAAGAACTGAAAAGGAGAAACTAAAACTATACCTCTGTGGAAATACTATGACTATATATTTGTAAATACTAAAAGAAAAAAATGGGAAGCTTTCAAAACAGTAGGGAATTTAGTGTAATAGATTATTAAATTAATATGCAAAATTAGTAGGCATAATATCCATGAACAAAAATATCATGGGGGAAAATGGGGATGGTTTTCAGGAACATGTATAAAGGACACCTGGACCAAACCAAAGGAGGCAGGATCAAGGATTGGAGGTGGGGATGGCTGGAGTGTGGGGAGTGGTAGGGAGAAAATGGAGACAACTGTATTTGAACAATAAAAAATATATCAGTAGAAAGTGAAGATCTTATTTTATGATATCTAAACAGAAAATAAATCCATTTGTATTAACTCTACAAGAAATGTTTAAAACTTAGATTAGAAAAGCTAAAAAAAGTTTCTGAGGGACAAAAAAACAGTTGAACAAGTACAATGATGTACTCTGTTTCCAGATAGACTCAATATTATGATATTAGATAGTTCTAAATCGCTTATTAAGTTTAATGCAATTTCAGATTTTTAAAAAAATCAGTTTTTTCTACAATTAGATGAGTTGATTATTAAGTATATTTGGAAAGAACACAAACTACTAAATAGTCAAAATACTAAAAAGCCAAGAAAGTGTGTACATACAGTGGAAGCATGGCTAGCCATCTTCAAAATTAAATATATACTATAATGACTATATAATTAGGGCAGTTTGAATAAAAGTAGGCAGACTGACTAATAGAATAAAGTAGAAAATTCAGCAATTGACCTAATTGTATAATGAGGATTTAGTATATCACAAAGGTCAGTCATACCTCAATTAACAGAAAAAAAAACATAAGTAATGCTTGGGATAGCAATGTGGAGAAATTCAACATTAAATCCACTCCTTATACTTCACACAAAACAAAAATACCAAAGGAATCAGAGATAAAATGTAACAAACAAAAAGTCATATAAGTTCTGAAAGAACACGTGGGTAAATTTCTTTATATCCTGGGAATGGGAAAACTTTTCCTAATTCTGACTCAAAATCTAGGAGCAATAAAAACATGTTAAAATTTTTGATTGCATTAAAATTTGCATGGCAAAGTGTACTGGAAGTAAACATACAAATAATAAACTGGGAATAGTATTTACAACTTGTGTAAGAGACAAAGGTTAATATTCCAATATGTTAAGGACATCTGAAAATAAAGGGAGGTGAAAGTATAAAAAATTAGTTAAAACACACACTGAATAAAAAATACAAATGTTTCTAAACTATGTGAAAACACACTCAAAATAGGTGGAATGGTCAATAAAGCAATACAGAGATGCTATTTCTCTCCCATCTTATAGTCAAACATTCAGTTTTAACAACTTCCTTTTGCAAGGCTAGTGCAGATACAAAATGACATAAACTCCATAGAGGGAATTTTGTCCATTACTAGCAAAATTATATACTTATTTACTTTTGGGCCCTGAAAAAATCCCACTTCTAAGAATCAATCCCTATAATATATTGGAAAAACAAAACAGATTTATACATAAGGCTATTAATTATAGCAGCTTTCCTAATAACAAAAGATTGTGAATACAATCCAGATTTTCTAGACTAGAATGAAATGTAATTGCTCAGCACACAGTAGTCATAAAGAACTGTAAGAAGGAATATAAAAATCTCAGTGGAGTACTATAGAGTGATGGCCAAAACATACTGTTAAAGGAAAAAAGAAACATGGAAAAAAGTATATATGGCATATTAGCATTTTAGAGAAACAGAACTATATTGCTTACATTTAAAAATGGAAAATAAGCCATTAAAAAAAAGGGATGCAAATACCATATGATTTCACACATATGTGGAATCTAATGAACAAATTGACCTAACAAGGAAAATGGGGACAGACTCATAGATGGAGAGCAAGTGATAGTTAGTGGGGGAGGCTAGGGCATGGAAGGATTGAACAAAAAAGAAAAAGGACTCATGGACGTGGACAACAGTGTGGTGATTGCTGAGGGTAGGTGTGTATAAGGGTGAATAGATTGTAAAGGAAAAAAACTAAAGATTAAATAAAAAAATAAAGGTCCAAGTGGTGAATGGGAAAAAAAGGGGGTGCTAGTGCCTAGCAGGCCAGTTTCGGTAAACAGAGCCATGCCCTGGCATGAAGAGGGGGAGAGTGGATTAGAGGTTACCCCAACGGACTCCGATCCCTTAATTTAAGTATTTGACTTTGGAACACATTAACATTTCACGTAATTGAAATACAAAATTAAGCAATTAAAAAATCCCTTGGTATAAAAATAAAGTGATACAAATAAAACTAATTGTGCAACCAGTTGGTGATTTAACCATACACACAGAGGAACTATTCTATATGACTTTAAAACACAACAATTTGTACTTCCTTAGTGGAATTAATTAAAATATTATTTAAAATGTTTTGCTGTTATGATAAAAACAGCGAAGTATTTTAAAAGTATTTTTAATAATTGTATTTTGGTAGTAGTTTGATATTGTTATATGAGATGTATATTGTGGAATAGAACAGATGAAATATTGGATGAGAAGGTTATTTTTAAAATTTTATTTATTTATTTTTAGATAGATGGGGAAGGGAGAAAGAGAGGAAGGGAAACATCAATGTGTGGTTGTGTCTCATGCACCACACACCAGGGAACCTGGCCTGCAACTTAGGGGTGTGCCCTGACTAGGAATCAAACCAGCGACCCTTTGGTTTGCAGGCCAGCACTCAATCTACTGAGCTACAACAGCCAGGGCTGATGAGAAGTTTTATGTTGTGATAAAAGAAGATATATGATAATGTCTGTCCAGAAAAAGTCCAGCCATTGTTAATATAATGAGAACAGTTGGTACAGCATCGATGTAACCTGGCAGCCAAGGAGAGTGGACTGGAATGAGCATGTGTGAACAGTAACGACTTCACTGTACTGGTCAGTGGGGATGGTAGATGCCACTGAGTGAGCATGTGGGTGGTATGGCCATCATATTCAAAATGATTGAGCAAGTACAGCAATGAATCTGCATCAAATTTTACATTAAACTTGAACACTCCTCCACAGAAACTATTCAGATGATTCAGAAGGCTGCAGCTATGGGCAACTGGTGACTGGCAGCTTCACCACAACAATGAGACTGCTCTGCATCATGTCTCTTGCAGACTTTTTTGGCAAAATGTCAAATCACCCAGGTGACTTAGCCTCCCTACAGCTCAGATTTGGCGCCCTGCAACTTCTGGCTTTTCCCAAAACTAAAATCACCTTTGATGAGATTCAGGAAAATACAGTGGTGTGGCTGATGGTGGTTCAGAGAACTGTGTGAGGTCCCAAGGTGCTTACTTTGACAGGGACTGAGGTGTCATTGCCTTATGTACAATGTTTCTTGTATCTTGTATCTATTTCAACAATAAATGGCTGCATTTTTCTGTATACTCTCTGGACAGACCTCGTAAACTCTATGGCTGGATACTTTCTGGACAGAGCTCATAAACTATGTTTTGCACAGTCAGAACTATAAACTTATGTGTACAGCACTCTGTATTATTACAAGTGAATGAATGCTATATGTAAAAGGATAGAGATTTGATGGCAGTATGTATCTGAGCAGACCTCACCTCTCCAGTCTGGAGGATTAGGAATGACTTCTCTATGGAAATGGTATCTGAAGGGCTTTCAGGAGTTTCAAAGGAATTAATCAGAATGTATTTTGATGGAGCCATTTCAAGTGGAGAGGGTCTGTGTGGAGGTCCTGAGATGAGAGGTTGGTCAAAGGAAAGGAAAGGAGGTCGGGGTGCTGAGAAGCAGCCAGCCAAAGATAGAGTGGTTGGAGATGTGGAGGATGAGGGAGCAGAGACCAGGTTCCACAGGACATTTGGGCCTCTTTTCCTGTGGTCCTGAGAGTGTGTAATGTGGCAATTCAGACAGGAGCAGATCCAATCTCTAGGAGAGGGTTTAATTTATGAAATATTCAAATTTTCTGGTGGGGAGAAAATTCACACAACTGTAATTGAACAACAATAAAGTAATTAAAATTTTTTTCCAAAACATCTGCTTTGAACTCCACAGGTAGTCACACTGATGTGTTGATATCTGGAGCTCCTTCATTTGTGTGTGTGTTCCCCACAATGAACTCATGAGGGCAACAAATATTTGGTAAATATTCCTCCTGTATGTAGGCAATAATGTCTTAAGGTCTAGGCAAAGGGGCTCTGCCTTCTGGTCTTCTGGCCTGGCCTTCTTCCAAGCAGGCCTCCTCTAGGCAGAAATGGTGAGGCCAAGAGTTGGGCCAACTGAGAACCTCACCCCTGATCCCTTCTGAATTACTTTTTGTGTCCTTGGGAGCCTAGAATTCTCTGCCTACACAATTCCAATTAACTTTGGGTTAACTTTTATTGCAAAACAATACATTCTTATTGAAAATATAAAAAGTAAAATATGTAAAAATAAAAAATAAATATTTGTTTATAGTTTCACCAAGCAAAGATAGCTACTGTCAACATTTTAAGATATTTTTTTCTAGAATTATCTTATGCTTTATAAAACAACACCATGTCTTATACAGTCTCTATTTTAGTTTTTCAGTTAACATTATAAAAAGTTTTCGTATACTCATGATCACAAGGTAAGCCATAATTTACTTAATTGAATCTCAAAATGTTTCTTTTTGCTGTACTCATTGAATATCCATCATTATAAATATCACTACATTAAACATCTGTCTTCTTAAATGTTGTTCATTCATTAGAGTATTACCTTAGGCCAAATGTCTAGAAGTCACCTTGAGCCTTTTTTAGAGCCTTCAAAATATATTGCCACACTGCCTTTGAGAATTTTATACACTCTTACATTCTAATAATAGGCTTTCAGTGTTCTATGGGTTGATTTTATGCTTTGCCTAAAACTAAATGGTATCACTGAAAAAAATTCTGCTATTCTCACAGTTACAGTAGTATTGTGTGTGTGTGCATTATATGTTCACAGTTTGTTCTCAATGTATTTATGGAGATCTGGTGTTTGTCATGACAATTTCTGTGGGCTCTTTATATGGAAATGATATTTCAATTCTGATATTTTTTGTGAATATTTCCTCCTAATTTGTTGTTTGCTTCATTTTGTTCAGTTTAATAGACATGCAAAATTTATAATTTTTATGTAGTTATATATACTTATCTTTTACATTATAATTTTGTTGCTTTTATGATTATTATGCAGGAATCAACTTATATTAAAATATTTATTTTTATTGCACACAATTTTTGCAGTTAATGCTATAATTCTCTGGATTATTTCAGTGTATGATAAGAACCTAAACTGATCACACATTGATTTCCTCCTATAGCTCTCTAGTGCTCTTAACTCTCTTGGCTGAGCAAGTCATCTGTACCCCTTTGGTTTGTGATGTCTCTATTTTGTTAGTTTTAGAACACTAAATCAGGCTATTTATTTCCATTAGTCTATTTACTTTGAACCAGTATAAGACTTTAAATTATAGTAGTGTTAAAATATGTCTATACTGTTCAATTATATTATTAGTTCGAGGAACTAAAGCAATGGTTGCATATCTGAAAGAGCACTAAGAACGGAACAAAACCTGTTTGTCAAGTCTCAATTGCTCTAAATACACAGCAAGCCCCTTGGAGGAAGCCCTGGATTTTACACATGTTGTATTCTCTCCTTAGGGTCCAAGAAAGTGTTGTCTACCCTTTGTACACTCAAATAATATTTTCTATTGTCTGTCTGGTCAGAAGCCAGTGAGAGACTTGATTTTAGCAGACACTTCCAGAAAGGCAATCGAAGTTCTTCTTCTGAAGCTTGTCAGGGTGAATATACCAAGGTCTGCTGACTTTTTGTCTATCTCATCACACTTCTTCCAAGGTCCCTGGGAGAGGCAACTGCTGTTCTTCTGTGCTGTTATCAAGTACAGAACTGGATGAGATATTCCTTTTACTGGTGTGAATGTGGGATGGGTTATGAATATCTCCATATGAGATATGGATGAAATATGTCAGAAGACATTATGATAAAGCACTGTTGGATTGATGAAGAGCTATTTGGTGCATAATAAAGACTTACCTGTAAAACCACAAATACAGCTGTCTTTAAACATCTCATACATCTTTAGAAATGGTGATAACACTCTCAATTAGAAATCATCTAGTCCAATTCCCTTACTTTATAGACATGAGAGAGAGAGAAACAAAGAAGCTAACATCTATTTTCTAACTCATCTTTCAGTCATCCATTTTTCATACCCTAACTTCATTAATTAAAATGACAATTTGAATTCTCCTAAAATCTCTAATACTTTTCTTTCTATATAATATATAAGTGGAGAACTCATGTTTGAAAAATTCTAAGTGAATTGCAAAGGTTATATTTTTTGTGTGGGGGTAGTTTATTTTATTATTTTGTTATTGTTATTCTATTACAGCTGTTCCAATTTTTTCCCCTTTGCGCTCCTCCGCCCAGCCCACACTCCACACCCACAGCAATCCCCACACTGGTGTCCATGCCCATGGGTCATTCATTTGTTTTTTGACTAGTCCCTTCCCCTTCTTTCCACCATTATTCTCTTTTCCATCCCCTCTGCTTGCTATCAGTCTATTCCATGTTTCCATGCCTCTGGTTCTATTTTGCTTGTTAGTTTATTTTGTTCATTAGATTCCTCTTATAGGTGAAATCATACAGTATTTGTCTTTCACCAAGTATTTCACTTAGCATAATATTTTCCAGTTCCATCCATACTTTTGCAAAAGGTAGAGATTCCTTCTTTCTTTCTTTCTGCTGCATAGTATTACATTGTGTAAATGTACCACAGGTTTTGATCATTTACTGATAAGCACCTAGGCTGCTTCCAGCACTTGGTTATTGTAAATTGTGCTGCAGTGAACATTGGGGTGCATAATTTCTTTTGAATTAGTGACTTGAGATCCTAAGGGTATATTCCCAGCAGCGGAATCACTGAATCAAAAGGAAGTTCCATTTTTAGTTTTTTGAGGACATTTCACACTGTTTTCCACCATGGCTGCACCAGTCTGTGTTTCCACCAATAGTGCACTAGGGTTTCTTTTTCTCCACCTCCTTGTCAGCACTTGTTTTTTGATTTGTTAATGATGGCCATTCTGGCAGGTGTGAGGTGATATCTCATGAAAAGGGATCCAACCATATGGACAAACATATTTGCCAATAATACATTGGACAAGAGGTTGATCTCCAAAATACATAAAGAACATATCTGACTCAATACCAGGAAGACAAACAATCTAGTTAAAAAATGAGAAAAGGACCTGAACAGACACTTTTCCAAGGAGGATACACAGAGGGCCGTAGACATATGAAAAGATGCTCAACATCACCAGCTGTCAGAGAGAAGCAAATTAAAACCACAAAAAATCTTTTAAAAGTTTCTCAATTTTTATTCTCTTTCCAACCTTAAGAAACTAAGCCATATAGAATAATCAATTCACTAAAATTTAATTTTTTTTTGTTCTGCTTTGTGGGCAGAATCTCCTAAAATCTAGCTCTAAATTCAGGCATATGATATACTCTCTGATGTCACTTTTAAGGCAAAGTCAAAAGGAAACTGAAGGTACTGAACCATCTCAGAATTTCCTGTATTTTGTGATATAAAATGCACACCTACGTTTTTTTGCCCAAATGTTCAGGAAAAAAACCCCTCTCATTTAAATTTTTTAATTCAATTATTTAGAAACAAAACCAAGTATTGTATTCCAGGGTATTATTTTGCAGATGGTTATCATTATTGCTTTCTATATTTCTAATTTTAATGTATAAGCATAAATCAAATAATTAAAAACATTTATATAGATGTCAAATTAGTATTACCCATGTATAACATGTATCCTTATTTTCCCTCAAAATTTGGGCACATAAGTACATATTATACATGGCAAAATATGGTGTATTTTTCAATATATCAATAGATTGCTGACAGATACTCCACCCTCACTCCCAATGTTGTGAATTATATGTGCTTTCATCCATTATCTGAACTATTTTTAAATAAAAAAAATTCACCCCTCATGATGAAAAGCAACAGTTGTTTAATTTGAAAAGTAAAATGCAAATATGAATCATGACAAATTTATGTGGTTTTGAAATGAGGAGAAGTGTTAGAATCCATATTTTTCCTTGTTTATTCTCAAGAGTAATCACTTCTTCAAGATACTGAAAAATATCAGAAAGCAAATAGCTGAAGACATGTCTAATTGATGTACCATAAATACCATATAATTTAAATTATAGCAACATTACTGAGTAGAAAAACGGGCTTTTACATTATTCATTTGTCTGTGTCCTACCTCCTGTTATCATTAAATCAGATAAGATTTTCCTTTTGTGAAGATTTTTGTGCTAAATTGCTTGGTGAAAATTTGTTTTTGTGTTTGTTATAAAGAAGTTTAATAGTTAAAATGTTCCATGAATTATTGGGAGAGCTTAGGCCTCTAAAGTTCTCTTCTCTCCTCTGAAAGGAGGTCCTAAAGACAAGTCTTATTATCAGAATGTTCTCCAAGATTTTGCACGTACCAGAGAAAGAACTGATGTGGCAACATCAAAGCTAAAACCAATGGGACTTAATGTACTGGCTAAAAGATGTTACATTTAGTTTTTCTCTTTACAAAAGGAAGGATTTGGCTATTGCTTAATGAGTTGTATAAATGCTGTTTTTTGTGCTTTGAGTCTGTTATTGCATCTGCATTTTATGAAAACCTCAGATTTTGGACTTTGCAGATGGACTCACTTGAATTAGTTTTGCTGAAAAGAGTCTTTCCAAATTATATTATATAAAAGGCAAAAACAGAAGATTTGCCTCAAGATTTTCTGGAACAATGATTAGGCTCAAACTTTCTTAGGATGAAGCAATAGATGTGAAAAAGAACATCTAGCACTCTTTCATGTGAAAGGGACAGAGTCCTTCTAGGAAAGGCATGGTCAGAACAGATCCATAGAGAAAAGGCCCATCTCAGAATGGGTCCATGAAAAAAAAGCCCATTGTCTTTCTGACTGACTGACCCAGATTCCTCAGCTGCAAAGCAAATAGCCTATAAAACTTGCTTTTAAGTTTCAAATGAAATGCATTTGAGTCAGCATCCCAATTACTTCAAGAACGAAAGGAGGTTCATGTCACTGATGATGCATAGTGCATCATTTGCTGCAAAAATTTCATGAGATGGCATCAATTGCTACAAAAGAGAAATAGTTTTTGTTTTCTTGATGAACATAAATAGAAAAATCTCCTCCTCCACCCACAAATGCCAGCAAATTGGATTCAACAGAACATTAAAAGGATGTTACACTATAACCAAGTGAGATTTATCCTTAGGGTGTAAAATAGTTAGTTCAACAGAGTTAGTTTTTAAAATGGCCCTCAGATATTTTGGCCTTGAGAAACTATGTGGAAGGTGGTCACAGTGACCTTAGGATCCTGGTAGCAATTTGTTTTCAAAAGTAGTTGTTAAAACTTCCTAGCTTCCTTCTACTTTTCAGCTGGAGAAATATAGTTCTTGTTTTAGTGAACAATTTCTGTGTGAATGTAGATTTGAAAGAACCATGAATTTTCTGGGAGGGCAATGGGCTCAGAGGAAAAAAATGAGGGGCTATTGGGAAGATGAGGTGAAAGAGGTAAGAAAAACTGAAGGGGGAAAATGCATTGTTCTAATACATCTCAAGATCCAACCTAAAAAGTAGACAAGGGAAAACCAACTCACCAGACTGGTCATCTATAGTAGTCTAAATTTTTTTTCTTTTCTACACAAGAAGTAATGGGGACATGAGATAACATGACCTTTTTCTTTCTCTCTCTTCTCTTCCTCTCTCTCCCATCTGCTCTTCCTTCCTTCCTTTCATTTTTTTCTTTCATAACAGAGGATAAGACATCATTAAGGAAGGGCATATAGATGGACCTATGAAAATCAAATTGATTTACAGTTATTCTTGAGACTCCTCAAGAATTTAATGATGAGATTTGGTGTTGTAGATTCCTATGAAATGGTGCTAGAACAGTTGGAAAGCCACACACACAAGAATGAAACTAGAACACTAATCATCACCATGCACAAAAATTAACTACAAGTATATCAAAGACCTAAATATAAGAACTGAAACAACAAAATACATAGATAAAACATAGGTGCTGATTGTATGGATCTTGGTCTTATAGAAAATTTTATGAATTTGCTCAAGAACAAGGGAAATAAAAACAAAAATAAATGAATGGAACTAATAAAAATAAATTAAAAGCTTTTGCATAGCAAAAGGATCATCATCAACAAAACAAAAATGCAACCAATGGAATGGGGGAAGATTTTTGCAAACAACACCTCTAATAAAGGGTTAATATCCAAAGTATTTAAAGAAATCATTCATATAACAAAACAAAGCCCCCCCTCAAATAATCCCATTAAAAATGGGCAGAGGACCTGAACAAACACTTCTCCCAAGAAAATACACATATGGCCAACAGATATATAAAAAAATGATCAACCTCACTATCTCTAAGGGAAATGCAAATTAAAAGCACAATGAGATACTACTTCACACCTGTTAGAATGGCTATTATCAACAAGACAAAAAATAAAAAGTATTGGAAAGGATGTGGAGAAAAGGGAACCCTCATACACTGCTGGTGGGAATGTACATTGGTACAGCCACTGTAGAAATCAGTATGGAGGCTCCTCAAAAAAATTAAGAATAGAGTTACCATATAACTCAGTAACCCCTTTTCTGGGAATCTACCCCAAAATTAGAAAACATTCATTTGTAAAGTTATTTGTACCCTTATATGAATTGCAGTATTATTCACGGTGGCCAAGACATATAAACAACCAAAATTTCCTTTGCTAGGCGATTGGATAAAGAAGATATGGTACATATATACAATGGAATACTACTCAGCCATAAGAAAAGATGAAATACTGCTCTTTGCAACATGAATGAATCTTGAGAATATCTTGCTAAGCGAACTGAGTCAGATAGAAATGGACAAGAACCATATGATTTCACTCACATGTGGGATATAAAACTGAAAGCAACAAGTGAACAAACAAATAAACAAAACTCATAGACACAGACAACAGTGATGGTGGTTACCAGATGGGGAGAGGGTGGGGAGAAGGAGGAAGAGGATAAAGGGAATCAAATATATGGTGATGGAAGAAGACAACTTTGGATGGTAAATACACAATGAAATAAACAGGTGATGTGTTATAGAATTGCACACTTGAAATCCATATATTTTATTAACTAATATCATCCCAATAAATTAAATGAAATAAAAAAGTGTCCCCATTTGTCTATATTCATTTTTATAGGGAGGAAGTGAGCTCTTGTCTTTCACCAGATTCTCAGAGTTTGTGTGACCTAGAAAAGTGTAAAAATCACTGATATGAAGTATTTGAAACGAAATTGTTAGACAGTATTATATTGTTAAATTATATTTTGATATAAATATAGTTTTTTTAATACATGTGTTTCTCAGTAAATTTTAGATTATAATTTTTCATGAAAACTACTAAAAGGATTTTTTTTCTTAGTTGAAATTTTGTATGTCACTAAAACCAGTACACAAAAGTTTGCGGTGTATAGGGGACTGTTCTACATGGAATAGGGAATGTAGCCCAGCCCCTGAGTTGGAAAATCCAGTAGGGAGTGAGTCGGCACACAGGAGACAATCCCACAGATAGGTTCTGTGGGGAATCAGGCCTGCATTGTACCAAGGCTGCTTTGAGGCTTGCTTTTGCTAAAATTCCCTCACTCTGAATTGAGGCAGCAAATGTTTACTGCATATCTTTAAAGTAACTTCCTAAAATTTATGCTAAACCTTCCATGGACCAGTGTAACCAGTTCAACCACTTTTTCCTTTGCATTTGCAAATTTCCTTTTTCTTTGTAGTAATTAGCAACTTCCTCTCCTTTGTTATCGGTAAAATGTAACCACCTAAAGCAAACCTGTGCATAATAAATGAGGACCATCCTCAATGTAATGTGCCCAGAAAAGGAATAAAAGCCTGTCCAGGCAAGGGTCGGGGCCCTCTCTCTCACAGAGAGTGGCATGCCGTCCCTTTTTCTCCACAGGACTTCTGCAGTCCATGTCAATTTGTTTGTCGCATCCATAACACACATAGCCTGCAGGCCAGGGTCCCCATCAGTTGGGGACACAGGATGTTGGACTGCATCATCTTTGGGAGCTTCCCAGGTATAATCTGAAACCTGACCCCATATGATAAAGAAAAAAGGCAGACCATTCCAGATTGATGGGTAGCAGATTTCATAAGCAAGGGAACTTACTTAAAAGGCTTGCCTTGGGCAGCCACAGATAAGTAGTTTTCTACACCTGCCAGACAAATTATAAAAGTTTATGTAGAGGCCCTAACTGGGTGGGGCCTAACATACATAGTTCAGATAGTCTCACCACCACACTGTCATCCCGAGGCTGTGACCTTGAAGCAGTTCCTGGTCACAGCAAAGGCAAGGAGAACATACATTCCAAGGACAGGGGAGGGCATGAGGAGCCTCCAGTTGCCCAAGTCCAGCTTGCGAGTCAAACTGGTGGTCATGTCTTTGTGACGCCCATCCTTAATTCAGGACTTGCAAGTTTCAAATGATCTCCTACAAAATATCTGTTATCTACAAAGGGAAAGATAGTAACTACAAGGTGGGGAAACCCAGCAGATACCACCTTACCCAGGTGTCTAAGATTAGTATCTCTAGTAATGAGAAACATTTACACTATTAATCCCTTGCTGAGATTTCTTGAGAGGAAAATAACATACTGTGATATTCTTGCCAAAAATGCCGACTCTTATTCCAATCAAAAGACAAAAATCAGAGAAACCTAGACTGAGAGACATTCTACAAGATACATAGTCAATAATCTTCAAAAGTATCAACATCGTGAAAGGGGTGGAAAGACTAAATATATTATGGATTGAGGAAATATGGATTAGAAGAGACTGGCTGGGCAAGTGTAGCAACCAAATGCAAGGTGGAATTTGGCAGTATCCTGGAACAGAAAAAGGATGTTAGTGAAAGAAATTGGTGGGAAAAAAAGACTGGCACAGAGTCTGTAATTTAGATAACAGAACTGTACCAATGTTAATTTTTTAGCTTTGATAATTGTACTCTAATGTAAGATATTAAAAAAAGGGAAGGCCGAGTAAGGAGAAGGTATATAGGAACAGCCTCTAAGTCTGAGTTAACAAATCTTTTACAAGTCTAAATTTAATTTAAAATAAAAAGTTTAAGCAGGGACCAAGATGGCAGAGGAGTAGGTAGAAGCTACAGTAACCTCCTCCCAGGACCAAACTGGAATTACAACTAAATTGTTGAGAACTCATCCTGAATAACCAACAGAACGCTAATTGGAGAAAAGCCTTATAACCAAGGACCAACAGAAGAACCCACTTCAACACATGTGACTGGTAGGGAGTGCAGAGGAGGTGTGAAAGGGCTGGCTGAGCTCTCACAGGTGGCAGCTGAAGTTCTTGGAGGGATATTTCAGCAGCTGGGGCATTCTCCTTGAGAAGTGTGGGATCTTAACCCCCAAGCTGGGCTCCCTGGCCCACAGCACCAGAGCCAGAAAGGAACCCAGATAACATCCCGTTGTGAAAAGCAGCGGGGTTTCTGTCTGTCAGGGAGGGACAGCTGGGGACTCAGAGAGCCTCTTAAAGGCCAACGTACAAAATTCCCTTTGCATCCACTTATTCTGGTCTCCAGCAGAGGGAGGTCAACTAGAGGCATATGAGGACAGTGTGGGGCTGGTGGCTCTGGGGTGAGAGAACTGAAGGAACAGAGGCCAAGATTCCTTAGCTGAGTCATTCCCCATACTGTAGAGGCCATGTATCTCAAATGGAGCACTCCCCTCCAAGTAGCATCAGCCCAAGGAGAAGCAATAGCTCTGCCCACAGGAATTACTCTGCCTTACCCTGTGGAGCTTAAGCCAGGCTTCTGAGTACAGCTTGAGGCTATATCATTGAATAAGTTTAACAACTAATGCTGATTTCCAGGTGCTCTGAGAGTTTAGCACACCATCCCCTGGCCAGGTGCTGGTAAAAGCTGGCCTTGGTGCTCAGCCTGGTTCTTTATGCACACACACAGACCCAGCAGAGGAAGCAACACACTGTGGACCACTGATGGCTCCAAACAGGATGCCCAAGGTCAGGTACATGCAGCGTCTGAAAAGGGCAACACCAGAGTCTTTGCAGATCTACCTAATACATATAAACAAATAAAAAGAAGCAGCCAAAACGTGAAGACAAAGAAACAGACCCCCAAATGAAGGAACAAGAGAATTTTCGAGAACAACTGGATGAAACGGAGACAAGCCATTTATCAGTTAGAGAGTTTAGAATAATGATTATGAGAATACTTGATAGATGAAAAAAGAGATAGAAACAACAAAAAAAGGACCAGTCAGAAATAAAGAATGCAATATTTGAAATAAATAATATACTGGAAAGAATAAACTGTAGGTTGGATGAAGCAGTGGATTGAATCAGTGATTTGGAAGACAAGGTAGAAAAAAACCCAGGCAGAGCAGGAAAAAGAAAAAAGAATTCTAAAAAATGAGGAAAGCTTAAGAAATATTTTGGACAACATGAAGCATAACAACATCAGCATTGTTCAGGAGTCATATATGCTGATTTGTGTCTTTAAAAGTTCACCCAAATAGCTTTGTGAACAACGGAATTCAGTGGAGGCAAAAGTAAAAATGTGGAGACCAGTTGGGAAGCTACATGTAATTCAGATGGCAGGTGTTGCTGCTCCTGGATGTTGGTAAGGTGCATGTTTAATTTTTAGCCACTACCTTTATTAATTTTCACTTGCACAATGAAGTCATTGCAAAACTTAATAAAACACGGAGTATTTGTTAAAATTATGATTGCCTTCATATAATCATTGTTTAATCTACTTGGAGATTGATCACATTTTTATATATGAGAGGGGATCCCGCAAAATAGAATTATCTTCTGGAGGGTGAGTCTCTTGTAGTATAGGCTTCCCCCAGTAGGTGAGTATTCAAGGAATCCACCTATATCAATGTACCAGCTGGGTTTTTTTTTTTTTTTTTGCGAGAGGCTGCATTTGGCTTCAGTGATTTTTTAAAAGACTCTTTCAGTGTGTTTTCCCATTTCGTGATGGGTAATTTATGAGTGCTGCCCAAACCATGGTGAGTGTTCAGCAGTTTTTGACCAAAAACAGCATGACCCCCCCCCCCCCATGCCCCACTCTCCTTATTCACCCAATCTTGCCCCAAGTGACTTTTGTTTGTTTGTTTTCCTGGATGACAAAAATCTTCATAGGGAAAAGGTTGCCAGTGTTGAAGAGGTGAAACAAAAACTGGCAGAAAAACTAAAAGGCATCAAAATTGATGAATTCAAAAACTGTTTTGAGCAGTGGAAAAAAACATCTTGACAGGTGTATTGCATCAAATGGAGAGTACTTTGGAGGTGACTGAAGTTTAAACATGTAAGTATTAATACACAATATTTTATAAATAAATTCCATAAATAAATTTTTCAGTCCCCCTTATATACAATAATTTTATAAGTAAATATAATAACTTTGGCTTTATTTATGTCACCAAGCTAACAGTTCTGATTTGCTCTACAACATGGTATTAGCTAGGAGATAAGTTAGGAGGTTTTTGTGGTAGTGCAAGTGAGAGATAATTGTGGCTTTGACTAGAGTTGTATCTGTGTAGATGGAGAAAAAAAGGAAAAATCAGGATCTATTTAGAGGCAGAGCCAACAGAATTGGCCGGTAGAATGTGAAAGCTGAGTGAAAAAGAATTAAGAATGGCTCAACAATTTTAGCCTTGGCCAATTTGGTGAATATTACTGCCATTTACTGAACTGGAGAAGTTTGGTGAAGAAATGGGTTACTGGGATGAGCAAGAATCAAGATTTCTGTTTTGGGGAGACTTCTGGTCAAGATGGAAGCAAAAGTAGACATGCTTCACTTCCTCATGTAGCCATGATTACAACCAGATCTCAAGACAAATAACACCCAGAACCACAGAAAATTGAGCTGTATGGAAGTCTGACAACCAAGAATTTAAAGAAGCCACATGCATCCAGACAGATAGGAGGAGTGGAGTCATGGGATGGGCTGAGAGGTGGTATGGTGAGGAGAGGCTGCAGCAGCAGTAGAACAGATGGTCCCACATTCGTGTATGGTGGTAAAAAATCAGGAGGGATACCTTGGGAGCCAGTGATCCCAGCCCTAGGCCAGACTGTACAGCCCAGGGTTCCAGCACTGGGAAGATAAATCCCCATTATTCATGGCTATAAAAACTAGTGGGGGTTGGGGCAGTGGAAGAAACTGCTGGATTTTTTCCACTTAAAGGGTCTGCACAGACTTAGAACATACGCAAACCCACCTACTCTGAGTTTCACCACCAGGGCAGCAGCTGTAAGAAAAAAGTGACTGGAAACTGGGCGAGTGCCAGGCAAACTTCTAGAAGCCAGGCAGCAGGCTGTCTCCTTGCCAAGCCCTCCCCACTCACAGAGCCACAAAGCAGTGAAGTTGGTTGCCCTGCCTTGGCAATTACCTAAGTCTCTGCCCCACACAATTTACAGGTACCTTTTCTACACAGGGTATGCTACTAAGACAGGGAGTAAAAGCGTCTCTACCTGATACACAGAAACGAAACACAGGGAAGCTGCCAACCTGATGAGACAAAGAAATATGGCTCAAATGAAAGAACAGAAAAAAAAACCCCAGAAAAACTAAACAAAATGGAAATAGCTACACCTATCAGATGCAGAGTTCAAAACACTAATGATCAGGATGCTCAAAGAACTCATTGAATGTGGCAAAAAATTAAGGGAAGAAATGAAGGTTACACTAAGTGAAATAAAGAAAAATCTATAGGGAACCAACAGTAGAGAGAATGAAGCTGAGGATCATATCAATGATTTGGAACACAAGTAAGGAAAAAGCATTCAATCAGAACAGCAGGAAGAAAAAAGAATTAAAAAAAAACAAGGATAGACTTAGGAATCTCTGGGACAACCTTAAACATATCAACATCTGAATCATAGGGGTGCCAGAAGGAGAAGAGGAAGAGGAAGAAATTGAAAACATACTTGAAAAAATAATGAAAGAAAACTTCCTTAATTTGGTGAAGGAAATAGATATACAAGTTTGGGAAGCACAGAATCCTAAACAAGTTGGACCCAAAAAGGACTACACCAAGACACATAATAATTAAAATGCTAACATTTAAAGATAAAGAGAGAATCTTAAAAGCAGCAAGAGAAAAGGAGACCGTTACCTACAAAGGAGTTCCCATAGACTATCAGCTGATTTCTTAAAAGGAACTTTGAAGGCAAGCAGATACTGGCAAGAAGTATCCAAAGTGATGAAAAACAAGGACTATAATGGCTAGATCACTCTGTCCAGCAAAGCTATCATTTAGAATGGAAGGGCAGATAAAGTGCTTCCCAGACAAGGTAAAGCTAAAGTAGTTCATTATCACCAAGCCATTATTACATGAAATGTTAAAGAGACTTATTTAATTAAAAGAATATCAGAACTATAAACCTTAAAAAGGCAAAAACTTCACAACTGTCAACAACTGAATCTAAAAAGAAAAAAAAACTAACCAAACAACCAGAAAAGGAAAAGAATAATAGGTATGAAGGTCATTTGGAAGGTTATCATCTGGGAGGGGGAAAGGGGAGAATGGGAGAACTAGTACAGGGATTATGAAGCATAATTGGTAGGAAAAAATAGACAGGGGGATGTTAAGAGTAATATAGGAAATGGAGAAGCCAAAGCACTTAAACACATGACCCATGGACATGAACTAAGGGAAGGGGGATTGCTGGAGGGAAAGCAGTATCGGACAGAGGCGGACAAAGGGCGAAAAATTGGGACAACTGTGATAGCATAATCAATTAAATATACATTAAAAAGATTTCTGTTTTGGTAATGCGAGGTTTGAGATACCTCCAAAACCCAGATGGATTTCTAACAGGTGATTAAATATAGATGCCTGGAGTGTAGGTGTCAGGTAAGGGGAAAGATAATCTATAAACTGACCGGGAGTTCATGCCACAAAGATACTCCCTGGAGGTATGAATGATGAGGTAAGGCAAATAAACCCAGGAGAAAGGCGTATGAAGATTCTGAGAGGGTGGGGGCTTAGATTATCTGCTTTCCTAAAGGCCTTACTCTTACTAGCATTCTCAGATGGAGAGGTGCTTATTCACTACAAAATACTGAGATTTTTATTGTGACTCCACATGGTTAAATGGATATTGGTAAGAGTGGATAGAGGTGTCCTAGATTTCCTTTTTTTAGAAAGGGCTTCAAAGAATGCACAGTTCATAAGCCTCCAACTTCTGGTTTTTGTGTAGTCTCCATTCGTTTAGCCCATGCTGTCTTTCTTTTTAACTCTCCGGACATACTCACTGAGACCAGGTAAACACTTGAAGTCAGCTGATATTTTCATCAGGATAGGTTTAGAAGATGTGTAAACATACCATAATGGTTGGAGGCCTTTCTCTTGCATCCATGAACTTGAGACTGGGTCCAAAGACTTTACTGAAATACTCTGAGCTCTGAAGTTGACCTCTCATCAGGTAACGACAACACTCCAGTTAGTCAACACCCAGGAGGAAAAAATGCAAATGATGAAGTGTTACTTTGTAGTGCTTGGCACTTTCAACATTTTTTGGGTCTCCTCTAGTCTATTCTTCAGTCTCTTTCCTTTCCCACTTCTTTTCTATCCACTTATATCACTTTTTAACAGTTCATCACAAAGGGAAAGTAAGAATTGGATGGTCTGCCTCTCATTTTTTAACACCTTTGACTAAAAGTAGCTCTGTGACTGTAATCACTTCCAGAAAGAACTTATATTGAGTGCCAGTAAATTGACTGTTGCTTCTAAGTATATGCATGTATAGGGGCATCGGGGCAGAGGAGTAAGTTGTGTTTTTTATTTTTGCTGCCAAGACTGTACTATTTCCTTGTGCTCCTGGTCTTTATTTTGAGGTACCAAAATCTTTTTAATTTTTATTTATTGATATGTGTATGTGCAAGAGAGAGAGAGAGAGAGAGAGAGACATTTGTTGTTTCACTTATTCATGCATTCATTGGTTGATTCTTATATGTGCCTTGACCAGGGACTGAACCCACAAACTTGAACAACACTCTAACCAACTGAGTAACCCGGCCAGGGTCCCAAATCTTCTATCTGATGAGATTGAGGAGAAAATATATTTGCTTCCAGAAGCCTGTGTGTCTTTTACCTTGGGTTCTCTCTCTTACTTGCACCTTAAGTTTTATGTCATTTATTTTTAAATCAGAACAGAAGAGCACATCCATCATCCATCCATTCATTTGTTGTTCAGTCATTTATTATTTACGCAGTGAGTACTGATGTCTACTTTGCACTAAACTGAGAATTATAAGAACTTTAAGAGAGATGATTTAAAATTATTGCTTCAGTAGTGTTCATGATTTTATAGGGTGTTATAACTTCCAAGGGGTAACCATCTAAAATGTAATTTAGGGAAATATTTGATTAGGTTTGTGATGGGGTAGGTTAGCCTGAAGTTAAAAATAGTCAGAAAATTCAGAATAAGTGAAAGACTTTAGTGGGAACGAGGTTAGTCACTGGTAGCTTTTCAGAAGAAACAGTCTTGAAATGGCCTTGAAGGAAGCTTAAGGTATGGGTAGGTCATCAAGTGTGCAGATCATGACATTTCAAAACATTTTAGTTCCAATTCACTATGAGAGTAAAAAAAAATCTCTGCAAGAGTTATAGATGATAGTCTTGGTTCTGCTTCTTATTATTGTGTTAAAAGCTATTCACCAATCCTTCTGTGTGTTTTAAATATTAAATTCAAATCTTTTTCCCCATACTAAACATCTTAATGGCAAGGTCTACATCCACCCTATTTTAATATCTTTCTTGGCAGGTTACACAGGACTACGCATGTAATAGACACTCATTAAGGTGCCTAGGAGAGAGGTGTGCCATACTCCTGAAAAGTATGAACTTTGGAGCTAAGATATGTGTGTTCAATTCCAAGTGGTGCTCACTTCTTCCTAGCAGTATGACTAATTAGTTAAATCTTCTGTCTCAGCTTCTTCATCTTAAACTGGGGATAATAGCACTACCTGCTTCACAGCATTGTTGTGAGGCTTAAACAAGATAAAATATTGAAAAAATTCTTGGAAAGTGTCTGGATCACTATCATTATCATCATCATTATCACCCTAATCATCATGATCAAATGTTTATGGGAATAAAATGGAACCACAGCAACCATTTTAGAAAGCGGAGATGGATGGGTAGTTTAGGTAAGTTAGGGGTAACAGATAAAATATTTTAAGTGTTAACGTGAGTAATTTAGTAGATGGGGGTGATCAGCAGCCCTTTGGTAAGGTAGCTTCAACCTCAGGTCCAAGGGCCAAATCGTTCAGAGTTAGAGACTCAGGGCCATGGTGGAGGAGGAGGCTATACAGTAATTAAACATAGTGAAGAGAACAGATAACCAACCATGAAATAAATAACTTTACATATTTGGTGTGCTAAGGGCTTTTATATCAAAAGCAACATTTGTGCCCTCATTTATTCAGCAAACATTAATTATAGTACTATCCTAGGTAGGGCTATCAAATTATTTAGTTGTTCATCTGTCCTCTTAGAGTTTATGGTTTTGTGGGTAGCCAGATTTCAAACAACTTCAGCAATGATGGGTGTGAAGATAGGGAGACACAGAAGGCTGTGGGAGGTATCTCTCAATCTGTTTTCACTCCCTACCCACTCCATGCTGTCAATTGATGCATTTGGGACCCTTCAGAATTTGGCTCAAAGCCTACCCTCCACCGGAAATCATTGTTGGCAGTTTCATCAGTTTTATTTTCTCTTATCTTTAACACTATCACTCTACAAAAGCACACTGATACTCTAAGTTTTTGCATTCTTCTGAACTTATACAGCTTCCACTCAAGAAAATAAGGAACAGTGCTCTGGAACACAATGTCTGCTCTTACTTTTTGCGTCCTTCTCTGAAAATTATTCTTGAATTAGAAATTGATCTCTTTAAAAATATACTCATTTATATCTTTTCCCAGAGATCTTTTGAAGTCTGAGGTGTATCTGTGGAGTCAGCTTTCACTCATCACTTTTTACCCCATTTTTAGTAGAGTATTTCCTGTATCTCTGCTCTTTGATGAACATATTTTATATTCCTTTTATCTGGGAGAGCCAAGTCCCTGATGAAAATTGGCAAGTTGGATATCCTGGCACCTTAAAGAAGTAGGCTTTTCTGGGTTTAATTTGCAGTGCATTTTTCTGTGATGAGAACAAGGCTAAAAATGTAGGATACAAGTTTGTTGAACTACTACAGATCTCATTTATTTCAGGAGCAGAAGAAATGAAAGTCCAGCTCATACTACATAAAAATGAATAATCTTAGTGAATACTGTTAATAAAATTGAAGCCTTAACCAACACTCTCTTAATCTCCTTCAACTTGATGTGGTGTGAGTTAAGAGTCACAGAACAGCAAATCCAAATTAACAACTGTAAACCTCTGAACTTCATGCTCAAAGTGGTTGGTTACAAGAGAGCTAATTCTTACAACATGGTGAGACAAGCAATTATCTATTGCCTCTTATACTAAGACTAATCTCTGCACTGACTCATTTTAGACCCTTTCTTTCTCTGGAAAATACCATCTGCATAAACTGTAAGGTCCATGATACTGATGATCTATCTGCTGAACATATGCAGCACAGATGGTTGAAGACATTATCTGCCCATTCAATTGTTACATGATTCATTTCTGCCACCTTGCTGCCCATGCAAACACAAGGCTGTATAAAGCCAGTCCCTAGGTCTTTCCTCATGTTGATTCATGGAGGCCACTTTTTGTGGCTGGCTGTGGAAGGGTACAAGGACCAGCATCCTCAGACAATGTTGCCTAAATTCCTGGCAGTGTTTTCTTAGGAAATAAGAAAAAGCAAAATGATATCATTCAGGTAATGTCCAAGTTACATGTTCAGTCTCATAAAGATGGTTGTTTGGGACTCATTGGGAATTGACTGCAACCAAAGCTCTGGAAAATTCAGTGTACATTCTCCACCAGCTGGGTGTTGGAGAGTCTTGCCCTGTACAGATAATTAGGAAACAAAGAGAAGCTGAGTGAGGAGTATTAAAAGCAAATACTGAAGACGAAAAGGCCCTTATTGACCTCGAGTGTTGCTCCTTCCACCATCTCCATGTCTTAACCAATGGCCAGCATTTGCAGTTTGGGTAGTCTTCATCTCTCAGTGAGGTGAATCACAAATGTTTCTATACAGATATTTCTTAATCTTGCTCTTATTTCATGGATCCAGAAAAAAAACCCAAAACCCAACACTATACAAATTGAGTTTTCAGTCCTCCAGTTGACTGTATTAGAATGTCATATTCATTAATGCATCTTTGCATTAATTAGGCCTAGGCATATCTGGATTAAAGCCAGGTGAGTTGAAAAGGACACACTGAGAATCTATGGTCTTTACCACAGTGTTTTCCTGTTTCCATTTAATTGAATTTTAAGTGGATTCATAATGAATAAGTAAAACCCATGTGCTGTTTCTGCCACTTGGTTTTAATTAGCGACTGGGAAGAAGAAAGTCCTGGTTTAACTTAGCAATGAAAGGGTTATTGAAGCCTGAGGAGAAATGAAACGACATGCTGTGTTAGGTTTTATTTTGGGTTACTTTTCTCTCATTTCTTTGAATTTGTTACACACTAGTTGTGTGCCACACACTGTGCCGGAGACATAGCATTCCTGTCTTTGAGGAACTGACACAGTAAAAGATCACTCTTTTGTTTAGACTTATATTTTAGAAGTCTTTCAAGAAAGAAACCTCTCCAGGAAAAGTCCTGACACTGACAGTAAAAACAAATATGAAAGTATAGTAGATTAAGTATGCTTTATGCACTCTATACATTTCTACAAACGACCATTTTTCTGGCCAAAATGACTTTCCACTCTCATTGAAAATATTGGTTATTATATATTCTGTTAAGATATTACTAAGTGTAAGGAATACCAAACTCCTAAATAATCAAAACAGATAACTTTTACATAATTTATACAAAAATGCCATGTACCAAAAACACTTGTGACTTAGTTGTGTTAAGGAGAGCCCAAAGATAGTTGGGATTCTGAGTGAGGCTCTGCAGGGAACAAATAGGTATTTAAAAAGGAAGAATCTTTTACTATTTTGGCCTATGTAGCTGCTCCATACTATTTCACCCTTTGCCCTTTGCTCTTTCCTTTTATCTGGGAGATGCTAGTGTGGAGTAAATAATGTGGTGAAGTAGCTTTGCTTTTTATATTTCCTGAGGCTATGACTATTTTACAGAGATTCGTTCCACTGGAAGTCTCAGGTTTCCTGTTTTTATTATCCACACTTTACATGGTGGTTTAGACTAAATTGGCCATTACAGAGTTTGGAGAGCAGTCTATTTAACACAGTAAATTGCACTGCTACTTCCATACCCATCTCTCACGGCCCAGGTTCTGGGGATGCTCACTAACAGCAAAAAAGACATCAATACCTCACTTGCCACCTATTTTTGAAGTTAGCTCCTCGGTCATGGTTATCTGGAAACAGGTAATTTGGAAGGAGAGATGGCAATTGGAATGTAATTTCCCTTTCATCAAGAGGAGGTCCTTCACAGTTTGGATTGACCAGCCCTGGAGCAGAGGTGCTGAAGGCTTAGTGATGAGCTCACATTGCCTAGTGAACCTGTGGCAGGGGAAGAAAAATCTCTTTACACAACCATATCATAACATTAACCAGATCAAGTCCCTAGTGGACTCTTGTAAATAGAATTTCTCTTCTAGAGGATTGTCAGCATACTCAGCAAAGAGTACAAAATTATCTGCCCCACATGCATGGTAATTTAGCTAGTCAACAGCAGGAGAAATGGTAATATGTATGTACACAGAGCTTCATAATAACCAATAATGAGGTAGACACAGAAGATAACCCAGCACAGAATAATTAAGTAGAAGGAAGAGGGAGATGATGTTTGGAAATCATTGTGATGAGACCATGCCTTATCCTGGGGCATCAAATGAGGACTGATGGTATCCCTGCATCCACTCTGTGTGCTCCCTTGCCAAGGGCACACAAGCTATGTTTATTGTCCAGAGCTGTGGCTTGTGGCCACTCATTTATCTTCCCAGCTGACAAGAACTGTTGTGGCCTCAAACTCCTTCTGTTTTTGTAACTTCAGCAATATGTCAGTAACTTGTTAAGTCCATAGATGGAGGAGAATTTGGAAAACAAAAATGAAAGCAATTCAGGCACTGTCAATGTGGATCTTTCTAGTTTACAGACATTTCTGGAACTCCAAGGGCAGTATTTGCATGTTATGCCAATGGCAAACTTAGGCAGTTAGCTTATGATGTAGGAGGCATTGTTGTCCTCATTTTTAAGCAACAGAAGAGGGTTGTTTTGTAGTAGACAGGGTTCTTAAATCTGGGAGGATTCATGTCCTGTTAACCCTGTCACTGACTGGGATGACTCCAAATATTTGCAATTCTACAAATCTTTGTGCACTCTTTGTGCAAATCTTTGTGCAAATCTTTGCATCACTTCCTTACTTTCCCTGACTACCTCCTCCCTCTGGTATTATCCCTGGGTCTTGATAAGGTATCAAAGAACCACACACAGGAATAAGTAAAGAAAATCCTACTTGTAATAGTATTTTGGAGGAGGATGTGATCCATCTGAATACATTTTGTTTGGGTTGGCTTTCCCAGTCCTTTTCTGACCTGTACTCAAAAAATAAGTTTCAACTAATCACTGGGGTGTACACCTGAAAGTAATATAATATTGTATGTCAACTGTAATTGAAAAATAAAAACCATTAAAAAACCAAGTATCAATATAAACTGAACTTAGCATAAAAATTTTGAACTAAATTAAATTAAAAAAATAAAATTGTATGTTTGGTCAAGCTGCTCTCAAGAATATTGCATTTTCACTTTTCATGTTTTTAATATTTCAATTTTAGGAGCATGTTTTTTAATATGATAACATATTAGTGTAAGATAATATGTATGTGATTTATAAATAAAGGCACATGTATTAAAAAATAAGTTTTATTTGAATTTACAATTGTGCCCTCTCCACTGAAATGATTTATTGGGTGTGTGTGTGTGTGTGTGCGCACACACACATGCACAGTATGCTTGTGAGCATGGGTGAGGGTTGTATAATTTATAATATCTCAGTAGTGTAGTAATTTTATGGGAGTTCTGTAGAGATGCCAGTGTTTTTCATTGTGATAAACACAGATGTTAATCATCAGGGTTTCTCTATCTCTATAAACAAACAAACAAACAAATCTGACAACTGTCACTGATTCTAGTGATTTGACAACTGTGATTGGTAGCAGTTTGATGAGGTGGCTGTTTGGAACACATTTGGATCTTCTCAACATTTCTTATTTTCTCTCTACCAATCATAGACTAAGAAACCCTTGAAATTATCCACAGGTGCTTCTAATGGTGGGTAAGCAACTCAGATTCCCATGACATGAAGAAATGAATGACAAGATGGGAAAGAAATGTGCTATTGATTCCACCCCCTGAGTAATGAAACAGTAAGCTGGAAAAAAGTCCAGTGTTCCTCTGTGAGCATCATCTGGGTTATGAATATGTTCATGGTTTATAGTTTTTTAAAATGTGCATTTGGGAAACTAAGCATCCTTTCCTCTGCTTAGGTCCATCTATATTAGGGGACATTTGTGGCTGTGATCCATGAGTGAAAGGTGAGAAAAGAGCCCCTAACTTTCCTCAACTATATTTCTTTTCTCCCAAGTATAAGACAAGGGCAAATCATAAGAAATCCCAAACTTTTGTGAGACATGACTAGTTGAAGGAGAAGTAAACAGACTCAGAGTTCCTCTGAAGTGTAACAGGATAAAGAGGCAGTGAACTAAATCCTGCAGAATGAGTAGAGACATAAGCAAGAAAAAATATCCACATATTTCTGAGCTTTGCATTTGAGCCACAGGCTAGAAAGCCGTGATCCCAAATTCTCATTTTTAGCTCTTGGGTATCCTTAGCCAACTCTTCTAATGGCCTTGTAGCATTAGTTATTTATAATCCATTTATTCCATATTTATTTATTGAGAAATCTCTGAGAGGGCAGTTTGTTTCTTGTTTCCTATTATGGAAATGCCATTTCCTACTTTGGAAGGGAATAGGAAGCACTCACTGGTGGCAAGTAGAAAAATTGGTAAGTATGGTCAAGTTAGACTCGTGTCCTGTCCTGACTGCGTGTCTCACTTGGTTAGAGCATTGTCCCGTATATCAAAATGTTGAGGGGTTCAGCTCCCCGTCAGTGTGCCTATGGGAGGCGACTAGTCAATGTTTCTCTCTCACATCAATGTACCTTTCTCTCTCCCTCCCTTCTTTTCTTTTTCTCAAATCAATTTAAAAAACACATTATTTGGTGAGGATTTAAAAATTGTGTTTTTATAATAATACTATAAAATTTTTGGAATCCATAGAGTCACATTTCCTAATATAAAATATGTCTATAATGCTTTTTCTAGTGTACACATTTGTTCATACATATTGCTTTATGTTAAAATGGTTTGAGCTGATAGCATCTGCGGTGTACATCAGTGCATCCATAGTGGGAACAAAAATATTAAGTAATTACAAATAGCTGCTGCTCCAACTTCCTGAGTAGTTTCTGGATTCAGCCATTAAATTAATACCTAGCAAAGCAAGGTCTTCCTCTTACATCAGGGGACTCTGTATTTTGCTTGGTTGGTGTATGTGCCATATCTGTTGCTAAACATTTTGAATGTCATGCTGCAAAGAAGAAAGCACACACATACACCCCCATTCTCTCTCTTTCTCTCACACAACACACACATGCACACATATTCCTGAGCATTAATTAGACAGACATGTTAAATATCAGGGCCCTGTGCTTCCAGAAAGTTTCTTTGAAGGTACTTACTATACATTTTTATAACTAATAATCCTTATCCTTATTTTTAAAGTGTCCTTTTAATATTAATGTTCTACCTTAAGGTAACATTTTTTTGAAAGCAGCTCAAAATATTCAAGTTGCAGGTGATTATACATTCTCCTTACAAGGTAAATATAGCAATATGTTATTATTCACATTTTGGGCAACTTTCAAGCTCATATTAGTGACTTTCTTGCAGAATTAGACGTTATCAGTGTGTCTTCCTATGTTTTCTGACTATTTGGATTCGTAGTGTGTACATGAAATCATTACCAACTGAACTGAACAAATCATGCTTTTATCCCCAGAATGTTTCAAGTAACATGATTTTTGCCTCTGATATTTTCCACTTTTCCCCATAGTGTTTATATGAAAATATTTCATTTAAGCTTTATTGAAGTAATTTTCAGGATCAGTTACTCTATACTGATATTGATTAAGCCATGAAAAATATGGCTTGTGATTAAAGCAGCATCATATCTTGATCTAATAATCATGTTCTTTGGCAATTTAATATTGTCCATATATATCTAGTCCCACAAATCCCATATTTAGTTTACTAACCAGAAATTATTAATGGATTTTGAAACGCTTAGGTTTGGTTAAGTTTACAAGATTCAGATCAGACAGATTTGGGTTCAATGACCAGCTTCCCATGACATTTCCCAAGCTACTTAATTTTTCTAAGCCTCTTTTTTTTTTTATTTGCACAACGGTAATTGCAAAAGAAACTATTTCACAGGATTGTCAAAGGACTGAAAAAAGTGATGCATGAAAAGTGATTAGCACAATGCCTGGTATAATTATATTAATTATTATTACATTTTATTTTCCTTCACATTATGTAATAAATATTTTCAAATGGCATTTCCTTCAGGTGTTTTCCACTAGAAAATTCAAGGAATATTCAGCTTGATTCAACAGCATTTTGAGCATCTCTTTTACCCAAACTTTTGAAATATTTCTTTAGGAAAAATATTCCCAGGAGAGGAATTAAAAAATAAATATTCCTCTAGGAATGTAATACTTTCAACAACAACAAAAAAAGTGTAGTTCTATCCCTGCACCTGACTGATCCACTGGTGCACAGTCTGTGACTCATTAGCTTAAGACACACCAAACTTAGATAAGTGTACTCAGTGACTTATGCTAAGGAAGACATGAGAGTATTTGCAAGTTAATATGGATAGTTAACTTGAAGTGAATTGGACCATCTCAAGTCTGTTCTTCAGGCCTGAATGTATTGTTAAAGCCTAAAGACAGAAAGAGATAGAGCCAAGGGGTGAAGAGAAAGTCAACTGTGTAAAGCCCAATGGTGATAGGGCTTAGGCATGCTTCCAGGTAATAAATCAAATTTAGCAACTCACAATGGAAGATAATTTTGAATGTAGTTGCAAGTTTTCCAAGGCTCTCTATTGTTTTTCTTTATTATTTTTTCTGCCATAGAATTCATTTCTCATTCCATCTCACAAAGTTTTATATTTAACTTTTATACCATCTGTTTATAATACTTCAAGTGATAAAATATACTATATTTTATATTGAAGTCCTTTTGGTTTTACTAGGCAATAACTTCCTTGAGGACAGGTATTACTCCTGATTTATTTTTGTATCTGTTATAGAGTCTAGCATTATGCCTTCTGATAATAAAATTGATGATAAATATGTTACACTGACATAAGTTGGAAATAATATCAATGAGTTCTTTGAATCTGGCAAATATCTAAAGATCATGGTGCAGGATTTGGCACTGAGTAAACATTTGTCCTTGTAGTAGCTTCTTCAGTGGGCTTTGCTACATATACAGGTGAGTCCAGATATTCAGGTATAAGTTTGTAAGTGGGAAGGAGAGTTCATAACATAAATACATATTTAATTAAGATACAAGAATCTTCTATAACCCTATAGTAATTTATATTGTTGAAGGAGGATCCTATAAATCTCATTTCTCTAAAATATTCATGTTGACAGAACAGTATTAATAAAAATTCATGAGCACTTAATCAAACCTACTCTATTCCCAGCGAGGGAACTTGCCTGGGTTGTGGGCCAGGGCCCTAGCTGGGGGCATGCTAGAGGCAACCAATTGATATTTGTCTTCCACATTGATATATCTCTCCCTCTTTTTCTCTCTCTCTTCCCCTCTCTCTAAAAATAAATAAATAAAATCTGAAAAAGATAAAACTGTTAGTGGGAAAGGGGCTGGAAAATGTCTATGTAGTTCTCATACATTTCTAGGGGCATCAGCACCAATCGTGGTAAAAGAATTAACATCTTAGATAAGGCAAGAAAAGGAAATGACAGCTGTCTGTGTCATTCCCGTTGTTAGGGGTCTTCTCATCTAATAACCCTGCCTTTTACTTTGCTTTGTCATCTGTAACACTCGTGGTTTTCCCCAGGGTTCTCTATTACAGTCCTTGCTCTGACTCATGGGCTAAACCCACGCACAGCTCACACTGGAGCTTTTCAGCTCCGTTTACCCCGAGGAGTCTCTCTGAATTCCTTTGCCTTTGCTCTGTCAGAGAAGAATATTCCTCTGAAGGAAAGTGCTGGCTGGATCCCTGTTGTCACCTAAGCCCCTCTCATTTGATGAAATCCTTGATCCCTCTTTCAGAGAGGCATTCAGCAGACTGAAGCTGAAACAGTGAATTTTATCTGTAACTAAAGCATACGTGAATTTGTGCTTATTCTGTGGCATTCTAGAAAGCACTGTAACTTTGGTCACTGTGTTGGAAAAGAGTTCCTCAGAAAGGGGGTGCTTGATGTAGAGAAGAAGAGCGTCTTGCAGCATGGGCAGATTGTTAGTGTTACATCAGTGAGGCAAGGATTTGTAAGTGAAAAGACTTGGTTCAAGGCGGCCCCAACTGGGGCCATGTTGTAGCCTCTGGGCTCACTTGAGTTCACCTGTGGCTGTGATGGGCACTTTCCAGGATGCCAACTCTTTCTACCTTCTGTTCTCTGGAACTCACCTGAGGACTTCACTGGACCCCCGAGAGTTTTCTCTGTTGCTCAGAAGTGAAGGAGAATTAAGGCCCGGGAGGAAAACCCTCAACCCATGGGGATGGGAGAGGGTGGATGGATGCCTGGCCTTCTAATTCTACGGTGAGAATATTCAGAGGCATGTTCCACAGGGTTTCTCAGAGGGTCCCCTGCAAAACTGAAGGTCTCACTAACACAACCAATCTGAAATTTTTCCTTCCCTGTCTCACTTTCCCTATCCTTCATGCCAGTTTCTGAAGATCATTTTTCAAAGAAACTACTAGCACCCAAATCTTTTTCTTGGTATCTTATTTGAGAAGAATCCAACCTAACACATGGTCCTAATTATGTAGTTAACTGGTATCGAGACTCTGAAGTTATTTTATTTTCTTGGCCTAGGTTTCTTGACCTATGAGACAGTTGAGCTAAAATGAGAATTTTCTTATTTATTGAGCTGCAGAACTCTTTTTTAAAAATTAAATCTTAAAGCCTTAAAAAGAGAAATAGTTGAAAGTAATGCACACATTTCTTTGATAATTTAAAGCATTTTTGGTCTGTATGGCAGATATTTGTTTGTAGTTCACTGAGGTGCTATTCTTACAATTCCTTGTAGCACAATTTTAGAATAGCTTGACTACAAGATATTTAAGGCCCATGGAAAATTTAAAAGTCTGTGATTCTTCTGGGGATTAAGGTCCCTGAGGAGCTTCTTACCTCGACCCTAATCTCTGGGTTCCTTCCCAAACTCCAAACCCACTCAGACTCAGTTTAGAATCTTACTTTCCCATACCATTTTTCTCCCTGCCACCAAATGGCTATGTGAATATGTGCATTCATGTTATGTGTTACCATATGCAAAGAAAAGGTCAGAAATATAATTTCCTGGCTTGTGGCATACCAGTTTCTCAGGAATTTTAGTACAGACTGTACATTCTGATGGTATACTGGGTGAATATGAGGGCAAAAAAGTAATTCTCACTTCATATTTTTACTGCCTGGTCATGAATTTTCTGGCTTTTTTACCTGTTATTTATCTAAAGAACACACTCAATAATATTTTTAGCTTTAAAACATATAAAAATATAGGGTCTGGCACACATAATGCCCCCTTTTTATTACAAAGTCTTTTATTACAAAAATCATAAGCATGTGATTCTGCAACATAATAATATCATACTGAAGCATACCAGCTGATATTTTAGATGAAATGTTCAAATTAAAACTATAAATTATTACATCCATATTATTACCCTACCAACCACATCCAAGTAGGCGTTACTTCTGCCAAACCCTATATAAATTTCAGGAAGACTACGTGCTATAACTTTTTTTTTTGCTTCCAATCTTAACTCCTGGCCATTGATTAATATGCTTCTCAAAAGTTGTTTTTCCTTTCTACTAAAAAAAAGGTATTTTTTAGTAGAGTTTGAAAGTAAGAAGGTTATTTCCCTAGAAGTATCCACAGGCCTCTTTATTTCCTCCTTTCCCACTCTCTCTGCCTAAGCTGGGGTCTGGACTTTCATCAGCCTGTCTTCCCCTATTATTTTCCTTAGAAGACTTCAGGACACCCCATTGTCTTGCAGGTAAACCGCTAAACCTCAGCCGCTTGCTTTCTCTGGGACTGGTGCCAGCACATCTTTCACCTCGCCTATCTTCCTGGGGACATTTTCTCTTCATCTCTTAAACCCTGCACTTTAGCTTAACTTTAGAAATACATAGGGAAAATAATCCTCTCTTGTATTTTTATTTTCTGGAGGAAATAGCAGTTATCTCATTTCCATTGTTCATCAAATCTTTGCCTTTTGGATCACACCTTTTTCCTTGTTAAAAAAAATGTGAACTGAACAAAGGATCTGATGAAGAACTAAATTTGGAGAAGAGATAGAATAACATCCACCCTATTTAACTTATTCATATCTGATAGCACATATACAAGTTCTGTTAGGAAGGATTATTTCTCCAAAATGATTGTTAGTGATGTTATTAAGGCATTTCTCAGTGAACCTGAAAGTTTACAATGTTAAAAAGAGGATAATTTATATACCCATCTTAACCCAGCCATGACGTCCCACATTTCCAGGGGAGCTGATGGCCATGGCTTCCTTTCGTGAGTTCCTTTTACAAGTTCTTCTTTTTTGCCCCACAATTTTCTGTAGTATTTCAAAGCTTTGAAATATAGAAGAGCAATATGTCAACACAACATTTTGGAAAAAACATCCGTCTCTCTCTTTGGCAGAGCTTTTCTTGAGCACTTCATTTGTGCGTGTTGCCCTTTAATTTAGTCTCTGAGCTCTCAAGATGCACCCCCTAGGCAAACCACCCAGGCTGCAGAGTGTGGGTTTCTTGTCTCCCACACCTGGCTCTTAGTTCCTTCAAAGCAAAAGCTTGTTGCCCAGGTCTGACCAGCATGTTGGGTAGGTGGTAGCTCCTTGGTATATGCTGGCTGAATAGATCACTAAGTTATTGGAACATATGTCCTTTAGATGAGGCCTCATTAAGAACTTTTTGAATAGCTGGAGATTTTACGATTTGGCTCTTTTTCAGAAGCTCTGATCAGTTTTCTTATTATTCCCATTTTCACATGAACTGTGGATCTGAAATTTTTCTCTGACTGTGCTTGGCTCTGATGGCACCCCAAGCTTTGAGCCTGCTGTCTTTCTTTGTGTGATTCTAATACTTTATCTCATTCTTGGTCTGGCTCTTCCACCTCAGATACTGATGTGAAAATAAAATTCCTTTAATTTACATTTCTCTATCATGAACAGCTCCATGTTTATCTGTGTTCATCTCAAGTGTTGGCCCACGCCATGTGGAGAAGACCCAGGGGTCTGTGATAGGTGCCAGGGTGTGGTGCACTTACCACAGTTTAGTTTGGGGGCAATCCAGTGAGGGAAACAACTATTTTCTTTCCTGTTTTAGTTCCAAAATCCTTCAGCAAATTAAACCAATGTGTCTTTGCATTGTGTTTCATGTTATTTCTGGGCAGGAATCACTACTGATGTGTTATTCCCTTTCATACCAGTGTTCCTAACCGTTGGCCAACATGTAGCCATAGGTATGGCAGTTGACAAGTTTCATATGTTTTCTCATTTCACTTTTTCATATTTTCCTCTTTTGTGGAACTTCTCTTTGCACATTTCTTTCTAAGTTGTTTTCATTTTTTTTATCCTTTTATTATGACACCACAAGATGTTGCCAGGTCATGATCTTAGAATGATGGATGGTCCCTGTGGGCCTCCCGAGAACCACATGTTGTTATCATCCACTTGGGGTACTAGGAAGAAGAGGCAACCCAGTGCAGGTTTTGCATTTGTTCTGTTTCTTTTTCACTAATCATCTCAGTTTGCCTCTTCTGGTGATGATATGGTTGGACAGGACATTTCCCTTCTTATTAACTCTGTTTTCAGATGGTGGCAGATGTCAACAATAAGAATAATTATTTGCTGCATTGTGAAAATAATAATTATTTGCTAATTCTGTGTTGGGCTATGCTCTGTGTACTTCATACACATCTTTTATCTAATCTCCACCACAATCTTAAAAGTTAAATATTGTCCCCTCAGTTTCTCTAGAGGCCTCTGGTTACCTTTCTTCTCTGCTTGCTAACCTGGTGTTTTCTGCCCATTCCTGCTACGTGCCAGTGTAATATGTAATACAATGTCATATATGTAATATGTTATTATGCAATGTGCAATTTTATGAGCAATAGTACTAGGATAATTTGTCCTCATATGTAAAATATCATGTTTATTACATGCCATATTGACTGATGAACACAATAGAGGATCATTACTATTCATATTATTTCATTTTCTTATTTAGTAATTTTGATCCTGCCTGTATATCCAAGATAGCAAAAGGAAGAGGTAAAATGGCATGTGGAACTGTTTCTCTCCATTTTAGGATGACATCTTCCTGTGTTTTCTTTTCACTGTGTTTCTTCTCACTCCTCTCACCCTAGTCCTAACCCCCAAACTCACCCTTGCCACATCTTTCACATATACCATGCATGGGAGGCAGACTTTTTTTGACATGTCTTTTAAACACATGACTTACTGTATATTCTTCTGGCCAGTTGATGAAGAACCTGAAGAATAGAACAGTACAATGACTTGTTGAGTTTATAGAAATATGAAATAATAAGTGAGCCATGGGTTTATTCTTCTTGAGGTCTCACTCAAATCTCACTCCCTGTGAGGAAGCTTCCTTGAGTCCCCTTTCAGTTTCTCCTAAGACACAGTTATGCCCTCCTGCCTCTGTTATTTCGTGTCACTTTGTATATCCCTCCACACAGCATTTATCTCAGGGTATTGTGACTTGGAGGTTTATTTCTCTTCCCTATTAGACTGTGAGCTCCTTTATGGCAAACACTGTGCCATTTATCCACACATCCCCTGGGCCCAGAAGAGCATTTGGTGCTCTGGGAATGACAGCATCCCTGCTGTGCAGTTGGCGGCTGTTACTGTTCTTGTTCCCCAAGGGGCTGCTTCATGTGGATCCTATTGCTTAGTGAGTGCTGATAAAGCAGGTCATCCTATTGACTCCGAAAAATATACGAGGCAATGTGGATTCCAACCATAGAAGCTTCATCACAAAAATTCCATTTTCAAGTGAAAACCTTGAGTTAAAACAGACCTAATCCACTGATGTTATGGAATCTCCTTTGTAAAAAACTATGAAATGAGTTTAAACACAAAGGTCAAATTTCACAATAAAAGTTTAATATTATGGTCGGTATTTTCTCAAGGCAGTGTGAGGACTTTGTGCATCACAGGCAAACACATACTCACACACATCTTTGCTGCTTAAAGTCATTCATGTGGTTGTATTAATATAAGCTTACAATTGACATATGAAACATTACCAAATTGTTTACATTCAGGGACCTCCAGCACAATTTCAGCTTGACCTGTGGTAGATTTCCTCATGCAGGCACAGAAGCGAAGCACCCCTATCCCAGGTTTTAACTCATAAGCAGAAGTAAGTTATTAAAGGAGGCAGGAGAGAAGAAAAAGAACTATGCTTCTAATAGAAGAAAGAAAGCAAATGTTGATTTAATCAATTGATTTACTTTTAAGTAAGAGAACAGATGTTTTCTCTTAAGTCCCTGGTGAAAATTCAGTAGGCGCCAGTGATACTTTAGGACCAGTGGCTTCTGATAAAATTTGGATTGGAGGTCTGGGCTGCTCTTGCTAAATAGACTTTTGCACAGCAGGCCCGTCACTGTGGTGTGATTTTTCTCCCGAGCTGAAGTGAGTCCTCTCTTCAGTTTGCATTCACTTTTGTTCTTTAGCCCTTAGAGTGGGAAAAGAATCATTATGCTGTTGTGTTGGTTGAAAACATTAATCATAAAGAATTTAATTTTCTACCTATAATTAGCCAGTTCAATCCTTCTTTGTCTAGAACAGCACAAACACCAATGGTGTCCTCTGCTCTTACCTGCGTTACAGGCTTCTCTTTGCACAGTGGAATTTGAAGAGCAGTTGAGGTGTTAGTTTCCCTGACGCTGTCTTCATAATCTGTCCTCCAACTACTGTACATGAACGTTAACTGAAACCCCACTCACTAAATCTTCAGAGGTTTCCTGCAAAGGCTTCTAAGATTATTCATTCCCCCAAGTACCAGCTTTTTTCCCCCAGCTTCTTGAAAATTGCTTGCAGTAATATGAGCCTTTTCCTTCTCATAAACACTCCAATTATGTTAATATTCCTGGAATTTCTTTATCAAGCACAATTTGTTATTACTATTTCAAGTAATATGTCATCTTCTTTGCCATTTTTTTTGACCAGACTGCCACCATCTGACATACAATTCTGCTAGACTGTAAACTATTTATGACCAAAAAAATGTCCTATACCATTTTATTTACTGAAGAGAGAGAGAGAGAGAGAGAGAGAGAGAGGGAGAGGAAAAGAAACTTCAGCTTGTTATTCCACTTATTTATGTATTCATTGGTTAATTCTTATATGTGTCCTAACTGGGATGGAACACACAACTTTAGTGTATCAAGATGATGCTCTAACCAACTGAGCTCCTATACTATTTTCTAAAATTTGATTTTTATTGTATTCTTTCCATTATCATTTACTGCCCTTTCATCCCCTCGCCCCAGTAATCACCACACTATTGTCCATATCCATGAGTCATTTTTCCTTTTTTGTTCAATCCCTCTACCCCCTAACCTCTCCCCGACCACTAGCTATCATCCTGTTCTCTGAGTCTGTCTCTAGTTTGTTTCTTAGTTCAGTCTGTTCATTAGATTCCACACATGAGTAAAATCATATGGTATTTGTCTTTCTCTGACTGGCTTATTTCATTTAGCATAATGTTCTCCAGGTCCATCCATACTGTCGCAAAGGGTAAAATTTTCTTCTTTATTACGGCTGAGTAGTATTCCATTGTGTAAATGTCCCATAGTTGTTTTATCCACTCATCTACTGATGGACACTTGGGCTGCTTCCTTATCTTGGTGATTGTAAATAATGCTACAATGAACAAAGGGGTACTTATGTTCTTTCAAATTAGTGTTTTGGGTTCCTCTGGATATATTCTCAGAAGTGGAATAGCTGGGTTGAAAAGCAGATCCACTTTTAATTTTTTGAGGATAGTAGCTGCACCAGTCTGTATTCCCACTGACAGTGCAAAAGTGTTCCCCTTTCTCCATATCCTCAGCAGCACTTGTTTGTGGATTTATTGATGATAAGTCTCCACCATTCTGACAGATGTGAGATGATATCTTGTTATGGGTTTAATTTGCATTTCTCTGGTTATTAGTGATATTGAGCATCTTTTCATATGTCTGTTGGCCATCTGTATGTCCTCTTTGGAGAAGTTTGATTTCAGGTCCTTGGTCTATTTTTTAAATTGGGTTGTTTGTTTTTTTAGGGTTGAGTTTATAAATTCTTTTTTTTAAGATTTTATTTATTTATTTTTAGAGAGGGAAGGGAGGGAGAGAGAGAGAGAAACATCAATGTGCGGTTGCTGGGGGTTATAGCCTGCAACCCAGGCATGTACCCTGGCTGAGAATTGAACCTGCAACACTTTGGTTCACAGCCCGCGCTCAATCCACTGAGCTATGCCAGCCAGGGCTTATAAATTCTTTATAAATGTTGGATATTAACCCCTTATCAGATGTATTAGCAAGTATCTTCTTCCATTCCATGAGATATCATATTTGGGTTGTCTTTTCATTTGTTGATGATTTCCTTTGCTGTGGAAAAACTTTTTAGTTTGATGTAGTCCCATTTGTTTATTATTTTTGTTTGTTTGTCTGTTTCCCTTGCCTGGGGAGATATATCCAATAAAATACTGCTATGAACAATGTCCAAGATTTTGCTGGCTATGTTTTCTTGTAGGATTTTTATAGTTTTGGGTCTAACGTTTAAGTCTTTGATCCATTTTGAGTTTATTTTTGTGTGTGGTATAAGAAGGTGGTCTAGGTTCATTTTTCTGCACATTAACTGTCCAGTTTTCCTAACACCATTGATTGAGTAAGCTATTTTTAGCCCATTGTATGTTTTTCCTTGCTCTGTTGAATATTTATCGACTATAAAGGTACAGGTTTATTCCTGGGCTCTGTATTCTGTACCATTTTAGAGTCCTCTGCAGAATATGGTTTCTAGTACACAGTGGGAGTGAAATCAGTGTTGGTTGAATGAAGCCAGATATCTCCTTGTAATTACTTATTGAAACTCATGTATAGGCAGGCTGTCTCAGACCTCATTGAAGAAATCAAGATAGCCACATAACCAAAAAAATATGTTCTTTGTTCCACATTTTCCATAAGGAACTCTTTTCTTGTCACCTTTGTATTTTATATTATCTGATAATCCATTTGCTTACAATCAGTCTGTATTGACACAAAAGAACCATAATATCTAGAACCATTTAGTGACTATTCTGTAGGACAAACTTGTCCTGCCTACTGGTACCACGGCATTAGCAAGATTAAAAAAACACATTTACAATTTAGTAATTTCCATTGTGTGGGAGATGGAATGAGTGACCATTTTCTGACACTTGCCCCAGTATCATGCAACAGTGTCTCTGATGAACTAAATTAAGTGAAGGGGATGCTAAAAACGATGTGTTAAGATATATGGAAACTCTGCTATGATTCCTTCCCAATGCAGCTATATTGGGTCTATTCTGATTTTCATACCTCACTGTCATTCTTTAATCTGTCCCCCAACTAAAACATCTGCAGTAGGAACAGGAGAGTGTTTCTGAGGTGGGAGCCTGAAAAATGCTTATTTGGATGGAGCTCACTTATTACTTGGAAGGAGCCCCTAAGGGGCAGATGTGTTGATAGTTTCCATCAGTAATGACCTCATAGGAAAGTTGTGTGCATCTCAAAAGCCACCACCACAGCTGGCACTGATTCAGGGAGAAGCTGGATCCTAAGTCCAGGTAATCATTGAGACAGAGCTACCCTGTCTCCTTTCTGGGTGATCTGGTTGGAGAAAAACATGGAAGAGGACCCTTTTAAAACTATACCTGACCTCTGGAAACAGAAAGCACTCAATTCCTCAGCCTCAAAATGTTTAATATGCATAATTTAGAAATATTAAAGTAGCTTTCTTCTTATGTTTTACTTTCTTCCTTTTAGGAAAAACCCCCACAATTAATTGTTCATTAATTCATGCATTCATTCATGAATTGCCTCAGACTTGGCGAGCACCTACTATATGATAAGTACTTGGGAGGCAACAGGAAGATGCTGTTGGGAACTGCCCTGCCTGGTATCAGAAGCTATAACCCGCTCCCCGCCCCCAAGGCTAAGGCTGAGGGAGTGACCTTGGACCGTAAGCCAGCAAGGACACAAAAGCTTATCTCCCCTGCAGGAGTGCTGCTTCTGTGGCTTCATTCATAACTGACCCCCAATGCTTGGTTGGTTAGCCAATGATGGGTAAGATTCCCCAAGGGGGGAACAACCTAAGACAGGCACGATCACATGGGAGGCCCCTAAGAAGGGACTTTGGGGGCTACAGCAAAAGGGGGTGATGGACCCTCGCCCTTGGCTTTGACAAAGCCTGAGTCCTCATCGTCTGGGAGAAAATCTCCTTATCTCTTGGTTGCCTTAGTTCCCTTGCTCCACCTAAGCCTGAAACAATGACAGGGTGGTGCAGCTCTGTGCTGAAAAGGGCGGGTTCCCTGGGTGATCAGGCCTAAGAAAGAATATGTAAAATCCTGTGAAACCTGCTTTGTTTAGAATGCTCTCAGTTGAATGATGAGGGTCCAGGGAAGATGTAAGTTTGTTCCTTAAAGTTTTTTACAGCTCTTTGACCCTGACTCAGAATAGGCCCTCAGACTTCCTTGTTACCTATTGTTTGATCCCTACTTCCTAGCAATGAGTAATGAGCTTTACCTGAATTCTTATGCAAATGAAACCAGTAAAAAGCCTCTCCGGGGGAACGGGATGCTCTCCCCACCAGAGCGAGTGGCCATTCCCTTCCTACTTCCCCACAGGACCTGGTTGTTTCTGTGTATGTTTTTCTTGCATGTTGATGAGCCATCTGCAGCATTCGGTGGTCACTGCTGGACGGTGATTGAGTCAAGATGTCAGAAAGCAAAGCATCACCTGCCTTGATGAAGCTTTCAGTCCATGACAGATTCAGGTCCTAACAAATATCATGTTGTACAAATGGAGAACCGTGCTCTGCAGAGAGGGAATGCTGCTTTAAGAAAGTCTATAATGAAAAAAATTACATATAGTTTTAGGGTAGGAAAGAATTGTTGGAGCTACATCCTTTGAAGGCAGAGTGAAGATTAACCAGCTGGAGCAGGTGGGAGGAGACCTTCCCAGGCAGAGAGAGCACATGGGCAACAGGGACCTGGGCCAGGAGGCAGAGTAGAAAAGTCAAGAAATGTGAAAATGTGGTTCAGGTGAATTCTGAAGGGTAGGCAGGTGCAGACCATACAGAGACTTGCTATCTCTCAGTCTGTCTTCCGATTATAACAGCCTGGCTGCGGTTTTCAGCTGCCCACCAGTGTCTCACTAAAATTCAACCCCAAGTGAAGGACAGAACAACTGGATGAGCATGTTAGCATACCGAAGCTCTTTTTTTCCCAGCACAGTATAAGGAGCAGTCCCTGAAAATATGAACCTCCGGACGTAGTAATTATACTTTTCACAGAATTGAGGAATGCTGGGTAGAGAGGAAATCCAGCCATTTGCTGCATGGTCTGTCTGCATGTCACTGCCTTCTATCTTTCTAGCAAGGACTATAACTCCCACCTTTTGTTCCAACTAACTCAAACCCCTGCCTTTTGCTACAGCTAACTGAGGTTTCTTTTTGTGATTTTCTCTGTAGAATGGCAACCGACTGTTTAAAATCAATTTTTTAATTTCTTTATGTGATTATTAAGTCTCCTGCCCTCTATGCTGTTACATAGACTTAACCTCTGCTTTCTGACTAGAGCTGCATATTCATCTGAGCTATATGCCCTCATAAACTTAGTTTTCTAAATTTTCACTCTTTTTCCTGTTTAATTCTTTGCTGGCACTGCTGTTGCAATTACTCTTATAACATGCAGAACTGACCATATGACTTCATTGCCCAGTCATTCCATAACTTTTCTTCATTGATTAGAGGATAAAAGTCTAAAGTCCTAGGAGGAGGTTTAGAGTTCATCATCATCTGGCTATTTTCTATAATTCATCCTTATCACTTCCTGATACCAGAGACATCAGGCAAGTTCCAGCCCAGCTCTTGCTTAGGCTGTAGTGCGCTGTCAGTTGCTTCTTCTAGGTGAACTCCAACCTGCTGTTTAAGGTTCAGTTTTATCACTGCTCCCTGGGGAAGCCATCTCTACTTCAGGGCTGATTTTCTTCATCTCTATTGTTATGCTCTCAGAGCACTGGAAAATACAACCAGAGGTGATTACTTCCCTCTGTGCCTTCCACGGAGCCATCTTGTTAGTATCCCTAGAACTTAAGGTACCTGCATGTGGCTTTTGCTCAACAAATATTTGTTGAAAAACAAATATATTGAAAAATTTAAGATATAATGGTGCCATCCGTGAGATTAACAACAACAACAACAACAACAGCAACAACAAAATACTTGCCTAAAGAACAAAACAATGGGAAAGTTATACCTCTTAAAAAAATTCTGGAATGGAAATGATTTAGTGTGAGAACTTCATACCATTCTATGGTGACAGATATTTGTAAGTGAAGAATGCTTGTGATAAATTTTTAATTCATGAAGTACTTATTGAGTACCTTCTATATGTAAATCAATGTTTTAGGCTTTGATGAGACGTGCAGGTACATAAGAGAGTCAGTACCTACAAGAGAATGTGATAAAACTCTTAGGAGGAAGTCAACAAATGCATATGCAAGACAATGAAAAGCTAAGGTCAACACAGAATTCCACATAGAGGTAATAGTAAGTGTGGCTTTAAGATCTCATTTCCTAACTGGTTGGTGGCAGATTATCCTCCAACATAAGAAAACAGTACTGGATAACCTGGGAGCAGAGGAAACTTCTTTGAAATCAGTTTCAAGTGGGGTGGTCTGAGGGTCATTACTGAAAGCAACAGGCCACCTCAGCTGCTCAGCATCCTCTAATACTGGGGCTAGGAGTGAACTGCCCATAATATGCTGCTGTCTTTTACCAGGTTACAGATTTAGAAACAATTATTTCACAGTATAAATCAAGTCAGAATGTATAGTACATTTTTATTACATCGAAGAAGTTTTTGTTAGGACTTCATCACTCTGAATTTCATTTTGAGTTGACTCAAATACAAATTCTAAGACTTTTGGTTTGAAGACATTGATATGAAAAATGATTGTAAATTGCCAAGAAATGTCAAATAGCTCAGAATTTTCCTTACACTGTGGTTTCCTAAGATGGTTTCCAGTTACTAATATTTGTTCCCAGAACAATGTTGAGCACATAATAGGGACTAAAAAATAATTTTTGATTTGAATTAACTTAAAATTTTCCTTTTTTTTCAGAATAAATAAAAAAAAATTCATGAACTTTCCTTGGTTGTGTGTTTCAGTAACCTCTTGTGTATCCAAATGATTACAGATTAGATATTCTGGCTTAATTAAATAGTCTAATGATAAATATTTATTTTATACATGTACAGTTTACTTAATAAAAATAATAAGAATTCATTAGAAATACTAACACTAAATAATAGTTTAATTTGACTTTGTTTTGTAGTCATCAAACTTCATCCTATAACACTAGAAGCAATGTATTTTGGGGGTTTCTCGATGTGCGTATTGAGTCTCTCACAGAAAGCTGCCACCTATATCCTCATACCCATAGGGCTAGAAATCAAACGCTAAACAATTCTGAGTGTCTCACTTTTATTTGTTGTTTTACATTATAGCACATGGAGTTTAATTGTCAAAATGGGAAGTTAACATATAATGTAGAATGCCTGTTCCTGAAAAGAATTTATCTTCTCCAGATGTGTAACAAAACTTTTATATGTTTTTCTATTTTGTCTGTAACCATGCAGTCATACATACCACAAATGTCAGGGTTTTTTTCTTTTTAAGATTCATTTGGAACTAAAAGAGGCTAACAGAGAAGAAGTTCAAATATAATTTAGCACAAAATGAAGTCAAATTACACATAGCCAGCTTGAAGCTCATGCTTAAGCGAAGAGATTTCCACCATTACAACATGGCTTTGCAATGAAGTTTAAGAAGGTAGCTCTCCCTTCTGAATCCAGAAGGTCAAGAAATACATATGTTACTTGGTGCCAAACATTTAGGGGAAAAATGTGGGTGCTATATTGAAGTTAGTTGCTACAGGAAGATTCCAGGAGGCATTGAGTTAAAAAGAAAAGTACAATTGTTATTATTATCTCTACTTTCAAGTTAGGGTAAGTCAGAGACAGCTGGAAATGTCATTTGATCAACCCACTAACCAAGCATCTGCTCAGTGAACTGTGTTCCAATGATGTTAACACTGCATGTGTTCCTCGCTAGCTCCCAAACCACAGCAGGCTCCTGCAAACCCAACGGCCTTCAAGTGCTCGGTTACTGGCAGTTGAGTTAAACTGAATTAAATGGTATCTATGACTTAGTTACTAAGTAGCTGTGTGTCTTCAGGTAATGCTTCTAGCCTCTCTGGAGCTCTAAGATATGACAGCATTTGAATTATCAGGTTAGAAATCTTCTTGGGACACACAAATCATCAAAGTCAAAACACGGTCTTTATTTTCTATGGGACCAAGTATCTTTCTGAGGCAACAAAGAAAATAACCTGTATATTTATTAATCAGGCTGTACAGTTGTTCCACTTATTAGCGTGTCACCTAGCATGACCTTAAGGATGGGTAATTCCTCCAGAAATAATTGCTGATTATTTGACATCTTGTGATTTATTTCCCTCAGCACTCAAAGAGTATTAACAGGCATGGCCTTGACCACCTAGAGGAGCTTCCTTGGCTTTTGCTTCTCTTCAAAGATCACGTGGTTTATAAAGTTAGAGCCAATTCTGCTTGTGGATATGACTCCTAATGATTTAAATTAGGTTTACTTAGCAGGTATACTAGTTAGTACATATAATGTAAGCTTATCTTTTTGAAAACATTCCTGGGAAGATCTTGGGATGCAGTGCTGATAGTATTATAATGATATGACAAAAACTGTACACTGGACCCCCAAGTGATGGAATAAGTGTGACACGTTTGCTGTATCAGTTTTTCTCATATGTTAACTAATTTAATCTTCTTATAAGCCTATAAGGTAGGTCTGATTATTCCTGTTTTACAGGAGAGGAAAAATCCAGAGAGGTTATTGCTCATTCATTTATTTATTCAACACATAACACATATTTATTAAATGCATCCTCTAGGTCAAACCTAGCTCTATGTATTGGGGAAAACAGTGTGTGTGCATGTGCCTGTGTGTGTATGTGTGCATGCACAGGTATGTGAAGTGGGAAGGGCGGAGGGATACAAGATCCATGTGTCCATGGAGTTGCATGACAGTGGGTGGCAGGTGACATTAGCATTATAAGAATCACAATTGTGAAAACAAATCAGTTCAGACACTTCTAAATTTATGAGGACAATACAATTAATTGACAGACGGGCTGGGGCAGGGGTGCACGAAGACATGGAACCAAGAGGCTCTCTCTGAAAAGGGGACTAGAACTCTGCTGGCATTAGATGTTCTAATAATAACATGCAATAACATTTCCTATGGACACGAAAGTACTAAAGTGTCTATGTTAATGACAGAATAATCCAAGAAGTCTGTAAGTCCTAAATGTGCTGCCTTGTCTTGAAAATTATTAGGGTCAAATAAAAAATGAAAGGAATGTAAAATCTATCAAGAATTACATACACTAAAGCTTTCTTCTTATTGTGTGCCCCTGAAGTCTGCTACAGGGTGCATACTGAGAGAGGGAAAAAAGAAAAGGAGTGAGATACATGCAACTTCAATTGAAGAAGTAAAGAGGATAGTGACTTAGCCATAGATGAAATATAATAGCATTTATTCTTTATCTGCCTTCAAATGTCTTTGGAAGAAACAGCATTCCAGAAATGAAAGTTAAAATCATCAGTAAGCCAGTATCCTATGAAAATGATGGCTATTATTTTGGCATATATTTATTTAGGTTTTTTCTATGCATATTTGAATAAAATTAAATTCAGATTTGTACATAGACTGTTTAACTTAATGTTTTATTATGAATCTTTTTTCATGTTATATAAACTTCATAAAGCATAATTCATAATGGCCCCAGAATAGTTCATTATATGGCTATACATGAATACATTTAACTATTCCTCTATGTTTAGCATTTAGGTTTGTCCAATTTTTTTGACATTTTAAATAATGCCGAAATGATGATCCTTATACATACCTCTCTTTGCTTGTCTCATAAGGCTTTTTGGTTAGACCCCTTTAATGAAAGAAATGGTTGTCAAAAAAATAGGAAATTCTCATAGTCAAAAATGTGAAATTTCATTCACAAAAGTGCTAGGAATAGGTTGCTGGGTAGTTTGAGGCTCTCTTGAAAACCCAGTTTGACATCCCAGTTTCCCTGCGAGACTTTGAGTAACTGACTTAAAAGGGAAAGGCTTTCCTTGCAAACGAAGTCTCAGTGGGAGTGCATTGTCTCTACCTGTGGTCTGATAGTTATTTTTTTCCAATATTCTGTTAACAAAACCTTTATCTTAACCAATAAGTCCATGTCCTGTGATAACTGTTATTTACAGAATAATACTGAGACGCTGAGAAATCCTAACTAGTCATAAAAATGAGTAACTTGTCTGGGGCTGGACAGAAGGGGACAAAAGAGGGGAAAATAGTGCCAACAATAGAAATTGAGTGAAAAAAGGAATAGGATAATCAAAATCATAATTAGATACCAGTCCTCATTAGAATTACTGTAATTAAAAATAAAATTAAAAATAATGATTAATATTATATAAACTTTAGGTATATAACATAATTTGACATCTATATACTCAAACTGTGTGCTTACCACCAATATTATTAACTAATGTTACCTTAATAAAAATTAAATAAATAAAAAATGAATCACATGTTAAGTAGTTATACATTACACATTTCTATTGTTATTTACATAGAATTGTATTTATAATTTTCTATCACTTAAAAAAAATAATTGTTCCTTTATGTCTGTGTGGTGACTTTTGATTACTCGTAGTAATCAGATGATCGTAAAAGCCCAGTCCCTAAATTCAGGTTTAACAGCAGAGTTCATTAAGTAGAATAGGAATTCTGGGAGAGTCGTACCCTCATTCTATGCCATTTTATTTTCCTCAAAAAAGCCTTTTTCAATTTTACATAGAACACTCTTTATTTATATTGAAGTCTATAAGAACAGTCATGAAGCCTGTCAGATGGTTCTAGGGAATTAGCAAATTATAACTTAGCTGAAACGACAATTTTAATGGATCAGGGTTTTCCTCTGGAGGCTAAAATGTATGCATCAACTACACTAAGAAGAGGGATGTTTATTTGAAAATTATCCAAACAATCTGAAACCCTTGGGTGGAAATCATGAAGCAAAGGGATTTTCCACAAATTTCTAACTCTCTTTTCTCACTTTTGGATATTCTAGGAACATGGAATCAAATAGCCCATCTGGCTTTGCTCCCAGGGGTAGAAGCAGAGCAGCAAATGTTGTGAATGAGGGAAAGGAATAGGGGGAAAAGGGGAAGGTTTTCAGGAACAACTATAAAGGGCACAGGGACAAAACCAAAAGGGGTGGGATCAGGGGAGGGGGTGGGGATGGCTGGGGTGGAGTGGGAGAGTGGTAGGGGAAAAATGCAGACAACTGTACTTGAACAACAAGAAAAAAAAGAAAGATGGTAACTCTATTAGAAATAATTTGAATTTGACTGATACTTATATTCAAGAGAGAAAGGAAAGAATATTGTGCATTACTTGAGGTATATTTGAAATCATTTGTGATGTACAAGAAAATCTGAATACATAAAATTGGACTTCAAACTGCATAGATGATGGAATAAAAGCAAGCACGCGGTCCTCAGCATAACCTTCATCCTTTGCCCATTTGCATTAGGCAATGGGAAATGTATAATATTTCACTCAATGAGCTTATCTCCAAGTGTAGCTGCAGGAGAATTGATTTCCTTTCAAATAGCTTATTTTATATCCGCTTTCTCTCAAAGTTGAAATTGAACAGTAGCTTAGTTCTTAAAGGTAGGACATAGTGCGATTTTGAATAGTAGTTTCCACTTACTAACTTGAGACTTCAGGAAGTTTTAATCACATTTCTGGACCTATTCTTTCCCTCTCTTTAAAATGATAGAATTGCAAGAGATCATTTATGGTTAAGGGCACTTTTACTACCTATGCCTTAAACAAACTCAGATTCTAAAATTCATAATTACCTGATACATCTGTTTCTTAATCTCATTGTTCTGCTTTCATTCTTCTTCCCCATACTTTCATTTACAAATGCTAGAATGTTTTATTACACTATCAGATGCAAAACAATAAACTTACAAATCCTCTTGTCCCTAATTTCCAGCGTACTTGAGAGTAGAGACTGTCTTTTGTTTTTTCTGTGCTTTTCCTTGTCTACTTGCTTATCTTCGTAGGAGTGGTCCCAGCCCTGTTTTGAACTGGCTAACATCTTTCCAATCAACCAAATGGACATTATAAATAGAAAAAACAAATGCATATGGAATATTATTGATTTCCCATTGTTTAGCTTATCAGTGTGGTGTGATCCTGAGGTCATATATCCAGATTCTAAACCTTAGAGAATTCTGGGTTATTGTTTTTTGCTTATACTTTTCCATCAAGCTCAACAAACCACCTTTTTCAGATTTCTGTGAGTTGTGAGTTGAGAGAAGTGCTCATAGTAAAAAGATCTCACTGGATATTTAGGGCTGACAACAAAGCCTGAAGTGTTTTCCTTACACAAACCCACACCTGGATGGGTGCTTTCCCTGGGGTCATTGAAGAGCAGAGGTGTGATTAACCAGGCTTGCCACTAGAGGTCAGTGCCGACCATTCACAGAGAGTGAAGCCAAAGCCATGGCCTTTGGACTAGAGTTAGGAGAGTATCTGAAGTTTCTTTGGGTCGTTGGTTGAGATTAAATGAATACTGGATCCATTATGAGTTGTATATTATGTGCAGGCCTTATTAAAACTAATTTACCTTGCCTAATGATTATGATTAAGAATATTATCCAGGATAACTTCTCATTCCTGAATGTAAATCAAGTATTTTAGAAATTTTAATAAATTCTTCCTTTTAGAAATATCTCGGTAAACTCTCTGTTTTCCTACTTTCTCCTCTTTTAAAGCATTAGGATAAGCATCAATATATAAGTAAATGTAGAGTAAATATACTGGTCAAGGTAGTGGCACTGGAGATACTTTGATAAGGTTCTAGTATTCCCACATAACCTAAAACATGTCTCTGCTTTTCTGATGTGGAATCTTGTCATTTTATCATTAAGCATTAGTTCTTTAGAACCAAATCACTCCCCTACATATGTTCCTTCTACAAATATTTGTTATTTGCATATCATATGATAGGAATTGTGCCTTGAGACTGAGCTTTAAAGATTTACTTATTTTGAATATTTCCCTGGAGCAGTAATGCCAGGGCATGGCTTCCAGCATACATTTGCTGGACAGAAATCATTTGCCTTTTTGGTTGTACTCCAATGACCTATTTTCTAGACCAGTCTTGGTTGTGAAAGCAGGAAGAACTAACTAACCTACTGTATGTAAAGTATATCTTTTGTATAACATCTCAATTAATGCTCACAACATGCACTGAGGTTGGGACTGCTTGTTATCTACATTTTATAAATGAGGAGACTGAGGTTCAGAGTTTAAATAATTGCTCAAAACCACTCAGTTTATAAGAGAAAGGGCAAGGGTTTGAATCCAGGTTTGCTTTTCTTCAAAGCCCATATTTTTTTTCCTGAGTCAAATTGCCTACTGTGGTATACATTATAAAGTTACTGCCCCCTACCTCTATCCCTCCCAGTCTCTATTCATCCTGGGAATCTTTGCAATAAACATGCTCAGGAGTTGAGGACTTCTAATATTTATTATTTTAGCCTGTTATTCTAATGATAAAGTATCCTGACCCCAATACATTTGTTGGCACAGTTTAGTGTCAAGTACAGAAGGTCTGGTGTTGAGTCAGGGTATAGGGTCATTCTAGTGATCCTTCTAGTCTCCTTACAGTTAACTGAAATTTTAAGAGCCGAAGTGCCATCATATTAACATGAGCTGCCATAATAAAACACCATAGAGTGGGTGGCTTAAACAACAGGACTTTACTTCTCACAGTTATGGAGGTTTGGAAGTTCTAGATCAAGGTCTAGATCTAGCCAGCCTAGCTTGGTTCTAATGAGGGCTCTTTTCATGGCTTTAAAATGACTATCTTCTTGCTCTATCCTCACCTGGTGGTAAGAAAGGAAACAATCTCTCTGTCTCTTCTTAAAAGGTCACTAACAGAATCAAGACCACACCCATATGACCTCATCTAAACCTAATCACTTCCAAAGGCCTCATTGCCACACAGCACCACACTGGGGGTTAAAGACTTTAACATATGAATTTGGGGAGGATACAATTTGGTCCATAACAAACTTAAATATTAAATGCCAGATATTTTTCTTTATCCAAAGTATGAGAAGGGAAACTCTAGATGGGAAAAAGTTGGAAATGCATTTTACTGTTTGTTGGGAACCGCCCTGACTGGTATCAGAGGCTGAAACCCCCACCTAGGCTAAAGCTAAGGGAACGCCCTTGGAACCGTGAGCCAGCAAGGAGACAAAAGCTTATCTCCCTGGCAGGAATGCTGCTTCTGCTGCTTTATTCATGACTGAACCCCCAAAAGCTTGGTCGGTTAGCCAAAGACGGGTAAGATTCCCCACGGGGGGGAACGACCTAAGACAGGCACGATCACTTTGGGAGGCCCCCCAAAAGAAGGACTTGGGGGGGCTGCAGCAAAAGGGGGTGATGGACCCTCGCTCCTCGGCTTTGACATAGCCTGAGTTCTCAGCGTCTGGGAGAAAATCTCCTTATCTCTCAGTTGCCTTAGTTCCCTTGCTCCACCTAAGCCTGAAACAATGACAGGGTGGTGCAGCTCCGTACTGAGAAGTGCGGATTCCCCAGGGTGATCAGGCCTAAGAAAGAATATGTAAATTACTGTGAAACCTTCTTTGTTTAGAATGCTCTCAGTTGAATGAGAAGGGTCTTAGGAGGAAGTTATTTTGTTCCTCAGTCTTACAGCTCTTTGACCCCCAACTCAATAGACTGGCAGAGTTCTTTGTTTTCTATAGTTCCTTACTTCCCCCTAATGAGTACTGTACTTTACCTGAATTAGTATGCAGCATGAGCCTAATAAAAGCAGGTATGGACGGTAAATCAGCGCGCTCCCCACTAGGGGGGGTGGCCATTTCGTCCCTACTTCCCCACAGAAACTAGTTTGTCTCTGTGCATGTTGTTATTTCTCGCGTGTTTATCATCGAGCCATCCACAGCGTTCCGTGGTCACTGCTGGCCGGTGACCCACGCGCAACAACTGTTCTCATACTTCATGATTTGGTGGACATGGTCATGATACAGAGGTTCTACTTCACTGGTCATCGAACTCCTTGAGAACAGACTGTGCCTTCTATTCTTGTATGACTGATAGCTGCGCATCAGTTGCATGCACACGTTGAATGAGGCAGCGATCCTCTACAGAACAATCCCGCCAAACCTGCCTTTCTGGTGTGGTTTAGGGCTGTAATGATTATATCTGTGCTTCCTGTAGTTCTCAAATTTTTACATTTTTCTTTTTAAATTTAGAGCAAGTTTATTGAGGTATGATTTACATGCAGTAAATTCACATTTTTAAGTGTAACATTCACACTTTAAGAGATGGGTTTTGACAAATGTATGCAGCCATGTATGTTCTATCACCACCATAATAAAAGATAGGATATTTCTATCCCTTGTGCCCTCCCTTTTGTAGTCAGTCGCTTTCTCACAACAAGGCACTAACAATCTCTAATCTAATCCTGAATATAGTTTGCTGTTTCCACAATGTCATATAAATAGACTCACATAGCATGTTACCTTCTGGATCTGGCTTTTTTGTTGGGATTCTTCCATTTTTTGCATGTATTAGTAATTTACTTCTTGTTATTGACAAGTAATATTCCATTATACAGATGTATCACAATTTGTTCATTCACCAGTTAACGATATTAGTTGTTTTCATGACTATTTTGAATAAAGTTATTATATGTGTTATGAAAAGTTATTATATGTGTTATGAACTGAATGCTCTTCCATTCATATTTTGAAGTACTAACCCCCAGCGTGACTTATTTGGAGAGAGGGCCTGAGGTCAGAGAGGTGGTGCCCTCTATGGTGCCAATGAGTCTTTTGGTTGGATTTAAGTGCTTTCAGGAAGATTGTGTGAAAAATGACTCTCACTAGAATGAATAACAAGCTGTTGGAATCTATAATGCATAATCAGATTCCTTCAATACATACTACAAAAATAAACTATTAGATGAAAGATAAAATGACAGAGAAAACTCAGTAGTTACCATGGCATTAGGGAAAAATGTTCTTTTTTTTTTTTTTTAAATTGTGGATTAAGTACTTGGAGACAGGATCCTGTAGAGCAGGGATCCCCAACCTTGGGGCCTACTGGTCGCGGCCTGTTAGGAACCAGGTGCCTCCCGAAGCTCTCGTCTGAGCTCAGCCTCTGGCCCCTCCCCCCCACCCACAGCAGGAAGTGAGCAGTGGGCGAGCTCTACCTCCTGTCCTGCTCTCCAGAAAGTGGGCGAGCTCTACCTCCTGGTCCCTTGTGCCAGAAAGGTTGGAGACCCACTGCTCTAGAGATTACTTTTTTAATTTTATTATTAACATTTTAGTAAATTGTCTTCAATAGCTTGAAGTTGATATCAAGCTATTTTGACTAAAAAAATGTCAAGCTCATAGAAAAAAATTTAAGGATAAATTCTTAGTTATGTGAATGTGGAAAACTGACAAATGAACTTTCCTGTGTCTACACCGTAAGAGAGCCATTTAAAGGGAAAGCAAAGTGTAGCACTGACAGGTTCAAGGTTTTAGTTATAAGCTGGGAAAGTGAGTTAGGAATGACTTCAGTCAGACCCCCAAGGCTCCAACCCAATGGCCTACCTCATGAAGAAAACTGGAAACAAATCAGAACACCGTGTCCTACAACTGAGCAAGAACTGGAATACCATAGATTTTCCAGGTCACCACCCCTCACACAGAATAGAACTGGAAGAGTCCCAGAGAACAATAAGATGATGGAGGGGTTTCTATTCAAGAAATTGGGATGCTTGAGGCTAGAAACATGAAAGTTGAGAGGGGATACCCTCAAAGCCTTACAGCTGTTAAGTCCACGGTGAGGAGGGACGCCGTCTGACTCACAGTGTCAGAGACTGTAAGAAGCGAAAGCCCTGGTGCTCGTAACACTGCATGTAATGCAGCTTTTTAAAGTCTTGCTTTTTATCTAAGGCAGTACATTTAGTGAGTACATTTTCTTTAATGGCACATACAGTTGAATTAATAGTTTCTGGGACTATGATTACTGATGGTAGGTAGAACCAGAGAGCAAAGAATGTTTAGACAACATTTGTGACCTTTAAGAAATTAAGTATATTACTTTTTCCCAGTGAATCCATAATGTGTTATGTATAGAAATTTAAAAAGACAGATGAAAAAGTAAGAAAATTACCCATACTCTCACTAAGGAAATACAAAGGAAATGTAACAGTTTATTTTCTTCATGTATATATTTTTTTGTATGTGTGTTCTTTCTAGATATAAAATTTTTATGCAAAACTATAAAAATAAAATTCTACATTATTACAAAATTTTAATATATTTTGTGTCCATAAAATTAATTGCACAGATATATAACTCATATAAACATTCTTCTATTTATGAGCAATTCTTCTAAATTGTTGCCACAATCTGAACTTCTCTAGAATGACATTTAAACAGTAATGGTTCTTTAAAAATAAGAGATGTCAAAAGCAGAACACAAGAGTGGCCAATTTAGGGACACAAGGTTATTGTATAAGGTGACTTAAGACCTATATTTACTTCAATCATCACCTTAAACTAAATAAGTAAATAGCTTATGCTGCAGAGATTTGGGATGTGATTTTTAGTTTTATTTGCAGGATGCTGTCATTAATAAAATAGAAACTCATTTAAAAGTAACATGTAATTTAGAGGAGTTTTTATTATGTATTGTGTCACAAGAACAATCGCTGGCATGAGATTTATAATATTTATATTTATATTTATAATATTTATATTTAAAATATTTATAATATTTTAAATTTTTTTTAACTTTTCTTTTTAAAATTTATTATTTGTCTTTAGGGAGGGGAAAAGAGGGAGAAAGAGAGAGAGAGAGAGAAACATCATTGTGTGGTTGCCTCTCACATGGCCCCCACTGGGGACCTGGCCTGCAACCCAGGCATGTGCCCTGACTGGGAATTGAACCTGCGACCCTTTGGTTCGCAGTCTGCACCCAATCCACTGAGCTATGCCAGCCAGGGCTTGAATTTATAATATTTTTAATTAGAAGAAGATTTTCATGCTTATAAATATTAGGTAAAATTGCTCCATAGTCATCTCTTGAGTGTCAATACCAAAGCTAGTGATAATTTTGCTAACAATTTCATTGAAAGCTGCATGTACAATTTCTTCACTATAGTTTGGGACAATTTATTTTTTTCTTAAAGCACTTTATATGAAGATAATAAAAGAAGGATAATAAATGAATCTACCACTCCAACAGATAACTCTATCTTGGAAAATATAAAGATGAATAACACTTATCTTTCTTCAGTATAATTGTAACCTAATAGGGAATAAATATATACATAGAAACATAAGTAAGATTTCTATAGTAAGTATAACAGAAGGTCAGAGGAGAGAGAGGAACTGAAAAACTTTAGGAAGCAGGAGGAATTTAGGTTGGATGTTGAAAGACAGTTACAATTCTTGCAAGTAAATTGAAGGATTGGAGAGTATTGGAAGGGCAGGGTCAGTAAACCCGTGAGGGTGGTGTGCAGGTGGTGATACCAGGGCACTGCCAGGGAAAGAAAAGATTGCTTTGGCTACAGTAGGGGAATTCACTCTGGAAGGCAGTGGAAATGGAGATGGAAATAGAGGTGGAAGAGGAATGAAAGATTTTAGCATTTATCCCCACGTGTAGGGGGCTCTTTGAAGAGTTATTTAATAAGAAGATGACACAATAAGCTTGATATTTTTAGATGACTTAATCTAGTAATGATGTGTATGTATAATGGATTAGAGTGAAGAGAGGCTGAAAGCAAGAATACCAGGAACAGTACAGAGAGGAGGAAATAGAAAGGCTAGGTCATTATCCATGCTAGTGAATGCAATATTATAATTTTAATTTCCAAACATGAATAGGCCCACCCAGAAACCATTTTATTATAAATTAATTATGAAGTATTAATTATAAAACATTATCTGCCTTTGGGCACCAACAAAGTCACTGAGATTTCTCACAGCACTGTGGTCTCAGGATAGTCAAACTTTTTACACAGTGTCTGCTATCTGTCTCCTCTCAGTGTGAGTCTTTCAAGAGAACCAGGCAGAACCCACAAGCTTTTCAGGACCTAGCCTCAGAAGTCATGGAGCACCACTTCTGCCACATTCAATTAATCAAAAGTGAGTCTTAGGGCTAGCCCAGATTCAAGAGGGGTTACCACACAGGGGCCTGGGCACTGAAATGCAGCCAGAGACTCCTCCCCTGTTCCTCAATTAGGGGCTAGTCCCCATTCCCTGGGTATGATTCTTTATCAGTAACCCATCAATAAGGGAGGTGGAACCACTATGAGTGATGTGGAATAAGGCATTTATTAGAGGAAATAGACCTTATGCAATTGTGGCAGCTGGTGAAGAAATTTCTGTCAAGATCCTGCCCCATTGTCTGGTGGTGGTCTGAAGTCATTGGGGTTCATCTGCTGGAAAGGAAGGCTGTACTTGAAGCAGAGAAAAGGCAAACTAGAGCATGAAGTGACATACTGGACTCAGGAGGACAGACTCCTGTCTTTCATTTCCCCCAACCTCCAACCTCGACAGTTCAGATCTTTTGCAGAGACACGATGAGAGATAGACTCATAGAAGCAGAAGGCGATCCAGTGGGAGCTGGGGTGGGGGCATTGTAGGCCTAGCTGCTGCCTCTTCCCAGAAAGATGAGCCAGCAGATCAGTGACAATGTTCAGGAGCTCCAGCGATACCTGGTGCCTCTACCGAAGTTCAGAGTGTCACATGCGCAGTTCACTTCAGTCTTCCAAGTCTCACACAGGCTTCTCTTCTGGACATCTCTACACCAGAAACATATAGGGAAGGGGATTCTGGGAAACTTAGTTATGTTGACATTAGTACAAACCATCATAAAGTTCTTCTGTCCACTAATAATACAAAATACTTCCTGCAGCTGCTGTGAACATCTGTGTTCCACTGGTGGAGTGAATTTTAGAGATGTACTTGGTTTTTGGCAGGAAAATAAAAGCCTTCTTTGGAGATAGTTACCTAACAGAGGGTCTCTTCATTGCTTACATATTTACTGACCTTTGGTTACTTTGTTTCCCTCATAGCAGCTAGGATTACATACTTCGCATAAATTACCTCATCAGGTAACATCTTTTTCTATTTTTAGGTATGTTTAGATAAAAAGTACTTAAAAATATTGCTGTGGTTAGTTTTACATTGATAGTGTTTTGATTTGGATTGTTCTATTAGGAAACACTTCCAGTACTATTTTATTAATCAACAAGACCTAGCTGCAAGTATTTTAATTCCTAGTGTTATTATAACTAATCTCTGTAAGCAAGAAAAAAATAGGTAAATCAATAATGGTTAGGCCCTTGCTCCTATAAGCAGATCTAAAGAGGAAATGGGCCAATGAGAAGAAATAAGCTCAGCAGTCTGATGTGACAGGAGAGGATGGAGCAGAGAAACAGGCCCCAACAGAAGCACAGGAGCCGTGTGCCTCGGCCACCGGGCAGAATGGCTGCTGCTGGTCTACAGCATCTCTTCCATTCGGATGCTCGTGACCTAGAAATTCAACCTGACCCATGCGTTTTCACAGAAGCAGAGTCTCAGCATCAGAGCTACCAAATTATGGTCCTTAAAGTGTGCTTCCATGGCAACTGCTATAGGAGAAGGTGAACAGGACAAAGATAGAAAAAATGGGCAGGGGGAGAATAATATTGGTGTCACTTTTTGTTTTGTCCACAGCACCTACCTCACATTTTTAGAGTCCTGATGTTGAGTGCTCGTTTTTATCTGCCCTCATGTGTGGGATAGAAGAACTCAGATAAGGTCTGCCCCTGTCCTTAATTCCTCCAGCCAACTCAGAGGAATTTGGAACAAGATTGCACTGAGAGACCTTATTATTGAGTTTTGATTTTATTGTAAAAGGACATTATGGCTTTAAATTGTTACTATGAGAAAATGTTCTGGTTCAATTGTTACTTCGAGAGAACATTCCAGATTAGAACACTGTAAGCTCTCCTCACCACTGTGTTGACTTTCATCACAATGTCACGGTTCTTTCACGGAGGAAAACATGGAATGATGAGAAAACGTGGCAGAGTGGAAAACACGCAGGAAATTGAGTCTTGGCTCTGCTAATAACTGTACAACTTTTTAGTTTGTTCTGGGGAATGTTTTCCTTATTTGAAAAGTCAGTTGCATTAATTACTTCTGTGGAAGTAGATTGAGTGAGAAGATGAAAATTAACTAAAGGAAATACAGTCCAAAAATGTGGTTTGTTCCTTTCAAGTGTACTTGTGTTTTACTTCTGTCTAATGCTCTGCTGGTGGGGGGTCAGCATCCTCACTAAAACCATTGCTGTTCTCTTTGGCACGCTCCATCTTTCCATCATTGTTCCTCTCTTGAAATTAACACTGTTGACACATTCATCACTGCCCCATGCTTCTACTTCTCCGGTTCTTCTTGCAGGGAAGAAGAAAACAAAGTGAATGGTAAAATAAACTAAAACCATGTAGCTAATCATAATGATGATGGCATTTTATAAGTCTCGGGAGGATTATATACTATTTTAATCTCAAACATTTCCAAACTTACTTCCAATATACATAATAATCAGAGATTATACTTCAAGTGGATATAGAAATGCCTTATAAAAGTTACTGTGGGTGGAAATCATCCTTTCTAAATGCAATTTAACCACCCTTTCTAAAGGCAATTAGAGTTATTTTCCTTTTGTCTGATTTCAAGAGTATTCAAATTATCCTTTATGCATTAGGGTTTTGGGTTTTTTTTTCCCCTAAATCTTTAGAAATTTAAAACTTTATTTAACTCAGCATATAGCAACAAATACAGCTATGTATTTCTCAAGGCATCTTTGCACTGTGAATAAACCCATTCAAGATCTTTATAAATTTTGTGAGCAGAGAATTTTGTTGCTTGAAGTTTGGCAACCCTTAACATGGGGAAGGAGAGTGAGGTTTCTCAGTTTATTATTATTCCATGTACCTCCAGCTTTACATCTGTAAGGATGGCAAAGAAAACTCATTGTTAAACAACAACAACAAAATAAATCCTCACAAACATAACATTTTCACTCGTTTCTGATATGATATAGTGATACATAGATAATTACTTAGAAATAACAAAATAATTTTCAGCTCTTTTAGGTTGGCTTCTCCATAACCAAAACACCCAATTTTTTGCTTACTTAGGTAGATCCCCCTTTTTTACCCAAAAAAGTTTTTGTCAGATTCACTAGCAAAATCAAAAATATCAGGGGATGATTAAATCCATTTCTATTTGGCACACTTAAACCTGAATTTCTTTTAGGCCTGAATCTTATTTTCCATTTCACATTTTAGTCTTTGGCATCTGAACTCTCTCTTATCTAAAAACGAGGCACATTCTCCCCTCCCCCAGAGTAAGAGAGCGCTTTCCTCCAGAAATAAAAACCAAGTAAGTGCTTCCAAATGCTTAGATCCTCTTTCCTGCACTTGTTATAACCCTCAGCTGGGATACCAGCCTGACTCCAGCCACGAGGGTAGCTGGGCCATGCTCAGGAAGTCCTTCAAAACCAACGTGCCCTGTCAGGACGGGTGTGCGTGGCCTGATGCAGCTCATGCTGACACAGGGGGAACCCTGGAGGACCTCTGTTTTCATCACTGGAGCTACTTGTCAACTGTTGCCACCTGATGTAAATCACAGGTGTGGCCTTGGGCCAATTCTGTGTCCTGTGAAAATGCATTATTTGCCTTGAAACTTTGTTGGATTTCTCCAGGGTGAAAATTATTTTTTGCTGGTTAAAGACTTTCTTCTTTTAATATTGAGCCTAATTCTTGCATCTAATTCTCACATTATCCAAGAAGAGTTTTGTAAAATGAGGAATTGTTTTGGCAAAACTATAAGCTTGAACATTGGAATGGTTTTGCTCCCTGTAGTTTAGTTTAACCCTTTAGTTGAAGCTCCAGAGCTTAAAATAGATGTGGATTGGGAGCAGAACATGTAGCATCAGAATTCATTTTCTTTGAGGGATACTGACTGAATTAACGAATAATTGTGTTTAGAAATGGTAGGAAAAGGGTATGGGTTATGACAGGAAATGATAAAAGATGTAGACAGAGGTAAGATAATCAAAACCCTGAGTGGTATGCTCTAGCAACTTGCATTTAATCTGAAAAGAATGTGGAACAATTTAAAGTAGAAATAAGGACATAGTCATACCCTGATATCACTTGAGTGGAAGTGTGGCAGATTGACTAGAGAAGGTCAAGTTGAAATTAGATAATTAAGTTGTAATAATTTAAGTAGGAAATTATGAGGCACCAATATTTTCCTAAACAAATGCAAAAAAAATTCTTATCAAAAAATTCCCCAAGTATCCTTGGCTGGTGTGGCTCAGTGGACTGAGCACCAGCCTGTGAACAAAAAGGTCACCAAATAGATCCCCAGTTGGGGCACATGACTGGATTGTGGGCCAGGGCACCAATAGGGGGCATGTGAAAGTCAACCAATCAATGTTTCTCTTTGAACATGGATATTTCTCTCCCTCTCTTTCTCCCTCCCTTCCCTCTCTGAAAATAAATAAATAAAGTCTACCCCTCCAAAAATTTTCCCAAATAAATGGGGTAATTTCCTGTATACTTTTGTCAGAGCAATAATTTGGTTTCAAATAATGGTGGTTTAAATATATGTAGAATATATAATGATAAATAATATACTCAGAAGCAAGGCCTGCTTGAGTGTGGTTGGTAGGGTAATAATATGGGCATAAAAATTTATCGTTTTAGTTTGAACATTTCATCTGAAATGTCACATGGTGTGCTTGAGTGTGATATTGTTATGTTACAGAATTATATGCTTATGATTTAGTAATAAAAGAGTTTGTAATAAAAAGGGCATTATTTGTGCTGGACTCTGTATAACTATATATAAACACATTTATATTCATTTTCATGTGTGTATTAGAAATGATTAGTAAGTAAGCAAATAATTATGGTTTATATTTTGAGTACTTTTGTGATTCTTGGAAGTATAGTATTTACATTATTATTTTTGTTGAAGTTTCAGAAATAGAGTTTTAATGTCATTCAGATTTACCAAAGATGTTTAAATATTCTAAGAAATATCTTTTATTTTAATTCTCAGTTCAAGTCTTCTGCTCAAATTGAAAAAGGTAAAACTCTTTAGAATTGTAAAAGAGAACAAAAATTAAATAATATAAGTTTATCTTCCTTTTTTTCACATCTAAGAAATAAGGTTGACTTGACCACTTAAAAACAAGATAATATTCCAGTGTCACTTAATCTTATTAAATAAAGCTTGACATTAAAATGGAAAAGTTCCCTTTACAAAGTGACTTTTTTTAGTTCTTAGAACATGTAATTAAGTAAGTCTTATTCACTGTAAAGGATATTGCTTCTCAAACTACAGTATGTATATTTTGTTTCTTTAAAATTAATTTACATCTGAGAGAATTTCTTTCACTTGTTTTGTGAGAGAAAAAATTCTGAAACAGGTTATATCATTTTATATTTAAGAAACCTCACACACAGAAAAATTGTAGATTTTTGCCTATATTTTATAGGGGGAGTCCTTTTCTAACAAAAAAATGTGTTTAAACTAATGCCTAAGTATTAATGTTTTTCTCCATGAGATGTGCACTTACATGAACATTTCGACAACCAGTAGAAGAAACAAAGGACCACAATCGTGGAGATGCCTGGACAGTAAATACCGCAGACACTTCTCTGCTCAGCTCGTGTGCATATTATCCCTCATTTTATGAAACCACCATTACTTATAACACCAGCATATGTTCATCATATGCTTTTTTATCCTGAGTGTGTTGCCTGCATAGTACATACAATTCCTAATGCACAATATATTTAAAATACGGTAAATGGGTCATCACCATACTAATTTCATACAAAGTCCACTAAAGGGCAAAAGAATATATAATGTTAAGAGATACAGAAGAGGAGAGATTCTTTCACCAAAACTCCATTTCCCTTAAATTATTCTCTTTGTGTTTTAGTATTTTCCACTGAAGCATTATATAGGAGATAATAAAAGACTCGAAGTAACAAAGTATTACTTTGCATTTTTTTCCTGCTCATTGTAAACACACAAGCCTATCAGGAAAAAGTCAAGCTGAGAACTCGGACAGAGAGATATTTTCATAGACAATGTTGCACCCAATAACATAAATGTTTGCAGCATGTCTCTGTGGATCTTACTCTTTTTTTCATGAAGCCAGACATTGAGTGGGGCCGTATCAAATCATGTGGATCCAGTCACCATGGAAGTAGTTTTGGAGTTGCTGCCTGGAGGAGCTGCAGAGACATAGGTCTTTGCATGTAAGTGTGAAGGTTTTCCAAATGGCCTCTTTTGGAACGCAACACTGAAGGTCAAATCCAATAACCACTGATGGATTTAACAGAGTCTGCTTGGTAAATGGCCTCAAAGGTTCAGCCAGTGGCTTCCTAAATTTTTTTTTTAAAGATTTTATTTATTTATTTTTAGGGAAGGAAGGGAGGGGGGGGAGAGAGAGAGAGAGAGAGAGAGAGAGAGAGAGAGAGAGAGAGAGTCATCAGTGTGACCCCCCAGAGGTTGCTGGGGGTTATGGCCTGCAACCCAGGCATGTACCCTGGCTGGGAATCGAACCTGGGACACTTTGGTTCCCAGCCCGCGCTCAATCCACTGAGCTGCGCCAGCCAGGGCTGTTTCCTAAATTTAAATTCTAGCAAAATTTCACATTTGTTCAGAATTTTACTTGTTTTTGGCAAGCAGTTTTTATTTAAAAGAATATGAAAGAATGGTAGAAACCTGAATGGCATGGTGACCATTAGAGATTGAAAGCCTTGTCAGAGGAAAGAAATGCAATTAAAAAAAAAATAAGAGAAAGGGGGGAAAAGGAGAACAAGAGAGTAAGCAAAGAAAGAAAGAGGTGAACCTTCTCACTAACAAAGGCCTCATGGGTCAAACTAGAGTTCATTGACACCCGGTCAGAGGGTGAAGTCCAAAGGAGAGCCCAAACCAAAGTAACGTGCTGGCAGAAGGAAGCCATACAAATGTTCTGGGATACAATTTGATATTTTCAATGAAAGAATTGTCCGTTAGAATCTTCCTCTGTTTCTTTTACTTGCTAACATTTTCTCTACTTGTGTCTCTGCACTAAAACACAAATAACTGAGCCACACAATGGCATCCTGCCAAAATATTTATGAATTTATTTGCTCTTATTTTTGATGGATTAACTCATTATTTCATGTTGTAGGATTTTAAAAAATGTTAATATGTTCTAGGGTCTGAGTTGCTTTTAAAACTGGGTTTTATGTCATGATATGTCCAAATATTGTGCTTACCTTGTGTGTGGATTCAGTATCTTAGAAATGGCATGTCCTTAATTCAGCAGGTGGTATATTTTTTTCAGGCACTGTGGAGTAGTGGCCCTAAGGCTGTTGTTTTTTCATCTTCCAGACCTATTTTTTTTGGTTTGAAATATTTATTATATTCAAATATCCAGTATAGAGAAGTGTACTGGGAACTATGCTCTGCAAAATTACATTAATTTCTTTTGTAGTCAAGGGAGTACATTTACATCTTTATAGTTGTGAGATAATTGAACTTGTTTGCTCATTCTGCACATCACTAAACTGAAAACAATTATTATTTAACCTTTTACTATGCTTCTTAAGAACTTCAACATATCTTTTGTCGCTAAGCTTACTAAAACAAAGATGTCAATGCTCACACAATTGCTTGGGTACATATAGACTCAAAGGTCCTCTCAAAGAGATAGTCCACCCAGGTCATGTGGAGCCCACTGAAGTTCTCTTCTCACTTTGGGTGACTTTTCTATCCAGTACATTAAATTTGAGACCAGAATTTCTCTTTCCTCAGACTCTACTTAGCCTTGCCTCCCTCCCTCAAGACCGTTTGAGATACATACATGTGAACACCTCACAACGATTTGGCATCTGAGACAACTCTGATGTAGTTAGTGATTTCATAGGTCTTATAACTAACAAGTGCCAAGGCTGGCTGTGGGACTAAGATCAAAGAGCATTTTCTCTTGTTGAAATTGTTAAAGGTCCTTTAACAATCTACCTTTATGTTAATTTGGCATGTCAGTTCTGATGACCATCAACCTTCAAATCTGTAAGAGTTTGTAAAGAACTACCGTCCTCTTGGTATTTTTTCTTTATTCATATCATTTTGCATAATGTGACTTGATCATTTCTTTACAGGCTTCTCACTTCTTTTTCCAGGCCATTCATAAAAATGAGTATGTGGGAAAATGGTAAGACCCTGGGCCTAATTGTGTTAATTTATAGCGTATCTATTGTGTGATGGACTACTATTGTTTGTTTAAAATATATGGTACTTACAGAAGTCCCTCCCTGGTGCTTGCCCTTTGGGAAAAATGTCCTTCCCACCCAAGCAGTATCAGTGCTGGTCCTATGACTTGCTTTAGCAAATGGAATGTGAGATGAATGTGTACAACCTAGTTCTGAGCAGAAGGTTTCAGGGGTGTTTCATGGCATGACCATTGTTCTCCTCTTCCTGTAGAGCAATGTTCCTGGATTGAGGCCTCTCTTCCTGTCTGGATTTGGGAATGAAGAAAAAGCATGGGAAAGGGCCAGAGCTAACACTCAGTCAACATGCATGTAGGTGAGAAAGAACCATTATTTTAAGTCAGTGAGGCTTGGAGATTGGTTGTTATCATCACATCATATAGCAGATGCTGACTAATAGCACAAATGCCATACCAGTGCAGCCACTAATTTCATGCACAATGGGCTTTGACATGTTTTCCATAGGTAATTTTGACCTAAATGTACTTCTAATTTAATTGGAATTTTTTAGACCAGATATTGTGCCACAAGCTAAAGTTATTCTCTTATAGTGCTATTCACTGATTGTACAAAGAAGAAAGGAACATGAACTTCTATTTTAATATAATGTTCTATGTTTATTGTCACTTTCCAGTTGATAAAATATTTTTGTATATAGTATCTCATATATTTACAACAACTATGTGTGATAGTTATTATCTCATCTGGTAAACGGAAAGTTTCTGAGGTTTAGGGAGATACAGTAGATTTTCTCAGAATTCTGTGTTAGTAGATGTGGAAAATGAGTTAAAGACAGGTCTCCAATTTAGTGCTTCTCTCCCTGCCCCAGCTGTCACTGTTACGTGTGACTTTCCTGAATGATTCCTTTTCTTTCATAGTTTTTACTGATATAACTTTGCAGATGGAATTTATAAACACTAAAAAGCTAAAACCACTTTATATCAGTATAAATGGGAAATTTCTGGGATTAAATTTATCTCCCTGCATGAAAGTCGGCCATAATGCGGTCATGGAGTTTAGAATTGAAGGAGTCATGGGACATGCATTTCTTAGAAGCTGTCCGTACTATAATAAGAATGCAACGAACATTCAGAAACTAAGAAACATGAGTATTTTGTCTTGATCTACTCTTATGCTCAGCCATCTCTTCTCAGTTATGGTGACTGAAGGCACACTAATGAACCTGGCCAGGACTAAAAATGTACCTCTTGTCTGATTTGCTGGAACTGGGACGTGTTACTGCATCAAGTATTGAGGAAAAGACAGTGATGGTCATAAATCTCATGTGACAGTAAGACAATTACTCATAAATGAGAATAAGCCCTACTCTACATTTCTATAACGAGTTTACTCTTTCTGTGTGGGCTTTATTGTAAAGCAATAAAATTCAATGAAAATTTTACTTCTCTTTCTGTTTCATTCTCTTCTTTCTCTCTGTGACTGTTGGTGGTAAAGAGGGAAGGGAGTGACTGCCATGGAGGTGGTAAAATTTCTCTTTACTAGGAGTAGGTTGTGTGGCCTCCAATTTGACATGCATCATAAATGTGCACACATTCAGAACATGCCTCTGGCTTTCTACTACATAAAGGTCTGTGTATGAGTGTATGTGTGCCTGTTATGTTTTTAAGGATGGCCCTGTATGGCTTCAAATTTCTTGGCTGTGTTATTGCTGTATGTGTTTTTGTGCACAAATGTATATTAATTGTAAATGTTTGATGATCTCAAACAAACTTTATGATGCTACCAAAACTGTTTTAAATATGATAAAATATTTTAACCAGTTTAAAAATTTACTGAAGATATTTTCACCAATTTATTTATTTGTTATCTTTGAACTTCCTTGGACTCAATATTCATAATAGGATAGGGCAGAAAGAGCACAGTGATAACATGAGGTAAATAACGGGCAAATTTTATTTGTTGAACAATGTCATTCAAACCTGTATTTCATTATATGTAGTATAGTAAGTTCAATAGGAAAAAGTTAATATGCTGAAAAATGAGAGGCTGCAAATAATTAGCATGTATTATTGTACCATATCCAAGCATTCTGTTATTAGCATTTCTTCTGAATGAGTAAATGCTTACTCTAATAAATACTTGGAGTATCAACCTAACAACCTATAAGGAAGGTAGAAGGTAAGAGTTCTCCTGTGCTGCTCCTGGGGTTGGGGGTCTTGGAGAAATCATTGGCTTAGGTAAACTCCACTGTATTTTATGTTGAGATAGTAAAACCCAATCAGATAAGAGCCTTCTGAAAGACTGTTCCTTTAGTGAATGAAAGCATCAGTAGACTCTAGCCTTAGGCTCCAGAACTATTTGTTTTATTTCTAGCAACATGTTTCATCTACCAGGAAGTGCTTTTATCTCCCAATAAAGGAAAACATCACATAAGCAGTGGTGGCACAGCATGGCCAGTTCAAGGAGCTACACGTGACACACAGATGCTCAAGGCTTGTGTGGTGCAGGGGTGAGGGGTGTACACACAACTGGGAGGGTGCACACAAATGGAATCAAACTTTCAGATTAGTTTCCCATTAAAGTCTTTGTTCTGGCAGAAACTATAAAATCCAAATCACTATACTCCTCTTAGTTGTACATTCAGATCCTTAATAACAAATAATCTTATTGTCTTAAACGCTGTCTCTTTCAACCTCAAATCACTTGCACTAATTTTTCTTGTACAAAATTCTGCAGGGTACAATTTCAAGACAAGTTGCTTTATCTTGCTGTCTTATAGATTTTAAATATATAATTCCTCTTTCTGAATGTTTGGAGAATCTTATTACGGCTTCATGATTATTGTCGTGTTAGTACATTTATGAAGCTAGGCTGCTGGCCAAAAATTTGTCTATCTTCTAGTGTATATACTAGGCTGGAAAATTGAAGTACTGACCTCCCTCTAGTGACATTAACAATTGAAGGTTAAGAGAAAGTAAGCATGGCAACCTTGGTGTCCCAATTATGAGACTAGTGTGATACTGTTTCTCGCATTGTCTTTTTCATGATGATTCATCAAGAAAAGATAGAGTAACAGCAAACATGAACTGTCTGGTCTCCACAAACATGCATCACAGGTAACTGAGAGAAATATGTGAACAAGGGTGTTTTTCCTGTTATGAAATAGTACCATAATTCTTGAATCTAAGAAAGATTTTGCAAAGAAAGACTTTTTTTTGAGGGGGGGATGCTTATCTCCTTTCAGAAGTCAGAAAATAAATAAAAATAGTGACATATTAAAGTTTTCTGACATAATTTCTGATTTATACTATATGAGGTTTGCAATTAACCCAGGTGAGAATAAATCACCATAGTAAATAAAAGTTTTGAAATAAAAACATACTTTAAAAATTTATTAGGAATTATTCTTTTTAATATTTTTTAAAGATTTTTATTTTTATTTATTTTTAGAGAGGGAAGGGAGGGAGATAGATAGAGAGAGAGAGAGAGAGAGAAACATCAATGTGCGGTTGCTGCGGGTCATGGCCTGCAACCCAGGCATGTACCCTGACTAGGAATCGAACCTGCAACACTTTGGTTTGCAGTCTGCTCTCAATCTACTGGGCCACGCCAGCCAGGGAGGAGTTATTTTTTAAAGGTCATATATGAGAGACCTACAGCCAACATCATACTCAATGAGCAAAAACTTAGAGTTTTCCCACTAAGATCAGAAACAAGACAAGGATGCCTGCTTTCACCACTCCTATTCAACATAGTACTTGAAGTCCTAGCCATAGCAATCAGACAAGAAAAAGAAATAAAAGGCATCTAAATTGGAAAGGAGGAAGTAAAACTGTCATTGTTTTCAGATGACATGATAGTGTATACAGAAGATCCTATAGAGTCCACCAAAAAACTGCTCAACCTAATAAATGAATTTGGAAAAACAGGATACAAAGTTAATACTCAGAAATCAAAAGCATTTTTGTACACCGGTGATGAAATATTAGAAATAGAAATCAGGAAAAAAATCCCTTTGATATAGCAACAAGAAAAATAAAGTACCTAGGAATAAACCTAACGAAGGAGGTAAAAGACTTGTATTCAGAAAACTATACAACATCGAAGAAAGAAATTAAGGAAGACACAAACAAACGGAAGCATGTACCATACTCATGGATTGGAAGAATTAACATCATCAAAATGGCCATACTACCCAAAACAATTTATAGATTCAATGCAATCCCTATTAAAGTACCCATAACATATTTTATAGATATAAAACAAACATTTCACAAATTTATATGGAACCATAAATGACCTCAAATAGCTGCAGCAATTTTGAGAAAGAAGAACAAAGCAGGAGGGATCACAATACCTGATATCAAACTGTATTACAAGGCCACTGTAATCAAAGCAGCCTGGTACTGGAATAAAAATAGGAACATAGACCAATGTAACAGAATAGAGAGCCCAGAAATAACCCCAAATTTCTATGGTCAATTAACATTTGACAAAGGAGGAAGAAGCATAAAATGGAGCAAAAATTAACCTCTTCAACAAATGGTATTATGAGGTCTGGACAGCTACATGCAAAGAAATGAAACTCGATCACCAACTTACACCATACACAAAAGTAAATTCAAGGTGGATAAAAGACTTAAATGTAAGTCATGACACTGTAAAAGTCCTAGAGGAAAACATCAGCAGAAAAATCTCAGACATTCCATGCAGCAACATCTTCACTGATATGTCCCCTAAATCAAGGGAGGGACATAAAGGAAAGAATAAACAAATGGAACCTCATCAAATTAAAAAGCTTCTACATGGCTAAAGAAAACAGCATTAAAATGAAAAGAGAACCAACTATACGGGAAAACATATTTGCCAGTGGTACCTTGGACAAGGGTTTGATTTCCAAAATATATAAAGAACTCACACAACTCCACTCCAGGAAGACAAAAAACCCAATTTAAAAATGGGCAGAAAACTTGGACAGACAATTCTCCAAGGAGGACATACAGAGGGCACACAGACATATGAAAAGATGCTCAGCATCACTAGTTATCAGAGAGATGCAAATTAAAACCACAATGAGATACCACTTCACACTGGTCAGAATGGCCATCATAAACAAAGCAACAAACAAGTGTTGGAGAGGATGCAGAGAAAAGGGAACCCTTTTTCTGCAGGGAACCCTGCAGTGCACTGGTGGTGGGAATGCAGACTGCTGCAGCCACTGTGGAAAATAGTATGGAATTTTCTCAGAAAACTAAAAATGGAACTGCCTTTTGACCTGGCAATTCCACTGCTGGAATTATACCCTAAAAGCCCTGAAACACCAGTCCAAAAGAGCCTATGCACCCCAATGTTAATAGAAGCACAATTTACAATAGCCAAGTACTGGAAGCAACCTAAGTGCCCATCAGTAAATGAGTAGATCAAAAAACTATGGTACATTTACACAATCAAATTCTACAAAACAGAGAAAAAGGAACTCCTACCCTTTGCAACAGCATGGATAGAACTGGAGAACATTATGCTAAGTGAAATAAGCCAGGCAGTGAGGGACAAATACCATATGATCTCACCATTAACTGGAACATAATGAACAAAAGAAAAAAGCAAACAAAATATAGTCAGCAGCACTGAAATTAAGAACAATCTAATAATAGCTAGAGGGGAGGGGGATGGAATGGGGGGAAGGGTTTTCAGGAACTATTATAAAGGACACATGGACAAAACCAAGGGGGAAGGTGGAAGCAAGGGAGGGAGGTGGGTTTGGCTGGGTTGGGGGGGAGTGATGGGGAGAAAATTCACAACAACTGCAATTGAACATCAATCAAGTAATTAAAAAATTTATTAGGGATTTTTTTTAAAAAGTAGTTTTAGATTTGTAGAAATTTTAAAAGGTTTGAGTACAGAGTTCCCATGTATCCCTTTACCCAGTTTTTCTTATTATTAATTTATGACATTTGCATGGCATACTTGTTAAAGTTAATGAGTCAATATTGACATACTATTATTAAGTAAAGCCAGTGTTTGTTCAGATTTCCTTGGTTTTCACCTAATATCCTTTTTCTGTTTCAGACCCATCTTATGTTTACTTGTCATTTCTCTTAGGCTTTGCTTGGTTGCAACATTCTCAGGTTTTTCTTCTTTTGGATGACCTTAACAGGCTTGAAGATAACTGGTCAAGTGTTTTGTAGGGTTCCTCTCAGTTGTAATTGAATATTTTTTTCATGACTAAACTGGGGTTGTGAGATTTTGGAAGGAAGATGACAAAACATATTATTTTATATCACATCACATCAAGGGTATATACAATTATCAATATGTATAATTGCTGGTAGTTGACATTCACTTTGAGCACGTGGCTGAGGCAGTGTTTGTAAGATTTTTCCACTGCGATATTACTTTACCCCCTTTTCTATACTATGTGCTGTGGAAGGAAGTTACTATATGTAGTCCACACTTAAAAACTGGAGTACTATTATTTAGAATTATTTTTGCTTTAAAAAAAAGATTTTATTTATTTATTTTGAGAGACAGGGGAAGGGAAGGGTAAAGAGAGGGAGAGAAATGTCAATGTGTGGTTGCCTCTTGCACACCCCCACGGGGGACTTCTCCCACAACCCAGGCACATGCCTTGACTGCGAACCAAACAGGTGACCTTTTGGTTCGCAGGCCCACACTCAATCCACTAAACTACACCAGCCAAGGCTGGAATTATTTTTGAATTAGAGATTTATTTTTTTCCCCACATTTATTTATTGATTTAATTGTTCATATAAGTATGTACTTATGAATATGTATTTTATATTTTGAATTATAGTCCAATATTACTATCACTTTTTGTTGCCAAAAACATTTCAGTTTTGGCCATTGAGATCTCTTCCATTTGGCTTCTGTCCCTTTGAGATACAACCATCAAAATGGTTTTGTTTGGTTTGTACTTTTTAGATTTCTGGCACTACAAGATGCTCCAGGATTATTCTGTACATTTTGTGTCACAGTCCTAGGATCAGCCATTTTCACAAGGAAGCCTAGGTGGGTTGTTTTTTTCCCCAGGTCTCCAGCTATAGGAGTAGATTTATCTATTTCCCTTTTCAGTTCTATTAGTTTTTGCTTCATGTATTTTGATGCTACATATTAAAGATTTTTATGTCTTCTTGGAGAATTGACCCCTTTATCATTATGTAACTTCACTTTTTACTCCCAGTAACTTTCCTCGTTCTGAAGTCAGCTTTATCTGAGGTAAACACAGCTATTCCAGCTACTTTTTTTTTTTACCATGGTGTATCTTTTCCCACTCCTTCACTTTTAACTTATCTATGTCTTTATATTTAAAATGGAGTTTTTGTAGACATCATATGGTAGGGTCACTTTTTCATCCACTCTAACTGACTGTCTTTTAATTTGTGTATTAAAATGATTTACATTGAAAGTGATTATTGATATAATTGGATTATAACTAAAATGTTAGTAACTGTTTTATTTGTTGCACTTGTTTCTCATTCTTTTTTTTGCACCTCTTGTTTTAATTGTGTAATTTATATGATTCAATTTTTCTTCTCTCTTAACACATCAACTATTATGAATTTTAAACTTCTTTCAGTGTTTGCCCTAGAGTTTACAGCATAAATTTTCTACTAATCAAAGTCTATTTTGAAATAATAATAACTACTTCATGGGTAGTATCAGAATTTTATAATTGTATTAATAATGTATCTCTTCTGGTCCTTAAAAATTACTTTTATCCCTTTCAGATATTCATATATTATAAATACACAATACATTGCTACTCCTGTTTTTCTTTTTCTTTTAACTTTTTTTTATTGTTGTTCAAGTAGAGTTGTCTCCATTTTCTCCCCACTGCTCCCCCCGACCCCAGACATTCCCACTTTCCACCCTTGATCCCACCCCCACTTGGTTTTGTCCATGTGTCCTTTATAGATGTTCCTGAAAACCCTTTCCTCCTTTCCCCCCATTATCCCCTACAGTGCTACTCTTATCACTTTAATAAACACTTATCTATTAGATTAAATTAGGAAAAGTAAATGATTTTATTTTATATTTATATTCCTGCTCAAGTGCTTTTCCTTTTCTTATGTAGATCTGCATTTCCAACCTGTATTACTTTCTTTCTCATTTTTTAGGACTTTATTTTTTAGGAGTACCTTTAGATTCACAGCACAGTTGAATGCAGAGTAGAGAGATTTTCCATATGCTCTCTACCCTCACACATGCATAGCTTCTCTCATTACCAACAACCCTATCACTGGTAACCCTACATGGACACATCATAATTACCCAGTCTGCATTTATCTTGGGGGTTATTCCTAATGTTACACATTCTATGGATTTGGGCACATATAATAGCATATATTCATCATTGTGCTTCCCCCACAGAACTTAATTTAATATTTTTGAAAAAAAACAGGTTTTTTTCTCAATGAATTGACTCAGTTTATGTTTACTGGACACTTTATTTCTCCTTTACTATTGTAGGATAGTTACTCTGGATATAGAATTCTGGGTTGGTTTCTTTTCTTTTCAACACTTTAAATATATTGCTTCACTCTTGTGATGTTGTAGTTTATAAAATATATATATATTTATAAAATATAATATTTACAAATATATATTTATATTTGTAGTTTATAAATATATATATATATATATATTTGATCACTCAGATCACCAAAATATATTTCTCATATATATTTGGCCTTTGTACACAATTCCTGGTCCACAGCTCCCCAAACCTTTGGAATTTTCTGTGTGTTGGGACTGATCAAATTGCCTTTTTGTTCTGTCAATGAGGTGATTATTGGACAGCAACTAGTGATGGGGGCTGGTTGCGAGGAGAACCAGCCCTGTGATTGAAGGGTCACAACGTTAAGTTTCACACTCCTCACTTACCCCACCTCCACAGATGGGGAAGGGACTGCAGATTAAATTCAATCACCAATGGCTAGTGAATTAGTAAATTACAACTATATAATGAAGTCTCCATAAAAATACAAAAGGATGGAATTCTAGAGCTTCTGGGTGTGTGAACACAGGGAGGTGTTAGAAGAGTGGTGAGCCTAGAGTGGGATGGAAGCTTTGTGATTCTTGATGTTACCAGTGATGTTGACTCTGGGTTCTTAATTTCAGCAAAGAAAGGAGTCAGACCCAAGAACTCAAGTGCAAGAGGGACTTTATTTAGTATGCACAGCAAAAGTATACTCAAATTGAAGATTCAAGTGGGCTGCTCAGAGAGCTGCCTTGGCCAGGTAGATAGAAAGTCACTGAGGCAGAAGAAGTGAGCCAGCTGGGCTACGTGAACTCAGGAAATAAGTTACAGAGGCAAAAGGAGGGCCTTTGGAGACAGGTTCAGGGGGTTAGCCCAGAATGAGCTGCCACTGCCTGCTGCTTCCCTGGAAACTTTTACAGTTTAGGAGAAAGAAAGGAAAGATTTGGGCCTGAGGAAGGAAGGGGTGGGAGGTGCGGGTGTGCTCCAGGAAGAGAGCACACCGGGTCCTTTGTCTTAAGATTTTTATCTGAAGATAAAAATCTACAGATTTGAGTGGAGGTCTCAAGAGAGGACCTCAATAGAATATTCATCAGCTTTTCAGGTGTGTCTTTTAATAAGCTGATGCATGAAAATGAGTATATAGCTCATTCTCTTGTTCAATTTCACCTTCAAAGTATGTCACCGAAAAGAGACTGGAAACAAGTCAGGTCTTCCCCAGCATGGTCTGGAATATATAAAGTGATCGTGAAATTTATTATCTGGCCGTAAATTGGTCTGCTTGTTCAGCTATGTCTCAGTTTCCCTACTCTACCTGCCAAGGAAATTTCATAGCTCCTTACTGTCCTGCCTCATTCCAGTATCCCTTGCCTTATGTATCTCTTCTATCTGGCTATTCTTGAGTTATATTGTTTTACAACAAACTGGAGAACTAGAAAATAACATGTTACTCTGCATTCTGTGGACCTTCTAGAAAATCAATTGAAACCAAGTAGGCAGTTGTGGGAACATCTTATTATAGCTAGTTGGTCAGAAGTTCAGGTAATGACCTAGATATCTGAAGCCTTGTAGGACTGAACCCCAAACCTGTTAAATCTGATGTTATCCCTGGGTAGATGGTGTCTGAGTTAAGCTGAATTGGTTTGATTTCTTGGGTACCCTGCTGGCTTCTGAGAATTTCTTATTATTGTGTTTGTGGAGAGCATTTTCTCCCCCAATTGTGTGCACACAAACATGTACACATGCAGAGATTGTGTCCTGGATCCCATATTAACTCTCTTCCTGCTTTCATAGTTTTTTTTTTTTTTGTAAGAAAAATCCTCTGTAATGCTGTAATCCTTATCTTTTCTACTATATAAGTAAGAAGGTTTTTTTTCTTTTTTTCAGTTCAGATCCTTTCAAGTATTTTCCTTTGTCTTTGGTTTTCTGCAGTTTGGAGATAAGGTGTTTTGGTGTAACCTATAGCCACAGAAGCTTCCATTTCCTATAATGCTCTTGTTTTGGCATTCCCTGTTGTTGGTTTCCCTAACAACCTGTCATAAATAGAGTTTGAGCCTTGTAGCTCTTTGAACTGTAATGCACTGTTATTGCATGAGAGCCCTGCTGATGTGGTGCTAAGGATTGGGGAGTATGAAGGGGAATGTTCTATAAGCTTATGGTTAGATATCAGTCACTTGGTAGTGCTGTGTCCCTGGGCTATGACCTTCACAAGGGTCTCTTGTCTTTTCCCCCCTTAGGTGAAGCAGGAAAGCTAGAGAGGGCTGCAGTTGGGCAATATCCTTAAACTTATGTGCAGTCAGGCTCTGGTAAAGTCTCTTGCACTTGAGAGTAGACCTTTGTTATGGAGAATACACGGGTTTTATTGCAAACTGGTTACTCTAACCCTTATTCAGGCAAAGATATGTGGTGATTTTTCTTGGCTCTTTACCATGAAAATATGGTAGAGTTTCTGGACCCCAGATTAAGAAAGTGTGGCCCACCCACAGCGAGACTGCTGTTTCTAGGCTTTTCTCCTACTAGAGCTGCTCTATACTCTACTTCAAGCAATACATCAAATTACGATTTAAGTTTTCTCCTCAGTTTATGGGTTCAGTGGCTTCTGCTTCAGGTAAGTTGATCTCAGGTGAGTCTTTCTATATTTGTTTGTTTCTCTAGATTTTGGGGTAGAGGTTTACCTTGTGGCATCAGTTCTCTGATATACCCAGGAAAAGTCATTAATTTTCAGTTGCTTAGCTTTTTCTTCTTTTAAGCTGGAAATGATGACTTTCAAATTGAAGTCATGTCAGAACTGAAATGGTAAGTTAATATTTACATTTTGATAAAAAATTGCTGAGTGTTGCAATGGAAAATAATCATCACTAGTGATGGCTGATACATAAAAATTATAAAATCCATAAAAAATTCATTGCCATGAAAAAAAGGCCCACATACAATAAATGGGAGTATTTGCATTTGAAGAACAAGAAGGACCAGAATCCGCTCTGAAAGGAACTATACAGCAAGAGGATAAAAGGAATTCAATAAAATCCATAACAAAGTAGGCTTGGAATAATAAAAACTCACTAGATTTATTAAAGCATTAATTGGGTACAGGTAAAGAGATCGTAAGAAAATAAACCTGAACAAGACACTCAGAATGCAGCTCAGAGATTTAAAAAAAACAAACAGGTAAACTGCAGTTGAAAGAGGGTAAAATGAGAAACTCCACTATGTGTCTAAAAGTAATCTCAGAAGGAGAGAATAGGGAGAATGGGAAAGAAGAAAATATCCCCAAATTATGGTTTCAAGTTTTTAAGAATTGCAAAATGATGGTGAGTTCTCTGATTGTAAAAGCTCATCATGTGCCTGGTAAGATAAATAAATGTGAACACCTTCCTCAAAAACATGTAGAGAAACTACACGGCATTTGGGAAGAGAAAAAGAGGAGAGTTTTAAAGGCTACTAGAGAAGATTTCTTAGGAACATCAATAGATCTCAGAAGACAAGGAACTAGTATCTTTAAAATACTGAGGAGTAGACCTGTTTATTAAGACTTACGTACCTCTCCAACACAACAATCAACAAAATGAAATGTCAACATTTAGAGTGGGAGAAAGTATTTACAGATCATTATCTGAGAAGGGACTGTTATCCAAAATATATAAAGGACTCATACAAATCAATAATAATGACAACAAATTCATTTCAAAAATAGACAAAGGAACTAAAAAGATTTTTTTCCAATGTAAAGCATATGAACATCCAACAGGCACATGAAAAGATGCTCAGCATCACTAGTCATCAGGAAATGCAAATCAAAACTGCTATGAGATATCACCTCACACCTGTTAGAAAGGCTATTATCAACAAGACAAGAGGTAAGTCTTGGCCGGGATTTGGAGAAAAGGCAATATTTGGGCACTGTTGGTGGGAATGTATATTTGTACAGCTACTAAGGAAAACAATATGTAGGTTCCTTAAAATATTAAAAATGGAACTACCATATGAGCCAGCAATTCCAATTCTGAACATTTATCAAAAGGATACAAATCACTATCTTGAAAAAATATATGCAGCCTCACGTTCATTACAGCTTTATTTACAATAACCAAGACACAGCAACAAACCAGAGTCCATCACCTGCTGAGTGGATAAAAAATATTATTCAGCCATATAAAAAAGGAAATTCTACCATATGCAACAATGTAGAGGGGCATTAAGGGCATTGTTCTAAGTAAAGTGAGTCAGACAAGAAAGACAAAAGCTGTATGATCTCACTTATATGTTGAATCTAAACAACAAACAAACAAAAACCATACTCATAGATACGGAGAACAGATTAATGGTGGCCAGAGTGGGAGAGGGAAGGATGGTGGGTGAAATGGGTGTCAAAAGGTACAAATTTACAGTTATAAAATAAATAAATCTTGGGGAGGTAACCTTAGACTTGGGGAGTGCTGGTTATTATAATTAATGACAATGTATTGCATATTTGAAAGTTGCTAAGAGAGTAAATCTTAAAAGGTCTTATTACAAGAAAAAAAACATTTGTAACTATGTGTGGGGATGGATGTTAGTTAAACTTATTGTGGTGATCATTTTGCAATATATGCACATATCAAATCATTATGTTGTATGTCTGAAACTAATACAATGTTATATGACAACTATATCTCAGTTTAAAAAAGATTCCACATGTAAGTGAGAGCATACAAAAAACATGAAAACTCTTCACATCTTTCACAAGCTTTTTTACTCTTTAATATCTAATAGTAAGGAAGATGTGTAACAATTTAAAAGTAACTATACACACAGTAACACTGAGTTTGTATTATATATGAGTTTGTAGTATATTAAACAAAAGTGTAGCTACATACATTTAAAAGATGATGTAAGTCTTTATAAAATATAATATGTAACTGTGTAATGCGTAACATGTACCATGTTTAACTTATATGAAATTATGTTTTATAGTCAGTCAGTGGGCAAAGATTAGTGCATGTAGATAAACATCGATCATTCACCACAATTATCCACATTTTTAAAAAATGCAACTTGATGGTCTCTCATGGCTTTCTTTTAAAGTTTGTTTCTTACACTTCTACCAGTGTGTGTTTTTATACTGCATTTCAGCCATCTCGGTCAACACACCTTCAAAATATATTCTTTTCCAGACTGAACATTCTAACAAATACGCCTGGACCCCAGTTTTGCACCTCGCTCTGATGGAGTTGGGCTGCCTTGAGAGCCGGTGGCGTACTTGTGGAATGCAGGACACAGTTTGGATCACGGCACAGCGTGCAAACAATTGGCCGAGGATCAGAGTTTTGGCTGCAATGGATAGATCTGCGTCCTCTGAGAGCAATTCTAATTTCAGGTATCTTAGATGTGGAAGGATATTGCCAAAAATACTTTTTATTCCTTAAAAACACTCAGGTTTCTTTTCCCCCTCACTTTTTCAATCTAATAAATCCCACAGCAACCTTAAAAATAAAATATATTTTCAAAACAAACTATTTTCTTTTCATCATGAAAGAAACAGCTGTTTATTACTGGGTCCAACTATATCCATAAAAATATATCTGTCCATGTAGATAGTTCACATTTTGAGAGGGTGGAAGTAATTGATGTGTTCTACTTTCAACCAGGCCTTTGTTTGCTTTGAGATTAAACAGTGACTGTAATTTCCTTGGTTATTTACTAGCTCAGAAAAAACCCTCATGATCACGATCCTTGCCCAACAGTCAACTTCTCATATTTGGGGAATGCAGTTTCCTGAGGAACAACTCAGCTTATTAATTCAGCCAATGTGATTGATCTCCATGCCAGGCACTGTGTTAGCTGCTGGGGATTCCCTGATGACTATGAAGGAAACAGCTCACAGCCATGCAACATTAAGTCTTCATGCCCTTGATACTGAATTCTTGGCTTCAATGGTAAATGAACTTGTCCTTTAAAAATATCAGAGTTTCCTCTCTCATATGCATCGAGCAGCAGCCCTCTCTCCCATCACAGCTCAGCACAGATCTTCTTGAGGACTTTCTATTGCAGTTTGCTGAACTGTATCTGTTATAGCTGGTGACAGAATAATTCCAAAGAATGAATCCCAGGGTAAGTTTTTCTAATCCGATGAGTCAGTGATACCCTTTAGCACATGCACAGCATTGAGTGATAAGACTAGAAGTATTGTCACGGCTGTAGGTTCATGATATAGTCTTTCCTATAAGTCAGCTGGATAATAGCTCGGCTAGCTACCTGTCAAGCAGCCCTGCACCAAGAAATAGACAAGAGTCACACAAGGTAACTATGCTATTCACTCAGCTTTTGTTGAATGCAGGTTCACTCAAAGTAGAACATCAACATACATTAGTATCCTGCTCACACTCTAACAATCTAAGAGAAATAGAGCACACACAGCAATCAATGAGGATAATGAACCCGAGTCCCACAGTCTCAGTCTGTAGGTCCAGAAGACAGCGTGGTGGGCAAGGGAGCTGTCAGTGTTTTGCAAGGAAGGATCTCTGGAGTTAGGTGGGCAGCAGGGCAGATGAAGTCCTCAGTCCAGCAGGGCAGAGCTTCTGGTGGTAGATGTCAAGGGAGATCAGCGTGGTGTGGAGCAGCTCTCTGGTGTGTGGAGCTCAGCAGTCTCAGCAGTGGTCTGGAAACTGCTTCAGTTATACGTTGAAAGTGGTGGACTCCACCTTTCTGGGTCTTTTTGATAAATATCTTGACACCTTTGATGCCAAGTGTGGAATTTTCCCAGGAGCCTATCTATGGGTGGCCCCACTTTGCAGACGTGTCTGTTCTGATCACGTGTGCCTATATCATGGGCGTGTCTCCTTGCCAGATGTGTCTGCTCTGATTTTGGTAGTTTCCTTCTTGAACCAAAGTGTCATGGCTGACTGACAGCCATCTTCACCCACATGAGTGACTTCACTTTGTTTTATATTCTTTATGCTATCTTGACCGTCTAGACCAATGCCATTTTATTGGTCCTGCTCTCCACAACTGGTTGTTATGTTTTGGTTAAAGCATGGACAGGCATTTGTGCAGTGCAGCTTAATGGAAATATCTTGTACATTAGAGCTTTCTCTAAGGCTGTCCTAGAGCTATATGACCTCAGACAAGATCCTCTTTTCATATCAGTTTTTTCATATGCTAAATGGGAATCATAAACTTGGTTTACATGGTTTAGTATTTATTCAAAGATTTATTGCTCAGCAATAGTATATAGTAAGCATTATACTATATATAAATGTGTACCTTTATATTATAAAATGACTTTTGGGATCAATATGGATTAACTTGGACACCACTCTGCTTACCAGAGTGTCTCATTTCTCTATCAAGTAGCAATTTGTCTAGTATTCTCTTTCAACTGGTGTGTTTGTGTGTGTGCATGTGTATAAAACATTTGTGTATAGCTTTCTTGATAAAAACTGGTAGGAGAAATGAAGAAATCCAGGGTGTTCTGAAACACAGCTTCAGAAAACAGCACTTCAGAGGTTTGAAAGAACATTCCTGAATATGTAATGTTGCCTGGAAGAGAAAAGGGAGATGATTTAGCAAAAGGAGAGACTTCATCATCATTTGACTTTCATTCAGCCTTTTCTTTTCCATTCCTTTATCACCTCTGATCTACTCCACTAACAAACATGGTGTTAGCTCTATGCTCTGCCATTCAAATAAATAAAGAATACCCATAGTATTGAGCATAAACTGGTTGCCTAATACTTGTTATAAAAATCACTATACCAGAATTGAGCTTTTTTTTCTTAAACCTGGAAAGAATATTTAACCCATTTCAGACCTGAGAGACACCTAGGTTTTTATATCTGTCACTGGCTTTTATCCAAGTGTCACGTAAGGAATTTATTAATATTACTATAATACTTCAGGGGACAGTGGAATGTACATTCTAGGCAGATTTTTTAAAGCTCTGGGTGGGGGGGCAGGGATGATGGGGTGATGGAATTCTGTTCTCTGCAGGAGGGAGGAAGAGAATTTTCTTTATGCCACCCTTCCATGCTGAGAGACTGCAGCAGTACCAGTGGTGTCCTAACCTAATATTAAATCACTGGTTCCTACATGGGTATTCATGTCTTACCAATGACTCAGAAGCAATTTAACAAAAATTTTAAAAGTGTATAGTGACAATAAAAGTAGAGACTAATGTATTTTATAAGTGTTTTTCTTGGACAAGCCAGCTATTTTGGTAAAATGATAGAAAAATATTTTATACTTCATTGTTAATACTTTAATTTGAAAATACATATCGTATTTATTTTTGTTACAGATATTTTTGAACATTATTTGTCATCCCCTATAGATATAATGAAAGTTTTATTTAATATTTTTAAAGTTCTCAAAGTAATAGGAAAACTGATATAACAGGTTATGTTATATTGAAAGTAGTCACTATTTTGTAAATGAGAATTTGCTCCAACACTCTCCCACTTAAGATCATTTCATTTAACTTAATCACAAAATTCAAAGGTCTTCACCCAGTTCAGCCTTTTTGATCTGCTTCCAGAATTTGTTGAAGTGTTCCTTTCTTTTCTTATTCAAACTTCATTCTTCCTTTGGCTTCTGTAACACATTCCTCTCTGTATTTGCTAATTATTTGGCTATTATCTCTAAACTCCAAATATCTTTTTCTACTCTGCTTTATTGAGACTGGACACGGTACTCTTCATATAGCTTCCCCCAGACTCCCTTACCAGCTGGCTGCCTGCTAGGTTCTGCCAGTAGAGGGCCCTATAGAGAGACTGGAAAGTAAGGGAAGAGAAAGAGGATTGATTTTTCCTTTCTGATTTTCCAGCTACTGGCTACTTTGTTTCAGGTATGGCAGCTGGCTCCGGACTCCAGCTTCATTGACCACTTCCAGCACATGTACCACACGTGCTAACTTTAAAGGCTGGAGTATGAGATACCCCATGTTCCCTCACATACTGGGGCATGCTCCTCTGGGCATCTGTTGGACTACGCCCTCTCCACCGAATTCCTGGCACTTGCCAGAGTAGGAGCCTGGGAACCAGGTTCAAGGTGCTTTCTCTGAAGGATCAAACACTGGATCTACTGGAGTCTCCCTTCAAATTCTAGGTTCCAGCATTACCATTTCTTCTCCTTTGTTTTCGTAGCCCAAGGGGCAGTAGCTGCTTCTTGTAGTTATTAACCTCTGTGTAACCTCAGCATCCCTTTCTTGTTCTTATAGCTAATACCTATTAACCAATTTCCTGTATGAAATTCCATTCCATTTTAGAAATACCTACTATGCTCCATTTTCCTGAGTGGATTCACAGTTTTCTTTTTGCTCTGCCTTCTTTTTTGGATCCTTTTTCTTCTTCCCCTCCAAATTTTTCTTGGTTGTCTATTTGGTCCTTCATATAAACCACATATGTAAAAAATCTGAGTATCAAAGATCTGATCAAATTCATGTATACTCTATATACCAGAGATATGATCCATTTTCTTGGTTCCAAATACCACATCACTACCAGTTCACATCATCATCTGTTTTCTTGGTATTTTTGCTAGGATTTCCTAACAAAATGTATATATTTAATATGCTACAGGTCAAACTCTCTTCGCTCACATACCATCTCCATACCTCACCCTGTGCACTGTCTTCAGACTTGGTTGTTTCCTCAGTGGTGCTCAATAATCCAAGTCAGGGAGACTCATAGAATTTAGAATTTTAACATCATTTTCTCTTATTAGGCCTCATATTCACTCAGTCGTAATATAATCTAGATTGATCTTCTATACCATAAGTTGCATTTATACATTTCTTTCTTACTACTATCAGCATTACCCTAATTTAGATCCTCATTAAGCTCACTCTCTGGTGGCTTCAATGAAGTCCATACTGGTTTACCTATTTCCACAGTTATTCTCTTTTGTACATTGCAGAGTAAGCTTCATAGATCCTGAAATCCCTTTCCACACACCTTCAGTGGTTCCCTCATCCCACAACATAAAATCCAAACCCCTCTGCTGGAAATCTCACCTCAATAAAATGCTTGGTCTTCTCTCTCACCACTGCCCCCAATTAAATCTCTGTTTCAGGAAAATTGGTTCGCTCAACGACTTCTCACTGTTCTTATCTCTCTATTCTATCTCTATAGAATGTACCACCTTTAGTAAAGCTCTACTTTGTAAAACTTTCCAAGAACACTTCAGGCAGAACTGATCTCCTCTCATGAAGGACTCTATGGGAACCATACCTCTATATACCTATTTGGTATTAGTCATGAGTTGAATGCAATACTATAATGAGAAAAGAGGGAAGTGTATATTTAAGAGCAGTGCATGTAGGGTAACACTGTGTATATGAAGACCTTTAGGGTGTATCTATCCAATGTAAGGTCAATTGTCTAAAAATAAAATTTCTCAACTAAAAATTTGTTTTGACTTCTTGAAACTAATAAAGTTTTTTTTTTAATCTGGAGTTACTGAATTGATCAGCTATATTGTCTTGATATTTTTGTAGAGGTAGAATTTATTACTAAACCTTAATATTCTCATTTTATGGAGATGTGTGCTATATCCTTCATAATTCTAAAATTTTTATCTTACTTCAAGAGATATGGATGAAATATGAAAGTGTAACAGAACTGGAAATTAATCTGAGTACTTCTTAAAAACATATAAAATATTTTGGGGAAGTTTTGTTTTAGCAATTTTTTTCTCCCATACCTCAGTCCTTCCTCTCTTCCTTCCTCCCTTCCAAGTAACAGGAAAGGTAAATTGAACTCTGTAGATTAGGAAGGAATCTGAAAAGATCATCTTAGTTTTTCTTTTTCAGAGAACTTTGTAAGTGCATTATTTTAACACAGTCCATAGAAGCTAATTGAGCTTCTATTGTATTTCAGAATAGATATGAGCAGAGGCAGTGAGTTTCCATGGCTGGCAACTCCACACATCCCAGTGTTTACTTTTACAATTAATATTGTGAAAATGAAAATGGCCATACCATAAATAATAACTAAATAGTGAACATTTTAATTTATGTAGATATGTCTAATAATTAGTCCAGTGATAGGGTCCTCAATAAGCATAAATAAACAAACACAACAACAAGTCTGTTCTGCTTGTATTCTTATTTGGTCTCCCATGAATAAGGTGAGTAAATTATAAATATTTTTGTCATTAAAATTCTTCATATGCTTAAAGTCCACAAACAAACCTCCAAGTGATAGAGTTAGCCTGCTCTGTTTGCCTGAAACAGGCCCAGCACTGGTGTGCTGTCTCAGCAAAATCTGTAAGAGTCACCCCTTTCCTCTTCTCTGTAAAAGTTCCCTCGATTTAAAATCTGGGAATTATGCAGTCAATCTACCCATTAATCTTCTCTCATTCAGGCCAAAATCAACATTTAAGCCTTTCCTTTTTAGCATCATCTTCATTATTTTTTCTCTAAATCATTTCTAGTGATAACAAAGCAAGTTTCAATTTCCTCCCCTTAACTATATGGAGAAATTCAATGATGAAAGTACCTGCTTTCACATAAGATAGCACCAGATTCAGTTACTGAAAGACCAGGTAACTAAGGAGTAACTGGGAGTGTTTTTAAGAGTGACAGTTCTGGGAGGGAACAAGAAAGTGTGCCACTGAAAAGTTTATGATAAGCAGATGAATTCTGTTTCAAGAAATCAAATACCACCTATTTCTATTCCCATCAGAGATTCAATTAGAAATAGAACCCTTCTTATTTTCCTGCCCTACTCTGGCTGTTGTTAGGGGCTGTGCACTGTTTAAACAGCTGCAGAGTCTCCCCTCAGGGGTGACTGAATTGCACTGGTGGTGGTGATCCATGTATAGAGCTAAAACTGGGTGGAAACTTGATCGTTTGCAGTATAACTAGGAACTGAAGGTGAGTTGTGCTCTCTGTCTGAGGATAATAGGTTAAAATAGTTTAGATAATGTGGAGTCTTAGTGCCAATTTTTTTGCTCAGTAAACAGTGTTGTACTTTTTTTTTAGTGCAAATCAAGAATGAAAAAACGGTATAAACCCAAATGTACAAAATAGTAAATTAAAAAGCATAACAAAATATGAATACTCAGACATACATTTGAGCCTCTGGTATAAGGACATGGAAAGATGTCACTCGCTTGTTTTCTCTTCCCACAGTTTTGCCTCCTCCTTTTCTCACTCTGCCATTATTCCTGTTATTATCATCTCAGCTTCAATACACTTGTGAATGAGCAGACACTGCTCCTTCTATCCACTTTGTTCTTCTGTCCAGTGGTTCTCACACTTTATGACATGTTATGGATACCTGGAGGGACTGTGTACCACAGATTGCAAGGGCTTCACTCCCTCAATTTCTGAATCTGTAGGTTTAGGGTAGAGCTCCAGAATTTTCAGATGTAAGTTGTTTGACACTATTGCTGTTGGTCTGTGGACCACACTTGACAACCATTACTCTAGCCATTAAGTATCTTAGTGAAAGGTCTGGCAAAACTGAACTATTGAGAGGGAAAAGGGCAATGCAAATGCATTATCTAGGGTGAGCACATGAAAGAGAAGCACTGGCTACCTCAGTCAACCCCATGAAGGACTTCTCTCCATGGTCTCTGCCACTACCCTGCCTTGTTCTTTCAAATTCTGCTGGGGGTCACTTTTCAAAGCATTCCAAGAAGGAAGCTATGTTCATTGTATTTAAATTTATTGATTAAGTAAGTGACTCCTCAGATTTGTGAATATTAAGTAAAAGTAACTTGTATTAACTGGATTTTAAATGTTTGATGATGTATTGAGAACTGTCAAACGTGTGTGAATATAACATACATTTAAGTCAATCTATGTACCTAATGGCACGAAGGACAGTGGCCTGACCTGGTGTTGCTTCCCCCAGACGGCTGCACTGACAGTGCACAGGAGCAGTGTGATCACATCGCTTGAACAGTTTTGTTGCTGCTGTGTCAAAATATTCCATTTATTCTTGTCTTGCCTGCAGACTTCTGTCTTTTGGTTTATATGTCTTCTCATTTACTACATTCTCATTGTATTTCTTTTCTTCTTTTTGTCAGCATCTCCTTCAATCTTACTATATATTTTCCTCAATATTCTTCACTTCTAATTTAAGGAATTGCTACCTGTACCTACCTTTAGGGCTCTAATGATTTTTCTATCACCACTTTATCTCACCTATTCCCCCATATCTTTTTCAGTATCTTTTACAATACAGTGAGGTATCTGTTCATTTTTCTTTCTCTTTAGTTAGGACCTGACTTGTTCAACCAAAAGGCTTTGGAATGTCAGTGATAAATGAAAAACCCAGAAATACATGCATAAATTAAAAAGTCAAATCCATAAAAAATATAAAAGACAAAAGCAGATTAATAGAAAATTTAGAATAAAAAGTGCACACTATAAAGATTTGAGCAGTCACATAGTTTTAATTAATAAATTTAAGTCATCAGCTTCTTGGTAGTTGAAGCAAAGTTTGCTGTGATCAGTTTATAAGAATCATCACTTAAGGAGAAGACACACTAATTGTTTGTAAGATCAAATACAAATGATATCCAGGTCTTAAGTGAGCCTTTGTACAGTGGAGTCTGCCTTATGTAGTGGCTGGCATTTTAATAGCATTATTAAGTAAACATAGAAGTCCATTTCACAAAACATTTTTAGGGTATCCATTAATGTAATCAAAGGCAATAATGTCAAAGTATCACAAAAAATATCTGGTTAGAGACTAAGAAAATATGGTCTAACTGTGCAGATTTTTGATAGTACAGCATGATTTGGGGTTTAAAAATGATGATGTTTAACCCTGGCCTGTGTGGCTCAGTTGGTTGAAGCATTATCTCATACACCAAAAGGTTGCCAGTTTGATTCCTGGTCAGGACACTTGCCTAGGTTGCAGGTTTGGTCCCTGGTAAGGGCATAAAAGAAGCAACCAATCAATGATTCTGTCTCACATCAGCATCTCTCTCATTCTCTCTCTCTCCCTTCTTCTCTCTCTAAAAATCAATGAAAGTGTCATTTTGAATGAAAAAAATGTGAGGATGTTTTGGGAGTGACATGCATTTCATGTTTTCAAAACAATCTTTAGAAATGAAATTCCCTTCAAAGGGTTTTGACAGAACTTAGCTGGCAAGAAGTTTGAAAGTATGTTCCCTGTCAATAAACAATTCCTTGTTTCTGATTAAGTACATAGTCTGTATTTTAAAAATCAACTAACTGAACAGGAGGATTGATGTCCTCTTTTGAAAATTAGATAAAAAATCAACACTCTTTCTTGAATAGAAGAAGGTCACCCATTTATCACGTTGAGCTGGGCCAGTAGTACAGGCAGGTCAATGAATTTACTTAAGAAACAGTTTCTACATCTATTTCAGCATATGAACAAATGAAATATCAGGTCTCCAAAGATCTTCAGCATACATGTGACCAAGATGTTTTAGCTTGGAACACTTTCAAAGGGCAAATTATTAGACACCTGATATAGCTATTGAAAATGTACTTTTAGTTTTAAGAAACCAATCTCCATCTTGAATCTGCCAGTTACAAATGTATGCTTAAGTAACTAAATTATCTTGTTATGTGTTGTTGATCTGATCCATTTCATTTTGAAAGATAACTGATCCAAATAATTTTTGTTTTAAAGTAATGATTTTTAAGCAAGCAGAACCAGTTTTTCCTTGAGAGCCCTGATAGTGCCATAGTCATGTCATATGTGTGAATACAGAAGGAACATTATATTCTTAATATTGGACATATTTGTTGATAGGACAAAAGCCCCTTTTTCAGGCCCTCTTTGCCAGAACTACCTGGACTCCATAAGGCATAACTAAATCTTGTTTTACAAGCCTCTATCTTCAGGACTAGAATATTACTGGGAGAATCCTGAAGGTGCAGAGGCTCCAGGAACTTATGAAACAGGATGTGCCAGACAGCAACTGCCGGACCCTGCACCCAAAGATAGCATTGAGACAAGCTGCAGCCTGTATAAGACCAACAGAAACATCCTGCTCTACAACCACCCCAGTCACCTAGTAAAATCTCAAAGCTCCCACTGCTCTGGGCTGGTGTATCTCCACACCAAACCCCTCTGCCCTCTTGGAGAGTGAATAAAAAACTTTACATTCTGCACTTTTTTCTCTGTGAATTCTTTCACGGTCTATGTCACTGACCACCCTAACATTTGTGCTGACCAAACAAATCAAGGAAATATGGAGAAAGAAAATGAGTGGAATTAGAATACAGGAAACTTTTGTGTTCTTTAAAATTATGTGAGTAGTTAGTAGGTCATTTCTCTCAATCCTTATTTCCCCAGAAGAGATGTGGTTTTCCCAGTAGATGTAGAGAGCCCCAGGACCAGTTACAGAAAATCACTCAGCCAATCTTGACCGGTAGTTTTTGCCCAGAGTCAACCAATATATGTCATTATCGGTAGACTTTGTCACAATGGACGTAGGCAAGGACAAGATTTAACCAAGTTTGTAACACTGGTCCAGAGTAGAATAATCTTGCCCCAAATCTACTACTTCTTATGTACACCATTGAGCCAAGAAATATCTATCTGTACTTTTTCAAGGAGAAAATTGGCATGGAGTTTGAGATAGAATGTATAATTAATGATATTTTGTTTCAGAAATTCTGTGGCTTTGCAACTTTTTTGCTGCAGATTTATATAGTTTAGTTTTCAAGCCTGAGAATGCTTTTGTTAAGGGAGCAAAGAATTCTTGGTTCTAAAGAGTTAAAGTATTCTGAGTGACTGCATGAGAAATGGAATGTCTCTCCTTTTTTATTTTCCATTCACTGTAATCATTTAATGATAACCAAATGTCAATGAAGTTTGGGATACATGTAAAATGTACCAAAATAATTTTATGTAGAAGGAAATACATTTTAGCAACTGTTAGGCCTATGACAGAAGAAAAACCCTGAAAAATAACTGACCACTACTGAGGTAGAGAAACTCCTTCTTGAAATTACCATTAACGTGGAAGAACTAAAAAACAATTTTATGTTTGTACTGTTGAATAGAAAATTATAAAAGATACAAATGTAATATGCTCTTTAACTCTAAATTCATCCACTTGCATTGCTTATACATATTTTATATATACCACTTCCTTAATGTAATAGCTTATGCAAAACATGTTTTTTCTTTCAAGCAATTATGTGTCCCCTTTTGCCCATGAGATTCCCTAAGTAGTTAACTTGTCTTAAGAATAAGTGATGTGTGCTTTGTGAGAATAAACTTATTTTCTGCTAAAATATATTTAGCTGGGATGAGCCAAAAGAGGCATGTGCATGACTCTAAAAGAAAAATATTGCATTAGCATTTTCTTCAAAGGTAGTGCAAAAATAAATATATAAGAGACACATTCTATCATTCTGTGTTTACTAGATCAAGGATGTGCTACACATGTACTGGAGATCCCAGCAGATTTGCAAAGTTAGCAGATTTGCTAAGCAGACTGTATCCTTCCATCCTCCAGATCTTCTCAGTGAGTTTTGTGTGTGTAGAAAAAGTCTGTGTGATGTCCTTATGGAAACGTGGAAAGACTCAGAAATCAATCCTTTCTCTGAGCTCTCTTTTGAGGCATACTGCTTTTTTTATTCAGTCTCTGAAAGGCAATTGAACAAACCTATGTACATTTTATTGCTCTTGCCTTGACTTGAAACTCAGACATGTTCCAGCAGAGTGAAACTTTTATTGCCACCATGATTAAGCATTCACTATATATCAGAGCACATCCATTACATTGCATCATATTTATTTAAGGAGATTCTATTGTTTACATATAAAGATAAATGTGCCAATGACCCTTGTACCCCACTGCAGCACATTGTGGGCTCTCTTACAGAAATGACCTGGAATGTTTTGGATTCCAATATGGTTATATCATTGGCATGTTAACAAATAAGCCTCAGCATTAAAGTCAGAAATTCTCACTAACTTATGTCACTCTATAGAGTTTAAAAAGGTCAATTAATCCTACTAATTTTTCCATTTGCATATCAAGGGAAAACCACATTAGTCCATTTACTTTATTTTGGACCTCATACCACAGGCAATATTTGCATGTGGACCAGCATTATTTTAGATAAAATTCCACAGGACAGTCATTGGAAGTCAACTAGTTTTACAAATTTATTTGTTCTGTTAATCATTGAGAATGCATTTCAAAAAGTTAACTCAGGTTCAAAGTCAAAACCACTCTCAAGGTGTAGAATCATCCATTCCGCTTTAATGGCATGGATAATATTTAGTGGACCAGTCATTAAGATTCATTTAGATATTAAAAACTGTTTGATTCGTAGTGTTGCACTCTTGGAAACATCTTAGTGTCTCAGATCAATTATGGTAAAGAAGGTTATTCCTGTCTCACTCTCTAAATGCATCAGTAAGAAGCACGTAGGTAAGTCACAGTGTCCATACTGATAAGTGTGTGCCAGAATTACTTGGGACAAAGAACTGAAATACAAGTGTTGAATTGGGCAAATGGACCATTTGGTACAAATAGACAATTAATTTATAAAGAACAAAGTTATCCTCAAAGGAATATAAAATATTTCTTAATGAACAACATGCAATAATAGTAAGAACAGGGGCTTTTATTTGAATCAGGTTTCAACACAACTACTATGTTGGATACAGAACTTCATTACTGATATCTACCTGTCTTCTCCTCTCTTATAATAAGCAAATCCAAGTTGACACGTGTTTCTTTTATGTGCTGAGACTGTTCACAGCTTCTAGAATACTACTAACTTCAAAAATCTTAATGTTGAAGAAATAGTGGGTTCTATAATGATTTATATGTAATTTATTTTAATTTCCCCAATGTCCATTGAGTTTCCAAGCAACATTCTGGGCATGAGAGTTATAGATGAATAAGCCATGGTTCCCAATATCCATTAAAAGAAACAAATATCTTCAATTAATTATAGTGCAGTAAGTACTTTATTGATGACATGAATAAGTTGTTATAACAGCACAGAGGAAGAAATGATTTGTTCTCTTAGAAGATTCAAGACTTGATTAAGAAAGGACAAAATGAGCCCTGGCTGGCGTAGCAGTGGATTGAGCGCGGGCCACAAACTGAAGGGTCACAGGTTCGATTCCCAGTCGGGCACATGCCTGAATTGCAGGCCAGGTCCCCAGTGGGGCCCACATGAGAGGCAACCACACACTCATGTTTCTCTCTCTCTCTTTTTTCCCTCCCTTCCCCTCTCTAAAAATAAATAAATAAAATCTTTTAAAAAAGGACAAAATGTGTGAATTTTACTTTGATAAATGAATTAGAATTTCTTTTATCAGATGAACAAGAGTAAAAACATTTTCAGTAGGAGAAACAAAATAAGAAAAAACATGGAAATATAGAAGTCTATCAAATTATATAAGTAGTATGGAGCATATTAGTATGGTTAGAGTATAGAGAATGTGGCAGGGAGAGATATTTGTTGAATAAATGCATTAGTGAATGAATGAAGAGTGGCATAAATTGAAGAATGCCACTCAGAGGATTCTTTAGTTAATGTAGTGCAGATCATGTGGATCCACTAAAGGTTTTATTTGAGATAATCAAAGGACCAGATTGTGTTTTAGAAACCCTGGTAGGCAGTCTAGAGTCTGCATTGGAAAATGAAGCTATAGCAGAAATGGAAATTCAAGAAAAGAATTTGATTTTGCCAAAATTATCCATCTAAATAAGAAAGCAAGTAGTTTTGCCTAAGTTAAGCACATAGTTGTGGTTGAATGCATCCTGTTGGATTTATATGTTTTTGTTTTTGTTTTTAACTGAAGAGAAGACTGGTTTGGAGTCATTTTTCATCCTATGAAGTATAGATCTTATCTGTACTTTATCTGTCCCTTATCCCTTATCTGTCTTCTGCCTGTGAAATGGCCCACAACATATTATTTATCAGAGGCTTTGATGTCTTTAAAGGAGGACACCATAAAGATCATAGAGTATTATTGTCCCTTTTGAACAGACTTGCCATGTTTGCCTTATTTATGCTACCTTTGAATGAGGACCTACAAGATGCCAACTGTCAACCTCTAATTTATATTGAAGTTTTTCTTCATGAATGAATTAGAAAACCACAACTCAAGACCCAGTCAAATAGAAAATATCTCCCATTAACAAAATTTTTGGATGTTAATAAAAACACCAATTTACTTAATGACAAATCTATTGGTAAAATTCCTGGATCTTGGTGTTTTACCATAAGTTCTTCTAAAGCGAAAAAGATCTTCATGGAAAATGTGTTTTGATTTTAGCAAATATTTATATCCCTCCCTAGAATACTTGTTAACCAGACATTCTTTAATATCTTTACTGTTCATAACTTTCTAATAATATGCTATCACAGAGTATTTCCTTATTTCTTCAAGTTGCTGCTAATGAAGATGTGTTTCTGGATCCTTTGTAAATATTCTGGCTCATAAATGAAACAGTTTGCAGGCTGTGTGATATCTTAAAGTAAGTAAGACATCCTTACTTTGCTTAAAGGGAAAACGGGGGAATCAAGAGAATCTGGGTCTGCTTTTAATGTGACAATGTCTTGGCCAGAGTTTCCTCCTTTTCATTTTCTGACTTTAATAAAACTGTCTTTCCCTTCAATATTTGAAGTCTGAAGAAATTGTAAAAACAAAATGTTTTAACCAGCCATTTTTGCTCAGCAGCAGCCACCCAAACTGTTTTTTTTTAATTAGCTGCAAGTTATTTAAAACCTGTAGAAATGGATATATAAAAATTTTATTTTATGGTTTAGGTATGTGTCAGTCAGATGTACAGTGGTTTCCTCAACATTACAAGGTCAATGCTATAACCTAACACATATAGATTGTATAGACTGAAACTTTGGGTTTTAAATAGTTTTATTTTATGTTATAATTAAAGACATATCAACAAATTTGAATTCTACAGCTCAGTAGGCAAAAAAGTCTTTTGCATATGTTCACATGCCTCTATTAGATATGTGTGTGTAAATATATATACATATATATAGTACTTATAATAACTTTCAAAGTAATCAATCAATAACCCCAAGATATACTTTCCCACACTCTAAGCTCAATTTAACCTGAAATAAGGAGTCTGTATAATATTAGTACTATTTATTTACTTTATTTAATATACACTTTTATTAATAAGTGTTTATTAAAACACTTCCTCACAGTTACTATGCTGAATTTTAAAGCAATGAATACCCTTAAAATTTTTATTAAACCATTTTTCTTGTCAACATAGAAACCCAAACACAGCAAACTCAGGTTACTCTGTGTCTATGGAATTGTAAACCAGTAGAAAGTGGGTAACTGTGCCAGTGTTTGTTTTGGGGAAATGGGTTAACATTAGATATTCAATGTGATTTTCATGTCAAGGTAATTATAATGTGATGAGTTTAGCTATAAATAAACAATTACTTTTGTCCAAAAATCTAATATTCTGATTGTATTGATAGTTATTTGTTATAATCAAGCTCTACCATGTTTGCAACATTTTCTTGTCAAACATAAACAAAGTAGACAGAATAGTAAAATGGACCCCCTGCCACCATGTCCTATGCAGCACTGCATTAAACATAATTTTCCCCCCAATTGTGTGTGTGTTTCTTGGGTGTGGATGTGTGTCTCTGTACATAAGATAATATTCCATTTGAAGTTATTGGGATAGTATCTGAGATTTAGCAGTTTGAGCTCATTGGTTCAACGCATCTAGAAAAAATGCTTTAAATTTAGGTTGCAAATGCAACCACCCAGTGGAGATTAATCCCCCCTGGTAGATAACGAACGACCTTCTACACTTAAATCACCACCAATACTTGAACAGTCAAAGCAAAGCAGGAAGAGCGGTATGCTTAGTCTAGGATTAGTGTGATGAAAGGAAACCTGTTCTGCTTCTTTTATTCATCTGGCTGTTTGTAAATATACAGGAAGTTAAAAAATAGCCCCCGTGATGAATAACAAAAGTACATTTACCTACCACCCTCCCACTTCCAGTTTTGCAGTATCTTAATTGTTTTTATTATTTGAAAAGGATAACACATTTCTACACTGAGCTTTGTTGTCAGGATAGAGTAGGAGTTGGAGTTGCTCAGCTGCCCGGCTCTCACCTGAGTGTCTAGTCATCAGACCCAGTGTGAATGACAGCTGGGCATAGTTGAAAGGACAGTTGATCGTAAGGTTCATGAACTGCTGGTCTTCTTCCAGATTCTGGACCATTGATGGGGAGGAAGTTTGATGGGGAGTTTGCAAGCTTTTAGTATAAGGCCTGAATGAAGTTCTTACAACATTTAAAGCTAGAATTAAAAATATATAGACTGAACATAAAATCTGGAATTTCAACTTTTCTTGAAAAATTAAATTCTTCACTCTGCACTCACAATGGCCAAGTGGCACCTGTTCCCTTGAATAGGCCCCTCCTCCTACTATGCTGCAATTCCTACCTGGCTAGGGCCATTCATCCATGTTCCTGGATCCAAGAACTTGAGTTTGCTAACTCTGACCTACAGCCATGAACAAACACTACCTCTTCCATGAGCAGGCTTGAACTACTAAACTGAATGAGCAGGCCCTGTTTGTGACTTCATGAGTGTATGTAAAAACTTATATTTTGACCAAGTTATCAAGGCATAATATATGTAAATTTTTATCATGTTAGAATCTGAAGAGGAACTTTCCAAACAGTTGAGCCAGAAAATTTAGATAGTGTTAAAACCCTTGAGGAATATAAAAAAGGGACAGGAGAGGATGATATCTCTTTGTAGAATGCTGTTGCTGGTTGTGGGTCCCCAATCACTCCAAAAAGAGAAGGTTTGGGATGCTGTCTTACTTCACCTTAAGCCTGTAATGGTGGCTTCTATGAGGCCACCCAAACACTTAAAAGATATTCACTGTGGTTAAGAGGCATCATTAGAGGATGCTGAATTCATGCCAGAGAGAAGAACACACATTTCATTTCGATAATAGTCCAATTCTATGAATATGGAGAAAACAGTATTTTCAGTGAACCAGGTATGGGCTCCCCATTCAGGAGAAGACCTGGTTTGAATCCTCTGGAGACCGGAGGGTGAGAAACTCTAATAACAAGAGTCAGGGAGTAGTAGACAGTCTGAGGAGCCAAAGAAGAGTATTCAAGTATGTGAGGAAAAGGGGGAAGAAAAGAAAATAACAGATTCCACAGGTCCTAGGCATTTGGAAAGGAGAATATATTTAATACATGAAGTTTAGAACTACATTTGGCATTTTACTTACCAAATGAACCTGTGTTTGCAACTTTGAGTGATTTTAAGACTGTTTTTACCTGAACCTGATCATTAAAGGTTCTCTAGGTCACATCTCTGAATACATCTCACCACTGAATACATTTTAAAGGGATAACTGGATATAACCAGAGGCATTGAAATAAAGAATAAACTGATAGTAACCAGGGGGAAAAGGGGAGGGGGATAACAGGGAAAGGAAGTAGAAGGGTCATCAAGGAACATATATAACGGACCAAAAGAGAAAGACAATAGGGGAGCTAGGATTGAAGGTGGGAGGTGGGTGTGGGGCAGGGGAGAGTGGTGGGGGGAAAATGGGGACAACTGTAGTTGAACAACAATGGGGAAACTGACATAAAAAGGGACAACTGACACAAAATTGATTGTATCGATTATTTCAGGATTTGTGGGTGTTTGTTGTACTGGATACAAAACAACACCAGCAGCACAGCATTGTAAGGATCCAGGTCTGGTGGGGAGTTTGGCATATAGTCTTTAGGCTCATAGACCTTCTGGTTTTCATGTTCTGCTCAACACGGTGCTGATAGTTTGATCATCCACTTCATTGTCGCCAGTGTGTTACCTTGTCTCTTTTCTGTTATTTTCCAAGGCTGTTGAAATCATGATTGACATTAATTTTCATTATTTTTTACTTCCTCTAATCTTTCTCTATATCTTAGATTCTATCAAGAATCTTGTGGTTATTTTCATCAAACTTATCTTTTGCTTTTATATTCTCAACAAGTTTCAATTGTTGCACAAATGTACCTCCAAGGTAGATATAAAGTAGAGTGTCATCATTTACAGGCTATGAAAAGCAGTCAATGCCTTCTTCTCATTGTCAGTGTGTTCCTGCCTGGGGATTTTATGATATGCTCTGGTGTCTCATATTTTTTTTTGGAAAATGAAAGAAAATTAAGTGTTTTCATGTTTCCTAGAAATTTAAGTAGAGTTAGAGAAAGAAAAGTAAAAAATGAAATGTATTGAAATTAACAAGGTTACAGTTGAAGTGCAATAATTTAAAGAAGCAAGTAACCAAATTTGGAGAACCAAATTTATTAGCATGTTATTGACTTATTCCAATATGTGAAGTACATCCTAAATGAGTTCCTGTGAAAAAAACTCCAAATGAAAAATGCAAGAATGATGTAGGTTAAGTTGCTTATGTCAGAAGTAATTGATACTTCATAGTCAGAAAATTAACTAATTGGACATATTTATAGGAAAGAGAGCAAAAGAAAATCAATTTATAATTCTCTGGGTACATTTATTTAGATTTGAAATATGAAGATGGACATTACAGAAGACAGTGAGAGGAAAGGAACTCTGGAAGAAAGGACCTTTGGGATTCTATGAAACATTCTCTGTGCATGTGTAGTTGAGTACTTATTTGTACATTTCAGAGAGAGAGAGCTAGCAAGAGAATAAAAAATTAAAATTAAATCAATATTTTAAAAATTACTAATATATCCATTCATTTTCCAATCCACAATTATTTAAAGGATATAATTAATTTCTCAAATAGTTAGATATGCATATGTTATTTAAGCAGTCAGTTTTAAAAAAAATCAATACCTCCATCAGTAGGTAAAAAGTAGAAAAGTGTGGCTTTAAAAATATATTCTTAGTATTTAAAGGAAAAGGAAGCATATAAGAAGAAAAATATGAGAATGCTGATTTATTAGATTGTGCATTCTTTGGGAATATTATAGTCTTTATAACTCAGAGCCTAAAGAGATGATGTTTAAAAAAAAGACTAAAGAACAAACAAATGAGTGAATGAAAAGCTCAATGCCTAACCTTAAAACTTTTCAAAAACATGCATATAAATATGGCTTATGTCCCTCTCAAAGGTTGTTTCTTCATGGACTGATTGATCGATTGCTGGAATGTTAAATGCAAATTAAAGGGACCTCAAAAGGCATTTTGTCTGGCCCTCTCCTTTCACATAGGAAATGGATAAGAGTATATTGTTAAAGTTGGAAAGGTGGATGGTATAGGAGAAAATTATCTTGAGGTCTGATGAATTCTCGCAGTTAGAAAATGGGGGAAATTTGCACTGAGTGTCCTAGAAAAAAGTGTTTTTAATCTTCCATTTAGAATTCTAAAAATTAAATAAGGAAAGTTTTAAGTGGGCATGGATTAACCCATAGTTTCTAGTAAGAATCAGTGCACTTTTGTTCAAAGTATATGCTTTTACTGAAAGTTGTTTCAAAAGAGTACCCTCATTTATCATTGTCTAAGTGACTGTTATTTGGTATCTTACACAAGACTGATTTTGAAAACTATGACTCCAGCCTGTTCATTAATTAAAGAAATTCTCATAATGACAAAACATACAAGGCTAATTCTTTAGTATTCTCATAAACAGTGACTAACAATTGCAGGATATAAGTGAAAAAAGTGCCATTGATGATAATGCAGTGGCTTTTAAACACTTGTGAGGGAGTCTGATTATAGTATCTCCTGCCACATTCTGTTTTTCAGTAACACCCTACCACCCATGAATGGGAACATGTATCACTTCCTTCAAAACAATTCCATTCAGTTCGGTCATGAAGAAAACCTCTTTTATGCAGATCCCCCACTTCCTTCTCTCTGATGTCCAGAGCTTTCAAGCTCACTAAGTCACACAGCATTTCTGTGCATTGTTACCTCCTCCTCAGCGAGGCTGTTGGGAAACACTTCAAACAGTCTGTTCTGGAGGGGGACACACACTGGTCAGGGGGAGGGGGAGGAAGGGAAATCAAGTCAGTGCTTGCCAAACTGAAATAAGTGGGAGTTGGTCGTGGTGGTGGTAGAGAGGAAGTGCTCTTTACCCAGCCAAACGCAATGGTACCTGAGAGAAATGTTTAATTCATTCTAAACAGAAAAATTGACTTAGAAAATAGGTTTTACCTTAAATTTGCAAAAGTGCGTAAATAGCAAAGTGGTGTTAAGAGAATTATTTGGGGGAATTAAAGGGAGACCTGAAAAGATGTGGAGATGACTTTGACATCCCTAAGTTTTTCAAAGGCTCTGACTTTTCATTTGAACCCCCAAGACACCAAGCAGTTAGCACCAGCACAGAGACCGAGTTTGTCCTCCTATGTGTCAGAACATACGTTCTGACATCAAAACCTGTGTGACATCAAAACCATAAGATTTCTCTCTGTGACATGCTCCCTGCAATAAAAACATAACCATACTAGACATGTATAGTATAAAGGCAGACTGTTTTTAAACAGGAGGATTTTCAAGGTTTACTGCAAGCATCAGCTAGTCTTTAAGTTAAAATAATGTTTGACTGGTCAGTAAAAAGACATAAAAAGATTTTGAAAAAGAAAAAACACAGACAATTTTATACAACTAAAGGGGGAGAAACAGAAACATCAAAGCTCAGGAACTGTGTACATTGCACAAAGCATTAAGAGTTTCTGTTCTCTTTAACATTTTGACATATGCTGTGTAGTGTGGTTAGAGCTATTAAGAGAATGCAAACTTCTTTCCAAGCAGTTCTTTTATGGCTGACATCTTTCCATGGTTACGTGAAGGGCACTTAGAAGTTCCCAGGAAAATGGGCAAGGTACTGCTGTGCTTTGCTGGGTAGGACAAGTACCAAGAGAAACTGCTGATTAAGGCATGGATGTAATCTATACATTAAATAGTACTTGTTCTTGATTTAAATAGCATTTTGATTTTTTTATACAGGTATTCTAACAGAAATCTCCTGTCCTCTGTAGTTACCTAGCTTTATTAGGGCTGAGGCCTTCTCCTAGGGTTGATGACACTTGGAAATTAGTATTGGCAGGTTGACTGGCTGTCCAACTGAATGTGTGGAGTACCTCCCAGCTGGTAGATGTGACACTCCACACAGATTTGGAAGGCGTCTCTTATAACTACCACATTCTTATGCCTGATCACTTATTATCTGATTGAGTAGTTTTCATTTAGCTTCAGCAAATTATCAGAAGTATCTCTTGGATGGAATATAATAGGTGTGACCAGTTCTGAAATTGAGTTTGAACACTCAGCAGAAATGTTTCTGTTGAGGAATGCTTTTTAGAGCGTGTTATAGCTTCAGGAACAGAGAAAGCCTGCAGTTTTCTCATAACTGTTTTCTTGAGCCTGATTTATGGAGCCAAGATATTACTTGAAGTGTCAACATCTTGTAACAGAAAAAGCATGGACTTCAGAGAATACACTTGTAGGTTTATATGCAGCCTCTACCACTTACCAGCTGGGGAACCTTGAGAGAGTCAATTAACTTTTCTGGGCTTTGTGTTTCTCATCTGTAAAATTGGTATAATAATAACCAATTTATGGAGTTTTATTATAGAAATTAAAATGTAATTTATGTAAAAATTTAACATTGAACCAGTACCATTAACAGATACCATTAAGGCATTCTACCTTTAACAGAAGGAAAGCCAGTTGGAAAGGCTTCCATTTGAGAGCCAGAAAGAATTATGTTCAAGATTATGAGTTGGAAAACTAATCTTTATTTTTATACTAATGTTTATTGTAGTTTCAAAGCCTATTATTCCCAAACTTGAATGCTTGGAATCAGAACAAATGAATGAGGGGATTATATGGACTCATTTCTCTCTATTCCTTCTTATTATTTCTGACTCCCCACCAAACAACACGGCTTTAAAAGTAAGCCATTTGCAGGATCAGCACAAGCACATCAAGGGTGAACACAGATTCCTCAAACTCACTTGTCCAATGCTAAATTTAAGATCTTCTTGTGTCCCCACCAGCTAACCAAACCAAAATGCTAGGACCTATATGCTATTCATCCTCTCTGATACTTCCTCCATACGACCCACCTCCAAGACCTTTGGTTGCTCTTTTAATTAGACCCAGTTAGGTTCCTTTCTTATTTTTCCCTTTGACTCTAAGTTTTGGTACAATCCAATTCTTTCCTGAATTACTGCCAGGGCCTTTTAATTGACGTCTCTCCCCTTAGTCTCAGTCTCTCCCAAATACAAAAGTAATTATGTAACTCCTCTGCTTAGAGCCATTAAATGTGTGCATATAACCTTAAAATTAAAGTCTGAATGCCTCAGCATAGAGCATCAGACCCTTTATGATGTGCCCCCATGTTATAGAACACAACAAGGGGGTCCTGGGACGATATACTATTATTGAAAGAAGGCCCCGGGTCCGTTATGTATGCCGCCCTAGGAAAGACATCTCTCAATGCCAGAGATTTGTGAAAAGGAAAGGAAATGTTTATTTAATGCTATACAAACTTCAAGTAGTGACCTAATGTCTTTATCAAAAATCCTAAAGTTCCTAAAAACACCCACAAACACACAGTCCTTCCTTCCTTCCCCCTTTGCCCAGTCCAGAGTACCGTATCTCAGGAAAGGAAATAGAAGTCCATGGCTCAGGCAGTCCTCTGGTTCTTCCCAGTTAGTAATCCCTCTAGACTGGGAGACCTCCCTGGGTTCCCAGCACCCTCAGCTGAGTCACCGGGATCTCTGCTAAAACCAGGTGGTGGTTCCCCCTTCTAAAGCTGCGGGGGTCCCCACTCTGGAAGAGGCACGTGGTCCTCTCTCCCAGGGCCACGGGAGTGAAGAGTCCCCACTCTGTCCAGGCCACGTGGTTCTCCTCCTCAGGGCTGCGGGAAGGGAGAGTCTCCACTCTGTCAAGGCCGCGTGGTTCTCCCTCAATGGCTGCCATGTCTGGGTTTAAATCCCCCCCGCCAATTTTCTTCTGCAGCCCCATTTTTGACTCCTCCTACACTTGGGCACACTTGCCCCAATCTGCTGTCTTCTCCAGCTTTTCTGGTCATCACCGTGGGTCTGGGCAGGTATCACCCCATGTCATGGAGCCAATCTTCTCCCAGCTCCCACACAGGCGCTGTAACTCAGGGGACCTGCCCCCAGGTCCCATCTTGTGGGGGAGGTCCCTTTCCCTCCCCCTGGCCTTGAGCATGGCCATAGCTATTTAGCATATCTAAGTGACCAGCCAAAGGCTATAGGTATGCTAAATGACTATGCCATGGATTAGCTGCAAAGCTGCCCTGCATGTTCTTGCTCTGTGTGCCCCTTCTCCCAACTCAAACCTGTGGGGGAAGGGGTGAAAACATCTTAAAATCTCCTGGACACCTTGAGTTCTGGACCCCATTTCAAATGCCTATTTGGGGTCCCCCCTCTTGGCTGCACCCTGTAACACCCAGCCTATGTTTAGCCCTATATCCTGCCATAGCTCCCCCTGCTTCCTAATATCCACCCACAGAGAGTAACTTGGGGTTCCCATGCTGCCACTAATCTCTATACCTTTGTACCTGGTTATTCCCTCTGCCGGTGCCTCCTTTTATCCTATTGTCCACTGGGAGACTTCCCAGTTTAAACATTATCTTCTCTGAAACACTCCATGACTTATGATTTATCACTACCTGACCTTTAAATTCAAGGAGAATCAGTCGTTTCCTTTTCTCTACTCCATCAATCTTGTATACCTCTAGAGTTGCACTCACCCTATTGGATTAGATCTATTTTGATTCCCCTGATTGTGAACTCTATGAACAGAGAACATAATTTTTATCTTTATGATCTCAGGCTGCTCTTCATGAGATATTATAATTTAAGGTTGATTGAATAACTGAATTACTGAATTTAAGAGATGGAATCAGGTTACATGGATTTGGCAGTAAGAGAGAGGGAGAGGTGTGATGAGAGAAGGCCACATGGGCAACCCAGAAAGGAAAATTGGAGGGAAAATTCTGTGTTATGTAGGGTGATTTTGGCCTAGGAATTTTGTGTGATGAGAATCTATCAGTAGTATGGGGAGAATAAGGAAAGAAAATTTAGTGGCAAGTGGTATATTTATTTCGGAATTTCAGTGATTTGACCCTTAAAATTTTACATTCATTATTATCAGTTAGAGTATGTCCCAAAGTTGTAAGAAATAGACTCCAAATTCTAATGGCTTAAATAAAATAATAATAGAGGTCTCATAATTCCACAAGAAATATTTGTGAAATAGCAGAATATGGAGAAGTGATTACTTTGGTAATGGGACTGAGGGAGGCTCTGCAAAGGAAGTGGTAATTGGGTTGAAATATCAAGGATTCTTAGAACTTAACAGGTAAAAAATCATCAGGAAAAAAGACTTTCTTTTTTTTTTAAGATTTTATTTATTTATTTTTAGGGAGGGAGAGAGGATGGGAGAGAGAGAGAGAGGGAGAGAGAGAGGGAGAGAGAGAGAGAGAGAGAGAGAGAAACATAAACATCAATGTGCGGTTGCTGGGGGTTATGGCCTGCAACCCCAGAATGTACCCTGGCTGGGAATCGAACCTGGGACACTTTGGTTCCCAGCCCGCGCTCAATCCACTGAGCTATGCCAGCCAGGGCCTGAAAAAAGACTTTCTTACAGAGAAAATAGCATTTAAAAAACCACATTTATGAAACACATTGAGTGTCCAGTGGAATGCAAATAGTCTGGTATAATGAAGTGACAAAGTAATGAGAGATGAGCCTTGTCAGGTACATGGAAACCACATTCTGAGAAACCTTACCTAAATGGTAAGCTGAATAGTTGTGTTAAAGGGAAGTCTGTATGTAATGCCCCAAATGGGAAGCCACATATGACTTGTGATGCAAGTGGTGATGACTGAAACTATAATACAGAAGGATCCCTCAGAGGGCAGTGGGTAGAAAAAAAATGATTGTCGATAAGATTATATAGCATCTTGGTCATTGCTACGGTGCAAAATCTGGGTAAGGGAGTTTACCATAAGTAAAGGTGGATTTTTCTAAATCCCAATAGACAGGGAAATTATTTGTTTGGTATATCATGAAGAGTTGAGTGCCTTAGCATGCTCATCCTCATTCAAACATCAAAATACCTGGGGGAGGAAAAGGTCAGAAGATGAAGTGCCTCCATCCAGGACTGGTGGGATGAGCAGGATATAATTATATTTATAAAATGAGACACACCAGGAGTTCAATGGCTCACTTAAAGTCCAAGCAAACCTAAAATGTATGACGCTACACTACATGCCCCCAGTCTATCCACAAAAAAAAAGATTTGGCAGTGCACTGTTTCCTTGGGGGTGGGAAAGGGAATAAAGTATACATTTCTTCACACATCTAAAGATTCTTTTGAACTCTTTCTACTTATATCCTCACACACTTTTAGTTGAAGGCTGTGGTGCCCACAAATCCAAGCAGATAATTTACATTTTGATGTAAGCAATTTTGAACAATTTTTCTTCTCTATATTTTTGGCCAAAATTTTTGGTCAGAAAAGAGTGACTCATATATACATAAAAAAGAGACATTTGGTTCATCAGTGATATTACTACAATGCAGAGCCTGTAACAGCTTTCAGATTTTACTTGGTTATTTCTTTTTAACACCCAAACCCATATTGCATTGTGGCAAGCTAAATAATAAAATTGGTGGTGATCACTCTTATTTTTTGTCTTCTATCTACTGGAATATTAGTTCCCAAGAAAAGGTGAAGCCCATTTGTTCAGATGAAGGTGATGTAGAGAACTCACTGTGAGTTTTACAAAACCAGTCCTAAGAAAATTTAGGACTTTCATGTATGGAAGAGAAGTAAAGACATTGTGGCTACAATGAATAAGATATGTAAGAAGAAGCAAACATTCCTTTTTTCATTCATTCAGAAGCATTTATTTAGTGCTTGCTGGTGTTGAACAGAGCTGGGCATGTAGGTCTCAAAGGGCAGTGAAAGATAAACCAGGAAAGATAAGTGAAAGGACGAGTGTGGAGGGCCGCGCCTAGCTAGCTAAGACATCTGTCATCTCTCAGGGCATAAATCACTCAGGTTAGCATCATATTTGAAAGATTAATGCAGGAGCATTGTGAGATGATTAGGGGAAGGGAAGAGAAAGAAGATAGGAGAGCAGTGAAGGGAAGCTCTTATAACAGTCTAGGCATGATAGAACAAGGGCCCTAGTAGGCCGATGACTGAAGAATGAAAAAGAATGGAAAATCAAAAGATAAATAGGCCGAGAAAGAACAGGGGAAGTTGGAAACTGATGAATATGATGGAGGAAAAAGGAAAACATTTTAGAGGCAAATTTTACCTAAATATCCATTATTATTTAATATCTACCTTTGAACATTCAGGAAATAGGATTTTTGTTTCTCCTAGGACTTCATTACTGTTGTGTCTAATCAGGTCTGGACTATTTAGGACTAGTCATCCAGAGAAAATTTAAGTGTAAAAAATAGTTTTCCTTTTATATCACTTTATAAAAGAAAGATGGAAATATGCTTAAAACAATTATTATAGATAATTTTACACTATAAATAGGAGGCAAAATTTTGTTCATCTATATTCAGAGACTACTTCTTAAAAATTGCCAGAAAATACATGAGTATTTTCTTTGCTTGAGACTTGACTACAGAAATTTTTTAGGGCAAGATTTCTATGCCAAGGTGGTCTTATAAAGACAAAATTAGTGGCAGTAAGCCAGATAATAGAAAAAATATATTCTTGTTTTTTTTTTTCTTTTCCATTGAATGTATTGGGGTGACACTGGGTGGGGGGAGATATTCATGTTAGCTCAACAATTTCTCATTTTCCTTATCATTATAAGTAGCTTACATAAAATTGAGTGTTATGTAGGATTGAAAGTGTGAAAGTCAAATTTGGTTTTCCAAAACCTAAGATCAATGAGGGATCTGTTAGCATACACATTTGAGAACCACAGAGCTCCTGATCTTAGATAAAGCAAATAGCAAGAGAGTTAAGAGAGAGAAAGTTGGTTGACAAACTAGAGCGATCAGGAGCATAGCAGGTTTTGGATCAGAAAAGCGTGGGCACATAGACAAGCCCAGTGTCTCAAGAGGTAGCCAGAAGGAAGCTGATGAGTACACTGTGGGTCTTAAAGGGTTTAGTGTACCCTCTGATGATAGCTCAGCCTTTGTTGAAACCTGGTTCACATTTTTCTTCCAACACAGTCCTATCCTTACACCCAGATGAATTATATTCTTTCATAAATCCTTAAATTTCTTTTTCCTTTATACCATTTATCAAAGTTATTATTGTACATATCTATGATGATGTGATAAATGTGTGCCTATCTACCAGGATAAAAACTTAATAATTGAATAATGGAGGGGACCATGGCTATTGGGCTCACAGTAGTATTTCCAGCAACAATTAGAGTGCCTCTCACATATTTTATTCCCAATAAATATCTACTGAGAAGATTAATGTCTAACACTCTTATTCTCTAAATATTCCTTAAACTTCAGTGTTTAATTGGTAAACTAGTTGGAAATAAATAAAAATAGGTAGTGCATATTGTTAAGTGTGAAGACTCAGTGTTCAGATGTCAGAGAGCAGAATGAAGAAACTAAAGTGACAAATATCAACCTTTTAAAGGCTTGTTGATTATCAATTTAGCATCTGTCTATGAAAAAGGTCCAGAAGGGACTGTGGAAATATGCATGAATCTATTTCATTTACATGAAAATTATCAAACTATGAAGGTGGTCAAGTTAGTGAAAATTGAAACTATGGTCACTGGACATTCAGCTACAGTGGGGAAAGCAATGTCATTTACCCAAGGGAAAATTATAACTGACCACATCACATGTTCCCCTGCAAGGGTATGCATGCATGACTACAGATGAAGGAGAAGCTGAAAATGTAATCCACTTTCACTTTAAAAAGATTTTCACAAATTTCTCCATAAAAAGCCATTGTGGAAAAAAATTGTGCCACTATGGAACTGGGGAAAACACTTTGTCACGAATAGGAAATTGGCTCTGAAATAGGATACAAGGGGTAGTGATAAATGAGCATTTTCTTGTTGGAAAAAGCAAACAGTGAGGTTCTTGGGGACCAGGGCTGACATAACTTTTGTTCAACATTTTAACAAATCATCTGCAAAGGGAAAAAGTCTCTGGAATGTTCACATCTGAGGATTACCTAACTCTTTTAGGTAAGGGAATGTGAAATGTCAAATCAGCAGGCCACGCTGCAGAGAGACCTTATATATACCGCATGTGGGCACAAACTTAAAAATAAAGGGCATTTTATTTTTTGTTATTATAAAAGAGATCACATAAACAATACAAAAAGCACAGAGGAATAAAAAAAGTGAGGCTCTCAACTCAGACCACCTTTCAACTCTCTCACCTTGGTTCCATCCACAGAGATCTCCACCTAATACAATTTCTAGACTCTTTCCTCAAATAGTATGTGTGAGTATATGCGCTTATGTACATGTGACTTTTTGTAATATATTTACACAAAAATGGGGTGGTTTCCATACATATTATTCTAAGTATTATTGTTTACTTAAGACTAGATATTGGAGATATGTTTCCTATTAGCATAAACTATTGCATCCTTTTAAATGACTGAATATTTACTGTTATATATATTTTCCATAGCTAATTTACTCAGTCCCTTGATGGTAAACATTTTAGGTTATTCAGGTTATTTCCTGTTTTTGGTATTATATGTTGCTATTGTTGTGGTTTTTGTTGTTTTTACTACAACCAATGCCTCAAGGACATTCTTGAATGCATATTTCTTCACTAATTTGTAAGTGTAGCTCTAGGATAAACTCCCAGAAATGGGATTGTTGAGTAAAAAAAATAGTTTCAGTTCTTGTTTACTTTGCTCCCTATTGCCTTCAAAAATGTCATATCAATATATATTTTTACAAGCAGGAAATGAGCATGTTCCCCCATACTATAGCTATTAGTATTATAGAAAATCACTTAGTTTTTTAAAATATCATCTTTATACTTAAAAATATTTTTAACTTTAAATTTTCCATTAAATATTGATTTTTAATATACAAGCCACACACATATATGCTTAAAATGATCACTGTTTTCACCATGGAGGCAACAGAACCAGCTGTAGACTGAAGAATGAAAGGGAAAGGGATGCAGTAAGAACAAACTGTCCTTCAGAGATGCCTGAGAAAAAAGAGTGAAGTAGCAAGCAGCAAGGAGGGTCAAGGCTCAAGTCAGGAAAAACATTTTATTTGTTAAAGAATTTGAGTTATTTATACTTGGAGTGGCCTCTCTCCTGAGAGAGTGGATTTCTCATCACTGGAAATGGACAAACTGTGGCTGAGACAGCCTCTGGCTAGACACCGCACAGAACACTGGGAAGAAGGCTCTGAATCACCTTGCCTCAGGCGTGTCATACAGGGAAGTAACCAACAGCCAGCTGGATTCCCTTGCCATGACACAGACACTCTGTGGAACTGCAGAGTCAGTTGGGACATCACCATTTGGGAGAACTCACTGAAGTTAATGGTAGAACATCACACAGTATAAAGAGATGATCTCTAACATTTTTTCCAATTTGAAGTTTCTATGATTAATACATTAAGAAATGTTTGTACTTAAAATAAGAAAAATCTGACCCAGAGATTCCATTTCTGGAAATATATCTGAAGAAATTACAAGTACTAATTTGAAAGGATACAGACACCCTTATATTCATTGCAGCATTATTCACAATAGCCAAGATTTGAAAGCAGTCCAAGAGCACAGTAGATGAGTGGATAAAAAAGCTGTGGTGCATTTACACAATGAAATACTACTCAGTTGTAAAAAAGAAGAAAGTGTTATTTTGCAACAGTGTGGATGGACCTGGAGAATATTATGCCAAGTAAAATGAACCAGTCAAAGACAAGTACTTATATGATTTCACTTATAAGTGGAATCCAGTGACAAAAATAAACTAACAAACAAGATAGGAATAGACTCACAGATACAGAGAACTGATGGACAGCTGTTGGAGAGGAGTGGGGTGGGTGCTGGGTGAAAATGTGGGGATTAAATAAAGAAAAAAACCTAATAGACACTGACAACAGTACGGTGGTTACCTGAGAGAAAGAAAGGTGCAGGGAGGTAGGCCTGTGGAAAGGGGGATAAATGGCGATGGAAGGAGACTTGGAGTGGTGAACACGATGCACTACACAGATGATGTGGAATGGAATTGTACACCTGAAACCTATATAGTTGTATTCACCAATGTTGCCGCAATAAATTCCATAAAAATTTTGAAAATAATAATAAAAATCAAATAAAAGTCCAAATTGGGGGGAAATAACACAACTGATAAAATCCTTATGTGATTGTTAATTCTAGGGGTTTAATTTTACAGAAGAAATGAAAATAGTTAAGATATAGTTGGTCATAAATTAGTATGTCTTGAGAAAAAACCATGCAAGATTAAGAAATATTTTGAAGCAAAGAAAAAATAGTTTCAACTGATAATCTCAGCTTTCATAGTGTATTACACATAGATGATTTTCCCAAGTATCTTCCCCATCTGTTTACATACAGTAAGTCCTCCACCTTGTTAAGTACATTCCAAATGCACTCAATATTATTAACAATCTGACCTATTTTATGTGAGTATCTTACATGTATACACTTCTCTCACCTGGGATTTATACAAATCAGTAAGATGCCTAATACAAGGACCAAGAAAAATAAAAAGAGTAACACACTTCATACATACAGAAGTTGAAACCTTTTTTTCCTTGCAGTTTCCTTAGGGTTTTGCCAAGAGCCTGGGGTGGTATATCATAATTTAGTTTAGAAGATAACTATCAAGGGTGTCTGAAAATCTTTTTACCAATTTATATTGAGATGCTTGGTTTCAATATGGGCAATCTTTCAAATGCCTGATTAAATTCGTTGGAAGTTTTGTTTGCTAAAGCATTTCACATCCTGGGAAAACAAACCAAATATGTTGTTGTTCTTTGTTCTGCACTGAGCCATGCAAAGTTAAAGGGAGCTTTAAAGAAAAAGGAGGGGGCAAATATAATAAATCAGAATAAAACCTCTGTGAATCAAATTGACCTTTTCTAGGCAATTTTTTTTTCTACATCTTGGCAGGGACTGAATCTCTATCCTTTCCTTTCCTAGGCGCATTCTGTGTGGCCCACTTCCTGTGGCTGTTCCATTCTCTGAAATGACAACATTTATGAACTGTAGTAGCTTAAAAACATTAATTTCCAGTCATTGGAAATAGCCTACATTTCACTCAAGGCAAAGAAATTGTTCCTGCTTCTGACACTTGAGCTTTATTGCTGCTGATTTCAGACACCCCAGACCCTGGGAGGTGGGGGTAAGTCTCTTCTGGAACCTCTTATTGGTGTGGCCTGCCCTCCCACCAGCCTTGCCCTGCCCAGCAAGGCTGTCGGCACGTTCTCTTCTCAGGCTGGTGTTGGGGAAAGGCCTGAGTTTGGAGAAATAGCTTATTTTAGGGACATTTAATCAAGCAGTGAGCTCTTATTTTTATTTTTTATATGTTCAAAAAAGATCTTGCTCTAGGAGGATAGAATTCTGGACCTGGGATGAAGTTTTAGAGTTTCAGTTTTTCAGATGATGAAACAAAGTCTCAGACCTCTCCACATCTTCCCATTACAACTTGCTCCTTTTTTTTTTGACAAAAGGAAATAGCTTTATAGTATACTCAAAATGAAACCCAGTTTTCTTCACAAGTAATCCCCCAGGGGCTCTGACTGATACAACTTTGGTCCCATTGGGTTTTACTATACCTTGAGTAGAAACCCCACAAGTACAAGAGAATTGATTTCATTTTATATCTTGCTTAGCATTGCTGTCTATACACAGGGCCATCAAGATATTCTATTCTGTACAGATGCATGCTGGACACTACTTACTGAGCATTTGTTATTATGGTAGATAATTCACATGTTGTCACTTTTATACCACCTAACAATCCTATAGGGTAGCTATTCCTGCTTATCTAATGAAGAAACTGACACTCATGGGTTACCCATACATTAATTATCCTGTTTCCCCGTTAATAGGTGGTACAGACTGCAGAGATAGGTATTATTATGTATATTGTTATATTATTTATGTTATATGTATTTCTGTTTCATGTAATTATTGCTTACAACTTTCCAATTGTTGAAGAGAGACATTTGATGTACTGGTAAAACAAGGACTTTACAGTAACAGAGACTTAAACTCAAATGCCAGCTTTCCTTGGGCAAGTTATTCAAGCCAGTGTAATTCGGTTTAAAAACCCACCTGTCTCAAGGAGTACTCCTAGAAGCAGGGCCTGAAGCAGGGTTCTGGGAACATGCATTTTATAAAGGATATGCTCCTCAGGAAAAAGCAGCAAGGGAATGAGGGAGGCAGGACACAGGAGCAGGAAGAGTGGAAAAAGGATATACTCTCAGGGCAGGTCTAGTCCTTGGCCAGATGCACCAGACACTGAAACACACTCTTTGTGGCAATGTTTGCACCACTGAGCGCTTTGTGTCCCTTCATCAGTCGGTCATTGGCCTACCCCAGGAAAAGGTAAGTATAACCTCCTCCCTGGCAACTTCTGGCAAGTTTGTTCCTGTCTTCCAAGGTCAATTGACCTGTGGGGTTGCAGGTGTCAGCCATTAGTCCACATTATTCTCAGCAGCTGGGAGATGGGTGTTCCAGTATTACAGATGGAGAGAGACCTAGGTCAAGGTCTCTTTCCTTCCTTGGTCCTTGTCTCACCCAAAAGAGAATAATTCAAGCAAGAGACAAGCACATATAGCAGAAATGAGATAGCAAACTTATTTATACACTTGAGCAAAAAGCTGAACTTGCCTAATGTGAGTGCCCTGACTATTGGGGTTTGGGGGTTATGTATCTCAGAGGGCTTCTAGATTTCTCGTCCTTCTCCTTCTTGGGAATAATGCATAACTACAAAGATTTGCTTTCTCAGTGAGTAAATGCTCCTTGTCTTAGTTGGTGAAATTGTTACAGAAGCTCCCTTTCCCAGTCATAGAACCTCAAGGATTAGCCTCTCCTCCCTGAACTATTGCTGCTTGTCATGTTCAGCACACCTGGCAATCTTAGTAAGATTGTTACTGAAGCCCCTTTTATCAGGAGAGTCTCAAGGACTCTCCACTTCTCCTGACCTATTTTGCTTGTGATGTTTGGGACACCTGGCCATCTTATCAAGCTGAACTCAGGACTGCGTAGTTCGTCGGTGAGGCATGTCTTTTGCTTCTAGCCTCCTCTGTTAAGTTCTTTGTTAGACTGTAATGGTGAGGACCCTCCTTTATTTCCCCTCTGGCTGCTCATTCCTAGCTGCTACCTGACACCAGCATGTTGAGGTGAGTGGAGTAAGGCATTTACTACATCTACCATATCAACTTCTGTTGAGTGGCTACAAGATGCTATTTATTTTATTCAGTTACCTTAAAGGAATCTAATGGGAGGAAAATAGTGTGGCAGGGATTAAACTACAAGTATATTTTAGAGTGATGGCCTGTTTTATATCCCTGGGGTTGGGGGTAGGAAGAAGGCAGAGGAAGGGAGGTTATGGGGCTAAAGAAAGCCTCAGAAAAATCAAATGATACTGGAAGAAAGTGACACTGAGGTGCCTCTTGGAGATCCATAGAAGTTAGTGGAAGGGATGGCTAAGGGCATTTCAGACAGTAAGAACAGCATAAACAAAAGAGGCGTAGTAAAACATGGCAGCTCTGGGAAACAGCATTATGTCTAGAACTAGGATGACTAAACCTTGTGAGGGCATGGTGGGAGAGGGTACTAAAAGGTGGGCAATAGCCACCTGATGAAGGGTCTTTTGGTTTGTGCTTGAAGGTGGAACATAATACTGGGCCAATAGCGGTAAAACAAATTATTGCAGTGTGGCATAGTCTCAGGTCTATGTTTGCTATGTTTGTGGCAGTAATTACTATATGCATTTTGCTTTATAATTTGATTCATGACATGTTGTCTAGTTGCTTAATACTTGTCTTCTACCCCCATTCTCCTGGGAATATCTAAAATATAGAATGGATAGCTTTCCATACTAAAATAGTTGATTAAAATACATCAAGGATAATTCTGAGGTTGGTGTCAACAAGGAGTACACTGCTAACAAGTGCATAGTTTTGAGCACGTTGCTTGAGCACAAGCTTGCAGAGGCTGATGGTGAAAGTCTGCCTCTGAGCATCTCCAAGCCTGCACTCACCCCGACACTCACTCCCTAATCTCCGAAGTTGTTTCACTTCCCATTCCTTGAGCTCCCCAAGTCACATGGCTGCTAGACTCCTGCTGGACTTGTTAACTCTGCTTTTTCTCAAACCCACAGCTCCTGTCATTGAACAGCCATAGACGTCTTCAGGGTGGAGACCAACTTATTTTTGCTTATGGTCTCCATTGTTTTCTCTCCATTTTGATACATTTTCCCTTTCCTCTCATGGAGTCATATTGCTTTTCCATATGGCCTGTCTGTGGGATCTGTGGAACACCCTTGAATTCCAGCCAAGGTATATGTATTAGAAATGCTTTTCAGAATGGGTTGGAGTGTGGAGTGGTGGGAAATGGAGATGCGGAGTCCAATGTTCAATAGGGGACATATACACAAAAAAGTCTCAGCAGCACTGTTTATAATAGCAAAACCTGGAGGCAACCCAAGTGCCCTTTTTGGATGGGAGGAATGGTATAGTCACACAATAGAATATTGTAGAGCTGTCAAATGAATAGATTACAGTCCCACCCAGTAATATAAAATATAACATAATAAGCATAAAAATTCAGTTTTCAAAATGTACATACAGCATTGTTGCTTTTTTATAATATAAAATAATGAAACCAAACATTTTAAGACCACAGATACAGATAATAGAACCATATAAAAAAGGACTCATGGAACAGGGTTGAGAAGGTGGTTACCATGAGTGGGGGAAGCAAAGGGATGGTGTGGGAGAGGTACTTAGGTGCATGTAAAAGTCCTACCTTTTATTTTGAATGGTAGTTTCATGTGTACTTATTACATAATTAAAAATAACCAAAAATTATAAGCCAATTACATAAAAGGTAGCCAAAATGGACCAATGTCAGAAGTGTGTTATGAGCTAAGTATTATGATTGCACTATCTCTTTGTGCTTGTGATCCACAACAATCACAGCTAACCATTCGGGGATGAAAAGGAATAGCAGTGTTTACAGCATGAGTTGTTCTGAGAATTAATAAAGAAGTAAGCTCAAAGTAAGAGTTGAGCTTACTCACAAGCTGTGAGTAAGGAGTCTGAAGTAGCAACTACCTATTCAGCTGAGAAAAGATACGACTGCCTTTATTTCTGTTAAATCAATTGAAATTTGACACCCAACTTGAAGGACTTCAGTTTGAGTTTTCAGTGGGGTTTATCCCCGCATCCTGTTCTCCCACCGAGTTAACTGGAGCAGAATGGGGCTGGGGGTACACTGCTAGTCGTTGTGGTCTGGGTGACCCCTCGAGGCCTTCATAATTCCTAACTGATTTGGGGATGGGGCGGATCTTTGGCAAGACTGGGAACCACTATCCCTAAAGTTCAGCCTCGGTGGGTAGACAGCACAGCCATTCCTGCCTGAGGCCCTACCACGTGGGGCAGGTCCCAATTAAGACCTGGATGTCCTTGTCCTCTTCCCACTGTCTGGGAACCTTTTCTCTCTCTCCTGTCCACAGAGTCCCTTCCCTTGCCTCTGGAATACCCAGTGTGTTCTCTTCAATACATTGAAATTTTCCGATTGACACAAAAACTTTGACTTCAAGCAGGTCCTGCCGTATGACCTGAAAATATACCTAAGGCAGTGACTTTTGACTGTGCCCCAAGAATATTGATAACATGCAATACCTGACTATTTAGTTCAAATCACTGACCTCATTTCCCTGAGACTGTCAAATAAAAAAGTGACAATGGCCAACACAGCAATAGCCATCTGGTGTGAATGAATCAAAATTATACTTATTTTTTATTTGTCAGATCAGCAAAAAATACATTTTTTTTTTGTGAGCCACAGAATTTGTTTATGCATGCCATGAGATGAAAGAGGTTGAAAATCACTGATCTGAGGCAAGAGACTACTCCAGGAAAACATTACAGAACAGAAGGAGTTCATTCACCCAGCACTAGCAGAGACAAACACTAGATATGGATAACTGCAGTGGAGGAAGATTCGCTGTGTTATTATGAGTGGCAACATACAGGAGAACAGAAAGCTAATGTTCAAAAGCCTGAACTCCCTGAAGGCAATGGCATGTAGGTTACAAATTACGTAAGCCAAAATCACAAGAATTGAGGTTGGTAGTTTGAGATCGTGCTGGGAGCTGATAGGTGGGAGATGAGGTAAGGGTAATAAAGTATTTCTTCAGGTCTTGAGGGCATCTCTGAGGTCTTTTCCATTCCTCTATTCAGTCTTATGGGAGAATAGCCAGGGTGTCATTCTACCTTAGGGCTCCAGAGCTGAAACATACTTAGGAAAAGATGCTATCTTTTAGACTGCTAGCAGCCCAGACTTCATGGCCACTGCTGTCTTATGCTACCTTGAGGGTTGCTGATTATGCAGGGGAAATGCTACTTCTTTGAAGAGTGTATTTCTATATTTATACTCTCTCTCTATATATATACATTATATAATGTATATAATGTATATATAGTTAAATATGATTAAATATTTATATAGAGAGAGGGAGAGAGAGGAATATGATTTAATAAGATTTAAAAATAAATTTAATCAAAGTTATAAGAACCTTCAGTTTCAAAAATGGGACACAAGAAAATGTAGGCCTGAGAAACAGATATTTTAGTAAGTTTTCCTGCCTATATGTTAAGCACTTGTCAACTGACGTTAGGTTTCCCATTCCCAAGTTAATAACAAGGAGAATGGGTTTTTGTTTCCCCCTTTGGTTCAGGAAATTTTATACCTAAAGATGTGAAGGAGACTTCAGGTGGGTAAGGCGGAGAACTCTATTCATGTGTTTGCCTCTTCCTACTGTACCCATTGTTCCACACAGCAGAACCGTGCACTGGTGCCTTAAAATAGTGCCTGCCCTATATTAGGAAGTGCCCAGTGAATTTTCTGACTGGCAACTCCAAATATAAGGTGTGAAAGTATCATTTTTCTTTTTTTCACACTTATTTATTTATTTAATAGACAGAGATGGAAAGACAGAAACATCAATTTGTTGTCCCGTTTACTTATGCACTCATTGGTTGATTCTTGTCTGTGCCCTGACCAGGGACAGGACCTGCCACTTTGGTGGACCTTCGATTTTGGTGTATCTTATGATGTTCTCACCAACTGAGCCAGCCAAGGCAAGATAGATGTATCTTTAAGAAGTGCTTCAAGAGAGGGAAAAATTTACATAAGGAGCTGAGCCTCTGAGCCAGGCAGCAAATGTATAAAGAGAAGTTAATAGTAACAATAATTTGCTTAGTGCTTTCAGGTATCAGCCTGCAACCTTGGCATATGAGGATGACACTTTAGCCAAATGAGCAACCTGGGCAGGGCAAAAGGATCATTTTTTTTTTCTTGAAAAGAAGAACACTTGGACAAAGGCAGAATTCACATTATAACAATGGCTCATGTCTTTACATGACTAGCACACACCAGCACATGTCCTCTTCCCAGGCTGAAAGAGGCTAAATGTCCTCTCGTCCAAGGGATAGGAGGGTGCTTCCTCAGGGTGGGACTTAGAACATCTATTTCTTTAAAGACATCTCATTGACCCCTACCCTTTCCCACCACATATAACAAGATAGGAACTGAACTTGGTGCTTGGTTTTCACTTATTTTCCATTGATTCATGCCAGCAAAAAATATAACATTATTCTCTCTTAAAAGAGCAATAGTTCAATTTGAGAAATGTCATTCTAAACAATAAACTGAGCATTTTGGAAAAATTTTATTTGTGCCCTGACAGTTCCACAGAGGTAACTTATTCATTACAGACATCTCCTGAGTCCCTAGCAGTCCCCAGCCAATCCGTCCAGATGGCCCGTCCTATCCCTGGGTGTTGCAATGACATAAAACAAAACCATGCTTTGTGTTAGCTGATTTAAAAATAGATCTCTGTTATGGAGATAAATATAGAAAATGTATCAGGTTACTAATCTGCCATTGCACATAGGCCTCAAAGGAAAGTCATAATCATGTCTGTTATGTCTGTCTTCAAAGGCTGTCACAAATATAGCTAACGAATTACAAACGCACCTGCCTCTACCTTTATCTACTTCCCTTTATTTACTTTCCTTTGTCTTTTGAAAATGATATCAACTGATTTCATCATAATTGGATGATAATACTGAACAAAATTGTGATTTCTGATTTGCATTGTTATCATTGACCTTGCATCAGTTTTTTAAAAAATAATTCAGCTAGAAACTTAAGGCTATTAGAAATTCACTTACTGGATCTGTGGTTGACTAGAAATGTTTTTGAATGAACATATGAGTATATACATTCAATGATCTCAACCTGCCCGCTCCCAAGTTTTGATAATTATGAATACAACTGGTATAAATAATCACATACACATTTTTGTGTTGACGTAACTTTTCAAATCAGTTGGGTAAATAACTAAGAGAGTGATGGCTGGATCACAGGAGAAGACTGTGTTTAACTTTGTAAGAAACTGCCAAACCATCTTCCAAAGTGGCTGTACTATCTTGCTTTCCTACCAGCAATGACTGAGAGTTCCTGGTGCTCCACATGTTCTCCAGCAACTGCTGTTATAAGTTCGTTGGATTTCAGCCATTTCAATAGATGCATGGTGGTGTTTCATTGCTTTAATTTGCAGTTACCTAACAACAAGTGATATTGAGTGCTGGTTCAGGTGCTTGCTCATTTGCCATCTGTCTCTCTTTGATGGGGTGTCTGTTCTGGATTTTTATTCATTCTTTAATTGGTTTATCTACTTTCTAATTGTGAAATTTGAAGAGTTCTTTACATATTTTGGATAAAAGTCCTTTGTCAGATGTATGTTTTTCAAAGGTTCTTTTCTGTTAGTTGTCTTTTCATTTCTTAACAGTCTTCACAGATAGATGTGTATCATTTTAATAAAGCTCAACTTAGCAATGTTTTTCTTTCCTGTATTATGTTTTTGATATTGTATGTAAAAACTCTTCACCAAACCCAAGTCACCTGAATTTTTTAGTTTGCTGTATCTGTGGGATCTTTTTCTATGTTTTCTATTCTGCTATATTGATCTATGTCTACTTTTTTCTCAATACCATGTTATATTGATTATTTAGCTTTATAATAAATCTTGTAGTCAAGTACTGTAAAGTTCTCCAATTTTGTTCATCAGTACTGTATTGAATATTTTTGTTTTTTGTCTTTCCTTACAGACTTTATAATTAGTTTGTCAATATATAAAAAATAGCTTGCTGGAATTTTTATTAGGATTATGTTGAATCTATAGATCAAATTGTGAAAAGTTGATAACAATATTGATTCTTTCAATCCATGAATATAGAATAGTTTTCCATTTACTTAAAAATTCTTTCCTTAGAGTTTTGTAGTTTTCTGTATATAGAATCTGTACATTTTTTGTCAGGTGTTTGCCCAATTACTTCATTTTTTTTTTGGTGCTATTGTAAATGGTATTTTTTTTAATTCAAAGTCTTAATTTTCTGATATATAAAAAAGCAATTCATTTACAAGTTACAGGAGGGTTTCCCCCCATTCTTTGGGATTTCCTACATCTGCAAGCAAAGAAAATCTTTTTTCTTCCTGTATGGAATGCCTTCTTTTACTTCTTTTCTTATTACGTTAGATAGAACTCCCCAGTGTGATGCTGAGTAGTTGTGGTGAGAGGACATTCTTAATTTGTTTCTGATCTTAGGGGAAGTGCATCCAGTTTCTCCTCATTAAGTATGATGTTAGCATTTGCTTCCTTTTTAAATTAAGTATTTGTCATAATCATTTAAGCCTGTTGTAACATAATACCATAGAATGAGTGACTTAAAAACAACAGAATTTTTTTTTCCAACATCCTGGAGGCTGGGAGGTCCAAGATCAAGGCCCTAGAAGATTTGGTGTCTGGTGAGAGTCTGCTTCCTTATTCACAGAGAGTTGTCTTCTGCTTACCATACTCACATGGTGGAAGGGGTGAGAGAGTGCTCCTGAGTCTCCCATATAAGTGTGCTGTTTGTATTTATGACTCTCATGAGCTAATCATTTCCCAAAGGCCACATCCTAGTAGTGAAGTATATAGCATTTATAAATATAGTTCTTATTTTCTATAAAGTTAAAGCAAGTTCTATGTCTATATGTTCAAAATATTGATTGTATACAACTGGGTTTTATGAAGCTCACTAAATCTTGAGGGTTTAGAGAAGAATTATGACTTTTATTTACTATGAATTAGTTATATGAATTTAACTAAGCCAGTTAAAATGAAAAAAAAAGATTTATCTCTTAGGAGAGTAGAGTGAGCTTTTAAAATTTTTTGTACCATGTGCAATAGTTAGAACAATATTTGTAATATAAAAGTCCCAGGGTTCTTTTGTCAACCATATAAGTAGGTTTAGGAAATTAATCAGCCCTTTGGAACATGCACAGTATCAGCTAGAAAAGTTTTTTATCAAGAATGTCATAGTGATGAAATATCTGATAGTTATGAATATTAAGCTTAGAGTATATTGGGACACATTTAGTTTGATGAATATTGTTATACCTATGACATTTTAAAAATTTTCTTAAAATCTAATGTTAATCATAACCTTAGGTAGGAGAGTAAAGTCTGGCTCCTTATGATAGAGATTGTGAAAAGGGGTCTGCTCAGGATCATTTGTGTTGTTAAGTATAACATTTCCTAATCCTATTTTGATGAGTGGTAGTGATCGAGCAATCTCTTTACTCCATGCATAGATAGCTACAATGGATTTTACATACTGTTTCTACCTGGAAATGCACAAATCCAGAGCTGAAGACTGTGTGCAAGTCTCCACCTTAAAGAAGGCTATTGCTTTTATGCTGACCTTCCCACCTTACTCTCTTGTCCTACATTCAGATTTTCTTTTTCTTTTCCCAAACAGAAATTTAGTCTCTCCACTTAATTCTAATCTTTTACTCTCTACTTCTTTCTGATCTTTTAAAAACACAGTTTTTTCCTATCCTACCTCAGGAAAAACGGCATAATTTCTATTCTTGGTAATGCAAACTTTCTGTCCTCTTGGGTGCTGTTGAATTCATGATTGATTTCTTATTTTATGTTTGTTAGACTTAAAAAAAATTCCTGGGATAGGAGAATAGGGCAAGGAAGTGGGAGAAAGATAGAGCTTGAGGGAATAAAATTTTGGAGTCTTGATTTCTGGTTACTGATATCTTGTACCATTGATATCTTGTACAAATCCAGCTAAAATTCTAATTTATCATATTATGTGCAATAAATGTCTCCATTCTAATTCTAATTCTGTATATTTGAATCATTTAGTGAGCATTAATAGACTAAAATTATATTCTGGGTTATGATTATTTGTAATTTCCCTACTACAACTCTATGACTAGATTGGCCATCCATTCAGTCTCAAATTTCTATATGTTGTTCAATATTGCTTCGTATGTTGAGCTTATCTTTGAATATACACACATTTAAAATGTTTATTTCTTGTGAAGTGAACAAGTAAATGAATAAATCAAAGAACTGGAAGACCGAAGTGGTGTTTAGTCTGACCTCCAACTTTACAATTACATAACATGTTGTAGCCAAGGCACACCTATAGGTTTTCAAGTGCTGGGAGATAAAGAGATTAAAATTAAAGATAAAATTAGATTGAGTGCAGGTTACGAACCAAAGTGTCGCAGGTTCGATTCCCAGTCAGGGTACATGCCTGGGTTGCAGGCCATGACCCCCAGCAACCGCACATTGATATTTCTCTCTCTCTCTCCCTATCTCCCTCCCTTCCCTCTCTAAGAATAAATAAATAAAATCTTAAAAAAATAAAATACAGATACCTAAAAGAATGAGGGAAAAAGTACTTTAAAAAAATTAAAAGATAAAATTAAAATTAACAATGTTAATTCTAATTTGAGTTATTCCTGTATTTATATTTAGAAAAAAAGTAAATATCAACCTGAAGTTAGAAATATGTTCTTTAATCTTTGCTTGATTTCTTTTCTGTTAACAATGGACTTGAGTTGTTTTTAGTGTCTGACAAAGGTCCTCTGTCTTTGTTGTAAAAGGCAGTCAGTCACATTTTAGAAATTAAGAGAGATTTTTTTATTGCCACGTTTGAAATAGGTACTCCACCATATTTTTTTTTAAAAAACATCATCATTATTACTATGTTATAATATAAACGGAATCATCATGGACTCTTTTAAAAAATATAATTGGTTTCTTGTCTTAGTTTCTAAAAGGAAATGTATCAAAATCAAGTGACTTCCAGCTCTGGAGCTGAAGGAAATGCTAGAAATCTCTGGAGCATGATTACTTGCAGAAAGAAACTTAGCCTTTTTAGTGAATAAATACCCTTAAAGCGGGGAAAAAAATAAAAATGAACATGTTATCTTGTGTCAGTTATCTGCTTTGTCTAGGCAAACAATACATGATAAATAGAATTTGGTGAATATTTTGCCAAGTATAGACCCCCAGGAAATGTGGGTTCAAAGTATGGAACTAATTTCAAGCTTTTTTCTTATTCAACCTCATTTACTCTTGGCAAAGCAGTAACTTCCTGTTCTTCAGAATACTTCTGAGAAGTCTAACTGAAGGATTAAAAAGCTTCTTTGTCATTAAATTGACCCAAAAAATCACATTTATAAATTTTTGAGGGGCCAATGGGATGAATGAATTACAAACCAAATATGTTTCCAATGACATATTTGATCAACACTCATCTTCCCCCTTTTATTCTTTAATATGCTGGTGTTAAAATGGGCCCTAGCCACGAGATCAAGACATGGTAATGGGTGACTTCATGTGGGGTGGCTATTACAGGGAACAGTTTACTTGTAGAGAGTTTTTAGAGCTAATTTGAACCCCAAAATGTTTTATTCCATGTAAACCATGAGCATGCTACTAAAAGAAAACGTAATTTTAGAAGTAGCTAGAAAAGATGGATTTGTGAGTCCTGATAGCAAGGACAAGTAGACCAATAATGATAACTCAATTGCAGGTCAGTCACTGGAAGAAATAAAAAAGTAAGATGCAGAACTGGAGCTAAATCCACAAATAAAGAGTATGAAAAATGTTCCTAGTATGCCAAGTTCCACATGTGATACTGGAGTGGAAGACTTTCATGACATTATACAAACTGGGGCGGTTTTTGAAAGAGCAGATGAAAGTCATGAGGAGCCTTAGGTACTTTTATGTGTGTTGTCTATAAAACCCTTCATCTGTGCACCAGGCAACTTACATTTGTAATCATCAGAAGGATAAAACTTAAGAGTAGAGAGGATTTAAAATCTTCATCTCCAGTTCAAAGTCCATGATCTTTAAAATCTCCTACTGAAACAGGATCAGCTGTTTGGAAAGGAATTCAAAGTCAAAGAGCAGAATGATAAACTCATTAGAAGCTTTGCCTTACTCTGACCTAGCCTCCAAGATACCTAGAAAGACAATTTCAAAGGCATAGGCATCATTTAATGTTGTCTTGAGATACTCTATACTGTAAGACTTATATTTTTTATTTTGGTAAGACTCAGTTGAAGGGTAGATACTTTTCCCAGTCAGAAAAGCTTTGTTTGTTATTGCCTCTCCTCATGTGTTCAAATGTTGAAAAATATACTTTAATGTTAAAGCTTCTTGCTTGTTTTTTGGTCCCTAGAGAACATCTATGATTTTTACTGCTCATCACCATTCAGAAATGGCTGTGTAATCCAGTAAGATTCTGTTGGGGCTGCCATTCTTAGTAGCACACTGTTTGAGATCACCCACATAACACACTCCTGGTCACAGGAATAGGTATGTGACCTAGACAATATTTTTCCACCCTTTAGCTAATGTTGATTGATTCAAAGGTAGGGATATGACCTTAAGTAGGCCGGCCAATCAATATATTTCTCCAGGAGTCCTCATTTTGCAGTTTCTTCCCTTTGCATAATAATGCTTGAAGTTTATTGCATTCATTAGACAATAATTTAGCTGATGTTGCAAAGGCCTCAAATTAGCATTAGCTTACACAAGACAGAAGTTTATTAATCTATCACATAAAAGTCTCACCTTTAAGTCATTAGGGGCCCAAGCTCATTCTATGTTATTACTCTGCAATGTGAAACATGCAGCTTCTGTCTTGTGGTCCAAGATGACTGCTTCAACTTCTGCTTTATGTCTGCATTACAATGGTGAGAAGAGAGAGAACAAGGGTCAGCCACACCTCATCCCTGCACAGGCGCAGCTGGAAGATATCTATGCCACCACCACTCAGATCGTATTGGCTGTACCTTACGAAGCCATACCTTTGTTCAAGAAAACCTGGGGGTAGTAGTCATATATGGATAGCCATGTAACTAGTTAAAAAATTCTATTGTTATAGAAGAAGTGCAGAATGGAAATTTAAGGAACTATGTTTATTTTTTGCCAAATATAAGCATCAGGATTTCCTGGAAGCTGTGTGTTTTACTGTATAAAGTCTTCCTATAGTTGATAAGAATTGGTGGTAGTATTTGAGTGCATTTAAATTTTGAATACAGATGTGCTATTTCATGATTTTCTACATAAGTAGCCAAATGAATTTTTATTTGTGTGTGTGTTTCACTAAATAAATTTAAGTCAAGCTGTTGTTTTAGTCACTGAGAGTGAATCAAGAGAAGAGGGCTTCCATGGCTTGTGTGACATAAGGTGTGTATAGAAGTGGACTTTCCTAAAAAAAATGATCATTACATATTGAAAAGAGCTGTGGAATATTTGACTCAAGAAAGATTTCAACTGAGCACAGAATTTAAGCTGTCAGATGGGTGAGACTTGATGAAGACTGAAGGTAAGCATAAAGAGTACAGTAGTTAACAGGAATAAAATAACAACAAACTAACCCTTTCTTAAAAAACTATGTGCCTAAATAATTAAATATTAAAATAATCTCATTTAATTTTCCCTTCAAGTGTGTAGTAAGCTGGATTTTTCCCATTTTATAGATAATCAGAAATTTAGATAACTTCTCATCGAGATGTTATCCTAATCTGACCAAATCAGATTAAAATCGAGATGGATCCTAATCTGATTCTCAAGCCAGCCTCAGTCTCTCCTTGTTATCATCATCACCAGAACTGGTCTTGTCGTGCTCACCATCCTCACTGCCCATTTCCACCAGAGCCCCCACCCACCACCACCATCGCTACATTGCTGCCCTGATTACTGCCATCTGAAGTGCTGCCATCAGCCCCACGGCTTCCAGTAACAACCTCAGAATAATACTCCTTGAGGGGAGTGCAAGACTTAAGTATTTGTTTTATTCAGTGTAACGCATTAGATACAGAATGGCCAATACAATTAATATAACAAAAACACATATTTAGATGTTGTTAATCAGTTTTTCCTTCTTATATTTCAGAATATACTATACATACTGTCCAATTAATTCTCTAGTATATGGATACTTAAAGATACAGAAACTTTTTTTGTCCTTAATAACTGTTTTGTTGAAAACATATAAACCTAGCATATTCTCATTGTCATTCATTTATTACAGAAAATAGCTTTTTCAGTGCCAGGCTCTATGCTGGACTTGGGAACACAGTGATGATCAAGGAAATGCGGCAGCATACAACTCAGTGAGCAGTTGTGATACTGTGTTAAGTGCACAGAGAGAGGGGAGTATAAGAGGAAAAGGGGAGACCGAACAGAGGTACCTCACAATTTGAGGGGTGAGATAGACAGGTATCCTGAAGGAAGTTATGTTTAAAGCAGGACCTGAAAGTTGAAATGAGTAGGATATGCCAAGGAAAAGAAAGGAGCAGAGTGTTCCAGAGCAAACTTCATGGGCAAAGGCTCAGAGGAAAGAAAGATGACATCTGTTTGCAGAAATTAATATTTATTGTGGTGGATCTGGTCATGAAGAATGATGGGCTGCAAAGGTGGGGGACAAAAATGTTAAGTAACATAAACTATGCTAAAAAAGCAGACTTCATTCTGAGGTCAATGGAAAGGATTTTAAACATTGTAAGAAAATCAGAATTGACCTCAGAGCTTCACTTTAGACTGCTGCTTGTATGGTGGAGAAAGAATTGTGGGGTCAAAGGATTAGGGTTCTTGTTTCCCTGTAGAAGTCCAAGTGAAATGATAATCCTCAAGACTAATCTTGCTTGAGATGGAAAATGTTTGTTGTCATCCTTATAAGGGCATTGAGAGGGAAAGAAATGTACAAATTCAAGACAGAATTATAAAGTGGAATTGCCATGACTTGTGGTTGATTGAAACAGAGACATGAAAGAGAAGGAGGATTTAAAGACACCATCACTGTTTTTATGTGGACAAGTATGATATAATTCATTTAAATGTGGAAAAAAGAAAGTTTTGGAGGAAAGAAAATATTTTTTTTGTAAATAAAACTTTCTATTTGAAAAGAGTTTAACACTTAATGAAAAGTTTCAAAAAATGATACAAAGAACCTAAAACATTTTATTCTCTCTCTTATACAGATGCACATAGACAGAGACAGACAGATAAGGAGGTGGTGTATAGATAAGTATCACTTTCTCTGAACCATTTAAAGTAAGTTTGCATTATACATTTTTATCTCTGAAAATATCAGTGCATATATTTTAAAGAATAGGGACATTCTTTTATATAATCATACTGTAATTTTTCACTTTAGGAATTTTACATTGATAAAACACTTTCATGTAGCATCCATATTCCAACTTTGTTGATTGATCCAATAATGTTCTTTAAAACATGTTTTCCCTCTGGAACTGGATTCAATCCAGGATCACGTATTGCATTTCATTATATATCTCTATAATTTCATTTCATCTGAAATAGTTCCTTAGACTGTCTTCCTTTTTTAAAGAAGTATAGCCTCATTCTTTTTTATAATAGAATGTTTTCCATTTGAAATTGTCTGATATTTTGTCCTGATTAGACTCAGGCTAGATATTCCAGGTTACAACATTACGTAAGTGCTGCGTGTCCTTCTCAGGGTAATACATGCACAGGCATATGATGTTCACCTAACTCTCATGGATGCTGTACATTTTGATCACCTCATCAAGGTCTTGTCTCATTTTACCACAAATAGTTACTCTTTCCCCTTTGCAACTTACAAGCATTTTAGGAAGAGACACTCCAGACATACTAATAAACATATGCTCTTCATTAAAATCTTTCTTCTCTTATCCCTCCCCACCCCACAACAATTTATCATGCATTGATGATTCTTATGTGAACCCATCTTTTCTATATTGGTTACAAAGTTATTTTCCAACTCCAGCACTTCCTGCACATTTATCAGTTGGCATTGTACTCTCAGAGCCCTCCTTTCTCCCCTCAGCATTTGACTTACTTATTTTCTTAAACTAAGAAAATTTCCTAATTTCCTAATTTCTTATTTTCCTAAAACTAAGGACTTGTGGATTCCTATTTTTCAGTGGTTTATAATTCATTATTATCTTTATTTATTTGATGCTTCATTTGTCCCATATTCAGCCAGTTGAGTGTTTGCTTTCAGCATTTATCTATGAGTTCTGCTGCAGTTGATATTTAGGTTTAAGCCAGGACATTTTAATATCGGATTCCTTGTTAAGTTGGCTCCTGTCAATGAATTCAGTTTTGTTCACATTGAGTTTTGCTGTCTGTAGGACATAAAAGCAGAGACGTCTAAGACATTGTTGTACAGGGCCGGAAGTCCAGAGAGCAGTTTAAGCTGATATTGCCTTGACAACCCTCAACTGCATTGACGACAATTGAAATCTTGAAGGTAGAAAAAATTGCTGAGTATCTGAGTGAGCAGCCACCTGGCACATAAATCTAAGATAACCAATATTAGTTAAAGTAATAACAATAATAAGTGTACAGTTTATTTGAAGTTACAGGAGGACTTCATATTTACTGTAGACATTGAAACAATCAAATGCAAACCTGGAGGCATCCAAGACACATTTTACGAGTTGCCTAAAAAGTAATGAACACAGTCAAAACAGAATCCTGTGTTAGTTATTCATCCTTTCAGGTGCTTATTCTTTTTTTAAGCTATGTTTTAAAAGATTTTATTTATTTATTTTTAGAGAGAGGAGAAGGGAGGGAGAAAGGAGAAAAACATCAGTGTGTGGTTACCTCTGGCATGCCCCCAAGTGGAGACCTGGCCCACAACTCAGGTATGTGCCCTGACTGGGAACCAAACCAGGGCTCTTGGTTCGGGGCTCTTGACTCTTTGGTTCGTAGGCCGGCGCTCAATCCACTAAACCACTCCAGCCAGGGCTCAGGTGCTTATTCTATATTTCCCGTTAAAGGTTATCTTTTAAAGAATACCTGAAATAAAACCTGCCTGTAATATTTGTATTGATACAAGTTGAGTCTGAACTTACCTCATAACACAGTTCAAAATGTTCAGGAATCAAACCCTGTCGACAGCAACAGAGCTCTCATGGAGGAACTGACAGCACATCCTCCCCAGTCTGTCTGCAGAAATGTCACCTTCCACTGCTCCTCGTGTCACGGCAGGACTCTGGGGCTCTGTGAACCTGCATGTAACCGTGTCCAAGAAGCATTAGGAATGAGAAGCTGTGTGTTTAATGGAAATTTCCTCTAAAGTAGGCCCCACAAAAAAAGTCATTAACCTTGCTGATTATAAATTTTGTGCCTGCATTTATGTTCTCGTGGGGAGGGGGAGTGACATGAGTGAACTATGTCATGTGGGACTGTGAAACTTGAAGTCAAGAGAGGGTGAGTTCAGGGTACAAACGTGAAAGAACACTTCTATGAAAAATTAACTGTCTGTCAGGGTCAAAAAAGAGTCATCAGAACATGTTTTTAGTCATGTGACTTAAGCCCACAAAGTTTTAGAAAGAGAGGCAGAGAATACTCCTCAGAGGAATTCACAGAATTCTCAGGCTGACCGTCATTCCTAGATGAGCAGGCGGACTGGTTTGGTGGAGAGACTATGAGAACCTCCACAGTGAAAACCTTCTGAAGAGGGATGACGCGGATCAAGGACCGTGGTCCTTAATGCTCCCTGAGGAAGCCAAGGCTGACTATCTTCAGAGTAACAAAATAAACCTTACTTTTCTTGTAGCTTCAGAAGAATTTCATTTACCTTTTTGATATATTGTAAAGATTTGTCACATTATTTCATGATTTCAAAAATCTGATTTTTAAATTTTAACCAAGTGAAAAAAGCTATAGTGATATTAAATCTGTTGCAAAAATCCTTTTTAAAAAAGATTTTTGTAGAGCCCTTACTTCCATATGCAGAATATAATTTAAAACTATTCTTCAGTATCTATATCATTTATAAAATAATGTTGCTTACTGAATTATTCTTATTTTCAATAAGGGCACTGATAATGACATTCATTATTTTGTGGAGTCTTTCACAATTATTCTAGAAGACCAGCTGTTGTTATGCATAAGTCAATCTGTTGCTTCTTTTTCAAAAGTTGGTCATATACGTAAATGGCCTGTCAGCCATGGCCTGGGTGCCACCTATTGCACAGCGTGTGCCACTGGGAAATGGACCTTTTCCAAGAGTTAATTTTTAAGGCTTTCAAACATGAGACCTCTTTGTATATATTGCATGTAGTTTTGAACATAACATATCCCCTAATACCTTTGCATTTCATATGAACTGTGCATTATGACAAATAGAACTTCATTATCACACAGGATGATTTCATCTATTACAGTAAAACTTTGCTTGACTGTAGCTCATTATTTAGATGATTTTACCTATCTTTCTTAATGTTGATTTTCCTTCAGAAAGAATCAGCTTGCAGAACAAAAGAAATGTTTTTCATTATCTTACTTATAAACTCTCACAAATAATGCTAATTTTACTTTACCCATCACATTTTGTAACTATTTCTGTTTCTATGAAGGAAGTGACTGATTTAGGGTTTTCAATAAATCCAATGTTGGTGTTATGATCTTCAGCATTTTTCTCTTAATCTCAGTAATATGGTAAATATTTGCTAATTTTATCTTTTACCTTTTTCCTGTTAGCAGCTCCTTCCTTCCTTCCTTCCTTCCTTCCTTCCTTCCTTCCTTCCTTCCTTCCTTTTTTCCTTTTCAAACTGTATATACAGTTGAGCCATATCTTATTTAAATTATTCCTCAACAGTGATCATTTAAATTTACCCATCTTTTGCTGCAAAAAGTTAACATCATCTTATATAGGTGTTTGCAAACTATAAATATATCCATAAAAATTTTCCATAAGTAGAATTTTTAAAACAAGCAGCGTGTCCATTACTTTGTGCTGTGGTGGAGGAACTAGAATCCAGCTGTCAGGGATCACATTTATAAATTCTCATGTTTTCCTAACCCTTCATTCTTAGCCAAGTTTTAAAGTACTACTTTAACATTTTTAATCATACAAATGATGCATGAATGTATATTTGATAAAAAGTTATCTGTAGAAGAAATTTTCATTTCCTTTTTATTGTCTGCTAAACTGTTTTGTGTAAGGAGACATGCATACATACAAGCAGATACAGTTGTATGTTTTTTCCTGTTTATGTAATGTGGATTATCCTGTACATACTGTACTAGGGTCATTCGGTCAGATCATTAGGTCAAATCTTTTTGTTTTCTGTTTTAAACCAAATTTTCTATGGTATAATTTGAATAAAATAAAATATGTCTATTTGAAATGTATTGAATACAATTTGATGAGGTTTAACAAATGTTTGAACACATTTAACCACCACCACAATCAAGATATGAAACATTTCATCACATTCCCAGTTCCCTTGAGTGTTTGCAAGGTCCCTTCCCCAGCCCCAGCCCCAGCCCCAGCCCCAGGCAACCACTGAGATGATTTCTGTCCTTCTAAATGAGTTTTTCCAGATTTAAAATTTTATATAAATGCACTCATACCAATCATACTTACTAGCAGTGTCTTGTGTTTGTTATCTGTTTTGATACCAAGGGTTTATTTTGAGTCACTCATGATGTTGCATATGTCAGTATCATTTGTTTTGGGTAAACACCCAGGAGCAGATACCCATTTTATGTGTAGATAGTACTTACCAGAATTGAGCTCAGATGTTAAAAAATCCACCCTGGCTGGTGTGGCTCAGTGGATTGAGCTCAGGCTGCAAACAAAGGGCCGAGGTTCTATTTCCAGTCAGGGCACATGCCTGGGTTGCAGGCCAGGGCCTCAGTGGGGGTCCACGTGAGAGGCAACCACATATTGATGTTTCTCTCCCTCTCTTTCTCCCTCCCTTCCCCTTTCTGTAAAAATAAATAAAATAAAACCTTTAAAAATTAAAAATAAATCCATAGCGTAAAGGCAACATTTTCTAACCACAATCAATATAATTTAGATACTAATCAAAATACATATTTACACACTCCACCATATATTTAGGCATTCTAAAACAGTTTCTAAGTGATTTATGGGTCAGAAATTTAAAACTCAGAAAGTATTTATGACAGTTATAATAATATTTTATCTGTCAAAACTTGTGAGTGACAATTAAATTAGTTTTTGAGAAAGTTTATAGTGTCAAAGGGTAATGTAATAAGTGGCAAATTTTATTGGCATCACATCCACGAGCCCATTTAAACTGGCTGAAAATGTTGTCTGAGACACGGACTAGTGCTGCAAACCCCTTCTAACCTGTTCATATAGATAGTAACACTGTTTCGTATGCAGTTTAAGAAGGAACTATGAATATACCTGTATAATAGAAAATAACACTTCTGTGTATGGTAATCAAGTTACTTTCTAAACTTTCCATCAATATTTGCCTTTATCTTATGCTCCATCTAAGCCACTCGGCGTTTTAGGAGTGCATTGTATCCTCTGTTTGGAATGCCCATCTCTCCTTATTTTTCCCAGAAAATGTCCACATTTTCTCCTTCTGTCAAAGTTTGTCTTCCTCTGATTGGGGTCTTTGACTTCACTGTCCACACGTTACACCCTCTCTTCCATAAAATGTCTGTCTTGTACATGTGTCTTCTATTTTACATATAGAATTGTATTGTAATGGTTTTCATATTATCTTAATAAGCATCGGCACAGTGCCTGACATGTATTATATGCTCAATGAATGGCTATTAAATGCCAGCAAAGGAAAATCTCTACATTCTTTCTTCATACCTGGAGTAAAATGGATGATCTCTAAAATCTTGTTCTACTCCAATGGTATATAATTACAGTATATATTGCCACACCACTGATTTATTACTGTAGCACACTATCACAAAAGGATTTCAGAAAATATAGGGAGGGAGGGAGAGGGGAGAGAGAAGTAGATCCTTGTATTTATAGAGTTTAATATTAGTCTTCAGTTCAGACAAAGTCAGTGGAAGTTCAGAAAGGGAGGACAGGAAAAAGGTAGACAGAAAGAAAGATGTGGGTCATTTATATTTAGGAACTGTGAGAAATAAGGTCAATTCATGAAAGATTGAGATAAGAATCTACATAGAGATGATAGCCAGGACACTGACAAAGAAGCCAAGGAAAGCAATGGGTGTCAGAGAGAGAAGGACCAATCTCTTATGTGAAACAAAGCAGGTAAGAAGATAAAAACTGAGAAAAGGGTACATGCTTGGCTATTATATTTAATAAAGAGCTACATTCTTGTGCTGGACCATAATGGATGGCATAAGACCTAAATGGGGGTTAAATATTTGGGGGGAACTGATGTACTTTATAATGATTTAAAATGAAAGAATACACTTCAGAAAATCTTTTAAAATGTCTTTAAAGCAGACACTTTCAAAATCTTTATCCAAAGTGAAAGGGTTTCTAAGAATAAACCATTTAAATCTTTTCTCATATTTTCTTCAATTATCTACATAACTTTATTTCCTTTCTGTTTAGGGTATACTTCATTATCTTCGTAGAGAAAAATAAAGTCAATAAATGTTGCATATATCATTTCAAAAGTATGAACTATACTTTTAAGATGGATATGCTCACTTATTTTATATGCCTTGCTCCAAACACTAAATTCTGATAGTTGATGGTTTCATTGTATCATTATGAAAGTCAGGGTGGGCTTAAGGAAAAAAGTGAAACTTTGGGAATGAACATTTGTTACTGATTATGAGAATGTGTCAGATATGTGTGTGGGGAGGGAGGAGGGTGGATGGTGGGTAGTTGCATGATCTATTAATAAGAAACAGTTTAACACAGGAGATCAGTAAAGCATGGCTAATTCTGAAGCCAAACCCCACACATTCTTAACTTTCCCCCCAGCTTCAGAACCAGTCTCCACACACTCAGTGCAGGAACTGGAACATTATTCTTTGAAAGCAAAGCCAGTGTTTAGAAAATCTGAAATTGAGCTAACAGCACAGCATAATAGAAGTCACACAGGATGTTATTTTAAACTATAATTCAGAAATGTCAGTTCATTTGATATCTTTATTTGTTACATGTGGGCTTGAAGAAAGCATGTTATGTGAATTTTTGCTTTAAAGATATTCTGTTACAGGGTATATTCAACTGTCTGGGAAGTTTGAGATCCATTAATTAAAGAGATAGGGATTTTACTAAACAGCTTTTAGGGCTTGGAGCAAAGAACATACAGTGATTTCTCTTACCGCTTCCTCTAGAAAAATGTATCTTTAAAAATATCACTCGGGAGTCATTCAGAAAGGGTGTCTACCTGCGTGAATCACATAACTACGATAGTGATACACTTTAGACATGTAACTTATATTTTATCAACATGCATCTTTTCCATTGCACATAAATTAAAGATTTAAACACACGACTGGATCCAAAGAAAGAATCGTGCAATATCCAGAGGTAATGAGTATCATGTTTGATTGGTTGCACTTGACTAATGCTTGCGCTATTCCTACAAACACTTTGGTCCAAATAGCTCATGTAAACCACATCCTGTATTTACATTTTCTGGTTTGTTATCATTTTGAGTTTTGTTTGACCACTCCCAAAATGTTAAATTGGATAGTTAATTGGTGACCTTCTACTAATTGATTAGCTGATGCAAAAGGGAAAAAATGGAATGTGAAGGTTTAAATCAATGACACATGCTTTCATATTCACACTGGTCTGAGAAATTATACATCTCTGTTTTATATAAAATGTATTATATAAGTAAGATATAAAACTAGTTGAAATTCTTTATGTCTCTATACTACAGATAAGCAGAAAATTCTTTTGGATACAACATTAAAATAAAGCAATATTTGGCAATTTTCTTGGAATTGTTTCCAAAATTACAAGAAAAGAACAAAGTTAGTTTTCCTTAACAAGGACATAAAAAGAGAAAAATATAGAGTGAGAAAGGATCTTTTCTTTAACAACAAAAAAATAGAAATGAAAATCTGCAAGCTATTGTTAACTAATAAGTTGTAAACTGTAGGGACAGAGAAACTACAACTTAGTAAAGGGCCCACCTCTGGAAGGTGGTGGTTTTGCCTGTTGATGGAAGCTGCAGTGTGTGAGCAGCCAGAGCACCTCGGAGGTACTGTGCTGCAGCATCTGTGCACCCCAAGTTCACGGAAATGAGCCACCTGTCAGGAGAAATACTTCCAAACAGTCAATGGGGTATTTAAAGTATTTTATGATTTTTAAACTTTATTACCTTTAACAGAAGATTTTATAGGACCACATATCCTTTTTATAATAGCAAAAACAAGCAGAAATATAATATTTGATATGGAGAGATTTTGTGAGTATGTATATTTTAAAAACTAAAGCATACCTCTTTTCAAGTAATTGTATTAATTAAAATATGCAAATACAGATACTGAACACATTTTAGTTTTTTTAATTATTTAAAGTTGCTTAGATAGGAGAGGAGGGTATTATGTACTCCTGTCTGTGTATGTTGCTAAAATCCAGGTAATTTGGTTGCAATCAAGAACAATTTTATTCACAACCATTGCATTCCTTGCATGTTCTCATTGTTCTTTTACATCTCTATGCTTTTACTTGTATCCAGTTTCCATTTGTAGTGAAGTGGATGAATTTTTTTTATCACAATCTAAATAACAAAAGGCATACAAATCCATTCCCAAGGATACTCTTTGACAGTGAATACACATTTTATCCAAGAATCTGAGCAACTCTTGTCTTTAAAACAATTTTATTTATTTTCTGACTCATTCAACAAATACATGTTTAATGACTTTTATCTACGAGGCACTGTCTAGGCACAAAGGGTAATGCTTCATTAATTATGTATTTTGGTAAGTTTGTTGTCAACCATTTCCTGGGAATTGTGATTTGATGGGGACCTTTCAGGTGGTTTGAAGAGAATAAAAATGAGAGACTGAAGAGAAAACAGCACCGAACAATTGCATGATTCTACTTGTTACGTTTTAGATATTTTGTGATCTCCTATGTTGTTTGTATCAACCATTACATACACACTGCAGGGGACTTGGTGAAAAGAACAACATTATGTCTAAAACCTTTTTAACTAAATTAGTATCTTCTTTTTCTTTTAGAAAAGAACATTTTTGAAATCCAGGCCTTGCTCAAAGCCTGGTTCAACAACCCAAGAAATGATTGTGTGATTATGCTCATGTACCTTCCCATGAATGGAGATTGTGTGTGTGTGTGTGTGTGTGTGTGTGTGAGAGAGAGAGAGAGAGAGAGAGAGAGAGAGAGAGACAGAGAGAGACAGAGAGAGAGAGAGTGCATCACATATATGATTTAAAATCACAAATATAGTGCTTCTGGCTGGTGTGACTCAGTGGATTCAGTGCCAGCCTGCAAACCAAAGGGTCACAGGTTCGATTCCCAGTCAGGGCGCAAGCCTGGGTTGTAGGTCAGGTCCCCAGCAGGGGGCATTCCAGAGGCAACCACACATTCATGTTTCTCTCCCTCTCTTTCTCCTTTCCTTCCCCCTCTCTAAAAATGAGTAATTAAAATATTTTAAAAAATTAAAAAGTCACAAATGTCAATGGTAAACAATAAAATAAACTATTACTTTTGAGACATTTACATAAGAAAAAATAAGAGCAAGAGATAAATAAAAGAGATTCTAATTTAAAAAAATGGAGGAGAACAAACAATGAAGTGAAAAAACTTTCTAGCATCAGAAAATATCGCCAGCTTCAATACGTGAAATTGAGTGTGCAGAGAACACGCAGGAGAGAGCTCCCAGAGTGGCACCGGCACATCACCGCAGAAAGGTCCAGTGTGCAGCCAGGACGCAGGCCACCGGTGTGGTCTCCATGGAGAATCAGTTGTGGGGTCGCAGTAGAATGCTTCAGCATTCACACTCCATGTCCAGATTGCCTGGGACTTTAGAAAAGTTAATTTTCTTTTTTTTTTAAGATTTTATTTATTTATTTTTAGAGAGGGAAGGGAGGGAGAAAGAGAGAGAGAAACATCAATGTGCCGTTGCTGGGGGCCATGGCCTGCAACCCAGGCATGTGCCCTGACTGGGAATCAAACCTGCGATGCTTTGGTTCTCAGCCTGTGATGCTTTGGTTCTCAGCCTGCACTCAATCCACTGAGCTACGGCAGCCAGGGCTTTCTTTCTTTTTTCTTTTTTTTTTTTTTTGTTCTCTAAACATCCTCATTCCCAAAGTAAAGCTTGTACAGTTCTATAATCCATGAAGCTTTTGTGAGCTAAAAAAAAAAAGGCGCTTAAAACAATCTCCAGTGCCCTCAAGTCACCAGCTATTATCATTTTTGTTTCCATTAGTAACTATTTCAAGTTTCCGCAGTCTCCTGAGGTGATTTGTTAACCCCGTCCCATGTATCTTCATCTGACAATCTCAATGTCCAATTAACCAAAATTATTAAATTCCCTCAGTGTCATCTCCTTCTACTTCCCACTTCTTATTAATTAGCTGATTTGTAAAAACAAACTTCATTACTTCCAGTCTCCTAGGCTTAGAAATACGGTGTCCTTTCTACTAGCTCACCCCTACCCTTAAATTCATCCTCTCTTTCTCTCTTTTTCATTTGTCCTACCAAAACCCTTTATGTTTCCCTTGAATAATTCTAACTTTCAAACTAGTTTCCTTGTCCTTTTTCAAACCTTTTTGCACATGTGGCCAGACGGAACTTCTCAAGTAATTTTTGTTCAAATTGCTCTTCTTTGTCAATCTTTTCAACACTACCCCTTTGTTCTTAGAACAAAGTGCTAATTCCCTAACATGGCCTGAATGATCTGGCTTCTGCCTACAGCTTCATCCATACCTCCCACCTCACTCCACCTCTTCACTTTGTGCCTCTGGCCACCCTGCTCTTCTCTGTGCCACACTAACGGGACGCACTCCTTCCCACTGCAAGGCTCTGCTCACGTGTTTCTCTTTGCTGGGAGAATCTCTCCAACACTCCAGCATTTTTTTTTTACTTGACTTGATGCTATCCACGTTACTCCATCTACAATATTGTTTGACGAAGGAGAGCTTCTCTGACATCCCAAACCTGTTAATCACCATTTTCCATTAAAGTATCCTAAAATTTCTCTTCCCTCCCTACAGTATCCTAAAGTTTCCCCTGATAGTTATCTAAACTGCAAATTTAACATATACTTGTTCAATTCTTTAATAATTCAGCCAACACTTCAACAAAAATATAAGACTGTGTCTTCTTGTTCCCTGTTTTTATTTCTGGCACAAAAGTGACTGGTCAATTATTTTTTAATAAATAAATGAACAAATACTGCTGCCATCACTAGGAATTTTGATGTTGAAAAATTCCCCCACCCTCCTCTTTAAGCTGTTGAACTTCATAATTTGCTGGATGAGTTTTGACATTAACCTCAGTTATTAAACTCCCTGTACCCAGCCGAGAAACTGACTAATGATTTTAGTTATTTAAATCCAAATATGGTGAATCAATCTCCTTGCCACTCCAGAACTTTTTCTTATGTACGAAAGAATGTGATTATGTGATTTTATAACTGCAGTGTACCAGTAATGACTTCGAGTGCACATTGTGGTTATCTCATAATTATGTGCTCAACGGATAAAACTCGGGTGGGTTAGTTCATCTCTATTTGGCTTGATGCTCTCATTTTTTAATGTAAGGATGTGCTTACTCTATCTAGGTCTTTAAGGCATTCCTGAACTTATATAAGTTCCTTATGATTCTCATTATTAATATTAAAGCCAGATATCAGATAGAGAAGCTATACCTTGCTAGCATACTCATATTAACTAACCACAGAGCAAACTACTCCTTAGGAAGGGCCAAGAACAGAGTTTGGTATGCACTAAATCTTAAGTATTTGCTTGTTGTAAGAAAGAATTAGTAATGGAGTAACTTTAATACTATAGATCTTCCATTTCTTAGAAATACAGTAAAAATGGAAGAAGCTTCAAAACTAAAGTTTTAACTTAGCAAAACTAGGATGTTTTAAAATTATAGTTCATGTTGGTTGATAAATTTACGCTTTATATATTACTTTGGATTTTAAGTGTAATTTCATGGAATTACACATTTAAATGAAAAGTTATAAATAAGTCTTGGTAAACAGCAATATTAATTCTTTACATATTGATTCAATTAAAAATTTTTACTACTTCTTAGTTGTGGTGGAATCCTTCTCGAAAGCTTTTAAGTCTTATGCTATGATTTCGGAGGACCCTGTTTAGGATACTTTTTAAAGGCCTCTAATTTTCTTATCTTAGGAATTGAGACTGGAGCATGGGTATTATCTATGGCAAATCTCCAGGAGTAATAGAAACTGGTAGAATGATTATGTAAGGTTTGCATGGGGTAGCTGGTGCTGGGTCTCTCCTGTGGGGTGGCATCTCGAGAGTCTCCCACTTCTCTCAGGGCAGACTCAGCTCAGTATTGATAAATATCACCTTCCTTAATAAAGTCACTGAATGCATAATACAACAGCCCCTGCTTCTCTGAATTGATGTTGGAAATAATTAGCAGATAAAGGGTAAGCTTCTGCTTCTGCTGCAACCAAGGCAGGGTGAAACCACTAAGAACACACTTTCTGCTGATGAATTTGTTGCTATTAGTGGATGGCTTTATTGGGAGGAAGCTTTGTGGAGTATCTGAGCTCTGATCATGAACTAGGGCAGCCACAGTTGACATTCTACATCTACACAGTTAGGGTGACAACCCAAGAGGCAACCATCCTCTCCCATTTATCTTTTTATAGGAGCCAGATTTATATACCCGACTATGCTAAGAAGAGGCACTAACTGCACATAAGTCTCAAGCCATTATTGTTCTTAGGAGGAGTACCCAGAGCTATTCCCGGGCTAGAACCTGAAACAGAAAGGGAAAGCTGGGAATAGGTACTACTGGTGCCACTTTCATTTGTGTTCGTTACATGCTCCCCTCTAGCAACTGAAAAAATTTTAAAGGCCTGTTTTCTAAGTACTGTGAGCTGAATGTGTTTATCGCCCCCAAAGTTATATGTTGAAATCCTAATGCTTCATATGATGGCATTTGGAGGTGGGGCCTTGGGAGATTATAAGGTCATGAGGGTGGAGATTTCATGTAGGGTTAGTGCTCTTATAAAAAGAGGAAAAGACACAAAAGGTCTTTCTGTGTGTGTGTGTGTGTGTGTGTGTGTGTGTGTGTGTACACCAAGAAAATTCACCTGAGGACATAACCAAGAAGGAAGCCCTTGCCTAGAACTTGACCACTTTTGGACCCTGACCTCTGACCTCCAGGCTCCAGAATCATGAAAAATGAATGATTGGGGTTGAAGCCACTCATTCTCTGATAATTTTTTCTAGTAGCCCAAACTAAAGGAATCTTCTATCTATTGTGAGATTCTTTTCCTTGTGCAAAAATATTCATCTCCCTGTAAAATTAAGGATGCAATAACTCAGACCAACAAATCTCAAATTGTAGTCCATGAAATTCTGGACATTGAGCAATAATTTAAAGAGGTTCATTGAAATGCCATGTGGTCACGGAAGACAAGCTTTAACACCAACAATTTAGGGACTTGAAGCTGATGGTGAAAATACATGAGGGATAACAAATAAAACTGTCTTCTCTGGTTTGGGGAATTTGGAGTTCTGTTAGAGAAACAGTGACTAATTTATGAGAGATATTTGGAGAAGAGATAGGCAGTCAAAATAAATGTATCTTTCTGCTTTTCTGGAGAGGAAACAAGCTGTTTTATGGATTACCTTGGAATCCTTAAAAATAGCAGGAAGAGAAATGTTTCCATTACTCATGGCATGCTTTTTTTCCTGCAGGTCGAACAGGTCATGTATTTGTACTTGCATAGGTGGAGCTGGAAAGTCCACACCATACTGGATATTGAGCTCCTTAGGTGTGACCCACACCCACAGCTTCATCCCCCAAAGTCAAGATCCTGGAGCTTCCTCAGTCCAAGGACTGGCGTGTGACTTTAGTCACACAAGGCTTCTGAAAATTAGGTCAGTCAGATACAGTGGGGAGGACAGCAGGCACAGGGTAACCCGCCTATGGTTGCACGTGAGTGCCTGCTGTCTTTCTGGCTGTAAAAGGGGCAGAATTTACGCTTCAGGTTCCTTAGTCATCTTGCTTCAGACTGTCCATTGTACCTCAAAAGTCCTCTGTATTTTATTTCTCCTGTCCTCATTAAATTTAATTCTATACTTTTGTGAAACTTCTGAAGACAGGTAAATCTGGGGTTCCAAACTCCTCATCTGTAAATTGGATATGGTGTCAGTTATATTAGGAATATAATAAGACTAAATGAAAAAATGTGTATGTAGCCCTTACCAAAATGGCTGGCACATAACAGACACTCCATCAATGATAGCTTGTAATCAAAGATACTAAGAACTATATCTATATTCTTTGAACTATTGTCATAGTGGTACTTTTCCCAAGTCACTTCTCTCTTATTTTAAATTACTCTAGTGAGTGCTGTCTATTCTTTTCCTCATATGATCATACATATAACCCATAAAAAAGATTTTACCTTGAATTTGTGTTACAATCTTATATGTCTTTCTAGTGTGGTTATAAGCTTAATCAGACTGAGAAATATTTAATCAGCTTCTTACATTTTATCCTCAGAGTCTATCTGAGGCACACAGGAAGCATGTAGTAATTCTTTGACTCTGAAATAAATTTTAAAAATGCAAAGACATCCAGGTCATGCCCCTACCCACCTATCACAAGGGGCAGCTTACATAAACAATTTCCATTCTACTAGAAACAAATGTGCTGGATAAATTTGTGGAGGGTATTTGGCAGATTTAGACCCTTTTGGAAGATAGGGAGGAAAATAATGCTTCATAATGATTGTAAATTCAATTTAAACTTGATTTAAAAGTCTTTTTCTTTGGTTATTATGACAGTTTAAGTTCTGGCCCTCCTCCTGTGATTACCATGACTTCTGGCCCTGCGCCCTCCCCCTTCATTTCTTGCCAAGGAAGAAAATCAAACCCCACTGTGATGATCGTTTTCATTTTTCCAAACAAGTGCCGTCTTTTCAGGAATACAGAGAGGAAAGTGAACTTCTGGTTGAACTGTTCAGCTCAGAATTCCTCTCCTCTGGGAAACCTTCTACACCTTCCTTTCCCCCAATTTTTATAGGAGTAATTACTCATGATTATTTATTTTCTGTGCTATCTCTGTACCTGCTCATATTGTTAATCTTTCTCTTTATCAGACCTGCTGTAACTTATTTCTTTGCAATAACCTGCCTTTCTTCTGAGACTGTGGGCTGCTGGAGGATAAAGACTGTGCTATAAACATCTTTTATCCTGAGAGCTGTTTGAATATATATGTGGTAGTTATTTACTGGACTGAATTGTTGAGTTCTTAAGTTTTTGCTATTGCTTCTAGTTAACATATTTGAAAATATGGTTACCTGTCCATCTTCAAAACAAGTAATCAGTGATAACTATCTGGCTAAGCCATCATTTTGAAAATGTTTTCTTTGTAATACATTTATATTTTCTGCTTTTAAAAGTTGGTGGTATTGCTATTATGTTTTTTAATCTCTAAACTCTTGGTAATGAATTACTTCTGCTATACATACAGCTTTAAGCTCTTGGTGAAAAGTTTCCTGCCTGTTCTGCCTTTTCTGATGAATGTTTTCCTGTTGGGTGTGTTTAATATATTTACTTTTCCTGTAAGGACACATTCTAACAGTACAGTGCCTCTCTACCTAAGTTGTTATATAAATATCCTAGATTGAATTGCCCCTAAGGGACTGGCCTGATATGTAAAAGATTTATTTTCTCTCTGTTATTCCTCCAATAAAAAATTCAGCAAATAGAAAAAGCTGTTTTTTGGAATACTATTTACAGACTGCCCCTGACTTATGCCGGAGCGACTATTAATTTTTCTACTTTATGATGGTACAAAACCAATATGCATTCAGTAGAAATTGTACTTAGAATTTTGAATTTTGATCTTTTCCCAGGCTAACAATATTCAGTATGATGATGGATCCTTCTCATGCTGCTGGGCAGTGGCAGCGAGCCTCAGCTCCCACTCAGCCTCACGGTCTCAAGAGTAAACAACCGATACTCCACAGAATGCAGTGTTGCAGCATTTTTTACATATTGTATATGTATTTTTTTAAAATCACAGAACGTCTGCAAATCACCCATCTGTGTCTCCTGCTTCTAATGAGAAGAAGAGGAAGACAATTACTCTTGAGATAATTATGCAAGTGCAGGCTAATGTAAGTGTTCTGAGCATCCTTATGGTAGGCTAGGCTAAACTGTGATGTTCTGTATGTTAGGTGTATTAAATGCATTATTGACTTACAGTCTTCTCAGTTAAAAGACTGTAATGATGGGTTTATCAGGATGTTATTCCATCAGAAGTTGATGAGCATCTGTACTATGTTTAACTAACTTACTATTTTTTTTTTAAAAAAGGTAAAGGAGAACAAATAAATTATAACCGAATTCTGTATATCTCTTTTCCTTATTTCCAACATTTACATGTTAATATTTTACCTTATAATCTTTCAAATATAACTAAATTAGAATGTTAATTCTGTTTTTCCTATACTCATATGAGAGAAAGCAATATATGTTCTTTATGTAAAATATCAAAATGATTAATAAATGAACATGTATTAATAACAGTAAAATAATTTTTACATGCAATTATGGCTAAAGGGCAGAAATTAATTTTACTACCCAGAACTAAATTATTTCCAGATTCATAGTAAACCAATGAGATAAACAAATATTTTTAAAATGCTAAAAATTATATTTAAAGTAAAATGATCTCTGCATTATGTAATAACACAGAATTTAAAAGGACATTAATGTTAGTTTTTATTTTAAAGATGAGGTTCAGTTATTTGTCCAGGGTCACACAACTGGTTAGTAGCCAAATTCTCCTGATTTGTGGATAGACTATGGTCTTGTTATTTTTAGGCCAGTTAATCAGCAACATACATAATCATGAATTGTCAGTACATTTCAGTTCTCTCCTTACTGACCATAAAAATTATATAATGCATTGTGTGTTTGTGCCAATTTTTTATTAATTTTCAATGTGAGGTCTACAATGAGTATGCAGACAGTTACTGCTTAGTGTTTGTCTTTTTCTTTATTCATTAAACATTTATTTAGGACCTTCAGTGTGCTGCATGGTGTTAGACACTGAGCACACCACAGTGGCACAGCACACCCATGCCCTGCAGCAGAGTTGGACACGTGAACACCTATTCTGAACATTAAAAATTTCTGTTTAATATTTGATGAAGAGTGTAGTTGAACAAGGACAGATAGTATTCTTGGGGTTGTTCATCAGGTTTAAGGAGATAAAGGTTTTAGAGGAACATACAGGACATACCTGAAACTGTGAAGTAAGTCAATGAGCCTGTCTTGTCTATACCCAAGAGATTCTTTTTCTGGAATTGTTGCTTCTATAGACTCTTCTCACTATAGACTCTTTGTCCCCAGTAGATTCTGTGCTCCACCCACCCAGGAATAGCTGCTACTTGTTAAGCTCCTGCCGTGCATTTTTGTAGCTCAATATCCTTGTGGCCTCCATCACCCTCCCATTCGCTCTTACCTATTCGTCCCTTACATTCAGTTCAAATATCGCCTCTACTTGGAAAGATTTCTTCGATCTCCAAAAGCTGAATTTATTACTCAGTCATTTGAAATGTTATATCCTGTTGAAGTGATCACTATTGTAACATTCTAATAGATCCACTTGGTTTTATTATGATTTTGTACCTTATTGATTAATTTAAATAAGAATGACTCCTAACATTTTTCTAAACCTACAAATGGTTTGTCACATTCATTAGGAAAAATGTCTTCTTCCTCAGAAATTAGATTGTTCTAACTTAAACAGATCTAGGGTGTTTCATATTATGAGTATTTAATATTCACTTAGGAATATGGAGAGATGGGTTAATTAGAATTTACTTCAGAAGTTGCTTAATTTTCTCACTTGTCATTATGGGGCTGAATTACTTCCAGTTTCTCAGTGTGAGCTCTGAAAAACTTGATCTTTGCACCACTGAGGACTTTAAGCAAATCAGAGACTTCAAATAGAGAACCAAGTGTGTGTCTCAGTAAGTAAACAAATTTGAAGCTCAAGTCCATCATTTCTAAAAATTTTTCTTATCTTTAAACAAAAGGGGGATACTTTTTTCACTCTTTTATTTATTGTTGTTCAATTACAAACAATGTTGTTTACAGTTGTTCCACATTACCTCCCGTTGGTTTCCCCTGCCCCCCCCCCCCCACCCATCCACAGGCAATCCCCATCGTGTTGTCCATGGGTCCTTTATACATGTTACCTGACTTGTCCCTTCCTCTTCTTTCCCAATTATTCCCCATCTCCATCCCCATCCCCTCTGGTCCCTGTCAATTTGTTCTTTATTTCAGTGTTTCTAGTTCTATTTTGCTCATTTGTTTTGTTGATTAGGTTCCACGTAGAGGTGAGATTATATGGCATTTGTCTTTTACCACCTGGCTTATTTTACTTGACATAATGCTCTCCAGTTCCACCTATGCTGTCACAATGATAGGAGTTCCTTCTTTCTTTCTGCTGAGTACTATTCCATTGTGTAAATGTACCATAGTTTTTTGATCCACTCATTTACTGATGGACACTTAGGCTGTTTCTAGCACTTTGTGATTACAAATAATGCTGCTATGAACATTGGGGTACATAGGTTCTTTTGAATTGGTGATCAGGATTCTTAGGGTATAGTCCCAGCAGTGGGATCACTGGATCAAAAGGCAGTTCCATTTTTAGTTTTTTGAGTAAATTCAATACTGTTTTCCACAGTGGCTGCACCAGTCTGCATTCCCACCAACAGTGCACTAGGGTTCCCTTTTCTCCACAACCTTGCCAGCAATTGTTGTTTGCTGGTTTGTTAATGATGGCCACTCTGACCCATGGGAAGTAGTATCTCATCATGGCTTTAATTTGCATCTCTTTGATGGCTAATGATATTGAGTATCCTTTCATATGTCTATGGGCCCTCTGTATGTCCTCCTTCAACAAATGTCTAATGAAGGCCTTTGCCCTTTTTTTAATTGGATTGTTTGTCTCCCTGGTGTGGAGTCATGTGAGTTCTTTATACATTTTGGAGACCAAACCCTTGTCTGAAGTATCATTGACAAATATGTTTTCCCATATGGTTGGTTCCCTGTTCATTTGTTAATGTTTTCTTTAGCCATGCAGAAGCCTTTTAATTTGATTTAGTCCCCTTTTTTTTTATTCTCCCCCTTATATCCCTTGCTCTAGCAGTCATTATCTGTGAAAATATTGCTGCATGGGATATCTGAACCTTTCCTGCCTATGTTCTCTTCTAGGCCTTTTATGGTGTCATGACTTAAGTCTGTTGTCTATCTTGAGTTTATTTTGGTGTATGATATAAGTTGGTGGTTGAGTTTCATTTTTTTGCATGTACCTGTCCAGATCTCTCAACAGCATTTATTGAAGAGGCTATTTTTACTCCATTTTATTCTCTTGCCCTCTTTGTCAAATACTAATTGTCCCTAGAAACATGTGTTTATTTATGGGCTCTCTATTCTGTTCCATTGATCTGTCTGTTCTTATGCCAATGCCAGGCTGTTTTGATTACAGTGGCCTTGTAATATAATTTGATATCAGGTATGGTGATCTCTCCTACTTTGTTCTTCTTTCTCAAAACTGCTGTGGCTATTCAGGGTTGTTTATGGTTCCATATAAATTTTTGAAGTGTTTGTTCAATATCTGTGAAATATGTAATTGGTATTTTGATAGGGATTGCATTGACTCTATAGACTGTTTGGGTAATGTGGACTTTTATTTTACATTAAGTTTCCAATTTGCTTATTAGTAAAATATTTTCATAATCATAATCACTTTTGTAAATTTCAAACACCAAGCAGTGTAAGAACCCTACAGTTATAACAAGTTTTGTGCACCATTTTACATTGTTTATATCATTGATTCTTTAATACGTCATTTGTTTCTTTTAACATCTAACTAATACCATTTACTCAATTGCCTCGCCAGGACTTCTTTTAGTAGCAATTATTTCAATATGTCACACTTCAGAGCAAAATATCAGATCTTGGAGAACTTGAATTTTTTGCTTTAGTTTTGTCCAAAATTGCTTTGTATATTAGGTCACAAAGTATTCTTAAAAGTAAATTAGATACATTCAATTTTCTATGGCTACAATTTATTTGTTTTAGGTAACTATTATAGAACAATATGAACATGCTTTAAATTATTTTATGATGTCTTCAGAAATTATGTTCATTGTAACATCAGAAACAATTTTGAATTTTTCTGTTGATCTTACAACTTAGTCATTGATGTTTTTCCATTTTCCTTTTTTCCCCTTTTGAACTTTCTAGTAAAACCAACATCTCTTCACAATTATCAGAGTGAATGTAATGTCTGGTTTGGTTCTAAAATCTCTGAGTTCTGAAATATATTTAAACCACATTCCTATGAATGCAATAGAGGTAATACTGTTGATTTTAACTTTGTAAGACATCATAGACAGAATAATTTCAAATGTGTCTAATGAATCTTTGAAGATACTTACTGTCAAAGTATCGTCAAAGTATAAAACTAAGATAATTCAGTTTATTCCTAATATTAACCAATGTCCTCTGTATGGAACACATGGAACACAACTCATTCAATAATACTCTCAAAGTATGAATTAATGACTCAGATCATTATGATTTATTTCTTAGTTCTGTGTCTTGTGATGTTATTGCCAGTGGGAAAGAATGTGTGAATGTGCCTGTGGTGATCAGAATGGTTTTTATATTATTGGGTTGGCCAAAATCCACATGGATTTTTTCATAAAATCAAAGATGCCTTTTTTATTTTTACCAATAACTTTATTGATTTGAATATTTTGAGTATGTCAGCTATCTTCTGCATGGTTTAACACTGATTGCTATTAATTAATGTCTTGATTTGATTGCTATCTACTTTCACTGGTCTGCTCTACTGTGGAGCATTGTCCAGTGAGAAATCTCCAGCCTGAAACTTTGCAAACCACTTTTGACACATTCATTCATTCATAGCACTTTCTCCATATAGTGCACAAATCTTTTGCGTTTGGGTTGCATTTTTACCTTTCTTGAAATAATAAAGTATAATATGCAGAAAATGTTGCATGTTTTTCCATTTTCAATATTAAAATGGCTACAAAAATTTACCAATTTTGATGATTTTTTTAAGTGCATGCTGATGATAGCTGTCACAGTACAATCTAACAAAATTGTTTCAAATGAAGTTAAAGACAGCTAAGTGTTATTAGATCCATTCTATGGATAAAGTCAAACAAACTTTTTAGCCAACCTGATACTTTCTGCAGTATTGCCTCTCTGCTCACATCCTTTCTGAAAGTAAAGCTTCCATTATGGGCGATGTAGAACGTAGGAAGTTTCCTTGTGTGAAGTGACTCTGCCCCTCAAAGAAACTGAACTGGCTTTCTTAGCCAGGAATTTGGAATTCAGACTACTCAAAGTGAATGAATCATGCAGTTAAGAAAAACTGAATCCCAAGGTTATAAAGAGATGTGACTGGAAGTTCTCTCTTAAAAAAAAAAAAAGCTAAATGATGCTTGGGAAACTGACTGCCTGTTGTGCTCTTACTCTTGATTTTCTTCTACTACCTGCTTCAAATTTTCTATGCCAGTTTGATTAAATTTTTATTAATTGCAACCTAATAATCATGAGAGGTATTATCAATCAGAAAAGTGAAAGACATTGTCCTTAAATTTCCTTTTGTATAAAAGTACCAGATCCAAAGTATATGAATAATTAAATATTTGTATTTCAGTCTGAAAAAGAATGTTAAGGTATATTTACATATTAGAAAATCATAAGCATTTTTTCCTGTGCTTTCGATCACACCAACCATGTAAGATGTTCTCTAGTTCTGCATCTTCTTGCCCCCTGTCAAACCTGAACTCTAGCACTGATTTGCCTGAGCTTAATGGAAAGTATGCATATTTGCTCAAGTAACAAATTTTCTCTATATGTTTCTAAAGTAGTATTTTTCCAAGTTGTGCTCTTACTTATTTCAAATTCAGTATATTTTTATGATTTAGAACTCTTTTGATTGTGATAAAAAGTCTCAACTTTGAAATGGCTTATATAAAATGAGAAATTTATTGCCTCTCACAATAGGATTTTTTAACATTAGATTTCAGGTCTGGCTCACAGGATAACTAGTAATCTTTTTCTCTTTGTCTCTTGACTCTGCTTTGGCATGGAAGCCTCATTTCTTAGTGTAGGAGACGGTTCTGCATGGCGTGGGCCCAGACCCACTCAGAGATGCACAGGATCCACACCCACAGATAGGTTCTCCTGTGGGGAATCAGGCCTGCAATGTGCCTAGGCTGCTTTGAGTCTTGCTCTTGCTAAAAAACTCCCTCATCCTGAATTGAGGACATGTACTGCAAAGTAACTTCCTAAAATCCATGCTAAACCTTCCAAAGATGAGTATAACTGGTTCAACCACTTTTGCCTTATCATTTGTAAATATCCCTCTTCTGTGTTTAGCAGCATTGGCTCCTTTGTTTTCTGTAAAAGGTAACTACCTAAAGCTAACCTGTGCAGAGGAGAGAAATAAAGGCCAGTCATGGCAAGGGACAAGGCTTTTGCTCCCCTTGAGAGAAAAGCCATGCTGTCCCTTTTCCTCCACCAGACTCAGTAGTTCGTGTAAATGTCTCATTTTATCCATAATGAAGTGGACACTGCGGGCTGGTGTCTGCATTACTTAGGTAGGTACTCTCCTATCTCATGCCCTTCTAGTTGAGAAGTCTAGAAATCTTGTCAAAAGGCAAAGTCATCCTCAATGCCTCCTGCAAATGTCTGACCATGCTACTAAGACTCATCTTCTGTGGCCAGGGCTGGAATGCCCTGAGCTGTTAGTTTTGGGTCCCAAATCCACTACTGAACTCACATGAAGTAAGAATGGGGTAATGGGGCAGAGGAATACTTTCACAAAGGAAAATCAAGATGCTTTTCTATAAGGAAAAGGACAGACAGATGGTGCTGGGAGGCCTAAACGAAGATATCACTATGTCTACTCAACACTTCACACGTTTCTGTATTCATCCGACTTCTCTTGCCCACCTCAGTAGTTATGGTTTTGTTGCTGTCAGTTGTAGCCTGTTGACCTACACATTCTTATGCACTAATAGTGCATTATACCTTTCAAATGAGACCCACCAATTCAAAAATCATTCATCCAGGGATGGTCTTAAAAGCCTATCCTTTTAGCCTAGTCTTAAAAGGTTCTACACAGACCTCTTATGTGACACAACTCAAAGAACAGCTAAAGATTTCCTTCTTTTTAAATGATTTTCAGCTGATACTCATGAAGAGCAGTGAGCTCCTAGAACAATGCCACTAGTGAAAGGAAATCCTGTCAGAGAAGGTGCACACCTTACCAGAGGCATGTCGCCCCACGCTTCTGGCTGGGCCTTCTGCTGGAGAAACAAAATCAAGTCTCAAAGAATGCCTTCGTTATTGTACCCTCTAATATTCTAGCTGTAGGACAGTAGTGTGTCATACCTCTGTGAGTGTAAATCATGTTGTTCCTGCTTACGATGCACAGTCGTGACGGTGCTTGATCAGAGCTGTTTCTAATGACATTATTCCAGAATGTTTTCCTTCCAGATGATGATGGAGAAGCTAACAAAAAAAATGGTGCCAGGTACCACAACAGTAACAGAACTTTGTTGTTTTCTGGGGATTTGTTTTTTACCTTTTTTCTTTTAATGGAGTGTGCTGGATGTCTCTCTAATTTTGTTCAGATGACTGCAGAACCTGGAAAGGCTGTTGCTGCTATTGATGCATAACATACTGCTATTGGTATTTTTATATAAATAAATATATATACACATATGTAATTAGAATTTTTGGAAACTAGCTGTGCTGTCAATTTTGGAAAAACTGTCTTGGTTGTACTGTATTAGGTTGGCATTGTATAGAAATTAACAGCCATATTGGTCTAGAAATGTTTGACATAATTTTTTCTATTTGTACAGGGGTAATGCACTGTGTTAAATATGTAAGGTCTTAATCTACATGGGTTGATTGCAGAAACTAATTAAGGATTCTCTAAATAATAATGAAAAAAAAGATTTCCTTATTTTTTTCAAATATTCTGTCCCATTTCCTGACACAGATATGTACTTGCTTGGATTCTAGTTGTCTTGGAGTTGTCATTTTTTAAACACAAATATCCCCTTAATGCAGTAGTATTTTAAGCCACTCAGAGTTGATTCTCTAGCTGGGATTAGCTGATGGCTAGTGATAAAACAGTTTTTTGAGGGTCAGTGTCTAAGGGAGATGGAATATTGGATGATTTTTTGTTGGCACAACTTCAAAGATTTACTTGGGCTAACTTTACAATTTTACTTATGGTTATCCCCTCTTTAAGCCATCTTTTATACTGCTTCAACCCCAGTGGAAAAATAACAGATAAATTCTAATGACCATAAGAGAAAAGAGGGAAAATGGCACAAGGATTTCTTATTCATAGATGTTGAAAAAATGAAGGGATCTCAAGTGCCAAACCACAAGAAAGACAAGCTATGATAGCTATCCATCAGATTTGTGGGGTAAGACTCTTTGTCAAAGATAGATAATGCTATTATCTTTGCAAGTTTTCCTGGTAGAAAAAAACTTATTTCAATAACAGATGTTGAGATCATGAAAAAATATTATTAAATTCAAGTATAAAGCAGTAATGTTTGTTTGACTTGAATTGGAGAGAATTTAATTCTTCGAATGTTTTGTACTTTCTATGTGCCTGGTATTAATCTAGGTGTTAGAAATGCACTGATATATAAAATAGACTAAACTCTTTACCTTCATTGAACTTACATATTAGGGGACAACATTTATAATAATCACCATGATAAATAAGTAAAATGTGTAAATAGTAGAAACTTATAAATGCCATGAGAAGAATAAAACACTATTCTTCAGCCCCCTGAGGAGGGCTATGTGGTGGCAATGGTGCAATTGTAAGTAGAATAGACTTGATTGGGAAGATACCGACATGGTGCAGACTTGAAGCTGTTCAGGGCATGAGCCACATGGACACTGGCAGGAAAAAGTTGTGGGCAGAGAAGTACACAGGTGAGAGTGCTCTGGAGGACTCAGGCATGGTAACAAGGCTGGTGTGCTGGGAACGAATGACCAAGAGAGAGAGCAGAGGGAGATGAGAAACACAGAGGATATAAACAGTATTTTTCACCAAAATACTTTGGTACCAGTTAGTTGTATCCTCTGAGGTTCTAAAAGTTTAGCTATCACACTTTTTAAAATGTGTTTTGATTTGTAAATATGAGTTGGGTCATTAAATTAACAAGGTGTGAATGATGGTCTACTTTGCCTAAATGTTATTTTTACCTATTTTATATTTCCTCAATTTAGAATCTCATTTTATAAATAAATGTGAACTATTTCCTAAACTGGTGTCTATCTAATGTATATTAGATGAATATTCTTAAAAATGTGATTTCTTGATGGGGCTTCAGGATGCACTATTGCCATATGCAAACATACGTAGTCACAGACTAGATGAGGATGAAAAAGACATAGCCTGGTTGCAAAATATGCCTCAAAGTAGAAAACTGCAAACAATCTCCCTCTAGCGTCCAAGAAAAAAACTGTGCAGAACTTAGTGGAGTGGAATGATTTGGAAACTGCTTGCATGTAGTCCCAATGACGTTCAGTTGGGGCCTTGCGTTGTCGCTGGGCAACTGTGGGCCAGTTACTGATCAGAATCTTCCATTAGTGAAAAGGGTTGAATGCATCATTGTAAAGTAACTTGGTAGCTGGTAAAATTTATTTGAGATCAGTTATTATTGCTTGTCAATTGTAGTTTTATGTAGAATAATATAGTTTACAAACATTTATTAATATCAAACCCTATGGATGGAGCTAAGGTATTTAGGGGGAAACTTACAAAAACAGAAAATGAGAGTCCCTACTCTTGATAACAATGATACATTTTGAATTTTCTGTCCTGAGCATTTATTCCCAGCCATGCCTCTGCCACCGAGTGACAGGGTCTATGGCTTCTTTCTTCTAAGGAATATGAATACTTAGGGAATTTGTGTTGTTTACTTAGTATTAGCCAAAGTAAACACAAGAAAGCCGGTCTATAAAAGGAAATAAAATATTACATTCCAAAAATAGCTCATAATGCTATTTCTTGTCATTTTTAGTGGAAAAGTTGAGAAATGATAGAATTTTTTAATTGATAGAATTTTAGATCTTACTAATTATTTTAAAGTCTAGATCTTGAGTTCTTGCACAGCGTTTGCTGCATTTTAACATTTTTAAATTTTGTTTTTCTACCTGCTCAAGTAATACTTGGATATAAGTATATCTTAACATTTATATAAATAAAAAAAATACAAATAAGCTATAAAAATTTAAAGAATATTGAAATGCATCTAATATAAAGTACTCTTCATTAACCCATTTCCCTCAATCCTCATTCTCTTCCATGGATTCAACAAACATTAGGAGCTTGAGCTTCATTAGAATGTTCAATATTCAGTTCAATTATTCACTTATCTCTATTGCTGTATCTTTATCTATGTATCTGTTTACCTACCTATTCATCCATTCATCCATCTACCCACCCCTTCACCCATCCCCCCTTTATCAATCTATCATTTTTTACCTCACATAGTAAGTCCTCTCTCTCCATCACTCATGCCTACCTCTTTCTGCTCACCTGCACCAGTCTCTCACCAAAGACTGACTTCTAGTCCTCCTGTCACAAGACAGAAAACACTATCAATGATTCTGAGTTTGTGTCTTCCTATCTCAAGAACACATACAGACTTAGACTGTTACTTTTGGTGCTAATTCCAAGTTTTACAGAGAAGGAAGGAGCTCAGTTGCTTTACTTGTTCAGATAAGACATCAAATTCATCTACAGTGGCCAGGGTGGCAAATGGTGTTGTAGCAATGCAGTAGCCAGAAACCTCGGCCTGCAGCTATGGGAACTGTAAATTAGAGGTAGTTCACGGGGAAAAGTGTTCTTTGGAAAAGAGGTGGGGATCTGGGCACCCACTTCAGTAAGTGTCTACTTACAGGTCAACTTCCTCTTTAAAAATTCAATTCATTCATAAAACCTACCTCTCAAAGGTGAACCCTAACACCAATAGCATTATTTTGGACATTTGTATAGGAATTATCTTTTTTAAAAAAGATTTTATTTCTTTACTTTTAGAGAGGGGAAGGGAGGGAGAGAGAGAGAAACATCAGTGTGTGGTTGCCCCTTGTGCGCCCTCTACTGGGTACCTGGCCCTGAACCCAGGCATGTACACTGACTAGGAGTCAAACTGGTGACCCTTTGGTTCCCAGGCTGGCACTCAATCCACTGAGCGACACCAGCCAGGTCAAGGAGTTACTTTTTTATACAAACATTTCTGGGACATCCTCTTATATTTTCCTCTGGCTTCTGGATCTGCATTACCATGATCACTTCCACATTATAAAATGCATTTTCTTGGGGTCTGAGCCAGTGGAAGTACACTATTTTTTCTCCAGGCTGAATTAGGATACATTGTATGAAATTATTATTGAAACAAAAGGATAATATTGAAATCAGATGCCACTTGAAAAAGTTCAGAATATGCTTGTTTTAGGTATATTTCCTAGTAACATGTTCTCTGGTTTATCATCCTTAGATTTAGGATTTTTTGAGTTTATAGGCTGGTGGCAAAGCTATACAAGTTGATCACTTCCTGGGCTGGTGATATGTGCTCAGATTCTCTCTCACGATGCTGCGAGGCAGCACCACAGCTCCCATTCAGCCACAGGCTCATAAGAATAGACAGCAGTTAGTATACAGTGTACTGTGCTGCCAGTGTTGTTTGGGGCATATTTAGGGTAGGCTAATCTTAGGTATGATATTCAGGTGAATTAAATTCACTTTCAACTTATGATGAGTTTATCCCGACAAAACCCCACCCTAAGTAGAAGAGCATCTGGGTACAGATAGTGGCTCTGAAGCCAGCTTGCCATTGCAGGGGAGGCTAGAAGAGGTGAACTCTTGTGACACCTTCAGGATACCTACAGACTCAATGTTTTAATGTTTTTAGTTCTTCTGAAGAGATTAGAAGAATATAAAATGCTATAATCACTATTCATGATGACACTTTGCCCCGAAGACCACCTGTTTGTATCATTTGAGATTTTGCCTTAAAAATTGTGGATGTAGTGGCACATGGTAGGTAGTCAATAAGTATTTGATGAATGAAAAAAATGTTATTGTTGTTACTGCTATTGTCACTTTTATATTTGGAAACTTTGAAAGCTATAAAAGTAGAAGAGTATAATAAATCCACATATCACCCAACGTCAACAATTACTGACTATGACCAGTCAAGTTTCAATGACATCTTGCTATACTCATCCCACCCCAAATTGTACTGAAGCAAATTCCAGACATAAAGCCTTCTCATCTTGTAAATTACCCCCATATGTATCTTTCAAAGGTAAGGACTATCTAAAAAAACTCATTCACAGTAACTGTGATTACATCTTAAAAATTAATAATAGCTTCTAAATTTATCAAATATTCATTTTATAATGTTTTCAGCTTGTTTCCTTGAATCAGATCTATGTATGATCCATACTGTTCATAAAAACTGAGTCATTGTTACATAGTTTTGCTCAGGATCAAGATCTCACTGATCTTATCCCCGTGGTGCTGTTTAACACGGTCTTCCATGCCCAGTATTTCTGAAAGGCATACTGTTATCTAGATGCTTAATGAGATTCACATTCAATTTTTTGGCAAGACAACTTTATAGGTGGTGATGTGAACTTCCATCAAGCAACACATAATGTTCAGCTGTCTCAATTTCTGTAATATCATCAAATGTTGATGATGATTGCCCAGATTTCATAACCCCTCAGGCATTGAAAAATGGTGATATCTTAATTTTATCATTTATTTTTCCTACATTAAACCTTATGTGAAGAAAACTTCTTGACAGTTAGTTTACTTGGTTATCCTGAGGTATGATAAGACTAAGAAAAGCAAAATAAATGCTTATTTTTTGTCTTTTATAATTTTCCAAAACAGTAAGCTGGCTACTTGCATCATTCAGAGGTTACCTATGGTTTTTTTAACATTGTTATGAATGGATGGGTCTAAATTTATTTTATGACTTTCAGTAGATCACAGCTGTTTTCCTTATTGATTCACATTTGCCCAGCAGAGACTCTTTAGTTGGGTCCTAAATCCACTGAACACGACCCCAGCAGTCATTTATGATTTACTTGCTATCCCATCTGTCAAGACAAGTAAGGCCGGTTTTGTATATTTCTTAGTTCAAACTTGAAGTTAGCATTTTCTGCAAAAGAGCACTGGATCCTTTAGTAGAAAGTTAATAGTCATAGTGATGATTAAAATTCCAGTATGCACAGTTTATTTCCATTTAGTCTCTTGGTTCCTAAATCTGTTTCTCCTTTCTCCAACATCAAAAGTCCTGGTCTCCCACTACACTAAAGTAACAACCCTATAGAAGCCCCCAAATGGTCTTGGGATAATGATACCAACCCTACTACTAAAAATCTGATTATTAAAAATAGTTCCATAACAAATCATTATAATTATACTATAGTTATGCAAAATATTTATATGGTTACACAGCCAACTGTATGGAATAAGAGTAGTTTATATCCATGGTCACCTCCATCCTATTCCTGTTCTCTATTTTATTTTTGTGCTGGTTTGTCTTTACTTTTTAAAAATCATAAGTGAAGACATATAGGTAGAGATACAGTAACAGATATGTATTTGAAGCCTACACTTTCTTGGTTAAACAATAATACTCAAGTTTCCATCTTACATTTTTTTTCACTTAAGGATACATCTTGGAGATCACTCCATAGTAGTGTATAAATATGACTCTCGCTGCTTTTTACAGACACCTAGAAGTCCATTGTGGGTATGCTCTGAGCTTATTCAACCAATGCCTTGCTTATGAAAATTTAGATTCTTTCAAACCCTTGATATTACAAATAGTGCTACAATAAATACCTCTGTGTCTTGCACTATTTTTACTAGTATATCTTTGGAATAGATTCCTAATAGTGGGATTACTCACTGAGTCAAAGGGAAAATTAACGTGTAGTTTGCCAAATTCCCCTCCATCCGGGTAATACCATTTTGTGTTCCCATCAGCAACATACTAGGGTGCTGTGTGCCCACGGCTGTGCTGCAGAGCTGTTGCTAAACATTGGGATGTTTGCAGTCTTATAGATAAGAAATAATATATTGGTATAGTTTTAATATGCATTTCTCTTATTGTACAAACTTTTTCATATTTTAAATCATTTTTTTCTCTAAGCTCTCTGTTCATATCTCCAGACCATTTTTCTTTAAAAAGTTGTTACAATTTTCTTTTACATTTTAAAAATCTCTTTACAATATTTTCATCATTTGTCTCTGATATATGATGCATTTTTTCCTGTTTGCCATTATTCTTTTAGCTCTGTCTGTAATGATTTTTTTGCCATGAAAAAAATTACCTTTATGAAATAATATTTCCCAATCTTTCTTTTATCATTCCTGGATTTTAAGTCCTAAGGTATTTTCCTGGTTATGGAGAAATCCAGTTTTGGGGCAATCCATCCATGTTTTCCTTTTACCCTTGTATTGTTTATTTATTTTTTACATTTAAATTTTTAATCCATGGAATTTATCTGTTAGAGTATGAGAAATTGATCAAATTTTACCTTTTTTCATGTGACTATCTAGTTAAACCAATGCTTTAACAATTCACCTTTTGGCCCCCAGGCTGGGGATGCTGTTCCTGTCATGCACTGCATGTCCGTGTGTGGCTGGGCATCCTTCTGAGTGTTCCACTGTGTCCTGTGGGTCTTATGTCTGTTTCGTGCTGGTCACCAAGTAACGCCTCATCTCCATCTCTTCAACTGTTACTCTCCTTTTTTACAGTGTTCTTGAATGCTCTCAGTTTATGTCCCAAAAGATTTTTTATTTAATTCAATGCATTTTAAACCAACTTTCCTAGTTTTTGGGAAAGAGAGACATGATTTTTTTATTGTGATTACATTAAATGCATTCATTAATTCAGATATAACTGGCATCTTAATAATGTTGAGTCTTCTGCTCTAATACCATATAAATATCCATTTCATTTGGCTTGCTTTTTTAATCTTTTGGGGGTATTTGCTGTTTTTGTATAAATTTTGTACATTTTAGCTTATGTTTATACTTAAGGATTGTATTATTAGTCTTTGGCAATTGACATGGGGTCTTCTCTCCCATTATAACTTCTAAATTATTTTTTCTTATATATGAAGATGTGATTATCGAGTATTAAGTTTAAAAACTATTCCTTTAGTAAATTCTGGTTTTTGAGTTTTCCTGATGTATACTTACTTTACATTCAAATAGGATGGTTTTACTTTAACCTTTCTAATTCTTATAGCTGTAATTGATTTTTCTTGCTCAATTGAATGATTGATAGCACAGTGCTCAATAGCAGTGGAGATTGTAGTCATCCTCATCTTGTTTTTTACTTTCTGATTTAAGCATAGAATGATTCCCTATTAAGTAAAGATGCTAGCTTCTGTGATGAGGTACATGTATATATATATATATACTTCATGGATATACCAAATGTATGGAGACATATGTTTATATATTTATATATTATATATCTTTATTTATATATCTCCATACATTTCCATTCTGTTCATTAATTCTTAACATGAATGGTGTGGGGTGAGTGCTACTAAATGCTTTTTCTGCATCAATAGGGATGATCATTTTATTTTTTTTTAGCTCTATTACACTGACCAAGCATATTGATGGATTTTCTAAACTTATATTTCTGAATAAACCCCACTTAGTCATGGTGTATTGTTTAAAAGGACTGTTGCATTTAATTTATTACTACTTTAAGATTTTGTCACATCAGTATTTTCAAGATCAATTTTTTGCTCTCCCTCTTTCTCTCTCTTTCTCTCAATTTGTTGCTGCATATAGACATTATATAATACTTGGTCTCTCTGAAGCCCATCATGTAGTCTTAGTTCTACTGGTGATTGCCTATTTAGCACCAGTGCTTATTTCACTGTCCTTATTTCAATCATTGTGATTTTTTAAATCTTAATTTCTAGGGAAGGTTTTATAAATAATATTCTCTAACCTCTTGGAGTCACAGAATATTTTTGTCTGGAACTTTTGTACATGAAGGTCAATTTAGCTGTATTCAAAACCTTTGGTTCACATTTTCTTTTCTTTTTTTGAATATCTTAGATATGTTACTTAATTGTCTTCTGGCATAAAACATGGTTGTTGAAAGTGATATGATCTTTTTGCCTACTAGCTAAAGGATATTTTTTTTCAAATTTAATAGTTTAACTAGAATATGTTATGATGTTGTCTATTCTGGTGTAGCCTATTCCTTCTGTGTAACTTTATGATATGTAGAAGATATTTTGTTCATGTCGCTTAAGAAAATTTTCTTAAATTATTTTATTTAGCATTTGTTTTGCTCTGTTTGAGTTTCTTATTTGAGAAAATCTATTACAAGAATGTTGCATATTCTTTGTGTATCTTCTACTTTTATTATTTTCTTGAGTTCTTTTTTTATCTTTTTCTTATTTCTTTTTGATTTACCTAATGTGTCTCCTCTTCACCTGATATTTCTCCTAAAGCATTATGTGTTGCTGTTTTGATCTTTCCAGTTCAATATTAATTTCTGAAATTATTTTTTGTTACATTTCTTTTAAAATCTTTTCTTTCTTGAAACATATTACTAGAGTTTTTCTGATTATGACTTATTATGTTTTTTTAAAGTTTCAATTCTTAATTTCTTTCAGTATGTTTTGGAATATTAGGTTACTGTTTTATATGTTTGTGGATACTGCCTATTGGCTTGCTTGCAGTGATGCTATTCCAGTCCTTATTCTCTTTGGGTCACATGTTAAATTTGTACAGGATTGGGCCATGATCTTTTTGGTTGCCCATTTCTAAGTCAAGTAAGTGTTTCTTTGCTATTGAAGAGTGGGTGGGGTCAGTGTAACTGTTCCAGCCACATTGCTCTTCTATTGTTTTTCTATATCACTCCCTTTTCTGTTGTGTTTATGAAGTGATTGTTAATTTTTATTTTATGAAGTAGAACTCATGTTTTTGACATCTACTTCCTCCTTTTGCTATTTTTTATCTAGACTTTTCTTTCATCGCTATTGTTTCTGGCCTGCTCAATTTGGATTCCATTTCTAGACGTTTCTTCTCTTTAAGAAGCTTTGTTCCTTGATTTAGAACCTGCAGAATCCATTCCCTCCTGGCTCTTTCTTAGATTGTCAGTTTGTTCTCACTGAGGAGCAGATGGAGATTACAGTGTTCTCTTATTCTCAAGCCTCATTGCTTTCCCTAAACATCCTTTACCAGAGAAACTAATATTGTGTAGGCCTTATAATTGCTGGTGATTTTGCTCACCTTGTTGCCTAATTTTGCAATGAATGTTGTTGTGTGTCTGTGTGTGGGTGTGTGTGTGTGTGTGTGTTAGACTAGTGTCTTTTTCTGGTTTTGTATAGCAGGAGTTAAAAACTATGCCATCATGCATTCCCAGACTCTACCTTCAAATTTTTACCTCTAGACTTGTTGAATAACACTGATCGTTTATCCCAAGTAGTACAATAGAACACCAAGTAAAGTCAGGATAGGGTGAGGTGAGAAAGAGCTTGCTGAAGTAGCTTTGTAAAGACTCAGGACAAACAGCCGCGAGCAATGGTACTATGGTGGGCAGCTACAGGAACTGAAGGAGGAATACTGCTGAGCACCTTGGATTTTGTTGCATTTTTTCCCATTAACCAGAGATAGTTTGATGAGAATGAAGTGGTAGAAAGATTAAGTAGATGATTATTTCTAGTGCATTCTGCACATTCTTTGGACCATTTGCAACATAGTTTATTTGCCTGTGTTCTTGAGTGGTTTGGAGCTTTTGGTCCATTGGTCTATGAGCAATCTCTGCATTCACCTTGACAAAGGAAAGTGGCTCCTTGTGTATAGTTGGGTAAGAAATCTGTTTTTTTTTAAGATTTTATTTATTTTATTTTAGAGAGGGAAGGGAGGGAGAAAGAGAGAGAGAAACATCAATGTGCGGTTGCTGTGGACCATGGCCTGCAACCCAAGCATGTACCCTGACTGGGAATCGAACCTGCGACACTTTGGTTCACAGCCCATGCTCAATCCACTGAGATTCCAGCCAGGGCAGAAATCTATCTGTTTTAGTTAGTTTGCTTGTTTGTTTTGTTTTCTTTTTGTTTTAGATCTTAATAATCTAGGTTTGAGAATTATTTCAGCCTGTTCATGAGAGGGATAGACAGTGTTTGCGGGTTTTTTTGGTCCTGTTTCTTCTATTCACTAACACTGCTATAAAAAAGGCCTTTAAACACTTTTGTCCAGAAAGGTTACTTTGTAGTAATCTCTAGCTCTTCACATTTCTTACCATTGATAAATGTGCATTACTGCCCTCTGCTGCACAAATTTGGACCTCTCCAAGTCTCTTAGATGAATAACTGTAAGGTCATTGATTTTTTTTAAAGCACATTTCTAACAGTTAACTGGAGCTCTCCTGTTGTCAAACAATAGTATCATGATAAGTTGCAATTTCCATCCACCACGTATATGGATTTGCTTCGATGGATTACTCATAGTGGTTTCCTTACAAGCATTTGACCACTAAATGGTGGTCAAAATCAGATGATCATGTCTGCTGTAAAAGCCAATCAGATGACTATGTCTGCTACATACAGAAAGTGCTTAACAAATGAGTAACAAAGTACAAATTAACTCATATTTCAGAGTCTTAGGCTGTATCTACTCTTGGCTAAAGACAAGAAACAATGTTATCACAAGCATAATTTTGACCAGAACTTGTAATTGTGAGCTTTTTAAATGGATGAACTATTAGAATTATGGAAACATGTAGAAGGAAAATCAGGTAACTCTATGAAATTGAAAGTCGTGCTTAGAAGGTTGTAAATGTATTTCGCCTTTTCATGTTAGAAAGGGTGCCCATTTGCACCATCCTTGGCTCCAGTTTCAGCTAGAGTGTTAAGTAAACAAAAGGTAGCTTACAAAATTTGAATAATTCCATATTGCGTACTAAGCTCATATTTGTATAATACAAATACCTAATTTGTATAATATAATACCTAATTTTATTTTCTTATTAATTAAAGTATACAACAGTGATACTGGAGAAGACTAACCTAAATCTAGACCATGGAAACAGTTGCTATGCTCTAGGAGATATTACTTGGTCTTAGGTATATACAAATTTGCACATATATCCTCGATACTAACATCCAAAATGGCATTTAATGGATTTCAGAAAGAAAAAAAATAACAACAATAATAATTAAACTAAATTTAAGCCTATTCTAACTCATCTTCCTTGATAATTTTGAAACTTGGTGGTCAAAGTGTATGTACATTAAAAAATGATTTCATGAGCAGTTTCAATGAAATTAGATATTCCCTCTGCTTCTGTGTATTGAGCACTGCCTTGAATTAATTAAAGGTACTGTGATTCCAAGTGACTATTAATTTATTGAATAAACTGAACAAATCAAATTAAACAAATGAACAAATTAAGTTAGTAACAGCACCTTGCTAATCACTAGATCACCCTATTTCTGATGGTCACTTCCTCTTTCTTTGTTCTGTCAAGATTTCAGTTTTGTGACATCTACTCCTGTATTTTATCATTTCCATTTTGCATTAAAAACTGCTGTGACCTTATCTTCTTGGCACATGGCTTGTAGTCTTTGTTTTCTCTTTCAGAGCCCTGTGGAACCTTGGCAATCACAATCAGACTCAGTCGGCTGAGTTCATGTTTAGCCATAATTCACACAAAGAAGGAAGGTCGGGAAGTTAATATCATTAACACAGGCCAAAGGTAAAATGGTGACAGAAAAATTTAAATAATGTGTTTAAGTATATGACACATCTCTCACATTAATTTTAGGAATTCTGATAGAGTTTCAGAAATGTATCTCTTTGCCAGAATGCTTTAATATGCATGATGCTTATAAATCCATCTGTTATAAAGGAAGTTTTTGTCCTCCCTGCACAACTCATATGTTAAGACCCTAACCAACCACCAGCAGTTTAGAACATAACCACATTTGGAAATAAGGTGTTTAAAACTGTAATTAGCTTTAATGCACAGGCCCTAGTCCAATAAGACTAGTGACTTTATAAGAAGAGGAAATCTGGCCCTGGACGAGTAGCCCAGTCAGTTAGAGTGCTGCCCTGATACACCAAGGTTGTGAGTTTGATCCTCTCAATTAGGGTATATTCAAGAAACAACAAATGAATTGATGGGTGGAACAATTGGTTGATGTTTCTCTCTCCCTCCTGGTCCCTCCCTGTCTCTCTCTTTCTAAAGAGAATAGATTGAAAATTTTGAAAAAAAAAAAGAAGAAATCTGGACAAAGACAGAGAAACTACACAGTGAGAAGGAAGCCTTCTGCAAGCCAAGGAGAGAGGCCTCAGAAGAAGCCAAATCTACTAACACCTTAATCTTGTATTTCTTGCCTCTAGACCATGAGATAATAAAATATTTGTTGTTTAAGCCACCTGGACTGTGGTATTTTGTTATAACAGCCTAAGCAGACTAAGACAGCATCCTTATTGTATAGGGACTTTTTTGGTTCTCTGCAAAGTGATCATTCAGTGTCCAAGAGGCTTTATTATACTGAGCAAAGCTGCGGTATATGCAATCGTCCATTACATTCTTGGTGTTATTTGTGGCCTTTTACCAAGTGGTTATCATAGCTCCTTCAGAGGAATCAGTGTTAAGCCCTGTTGCGGTGAGGCAGAGGCCTTGTCAGTTTCCTCTAATGGACTCTTCTTTTCTGTAGGTACACTCCTCATGCAGTGTATAGGAGCAGCAGAAGTTGTGTATTATAAAGGGTAATATTTGGTACTAAACATTTAGAGACTTTCCTAACTTCATTTCCACATAAGGTAACTCATATGCCAATAGAAGTTTGTCTACCTGAGTCTCTGAATACATTATTTGCACACATTTTATTAGTTAGGTTCAAATCTAAGGAAGGCATCTGTTCAGTAATTCTTTTCATTTGGGTGGTAGATAAATTATTGAGGAGGTGATTGATATGTCAAGGATCAAAAAATAAGCATTGGCTAAACAGTCATGTTCCTGATTCATTTGCTGTGGAATCCCCTGAGCCATTTCACTGGTGCATGATAATATCAAGCACATCTCATGCTTCAAATGTGGGTGACAAAGCCTTCTCTCATTAACTGCTGTTGTTCAAGAGATTGAGATAGAAGAAGGTTAACAGGTGAAATTACAGCAGGGATCAAATAGGAGATGCAATTTTTATATATGGTATGAAAGTTAGTCCCACCAAGAAACACCAAAAATGCCCTGACCAGTGTGGCCCAGTAGGCACTGTGGGCATTGTCCTATAGGGCAAAGGGTCACTGATTCAATTTCCAGTCAGGGTTGTGGGTTTGGGTCCCTGGTTGGGGCAAGTACGAGAGACAATCAATCAATGTTTCTCTGTTACATCAAAGTTTCTCTCCCTCTCTTTCTCCCTCCCTTCGCTTCTCTCAAAGAACAGATGAATAAAATCTTTAAAAAAGAAACACACACAAAAATGTTCACAACACCAGTACTTACATTCATTGCAAATTATTTAAAATGTAATTGACATCAATACATGGCACTGTTGTTGTTTTTCAGGCAAAGAAACATGAAATTCTCATGTGATAAAATTCAAGTGTGCATACTGCTAGACTAAAGAACCAGGTAGCCTAGTTTACTGTGGAGGAAAACCACATAATTGTATTTTCCAAACCCTTTAATATTCAACAAGAAGAAGGTCTTTTATGTCCATCCTGTGTGAACAAGATGATTTGGGGTCCTGTTAAGAGGTACTAAAAACTAATCTTCCCAAGATTGCCATAGTACCATACTTTTGTCCTTACTAACCTAGGATGGCCACAGTTAGTGTCATTTCTTCGGACATTTTCTCCCTGTACACTATTACAATGTGCATGTAACTTATAAGAAAAAGTGACATGTACATTTACAAGGAACTATTCTGGGGGTCATCTCTAATATTTTTATTCCCCAAATCACATACATGCAACCCAGATCAGAAGTTCCAGCTACCCTGTGAGAGACTGGGATGGGTAGAATCCAGCAGTGGGTGAGCAGAAGAAGGCTCATGGCAGCAACTCCAGGGAGAGGCTAAGGGCAGATTTCAGTGAGGCTTGGCTTTGATAATTGACTGTAAGCCTCTCCATGGCTGGGACCCGCCCTGGCTGACTCAACTTTGTGTCTTCAAGGCCCTGAACTTAATACATATGCAGTTAGTGCATGAACAACTGCTAAACAGACTGTTTTAAGAAGTGGTTACTAACTCAGGGAGAAAGACAATGGGATGGAAAACAAGAATAAGGTGATGATGTATATATACATTTAGCTCACCTTGGGGATAAGTATGCAGAAGGAAGCCAGGATCCAGAAAGAACTGCTGAGACAGTTGTGGTTTTTCCAGGAACCAAAGTGACCCCACAACTGGAGGTGTTAAGTATGAGAGAAGGAGGGTCAAAGGGAAAACTTTTCACAGAGGTACTTTCTTCTGGATGAGAGGACTCTATCCTCACTTCTCTACAGTATTGCTTTTCTATATTTACCCAATGATGTTATTGAAAGAGGCCGAAAAAGTCTATTTTTCCATTTAAATATGGAGCTTGTTTCTTCATACCTATGAAAACAGAAGAAGAAACACACATGGGGTTATGACCATAATCCAAAGACTACGTTTAGCTGTGGTGAGCTGATTTTGTGTATGCTTATCTACTTGTCTGCATATGGTTTATGTGCATCTATTTCTGTCTGTTACACAGTTTCACTGACAGCATTTGGATCATGAACGAAATTAGTCTTGATCTTTTTTTGTTTTTGCCTTAGGTGTAATTGTGGTTTTAGGATCAATTGTGTAATTGCCTTAAGATCAATTGTGTAATTGATCCCAGAGTGTGATTTTATATTATGCAAGTGAATTTCCTGTAAATTTTAATTTTAAAAAAAGATTTTATGCCCTGGCTGGCATAGCTCAGTGGATTGAGTGCAGGCTTCGAACCAAAGTGTAGCAGGTTCGACTCCCAGTCAGGGTACATGCCTGGGTTGCAGGCCATGACCCCCAGCAATCGCACATTGATGTCTCTCTCTCTCTCTCTCTCTCTCTCTCTCTCTCTCTCTCCCCCTCCCTCCCTTCCCTCTCTAAAAATAAATAAATAATAAAAAAATCTTTAAAAAAGATTTTATTTATTTTTTAGAGAGGGGATGGGAGGGAGAAAGAGAGAGAAACATCAATGTGTGGTTACCTAGTGGGGACTGGCCCACAACCCAGGCACATGCCCTAGACTGGGAATTGGCCAGCACCCCTTGGATTCACAGGCCAACTCTCAACCACTGAGCCACACTAGCCAGGGCTGAATTTTAATTTTTAACTGTCATTGTAAAAGTTTGTTTGTGGAGCTTGTGGGGTGTTGTATAAGCCTTTGAGGTAATGTCTTCATCATGGTACCCCGGGCTGAGGAGTTTCTTGAGAGTAAATATGCTGATCTTGGAATCACTTCTCTTTTTTAGCAGCACATAGTGCAAGCGTTAGGTGGAATCTTATTTTGGCTGGAGGTAAGGAAAAAAGGGAACTGACAGAAACAGGTGAAGTATCTTCAAATTTTCTCTTATGTTCTCAGTAGAAACAAATGCCCAGTGATTCCCTGCTATGTAGTTGTCTAGCTCTCTTTTGTCTTTTCATTTTGCTCTAAAGTACTAATGAAAAATATCTGAACCAGTAGACTCTTAATTTTCTCCATTTCTCTAGTGCTTTTCCATTGGCAAATCAGAATAAAGGCAAAAGATTTACCCTTCTGCAAAGCCTAAGCTCTGAATCCCAAGTTCTTATTTACAGAGTAGGGGTCAGTTTCCTTGCCCTCAGCTAGTGCCTGGAATTCTCCTTTTGTCCTCAAAAAAATCCACTCCTGAGCATATTTTTTAAAAAGTAAAAAATTTTTAAGTGTGAAAATTTTATCGTAAGGAAGCACGAGGCAATCCAAGGATAAGAACATATGCCAGAGGGCGCCTAAAGTTTTAATCCCCTTTTGCCTGTGTATTAAAAACAAACAAACTTTCTGAAAATGGAGAATTCCATGGCAGACAGACTCAGATTGGGACAGAGAAATATGCAAAGCTGGTGCTGTCGGGAAGAACCTAGCCATAAATTCACACTTTGAACTTGGCCCTTTTTGGGGAAAAAGAAAGAGTCACTAACGTTCTCACTTCGACACATGATGAAATCACACTCCTCCTGTACGTGGTGTGTGCCAGGATCAGGTGTGAAAGCGAAGAAACCCAGGTACGAAAGTTTTAGCGTGCAGCTGGAGAGAAAAACCTCCTCTCCTGGCAGTTAGCCGCCAAGCTGGACTGTTCTGCGTCGCTTTCTCTGCGTGCAGGCGTTAATGGCTGGCGGAGCAGGCGAAATGCCACAACTTTCTAACAATTCCCTGCATTGCTTTGGAAGCCTTGGCTAGCATCTGAAGGTTGTTGCCAGGACAACTTACCTGTAGTAGTTCTCCGCGCCTCGCCGGGCCGCTGCTACTGGCGCCCCCAAGCGTCGCTCGCCCGCGCACCCCAGCGCTTCCTGGAGTCTCATTGGACCCCCACGGCGACAAACTCGACTTCAGGAGCTGCGCGGGGTGTGGTAGGAAAGGTTTCCCATGTAATTCCTAGGGGCTAGGAGCCAGGAGGCCGAAGAAAGACGCACTGAACGCCCCCCACCCCGTCCCCGTTCATTCCCCTCTGGCAGGCTAAGATGCCTGGTGGAGCTGTGCTCCTTGGGAGCACACTCAGGGGTACCCCCACTCCTCCCAGCGCCTCAGAGACATCGACATAGGTTGCATGTATGGTAGGGTGGAGGGCTGAAGGGTGGAGAATATCTTGACTAGAAAGTCCTAAACGCTTCCAGGAGAGAGAATTAGGACCATTTTTGCAACCCTTCTCTGGTTTTCTTCTCCCGGGTTACAAAGCTCCCTCCAGGTCAGCTGGGCACCCCGCAGGCGCGCCAACACAGCGCCAGCCTCCTTTGTCCCAGGCACAGACAGACTGAAACCCATCTTGAGCGTATACAGACCACAGTATTAACGCCCACATACTCACTCCCCTCTATCTTCTGCAAGGTTTTTCCAGTGCTCCGTGCTCGGAGTCTGGGAGTGCAGACGCGCTGGGAACCTAAGGAAGGGTGCTGGCGGTCCCCAAGCGCGATGGTAGTTAGCCCTTCTCCACTTACACATTTCACTCCTGTTTCCACAGGTCCTTCCACCCTCTGGAGCTGCTGTAAGGAATTAGGAGCCCTCATGTTCCTCTGGGGGTGAATCCCATTTTCTCAATTGCGGGGTGAAGGAGGATGGGAGGGGGAGAGAGGGAGAACCTGGAGGGGAAGTCGCAGGGGGAAGGAGAAGACGAGGGCGGGAACTTGCGGGGTGAGAGAAGCGTTTCCACTCTTTGTCACTCTTGAATTGGGGGCGGAGGAAAAAAAAAACACTATGGAAGCTATAAAAAGCAAAGGGGGTAGCGGTGAGAGAGCAGACACAGAGCGGGAGACCGCGCGGAGCTCAGGGCAACTCCGGAGCATCGCGGCGTCCCTGGCAGCGTCCCTGGCAGCATTTGGCTGCCGGGTGTGAACCAGGGAACCACACTTCGGACGACTGTACGCCTTCGCGTGGGGGGACCTGTGCTTGTCTCAGACCTACAGGGTCGTGTCTGGGGGCGGTTCCTGATCTCTCACTATAGCGCCTGCTGACACTGAAAAGGAGGACTTGAGTCTTGCAAAGACTCAAAGACAGAAAGGGTAGGGAAGGAAAGAGGAAAGAAAAGCAGCGGAGGCCGAAAGCGAAGGAACTAGTGTAGACCTCCTGAGCAATTAAGAGGAGAACTGGACTGCCCACGGAGGTGCGGAGCAAGGAACAGCAGAAGCTGTTCTGTCCGTGGAGCTGAGTCTTCTTGCACCTCGGGTCACGCCTCCTTGGCGAGAAGACCTCTCGCCTTTGATTGCTTCCAGTTACTACAGAACTTCCTTCCCTGGTGGAGAAAGTGGGTCCTCTTGGGTCGCGCTTGCTCCTTGTTCGAGGCGTGAGACTGAGTTCACACAGTGCTGGGCCCCACAGCCAAGTGGGGTTGGGGGAACTGCCTGCGAGCTTCCACGGCCCGAGTGAGTGGCCCGTGTTGGGGTCCTTCCTCCCTTTGCATTAGCATCCCTCGGGCTTTGCACCTCCCCAGGGACCCCTCGCTGGGAGATGGCCGCATTGATGCGAGGCAAGGACTCGTCCCGTTGCCTGCTCCTACTGGCCGCGGTGCTGATGGTGGAGAGCTCACAGCTCAGCAGTTCGCGGGCCAAACTCAACTCCATCAAGTCCTCTCTGGGCGGGGAGACGCCTTTACAGGCCGCCAATCGATCTGCGGGCACATACCAAGGACTGGCTTTCGGCGGCAGTAAGAAGGGCAAAAACCTGGGGCAGGTAGGAAAACATCCCCAATACACTTTTCTGGTAGGGGAGTGGGTAACGAGCGCTCTGGAGAGCTCCTTTTCCCTTTGCGCCCCTTAACCTTCCAAATGCGCCCGCAGGTGCGGCGCGCACGACAACTGCAGAGGGGATCCCAGAGCAGGTCTGAGAGGGAGGAGGTGGCTGGGTGGCTGTTGGCGCTGGAGGACGTGGGGCGTGGGGTGGATGGGTTAGGGTTTTGTCTCACCTTTGCTTTGGGGTATGGGCACGTATCGAGATCTAGTGCGTGCGGGTGGGGGAAATTGGCCAGAATGGTCCTCCTCTAAATTTAACACGGCAATGCTGAGGATGCTGTTAATATTTAACACATAACAATTGGCAGTGTTCTAAGAGTTTTACATATATTTAATCTTCACAACTCTATGAGCTAGGCTCTGGTACTATCTCTGTTCAGCAAATGAAGAAATTGAGGCTCGGAGTAGCAGCTTTTTGCCAAAGGCGTACAGCTAGTTTAAATGTCAGAGCGGGATTGCAATCCCAGCTAAGTCTGAGCTCTGGGCTCTTAATCATGACATTTTACAATTTAAAGGGCACGGGCGCTTACCCCTTTTCAGGTTCTCCTTTCCTCCCAACCACATTTTCTTTTCAAAGAAGTAAGGTCACAGACAGAAAGCTTCAATAAGCACGCATCTCTCACTGCTGTAGAACTGTAAATAAATCACCCGGGAGGAAGCAAAATAACGAAGTGACAATGACAGCATCACAGACGCGGTTGACCAGAGATGTAGCAAGGAAAACCCCGGAGGCATTTTTGCTAGAGGGAACTTTCCGCGGGAGTCTCTGTGTCTCTGTCTGACAGATGGATTCACAGTCACATGTAAACAGTTAGACAAACAGACATGCACAAAGACAGGAGCGTGCACACACTGCACCAGCGATGGTTGGCGCACAGTGGCCAGGAGAGGGGGCCGTGCGGGCACTGGCAACCACAGCTCCTCCTTCCGCTCCTTTTGTAGGACGCCAAAACCGAAAGCCAGTTTGCCAAACAGCAAACGCACTTCACACAGCAGAGCTGTCACCCCACGAAGGAGGGCAGCTCATTGCCCCCACAGCTCCCCGGTTTCCTTGTTGCATCAGAGGAGCCAACTGCAGAGGCTCTGTGCACTCCTGGTATCCTCCACCGCCCTTGACCCCAGCGCAAGCCGCGGGGTGAAGGTTGACAGCTTAGACCAGTCCTGGATGGACAGCCAGGGAACGCTTGGCCCGCTCTTGGCCCCTACCGCCCTCTCAAGGGATAGTTTTGCTGGTTTTGCAGTTCCAGAAGGCTTCCTGGGCTTTGAAATGTCAAACATTTCAGCTATCCTCTCAATGGAGTACAACTCTGCAATCATAGGATTTCTTTTAAAGGTCTTGAGGGAAATAAACTACATATATGCATACATAACACACACATACATATCCTTTGCACATTCTCACACGTGCCACATATCTCCACACATACATGACCACTATCCTTATTCTCTTCCTTCAGAAACACCCTGACATTTTCAACTGGAACAAATTCAACATTCTGTTACAAGTCCGTCATGAGATAGGGCATAGTTTGCAAAGAAAGGATGCTCTTGATACGAATTAGTCACATCAGACATATCTCTAATGCAGCTGACTTCAAATTCCATCTTATCAGTTGTTGAAAAGAGCTTAATACTTAGTTCAGCCAAGGACAGAGGGATGGACCCAATTTTTTTTGAGGTTTCTTTTGATTCCAGTCCATGCACAGGCTGTGAGTTTCTGTAGAGGGCTTTCTGTTTCTGTCACCGCTGAGCCCCAAAACCTGATGCTCCTCAGTCAAATCGTCAGTTACTTCAGCACTGTCACTAGCCATGGGGTTGCCTGGACTATTCTGAAGGATGGACCCCAGAACCTTTTTTTTGATAATATAGTTTGTATATAAATGTGTATTGAATGTCTTCTCATATTACTCTGCTTACTTCTGCTCCTTAAACAGATTGCAACTCAATTTGAAAGTTTTTATTAAACTGAAGATTTTATTTATTTATTTAAAAAGTGAGTTGATTTTTTTTAGTTGGATTTCTCATGCCCTCTGTAACTTAGTCATTGTACAGAATGTATTTTCTTATATTTATTAAACTGCAATATTAGATGCTTAAAATTTGTTATTGGGTTTGTGAGAAAATTGTAGCATGTCAGAGAAAATGGTAACATAAAATAAAACATTAAGTTGAATGGCAGGATGATAGCTGGGGAGTGCGAGGAGTATCTTTTGTATATTCTAGCTGCTCACTTGTTTGGTGTGTGATCTCAAATGTGTACTGTTGTGAAGAAACAAATAGAAAAACCTGTCTTCTTTGAATTTTTATGGGTCTTTTTATCTTCATTTTTTACTAGTTATGTAGTCACCAAAATTCTTAATACTCTTATTTTCAGTAATGGAATGAAAATTAGAAAAGGCTTTTCAGAAGGGAAGATGTCATTTCCTTTTACGGAGAGAAACTAGAACTGAAGCGTAGCTAAGCTGAATTTTTGTTCATCGCGATAGAAAAATATCAATGATTGAGATGACTAGAAGTAAAATGCCAACGATCAAACTAGGTACATTTTATAGTGTCATCCTGAGACCTAATAAAGTTTAATTTTCTCCCTTTCCCCCATCTTGGACTGGTGCTATTGAAATACATGCATTTCAGAGATACAGGAACAGGGGGCTGTAGGATGCAATGTCAAGTGGGCACGTTAGACACTCTTTGGTTTTCCGTTCTGTAGTGAAAATTGTCTATGAAGTTTTTTCTGATTTACTTTCAGAATAGAAAATTAAAATAAAAATTTTATTTCCATTGAAGAAGAAATTATCAAAAAATATAATAATTTATTAGGCTACAAAACTGAAAATGAGATTAAATAGGACCCAAGTTTTTCTCAATTCACCGTAGCTTGATTTCATACAGAGAAAACATTCTTTTTTCTTTTTAATTTGTTGGGGTGACACTGGTTAACAAAATTATACAGGTTTCAGGTGCACAATTCTACAACAAATAATCTATACACTGTATTGTGTGTTCTCCAGCCCCACTCAAGTCTCTTTCCAACCCCATTTACACTCCGTATATCCTCCTCCACCTCCCCTTATTTACAGGAATCCTACTTGCTATAGGCAAGGTGCATTATTTGTAAGTCACTCCTTGAAAATATGCCTTTGAATTTCAGGAATGGGTTAGGGCTTTCAGGGAAAACACAGTTTTCCAAAGGTGTTACAGTTCTTCTTAGGTTTGTTTTCAAAGATATAATTATGAGTTATGATGAACCTAACATAGAAAATTGAATATAGTAATATTCTGGCGATTGGTACAGAAGTAGCAAAAATGTTTTTGCTAAATTATTCACATTAATGTCTTAATTTGACTTTCTGTTTGCATCTATTGCTAATGAGTTTAAAGAATTAGTGAATGTATGTATACATGGGATAAATTAGATTGTAGGATTGTTACTAACATATAGGTGTGTCAATATTTTTATATACTTCAAGCTCTAAAGAGACAATGGCAAATTTTCTAAATCAAAGGTAATTTTAGACAAAATCTTCTAATCATACAATTAAATACATTCTGATTAAGTACACTGTTGCTCAACATCACCTCTGGGGCTTCAGGTGTCAACGTTACAGGCTGTCTGAAAGATTTGTTTTAGAAAATTCAACTTATAAAATCATTTTACCTTTGTGGTACACAATGATATTTTGGAGGAATGGAAAACTTTTTTGATTTAAGTCTGTAATTGCTTCTCTTAGTCCTTACTCCTTGCTTTGTCTGTTCAGGCAGGCAGATTAATTTGAATGTAATGCTATAGAACTTTAAAATATTTTTAAAAGTTATGAAAAAGTTATGGAAAATAATTACATTTTAATGGTAGAATAAGCTTCCTGACATGCATCTCTAAAAAGGAGCTGAAACTGGTTTAACGTAAATTCAGCTTCCATAATTTCCTAACATAACTTGGATGTTAGGAGGACAGTGGTTTGGATGAAGTTATGTTGTGAAAAAAAGAATGCTTGAAATACATTGAAACAAAAGCTTAAGGGAGTTGGTTAGAATGCATTAATATTTGTATATTGCATTTTCCAATAGAAATGCTGTATCAATTTGCATGCACAAACACGCATGAAATTGCTTGCTGGAATAAACTATACACTCTATTTTCTGTAGGTGATCTCCTCATTTTATGAAATTATCCATGATTTTTTTTTAACCCCAGCCCAACTTTCCCTTGCTGGAGAGTAAATATCTGCCATCTCAGTATCTCAACAGGCATTAAACGAAATCGAAAAGTAAATAATTTTTAAAATGAAAATTTCCAAAAGAAAAAGATTTTGAAACAATCTACACTAAAGTTTCTTTCCTTTTGCTATAAATAATACAGAATTGATGATAGTGGACACAAGTGGAAGGTTACCTCATGAAAAGCAAGGAAAGTATTTTAACGATAATGTGAGCATGAGCATCCATCATTTCATTTTTGTGCTAGTCTAGAGAGAGCGAGGGACGAAGTTCCTTAAACTCACCGCAGCTGTGACTTCCACCCTACCATGGTCTTCTGCAGTGCTCCCCTCTGAGATAAACTCTGGCCCAGGGTGTTTCAAATATTATAGATTTTTTTAAGTTGAGAAAGGAATATGATAGAAAGCTAACTGATGTATTCTGTTCTAGGAGAATATTGTGACTTTCTTTTTTTTTCCTGCACAATCATTTGAAATGTACATTATAATACTGTTACATTGTAGAGGCCTTTTATAATACTCAGTATATCTAACATTTTAGACAAAGTCTCTTCTGATTTATTTCTTGGGATTGATGTAACATCAAAATAAATTACAATTTTTTTTCTGTCTGTGACTCCCTGACGGCCCTTTAAAGCCATTTTACTTCATTACACCTCTATTACTTGTCCTCATGTACAAAAAGCAGATAAAGCTGCTCTTAGTTATTTAACTAACAATTGAAAAGATTTAGGTGACTTTGTGTCTGCCTGTGCCTCTTACTGGGCCATTTTTTAAAAATTCTCAAATAAAATGCTAAAGGAAACAAAATCCATAATAAATAATAGATAACTTTTGCATTGTGTAGAATTGCTTTAAGGTTACATAGAAAATTAAATATGGAGTGAAAAACAAAAAATTAGTATTCTATTTAAGGTAAGCAGAACTTAATTTTCTCTTCCTCCTCCGTCTACTCTTGCTAGGAACTAAAGAAGAGTGACATATTACTGGATTGCTGGATTTTTTTAGGGCAAATATAAACCAGCCTCCCAAACAAGAGGTCAACTTATGTACAATATGAATTTTGTTTTGTTTTTTTAAAATATATTATATTGATTATGCTATTACAGTTGTCCCATTTTCCCCCTTCCCTCCCCTCTATGCTGCACACCCCCTCCCACCCACATTCCCCCCCTTTAGTTCATGTCCATGGGTCATAATTAAAGTTCTTTAGCTTCTACATTTCCCATACTATTCTTACCCTCCCCTGTCTATTTTCTACCTACCATTTATGCTACTTATTCTCTGTACCTTTTCCCCTATTCTTCCCCTCCCACTCCCCCACTGATAACACTCCATGTGATCTCCATTTCTGTGGTTCTGTTCCTGTTCTAGTTGTTTGCTTTTTTTTTTTATAGAAACATCTGTCCACAGGAAGAAATGTCACCATCCAAATATTTTAGATAGTGATTTCCCAGTGGGTCTCCCACACTAACAACTTTGGGTCACTGCCCACTTCTTTGGGTTCAAATCAAGGAATGAAGGCCACAATATCACATCTAATCAGAAGTCCTTATGGAGAGCTCATCCCCTCAATTCCAGACTTTGTGAGGGTAAACTGAATCAGAGAAACTGTTAAGGCAGAGGGACTTCACGTAATTCACTTACGTAGCTCTGAAAACAGAAAATTATTATTCTAATACATTCTACAACCACTGAACCTGTATAACAGATTATATTTTGGAGATCTTACTACTAGTTCTGTTTATCAATGTGGTCCAAATAATAAATTTAGAAATAAAACCAGCAAAACACAAAAGTAATACATTTTTTAAAAAAGTTATTTATCTCTCTTTCATAATCAAGTCAAAAGGACAAATGTGCATCGATATCCTTTTTAATATATTATAGTGTCTAATTCCATTGGTTGATTCTATTTATGTATTAAAATTTGGTACACAGAACATCTTAAATTTACATATTTCATAATACTACAACATTTTAAATGCCCCAACCTCTCTAAAACAAACAAAATCAATGAATTAATATGCACATTAAGTCTCAAAATAAACCAAAGCATCACAGTTAAGGGGAGTGACTTCTTCAAGTGGTGTACTTAACCAAACATTTATTAAAAGATGTTAGTTCTTCATATGATGCTTTATCATGTGAAATGAGAATGCTTTCTCTTCTGTAGACTGGAAGAAAAGAGTGATTTTCAGAATATTATTTCCTTCAAATGGCTTGTGAGTAGTGAGAGCACACTTTACATTACAGTAAGAAGTTCCATTGAGTATTACCCAGTTCCGACCTCTGCTCTAAATGTTGTATTTAAATTAACTCTCGATTCTCTCTGCAGACCTCTGAAGCAAGGCCTAGTATAATCCTTAGTTTTATAAGTAATGGAATGTTATATGAATACTAAAACACTAATTCTCCTAAAGCACAGAGAGGTTATGCAATTTTTGCAAATCACACAGTAGTAAGCAGAGAAAGTCAAAATAAAACCAATGCAAAATAATGTCAGAGGCTGCATACTCAACTACCAGGGTAACTGCTACAATTTGCTGAAGTTATTCTGGACTTTAGAGGAACATGGACCTTTATTTTATTCTTCCCTCTTATATTTTTTCTTTTTTTCTTTTCAAGATTATTTATTTATTTATTTATTTATTTATTTTTAGAGAGAGTGGGAACGGAGGGAGAAAGAGAGGGAGAGAAACATCAATGTGTGGTTGCCTCTCATGTGCCCCTAACTGAGCATCTGGCCCACAACCCAGGCGTGTGCCCTGACTGGGAATTGAACCTGCAACCCTTTGGTTCGTTAGGCTGGCACTCAATCCACTGAGCCACACCAGCTAGGGCTATATTTTCTGATGAGATGTTTATCACTGTAGGTTCATTAAAAACCACAGCAAAACCCAAGTCCTCTGTTGCTGCCAGCTGCTTCTACTCTGAGCAGCCAAAGTATGTTAGCACTTCGTGGATACAAAGACAGACAACAGAGCACTACATCGTTTTCATTTCTGGTGTCCTTACCTCTCTGCCAACAATTCTTCAGGGTCATTAAGGCAAATACACACCCCTCCTTTCTTTTTTCTACTCTGTCTGATAAATTACAGTGTTGCCCAAGTAGAAGAGAATGTTGTTGGATAAATTCTATTCTCATGGCAACCACCACACACTCCTCATACCTATCTCCCTACATCTGTGTGCCACCATGTGCTTGCCAGCTGCAAGCTGGGGCCTTCTATGTGGCCTCTCTACAGTGGCTTGAGGTTGGTTCAGCTGACATACCTCACACATTGACTAGAAAGGGAAAGTTGTCTAGGTTTAGAGCCTGCTATTGCTTTCTTCTTACCTTGACCCCCTCCTAGCTGCCTTTCAGATGGTCTGTAGTAGTCCCATGACACTAATTTTCCTATCAGGCTCTGCATTCCTGCTCACCACTCAGTAACTTAATGTCTTTGATAGAAGTCAGTTAATTCTGGTTCTTTTTATTTTTAACTCAATAAAATAGGATAACAACAACAGTAGCCATAATAGTAATGATACTGACGGGATGACAGGGAGAAGGAGGAAAGTGCACGTAGTTATTGTGCTGAATCATTTTATCAGTCTACCATCACAGAAATAAGTAAGGTCAAGTGCTCGAGTGCAGAGTAGAAAGTGATGGCTTCCTCTCCCCCATCCAGGTGGGCAGGAGCAACTAAACTAGTGTGTGTCATGTTCATGAAGGAGCAAATGAACTCAACTCCACTAAGGCCAAGAATTGTAAAACTAAACAAAACAAGACAAAACACACACACAGGCATACTGTCACATTTCTCATCTTGCACGTTAACAATAAGAGGGATGTTAAGTCACGGTTGTCTTGTAAAAAGTAAGCAAAATAGTGCATCATTGAGTATTTGGTGAAACTACACAGAAGCAAGGGCACACCAGACATTAAAAATATAATCACGGTAAGCAGAGGTCCTAACAACCACTGCAGTACTCATTATTTAAGCACGGGGACAAAAACAATGGGAGAGCATTTGGAGTCTGCTGCCAACAGCATTAATTTGATATTCTCCAAAGTAAGATAGCTTCTGCGAAGGCAAGCTTCTCGACACTGCACAGTGCCTGGGGCCCAAAGAGCTCGCTGAGAATTTGGAAGGTTTACACCCCTGTTTGAGTGTCAGCTGTCCCGCTTGCAGCACTCAGAAATGCGGGACCATTATTTTTATTTCATTCCCTTCACTGTCTTTTTTTTTTACTTGTAGTTTTTTTTTCTTATGATTCAGGTAATTTGGAAATATAAAAAATATATATATGTTGCACTGAGAGTGAAAGTCATCTCATTGAAGTGTGTGATAAATTTAGTATGTTGGAAGCAAACTATTCACCAATAAATGTTTCAATCTAATAATGAACTAAAACAAACTTCATCCAAATGTGGAGGCGGGAGAAAAGTTGTCATTGGAAACCAATTGAAATGACAGTTCACATTCAAATAATAGTCTTCATTTGCTCATTCTAGCTTTATTTCATCTTAACCCTTTGAAATTTGGCTCAAGGGGCATTTTGCTAACTTGTCTCTTGAAATTCAAAGTCTTTTTTTCCAGTAAACACCATCTGTACTTCATAGCCTGTTGTCTGTCCTTTATACCTTATACCTTATTTTTGCTTCTGTAATATTATATGTTTCTCTTTTCCTTTAGGGCTCATTCCTCTTTTATTTTCCCACCAATTTCGCCACAACCTTTTGCCTGTGAACGTGGGCAACTTCTCATTCTCTCCTTAGCCCTCTTTTCTTTTTTTCCATTTTCTTTTCTTTGCTGATATTATTTTCTTTGTTGGAATCATTTCACATATGCAGATATCTATCTTTAGCTTGATTAAGTTTCTGAGCTCTTTTGCCTGCTCAATTCTTTTGGAAGTTTGTTCCAGAAACAAACATCCAAAAAAAGTTCCTATAATAAATTAAGACTTTTATCTGTAACTTCAAATTGTCAGGAATCAGATAAACAAGTCTGCAGTATTTCTCTAATCTGTCAGATTCTATCATTCATTTTTATCTCTTTAGCTGCTTTATTGTCATCCCAGTTGTCATTGCTTTGGCACACACCATTGTCATTTCCTGAGAGACTATTACACTAGTATAAGAGTTTTGTACTTTGCAAACCATCTTCCACACTACATCAGACATGAGCTTTCTAAAGTGAAAATCTGATCGGGCTCTTCTCCACTTCATGTACATTTCTAGAGCACAAAATCTAAATTTCTCAATGTGTTACACAATGTCATCAATTGTCTTGTTTCTTTCTACTTTATTCTTGGGGCTACACAGCCAGCGAGTGGCAAAGTTGGGGTGTAAAGCCCGGCAGTCTCACTGAGCTGTCTATTCAATCACTATGCTGTGTGGCACCACAGATAAATCGGAGGCCAGAGAAACCAGCTACAAACTTGTTACTGGTATGTTTTCCAATTCTTCTGTTACTAAATTCTTTAGGTAAGTCAGTGAACTTACTTACTTACTTCTTAGGTGTGTTAGATTCTATGACTATAGTAAAAATAAAGCAATTACTTATAGATACATATGCTGGGTCCTTGGTTTATGTAGTTATAAAAACAAATGTACTCTTCTTGTGGAATCCAGTTAGAATTTTAAGGTTAATGGAGGCACCTAGAAATTGTCCAGTTCATGCCTCCATTTCCAATACAATATTAGAGCTAGTAATTTGATAAGGTTTCCTTTTTATAAGGATTTCTAAGGATGGACACTTGCATTGCATCTCTTAGCAAATCATCTTAGTTTTAATTATGGTAAGAATGGGAACATTCTGCTTTCTGCTGTAAACAAAACATGCATATAACAAAGCTAGAAATCAATCTGGCATAAAAACTCTTCCTTCTTAACAAAAAATGTAAGCTATTTATTTTTGTCATACTTCATGGATTAGACTCTGGTTCCCTTCCTGGAAAATCAAGTTGACGTGGAAGAGTAAGACTACCTCCATAAATAGTCAAGAGGATGTCTGTTCATGTTGGACATTATGCTGATGATATAAAGACGTGCCACCTGCCTTTTCTTTTCCCAATGTTTTAGAAGAAATATATATTTTAAATTTTTCCTTTGCAAAAGCCCTACTCTTCCCTAAGGAAACCTACTCCTAATTTCATCATTTACAACACACTAAAGAAACATTAGTGGGAACAGGTAGATTTGCAAGGGATTAGAAATATAGTAAGAAATAATAAGCTGCACTAGCAGGAGGGTAGGAGTCTGGTGACCTCAGGACTGACTGGTGGAGGAGGTGTGCTTGTGAGGTGGACGAGCTCTAGGCAGGGCAGAGGGGTAGAATGTGTGCTGGCATACATCCAAGAAAGAAATTTGATAAAGATGCAACTCAAAACGATGACACAGATTATTTTAAACAAACACACTTTAACATTATTTTTCAATATTAGTCACCACAGACAACTCATTTGTTTGATACTGTCATTTAGAACTTTTTGAAACTAATTTTAGAAATAATTTATGTTTATTTGTTTTAAGCAATATCTTTATAACCGTAAACAATGTTATACATATTCACATTACACTTTCAAAATACTTGGCTCTGAGTGGCTGTGTTATTTCCGTAAACCAAATATCCCACAGAAGATGAGGATGTAAAAAAAAAGTGGGGTAGTTTTGGAAACATTTCTAAAATGTTTGAAAAGATTTTCTCAGTCACTAAATCAGTATTGAGGTTTTGATTATAAACCCTCCAATGGTGCTGAGGACTTTACAGTGGAAAACCTTTAGTTGGGTTTATAGTCATAAAGTTTTAAAAAAGTATGTAATATTATTTTGTATTGAGGTCTTTTCCACTCAAGGAACCTATTCAAAATTAGTGTAATATGGTTACTATTTCTCAGAGATTCATAGTGTTCAGGAAGCAATTGCTGAGTGCAAGCCAGCAGTAAGTTCCCCACCCAAAACCCACTCTTTTCCTGAAAGAAGAGGCAGGAACAAGTCATACACAGTATAATTCCTTAGAGATCAGCCTAGTGACACATGTTTCAACTGCCACTTATTAGATAAATTCATGGACTGAGGCAAAAAAAAAAGTCTGTCAAAGGTTATTTTTTAAATGCAAACATATCCAATTAAAATTTCAGAGAACATGCTAAACTGCTTAACTCAGTAAACATGTTTATGCAATTGCTCAAATTAATACAATGCTTCCAAAAAGCTCTTTGGAAATTCTTGTAAATTTCCTTGTTTGCCTATTTGCCCTACTGCTATCTTCCCAACACTTGTCAGAAGGAAATAGCTTTCTAACAAGAAAAATCTTGAAACTGCATTTCCAAAGGATCTTGGCCCCACTAGCTGCAGCACATTGTAGCTGAATTCTCGTCTCTGTCGGTTCTCACTGCTGAAGCACGCTGACCAACGCTCAGGTCTTGTGCCATGGTCGTCCCAGTGACTGAGTACAAATTGGATTGGAGTGTGTGCTCTGATTTCCTGTTAGAAAACACAAGCTTTCAACACAGCAGGATAATTATATTTGATGGCCTGGCACTTAACAAATTAAGACAAAAATATAATTCTGGTTCTTAGCAAACATCAATAAAGAAGAGTGGAGCCCAATCTCAATAGTAATTCTGTTTTTTAAAGAAGTGAGAGACTAACTGGAAAGAATGCTCTAATGGTTGAGACCAAAATGTTCTGAAATTTCAAGGGCAAATTTCAGATACCTTAGGGTATCTCAAATTTAAAATACTTTAGAGGGTCAAGGCAGAGTGGCCAAAGCAACAGACAATAATTTAAATCCATTTAAGAATTTCAAACTCAATGAAGCTCTATTCATTCACCAACAATCGTAATAAGATTTAATATAAGGATTTGAAGGAATGATATTCTGCAGCTAAGATGTATGGAAAGGAAAGGTAGAGCACAATTGATAGCTACTTTGATGAACACAAAACCAAATCGTAGTCATTGTCCAGGCATGGACTGTGCAGTCTGATATTGAACCTGGTATCACCACCCATTTTCAGCATGCTCCAAGCAGTGCTACAGCCAGCAGTAGTGTGGTTGGACACTGAGCAATACAGAGTGTCTTGCTTCTAAAACATGGGGCAACTGACAGTTTTTCAGAACCTACTTTCTGCCGAGAACTTCGTGTTATCTCTCTCAACTTTCTCAATATGCTGTGAGCTTCTATCATGTGCAGAGCACAGTAAATGTTTGAGGGAAGCAGTCAGGCAATAAGAACGGTGCTACACTATGGCCATATACACTATGCGCTAGCTCAGCATTTGGTGCCTGTGGTCCCACGATGGCTTGCCTTCAGACTCGGAGTTGATGGGGAGACCGCTTGATTTTGTTTCAATTTGTGAAAGTGAATGAGATTCAGATAGTCATCAGGTCATCAGGCCATCATAATGGTAGCCAACGGGTACATGAAATATGCTCAGCTTTATTAATATCAGGGAAATGTAAATCAAAACCACAGAGAGATATAACCTCACACCTGTTGGAATATCTATTATAAAAAGACAAGAAATGAAAAAGTGTTACTGAGGCTGTAGAGAAAAGGGAACCTTTAGGTATTATTGGTGGGAGTGTAAATTGGTACAACCACTATAGAAAACAGTATCGAGTCTCCTCAAAAAATGAAGAACAGAACTACCATATGATCCAGCAATTCCACTTCTGGGTATTTATTCAGAGGAAATAAACACACTATTTGGAAAGATATATGCACCTACATGTTCAATGCAGCATTATTTACAATAGCCAAGACTATATATGCATGTGTGCATGTGTGTGTATGCACACACATATATATGATTTCATCATAAACAACAATGACATCTTGCCATTTACAACAACATGGAAGGACTTCAATGGCATTACGCTAAGTGTAATTAGACAGAAAGACAAATGCCATATGACCATATAATCTCTCTTATATGTGGAATCTTATAAAAAACAAACATACAAACAGACGACAAGCTTATAGATACAGAGAACAAATTGGAGGTTGCTAAAGACAGATGGTGGAGGATGGAAGAATAAAAATAATTATTTTAAGTAAAAAAAAGAATGGGAAAGACATCACATCACTGCATCACTGAGACTGAGTCTTCAGTGATATTAGCTTAGCAATAAACTAATTAGTTTAGCAAATGTATCTGAGTATTCTTCTATGTACTTCATTTCTTGTGCAAGGTATTTTCCATTATACAGGGATGGATAAGCATGTTTTACTGGACCAGGACCCACATGCATTGGGAAAGAAAAATGATCAGTGACATTTAATATGAAATGTGAATAATTTCTCAAATCATCTACATTCTTGAATTAAGATTATGAATTCTTGATTCAAGTGAATTAAGGTGAATGTTCTGATCTTGATCAATGGAGATCTATTGAATGTGATTTGTAAAATCATTGTTAGAGTTACTGCACTTTCAGGATGATATTGCAACTATAGGTATATTATAAAATCTAAGTTTCTTGTTACTGATCTAAAAAAAACTGAATGAAATTATTTTCCCTATGTTGGGGTTTTATTGTGTTTTGTTACAGTAGTTTAACAACTTTTCAGGGCCAGGCCTACACACTCTAGACACAGTATCAAAGTTCCTGTCTTCTCATGTCCAGTGAAGAAACTAAAATTACCATGATCTTCAAGGGAGTAACTGTAAATATCCATTAAAGGACAAAAATAAACTTTATAAGTATCTGATCATTCAGAAAAGGAAACCTTGCTAAACAAGGACTTAAAGATAGTTGTGGGGTATTCAGCCCCCAAATCACAAACAAAATGAGAGTTTATGATCTTCTAAATGTCGGTTTTAGTGCTGCAAGAAAAAAGCAATTAGTACTAATTGTTCGATAGATTCTGGATTGTTCATCCTGTTTACTCTGACCAGATTTCCATTAATGATTAGGGAGTCAAGGTGTGGGCCAAATGTCTCGTTATGTTTTAGAAAGACTAAGGAAGAGAGATATTCCCTTGTTGGTCTGATAATTGCAAACCCAGTGACAGGAACATAGAGCATTTTTGGAATGTGCACATGCTTAACACCTGGAATTTTCTGAGAGTTATGGTCGTACTTCATCAGTCACCAGAATGAAAAGCCAAATGCCGATCTGAAGGAGAACTTCTGAGGCAATTCTTCTGGAGCTAGCAATATACCCTACTTGTCATCTTTCAAACATAAGCTTTTAATCCCTTCTTCCAAAACTTGTTTATTTTAAAATATGAGAAAGGCTAAGGATGTCACAGCTGAGCTGTGAACTTTCTCTAAAGAGTCCCATTCTTCAAACCCATCTTCAGCAAAGAAACTGGCACTTGGTGAGTGGAGCAGATGGTGTCCTGCAGTACTGGCCAGCCCACATGTGCAGCTGGGCCTATCTGGCACACAGGTGTCCTGATTTGGACCTTCTCGAAATTCTGACACCACACTTCCCTCCACTGGGAAGTGTGACTTGGCTATGCTATTTTTTCCAGTAACAACAAATATACTGGCTTAACAACAGCTCAGACCAGGGCGATAACGTAACCCTCTAGCTCATATTTATCTCGGACCCACAGAGCACATGGTTTGTCCTACTAGTCTGAGCCAACTTTTTGGTTTTGATTTCCTCTTTTATATTATCTTTTGTCATCCATGTCTCCTCCCTTCACCTCTCTGAACTTTGGTATTTCTGAGAAGGGTGGGAAAGTCCCTCAGATGGGGAAAATGCTGCTGTAATAAACAAAGCTAAAAACTGAACATAAAGTGGGTGGCTTTTCTCATCATTGGCAAATATTGGGCAGCCACAGCCCCATGTTAAACAACATTCAAGGATTTAAAAACTGGGAAAACTAGATACATTTATTAAACTTTTCACAGCATTTGACAAAAACTACTGCGAAAGTAAAAGGAGATTTCAAATGCAGGCAACAAAGAAGAAATTTAGTTGCTGTTTCTTCTGCATAATATTTTACATAATCATTTCAGTCTCACCAAAAGTATTTCTCAGTGCAAAGTCCAGATGTTTTTAAGTTTTATTTTTTCTAAAAAAAACAATATTTAAAATGTTTTCATTTTTTCCTATCTTAGTAACAGCTGCTTCTAACAACTGCTTATAATGAGTATGGCCAGCTAGGAAAAACATTAACGGAAATAGTGAGAGAAGTAGATGGTATCAGACTTAGAGTTTTAGGTTGTGTTCTTGTCCTGTCTCTGCTTCTTGCTCTTTCACATCCTGACTTTGAAAATTATGTCTCATTTACTAAAAGCTAGTCATTTTCACTTAATTGTTCCCTACAAATTGACTGGCTCTGCCTTTGGATAAATGGATAATTACTCGGCTCCAGAGGGAACTAAAACTTTATTACCCAGAAGTGATTTTATCCCACTGTGTTAAGATATTCAACCATTGCCATTGATCAGAAAGGAATGATATAATATAGAAAAGATATTCCTATTTTCAAAAAAGTGAAGAATCTATTCCCTAGAATGATGAGTTTGATACTGAATCTAGACTACATTACAGAACAGATTATAAAATTAAGTACTTAGGGAAATAGAAATGCCCAAGAAATAACATAATTTATTTCTTAGAATAAATGATGACATACGATTTTTTTTCTTGAACAAAAAACCTGGTCTGCTATCAGTATGATGTTTAATCCTTACTATTTGAAGTTATTCCCTTTGTGATTTAATGGTCTTACAGATTTAAATGCCATTATATGCCAATAGTTTCCCTATTTATTTATACCTCAAGGCAAAATCTCTCCCTTGAACGTCAAAATAATATCCAAGTGCATACCTAACATTTCCACTGATAGAGATTTCTTGCTGACCATATTGAAATCTGATCTTTCCCCTTTTCTAAGCCTGCTTATCCATGGATTTCTATATCTTACTTGATAATAAATCAATTTTCCTAATTGCTCAACCAAAAACCTTGGATTTATCTATAACTTTTCTTTTCCCTCACATTCACGTTCATCCCATCAGGAGAAACCCCTTAGCCCTATTTTTAAAACATATCCATAAACCAAAACATGCATCTCTACAAAGGTATGAGGTAGTAGTACCTCACAGAAAAATGACTTAGGAATTTAAATAATACTGAACAAGATATGGACAGGGCAAAGCAGCCCTTCTTTCTAAGAAAATTACTTCATACAAATATAAGAAACATATTTATTTTATCGTCTAGCAGGTGATTATCTGTATACATGTAGAACATTAAAAAAATTAGGGTTCTGGGAACCAATTCTATCATCAAGTCTGCTATTGCCAGGGCAGGAAAAATTACACAAGTGTCATACACCATAAAAACAAAGACGCTTTGTAAATCCTGCTCTTTGCTAGTAAGCTGGATTCCTTAATCATTTCCTTTAGTGACTAGACAACATCAGAACCCATCAAGTGGCTTATTAGCTGTGTTTTCTTGATAACTTCAAAAAATTTTTTTCAGTTTTTCTCTTTCATGGTGCACATATAGATAGTGGTGGATGCTAAACTGATAAGGAGAATAATTTTTTGATTGACCATGACATTCTCTAATAGTCTTATACTGAGATGTGACAGCTCCTCCAACTCAGACTTTCAAATAACCTTGCTTTAATCTTACTCTGAAAAGTCAAGCTTTTTTATAATGTAGGGCTTGGGAAAACATCACATAAGAGGTGTCATGATATTGTTATCACATCATTAATTAAAGTCCCAATTTGTATCATGAATATTAAAATTTTCTGTTTTAGAATTACTCATATAACCAGCCCTGGCTGGCGTAGCTCAGTGGATTGAGGGTGGGCTGGGAACTAAAGTGTCCCAGGTTCAATTCCCAGCCAGGGTACATTCCTGGGTTGCAGGCCATAACCCCCAGCAACCGCACATTGATGTTTCTCTCTCTCCCCCACCCCCTTCCCTCGCTAAAAATGGATGAATAAAATCTTAAAAAAAAAAAGAATTACTCATATAACCAATATGATTTATCTGTCACACTGGTACATAGACATTGAAAGAAAATTATATTTCATTGTAATAATTAAAAACATAATCTTTTGCCTAAATTTCAGGTTATATATTTTCCCAAAATAAACACTTTAAATTTTATTTATTTTTTAAAAATTTTCAAAGTATATTTTATTGATTATGTTATTACAGCTGTCCGATTTTTTTCTTCCCTCGATTCCCCTCCACCCTGCAACCCTTTCCCACCAGCATTCCACCCCCCTTAGTCCGTGGGTGTTATGTATAAGTTCTTTGGCTTCTCCATTTCATACACTATTCTTAACCTCCCCCTGCCTATTTTGTACCTACCATTTATGCTTCTTACTCCCTGTACTCTTCCCCTCTGCTCCTTCCCCTGTTTCTAAACCTCCATGTGATCTCCATTTCTGTGATTCTGTTCCCGTTCTAGTTGTTTGCTTGATTTGTTTGTGTTTTTTTTTAGATTCAGTTGTTGATAATTGTGAGTTTGCTTTCATTTTACTGTTCATATTTTTGATTTTCTTCTTTTTCTTAGATAAGTCTCTTTAACATTCCATATAATAAGGACTTGGTGATGATGAACTCCTTTAACTTAACCTTACCTGGGAAGCACTTTATCTGCCCTTCCATTCTAAATGATAGCTTTGCTAGATAGAGTGATCTTGGGTGTAGTTCCCTGCCTTTCCATGACTCTGAATACATCTTTCCAGCCCTTTCTTGCCTGTAAGGTCTCTTTTGAGAAATCAGCTGACAGTCTTATGGGAACTCCTTTGTAAGTAACTGTTTCCTTTTCTCTTGCTGCTTTTAAGATTCTCTCCTTATCTTTAATCTTGGGTAATGTAATTTTGATGTCCCTTGGTGTGTGCTTCCTTGAGTCCAACTTCTTTGGGACTCTGAGCTTCCTGGACTTCCTAGAAGTCTATTTCCTTTGTCAGATTGGGGAAGTTCTCTTTCATTATTTTTTAAGTAAATTTTCAATATACCGTTCTTCTTCTTCTCCTTCTGGAACCCCTATGATTTGGATGTCGGAACATTTAAAGTTGTCCCAGAAGTTCTTAAACCTCTGCTCATTTTTTGAGTTCTTATTTCTTCATTCTGTTCTGGTTGAATGTTTGGACCTTCTGGTCCAAACTGTTGATTTGAGTCCTGGTTTCATTCCCATCTCTGTTGGTTCCCTGTATACTTTCCTCCATTTCACTTTTCATAGCCTTCACTTTTCCTCTATTTTGTGACCACACTCAACCATTTCTGTGAGCATCCTGATTACCAGTGGTTTGAATGCTACATCTGATGGGATGGGTTTCTCTTCATCACTTAGTTATATTTTTTTTCTGGAGCTTTGATGTGTTCTTTCATTTGGGCCATTTTTTTTTCTCAGTGAGCCTGTTACATTGCAAGGGGCACAGCCTTAGGTATTTACCAGGTTGGGGCAACCCAGGTTGCTTGTATGTGAGGGAAGGGTCCAAGAGGGAATAATGTTGCTTGCTCAGCTCTCAGTCACTTCTCCTTCTATCCACAAGCAAATTGGACCCTTCTGGTGCTGATTCCCAGGTGGATGATTTTATGTACATTTTACCATGTACCATGGGTCTCTCCAATGAACTTTCCTGTGAAGCTGGTAGTTTCTCCTGCTGCCATAACCCCTACAGATTTTCACAGCCAGAGGTTTTGAGGCTTTATTTCCCTGCACTGGAGTTTTGGGTTGCACAGTCTGTCTCACTCTTCTGTTTTTCCTCCGGGTTTATCTGCATGCGAATGTGGGACCACCTGGCCCTCCAGCCACCCCTTACTGGGAGTCCTCTCCACCCAAGCTGCCTGTCTTTTGCGCCTCCTACCAGCCTGAATGAATGTTTTTTCTTTAACTTGTTGGGTGTTAGACTTTCATACAGTTTGATTTTCAGGCAGTTCTGTTATTTTTTGTTTTTAAATTTGTTGTTGTCCTTCTTTTGGTTGTGTGTGGAGGCAAAGAGCATCTACCTACACTTCCGTCTTGGCTGGAAGCTCAGGTTATTTTCTAATCCCATTTACAGGACTTAGTATTTGTGCCACAAGAGAGATGAAAAATATAGAGCTGTATTAATTGATACCGTGGTACTGACAAATTCACCAATGACAGAGACTAGAGAGCCTGGGTATTGATTGAAACAGGTCATTAAAAGACAGAAGGCCCTTCCCGGTGTGACTCAGGTGGTTGAAGTGTCATCCCATTACTGTAAGGTCAGGAGTTCAATTCTAGTCAGGGCACATACCTGGGTTGTGGTTTCAATCCCTGGTCGGGGTGCATGTGAACCCTGGACAGTGCATGTTGGGGGAGCAACAGATCAATACTTCTCTCTCACATTGACGTTTCTCTCCCTTTCTCCCATCTTCTGTCTCTAAAAGCAATAAAAAAATATCCTCGGGTGAGGATTTAAAAAAGAGATAGAGAAAGAGGAACCATTTAAAAACTCATGCTGGATCCATTCTATCCCCACCACTCCCATTATGTTGTCCCACCTCCCCTCTGGTTACTGTCAGTTTGTTCTTAATTTCAATGTCTCTGGTTTATTTTCTTGCTTGTGTGTTTTTTTGAATGGAGACAACTGTACTTGAACAATACTAAAAAAAGTTAAAAAAAGAAAAAAAACAAGTATCTAAATATAAATAAATAAATAATTGAATTTAAAAAATAAAAAAAATAAAAACTGATGCTGGAACAATTAAGTATCCATGTAGAAAAATTAATGTTATAACATTACCTTACTATATACAACAATTAATTCCAAATGGACCAGTACTTATAAGTAAGAAGAAAAAATAAAATATTTAGAAGAAAATGTAGTAAATGTCTTTAAAGCCTTGGATAAGAAGGAATTTTAAAGCAAGACACTAACCAAAAGGAGAAAAATGATAAATTTGATAAAGGTAATAATATGGGCCTACACAATGACACTATAAAAAAAGTAGAATGCAGCTCAGTAACTGGGTGGTGTGTGAGCACATACAGCCATCCCAACTCTTGTGTGACTATAGATTATTGTCCAGAATACTTTAACAGATTCCTATAAATTAAAGAGGAATTAAAAAGAGATAATCTAATAAAAATGGGAAAACACATGAACATGTATTTGACAGAACAGTAATAAAATAGCCAATAAATATTTGAATAGAGCCTGAAAGTTATTCATAGTAAAAAGAATGCAAATTAAGATAGTCACCTTTCATTGTATACAGACTGGATGATCAAAAATTAAGAAGTTAATAATACCAAATGTGTAGGAGAATATGTAGAGCTTTGATATATTGTTCATGGGAGCCTAATTGCTATAACCACTGGGAAATATCTCGTAATTCTAAAAATTCATGTATTCTGTGATGTAGCAACTTTGCTCCTATGAGTATCACCCAGAGAAATATTTGTCCATGTGTGCCAAAAGATATGTATAAAAAAAGCTATAGCAATACTGTTAGTAATAAATAAAAAAAACAGTTTGTTGATGGGAATGCATATATAAATTATGGTAGATTAATACAATGGAAAATAATGGAGCAATGGAAATAAATAAATAAACTAGCTATAAGTGAGCATGAATAAAGCTTTGAAATGAAATGGTTTGTGGCAGAAAGAAAAATAAGTATAAATGATATTGAGGATGGTATTGATTTTGATGGGAGTCAGAGGGCAGAGCCTATGGGAAATATACTAAATAGAGGTAAGTTATTAATATTGTTGTAGTTCTTGGGTTGGAGGCTGTGCTCATAATTGTGTTATATACCTTAAAATATTTAAACATATTTTGTATGTATCAAATACATTTAAATTTTTTTAGAAATAAAAAATTAAAGAAAAGACTCGAGAATCTTTGTATAATGTATACATCTTCCATGCAGAGATAACTGCAAATGAGAGACAAGAGAGATGTAAGTATCTCTAAGCACATCCTCTGAAAAGTGTTTTTGCTCTAAAAGTGGCTTTACAGGTCATATGTTGTCAACAGTATTAAGGAGAGTTGTGTAAAAAGCACATTTAGTTGTGAGAATGTAGTTAAAATTTTTTTTAGAAATAGTTTTTCCCCTAAAAGAATAGCTGAAAAGCAAGCTGTGGATATTCAGACTTAGTAACTATTTTTCAAGTATTTTCTCAGAAATGAACAAAATGAGCCTGTTAGTTCAAGGAAAACATTTCTTGATATATGTTGCCATGATAAGATTTGAGTTTACAAGGTCTCCATAACTCTATGAACCAACATTTTCTGGATAGTCAATGGATGATGTTGAAACCAAAGGATTTTAATATAATGTAGTATGAAAGATTCATTGATATGGTTTCGAATTCTGTATTGCAACTAACCTTTAAGAAACTACCATTTGTCAAATTTTGGTGTAGTAATTAAAAAAATATTCACGATTATGTGAAAAAGCTATTAAAATACTCCTCCCCTTTCAAACTACATGTCTGTAAGAAATCAGGTTTTCTTTATTTCAACCAAAATAACATACCTCAAGAAATTAAATACAGAAGCAGATAAGAGAATCCAATTGTCTTCTACTAAGTCAAGTTGAAAGAGATTTTCAAAAATGTAAAAAATGAACTAATAAATATTTCTGTTTTTTAAGTTTTAACTTCTAAAACAGTCACTATGGATAGACACAACAAGCATACACAAAACCATTTTGGTGCCCTTAGTAGTTCCTAAGACTTTCTAGGGACCTTAGCCTCAACTCTGAGAACAATTTTCTTATGTAAATTCTTGGTCTTCCAGTGTTCAGAGCAAAATCAATAGAAAAGTTTCAGGAATTTCAGAACTTACCAGCAGAAGTAGGAAGGTGACTTGATCCACTCATTTTACTTTAATGATCTACTCTCTCATACTTAAAGCCTCTTACTAAGATTGAACTCCTTATTTGTCTCTTAACATTTACAGAGAACTTCCTGGGGGATAAGTGTCGTGCTGTAACTGGGAATACAGAGAAAAGGCAAATGCCCCTGTCTTCTCTTGGAAGGGATGCTTAAACTAAATATTGGATTTAACTTAAATTTATAATAGTGAAAGATTGTGTAAAGGCACTGAAGTATACTTACTATATTATTTCCATTTAGAAAAAAGGAATAAAATTATTATCTTTATTGCCTACCCACTCTCATGTTTCATTGTATTCATAAAAGGTTAATCTATTATTTTCAAGGAAATGATTGGATGTTTTATAGTTCTATGTTGATAGCTTTTTAACCAAGAACTATGGCTGTGGTCCAACTCAAAGTGCACACTGTGGGTATGGACGCTATTTCACTATTCCCTTGCTGACTTTGTGGGAGGCAGCCTTATTGTATGTAAATAAAATCATTGAAGCAAAGGAAAACAGTTTTTGGGAGGGAGAGGGTTTTCTTGTTTTTAGTGTAAAAAGCATTTTAGTTATGTCTGTAAAGTGCTGGTGAATTTCACAGATGGTAAAATGCTTTAAGATCCTTAGAGGCAAATAAAATCTTTTGAAGTACAAATTTGAGGAATTGAGAAATCTTCACCTGCAGCCAAATTCTTATTCCCTGCAATGCCAGAAGAATTCCCTCAGAATTAGAGATTTAGAAACTGGTTAATAAGTACTCATTTAAAGAAAAATATCTGTTAGCCAAGGAGCCAAAAATTGCTTTTTGCGTAACAAACCCCCTTACTCCACTTTGATACTGATTCAAGAACGTCTCTCCTACTGCTGTGTCAGGGGAGGGCTGCATATTTGAAGTGACTTACTTGAGAAATATTGCTGTCGCTTCGTCCTCCCCCCAGCTGCAAGTTCCCTTTTGAAGCATAATTTCATAAATTTATTCTGAAATAAAATTTCATTTTTCATTTGCTGTACCCCAGCCAGCTGCAAATTTCTACCAGCCTTGTGCAATAAATAGTATATATGTTTAAAATAAGAACTTATCTTCTCTCTTCTATTGTCCCACTTGTGATTTCTAGCACTTCCATGACTTTTTCAGCTTTTTGTATGTAGTAATACTTCATCAATACAGAGCACGCTTAGACTTTCCCCACTTCTTTCCAGGCCCCCGCTGTCTCCTGACTCTCAGTGGTTCTGATTCTTGTCAGTGAAGATTAACCCAGGCCCTTCCTCAACTGCAACATCACTTTTAAATTCCACTATTTTTATTTTATTTTTGAATCCATCAGTCCTCAAAACATTACTGAATAAGCATTAGCCAAGGAAAGCCAAGTTACAATTTTCTAGTTCTGAAATTAATGGGGAGTTTTTGTATATTTGAAGACAGTAGATAGCCAACCTTTTCAACAGATCTTTTAGAAGATTATCTATAATTCCTTCATATTAAAATGTAAGTATATGAAAGCATTTCATTTGTTAAGAAGACATACTTCATTCCACTTTGATAACTTTTGATAACAATTTGATAACAAAATTGAAAACAAATTTGATATTTGTTTTCAATTATTTATCAGATTTGTAAGAACAAAATTCTCTATTATTTGGCAATTTATGAAAAGACATTACAAATATTCAAATATTCCTGGTGGTAGAGTAATTAACTAATTTTCTTTTATATAATCCAATTTCGATTATATTTAGTCTTCATATTTCTACATACTTTTGAAAATTTCTGCATAGTAAAACATCAAGTCTACCATTAAAGTAATTTTATTTGACTTGGAAGCAAATATGAGCCTAATTAGACACTAAATAATTTGAAGTCTAGAGAAGGTTTAATTTGCACATGTGTATATGTATGTAAGTTATTGTTTTGTATACGAAACACTAAACGAGCTTTGGCCCTTTTCCTTGCTCTTCTACATTATGGCTAGGGTAAACTTTCAAAATTGCAGATCTGTTGGTCTCTCCTTTAAAACAAAGTCTAATTGCTTTAACATGACTTGGATGTCCTTGACTTACAAGAGTGCTTATCTTTGCCTAGTACATGGTCTTCCTTTCCCCATAACACATTTTACCATTTTATCTGGATAACTCTTACTTAGCCTTCAGGCCTTATTGAGCTTCTTAAGACAAAACAAGATTCCTAGGGGTCCTAAGTGTTTCAGTAGTACCTTGTATTTACTCTTATAATTGCTGCTATTCTGAATATTTTTGGTCAGTATTACCTCTCACTCCCCATGCCTACCCAAACTGAAATATTACATCTTTTTCATTATCATATACCCAGTGAAGCACAATAAGAGACACAGAGCAAATGTATAGTAAGTATTACTTAAATGAATGAATTAATGTTGAATTACAAATGCTTTGAAGTCCCTCTAAACCCTGAAATATAATTCTATGTTGCTTTTAATGTAGTCTAGTTAGGTTTCATGGTGATGATTAGAAAATTGCTATTATCTTTTGACCCTGTTTATATCAGAGGCTGAAACATAACTAGGGAGCATTGAAGTAGAATATAACAAGGTAGAGCCAGAAATAGAAGGGTCAGGAGATGAGACCGGGGTCTAGTTTGGATAATTTCTCATTCTGAGAATTGATGTGCCCCAAGGAGTCAACAAACTTGTATGATGAAATACAATTGCCTCCCACTATTTATCTCAAGTTAACAATATGAAATGTGTCATTGTATGTCTATTCTTGACATTTAGACTCTATCCACTAGTATAGCAGCTCTTAACCTTAGCTAGGCACTAGAATCACCAGATGCTCAGGCTGTACCTCAGACTGATTAAACCAAACCTCCTGGGTAAAATCTAGGCATCGTTAGTTCTTAAAGTTCTTCAGGTGATTTCAGTGCACCGTCAACTTGACATCCACTGCACTTGAATTTGACGACAACTGTTGATTGGGAGTTTCATTAAGCTCCATGAACTTGCTCAAGTAAAGACATCTTTGGGTTAGAAAATTGCCTCCTGTGGTGAGGTGCAGCACCACTACACATATGGCATTTGATTTTTCCTCAAGCATTTCTTATTTTGTAGTGGTAGTGTTTAAAACTATACTTATTTTAAAATATTAATCAAGTCTCAAATGGAGTCACTGTGTTTTCAGGAGTGTTGAGATAAATGGCTACCTTGGAAAAAGGAGACAATACCTTTGGAAAAAAACAACCTGCTTCCTATTGCTACCTTCCTTAAACCTATGCTGAAAAACACCTAACATTCTTGTTACCCTATAAAGAGAGAAGAGAGCCTTTGTTACTCTTGAGTCCATTAACATAGAAGGGATATCTTCAACTTTCATGTAGGCACTTCAGTGTAAGCACAAGCTTAAAAATAAACACAAATGTCTTTAAAAAAAGAATTCAGGATCATTTTACTGCAGAAAAGATCATTAACCTAAAAAAGAAAAGTTACTATGATAGTTGGTCTTTTAAGATTCATGCACCCATTTATTTAATTTACTAGCTCTGAAAATATGAAGGTCTATTTTAAAGAATGTCTTCTTGTTATATCTAAAACACTATCCCTTTGAAAAGTTTTCACAGTCTATCAATCTTTGACATTTGTCATATTAGCATTCCTTATTTCCCTTCACTTTTACCTCCAAAAAAGATGCATTTCACAACCAGAGAAGGTTAAGATTTCATTTCAATTTGCTCTAAATGCTGTATTTTGCAATCAAAATTTGAGAACATTATGTTTGTCAAAAGGTTCTTATTTAAGTTACATATTTCCTTTATTTTCATCTGATTTGTTTTATAGAAAAACAGAACACAAGCCTGAGATTGTCACATGCCTTTTCACTCCTTTTACTTAAGTCAAATTGGAGGCATGTAGTATGGGTGTGCAAAAAGGAGTGAGCAAAGGGTAAAAAAAAGTGGAAACCACCTGTACTTAATTCAGCCATCAAATGAATCATAGTGTTCAACACTTGACAAATACTGTGCACTTAAATTGATCTTGAAGTCACTCTTGATTTCAACCAGACCCTAGAAATTTGACCCAGACAAACAACCTTGGTCACCAAAAGATTGTTTGCTGAAGGTGTTCTTTTTCCCACAACCAGGCGCTGCTAACCATCAAAAGAGACCAGGGAGGACTCTTGCCCTTGGGTTTAGTTAGGATATATAAAAAAATGGACTGCTTTGGTGTCATTTTTGAGATATTGAAATACTTTCATCTGAAGCATGCTGTAACACCATATTGCCAAAATTATATATTCATATGATTATCATTAATAATAAAAATACTCCTTGTCTTTTCTAAAAAGTCACTTTAATGTAAGCCTTCAAACTATTACCTTTCAGCCCTTTAATTTTTATTTCCAACATTCACCTTCTACCTCATTAACTGTATTGTATAGATAGATGACTTTCTCAGTTCTCTAGTTTTTATTTTCTTTCTGGAGCTCTAGGGAAGAATCCATTTCCTGGACTTTTTCAGCTTCTAGAGGCCACCCACAATCCTCAGTTTATGGGACCCCCTTCCTCTGTCGTCAAAGCCAGCAACAGCAAGTGCGGTCCTTTCACATTGTATCTCTCTGATCTTTCTTCTTTAGTGACACCTCTAAGTCTTATAGTTCTTCTGACTCTAGCCCGGAAAGTTTTTCCAGTTTTTAAGACCCACATGATTCGATTGGCCTTGCCCATATTTCAGAATAATCTGCCCATCCCAAGATTTTTAATATCTGCAAAGTCCATTTTATCACAAGTTTTAGAGATTAGATATGAATATCAGTGGGAGACCATTATTCTTCCTACTGCAACATGTATGACATTTAGGTAGTTATTTTGTATATGACATCTATAATTTTGTTGAATTGTAGAAATCTAAAATTAAGTAAATTTAAATTTTTTATAGGAAATATTTTTTGGCAATAGCAGATGACTTGTGGTTAATGGTAGAATAGATGTTACTAAATTGTTATTTGGGGTTTTGGTCTAAATCAACCTTGACATTTCTTAGGAATTTCTCAATGAAGGCATCATTGAGAAGGCATCATTGAGAAGTCTAGCATAGGTCTATCAATACAATCCATTTTCTCTTCATTATTGAAATAGATTGCAGGAATTGTGATATGTCTGAGTACCAGATGCTATAGTTAGAAGATGAAAAATGTGTATCTCTAATCACTTTAGTCACAGTAAAGTTAGACACCATAATATCACAATGTAAGAAATGTTTTGGAACTCAGTAATTCAATAGAATACTCATATTCCCAATCTCTCACTTACTCTGTTTATACAGTTTGGAAAGGTGGGTTTAATTTAAATTGTTTTTCCTCTTGCACTCTATTTTATGGATTCTTGTGTTCTCTCTCCCAAGCCACATAGTATTATGAATATGTTATGAATATGTTGCTTCACAAATTCTAATTTTGACCCTCTCTCATAAGAAGAGAAATAAATAAAACAAATAGAGAATGTGAATTCCATCCTATCAGTTTTTCAGTCATAATTCATTTGGAATACAAGAATTATACAACTTCTTACAGCAATGCTTCTCAAATCATAACGTGCATACAAATTACCTGTGGATCTGATTACAGTGCTGATCTGCATTGGCAGATCCTGGGTGAGCCTAATATTTTGCATTTTAACAAGGTCCCAGGTAATGTGATGATGCTGGACCTAGTTGTACCCTATAGATGATGTGCTGTTGCCATGGTAACCCTGTGGCAGGAAAGAAAGCTGATTTGGGTATTTGGTGTATGTACTTGGCTAAGGAACCAAAGGGGTGGAGCTACCTTCTGTGGGATTATGACTAAACGTGTCTCTGTCTGAATCCCACCAAAGTAGAACTTCAGGACAATACCACTGAGCCTCTGGCTCAGTGTTGGTGAAGGCTGGTGGGATTGCTCACTGTGGTGGAATCCCAGTGCTTTTCAGGTTGGCCAAAGGCACGCTCAGGAGTGGGGTGTGCATATAAATGTATGCAGAGCATGGGCACTTCTGTTAGGACTGGAATTATGGTAAACTGTGCTGGGGCATAGTGGAGCCAGAAGACACAGAAGAAGTGGTGGTTTGTAGAGGTCCTGTGAAAATCCCTTGTCTGACCTGAGTATAGGGGAGAAAGTCTGAGCCATCTAATTGCTAGTTCTGTTCAAAGTTCCCCTCAGAAAAGCAGGCACACGTGGAGAACAAGATGTGAAGAGAAAGGCAGAGATCTGCAAGCCAAGGATCTCTAAAGATTGTCAACAACCATCATATGCTATGGGAGGGAGAAGAAAGGAACGAATTCTCCCTCAGCACTCTCAGAAGAAAACAGCCCTGCCTTATAAGTAACAAGGTTTCCGTGGACTTTCACTATGAAGGATTTCATTTTTAATTCCTCTATAATCCTGTAGGGGGATTATTAATCATTTATGAAATGTGATAACTTATCTGATACTCTACTAAGCATTTTATGTATATCATCTGATTTAATTCAGATACCAGTGTCAAAAAATGGATATTATCCCCATTTTACTGAAAAGGAGGCAAAAGCTGAGCCAAGCCAAATGATTTGTTCAAGATCACACAATTTTTAAGTGGCACAGCCAAATTCAAATACATTTATGTTATCCTAGCATCTGAAATTTTGATCACTGTCATTTGATAGTTATTTAAACAGGGAGTAACTGAAAACTCCAGTTTCAGAAGTTGGAATATTACAAAAAGGCTAATTTTCAATTTTATACCACTTTTAGGACATACCAAAGTTGCTTTTGACTCAACATTTGTTCAATGACTAGTGGTTTTTTCTTTCTTTTCCTTTTTTTTTTCCTTTTTGGCAGTAAAAATCATTGAGCCAGCAAAGCAGAAGCATGTGCAGCCCTGCAGCAGATAAACATTTTCCATTCACATTTTGAAGAGAATAAAACAGCCAAATAAAAGAACCCAAATGGCAAACACTGTAAAGTCATTCTTTCATAAAAATATATTTTTGGTGAAGAGGTCTTTCATTTGGAAATTAGATCCAGCTTCTGCTTATGGAAAAAGCAAGTAAAAGGCAGGGAGAACCAGTAGGTCTGCTAACCATATAGTCACACAACGATACTTAGAATTCCAGAATATAAAAATATACACTTAAAATATTTGAACAATTTGTTTGCATATCTGTATACTGTGAAATTAGGCATTGTGAAGAAACAGAGTATTGTAACTTGTTCAATGATATAATTCAGGACAGATTTTTTTTTTCTTCTTGAACACATGGCTTTGAAATTGAAGATTTCTTTTCTTCAAAGGAAGATGAAAAAGTCCTTATGTACCAACTGTAAAAATTAAGTACAGGTTAAGATTTTCATGGCAGGTAAGATTTCTTTTCCTGCTTATCTTCAACTGGGTGGGTGCATTTCCTATCAGGAGAGACCAGTGGGTGAGGTCTGAAGTACTCTAGTGGAGGTGATAATGTAATGATGAAGTTTTCACATTCCACAGGACTGTGTTTCTCCACCCCCTGTTGTGAATTCAAACTGCTTATTTTTCCTAATCATTCCAGAAATTGTCTTCAGTGATTGTTGTATGCTTTTCTTTATGGGAAACAAATTAAAAAAAATTTATTTGGGTTAAAAAAACAATGGTTCATTCTTTTGTACACGTAAGATACTGTCCACTACGAGCAAGACAATGCAGCTAAGTGGTGTTGAAAAGTGGGAAACCATGATCTCTGCCTTCTGGGACCTTAAAACCTGCAAATGATCTGGGATAAGAGGAAAAGGAAAGAAAGAATGTACTGTTCTTTACTGAGCGTGAGATACCTCCCAAGTTTTGGGCTAAGAGCTTTAAATATATCATTTAATCCTTACAATAATCAGCTCTAGTTGATTTAAATGCCAGTTCTGGTGCATTGAAAAGCTATTTTTATTAATTTAGTTCTGAGAGTATGAACATCACCATACATATAAGAGTTAAATTGTGTTATTTGGAAAATTCTTAGAAGAGGAAAGGCTTTAGGATTACCGAGGTCTCTGTTCATTTTCTAGGGCTGCTATAACAAAACACCACAAACTGGGTGGTTTAAAAAGACAGAAATTTATCCCCTCACAGGTGTGGAGGGGAGAATTCTGAATCAAGGTGTTGGTGAACCATGATCCCTCTGAAAACTACAGGGAAGGCTTCTTTCTTGCCATGTCCTAGCATCTGATGGTTGTTGGCAATTCTTGACATTCCTTCGCTTTGTTTGTTGTACAGGCTTGTGATGCTGCACAGTTATAGCACCTGGTCTTATTGGGGCTGTATGTTTCTAAGATGACAGTAAGGTTTTTTTGTTTCTGTTTTTTTGTTCATTTGTTTTTTAGCAGAGAGAAGAGCCTGTCCACATGATATGGAAGAAAGTGAAAATAGGTCAATCCCTAGACAAGTCCTTATACCTGGTTTTTCCCTTCCAGCAAGCTTCAAATCTATGATCTCGGAACCAGTTGGAGTTAGTACAGTTCAGATAGTAGAACTGAGAATAACTACTTAGCCCATCTCTCACGGATTTTGAAGACAGTAAGATCTAAACTTCTTAGCTGTATGGCTGTGGACAAGAGACTGAATTCAAATTTCAGTGTCCTCATTTGAAGGTAAAATGCATTGCACGAGGACTCTATGAGACAAGACGTTTAAAGGCATCATGTCCGGCATCATGTCTGACACATAATGAGCAGAGATGTTTGTTTTCTTTCTTTGTCCTTTGGCTTACATGGGTACACTGTCATCTCAAAGGGGTCGCCATTTAGGAAGTCTGTGTATGCCCCTGTATTTTAGTATAGAATAGGAAAAATAGTAAAATAAAAAATTAGCATACACCAAAACATACTGAAAAATTACCAAATAACAAATTAAGTTTTGCAGGTTTGAGTCTCCCTTTTACTCCTTGAGTAGAAGCCATCACTCTGAGAAATATTTCAGGTGCTAAAAGTAGTTTAGTGTCCCATATTACAAAACTGATGTTGAAAATTTTATTTGGATTAAAAAACCCATAATCATTTTGTCCAAATATTGTAAACAACATTCTTCATTCCAATTGAAGTGAGTGCTATATTGCTGATAAATTGAATAGAATCACTATAATTTTCCCTAGCCATTAACATTATTTCAAAACTATGAACTGTGGGTTTTTTTTTTTCAGTCTAAAGCATTAGCAAAGAAAAATCTATAGTAAAAACAAATTTGCCATTAAAGCTATTGTTTTAAATATTTTTGTCTGTTAATGTTTACATTCTATTTTATCACCCTTTTACATAATATCCTTTTCTCCAATTATGTATGCTCTTATCAGTTACTTATGTATTTATTTTCACATTACATATTTTATAACATTTATCACTTTTTGTAATGATAAGGTTTCAAAACATTGCCCTTCCTTTTATGAGCACAACTTAAAATACTCTAGTTTGTACTTAAATTTTGCATTAAATACATGTCCATAGAATATTAAAATTACAAAGATAGGAAAGTACAATAATTTGACTTAATTTTAAATTATTTATTATTTATGCAGCCACATGCTTTCTAACTAAAGAAATAAAGGTTGAATAAGAAAAGACTCCTTTAAAAAATATAAATATTTATGTATGTTCATGTACACACAAACATATATGCACATGCACACATATTTATATTTAAAAATTTTCTATATAAAGTAGGGTCGAACCTGATTCTTAAAACTCTACCATGTACAATGACCCAGGCCTGTGCTGATTTACACTTCAGCTGTGGTTCTCAGAGTAACTCTAGAAGGTAGGCAAAGGATTATCATCAGGATGGTAAAGTTATTTGCCTACAAACACAAACAAACTCAGATCAGGACAATAATCCAGGTCTTCCTGATTTCAAAGTTTGCATGCTTTCTCTGAAGCCAATTCCTGCCTTACCTTCCCTAAAGGAATATAAAGTGGTAACCAAGGAATATAAAGTGGTAACTTTTCAAGCATATTGGCTTATGTCAGTGAACCCATTTTTAATGTTACAATTGTTCCTCTAAAAGTCTTGCACATAGTATTCAGGAAGTTATTTTTATCAGTTGCAAAATTACACACTATAATATGATCAATTTAGGTGACAAAATTGCTTGGGATATTGCCTCAGATGTAAGCTTTGTAATATATGGGTAGTACTCAATGTGAGGTACTATTTAATGCCTTCTGTAATTAGCACAAATAAACTGATTTTTCATCCTACACGGAACATAGGACAGTTTTTCTGATTATCCATAGCTATTTGAATATGGCTTACCTTAAGAAAACTTGGTGACAAATTTATTAGGTCTGCAATATTGGGAAGTATTGTTACTTCACAGAACTATTCCCTCTAAATGAGAATCTATTAAAGATTTTTATTTAAAATGTTATACTTTGTTAAGTAACTATTCTTTTTTTGACTAGAACTTCGGACTTAAATGAAATTTCTTGTAAACTGCTGGCTGGCCTCCATTACAGAGGTTGCTCTTGGGGGGAACATTGATGATCGCACTTACTGAAGTAAAAAAGGGATAGAAATAGAGCTTTACACTCTTGCATAGCCAAAATGATTGCAACAATTTGACAGAAAATTGTGGATACATTTTATGTCCTCTTCTTCCAAAAGAAATTTAAGCCAAATTAATTGCTTTGTGGCCAGAGGTAGGGCTAACACATTGTGGGTCTGAAACAGAATGGAGTAGAAAGGCCCAGTACATTCAAAATAGATTAGAAAATAAGATTCATTTATTTTTGGAAAAACAGAATGACACCTGAGAAGAAAAGAAATGTCCCTTTGCTTGGATATTTCAAGCTTTCTATGTTTGGCATTCTCCTGCTTCTCCTACTTAAATGTTCAAAAAGCATGTTTTATATGCCAGACAAGCTCTGGATCATCCATGTTCTTGAATAGTCTTGACAGCTTTAAGACTGTAATTCTAGAAACAGGAGCCTGATATTAAAAGCATCTGCATATGTTCTCCATTATTTCCTGAGAAGAAAACAATAGTTGGGTAAGATTACACTCTAATGGAATCCATTTTCATTAAATAGGTATGTTTAGTCAGCTGTAATTTGGTAGATCATAAAAAAGAAAACTATTTTCTTACAATGAGGAAAAAAGTGTATAATTCCTATTAAAAAGCATCTGAGTAATCAATTACACATACATGCATAGACATGAGTATTTATTTCAATACACCTGAGTCTCAGAGATTTTTGAGAAGAAAATTCAGTATTTAAGCTACTAGGGTCTTTATCAGGGATGTTTTGATTTTCAGACTTAATATGTTTCTGTCCTCCAATAACGTTTCTGAAAGAAATTGCAAGGAAGTGTTTTAGTTGGTGCTGTAAAGAAAGAATTGAATGCTGAGGAAATTAAGAAATATACAGAGGGAAACCCCCCCAAAACCAGAATTATCTTCTGGAGGGAGGGCCCCTTGTGGTACAGTATTTCCCTCACTAGCTGAGTGTTCTGGGAACCCACAGGTATCAGCGTACCAGTCAGTGCATTTGCCCACTGCATGATGCGGTATTTATGAGAGCACCAGCCCACACTGGGCTGAGTGTTCAGTGGTTTTCGACCAAAAACGGCATGACCCTTGTGCCTCACCCTCCCTATTCATCCAGTCTTGCCCCAGTGACTTATTTTTGCTGTTGTCCTGATGAAAAAGTCCTCAAAAGGAAAACGTTTTGCAGATGTGGAAGAGGTGAAACAAAAACACGGCAGAAACACTAAAAGGAATCAAAATCAATGCATTGAAAACCAGTTTTGAGCAGTGGAACACACATCTTGATAGGTGAATTGCATCAAATGAAGAATATTTTGAAGATGACTGAAGTTTAAACATGTAAGAATAAATACACATTTTTAAAATAAATAAATGGAGATATTTTTTGGGAGAGGTCCCCCTTCATATCTCCTGGGTGCGTGGCTAGCTGATTGGCTTCAAATAATCTGTTGTTTACTCTTGGTGAGTTCTAATAACTCAGGAGGAATTTAATCCATTTGCATACTGTCATTACATGTATAATGTGATCATATATTCCCACCAACATATGCAAGACTTTGCTAGTAAAAATATCTGAAAACTATTTCACAGAATGAACAAATAGAATAACTGAAACTTTTTAACCTGGAAAAAATGTCTAGCAGTACTTTGTGTTGATATAAAGTAATTGTTCATTCATTCATTCAGACATTTATTTAACAAACATTTATTAAGAGCCTAGTATGTGTCAGGCCCTGGTCTAGATGCTGATATAGAAAGAGCTCTTGTATTGTATAGCTAGTACGATGAGAATAGTTATTCTCTGTAAATGAAAGAGAGAATTAGGACTAAAGGGTAGGCATTACAGAGATTCAAGTTTGAATTTTGCATAAGGTAAATTTTTTAAAAAGTCAGAGATATTATGAAAATAAATGGTTGTTTTGTGATATAGAGCCCTTAGGAGTGTTCTGAATGTAAACATATTCCAACTTATAGGGAATATTTAATATATGATAGTTCTCAAATCAATGATTTGCTTTAAAATTATGTGTCACTTATTATTAGTCAAATTAAAATAAGGTTCACAGAGTTAACCTTGGCCTACAGAAAAAGGCTGAACTAGATGTCAGATGGACACTCTGCAGAGAAGCAGGAAAAAACCTGTGGTTGTATTCCTGTCACAACTGCCTTAGGAAGGAGAGAGCCAATCTTGTGCAGCTGCTTTTCCTTGTTCTGCTAGTTATTAGACTAGCAAACAGGTCACTGTGAGAACTATGAAAAACTGTCTCCATCCCATGACCCAATAATTTTGTGTGTGAGGTTAATCACCAGACGTTGCCTTTCTTTGATGTCTTGGAGTGTGGGGTAGTCTTGGCCTCCAAGATCTGCCAACTTCAATATCCACATGATTTCATAGTTTACCTTAGAATTCTGAGCTCAAAAGAGTTCTTTCTTCATTCAGGAACCTTTTTTCTTCTGTTTGTAGTATACTAAACTTACAATCTGCTATCTCTGAGAAGTGTTCAGTTATCTTTCCTGGAAATAGAATGGGATCCTGATTAGAGTACTTGGAATAAGAAATCTCTAAGTTTATACTTTATTCTTGAGGCATAATCTATGTCCTCCATAAATTGAATCATATTTTTAAAATCTCATCTACAAATTTTGTAGATGAGGTTAGATTTGTAGCTGAACACATCATTTTAAAGATTCTGTGGTTCTGAAGATCCACAATGACAAATCTAACTGGTCTATATATAATTCTATTTGATTTTCATAAATGAAAGATAGATTTCCAAAGTAGATATTTTTAGTTTTTAATTCTTCAGAACTATTTTCTTCAGTAAGATCTCTCTCAATGTATCAAAAGTACGGTTTGGGACAGATTTTCATATGGCTGATTAAGTAAAAATAAGAAAGTAAAATTTTTTTTGGATTTCTAATGGAGAGGGGGTACTTAAAGGTACATAGTGTCCCCTTCCTTAGTGACCTCATTCTGTGTGTGAGAATGGTTTGTTCTTCTTCCTACATTATGTGGATTATAAAAATTAATATTGGGGATTTTATTTCTCAATTATTGCTTCAGCAAATAGTGAATAAGCAAGAGCACAATAAATTCTTTGTGTATTTTATTTCATGAAAATCAAGAGACCAGCAACTGAGACTTTAAACTGAAAAATTAATAAATGGGACATTGGTGAAGTTTCTGAGACAAAGTTTAATTTTAATTTATAGATTCTTATATAAAGTACTTTAAGTAGGAAAATCAACATATTTTCAACAATGTCTATCACTAAAAAAATGAAATGAAAAGATTAACAATACTGCATATTTTAATTCCTGATATTAATTCTCAGATATTGTCCTAGAAAATGATATCAGGACTACTATTAATCTTAATGAAACTTAATGTTATTAAATGTTATTAAATTATAAAGACTTAAAAATGGAAAAAATTAAATTTAAAAAATTAATATTTTAGGTAATAGTTCTAGTGTGATATATAATTAATACTACTAACAGTATCAATAATATTATATATAACAGATGAACACTATTATAATAAAAAAATATGCCAGCCTTGAGAAGTTCTTAGTGGTAGAATAATAGCATATTTTACCTGCAACATGAATAAGGGAGTTAAGTCCAGCCATCTCCCTGAAGCTGTGTCAACTGAGTTAACTGCACATGCCAGGTGTTAGTCAAACAAGAGCCCTTGTAGTATGAGCTCTAGGGTCAGGTGAGCAGGACAGTCCTTGGAAGAGCAGCAGGACTTCAAAGGAGAGCAGCTGGGGGCCAGATGGGGCCAGTTATTGACAATAAGGGCTAATTTGCTAAGTTCCTTAGCAAGGTCTTCTTATTCTTTGGGGCTCGTTCTCCTATTACTTAACACAAAGAAAGTCATGGTGTTGAAATCCAAAAGAAAAAGGAGAATTAGTCTCTAATTTTTAATTTTTTCTGCAATAGCTCCATATAACCAATCCTTTGAATTGTTTAATTCAGAATTATTATAAAATTTAATTGTGAAGTTGTAATGAGGGTCTTGTGTGTGTGTGTGTGTGTGATTGCTTTGCAAGACTTCTTTCCAGAAGAAAGAGTCATACATGTATCTAAAACCTGGATCAAAACTGTGTAAGTAGACTGAAAAATTATCTTCAGTGAATGTGAATAAATCTTCATGTGTGTTGTGGCCACTTCGATTTTTGGAAATAACAAGCGTGTGTGGCTTTTGTCCTAAGAGGTCTGAAACAGGTTGGTAACAGCCCAGAGATAAGGAAAGCTAAATGGCCCTTTGGTGAGGGGAGAGGACGGTATGTGAACTAAATAATGGAGAGGCGGCTACATACAGCGTCTGTTGGCAGTTACCATAAACCACAAAATGCTCTTAAAGTTCTTCAAACTGAATTACTTCAACCACTAGATAAGATTTCAGTGCACGATATTATTATGCTGTAGGCATTTTCCCCTTTCCAAGTTAATATTTTTTGTTTGGATTTTGGCTGGGTAAGTTCCTTTGTTGGTCAGCCACAACATTTCCATTAACTCACATAAATTCCCCATCTCACAACTCTTGCCAGTTTTCTCCCTGCCCGAACAGGATAGATAACATTAGCAGTGGTGCATGAAACATCTAAAATTAAAATTATTTTTCCCACAGCTTCCGACCACTGGATTGTGGATAACTTCAGTATTATTCACAACCTTCCTAATCAGAGCAATGAACTGGGGAATACTTTTTATTTTAACTAGGAACTAAATCTTCAAGCATTAGATTAGAAACTATTCATGTGTTTTAAAAAATAAAGGAAGAGCAGAGTTGCTTTAGAGATTTCTTTTTGATCTTGTAATCTAGTTGGCCTGTTTAAGCTACCCAGAGCAGTGGTCACTGGGAGCTGGTATGACTTCCCTGTCCATGTCCTAACAGCAAGGGGTTACACATTAATCCTCACGGGCCTAACCCAGCAATCCAATCAGTCAGCAATCCAAGAGGCCAACCTATTTACTCAAGCAAATTGTGAAGGAAATTGGTCTTCATGGATACTGTGGCAATGGCCACATGGGTAAAGTTAGCTAGTATTTCACAGTTAAAACAAACTAGAGAAATGAACCTAATCCTGGGATAATGCAGAGTCTCCATTTATTGAGTGCTTTACCGTGTATCAGGCATGGGCTAAGTACTTCATATATATAATCTCTTGAATTACTGACAACCCAGAAAGATAAATATTATTTTTTCAAATTATGCAGATATATAGGCATAACTTACTTAAACAATTTCCCCAAGGATATATGGTCACCAAAAGAAGAACCAAAATTTAAGCAAGACTCCAAAGCTGTGCTCTGAACCATTCATGACTGCACACTATTTAATTGAGTCCTGGTTAGCCAGGCTTTTGGAAGAATGGAAAAGAATAAACTTGTCTGCACTTGAACTTGTTTCTCATTCAAAGGAACCCCAAGAGAGGTCCGTAGCAGTTCTCTGCAATATCCATATGGGATCTTCTTAGCTCCAAAACAGATCCCCCTTCAATCCATACACAGCTCTGTTTCTCAGAGGGCACAGGAACACCTAGTGAGACCTTAGTTAGACATCTCCATGACAACAATGACAACAATGACAACAATGAGCCCAAAGCATTTTTTCATCTTCTGCTAAGCACTAAGTGTTCTCCAGTTGACCTGTACAACCCTATAATGTAAGTTCTCATGTTCTAGGGGCAGGGTGTATTACAGCAGTGGGGAGATTTTTTATTCAAATATATGTGTGAAATGCTACCTACTATATTCTCTTTTTAATTATTCAGGTTTCACATTAGCCTAGGAAATGCTATGAATTCTGCAATAAGAACATATTTGTTTTAGCCAGCATATCCAGAATTTATTTTAATATACATTCCCTTCTACACCAGCATCTATTAACATCTCATGGAGTACAGACTGATGATTGCTCTTCCAGATTGTCAATAACAGCCTGAGTTCAGAAGCCAACCCATGGGAAAATCTTTAATGGCCAGGAGGTGCTGGGGCTGGGTGGCAGGTGGGAAGGGATGTTTCTCTAATAATTCTGGGGACCACGCTAGAGACACTGGACTTGGGAGAGCAAAGCAGCAGTTCACGTGTTGGAGTTTTTTGCCAGTATGAAAATATGCAAAATCTTCGGCACTTAACCGCAGGTTGGCACTTAACCAACCCAAACCTTTAGCGTTTCTGCTATTTCCTAATGCAAAACTTTCATTTAATAATAAGGTGATTCCAAGACTTAGGGAAGACTAGCACCACATATATAACTGCTGATGATAGGTAATTCTGCTCAAGCATAGATAATCTTATTACAAGTACATACTTGCAAAATTATTAATCTTTCATTGCCTGCTGCTAATCTCAGACCTCTGAGAACACACTGAGTAAGTGACTTGGATTCAAAATTTAGTCACCTTTTTGGATCTAAGGGATCATTCAGAGTTTAATGTTAAGATGGAAAGAAGAAAAAGTGATGTGAGGTTGGCCACGGAAACAACTGGGGAGAGCCTCCAAAGCGGCAAATGCGCGCGGAAATGAACGGTCACTGGAATGCAGCGTTTGGAGCTGAGGATGCAGGCTAAAGGCTTATCAGGGCTTCAGAAAGCTTGAACCCCAATGACTAACCTCAATAATGGGTGGGATTTGGAACCGTACAGATGAGGAAAAACAGTATTCTGATGTATACATGTATACATGGGTGTGTGTGTGTGTGTGTGTGTGTGTGTGTGTGTGGAGACCCAGTAAAAGGAGGAGTCCATATGAAACAAAGTACTGAGAAAAAGGCAGCCAGCATTCTGGAAATTACAATAACTTGATCTGGCTGCACAGATGTGCTCATACGAGACTTTAGAAAGGTAGGTTAAATTCAAGTTAAGTAGTGTTTTGAAGAGCCAGGCCAAGAATTTGGATCTGTGTTGATAGAAAGAGAACCCTAAAAGCTCTAGAGCAGTGGGATGACCGAAAAACTGTGTTAGAAAGGATGATGGAGCAGTGCTAGGTGGGATAATGTGGAAGGAAACAGAGGGCAGAGGACCATAAAGCAGGCACAGGCATGGAGTCAACATGATGGAAACCTGGACTTACATGCTACGAACGAAACTGAAAGGGGGGCTTGAATGAGTACTGGACATGAGGGTGTAGACAGCTGTAGAATGTAGGTATACAAACTTGGTGATTCCTAAAATGGAGGTTAAAATAATGAACTCAGAACCACACTTCATGCAGCACATCAATTTTGGCAATAATGTATACTAAATAATTATGCTGTTAATATAAACTCATTATTTTATACAAAATGTAACATTTTAGTAATTGCAAAATTCTTTTTGCGAAGGAATTTTCTTTTTCTGTTGCAAAAAAGAAATGTGCCTGCATAATTTGTGAAGCTATATTAATTATTTTTCTCAAGTGGTTTCCACCATTGATTCATATTGGAAAGGCATTCTTCTTCCTTTGCATAAATTTGTACTCACATATAACAAAGTTTTTCATCTAAAAGAGAAATAATCTGATGCTTGTTCTATTTTGCATCCTACCTTCAAATTCTATGCTGTACTTTTCAGCTTTCTTCTGATCATCATTTTCTTCTAAATGTACAGGAAGGAAGAGAGAAAAAGGTAGATAGGCCTTCTTTATTTGAACATTGAGTACAGGGGGGCAGGATGCAAAAAAACAATTTATTAAAAAAATGTTGTGTTTATTTTTACATGTTCGAACTTCAATCACCTTCAAAGTACTCTCCATTTGATGCACTACAACCATCAAGACTTTTTTACACTGCTCAAAACAGTTTTTCAATGCATCAGTTTTGATATCTTTTAGTGCTTCTACAATTTTTGTTTCACCTCTTCCACATTGGCAAAATGTTTCCTTTGAGGACTTTTTACATCAGGGGAACAAAAAGAAAGTAGCTCGGGGAAGGATGGGGGAATAGTGAAACATGGCGGTCATGATGTTTTTGGTCAAAAACTGCTGAACACTCAGCCTCAGTATGGGTGGGTGCTATGTAAATCACTCATCATGAAATGGGCAAGCACGTTCAGCCTTCAAAAAAATTTCACTGAAGCCACATGCAGCTTCTCATGACAAATGCCAGCTGTTGCACTGATATAGAAGGACTCCTAGAACACTCACCTGGCAGGGTAAGCCTGTACTACAAGGGAGACGCCCTTTCAAAGATGATTCCAGGTTTTTCTTTTCAGTTCACCTTTGTATATTTTCTGCTTGAGCTTCCTGATCCTTCTCCAACCTGTTCTGTGCCTTAGGAGGCTGACCTGTGTGAAATGCATCAGAAGCACCCCTGCCTCTGGTTGCCAGTTGAGTTTGCCACCATAAAAGATGGGAGTTTGAATGGTAGGAAGAGATTCAGTGGCGTGTTCGAGTCAATTCTGCACATTTTCCCCAACTTTGCTGTCAGTGGTATCATGTTTTTAGCTTGCAATCACCATGATGGTAAACTTACACCATGAAATTGAGCAAATGTTACAAATCAGGGGTTTCATTTTTGGAAAATCCAGTTACCAGCATGCCCCTAGAGGAGTGTACTTCCATGTGTTTATACTTTTTGTCCTCTGTACTGGGCCATTGAGGTTGGCTGTGTCTCTCAACCAAAGGTGCATAAAGGGGACTTTCTTTATACACCAACACTATTCAGGTTTCTTTAACAACAGTTTCTTCTTCAGGCTTAAAAGAGATAATGGTTTTCTTCCCTGCCCACCTTAGGCTACTTCACCATTTCGTCCATTTCTCTAAACCTGCAGCTTCCAATATGGCAGCCAACAGCTCCAAGCGATGATTGGACACTTTATGGTGTGTCTATCAAAGCAGTGTAACAGGTGAATTAAATGTTTAATTTTATTTGATTAAAATTAAAAAAGAGCAATAGTATAAAACATATTCCCATTAAACAGAATTTTATTGTAGGATATATTTTATTTGAGAATTTATTATTTGAACTGAGATGGGCTGTAAATGAAAAATACATATGCCATTTCAAAGAACTTAATATGAGAAAAAAATCATACTAATAACTTTTAAAACATTACATATTAAAATAATATTTTGGATATGTTTGGTTAAACTGAATATATTATTAAGATTAATTTTACCTGTTTCTTTTTACTTTTTAAATGTGGTTATTAAAAAAATCTAAATTACTACATGGCTGCCACTATTGGACATTACTACTCTAGACCTTGCCCACACTACTATAACCAGCCCCTTTATACTCTTGAAAAGCACAGCTTAAATATGCCATTAGTTTCTGACTGGGGGGACCCTAACTAATACCACCACCACTAAAAATAAAATCAGTGACTAATTCATTCTATTCTTGATAAGCAAAATTACCACTCTATTTGTAAAGAGAAAGAAACAGGCTTCTTTTGTGGTATATGTTCAGTGGGCACTATTAGATAAGTGGCCCTTGGCTTCTAATGATATTTCCTAAACAACTTTTACAGTATGGTCTAGAGGAATAATCCTCAAAGCTATTTCTTGAATAGAAGGAAGTGCTAATATTGTTAAGCAGCTATCATATGCCAGACAAGTTTTAGATATATTGTCCAATATAATTCTCCCCATAACTCTGGGAGATATGAATGTTTTTGAGATGTCCTCATTTTATAGACTGGGAAACTGAGGCACAGAGAAACTTCCTTTTCAAAGTCACAAAGTTAGTAAGTATAGATTCCAAAATCAAGCCCAGATTTTCTTGTCTTTATAACCCTAAGGCATCTTAAACAAAAGTTAGGGGGAAAGGTTGCTGATTTTGCTAGATATTAATTTTAAAACATTCCTTGCAATGTTGGTGGTCTTCAGCATTTCTTTTCCTTCCCACCCAGTCTCTTAGACAATCTCACACTTCTTCCTCAGCCCCGAGGGTAACCACTTTCTAACAGACCTAGAAAAGACCATAGCTCACAACACTTCTATGAAAACTTCTTCCTAGGGGTGGCAGTAAGGTCACTTTGAGGAAGGGAGAGCCCATGCTTTGGTGGAATAAATCAGGTAGGCTCTATTCTGCGGAGTCCAGCCCCTTCCTCAGCCATGGTCTCACCACATCCTGTCCTTGACCTTTAATTGGAGTGCATGTAGACCATTCAATAGTCTTGTTTTCTTTTAATAACACTGGGAAAGGAGGAAAACAGAGACCCAGAGATGTGATCTGCACCCAAGTCAGAATAGGGACTACGCCCTTGACCTTGAGGTTAAAGACATCACAGTGCTGCTTCCCATTCTTATTTTCAGTCTATGCATAATTCGATCCTCCTGCATTTAACTTCGATTTACAATGTAATTCTTCATGGGAGTTTTCAAGTGATGTTTACACACATGTTACCACTTGTTGCATTAGACTTCATATATCCTCTCTTGCTAAATGGGTGTGAAATAAAAATATTTTTTAAGTGCAGGTAGGGACTGTTCTTGAACCCATGTTAATTCTGGAATTAAGCACAGCTGTGTAACATTAAACACTCAAAAGGGAATGACAGGAAACTTCAGAATCACTGCAAAACTGGCTATGGTTTGTATTCTTTATTTAGCACAAGAAATCCTTTGGGTGCATAATAAATACTATCTGATTAACTTTAACAAAGCAAGTGGTGCTTTCTCACGTATCCATTTTATATTGTTGGTCTGATCTAATATGACTGTGTGGCCATCTAGTCTTCCTCTCATGTGAACTTGTCTAAAATTGAAACAGAGGCATTGTTACTTGGAGATTGAAAGCAGAGCTTGGAATCAAGCAGGCCTGAGTTCACCTGTGCTACCTAAATGCTGTATGATTGTGGACTAGTTCCTTCTCCTCTCTACACCTCCGTTTTTCATCTGCAGGAAGAGGGTAACATCATATCAGAGGTTTTTTTGGGTGTAAGCAATAGAAATAAACTCTTAAGAGACTTATACGAAATATATTTTTATATTTATTATGAGGATATGAAGTAGATAAAAAAATTTAAAAAGAACCAGAGACATGGAAATAAAGAATAAACTCACAGTGACCAGAGGGTTGGGAGGGGGATAATGAGGGAAAGAAAGGGAACATGTACAAAGGACCCACGGACGAGGACAATGGGGTAGGGGTTGTCTTTGGAAGCTGAGGTTGGACAAGCCAGGGGAGAGCAACAGGGGGTAAAAGGGGGGCAACTATAACTGAGCAGTAATAAAAAATAAATTAAAAAAAGAAAAAAATTAAATGAGAGAATGAAGTTGGTCTCAAGAGAATATGAACCCACTGAGCTCAGGGCTATAGAAAAGAGTTTATGGGTGTTATAAGTATACCTCGACAGAGCAAAAGAGCTCTAATCAAATTTCATCCTCTGGCCTCTCTACTCAAGATGCAAATTCCCAGAGAAACTTGTGAGTACTAGTTAAGATCCTGCATTCCTTCCTTTGGCCAAGGGAGGGAGGAGAAAGTACAATGCCCCAACTACAAACCTCAGTAAATGAAGGAGGCTGAGTTCTTAAATAAAACATCAGGTTACCAAGGAAACAAACATGGGTGTTGGGGGGAAAAGGTATTTTATAGTGTATTGAATTATAGAATCATTATGCCCTTCAAATGAGATCATTGACATACTGTAACAGTACATGAAAGTTGTCAATAAAGATAATTTAAACATTTTATCATGAGGAAAGATTTCATGATCCAATTTGTTCTTCTATACTAAGAATGATCACATTCTCAGAGTGTATTTTGTATATATATATATACACACACACACACAGTGGTTCTTCGCTTTTACTAATGGGGCATTGTAACAATTTGCTGTCTAACTACATGGAGATACATGGAAAGAAAATACGTAGTAATTATGTCCCAAATAGTTAGCAAGCAATTATTTAATTCAAAAATCTGCTTTTGCTATTTCAAACATAAGCCAACAATATATCCCATGCCATTTATTTTAGTTATGGTAAGTCATAGTTGTATGTGGTCATGATTATGGCTCATTATGGGATAAAGGGTTTAATTTTAGAATATGAATGAAATATGCTCTTGTTGACATTTATGCATGACAGTCTGGGAACAATAGGGAAGACCTAACAGTTATGTGATATAAATCCCCCTAAAGAGAGAATAATGAGGAACATTTAAATCGAGGATTCTGATTCTTAGTGATGGTACTAATGATTCTTGGAGCATGGGCTCTCCTTATTTAGAATGCACCAGCTGCTTCAAGTTAGAGAGACTGTAGACTTTTCTGACACGGGTTCATCAATGGTGTGAGTATGTGAATGTCTCTGGAATACTTCCTGGTTTATAGAGAGATATATTCTGTGGTAGTCTGCTATTCCACACAAAGATTGCCAATCTGCATCAAAATTTGTAACTTTCTAAAACTATTAAAAGATCATCTATTTATGCTTAGCCTGAAATTCCTATGGAGTGCATGGCAACACCAGGAACTTAAAAGTAACAAACTCTGGATTTCTTTAAAGTACTGCTTTCACTTCACAACAATGTCTTCCATTAAAACTAAACAATTTGCACCATCAAAGCAAGGCCTCATATAATTAACATAGGATTCAAATTTACTTCCCATTCTGGAAGTCTTTAGTAAAAAGACACGATATTTATACAATATGAAGAGGAACCAGAGTATGCCCTGCGCTTCCATAACATGTCTCCAATCAGAGTAACTCCTATTGCACTGACTGTGGCTCCTTAGTGTCAAGATACAGCACATGCTAGAACTTTTCAGAGAATACTTGGAAGAAATTCAAGGTGAAAGAAATTTATAATTACGCCACTTTATAATTGTGTATAAGTACACTTTAGGTATTCAAATATTTCTTTTTTTTAAATTTTATTTTAACCATTGTTCAAATACAGTTTTCTCCTTTTTACTCCCAATCCAGCCCCCACTCACACACCTCCCCACTTCCCTCCCATTAACACCCTCCCCCTAGTTTTTGACCATGTGTCCTTTAAGTTTGTTCCCGTGAACCCTTCCCAATGTCCCCTGAAATTCCCTCTACTCTCCCCTGTGGTCACTGTCAGCCTGTCCTCTATTTCAGTGTCTTTGGTTATATTTTGCTTGTTTCTTTGTTTTGTTGTTTAGGATCCTGTTAAAGGTGTATTGAAATATATCCTAGTCACCATGCTTTCCCTTCTGGAACTGTATCTTAATATTCTCACAGTACCTCTGGGCCACCATTAGGGGGCAATGTGGAGGAAGCTTGGTTGACCGGGAATCTACACCAAGTTGTCTTCAGAAACCCCACCTTCCCTCTCTCCCTTTCTCTCTTCTTTTCTTTCTTTTAGTTGGACATTTTATTTTGATGTCATTGTAGATTCACATGCAGTTGTAATAAATAAGAGAGAGAGACTTGGTTTACCCTTTGCCCATTTTTTCCCAGTTGTAACATTTTGTAAAGCTATATTATGGTATCACAACCAGGATATTGACATTGATACATCAAAATATAGAACACTTCCACTGCACAGAGATCTATTATGTTGCCTTTTATGTTCACATTCACTTTTCTCTCACCCTAATCCTGTCATTTTAAGAATGTTTCATAAATGAAATCATACAGTCATATAATTTTTGGGATCAACTTTTCTCAGTCAGCATAATTCTCTGAAACTTCCTCCAGTTGTGTATATCAATAGTTCATCCCTTTATAATGCTGAGTAGTATTCTATGGTATGAATATACCAGTTTGTTTAACTATTTACCTATTGAAAGACAACTGGATTTGTTTTTGTTCCTTAAGAACAAGGCCACTAAAGGTACTTGCATACCAATGTTCATGGCAGCATTATTCACAATAGGCAAAAGGTAGAAACAGCCCAAATATATATCAACAGATAAATGGATAAACAAAATGTGGTATATACATACCATGGGTTATTATTCAGCCTTAGAAAGGAGCGAAATTCTGACACATACTACAACATGGATGAACTTGAAAACATTATGCTAAGTGAAATAAGTCAAACATGAAAGAAAACATTAATGTATGGTTCCAGGTTCCACTTATCTGAAGTACCTAGAATAGGCAAATTCATAGAGACAGAAAGTAGAATAGAGGTTAGCAGGCACTGAAGGGAAAAGGAAATGGGGGGGGGGGTTATTTAACAGGTATGATGTTTCTATTTGGGATGGTGAGAAAGTTCTGGAGATGGAGAGTGGTGATGATTGTACAACACTGCGAATGTACATAATGCCACTGAATTTGCCCACTTAAAATGGTTAAAATGGTAACCTTTATGTATATTCACTACAAGAAAACTACACAGATATTTGTGGATAATTTTTTGTATGACCAAATGTCTTCATTTCTCCTGGATAAAAGCCCAAGAATATAATTGATGGGTTGTTTGATAGTTGTGTTTTTAGTTTTTTTAAAAGATGCCAAAATTTTGCAGAGTAATGCACCACTTAATGCCCATTAGCAGAGTATGAGTGGTCCAGTCTTTCCACATCCTTACCAACATCCATTTGATGTCATCATGATTGTTTTTAAATTAAGCTGTTCTGATAGATGTGCACTGGTATCTCACTGTGGTTTCAATGTAGACACCCTTCAGATGCATTTTGCCATCTGTATATCTTCTTAGGTGAAATGAAGAAAATGAGTAAATAAATCAATGAAATAATTAGATAGGAATAAATGCCATTTATAATGTTTTATCATTGTCATACTTTCAAATACTTTAAATCTTTGAATATTAGTTATTTTGATGATACTATTAGAATTACAAAATGTGTCATTAGAGTGCTACTGGGGTTCAATTTATTGACAATATTTTATTGATTCACCCAATATTTACCGAGTATACCAACATTGTCTTAGTTGCTGGAATAATCCTGAAGAAAAAATATTGCATAAGTTTTGATTTTCAAGGATTTACAACTTAGATGAAGAGATAAGAATATACATAATCACAAATATATGTGTCATATTAAGAGAAAGAATTATTAATAAACATTTAAACAAAAACAATGAAGAGGGAAAGGGAAATGATCTTTGAGAAATGTCACAAGGATAGCCTTTGTAGCAAACCTTAAAGGGGAAGCAAGATTTCAAATAGTCAAAAACAATGGAGGAGGCAAAGGGAAGTGAAGATAATTGCCCAAAGAAAAGCTCAGCATGGAGAGAAAGCAAAGTTCCCAATTAAAGGTTAGAAATATGTTTTTGCATAATGTGTCAACATAAAATCATGATAATTTTATTATTTGTTCAATTCTCTATTTTAAAAATACTCAGTCCATTCCTTCATAAGTCCGCAGGGCACAATTTTGCTTTACTCTGATTGTATCCACTTTTCCCATATAGGCTCACCCTTTTGATAATAGCAGTCAGTCAACACTTTATATAATTTTTAAATTACTATATGCTGTGCAAGCATAGTTATGAGCAGATCCCTTTCCCCTACCAGCATGCTCAAGAGTTGGAGTCCTGACCTGTATCGAATCCTTGTCCATGTCATTTGCTCTCTTTGAATGGGGAGATAATAATAATAATATTTACTTAATATTATTGTCTCAAGAATAAGATGAGACCATGTATTTAATTTATTAAAAAGTTGTTAGAGTGTTAATCCAATATTATTGCATAATACCCTTTGTATTGGCTTGGACTACCCCTCATATACACGCATTCTCCAAGTACCTCCTGCAGTACCTCAGAGCTCCTACTTATTATTGGTAGGTAGCATTATTGAAAACAGCAACAATACCACAGTACTTTTATTTGACTTTGCACATAGAATCTGTTTAACATGTTCATTGGTGAGTAAATGAATTTTCTATGAACTTTACAAAGAGTTTAGCAGGGAGTCATAGTAAATCCACCAGAATAGAAAAGTCTTATTACTTGTGTCCAAAAAAAAACCCCCACAAGGTACTATTACTTATAATACTTCTTTTTAAAAATATATTTTATTGATTATGCTATTAGAGTTGTCCCATTTCCACTCCTTCACTCCCCTGCATCCTGCACACCCTCTCCCACCCACATCCCCCCTTAGTTCATGTCCATGTGTAATAAGTTCTTTAGCTTCTACATTTCTCATACTATTCATACCCTCCCCCTGTCTGTTTTCTACCTACCATCTATGCTACTTATTCTCTGTACCTTTTCCCCCTCTCTCCTCCTCCCACTCCTCTGTTGCTAACCTTCTATGTGATCTCCATTTCTGCAGTTCTGTTCTTCTTGGATGATGCATCTAGTGTAATGCTGAGTAAAAGTCAAATTACATGTTTTCCATTTGCTTTCCCTCATGTTAAGCACATAATCATGATATAATAGTCATTATGTAACATGCAGAAAAGTTAAGAAATTTAAATTTTAAAGTTTTGAGCCTAAATATCTAAACTTATTTTTGATAACATATGGCTAGTTATATATGCATATATGTGTACATATGTATGCACAAAATACATCTATATATTTCTGTCTATGTAAAATATGCATTTCTAAATATTCAGGTATACATCCATATAGTCTAAGTTAACATTAATAATAATAGTGCCTCAGATTGTTCTGAGTTTCAAATCACATTGATAGTTAAACAAAATAAATATGTTTGGCCACAGCTACACAGCAATAGTTATGTCATTTTGTTAAAATTAAACTTTTATTTCAGAGCTCTTATAGCCTTCTATATAGGAGATGCTTTCTTAATATAGATTGGTGTAAAAAAACATAATACATACACCAAAATGAAATGTTATGTGTGGTTTTATGTATAATTAATGTAAGACTTACAATAGTAAATTGGAGTGACTAGTTTTATGAATTGTCCCCTATGAATCCAGTTGACCATTTATAAAAGTCTTCTGTGGTTAACTGTAAAAGTCTGATGAGCAAACAGACACCTGGATGTGTCTGGATGTAGCATGTGAGAAAAGACAGAAACTACATATGTGCATGAGTGTAGTGAGTAAGTCGGTAGTGAGCCTGAAAATAGCCCAGCATCTGCTGAGTGTGCTGCACACTTAGCGGAGCAGATCCTGAACACGTGCAAGCCCTCATGGTTTTGGTCAGCAACACTGTCCAACAGTGATGTGGGGATTCTCCTAGGATAAGTCAGGAGCATATAATTTACCGTGGCGTGGCCTATTTATGGCACACAGGAGGATACCTTGCTGGCTGTTTTTTCCACAGTTATTAAATCTTAGCAGCAGTTAAAATCCAAGATACTATATGACTTTGCACAAGATGACAGGATGCTTCCTACACTCTTCCTGTCTGAAAAAATGATATTAAGTAGTTTGATCAGAACTCAAGGAATGGGAACAATGTGAATTTTTGAGCCACATGAACTTACCTTCACATCTGGGCTCTTTATTTAAATTTTGTTGGCTCATGTTTTAGGATTTTTTTTTTGCACAATAGACAAAACCACATGTACCTTGCATGGTCATTTTGAATATTAAATGAGATAATGGAATCAAATACACCATATAACGCCCAATATCTATTAGATGGTCATACTTCCTTATCCTCCAACACCACATCTCTCCATTTCCTGTCATCCATGGGGAAATTAACAAAATAACCTTAGAGTTTATTATTTCTAAAATTAAAAACTTTGATTGTTTCCCTATTGAAAATTGATGCTAATTCATATGAGATGAATTCAATAGTTTCTCATATATTGGTACCTATAAGAAAATGCTATCAACTGTCCTATGAACTTTATGTATGTTATGATTTCAATCCATACATTAATAAATATCCCATCTGATAGATATTATTATAAGAATTTTGCAAATGCTTATCATAATAACCATGAGGAAAAAGTGCCAACCTGTTTACATTGGCTATAGAACAAGAATTCAAGCTCCACAAGAAGAAAAAGCATTTATCCTCCTGTATTTTTAACAGTACTTTGTTTTACACCTAATAGTTAGTCAAAGAACATTAGTTAAATTTTTCTTGAAAAATTTTATTGCTACTCCTAGAAAGATGACACTATACAGACTGCTTCTCTGATCCAAGTACTAATCAAGAAGCTCTAGGTAATGAAAATCTATCTAGGTTGTAAGTGAAAAAGCAAGAGTTTTGCTCTGTAATTTGTTAATAACCTTGATACATTTTGATTCTGTGACCTAGTTTGTTCACTTCAGTAAATATGGGGATGGAGAGGAGATGGGGTGATGAAAGAGAGAGGTGGAAGGAGGGAGGGAGAGAGAGAAGGAAGGAGGGAGGGAGATGACAATTCTTTGAGGTCTCATGTGTGAGACATTGCTAGTGAGTTATCCTTGAAGTGATCAGATTGCATTTCAAAAAGTTGCACTGAAAAAGGCATACTGTATTAGCAAAAAAAAATATATTATAGCATCACTAGCCGAGGCCCTTACTTCTCTGGATCTATTAACTAACACTACAAATAAATGGATGCTCCATTACAATGGATAAAGGGTACCAAAAAAAGGAGTGTCAGGTTGCTACATCTGGATTCTTTTCAGGAGTGGAAAATAAAATAATGAGGATACCAACCGGGCCACCCACTGAAAAATGTGGGTGACCAAAGGAACCAACAGAATCTCTAATGAGTATTTACTCCAAAAGACTCTACATGTAAACTACTTCCAGACTGATGTGGTGCCAAGCTTAGAAGATTAAGTCTTTCAATAGCTTTTGTTGATCAACAGCCAAAGCATCTAGGAACAAAGAAGGGGGTTCTCCTTATTAAACATATCAAGAATGTTACTTTCAGATAAGAAGAATGCAAAGAATGGATGCAAGAACACTAAAAATAGAGGGAAGATGATAGAAATAAGTAATAACAGCACCGTTCATGCTCTGGATTTAGAGAGATTTTGTTATGGCGTTATTTTGCAGAAGAGTTTAAAGCACTGCTTAACATTTACATGGTCTCACCTACATCACAGGTAGCCGTGCACATGTCTTTGGTGTTGATGACCGTGAGGGCAGGGGTGGCTCTTTCCTGTCTCGTTGGTGTGCTGTTCATCTTCTAGGCCTTTCCTCCTCCAGAACTAAGCAAAGTACAGATACAAGTTGCTTAGTAATTATTTTTGAAATACATTAAATTGAATTATGCAGCTACTGTTGCTTTAATAAGATAGAAAGCATGGTGAGGAACATAACATGGTTTTATTTTAGGAGAGATAAGTCTATGCAAAGAAATTACATGTCTGGAGGGATTAGCTCAGTATTACTTAGAAAGTTAGTGGCTGGGTTTATTATCCTAACTCAGGGATCTTGTTTATCTCAGACCAACCAAATCCCCAAAGTAATGCAAATGACAGAGTACATTTGGAAAATTGCATTCTCTATATGTTTACTCAGAGAAAACATAAGGCAATAAAATGTTTGCACAAAATGTTTGTGCAAGAAAGTGTTTGTGACAGAAGTCAGTGCTAAAACAGATTCTAAGATGGCCACCCAAACAAATGTTTACTTCTGTCAGCAAAGCAAAGCAAAACAAAACCTAATTTGGTATTTTGAAAGCTTGAAACACAACAACAGTTGTTTTATTCTTTTTTGCTGTTTCCAATACTTGTATTAACCTTTTGGAAACTTTGCCTTTCTGGTCCTCCTCAAAGGAGGGGTCAATCGCATTTAAGAGCAAGACTTCCTAAGAAACACTGTAAATTGTAGCCATCAGTTAGTTTGCTTCTCTTTAGGTACAAGGCAGCCATAAAGATATCAGGAATTTACCTGCAATTTTGGAAGCATGTTCTCTGGACTAAAGACGTTTCCAATGATCAGTAATGCTAGTGTTGCCATGGTCCCAACATTCTGTGGATGCAATAGGCTCTGTGGAGACACCGCAGTTCGCAAGCTAGACCAGAGCAGTAAAAATAAGACTGCATTTTGACCAAAAGCAGTGAGTACTTGTTGGGTCAATCATTTGAGAGGTAGTAGCAACAGGGACTGATAATTGAGTTACTCTCAGTGGTGCCATGAGGAAAAGAAGGTGGTTGTGTGATGTTACACACTCACGAGGAGGAGGGGGATGCTGATCATAATAATAGCTACTGTTAAGTACCTGCTCTAGGCCAAGGACTTTTTTCCTACCTATATTCTTTTTTGTCTTACTAATTTTATTAGGGTGACATTGGTTAATACAACTATATAGCTTCAAGTATACAATTCTATAATACATCATCTGTATATTGCATGGTGGGCCCACCACCCAAAGTCAAATCTTGTTTAGTCACCATATATCTGACCCCTTTTATATTTTGCACACTGGAAGGAAGCATTGAAAGTAAACATCAAAAGTTTTTCAAAGGCTTTACTGCCAGGGAACAGAAACAGAAGTTGGAAGTTATCAGAGGGGAAAATATATTCTTCCTTTAAAAAAAATGTATCCTTTTCCCCTGCCCACACCACCATTTCAACACTACACACGACAAAAGTTATGTAATTGATTTTCAGTGTCATATGTTTTTGTGTTATTCTGGAGTCAGCATGGGCTGCAGTCCTGCGGGGGGTGGGCTGGGGAGTGTGGGAAGGGGTAGATGAGGACAAGGATGGCATCAGCACAACTGAGTATAGGTCTAGAGGGTGAGGGAGCCCAGGAAAATAGTCTTGGAGGAGGAGAAGTGGGGCACCTGGAATGACCCAGGGCTATGCGAGAAAACAAAGGGAAGAGACATCCCAGCGTGGAGCCCAGGAGTTTGAGGAAAGGCAGATAGGAGAGCCAGGTTTCAGTTCTAACCAGAAATCATGAAACTGCTTCTTGGGGTAACTGACTCCTACCTTAAATAATAAAAAAATTCATAAATCAGCCTTATCCTCCAGGAACCTACCACTGAACTGGGATTTATTGGGGTCAAATGCTAAAATTTCTTCTTGAGTACTTTTCTTGTACTGGGAGTATCTCTGAATTGACCAGTCATGCTTCTGGGAAATCCAAACTGGACACCTGGGAAAGGGAGGAAGAATGCAAATGTATATCTGGAGGGAGTGTCTTTTTATCTTCTCTTCAGCGGGAGAGTCAATAGCATTAACTCCTTTCCTCTGAACTGAGAAACTGCATCCAGAGCCAGCTAATGGATGTTCTGTAAACCTGTGTGTGACAGCAGCTCAAGAAACTCGCCAGCACATGCAAAGCTGAACTGCCCGGAAAGCCGTGTGGGAAATGGAGACTCAGTGACCTCACTGTGCAGTCCGTTTTCTGCAGAGTGTATTTCTGCTCTCTCTTGGGCACACTGTGCTTTACAGCAACTTGAACTAAAAGTAAATGTAACATGTGGATTAATTTTAAGAAGTTGAAGATGGTCCTATTATTTAGATTTTTACTTTAAATATTAATCATAATCAAGACCTCCTCAGTGGAGAGAGAAAAAAATATATGTGTATGTGTGTGTGCATGAACACAGCATTAACACACCGGAGAGAGGGTGACATGAAAATTGGTTGTATCACCTTAAGCAAGTTGCTTAACTATTCTAGATTTAATATCCTCATCTATAAAAATGACAACACCTAAAACGAGGCAAGCTCTGGAAAAATGTTGAGGAGCCACAGTAGTGAATGGGGGCTCTTATTTGACTTAAATGTCTACAGTTTTTAAAAAATTTTATTAGTTGACATATAACACACCGTTTTCAGATGTACACCATACTGATTAGACATATATGTAACTTACGAAGTGATCACCAATAAATCTAGTACCCATCTGACATTATACAAGTACTATGATATTATTGACTATTTTCTGTATGCTGTACTTTATATCCCATAGATATTTTGTAACTAAAAATTTGTACATCTTAACCCTGTTCCCTTCTTAACCCAGCCTCCAAACCCTTCCAACTGGGCAACCATGGAAATGTTCTCTGGCCCTGACTGGTGTGACTCAGTGGATTGAGTGCTAGCCTGCAAACCATTCCCAGTCTAAGGCACATGCCTGGGTTGAGAGCCAGGGCCTCAGTAGGGGGCAAGTGAGAAGCAACCACACATTGATGTTTCTCTCCCTTTTTCCCTCTCTCTCTCCCTTCCCCTTCCTAAAAATAAATAAATAAAATCTTTTAAAAATGTTCTCTGTATCTATGAGTTTGCTTCTGTTTTTTTTTTTAAAGATTTTATTTATTTATTTTTAGAGAAGGGAAGAGAGGGAGAGAAATATCAATGTGTGGTTGCCTCTTACATGACCCCTACAGAGGACCTGACCTGCAACCCTGGCATGTGCCCTGACCAGGAATCGAGCCAGCGACCCTTTGGTTTGCAGGCAGGTGCTCAATCCACTGAGCCACACCAGCCAGGGCTGCTTCTATTGTGCTTGTTCATTTATTTATTTATTTAGATTTCATATATAAATGAAATCATATGGCATTTGTGTTTTTCTGTTTCATTTCACTAAGTACAATACTCTCTAGGTCCTTCCATGTTGTTGCAGATGGCAAGATTTCATTATTTTTTATGGCTGAGTCCTGAGTCACATTTCATTGTATATATGCACCACTTCTATACTCCTTCATCTATTGATGAACACTTAGGTTGCTTCCATAACTTGGCTATTGTAAATAATGCTGTAATGAACATATGAACAAATATTTTTTTCAAATTAGTGTTTTGGGCTTCTTCAGATAAATATCTAGAAGTGGAGATGCTGGGTCCTTCTTTGCCACTTGTTAGAGACTTTGTTGTAAAGTCTATTTTGCCTAGTCTAATACTCATCTGACACCATACATAGTTCTTACAATATTCTTGACTGCATTCCCTATGCTGTACTTTCCATCTCTGTAACTATTTTTAAAATTGGCAGTTTGTACTTCTTAATCCCTTCCACCTTTATCACTCATTCCCCCAACCTCCTTCCCATTTGGAAACCATCATTTTTTTTCTGTGTCTATAGGTTTGTTTCTGTCTTGTTTGTTCATTTATTCTTTTAGATTCCACATGTAAGTGAAATTTATGGTATTTGTCTTTGTCAGACATAGTTCAGCCAACATAATACCCTCTAGGTCCATCCATGTTGTTGCAAATGACAAGGTTTCATTCTTTTTTAAGGCTGAGTAATATTTTATTGTGTTTATGGACCACCTCTTCTTTTTCCATTCATTGGTTGAAACACACTTTAGTTCCTCTTATATGTTGACTATTGTAAATAAATGACTATTGTAAATAATTCATTTATTGAAAGACACTTTTGTTCCTCCTATATGTTGACTATTATAAATAATTTACTATTATATGGTAAATATAGAGGTACATATCTTTTTAATATGCACCCCTATATTTACTGTTTCCCAGAGCATCTGTGCCAATTTACAATCCCACCAACAGAACATGAGGGTTCCCTTTTCTCCACATGCTCACCAACAGTTATTGCTGGTATATTGAGAATAGCCATTCTGATAGGTGTGGCTTCTTATTTATATCCTTAGTTGTAGATAGTCTTCAGGTGGTTCTCAGTGACAGTTTTCTATGGTTTAGTTGTAATTTTAATGTGATCATAGGAGGAGGTGAGAGCATGGCTTCCCTACTCCACCAGGTTCAATATCTATAAATTTTGCATCTCTGGTATGTCTCATTCTCTGGGGTTTTCTTCGATCCTTCCCTTCCCTTCCCTTCCCTTCCCTTCCCTTCCTTCCTTCCTTCCTTCCTTCCTTCCTTCCTTCCTTCCTTCCTTCCTTCCTTCCTTCCTTCCTTCCTTCCTTCCTCCTCCTCCTCCCTCCCTCCCTCCCTCCCTCCATCTCTCTTTCTCTTTCTTTCTTTCTTTCTTTCTTTCTTTCTTTCTTTCTTTCTTTCTTTCTTTCTTTCTTTCTTTCTTTCTTTCTTTCTTTCTTTCTCTCTCTCTCTCTCTCTTTCTCTCTTTCTTTCCTTTCTTTTCACAAGTATTTATCAACTCTACTAAGCGATAGGCATTATATTGTAGGTATTTAACAAAACCTTCCATAGGAAAACCCGTTATGTGCCCTAGGATAATGCCATTATCGTCCTTAAATCCTTTTGTGACTTCCTGTTTATTTTACAATGATAACAGATACCTACATCCTGGCTGAGCCAGCCTCATCTCACTCCGTTGCCACCTTGCTCTCATCCCTCTGGACTTCTTTTTCACCATGCTGTTTTGTTGCCACAGGGACTTAACACAAACCATTTCCACTTTCTGGAACTTTTCCTCAGCATGGCTTTCCCTTCAACTAGTTAACTCCTAGGCATCCTTCAGATCTCAGCTCAAATGTCACTTCTTTGGAAAAACTTTCTCTGGCCCTTCTCTTCTGCTATGTGCTTCCATAGCACTGTGCCACATTTATTCAGTATATTCTCTAAACTTACCATATTTATGTATTAAGCTCTACCAAACAACAAACTCCATAAGAGTACACATTGTGTTTGTCTGCTTCCACCATTGTGAAGCCAGTGCCTCCCCCGGTGCCTGAGCCATGATGATAAGTGCTCTCTCTATATTTATTAGTTGAATGAATGTGTGAATGAATGAGTAGATCCACCAAGGAACTTGGTGGAATTGGCATCAATTCTTGTCCTTGTCTGTGACTGAAAAGATTTTAATAAGCTCTTCCTCCTTTAAAATAAAAAAATAAAAATCTGTGCACTTCTGTAATTCATAAATGGACTATAATAATGAAAATAATTCTTGGAAGACAGTTTTTTTTTTTATTGTGAGCTTACTTAATACTTGTAGTCTATTATTAACCAGAGGTCTGTGGCTGAAAAGCCTGTAGTTCTGAGACAGCCTCCAGAGAATTAGGAGTTTCAGGCTCTTCATTAGGATGCATATTGTTTAAAGAAAGAAAGAACCCCAGGCTTACAATACACTCTTTCAAACACGACTGTTTGAGAACAATGGTCAAGACATTTAGTTTACTTCCTAACAGATGAGATTTAAATAAAAAACACGCGTGCATTCTTGGGAAAATTACAGTGGTTGAAAATTTAGAAGGGATGGAGAGTTGGCCAGTAATGAGAAAATCCCAGGAAATTGATTAGGGTGGTATTCAGTTGCAGCTTTTGTGAGTAAAGTTGACAGTAATGTTACATAAATTTTAACCTATAATGCATATTCCTACAAAAATTCCACTGTGTGGAAGGTATATGAAAACATTGAATGAATTGAATGCTTTTCTTTAAACTCAGAGTCTGATTCCAAGTTTGGAAATGTTTATTATTTTTCAGTGAAAAAAAAAGTATGTCACAAAAATCAGCTTTTTACTAGAGTTGGTATATCAGCTACTGTTTTGGGGCAAATTAATATGTGAAATTACCACTTGGTCACTATCTTGTAATTTCAATAATCTTACAAGTATAAATTGATTATCCATAACTCACTGAAAACATTCAAACCCAAGTTCATTTGAAAGTATGTGTTTAAAATCCTTTAAATTTTTCCAAATTATTTTTAAATCTTAAATTACTATATGTATTGTTGGGATTTCCCACTGGGCGTCAAATACAACCAGGAACTTCTCAGTGGTATTCATATTGTTTGGAAGAAAATAGAAAGAATTATGTAAGAAATTAAAAGCAAGTGAAGTAGATTGCCTTTATTAAATCTTATCTTTGGTGGGATGTTTCAAATAGTTTTTGTTGCTTTTTAATTGGGAAGGCCTGAATAACTTTTAGCTTTTCATTCTTGGAAAGCTTATTCCTCTCAAGCTTTTAGAAATAACTCACTAGGTTCATAAAAATATATGTTGCCATAGTTTTAACATAATGGCTGATATTAACTATTCTAAGAAATAAGAAATATTAATTATCTGGATATTAACACAATAAGATAAAAGTATATTTCTATTTTTGTCTTCAAACTGCTTCTTAGGTGGTATTTAAATGTTGAGAAATGAAATTTATAAGATTTAGATACAGTAAAAAGGATGTAGGAATATAAAAATATGGAAAGAGAAATATTTCTTCTTTTACCTTTATTCGATTTGAAATCAAGTAGGTGAGGGGTAATATCAGTCAGGCTTTTCTGAAGAAACAGAACCAACAGGAGAGAAAGAGGCTGTATAGATATCTGTGTCTATAGTCTATATCTTTACCTACCTACCCACATATGTGTATTTTAAAAGAAATTGGCTCACATGGTTATGGGACCAGTAAGTCCGAAGCCCACAGGATGGAAACTTGGAGATAGTTGACACTGCCATCTCAGGCAGAATTTTTCTGGAAATCTCAGGTTTTGCTCTTCAGGCTTTTCAACTGATTAGATGAGGCCCACTCACATTATCGAGGATTATCTCTTCACCGAAGGTCAACTGATTATAGATGTTAGCCACATCTACAAATACTGTCACAGAAACACCGGAATAGATCAGTGTTTGATTAAATGACTGGGCACAAGAGTCTACCAAAGTGAACACATTAACCAACACGAACACCAAATTGCTTATTAGTCTCCAACTTCTGATCTTGCCCTTGATAGCAATTCAATTCACATTTTTAATTTAAATTTCAAAATAAGGCAGTTTTGAAAACTCTGGTACTTGTAATAGTTGTTGTCTTTGTTTAGCTGCTCACTGTTTAGTCTTTTGTTGTATATTGGTACACTCATCTAGAATTATAAAAAAGAGAGTAAATAAAGCTGACTGTATCCATTCAGGTACTCGATCAGCAGGTTGAGTACACAAGATCCCTTTGACAGTCTGGTAAAACTTAGAAATCCTTCTCAAAATAATGTTTAAATAAAATAATATAGCTGAGGCCTGGCTAGTGTGGTTCAGTAGATTGAGCACCAACCTGTGAACCCAAAGGTTGCTGGCATATGCCTGGGCTAGTCTGCAATCAATGTCTCTCTCGCATGTTTATGTTTCTCTCCATCTCTTTCTCCCTCTCTTCCTCTCTCTCTAAAATAAAATATAAAGAAACTTTAATATTTAAAAAATAATATGACTAAAAGAAACATTTATGTTGAAATGTGACAAACTAAGTTTGCAATATTGCAAAATATGTCTTTATTATTTATTGAATAACAAGATCTAGCTCTAGGTTCAATAGCTGCCATAATTTTATAATGGTGATGAATAGAAACAGTATTTTGAGTTTCAACAGTAACTCTGTATATCTGTGATTTCTATTGTTGACAGGCACAGATACTGCCAATACCGCAGGGATGGGTACTGCAGTGCATTCACAGTTGAGGGATATGTAGTTAGAGGTCCATGAAGAAAAGCTGTCATGTTTTCCCAACCAAGGTCAGAGTCCTCTGGTTAAGAACCAGTTCACTCATGAGAACAACAACAAAAAGATGGTTTGACCAAGACTTAGAGATTATCTATGGATTTAATTTCTCAAGGGTTGCACTAATGACAAAAATAATGATAGCAGTAGCTAACTCATCAGTTATTAAGTGCCAGACACTATTCTAAGTGCTTTATATATGTCACATCACATCAGTTTTAGAAAAGCTCCATGAGGTACGATTTTACAGATGCACAGAGAGGTAGTTACTTGCTTATAGTCATGCAGTTCTTAAGTGATGGAACCAGGTTCATTATGGTCTTTTAACTAAAATGCTATTTAATTAATAGCTGGTTCCTTTCTATTTGTCTGAATCTTGTGGTAAATAATAGAAAGACAAAATTATGTGAAAAATCAATTTTAGTGAATGTTATGAAATTCAGTTTAAATACATAAAAGTTTGCATCAAGTGTTTATTAATTTACAAATTATAACTAAATTGTTAATGTTAGAAGCACAAGATAGAGAAAACCCATGCTTACAAAGAAAGTCTATGGCTGTTAACTATTACCAGATTTAAATTTTTTATACTAAAATTCTGGTAGTTGCAAATGTGTGTGAATTTTTTAATAAGGTTAAAACATTTTAACATTTATTGTTACATAGTTATTTGATTCTGTTGGAATTCTAGAACCACTTCCTTGTAAAACTGTCAAGGTCTTAAAATTTGTAAAGATTGAAATTTAGGAAAAGTAACATCATGTTAAAATATGGCTACCATATTTAAATTCTAAATATTTTTAACTGTAAAAACACTGCAAAAGAGACAATCTACAATATGTACTGACTTTTCTACAGAGTCAAATACCTTTTCTCCTCTCTGAAAGATTTAATGAATATAGGACTACTATTTTAGAACACACAGAATTTAGTCAACTCTCAATTTTCCAGAGATAGAAGATGTGAGACGGCGTGAGAAAAGTTTACACATTTTATAACAATATGAATGTTAATAGGAAACCCTGAATCTTTAGGCAGTATGTCTTAAGAGTAATTGACCATTTATTTAATGAGATATAAATCACTGTTTATAAAATAAATTTATATTGGATATCTAGACATCCAAGTTTGTCTTTTTACGTATAACTAATTTTCCCCTTTTGGTGTAAGTTTTCACTGACCTCAGTTCAGTTTTCATGCCAGGGATCAAGTTGTTTCATAAATTGATGACATGTTGAGAAAACTCAGAAATCACATTTTAAAAATTATCTGAGCTTCATTGTATATGAGCTTAATTGAATATATATCTATACACTCTATGGTAGAAGGTGGCGAATAATGTTTGTTGAAGGAGTGAATAAATAAAACAGTGAGTAAGAGAAGGAAGAGTAAACTTCTGCCAACCATAATTTTTTCAATATCCTCTCCTTTTATAAACCATATTGACATTGATTTACTCATATTTTAAATTTGTATTTTATTTTTTATAATCATAATGCATATTCGTTTTTTTGCAATTCCCATTAAAATCAGATCATTCTGTTCTAACCATGAAATTACTTATGGGGATTTTACAAATTGGGTGTCTAGATCCCATTTAATCTCTGTATCCTCTTAAGAACATTTGAAAAAATAAGCAAGTAAAATGAAATAGGCTTACCAGATAAATGAAGAGATTTGCATGAAAGGGAAGGGTGGATTTCTTTTCATTGAGTACTGCAAGCCAATCATATCTTAACTGCATGTAAGACCAATTTCCTAGAGACCCTGAGAAAGAAGGAGATCAATGAAGACCAGAAACTTCTGTGAGGCAATAAGGCACTCCTCGAAACTGCTTAATGTCATGAGTTTTTGTGATGTGGATACTTGGGGTATTTCACTCCTAATCCAGGAAAACATTTTTATATGTTTAGAATATTTTCCTACACAGGCAAATAAAATCTTATTTTAGATATCTTGTCAATGTAGTAAGTCAAATACAGTAATTAGGCATATATTTTTGGCATTTCAAAATATAGACTGTGTGATATAAACTATAAGAAATGTAAACATATGCCTGTATTTAATGTCATTTTTCATCTCTTAAATTCTTAATAATGGCATTTCTGCTCATTTTGTTGTATTTAAGAAATGGAGAAAACATGAGGTAAACTGAATCTATGAGGCAGGAGAGCAATCAGTTAAACTGGGTACCAAAAATTAGAAGCAGATGTGTTCAAATGCATAATTTTTTGCCCTCCATGATTAAAATTGTTACCAAACTAAATGATGCTAGGTATGCACTCAATACAATAGGACATTTTTTAAAAGTTTATATGTCTTATTTGGCGGAATGTATAATATAAATGGGAGATTAAGAGTGACAACATCACCTTTGTTTCTGGACTATAAGTGTGATTCTTGTAAGTTATAGGTAGTTTGTAATCCAGGTGTGTTATAAATTTCACATTCATACCTGTTTTTCACTGATTCTTCTTTTTATTTTTATTTTTTATAATGTTTACTCTTTTTAAAAAAATATTTTATTTATTTTTAGAGACAGAAGAAGGGAGGAAGAACAGAAGGAGAGAAACATCAATGTGTGGTTGCCTCTCATGCACCCCCTACTGGGGACATGGCCTGCAACCCAGGCATGTCCCTAACTGGGAATCAAACCAACGACCCTTTGGTTCTCAGTCTGGCACTCAATCCGCTGAGCCACACTGGTCAGGGCTGATCCTTTATTTTTAAAAATGAGATTCTTTCAACAAAGAGATAGTAAGTTCATTGCAAGGGCCCTGTAATATAATCTACATATAATTTATATATCTAATATGACTTTTGACACATTATCATGTTATAAATAATTTCTCTCCTAGATCATAAAAATGCAAAAAGAAAAGTTTTATAATATAGGCAATTCTGACTAAATTTTTAGTTTTTTAATTCAATAGTGGTGGTCAGCTAAATTTTTTGAAAAGTTCTTATTATCTTTAAAAGTGCTGGTAGACTATCATCTTAAAAAATATGGACCACATTCTCTTACATGTTAAATTAAATATCTTCTGAGTTCAGAATTCCTGTATTTGATAATAGTTCATTGATTCTCTCTTAGGCACCAGAAACTGCACTGTGAACTTGCATACAGAGATGAGCTAAACACTTTACTTGCCCTTAGGGAAACTTGTAAGCCATTATAGTAGATTGTGATAAATGTTGCAACAAAGAAAAATGAGTTCAGTCGGAAGCTGGGGCTGGAGTTCTGTTTTAGGGAGTGAAGTGCTGGAAGAAGGCATGGAAGAGAGGGCTCCAGAGTGGATATAGACTTTAAGTTATGACATAGTCTTTGCTTGACTATGTCATAGCTTAAATGTGAGATTTATCTATCAGTCCTCTGTAGTTAATAGCAATAGCTCACACCAAGAAATGCTTTGCATTTGTTTTCTTTGTATTTCTGATTATGGCAAATAAAGCCAGTTGGCACATATCTCAGCTGCAATTTTACCAAAGATTTCCATGGTACATCAGATATCTGTTGACCTTTACTGGAAAAAAGTAATAGTTTGCCACTCCCTGCATATGGTCAGGTGTGCCGAGACGAGTTGTGGCAAATTCATGGGTGACATGTTGACGTGTGTTGGGTGTGATTCCGGAAGAGGGGAAACAGTTGCCAAACAGACACATTGTGATGTGGTGCTTTCTTTCCCAGCCGTATAAAACCTCCCCAAAGGTCATGCTCTATTCTAAAAAATGGAAACAGGCAACAAGCTTATTTTTAAAATGTGTTCCCCTTATATTTACTTTCAGAGAGTTTTAGCTATGGAAGTACTTTACCTTTCTGACTTCAGAAGCACAGGTAGGAAAATACAGTTGTGAATGTGCAAAACACAGAATTTATTCTTATTTGTTATTTATTCATTATTGCATTACTTGTTTATAAGATAACTGTAAACCTAGTTTTGCTCACCCCTAAGGATAAAAAAGGGGGTAAAAAGCCACTAAGCCTTTAATTTTTGAAAGGTTGTAAATATAACATTAAAAGAGAAAATAACACTCATTACATTTTCAGTTAGTTGCTGTTTTTTAAAAACATAATTAACATTAAAATCTAGCATGCTATGTTGTGTTGGTTATTACTTGATTTATGAATGATAAATTTCCAGTGAGAACACATGCAAAATGGTTTCACTGTGCCATTTCTCAAGATTGTCCAATTGAAGCAAAGCTGTGTTATTAATTATAAAACTATGAGGTCATATTCCACAATAGGGACACCCCTCCACAACATTCTGAAATGTTTCCATTCCAGTCTCGAGGAGCATGGCCTTCTGCTTAATACAGATGGTGGTTTCTATACACTGCAAACTGCCAAAGACCCACTTATCTCTGTCACATAAAAATGGGCATTTCTCAGATTCAAAAAATGGAAAGACATCCTGTGTTCATGGATTGGAAAACTAAATATTGTTAAAATGTCAATAATTCCAAAAGCCATCTATAGATTGAATGCAATCCCTATCAAGATTCTTATGGTATTTCTTACATAATTAGAAAAAAAGCACTCCTAAAATTATATGGGACCACAAAACCCCCAACTAGCCAAAAAGATAGTGAGAAAGAAGAGCAAAGCAGGAGACTTAACACTTCCTCATTTCAAGTAGCACTATAAAGGTATAGTTATCAAAATGAACAAATAGATCAATGGAACAGAATCGAGAGCCCAGAAATAAACTCAAGCATATATGGTCAACTAATATGTGACAAGGAGTCAGGAATAGCCAATGGAGAAAAGACAGGCTCTTCAATAAATGGTGCCAAGATGAGAGGACAGGCACATAAAAAGAAAAAACAAAACAACTGGAACCATATCTTATGATGCTCAAAAAATCAACTTAAAATGAATTAAAGATTTAAATGTAAGACCTGAAACCATGAAACTCCTAGAAGAAAACATGGTAACAAACTCTTTGACATTTGACATGGGTGTTGGTAATGAATTTTTAGATATAACCCCTAAAGCACAAGAAACAAAATACAAAATAAACAAGTAGAACCACATCAAAATAGAAAACTTCTGCACAGCAAAAGAAACCATGAACAAAGTGAAAAGAAAACTGATGAAATGGGGAAAAATATTTTCAAACCACATATCTCATAAGAGGTTAGTATCTAAAACATAAAAACTCAAAGATCAATAATAACAAAACAAACACACACACACACAAATAACACAATTAAAAATGTGTAAAGGACGTAAGTAAACATTTATCCAAAGAAGCTATGTGCAAGGCCAACAGGCACACAAAAAATGCTGAACATAACTAGTCAATAGAAATGCAAGTTAAAAACCATGGTGAGATGTTACCTCACACCTGTTAGAAAGGCCATCATCACAAAAGACAAGAGAGAACAAATACTGACATGGACATGGAAGAAAGGGGACCCTTCACACTGTTGGTGGGATTATAAATTGGTGCATTCACTACAGAAAATGGTATGGAGATTCCTCAAAAAATTAAAAATAGAACAACCATGTGACACAGTAATTTCACTTTTGGGTATACATCACTTCTGGTTACATATCCAAAGAAAACAAAAACACTTCATCAAAAAGATCTTTGTACCCCCATGCTCATAGCAGCAATATTTATAATAATAATAAGAACATGGAAACAGGTTAGTTGTCCACTGATGGATGAGTGGATAAAGAAGTTATAACATTTATATATATGATAGAATATTATTCAGCCATAAAAATTGAGCAGATCTACCATTTGTGACAGCATGGGTGGACCTGGAAGGCATATGCTAAGTGAAATAAGTCACAAAGACAAATGCTGCATGATCTCATTTAAATGTAGTATCTAAAAACAAAAACTAAACAAAAAGTCCAAACTTACAGAGAGAAAGAGATCAGAAATAAACTCAAGCATATATGGTCAACTAATATGTGACAAGGGAGTCAGGAATAGCCAATGGAGAAAAGGCAGGCTCTTCAATAAATGGTGCCGGGATGAGAGGACAGGCAAGTAAAAAGAAAAAACAAAACAAAGTTTTGTGGTTACTAGAGGCGAAGGATGGGGGTGGGGGAAAACTGGAAGAAGGTAGTCAAAAGGTATACTCTTCCAGTTCTAAGGTAAAAAAGTACTAATAGTTCTGATCACATGAAGAATTTTTTCTGTTTTCTTTTCTTTCCATTGTATCTGTATGAACAGAGTAGATGGGTGTTAGCTGAACCTATTGCAATCATTTCACAGTATGTCCAAATTAAATTGTCATGCTGTATGCCTTGAAGTTATACAGTGAGGTATGCCAATAAATTCTCAATAAAACTGAGAAAAAATGAGCATTTATCACATCTGATTTAGGCTGCCACTTTAAATAGTAGAGTGGCACATTAAAGATTGTATTGTGTCTTAATTAAAATGCAATTACAACAATAATTTCTTCTTCCTCTCTTATTATGCTATAAAAAATAGACTTTTAGATAGTGTAAATGGAAAATATAAGGAATTGTTGGCAATATTACACCAGGCAAAAAGAATCAGCAAAGCAAAACAACAACTCAAAACTTTAAAATTTGTATGTACAGGACATTTGTATGTCTAGGACTTTTAAGTAATAACTTACATTCTAAATCTTTTGTTTGTGAAATTTTAGTGGGCACAGTGGTGACTCAGCTACATGTGGGAGAGAACATAACTTTCCATCATACAGGTCATTTTCTATTTTTAAAATTTTATGTAAATAAATGAGAATAATAACACTTTCACCACATAGACAATGTATTTTAAATAGCAGGTTATGTCATTTGACACCCAGTGAATGGTGTGGTAAATAAAATTGTAGTCATTATTCTATTCATGGCGTATTTGTGGACACTGAGGCTTGGCTGATAATTTTTGAGAAACAGTACTCATATTCTGCCCATGGCTTGGATTCTGCCCATGGATACCACACAGCAAGACTCTGGCACCACAAGAAAATTGGATGTCAAAAGCTTAAGGTAAATTGCCCTGAATCATAAAGTAAATGAATATAGATTGAAGTCTAAAATATTTAATTTCTTTATCTGAAAGTGATAGTGTTGTGCTACATTTTTATAAATCCTGTATCTTACAATTCTGCAATTCTGGAGTGTCAGAAGGAGGCTAAAGTATTTCCCTTTCTGCAGTGAACACCCAGGGTCTCCCACCTAACACTTCACTGGACTGTGTTATAATTTGAATGTAGGATTTCTCTTTTTGTGTGAGGAATTGCCTCATATGGATACAGCGGGGGAACCTCAGTAGCCTCTAAGCTTCTGAAGAAAGGGAAAGAAGGATGGGAAATCTGAAGCTTTCTCTTTTCATCTACTGAATGAGACAATTCATCTATAACCTTGAAAATCATCAAAATGTAATCGATCCTCCAAGTGGTGATGGTTAAAGCCTTATTTGTTGTACAGTTTTCTTTGATTAAACATTTGTTCTTTTGTTCTTTTTATGTAGACCAGAGCCACTGGATAGGTACGAACAGGGCTTATACCCAGAAGGGTATACTAGCTGCCTCTTTAAATTTGGGTTAAAATGTGTTTTGTTTGTCTTATTTCCATGGAGAAAGGTGAAGCTCAATCCCCGTTTGGAATAGTGAACACAGTGATGGGGACGGCCCACAGGCGGTGCTCAGTGCCGGTTGCCCTGGTAACAACATCTCAAACCTTATACTAATATCTGGTGTTCTTAAGCCTAACAGCTGGTTGTCTACAGAAAAATTTAAACAAGGAGTTGAAACACAAATGGGAATACCACAAAATAAAAGTGTTACTTAGGAGGAATACCAAGAAATAACCAAGCTAATTCAGGAAATTAGATGCATCTTGCAAAAGAAATATATCAGGGATTTTAAAAAATAATGTTGTTCCTAAAAACTAAACTGAAGATTGAGTTTAAGTTTTTTATTATTTTTACAAGCAATCGACCAACACATTGGTAAGACAAAAGATAAAAACTAAATTTTGGAGAATTTAGAATTTTTGGAGTCTCTGTAAATCCTAACAGAAGTGGCAACCTGATTACCAGTTCAGTGAAATCTATTACAAATTTAGGGTTAGGTGTTTGAAAATTAGAAAATGCTCTGGCCTTCCCTTAGGAGTGGTGGACTAATAACTTTCAATTTTTTATTTCCATTCTTTGAATTAAACACGTTATCATTATATTTGAAAAATTTGAGGCTATTTTTTATTTTTAAGGTTTGTTTTTACTTCATGGAGTCACTGAATACATATTAGCATTAAAGTAGTGCTCATATTAAATCATAACCTTAACACAAATAAAGAATTTTGGCATCAATATTGCTGTTCATTTTGAAGGCCATAGGATCTAAGTATTCACAAAAAGTTGCTAACAGGGAGTTGTGTTAATCTTTTAATCTCTTAAATTGGAAAGTTTATTAAATTTCCAGTCCCTATAGTTAAAAATGTTCATGCTATACCTACTTTATACTAGGTTATAGCAGACTATCCAAATAGAAATAGGTCCATTAAAAAAAAAAAAAGGAAATCTACCAAAGCTAAGCAGAGGTCAACTTAACAGAAACTTTCTATTAAATAAAACTACTGGCCTAATAAAAGTGTAAGACTTATTCTGAGTAGATTTAATAGGCAGAACAAAAAAAACTAGTAGGAATGAAAAGGGAATTAGACTTTTACTTGGTATGGGGAAGGACCACTTAGAAATTTTTTTCCAAAATGGAATGAACAGTCCCTAGAGGTCACAACTCCTCACTGCGGTCCAGTCTGGTGGGCCACTTGCCAAACATGCCCAGTAAGAGATTCATGTGGAGTTCAATAACCGATAAGCTTATGTAACAATCTAAGACTTAGTCTTCTTGTTTAGTCAGTGCCACAACAAAAATGCAGTTATTTCTGAACATGCATTTTGTTTAATGCCATTCAGAAAAAAATAAGAGAATACTTGACTGTATTATTTCCCACCTGATGAAAAAGTTTTTCCACACGGTAAGACATATCAATGATTTTTTTCTTAAGAAACACATTTTCAGGGAAAATTTTCAAATAATCTCATCCCCTACGTTCTCAGTCACATGGTTTCATTGGTTACCTTTTGAACCATTCCAGTTTCACCTTTTGGAAGCTGTTTAAAGAAAAACAAGAAGGTCCTGAGGAAAGGTGGTTTTGATTGACTTGTAGTGTGTATGTAGTGTGTAAATATGCAGCCTTTAAGAAGCCCAAAGAGATCCAGTGAGTGGGGAATGTCTGGAGTTTCAAGGGCAAGCTTTAGTCATTATTGTTTAGAATGACTATCTTCATGAGATAGTCAAAATCATCTTGTGTGTGAAATTCTGGAGTGAAAAACTCTACAAAAATAAAAATAAATTTTGGTCAGAGCTGTTTACAATAACTGTGTTAGAAAGATGAGAGAAAGAAGAGAACCCATTTAAGACAAGGTGAAGAACAGGAGGATGTGTGCTGGAAGCTAAGGAGAAAACAGTTGTCCTTCCTGGAGAACCATTTTCTACTGAAGAGTAGGGAATGATACAATCAAGCAGAGCCATTTGAACTGAGCTCTGAGAAGGTTAAGGATGAGCAGGAGTGATAATGAGTTTCTGCACATTGCTAGTACCAGATCTGAGGTTAAATGTTGAATTAAGGAGTAATGAGTGGCTGGAAGAGGACACTACAGGTATAAACTACTCTTCAAGAAGCTTTCCAATGAAGGAGAGAATGAGTATAGTTAGAGATTTTATTTTAAATAAGAGAATTTTGTTAGGGAAAATTGCTAAGGAGAAATAAATACACTAGTTCTTTCTAACTAAACTCTAACTAGTCAAATTCAGAAAACAATTTATTCAAGTAGTGGGGCAAACTTTTACAAAAGAAAGGAACAACAATCAGAGGTGGAAGAGTTTTTGGAGAGAGGACAGGAATAAAAGACCTTTTCAAGTCTAGATATGCAAACATATGTTTATAAAATATAGCCATTCATTCATTCATTCACCTATTATATGCCAGATACAGCTCTTGATGTTGGAGATACAGCCGAAAACAAAACAAAACTAAAAAAAATATATCTGCCCTCATGGTACTCATATTTCATGGAGGGGGTAGACAATAACTGTAAATAAAATAGATAGCATGTCAGACAGTAAGAAATGTTATAAACAGAGAACAATAAAGTGATAAAGGAGATGAGGGGGCAGTAGAGGGCTGTGTCAGGGAAGCCTCAGTAGTAAGGTGGCATATTTCAGCCAAGACCTGAAGGAGAAGAGGGAAGTGGGCCATGTGTCTCTTGGGGAAGAGCCTTCCAGGCAGACAAGAACTTGTGTTGGGCCCTCAGTTCGAGGATGCCTGGTGTGTAGGAATAACAGCAAGGAGACCAGCATAGCTGGAGAGGAGCAAACAAGTGGTGAGGGGTAAGAAAGAATCTCTGGGTCAGCTCATATCAAACAGAAGGGGCTTAGGCTTTCGTGTTGGGTGATATGCACAGTCAGTGGGCAGTTTTTAGCGAGTAACTGACAGGCATACAAGGGCTGCTGTGTTGAGAGTAAAATGAGTTAGGAGGGTGCTGGGATGGAGGGGCAAAGATGGAAGGCGTGCAGCAGAGCAGAGCAGCACAGATGGTGAGAGGAGGTTGGTTTCTAAAAACACTTTGAAGGTAGAGCTGACTGGATTTGAAGTTAGGGAGTTAGGAGCAAAAGAAAGGAAGCCAGGAAGGCTGCAAGGTTTTTGGCCTGACAACTGCCATTACAGACTTACCATTTGCTGAGATGGAGAAGACTGCTGGGAAAAAAAATAGAATAGCCTTTGTAATTTTTTGGAAAGATCAGCCCTACCTATGTGGGCTTTCACAAAACACACATATCTACTGGGACCTTTTTCACATTCCGATCTGAAACTGAATTGTTGAAGTTTTGCAGTTTTATACTGAGTAGAAGCCTTGCACACGTCATTACTTACAAGCACTTAGCACAGAGCAGGGGACATAGTAAAAACTCAATAAATGTTAGCTTGATTAGAACTTTATGCAATGCCATGCTGTGTTAACAATGTTGATGCTGTTCACATTTATCAAATATTCTGCTTAGGTATCTTGTTTGTTCTACTAGATGGAAACAAACAATAAAAGGAGGTGATATATTGATATTATTTCTGCAATGCAAAAGTAAAGCAGAATAATGACAAATAGTCCCCGGGGAATTGGTAATTATTTTTTTATTAGCTGCAATAAATAGCTTGCTAAAAACAAAAAACAAAAAACAAAAACTTTTTTTAAGGTGATTTCCTTCTTTCTATAGATGAAAAGCTGTAAGCCCACAGATGTTAAATTGATGGAATAAAATACATGCTAATTGATGGAAAAGTCAGAACTGGAACCCAGAATTCAGCCTTCCAGTCCTCAGCCTCTTGGACCACAATATTTCTCTTTTGTTGTGAATGCAAAGACCATCTGTGCAGAGGTTCTATGTGTTTTTAAGCAGCTGATTTTAAACTTATCAGAGCTATAAAGGTTTTTTTTTTTACATTTCATGATTGTGCCTTTATTTGATGAATGGACAGAAAATAAATAGAAGTCAACAGTGTGAGCAGAGCTGTCATCTTCTACTCAAAGTGAAAAAAGAGTCAGAACAGCTTCCCACCCACAGAGCAGAGATCTAGAAATGTGTGAGTAATTCAAGTCACCTGGTTCCATGGGCTCTGCAGGTGTTTGTAACACACGTTCTTTAGTGGTAAATGGTTTCCTGGTGTTTCATTTAGTCCTAGTGTCACTGCATAAAGAAGGAAATCCCAGACATCAAAGTAAGAAAGATTAAAGGATCCCAGCACTTTAGAAATAAGACATTGTCAGCTCTACCTTTTGCTCTCTTGCAATGCTCCTCCTTACCCAACCTCAAGCTAAGTGACCAGGGCATTGCACGCAGATCTGGTGGGCAGATGTTGGAATTTGTGTTGGCTGTATTACAAGTTGCCATCCATACACATCTACACACATGGATGGGGGCAAAGAAAGTGGATTGGGGTTGATGCTAAAACACTGGCATCCACTCATGCAGAGATGCAGAGGCAGGGGGTGCCCTAAGCAGTGCTGTTAAGGTCTTTAGTGTCATTAGACTGGGGTGCTGGGGTGACATCCACCTTGGGTGAGGACAACCCTACGTAATAGAGCCCTGTCCATAACGCCCATCATATAGGTTGCTTCATGGCCATGTATTTGGAACTGCCTTAAGTAATACTAACAGAAACCCTCTGACCTTTGGTTGTTAAGTAAACTTATTAATTCAACATTTAATGACTACTCTATGCCAGGCACTGTGTGCCAGGCTCACGCACATGATCGTTCTGGTGTTTGGGAATAAAAGTTACACGGTTTGGCAGTTTCCTCAGACATGCTGGGAGAGAGGACAAGCTCAGATAGTGAAGTAAAAGGACTGACCTGCAGCAATGAGTAAAATATTAATGTACATGGCAGTAATAAAGCTGCCAAAGTGCTTTCACCCCTGTGTTTGCATTTTGATGTTGATTGAGCCAATAAACCTGTGGGGTGGAGAAAGCAGACACCTCCTATAAGCCTGCTTGGTATAAATATATATAATATCCCTGATTGAATGAGCAAAACCTGTAATTAGAAAGTAGGGTAATAATAAGCTCATCACAGCACAATGGTTCTCAAAGTGTGGTCTCCAGACCAGCAACATCAGCATGAATTCAGAACTTATGAGACATGCAGAATCTCAGGCCCTGCTCCAGACTTAACTGAATCAGAAACTCTATGGCTAGAGCCCTGCAATCTGTTTTCACTTGTCCTCCAGGTGACTCGGATACAGACTGGCGTTTGACAATCACTGGTCTGGTAAAGAACTCAGGGACAGAAAACCTGTGTTGTGGCTCCAGCACGTACTGCCCTAGATCACCTCAGAGTTGCTGAGCAGATATCCTCACCTGAAAACTGAAGTTAACAATGCCTACACATTTTGGAGTGATGGAAATGTTTTGGACTAGATGTAGTAGTGGCACAACATTGTGAAGGTACTAAATGCCACTGAATTATTCACTTTAAAATGGTTAGTTTTATGTCATGTGAATTTCACATCGATAAATTTTTAAAAAAAAGCCTGCCTAGATAGCCTCCCTAATTGGATGAGAGAATGTGTGTGAAGGCTCTTTGCCAACCTGAAGGTGCTATACAGGTGTGAGATTATGAGCAGGCTATTCAGAGAATAAGTACCCTCAGCTACTTCTATTTTTCCTGCAAAAAAGAAAGAGCTCTGTCATTTCAATTAGACAGACACTTAGTAATTGCTGTGAAACAGTGTGGCATTCTAAAGGAAACATGTCTTTACGGTATCTTTCAAACAGCTGTCATGGGATGAATTTGGGGTGGGATGAGGGGAATGCCAGCTGCAGCAGACTGGTTAATATCAAGAGATGCAGCCTCACACATCCATTTCATACCTGCAGTCCCGTTAGTTCATGCCCCACCCAGAAAAATTAAGAGACTCCATGTACTTGGAGATTTTTAACTGAGTTTAATATCAATTGTCTTTCCCCTTGTTTGTCCATTCCAAGGTAATGGAGTTCCTGTGAGCTCCTTGAAGAGATAGGTTGATAGCGTCATCACCACCTGGGTTGTGACTACTCACAAAACCAATGGCTTATTTTTGCCCTTATTTTTGCCCTACTTCTCTTGAGGGATCTTGTCTTATTCATCTTTACCACCCCTAAGATGCCCACATTACTAGCCCTTTAGTAAATACTCGATGGCAATGGCTCAGAACAGGTGTTTTCCTGTGGGCTCCTGCAGGAATTTTCACTTAGGAGACTTGGGGATCAGAGGCTGGAGCACTAATTCATAAATCCAATGAACTGCTGGCTACCTCCGTGAAGCAGAATGTAAATAATCCATTGTGTACAAGCTCAGAAGTTTACTCACACTATCAGAGGTCTTGTCAGCCCGGCACAACCCTATCAGAGTTTAGCTTTTCCGCCTCTCCCAGGTGAGAATGGGATCAGGAGAGAATTTTTATTTCCTGTTGTCAGGACGTTGCCTGTGCTCTGTGTGGAGAACCAAGCAATTTCAGATTATGTCTGGAGCTGGCTGCTCCTGGAAGATTAGTTTTAGAATTCTTCCTATGATACAGGAATTCTTTAGCTATCCTTTAAGATTTCAAACATGCACAAAGGGAGAGTGCAGTCTGAGTTAACCCCCCAAGACCAGCCTGTAACTTCAACAATTTTCCACTCATGGCTAATATCATTTCATCCCCATTCCCCAACTCATTCCCACTTTCTGAAGAGCATTTCAAATATATCCTACACATTGTATTTCATCCACAAATATTTCAGTTGTTTAAGAGTCATGAACTTTAAAAATATAATTGTGATAGAGTAGATTTCTGACCAAGATGGAGGCACACTGTGCCTCCTTGCACAACCAAAATTAAGGACAACAAAAATTTAGAAACAAAGAAACAACCAGAACAGACAGAAAATTGAACTGTACAGAAGTCCTGACAATCATTCATCCAGACCAGTAAGAGGGGCAGAGTCGGCGGCTGGTGGAGAGGGGTTGTAGCAGGAAAAAGTGGTGGCTGGCAGACCCTGGGTGCAGGCATGGGGAGGCAACGAGCAGACCCAGTAAGGTGTGCAAGGCAGCTGGCTGTCTGCAGTCACACTTTTGCACGTAGATAAACCAGGTGAAAACCAGCAGTGAGACAGACCTCACAACCCAGGGCCCCAGTGCCAGGAAATAAAGCCTAAAAGCACCAATTGAAAACACTTGTGGAGGTTGAGGTATCGCGAGAGACTCCCAGCCTCACAGGAGAGTTTGTTGGAGAGACCCACAGGGTCTTAGAATGTACATAAGCCCACCCACCCAGGAACCAGCACCAGAAGGACCAATTTGCTTGGGGGAAGTGCAGAAGGGACTGAAATCTGACAGAGTAGGGCAAGCGCCATTGTTCCCTCTCTGACCCTGCCCCCACATACAGTGTCACAACTCAGCGACTGGGGTGCCCACCCTGGTGAACACCTAAGGCTCTGCCCCTCATTACATAAGAGGTGAGACCAGACCAAAAAAAAAAAAAACCAAAAAGAAAGATGGCTTAAACGGAAGAACAAATCAAAGCGCCAGAGCCAATACTTTTAAGCAACCAAGAGTTAGCCAACCTATCAGATATACAGTTCAAAGCACTGGTGATCAGGATGCTCACAGAATTGGTTGATTTTGGTCGCAAAGTAGATGAAAAAATGAAGGCTATGCTAAGTGAAATGAAGAAAAGTGCATAGGGAACCAATAGTGATGGAAAGAAAACTGGGTCTCACATCAATGGAGTAGACCAGAAGGAAGGAAAAAACATACAATCAGAAAAGAATGAACAAATAAGAATTTTTAAAAATGAGGGGAGGCTTAGGAACCTCCAGGAGATCTTTAAATGTTCCAACATCTGGATTATAACGGTACCAGAAGGAGAAGAGGAAGAGCAACAAGTGGAAAACTTATTTGAACAAATAATAAAGAAGAATTTCCCTAATCTGGAAAAAGAAATAGACTTCCAGGAAGTCCAGGAAACTCAGAGGGTCCCAAAGAAGTTGGACCCAAGGAGGAACACACCAAGGCACATCATAATTACATTACCCAAGATTAAAGTGAAGGAAAGAATTCTAGAAGCAGCAAGAGATAAGGGGACAGTAACCTACAAAGGAGTTCCCATCGGACTGTCAGCTGATTTCTCAAAAGAGACCTTACAGGCAAAAAGGTCCTGGAAAGAAGTATTCCAATTCATGAAAGGCAAGGACCTACATCCAAGATTGCTCTATCCAGCAAAGCTTTCATTTAGAATGGAAGAGCAGATAAAGCGCTTCTCAGATAAGGTCAAGTTAAAGGAGTTCCTCATCACCAAGCCTTTATTATATGAAGTGTTAAAGGGACTTATCTAAGAAAAAGAAGATAAAAAATATGAACAGTAAAAAGACAGCAAACTCGCAGTTATTAACAACCACACCTAAAACAAAAGCAAACTAAGCAGACAACTAGAACAGGAACAGAACCAAAGAAATTGAGATCACATTGAGGAATAGCAATAGGGGAGTGGGAGGAGGAGAGAGGGGGGAAAGGTACAGAGAATAAGTAGCATAGATGGTAGGGGGAAAATAGACAGGGGGAGGGCAAGAATAGTATGGGAAATGTAGACACTAAAGAACTTATGATACATGGACATGAACTAAAGGGGGGAATGTGGGTAGGAAGGGGTGTGCAGGAGGGAGGGGAGTGAAGGGGAGAATGGGACAACTATAATAGCATAATCAATAAAATATATTTAAAAAATAAAAATATAATTGCCATACTATTATCAAAAGCAGGGGTGAACAATACTACTTGAATATCATTAAATATCCAGTAAGTAAAATTCTTGAGTGCTTAAAAGTTTGGAAATTTGGGGGGAAAATAATTACAATTAAATTTTGAGATTTGTAATAAACATCAGTAGTTGGTCGCTAGTGTTCTGTAAAGTGACACGTCGATTAAGCGCCTAGGTAAAGTGTAAAATCATTTTGTAAAAAGTACATCTGCAAAATAGCTGTCGTTTCCAGGAGCCTGTTGTCTTCAGGGCCTCAGAGAAACTGGTCTAGTTTGTAGAGAAGTTCTAACAACTGTGGCATATGTTAGCCAGAGGAGAATTTTTGGCTGGTGAGATGGTGAATTCAAGGATCCACGGCTGGACTGAGGTTATGAGGGGAGTTGTTGAACTCTAGTGAGAAATGTGGAAAGCTCATCCTCACCACACCCAGGTTATGCACCCAAATTCCCAGACAGTTTTTGTATTATTTCCGGCAGTCTGTCCTCAATGAAAACCATACCACTCTATCACTGGAAACACATTTTCCCTTTGATTGGATATTAGTTGAAGACTCAGCAGTGAACCAGCCAGAGAGCGGGACATGGGTGTGTATTATAACCCCATCTCTGTACATCCAAACATTAGATAAACAATGGAAAGATTCCCCCGCAGAGGTTACCAGGACAGATTGCTGGATGTTACAAAGTTCCCTCTACAGCTTTCCAAACATATGTTGGCAGTTGTGACAGAGAGTTAATTTGTCAGTACTTAAGATGTTCACTACTTTGAAGACAAATAGCTCTATGAATAGTTTCTGTTAAATATTAATGTTAATTATTATTATGTAGCCAGTAACTGCTTGATTAATGCTCTAACTGATTCCTTCTATAAAACTGTTTTGGAGACCTGTGATTTTTTTGGAAGGTTTGCAGAAAGCAAAACTGGACTTCTTAGCAAATTTGCTGTTATTTATCAATATTTTTATATAAGAAAGCCATTATAATATGTCTTGGAACCATCATTTCTAAGTTGTAAACAGCTTTCAATATACCATCTATAAAAATTCAACTCCAATTCTTGAGTCTATGGAATGTGCAGCCTTATTTCAAGAGCTCATTCCTAGCTTTTCTAAACCATCCTGCTTGAAACCCCAGGAGAATCAGGTCTGCGTGAATTAGAGTGTGCTCAAGCATGGGAGATGAAAAGCAGCACAGGACCAGATCCTGATGTTTTTGATCTGCCCTCGCAAAAGAGCCTGCCTGGTGCTGGGTTTTGTAATAAAACTCACTTCATCTAAGGTTAACGTGGAGACAGCTTGACTTGCTTGTGTGCGTAAAGCTCTGCTGATCACAGTCAAACCCAGGAAATGTTACAGTCAGGCTGTCATCTGTCCTCTCTGATACCTGCTGTGCCCAGGTCGGGCTATGCCTTTCCTCTTCCTACAAGGAAATCCAATCGCTCTGTTCTCTAGACTCTGCAGCTAAACTGCCCAGAAGACTTATAGAGACACAATCTTTTCAAACACAAATTGGCATCTCTGCCTAGACTCAAAACATGTATTAAACATGTAACTTAAAAAGTTTAACCTGTGAGGTAGAGTTCCTATTTCTTGAGTCTTTGCCATGCAATAGGCTTATATCATTCTTTCATAAATATCAAATATAAACTTAGACTGAGCTGAATAAAGACCTTTGAAAATTTCTCTAAGATTTTAAACTTTTGAGTAGGATCTGAAAAATGTATGTATCTCTACATTTCAATGTGTGAGATTAATGACAGGAATTGGATAGGTGTGCACAATAACTATAGACATGGTTTAAAAGGAATTGGCTCAAAACTAAGAGGCATTTGTCTGCATTTTGTGTGTGTGTTTGTTAACCTGCCTGGGGAGAGCCTTGTTAACTCAACTTGTTTAGAATAATAATCATGTTAGACATCAAATAAACATGTTAGTGGTGGCATTCCATGGGGCAAGCATTTGGAAAAAGGTACTTTAGTTTTTTATGTCCTGGTTGTTACATTGCTGTGACTAAGGTGTATCAGGAAATTGAATCCCTTTATTATTCCACCTATGTATCTCCAAAATGATACAGGAAGCCAGCAAATGAGTTGCTCATTTCTTCTCGTTTCTTTGCAAAAACACCTCATGGTGATAGAGGTCAACTAGGGACACTATCAGATATGATCTACCAATGGGAAAAATATTGAGAGGCAGAGATGAAAAAAGTTAGAAAGAAGCATTTTGGATGGAGTGTCACATTGATCCCCGGAAGGACCCAGTGTTACAGTTCCCACCCACCAAAAGGTTTAAACAATGTTGGGGGGACAGTTAGGAAAGAGGTGCCATACAGAATCGCTGCTGTGAATGGCGACTAGGACAGCATTACTGCTGTGGCAGAGACCACTGATGCCACTTAGACACCAAAGAGCTTACTTTTCACTTAGATCGGCGATCTTCAACCTTTTTCATCTCACGGAACATATAAACTAATTACTAAAATTCTATGGCACATTAAAAATGTTATTTTTTGGCCAATCTGACAAAAAAGAAGTGTAATTTTGATTTGTGTACACTGGACAGGTCTTGTTGTGTTGGCTGTTGTCATTTGTTTTGCTTGAAGTCTAAGGGAAAAGACATCAGTGCCCCTAACTAAATAGTCAGATATTGCTTGTTTTAAAAATTCCTGTGACACACCATCATGTGGCGGCATACTCCTTGAAAATTGCTGTATTAGATAATTTATATTTTCTAATGTGAAAAATATCAGCCACAAAAACGTAATGTAAAATAACTGATGATAGCACTCAAAGCTGTGAATCTAAACTCAACATGAAACATTGGAAGTCAAGTTGCCGGCTGGAAAAGTACTCATCACCCAATCCCCCCTTTCCTTAAACACAATGATGCCCTTAGGTATATAGATGCTGGTTATAAATGGTTTATGCAGATCTTATTTCTTAAAATCTATTAAAAATATCTATAAAATCATCTCTTCATTTTCAAATCCTTTCTTCTTACCATCTTGTGATGGTACTTTCATGTGCATTTTTTTTTTGTCAATTCAATGGTATAAATTCCCAACCACTGTTTCAACAAAATCACATTCACTAATTCATTACTGGACAAAATGTGGAATGCTAAATTATTCCAGTCATTATGTGACCATTGCAGATACAGATGAAAGATGATTCTCTAATCAAAGAGTTTAGTGAAAGCAAAGAATTCAACAGAGCATGATATGTATCACGGTGCAGATGAGCATGAGGTGTCAGCAGGGCACAGATTACTAGGGGCCTTCCCATCAGCTTGGAGTGAGGAGCCATCCTGGAAGTTTTCCCAAAAGTCAAGTTACTTGATACAGTCTCTGAGTTATGAGTTGGAATTATGCTAATGATTAATTATATGGAGGAAAGGTGTTCCTGGCAGAGAAAAGTGTTTGCAAATACATAGTCATGAGAGAGTGGGGCTGCCTGTCTCATGTGCACATAGCCTGTGGGGCTGCAGTGTCTAATTCAGGTGCCAGCAGCACGTAAGGATCACATGCCGTGCTAAGAAGGAAAATGCTTTCTGTGTATCTTTATTATAACATAGCTGTCTTCTTTGATTAAAACAAACAAACAAATGAACAAGAACAAATGGGACAGAATTCAGATAGGATTCCAAACAGAATTCTAGAATCACTTTACTAGTAGATATGAAGAGAAAAAATTGAAAAATGTATAGAATTATAGACTGGCCCCAACAAAGTTGTATAAAACCTCTATTAACTATATGGCTAATGAATTTTGTTCAATTTGTTCCCCTAGATTTCCTTAACCAAACAGTCATGTGAGCTAGGACATATTTACCACAGTCCTTGGAGGGACCCTTACTACCTTAGCTGCTCCCCACTTCTCTTCTCACTTTCCCTCCCCCATCTCACATTTTAAAGCTCCGCATTTGCTGCAGTCTGCTGGAATGTTAGGCCAGACACAGGGGTATTAGCTAGACTCTGATGCCAGCACATTTGGAGATCTTTAGTGATGAACAAGGGCCAAGAAAAGAAGCAATAAGCATACAGAGGAGCATACTCTTTGCACAGGCTGGAAGGACCAATGGGGATGGAAGAGGTGCCTTAAGCCCAGAGACATGATTTCATTTTTTTTCATTTAGTAATAAGTCACCTGGTCCCTATTGCATTATTACAAATGTTCTGGTCACCAAACAAAGCAGATGCACTGGGATGTATGTGGTGTCAGGGACCAACGTCTTCAATGTGTTTTCTTTGTAGTTACTAACACATTGAGTATGTCATTACAAGATGTACCCCATTCCTGAGACTGAGATTTGAACACTAGGGTCACATAAAACAAAAGATTCTGTCATCTGGCTCAGAATTTCCTCCTTTTTCAATCCCCTAGCAAACATTTAAATAGAACTTTTTTGATAGAAGTGGGTTATAAGCCAATGAGTGACATCCTTTGCTAGACCTAAATTTTCTTTGTCCTTGTGTGTGTTCACCTTCCCTCCCTTCTTCCACACAATAAGGATTTAAATTGGGCCCTGGGTAGGAGGCTGAAAAGACCATGTGTCCATTGAGATATTAATTATTTTTTGGAAAAGTATTTTATTTTGATAAACAACGTGTGGCCGTATAATTGCTATTATTAGACACCAAAAGTCAAAATACAAGCTGGTGCTTTTCAACTCAATCATTTTTGAATGTCTCAAATACATGAGTAGCCTTGGCTACTGTAATTTCCTCCATCAGGAAGTCAAGCAACCACTCCCCCTGGATACTTTTCACCTTGTCATTGTGTTAGAAACTCTGAGACTGGTTCAAACTCTCTCAATTGTAGTTAGTCCTAATCTTTGGAACCCTGAAATGGTAATATAAGTGTGCATAGAGTGCTCCTTGCATGAATATGTATGTGGGATGTGCATTACCAACTGAACATACCAAATAAATAAAAATGAAACACAGGCACAAAATACACATCATTTAACTGTTACAGGTTATGAAATATTGGCTTGACATGCCCAGAGAAGAAAGCAAGCTGAGAAATGAGAAAAATAAGGATTTTTAAAAACTGTTTACATGAGATAACACCCATTCCTTTCTCTTAGTAATAGACAAACCTGCTTATCTGAAGCTCAGGAGTTCAAGTCCTCCATGTTGTTGCACATATAACTGGCATCATAGTTGCTCTGTATATCAGCAGTATGTAATACCATAATGATTCCAGTCCAAGACTCTTCTCAGACTCACTGTTTATATTTCTCGAAATGGCAGAGGCAGAAATAGATGACTGACTTAGACAGAGTTCTGTGTTAGAACTGTGACCCACCTCTTCATCCTACTTTTTTAATCAAAAGGTTTCTTAGTTGATTTGATCTTTGTGTTATCACTATTAAGTAAACCTCTTACTTCAACCATCTAGTTAATCATTCTGGGCAATGCTTCTTTTCAAATGATTGCCTCCCTCCCCAGCACATCTGGAGGGATAAAATGCTGTCTGCCTTCTTGATTGTGATTCTAAGTTTGAATGATAACTGTTGTATTTTCAAGCAATATTTGTACAGGGCTTCAGGTAGTTATTAAACAGAAATTAAGAGTCCTTTCTCTGCAAAGAAATATTGAGAATTATATTTTCCCAAGTTTATTTTCCATTTTCTCAATCAAAAAAGAAAGCAATCTTTTCCATTTGATCAGTTTCCATGAACTGTTTCCTCAGAATCAGAATAGCAGAATAAAATGTAGTGAGTGGCCTTCTAACAGAAGTCTAGCCTAACTCCTAGAGGAAAGGAAAGAGAATTAAGGAAGACTAGAGAGATATAAAGTTTGCTTGGTCTATACTAAATGAAATGAGCTAAGATAATAAACACTAGCTCAAATAAATAATTGTTGGAACAATAGATTGTTCATATGGATTGCTTCACTGATAGTCTGATTCTGTGAAAAAAGGTAACATTAAGAATCTTCAGTCTGAATTCTTGATACTCTTGTATGAAGCCCTAGCTCTAGGAAAACAGAGTTATTCCAAGCTTTTCTAATATGACAACCATAAAGCATAAATTAGCAAAGTATAAGAAATTTCACTTAATTTTGTTCCACATTTATTCAATAGGGTTCCTTAGATAACTCACACATACACACTACACACCCTTTCATATCCTCATTTCTAAACCTAGGATATTATAAATGAAAATGACTCAAAGTAAAATATTTACCAACAATGATCTATTCTATCATTGTAAAGATGGTCTTTCCTAAAGAGCAATTTTAAAGTGTGTTAAATTTTCATATCTCCCTAGACATTAATATTTGAACTTTAAATGCTATTTTCATTGGAAAGGGAAATTTGATGATATACCAAAAAATAAAAAATAAAAACACATCATCTATTTATCATAATTGATATGAGGAGAGAGAGTACTTGTTTTGTAAAGAGCTGCAGGATACAAAACACACAACCAGAAATAAACAAACAAAAACACCCCAAACCAGCAAAGCTTTGCATTGCTAACAAGACACAGGTGCACACGCATGAAGCTATGAAACAATGTAGCCACAATGGGTGTGTTGACGTCTCTGAGTTTACACTGTATTTCTCCCAAAGTTCACTGGTGTGTTTGTTATGCATTATTTTACTTTTTCATCTAATTTTAGAAATTCTCAAGCCTACCTCTAAGCACAGTGGCTAAGTAATGAGTGAAGATGAACCTGCCTGAAAATATTGTATTTGTTGTTGTCATTGAGTGTCTTACTCAGTATTGATGTCAGGGGACCAGTCCCTCACTTAGACCGATGTCCACATGGGAGATAACACTGAGTCCATGTCTCACGTAGAGCAGACATTGTCTGTAAAATATAAGATCTGTCTGGAAAGTGTCCAGCTATGTACTGTGAAAGATAGAGACATTTACTGAAGAAGGTTCAAGATACAAGAAACATTGTACATAGCACAATGATACCTCAGTCCCCTTCAAAGTAGGCACCTTGGGCCCTCACACAGTTCTCCCAATTGCCATCAGCTGCCCTGTCTTATTTTCCTGAATCTCATCCACAGTCTGAAATCTCTTCTTTTTCAAAGAAGATTTTAGTTTTGGGAAAAGCTAGAGGTGACAAATCTGGGCTATAGCGGGGCTGAGTCACCCAGATGATTTCATGTTTCACCAAAAATCTCTGCATAAGATGTGATGCAGGTGCAGGTGCATTGTCATGATGAAGCTGCTAATCACCAGTGACTCATAACTGTGGCCTTCTGAATCATCTGAATAGTTTCTACAGAGGAATGTTCCAGCTTAAAGCAAAATTTGATGCAGATTCATTGCTCTGCTCACTCAGTCATTTTGAATGCAATGGCCACACAGTACACATGCTCACTCAATGGCGTCTAGTGCCCCCACTGACTAGTAGAGTGAAGTGGTCTTTGTTCACGCATGCACCTTTCAGTCCACTCTCCTTGGCTGCCAGGTTACAATGAAGTTGTGTAAACTGTTCTTGTTATATTAACAGTGGCTTGACTTTTTCTGGACAGACCTCAATATAAGAGGAACCTTTAGTCTTTGCAACAACTCTATAAGCTGTATTTCCCTATCTTATCTGATAATATGACCACCAGGATAGTATTTATTAAAATACAGATACCCAGACCATATCTACTCCTATAGGAATAGAGTCTCTATGAGAAGACTGTGTAAAAATAGTTTTTAAAGAAATCCCATGAGGTTTTTATGATTAGGTAAGTAGGGAAATGTTGCTGAAGGTAACAATATGTCCAGCTTATCAAGGAGGAAACTGAGACTCAGTTAAGTACTTGTAACATCGAGTTCAATGTGGAGGCATAATTCAAAAGGCAGTGTAACTACAAAATTTTTCCTGGCACATTACCTTTCTGAAGGTCATGAGGTCAGGAAAATTTGTAAGGTACAATGCAAGTTTTATATTATAGACATTCAATTCTGAATTTGGAAGAAAACTTGAAACGATGTGGTTTCTCTGATTTGGTTAGAACAATTATATTCAACCAGTCACAGAATTTATAAAGGGCTTTATAATTATATATGAAATGTAACGGTTTCTGATCCCTGCAGCAAAAGCACTCCTGAGGTGCCACTTTTTGAGCATGAGATAGAATTGTTTTCCCCTATATATTCCAAATGAGGGGGGAATGCGTCAAAAACAAGCAAAACTTTTAGCCAGGTAAACTTGCTGCTTCAGATTTCTCTGAGTACCGAGACTACAGGGGAAGAAGGGTTAGCACTCCCCATCTACCTCACAGTCAGTGGTAGTAATGTGCGGGTTACAGTGAGAATGTGGTCCAAGTTCAAAGTGGAGAATTCCCTGGAATCTTCTTTTTGCTTAATGACACACAGAGAACAGAGAAGTTAGGGAGGCCCTTGACTTTATTTCACAGAATGATTGTTTAAGTGAGGTTTTCTGAATACATTGGGGAAGTTAATGGACCACTGGCAGAAATCCATCATTATAATTTATAACCTCGGCAGTATTAGTATAAATTCTCTCAGCTCTGAACTTTATATGAAAAAACAAAGGTCTAACAAGCGTAGCCTTAAGTGAATATGTGTAAGAGGTACTTATACACAAGTATATTCCAGACAATTTTAAGTATGCTACTCTAGTGTGCATAGCACAAATTGTTTTAAGGGAATCAATTTCCAGATCCTCAACCTCCATTGTTCTTTTTCTTAAAATTGTCTGGAATATGCTTGTGTTTACAATAAGTTTTGACATTTTATTGGGGGTTGGGGGGGAACCATTGTGCATTCCAAATTTTCTTTGCACTTCTGGCATTAGCCAGAGGTACAAAAAAATTTTTTGGATGACAAACTAATGTAGAATTTGGAATATTGGTTTAACAAAGATATTCTTAATGGTTGATTAGGGCATTCCAAATGCAAGACACTTTTCTTTCTTTGTTTTTATCATTAATTCTTTAAAAGTGAAGCTTGGTTCCAGTTGGAAAGTTCTAGATACAGAATATTCAAATTAGTTGTGGTGACTTTTATATTTTAAAACTTAACTAAAAGTTTTTAAGCTAATTTAATTTTTAAATCTAGCAATAAATATGTTGTGATTTAGGATCAATATGCATTGATCAGTTGAATGATGTCAAATTGCTGTGAACTTCATTTTATAAAATGCATAATGTTATATATCGTAATAACAAAACAGAGGTAAACTTACGCCAAAAATTTTACATGTCAAATGTGTGAAAAAACATTTGTTTTTCAAAATTATTTTAGGGACTAAACAGGCAAAATATGTATAAAGTACTGAACCAGTTGTGTCTGGATTGTAGTTGGTGTTTAATAAATAAATACCAAATAAATTATTATTGAATATTGAATGACTACCAAGCAGCTGCCTTAATGAAGCTATGGCACACTTCCAGAACGTCATGAAATACCTTCACTTTTCTGCTGGAATTTAATATAGCGCAATCCTCCTGGCCTTAAGTTCAGGAAGCCTAAAGATAGTACACCCTTATCCCCTAGAGGCAATTGTGGAATCATGGACAATGGAAAAGAGCGGACTGCACAGCCCGTGGCTTGCAGTGTTCAGCTACGCAGGAGCCAGACAGAGGTGATGCCGCTGGACCTCCTGCAGTTGCAGTTGCAGTTACAGGGCTTGAATTTGAAATTACCACCTTCAAGGGTAGCATGCCTGGTTTGTTCATGAAATATAGATCTGTCATATGAAATGTCTGATGAGGAAAATTAATCTTTTCTCTAACAACCTAGGGATAGCCAGCCTGATCTGGTTTCCCACATGTAACTGCCAGCCTTGTGCTGTTTCTTGGAGACCCCAGCTCCTTACTGCTACCTTCCCTCGCTCCAAATGTTTCTTATTCCTGCAGCTGGGTCACCACCTCCCCCATCCCCTGCAGGCTTTTTTTCTGCCTGCCCAGCTGATGATATTTTTCTGGCTCCAGAAAACTTCCGAGGTTGTAACAAACAGTGCTTGGGGGACAAAGGATTGTCCAGATTAAAACAACAACAAAACTAGGACGGTCTTGCAAAAATCCGGATGGGTGGCCACCCACATGAACAATTGGTGATATTTCCCTCTTCCTTTCTGCTCCCCTCTATTACAGGGGAACAATGCCATTATTTTGAAAACTGGGGAATTAAACTAAGGTTTAGTTTGGCCAAATGTCTATTCGATAGCCAGTACTGCTGAGATACCTGAAACACTTTTTCTAATTTTATTATTTTTACTGATCTGATTACTTCATTGCTGCATTTGAACATTCTAAGGAATGGACAGTACTTGAGAAATAAGAACAAATTCAATCCTAAATCTAAGTCTCAAATTAATAGGCCTTTTCTCTGCAGTTTTGAGAATAATTGAAAAACAATGCTGTTAGGTCACATAAGATGTAGTAACATTTCTTTTTCTTTTATTCATTAGAATATTATGTAATTATTATTATTTGCATCATGGGCTTTTGCTTATAACTTTAATTATGTTGAGTTTAACTGGACATAAACTGTTGTCAAGAAATGGAAGGAGAAACTGTTGTCCGCAGTCCTGTCGGTGGCTTCCGCCAGTGTTCTGTCATGACAACAGCCACAGCAGGACATGCTGTTGATGTTCGGAGGCTTCTGGAGAGAGAAGTGGCCAAGTTGACTTTTTAGTCTCTAATCCCAGTGCCCAGGTCACCACTCAAACACCTTCTCCATGTGCTCACTAAACTATCACTACTGAACGCTGAGTCGTGACACCTCGCAGGCAGGCCTGAAATCCCTGAGCCCCTGCTGCCGAGCACAGACCTGTGCCTTCACTAGTGGAAGTCTCTTGGCCTCTCTTCATGTCATTGCTAAAATTTTAAATAATTATTTCAAAGTAGCACAGAGTAAATGGAATGAAAAAATCCTTTATACTAAGAAAAAATGCTCATTTCTGATTGACTTTATTCAAGCTGTGTCCAGTGTGTCAATGTATTTACATTTTCTCTTTAGTTCATGCCATGGCTGTAATGACAACTAGCACTGCTATTTAGAGAAAACTTTTTTTTTCTTTTTTTGCCTAGGAAGGCGGTCAGGCATAAGTTCTTTGTGTTTTGACCTGATCCTGGATAGCTCTCAGACATCCTTAATTTATGGCCCATCATCATCTGCTATTATTAGGCTTCTCAAATGAATTCATCTCCTAATTGTGACCAAAGCTAAGTCATGAACGATTCTTCATGACGGTGATTATTCTTGGATGCTCACGGAGCCAGATTCCTGTTCTAGTGTTTCATTTTGTTTTATTTCCTTTATTTACTTATGTATTTATCCTCGTCTGAGGATATGCTTATTGACTTTTCTTTCATTTTATTTTATTTCATTTTTAGAGAGAGGGGAAGTAAGGGGAAGAGAGAGGGGGAGAAACATCAGTGTGAGAGAGAAACATTGATTGGTTGCCTCTTGCATGTGCCCCGACAGGGGACCAAACCCACAACCTAGACTTATAAATGATGACCAACTGAAGCACACTGGCCAGGGCAATTTTGGAGTATTTCAGTATGGGGCAAGTGGTTCAAGTCTCTCTCTAATTCTATCACTTGAATTAGAGAGACACAGACAGTCACTGTTCCTCAGACTGTTTACCCAAAGTCAAGTAAATGAGGAGTCCTAAAAATTCACTATGAACAATTTCGATAGCAGGTAAAATAAATCAGTCTTTTTACACATTTGTAAAATAAGTACCAAGGAAGCATATTATTTTTTTTGTTATTAAATGGAAACTTAAATTACTCAAATTCCCTTTTTGTTAGTCACAAACCCATCATCAAATAAGACCAGGAACAGAGTTTGGGAGCCAAAGTAAATGGAAAATAAAGATTTTCTTCATGAGAAAGTTTCTGAATGGACCTTTATTAATGTATATAATTCCCTTCAGTGGTCTGTTAATCGCCATAGTCATCACTGCTTAGAATCCTCCATATCAACTTTCACCAAGTGCTTCTTTTTCCTTCCCTCCCTCCCTCTGTCTCCCACTCTATGACACTTTTCAGACGTAGTAAAGGGGTTAAGGTAGGGGGAAAATCCTCAACAACAAGATGAAGAGTCCTTATACTTGGGTTGAAAATGTCTTGTTTAAAACTCTCTACTGAAAAATAATTCATTAGGCTGAAAACATGAGCATTGCTATGAATTAATGGGTCAGGTCCTATTTTCTCATGTTCTTCATTTCCTTGATAATGGCTAAGGCAAGGGGAACTTTATGGCTGAGTGGAGAGAGTTGTGCTGGGGGACTCTGATTTCAGAAGGCCAGAATGCCCCCAAATATCACTTCCTTTCCCTATAACCTGCTTCAATTAATTTGTGGCATCCTTTCTTAATTTTACACATACATAAAAGCTATTTGTTGGAAACAGAACTATTTTATAAGCAGACTAGAAGCTATGGAACATAGCCTGGCATGTCAATTATTAAAATTTATTTTTTAATTGTCAAAGAATTCTTCTCAATATTATGTTCTTGGATTCCATTCTAAGTATAAGTTCACATTAACAATAACTTTCCTTTAAAAAAGAAATCCTACATAATTTTTCTGCCTGTGTCATTTCTGTTTGAAGTCTATTAAAAGATATATTGCAAGGTAACAAAGCTACTTATTGTCTAATATATTTTCTCAGAAAAAAATGAGCTCAGCTCTAAGAGAAACTGTGAGAATTTTACTGTGATCCCATTCAAATAAAGGACTACTATGCACATTATTTTTATATTATCATCTGTATTGAATATTTGCAATTTCGATATTTTTCATTTCTTATCCACTAAGAGTGAGAAGATAATGTGCTTTCCACAATTTTCTGGATAAATAACTGCTTTTAGCAAACAACTTGGTTTATACAATATAAACTGTTTTTTCAGGAATGGAACCAAGTATTATTTCATATTCAGATGCTCTTGAAGATGTGTTGTTTGAAGTGCAAATTGCACATGATGTTTTAGGTGGCGTGTGTTTATTTCTGTTGAAAGAACATGTCCTATTTTTGAGGAAGGAAAAAAAAACTTGTAAGACATCAAATGTTTCTTGCAAAACAATTTGGTGAAATAAATGTTAATTAATAGGATCCTTGTGAATTGTATTTCAGTTAAAATGAATGGGTTTAAATATAAAGGGAGTAAAATGCTTGGGGGAAAGAGTGTGGCAAGTCAGGAAGTGGCATTTGTTTTGTTTTTGTTGGTTTTGGAGTCTTGAAAAATGGCATATTACTCTGAATCAACTTCATTCAGACTCTCCCCTAAGCCTAATAATAGAGTTCCAGAATGGGACACTAATAATCCAATTCATCGTACAGCTTTATCTGACTCCATTGATAACAACACAGGCATCAAATATTGCCACTGTGCAGTCCTTTAAAAGCACTTTCAGTTTAAAGTTAGTGGTTTTTCTAGTTTTTATTTTCTCTTGAGTGTAAACAATAAATTGTAATGATGCTAAAAGTATTTTTTCATAGAACCACATGTAAAATTTTCAGACTCACACATCAACTTCATATTTATTTCCTCTTACTGAAGATCATCCAGTCTAAATGAATACCATGTGGGAGGTTGAATGGATGCACACAGTGTATACACAAAAGCAGGAGAAGGGCATGGGAGAAAGGCAATGGTAGAAACAGAGAGAATGAAAGAGAGTCAGAGAAAGAGAGAGAAGGGGAAGAGGAACAAGCAATGCATGCAAAATTAGGCCATCAAACCTCATGTCGTAAGTAAAGCACTCAATTCATACGCATTATTTGAGTCACAAAAATGCTATCCCATAGTTTATATTGATATCATTAGTGCTTGTTTTAAAAACTACATAGCTTTTTTTCCTATTTTTCAATTAAAAAAGTAACTATGTATTACTCTGAAAGTCAGGGGGAAAAATGAACTGCCAAAGAAAGAAAGAAAGAAAGAAAGAGAAAGAAACCTCCCTGTCAACATGCCTCAAAATATGAGTGAGTTTGATGTCTAGTGTGACATTTCAGTTTATCAGCTCTCACACTCTGAAAACAGGGATGTTTTAAGTGGTCTAATAACTTCCAAGAGACAAGGAGTATATAACTGTAGAATCTGTTTTTATTTTTGGAGATGCTATGACACTGCTTAAGTAGCCTCCTGAATGCATAACTTGGTAGGGAAATGTAGGACTAGAAGTACTTTCTGCATAGATTGAAGGTGCAGCAGCCAATGGGGCTATTCTTATGTGTAAGGAGCCTGCTCTGTAGTTTCCTGAGAGCATGATGATGGGATTGGGGCTTAGCCTCTCTCTGACCCCTCAGAGTACTGCCGGGCTGTTCATCACCACCTTGGAAGTGGTTCTGCTCCTTGTCCACCACAGGCAGGGATTGTGAGGACTTACTCTTAAAATATACATTCCATAATTGGGTAGATGCATTTCAGGTTCTAGCACAGCCATTTGTTATGTTATTTGACCCTCCCCTCATCTTAGCGTAGCAAGTGAAAACAAGATGGCTAAGCTGTTTCATTCACACCTTAAATGAGTGGCACTATAGTTATACTGATTCTAAGCCCCCAAAGTCGCTTTTAAGAGCTCTCCTAATCAGTGCAAAGTGTAAATTTTAACTCCAAAGTTGTGTCAATGAAAATATATGAAGTGTCAACTTTACTTTTCTGACCATCAACAATCAATGTTCCTAAGGTTCTCAGTAAAGTATGTGTCATTATGTAGGATCTATGCTCAGAACATTATCACAATGGTACATATTATGACTTATTTTTTATCATAATTTGGAACAGTAACTTTTCATAAGTGTTAAAAGACCTAATCTACTTTGCTTTTGGTGTTGTTTTCCCACTTCATGACAGGCCTACCCTTGCAGCAGTGATAAGGAATGTGAAGTTGGGAGATATTGCCACAGTCCCCACCAAGGATCATCGGCCTGCATGGTGTGCCGCAGGAAAAAGAAGCGCTGCCATAGAGATGGCATGTGTTGTCCTGGTACCCGCTGCAATAATGGTAAAGATCGTGCTCGTGGGCTTCTTTCTTTTCACCTAGGAGATCTGGCGACTTAGGCTACCTTTTCCTTAGACTCCTGATATGTAAATATCAGGACTTTTTAAAGTCTTTTTTAAAAAAGAGTTTATTTATTTATTTTTAGACAGAGAGGAAGGGAGGGAGAAAGAGAGGGAAAGAAACACCCATGTGTGGTTGCCTCTCACACGCCCCCTACTGAGGACCTGGCCCACAACCCAGGCATGTGTCCTAGACTGGGAATCGAATCTACAACCTTTTGGATCACGGACTGGCCTTCAATCCACTGAGCCACGCCAGCTAGGGCATAAAGAATATTTTTAAATAGGCAAGAATTGGAACATGGTTTAGATAATATTACCTAGATTACCTCTAAAATCTTAATTTTTCTAAACTCTGGTAACCTTTTGTATTTAATATTGTATGCTGAGCTAAGATTTGCCCCATTGAAGAGTTAAGTGGAAATACCTAGATGTTCTATTCTACTAAACACATGAACAGATACATGCAAAAGTACTAAAGAAAAGAACCTGCTGTGATGTATCAATGCAGTTTTGAGTCCGTCTTCCAATTTCATACCAGTTTCATACCTTGATTCTTATACTCAAGATATCTTCTTTTGAAGGCTTTAGCTGGTGGCACACTCAGATGGTGATGGAGTGATTGGTTCTTCCAAAAGGAGATACAGGAATCTATTCCCCAGACACTCCATAAGCATGGCTTCACCCAATCTCAATGAATTTATCAGCACAAATTCAGCATTAATAATAAAATGAAGAACCACAGAAGTGTGGTAAAACCACTAAATAATTGCAGAAGGTGATAAGAAACATACACTTCGTCATGTAAACAACATAATCAGACTTATGTTCCTATATTTGTTCCTTTCCTCTGGGCATAGTCCTACAGAAAACACCTTGGACAGGAGGTGAAAGGAAGAGGACCTCATAGCATTAGAGATGCTTACAGTGCAGATTAGGATTGTATTGTTGATTAAACAAAGGGACCTGAGTTCCAAAGGTGGATGTCTGATCATACCTTTTAAAAGTATGAATAGCTAATATTGATTTAATATTTTACTATGTTACTATTCTAAACACTTCACATGCATTCATGATAACTTAGTAAAATGAATTCTATCTTTTTTTCTGATTTTTACCCAGGATTGCTTAGCATTGAGAGAAGAAAGATGCCAATCAAGGAAGCTTGGCTCAGGGAAAAATTTTCAATACTCAGTTTTAATAACTTTGTAAATGAGTGAATGGATAAGCGAATAGATAGATGATAGACAATAAATAGATAGATGAGATAGATGGTTGGATGGATGGATGGATACATACATACATAGATACATAGATAGATAGAAAGAATACTTAGATAAGAGCCACACTGTATAGAATTGAGTAAGACTAATGGCTTACCTGACCATCTCCAGGCATCTGCATCCCAGTCACTGAGAGCATCTTAACCCCTCACATCCCAGCTCTGGATGGCACTCGGCACAGAGATCGAAACCATGGTCATTACTCAAACCATGACTTGGGATGGCAGAATCTAGGACGACCACACACTAAGATGTCACATATAAAAGGTAGGAATAACTGCAGTTTTATGTTTACTTTTTCTTGTTTTATAAAGAAGTACATAAAATATAGTTCATTAATTCTATTGGTTTCAGGAAGATACAATGAAGATATTTTAAGGGCAAATTTTATTCGATCTATTAATTCTTAATTTTGAGGATGCTTAGAGCTTTCTGGAGTTTCTAAATTGTTAGAAAATATGTGCTACAAGAATTGCAGCACCCTGACCAGCCAGGACCTTTTCTTAGTCAGTCCTGTCTTATACATGGAATTTGGAAGACGGTTTTTACACAGGCATTTCTGTCATGTATAAAAAGACAAAGCATTCTGAAAAGTAAATGGGAAAATATTTATTTCACATGGTTAAATTACTGTGTTTCTTAGTTTTTCTCACCTTTCAGATTCACAAATTTTATTTGTGAACATACAATTCATAAACAACCAGATAACATACAATTCATAAAACAGTTTACCAAAAATAATTGCTTTCTGGTGAGATTATGTATGGCCAGAAATCCTCTTTCTTGTTTCAGAACCTTTGAGAAGCCCAATCCGTAATAATAGAATTTAAAAGTATGAACCTTATTACTAGTAATACATTTTGACAGCATGAGGCACATGCATTTTTAAAGGAAGTTTTTTCAAGTGTATTTTGTGGAGCACTATTCTTTCTAGACATTTTATGAATAAAAATGCCCTGTATTCAAGAGTTTTGTAATAATGTATCTTGCCATTTTTATTGTTGCTCTAGTACAGTTGTTTCCATTTTCTCCCCCACCACTTCCCCCCACCCATCCCCACCTCCCACCCTCGATTCTAACCCCCTTTAGCTTTGTATATGCATATTGACATTTTTGGAACTTTATAATAAGTGTTGGTATATTGAAGGCTCTGAGAAGTCCAGTGATGAAGAAAACTGGTTAACTTTTTTTAAAATTTTATCTTAATCATTGTTCAAGTACAGTTTTCTGTCCTTTACTCCCTTGAAAATACTGTATTTCCCTGACTTGCTTGAACACAACAATTATTTCCCCACATTTTCATGTTCTGCAGTGAAGTCATTGTGTAGGATACCTGACCTATTAGTCCGACCTGGGGTACTAATGGTCATGTGAATAGGGCTAGAGATTGACAATTCTTCTTCAGCTACCCGTTGTCTATACTCCCTAATGGCCTGGTCCTTTACCCCTATCTCCCATTTCTACTCCATCAAATTCACATGCATTTGTTAGTACATGAGCATTTCTCTTTATTGTAACAGATGACTATCTCACTGTATATTTTCAAATTTACTAGTTATTTTATATAATTATGTGTGTAATTTTATGATGGCAAGTAGGAAGAAACCTCATGCCGATGGCTAGTGAGTTGTGTCTATGCCACACAGTGGGACTAGTTACATTTGGTGTGACAGAAAATCCTTTTGAGCAGGATTCTCATACCATGGTCTGCAGGTCAAATCTGTCCTGCTGCCTGTTTTTTTTTTTTTTAAATAATCTTAATCTTTTATTATAACACAGACATGCTCATTCATTTGGCATTATCTATGGCTCTTTTTGCAATACAACAGCAGAATTTATATCCTACAACACACAATCTAAAAAGCCAAAAACATTTCCAATCTGGATGTTACCGAGAAGTTTGCTGACCCCTTCTTTATACAGGTTACACATCAACCCAGCTGTGATGTGTGGGCGCTCTTTGCTGACTTAATCCTTTTTCTGAATTAAATACGCACATTTATGCTCCCACACGTTCTTTATGATGGGTTGTTTGTTGACCCTGGGGCTTTCTGCCCTTTCTCTGTATCGCAATATTTTATAGACTGCATTTCTTCGGCTCCCCGTCAGATAGCTTGTGGCCACGTGGATATGGCTGTGTGGGACACCGGCAAGGAGACGAAGGCAAAAGCCAGGGTGTTCTCCCTGCCTCCTCCGGTGTTTTCGGCAGGGCCATTTCTCCTTGGGGTTTTAGTCCTGCCAGCTGGACCTGTTCAGTTCCCATCCTGGATCCTTTAGCTTGAATGTGGTAGTGGCTTCCTGCTGTTTTGCTTTAGCATCCTCTGGTACTTCTTAGTCCTGCCATTACCTGTGTGATTAGTTCACTGCATGAAATGCCTTTTATTTTGAAGAATCAGTTTCTGTTTTCCTGGCTAGACTCTGCTACATGATCTTAGAAGTTCTTGAGAATTTCACCTTCCCACTTGAAGCAGAGTTTTTGTACAACTCTCAGAAAGATCCCAAATTAATTAATTTGAAAGCAATTCATTTTGTTTACTTATTTTTTTACTCACCTCGTAAAAAATAATAATGATGATCAAGGAAATATCTAGAAGCAGACTGTGACAAAGTAAAGAGGAAGTGCAGTCAAGCTATTTGTTAAACTTGACATTCAGACAAATATAAAAATATACAATAATGGATTTACATGATTAGAGGGAGAGCCAGTTGATGTGAATCCAAGACATTATGGAAAAGAGCATAAGTAAAATATTTTTGTGCTTCTTTTCTGAAGTGTCATGGTGATATATTTTGGTCATCATCCCTGCAGGGCATGAAGGAGATCCCTGCCTACGATCATCAGACTGCATTGAAGGGTTTTGCTGTGCTCGTCACTTCTGGACCAAAATCTGCAAGCCAGTGCTCCATCAGGGGGAAGTCTGTACTAAGCAGCGCAAGAAGGGCTCTCATGGCCTGGAAATCTTCCAGCGGTGTGACTGTGCAAAGGGCCTATCTTGTAAAGTATGGAAAGATGCCACCTACTCCTCCAAAGCCAGACTCCACGTGTGTCAGAAAATATGATCTCTTCAGAGGAAATGCATCATGAGCAGACTGTGAATCTGTGCATTTAATGCATCATGGCATGGTGGAAAATAGGATTTGGATCTCAGAAGAATGGCTAATGTAAGGCTTGTGATAAAAATATAAGTCACAGAGTAAGAGAAAGAAGAGAACCGAGTTGATTGGAAAGGGTGACAATACAACCAGTGTGTTTCCATTATGCCGCTTGTTTATGTAAATAATGTACACACTTGTGAAAATGCAATTACTGAAAAAAAGCACAGTGAAAGTTACTGACAAATACCATGTGACTTTCAAAGATTTTAGGTTGTGCTGGAGGATCGGTTTCCTTCTGATTGGTGATTGTCTACAAAATAACCTAAAAGCCATATTTCTGTTCAAAGTTATAGTTTAACAAAATACTCCCATTATATCTTTGTATACAATAAGGTCTAAAACATTAAAAAATTGTTAAATAGGAAATGAAAAAACAAGCAGAGTTAAGTCACAACATGGAATCACCTTTTAATTTGGAACATTACTACTATCCAATTAAAGGCCTTGGTGGACAAGGATAAAAGCAGTTGATATTTTCCAAATTATTTCAAAATAATTGCAGGTCTCTTATCAAGGCCTTTAGAAAAGAAAAAAAATAACTTGCTTTTCTTCAAACTGCTTACTTATATTTTCCAGTATTTACTTCCACGTATACTTACTAAAAACCAATATAACAAGACAAAAGTAGACCATTCAGATTCTCAAGGAATAACATTGCATCTGTCTAGATCGTATCTGAGTCCTACCATGAATATATTTTATTTTCCCATCTCTTCCCATTAGCCATGAAAAGCACAGAGCAAAATTTTACATACTGCAAATCTTTTTAAGATATCCAAAATACATGGGCAAAAAGCTAATAGAGAGATCATTACTTCCTAAAGCTTTGACATGCCCCATGTTGCATAGCATTATACTGGTAAACACCTTGCTCTTCACATACTCTGCGGTACAACAGGGTGAAGCTGACCGTTCAGACTGGAGTTGTGTTGGTCCTGCACTGAAGCCAGCAGGGAAATGGGCAAAACTTTGTCAAGTATCCAGGTTTGGGCCACTCATAGATATGTCAGAAGCACAAAATGACCTTTTATATTTGAGTCCCAGTGTTGCACAACCTAAATGGAAGTTTTCTATGGGATTTGTTATCTCAAATATTTACCACACAGAGGAGCACAGTGTGAGGTCAATATTTGACCCCAAAGTACATATTTTATACCTTTGAGGTCCTAAAATAATATGAGGAGTTCCCACAAAATGGGCTCCCAAGACAGATAGTACATAGTAAATGTCCATTGCCCTCAATCAGTGTCCAACTGGCTGGTGCCAACGTCTGATTTTTCTGCACCAACCATTCTCTACAACAGCTTTTTATATTTTTATTATTGTTTTGCCAAAGATATAGTTTCTGTTTTCTGCATCCATTGAGATAAAAAAATATATAAGTGGAATAACTTGTAAAATCTACATATTGCTAACCTATAAAAACCACAAGTTCTTCATTCTTTGAAACCATTTTATTACCTTTTCTACTTTACTCACTTCTAAATATTATGTCTAGAGCATAAGGCAAAAAAGTTATAGCTGTTATTTTTGACCTTTCCTTTTATAGACTAAAAGTCTTAATTTTCTTTTACTTAACCCTCATTTTCAGTCTCAAATTCAAGTTCTTCCAGTAGAAATTGAACCAAAACCTGCATGTCTATTAAGAATTTCAGCTTTCCACATACATTTACTAGGATAATTAAGATTTACATTTTTCTCATATGTCTGAAAAAAACAGAAAAATTTCAACGAATCTATTCAAGAACCAAAGTCTGTACAAACAGGATTCTATAAGCTTGGCAACATGAAAATGGAACATTTGAGTCAAACATTTCCTATGTAACAATTACATTTACAATCTGGTTTCTTCATTATTTCCCTTACAGACATCCCTTCAAAAATTATTATTTGAAATAATTTATTTACAGGAAATGTTAATGAGATGTATTTTCTTATAGAGATATTTCTTACAGAAAGCTTTGTAGCAGAATATATTTGCAGCAATTGACTTTGTAATTTAGGGGAAATGTATAATAAGATAAAATATATTAAATTTTTGTCTTTGAAAAATTGAATTCAGATTTTCTTGTATTTTGATGATGGGAAAAACTTTCACAGAATCATAGATTCTCAAAGTTCAACTGGACTCGATCTGATTTTGCAGTCCGAGTAGAAATCCTTTGGACAGCATCACTGTAAGATGATCCAAGGTGGTTTACTGTTACTGAAGGCAGCTTCTTTCATAGCATTACAGCTATAATTGTCAGAAAGGCATTTTTTCATTCGAGTATTTCAGCTTATGTTTTCCACTCATTTATTCTTATTTTGCCTTCTGGAACATCTTGGAGCAAGGATTCTCTACAAACTTCTTCAAAACCCTTGAAGCTACTCACCACATTTCTTATAATCTTCTCTCCAGGTTAAATTTTTTCAAAATAGAAGTGCCAGCATGCTTAGGATATTGGTTCATTCTTTTATGGTGCAAAGAAGATGCTTCCTGAACACAGAGATGTCGGGAGTGTTTGACAAATGGTACTTACCATAATGAGACTGGGCATGGTTGTAAGAGCCCATGTTGTACTGGAGATGTTAATGGCTGGAAAATGTGGAAAAATAAACACTCTTTAACATAGTGGAAAGGGTTAAGTATAGCGATGGCAGCTTAAGTTAGCTGAAGCAGCCCCACAGCTAAAAGTCAGAGTTGATACCTCTCACACTGCCAAAATAATCCACATTTCTAATTAGTCACTTAAGTGTACTCGTCAATAGTTATACATTTCCTCAAATTCAGAGCATTTGTGTTTTCTAGTTGCAGTGTATTTTTATACTATACCAATCATATGGGTGTTATTTTTTTTCTTTTTCCTTTCCACTGAGCTCAGTGAGATATTTTGAGAAGTGACAAATTGTCTTGACTTCCTTTTTAGCCAAGAAATGGAATGCCTATTGTAGCCTTAGGATTTGAGGAAACAATCAATTACACTTTTTTTTTTCCTCAAATTCAGGCCATTGGAGAAAAAGGTTAAGACAGAAAGGGAGATGCTGACAGATTATCTAGATGCAATTAATATTGGAGAATGTGGCTTGTATCTGTGGGGAAAAGGACACCAGAAAGGGACAGATTCTGTGCCCATTCTCAAGCAAGACCAGACAACATATGTTCTACCTGTGGGAGCTGCCCCCGTAAAATTTACAACCCAGATGGGCAGAACAGGAGGACACCCTTTCTTCTAGCAGCTAGTGTCAGAGAAGAAGGGTGGAGAAGAGATGGAACTATGTTTTTCTTATTAAAAAATTTCATTTGAAATTCTCCAAAATTAAATAATTCATACCACATGAGAGGAGTAAGCAGGGGATAAGTGAGACAAAGATAACTATACATTACACATTAAACTAACATTAAGAATTAGAAATGTCCCCCATTGATATCATTCCCCAGATCTTTATATTTTAACCCATTGCACATAATAACCATTTGTCTATGGTAAAGATATGGGCTTTACCCAAAATCTGATCAGCTGTCTACTACAACAGTCCCTTATGAGGTCATTCCCCCAAGGCCAGTCACTCCTTCTATATGGATCCTCTCTGGACCAGTGGTGGGCAATTTAGATTTTATCCTCCCAAAACTGCAAAATGGATGAAAATAGTTAAGTAATTCAATTTACTCCAAGACCCACTATACTCAGAACTGGAAAATAACTCCTCTTTCTCTTTACCTTCTTAAATTACGTTTATCATATTATCACAGTCTATCAGAGGTTCTACAATGAGATTAAATGGCACATTGGGCATCAGATAATAAAATGTATAAAAGCACTTCAATCATAAAATTCCAACAATACAGAGATGCCTCACTTTTAAATATAAATTAGCTTCCATTAAAAATCCCTAGAAGATTAAGCAAAAATAAATCAGAACAAAACAAAACTCAGAGGCACAGACAACAATATGGTGATCATCAGAGGGAAAGTGAAGTGCGGGAATAGAAGAAGGTAAAAGGGGAGATAAATGGGGATGAAAGGAGACTTCACTTAGGGTGGTGAACGCACAATACAATATACAGATGATGCATCATAGAATTGTGCACCTGAAACCTATATAGGCTTCTTTCTTATGGACCCAGCACATTAAAAGCATCATCAATGATTACCTGAGAATAGATTTGGTTTGGTGATGTGACCTTCACAATATTAACTTTTATTAACTAATGTCACCCCAAAAATTCAGTTTAAAAATCCTCAGAAAAAAATAGAGTATAAAATTTTAAATCCACTCGCATATTAAAGTCAAAATAAGTTGAAGTCAAATAAAGCTAAAGTCTTGTTATCTTTTTCTTTCCAATAAGGAATCCAAAGAAATTGAAATTCAAAATCCTCAAATTAATGGTCAGAGTTTTCTGCCCTCTTTCCGCATTTGGCTCTGTGTCCACCAGAGGAGTTCTCAGCATCTGGGAGAAGACAGATTTCTTCAGCTGCTGTAGCCTTGACAGGGTCTTGCTGAGATGGCAAACTTCATTTAAAAAATGTCCAATGAATTTTTAGTACACACAAGAGTAAGCTGAAGATTTCACCACATTTAGAAGACAAGCCAATCTCTAGCTCTTAGAGCAGATATTTCAAAAAATGTGCTAGGATATGGTGTTGTCAAAAACTGTAGCAGAGATGCTTGACACCTGGGTGAAGGAAGATGGAGAAAATATTTGTTTCTGCATTACTAAAAATTTCAATCAATCCCAATAAGCTGTCTGGAACCCATGACCTATGTACTTAAACTTACTCTAGAAAAATATCCCACCAAGACTTTAGCTATAGCACCATATTTTACCATATGGTAGAGTGGGAGGAGAATCCATCTGTGTGTTCCACCTACTTTTAGAGAGGGTATGGTATTTGAGGAATTGCTGCCTTCATGTAAAACTGGTCAACTTCAGAAGCTCACCACAGTATTAGCCTTACTGAGGCTTCTTCCTTATGGACCCAGCACATTAAAAGCATCATCAGTGATTACCTGAGAATAGATTTGGTTTGGTGATGTGACCTTCACAATATTTTTCAAGATGACTTATTTTTAGAGGTGTGCCTCAGTGACAGATTCCGCTGCTTCATGCTGTGAAACTACTTCCTCATCCCTGCTTTTGTTCTAGAAACATATCAGTGGATTCCTGAAATAAAATTACTATTGATACTTACAAAAATTATTTTAGCAAGGAGTATCCAGGGCACAGAAGATACTTCCAGCTTACTTTCTTTCACTCAAGCATGTGCTCACCAAAAGCACCTTTTAAGGAAAGCAGCAGTAGATACAGTGGGTAGAAGCAAAGAACCAAACCAATACAGTTCATTTTCTCTTTGTTTTTACATTCCAGTTACTTTTTGGAGAAATAGTTAGGAGGCATAAAATAACCAAATAATTGATAAATACTATAAAAGGCAGAAAAGAGCACTTCAAAAAAATTGCAACATGGTAAAGGAACAGAGAGAAATGAATAGTGCTATTTTCAATTCTATAGCCAGGGAAGATCTCTTGGAGGAAAAAATGTGAAAGAAACCAGAGTGAAGGGAGGGGTTGGCAATGAAAAGGTCTGGAGAAACAGTAGCATAGGAAGAAGAAGAGAAAGGCAAGCAATTGACAATGGGAAGAAAAGGGGGAAAGTGGACTGGGATAGGAAGGGAGTGGGTTGGAGATGAGGTCAGAGAAGGATTTGGATCAGATTGTGTAGAGTGTTATTGACCAGAGCATTTTGAAAGAGATTTGGAGCTGGCAAGAGCTTTTGAGCATGGGAGTAGCATGAGCTGACATATTTTGAAAGGGTCAACCAGGCTACTGTGTGGAGAAGAGACTCTATCTAGTGCACCAGGAATGCACTGCAGGGGCTTAGATTATCAAGGGAAAGTGGAAGTCATGAGGAATCATTGCATTTCAGGGCTGTAGGAGATAGAGTCAACTGGATTTGCTGTTGGACTGGATGAAAGATCGGAGAAAAAGAGTTGGATCTCTCTAGCCTAGCATGAAGATCAGAAACAGAGACAGAGAAATTGTTGATAAAAAAAAGAGTTAGAATGTTTTTCCTGTACAGTGGCCTTGAATTTGATATCTAAAGAAAGAATCATCTTCAGTAGAATCCTGACAATTCTTCAGAAAATTGAGCCTTGGTAAGTTTCTCATCATTCAGTTTGAGGGCTTAAGAAGAAGCAAAACATCTCTATGAAGAGGGATTGCATCAACAAAAAGAGAAAAACATGTTGGATGTACTAAGGGGAGCAGTTGCAGACAAATGGAAGAATGAGGAGGTGGCAGGAGGTATAGAAAAGGACACAAACAAGGACCAGGGCACAGAGATAGAGCAGAGATTCTAGTGAGTGTGTAAGAAAAATATGTCTCAAGCGGAATGCTGAAAATCCTAAAAGGTGCTAATAAGATACTTCAATTTGATACAGATGTCAAGGGGTGTCAACAAAAACTCATGGGAGGAGAATAGCTGACTCATAGCGGTAGGTTTAGAAAATTATTTTTACAAAAGGTGTAGCTCAGGCAACACTCCCATTGACATTGGGCCAATGGATTGCATTAAAGGACAATTTGTCAAAGCAAGTCATAGTTCTCTTTCAGTCTTAAGTAATTGTATAGTGTAGGACCTGGGAATTCTAAAGAAATAACAACATGCAAGTAATTGAAGTAGTTTCATGAGAAATACACTTGCCATCATACCTCTCACACATACGTCATGAATACCACAGTGCGCAACCTTTTAAAATTTCCTAGGGGTCAACAATTCTTATAGATGCCATGGACTTGTTTTATTTGCTCCACACCTTCCCACTTCACTGCACCTGCTACACCAGTCATCATTCTGTGTTTAATGGCCAGTCAGCCTCCAGGGCCTAGTAACAGATGGAGAACATCAGATCAGCCAGTGCATGTAAAATATTCTAAGTCCCACTTAGGCTTTTCAAGGAGACTTTGAAATTGAGATCATTTAATTTTCCATTTCTTTTCCTACCTGGCCTATCGCTCCTTACAGCTGTGTTCTTCTCTGTTCCAATAGCCATTTATTTTGTGCCCAATTGTATGACTGAAAGCTTATTTAGATAACATTAAGACTGGGCAGTGTGTATGGAAATTTAAAGTAACGACATTCAACCTATTTAACAGAGATCCATGTCTTATAAATTCCCAAGATCTAAATATAATGATGCTACCTTTTACAATGCCTGAGAGGAATACACAGCAAAACTACTTCACATGTTTCAAGGGACCGCGAATTCTCTGTGGGGAGTAAACTCCCCAGTACACTCTGGGCTTTGGTTTGGGGCTGTTAAAAATCAATGTCAGCTGTGCAGAAATGTTGGGATGCTATGTACAACTTTCCTTACAGTAAAGGAGTTAGAGACAACTTAAAAGCAGTTAGGATTTTTTTCTTTAATGAATATAACATTGCTTAAAACAGCGCTGTAAGGTTACAGAAGAGAATAACTATCTGTTATTTAACAGGGAAAAACATTTCAGGAAAAACCTACTTAGTGTTAAGAGTAAAAAAGGCCGAAGAGACTGACCATCTGGAAGAACGGGACAGGCAGAGGCAATTCAAGAAAATGGGGAGCAGAGGATATGTGAACTTTCCTTGAAAAAACGTTTGTGTTGGTAGCCTTGAAATAAGTCAAAGGGAGCACTTCAAGGAAAGGATTGATTGGGTGTAAACTGGCTGTTAGGAGTGGGGGCTTCACAGAAAAACCAATGATTTAGGGACTGTCCAAACAGAATGCTGTGCTAGTCCAACATTTTCTGAAACTTCAGGTCATCTTACTGAGAATCCAGATCTTACCTCATCATTAATTGGCAAATGAGATTGCTTATAAGGACGCTCTCACAGGATGCAGACACAAGAGTAATGATAATAGCCGTTACTATTTATACAGCACTTTTACTTTGCCTCAGAATGCGATCAAGTGTATCACTACACTATCCCTTACAATGTGCTTGTAACTCTGGTCTCTGAATGTTTACTATGGACCACGGACTGGCTTAGTGGTGTCTCTGTGTCTCTCATGTCATTCATCAGTCACCCAACCCCTCTACAGCCAAGAGGGGTGGAGTCAGGATTTGAGACTCTGAGTCTCTGAGGCCAGAGTTTGCACTCATCCGTTCGTTAGCTTATGTGGCCTCCATTGGAAAGAACTACCCCTTTTAGGATTATGGGAGGGACTGTGGCTTGCTTACTGTCACAGAGCTCTCTAGTACCAGTACTGAGGCCAAAGGCTGTTTTTCATAACCGTATCTTCACTCCAAGATTTGCTGAGTGCTTTCTAAAGCAGTTTCCTTATTTTCCCCAAAATCATAATATTCAGTGCTGGAATTAGGGCTAACAATATATTATTCCTCCCGGCTGATTTCTTTTGAGGAGACAGTCTTGCCCACTAAGTAGACAACGCTAACAGGAACAACTTTTGGGTATTTAACGTTTCTACAGTTTATAAAGCTTACAAATAAACACTGTATCATTTGATATGTGGACAATTGAAATGTAATTTAAAAGCTCAAAATTTTATAAGACTGCAAAGCAGGCACAAATTTTCAAAGCAGGATTTGGGGAGTATATGGCTGGAATTAGTTTTGCTATGACTAACATACTAAAATAGCAATTAAATTTCCATCCCACCCCATCTCACATTCTGCTGTGATGACATAGCTCAAAGGAGAAAATTAATCATCATTTCTTTGAAAAATATTATTTTTTGAAAAGTCAGTTTAGATTCCTTTGAATTTGTAGTCTGTTCAGTGCCCCTTACCAAATATCATTATCTATTTATATAATACACAGAATTACTAGACATGATGGAAATGTGTAAATCTTTCTTCAACTATATACATTTAAAAAACTGTCCAATCATTCTGCCAGAGAAATAGAAACATACACTGAACAAAATGACTGGCCAATGTCACTGGGTTGGGGACCAAAAGAAGTAGAAGTGGAGATCTGGCCAAACTATGAGAAATATGCTTTGATTTTTATACCCATACTTTACTTATCTGTAAAGTTACTTTATATATTCTTTTAAAATTTTACTATATTTCTTGTTTATTTGTCTCCTGTGGCATACAGAATTTATCAGCTTCTAGAAAAAATGGTAATTTCTTATATTATAATCAGTACTTCACTGATGACCTCTATCCATCTGCTGATTCATCCATCCATTCATTCATTCATTCATCCATATGTACATACATATATCCATCCACCCATCCATCCATCCATCCACCCATCCATCCATCCATCTATCCATTATGTGTGGCTCCTTACAGAAAAAAGTTAGGCTGATTGTGAGTTCAAATTTTGTTTTCTCAAAACCTCTGGGTTTGATGAATACTTTTCATCAGATTATGAAAGGTACTCTTGAGGAGTATTTCTGTCCTTGAAGAAAAGCCACAACTTGAAGAGTCAGAGTCGAATAAGAAAAGACTGTTAAATCATATGGTTCTTGGATTTTTTCTGTCTGATTTATTTCACTTAGCATGATACTCTCAAGATCCATCCATGTTGTTGTAAATAGCAATATTCACCTTTTTATGGTTCAATAGTACTCCACTGTATGTGTGTGCCACATCTTTATCCAATCATCACTGAAGGATACTTAGGCTGTTTCCATGCCTTGGCTCTTGTGAATAATGTTGTAATGAACATTGGGAGGAGGGTTAGAAGGGTAAAAAGAGTCAGATATATGGCGATGGATAGAGACTAGACTTTGGGATATACAGATGATGTATAATAGTACACCTGAAACATATAATGTTATTAACCAATGTTACCCCAACAAATTTAATTTAAAATGTTACATAAATAAAAAAGACTATTGTGGAGAAAAAAAGACTTTGTATAATGAACATAATTTGCTGGTTTAAAAAAAAAGCCACAATGTTTACTTTGTAATTGGTTTCCACTAAAATGATCTCACTTGAAAAGATCTTTCTTGCTTATTGAACATAATTATTGGTATACTATATTTGAAATCACTTTATTTATTTTTACATCATTATTTTTATTATTGTATTTTATCAATTACCATATATGCCCCCTCTACTTTCTTTTATGACAACCAGTCACTTTTTTAAAATATACTTGACTGTGCTGAATGGTCTTCTTTTGCCCTTTTGTCCCAGAAGATTGATAGCAATTGCCTCAGTGGGCTTCCTAAATCTCTAGCTCCTTTCTGGGTTTGGCCAAAGGAAAATACCTGAGGAAGCTCTGACACTGAGACTGGCGTGTTTGGAGTACATGTTCCCTGGGCTTTTGACCTGATGTGCCATCATTGTCTAGTAGGGTCTTTGTTCCTCATCAAGGGCCCCATCCCAGAGTACATTAACATCCCTTGTTGCTGTTTCCTAACACTGCCTTCACCATTATAAACAGTCCCTTCATCAATCTCTCCTCAGTTACCTGTCTCTGTCTACCATCTGTTTCCTGGCAGGACACTGACTGATACCTGACCTAGGTATAAGGTTAATATGCTTTTTCCTTTGCACTGGTTTTCATAGTTTGTGAAAGTCAAGATGTGACCTAATAAAGATGGTAATTACCATGACCAGGGCTTTATCTGCTTCCAGGCATGTTTACTGTTTTCTTTTTTTTAAGTATGTTTTATTGATTGTGCTATTACAATTGTCCCAATTTTTTCTGCCCTTTATACTCCCTCCTCCTTGGACCCTCTCCATTCTCCAGTATCTCCCTCTTAGTTCATGTCCATGGGTTGTACATATAAGTTCTTCAGTTTCTCTATTTCCTATACTACTCTTAACCTTGCCCTGTCTATTTTGTGCCTACAAATTATGCTTCTTATTCTCTGTACCTTTTCCCCCCACTCTCTCCCTCTTGCTACCCACTGATAATCCTCCATGTGATTGCCATTTCTGTGATTCTGTTTCTGTTCTAGTTGTTCGCTTAGTTTTCGTTTTTTGTTTTTTAGGTTCATCTGTTGATAGTTATGATGTTGTTGTCATTTTACTCTTCATAGTTTTTTATCTTCTTCTATTTCTTAGATAAGTCCCTTTAATCTTTCATATAATAGGGTTTGATAATGATGAGCTCCTTTAACTTGACCTTATCTGGGAAGTACTTTATCTGCCCTTCCATTCTAAATGATAGCTTTTCTGGATATAGTAATCTTGGATGTAGGTCCTTGCCTTTCATGACTTCAAATACTTCCTTCTAGCCCCTTCTTGCCTGTAAGATTTCTTCTGAGAAATCAGCTGATAGTCTTATGGGAACTCCTTGTAGGTAACTATCTCCTTTCCTCTTGCTATTTTTAAGAGTCTCTCCTTATCTTTAATCTTGGGTAATGTAATAATGATGTGCCTTGGTGTGTTACTCCTTGGGCCCAATTTCTTTAGGACTCTCTGGGCTTCCTGGACTTCCTGGAAGTCTATTTCCTTCACCAGACTGGGAAAGTTTTTCTTCACTATTTTTCCAAATAAGTTTTCCATTTCTTGCTCTTCCCCTTCTCCTTCTGTTACCCCTATGATTCAGATGTTGGAGTGCTGCAAGTTGTCCCAGAGATTCCTAAGCCTCTCCTAATTTTTCTGAATTCTTATCTCTTCATTCTGTTCTTGTTGGATGCTTATTTCTTCCTTTAGTTCCAAATTGTAGATTTGAGTCTTGGTTTCCTTCCTTTCCCTATTGGTTCCCTATATAGTTTCCTTTATTTCACTTTGTATAGCCTTCATTTCTTCCTCCCTTTTGCAACTGAACTCAGTCATTTCTGTGAGCATCCTGATTACCAGTGTTTTGAACTCTGCATCTGACAGGTTGTCTGTCTCCTTGTTCCTTAATTCTTTTTCTGGATTTTTGATCTGTTCTTTCATTTGGGCCATATTTCTTAGTCTCAGCATACCTGTTATGTTGTAAGGGCCAGAGCTTTAGGTGTTTACCAGGGCGGGGCCACCCACATCGCTGCATTGTGATATTCTCTATGGGGAGGGATCAGAGAGGGCACAATGCTGCATGCTCTGCTCTAGCCCCACTTTCTGTCACTTCCCTCACTGCCCACAAATGGATTGCATTCTTTCAGGTGCTTATTCCCAGGTGAATGGGTTTGTGAACATTCTAGGATCCCATGAGCCTCTCCAACAAACTCTCCTATGAGACTTGGAGTATCTCCCACCTTCAAAACACCCACAGGATTTTAGTGGGGGCTTTGAGTCTTTAGTTTCCTGGTCAGCCAGCCATGTTGCCGATGTGGTCTAGCTGTGCATCCTCTCTGCGGCTGCCAGTATCTATCCCTCCTACTGGTCTCAATGAATATTTCTTTCACTCCTTGGTTGTTGGAGTTCCATGCAGTTTGATTTTTTGGTAGTTCTTGTTGTTTATTGTTTTTAAATTGGTTGTTATTCTTCTTTTGGTAGTGCAAGGAAGTGAAACGTTTCTACCAACACCTCCATCTTGGCCAAAACTCCATTTACTGTTTTCAATCGAGTACTGGCTTGTGTACTGATTTTTGGAATATTTGTATTATTCATTAATGTTTAGAAAATTGAAAGTTCTTAAATAAAAATCTGGGTTTCTAGAATCTCTGAAAAACAAACAAATAAAGCACTCAAAACTACAGGAAAATTCTGGGCCTGCCTTTTTGCCTATCAAGTGACTAGAGCCAAGAAGGGCTGGGGTTTTCTATTCTTTCCAGTTCCCAGCATGACCTGAGGTTTCTGAGTATCAGTTGCCCTTGCCCCCACTTCTTTTAAATTGAGCTTGACTTTCTTTCTATTTACTGTACAATTAGAAAAAAATGAAGTATTGCACAGATACTCCAGTTACCTATTATCTTCAGGATGAAACTTGACCTGGCCTCTGCTTACCTTCGACCTTGTCTCCTATTTCTCTCCCTCTCTGTTGCTCCAACCCAGCTAAGCTTATTTTCTACCTGTTCCTTGAACCCACCAAGTTTGCTCTCCTCAAACTCATCTTTTCTTCAGGCTGTTTGCCTAGCATAGTTTCCATATACATGCCCCCATCTGAACTTCACAGGGTTGGCTTCCTTAATTGATAGAGGTCCATCAAGACTATCACTTCAAAAAAGTCTTCTCTCTAGAATTAGAAGGCCTCTGTTTGAGAAGAGGAGCTAGCATGTGTGCATAGACTTCTAATGTTTTTTTCTGGATCATCCACCTATTTTATTTTTATCTCTAGCACCATTACTTCTCAGACCCTTCCAGCATAAATTGTAAATCCATAAATTGTAGCAGCATGTGAACTAATACCATATGACCTCTGCATGGTCCAGAGTACGAATGCTGCTTCAGCCCTGGGATTAAGGGGTAGGAGAGTTATTGTGTGGTATTAAAACCAGATGGTGTTATTTTAATTAGAGTAATGGGGTTCTTAATCCGAGAAAGCACACAACAAAGCCAGGATATATCATTATGACCATTAAAAAAATCAGCAAGGGATTGCAAAGCCATCACTTTAGAACATCCTTGAAATTTTTCTGTAGAAATATCTCTCTTTCCATTAATATGTACTTGTGAGCCTTTCTCAAAATTCCTTCCATAATCTTTTATTTTTTAAAAGTTCTTTCAATGAAGACACAAAAAACATTAATTTTCATAAAAGGCACATAAAGATAGAGTTTTCTGGTGCTTCAATTTTGGGATGTGAGTGTGCATGCGTGTGTATTTTCTGTGTGCATAAGGTGTGCTTTCCTCAGAAATAAATAAAACAAAAGACAAATCCTCCCTTTGGAACCATTTACCACAATAGACTCCTAAGAGAAAAGTGAAATTTAATTTGGGAGAGATGAATGGAACAGTCTGGTCCTGTAAGTAGTGCAATATACTTAGCTCCATTCCAATCATTTTAATAACTCACACACACTCTTTATCCTTTTCGCTTGCCTGTGTTTTAGCACTTCTCTGTGTGTCTCTAGAGGCCTGAGCATTCTTTCCATGTTTCTGACACTTGTGCTCATACATATTGGGGTTGATCCTCTCTCCTCTGTTAGATTTTAAATTTACGGTGCACCAAGAACTTTATAACTCCCCATTCCACTTAGTAGCCCCACAGCTGAAGTCTTACCTCCTTCATGAACTCTATTTTAGACCCTTCTGACCCCGGGTGATCTTTTTCACCCTCCTAATTCATACTTATTTTTCATTGTATCACATCCAATAGCACTTGGTTTTAATAACTTTTAGTGAGCACTTGTTATATAACACACACCTTTCTCTGTACTGTACATGCAGTAATAAATTTAATTTTCACAATAACCCTGTGCATCAGGTACTATCCTTATGCCAGTTCAATAGACCACATTAAAACATTTGCTCAAACCATATGGCTAGTAAATGTTATCATCCACCAAGTTTTCTAAATGTAGAAACATTCTTTTTAATCATTCTGCTTGATTATGTTAGCACTATCACCCACATATATAATGTCTATTTATTTATGGCATACAAATAATGTCCTGTAAGTTATGCATTATAAATTATATAGCTAAATGTCATACTGTACTGAGTGAAAGAGCTCCTAACATGTCCTGGTCTGTATTATGGGAGGCACTCAATTCATTTTAGTGAATTCAGAAGTTTTATTTGGAGCCAAATAGTCTTTTTTTAATATTTTATTTATTTTTTATTTTTAGAGAGAGAAGGAAGGGAGAAAGAGAGAGAGAGAAAAACATCAATGTGCGGTTGCTGGGGGTCATGGCCTGCAACCCAGGCAGGTACCCTGACTGGGAATAGAACCTGCAACACTTTGGTTTGCAGCCCGCGTTCAATCCACTAAGCTATGCCAGCCAAGGCTTGGCACCAAATAGTTTTCATGAATGTCTCTACAGTTCTACATCAGCTCACCTAGCTGCACGTAGCCAAGTTTTTAAAATGGATGAGACTAGAATTTTTAGTTTTGAGATCAGATCATCAGAATATTCCAAGGAAATGGATTTATGCTGTGTAACTGTGGTTGTTATTTTTATGATCTAAGGAAGAGACGCTGAGGCTGCAAAACCTTCCATACACCAACACAACCAAAAACAATATTTCTTTTTGGTGTGGAATGAGTTATGGGATACCTATACTTTCCCTTCATCAGTGCTGTGGGGAGAAACAGAGATGACAAGAAACAGAGAGAAGAAAAAAGAACCACCTTTTATTAAATTTCTCTTTATCTTATTACACAAATTTACCTTAAAACTATATTTTAAAGCAACTGAGTCCATTATAAAGGACAAGGATATCTGGGTTTCTTTCTGCATCTGGTTCAGGAGTCCTTAGAACTTTATGGTGTTAACAAACAGACTTTAATATATTCACAAACATTATGGAATTTTTTGAAAAATTCTGTGTCTGCTTATTTTATGTTTTATTGAAAGGTTTTTTTCTTTTATCAATTCCTCAAAGGGGCTTTGGCCAAAAGGCTCAAAATAAGAGAACAATAATATCACTGCTCTCCTGGTGATTATAATATATCATAAATAACCTGAAAATTGTTCACTTGCCCATAGTCTATTAGAATAACTAACATGAATCTTATGTGAAAGAAAAATTTCAGGTTGTACTACCAGGAAAGAGAAAGCAAACAGAATTGTTCCTGTTTCAGAACAGCCATTCTCAGGGCACTTTCGCACTCTTAAAAATGATCAAGGACCCTCACCATGCTGTTGTTTGTGTGAGCTATAATCTATGGATAGTTATCACGTTAGGAATTGAAACGAAAAGTTTTAAAATGCGAGCATACAGGATGGGGCAAAAGTAGGTTTACAGTTGTTCATATGAAAAATAATGTAATAATTACTAAATAATAATACAGGAATAAACTCCGTGTTTCATGTGCTCACAACTGTAAACCTACTTTGCCCCACCCTGTATGCAAGCACACATTCCCTCAGCCGGCACCATCACACCCTCTGCAAAATTGCGCCAGTGTGGTTATGAAAGAATGAGATTGAAAAGGCAAACTATGTTTTTGTCTTATTATGCAAATGGTTTCATTTTGCAGTCCCTTAAAAGGCCTCAGGGACCCTCAGGAATTCTCAAGATGACATTTTGAGAATTGCTGCTTTAGATAAACTTAAATCTTGTCATAGGTGCTCTTTTCCCATTTCATTTTGGCTTTTGGAAACATGAGATCCAAATGTGAGACTCATCTCTGAGAAACAGAATGAACTCCGTGTAAGTCTTCATGCTATCGACACTTTAATTTCATCCCTTATTTTCTCCTTGCCTTACTTTTATCATATCTTATTTCATTTTACTCCACAGTGTACATATCACAAATCCCCTTAAGTTCTTTTTTGGAACAATGTGTATTTAAAGAAACAAACACACACAAAAGGAAAACACGAAATCATTATAAAATGATGAAATAGGGACAATAGTTTTTTAAAGTAATTTACTCTGAAATTACTAAGTGCACTGTCATGACACTATAAGAAAATTTGTAATTTTTAGTGAGTTAAAAACTGTTTAAGAGAATAGTTTTAAAGTTAGAAGAGATGTTGGTGTTTTAGTCAAAGTTCATCTTTCTACAAGAGGAGAAATGTAAAATAATGTCTTTGTTTCAGTTTTCTCAGCTATTGAAAATAGATGTAAAAAAATCTTGAATACAGAAATTACCTTGATAGAAATACAAGGTATTTTACCATATTTTTGTTACCAGTAGTGGACATTTGATCATCCTTGTGCACAGATGAGCTGCCTGCAGGCACTCAGGGCACAACGTTCGACCTGGCAGGGAGGCGAAGGTCCGAGCTGGAGCGGGTACAAGGGAAGCAATGGCATCTGGGTCTGCGCAGTGTTCACCATTGACAACAGAGTACTGTGTCTTTCATGTACCACAGGTGACTTCCCCGCCCCCGCCAGTAGCCCATTGTTAAAGATAAATGTTTGAAAACAGAAGATTCCTCTCATGGAGTCATAAATCTTTGTTTGTGGTATTGTCTAATCTCTGTTGCGGAAATGGACCTGACATCACCATCTGAAAATTACGACTTTTTTCAACCCCAAACCAGGTTGCAGATAACAACAAAGAAAAATCTCCTCTTTCTGTTCAGGCAAATGTCACAATTGTGTATAATTCTGCTAGCCATGTTGAGAGGGTTTACTATCCTTTAATTAGAATTATCTTCCAGGAGATGTCACGGTTTATGTGCTCAGTAAAGCAACTGAGCTGAGCCCTTACTTCCTCTCTAGCTAATCCTGGGCTGGAAAATGCAAATGTCATCACTGTAATATTACAAGTCATGGAAACAACCCAGAAATGAGGATTTTCATCCAAGGGTTCAAATCAAGTCCATATTTCCAGATCCCCAATCACTTCCCCATGTTCTTTCATCAAACATTTCCAGTGCACATCACACCTTGCTGGAAATACCTTTTAAATTCCACTTGTCAGAGTGACATGAAACAACCTGCCACCTACTTATCTGTGCACCCCTCCTTGAATCCCTGATAATATCCTCCACCAAAATAGTATTGCTTTAGTTATATTTAGTTATATTCTCTCTCTCTCTGTCTCTCTCTCTGCCTCTCTCTCTCTCTCTGTCTCTCTCTCTCTCTCTCCATCTGAGCATATGTTAGAAGCAATGACATCATGTGCTAACCTTCCTCTCTGAAAGAGCATGCAACACCTTTCAGGCAAGATGCTCAGAGCTAACATTAAACATGCATCCTACTTCTTCCCTGCACACGGGTAACCATCTCCATATGATCTGAGAAGGTCACTCCCTGATCTGATGGTGCAGCTGGGGAAAGAAGCCAGAAGTCCTGGCTCCCTGTGAAGTGTTGCATCTAGAAAGCACTCAGCTTGTTTCTCCAGGGAAGGAAGAGCTCTGGGAGCAAGATGAAGGTCTGCCCAGAGGAGGACAGGTCGGAGCTTCTTCAGCCCCGAGCACGCACCCTTCCAGATGTTTTCACAGTGGTTCTGAGGAGGGTTAACTTTGCTGTGTAACTATTTCTAACAACACAAAGATGATTCATGTTTGATAGTACTATGGAGGCAATTTTCTTATTTCAAAAAAGAGAATCAAAGACTGAAGAAATGCCCTTTTGTCTGGAAAATCTCAAACAGATTCCCTGACCTACAAAACAAGCAAATAAGCAAGTGAACAAAACCAAACAAAACACAAAAAACAAAAAACCCATTCTGAATCTCTATAAACACCAGCTAAAAATATATATTCAATTTTCTTTTTAAAAATTAATAAATTACTGTTCCTGTGAGTCAAATTACTTATTTTGGGTAACTACTTTAATACTGTTAAAATTAGAAAGTTTTGAACAAAGTCATACCTTAGAATCTGAAAGCTTCAGAACACCACCTGCCCCTCCTCCTCACTGCCCCTCCCTCACACTGACCCCATGTCTTCTCTATGAACTTCAATCCACCAGCAGGGTCTAGCTCAGCCTCACTGGGGAGAAAATACCCTGTTAAAATAACAACATAATTTGTTTTTTCTGCATTTGCAGCTCAAAACAGGTTCTCAGTAAGTATTTGTTGACTATAATGATAAACATTGTTATCAAAACTCATGCCTGCAAAGAAGAGCCATTTCCCATTCTCATTTTATGGGAAAAATACATTTCAAAGGAGAAGGTGGTAGTTATGGGATGCTAAAGAAAAATTTGACATCTACTGCAAAACTAATTTTGATATGCATTATTACTCATATAGGCAAGAGTGTCATACATTGAATTGAACTTGATTTTACTTCCTGGTCCTACATAATTATTTTTTGTTGTCAGTACTCGAATTAGACAAGGTAAGAAAGCTACTGTGTCCATTCAAGGTTTAATATTTTAGAAAGACAAGACCCAAAGTAAGAGTAGAAATATTTCCTTACATTAATGCAACATAGTCATATTTTAAAATTACTTTTTATTCTTACTTGTAAACTTTTTCTATAAACTAATTCCTTTTAAATGAGGTTTAAATTTTTTTCAATTTAAGTAATTATAACTATATAGAGATAAATAGACATTTGTCAGCCAGTAGCCTGTAATCTAGTATATGGTGACATAAAAACTTGTCTAAAGAAGTGGTAAACACAGGTTAATTACCAGGACATTGGGGAGTGGTCAGAGGGAGAGGGAAAAAATCAAAGTTTCTTTAAAGTTAGTAACCTTTCACCTGACTCACATCGGTTGGAATCCAATACTGACCAGAGGGACCTGAATTCATCCTGATGATGTGATGGTAAAAAGTTGTGAGTTCAATGAGTCTGGTGGTCTTGGCACTATTCCCAGAGAACTCAAGTTCCCAGCAAATAACTAAAGGACCTCAACTTTGGCCCGACTGGCAGTTTTTGTTCTGTCAAAAAAGATTCAGAGTGGAAATGGACCATGGGGACACATTCATTCCTTTCTACTGACAGGCTTCATCTCTGAATGAGTGGGAGGAACTCTGGTGGTCACCTCTGCAAAAGTAGTGGCCAAGTCACAAGTCTGACCTTGGAATGCAGTGGTCACAGGTTTTGAAGGAGTCCTTCTCAGAGCTTAATGCTATCTTTGGGGAACATCAAGGAACATAAAATTTATCACTTGAAAAGATAGAATGATTTCATGTGCAGCCTTCATATCAGAGTCCTCAAGGAAAAATGATGAATAATCTGGGAAATTTTATTCAGCAGAACCATTCCCTTGGGGATGACGAAGAACGAGCAGAGGTCATCTTTATTGGAAACTTTGCACCTGAAGGCTCCCAGACAGAGTGAGGGAACAGGCACAGTCCCATGTAAACACTTTAAAAAATCTTTAGAATGCATTAGTGCATTAATACACAGGGGGTAGGCTCTGATTGCCTGATATAGAAATCCCAGCTGCTAATCTTTAAACACTAACACTTTCCATTATAAAGTGTTTATTTTGTGCTGGTTTTCTCTTCTTTTAATTCATGGTATTTGTCTAATAGAGTCCTTACATGGTCCCTGTGGTTTCTAAAATTACTAAAGAAAGAAACTCTTCCTAAATAAGTGGCTAAGGTGAATGATTCTTATTTATGAAAAAAGCTCCAAAACTCTATGGAAAAATATACATGTTAGGTGATGGTGAAGTATTTCTAATCTTTATATTTGTATAATTTCATTCAAATGGGTTATCTATAAGAAAATAATATAAAGTTCAGAAGCTCCTTGGAGGAGTTCAATCCTAGTGTGAAAGAAAAAATGTGGGCAACCAGAAAACAAGACAAAATTAATTCTGTAACACAGAGGAGAAGGAGCCCCTAAACAATATTCACAATTTAAGCAAGATAATGCATGATAAAAATTTTGTCATGTCCTTCCACTTATACTTTATTTGACCTCTTTATAAAATATATATTTTTATGTCCTCTGTTTTGAAACATTCTCTTCTCTAGACTTTCATAATACAAATCTCCTACCCAGGCTCCTACTCTGTTATCTTTCTGCCTGGAAAATTTGATAATTTTTAGGGATCTCGATCCTCATTCCTTCATATTCAGTAGACTCTCCAGGGATATTCAGTCTTATTTTTCAGCTTTAGATTTTATTCACCTGAAACACTAATTCAGTCAGGGCTCATATAGAAGCCAGTGGCAGAAATTCAAATTAAACCAAAAGAATTTCAGAATAAGGTATTTATTGACTTACACAACTGAAAATCTAGGCATAGTTATTATAAAGTTGTTCATTGTATTCATTCATTGAACAGTTTTTAATTGAAAATAACTATAAACCAAGTTCTATTTAAAGATCCGAGATAGAAGAGTGAGTTAAGTATGCAACAATGTCTAATGCCATGTAGTTTACAATAAGAATATAGCCCTGGCTGGCATAGCTCAGTGGATTGAGCATGGGCTGAGAACCAAAGTGTCACAGGTTCGATTCCCAGTCAGGGTACATGCCTGAGTTGCAGGCCATGACCCCTAGCAACCGCACATTGATGTTTCTCTCTCTCTCTTTCTTTCTCCCTCCCTTCCCTCTCTAAAAATAAATAAATAAAATCTTAAAAAAAAGACTTTGTGTAAAAAAAAAAGAATATAAATAAATAATTTTAAAAGCACACAAATAAAATACATTCTATGCCAGATCCTGTTAAGCCACAGGGAGAAAAAATAAGCCATGGAAGGTAGATAGAGAGGCTGGGGTAGAGTGCGGTTGCTATTTCAAATAGGGAAAACCTCAGAGAGAAAATAACAGTTGAGTCAAGAGCTGAAAGAGCTGGAGGAGTGAGCCACGTGGATAGCTGAAGAAAGAGCTTTCTGGACAGAGGACACAACAAGTGCAAACGCCGGAGAGGAGGATAGTAGGCTAAGCTGAGAGAGAGTGTGCACAGTGCAAGGAGTCCAGGGTGACTGCAGAAAAGTGATTGAAGAGGTAGTCATAGATGGATGCCGAGGCAGACAGCGGGCAGGCCCTGACAGGCTCTTTGTGAGGACCATAGCTCTTACTGTGATTGAGATCTGAACCACTGCTGTATTTTGAGGAGAATGTCTTTATCTAATTTATGTTTTGATGACATTATTTTAGTGGCCAAAATAAGGGAAATGAAACCAGTTGATGGATCCATCACCAAAAACTATAAACATTAATTATCACTCTCACATCTTTAGGTAGTTTGGATGTTTTCTTTGGTCTCCGCTGAGCCTATCCATACATCTGTGGTTGGCTGCAGAGGAGCTCTGTGAATCTTGCCAGTCCCACGTTTTGGAAGGTTGGCTGAGTATAGGCTGGCCTCAGATAATCTCAGCTGGGATGTCTGGCATCTCCTCTTCGTGTTGTCTCATCCTCCAGCAGGTTGGCCAGGGGTTGTTCATGTGGCAGTGGCAGGCTTTCAAAAGACAGAGCAAGAGCATGCGAAACCTTTGTAACCTGACCACAGAACTGGCACAGTCACTTTGCCACATTCTGTTGGCCAAAGAAAGTCACAAGGTCAGTCAAGATCCAAGGGGTAGGAAAGTAATTCTATCAGTTCATGGAAAAAGCAGCACAATCATGTTGCAAAAGGTGTGCTGGGAGTCCAATGACCATATTTTTTTAAAATAGGCCATTGAATTTTTTCTATTTTGAAACTAACGCCAAGAAAATTTACTAAAAAATTAAAGGTAGTTCACCATCACCGTCCCTCTATTTGCCCAAGCAAGAAACCTGGGAGTCATCATTCATTTCTACATTCCTCTACATTCAGTGAATCATCAAGATAACCTTTATTCTGATTATCTATCAGCTGGGGACCACCAGCCATAGGATTATCCATGCAGCTCCCTGGCTGATGGCTTTGTCTTTGTGCTCATCCCCAGTTAATCCATCCTTCTAATTCATTTGTTTATGCTGCAGATAGTGATGTTTTTACAACAAAGTACGATTCTATGATTGCTTTGACTAATGTCCTATAATCAGTCCTTATTACTCTTAGAATAGTACAGCTTAAAAGTCCTTTTCTAACTTTCCAGTTTTCTGTTTTGTTACTTATTGCCACTCAGTATTCTCACCATACTAAACACATTCAATTCCTCTAAGGAATTCACCATTTCCCTCTTGTCTTGGCTGCTGATTAGTCTGTTCCTTTTCCCAGGGTGGGGGAAATATATATATATATTTCAAGACAGACCTCATTACTTCTAGGTAATATTATTGGCCCTTCCTTCCACTGGTCTGGGATGCTTCTATTCCTCTATGCCTTCCCCATCATAACACTTTTTGCTGCATTTTGGGACTATTTGCCAGTAATGAATCACTAGATTTTAAATTTCATGACCATGTCTGTCTTGGTCACTATTTTCTCTTTCAAAAATTTGTTTACACTAGTTAGTCAAAGGATCATCATAATCAGTGAGTAGAAAAAGTTTGACTTTAAACCTTTTGCAAAGAAAATTTCAAGAGGCATAAAGGTTACAAAAGATTTTGCTGTGTTTTAGTATGATGGAGTTAATCATTAGAAACATTTATTACATAGGAGCCATTACAAAGACTAATCTGAAATGCTGAAGAAAGAGAAGAGAGAAGAAGAAAAAGAGTTATGAATGCAGGAACCAATTTTTCAAAAAATTAAGATAGGGAAGTTCCTATTTTATGGGTTCGGGCTCAGTGGTGATAGCAGACACATAATGACTGTTATGGAAAATGTATTATAGTAATTATATACTTTTTAATTATAAGAGAAGTTGGGAAATGAAGGCTTGAAAATAGATTTAGAGAATAAAAGAGGGAGTTGCCAGCCAGTTACTATAGAAGCCAAATATATCTGCTGCTAAAGCCAGTCCATGCAATGGGACCTTGTGGTGAGGTTTATGGGAAGCTCTTCTGTCTGTGTAGCTACCACCTCTGTGGGGTCATGGTCAAGTGTCTGGTGGTAGTCCTGAGGCAGAGGACGAAGAGGATAAACTAGACCTGATAGGCATCTCTAAATCTGCCCTTGCAGACATTTGTCTGCAAACAAGACCTGTTTCATCTCCGCTTCCTAAGTTTTGTTTGAATTCTAACCTGGACCCATACAGGCAAGGAGATTCTGGGGAACATAGTTTCTCGCTTGACAGACTTGACCAGCATCAACCCCTGAATGTTAGAGACTTTTTTGAAGTGTTAGAGACACTTAAGGTTTTACATTCCCACCTAATCTGTAACTGAAAAAAGGGGAGATTTAGATGTTGCACTGTTGCCTGGAGCTGGGTGGCTCTGACTTTGACTTCATGCTGAAGAGCTGTAGTGTAAAGAAATGGGTGGAAATGCCAAAAAGCCTGAGGATGGATCACAAATAATCTTGAAGCTCAAATAAATTCATGGCATAGGAGAGAAAGAATGACCCTAGTCTTAATTATAACAATTTTGAAAACATGCTGCCAAAAAATAAAGTACAAAATTGTTTAGACTGGGTTTCAGTCATAGAAAATATAAAAACTTTGTATTTATCTTGTGGATTTGGGAAGCAAAGCAAATTAAATATCCAGTAGAAAGTGGCACATGAGCTAGTAAATTTTAATGTTAGAGGTCTCTATTGTTAATATACTCTGTATACTTGAAGATATTCTCTGTAAAATTTAATTCTATGTGGCCATTTTCCTCCTTAATCCATTTGCCTGATTCCATTCTCTAGCCTCAGAGATTCTTGCCAAAGGATACTGAGAAAATATTTGACCACAAAATACTTTCTCTGCAAAGATGGTTACCTTCATCAGTGTTACAGCCTTCTCAGTGATTAAACAGAGAACTTAATGTGCCCCCCCGGAGGATTTGCATTCAGGTGCTGTTCCCAATATCCTGGCCTTCCCAAACAAAAGCAGTAATGAGTAAGTTGGCAAAGAAGCCCACCAAATCAACAAAAAAGATTGTATCAAATACAAATTCTACTGCACCTCTTTAAAGCTTTACAAATTCAATTTCTGGCAATTCTAGCATAGTCATTATGTCCTGGCACTCAGTCAATAAACTTCAGACAAACTGAGGTGCAATCTCAGAATACTCAACAGGTAAATGGCAAACTCAAAATGTTTTCCCATAGTGGAATTCATTATGGGTTTCCCCAAATCACCTCCCTTTTGCTAGATAAAAGTTCATGTAAATGACCATAGAGGGATAACTTCCAATAGATTTGAAGGCTGCCTTGGCTGCTTGTTTTCCAAACCAGAGCTGGATGTTTAGCGTTTTCCAGCTCATTACCATGACCTTTCCCTAGCATCTCACCCTAAGAGAGGATCCTTTCCTGCCCATACTATATTCTTTTACATAGATGTCCTCAACTACCACCATTTACTTCCCTTTCAGGGCCCTTCTTGTCATTTCTGCATTTGCCTTCGTTTGGTAAAATACTCTTCCTGGGCACTTAGGAGTGTCAGAGTCCAAGCAGAAGATTATGTGGAGAACGAACCTTCCCAACTACAGGCCATTCATCTTCTGACTCATCAACAAGGCTGGAAGTTCAGAACTGTTTATGTAATTACTATTAATTTTTAATAGAACTAAAATGAATGTAGTGAGAAATGTGTTTAGTACAGGATGTTTCAGTAGTGTGGGGGAGGGGTGCTTGACTTTAATACAATGCAGACACTAGAAAAGCTCATGTCCCGTGGCTATTAAAGATACAACAAAATAGATTAGTGAGCTAACAAACTTTAAGGAAAATTGCATATTTAACCATTTTTAGAGTTAAAATCTTAAAGTTAGTCAAGAAAAAAATTAAAAATGTTCAGTGAAAAAGAAAATAAACTTGATGAGATTCATTATATTTATTATTTTAAGAATTAAAATTATCTTTCAAATAGCTTATTAACTGTTACTTGATATCATAGTGACCATATTAAGAGAGAATTTGGCTGCTGCAGCTGAGTAGCTGACATAAACCAAAAAAAAATTAAGATTGTGGTAGTTGTAGAGAGTATAATGAAGATGTCATTCCATGGAATTCATTTTTTTTTAAGAAACAAATAGCCTTCCTTGGACAAGTCTCAATGTCAGAAATGGATTTAAGAAAAGGATAAATTTAGAGCATTAATATTCTAATAAATTAATCCATATGCAATGGGAAGCATAAAATTCAGATTTCAAAGTTGGAATCAATGCAGCACTACTATTTTGAAAGAGCAATCTCCAACCTTTCTACTAAATCAAAAAAAAAAATCAACATACCAAGCAATCATCAAACAAAGTTAAACTCACTGGGGATATGCAGGGACAACTGAAACAGACAGAAACTGGACTAAGCCCATGAACAGATTCCATTGAAATACTTCAACATTTTTTGAATTAAAATAAAAGAAAAAAGATGTCAATATGTCATCCAGAACCCAAATTCTTTATAAAGTAACAGCAACAGTATTTCATGAGCTAACTAGAACATGTGAAGTTTAACTTCAGAGCTCAGAAAAATGAGACTCCACCCTGCACAGGACACTAAGCATTCTTCCAGCAGAGGGCAATGGTGCGCGCTTACAGTTCCTATCTGAACAGGGAGCGAAGACTCTGGGTGAAAACGCAAAAGGATGGTATAGTGAGAACTTATTACAAACAGCTTCAGGGTTTGTTACTAAAGCAACACAAGGCATTCCAGATCTTTAAGTTTTATTGAGATGTTCAAGAAAAAGGGAAAATCAGCTTCTGAAATGCTCTACCTCAAATTACAGAACCAGGCAATTTAATAGCGATGGGAATTACGCGTCTCTCACTTTCACTTATTACTTTAAAAAATTACCTTGCATATTATTATTTGCAACAATAAAATAATGGTAATAATATTTATTGGGTATTTATAATTTTGTCAGGTACTGTCTTAATGTTCCCACGCATACTATATGTTATAGACTGAATGCTTATGTTCCTCCAAAATTCATGTTAGCTTTAATTACCTTCTTATCTACCCCCAAAGTGGTGATGTAAGGAGGTGGGGCCTTTGGGAAGAGACTAGGACTAGATGAAGTCATGAGGGTGGAGCCCCCATGAATGGGTTAGAGCCTTTACATCAGTCAGGAAAGAGTTTGTTTCCTCTCTCTGTGATCTCCACTTGAGGATAGGACAAGTGGCAGTCTGAAACCCAAAAGGAGGCCCTCACCAGAACCCGACCATGCTAGCAACCTGGTCTTGGACTTCCAGCCTCCGAAATGGTGAGAAATAAATGTTTACAAGACACCTAGTTTGCAGTATTTTGTTATAGCAGCCCCAAAGGTCTAAGACACTATATTAATTCATTTATATTCACAGTAACTCTTTTGTATATGTATTTTTATTATTTCCTTTTTAAAAGTGAAAAATCTTAAGTAACTTTTGTACATTTAACTTATTGCCCCTCACTGGTGAACTGTATTACAGAGTATTTCCTACACTGCATTCTACTTATATTTTATTTCACTGCAGAGGCATAGATTAGGCAACTCCCCACTACAGCAAACTCTGCTGCAGGGTACCCAATCAAATATCCCGTCCATCCAGACTATGAAACACATGTAATTACTTGGTCTATAGATATAGCAATACTTAATTTAACTAATAACTGCCACTGGTAACAGAGAGGATTACTGGCTTGCAACATTTTCATGAATTAATATGTACCTTTTAAATGTGTTTATTAATTTGCATTTTGCATGTTGTTCATGAGTTATGCCATTTCTCTAATAAACTTGTTGGCCATTCAGATTTCCCATGTACCATTCCAAAATAACTTCATGTGGTTTTCAACTTTAAGTTTTCTTTTTTGAGGTATTTTTCAAGAAGACTTCTCAGAGAGGATCACAAATACATAATTTAGTATTTTCTTCTACTAGCCTGTGGTATTACCTTTCACATTTAGGTTATAATTCATGTGAAATCCACTTTTGTATATGGTGTAGCATAGTGAACATTGAGGTGTATTTTTTCCATAAGGTGGACAGTTTTCCCAGTTGTTTTGTGGTAACAATTTGTCAAATTTCTCCCATATATAATACATATCTTTCTAGACTCTCAATGGTGTTCTACTGGTCTAATTTTCTGTTTTTATTAGTTTCATATTTTTATTATTATGGCTTTATTGTCATTTTGTCAGGTACATTAGGGTAGCATTTACGAACATTGAAACTCACCCTCTAAGTAGAGTTCTATGATTTTTGACACGTAAGTCAACGTGAGGCCCAGCTTCGGGAAATCACTGGTCTGTTTTTTTGTTCCTCTAGATCTGTCTCTTCCAAAATGTCACACAAATGGAATTGAATAACCTGTAGCCTTTTAAGAATGCCTTCTTCTACTTAGCATAATTTATTTGAGATCCATTTCTCATGTATCAGTGGTTGGTTCTTTTTCGTAGCCGAGTAGTAAGCCATCTTTTGGATATACCATAATTTGTTTATATATTCACCACTTGAAGAACGTTGGGCTATATTCCATTTTTGGTGATTATGAATAAAGCTATTATAAATACTTACGTAGACCAGATTGCTGGTTTATATGTCTAACCTTCTAAGAAAGTGCCAAACTGTCTTCCAAAGCAGGAGTAACATAGTGCATCTTCTCAGTAATATGAGATTTCCAGGTTTTGTGTATCGTCTCCTACAACTGATACTGTTCTCTCTCCCTCTTTTCCCTCCTTCCCTCCTACTTTCCATTAAAAATATTAATCAGTTTTTTGTCATTTCAGTAGATATGTACTGGTCCTGAGTGTGATTTTAATTTACTTTTCTCTTATGATTAATGGCATCTTGAGCATTTTCTCACATGTCTTGCCCCCCTTATACCCTTTTTCATGAAGTGTCTCAAAATTGTTTGCCCCTGTTTTTATTGGATTATTTGTTTAATTGCTACAAGCTTTGAGAGTTCTTTACATAGTCTGCAAATAGTTCTTTTTCATATATGTATTTGCAAATATTTTCTTTCAGTTTATATCTTGACATTTATTTTAACAATATCTTTAGAAAAACAGAAAATATTAATCTTGAAGAAGTCCAGTAAATCAATTTTGCATCTTATAGATAGTGCTGTTGGAGAAGTATATAAGAACTATTTGCCTATTTCAAAGTCACTAGGATTTTTCCCATATGTGTTTTACTCATAATTTTATAGTTTCAGGTTTTACAATGAAGACTATGGTCTATTTTGACTTAATTTTTGTATATGTTGTGAGGTCAAGGTTTACTTTTGTGCATATGGATATGAGATTGTTCCAGTGCCACTTGTTGAAAAGAATGTCCTTGTTCCATTAAATTTTCATTGCACCTTTGTTGAAAACAATTGATCATGTAGGGATATGTAGGGATTTATTCCTTTTTCTTTTTTTAATTTAAATTATTTACTTTTAGAAAGAGGGAGAGGAAGAAAAACCTGGTGTATGAAAAGAACTGTGTGTCTGGGGACCAAATCCGCAACTCAGGCATATGTCCTAACCAGGAATTGAACTAGCGGCCTTTCATTTTGCAGGAGGACGCCTGACCAACTGAGCCAACTGGTCAGGGCTGTGTGGGTCTATTTCTGAATTCCTTATTCTGCTCTGGCATTTTATATGACTCACCTGCCACTGCCACTGCCTTGATTACCGTAGCTTCAAACTCTGTCATGAAATCAGTTATCATATATTCTTGGATAAATGTGAATTTTATGTCTGCTTTCTTTCACTTAGCATAATATTTTTATAAAACATCCATGTTGTAGTAGAGCAATACTATATTTTTTATAGATGAATAATATTCCACTGTGTATGTAAATTACATTTTGTTTATCCTCTTATTTGCTGATGGACCTTTCCCTTGACATTTTAGTTGCTGTGCATACTGCTTCTATAAATATCACTATACAAGTATTTGAGTGTCTGCTTTCAATTCTTTGATTTTGTACCTTGAAGAAGAACTGCTGAGTCATATGGTAATTCTATGTTTAACTCTCAAAGAAATCACCAAGTTGTTCTCCACCGTGGCTATATCATTTTACATTCCCACTAGCAATGTCTGAGAGTTCCAATTTTTCCACGCCCTCCTCAACATTTGTTATTTTATATTTTCTTAATGTATGTGAAGAGGTATCTCATTGTGGTTTTGATTTGCATTTCCCTAATGACTTATATTAAGCATCTTTTAATTTTTTCTCCTTTAATAGGTTTTTAATGTTTTTCTGTGAGATAGTTTGTGTATTGTTTTTAAGATATCTTATAATTTTACTATTTTATGAAAAAGATATGTATTTTATCATTTATTTCTCTTATAAATGGAATTGGATTTTTACTTATATTCTAACTGTTTATTGCTGATAGTGTCATCAATTTGTCATTTAAATTTTATCTGGATAAACTTTCATTATTATTAAAAATTGTTTTTTGTTGAGTTATTTATATAGATTTTTTCTCTTCTTTTATAATCATTATACCCTTTTTGTCTGCTTCTTAAATGGTCAGTGTCTTAGTCATTTGAGTTGTTCTAACAAATTACTACAGACTGGCTGGGTTGTAAATGACAGAAATTTATTGCTTATGGACCTGGAGGCTGCAAGTTGGAGATCAGGATTAGGTAAGGGCTCTCTTCTGTGTTTCAGAATTCTCTGTATATCTTCACATGATAGAAGGGGGCAAGGGAACTGTTTAGGATCTATTTTTGTTTTATTTTTAAATAATTTTTATTTTTCAATTATAATTGACATACAATCTTATATTAGTTTCAGGCATACAACATAGTATTTAGACATTTATATGACTTACAAAGTGGCCACTGATCAATCTAGTACCCATCTGATATCATACATAGTTATTACAATATTATTGACTATATGCCCTATGCTGTACTTTACATCCTGTAACTACTTAGTAACTACCAATGTGCATATCATAACTCCTTTCCCTGTTTTACCCAGTCCCTCAAGCCCCCCATCCCAACCTGGTGACCATTAAAATGTTCTCTGTATCTTTGAGTTTGCTTCTGTTTTGTTTGTTCATTTATTTTTTTAAAGATTCTACATATAAGTGAAATCATATGGCGTTTGTCTTTCTCTGACTCATTTCACTCAGTGCAATAACCTCTAAGGTATATCCATGTTGTTTCAGGAGGCAAGATGTCATGCTTTTTGTCAGGGCTATGTCATATTCCATTCTATATATGCATCACTTCAATGTCTATTGATGGACATTTAGGTTGCTTCCATATCTTGAGTATGCTGCAACAAACATATAAATGCATATGTCTTTTCAAATTTGTGTTTTGGGTTTCTTCTGTTAAATACCCAGAATTGGAGTTGCTGGGTCTCCTCTCTTGTCTCTTTTTAGAACCTTTGCTGTAAATTCTATTTTGTCTGGTCAAAGTATTTCCACACCAATTTTTAAAAAATTATTTTAATAAAATGCCTTTTTTCATCATTTTACTTTTACCCTGTGTGTGTCTTTTGATCTGAAATAAGTCTTTTATAGATAGCGTGTGTAAGGGTCCTTCCTGTTTTTTTATCCATTCACCCACCCTACCCTATGTCATTTGAGTGGAGCATTTAAAGTAAGTGTTGATAGACTTGACAGGGTGGCTCAGTTGGTTGGAGCGTGGTCCTATACACCAAAAGGTTATGGGTTTAATTTCTGTGGTCTCAGTTGGTTGGAGTGTGGTCCTATACACCCATAGGTATGTGTGAGGACACATACTTATGTTGTGTGCCTGGTAGGGGCACATATAGGAGACAGTTAATTGGTCTCTCTCTCTCTCTCTCTCTCCCCCTTCTTCTCTCTCTAAAATCAATGAACATGCTCTTAGGTGATAAAATAAATCAATTTAATTAATTAATTAATTAATTAAAGTAATTGTTGATAGATATGTAGTTATTGCTATTTTATTATTCATAATTAAAATTTTTTTCTTCCTAAAAAATCCCTTCAACATTACTTGTAATACTGGTTTGGTAGTGAACTCCTTTACCTGTTACTTCTCTGGGAAGTTCTTCTACTATTTCATCTTCTCAATCACTGATTTAGTCCTCTGTTTCATCTAATCTACTGTTGATTTCATCTAATGTGTGTTTTTTTTATTTTTGTTATTATACTCTTCATTTCTGACTGGTTCCTTTTTCTATTTTTTCTTAATCTTCATTTTTATGTTTTCTATCTCTTTGTCAAAGTTCTCACTGAGATCACTAAGCATCCTTATAACCAGTGTTTTGAACTTTGCATCTGGTAGATTGAATGTCCTTTTTGTTTAGTTCCTTTTCTGAAGTTTTGTTTTGTTTTTTCATTTGGGATATTTCTTTGTCTTCTTTTGGCTGCCTCCCTGTGTTTGCTTCTATGTGTTAGGTACATAAGTAGAACTGCTACATCTCCTGCTCTTCAAAGAACTGCCTCATGCAGTAGGTGTCCTGTGGGGTCAAGTGGTAAAAACTCAGTCACCTCAGCTGGGAGCACCAGGTATGTCCCTTGTGTGGGTTATGCCCTCCTGTTGTATTTGAGCCTGGATTGCTGTTAGCACATCTCTGGGAGGGATTGACCCTTAGGCAGATTGGTAGTGAGGCCTGGCCTCAACTACATTGTTGAGATGTCATGCAGGGGGATTCATTCTAGTAGGGCTCTGGTACCTGTTGAGTCTGCCCTTTGGGTGTGTTTGTGCAGGTGGTAGTGATACAGAGAGATCTGATCAGATCACTGGGGAGAAGTAGGAAGTGCCCATAGGAGGAGTTTGCCTGAGGCAATGGTAAACAGTTTAGGAGAGGATGGGCTGAGAAGCTGAATGTCTCCAGAGCACTAGGAAATAAAAAGAGGGTTAGCTAGCTGGCTTTCTTGGCTCTCCACTGGCTTTCTGGCTCTCTCTTCCTGGCGGATGCCTGGATGATTGTGCTGCAGCTGCCTGAATTTCCCAACAGATGGTATTTTGGATGAGAAGGAACTCCAGGGACAGCTCAGGATCAGCCTGGCCTGGCAGAGGGTGGCAGGGTTATTCTTTGGGTGATCTAGAGGGAATGACCTCTGAGGCAGACGCCTGCCATTCTTTCAAAATTATGTAGCTTTTGTATCTTATGTTGTTTTAGTTTATAAACTAACCTTATAGAAATAAGATAATTAAAAACTAACAGGGGGAAAAGATAGGAGAACTCAGGTGTTAAAGAGTTTAGCCTTAATTGGTAGGCTTAAGTGACTAATGAATGTGGAAAGCTGTTATTCCAAAATTGTGAAGCTTTAAAATAAAGACTGCTTTCCTTCATCACCAAATATTTGCCTCTGGAACTTTGCCTAGAGGGTGGCAGAGGGCGTTAGGAGTCCAACTGCTCTTCGATAACAGGTTATTCTTTGACTTGATCTAAAGCTGGCCACTGTATCTTGTATCCAAAGCATCTTGGGAGGCGCTCTGGTGTAGGCCAAAGTCAGCTGCTGCCTGTGCCCTGACTGGGGCCACTGGTATGAGCTACAAAGTGATCTTCAGATGGTTGCCATTTGTGCTGGGTTTGAGGTGCCTGGAAGAGGCTAAGCTATGAACTGAAGCTGACTGCCCCTAATAATGGCATTGGGGCTTCTTAGCAAGAGGTGTTGGGCATGCTGAGGCCAGATGCTACCTGTTTGTGGTTTGTGAGCCTTTGAGAGATTTTAGAAAAGTTCACAGCATTAGCCAAATCAGGCCATTTGTATAGAAAAGCCAGTGTAAGTGCTTGGTTGGGCCCAAAAGTTAGATAGGGTGTGGTCTCAGGGAATCACCAGAGTGAAGTGAAGAGTGTTAGCCAGAATAATGAAGACTCAGATATTGTGCGCACATACACCTTCAGGGGGAGGGCTAAGAAAGAGAACAATGGCTTCTGCCAGCACTTTTGTCTGGGAGAAGCTGCCCCTCTAGTGTTCGCCTTGAAGCCAGAAAATTCAGTTTTCCCTGTATGTCCCTGGCACCTTTTGAGCTGTTGCCCAGTGCTGGAGCTCAGAGAAAGTGAGTTCCTTGGAAAACTCTGAGGAACCCCTCAGCCCAGCAGCTCTTTGTCTCGTTCTCTGATGCAGCCATAATCTCTGATGGCTTTTGTAGACAGTTATGGGGACTTCTCTTGCCAGCACTAAAACTTTGGGCTGGGGGAAGCCTGGTATGGAGCTGGAAACACTCACTTTTAAGGGGTAACCTCCACAGCTGAGATTCCCCTCCTAATTTTTAACCACCGTGGGGGTGTGGTTAGTGGTTAACCAGCTAGTTCTGTGTCTGTGCCCCTCCTTCCAGTTCAACATGGCTTTTCTGTATACCTTTAGTTGTGGGACTTCTGCTCAGCTATATTTCAGGTAGTTCTCAATGATGCTTGCTCTGTAGTCCAGTTGTAATTTTAGTGTGGTCATGGGAGGAGGTGAGTGCAGTGTTTACCTACTCCACCATCTTGATCAGAAGCCCTGGGGTCTCTTTCATGACAGAATTAATGACATTTCTGGAGAGCTTTGCCATCATGATTTAATCACCTCCCCAAACCCCACCTACTGATACTATCATTAGCTCCGACATTTGGATTTCAGTGAGGAATTTAGAGGGGATGAAAACTTTTAGAGCACAGCAGTTGGTGAAGATCTTCTAACTTATTCTAAAAAGTGATTGTGATGATGAATATCGATGTTATATTCTTGATCTTATGGATCTCAATTCATTTAAATTTCCTCCATTAAGAAGAATGCTTTCTGTAGGTTTAAGTTATACAGGTTTTTATTGATAAGAAATTTTGATGTAGTTCTTTTTTCCTGAAATTTGAAAATCATAAAGAGTTAACCCTTGAATGGCCTAAGTTTGAACTGCACAATTCCACTTATACTCAGATTTTTAAAAATTAATACATAGGGAAATTTTGTTTAAATTAGTGACAATTTGCAAAACTCAGAGGAATGACAAAGCCTAGAAATATTGAAAAATTTAAAAAGTATGACACAGATGCATAAAACTATGTAGATACCAGTCCTTTTTATCATTTGCTACTGTAAAATATATACAAATTTATTATAAAAAGTTAAAATTTATCAAAACTTACACAAACACAGACATGTGGTGACATTCTCAGTAGAGAGAAATGTAAACAATTTTAAGGTACAGTGAATTACAGCTGCATAACATTAATGTGCATACTATAAAACTGTAATAATTTTGTAGCCACCTCCTGTTGTTACTGTGTTGAGCTCAAGTGTCTTGAACGTCCGCTTAAACTGCCATGTGATGCTAATTATCCCCATGTGAGCAGTTTGTCTCTTCAGCAAATTGTGCACCACAGTAAAAATGGTCTCTCGCAGTTCTCGCATATTTTTCATCGTGTTTAGTGCAATACTGTAAAGTCTGAATAACACCATGGGACCCACATGAAGTACCACTAGTGATAATGGAGATGCTCCCAAGAAGCAAAAGAAAAAAGTCATGACGTTACAAGAAAAAGTTGAATTTGCCTAATATGTACTAATGCAGATTGAGGTCTGCAGCTGCAGTTGCCCACTATTCAAGAGAAATGACTTCAGTGTAAGGACCATTATTTAAAAAAAAAAAAGAAAAAAAAAAGACAGAAAAAAGGAAATTCATAAAGTCATTGCTGCAGCTATGCCAGCTGGCATAAAAATCTTGCTTTTATTTTTGCAAAATATCTTTTTATCTTGTATTGAAAATTCAGCTTTTATGTGGATACAGGATTTCTGTAAGAAGAGTATATTTATAGACTTTGTTATGATTCAAGGAAAAGAAAGCCGTTATATGACAACTTAAAGCAAAGGAAAGGTGAAGGATCTAAAGCTGGAAAAGTTCATGCCAGCAAAGGATGGTTTGATAATTTTGGGAAAAGGTTTGGTTTTTAAAATATCAAGGTAACAGGAGAAGCAGCTCCTGCTGACCAAGGGGCAGCAAACTCCTAGACGCCATTAAGATAATCATTGAGGAGAAAAGATACCCACCTGAACAGGTTTTAATGCAGATGAAAGTGTCCTATTCTGGAAAAAGTACCACAAGGGACATCTATCAGTAAGAAAGAAAGCAAGGCCAGGATGTAAGGCAAGAAAGGGTTTGTTGGGAACCACCTTGTCTGGTTTCAGAAGCTGTAACCCCCACAATGGCTAAGGTTGAGTGGGCAACCTTTGGACCATAAGCCACTAAGGAGATAAAGCTGATCTCTCTGGCAGGGGCACCACTTTTGCTCCTTTTACTTCATCCATAACTGGCCCCCAATGCTTGATCGGTTAGCCAATGACAGGTAAGATTCCCCAAGCAGAGAATGACTTAAGTCAGGCACAATCACCGGGAGGCCCCAGGGAAGGACTTGGGGGGCTATAGCAAAAGGGGGTGACGGACCCTTGCCCCTGAGCTTTGACAAAGCTTGAGTCCTCATTCTGTTTGTGAGAAGTCTTCTAATCTCTTGGCAGCCTTACTTCCCCTGCCTGACTTAAACCTGAAACAATGACAGAGGGTGGTGCAGCCCTGTGCTGTAAAGAGTGGGTTCCCTAAGGTGATCAGGCCTAAGAAAGAGTATGTGAAATCCTGTGAAACCTGCTTTGTTTAGAATGCTCTCAATTAAATAAGGGTCCAAGCAAGAAGTGAGTTTGTTCCTCAAGGTTTTACGGTCCATTTGACTATCAGACCCTGACTCAAAATAGGCCCTCAGAGTTCTTTGTTATCTATTGTTTGATCCTTATTGCCTGACAATGATTAATGAGTTTTACCTGTATTCCTGTGCAAAATGAATCTAATAAAAGCCCATTGAGGAAAAGGCTCTTGGCCCTTCTCCTATGAGAGATCGGCCACCTTTCCTCCCCAAGCAGATCATATCTTGGTAGACTTATTCTCATCCGTGGCAGCCAGGGGGCTCTGCGGGCAAAGCTCCCCCACAAGGGTTGACTAACTGTACTGTTTTGTGCAAATGCAGTTGGGTTATGATCAAGTCTTCCCTTACCTATAAAGCTGCCACCTCCTTTCACCCCTCCAGCCTCAGTGGGAAAAAATAAGCACCAGCTGCCAGTCTTTTGGCTGCCCAGCAAGAAGGCCTGGGCAATGAGAACATTTTTTTCTGGGTTGAGTTCATCAATACTTTGTCCCTAAAGTCAGGAAGTGCCTTCTCAGTAAGAACTGCCTTTTAAAGTTTTTTTTCTTAATGATAGACAATGCCCCAGGCCACTTAGAACCCCATGAGTTAAATACCAAAGGCATCAATGTGGTCTACTTGCCCCTAAACACAATGTCCCTAATTCAGCATCTAGATAAGAACCTCAAAGATTCATTACAGGCTGTACTCTGTAAAAAGGATGATCACCGCTGTAGAATAAAACCCTAATACAGAGAACACCATGAAAGTCTGGAAGGATTACATCACTGAAAATGCCAGTGTTGTTATAGAAAAAGCCCTAAAAGCCATCATGCCCCAACAATAAATTCTTGCTGGAGAAAACCATTGTTTTTTTTCTGTTGTCTAAATGTTGTGAATGCCTTCACAGGATTTATAACAGAGTTAATCCAGAATATCATGAAAAAGATTGTGGATGTGGCAACAAAGCTAGTGGTGGTGGGTATAGGGTTTCAAGGTATAGGTCTCGGAGAAATCTAAGAGCTAATAGACACCATGCAGAGGAGCTGACAGAAGACAACCTGCCGGAGATGAGCGCCCTTGAACCAGTGCCAGGTGACGAGGACAGAGACGCAGAAGAAGCAGAGCCAGAAAACAAGCTACCTGACAATAGACAACCTGGCAGAAGTGTTCCAACTGTTCCAGATGGCTTTTAACTTCTTACACCACACAGACTCTTCCATGGAATGGACACTGCCTCTAAAGCAAACAGTGGAAGAGAGGACTGGAACCTTACAAAAACATTTTTAGAGAAATAAGCAAAGAAGTCAGACAGAAATTATGACATATTTCCATAAAGTTACACTAAGTTTTCCTGCCTGAGTTATTTTTAATGTAAAATTAATAATGGGCTTGTTTGCTTACTGTTTTAGAACTTTGCTTTCAAAGAATTACATTGCCACACAGTATGCTTGCTCTGGCACGCTCTCTCTCTCAGTAGTAGGAACTGTGTATCTTATCTACATGACAAGTAAATGCTTTAAAAAAAAACACCAATGTTTCCAATACTGCATTATGAATAAGACTGTAGTATTATATACCATAACACTTTTATAATGATTCACTCCTTAGCATATAGGCTAGGCTGGGCCAGTGGTACCTAACATTTTCAGCACCAGGGACTGGTTTCTGGAAGACAATTTTTCCATGGACTGGGTAGGCAGAGGGAGACAGGAGGCAGAGCTCAGTTGGTAATTCCAGTGACACCATGGACACAGGGAAGAGGGAAGTTGGGGACCCCTGGGTCAGACAATTGTGAAGCAATCATATTGACTACACTAGGCTACCATGAAACAGTCGTATCATTGCTTCTTCACTATCAATGCATGAATCATTATACCTGTAAATAAATATAAATTTCTTTCTTGCATTATCTTTTTATTTTTATGTGTAGTGTTAGTAATATGTATAACAACACTACAGTGTTTTGTATCATATAAGACAACATCTATGTAGGTACTGATAGATGACTCGTCTTATGAATAGACTTTGACTGTATTCATGAACCTAGGGCAGTGTTGTAAGTGTGTTTTTTCTTGCTAATGATTTTCTTGAGATATTTCTTCTTTTTCTAGCTTAATTTATTGTAAGAATACAGTATATAACATTTATAACATAAAAACATATGTTAATTGACTTGTTTATGTTCTCAGTAAGGCTTCTGGTCAACAATAGGCTATTAGGAGTTAAAATCTGGTAGAATGAAAAGTTAATACGTGGATTTTTGACTAAGCCAGGGGCTGGTCCCTCTAAACCCTGCATTGTTTTAGGGTCAATTGTATAGGTAATTAATTTTATAAAAGACTTTATATACATTGTTGTAATATTCTAATAATATGAGGTAAAAATTAGGTGCTTTAAAATAATAGTTCATAATTTTGAACTGTCCCTATTTTCCTAGTATACTTCATACTCCTACACTAAATAAAATTTACTTAAGACATTTACTTCTTGATTTAAAATAAAAATGGTCTGTCACATATGTTTATACTGTTCTTAGCTGGTTTGTGAATAATTTGTGCTAGTCTCATACAATTTATTAGTGAATGTTCCCTTTTTTTATTTCTTGAAACAAAATACATAAGGTAGAAATTTCCACATATTGAAAGTTTAGCAATATTCAGCTGTAAAACCCTATAGACCTGCTCTCCTTTTTAGTAAGAGAACAGGGATAGGAAAGAAAAAAAATGGTGTATCTTTAATTAATTTTTCAACTTCTTTCAATAATTCAAGTTTTCCATCCTGGACTGTGGACATTAAATATACCAATTGTATCTTAGGATTATGAGAATCATAAGCACTGCCACGGATTTCCAAGTGCCAGCCATGGACTGACACTTCCTCTGTTTGCAAACAATGGTTATAGGCTATCAAATTTATTAACATATATTATTCAAAGTATTCTAATATTGCCTTTTTAAATCTCTGCTGTATCTGAGATTACACTTCTTTTCCTGATACATTTTTGTATTACTTTTTTGTCCTAATAAACTTTGACAAAATTTTTACTTTTTATCAATTCAACATTATTCATCTTTCATTATTTCTTCATTTAAATGATTTTGTCATTACATTCATTGCATTTTTCTTGTTTCATTGGCTTTGTTCTGTTGCTTTTTTAAAAATAAAATTAGCATTATTTCAATATTTTTATGATGAATGTACATAAGGCTATAACTTTTTTCCACATTTTGCTTTAGCTGTATACAATAAATTTAAACTGCAGTATTTTCATTTTTGTTTGGTTTTACTATTTTATAATTTCTCCAAAGATTTTCTTTCTAACTCAAGATTTTTTCTTTAACTCAATATTTTTTTTCACAGTACATCATTTAGTTTTCTTCTAGTCATTAGGGGCTTTTTAAAAGTTCCTTTTAACTAGTAATTTCTAATTTTATTGTTTTGTGATCAGATAACACCTTTAATATATTTATTGTTTTGATTACATTGTAAAACTTCCATATGGCCATTTAGTTTTTGACTGCTTATGATGAGTCATGCAACAAACATTATATAAATACTTTGTGTCTGGCTCTGTTTTAACACTGGGGAAAAGTTAATGAGTAAAACAGATAAGACCTCTTTTCTCATACAGCTTATATTGTACCAGGAAGAAAATGATAATTAACCGTTGCTAATAGACAAATGGAAAGTTAGGTATAGACAAATGCTTTGGCAAAGAAAAAGTGTAGAGTTGGGTAAAGCCTATAAGAGTAACTTCATGTTTTTATTTTATCAGTTATGAAACTTCTCCAGTCCTATATCTTACATCTAAACTAATTGACTTTATTTTTTTGTCAACTCCCTTCCACAACCCCTGTAGGTATTATCTGCTTTTCATAACTATTCTGTGCTACATGGACTATCTTTCTTCCTTGTTTCTTTAGAATGCACGAGCGCGCGCGCGCATGGCGCGTGTGTGTGCTGTGGCGTCTGTATGGTTAGTGCTCACCACTTCTCCTCGCACAAGTCATAGTGACCTGCTGGGTTTATTTTTCTTCTTATTGGAGAATGCTCTCACCAAGGGTGTTTTGTTTTGTTTTTGTTTTTGTCTTTTTTCAAGTGGGTCTTTGCATGGTAATGTTCCTGGAAATATTTTTATATTGACCTCTTATTAAAAAGGCAATAGCTAATTATAAAATTCTAGATTTGCTATTCTTTTCCTTTAATACTTTGAATATTTTATTTAGATTTTCCACTTAATTTTTTAAGTATGTCTCTAATTACTTTGATGAAGATTTTTAATTCTTGTTTTCTTTTGAATGCTTTGCTTTCATTTTTAAAAAGTTTTTAGAATGGCCTTCTTTCCTGAAATCTCAGCAGCATGTACCTAGTTGTGCCCCTACCATTAGGACATAGCCCTTTGTCCTGTAACATGATTCTAACTCCCAGGTTTTGCCCCTTAACTTCTAGGGTACAGCATTTCTGATGTCTCAATTGAAATGCAGTGTATATGAAGCTTCATGACACTAATAAATGAGGGAGAGGCTTGAATTACAATATTTTTTACTAACACCACACAGGTGAACTCTCTTATCAACTCTTTATTCTCCCAGTTGATATTTTCTACCTAATTTTTTTTTGAGTTTTGCCTTGAACATGTGAATCTTAAAAAATAGTAAAAGACAAATGAAGAATATCTATAAAGATTTTTATTCTCTCTCTGTTGTTTCCACTTTTCCTTAAAATTGTTCCTCAAGTTGCAGCCCCTTTGCACCAAGCTTCAATTTCTATCTCTTCAGCTGGGGAAATGACCTCGTTCTGTATGAGTTCTTTGCCCCTGTTCCACAATGTGGAAATTACATTCAGAGAATAAGTGACGCTAATGTGGAACTTTACCTGTGTGCTTCTCTTTTCTCAATAATTTCCATCCCTCAAGTTCTCCTGAGTCAGTTGCTTTTCAATGCCTTCAAACAGTTCCTTTGTGTACTTTGGCTAACATTAACAGTGATCATTTGTAGGAGGCTTAATTCAATACAAAATAAACCATTATATCATTACTAGAACTGGTCTGCATATTTTTTATTTTAATCTTTACCCAAAAGTGTATTTATTAATTTTAGAGAGAAAGGAAGGGAAAGAGAGAGAAAGAGAGAAAGATCACTGTTGAGAGAGAAGCATCCATTAGTTGCCTGCCATATATTTCCTGAGGAAGGATCAAACCTACAATCTAGGTATGTGCCCTCCACAAGGGGTCAAACTAGCAACCTTTTGGTGTCTGGGACGATTCTCCAGCCAACTCAGCCACCTGGCCAGGGTTGAATGTTTTTTATTTTACTTTTGTGTAGCCATATTGACCCAAGCCAGACCAATTATATAGGAGACATTTGAGAACCCATGTTTGTACAGTATTTTCAAGCAGGTGTTTTCCTAGTGGCAGCAATGATGAGTCTCCACATCCACAAGCTTATAATGTTCTTTAACTCACACTCTCAGTTGGAGATAGCATAAAATACTCTCACCCATCATCCATTTCAATTTTTCCTCAACTGATTCTAATTTGTACTGATTGGGTTGTATATTTATTAGGACTAATCACAGTTTCTAGAGGAATGTAGCACACTGATAGGTCAGTCTGGATTGCACACCTATCCCTATGAGAAAGTGTGGCCACAAATTCTCATTCCCACCAGAATTATTCTGGACTTGGAAAACAGCAGTTCTCCAGTAAAACAAGGGTGTCTGATTACGATATTTTATTAGGTGGCCAAAACAATAGGTGTGTCTTTCTTGGGACCGTGGAGAAGAAACTGAAGAGATCTGGTCTCATAGGTGTGAGACATGGAAATAACCTTCTGTGGAGTGTGAACGTGGGGTGCTGCTGGGGGCCATGTGACCGGCGGTGTGGAGCGAGCCACCGGACAGTGTGGAAGAATAAAGCAAAAAACGTCTTGGAAATGGTCAAGTTCCACGTTCTATTGTTTCTTGAGTTCCCAGCTACATATTTGTTCCTTGGACTTCTCTTGGTTTTACTGAACCAGTAAATTCCTGTTTTGGCTAAACTATGTTACTTACAAACCAGAAGACTAGCTAAAACTACCTAGACTTACACTTTTCGATATGGCAACTACTAGCCACATGTGGCCATTGAACACTTTAAATGTACCTAGTCCACCCTGAGATATCCTGTAACTGGAAAATACACACGGGGGTTTGAAGACTCAGTATGAAAAATAGAACATAAAATGTATTAGTAATCTTTTAATGATTACATATGAAAATGACATTTTAATATTATCAGGTTAAGTCAATTTATTATTAAATTAGTTTCATGTATTAAAATTATTAATGTAGCTACTAGAATATTTTAATTATAGGTGTACTTCACACTATATTTTTATTGATAGTGTTGATATAGATGATTACATAAGATAGATTTCTAAATATGTGCTTTGTAAAGTCCTTATTTCTAATCTCTAATATGCTTAGAAAGTTAAAGAGAAATAGGGGTGGGGTAGTGTTTGGAGAGGGAGCTATATAGTATTGGACCAATAACATAACTATAATTTTCAACTTTGAGAATAGCATTTGCTTCCACACATTGACAGAAAATTAGTAATTAGTATTATTTGCAATTATTTCACTAATAGTGGGATAAGGAACTCATTAATTATAAGAACACGGCAGAAGTCAGTCATCTCTCCTCTTTTAAAGAATGTTTCTGAAACTTCACACTGAACGGTGCATTTATAGAAACTAGCATGGAAGAAGACAAGGCATCGAGTCCATAAAAAGGCTTTTGCATCTGGATGTTTTCTAACCTTGCAGCACCCTGTGCATTTCACCCAACACCGTAGCATCTACAACCCCAGCCAGGCAGTGATCAGGCCTCACTGCCATTGCTGAATTTTCCAGTAGATTAAAGACAAAATTAGTTCCTTCTATGATAATATAGTATAATAGCTGATCATGGGTGGGCCTTGGAATCAGATAAACTCGGGTTTTAATTGTGGCTTTGCATTTTCTAATTCTGTAACCATGCTTTTGTCTCTTCTCTAAAACTCATCTTCCTCTTTGGCTAAGTATATGGGATAAGAATGATGTCTTCCTCAAAAAATGTTAAAAAGAATAAAGAAATAATTCAAGTGTCTGGCATTTACTATGCCAGAATGCTGAATATTGTTATTTATAATATAACCCAGAAGACAAAATTATAAAAATACCTTTACTATCTCTAAATAAGTCTTACATTCTAAAAAGTTAAACATAACTTACATTTAAAAATTTAAAATCAAACCAAATCTTAGCATTCAAATTTTATACTTTAATAAGAATTTAGAGATATAATAAAAAATCTGGAAATAAAAACTGATTTTTTAAAATAAAATATTGTCAGAAAGAATTTATCCTTACTGAAAATGTCCATAAGCTGCCTTTTAGCAAATGTCATCATTATAAAGATTACCATAAATTACACTCTATAATATGTGTTACAGACTTCTTAGAAAAAGAAGAAAACAAGATAAAAGAGTGGTGAAAAAGTAATTATGTTATAATATATACAGTTTTATAGTTGATGGCATCACCCCTTTGTGGTTCGGCCACCCAGATATACTTTACGGTCAGCACCACTTCTTCCAGTAAAAACTTCATTATGCTCCAGCCCTTGCACAATTTGTTTATTTCCCTCTATTGTTTATTCATTAGTTTATTTTTCCTATACTTTTACATCTAGGAAACAGACTTCATCAACTATAATTTTCTCTGAGAGTACAGATTAAAATTAATTTGACAGCATTTATTGAGAAGGTGGATAGTTCATATTTCACATTTCACCAGATACATTACACTTTGTGGATTAAATATGGCACTTTTTAATTGGTCTTGAGATAAATAAACAACCTGTTTTAAGGAATGTCCTAACTCGATTAGGAGGAATGAATCAAGCTTGTATTTTAATATGCATTATTACAACAATACATATGATACATGCCATAACATAATATAATATATATATTAATATATATAATTAATATATAACTACATAATATAGTTAATATAAAATGTTCTTATATACAACTATAGCTTTATAATACACAGCACAGATAATCTCTGACCATTTTATAGTTTTAAAATTTTAATATTTTCAATATTTTTCATCTGCTCACTAAATGACCAACCTGTGTGTCAGTGATTTTAGTCTGCTAGCCTTGTTCATTCTGTCGACTTGGTATGAAGTATTTTACTGAGAAAGATGAAAAGGTCACTTGTTAAGTGTCCATATTCTGTCTCCTTTGAGTTTACCATCGTAGGAACTAATCTTCTGAACATAATTAAGAAGAGACTAGAACCCCATTTCTCTATGCCTGAGTGTTGTTTTATGCCCCAAGTTTTTGCCCTTTAATGCTGATATTATCTGATTCTTGGACATATTTTTTTCTGGTCCAGGAGTTATAGACAGATATTTGGCAGGGTTTATATTCACAAAATTTGAGTAATTGAATCTATTAATTGATATGTGTCATAAATTTTTGTGCATATTTAATGTTTGTGACCCAAGAAACTGGTAACAGTTTCTTGTGAGTTGGAGGCCAGGAGTACAAGGCAGATTTATTTCCCATACATACACTTCTGAACTGTTTGTTTGTCACTGCCATTTTGACCATTTTAACAGTTATATTTGCCTTGACTTTAGAATATGGACAATATTCCAGATGCAGTGGAAAAATTCATGAAGATTAAACATTTTCTCATGTTGTGGAAGTGATAAAATATATCATTTTGATTAAAGTTTATATGTACATATGTAAATTTATAACATTGAATAAAAACTTTATAAAATTATATACCAGCTTAGCATTCAATTATAGGTACATTTTAATAGTTAAAGATATACACAGCTTAAAATATATCACAGAAAATAAACATGTTTATTAATATTTTATGATGATAATTTAATACCAAATTCATGTTTCTTTGAAAATAAACATAAATTAACCTTTTCTGAGTATCATATGGCATGCTTGAGTGTGGTATTATTATGACACAGAATTACATGCTTATGATTTTGTAATAAAAGATTTAGTATAGATTACCAGCAGGGCATTATTTGTGTCAGACCCTGTATTTATAGTATAATCTGATTTTTATAAAATCTATATTACATCCATATACCTAGGTAGCAAATTGAAAAATATATAACCTAGGTAACAAAAAATCACTTGTTATTGCTGTTTTTATTATTTTCTTCTTACATGTATTTTCTTTTGTCTAAATATGTATTAGTATATACACACATAGTTTTATTTGAGTATTTCAAATTCAAAGAATTCTCTAGTTAAAATTGATTTATTAATTTGGCCTCTACAATAATGTGAAAATAATATATTATTTGAAGAATTTATTCTTTAAATAAATTCTATAAATTATAAAATAATTTAATGTAATTTAGTTCTATAAATTATAAAATATTTCTATAAATTATAGCTAGTAAAAGTTATAACATTTAAATAGTAAAAAATTAATGCCAATAAATTGATATGAATGACAATTCTAATTCACTGCAATGCACTTTATCTTATTGTAAATGTTCAGGAATAGGGGATATTGCTCAAACATTTAACCAATTTGAGAGAGCATAGGGGAAAAAATTCATGAAATGTATCCACACCAATTTTTATATGGATTTTGGCATAAAATCCTTATTTTCTGTTTCACAAAATGAGTTGCACCTCATTTTGTAATGTATGTTTCAATTTCCATTTACCCCCTTTTTCACCCCCTCCTCCCTGCAATCACCACACTGTTGTTCATGTCCAAGAGAACTTTTTCCTTCTTCCTCAATCCATCCACCCTCAAACACCCCTACCAGAGCTGTCAGCCTGCTCTCTATCTATGAGCCTGTCTCTATTTTGCTTGTTAGTTCAGTTTGTTCATTAGATTCCACATATGAGTGATATCATCTGGTGTTTGTCTTTTTCTGACTGGCTTATTTCACTTAGCATGTTTCCCAGGTCCACTTGTACTGTCATGAAGGATAAAATTTTCTTCTTTTTTATGGCTGAGTGGTGTTCAGTTGTGTAAATGTCCCTTAGCTGTGTTAACCACTTATCTACTGATGGACACTTGGGCTGCTTCCAATTTTGATGATTGTGAATAATGCTGCAATGAATATAGGGCACTATGTTCTTTTAAATTAGTGTTTTGGGTTCCTTCAGATATACGTCCAGAAGCGCAATCACTGGGTTAAACGGCAGATCCATTTTGTTTTTTAAGGTATCTCCATACTGCTGTCCATAGTGGCTGCACCAATCTGAATGGCTGCACCATTCCCACCAATAGCACAAAAGGGTTCTCCACAACCTCACCAGAACTGGTTGATTGTTGATTTATTGATGATAGCCATTCTGACTGGTATGAGGTGATATCTCATTGTGCTTTTCATTTGCATTTCTTTGATGATTAATGACTTTAAGCATCTTTTCATATGTCTATGGGACATCTATAGGTCTTCCCTGGAGAAGTGTCTATTCAGGTCCTTCGCTCATTTTTTAAATTGGATTGTTTTATGTGTGTGTCTGTGTGTATATGTTGAGTTTTATAAGTTCTTTAAAGTTTTGGATATTAACCCCTTATCAGATGTATCAGCAAATGTGTTCTCCATTCAGTGAGTTTCTCTTTTTATTTTGTTGATGGTTTCCTTTGCTGCGCAAAAAGTTTTCAGTTTGATATAGTCCCATTTGTTTATTTTTCCTTTTGTTTTCCTTGCCTAAGGAGAAGAGAGAGGACCCAATAAATAAAATTAGAAATGAAAGAGGAGAAATAACAACCGACACCAAAGAAATACAATAGATTATAAGAGAATATTAAGAACAACTATATGCCAACAAAATGGACAACCTGGATGAAATGGATAAACTTCTAGAAATATGCAATCTTTAAAAACTAAATCAGAAAAAATCAGAAAAATAGACACATTACACCTAGTGAAATATAATCAGTAATAAAAATTTAAAAAACTTCCAACAAACCAAAGACCCGGGCTGGATGGCTTTATAGGTAAACTTTATCAAACATTTCAAGAACTAACATCTCTCCTTCTCAAATTATTTCAAAAAATTCAGGAAGAGAGAAGACTCTCAACCTCATTTTATGAGGCCAGCATTATCTTATTTCTAAAACCAGACAAAGACACTACAAAAAAATTATAGGCCAATCTCCCTTATGAATATAGAAGCTCAAGTCCTCAACAAAATATTAGCAAACCTAATACAGTGATCAGTACTGTGATCAATAAGGATTTATTCTGGGGATGTGAGGTTGGTACATTTGCAAATCAATAAATGTGATACACTATGGTGGATTCTGGTCAGCAGAGTCCGCCTACTGTGACTGAAGACGAGAATAAATGCACAGGCTATAGCAATCCTGTGGAGAAAAAGGGAACCACATGGCTACGCTCTCAAGGGGAGAGAGCCTTGACCCTTGCCTAGACAAGCTTTTATTGTTTTTCTCAGGTCTTATATCAAAGAAAGATTATCTATTACATAGAATATTATTGTCTACATTTTAGGTACAACCAAGGAAATGAAAATAACATCCAGAGGGGGATGGCAGTAAGCTGATTAGCTCTGTCCTTGGGAAAATTCACACAGGCTTTGGAAATTACCTTGAAGATAAACAATACACATTCGTTGTTTTAGACCAGGGTGATGGATTTTTAGCAAGAGCAAGCCATAACAGTCTGAATTCACTTTCTAGGCCTGATTCCCACAGGAAAACTCAGTTTGAAGGTCTGGTTCCTGCCCACCACTTCGCTTCTGTAGGTTTTCCATACAGAGCTGAGTCACATTTGCCAGACCAGAACAAACTGGTCCCCTACAATACACCACATAAACAAAATGAAGGATGAAAACCACATGATCATATCAATAGATGCAGAAAAAGCATTTGATAAAGCCCAACACTGATTCATGATCAAAACTCTCAGCAAAGTGGAAATAGAGGAAACATATCTAAACATGATAAAGGCCATATATGACAAACCCACTGCCAGCATCATACCCAATGGGCAAAAACTACATGTTTCTATTAAAATCAGGAATGAGACAGGGATGTTGCTTTCACCTCTCTTATTCAACTCAGTACTGGAAGTCCTAGCCACAGCAATCATACAAGAAGAAGAAATAAAAGGCATCCAAATCGGAAAGGAAGAAGTAAAACTGTCTTTATTTGAAGATGATATGATACCTTACATAGGGAACCCTAAAGATTCCATCATGAAACTACTAGAAATGATAAATGAATTCAGTAAAGTACCAGATACAAAATCAATATCCAGAAAGCAGTTGCATTTTCATTTGCGAATAATGAACTATCAGAAAGGGAAACTAAGAAAACAATCCCATTGGCAATTGCTTCAAAAGAATAAAATGCCTAGGAATAAGCCTAACCAAGGTTGTAAAAGACTTGTATACAGGAAATTACAGGATACTGAAGAAAGAAACTGAGAAGATAGAAATAAGTGGAGGCACATACCATGTTCATGAATAGGAAGAATTAACATCATTAAAATGTCCATACTACCCAAAGCAATCTACAGACTCAATGCAATTCCTATCAAAATTCCAATAGCATATTTCACAGAGCTAGAACAAATATTTCAAAATGTATATGGAACCACAACAGGCCCTGAATATTAACAGCAGTCTTGAGAAAGAACAAAGTTGGAGGAATCACACTACTTAATATCAAACTATATTATAAGGCTCTAATAGTCCAAACAGCATGGTATTGGCATAAAAGTAGGTACATAGATCAATGGAACAGTATAGAGATACTAGAAATCAACCCATACCTTTATAGTCTATTAATATTTGACATAAGAAGCAAGCACATACAATGGGCTAAAGATAGTTTATTCAATAAATGCTCTTGGGAAAATTGGACAGATTTGTGCAGAAAAATTAAAATAGGCTACCTTTGTATACCACACACAAGAATCAACTCAAAATAAATTCAAGATTTAAATGTTAGACAGTAAATCTGGAACATTGGCAGTAAAATCCAGAACATTGCTCTAACTCTTTCTTTCTTTGCCCACCAAATTATATCTCTTTTAGCTTTTGTTTTTCACTTCATTTAAATTATCCTAATGCGGCTGGAAATCCAGATCCTTAAATTTGTTTATGCAGTAAACACTCTCTCTCCTTTTGGATCTTCTATATTTAGAAACCTCTTCTAAATTATTCTCAACTATTGTCTTTTATTTTCTTTTCCCATACACTCAAGTCTAATTTCTGCTTTTCATTCCTGTATTTTTAAGCCTCTATTCTCTTCCTATCCAGCCATGCTGCTAATGTTCCTTTGCCTTCATTTTCCTTGTTATTACAGAGTTGGTATCAGGGCTACCTGTTATCCTTAGGTAACTCTGATGCATGATTTAAATTTAGCTTCAGATGTAATGTTTTTGAGTAGCAGAAGCCCATAGCAATGTGAAGCTGAGGATGGAAATAATCATGCAGGTAATACACAAAATGCTTTTCTAAATTATTTTATTAATTGCTAATATGTAATATATCATAGGTAGGCTGTTAGTTGAGAGACAAGGACTCTGAAACAGCTTTACTGAAGCTATCTCTTCAGGCTCCACTTGCCTCAGACATGAAATTTATTAGTGGCTCCAGTTTGTTTAGCTGAGAGCCCAGAAGAGGGACACAACAAGATGGATCAATGAGTTGCATAGCTAAAGATAAAAATGTCCTTTCTTCAGCCCTGGCTGGTGTGGCTCAGTGGATTGAGGGCCAGCCTGTGAACCAAAGTGTTGTGGGTTTGATTCCCATTCAGGGCACATGCTTGGGTTGTGGGCTGGTCCACAATGTGAGGCACAAGGGAAGCAACCACACACTGATGTTTTTCTCTCTCTTTTTCTCTCCTTTACCCTCTCTCTAAAAATAAATGAATAAAATTTTTTTTTTAAAATGTCCTTTCTTCAAGTCTGCCTTGAATGAATAGTGAATTCAAAGAAATATTTTCAAAGTATGATATTTAGGACAAAATGAAAGAAAAAAGTTGGAACATTGTTTATTCCTAAGACTATAACAAGAATCCTACTTGCATATGTCATTGGTAACAGACCTAGTAGGTAAATGATGGCTGATTAGCTCAATAGGTTGTTACCTGATTCTGTGACTGTTAGATTTATTTCCTTGTTTAGGTTGCCTAGATTCTGGTGAATGGGCATTAAATGGCCTTCAGGGGTCTGTTGAGATTAAAGCTTTTATTTTTTTCCAGAGGGAATATCATTCCAATCAAGCTCTCTAGCATCATTTTATTTTGTTAATTCCATCTCACTTTGATTCTCAGGGGAAACATTATGTTTCAAATGTGTGGGTGTGGGTATGTGTACTTCTCCCCTCCAAGAGTAGTACAGTTACAGTGAATAGGTCCATGAACACACTGCTTGAGTTTGAAGTCCATCTTGCAAGTTTACAGACTGACCCTAGACAAGTTAATTAATCTCTCTGTGTTTCAGTTCCCTCTCCATAAACTATATGATGGTAGAATCTACTTCAAAAACCTTGTGAGATTTAAGTGAATTAATATAAATGAATCAGCCCTGCCTGGTGTGGCTCACTGGATTAGGCACTGGCTTGTGAACCCAAGGGTCACCAGTTCAATTCCCAGTCAGGACATATGACTGAGTTGGGAGCCATGTCCCCAGTAGGGGGCGCATCATGAGAGGCAACCATACATTAATGTTTTTCTCCCTGTTTCTCCCTCCCTTCCCCTCTCTCTAAAAATAAATAAATAAATAAAACCTTTTAAAAATATATAAATGAATCAGTTAAGACATGAGGGGGTGAGCTATAAACATACATGAATCTTAATTATTATTTTTAATCTATTATGCATGTTATAGTGTAGATATATTTCTGCATAATATGCAATGAGTTTTACTTAATACTAAGGTTAGATGTTAGAGCTAGCTCTATTTTTTAATGGCCTAATCATCTCAAAATACTTCCTTGTAATAGAAAAAGTGGTGAAGTATTAAGAGAAAGCAATACATTCTGATATTTTCCATGATGAATTTTTGAATATTAAAGGTGAAAGAAAATCCTTTGGGAAAATAAACTACAAATAATAATCACTGAGATCATTCTGGAAATGTTTAAAAAACTCAAGAGGGTGACCTTAGTTTACGTAGCAAATGAAATGCTAATTAACTGATAACATATTACCTTTTTCAAATCCTAAGCATTTTAAAAGTTGGCCCCAAATAAGCTGTTACCCTGACCCATTGCTTCTAGTGCTTTCGTATCCTCCTACTTCTCACCATTAGTCTCTCATCAGCACTGAGGCAGGAGAAACAGAAACACACATAAGGCTCTAGTTATGTCCTTGTTCTTTAGAGTTCCCAAGCCCCTAATGAGAAGAAAGTTTGTTAAGTTTGTGCAACTTGCACTCACACAATGGCCTCGCTTCACAATCAATCCTTGCTTCTTAGACTTTGGCCTTTACCCTCTTCTGGGCTCTGTCTTCCCATTAGTGCCTACAACAGGCCCAAACCCACTAGGTTTTATTTTCTTGGCCTGGCTTCAAGATTCATAGCTTTTCTCACTGCTGGCCTGCTGTTAGCTGATCAAGGGCTCCCTAGTGGACATGGATCTAGATGCCTGTTTAACTTCTGTCCTCAGCATTTCAAAATTATTAGTCAGGATCTGGACTGGGACCAAAAGAATATGAATATTTTCAGATGCACAGTTACTCCTGTACTTTCTTCACCCGCTGCATCTGCAAGACAGATAATGACTCCCCCAGAGTCTTGCCTATCCGTACCTCATATTAATTTTAGTTATGAACCTAAGTTAATAGCTCATTCCTGGCTGTTTAGTTTAGGAAAGGTCCAGTAGATGTGGGTATTTCTGGCATACTGAGCTACCAAAAAGGGGCTTTTGGACATGTAGAGAGACTGGAGTTGAAGACAGGGATTAGCCAGGGAACATACGAGTATATGCACAACCCACAGACACAGACAACTGTGTGTCGATGGTCAGAGGGAAGGGGGCAGGGGCTGAGTGGAAGGGGGCAAAGGAGGGAAGACATGGGGGCATTTGCAATAGTTCAAGAGTAAAACTAAAGTATAAAAAGGATGCATGCCAAGGTGCATGTAAAGCTTAAAGTACACCTCAAGTCTTCCTTCACATCAGGTGATCCTGCCATTTGCAAGCTAGTAGTAGAACAGGTCTGTGACAGTCTGGATTAACAGTAAGATAAGTGCAGTTCCATGCCAACTTGTCAGCATGAGCTTCCATTCCTGAAACCCACTCGGTCCCCAGGCACATGTGCCTCCAGCTGCATTACTGTAAATACAATGTCCTGGTTTCTAAGAAGCTTGACTGTTAAACTCATCTGCAGGTATGCAGTGACTCATGGAAGCCCAGTCCCTAGGCTGCTCTTTTCTCTTTAATTTCTCTGGTTTCACTTCTTTTTCTCTAGGAAAAAATAACGCTGATCTCAGTAACTCCTAATTTCTAGGGGTATCAGAACATAAGCTGAATCTTAAATGGAATGAGGGTAGCAGCAATAGCTCCTCTGCCAAAATTGGCCTGTGAGGCTCTTGACCTCTTATCCTGCCACTAATTCTCCACCACTGTGTGGTTTTTGTCTTTTCCCTACTCTAACTTCTTGGTCATTCCTTTGCTTACTTGATTGCCCTCTTTCTCTCATCTTAACATTTTTATGATCACCCAGTCTGTTGCTGTTTTCCTGGTGGACATCTGTTTTTCCTTTTCATTGTTTTAGAATATTTTCCCTACAGATCCTTTCTATTTTGTATAAACATGTAGCTCTCATCTATCAAAGTTTCTCTTCTTTTCATTTATACTTCAAGAAAACTCCATAAACTTAAGGAAAAATTAATTAATTTTTTTCTTAATCCTAAATGTTTGTCTTAAGTAACAAAATGTTTTTTACATTATAGAACAATTTGTTTCATGATGAGTGTATATCTTAGATATACAACCCAAATCCATGAGACAGGTCTCTATTTATTTCCTATATTTCTAGAAAAATGGAAATTAAAACAAAGTAGTCATTGCCTATAAATATATAGAATTATTTTTAAGTATATTTAGACTAGGAAAATATTTGCATGAGATACAGAAGATATCCAATCTGTGCACACTCTTGGCTGAAATGAAACAAAATCTTTCTTCACGCAGGTTGTCACATGAGAAATAAAGTCTTTCATAAACTACATTGAAATAATTACAATTCATGTACAAAAATAAATTTGCTGTTAGTGGAAAAAATGTGGGCTGGCAAAGACAACATAATTTTTTGTTAACTTTAAATTGTTAATTATGTACCATATGTGCGATATATTTGATCCCAGGGTTTATTTATTTTTTTAATATTTAGAAAGAGGGGAAGGGAGGGAGAAAGAGAGGAAGAGAAACACTGATTAGAGAGAAACATTGACTGGCTGCCTCTGTATGTATGCAGACCAGGGACTGAACCTGCAACCCAGGCATGTGCCCTGACTGGGAATCAAACCACTGACCTTTTGCTTGGTGAAATGACACCCAACCAACAAAACCACACCAGTCAGGACATGGTCATAAAAGTTTGATCACAAAATATGTTATTAGAAAGTTTTAGGATAAACACATAATAAATATTATTTTCTGCATATTTCCCAAAAAATAAGAGATTTGAGAGTTCATGTACTAGTGAATGAACAGAATGAATAAACACTGAAAACTAAGAATCAATTAAAGTGAATAAATTGAATTTCTTTTATGTACATATAGGTTATAAAGCATCATTCTAACTGTATATTTTTAAAGACATCTACTGTTATAGAACTCATTGTACACAAAAAAGAAGACATCATTTAATCACATGCATATACATATTAGAAATGTATTAACTTTTTTGATCCCATATTTGAGTAACTTTATGTTGGCCAAGATATTTTGTTGAACTTATTCCATTAGAGCAGAAGTAAATTATAGAAATGAGAAGAAGAATGTATTTATTCTCTCTTTATATGCCTTTTGATCTTACAGGTCTTATAAGAATCTTCCTGAATTTTTTTTCTGGAAATAAAGAAATCTGTTCACTTTATTTTATTGTCTACAAAATTTTACAATTTTATTTATAAAGATCACTCACATCTTTTAGGTTTACTCCAAATAGAAAAAAATACATCAATGTAAAATTTAAAATACTGCTGTATTTTCAGCTGTTGTATTTGGTTATTCCTTGCCATGGTTTTCTTTCTTTCTTTCTATTTGTGTTTCTTCTTTCTTCTTTATTGAATTTATTGGGGTGATGCCAGTTAATGAAATTACACAGGTTTCAGGTGCACGATTCCACAACACATCATCTGTATACTGTATAGTGTGTTCAACACCCCAAGTCAGGTCTCCTTCCATCACCGCGTGTCCCCCTATAGCCTCCTCCACACCCCCAGCTCCCTCCCCCTGGCAGCAGTAAGCAGTTTATCAGATGCAAGTAAAATTAAATAGCATGAAGGGTTTTTGTAAACAGAAATGGGTATCTGAAGTCTTACAAAATAAAGCAAGACACAGGATATAATATTATGTTAGAAGGTAAGAAGTTGAAAAGAAAGATTTGGGCCACCAGATGACACCCACATTGTCAAATGAATGAAAAAGAAAAGTGTGGGGTATGAGAAAACATTAAACTGGAGAAAAACTATTAAAATATTCCAATTTTTTCTAGCAGTGCATATTAATTTTATTCTGAAAAGTCTTTGGCTATATAGGATTCCTAAATAATAATTGAAAATGGAAACAAAATAACTAAAGACCCCTAGACTTCCTATCCTTGATTTTATATTAAAGAAGCAAGGAACTTTGCTAAGTGGCTCCTTTTAAAAATATATTTTTGTGACCAGCAGATGATCTCTTTAGGTAGCTTCCACTGTGTTGTATCTTTAAGAATGAAGAATCTGTCATCAACAGAGAAGATGTCTAGTTTTGTAAGATGTGGTATGCAATGGGCATTCAGTATTTGGGGTCAGTCTGTGCCATATTCTTTTGAGGAAACCAGAGAGTCACTGTAGCACATTAGTTTTATCACATCATCACTCATTTCAGGAGCATTGACAGACATAATAACATTTTTCTATCTAGAATTATGACTAGAATTTACTTAAAAATATTTTAGCACTTTTTAAAAGCATGTGTTTATGTATGAAATCACAGCAAATCAATTTAAACTTGTTGAGATAATAAGGATTGATATTTCATGTCAGTTTTTGAATTTATAATTAGCATTTATATAGGATTTTAAGTTCTTATAAGTTATACTCAGATACCTAATTTTATTTTATTTTACTTATTTAGCAAGTATTTATTGAGCACCTATTCTGTGACAACCACTAAATGAGAACTGGAGTCACAAACAAGGGTAGAAGATACTGTCTTCAAAAAATGTAAGTCTCACAAAGTCATCCTAAAAACCTAAGACATAAATCATCCTAAAATCCTAAGACATAAAAAATAATGCTCAATTTACAGGTTAGGAAACTGGACTCAGAGAGATTTTGTGACTTGCCAAAAAGAGAGATTTTGTGACTTAATAAACATGGAAACCAAGGCTTGAAGGCAGGTTTATGCATTTTTTTAACAAACCTTTTGATAATACCTATAGGGGAACAGGTAGTGATTTTGAAGAGTAATATTGATAGATAGAGAACTTCCAGATCATGTTCCTCCCCACTCCTCCTTCCACTCTTCCCCTTCTCCCACCCATCCTCCTCCCTTCTACCTGCTTCCTGAGGATAGAAACCCTATAGGAGTGAAAAAGTTCAACAAGCCGATTCTGCAGCTATCAAAACACTGCTTTTTCTCCCCAACATCCCCAGGTTGCTTTTAGGTCACTGAAAACCTCAGCAGGCCATATTTGGTGACCCACATTGCTCTGTTCTCAGCGGCTTCTTTTTCCGTCGTGATTCATTCAAAGGAAGACATACTATGTTTAGTGTCACTTTCTGAGAACATCAGTGTAGTCATCTCATTCTCCTCAAAAGTATTGATCAAATTTTCTTGAAGAAGTAATTACTTTTGACATATATTTTTTTGAATTAAGTTATTTTTCTCTTTAACATGGAGCACTTTGGAGGGATTCCTTTCACATATGCTTGGTGGCTAGGGTTTAAGGCCTGAGAATTGGAAGATTACCAAGGTAGCTTGACCGTCATCTGGTCAGTGAACATTCTTTGTAAGTTAAGCTTCATACCAAGATTTACAAATATTGAGACAAATACTTTAAACTCTATGGCATTTTCAGCCATTAAAATAACAAGTTCAAGATTTTAAAATAAAATCCTTTAAATTTTCAAAGCTGATCTCTGTTTCCTGGTTAAGGCATCATAATACCATAGTGAAGTAGCAGTTTAGATTCAGACAGGTAGGAATGAAGTATTCATGTGTACTGTACTGAAAATTAAGGAATGTTATGCCATACTTTTTCTCCAAAAGGGCCATACTCCTTTGGTGTTTCACTCAACTGCTGCATTCTTGGTCAAAGGCAGTAGAGAAGGGGATAGGAAGAAGTATTAAGAATCTGATTATCAGAGAACTTACTAATGGTTTCTCTAAAATTATATTTTGAAAGTGAATTTTCTCTCCCGAACACCAAGGCATAGAATTATAAAGGCAGTGAATGACAATATTCTATTTAATTAAAAAAAAAGAAAAAGAAAAGAAAAAAACACAAAACAAAAACCTCCACAAAAAAACATAGTATCTTAGATTATTGTTTCGTAATGATGGTTTCAGGGAAGGCTGCCCCAGGACATGCCACTGGGCGTGTGGATTATCTTGAGCTGAAAACAATCAAGGCCCCACAGATTCAAGATGAGTTTTTTTACCTCCACCTTAACTGCCTCAAAATATTTAGACAGGGGGCCTATGCTTGGAAGAGAATTCTAATTAGAGATAACTTTTGACTTTAGAAGACCTACTGCATGGCCTAGCAAACATTTGTTTACCAAACATTTGCTTCCCGATTTTCCTGTGAAATGCCTTCCTCCATAGAAGTGTCAACTGTCTGACTGTTGGAGATGCTCCTATCTTTGGGCTCCCTGTACATACACAATTGATTTTTTCTTCTAGTAATCTGTTTTATGTCAAATTAATTATCAGAGCAGCCAAAGAACCTAGAAAAAAGAGAAGTAAGTAGTTTTTCTTCCCTATGGTAACAATAGAAAAGTCCTAAAAATACTTTTGGAAAATAAAATGAAATTAGCAACCATAATATTTTTAAAATAGCTAAATATCTTTCTTAATTTTGTAGTCCTTATCTTAAGTCCTTAAGTCTGTAGTACCTATCTGCACCTGCAAACTTTTCCTGATTATCTCAAGAGGCATGGTGAAAATGTCCAAACAAAGTGAATCTTAACATAATTTTCAATAGAATCTATGTTACAAAGAACATAAGGGGATGAGGAAAGGCATTATCTTATTTATATCTGTCATCCCAGTACAAAGAACGTTGAATGTGAAAGTGAAGTGAACCAACGCATTTTTAAATGTATCAATTTTGAAATAAAGTAGAACTTGAAAAGGATAGGTTCTTAAAACCACCAAAAGATCAAGTATGCTTTTTTAAACAATAGAACAGTAATGTATTTCTCATAGTTAGTGAGCTGCTAATTTGTAAAGAAATTCCGCCTTCCTCAGGAAGATACGATCCACAAACTGAAGCCATGATGCAGGAAGTAAATGAACCTCATGATAGCTGCTATGTTAAGATTATTAGCTCTGTGGCTGGAACTATTTTCAATGTATTTCCTGCATTTTAAACCAGTTAGTGTTTATGACCATACTAATATATATTAGCTCTATCCTCATTTTAGCCACCAGGAAACAAGTTAGGATGACCATGTGATCACAGACAACATAGATCCTAAAAGGAAAATGAATGCTTAAAGCCAAAAGCGCGTCTACCTCCCAAGTGTATGCTCTTAATCACTGCACACGCAGTTGTTTATGGAAAGAAAAAAAAACCAAATATTAAATAAGCACAAGTTATTTTTCTTAATGACCATAACTTACATTTATCCATAAAGTCTTAAAATACTTTCTTCTACACAGCCAGTCTTGGAGATTGGGCCTTCTTCAAATTCAGAAGCTCACACTGTTCCAAATCACTCTGGCCACTGACAGTTATGCACATGATCAAAATGAACCATGGCTGCAAATGTGGTTATGTTTTTCACTTTTACTATTAATTTTATTATTTTGAGTTAGTCTGAATTATCTATTTTTCTTAATTAACTTAATTAGCAAAAGAAGTTAAATAGCTTTTCTTTGAAATCAGCCAAACATGTTTGAGCCCAATGTTGAGTGCCTAAAAATTCAGTCATTTGGAACTGACCTCTCATAATAATTTAGTCCTTGTAGAGGTATAAATTTCTATTTCCTTTAATTCCATAATTTTGTCTTTAACCAAGCATCTTCTATTTACTAAGAAGCTTTTTATTTCAAAGCTAAATGAGAATGTAAACTTTGCAAAAAACATTTTAAAGGACAATTAGGAACAATATTTACCATTAAGCACCCATTTATCAGAAAGTAAACATGTTGGTTTTCCAAAATTCAGACAAAGGGGGAAAGTTTTATCTACTCTATCTGAAGCCTTTTGATTGGTTCCAATTGGAGATTAGGTACTTAATTCTTCCCCACATAATACTATGGAGTTGAAAGGCCCTGTGCAATGGAAAGCTATGGAATCTTTCCATGCTGTAACGCTGCCACTGGTTTAATAAGAATAACAGCAGGAACTACTACTGAAGGTCGTTATGAGGAGTTAATGAAATGATACACATGAGACACTTAGCAGAGTGTCTGGTACAACAAAAAAGTCAATTGCTTTTATTGTTATTACTATTATTAATACTAAGAGAATAGTGCAACAATTAGCATTCCATATAAAAAAAGGTGTTTTGGTTTTCTAACACATTAGTGTCAGCTAACTTGAGATGATAAACCAGCATTCTTGATAACTGAATGCCAAATTTGGCAAGATTATTTTTTTAATGTGAAAGAATGAAATGATAAGCCACAAACTAGAAGAAAATATTGGTGAAACACATAGCAATAAAGAACTTATATCCAAAACATATAAAGAACCCTTAAAACTCAACAATAAGAAAATGAACAACCCATTTGAAAATGGGCAAAATATCTGAACAAATAATTCACCAAAGGACATATACATACATACGGCAAAAAAGCATATGAAAAGATGTTCATTATCATATGCCATCAGGGGATGGCAAACTAAAATAACAATGAGATAGTACTATCTATTAGAATGGCCAAAATCTGGAACATTGACAACACCAAATGCTGACAAGGATGTGAAGCAATAAGAACTCTCATTTATTGCTGATGAGAATGCTAAATGATACAGCCACTTCGAAGACAGTCTGGAAGTTACTTACAAAGCTAAATACACTCTTTCCATATGATCCAGCAATTACACTTGTTGGTATTCACGCAGAGGAGTTGGAAACTTATGTCCATACAAAACACTATACAATATGTTTATAAAGCCTATTCATAATTGTCAAGATTTGAAATAGGTTACTAGATAAACTCTGATACATCTATACAATGGAATATTAGACAATGTTAAAAAGAAAAGCACTGTTAAGCTACCGAAAAATATGAAGGAGGCTAAAATGCATATTTTTAAGTTAACAAAGCCAGCCTGGAAAGGCTACCTACTGTACGGTTCTAACCAATCATGGTCCCTGACTTAAAGATGGTTTGACTTATGATTTTTTGATTTTATGATGATGTGAAAGTCATACACATTGAACTTTTCCTGAGCTAGCAATGTACAGTGTGATATCCTTATGATGATGGGTGGTGACAGTGAGCCACAGCTCTAGGTCAGCCCCTTGATCACAAAGGTAAACAATCAATACTCTGCAATGGATTGTGTAGTCAGAATTTTTTGAATATTGTGTGATGAGCATATTTAAGGTAGGCTAGGTTAAGTTATTATGGTTGGTATGTTAGGTGAATTAAATGCATTTTCAAATTATAATATTTGTTTTGGTTGGTTCATTGGGTATAACCTCATTCTAAGTTGAGGAGTATCTGTGCAGCATTATGGGTAGTGCAAAATTATTGAGACAGTGAAAACATTGGTAATTATCAGGGATTACTAGAGGGTAAAGAATGAATAGGTGGAGCTGGATAAATATCATAAGCATGTTACAGTAATGGTTGATACATGACATTATGAATTTATCAAACTCATTTAACTGTACAAAACAATGAATGAGCCCTGGCTGGTGTAGCTCAGTGGATTGAGCATGGGCTGAGAACCAAAGCATCGCAGGTTCGATTCCCAGTCAGGGCACATGCCTGGGTTGCAGGCCATGGCCCCCAGCAACCGCACATTGATGTTTCTCTCTCTCTCTCTCTCCCCTCCCTCCCTTCCCTCTCTAAAAATAAATAAATAAAATCTTAAAAAAATGAATGAATCCTGATATAAACTATAGTCTTTAGTTAACAATAATGTACCAATATACATTAATTGATTATAGCACATATACCATGGCAATGCAAGATACTAATAAGAAGAAAAACTATGTGTGGGTGGGGTGACAGGAGGAAAAGGGTGATAGTAAAGCTTGGTTTCTTTTATCTTCAATTTTTCTGTAAACATTAAACTGCTCTGAAATAAATCTACTATTTATTTTTAAAGTATCTAATTATTGAAATGATGAAGTATAACTCAGCCTGATTTATTTACAAAGATTTTGTTTATTTATTTTTAGAGGGGGAAGGGTGGGAGAAAAGAGAGGGAGAAAAATATCAGTGTGTGGTTGCCTCTCGAGTGCTCCCATCTGGGGACCTGGCCCACAACCCAGACATGTGCCTTGACTGGGGATCGAATCAGCAACCCTTTGGTTCTCAGTCCAGTGCTCAATTCACTGAGTCACACCAGCCAGGGCTCAGCCTTATTTTTGCTATTGTTTTAAAAATATTTTGTGTATTTGCTAAGTTATTTTTTTCTTTCTTTAAAAATTTTTATTGAATTTACTGGAGTGACATTGGTTAATAAAATTATATAAATTTCACTTGAACAATTCTATAATACATCATTTGAATATTGTACTGTGTGTACTTTAACCAAAGTCAAAGTCTTCTTCCATCACTATTAATCCTCCTTTACCCTCTCCTACCTTCTCCCACCCTCCTTACACTCTGGTATTGAGTCTATGAGTTGCGTTTGTGTTTGTTTTTGTTTTGCTTAGTTCTTTCACTTTTTTCATATTTAAAAATCTGACTTTTTTCTTAAAATTTTTAGCTAAAAACATACAAGAGCAACTTTTGACTGCAAGCTGTATTAGCATAATTTTAAAAATTAATTTGATTTGCTCATATTTAATTTGTAATGGTTATTTTTAAATTATGAGCATGTTGAAATTGTAAGATTATTCTTTCTACTCTCCAGACTGCTTTAAAATTATTTTAAGTGTATTAAATTTTTTAAAAAATTTGTGTACACTTTTAAAAAAAGTGTATAAATGCGGTTTACTTAAAGCACAATTAATTATAAATATCTCTTTCTATGCAAAAAAATATCTCTTGGGCATTATAAGAACTTAGATTGCCAGTAGAATTAAAAAGACTTAAATAGCCCTGGCTGGCATAGCTCAGTGGATTGAGCATGGGCTGTGGACCAAAAGCGTCGCACGTTCGATTCCCAGTCAGGGCACATGACTGGGTTGCAGGCCAGGTCCCCAGTGGGGGCCATGTGAGAGGCAACCACACACTGATGTCTCTCTCTCTCTCTCACTCTCTTCCCCTCCCTAAAAAAATAAATAAGTAAAGTCTTAAAAAATTTTAAAAAATAAGACTTAAATAGATTTCTTTATTCAAAACTTATTAGATCCTTTAATATTCTAAAGCAAATTTTGAATTTTTAAGAAGTTATTGTATAGTTCAAAATTTACTTAGTTATGTGTCCATGAAAAACATTTTAATTTGTTATCGCTATTAACATTATGATCTATTAAACAAACTAGTTGGAAACAAAATTTTAAAAATAAAATTAAATGAGACAAAATCCTTTAGCAGAAAAAATAAGAAAATTTCTAAAATATGCTTTTAAATAAATATATTTAAAGTGAAGTAACTTAAACAGTTAAACATACTAAGTAAACAAATATAAAGTAAAGCAAAGGCTGCAGCAATCTTAATACCAAATTAAATTTTGCATTAAAGGTATTAATTAATATGGCATGGTCACCAATATAAGTCATATTGTATCAAATTATATTAAGGAAATTAGTATAGGTCTGTTACAGAACAAACAAGGGGGGCCTGGGACAATATAAAGAAGCCCCCGGGTCCGTTATGTCTGCCGCCCGAGGGAAGATGTCTCTCAATGCCAGAGATTTGTGAAAAGGAAAGGAAACGTTTATTTAATGCTATACAAACTTAAAGTGGGGACCTAATGTCTTCACCAAAAATCCTAAAGTCCCTTAAAGCACCCACAAACAGACACAGTCCTCCCTTCCTTCCCCCTTTGCTCAGTCCAGAGTACCGTATCTCCTAAAGCTGCGGGGGTCCCTACTCTGGCAAAGGCCCGTGGTCCTCTCTCCCAGGACCACGGGAGTCCCCACTCTGCCAGAGCTGCGTGGTTCTCTCCCTCAGGGCCGCGAGAGTCTTCACTCTGCTAAAGCTGTGTGGTTCTCTCTTGCAGGGCTGCACATGGTCTCCCCCTCCAGGGCCGAGGATAGTTCTCCCCCCCCAAATGGCTGCCGCGTCTGGTTTAAATCCCAGCGCGAATCTTCCTCTGAAGCCCCCTTTCCGGCTCCTCACAATTGGCTACAGCTGCCAGATTCTGGGCAGGTGTGGCCCTGTGGTGTGGAGCCAATTATCTCCAGGCTCTTCTGGATCTTATTACAGATCCCTATTTGAGGCTCCCCTCTTGGCTGCACCCTGTTACAGGTCCATGATGAAATGTGTACTTACATATATCTACATTCTCCGAATAAACTGATGTTCGATTTTTGAGAATACATGTTCAGAGTACATACTTTGATCAGCCTCAATCAAGGTGGGAAAGATGTTAGGTATTATTGGTAATCATGTACATACGTACTCAAACAATGAGAAACAAATTTTCATCTCTTATTTGAGATAAATAACAAAATAGTTGACAATACCCAATAGTGGAAATGATGCTGTGAGATGTTTAAATTTAAACATTGTTCATCAAAGTAGAAATTATCCCTATTTCCTGGGTACAAATAATATTTTTTTATGGATAAAACTTTAGAAGGAGTGTTACAGAACAGACGGGGTTGTGGAGAATGATATACTATTACTGAATGAACCCATTCTTGTGCTCCGGGGTCCCCCACCCCATACTAGGTTCGCTTTCCCTGATGCCTGCCACCAGGGAAAGACATCTCTCAATGCCAGAGATTGGTGAAAAGGAAACAAATTATTTATTTAAAGAGTTATGCAAACTCTTAAGAGTAAAGACTTAATGTCTTCATGGAGATCCCAAAGTCCTTTAGAATACCCACAAATGCACAGTCCTTCCTTCCCCCTCTGCCCAGTCTGGGGTACTGTATCTCAGAAAAAGTAGAAGTCCATGGTTCTTTTCTGCTCAAGTTGAGTAGTTTCAAAAAGACCCCTCATGGCTGCCACGCCTGTGTTTAAATCCCAGCACCAATCTTCCTCTGCAGCACCATTTCCTACTCCGCCCACAATTGGCCACAGCTGCCAGCATTCTCATATTTTCCCAGCATTACTGGGCTGCCATAGTAAATCTGGGCAGGGGTGGCCCTTTGGTGTGGAGCCAATCATCTCCAAGCTCTTACTCAGGCACTGTAACCAGAGGTAGTTGCCTCCTAGTTACATCATGGGTTGAAGTCACTCCCATCCCCCTGGCTCAAAGCATGGCCACAGCTATTTAACATGTCCATGAAACTAGTTAAAGTTTACAGATATGTTAAATGACTGTTCTAGAGGTTATCTGGAAAACTGTTGTTGTGCAAAACAGCTCTCAATGGCCCTGCTCCATGTGTCCCAACCCCCAGCTCAGACTTGTGGGGGTGAGGACACCCTAAATATATATTTTTCTAATATTTCATGGATACCCTGAGTTCCAGGCCTCATTAAAAATCCCTACTTGGACACCCCACCCCTGGCTGCACCCTGTTACAAAGATACTAGAAATTAGAAAAAAGAAAATTAGAAACTAATTTTGCTCAGCTATTACCAAGAATATCTATTACAGAGGATGCATGAGAAATTAATAACCCAATAAATAAAATTAATTATTTTACTTCAACTCCTATAGAAGACACACTTTCTTTAACTACCATGAAATCATTAAAACTGATTATACATTAGACCAGAAAGAATATCTTTCAAAATTTCAATTTTCAGAAATTGTGCAAGCTGCATTTTCTCTTCATAGTAAATAAAATTAAGAAACAATAGAAAAATTTAAAAGAAAAATAAATGTCCAGAATATTTATCCATTTAGAAACTTACTAACAATCTCTTAAATAAGTCCTGTATCACTGAGAAAACAAAAATTGCAGTTGCAGACTAGTTAGATATTATAACTACACTATAAGTTATGGGATACTTGAAGAAAAAAAATGTAGCCTTAAATGTTTTTAGTGTTAATCAAGAAAGAATGAAAACAAATTTAATAATCAGCTCAAGAAATTAGTGAAAACACCCCACCCCACAAAAGCTAAGCTTAAGAAACCCACAGGGAAGTAATAAAAATAAGAGCAGAAGCCAAAAGACAAGAAAACAGAAACAGTGGAATTGTGAACTGTATTTAAAAGCTGGTTCTCTGAAAAGACCTGTGACATAAACAAGTCTCTGGAGAAGCTGGCAGGTGAAAAGATAGAACTGCAGGCATAACATTAGGAATGAGAAAGGGTATAGGACAACAGGTATGGAGGAGATATTTTTAAAATATTTTAAAATAAGTAACTAAGCTGTAAACTTTGAAAATTTTGATTGCCTTTATGTTTCTCTAGAATATACAAATGACCAAAATTGAACAAAGAAGAGATAGGCTGCCTAAACTGTACAAGAAATGGAAAATATTGTTGAGGAACTGCTATCGTCTCAGCCTTGGGCCCAGGGCCCATACATTTTTAGGGATGAGTTTTATGAAACTGATCATTTGATAATTTCCCTTAGTACTCAAGTATTTGAACTCACAAAGAAGGCAGGCATATTTTACCTTTATTTTTTTAATCTAGCATAACTATCTTTTAACTTATTTTGTGTGGGACTTGAAGGACTCTTTTAATATTCATTAGGTATTTTTCCATCCCATAAAACAATTTTTACTATGTAAATTTGGTCATTACTCCTTTTCATTTGGTCTAATATTTTCTCCAGGAGCAGCAATTTTCAACTCAAGTCTTTTGCAAACTCACTAAGTTCATTCATTATTGGTTAAATTATATATAAGTAGTTTATTGTGGATTTTAAATGTTACTGAGTTTAATTTTCTTGAAATTCTTTCTAAGTTCTTACCACTCTTTTCACCTCATCTGCTTATCTTTTCTCTTTTTTGTCTCCACCTAGTGATTTTACCTAGTGATTTTAGGTTTTCTTCTCTCTTCTGATACAATATTAAAGATTCCATATAACTTCTTTACATTTTCTTCTGGATCTCATAGGAGATAATTTCCAGAAGTGGCTCTTTCTCTGGTTCATTAGAATATTTCTTTTCTTATGTCTGTTGTGTTTTTCACTGATTCCAATAATGTTTTGTGTCTTTAGGGATTTTGGAGTGACTCTCTGAGGAAGGTCTGGGGCAGGACCACTTGGGTCCTGCTGTCTGTATTGAACCATGATTAGAAGTCCAGGCACTAGATCCAGATTGCCTAGGTTCTTATCCGAATTCAACCACTTACTAGTTTTTTGAACTTTACCTTTCTATACTTCATTTTCTCATCTGTAAAATCTGGATAAAATGATGACAATATCTCCCTTATAAGGTTTCTAGGAAAATTAATTGATATAAAGAGTTTAGAACAATATCTAGCAAGTCAACAAAGGAGCAAGCTAATGTTCATAATTCTCGATCTAGTTTCTATGTTTTATCAGAAGTTTGCCCTATAGAAATGTAGTATTTTCTCCCTTCTCCAAACCTGGTTTTCTGGTACTCTGAATTTTTGAAAATATGAGAAAATAATATTCCCAACAAAATGGCAACCAATATGGCAACCAATATTCTTCTCTTCTTAGGATAAAACCATCAAGTTTGTACAATGCTATTGACATTTCTTCTCCTTTGTATCCAATTGTGTCCTAGAGTTGCCATTTCTGTATGAATGTGAAAACAAGATAGAAGAGTCTAGAAACAGGGATTACAGACAAAAGGAACCAAGGATTCCAGCCTCCTCAACATTAACAACTATCTGGTAATGGGAAGGGTCCCCTAGATCTATATTACATTGGAGGCAGGCTGAATTAGAGATATAGATTCTTCCCATCTTCCGTGGATCTCTGCAGAATGGAGAAATATCCAGATGTGCTATGATGAGATCAGGACGCACTGTTCTTATTCTGGTTCTGTCTACCTGATAGCTAGTGGGTATGTTAACCAGGCCCTGACATTCATCATTGTGGTTTGTTTTTGTCTTGTGTGTGTGTTGTAAAAGCACCTGAGATCTACCTTTAGCAAATTTCCATTATATAATTTAATATCATTAACTATAGTTGCCATTCTGTACATTAGATCTCCAGAATTTATTCATCCCATATAACTGCAACTTTGTATCCTCCGACTGACAATCTCCCATTTCCCCTACCTCCCCAGCCTTGAAAACCAGCATTCTACTCTCTGCTTCCATGAATTCAGCTTTTTAGATTTCACATGCAAGTGAGATCATGCGGTATTTTTCTTTATGTATCTGGCTTATTTCACTTAGCAAATTTGTATCATTTTTGGTACCATTTTATAGCTATTTAACAGGAAAGCTGAGGGATGATATATCTAGGGCTAAATTGCAGGTATGATTTTAAACTTTACATATTACTAATGTAATAAGATACTGTATGCAAGGTTTCTGGCTCCATGCCTCTCATATAAAAATAAATATTCTTCTCTCTCCATTACCTGCCCACCACCATTGGTTTAACATACGTTATAATTAGATGTTTGTCTGTGATATATTTGTTAGATTGAGAAGGAGAAAAGGTCTTTTTATGCTTATTATTCAAAACTTAATGGTAATGAAATAAATAAATCTGGCTGAAAAATACATACATGCTACATGAAACTGCATAAATTATGAAGTATATTAAAAATATAAAATAGCTAGTCATCCCTTCTGTGATTACAACTAATTAATACTCTTTCTCCAAAATAGCTTCCTTAATAAACATGCACTTTTGCAATAATTTTATTCATTTATTTAGTACCTCCCAGAGTTTTTAAAGGGGAGCTTTTCACTCTTCCACATTTCAGTGTCATTTAGCATAATTTATGTCTTTCTCACATGTGGTTTTTACTTGATTTCAGGGTATTTAGCAGATTTCCTCTTGGCAAAATTAAGTTAATTAATATAAATCAATTGAAACAAATAATAACAGCTTTTGAAAATGTATGCTAATATTTTTTATTAAAAGTTCTCCTTAACTATACCTTTTCAGCATCTATTTTCTCACTAAATAGAGAGAGGCTAAGGAAACAAGGTAATTTAATTCGTGCCAACTTTGGTTAATTCATTTACATTTAAACTAAAACCTTATGTAAGAAGCATCTTGACATTAAGACACATGCCAAACAATGCAAAATCAAAGTGAGCATTTAGGGAATTATGGAGTCCCTATCTCTTTCTTGTTGAACTTTGAGCTGTCTTATACTTGTAATTTACCAAATATTTTTTCAACTCCAGTAGTTGGATCGCTTGCTAATTAAAAAATAATGTCTCTGTGGTTGGCTGGTATTCCAGCCATGTAGCAGATGGCTGTTGTGTACAAACAAGTCAGGAGCTCCATGGCAGAACAAATATAATGGTTTGGCCTCTCCTATACTTAAAAGAAAAACACTGAAGATAACTGGTGTTGATAGCCCCTCATACCGACAGAAAAGGTCTTGGTTGCACGTGTTATACATATTTTAAGTAGCTGTGAGGAAAGTATTCTGTTTATAAAAATCACTGCACATATGGTGAACAACTGGAATGCATGCAGAGGCTTCATCAGTGTAAACAATCATCGAAATAATGAAATTGGCTATTTTGGTCCAGTGAGAGGCTTTGTGAATCAGAATAAGCAATTAATCATTTCTACCACTCTCATTAAGAAAAATGTACAAGAAATTGAACTTCTAAGTTATGTACATTGTTCCATTAGCCCTCAGCATAGTGAACTATTATGAAAAAGAACATTTAATAACTTCTATACATAGACAGTCTTTTACTCTAAGCTTGCCTAACAAAATGAATAGATTATTAATGACAGTTTGTCGTGATAACAGTCATTTTACATAGCACTGAATTTATACTCATGAGTTAATTACCATTCTAATAAAGTTAATGGGAGAGCCACTTTTCATGTGAGAATTAAGAAATAATATAAGAGGAGTCAAAATTTGGGACATATAGCAGGAACATGGCTGCATAAGGCAGTTTCTTCTCCTGGAATCCATAAAAATCACCAAAAAAAAAAAAAAGAAAAGAAATCTGCAAAGTTTATTTTAACAAAGATAAGTACATGTGTACATATATATCCATACACACATACACATATTTCTTGTTTCCTACTGTCTCCAAAGTACATAGGGACAAAGCACCTGAAATGAAGCAAAACGTGCAAGAGGAAGTATAGAGAAGAATCACAGAGAGATCCAGTGTACTCCAAAGTTAAAATTGAAAAAGCTCAGGGAAGAGATGTACAGTCAACATAATTAGTCAAATAGGGTCAGAGGGACAGAGCAAAAGAGAAAAAAATAAAGAGAAAGAAATCATGGACACAGACAACAATGTGGTGATTGCTGGGGTGGGGGCGAGGAGGGTACAGGTGGAAGAGGGCAGGGGAGGATAAATGGTAAAGGAAAAGATAAAAAATATGGGAGATGAGCAGTAGAACTCAAGAAAGAAGTAGAAGAAAACATAATCATAGAAATAGTGATGATATTCAAAGGAGAGTGAAGAATAATAGACACGGTTGAAGTTATTATAAAGGCACAGAGAATGGAACTGAGAAAAAATGAATTAAAAAAATAGAAAATAAAGAGCTACAAAAGATTAGAGGGGAAATAGTGATGTAGAAGATAAGCAAAGAAGATTGAAAATATACATTACTTAATTCCCTGAAAAAGAAAAACAACACATTTGGAGGTTCAAGTTGAAAACATTAATAAAATAAAAAAAAAGAATTTAAATTTACAAATTGTAAAGGCACATTGTGTACCAGAGGAAATAGGCCAGGAGGAAAATAAACAAAAACATTTGGACAAACAAACAAAAAGATCACCTAAGAAGAAAAAATATTAGGCTGTGGCAAAAAATGGAGATTATCTTAGAGTAACATACCTACAAAATAAAGAAGTAAATACATTAGGACTCAAGGATTTTATATCCAGCCAAGCTAACTTTTAAGAAAAAAGATTACAGTTTGAAAATATAAGAATGCAGGAAATATTTTTCTTGATCTCTTTATATATGTTTAATGAAATGAGAGTGAATTTCAGCTAGTCAAATAATAATTGAAAAAATAAGGAAAAGACTGGGATGAGCATTTAATATATTTAACTATAGAATTAGGACCCAGGAGAGTACTAAGGCAAAATAGATCATAAATGTTTTATGTCAATACACTGCCCTAAACATAAAAACAAAAAGTGGGAGAGAAAGAGATAAAAAGGTGGTAAGTGCAGTAAATCTGTTAAACTTCTGGGAATCAAACAATAGCATTTAAAGTTGACAAATCATGTTGCAGAAATATAAGCACATTTGATATTATAAAGGTAAACACTAAGAAAGGATGCTCTATTGACTATATATACAAAATATACAAAAGGTAGAAAAGAAGAAACATAAAATTCCTTCAAGATAGTGTTAAGTAAAAAATGGGTAGGTATAACACTATGTTTAGTATTCACCTTTTTTATTTTGCTCGTTTTAGTTACATGAGAAAAGTACTCTGGAGGAATATACCAGAAGCTAAAATATTTGGTGACTAATAAAGGTGGAAGTACCAGGCAAATTTAGGATATATGTGAAAGAGAAACATATCTTCTGAAGAATAATATAATAAAATATTTTATATATAAATATTTATATTATAAAAATATATATAAATATAAAATTTATATAATACAAATATATATATTATATTTAATATATATAATATTTGGTTATATTATTCTCCAGAAGATTAAAATAAAAAACAAGTTCAAAACCAATATTTGGTATTTGCATGTATTTCTATGATTGGGATATTATCAAAGTTGATGTCCTTCTTTATCCAAGATCAATCTCTTTACACTGACTTAAAGATATTCTACTTATTTCAGACCATGCATTCTTTTCCAAGCTTAACACATACCCTAAAAATCTAATATCTTTTCTCTAAACCTACCTAATAAGACCATCTAATTATCACTTCCTCCATGCATCATTCTTTTAGTACACTTACTTTGAATGATTTACAAATCAATCATACTTTACCCTAACTTTGACTGATATTTGTCCAAATCATGCACATATTTGTGTCTTACAGCAGTGCCCACCAAAGACTACCCACCACAAAATTAGTACTCAAAAACATTTGGAGGGTGTCAGTCAGTTACCCTCTGTCTTCAGTAACGGTGGTGCCTAGAGGTTACGTTCCCACCACAGTGCAAACTCAGTGGCAGGGTGGTTTTCACGCAGGACACATGAGATGGAAATTGTAGCAAATGTTTCCATTATCCCATGTCGCAGCCCTTTGGCCAAGCTCTGATTAAGCCACAGATGTTGGTCCAGCATGCCATACAAGTGATCCTTTCTTTCTTAACAGTGCACAGAGCAATGTTTTGTTTCTGCCCTTTTCTAATTCTATAGGATTGTCCTTAACTGGCTTGTAAATGCAGAAAGGGTAACAGAGTTACTACCTCTTGGACCACCCTCGATAATAGGAGATGGGAGCCTGTATAAACATGCTTGAATAACCCATCCTTCAGAGGGAAAATTTCTAAAGGCATTCTGATTGCTTCTCAGAAGATCCTGGTAAAATTGAGCCCCATTGTCTAGTACAGTGACCTTGATAACACACTCTTGTGTTGACTCTTCTTCCTGCCCTGACTCAAATTTCTCACTGCATCTATCTTTCTGTGATCACCTCTCAAATGTAATTCCTGGGCCATAATTCAAATAAGATCTTTGATATATTAAATTCTTGTGATTCCTTTAAACCAATTGTAATCCATGAATTAGAAACTCGTACAGTGTTTTATCAGTAACTACTTAATCCATATTTCTGTTTTGATTAAGAATACTTGCACTCTTCTGAATAAATCAGCAGTATTTTCCCCACATGCACACACACCTAAAACACCATTCAATGTAAATGTATTCAGCTGTCCAGAAACACATGTCAGAATGTACAACTATATAGGTCACTAAGGGCTTGAGTAGTTGCATCTCTTAGAAGGAATTAATTACCAAGAGACTTAGACTTATGGAAGTCACTCAGTAAAAAATTTCAATTGAAATTTTCTTAATCTATTAAAAAGATGATGTTAAAATAAGCTATATCTGCATTCCCTACTACTTTTTTTCTTAATATCCCACAAATGCTTACATTTAAGGGCATCTTAATTAATGTTTAAAGAAACTGGTCATGAAAAAATTGTTTTTGTGACTTAATGAAATATTTGAACCTTTCTTCCATATATGAAGTTTTTTTTTATCTATTATGACAGAAATATAAAACAAAACTACCCATTTCAGGTTTACAACACAATTTTGGAATTACCTACTGGCAAGTCAGTGGGTCATAATTATTTTTGAATGATAGGATAGTTTTGTGAATTTTTTCTAAACAATTTCTGTGGTTAGTTAATCCACATTTGGCCTGAAAGTAAAAACATGAGCAGCCATAGTATAGGGAAAAATAAACTTGGCAGAGGATTTGGAAGATTCCAATACCCTTTTTTGTAAAATATACCTATGTATGACTTCTATGAACAGGATAAAGAGTTCTAATATCCTGTAATAATTGAGCCTAGACTTTGAAACTAAAAATCCTATTTTAAATGTAAGTGTGGCAATTTATGTGCCTTTTTACATAAATAAACTCTTGGCTATTCTTCCCTCAATTCCTTCATCTATTTGGAAAGTGGGGATAGTACTATTTCCTACATAATGGTATTGTAACCACCATCTGATTTTAGCACAGATGAAGCACTCAGAGGAATGATTCATACACAATAAATACTCAGTAAGTGTTAGGTATTCTCATTTTTTAAAAATGTGTAGCATATTATGGTAATTTCCAATACTTTTGCTTTGCTCTCAGTAGAGCTTATCCTATGGAACACTCCTCTATGAGAGGATAATTCATTCTTGCCCCAGTGACTTCAGGTTTGGCAATATAACTAGCTTTGGTCTGTTTAATATGAATGAAAGTGACTTGTGCTGCTTCTGAACAAAAGCTGTAAGCTCTGTTCTCTTGCCCATTACCTTCTCTTTCATTTGTCCACTGTGAAATCATCATGCACCAGGAATGTCAGTTCAGTCTGCTTGAGTCCTGTGAAAAATACATGCAGTTGACTCAAAATGCATATGTAACATGGAAAGAAATACATTTTTGTTAAATCACTAAGATATTTGGATCATTTGTTATCATACCATAACTTAGCTGTATTGATTGGTACAGAAATTGGTGCCAAGTAATGGGGTGCTAATAAAAAATTCTAAATATCATGTCATTGATATTAGTCCTGGGCAATAGGTAGCAAGGACATTTCTGTAGGATTCTGTAAAGATGACAACCCATATTATTCTGTGCAAAACATTAAGTAAATATGTCTCCTGTGATAACTTGGACAGAAGGTAATGTATTGATTTAGTGTGTTGTTTTAGACAAAGACTTCAGGAAGCGATATTATTAGTGTGTCTTGGTAGCACGCAAAAAAGTTGATACAAGAACAATATGAGCTAAGAAATGAAATGGCCAGTTTTCAGGAATAAAAAAAAATCAGTATTGCAAGTATCCTAGTGCTTTCTAGAATAAAAGATATAGGTGTTTCTTATCGTTGAAAAGTGAAATGAAAACTGAGAAGGCTGTAAGAAATAAAGGCTAGTTAAAACTGTACTGAGGGTTGCCCTGGCTGGTGTAGCTCAGTTGTGGGAGCATTGCCCCCAAAGGGTTGTGGGTTTAGCTCCGTCTGGGCACTATGATCCCCAGTCCAGGCACATATGGGAGGCAACCGATCAATGCTTCTCTCTTGCATCGATGTTTCTCCCTCTCCCTTCCTCTCTCTCTAAAAGCAATGGGAAAAAATGTCCTCTGGTGAGGATTAAAAAAGAAAAAAACTCTACTGGGGGCAAAAACCATATCAAAAATACTATAATAACATTTGTAATAGACTAAATGTTTGTGTCCACCCCTCACCTCCAAGATTTTTATGTTGATATGAAATCCCTAATGTGATCGTGTGTGAAGGTAGGGCCTTTGGAGGTATTAGGTCATGATGACAGAGTCCTCATGAGTAGGATTGGTGGCCTCTTAATAAGAGGACAGAGAACTTTATCAGTTTTTTTCCACCACAGAAAGATACAGTGAGAAGTCAGCCATCTGCAACACAGAAGAGGGCTGTCACCAGAACCAGATCATGCTGGGACCTTGATCTCAGGTGTCCAGTTTTCATAACTGTGAAAAATAAATTTCTGTTACCGATAAACCATGTTACATTTTGTTATAGCAGCCCCAGCTAAGACAACACTTTCCCTTATAATCTTTGAATCATTAAGTGGCACTGAGTGAATGCTTTCAGTTGGATAAAGTAGCACAAGGTTGATGCGGACTCGGCTGTGGGGTCCGCAACATTGTGGATGAGATATGAGAAAATCACACAGACTATCAAGTCCTGTGGAGGAAAAGGGACAGCCCGACTTCTCTCTTAAGAGGAGGAAAAAGCCTTAGCCCTTGCCTTGACAAGTTTTTATTGCTCTTCTGGTCACATTACATGATGCTTCTCATTTACTATGCACAGGTTCACTTTAGGTGGTTACCTTTTACAGAAAACAAAGGAGAGGATGCCACTAATCACATCACAGAAGAAGGATATTTGCAAATGCAAAGGTAAAAGTGGTTGAACTGGTTACACTCCATACTGGGGAGGTTTAGTACAGACTTTAGAAAGTTGTAGTAAGCACTTGCTGCCTCAATTCAGGGTGAGGGAATATTAGCAAAAGCAAGTCTCATAGTGGCCTAGGTACAATGCAGGCCTGATTTCCCACAGGAGAACATATCTGTGATTATGGGTCCTGTGCATCTCTGAGTGGGAGCAGGGCCCATTCCACATAGAATGGTCTCCTATACACAGTGAAGAAAGTAAGAGTACAGCTCTCCCAGATAAAGTCTTAACTTAATTATATAGAAGGAAAGAAGACTGTCTTTCAGAAAACAAAATACAAGCAGGCCTACTGGCACACAGGCAACCGGTGACAGAACAGGTAAAAAGTAAGTAAGGCTACAAATTACATCAGTTCTGGACAATAGAGTTCATGGTGCCAAAATTCATTATAGAAAAGAAACAGCTTGATTATTCATAACTGTAAGTTTAGATTAAAAGGTACATATAATATTTTTATGGCTAATCAAATAGGTAAAATAAAAGATATGTTTGGCCTTAAATGTTTCCTTGTCAAAAGGGCCTCTCAGTGAATATGAATAATCTTTTTAAAAAATGCATCAACTTACATATCAAAGTTGATTTTTTAGATACTAATATTATCTAAATACTGAACTATATTTTAACTCTGTCATGTCACAATGAATGAAATTCCATTTGAAGAATAACAATTGCAAGCAGTAGTGAGGCTAATTGTTGAGACTCTCAGTGCACATAGGTATTTCTGATAAGACATATTCATGCTGTATGCCTATTCCACGAACATCTATTTTATGAGTGCCTATTCCATGAATGCCTATCTTTTATAAAATTAATTTATAAAAGGAAAAAATAACAAGCTATTTAAACAAATGTAGGAAGAATACTCTTAACCACTCATTGAAAGCAGATCATTTCCTCAGGCAATTACATATTCTGAAACACATGATTAACCCAATGAAAGAAAATCTATATTGTATGTATGTCTCAGGATTTTTATAGAAATGATATTTCAAAATTCAAAAGAGATATCACAAAATTAAAAGAAGGCAATGCTGTAATTTTGGATCACATATTGCTTAAATTCAGTATAATTTTAAAATGCCTTTGAAAGGTATAATTGTTAACTTCATATGTCAACATGAGGGGTACTCTTGGATGAGATCAACATTTAAAAAAGTGAACTTTGAAGAAGCAGATTGCCCTTTATAACATATGTGGGCCTCATCTCATCAGTTGAAGGCCTAAATAGAACAAAAAGATTGGCTTCCCCAAGTAAGACAGAATTCTTCATCACACTGCTTTCAAAATTTATCTAGAATTATTGTTTCCAGCTTGCTTGTCCACACTGAAGATTTTGGATTCACCAGGGTCCATAGTCATGTGAGCCAATTTTCTTCTTTTTCCTCTTCTCCTCCTCCTCCTTCTTTTTCTTCTTCATTCCTTCCTCCTCCTCCTCCTCTTCCTCCCCCTCCTCCTCTTCTTCTTCTTCCCCCCCCTCTTTCTCTCTCTCTCTCTCACACACACACACACACACACACACACACATCCTATTCTATTTCTCTGGGGCACTCTGAGTAATACAGATTTCATAATGTCTTAATGTGCTAGAGCTTCCATAACAAAAACCATAAACTAGGTGGCTTAAACAATGTAAATTTATTTTTTTACAGGTCCGGAAGCGGAAAAATCTAAGATCAAGATGCCCACAAGTTTGGTTTTTGGTGAGATTTTATTCCTCATTTTCAAACAGCTGGCTTCTCACTGTGTCCTCATATTGCCTCTTTGTGCGGCTGTAGAAAGAGAGAGAACTCTCTGGTGTCCCTTCTACTTATAACAATCTCAGCCTTATTGGATTAGGGTCCCGTCCTATGACGTTATTTAACTTAAATTACCTCCTAAAAGGCCTTAAAATAATACTGAGAATTAGGCTTCAGTCTCTGACTTTTGCCAAAGACACACTTCAGTCCATTACAAAAAGCATTGGGAATCAAATCATATTTTACTAATTTTTGAGACACTGATGGGAAGATTTGATCCTAAGAGGAGAAATACAAATTTAGGAAACAAATACTTAATGAGTCCAATGAGGGATCTGCTTTTCCAGAAATACTCTTTAATCTCTTCAACACACATATTCAAAAAGAATTGGAATTCCAGAAACTATGATCTATTTTCTTCAGCACATACTTGAAAAAAAACACAACTATCATTTTTAAGAGCATCATATTGTTAGGAGATAATTTGCATTTTCCAGTGTTAGTGAACAGGTACATCAGAATTTTGATGTCACACTTGAGAGATTAATGTTTCATTTATGCTGCTTATAAACCCAAGTATATACTTGCAAAGGTGGAAAACCAATACTGGAGACAGAGTGGTAATAAGAGAAGATAATGAAGAAAATAGACATAACATCTGTGAGAAGAAATTTAATATTTAAAATACCTTTGAATGAATACTTGACCAGGCTATAACTGAAATGCTTAATTTTAAAATTATTTTTTAAAAAGTTAAAAAAGAAACGTGTTATACTTTATCCAAAATAAATTTCAAAAACTCATATAAAAACTGTTTTAGGTATAGTTTTTTATAGAGGTTAGCTAGCCTGGACATTACAATAAACTATAAATCAGTAGGCACAAATCTTAAAATTTACTCCTCTCAAATTATTCCTTACAAGCTAGACTACTTAACAGAGCTTATAACAAAACATATATATTCTGGAGAGTAAGTCCATTGTAAATAAAAGAGTAAGTACATTTTTCTATTCTTTATAATGGTATGTTAAGGACATATTTAGCTACTTAGCTATCTTACCTGTTATAATTTTCTAAGATGTGAGCTCTATCATTTTATTATATGGTTGTCACTAGCCAGATCAATTAAATAAGAAAAAAGATAAAAGGAATCCAAATTTGAAAAGAAGAAGTAAAATGGTTCCTGTTGCAAATGACATAATTTTACATATAGTAAACCCTAAAGACTACACAACAACTGAACTACTAAATGAGACCAGTGAACATTAGGAAACAAAATCAAAACACAAAAATCAGTTGCACAAGCTATCTGAAAAGGAAATTAGAGAAACAACACCCTTTACAATATCATAAACAACAGAAATACTTGAATATACATGTCTGAAAAGATACACAAAGGACAAGTAAGCACATGAAAAGATGCTGAACATGATTAAGCATTAGGGAAATGTAAATCACAACCACAATGAGATACCACTTAATACCCACTAGCTTGTGTATAATAAAAAAGACAAGCATTATTCAGGATGTGGAGAAATTTGAACCCTCATATGTTGCCGGTAGCATGTAAAATGGTGCAGGTGCTGTGGAAAAAAGCTTAGTAGTTCCTCAAAAAGTTAAACATAGAATTACCATAATCTAGCAATTCTCCATGTTTGTGCCCCCAAGAACTGAAAACAGGTACTCAAATTAGATACAAGTCCTCGTTTAAAGTCCTTGATAAGTTCTTGGAACTGTAGTGAAATGACACATAAATGAAACCAATCTTGTTATATAATCAAGAGTGAAGTTCCTATGACATCTCATCCATGTTGTAATGAAATGACATTGAACAAAATGACATTATTCTAGGACCCACTGTACTCTTACTCTAGTGTTCATAGCAGCACTATTCACGGTAGCCAAAAGGTGGAAACAATCCAAATGCCTATCAACAGATGAGTGGATAATAAATTTGTATACATATACATATGTGAACATTTTTCAGCCATAAATAGAGTGATAATGCATGTTATGGTACAAAAGAATTAGGTTCAAAAGCATTAGGATAAGTGAAAGAAGCCAGACACAAAAGGTCTCATGTTGTATGATTCCATTTCTATGAAATACTCAGAATAGGTACGTCTGTAGAGATAAACAGCAGGTTGGTGATTTCCAGGGACAGGGGAAAAGAAGGATGGATATGGGGTTTTAATTTTGTTTAAAAAAGATGTTTTGGAAGTAGAAGTGGTGCTACACAGTATTTTAAACATACTAAATGTCATACACTTGTTTACTTCATAATATTTAATTTTATGATTTGATAATTTTACTTCAATTAGAAATAAATTTTAAAAAATACATCTGTCCCTTGTATAATTTGCACTTCAAAACTTATAATTTCATCATTTTTCTGAGTTTTAATTTATTTTATGATTATTTTATTTAAACTCAATGTGAGAGGATGATTTTTTTTGTTCTTGTTTGTTTTGAGTTACTTAGATCAGATATTTTGTGTGAAAAATTAATGTACATAAATTTTACCTAACTAGTTGAAATAATTTTTAAAGTTCATCTTAACTTTTTGTTACTGAGCTATTTAGAAGTATAATGTTTGTTTGATATTTAGAAAATCCTATCAGGAAAATACCTTATATGACATTTATAACTTAAAGTATTGCCCACCAGAGGGCTCTCATTTTTCTTTCAGTTGGCTTTTCAGAAAAATGAAAATTATGTTTAATAGATTATAGCTTATATGCCATTGAATATATCAAATATCTTCCCTGAATAGTACATTTAAAATAAACTTATTATGATTAAGGCAAATAACACATACTTTTTACATGTCATTTATGTGTTACAGAAAGCACACCCACAGTGTTTTCTCTATTTTTCTATAAAACTCTGTGAAAGGTATTTGTAGAGTGAACTATTATGATTAAAACAAAAGAGAAATGAAAAAATGCTCTTTATAATTCATAGATCACAATCTCTATAGAAACTTAAATATACAGTTAGTTTCTATATTAATCTCCATCACCATGAATGAAACTTTTACTAACTATGTTTGGAAACAGCCTTCCTCTGAAATTTGATAAAATGAGTACATTATAGGTATAATAGAAAAGTATAGATACAATATAAGAAATAATTTTATAGTATCTATAGTATGTAGGGTAGATGTGTGTGTGACCAAGATAGAGTTTTTTATTTTCCTTGAGGGGCTCAGTCTATAATTAGAAACAGGCCTGTGGATAAATAACAATGATCTACTTTAACTGCTATAAAAAAGTATTCCCATCAAAAGACTTCACCATTAATTCTCAGGGAGATGTGAATACTGGAATGTGGTATACTTTGAACAAGTCTCTTGAGAAATTCTCATACTTTCCACATTCCTCTGTTGAGAACCACTGTGCCAAGTGAATTATGGAGAGAGGAACCAACAACCTAGGAGAATCAGGAATTTTTTTGAAATCAGAAATTAAAGATAAGATTTCAACCTGAGGTGCAATCCAAGTACAGGGAAGAGAATGGTCAAAGTCACAGAGCTAAGAAATTAAAACAAAACACACAAAGGGCCACGTGATGTCTTCAGGGATCAGGACACCTCCAGGTGTCTGGGGAGCTGATTAGGCCACAGTGAACAGTGAAAGAAGCCACTGAAGAGTGAGTGTTGGAATCATATTTTGACAAGCCCCAAGTTCCTGTAAAAGAGTTTGACTTTATCTTGGGGGAAATTTGGAGTCTGAGATCACTTTTAAGAAAGAAGTGACTTGGACAGCTAATTAATTTAGTTGGCTAATTTTGAAGAATTTGGGTAGCAAATGGATGGTGTGCAAGGGCAGAAGCAGTAAAATGTGAGGCACAATAGAATTGAGAAGCAATTATAAGCATTCAGTAAATATGGACCTTTTAAGCCTGGACCAGTGTGGATAGTAAGAAGGCTGCTGAGTAAAAGACATCATCATCACTGATAAAACCCTTCAGAAAGTTTCAAGCCAAGCATATAACTTTGTCTCTCTGTAAGCTCGTTAGAGCTTTATACAATTCATCCCAGTACTCGGAGGACTGTGCCCTGGTTTGCTGAGATAAACCAGAGAAGTGACCAACCCTGAATGATACTTTATTATCCTGTTTTTTTTCTCTTTATTTGGGGACTATTTTCTCTCTTTATCCTGTTAAGAAAGATATCATGAGATGAGACTTGCAAAAAGACACAAAGGTTTCCCTTTAAGAAGGAGAACTTATGACATGTTTATCAGGAACAGAAAAGGAGCTCATACAAAGTGATGGTAGATAGAACAACAACCACACACACACAAAAAAAACAGTCTAATTCACAGACCCTCTTTCTAGAATCATAGTAACATTAAATTTGTTAGCTAATATTATTGAAAATTCTGCATATGCCATGTAGTAATGTAAATACTTTACATTTATTAACTCATTAAATCTCCACAGTAATTTCACTGGAGTGGAGAAAATTCAATCACTCTTAGGCCCATTGTGCAAATCAATAAATGAGGTAATGATAGATTAGGTAACCTGCCAAGCGTGAACAGCCAAGTATAGTAAACCATTGTTTGAATCCAGGCCAGCCTGATGGAGAAGCCATGCTCCACTATCTAACCTGCCTCCTTCCAGAAGGGGGCTGCGTTGGATGGAGAAGAGTTAACAGCAGACTGTGGGAAATATTGAGCTCTGTCCACCAAACTTCCTGGTAAACATGCTAATGGTAGTTTCTGTAGAGTTGTTATCTAAAAGATCATTTGAGCAAGATATATCTGTCTTTCTATACTAATTACTATAAATAAATCTGGACTGCATGCAATTATGGGACACTGAACATCTGTAAAAACTAAGAAGCTCTAAACCTAAGTGGCTGAGCTACATGCACACCACATATTGTTGGTGGATGTTTTCGACTCCCAGTGTGGGACAAAGGACAATTAGGAAGCTAGTTTAAAGGCTCAAGCCCCTCAAGAAAGGAATACTACGTGTGCCTGCTTATTATTTGTATCTTTTGAATCATTAGTAGTTTGGTGTTGGACAAGAACTATGATTCATGTGAGTTTGTTTTGACAATTTTATCTTGTCTGGTAAGTTCACTATGGGAAGAAATGAACACAGGGTGGGTATTATGGCTTTGAACAGCTTGAGCTTTGCCATAATTCAATTGTTATGGTACAGAATTCAGCGTGTCAGCAATTTATGCCTAAACACATACCTACCATGTTTCCTCGAAGACCTCATCTCCAGATTTCTTTATGTGAGTCATAGATTCAGATCTTTAGTTTCTTCAGGTCTTCATTTTAGTTTAAAATGCATTTTATCACATTCTAGAAGCCAGAAGTCCAAGGTCAGGTGCTTTCCTGATTGGTTTCAGGTGATGTTTCCTTCCTGGAATGTAGCCTTCTCACTGTGTCCTCACAGGGCCTTTTCTCTATTTGCTCAGAGAAAGAGGGATCTCTGGTGTCCCCCATTTTTCTAAAAAAGTCACCAGTTCTATTGCATTAGGATATACCCTTATGACTTCATTTAATATTATTTATTTCCTAGAAAACCCCATCTCCAAATATACTCACATTGGGGCTTAGAGCCTCAAGATATTAATTGGGGGAGGGCACACAATTCAGTCCACAAAATGGTCCCTCTATTTTTCTGTCCATCCACAGTTCCTTTTCCAATGGTCTTTCTCTGCCTGTTGGACTCTGCCCTTACTTCAGCCCCATGGGACTCACAAGAGTGAGATTAATTCTCCCTCTTCCTGTTGAGTGTGAGAAAATCAGAGGTTTGTTTCTGACTATCTTTTGGCTTTCAGTCTCTGTCTCTGCAGGAAATTTTTCATATGGCCATGGGGATTATCTTGCAAAAATTAATTGAATGTCTCTTAATTAGCTAGAAAAAAAATTAACATTTCTTATCATGATTTTACAATCTTGCCAGATCTACTTTCCCTGTTTTATCACTCTCTGTTCTAGTCAAGGTCTAAATCCCACTCTTATGGGACTGTCACTTTATTACCACAACTCAACACTTTGCATATGCTTATGCTATGAGACTTAATTCTTTTCATCTTGCATAAGTGCTAATTGTTTACATCACTCATAAAAATAGAAACTCATTAGGGCAGACAAAGTACTTATTTCTGTATACTTATGTAGGCCCTCAATAATTAAAATTTAAGCAATATGATCATTTACTTAAATATTTATTCAGTGCCTTTTATATGCTAGGTCTCTGCTTCAAGATAAAAGCAAGAATTTTTTTTCTTTTTCTTAAAGTATATTGTATTGATTATGCTGTTACAGTTGTCCCAACTTTTTTCCCTTTGCCCCTCTCTGCTCGATATCCCTCTTCCTGACAGCAATCCCCTCACCCCCTTAGTTCATGTCCATGTGTCGTGCATGTAAGTTCTTTGGCTTCTCCTTTTCCTATACTATTCTTAACATCCCTCTGTCTACTTTATTCCTACCAATTATGCTTCTTGATCCAGCACTATTTCCTCTTTTCTCCCACTTCCCCCTCACAGTGTATAACACTCCAAATGGTCCCCATACCTATGATTCTGTTCCTGTTCTGGTTGTTTGATTAGTTTGTTTTTCTTTAGATTCAGTTGTTGATAGTTGTGAGTTTACCATCATTTTAATTGTTCATAGTTTTGATCTTCTTTTTCTTATATAAGTCTTTCAACATTTCATGTAATAATGGCTTAGTGATGATTAAGTCCTTTAGCTTTACTTTGGGAAGCACTTTATCTGCCCTTCCATTCTAAATGATAACTTTGCTGGATAGAGTAATCTTGGTTGTAGGTCCTTGCTTTTCAACACTTGGAATACTCCTTGCTAGCCCCTTCTTGCCTGAAAATTTTCTTTTGAGAAATCAGCTGATCGTCTTATGGGAAATCCTTCGAAGGTAAATCTCTGCTTTTTTCTTGCTGCTATTAAGATGTCTGTAACCTTTGGCATTTTAATTTTGAGGTGTCTTGGAGTGGGCCTCTTTGTATCCAACTTGTTTGGGATTCTCTGTGTTTCCTGGACTTGCATATCTATTTCTTTCACCAAATTAGGGAAATTTTCTTTCATTATTTTCTCAAATAGATTTCCAATTCCTTGCTCTTTCTTTTCTACTTCTGGCACCCCTCTGATGCAAATGCTTGACCTCTTAAAGTTGTCCCAAAGGCCATTTATACTATTCTTGTTTCCTTGGATTGTTTTTTCTTTTTGTTCTAATTGGTTGTGTTTTGCTTTCTTATGTACCAATCATTGATTTGATTCTCAGCTTTATCCACTCTACTGTTGTTTCCCTGTAAATTGTTCTTTATTTCAATTAGTGTATCCTTCGTTTCTGACTGGGTCTCTTTTATGCTCCTGAAGTCCTCACTCAGTTCCTTGATCATCCTTATAACCAGTGTTTTGAACTCTGCATCTGATAGATTGCTTGTCTCCATTTCATGTAGCTCTTTTTCTAGAGTTTTGATCTGTTCTTTCATGAGGGCCATGTTTCTTTGCCTCATTTTGGCAGCCTCCCTGTGTTTGTTTCTATGTACTAGGCAGAGTTTCTATGACTCCCTGTCTTGATAGTAGTATGCCTTAATGTAGTAGCTGTCCTATAGGGTCCAGTGGCACGGCCTCCCATTATCACCCAAACTGGATACTCAAGGTGTGCCCTTTGTGTGGGCTGGGTACACCCTCCTCTTATAGTTGAGCCTTGGTTGCTGTTGGAAGATCAATGGGAGGAATTTACCCAGGCCAGTCAGCAGCAAGGACTTGCCGTGACCACTTACCACCCTCTACCCTCTGGGGAGGATTAGCTGTGCAGGGGCAGGTTGGTGGGGCAGGTTGGTGGTCTGTAGCTGTCCACGGGGTGCATTGGCCCTAGGGTTTCCCAGGTGGTGCGGTCCAAGGTCAGCCCCCACCTGAGTTTTGCCCAGGGCAACCTGACTGAGCTATAAAGCAACCTGAGGTGGCTTCTAGTTGTGCTGGGCTTAGAGATTCCCAGGTGCACCCAAGCTGTGAAACTAATCTGGCTGCTGCTAGCGCCTGGCCTGGAGCTCACTGAGGCCAGCTGTTGCTTGTTTGAGAGGATTTAGGAAGTTGTGGAGCATGAGCCAAGATCTGCCCTTCATTTGGAAAAGCAGGTTGGGTGGGCCCATAATTTGGGTGGGGTGGAGCCTCTGGGGATCTTCAAGGTAGGTCAAACAGTACTAGCCAGTGTGTTGGTGTTTCAAATATGGCACTAGCCTGCCGATTCCATGGCTCTGCAGGATGGAGGGCTTAGAAAAGTGACAATGGCCTCTGCTTGCCTTGATGCCAAACACTTCAGCCTCTCCCACTGTGCCACTGGTGCCCTTCAAGCTCCCAACCCAGCACTGGAGCTCAAAGGGAGTCTGAGTAGGTGAGTCTGTGTGTGGGTTCTTTAAGAGGAACTTCTTGGGGCTCGAGAAGTTTATTCCATCAACTCAATCTTCACTGGTTTTTGCAGCCAGAAATTGTGGGGACTTATCTTCATGGCACTGGATGCCTGGCCTGGGTGGGCCTGGTGTGGGGCTGGGCTTTTTTGCTTCTGAGATATTCATCCTAAATTTTTATTCACCCCAGATGGGTGAGGGACCAGTCTGTTAGGTATATGCACCCCTCCTACCAGTCTGGATGGATGTGCTTTCTTTAATTCTGTAATTGTCAGATTTCCATTCAACTCAATTTCTGATGGTTCTGAGTCATGGTTGTTCTATATTTTAGGTGTAATTTTGATGTGGTTGTGCAAAGAGGTGAGCCATGTCACCTACACTGCCACCTTGCCCGGAAGCCTCTAAGAAGAGGCATTTTTGTTAGCATAAAATGATCTCCAAGTTTAGGTAACAGTTCATAAAGTATAAATGTTTTAAGATTCTGTGATCCTTAGTCAAGTTTTCACAAGAATGCTCTAGATTCTCTTTTGAATTCAGTACAGATATACTCAGCAGAATATAACTACATCAAAACAGAATGATTTAAATACAGTAACTTCTTCACACACGGTGAGGCCAGAAGAAGGCATGCCAAGATCAGGGACACAGGGACTTTGAGGTTGTCAGGGCCCCTCCATGTTTGTACCCACACTTTCTGGATATTTCGCTGCCTCCATGGTACTCTGGACCACATATACTTTCCTGGCAGGCAAGTGGGATATGAAACTTCAAGAAGTCCCCATAAAACAATTCCATTTAAATTTAACTGTACAGTTCATAATCATATAGTCTGACCCATGTTAGAAGAAGCGAAATATAATCTTTTAGCGTGGCATATTGCCACCTTAAATAAAATCAGAAATTCCTTATTAAAGGAGAGAGAATGGAGGGATATATTTAGGTCTTGCTAGAAGTACATGTAAACTTCTTCAATGAAAATAAACAAATCTGCGGATCTGAAATTAAATGGGATTGCAAAATGAGCTTTTACATATAATTGAACTGTTTACATTCAATGAAATTACATCTTAAATGATCACATTAGTAAAGTGGGAAACTAATTGTCAATTAAAATTCAAAGTTTACTTGGCTAACAGCCCAAATACCTATCTCTCTCTCCCACCTATTGTCCTGTCACTTCCTGACAATAAACCCACCCACATTCTCATCCATTTACCTTATGTCCTGCAGACTATTTTCCTAAGTACTCTCCTCTCTGATCCCTTCCCTTGGCCTATATGGCCTCTTACCACCCTTGAAGCATTTACATGTTTATCTGAAGTAGCTTACCCAGGCAGATTTGGGGTGATTAAGATTAATTTTCTGAAGAGCAGTGGTATGAATTACTCACATCTTGGGAAGAACCTGAAACAACCCTCATAGAATACAGCAAAGTAAGAGTTGTAGGAATGAGAAGCAGAACAGTAGCAGAGCCTAGGCAAAGTGCTACAAATTCTTGCACTGGCAAGTGTCTTTAGAGATTTCCAACTGGGGAAAATATAACTGTGTAACTATAATCTATTTCATTTTTATTCTCTGTTGGCCCCAAAATACCAGTGTTTTTCTTCCTACAAATGAGGGTGGAAAAATCTGATAAATGTGCATGTACAGCTTTGTCCCAGTACAAAAAAAAGAGAAAAGGTTAAAATAATATTTGAGACCCTTTATTAGGCATAGACATTAAACATATATGTTTATCTCCAATACTTCCACAAATAGCATTAAATTATATAGGTAATTAAAATTATATATTTTTTTCTTAATCCCTTCACCTTCTTTCATCCATTCCCACTCCTCCCTTCTGACAGCTGTCAGTCTGTTCCATGTGCCCTTGCCTCTGTTTCACACACAGAGACTTTCTGTGAGCTTTCTCCAGAGAGCAAATCTCAGCTTCATGCTACAGTCAGGAAAGGTGATAGAGGTATAGGTTGTCAGAGGGTAAATGGGGTCCAACTTCTCCTATATAAACTTTTAAACCATTCTTCTCCCTCATCTGTGACTTTATTGGTAACCTGTTACACCAGATTTTTCTAGTCTTAAATGTTGCTTCTTAATTTTTCCCTCTGTGGGTATTTATATTTCACCTTTCCCTGCTCTGCCAAGTTGGTTACCATTCATCAATCCACTTTGTAGCTTCTAAAAATTTGGTGATTTTTTTCCTCTAGTATTTTCTCTGAATGAGCTGAACTAACAAGAACAATGAGAACAGACTCATAGATGGAGACCAGATGACAGCTAGTGGCAGGGGTGGGAGTGTTAGCGGGTGGAGGGGTTGAGCAAAAAGGAAAAAGGACTCATGGACATGGGCAACCTTGTCCATGGACATGGTCATTATGGGGTGAAGAGGGAGTATAAGCAGACTAAAAGGTAATGTAAAAAATTACATTTAAAAATAAATAAATAAATAGGGCTAAATGAAAAATTCTGGAAATTTCTAGAGGGGAAAAAGAAGGGTTACCTATGAAGGGCTGATGTCATCAAATGGCATCTGACATCCCCACTGTGATGCAGGAGCAAAGTAGCAGTGCTTTCAAAACTCAGGGAAAGTGGTTTCTAACCTAGAATTCTATGCCTTTTCAGAAGCAACCAAATTTGTTGATAGAAAAACATATACATTTATTTTACAAAATTTCCAAACATGTATTCTCCATGGACCTTTTCTCAGGAAGCTAGTATAGCCTATCATCAAAGTGATAGCACAAAGGAACAGCAATGTATGGGCTCCAGAAACCACAGAAACAAGGGAGAGACAACTGCCAGCGTATGGAGAGAGGAATATGGAAGCTATGTGAGTTGCCTGGAGAGTGACCAGCCAAACAGGAGTGAAAAGATAGAAGGCTGCAGGATGGATACAGAAGTGGAATTGCCAGAGTAACTGATACATGTGATTGTTCTCAGAGGGCCTCAGGCAGCTCTATGGGAAAGTTTGAAAAGAATTAGTATTAGTCACACAGAAAGTTAAACAAATAAAAATCAAGGCAACTTCCAACTTCCAGAAAGAACGGTTGTAAAAGAAGGGAAATGCAATGAAGCTGTGCAATATGGCTTGGCTATACAAACTGCTTAGTTAATCATAATAATGTAAACATTGACTATTGATACATGAGAAATTGTGGTATATTGGAAGGTTAAGGAGAAGTGTGTATACTAAATTCTAATCCATTTTAACAAGATCAAAGTAGATGTTAATTTTTTAATTCAAAATTAGTGCTAGGTGACTTTTAAGAAATGTAAAGGCTAATAGAACAAAAAGTTAAAATTAAAGTAAATTTTGGAGGAAGAGGAGTGAGCAGAAAGTTGTTCTTTTTTTTTCAAAAGTTGTAGTACTATTTGTTTTTTACTGTATATATGTGCATTATTTTAATGTGATAAAATTTAAATTTTTCTTCATTTTTTTTGCTTAGTGACTATCATAGATAACTGTATTTGATAGAGCAGCAAGTTGTACTCCTGTAACAGGGTACAGCCAAGGGTGGGGGGGGGGGAATAGGGATTTGTAATGGGTTCAGAACTCGGTGTCCAGGAAATATTAGAAAAAAATATATATAGGATGTCCTCACACTCACGAGTCTGAGCTGGGGGATGGGACACATGGAGCAGGGCCATTGAGAGCTGTTTTGCACAGCAACAGTTTTGCAGATAACATCTAGAATGGTCATTTAACATATCTATAACCTTTAACTGGTTTCATGGACTGTTAAATAGCTGTGGCCATGCTTTGAGCCAGGGGGATGGGAGTGACTTCAACCCATGATGTAACTGGGAGGCAACTCCCCCTGGTTACAGAGCCTGAGTAAGAGCTTGGAGATGATTGGCTCCATGCCATAGGGCCATGCCTGCCCAGATTTACTATGGCAGCCCAGTAATGCTGGAAAAATATGGGAATGCTGGCAGCTGTGGTAAATTGTAGGAAAAGTTGAAAATAGTGCTGCAGAGGAAGATTGGTGCTGGGATTTAAACACAGGCATGGTAACCATACAGCATCTTTTTGGGACCATTTGTCTTGGGCAGAGAAGAACCATGAACTTCTATTTCTTTTTCTGAGATGCAGTACCCCAGACTGGGCAGAGGGGGAAGGAAGGGCTGTGCATTTGTGGGTATTCTAAAGGACTTTGGAATCTCAGTGAAGACATTAAGTCTTTACTCTTAAGAGTTTGTATAACTCTTTAAATAAATAATCCCTTTCCTTTTCACCAATCTCTGGCATTGAGAGATGTCTTTCCCTGGTGGCAGGCATCAGGGAAAGCAAACCAAGTATGGGGTGGGGGACCCCGGAGCACAAGAATGGGTTCATTCAGTAATAGTATATCATTCCCCACAACCCCGTCTGTTCTGTAACACTCCTTCTAAAGTTTTATGCATAAAAGATATTATATGTACCCAAGAAACATGAATAATTTCTACTTTGATGAACAATATTTAAATTTAAACATCTCACAGCATCATTTCCACTATTGGGTATTGTCAACTATTTTGTTATTTATCTCAAATAAGAGATGAAAAATTTGTTTCTCATTGAGTATGTATGTATATGATTACCAATAATAGCTAAAATAAATAACTGACAGAGTTCTTAGTGATTTACATATATTAAAAGCTATACACATGCTTTATATATATCTACTTAGTTAATAGATGAGTTATGCAAGTGAACTTGAATTATTTGGCTGCAAGTGACAGTAAACCCTAAGTAAAAGTAACTTAAACAAAAGAGAGATGCTCACTGCTCTCACACATAACAAGTGTCTGAAGAGAAGAGGGCAAAGTCTGGTGAAGGGCTCTACTCCAAAATGTCTGCAAGAACCCAAGGTCCTCCCATCAATTTGCTCTGCCATGCCCAGGGTGTGACCCTCATTTTCATGGTCAATGACCAATATGGGTATACATTGGAGATACTGTGAGTTTGGGATTCTGACTTCCATGATAAAGTGAGTATAGCAATGAAGTGAGTTGTAATCTTTTTGGTCTTGTCTACAATTTCTAAACGCAACATCTGTGAAGTGCAATAAAGGAAAGTGCAATATAACTAGGTATGTCTGTACAGACAGCTTCCAGGCCACAGGGCAGAGAAACCAATGGAAATAAGGACAGGCAAAAGGTAAGCTTTGTTTATTTCCTCAGGAAAGCTAATTAAATCTATCACATGCCAGTTTTGGTTAGTTTATTTTGGCTACATGTTAGTCACAATCACACACACATGCACACCCACAAGCTTGCAAGTGATGCTGGGAGAATCATCTGTATAAGTTTTGTGTGTGGCAAAAAATATCACTTACTATAGAACAGAGGGTGAAGCAGTATTAGGGCATGACATTTTACTCTCTTCACTTTACAAATGAAGAAATGGAATCATGAAAGGGTTAAGCATCTTGCTAAAGGTCCTAAATCTAGTACATAGAAAATCTGGATTAAGTACACAGTAAGAATGGGCTTTAAACCCTGCACTTGAAAACTATGTAATTTACCATCTTTCAATTGTTCATATGTACACGTGCATTTATTTGTGTTTGATTTTTTTGTAAATTGTTAAAGAGCTTCGCCTATGTCTAAATCAAAGCGTCTAAGTCAAGAATTAGTTCAGGATTAAGCTGGTCCCGAAATAGGTGACTCAGACCTCCATGTCCCCTATCAAGTTTGTATTCACACCTCTCCTCCATTTAACACCTGTCTTTATGAGGCACTGGATAACCTGTTGGAGGAGGAAAAAGCCAAAACTTGTTTCAAGGATGAATCACTTTGATATGCAATGGTGAGCTGGAGATGCACTGCTGTAGCAGGAGAGATCCATTCCCTGATGATGACTCTGAAGAGTAAAATGAAGAGTAAAAATGAAACCTTTCCAGGGCTTTAGCCAATGTACTTGGTCATCCACTTTGTAAAGAGAGAGAAGTGCCCTGCTATCAGGACTTGCAGGCAATCCTCACTTTGCACGGGTTCTGAATACAAAGATTTCAGTGACCGTGGTTTGGCTAACACCATTCTTCCAACAACACGATTCAAAGTTCAGTTACCATGGCATGTTAATTATGAGTAACTCCATAAAGTACAAACTTGGCTACTAACTCCTCAGTCCACAAGTCACTATGTAAAAACATGTGCATCATGATCAGTGACCAAACAATCACTTTTTCCAAATATGACAGCAATTGGTCACTGCAAGCTATTCTTCAGTGCAAGCACAGAGAGCACAGAGGCAGTTGTGTTACCACTTTGCCTCCCAGTTGTAAACCCACAAGACATTTTACTAAATTAGATAATTCAAAAAACAAATCAATGAACAAAGGTGAAAGTTCAGCAAAGAAATCAAAACTTGATGTGAAATTGGATGTGGTTAGAAGATTTGAAAATGGTAATAGCAAAGCAAAGAGAGTCTGAGAGGTAAATCTGCTTGAAGCTACAATCTGAACCATATTTAAAAGTTAGGTTATAATAAATAACAAGAGTAAGTCCCTTCAGCATCTTTCATTTTAAATTTCACTAGGAACAGAAAGCCACTTTAGAACATTTACTTCTATATTAAATTCTGTGTAGAAGGTAGAAACTTTTGCTGCGCTATAGAAATATTTTTTGCAGGATTTGATTCAGACTTGAGTTGTAGAAGGCATAGTTGGCCACAGAAAAGGTGACATTGTTACCCTTTGAAAGCCTCTAGACATGCAGCTAGAGAAAGTCAGTGAATGTGAACTTGTGGACAGACATGAGAAAAGAAGTAGTTGTGAGGAAATGAATGATGTCCCCCAAAAAGTGACCTTTGTAAAAAAATCTTCACATTGTATGAACTCTTGTAAGCATTTTATGACATTAAAGGACAAAATGTTGGAGGCTGAGGCATAAAAAAAATTCTTGCTTCATATTCCAAGTTATACAATGAGAAGAAAGCAAGTGATGTTCACACTGCTCTTAGCAATTTTCACAAAGAAATAAAACTTTTAGTTATAGGTAAATAAGTTCCTAAAGCTAATGTACAGCATGGCGACTGTAGTTAAATGATACTGTATTGTATACTCAAACTAGTCTGAGAGTAGATTTTAAGTGTTCTCACCACACGTGTGCATGCACATGCACACACACACAAAGGCAACTATGAGGTAGTAAATGTGTGAGTTTACTTGATATTGGTAAATACATTTACAATGTTATATGTATACAAAGTTATATGTACATTTAAAAATATTTATAATCTTATTTGTTGATTATACCTCAATGAAGCTATAAATATTAAATGCAAAAAAGAAAAAAACACTTTAAATATTTTAAATTACAGCCTACCAAATAAATATTAATTTTATAATTTTTATTTTTATATATTTATACATATCAGTAAGAGTTTTTATTGTCTTTTTAAATATTTTCAAAGATCACTGAGCAATCATAATCTTTCTTACTGATTATTCAGTTAGCTTTGCATGGTTTCAGCTTGCATGGTTGTTATACCATGTGAAGTGATGGCTGTCTTTACAAGAATTGATAAGCAATAGCAAATGGTCAGGAACAAGAAAGGAGAAAAGGAGAAACATTGGAAATCCAAGATGAAGATGCTTGAGAAAAAGGCATGTAGTTTTAAGCCTATGGGGGAAGGAACAAGGTATGAGGATCTTGTTATTTTATCCATTAGCTCAATGCCCCCTAGACACCACCCATTTGTAGAAATGAACTACACTACCAAGTCAACAGCAGAATGACTCGACCAGTAGATGTCAGCCAGACTCTATCATTAGCCACCCCAGTGCTCTAGCAATAAAATTGTCAACACAGTAACGATAGTGACAGAGATGGATGATGTGAATGAGCCCAAAAGCGTGAGCTCCCTCATGTCAAAACACCCAGCTACTGTCACCCAGCAGTATCCAACCCTCCAGCAAAAGAATCCAATGCTGATCCTATAATATGGTAACATCCTTTAAGAAAATGAAAGTCATTTGGTATTAGCTGTAGATATTTGATGGATGCCCTACTGTTCTTAGTTTTTATAATGAATGCAAGTTAATTTTGTCCATTATTTCTTCTTCCATCTATTACGATTATATAAATTTTCTAATCTAGTCTATTAATAGGGTAAATATATTGGTAAAATATGGTAAACTAGATTAGTTTTCAATTGTTAAACCAACCTTGCATACTGGGAATAAACAACTGGATCATGATAATATTTGTTAATATTTTTCAGTAATATTTTTGCCATTATATTTATGAAAATATTGGTCTGTAGTTTTCTTATATTGATATCAGCATGTGCCAATCACACTAAATGAATTAGGAAGTGTTCCCTTTTACTATTGCATAAGGTTGGCACTGCATCTTCCTTAAAAGCTTACTAGACTTCACCAGTAATGTCCACTGGGCCTGGAGTTTGCTCTGTGAGGAAGATTTTAGTCACAAACTTCCATAGTAGATACAGACCTATTCAATTTTTCTCTTGAGTCAATTTTGTTTGTCTTTCAAGAAATTTGTTCATTTTATCCAAGAGTCAATTTATTGACATAAAATTCTTTATAATATTACTTTATTAGCCTTTTTAATGTAGGATCTTTGTGATATCCCTGCTTTCATCTCTGATATTAGAAATTTTGTGTCTTCCTTTTTTTCTTTTTTAGTCTACCTACAGGATTATCAATTTTATTAATAGTTGATTTTCTGACATGTCCATTGTATTATAATATCCATTTTTATTTAATCAATTTCTGATCTTGTATTTATATTTTCCTTCCTTCTATTTATATTAATTTTATTTTTTTAGGTTTTAAAGTTGGAACTTTAGATCACTAATTTTAGATCATTTATTTTTTCTAATATAAACATTTACAGTTGTAAATATTTCCCTAAACATTGGTTTAGCTATATTTCACATACTTTGATATGTTTGATATATTGAGTTTTCACTTTCATCTAGTTTTAAATATATTATAATTTCCTTTGCAATTTATTTTGTAATTCATGGATTATCTAGAAAAACATTTAATTTCCTGATATTTGGTAATTTCCAAGTATCTTTCTGTTATTAATTTCTAACTTAATTACTTAAGTTAGAGAATATACTTTCTATGCTTCAATTCTTTTCAACTTACTTTAGACAGTAAAAGGGTAAATCTTAATTGCCTGTTTTCTGGATTAGCTTATAGCATATTTGGGGAATGTTCACTTTACTTGAAAAAAAATGTGTTCTGCCGTTGTTGAGTGAACCATTCTATTAATATGAATTAAGTAAAAAATCAATAGACAATTCATTTAAACTTTTTATTCTTATTCAGTTTCTGTCTACTTATTCTTTAAATTACTGAAAGTAATATGAACATAATTGCAGATTTTTCTGTTTTTCCTTTCAGATCTCTCAGTTTTTGCTTATGTATTGTGAAACATTTTAGACATAGACATTTAAGATTATTTGGTCTTCTTGTTTAATTGATGCACTTATTTTATGAAATATTTGCTTTTATCTCTGGTACCATTTCTTATTCTAAAGTATCATAGTAATATAGTCCATTCTTTGGTTTTCTTATGTGTGATATATTTTTTCCAAGCTTTTAACATAACTCTCGTTAGATTTAAAGTGTGTCTTTCATAGACAGTATATAGCTGGGTCTTGCTTTTTTTATCCATTGATTTTTTTTTTATTGAAGTCTTTGCCATCTCACAGTTTCCATCTACTATCTTTACATTTGTTTTGTATTCTTCTATCTGTGGTTTATTCCCAATTCCTGATTTTTCTGGGATTCGGTGAATATATTTCATTTTTCTCAGTATTAAGTAGAATTTCTTAAACTTTAAGTGGTTTCTACAGGGTTATAATATGCATATTTAACTCACCACAGTATTCCTTGAAATAATAGTATGCCTTTTCATAATCCCACAATAATCCCACAGCAATGGATTCTGTTTCCCCACTCTTATTGCTACTGTTTTCATACATTATACTTACACATATGTTATTAACCCCCAAATACTTTCTTATTTAAATAGTTAATTACTTTTTGAGAAATTTAAAAATAAAAAAGGTATTTTATATTTAAGAAAATATTTACCATTTTCAGCATTATTTTTCCATTTTTATGTTTCTGAGTTTCCATCCTATATTATTTTTCTTTTAGCCCACATAACTCCCTTTTTATTTCTTTTAGTTAGATCTGCCAACAACAAATCCTCTCAACTAATGTATTTCTGAAAAAAAAATATGTTTGCCTTTGTGAAGGATATTTTCACATTGTGTTTCCTGGTCATTTTCATTTGGAATTCCTGGTTGACAGTTTGTTTCTTTCAGTATTTTGAAGATGTCATTCCAATGTCTTCTGGTGGGCATAGTACCTGAGGAGGAGCCAAGAGTCATTCTTACCTTGCTTTCCTCTGTGCATCACTTTTCTCTGGCCATTTTGGAGAGTCTCTTTTCAAAGCTTACTTTCAGAAATATGATCATAATTTATGATAGTATGATTTCTGTATATTAAATCTGCTTTAAATTGAGATTCTTTGATCTATGAGCTTATAAAATTTGGAAATTTTTCAGTAATTGGTTTTTCTTCTAGCATCAAAGTATCTCTTTATTAGTCAAAATTGACACCTGGTGTTTTCCCTCTTAACCAACTTAGCACCTAACTTCATTTTCATCAATAATACAATATTATCAAAAGTGTGATAAACTGATATTACACAGCTCTTAATAAAATGCACTGAGGAGAATATAACATCACTTCAGTGGTATTCCTGTCATACATAAGCTAAATCTAGTCATGAGAAAACCAGCAAAAAAGAAACAAACTGAGGGGCATTCTATAGAGTAACTGACCTGTACTCTTCAATGATGCTAATGTCAAGAAAGATTTTAAAAATGTTGAACTGTTTCAGATTGAAAGAGACTAAAGGCTCATCAAAATAAATTATAATACATGATCTTATATTGGATCCTGGACTGGGAAAAATAGGTATATAAGGTATAATGAAACAATTCATCATATTCGAATATGGACTGTGGATTGGGTAACAGTATAATATCAATGTTCAATTTCCTGCATTTGATAGCTAAACTTATGTAAGGGAAGTTTTACGACATATGCATCAAAGTATTTAGAGTAAAAGAGAACAATTTCTTCAACTTTTACATGTTTACAACAAACAGAAAGTGTAGGTGTGTGTGGCAGGGATGGGGAGAGAGAATAAAAAAGAGAGATGGGGAGGGGAGGCAAGGGGAAGAGAGGAGAGAACATGTAATAAAACAAATGGGGCAAAAATATAACCACTTGGTAAGTCTGGCAAAGGCCATTTTTTAGTTACTTGAAACTTTTCTATAGATATAAAAGAAGAGTAAAATAAAATTTACCACTGTTTATCATAAAAAAATTCTTAAAAAGTTACACAAAAGAAGAAGAAATAAAAGGCATCCAAATTGGAAAGGAAGAAGTAAAACTTCCTTTATGTGCAGATGACATGATACTGCACATAGAGAACAATACCAAGAAACTGCTAGAACTGATAAATGAATTCAGTAAAGTAGTAGCATATAGAATTAATATCTAGAAATTGGTTGCATTTTTAAATGCCAATAATGAACTAACAGAGGGGAAGTCAAGAAAACAATCCCATTTGCAATTGCTTCAAAAGAATAAAATACCTAGGAATAAACCTAACCAAAGATGTAAAAGACTTACTTATACTTGGGAATTTACAAGACACTGATGAAAGAAATTGAAGAAGATACAAATAAGTGAAAGTAAATACCATGTTCATGGATAGGAAGAATTAACATCATCAAAATGTTCATACTACCCAAACCAATCTATAGATTCAACACAATTCCTGTCAAGATTCCAATAATATATTTCATAGAACTAGGACAAAATTTTCAAAAATTTATGTAGAACCACAGAAGGGTCCACATAGCAACAGCAATCCTGAAAGAGAAGAACAGAGTTGGTGGAATCATACTACCTAATATCAAATTATACTGCAAGGCCATAGTAATCAAAACAGCATGGTACTGGCATAAAAACAGACACATAGATTAGAGAGCCCATAAATAAACCTGTATCTTTATAGTCAGTTAATATTTGACAGGAAGCAAGCACATACAATGGGCTAAGGGAGTTTAGTCAGTAAGTGATGTTGGGAAAATTGGATAGACACATGCAGAAAAATGAAACTGGACCACCTTCGTACACCATACACAAGAATAAATTCAAAATGGATCAAAAACTTAAATGTTAGATAAAAACCATAAAAATCCTAGAAGAAAACATAGGCAATAAAATCTCAAACATTGCTCGTAGCAGTATTTTATAGAATATATCTCCCCAGGCTAGGGAAACAAAAGACAAAATAAACAAATGGATCTACATCAAACTAAAAAAAGTTTTTGCACAGCAAAGGATATAATCAACAAAATGAAAAGACAACTCACTGAACAGAAGAACATATTCACTGGTACATCTGATAAGAGGTTAAAATCCAAAATTTACAGAGTTTACAAAACTCAACACCAAAAAAAAATCCAATTAAAAAATGGACAAAGGACCTAAATAGACAATACTCCAGACATATAAACAGACAATAGACATATGAAAAGTCACTAATCATCAGAAAAATACAAATTAAAATCACAATGAGGTATCACCTCATACCTATCAGAATGGCTATCATCAATAAATCAACAAACCACAAGTGCTGGTGAGGACATGGGCAAAGAGGATCCCTTTTGCTCCATTGGTGGGAATGCAGATTGGTAAGTCACTTGGAAAGCAGTATGGAGATATCTCAAAAAATTAAAAATGGATCTGCCTTCACCCAATAATCCCACTTCTGGGAATATGTCACAAGAAACCAAAAACACTAATTTGAAAAAACATAAGCACCCCTATGTTCACTGATTGCAGTGTTATTTACAATCACCAAGATATGAAAGCAGTAGAAGTGTCCATCAGTAGATGAGTGGATAAAACAACTATGGAATATTTACACCATGGAATACTACTCGTCAGTAAAAAAGAAAGTTTTACCATTTGTGACAATGTAGATGGACCTGGAGATGATTTACTAAGTGAAATAATCCAGTCAGAGAAAGACAAATACCATATGGAATCTAGTGAACAAACTGAACTAACAAGCAAACTACAAACAGACTTATAGATAGAGCAGGAAGACAGCTAAGGGGTGAGGAGAGAGTAGGGGGTGAAGGGATTGAGCAAAGAGGATAAAGGACTCATGGACATGAACAACAGTGTGGTTGCTCATGGGGTTCAAGGCATATATTCAAGACATATATCTCTCTGTGGGGGAGGGGTATAAGGGGATTATATGATAATAGAAAAAATACAATAAAAATTTTTAAATAGTTAATGGTTGTATTTGTTAGGATGTGTGAAGTAGCACTGAGGATACATACATTTATAATTTTAACATAATTAAATATCCTATGGATTAAAAGAGCCTAAATAGCTGTTGGGAACTGCCCTGACTGGTATCAGAGGCTGAAACCCCCGCCTAGCTAAGGCTAAGGGAACGCCCTTGGAACTGTAAGCCAGCAAGGAGACAAAAGCTTATCTCCCTGGCAGGAATGCTGCTTCTGCTGCTTTATTCATAACTGAACCCCAAAAAACTTGGTCGGTTAGCCAAAGACGGGTAAGATTCCCCACGGGGGGAACGACCTAAGCCAGGCACGATCACTTTGGGAGGCCCCCCAAAAGAAGGACTTTGGGGGCTGCAGCAAAAGGGGGTGATGGACCCTCACTCCTCGGCTTTGACAAAGTCTGAGTTCTCAGCGTCTGGGAAAAAATCTCCTTATCTCTTGGTTACCTAGTTCCCTTGCTCCACCTAAGCCTGAAACAATGACAGGGTGGTGCCGCTGGGTACTGAGAAGTGCGGATTCCCCAGGGTGATCAGGCCTAAGAAAGAACATGTAAATTACTGTGAAACCTTCTTTGTTTAGAATGCTCTCAGTTGAATGAGAAGGGTCTTAGGAGGAAGTTAGTTTGTTCCTCAGTCTTACAGCTCTTTGACCCCCAACTCAATAGACCGGCAGAGTTCTTTGTTTTCTATAGTTCCTTACTTCCCCTAATGAGTACTGTACTTTACCTGAATTATTATGCAGCATGAGCCTAATAAAAGCAGGTATGGACGGTAAATCAGCGCGCTCCCCACTAGGGGGGGTGGCCATTTCATCCCTACTTCCCCACAGAAACTAGTTTGTCTCTGTGCATGTGTCGTTTTTTTCTCGCGTGTTTATTGTCGAGCCATCCACAGCGTTCCATGGTCACTACTGGCCAGTGACCCACGCGCAACAAATAGCACTAAATGAACACTCAATTTATAATAAAAATGAAAGTTGCTATTACCTTGTTTTATACAGGCATTGCAGCATGCATTTTACATGCATTGTGTTTATTTTACACAACAACCCTATAACACTGGACTATAATAGTGCCCATTTCATGGATAAAGAATTGAAGTGATGAGAAGTAAGCTGCTTACAGTTAGTACGAAGAAATGTCAAGATTTGAATCCCACATACATCACTATAAAATGTGTGCCGTTAAACATTGCATTATACCGATTTCCAAATATAATGTGTGTTTGAAACTTCAGTCCATTAATTAGTTACTTGAAGTTGGTGTGTTGGGATTTGGGGGTTTTATTTTGCAAGACATGCAGTACGTTTGTTATTCACTTAAGCAAATGACCCGCTCAAGCTTATCTGAAACACTGTGGTCTTTGGCTCACACCATCTTAATAAAACCCAGGTGTATTTAGCCAGATTATATGACACATGTTCAGGTTCATGTTTGATTTCAAATTAAGTATCTAGATGATTTATGGTAAATAGTCTACCTCCTTCTATCCCATGTGAATTCTGATTCTATTCTTCAATATGCTCTTCCAACACTTCCCGTTCTTAGAGTATTCCCATTTAAACCTTCATTGTTATTTTTACAACCACAAGAGACTTACCTAACCCAGCACCTGTTATTTCCTTGATTTTTTCTTCTAGAGAACAAATAAAGTTACAGTAATGTGATTACACTGTATTTTACCAGATTCCTAGGAGAAAACATTGTGTTTTTTTATTTTTATTTTTTGGTCATTTAAGAAGCTAAAAATTTTAAGTAATTTCAATTTTAATTTTGATACATATTACTATATGAAATTTATTCTATTTTTTATACTTTGGAGAAAGGCAAACACAGATACATTTTAGGAATGGATAATTTGAATTATGTTTGATAAATCAGATTACATAGAATCTAAACATACTGGAATTTTCATCACTAAGATGCACTGAACCCCAAACCTATATGAAAGTAAAAATACTCCATGACTAATTTATTTTAGTCATCCTAGTCTTTCTACTGTTCCTGATTAGTCTAATACCACAGTTACTATTTCCACAGTTGTGAAAGATGAGCTTTTGAGTTGAGTAAAATTAGGAAGCAGAGAAAAGTCTCCAGCCAAAGGCTGTTTTCCGTTGCCTTTTGCTTTATTGCAGTTTTGTGTACTTGAAAAGTAAACAAATAAAAAAGCTTTTCATGAGATTTCCAGATATTTTTAGAGATAAAAGTTCAGTAAAATATTTAAATACTGGCATTGTTACTAAAGTCTGAATTGCTGAGTGTCATTTGATTCATTATATATGATCTAACAACTTCAGGTAAGTGCCAGCCAGCAGGTAAAATTGTCTCCAATGCATAATGTGGTCAAGAGCATAGGTTTTGCTAGAACATTAGCCAGAATGCTGTATTATTGACAGAGCTGGGTCCATATGCATTCAACTAAGTTTCTTCCCTTATTTGAAGGGACAATCATGCCTCAAGTCCTTTAGGAAGATGAGTGAGCTGACAGGCCATTTATAGGAGCTGGCTTAGTCTCTAGTACTTTAACTGTGCCTCTGCTAAATTTTCCCATTATTTTAAACCCAGCTGGACCTTCAAGATAAACTAATCCATAACTTTGAGTTATGTATAAAAAAACTGAGGCTCAGATAAATTAACTACTTGTACACTGAGGTTATGTACAAGCTAGAACACAGAATACCTATTTCCAGATACATGACTTACTTTGTTTTTTTTTTTTTTCCTGTTTGTGGACGCAACAAAAGCAGTCTCTGGAAATTTTAGCTCATTCCTCCCTGTGGAAATGTGAGGTGCCTCTAGGAATTGTCAAGTTCACTACTTCCATCTGCCTTCTCAACAGGAATGGCCCTGAAGCAAGAGAGATGAGCAAGTACCATTTGACAACAAAATGTCCATTCAGTACGCACTTTTTATGTTCACACTCTGACGATGACTTTGATATTTTCCCCTGGGAGTTTGATCCTCTCATAGACAGAGAAAGAATGATGGAAGCAACAAGCCAGCTCACACATGTGGCAGGAGAAAAGCGATCCTTGATGTTTACTCCATTCTGGGGCCGTCCACGCAGGGGCACAAAACAGGTAACCTCGATTTTCAGTTACGTGATTGATTAACTACACCCACCTGAGCAGAGACAGCAGGCGCAGCAGCAGGTCTGCAGCTCCCAGGATGCACCTCCCAATGAATAGACAAGTAAGATATGTTTCTTTTTTCTATTCACAACCTGTCCCTCACTTCACACATCGTCCCTGGAGATGGAGCTAACTCCACTGTTAAATGCTTTATGAATTACCTCACTTAATTTTTATCATAATATTGTGAGATGGGTATATTATTTTCCATTTTACAGTGGAAAAAAACTGAGTCTTGAAGCAGTTAAGCAATCCTTCTCAAAACCCTAATTCCTAATCAGTATGCCTTATATCTTCAAATGTGATTTTCAAATACCAGGAATGGGAATATAGGAATAACCTTAGGATTAAAGTTCCTTATAGTTAGGATAATTTCTAGCTCATGTATGACTTTGAAGTATAAGGAACATAGTGTTTTTAATCTAAGACTTTGAGATGAAAATGTGAATGAAAGAAACTAAAATGTTCCATAGATTATTAAAGCACTTGTTACATTCTAATCTAGTTAAAGAGTTGGCACCACAAAATAGCTAAACGTTGAGTAATTCATCAAGGATTGCTATACAGCTAATAATATAAAAGAGAGAACTATATACATATTTTTCAACTCACTTTTATTTTGTGCTAAATTACATTGCACATTAAGTATTGGGAAACGCTTTAAAGCTCAAGTGGGCTATTTGTTTACCCCATTAACTAAAATTCACTTAATTGAAGGGAAGTGTTGGGGAAGAGGTGGAAATTATAATGTACATTTAGAGTGTACTAAGAAACTCAAAAATGCTTCTAAACAACCACAATATCTATTCAAACTGAGAGAGAGAGAGATAGAAAGAGTTATGTAAATTTTAGATAAAAATTACTTTAAAAACAGAATAATAATACCAGGGTTCTTTCTTTGGAAGGACAACAAACCATTCATTTCAAGACATAGATTCAGTGCTTCATATTTGTTGTAAGAATACTATGGGTTACCTGCTACACTGCCCTGCTCTCATTCATGTTAGTGATTTCATTTTTGACTTAACACAAATGTGGACTGTATAGTTGAGAGCTTCTAAATCCACTACTTTGTCTTTCGTTTGGCTGAATGAACGAGATTATGTAAGCAGTAACAGGTGCTAAATTTTATTGTTGAGGTTTTTATCCACTATCATTATTAAAAAGAGGAGCTACATACAAATGATAAATAGCCAACTCAAAGAAACAGAGAACTTTTACCCATTCTTTGAGAAATCACATGCTTCAATTTTCTGCCTGCAAGAACCTAGACTTCATATGGATAGCTTGCAAAATCTTGTTTTAATGAAACACATTTAAAATCTAATTTTAATGGAACATGTTTCTACCTTTATGTCATGCTTTCTGAAATACAATATAGATTTGAAGCTACGTCCTACTCCTCAACAAACTGCAGGCGATGTTGGCCATTATCAACCACCTGCAAGCCTCTCTCATCGACGCTTTCATTTCCTTTGGCTTATTATAAGCCACTCAATATTTCCCAAGATGAAAAGAAAGGGGAAAAGGCTTCCTTATTTTAAATTCAGGGTTTAATCTTCTAATAGTAGTGTTTTATACCTATGTAGTACTTTTCTCTAAAATGTAACCTACTTGTAATTAGATTTCCTCCCTGTTCTAGCTTTACTTTTAAGGCAATAAAAAAAATGTTGAAACGACAGGGTGTGTTGGAAAAACCTTGCACAGAAGAGCTTAGTCTGAAGCAAATGTTACAGGACTCTTTAAGTACCCAGAGTAAGAGATCAACTTACACTTTTTAAAATCCTTGACTAATCCTGAAAGAGCAATATGAAAAAAGTCTTCTGTCTTTTACATAAAGGAATATTTATTTTGAAGATTATAATAAACAACTATATCCCATCATGTATTAATTATTTAAAAATGTAGGATAAGTGAATTTGGATTATAGCATTCATGTAAACTGAGATTGAAGTGACACTCTCTTTAAAATCTCCCCCCTTTAAAATCACATTACAATACATTAAATGGGATGCTTAAATGTAGACCAAATCCCAACTGTGTGTGACAAGGACAGTGGGATTACTGCTACTCTGCCTGGTCATCTTTTCAGCTCATCAATCCATCTTTGAACTCCAGTTGATAATAATTAACTGTGGCCCATCACTTTAATTTTTGTGATTCATGCAAGAGATCTGTGAAAAATATCTCTGACATGATGTCGCTGCCTGGTGACCTGTGACCAGATCTTGTAACTCACAGACCACATACTTATTCCACACTTTTCATAGCATTTCAGTATTTTCAACTATATCACAGAAAATCCCAAGTATACACAGAGGTTAAGACAAAAGATTACTTTTTAAAATGTACATATTTCCTTAAACTTTAAAAATACTTTTCAGGTAAATAAAATTGAGGATAAAGATGTCAACTTGCTTTAGGGAAGAAAATGTCAATAGATAGATGCTCACTTATACTACTCAATATGCAATATTCTAATATTAATAATAAACATAGATAAACTTGAAGTTCCTTGTATTTGGAATAATTTTTATTTGTTTCTTCATTTATTATTGGTCATTTCTTCAGCCCTCAGGGTAATCATTTTTACATTGTAAACCTTAATTCTAGTTGCTGCTTTTGTACTCTATGGATGTGATGTAGTCATACAACTTTTCAAATTGAACAAATTATGTTAACATTTCACAATGAAAACTATCAAAATGATTAATACAAAATCAAATAATTTCTTATCCTATTGCATCTTTTATATTTTTATTATTTATGCTGATGGTTAATAACAATCTATTAGCAACATTCCAATTATATTCTACTCTTGTAAGTATCTCTTGTCTTGAAAAAAAAATAATCTAGTGCTTTCTGTGAAGTAAAAAAGAAAAACAAAACTCAAAACTCAGAAGGCTTGCTGCTGAATGTGCTAAATGAGCTAAGTAATGGGAAACACGTTTACAATATATTTTAATGATGAGCCTATCCAATTTATGATTTCAAAGGTCAGACTATTGGTTATTTTTACATTCTTGGTAATTTAAGAAGCAGTGGGAAAATACACAGGCCCTATAAAACTGCCGCAGTTATTTTGACTAATAGACATTTATCGCCAATGTTCTGCTGATAAAAAAACACCCTTATAATGTTGTAAACTAGTAGGAGAGCCTTGAAGTGACTGTAGCCACAACTGTGCAGACCAAGCTATGTAAGGGATGAAGCAATCATCTAAGCTAGTGAGTCCATGTGATGTGAATGACCCTTTAACAAGTCAAGGCTGAATCTTGCTAGTGTGTGTGCCTGCACATGCATGCACACATGTGTGTGTGTTTAACCATAGGTGCCCAAGTCAACAGATGATTCAGTCAGTAGTTTTCTATCCCCCCAAACCCTCCCTTTTTTGATTGGTTAATAGAAATATGCCTTCCCCTGATTTGCAGTCTATGCTCCAATAAGGGAAAAGCCTATAAATAAAAGCAAAACCCATTATTTTTGCTTTACTAAATGATTTCTTCAAATAGTGTGAGCCAATAAAAGAAGTAACTGTTTTGGATGAGACTTCAGCACTCAAGTTTGAAATAAGAGCGAAAGCTTTTCCAGAGCCAAATCCAAAAGTTACTGAACTACACAACAATGAGAATGTTGCACATGTTCTGTTGGAAGGACAGAATATCCTTCCAACAGAACATATCCAGAGATAAATCTGACATATCCAGAGAAAAATCACATATCAGAAATTATAACTGAAAATAGACAGGTTCTTAGGTACAGACGCGTTCATGTTTACGCAACAGCTTTGACTTGAAGAGTGAGAAAGAGACAAGAAGCAGAATATTAACTTTTCAAAACTTGACTAAATTTTGTCATTTCCATCTATACTATTCCCATTTTTAGTCTTTCTGGGGGAAAATATGATTTGTTAAGACCATATGAATGAACACTTTCAACTTAGGCAAATATTGTGATTGTTTCCATTTCTTTCTTTTGTAGGAATTTTTCTGCACAATGTATTGTGTATACATTACGTAGTATGCTCTGAATAGTTAAAGCATTCTTTTCTAACATTTATTGTAATATAAGCAGTAAAATCATTTTAATGCTTGCCTACAGTTCAGATATGGGGATAATTGTGAAGAATGCTTGATGAGAAAAATCTTTTGTGTTTCTCTCTCCTAGAATTTGCAAATTTTATTATAAGAAAGATAATCTTCTATGCAATGGTAAAAAAATGTTGATATAAAAATGTTAGTTCATAATTTATTGGAGAATATAAGAATATGGACCCAAAACATCACATATAGATTTTTGAAATATATACAGATCAGACAAAAATCTATATAGACAGTTAAATTTGACACAATATATTATTAATAACACAGTTAAAATTTGATGAGCAGTTATTACTTGTCCAGCTTTACAAGTATTCACACTTTATCTTTACAGTTATCTTATAGGTCAGTACTGTTCTTGTTTTTTGTTTTAGATATGGAAACTGAAGCATAAGAGGTTAAATAGGATTTCCAAGGTCACAAAAGGGTCAAGCGGTTAGTGGGGGCATCCCTCTCTCCTTTCCTCCTGTAACTACCTCTAAAGATTGACTTTCATCAAAATTCCTAGGACCGTATTATGAACATGGTTTTTAATTTGTACTGATACTTTGAAGTTTTCAGGGATGAAAACACATTATTAATGAATTTAAAGAATATTCCGTCAGCACATTTTAACCAAGATGCCTGTGACTAAAATTTGCTTTGTTGCACTTCTAGTCAGATCAATTTCAAAGGAATATTTTATCCACTGAATTTTGGCTTTATACACTTCTAACACTGTACTTTAACAAAAGAAAATGCCTTTTCAACAAGTAAGAGCTTTAGGGGTACATACTCAGAGTTGTCATCAATTATGTCCCTTTTTTTGTTGTTGTTCTTAAGGGAGTCTACTAATAAGATAAATATCTATATGGTGGGCCCAAAGGTAAAGGCCTGGGCTCTATAAAAAAATTGCAGATTATTTGGCAATGATAGTCTTGAATTAACAAGGTATAGAACTGATTTTTTAAAGACTTTTATTTGTTTATTTTTAGAGAAAGGGGAAGGGAGGGAGGAAGAGAGGGAGCAAAACATCAATTTGTGGTTGCCTCTCACATGCCCCCTACTGGGGACTTGGTCTGCAACCCAGGTAAGTGCCCTGACTGGAGATTGAACCTGCAGCCTCTTGGTTTGCAGGCCGACACTCAATCCACTGAGCCACAGCACCCAGTGTGAGATACAACTGACTTAATGAAAATTAAAATGAGAAAATGCTTATAAATTCACACAAAAAGAATATTTCAAGTACTCTGACATCCAATACTGTAATATAGTACTAATGCTGTATCATTGCCTTATGAAGAAAGTTTTGTATTATCATATAGCATCTTTTAAAAATATTGTGACTTTAAATTCTGAATTACTAAAATCAAGTCAATGATAACTCCAGGTATACTACCTTTGTTCACTGGATCCAAAGGCTAGAAAGCCAAGGAAGCCTTTTTCTGCATAATTTCAGTACCCTTCATGCTCCTCTAAAATGTAAAAAGTTTTAAGGATTTATTTAGGGAACTGAAACATTTGAATTCTGGTGGTAAAAAATCACAATGATTAAGCAATGACATCAGTATACTACAGGATTTTTAGTTGCTGCAAAGAATAGAAACCTAACATGTAGAGGGAAATGGAATTGTCAAGGAAATTAGGTCGATACTACAGTCTGTAGGAGGACTAGAGAATCAGACTAAGCAAGCAAGATAATTCAAATGAATATTTGTAGCAAAAATAATCTACTCAAAAAAAAGTAAAGTGTCATTATTTACAAATCTCACCACTGACCACAGACCTAAGAGACCAAATAAAATCTAAGTGAGGTTTCTCTTCTGCTGTGGGAGGTGTGTGGGGAGAAGGGTCAGGGAGAATTCCCACCACTCCCACATTGGGAAATTCCACAATACTAGAAGGATGGGCCTGATGCTGGAAAACAACATTTAAAAAAACAATAAAAGCCTGCAAAGCAGTCATTACAAAACTATGGCAGATCTTTCTTCTAGTACCATGTCACCTTTCCCTCAATGGGATACTTATTATTATACTTTGATAGAGGATGACAATGCACTCATGCCCCCTTGCACTCTCCAAATTCCAAGAAGGAGAAGCATTTCATAAGTGTTGTAAATAAGACAGATCATCAGTGATACATAAAATCAGTTATATAAACACATAATAGTTCTATGTGTTCAATAATGGTATAATATTATAATTTCCCCCCCAAATAGAAAAGATTTTAATGATGCTATAATCATGGAATAAGTCATATAATGATCATATTCCAACTTTGCCTTCTCTAGCAAACTGGGGTTGTACTATACTATCCCACGTCTCCAACTCAGAATTCTGGGATTGTAAATTAAGGCCCACACTTGACTCTGGTAGGGGAAGGAGCTATTGGAGCAAGTCTGGCCAATCGAACCATTGTATTAACCTTATCACAGTGATCAAAAGGGGGTAGTATGTAGTCACAGAGGAGCAATGGAACAGTTGTCATTCCTCGAGATTTTGTCCCAGACTTCCTGTATTGTAATTTTTCCTTCTTGAATTACAAATCAACTTTTTGTTTGTTGGGTTTTTGTACCCTTTGTTTTTCTGAACACATCATCAACTGATTGTAAGAAGGGATGGGAGGGAGGTAAATTTTGTGACTCTTTGCTTTTCTTTAAATATATTTATTTTACTTTCTTACTTTATTGTTAACTTAGCTGTTTATTCAATTCTATTTCCTCAAAAAGTTTTAGGGAGTTGAAAACCTGTTAAAAAGCATTTGCCTTTCTGGTAATGGTTACTAGACAATTTTTTTCTTGAACATTTCACACATAGTATAAACCTAAAGACACATTTCTCTATTCTGAGGAATTTCCTTGAGTTATTTCTTAATATTTTATATGTCTTTTTTCTTGAACTCTTATATAATAGATCTGTTAGATTGATCCTCCAGGTCTCTTAAAAATTCTGTCCTATTTATAAAAACCTTTTTTATCTTTTGTGGTTTTTTTTGAGGACACCTTTAAATTTACATTCCAACACTTATATCAAACTTTTATTTGTCAAATAAATTTTTAACGTCTATGAGTTCATTCTTCTGTCTGTTCCTTTTTTGCTTTGTTTTGCAGATGAAATATCTTATCTCTTTGATAATATTACTTGCATGCCATAGTTAAGTTGTTATGTGTTTGTTCCCATGATTAGTTTTGTTTCTTCTGATAGAGGGTGCAGCCAGGGGGCCCCCAAATAGGGATTTGTAATGAGGTCCAGAACACAGGGTGTCCAGGAAATATTAGGAAAATGTATATAGGATGTCCTCACCCCCATAAGTCTGAACTAGGGGATGGGACATATGGAGAAGGGCCATTGAGGGTTGTTGTGCATATCAACAGTTTTGCACCTAACCTCTGGCATGGTCATTTAACATATCTATAACTTTTAACTGGTTTCATGGACATGTTAAATAGCTGTGGCCATACTTTGAACCAGGGAGATGGGAATGACTTCAACCCATGATATAACTGGGAGGCAACTCCCTCTGTTTACAGTGCCTGAGTGAGAACTTGGAGATGATTGGCTCCGCACCATGGGGCCACGCCTGCTGGACTTACTATGGCAGCCCAGAAAAGCTGGAGAAATATGAGAATTCTGGCAGGTGTAACTGATTGTTGGAGGAGTTGGAAATGAGGCCGAAGAGGAAGATTGGTGCTGTGATTTAAACCCAGGCTGGGCAGCCATGCTAGGATGAGACCATGTGGCTTTGGAGTAAGGGGAGAGCTGCATGGTTTTGGTGAGAGAGGGAGAACCGGGCAGCTTTGGGGCTCCCTTTGCCACGCAGCTTAGGAAGCTGGAAAGCAAGATGTAGCAGTGATGTAGAGCTCTCTCTCTTAGCAGTTTGGGTGAATGCAGGAGAGACACTGCGGGAAGGAAAGAGGTGAAAGGACTGTTGCTGGTGCACTGTGAGAAGGTGCCACATGGTTTTGGATTAACTGGAGATCCTGCAGCTACACAGCTGATGGTGCCGGGAACTAAGGGAGGCCTGCCAGTCGAGGGTGGATTGCTGGGAAATGAGGGGCTACCTGAGCCACGGACTTCTGTTTCTTTTCCTGAGATATAGTATCTGGGCAAAGAGGGGAAGGAAGGACTGTGTGTGTTTGTGGGTATTCTAAGGGACTTTGGGATCTCAATGAAGACATTAAGTCACTATAAGTCTGTATAACTTTTGAATAAATAATTCCTTTTCTCCAATCTCTGGCATTAAGAGCCATAATTTCCTGGCAGTGGGCAAGGTGAACCTAGTACAGGGGGACCCAGAAAAAGGGGGAGTCCATTCAGTAATAGTATATTGTCCCCACCCCCTGTCCATTCTGTTCTGTAACACTTACACATTCTTTTATTCTGCTTTCTTTTGTTCTTATTTGTTTCGCTTTGTTTTTTTTTACTATGTTGAAGATTTCCCTTAAATGTGGCCATTCATATTGGAAAATAAGACATTAGAAATAAAAATTAAAATGAAACGTGAAAAAGCTGATTAGAAGCTGTATAATGGGAGGGTAGAGCCTGTTAGCTCTTAGCATTCATTAGGAGGTAATCAGTCAATGGGCTGGCTATTTTCTTATAGGAGTTGCATATTTTCATATACAGGGGTTTTTCTATGTGGTTATGGGTTTTCTCTTATAAAGAACATACTTTTCGGTATCATGAGCCAGGCTGACAACATTCCAGGAGGAAGATTGGGAGAAATGACTCAATATCTACCATTTGCTACATAAACTTTCACATAAACCCTATTTGAATCCCCATTTCTTAATAAAACCCTCTGTTTTGACTTTTGACACCCAAGAGCTAAAGGCTCTTTTGACATCATGTCATTTATATTTTGGTACCATTAGAATACATTTGAGCTCATGCTGATTAAGGAATTATGAACCAAAGATCCAAGCAGTACAAACTTAATAGCTTTTACACAATTTTGGGTTTAAGCTAGGGGGTTTGGTGTAATTTCTTAGACTAAAAAAAATCTCATTCTCTTTATAATTTGGTACTTCTATATTTTATTTCTTACATGACTTCTGACTTCATTTTCAAGGCAGTAATGTAGATTGTGGTTTTCCTTATGTATGTGAAAGAATATAACTTTTTCATTTAAACTTTTAAATTTATATTACTCTGTATTATTCCTTTTCTCATTTGCAATATCCAGTGCTTTCTATTTTTATTTTTATTGAAAAGGTTAGAAAAGTAATAATTTACCTTGCTATCTTCCAAACCAAAACACATGCTTAATTCAATGCAATTCTAAGTACTGTTTTGGTATATAATAATATATGTTTAATCTACAATGGTAATGAGGTATATAAAACAATGGTAGGCAGAAGAATGGCTTTCTATAGAGGGCCATGCCTAATCTCCCAAACCTGTAAATATTAGGATGGATACATGGCAAAGAGGAATTATGGTTTTAGATGAAATTAAAGTATGGTGAGATAATTTTGGATTATCTAGGTGGTCTCAATATAATCTCAATGGTCTTTATAAATGGAAAAGAAGAGCAGAAAAAAGAAAACCTGAGAGATGGAAGTGTGAAAAGAACTTGACTTGGTATCACTGGCTGTGAAGATGGAGAAAGGAGAGAATGAGCTAAGGAAATTATGTGACCTCTAGAAGATGGGAAAAGCAGGAAATAGATTCTCTTCTAGAGCCTCTGCACAGGAGTCATCCTGCCCAACACTTTGATCTTACCCACTGGATTTGTTTCACACTGCTGATCTACAGAACTATAAGAAAATAAATTTATGTTGTTTTAGGTCTCTAAGTTACTGGTAATTTGTCAAAGCAGCAATGGGAATCTGATACAAATTTTGGTACCTGGAAATGGGGTGATGTAATAAATACTTAAAAATGTAGAAGTGGCTTTGGAATTGTGTGATGGGCAGAGGCTTGAAGAATTTTGAGGAGTATAATAGAAATCTAGATTTCCTTGAACAGACTTACTAGATGTATAGATTTAAAAACTCTTCCTTTGAGGGATCAGAGGAAAAGAGAGAAGCATGGTGGAGAAACCATATATTACTTCAGAGAAAACATAAGTTTTCATGAACAGATTGTTGGTGGAAACATGGGTGTTTAATGTACAGCTAGGGAGGAACCAGAAGTTAATGAAGAACACCTTACTGAAGACTGGAAGAGGATCCTTGTCATATAATGGTAGGAAGTTTAGCAAAATTGTGTCCTGCAGTTACCTGACAAGCAGAACTTTTAACAATAAAATTGAACATCTACATGAGGGACTTCCAAGTAAAGTGTTGTAGATGTGGCCAAGTTTCTTTTTTCTGCTTACAGTAAAATGCAGGAGGATAAAAGGAACTAAGACTTGATAGTTGAGGAAGTCTGTTCATATCATAATAACACTAAAATTAAGAGATACCCATTGTGAGGGAAGTGTGCTGTAGAATATAAACTATGGGTGGGGCTAGACAATCTTTTGCTAACACTTCAGAAAAAAGCCAAAAGGTCAGTATATTCATTCACACAAAAGACTCTGAAATGATTAAGCATCTGATTCAGTTGTCCCTGAGTTATCTCAGCAAAAACAAAGATACATATGGGATTATCTAGGAAAAACATCAAAGATCATCTTGAATGATTTTCAAAGAGCCTCTTGTCTAATGGAATGAACCATGATAAGATACATAAGAGACCCACAAGGTTCATATATCAAGAGAAACTCTTCCAGTTTGAACTGAAAGGGAATGATAGAGTATGGAATGAACAAAGGCTGTCAGACCAGAATTCTGTAGGTGGGAAATAGATTAAATTCAGCTGTGAACATGCACTGCATTTAATGAATAAGGAAGGATGACTCAGAGGGTCATCTAGTTCATGGCTAGATTTTGAAATTGCTTGGGGAATTGGATTCTTTTCTCTTTCCAGTTTTTCCCTTCCTAAATCAGAATGTCTGTAACTAGTACCCTATGCCTATCCCACCATTGTTTTTTGCAGGGGAGGATAGGGGTGAGGACAATCACCCTTTTGCTTGGGTTTCAGATGTTTACAGAAGGAGAGGGTCATGACCCAGAGGCTCTCTCATATGTGGTTGAGATGACGACATTCAGGGTTTTTGAACTGATGAGACTTAGAAGCAATTTGGATGTATTTAATGCTGTAGTTAGCTTAGACTCTTGGGGACTTTGGAATGAGATAACTTTATTTTCTATATGACTCTTTGAGGGCTAGGGACACACTAGTAGGCAAATATTGTCACAAAGATATCCCTGTCCCAATCCTTGGAAATTGTGTATGTATTAAATTACATGACAAAGGGGATTTATAACTACAGATGGCATTAAACTTATAAATCAATTGAACATGAGATGGAAGTATTAGCATGGATTATATGGATGGACCCAAAGTAATCTGAAGTGTCTTTATCTGAGAAAGATGGAAGCAGAAGATTAAAAAATAAAAGCAATAACAGCATGAGTAGAACTCAGCCTACGGGAGTTGACTCTAAAGATGGAGAAAAAGGAATGAGCCAAAGATAGCAGGCAAAGGCAAGAAAGAAAGGCAAGAAGCTGGAAAAGGCAAGAAAACAGATCCTCTCTCAGAGCCTCCAAAAAGCAATCACTCTGCTGACACCTTGATCTTAACCCAATGAGACCTGTGTTGGAGTTAAGACCCATGAAAATTTAAGATGGTATTTGTATTGCTTTAGGCCATGGAATTTGTGGTAATTTGCCATAGCAACGACAGAAAACTAACACAAATACTTGGATATATTCTCAGCAACCAAAATGAAATTAGATATACTGACATTTACCAATTAAAAAATGGCATTTATTGAGTTTACAGAGCTTTGAGGCAAATTCTTTTGGCATATTAACATTTTAATGTAAATGTTTATGGAAAATTAAGACTTTACATACATATTGGCATATTTATATTTTATAATTTTTATTTCAAAATTTAAAATTCACATTTAATTTTATAATTAAATTTAACATAGTTATAGCTTATTAAATTAATTTGGTATTTATTGACTATCAGTTTATTCATCTTATTTTCAATTTAACTTGTGGTATTTGAGAATGTCTATTTTTCTGTGAATAGCATAATAGAAAATGGCTATTTGTTTTAAATGGTTAGGAATTAGCCAGTACCATATCTATCCACCCACTCCTCCCCTCATATTCCATTTAATAACCATACTTTATTCTAGCATCTAAAATTGTGAAGGAATATGAAACAACCTGATTTTTTAATCCTTTGCAAGTAATGCTTACTTTCCCTCTGAATATTTATAAATATTTTTAAAAATATCTTATTGTTTAAGCTAATACAGTTGTCCCCATTTTTCTCCCTTTGTCCTCCTCTACCCAGTCCACCTCCCATACCACTGTCCATGCCCATGGGTCATTTACATGTCTTTTTGATTAATCCCAATATTTATAAGTCTTTATAATTGCAAATAAAATTTCATCAATATAAATACCTGTGTTGATAGTTGTTTATCCACTTTTTTCTGAAATGTAATAAATTATTTTAGCATTCTGATTTATATTTTTATTTTTCAAAAAATATTTTATTCTATCAAATTTTAATTATTTTTTCCTGATTTTTTTCATTTATCAGTTCATTACAGAAGTTCTCTTGTATCTTGTCATTTTTTCTTTTGTGTAATCCCTGTGTATTTATGAAATTATCTTGAGTAAGTTATAAACAGTGACAATTTGATTTTCTGTCACTTATAAAAAGATTTTCCTTAGCTCACCAAATAAGGAAAACCATATAATCAGAAAAAAAAGAAAATGTAGAAATTAGATGTCAATAGAGGGCTTTGAAACCTTTCAATATATCAGAAATCTTGAAGGCCAAGCACATGCACAGAGCTATGTGTGTGCCTGGGGATGTTTTTACACCTTTAAAACATCTGACAAGATCCTACGTTTTCACCTCTGGCTGACCTTGAAGTGCTGTATAAGCAATAGTGAAGGCTAAAAATGAGTTGTAAACTGGGGCATTAAAGAAATACCCCAGCAAGCACAGAGAACTCTTAAGCAAAAGTTAGAAGATGTTTGGTTAGAGACATTTAAGAAAATCTTTGTCCAATCAAAACTGGATTATTAGCTGATCTCTGAGCAAACACTTCAGTGGTCATACACAATAAAATATGCATACTTTATTCAATTACTTTGGGAAAGCCACTAAATAAATGAACAACAGCAACAATGACAAATTCTGGGGGTGTGTATGAGATCTGATTTCAGAGTTATCACAAAATATTATTATATACTATATAACATCCACTCTTTAATAAAAACTGAGGAGAAATACAAAAAAAAAAACACAAAAAAGTATGCCCCACACATAGGAAAGAAGTCAACAAAAACTGTCCTTCAGGAAACCCAGATATCAGACTTAATAAAGCAAGACTTTAAAGCAGCTGATTTAAGTGTGTTCAAAGAACTAAAGAAAACCATGTGTAAAGTACTAAAAGAAATTATAAATATGATGTCTCACCAAATAAAAAATATCATAAAAATTATTTTTAAAAACAGACCAAATGAAAATTTTTACATTAAAAAATTATAATTTTACTGAAAAATACTGCAAGGAAAATTTTACCAAAGAGCAACAATAGGAGATTTGAGTAGGCAGAAGAAGCAATTAGCAAACTTGGAGTTCTGCCATTAATTATTATTCAATCAGGAAATTTAAATTAAAAAATAAAGAAAAATGAACACTGTTTGACACCATCCAGTGTGCTAACAAAAGCACAATGAGAATCCCAGGCAGAAAGGAGAAACAGAACAAGGCAAAAATTCACATTTGATGAAAATCATTAATATACACATTTAAGACTCTCCTTTTACTCCAAGTATAATTCAAGTAAACATGATCTACACCTAGATACATTATTATCAAATTGTCAAAAGGCCAAGACAAAGAAAATCTCAAAATCAGCAACTGAGTAATGACTCATTATGTACAAGATATCCTCAGTATGATCAACAGTTGATTTATCTTCAAAATTATGGAGGCCAAAGGGCAGTGGATTGGCATATTCAAAAGATATAAGGACAAAACTAGATTGTCAGTTAGGAAATCTATACCATGTACAGCTTTTCAAAATTGACAAAGAAAGCAGACCCTTGCTAGAAAAACAAAACATGAGAGATTTCAGTACTAATAGTCCTACCCTAAAGAAATATTTTTCAAAAATTCTTTATGCTAAAATAAAAAGACACTAATAGTACCTTAACTACACATGAAGAAATAAAAAAACTAGGAAAGGTAACTACAAAGGTAAAGGTAGTATAAAAGTATTCTTTTATAATTTTTCTTGTATTTGATTTAACAGCATAACACTGTGATTATGTATAATGTGTAAAGATGAAATTTGTATGACCATATGCACAATGGTGGAGAAGAGAACAGACTTGTACAGAAACAAGTTCTGTATATTATGGAAAATAAATTGGTATTGATCTGAACTAAGTTTTCATAAATTAAGATGTTAATTGAAATCCTCATGGAAACTGCTAAGAGAATAACTCAAAATATATAGTAAATAACAGGGAATTTAAACTATAAAATATTTAATGCAAAAAGGCAGTAATAGCATAATAAAGAAATATAAGATGTCTAGAAAAATAACAAAATAACACATATATCTTACCTTATCAGCAATTATGTAATACATAAATGAATTAAATATGACAGTAAACAGGCAAAGAATGGCAGAATGAATAATCAAACAAACAAAAACCTACAATCCAAATATATGACTCCTAAAAATACACTTCTGATTCAATGGCATAATATGTTGCCAGAGGGGAAGAGGGTAAATGGGTCAAATTTATGGTGATGGAAGGAGACTAGACTTTGGGTGGTAAATACATAATACAATACATAAATGATGTATTATAGAGTCATACACTTGAAATTTATATAATGTTATTAATTAATGTCACCCCAATAAACTTAATTTTAAAAAGTTCAAGGATAGAAAAAAAGATACAACATGAAAACTATAACCAAATGAAAACTACTATAGCTAACATGAGACATACATAGACTCTAATATAAAAATTGTTAATAAAGAAAAAGAAGGATATTGTATATGAATAAAACTCAATCCGTAGATACAACTATCATAAATATATATACATCTAATAACAACTCTAAAATATACATAAAAATTCAGAGGGAGAAATAGACAACCGTGTGATAATTGGCAACTTCAATACCTCACTTTTAATAATGGAAAAACATTTGACTGATGATCAAGAAAACAGGATACTTGAGCAACACTAAAAATCAACTAGGTCTAGCACATTTATAGAGTACCCCACCCAAAAGCATGAGGATATATATTTTTTCCAAGGTCATTTCAATGGTGTATATGTGTTTATAAAAAGTCTTGATAAATGTAAAAGTATTTAAATCACACAAAATATGCTTTCTAAACACAATGAAGTAAAATTTAATATTAATAACAAGATAAATTTGAGAAATTCATCAATATATATATATTAAAGAACACATTTCTAAATAATCAATTGATCAAGGAAAATATCACAAGGGAAATTAGAATATACTTTGAGATGAGTAAAAACAAACATGCACCATCCAAAACATAGAGAAAGCAGTAAAGGCAGTTCTTATATAAAGGGAAATTTATAGCAGTGAATGTCAATATTAAAATGTCCCATATTAATGTCTATGAATGTCAAAGAAATGTCTCATATTAATAACTAACTCTTAAGAAACTTAAAAAAGAAGAGTAAACTAAATCCTAAGCAAGCATAATGAAAGTTATAATAAAGATTAGACAGAAAATAAAATAGAGAAAAGAACAAAAGTGGATTCTTAAAAAAATTAACATAATTGACAATCCTTTTGCTAGATTGACCAAGAAATAGAGGAAATTCAATTACTGAAGTTTCAAATGAAAGAGGTGACATTACTATTGACATAAAAGAAATAAAAATAATTGTAAGTGAACATGTGAATACTGATATGCCAACAGACTACAGAGCCTAGATGAAATTAACAAATTCTTATCTTTATAAGAATTTGAAGAATTCTTTATAAGAATTTATAAGAAAAAAATCTACCAAAAATCACTCAGAAGTAGAAAGTCTAAATAGAACTATAACAAATAAAGAGATTAAATCAGTAATCAAAACCTTCCCAACAAAGAAAAACTCAGGAGCAGAAGTCTTAACTGTTAAACTGTACATATTAAAGAATTAACACCAATTCTCCACAAAACCTTCAAAAATAAAAAAGTGTACACTTAAATCATTCTATTAAGCTAGTATTACTCTGATAACAAAACCACGCAAACACATTGAAAGAAAAGAAACTCCAGACAGATATTTATGAATATGGACACAAATGTTCTCAACATAATATTAGCCATCAAAATTGTGCCACATGTAAAAAGACAATATGCCATGACTGAGTGTGAATTTTCTCAGGAATGGTAGATTTGTGAACACAGACACTCAATGAATTTAATACACCACATTAATAAAATAACACAGTCACTTTAATACATAAAGAAAAATCATTTGACATAATTCTAAACTATTTAATGATAAAAAAACACTCAACAAACTGGAACGAGAAGGGAACTTCTTTAACCAAATAAAAAGAATCTATGTAAAACACAGCTAACATCAAACACAGAGATAAAAGATTTCCCCATAATGTCAGGAACAGGAGAAGTCTGTCTACGTTTGTCACTTTCAACCAACACAGAGCTGGAGGTTCTAGCCAGGAAAATTATGCAAGAAAAAGAAAAACCTTCCACTTCAGAAAGAAAAAAAGCTACTTCTAATTGCAAATAACATGAATATGTTAAATAGAAAATCCTAGGGACTCTACCAATAAATGATGGGATCCAAATAATAAGTTCAGCTGAGTTTTAAGATATAAAATCAGAACACAGAGAGCAATTACATTTCTATATAATAAAATGAACAATCAAAAATAAAATTTAAAAATTTTATTTACAAAACCATCAAAAACAATAAAAATTTAAGAATAAATTTAATAGGAGTGTAAAATATGTATACTAAAATCTATAAAACTCCATTGAATTATGAACAACTATATGCCAACAAACTGGACAATCTGGATAAAATGGATAAATTCCCAGAAACATGCAATTTTCCCAACAGAATCAAGAAGAATCAGAAAATCTGAATGGACAGGCTAGAACTAATGAAATTGAAACAGGAAAAAAAAACCTTCCAATAAACAAAAGTCCTGGAAAAGATGGCTTCACAGGTGAATTTTACCAAACATTCAAAGAACACCAATTGCTCTCAAATTATTCTAAAAAAATTCAAGAGGAGGGAAAACTGCCAAGTTTATTTTACAAGGTCAGCATCATTGTAATTCCAAAATCAGGTAAAGACACTACAAAGAAAGAAAATTATAGGCCAATATCTCTGATGAACATAGATGCTAACATCCTAACAAAGTATTAGCAAGCCAGATCCAGCAATACCTTAAAAAGATTATGCACCATGATCTTGTAGGATTTATTCTGGGGATGGTAGGTTGTTACAATATATGAAAATCCATAAATGTAATATACCACATAAATAAAATGAAACATAAAAACCACATGATCATATCAATAGATGCCAAAAAGACATTTGATAAAATTTAGCACCCATTTACAATAAAAACTCTCAGCAAAGTAGAATTAGAGGGAGCATACCTCAATAAACAAAGGCCATGTATGACAAATCCACAGCCAACATTATATACAACAGGAAAAAACCAAAAGCATTTTCCTAAAGCTCAGGGACAACAGGGATATTTGCTTTCACCACTCTTATTCAACAAAGTACTGGAAGTCCTACCCACAGAAATCAGACAAGAAGAAAATAAATGAAAGGCGTCCAAGCTGGAAAGGATGATGTAAAACTGTCATTATTTGCTGGTGACATGATACTGTGCATAGAGAACCCTAAAGACTCCACCAAACAAACTACTGAAACTGATAAATGAATTCAGTAAAGTAACAGGATGCAAAATAAATATTCAGAAATCTGTTGCATTGGTATACACCAATAATGAACTGTCAGAAAGGTACACTAAGAAAACAATGCCATTTACTACTGCTTCAGAAAAAAATACCAAGGAATAAATTTAACCAAGGATGTAAAAGACTTGTACTCAGAAAATTACAAGACACTAAAGAAAGAAATTGGAGAAAATACAAATAAGTTGAAGCATATACAATTCTTCCTATCATGGATAAGAATTAACACTATTAGAATGCCCATAATACCCAAAGGAATCTATAGATTCAATATAATATCAATTGTATATTTCACAGAACTAGAACAAATGTTCCAAAAACTTATATGGCATCACAGAAGACCCCAAACAGATACAGAAATCCTGAAAAAAAAAGGATAAAGTTGGAGGAATCATGCTACCTAATATCAAATTATACTATGAGGTCATAGTAATCAAAACAGCATGGTATTGACATAAAAACAGACATATAGATCAATGGAACAGAATAGACACCAGCAATAAATCTATGCTTTTATGGTCAATTAATATTTTACAAAGGAGGGAAAAACATACAATTGGGTAAAGATAATCTTTTCAATAAATGGTATTGGGAAACTTGGAAAAATACATGCAAAAAATTAAAATGACCACTTTCATACACATACACAAGCATAAATTCAAAATTGATTAGACTTAAATGTATGGCTCAAAACTATAAAAACCCTAGAAGAAAAGAAAGGCAGTAAAATCTCAAACATTTCTCAATGAAATATTTTTCTGCTATATAACCTCATGCAAAAGAAAAAAAAACAAATGAGACTACATCAAATTACAAAGTTTTTGCACAGCAAAGGAAACCATCAACAAAATGAAAAAGACAACCCACTGGATGGGAGACGATATTCACTGATAAATCTGATAAGGGGTTACTATCCAAAATTTATAAAGAACTTATACAACTTAACACCAAAAAGATAAACAATTCAATTAAAAAATGGGCAAAGGAACTGAATAGATAACTTATCCAAAAAGGACATATAGATGGCAAATAGACATTTGAAAAGATACTAAACATCACTAATCATCAGAGAAATGCAAATTAAAACCACAACGAGATATCACTTCATGCCTGTCAGATTGGTTATCATCAATACATCAACAAACAAGTGCTGGCAAAAACATGGAGAAAAGGGAACCTTCATGTGTTGTTGGTGGGAATGCAGATTGGTGCAGCCACCCTGATAGGCAGTATGAAGTTACCCCCAAAAGTTAAAAATGACCCCAGCTGGTGTGGCTGAGTGGATTGAGTGCTGGGCTGTGAACCAAAGGGTTATCAGGTCCCAGTCTAGGGCACATGCCTGGGCTTCAGGCCAGTTCCCCAGTGGGGGTGTGCTAGAGGTAACCACACTTTGATGCTTCTCTCCCTCTCTTTCTCTCTTCCTTCCCCTCTCTGAAAATAAATAAGTAAAATCTTATAAAAAATTTAAAAAATGGAACTGCCTAACGAATTCACTTCTAAGAAAACCCAAAACATTAATTTGAAAGAATATATGCATCCCATGTTCATTGCAGTGTTATTTACAATAGGCAAGGTTTGGAAGCAGCCCAAATGTCCATAACTAAATAAGTAAAAAAAAAAAAAAAAAGCTGTGGTACATTTACACAATGGAATACTACTCTGCCATAAAAAGAAGGAAATATACCTTTTGCTGAAGCATGGATGGACCTAAAGAGCATCATGCTAAGTGAAATAAGCCAGTAAGAGAAACACAAATATACAATTTCATTCATATATGGAATCTAATGAACATAATAAACTAACAAACATAATAGAAACAGATTAATAGATATAGAACATACTGATGGCTTCAGAGAGGAGGAGGGTTGCAGGACTGTGTGAAAATGGTGAAGGATACTAAGCAAAAAAAAAAAAAAAAGCTCATAGACACAGACAACAGCATGATAATTACCAGAGGGGAAGGGGAAGGGGGGAGGTAGGAAAGGGTATAGTGTGGGTAATAGGGATGGAAGGAGACTTGACATGAGGTGGTGAACATACAATCCAGTGTATAGATGATGTGTTAGAGAACTGTACAACTGAAACCCACGTAATTTTATTAACCTATGTCACCCCAATGAATTCAATAAAAAACATAAAAATTTTATTGAAAGAAATTATATGAGACTTAAATAAATGGAAGATGAATATGAATGGATTTGAAGATGTAATATTGTTTAGATGGTATACTCTCCAGATTGTTCTACAGATTCTATGCAATCCCCATCAAAATCCTGAATGTCCTATTTTTTTAAGAAATTTACAATGTGATCTTATATTTATAGATCCTAAATACTTGTGTTATGGTTATTTTATATTAAATCTTTTAGGATAATTAAATAAAATTATTATAAATTTATTATTATTTTTAAATTGTTATTTTTTGAAAATAAATATGTATCATTCATAAATAACATATCAAACTGAAAGAGCTCCAAGGCCAGAACTAGGACAATTTGAGCTACAAAATAAAGTGGTGTTAGGTTGTAACTCAAAACATAAAATACGTTTTTATGAGTCCATACTCATAGGGAAAAAATGGTTGAATAAAGAAATAAATGGTAGAAGATGCAAATATTTCAGGCAGAAGATTTCCAAATACTTTATGTAGATGCTTTTGTGCCAAGATGTTGAAATGCTCTACTTTTTAAATAAGGCTGTGAATAATTTCTTTTCATAGACTATGGAATGCAAAGGGTGGAGGAAAAGTAACTTTTCGGTGTAGAAACCAGACAAACACTACCAGTCAGGTGACTAAGTTTATAATCATCAGTGATAAGTCATATTGATGCATATACCCCAATATGATGTGGTGAGAATGTCACTTTATCTATGGTTTTTCTCCTAAAAATATATAACCCCAGTCTAAAGAAACTTGGGGAAAAATTCAGGTAAACTTTAATTGAGAGATGTTTTATAAAATACTGGACCAGATTTCCTCAATGTGTAAAATAAATAAAAAACAATGAAAAATCTATAAATCTGTCAGAGACCACAGGAGGCTAAGGAGATATCATGACTAAATGTAATTTAGTATCCCAGATGGCATCATGTAATTAGAAAAAGAATAGTGTAGTGCAAAGTAACTGTGAACTTTAGTTGATTCTAATGTCTTCATGTTGGTTACTTAGTGGTACAAATTTATCATAATAGTGAAAAATGATCACGAAGGGGGAAAGTGTGTATAGGGTACACAGGAACTCCATGAGCTCCTTTATAATTTTTCTATAAATCTAAAACTATTCTTTAAACATTTTAATTTCTATTTCCAAAATAACTCATTTGAAAAATGTATAGCAAAATGGAACCATAGTACACTGTTGGTAGGAATGCAGACTGGTGCAGTCACTGTGGAAAACAGTGTGGAATTTCCTCAAAAAACTAAAAATGGATCTGCCTTTTGACCCAGCAATTCCACTGTTGGACTATACTGTAAGAATCCTGAAATACCAATTCAAAAGAACCTGTGTACCCCAATGTTCATAGCAGCACAATTTACAATAGTCAAGTGCTGGAAACAGCCTGTGTCCATCAGTATATGAGTAGGTCAAAAAACTGTGCTACATTTACACAATGGAATACTATGCAGGAGAAAGAAAGAAGGAGCTCCTACCCTTTCTGACAATATGGATGGAACTGGAGAGCACTATGCTAAGAGAAATAAGCCCGGCAGTAAAAGACCAATGCCATGTGATCTCACCTATGAGTAGAACCTAATCAACAAAACAAACAAATGAGCATAATAGAACCAGGAAATAAAGAACAAACTGTCAGTGAACAGAGGGGTATGGGAAGGGGGACAATGGGAAAAAGAGGGGGAAGGGGCAAGCAAAGAAACATGAATAGAGGACTCATGGTCACAGACAATGGGGGGATTGACTATGGGAATGGTGGGGATGGTGTAGGGTGAGCAATGGGGAAAAAGGTGGGACAACTGTAATGGAACAACAATAAATTTAAATTAAAAAGAAAAGAAAATTAACAAGGATTTTTACTAATTGTGGAAGACACTAGTTTGTCTCAGCCAACATTCATTCTCTATTAATTTTTCTCCTACATCCTCTATTAGTTGTTTACCTAGAATCCTTAGTACTCATGGGTAGTTCTGTGTTAACATTCTATCTAATGAGAGTTACGGGTCTTCTGAACCATTGTTTTTTTTTCCTTATCTTTTCTCCTTCCTGAAATTTAGAAATGATGACTGGTGCCACAAAATGCCTGTGACTATGAGAAAAATGCACCACTATCACTAACTGAATGATGATAAGATGCAATCAGAAGAAAAAGAACTACTACACACATAAATATTTATTTTTCACAAACTTAATGATAACCATAAAAAAATCTAAAACTGAGACATAGCATTAAAAAAAGCAGAAAAAGAGGGGGAAAAAAAAATCAAAGAATACCACCAAGTTAAAAATAAAAAAAAAAAACAGAAACACAAGAAAAAGAAAGAATAGAATGAGGACACAGAGCTACGAGAAAACAAAAGATAAAATGGTTATAACAAATTCTCATATATCACCAATTATTGTAAATGTGAATGGAATGAACCCACCAATGAAAAGACACAGGTAGTGGGATAGATCAAAAACAAAACCCAACTGCATGCTGCCTTCAGGAGACAATCTCAGCTGCTAAGAAAAACATAGACTTAAAGTGAAGGGGTAGAAAATGATACCCCAAGCAAATGGAATGCAGAGAAAAGTGGGTATAGGAGTCTTTGTATCTGACAAAATAGATTTTTAGGATAAAAATTCTAGAAGGAATTGGCAAGAAATATTCAAAGTGATGGAAAGAAAGGATCTACAATGAGATTATCCAGCAAAGCTATCATTTGGAATCAAAGGGCAGATCCCAGACAAGAAAAAGCTAAAAGAGTTCATCACCACCAAACCAATATCATATGAAATGTTAAAGGGTCTTCTTTAAGGATAAAAAATAAAAAATATGGACAATAAAATTATAATAGATACATATCTATCAACAACTAAATCTAAAAAAAAAAAACAAACAGAAAAAAACAAGCAGAACAGAAACAAAACCGTACATAGAGAGAACATTTTGATGGCTGCCAGATGGGAGGGGGGTTGGTAGGATGGACAAAAAAGGTGAAGGAATTAAGAAGTTCAAATTTGGTAGTTATAGAATAGTCATGGGGATGTAAAGTACAGTATAGGGAAGAGAACACATATGCATGACCCACAGACATGGACAATAGTGTGGGGATTGCCTCTGGGAGTGGGGGCTAAGGGTAAAAAATTGAGACAACTGTAAAAACATAAACAATAAAAATTAACAAGAGACAAAGGTGGACATTTTATAATGATAAAGAGGATAATACATCAAGAAAACATAGTTATTAATATATGTACACTCAGCCTGGAAGTGCCAAAACATATAAAGCAACTGTTAACAGAACTAAAGGGAGAAAATGCTCCAGACCCTGACAACTATGAATAGATCATCTAAACAGAAAATTAGTATGGAAATATTTATTTTGTGTTTTAGATTCCACACATAAGTTAAATCATATGGTATTTGTCTTTCTCTGATTTATTTCATTAGCATAACAAATGAAATGTAAACACATAGAGAATAGACTGACAGTTGATCAAGAGGAGGAGGACTGGAGCTGGGAGAAAAAGGTAAATAAATTAAGAAGAACAAATTTGTAGTTTCAGACTAGTCCCTAAGATGTAAGTGACAGCACAGGATATATTGTCAGTAATATTGTAATAGCTATATGGAATCAGGTGGGTACTTGAAATATTGGGGAGACCATGCTGTAAAGTACATGATTGTCTAACCCCTATGCTGTTTTTTGAAACTAACACAGAATAAAATGATGGTGAATGTACACTATAATTGAAAAATAAAAAAATAAGAAAATAATGGCCTTAAATGGAACACTAGACCAAAAGGACATAATCAATATTTACAGAGTTTTTCATCCAGAATACCAAATATACATTCTTCTCTAGTGCACATGAAACATTCTCAAGAATAGGCCATATGTTGAGACATGAAATGAGCCTCCTCAACTTTGTAATATTGAAATCATACTAAGCATATTCTTCAATCACAATGCTTTAAAATTGGAAATCAACAAAAAATGGTGAGGAAAATTACAAATATGTGGAGATTAAATAACACGCTGCTAAACAATAACTGTGTCAAAATAATCCATAAAAGATGAAACCAAAAGACACATAGAGAAACGAGAATGATAATATGACATACCAAAATTTGTGAGATGCAACAAAAATTATAATGTGAGGAAAATTTATATCTACAGGCCTATAACAGGAAATAAACAAAAAACTCAGGCAAAAACCTAACATTTCACCTTAAAGAATTAGAAAAATAAAAACAAACTAAGACCAAAGTCAGAAAAAAAGAAGAAAATAATCAGAATTAGAGCAGAATAAGGCAAAATAGACAACAAAAAGACAGTAGGAAAAATTAATGCAACAAAGGGCTGGTTCTTTGAAAGGATTAATAAAATGACAACCTTCTGGCTATGACTCATTAAGAAAAAAATTTAAAACTCGAACAAGCAAAATTAGAAATGAAAGAAGTTAAAATAGACACTATAGTAATACAAAGGACAATATAAGAATACCATGAAAAACTATATACTTCCAAATTCTATGACCTAGAAGAAATGGACAAGTCCTTAGAAATATATAACCTCCTTATACTGAATTATGAAGAAGTGGATAATCTAAATAGACCAATTAACACTAGGAAAATTGAGTCATTAAAAACCTTCCTAAAATTAAATGTCTAGTACCAAATGGCTTCACTGGTGAATTCTAGCAAACATTCAAATATTTAATATCTTTATTTCTAAAACTGTTCCAAAAAAAAATAAGAAAGAAGCAAATACTGCCTAACTCACTTTATGAGGACATTACCCCTGATACCAAAGCCTTACAGGATAGCATAAAGAAAAGAGGAAGGAAGGAAGGGAGGGTGAGGAAGGAAGGAAGAAAAGAAGAAAGAAAGAGGGAGGGCTGGAGGATGGGAGGCACAGAGAAGAAAGAAAAGATGGAAAGGAAGGAAGGAAGGAAGGAAGGGAGAAAGAAAGAGAGAAAGGAAGGAAGAAATACCAATTAATACCTTGGATGAATATATATGAAAAAATCCGAAACAAAATACCAGCAAATTGAATTAACACATTAAAAGAGCTAATATTCATGATCAAGTGAGGTTCATTCAAGGGTCATAAAGATGGTTTAATATATGCAAATCAATTGATATGATGTATCACATTAACAAAATAAAAAGTACAAATCACATGGTCATACCAAGGGTTGAAGAAAAAGCATTTGAAAAATACAACATCCACTTATGATTAAAACATTCAATAAAATGCATCTAGGACAGATTCTCAACACAATAATGACCACATATTACAAACCCTCAGATGATATCATAACAAATGGTGGAAAAGTAAAAGCTTTTTTGCTAAGATTGGGACAATGATGCCCACTCTCACCACTGTTATTCAATGTAGTATTGGAAGTCTTTGCCAGAGCAGTCAGTTCAGAGAAAGAAAAAACATCCACATTAATAATGAAGAAGTAAAATTTTTACTCTTTGTGGATGACATGATTCTTTACATTGAAAACCCTAAAGATGCTCCCCAAAGGTACTAAAAACAAGAAACACAGTAAATTTTCAAGATACAAAAATCCATTGCATTCTTATATACTAACAATAAAATCTCAAGAAAAGAGAAAAAATCTCATTTGCAATTGCAACAAAAAGAAAAAATATTCATGAATAAATTTTTAAAAGGATGTGAATGACCTATACACTAAAAACTATAAGAAATATTGAGAGAATTTGAAGACACAAAGAAACGGAAAGATATTTCATGTTCACTGATTGGAAGAATCAACTTAGTTATAATGGCCATATTACTCAAATCAATATACTGATTTAATGAACTCCCCATCAAAATCCCAATGTTTTTCCCCAAAGATATAGAACAAAAACAATATCAATTTTGTATAAGGTCACAAAGATTCAAAATACCCAAAGCAATCTTGACACCTCCCCCCCAAAAAATACCAGAGATATTGTATTCCCTGGTCTCAAATTGTGCTACTAGGCTACTATAATGAAAACAGCATGATATAGCCAGAAAACGGACACATAGGCCAGACCAGTGGAACAGAACTGAGAGCTCAGAAATAAACCTACATGAATATGGGCAATTAATTTTCAACAAAGGAGCCAAAAATGAACAATGAAGAAAAGAAAGCCTCTTCAATAAAAAGGTGCTGGAATAATTGGAAAGCTACCTGCAAAGAATGAAACTAGACTACAGTTTGACACTAGACACAAAAATTAACTCAAAATGAGTCAAAGAACTAAATATAAAACCTGAAAAAATAAAGTAGGTAGAAGAAAACATAGGTAGTGAGTTTATGGACCTTGACTCAGAAAATATTTTATGAATTTGACTCAAAAGGCAAGAGAAGTAAAAGCAAAAATATATGACTGGGGCTACATCAAACTAAGTAACTTCTGCACAGTAAAAAAAAAAAAAATATATATATATATATATATATATATATATATATATATATTAAAGTAAAATAAAACAAAACAGAAGGGCAACCAACCAAATGAAAAAACATACTTGCAACAATACCTCTGATAAGCGGCTAATGTCCAGAATAGGTAAAGTACTCATTAACTCAACAACAAATGCAAACAATCCTATTAAAAAATGAGGAGAAGATGTCCTGGGTAGTGTGGGTCAGTGGATTGAGGGCCAGCCTGTGAACCCTGGTTGCTGGTTCGATTTCCAGTCAGGACACATGCCTAGGCTGCAGGCCATGTCCCCAGTAGGGGGCATGTGAGAGGCAACTATACATTGATGTTTCCCTCTCTTTCTCCCTCCCTTCTTCTCTCTAAAAATAAAATAAATAAAATCTTTAAAGAAATTGGGAGAAGACCTAAACAGACACTTCTCCCAAGAAGATAAACAGCCAACAGATATATGCAAAGATGCTCAACATCACTACTATTAGGAAAATGCAAATCAAAACCACAATGAGATACCACTTCACACCTGTTAGAATGGATATTATCAACAAGACAAGAAATAACAAGTGCTGGAGAGGATGTGGAAGAAGGGAACCCTCATATACTGCTGGAGGGAATGTAAATGGTGCAAACACTATAGAAAACAATATGAAGGGTCCTCAAAAAATTAAGAATAAGCCCTGGCTGGCGTAGCTCAGTGGATTGAGCACGGGCTGCGAACCAAAGTATCGCAGGTTCAATTCCCAGCCAGGGCACATGCCTGGGTTGCAGGCCATGGCCCCCAGCAACCGCAAGTTGATGTTTCTCTCTCTCTCTCTCTTTCTCCTTCCCTTCCCTCTCTAAAAATAAATAAATAAATCTTTTTTTAAAAAAATTAAAAATACAGCTACCATGTAGTACAGCTGTTCCTCTTCAGAGTATCAACCTCAAACTTTTGAAAACATTTATTCATAAATATGAGGTCTGACCAGAAAAAGTCTAGCCACTGTTAATATAATAAGAATGGTTTAAACGACATCCATGTAACCTGTTTGCCAAGGAGAGTGGACTGACATGCACATGTGTGAACAATGATGACCTCACTCTACTAGTCAGTAGGGGCAGTAAACACCACTGAGGGAGCATGTGTGCTGTGTGGCCACTACATTCAAAATGACTAAGCAAGTAGAGCAATGAATCTGCATCAAATTTTGCATTAAGTTTGAACATTCCCCTGTGGAAACGATTTGGACGATTCAGGAGGCCACAACTGTGGGCAACTGGTGATTGGCAGCTTCATCACGACAATGTGCCCACTTGTGCATCACAACTTCTGCAGAGTTTTTTGGCAAAAGATCATATCACCCAGATGACTCAGCCCCTCTACAACCCAGATTTGGCACCCTGTGGCTTCTGTCTTTTCCTGAAACTAAAGTCACTTTTGAAAGGGAAGAGATTTCAGACCATCAATGAGATTCAGGAAAATATGACAGGGCAGCTGATGGTGATTGGGAGAACTGTATGAGGTCCCAAAGTGCCTAAGTTGAAGGGGATTGAGTCATCATTGTACTATGGACAATGTTTCTTGTATCTTGTATCATCTTCAATAAATGTCTCTATTTTTCGTTACATGGCTGGACAAACCTTGTATATTTACACCTATGTTCATTGCAGCATTATTTAAGATAGCCAAAACACACAAAAAAATTAAGTGTTCTTCAATGGATGATTGGATCAAGAAGTAGTGCATACAAAATGGAATATTCTCAGCCATAATAAAAAATGAAAAATTGCCATTTGTGACTACACAGATGAATTTTGAGAGTATCACACTGAGCAAAATAAGTTAGATGGAAAAGGACAAAAACTATATGATTGCTATCATTTATGGAATATAAACTAGAAAGCAACAAACAAACCAAACAAACAAAATGCTCATGGACACAGACAACAGTATGATAGTTATGAGAGAGAAGGGGGTAGGAGGAAGTTGAAGAGGGTAAAGGGGGTCAACATATGGTGACAAAAGGTGGTGAGCCCTCATTGCAATAGACAGATGTTATATAATAGAATCGTATACCTGAAACCTGTATAATATTATTAACCAATGTCACACAAATTTAATTAAATAAAAAATTAAAGGGCAACTCCATTGGATATATTCTTTTTGGTTGGTAATTTCTATCAAATTTTGAATATGTCATTCTACTCTCTCCTGGCCTATATGGTTTCTGCTAAGAAATATGATAATAATCTGGTGTCATTTTCTTTATAGATTATTGTTCTTTTTTTCCTGGCTGCCTTGAAAAATTTTTCTTATCACTGACTTTTGCCAGTTTTATTATAATGTGTATTGAAAGTACATTTTGTTGCAATAATTAGGTGTGCTCTTACTGTTTCATACTTGAATGTCTAGTTTCTTCCCTAGGTTTGGGAAGTTCTCATCAATTATTTGTTTGAACAGGCTCTATTTCCTTCTTTCGTCTTCTGGGATATCTATTATCCTTATGTTGCTGTTTCTAAAGGAGTCAGTTCTCACAGAGTTCCTTCATTAAAAAAAAAATCTTGGTTCTCTTTCTTCTTCCACCTAAATAATTTCTAGACTTCTATCTTTGAGGTTATTAATTCTCTTTTGTAGATGACCTGCTCTATTTTTCATCTCATTTATTGAGTTCTTCAGCTCCAGAATTACTGTTTGGTTCTTTTTTATAGCTCCAATGTCTTTAGTAAAGTACTCTTGTTCATCAATTTTATTCCTGAGCTCAATGAACTGCTTTTTTTAGTTTTCTTGTATCTTTTGAATTTTCTTGTATCTATTGAGTTTTTTCCATGACTGGTATTTTGAATTCTCTGTTATTTGGATCACAATTTTCTATTACTTTGATTCTGCATTCTGAAGAATCTCACTTTTTTCTATGTTACCATGTTACCTTGCTTGACTATGGTGCTTGATAGATTGTTCCCCTGTCACTGCATTTGAAATAGTGAATTATTTTATTTAGGTACCATTTTGATTTTAACAATTCAGCAGGTTGATAATGGCCTTTCTTTTGTTTTCCAGCAGATGATGATACAGCACAAGTTTTTATTTTCTCTTAATATATCTCTTGAGGCTCTAAGGTGGTGGTGCGGGGGCCTCACTGTGGTCACGGGAGTCACAGCCTAAGTGACCAGTGTGGTGGATGTTCCCACTTGTTTTCTTTGACTTCATCTCAGGGCTCCACCACTGTGGTGGGTAATGTAGTGGTGGAGGTGCCAGATTTGCTTGCCCACCACACTGCTGCCTGGTTCCCTATGGCTGCAGAGCTGCTATGCTGTAGTGGGAAGCCTTAGATGCATCTTCACTGCTGCTACCATTGCAAACAATCAGGAAAGGGAGGCAGATTATCAGGCCTTTCTGCTGCTTCAGCCTCCTTTACCCTCCAAAGGAATGTCGGGTAAGGGGCCACATACCAACTCTTCCTGCTACATTAGTTGGGGCCATGGGCTCAGCCATGGCAGCTGAGGAACTGCATTCCTGGGCACCGCCCCTGTCCTTCCCCAGTCTTGCTTCTTGTGCTGTTCCTATATGCCCATCTTCAGATGTGCCACTGTGTGGATCTCTCAGGCATGTGTGGTGAGCAGAGAAAACTTTGTTGGATTACAGATGTTTAACTAGGGGTAGATTCAAAAAGAGATACAAGTGGCCTACTAAGTTCACCATGGTGCTTACATCACCAGATGTGATAATTTTTAAATGTAGTTTCAGGATTCTCAAGTGTCAAAACCCAATTTATACCAACCTATATGATGCTTAAATAAATTAACAAAAGATTTTCATTAAAAATAAAATAACATAGCCCTGACTGGTGTAGCTCAGTGTACTGAGTGCTTGCCTGTGAACCAAATCTTCACTGGTTCAATTCCCAGTCAGGGCACATGCCTGGGTTGTGGGCCAGGTCCCCAGAAGGGGGCATGTGAGAGGCAACCTCACATTGATGTTTCTCTCCCTCTCTTTCTTCCTCCCTTCTTCTCCCTAAAAATACATAAATGAAATCTTTAAAAAATAAAATAACATCTATTTGCTAATGTTGTAGTCATGGGAATATTTGCATTATCTGTATATTTTATAGCTTGCATGCAGTTGTGTAATAGTAACAGTATATTTCTGAATGTGAAACTATTATATTAATTATGAAAAGTTTAAAATCATAAGCAATAAAAAACAAATAGTATACATATATATACATGCATTTTTGTATATGTATGTACATACACACATAAAAATGAATGTGTCCATTTTCTTGACAACTGCAAGTGACTGTAAGACATTTTTAAGTAAAGCTCCACTTTTTTTCTTTTTGTTTGTTTTTTTCTCTTAGATTTATTTTTCTCCTTTTGGTTTACTTTGTGTATACCAATATTAAATATTATAAACTATGAATGATTGATTTATAATATTTGAAGTAAAGCCATTGAATCTTATATTTATCTCTGAAAATCTCAGAGGGAATTCTTTTCCTGGCACAAAGGGAACAAAGTCAACAATGAAAAACGAAAAATAATTCTGAGAATATCAAGTACAATAATTGTTTCATTGTAACATAATACAAATTAGATATTTGACATCTTCTTGGATGAATTTCAATAGCCAAAACAAACTGCAGAACTGTAAACACATAGCACTTAGGCAATTTCTCTGTTGTTTTTTGCTTGTTAAACCAAAAAGGAAGTTAATATTTAGAAAAAAACAGTCTTTAAACTCAACCGCTCAGTCCAACACAAAGAGATAATTTATAGCCACAAATAAAGCACATGCTTGGCAGGGAAAATGTAACTTTTTGTTTTTATATTTTTCTTTTTATGTTTTTTATTATTGACTTTAACTTGGCATCATGGAATATGCTTTTGAAATTTCTCAATGAGCAATGACAGTTAAGTTTTGAAGGGCAAAACAATAATGCTCCTAGTAGAATGTATTCATGGGACTTTGGAGTAGTTTAAAAAATAATAAGACATAAACATAAGTTAATCATAAAAAATCATAAATGACAGCACATTAAATTGAAAAATTTGTAGTTGTTAAAAGATACCACTAAAAGGGAAAACTGATCATCCTTAGGCTGGGCGGAGTTCATTTGCCATGTATATTGTCAGCCAACATCTTGTATCAACAATAGAAATAAAGAAATAAGGAAAAGTCAAACAACTCAACAGAAAAATGGAAACCAGAATCTTGAAAGGGCATTTCAGCAAAATAAAAAGGCTATCAGATTATTAATAAACAACTGAAAAGAAACTCAGTTTCATCATATGCATAAGTGCTCACATGAGCTCTACTTCTGCCCTTTTGGCTCTCTGAGCTGCACCAAGGTGGCGTACTAGAACAAGCGCCTTACTCAAAGGCAGAAAAAAAGGAGGCAAGAAGAAAGTGGTTAATCTACTTTCTAAGAAAGATTAGTATGATGTGAAATCACCAGCTATGTTCAATATAAGAAATATTGAAAAAACATTAATCACAAGAACTCAAGGAACCAGAATTGCATCTGACGGCCTGAAAGGTCACCTGAGTGACGCTGGCTTATCTGCAGAATGACGAAGTTGCATTTAGAAAATTCAACCTAATTACTGAAGATGGCCAGCGCAAAAACTACCTGATGAATTTCTATGGCATGGACCTTACCCATGACAAAATGTGCTCCAAAGTCAAAAAAATGGCAGGTCGTGATTAAAGCTCATGTTGATGTCAAGACTGCCAATGGGTATTTGCTTCCTCTTTTCTGTGTTGATTTTACTAAAAACTTCAACAATCAGATTCAGAAGGACCTCTTCTGCTCAGCATCAACAGGTTCACCAAATCCAGAAGATGATGGATATCATGACCCAAGAGATGCAGACAAATGAATTGAAAGAAGTGGTCAGTAAAATGATTCCAGATAGCACTGGAAAAGACATAGAAAAGTCTTGCCAATCTATTTATCTGCTTCTTAATGTCTTTGTTAGAAAAGTAAAATGCTAAAGAAGTCTAATTTTGAACTGGGAAAACTCAGGGTGCTTCATGATGAAGGTAGCAGTTACGGAAAAGCTACTGAGGAAGAGACAGTTTCTTAAAGTTGAATGAGTTTATGAATATGAGCCCTCAGTCCAAGAATCTGTTTAAAATATAGACATTTAATTGTGACAAATGAAAGGGCCTATGGGGAACAAAAAAAAGCCTCAGTTTTTTAAATCTGAGAAATGCACATGAACAACTATGAAATATTATCACATAAATACACACACAGTAAGGGATAAAGTACTAAATTTTAGCAATAATGTGGAACAACAAAAAATTATATACCATTTCTGGTATATGCAATCACAATGAAAAAATTATTAGCACTATCTGCTAAACTTGAACCAAAACATACCCTATGACCAACAAGTTCACTCCTAAGTATTATTATAGATGGCCTTTGACAGTAGGTATTCCTACATTTAAATTCATGTTTTGAAATGATTTTTATAGCTTAGACATGTATGTACTGACCTACCTAAAAAAAGTTGTTTTATGTTTTTATTTTGTAACAACAAAGCCTACAATAAAACACTGAAATATCATGACTGCATATTAACAATACAACACAGGAATGCATCTACAGTATGTTCATCTCAAGACATTACACAAATATTTATGGCAGCATTATTGGTAATAGCCTAAAACTGGATATAACAAAAATGTCCACCAACATTATTCATATAATGGAATAATAGGTGGCTAGGAAATAAACAAACTAATTTTATAAATAGATGCTACATGTATTAACATGGATAAATCTCATTAGTGAAAGAAGCTAGATACAAAAGAATACATAATCTATGCTGATTCCATTTTTGTAGAAGTCATACTCAGGGAAAGCCAGTCTATGGTGTTTAAATGTTAGAATAGTGGTTAGTTTTTTAATGTAGGGTGGGAGTAATGGCAGTAAGTATAAAGAGGGCTTCTTGGTTACTTATAATGTTCTTATTTTTAACCTGTTATAATTACATGTCTGTTTTTATGTTGTGTTAACTCTTGAGATTTTCACCTTTGAAATTGTACTGTTCTGTATGTATGTCATAATTCAATTTTTTAAAAAATTAAATAAAGTTAAAATGCCTTAATTGGCTTTCCAGTATAAAAGCATTGACACAGAAGATGTTTCTACAATTGCTGGAAAAGAATTTAATGCCATTAAATTTTTTTCTGGATGTGAGGGTTATCTGGCTATGACATCTGTCACCCAATTGATCACCCAATTGATTCGGCTGATCTGGATGGCTAGGCGGGTGTCCCCTTCCTCCCTCACTGATCCCCTCCTGAAGCTGTGTGCTCAGTCAAGAGCATGACCTTCCTTCCCAACTAGAGGAGAGGGCCAGTCTTTGGTCAAGGGTATATGAGTAGCTGTGCTCCTCTGCTAGAACCTCCAACAAGCTCTCAAGGTCCATTTGCAGGAGAATGTAGGGTAATCAAGTTTCCAAGACTCCAGACACATCCAAATGAGGCACTGTAAGTGACAGTCTGCCTTTCTTAAAAAAAAAAAATTCAGATGGACTTCCGGTCCAGATGGTGATGTAGGTAAACATGGCTCACCTCTTCGCACAACCACATCAAAATTACAACTAAAAAACAGAACAACCATCACTCAGACCATTAGAAAACAAGTTGCTTGGGTGTCTGATAACTACAGAATTAAAGAAACCACATCCATCCAGACTGGTAGGAGGGGTGCACATGCAGAATGGGATGGTCACTCACCCATGTGTGGTGGATAAAAATTTTGGAGGGATATCATGGGAGAAAGGAGTTCCAGCCCTTAACCAGGTCCCCCAACCCAGCATTCCAGTGCCAAGAAGATAAGTCCCCCCAAACTTCTGGCTGCAAAAAGCAGTAGGTGTTGAGTCTGTGGAAGAAACTTCTGAAGCCCCAAGCAATTCCTCTTAAAGACCCACATGCAGACTCACCTACTCAGACTCACTCCCTCTGAGCTCCAGCACCAGGGTAGCAGCTTGAAAGTCATCAGTGGCATACAGGGAGACACTGAAGTGTCTGGCATCAAGGTGAGCAGAGGCCATTGTGCCTTTTCAGGACCTTCCCCCAACAGACTGTCAGGCTGGTGCCATATCTGGGACTCCATCAACTTGGCTAACACTGTTTGACCTGCCTTGGAGAACCTCAGAGACTCTGCCCCACACAGTTGATGCGCCCACCTAAGCAGCTTTTCCATATGAATGTCCTATCTTGGCTCATGCTTCACAAGTTTCTAAAATCCTCTCAAACAAGAAACAGGTGGCCTTAGTAAGCTCCAGGGCATGCGCTAGCAGCAGCCAAATTAGTCTCATAGTTTGGCTTTACCTGGGAATCTCCGAGCCCAGCACAACTAGCAGCTACCTCAGATTGCTTTATAGCTCAGGCAGTGTGGTTCTTGGCAGAATGCAGGTAGGGGATGACCTTGGCCTGCACCACCTTGGAAATTCCAGGGCCAGCACACCCAGTGGACAGCTATAGACCACATCAGAGCACCAACACCCTGCCCCTGCACAGCCTATCCTCCATGGAGGGTGGAGGTTGGTGGTAAGTGGTCACAGCCAGTCCTTGCTGCTGACTGGCCTGGGTAAATACCTCCAACTGATCAACAGCAACCAAGGCTCAACTATAATAAGAGGGTGTACTCAGCCTGTAATAGGGTGCAGTCAAGAGCGGGGCCCCAAATAGGGATTTGGAATGGGGCTCAGAACTCAGGGTGTCCAGGAAATATTAGAAAGACATGTAAGATGTCCTCCTCCCTCCCCCCTTCATGTGTGAGCTGGGGGAGGGGACAACTGGAGTAGGGCCATTGAGGGCTGTTTTGCACAGCAACAGCTTTGCAGCTGATCTCTAGCATGGTCATTTAATATATCTATAACCTTTAACTGATTGCATAGATATGTTAAATTGCCGTGGCCATGCTCTGAGCCAAGGGGATGGAAGTAACTTCCCCCCAAGATGGGAGGCAGTTCCCCCTGGTTATAGCACCTATGTGAGAGCTTGGAGATGATTGGCTCCATGACATGGGGCCACACCTGCCCAGACTCATGATGGCAGCCCAGTAAAGCTGGAAGGGTATGAGAGTGCTGGCAAGTATGGCCAATTGTGGGAGGAGTCAGAAATGGGGCTGTAAAGGAAGATTGGCATGGGGATTTAAACCGAGACACGGCAGACATTGGAGGGAGAACCACTCGGCTTTGCCAGAGTGGGGACCCTCACAGCTTTAGAAGGAGGAACCACCACCCAGCTTTAGCAGAGATCCCAGTGACACAGCTGATGGTGCTGGGAAATAAGGCAGGCCTACCAGCTGAGACAGATTACTGGGAAGAACTGGGGGCTGCCTGAGCCACAGACTTCTATTTCTTCTCCTGAGATACATACCCCAGACTGGGCAAAGGGAGAAGGAAGGACTGTGTGTGTTTGTGGGTGTTCTAAGGGACTTTGGGATTTTGATAAAGACATTAGGTCACTACTTTAAGTCTGTACAGCATTAAATAAACATTTCCTTTCCTTTTCATGAATCTCTGTCATTGAGAGATGTCTTTCCTATAAGGCGGTGGACATAATGAACCTGAGGGGGTTCCTTTTGGTAACAGTATATCACCCCAGGCCCCCCTTTGTTCTGTAACAAGCCCACTTGAAGGGTACACCTTGAGTACCCAGTTTGGGTGATAGGGGAGGCTGTACCACTGGACCCTACAGGGGACCTACTATATTAGGTCATACTACCAAGACAGGGAGTCATAGCAATTCTACCTAATACATAGAAACAAACACAGGGAGGCTACCAAACTGAAGAGACAAAGAAACATGGCCCAAATGAAAGAATGGATCAAAACTCCAGAAAAAGAACTAAACAAAAATGGAGGTAAGCAATATATCAGATACAGAGCTCAAAACACTGGTTATAAGGATGCTCAAGGAACTTAATGAGGACATCAGAATCGTAAAAAAATGTATGTCAGTGATGAATGATACACTAATTGAAATAAAGGAGAATTTATAAGGAAACAATTGTAGACTGGATGAAGCTGAGAATCAAATCAATAATTTAGAACATAAGGAAGCAAAAAAAAACAAAAACAAAAACAAAACCCAACCAATTAGAGTAAGAAGAAGAATCCTAAAAGAAAGAAAACTAGGATAATATAAACAGCCTCTGGACAACTTCAAGAGGTCCAACATTCAGATCATAGGGGTGACAGGAGAAAAGAAAGAGCAAGAAATTAGAAATCTATTTCAAAAAATAATTAAAGAAAACTTCCCTAATTTGGTGAAAGAAATAGATATGCATGTCCAGGAAGCACAGAGATTCCCAAACAAGATGGATGCAAAGAGGCCCACTCTAAGATACATTATAATTAAAATGCCAAAGGTAAAAGATAAAAATAGGATCTTAGAAGCAGCAAGAGAAAAGAAGTTAGTTACCTACAGGGGAATTCCCATAAGACTGTCAGCTGATTTCTCAAAAGAAAGTGCAGGCTAGAAGAGATTGGCAAGACATATTCAAAGACATGAAAAGCAGGGACCCACAGTCAAGATTGCTGTGCCCAGCAAAGCTGTTGTTTAGAATTGAAGGGCAGATAAAGTACTTCCCAGACAAAAAAAAACTAAAGTTTGTCATCACCAAAACATTACTGTATGAAATGTTACAGGGACATATTTTAAAAAAGAAGATTAAAACTATGAACAGTAAAATGGCAAAAAATACATATCTATCAACAACTAAATCTAAAAAAAAACCCAAACTAAGCAAACAAGAACAGAGACAGAATCGAGGATGCAGAGAATGTATGATGGTTGCCATATGGGAGAGGGGTGTAGGAGAAGGGGTGAACAGGAGAAGGGATTAAGAAGTACAAATAGGCAGTTACAGAATAGCCATGGGGATGTTTAGTACAGTGTAGAAAATGGAGTAGCTAAAGAATTCATAAGCATGTCCCATGGGCATGAACAATGGAGGGGGGATTGCTTGAGGGAGTAGATGATGCTGGGTGGAGGGGAAAAAGGGGTAAAAATCAGGACAACTGTAATAACATAGTCAATAAAATATAATTAAAAAGTAATAAATAAATGATTAAATATGTAAAAAATTGTTCAGAATAAAATTTTGAGACAAGATTAAATCTGATCACCCAAATTTACTTTTGAACAATTAATATGAAATGTATACATCTTAAGGAAACTAACAATAAAATCTATATTTAGAAATGTAAGAATTACAAAAATAAAAGTTGGAGAGTCATAGAACTCTATCATATATCGTCCAAACCTTTTATTACACACAAGAGGAAACAGAGCTTGACAGTATAAGTTAATAAGCAGTATCAGTTTATTAATGATAGATTAGGGATTCGAGCACTCCTGACATATCAGTCAAGTTCTGGTTTTTCCCATTAGTCATTGGGTCACTCAGCATGTGAATACTGCAATGCACCCATAGTTAGAACAAACATTCAGATGTACGTTCCAATGAGTTGCTATTTGTGTTCCTATAGAGTTTCACCCCCAGCAAAACAAAGCAAAACAAACCTCATAAAAATCACTATGGTAATCTGAACCTAATCCAAGATTCTGCTTCTTTATATGAGAAATTACCACATTGGTTGTGGGATTTGTTCAAATAAATAAATGAGTTTTTAATAAAAAATGACATCCTAAAGTAAGAATAAAAAACATCTTATCATGGGAATGGATGTCTCTAAAAGATAACCATTATGAGGGCACCCACTCAAACACCAAAATAAGTAAACATAGGTCAAATTTCTTTAAAAGTAAAAACCAGGAACAATATTTTAAAAGGATAAAATGGTGAGGCACATTGCATTTTAGAGAGATTGCTGAACATTGTTTTCAAATATAAGTTGCTGCTTCTTTCAATGATTTCTCTTTGTGGGAAAATATACATTTTATTGTAGGCTTAGACACAATTTCAATAAAGACATGACTACTTTTATGTCATATAGACAGCCCACACTTATCTAAAACCTTTACAAATCATTTCCTTTAGCGTCAAATCCTTTTAGCCAACAAATATCATCAGGTAACTGGGATGTATAAATCAACACACATGTTTCAGTGGGCAAACCTTCACTCTTCCAGAGTTCTCAGATACTTTACACACTTCACAATTCCTCCAGCTGGTGGTAATTAGGAAAAAGACAAGTCTATGGTTATTTGGACTTGCTAAAATTCTCCTAAGAATTGTTATCTAAGTGATGAGATTCTCTAATACTTTGAATTAGCCACTTTTTCCTAGCACAGCTCTAAGCAGACAGCAGTGGTGTGCAAAATATACTTGTCCTATCAAAGAGTTTTAAATTAAATTTCAATAAAACTTCATATCGAATGACTACAACATCCAAGTCAATAGCAGGTGTACACAATGTTATATAATTTTTTCTATACATGTTTATTTCATTATTCTACTTTGTGAGAATTTTGCATTTCTAATCCATATTAAATACTTTATGAATCAAAGTATTTTCTGAAATACTTTGTTGTAGAGGTCATACCTGTTTTAATGCTGGTCTTTTTTTTTTCAAAGATTTTTATTACTTTATTTTTAGAGAGGGGAAGGGAGAGAGAGAGGGAGAGAAACATCAGTATGTGGTTGCCTCTCATGCACCCCCCTACTTGGACCACACCCATAACCCAGGCATGTGTCCTGACTGGGAATTGAACTGGCAACCCTTAAATTCATAGTCCAACACTCAATCCACTGAGACACACCAGCCAGGGCTAATGCTGCTCTTTTTAACTGTATTTAAATATTAATGTGAAGTTTGTTTATTTAAAGTATTTGAGCCATATTTATTTTCTAATAGCAATAACTCTGGCTTTTGAAAGTGTCCTGCTAACATTTTTTGGAATTGTGGAATTCAAAGTGCATTAAGAAAATATTGCAGTTAAACTCACTATAGGCAACATATATTAAATCCATGGCATCCATTATACCCCAGATGACCCAGTATTAATGGTACTGAAACAAAAGCCAAGACTATTTTCTATTGTAGAGTAGAACAAATCTCAAAGTTATTTCTTCATTTAAGTACTTGTCTTACAATTTTATAAAGGTATTTTTCCTAAATTGCAGTTGTATGCTCTGCATATACTGCCTTAGGAAATTAAAGAAGTCCTGCTTTTGTCTTTCATTTTTTAACTATATTATTTTATTATTTCAAATTATATGTCAAGGAATAGATCTGCAAACAACAGTCACTTGAAAATGATTTTGTAAATGGTAAGAAACTTACTGGTGTGAAGATTACATTTACTATATAATTTACCTTTGTGAACAGACATAGACATACATTATCATCAAGATACTGGTTTCTATAGAGTACAGCAAGTTTCCCAACTTTAATATTTATGTACATTTTTTACATACAACAGTTATCTTAATTTGAAAATGTGACCCATGTCTTATTGAACATTGACAAATGTGTTCTCTCTATGTTTCATAATAGATTTTAAATCACTAAAGAAAATACCAAATGAAAAATTGTATTTTTTGAAAACAGCTGTAACAGAGTCAAAAATTAAGTGAAAATTCATGGAAAGTTCTAGAAGACAGGCCAACAAATTAAATGGTGCAGAACTTTTTTTAAAAGATGAACATGGAAGTTTATTGTTCAAAAAGCAAATTGCAGGCATTTTGCTGACATTTGCCAATATAAATCTTATTTTTATTCATTTTTTAAGATTTTACTTATTTATTTTTAGAGAGGAAAGGGAGGGAGAAAGAGAGAGAGAGAGAAACACCAATGTGGGGTTGCTGGGGGTCATGACCTGCAACCCAGGCATGTACCCTGACTGGGAATCGAACCTGCAACACTTTGATTCACAGCCTGTGTTCAATCCACTGAGCTACTTCAGCCAGGGCTTAATCTTATTTTTATTTTTTATTCTTCAATTACAGTTGGCACCATTTTCCCCCATTACTCTCACCCACCCGGACCTCTAACATTCAATCCTCCCCCTGCCCCTGTTGTCTTTGTCCAGGTAGGATAATGCTCTCCAGATCCATCCATGCTGTCACAAAGGGTAGGAGCTCCTTCTTTCTTTCTGCTGTATAGTATTCCATTGTGTAAATGTACAACAGTTTCTTCATCCATTCATTTACTGTTGGGCATGTAGGCTGTTTTCAACACTTGGCTATTGTGCTGCCATGAACATCAGGGTGCATAATTTCTTTTGAATTGGTGTTTCAGTATTCTTAGGGTATAATCCCAGCAGTGGAATGGCTGGGTCAAAAGGCAGTTCCATTTTCAATTTTTTGAGGAAATTCCATACTGTTTTCCACAGTGGCTGCACCAGTCTGCATTCCCACCAACAGTGTACTAGAGTTCCCTTTTCTCCACATCCTTACAGCACTTGTTGTTTGTTGATTAGTTTATGATGGCCATTCTGACCAGTGTGAAGTGGTATCTCATTGTGATTTTGATTTGCATCTCTCTAATGCTAGCGATGCTGAGCATCCTTTCATATGTCTCTGGGCCCTCTGTAGGTCCTTCCTTGGAGAAGTGTCTGTTCAGGTCCTTTGCCCATTTTTTAATTGGATTGTTTGTTTTCCTGGAGTGGAGTCATATGTGTTCTTTATATATTTTGGAGATAAGACCCTTGTCTGAGGTATCATTGGCAAATATATTTTTCCCATATGGTTGGTTCCCTATTCATTTTGCTGATGTTTCATGCAGAAGTTTTTAATTTGATGAAGTGCCATTTGTTTATTCTTTTCTTTATGTCCCTTGCTCTAGGGGCATATTGGTGAAAATATTGCTGTATGGAATATCTGAATTTTCCTGCCTATGTTTTCCTCTGGGACTTTTATGGTGTCATGATTTATATTTAAGTCTTTTATCCATCTTGAGTTTATTCTTGTGTATAGTATAAGTTGGTGGTCAAATTTCATTTTTTTGCATGTAGGTGTCCAAGTCTTCCTGAACACCATTTGCTGAAGAGGCTATTTTTACTCCATTTTATGCTCCTGCTCCCTTTGTCAAATATTAATTGACCACAGAGACTTGGTCTATTTCTGGGCTCTGTATGCTGTTCTGTTGGTTTATGTGCCTGTTTTTATGCTAGTACCAGGCTGTTTTGATTACAATGGCCTTATAATATAGTTTGATATCAGGTATGGTGATCCCACCAACTTTGTTCTTTCTAAAAATTGCTGAGGCTATTTGGGGTTGTTTGTGGTTCCATATACATTTCTGAAATATTTTTCCTATATTTGTGAAATATGTCATTTGTATTATAATAGGTATTGCATTAAATCTATAAATTGCTTTGGGTAGTATGGACATTTTGATGAAGTTGATTCTTCCAATCCATGAACACCATATGTGCTTCTATTTATTTGTGTCTTCTTTAATTTCTGTCTTCAGAATTTATAGCATTATTTTACCAGAGTTTTAGGATAAGTATATATTTTTACCTTCTATATTTCCCTTGCTTAATGATGTTAATAATATTTCTTTGGTCATATTAATATATGCATTTATACAGTTCAAAGGATATTGCATAATCTATATTTTAATTTTAAAATGTATAAAACATAAAGAAAAGATAATCATGGCTAATATAATAGAAAGTACATGGGAAAAGGAATAAAATACATAAGACCTAACAAATCAATAAGATAGTTTAAGCCTCATTTTTTTAATTTATAAAATTAAAAATACTAAAACCAGCTATGGTCTCCCTGTGAATCCGTTATCATGAAGGCAAATGTGTCCACGTAATATGAAAGTACTTGGTACACTGTAAAGTGAATTAAGCCTAAGACTCTAAGGCATCTGTTCAATTACATGAGAAAGGCTTCAGTCCATAAAGAAATAAACAGCTAGTGTGACATCTTTCTTGGCAACAAAATTAATCCCCTACTACTCTTCCTAGTGGCTCAACTCCAGAAGACTGAGCAGAACTCTAAGGGAAAACGCAGAACCAAATTTGACCTGCTTCAAGGGTGGTGACAGGCTAAGTGGCACAGAAGGCTTTTCGAGGAAAGCCTGCACTGGTGTCCTGGGGAAAGCAACATGGTGCTCCAGGGAGAACTCAGACTCCCACATGCTCAGAATGGGATTGGGGAAGAAATGTTCATGACAGGATTAACACTGAGTTATTGTGGAGAATACACATCTCACTTCCAGGTCTGCTTTCTCTCATAAGTGGTTGTGCCTATTAGCACTAATAGCCCTAATAAAATATTTTCTTAGCTCTGTCTTTTTTTTTTTTTTGCTTCTTTCTCATTTCCTCCAAGTGCAGACAGCTTAGCAAAACTTTAGAAGTTAGCCAAAAATGTTACTTCATTTCGAACCTAGGGTTAGAGAATTTAAATTAATACTTACTTTGGCCCACATTTCACTTTGTTTGCATTTTTGCCTGACAATTTAAATCATACTTGAAAGGAGTTATTTACAAGGCAGCAGCTGATGTTTGCCTCACGAATAACAGGCGCAAATCCTGACATCAGCAATCATCAGATATGCCATGTGAAGGACTCTAGGGCAGCCTCTGAAAGCTTCTTTATTATTTTTATTTTCAATATTTTTAAACTATATTTTATTGATTATGCTATTACAGCTGTACCAATTTTTCTTCCTATGCCCCCCTCCATCTAGCACCCCCTACTCTCTCAGGCAATTCTTACACTTTTTCATGTCCATAGGTCATGCATGTAAGTTCTTTGGCTACTCCATTTCCTATACTGTACTTCACATCCCCATGGCTATTCTGTAATTACCTATTTGTACTTTGTAATCCCCTCACCTTTTCATCCATTAGCCCATACTCCCTTCCCACGTAAGATCTTTTTTATAAAATGTATTGGCATAGATGCACACTGAAAGCTGAACAGTATTTTTTCTTATTTCCCATGCTTTGCCCAACTTTATCTTCTTGATAGGTGGATCCACATAGGGGAACTTTACATGAAATTTGAGAAGATAATTGGACTGTATAATTACCTATGTAGATAATTACCTATACATCATGATGCTTGAGATCATTAATAAAAATATGAATTTATTATAGTTAGACAAATGTGACAGACTTCTGGAAGTTTCAGACCAAAAGCTTTTACATGGAACTCACTGAAGAATGTGACTTTAGAGGTAAAAGAGCTGGACATTCTGGATACTCTTCATAACAGATATTCTAATTTTCAAAGCACTCTCAAGCCTATCATAAGTAAATGTTTAAAAAGACACTATAATGTCAATGTATCTGCAGAATTAAAATAACTAGAGTACTTTTTATTTTAACTTTCTATAAAAATGAAAAAACAGTTATCTTGCTGCCATCATGGTGAATTCTATCCCTGTTTAAAGAAATAATTAAACCATAGAAATATAAACTCCACATATTAATTATTTTGAATGCCCAATTTAGAATTCTGATTATACTCTGTTGATTGGTTCTAGGTATTCTTTTAAGTTTTCACTTCTCAGGGCCTCCTTTCTCACTGTAGCTTCCTCTAATTATTCTGGCCTTTCTCTCAATTTCAATGACCATTTATCAGCCAATGAGCTTTACATGTGTATACCATAGTTCTGTTAAATGCAACATAGGAAGTGGAGGGAAGGATATATACTTTGCACTGTCATTGAAACTCCTTGGTAAATGTAACATTATTTCAAAATAAAAAGTTAAAAAATGTACCAGATATTGCCATTTAACACATACCTACTCTTTTTCCAAATTTCATATACTTTTTTCCACCCATTTACTTAAGTTTTCACCACCTCTATTTCAATCTTTGTTCAGGGAATTTGTTCTTTTTTCATACATTATTTTGCTCATTGTCCATACTACCTCTTAAGAATGTCTCCCTTCAAATATTCTGTTTGTATATATTTTTTTCTCTTAGGGCTTACTACACCAAACATACAGGATAGAAGTTAAAATATTAGGACTAAAACTTATTTACTCTTTATCCATTCTAATTCCTATTTATCTTCCCTTGCAAGGAAAGCTTATTTCATTCTACTCACTCAGATGACTTATTTTCTATTCTGGGAATTTATACCCATTATCTCTTCCTTTTCTAAATCAGTTTTCCAACAGCTAGATTATTAATTTATCTGAAACTTTATACAGAATTACCCATATTTTTCATACTATAAGAAGTACTTTCCCCCAAATTTGGAGGGAAATAAGGTTGCATCCTATAGTTGGAATGTAGCTTACCTGGCTCTCTGTGGTGGGGAGGTGCAGTGGTGGAGCGGGGTTACAGGTTATTAAATATTTTACCACATTTTTTGCTTCAAAATTTTTTTTCTATTTTTCTGCTCTAAAACCTAGATGTGTTTTATAGTCCTAAAAATACAATATATATTCTTAGAACTTTCTTCCTAATTTCCCCAACTGATATATTCTTTTTAGTATATTTTATATATTATTTTATTTTTTATTGAATTTATTGGGTGACATTGGTTAATGAAATATATAGCTTCCAGGTGTAAAATTCTATAATGCATCATCTGTATATTATATTGTGTTTACCACCCCAAGTCAAGTCCCCTTCCAGCACCATTTATCCCCCTTTCTCCTCTTCTACTGCCCCTTAATCCCTCTTTTGTTCTGTTAATCTCCATACTGCTGTCTGTGTCTCTGAGGGTTTTTTTCTTAATCCCTTCACTTCTTTCATCCAGCCCCATAACCCCCTCTGCTCTGATAGCTGTTGGTCTGTTCTCTCTCTGTGAATCTGTTTCTATTTTGTTAGGTTATTTTGTTCATTAGATTCCACATATAGTGAAATCATATGGTAGTTGTATTTCCCCATCAGATTTCATGATTATATATTTCCTCATCTGGATTTACATTGCCCCAAAAGGTAGGCATAGATGCATGTAGCTACAGAAAACTTGAAATAGGCTCCATCTAAATAAACAGACCCTGTAAGTATAAAATACACACCAGTTTCAGATGCTTAGTATGAAAAACAATATAAACATCACATTAATACTCATATCACACTTTGAAATCCAATATAGATATATTGGATTAAATAAAGTTTTTTATTATAAATCCATCTGTTTCCTTTTATATTTTAATGTGGCAGCTAAAATATTTAAAATTAAAATATTATTTGCATTATATTTTTGTGGGACTGTACTTCTATAGATATTTATTTTCCTCCTGCACTTCAAAATAATATTAAATAGGAATAAAACTATAGTAGACCATCTTGCATGGTGTGGGCCCAGCCCCCAGTGGCAGACATTTACTGCAAATCAACTTCCTAAAATCCATGTTAAACCTTCCAAGAATGAGTGTAACTGGTTCAACCACTTTTGCCTTTTCATTTGCAAATATCCCTTTTCTGTGATGTGATTACCAGCATCCTCTCCCTCTTCTCTGTATAAGGTAACCACCTAAAGCGAGCCTGTGCATAGTTAATGAGGACCTTCTTGTAGTGTGCCCAGTAAGACAATAAAAGCTTGTTGGAGCAAGGACTGAGGCTTTTGCTCCCCTTGAGAGAAAAGCCATGCTATCCTTTTCCTCCACCGGACTCAGTAATCTGTGTGAATGTCTCAATTCATCCATAATGACACAGACACTGCAGGCTGGTGTCTGCATCAAAAACTACCTTCTTTTCATCCTTAATGATTTCAGTCATGAATGCCCTGAATTGCTTGATTCCTCTCTACTTCCTATTTACTTCTTTCTCTTCTCCTGTCAGCCCCTGACTCTCTTTACATACTATCCAACAGTCAAGATATATAGTCTCAGATGTTCTGTGCTTCAATCTATATCTTTTTCCTTAAAGAGGGCATCTTTCAAAGCTGTTCTCTTTTGTTTTAGTTTGTGTTCATTTGCTTGTTTTGCCTTTAATTCCCTTAGCTACTCGTAGGTAAAGATCCCCAAAACCCTGCTGGAATTTCAGCCTATGTCACATGGGATAACATCTCCCTGGGGATTTCTCTAGGCCATTTCCATCAGTGAAATCCATATAGAAACCAAAATTCCATATAGAAATCTAATTCTGAATGTATTAGCCCTCCTAATGAGTGCTATGTCACCACTTGCTGTTTTCCAGGGCCTTGTCCTACAGGTATCTTCCTAAGTTTTTTTCTTCATTGCCACCAAAGTCTAATCTTGTTTCCTAGCACCTACCTGAGTCAATGGACCCTTGCGCAGCTCATTCTGTCATGAGGAGAATGTTTACTAAATGCTATTTAAATGAATTTAACTGATCCAAATGGATGGAGATTTTTCTTGGTGTTGGTGATGACAATGAAGGTACTTAAAAAAAAAGACTTTTTTTTACCTTATTAGGATATTAATAATATTATCTTTCCTAAAGTCTTATGTATCCAGATTCTTTATCCAAGATGTACTGTACATAGAATTTAAGGTTCTATTATATATCTCATATGTGTGATATTTACTTTTTATTGTATGATTTATCAATTCATCTTTAACTTAGCAATAGCTATAGTCTGTTTCCTCCATTATTTCTTCTTTTTTTACCTATTTACTCACCTACACTTTTAACCCACCTGACTGGTATCAAAAATTCTGCAGGGTACAAGATTTTACCCCATTTGTTAATGCTTCATGTACATTGGAGGAAAATGCTAGACTGCTATGTCACAGATGAAAGACTCATCACTCAGATCTTCATCTTCATTTGTGTTGGTTTTCCTGTCCCACTAGTCCCACTGGGATGGCCGATGCTGCTGGCCCTAGTGCTGCATGCATTCTCAATAGGTCACATTGCAGGAGAAGGACCCAGAGCTTAGAGGGCTTCAGTGATTTTATAGCTTGCTCTTTGTCCAGAGAGCGGTGTTACCTCATTCTTCAAGGGTTTTTTTCTGCAAAGACTTGCTGAGAAGCAACCTTAGTAGAGTCAAGGACTTGCATGCTTGCAATACTCAGAATGTGCAGAGATAGTCATTGACCGTGGCAGGTGGCTCCTCCCAGTGGGCGGACAAATGTTACTTGATTTCTTATATGCTCACCACTACACTAGCCATTTGCAGTGGGAGATATAAATCTAAGCCAGCCCATTTTAAAAAATATTAGTGAAATTTTAAAGAGATAAAACAAGTATTTATGATACAGTTGAAATTGAAGTAATCAAATATTTAGATTCTGAGATAAAAATAATACTGGCATGAAATAGAGATAACAAATTGGATCTTAAAGTATTTCCCTCTTATATTTGACAACAGACCTAACTAGCTCTGAACTATCTCTGTTGCTTTTAAAAAATCTATTTCTACAAAGTGATATAGATGCATGTAGCTGTTACTTTACAGATTGAGAAACTGAACATTAAATGTACCTTCCCCAAACCCCTGATCCCTCTTGATGAGAACAGAGATCTTTATACTAGTTCATCTACCAATCAATGAACTTCGCATATCTCTCAATTTATTCAGGTTTTCTTTTCATTTCATTCACTAATGTTTTGTAGGTTTTGTTGAATGGTCTTTCCCATATTTGTTTTACAATTTTTTGTTTTACATTTTCTTGAAGCTATGCCATCAGGTAAACTCAAAGTTAGAGTATTATACCTTCTAGTAAATTGCCTTTTTATTATTAATAAATGTCACTCTTGTGTCAGATTCTTTAGAAGCAGAGCATGAGATGAGGATACTTGAATAAGTGGTCTTTTGAGAGGGCTTTGTGGAAGAAACCTGCATGAAACAAAAAAAGCAGGATGGCAAAGGAGACAAGCAAAGACTTGGGTTCAGCTGGCGCCTCGCCTCAGCCATATCCCATAGATGCCCTGGAGAATGGAGTACCCAAATGCATCTGCCTTAGGGAGTTGGGGCTTTTCTATCACCAGATCTACTGATTGTTGGCTGCATTCGTAAAGAGTGTAAATTTCATGTTATATGTTTCTCACACAAAAAAATTACTGACTGTGGGTCACCCTCAGGGGAGGATTTAAACCTCTAGCATGCTCTGGGTGACAGGGCTCTGAGCATTTTTCCAGAGGAAGATGTAGCTGTGAGCTAGAGGCAGCGCACACACCTGGGAGCTGAGGGACAGGAGAATGAGCCCTGGAAAGGTAGCTGCTTTGGGCACCGTTGGTATATGGTATAAGCTTCCAGCCTACCAACTCTTTCTTTACTGTGCACCCTGTGCCCTTGAACTCATCCACTGAGTCCTATTGTCACTGGAGGTATTTTTTCAATAGTAGGTACTATTATCTTTTTATATTCTATTTTTTGGTACAGTTTCTCATCTTTTCATCTATTTTTTTAAATAAAAATCCAATTTTTAAAAAGTCTGTATCTGATATCTCCAGTATCTGGATCAAGTGTGATCAAGTATGGGTTTCTTCCTATTGTCTCTTTTCTTCATTTTGATGTGAGGTTTGTTGTAGTTTTTTTTTTTAATTGAAGAGTAAATGTTTTATATGGAATGGCAGAGGTGCTAGATGAGATTATCTACTTCAATAGTGAGTTCAATTTCTTCACTTGACAACAGATACAAATGAGTCACATTACCAATCCAACCAAATGCCAAGCTAACTGGGGTTCAGTTATACTCCCAGTAAGACTCAGTCTACCTTTGAGGTACCTCCAAGAACATAGCACTCCGTGGTGTATACATAAGAGCTGTGAGTGTTTCTTCCCCTTTGAAAGGTCTTAAATTAGAATTTTTGCTTTTCCAGGACAACATAGCAAAGAAACTCAGCTCTGCTCCATGTTTAGCTTTCCTTTCTGTGGAGCTTAAACCAGTGTTGAGTGTTGGGCTCACTTTGGGTCCCTAGTCCCTCAAGCCTTGCCTGCTGTGGAAGCCTGCTCGTTCCAGTTTGCCTCTCCTGGCCAGGGAACTGCTGACAACCTGCTGGCTTTTCTCCCTCTGAGCAGTTACCTTCTGTCCAGTTTTTTAGTCTCCTTACTGTTCTTTGAGTTGGCAAATGCACACAGAATATTAGATTTGCCTCAGTGCAAATTTAGAATTTCTGGAAAATAGGCTTCTAAATTATTGGCTGCCCAAGCCATTTTCTGATAACTCAAAAATAAACATATATGATTATACATAAAATCTATCTAATCTATGTCTCGCCTTTCTTCTGATAATTAGTGAAATAGTTGGCCTGCTATAAGCCACCCAGTCCTAACTGAGGAGCAGTCATCCTAACAAGTGTTTTCAATCTCAAAAATAGTTTTTGACATTCATTAAGCATCTAGTTTTACTGAGCACTTACGTTGTTCAAAATTCTGATCCAGGTCCTGGTAAAATAAGGGAATGAATGAGTAAGATAAAGTCTAGGCTTTCAGCAAAATCCTATAATCTCCAGGGCTGATTTAAAAGCCTCAACATATCGTTTTCTTATAAAATGTTATTATTTCTGCTTTAGTGACAATGCCCTGCCCACCCACCTCTCTATCTCAAAATTATTCCATGGCATTCTTTTATACTGGTTAATATAGGAAAGGGAACTAACATTTATGGAATGCTGCATGTTTTCTATGTGTTACACTCTTAATCTTTATCAATATTACAATTTTATATTATAGTCTTTTCAGATTTAAAAACAGTATGTCAAAGGTCACAACAAAATAATTAAATGGAAGAAATATGATGCCAACTTAGGTGCAGCTAATGTCTCTATCTTTCTACTACTAAGCATTTTCTTGAAATGACATGTTATGGGTAAATGAACTATAAGCTTTCTAAAAGCACATAGCCCATCAAAATTATGTAAAATAGAAATGTTCTCTTTAATTTTTTATATTTACTTCTAAATCTCATATATATTAGATTTGCTGCCTGACTTCTCTTTAGCCCTCTACCATTTCACTAGTCTCTAGTCAGATCAGCCTCTTATTTCTCAATGTTTTTTTAATGTATATGTTGCAGCATAAGTGGATAATCATCAAAATACTTTCTTCTTTTATCATGCCTTTTGAAGTAAAAAGATTGGACTCACATTATATCAAGCATGAAATCTTGATTAATTGAGTTCTCAAAAATAATCACTGATACAGATTCATCAAATAATCTTTGTCCTCTTCAACTGAAAAAAAATTCATTCAATATTGTTTTTTGCCATATAATCAACTACATTACAATTTTTATCAGTGTATGAAGATGAGGTAGCACTTTGCTCTGATATTTTTCTTTCTGGTATCTCAGATAACCTGTAGGTCTCTTCTAGAAGCAAACAGGTGGATAAAATTATTTCTCCAGACTCTCTTCAGACCTACCTCCTCAGGAACGTGCTCTGATGTCTCTCACATTAGAACTGGTAACGGAGTTCCTGGTTAACACAGAGTTAATGCATATCCTTCACACCTGTTTCCTTCTGTTATGTGAGAGCCATTACAAGTCCCTAGCCAAAGATAACAACTGAAGTAGGACAGATGCTTGGTTCCTCCAAAGTTGAAATGAAATTTTTCTTTTCATCCATGATAATACCTAATATTATCTCAGTCCTCTTTTTCTTAAGAATGTGAAACCCACAAGCACAGTATTAGGAAATAAAATGAATGTACCATCTGACTCTAGAGTATATCTGCATGAGTTTATTAATATACACAGCAATGCTTTCATTCTTAGGAAAACAGTTTTAGGTGGCTTATTTATAAATGATACTCAAAGTGCCACTTGTGTTTTTATTAACTAGGAAGATGGATTATTTTATGTGATCTATAAATCTAAGAAAGGAAGAGAAAAAGTTCTGTTTGCTATAGACAAAGAAATGCTGTTCTTAAGGATAACTGTGAATTTTGTTGGATGTGATATTTGTATTATTATGTTTGGAAAAATGCCATAACCAATTACATATATGTATATATGCATTAGATTTATTTATTTATTTATTTATTTATACAGGAATAATGTGATTCTAAGATTTGTTTTAAAATAATAGAGAACAAAAATAACACAGGATATAGCAAAACAAGAAATGTCAGGAAGTTCATGGCTGTTGAGGACAACATGTGGTTAATTGTGCTACTTTGTCTACTTTAGTGTGTAGTTTAAGTTTTCCAAAATTAAAACTTTAAAAATGTTTTATCTTCCTATCATGGAAAAAAGTTTCATAGCTAAAAGTTAGCAATTGAAATATTTCTTTTATAAGGATTTCCAAAACAGCAGCTATTAGCTTGCTTAAATGTTTTATTAACCTAATGGTTAGATCAAATAATAAAACATGGTATTTAAGAATTCATTAAGGTCTAAAAGCTAGATTGAAACAAAGGAAGAAATGTGAAGTAATTTAATTAGTTTCCTCTGCGGCATTTTATTTCACAAAAGGACCACCCCCACACTCATGTATTTTTTTTGTCTGCAGGCTTTTTTCATTCGAAGACTTTTCCAAGACATTGCTAGTTCCCATACTTTGTCCCTCAATCCTTACTTCTTATTTATCACATCAGAGTCCATCTTAGCAACTGATCCCTTTTCTGCAAAGTTAACCTCTCAATGGTATTTATCTGAACCACTTGCTCAAGGAGAAACGCAAAAGTGTCTTTCTTCTCTTAAATGGATATATCTTGCTGCATGATTTTTATCTATTACTTTTGTACTGACCTCACTGCTTGACTGGATATAATTCCCTCTCTGCTAGCAATAATCGACAGACTCCTCCTGACTACGTTTTGAATCTCCTCCTGCTGTAAACTTCAGCCTTCTGTTCATGCTTCAACTCTAGACAAATTGCCTGGCAAAAGACCTCTTCCCGGCTTTGATTTCCAGCTTCCTGGCATTCAGCTCTACCAGCCCATCTGGCACTTGTCTTTAACCAAGTGTTTCCATGTTGACAGTGGTACTCCTGGTCCTAATTCATCTTGAGACTGAGCACTTTTCCCGAGATAATAATTTCAGAGAGGTGTTGGCATTTGGGGGAAATACAACCCACTGATCTTTGTGGAGAACATTAAGTTCATGTGGGTTTTATATATGAAAGGATTACACACAAACATATGCAATTTTCTATTTTGTGCCATTTAATAACAGTGAAATTATCTCATATGTTGATATTAGAAATACCTTGACGGTATGCGGATTTTTCTGGGTCATAAATGTATGTCATTTCCAAGGCAAAATTGAGGCAAATACTTAACATTTTCAGTTCTTCCCAAAATGAGTCTGAGGCGTTGATGAAAGAATGTCCAAACCTGTAGAAAAAAGTTTTATAAGAATTTATTTTAGCCAGGATTTAAGGATATGCCTAGAGGCAACATTTCAACTGGATTAAGAAAATGCTCTGGATAATGGCAGTTTTGCATCTTATTTTATGCATTTAGAATCAAAGAAGAAAAACGTAAGGAAGGTTACATGACATCTATTGGTGGTAGATTAAAGAGATGGGAGAAAGCAAAGTGGGGGATTGGATAAAGAGCAAAATGGAGAGACACATACTTCCTTTACAGTGTGGGTACAGGATAGTTATCAGTTAACACCAACAGTAAATAGAGATAGTATGAATGCAACAAGATAGCAATGAGGAGTTTCTTGGTCTTGGGCTGTGGTTATCTTGTGCTCTGGCTATAGTGGTTGTGCCTTTGAGGGATCTGAAAAACAATATTCTTCTCAAATTTCAAAGGTACGCTACCCTAGATGCATGAGAACAATAAACAAGACTCACTTAAGGTAAAGACTGACTTTTGCTAAAGAAGCTTTAAGGTTGAGATATGACCACCTGCCATGACCTGCCTAGTTAGGCATCTAGGATTAGACCTTTGTGGTTACTGTGGCCACTGAGTTTGTAAATCCTGCCATGCGACTCCCCTGAGCTTGTCAGGTTTATCATGTAGTCTGTCTTTTGTTCAAAAAGGAAAGACTTTTCATATCAGCCCTCTCTGAGACTTAGCCAATATAAAGGAAAAGGGATAAAAAATAGAATATTTCTTATAAAAAACAAAATAAAAATTATACAAAAGATAATTTCTAAAAGAAGAGCTTACATAGTTACATGTCAGGAGGGGGGAAGGAAAGAAGGAGGTAAAGGAGGGTCTAGTCAAGGAATGTGTATAAAGGAGTCGTGGACATGGACAATAGGATGGGGACTGACTGTGGGAGTGGGGACGGTGGGAGCAGGGGTGTTGGGAGCTGGGGGTAGGCAGAGCAGGGGAAAGCAATGGGGGAGAAATTGGGACAACTGTAATAGAACAACAATAATATAAAAAATAAAATATAATACACTATGCCATTTGTTAAATATAAGTAATAATATTTATGCATTATGAATAAATCCATTTATAATTCATAGTTCATATAACCTTTTTAAATGATAAGTTTTTATAATTAAAAACTTTTCAGTGAAGAAAAGGAAATGTATCAGAGTACATAAAATTAGCAAAAGTAAAACAAAATATATTCAATTGAGAAAATTCTAAATTGGTGAAACCACATCTATTAAAATATTTCAAAGTAGATCAAAACACAAAAAATATTAAATCTATTTTCAAAAGTGACATTGTCTCAAAATTTTCCCACATGTAGGAGATACTTACCAGTTTTGGCCATCCAGCATTTATTTTCCCTTCCAAACAGAACTACAATTTTCTTCCATACTCTCCAGTAAATGAGCTAAACTTACACAGTTGAATATTATTTTCTGGGATTTAAATACTGAAATCATTAGACAAGGATAGAAGAAAAATCTTTAGCTCATTTAACTCAGTGGCAGCACCTGGTCAGTGCTGCTACAGGTCTTTTTCAGGAATTTGTGCTTCTTGACTCTCCAGAATTCCTTGGTTTCAATCCGTTTTCCAACCTTGTTCTCAGTATTTCCAACAATTCTGTAAATTCTCAAACTTCTATAAACTCCCTTATTTTTTCAACAACTTTTCTTATTGTTTAAGTTAGTGAAAATCAATGTCATTTGTTTGCAAAGAAAAACTCCAAATAATACAAATATTGATACAAGAAAGAGAACTGATAATTGGCACAGAATTGTAGGGTATTTGTAACTGTGCTGTTTAGATAGGTAAAAGAGAAATAATGTCATAGCTAGATGATCGGTAAAGAGATATAGAGAGATACAGATATAGGTACAGATTCAGATAGATATAGGTATAGGTGCAGATATGTAGATATAGATGAGCTAGACATAATATAGATATAAGTATAGAAATACACATATGTTAGACACATACATATAGATATAGACACATTCCAGTTGATTCAATTGTTAGACAAGCTGGAAGAACTTAGAAGGATAGAGGAAAGTTTCTTCCTCCCCTATAGTTGCCTTTCTGAAGGTGATACCTCACTGGCAGGGCAATGCTCACTCTGCAGCTGCTGAAGTAGAAACCTAGGAGTCCTGTGAGAAAACAGCAAACTCAAGTTTTTACCTAGTACCATCTGGAAAAGCATCCCACTGAGAGGAAGTTACTGGATCCATAAAACATTTGAAGAACGTGAAGAATCCAACACCCTATGGTAGGGGGTGCTGAATTGCATAACATTCCAAAAGAATGCCAAGCTTAAAACTCAAAATCACTAACTTAAATAATGAACTGATATTCATGAGATAATATGATTTCAACTGACTCTGTAGTTTGATAAAGAACAACTTAATTTTTTCTTTGCTTTTTGTTTTTAGCCACAGACAGTGATCACAAAGATAGTATTCTGGCTACTTAAAAAAAGAAATTTAAAAAAAAGAAGAAGAATGAATCACCCACCCTCTCCTGTGAAACACTTTAATGATTGCCATTGCCTACGGAAGTTTTCTTTATTCTTTGGAAGTTGCCATTCCTCCCTGACTTAAGAAACTATTTCCTTGCCCGAGGAAACTCCCTTTCGAGAGGTAGTTAGTAATTTTTCTCCTGCCTTAGCCCATTGTTATTAGACCAGTAAGGAGAACCAGACTCCAGAATGCCTGAGGGTCTCATATGTAGGATTAAACCGAAGTAGAAAACAATAACAAACTAAAATGATGGCAAGAATTTGCTGATTTATACTGTGAAAAATCTGTTATTTTGGACTTGAGTACATGACCAAGAGTACATGACCAAGAAAAGCAATGTTAAATTTAGATTGGTTTAAATTTGTCAAAATTGATGTATTTACTAGAAAAAATATATATATACATATATACAACTTGCCATCTGAAACATCCAGTAGGTCCCACAATTTCAGTGAAATAAATACAACCCTGTAAGAGATCAAGTCTAGGGAATGACATGAGAAGGGAAGTGATGAGAGGATAATATATACCGTATTTTAACTTTCTATTTTTGAAACTTTCATTTATGTTGACTCTCTGTCATGTGTGTGTGGTTCCCAAACATACATACATATGTAATTAAATTTAGTGACTTTTTTCCTTGTTAATCTTGTTGGGAACCGCCCTGCCTGGTATCAGAAGCTGTAACCCCTGCCAAGGCTAAGGCTGAGGGAATGACTTTGGACTGTAAGCCACCAAGGAGACAAAAGCTTATCTCCCTGGCAGGAGCATTGCTTCTACTTCTTTTACTTCATCCATAACTGGCCCCCAATGCTTGGTCAGTTAGCCAATGACAGATAAGATTCCCCTAAGGGGGAATGATCTAAGACAGACATGATCACATGGGAGGCCCCCAAGGAAGGACTTAGGGGGCTACAGCAAAAGGGGGTGATGAACCCTCACCCCTCGGCTTTGATATAGCCTGAGTCCTCATTGTCTGCGAGAAAATCTCCTAATCTCTTGGCTGCCTTACTTCCCTTGCTCCAGCTAAGCCTGAAACAATGACAGAGGGTGGTGCAGCCCTGTGCTGGAAAGGGCAGGTTCCCTGGGGTGATCAGGCCTAAGAAAGAATATGTAAAATCCTGTGAAACCTGCTTTGTTTAGAATGCTCTCAATGAAATGACAAGGGTCCAAGCAAGAAGTAGGTTTGTTCCTCAAAGTTTTACAGCTCTTTAGCTATCTGACCCTGACTCAAAATAGGCCCTCAGAGTTCTTTGTTATCTATTGTTTGATCCTTATTGCCTGGCAATGAGTAATGAGCTTTACCTGAACTCTTGTGCAAACAAACCCAATAAAAGCCTATTGAAGAAGAGGCTCTTGGCCCTTCTCCTTTGAGAGATCAACCACCTTTCCTCCCCAAGCAGATCATGTCTTGGTAGACTTATTCTTATCTGTGGCAGCCCCGGGGACCCTGTGGGCAGAGCCCCTCCCACCCCCCCCATAATCTGTCTCATGTTGATTTATTAGAAAAGCTGGAAGAACTTAGAAGGATAGAGGAAAATTTCTTCCTCCCCTACCATTGCCCATGTGAACACAATACCTCCTCCCTGGCTGAGCACTGCTTGCTCTGAAGCTGCTGCAGTGGAAAGATCCTTACCCTGTAACATGGGCGGGCAAAGTTCAGAATTCTCGCCAAGTCTGACTCTGGGGTTTCTACCTGCAGAGTTTGATGGAAGCAGAGTGGTGAGAGTCTTTTTTTCCTTTTCCCAATTTATATTACCAGGAGAAAACATTTGTGGAACCAGTTCCTTGGCCTTAGGTACTCTGGGTTATTTAGTATGAGCACTCTTGGTTTTATTGATTATTTTCTCCTACTGATAGTCACTGTTCGGTTATGTTGTTTGTCTTGTCATCTGTTTTGAGAGTTTGCTCCCCTCTAGTTCCTGCCATCTAGAAGGTGCATGCATTCCTGTGGGTTTGGCAGCCAGACAAATAGAGTGGGGATTCTGGGCAGTTGCATCCAATAGGTCAGCTTCTGACTGGGTCATCTGTAACAAGTACAACCAACATCACTTTCTCTTTTTGTCCAACTGTGCCAGCTCTCAGGGGAATTTATCATCAGAGTTCCAGTTCACAAAGGGCCTTGCTGTCTCAATCTTCATTGTTTAACAGTCTATCGCAGCAATTCTCTACTGTGCCACAAGAATTTTTAAAACTAGCAGTACCTGGGTATTTAGTCAGGGGCACTGACCTTTTTCTGCTTTTAATTGTCAAATTAAAAAAATGACAATGGCCAACATGACAAATAATATAAAAAAGGTTGAAAAAGCACTGGCCTACAGCAACAAAAGTCTTTTTCTGATTTAAGCTATCCTGGGAATAAACCTTTTAGGGTCTTGTGAGGGTTGTATTTTTTTTTTACATACTCATGTGACTCTTGGTTAGGGCATAAAAAGGCTCATTTGTTTGGACTACTACAGATCCTACCATCAGTGGCCAGAGGATAAATCTTTTGAACTAGAAAAACTTCTAGATTGGAAAGCAATTTTAGAGATCTCTCATTTTAACAGGTGTTTCATTGGTACCTACAGAATAACCAAATTTTAAAAAGTGGATACAAAGAAATATAAGGCTGAACTTAAGAAGACAAAACAAAAGACCAAGTTTGGGAAGAATTATTGAATTTGTAGTCTCAACTCCTGAGTCTTACACATGCTAATAAAAACACTAGGTTAACTGGCATGAGAATGGGAAGAAGACTAGAGGACAATCAAGGGTCTCTTTCAAATAAGATAGAAATGTTAAAAGATTATTAAGTAATACATGAATAAAATAAATACTGATAAAAGAAATGCAAAGAAAGAAACAGAAAGGATAGTAACAGGACTCATCCTGGCTAAATGGAAATCTTTAGATGGTTATTTAAAAAAATGAGATAAATAAAATGAACGTTGATGTGTTAGCATAAGTAGCTAGCTAGTTATTGACAAAGGAAGGATGTGAACGGAATCAGACATTAAGCCTGATGAACTCTGGATTAGCTAAGAAGCTGCAGCATTCACAGACTCCCCAGGGGCCCACCACATCCTCTGCCAAACAGATGCTGATCCCCAAGCAGGCAGGAAGAACTGGCTTGGCAATTTCCCTGGGGCACACTGGGCCTATTGATGAAGACTACCAGGTGGAGGGATAAAACAGTAGGGGAAATTCCTTTGCTGAGCACCTACCCAGTAGAAACCAAGATGGCCCAGAGACAGGTAAGGAAGCACATGCACAGTAGAAACCAGATGAGGAAGCAGAACTTTGGGGCATGCTCAGCAGGAGCAAAAATGGCTCCATAATTGGGAGGATTCTAGGTTGGAAAATCTGGGGAAAGATAGAATAGGGCATGAAACCCTGGAAGATTCAGGAAAGGGAATGGAGAGGCGATGGGCCCAACACAAGCTTGTGGAAGAATTAAGAAGAAGATTGGTTAGTTTGAAAGAAAGCTTAATTCTCCCAAAATCCAAGGAAATAAAGAGAAAAGCTTAACAAAGGCCTGAAGCTTGTTAGTTCATGTGCATTTTCTCTGTTGCAGCTGTTCTGGCCTGGCAGCAGCACCAGCTGTGACCCGAGTGCCACTGGGACTTGGCGGTGGATGTACTGATGGGGAAATGAAACAGAGAAGTTTTGCATCTCTGGGCCTTGGCCCTCCTGGGCCTGAGAGGCGCAGGTGCATGTCTGGGGTCCCAGAGGCTGGACTTGCACACTGGGACAGAGTGAGCCACCTGGTTGTGCATGAGATACCGGCACCTGGAGGCAATTTTTTGTTTTTGCTCCAGTAAGTCCTGCTACCACTGCCACATCCTTCTATGTGTGAGTGCCTTCTCGTGACTCTGTGGAAGGGCCCTATTTCCACTGGTTTTAACATGGCACTACTAAAGGCTGGATGGGACAAAGCGATCTCCTGCTGGTTTCTCCATATTAAAGGGCCCCCCAAAAGTTCATGCTATATTCTTCTAGTCTGGAGAAATTTTAAAAGGTGGCAGACGGGGATTATAATGAGAAACCTGACCAGCAATTGCTTGAGTCAGGCTGATTAATCAGGTTAAATATTGACAACAGGGAGAGGTTCCTTGGCCTGATACCTTGCTAGGGCCCCAAAGCCTTTTGCATCTGAGAGGGTAAAATGGACTGAGATGGAGAAGAGAAGCTTCCAAGATTCCTTGATACAAAAGTTCCACAAACTGTGGTACCAAAACCCATTGGTAAAGCTATGACTCATGCTGCAATTAGATTAAAAGAGTATAGAAGTGTAAGAATTGATAAGATTATGGAAATTGGAATGTTTAATCAGGCTTTATGTAAAAAAGTTACAGAAGCTTTATCTGAACGTGTAAATGGAAATGCACACATCAGGCTGGGAATAATTCTACCCAAAACTGTAAAACCAAAATATATTGATAAAGTCCTAACAGAAGCCAAAGTTAGGAATGTAAGAAATGATGAAATGAAGATTAAAGTTTACAGGAGAACTGGTATATTTAAAGAGGTTTTATATGAAGGGATTATATTGTGAAGTTGGACATTGAGTCTCACTTGGGAATATTTCTCCTGCCTGATTTTGTAAAACAGAAGCATATAAATCCACCTTCCAAGTAATATTGATTAGACACGCTATAGGAAAAAATAACAGCTTTATTGAAAAATTCATTGCAATAGTCTAATGAAAAAAGAAAGAAGAAAAAGGCGCCTAAACAATACACTGACATTACTCCTTGCAAGTGATCCCCTCAGATATTTGCTCAGCTCTGTGTAAGGGCAACCAAACCACCATAAATAGAAAGTTTCTAAAACCCGGGGAGGATCCTCAAAAATTGTTGTAAATGAATTACCTCCTGAGTCCAGTGAGAGAAGGATATAAAATTACATGTGGTCCCTTCTTTCCCAAATCCATATTAATGGCTTATTGATTCTGTTTCTCCTAGGGAGAGCTATTGCCTGTGTCCTAAGTGTTTGGGTTGGCTTCTGCCTGCCTAAGACATGCTAACAGAAGGAATTCCTCTGGAGGTTAATAGCTTTGTACTCTCATGAATCCATGAAATCATTTGACACTGCCAGAAATAATTTACTTTTTGCCCTGGTTGAAACTTGATAAAACATTGAATTTAATAACTATAGTCAGAAATACAGAAAAATTGAAAGCTAAGATTCATAGCCTGAGAGGATTTTTTTTTTGTTGTTAGACTTTCAGCCCTAAGCTAAAATAAAACTATCCAGAGGGAAAGAAGCAAATTAGGGCTGATGTAGTTGGATGGGGTATGTCATCATATGATGCTACTTATGTTACCTCCCAGTTACTTGGGGAATTGAGAGAAATTCTCCTTATCTTACAAATTTTTGTGAAACCAGACATGCAGCTTCATAAGCAATTCAAAGCCTTCAATCTTTGGCACCATTGATTCCTTTGAATGAAAAAAACAACAACTAGGAAACAGGTTTTTTGAAAGCACAAACGGCTGCTCATCTCCAAGCCTGCCTCGCCTAGGACACACACAAATCTTAATTGCTTTCTCCACAAATATTAACAAGAACATGCTTTAGCCATGTGAGCAGCTGCTTAACTTATTTCAACTGTTTCTTTACAACTACTTCATTTTACCTGTCTCAGGGCTGTAATTGGTAATAAAAGCTGGGAAATCTGGGTTTGCATCTGTCTGAATATTCATCTGTGTTGTGTGGTATTTTCTATCGCAGGATGATATTACTTATTTGTAAAGGAGCTCTATTTAATTGGCCTAAACAAACACATATTTTGTGTAAAAATTCTCAAAAACATAACAGGAACTAACCCAAATGTTATTCAGGTTCATGTGTTATAGGGAAAAATATTTGGTATTTAAGCTAACTTAAATTCATGATTTAGTTAAAACAGTCATAAATTTAGAGTTATTAGAAATAAATATAATACTTTTATTTTACTTATGTTGACTAAAATAAGTTCATATTATCTCTGTTGCAAAAGTTGTCAGCCAGAAAAATAACTTAAGATGATGTCTAATATCGTCTGGTATCTAATAAAGTATTTATGTGTAATCTAGATATCATTGTTAAAAACAGGTATATTAAATGTGAGTAGAATAAAAGGTTTTTAGGTGAAAAATTTTAGCAATAATTAAGGATTATGACATATGTATACTTAAAAGTACTTTCCAATTTTTTTGCTAAATTGACAGGTTATATTTTTGCTAAATTAAGAAAATGATAGAAACATTTCTAATCAAGATAAAATAATAAAACAATATGAAACATAAGTTTATCTACCTTTGGTTTCTTATTACAGAGAGACTGAAAGATAAATTTGGGTTTGTTATTAAACATACCTTACGCTACAGTAAAAGACTGTACTATGACAATCATGTGTTTCTGGAAATTATGCAATGTATTCCTAAGAATACTGATGTAACAGAGAGTTTACAATTGTTTACTTCATAGTTTTCACTAGAAATTAAGGTTGTTAAAGATTAGGGGTTCATATACATGTAATTGAAGCTATTAAAATAATAAGAAAACAACTGTATGAAAGAATAATAGGTTATGTTTTGGCTTAAAAAATGTATGAGATATAGAGATTTGTTTTCATTAAGAAAAATGAAAGTAACTTTGTCTTGGTTGTTTCAGAATGGAAAAAGAGAAAGATTATTTTGCCTTAATTAAGCTGCATAAATTTGAATTGTTATTATAAGGGTTCTAAAAATTTAACTAAACTAAACATAAACTAAAACAATATTCTTCCATCTGCAAAAGGGAAAAAGTGTTTTTTCAATTGTCAGCCTGCTCCTAGTAAGAGATTATAAAAGGTTTTTCTTTTCAAGTTTTTAGAAAGCAAAAGTTCTGTGTTTTATTAAAATAATTTTCTATATTTTATGACATTTTAGGTCTTTGATTATTTGAGAAAACTGAATATTCTTGATGGTAAGAGTTAAACTGTATTTGACTTTAAAATCTTTTACTGTTACTTAGGTCAAGTAGATAATTAAGTAATGTTGTATGATAGTATGTGATTCCATTTAGTCTGGGGTCCAATTGCTAAGCCTTCTTCACACTGTGTTTGTATAGGTACATAAGTATTCCAGAAAGAGTGTGAAATTCCTGAAAGTTTGATATGTTCTTATATAAAATGCTGTCTGTCATCAAAATTGAGGTTCACATGAGAAGCATTGACCCTGAGCAGCAGGAAAGATCCTAACTGATTTTCATTCAAAGCCAGCAGCAACAAAATCTCTAAAGATCGTGGCATCAGTACATTAAGTCCATTTCCTCTTGCAAAAATGACCCCTTATTACCAGACATTTGCTATACCAATGGTCTTGTAACATGCCAATAGTCTACTCCTAAATCCGAGAAACTAACACGGGTTAAAAATGGCTAATAAATTAAATAAATAACTCTGGGCTATGGGAAACCTCAGACAGCTGCTTGGTTTTTCAAGCTCCCTGGCAAACTTTGTTTTTGTTTTTTTGCATTTCTCTGTCCACCATAGTGCACTTAAGTGGGACTTCATTCAATGGCCGCACTGTAGGATTATCAATATGTCCTTGGTGTTTTGTGTGTGTTTTCTGGATGGGCAAAAGCTTTCTTCTGCTGCAACACTGATGCCCTCACAGTGGCAAAAAAAAAACTATTAGGAAAAGGAAAGCATCAGGAAAACAAAAAGACAACACACAGAATGGAAGAACATATTTGCTGATACATATGTTAAGGGGTTCATGTCCAAAATTTATAAAGAACATACAAAACTCAATGCCAAACGTAAAACACCTAATTTAAAAATGAGCAAAGGACTTGAATAGACACGACTCTAAAGAGGACGTAAAGATGGCCAATAAAATATGAAAAGATGCTCAAGGTCACTAATCATCAGGGAAATGCAAATTAAAACCACAATGAGATATAACCTTATACCTGTCCAAATGGCTATCGTCAATAAGTCAATAAACAACAAGGGCTGGTGAGGTTGTGAAGAAAGGGGAACCCTTTTGCACTTGTGATGGCAATGCAGCCACTGTGGAAAACAGTATGGCGATACCTCAAAAAATTAAAAATAGATCTGCATTTTGACACAGTAATCCCACTTCTGGGAATATGTCCAAAGGAACCCAAATCACTAATTTGAAAGAACATAAGCACCCCTATGTTCAATGCCATGTTATTCACAATCACCAAGATATGGAAGCAGCCCAAGTGTCTATTAATAAATGAATGGATAAAACAACTCTGGGACATTTACACATTGGAATACTATTCAGCTATAAAAAGGAAGAAAATTTTACCCTTTCTGATAGTATGAATGGACCTGGAGAACATTATGCTAAGTGAAATAAGCCATTCAGAGAAAGGCAAATAGCATATGATTTCACTCATATGTGGAGTCTAATGAACAAACTGACCTAACAAGGTCAGACTCATAGATGGGGCGCAGGATGACAGCTAATGTGGGAGAGGTTAGGGGTGGAGGGATTGAGCAAAAAGGAAAAAGGACTCATGGATATGGACAATGTGGTGATTGTTGGGGGGAGGGGGGTAAAAGGGGACTAAATGGTAATGGAAAAATATAATAAAAAAATAAAAAGAAGAAAATGTGTTTTCTGCTTGGAGAATACTTCTCAAAATCTCTAGTGATCGAGGCACCCACCTTACTAAGCAAATCATATAAATCTTGATGGGGAGCCTTGCAAACTTGGAATTATCACTGTCTCTATAGCCCTCAATCATCAGGCGAGGATGAGATAATTAATGGAAAAACTGGATTTAAGCAGAACAAGTCTTAGTGGAGTGAACTAATGAGGATTATTACAACTTTTACAACTTTTTATTTGAAATTTTGCTGGTTCTTTAATATTTTTAGTTTTTCCAAATATAAGGAAACATTCCTTTTAAGTGAATTATGACTTACATCAATTTGATAAGCAGAACTGAAACATTTATTTTTTTTCTCCTACTTGATCTCTCCAAACTTCAGGATCTCCAAGCATTCTTATTTTCATGGCAATACTGTTTTTGCATAAGTAATAATCTATTCTCTTGATTACAGACACAATTGGAAACTGGTTGTATTACCAAGGTCTTGATTGAAATATTATATTTGAGAAAAATATGCATAGGCTCAGATATGACCAAATGGCTCTAAGTAATTAAAATTGACTTACAAATGCCAATAAAACCCTTGGAAATATCAGTCTAATACCTGCTTACAGGGTTTTCAGCTACCTTCCCAGGTGAGTAAAGAAGGATACTGCCTGTCAGGTGCAGGAACCTCAAGAAATTTGGGGGACCTTGTCAAGAGAGGAATTCACTCAAATCTATAGGTATTTCAGGATAAATCTGAGAAGAAGCCCTTGCTTTGGCTTTTCTGGCCTGGAGAGGCCTTTGAAAAAGTAATCTGGAGATTCCTTATGAATAATTACAGCAAACTAGAAGTCACAAAGTGTCACTGGTGCTATTGGTCGAGGAAATCACCACTTAGTGACTATTGGTCACTAAGACCAACCCAAATTCATTGGCTCCCATCTTTCTACAAAGGGAGAGTCATGAATTTGCCACCATCTCTAATCCACCATAAATGTCTTTTTATCATTCTTCTGTAAATCTTCTATTTGCTTCTCCTACTTTGTTATATTACTCATTCTTACCTAAATTTGGAAATAGGCAATCTTTGCTCTGAAACTATTGCTTTTAATTGAAACCTTTTCTAGTAGTCAAGCTAGGAGTATGGAAAATAAGTTATTTATGTTTTGTTTGCTTCTAATATTTAATATACTGTTTTGCAATACCAAAACTTTTAGAAGCAACATTTTTATCCACAGTTTGTAAAAGGAATGTGATTTTTTATTTAAAATTTAATACATAGAATTTCAGTTAATCTTCCTTGAAGAAATAATTCAAAACAAAGTGTTGTATTAAGCCTGGAAAGGCAAGCAGTAGACTTCCCTTAGTTATAAGCTTTTCTAGTACACTTGGTGTTATGTAGTCTGTTCCTAGTTAATCCCAAATTATCTTTGTACAATAAAACTCATCAATTTTAATCAAGTTCTAATTTTTTTGATTGTTCTCATGAAAAAATTGTTTATGATTTCTTAAACTTTTTAAAGAGTACTGGGATGTTCTTATTTTCCCCAAAATGATGAAACTGTGTTTTCTTTCCTCATGGGTTAATAAAGCATTTTAAATCCAAAAGAACAATAAAAAAAATAAAAGAGCTTGGTTAATTGCTATTCTTGTGGCCATTACATAAATAATAGACCAAGTATATTGAAATAATTTATTTTGCAGAAAAATTAATCTTAATTTGGCTATCTGGTAAAATGGAGGTTTTAGAGATAAGTATTATGTTTCAGTAATACACCTTTGTGGATATTAGCTTCTAGTGCTATTCATTGTTTTCAAGGTTCTGTTTCTACCAAACTAACATTGGCTCTCCAAACTAAGATTTCCAATTTTAGTCTCGCCCTTCTGACTTAGGCTCACTGAGAACTAAAACATTTTTGTGTGTGAAAACCATGCAAACTAAAGTTGTACAAATTGATATAAACTTGAGAGAAATCACTGCAACAGGTCTTGGTATGGGCAATATCCATGCCTACTGCAGAAAGATCACCAAAAGGATTCAAACTGCAGACCAGGAAAACTCTCAGACTCTTAGCACCTGCCCTCACTTCATCTGAAGATGTTTCAGGCCAGACATCTAGAAATTTTCTCCAATGGCTATCTTCAGAACTCGGAAACCAGAATATAGTTTGCTCCAAACATTAGCCATTGTTTTAATTTTGTTTCCATAAGAAATGCCTCATATTAAATACCTGATTGCTTGTACAATATAGGCCTAATTCGAGAGTTCCACTCCCATCACCACTTCCTGAAATGAGACACAACTGTTTAACTGAATTAACTTATTTTCAAGACTGAAACTGGTTTAAGGTAATATGTAACAATGCCTAGTGCCTAGAATGGGAAACTTCCTAGGAAGTTTCAGAGGTGGGGCACTGAGGTTCAGAGCAGGGCTCCCAAGATGTTCCACTTGGGCATGCAGGTCATTGTGATCTGCTGGCAGCTGAGATCCTGCAGGCTCTAGAGAAACTTTTACCTCTCCCTTAAAGAATTTAAATTAGCAGCTTTGTCCATAGTAAGAGTTATTATCAGACATAGCCTTTTTTTACTTTTCTACAGGGCAGGGCAAAGCAAACTTCTAACTACTGAACATCTGCTCTTATCCTCCTGCCAATGACTTTCCTTTCCTCTGGGACCGTGACACCTAAGATCACCCTTCCACTCAGAGTGCCACACATAACTCATTTTTACTTTCTGTCTTTCAACCTCTCGTGTATGTAAGTCTCTGACTCTATCATGTATGTGTAGCTTCCATACATGTGTATGTAATTAAATTTGGTGGCTTTCTCTTATAAATCTGTCTTATGTTGATTTTATTATTAGATTACCTGGTAGAAACTACAGGGTAGAGGAAAATTTATTTCTTCCCCATAACTATAATAGTTAGCAGTAATTAGAGTGGTCTGATTTGCATAAATTTCTCATGGTGTTAATCAATCATGATGTTCCTGAGAATAAATTATATATGCAAAATGTTAAGGTTTTACCTGATTTATATGACAAAAATACAATTTTAAAAATTTAATTAAAAATTAACCTTGGAACAGAGGACTGATATTAACTACTACAAAGTAGAAGGTAAAAACAAAGAAACAAACAAACAAAAAAACAACAGTAATAAGTTGGCACTGATCCTCTTTTTGCTAGAGGAAAATTTATAAATATTAGCAGTCAAAAAACTTCGGCTTAATGACATTGAGAAACAGTCACAAAAGAGAAACTCTGCATGGCCAGTAAATATATGCTTATCTCACTCGTCATTGGGGAAGTGCATGGTGAAACAAAGCTGAGGTAATTCGGTACATATCAGAAAGGTCTGACAGTGCTAAGGCTCCTGCACTGTTCTTGTGATGCACATTTGCACCTCCACATTAAAGAACTATCAATGCTGTCTAATGAAGCTGATGATCTATTTTCCCTAAGTCCTAAAATGTCTACTTCTAGGTATACAGTAAATTTTGTATTTCAATGTTATATGTATATAACAAGACATATACAAGTATGTTTATCATAATATTGAATATATAGCAAAAAATATAGCAATGATCAAAATTTTCATCAAAAAGAAAGCTAAATTATGATATAGTCATCCAATGGAATAATATATAATAGTTAAAATGAATGAAATAGAGCTTGCTCTACCCATACAGACAAATATCAAACATATAATGTTGAACACAAGAAACAACTTGCCTAAGGATACATAATATATCCCTTTAAGATGAAGCTTAAAAACATTAAAAATAATCTGTCTAGTGTTTATTAATGCTACACTTCTACAAAAATATGTGTGGACTCAATCTCTTAGACAATGAAACTTCTAAACTATCAGACCAAGAGTCTCAGAAATGTGCACAAAATTTTATGTGAATTTGTCAAAGGCTTAATGACTATGAGTAAAACAGCAACATATAATTGGCCACTAACTGTACATACATACTATATTTTGTGCCTGGATCATGGAACTGAGTCTTGGCTATGCTATTTCTCAATACTGTAAAATCAGGAGCTTTTGGACATAGGAGTAGCTAGTAAAATAAGAACATCTCATGTTGTGTTATGACAATGTGTCAAGTATATATGTCTAATTAACTAACACCAGTAGAGATATAAAATTAGAGAAAACAAATCCAAGTATCTCCACAAAAGTGAGCTTTTTCCCAAAGTCTTCCTTGTCTCCCATGCCAAGTTAGAGCATCAAACTGTGTCCTTATAGCAACTGGTAGCTTCCATATTATATTATTTATCACAATTTAGTATACTTTTATTAAGTGCTCATTGTTAGCATTAGACTAAGCTCCATTGAGGACAGGAACTTTATCTTGTTTACCATTGAACTCTCAGTTCCTAGACAATGTTTGACATGTAGTAGCTGCTTAGAAATGCCATTGAATGAATAAATGGTTACTCAAGAATTGACAGGTATCAATGAAATATTCTACTTAATATAAAAATGTAAGTCATGAAAAGATTATGTTTCCAATGAGCAAAGGAAGGATTCTTATTTAGTAAAAACAGTAGGTGACAATGTGCAGGGATTACTATTTGTCAGGTACTGTTGTAATTCTAATTTAACATTCAATTCACCCAAAGATCTCATTATTTTTACCCTTAGAGAGGTTAAGTACCTTAGCTTTTGAAGCTTACTTGATCCACAAACAAGTTTTGATGGTCCAATCAATACCATTTAAAAAAATTTTATGTGCCTCAGTAGGTGTTGCTCAGTGGATTGAGAACTGGCCTGTGAACCAAAAAGTCACATGTTCGATTCCCAGTCAGGACACATGCCTGGGTAGTGGGACAGATCCCTGTTTGGGGGTACGCAAGAGGCAACCACACAGTGATGTTTTTCTCCTTCTCTTTCCCCCTCCCTTCCCCTCTAAAAATAAATAAATAAATAAATAAAATATTTAAAAAATAAAAAGTTTGTATGTACTAAGAGAGACAAAAGGACATAAGTTCAAGCTTCACCATTACTACCTATTGAATTACCCTCATTTTTAGTTTATCTTTTTTTCTTCCCTCCCTCCTTCTGCCCTTATTTCTTTCCTTCCTTTCCTTCTTTCCTTCCTTTCCTTCCTTTCCTATCCTTCCTTCCTTCCTTCCTTCCTTCCTTCCTTCCTTCCTTCCTTTCTTCTTTCTTTCTTTCTTTCTTTCTTTCTTTCTTTCTTTCTTTCTTTCTTTCTCTCTCTCTCTCTCTCTCTCTCTCTCTCTCTCTCTCTCTCTCTCTTTCTTTCTTTCTTTCTTTCTTTCTTTTTTCTCTCTCACCTGCCTGGTCACTGAAATGTATTTAAATTACTTGCCCATGCTGTAACAATAGATATTATTATTTCTTACTACTCACATGGTAATAATTTTCCATCTTTTTGCAAGTAGATGAGTGAATACATGTAGTGTTCGCTAGTGGATTAGAAGCAGAGGAACTGTCTGAATTTCTGCGAGTGTCCACAAGGGAGCCAATTAACTAGCTTTGTTTTTAGTATAAATTACTAAATATTGAGGGTAGGGTTTCCAGAAGTCAGCCTGAATTGGGTGTGATAAAATTTCATAAATTTGTAAGCATGTCAAAAAGATTAGTAGAGTAAAACAGCAGAAGGTTTTGATTGCAAACTGACAAACTATAGAATTAAGACATTCCTAAAGAAAGCAAGTCTAAGAAGAATAGTTTGTTATAAACATAATGGATGATTTTGAGTTTAGTAACTTTTTCCAGCAAGTTCCTGGTGTCTGAGTGAGTGCAGAAAAGGAAACTATGAAGATGTTATATCAGAGTCAAAGGCAAGACCTTAGGAGACTTTATTAATACCGGATATAACTCATGCTGTGGAAGTCAAGCACTGATCCATTCAAATCCTTATTCAAAATATAAATTTAACAGCCCTAATAATGATGTAATTTCTAAAGTTTCCTCCCAATTCTTCCACCTTCCAGCAAAGCCTAATAAATTTATCCACTCATTCCATACCCAACTTTAGATTAGGGTGATGGAAAGGCAGGGAGAAAACAACTTGTCTGGAAAACTAACTCCTTTTCGCTGGAATTTCTTCTCTGGTTTTCTCTGTGAGCTTATGTCACCTTTCATTTTTGTCACACACCAAGGATTCTAAGTGTTATTAGACCTCTTGGACTTAGGTTTCTGCATATGTTCAGCATCATCAGGAGAATTAGGCAAGATACTGATTTAGGTAGGCCACAGACCATCTTGGGAAAAGGTGAAAAGTCAGGAGGTTATTATGAGGTGACTCTATTAACTAGATAAAATGCAGTCTCAGCAGCCACACATCACCCCGTTCTGGAGCAGCCAAGATTGTCCTAACACCTATATCTGCTTGAAAAGTCCTAGTCACATTTCAAGCCACAGTTCAAATGCCCCTTTCTCAAAAAGACCTTTCACAGATTCAGTTAACTATAATTTGTCTTCCTTTCTTTGCTTCCTGAAGACTTTGATTTTACCCCTATCATAGGATTCATTGCCATTTTTGCTGCATTCATTTTTTATATCCGTCTCTCAATAAGACTGTAGCTTCTGGGAAAAAAAGATCAGTTTTATATCCAGTTTCTTAGTGAATGAACTTGACTTCATAGAGCCATGAGGCTCTTGAATTTAGACAAGTACAGCATTTCTTACTCTTTCAGTATGTTCTGTTTAAAAGTTCCTCATTATGCCCTGGGCTTAAGCCAAACTGAGTGTTAGATCTGATAGCCAGCTAATGAAGAAGAAGAAAAAGATCTACATGCTCAGTTTTCCTCATTGCCTATATCTTGAAGCAGGTCCCACTATTATCATCACTTCCATTTAATAATGGAGGTGGTTAGTAAAATACACTGAAATGAACTGTTCATATGGGAGAGGGTTTCAAACCATGGAGCATAATCCCCTAATTAGGAAACAAGGGAAATTGTTTCACACAAAATATCATCACACTCGGGAAGTATATTTCATAGGAAGGAAGTTATTAAAGAGCCTAGGTGAGTTCAACTAACACCTAAATTTATTTTTGGAACCCATCAAGAAAAGTAAATAAACACAAATGAGAATTCTCTTAAATTGTAGATCTCAATATTCTAATTACTTAGAAAAAGACATTGACTGAGAACTCTGGAATCTTTTCATTTCTACATAGATATTCAATTTCCACTTGTTTGTAAATATTTAATGATGGAGCAGACTTGTGTAATGGATGTGTTTTCCACAAAAAACATCTTATGAGATGAACTCATTTCTTGTTTCTAAAGATAAAAAATTTTAAACAAAGGAAAGAAAATTGTGAATTCTAAGGGCTATAAAATTATAAAATGTTATTTAAACATGATAATGATATATAATTAACAAAAAAGAAAGATTTCTGAAAATAACAAGCTACCCTAACAGGGAACTCAAATGCTTAATGCTTTAAATTCAATTGTGGTCAGAACTTAACTCATGATTGTACCCGAGATGTGGTAATCTGGACAATAAGAATGATAACAAGTTTATTATTGTTATTGAAATGTTATTTTTAATGATGATATCTCTATGTACTTATCACTTCAAGTTAAGTCTCTCCACCGTGCATTTATAGATAATTATCAAACAACTACGTGGATTTAAGATGGTTAGAATCCTGAAAGATAAGGCAGCGCAGGTCACTAGAGTGAAACTTCCCTCCACTGCCCACTCACCATGGATACCTCGGTTCCAGAAATGAGCCTGACACCTGCTAGTTTAATTTGGTTTATCATCACTACTAAAATGTTAGTGAAAGTTAAGCACAAGCACCCATCTCTTCAAAAGTCACTAAAGTGTCAGCTCTCCTCTAAAAAAAAATCATATGACTATTTTATAGGTTTTAATGACCAGATGTGCGTTGCTTCCTCAATCATCTGATAGCATAAAAACATCTGTTAGCTCTTCCAGAGAAGAATTAATTGTTTTTCTCTTTTTCATTCTTTCTGAAGCTCATGGGAGTCAGGTCACACTAAGCAGCAGGAACAGAATAGAATCCTTCTGACTATGTTTATTTGAACCAATCAGCTGGAGGTCAATTACACAGCAGTAAAATTGACCAAGACCCAGGAGCATAGGTTGAAATTCAACTAGTAAGTTCACCATACATCATTACTGCAATTTTCCTGTAATCATTTTGTTGCTAAATTACAGGTTCAAACACATGTTGCTGTGCAAAGCTGTCTTTCCTCAAAAACCCAGAGAATCACATTCGAGTTTTATTCTGTATGCTACTTCCTCTCATCTCCTCCATTTTTTAAAAATTATATTGTGGTAAGAACACAACATGGGGTCTACTCTCACCAGATTTTTAACTGTACAATACAGTATTTGGTATCTATTCCCAGTGTTGTACAGAGGATCTCTGGAATTTATTCATCCCACATAACTGAAATCACACTTGTTAGCAAATCCCTCTCCTCTCTGCCTTACATCCCCTAGCAACCACAATTCTATTTGCTTCCTTGAGTTTGATTCTTTTATTTATTTTTTGATATTTTAAAAAAGATTTTATTTACTTATTTGTAGAGAGAGGGGAAGGGAGGGAGAAAGAGAAGGAGAGAAACATCAATGCATGGTTGCCTCTCATGCACCTCCAACTGGGGATCTGGCCCACAACACAGGCATGTATCCTGACTGGAGACCCTTTGGTTTGCAGGCTGGCATTCAATCCGCTGAGCTACACCAGCCAGAGCTGATTTTTTAAATTATTTTATATATTTAAAATCATGCAGTATTTGTCCTTTTGTGAATGGCATATTCACTTCATATGATGTCCTCAAGGTTCTTTAATCCATTCATCTGCCATTGGACATTTAAGGTGTTTTCACAGTAGTGTTGCCATGAACATAAGAGCGCTAATATCTCTTGTAGATACTGATTTCAATTCTTTTGATAAATACCCAGGAAGTGGGATTGCTGGCTCATATGGTGTTTCTCCTTTAGTTTTTAGAAGAACCTGCATACTGTTTCTAAAGCAGCTGCACCATTTTGCATTCCCACCAGTGTACAAGAGTTTCCATTCTTCACAACCTTGTGGTACTTGTCTAGTGATTTATTGATAATAGTAATTCAATTTGGTATGAGATTATACATTGTTGTGATTTTAATTTATGTTTCCCTGATGATTAGTGACATTGAGAATTTTTTCATATGTCTGTTGGCTATCTGTTTTTTCTGGAGAAATATTTATTCAAGTCCTTAGCCCGGTTTTAAATTGGGTTATTGGTATTGTTGCTATTGAGTTTTAGTAATTTTTTAAATACATTTTGCCATGTGTAATGCACACCCACATATTTAGCCTAAACTGGCAGAAAAAAATATTTTGCTTTAATTTTTTAATTCAATTTTTATTTATTTATATTTAGATATTTGTGTTTTTTGTATTATAAAGGAATTTTAGCATTTATTTTTGAGCATATTATGGTACAAGAAATTTTATGTAACAAATAACTTTAAAACACAAGAACAGATACACAGTACAAGAAATTTTATCTACCAGTAACAAATTTACCCTATTTACGTGTCATAGAAGGTAGATATGGAATTAGTACTCCCCATTTGTAATGCATATCCTTATTTTTCCCTGAAATATGTGGGCAAAAGTGTACATTAACATGGCAAAATACAGTAGTTTGGAAACTAATTCTTCAACGGATACATGATTTGGGCCTCCCTTTGGAAGACCACTAAGCCTGTCTTAAAATGTGTTTAATAAGTTTTATTTATTTAGCTTTGATGAAGGCTGATGTATTTCACTGTCCTTAGTGCATAAGCTCATTGCAAGAGTCATTTTTCAGGAGGTAGTGGCTGCCACAGTAATGGGGAATCCTTGATATCCATCTTTGGAAAGAGTCCTTTGGACAAGCCACAAACAAAGGGGACCACTAGCCTTGTTCTCTTGTCTTCTGCTACTAATTCCAATATTCCCTTGAGAGATCCTTAACATGAGGAAAAAAACATGAATTAACTCACAGGGATCTTAGAAAAGGTTCAACTTACATATTTTGCAAAGAAAAGCACCAACGTTCATAGAGCAATATATCCAGATGTAGTTATTTCATAGAACCCTAATCTGAAGAAAATCTTCTATTAAGTTTCTAAAATATACTAACAGTTTATGTGTTTAAAAGGTCTTTCAATGTCACATAAATGCTAGAAGAGAAAAAGCTTACTTTAGCAGAATACGGTTTAGGATTTTTTTTCTCTCTGCCAAAAAACTACTTAAAGATTTTCTTCAGGGGACAAACTAAATTTTGGTGGTTTATATCTTTGCAATATTTTTATCAAGTGACATTAATGTCACTTTTCAAACTCTCGACAAATATTCCCCAAAGTAATATACTGATTCTATGCTATGTAATCTTTCTTTGTGTAGTTAGATTAATCAAATATCTCTGATAATAGCTATTGTGTATAAAAAGATAACTTGTGTACATTATCTCATTTAATTGTTACATAAAGTTATAGAAAGATTATAAACCACAGTAATAGTTGAGGAAATTAAGATTTCGACAGTTAAAGGTTTTATCTAAAATCACATAACTAGTTAGAGCTGGAATGGAAATTTGAACTAAATCTTTGAATCCCATATCTTGCCATAATATTCTTATAACAATATTATTATTTTCTAATATATTAGAAAATATTACATGAAATGTTATATTGTGTATACTATTATACATTCTCAAGAAAAAGTTGACATTGACCTTCAAAAATAAAAGCTATTGAGTTAATTACTTTCAATATTCAGAGGATCTAGCACTAAAGAAATAATGATGATAATGATAACAAATTTTGGGATAAGGGAATAATAACTAGAGGAAGGTATATTAGTGTTTCATTGAATTTAAGCCAAGAATAATCAGTGAGTTGTGGAGAGTTTGATTGTGAAGTACTGAGTAAAAATTTTTCCTAAGAGTTAAGGAGGTCTAATATTTGGCTGAAACCATATCCTCCTGTTGTTTTCACTACACTTCTCTTTTGTATGGGATATTTTCTAAGTACAGTTGGTGTTCATTTTCTGTAACATCACATTAAAATCCTTGAAAGTCTACATTTTTTTCTGCCTCTTTATAATTTGAAACTGGATGTGCTAAGACTGGGTTACAGGGTATTCTATAAATTTATTGGGAACCAAAAGAACAAGGAGCTTTAGATAAGCTTGGGGAAGTTTTTTGTCTTTCTCTCTCTGTTAAATATTCCTTATATTGAATATCACTACAAAAAGTCAAACAAAACAAAACATGGTATTAAAATATAAACATGTAATACAGATGATTAGAGTATGATATTCTTCCTCACATCTTAAATGAATTTCAGAAAGAGGAAAGTATAGATGCATTTCTTCTTATAATATTAGGGTGAGACAGGTACTTTTTAAAGGATATTTTACTGATTATGCTATTACAGTTGAAGGATTTTTTCTCCCCTTTATTCCCCTACACCTTGCAACCCCCGTCCCATCAGCATTCGCCCCCTTAGTTCATGTCCATGGGTAATATATGTAAGTTCTTAGGCTTCTCCGTTTCCTATACTATTCTTAACCTCCCCCAGTCTAGTTTATACCTACCACTTATGCTTCTTATTCCCTGTATTTTTCCCCTATTCTCCCCACTCCATCTCCCTGCTGATATCCCTCCATGTGATTTCCATTTCTGTGATTCTGTTACTGTTCTAGTTGTTCACTTACTTTTTAAAAAATTTTTGTTTTTAGGTTCAGTTGTTGATATTTGTGAGTCTGTTGTCATTTTACTGTTCATATCTTTGATCATCTTCTTTTCCTTAGATAAGTTCCTTTAATATTTCCTGTAATAAGGGCTTAGTGATGATGAACTCCTTTAACTTGACCTAATCTGGAAAGTGTTTTATCTGCCCTTCCTTCTAAATGATACCTTTACTGGATAAAATAATTTTGGATGTAGGTCCTTACCTCTCATGACTTGGAATACTTCTTCCCAGCTCCTTCTGGTCTGTAAGTTTTGTTTTGAGAAATCAGCTGACAGTCTTATGGGAAGTCCTTTGTGGATAACTGTCTCCTTTTCTCTTGATGCTTTTAAATTTTTCTTCTTAACTTTCATCTTGGATAATGTAATTATGATGTGTCTTGGTGTGTGCTTCTTTGGGTCCAACTTCTTTGGGACTCTTTGAGCTTCTTGGACTTTCTGGAAGTCTATTTCCTTTGCCAGATTGGGGAAATTCTCCTTCATTATGTTTTAAAATAAGTTCTCAAATAAGTTTTCATTTTCTTGCTGTTCCTCCTCTCCTTCTCGTACCCCTATGATTTAGATATTGGAAAGTTTAAAGTTGTCCCAGAAGTTCCTAAGCCTCCTCTTATTTCTTTGAATACTTGTTTCTTCATTCTGTTCTGGTTGAATGCTTGTTTCTTCCTTCTGCTCTAAATCATTATTTCAGTCCCAGGGTCCTTCCCTTCACTGTTGGTTCCCCGTGCCTTTTCCTTTATTTCACTTTGTATAGCCTTCACTTCTTCCTCTATTTTACAGCCATACTCCACCATTTCTGTGAGCATCCTGATTACCAGTGTTTTGAACTCCACATCTGATAGAATGGCCATCTCTTCATTGCTTAATTCTATTTTTAGAGCTTTAATCTTTTCTTTCATTTGTACCGTCTATTTTTGTCTCAGTGTACCTGTTATGTCACAAAGGGTGGAGGCTTAGGTATTTTTCAGGGAAGGGCAACCCACATCACTGCCTTGTGGCAAAAGATGTGGGTGAGGGGTCAGAGAAGAAACAGTGACACTTACTTGGCTCTCAGCAGCTCTCAGTCACTTTTCCTGCTACCCACAAGCCATTTGGGCCCTTCAAGTGTTTATTCCCAGGTGAGTGGTTTTGTGTACATTCTAGGACCCTGTGGGTCTCTCCAATGACTCTCCTGAGAGGCTGGGAGTTTTTCCCAGCACAACAACCCCCACAGATTTTTACACCAGAGGTTTTGAGGCTCTCTTTCTCCCAGTTGTTCTTTCCAGTTTATTGGTGCATGAATGTGGTATCACCCAGTCCACTAGCCACCACCTTGCCATGTGTCCTCTCTACCCAGCTGCCTATCTCTGACCCTTCTACTGGTCTGGATGAGTGTTTCTTCTTCAATTCCTTGGTTGTTGGACTTCCATACAGTTCGATTTTCTGGCATTTGTGGTTATTTTTTGTTTTTAAATGTATTGTTGTCCTTCTTTTGGTTGTGTGAGGAGGCAAAGTACTTACACCTTCATCTTGACCAGAAGTCTGAGATAGATACTTTTAAGCATGGCACCAAAAGAAGAAAGCATTAAAAATGATTCATAAATTTGATTGCATAAAAATCTCCTTAGAAAAAAGAAGGAATGCAAGCAACAAATAGTTTGTGGTGTTTTGTTACTGGTTCTGAAATTGTGTGATGATGTATATTTGTGACTATTTTCTTGCATTGAACAGACTATTTGGTATGGATACCTGGCATACTTTAACACTAAAGGAGATCATAACTTTCAGATCTGGACATTTTTTCTTGAATTGTCTTTAGGTTTGTCTCTTCCATTTCTTCTGTTTTCTCTTTTCAAAATACTAATTTTAACGTTGGATTTTCTGTGCTAGTCCTCTAATTTTCTTTTCTTTCTTATTTTCTACCTAGTTACCTTTTTGCTCTGATATCTTGGGAAGTCCCTCAATTTTATCTTCCACATCTTCTAATGAATTTTTCAATTCTGCTATAATATTTATAATTTCCATGAATTCTTTGTAATTATTGTTTGTCGTTTTTTAGCATCCCATTGTTATTTAATGGATGCAATATAGCCAATTTTACCTTCATCATGTGTTTCTTTCAACTTACTTTTGCTTTGGCCTCTGTTTCCTTAACTGTATGACATTCTCTTATTATGTATTCATATTTATGTTGGGACCCAAAAAAACTATATGCCTGAAAGCAGCTCATCAACTGCTGGCTGTAAGATCTACTGGGTCATTTTCATAATAAAACCCTGACATCTTTATCCTTAGATCTTTTCTCTTGTGCTGTCCAGAATCCCAGAGAATACACCACAGATCTGCTTCCTAGAGAGTATAAGCCTGCTGCCTAGCATTCTGTGACAAGGATATGGAAAGAAGACTGGGAAATCTCAATTCTTACAAACTTTCACTTACACCCCCTTTGTACTACAGTGCCCCCTCCTAGCTGAGATTGTTTCCCAATGATAAGAAAAAAACCCTCCAGTTTTCTCTGGAAAGAGACAGTCTTCTAGTTGCACAGAATAAGGCAGAAACCAGAGAGGTCAAATCATTCGTAATCTGATTTTCCAACAATTAACCATATGTACCCCCTACCTCAATTGTAACTTGTATTACCAATTTCTGAGACTTTGGGGTTCAGCAGTTTAACTTGGCATGCTTTGGGCTTTCTCCATAGCAATCTTAACATGTAATTTTCTCAAGTCTAACTCAGTTACTACTCATTTGCCTGCTTTCTAAATTCCAAAAATGTTTTTTTGATAATTCTAACTTATGCACTTAAAATCATTTTAGGACTTCAGGAAGAATCAGAACCAAATGAAAATCTAATGAGCGATTCAACATACCATCTTCAGTAAGGCAAACCTAATGATAAATTGCATACTCAAAAGGGTGAAGTCTATATATACTTAGGCATATGATTTAGGTTAAAATGAACCAATCAACAGAGATAAATTGTCCAGGTACAAAGAACAAAGGAACTTAGGTTCAAGAACCAGACAGATAGCCCTTTATTATATGACAATGAAAATATTACGTTATTGTTAAATAGATGCCTAGTTACATATAGAAATTCAATTAGCAGAAACAAAGGAAGAATTATATTACATAACCATTCTTAGAAGCTATGCTTATAAAATTGATCAAGCAGATTTATTATGAAAGATTAGAAGAATGTCAAATTTTTTACATTGCTAAAATTTTCAAATAATATGGTAGATGATTTTTAGCAAATGCTCTAGATCAGTGCTTCTCAAATTACAATGTACATATGAATTATATGAGTATCTTATTAAAATGACAATTCTGATTTAGTACCTGTGGAGAAAAACCCAATAATATTTTTTAACAAGTTCTCAGGTAATTCTGAGGCTCTCAGTCTATAGACCACCCTTTGAGTAGGTACCTGGGCAATGAGATTTTTAAGAGCTTTTAAGATTATTCTAACATACAAAATAGTTACAAAGTCATTAATTTAATTCATTTCCTTCAAATCATAAGTATTGGCAAAGCAAGGCATAACTTCATTAAGCTAACTTTGTTATAGGTAAGTTGAATAATTTAAAAAAGCAAAATTCCTCCACAATTATTTTCCCTCTTTTTGATTTCCTTTCTCAAAAAATCATTCAGTCACTCAGACAAAAAAACATTTATTGAGTGTTTACTCAGTGTTAGGTACTGCCCTAGGAGAAACACAGGAAAATAAGGCCTACCAATTACAAAGGTAGGCAAGCAAATCAATTGCTATAGAAGTTCTATGCTAAAGGTTTGAACAAAGTGTCATGGAACTGCAGAGCACCAGTGATTGGTCAGTGATGCAGGAATAATGCTAAGGTATAATGTTATAAGGAAATTACATACAAATTCACACTGGCTTCTCATCTCAATCCTGTTCTTCATTTTTTTTCACCGAACATGCAATTCCCCTGACATGCTATCTTTCCCTATAGGGGTGAGTTGAATGACATATCCTTCTGCCACATACCATATGCTCCATCCTCTAAATAAAAACAACTTTGTGGTGTTAAAAAACAAAATTCAATTAAGTAAATTTTAAAGATCTTATTGGCTTTATTCAGCAAATCAGGAGCCAGGCATCAAGCCATCTAGCAGAGAGAAAGGAGCTCCAAAGAGCTATACAAAGTGAGACTTTTATAAGTAGAAGATGGGGGGAACAAAGGAGTTACACTAGCAAAAAGTGGGTTGGTTATAGCAAGGTCACGCTCTTTTAGGTGATGGAAGAGGTCTATCAGGCAGATGACCTCACTATTGCTGATTAGGTGATTTCTGATTGAATTATTTAAGATTCTATTTCTGAGAGAACTGAAACTGTAAATAAATCATGTCTCAGTTTGGTGATAAGTGACTCCATTTTGGGCCTGTTGTCTTATTTTAACAATGGTGTCTAAAACAGGCACAGACATTAGCTAAAAAAATTGTTATCATATAATACATTTGAACTATGCTTTGAGCCAGGCAGAGGTAAAATTCATCATATAACCTACATATCTTTAAACAAGACTGTAAATCTATTTAAAGACAATTTTCAAGAAGAAATATACCTGATCATTTGGGATCATTGTGATACCTGTATTAAAGGTGGAGGCAGGAAGATTATAGGACCAATACAAGGGAATACATACTTTTCTATGCATTACCCCCTTTAGAGAATAGCTTTGGTTTCCCCCTGATTTTAGATTACTCAGAGGAAGATCCAGAATCAATTCTTCAGAGTGCATTACATGAAATCCCACTAAAAAATAATAGCCATAGGGTATGCATATCAGTCCATCTTGCCTGTCCACATTGAAGAGTGTGTTGTGCATACCCTTCCATTCAAGAGGGAAAAAAATATCATGGAAAAAAATAAAATTCATGCTGAAATCTAAAAAACATATATGTAGAAGTGCTTTTTAAATAGGGAATTCAAAAATATTTCAAAAATGTCCTAAAATATGAGAAAAATTCACCCCATGAAAAAGGATATATATTTTTGTGTGTATACACTGTAGGGTACAGAGTAGAATAGAACTTATAAAGCATTCTATTAATTATATTTTATCCATATATACCATATCCTTTATCCATTATACTTCTGCTATGTTGTTATGCTTTGTCTTTAATTCCTCTTTATTTTCTATTTTATACAATATGAAACTATTTTATTGCTTGTAGCATCTGCAGCATTTTAAATAAATATATTGTTTTTATTCTAAAATTTATCATTTTTATCGTGACAGATGTATATCATAAAATTTGTTATTGTAACCATATTAAGTGTATGGTTCTGTGGCATTAAATGCATTCACAGTGCTGTGCAACAGTCTGCACCATCCATCCTCAGGGATTTTTTTATCACTTTCAACTGAACTTCTTTACCCACTAAGCACTAAGCCCCTATCTCCCTGTCCCTCCAGCTCCTGGCAACAGTGATTCTACTTCTGTTTCTGTGAATCTGACCACTCTAGGAACCTCACATAAGTGAAATCATAGAGTATTTGTCTTTTTGTGACAGGTTTATTTCACTTAGCATAATGTTCTCAAGGTTCATGCGTGTTACACGTATGTGAAAACTCTCTTCTTTTTTAAGGCAGAATAATATTCTGTTATATGAACATACCAGAGTTTGTTAATTTTTTCATCCATTGATGGACACTTGAGTTGCTTCCATCTATTGGTTTTTGTGGATAATGCTGCTATGAATGGATGTACCAATATCTGTTTTAGTTTCTACTTTCACTTATTTTGCATATGTACACAGAAGTGAAATTTCAAGATCTTTTAGTAATTCTACCTTTACTATTTTTGAGGAACCATCACACTATTTCCATGGTGGTTGTACCATTTTACAGTTTCATCAGCAATATACAAGTGTTTCAGTTTCTTCACATCCTCACCAACATTTATTTCCTGCTATTTTTGATAATAGCCCATTTAATGATTTTGATTTACATATATCTGATGAGTTAATGATGTTAAAAAACTATTCATGTTCATATTGAACATTTACATCTTCTTTGTGGAATGTTTATTCCAATCCTTTGCTAATTTTTAATCTAGTTTATTGTTATATTATTGTTTTTATTATTGTATATTCCAGATGCTAATCCTCTATCAGTATATGGTTAGTAAATATTTTTGCCATTCTGTGGGTTACCTGTTTACCCTGTTGATTGTATCATTTGAAGTCCAACTTACCATTTTTTTCTTTTGTTGCCTGTCTTTCTGATATTACATCCAAGAAATCATTGTCAAATTCAGTGCCATGAAGCTTTTTCCCAAGTTTCTTTTTTTAAATGAGTTTGGTAGTTTACTTCTTATATTTAGGTCTTTTGATCATTTGATCATTTTGAGTTAATTTTTATGCATGGCATAAGATAAAAATCCAACTTCATTCTTTCATATGTGAATATTCAGTTTTTCTAACACTGTTTCTTGCAAAGACTATCCTTTCATCATTTTATGGTCTCAAGATTGTTGTTGAAGATCTATTGACTACATATGTGAAGATTTATTTCTAAGATTTCTATTTTATTTCATTGGTCTATATGTCTTTTTGCCAGCACCATAGTGTTTTGATTACTGGAGCTTTATAGCATGTTTTTAAATTAAGAAAGTTGTGATTTTCAATGTTGTTCTTCCTTTTCAAGATTGTCTATTTAGGGCTCTTTGAATTCCATATGAATTTCAAGATGATTTATTTCTGCAAAAAGTTCTGTTAGAATTTTGATAGAAACTGCAGGAAATCTGTAGATTTTTTGGGTAGTATTGACATCTTAACAATATTAAGTTTTTTAATCCATGAACACATGAATGGAATATCTTTCCATTTAATTGCATCTTCTTTAATTGCTTTCAGTAATGTATAATTTTGGTGTACAAGTCATTCATTCACCTCCTTGATTAAGTTTATTCCCAATATTTTATAATTTTGATGCTATCATAAATAGAATCATTTTTAAAATTTCTTTCTTGGATTGATTTTTGTTAATATTAGAAACACAACAGATTTTTGTATTTTAAATTTGTATAATATGTTGAAACTGCTTAATTTGATTATTAGTTAATGAGGTGGTTTTGTGTAATCTGGGGTTTTGTACATATGAGATCATGTTTTCTACAGGCAGGGACTTTTAGTTCTTCCTTTCTAATTCGGGTGTCTCTTATTTCTTTTCTTCTTCTTTTCTTTTCTTTTTTTTTACTAATTACCTTGACTTGGACACCAAGTACTGTGTTGAACAGAAGTGGCAAAAGTAGGCATCCTTGCCTCATTCCTGATCTTAGAGCAAAAGCTTCAGTTTTTCTCCATTAAACATGATGTTGGTTGAAGATTTTTCATATAGAGGCTATATTATATTAAGATGGTTTCCTTCTATTCATAGTTCTTTGAGTACTTTTTATCATGAAATGTGCTTTTTCTGCATGAGATGATCACATTTTTTCCTTCATCCTGCTAATTGGTATACTTGTTTGATTTTTAGTGTTGAAACAGCCTTTCATTCCAGGAATTAATTCCACCTGGTCATGGTATATGGTCATATGTTATTGAATTCAGTTTGTTAATATTTTGTTGAGAATATTTGGATCAATAGTCATCAAGAGTATTTGTATGCATTTTCCTTAGAGTTTCTGTCTGGTTTTGACTTCAGGGTAATAGTCTCATAGAATGAATGAGGATGTGTTACCTCTTCAATTTTTTAGACTACTTTAAAGATAATTAGGTTAATTGCTTGTTAAATATTTAGTAGAATTTATCAGTGAAGCCATCTGTTCCTAGGCTTTTGCTGAGGGGAGAAGGGGCAGTGTATGATTTAATTATCTTACTAGTTTTAGGTCTATTCAGATTTTTTATTTCTTAATGATTCAGTTTTGGTAGATTGTGTGTTTCTGGAACTTTGTTTATTTAGTCTAGATTATCTAATTTTGCCATAAAATTGTTTACACTGCACCTACATAATTCTTTTTATCACTATACAGTTGGTAATGAAGTCCCCTCTTTCACTCCGATTTTTGTCTTCTTTTTTATCTTATTCAGTCTAGCTAAAGACTTATCAAGCTCATTGTATAGTTTGAGTTCTTAAATTATTCTAATCGTTCACAAATATTTTTATTTCTCTTCTTAAACTCATAGATATAGATTATTATATTTTGTTGTCTTACAGTTTAAATATTTTCTTTTAAGAATAAGTTGTTTTAGTTGAATTAGTTTTATCGAGATTTGTAGCATTCATTTATACAGCTTCCTGTTTAATTAGTGTCACAGTTCATATTCAGTCATTCTGTAGCAAATTGAAATTTTAATTCTACTTAAACATCTCATCTATTTATTTACATATTAAAAGTCATTTCTTAAGACAGAGGTGGTATATGTGGGTGGTATATTTTCTGACCCTTTACATTTGAAAAATTAATTCTGTAGCTTTCACATTGTCCTTCTAATTTCTGAAGATGTTTTCCCTTCTAAGTGTTGTGGCAGAGAGAACAATGAGGTTAGCTGAACTTTTTCTCTGTAGGTGTCACCTGCCTAAATACTAATGGAACTTATTTATACTTACTATGCTAACAAAAATTTAGTTGAAGGTCTTGTTTATAAATTTCTTTTCCTGAAACTTACTGAGTTCTTTTGTTTGGTTATTAAAGTGTATTCTAGCTCAGACAAGTTTTCTTCTGTCAGAAATTTGATAAGGGGTTACATTCTCTAATAATTTTTAGGGCCTCAAAACTACCTTTTGAAATACTAAAAATATATACCATATAATATTTACTTATGTACCTATTTTATATCAAGCCACATAAAATATCAATAATTTCTAAAACTGGAAATTGTACAGTTTCCATTTGTGATCACAAATGCATTAAATTTTAAAATGAATAAGAAATTAAACTAAGACATAACTAACCACTAGGAAATTTTAAGAGATCTAACACAACTCTTGCCTTAATGAGAATATAAAAAAGGCAATATATTGTCTTTTTACCATATAAAACACAAAGAAATAGAAGGCATGAGTATAATTACATTCAGGACAGAAACTGAAGTTACTTCAAAGAACTTTGTTTATAAAGTGCATCCACCTCAACAGCCTTACAAATTCTTTCTCTTAAATTCTCAAGGAACAGATAATTCTTATATATAAAATGTTTGGAAAAAATAGGTATTATGCTAATGCCAAAACCTAATAATATACTTCAAAAATGAAGCAAGCCAGTCTCACTGATGAATGTAAGTACTACATTCTGAAGAACATTTTAGCAAATTGAATCCAGCAGTCTCTCATAAAATAATATAATACATAGCCAATTTTATTTCAGAAATACAAGATGTACTGCATCCCTCATTCTCAGCAGTTGATCTTGCTTCTTACTTCACTCAGAAGACAAGCTCATGCAGTACAAATATTCTGAACTTTTTTTAATATTAAGTGTCTCCACAATGCTAACCCTCCAGCTGGTCTTTTAATCCCAGCTCTTCTTGATTTTCTTAGTACTTTCCCATCACTGTATTCCCACTTCGGTTTCCCACATCTTCAATGAGACCTCTCCATTGACTCATTCCTTTACATCTGCAACATCAAGCTATGACTAATTCTTCTCTTTACAGAATTAGTTTTCTACTTCACTCCCTCACCATGTACTTATTTCTTAACATCTGCAATTTATATCCTGTCCCACCTTTGTCCTACTTCCCTCAATATCTCCAACATCTCACTTGTCCAAACAAGTCAAATTTTCTCATACTCTGCCGTCATTGATCTACAAAATTAATGCTGTTGACCACCCTCCTTTGCCTGCTGGCCACCCTCCTTTGCCTCCACTCTTCCTTGAGTCTTCTTCTACCTCTCAGAATGTTTTTCTTGTGCTTCTTTTCAGGTTCCTCTTCTCCAGTCATTCGTATAAAAAAAAGTGTCTGTCATTGGTCCCCCTCTCACCCAATTCTCCCTTGCTATTGTATTTACTCACTTTTGAGTTTGAAAAACACTACCATGTGAATATATGTTGATATGTAATTAAATAATTAAATAAGTTATAAAAAGTACCCAAAAAAGGCCCTGAGGTTAAGGCAATTTCCAGACACCCATCTACATTCTTCCCACTCTTATACAATTCTAGATCCAAAATTTCTGTTTCTTTCCAGACACACTGGTAGCACAGCTGCCTCCCAAACTCAAGTCATGCCATACACAGAAATGGATCTTACCATTCTAATTTATTTTCTGAATCCTTGAATACTGTAATACAACCTTCCCACCACCAAGTTATTTTTCCAAAGTTTGAATGTTTTTTCTAAAGTATGTTATTTTTCTAAAGTTTGAATAACACTAGGACATCTCTCACAAAAATCTTCAATAGCCACATTGCTGTCATGTTGTTTCACTTTTAGATTACATAGTTTTGTACTGCAGTCAGTTTGCATGTGTTAATTTTCTCCAACTAGCCTGTAACTCTTTGAAAGCAAGTTCTATGTTAGTCCCACATGTATCTCCACAAAATTTCTCCACATTTACATAGTAGAAGCTCAATAAACATTTGCAGATGGGTGGATGGGTGGATGGACGAGATTATGATAAATAGATAACATTTTTCCCTACAATTGATTTTTCAGACAACCTAATGAACACTCCTCTAATCAAATTTAATAATGCTCATTTAAACCTTTACCGAGTTCATCTGTCACACCAGAAAGCAGAGTAAAAAATCTGTAAGTTTGACAAAAGCAATTTTAGGAGCTAAAATTATGATCTGCTAATCCCAAACAAGAGCCTGACATTTGATATCCCCTGATAAAGTAACTTTCTCAGAAGCTGAGTAAACATAAAGCAATATTTAGCTAATAGGAACATTTTCTTAGTTAACAGGGTGACTCAGAGAAGAGAAGCTAATGATTTACTCAAGGTTCTTGCCACAACTCTATCAGTACTTACTAAAGATTGTTTACTTCCCCTTGAACTTTTCAAATTAGATTTCAGCTGATCCACTGATATTTCCTTCTATAATACTGAACAGCTTGCCAAGCCTATCTCCTTCCTGTGGGAAGTTAATTTTTTAAAAAATCTACCAAATAATCTCCTACATTAATATAAATGGTTAATTAGGTAATCTGAAAACTAGTGAAGTAGATAATGTGTTTTGACAGAATCCACAGGTCATGTTCTAACTTTTGGATAAAACCTAACTACCGAATAAATATATAAAAATATATACAAAATCCTGAATAAAAGTATTTATTTGAACTGAAAAGTACACACTTTCTTGCAAGAGAAACCTTATACTTTTACAAGAAATATTGTTAATATAGGTAACAGCTAGAAATGAGCAGCCAGAGGGAAAATAAAGCAGGGCCTTCAATTTATCAATCTAACAAAGAACTTAAAACACGGACTGGAAACAAAAGGAAGACGTGTCTCTCCAATTGACTCAGCAGTCCTGAGCCTGATTGGAAAAGATTGCTGGGTACTCCAGACATCACAAGCAAGGATAGGGCAGGATGAGGGGTGTTCTTGAGACTCTGCTCGGAAAGGGAGCCTCTGTAACAATTTCACTAAGACAAAGAGCCTTTACTAACTGAGGGAAAAAGCCTTTGTAGCCGTACATTATTCCCAAAGTTTGGATGGGGGAGAAGGTGAGGAACCTAGAAGCTGACTAAGGTATATAACCCTCGAATCCCATTAGTCCCCGTAACTTAGATTAGCTAAGTACCCACTTGTAGCATCAGCTCAAGTGGAACAAACTTACTAACAACTTTATTTTCTGGATACATGGGGCATTTAGACTAGCTGGGTGCCTGCCTGTAGTTATGTGCTTGTGTGTTTCATAAATAATCCATTTCTACTATGCATGTTCATCTCCCGCTTGAATCCTTCTCTTGCCAGTGAGACACGAATTGAGGAACAAGCTCCAGGTGGGAGGGGGTGCCTCTCGACTCAGATCTGTTCCTGAGTAACAATGTGAGCACTTGGTTAACACATTTTTACTGAACACTTCAAAAATCCTTACAGTCGTCGGGGGGTAGGGGGTACGGTTTTTCTTCTGTTTACATTTACAATAAAATATGGTACAGAATTCAAAACAATTCTGAAGGAAATGAACATTGAGTTATCAGACTCTTAGTGTTGAGAACAAGGGGATGAGTTATCTTTTAATTAATTTGCCTAGAGGTTAAACTCCAAACCCTAACATCTACCCGACTACAGGCTGTTGTTATGCAGTATATTTATCTAAATTACGAGCTGACGTCCCACATACAACTTGGAACAGTACAGGCCCAACAGATGTGTAGTATGTTTTACCCTCTAATCTGGCAGACCTAGAAAAATTATTTCCCATAACACATTTTGTATACTGCGGAGATTTCAGTGCCAGAATTGGCGTTGGCTCATTAAAACCCGTGGAAAAATCTGAAAAGTATGTATTAGCCCAGCAGGCCTTTCCCTGGAATGAATATTTCAGAATAAGCACAAAAATTTGGTGTGTGGTTACTCAAATTCCTATCCTTATATCCAATACACTGTATCCATAGAACCAGATAAAATAACCCGTGTGGAATCTGAATGGCTGAAACAAGCACAAGTGCCAGCACTGCATCTACAACACGAAATTCTCTCCCCACTCACAGATGTCATTGATAGCATTAGAGTTAACTGGACAACTAAAAGCAACATTGAGTAACTAGTTTTGACACTTGATATACCTGATAATCATTGCCACTCTCCTCCATTTACGTATTTTGTAAGTCACTAAATGTTTGCCAACTGAAACTTTTAGAAAGCATACCCATTATATTAAGTAAACTATTCTAATATTAAAAATAAAGGAGATTGAAGAGAAAGGAATTTTCCTGGGTTTTCATATCCTGATTTCTGTGTGTTCTGTTATGTTTCTAAAGAAGACTCTGATGGCCTCCTTTGCAGCACATTGCAGTAATCCCATTTATTTATTTATTTTTATTCTCTTTCCCACCAGTCTCTACCTCAATCAATACTATTACTATAGTAATTTTACTATGCATTTATGTGGCAGGTATCATCACTTTCTTGCAAAACATTTTTAGTGGCTCTCCAATGTTTAAGAATATACTTTGAATTCTTTAACCTAACTTTCAGTCCTCCAAAGTCAAATAAATCTCCAAAGTTGCATTATTTCCAATAACATTTACTCAAAAAATGAAGCTTATAGGTACCCAAAATGCACTTTTTTCTTTTGCTCTTTCCTCTTCATTAAGTTAAAATGTTTTTCCTTTCATCTCTAACTCGCGAAAGCTTATCTTTTAAGAATCAACATACTAATTTACCTAAAACTCTTCCTCTTCATTATAATGATGTTTCTGTCAGCTGAAATAGAGCAATTATAGGCTGTAACATTTATTGAGGATTTTTCATGGTGTCCTAACTCTCCTACTATTCTCTTGAAATGTTGTGTTAAATATTGTATTAAATTTATATTTAAATTATGCATTAAAATTTATATTAAACTTTAAAATATTATTTAAATTTGGCATGGTGACTTTTCCAGCTAGATGGAAAAGATTTGGGGGCAGGGTTTTTTGCTTTTTGTATCTCCTCTAGCAGTGAGTACATGCAATATCCATGTCCCTACCAACTGCTGACTTGTTTAAAAATGAAATTTACTGTCCCTATGGTTCAGAGATTATACTTAAGAATTAGAAATGAACACACATGCACAGATACCCCTCTAGACACACACAAATCTAAAAGCATATACATCTGAGATTATTTTTTATTATTTATTATGAAAAAAATTGCAAACACATACAAAACATAGCATGGCACAATGAATCCCCACTGATTCATTATCCAGCTTCAACAATGATTAATTTACAATTAGTCTTGTTCCACCTTATACCTAGATATCTCTTTCCTCAGCGTAATGTTTAAAAACAAATCCCAGATATCATATCAACATCAGAAATATTTTTAAAATGCACTAGCAATAAAATATATAACCAAGTAGTAAGTAGGTTATTGGACTGGCTATTATATTAGAGCCATGTAGGAAGGTTGCATGAAGGTAAAGCAAACCCAAGTTAGATAGACTAAAATCATGGTAGACAGCTACAGAGAATGCTTCTTATTTCTCAAAGAAACCAGACATTCTAGCTGCTTTCTCTATAGAATAAACCTCTACACGGCTACTTCTACGAAGGAATGGACAATTGACTTCCTCTTATATTGTGGCTAATGTACTAAATATCATTATTTCAAAAACCACCCATCTTTCTTCATTCTTATTTCATTGTTCTGCAAAAAAATATTATGGAGACTCTCTAAATAGCAGTAATTTCTGCTAGTCATGCCAGTGCACAATGACTCAGGCTCAGGAGCTGGTTAAATGTACTTAGTTTGAGAACTTCAAGGCTCAGGTTTGCTGAGTCATTATATAGAAAACAGAGAAAGCTGCAGTGCCACCAACAGTGCACTAGGGTTCCCTTTTCTCCACAACCTCTCCAACACTTGTTGTTTGTTGCTTTGTTTATGATTGCCATTCTGACTGGTGTGAAGTGGTATCTCATTGTGGTTGTAATTTCCATCTCTCTGATAGCTAGTGATACTGGGCATCTTTTCATGTGTCTCTGGACCCTCTGTATGTCCTCCTTGGAGAAGTGTCCAAGTCCTTTGCCCATTTTTTAACTAGGTTGCTTGTCTTCTTAGAGTGGAGTTGTGTGAGTTCTTTATATATTTTGGAGATTAAACCCTTGTCTGAGGTATCACTGACAAATATGTTTTCCCATACAGTTCATTCTCTTTTTATTTTAATACTGTTTTCTTTAGCCATACAGAAGCTTTTTATTTTGATGAGATCCAATTTGTTTATTCTTTCCTTTATTTCCCTTGCTCTAGGGGACATGTCAGCAAAAATGTTGCTATGTGTAATATCTGTGATTTTCCTGCCTATGTTCTCCTCTAGGACTTTAATGGTGTCATGGCTTATATTAAATCTTTTATCCACCTTGAATTTATTTTTGTGTATTGTGTAAGTTGGTGCTCAAGTTTCATTTTTTTTTTTTTGCACGTGGCTGTCCAGCTCTCTCAACACCATTTGTTGAAGACGCTATTTTTACTCCATTTTATGTTACTGCTCCTTTGTGGAAAATTAATTGACTGTAGAGACTTGGGTTTATTTCTAGGCTCTCTATCCTGTTCCATTGGTCTATGTGCCTGTTTTTATGTTAGTACCAGGCTATTTTGATTACAATGGCCTTATAATACAGTTTTGTATCAGGTATTGTGATCCCTCCTACTTTTCTCTTCTTTCTCAAACTTGCAGCAGCTATTCAGGGTCTTATGGTTCTTTATAAATTTTTGAAGTGTTTGTTCTATGTCTGTAAAATATGCCATTGGTACTTTAATAGGAATTGCATTGAATGTGTAAATTGCTTTGGGTAGTATGGACATTTTGATGATGTTAAATCTTCTAATCCATGACCACAGTATTTGTTTCCATTTGTTTGTATCTTCCTTAAGTTCTTTCTTCAGTGTTGTGTAGTTTTCTGAGTAAAATTCTTTTACCTCCTTGGTTAGGTTTATTCCTAGGTATTTTATTTTTCTTGTTGCATTATCAAATGGGATATTTTTTCTTGATTTCTGCTTCTGCTGTTTCATTGTTGGTATACAAAAATGCCTTTGATTTCTCAATATTGACTTTGTATCCTGCTGTTTTGCCAAATTCATTTATTAGGCCGAGCAGTTTTTTGGCAGATTCTATAGGATTTTCTAGATACACTATCATGTCATCTGCAAACAATGACAGTTTTGTTTCCTCCTTTCTGATTTGGATGCCTTTTATTTCCTTTTCTTGTCTGATTGCTGTGGCTAAAACTTCCAATACTATGTTGAATAGAAGTGGTGAAAGTAGACAACCACTATGGAAAACAGTATGAAATTTTCTCAGAAAACTAAAAATGGATCTGCCTTTTGATCCAGTAATTCCACTGCTAACATTATATCCTAAGAACCCTGAAACACCAACCTAAAAGAACCTATGCACCCCAATGTTCATAGCAGCACAATTTACACTAGCCAAGTGTTGGAAACAACCTAGGTGCCCATCAGTAAATGAATGGATCAAAAAACTATGGTACATTTACACAATGGAATTCTATGCAGCAGAAAGAAAGAAGGAGCTCCTACCCTTTGTGAGGACATGGATGGAACTGAAAAGCATTATGCTAAGCAAAGTAAGCTAGGAGGTAAAAGACAAATACCATATGACCTCACTTTTAACAGGAACCTAATCAACAAAACAAACAAACAAGCAAAATATAACCAAAGACACTGAAATAGAAAACAGGCTGACAGTGACCAGAGGGGAGGGAATTTCAGAGGAAAAGGGAAAGGGTTTGCAGTAACAAGTATAAAGGACACATGGACAAAAACAAGGGTGGAGGGTGGAAATGGGAGGAAGGTCAGAAGGGCTCGGGGGGTGGGCTGGGATGGGAGTAAAAGGCAGAAAACTGTACCTGAACAACAATTAAAATAAAATTTAAAAAAGCAAAAAAATAAAATAAAACAAAGAAAGCTGCACAGAGATTCATAATACTGAAACCCACACATTCCCTTCACAACTACAAGAATAATCTGAAATAACCAACTGACATGACTATATTTCTTGTGCTGTTTGGGATGTCTGTACTAAGAAATATGCTTTATTCAATATATATTCAAGACTCAAATCAGAATATTTGGATTATAGGTTTGAAAAGTAGTTTTAAGACAGAATTACAGGGAAAGATGGTGAACTTTGTGTAGAAAAGATGGTTGAATTGAGGATGAAAGAATATGTTACATTATATGACAAATTAAAGCAGGTAGCCACATATTCTTATTTATATTTATTGAGTTTTAAAGAGATAGAGGAAAGAGAGGGAGCAAGACAGACAGACAGACATCGATTTGTTGTCCCCTTATTTATGCATTCATTGGTTGATTCTTGTATGCAACCTGCCTGGGGATCGAACCCACAACTTTGAGGTATCAAGATGATGCTCTAACAAACTGAGTGGCCTGGCCAGGGCTGTGGTCATGCATTTTTGAGGTTTCAATTTCCTTTATTCTATGTCAAGTCTCAGAATATTTTTCAAGTAACAGTTATTTGCCATCAATATATAATACTTTCAGCTAGTTAAATTTCATAACTTTTTACATGCAATTTCTGAAACATACATTACCAATCAGATATGTACTTTGCCAGAGTATGTGCAGAGGGAGTATATGAGAGTCTGATGGTAGAGGTTGCAATGTGAGGGGAAACTGAGAGACTAGATTTCATAAGAGCAGTCTCTCTCTCTCTGTCTCTGTCTCTGTCTCTGTCTCTGTCTCTCAATTTTTAATTGAATTTATTGGAGTGCATTGGTTAATAAAATTGTTTTGGTTTCAGGTATACAATTCTATAATGTATCATCTGTATATTATATTGTGTGCTCAGCACCCCAAGTCAAGTCTCTTATCACTCATTATCCTCCTTTTATCATCCTCTATCTCCCCTCATCCCCTTTTCCCTCTCTGTGAGGAAAGGCAAAGGGCAGGAGACAGAAGGCAGAGCAAGGGGAGGAGGTGAAGTCAGAACAATGGGAGGTAGGAAATACAAGAGCTTGTTTATGAAGTACTGGAGGGAACGAGGAGGGAGGGAGTAAGGGAGAGAAAGAAGGAGGAAGGAAGGCAGAGAAAGAGAGAAAGATTAAAAATACAGAGAGGGGTTGATCCTGATTCTAAAAGATATGAAAGGGAATCAGCAAAGCAGTTGTAGGATGGAACATGAACAGAAAACGAAGCTCCTTTCTTCTGAGACTGAAGAATAGGAAATGAGAGTAGAAGTCAATGTCACTTTGTCTGTTCTGTGAAAGACCAAAATAATTCACTATTGAAGATCTCAATTTTCAACAGAAGGAAGACCAGATTGATGTTGTAAGAGACTAGGGAAAACGAAAGGACTTGCTGTGGTTCTTTGGGGAAATGGCAATAAGAACCTACAAAAAGACAAGTGAAGCCACTGCTGAGTGTGGCTGAGAGCCTGGCTGAGTGGCCACAGTGAACACTAATGTGATATTATCCCACCACAGACAACTAAGCACAGTGAAAGCTCTGCTTGGCCCAGTCTTGGGAACATGCTACTCTTTAAAACTAATCTGCCATAGGCTGGCTGACTGTCAAGCAGGAGACAATTTTCTCACCAGAGAAATTGTTGTCCTCAAAGTATTTCATTTTTACTTTTTTGCTCACTTACTACTCCCAGAACGGGAAGGTCAAGATTGTCCCCAACATTTGAGAAGAATTGGCATGGGCTACAGAGCAATGGGAACTAATAGGGGCCCATTGGCCAGATATGTCCTGCAAATATTTTGTTTGAGTGTTTTAAAATTTGGAAAATTAAACATTAAACTCTGGATTTGCCATTTTGCTATAAAAGTCCAGAGATTACTTGGTTTGTGTAAAGAGTGGGCTACAGGAGAACTGGGCATGATGCTGGCAGTGGGTTTGTCATATATGACCTTTATTATGTTTAGGTATGTTCCCTCTATTCCACTTTGCTGAGAATTTTGATCATAAATGGGGGCTGGATTTTTTATCAAATGCTTTTTTTGTATCTGCTGACATGGTCACGTGGTTTTATCCTTCATTTTGTTTTGTGGTGAATCACGTTTATTGATTTGCGAAAGTTGTACCAACCTTGCATTCCCAGAATAAATCCCATTTGATCATGGTGTATATCTTTTTGGTCTATAATTTTCTATCTTTATAGTGTCTTTATCTGGTTTTGAAATTAGGATAATGCTGACTTTGTGAAATGAGTTTAGGAGGCTTCCCTCCTTTTGAATTTTATGACATAGTTTGAGAAGCAGAGGTGTTAGTTCTTAGAATGTTTGGTAAAATTTGTGAAGCCATCTGGCTTCACATCCAGGGCTTTTGTTTGTTGCGAGTTTTTTTTATTACTGCTTCAATTTCACTAGGTATAACCTGTCTATTCAAATTTTCAAATTCTTCCTGATTTAGTTTTGTAAGATTATTTCTAGGAATTTATCCATTTGTCCAGGTTGTCCAGTTTGTTGGCTTATTGTTATTATTCATAATATTTTCATAAAATCCTTTGTATTTATTTGGTGTCAGTTGTTATTTTGCCTCATTCATTTCTCATTTTGCTTATTTTGGTCCTCTTTCTTTTTTCTTGATGAATCTGGTTAAAGGTTTGTAAATCTTGTTTATGTTTTCAAAGAACCATCTCTTGGATTCATTGATCTTTTGTATCATTGTTTTAGACTCTATTTTGTTCATTTATGCTCTGATCTTTATTATTTCCTTCCTTCTGCTCAGTTTGGGCTTTGTTTGTTGTTCTTTTTTTCAAGTTACTTTAGGTATAGAATCAGGTTGTTTATTTGAGCTTTTTCTTGTTTTGTTTTTTTTTGAGATAGGCCTGTAATACTATGAATTACTATGTAATATTATGAATACCATGAATACTCTTAGGGTTGCTTTTCCAGTGTCCCACAGATTTTGGGTTGTTATATCCTCATTTTCATTTGTCTCGAGGTGTCTTTTGATTTCTTCCTTGATCTTGTTGTTGACCCATTCATTGTTTAATAACATGTCATTTAGCTTCCATGTCTTTGTGTGTTTTCAGTGTTCTTATAATTCATTTCTAGTTTTATAGCATTGTGGTCAGAGAATATGCTTCATATGATTTCAATATACTTAAATTTATTAAGATTTATTTTGTGTCCTAATATGGTCTATCTTAGAAAATGTTCCATGTGCACTCGAAAAGTATGTCTATCCTGCTGCTTTGGGGTGAAATGTTCTGAAGATACAAATTAAATCCATTTGATCTAGTGTGTCATTTAGGGCCACTGTCTCCTTGTTGAATTTCTGTCTGGAAGATTTATCCATTGAAGTCAATGAGGTATCAAAATCCCTGACTATGACTATAATTCTGTGAATCTTTCCTTTTATGTCTATCAAGATTTGCTTCACATACTTAGGTGCTCCTATGTTGGGTTCATAAATGTTTACTAGGGTTATATCCCCTTGTTGGATTGTTCCCTTTATCATTGTATAGTGTCTTTCTTTGCCTCTTATTATAGACTCAGTTTTAAAGTCTATTTTGTCACATAAAAATACTGCTACCCCAGCTTTTCTCTCCCTTTTCATTTCCATGAATGGAAAACATGAATAAGTTTTCCATCCCTTTACTTTTAGTATATGTGTATCTCTCGATCTGAGATGTGTCTCTTGGAGGCCATTTATATTTATAGATCTTGTTTTTTTATCCACTCAGCTACCCTATGTCTTTTGGTTAGAGCATTTAAGCCATTTATATTTAAGGTGATTTATGGATAGATAGATATATTCAGTGCCATTTTGTTGTTAGATTATTTTCCTCTGTCTTTTTCTTTTCCTTCTTCTTAAAGCAAGCCCTTTAATATCTGTTGCAGTAATGGTTTGGTATTAACAAACCCCTTTAGGTTTTTTTTTGGTCTGGGAAGCTCTTTATTTCTCCTTCAACTTTAAATTATAGCTTTGCTGTGTAAAGTAGCCTTGGTTGTAGGTCCTTGCTTTTTATCACCTTAAATATTTCACATCACTCCCTTCTGGCCTGAAATGTTTCTGTTGAGAAATCAGATGACAGTCTAACTGCAGCTTCCTTGTGTGTGACTACCTGGTTTTCTCTTACAGCTTTTAGGGTTCTCTCCCTATCTTTAAGCCTTGTCATTTTAATTATAATTTGGCTCTTTGGGTCCAAATTGTTTGGGACTCTCTGAGCTTCCTGAACTTTTGTGTCTTTTTCCTTCACCAGGTTAGAGAAGTTTTTTGGTCATCATTTCTTCAAACAAGTTCTTGATCCTTTGTTCACTCTCTTCCTTCTGGTATTCCCATGATGGGGATTTTATGATTCACATTGTCCAAAATGTTTCTTAGGCTATCCTCATTTTTTAAAATTCTTTTTTTCTTTTTGGTGCTCTACCTTCCTGTTTTTTTTCTACCTTTTCTTCCAAATCATTGATTCAATCCTTGGCTTCATCTAACCTACTGTTTATTCCTTCCAGTGTATTATTTATTTCACATACTACATTCCTTATTTCTGACTGGTTCTTTTTTATGGTTTTTATGACATTTTTCATATTGTGGAGTATCTTTGTAATCATTACTCTAAAATCTCTGTCTCATAAATTGCTTGCCTCCATTTCATCTAGCTCTTCATCTGGAGAATTCTCTTGTTCTTTTCGTACAATCAGAAACAGGGAAGTCTGCTTTCACTTCTCTTATTCAACATAGTATTGGAAGTCTTAGCCACAACAATTAGATAAGCATCCAAATTGGAAAGGAAGAAGTAAAACTATCTTTATTTGCAGATGACATGATACCACACATAGAGAACCACAAATTTTCCACCAAGAAACTACTACAACTCATAAATAGATTTAGCAAAGTAGCAGGATACAAAATTAATACCCAGAAGTCAGTTGCATTTTTATATGCCACTAATAAACTAACAGAAAGGGATATAAGAAAACAATCCCATTCACAATTTCTTCAAAAAGAATAAAATACCTAGGAATAAACCTAACCAAGGATGTAAAAGACCTGTACTTGGAAAATTATAAGACACTGAAGAAAGAAATTGAACAAGATATAAATAAGTGGAAGCACATATGATGTTCATGGAAAGAAGAATTAACAATTAAAATGTTCATGCAACCCCAGGCAATCTATACATTCAATGCAATTCCCATCAAGATTCCAATGATGTATTTCATAGGACTAGAACAAGTATTTCAGAAATTTACATGAAACCAAAAAAGGCTGTGAAGAGCAAAGTTGAAGAAATCACACTATATAATATGAAACTATATTATAAATCCATAGTAATTGAAACAGTATTGTACTGGCATAAAAGCAGACACATAGATTAATGGAACAGAATATATAGCCCAGAAATAAAACTATATCTTCACAGTCAATTAATATTTGACAGGGGAAGCAGGCACATATAATGGACTAAAGACAGTTTATTCAATAAATAATGTTGGGATAATTAAATAGATACATGCAGAAAAATGAAACTAGACCAACTTCTTACACCAAACACAAAAATAAATTCAAACTGGATCAAATACTTAAATATTAGTCCAAAATCATAAAAATCCTAGAAGAAAACAGGCAGCAAAATCTCAAACATTGCTCATAGCAATATTTATAGGATATATCTCACCAGGCAAGGGAAACAAAGACAAAATAAATAAATGGGACTACATCAAATTAAATTTTTTTTTGCACAGCAAAGGAAATAAACAAAAAAAAAAGATACCACACAGAATAGGAGAACATATTTTCCAATAAATCTGAGAAGGGGTTAATATAAAAAATTTAGCCCTGGCTGGTGTAGCTCAGTGAATTGAGCATGGGCCTGCAAAGCAAAGGGTCGCTGATTCAATTCCCAGTCAGTGCACTTGCCTGGGTTGTGGGCTAGGTCCCCAGTAAGAAGAGTGCAAGAGGCAACCACACACTGATGTTTCTCTCCCTCTCTTTCTCCCTTCCTTCCCCTGGGTTTATGAAAATAAATAAAATTTAAAAAAAATATAAAGGACTTACAAAATGCAACACACACACACACACACACACACACACACACAACCCCAAATAAAAAATTGACAAAGGACCTGAGTAGACACTTCTCCAAAGAGGACATCATATGGCCAACAGAGATATGAAAAGATGCTCAAAGTCACTAATCATAAGATAAATGCTAATTGAAACCCCAGTGAGATACCATCTGATACCTGTCAGAATGACTAACATCAATAAATCAATAAACAAGTGCTGGTGAGGATGTGGAGAAAGGGGAAACTGTTTACACTGTTGGTGGGAATGCAGATTTTTGTAGCCACTGTGGAAAGTAAAGTGGAGGTACTTCAAAAAATCAAAAATGGATCTGCATTTTGACTCAGCTATCTCACTTCTGGGAATATATCTAAAGGAATGAAAAACACTAATTTGAAAGAACATAAGCACCCCTATGTTCATAGCAGCATTATTTATAGTTGCAAGGTATAGAAGCAGCCCAAGTGTCCATCAATATATGAGTGGATAAAGCAACTATGGGATATTTACACAATGGAATACTACCAGGACATAAAAAGGACAAAAATTTACCCTTCCCAACACTATGGATGGACCTGGAGAATTTTGCGCTAAGTGAAATAAGCTAATCAGAGACGGACAAGTACCGTATGACTTAACTCACATATGGAATTTAATGAACAAACTGAGTTAATAAGGAAAATGGGGACAGACTCATAGATGGAGAGCAGGATAGCACCTTGGGGGTAGAGGGAGGTTATGGGGTGGAGGAATTGAGCAAAAAAGAAAAAGAACTCATGGACCTGGACAACAGTGTGGTGAGTGCTGGGGGAAGGGGATATAAGGTGGTAATAGAAAAAATTCAATAAATATTAAATTAAAAACTAAATTAATTAAAATAGAAATTGGGACTGCCATGCATTCTTTTGTTCACCATGCTATACCTTGTCTTAATTCACATATTTCTACTTCCTACTAGAAATGTAATGGTATTTACCAAGAGAATTATTAATCTAACACTCCCACCTATACTATGAAACACACATAATACCATAGAAATAACATTTAATATAGAATTTTGGCAATTTATTGATGAGCACATTAAGGCAATTCTGAGGCTGAGAGGCTCATCTGAGCTCTTCCTCCACTTATTGATAAAGACCCTCCATCACTACCCAGCAGGTGAGAGCTAAAACAGTATGAAGTTGCGAACTGTGCTTGATGTACAAAATCTCACCACTATTGCAATAGCCTCTCACCCAAGGTCTTCTTTGTTCCAACCTCCTTCTCATAGGATCTTTCCTCAGTACGGCAATATCATTCACATCTGTTATTTTACAAATGTGGCCAGCACAGTGCAATGAGGTCAAATAGCTTACCCAATGATACAGCTGCTGGATCTGAGACTAGAATGTGGGCTTTAGTATTTCTTCCAAGTCAGACACTTTGTGGTCTGTCTTGTTTTTAAAAAATGCAGCTTAATTCCTGAAAACAGAAAACATGGTTTTTGCTAACCTTGTTTATTGCAATTAAATGCTCCTTGGATTTCATTGTATAGGAATGCAACCCCTACTGCTATACTCCATACTCAAACATATACACATGCTGTCTCATTCAGTAGTAAACACACAGTAATGGTTTCCTTCAAATGAGACACATATATGAATGGGGTGATTGGTCTTTAAAAAGATATTTCTACTTCATGCACAGGACAGCTAAATTTAGCACAAATTAAAAATGCTTTGAAATAAAATAGTCTTCCATCAACATTTTTTATGTCTTTTGGATGCTGTTGCAATAGAGTTACTTAGAAAATCTGTGTCTTATTTGGAAAAAAGTGTTTTAGGGTACTGGGTAAATCTGCCAAACACAGATCTGAAAACCTCCTATTCTTCTCATCTTTAGGAATCTAATACAGTTCACAATAGCCCTGGGAGCTTTATGTGCATTCTAATTTTAAAGAATAGTGAAACTGGCAAGATGAAAGCCTTGTATTTGACAATTATTGTTAATAATAGCTATACTCTACATGTTTTATTACTAGTGAATTAATTACATGATATTCCACTGTAAATAAATTCAGAGTGGCATTTGTGAAAAAACGAGAATATGCTATTTAATGCCCTGGCTGGTGCAGCTCAGTGGATTGAGTACTGGCCTGTGAACCAGATGGCCACTGGTTCAATTCTCAGTCAGGGTACATGCCTAGGTTGTGAGCCAGGTCGCCGGTAGGAGGCGTGCAAGAAGCAACCACACATTGATGTTTCTCTCCCTCCCTTTCTTCCTCCCTTCCCCTCTCTCTAAAAACAGTAATCTTTAAAATAAAAAAGTTAATTAAAAGAATGTGGTATTTAAGATAAATAATTAATAGGATTCTAATTGAGCTTGTATGGTAGCAAGCTAAATTATGGTAATTTTCAAAAAGTTTTGCTGATAACTGTATGAGTCAAATTCAAGATAAAATAATCTAGAAAGCAGTAGACACAGCCAACTGATTAAATATGACAATAAAGGACAGGGAAGTATTAATTGTTTAATAAGTAAACAAGTACTTTATTGTACTTACTGTGTGCCAGAGAGTGTGCAAAAATCTTTATAAATATTCAGTAACTGAATCCTCACAACAAATTTATGAGGTATATGCACTATTATTATCCTCATTTTACCAATGAGAAAAGAGCTATGGAGAGACTAAGAAATTTGCCCAGATCATACATCTAACATGTACCTCTCTCAGTTCAACAAATGATATTATCGTTGACTGTTTGAACATGTTCAGATGACATAGAAGGAAATACGATTTTTGAGTGAGAAAATAAGGCAAGGAAAAGAGAAGCATAGTTGTATATGAGATAGACTCAAATGAAGACAGGAGCAAAATGCAGGGCAGTGAGAAATAGAGACAATGTGCTTAATGAAGACCTGAGGTGGACACAATCTTAGTTCTATCCCAGGCTCTTATTTTTCAGGTATGGTAGCCAAGAAAGATTCAATGTTGTGTTCAAACTTCCACAGCTGATTAACATCAGGGGCTGGAGCAGAACTCTGATGGACTCTCCCATTGGGCACCATCTCCGAGCCAGGCCTGCACTGAGCACTTGGGCTAAAATCTAAACCAAACAGGATCCTCATCTATCCAGAGGTTGCCAGTAAGAGGAAATGACCAATAAATACACAAATAATAACTGAAATGTGAGGTAAGTGCTAGTGGATCTCTGGACAAAGAGAAAAAGCTGATTAATAGTGCTTGGGAAGAGAGGAAACACTCTACAGTATAATTAACTGTTTTGCATCCATATAAAGGACAGGAAAATTTTTGCCAGGCAGGGAAGAGGGAAGGACATTGAGGGCAAAGTATTAAGCCCACAAGACAGACTGCAGTGCTAAAGGAGCATGGCCATGGTGTGTCTCAGGAACAGCATGCACATTCAATCTATTCACTCGGATAACTTTTAATTAAACCAACATTTCTTGAGAGCCTATTATGTGTCAGGCAATGGTACTTCAAAGACGAATGATAAAAATATTTGCTGTCTTCAAATCTCAGGGAGTTTATAATCTAATTAATGAAGTCAGTTAGACTTGAGTGGAAGCAAATTAGCCTAAGTGCTAAAAAAGAAGTCTTAGTTTATTCTGGGGCTTATAGTCTAAGAATATACTTACTACCTGGAAAGAATGCGTTGGAAAGAAAAGGTTTCAAAATAAAGCAACACTTGCGTTTTGTTTTGTTTTTAGTCTTTTTTTATTGATTAATTTTTTTGTTTGTTTTAGAGAGAGAGGAAGGGGGAGAGAGAAAGAAAGAGGGAGACATCGATTTGTTGTCCCGCTTATTGATGCATTCGTTGGCTGTTTCACATATGTGCCCTGAGCAGAGAGCGAAGCCACAGCTTTGGCGTATCTGTACAATACTCTAACTGACTGAGCTATTGGACAAGGGCAACATTTGTTTTGAATCTTGAAAAATAGATAGGTGTTTAGCTGGAGCATAAGTAAATTAAAATCTGACTTAAATAGTACCTTTCTGCTTATATCAAAGGCTGTTCTACTTGATAAGCAGGCAAGCTTGATCTTTATCATGTAACAGACTCCTCAGGGCATTTGGATGCAAATCAGTTAGATGGGCCTTAAGAGAAAAAGAAAAAAACAACTCTAAATCTATAAACCTCAAGCATAGCCCATAGTCTCAAATGGTTCTAAGTGACACCAGACCACATGAGGTGTCAAATTCCTTTTAAAGCACTTTCCAGATGAATGAATCACAAAATAAAATGACCGTGGCTCTGGAAAATAAATAGAAATCCTGGTCTATTTTATTCTTTTGCTTTACACTGTTGGAAAATCTCAACCAAGCAGTATAGTTTCCTAAACCACACGGGCCTCACCGCAGACCCTGCCAGCTTAGTTCTGGTGTCCAAACATTCAGAGTGAGGCTTTGCCTTCATCTCTTTGGGTGGCAACTGAGAAATGGCCCATGGAAAATAAAAGGAACAGATGTGAAAAGAAAAAAAAACTGCGACCCTTAATTTTGCAGGTTGAAGAACCAGACCATTGCCAGGCCTTTGCCTTGCTCGGGGAATTGGTTAGTGGTAGGAGCAGGTGGGGACAGTGTTGTGGTTTGCATGGATTAATATGTTGGCTCAAAAGCAAGCAGGTTGATGACTAGATCTGTAGTCAATGATCAGCCAGCTTTTGATGGAAATTAATTGAGTGCAACAAAGGACACTTCTCAGCAATGTGCTTACCACCTGTTAATAGGGTTTAACCAATCCTAGACATCTTCAAGTTTGCCTTAAAAATCCAAATGATTTGTCAAACACCATACATGTCTGAGTATATAATGAGCTGGGCTGAACACCAATAAATGCCCTGGGATGTCAGGCATTTTTGAACCAAACATCACAGGGGAAGAAAAAGAATACCAGAAATACATAAGCCATGAAAATAAAAGTGAACAGAAGGAATAAACATTTTGAAACACACTTCATCAAACTAATCAACCAGTGCCTAAACCCAGCAATTCCTCTGAAGCCTCTTTAATAAGGCCACAAATCTCCCCCGCTGACACAACAGGCACGCTTTTGTTGGATGGGATGTTGAAGACTGGACATCTGTTGCCCAAAGAAACTTTTTGAAAGGGGTAAGCACTGTGGACAACAAGCTAGATTCATCATCTTGTATATAGAAGATTTGTACTTTATGGAAAACCAGCGAAAGTGACATGGTGTCATATAAATAAAAGCTCTAGTCTTCTTCAACTCATGGACTTTGCAGTAGACTGTAATGTCACTATAGTGACTGCTTGATTTATTGACTTGTGTCAGATGTAATAACACACAGTAAGTAAATAAATTAAATCTATAAGGTACCTGAGGTCAGAAATAAGCAATCTCATCATTTTATCCTAATGTTGATGACAAAAAGACTTTAAGTAATTAAATTTGTTTAAACTAAATAAATGATTTTAAACTCTTGAGAATGTCTGCTTCAGGTAATTTTTTAGGACAGTAGTGTTAAAATAATTCATTTTTCCCAAAACATTGTAACAAACTTTATTTGAAATATAATAGCTAAAGAGGAGGGACAGTCAGAGGGAGAGTGAGAGAGAGGGAGGGAGGCAGGAAGGAAAGGGGAGGGAGGAAGAGAATGAATTTTGAGGGTAAGAGAAGTGCTAATTTTAATCAACTGGCAATGGTTTGCATCTATATATAACTCATTAACTGTCATTGCATAACAGAGGATTGGCTTTTATTTGCTCAGTGATAAAAGAAGATTTCCAGTCCTCAGATTCAAAACACCATGAAATGTCATATCTTCTTATGTGAATAATTACTCAGTGGTCAAGAAAAGACAGTCTTTGTCCACAAGTGGCTACCAGATTGAATCAGAATCAAGAGTTCCAATAGACTCGTCTGACTTCCAGAAGACCACATTTTTATCCATTATTTTTCCTTTATTTTTTCCAACAATTTTTGGGTGAACAAAACAGGCAAAATCCCTTTCCTGGTATTCTGGTAAGTAGAAATGATCAACAAAATACACAGTATGTTACATGTTATGTATATTAGATGTTAATCTAACATCTAACATCTAAAATCTAACATCTAACAGCTAAGGAAATGAGAAAGAAGGGACTAGGGCTAGGACACTCAGAAGAAGGTTGCATTTTAGATCAAGAGATTAGGAAATAACTTGTTGGGGGAGTGTCATTTAAATCAATATCTGAAAGAGGTAAGAGTGAGCTGGGTATATAACTAGGAAAAGAGAATTCCAGGAAAGGAAAGAACAAGAGCTAAAGGCCTTGAGGATGAATATGTGATGTGTTTAGTAATACCCAGGAGCACAATGTGAGAAGAGGGGTGGGAAAAGGAAATCATAGAGCTTTCTGAGAACCAAATTATGGAGCACCTATATATTAACAAGACTTATCTTTTAATGTGATTGCAACAGAGATCCATGGAAGGATTTTAAGCAAAATAATAACATAATATGATTTATGCTTTATAACAGAATCTCTCAAGAAGACTGTTAGCCATTCCAGAGATGGATGCAACATTCAATTCCAAAAACGGTTGAATATTAAATTTTTTATTTTCTAAAATTGTACTTTATTGATTATGCTACTACAATTGGCCTTATTTTTCCCCATTAGCCCCTTCCACCCAGCACCCTCCACTTCCTCAGGCAATCCCCTATTATTCATGTTCACGGGCCATGTGTATTAGTTCTTTGGCTACTCCATTTCCTATACTGTATTTAACATCCCCATGGCCATTCGGTAACTACCTGTCTCTACTTCTTAATCCCCTCACATCTTCACCCATTCCCTGACACCCCTCTCCCATCTGGTAACCATCATAACAGTCTCCATATCCATGATTCTGTCTGTTCTTATTTGCTTAGTTTGATTTTTAGATTCAATTGTTGATAGATATATATTTTTGCCATTTTATTCTTTATAGTTTTGATCTTCTATTTTTCTTAAATAAGATCCTTTAACATTCCACATAATAATTGTCTGGTGATGATGAACTCTTTAAGTTTTTTCCTGTCTGAGAAGCTCTTTAACTGCCCTTCTATTCTGTTTTTCTTTATTGTTGTTCAAGTACAGTTGTCTCCATTTTCCTCCCACTGCTCTCCCCCTGCCCACCAACCCCCACCTCCCACCCTAAATCAGACACCCCTTTGATTTGCCCATGGGTCCTTTATACATATTCTTTGATGACACTTCCCTTTTCCTGGGTAGAGCAATCTTGGCTGTAGACCCCTGCTTTTAATGACTATGAATATTTTTGCCAAACCCTTCTAGCCTGTAGAGTTCCTTTCGAGAAATCAGCTTACAGTCTTATGGGAACTCCTCTGTAGTCAACTCCTTTGAAAAACAACGGCTTTTCTCTGGCTGCTGTTAAGATCCTCTCTTTATCTTTAACATTTTGCATTTTAATTATGATGTATCTTGGAGTGGACGTCCTTGCATCCATTTTGTGTGGGACTGTCTGTGCTTCCTGGATTTGTATGTCTATTTCCTTCTCCAAATTAGGGAAGTTTTCTTTCACTATTTTTTCAAATAGGCTTCCAATTCCTTTTTTTTTTTTTAGGGAAACAACTTTTTTAAAAAAGAGATTTTATTTGTATTTATTTTTAGAGAGGGAAGCAAGGGAGAAGGAGAGAGAGAGAGAGAGAAACACCAATGTGTGGTTGCTGGGGGTCATGGCCTACAACCCAGGCATGTACCCTGACTGGGAATTGAACCTGCGACACTTTGCTTCGCAGCCCGCGCTCAATCCACTGAGCTATGCCAGCCAGGAATAGACTTCCAATTTCTTGCTCTTTCTCTTCTCCTTCTAGCACCCCTATGATGTGAATGTTGGGCCTCTTGAAGTTCTCCCACAGGATAAGCATATACTATCCTATTGTTTTTTGGGGGGGGATTCTTCTTCCTTGTTGTTCTGATTGGTTATCTTTTGCTTCCTTATGTTCCAAATCATTGATTTGATTCTTGGATTCATCATTCTACTGTTGTTTCCCTGTAAATTGTTGTTTGTTTTAATTACTGTATCCTTCGTTTCTGACTAGATCTTTTTTTGCTGTTGAGGTCCTCATTAAGTTCCTTGAGCGTTCTTGTAGCCAATGTTTTGAACTCTGCACCTGATAGATTGCTTATCTCCATTTTGTTTAGTTCTTTTTATGGAGCTTTGATCTGCTCTTTCATTTGGGCCATGTTTCTTTGTATCCTCATTTTGACAGCCTCTCTCTGTTTGTTTCTATGTATTAGGTAGAGCTGCTTAGATTCTGTGTCTTGGTGGTGTGGCCTAATGTACTAGGTATCCTGTAGGGATCAGTGGCACAGCTTCCCATATCACCCAAATTCAGTATTTGAGGCATGTGTTTCTGTGGGCTGAGTACACCCTCTTGTTATAGTTGAGCCTTGCTGCTGTTGGCAGATCAATGGGAGGGATAGGCCAGTCATCTGCAAGGATTGGCTGTGACCACTTACCACCAACTTCCACCATCCATGGAAGATAGGCTGTGCAGGGTCAGGGTGGTAGTGCTCTGATGTTGTCTGTAGCTACCCACTGGGTGCACTTGCCCTGGAGTTTCCCAGGTTGTGCAGGCCAAAGTCAGCCCCCAACTGTGTTTTGCCCAGGGCCACTCTGTCTGAGCTATAAAGCAATCTTAAATGGCTGCTAGTTGTGCTGGGCTTGGAGATTCCCAGGTGAAGCTAAGTGGTGAATCTAGGCTGGCTACTGCTAGTGCTGGGCCTGGAGCTCACTGATGCCTGCTGTTGCTTGTTTGAGAGGATTTAGGAAGCTGTGAAGCATGAGCTAAGGCCAGCCATCATATGAAAAACCAGCTTTAGTGGACCTATAAGTTGAGTGGGGTGGAGTCTCTGGGGATCGCCAAGGTGAGTCAAACAGTGTTAGCCAGGTTGATGGAAGCTCAGATATGGCACCAGCTTGCCAATTCTGTGGCTCAGTAGCTCTGTAGGGGGAGGGTTTAGAAAAGGGACAATGCCTTTGCTTGCCTTGATGCCAGAAACTCAGTTTCTCCCATTACGCTGGTGACTTTCAAGCTGCTGCCTTAGTGCTGGAGCTCAAGGGAGTGAGTCTGTGTAGGTGAATCCATGTGTGGCTTCCTTAAGAGGAACTGCTTGGGGCTCCAGAAGTTTCTTCCACCAATTCAACCCCCCTTGGTTGTTGCAGCCAGAAATTATGGGGACTTATCTTTCTGTCACTGGAACCCTGGCTGGGGGGCCAGGTGTTGGGCTGGGACTCCTTGATCCCATGATATCCCCCCCAAATTCTTATCTACCACACATGGGTGTGGGACCAGCCTGTTACACATCTGCGTCCCTCCTACTAGTCTGGATGTATGTCGTTTCTATAATTCTGTAGTTTTTAGACTTCCATTCAACTCAATTTCTAATGGTTTTGAGTGATGGTTGTTCTATATTTTAGTTGTAATTTTGATGTGGTTGTACAAAGAAGCAAGCAAGCCATGTCTGTCTACACCACCATCTTGACCAGCAGTCTTAAAATCTTCAGTGTTAATCAAAAGTGAACTCCAGATTCCTCATTTTATAGTGATGAAATTAAACTCAAGTAATGTTGAGTGACTCCCAAGGGTGTGCTGGTGGTTGGCGGTTAAGCTAAAACTTTTTAATCTGGAGTAGACTGGAAATAGAAGTGATGAGTTTTGTTGATGGGAACAGGAAAATGTACTGATTTATTTTTGGAAAAGCTCATGTGCAGAAGGCTGACAAGATTTAATCATAATTTTGGTTTCTACTTGATCTGGTAATTGTTTGTAGTCATGGCCTAAGTCTCCATTCCTTATTAGTTAGCTCAGTGAAAATGATGTTTCACTTTTGCCATATTCTAGATACTCTTTATCACTTTTAGCAAACCTGGGATCTGAGATATAGGTTTACCATGGAGTAGAAAGGACTAATTTGACTATAAGACTATGTAGGCATGACTCTATGTTTGGTAAAAATCACCTTGATTGAACAAAAGAAGCTTCAGCAGAACTAAAAGCCCATCTCAGAGAGCTGTTTTAGGGAACATGTAGACCATAACCAACTTTCATGTGTAAGGCCATGCACCTGAATATAATCTTGTAGTTATTCAAAAATTAGACCATCTAAGGCAAATAAATTTTCCTTATAGAACATGTTTTGTTTATCTAGACCAGTGATTTTCAACTGACCTATTTTCCCTAGATTATCAAATAAAAAACAAACAAACTATAGTACATTTACACAATGGAATACTACACAGCAGAAAGAAAGAAAGAACTTCTACCCTTTGTGACAGCATGGATGGAACTGGAGAGCATTATGCTAAGTGAAATAAGCCAGGCAGTGAAAGAGAAATACTGTGTGATCTCATCTATGAGTGGAACCTAACCAACAAAACAAACAAGCAAGAGAAATATAACCATAGATGCTGAAATTAAGAACAATCTGACAGTAATCAGAGGGGAGATGGGAAGGGAGAATGAGGGAAAAGGGGGAAGCATTTTCAGGAACATGTATAAAGAACACATGGACAAAACCAAGGGGAGCTAGGATCAAGGGTGGGGAGTATGGATGGCTGGGGTGGCAGGGAGTGGAAAGGGGAAAATGGGGACAACTGTACTAGAACAACAATAAAAAAAAGAAGGAATATACATAAATAAAATCTTTTTAAAAAGTGACAACAGCCAACACAATAGCCATCTGGTGTGAATGAATCAAAATTCTATCTATTTTTTTGTCAAATTGGCAGAAGGTATATTTTGGTGTGCTGCAGAATTTTAGTAATTAGTTTCTGTGTATCATGAGATGAAGAAAGTTAAAAATCACTGACACGGACTAAAATATGGAGTTCTCCTGGCTGGTGTAGCTCAGTGGATTGAGTGTGGGCTGCAAACCAAAGCATTGCAGGTTCGATTCCCAGTCAAGGCACATTCCTGGGTTGCAGGCCACGGCCCCCAGCAACCGCACATTGATGTTTCTCTCTCTCTCTCTTTCTCCCTCCATTCTCTCTCTAAAAATAAATAAATAAAATCTTAAAAAAGTAAAAATAAATAAAATATGGAGTTCTTTTGGGACATAGTAAGCTTGACTTTTACTAGAGGAAGCTACATATTCTTCAAAGATGTCATCCTTATCATAGATGGAGTTGTGGTCCTTCTGTAGCCTGGGTTCTGGCCACATAGATCAGAACTCAATGATGCATGCCCACCTGCCTGCAGTGAGCACAGAACACTGTGGATGGTTTGTCAAAACACGAGAAGAAACATACGCAGAGACAACCAGGTCCTGTGGGGGAATAGGGACAGAATGGCCACCCTCTTTCAAGTGGGGAGAGTACCATGGCCACTCCCTCTAGTGGGGAGTACCCCTTGTCCATACCCAAGCAGAATTTTATTGAGAAAACAGAGTGGATTCACAGTCTGGCAGAAAAGGTCCGAAGATGTAGGCAACTTACAAAGGTGGGGACACAACTCCTGCTGTGATTCTGGGCAAGATTTGGGGTTTTTAACATATTACTTAAAGGGCTAGTTTTGGTTTCCTGTCTGTGCCTTTAAATTCCAAGTTAGTAACATCCTCCAGCAAACAGATCTCACAGGATCTTGCATATTCTGTGTCCCAGGCCTGATCACCTTGGGGGTCCGCTGTTTCTGGTCTGGGCTGCCCCTGCAGGCCTGAGTTAACAGAGAAGACAAAGGCAGCCAGGAGACTTGGATTTCTCACATCTAAGAACAAATACTCAGGCTTTGACAAAGCCAAGGGGGCAGGGGTTGATGTCCATCACCCCTTCATTTCCACAGCCCTGAATCTCTTCCCAGAAGCTTCCAGGTGATCATGCCTGTCTTAGATGATTCCCTCTGTGGGAAATCTTACCCGTCATTGGCTAATTGATCAAGCTTAGGAGGTCAGGCACAGAACAGGCAACATTCATGCCAGGGAAATAAGTTTTGTCTCCTTCAGTGGCTCCTGGTCCGGAGGTCTCTCACTCAGCCTAAGTCACGGGGGGTTACAGCTTCCTGAAACCAGGCAGAGTGGTCCCCAACAAATCAATGCATAAATTCCCATCTGGTGGGACTCTGAGTACCTTTCATTATACCAAAACAACATACAGTTTTAAAAACTGAAAGCACTCAAGGAGTAAGTATCACTGAAAATAAGACCAAGAAAGTTTTAAAAGCCTAGACAAATTCTGAGTTAAAAGAGCACTGTCACAGCCCCAGGGATATGTCAGTCTTTTGAACATTGCCACCATAACCACATCAAGGCATGCAGTAAATGGCTCAAATGAATCAGAATGTGAAATAAATAATTAAGCATCCACACATGCTTTTGTCTTCCAACTTACAAAAAAGAAAGAGGGAAATGGTTAGTATTCTCACATAGGTCTTATCAATAAGACTAAGTTGTCAAAATAGAGCCCTTCAGAAGTAGGACTGCTGCAACTCGCTTGCTGGAAAAGATGGCTAAAGATTTCAGGATGGGTTATAGAACAGAAAGACTAGAGAAAGAAGGATCCTGTCTTCTGGATGTGAGACCAGTGGGATGTTGTGAGGGGATGGATTCCAAAGCCAACATAACTACAATGGAAAGTCTGGCCTCTGCAGGAATTTCAAATGAAAAGCTGATAAAACTTGGTGATTAGCTAGATCAACAGCCAATTGATAAAGGGATAAATTAAAAATGACTAGCACTTCAATCTAGAATGTTAGAGTAGAATCACTTACAGATGCAGGCAGCTGAAATGAAGAAATTTGGATTGAGAAAAGAGAATAAAAATAAAAGCTGCTATTTATTCACTACTTTCAATGTGTCAAGCTCTGTGTTCATTAGCTCATTTAATTCTCTCAACAACCCTTTTTAGTTATATATGTATTCATTCACAAACATTTATTAAAGTGTCTGTTGTGGCCCAGACACTGACTTCTGTAAACATGTCTACCTTTATACATGAAGAAACTGAAATCTAGACAGGTAGGTAAAGTAACTTGTGCAAGGTCCCATCACAGTACGTGGCAGAACTGGAATGTGCACCCAGTGTGAATGGATTCCAATGTCACCATAACAGCCATGGGTTTTAGTTTTTGATTTGTTGAATTCAAAAGCTGACAACTGGCCAAAACAAAAACAAAAACAAAACCCCAGCTGTGACAAGACAAGTGAAAAAAACAAAACTGGGAAGCTATGAGGCTAGTGGAGTAGTTGCATAATGGAGGGACCAGGACAGGAGTCGAGAGCGGGTAGGGAGGAGGGGTGAAAGGGAGAAGCAGCCTTACTACCTGAACACCTCACTGAGGTCCAGTGTTAACACTATGGAGGGTCTAAGGTTATTAAACCAGGTGAAACTTCTGCTAAATTTTCTGGTCTCCAGGATAAGAAAGGATGCTGTAGAGGTAAGATAGCATCGTGTCACCTTAGAAATTCAAAACAACAACTGAAAAGCCCATGATATTGAACATATTAATGGTACATTAAGCTATTCTATTCACACAGACTAAATAATACTGTTATTGATATTATAAATTATTACTATTGTAAGTTGAATTGTGCCCACCCAATAAGATATGCTGATGTCCTGACCTCCAACACCTCTGAATGAGACCTCATTTGAAAATAGGGGTATTGCAGATGTAGCTAGCTAAGATGAGGTCCTATTGGAGTGGGCTGTTTTAAGAAGAAAAGCAGAAATGCAAAGCCACCCCAGAGACATCAGGTGATGATAGAGGCAAAGACTGCTTTCATGTGCCTGCTAGCCAAGGACCTGGAAGGATAGCCAGCAACACTAAAAAGCTAAGACAAAGATATGGAACAGATTCTCTCCCAGAATACCCAGGATGAATCAATCCTACTGACACCTTGATTCTGTCTTATAGACTCTAGAACCATGAGAGAATACATTTCTGTTGTTTTGACACCCAGCTTTATACTACATTGTTATAGCAGCCCTAGGGAACTAATACAAGTACTGACCACACTGAACATTTAAATCATGCTTATGGTATCTCTGAAACTATTGTAGTGCTATACAAAATTAACTTATTTCATTACCAAAACAATCCAATATGCTAAGTACTACTATATCTACTTTTACTGATGAGGAAGCTGAGGCATAGTAAGTTTAGATAACTTGCCAATGGGAGACCTGGGATTGGAACCCATGAAATCTGGCCCCAGAGTACCTAACAGCATCCTCTGACATGTGCTGTTCTCCCAAGACTTCTTATTGCCTTTGATTTTCCGTATGTCAGTACAGATGTCTTCTTCCCAAAACACTGGTAATCTTGAGTTAGGTAATCTTCAAACAATGACAAGAAGGCTTATCTATGCATTGGTGCAGCATTTTGACAAATGTTTTTCACAAAGAGTTTGATAATTGATCCCAGATCTACATTTAAAATGTCCCTTACTCTTATGTGCTTTTATAAATGCAGCCATACCTAGTTTTATTGCAGTTCGCTTCATTGTGCTTGTCAGGTTTTGCAATTTTAACAAACTGAAGGTTTGCAGTAACCTTGTGTTGAGCAATTCTACTGGTGCCATTTTTCCAATAGAGTCAGATGGTTAGCATTTTTTAGCAATAAAGTTATTTTTTAATGAATGTATGTATATTGTTTTATAGATATAATGTTATCGCACACAAAAGATGACAGTATAGTGTAAACATAATTTTTATTGCACTAAGAAACCAAAAAAATTGTGTGGCTTTCTTTATTGTGATATTCACTTTGCTCCAGTACTTGCTTTACTGTGGCGGCCAGAAAGAACCTGCAGTATCTCCAAGGTAGTCCTGTTTTCAAGTGTATAGACAAATATAAGTTTATTAATACACATCTTCTCATGTGTGCTAATTAGTCTGACATGTTTGGTAAAAAATAATAGTAATTTCAATAGTGGAGGTTAAGTTCTACTCTCCATTCCATCCAGAGTGAACCCATGCCCTGCACTAATCACAAACCTCTGTGCTTCCTGGAGGGCAAAGATGTTGCCCTAACAGGCCACAGAAGGGCCTGGAACATAAGCCAACCATTGCATCTGGTGCTCAAATGGAGAAAAAGTCATCTGTTCCACTGCTGAAGAAAATTCTGCCTGTGTTGGATTTAATGAGAAACAATATATCAGAACAAGTTTGTATATATAAAACCATTCATGTTAAATAAACTAAAACTTCCAAGGGATTTTTTACATGTAATTTGGCAATAAATAATTTTTAACATCAACACTAATTGTCTAATCTAGCATAAAATGCAATCCCATTATATAACTCTGTCAATGTCTATCTTTACTTTGTACTGTCCATACCATTCTGCTCCTTTATGCATAAAATTAAGGACTAATCACAATCCATAGTTCATAGCAGAAGATTTCTAGAAGTCAATAAAACTTAATATCTTCTCCTCCCAAATCATGTAACTACCAATGAAGTTACATTTTAAAAATTATTTTTAATTATAGTTGACGTACAATGCTATATGAGTTTCACGTGGACAACATAGTGATTTAACATTTATATACCTTAACTAATCACCACAATAAATCCAGTAACCATCTGTCACCATACACAGTTATGGTATTGTTGACTGTTTCCCCTATGCTATACATTGTGAAGTTGTTCTGTTAGATGAGACCATATCAATGGAGGTTATTTAATAGAGAAGACTATAATGCTTCATGCTGAAATATATGACTTTTTAAGTGTACCAATGAATGTCATTATTACAGAGATGATGTCCCAGAAGAATAAACAGAGAACAAAAGGGAGTGAAATATGAAGGGAGCCATTTATATTACAACTGGGATTGAATTTAAAGGATGAAAACACACAAAAAAATGTGCTATGTTTTGAATGATGTAACTCTAAGAGCAGGAGCCCTTATATAACCATGATAAGCTGCTTAAGTTTAGTTCTTTAAATAATACAAAAATATATATGTGTATATATACATTCATAGACACATAATTCAATCATTTTACCCACTCTCCATCCTTGACATGACAAAGTTTATCTTAGACACAAAGATGTTAAATAAACTTGCACAAAGTAACACAGCTGGTTAATGAACTCATGCCTTCTTACTTCAAGTCCAGGCCTTCTTCTATCGTGAACATAGCTGCATCCTTACAACCAAACACAGACAAATAAATACCACCTAAAGACTTTAGGAGCACCAGAAGTGGTTTCTAAGGTAAACTAAGGTGGGTATTGAAATAAAAGTAAAAAGTCATCTGTAAAACACTTGAGCAAAGTAGATAAGAAAAGGCATAAAATCTTTTCTACAATTTAAAAAAGCTCACTGGTGGCTGGTATACTATGGAAATTACCTAATGAAAGGTGAACTTCCGCTTCTTTAGAACAACTGCTCCTGTACACAGAAATCACTCCCTTATTAAGGAGCCTTATCTTTGTACACTGAAATTTAGGATGTGTCCACAATGATCTTATCATTATCTTCAGAAAAAGGCCAATACGCCATCCTGGCAATGATAAACCTCTGTCAAAGCAAGAAACACATATTTTCCAGTAAAACAAGGTAACTTGGCTATTTTTTTTGGCTCAGCCTGCCTTTTCATCTGCTATTTTCATCACAAAATTCTCATGGTGGGTTCTTAGCCACAGATGCCTCTTTCAAATGAAGTAGGCCTAAGGAATTGTCAAAGTAATTGGGGAAGATGCTACCAATTTTGCACTTCTACATGCTGAAATTTAAAATCATCCTGAATTTGATTCTCTGCCCTGTTCCTGAGTATGGCCTGTGTCCATGAACAACACTGCCCAAATAAGATTTATTTCCATATATGATTTCTTTACTTACTTACTTAGGAAGAATTATTCTCTAAGTAAGATTTGAGAAGACCTATTCAGGACATTTAATCACAATGGACTGACAAAAAAATAAAAGAAAATGCAAGAGGTTATTGATCTGAATATTTGCTTCCAAAATTGAATAAACTCATGTAAAAATTGTATCATGCAGAAATTCTGTAAAACATATGGGAAGCATACTGTTAAGAAAAATACACATAATGTGTGTGAAAACAATTATTCAATTTGGCAGTCAAAATTATTCTTCCAGCAGAAAATATAAAAGAATATAAGAAACATCAAAATAAAATTTCTGACACCAGTTTTTATATACACTCTAATTGGATCAACTGTAAAGTGAAAAAATATGCAAAAAACTTTCACAACATAACAAAGGGAAGTGAAGCTCTCTAAATACATAGTAATTTAAAGAGGAAAAGAACTTCAGAAAGAATCTAAGTGAGCTGGCTCATTTTATCAAAAAGAAACTGAAGCCCAGAGCAGTTAAAGATCTTGCCTAATGCTACATAGTCAGTTAAGGAGAGAACCAGGACAAGGCTTTCATGTCTCTCAAGACTTCTCATTCCCACTTAAAGTAAATGATGGCAGGAAATAAGCCTTTAACTTGCAATAAGATATGAATTGTGTGTACATAGGGATCAGTCCTTCTTTTCCTCCCTGCCTCTAACCCAGCTCAGCTCAGCCAAACCTGAGGATGAGGAAACAGACTGCACAGAAGCAAAGGAGGGTTGTGGGTGTGACTCAGGATAGAAGAGTAGCAGTGTCGTCTTTCTGAGCTACAACGACAGTTAGGTATAATGGATTCGAATTATACATGTTAAATGCTTGGCATCTACAGTACTATGCTTATCTCTTAAAAAGAAGAAAAAAAGAAAAACTTTATATATTTACACAAAAGGAAAAGATCATGTGCAAGCAAGCATGACCATGACTGAATTTCACTCTAACTAACCAATAACACGCTCAGCCTAGAAGATGGGCACATAGCTAAAGGGGGGCCATTTGCATTGTGGAGAGCAGCCCTGAACAAAGATAGCATCAGTACCATCAACTAAGTCATGTTTAGAGGATGCACAGTAGAGCAATGACTCAACGGATGATGCAACCCCTCAAGTATGTGCAGTACAACACGGTAGACAACATGTGCTTTTCTGGAGGATAGCACCACCCTCTCAGAGCATGCACAGTACAGGCACATAATCAACATGTGTTTATTGAGAGGGCACAGAACAACATGTGTCAATCTAAAGCTGATGCAACATTGCATCATACAAGAGTATGAAAGCAAAAGCCTTCAGATAGCTGAGACAGCCAAAGGCAGGTGACAGACAGCCGAGAGATGCCTTGCTCCGCCGATCAACCCTGCTCTAAGTGACTTTGAAGCTGCTATACATTCTGTCTTGCAAGACACTGACCAACTGCCTTCCAGACCCAGACCTGACCTGGACTCTTGAGACTTGGTTTCGTTATTCCCCAATTCTCCTGTGGAATATTATTGCTGATTGTTTCTGAGTGATTACTATTGTTACTGGGTTGTTATAGATTTGGATTGAACCTGTGTTAGTAAACACTGAATGACTAGTATAGTCACCTGTGTTGACTCACTGTAATACCTTGGTGCTGGTGTTGCCTGTAGGGCATGTGGCCCTATAGATGGCCCAGTGGCTTTGGTCCATGACAAAGGCTGGAGGCTGCCTTCTAGGAAAGACTACAGTGGGAATACTTGTAAGGTTAGAGTATTGCTCACAACAGGCATATTTTAAGGCTGCTTGGTATACTTCAGGGCTTGTCACCTGGAATGGAATGCAGCCAAGTTATGTCAAAAACCCCCATGGGTACCAGCCATGGACTCTTCCTGGTTCAAGAGCCTCCATGAGCCCCACAGTGAGGTTATACACACAAGCACAACTGTAGCTGATACAATCAGAGGACAGTGCAAGTGGCTCTCCATATGGAGCTGTATTTGTCAGACCATGCTTTGTTATCCTCAGGTTAAAGTGTGCCCAAAAGTGAAGGCACGAGGAAGAGTGGCATTTGTGCATCCCATAGTGCTGGTGCTATACTGGCCTACATAAAGCAGAGGACTATAGCTTCCAACATTGTCTTTTATATGTTATACACAAAGGAGAAGAAAGATTGTGCTATTCATGATTGGTAAAATCATGCCAATCATCAAAAGCATCAGAGGCATCATATTACCAAAAGTACTGTAGGCACAAAGAAAACTGCAGCAAAAACTTTAAATTAAAAAATATCTTAAATTAAAAGCTATTCAAGCAATAGCTCTGACAGATTGTTATTAAACTTTCTGATGCTGAAATTTGTATTATGACACATGACACCAATAAAAATGTAATTTTTGTTATTTTTTAAAATTTACTGTATTTGAAAATTTTAAAACTAAGCACAATGACCTCAATATTTCATAGAAAATCTTCAATATTTTTTCCTGCCTTCTCATGTGCCTTTTAGATATTCTTATGAATTTCTCAAGATATTTTTGCTTCTCAGTATAGCTTAATATTTCAACTAGTAGGAAAAATGCTATAAGAATCAGACTGCACTGTCAGTTTATGCTATGTTAAGATTAAAGACTATCATGTAATATTTTAGGAATTTTGTTCTGTCTAGAATTTTTGTTTAGGACCTCTTTCTCTTTTTTGGTACAAATGCCAATCACATAACCCTACCTCTCCTGCCAATAAGGTATGTATGCCATCCCAATGGGCTGTCAGAACAATAATAGGCCATAAGTAGACACGAGGCCCAGGAGAGTTGATCAAAATCCTTTTAAAGTTTTTGTATGAACAGCAATAGAAAAAAATCCCTTTCTTATCTTCAGAGAACTTGAGCATAGAGAATCATGTCCATTTAGAGCTTCAGGGGGCCCTCTCTCCTGCAGGTATTCCCTTTAAAAAAATCTAGGGGACAATCTATTCTCTTGCTGTTTCTAGCTTTCACAGGCTGCCCTCATTTCTTGGTGTATAGTTCCTCCTTCCATCTTCAAAGACAGCAGCATAGCATCTTAAAATCTTTCTCTTCTCTGCTTCTATTGTCACAGGTCCTGCTCTCTTACACTCTTGCTTTTATCTTACAAGGACTTCTGTGACTGCACACCTGAATAACCTAGGTAGGATAATCACCCCACCTCAAGATTCTTACCTTGATCACATCTGCAAAGCCATTTTTACCATTTAAGGTAATGTAATATGTTCACAAATTCCAGGGACTGGGACAGAGACATGTCGTAGGGTGAGGTGGGGACATTATTCAGCCTACCACAATGCTGGAGATCAAACAGCACAAAAGGTGAAAACTGAATTAACAATGTGGAGGTCATTGGTGTCCTTGACCAGAGCAATTCTGACTGAGTGATGGGATGAAACACTGATCAGAGTGTGTGAGAGGGCTCTTTATGTGTTGTGGTTGGAGTCCAAGGATAGGAGGAGCTGACATTGCAGGTGACGTCTGAAGGCAGCCTGCTGGCAGAGTTCTCTCTTGCTAGAGGGAAGCTGGCCTTTTGTTCTGGTTTGGCTTTCATTTGATTAAAAAGATGGCCCACCTATATTATGGAGGGCAATGTGCTTTACTCAAAGTTCATAGACTTATAAGTTAATGTCAGTGTTAATGCCTGGCAGACAAAGATCACCAGCAGCACACCTGTATTTGAACAAGTTAAACTTCTTTCTCGTTGCAATGGGAACAACACCTGGGTAACCATGGAATGCCCCAGTAAAAGGGTGTTAGCAAGAACCAATTATAGGATTTGGACTTTGGCTGAAGGATTTGAGGGAGGATCTAAGGAAGTTGGGGGTTACTCTAGATTGGAAAGTGGGAACAATTGTACAATTGGGTATAGCTGAATACATCTCTCCAGGAAGAGCCAAGTAAAGCAACACTAAAGCTCTCATTAGTAAAGAAGTAGCAATTAGTCATTTCAGCCAAGAGACAGGGATGTTTGGTATTTTGGGGTAGTATAATAATCTAGTTTCAGTCTATGCTTAGACAAATTTATAAAAGAGTCTTATTTTTATCTCCTTTTATCATAATCTCAAAGTCTGAGTTTTATATTTTGTGAGATTATTTATTATTCAATAAAAATGTCACATGGCTTAGCTTACAGGTGTCAGTCTGTTCTTTGATTGATTTAATGTTTACTTGATCAACAGGAATAATACTAAATAGAGTGTCAATAATCTTGAAGCTAAAACCTTCAAGGCATAAGAGGAAGGAATACAGCTATCTAAATGACTGGAACCTGGAGTGTAGAGATAGGATCTGATAGTGTGAGGTACAAGATGTGCGTGTTTGTTTATCTGTTTCAACAGGGGGTGGGGGGAGTTGTCCAGAAGCAGCAATAAGAAGTAGGAAGGCACTTCTTCCATCTCCGGGCCCAATGGGAAGGAGGAAACCGGTTCCTCTTAAGGGATACAGGAGAAGCAATATCATCAAGAGGACACTTGATTTTAATTCTAGCACAAGATAAGGAGAATATTCGCTGGAGAAGATGAGAATGTAGGCACAATGAAAAGGTTTCAGACAACTGGGAGCATTAAGAGGTAGGGTTAGAAAAAGGGATATACAGGACAATGTCAGGGATAACCTGCTCCTATAACATATAATGATGGTAAAGCTGCGAGTGATAAAAGGAAGAAGGGAGAGCTGGTGATACTAGAATTGTGGTGATGGAGGCCTAGAGGTCTGCATAGAATCAATCTGCATCGTTGTAATTCTTTGCCAAATTGACTAAGCTGCAAAGAGGTACTCAGAACACTCAGGCCCCATTTAAAATAGGGAGGATTATCTGTTGATAGTTCATTGAAATATTTGTATCATATGAATTTATTTTTAATGATTCATAAAAGCCAAGGAAATTGCTCAGTTAATCCTTTGTATTACATTGTATTCATTTGATATTACATATGGTTTTGGAAAACTCTCCTTCTTTAAAAAATATATTTTATTGATTATGCTATTACAGTTGTCCCATTTTTTTCTCCCCTTTATTCTCCTATGCCTTGCCCCCCTCCCACTAGCATTCCCCCACCTTAGTTCATGTCCCTGGGTTGTACATATAAGTTCTTTGGCTTCTCCACTTCCTACACTATTCTTAAGCTTCCCCTGTCTATTTTCTGCCTACCATTTATGCTTCTTATTCCCTGTATCTTTTCCCCTAGTCTCACCACTCCATCTCTCTGCTGATAACTCTCCTTGTGATCTCCACTTCTGTGATTCTGTTACTGTTTTAATTATTTGCTTAGTTGTCTTTTTTAGGTTAGATTGTTGATAGTTGTAAGTTTCTTATCATTTTACTGTTCATGTTTTTTATCATCTTTTTTTCTTAGATAATTCCCGTTAACATTTCATAAAGAAGGGCTTGGTGATGATGAACTCCTTTAACTTGACTTTATCTGGGAAGCACTTTATCTGCCCTTCCATTCTAAGTGATAGCTTTCCTGGATAGAGTCACCTTGGATGTAGATCCTTGCCTTTCATGACTTCAAATACTTCTTTCCAGCCCCTTCTTGCCTGCAAGATTTCTCTTGACAAATCAGCTGATGGTCTTATGCAAACTCCTTTGTAGATAACTGTCTCCTTCTCTCTTGCTGCTTTTATGATTCTATCCTTATCTTCACTCTTGGGTGATGTAATTATGATGTGTCTTGGTGTGTGCTTTGTTGGGTCCAAATTCTTTGGGACTCTCAGAGCTTCCTGGACTTCCTGGAAGTCTATTTCCTTTGCCAGATTGGGGAAGTTCTCCTTTATTATGTGTTGGGAACTGCCCTGACTGGTATCAGAGGCTGAAACCCCCGCCTAGCTAAGGCTAAGGGAACGCCCTTGGAACTGTAAGCCAGCAAGGAGACAAAAGCTTATCTTCCTGGCAGGAATGCTGCTTCTGCTGCTTTATTCATAACTGAACCCCCAAAATCTTGGTCGGTTAGCCAAAGATGGGTAAGATTCCCCACGGGAGGGAACGACCTAAGCCAGGCACGATCACTTTGGGAGGCCCCCCAAAAGAAGGACTTGGGGGGCTGCAGCAAAAGGGGGGTGATGGACCCTCGCTCCTCGGCTTTGACATAGCCTGAGTTCTCAGCGTCTGGGAGAAAATCTCCTTATCTCTTGGTTACCTAGTTCCCTTGCTCCACCTAAGCCTGAAACAATGACAGGGTGGTGCCGCTCGGTACTGAGAAGTGCGGATTTCCCGGGGGTGATCAGGCCTAAGAAAGAATATGTAAATTACTGTGAAACCTTCTTTGTTTAGAATGCTCTCAGTTGAATGAGAAGGGTCTTAGGAGGAAGTTATTTTGTTCCTCAGTCTTACAGCTCTTTGACCCCAACTCAATAGACCGGCAGAGTTCTTTGTTTTCTATAGTTCCTTACTTCCCCGAATGAGTACTGTACTTTACCTGAATTATTATGCAAAATGAGCCTAATAAAAGCAGGTATGGACGGTAAATCAGCGCGCTCCTCACTAGAAGGGGTGGCCATTCTGTCCCTACTCCCCCACAGAAACTAGTTTGTCTCTGTGCATGTTTTTTCTCGCGTGTTTATCGTCGAGCCATCCACAGTGTTCCGTGGTCACTGCTGGCCGGTGACCCACGCGCAACAATTATGTTTTCAAATAAGTTTTCAATTTCTTGCTCTTTCTCTTTTCCTTTTGGAAACCTTATGATTTGGATGTTGGAACATTTAAAGTTGTCCCAGAAGTTCCTAAGTTTCTCCTCATTTTTTAGAATTCTTGTTTCTTCATTCTGTCCTGGTTGAATGCTTATGTTTTCCTTCTGCTCCAAATTGTTAATTTGAGTCCCAGTTTCCTTCCCCTCACTGTTGGTTCCCTGTATATTTTTCTTATTTCACTTTCCATAGCCTTCACTTTTTCCTCTATTTTGCCACAATACTCAACCATTTCTGTGAGCATCCTGATTACCAGTGTTTTGAACTCTGCATCTGATAGGTTGGCTATCTCTTCATCACTTTGTTGTATTTTTTTCTGGAGCTTTGATCTGTTCTTTCATTTGGGCCATATTTTTTTGTCTTGGCACATCTGTTATGTTGTAAGGGGTGGAGCAACCCACACTGTTGCATTGTGGCACTTTATGTGCAAGAGGGTTCAAGATGGAACAGTGCAGCTTGTTCTGCTCTCAGCTGGTTTTCAGTCAGTTCCCCTGCTACCCACAAGCAAATTGGGCCCTTCTGGTTCTGATTCCTGGGTGGATGGTTTTGTGTACATTCTAGGACCCCATGAGTCTCTCTAACAAACTCTCCTGTGAGCCTGGGAGTTTCTCCTGCCTCCTCAACCCCCACAGGTGTTTTCAGTCAGAGGTTTTGAGGCTTCATTTCCCCATGCTTGAGCCCTGGGTTGTTTAGTCTGTCTGGCTCCCTAGTTGTTCCTCCCAGTTTATCATTACATGAATGTGGGAGCAGCCAGCTGCCAGCCACCAGCCACTGTCTAGCCCAGTCTGCCAGCTGCTACCTCACCTACCTGGTCCTCCAGCTGTCACCCTGTTGCATGTCCTCTTCACCCTGGCTGCTCATCTCCACCCCTCCTACCAGTCTGAATGAATGTTTCTTCTTTAACTCCTTGATTGTCAGACTTCTATACAGTTCAATTTTCTGGGAGTTCTGATTATTTTTTGTTTTTAAATTCATTGCCCTATTGGTTGTGCAAAGAGGCAAAATATATCTACCTATGCCTCCATCTTGGCCAGAAGTGGAAAAGTCTCCTTATGTCTCTCAGAGTTTTCTTCTTTTTCTTTACTGAGTAACTAATTAATTAATTGTGGACTTCATTTGCTTATTCTTTGGGCATCTTAGCATTTGCTTCAATTATACATTCATTTAATTTAGTCACTTACTCACTAAAATAGGTATTATGTGACCACCATAAATAAACCACTATGCTATATACTGTTTATTTATTTCATTTATTTAGCCATGAGTTTTGATGCACTATCAGGAAGTAGAATATAATTGTGGTTAATCATGCGGGTCCAGGGTCAAACTGCATGAAACTGAATCCCAATTACACTGCTGATAATTGGGTGACTCTGTGTAACCACTCTTACCTTCAATTTTTGCATCTGTTAAATGGAGTTAATAATAGCATCTAGATAGATCATAGGTTGTGTCAATGTTAAGTACGTTGATATATGTAAAGTAGTCATCACAGTGACTTCTTGACATGTAGATGATATACCTTACAATATTACTTGCTGTGATTATGGTAATTATTGCTGATTTCATCATTACTATTTTATCTGAGCCATGATAGTATAAAAGAAAAACAATTCATATGTATTTGAATACCAGCTGTAGAACCTGTTTAATATCTTCAAGACTGAATTTCTTTTCCTATAAAAAGCTTACTTCAACAGGACCATGATAGAATTAAATATGATGGGTAATATGAAAATGACTAACACAGACTATGCATATCATAAACGTCAGTTTCCTTCCTTCTTCCTTCCCACTGTCAATTGTGAAACCTAGACATTTTTTTCTTGAAGATGGCACTCTCCTTTACTGGATGCTTAGTCTTTACAGTATACTGCCAAGTACAGACAAACATCTGATGTAACTTGTACTCACCCAAGACACAAGTATTGCAGATAAGAGAGGAAAGATAAGAATCTCAGTAAACATCAATCTGCCTTTGCTGTTACAATTGTCTCTTAGAGTGCTATGATTCAAGGTAAGCACTAGAGTTTTATTTTATTTTATTTTTAAAATATTTTATTGTTTATGCTATTACAGTTGTCCCAATTTCCCCCTGCTCCCTTCCACCCAATCTGCCCCCTTCTCCCACAGTCCATCCCCACACCATCATCCATGTCCATGGGTCATTCATACGTCTTCACCTTCTTTCAAGCAGTCCCCAGCTTCCCCCAACCCTCTGACAGCTGTCAGTCCATTACATTTCTATGTCTTTGATTCTATTTTGCCTGTCAGTTTATTTTATTCAGCAGATTCTACTTATAAGTGAGATCATATTAGTCTTTCAGTGACTGGCTTATTTCACTTAACATAATAGTCTCCAGTTCCATCCATGCGGTTATAAAGGTAAGAATTCTTTCTTTTTTACTGCTGCATAGCACTAGAGTTTTAATTAAATAATCTGGTTTGCCCTGTTAGAGACAGAGCACATATTCTTCTCAGGGACAGAGCAGAATTTTCAAAGCATCATTGGATGGTCTCAAACGATATAACTCTCCACCCTTTCATGCTCTTACTTCAACTGTTTGTTCTGCTTTCCTTCACTTTTCAACCAGCCCAGTGACAATGTCATTCCAGAATGCACATCAGATTTAAGGAAGCATCATGAAGCCATGGGCCATCTAAATGAAATAAAAATATTCCATAGATGAGACTTCTTGGTGCTCGCTTTCTGAATCCTAGTGTTGAAGAAAGCAATCATGTTCACAATCACTTCCTGAGTGACGAATGTTGCAGGTATTTTGTTTGTTACTGGACAGATGGCAGTGACTAGGGAATAGATAAGCAGGTGATCAAAGAAATTAAGTAATCAAGAAACAATTAGAAGCGAATACTGTATCAACCTTAAAGAAGACTTGCACTTGGGGATGTGAAGAAGAAATATTCTAGGATAATTTCTAGGTTTCTGTCCCAGGTGACAGTGTAGGTAGCCATATTGTTCACTAACATAAGGAGAACAAAATGAAGAGAGGTTTGGGTTTTATTTTGTTTTTGTTTTTTCTTTTGAAGGAGGGAGAAATGGAGAAATAATATATTTGCTTTGGTATAGCTGAGTATACTATTCTGAAACTCAAGCGAAACGATTGGCAGTGTCAATTGCAGAGCTATACTGATGTAAATATGGGGCATAGAACAATGAAAACAGTTGAGCACAGCCCAAGAGAGCTTGCTCCCCCTTTCTTCCTTGACTGCCGTTGTTACACAGGAAAGAAATGTGAAGACAAAGAGTAAATGTTCAAACATTTCTTGCTGTCCATAGTACTTTACTCTTGTGAATGCAACCTATATGGCTGCAAAGAATGAAGTGGCCTTTCTGAGCACTATCTTATCCCAACTCTATGCTCTATTTTTCTCTTTTCTCTAGTTAACGAACAGGAGTACCATATCAATATTACATACCTATGTGCTTAACAAGTAAATATTTTAAGATCCAAGATGATTAGCTGCAATAAGGAAAGGTCTTACCTCAACATTCCTGAAGATTCTTTTATCTCACATCCCAATTTCCACCAGTGTTGGATCAGTGGCCCAACCCAGCAGAAAGTCAAACAAAGAAGAAACTAGGTCAAAGTTTAATATTATTCCTTTTGAGCAGAGGGATTATGAGTGATATTTTCTCTCAACTTTTTTCCTACATTTCTGTATTTTTTAAAAATATTACTAATAATTATTTGTTTCTTTCATAATCAGGAAAAAAAGTTTTAATGAAGTCAGTCAGGCAAAAACTTCCAGATGAGCTCAAGGCTCTGGCCTAGTCAATTGAAGGGATTTCAGGAAATAACAGTGGGCTATGCTCAGCTCCGAGTTATTGGATGGGTGAAGAACGCCAAAGCAGGAAACGTCATTAACTAGCAAGTGCTCTCATAGTCCTGTTTCTGTCTTATGAAAAATCGTCTAGACCTCCCAGAAGACCTTGGAACAAACGTAAGCTTCAAAATAGAAATTATTCATCTAATGATTTCTGCAGGCAGTGAAAATGAGTCTATCCTCTGCAGAAATAATTTTCTGAAAAGCAAGTTAAATTTATGACATTACGTCAGTCTCATCAGCCAGGAACTTTGAGTCTATCTAGAAGAGACAAGCTAAGGACCACTTTGCATCCAGAAGAAACTGATGAGCAATGTCAGTACAGCTTGAATGGAGAGTCCTTTATTTTTATTTTCAAACACAAATAGTCACATTTCAGTAAGGAAATTTAATAGCTTGATAATAATAGTTGTTTGGACTGGTGTGTCAAATATTAGCAATAATGCAAAGCAAAAGCAAAAAGTTATTATTTCTAAGGGTTTTCACAGAATTATTAGAATAAAAATAATTGCCATTTTGTTCAAGGGTTTTTTTGCGTGTTTTTTTTTGAGACACAGCGAAACATCAGTTAAAATGAAGTGTAATACTTCAAGAGAAAGAAGGTTATGGAAACCAAATACTGAGCTCATTGTATACAACCAAGTAAGCAGCCCACAGATGGAAGGAAAATAATAAATGCTTTTGCCTATATTTTCAAAAAAATTTGAAACTCTCAAGCACTTACATAGCATGTCTAGGACTTAATACAATATTTACACATGGTAATAGAAAAACTAAAATGAATTTAGTGTGTTGCTGAAAATTATGTAAAACAGTGCATTTCCAGCCCCTCATTAGATGGCCTAATCCACTGGCATTTGACATCACATAAATCAGGATGTGGGTTTGTTTTGACAAACAAGCTCCTAACAAGCATCTTCAGTTCCTAGGAAGATTTTTTCAAATATCAGACATGGTTGCTAAAAGCTTGCTACTATAAAGAAAAATGAGTGCTATTTTTTGCTTTGTGAAGACACCCAGGCCAAATGCTAGACGGTGTTCTGATTTTTTCACTTACAGAAAGTGAATTACAATTAAGGAAGCATTTCTTTCCTCAGGCATATTTCTTCCTGATTTGTGAGCTGTATTATGTGAGCTGTGGGACAGTGTCCACAGAAATCTCTGTGCACACCCCCTGTCCAGTCTTACATTTTTGGTCCTTTTAGTTTGTTTAGATACAAATTTATTAAGGCCTGTGTGTTAGTCTTTTCTCTTTCTAAGATGTACTTACAAGTTTATTTGAAATTATTTCAAGCCCTGAAGGGCAGTTACATTTAGGTAGAAAAGTCTGAAGAAACCTGGAAGAAGAAATCTTGGCAGAAAATGAGTAGCCAATTTTAGGAAGAGGCCGCCTGAAAAGAGGTGACGGAGACACCTTGCCAGTGTGCTGAAAGCTTTACCACATTGCGAGTGCACTGTACGCCACTGAACTGTGCGTGTTCATAGTTACAGTGATAAATTGGGCGTTACGTGATTTTTACCACAATAAAAAAGTATCCCAAGTAAAAGAGAAAGAAAGTTCTTTACCTCAGACTCATGGCATCTCAGAATTATAAATAGCCTCACATATGTCTAGGCAAGTGTTATTTAAACAGCTGGCAGTAACCATTTTGTGGGTCATACAGTCAGTTTGCATGATACCAGCATTGTTTAATACAATATAAAATAAAAGAGAACATCTGAGTGTGTCACCGGTAGTAAGGGCATGTATAGTTTTACAAAACCATGCCTTTGTTTTGTGTGTATACATGTTACCTACTGAGTTATAATGTAAAATGTATTTTTCACCATATGTTATAGTTTAACCCTAAAGGGGCAAAAATAGATTATAAATGTAAGAGTGGTAAATACATGAATGATAATAGAGCCAACTAATAATAAAATCAGATATAAATACCAAGATTATAGGTGTGTCCAATTTTAAAACAATTCAAATACAGTATGGCGGACTCAGCACACCTGTCCTCTGTGCAGCCCACCCCTCTGAAGGGGCCAGCCGAGCTCATCCACTCTGCCCCTGACTGCCCATGCTCCAAATAACTGTCTACAGGAACAGGTACACATATGCAGATGCATCAAACTCATCATATTGTATATTTAAAATGGCTGTGTTTTATTGTATGTAAATTATATCCCAGTAAAACTAATTTAAAATACATATTAAGAGACCAGATCTATATACTGAATAAATGCTTTTTTAAAATATCTGAAGAATAGGAGGAAGTTGAGTAAAATACTTAACCACAGCTGCCATCTGTACTGCTCCTACCACTTTATGTTCAATACATTAGAAGATGATACAATAAATTTTATACTGTAGCTGTGCTAATTGAAAGTTGATAAGTCAAAAGTCCCTTTTCAATATTGTAGTGCATCAGGGTCATTTTATGAAGAGCTATTACTAATGTGTTATGGAAAATTAGAGCATAGATAAATGGGTTGAATACATTCCATAAGTGAATATAAACTTAATTAAAGCTATAATGTAGCTATATAATAAGAATATCACATTTGTTCATGTATAAGGTCTATCCAGAAGGTGTCCAGCCATGTTATATGAAAAATGGAGACATTTACTGAAGATACAAGATGTAAGAAACATTGTACATAGGACAATGATGCCTCAGTCCCCTTCAAAGTAGGTACCTAACACAATTCTCCCAATCAGCCTCTGCTGCCCCATTATATTTTCCTGAATCTCATTGATGATCTGAAATCTCTTCCCTTTCAAAGGTGATTTTAGTTTTGGGAAAAGCCAAAAGTCCCAGGGTGTCAAATCCAGGCTGCAGGGGGCCTGAGTCATCTGGGTGATTTGGTGTTTCATAAAAAAACTCTGCATGAGACATGATGCATGAGCAGGCATGTTGTCATCATGAAGCTGCCAATCACCAGTTGCCCATAACTGTGGCCTTCTGAATCATACAAATAGTTTCTGTGAATGAATGTTCAAGCTTACTGCAAAATTTGATGCAGATTTGTTGCTCTACTCATTCACTTTAAATATGACAGCCACACAGTACACATGCTCACTCAATGGCGCCTACTGCCCCCACTAACTAGGACAGTGAAGTCATCATTGTTCACACATGCTCATTCCATTCCCTTTCCTTGGCCGGCAGCTTACATCAATGATGGGCAAACCGTTCTTGCTATGTTAACAGTGGCTGGACTTTTCCACACAGATCCCATATATTCATACTTATGAGAACTCAGATCATGAGAAAATCTTTTTTAAAAAAGAACTATGAACTGATATTATTTTGTTTATCCAAAACTGGTCACCCAGTTTTCACATAAAATAATATGATTTTTCTGAGTGAACATGTTCTCATACCAATTGCAGGGTAGAGACTCAATTCCCCACATTCAAACGATGCTTCACACACTGGCTAAGTGTCCTACAATTCAACTCAGTTCTTATACTATCTATGTGAAGATGGCAACAGATCCAACAGGTACAGAGCTCAGTTCCACAAGACCAGCCCTTCACACACCAACTGCAAGCCTAGGTGTTGCCTCTGCTTCTGACCAACAGCTTACTATTGGAGGATCCAATGACCCACTCCAGCTGCGGGTGCCAATCACAAGTCCAGGTTGTTGTGGGTACTTCTGACTGACTGGCTATAAAAGAAAGGTTCCCACAACTCCCTCCTCAGGTTTGATTAATTTGCTAGAGTAGCTCACAGAACTCAGGTAACCCATTTACTCAGTAGATCACTGATTTATTACAAAGGATATTAAAGCCTGATGAAGGGATGCATAGGGTGAGGTCCTGAACACAGAAGCAGCTGTCCATGTAGAGTTTGGGACCCAGCATGGTGGCACATGGAAGCACTCTAGTTCCCCGACCCTCTCTAAACACACTCCTTTTGGGTTTTTATGGACACTTCATATGTGGCAAAGTTGATTAAATCATGGGCACTGGTTACTGAATTCAGTCTTTAGGCCCTATTCCATTCTGAGGTCAGGAGAGAAGAACTTGGTTGGCTCAACCAGCCCCCATCCTCATTAGCATAACAAAGCACACTTTTTCTCACTTTTTTTCCTTAATAAATAGTTATGTGCTATATTCATTTTATCAAATAAAATACAAAGAGATATCACAGAGATGTGTTTTTCAAACTCCTGAATTAATTTATCTTTAATGCAGATCTACAGTTTAGAGGCAGAATTAGCTAAGTGTGAATGTTCAAAAAGAGGCTCTTTGACTACCTGTCTTCAAGTTATATTCATTATATAGTTAATTCTTTTACTTTACATTTACTGAGAATGTACAGTGTGGCAGATATCATGTACACTGATAATGGCATAAAGATAAATTAGGTTGGTAATACCAAAGAGCCTATAAAAGACACTTTTTAAATTATTTTTAATCATATTTTTCCATTACCATCGAGTCCACTTATACCTCCCTCCCCACCCTGCAATCACATCACTGTTGCCCATGTCCACGAGTCCTTTTTCCATTTGGCTCAATCCCTCCACTACCCAACCCACCACCTTCCCTCTTACCACTTAGCTGTCATCCTGCTCTCTATTTATGGTCCTGGAGAACGTCCCTATGTGAAATAAGCCAGTCAGTCAGAGAAAGACAAATTCCATATGATTCCACCCATATGTAGAATCTGTTACAGAACTGACACATGGCAGGGGATGATATACTATTACCAAATGGACCCCCCTTCTCCTGGGGTTCCCCTGTACTAGGTTCACCTTGCCTGCCGCCAGAGAATTATAGCTCTCAATGACAGAGATTGGTGAAAAGGAAAGGAATTATTTATTCAAAAGTTATACAGACTTAGAGTAATGACTTAATGTCTTCATTAAAATCCCCAAGTCCCTTAAAACACCCGCAAACACACACAGTGCTTCCTTCCCCACTTTGCCCAGTCCAGCAAGTCAGGGGTGCCATATCTCAGGAAAAGAATAGAAGTTCCATAGCTAGTTGCACCTGTTCTTCCCAGTGATCTGTGCTTGGCTGACAGGCCTCCCATGGTTCCCAGCACCATCAGCTGTGTTGCCGGGATCGCCGGTTCTTAATCCAAACCTATATGGCACCTTCTCAAGGCCCACAGCAAGAGTCCTTTCACCCCATTTCTTCCTGCAATGTCTCCTGCATGCTTCCAAACTGCTAATAGAGAGCTCTTCATTGATGCTACATCTTGCCTCCCAGCCTCCTAAGCTTCATGACAAAGGGAGACCCAAAGCTTCACAGTTTCGACCCTTGCCAAAGCCAGGAAGTTCCAACCCATTTGGCTGCCATACCTGGGTTTAAATTCCAGGGCCAATCTTCGTCTACATCCCCATTTCCAACTCCTCCCACAATTGGCTAGACCTGCCAGCATTCCTATATTTTCTAGCTTATCTGGGCTGCCATAGTTAAGTCTAGGCAGGCATGGCCCTGTGGCATGGAGCAAATCATCTCCATGCTCTCAGGCAGGTGCTGTAACCAGGGAGAGTTGCCTCCCAGTTATATCCTGGGTGGAAGTCACTTCCATCTCCCTGGCTCAAAGCACTGGCCACAGTATTTAACATATCCATGAAACTAATTAAAAGCTACAGATATGTTAAATGACCATTTTAGAGGTTATTTGCAAAACTGTTGATATGCAAAATAATTCAGTGGCCCTGCTCCATGTGTCCCATCACCCAGTTCAGACTTGTGAGGGTGAGGACATCCTATATTTTTAATATTTCCTGGACACCCTGAGTTCTGGACCCCATTACGAATCCCTCTTTGGGGAGGGGGCCTGGCTGTACCCTGTTACATAATGAACACACTGAACTAAAAAAGCAAAATAGAGAGAGACTCAGAAGACACTTTTAAAGGGAATGCTATCTCCAAATGGTTTCATACTGGAAAGATTACAATAACTTAAACATATTCTCTTTCCTCTGTGATTTCATTCAAACTCACTATGCACGTACCTATTTGAAAAGAACTAAACTTATCCATAGAAATGGTATGAATTACTTCATAAAATGAGAAGCAGCAAGATTTATCTTATTTCAAATTATATTTTGGTGCAACTCTTCCAACAGTATAATTATATTTTTTAAAGTTTTGTTAAACATTTAGTTTAATTGATGACTCCATAAATATTTATATTATTTTCTATCCATTATAAATGGGAATATATTAGATATATTAGATGAATTAGGTGTTTGCTTTTTTTTGCATATTATCCCACAGTTTTGTCTTAACCACCTGTGAATGACCTACCTTTTAACCAAAAATAAAATAATAATGATAAAATGGCAGCAATAACAAAGCAATAGTCCACTTTAGCAGCCAAGGGAAACACCTGTACTGAAGACAGAAAAATTAGTCTCTATTCACATGCAAAGATGCCTAAAATCAAACTCAGACATTAGTAACTGATCCAGGATGTCCCAGAACTCCATGACCCATGACTGTCAAAAACCATTGCTAGAAATGAAAAGTACCAGGAATTGTGTTTGCATTGATGAGGTGGGGTTGGAGGAATGAGTTTCCATGGTAATTTGGCAAATATAGAGAAGGCTTGAAAAACTAGAATGGAAGAATCCATACAAAAACTAAGTCCCAACATACCAGTTGAATTTTTTAATGTGCAAAGCACTTAGAACAATTGTTTTTTCTTTCAAAATCAGAAGGAAGCATTCATAACTGAAGAAGCATGATATAAAATGCTTATACTTTTTAGATGGAATTATGCCAAGAAGAAGAAAATTTCAAAATAAAATTTTAAATGCAAAATGGTCAAAAGCTACTCTTATAAGGTCAGTTGGTGGAGGGTCCCTCCCGCCCTCTCCAATTGTCAAACACAGGACCATTCTTAGAATCCTCCCAGAGTGATGTTCTTTGGACACACCTGAAGATATTTTGGAGGTGATATTTTTATGGTTCATTTACAAACAGATGAGAAACCAAAGCAATTTATTCTAGTTTCAAGATATGATGGTTACATAATAAAAATATAATCTGACATCTGCACATTTCAAAATATTACATATTTGACTTGGTTCCTTGTTGGGAAAAATATATCTTTGAAATGTTTTTACATTCTTTTATGCTCACATCTACTTCCTTGCTTCTCATCCCCAGCATATCTTCCTTCCCTAACTCCAGTGGGACTGTCTTCTTCCTAAATTTCTTAGGGCAAAAATATAATAGTCATTGGTTCCTACAAGTTAAAAGGAAAAGAAAAAATACCTCATTTTACAATTATTTTCCAGGATCACTTTTCTGCAAATGCAGGTTTTTTGGTAGTCTTAATTTTTAATAGCTAACACCAAAAGTTTCTATGTACAAGTCATTTTCTAATATTTTAACATATAATAATTTGTTTAATTTTCACAGTCACCCTAGGAGGTACTAGTATAATCCCATCCTCCAAATGCAATTTTGGCACTGAGAAATAAAGTGACTTAATCAAAGTAGATGATAGAATTGGGGTTGAAACTGGGGCCTTATTGCTGAAACCAAAGGACCTGACACTAAAATGAGACCATCATAGTATTTTTCTCTATAGTTTTTTTTTCATTTTTATGTGTTTTTGAGCAAATAATATTAGGCTTCCTCACAGAGCTCCTCCAGAGACCAGCAGAACTAGCTGGATCAAACTTGTCCCAGAGGCTGGAGCAGGTGCAGTTAGTGGCTAAGTGACACTAGGCTGACCTTGGGGCCACAGCAGAACCAGGGTTTTTGGAACTCAAGTAACAGAGGTGCCAGTTGTCTCCCATCTGGAACTGTTTCAAAAACAAGAGGTCCATCAGTGAGAAGGATTCCGGCCTATGCCAAACGGGGACATGCACTGGACTTACCAATCAAAATCTGCCAGATTGAAATTATTTTCTTTTGTTCTGCCCTTTTTCATGTTCCTTATCTTAGAAAGTTCCCAAGGCTCTCCAATGAGATCCACTGAATTAATATTAATGAATATGCATAGACCCTCCTTACCTGATTTTTTAAACTTACTTCGAATCTTTATTTGGGAAGATGGATATGCGCTTTCTCCGTATCTCCACATTGGGTTGCCTCATGAATAAAAAATCTGCAGTTCTCTGCAAAAAACCTGTTGCTTCACAATTTGGTCTCTCTGTATTTGATGGGAAAGGATGCGCCAACTTTGGCTGGTAACAGGATTTGAGCACTGGCATTCTGACTTGAGTCAGTGTACTTGACCCCTATACTTTTCACAAGAAAATCAGAAAAATATGAGATGTTACTGAAAAAATAAATAATCCCATCTGCATAATATGTGTATTAGTCAAAATTATATATATGTGTGTGCATATATATATATATATATATATATATATAATATATCTTTGAGTCCAACAGGAAGTGATCTCTTCCAATTTCCATTGATATAATTTCCAACTGATAAAATTCTAGTTTCCAATCTGAATGGCTAAATTCAAGAAACACATGTCTTAGAACTATTATTTTAAGTATCTTTTCTGGGTTTCTCTAAACATTACTACCTAGTACTCCATATAAAGAACTTCTATTTTTACACCTGTTTCTACTATCTTTACCACATCTATTATAACTTTGTTACTTCCCTTAATACTCTTTCTCATATTCATTTAACCTTCACTCACTTTGTATAATAAATCTCAAGAACACCCTCACTTGGTGGTCGGAGTGTATATACATTATTAAGTGCACACTGATTCACAGTGCACACATTATTGTTAACACTTGTTTAATATTAGCACTTTTTAATAAGGAATATTCATTAGTGGTAAAATTTGATGTTTATTAGTAGAGACCATTAAATTTCCAGTTAAACCTAATGCTGTGGTCTTTGTGGTTCCTTTGGAGTGCACTATAAGCATATTGCACAATGCAAAACCCAGCTGCTTGTCTTGCCTATGCAGTGAAGTATAATTCTTTGGGAAGCAGGATATCTGGTTATTAATATATATCCATGCTCTGGTTACACGCTCTCATATAAAGTCTTTGTCGACAGATGTTGTACAATCTTCTCCAGACTGTAACCACATCTGGTACACAAAGAAGGCCATCACTGTCAGTACTTGAATGGAGCCATTATATTTGCCCCAAATGTTCTATCATATCATCTCAAGTCCTACTTGAGACAAAGTTGAGACATTTCTTAGTCCAGAAAATATTTCCAGCATACTTCGTCTCTGGTAAAAGGGGAAAAGAATCACTGGAGTTTCTAATGGGCATGCCCATCCTTTACTTGAATAAGTAAACATCAGCGTGGCTTTGAGTGAGCTACCTAACCCCTCTGCGCCACAGTTTCCCTATCTGTAATGAGGATAGAAATAGAACTCCTATCATATGGTTGTTAGGAATATTAAGTCAGTTATTATGACTATTAAATTAGTTAATGTATGTAAAGCATAGACTAAGTGACTGAATTTTAGTGTGACATCTCTATTTTATTCTCTATTTGTTGAGATCTATTGTTATGAGAAAAGTAGATACATTTAGTCCATTGTTTTCTAAAGCTAGAAAAAGATTGCTAAGCACTGTAAAGTATTTGTATTGCACCAATCTGGGTGTGTTTTTACAAGGTTAAGGAACAACTTGAACTTGTACAGGACGTACATTTGTTTCCATTTTGGTTTGTTGGCCTTCTGGGCATGCTGGATTTGAAGGTGGTCAAAAAAACTGGTCCCTGGAGATTATAATTTACGAGAAAAAATAAAGAAGTTAGTTTCACATGAAGAGTTAGGAACACAATTTTGGAAGTAAAAATTATTTATTTTGTGAATTCAGACCAGCAATATTACAGTAATTATATTTTGGAAGTATCCAGGAGTTCTTTCTAATTGATTGTTTTTTAAAAACCTTGTCAAGATCTATCTCCTCCAGATTTATAGAACCTTAAATTAAGTAAATAAATATGGCTATGGAATAATTTTGTGTGACCAAAATCAAGATAATTTTGTTAAAATGCATTTATAACTATTTTGTATGATACTATCATCGTATATACATGACATTATTCATTTGTCAACACCAACAGAACTTTACAGAACAAAAAGTGAACCTTAATGTAAGCAAATAAAAAATAATAACTTAGAATGTCATGGGATCCTGGGAAGGAATGACCACTGTGAAAAGAGGATCCAACCGTGTTGCAGCTATATGGTGGAGAAGAACTCTGAAAGGTTTGGAGACTTGCAGTCCCTTTAGGAATTTTGAGAATACATGAAATCTGGAAAACTTAAGGGGAAATGCAGTACACATAAGCACTGGACTCTAGTTGTTGTTTTCCATCTGAGTATAGGTTAACAAGGTTGATGCTATTACACACGTGTACTGAAATTGAACAATTAAGTAAATGGATGGTAACAGCCAGGTTTGTCACTATTGGAGTGGGAATTTACAGATAAGCAAGGTGAAGAGCTTTGAAAGACCCATGTGTGATAGATTGGAATGTAAGACATCAATAAGAAGATGTTTAGTACAGTATAGATGCAGATGATTACACATAAAAATATTTATAGGCACGTATATATAGATGAGTTAGTACTGTATATGCAAATATATTACTTTGCTCTTTGTAAGATTACAGTTCCTAACAAATGACACCTCAGAGGCAAAGAGCATGCATAGAATCCGGATCTTGGTTTCTAATAGTATCCTTCGATAAAAAACATAAATGTTTGATTCTAAGACTGTGATAGAAAATATACAAGAGGAGCATGGAACATTTTGTAGTGCCAGAAATTAAGAAAAGTTTTTTTTAAAGAAAGAAAACAAAAACTCACATTAATGGGGAGGGGGGATGCAAAGAGGCATAGGAGACAAAAAGAAGAAGCCCCAGTGGCCAAAGCTGGAACAATTTGAGCAAAAAGAAGTACTGTTGGGCAATTACCCCAAACGTAAAATAAATGTTTGTAACTCCATATTTATATAAATGAGTGACTGAATAAATAAATTTATGGTAGATAAGATAAATTCATCCATGTAGGAAAATTCCAAAGAAGCTATGTAGATAGTCCATCCTTAAGGGGGGGAATATAACTCCCCACTCCTTAAATGTAGGTTGTGCATAGTGACTTCTTTCCAATGAGCATAGTATGGAAAAGGGGGAAAAATAGAAACTTTACAATAGAGAAGCTTGACCCACACTATTTCAGACAGGTGAAGAAGGTGAAAAATCATGATGCTGGTATTACCCGTCATATGATGTGGCAAGAGTAGCATTTCACCTCTGTTCTTCTTTCTCAAAACACATAACTACTTTTTAAAAATTAGAAAAGCATTCTACAAAATGTCTGCCCAGAACTCCTGAAAACTATCAAGATCATCAAAAACTGTCTGATAAACTGTCACAGCCAAGGGGAACTTAAGGAGAAATGACAAGTTTTTCTAGTGTGGTATCCTGGCAGGATCCTGGAACAGAAAATGGACATTATTTAAAAACTAAGGATATCTGAATAAACTATGAAATTTGGTTAATAATGTGTTAGTATTACTCAGTTAATTTTATCAGGTGTACAATGCCACTTAGAATAGTAGAAAAAAATTTGTTCAGGGTATATGGGAACTCTCTGTACTACCTCCTAAATTTTTCTATAAATCTAAAATTGTTCTAAAGAATAAGGCCTATTTTAAAGGCTGTGGTACTAGCAAATGTGATCAAATGTAGAGTTTAGTTTATGCCTGGGATATTTCTTGTACTGGTTTAGTGATGACTTGTACCAGCTTTGCAGGGAGTGACCCAGCTGACATAACATCAAAAATGTCATAGAAAGAGACCACACACCTTTGCATTACTTTACATGCTCATGGGAAATGAAGACAAGTGATATAGCCTTATGTGGTTTTATCTGCAATAGTTGATAGATGTAGAGTCTGGGAGCAGCTAGTCATATTTATGATTATTGATGTGATAAAGGAATTTCTTAATTTCATGTTTGTTTTCTAAAAGAAAGCTCTGAAGTTATATGAGTTTCAGGCCATACTTAATAATCAGGTAGTTGAAAGAAAGAAACATCACATAAATTTAAAACTCATAAATAATTTTAAGTCATAATTTAATCAAATACTATTATCCTTAACCACCAAAGTTTGTAACTGTAGTAGAATTGATAAAAATTATCAAATAAAGTCATTAAAATTTATTTATTTATTTACTTACTTATTTACTTTTAGGGAGAGAGGAAGAGAGGGAGAGAAACACTGATGTTAGAGAGTACATCAGTTGGTTACTTCTCACACGTGCCCCAAATGGGGACTCTCCATCAACCCAGGCATGTGCCCTGACCAGGACTCTCAGTGGTGACCCTTTGCTTTGCAGGATGATGCCCAACCAACTGAACCACACTGGTCATGGCTAAAATCATTTTTTTACATTCTTTTCCTGTATATGTTTTCCTAGAGAAGGGATAAGGGAACACTGGTATAATCAAATATAAGAAAGCCAGAAATGGGCTTTCTGTGAACTCGATTATCAGCCACTATGCATTAACAATTAATTAATTAACAAGTAATAATATGTTAAATAAGACATTTGAGTATTATTAAATCATAATAATGTAAGATAATTCTTATTCATTTCTATCAACTTAATTGTCTAGTGACTTAAAGCTGTTTTCAGAGAAAGTTTCACTTGTTTTATTGAAACAAAGAAAAAACATTTATCCTCTACCAGTGGTGTACAATCTTTGGGTGTCTCTGAGCCACACTGGTGAAGAAGAAGAGTTATCTTGGGCCACACATTAAATACATTGTGACATGTAATCACAAAACAAATATCATAATATTTTGCGTAAACTTACAATTTTTGTTGGGCCACATTCATAGCCATCCTGGGCTACATGTGGCCCAAGGGCCACAGGTTGGGCACCCCATTCCAACATAGCATCCTTTCTTGTTAATACATTACAGAAAGGGGAAGGGCTGCTTTCATTAAAATACTTCTTCAAGGACCACTTTACTAAGTGTTTACTGTGTGACACTGTACTATATGTTGAGGATCATAGCTGATGAAAGCATTCCTGATTTAAAATATCTCACAATCTGATGGGCTCGGCAGACATGCTAGTAAACTCCTATATGTGAATCTAAAACTCTTCTGTGTAGAAATACAGTGGGACAGATTACTGTCATGAAACAGGAGAACAACATGACTTTGCTACTTGGTAACTCTCAAGCAAGAAGAATAGGGTGATTTTAAGCCCTATGTCATCCTACAAGTAATTTGGTTATTAAGGATTGAGGCCAGAGAGTTAGACAAGGACAATGTCATGGAGAAACTTAACACAGATTGTAGAATGGGACCTTATCCTGCAGATGATAAGTTACCAAGCAATTTCAAAAAGGGAAAACTATGGCCATATCTGCATTTTAACAAGATCAGTCTGATGGCTCTATGTCATATGGGTTAAATAATCAAAGAATCAAGGCAGGAAGATCAATGAGGAAACTTCTGTATCCTGCAGAATTGGTGAGAAGGGAAGGAATTCAAGATGTATTAGAAGAAAAAATAATGGGGGAAAAAAGGGGAAGGATCAAATCAAGGAGCATGTATAAAGGACCAATGGACAAAGGCAATGTGGGGGGATTGAACATGGTGGGTAGGGGTGGTAGAGCAGGGGAGAGTAATGGGGGAAAATGGGGACAACTGTAATTGAATAATAATAAAAAGGAGAACTGAAAAATAAGAAGAGAAATCAATTGGTTGAATGCAAGGGTTAAGAAGAGAAAAGGTTAATTCTCAGATTTTCAGCTAAAGGAATGGAGTGTAAGATTATGCCACTAAAGAATATTGAAGGAGAAATAGTGAAAAATGAGCGGTTGTGGATTCAATGTTGATTTTCTTTATTTGAATTGCTTCTGGTGCATTCATGTGAAGTGGTCAACAGTCAGATGAAGCTACATATAGTTCAGGTTATTATAAGCCTTCTCTGATTAACTTAACCAGATGAAAGTTCTTCAGCTAAGGTGTGGGGGGTAGGTGGAGAAGGGATTGAGCAAAAAGGAAAAAGGGCTCATGGACATGTACAAACGTGCAGAGATGGAGGGAGGAGGAGGCATGAGGGACTAAAGGGTAATAAAAATACAATAAAAATTATTAAATAAAAATTTTTTTAAAGAAAGTTTATCACACAGAGATTCCCTATAATATTGATAACAAATGTTAGTATGTCTCTTGACACAAACCTAAGTCTGCTTTATAATTTAGTTCTTGCATGCCTTTGCTACATTGGCAGCCTCTTTGATGGAGGAAATGTGTCTCAGATTTGTACTCTTACCTAAAAGGGGTGCCAGGCATGCAATGGGTGCTCAGGGATCATCGAATGAGTGAATAAATGCATAAAATATTTACAGAGTTGGTGTTAATTATAAATAATAAATATGCAGGTTGCACAGTTTTGCTAATTACATTTACATTTGAATTTATGTGTTATTTTATATGATGCTTTATTTTAATGTGTTAGCATATCTAACAATGTTAATAATAGCTTCCACATTTCCTTCTTTTCTTAAATTCTTGTTAGCCTGGCCAGAATGCTCACAAGAAGAGAGAGCACAGCATGTCAATAAAGAATCTTCGATTCTCATACATGGTATTGGTTTTCCATCAGTTTATATACTCCAATCTCTGGGTATATCAACTGGCATATGTATTTCTTTGCTGCAATGATAATATCCTTACAATTTATTCTCTGGGGACTGTTTTCTTAGGAACTAAAGTAACAAGCTCCTGATATCAAAAGTCATATAATCATTTAAGCCTCTTTGTTTGTATATACTATTTCCTAGATCCCTGAAGTGGAGCTAAAGAAGGATAAAAATAAATTTATGAGAATATTTTAATCATTATTATTGAATAACCAATCTTTGTTTAATTTAAAAGGTTGCTGAAGTTCCTAGGAAGGAAATATGTCTTGCAAGTTGAACTTTACAGACCACCCCTTAAAGAGAAATAAACATGATTGGGATTTAATTTGAGGATCTAGCTTAATTGATCACAGATGTAGGTAAACTACTAATTGAAGTCAAGAGTATGATGCCATTTTAATAACTTGCTGGTTCAGCTCATGGTTTTCTGGCTATTATTTAGCCTTTTGAGTTTTTGGTTAATTATTTAATGCCTACCCCTGAACCTGTGGTTACAATGAAGTTCACTTTATTTTTAAAAGACTGTCTAACTCCATGTTTGCTTCACTTATAAATTGAGTTAGGTGACCCATAACAAACTGTTCTGAAGACAAGAGGAATGAAAGAACAAACTTCAGTTGAATGCCTGCTTTGGAGCTGGGTGACAATGGGTCAGACTTGGCCTGACTCGACACTCTGGCCACTCTTTTCTCCCAAAATATTCCCCTCAAAACATGGGTATGATGCCAGTGGAGGCTAACTCCAAATGTATGAATTTACTCCCTTATACATCTATAGCTATTTTACAAGAAAGAAGCTTAAATTGTCCAGGTTTGTTTCTAGAATGTGCATTTTCTTGGTGAGCATTCAATCAATCCAATTGTACATTTCAGTGCAAGTCCAATGTAAGTTCTATTTCTCTTGGGACTCCTCCCTAACTTTCAGACTCCTTCAGCCCCTGGTGATTTTCCTTCTATCTGCACATATGCTTTCATGAAAACATTTTTTTTGTATTCATACTCTGTCAAGGACAGTGGTAGGTTCTGGTTATACCAAAATATATTTCAATCTTGAGCTCACTAAGGTCTGAGAAGGGCAAGAAGACAGAAAAGTTCATTGAGAAAAAAATACAGTGACATGATTACTATTACAAATTATGTATTTGTTGTTGGTATGCATAAGTAGGTGAAAGTACAAGGAGAATTACTCAGAAAAGTTAATTTAAAAGTAACAAATAAGCTGAATAAGGGTAAAATTTTCTCAATAGGGTTATCACTACAATTATTAGTACAACATAAATTATAAAATTTTATTAATAATTAATAACAATATTGTTAGAGATATATCTCTTAGATATTGTTTTAAGTAAGTTCATGTTTTTATACATTAATATTAAATTTTGCTAAAATGGGAAATAGATGAGAATCATTTTTTTATTTTTCATGTTTATGAAAATAAGAACATGTGGTCTTATAAATAATCAGATGGAATAGAAAATAATTTGTAATACTAATACTTTTCAAAGTTTTGAACCACTGCTGGGTTTCTGGGTCATATGGGTCCCAAGTCACTTAGTGACATCCATAAAAAAGTAATTTTAATGAGTTATCAGCTGACAGTTCAAGTATTCCTTCAAATTTGTTAAAAGCAAAGAATGGGGAGCCACTTGACTTTTAAAGATGATTTAGAAAAGTTTATGTCCAGTTACAACATTGCCAGAAAATATGATCTATAAATATTTCCATATTTCTGCACTGAAAAACTTTCTGAACAAATACCCTATTAGCAACCCTAGTAGCAACCTACCCTATTAGATTAAGGATGACCTAATGGCAAACAAGCATTGAAAGTTATAAACTGCTAGAGAAATTCAGTGACATCTCCTCTGGATGTTTACATTCTAAGAGTTGAAAAATTAAAGAATATCCCCCCTTCTGTCCAGAGAGGATTTGTTTACATTCTAGAGCAAAGGTTTGTATCTCTGTCTTCAGAGTGGAGAGGGTCATCCATGTCAGCTACTCTGTGTAAGCTCTCCTATGGTACAAACTCACTGTGTGTTCAAGTGACCTCTGCAATCATTGCATCTCCTCATGGGGCATTTTGGAAGAAAGAACTGATGATGCAAGATTTTCTGTACATTCATCGCAGCATTGTTTATAATTGCCAAGGTTTGGAAGCAGCCCAAGTGCCCATCAGTAGATAAGTGGTTAAAAAAGCTATGGTACATTTACACAATGTAATACTAGTCAGCCGTAAAAAAGAAGGGCATCTTTACTTTTGTGACAGCATAGATGGACCTGGAGAGTATTCAACTAAGTGAAATAAGCCAAGCAGAAGAAGACAATGCAATATGGTTTCACTTATTTGTAGAATCTAATGAAAAAAATAAACAAACAGAAAAGAAACAGACTCATAGATAACAAAGAACAGACTGACAGCTGTCAGATAGGAGTTGGGTCGGGGACCTGGGTGAAAGAATTAAGCAATAAACAAACAAACAAACAAACAAACACACACACACACAGACAAATGTATGGTGATTACCACAGGGAAAGCGGGTAGTAGGAGGTATGAGAAGGCCTAAAGAAGGGAAAAAATGGTGATGGAAGGAGACTTGACTTTGGGTGGTGAACACACAATACAGTGTACAAATGATGTATTACAGAATTGTACACTTGAAACCTATATAATTTTATTAACCAATTTCACCCCAATAAGTTCAATAAAAGTTAAAAAACAAAAAACTCAAAATAGTAGCAAACAAATAATAAAAGATTTTCTGTAATTACAGGCATGTCTCTTGGTCTTTAGATCTCATGATTCTGTGTGCGTGTACATGTGATTGATAAGGAGATGTGTAAAACTATGCAAGTGGAGGAACATCAAAGACCCTTCACAGTTTCAGACTCCACAGAGGTTAATTCACTTTTACAAGTCCAGTACTTCTAACTGCTCCTGTTTTGAACCCCTGAAAGTTTGGACAGTACAAAAACGAGTGTGCCTTTTTTTGTAAAGGGGAAAAGGGGCCATTGTAAAAGTAGAGGCAGAAGTGTAATACCTAAAACTCTATTAGAGGCAGATCAATTTTAACAAGTGACAGTATATCCTTTGCAAAGTTCATGCGCATACCAGTTTGCATACAATGGAACTATTAAACTAAAGTTAGCAAAAAATCACAGAGAGATAATTTTAGGTAATTCTATATATAGAAAATAAAAATTACAAAGTTTTATAGTTTGAGTTTATTTTGTATATTTCTGTATATAAATAGAGTATGTTAAATAAAGTATATTTTTATATATTTCTGTAATTAAACTGTTAAGTAAGAAAATAAAAATTCAGAACAGTGGCTACTTTTTGAAGGAAAAGGAGATATAGAAGGTATTTAGGGCAGCTTCAGAGATATTGGTAATGTTTTATTTTCTAAATATCTATTTTATTGTTTTGTAAACTATAAAACATTACATTTCTATGTACAAAATATACTATAATTTTTTAAATCAATTTGTAAATGTAAACTGTCAATATCGCAGCTGAGTAATAATTAAGAGGAAGTTAGTAACATCTGAGTGCCTATGTTACAAAAGACACAGCAAATAAGGATGTTTGATTTATTAATTGACTCATCTGCAAATATTTACTGAGCATTTATTACATGCCATTGTTCTAGGTGTTTGGGAAACTTACTAAAACAGGGTGAAACGGAGGAGAGCCGCTAAAGGTCATCGCAATCACCCAGACAGATGCTGGCTGTGGCTTTTACAAGGGTGCTGGCAGTGGAGGTGAAAAGTCATCTCATAGTAGTTATATTTTAAATGTAGAACCAACCAGATTTCCTGAAAGTTTAGAAGTAGGGTATAAAAGAAAAAATATTCAATACAACTCCAGTGTTTTACCTTAACAACTGGAAAAATGGAGTTTCTGTACAGAGAGAGGTTACAGCGTGGATGAAGTGGGTTTGATGGGAAAAAAATTACTATCTCTATTAGACACCCAAATGACACTGGATGTGTCAGTCTGGGGTTCAAGGGAGAGCTATTTGAACTCCAGATGCACTGCTTACCAAGCCTGTCAACTAAAAGCATTTAATTCTTTTTTGAAATATTCATTTGAGTTCTTTTCTTGAGAACTCTTGATTGAGGTAACTCAGACAAGGAAACCAAACATTGTCTTTTGACTCAGAACTACATAAAGAAAACAAAAGGTTGTTTTTAATGGTAAGATATAAAGTTTTCTAAACACATAACTTCAGCACAAATACATAAGTGTGCATGCATGCATGTGTATGTTTACTAAACGACAGTGCTAATCTGGTTTTGGCCCTGATTTCTAAACCTCCTCAGGGGAAGATGTGGAAACATTAGCTCATAACAACTGAGGAAAATGTCTTTGTCACCTTCTAACTCTGCATTGTCTTTCCAAGGACCTCTGTTGTGACCCAGGGCATAGTGAGCTGAAATAGATATTTTTCTCCGGCATGATTTTTAATGCCAATTACAGAGCTGTTTTGGTCTCTCTCTGTTTGTAAGTGATCAAATGTCAGGCTTTAAATAGAGAGCCAATTATTTCTTTGGCTTTAGTTATCTCTGTTCTTAACTACCGGTCCTCAGATTAATGTTCTGTCCCACGCCAAACATTCTCTACAATAGCAGTTGCAGCTCTGTTTCTCAGCTCTCAGTGCTGTCTCACAGCCAGTCTGGGCATCTTAGCTCTGTATGAATTAGGCAGCCGTAATGGGGCACATTTTACAGGTGTTCTAGTTGTTGTTGTTCGTTTTTAAAATAAAAAAAGAGTAGCTTCCACAAGGTTAAACTAACTGAAAAAGTCTCCCACTTTTGGAAAAGTCATGGTCTTTATGTTACTTCACATGTAACATTAGAAAATATACTCCTGGCTATAGAACTCAGGATTTTACTACCTAAATATATCCTCTTTTACAAATACTATGACAATAATTTTGTGAAGTTATCACAAGTCTAGGGTATGATTTTCAACTTTGCACATTAATTAATTTTATTATCAGTTGGCCCAGATGTCAGATTCATTCTATCAGGACAGGCAAAGTTAGAATACCAATTTATTATTTTACATGAAAAATATAAATTCTAAGAGTGAAACTATAGTGTCCTCTTGATTCTCTATTCTACTATCTGTAGGAATTTACATAGACAGTCAAATTTTTACCAGAACATTGCTCAGTAGGTAGAATACTATTGTTTTGAGTAGGGAATTAATTGCCTTTAATACCTAAAGTTATAAAATTACATATCTGAGAAACAAATTAGAATTAGAGGAAACTTCCCCTAGATTATACTTGGCTGCTGACAAATTTTTAATCTCTGACTCTCCTTTTTCTAGCACTCACAGAGACTGTCACTCATCTTATTATGCATTACTACCTTGGATGGGTAACCGTATACTTTTTTATGTCAATTGTATTGAAGTAATATTCATTCAACAATTTTGTATATGTATTGTACTCTGTATTCATATTGTGTTAAGCATGAGAGATGAAAGTGAAAAAAAAGTCCAGGCTCAAAAGAATACACAACCTATACTAGAATAAAAATTATTAAATAAATGGTTTTAACTCATTGTGGTAAATAAGTTTTCAGATATGGGCACAAAAATCAGTGGTATCAATGAGACATCCATAACTCTGTTCTAAGAATGTTTCAAATACATAATAATACTTTAACTGCATATTGAAGAATAAGCAAAAACATGTCAAATAAATAAGTGGTAGAAGATAATTCCTAGTAAGAATATGATGACCTCACATACTAAACTGCATAAACTAATTTGGTCCTGGTGGATCACAAGGTAACAGAGGAGAAGTACAACAAGCAAAGCTAAAAACTCAGGCACGAATGTCTTTCCTTGGTATGAGGATAAGATCCACTGGGGTATTCAGAAGGTCTTTCACGATCCAATAAATTGTAACACTGAGTATTTTAAAAGCATTACAGGGCTTACATATGAGTAAGAAAAAGTCAGGAATAAAGCAAACAAATAAATAATTGAGAAAAGTGAACTAAAACTTGAAAAATAAGAATAGTCAATAAGCAAACACAAAGGCTGGAATTTCCCTGACACCTGTACCCAGAGACTATGACATTTCTGAATTAGACAGATCTGGTTGAAGGGTACTGAAGTCACAGATTCATTGTACCACCAGAGTCCCGGAAGATGTAAGTAAAGACAAATCCATTATGGAAAAACTTAATACCACTTTAGGACTCCAAGGTTTCCATGAATTAAGTCCAATTATACAAGAAAATAAGTCACTAGAAGTGAGAGTTGAGAGATTTACTTCTGAAGGAATTTATAATGGAATTGCTAAATTAGATTTTAAAAGATCTATATTTAAAATATTTAAAGAAAAATGGCAAACTTTAAAAATCAGAAATATTTAGTGATATTTGGTAATAAATCAAATACAAATAAGCTTGAGAAATAGGATATAAAATAGTTAACATTTTAAAATTAATACATTCAATGAGTTGGTTAACAGCAGAGAAGACAGCAGTCAGAAAGAGGATTTGTGAAATGACTAAGATATAAAGAAATTAACCACAATGAATATTACTGATAATCAAAAGGATGGATAATAGTAAAGAACATTTAAGAGAAATGTAAGATAGAATGAGGAACCATAAAATATGGCTAATCAGAACAACAGAATAAAATAACAGAAGGAATGGAGAAGATGTAATACTCATGTGATAATGCAGAACTTTTGAGAACAGAATAAAACCATGACTCTATATGTATAAAAATTCACAACCTATAGCAAAAAGGACAATTAAAAATAAATCTGTACCTAGACATATTTTAGAAAAAATTAAATAGAATAATTTTTAAAAATATATAAAGTGTCAAAATTAATTTAACTTCTGGCCATGGAGAAGTAAAATGAAGCACGTTTATTCCCCATTATTGTAGATAAATATAATGCTGAACAAAATACAGTTGACCTTTAAACATCATAAAGGTTAGAAACATTGACTCCAACAGAGTCAAAAATTTGTGTATAAATTTGACTCCTCTAAAACTTAGAGTAATAGCCCACTATTGACTGAAATCCTTAATGATAATGTAAAGAGTAGATTAACACATATTTTTATGTTATATATATTATATACTATATTCTTATAAGAAAGTAAGCTAGAGAAAAATGTTATTAATAAAATAATAAAGAAGAGAAAACACATTTGCAGCATTTATTGAAAAATAATATGCATATAAATGGACCCACACAGTTCAAACCCAAGATGTTCTAGAATCAACTGTATATGAAACAACTGTTTCAGCTGTTGGATGGCCAGAGTGTAGGTCTGTGGTCACGGAGAAAAAAGAAAAACCAGTCTTACAATTGACTCAGATTTCTGCTTGGAGTCCCATTCCAGAAGGCAGTGTAGAGAGAAAAAACCCAAGTAGAGCTTTGAAGTCTCACTGGACTTTGTTGTCTCACATCAGGAAATCTGACATAAGGAAGTTATGGGTGAAATTTTCAGAAGGGTGCTATAGGCAGAAAAAAAAAGATGTTTTAGAAATACTCAGAGAGGTCTTTTGCTATATTACTGAATACTAAGCCAGTTCAGTATATGGTAAAATTCTATGAAATTGAGCAAAGAAAAACTGAGAAGTTGTGAGCAACAAATTCTGAGAGTTTTTGCAAGCTTGAGAGATATTGAAACTCTGACTAGTGAAAGTGGAGAGTCATCATTGGTACTCAACGCATCCCATTGATGCTTTGAGTACCAATGATGAGCACCTCCCAAAAATACCTTAGCATAAGGGGCAAACTATTACTAGGATATTTCAAGCCTGCTTTGAAAAAAAACTTTAATACAACTCAAAGAGTATTAGCTACTCTGCAAGTAACTATACTGTTTACAAGCTAATATGATAGAACAAAACAATTTAGCATTCACTATATCCCACACTCAATGAAAAATTACAACATACAATAACTATGCCATGAGTAAAATAAAAAAATAGAAATATTCTCACAAATGATGACAGAGGTGGTAGAATTACTGACCAGAACTTCAACAGTCATTATAAATATTTCTATATGCTTAAGAATTTAAAGAAAAATATAATCATAATAGAAACAAGATATATAAGAAATAATTGAAAGGAACTTCTAGGGATAAAAATAAAACACGTGAAACTGAAAAAAAAATTTACCCAACGGAACTAGTAAGAGCTTCAATACTGAAGAAGACCAGTGACCTTGAACCATAGCAATAGAAACTATTGAACTGAATAACAGAGAAAAATAACTGAAAATGAAATATCCTGAGTGACTTATGGGACAATGTTAAGAGTTCTAATATATGTATAATTGAAGTTGCAAAATTGTGTGTAAAAGGCTGAGGGATAAAAAACTAAATTATGCTAAAAATTGTTTATAGTAGAGAAACATTATAATCCATAAAACCAAGGAGCTACTGTAAATCAAATCAATACAGGATAAACACTAAGAAAACCACACCAAGACACATTACAATCAAATTATTTATTGAGGAAAACCTCAATAAAGAGAAAAATAGAAAGTTGCTAGGGAAAAAAAGACATTTTATCTGTAAGTGATGGTTAATTTATATGTCACCTTGACTGAGCTAAGGGATGCCCACATGGCTGGTCAAAAATTATTTCTTGGATGTGTCTGTGAGGATGTTTCCAGAAAATATAAGCACTTGAGTCAGTAGACCACATAGAGAGGGTCACCTTTGCTAATGTGGGTGGGCATCATACAATCAGTTAAGGGCCTAATTGGAACAAAAAAGGTGGAAGAAAGGAAAATTTGCTCTTTTTCTTGAGCTGGGGCATCCATTTTTTCTGCTCTCAGACATAGGCACTCCTGTTTTTCAGACCCTTAGACTCTCCTGGTTCTCAGATCTTCAAATTTGCACTAAAGCTGCAGCACCTGCTTCCCTGGGCCTCCAGGTTACACACAGCAAATTATGGGACTTCTTAGCCTCTATAATCACATAGGACAATTCCTGTACTAGATGTCTTCTTTCTTTTTTCTTTTCTCTTTTCTTCCTTCCCCCTTTTTCTTTCTTTTCTCTTTGTTTCTTTCTCTCTTTTCTTTTCTTTTCTTTTTTCTTTTCTTTCTCTTTATTATTCTGTCATCTATTTATCCCTCCATCTATCCATTCATCCACCCATCCTATAGATTCTGTTTGTCTGGAGAGCCCTCATATACTTCAGAAATAAATATAAGAATAATGACAGGTTTTTCATTACAAAATATTTAAATCAGATGAAAATGGAACATCTTTAAAGTACTGATGGAATTGACTTTCATATTCAGAAAAATCTCCTTAAAAGGGAAAGCAAAAGACAAACAAGAGAAATTCTTTTTATGGTAAACAAAAAAAGAGAGGATTTGTCAGCAACAGCCTTGCACAATAAAAAAATGTTACATAGAATTCTTCAGGTAGAAATGAAAACTTGAAACTCTACAAAAGAAGAAATAAAGCTGAAAATGATAAATATGTGGTGAATATAAAAGATATTTTCTCATTTTCAATTTTATAAAACAAATTTTATAATTTGTTTTAAATTATATTTAACTGTAGTAAAATAATAACAATAATATATTATAGGGTTTATGACACATATACAATAATATGTACAACAATAAGAGTGCCTAGAATGGGAGGAAGTAATAGAAATACATTATTGTAAAGAGTGATAAAATATTAAGGGTTAGATTATAGTAATATAATGATGAAATTTTAAAACCAAAACAACTATGATAAAACAAATAAGTCAATTTTGGAATTAAAAACACATTAAAATTTTTAATCCAAAGAAGAAAATAAGTGTGGTAAAAATTTAAAAAACAGATGGGATAAATAGAAAATAAATAGCAAGATGATAGATTTAAAGCCAACCAAATTGATAATTGCATTAAATATAAATTCTGTAAATACTCTAGTTAAAAGAAAAATATTGTCAGACAAAACACAAAATCAAGACCCAACAACATGTAGTTATTTGAAACCTATTTACATATTAATACATTAATAAGTAAAAGTAAGTTGACAGAAAATAAAACCATGCAAACATTAATCTTAAGAATTACATTAGCGCCCTGGCTGGTGTAGCTCAGTGGATTGAGTGCGGGATGGGAACCAAAGTGTCCCAGGTTCGATTCCCAGCCAGGGTACATGTCTGGGTTGCAGGCCATAACCCCCAGCAACCACACATTGATGTTTCTCTCTCTCTCTCTCTCTATCTCCCTCCCTTCCCTCTCTAAGAATAAATAAATTAAATATTTTTTTAAAAAAAGAATTACATTAGTGAGTTCTAATTTTATTCTATAAGACATGTCTCTAAAGTTGGATATGAAAGATCACCTAATCATATGTATAAAGGACATACTAAAATTTATATTTGTATTTATTTTTAACTGGGGAAAATAAGCTTTCATTATAATAAATATGAACTAATGGATCCCCAATTCATACTATGTTAGGTGATCAAAATATCCCCTCCTGAACCTAAGGTATCCTGAAGGGATAATGAGATAGTTCCCAAATAAAGTTCATATGTCTGTTTTTCTGGTATTTCAAATTATTTACTACTCATGTAAGTGTTCAGTTAATGACATTCATTAATTATATTTTTAATTTTATCAATATTACATTTTAACCAAACTAACCACCACAACATAGACAAATGTTTTAAAAAGAAATAACCCTCTAATTATAACGCTAATAATGCAAACACTACAGTGAAAGCATGATAGAGTTGGCATTTCATCAGCTGTACTGTGAGGTTAAAAATGATGATTTAAGAGGACTGGGCTCGTCATCATGGCAGCATGTGCTATTCCTTTTTTCTCTCCCCTTCATTTTACTACTGTCTGGACATCAGTGATGGAGCAAAATTTTCTCTGCACAGCACACCAGTACTGCTCAGAGATTAGTCCATTTGTTCATCAAAGTTGGTAGATTTTACTCCAGTGGAGGCTACAGAGCCAAGGAAGCTGTGGTGGTGGCAGTGGTCACAACATCTCAAGCAGAGGAGGTAGAAAGTGAAAGTGGTGAGTGAGAGTCTTATTTGCCATTGGGGCAGCAGCTAGAGGGTTCCTTTGCTCTTCAGCAACACCTTATTTCTGAAGAGATGCCTCTGAAACTGGGGGGAGGGAAAGGAAAGGAAAGAAGGGAGACAGAAGTGCAGGAATACATTTCCTGCTGTCTGTCCCAGGATTTCAGCAAGAGATCTGCCCATAGATCTCTGGGACTCCACCACTCCAAGATTACCCTACTGGGCAGGGGTCACATCAAAAGCCCTAAATACTAAGCATACACCTCCCTCCACTCTGTTGCCAGCTTCTTTTCTAATGCCCACTTTTTCTTACATGCTGTGTTCCCAACTTCAGCAGGGAGTGAGCTCCTATAAGAGAAACCAAAAACTTGTGCTGCAGTGCCACCTTCAGAAAAACTAAAGAAACACTTCTAATTGCTAACCTGAACTGTTAGAATCAAAGTCATCAAAGCCTTACCTAAATAAGTGTCCAATACCTCAAATGGGTAGTGGAAGCACATTTCATCAAACACTGTGAAAAAGTGTGGTAATAAGATATCCCAAAAATAAATGACAATTCTCTGCTAACTGAACTGAAAGACACAAAATATTGTGATCTAACTGATGAAAATTTCAAAACAGCTCTTTTATAGAAATTTAACGAGCAATAAGAAAACTCAAAAGGCAATTGAATGAACTCAGGATTAAAATTAATGAAGAAAAGTAGTACTTTACCAAAGATATTGAAATTCAAAAAAAAAAAGAACAAACCAGAAATTCTAGAGCTGAAAAACTTATAAAATAGGATGAAGAATGTATTTGAAAGGAGTGGAAATAGAGCAGATCAGATGGAAGAGAGAATAAGTGATCTGGAAGATAAGAATTTAGAAATGATTGAAGTAGAAAATAAGAGAGAACTAAGATTTTTTAAAAGTGAAGAATCCCTACAAGAGTAATCAGAATCCATTTAAAAAGCCAACATAACAATAATGGGTATAAAAGAAATAAAAAGAATGATAAAGGGGCATGGGTTTATTTAAAGAAATAATAGCTGAGAACTTCCCAAACCTGGGGAAAGAATTGGATATGCAAAGCCACAAAACTAAATAGTACATATTAATATCTCAGTGCAAAAGACCTTCTCATAGACACGTAATAATAAAACTTTCAAATCTCAATGACGAAGAATTTTAAAGGCAGCCAGGAAAGTAAAAAGTAACCTACAAAGAAACCACCATTAGCACATCAGGCCCAATGTGGCTCAGCTGGTTGGAGCATCATCCAGTAAACCAAAAAGCTGCAGATTCGATCCCTGGTCAGGGCATGTGCAAGAGGCAACTGACCGATGTTTCTCTCCCCCATCCTTCCCCTCTCCCTAGAAGCATTCCTCAGCTGAGGATTAAAAAAAAAAAAAAAAGGAATTCAGCAGTTTTCTCACTAAGAACTCTACAGGCCAGGAGAGAGTAAAATGATATATTCAAAGTATAGAAATGCAAATGCTGCCAGCCTATAATACTCTATTCCGCAAAGATATTTTTCAAGCATAGAGGATAAATGGCAACTTTTCCAGACAAACAAAACCTTAAGGAGTTTACCATCACAGACCTGCCTTACACGATATAATGAAAGGAACTCTTCAAGCTGAAGTGAAAAGAAAGAAGTAAACAAAACTCTGATTAAACTAACAAGTATGCAGAGTTATGGAACTGTAACTTTATTTTAGACCAATGATTAAACAGTTAATTACAGTCATGCCCCACATAATGAATTTTGGTCAATAATGGACTGCATGTACAATGGTGGCTGTGTAAGATTATATGTGAATCTGAATTTCCTGTAAGAAATGGAAGAATATGTGGTTCAGCAAAGAATTTTCATTTCTCTGATGTGAGCAAAACTTGTGGGGCTTGGCAGTCAACCCTTCTTACTGCATTCAGTTTGGAGGGCACAGATTATATCACACTCAGCCACTGACCTGTTTTAGCACACAGGAGCCTGTCCCCCAGTGTTACATATTCAGAGGGTGCTATAGCTCTCCCATGTCTAGTTTGATGGTCTTCAAGAGTACACTGCTGTAAATTCTTTGTTAAACACCTAAAATCATGTACACGGTTCCTCAACAAGTATTCAGTATCACTGCCACTTGAGTACAGCCTTTCTGCCGCAGGGTGGGCCAGTTAGTCCCTATATGTGGGAAAGCCTTTCAGGTTGTAATGATGTGAAAAGCACAGATAAGTTTTATTTCTTTTTTAATTCAATGCCAGAGAGAGCTCTTCATGCTAGATAGAGTAAACGAAACCAAACAAATTTCCAAAGACAAAGAACTGAACTCTCAGTTCTGCGCTCTGCCCACGTTAAACACCTTTTTTGTGAATAGCACTAAGATCCTTATTCTGACAGTCGCTCCAATGTGCAATAGCCAAAACCACAGTGCCATGACAATCTGCAGGTCTTTTATCTCTCCCTCATGATGACATATTCCAACTGATCCTTGGGTCACCTTCACTCCCTCCTGACAGTCACTGTCACCCTGCCAGTTAATCAATCTAGTCCACATCCCTGTTCATGGAGCAGCATTGCTAGCTTCAATGTTCTATTTCTGATCCTGTCAGAAGGAAGCAGAGGCTTGTGAACCAGTGTTTATAAAATGTACAATAGTGTAACAGTAATGCAGCAAGCCTTAATATTCACTCCCCACTCATTCACTGACTTACCCAGAGCTACTTCCAGCCCTATAAGCTCCTTTTGTGGTGCATGTCCTATACAGTTGTAGCATTTTCATCTTTTATATAATTTTACTGTATTCTTTCTATGTTTAGATATGTTTGAATACTTACCATCATGTTAGAATTGTCCACAGTATTCACTACAGTGATAGGCTGTTCAGGTTTGTGGTATAGGAAAAACATGATACCAGAGAGCCAGGTCTATAGTAGGCTGTATCATCTAGTTTCATGTGAATGCACTTTATGATTTTTGTACAGTGACAGAATCGCCTAATGACACATTTCGTAGAAAATACCCCTGTCATTAAGCAGTGTATAACTGTATAGCATACAGGTTAAAGAAAAAGATCATTAAAATTAATTGGAAAGTATTATGCTAAGTGAAATAAGCCAGGTGGTGAAAGACAAATACCATATATCTCACCTATAAGTGGAACCTAATCAACAAAACAAACAAGTAAGCAAAATAAAACCAGAGACTTGGAAATAAAGAAGAAATAGACAGTGACCACAGCAGAGGGTGGAAGAAGAGAAAAAGAGTGGGAGGAAGAAGGGGAAGGGTCAAGAAATATGTATAAAGGACCCATGAACAAAGAGAATGGGGGAAGGGAGGATTGAATGTGGGAGGTGGTGGTGGATGGAGGAGGGGAGAGTAATGGGGGAAATGGAGACAACTGTAACTGAACAACAACAAAACATTAAAAAAGTAAAATAACATAAAAATTAATTATAACTACTACAATTTGGTAAAAAACATTATAGCATCAAAAATAATATGTGACATCAAAGATAAAAAGAGGAAAATAAAAGGATGGAACCTTTATAGGTGAATAAAGATAAATTGTTAACAGCACAAAAAGACTATTTTATCTGTGAGATGTTTTATGTAAAATTCACGGAAAACACAGAGCAAAAATCTAGAGGAGAGACTTGAAACATTAAAAAAGGGAGACTCAGAAAATAACCACAGAAATCCAACAAATTAAAAAGTAGACAGAACAGAACAGAAAAGAAGCAATGAATAAAAAATACTAGGAGGCAAAAGATAAAATGACAGTTGCTAAGTTCTTACATATCAATAATCGCCTCAAGTGTAAATAGATGGAACTCACCAAAGCCCATAAAGTGACTATGTGCATAAAAAAAAAAAAAAAAACAAGACCCAACCATATACTACCTACTGGAGAGCCATGTCAGCTCTAAAGACATAAGCCCAAAGTGAGGAATGTAAAATGACATTCTAATATCAAGTGAAAACCAAAAGAAAGCAGACAGAACCATACTTGTATAAGACAAAATAGACTTGAAACCCAAGAAGGTAACAAGAGACAAAGAAGGTCATTATATAGTGATAAGGGGATCAAAATGTCAAGAAGATATAAAAACTATAAATATGCACCCTCCTACCACCTGAACACTGAACTATATTAAGCAAATATTAACAGACCTTCAGGAGAAATTAAAAAAACAGTATAATAATAATAGAGGACTTTAATTTCCCACTATCAGTAAAAGATAAATTGTCCAGACACAAAGTCAAGAAAGAAACATTAAAATTGAACCATATTTCAGATCAAATGGACAACAGATATATAGAGAAAATATTTGATCTAATAGCAGCAAAATACACATTCTTCTCAAGTGCATATGGAAAATTATCCAGGACAGATCATATGATGAGGCACAAATTTAAGAACACTGAAATCATACCATCTATTCTTTCTGACCACAGTGGCATTAAAATAGAAATCAACAATGTGAGGAATGTGTGAAGATCTACAAATATGTGGAAATTAAACAAAATACTCCTAAACAACCAATGAATTAAAAAAGAAGTCAAGAGGGAAATAAAAATATTATCTGGAAACAAATGAAAATGGAAATAAAAGCTTGTGCAATGCACAACAAGCAATTCTGAAAAGAAAGTTTATAGCAATTAATGCACAATTAATTAATTTTCTTTCTAATTAAGAAATTAGAAAGATGTCAACATACTACTTAAAGGAACTAGAAAAAGGACAAATTAAGCTCCAAATTAGCAGAAGAAAGAAAATAATAAGGGGAAAAAATAAATGAAATAGATATCAGAAAAACTAATAAGTATTAGTGTAACTAAAAAGTGTTAATTAAATTAAAGTAACACTAAAAAGTAATAATGAAAACTGAAAAGTATTAAAGTACTAAAAACTAAAAAGTATTAATGGTTCTTCACAAAGATAAACAAAGTTGACAAACCCTTAGATAGGCTAACTAAAAAAGAAGAGAGAAGGCTGAAATAAATATTAGAAATGAAAGAAGAGGTGCAACAATTGATACTACAGAAGTACATAGGATTATAAGGGACGACTATGAACAATTGTATGCCAACAAATTATATAACTTAGAAGAAATAGATGCATTTCTAGAAACACAGTATACCAAGACTGAATCAGAAAGAAAGAAAATCTAACAGACCAATAATGAGTAAAAAAGTTGAATCAATAATCAAAACTCCCCAGCACAGAAAACTTTAGGGCCAGATCACTTCACTGATGAATTCTACAAAACATTTAAAGAGGAATTATCATCAATCTCCCTTGAACACTCCCAAAATACCAAGGGGGAAAAACATTTCAAAACTCATTCTTTGAGGCCATAGTTACCTTGATACCAAAACCAGATAAGGAAACCATCAAGAAATGAAACTATAGACCAATATCCCGTCTGAATATAGATGCAAAAATTCTCAGCAAAGCATTTGCAAACCAAGTTCAAGAACTTACTAAAAGGATTATATAGCATGGCCAAGTGGGATTTGTTCCTGGAATGCAAGATGGCTCAACATATGAGAATCAATAAATGTGATATATCACATCAATAAAATGAAAGACAAAAATTTCATGATCACCTCAAAGGATGCAGAAAAAGAATTTGATGACATGCAACATTCTTTCATGATAAAAACCTTAACAGGTTGGCTATAGAAGGAACAAACCCCAATGTAATAAAGGCCATATACAGCAAATCTACAGTTAACATATTTAACAGAAAAAATGGAAAACTGTTCTTGTAAGATCAACAACAAGACAGGGGGAGGGAGTGGGGGATGGGTGGAGGTGGGCAAAGAGGGTACAATGAGGGACATCTGTAACAGTGTCAACAATACAAATGGACAAGGCAAGGATGCCCACGTTCACCAACCCTGTTTGACGTAACACTGGAAGTCCTAGCTCGTGCAATCAGGAAAGAGAATAAATAAGGTGCATCTAAATCAAAATATAAAAAGTAAATGTTCACCATTGGCTGATAATATCATTTAATATAAAGAAAAATCTCAAAAAGTCAATCAAAAATATGTTGGAACTAATCAATGATTTGAGTGAAGCTGAAGGATAAAAAGCGACCTACAGAAACTAGTTGCATTCCTTTACACTAATGAGGAAACATTTGAAAATAAAGAAACTATCCCATGAACAATAGTATCAAAAACAATAAAATACTTAGAAATAAATGTGACTAGGAAGTGAAAAATCTACACAATGGAAACTACAAAAATTTTCTGAAAGAAATTAGGAAGACACAATCAATCATGAAACAACATCCAGTGTCATGGGTCAGAAAAATTAATATTGTTAAATGTCCTACTACCTAAAGATACCTACAGATTCAACACAAACCCCATCAAAGAGCCAAGGCCAGTCTTCACAGAAACAGAAGAAACAATCCTAAAATTTGTATGTAACCACTATGTATCTCCAATAGCCAAAGCAGCCCTGAGGGGGGTGGGGGGAAGAAATACAGCTGGAGGTGTCACTGCTTCCTTCCTTCAAACTATACTGCAGTATATTAATAACCACAACAGTATGATACTCGTACATGAACAGACAGATAGGTGAAACAGAATAGAGATCCCAGAATCCAATCCTGGTGTATCTGGTCAACCCAAAATTCAACAAGAGAGCCAAGGGGAAAAAAGAGTGTCTTCAACAAAAGGTGGTGAGAAAACTGGAGAAACAAACACAGAACAATGAAATTGGAACCCTATAACACACCATTGACAAAATATTGTATTGATTATACACCATTCACAAAAATTAACTGGACATGGATCAAAGACAAATATAATACCTGATATCTCAGAACTTTTAAAAGAAAACATAGGTAACAAGCTCCTTGATATTTGTCTTGACAATGATTTTTTTTAATATGATATCAAAATCATGAACAGCAAAGGCAAAAATCAAGAAGTGGGACGACATCAAACTCAAAAGTTTCTGGACAGCAAGAGAAACAATAAAATGAAAAGATAACCTACAGAATGGGAGAACATTTTTGTACGATCTATAAGAAAAGGTGTTAAAATTAAAATATTAAAAGAACTCATACACCCTTAAAAAAATCCAATTACAAACTGGGCAGAAGAACTAAGGATATCAAATGACCAACAGGCACATGAATAGTGCTCAGCATCGCTAATCATCTGGGAAGTGCAAATTGAAAACACAATGAGATATCACCTCACACCTGTTACAATGGCCATCATCAAGATATTCAACAACAGATGCTGGCAAGGATGACTCACCTGAGAGGTGATTAGGACCTGAAATAAAGACATACTTGCAGAATAGAGGAGAGTAGGTTAATTTTGTGAGCAAGTTGGGCCACAGTATTAAGAAATGTGAAGATTGATGGGCATGAGGCAAGTGAAGCATTGAGACTAAGGTGGAATCAAGGATGACTGCCAATTCCTTAGATTTGGTGAAAGAATCTGAGGTACATCCCCATGTGCCTTAGGCAATGTGAAAAACTCCCCAAACTCCTTCATGCAGAGCACAGAACACATTCCTTTTTATTACTGTTACTGAGATACAATTGACATATAACATTGTATTAGTTACAGGCTTACAACATAATGATTCAATATTTGTATATATTGTGAAATAATCACTACAATAAATCTAGTTGCCATTCATCACCATAGTTACAGAATTTTTTTATTGTGATGAGACTTTTAAGATCCAAAACACAGTTAATATTTAGCTAATCTTACATGTTTTATATGAAACTATTAGGTGTAATTATAAATAGAAGATCTTTGACTTTCAAATTAATTTAGTTTAATATATATTTATCACCTATCTGGTGAATTTCTGTTGCTAATCTCAGCATTGAAATTCTAGAAACATGTTTCACTTAGGGTTCTATTCATTAAGTGTCAATAGATGTGCATGTTTTAACACTACTTATATATTTATTGTATATGTGTCCTTTTTAAATATATCATTCATTCCTTTTCAATATTATAAATAATTGACAAATATGAAAAAAGGCTGTTATAACCAGAAAACCTGTCATCATGAAAATTTCTGTACAATGCCTTCATTGTTTTTCTTGCATTTTGCAGAGCTGTCACTCTCCTTTTGTGAACACGTTTGCCAGTCTTTTTCACACAGCCCCTTTCTGAGAGGGAAAAGAAGCTACAATGATCAATGCTACAGTGGTAAGTGAATCTGAAAAGTAGAATGAACTTTAAGCCAAAATAAGCAAAAAGTAACACTACCTCCCACTGAAAATCACAGCCTAAAAAATATATATATATATGTAACTGCATGGTTGAATGAGAAGAACAGGGAGAAGGGAGCAGAATAAGAAGGGACACAGGGCAAAGAAAAAGAGAGGTGGCTCATGCCACAAAGAATAGAGACATAGGTCCTCTGTCTTTCTGAACTCTGACAAGTGGCCTTGGTAAAACTACTGCAATTATTATCTGAAATTATATAATGTATTACTCTGATATGTGGGAGTAAGTTATTATGTATGCTTAATGTTAATACAAAAATAAAACAAAAGATTTTAATTATTTTTCAAGAATTGTGGGCCACAGATATGCATCCTGCAAGTATTTAACAAAGAGAAGAACACTGGGGAAGTTCTTTTTCCCCCTCCTTCCCTCTTTTGGCTCTATATTGTTTTAGAATTTATGACACAATTAATCAAGCAAAAATAAAATGCAAAATAAATTCCTACTGGCATTTGGCAATATAAATATTACATGCACAGGGATAAAGTTTTGTTAACATTCTGCAATCTCCTGTTTTCAATTTCCCCAATTCTTTTAAAATAATGAAGTTTTAGTTATGCCTCCGGATACAGGGTAAATTAGGTACAGTTTAAAGTCCTGTCTTCCTAATTACTCTTCTTGTAAAATATCCTAAAAACTCCATTTAATTGATTCCTTCAGGAGTTTAAATAGAAAGGCACTAACAAATTTGCATGTGATGAAATGTTTGACATAAGACTCAGAAATAGTGAAATTGTACCATATTTGTCTGGTCTCACTTAAAGTATTCATTCTCCAATACATAAAGGCAAGTACAATATTTAATTTTCCAGTTCGTTCTTGATTCATATTCCTAATGACCCCAAAATAGAGGGCTTTTTTTTTGCAACTCTCAGAGAGACTATTCTACTATCTGTGAGATAAATAGATTTACATATTCTTCTTAAATTCTTATTTTTAACCTTCTTTATATTTCATGACAGAATGTCATTCCTTATTCATATTTTTATTATGTATTAAACCAAAGGGAAGAAATCTCTTTAAAAAGAATTACATAATGCATAAGCAAAACATGTATGTATATGTATATATACACACAATGGAATATTAATACATTATTCATCCTTGAAAATGAAGAAGAGCATGCATGCTGAGTAAAATAAACCAATCTCACAAAGACACTCACTGTGTGATTCCACTTGTAAAAAGTAGCTGGAATAGTAAACTTCAGAGGAGCAACTGGCGGACACCCCAGTGGCTCGGCCAGGATCCATCCATTGCCCAGGCGCAGTGCAGACATCTGGGTGGATGCCTTCTCAGATTCGGCCACGAATGAAAATGGTAGTTTCTGCCTTGAATCTTCTGATGCCTCTGGGTCCTTGTACAATGAAGGCCCACACATTCTCCACAGTCCTGCTGGGACCCTCTTCACATGGCAGTTCCGGTTGGTGCAGAGCTCAGCCCAATGGTGGCCTTGCTTCTCTCTAATCTCTGGTGCTGCCCTGCAGCCTGCTCCAGGAATCAAAAGGAAAGGCAGGCTCCAGAAGCGTGGCAAGGACTGTTGAACCAAGTGAAGACGCCTGGCAATAGTTTGCATTTGCAAAGGGAACCCAAAGCACAGCAGAAGGAGGTGTAGCCCCTGAGGCTATAGAATAATGTACAAAATTGTATCATTTCATTTGAAATGATGTTACCTTACTGAAAGAAAAATAACATTCTATTGTCTAAAAGAAATCATAGGAACAGACAGTAGAAGCATGATTGCTAGGGTCTATGGGCAGTGGATATGGGGAACTGTTAAAGGGGTACAGTTTTGCAAGGTGAAAAAGGTTTTGCAAGATGAATGGTAACATGGCAATATAAATGTACTTAATGACAGTATACTATACACCCAAAAATGATTATAATGGTAAATTTTATGCTATTTAAATCTTGCAATAATTTAAAATCATTTTTGAAAGCTTTATATGTTTTCTGGGTCTTACTCCAATTATTTGTCACCCACTCATTTTAAAAAACACATAGAAGTAAAACAAGAATATATTCTTCTAAGAGTTTCAAGCAGTGCAGAATTTCATGGGACAAAACAAGTTCCTCCTTGATGTACAGTCAACTGCTCCATCCCCAGGGTCACAGGTAATGTGTCTTGTTCCAGTTTCTGTGGTCTGTGAAACAGAAATAAATCTATATGTAAAATATAAATGTTTGACATATACATATTACATAAGGATTTATTTTAACCTAAGTGGGGTCATGTTATGTACAAAGTTCTTAGACTTCTTTTTTTCCCTTCAATTTATCTTACAAATATGTCCAACTATGTGTATATGGCTTTTCTTCATTCTTTTTAATAGCTGCACAGCATGAAATACTACCATTTATTTAATCATTTCTCTATTATGAGATATTGAAGTTATTTCTTCTTTCATTTTGAAATGTCTGACCTTGGTAAAGGTCCACGCAATGCTGAACAATGTATTAAATCTTTGCACAGATGTATGCACACACCTACAGTAGCCCCTGGCAGGTACATACGAGCTTAATAATGTTTTAGCTTAGATTCTTTGAGGTGAAAAGGCTTTAATTTTATTCTTACTATCTACAAGAAAAATAAAATACATATACACACATACATGTCAAATATATAAATATACATATTATAACAAATTAAAGCATAATTTAAAAAAACTAACTGGAATTGTCTTTTCAAAGGACTTGCTTGGGCATTGCAAAGCTGGCTAAGAATCATTTCCCCCAAGTAGTATATTTATTGCAAAACCAGGGCTTGCTATAGCAAAGACAAGGAATCTGAATATCTTCTTTTCCTTCCACAATTCCCTGTCTCAAAATCACAGAGGTCCTGGCTGGTGTGACTCAGCGGATTGAGCACCAGCCTGTGAACATCAAGGCCGCTGGTTTGATTCCTAGTAGGCGTGCATTTCAGAACACTTTCTTAACTTTCTAAACGAAGGATCATATGGAAATGGGATGGGCCTTGGGCCACTGAAGTCTTGACAAAACTAAAATCGTTCTTATAGAGAAAGCAGTCCAAAAAAACTGTTGATATATTGGAGTTATTAGGGAATTAATATTTTTATAATTTTATTTATAATATGTTTTAGTATTTCTTTTTATTGATTTTATCAATAATTCCCCACTCAAAAATTGAAAGAAAAGATCAGCAATGAAAACTTCTCCCTGAAACAATTTAAGATGCTCTGGGCCCCATGTGCTATTTTTGATGGTCATTTCTGCTATCTTCCAACTCCCCTTAGTCCAGCTCCTGTTCTACCCAAGATACACTCCATTCCCTGGGGAATATGCATCACGAATCACTGACTGCTATGAAGGTGGCCTTCTCTAATGGCTTCCTTCTCTGCTCTTCAAGAATTGAACTTGATAGAGAAAACTCGGGATTAAGACCAGTTAACAGCTCAGGGACTCCATTCGTGTGCACAGGTAGCAAAGGCTGATGTAACCAACCCCTTTAACATATAAGAATTCTTGCCAATAACATTAACACTATTTGTAGTTTCACAATATAAATTAAGACAATGTCTGTTATGAGAACATAAAAATTATTTAATTTTCCTCAACTCAACTAGAACAATGTGTGGTCCTGTGAAGAGAGTACTTTAGCTCTCTTATCTCATAACCTATACCAGTTATGTTGAGAAGAATCAGCAAGTGGAAAAGGTAAGTAAAATAAATAGATACATAGTGAAAAATTAAGTAAACAGCCAAAGAGATGTAACATTTCTATAATTTAAATGTATGTTTCTTATAGGAAACTCTGTTCACTGTTGTGTATACATAATTCAAAAAAGTAAGAAAAACTAAAAATTATAGAAGCAATAAAATTAAAGGCATGCCAGCCTGAAGCTATTTAGTATAAAACAACCCAAATAAGATAATCATTGAGTATATGATTGTATCACATTGTCTCATTAATTGTTACTTATAATGATAGTCTTGATACAGTAAAATAAAAGTTTAAACTTAATGCCAAATGGTCTTTCTCTTAAAAAGCTATGGAAATATCTTAGGCACTTCCAAAGATTTCTTAAAAAAATTAAATTTTAGCACTTAACACAAATAAGCTGTCTGGAAAAATCACTTACTTGGATTGTTTCATTCCATACCTACCTAAAATATTAGGTGTCTATTCCTACTGCATGGGATGTTTTTTCTTTGTTTGTTTGTTTTTTTAATGAATTACTTAGCCTTTCCCTGGGACTCTGGAAAATGACTCTTGCCTTTAACATTCAAAGAAACCATCAGCTTTTCTCTTTTGGAGATTCATGACTGGAATCAAAGACATCCATCTCTCTGCTTTTCATTCCAGCCTCTTACCAGCTAGTTTAGAATCCAGAGAGCCTATGACAGTGTTTTTCTACATATGCTATTGGCTGCCAACTCTAGGACTTCCTCCACTTTTCCATCTAATCTCTTCAGCCTCGGAAATGAATCAAAAAGAATTGAAACAAGTATGATAACAACATTCCAAGGCAGAAATTACAAAACAAAAACTATTGACATCCAGTTAAAGAAATGGTCTGTTCGTCATCAGTCAATACTCACAGGAGATCACATAATTTACTTTGGTAATTTTGTCTTCAATTCTATCAAAGAGTGATCTGAGAGAAAATGGGTCAGATATAGGATTATAATCCAGATATAATGTCTTTATTAAGATAAAAAAGAAAACACCTCTTTCAAATCATATAAGGCTAGCTGGGGATAGCTCCCAATACAAACAATTTTCTTATTGTATCACTTTGATGGCCAGAGCCAAGACAGTGTGATAAGGAGGCAAAACAGGATGGAGAAAGGAAGCCAATCTTCAGTACAGTCCTTCTGGGTCAGGATCTCCTTACCCTAAATCTTGTGATGTAAGTTACAGCCCAGTAAGTCAGTAACAGGAACACAGAACAAAAATTCTGACACTAAAACACAGTAACCCTGGTGTACATTTTAGTAATAAAGGCTTTCGCTCTAGAAATTGTCCTCTTGACTATAGATGGAGCTATTCCATTATATCTTCTTTATAGAAAAATCGTATTGTATCTCTTCCTGGTTGCTCAAGCCAAAACCAAAAAATCTCCTGTGACCCTCTTTCATTTGTACCTCTTCACCACCTCCCCAACTCCCACCCCAAAATAACAAGTTTATAGCCATTGTCACAGCATCAGTCCATGCCAAGACATCTCTTGCTTAAATTTTTACAGCACACAGTTCCATTGACTACACCTCCAGGACGTTAATGCCATTCCCACTCTTACCTACTCATTTCTGAAGATAAAGTGACTTTTTAAAATGCAAAACTAATTATGCCACTCCTCTACTTAAAACTCTTCAGTAGATTCCAACTACCTCAGATGAAGCCCAAAATTTTAATGCAAGCTCACAAGACTCTCCTCAATCAAACTTCTTCAGTTTTTTTAGCTGCATTCTGTGCCAGAGATGTTTACTAGGGATCTACTCTTATGAGAGAAAGAGGAAAGAACTAAGACTGGGCAGAAGCAGAAGCTAAACTGTGATGCAGGTCCAGTGAAGCCTCGCCACCTGGAGAGAACTTGTGGAGACACTAATGCCTGTGAGAACCATCCTTCACCAGCCTAAACTGGGAAAAGCTTTGATGGGCTTTTCTTGGTCTGTCTTTGGACACAAGCAGCCCCTGGAAGGGAGAGACTTTCAGTGAAACAACTCTATGCAGCTGAGGCTGACCCTGAGGAGCTGGCTGGTGCCTGCAGGCTGGATGCTAAGCTCACTCCCCACATTTGTCATCCAAACCTTCTTGGAGGAGAAATTAGGTGGTACAGACCTTTATCTACTGTAGCTCATCCCTTGTACCACTCAGATATAATCCACCATATACATTTAGGGAGCAGTTCCTTTAGGATTTTAAAGGGCCTCTCCCCGAGAGGGAAAAATTAGAAGAGTTTAGTGAGATGCACAACAATTTTTGCTTCTATAGCTGTCTCAGTTCTATAATTAATACTCATCATGTCTCTCTTCTACAATATATTCTAGATTTCTTTCACACTTAGCTTCCACCTCTCTGGTGTTGGTGGTTTACCTGGTGCCATGACCCAAATCCTCATTCTCAAGCACCTGGTCACCATGTGCTCTTCAGGTTGAGGGTGCTGGATCTTATTCATTTGCAGTAAACTTTGGAGAAGTGAGTATCAAGGGGAAAACATGTAGATCACCTGACTACAACATATCCCTTCCTCTTTTATTATATAGCAGCAGGTCTACCTCCCCCTGATGATTAGAGTCAGTTACCCCTACCAAGATTTTGACACTTCTTCTTGCATGCTTGTCTTAGGATATAAGGAGCCCCAATGTGTAGCTTAAAATTCAATGGTACCCTTGCTAAAAGAGTGGCTTTTTGGAAGCCTAGAACCTCTAGTCCTTCAGAGCCCAGAGTTGCAAGAATATGAATCACAAATGCCCACAGTGGCTTACCGGAAGTCACAGTACATACAACCACTCCTTCTTCCACCTGTTTTTCTTTCCTATTGGGAGCACACTGCCTTACAAGGTCTTTGACTCACTGCATGTGCTGTGTACCAAAGAATGGCATGTCATCCATGCAAATTATCACTTCCAAACCTGGCACTTCATCTGTGTCTTCAGCAGCCGACCAATGCTTTATCTGGCTATCAGCCTCTAGGTAGTACCATATGTGATATGACCAGTTTACCCTATGGCCATGGGTCTATTCCCACACCATTTTAGATTTAAAGTATGTGCCTTGTTTTGATGCAATGTTATGCGGAACCTCATACCAGTGGATCAAACATTTAAATATTTAGATATTGATGCAGATTAAGGCCCTGTAGACAGAAAAAGCAAACCCATACCTAGAATATATGCAAATATTTATAAGAATGAACCACTGGCTCTCCAAAGATGAAAAATCCCAGTAATATAATTGCCTTGCCAACAAGGGACAAATTTATATCCTAAAGAAATGATACCATAAGGGGAGCCCAGGACTTGTCTTGCTGCTGGCAGATTGGAAACATTTGGCAGTAGCAACAGCTGGCTCAGCCTAGGCAAGTAGGAGTGTGTGTCACTGGGCCCATGTGCAGCATCCATCTCTGTCACTGGCACTTAAGTGCCTACCCTGTCAGTACTGAGCAGACAGTGATAGAGTCTAGCTAACATCAAAACTGTTGGGTCATGTGGTTTACTTGGCTGTTTAGTGCCTCTTCTGTACTGAGTGTTCTGTGGTGGGCATAAACCACGGACACAAAGATCTTTCCACTTTGTGCCCTCTCCTATGTTTATTCAAACGTTTCTACCCCGAACCATGTTGTCTCCAATCTCTGTCATTTTCTTTTTAAGATCCTGTTAGGCCATTTTTCTCTGCCCATAATTCCTATATATTCTGACCAGATACACTTTCCAAAACTGTGTCCATTATGAGAATTTTTGATCACTACTGTTTTTCAAGGCCACCTTTGAGGGAGGCTGCCATGCATTTTTGATATATGCCCATATTTACTCATTCAACTCTTACTGAACACCCACTCTGTGCCAATTATGTTGTTAGGGTTTGGGGATTAAAGAAGAATAAGACACTATTGTTGCTCACTAGGTCAGAGTCTAGTGGGAGTCAGGGGAAAGACAGCATGGTGATACTGGTAGCACTAACTGAGTGCTGTCGGGGAAATAGGCACAAGTATTAGATATTCCAGAGAAGAAAGTTTCCAAGTAGCAGAAAGGTTAGTCTGCAGCCTGAATATGCACAGATTCACAAAATTATAGTTGTGAGTAAAAATAATTAACATTTGTTCTGCAAATGTGATGATCAGTCATAGAGATCAGTATACACTTTGGGGAAGGTGGCAAAAACAGCACCTGTATACTGTCAATATAGCACATCAAGTGCTGAGCTTATTTAATTCTCTCTTTAAACATATGGCTTAGGGTATCTCTCCGGCACCTTCATTGCCTGCCAACAGTGGAATGATTGCCACCTTGGGGAGGTGATGGAAGAGAGTGCCAAAGGAGGCAAAGAGAGAAGAGGAAGAGGGTGTGCAAAACAATGACTATGACAGAAAAATGTGTTCCTAAATAATATGCATGTGCATGTTCAGTGCAGAGTCTGTGTGGTTTCTGGCACAACTCCTCAAAACAAGTCAATTAGACATAGACGATGTTCTCAGCATTGCAAAATAAGTGATTCAGAGTCCAAAAAGGAAATTATACCCCAATTGAGATTCTGACATAAAAATCTCAAGCTACTCCAAAAAGTAGAGGGCCAACAGTCTACTCCACAAGAAGGTGTTGCTCATCCCAACATCTACTTATTAATCTGGGTCCCTAGGTGGAAGCAAGAAACCTCTACTTAGGAGACATCCCCCACCAATGGTGTCACAGAGTTAACCTAGACATCCTCCCCAACTAGCTAACCCTGGCCCTGAGGAATGTTTCCCCTTCTTTAAATGTAGACAATGAAAAAGGAAAAGGGGAAAAATCAGCTAACTAAATGCTGAAATTCTAGCAGAATAAGCATTGAAACACTTGGACATTTACCAGTGTCTTTAAAAAGTCCAAAATTTCTTAACTTAAGAAATGTGGCTCTGTCCGTTATAAAAAATATAGAATTATGGCATTTCCAAAACTTCCTGCATTTAATCATAAAGTACCTCAGACCTCCTGTATGACTCAACCATCCTAATGATGAGAATGAAAATCAAAGCATGTTTCTCAGTGGTGTAGCTTACAGTATTTGAGTGAACTATAACTGACAAGTCAAGCATTATTATCAAAGCATTATGTTCATTCTTGGCATGGCAACCGTTCAACATCACTTGACAGGGAATGATACTCTGTGATAAAGGAAGCCTTGCACAAAGAGTAAGTTCTTGCCAATGACTCACAAAGCACTATTTACACCGCTCATACCCAGTAAATAATAATTTACAAAATGGAAGTAAGTGAGAATAAATTAAGCACCTAAAAATGCATTTCCACACGCAGTAAGTTAGTGCATACCACATTCCACCTTTGAGGAATATGCCATTGAACCCACGGAGGTAACTAAGATCCCTGTCTGATGACTGCGGCACTTCTGAGGCAAACTCTTCTGTAACAGGATTCATGGCAAATTTGTCTCATGCCAATACACTTAAGTAGTGATTCAATAAAAGTTGAATACTGTAGAAATTAAATTTTAGACTATTGTTCCTGTGAAATATAATATATGCATAAATTTCCTTTTCATTATAATTGTTTACTTGATCTGCCTCTTTCCCCATAGTTAATCAATGTCAGACCTAAGTCCTGGATTCTAAAACTTACTTGCTTTACTAGAATAGTTCACTGATTCTGTAAACAAGAGTATTTTCCAACACCGAATGTCTTGTTTTGGGGTGGGGAAAGAAGAGACTTATAAAAATATTCCTTTCAGCTAAATGCTTAAAGTTAATTCTCCTATAGTCTTTACTAAAAAATATACAAAAACTAGCATTAAAATTGAGATTTGAATAAAAATTTACCAAATAAAAAATCCCTAAGATGAAATAATAGGGTTCTTTGATAAGGAACTAATGGAACAGACTGTACTTCCCAGCCTGTCTACCTGTCATCATGTTACTTTGCTGGAGCGTCGCAGAGCACGCCAGCTACCTGAGGATGTGATAACACCCCGTGGAGTTTAACCCTGATGATTGTTTACCATGGATATATTCCTTTTTACATTTGCATTTCGTATTTTGAAATGCTCAGCTGGTATGGGTTTTATTAGCAGAGGAACAAAAATAAGGAGTATTAAAATAAGGAACTCTCAGGGTATGAGTCTAAACATTTGTAAGTTAATATGTTTTGGCCACAAGTAACAGAAACCCTAAAGAAATTTAAACACCAAAAGAAATGTATTATTTCACATAACAGAAACTCAGAGAAAGTTCAGGTTACAAGAAAGGTTACTTAAGCATTGCAACCATGTTATCAGACCGTGAGGTTCTTGTTATCTCTTCTTGCTTCCCTTCTTGCTTTGACTTCATTTACAGGTTGTTAGATCAATGGCTAAAAGCAGGACCACTTGCTTAATCCAGACAATAAAAAAAGATAGGCCATCCTGGGTCATGGATATTTCTTAAAGTTGAAGTTACTATCTATAAAATGCACCAACACATTTTACTTCACAGTTTATTGGCTAGGATTGGGTGGCATTTCCATTCCTGAGCCAATCACTAGTGAGGATCATCAGCTTGCCCTTAGAGGAACTGGTTACATTACTGTAGATGAGTCATCCCTTGCGGGCACATGGCTGATATGACACTGCTACACATAAATCTAGGGGTTTTTTAAAGATTTTTTTTATTTTTAGAGAGAGGAGAAGGGAAAGAAAAGGAGAGAAACATTAGCATATGGTTGCCTCTCACATGTCCCCTACTGGGGACATGGCCTGCAACCTAGGCATGTACCCTGACCTAGAATTAAACCAGCAACCCTTTGGTTCGCAGTCTGGCACTCAGTCTACTGAGCCACACTAGCCAAGGCTAAATCTAGGTTTTTTGAGGAAGACGGCAAAAGGTGAATGGTGGGTAGACACCAGAAGTGTTATCTTTTCAGTAACTGTAAGTACATTAGAATGGCACAAGATAAAGATTGATGGTGAGATGGTTTGAGTGTTGTTGAGGGGTGAGGATCTGACACTGGAAATAGAGATTAAAGAAAAGGCCATAGATCTTTTAAAAATAGATTTGTACCATATTGAAAAGTACACAATTATGAAAATCCCAGTCATAGTATTTCACTTTATAAATGAAAATATGAAAGCTTTAGAGTGTTTAAATTGTTTGCTGTCACGCATGAAATCAGTGATAGGCAGATATGGTAAATTTCATGGTTTTCTTTCTGAATACCCACAGTCCATTCAGTTCTTCCTCAACATTATGGTGCATTGTTTTTTGGGTGTCATTCTGGGTATAAAGATAAGCTAATGATTTTTTAAAGAAGAATAAAATTATTACAAATTTTACAAAATGCCCTATGTCAGCACAAGCAAGGGAAATGAAGCACCACTTTTCTGTTTTAACATCCTGTATATTCTCAGAAATTAAATTGTTATTATTAACATTGGTACCTACCAATATTTGATCATCTACTTTGTGCTATAAATTGTGTCAGGTGCTTTACAGTCATTATCTCCAATTGTGAACATCCCAAAAGGGAACTCAGAACATTCCCCTTTCGAAGGTGAACCTAGACTCACAGGCTCTAAGTTTACTTGCCTGAGATCAAATGAGCTCTGGGGTCAGAGTTTAAAGCTAGAAAATTTCCCTTTAAAGCTCTTTCAACCCACTAACATTCCTCAAAAAGTGTTTTGTTAAATTCTTGTCCTGATTGATACTTCATTAAGAAAAAAAACAAAAGGATCCCAGGTCAAATAAATTTAGGAAATACTGTGTTTAATGTCCCTTCCCTAGAGAGTAAATGTATACAATGTAATATTTTAAAACATAGGAAGTCCTACCAGAAAAGAAACTTATCCAATTCATTTTAAACCAATATTCTCTATTGTTTGAAGATTTTTTTCATATAATATATATTAATATTCAGGGAAGCAATGTTCAGTGGCACCCACTTGGGGAAATTCTGAACTACATTATTTGACATTCAAAAAATATTAATGCATGTCAAAAACCAAATTATATTTAAAAGGCAGTATTAATATGTAATTATACATATGCAACCAGTATAAGACTCTTGCTATGAAAATTTTTTTCAAGTTACTCTACTCAAATGTCAAATCTTGTTTTCCTACCCACCTTAACAATGCTCTTCACACCATCTTCAAATTGCTGTTGTCAGTTATGGTTATTTTTCACATTTCAAACTGAACATTAAAAAATAGGGAAATCAATGAAACAAAAAGCTAGTTTGCTAAGATCAATAAAATTAATGAACTTCTAGCCAGATTGATTAGCAAAAGTTTCAGAAGCCACCAATTACCACTATCAGGAATAGAAGAGGTAACAACCAGATTGTTTTCATATATTAAAAGAATAACAGGAACTGTTATGAAGAACTTTATGTCTATAAATTTAGCATGCACAAATTTCTTTTTGTGCTCATCTAAGAATAAATAGATCATCTCAATAGCTCAATCCATATTAAAGAAATTGAATATGTAGATGAAAACTTTCTCAAACACACACACACACACAACTTCAGGCCAGACTGCTTCAGTGGTGAGTTCTAACAAATACTCCAATACTCAAGGAATGAATAACACGAATTCTACATAATCACTTCCAGAAATTTGAATAGGAGAAACGTTTCCCAATTTATTTTACCAGGTTAGCATCACCCTCATACCAAAACCAGACAAAGGCATCACAATAAAACTCTGGAATAACATATCTCACAATATAAGAAAAAATTCTAAACAAAATTTTAGAAATTGAATCTAAAATATATAAAATTATTATACACCAAAGCCAAATGAGATTTATTTCAGGAATGCAAAGAACAAAGTGTAAATTTTCTCAAAAATCATTCAATATAATTTCCACATCAAGAGATTAAACAATTAAAGCAACTTGATCATCTAAATGAACATAGGAAAAGCATCTGACAGAATCCAATGACTATTCCTGATTTAAAAAACAAACAAAAAAAAACCCTCTCAGTTAACCAGAAATAGGAGGTAACTTCCTCAAATGTCCTCAACCATATAAAGATCACCTATAAAAATTTTTCAGCCAACATCACATGTATAGTGAAAGATTGGTGTTTTCCCCTGAGATAAAGAACAAAGTAAGGTTGTCTTCTGGCATCAGATCTATTCATCATTGCACCAGTGGTTCTGGTTAATACAATAAAGCATGAAAACAATATATGGTGAGGTCTGTTAAGAATGTACCCAGCCATGTAATATGAAAAATTGAGCCAGTTATTGAAGAAGATACAAGATACAAGAAATATTGTATATAGGACAATGACACCTCAGTCCCCCTCAAAGTAGGCACCTTGGGACCTCAAACAGTTCACCTATTGCTATCAGCTAGGCAGTTGTATTTTCCTGAATTTCATCAACAGTCTGAAACCTCTTCCCTTTCAAAGGTGATCTTAGTTTTAGGAAAAGCTAGAAGTTGCAGGGCACCAAACCTGGGCTGTAGAGGGTCTGAGTCACCTTGGAGATTTGATGTTTCTTCAAAAAACTGCATGACATATGATGCATGAGCACATGTATTGTCATGATGAAGCTGCTGATTACCAGTTACCCATAGCTGCGGCCTTCTGAATCACCCAAATAATTTCTGTGGAGGAATGTTCAAGCTTAACCCAAAATTTGATGTAGATTCATTTCTCTACTTGCTCACTAATTTTGAACATGGTAGTCACACAGTACACATGCTCAGTCAATGGCATCTACCATCCCCACTGACTAACTAGCACAGTGAAGTACCATTGTTCATGCATGCACATTCCAGTCCACTCTCCTTGGCTGCCAGGTTACATCAATGCTGCACAAATCATTCTCATTTTATTAACAGTGGTTGGACTTTTTTCTGAACAGAACTAGTATATGACTTCCCAATTAAAAAGTAAAAAGTAAAGCTACCTTTATTCATTGATGAAGTAATTATCTATGTAGAAAATCTGATGAAATATGTAATACAGCTACTAAAGCTAATAAGTGAGTTTAGCAAAGTGTCAGGATAAAAGATCAATATACAAAAACCAATTTTGTTTCCATAAAATATAAACTATCATAAATTAATAGTTTAAATAATCTATAATAATATCATAAATATGAAATATATAAAAATGGATTTGAAAAGGATATGAAAGACCTGTACATTTGGAAGCTATAAAATCTAGCTTGGGAAAATTTTAAAAAGTCTAAAAATATGTAGATATATATATGTGTACATGAACTGGAAGACTCAGTGATGTCAAAAGGTCAATTCTCCCTAAACTGATTTACCAATTCAAAGCAATACCAATGAAAATTCCAGTAGGTTTTTTCTTTTTTGGTAGAAGTTACAAGCTGAAAAAGAAATGCAAAAAGTCTAAAAGAGCCAAAATAACTTTGAAAAAAGAAAAGCAAAATCAGGAAATTATGCTAATGATTTCAAGTCTTGTAATCTGTAATAATTAAAGCAATGTGGTAATGGTTTAAATATAGACAAATAGATGTACAGCTTCAAACACGTATAGACAACTGATATATACAAAGGTCAAAAGGCAATTTAGAGGAGAAAGAATAGTCTTTTCAACAAATTAATATATTTGGAACTATTAGAAATCGACCTGCAGCCCTGGCTGGTGTGGCTCAGTGGATTGAGCATGGGCCATGAACAAAAGGGTTGCAGTTCAATTCCCAGTCAGGGCACATGGCTGGGTTGTGGGCCAGGTCCCCAGTGGGGGCCACGTGAGAGGTAACCATACATTGACATTTCTCTCCTTCTCTTTCTCCCTCCCTTCCCTTCTCTCTAAAAATAAATAAATAAAACTTAAAAAAGGAAAGAAATGTACACATACAAAAAATAATTTTGATGTATACCTCCTGCTATGTACAAAAATGAACTCAAATGAATTATAGACTTATATTAAAAATTAAATCTGGAAGAAAACAGGAGAAATCTTCACACTTGATCTTAGCCAAAAGGCCGGGAAGTGATTAAAAACAGGAAAAATCTTTGTGATCTTTAATTAGGGGAAGATTTCTTATTTATAACACATAAAAAATAATCCATAAAAAGAAAAATTGGACTTTATCAAAATTTAAAACTCTATTTTTAAAAGACAATGTTAAGAGAATAAGTAGACAAACCACAGACTTTTGGAAAATATTTGTGAATAATAGATTTCATAAAAAGCTTGTGTTCAGAATATATAAAGAATTTCAAACCTCAGTAATAAAAATGAAAAATATTTAAATACTTCACCAAAAATATGCAAATGGCAAACAAACACATAAAAAGATGTTCAACCTCATTAGGCATTAGAGAAATGCAAATTAAAATCACAACAAATATAACTGTGCTCTTTAAGAAAGGCTATAATTTTTTAAATGTAAATTTATTCAGAGGAAAAAAAATCCCACTACCACAATGCATTCATTTGCATGTGCAATGCCAGCTCAATCTAAGAAAGACTATCATTGAAAGGCTCAATAATATCAAGTGGTGTCAAGGACATGGAGGAACTAGAATTTTCATACAATGCTGGTGAGAATATTTAATGATACAATCATGTTGGAAAACACTTTGACATTTCTGATTCCAATCATCATACATCTTGCATATTTTTCATCCATTTCATTGTTGAGTATTTCTCATGAAAAAGGAAAACATATATTTATAAAAATATTTGTAAAAAATATTCATAGCAGTTTTATTTGAAGTAGTCCAACAATCAAATAGTACAAATGTCTATCAACAGAGGAACAAATAAACAAATTACAGAATATCCAAACAAAAAATACAACTCAGAAATAGAAAGAGATGAACTATTGACATGCACAATGGATGACTGTAAAAACAAGTATGATAAAAAAGACAGACAAAAAAGAATTTTACAAAGGGACATGAGAAAAATTTTGCAGATGATGGATACTGATTTTGGTGATTTCTCAGGTATATATATATATATATATATATATATATATACACACACACACACACACACACACACATACATATATATAGTATATTTTAAGTAAATACAGCTTATTGTATCTCAATTATTCCTCAACAAAGCTGTTAACAACAACAATGAATTAATTTTACTCATTTTTAAACTTAAATGAACTTGACCCAAAATTAATTTTCCCTTCTCCCTCTACAGAAATTAAACCAGAAGCCTCAGCTGCTTAGAGTAGATGGGGTTGGGGAGAAAGTTCTATCCCTCTAGCATGGGCCAAAGATAAAGAAGAAAGAAGGCATAGTCTCTTTGTAAAATTCTTTCTTGTTGGTAGTTGATTGGTGTTCCTGTTCTCATCTGGTTGAGATTGGTTCATCTGCTCTTGGAGACTTTCCTGATATTAGGAATTTTACATGGGTAGTGTGCATAATTTTCTCAGGGTGGTATTCATTTTCACTGAGCTTCCTCCATTGCTCAAGAGACCTCCTTGGAAGAGCAGACATGTCTCCCTTTGGCTACACCAACAATAACATATGTCTCCCAACACCTTCTCTGTGTTGGGCATTTTTTCCACTTTTCTTAGTGGCTCCCTATGCATATTAAGAAGTTGTCTGTTTCTGACCCTCTCTGTGCCTCCATATGAAGCCAACTCTCAAAATCTTTCAGACCTAAAATTAGGAAGCAGTTGTCCTAATTTTCTTCTCAAGACAAACTACTGTATACTACTCATCCCTCAATCCAGGGAGCCTCCTGTCTTCAGAAAGCAGATGCCAGTCTCCATTCACTACCTAAGCCCTTAAACACTTTCCTTTGCAGAGTGATTTTTGAGAAACTTAATAGCACCACATGCTATATGCCCTTGGGCCCCCTAATATTCTCCCCCGATCTCTCTCACCAAGCTCTGTGCTTTGGAGGGTTCAGAAGCTCAGAAAGCAGCCATTAAGGGAAGAGGACTCAGTTTCCCCTTCTTAAAGATAGCACCAGTTGTCATGAGTTATCTTCTTGAATTCCCTTCACTTAGCTTCAGTAAGGAATTGAAAGATCTTTTTGCCTATGAACATTTTACTTCACAGTGGCACAGACAGCTATCTGATTACTGAATCTGTTTTCAACTTTTTGGGGCACAAAGCCAGTCTATATTTTCCAGAATTGCTAACAGTTAATGTGTGGCCATGAAACTGCAATGACCAGAAGCAAAATGTTACTATTGATATTTTTAGCCCTAGCACATTAGAACCTCTAAGGAATGATTTATGTTTTTCTCCAGGCTCCGACAGTTTGGGTCCCAAAATGAATACATAATCCTAACACCCATTTTCCCTCAATTGGATCCACATTATTGTTAAATATGCAGAAATTAACTTTAATTCTATTAAAACTCCAAAATTTTTGTGTTTGTTTATTATAGTAGTTAACCTACCATACTTAAACACACAACACACACACACACTCACAAAAGGCATTGTCTACTCAGGCAACAGGTGATAAGAAAAACAATATTGAAGCTAGAGAGATGGAGACTCTTGTTATGCAGTTATAAAATATCTGGCAAAACCTTCTCCTATTTGGAAGCTAAAACAATGGGACCTGAACCAGTCATTCTAGGGGAAGTGGATTGAAAAAGTGAAAGAGAGATTATAGTATGTCTAGGCTTTTCCTTAATGCTTTATTTTTAACAAGGTGTTACAAGAGATAAATGAGATCAGGAAAGACTTGCACAGCCTGCAAGCAGAAATAAAAGGGAATAGAAGAAATCTAAAAATCCAGGCTCTCAAAATTTCAAAAAAACCCTGGCTGGCGTAGCTCAGTGGATTGAGCTCGGGCTGTGAATCAAAGTGTCGCAGGTTCAATTCCCAGTCAGGGTACATGTCTGGGTTGAAGGCCATGACCCCCAGCAACTGCACATTGATGTTTCTCTCTTTCTCTCTCTTGCTCTCTCTCTCTCCCTCCCTTCCCTCTTTAAAATAAATAAATAAATAAATTTCAAAAAAGCAACTCTTTCTTGACTCTAAATAGTAAGACATTAATAAGTCCTTTTAGCAACAGAGGCTCTGTAAGACTTAATTGAACAAGGAACGTAACTCTGCCTTGGAGATTTAAAAAGGGACAGTGCACTTCCACCTCAACCTACAGTTTCACAGAACCTCAATGTAGTTTTCCTTAAGATCCAAGATGAGAGAAGCATGGAAGGGAGGTGGCAAAGGTATAAACCAGATTTGAGCTATATTTGGGAAAGAATTTCAGGTGTGCTTATTGACACATGAAATTGATTAGAAACAAGTACCTCAAAATCTTCTGAAGTCATTGAGGACATTGTATTGCCCAAGAAACCATATATATGTCTTTGACTTCTTGAGTCCTCAAACACCTCATGTGTGCTCAGACCTACCTGAACAGGGAATGGGCTGCACACTCTCAGACACTTCCAATAAGCATATCCCCAAAGTTCACTTGAGATATTATCATGGAGGATAGCAGACAAGCAAGAATATCCCAAGGTATAGAGCCAAGGACCTCAGGAATGGTAGTCAGGGATGCTGTTACCAGGGGCAGAATAAGGGTCAAATAAAGAACTGTCAGATCAAAGGATCATGATAACACTTGCTCTACAGGAGTTCAATATTGCTGTTTACCAGACACTGCCTGCTATGTATCTCTCATTCTTCCTCATTTAGAGAGTTTATTGTTATATTATGTTGCTGCTTCACTATTGTATATTAAGTATGAAGGCAGGGGTGAGCAGAAAACTTGTCCTTGTAGTTCATAGTCACTGGACCATGAGAAGCTATATCTTAATCTTAGAGAAAAAAAAGTACATGTCACCTGGATATCATGCACACTATATCTATGGAGGTGGTAAGTAAATTCCATGAGTAAGAAGAAGCGTGAAATGGATGTTTGGTGACCAGACTATGGGAGAGACTGCTCCCTGATCAAAGGCATTTATTTCCCTTCTTTCTGGGTACACTGGTAAACTACATTTCCAAGATCCTTTTGCATTTAGGTGTAGCCATAAATCAGAGTTCTAACCAAAGACCCTATTAAGTGGAAGTGATATATATCACTTTAATGGACCATGTTATCAAAGTACAACATCCTCAAATTCAGGTGAAAGTTCTAATCCCCAGTACCTTAGAATGTGACTACACTTGGAGATAAGGCCTTTAAAAGGTTATTAAGTTAAGATGAGGCCATTAGGATTCATCCTAATCAATCCAGTGTCCTTATTAGTAGAGGAAACTTGAACACACAAAGAAACACCAGGGCTGCAGAACACAGAGGAGAAACCAGGAGAGGACACAGCCAGAGAAAATGGCCATCTGCAAGTGAAAGAGAGAGACCCCAGAAGAAACCAAACCAGCTGATACCTCAATCTTGGGTTTCTAGGCACCAGAACCATGAGAAAATAATTTTTGTTGTTTAAGCCCTCCAGTCTTAAAACCCTCCCATGCTCAATGCTCCATGTTCTTCCTTTCTGGCTTGCAGGAATGAAGACAACCCCTGCAGAACAAAGCTGAAGGCCATGTACTGCAAATGGCAAAATGACAAGCATCCAACCAGGAACACCCACATTGTTCAATTACATGAGTGAAAAATAAAATTTTACTTTATTAAGAAATACAGGAGTTTGTTAGTTACAGCAGTTAGCATTATTCTCAACTAGTATACCTACAAGGCTAGTGATTCCCTTTCTCCCCCCAGTTCTCTTTTTCAATCATTGTTGGCAGAGGGCAGTATGCACTTTTCACCTCTTAACAAGCCATGTGGGAATATAACAGGCTTCTATTACATGCTGGCTTTCACAGTAGGATACTTTGCGTCTCTCGTCCACAGTTTGAGGCCTTAACCACAACTCTGGGACCCAATGAGTTTTCCCAATATCTTTGGGAAAGATATCTTTTCCTAAAGACTCAATATCTCAATATCTTTTAACATGTTTTAAAAATATGTTGCTTAAGATAAAAAATAGAAAATTCACAAATACATACATGATAAAAATATATCCCAATTATATGTGAATCAAATAGGAGAAATTTCATTATTTTGGAGGAAATGAGTATCAATCTATTATTTTTAAAAAAACACCACTTCTGTTGTGATGCAGACACTGGCCTGCAGTGTCTGTGTCATTATGGATGAAATGAGACATTCACACAAACTACCGAGTCTAATGGAGGAAAAGGGACAGCATGGCTTTTCTCTCAAGGGGAGCAAAAGCCTCAACCTCTGCCATGACAGGCCTTTATTGGGTTTCTCTGCCCATTACACAGTGGTCCTCATTTACTATGCACAGGTTTGCTTTAGGTGGTTACCTTTTATAGAAAACAAAGGAGCCAATGCCACTGATTATATCACAGAAGTGAGATATTTGCAAATGAAAAGGCAAAAGTGGTTGAACCAGTTATACTCATCCTTGGAAGGTTTAGCATGGATTTTAGGAAGTTACTTTGTAGTAAATGTCTGCAATTCAGGGTAAAGGAGTTTTAGCAAAAAGCAAGACTCATAGCGGCCTAGGTACATTGCAGGCCTGATTCCCCACTGGAGAACCTATCCATGGGCGTGGGTCCTGTGCATCTCCCAGTGGGAGCTGGGCCCACGCCACACAGAATGTCTCCTACAATGTTGTAAGTACCCATCTTATCTTTTAAGACTGGAGTACAGAGATTGCAGTCCAGCTACAGACATTGTCAAGAACATTGAACTTGATAAATAAGATTCTTTTCTCTTGCTTCTACTCATGCTCCTTAAGAACTAAGGGAGAAGAAGAAATGGCAAGGCTATAAATTACTATTTATATGAAAACAATTAATTTATATTATATATATCATGCTTCTTTCCTGATCACTGCCTCTTTAAAAAGGACATATATATTATATCTTTGAACTAATATGTTAGGTATTTTTGAAATTCAGAGAAAGCCAGAATCAACACAAAATTATTCAACTTTGCCTAATCTCAAATTGCTTCATAAGTCTTCTTTGCTTTTTCTTTCAGTATGCTTAATATTTTAGACCATTAAGTAAAGTCAAGATAGATACAGTACCAAATATTATTAGTTGAGGAATGTGAAGTTCATGCACAGGAAATAGGATCATAGGGTGTCAGTCTCCCTGTGGCCATCAACCCATGGAAGTAATTCCTCCTGCAGCTCTGAAAGCTTCCCTTGCTGTTTGTGTCAGCACTGTTCATGTCTACTTTGTAAGCCTTGGTCAATGATTTCAAACCCTCACTGATCTCTGATGCTTGCCTTACTACTAATCCTAGCTTTTGGGGGAGTTGGGGTAATACTTGTTCAACAAACATTTGTTGAATGCCATCTACATACCAGGCTGTAAGGACTTACACATGTAGCTTACAAGCTCTTGGAAGTAGTATCTTCATCTTTTTAGCTCTTTCAGTACCAACACTTCTAGTGTCTGCCTTTGTGCACAGTGTACATATTAGTAATTCCATAACCTTCTAAAATAGATTTATTAGAAATAGAATGTACTTAGGGTCAGGAAGTGTCGCATAAGGAAATGTATTGAGTTGGTAAAAAAGTTTGTTTAGTTTTTTTTTGTAAGATGGCCCTAGTAGAGTTTAATTGCCTTTAACTTCATTCAAAACAATTTTGTTAGATTGTATTGTGACAGCTTTCATATCAGCATGCATTTGAAAAAAAGAACTTAAAAAGTTGATGAATTTCTGTGCAGCAATTTTAATATTGAAGATGGAAGAAGATACACATTTTTGGCATGTTATGCTTTATTATTTCAAGAAAGGTAAAAATGCACCTAAAATGCAAGAAAAGATTGGTGTGGTATAGGGAGAAGATGCTGTGACTGATCAAATGTGTCAAAAATGATTTGGGAAGATTCTTGGTGCTTTTAACATTTTGGCTAAATCAATAAAATTATCAGTGGAAATGAAAAATGTATCTTTTATTTTACAGAAAAAATTAAATGGACTTTTAGCCAACACAATAATAAACAGTGTCTTCAACAAAACATAATATTCTGTTAACAAACCCTTCAAACAGATAGCATACAAATAAAATAAAGGAATTACAATGATCAAAAATTTCCTCTAATCTCTGCTTCTACAGAAATATTATCTAAATTTCAGAAATATAATTTCTTTCCTTTAGTCTTATTCATATTTACTCTGGGGTATTTCAGAAAATGAATATGCTTTCTAGTAGGATGGCTTTTACTAATGAAGTTCTCAAAAGTGGACATTCCTAATGTAAATCGATGCTCAGTTTGTGTTTGTAACATGTTTCAGTGTTTTCATAGGCCTTGATAATGCTCTGTCCAAATGTTCATCTTCCTTAAATTCTTTTATAAATTAGTCATTTTTACCATAAATTTTCCTCTTTATGCACAGATGGGTCACAAGAAGCAGCAACTGAAGTGAATTTTCAACTTAGAAAAAATTTGCAGAATGATCTCTCAACCTCATTAAAGTTCAGAAGTAATCCAGTTCAGTTTACCTTTCATCATCCTTGCTGTTTATTCTAGGAATTCCATCATCAGAAGTTGCCCAGGGCAGACTTAGCCACATTGACACAGCAGAACTCAATTTTTTCAAGGAACTAGGAAAAGAAAACTCTCGATGTGCTAAAATAGCTTATGATCTCTAAGTATTTTAAATTATGAACAGAGAAGCATCTAATGCAAGCTTTATTGGCAGAACTTTTAGGTGCATATTTTTCAAATTGTATGAACAATATGTGATATTTCCTTCCACTGTGTATTTTTAAAACTCTATTATTGGGGCATGTAATCTTAAAACAAGAAGAATTTCATAGTTAAGCTGCTAGAAGCCAAACCGTCATTCATGGTTCTACTAAGAGTGCTTAAGGGAAATCACTTCCCACAGATCAGAATTGAAAATAGTAATGCATCCAGTTAAAGTCTTATTTTAAGCTTTGTGGTATTTATATACCTGGCCTGTCTACCAAACCAATTTTATCTGTAATGATGTGGACTTCAGTCTCATCTACCCCATCCGACCTCACTCTGAAGTTTTCCTACTGGGATCAATTATCAGAAAGGTCATGTCCTTTTAAAAATAAATTTAAGTGAAAAGAGACCCAGTTGGTATTTTCCATGTAGATATAAATGGATTTGTTAGTACCTTAGAAATGTATCTTATTAACACCGATGACATATTTTTACGTGCATTTCTCCCAGTCTGCTTCTTACAAACCAAATGAATATAGTATGACTGAGCTACTAAGAAGCAACTTTTGTTTTCTGTTTTTTTAAAAATTTAATCCTTATTGTATTTTTTTACATCTACCAGTCCCCTTACACACCCTCCTCCTAGCAATCACCACACTGCTGTCCATGTCCAGGAGTATTTTTTCCTTTTTGCTCAATCCCTTCACCCTGTAACCTCCCCAGCTCCACTAGCTGTCATCTGCTCTCCACCTATGAGCCTGTTACCATTTTCCTTGTGAGCTCAGTTTGTTCATTAGATTCCACACATGAGTAAGATCATATGGCCTTTGTCTTTCTCTGACTGGCTTATTTCACTCAGCATAATGTTCTTCAGGTCCATCCATGCTGTTGCAAAAGGTAAAATTTTCTTCTTTTTTATAGCTGAGTAGTATTCCATTGTGCAAATATCCCATATTGCACTGATAACCTTGCCTTTATTAATTATAAGGAGATCTCTGAACTTTAATCAGGAATGAGAAGCTCAGCAGTTGCAGGCTAGAAAGGTTATGTCCTACACTCTGTAGTCACACTTGCTAATTACATGCACTTAGGGAAGATACGAAACCACACTGTGCATCAGTGTCAACATCTGGAAAATGAGACTTCCGGCCAAGACAGAGGCATAGGTAGACACACTGTGCCTCCTCACACAAATGAAATAAGGACAACAAAAATTTAGAAACAAAAAAACAACCAGTGCTGACAGAAAATTGAACAGTATGGAGGTCTGACAACCAAGGAGTTAAAATGAACATTCATCCAGAGCAGTAGCAGGGGCAGAGTCGGTCAGCTGGGCAGAGAGGGGTTGAGGCAAAAAAAGCAGTGGCTGGAGAACCTGGGGGGCACAGGTGGTGGCTGGTGGACCCAGAAAGGCAGTGGATTGTGGAGGGGTGTGGCGTGCAAAGTGGCTGGCAAACCAGACAGTCCCACATTTGCACACAGATAAACCAGGCAAAACTGGGAGAGAGACAGACTGCGCAATCCAGGGCTCCAGCACAGGGAAATAAAGCCTCAAAACACCAGTTGAAAACACCTGTGAGGGTTGAGGTGCTGGGAGAGACTCCCAGCCTCACAGGAGAGTTCATAGGAGAGACCCACAGGATCTTAGAATGTACACAAACCCACCCACACGGGAATCAGTACCGGAAAGACCCAGTTTGCTTGGGGGAAGTGGTGGAAGGGACTGAAATCCAGCAGAGAGCGAAGCAAGCACCACTGTTCCCTCTCAGACCCCTCTCCCACAAATAGCATCACAACGCAGTGATGTGGGTTGCTCCGCCCTGGTGAATACCTAAGGCTCTGCCCCTCCTACATAACAGGTGTGTCAAGACAAAAAAAAAAATGGCCCAAATGAAAGAATAGATTAAAGCTCCAGAACAAATACAACTAAGCAACGATGAAGTAGCCAACCTATCAGATGCACAGTTCAAAACTCTGGTAATCAGGGTGCTCACAGAATTGGTTGAATTTGATCACAAATTAGATGAAAAAATGAAGACTATGCTAACTGAAATAAAGGAAAATGCACAGGGAACCAATAGTGATGGGAAGGAAACTGGGACTGAAATCAATGGAGTGGACCAGAAGGAAGAAAGAAACACCCAAACAGAAAAGAATGAAGAAATAAGAATTCAAAAAAAAATGAGGAAAGGCTTAGGAACCTCCAGGACATCTTTAAACATTCCAACATCCAAATTATAAGGCTACCAGAAGGGGAAGAGGAAGAGCACAAGTGGAATAGTTATTTGAACAAATAATGAAGGAGAACTTTCCCAATCTGGCAAAGGAAATAGACTTCCAGGAAGTCCAGGAAGCTCAGAGAATCCCAAAGAAGTTGGACCCAAGGAGGAACACACCAAGGCACATCATAATTACATTAGCCAAGGTAAAAATGAAGGAGAGAATTCTAGAAGCAGCAAGAGATAAGGAGACAGTTACCTACAAAGGAGTTCCCATAAGACTGTCAACTGATTTCTCAAAAGAGACCTTTCAGGCAAGAAGGGGCTGGAAAGAAATATTCCAAGTCATGAAAGGCAAGGACCTACATCCAAGATTGCTCTATCCAGCAAAGCTTTCATTTAAAATGGAAGAGCAGATAAAGTGTTTCTCAGATAAGGTCAAGTTAAAGGAGTTCATAATCACCAAACCCTTATTATATGAAATGTCAAAGGGACTTATCTAACGAAAAGAAGATAATAAAACATGTATAGTAAAATGACAGCGAACTCACAATTATTAACAACCACACCTAAAGCAAAACCAAAAGAAACTAAGCAAACAACTAGAACAGGAACAGAACCACAGGAATGGAGATCACATGGAGGGTTAGCAACAGGGGAGTGGGAGGAGGAGAGAGGGGGAAAAGGTACAGAGAATAAGTAGCATAAATGGTAGGTAGAAAATAGACAGGGGGAGGGGAAGAGTAGTATGGGAAATGTAGAAGCTAAAGAACTTATGAGTATGACACATGGACATGAACTATAGGGGGGAATGTGGGTGGGGGGGTGCAGGGTGGAGAGAAGTGAAAGGGGAAATGGGACAACAGTAATAGTGTAATCACTAAAATATATTTTAAAAATCTGGAAAATGAGGCTAATAAAAATGCCTATCTCATAGGGTGGTTATGGGATTAGATGAGAAAATATTTGTAGCATGTTTACAATGATGCATCGTACATACATGGTGGTTAATAAATGGTGGCCACTTTTATAGCAGTGTAAGTAACTAAAATATCTAAGAAGCAGTGTGCCAATGACAGTGCTGAAACTGACAGGAAAGGGAAGGAAAGAAATCTACATTCAAAGACTGATTTTATTCAGTGTTGTTTTGATTTTTAGCTATATATCCACACCTATAAAATTATTATTGGAATTCCTGTAAGAAAAACAACATGTGACTGCAAGACTGAAACTCTGATTTCCTATTTGCATTGAAATAATTGTTTGATAATATGGTTTATGTCAACTCAACTCGACTAGGAATACAAAAACTAACAGTTTATACCTTAATATTAAATACATAGTCTTATATCCATGTTGCAGATAAAAAAGTGAGGATTGATAGAAGAGGATACCGAGAATGATTACAGATTCCATAAAAGCATTTTGCACTAGATGGACACCTCAAAGCATATCACTGCATCCACTAATGCTTTCAACACCCTTGGGCATTCCTCCCACAAAACATTTGGTGTTGTGATGCGATTTACCCCGTCGATCAATAGATTAACCGTCAAAGTTTAAAGGCACAAGATTTCCAGTCTAGTTAAAATTTTTTTTGATCACGAAGGCAAAAAAGAATACATCAAAGGCAAATATGAGTGAACTTATCTGGAAAGCAATTACAATCCATTTCATAGAAACAGTCTATTAAGTAAATTTATACATATCCATATACTATATACATGTATACTACATATCCATATATATATACACACATATACATATACATACATATGCATATCTGTCTGGAAAAAGTCCAGCCATTGTTAATATAATGAGAAAGGTTGGCATTACATTGATGTAATCTGGCAGCCAAGCAGAGTGAACTGGAAGGTGTGTGCATGAACAAAGACCACTTCACTGTACTAGTCAGTGGGGGCAGTAGATGCCGTTGAGTGAGCATGTGTACTGTGTGGCCTTTGCATTCAAAATTGCTGAGTGAGTACAGCAATCAATCTGCATTGAATTTTGTGTTAAGCTTGAACATTCCTCCATGGAAACTATTCAGATGATTCAGCAGGTCACAGCTATGGGCAACTACTGATTGGCTGCTTTATGACAACAATGTGCCTGCTCCTGCATCATGTCTTGTGCAGAGTTTTTTGGTGAAACATCAAATCACCCAGGTGACTCAGTCCCCCTACAGCCCAGATTTGGTGCTCTGTGACTTTTGGCTTTTCTCTAAACTAAAATCACCTTTGAAAGGGAAGAGATTTCAGACTGCTGATGAGATTCAGGAAAATATGGTACAGCTGATGGCAATTGGAAGAACTGTGTGAGGTCTGAAGGTGCTTACTTTGAAGGGGGCTGAGGCATCAATGGGCTATGTACAATGTTTCTTGTATCTTTGTCAATAAATGTCTATTTTTCATAACAGAGGCTGGATACTTTCTGGCCAGACCCTGCCTACACATATGCATATGTCTCAACATATCCATGTATATATATATATCTACCTTTATATAGGCAAAAATCACATGTTTAGTCTTACTATGGATTAAATTTGCTATGGGATAGCCAATTTACTCTTTTTTGGTCCCAAGTTTACAGGTTAATAACCCTACCCTGATCTTTTAAAAATAATCCTTACTGTGACCTTATGATGTATAAATTGAGTTGGTACTCAGCTTTAGCACTTACCACTTAGCTTAAATGACTCCTTTCCCAGAAAGCATTTCTTTAATACCTTATCTAAATATGTCTTCTCTTGTTAATGTCCATTATTTCAACCCATTTATCACTTCATAGCATTTATCACTATATGAAAATATTTTTTACTTATTCACATATTCCTTGTTTAATGTTTTCCACCCAACTCCATGAGCACTAGTACCACATGTGTTTAGCTAACCCCAACACATTAAGCACAGACTGCATCACTTAGCACACAGCAGGTGCTCTTCGTAGATCAAATGAATGGACATAAAACTTCTGCAAGAGGTTGATCTAGGCAAATTTGCCAACATCACAATTTAAGACATCATGTCTGGGAAAACAGACATCAGCACAAAGTCATCAAATACAGTTGTCTGAGTTAATTCTACTCCCTTTGTTTTGTACTTCACTAGTTTTGACTATTTTACTCCTTATCACTTCTTTTACCCTCTTTTGTTAACACGGACTTTTAAAAAGTACACTGGAATGATAATGACTTATGCAACAGATTTTATAAAGTTTATTATTAAATGACTTCCAAAACAGCATTTCCTCACTACCTGTGGGAGGAGGATGTCTAAACTCTTAATAAAGGAAAGATTGCAACCTTTCCCTTTCCTGCCCAGATCTTGAAGATTGAGTTCTACAGAAAAACAGCAAGGTGTGGAGTTGAAGTATTTGCTGAAATAAGCATTGGTTTTGTTACAAGCACAGCCAAGTGACTTGGCCTTTACTTCAATTCATATTGCAAGTTACAATGAACATTTGTGCCTTTTAATTTCTAGTGTTATAGAAGGGTTCATGAACTGAAGTAAAAGAACTCTAGTTGCTTGTACCTAATTATTGAAATAAACAAAAAGAAATATAATTTGTGTAGAAACAAAATAAAAATATAACACTCCCAAATCCAGAAAAAAATATGCTAGAACAACTTCACAGTTGTCTATGAAACAGCACCAAAGGTCTTCCTTACAATCAGTGAATATACAGTCATGACGTAAGTTTGTCCTTAGGTGCATTGTAGAGACTAATATTCTGGTCCTGAATGAACTCAAAGTGAGTTTTAAGAAGCTATCTTAAGCTCAATGAGTTACTTACTGCATAACAACTTCCAAGCTATTTGCCAACATGTTTTGTATTTTGCAATTGTAATTGATAAGTAAAATATGAGCAGCTACAACAGGTTGAATTGTCTCCAAAAACTTTATGTGTCTATAGAGAAAGTTCCCTGAGGATATTTTTTGGTAATAATCTTACAAGGCTTTACTGCTTGGGAATTGGGAAAATTAATGATTCATAAATTGATGCTTTAGTTATTTTTTCCAATTCAATTTCCTACAATTCCCTAGGGAAATCAGAGAATCTAGTATTTTGTTTCCTTAATGAGTGAATACTTTTGTTGACATGGTAGATGAGTAATGACAAAGAAGTCTGTAGTTGCTTTCTACCAGTTTATCACAAGAAGATGGATTTTATGAGAAATGTTTTAAAAACCTCAAAATAAAAACTCAATTTAAAAAATAAATCATACAGCTATTGGCAGCATCAAGAGCTGTAGCTGATATTTAAGGAGGTACTTAGAGCCCAGAATTCAAACAGAATCTGCTATTCTGTTTAATTTACTTCATATCATTGTTTATTCTCTAAACTGGTCTTGTTATTTTTTAGCTAATTGTCTTGTATATGTATCACTCCCTCTACCTCTCTCTTAATCACAATACCCTCAAAAAGTATATCCAGGTCCTAATCTCTAATACCTGTGAATGTCACCTAATTTGAAAGTAGGGTCTTTGTAGATATAACTAAGTTAAAGGTCTTGGGGTGAGATCATTCTGGATTTAAGGTGGATCCTACATCCAGTGACTGGTGTTCTCATAAGAGAGAGAAGAGGCAGATTTAAGACACAGAGGTCATTTGAGAGAATAAAATACGAAGATGGAAGCAGAGACTAAAGTTATAGATCTTCATGCCAAGGAAAGTCAAAAATTCCCAACAGCCATCAGAAGCTAAGGGTGAGGCAGGAATGAACTGTCCCTAAGAGCCTCTAGACAGAGCTAACTCTGCCAATACCTAGATTTTGGAATCCTGCTCTCCAGAACTTGGAAAGAATAAATTTCTGTTGTTTTAATCCACCAACTGTGTGATTTGTTGTATCAATCCTAAAAAATGAAAACAAAGGCAAACTAAAATCATAATTATTAACTTATTCTTTCTTATAGTGGCAGAAAGCAAGAAAAACAAGATTTTGATTGTCCATTCATCAGTGTGTGATGAAAAGAGACTATAATATAAGATTTCACTAGGCACATTTTATAACAAACACTAATGGAAAGTCATAAAGCAACAGAAGTCACATGTTGGTTAGGTAATGGACAGATGAGGCAGTAATGCCAGACATCTGCATTCAAATCCTAGTCTACCACATACTTACTACGTGAACTTGGACAAGTTATTTGACCTCTTTGACTCTTCTCTGGAAAATGAGAATAATTAGTATTTACCTCCTAAGGTGATTGTTGGGAATTAATGTGAGTAAAAATCTTCAGCAGCCTGAAACTCAAGAAGTGCTTGTGATTATTTATGATCATCTTAATTACCAGTTAAGAGAACCCAGTTGTGTAAGTAGAGCATAGGATTAATATTAGTTGAAGACAGATAACGTGAAGGGGTACACCAAGAAATATGTTCCTGGTTTTAAAAGCTTTCCCAATTGAAACCAAGTTTTAAAATCCTATGGCTTAGGATTTCTTCCTCCCCTCTTTTTTTTAATTCTCTAACAGGTTGTCTGGAAAGAAGTCCCTTATGCCCTTTTATTCAAATTTCTCCTTTAACACCCTCCTCATGATCATGGAAAAAGGAAGAAAAAGGAGACCTAAATTGTGGAAACCATAGTTTCCATCTCCTTGGTATACTAATGGCACAGATTTAGAGTGCTGATGGTACATTCAAAACCATTTAGTTCAATTCCCCTGTTCACAGATGTGCAGAGGGTTTATGAAACTCATCTAAGATAGGTAGGTTCTGTGAGGGCAAAGAAGTCAGGCATCTTATGAACTGCTATATAGTCATATGCTAGCACAGGTCTTGGATATAAAGACAAATAAATAACTGACAAGTTAGTCAATGCCATCATCACTAGTATTGTATGTGTTCCACATAATATTATGAGAGAAAATAAAATTTATGAAAATGTAGTGAAGACAAATATATTGACGTATGTGTTTTATAACTTAAAATATATAATATTGACTACCTTATGTTGGAGAGATAAGCCCTGGTATTACTGAAAATGAATACCACCTCATCAGAATCTATGCAAACAGTAAAGAGAATTTTATAGGCCTGAAGTCATTCAGAACAACCAATGTATTATAATATTTTTTCTCTATCTTTTCCATGCTCTGTTACAGTTATTTCATGGAGGTATTAGTAGAATATCATCTATTTCCAGAAATGCCAGACCCCCTTTTTAATTCCATCTGCAAGACACATGTAGCCATCTCTTATTTCTTTCACAGGGAATCAGCTTGTGTCCGTATTCCAGAAACAGTTTAGGAGGTTGAAGGGAGTGGTAGGTAGTAGAAATGTCAGCCAAAATGAGCAATTTCAACTTTTTTAGATTTTATTTTATTATTTGCTGTATAAATGTGGTGGCCAAGACCCAAACAACTCTGGTTCTCCCATCAGCATGCAGTTTTTCTTTCCATCACTCCTTTCTGGCTAGAACTCGATCCCTGAGCATCACCTGCAAAGTCATTTATCATCAGGTCTTTAACATCCCATGAAGGAGCTCTTCTGCCTGCCCCTGCCCACCCCCACCACCAAGGATGTTAAGGAAAAATAGACACGTTTACCATATTAAGTTTAAGATTCACGATTCTACTTTTTGCCGCTTATCTGATATTTGCCTCACTGCAAAGTCACTTTAGACACATCATCAGTTTATAATGGTATTCTATAAAGTAAGTCCTTTTACCCAAGGATTCAAGTTGGGTAAATGAGGAAAAGATTAGATTAGGTATTTGCATGGAAAATAATTTTACTAAATTACATGAAAACCAAATGATCCTCCTCATGTTTTATTCTTCTTAATTTACTGTGTAGCACTAGAATGATTTCATTTGGAACCAAAAGGAGTTCTGGATCCAGACCTCACAAGGAGGAGACTGATAGGAGGATATTTGTGAAGAAGCGTTAAGATATCAGAACACATAATCTGTAGAATAAGCACAATTTTCATTGTATTCAGAATCACTTTACATCCCACCGTACTCCTTCACACTTACATGTAGGAAAATCCAATTTTTTTGCTAAAATGCTGTCTTCCTTCTATAATCTGAGACTATTTATTTATACACATATGTTTCTATAAACACATGTTTGTATAGACATATATGTTTGAAATATAGAAGAAAAAATAATTGGCTTCCAAGTAATCAGCAGGTCGCATGCTCAAACATGTTTCCCAAAGAAAACTTCCTTCTTAGCTAAGTTTCATGGCTGGGAGAGACAGAAAGTAAGACTTTAAAAATAGAGTGAAGCTTTTTAGAACATTGGCACCACCAGTCAGCTACAGAGTTTGTAACAAAAGCAATAATTCTTAGTACCCTATCCTTTGTTCCCCATTCATCTCTGAAGTTTAGGGTTTTTATCTTCCTCCGTGGAACAATATAACAGAGCAACATGTGCGTTTAAAACTTTTGTCCAAATGCTAGTGACAAGCTTCATGTTGTCATTAATATTCTCTCTTTGGGTTCTATTTTAAACCCAGGATGAAGATTGGTTTGTTCCATATTAGAATGGGTTTTCATTTTGTGGCCCCTGAACAGTTTCCTCCTTGTGAAGTTCACTTGTATCTTTACCTCTTTAGCACTATGAGTTCATCACAAACTTGGCCTACAATTTTAACATCATCTCTAATTGTTCCTTTTTAAATGTTTACCCCATCATGTCTCTTTGTTTCCTTTCTGTGAGATTCACTTCCCACTTTCCTTACTATTTACCTCTTGAATGGTTCTTTGGAATAACAACCCTAAAAGAAAGACTAAAAGGGAACAAATATCCTTTTTAAAACAAAGACTAAGATCTGTGCATAGGAAGAATAACAACATTTATTACGGGTTAGCTGTGGGCTAGTTTGAGCAAAGAACTCATTTTGGGTATTTTGTGTTACATGTTAACTTAATAATACACCTCTACTTCCTATAACAATACAGCTATATTGTTTAATCTTACTAATTAAAAAAAAATCTGAACTTTGAAAGTGCTAAGGTAATTTCTAAAACTGCTTTTTCTATTCAGGTTCACTTTAATAAAAAACTTAGTTATTATAAAAAATAGTATGTAGTACTGGATCTTATTTAAAGTCAATTTAAAAGATTAATTGTATATCAAAATACCTTTGAAAGGTAATGCTTGAATGAGTGGCTTATCCTCTCAGACTCTCAGTCCTCTCATCTGTAAAATGAGCCAGTCAGACCAGCTTATCTCTAAGGTCCCTTCCAACCTTGAAAATCTACTAGATCAGTGTTTCTTCCCTTAAAATTCCTGAATTCCAGAAAAGCATCCAAGCACAAGAGTTGTACATTACAATCTTAAACTAGATTGTTTAAACTTTTATCTCTATCATCTGTCTCTTATCATCCAAATCAAAACACTCCATTTTTGGGGAATATTTTTGATGCGAAGCAAACTTGAAATATAAGCTTCTGACAGTCTCTAAGATAAATGTTCTCCAAATACTTTCACTTGCTTTCCTTAAGTTTCTAAATCCTAAAATAATACCACAAAAATCTAATCTGATGATAAAAAGAGGAAAGATACATAAGGCCCTTCAAGTATGATGTTGGCTGTGAGTTTGTTATATATGACTTTTATTACATTGAAGTATGTTCCCTTTATACTCACTTTTCTGAGCATTTGTATCATAAATGGGTGCTCGATTTAATTGAGATGCAAATTAAAACCACAATGAGATATCACCTGACACCTGCCAGGATGGCTACCATCAATTAATTATGAAACAACAAGTGCTGGTGAGGACGTGGAGAAAAGAGAACCCTAGTGCTCTGTTGGTGGGAATGCAGACTGGTGCAATCACTGTGGAAAACAGTATGAAATTTCCTCAAGAAATAAAAAATGGATCTGCATTTTGACCCAGCAATACCACTGCTGGTATTATACACTAAGAATCCCAAAACACCAATTTTAAAGAATAAATGTATCTTTCTATGTTGATTATAGTGTTATTTACAATAGCAAGATTTAGAAACAATAGATGAGGGGTTAAAAACCTGTGATACATTTTCACAATGGAATACTACACAGCTGTAAAAAAGAAGGAAGTCTTACCTTCTGTGACAGCATGGATAGACCTGGAGATTATTATGCCAGTGAAATAAGCCAGTTGGTGAAAGACAAATGCTGTATGATATCACTTATATTTGGAATCTAATGAACAAAATAAACTGATCAACAAAATAGAAATAGAGGCATGGATATATAGAACAGATGGACAAGTGTCAGAGGGGGCGGGAGAATGCATGAAACAAGGTGAAGGGATTAGCCAAAGAAAATATATGCATAGCCCACAGATACAGACAATACTGTGGTAATAGCCAGAGGTAAGGGGAGCCAGGGCTGGGTGGAGGAGGGCAAAAGGGGGATAAATGGAGACATCTGTAATATTGTCAACAATAAAAATAAAGAAAAATGATAAAATAAATAAAAAGATATCTAGGGCTCCTCGAGACAAAAAACCTTCAAAATAAAACTAACTATGGATCAAAACATGTACTTGTTACAGAAAATGCATCATAAATTCAATAGAAAAAAGCTACTGCATTATTTGCTCCCAAGTAATTCATCTACGAAATTAAATTAGTAAGACTAACATCTTAAAAGCAGAAGAAAAAAATTCTCAGAAATCAAAATAACACTTTCCCACACTGCCAACGTCACAATGGTAACAATATTAAACTGCATGAATGGAAGGCTTTTGCCTGTGTATCTGTAACTTAATAATTTTATTGCAAGTGACAAGAGAAACCTCAAAAGCATTCTGCTAGTTGGAGGACACAGTTTGCAGCAGAACTCTGTCTTAGGAGCGCAGCATGGTCAGGAAACTTCACCGGCTCCCCATCTTTGCTGTGTGTTTCCAGTGCATCCTTAAGCATGTCACCTTCATGTGGTTGTACAGTTTCCCACACTGTTTTCATAGTTCGTAGAATGCTCAGCAAATGTTTGTAAAAACTGCTTCAAGAAACTGGGCCACAAAGAACTTAAGCTTTATGGATCTCAATGGTCCAGCTTTAATTTCATTTTCAAGACAGGAGTATTTTCCTTACAAATGCACTGGTAACATCTGTATTTCAGGTTCTCTTGGAAGAGCAAGTAGGAAGTGTTTTCTGCCCAATGTATATTATTTGGCTGTCACTCTGAAATATGTGATGCTCCAGTTACTCTTCTCATGAAATCATGCACACGAATGGATCCTCCCTCTCTCCCTGAACATCACCCTCCTTTTGTTGGTCACTTTCAGTTATCTGACTCTGCTGGAAAGTCATTATGTCAAGAACAGCCTACAAACATCTGCAAAGAATCCCTTCGGAATCCATTGCATGAGTTGTCAAAATCAAAGTGTGCTCTTGGATCTGAAGTTCACTACTTCCACTGCCTGACCTTTAGCCCAATAGCATTTGAACTTTTGTTTTTCATATAGGCTGATAGGGGATACATGTCCAGAGAAGTATCACAAACAAGATCTCAGTTTATAGCTGTCTGGAGAATCATTGACTCGAGCAACAGCAAAACATTGTAAGTATCAGCTTGCCTTTTCTATTTGGTTTTGGTGTTTTATAGGATAAAGGGTGGTACTGGATAATTTGAGTTTAATTGAATGTGCATTCTTTCCTCTGAAATGCACGTTTGGAGCTCTGCACTTGGGTCTTAGGCTGAACTTTATGTAATATAACTGTCATCGGTGCAGGCTAATAAATATACAACATATTAGGTGTATGTGTATGAATTCATTACTGTAAACTGAGGAGGAAATGGTCAGACCAGCTCCAATGCAGCTGTGTCATTCTTGAAGGACACACTCCTAGGAAAGATTCCATAGAGAAGATAATATCCAGTCTCCCCCTTTCAATTACTTATTTGATTGGCTTATTATTGCACAATGTATACATTTTCCTTTAACCATGTTAGGTCAATACTTTGGGAAGAGAATTACAAAGAAAACAAAATCTGAAAATATCCTCATTGTGCAGACTAATGCTCCAGTTTCTGCTTGACAATGAACAAGTTGTATGTAGGTGACACATGGCTTTTATGAAAATAGACTCGTAGCCTTCCCATTTCAGACATTTATGCTGAAGGAGACTTCCAGCATGACCACAGTCCCGGTTATTTGCCTCGGAAGAAGAAACAAACCCTATCAACGTGTAGGAGGCATCTTCCTTTTGAACTGCTGCACTTAAAGAACTAAACAACTAGAGGAGGGTTGGTGTGGGAGCCAAGTCACGAAACCCTACTTCTCTATATGTGCACAACATTAACTGTAGACTGTATTGTCTGCATACAGTCATGGCTCATTACCACATGTCTGTTGGAATTCACCCTTTGAGAAAAAAATTCAAAATCTTGTTAAGCACATGGTACATTCCCAGTCTCCTGAGGAAAGGCAGATCCAGCCTGCCCCTTGCTCCGTCCTCAAAACCCTGAAGCCGTAACACTGTAAGTTTCCTTTAAAACTTGAGAAAAATGTAGGTCTTGTAGCCAGAGGGGTTGGATGTGAAATGTCTGACCAATGAGGCCCATCCATAAAGCCTGACAGAAAGAAAGAAAAATGAAACTGATCTGTGATAAAAGAAACAATTGACTTGTGGAATGTATTTTCAATTACATGTTCCAACATTCAGCTTTATTATAACTTAAGAAATAAAATATTTTTATGTATATCTTAAGCTGTAAAGAAGTAAAATGGGCCAAAAGTCAGCAAGTATTTTTCAACTTTCTCATTCTGAAATAAGACACACTTGGACAAACAGTACAAATCTAAACGCACCCTTTAAGGAGATTTTCCCAGTCTGGGACTTGATTATCACCACTTACATCAAGACAGAGACAATAAAGCCAGTCCTGTTCCCGGAAAGACCCATCAGTGGGAGTCATACTCAGCCTATCGTCCTGGTCACTGCTTTAGCCTGCGGCAATGGGAACAGCATGAATGATCCAATTCTGAGATGAGACCTACCAGGAATACTTCATTTCCAAAGTCAGAAGATAATTTTGCCAAATAACAAGAAACTGAATATTTTTCATATTTTTTGAGAAAAGGAAAAGGCCTGTTGTGACCACATTAGCCTGCAAAGTTTTCTAAGCCTTCATAAACTGAGCTAATGGGGATGAAAGGAAAAGAAAGAGAAATTGGGTACAGGTCAGTTCACTAGAGTCCCAGATGGTTTTAAGAAGATGCGGCTTCCTGGAGGGGAGTGCCCACCCTCCAACCAATCAGAGAAGCTTCCGTTTTTTTTTTTTTTTTTTTGGTGCTGTTGTACTGAAGCCCACACACTGATTATCAGCCCTCACACTAGGGAGAGCGAATGAGCCCTTACAGAGGTGAGACTGGTGAGGACAGCTGGGTCAGCCAAGGCACGTAATTCTAAAATGATTCTAAACATCTTTGTTGCCAAAAAGTTATTTTAGTGAACAAAGGATCAAGAATATTCCAGAAAATATTTGAGCTGTTGTGAGTTCAATAGGATCTGTCTTTCCATTTCAGAATAGTTACAAAGACAGTGAAGAGTGAGAGAGAATAAGAACTGAGAATCAAGATCCAGGCTCGGGAAGGAAATGAACAAAATGCAGGCTCTGCTGTTCTACTTGAAGTTCAGGGCTGGGCACCAATTCTACGGAGGAATATGGCAAGAAACAAGGTGACTAGGTAGACTACAGACAGAAAATCAAGATATAAACAAGCCCATGTAGAAAAGCAATATATAAAAGAGAAGGGTGTGCTAGAAAGTGGAGGCTATCATTTATCATACTAAAATATAATATAAATATAATTCATCTAACTTAAGAACTACAACTCAAAAAATTTGTTGCTCAATTTATGATTATTGTTTCTCTTCTTGCCACTTTCTTCCCCTTACAAACACCTGCCAATCTGATTTCTATCCTCTATTTCTATTGAGTTTTCATTTCATTGGTTTTACATTTTTGACTATTTCTTCTTTATTCTATGATATCTTGATTCCAGATAGTATTGCTTCTAATATTGCAATTCCTAGAATTAGCCAGTATTGTGTACCTGACATTTCCTGTGCACTTTTGTTAGTTACTTAGGGGGATGAATAACTTAAATAATCAAGCACAGCACTTACTTTTTTTTTCTTTCACAAACACATTGTCCTTTGTGGGGGGGTGGGGAGCGGGCAGGGACTGAAGAATTATAAAGCAATGTTAATGTGTTGATAGTGATGACCTACTCAACATGATTCCTCATTCCCCTCACACCTCCCTCTCCTTGCAAAAGGGCTGAGCACATGATCAAGTGTGATCCTATCATAATACAACATCTCCACACGATGATAAGGTTAGTATAGACCTAGGACCTCAGCTTGACCAATCAGAATCTTCTCAGGGATAATTTAGCTGTGGTTGCTGCAAAGGACTCCTACTTGGAACAGAAGTTCTAGTGATGTAGATGTGGGATTACTTTTCTGCTATGTGATGAGAACCTATCAGCATAGCAGAAAGGGGAAACCACATGTGTAGAAACAGTGAGAAGTAAAATCAAGAGATGCCATGAGAACATTCTTGGAGCTCAGATTCCAGCCTCAACCTGCCACTTACCTCAGCCAGTAAATATTGTTCTTTGCTTAAGCTAGTTTAAATTGGGTTCCAGTCACTTACAACTGAAAGATCCCTGGGGTATATAAATGTCAAACACTATTAACAGGAACACAGCTGATAGTAATACAAAGTCTCGGTGGCTTAATAATAAATGACTAATGCATGCTGTTCACATTTTCTGGAAATTCTTGATGCTCCATGCCAGTATTGTTGCATGTGCTCAGCAAGGTTGGTGAGCACACATATTAGTTACTATTGTCTGCAGAAGGGCTTCCAGATCACAGATTTCTTGATTTTCTATTACCTTACACAATGTTTAAGATCACAGAATCTGGATTTTTGGATTTAGGAAGCATATCTTCTTGACTCCTAGAAGCTATGCAGTAATGAACATGATATGAATAAATAATAAAAGTCATATTCTCTTGAATCCTGAGGTAAAATCTTATGTCACACTTAGGAAGTATCCCTTTCTCTATCTTCTACCAACTGAGAGAAGATTCTTTGAGTTCAGTCTTAATCTAAAAACTGTTTTCATCTCCCAAAATAAATATAGTGAATATAAAGCACTGCTCTCTGTTTCCAATATCAAGTGCATTCATTAACTGAAAAAATATTTACTGGTGGCTTACTATATACCAGGCAGTATATTATATATTACAGATTGCAGTTGGAAGCACAAAGTTCAGATAGATAATAAACCCATAAACTAATAATTAACTTGGGGTGATAATACATGTTGTAAAGAAAAATAAATTAAGTGAAATAAACCAGTCAGAGAGAGAAAAATACCATATGATCTCACTCATATGTGGAATCTAATGAACAAAATAGAAGGAGGCACATGAATACATGGAACAGACTGAAAGTTGTTGGGGAGGGCGGGGGTAGGTGGGGACCAGATGAAAGAAAGGGAAGAGATTAGCCAAAGAACATACATGCATAACTGGTAGACACAGACAACAGTGTGGTGATGACCGGAGGGAAGGACAGCTAGAGGCTGTATGCAGGTGGGCAAAGGGGTGGGAATGGGGACATCCATAGTAGTGTCAGCACTAAAAATGAAGTTAAAGAAAAATAAATCAGATAAGGGAACAGGGATGTGAAAGCCTTTTTAAAGAGGGGGTATTTAAGGAAATCTCTGAAGAACTGTGAAGAGTAATGTGGGCAAAAGCAGGAAATAAGAAATTTTGAAGTTTGGTGAAGGTGTGAGCTTGGCACAATGAAGAAATGACAAGATAAGCCCAGGCATGAAGAAGCAGAGTAACCAGAGCTTGGCAAGGATATGGGTTTTATTTCATGCATGATGCTAAGTCATTGAAGAGTGTTGAGTGGAAGAGTAGCATGAGTTGAGTTGCATTTTTAGCAGGTTACTCTGGGGGTGGGAGGACAGCCCCAATTATACAATCAGAGAATTAATAGAAGCCAATGAAGTAGTTATTACTGTGGCCAAGTAAGACCACACACTGGCTTAAGATAGAATGGTAGCAATGGAATGCTGACAAACATGGTTTCGGAATATAATTGCAGGTAGAGTTGAAAGAACTTCCTAATAGATTCAGTGGGAGTGAGAAAAAAAGACAATCAAAGATAAATCCAAGTTTTTGGCCTGAATAACTGTGAAAATGATGGTGGCATTTGGTCAGACTGAGAACACCAATACATATATTTCACTTAAAATTCAGAGGAGATTTCTGCCTTCCATTTCTGGATAGGGCCTTGAGAGGCAGCCAGAACCCAGGATGCCCTAAGCCCAGCATGACAGGGTAGCAGAATAGAAGTGGTTTGCATTTTCTGGGCAAAGGGCCTGAGAAAACCCCATAGAGTTGCCTGCACCCAAATGTGGTGTTGGAATAATTAAATGCATTGCCTATACTCAGTGACAACTTTGATATGGCACAGAAGACTGAGGATGTCAAGCCTTGGTGGTGGTAACAAGGGAAAACACAGCAATGGTCTAGCAAGTGAAGATAGCTAGACCCATTCTAAGAAGAGAGTATCTCAGCAAAAGTAGAACAAATCAATGATGATGACCTGGACAAGACATGATCTACCACACGCCATGTACCACACAATGCCTGAAATGATGTAAGCCCCATTCCCCACTTCACTCTCACTGGTGAATCAAGACAAATTTTTGGAAAAAAATGTAAAAATATCTGAACAAAGATTAATTTCATCATGCAGTTGAATAGACGCTTGCTACAGAAAAAATAAAGAGTCACATTGTACCTCTAAGTCTGTGGACTTGGATTTGTCTTCCATGGAGGGCAGAAACTATTCCAGGGTTAACTGGCAGGGATTTTAAAGAGCCAGAAGAAGAGGGATCACTGAAGTATGTGAGAGCTAAAGAAAGACACATTCCTTTATCACATTTGACCAAGGATTTCAGAAATTTCTATGGAGATTAAAAGCCATTGCTAATCTCCAGGGCAAATGCATTGAATTAATACCAGTAACACATAAAATATTTTAGATCATCTTTTTACTATTCATTATAAATTAATCAGGATGCCAAAAAGTATAACTACATATCTTGAATGTAGATTTGGTTATTCCCAATTAATTCATTTGTTTTATGAGATTATGAGTTAAAAAGAAAATCTTTGGATATTGTCATATCGTGCTTTGGGGGAAGGGTTCATCCCAAGTGTCAATGGCTATCACAATGCCAGTGCTCAGAAAACATTGCTCAGGTAAGTCGTATCACTTATTAAGCATTATCTCATCAGATTTACTCTTGTTTATAAGGACACATTGCATAACAGCAAAAATTTATTTGTAAAAGTATATAATTATATGCTGTATGTCACATTGTTCTCAAATAGCCAGTGTGTCTCAGAGTATTTTCTTCCAATTTACTCAAGAACTATCTTTGCATGTACATAGATTCAGATGTTAATTACATTCTAAGGGGAAATGTAATTATTTTGGTACATAATACTATGGAATTATGTTTTGTAATCCTTTAGTATTAAAATATGGTGGATTTCATTTGCATGTAGAAATACTTAATACTTTTCCTCAATAATTATTTATAGATTTTATAAATTGTTTAAGAAATGACCTAAAGGAATAGGGTGATTACATCACAATCTATGGCTTCACATTGCTCTTTTTTCAATTATTTTCTTGTACCAAATGATATGGAACTTCCAAGGATCCTTTATGAGTCTACGATTGTTTTGTGAGCTTCTGTTTTATGGACTCCATGATCAATTTTCATACTATAAAATGTATAATTAAATATGAAATTTTAAAACACACTATTTCCAAAAATATGAAAAATTCTGGAACAACAGCATATCAAACTGAAGGTGATTAACACCAAAAGTATTTAAAGGAGAGCTTAGTATTTGACACTCTGCAATAACATCATTGACAATCAGCTGTGAACAAACATGAACAGTGTGAACATTTTTACCAGTCATTCATCACAAAGAAAAACAAGAATATATTCTATTTATTTAGGAATATGGATGCAGCACTAGTGTGCTTGTTCACAGTGCTTTCGAAGTCTGCCCAGTCTTATTACATTAAACTATAATGTTGAGTCAATTATCATGAAACGCACATTGACTAGAAAATGTCTTGTTTACCTGTTTAAACCTTCTTTAATTTGTGTTCTTTATAACAGCAGAACGCTCCAAGCTCTCATGTGAGACTAGAAGAATACCTGGGCCCACCTGGGACATTACTTCAGAAAATCTAGCATGAACTCTATAATTTTTGAAACAAATATCACGTGGTGGCTTAAATGACTTTGGTGCAGGTATTCTAAGAAATATTTTTAAAGCTACCTTTACTAATTGTGACAAGTATATTCAACATCTTTGGTTTTTACCTGCCCAGCAACCTTACATTTTAGCCCAATTTACCTTTTGGAAACTATCTTTCCAATTCAAATGACTTTAGTGTAACTAGATGATATTTCCACTATTATTTCTCACGTCTGCCCAAACCGCCAGGGAACGACCTGGATCCCTTCAGTCCCAAGACCTAGCTGTCCCTCTTTCTTAAGTTCCAGGCACTGTTCCATATGCTTCCCATGCATTCTTTTTTAAAACCTTATTTAGTCAAAGCGCTCCAATATATGCCATACATAATAATCTAAATCAACATGGGTTTCATTCCTGGCCAGTTGTGAGTATTGTCATAAATGCCACAGTATTCTAAACCATGTTGCCTATATACATCGAGTGGAATAGTACCCATGGGATTGAATGTCTATTACCTGCCTGAGCAAGGTATTAAAATATATGAACCAATCTATAAATAGCACATGCATTTTCTGTATTGTGCTCTCCTGACATGCTACAAACAATTTTATACTGGAAGATTCTCTTCTCATTTTTTTTACGTTATGATACAGTCTCACTTGAAAGGGCATTTTCTAGAGCTATAATAAATATTAGATTTTGTTCAGTTGAGAGACACCATAATAATAAGGCCTTCAATGTTAGAGCACTTTATACTGTGTAAGCAAAATGTTAATGTATCATTTACTCTGTTGTTGATACCACACAGGTGAGAAAATTGAGGCTTACAAAGGTTAATGAATCTCCCAGTCATGTGTTTGGTAAATGTCAGAACTGGCACTAAGTTTAGGTTTTCTAATTCGAAGTCATTCTTAATTCATAATTCATAATTCATTCTTTTAAAATATCATAACAGGTTCTGTGTAGAAGATCTGGTAAGTGCTACATCAACGGTGTTACTAATATGTCATTAAGGAAGTACCCATACTGAAGAGTTCATAGGTTTATCTCAGATATAGAATACTGGCATCAAAAATTCAATCAAGATGTAATTGTATTTGTGATGTATAGTAAACATCGGTTTAAAGGCCTAAATTTTTAAAGAATGATTCAGGCTGTGGGTTAAAACTTTACTCTTAATAATCTTGTGAAATATCACTGGGATATTGCATATATTTGTCTACTCAGATTCTCTGAGATGGGACATGAACCTCTCAGCCTGCGCACCTATGTAGCAGACTGCTTATCATCAGCTTCACCAATGTGTCTGGAAGGAACCCTCTTAATCTCAGGGCATAAACATAGTTATGGTTGTATGGACATAGCAGTGAATCAAATAAATAAAAATAAAACAAAGTCACTGGATTTATGGAGTTTATATATGAATGAATAGAAGTGAACTTGTATTAAATTAATACTGTTATAGGCACTATCTGCTTTCCAACTTTTTAAAAAATAGGATCTCACACATTTTTCTCAAAGATGTAATATGAGGTGGAGGTAAATAACAGGCTAAGGATTAATGAAGTTCTATAAACTGTCCCTTTGCTGGAGTTAAAAAACAAGTCTGCATTGGTCTTACTGAAATTGAGAAAAAATATATATATCTGAGGAAATTTAAAAAAAAAAAACAGTTCAAGAGCACTAATGACAAACCTCACCAGAAGCCCATGGAACTAGCTGCAGACATTCCTCTCCGTCCTTAAAGTGGTCAGGCTGAATGTGCCCGAGACCTGGGCCCAAAGCTAGAACACATACACACACACACACACACACACACACACACACACACACACACACACACTGTACACATGTACCACATCTTCTTTATCGAATCATCTATCAGAGGTCATTTTGGTTGTTTCTTGTCTAGGCCACCATGAATAATGTTGCAATGAACATAGATAGGGGTGAATATATCTTTGTGAATTGTTTGTTCCCATCTATAATTTCATATTATATTAAAAATTAGATGGATTCATTCTAAAGCTTTCAAAATTACCTAAATTTATAAATAGCATATGACCATATCATTTTTCCCCTAAAATATTCTCTGCTTTTCATGGGAAAAATATGGCTACTACTGAACTGAACATTTCATTTTTTTAAATTTATGCAAAATTTCTATTTCATAATTCAGAGAAACACTCTGTCAGACCTCATCCCTTTTCTTCTTGTATGCCATGGAGACTAGTAATTAGCTTTCTTTTCAGAGTCATTTTTACACATATGGACTGAACACACACACACACAGAGAGAGAGAAAATTACACCACAAACCTATAGTACTGTTCTCACTTCAATTTTCTTTGGTTATTGAATAGGATAATGAGTAAAAGAACATAATACCATAAGTCAAAGAGAAGTTAGGTGGTCAGCTAGACTCAGTAAGTGAAATGTCTTTTTTTTTCAACATATGAAGCCTCTCTAGGTATACAATTCATTGAAGGCTTCAACAAAATCATCAATGACTATGTGTCATAACTTTTAGAATCCTTACAAATAACTGAAACCAAAAATGTTAAGTCCATGATTACCATGATTATACATTATCATATTCCTCATAATCAAGAAAAATTTGAAATATTTGAGTACATATAAACATATAGATATATGTGGGCATATCTATATCTACCTATATAGTGACTCATCTTTAGTTAAATTTATTGGGGTGACATTGGTTAATAAAATTAACATGTTTCAAGTTTATAATTCTATGACACATAATATATTGCATTGTGTGCCCACCACCCAAAGTTAAATCTTCTTCTGTCACCATATATTTGACGTCCTTTACTCTTTATTACCCCCCACCTACCTTCCCTCTGGTAACTACCACACCAGCTTATTTTTAACACAGTAAGTTGTATTATATGGCACATTAACTTGTTTTTAATTATGCCAATGTTATCTTAAACCTGTCAAGAAGTTTTGGCTACAAGAAATTTAGTTCTCAAGCTATTATCAAAGAAATACTTTGCCAAACTACTTAAGTGTTTCTTTCACAATTTCTGGTCTGTGCCAGTGGGCATGTGTCTAACATATGCTTCCATGTGTGGCCTGTCATTCAAGGGACCAAGCTCCTTACAAGTATTTATCAGAATAGTGCCCTTTGATAGTACCTTGGTAAATGCCTATTACAACTCCATCCAGCATACACTTCACAGTTAAAAAAAGAGGATTATACTATTTATTCAAAATAAAATGTTACAAAACTTTTCTCTGGCACATTAAAAAAAAAGGAGTCTCAACCTCCAAACAAAAATGAGACAATGGTAGCTAAAGAGTAGTTTTAGTGGCCAGTAGAGCAGTCACAAGGAAATGTGTGGGAAAGCACTTTGATCTGCGGAATGTGCCAGTCATGGTTAGCATGAGATGCTTTTCCCTTTACATGGAATGAAAACTCAGGACACTTCTGCACACTGTTGGTAGATCAGACAACAGGGGATGGGAGTGGTTGCTGGGAAATGAGAGCTAAGCAGAGTGGATTTTCTTTTCTGGCATTCCATGTGGTCGTCTGCTTTCCATTGTCCTTGATGTACTGTGCTTTCCCGGAGCAAGTTCCTAGCACTCTCCAACAAGCTTCTTGAATTATAGTCACATATCTACACCCTGCTGTTCTATAAAGATAATAAAGAAACACTGTAACGTGCTACATTTGGACAGCCTTCTCAGTGAGGCAAAACAGATGTCAAGAGAGAAGAACTATCAATCTAAAGCTAAAGTAAGACAAGAAAATTAAAATAAAAACTTCAAAATAAATCATTACTAGGGAGTCAATAGATGACAGAGTATGACAAAGTGGGGTGGCAGCTCCAGGGAGAAGATTCCAGGAAGGTAGGCTCGAGATCTTGTTTCAGAACCAGAGTGCATTCAAAGTATCATAAGAGCCTCATTTTAAACAAGATCATGTGTGGCTCCATGAAGGAACTGCAGGAGGTAGAAATTCTTATGAAACTTACCATAGGACTCCATTGGTCTTTTTAGAAAGGCTTGCCCAAAAGCTAGTTATGAATCTATAATCAGTACATATTAAACACAACTTTCCTAAGTTCTAACTACTAATAGCATCTTTGTGCATATTTATACAACTGATATATTGCATTTTTCTCTCCCTTCCCTCCCTCCCTACCTCTCCCAACCCAATTTGTTTTATTCCTTAGATAGATATATAGTTCGGTAAATAGAAAGAAGATGGATGATAGTGCTCTTTCTCTCTCTGTTTTTATTTCCCCCTTTAAACTACAAGACTCTGGAATGCGGGAACAGTATCTACTCTGCAATGTGTATGTTGCACATAATCCCATGGTGGCTGCTGAGAAATACTTTTTCACTGTCTGATTAAATCATCCAACAAACATCACAGAAAAATATATTGTAACAGAAGATATGCAAAGAGAACAAAGTGCTTTTGAATGTTTTCAGAAGAAAAATGCCAAATCCTGCTTGGCAAAGAGGTGTCTTTATTTTATTTCAATGACACTTTAAGAGGCATACCAGAGCCAAAATTTACTTCAAAAATATAAAAAAATACTCAGGATCAACAGTTTATATCTGTGTTGTAAATTCGATATTTTCAAACTGAAGAAATTGTGCTGCTGGGGCAAGGTGATCACCCTGTTCTTGATTCTGTGGAATACAATTTGAAGATTTCATAGCACTGAATTACAGCAAGCATCTGACCCAGTTAATGTTCAGCCAGCTCTGGTTAAGCAAAGAATCCAGCTAGCCTAACTCAAATTTACCAGAGAACCAGAGGAGATCAGCTATCTTGGGTTATCTGAAATTGTCCACTTTTGTGTGTGTGTTACAAGCTGTTGTGTCAGCTCTGACTCCTGACAACTCTACAAATGAGTGACGTCCACAATGTCTTGTCCTAAGCAGGCCTGCTCTGCTCCTGTAGACTCCTGCCTATGCCTTCTTTTATGGAGTCAGTTCATCTCACATTTGGTCTTTCTCTTTCTGCTGCCTTCCATTATTTTTTTTTCCAGAATTATGGTCTTTTCCAAATAATTCTGACTTCTCACAATGTGCCCAAAGTAGGACAGCTTTAGTTTTGTCATTTTTGCCTCCAGCAATGTTGTAGAGTATTCATTTGCTCTAGACCCCACTTGTTTACTCTTCTGGTTGTCCAGGGTGTCCTTGGAGCTCTCCTGCAATACCGTATTTTCTTTTTTTATTTTAGATAATTGTATTTTTCAAGTCCAGAATTTCTATTTAGTGCTTTTTTATAATTTCCATATCATAATCAATATTTAGATGGTCTATTCAATGATATTATTGATATTCTCAATTTGACAAGACATAATTTTCATACTTTCCCTAATTATTTATTCATAATTTCTTTTAGTTTTGCATATATTTATAACTCCTTTTTAAATTTTTTGTTAAAATATAGTTATCTCCATTTTCCTCCTACCCTTGATCCAACCCCCATTGGCTTTGTCCATGGGCCCTTTATACATGTTCCTTGACAAACCTTCCCCTATCTTCCCCCATTATCCCCTCCCCTTTCCTCTGGTTACTGTCAGTTTGTTCTTTATTTCAGTGTCTCTGGTTATATTTTGCTTACTTGTTTGTTTTGTTGATTAGGTTCCACTTACAAGTGAGATCATATGGTATTTGTCTTTCAACGCTTGACTTATTTCACTTAGCATAATGCTCTCAGTTCCATACATGCTCTTGTGAAAGGTAGTACCATATTTTAAATAAATCATTTTTTCCTATTATCATTCTTCTCTGTCCAATTTTCACAATTGTACATAATAATTGGGAAAAATGGTGCAAATGACTTTAGCTGTGTTCTCTAACGACACATCTCTGCTCCTGGAGATCTTTCATAATTCATCTATGGCTGCCCTGCCAAGTCTTCGCCTTCTCTTGATTTCTTGGCTTCAGTCTCCATCTGAATTGATAACTGAACTAAGATAAGCAAAACCTTTAACAATTTGTGTCATCACTGTTTATGTTAAAGTTGTATATTCCTTCTGTAATCATAATTTTTGTCTTGATGATGTTCAGATTTCTAAGGAGGTGAAATTCCAGGGAAAAGTATAGTTCATCTAATTTGAGTATCATTTACAAGACTGTCTCCAAAGACATGGGACTAGTAAAGAGCTAAGTCAAAACATCATTTCTTTAGTTCCATGCAAGATATTACCTCAGTTATGTTACATAGACAACTGCCTCTCCACTATATCAATCCTGTAGCACCACCATCAATATTATCCTCCTTGTACCAAAATAAGAAATTCCATGCATGTCAAGGCCACTTGCCCTGGCATTTCATTGTACCTATACCGGGAAGCTCTTACTATGTGTACCTCTTTAAATTTAAGCCCATTTACTTTTACATTCTAAAACACATCTAAAAATAACACGTGTGTTTTAAGGAAGACTTAGAGTTTGGTGCCTTATAATTAAGAGTTATTCAATAAAAGTATACAGAAATAACCTCAAGTACAACACACAGGTCAAAGGAACAAAATTACTTTTTCTTGTAGTTCTAGATAATATAGTAATTTATTTAGGCACACTTGTTTTAAATATTGATGTAGTCTTAGAAATGACAGAATTCCTTTCTGGAGTTTAAGCCTAATCAACAATAGCACAGGACAATAATCCAAACAGTTACTTTATCCAAAAGCTGTTGAAAGGCTAGTAAAGTCACTGCATTGCATTAACTTGCATTTCTGGGCCTCTACATGGTGGTAATAAAATTGTAAGTGTTTGGATGAACACTTCACAGCATTTGATGGTAAATGCTTTTCACAATAGAAAATATGAGTCACACAGCTTTTACAAGGGTGTCTGCCTCATGAAGGAAGCCTGAAAACCTGGAATGAAATGCTACCTCTGATTGAAATGTCAGGAAGCATACCAAACGACAACATGTGCAACCAAGCAAGTCACACTGTGTAAATCAAAGTTCCATTTTGCTATTCAGAAAGTGGGCTTTGGCAGTAAATTCTTCATCGTCCTGAGCACCAATAGCAGGAACCAGAATGTTTGCTGTGAAGGCTTATAGAGTTTGCATAACCCAGTGTCCTTGGCACATTTTCCTTCCCTGAGTGTCCTGATGACTTTGCTTTATTATGGTGGAAAATAATAGAAACATTTTCGTCCAAATGTTATTCACATAGACAGATTTAATGACACTTAAACACTGTGTGACTCTTCATGCAATGGGAGGGAATGAGCTTCCCTCCAGGTGGAGGGTGAGACCGAGGAATAAGGGGGAATTATTTATCTCCTTGCCATGCAGTGGCCGAGGAATTAAATAGTTTTCCATTTTACAATTATTATGGATGTATCTAAGGTGTGAAATTATGGTATCTTGAAAGGATTGGTAAACAAATATAAAAATCCAAGAAACAAACATTTGTTTACTTCTGTAACTATCTTATTAATTTTTAAGGAATTGACTCAAATGGAGCAAAGACAATTTTATAAAAACATTTTTCTCTAAAATGAACTTTTAGTTTATTTTTTTTTTTTAGTTTCTGGTTAACTTCACTGAGAAATATTGCCTTTATAAATATTGTGTTTCTCAGTAATCAAATTGGGAATTAAAATAGGCTAAATATAAAGAACTTTTAAAATAACTGGACTTTTGCTTTGAATTTTTGAATTTTTAATTAAGTATAAATGTTTATCATTTACTGACACTTTTTTTAAAAAGTGTTTTTAACACAATATTCAATATGGATTTACTATCAACCCATACAAAAAATAAACTCCTACTCCAAAACGGAAAAGTAAGTTAGTTACCAAAAACCGCGTGCTAGGGACCACATGAAGGCACACGGCTGCTTGCTAAATCCCACATTTATGATGGAAAAAAAAAGAAGTCAAATTAGTTTACAAAGCATAAGTGTTTTTACTGAAGGTGATTTTTCCCAGAGCCTCAACAACGTCAGAACACTTTTTCTGGTGTCTTAAAACTGCAATTAAAATAAGTAGAGAGTCTGGTGCCTCTAAACAGACCTTAATTTAATGTCGCAGCACCTTACAAATGAATCTTCAAATTCTTTTCTAAGTATATTTTATTACCATGTTATTACGGTTGTCCCATTTTTTTCTCCCCTTTATTCCTCTCCACCCTGTACCCTAACTCCCACCAGCATTCTCCTACCTCAGTTCATGTCCATGGGTTGTACATGTAAGTTCTTTGGCTTCTCCACTTCCTACACTATTCTTAACCTCCCACTGTCTATTTTGTAGCTACCATTTATCCTTCTTACTCCCTGTACCTTTTCCCCCAATCTCCCTTCTCCCTCTCCCCACTGATAATCCTCCATGAGATCTCCATTTCTGTGAGTATGTTCCTGTTCTGGTTGTTTGACTGGTTTGTTTTTGTTTTTATTTGGGGGTTTCAGTTGTTGACATTTATGAGTTTATTGTCATTTCTAGTGTCAAATAGTAATGACTTTAATAAGCAAAGATCAAAGGATTAAAACATTTCTCCAGTGACACTGAGTAGAGTGTCACTAAGAATCTTCTGTGGTACATTAAATCATGAAATGCTGAAAGAAGGAATCTGTATAATTTCAAATTTAAGATTCAAAAAGAAGATAACATTTATGTATGGTTAGGGAAGTTAGTATTTCCTAATTGAAATCAGAATGTGTCATCACGTTTTCCACTCACATCTGCCTCAGGACCCTTTGAAAGAGCAAAGTCTGGGTGCAGGCCCTTCTTGCCTATAAATGTTGCTGTTTTTAATTTCAAGTCTTTAGTAAATTCCTGTGTCTTCCTCAAGGACTCTTCGGTAAAAGGGCCTCAACTGAACCTCAACTCATACACCTATACATTCACAAGAAGATTGTTGCACTAAAATGTCTTGTTTCTGGCCACACAAATCCATGCATGTATGGAGAGGCTTAGCCTCCATCCACCCCAAGGCCTTGTTCCTATAAGTCAGTTCCTATGGATATTTGAGAGAATAAGTTTACCAAATAGAATTATACTCTTGAAACTTATATAATTTTATTAACCAATGTCACCACAATAAATTTAATAAATTTTTTTAAAAGAATGCAAAGCCTTCATCAACATTTAGTCAAAGATCAGTGGGAAAAAGTTTACATGAACCTGACCAGAAAATATTTGCTACAGTGTGGAAAGATCACCACAGATGAAAAAAAAAATCTACCACCTCCAAATGACCACAATTTAGCTTAGAGATAAAGTCTGTAGCACATGTCATAGTTTTGGAGGGACATAAAACAAACACAACGTATTTTCCATTTATTTCCTCAGCATCATCAAACCCACCCCAAAAGCTCATCCTTTCCAATATACTTTACTTCCAATGCTAACTGCTAGCTGTAACAGAGATTGGTATATTATCACCAAATACTTTCCCTTTTCCTAGGTACAAATCTATATATTGTTTTGTAGACTTGTTTTTTTTTTTACCTTTGTTCATAGATAGTTAATACCAATGTGTCTTCCTCATGCTTTCTTTTCTCTGTGACTGAAGATGGAGGAAATCAATTGAACTACTAGCCACATGTGAGAGATGTAGGGCCAGTATGGAAGAATTGAGGTTCCAGGGTGACCACACAGAGCAGTCTGTCCCTCTGTCCTGCACTGAACTTCAACAAGAGCAGAAAATATACTCTTATTTAAGCTTCCTCAGGTCTGTTATAGTATTTAACATATCCAAATTAAACTACTCTGCTAATGTAGTATCATGGTCAAGTATATAATCTTACTCCTTAGATTTCATATCTGTGTGTGTGTATATACACACATGCACACACATGTATATACATGTATATGTGTATGTGTATGTATGTGTATATATGTAGACAGAGAGAGAAAATTTACCATGGCCAAGCCAGTAGGAGCTTTATAAAGTGCCTCTCAGCTGAAGTTATTCTTCTCATCTTTTTCATTCATGACTCATGCAGTGGCCATTCTAAAACCATTTCCTTTTCTGCTGCTATAATTCACTTGCAAGAATGGAAATGTCAATAAGATAATGACCTTAGAGTTCTACAGAAAGTTGCGCTATACAAAACAGAGATGAGATTACCTTATACTGAGCTACAAAGCGATGACTTCAGAATCACAAAAGTGTTAAATCATGTTAGACCACAAACTTTGACCTTTCTGGAAATTTTCATTGCTTTACAGGATCATAAACTATTTTATGAATAAGAATTATGTGGGAAAAGAAGGAAATGCAAGTAGCCGAGAGGAATGAGCCTTATCTTGTAGATATTGCACAGTTTCCCACATTTACTCTTTGTGAGCATTGTGTTACCATTTTGGGGGGAAGAAAACACAGGGAAACTCAAGTTCCAGTGTCTGACACATTGGAATTTTCAACCATTGTTTTCAGCGGGAAGTGTATAAGATTACAAACATAGATGTTCTAAGTGTGGCCTTTGGAACTGTCTTTGTTGATGGTATCATGAATGCACATATTAAAAGCGAAATGGAAGATGAATAGTTTACAGGGTAAAGAAATATTTTCCATCTTCACAAACAGTTCAGGGCTCCCCTAAGGCCCTAAAATGAAGTCTACTTGGTGGTCTGAGCTCTAACCCCTGGAGAATGTATTCCACATCTCCAACACAGAACACCTGATTCTGCAGAATTTGACACTTCTCTGCAGCCTCCACACAGAAGAAACGGAGGACTTGACATGCATGGAAATTAAATTATCTCCCACCCCTAGAGATATTCTGTCCTCCCAGGTCAGGGTTACATGAAGGTCAAATGAAGGAGCTCAAATTTCAACCAATTCCACACTAGCTGTGAATTGACAGAAAGCACATCCTTTCGAGTTCTTGATGATCTGCTATATTTTACGTGAGCCATTAATTATAAGAATAAAATAAACACACAAAATAAATCACCTTAAAGGAAAAATAGTTTTGTATTATCAAACTAGGTGATTACCTTAAAAGTCAGGAGTTGCCTCTAGGGTGAGAGTCTCCCACAAGTTCTCAAATGTGTAAATAAATGTGTTTTATAACTTGGACAGTTATAAAAATTCAACCTGTGTTAGCAAAGACTGACCTTAACTGTTCAATTAACCTTCATAGAAACTTAGGAGTCATTTACTTTATTTTGTCAATTAGTAATTCAACAAAACCCTAACTAATGTTTGAATGGCTTAGATGCAATCAAAAAGAGCAATTTTACACTTATCATTGAAGCCTCAACAAAAATATAGATGCACTTAAAATATGAGATAAAAATCCTTTTAATGAGTAATTCTCATTAGACCATTATTGGTACTTATGGGTGCCCTCTTAATGCATAATTACATTAGACTTACTTAACTGTTCCATGTTTTCAAAGATAATTCTCATTCATGAAGACAGATTGTGTCATCTGTCCACTTCCACTCAATTCCTCCTTAGCTAACACACCCAGCCACCTATTGGCCAAAACAGGATAAACTTCAGTCAAATCAGGAAAGTTAAAAACATACAACCTTAGTTCAAAAGAATATTTTTGCTCATTCGGACACATTACATTTCCCACATTCAGGCAAAGTTTGGTGCATTTAATAGATTTAGATAATTATGTCTAGAAATAAGAAAGATTTGTTTCAAAGGCCCTGAAGATACCCAGACTTTGAATGCAGAAGATATGAAAGGCTTCTGAATTCCTAGAAGTCAACTACTCTACTCTTGCGTTAATGCTTTGTGCTGCCTAATCCATGTCCTAGTTATTATGAAACAGAAACAATTCTGCTGCAAACAAAAAGCAAACCTTCCCTCCCTTCTCCCTGGAGTTTACAGCAATATTCATCTGTGGACCCACAGCCCCAGTTGAAGACACACACAATTTAACTGTGCTACCTTATGGGCAGCAGCAGGGCAATATAACCGAACATGTGCATCTTCAGAACCCAGGCCACTCTTTCAATTATGGGCCTGTAGGGTTTGAACCCACTTATCATCATCAAGTTCTTTGATCAACTGTACTTCCCTTTTAGTCATTATCTGTTAAATCAAACTGTCAAACTTCTTTATGCAAGAGTTTCATATCTGGAGCATGACCAGTAAGAGCACATAGCCACTCTTCTCACCTTCACAATCCAATGGAAAAAAGGACTCCTAACAAAGAGAAATACAAAGAAATGATGGTGTCCCACAAATAAATTAACTGGAGCAACATGAAGACAACGTCATCCAGTTAACCCCTCACCTAAGACTGCCTAATCATCCTCCAACAATTAATCTTTTCACCTGCCAAAAATACTCAGGTTCCCACCTCCTTAGCTCATCAGCACATCAGCATTCACCCAAAGGGAATTTCTCCCACCGTGTTCCAAAGAAGCCTTCCTACAACCTGGTGTTTTCCAGGAGAAAGTTTCTTTCCAGAGCAAATATTCCCCATCATGAGACTATGTACCTAGGCTAATCTAGCTCACTTTACCCTCAGAGACTCTCAGACTTCAGAAGGCTGTATGTCCAAATGTGTAAAAGAATGGAGTCCCTCTTTCTGATTAAAACTGCAAAGCCCTCAGGGGACTTAGCAAAAAAGGCCTGACTAGATAGAAGCAACCACCTCCAAAGGGAAGGGGGCAGCAGCTGCAGCAGCCTTACTAGAGGCTGTCCCAAAAGAGAACTGTACTGTCTGGGAACTTCCACCCTCCCGGTTCCCTTGACATTATGTGAGGACAAAATTAAGCTGGCTTTCTGCCCTCCAGGAAAACTGAAGCTAGCTGGTCAAAGCACAAAACCACAGAAAGTTTCTATTACCAAAAAGTAAATCTATATTCCACAATCAAAAATGTATGTATTGCAGCCCTGGCTGGCGTAGCTCAGTGGATTGAGTGCGGGCTGTGAACCAAAGCATCGCAGGTTCGATTCCCAGTCAGGGCACATGCCTGGGTTGCAGGCCATGGCCCCCTGCAACTGCACATTGATGTTTCTATCTCCCTCCCTTCCCTCTCTAAAAATAAATAAATAAAAACTTTAAAAATATATAAAAAATGTACATATTGCTTACTCATTTATTTTATTTGAATTCATAAATAATATGTTGATTATTTAAAAAAATATATATGTATATTCACCTTTCCCAGTACCATAGTCCTCACCAGAGCTAAACCACACAAATCATTTTTATGCATTTATAGATATAGATAATAATAGTAACAGTAAAGTTTTATATAGTGCTTATTAGGTTCAAGATTCATTCCAAACACCTTAATAAATGTTAAATCAATTATTTTCATAATAAGTCAATGGAATTTATTGTTACAGATAAAATGGAGATACGGAGAAAATAAGTGATTTGCCCAGGTTACACAGCTAGTAAGTGACCTAGCTGAGATTTGAATTCAAGCACTTTTATTCCAGATGCATGTTTAACACCATGCAATACTGTCCCCAAATAAATAAAAGGACAGAGGTTGAGTGATGCAGACCCCAGCCCTCAGGGTCTATGTGCTGGGCTGTGACAAACAAATTCACACGGACTGCAGAAGTCCTGTGGAGAAAAAGGGATAGCATGGCCACTCAGTGAGAGAGAGGGCCCTGACCCCTGCCTGTACAGACTTTTATTGCTCTTCTGGGCACATTACATTGAGGATGGTCCTCTTTTACTATGCACAGGTTCGCTGTAGATGATTACCTTTTACAGATAACAAGGAAAGAATGTTACTAATTACTTCAAGGAAGAAGGATATTTGCAAATCAAGGGGAAAAGTGGCTGAACTGGTTACACTCCATACTTGGGAGGTTTAGCACAGATTTTAGGAAGTTACTTTAGAGAAATGCAGTAAACACTTGCTGCCTCAGTTCAGGGTGAGGGAGTTTTAGCAAAAGCAAGCTTCATAGCAGCCTAGGTACAATGCAGGCTTGATTCCCCATGGGAAAACCTATCCATAGGCATGGGTCCTGTGTGCCAACTTCACTCCCCATCGATTTTCCGAATCAGGGGCTGGGCTACATTCCCCATGTCATGCGGAATGGTTCCCTATAGTTGAGTGCCTGTGGAATTAGAGGCAGAGACAGCAATGCTGGCTCTCTGCATATTCGGCAGTAAAGACGGAGGTGGGTGGAACGTGGCTGTGGGTGTCATGCAGAAACAGACACAGACACAGACATAGAGTAGCTCAAGATGATTTGTGTTATTTTCTGCATTTCTTACATCAGTAGGATCATTTTCTGTTTATTGTTCTAGGATTTTCTTTTCCTTAGTCCTAATTTATTGCGCTATAATCTATATGCAATGCACTAAAACTGTTTTATGGTATGGTTCTATGAACTTAATCTACTGTTGTATAATCACCACCATAGCAAAAGTATAAAAAGTCTCCATCATCCCAGAAAGTTCCCTCATGCCACTTTGAAGTCAGCTTTCCCGCTGCATCTAGGACTTGACAAACATTGATCTGCGTTCTATGATACTTAACAATATATCTTGGAAATTATTCTATGGGAGTTGTAAGAGTGGAATAAATTCCAGTGACTTTGCAAAATATAATTTGTATTAGATAAACTGTAATTTATGCTTTATATGTTTATAATAGTTTTCACAGGATATTAGAAATGAGATTACTGAATTTGAAAATAACCCTTTTATATTCTTCTATTTCCAAACATATAGCAAATGACAAACAGAGCAGTACGGAACCATAACTTTTCTCTAGAAAGATTCTCAAGCATTAAAAAGAAGTGACAGCTGTCAGTTTACCCTCTTTCAACTTACTGAAAAGCAAAGGCATAGTGAAGGAAAGTTGGTAAAAAGGAGTGAAAGAAGGAAAGAAACACTGTAATATAAACACTGTATACTATTTTGTATACTTTAAGAACTATATAAATGAGCTTACTATGTGTGATAGAGTAAAAATAAATTAAAGAGTTTCTCGGGGCCTGCTCTTCTGTCAAGAGACCAGGTTTGAAGAAGTAAAGGAACAGCCAGAAGACTATGGACTTGGAAGGTTTTTTGAGGGGGTTCAGATTCATCTTCTTAGTTTCCTGATGCCAAAAAATAGAAAAAGTTTTGAATAATTTCTTCAGCACAACACAACAATTACCTGCAAATATCAGATTTAATATTTTCATTTAGCATTTTATTACAAGTTTCCAAAGGAGAGCAAGTACATTTTTTCTTCCAGCTTAATTTTTGGCACAGTGGACTGTGCCCAAAGGAATCCATAAATGATATTCATTCACACATGCAAAAAAAGCTAAGGTTATTGACTAACATGTTCATAAATTGTAACCCAGCCAGCAGCTGGTTTTCATGAAATTGCTTTGCTGTGCATTGAAATGTCAGAAGCAAAATGCCTGCATTTTCTCTACATGGATTGTGTCTAGTAGAGTTTAAGATTACAGAAAACAATGCTATCTTCCTAAAAACTCTGCTATACTTGTTTTGTGTATTCAACTAAACTTGTTGGCTTAAGTAAATGTAATCTGATAGCAGACATATCACCTGGACATTCCTGGTAGGGAAGAGCTGTAGGCTCATGAGTCAACTGCACGATGGTATTCTAAAGGAACATAATAGGAAACTTACACTTTTTAAGAGGTACTTGAGAGCCAAAGACTCTGAGTATTGCATTGTCAGGGTGCATTCTAAAGAGAGGACATGTATAATGTGTTCTCACCGAGGTGATAGCTAGAGTGCAGCAGGAGACCTTTACAAAAGGGGGCTGCTGCACTCCAGCTGTTGGTTCTCCTGTTCCTGCTTTTCTGTCCAATCAGCCCCCCCGTAACACCTAAGAAAGAATAATTCCATTCTTTTGCCTCTAAAGTAAAGGATCTATTTCTATAACATAACATCTCACTAAACACCACCAAGTGGCCTAGAAGCTTAGGAGCTCTAGCCCATAAATTTTTTTATTGTTGTGTAATCACCATAGTGCCTGTTTCCTGCCCCCCATTACTCTTTCCTGCCCTACTCGCCCCCACTCCCCACATTGCATCCTCCCCTCCAAGTCACCTTGTCCATGGATCTTGCACACCCGTTCCTTGATGACTCTCCCCCTTCTTTCCCCTGTTATTCCCCTCCCCCCTCCCCTCTGGTCACTCTAGTTCTATTTTACTCACTTGTTTGTTTTGTTAATTAGGTTCCACTTGTAGGTGAGATCATATGGTATTTGTCTTTTACTGCCTGGCTTATTTCTCTTAGCGTAGTGCTCTCCAGTTCCATCCACCCTGTCACGAAGGGTAGGAGTTCCTTTTTTCTTTCTGCTGTGTAGTATTCTATTGTGTAAATGTATCTCAGCTTTTTGATCCATTCATTTCTGATGGGCACTTAGGTTGCTTCTAGCACTTGGTTATTGTAAATTGTGCTGCTATGAAGATTGGGGTGCATAGGTTCTTTTGAATTGGCATTTCAGGATTCTTTAGGTATAATTCCAGCAGTGGAATTGCTGGGTAAAAAGGCAGTTCCATTTTCTGTTTTTTGAGGAAATTCCATATTGTTTTCCACAGGGGTTGCACCATTCTGCATTCCCAGGAACAGTGCACTAGGGTTCCCTTTTCTTTAGCCCAGATTGCGTATTAAAGAAAGAGTTGCAGTTGAATTTAATGCTGGTGACTCAGTCAGCCTCAGAAAACCCTAGCTTCCACCCACTGAACACTGACTGCTCACATAAATAAGAGAGGTTTGTGAATTTCCATCTTCCTGATTCACTTCCACAACTCCAGCCTTAAAGCCCGGTGTAGTAGGTAGATTAAGGAACACAAGTTGAGTATCCCTGCTAAACTTTTTGTAGGTTTCATCATTTTATTCTTAGTTATAGGAAGATGGGTTAGAAATTCGATTATCTGAAGAGAGAAGATAGCATTTCTCAAATTGGGCAGCAAATTCAACTTAAGGAATGATTTAAGAATGTTGATTTTGAGACTGAAATAGGAAAGAGATTTCAATATATTGACTAGATATAATAGATGGTAAGGAAAACATGTCTATCTATTGCTTTAATTTTGATGTTGTATTGTATTCTTTGTCATTCATTGTACAAAGACAAGTAATATTACTATTTGCCTAGCACTTCATTTTGAACACTCTATACAATTAACCCTTACCATAGCCATACCAGGCAGGTAGCTGTGTTCTTGCTTTATCCGATAAAATTGAGTTCAAAGAGGTTCAGAGACTTGCCCAAGAACCAGCAGCGTTTAAGGGACAGAACTGGAACTATTAATAGAACCCGGTTTTTTGTCCTTCCATCCAGTGACATTCTATTATGCCATAGCTGTCTGCTGAGTCAGCCCCAACATGAAAATGTGGTGAAAGTTACAGAGATTGAATTAAGGAGAAGGTTGGAATTTGTGAGACCCTAATGATTTATAAAACTAGGCATTAAAATTTGTTATCTAAGATCCTGAAGCCACTAATGATTTGATTTATTAATACTGGACTCCCTTTATCTGGGCTTAAATCCCCAGATTGAGTCATGCAAAATGTCCCAGGACCTGAAATAGGATCTCTCCCAGTCAGTAGGAACCAGAAGACGGGAGTGAGGAATGAGGCCTTGCCTGTTGCTGGGACGGAAGGTCTTGGGGCTTTTGTTAGGCCCTAGGGATAATCTGACTCTTAGTATGAAAATCATTCAATAAAAAGAAGTGAATTTTTTAGAAAAAAATAGTAGTCTCTTTATATACTTATGGGGACACATAGATAGACATATAGTTTGAATTCCCAATTAATTGAATTAAACATCAAGCACAAGGTCAGAAGAAAATTGGATTGGTATCCAAAAGCAGACAAATCAAAAACACCTCACTGTCAAACCAAATGACATTCTGTAACTCTAATAATTATTTGTTCTTCATCAAATAAGATATTTTTAGTGCTTTGTGCTTGAGTTCCTAAGTATCATTACATACAGGTGAAATTCTTGCTGACTCGGAGTAGAACGTTTGAGACAGTTAATATCATGTTGGTAAAGTGGGTTAGGCCAGGAACTCATGCAATTTACTGAAAGGAGGTGTATTTTAATTTGTCCAGACTGTGAAAATTCTTTTGTAATCATCATTTGGGTTTTTTACTTCACAATTTAGTCAATTGGACAAAATAAAATGTCATCTTAACATGTTAACGACCCTCTCAAGATTTATCATGTATAATTTCAGCAAACAAGAAAAATCATATTTATTTTGTCTATGATATGTTTTGGGACATGCATATATATTAAGACCAAATTTTTGCATGTATTCTGAAGACAGATCTTTGAAAACACCGAATAGAATACGTGTGGGGGAAAACATTTTTTGAAAACTTTAAGTTACAAATAGTTGACTCCAAGGCTCTCATTAGAAGTCAGCTTTATAACTGAGGTGAGTATTTTCTTCTTTCAAGATTGTTGTGTGAACTGTTTAATGCTGCTGTGGTGGACTCAGCAACATTGCATTTTGGCCTATTTCAGTCCTAGTGTAACATTATAATACCCAATAATGCACAAGAAATGACACTTGCATTAAGCTTACAGAGCAAATCTGATAAAAATTTGTCTTCTCCTCAAGCTTCCACCATAATCACAGCCACCACGTGGCCTGAGTTTCTTGTGTAAACATAATGAACTGCCATGCATGCATATCTCTGTCACTATCTTCATTCAGATAAATCTAAGTACCCAGGATATTTATTGGATCACTTCTTTCTATCATCTATCCCAAAATCACCTCAAAGAGGTTTACAGTTTGAGATGGCAATTAAACAATTGTTTGTTAAATTTGGCTAGTTCATTCTGATGTCTTATACTTGATTTCAATAAAACAAGAATCAGTCAGAGGCACAGGGCACTCAGCCATCTTTGGAGTCTTTGGACTGTGCTAAGTATTACATATAACCCCGAATGCTAATGTCTTTCCGACACTCGATTTTTTTGGCAACTTAGCCTTTTGATGAGAGTAAGTTGACTTGACAGATGGTCCTGAACAGGAGTTATGTGATCTCTAGCCTTCGTGTGATAAAAAACATTTTTTTAAAAACAGTGCCTTATATAATCCATCATGAAACAATCTTTCAATTTATCTGTTGTGACTCCAGTCTTCCCGCACCAACACAAATGTGCTTCAGATAATGTTAGTCTCAGTTCAGATGAAATTCTGCATTTGGCAATCCACCCACTATTGCCAGCTGGAACAAGACCTCCTTTTAGTTAACAGCACACATATAAAATCCAGGCCCAGGACAAGCTATCTGTTGAACACGGATTGTGTGTGTGAACACAGCAGATGTGGAAATGCTGCTGCAGCCAGATCCACACTGCAGGCAGGAAAGGATTCAGGAGGCTCACTGAGGCCAGACTGTGCCTGGAGAGTCAGAGGCCCTATGGACATCACTACACCACCCGTTGTGCTGAATATGCAGTGTCAAAGCAGGAGTTTTGTTTTGTTTGTTTTTATTCATGTTTCTTTTACGTAGCCACATGCCTTACCAAGAAGCGAATTCCTCAGGATGTCTGTGTAGGTGAGAATCAGCAGGAGAAAGGTCTTGGGGAATTAGAAAATGGAAAACTACCTATTACCACTTGCTTTTGGCACAGGGAAGCCTTCATTTCTACTTTCGGCTGTGGTTTCACAAACTTGAACAAGGCAAACTGTGGTTGTGCAAGTTACCTGATTACTTAAAGTACAGATTCTTAAATCACTCGTTCCCTCTGTTTCAAATAGCATACAGCGAACAATCTGTTTGCAATAATAATAGGAATAAAAATTCCCCACTTCCCCCAGCTAAATGGATGCTGATACTACTGCTGTGTTTACTTTCCACCTGAATTCCACTGTGGTGAGTATTTGGGAGATTCATATTCCAAGAGAAGATTCCAAATGGCATTCTGGCAGATGACGAAGAACACAAATGTAGTTGATTTTTATATTAATTTATAGGCAGCCGTGTCCCAAGTCTCTTGGGTATCCTAGAAAAATTAAGAAGTAGAAAAATAACTACAAACACATCCAAGAGAAACGTATCCAAATGAAACCAAGATCAGGAGCTCAAAATCAATAGTACTATAACGAATACTACAAACTACAAAGGAAAAACAAAGCTTTGAATTATTCTGAGTAATTTGAGGATGAAGATGTGATTAACCAATTAACAGTTATAAAGTATTTTGGAGTTACAAAGCTTCCTACTAATGAGAGTTTTATGAGTTTGGAATAATGATAACCAAAAAGATGTCCTTCCTAGCCAGCCCTTTTCTGGTTGCAGCCAGCAGGGATAATTCTAGGTCTGCAAGCTGCTTCCAGCAACTGAGGCACGACCAACAGCAAAGTGTCCATTGTTCATTTTATTTCAATTATTTTTCAGAGTAAATTGACAAAGGTCAATAGTATCTAAAAAAGAAGATGAATCACTTCTTCATTAACACAGAGAAATCACTGACTTAAATGGGGAATTAGAAGGGTGGAAATCATGATATTAAATAAAGATTTAAAAAAGACTCTAACAAATTTATTAAGAAGTTCACTAGACAATTAACTGTATTATTATCAATTTATCCAACAGCGATGAATAAAGGGGACGTATGTTTTTTTAAGGAATAGTGCAATAGTATAAATCATCTTAATTTCAGAATACATCCACATGGAATCTTTGATTCAACAGTAATTCATGGTGTTGATTAAAGTCTGGATTTAACTGATTCGTCTTTACATGAAGTCAAAGAAAACAAGGAAATTTTAGCACACGAATTGAGTAATAATTTTTGTGTGTGGTTGCATAATGAAAATAATTGATTCTGTCTTCTTGTGCTTCTGACCTCTGAAACTAGCACTGTATAGAGAGAAGTTTAGAAATCAGAAAAGTGGATTCCAAGAAGTTGGCACCACCCTCTGTACCACACCAGAGAGACAAATGGAGTGATGCCAAGGCAACATCTATAGCTGACTTGTTGAGACCGTTGTCCAGGAACAACTGTCAACGCTCCACCACCAGGTGGAAACCATGTAGCAGCAATTTTAACAAGTTCTGCTTCCTCTGAATGGCTGAAATTTGAATGTGAAAATGAGAAAGAAATAAAACTGAAAACATAGGGTAAGTAAATTTGTTTAATATTTTCATTGAATTGATTGGGCTATCTGTCAACTTTGGAGGGACTGAACAGAAAGGCAAAGGACTCATAGACATGGACAACAATGTGGTGATTGCTGGGGGAATGGCGTATAAAGGGACTAAATGGTGATGAAAAAAATAAAGATAAAAAAAGAAAAATACATTCAGGCTTTTATTATAGTTAAATTTAAATTCAGCTTTAACTATATTATGAGTATTTGTAAATAAATTACATAGTCCAATATAGTAGTTCTCAAATTTCTATTTAAGCAGAAGAGTGATGTGTGTATATATATGTGCTTTTAAATGAAATCTCAAACAAATGTCAAAATTTTATTTCTAAAGCAGGGGCCTGTGCTTCCTGGTTTCACCTTCCCCTTCTCATATCACATCATAATCATTCATTTTATTCTCCCAGACTATTATAAGCTCATGAAAGCAGAAACTATGCTTGTCTTGTTCCTTTTTGTATTTTGAGTACCATACACTGTGTCTGGCCACAGTTTTAATAAACAAATTTTGAAATAAAAAGAGAGGGAAGAAGGGAAAGTGTAAAAAAGGGAGGAAAAATAACCAGAAGACTTGAACTTAAAAAGTAGCAGTTACTACATATGAGCATTAGTATTTGTGTTTGGGTACTCTGGACAGTAAAATGTGTAAGTTGTGCCTTGAATAGGCTTTTATAAGGCAAGCATAAAAAAGTTTCACAGAGATATTCCCATAAATCGTGCACATTTCTCTACTATAACATTCATCATATTTTAATGTAATGTCTCTTACCATATGTGCACCATCCCACAAGACTATGCACCTTAAAGGTGATGACAATTTCTTAGGAAATTTCTGTCCTCAACACTACACAGTGCCTAGGACATAGTAGGTAAATAAATACTATTGGAATATATAATATTTTACCTGCTTATAAAAGATTTTATGGAAAAGATAGTGTTTAATTATAAAATTTTTATCTGAGACATATCAGAGTATACTTTAACTTTTTTGTATAGGAAAGCAAGACCAGCAAATTTATTATTAAACATTAGTTGAAGAAATGTGTTTTTTATTCAATAAAAGAAGTTATCCATTGGAATCATAACACCCTAGCTTTTCCATAAATGTTTACTGAATAATTTTTATGGTTGTGGGAAATTGGAAGTCAGCCGTATGTCAAAAAATTGGATGACAGTCAATTATGGAAATAATTATACATTTACCTGATGGAAATAATACATATGCTATTTACAGTTATGATCTGAAGACCATTTAGAACTGTTTAGAATAGTTAAGATGTTTGTTTTTTAAAAGAAACTAAACTTTAATGTGTTGTTGTATAATATTTGTGACTTGATATATCATAATTTTTCTGATTGTTGGCTTACCTATAAAATGAAAAGTACAGTATCTTTCCCAAGATAAATTTACTTATAGATTAAAATGATTTTATTCTGACAATCTATAAATTCAGTTAGTTAAGGCATTTTAACTCCTGATTTATAAGAACACCTATTTCTCCTTAGTGGAGATTAAATAACATTTGTTCATTTACTCAGAGAGTAAAAAGAGAAGGGAACTAACAAATTTATTTCTTTTTAAAAATTTTATTGTATTTTTTCCTTTACCATTTAGTCCCCTTGTACTTTCCTCCACCTTACAATCACCACACTGTTGTCCATGCCCCTGAGTCCTTTTTCCTTCTTACTCAATCCCTTCACCCTGTAACCTCCCTCAACCCCTTAGCTGTCACCCTGCTCTCCATCTATGAGTTTGTCTCTATTTTGCTTTTTAGTTCAGTTTGTTCATTAGATTCCACATATGAGTGAGATCACATGGCATTTGTTTTTCCATGACTGGCTTATTTCATATAGTATGATGTTCTCCAGGTCCATCCATACTGTTGCAAAGGGTAAAATTTTCATCTTTTTTTAATGGCTGAGTAGTATTCCATTGTGTAAATGCCCCATAGTTGTTTTATGCACTCATCTACTCATGGACAGTTAGACTGATTCCATATCTTGGTGACTATAAATAACACTGCAATGAACATAGGGGTGCTTATGTTCTTTTAAATTAGTGTTTTGGGTTCCTTGACATATATTCCCAGACGTGGGATAGGTGGGATAAAAAGCAGATCCATTTTTAATTTTTTGAGTAATCCACACTGCTTTCTACAGTGGCTGCAACAATCTGTATTCCCACCAACAGTGCAAAAGTGTTCCCCTTTCTCCTCATCTTCACCAGCACATGTTGTTTATTAATTTTTTGTGATAACCATTCTGACAGGTGTGAGATGACATCTCCTTGTGGTTTTAATTTGCATTTCACTGATAATTAGTAAAAACAACCAAAATGAAGGATAAAAACCACACAATCATATCAACAAATGCAAAAAAAAGCATTTGATAAAATCTAGTACCCATTTATGATAAAAACTCTCAGCAAAGTAGGGTTAGAGGGAACATACCTAAACAAAATAAAAGCCATATATGACAAACTCACTGCCAGCTTCATAGTCAATGGGCAAAACTATAAGCATTCCCCTTAAGATTAGGGACAAGACAGGGATGTCTGCTTTCACCTCTTTAATTCAACATTGTACTGGAAGTCCTCACCACAACAATCAGACAAAAAGAAGAAATAAAAGGCATCTAAATTGGAAAGGAAGAAGTAACACTGTCTTTATATGTAGATGACATGATACTGCACATAGAGAATCACAAAGATTCCATCAAGAAAATACTATACCTGATCAATGAAGTCAGCAAGGTAGTAGGATACAAATTAGTATCCAGAAATCAGTTGCATTTTTATATGCCAATAATGAACTAACACAAAGAAGAATTAAGAAAACAATCCCATTTACAATTGCTTCAGAAAGAATGAAATACCTAGGAATAAACCTAACCAAGGATGTAAAAGACCTGTACTCAGAAAATTATTAGACACTGAAGAGAAAAATTGAAGAAGGGACTAACAATTTTAAACACTCTAATGTGACAAGCATTTTATTATGTTTTTGCAGCATTTTATTATATCTGATTTGTTTTTCTCATTTTCTAGTATGTGACAAGGGAACAATGGGTAAAATCACCTCCCCAAGGTGCCTCCAGAACATGACCCACTCATCTTTTAGAATCTCATTCTGGTCACTGGCATGTGTACCTCGTCTTTCTATGGCTATGTGGCTGAGAAACCTTACAGGCTACATTTTGGAATTGGATGAACATAAGAAAGTGAGAAAGATACCTATTTTCTTTGAAGAATGAATTGAAACACAAAATGATCTTGACAAAAGGAAATGAGAGCAAAAACTTGGCAGGAAGGCAGAGAAGAGAGAATAACAAACACATGACAAGAACTCAGGATGGGAAGAATGGGTTTGCCGCAGAGGCTAAGGGGTGCCATTGCAAATCTTTAACTGGACGTGAGTCAGCAGCATGCTTCTATTATTTTAAAAACCAGCAAAATAGAGGAATGTAGTAACAAGAACAAAACATGCAAGAACCCTGAAGCGATTGTCCCAGTGGGCATTGGTCAGGCACTTGAGTACTACATCCAGTTTAAGTTCCAAAAACTACAGTGGGATAGGGAAACTTGGAGAGGAATGAGAGAAAAGCAAGAGAAAAGATTAAAATATTAAAATAAAGGGTCCACAAGGAATTGGAATTCATAGAGACTGCAAAAAATGTGATTTTCTAAATATTCATATAGGTACATGTTTTCCCATAAACTTTGTATTTATCTAGGAGATTTTGCAATCGTCTCTTGAGTCCCTTGTAGCCTTTTAATAACAACGGATTAAAACAATCTGTTTGGCCATGATAGGAAGAGAGAAAAATGTTAGATGCTAACTGTGTCAGTTTGTTAATTACAAAAAACCAGTTGTATAATCATCTGCAGAGTCTATACTAGTATCTAAAACTTCACAGATTTCCTTTGTCAAATCCATGTTATTTAGGAGTATCACTATGCATTCAGTCATCCAAAATGGACAGGAGCTATCTTTGACTTTTCTAGCTTCCTTATCAGCTACACTAAATTAATCCTAAAATTCCATTGATTCTACCCACTAGTAATTCTGCTATGCAAAGAATTACTAGGTACTTAAAATTATATGTGATGTTCTCCTTATCAAATACTGACGCAGTTACAGTTCTATCCTCCAGTTAACCCAAGGCAATATGTATCCTTTCAATAACTCAGATATAAAAATAAATTGTATTTTTTGTAAATTTTCTCACAGATATCCAAAAGTATCTCTATCTTGTTGTATTTTGAAGTGACAACAAAATTGTTATTGAAATAAATATTTATTGATGCAATATCATGCCTTATACTTTTTGTAATAGAAGATATCCTCTGCCTGCAGGAGTATTAAAACCTTGTAAGACAAAAGGGATATTACATAAATCACTAGAAAACAAGATGGAATATACTAAGTAGGTTAAAGTGATACCTAGTATAAGAACATTCAGAAAGAGACAATGAGTAAAAACAATAATATACAACATTTGAGGGGCATTTAACATATGCCAAATGCTACAGCTATGTGTTCTGTATCCATTATCTTATTTAATCCTCACAATAACCCACTGGGATGGTTACCACTATCCTCATTTTTTTTCAATGAATACACTGAGGCTAGTAAGTAAGAGGTTGAGTAAGATAGGCTAAGGTCACATAAAATTGACAAAGCAGGAGAACAGAGCAATAAGAATATGCTACACAAAACAAAGGAAAACCCACAAGATTATAAGTTGAATTAGATACAATAAAAGGCTGGTTTCACTAACTTCTAAAAAATGTAATGATGGAAACATTTTAAAGTCTCCTTCAGCTTTTTGTTTTTCATAGATTAAATGTGAATTTCTCAAGAACAATTGCTCTAGATTAGGTGAAATTTCTCAAATTTTATTTTCCATGCTTTCATCATTTTTTTGTCATGATATTTTTACTTTTGTCATCAGAAGTATTTCAGACAATGGGTAAGGCCAGCCTAGATATATAATAATCAGATTTCTAAAAACTAATTTACAAGTGGACATTTAAAACACTACATCCTTGTGACTTGAGAATGTCTAGATAGATAGATAGATGACAGTGATGATAGATGGATGATAGATAGATAGATAGATAGATAGATAGATAGATAGATGATAGATAGATAGATAATGTGGTTTTTTTAAAAGATTTTATTTACTTATTTGTAGTGAGAGGGGAAGGGAGGAAGGAAGAGAGGGAGAAAGAAACATCAATGTGTGGTTGTCTCTCGTGTGCCCCGCACTGGGGACCCGGCCTGCAACCTAGGCATGTGCCTTAACTAGGAATTGAACCAGGACCCTTTAGTTTGCAGGCCCATGCACAACAATCCACTAAGCCACACCAGCCAGGGCGATATTGTGTTCATTGGTATGTGCTAGGCACTAGGCTGGGTAGTGAAGGGTACAAAAGGAATTTAGGCAGAGAAATTGCCTTCCAATGTTTTTAACACTTTTTTCTAATATAGATACTATCCTCTAAGACAGTGGTCCCCAAGCTTTTTTGCACCATGGACCGGTTTCTGGAGAACAATTTTTCCACACACTGGGGTGTGGGGGGAGAGACAGGAGGTGGAGCTCAGGTCGTAATGCCAGCAGCTTCCTCAGGGGACAGGGAGGAGGAAGGTTGGGGACTCCTGTCCTAAGTGTTTCTCATATGAGCTATGAAATAAGACAAGTAAATAAGTAATTATAATTTAAAATAAATGAGGTAATGCTATTAAAGAGAAGCAGAAAAATTGCCATGTCAATTTACAGAAATTCTGTGTTGGAGATCAGATATCAGTGAAAATTTGAATTTATGGTAACAAACAACACACTTCTATGAAAATCAGGTGTCATTGGTCAAATATACCTGCTGTTAAGTAATTGACATTGATCACATTTAAGCAACAAAAAAGGAAGTGTTTCTTAAAAAATAAAAATAACAAAACAAAAAACACACTAGCATAAAACTCAGAGGCCACATACGCACAGGAGAAGTTGCAGCACTATGCTTCAGCTTAGTGAAGAGTTCTTCCCAACCGGGGAAAAAGCTGTTGCAGAGATATGATTCAGTGCTTCCCCGTCTCCCATTTCCTCGCACTTTATACATGTACCCATACATACTCGTACACACACTGTTTACATAACTGTAGGAAAGACCATGTTTACTTATGTAATAATGACTTTGAAGTATATCTCTTTATCTTTGGAAAGCAAAGAGGCATATATTAAAAGCACATCTTTCATATAATTTATTTCTAAAATTATCATCTGAAATGAAACAATAAGATCATAAAGCAGTATCTTTTGTGATCATATCTTAAAATTTCATGTTACACCATAAAGAAATTCCCATATGTATAGTTAAAATGTTTTTAATCGACTCCAATGGGTTTAGTAATTTCAATCTATTTATTAAATTACTAAGGAAAATTATTTCTGCCTCTTGTTATCCATTAAGGAAACATTATATTGAGCTAAACATTTCTGTCTACTGCATCCATTTAGTTTCACATGGATTATTTTTTCCTTGATTACTGGGTTAAACATCACTAAAATATGTAGCTTTTTAGCATCCCTTAGGAGATGACATGGGAATTATAGAAAGCCTGTGTTTTAGAAGCTGAATGAATTTAATCAGGAACTTATTTTAAAGCAACAACAGGAGACAATTTCTCCATCAAAGTTAGTATACTTAAATCTATGGTTTCAGTTATTATTATTATTATTTAAAATTGTGTAAACTCTAATAAGTGACTGTGCACTTCTAAGTGAAGTCATTCTGAATGAAATTAAATTCACTCTGATTACAAGTTGTATCTGCAATTTTGACCAGAATGGAGTAATTTTAGATATGATAAGTTGCACAAAACTTTTAACACATTTTGCCCTCAGTTTTTGGAGCAATGGAATCCTCCCCTTCTACTTTGTCATTGTTTTTTAAAGAGAATTTGATTTTGAACATTCACCTGTTAAAACGAAGATCAAAATTTATTCCAAGTAATTTGGGGGCTTAAGTTCTTTTAATTCAGTGTTTTGGATTTGGAACTCCGTGATAGCCAAGTAGGAAGAAGAGCTTCAAAATTTTTGTTCTTAGTGTATAGCTTATAATTTTCTGTCAAGTTCTAAATTTAAGACATTGATTTCTCCATTTCGTAATTTAAATCTAAGATATTTCAGTAAAATTTTTCTGGATAGAATTCTGTGACACTTAAAATAATTGTAATCGTAACACTAAAGATACTTGGCTGCTATTTTCATACAGACATATTTTCAGAAAGTGTTTTAAGAATAATTGAAAAAAGTGGACATTAATTAAAATTTAATTGCACTAGTGAGACTTAAAGAAAAATTCAGGATGAATAATTTTTCCTTTGGTTATAAAGGACATATTTTGGAAATGTATTAATTAGTGAAATCACAATTCAGTAGTTACTGTTTCCCTGCAGATGTCTCTCTGACTTGCTTAAATGCAGGATTTGATTCATTTGTGCTACTATGGAACTAAAACAACTTATTTATGTGATTAATGATTTACTAAATTATAAATAACCATAACTTTGCAAAATGGTCTTGTAAGTAGCAAAAACATATACAGTGTACACAAAAGGATCTTTCTCTGTAAGAACTAGATGCAGAACATTTTTTCTACAGTTCTGCTTGAAAATATAAAATATACTTCCAAAAGTACTCCTCTGGCGAGACTCAGAAATATGTTTTCCAAATTTTTTCTTGTTGAAACATAACATATATTCATATGCTAAAGTGCATAAATCTTAAGTGTATAGCTATACAATTTTTTTACAGTGATCATGTATAACCGTTATCAGATCAAAATATTGGATTAGCCAAAAAGTTCATTTAGTTTTTCAATACAATAAAAGGCACGTTTTTCATTTTTACCAATGACTTTATTGATTTGGCTATTCTGAGTATGTCAGCTATCTCCTGCTTGTTAGAACATTGATTATTCCCAATTAATGTCTCAATTTTACTGCTTTCAAGTTCAGCTGGTCTATCCAACTGTGGAGTGTCGTCCAGTGAGATATCTCCAGCATAAAATTTCACAGACTACTTTTGACACATTCAGTCAGTCACAGCACATTCTCCACACACTGCACAAATCTTTTTTGTGTGTGTTTCAGTTGCTTTTTACCTTTCTTGAAATAATAAAACATAAAATGCTGAAAATGTCACTTACCTTCCATCTTCAGTATTAAAATGGCTACACAAACATTCACTAATTTTATGTTTTTTTTTAAATGCATGCTGATATGACAGCTGTCACAATATAACCTAACAAAATCAAATGAAGTTAAAGACAACTAAGTGTTACTAGAGCCAATATACAGGAAAAAAAATAACTTTCTGGCCAACACAATATAACATTATTAGCATCTGTCCAAACAGTGGTTATCATTGCCACCATCTAAGGCAGGGGTGCCCAACCTTTTGATGTCTCTGGGCCACACCTGAAGAATAAGAGTTGTCTTGGGCCACATATTAAATACACAAACACTAAGGAAAACTGATAAACAAAGAATAGGTCTTTTTGTAATTTTCATGATATTTGCCACCACAGATAAGCAAAAAAGATTTCACATAATAACCCTAATTATGCAGCAACTTTTTCTATAACCTTTTAAAATGATCGAGCAGGTCCCAAGTTTGTGATCACTAATATAGAAAATGTACATATCTAAGAAATAAAATGTCATTACATTTTAATATTTTTATTATCATAGTGAAAGAAAAGAGGGCAACATAAAACTACTGGGATATTTGATAATGTATTTGAAAAACTGGTACCTCAATATCTTGTTTGATAGAAGTTGTTGCAATTCTCAGTGTATTCTCAAGGTGCTCATCAGATATTTTGGTTCTAATTTTACTCTTAATGTGTTTTATTCTTGAAAATACTTGCTTATAGTGGCCTTGTAATACAGTTTAATATCAGGTATTGTGACACTCCTATTTTGTTCATCTTTCTTAAAATTACTGCGGCTATTTGGTGTCATTTATTGTTCCATATGCATTTTTGAAATATTTGTTCTATATCTGTGAAATATGCCATTGGTATTTTAATAGGGATTGTGTTGAGTCTATAAATTGCTTTGGGTAGTATGGACATTTTCATGATGTTGATTCTTCCAATCCATGAACACAGTATATGCTTCCATTTATTTTTGTCTTCCTTAATTTCTTTCTTCAATGTTCTGTAGGTCTTGTACATTCTTGGTTAGATTTATTCCTATGTACTTTATTTTTCCTATTGCTATATTAAATGGGATTTTTTCCTTAATTTCTGCTGCTGATATTTCATTGTTGGTATACAAAAATGCCTTTGATCTCTGAATATTGACCTTGTATCTCACCATTTTGCCAAATTCACATTAGGTGAAGCAGTTTTTGGTGGAGTCTATAGGGTTTTCTATGTACACTACCATGTTATCTGCAAACAATGACTGTTATACTTCCTCCTTTTCAATTTGAATTCCTTTTATTTCTTTTTCTTGTCTGATTGCTGTGGCTAAGACTTCCAATACTATGTTGAATAAAAGTGGTGAAAGCAGACACCCTTGTCTTGTTCTTGATCTTAGGGGGAAAGCTTTTAATTTTTGCCCATTAAGTATGATGTTGGCTATTACACACCCATTGTAATCAAAACAACCTGGTCCTGGCATAAAAACAGACACATAGATCAATGGTACAGAACAGAGAGCCCAGACATAAAACCATATCTCTCTGGTCAATTATTATTTGACAAAGAGGGCAGAAGCATAAAATGAAGTAAAAATAGCCTCTTCAACAAATGGTGTTGGGAGACCTGGACAGGTACATGTGAAGAAATGAAACTAGACCACCAATTTATGCCATACACCAAAATAAACTCAAAATGGATAAAAGACTTAAATATAAGTCCTGACATTGTAAAAGTCCTAGAGAACCTAGGCAGGAAAATCTCAGATATCCCACACAGCAGTATTTTCACAGATATGTCCCCTAGAAAAAGGGGAATAAAGGAAAGAATAAACAAATGGGACTACATCAAGTTAAAAAGCTTCTGCATAGCTAAAGAAAACATCAGAAAAATGAAAAGGGAACCAACAATATGGGAAAACATATTTGCCAATGATACCTCAGACAAGGATTTTATACCCAAAATATATAAAGAACTCACATGATTCTACACCTGGAAGACAGATAATCCAATAAAAAAATGGACAAAGGACCTGAACAGCCACTTCTTGAAGGAGGGCAAATGGATGGCCCATAGGCATATGAATGGATGCTCAATATAAGTAGCCATCAGAGAGATGCAAACTAAAACCACAATGAGATACCCATTTCACACTGGTCAGAATGGCCATCATAAACAAATCAACAAACAGCAAGTGCTGTTGAGGCTGTGGAGAAAAGGAAACCCTAGTACATTGTTGGTGGGGATGCAGCCTGGTGCAGCCACTGTGGAAAACTGTGTAGAATTTCCTCCAAAAATTAAAAATGGAACAGCCTTTTGATCCAGTGATCCCACTGCTGAGATTACACACTAAGAATCCTGAAACACCAATTCAAAAGAACCTATGCACCCCAATGTTCGCAGCACTGCAATTTACAATAGCCAAGTGCTGGAAAACAGCTTAAGTGCCCATCAGTAAATGAGTGGATGAAAAAACTGTGGTACATTTACACAATGGAATACTATGCAGCAGAAAGAAAGAAGGAACTCCTACTCTTCACTACAGCATGGATAGGACTGGAGAGCATTATGCTAAGTGAAATAAGCCAGGTGATGAAAGATGAATACCATATGATTTCACCTATAAGTGGAACATAATCTACAAAACAAACAAATGAGCAAAATAGAACCAGAGACATGGAAATAAAGAACAAACTGACAGTGACCAGAGGGGAGGTGGATAGTGGGGGGAAGGAGAATGGTCAAATCAGGGAACACATATAAAGGACCCATGAACAAAGACAATGGAGGAGGGGATTGAATGTGGGACACAGGGATGGTGTAGGGCTGGGGAGAGTAACGGGGAAAAATGGATCCATCTATAATTGAACAACAATAAAGAAAATTAAAATAAAAATTTTTTAAAAGAATATATAGATATTTTCTGGGAAGATGAGCCATAGCTTTCATCAGATTCTCAACAAAGTTTAAGTACCATAAAATATTCTTAAAATGCTGCTTATGACCAATTTTTAAAATCACATTTAATTGAAGTGGCTATCTATGTGTAGCACAACATTTAAAAATTCTTTTACATCAGAGTCATTATAATGAGGTCCAAATTTAAGAAATGATCCTTTGTTCTTATCTATAATTTACAAATATATATCCATATGAGACTATGGAAATATTATGAGAAATGTCCTATACATAGTTTGTTTTAAAGAATGTTTGAATTTCTGAGAGCTGTCAGTTTCCAAAATAACCAAGGCAAATGAATAGTACATTGTTTAACTGGGTATTAGTCCCATTTTTTTTAATGTTTACCTTAAGAGAAAATGTTTTTTAACAATATGGAAAGCAGCTGATTAAATGAATAGAATTTAATGGTAATGTGTATTTCATTAAGTCTTAGTATTACTTTCTTAAACTTTGCATGTGTCCTCTAAAACCAAAGTGAAGCATTTCCTGTCTATTTCTAAGCATTAGACTTACGGTCAAACTTTTATTTATTTTTTACTCTAATGGAAAAATTATTAAACAGAAATGCACAGAATGACATTTCAACACAGAAGGAAAAATCAGACATAAGAAAAATAATTTTATTTTACAGATAATAAATATTTTCATAACTATGTGTGAATATGTTATTTTAGTACCTTGGATAACAGTTATTATTCCATACCAAATATAATGAATTGGGAAACCACATATGTTTAATTTTGTGAATCCAGCTACAAATATTATAAAGAAGTAAGAAAATCCTATGAGGTTTTGAAGGCATAATTATCAATAGTAGGTTCAACTACATATAAAAGAATTTTGAATAACCAGATTTAACAAGTTTATTTCTCATGTGAAAGAAACCTGGAGTGATAGGTAACACGAGGCTAATGAACTGACTTGACAAAAGAATTCATCTCCTTCTAGTTTTCCCACCTATCATCCCTACAGTGTGGTCCTTGCCTCACACTTCAGGGAAGTTGCTTGAGCACAGTAGGCAGCAGGATAAGGACAGAATAAAGAAATAAATTTCTTTTCCCCTTTAAAGGAACTTCCCATGAGACCTATACAACATCTCCAGGTCCTTTCATTAGCCAGAACTCCACAATCACCAGCTGTGGTCGACAAACACATCCTCCAAATTATTCACCCCAATCCCTGGAATTTGTGAATTGTTTAATTATATAGCAAACAGAGCTTTGCAAACAGAATTCAGGTTACAAACTTCATCAAAGAGAGAATATCCTGGATTATTCAGGTGAGGCCATTGTAATCACAGGAGCCCTTAAAAGTGGAGGACATTCCCCAGCTGGAGGTAAAAGCAGGCAATGGCATCAGGGTCAGTGAGAGATACCAAGCATGATTAAACATACCTTGGTTGGTCCTGAGATGTAGGGACCCACATGCAATGACCAGCAAGAGGCCTGCAGGCACACAGGTCAGCCTGCAGCTGTCACCCAGCAAGGTAACAGGGTCCTGCTGCTACAAATCCAAGGAACTAGTTTCCGCCAACAACCGGAATACATTTGGAAGTGAATTCTTCCCAGATCTTCCTAATAAGGGCCCAGCCACTGGTACATTAATGTTAGCTTTGTGAAAACCAGAGAAGAGAAACCAACCAAGCTAGCCCAGACTCCTGACCTACAGAACCACGAGATAACAAATTTGTGTGGTTCAAAGTTACTAAGTTTGTGCTAGTTAATTAGAGTGTCCATAGAAAACCAATATACCTGGTCACACTCAGCAGACATAGAGGTCGGGAAGTGTGGTCTTTCTTCTAGCTATGTGGCAGTATGCGCAGCTGAAAACTCTGGGTCAATTTCTTTGGAAAAGAATGGGGAGAATATGTATCTGTTCAACAGCTAGTCTCCAGTATAGAGGGGGAGAGGTTTGAATTAATGAATAAAGGGAGGAACAAAGTGGGTTTAGTATTTTTAACATGAAATAAAATAGAAGCAAAGTTAATGAATATAGCTCTCAAAGACATTCACAATTATTAGGGACCTTTGAAAATATCAAATTCGTTACTTATCATTTTGCCACTGAGTGTGCTATGCTTTTACAAGGGTATACAGGATAATACACGTGAGCAAACCTCTATCCTTTTTCATGTATGAGACTGGCAATCAGCTAGCTAATAATTTTCTAAAAAGCCAGTTACATTGGGGAATCATAATGAAAAATATATACTTTAAAGATTCTACTTTAGCTTAAAACATAAATGTACATTTATTAGCTAATCTTGCTATGTAGCGTCTGGGCCTTTCTTGAATGCATGGCAAATAATGGTTTTCTTGCACTCTAAAATTTTCAATTTGAGTTTCTTTAAAGTAAAGCAAAAATTTAAAGAAACTTGCAATTCAATCTGAGAACATAATCCTTCTAAAGTCTCCTTAGAAATGCATCTCCCTCACAACTAATGCATCATCAGCCTTTAATCTGTATGTTTATGCTGCTCAGAGTATTCAGTTTAGTTTTCTGCAGTTTATATTGGTGCTTGCACCTACTCAGTGGAATAAGTTAGTACACTTGCAGAGAAAACCGAGTAGCTCTTAATTTTGTGAGTCAATTAAAGAGTTGATAAGAAGATTTATAATTTTTTACTATCCCTAGAGAAGAACTAATGGAAACAAAACAAAACAGTAAATTGTATCTTTACTTACAAGTTCAATATCTAGTTTCAGAAAGACCTTTGAATCAAGCATGCAGAACCATCAGTCAGTTCTTCTAACACTCAAGAAACTGTGAAGGCCTGAAAAAACTAAGCTCATGTGATTTCCCTCCTTTACAAAGCTATCAGCCCTTTGTGACTTCTAGAAAACAAGCAGAATTTCTCAGATAAAAGTGTCCTGTTTGTCAAATCAGAGTGGGGAGGGACATAGAGCAAGATGTGGGAAGAGGAGGGGAGGAGTATAAGATCTTATTCGATATATAAATGGTCTCATCATCTGCAGTGGCAACATTAATGCAAATTTCTGAAGAGGAAAAAAAAAATAAACATTTTCTAGTAAGACAATTAAAAATTATTTTTGTAAACTAAACTTGACCTTCTAGAGAATGTCAATTATGTCCTAGCTTCCTGAACTAATTTCATGTTTTAAAACAAGTTGTAACAAGGTGCAATTTTTATTTGAGGATGATTTCTTTGTAGCACCATGGTTTAAGGCTCTCTCGTTGGATTAGTTGTGCAGCTTTAATTTTTCCAATTTCATTTTTTAATATTAATGACAAAAGTTCAGTACAATAAGAGATTTTTAAAGAAAAAATTAACTATGACTTTTTCTGTTCCAGGAAAACTATTTTCTTTTTAATTTCTCTTACAGGATTTTGCCTGTATGCATATATAGTTTGGACATAATTGTAAACACACTATACACATATTATTCTTTTGTATATTTAACATTATATGATAAACATTCTTCTATGTTTGTTAAATAGTTTTCACAATTACCATTAGGGGAATTCTTTCCCAAACTAACACACGCTTCATGTTAGAAATGAAAGTCTCAGTACTATAACCTTGACTGTCTTATTTTAACATGAAGATAACTGAGCATCAGCCATATGCCAACTCTAACTGCACGCTTCACTGTTTGGGCTTTGGAGTCAGATGGGTTTCGCTTTGAGTCCAGGACCTTTCCTGTAGTAACCATGTAACTTTGAGCACCTTGTATAACATCTCTGAAGTTGTCATCTGTAATGCAGGGAGCAAACAGTATTTAAGTCACAGAAAAATTGCAAAGATTGAGTAAAATAATGCTATAAAGCACTTGACCACAATGCCTGGCACATACTAGTTAATATATGCTATTTATTTTGAGATGATTTCTGTCCTGTTTCCTGTACTGCCTAAGCATTGTATACAATTTGCTCCCCATAAATATATAATATTTTATAACTTAAGAGATTAAAATATAGAAGGAAGACCTGAATTAAACCCTGTTCTCTTCATAATCTGTTCGCAGCCAATAAGCCCTCGATGTCATCCACCTGCTGCGTCCTGCCCTCACTGTCCTCGAACCTGCTGTTTGTATTGCCACTTAGTTTTATCCAAACAGGCTACACTTCCCTGGAGTTTAAGCTACCCAAGGCCAGAGAATGTTGTGCCTGTTATTTAAAAATATCAACAAGAATTTTCATCACTTTTAGTCTGTTACATCTCCAAACCAGTGTCTTTGCTGAGAATCTCACAGCGCCCTGGATGCTGGCATTGCTTCTAGTTTGGCCTATGTCCTTACACTTTCACATTTGTCTTCCTTGGCCTGGCTTTACACATCTTCTAAATTAATGTTAAGAACATTCAAATTTAAAAAGAAGACGCAGTGGTGGAAGAAGTGTAGCTTCGGGTGAAAATTAGAGTTTTCAAACACTGAAGTGGATAAATAAATATAAAATGTTTGTTTAAACTTGTTTTTCATTGTATTTATTTACTATAACAAATCCTTTACTGAAGCAGTCTTAAAAACAAACATATTTGAAAGAAGAGTTTTAAAAAAAAAGCATATGTGCAGATATTATTCAAAATCTATGCAATAAGTCTTAGTGCCAGAATCAGCCAATTTCACTAAGTTTGGCAGCGTTCTAAACAGATTTTTATGATTGGGCCCAGTGGAGTCACAAACTTCATTGTATTTGACAGGTTTATCACTCAAGTCTCACACAAACCAAACCCCACTGACACAAACACTGAAAGAAATCCACTTTGACAACCACAGGAAACAAGTGAAAATCAGGCGGAACAGCTCCTTTGTACATTTGTATCTGAAACCTGAAAGCATCATTCGTCATATGTCAAACTAATGTTGGCAACAGTTTCAGCTAGCCACATTTTATTCTGCTGTTGCCAAATCAAAAGTTATCACTTTTTAACTTGTTAGGTCTTTAGCACACCACAGCTTATAATAGGGAAGTATCCAGCTGACCACTCGTTCAGGGACCAGAGGCACAGCATACAAAATCACAAGTGTTGAACAGGGATCCTGTGAAATTTCAGCGTTATTTTAAGCCTAATTACACTTATGAGTTATAGATGATTTCCAAACTGGTGAAAGCTTTATTTGTGGTATTTAGAGTTTGCTTAGGACAAAAATAATCTCTGATTAAAATTGAATTTGTAAAACTCAGCTTCATAAACTTATGCTTTGGTAAACCACAGACCAAAAAACTTCATTGAAATGAAATCTCGTGGTTTTCAGGGCCGAGCATAGGAGATGCCCAATTGGGGACTGTGAGGAAGGGACATGTCCTTCTGGCTATACCGTACCTGTGACTTTTATTGTTAGGGAAACATTTCTTCTGATTAGGATCAGTAAAAGGTCTGATCAGTGGATGAGAACAATTATAAACTGGGGACAGAGTGATCAGAAAAGAGAAATAAAAGAAGATTATTTCTAAAAAGGGTAAGAACTTTCATTAGACCTTTCATGAACCAGTAGAATTAAGTTGTTCGGAGCAGTGCCAACTTAGAATTCTCTTCTCCCCATCTTTCCTGCCGAACCTTACCTTTGCTTCCAACATAAACTCAGGGTACTTCTTCTGTAAATCTTATCCTAATTTTCCCCAAGGCAGTGAATCCCACCCCACCCCACAGTAACAGGGCCCTCGGTCAGAGCCACGCTTATCATAGTCTCCTGAGCAGGGAGCAGGGTGTCTCTTACCTGTCACATTCCAAGCTCCCTGAGGGCGGAGGTGATCACTATCTTTAGATGCCCTCACCTCGGCACTGAGCAGAGTGCCTTCTAAGTAGGAGGAAGATAAATCACACTGACACCTTCCCATATGGGTTTCTTTTACTCACCATCCAGCAGATGGCAGCAGTAGCACCTTCAGCAAAGGAGGAGGATTTCATCACTGTCCTGGCCTCTGCTAATTAATAAAAGCATTGCCTCATCTCCCTCTTTCCCCTTCATCCACGGCTGATCCATCAACTCATGAACATCAATTCACAGCAGTGTGCTTGCCAACAATGTATGAGTCTCCGATTGGCAACTCTGTATAATTATCTGAAAAATAGAAGTAGAAAATTTGAGATGTAATAATTCTTATTCCCCTTTCCCCCATAACACACGCATTTTGAAACATGTGCCATGAATGTTATCACCATACTATGTCACCCATACGTGGATGAGTAGTGTGTGCTCTTGGACATAGGGGTGAGGCTACGTTCTCCATTACCCCTATTTCCAGCGGAGGGAGTTTTATCTGTACAGACTGTCGCCTTTCTTTCCATTCCAATCAATTGGTCTGGTTGAAGAAGTCACTGCACACATTTACTCAGCCTTTTCCTCTTCTTCTGGAACCATCTACCCAACAGCCCTGCCTTCAGTCTGCTCCATAGTATGTGGTGAACACCCTGACCCATCAGGGAGGTCCGCAGTTATGGAGCATTGCTCTTCAGCGGGATGTGTAAGCGTGGCTGATAGTGGGGAAGTGTCAGAAAGGTGATTGCCGTTGCAAGTCTAAGTGCATTCTTCAGACCAGACTGTGACTACTCACAAAGCTGGCATTTCAGTCTCTGTCTCATTCTTTACTTAGTCTATCCTTATAAAGGGCAAGGAGGTATTTCATTTGTGGTCTCCCAAACCCCAACAAATGGCATATACTACTATCCTACATTTGATAGTTCAATATAAAGATATTTACCCTCATTTTTATACCTAAATTTTCTCTTGTTTTATAGCCAATATTTAAACTAATATGGCTTAGGATTTCTTACTTTCAATCATTAGTGGCTTCATCAAATGGTGAAATTAAATAATTTAAAAATAAACTCTGAAAGACTACTCTCTTTCACTACAAGTAATTGTCATCAAAATCAGTGGACATAAGCAACTACAGTCTCCACAACAAAATAAGTTTATATGGGAAAAAATTTTCCCCACTGGAAAAATTTTCAATCCTTCCAAAAGTAATCTGCCATACTTTCAACATTCGGTTAACCAATTGAAACAAAGCACACTAATTTACCTCACTGAATGAAATGCTCAAAAGCATTTTCCTTTCTTGACTAGCCAAGTCTTATAGCTTTGTATATGCTCTATTTCTTAATGAGGCCTTGAGAAACTAATTACTTCAAGGCCCTAGAGTAGTCTTCAATATTCTCAAAATAAGCCTTGACATTTTTAGTTGCTAATCAAATACAGCTGAAGAGAATTTCAAAAACAGTAGTGGGATTGGCCAATGATGTATACGTTTATATTTCAAAGCCAAAAATGTTCCCTTTTTATGCCCAAATTAGCATAATCTTTAAGCAATCTTAAACCAAGATTCAAACACCAACATTTGTAGCCTCTTTTTCACTAGTTTTCCAAAATCTTTTAAAGAATAGAAAATTTAAAAACTGAAAACTCTAAGTTTACACGAAGTTTCCTCTTATCCCAATGTTCTTCCTTTTTACCCTGCTTCTTCTTGCCTTTTTTTCCCTGAATCTCATGTGCAAAAAATTGGATTAACCACAATCTGTTGTTGATGTCATAGTCTTTTCATTGCTGTATTCATAGTTTGGTTTTATTTATGTAGTTATATTATTCATAATTTTAATGATGGGAAAATTACCTATAATTCCATGACTCACAACAGAGATTTCTGTCCTCGAGAATATATTCAAGGATTATATTGGACAGGTGGCAGAGAAAATAAACAATAAGCATGTTTTTAAGTAAATACTGTATGTTCAAAGATAACAAATGCTGTGAAACACACATGGCAGAGCAGGACAGGGGAGGTAGGGAACGTCCATGACAGAGAGAGAGCAGTAGAGTTAAAAAATAAGGCTTTATTTAGAAAGTGAGATTTAGTCAAAGACTTGAGGAGACAGGAATTTTTCCAAGCAGATATCTTGGGAAAGAACATTCCAGGTAAAAGGAATATTCAAAGGAAAGATTTCAAGGTGGGAAAGTCCCTGGAGCATGTGAAAAATACCAAGGAGCCCCCTGTAATGGCAGGGGACTGAACAAGGGAGAGAGGAGTGGGAACAGAAGTCAAAGAGGGAACAACATGTCTTAGTTTTGTAGTCATTGTATGGACTATATAGTTTTTACCTGAGGAAAATTAGGGAGCCATTTCAGAATTTTAAGCAAAAGAGTGCCAAGTTTTAAGAGGCTCACTCTGGCTGTTGTTGACAGAAGACTCCAAGGAGAGCAGAATGATGGGACTCCTAATTAGGGAATCTAGTGACTCAGTGAAGGGGGTAAGAGATGGGCAGATTCTGAGTATGTGTATATTTTAATTAGAGCGAAATAGGTTTCCTGAAAGATTAGATGTGGGGCGTGAAAGAACAAAAGTCATCGCAGATGCTGTCTAGTTGTCATCAGCAGCAGCAATAGGAATAGAAGTGAGATCAGTGAAGCAGGATTGTGAATGGTGAGGAAGATCAGGAGTTCGCTGTTAGACATGTCGGGTTTGAGCAGTATCTGACATTGGACACTGAAAGTATCACTGGATGTGTGAATGTTAAGTCTGGAAGATAGATAATCCTAGAAGTGTGAATATGAGAGTAATTATTGTATAGAAAATATCTAAGTCAATGATTATAAATAAAGAGGAGGGAAAAGAAGAGAGAATAATCTAATATTCCAAAATTAAGTCAGGAAGAAGAGGATCTAGCCAAGGAAACTGAAAAGGAGCAATCAGCAATATGAGAAGAAAACTAAGAGTGGCATTCTGGAAACCAAGTGAGGAAAATGTGTAAATGATCGAATGTGTCAAATGAAACTGACAGGTCAAGTCAGATGAATATTGGGAATTGACCAACATTTTTAAATCATGGAGGTCATTGGTAACCTCAAGAATAATTTTTAGACTCATAAGGGAAAAAACTGATCAAAATGTATTAAAAGAGAAAGAAAGAAGAATTTAAATCAAGGTTGGTAAGTGGAGTAGAAAATAGGTTAAGAGAAATATTTTTTAAGATAAAAGAAACACGTATATATTGTGAGAATAATTCAGTAAAGAGGGAAAATTTGATGATGAGAGAGGGAGAAGGTAATAATGCTCGAGCAATGCCCTGAGTAGGCTACAGAGTATAAGATTTAAAGGGTAAAAAATTCAAGATTGATAATGGATCTCAGTTTTCACGAGGCTATAGAGCGAAAAGGTTTTAGGAGGTGAGAACTGGGAAGATCAAAGAATAGAATGGTAATGTTCAGAGCTTGTATGGAGTTGCTCTCAATTTTTCAAATACTGTTTATATAAGTATAAACACTCCACTCTAAATTCAGTGTTCAGCAATTGATTACCCCAAGTATAGATTAACCAAAATTTTCCGTTCCACTGCTTACTCTAATCTCTTAAGGATCAGTAAGAAAAATATGGAGATAAAACTCAAATTTATATCAACTGGGATATTTATAGCAGATATCAGATTACAGTTAAGTAATGGTAAGAGGTTATTTATAAAACACAGTTAAGTATTTTCTGAAGATTTTACATACCTATGTTATTCATATTTTCCACTGCCATTTTCAAGTTGCATATCTGAGTATCATTCTATGGATGTGCAATTCAAAATTATAGTCTTTAAAAAGAACAAATTGCTTTAATGAAGATCTGAATCTTTGGCTAAAAGAGAAGAGAGTTCCAGTCATTAATTACAATAAATAAATGTGTCCATAATAATAGAGTTTAGAGCAATGAAGCACATTTCTTTTTGTGAAAATAATTGATTGGCTAAAGACTTGCTAGTGCAATGGAATATTCTATGGACTTTAAAAAGTGGTGAATCTGTATTCCTTGACATAAAAATATTTTCAATATTTCCTTGTTTCAAAAGCCTGGTTGCAATAACATGCCTAATATATCAATATAAAGTTAGAGAAAAAGTCAAATGACACTCCTTAAAGAATATTCAACAGAATGTAAATGACCCCCTCGTAGTGTAGAGGATCCAAGTGATTATCTTATTCCCTACACTTTTCTGTGTTGCATAAATCATTTCCAGTATCATCTTTATAATTAGGAAAAATACCCTGGTTGGTGTGGCGCGGTGGACCAAGTGCCAGCCTGCAAACCAAAGGATTGCTGGTTCAATTCCCAGTCAGAGCACATGCCTGGGTTGCAGGCCAGGTTCCCACAGGGGGTGCATGAGAGGCAACCACACATCGATATTTCTTTCCCTCTTTTTCTCCCTCCCCCTCTCTTTAAAAAGAAATAAATAAAATATTTAAAAATAATAATAAGGAAAAATATAATAAAGCCATTATTATTTTGAACAAAAGAAGTAACAATAAAGAAAACAACAAATTTGTTACACAATTATGTTATGTTATAGTTCCAGCTATCATCACAGAATACAGGCTTAGAATGCTAACTTTTAACCATAATTTTATTATTGTCTTGTGGCTTCAAGCAAACAATAAGGTCATTTATATGATTAGTATCTCATTGCAAAAAAGATAATAATGAGTGATTACACCAAGGTGTGGTAGATTAAATAATCAGTGCTTGAAAGAAACTTTGGACAAGTGATGTCAATATTTTGAAGATTTTTTTAATTCATAGGTTAAAGTCTGTGCTTTTCCAAGAAAATAATTCAGAGCTTCAGAGACTTTGAGCTCCAAAACCCAAACTCTGCCCTTACTGATGTGTGTGCAATTAGCTGCATGTGCATAATGGAGGACAGAATTTGACCCACAAAATTTGGAATATCTGGAAATTTTTAAATCTGGAAAAAATTAAAACCTGTTTGATAAAATAAATTATGATGTGACCCAATTCAAATGCGCTTTGATGTGTTAAAGAAATAATGTTTTCACTTATGTGAGAAAATAAAAATTTCACTTAGTCCAATCCAGAACAGACCATTTTTAAGGCTGAGAGAAGAAATTATCACCACTGATCTTTCTCCCACATTACAAAGATCCCATCTATGGGAAACGAGTTTGTGTCCCCTTACTATTAATGAATGACTCACACCACAAAAGAAAAAGGAAGAGAGGAAGAGGAAGAGGGTAGGGTCTGTGAGTGGATAATCCAGAACTCCCCAGAGAATTCATAACTGAGGCTTTCATGTGTATCTGGTGTACCTTTTTGTCTACAAATCCTGCTACCCTGCACTCCCCGGCTCATTACTAGAGTGAGCCCTGTGCAAACAGATCTTTCCCGAAGTCTTCTATCAAGTATAAAATCATCCCAAACAAAGTGAACTTTCTTTTAAGCTTTTGTTTCTACTTCAGTAGTCTTCCCACATGTCATCTAAACAGGACCACCAATGTTTTCCGTCTAGTAATTTCTGAAGCCACTTTCAATTTTTCATTTAAAAACAGAAATTGAAAAAAAGGAAATTAAGATGTTTATCGTACTCTAAACTTTTTGTTTCAATATTATATCTTAAATTCTAACATATTCTTTCTATTCTTGCTGTCTCACCGAGGAGGGGTCAGAACAGAGAAATAACAAAAACCACACTCCTTTCCCCCATTTCTTCCTTAAAAAAAGAGTTAGCTGTGCAATGTACATAATGTTCATTCTTCTGGCTGTGTGTGTTGAGCTATTTATCAACACACACAGTATGATCTGTTTCTCCTTTAGGGTCCTTTCAACACAAAAAATATTGGCAGTGCTTCTCTCTGTCCCTCAAGAGAGTCATCTGGATTATAACCACAGTACCCATGGGATTAAACCACTTGTAAAGAAGTAGAGTCCTTTGCATTTGGATTTGAAACAATCTCAAGATATCCTTCTAGAAACATTAAACGGGGCATTTTTGTGTGCTTTTCAAGCATCTTTATCAGTTCTTGTGAAAGGATAAATGTTGCTGGTTTGCATTGTATATGTTTATTATTTCCAAATAGCCTTTCCTATCACCAGAGATATGGTTATAACCATATTTTCTTATGGTTATAAAATCAGAAGAAAAAAAAAAACAAAGTTTTTCCACATTGCCTTTTTTCCTCTCCATACACCAAAGAAAAGATGTTATATAATTAAATAATATTATGGTCTCTGCCCGCAGCTTCAATAACCAAAACTAATGTAATTGGTCAGAGACTTGGTGCTGCCTGTCTCCCTCACCTAGCACATCACAACGCCTGCATTTCAGCTCAAAGTTTTCAAGAGCCTGGTCTATTTTGTCAGAATCCAAGCAATATTTGTTTCACACTCTCAGTCTAGACATAACCACTGATAGCAGCAGGAGTTTTGCCCTCTTTGAAGCTAAGTTCCTGGTTTCATAGTGCAGTATAGCATAGTTTGCAAGGGCTGCCATAACAAAGTGCCGCAACTCAGTAGCTTAAACAACAGAATACTATTTTCTCTCTATTTTGGAGGCTGCAAAGTTCAAAAGCAAGGTGCAAGCAGAGCTGATTTCCCCTGAGATCCCCTTAGCTTGTACTCATCACACAGCTGTCCCTCTGTACACAAATCCCTGGTGTCTCTCTCTCTCTCTCTCTCTCTCCTTATAAAGACACCCACCAACCATATTGAATTAAAGCCTCATCCTTTCCAGCCTCATTTTCAATTAATCACTTTTTTAAAGACCTTGTCTCCAAAAGCAGTCATATTCTCAAGTATGTTGTTTATTCAATTAAACAATCTGAGTATATTAATTTGTCACTAGCAGGCAATTTTCAAATTGTAATACCCCATCATTCTGGTGGTCACGATGTGATTTCATAACTAAATGTGCTTCTGTATAGCACATTTATTTTTTTATTTATTTACTATATATACATCTTTATTTACTATAAAGTTTATTTACTATAAATACACCCCTAATATTTTTTTCAATCCCAAATAAATTTTGTCTGGGATTAAAATAACAAAAAATATTTCTTTAATCCTGTACAATATTAGAGATATAATTGACTTAGTGCTTCATGGACTAAACCATTAGAAATTCCCCGAGGAACTGTGTGTTCCACCTGGCCCTTCCATGTAGGCCTTCCATTCCCCAAGATCCTCTCATCACCTTTCCTCTCAGCTCACTTTGCACTCATTCTCTTGATGATCTCACCCATCCCCATGCTTTTACTCTCACCTTTCCACCAACCACTCCCAAATCGGTGTCTCCTCCTGATCACCCAAACCTACATTTCCAGCTGCCTGCTGGGTTTCTCTGCAGTACTGCAAGCACCTCCATGCTAAGCATCCTCTCTTAAAAAATATGACTTGTATATAAAAATTGTTATATTGTGACATAATAAAAAATGCATATTTGGTCTTCACCCCTGGCTCTTTGCACAGAACTAAAACCTTTGGGATTTCCTGAGTGGTAAGAGTGAAGGAGTCCCTTTCAATCATACTGAGCTTATGCTAATGAAGTAACTAATGAAGGATGAGGGCTGGCTGCCAAAACAACCAACCATGTGACCAGAGAGTTGGAACTTCCTTTCAGCTCCACCCCCACCTCCAGAAAGGGGAGAAGGACCAGGGATCGAGTTAATCAACAATAGCCAACAATTTAACTAATTTTACCTAAGTAATAGAACCTTAAAAAAACCCTTTAAATAAAGAGATTTGGAGAGCTTCCAGGTTGATAAATGCATCCATGTGCCAAGAGAGTAGCACACCCCAAACTCCAGGAGGATAGAAACTCTTATATGTAGGAAGATGCCAGACCTTGCCCTATATACCTCTGTACCTGACTGTATCTTTTATAATATTTTTATAATAAATAATTGTAAGTAAAGTATTTCTCTGAGTTCTGTGAGACATTATAACAAATTATCAAAAGTAAAGTGGGAATTATGGGAAACTCGAATTTGTAGCCAAGCCAGACAGAAGTATGAGTAATCTGGAGGCGGGAGACTGGCATTTAAAATGGGGCAGGGGTCTCTTGTGGGACTGAGTCCTTAACCTGTCATGTCTGTGCTAACTCTGGGTAGTTAATTTTAGAATGAATTGAAGGACACTCTATTTGTGTACACATAGAACAGGACAAGTTCTTGGTGTCAAAAACCACCCATTTTGTACCAGAAGTGTTGTGAGAAAAAAAATACAGTTTTTAAAAGATAAAAAACATGATCTTTTAAATTATATTTTATTGATTGTGTTATTACAGTTGCCCTAGTTTTTCCCCATTTGCCCCCTTCCACTCAGGTGCCCTCACTCCCTCAGGTGATCCCCACACCGTTGTCCATGTCCTCGGGTCATGCATATGTGTTCTTTGGCTACTCTACTTCCTGTGCTGTACTTTACATCCCCATGACTCTCCTGTGACTACCTACTTGTACTTCATAATCCCTTCAACTTTTTTGTTCATCCTTTGAACCTCTTCCCTTCTGACAGCTATCAAAATATTCTCTGTATCTTTAATTCTCTTTCTGTTTACTTGTTTGCTTATTTTGTTTTTTAAATTCAACAGATAGATATATATTTGTTACCATTTTATTGTTCATATTTTATCTTCTTTTTCTTAAATAATTCATTTTAACATTTCATAGAATAATGTAACAGGGTGCAGCCAAGGAGGGGGCCCCAAATAGGGATTTGTAATGGCATCCAGAACTCAGGGTATCCAGGGAATATTAGATGTAACTAGGAGGAGATTCCCCCTGGTTACAGAGCCTGTGTAAAAGCTTGGAGATGATTGGTTCCACACCACAGGGCTATACCCGCCTGAACTTACTATGGCAGCCCAGTAAAGCTGGAAAATTACCAGAATACTGGCAGCTGTGGCCAATTGTGGGAGGAGTCGGAAATGGTGTGGCAGAGTAAGATTGGCACTGGGATTTAAACCCAGGTGCAGCAGCCATGCAGCATTTTTTGGAGATCATGAGGCTTGGGCAAAGAAGAACCACAGACTTCTATTTCTTTTTCTGAGATATGGTACCCCAGACTGAGCAGAAGGGGAAGGAAGGACTGTGCATTTGTGGGTATTCTAAAGGACTTTGGGATTTCAATGAAGACATTAAGTTATTACTCTTAAGTTTGTATAACTCTTTAAACAAATAATCCCTTTCCATGTTGGTGGGCAAGGTGATCCTAGTACAGGGTGGGGACCCCCCAGAGCACAAAGGTGTGTCCATTTGGTAATAGTATATTGTTCACTCCCACCTCAGTCTGTTCTGTTCTGTAACAATAATGGTCTGGTGATGCTGAACTCCTTTAGTTTTTTCTTACCTGGGAAGCTCTTTATCTGCCCTTCAATTCTAATTGATAGCTTTGCTAGGTAGAGTAATCTTGGTTGTAGGTCCTTGCTTTTCATTACTTTGAATATTGCTTGCTAATCCCTTCTAGCCTGCAAAGTTTCTGTAGGGAACTCAGCTAACAGTCTTATGGGAGCTGCCTTGTAGGTGAATAACTGCTTTTGTCTTGCTGCTTTTAAGATTTTCTCTTTGTCCTTATCCCTTGGTGTGTTAATTATGATGTGGGCCTTTTTGGGTTAATCTCATCTGGAAAGAACATGATCTTCAGATTCAGACTGATCTAGGTTCCAACCCAAGTACTCACACTTGCCAGTTGGTGACCTTGAACAAATTACTCAGCTATCTGAGCCTTGAATTAATTAATCAGTCAAGTAATAAATTAAATAGAATTTGTCCCTGCATTAGATCACTATGAAAATTAAAAAATAAATTAAAAGGAAACACTTAGAATTTGTTCAACAGATTAGAGTGCTACAAAACTAAGAAAAGAGGGGGGAAATAGAAAAGTAAAGAAATACAAAAGGAAAAAGGAAGGTAAAAATTGTGTGTGTCTGTGTGTATATATGTTTATACAAAGTAGCATATGTGTATATATGTATATATAAAGAATACATATATTCATTAACTAGATTAATTAAATTATCATTGTCTCAACTTACATGAATTAAAATTTTGCCAAATTGTGCTTCTATGTCTTCCTCAACTTTCATGTTTAGTCAACAGATAAATTCTATTGATCTGCCTCTGAAATATGTCCCTAATATATATATTTCCTATTCTTACTGCATCAGTTCATACTTTTTATTGCTTTTCAATTTGATAAGATGCTGGTTTAATTTTTTTCCTGTTTTTCTTCCCTTCAACCTTCCCTGGTTATTCCTACCGCTGCCCCTAGATTTTTCCTCACATTACTCATATATTTGTTATCCTCTTACTATCTAACCATGTAGATTGAAAATCTTTCATGGTTCTTTCCTGCATAGACTATCAACTAACATTTATTCCCATCCAATTTTATCCAATATCTTTTCCACTAAAGTTCCCCAAAACATTCTAAGTGCTGACATAAAAGACTTATTATTCACAAACTCACACTGCAGAAGTGGACAACCATTCTGACCATATTTACTCATATCATCCCTTGCATCTACAACACCCTCTTCCTGATATTCACTTACCAAAACTCTATGACTGTTCTGATATGAGAATGGCCATTTATCCTAACTTCCTGTTCCTCTCTATATACTGAATTGACTATGAATAGATACAGTGATCAGTCTGATACATGTTTAATTAAATAGACATACAGACATTGTCAAAGTATTGGTTATTATTGATAATATTGGGGTTTTTAAAAAAAGCAGCTTGATCTATTATGAGAATTAGTCTTTTTTTTCTCTTGTCTCCAAAATCTACAGATAAGAACTATTCCTCCAAAAGAGAGTGGGGATGTTCAGAACAGGAGTGCCTATCCAGAATTTATCCCACACCCACTAGGCTCTGGTCCCTGCTCTCAGGCCCTGAACCAAGGACTTTTACCTTTGGAGAGGGCTAGAGAAAAAATGCACCTTCCCTTAAAGCAAATAGATCTCAGAGAGTGCCTGGGGAAGTGTACTTAAGCCAAGTAAATGCAACGATCTTCTCAATTTCACCAATCAATTAAGTCAATTTTCTTTGAGCGGGGGAGATAAGCAAATAAACGAAAAGGCCAAACTTCACTTTTCATTAATCGTAGAAAGATCAAAGTTTCTACTTGTCAAGTGTGTGCAGGCAGAAACACTGGAAGAGAGAAAATGTGGTCCCACCTAAGTCCTATCTTTCAATTTTTGACTTTGAAACCTTAAAACTGGCATGAAAAAACAAATTGTCATTCTATAGAAAAGTAAAGTTATAGCTAAACATAAAAACTGTATTAAAACTATGAATACCAAAATGAAAAACCAGGTAATATAGAAGGAAAAAAGTTGAAAACATTGACTTGCCAAGATGGGAGTAGGAAACAACAAAAACATGGAAAGTTTTGTTTTTTTCTTAATTATTAAGGTGCATGTGGCAAAAAAATAAATATAAATGTTTGTATATGTTTCATTATATTTGTGTTCCTTCTTCTCTGTAGTGGGTAACATCATAAGGCAGATTTGTGTTTTATTTAGTTGCATTGTCTGAATTTCATGAAAGAAAAAGTAAAGACTATTGGACCTAAGTAACAAAGTTTGGAGTCTTTTCTCTACATACTGTAAATGTGGAATTATAAAATTCAGTTTGGTTTTATTGATGACAGCACTCTAGTGTTATGGTATAGACGTGGTTGGGAAAGAACTTGAAAAATATCTGAAAATAGGTACTTGAGTTTTTCTCATAAGAGAAGAAAGATACATGCATATTTCCTTAGGGCTGAAATTTCTCATGCTCATTTTTCAACTTAAAGGTAATTTTTTAAAGAGAAAGTATGGGAGAATTCACTCAATCATTTTTTTTATTTATCTGAATATTGTAAACCATGTTTTTACATTAAAATAATGAATTTGATGGTTTATTTTTGTATTCAGATGAGTGCAAATTATGCTTTTGAAAAAAAACTCAAATCTCTTTGATATATTAGGAAAAAATATACGTAGAATATAAACAGCCAAGTTGAAAAGTTTCAAAGTTGTGTTCAAAGTAACTGAAATATTGAATTTTCCACAAAAACTATTGTAAAACATGAGGAAAATATTCTAAATTCTTAAAGTAGTGAACATGCAAGAGTCTTCACATTAAATTATTAAGAGACAATATACACGAACCAAGATGCATTTATTCATTATTCAGTAAAGTATTTTGTTGTCTGTTTGTGTCAAATACAATTTTAGATGTGTTGTTGTAGTTGTTTTTTTTTTCACAGTACTGATCAGAGAAGGTTGAAACACCAGCTTCCATTCAAGGGGAGGGATTAAAATGATTATAAATAAGACAAGCAAAACACATAATATGTTATTGCTAAGTGCTACAAAGAAAATATAAAGCAGGGAGGGGAATATGAACTATATCATGGTAGAGGAAGATAACTCTTATGCCAAAATTGTTCATGAGTTTTCAAAGATCAGGGCAGTGAGTGGGCCATCTCAGGGCTACAGCAGCCTTGGTTCTAGGAGGAATGCTTTGTGAATCTGTTTCAGACTAGGAGACAACGAAGGTGAGCCCTGAGCTTGACATCTGTTCACTTGTGTCAAACCTCACCTTCAGAAGTACTGATTAGACTTACGTCAGATACAAGAGCAAAGCAGGGCTTGGCTAGGTACCAGCTTCTGCAAAATCAGCTCTGTTCTCCAGTAGACATACAACCAAACAGACCCCAAGTGTTTGAAAGAGGTCCACCAATTTTAATTTGCGGTAGACCAAGTACTAAAAAGTATGTGGTTCTCTGACAGCAGCACTTTCAGAAATTTTCTTTTACTAGTTACAAAGTTTCTTTTCTGTTACAAGAGAAGTAAGAATTGAAGAAGAATGCATTGAGAAACTTTGGGGATAATTTGACAGAGCAGGTTTATGTCTATTTCATCTAATAATAAAATAATTCAAGCTTGTATTTATTTGTCTTTATCTTTGATTTTCTAGTAATTCGTCTTTTTTGTATTTTATAAAGAGTCAATATAAGACAGATTGAAAAGTCAAAAACCAAATTAGTTCTTTTCCACAGATAGTTTGAGAAGCATTGGACTAAAATTCTGATCCCTGAACTAAAGTCATTCCAAAACTACCACATAATCACATGAGTGGCTTTTATGTGCCAGATGCAATGTCAGGCACGGATTCAGAAATACATAATCAGTGTTTTTGTGATGCTTACAATAGAGTGAGATAATAAACAAGCAAACTCTGGGCATGGAGAGTCGGATATTTGCCATTAAATCTCACTGCCTCCTGCTTGTATGGACTGAAACAAAACACTAGATTATGCAGCCACTCACACTACCACTAGTGTAGACTCACTTATGGAAGCAGCATTTGGTAACACACATGATATATTTATTTTGTATAGGGACCTGATTCTTGTTTTGTAGGATCAAGAATCTTGAGGAATAAGATCAGGGCATTTTTTCTCTTATTATAAACTACCTTCAAACAACCTTACCATATTGAGTGTATTCTAAAATTTGGTGAACAAACTAGTCCATCTGCAAACCCCAAATCATGATTCCTCTCCTCCTGCTTTATATTGCCAAAAAAAGTTATTTATGAACTTCTATCAGCCTCGTGATTTACCATAGTTTTAACTATATTTTTAAATTTTAATCTTGTGTTTATAATCCTTGGATACAATGGTACAATTAATAATTAGAATAAACAACTTGTTTAAGAGGATGTACTTAAAAAATGTTTGGAAGTCTATAAGTGTTCTGACCTTGAATCTACCTTAAGTTTTTGAAGAGGTTTAGCCTGTGATGGTGGTATTTATTTTGCTTTATTATTTTTATTATTACTATTATTATTAATTTTAGTCAGTGGTCTGTGTGCATAGCCATGATAAATCACTGAAATAAAAGAGATTAAGAAGAGACATGTGAGACATTTTGAGAGGTTTTGAAATGTTCATCCAGTGGTCTCTGTTGGGTGAAAGAAACTAAAATTCCTCTGACAGTGGAAATAAAATAAAATAAATCAGTGCTAATTGTTACCATCTAGAAAAATAGCAGAACTATTTAAAGAAGGCTTTAAGTTGACATTTGATAGCCAAGAAGGAAAAAAGTAAAACTGTTCAGCTGAATGAGTGGGCAATAGATAGAGAAGAGGGTTTTCCAGTATTTCTCATGGCAAAATAGCATGAAAGTCAAGAAAGTGCATTTGGTTCAGCCATCTCCATCAGTGTGAATAAGTGAACTTGACATGTTAATAAGAAAATCTCAGAGATGCTACTGAGACCTTCTAGTCATCCAAAAGATGTTTTATTCCTCTAAAGAAGAATGTCTGATAAATGTGCAACTTGCCTTAAAAATGTAATCTCTCAAAAAGTTGATGAAGCAATAAGAAAAAAATCCAACCCACAGGACCAGATTGTTTGTAAAGGGAAATCACAGCTATAAACATGTCACTTCCCAGCTCCAAAACATTCAAAGACCAAAATTTGTTGGCTGAATAAAGTACTAATAGCAAGGCCCTTGTGCAGTTTGGCTCGTTTCCTTTCCAGGCTTAGCTCCCACGATTTACTTACAACAAAAGGGATGGGAAGAGTGAGGAGGCACATTTATCTGTGGATAAGCTAGAAGCCAAGCCCTGCATTACATTGTTCTATTTTATCCTCACAGCTTCTACATATAGACTTATTGTGAGGGGTGAGTAAGCTAATGAATGTTAAGTGATGCACACAGGTATTTAAATTGATAAAATTAATGTGCTTAGAACAATGTTGGACACATAGTAAAGCTTCAGTGAACATAAGCACTCAGTAATAGGTTCGAAGAACATAGAAAAGAGAACATCACCATGGTCTCTTATGGTGAGGAAACTCATGATCATAAATGTTACATTGTTTTCACAAAGTGACAGCACTGCGAAGACTTTATGTATAGATTCACAAATTCTTCTTCCTCCCACCACACCAGCCTCTCTCTGCTCTGAGGCTAGTCTCTAGCTAAACCAGAGTCTACTCTCCCCAAAGTATATCACAAGGCTTCCCAATGTGTTACCTTTGCTCATGATTTTTACCACTCCTATAACATCCCTGCCTTCATCTCTACATTCTTTTTTTCTTTAATTTTTTAGAATCAATAATTTTTATTTATTTTATTTTATTGTTGTTCAAGTGCAGTTGTATCCATTTCCCTCCCACTGCTCCCCCCACCCAACCACAGCCATCCCCACCTCCCAGCCTCAATTCAATCCTACACCCTGTGGCTTTGTCCATGTGTCCTTTATACATGTTCCTTGACAACCCTTCCCCCTTGTGCCCCCATTATCCCCTCCCAACTTCCCTCTGGTTACTGTCAGTTTGGTCTTTATTTCAATGTCTCTGGTTATACTTTGTTTGCTTGTTCTTCTGAAAGTAGGGGGTCAGCTTAAACTAATTGTCTATTCCATACTATCTCTAATCTGTGCATTTGCCAACTGCTAGCATAATTTCTCTCTAGCACCAACACAGCAAATGTATTGAACTATAGTTAGCCTAGCTTGCTTAATTTTTCTGCTATTTTTCTAATATTTCTGGATTTTTAAAGGCAGAATATAATTTATCTCAATAAAGTAATTTATCTCAGTAAAATAATGATTGAATTTCTACCATGCACCAGACAGAGGACATATTTTAGGGTGTAACATGTATAAGATGAAAAAAGAGGCATATATCTTCAAGGGTTTAATAAATATTGACTTAATAAACAGATGAAACTGTTCTATAAATACAGCTTTTAAAAAAAGTAAGACTCATCCCCAAATATACATACAATAAACCTGTTTAAATTTGAGGTATCAGTAGCTCAAATGATAACTCCATTATATTTCTGACAGAACTCCTGTACCAATGCTACTATGGGACAGTCATATCCCTATCCATTTTTGAATTAAATGTTTATGTGTAATAGTTGGGTCTTATCTTTCCTTATTCTTCAGATTCTCCCACATTACTCTCCCATAGTACTATTCCTTTGGGAAGAAATACAAAGACTCTCAATCTTGGAGGTTTATAAACTAACTTTTCTAGACTCGATAATAAGCTCTGCTCATACAAGATACATCAAACATGGCCATTATCAATGTGCTTATTCCTTCCTCAGAGACTAAGGTGTTGATCTGTTTATAAATTCCTTTTGGTATTCTACCCTCACAATGCTGATCATCCTCCTAGCTCCTCAAAGTCAAGTGACATTTGATTAATTGGAGGTTTCCCTTGCTCTTTTATTAATGTTCTTTCCTAGGTAGAATTCCCTTGTGTTTTATCATGAGAATAAGACTTTTTGGCAGATAACTCATAGTGTATTTCTCTGTCACACTATGCCAGTTGGACTTGCCTCCCTAACCATATACTATCTTCTTTTGAGAGCTTGTTTGGAGGTTCTAGCAGGGGAGCGCAGCTACTTGTATACCCTGGACCAAAGACGGGTCCTCTCCTCTAGTTGAGAAGGTCATCCTCTTCGACTGAGTGCACAGCTTTGGGAGGGACGCACATGGATTGGTGAGGGAGGCAGGGGACACCCGCTGAGCCAGCCAAATAAGCCAAGTCAACCCTGGCGATCAATGCAGTGACAGATGTCACAGCCAGATTAGCCTCACATCCAGACTATCTTCTTTTGGATGTTAAGTGTGCTTGATTGATTACTGTAGATTAGAAAAGTACTTTATGTTAAAATAAAAGTGTCTAGCCATTTAATGCCAAGTGCTATATGTCAAGTGAGCCATTTGGGTTTACTAGGTAGGCTGTTTTAAGCAGATTGTTTTTAAAAACTAGACATTGATTCTCAAAATCATTCTAATGACATGTTGAAACATCCTTTAGAAAAGTACGATCCCAGGTTTATAGTCACTGTGCCAATATCTCAAAGTTGTGATAATAGTTTCTCCCCACCAATGAATAAATTTAAGGCCTGGGCTAGATTCCTGCTACTTATCTTCTGTGAGTCAAGTGTGGGAATCTGCTGATAATATTGGACAGAGATATGAGGCAGTCTGTTCTGGCACACCTTAAAAATTACAGTCTTCAATTATACTACATTTAACCTCTTCAAAGTCTCCCTGTGGCCAATAGAATTAAATTCAATCTCCCTACAGTGCCTCAAGACTCTGCACTTTCAAGCCTCTGAGAGCATCCCCAAACTCTTCTCTCCTTTTTTCACTGCACTCGTCATCCGTGTCCTCTGCCTGTTCTTTGTCTCTGCCAAGCTCACTCTTCTGTCAGTCATGGAACTTGTAGTCCCTTGCTCTGGAATGCTCTCCCTTCAGATCTTCATGTGGCTACCTCCTAATTTTTTAAGCTTTCATTCAGATGGGCTGTCTTCAGGAAAGCTCTTCCCAAATCTCCATGGCTAAGGGCTCTGTCCTCTTTCTCTCATTCCCAATCCCCTTCCCCAGTCTCTCTTTACCCACCTCATCCTATTTTGTAGCATGTTACTCTACTTCCTAGCATATATCAATATCTTAAATACTATTTACTTACTTTATTCATAACCTGCCTTTCTCTACCAGAATGCAGGCTCTACAAAAACAAGGACTTTTCTCATCTGCAGCTGCACTTCCAGCAATCAGAACCTGTCAAGGTAGGTGCTAAATAAATATTTGGTGAGTCAATAAATACATATTTATTTATAAGAGAGACTGAGCATTGCACATGGAAAGATCAAAAACAGAAGAGTTTGTGTCAGCTGTGGCCTCCACCCTGCTGCTGTGAGTAGTGAAACAATGCTTTAACCCTCAGTGCTGCTGTTAACCTGCCCCACTGACCATGCAGGATGGTTTTCTGCTCATTGAGCTGTGGAAGGGTCCCACCTTTCTTAATCACTTAAGTGGCCTATCAATTTTTTCATTCCAATTACTTATAGTACTGTCTGTGAAAGGATTTCTTACGTGTAACATTCTCTAACCTAATATATTTCCATGAATGTTTTAGCAGCTCCTAAGTCTGTCCTGATGACTAGATTTGTCCTGGTTTCCTCTTCCTACAGTTTAGAGGATGCTCATTCATTCATTCATTTACTCCACATGTACTTATGGAGCCAAAGATATTCTGTTGTGGTCACCTTTCTAGATACTTGTGATAATATAATTTTTTAAATGTTTTGAAGATTAAAAATCCCTGTTCTCATGGAATTCTAGTAAAAATAATCAGATAATAAACAAAAATTATTTGAAGTGAATTACCAAATATGTTTAGTGTATTAAATGCTACTAAAATGTATATAACAAGATAAAGGGATAAGAAATGCCTTAGGAAAAGGAGTTATAATTTTAACAGAATGGTTACAGAAGCCCTCACTAAGAAGTGGAAATTTAAATAAAAAACTTAAAAGGAAATGAGGAAGCAAATCATGTAACTATCAGGAGCAAAGGTGACTATAAAGAAATAACAAAAAGACTGACATGGCTGGAATAAAGTGAGCAAGGACATAAGGGTGAGGAGGTAGTCAGAGAGATGAGAGGGCACCTGATCCTAGGACTATATGGATCATGGCTGGAAGGACCACGGCTCCTACTCTGAGAGAGAAGGGAGCCCTTCAGCAGATTTTGAGCAAAGGTGTGACTTATTCAGCCTTGTTTTTTTAATAGAGTCACTCGAATTAATGATAGAGTAAAAGGGAGCAAGGTCAGGAGTAGAAAGCACAATAATTCAGGAAATAGTTGATGAACAAAGACTCATCAAACAAAGCTGGTGTTAGGTGTTATACGGTGTTAGGGAATGTTTGGATTGTGGATAATCAATGTTTGTTCACATATCACTTGACTCTCATAAAAAAGAAACAATATAAGGTAGTGAGTGAGAGCATTAACATCAGACAGTTGGGGTACAGCTGGTGATGCTGACACCTTCTTAGTGCTTGAATTTATACCAGTTACTTGTCCTCCCTAAATCTCAGCATATTTCTCTGTTAAGAGGAAGATAATAGGAATATTCCTGTTAAAGCAATGCAATATATTAGATATTCTATTATTAGCAAGTCTGTTAGATTTGTGAAACTGCTCTTACATGAAAGGTACTTATTTGTGTAAAGTCTGATGAAGACATTTCTTACCAGTGGGATTTGTCTCCACAGGAAGTGACTTGGAAGCCCAACTTGCTTCCACCTCATGGCTTTGCCCTTTTTTTCAACATTTGGCTTCTGAGGTCTCCCTGGGCATGGGTTTCCAACCAGCAGGTGATAGAAAAACAGGAAGCTCGGGTGTGGAAAGTAACTAATGAGCTACATCTGGAAGCAGCACAATCATTTCTGTTCCAATTTCAGTGACTAGTGAACTCAGGGCTTGGTCTTGCAGTCACTCCTGACTAGGAGGGTACTAGGCTACCCGCTCTCACTGTGTGCCTGGGTAAAGAAAAACCAGGTTTGGTGAGCAGGTGATGAGTCTTCACCACTATCAGTCTCTATCAGAGTACTATTGGGTGGGTAGGTGAGGCAACAGGTGGGAAGCACTTATCCCAAGACCTGCTACAATAAGCGGTTGCTGTTATTAACTCGGGAATGCATAGGGAAGGGAGAGCCACACCCATAGTGGTCTTTCCCACCATCCACCTCAGAGTAATTCCTGCTTGTTTGGTTGGAGGAAAGCTGGTCTTACTTAGAAGGGTTCCCTAGTCTCTCTGTCCATGACTAGAAATCCAGACCCTTCAGCTTCCTCAGCATTTATTGAGACAATAACCATCTAACATTCATATCAGAGCAATACATTTTAAAAAGTATTTTCTTTCACATACAATCTAAGACACCACACTTATTGATGTTAAAAAAAGTAGGTGTCAAGAATTCTCAAGCAACCTTTAATAGAAATTTTCATTGAGCTGAGGAAATAGAGGGCATTCACAATTTATACCTTTTTTACTAAAAATAAATTTTAAAAACTTTGAGTTATAATTTATATACCCTAAAATTTACTTGTTTTAAGTGTATAATTCAGCTGTTCTTAGTAAATTTATAGTTTACAGTCATTACCACAATCCATTTTTAAAACATTTCCATTATCCCCAAAAGTTCCCTCATGCCCATTTGCAGTCAGGCCCTCCCAGGCAACCACTAATCTGCTTTCTGCTTCCAAAGATTTGATTTTATATAACTGAAATCATAAAATATGTGGTATTTTATGCCTGGCTTCTTCCACTTAGCATAATTTTTTGAGGTTCATCTATGTCGCAGTATGTATCATAGTTCATTCTCTTTTGTTGTCAAATAAATAAATAGCATTCTATTGTATTGATATGCCACATTTTATTTGTCCATTTATCAATTCATGACTGTTTTAACATTAGACTGTATAGTGGGGCTTCCATCCTTCCAATGGTAGCCAGATGCTATCTGCTCAGAAGCTTTGCCCAAAGATGATGGTAGTATTTTTAGTAACAATGATATAGTGGAAATGTCATCATATTGTATTTGAAAGCAAAATGACTTAGACCAACATCTTCTCTCTTTTTGGAACTATCTGACCTTAGAGAGCAACCTCATACCTACTGGTCCTGAGAGCCTAGAATGGTATATAACCAAGTAGACGCTCCACAAATGTAAATTCCCATTCTGTTGCCCTAGCTCCATTGTCTCACATTCTTCTCTGTAATAAACTCAGAACCTCTTATCAGCACCTCCAAATGCTGAGCCAAAACTTTCCATATTCACATGGGACTGTTTTACTAAGATTGTGAGTAAAATAAGGGTACGTTCAGTGTGAGGTTTGGAGGAAGTTGTTTTCTCTCCCTCACTCTTTTCCTATTGGTCCATAAAATAAGAGCTTCTGCCGCTCTCAGAAGTATTGATTAGAAGCACCCATATGTCCTTCCGGATCTCATTTGCTCCTCTCACAGGAGGAGCCATCATTTCTCTATTTGACATGTTTAAGAGTCTGATAGTCACTGACCCATATTTCTATAGTGGTTGAACTGGTGTGGTAAATCACTGCACACACACAAGAGGCCTCCCTCTTGTGCCCCTGACCTGGGTTTCCCAGCTTGACATCGTGAGGCATTGCTGGTGGTTACTTCGCTGGAGGCCTTACAGCTCAAGTAAATCCACACAGTGTTCTGGGGAAAAATAGTAGAAGGCCAGACAGGTCACATTCAAGCTACAATTGCCCGTCTAGTTCTACTTTCAATAAAGCTGACATTACAGTCTTCTGATTCCTCTGCCATTTTGTCAGGCAAAAGATGTGATAATTCCCTCAAGTCCAACACATGGAGGCTGTTAGTCTATTTCAGAAAGACAGAGCTAGGAACATTTTTAGTCAGGCTAACGCTTGTCTTTTTTTCCTACCATGTGTGGAAGACTCTTCTTAGGACTAACAACCCAGTAATGTAATATTATTATCCTATCATTTAACACAAGTTTATTCAATCCCTCTTGGGTTTCCAAAAAGAATTTTTTAGCTTTCTTTCTCTGAAGTAACAAATTACAGTACAAGTCTGCCTCATATACCACATCAATCACTTGTTCAGTCCCTGGGATGGCGAAATGGTTGACCTACTTGGGTAGTTTTAGCTATCCGATCATTTGGATTTCGGGTGTTAAAATGACTGAAGTGGTCTGACTACTTAAACTTAAAATGCTTGACAAACCATGATGAAGAATAAAACATTCAATTTAACCGGAAAGCAAACAGAGTTGTGGAATCTTTTAGATGTGTCCACATGTGTGCACAAGCACAAAAAGTGTCTTTCAGGTTCTCATTCTCTCTCCTTCCTCCTCCTCTTCTTCTCTGGATCTCACCCTTTCCTGCCCCTCACCCTCTCCTGCCCCTCACATCTCTCATGTCTGTCTACCTCGATCTTTGTTTCATTTTTACTTAAGTATAATTTACATATAACAGATTCAGGTGTACAATGTAAGGATTCGTATATTTTGTGAAATGATCACCAAAATAAGTCATTAACATTCATCATCATACATAGTTAACAATTTTTTCTCATGATAGAATATTTAAGATATACTCTCTTCTCTTTTTGTGTCTTTATATCCCTACATGCCCTTTCTCTTAGAATTAGCAAATATGATGGTGAAATACACATTTTGTATTAGTAGTTCTTCTTTCTCATTTGACCCAATATCAGAATCTAAGAAAGACTAAAAGGAAATAATTACACTTGTTTTCTTCAGGATTCAGATGAGTCAGTGAACTAGTACTTCCTGCGTAAGAAGAAACAACTTAATTTTGGCAGAGGAGTTGAGACATAAGGGATATCCCAGAAAGCACAGCAGGTTCCAGCATATTAAGAGAGAGCAAACCTCCCTACCTCCCTCTTGTGCTTAACACTACCTAAATCTTTACGGTAACAACTTAAAGGTTGCCCTAAAATTTACAATCTAATATTATTCTCTTGGCCACCATCCTTATTCTTTACCTCTTTTCACCTCTGAGTGATTTTGACCATGGATGTTCGGCCAGAGTTCTTCAGAGAGTGGCAAATCACCAAATCTGTGAAGATCATTCCCTAATAATGATCACTAAAGAAAGACAAACGTTGAACTATTAGGAAGTAGTTAAAGACACATTAAATTTTAGCAGAGGAAGGTCACTCTCTTCTGGGCTTCATGTTAGCCTCTGGTATCTAATAAGGTCATCCTTTAAGACTAGGAAATTAACACTGCAAGTGCCCCTCATATGAATCAGTGCATAAGACACAGCTGGGCTGTGGCAAGAGGAGCAATGCCTTGTCAATGACACAACAACAAGTGTTAGGGAAATCCCAGGAGCAGCTCTCCAAAGTTGAGATTGTTGGCCATTACTCAAGTTGAAAAAGTCCTCATTTTGAAGACAACTCTCAAGGACTCGGCTTTTGAGATTTTTGGCTAATCAAAGCATGTTGTTCTCAGTACTACTGAAAATAACCACTTAAACATAACAGAGCCCTGTCCAAGAGAGAATAGGGGACATAAAATTCTCCCTAATGTGTATAAAGGAAAAAGCACAAGAAGTCTTAATTTAAAAAATGTGATATTTGGAAAGTACTTTCTCATATACAACAGATTACTCAGGACATCAAGTGCTTGTGGGTTCATTTGTGTGTGTATAAAACATGGAACAATTTAATCATGCAATCATTAACACATTGCAAATCAATTTCATTTGTTCCTTTTAATTTTAATTTCTTTTAAAACAAACTGACAATTGTCCTGTTGTCAAGACTCACTCTAATATTTGAATATTTTATCCTGAATTTCACTAAGACTTGAAACACTAAATAGCTCCTCAGAGGTAAACAAACTTTTGTATTAATTTATTATATCTGAACATTTCAATTTACTGTCTGTTTTCAGCTGCTAAAACTGCTGCTAACAAATAGCTATAAAATTGTATTTCATTATTATTTTACTTGAATTTTATTACTAAACTTTCAAACCTGACTGCTGTTTTAGTTTTCTCTTTCCTGGACTGCATCTTCATGTCCTTTGTCCATTATTATGGGTTGAGAAGGAAATTGTAAAGAGAAGGGCCTGGGTAGATAAACCAAATGGTGGTGATCAGTGGTTATAAATAAGTTAAACACACTCAGATATATCTGTTAAATTTTAACCACCATACTGTTGTCTGTGCCTTATTATTTTTAATAATTTGCCTGGATATTCTTTTGCATATGTTTAATAGAAACTCATATTGCCTGAAAAATATGGTTTTGTCTTTTTACATCTAACTCATACATCTCTTCTGTCCTTCCCTTTTCTTCTTGTAGTTATTAAAACCACTAACACAACATGAATACTATTGGTTATAGCAGTGATTTTGCAGAAGACCAATTGTATTTCCTTTCCATCTCTCGTTTACTAATAGCTTTTATTATTAAAGAATAGTGAATTCCATTAAATGCTTTGCTTGCATTAATTGAGATGATTGTATGTTTTTATCACATTTTATCTATTAATGTGCTGATTACATAAATGTATTTTCTATTGCTGAAAAATTCATCTATACTACAAGCAATACCATTTGGTAATGTGGCTGCTAGACTAAATTTGCCTTGAAATTCTCTAGCAAGACTGATCCAGATGAAGAGATACAGTATTGCAGTTTTTAATCTACATTTATAAGTAAGATTAGCCTTTGTATTCTTATTGTACTCTATACAGTTTGAATTTGAATATCAAGGTAATCAAATTATACTAGATTCACAAAAATAGATCAAGTAACTTTCCTCTGCTGTTCTCTGGAAATATGGCATAAGTTAAAGGTTTGCTAAATTTCCCAGTAAAACTCTCTGGGATTAGTACCCTTGTGGAAAGAAGGTAAGTGGGTTTGAATTACCATTACTAATTACATATTTTAATGGTTATTGGCTTACTGAGGTTCACTTTTATTTTTCTTGAATCAATTTAGTAAATTTTATTTTAAACCATCCAACTTATGTAAATTGAGTCATAAAATTGATCATAATATTCTTTTTGGACTTGGGAGGTAAAGAGGATGGTATCTATATTTTTGACTTCATTTTTCTCACATTGTTTCCTCTCTATTTCCTTCACTTGACCAGTTTTCCAGATGTTAATCTAATTGGTTAGTGCTTTTTCTTCCTTCAGTTATTTGTTAATCTTGTTGATCATTGTGATTGCTTTCTATTTATTTAATTCATGCTCTTTTATTATTTTTTCTTCTTTCTGCTTATATTGGGTTCAGACTATTTAAGTCCATATCACAAGTTTCAATTTGTAAGGCATTTTGGGGGGAAATCTCCTTGATATTTTCTTTAACCAGTTAATTATTTAGAAGTATGTTTTTATTTGCTAAACATACAGAATTTTTTTCTGTTGTTTTCTTATTGGTTTCAGTTTTATTGCATTATGTTCAGCAATAAGAATTTCACTATATCTATTATTTGGAATACATTGAGAATATATTTTAGCCTGATATAAGATTAATATTTTTAAATGTGTCATGTGTGACTAAAGAGTGAATTCACTATTTTCTGAGTGACTGTATGTATAATCCTGTGTATGGGTATGTGTATATAAACATATATCATGTATATGTCATATATACCTATTACTAAGGTTGTTATTTTGGCTATCACATAATATTTATAACTGTTTAGTTGTATGGAACACAGTTTAAGAGAATCGATTGTTACATCTTAAAGCTTAGATAACTAAATATCAAAACTGTCTTTTTTTGAGAAAAATATATTGAGCCAACACTTTTTAAAAGGCTGACACTGACCAGAGGGGAGAGAAGAGGGAATTTCAGGGGAGAATTGGAAGGGTTTACAGAACAAATATAAAGGACACATGGACAAAAACAAGGGGCAGGGTGGAAATGGGAGGGAGGTGGGGAGGGATGGGTGGGTGGGCTGGGATGGGAGTAAAAGGCAGAAAACTGTACTTGAACAATGATTAAAATTTTTAAAAAGCATGTTATTAAGTACTAGAGGGAATATTAAAACTGTCACACAAGTCCCTGTTATCAAAAACTTTATAATGCAGTTATCTTCTAAGCAACCCATAATAACCTCAGGAATACTAATATAATAAAAAATAATGACTAAGTTTTATTGAGCTCTTACTATGTGGCAAATACTACTCTCAACACTGCTGTTGTAACTAATTTAATCCTCAGGAAAACATGACAATACTGAGCAAAGGTCAGTTCGTTCCAGCACATTACAGGAATATGATAGCCCTTCTGAGTTCCTATGAATTCAAGATGTGGAATATTAGTCTTTTACTCTCAGTTGCAGATGCTCAGCCACAATTTTGAGAAAACAGGGCATCCCGCTGGGTTCCTAGCACCACCCTGCGCTATTATTCTGATTTACACTGAGCTTATCCTATCTGTGGTTGTGTACTGTAAGTCATTACAACCAAAAGAAATTATTTTCCCCTAAATTTGTACCATCTCCACATGTTCTTCATAGATATTAAAAAACATAATCACAAATGGATTCACTTATAAACCTTTTAAAAACTTGATATTCTAATTGATTAAAATTCATTTTCACTAATTGCTTTCTTTGAAAAACAAAACAATATGTTTATTAACTTTTAAATGGATATTATATATGATCATCTATGTTTATATTAGGGAACCAAAGCCCTAGGAAGCTATAGAAGTCCCACAGTTCAAAGCCATGGAGAGTCAGAGGTGCAACAGCATTTCCACGGGGTTTCTAGCTGAGCTCCTTTTTTGACCCTCCATTAATTGCAGATGAAGATCTGACACCTTGGTAATATTGAAGATTAGCTTAAATAATGTTTATCAAGTGGTATGGTAACAAAATTCCTTCAAAAGGAAGTTAAACTAACAAAAGAGGGTTTTTTTGATACATAATGGACATGGTTTGATATCCTTTATAGCAATGCAGAGCTTCAATTAGGGAATATGTAGAAACCCAGTGAACCTGAGTCCTAAAGTCAGTTAAAAATTTATCTCCTTAAATTTCATAATCCTCTTGGTTGAAGTACAATTTTGTTTACATACATATTATGGATTCTACTTTCCAACCCTGTCGTGGGGATCCTTAGCAGGTTCCTGGGGGCTACCTAAGTGTGCACGTCAACAGGAGACCCAGCTGCCGGAGCTGCAGTTTCCTGCCCGTTCTTCCCTTCCTTGAGCAGCTCTGCTTTCACCTGTGGATTTAGAAATCCTTAAAGGATTTCTAAATCCACTGTTTCAGACCACCTAACCAGCTAAAATACCTGCTTATCTAACTGTACACTTTCATTATATAAGCCTACACAGTGCACGTCAGCTATAAAGCAACAGATTACAAGCTGATGTCAAATGTAAAAGGCTTGCCTCTCAGAAAGAAAACGATTTCTCAGACAGCACCAAATAAAGATCATGCCGTGCTACATGTATTTATTTGATGACTTACATACTGTTTAGTGCCTTGAGAACTGGACTGAAACATCTTCTGTAAATACCCTAGAGTACCCTAAAGAATTGGTATAATTCATTCTGAACTTCTAGTTATTTCTGGCATCTTCAATTTAGTTGGCTTTGGTCCTGACACTGAGCACTCAGTTCTATTTCTAGTTGATACAGACAATATACAAACACTCATTAACACAAAAATTATTTTAATTTACATCAGACCTGTAAATAAGTTCAACAAAAGATTTTGTGGCATCCTGTCTTTACACGCTTTTGGAGTTCCATGGATTGAAAGTATTTACGTTAATCTAAGATATATGTTCAGAGTTGTACCTCTTTCTGGTAATGATGCTGAGGTCAGAATTGAACAAGAGTTATGGGCATAAGCCCTGGAGCTTGAACCTTTGCTCTTCCACTTACTGGATGTGAGACCATGTGTAAGCAAATTAACTTCCCTGTATCTAAGAGACAATAATGATACCTATTTCATAGAGCCATTGTGAGGCTCAAATGCAACAATACATGTAAACAATGTGGAAAAGCATCTATCATATATCTTGCATATAGTAGAAGCTCAATCAATATCAAGTTACGGTGCATGACTAATGTTATAAACTGTGCTATATCAAATTTCTAATTTCTATAGTTTCTGTTTGCCAAGGATGAGCATGAATTGACCTGCAATGTAACTGAATCTGCAGTATAGTGGGTTTTAGTTTATAGACACAAGTGGCCTAGATTATCAATTAACATCAGAATTTTGGTTTTTATTTTTATTGTTGACACTATTGCAGATGTCTCCATTTCCCATCCCATTTGCCCCTTCTCCCAGAGCATCAGAATTTTTATCTTAAGAAATATTAATGAATGGTGATTAAAATTTATATTTTTAAATACACTTTATTGACTATGCTATTACAGTTGTCCCATTTTTCCTCCTTTGCCCTTCTCTGCCTGGTACCCCCTTCCCTCCAGCAATCCTCCCCCTTAGTTCATGTCCATTGATCATGTGTATAAGTTCTTTGGCTTCTCCATTTTCTATACTATTCTTGACATTCCCTTGTTTTGTACCTACCAATTATGCTTCTTAATCCCTGTACCTTCCCCACCCATTCTTTCCCTTCGCCCTCCCAGCTGATAACCCTCCAAAAGATCTACATATCTATAATTCTGTTCCTGTCCTGCTTGCTTGCTTAGTGTATTTTTCAGATTCACTTGTTGATAGTTGTGAATTTGTTGCCTTTTTAATATTCATAGTTTTGACCTTTTTTAAAAAATAATTTCCTTTTAAAATTTCATGTAATAATAGCTTGGTGATGATTAACTCCTTTAGCTTTACCTTGTCTGGGAAGTATTTTATCTGCCCTTCTATTCTAAATGATAGCTTTGCTGGATAGAGTAAACTAGGTTGTAGGCCCTTGCTTTTCATCACTTTGAATACTTTTTGCCAGTCCCTTCTCACCTGCAAAGTTGCTTTTTGAGAAATCAGCTGATAGTCTTATGGGAACTCCTTCATAGAGGAACTCTCTGCTCTTCTCTTCCTGCTTTTAAGATTCTCGCTTTATCTTTAAACTTTAGCATTTCAATTATGATGTGTCTTGGAGTGGTCCTCTTTGGGCCAGACTCGTTTGGGACTCTTTTGCTTCCTGGACTTATATGTCTATTTCCTTTGCCAAATTAGGGAAGTTTTCTTTCATTATTTTTTCAAATAAGTTTTCAATTTCTTGCTCTTCCTCTTCTCCTTCTGACACCCCTATGATTTTGATATTGGTATGTTTAAAGTTGTCCCAGAGGTTCCTTAGCCTATTCTCATTTTTTTTCATTCTGTTTTCTTCCTGCTGTTCTGATTGAATGCCTTTTCCTGCCTTGTGTTCCCAATCATTGGTTTGATTCTATGCTTCATCTTTTCCACTGTTGGTTCCCTATAGATTTTTCTTTATTTCACTTAGTGTAACCTTCATTTCTTCCCTTATGTTTTTGCTGTATATAGTGAGCTCTTTGAGCGTCCTGATCACCAGTGTTTGGAACTCTGCATCTGATAGATTGGTTATCTCCTTTTCCTTTAGTCCTCTTTTCAGCTGTTTTGGTATGTTCTTTCATTTGGGCTGTATTTCTTTCTCTACTCAATTTGACAGCACCCCTGTGTTTGTTTCTGTGTATTAGGTAGAATTCCTTTGACTCCTTATAAAAGGCATCTATAATTGTGTGGGGCAGAGCCTTAAGTGAGACAATCCCCATCACTGCTTTCGGGCTCTGTGTGGGGTGAGGGCTTGGAGAAGGGACAATGCCACTGCCTGGCTTCTGGAGGTTTGCCAGGCACTCACCCTGTTTCTAGTCACTTCATCCATTTCCTGTATGCAACTGGCACCTTTCTAGCTGTTGCCCTGGTGGTGAATCCAAGACTGGGTGGGTTTGCCTACATTTGAAGTCCACGTAGGTCCTTTAAATGAACTCACATGAAAATGTGACAGTTTCTTCCATTGCCTCATCCCCCACTGGTTTTTACAGCCAGAAATTATGGGGATCTATCTTCCCAGCATGGGAACCCTGGGCTGTGTGTTTTGGCCTAAGGCTGGCATTGCTCTCTCCTAAGGTATCCCTCCTGAATTTTATCTACCGCACATGAATGTGGGACCACCCGTTCCTCCACTGTGGCTGCCTCTCTGCACCATACTGCATCTCCATGCCTCTCCACGTATCTGCAATGCTGTCCTTCCTACCATCTGGTTGAAGGTGTTTTAAATCCTTGGTTGTTGGACTTCCATACAGCTCAATTTTCTGATGGTTCTGGTTGTTATTTATTTTGAGAAATAGTTGTAATTCTCTCTGTGATTGAGTGAGGAGGTGAAGTGTGTCTTCCTATATCTCCATCTTGACCAGAAGTTCTCACAATTAAAATTTTCTATTATTTTTAATTAACATTTTTGTTAATCTTTGGCTTTTAAAATCTCACAAAGTTATTTTTTTCTCTACTCTTTTCTGGGACTGAACCTTTCTATTTTTCATCTTCTCATCTTCAAACATTAGCAACATTTGAACCTCTCCTTTGTCATCAGCTTTGTTCATTTGTTTCCTTCTGTGGGTCATCTGTTATTTTAAAAACAAAAAAAATTAAAACAAGAAGGAGACCTAAAATAATAAGTGTGTTGTTTGGTTCTGCTTACATAGCAGAGCATGGCATGTGCTTGATTAGGCAGCCCTAATACACTTGTCAATTCTTCCTTCAGTTCTGGGACTGTTACTCCCTGCCTGTCTCATTATCATTTATCATCCTGCTTCCTGAAAGTGAACACATTTTGAAGAATTATTCAACCGAAGAAAAAGTTCTCTCTCTCTTCTGTCAAGTGCCAAAGAAAGGGCTTGCACTTAGATGGGACAGCTAGAGAGAAAGCAGAAATATTTGCTGTTACTGTTAAAAACCAGAGTGAAGTACATATAAATGGCATCTGGAGCTGGAAACTCTGGAAGGAAACAATATTTATTAAGTGACATGGCAGATTGTTTGAGTTATCATGTATGACTTGATGGCTATAAAATAATTTTGGAGAAAACATAACCACCCACACAAAAGGAAGCAAGGTCAGAACGCTTGGCAAATTGTGTGAGCCGGCTCACGCCTGCTTTGCTGTCATTAGTGGCTTTGGTGACTGGCTGATGCATTATAAATCTAATGTAGTTTCACCTTCAAATAAGGTTTTGTGGGCCCTCACACTCCATGCTTTGAAACATGTACCTACATAAAAGTGTGAAGAGATCTTCCTGTCCTCCAAAGCTTTGCTTCCTTGATCTTGGACAAAGATTGACAGTTCAGTGTGTGCTCCTGGGACCCAACTGAATCATTTTTTTTTGGAATTCTATCTCATAGGAGCATATTTTATATTTTTCAAATCATATTCTATTGTTTTATAAGCCAGGAAGTTTGTATCGATGAGTATGCCCTCTGTACAAGACCCAATTTCTTATATATCTAAGTTTGTTTTCAAGTAAAATTTAAAAATAGTAATACCAAACACTCAAGTTACATTATACCTGTGTCCTAGAATAACAATTTATAATTCCCCTTTTTGTCTCCAAATGCATCCCAGTTTGCATGTGATCAACTAGATAATCATTACATTTCTAATAATGCTTATAGGTGTTCTCATACAATTTTTATATATTAACTCATTTAAGCTTCATAACATCTCAATAAGGTAGGTGCTGTTACCCCACTTTATATATGAGGGAACCAGAGCACAAAGTGGACAGGAAAACCACCAAGGGACAAGCAGAAATCCATGGAGAGGATGGAATTTGGACCCGAGCAATCTGGTTCCACACTTCTACGGTCTCAACATCTGTACTATTTTATACTCCATAAGGTTTGGGCTTTGTTTTTCTTTTTCCCCTTTGTTACGTAATGTTTAAATGACCCTACAGTCATGAGGACAGCTTTTGAGCATTCATTAGAAACAATTTATACATGAACTTAGACCCTCAAATGCTTTATACACAGGGGTGTTTTGATTCAAACCTTCCAGAACTGGTTGTCCAAGTAAGGAGTCTGGTGGATCAAAGGAAAGGAATAGGGAAGAAAGAAGGCCCATGTACTGTCATAAGGCACCTTTGTGAGAAACCAAATGTTTATTCTCCCCAGAACCCGGATATAGAAAATGGGTGGTGGAAATGAGAACGGGTGAGCTGACATTTGGAATTTGGCAATGATTGAATCGTACGACAAAGAGGAAGATAGATTTTCATGTTTCTCTACGGATGATAAAGCCAAGACCGTATTTCTCAGCTGCTGCCAAGATCCAACCAAATGTGTCAGATCTGAGTCACTGAAAGCTGTGTGGAAAGACAGATTCACATCCAGGGACTTGCGTTAAGAGGACTCTCCAGTTTCTTTAAACTTGATCCTATTCTGTCTCACTGAAATTCTTACCATAGCTATTCCAGCTTACACTTCCCCACAGCTTTGGGGGGTTTTTCGGGGATATTCGAAAGTCCAAGACAGGCATGGGGTCCTCTGTTGTTCACCAGGTTATGTCTTCCCCAGTCTCAGCATGTTGTTGGAGTTCAAAGTGTTCCCAATTAATACCAGCACAATCACAATTGTGTCTTAAACGTTTTAGACATAATTTATTCAAGCATCTATAGTTTTTTTAGTTTTATTTTAAACACTTTTATCATTTACATTTTTGAATACTTTTGTGTGATTTTTTTCTTTGCTAGATTTGCTACAATTGCTAGCAATAATATGTAAGTACATGAAAACTTATCTGGACTTCAAACTCATTTCTAAGCTTTTTATTTCCTTTTTCCCTTTCAGCATAATTAATGAGGTTCCCAATATCCTCCTCAGGTTTGGCGATTTGCTAGAGAGGCTCACAGAACTCAGCATGTAGTCTTACTTAGGTTGTGATTTACCACAACAAAAGGAAACAAAGCAGTATCAACAAAAGGAAAGGCATATGGGTGAATGCTAAGGAAAAACAGCAAAACAGCATAATCTTCTAGAGGCATTTCCTGGTGGAACCACAAGAATATACTTAAGTCCCCCAAGAAATGAGTTGGGGTAACAAATGCAAAATGTTGTCTACCAGGAAAGCTTGTTAGGCTCAGTAGCAGGGTTTTTATTTGGGGCTAGTCATACAGGCACTCTGTGCCTGGCATGTACACAAATTCCACACTCCCAGAAGGAAAGGGGGTGTTCAGGGTAAACCGTGCTGTCCAGGCATTTTCTGGCACAATAGGCCATCTAATGAGGGAATGGAGGGACTCGCCTGAAACCCACGTTCCCAGATGAGAGCCAGGGGCCAGTCTTATAAGCAGACCTTTCTAATGACGGCAGTCAGGCTTGCTCTTTTCTGCACTGTTAGCATAAGTTGATTTTCCACAGATAAAAATAACTTAAAGAAGTCAAATTCTTTTCTCATAATCATGAGTTTCTGGTTGGGCCCTTATTCATACTCTCTATCCAATATTCTTTCCAGTTGATTACACAGCTATTCAGAAAAGCATCTGATTACCAAGCAACTAAAACTGGTTTATACAAATTAAAGTGACTAATAATCACAGGTGCAGTTATAGCTTTCTGTCTTCCATATGTAAACTGGAAATGATAATAGCCCCTAGATTAGCACTGTCCCAGATAACTTCAGAATGATGGAATCTCAATCTCTAATCTGTTCTGTCCAACACAGTAGCCCCTACTAACATCTGACTATTGAGCATTTGAAGTGTAGTTAGTGTGACAAAGGAATTAGTTTTTTAATTTTGTCTAGCTTTGATTAATTTTATTTTAAATAGTCACATGTGGCTAATAGCTATATATTGGAAGCAAAGCCTCTGATAATTTAAGATTTACTCTATTAAAGCAAACAGTGGTGAGATTATAGATCAGGCCTTATAATACCAATGTCTCCTTTGGATTTCCTGAGGACCGAACTGATATTACCATATGGAACGCCCCAAATCTTGATTTCTTGTGGTTTTAATCCAAAATTATAAGTTTTAACCAGAATAAAGAATACTCCAGCAACACCAACTGGACTGTTCTTTAATAGGTCATTTAAAAAATAACCTGTAGCCTGAAGATTGATGGTAGTTTCATCTGCACAAATAGTGCTGGCTCATAGCCATGGGGAAAAGGAAGATCCTGCCATTTGGGAAGAGCAGGCACAGACTGGGACAAAGTCAATGAGTCTCAACTAGTTCACATATCTATGCAGTTGACTGGTAACTACTTTGAAAAAGAGATGAGGGGTAAAAAGCAAGAGTAATAATTTCCTTCATAAAAGTATTTAATGAAATAGATAATAAATTTCAACTTACTTGAAATATTATAATGTTTGGCAGACATACCTGCATGATATTGTATCCCTAAACTCTAGTAGACATTACTTTTGTATATGTGCAAAACATAATAAAAATGATAACATATAAAGTAAGCAAGGTCATTTTCGAACTATAGTCAAAGTTTTATCTTTGTTTTCTGTGCCAGTATAAAATCCACAAATTTTTCACCAAGTTAGAAATTAAAAACAAATGAGTGCCATCTTGTGGTGGCACCTACCACTCCTACATGACATTGTAAATCGTCCCATCTTTCAAAAGAGGCTTCTCCATCCCCATTAGAAAAGCCTCAGACCTCAGCCTCAGGCATGTTCTCATATTTGGTCTTTGGTTCAGCTTCAGAATGTAAAAAATAAAAATAAGATTGAAGAATTGGAAATGGAAGGAAAGATCTGAGATTATATACTGAAAGAGAAGTGAACACCAGAGTGAAAAATATTTCTATGGAAAATAAAGAAATATTAGTAGTATGTAAAGGGACTTTCAAAACTCACACAGTAAAGTTGATAGCCTAAGGAAAAAATAAACAAAATAAACATTATGCCTACATAATGCAAGATCTTTTTAAAGGAAAAGAGGAGAAAATAATCCAAAATAGTAATGTTTACCCTACTGGTACTAAGGTTTTTGATAAATGAAGAAGGGAATAAGAATAAAAAGGGGTAATATGGCCAACTCTATTTTGTTCTACTTATTTTTAAAATGCTACAAAATAATATTATTAATATGAAAAGTACTTTCCTGTTAGTAAATACATAAAATCTTCCTGTATAGAAAGTGATGTCCAAAACTAGGATGTCTGATTGCAGTGGGGGTCCAGCGGGATTTGCCCACAGGTGCGTCTCAGTGGTGCATGGTACTAAAACACAGTAACTCATGATAAGTATTAAGAAAGCTAAGTTAAAACCAAAGATGTATTTATGGCAGGATTGTTTAGAATCTTTAATATGTTCATATGTGTTGTGAATACTCAAGAGATAGATTAGAGTTTTATCATTTTCTAAACTTTTATAGTAAGGAAACAGTTTTTTTCTTTTGGAATGTATCCAAGTACTAGCATTCTATAAGGACGTTTTGTGATACATTGCTTATTCAACAGTTCCAAATCATTTTCACAAAAGAAGCTTTCACTTGTTCTACCTAGATATGTTATTACAAAAGGAAAGCATACACATAAGTAAGGCAGTGCCTGTATTCCTGAAGAACTTGCTGTATTAATTTTGAGTTGTATATCACTTAATGTTGCCAGCACACCCAAGGACTTGTTTTAAAAATTTTAGTTGTAGCAGTGGTCTATAATCTCATTCATAGCCTTTAGAAGTGCTGACAAACTCTTTTATTCCAAAACAACTTACAAAATCAAGGAATATAACAATAATTATTGATTAAATGACCATAAGTAACATAGCTTTACTATACAAGGAGATCTAGGTGAATAAATATTTGGTAGTACAAATTGGGTAGCTGTTCACAAAATTACTTCACTTTTTTTTCCTACTCACAAAACTAGGGTACATTTTCCAATCTCCTTTATGCTTGAATGTTACCATATGCCTGGTTTCAATCACTGCAATGTGGATGAAACAATGCACCTAACTTCCAGGCTTGCCCCTTAGACATATCCTACATGATCCTACATGGTCATAGGGTCTCTCTGTTTTCCCCAGTTCACCAGCAAGAGCGACTCCCAGAAAGACATGAAAGTCATAGATTAAAAAGTAGTCTCGCTCAGCCTGGGTCCCTGAATAACTGCATGGGATATAGGCCACCCTCTAAAACCACCACCTCTGATTGGCTTTACATGAAAAGAAAGAAAGGTGTTAAGTCACCAAGATTTCAGGTTCATTCTGTTTATAGCATTTAGCACTACTTTAACTACCAAAAGGGGACTTAGGGTTGTTTGCAACCCAACAGTAGTCTTACTAAACTTAACCAAATTTCTTCTAAATTTTGTAACATTATTTGGAGGTTTCTTCTCTTTCAAGATGCTCCATAACTTACATGTTTTTTTTCTTGTATTTGGAAAAACATTGAGAAAAACACTTGTAAAACTAGAAAGTCTGCCTTTTCCCCTTAACTACTTAATGGTTTTGGTTTTGAGTGTGTCACTTTTATTGAACTGTCTCTGAATTATCTTTGACTCTTTGATTCCTTTTTCTGAAACAGCTAAGCCTTTCACTACCCTGCCTCCACACCCTCCCCCATGCACACCCTTTTTGTCTTTGATGTAGGCTTGTCTCTTTTTATTCTGATTTTCTCTGGTGCAACTTTATAGTTATGAATTATGACAACATGACTCCGCTATGTAATGATATTTCTCCCTTTACTCTTTCAAATAACTCATTGATGTGAAGCTTCTTTACAGCCCTCCAGAATCTACTTTGGCACCACATCTGGTTCAGCCACATTCAGAACCAGCCCCCCCGCCCAAGTAAGGTGTGAGTATGTTCTCAATACCCACTTAGGATGAAACTTCCAAATATGCTACCAGGATTCAAATTCAGCATTCTGTTACCTGGATAGACCATGTCCTGTGCCATAAAACAAAAGCACAACAAGTTTTTTAAAAAATTAAATATTACAGAATGTGTTTTCTGACCACAATAGAATCACACTAGAAACCAATAACTGAATATTAAAAGGAAAATTTCTAACCTGTGGAAGTTATACAATGCATCTAAATAACCCACAAGTCAAAGAGAAAGTATCAAGAAAAAGTTTTAAAATGCACAGCACTAAGTAAAAATGAAAATACAACCTATAAAAACATGTAGAATGTGTCTAAAGCAGCATCACCAAGAAAGATATTTCTAGCAATTAAATGCAAACATTAGAAACAAGCAAAAGTTGCAAATCAATAATCTAAGCTTATAACTCAAAAAATCTAGAAAAGAAAGAAAAAGTTAAAACAAGCAGAAGGAATGAAATTTTAAATATAAAACTGGAAATCAATGAAATCAAAAGTAAGTAAAATACTAGAGATCATTGGTGAAACAAAAAGTTACTTTCTTTTAAAAAAATCAAGAAAATCGATGCAACTTTAGCAAGTCTGACAAAATTAAAAGAGAAAAGATACAATTCACAATTCACCACTATCAAAAATGAAAGAAGTTATCACTTCAGAGCCAGCACCTACCAAAAAGATAGCAAGGGAGTACTGCAAAAGACTTTGTGCTCACAGAATTGACAATTTATAGTAAATAGACCAATTCCTTAAAAAGTGCAAACTACCAAAAGTCATCCAAGATGAAACACATAATTTTAATAGTCCTACAACCATCAGATAAATATATTTAATTTGTAATTCAAAAGTTCTTAAGCAAGTAATCTCCAGCTCAGATGGTCTCACTACAGAATTCTACCAAACATTTAAAAAGCAATTAACACCAATTTTACACGATCTCATCTAGAAAAGAGAAGAGGAGAGAACACTTATCAACTCACTTTATGAGGACAGTATTTTTAAAATGATACCACCTTAAAACAAAGAAAATTACTGACTGACATATCTTGTGAACTTAGACATAAGGATTTTCAACAAAATATTACCAAACTACATCCAATAATATATAGAGAAAAGTATACACCATGACCAAATGGGATTTATTCCAGGCATTGAAGTCTTTGTTGAACAATCAAAAATTAATCAGTGAAATCCACCATTACAATATGCTAAATAGGAAAAGTTGTATGATCATAACAATTGATGCTGAAAAAACATTTAGCAAAATCCAAAATCCATTTATCAAAAAAAATCCCAGAAAGTCAAGAGTAAAGAACTTTTTCAACTTGATAAACAGCATTTTAAAAACCCATATGACACTTAATGGTTAAAAATTTAATGTGTTCTCCTAAAATTAGGAACAGAGAAAGTATTTCTCTTCTACTACTTTTATTTAACATAATACTGAAAATTCTAGCCACTCAAATTAGGCAAGAAAATAATAAAATAAACATAGATTGAAGGGGAAGAGATAAAATATTCCTATCTGGATATAACATGGTTGTTTACATAGAAGATTTCAATAATGCGAAAGAAAGAAAGCAAGAAAGCAAGAAAGAAAGAAAGAAAGAAAGAAGAAAGAAACTCTTTTAGCAAGGCTGCATGATACAAAAAACAACAAACAAAAATTATTTACATTTCTATATACTAACAATGAACATGAAGAAATCAAAATTAAAAACAACACTGTTTAAAATCACTCCTAATAAAATGAACTACATGTACGAAGGTCTATCCAGAAAGTATCCTGCCATGTAATATGAAAAATAGAGACATTTATTGAAGAAGATACGAGAAACATTGTACATAGGACAATGACACCTCAGTTCTCTTCAAGGTAGGCACCTTGGGACCTACTCTATGTTCACTGGTAGAAGTTTGAATCAAGTCATTAGCAATAGCAGCACAATGTTCCTTCTTGTATGGTAGCAGAAGCCACAGAACAAATTTTGTCATGGCATGTTTCGTGCCAAGATCCTACACCAAAATCTCAGATACGGTAGTTTTTGGAATCCCCAGATTAGCTTCTAGTTCTCACACTATCAGTTGCCAATTCTGTTGACTGCAGCCTGTATATGTTCAATATTCTCAGGTGTTCTGCTTGTTGCAGGCCTTCCAGAACATGGATCACTATTAACAGATTCTTGACCATTTGTTAAGCATTTGTGCCACACTTTTATTTGTGCTGCACTCATTGATTGTCCCCAAAAGCCTTCTGAATCACCTGAATAGTTTCCATGGTGGAATGTTCAAGCTTAATGCAAAATTTAATGTAGATTTGTTGCTCTACTTGCTGAGTCATTTTGAATGTGATGGCCACAAAGCACAAATGCTCACTGAATAGGATTTATCACCCCTACTGACTAGTACAGTGAAGTCACTATTGTTCATGCATGCACATTCCAGTCCATTCTCCTTAGCTGCTAAGTTATATCAATGTCATGCAAACCATTCTCATTATCTTAACAATATTAACTGTGATTATTATTGTTGGCTGGATGTTTTCTGGACAGACCTCACATATTTAACAAATATTTACATAAATTATATGCTAAAGTTATAAAATACTGATAAAGGAAATCAAAAAGATATAAATAACTTGAGAGACATATCATAGTCATGGATTGGAAGAATCAGCATAGTAAAAATATCATTTCTTCACAAATTAACCAATAGATGTAATGCAATTCCCATAAAAATCTCAGCAAGATTTCTCATGGACATAGTCAAGTTTACTCTAAAATTTATATGAAAAAGCACAGGCCCTAGAACAGCTATAGGCATCTTGACAAAGAATCTAAGTTGGGAGAAATAACTCTGGCATTGAGGTTGACCGTATAGCTATAGTAGTCATGACAGTGAGGTATTGGTAGAGGCATGAACATGTGCAAATCAATGAACTGAAACAGAGAATTCAGAGATAAACTCACACAAATTTTTTATTTTATTTTATCTTTGTTTTAGCAAAAGAGCAAGTGTAATACAATGGAACAAAGATATTCTTTTTAGTAAATGGTGCTAGAGCAATTGAACATCCACAGCAGAAAGATAAACCTCAACTGAAACCTTACACATAACACAAATCGAATTCAAGGTTGACTATAATCTTTAAAATGTAAAACTATAAAACTTCAGAAAAACATAAGACAATTTTCAAGATCAGAGAAAGTATTCTTACACCTTCTACCAGAACAAACCAAAAAGGAAAAATTAATAAATCAGAACTTGTAAAACTAAAAATGTTTGCCTCATAAAAGATTATATAAAGACAATGAAAAGAGAAGCTACAGAATGAGTAAAAAATACTTGTAAACCACATATCTGACAAAGAACTAATATCTAAGCCCTGGCTGGCGTAGCTCAGTGGATTGAGCACAGGCTGCAAACCAAAGTGTCCCAGGTTCGATTTCCAGCCAAGGTACATGCCTGGGTTGCAGGCCATAACCCCCAGCAACTGCACATTGATGTTTTTTTCTCTCTCTATCTCCCTCCCTTCTCTCTCTAAAAATAAATAAGTAGAATCTTAAAAAAAAAACACTAATATCTAGAATATATTTTTAAAGTGAAAACAATTATAAAATTATTAAAAATTAACACTTTATTGGAAATGAGAAAAAGATATACACAGATATTTTACCAAAGAGGATGTATAAATAATAAGCACATGAAAAAAAATTCAATGTAATATGTGCTATAAGGAAAATTCACATCCAAACCACAATAAAATATCACTATACATATATCAGAATGGTTAAAGTTAAAAAAAAAAAATAGTGACATCAAAAGCTGGCAAGGATGCAGAGAAGCTGGACCACTCATACATTATTTTTGAGAATGTTAAATGGTCCAACCACTCTGAAAAAGTTAGGCAATTTTTTAATAAAATGAAACATGTAATTACCATATAACCTAGCAATTTCACTCTTGAGCATTATCCCAGAGAAAAGTTATGTTCACAGAAAAAACCTATATGTGATGTTTATAGCAGCTTTATTTATAATAGCCAAAAACTAGAAAAAAGTTGGTATCATTCTATGTGTGAACAGTTAAACAACCTGCCATAACTATTACCACACGTACCACGTGTGAGCCCCGAGAAGAAAAACTCTGATGGGAACTATGGGAAGGAATTTATCTGCTAAGATGGACTCCCCATGGTCAGCCGAAGACCCAAATTTTATAAATGATAAGAACCTAGTAACCATTTACTGACAGGGACGTCTGTATTTCGTATACCAGGAAGAACCAGACAGACAACTCTCATCTTCTGGCATCATTCACTGCTTGTTTACACAGTCTGAAGCAACCTCTGTGGAGAAACCCTGGTTTGTCTTTTACAAGGCACTGAGACTTTCCTTTCTAATCAGAACTGCTCACTTTGGATACCTCATTTGCATCAGACTTAATTGGGAACCTGGGCAGGAACTTCTGCTTTACAAGGCGGCTTCCCCTTGTCACTATGGAACACGACTTAGTGTTGCTACCTGAGTCTGTGTCTCCTACGTTGCAGCTCCATTTTGTTCAATAAATGCTGTTTTACTTCTTTATTACAATCTAAAATTAATTTTGGTTTAAACTTGTGACACACATGCCATGTAATACTATGCAGCAATATAAAAGAAAAAACTATTTATAAAATTTGGGCGAAACTTTAGAATTTAGGCTAAGTGAAAAAAATTACCCCCACAAATTACATACTGTATGATTCCACACACAACATATGTGTACATATATATGTATATATGTGTGCATGCAGGCTTTTTAAATGATAAAATTTTAGAAAAGAAAAAGTAATTAGTGGTTGCCATGGAAACTGGAATAAGTTAGTCACCCAGCACTATCACTCTCAGCAAAAGAAATATTATGTTGTAATTCATTATTGGAGAAGATGAATCGTCCTGTTTGCTAGTTTCAGAGGAAACTGCTTTCTTCCAAACTTGAACACAGCACACTTTCCTTCATCCTCCAGGACAGCTAGACACAAAATTAAGATTAAGGAAGACCTTACTGAAGCTTAGAATAAAAAGATTGAGAGTCCACATGTTTTCTGCCTGGAATCCACAAGGATAGGACAGGCTGAGTGGTCTCCCAAGAGCAAGGTGCCTGAGGAGACTGACTATTTCATTTTTAATGATTGGTTATGCTCTTGTCTGAAAAGCCATTACCACCTCATGTTTAGGAAAGCCCAATTATTGCTGCCGTGGGTCTGCAGGGATGCAAGAAATTAAGAGTTAGTTGGTGTGCCTACACTTAAGTCTGAGAGCTAAAAGGAGAGAGCTAAAAGTTCTCAGAATAAAGTTGAAGGATTGCCTGATGTAAACGTGTACCCTGGGGGTAAATTTGTGAAAGCCAGTCACCCCTTCCTATGCTGAGGGTCTCACTCCACAGCCACTCATGGAGCTTCAGTGACTGAATTCTGTCTTACCTACCTGACAAATATTCGCTTTCAGAAGGTTTAGCTGAGGCTTCACCTTTTTAATCTCTTCTTGGCCCCCATCCTCACCCAGGCAGATCTAGGTAGGAACTCCTTCCTCTCTGTTCTCTGCACTTTTGACGGTAGCTTAATTAAAAAAAATAGGTAATGATAATATAACATGATAGATAGATGATAAATATATAAATTGATAGATAGGTGATGATAGATAGGTAGATAAATAGATAGATAGATAGATAATAGATAAAGTATCTTCCACTGGACAATAAACTCTTACAGAGAGAAGATTCTTTCATATTTACACATTTACTCCTGGGTCAAAAATGATTGCTGAATGAATGAATATATGAATTCAAGAGGCATTTTGGAGCCAAAGAATCAAAGATGAGTGAAAATGCCTTCAAAAAGATTTCCCCATATCTATCTTTAAATATAACAATTGTTCTTAAAGCCTTTGTTGAAACTTCCATCACAAGTAAGATTAGTTTCTGAGGCTCCTGGGGTGAATTTTCCAAGAATTTGTTTCATATAGTAGCACATGACTAGACACAGCTGAATGAATGAACTGGACTCTTCCCATCCTTCCTCCCCACACCCTATGACAAAAACTGTGATGTTGTGTTTTCTCTTTTGCCTACATTTTCCTTCCACATACCTTAAAGTAATTAGACCATAATATGAATTAATCATTTTCCAAATTTCCTGTTCTTAAAAGCTAAAAAGTATGGCTTTAATTAAAAAGAACAAAAGGGAAAAAGAAAAATATTCTCATTCTTTTAAAAGTTGAATACAACTTGAGAATTCCTTATAATCAAATTCTATACACACAAAAAAATTATTCCTTTGAAGTTTGCATTCTGTTCCCTCTGAATCAGGTTAGTATTAATGGCTAATGTTTTTTCCTAACCATATGAAATCATTCTTTTAAAAATGAAACACTATTAAAGCCCTACTAGCAAGATCCCAGGCAGGGACTTTTGAAATTTCAAGTTCTTGATTTATTTATCTACTGTGATATTTCCACCATATTGATTTCTTTAGCAGTTCTCAGGAAAAAAACCTATATTTTCTTTTATACTCCTATGTCTTTTCACACACTATTCCCTTTGCCAAAAATATCCTTTTCTTGTTCCTTATCTCCCCAACTTTCTTGTTCTAGCAAAATCATTCCTATCCTTCAAGTGACAGAATAGATGATGTTTAATCCAGGCCTCCTTTTCTGACCATTCCCTTTATGAGGCCAAATTTGATTTAGAATTCAGGTGCTTTCATTGGCCCAGATGCACACATCTTTTGTAGCTCAGTCCCTCTGTACTGTCACTACCTGCTATTGTAATACCACTACCTTACTCTTGTTTTCAGTAGGTGACAAACTCCGAGAGAGATACTGAGGCATAGTCCTCATGGTATCTTCAAGAGTTAGCATTCATTCAGTAGTGTGGCATAGTTGTCTAAAGAAACAGATCTTTATTGAGCAACATGAATAAGCACTAACCAATGATAAAACAATTGAAACTGCAGACAAATCTTAAAGAAAATGTTGGCAGGAATTATTATGCTAGTTCAATAGCTCTTCCCTTCATAGATGCCTGTGATTGTGTTTTCTATACATAAATTATATAATTATTTTTCCCATATTTTGTCTTGGAGAAAATTGCTCCAAATTTAATTTTTAAAAATTTCCCAGAATTCAATCACTTAAACATGTTCTTAAAACAAATATCTTCATCTATTCCTTTTCTCTACCATCAACTCTGTTCTGGGCACACTTTATTCTGCCCTGAGCTTCATCTATAACCTTTAAATATGTAAGAACTGTAACCATGGAACTCTTACCTTCTTATAGGAAGATTATTCTTACTCTTATTATAAAGTTCAGCTGCAAAGTCTTTAGAAAAAACAGGCTTCTGCAGTAAAACTAAGTATTGCAGACAGATAAAATCAATATCATAGGTGAGTAATAAATATTCCATCCTATCTACTTCTCTAGGGAAATTTCCAATAGCTCTTTACATATTGAGGACCCATGTGGTAATATACCTTCAAAAGGTATATACAGTACCAGTGTGTGTTATTGCTGTTTGTTCTTTGGGGGAATAATTTATTTAAAATTCAGTGTTTCTGTGTGACCCTGTAGAATTCTCTTTTGTCATTGTGAAAGCGCTTTTATTAAAGTGCCCCATGTAGCTGGCATTAACACTGGCAATCACTACAACCCATATAATGCATGTAAGAACTTTGACCAAGGACATATATAGCCATTGAGATGCCTGACAAGCTGTAGAAAAATTATATCAAGAATGAGAATGGGAGTGGTGGCTATGATGGTGGTTGTGGTGGTGGAGGTGGTTATAGTGTTAGAAGAAGAAGTGATAGTGATGGTGGTAATGACCATGATCATACTGGTGGTTTTGGCTACAGTGGTGACAGTGGTGATGGTAGTAATATGAACTGTCACATTAGTTGTTGTTGCTTGTGGCAATGGTAATATGATAGTGATAGTGATTGTGGTGATGGTGGTGGTAGTGGTAGTAGTACAGTGGGAATGGTGGTGATGGTTTGAGTGGTTGTTTTGGGTGGTGATAGTAATGGTGATGGTGGTGGTATTTGTGGTAAATAGTGGTGGTGCTTGCGATAATGGTAGCAATGGTATTTATGGCTTTTTCTCAGGGTGACAGTAATGGTGGTGGTAGGGGTGGTGGTAGTGCTCCTCATGTTTTAGAGACTCAGCACAAGACTAACAGGGCTGAATTTTGAACAAGCCCCTGATAATTCTTCTCTGGAATGTCCAAGAGAAACTGAATAATCAGCCAACATTAAGAAATAGTCTTCCATTTACACATAGGTAATACAGTGCCCAGAAATGTGCCTTAGGTCCTTTAAAATCACTTCTTCCTCAGTACTATCTGGCATCTGCCCTTCTCTCCCAGCCCTCAAACCGCACATATCATGATCATTTTCCCATCCCATTATTTATGTGGAGAACTCAAACCACATGCCGCTTCCTCTGAGAGAGCTCCCCTGCCACCAACCCCACAATGTGTCCAAAGACTTTCCACTCGGCAAGTATTTATCACAGTTTTAAACTCCTTACCTACCTTTCCAGTAAATAAAAGAAAATCCTAGAAGACAGGAAAATACTATGCTTTTTCATCTCTATATTTCCAGCATCTAGCACAGGGTGTGAAATAAACGTTTGTTGAATCCCTGCCAGACAGAAACACGGTACCTCTCCGAGAAGATGGCATATTTCTTTGAAGGAATGAATCATGGCTTTTCCATCCTAGTAGTGTTTGTGTTCATTTCCCAATGTCTTTTACATATTGGAGTTTTGTCACAGTGAAGAAAAAATAAATTTAAAAGATAGATTTAATGTCCATTTGACCCACCAGATAACACAGAAATAGGAAGAGATATTAACACCTCCCGGTCTCCTCCATTCCTTAGATTCAAAGGTGTGAGGCTGGTGAGGTCTAATTACAGGTGGGAAGGAATGCTGAAATTCAAAGGTGTCTTACCATAGTCTCCCTTCATTTTAGGAGCTAAGCCCATGCCTTGTTACTCTTATTTCTCCCATCACAAAATCATGTTAACTTATAGCTCATTTCTTTTGCTTTTTATGGGTCTTTTTTACATGAAGTATTAAGTACTTACTAGAACAATAATCCTCCAGTAAGACATAAAATTAATAGTGGTTACACTGTTTCTGTTTTTAGGACTCACCTCCTCCCCAGTTAAAGCAGAGGCAGTCACCTTAGAAAGTAACACCTGCAAAGATAGAGAAAAGAAATGATTTGGTCCAGATGGTAGGTAACATTTGGTATTTGCCAAAAGATTCACAAGGCCAGAGCCTTAAGCCAAATCAATTCCATCACATCTTTGCTTCAAGATAGACTGAAAACAAAAATATGGTCCATTCCCTGTGTCATTATAGTTTCTTTAATGTATATTCGCACCCATTAGAGACAGAGTTCTGGAACCAGAGATCAAAACGACTGGTCTTTTTTATCCTTTGCTCATTCCCCTAACACTGCCTGCTCAAAGAAAAGGAGGTGAATGATTTCCAACTTGGGTTTAGCTCTCCTGAGAAGTCTGTGGTTTCATGAATCTGAAAGCAGTACAGTTGTTCCCAAGACTACTTTGTCCAATAGCGTTCACAGGATCCCCTGCTCCCAAAGCAGAGCTCTAAAACCAGCAGTCTTCCAGGAGAGCCAGTTCAACCAGCAGCCAAGAGTCATCCTTGATAAATACGATTTTAATAAGTGCTAGAAAATCAGGAAATTGCAGGCCCTTGGCTCTTGTAATTTTTATCATACTGAGTTCCCTACAGAGAGCTGAAGAAGAGCCAGTAATGTGTCACCCTTTCCATCAGAGTCCTGAAAAAACTCAGTGTTGAAGAGACATTTTCCTGTCAGGTACTACTGTATATCAAATGTATCCACCTCTTGGAGCAAAAGACCAAATTAATTTGAAAACAAAGGGAAGAGTCTGTAGCAACACTGGCAGAGGATAAGGTTTATAAGCTGGCCCAAGGGTACTCCAAATCTACCATAAGGGAAACATCTGACACTGAAAAATGTGTGCTGGCAACTTGTTTGATTGTAATTTCAATGAAAAATTGAAACCATACTTCCATGGGATTAAGCTTCCTTCATTCACCAGAAGGAGGTTCCTGTTAACAAATGTGGACCATGTTAGCATCCCCCACACTTCTGCTTTCAGGCTGCTTGCCCGTAAATGTACACTGTGAGCTTGAGATGGAAGAAACCTCCTCAATGTGGTCACAGGTGATATAGTTGGTTTTTAATACATTGAGGACTAAAGCAGTTGCAATAGAAGCAAAAGTAGACATATGCCTTACAGATGCAATATTAATTAGGGGAGTAAAGAAGTCCAAAGGGTCTTCTTCCAGAGAGGTAATAAGACTCTCTTGATAGTATGCAAAAGAGGCCCAGAGTTTACCTATTGTAGTGTAGTAATGCTGAGTGGAGGGAAGACACTTTTCATTTATTTTCCCCTTGGGTATGTATCTTTATCGTTGTCATACACAGGAGAGTGGTTTTAGGAAAATGTTCATGCTCATGGTTTGCAAAAGAACAAATGTTTGGTAAGGAAAAGCAATGCACCAGAACCCAAGGGGTCCTTCAGAATATGTGCTTGCAAAGAATACCAGAACTGTTTACAGCATGTAAATATCCCAGGGAGTCAGTCAAAGCAGTGATAATTAATGTGTCTAAAGATTAATGAGCTCAAGACAAGTATATGGTGAATACAGCTGACAGATCACCAAATGCAAGGGCGGGAAGAAGGAATTATTTTGTCTATATTTTTGTTTATTTATTTTTCCCAGAACTGCTGCCCTTCCCTGCATTCTGGTCCCCATTTGCCTCTTTCACAGTACTCTGACCATCCGCAGAAACATATGGATGTTGACCTCCTGTGACTAGGGCTTTTGCAGAAAAATCAGCTCCCTGAGACAGAGAAAGGATCCTCTACTCCTATGAAGTTACTTCACTACATGAACTATTGAATTATTTGGGACTGTTTTTAAGAGAAACACACATCTGGTGGGAGGAAGGAGAATGCATCTGAAGGTTAATCCCTTATGAAAGGGCCTCAGCCAAAGAATCTTCGATAGAGTGTGTGATGAAAAACACTTTCCCTAGGTAGCTCTAATTAGTTAGAAAAATGTCTGATGTCGCCCTGCCATGTCTACATTTTTTGTAAGTTCCCAAGGGCAGGAGCAATGTCTTCTAAACATTGATTCTATTATCCGGCATATGTTTGATATTCAGTTAGTAGAGTCAAATAAAATGGACTTCATAGAAATTTTGTTCTTATACTGATGCGTGGGTCACCAGCCAGCAGTGATCACGAACGCTGCGGATGGCTCGATGAAAACACTCAAGAAAAAACATGCACAGAGACAAACTAGTTTCTGTGGAGAAGTAGGGACAAAATGGCCACCCCCCCTAGTGGGGAGCGCTGATTTACCATCCATACCTGCTTTTATTTGGGCTCATTTTGCATAATAATTCAGGTAAAGTACAGTACTCATTAGGGGGAAGTAAGAAACCATAGAAAACAAGGAACTCTGCCGGTCTATTTTGACTCGGGCCCGTAAGACTTTGAGGAACAAACTAACTTCCTCCTTGGACCCCTCTCATTCAACTGAGAGCATTCTAAACAAAGAAGGTTTCACAGTAATTTACATATTCTTTCTTAGGCCTGATCACCCAGGGAATCTGCCCTTTTCAGCGCAGAGCTGCACCGCCCTGTCATTGTTTCAGGCTTAGGTGGAGCAAGGGAACTAAGGCAACCAAGAGATAAGGAGATTTTTCTCCCAGACGATGAGAACTCAGGCTGTCAAAGCTGAGGAGCGAGGGTCCATCACCCCCTTTTGCTGCAGCCCTCCAAGTCCTTCTTTTGGGGAGCCTCCCAAAGTGATCATGCCTGTCTTAGATCGTTCCCCCCTTGGGGAATCTTACCTGTCTTTGGCTAACTGACCAAGCTTTTTGGGGTTCAGTTATGAATAAAGCAGCAGAAGCAGCATTCCTGCCAGGGAGATAAGCTTTTGTCTCCTTGCTTGCTTACTGTTCCAAGGGCGTTCCCTTAGCCTTAGCCTAGGTGGGGGTTTCAGCTTCTGATACCAAGCAGGGTGGTTCCCAACATTATACAGTTCAAGAGAAAACACATAAAACTCAGAAGCCAAGAGTCTTTTCAATACAAAAATCAATAAGACTTTCTATAAGCAAAGGAAAAAATACTTTGATGTTTAGATAGGACTAATGCCAGCTCCACCAACGTCAACCCAAGCCTGTTTTGCTGTATTCATTTCTTCCATTACTTTAACGGATAGCCTAATGACTTGAAACTAGTACTTTATTTCCAAAGGGGATAACTTACTATGAGTGTGGGCACTAGGATGAATCACTCCAATAATGTCAAAACCTTTCTGCCTGCATAGCACCTTACCTAGCCATAGTGAAAATGAGATATAATCACAAACCTCTGAATGTACAAAGGTAAAAGTCATGCAAGCACTAAAGATCCTGTACATTTCTGGTTCTCTCATCTGATTTGGTTCAGAAATGCTTCTTCAAAGTAGGACGATCTATTCTTACATGTCCTTCCTGGTCCCAGAAGGCAGGCCCAAGCCTCAGTAGGAGGCAACTTAAATTATAAACAGCTTGAGGAGAATGTCTTTCCTCTGTGAATGACCTTTACAGTTTGACCAGATCATGACATTGCTTGAGGACAAATGAATGAATGAAACTGTTGCCTTGGATAATTGAAATGGAGAGAGAAGAGTTTTATAATTTTTTTTAAATTTCCTAGGAACAAAAAGGCAAACTGAAGAAGTGGAGATAGCCAGAAACACACAGAAGTGGTCAGGTCCCCAGTAGAGGGTGTGCAAGAGGCAACCACACACTGATGTTTCTCTGCCTCTCTTTCTCCCTCCCTTCCCCTCTCTAGAAAGAAATAAATGAAATATTTTTTTAAAAAGTGATCCCTGCATCATCAGTATATCCAGGGAACCAACTCCAAATGCAAATTCTTGGACCTCTCACAGATCTACTGAACCAAAATGCCATAGGTGCATCGAAGCAACCTGTGTTTTATCAAACCCTCTAGATGTTCTGAAACTTGCTAAAATTTGAGCCCCTACAATGGACTTGTAACAGGAGGATCTGGCTAGATCACTGGGGTTTCAGGAAGAAACACCAAGGTGACACCATAAGCTACTCTCCCCAGAATGGGGGTGGAACACTGAGGTAGTGTGAAAGAGCCTGCCATCCCTGAGAGAAGAAGAGAGAGGCGGTAGGAGGAGGCTACCCAAGACGCTAGCACAGCGCATACACCAGCTGGAGCACCAGCGTTCTTTGCCCCAGTAACTGAGTAGCATGATGTCACACAGCAGAAGGAAGCTGGCAGAGATGCTGTGCCCTTTTAGGGCACAACTAGAAACTTTCCTACCCACATTGGGATCATGCCAGCAGGAGGAGGGGCAGAGATTCTATGCTGGCTGACATGCATGATGGACATTAACCTTGACTGGCTCTCAAGTTGAATGCTACTACAGCATCCAGGATTTTTTGGGTGGAGGATTTAAGAGGCAGGTTTGAAGGCTGATCCCTTGTTTCCTTCCACTAGCTAGCCCACCTGGGAGTCAGTGGCCCGAGTGTTCCTGGGTTGGCAGACTCTGGAGACTCTGTGGCCAGTAGAAAAGCCCCACACCCCTACCCACTAGAGAAACACCTGTAATGCTGGCAACTGGTATTGTGCTGTGTGCCTGGCCAAGCGGGCACATAGACACACCAGCGAGCTGATGGACAGAGGTATGGGGCACAGGCACTGGGCTGCAGAGAAAAGGGTAGTGTGTAGCAAATAGGACTCTGGTGTTCACAGACTTCAAAAGACACCTGGAACCAGACTGTGACCAGAAACCACCTAAGCTTCCTGGATAATCATACTACAGCTACCTGAATATCTCAAAGAACAGTATTTTTAAATGTGAGAATGAATTCCAGGAACAGGCTTGAATTGATCTGGCAAAGGTGGAGGGGTTATTTGTCTTTAGGTATTTTAAAGGGAATGGGCTTTGAGGCAGAAGCCCATTATTCTTCCAAAATTGTATAGCCTTTAAATAAGACTCCTTTTCCTTTTTCACCAAAACCTCTGCCTCCATAATTTACAGGCAGCAGGCAGCAGAACCCCACATGGCTGTTCAGTAACAGATTAATGAGAACAACCGAGAAGAGGTAACAGGGAACATAGATGCCTGCTAGATGGCAAAGATTTGAGAAAAAGGCAGTAGCAAAAGGATGAAACAGTAAAGATAGTAGTTGCAGACAGCGGACTAATAAAATATTTTAAAACAGTAATCCTTAAATATGTATTCAACTTAATCTTATTGTATTCAGAACTGCTTGAATTTACCAATAATACTTCTCCACTAATTGTGAATAATACTTCTTCACTAATTGAGAACAGTTCTTTATCACTAAATTATGATAAAGAATTTTAGGTAGAGTTGTTAAGCAATGGGGTGATTGACACAAATAAGGTACACAACCTTTTTTTGAAATTTTAAATCAATTTTTTCCTTCTGAGATGATTTATAGGCAATATATTTAAATGGCAAAAAATATTACTTTCAAATTTATCTTGTGATCTCATTCTATGAGTCCATAAATACAATTTTCATAAAAATATATATTTACCACTCCTACATAATTTGACAAATACGTATTTTACTTTCAATGTAAACCCCCAAAACATTAGATAGTTGATGAGGTATCCAGTATTTCAGAAACAATATGTTAGGAAATAGGTTTTTAAATCATATTAGTGTCTTAAGGGCTTGAATTCGAAGATTTCATTCTTAGCCTGTTTCTTCTAAGCTGTGTGTCTTGAAACAAGTCCTTTAACTTTTCTGAGGCACATTTCATATTTTTTATGCACCTAGACCTTTCTCAAAATGTTATGAGTTTACATGCATGATAAAGTCTTGGTAAAGTTTAGTTTGTCTGCTATATAAAGAAAGGGTAATGCTTCAAAAAATCTGGAACTTCATATGCTTTACAACATGTGTTTTTTAAAGATTTATTTAACATAAGAATATTTAAAATATTTATTGCCAAACTGTATAATATTCCTTGAGGCATCTGTAATTTTTTATCGGTATATTAAAATTTTTACTCTTTTTGGTATATGGCTAAATTAATTTCTTCTGAATTACTTTAAAAACTATTATTTTACATATTAAGCTTATTGAATCGAAATTGTCATTTATTACAATTAACAAAAAATGACTCCAGGAAACATTATTTTGGCTTGTACTAATACAGGGAGCAATTTTAACAGGAAATCCTTGACCTTCTATGTTCACTTAGCAATTTATAGCCCAAAACAGAGATGCCCAAAGAGTGGAATTATAGAATCTCTGCCCTTCCAGCACATCAAAAGGCCAGACTGATGTGCCTCAGGGAAGTGATGACATTTTGAAAGCTGTAAACAGAACAGCTGCCTGGATGCCCAGGTACCTGGAACCACAGGCAGATCATCACACACTGATTTGCCAGACAAGAATGAAGGTCTTAAGATGCAAACATTGCTGAGAAATAAGTTGACTTGATGAATTTTTGCACGATTTGTGGTCAGAGTACAGTGAAATACAAGGAGACCTGAGAGATTCACTGAAATCCTATTAAACCTTTTCCACCCTTTAGTCCCCAGGTAACAAACAGGTATGGAATGAGGTCCAGAACTTGAGGTGTCCGGGAATATAGGATATCACCATAAACTTGACTGGGGGATGGGAGACGTGGAGCAGGGCCAGTGGGGGTTACTTTGCATATCAATAACAGCAGGCTAGCTTCATAGCAGTGCTGAATAGTTTGCTTGGGTCAGGGAGATGGGCATGACTTGGACCCATATGTAGCTGGGAGGTGGTTCCCCCAGTTACAGTGCCTGCACAGGAGTTTGGAAATGGTTTGCTCCATACCACGGGGACATGCCTGCTTGGACTAACAATGACAGCCAAGAAAAATAGGCGAGTGCTAGCAGGTGTAGCTAATTGTGGGAAGAGTCGGAAATGGAGTTGCAGGGGAGGATCCAGGCCCAGATTTAAACTAAAAGGCGAGCAGCCTTGCACAGCAGGACCAGGCAGGACCAGGTGGGACCTTTCGGGACCTCAGGGGACCTTGCAGAACAATGCAGCTCAAAAAGGGATGGAAAGACCTTTGCTTCCAGTCAAGAGGAGGTGCCACTTGGTTTTGGACAAAAACAAGGGAGGGGTTGCAAGTGGGAGGGAGGTGGGGAGGACTGGGGAGGTGGGCTGGGATGGAAGTAAAAGGCAGAAAACTGTACTTGAACAATAATTAAAATTTTTTAAAAATTAAAAAAATTAAAAAAAAAGAACTGGAGATTGCATGGACACTGCTGATGGTGCTGAGAACCTCGGGAGGCCTGGCCAACTAAACATGGATTACTGGGAGGAAGTGGGAGAAGTGAGCTGCAGACTTCCGTTTGTTTTGGGGGATTTTGTTTGTTTGTTTGTTTTCCTGAAAGGCAGTACTTCTGACTGGCATGCTCTGAGATTGGCCTGACTGGGCAAAAGGGGAGGACAGGACTGTGTGTGTTTGTGGGCATTCAAAGGGAGTGAGATTTCATGGCAAAATTCAGCCATTACTCTAAACCTTTTAATTAACTTTTAATTAAATAATTCCTCTCCTTTTTACCAATCTCTGGCATTAAGAGCCACAATTTTTACTGGCAGTGAGTAACAGAACCCAGAGCAGTAGACGTACAGGGGTTCTGTTACACCCAGAGAATCTAGTTATCTGAAAAATGTGGTTCATATTGCTTTCAACCTCTCAAAGGTGTTTCACCTTCTAGGAGGAACACTGTCCCTGCCCAATTTTGCTAATGGCATTGATGAAAATTTCTATTTAAGTGATGTGCTGGGGAGAAAGTAATTCTCCTCAAATAACCTAACATTTCTATGAAATTTTACAGGAAAGGATTTTTTTTACATGGTAAGAAAATTCAAAATAAAGAGACTTGGGAAGTAGGACTTGCTTCACTCCACAAGGCCAGCAGAGGAACTGGTACATTTCCTGAGCGTGTACTTTATTAAGTACTTACATATGATTCCCACCTGTTCATCTGTTGAGCACCATATATCCTTAACACTTCATTGGTTTAGCTAATTTTCCATTAGTTTTAATTCTATAAGAAAAATACCTTTTCAAAATGGCATATTTTGAGTCATGAGCCCTGTCACTCACTAGGTTAAATCATTCTGTGGTTGTTTCATATAATGACAACCTTCTGAGAAGAGTGTTAATATTTGACCTCATTCATTTCTTTCAATAAGTTTCTATTGTAAACATGTAGGGCTAGATGCTGGGTATATCTTCTTGGTTCTCCCCCCAATTCTCATTGTTTATTAAATATTCACTCTATGCATTGACATTCCTTTGACTATTAATTGGAAATTCTCAAAAAGACCACAAATTTCTATTTAAAATATTACTTTTTATTCACTTAACCTAAATTGGAATAACACAGGATGAAGAGTAGGAGGCCTGTTATTGCGTGAGCTTAGACAAGTCCCTTCACCTCTGTGGTCCCCGGTGTCCTCCCGAGTAAAGTCAGCAATCAGACTAGAAAATCACTAAGGTACTTCTGGTTCTAGGACTTCATAGAACAGTGAACTGTCACGATTTAATCTGAAATCTGTTTCTCAAGTGTTGGTTATGCTCCTCACAATTCCCACATGATATTTTGATTTTAGCTTTCACTGACCGAGAGAAGGCAGAGATCACTTGGAGTGAATGCCATAGCCCCGGACTCAGAAATTACTTTTATCATAAACTATGAGAAACAACTACTTCCTCTATGTCCAATGTCAACTCAATTTCTCACCCAAAGGTTAACTATTCTGTGGTCCAACTTTCAGCTGTATACAGTCTGGCCAAATCTCCAGTGACTGGCTCTGGCTATCAGCTGAAAGCCAGCTAAAAACTATTTGGATGCTAAATGTTGACTTGGGGCTTTCCGATCCAGAGGGAGGTATCAAATATTATACAGATCAGGCCCTAAAGCCTTTCCAGCCGAGTCAGTTTCCCATTGTAATTGTGATGCTATAAACTGGATAGTAGCTGCTTCAGTGCTGTGTGCTTCAGTCCAGAAGTCTAGAATGATCTGAATGGTCCTGGGAGAGAAAGTTTTTGAGGCCTTCCCAAACCTCGAGCTCAGAGCTACCCTACCCCCCACCCAGCCTGCACACAGCTGCTTGCAGTTGGCCTAACCTGTGTCGAACCTTTCTTGATATATACTTAAATCTGCTGCTCTTGGATTTGCAGAGCCAGGGGGAAATAGAGAAGGGGACAGAAAAGTGAAAAGGAAGGAAACAGGGGTCTTCATGGCTTGTGTCCTCAAGGGGTTATTACCTGTGTAAGTTTGAGAGTTCATTCAGCGCATTGTACAGACTCACGATGTTTCTCCGGATGGGAGAAATGATCCTCGATATGTTTAACAGTAAAGCCTGGAGCATTACTGAAATCAGGTCTGTAACTTGGTCAAGTCCCTGGAGAGTAGATTAATCAGTCTCCTCCTGCCTTTCACAACTCCCTTGCAGGCCCTGCATTCCAGGGCCCCTTCTCCTCCCTCAGCTTCTCCCTGCTAAAAAAGTCCCCATCTCTCATCTCCCTTCTGATCAGAGTGTGTCTGTGCATCTCTTCCTGAATCTGTATGTGCTTCTCTGTCTTTGTGCCTCATTCTATGACTCTCTTAGGTGTGTGTCTAAGTGTGTCTCCTTTTGTCTGTCTGTCTCTGTCTCTCTCCGTCCCTTTTTTTGTTTCGATATCTCTTGGTCTGTGACTGTGTGTTTCTCCTGTGATTCTGCTTCCCCCTACCTAACCCCCTCCCCAAACTATTCCTGATCAAGTAGAAAATAAAACAAATTTAATGTTTCTAAAAACATATCAACCACTGATATTTCCAATTCTGCTGTTAAAAGTTACAGTGTCAATACAAATATATATTGATGGCAAAGGAAGATCTGAATTTGGGTTGTAAACACATAAGGCAATATACAGATGATGTATTATAAAATCGTATGCTTGAAACCTATATAATTTTATTACCAAATGTCACCCCAATGCATTTAATTAAAAACTTTTTCATGTATATTAAAAAGGGAAACAGAATTGCTTTCTTCTTGGTATCTTCCATAAAAAGATGGGGTCTGGAAATTCTCTTTACAGGGTTGGGATTATATGGTTGGGAGGGCTCAGGTGACAGCCACAAGGCATCCCAAATTAAACCTCTGTCCCTGGCACCCCGGGAGGTGACACAGCCCTGGGAGTGACGGTGTGCAGCAGCTGCAGGCACTCACCTCCCCGTGCCCTCCCTGTCTCTGGGCTGGCGCTGGCTCTGCTCTGGAACCCTTCCTTGCAGTGGCATTTTTGCTAAGGCAGCACAAGATTCGTGGGAACAGCATAAACTTCAGAATTAAAAGGCCCCGATTCACCATCCTCACTCTGCCTCTTACTCTGTGATACTGAAATTACAATTTAATTTGTCCTCTTTCCTTTTCTTTATTTGTAAAGAGAGCACGAATGTGCCTCATGAGATTTTTTTAAAGGTTCTTGGGACAGTGAAATGGTAAATGCGTAGTATAAGGGTTATTGGGTTTTGTTTGGTTTAGTGTGATATTTTGTTTATTAATTCCGAGGTGCAGTGCTTCTCAACTGAGGCAATTTTGTCTCCCTAGGGATATTTAGCAATGTCTGGAGACAATTGTGGTTGTCACACTAGAGAGGCATTACTGGAACTGACCGGATGGGAGCCAAATATGCCACAAAACATCCTACAATGCACAGGGCACTCACCACATCAAAGAATTATCTGCTCCAAAATAATGCCACTGGTGCAGAGTTTGAGAAGCCCTGTTTAAAATAATGTACTTTTTAGAGTGGTTTTAGTTATGTAATTAATGTATCATCATTTTACTTTCATTATTTTATTACTTCTAATGTGCTTTTTCTATCAATGTACATTACATATTTTATCTTCTTGGCAATTGAGACCTAAGGCAAGGGAAGCTGGCCACTTTCCAGCCTTAGGCTATGAAGCTCCTAATATCGGTTACATTGAACCCCTAGAAAATAAATACAGTATGCTATATTTTTAACTGATTTTAGAGAGAGAGAAAAGGAGAAAGAAAAACACTGATTTGTTGTTCCACTTATTCATGCATTCATTGGTTGAATCTTATATGTGCCCTGACTAGAGATCAAACCCACAACCTTGGTATATCAGGATGATGCTCTAACCAACTGAGCTACCTGATCAGGGCCCATACTATGCTATATTAAGTTATAAAAGGATTCACAACCCCCAAATACTCCTCGTGATATGGCAATCATAGGTCCATGACAATATAGCTCAGTTTATTTATTTGACCATTTGAAAATTGATTAATTTTGGTAAGGCACTGTAATAGCACTGAGGAGACAGAATTAAAGTAAATTCAGACATGATCTCTGCCACCAGGAATTTACAAATAGAAAAAAAAAACAGGAGATAAACAAACAAAAAAGCATTCAAACAAATGCATAACAACAAATTATAAACTGGGCAATAAGTGAAAAAAAAGTTTCTAAAGACTGAAAATAACTAAAGGGATCTAATTTAAAAGCTGGGGAGGGGTGAGAAGGGTCAAGAAATGTTTCTCTGACTGAGGGCTAAGCTATGACCAGAGGGAAGAGTAGAATTTAACCAAAAAAGGAACTTTTGCAGAAGAGAACATAGTATGTGGCAGGGTTCTAAGGTCAGGAAACATTGAGTCATTTCAAAAGCCAAGATTTGGGAATATGCTTGTCTCCTTGTCTTGAATCCTCTATATTCTTCGTGAAAACTACTAACTATATCTGGCTACAGTTATCATTCTTCACAGACAGCCTCACAAATTGATAGGTTTTGTTCTTTGCTCTTTCTCTTTTTTTTTGGTACAATATATATAATCAAGGCAAGTATGTTCATGAATGTGATATGATCATGAATAATAAACCCCAAATAAAGGAAATTAGAGACAATAAAATTATGTAGCTAAAAAAGATACTTGACTCCCTAATTTTACCAAAAAAAAATATATATGACTTCTATGAATATCTCTCCTCAAGTTATCTGTAAAGCTAGAACTAGAACCAAAGTCTCCTGACTCCTAGTCATTATCTTGTCTTTATTTGGGATGCAGCCTTGTTTTTATTCACAGACTAAGAAATAAGTTGACCAAGCAGGAGATCCTCTACAAACAAAAGGTTGAAATAATGTCCATATTCATAAAAATTGAACTTTATTTTTTAATAGAGAACATAATATAGAAAAGAGAATCTATTTGCTAGAATTTCTTCTGTGCTAGATGTGTTTCATTTGGATTCAGATCTACTCTGCACCCTCTTAAACTTGCTTATCCTCTTGCTTGTCGGAAGTGCGGGTGTGGGGGCAGCTAGTAGCAGAGGTATCATTTGTATACACTATATCAACAGATTTTCCTCTGGCTTTTGGTTGGGTTTGGCCACTTGGGTAGCACTGGCAGGAGGGATGGAAGGAAGAGATCAAAATATTTATTAGCTCAAGCTGCCTCCATGCAGGGTATCCATCAGATGGCTTGCTTGACCAAAGTCCGTCTCTCCCTCCCTCCCTCCCTCCCTCCCTCATTATAAGTTTTTTTAAAGTCTCCTTAAACGACCCCAGCTGAAATGTCCATCTGTTACCCACGTGTCCTCAGTGTCCTATCTCCAATAGTAAACAAGACAGAGATGCCATTATTAAATAACTTTCACATTAGCTGCTCACACATACACAAAACTCATGAAGTACAAAATACCCCTTTATTTCAGATTTGAGGTGTATCTTTTAATGCCTAGAGATCCCACAATGAGTTGAGGCTTCAGCATGGCCCCTTTTACTCATTACCTGTGCATTTTCTCAGTGGGCCTGGGCCTTTGACTAATGTTTGTGAGGTCTCCCCAGTGACTATTTCTCTTGGAACCAACTGAGAACAAGCCTCTCCCCTTCAAATCCTATTGTATAGGTTGCATTGTGTCCCCTCCAAAGATGTTGAAGTTCTAACCCCTGGTACTTGTTATGTGACCTTATTTGAAAATAGAGTCTCTACAGATATAATCAAGTTAAGGTGAGGTCATATTCAATTAGAGTAGACCCTAATTTAATAAGGGTAGTGTTCTTAGAAAAAAGAAGAGGAGGAGAAGGAGAAAGAGAAAAATACCATGATAAATGGAGGCAGAGAATGGAGTGATGCATCTGCAAGCCAGGGAGCAGCAAAGATTGTCAGCAACACCAGAAGCTAAAAAATTGCATAAAATAGCTTGTCCCTTAGATGCTTCTGAGAGACCATGACCCAACTCCCACATTTCAGAACTCTCCAGTTCCCTTCTGCATGAACTTAGTGCACTTAGAGTACGTCTGTGGGCAGCTACACAAAAATGACCACAGGACCTTTTGTATGTTTCCATTTCCCGAAGAAAATGTGTAGAATTGAAGATGTTAGAAAGAAATTTTCTTAAAGGCAATAAATATGCTCATTGTGTTAGAGTTGCCTCCAGCATAGGGATTCTCATCCAGAGGTGACTTTGACCCCTCCCCCAGGAAGTACGTGGAGACATTTTGGTTGTCACGACTGTAGAAGGTTGTTACTGGTATCTAGAGAGTAGGAACCAGGGATGCTGTTAAACCTCTGCATGACACAAGACAGTCCCCCCACAACAAAGGGTTACCCAGCCCGAAATGTCAACAGTGCCAAGGATGAGAAATTCTGCTCTAGCATATGCCCTAAAAATGCTTACTTCTATTTTGTCTATTGAAAGGGAGAAATGTGTTTGAGAAGCAATGAGAAATAATTCACTAAGTACCATGAAAATATTTGTTCCACTGTGTTCTATTTCAGAGTGACAAAGTTCTTCAGGAATTACTCTGAGTTTTTCAGAAAAAATAAATTTATGTCCCCATTTCAGCCAGCAGTGCATTGTCCCTTTAACGTGAAATTCCATTTTTATGTGAATACCCTAATCTAGAACTAAACTTGCAAACTTTTAGCACAAAACATTTTCTCTCTTGGTGCCCTGCTGTCTCTAAGACAATCTGTTTGCTCCTAAAGCTTACAGCTCACACATGTTTCAGTTCTTGCATTCTGGACACTCTTTTTCCTGTCTCTGCTCTCTGCACCCCTCCTCATTACTGGTTTTACTACATTTTAAGAACTTTTGGACTTTTAAAAAGATCAATCTGCCAAAATTCTAAACCATTTTAAGGAAAACATAACTAACATAAAACATGTAGGTTTTTTTTTTTCTCCAGCCTCTACGTAAGCTCAAAATGAGTCTACTTTGGCTAAGCTTGAATTGTTTGGGTTAATACGTCCTCTTTCCCATCAGTATTTTAAACGTCCTGCCCTGTTGTCATTTTCATCTTTCGGGTAACAAGCATTTTTATACAGAATGTTATTTTGTCAGAGATTTCTTATTATATTTGAATTTCTACCTTTTGTAACCACTTTTGTTTGGACTTCCTAAACAACTAAAGCTAATAGTGGGCATTGTGGATTATCATATGAGTCCTACCTTAGATGGAAGAAGACCCAGTTTACAAATGCAATTGCCAAGTTGAGAGAAAAAAAAAAGAAAGGCAGGTAGGGGGGTTACCTATGTACTGTTGTATCACTGGTTTACTGTATAACTTGAGGAAATCTGATCCATTCAATGGAATGATTTATCTCCTCATGTTCAAAATAGAGATGATACAAGTATCAAAAACCCACCATTTATAGTAACCATACTGGGAGTGTATCTTCTCTGCAGGTTGGAGTGGTTCCTCTTCATCTCAGATCTTAATTCTGAAGCATGAAAAGTTGTTTGGGGATAAAATGCCTCTCCTCACATTGGGCCAAATCACAAATGGACGCAGCAGTCCTAATGGAAGACAGCTAGAATGTATGAAAAAGAAAATCTCCTACCCCTCTTTACCATAAAGTTAGAAGTAATGGTTTTAAAGCTGACTGAGTAAATTCACACATCTCAACTCATTAGGAGCACAGCATTCATTCCCTTTTTGTCACATTGTCACATCATCAGAAGCCCAAATGAGTTTTCTAGCCAACAACAATAGGAAATCTGTTTCTTTTGGAGAAAAAAAATTAAATGATTGGGGTGAGGACTTGAGTGAAACATTTTTTGAATAACTATGACAGATTTGGAAGCCAAAATGCAACACTACATACTATTGACACTATTTTAATAACCATCAGAGTGATTGCACTGCTGTAAGGCAGACACCAGAACTTCAAATATGCAAGAGTCAGCTCAATGCTGAAACAATACGTAAGGTTAAAAATATGGCTTGTACATATTAGAACAAAAAGGAGACCAGCAAATTTTGTTTAATATGTAAATTTAAATGGCAGGCTGTTGATCCAGAAAATATGCAGTGATGCTTATATTTCATCAAATCAAAGACATTGTCAATTGTAAGACAAGCTACGGAAGTGGAAAAAAACTTTCATTTCATTGTAAGACCATATTTGAAGTACATGTAAAAGAGAAAACTTGGTGCCAAATGAATTAGACATAATGTTTTTAAGTATATTGAGCATAGGAGGAATCTCAGTTTCAGTTATGCTGAAATGTGAAAAATGAGCATCTAAGAATGGAGGAAATTCAGTAGGTCACTCCATTCATGTGTCCTTCGTGCGAGTTCTCGTGTGGCCTATGATAGATGCTGGCCGATGTCAAAAGGCTCAATCATTTTGTCTATTGGTTGTTTAGTGCTTTCTTTGTGGTAAATGCTGTTCTCCAGATATTAGAAAAATCTTCACACTCCTTGTCCTCTCCCACATGTCCATCTGCCTGCCTCTTCTTGACTCTAATCCTCCAGTCATTTTCCTAGTATATTTTTGGCCAGCTGGCCAGGCCATTCATTGGCCATGGCCCTCGGACACTTCCCCTTTCACACAGTGTGAATGACCCCATCTTACAGACACAGTTCCACACATCAGGGAGATTTTCTCTCCTCACCCTCTTTCAAGACCTCCATGAGAAAGTGGCTGTAATGCAGTCACTATTCATTTCAGCTGGCATCTGTGTATCGAGCTTGACTCATCCATTAACAAAGCTCAGGTTTTTTCCTTCTCCTCTTTAGTCACACAGGACTTTCTAAATGGGGGTGATCTGAGGGAGGCGCATTTGAGCAACTGTAATGGATAACATGGGGATCTGGCTACCAGCTCACACAGTGTGCTTGTGACCTCTAGTCCTACTTTGTTGTGATCCCAGGTGTACCATTTCCACCTTATAATAGACTGCTGATGGACTCACTCAACTTTATGAATGTGTAAGTCTGACAACACACAGCTTATAATGAGTAGTTTTGAACACAAGGTCACTAGGCATCTCATGGTCAAGTATTTTATCTCTGCCAGGGCCAAGTAATATGCCAGAAGTTATTTTTCAAAATGCATATAATTCTCTTTCATGAATGACATGGCTTTGCTCCAGAATCCCAGAAACTTGAATCATGATTCTCCAACAAAGCCTTTCCATGAACTCCAAACAGCCTGTTTTTCAAAATCAACACCTCTAACATCATAGAGCCCATTGGATCATATGGCCCGGGCAATGGGGCTGTCCAAATCATAGCCTGGAGTCCTACAGGTTCCTGTACTGCTCCTGGTCCCTCTGAAAGCTGGCAATGCTCTGTGCCACCTGATATAGGGTTCAAACAGTATTTCTGTGTGTGAAGGGTGCTGCCTCCAGAATGCAAAGAGGTCACTAGATATTTTGCTCCATTCTTGTCATAGGAGATGCATGATACAGAAGTGTGTCTTAATTTGGAGAGCATATTAACATGCTTCTAACCATGGAAATCCTACAATCATCCCTGAAGAGACAGGTCCCTGAAACTTAAATCTACCCTTTGGGGTTGACACAGACACACACACACACACACATATATATAGAGAGAGAGGGGCATATATATTTATACATATATATATATATATATATATATATATATATATATATATGCTTCTAATACACTACTATCATCTCTTGCTCATTCTATCAAATATGCACATTATTATCAATGTAATATATCAGTGTTCTATGAGATACCCTGGTAATGTGCATTTTTTTGGAATAATTTATAACTGTATTTTAGGAAATTTTTAAAATAAATATCTGTCAATTTCACATAAATGAAAATTCTTCTGATTCTCTATTCCAATCAAACTATGAAAAAGTGCATATGACAAATCAATAACTATATATTACCTGCTTGAGGCCCTGTTAACATTCTCTGGCAACACACTGTACCATATCTGGAAAAGGAACTACATGTGGGCTACTACTCAAATGAGTTCATAGAGTCCTCAGGAAGAAGTGGGAAGAGTCTTAGTGTTGGTACGTACTTAAGAAAAGAGGACACAGAAGGTAGTTGGTGCTGTGGAAAAAAATAAAGGAGGTAAATAGAATAGAGATTGACAAGATAGGGGCTGCTATTTTCTATGAGGTGTCAATAAAGAAACTCACAACTAAAGTGATGTTCGAGTAAAAACCTGAAGAAAGTGGGGAAATCTATGAATACCTATAGAAAAATCCTAAGTGATAGAATGATTGGCTTAGTATGTTCAAGGTGGGTCACTGTGATTAGAACAGAAAGAGCTAGGTGTAGAATGGGAAAAATAAGGTAAAGAGAGGGAACATAGGAGACAGAGAGGAAGAGGGCAGAGATTATAACCCACTGTAAGGTTATGGTTTTGGTTTTGGTTTCTGGATGACAAGAAAGCCTTGTGGGGATTTTGATCAGGGGAACGCTGTTATCCAGGTTACATTTTAATAGGATTCCTGTTGTGCTGAAATTACACCATAGCAGGGCAAGCATGAAAACAGGTCTTTAATAGAATAACCTTTACAGAGGAAGAGATTTTGGTGTTCTACTAACTTGGGAGGGAAGATGAAAATTTAAGCAAATGGAAACAAGATGTGGCAGGGGAAAATATGAAGGAAATTTCACTTGATGTGCTTTCTTCTATTAAGGAACTGATAATTTAATAGTCTCCCATATTTTCATTTTGCCTTGACTATCAAGAAGTTCAGCCAATTTTAAAGCTTAATGAAGTCATTCACTAATGTACTTATTCATTCACTTATTCCTACATTCAGTCAATAATCATCTATTTCATGGCTATATATGCTAAATATTGTGCAACAAGAAATAATCCTAGGTATTGAAAATCTTGGCAATGACAACTGGGAAAAATAAATCTTGATCATTTTTCAGAAGATAGATGTAATTTACAGAATTATTTTTGTTTGCTTTGTTATGTTTTGTTTAAAATCTTAAAACAGTATTACCAAGGGACACTAAGTGAAAAATTAAAATTTCAAAAAAATGCTACATATTATTTCAATGCAAAATGGTTAATCTAATGTCAATAACACAGAGCTTTTAGAGTCAAAATTATTTTTCCTTAGAAATGACCAACTGATGAACTGAGTCCTCTTGAATTGATGGTTTATAGGTAAAACTTTTTTCTGAACCATACATTCAGAATACACTTCCAAGTATATAAAATCATTGAGTAGAAACAAAAATTATAATTTGTTCAGCAACATTACATAGGGAAAAACCTATGCTTACATACTCAGACAAATTATATCATAAAATTAAGCTGTAAGAGTGGTAGAGTTTGAAGTGCTCTATTTTTATCTCACCACAAACCTTCAGTCTAGCTAATTTAGAAATTTTAATGGTAATCCATAAACATTCTCATAGTCTATGATAAAGTAAAATAATCAGTGTTGTATCAATAAACCAGGCAACACACCAAGCATAATTCGATTAGGAAAGGAATTAAACAGTGTCATATTGCTTTTAAGACATTTAAAAATCTGAAAATTGTTGTGGAGAGCCCAGCTCCTGGAATGGAAAAAGCTGAATGGTATCAGTAACTAGTTACTCAATGCGAAAGGGTCAGACTTCAGGGATTCAGATGTTACCAGAAAGGGACTACTTGGAGGGGAAAAGTGAAGTTTCTCCATCTGGTCACTCAATAACTCTAGCAAAAACTTAATGGAAAACAAAATTAAGTCTGCTAGATGTCACCAATGAAAATATTTAATTATCTATGTGTCTTACTTAGAGTCATTTCTCCAGGATTTGGGAATATATCAGTAGTTACTATCTTTATTTTTAAGGTTATCAGATAGAGGACTTCTAAAAGGAAATCCTATCATCTTAATTGGGGATAGTATAAGAGCACAACCAAAATATATAAAATTTGGCTTTTTAAAATATGTTAGAATTATTTGATCAGTTGTATTGTGAATTTTTCATCACACTTGACTATAGAATTATTTTTATAGTTTTTTATTGACCAATTTTTGAATAATTTCAATTACTCCTCAACTGCTATATGTTTTTACAAACCAAAATTTAGAAATGTTTCTTGAAGTGTTTTTTTTCTTTGGCATGTTTTCTCTAACTTGGTTCAAGTGATTATATAATATTTAAGGGGAAAATGAATAGAAATGCAACTAAATACAATGCTAAGATATTGGGATATAGTAGTGAATAATACTCCATAGAAATGTCTCAATTTTGTCAATGACTTCTGTGATGGTTAATTTTATGTGTCAACTTGGTTAGGTTTGGTACCCAGTTATTTGGTTAATACCAGGTGCTAGATGGTGTTGCAAAAGTAATTTTTAACTGCAATTAAATTTTAAAAAAATTTTTCACATCAGTAGATTTTAAGTAAGTTAGACTACCCTCCTTGATGTGGATTGTCCTCATCTAATCAATTGAGGATCTTAAGTGAAAAGACTGACGTCTTCTGAGAAAAGGGAATCCTGCCTTCAAACTGCCTTTGGACTCAAGGCTACAACATCAATTCTTTCTTGGGTCTCCAGCCTGCTGACCTACCCTACAGATCTGAACTTGTCAGCCCCCATAATTGTTGGAGCCAATTACTTAAATCTCTCAATATATAGGTAGGTAGACAGATGATAGATAGATACATAGATACATACAGACCATTTGCTTTGTTCCACTGGAGAATCCTGACTGATGCACTCTCCATGACACTAAATTCAATGGTCATTGCTCATTCTCTTTCTCTTGAATCCATCAGCAGCATTTCACTTCAGTGATAATCCCCTCTTTTTAATACAATTTACATATTTTCACACTAAGTGTCTTGCTTATTGACAGAAACTCCAGACTCAATTATATTCTATTACTATGCAATCTCTGCTACAGCAGAGGTTTTTGGCAATTTTGTTCACTGTTAAATTTCCTAGTATCCAGGATAGTACATGACATATAATAAGTAAATACTGCATGTTTATATTTTAATGATTTAAGATATTTGAAATAAATTTTTCCTATCAAGGTATGAAACTAAAGTTATCACCTATTTCAGAAAATCAATACAAACACTCTTTCCCTGGCTGGTGTGGCTCAGTGGATTGAGTGCCAGCCCTCGAATCAAAGAGTCACTGGTTTGATTCCCAGTCAGAGCACATGCCTGGGTTGTGGGTCAGGTCCCCAGCTGGGGGCACGGGAGAGGCAACCACACATTGATGTTTCTCTGCCTCCCTTCCCCTCTCTCTAAAAATAAATTTTAAAAATATTTTTTAAAAAACTCTTAAAGTCCAAACTCTTGCCAAAATAGCTTAACTGATACTCAGTCTCTCAGTTTGACGCTACTGTTTTTAGGAAAGAATTTACTGCAACTATGAAAACAAAAGGGGCACCCAAGATGGACCAGTTACTACCACCCAAACTAGTCAAGAACAGAGTGAATAGTGACTCTGCTCCCAAGATCAGGGAGAGTGAATGAGGAGAGATGGTACTTACTATTGCTTTCTTGACTACACAGCCTTTCATCTTAGGAATGTGGGAGTCATAAATGCAAAATTGGAGTAAGATTGTGGAAACTAATGTACTTAAATAGTTACATACAAGAATCCATTACAGGCATATTAAAATATTATTTGAGGAAACATATCATCTTAAGGCCTTGATTTGATTCAGGGCCTAATTACTTACCCTGTATAATCACTGTAATAACTCATGTCTTTGATTTTTTTCTAGATTTCAACACACTGCCATTTCATGAGCTTTTGAGCAATCTCAAGTGAACCACAGACCACCTTCCCAACTGGATTATATTTTTACACAAAGTATGTTAAATAGAATGACAAAGTATTCATTCCCTATTTGTTATTGATTTACTAATTTAATTGAAAGTTTTTAATCTTTAAAATATTATTCTAGAAAGAATCAATGATTAACACCGGTTAAGTATATCATAGACAATAATGCAAAATATGCAGAATATAATAGTGTTGTGAGTTTTATCATTACTCATATCTTAGTAATTGTATGTATATAACCAGTCCAGTCTCTCAGGCCCCCCCATGATAATTAAATGACTAACAAAAAATTTTTAAATAATTTTCTATATCTGTATAGGAATTGTATTAATATTTACTTTTTCTAGTTATTAAAGGAATGCCAAATACCATATGATGTCACCTATAAGTGGAACCTAATCAACAAAACAAATGAATGAGAAAAATAGAACCAGATACATGGAAATAAAGAACAAACTGACAGTGACCAGAGGGGAGGAGGGTGGGGGATAATAAGGGAAAGAAGGGGAAGGGGCAGGCCAAGGAACGTGAATAGAGGACTCATGTGCATGGACAACGGAGGAGGGTTGGCTGTGGGAGCGTGGGGTGAGGCAGGAGAGAGCAATGGGGAGAAAGGTGGGACAACTGTAACTGAACAACAATAAAAAATCATTGACACTTAAACAATAAAAATAAAAGAAATACCTTTTCATTGTAAGAAATTCTAAAAAATATTTTGAAATGGCTATCTGGGCTTCATATAGTATACCAGAATCACACAACAACAGCGAATCAAGACAATTTTTTAAACAACAAAAATGTTTGTTGAACATTTTTACTATGTGCTTTGTATTTATACCTTCATTCACAGCTAAGGAAACTGAAGCATAGAGAGATTATGGAACCTGCCCAAGGCACAGATGTCTTGGCTGCTTGGAGGGGCTGCCTTTCTAGGCTCAAGTCCCTCAACTACATTCTGAATAAGTAAGATTGTTACAGGGTGCAGCCAAGAGGGGGGACCCCAAATGGGCATTTGAAATGGGGTCCAGAACTTAAGGTGTCCAGGAGATTTTAAGATGTCTCCATCCCCCCCACCCAGGGTGTGGGTTGGGGGAAGGGACAAATGGAGCAAGGCCATTGAGATCTGTTTTGCATAGCAACAGCCTTGCAGCTAAGCTCTGGTGTGGTCATTTAACATATCTATAGCCTTTGGCTGGTCACTTAGATATGTTAAATAGCTGTGATCATCTCTGAGCCAGGGGAATGGAAGTAACTTCCCCACCAAGACGTGACTGGGGGCAGATCCCCCGAGCTACAGCGCCTGTGTGGGAGCTCGGAGAAGATTGGCTCCAGGACATGGGGCCACACCTGCCCAGACTCATGATGGCAGCTCAGTAAACCTGGAAGGATACGAGTTCTGGCATGTGAAGCCGAGTGTGGGAGGAGTCCAAGGTGAGGCTGCAGAGGAAGATTGGCCGTGGGGATTTGAAACCCAGACTTGGCGGCCATTAGAAAAGAGAACCACGCGGCTTTGATGGAGTGGAGACTCCTGCATCCCAGAGAGAACCATGCTGCTTTGAGAAGGAGAGCCATGCGCAGCCCTGAGGAGGTGAACCATGCGCAGCCCTGAGAGAAGAGAGAACCATGCGGCTTTAGCAGAATGGGGAGGACCTCGGCCATTGAGAGGAGAACCATGCTGCTTTGAGAGAGAGAGCCACACGTCTTTAGCAGAGTGGAGACTCCCGCAGGCCTGAGAAAGAGAACCACGCGGCTTAGACGGAGTGGAGACTCCTGCATCCCAGAGAGAACCATGCTGCTTTAGGAGAGAGAACCACGCGGCCTTGACAGAGTGGAGACTCCCGCAGCTTTAGAAGGGGGAACCACCACCTGGTTTTAGCAGAGATCCTGGCAACTCAGCCGAGGGTGCCAGGAACCCAGGGAGGTCTCCCAATCGAGAAGGAGGACTAACTAAGAACCAGAGGACTGTCTGAGCCATGGACTTCGTTTTCCTTCCCTGAGATACGGTACTCTGGACTGGGCAAAGGGGGAAGGAAGGAAGGACTGTGTCTGTTTGTGGGTGTTTTAAGGGACTTTAGGATTTTGATGAAGACATTAGGTCACTACTTTAAGTTAGCATAGCATTAAATAAACATTTCCTTTCCTTTTCACGAATCTCTGGCATTGAGAGACGTCTTTCCTCTGGCGGCGGACATAACGGACCCGGGGCCTTCTTTCAATAATAGTATATTGTCCCAGGCCCCCCTTGTTCTGTTCTGTAACAAGATCACTGGGTGTGCATTATATTTATTTATTTATTTATTTATTTATTTATTGCCTATTAACTCATTTGGTAGACCTGCATGCTGAGTGACTCATTTTTATGTTTAAGTGACTCTGTTGGAGACCTTTTTTACTTGACAGATAATTGCTCCGAAAATTTCCCCTAAGACAGTCCCCAATTAGGACATCTTAAACTCATTTCTATCATGATCTCTTTAGATTGATTGTGGCACCTTTGAAATAGCTAGTAAGTGTTCTTTCATATGGTGGCAGTTAAGCCTCGAAGAAATAGCCATACGCTGTGGAAGATAATTTTTTAAAAGAAATAAGACAAAGAAAAAATGAAAAATGAAGGACTTGAGACAAATCTTACCTTGAAGTCAAGAAAATGTTGATACCAATCCATTTTCAAGATCTGGCTGAAGAGTTGTCTAAATAAAGCGTCACTAGTCCATGCCTTTATTGTGTTTGTAATTGAGCTCTGAGCTACAAGGAGTGGAAAAGAGTTACTTAAACGTATAAGAAATAATGTAGCTTCCTTCTGTTTGTCAAAGCAACCTTGAAGTCTTACAATTTGAAATATAATTCTTAGTCTTAAATTATTTTTGTAATCTGTCTTAAAGAAAAGAAAGCATTTTATCATAACCCTCATTGCAGAAAAAAATTTCCATACTCTTTTTGCATAAGGGAGGGAAAACTACAATTGAGTTTTATGACTTTGTGCTGTATCCATTTTCGTATGGTTACAGAACATTTGCCAAACCAGGTTTTATTTTATTTCATTAACAAATTCTTTTTCTCAAAAAACACAATGAAAATTTATAAGGGAAATAAAATATAACCTTAAATGAGAGCTTATATACTGCATTTCTTACAACAGCTGCCTCTATTTCATTTTAAATTAACCTAGCTTTATGCAGAGCCTTTGGAGCTGACCTTATAAAACAGCAATACTATTGGTCCTAAAGCACATGTTTCCAATTTTATATATCTGAGATAACATATCTTATAATAACCAAGAAATGAGGTTGAATTATGCCTGAGAAAGAAAAACTTTGTGTATCACTTAATATAACATTGACATCGATATGAATGTTACCTATTGAAGGCACAGAAAATTACAGGCTTTATCTCATTCTTGCTTAATCCACCATTTCTACTTTCTAGAGAGCCCTATTCAGAAACATAAAAGTGGAGCCCATAACTTTGATATCTGAAACTGAATGACAATGCAAGCCTGTTAAAAAGACATTCTCATCTTAATTTCTATTTCTTATAAATTTTATGTTTATCTGCAGTGCCTTTCTTCTATGGAGCTTAAAGACTCTTATGTACACTAGTTGGTGAGTCCTTTCAACATCCTTATGAAATAGGCAGGAAATTCCTGCTGGTCACAACATGAATGAAAACAAAGTCAGACCCTATTATTTACCATGGAAAATCAAATTTAATCAATTGTTTCACAGAAACTTTTAATTAGCTATTCTTCTCTGATGAGAACCAAACGAGAGAAAATGTTCTTAAATTACAGTAGGGAGAATATAAGATAGCAATACAAATGATGTTTTTAATGGAGAAAGTAAAAATGAAACTGGATTAGGTTCATTAATTTATAGTATGCATATGAACAGTGGAACACAGGGTAACCAGCAAGGGTTGAGAGCAGGAGGGGCTACAAAACATTGTAAGGCCTTCTCACGCATCTCCTCTTTCCATCTCAGGACAGTCAGTTACTTGTATTTGAATAATTGCCCCAGAACAACCCAAAGTCTCAGGGACACATTCCTCCTGTATCATGGGTTTCACATGGGCAGGCACCACAGCTCCATGATATGACAGCTTATTGTGAATCATGGTTTCTCATTTTGGAACAAGGTAAATTAATGATAGATTTCAGATCTTATTTTTACATGGTTTGTCCCAGAAAAAAAGTAAATAATGTTGATTTCAAACTCTTCTAAACTCATGAAATTACATGTCAATTAAAACTACATAGTAGCAATTTTTGGATCAATGTAAAAGAAAGAGGGCCATTGAGGATAATCCTCCTTTAAGGATATTAAGTGATTGCTAATGAATGGTGAATCCAGCTTAGTTTACCATACAGTGCCCTATCAATAGATTTGTAACATATTTATTAACTCTCCTACACTCAGTGAGCAGCCCTGGCTCTGAACCTCAAATAATCTACTCATCCTTTTTATTAATCTCTCCATGGTTTTCCAAAATATGCCATAATTTGCACAAATTGTTCAGTGTTCACCATTACCATTCCATCCACCAAATCATGGCTTTAATACAGTCCAAGTATATAATTTTTTCCAACTGCTAATTAAATTGTTTTCTTTATTTTAGAGACATTGGTAAAATATATTGAATTCAGAGCCCAAGGGGAATGTATTAATTTAACATCAGTCTGTCTTTCAACATTCCAAAAAGTATCAAAGCAGCAGTCTACTTTCAAAGTTTTGAGTTTCAAACCTAATAAACCAAAATTTTGTGAAAAATATATATATCATTCAATGATAAATATATATATATATATATTATTCTAAATGTCAGGAATTATAAATATGATTAAATTTATGGGCTTAATCCAAATGACTCTTATCTTTAGAATTTCATATATTCCCCAAAACATAACTTTGTACTGAAACTTTAATTAGAAACAACAAGTGCTAGTGAGGATGTGGAGAAAAGGGAACCCTAGTGCACTGTTGGGAATGCAGACTGGTGCAGCCACTGTGGAAAACAGTATGGAGATACCTCGAAAAACTAAAAATGGAACTGCCTTTTGATCCAGTGATTCCACTGCTTGGATTATACCATAAGAATCCTGAAACACCAATTCAAAAGAACCTATGCTCCCCTATGTTCATAGCAGCATCATTTATAATAACCAAGTGCTGGAAACAGACTAAATGCCCATCAGTAAATGAGTGGATCAAAAAACTGTGGTACATTTACATAATGGAATACTATGCAGCAGAAAGGAAGGAGGAGCTCCTACCCTTTGTGACAGCGTGGATGGAACTGGAGGGTATAATGCTAAGTGAAATAAGTCAGGTGGTGAAAGACAAATACCATATGGTCTCACCTATAACAGGAGCCTAACAAACAAAACAAACAAATGAGCAAGATAGAATCAGAGGCATGGAAACAAGGAACAGACTGACAGTGACCAGAGGGAAGGGGGGAGGAGAAGAATGAGGAAAAGAATGGTCAGGGCCTAGTCAAGGAACATGTATGGGTGACTCATGGACATGGGCAACAGGGTGGGGACTGACTGTGGGAGCAAGGGTAGGGGATCGGCAGGGGGCATGGGAGAACAGGGGAAAAATTGGCACAACTGTAACAGAACAACAATAAAATGAAAAAAAGTTTTTCTAGTTATAATGGTTTATCTTCTTTTACACACATTAGAGTTTGAGCTGAATTTTTAGGTACTGGCATATTCAGCTCATTAATTTATTCATTTTCTGTTAAAAATAAGAGATTTACTGTTACTGCCACCTCTGTCACTGGAGGATCATCCACCCCTTGATACAGACCAAAAAGCAAGTCGCAGTAGGACAGGGAAAGAATGGCACTGAAACAGATTTCCAGCAATGAGTGTTTTGGGAGATTCTAGAAAGTTTTTGAACATGACAGTGTTGAACTGAGCTACAAAATGAAATTTGCTATCTACTTACCACCAAAGGCAGAAACTGAAAAATGCCCTATACTATATTGACTGTCTGGTTTAACCTGCACAGAACAGAATTTTGTATCAAAATCCAGATATCATCAGGCTGCTCCAGAACATGGCCTTGTGGTCGTCACTCCAGACACCACCTCTCAGGCTGCAATGTTAAAGATGAGAGCTGGGACTTTGGCACTTGTGCTGGGTCTTATGTGGATGCTACTGAAGATCCTTGGAAGTGAGCTACAGGATGTACTCTTATGTAACAGAGGAGCTTCCCCAACTCACCAATGCCAATTTTCCAATAGACCCCCAAAAGGATGTCTATTTTGGGCCACTCTATGGGAGGCCATGGAACTCTGATTCATACTTTAAAAAACCCTGGAAAATACAAATCTGTGTCAGCACTTGCTCCAATTTGCAATCCAGTGCTTTGTCCTTGGGGCAAAAAAAGCTGTTAGTGGATATTTGGGAACAGATCAAAGTAAATGGAAGGCTTATGATGCTACCCATCTTGTGAAGTCCTTCAGCTGGATGCACTAATTGATCAAAGAAATGACCAGTTTTCTTTCAGCTGGATAGTTACTACCCAATAAGTTCACAGCTGCCTGTATAGAAAAGAAAATCCCTGTTATTTTTAGATTACAAAAGAGTTATGATCACAGGTACTATTTCTTTGCAACCTTTTTTACTTATCACATCAGAAATCATGCAAAATACCTGAATGCTTGAAAAACTTCAGATAGTAGACTCTCTTCAGGATTACAAAAGTTATAATCCTGCAAGGAAAAAAAGATTTCAAAACATTGTGTATCATAATGCTAAAAATGCTTCATTCTACAGTTAAATCACCTTCTGAATAAATATGAAACTTGAAAAAGATAAGAGATTTATACATCTTATTTACAAAATTATTCTACAAACATTTCACTGTAATGAGATCCAAATTGGGGTTTGTTCTGCTAAACTTTGTCTGTCAAATCTCTGAAAAAGTGACGCACCCCATAGGGTTATGTTAGCTCAGCATTCAAAGATGGTGTCCAACACTAATCTCAGATGGGAAATGCCCGAGGGTTCTCTTTCCTGCCCTTCCTTGTTACTCAAATGTGAGTGACCTCAACAGTGTTCAATCTTTGTACTTTCCCTTCAACGTTACCCATGACAACCAGGAAAGGTCTTTCTTGGCATTGAGGGAAATACTTAAAACATTTGACTCTTGATCAGTAATGCTTTAGAGGAAAGATCTTAATCAAAAAAAGAAAGGAAAATGTTAGAAATAAATAAAGAAAACCTCATTAAAAGTGGAGGTGGGAAGCCTGAAAGAGAAGCTCTGATGCACTGCCACCTAGACCCTGAGGAAGAGGACATACCACAGCAGTAAATTTCCCCTTTGCTAGCATACCTCTCTACCTTTGGCAGAAATCACCAGAACCTTTCTAGCTGGTTGCCTTCAGGATTGCGCTCCTGGTTACAGCTCAGCCAATGAAAAACTGCCATGCTCAGCCAACAAGAAGCCATTACCATCCTGAATTCTGTGAAATAGACCCTCCCAACTTTCCCTTTTTTCCACAAAGAAGCAAGCCCTTTTCTTCTGTTCTTTGGACTTGCCTATGGTTTTCCCTAGATTGCTTGTTCCAAATTGCAGTTCCTCTGCTAGTTCCAAAGAGAGCCATTTTGCTGGTTAAATAACTAGCTCTTTTGTCCTTTAAGGTCAACAGAAGAAATTAAAGAAAAAACTGGAGAAAAGAGAACAGGGTCTAAGGCACCTGTGAGACACCATCAGTCAAATCAACATATATATTGTGGGAGCCCCAGAGGGAAAAGAAAGAAAAAAGAGAATAGAAATTATTTGAGGGAATAATGGCTAAAAACATATCGAATTTTTGAAAGACACAAATATTGAGTTTGCCAAAAAGTTCATTTGGTTTTTAAGTAAAAATTAAAGACATATTTTTCACTTTCACCAATGGCTTTATTGAACAATATATTCACTGTCTCATTCCACTGCCTTCTGCCATTTTTCAGGCAACTTCATAATTTTATCTTCTCAAGACTTTATATCTTTTTGAGGAAAGAACTATTCCAGGTGAATTTTGCAGTCTTCCAGGGATTGAAATTTTTTCCATTAAGAGAATTTTGTAAAGACTGACATAAATGAAAATCCAAAGGTGCAATGTCTGGTGAACACGGCAGATGAATCAGAACTTCCCAGCCAAGCTGTAACAGTTTTTGCCTGGTCATCAAAGAAACATGCGGTCTTGTGTTATTCTGATGGAAAATTATGCATTTTCTGTTGACTAATTCCGGATGCTTTTCATCAAGTGCTGTTTTCTGTTCATCTAATTGGGAGCAGTACTTGTTGCAATTAATTGTTTGGTTTTCCAGAAGGAGCTCATAATAGAGGCCTCCCCTCTAATCCCACCAAAGAATCACCTTCTTTGGATGAAGACCTGCCTTTGGTGTGGCTGGTGGTGGTTCATTGTGCTTGCCCCACCATATCTTCTATTCCACATTATTGTAAAGTATCCACTTTTCACTGACAGTCACAATTTGTTTTAAAAATGAAAAGTTTTTGTTATGTTTAAGTAGGGAATCACATGCAGAAATGTGATCAAGAAGATTTTTGTTTTTGCTTAATTTATGTGGCACCCAAACATCAAAGCAATTAATATAACCAAGCTGGTATAAATGCTTTTCAATGCTTGATTTGGATATTTTGAGTATGTCAGCTATCTCCTGCATCGTATAACATTGATTGTTCTCAATTAATGTCTCGATTTGGTTGCTATCAACTTCAACTGGTCTACCCAACTATGGAGCATCATCCAGTGAGAAATCTCCAGGACAAAAATTTGCGAACCACTTTTGACACATTCGGTCACAGCACCTTCTTCATAAAGTGCACAAATCTTCTTTTGTGTTTCAGTTGCATTTTTACCTTTCTTGAAATAATAAAGCATAACATGCCAAAAATTTTGCCTATTTTCTTCCATCTTCAATATCCATTTTCCATCTTTAAAATGGCTACACAAAAATTCGCCAATTTTGATAAGTTTTTAAAGTACATGCTGATATGACAGCTGTCACAATACAATCTAACAAAATTGTTTCTAATGAAGTTAAAGACAACTAAGTGCTACTAGAGCCATCCTCAGAAAATTAACAAAAGAAGTTTTTGGCCAATTCAATATAAAAACTCAAAAAGCTCAATAAATTTATATTAGGATGAACTGCAATATGCCCAAACAGATATGCACTAAAATCAAGATGCCAGAAGACAAAGACAAAGAGGAAATCCTGAAAAGAGTAAGAAAAAAATAACTCATGTCCTGAAGTTATCCTCAATAAGACAGCATATTTTTCATCAGAACTTTGAAGGCTAGGAGGCATTAGATAGACATACTCAAAATGCTAAAACAAAAAACACGGTCCACTAAAATTCTATATCCACCAAAATTGTTCTTCAAAAGTGAGAGTAGAAATTAAGATATTTCTAGATAAACAAAAACTGAGGAATTAGATACAACTAGACCTGCCCTGCAAGAGGGCCTAAAGGGAGTTCTGCAAGTTGAAGTGATAGGACAGTAGAAATCATATGAGGAAATAAAGATCAGAGTAAAAATAGATATATGGGAGATTATAAAATATTACAATATTATAATCATTACTAATAATTTTAATAATTGTGACTCCACTTTCTGTTTCTGCATGATTTAAGAGATAAATCCATTTAAAAGCAATTATCAGTTTATGATTTTGGACACACAATGTACACACACATAATTTTGTAACATCAGTAACTGAAAAAAGTAGGGACTGAGCTGACAATGAGCATAGGTTTTGAATACTACTGAATTTGAATTGGTATAAGTTCAAATTAAAGTGTTATAACTTGAGGATTTAATCCCCAAGGCAATCAAAAATAAAATAGTAGAATATACACAAAAGAAAATGAGAAGGCTATTAAAACATTTCACTCAAAAAATAAATACAAAAATGAAAATAAAATGGGTCTCAAAGATATATTGTACACCCATATTCACAGCAGCATTATCAACAATAGCTGAAGTGTGGAAGCAACTCAAGTGTATATCGATAGATGAGTGGATAAGCAAAGTGTGGTATATATTTACAATGGAATATTATTTATCCTCAAAAAGGAAGGAAATTCTAACACATACTACAAATGGATGAACCTTGAGGACATTATCCTAAGTGTTATAAGCAAGTCACAAAACAATATTGTATAATTCCACTTATTTGAGGTACCTACCATAGTCGAAATCATAGAGTCAGAAAGTAGAATGGCAATTGTCAGGGCTGGGGAAAGGGGGAACGAGGATTATTGTTTAATGGTTGGAGAATTTCAGCTTTGCAAGATAAAAAGAGCTCTGGAGATGGATGGTGATGATGGTTGCACAACAATTCTAATATACTTCTAATTCTAATGTGTGGTTGCCTCTCACGTGCCCCCAGCTGAGGACCTGTCCCGCAACCCAGGCATGTGCCCTGACTGGGAGTCAAACCAGCGACTCTTTGGTTCGCAGGCCGGTGCTCAGTCCACTGAGCTACACCAGCCAGGACTGAACATCAATAATTTTTTTACAGTTAATTAGCCTCTAAGTTTAAGCAGAACTAAAACTCAAACTACAATGAAAAATGTATCATCTTAGTTTTCATATGAGGGTGTGGCAAAATGAATTCTAATCATTAAAATAATTTCACGTGAAATTATATTTGAAGTTAAAAGTCAAATATTTTGGAATATAAAATATAAATTAGCAATCTAGTTATTTTTATTTCCTTTAGAGAAAATATGGAACAATAAAAATATTGTGAGCACATGTTAGTGTTTTTGTGTGTGTGTGTGTTGTTTGGACTGTGAAAGCATGGTTTATTTCAAAAATAAGAACACCCTATGAACCATAGCAAAGACACAGATTATTATATATATATACATATATATGTAAGTGTGTATATATATGACTATATATGTATATATATTTTAAATTTTCTAAACTGGTTTCATCTGCTCACTTTACAAGAGAAAGAAACTAAAAGTGAGAACATATACAGAAAATTATTTTATATGTCTTCAGCATATACTTTGCCTTTAAATATTCATATTATTCAACTGAGTGATTTTTAACATAGACTCAAAATAAGACCATTTATAAAACAAAAATTTCATGGGAACAGTGATTAAAGTATAGACAGGATGAAGTACTTCTCATGTCTTCTTTACTTTTCTTACCTTTTCCATTTTATTTCCACGTAAGTCATTTTACAGAAAATGTTCACCAGTCAGAGCAAACTATTTTCTGCAGAGTGGAAAAATTAATCTATACACAGAAGTCTACCTTATTCTCCCTGAGAGACTTCATCCCTGCAGGTTATGAAATTCTTGATTTTGACTTCTTGAATTGCTAACTAGAGATTTCTTCCTATAAACTGTGTAAGTTTATCAGCATGGCATAATGGTACTCATTGTACGCTCTCTGGAGAAAAGGAAAGATCTTTCCCTGTAATGTTGTGATTTATAATAAGAAATATATATTTGACCTTCATCCATTTCTCGCCTAGGGTTCCTAAAACCCTTGAGATTTCTTAAGTGGTGAGGGAGGTAAAGATGATTTGAGGTATATTAGGAGGTGACTTTTGGCTCTCAACTAGAGATTGAGACTGGGTCCCAGTGACACCAACCATGTTATTTGAGGACTGGAACTTTCAGTACCCTGCCCGCAACCCTGTTCCTCCCTACACACACACACACACACACACACACACACACACACACACCACCTCCACACACACACACACCACCTCCAGGGAAAAAATCCCTGAGATAATGACCAAAACTGGTTCTCTCTCCTAACTATAGGGAGAAGCAGAGTGGCCAGGAAGATCCTCCAATGAGAGGGTTGATTGCACTGAGCCCATGTCAGCCCTCTGTACATTGTGACCTCTACAAGAGAATTGGCGAGGGCTCAGCTTTGATTTGATAACAAAGACCAAATAGAGAAGAGGGGGGAGAGGAAAGGAATAGAGAGGAAGAGAGAGAAGAGGTAGTCTGCAAATCAGAGAAGGGGGACACAGGAAAAGGTTCATGCTGCCCAAGGGGGGGGATGGGGTAGAGGAGAAAGTAAATTACAGAGTTACTTTATGAATGGCAGCAGGGACCAGGGTGACCTTATGGGAGAAGTTAGGCTTCCTTGTTCCTCAATATAAAACAATCTCAGTCTTGCACTGGAAAGAGAATGGAATGCTCATCAATTATATTAAAAGTAGATTGACTTATTAAAAATGCAGCAATGTTTGCCAAAAGTAGATGGAAAACAGAAATTCAAAACAAGGTAAGGTCATTTGCAAAACCTCAGCCCCAGCACTAACTCCAGGCAGCTGACAGTTCTTATACATCAGCACGGTGCTGATGGGCCGTGAGTGGGGAAGAGGAGGCCAGTGGAGGAAGGGGGAAAAACCCCTAGAAATAATTTATAGGTACTTTCCCCTCCATCACTTTCCAATATTGAGAAAGACATCTCTCTTTTCCCTCTATTTAATAGGCATTGGTATCAATTTAGGGTCTAAGTTACATCCTTGTGGGAACCAGGATTTCCTTCATATATCTACTCTAGATACATGCTCATTAATCTTAGACACTGTAATTTATTACAGCTAAAACCAGCCAAATCTGGTAATTTCTGAAGCTGAATTTAGATAATCACTCCCTTTCTATAATACTGGAATTATCATTCTGAAACTTGAAATAACTTTAGAAATATCTAGCCCACATTTCTCAAGTTCCTTATTAGGGAAAGTCAGATTCAGAACTGTCCACTGATCTGCTTCACAGAGCTTGGCAGTAGCAGCAACACCAGGACTAGAACCCAGGACTTCCAGCATCTGCTAAACTATAAAGTTGGAGATAATGAACACTTTGGCTTTGAATAATTAATTCAAAAACAAGGCTTAGAATGCTAACTAGTGGGTATTCCAACGGTACTTAGTTATTGTATTGCTTTAATAAGATTTTGTAAGTGATGGTGTAACTGAAATAGCAGGAATGATAGACATACACAGATGTTAATCATGATTCAGATAATTTTAGGGCACCGTACAGAGTTTTATAAACATCCCCTGAGAGCTATTGCCATAAAAAGACATACTTTTCTTAAAACAAATAAGGGGGTGATGGATAGCGAAAGTTTTCCCACCTATTCCTGGGGAAATCAGAAAAAGCTAGTGTGATTGTCAAAGTTTGCAAAGGAAACATTAAATTAAAAGTCGTCCCTTGTTACTTTAATCGTCGGCATGAGAGAATTTTTTTTGAAAGTCACTGTCAATTGGAACATTAAGTTGCTATTCAATCATCAAATTTGAAACAGAAAGTACTGTTTTCTTCCACAGTGTGCTTAAAATTAAGACTTACAAATTATAAGTTGACTGTAATCAATTAATCTTAGAGCTTCTTTTCTTCTCAATGAGCTCTTCAATTTAGAACATACAAAACATGATTTCCAGAAAGTCACATGTGAGTGTGTCTAGAGGCAGAAAGAATTTTTTCTCAAGAGAAAAAAATTTTACTTTTGAAAGTTAGAGATATGAACTAAACAACTTGAATATTAGAATTCTCACTGGCTTTAGGGAAAAGTGGGCTTCATAAAATGGATAGGCATATGTAGAATATCCAAAGGCAATGAATTAAAAATGTAATAGGTGACTCTTGAGGCCTTGGCATAAGAGATTTTTTAAAAAGTGTGGTTTTTCCAAGGCACTGGGACTTACTTCTGTGCTGCGTTGCCAACTTCAGCATTACTCAATGTCTCAGCTTTTTCTATGGGAAATGGAAACTTTCCGTATACTTAACAGTTGTACTGGAGAGTGAATGACTAAAATACTTCTTAAAGAAATTCCCATGAACAGTTTCAGATACTCCACTCTCTACTTCTCATTATGCGTAGTTCTCAGTGTCTTGAGGTCAAGGTTATCTAAGTAAATAGTTAAGCTAATGGAACAGGACAAAATAGGAGAGAAGGAATATTGAGCACGTGTGGAATGTAACACAGCCTCAGTTCTCTGATCTCTTCTGTTTACATTCTCACCAACAGAACTGAACTCCTTGAAATACCAACATAACACTGAGGTTCAGGCATAGGCTTTTAACTCACAGTATAGGACTGAAACCGAGTTTTTCACTTACTAGTCACGAGATTCTGAAGAAGTCATTTCACACCTAGGAGCCTTGTTTTTAAAATTAAAGAAATGTGTGTGGGAGAATGGTGAGTAGAATATTTCCTACTACCCATCAGTTGCTGAGGCCCAAGGCTGATAATAAAAGCTCCAATCCACTTTGTCATATATTTGCTTTCTCAAATCCCAGTGCAGCATGGGTGTGCATATGACCTAATTCTGACTTGTAAGATGGAAGGATATGTCTTTCTGAGTGTTGTCAGGATTTTGCTTCATGCACAAAAGACAAAGCTTCAAAAAGAGAAACCCTTCACCTTTTTGCTCCAGACTTCCTATTAAGTACATTTCTGTGACCTGGGAATATGATGGTGCACAATATCACCTGGCAATGATACGACACAAATAAGAAGAACCAACATAGAACTGCAGAGACAGCAGTTGGAAAGAAAAATGATGTTTTTGATGACATCACTGAGCAGCTGAACCAGCCCTTGCCTCCTAATATCCAAACTTTCACAAATGTAACGTAAACAAATGTCTTCAGTGGTTGAGTTTCCCCCTTTCTTTTTTCAATAAGTCACATTAGGCTTTGTGGACTAGTTATTCTGCCAATTTGAAAGTTCAGAGAAAATACCTTGCACCGCCATCTAACGCTGTTTATCTTGTGACTAATGGGATACTTTGTTATACCCTAGTTTGTTGTCCTCCTGGATCCTCTGACCTTTACACTAATCCTTCTACATTTCCTCAGCAGATTCCCTTGTCCTCAGGCTTCCAGTTTGTTTCAGCCAATGGGAGTCACTAGCAAGGAAGAAGAGGGAGAAAAAAGACTGAGGATGGATACTTACTCCCTCCTTTCCCTTCGCTCTGAGTCACCATGGGTTGGGATTTTGTTCCTCCTCCTGTCTGAAGTCTCAGTTCCTGCCAGGTAAATCCTACTCTCTAAGGACCCCTTCCTTCCTCAACCCCTCCTGGGACGCAGCCTGGCACTCATGCTACCCCCAGGGCCCCATCTCTTCTTTGTTGGTTTCTCTTATCAGTGCCCACACCTTTATAAATAGACCCTTTATTAATTCTCTTCCATTGCCCCATTTATACACATCATCTATTTCCTGCTGGATTCTGACCTAAGTAGAAAGAAGATGGCAGTTTGAATACATGTAAACCAAGGCTACAAAAAAATAAAAAACCTTACCAATCACACTAAGGCAAGTTACATAAGAGTGTGTTACACTTTTGTGAGTGGGATAATAATACTTACTCCTAAGGGTTATTGTGAGGATTAATATGAAATACCGTAATGCTACCTGACACATAATAGATCTTAAATAAAGGCAAGTTCTTGTCCTATCACTTTCACTCCAACTGTTCCTTCAATTACTGACTCAGAATCTGATTATTCCAAAGGCAAAAAATTTGTACAAAAGACCTAAGGCCTTCAAATGTAAAATAAAGAAATGGCTCCATGTTTCCATGCCTGTGGTGCTATTTTGTTTGTTAGTTTATTTTGGTCATTAAGTTCCTCTTATAGGTGAGATAATACGGTATTTGTCTTTCCCTGACTGGGGTATTTTACTTAACATGGAACAGACTGAAAGTGACTGGAGAGGAGGAATGGAGGGGGATCTTGGTGGAAAGAAGGGGAAGGAACTAAAGCACAGGTGACAAACACAAGGCCCTTGGGCCTAATCCGGCCCTCCACCTTGTTTCTACCCGGTGGCAGCACTGAGCTCTCTCTTAACTGTTAAGGAGTTGTTACATTTACATAATCCTAAAATTACATTTGGCCTTTTGAAGACAACTGTGAGGCTGATGTGGCCCCCAGTCCAGTTTGACACCCCTGACCAGACAAAGAACATGTATGAATGACCCAGTCTGAGAATTGATTATGGGAGCAGGGGAGGGTAGGGGGTGGGATGGGTGGAGGAGGCCCAAAGGGGCAAAATTGGGACAACAGTAATAAAGTAACAATAAAAGTGATTTTAAAAGAATGTTAGAATTTTCTAGTGTTATCACTTGGTTGAACAGTAAAAATGCAGTTATTCCTCATGTAAAAAAAAAAAAAAAGGAAATGGCTATGGTACCTCTGCCCTCTCTTCCTCCACAGCCTTTGTAAGTAAAGCTCAGTAGCTGATTGTGGTGCTTGTTCACCCTGAGCTGAGATGCAACCTCAGAATCCTTTTCAGAAAAGCCTCCTTCAAAGCCATTTACCCGTCTCCTCTTCCTCAGACATCTTTGCTCCTAATCATTCCAGGAACATGAAAGGTCCAGATTGTACGTGCTTAAAGTAATAGACAAAAGTACACATTTTTAGGATCATCTCTAATATCTTACAGAAACTAAGATTTGGAATATGATTTTTTTTCAGTGGCTGAACAATGAATTATACATTCTGTTCCTGGTATTATTCTACCATCTTGGGTGTGACTTGAAATAAATTAACAAATAAGGGACCAAAACAAGAAGTCTGAGTTCTTTCTCACACAGAGCAGGTTACACAATCCATTTACATCTCCAGATCACAGGGCCTCGTGGGAGGTCCGCCTGGTGGGAGGTCTGGTTATACCCCACTGCATTGCAGAATGGACTCCCTGTGTATGTGGGCCAGTGTTTGATGGTCTTATTTAGGGGCTGATCAGCTAGGTGGTAGTAATGGTATTTTAGGAACATTTCTAACAGCAACATTTACATTTAAATAGAAATAGAACTCTGATTTTTTTTAAAAGGCTGACTACAGTATGAAACATTGTTGCATTGCATTCATTCTACTCACTGAATTATTGTTTATGATATATTAGTAATATAACCAGGGAGCCAAAATCCTCAGTTTCCCCAAGTGTACTTTAAAAAGGAAATAAAACCAAAGACACATTGTTGTAGATAATATTTTTATGCAGCTTGTAAATAATTAAAATGATGAAAAAATGTTAAAACTTTGAGGTGTCACATAGAACTGCAAAGGTATATTTCCTTGCTTGTAACTGAAAAAGTAATATAAATTGCTAGTGTGTTCAACAAGAATGTTTGTTTGTGTGCCTATTGTTATATATGCCCACTTACCTTCAAGGATATTATCAGATGTGGTGTATGTGGGTATGTAGTGTATCCAGAAGAATACCTTATAACACTTGTGAATACATGCAAAGAGGCACTAAGCTAAGTGCTTTCCATAATACACTAATTCAACTGTCATAACATAGCAAATAAAATACATGTGTTTTGTTATTATCCCCATTTTATAAATGTAAAACAAATCAGTGTTCAAAAAATGTTATGTAAATTGTCCAAAGTCCAGAGCTTGTAAGTGACAGAATTAGAACTCAAATGCAAGGCTTCTATTTTAAAGTCAATGTTTTTTAAAATGTGGTACATTTATACAATGGAATACTATGCAGCAGAAAAAAAGAAGGAGCTCCTACCGTTTGGGACAGCATGGATGGAACTGGAGAGCATTATGCTAAGTAAAGTAAGCCAGGTGGTGAAAGACAAATATCATATGATGTCACCTCTAAGTGGAACCTAATCAATAAAACAAGCAAACAAAATAGACCCAGAGACATGGAAATAAAGAACAAACTGACAGTGACCAGAGGGGAGGGGGATAATGAGGGAAAGAAGGAGAAGGGACATTAAGGAACATGTATAAAGGACCCATGGACAAAGCCAAAGGGGTGGGAGTGGAAGGATTGAATGTGGGAGGTGGGATAGGTAGGGTGGAAGAGAGTAATGGGGGAAATGGGGACAATTATAATTGAACAACAATAAAAAAAAGAAAAAAAGAAATCCAGTGCTCTTTAAGATTCTTTAGACACTCTCATGTATGTACCATGGTGGATAATTACAAAAGGCAAACCAATAAACACCTATTGCATAAAGAAAGCAAGTTAAAAAGCACAGTAATTTAATGTAATAAAGGTCCACAATAAATGACCAAATGTAACCAAGGATACAATGAAAAAAATGAATTAATAGTGAAGTGGAAAGGAAAAGGAAGTATGAAAATTAATTACAAAAGGCAAACCAATAAATACCCATTGCAGAGGGAATAAAGCAAGTTAAGAAATCTAGTTATTTAATGTAATAAAGGTCCACAATAAATGATCAAAGATAACCAAGGGCACAATAAAAATTAATTTATTAATAGTGAAGTGGAAAGGAAAAGGAAGTATGGGAGTTAATGTTTAATATTTCCATTTATTCAGCAAACATTGATCAAGTCCTCCACTAGGTGCAGGCCCTGTGACCAACTATAGAAGTATAAAATCCATAACACGATACCCCTACCTTGAAAGAGCTTAAAGTCAAATAGACAGATGCAGATGTATAAATAACCACAATATGTTATTCCCAAGGAAAATGAGATTTCACTGGCATAGTAAGTGTACATGGAGAAGACAGGTGACATTAAGATATCCTAAAGAAGTTTGGGAGGGAGGTGCAGAAGGCCCCATTGAAGATGGGATGTGACTACAACTGACTACTGAATAGGAAAAAATAAGGTTTTTTTTAAAGCTTATATTTTCATTAGTAACAGATTGAGATATAATCCATATACCATTAACTCCACTTTTAAAGTGCACAATTGCACATTTTTGTATGTTCAGAGTTGTGCAGCCATCACCACTAATTTTAAAATAGTTTCACATGCCAAAGGATACCTCATATTCATTCGCAGACACTCCCCATTTCCCCACTCACCTCCCCTCCCGGAAATTACTAACCTTCTTTCTGTCTCTGTGGATTTGCTTACTCCGGACACTTCATGTAAAGAGATTCAAACAATATGTGACCCCATGTTACTGGCTTCTTTTATTTAGCATAATATTTTCAAGGCTCATTCATGTTGTAGCAGGTGTCAGTACTTTGTGTGCTTCTCTGACTGAATAGTATTCCATTGTATAAACATACCACATTCTATTTACCTATGAATTACTTGATAACATTTAGGTCATTTACACTTTGGGGCTATTATGAATAATGTTACTATAAATAGCCATGTAGAAGTTTTTGTGTGGACATATGTTTTCATCCCTTGAGAATTTATATCTAAGTGTGGTGCTATAAATCTATTGAATTTACATTTCTTAAGTTGACTGCCAGATGGTGAGTCTCGGTTCAATAACAGATTACATGAAAAAACTGAAAGAGAGAAGTTTGTTACTCACAGTTCTTGAGCAAGTACCCAGCATACCTTAAGGGGCCACAGAGTGACATCAAGAGAGAGTGCAGAGAGAAAGACAGAGAGGTAAGATGTGGGGCACATGCCTTTATTAGAGTCCATGGGTGGAGTGATTTGGGGCCCTTGGGTCAAGGCCAGACTGGTCAATTCAAACCAGAAGATCAAATTTTTGTTGAGTCCCACAGAGGTCTTTTTTAAGAGAGCCCAAGGGGAGGCACTGGCCAGCCTGGGAGATAATGTTGTAAAGGCACAACAGGAACTTAACTTACTTTGACTCTATGGGTTGCTGTCCAGGACTTATACTTTCATGAGAAGGCTAGTGTCAGATGGAGGCTCCTGAGGGCCACTTTGCCAAACAAAAGAGATATCAAGGCAGAAGTACCATAAAGTAGTTTAGCTAAACTCCTAACAAGTGGAGTTTCAAGATCATGTGGTAACTATGCATAACTTTTGAAGGAACTACCAAAGTGGCTGCATCACTGGCAATATATGAAGGTTCCATTCTCCCCCATCCTCAATAACACTTGTTATTGTGTACCTTTCTATTTTAGCCACCAGGCTGGGTTTGAAGTGATATCTCACTTTGGATTTAATTCATTTCTTTAAAGATTAATGATGTTCAGCATCTTTTCATGTGTTTATTGGACCTTTGAATTTTTTTTTGGAGAAATGTTTATTCAAATATTTTGTCCATTTTTCCACTGTCCTCTTATTATTATTGAATATATATATATATATATATATATATGCACACATATATGTTTAAGACCCTTATCAGGTATATGTGTTACAAATGTTTTCTCCCATTCTGTGAATTGCCTTATCACTTTCTTGATGATGTTCTTTGAAGCACAAAAGTTTTTAACTTTTATGAACTCCAATTTATCTATCTTTCCCTTGTCATGCTTTTGGTGCCATACCTAAAACAACCATGCCTAAGCCAAAATCATAAAGATTTCCTCTTATCTTCTCTTCCAAGATTTATATAGTTCTAGCTATTTTTATTTAACATATGATCCACTTTGAGTTAATTTTTTTAATTTTTAAATTGTTTTTATTTTTTAATAACACCTGACATTCAACATTGTATTTGACTGAGGAGTACACAGTGATTAGATACTTGTTTATATAACTTGAGAAGTGATCACCCTGATAAATCTAGTACCCACCTAGCACTGAGCATAGTTATCACATTATTGACTATATTCTCTATTCTAGCCTTTACATCCCATGAGTGTTCTGTAACTACCAACTTATACTTCTTAATCCCTTCACAATTTTTCTTTTTTAAATATATTTTATTGATTATGCTATTACATTTTTCCCATTTCCTCCCTTTTATTCCCCTGCCCCCTGCACACCCTCTCCCACTCACATTCTCCCCCTTTAGTTCATGTCCATGAGTTGTACATATAAGTTCTTTGGCTTCTACATTTCCTGTACTATTCTTAACCTCCCCCTGTCTATTTTCTACCTACCATTTATGCTATTTATTCTCTGTACCTTTTCTCCCTCTCCCCACTCCGACTCCCCCACTGATAACCCTCCATGTGATGTTCATTTCTGTGATTCTGTTCCTGTTCTAGTCGTTTGTTTAGTTTGTTTTTGTTTTTGTTTTGTTTTCTTAGGTTTGTTAATAGCTGTGAGTTTGTTGTCATTTTACTGTTCATGTTTTTTATCTTCTTTTTCTTAGATAAGTACCTTTAACATCTCATATAAGGGCTGGGTGATAATGAACTCCTTTAACTTGACCTCATCTGGGAGCACTTTATCTGCCCTTCCATTCTAAATGAAAGCTTTGCTGGATAGAGTAATCCTGGATGTAGGTCCTTGCCTTTCATAACTTTAAATATTTTCCCAGCCCCTTCTTGCCTGCAAGGCTTCTTTTGAGAAATCAGCTGACAGTCTTATAGGAACTCCTTTGTAGGTAACTGTCTCCTTTTCTCTTGCTGCTTTTGAGATTCTCTGCTTATCTTTAATCTTGGGTAATGTCATTTTGATGTGTCTTGGTGTGTGCTTCCTTGGGTCCAATTTCTTTGGGACTCTCTGAGCTTCCTGGACTTCCTGGAGGTCTATATTTCTTCACCAGATTGGGGAAGTTCTCCTTCATTATGTTTTCAAATAAGTTTTCACATTCTTGCTCTTCCTATTCTCCTTCCAGCACCCCTATGATTTGGATGTTGGAACATTTAAAGTTGTCCTGGAGGTTCTTAAGCCTCTCCTCATTTTTTTGAATTGTTTCTTCATTCTGTTCTGGTTGAATGTTTATTTCTTCCTTCTGCTCCAAACCATTGATTTGAGTCCCTGTTTCCTTCTCATCACTGTTGGTTCTCTGGACATTTTCCTTTATTTTACTTTTGAAACCTTCCTTTTTTCCTCTAATTTGTGGCCATATTCAACCAATTCTGTGAGCATCCTGATTACCAGTGTTTTGAACTGTGCATCTTATAGGTTGGCTATCTCTTCATCACTTAGTTGTGTTTTTTTCTGGAGCTTTGATCTGTTCTTTCATTTGGGCCTTTTTGTCTAGGCATGTCTGTTAAGTAGTAAGGGGCAGAACCTTAGGTATTCACCAGGGCAGGGCAACCTACCTCACTGCATTGTGAGGGGTCTGAGAGGGGACAATGCCTCTTGTTTCACTCTCTGCCAGTTTTCAGTCTTTTCGCCCACTACTCACAAGCAAATTGGGCCCTTCTGGTGCTGATTCCTGGTGGGTGGGCTTGTGCACATTCTAAGACCCTGTGGGTCTCTCCAACAAACTCTCCTGTGAGGCTAGCAGTTTCTCCCACTGCCGCCTCAAACCCCACAGGTGTTTTCAGTCAGAGGTTTGAGGCTTTATTCCCCTGTGCTGGGACCCTGGGTTGTGTGGTTTGTCTTGCTCCCCAGTTGTTCCTCCCAGTTTATCCGCATGCAAATGTGGGACTGCCTGCTCCACCAGCCACCGCCTTGCCCAGTCTGCCAGCCACCACTTTGCCTTGAGTCCTCTCCACCCAGATGCCTGTCTCTGCCCTTCCTACCAGTCTGAATGGATGTTTTTTCTTTAACTCCTTGGTTGTCAGACTTCCATACAGTTTGATTTTCTGTCAGTTCTGGTTGTTTTTTGTTTTTAAATCTGTTGTTGTCCTTTTTTTGATTGTGCAGGGAGGCACAATGTGTCTATCTACGCCTTCATTTTGATTGGAAGTCTCGGTTAATTTTTATATGGGATGTGAGATAGGAGTCCAACTTCATTTTTTTCATGGGGATATCCACTTGTCCCACCACCATTTGTTAAAAAGACTGTTCTTTCCCCTTTGAATTGTCTTTGGTCTTTGTAGAATATTACCATAAATATAAGAATGTATTTTTGCACTCTGAATTGTATTCTATGTTTTTATATATTTATCCTTATACCATAATGTTTTTTTGAGTTCTAAAAGATGAATGGGTATTTGTCAGACAAAAGGTTCAAGTGAGGTGTGAGTGGAGGCAGAGAGCATTCCAGACAGAGGTAATGTCGGGAGTAAACATGGGTAGCAGGAGCACAGTGAACACACTAGGGAAGAATAGGCATGGGCTTTGGCTACGGCATTAACAGCTGTGGAGCACAGCAGGGGTGGAGAGAGAGGTAAGGTCTAGGACTAAGGAGTTTCACCTTTACCCTACAGAAATGTGGAGCTTGTGAAGACTTTTTACACGTGATCATATTTGACTCTGGAAAGGCTTTTGTAGCAAAAATATGAAGAATAAGCTGGAAGACTGCAAGGAAGACAGAGACATCATTTCAGAAATTATCTCATTATATTCAAGCAGCCAACTGAAAGAGCCTGAAGTGAGACCACACACTGGAGCCAGAGAAGAAGGATAGATGCATTGGGCAGATGTTTAAAGGGAAAAATCAGTTATATTTCTTCACCAGTTATATGAGTTTAAGCTGGAATAAAGGAAAAATTATTCCTGAGTTTCAGGTTTGTACTGAAGACTGCTACTCACTAGGCTAGAGAACATAAGAGGGTTGGAGCAAATATAATCATTTCCATTTGGGACAGGTAAAATATTCATGAACACTTTCTGTGTGTCAAGCACTACACTAGTCATTTTACATATATTCTTTCATTCAAGTTATATGCATTATAGCACGAGCCCCACAAGTTTATATTGATTCCATTTTACAGAAGAAGCAATACCACTTATGATTCTTTATTGTTATACCAGGTTGTGATGCCATCTATGCATTCATTTAGCATGACATCTTCTCTAAATGTTATCTTTTGTCTTTCAATTATAACATAAATTTGTGTATACCACAGAATTTTTTTAAAGAATACCTGGTTTAGCTCTTAAAAACAAAGTATTATAAGTCAGGACTGATATAAAAATTAGTGTCATACAATGGATCACCTCGGGTCATAAAGCTGTTATGACCACTTATATATCTACTTCTTGCTATTTCTTCTTTTTGCCAAATTAAGCTTAGTATTGGACTATATAAACATGATCTTTATTTGTATTTTGTAGTATCCTGCATAACTTCTCAAATTGGCCAGAAGAACAAATTCAACTCTTCCACCACATCTAAGCTTATGACAATATGTTTCAGATGAGTGTCTCCAAATACTGTGGGCTACAGTTTGTTTTTTAGCCCAGTAACTTTATAGCAATACTGTAAAGCAATGACTTCAATTTCATATAATCATGCTTGGCACAGATAGTTACTCTTATCCAGACCTATTTAATTTCACCTTTTAGGAATTATGTAAATATCATATGTCTCTTTTTCAAAATTTACCACTATAGTGTTACATGACTGACCTCATCTCTCATAGACCACACAACGTATTGACCTATAGCAACGTATAGCATTTGTCTTTTTTTGCACTTAGCTCATGTGGTGAGCACCTGAAAACCATTCTCAAAAAACGTACCACCCACTCTGTGGCATGCTCTGCCTCTGCCTTTTAAATCATGCCTGTTAATTTCTGAGGAGAGCTGGCTGACAAGCAGGATGTGATGAACTGTGCAGGACCGTGATCAGAGGGGTACAATACCAGGTCAGTATATGATTTTAACAACACGGTTATTTATGATAGTCATTGGGTATAACCAGGACTAAGTAGAACATAAACAAAAGACTTGTACAAAGCACTTAACATTTTCCTTTTGTAGATATATTCATTTCATGCTGTAATAAACATAAGGTCTCTGGACTCGGGTACACCTGGGTTGGAGTTTCTCTGCTGCTGCTTCTAAGTTGTGTAGCCTTGGTAGAATTCTTCCCCTGAACCTCAGTTTCCTCATTGGGAAAGTCATAATAATTGTGTCTAAAACAGATTTTTTATGAGGAGTACATGAAAAAATACACATAAAGTACTTAGCTTGTGCGTATTTCACAATAATTGCCTATAAAGTACAGCAGTTATCACTATTGTTTTTGTCAGGGTTGGGACTGGGGAGGGGAAGTCTTTGTGATTAAAATGGCCTAGATTAACCAGATTAGACCCAAAACAGAAGCAAAACACATTATTGTCAAATTTCAACTGATTTCAGATAACTTTAACTTTTCCTTTAGAAAATTCTTCATTTCTTGGTTTTATGTTTTAAATATTTTCCCAAAATATATTTTAGGGAAAAAAGCATAGAAATAAAGTACCAGTTTATGTATATTAGTGAACTGAACGCCCCATGTTCCTTGACTTCTTTCGGTGTCTCTTCTCCCACTCTACACTCTGGCATGCAACCCTATTGTTCTGGCCAAGCACTGCAAACAAAATAAAAATTGCAACTAGCTGAACAAATGAGCACCAACAACTGTACCCTGAAAAAAAGGGTGACCCCAGCTCTGCCATTTACCTACTGTATGACAATTAGCGAATTACTCAACCTCTCTGTGCTTGAAAGTCGTTGAAACTGTCATTGAAGATATACTAATAGAAAAATCCTTCAGCAGCTTGTGTAATATATTAAAGTATCTAGAACAATGCCTGGTATGTGTGCTACAAAAATCTTAGTTCTCTATCACATTATGCTGAACTTGTTTATAACATTGCAGGTACATACACACACAAACACAACATTGACATTTCCTTTTCTGCATCACTCTAACTACCCATCTCAATGTGTTCTTAGGAATATTCATTGTATAGAATTCTGCAGCAGATGACACTCATTTGATTCTTCTTAGTGTTTCAGTATTATAGAAATTTAGAAATCTAAAATTCCTTTTTCAGGCCACAAAAGTACAGTTAGTACTCTGGTGCTGTTTTATCTTTTAAGGTTAAACAAAGGGCTGCTATATAGTAGAACTTTGCCATCCCCTGGAAACAGTCTAGATCTGAACTTAATACTGGTAACTATATCACCCAGTAGCTGACATTCTCTGATAAGAGCCTATCAACAATCGTCCTATTGTTATGAATGACATGTTTTGCATAGCTTAGTTGATGATTGTAGTCCATCATTAAAGAAGCAATACACACACATCCCACCTAACCTCAATATCCAGTGGGAAGATACTAGGGGACTTAGAGGGTTTTTGACCTTTCAGTAATTAGTCATATCTTTTGTTGGTCTAGCATTTCAGACATTTTGGTAAAAGCAAATTCTAGTGACAGTATCTGGAAAGTGAGTTCCATAACAGAACTAGTGATAAGAGAAAAAAATTTACTTTTTTTTTTGGAAAAGAAAACCTAGGTTCTCAGGAAGTTTATAAATATGTTATAGAAGTTGTAGTTATTATTATGTAGGGTTTATTTTATTAATTTGAGATTGTAAATTATTTTTCCAAAAAGAAAAAATGTATTTCTCATAAAATGGGAGATTTTTGTGGCACTAAGTCTTGGAGGAATTAGGTTTGGCATCTTTTTAACTACTATTCATGCCTCTATAATGCTTTATATCAGTGATTTTCCAACCAGGGAGCTGCAGCACACATGTGTGTTGTAAGAGTTTTTAAAACACATGATACCTGACATTTTAGTCAGTGGAACTGACTGGTTTTCCCTTAGATTGTCAAATAAACAATGACAACAGCCAACACAACAATAGCCATCAGGTGTGATTGAATAAAAACTACACCTATTTTTTTATCAGATCATCAAAATATATAATTTTTGGTGTGTCACGGAATTTTAGTAATTACTTTGTGTGTGCCATGAGATGAAAAGGGTTGAAAATCACTGCTTTATGTCATGATGAGAGAAGTTTCTAGCAATTCCCAGGACATTATTAGATTTATAACTCACAAATGTTGAAACTGAATAATGTACATGACATAACTAGAATCTCTAAGAAGCAGAAGCCAGTCTAATGACTTGTCTCAGAGGCCAAGGGGTTAATAGCTTTATTAATCATTGTGAGACCTTCAGCTTCCTTGCCTTTGGGTGATAAAATACATTTATCTATGTAGGGTGAGTGCATGTTACTTTTTTAGTTAAGAAGATTAAAACAAATACAATATTTGATGTTTAAAATTATTTTATATTAATATATGTTCAATGGCATTTTGCACTGCACTCTTTTATCTTATTTCTAAAAAATGAATAAGAAACATTTTTATTAAAGTGAATCTACATCAGGGTAATAAAATTTAGCATAAGCTTTTCAAGAATAAGGCTTGGGAGGGTTGAGATTATTTGACAAACTTTGAGAATCTGAAGTAAACATGTTTATTGTGCTGAAATTTTTGCTCAACATTTAATTTTCCTTTAGTAAGTATAAAATCAAAACTTTACTGATTTTTGTCTCTGCTTTCAAGACTGAATTCATTTTTTTCAATAATGCCTCAAAGTTGGTGGTCAATAACTGGCTCAGATTTGGTGGTCAGAAATTTAGTTTCAGACATCAAATCATTATGACCTAGAGGCACCGGTTGTAAATTTTGTTTATGTTTATGGAAATCCACTTCAAACTATAAAAATGCAGAAATTAATTGCATATACACATGTGGACATGCCAGCATTTATTAAGTATGCAAAGTCTGCCTGGAAAAAGTCAAGCCATTGTTAATATAATGAGAACAGTTTGCAGAATGTCAATGTAACCTGGCAGCCAAGGAGAGTGGACTGGAATGTGCATGTGTGAACAATGACAACTTCAGTGGGGGCAGTAGACACCATTGAGTGAGCATGTGTGCTGTGTGGCCATCACATTCAAAATGACTAAGAGAGTAGAGCAATGAACCTGCATTAAATTTTGCATTAAGTTTGAACATTCTTTCACAGAAACTATTTGGATGATTCATAAGGCCGCAGCTACTAGCAACTGGTGATTGGCATCTTCATCCCGACAACGCGCCTGCTCATGCATCACATCTCATGCAGAGTTTTTTGTGAAACATCAAATCACCCAGGTGACTCAGTCCCCCTATAGTCCAGATTTGGTGCCCAGTGGCTTCTGGCTTTTCCCAAAACTAAAGTCACCTTTGAAAGGGAAGAGATTTCAGAGCTTGATAAGATTCAGGAAAATATGACAGTGCAGCTGATGGTGATTGGCAGAACTGTGTGAGGTCCCAAGCTACTTACTTTGAAGGGAACTGAGGTGTCATTGTCCCATGTACAATGTTTCTTGTATTGTCTTCAATAAATGTCTCTATTTTTCCTTACATGGCTGGGTATCTTCTGGACAGACTTCATATAATGCCAAACCCTATGTAAGTATGATATCTTCTAGACAGATTTCGTATAAAGCCAAGCCCTACGTAAGTCAGAATAAGTAGAGGAATCTAGTGCCAGAAATAGAGGTGATTATACTTAGAAAATTTTAAATATGAGTAAAGTGTGCATTGATTATATTGTAAATCACTAAAATTGGCACCAGAAGAGTCAAATTACCACAGCAGAAATTTGTAAAGTTATTCTAGAATGACTTCCAGAAAGTTTCTGGGCCTAGCTTTTTAATGTAAGTTTCTTCAAACTTTCTAAGGATATGTAACTGCCAAGGTATCTAAATTATTATGAAGCACCATAGAAGAAATAAATTTTTCTATTCATTTTAAGAGGTCAGCATATTCCTGATCTGAAAACCTGATATAGGATAAAAATTGAAAGCTATAAACCAATCTCCAAATTAATAAAGTTGCTAAAATTATAAATAAATCTTAGCAAATTAAATGCAGTTGCATAACAAATTATTATACTCTGCTCTGACTCGTGTGGCTCAGTAGATGGAGTGCCAGACTTTGAACCAAAGGGTCGCTGGTTTGATTCCCAGTCAGGGTACATGCCTGGGTTGCAGGCCAAGCCCCCAGGAGAGGGCACTTGAGAGACAATCACACATTGATATTTCTCTCCCTGTCTTTCTCCCTCCCTTCCCCTCTCTATAAATAAATAAGTAAATCCTTTAAAAAATGTTAAAAAAATACCATATCCTGATTGCCAACAATTACTCTTGACTTGACATGGTTCATGCAGTAAACATAATCCCATTAGTAATGCCCCTCATTACTGTAGTGATTCTTAAGTAAATAGGGGGAGGAAATGTGTAGTCTGAAAAAAGAAATATATTGTCAGTGCCCTTGAGGACCCTTGCCTCATGGGCCCCAGGTATTAAAGATAGAAAAGTGATTCTATTTTCCTTTCTATTCTTTTCTGAATTTTCTAAGTGCATTGAAATATATATTTCACTTATAACTCTAAAAATTAATTAGAAAAACTCAGAAGGAAAACAAAAAAGCAAATAAACAAAAAACAGCTAGAGCCTCATAAAACATCATAAGTGTTCCTATGTGCAGTTGGGACAGGTAGAGTCTGTAAAATATGAAACAACCAAGTTTGAATTGGTTTCCCATTCCCATCGACATTGCTGCTCAGACATGGGCATTCTTCATTGCTCTGAGAACTTTTACACTGTGTTCAAATTAGGACCATCTGTCTCCCAAGTTTAATCTGCTGGCCAGTGTTCTCTAAAATTTTTGAAAGGTGAGACCTGATATCTTATTCTAAGACCACCTCAGACGGAGCCAGTCCAATCACCAACAACTTCAGCCAGTTTATCTGTGTTCCCCTTGACTTGGGGCAGTGTTGGCCAAGGTTAAGGTAAGTTAGACATCATAAATAAAGATTTCCATTATTACTCTAAGGTTCTTCTTTATTATGAAAAGATGAAAAGATAACATATTAGGAAGTGATTCACATTTCAAGCCAATGCAAATTGGAATTTGTCTAAAATCATGAGTTTGTCTTAAACCAAATGACTGTGTCAAGCACTATCTCTACTAAAACCCAATTTAATGAAGTATCAAATTAGAATTTTACTGAGTATAATGACATATAATTTATATAATCATGTATAGACACACACAAAATGTGTGTGTTATGGGCTGAAGTGCATCTCTCTACAATTTATATGTTGAAGTTCTAACCTCTAGGACCGCAGAATGGGACTATATTGGGAGACGGGGCCTTTAAAGAGGTAATTAGGTCAAAGTGAGGCCATTAGGATGGGTCCTAACCGAATATGACTGGTGTCCTTATAAAAAAAGGAAATGTGGACACAGATACACAGAGGAAGGACCATGGGAAGACATAGGAAGAAGTTAGCCATTGACAAGCCAAGGAGAAAGTCCTCAGGAGAAACGACTACACCTAACTTCAGACTTCTAGCCTCCAGAACTCTGAGAATATTAATTTCTGTTGTTTAAGCCTCTAAGTCTATGATACTTGTTATGGCTCCTAAAAAACTAATATAATGTGTGTGTGTATGTAAAATCTGAATATAACTTTTACTCATGTCACATAATATGTCATTTCATATATTATGAAGTCGAACATACTCCCAAAGATTCTTGCAGATTCTTAGGACTAGTGTCCTTCCAGCTTCAACCTCCTGCCCCTCCTGACTTATTTCAATTCAGAAACCATTTCACAATCTCCACCTTTTGTTATAACTGTCCTGTGCTAATCTAGGGTGGACTTGGGTCTTTCCATTAATTTCCACCACATAAAATCAAAGTAAAATACAACAATATTCAAAAACAAAACAAAAATAAAAATTTATCTTCATACAAAGTAACTGAATGTGGCTGACTTTACATCTCAGCAGTGCAAAAATCTTCAAATTGTGCATTAGCTATCTCTGCTCTAAGATACTCCCTTAGCCATTTTCACAAGTGAGAGATCTCCTCCTCTTCTTCTTCCCACCTTCCCTCCTTCTCTGGCTCCTCTCTCCTTTTCCCTCCCTTCCCTCCCTCCCTCCTACCCCTATACGCCCTGATGATCTTCTCTATTCTTTTCTTGTCCTTTCCCCCATCTCCAACAGTCAGGCTATCACTTTATGTGAATGTGGCTCCTGCTCCCAGGATACCTTTTCCACCTTAAATGGCTAATCAAACTGTCCTCAAACAGAGGCAGTTCTCTTTCTCAGAGAAATCGTGGAGTCAGCTGTTAAAGTTACACAGTTTGATCCCTGCTACTTTAATTTAGCCAAGTTACTTAAGAGAGTGAGGTAGTTTTTCAAGTTGTTGTTTTCACTCTGATTCAAAAATTATTAACCTAAACAATTTAATATCATCTAATACTAATACATTACTCTTACTATACGACCCCTAAGTGGACTCAAATCTAAAATCTCCATTAAACTTCTTGAAAATTCTTTTTAAATTTTGCAGATTCATTGGAATTTTGACCACACATATGAACCCTGAACTCTGTTTTTTAAAGGGTCAAATGTTGCAATCAGCAAATGATTTAAACTATAATTTCAAACTGGAAGGTTCAAAAACTAAGAACCTTGTCCATGTGCCACTTTCTATACAGGACATAGGGAAGAAAGCTCAGTTTTGCCTTCATTCAAAAGACCGTTCCACACAAGTGTTACGTGTTGCTGCACATTGCCTAGTTGAAGAATGTCAGTTTATGGTTTCAGGAAGAAAATGAAAATAAATTCTGGTTCAAAATCACTTGTCACGAAACAGGCTGCTACTGCCACCTGGGGGAGGTTTTTTCTGCTTCACTCGAGAGAGCCAAATGTGCTTGTCAGATGAGTGCATTCAGCTCGTGTTTTCCTTGTCATTTTTGCACAGGAAGAAGTCTTTCTAACGTTCTGCCCATGAAGTCATAAGGCATTCCAGATGTCTCCAAGCTTCCTTCACACAGAACACACATTTCACAGACCTTTTGAGGAGTACAGGAGAAGATGAAACAGTATAACCATATGAAGGTTTTTACATCTTACACACAGGAAAGTATTTTGGAAAAAGTATGGGTTATATACTAAGAAGCAGAAAAAACAAATTTAAGCTTTCACGAACAACATAAAGCCCCTATTTTAATAAAAATTTATTTGGCCTCAAGTTACAGTTAATTGTACTCATTGAATATCATTAATTGATAAGAAAACTTCATGTGATTACTCTAGTAATTGCATCAATCTGGATAAAATAATACATTTCAATTATATGGAAATAGTCAAGAGTTTTCTTAAAGTATTTTTAAATTTATGAACTTACTGCTCTTATAAAGTAAATATCTATTTATTTCACATATATTACATATCTATTTGTTGAAATTTTCAAAAACATGATAATATGGTATTCATCAATTACAATGGAAAATATAATGATTGCTTTTGAATGCTTAGTCTCTCTTTAACACTTAGCAATATTGCATTACTTCATGCTGTAGATAAATTGTTAATATTAGCAATGTCCTAAAACAAAGAATTTAATCCTGGCTAAAGAAGTTTCAGGAAGTACCTATTGAGATTACAGGTCTGTCAGGTGACATGAAAGTCAGTGCTGATTAGAGAAAGACAATTAATCATTTATAGAGAAGATACTGGTAACCGATTAACTAAATAGAATACACACAGTATCAGCCCCACAGTGGTACAATAATAATGTTAAAAGGCTAAAGTTCATACCAAAGAACACCTGCACCAGCTTGAGGGAAGTCTTTGTGGAAAGCATTTTCAACATTGGAAACGGTACGTGACATACAGCAACCAGGTTGGGATTCCATAATTAATTTTTTTCTTTTTAAAAATCATGTATCTGGTTCAGGAGTAAAAAAAAATTCTGAGTGATTAAATTACAGCCAACACAGATGAATGAGAGCATTAAGCTAGGGTCACCACGAGGGATCCAAGAAATGAGTATATTTTGTATGGGGGTTTGAGATGCCTTCATGTTAGGCTCTGAGTAGACCGGAGTCAGGGGCATTAGAGGACAAGAAAGGCCCAAGGTACTTTCTATATATATATAAAATATAGAAACTCTATAAGAGAAGTATAAGTTATAAGCAAAAATAATAAATATGCAATAGGAAATGCCTTTATTCCTTAATCAGTAGTGAGTTCTTTTAGTATTTGGCCAGTAGCATTGCCTTATTGATCTAATGAAAAAGAAAGATGACTGTATAATGCTACAAGGGGCTTATATTCTGCACAAGAGATTAATTACAGTTAATGGGTGGTGCAAATGGAATAGAGTCTCGGAAAGTTCTCCATCCTCATAACTGAGCTGCACAATATGTTGGACTTTCTTATTAAGGAACCAATAATTTTTACCATGGTGGGCCATGGAAATGATTTATTGATTATTTCATTACAGAAATTATAAGTAGTTCTCATTTTTATTAGAAAGTTGCCTGGCTATAAAAAGTTATTAAATAGAAACAGAAGGCTTCTTTAACATTATTCATGTTCCATAGGAGAGAAGCATCTGGGAAGTCAGGAAAGATGATTAGTTCACAGATGCTGCAGGTGTAGACAAGCAGTGGGAAGGTGGGAAGGTGGGGGATGGGGTTTAAAGGCAAGAAGGGCTGTTTATCCCACTGTTCCTACTTCTCCTCCAAGAATGAATGGTTTTCAAATACTGCTACTAGCTTTGAACTGAGGGACTTCAGCACCCATTCCTAAACCACCTCACCTACCACACGGATGACTTAATATGGTTTGCATGATCTTTATATAATTTTCTTCTCTCATTGTCCTGTAATTCTTGCTCCCTCCTCCCTTTCTTATCTGTATTTGACTTCCCTCTCCTCTCCCATTACAAACTACTAATATTATTTGAATCTTCCCTCCTCACTGGGGTGTGTCCACTTTAGTGAATTACTCCTCCACCCTGTAGTTACTATGAATGAGGGGAAAGTGAATTAAAGGTTACAACTGGGGTGCTCCAGGCCAGGTAAGAAGCTTTAGATGGGGTGAGCATAGAAGCCTACTTGTTTATGCTGAGCTTTTGTTTATTCCCAGCCATGACAGACTCCAACAAGGTGGTCATCAACTTGGCCCTCTTTGGCTTGACTCAGAGTGGGAAAAGTTCTGCTGGAAACATTCTTCTGGGAAGCACTGACTTCCAAAGCACCTTTGCTCCATGTTCTGTGACCAAAAATTGTCATCTGGGCCGCAGTTGTCACCTCCGTAGTTTCATGCGCCGAGGAGGGCAAGAGATATCCCTGCAGGTCCAGGTGTTGGACACTCCAGGGTATCCTCACAGCAAGCTGAGCAAGAATCACGTGAAACAAGAGGTCAAGGAGGCCCTGAAACAACACTTTGGGCAAGAGGGTCTCCATCTTGCCCTGCTGGTCCAGCGAGCAGACATGCCTCTCTGTGAACAGGAGGCATCTTCCCCGGTCCAGATGATCCAGGTAAGGCAAAAAGGCAATTGCACTAATGCTATTAGTATCATCTGGAGGACATTATCCTAATAGAAAAGAATTATAAAAACTTTTTTAAAAAGGCACTTTCTTTCTCTCTCTTGAGCATGCCACACCTTTCCCTAGCCCTCTTTTCTTTTCAGGGCAAGAGGGCGAGCGCTCTCTCTCTCTCTCTCTCTCTAGAGCACACCCATGCCTTTTCCCCTCTTCTTACCCTAGGCACCTTCTCTCTGCCTTCATTTTTCTGAACTCCAAGGCCCACTCTTGCCTCTGTGAGTTGTTTTCTGAGCCCACGCAGACCAGCTGGCTCATCTTTTTGACCTCTGTGACTTTCTAAATAAACTTTCTCATAAAATTTGGGGAAAAAACTGGTTAAAGTAATTTAAAGCAAGTTTCAAGTAAGTCATTTAAAACAACTGCTGGTCACATCAAGATATTCGGTAGAAATTACTTGATTTTTCCACCCAGTCACTTTCACAATTTTCTTTGGAGGAATTTAGTCAGTCATTTTACAACTGGGTCATTGAAAAAAAATAAGATATTAAACTTTAGAGGCTTACTGTCTTGAGTCCCTAAGAACTATAAACCTGAGTGAGTTTGTAATTGTGGCCCCAGACTATCTCTCTGCATCAGAACCAACTGGGTTGGTTCCTTGTTAAAAGTGCAGATTCATCCAAGTTCTCTGAAACAGAATCTCAAAAGTAGAGCCTATGTATATGCACATGCATAAACTCTCCATATATTTCTTAAAAACAGTCAAGTTTCAGAACCACTGAACTAAAATACTGAATTGCATCCATGTAACATCAAGGGGACAATTTCATAGTACACTGACAAATGGGTGTTCGTTCACTCACTCAGTCATTGAACACGGAATTGAGTACCCGCACCCAGCTTAATGACTGATGAATATTACATGAGTTTTGCCATCAGGAAACTTAGAGTCTGGAAAAAACAAATTGATAACAAATAAGAGACAATGCATTATGTGCCTCAGTAGTGTAATGCCTGACTGGGGGAAAGGAGACTCCACTGAGACATACCATGATGAATATACAGGAGCACTCTATGCTTTATTTATGGGGAAAAATCAGGAATTGCAGATGCTTTGTTTGCCTCATAATCTGTAGGGTCAGTCAGAAACTGCTATGTTCCAGCCTTGAGAAGACCACAATGACCTCAGGGTGAACATGAATGACATATGCCACCTTTGCCTTGTGGCCCATCCTGTTGTTTGTTCATTTGTTGTAAGTCACTGAGTTGGAGGCTTATTCAGCCAGTTTAGGAGAGGAGCTGGGAAGCAGGGAGAAGTTTTGGGTATGGCCACAGCTCGGAGCAGGAGGCAGTAATACTTGCATATGGTATATATACATATATGAGCAAGGCCCATGTATGACCAATGATTCCTGAAGCCTGCTCATTGAGCTGCTCCTTTCTATTCAATTTCTCGATTCTCTAGTCTGGGCCCACCCAAATTTAAATGCTGGACTTGACAAGTTTTACTCTCTGGCCTTGTTAAGTCACCAACCTCAGAGATCTCATCTCTGCTAGAAGTTCCATAGGTAAAGTACATGAAGAATAGAGAGCCAATATCTTTCATTCAGGAAAATTTTGTATAAATGCCACTCTTGGTCCATTTCTGACCATGCTGATGTTGGATCTGTTACACTTAGGAAGATAATATACTTTGCTTTAAAGAAAGACTTTTCCCCTTTAACTAGTAAAGGCATAAGATTGTTTTCAATGACAGTCACATATTGTATTTTTCAGTAACTGTACATGTGTCTAAAAATAAAAAAATCCACATGTGTAATCACAAGAAACTAGTGGAAAAAATTAGGGTGACAAGAGTATAAAAAATAATCTTCATCATTCAACTCCTGAAAAATCAAGGGCATGCTGTACAAAAGCAAAGAAAAAGAGAAGATGATTGCAATTAGGAAACAATGTGGAATCCAAGAAAGCCCACAAACCTCTCCCAAACTCTCCGATCCTGCATGTAAAACAACAGTTCTGGTGGGGAATCAAGTGGCGGAGGGGAAACTGAAGCTTTCCATCAGTGTAGTTTTCAAAGAGTTTTTAAAGTTCACTTAAAGCTACTATTAAATAAGCATCTATCTTAAGCTATAGATGGCTGTAATTCCATAAATTCAGTAAATGCATAAACAAATATTTCTCAAAACTAACCTGACTCTCTCCATATGTCTCCTAATTTTTCTCTATGCTGGTCCTATGCTGAGCCAAAAAGGGTATTTAAAATACATACCATACATTTTGAAAATAGATTTTTCCAGTTTTAGGATATAGGACAATATTGTAATCCCCTAATTTTTTTAATGAAACTAAATTTGTTTCATACATGTGTCTGATTTTGTTAAATGGTATCTGGCCTACAGCCTCGTCTTAAGGCTGCCTTCCATAAGTTAGTGTCCAATTCAGGAGTTGAAGGCAGAAAGGAGATGGGCTAGGGCCAAATCCAGATCCATAGTAATTTTTTTGAGAATAAATAAGTTCTCTCCCAGGAGAACTCAGCAGCCAAGACTTCATAATCCTGAGGGACCTAGAGCCCTGGGAGGCATCGCAGTCCTATTTTGGGCTTCCACCATGATCTCCCACTGAAGGTCGCCTAAGCTCAGGCTGGCTGTTTATGACCTCCTTCCGGAAGGTGCCTCGTATCCTGGTGGCAGCCATCTGGATGTACCCGCAGATTGCGAGCAGCTGCAGAACGTCTGAATATTCAACAGCACCAGCAGCTGCTAGGAAGGAGCAAGGAGTTGTTAAGGTCCTCTTGTTGCAGACACACCCTGGATTTCTTTTTCCAGGCTGATTCAAAATAGGGAATAGAACGTCTGCCCTCACCCTTTCTCTCTCCCCTTTCTGGGGCATGGATGCCTGCCATGGAAGGAGTGTTCGAGACCCATGCCAGAGAATGACCTCTTCTTTCCTGTACCTCCCTGTTGCCTCTTTGAATATCTCAATTTGTGCTCCAATATTTTACAGATGCTTCATAGGTTTTCAGCTGTGACAACTGAAATATTTCCCTAAATGATCCATTTTTCTTTATTTATATTAGGCCTTTATTAATTTACAGTAAAATGGTAGAGATATGTCAGTGAGTCATCCCCTCCAAAATTGGGAAAAAGGGGGAATGGTTCACTTTAATATTATATGAATATCATTTGAATATTTAAACAAATCCAGAAGTAATGGATCAGAGCAGATAAATAAAGTCACCTTAGGGAAAGTGCTAGCATGCAGCCAAACTCTAAGAACTGAATGCCTAAATTGACTACAACCATATTATTTACACTATCATGGTATCATGCATTATTACTGTAAACCAGGGGTGTCAAACTCACTTTCACTGGTGGCTGCGTCAGCCTCACGATTGCCTTCAAAGGGCTGAATGTAATTTCAACTCCCTAACAGTTAAGGAGTGGTTACATTTATACAGTCCTAAAATTATTTCAGCCCTTTGAAGGCAACTGTGAGGCTGATGTGGCCCCCCATGAAAATGAGTTTGATACCCCTGCTATAAACAATCAGGCTTTACACATTTATTTTTGATTTAGAATGAACTACTTGACTGTTGATGTTATAGGTGGATATGTATATAAAAGGCTCAGATAAGCCAATGCAAGGATAGAAAATACAAAGATCATCAGCTTAGTTATTTGATAGAATTTAGTTAAAAAATAAGCCTTGCTATATAATTCTGGGTATATGACTATAAATGTTACTAAGACTTTCTTGGCTTCAGTTCCTCACTTATGAAGTGGAGATAATTTTACCAGTGTTAAAAGAGTTCTGAGGGTTATATTTAACAATTATAATGTGCTTTGCACTGGGCCTGACTTAGAGTAGGTTCACAGTAGGTTCACAGACATTACTATTATTATTGTTTTCATTGTTATCCTCACTACTCAAGTTGCAATGGGTACCACTCAGCTGAACACTAGGTATGGGCAACATATTATAGAGGTTAGGAGCATGGGTTTTAGAGTTAAGTTATACCCGTGTTCAAGTTCCTACTTAGCTATTTACTTGCTTTGTGACCTTGGGCAAGTAACTTCTCTAAACTTCAATCTCTTCATTGATAAATCAGGACAGAGAATAGTGTTTACTGCCTCACTTCAGGATTAATACCGTATTTACACAATAGTAAATTAACTCAGGCACTGGCATATATTGGCTATGGTCATTATGATTTTATTGTTGGAATTTGATCCTAACATTAGGCCATAGTATTCATAAATTTTCTTTGGGATTATCATGCTAGGCTTCAAAACAAAGTAAGAGTGAAATCAAACTTCCATGGCCCCGGTTTGTAACTATAAGGGCTTCCTTACTAATTTAGAAAATTATGAGAAGAAAGTTCACTAGCTCAGTGAGGAGAGTGAGAAACCCCAGGTCAGGGGGAAGGAGTGGGCCTGGCGGTCCCGGGACCTCTGCTGCAGGCCCAGGCCTGCCAACGGTCAGCCGTGTTGCCTCGGCCAAGCCACTAACATTGCAGCCTCAATCTCATCATCTGAAAATAAGGCAACTTGGACAGATGATCTTTAAAGTTGAAAATTCTCTGAATCTGATCTAAGGAGGTCTTATCATTCAGCTTTGGCTCTCTGAGAAGGAAAGTACAGGGCTTTAAATGGGATGAGAGTCAGGGAATAGCATAACATATAAAAAATGGTCCTTATTGTCCTCCTTTTTTATGATAATTTTTTTCTCAGTTGATGTAATAGTTGGCTTTTTTTAAAGTTTCCCCCTAAAAAGTCCAGATGCTATGATTTCATCAACCACAAACAAATGGGGCAGGGCTGGTGAGGTCCTGGGAAAATGAATATAATTCCTGGAAAACAAAGTTTATATCCTAACTAGCTGTCCCAAAAGGACTAGATGGACTCATACCCATTAGCACTCTGAAACCAAACGAATTCATGATGGATTGTGAATTTTCCACCTAGCTTAGTACTGTGTTTAAGTTATTAGCACCAGATCACTTACATTAACTTATCTTGCTCTTGGATTTTTATGTGAGGTATCAATCAACTGTGATTATTCTTTTTCTGGGTCCATAGAGAGCACGTTTGGCCACTGACGTGATGACTATATACCAAGCGACACACTGCTTTCAAATATTCTACTCTTTTCCAGCCAAAAATCAATCTAAAGATTATAAGCTAAATCAGCCATTCTTTTCTATTCTTGGCAGTAATTCAAAAGTACAATTTCTCTCACAGTTCAGGATACGAGTATCTTTTCATAAATAATTATCTGCATGTAAAAATGGCTAAACACATGGAGTCAGAAGTGATATTGAGCTTACCAATCTATTTTCCTCAGGTACTTTAACGCATTTTTCTTGAATCATATTATGCTTTAAAGTATATGTTGGAGACAAATAGACCATGTTACAGTTACAATACAGAAAACCAAGAACTAAAGACCTACTATGAAAGTGGTACCATTTAATGCAGTAAGTACTAACAAGAGTTCTGTAATAATATATAACTGAAGGAAGGGCCACCTCTACTAAAAGTTTATTTTGCACAAATTTTTAATATAGTGATGTTTTAAAAATACTTAATGACCAAAATGGCCCATGCATCAACCAATGCTGAGAAGTGGGTCTGGGGGTAGTAGCAACAGGGGGCTGAGGGCAGCAGCTATGTGTTAACTTGTGTTTCCCATTTTAATAGTATGACAGTCGATATAAACACATTTACAACAGACAGGGTGAATACCAGATCCAGCTATAAATCTGAGAAACTTCCAGAGACAAGGGTCATGAGGGATCGATAGGTGTGTAGAAATAAAATCCCAATACTACTATATAATCCCCAATAAGGCTCAATCATGCTCTTTACTTGGCATGTCTTTGCTGCCCAGTAACCCCCTCGTTAATCCCTGTGTTCAAGGCATCATCACATGCCAGAAAGTTTTCTCACCGTTTCCTTTACCCCCGCTCTCCATCCCCACCCCAAACTGGGCTCAATGTCTACCCCTATAGTGCCAATACATCCTCTATCACAGCACTTGCAATTACAGTAAATCGTATTTTCCCCCTGTCCCACTCCCTCAGTTCTAAGAATCCCCACTACTGAGAAGCAGAGAATGGATCTGTCTTGTGTTCTACTTTGCCTCTGGAATGAAGCAGACCCTCAGTGAATATTTGCAGAAGGAATAAATCACCTAGAATGCTTTTAACAGTTCAAACTTCCAGGTTCCACCCCTAAATATTCTGATGCATTTTTAGCAAGTCGAAAAAGTGGTTCTCATGTAAATGACCCCAGAAATCTTTTTATTCCTAGAACCTAGGTCTGCTATATTTAGCATTTCATTAAATTTTTCAACCACTTTTACTAATTTGCTAGGGCTGTCAAAAGTAAGCACCACCAGCTGAGTAGTTTACACTACAGAAATTTATTGTCTCTCAGCCTTGGAGGCTTGAATTTTGAAATAGATGTTAGCAGGGTCAGTTCCTTCTAAGGGCTGTGCGTTAAAGATCTGTCCGGTGATTCTCTTCTTGCCTTATGGATGACCATCTTTATGTTCACACGGCATTCTCCCTGTATTCATGTCTTTGCCCAAATTTCTCTGGTTTATAAGGACATCAGTCATAATGGGTTAGAGGCCCACACTATGACCTTATCTCAACTAGTTGCATCTGCAACAACTCTATTTCTAAATAAAGTCACATTCTGAGGTACTGGAGGTTAGAACTTCAACATACGAGACACAGTTCAACCCATAACAGCAACTTTGATTTATTTTACTGCTCAATCCTGTCCTACGAGAGACGTGATGTAATACACCGACTATGTGACGAACTGTGAAGAGGTGTGCTCGTTCTGTTATGTCATGATCGGCCAAAATGAGACGAAGACATTACATGTGTACTTAGATTTACATAAGACCTATGTTCTTTAAAAGTTGGGTGAGTTAAAGTTTTGCTAATTTATATTTTCAAAAACACACAATTTATCTTTTTAAAGTATCTCTTTGAAAAATCCTTTTGTAAAGTTTAGAATCTTTCTGTTAAAATAATTATTCTCTCGTACTGACCTTGAAACTTCAATTTAGATTTTCTCGAGCAGGGTATTTTACACTGCACATATACAATTAGTCTGTGTTGCAAACAGGCAAATTTTCAACAGATATGAGAGACAATTTGGAACCTATTCCTTGAGAGAGTCCCTCTGAATACAAAACAGAGTGCAGACTACAGGCAAATCCATGCAAATGAACTACAGAAAAAAGAGAAGCTTTACAGGAAGTACAATTCATGTACCAAGGATTAAGCTTTGAAGCTGTAGATATAACTAACTAACTAAATAAATAAATCCCTTTCAAGATGGTGGTGGGGGTCCAAATTCCACATTAATCCAAAATATATTGAGAGTTTACAATGTGCTAAAGGCTTTGATTTATATATAAAGGCATAAACCTTGCATTCAAAGAGCTTAGAGTCAAGTTCTAGCGAAGGATATATAATTAAATATCATTGATAAATGCCAGGCCATATGGGTTATCATTGGTAACCATGGTCTCAAGATGCTTTTAATCTTAAATATAGTGTTCCATAATTCCTGTATTTTCTTATTAAATTTACAAGACCTGATTCTTCCTTTCTCCCTTTTTCTTTCCTTACTTCCTTTCACTCTCCCTGCCTCCCTTTTTCCTTTATTTTCATTATTTAATATTATAAATACTAGTCCTATATTTGCTATATACATTAAAAAGTTTTCTAAATTGTCTCTCAATTTTTTCAAGATCTTTTAAAACCAGAGTTTACAATACCATTCTGTTTGTATTCTCTATGAACCAGTTTCTCCATATCATAAAAGAGATAAATAATAGTATCTCCCACAAAGTATCATGTTGAGCTTCAAAAGAGATAAAGATGTCAAGTGCTTAGCATAATAACTGGAACTAAATATCAGTTGAACTGCCCTCTTCTGATTATCAGAGGTCTTGGTTTGTATTCCTTACCATTTTATGTTTTTCTTGCTATTATAAACGATAGCAGATTTGGAAATATTTTGGTAATGGGAGTGTTTGGAATGAAGGGAATGTTATTTTACTGTCATATTGTCATGACTTCATGTAACTGGAAATATTCAAGCACATTAAATGGTTATTTCTAGATGCCTTTCATATTGCATGAACAATTTGCCACATGCTGTTACTTGTGCTTCTATCAGCTTATTTTCACCAATCAAACAAGAATTTATTACATAACCAACTTCCACAGATCACTAAACAATGGAACGCCCGTCTTCAGTATTTTTCAGCCACATTAGAGGAAGTCATCCGATAAACTTTGTTGGATTCTAAGCATGTGAAGTGAGAGGATGAGAATCACAGTACTATTTTGTAGTTGTTCCAAATCACCAAATGTAGTTTTTGATCTTAGCTTTTCCATTACATGTAACCAGATTATGTAATTATAAATCCTTAGAAAATGCTTTTAGCTACAGTAATAACACAACATTCCTACCAAAAAAAAATATGACAATTCCCTTGGCCAAGGTACTTTGACTTATAGGAATTCAATGGTTCTAACAGATTTTGGTAGACAGGCTAATGTGAGTAATTGCTGAATGTTGTAAGTGTACATGTAGTAGTTCCCCCTTATCGATGGGGCATTCATTCCACAGCACCCAGTGGATGCTTGGGAACACATAGTACCAAACCCTATACAGCTTTTTCCTGTACATACACACCTATGATAAAGTTTAGTTTGTAAATTGGGCCTAGTAAGAAATTAACAACAGTAACTAAGAATAAAACAGAACAGTTAAAACAATGTACTGTCTAAAAGTTAATGTGAATGTGGTCTCTCTCTAAATATCTTACTGTACTGTACTTGCCCTTTTTCTTGTGATGCTGTGATGTGATACAGTGCCTACGTGATGACATGAAGTGAGGTGAATGGTGGCGGATCGTTTCGGACTAAGGTTAACTGTGGATACTGAAACTGCAGAAAGTGAAACCACAGATAAGAGGGGACAGCTGTATATCTTATGCAGCATTAATGATACACAGTTTTGAGGATATGTATTCATAGGTTATAACAGTAAAATAAAATGGAGAACTAAAGCAGTTTTTCAGAAGGCCTACACCTCTCTCCATTTGATTGCATTATTTGACTGCATCTTTACTTCCCATTACACATATCAGCTCTTAGAACCATAATGCCATGCAGATCTGTTGACTGTGTATGTAGGACCATAATACTCCTTTGTCCTTTTTTTGAGGAAGATAGTCCAAGGGAAAGAGCCACTTAATATCTTCTCTCTTTCAGGAACTTCTGGGACATGCTTGGAAGAATTATACTGCCATCCTTTTCACCCATGCAGAAAAAATAGAAGCAGCTGGCTTCAGTGAAGATGAATACTTACAAGAAGCCTCTGATGCACTGCTAACCCTACTAAACTCTATTCAGCACAGATACATTTTCCAGTATAAAAAAGGAAACTCACTTAATGAACAAAGAATAAATGTCTTAGAAAGAATCATGGAATTTATAAAAGAAAATTGTTACCAAGTTCTTACCTTTAAATAAAATTTAGATAAAAAGAAAAAAGCATTAGGTTTTAATGTCAGAAATCTGGTTTCAAAAGTGCCTTTGTGGGAATGGGCGTGGACCATGAGAATCCCAACACCCTGCCAGGGAGGGTGTATAGTCACATAACCACTGTGGAAATGACCCAGATATTCATTAACAGTAGCATGGAGAAGCAAAGTGTGGATTTCACACAATGGAATGTTACGTGGTAATGGGAATGAACAAACTACAACTGCATGTGACAGTTTCAATGAATTGCCCAAACATAATGTTGAAAGCAAGAAGCCGAACATGCTCCATAAATGTAACAGACTTCATTTTCAACATTTGAGTATCTTTTCCCTATCATCGTCTGTCATCAACTGGTGTTTTCATCTTAAAACATCTATCCCTAACAACAGTTTGATAAATGTCTTACTTCATGTTCATTTTCCAGATTACTGCTGAGTTGGAGCATCTTTTTCTATAGGCACGTTGGTCATTTAGATTGGCTTTTCTATGAATTGCCCTTCACATTTTTGTCCTTTTTGTCATTTTCCTACTGGCTTACTTCTCACAAAGATTCTTTGGTTGATCAAAACTTTAGACAGGCTCCCAAACTCCTCTTGGGCCATCTGTGCTTCGTAAAATATAGTTTTAACAAGAATTCTGTTAAATCAGTTGAATCAGAATCCTGCATCTTCATTTTTCTGATCAAGTTCTTCAGATGTCTGATTATCCTGGCCTGGCTTCAGCAAAGATTCCATTAGGTCTTCCATTCCAAAGATTCCATTGGCCAGACTATCCTTGACCCCTGTTGCTTCCTCTTAGTAATTGTACATCCACAGATCCACACCCTGCTCCTTGCCTATAAATTCCCTCTTGCCCATACTGTATAGAGAGTTGGGCCCAATCTCTCTCCCCACTGTAAAATCCCATTGTGGTTCCTATGTATCTCGAGGGACCTAAATTACCATCAGGTCTGCCTTACCAACTTGAACATGTAACACTATTTTCTTAAATACCTCACACCTGGCAAACTAGAAGAGCTCTATATTGTATATAATAAGCCCTCTGTGCTTTATGATACATTTTTTCAATTCTATGACTTATCCTTTCATTTTAATAATTTTTGCCAAATTAGTGTATTTCTTAGTCATATATTTCTATGTATTTTAGTTTAATTTCTTTTCAGAAGTGTAACCAATTGTATTTGCTCTATTTATCAAATAATTCAACCTGTTCCTACTGAAGGTAGACAAAAGTGTGTGTGTGTGTATATATATATACACACACACACACACACATATATATATGTAGAGAGAGCGAGAGGGAGAGATATCTCCTTTATTTCTGGATCTATGCTGGATTCTTAATTCCTTTCCATTATCAGTTTTACTTGTGGTGCTGACAATACCATAATAATTTAAATGATTTTATATCATTGCTTAATATCTAAAAGAACTAGTTTCCCTTGTTTTTCTTTTTTTCAAAATATTTTCTGGCTACTTTCAGGCATTCATTTGTATATATATTCCCAGATCTTTTTTCCTAATTTCAAAAGTTTCTTTTGTAGTGTTTTTATGATATGTGACATTTTTGTGGTATAAAATCCTTCCATGCAAACATACAGGGCATTTCTCCATCTTACTTTATTTTACATTACTGCATTTCTTGCATTTTTTTCTTTTCCTTAGTTTTGATATGATAAAGTTTCTATTAACTTTTTTCTTCATCATAATTTGAAAGTTCTAATTCATGTCCATCAAGGATCATTCCCTTTCTCCTGAATTCAGAATCAAGTGCATATTTCTCTACTCTTTGATAACAAGGTAGCAACTATTTCCTTAACCAAGACCGTTCATTCCCCACTGCATCATCCCCTGAACTATAAAATAAGACCCTAGAATACTCTCATCTCCTCCCTATCCTTTTCTCCTTCCCATCCTCCTTAGGAAAGAGGTCTTTGGAACACTTTTCCTTTCCCCGTATTACCAGATTTTGCTAAGATAATTAATTAAATAATTTAAGACTTGCCCTTCTTGCCAATCTTGTCCCTTCTGTTTTAAAAGTCTTCTTTTACCATTTACCTTGACCATACCTGGTAGGTTGTCATTATCTCTATTAAGTTAATATACAAATACTGGAAAGTCTAGTCCTCATCCTTGTTTTCTCTTTATCTCCCCACCATCATTTTTGTTACTGTATTTTCCCAACATACTCTGAATTCTAGCATGGTAGAGTTCTAGTATAGTATCCAAAAGGCAATTAAATTTGAGATATGCTCTTTGATACACCATTCTGCAATAGCAACCCTAGCTCCTCATAATAATCAGCATAGTGGATGTGGGGAAGTGATTTGCTGGTTGGTAATGGAATAGTTGAATCATAAGAATGGTGATGCATTGAAGTGTGTATCTGTGCTGTGTTCCACATGAAGCTGGGTTGAACAGCTTTCTCAGGACGACCGTGTATCCATTGGATAACCTCACCATTACTGGAGATAATTACAACTTGCAACTGAAGACCCATGAGACCAGAATTAGATCTAGGTAAAATAAATGTCCCCAAAAGTTCACCTGCAGTATCATGACATGAGAGTCTATAATTTGCAATCTTTCCTCATGTCCCTCCAGATATCCTATCTGTTCTTACCTGGAACACAAAATTCTCTACTAAATTTTATATTTGACTTTGGGCAGTAGGCACACAATGCAATATACAAACTGTGTATCACAGAAATGTATACTTGAAACATATATTCTTATTAACCAATGTCATCCTAATAAATTTTAAAAAATGAAAGCAAATGTATATTTAGAAGTGTTTTCTCTAGCTGGTGTGGCTCAGTGGATTGAGCACCAGACTGTGAACCAAAGGGTCATGGTTTGATTTCCAGTCAGGGCACATGCCTGGGTTGCAGGCCAGGTCCCCAGTAGGGGGCAGTCAAGAGGCAACCACAAACTGTTGTTTATCTCTCTCTCTCCCTTCCTCTCCCTAAAAATAAAGACATAAAACCTTTTAAAAAAGTGTTTTGAATATTTTACTTAGAGAACTGGAAGATAATACACAATGTTTTTGTGCAGCTATGGTTAGTCTCATTAAGTATGTATCATCTTGGGGTATTAATTCATTCCTAATACCAGGTCTATTCTTCTAGATGTACTACCTCAATTAACAATCTCAGATTTTTTTTGATACATTTATCTATATACTGCCTTATTTTAATAACAAATTTGCTTATTCTATTGATTTTCAGGCATATCAAAATTCTTTTTAAAAGGTTGTTATTTAATGTTAATAGTGGCATTGCTATTTCCAAGATTCTCAAGCTTAAAAAATAAGTCTCTTTTCATGAACATTTGAAATTCTTGTTTTCAATGCACATGCAATTTTAAGAGAAAAATGTTATCCTTTCATATGAAAATGGAAGGCTATGAAAAAGTTATTTCTAAAAAATCATTCTCTTTTGCTAAACTTATTAAAAGTGACTTTTAGTTTGCATTTTTCATTAATCTTTTTCAAAGAGAAATCAAACCGTTGTGTTGATCTGGATGAGTCATGCACCATGCTTTCCAAATTCCCCAGGTGTGAAAAGTTGAGTAGGTTTTAAGTTAACAAGTATCAGCCAAATATGTAATTTTAGGACTGAAAAGTTAAGGGGCTACATATATTGTGAGCCATTTCTCTACTGGGATATATGATATTCTAATGAAGCAATTTACAAAAACAAATGTAAAACTTTGTCAGAGCAGTCTTGACATGAAGGATTGTCACATAAATGCCACAGTAGAAATAAGCAGACATTAATAATAGCTATTTGAACAATTCTGTAGGCATTCATTATGTAACAATGGGAAAGGCAAGAATAGCTAACCCCTTCATTAGAAAGGACTACTTTTTTCTTTCAATTACTGAGCGAGCCCTGGGCTTGTTTTTGCTGCTGTTCCTGAGCATAACAGCCTGCCAGATAAGAAACGATGATGATGAAGACAGAAAACACTCATATTTTACTCAAAACCCAGAGAATTGGGAATAGTGTGTGTTAGGATGGGAGTGAGAGTAAGAGAGAAGGAAAAAAACCCCACAAGGGCATACATAAGGGTGAAATAATACAACATACAGTTATTAATTTACACTCTGAAATTCCACATGGCTCACTTTCAAATCGACAATTATTTCATTGTTTAATTTAGGTTCTTTCTTGCAATTTTTTTTGTAATTATACTCCTATGAATTATCTCTACTAAGACCTATGTAAAGGAAAAACCATAATTGTAAAAAGTCCAATAAGAAAGAATGGGTAAGTCACTATTTTCCATTCCAACAAGTTGGTACATGAAGATCCAGTTTTGTATAGAGGCATATTAGGCACCAGCAACCATCCTTCTTTTCATTATTATTGCAAATTTCAGGGTTATTATCCAAGTGGTACTGCAAATGCGATATAACTAAAGAGTTGTTTCTGGTTAAAATATCTATTTTGCCTGCCTGTATATCCATCCATCCATCCATCCATCCACCCACCCACCCACCCATCCATCTTTCTACCTCCCTATCTGGAACTTAGTGACTTCCCTCACAGGCCAGCATTTGGGATGAACTGTTATTACAGGAACAGTGTGTCCTTAACAACAGTATACAATTCGAAGAATCAGGGCATTTGCCTCTAGAAAGACAACTGCTGCCAGCAGAAGCAGAGGCAGCAGCAGCCTGGTTCTGCCAAGTAATTCTTCTGAGAACTTCAGCAGCAAAAAGAAAAAAAAAAGATTAATTCTCATTGCAAAGACTCCAAAGGAGTGTTTAGTGATCTCATGGCTTCTCTTAGAGTCTCTTAATATTCCACTGAAGAAGCTACCCTAGTCTCCTTACATGAATTATTAGAGCTTAGGTTCTTTTCAAATCACTATCTTTCCCTACAGTTTAAATGAAAGAAAAGTTTAACTTCTCATTCAAATAAAAGAAACCATATGCTATTTAACTGACATGGAACAAAGTGTATTATAATACAGAAGAGCACAGAAATTACTAAGAATTGGAAGATGTACGTTTCTAACAGAAGCTAGTTCTATTTTAGCACAAGCCATTTATTTAACTTTTCTGTTAATTCTTTGGGGTTACATGCCTGGTCTACCTTTAGAGAGTTAAGAAATTGGTAAGCCTTGTGAAAGTACTTCGTTGGTTATAAAGCATTAAATATCTTAATAATTCTACAGTAAAATTAATGAAAGTAGACAGTAATATATCCCCATAACTTTTGAGAAAATGGCATAGTTATTTTTTAACTAAAATTTTGAAGGGTAAAGCTTTCTCCACAAAACAGCACTTTGCAACATTATTCATAGTTGGGTTGCATTAACTTGCCTCACCAATTTATTTTGTATGATGGTAATAAAGTTTTAGATTCCATGCTACTGCACAGCACCCAGAACCAAGACTTATGTCACAATAGCTAAGGTACACAGTTAATGTTGTGCACTGCTGATATTTTTACACTTTTAAAAGTACAACATAAAATTTCCCTGGAAAATTAAGGATGTATACTTTTACCCCTTTAATGCCCCTATTATAAGCAATAATGAGGTGCTTCCTTACCCACCAAAAAATTGAAAAGGGCTTCTTCTATTTGTGTTAAAAACACACGTTAAAAACATTGTCTTGCTAGTCTAAAAATATTGCAAAACTATTTTAGACTTTTATCAATAATATTAAACCAGTGAAAGAACATCGATGAATAGAGCTGGCCAGCATCTAAATATCTAACAAATGGGTATCAGTGGGAATGCAGAGAATGTTTCAGTACTGAACATCTCCAGCGAGGAAGAGATATTACACCTGGTATAGAGGAAGCATCAGGCCTGTTGAAAGACAGGGTCCCAACCTATATGTAATACTCCTTAAGATCCTCTGTTCAATTTATATACATCAAGTAATCTTCTCAACAAGAATTCAACTTCTCAGGATATACATTCAAAAATACTTGTTTTCTGGAAAGGAACATCCCTATCATAAACGTATGTCAATGTAATATACATCTATTATATTCCAGGCATTGTTTTAAGTACTGTTGGGTACTAACTCACACAATCTCCACAACTCTATGAAGTAAGTGCTATTATCACACCCATTGGCAGATGAGGGGCTTAAGGTATATAGAGGCTGAACAATTACACAAGGTCACATAGGCAGTTCAGTCACATAGCTAAGAATGAAATCTGGGTAGTCTGGCCTCAAAACCAATAATACTTGGCTCCATAAATTTCTTATCACCTACAAATGCAGACTTCTGGACCTGAAAAGCTAAGGCCCAGACACCTGGACCTGGTTAAACTCATTAACGTTGCTCTATGAGGCCCTCTCTATACCTTCTATCTTGATGACATACTTTCTACTAAACTTCTGTGAATTACTTTGAGTATTTTGTAAATAGTCTAAATGGGAATTTACATTATTTCTTAAAATAAAAAACAAAGTATCTGTTTGGTGGGCACTTAAAGTTCTTACAACTGTAGAGCAACGTTCTTAACAGAAGAAGGGCAGAAAGGATTTTCCAATTTTTATATTAAAATCATTATGTCCTGAAAATGACTCATCTCAAAAAGAACACATGGAATTTCTAAATATAAGAAAAGTTAATACTCCCAAAATTCATGTGTGATAGTGGGTCAACCTGGATGCGAAATTATCTTGGGATAAGGTCAGGTTTTTGCTCTGGTTTAGTTTACATATGTAAATAGATGTCAACAGGCACCAACTGTTTAGTCTGTGACCCAACGCTATCTCCTATTTTTACAATCCTTAAAGGACTACCATTCAAAAGCCAGAAGCATTATGTCCAGTTCACCAACAATACCATTTTTGTTGTTGCTCATTCCAGAAGAGCTCTATCATTCCAGCAACACAAATAAAACAGAATTAAGTTTTCTTAAAAAATAATGACTGGCCCTGGCCAGTGTGGCTTGGTTGGCTGCAGCGTCATCCTGTGCACCGAAAGGTGGCGGGGTAGATGCCTCGTATGAGCAAATGCTTAGGTTGTAGGTTCAGTCCCTGGGTGCATATGGGAAGCAACCAATGAATACTTCTCTCTCTCTCTAAAAATCAATAAATATATCCTCCAGCGTGGATTAAAATGAATAAATAAATAATGACTGAATGGGGCTAAATTGACAAGTTCACTAAGTAATGTTTTCTTTGTAACTTGAAGAATTTGGAATAAATATTTCATTTTCTTCCATATTTATTTTGGAATACATAAATATAAAACAACCAAGTAGTTAAAATATCCTTTAAACTACATTAAAATTATTTAAAAAAATTTCATATAATTGGGAAAAATTAGAAAAGACAGAATCACAAAAGACTTTGTCACACTCTTTATTCCCAAAAGAATAATGGATCTGCAGAACAAAATAACTTTGGAAATTAACCTGTACTTAGTTATCAAAATGTGTTAATGATACTCTGTTAATAAATACTCAGTTTTCCAGAAAGATAATCAAATTCTATTATGGTATCATTTCCTGGCCAACAAGAACTCCATGGCCTTAAATAAATGAACTTGACTTGTACCTTTTATAGCTCAGCATGTAGGGTTGTTGTAAAATTTTGTTTTTCCTCTCATTTTTGGAGGCATAAAGAGCTATGGTGCAAGAATTTTGACTGTGAGACTTTTCTTTTGAACAACATCTATACTTCTACCTCCACAGATGCACCTCTTTTTGGGTAGGCCAAATGAGCAGTCATCATCATCTCAAGGCTGATAAAATTGAAGCTAATGATTCAAGTTAATTTTCATTGTTCCTAGAATATCTAGGTGAGTGGAAATAGGCATCTGATGCCTTAATGTATATTAAGGTTTTGGCTGCCAGTTCCTTTAATACCTTGACAATATGATGGTTCATGAAAAAGCAAAATATAGCAATCTCAAGTGCTCTTCTAAAGATAATAAGCTATAAGCAATGTTTTGTTAGGTACCCACGGAATCTTTAAAGTCAGCTGGAGTGAAAAAAATAGAGTGCTGCTTTTCCAGTCAATTTATTGGAAACTACACTGGCAACACTTTGCAATGTGTTCATATTTTATAGTCAAAGTTTATTACTAATTACTTTGCTAAATAAAATGAAAAGTTCAAAACGCAGTTGGAAATTTCTTTTTAAAAAGTTTGGGTTGCTTTGGCAAAGAATAGCAATAATGTTCAAATGTCACGTGTCTTAGCTTTTATGATGTTTGACTCTCTGGAATCAAAAGTTGTTCATTTTCAATATTACAATATGACTAGTTGATAAACATTATACAAATTCTAACTTGTCATTTTTGAAGAGAGGACCTTTATAACACAGACACACTATATACTAAAAACCCAAGTTCTTGAAATTTCATGCATCATGTGCCTACAAATAAACTAAATGTTAACCTAGTTCAAATCATCTAGAAATGCATAAAGGGAAAACAATCTGCTAACATCCCTGATAAAAAATAAATCATCACAAAACATAGGACATTTCCTCCCTACATTATAAAGGATCAAAAATCACAGGTAAAAATATAGTGTTTTTCTAATCAATTGAAACAACATACACAAGGTAAAAGACTAATAGTCTAGAAGAGAAATAACACAAAAATGAGCCACTTAGGTTTTAGGTATAAATGACAAATGTATTTCTTTTTATTGTTATTAAAATTCTTTCTAATGTATTTTAGTAACTGAAGCATTTTAATTTAATTTTATTTTATTCCACTGTTGGCCATAGTTTGAGCCCTACACACTCCCTTCCCTTTCACCTCAAAGGGAGTTCCTTTGTAAGTAGCCACACACTCTCCATTAGTGTACAGATCCGGCTGGATCTGCTCCCAAATCTTCTTCTTAGGATTCAACTCCTTGTCAGGCTCTCCTGTTGGCGAAAAATAAAATTATATAGCTAACATATTAAATAAACTGCCCATAGACATTTCTAGTGAATTGTCTTGGCAGTACTTCCTGATCTTTAGACCTGATCAGAATTTTAGTATTTACTGTTAACATTTACTTTACTTTTATGATGATAGAAGTTTATATTCTTCATTTGTAAAACACCTTTTCTCATTTCCTTACCAATATTAAAGATATTATTTTCACTGTTATAATAAATATTTTATAAGTAATACAGCTCAATGAATTTATTCTACGAATTTAAAATAAAAATATAAAGTACTCTTTAAAAATTTGCAAGTAATTAGAATATAATTTCCGGTGTTACATTTTTACCTGTGGCAGAAGCAGTGTCTGCTTTACTATATGTTTCATCACACAAAATAAATGGCTAGACTGCTGCTATAAAGCTTAAAGATTTCTTATCAATACTAGAGAATGGCCTAAATGTTGGGGTTATCTAGCTAAATATAACTACTCTGGGTTTCATCTGCTGCCCATTCCATTTGATGAGATGGAAAGAGTCAGAATGGGGTAATACAGACAAAGACTAGCATTTTCTAAGAACAGGAACTTATGCACATGTTGTTGTATGCAATTCACACAACACTGATTCTAATCTTAAATATAAAGAAACTGGGGCTCAGATAAGTTGCTGAAAGTCACACAATCAACAAGTGAAGTCAGGTTCTGACACCAAAGCTGTTGTGCCACTAGTACTGCACCTTGCCTCCTAACAAACGATGCTTTAGAAAATAACATTCTGACGTGTGGCTAATGCCCCATCCCCCCTCTTTATAGTAGCTCAACTATAAAGTTTACAATCAATAAAAGGCAAATGAACTGTAGAACACATTGTCTAGGCTTAAAAACAACCAATATACCAAGCAAGCCTTCTATTTAATGAACGATAAGGAATTAGCCAGCAAAGTTTAATATAAGAACATTTTAATATCTGGGGATATTCAATAATATTTGGAATGAAAAATAAGTTCAAGAAACAATAAAAAATAATGTTATCATTTAAGCATTAGCTTCAGGTGAAAAATAATCATCCTGGGAGTAATAAAAATATTACTGAAGTATAATTCAACACTGATAGAAATAACTTTCTAGATTGCTTTTTAACTGACTCCCATGTTGTAATCTCTTGGAATTACTTTAAAAAGAATCTTTTAAATATTATTGGAACGAATTAAAGTCTATATTCTGATTACATCTTATTATCTAGTGTTTATTCTCTGCTTATACATACATAGGAATAGCAAAACTGAGTGAATTGACTGGCCATGGTAGCTTTATTCTTTATTAGCTCTTCAGAAACTGCCATAAAAGTGGCAGGAACATACAAAAGTGTCCTCTGATATGCAGGTTTTCACGAATGACAGAGGAGTTTATTGAATGACATATTTATAGTAAAGGGATATGCAATGAAATAAAAACTGAAACACTGACTATAAAAGTGAGGATTTCTCTTACTCCTTTAAGAGAATTAGATTGGATATAATAATTAATTTTTATTAATTAAAGAAGAATAAGAAAAAGCAGCAATATATGAAGTATATAAAAGATTTTTATTTTTTGTTTCTAAAGCATTCCTAGTCCAAGAGCATAATCCTACTTTACTTGTGCACAAATCATGTGGGGAAGTGAGCTGCTGTTCAGCGAGACCAGAGTACTAGCCCTGGATTCCTTCCACTCAGAAAGATGTTTCTTAATTGGTAATGAATTAATTTAAGAAGCAGAGTGTCCCAGATTTGTGCAAAAGTTTCTTATAAAGAGCATAGATTGTGCAGTACACTCTTGCTGAAGGCAGACATTAAGTCCTAAGTACAAAGAGCTGTGCTGTGGCAGGATATTAAGCTTCTCAGAATTAGGGAGATACTGAAATGTGTAGAAAATAATGTGCATAATACACAACACATGTAGTGCTTATTATGTGAGAGTCACTGCACTAAGTGTTTTACATATATTTACTTATTTAACTCTCTCAGTATGCTATATAAAAATGATTAATTATCCCCAATTTATAGGTGAGGAAATGAAGGCACAAAAATTACAACTAAGACCTTAAAAAACAAGGCAGGTAGCCAAGTGTTTCAAAAGTTAAACCTCACAAAACACATAGGAAACAGATACCATTCAAAACCCCTTCTCTTTAACAACACCACCACCACCAACACCCTTCTTACAGATGGAAAAGCTGGGGCCAGAGAGGTTCCCAAGTCACTGAGCACTTATGCCATGTGGAGCCAAGATCTGAAAGTTTTATACTTCTTATATAAAACTGTAATAATTTTCAAGGAATAAAGATTTGCACTAAAAATAAATGAAGTAAGAGGAACCCCAAAAGCTTAAACTATCGTCTTTTAGCACACAAGAATCAATACATGTAACACTCTGAATGGAGTTCCTAGACTTTAACAAATCAATAAATGAAGCAATGACTTGGACAACTAGAATCTGAGATTATTATTAAAACCTGTCACATTATAATCACTGAGTATAGATTAGAACTGAAAATCTTGGATGCACTGTTAACTTCTGGCTTACTGAGCATGCTTCTGAATAATATACTATCTGGTAGGTATAAAACTAGTTGAAAAGTTTAAATCACCTCCCACAGAAAACACACCTAATACTTAAAACAATTTCTTTAATGAACTATATTTTTCAGAGAAATCTTTCATCATTCCTGTGTATTATATCTGTCTTCTAAATCTTATTTTTCTAATTTCCTTTCCTTTCTTAACTCACTTCCCCTGCCTCTTTTTGGCATGGCTATGCAAAGAAGGTAAGTGATGATATCAACAAAAATTTTTCAAGCTAAAAAGTGCAGAGCCTCTGAAATTGTCAAACCCGGCCAATAATCACCATTTGGAAATGGTTATGCATACTGTAAGAGAACTAATCATTTAGAGATTATTTTAAGCCAAGTCATTCTAAACAAAACACATAGGGAATAAGAACTAGTTCAAGATGAGTTTGTACAGATGTGAAAAGCTATGACCACCGTCTCCACATTCTCAGCATTGAAAACCTACAAAAAGCAGTAACTACAAATTCAAGAGTCCCAAGCATTCACACATCTGAAATAGGAACCAGAGACTTCATTTAAATTGGGCCATTCATTATTTTGCACAGAATGCTCACTGATCATCCGCTTCTTTATGATATCTACCACAGCCATTAAAAGACTGGCACTAACTCAATTAATTTATGTTTGATTAACTGAGTTTTGAAATATAATAATTATAACTATTGCCACTTGTGGCACAAAAACTAAAGCATAACTTGGCAAATAAGGGTTAATGAATTTTACAAAGCTAATCAACAGGAGAAAGTGGTCTGGTGATTGATAAGAATGATCTTGCGATAATGAAAGCAGATACTCAGGCCTGTTCTCAAATATTGGTTTTTTGGTGTTTTTTTTTTTGACTTTTACTAGTATGTTACTTTTCATTTACTCATTAACCAATTTACTGAGCTCCTACTCTATGCCAGGTATTTTTCTAGATGATAGGAATATAGCAGTGAATAAGAATAAAAAAGAAAAATATTGATGTCATGACAGTTACATATCTGTGTGAACAGACATTAAATAATGCACAGTGCATTAGATGATGTTTTGGAGAGAAACAAAATAAAGATGTTATTTGAAAGATCTGAACAGGATAAGTAATGGAGCTATCTCAGGAAAGAGCCAGTGGCTCAACTGGAGTGACTGAGGAAGAGTTAAGAGTACGTGCAGTGAGTGAGGTAGCGGGAAGCCACTGGAAGAAGGCAGGCTTGTACTCTGGGTCAAATGGAAAGCTTTTGACAAAGTAGTAATATAATCTGACCTAAATCACTGTGCCTACTATAACTGAAAACAGAAGAAGGGCAAGGGCAAAAGCAGGGAGATCAGTCAGAAAGCTTTGCAATTCTCTAGGTAAGGGATGTTGGTGCCAAGACCAAAGTTGTGGGTGAGATAATAAGAACGATTCTGGACATGTTCAGAAGGTACACCCACTGTCATTTTCAGAAGGAGAAACTGCATGAGAAAATACAGAGCAGTTGAAAGAATGGAATTCCAGTTGGATGACATGGAAATTTACTAAGGAAAAAGGGCACTCTAGGGGGAAGACTGGGATGTGTATTCTCCCTTTGGACATGTTAGTGAAGTCTAGTAGGTAGCTAGATAAGTGACTAGATAAAACAGCCAGGGATTAAAGTGGGAAAGAGGAGAAGACAAGAAAAGAGAAGAGGTCAAGTGTGGAAAGAAAAAGAAGAAAAAGAAGAAGTGAAGGACCAGGGTCTGGGTACACCAATGTTAAGAGGTCATAGAGGTAAGGAAGAATCGGCAAAGGAGAATGAGAAGGGCAGCTGGTAAAGCAGGAAGACTACCAGGAAGGAGTGATGCCAGATGTCAAGTTAATTAAGAAAAGGACTGAGGAGAAGCCATGGGTATTTAGCTAGAGAGTACATTAGGGATCTCGACCACAGAAGTTCTGGTGGAACAGAGCAGATGGAAAACTAACTGAAATGGGTTTTAGAGAGAAGAATCAAATACAGACAAGCTTTTTTGTCTTTTAAAGAATAAATGGATACAAAGGTGAAACACTCTTGCATATCACACAGGCTTTCTGATGAACCATTAATTTACGTTTATTAATAAGACTCAGTGACTCAGTATCAGTAGAACTAATTATGGTCTTAGAAGTTAAAATTCTGAATGCAAACTTTCATTTATTTTTAGAGCAAAATCAGTGCATTTTCCACAAAAGGCTGTTGTTGCCTTTGTCTCCTAGCTAAAATATTATTTTCAGGTTAGTTTTGCTTGGTGCTTTAGGGACCAGTTATACATTAAATACTAAAATTTATAGCTTCACACATTTAGGATTAAAAAAAGTATGGAGTGGGGACAGTTTTTAGCCATTGTTATAAAAATATTACTTGGCATCTTCTAAAACTCGATGGAAGTTTTCGGTTCTGTAGTTAGAGAAAAAAAACTGTTAAGTGTAAAAACCTTTTTAAGGCCAAACAGCAATGCAAAGGTTTGAACCCCAACTGCAATTTCTATACCATACTTAATATATATATATCATGAAACGTAAATCTCTAGACACTGAGCACATTAAGTGAACATCAAAATGTACTAGCAGACACCTTAAGCTTTAAAATGCAAACAGATGCACTGATGAATCATGGCTCTCTCTGGAAAAAGAAAAAAAATAAAACTAATGGTGTGTTGTGTAGAATTAACTGTGATTTCCTTTCAGATTAACTGCTACAGAAGCAGTAACTGATGTGGAGCCATGAGGAAGATAAATATTAACAGACCTCATGTCTCAAAATTTATCAGTTATTTAATGCTGTTTGGCTTGGGTAAGCCTATTATAAATGATAAAACAATAGTTCAAGGGTGAGGCTGGGGGAGGGAGAGAAGTGGGAGAAAAGTGGGAATTGTAATAGCTTAAACAATAAAATAATAATAATAATAGAAAATAATTCAAGCAACCTCATGGGCCATTTTAAAGTTAGGTTTTCCCTTCTTTCACTTGAAAAAGAAATTTTTTGGTACTGTCTCTACATATTCAAGTACTAAGGCACAAGGGGAAACTATACACTTAGAAGAAATATCAGTCTTTGGAAAAATGTAAATATAAACACACAGAAAGCCAAACTCAGGGACTAAAGAATATGGTAAAGGCAAAAAATCCATATAGAGCTATTATCATCTAATGCTAAATCACTAAGTAAAATTTTCTGTCAATTTACTTAACAGAAACATCCAGATAATAACAAGTGACTTAACTGCTGAAATATTTACCTGCTAATTCTATAAGGTAAGGGAATGAAAGCTGTCATAGAATAAAAGAACTATATACTTTCATTAATTAATACAGACTATTTCATTCACCGCAAGCAACATCAACAAACAAAATGTACTCTTTAATCCTTCTACTTACTCTACATATCCTTAAACAAGTACCTAAATTGTGTCAGGCCTCAGTTTATAAATCTATAAAATAGTGGGTTAAAGTAGACTACTTATTCCATTTCTAAACATGATACACTACAATTTACATCAAAAACTTAAAAAATGTACTAAATCTTAAGTATTTAAATAAAAAAGAAGTCAAATGTTAATCTGGAAAGGTAAACCAGTATTTATTTATTTTTTTTCCCCACTGCATGATGAATATTAAAGGAAAAGCTCACCTTTATTGTTTTCTATTCCAATTTAGTGAATGAGACTTCTAAATAGAATTTCAGGTGTCAGGTACATACATGATTGCACCTACTCCCAAATCTGAGTTTTAGGGAAGTGCTTGATACTGTGATAAAAGAGTGGTGATCATATGCTACTAGAATCTAAAATCATCATGCTCCTTTGAGAAATTATTTAGACTGGGATTTTCCCAAAATCCAATTTACCAAAAAAGCACAGACCATTATGGTTTCAAATCTGCCAAGGTTCAAGACATACACAGGCATTCAAAGTCACAAATACTTGTTAAACAAACCTTGTATTTTTTTTAGATTACTCTAGTTTTTATTTGGGGAGAGCTTAGTTTCAAGGAAATTAACCTATGCTTTCATCCACATTTTCTATGTTGTTTCCAATGTTAAAATTCTTAATATCCTACTATTTCATGAAACATAATTAACATAGGATTAATAAAACAGGCCTACATAATTACATCAGCCTGGCTATTACATTAAAACTCAGCTCTTTCTACAAACATGTTTCCAAGTCAATTCTGATTTTTAAACCTCATTCTGCTTGTTAACCTTATTTCTGATTTTCCCATTATTCTAGTCAAGTAAATATACTTTAAATAAAATATAGTCTGTTAATTTATAACTGTTCTCCTATAAGGTAGGTCCTCCCTCTTCAATGAAAGAAAAATTTATTCTACATCTACCAAGCATCTTTTCTGCTTCCAAGACCTATTTCAAGAAACTTTTTCATGCATTATAAAGCTTGGTCTGTCTCAGGAGCATTTTACTGGACAAAACAAGCAATATGAAATGAAACTCTCCCCCGACTTTTAAAGATTTTATTTATTTAATTTTAGAGAGAGGGAGGGAAACATCAATGTGTGGTTGCCTCTCACGTGCCCCCTACTGGGGACCTGGCCCACAACCCAGGCATGTGCCTCGCCTGGGAATCGAACCAGCAACCCTTTGGTTCACAGGCTGGCATTCAATCCACAGAGCCTCACCATCCAGGGCAAAACTACCTTTAAATTATTAAAATAAATACGAATTTTAACTTAGAAATTTTCTCTATGTCCTAAAGTCAAGTAAGAGCATATGTAAACATACTATTAGGTGAACTTTGAGGATTATATGCTATTCTCCCATGTCTGAATTTTTCTTCATATTTCTGTGTTGCATTCTGAGATAATCTATAACTTAAATGATTTTGCAGCACATTAGTTTCTTTTATACCCATATCATACTCTTTTGGTGTCTAGGGATTACATTTAGTATTTTATCTAAAGCAAAAACTATCTCTGGTGTTTTATGTAATTTGTACATTCATGGGAAAGGGGATGTTTAGATGTTTGAGCTTAATATGCCATTTTGAGCTGATAGCAATAATCTCAAAAATCATGGTCACTTAATGTAAGGGACTGTGAATCATACACAGGATTGAGTTTATACTTAAACACTACAAGCATCACTTTGTGAACAATAATTCCCACACAATTTTAAACAAAACTAATAAATACTTACCAGGAAAAGCATCAAAAGTAATTCTGTCTCCAGGAACAGACCCATTAGGAGGTGCCAAGATTTCAACTTTCTCTGGTGAACTAGCACACATCACCATCGCTTGAGATAGTACTCCCCTCATCTTTGCAGGTTTTAGATTACAAAGTAAAATCACCATACGATTCTGCATCTGTGTGAAAAACAGGTGATTAAGATGTATAGAATTTGGAGTGATCAAGAGTATATCAAGGTACATCTAATATGCTATGTATCAAATGTTCTATTTTTGAAGATGTATCATTATCACTTTGTATCTCAAATTTTTTACTGCTGTTATAAAGCCTTATAGGAAGATGAAAAAAGTCTCAATTCTACAATGACTGACTAAAGAAAAAACAAGATAGTTTAAGGGATCTCTGAGTAAATATCAAAAACACACTAACATTTTCATTATGGGGATTCCAGAAAGAGAGGAGAAAAAAAAGGTCAGAGAACTGATTTGTAAAAATAATGGCTGAAAACCTTTGCTAGTCCAGGGTAGGAAATAGATATCCACGCCCACAGAGTTCCAAACAAGTTGAAAGACCCACACAAAAACATATTACAATTAAACTGGCTAAAGTTAAAAATAGAGTCTTGAAAGCAGCAAGAGGAAAAGTAGTCACATACAAAGAAAACACCATAAGGCTATAAGCAGATTTCTCCACAGAAACTTTGCAGGCCAGAAGGGAGTGGAGTGCTGGAAGGAAGAAATCTACAACCTAGAATACTCTACCATAAAATGTTATCATTCAGAATTGAAAGATAAAACGTTTCCCAGGCAAGCAAAAAAAAAAAAAAAAAAAAAATCATCCTAATAAAACAAAAAGATCTAAGTCAAAAACAGTGTGGAGAGGGCAGTAAAAACAGAATTTTTAGACTGCCTTAAACCTAAAATAGAGGGTTTTTTTTAGAATGCCTTGAACTGAACTGCCTATCAACTTAAAATAGACTGCTATAGATTGCTATCTATGGGTAACAACTAACCAAATATACAAAAGATACACTAAAAATAGGGAGAAAGAAATCCAAATATAATACTAAAGAAAACCAGCAAATCACAAGGGAAGAAACCAAGAGAAGAACAGAGAAGTACAAAAACAACCAAAAAACAATGAATAAGATGGAAATAAGTACATGCCTATCAATAATTACTTAAAATATAAATGAATTAAATGCCTCAATAAAAAGACACAGGGTGGCTAAATGAAATAAAGAACAAGACCCATTAGTATACTATCCATAACAGATTCACCTCAGCTCAAGAGAAACACAGACCATCAGAAAAAGAGATGAAAAAAAAAAAAACCTGGGGTACCAATATTCCTATCAGAGAAAATACACTGTAAAAAAAAAAGACAAAGAATGGCATAACATAATGATAATGGAGTTAATATAAGAGGTGGATATAACATTTGTAAATATTTACATACCCAACATAAGAGCACCTAAATATCTTAAGCAAATATTAACGGGCATAGAGGCTGCCAGTCAAGATGAAGTTGTAAGTAAACACGGCTTGCCTCCTCCCATAACCACAGCAAAAATTACAACTAAACTACAAAACAACCATCACCCAGAATCCTCAGAAAAATCAAGGTGCATGAAAGTCAGACAGCCAAGGATTAAAGAAATCACATTCATTCAAACAAGTGGGGGGGTGCACAGACATGGAACAGGTGGTCCCACACCCACATCTGGTAGATAAAAATCAGGAGGGATATCTCAGGAGAAAGGGATCCCAGACCCACACCAGGCTCCCATGCCTAGGGTTCCAGTGCCAAAAAGATAATCCCCATAACTTCCAGTGGGGGATGGCTTCTTCCTAGACAAAAGTACAGAGGACTGTCAGCGGTCATTGTCCCTTTTCTGAGCACTCTCCCACACAGAACCACAGAGCAGTTATACCATATCTGAGACTTCATCAACACGCTTCATATAGGTGGCTCTGCCCAGGTGATTACCTGAGGCTCCACCCTATCAAACTTATGTGTGTGCTTTTCTACATTAGGCCGTGCCATCAAGACACCTAGTCAAAGCAGCTCTACCTAATACATAGAAACAAATACAGGGAGGCTACCAAAATGAGGAGACAACAGAAATATGGCTGAAACAAAGCAACAGATCAAAACTACAGAAAAAGAAAAAAACAAAATGGAGATAAGCAAACTATCAAATGAAGGGTTCAAAACAACAGTTATTAGGAACTCATTGGGTACTTCAAAAACATAAAAAAGACACAGGCAGAAATCAAGTTTACACTACGTGAAATAAAGAAAAATCTACAAGGAACTAACAGTGGAGTGGAGGAAACCAAGAATCAAATCAATGATTTGGAACATAAAGAAGCAAAAAACAGCCAATCAGATTAAGAAGAAAAAAGAATCCAAAAAAGTGAGGACAGGCTAAAGAGCCTCTAGGACAACTTCAAGAAATCCAATATTCGCATCATAGGGGTGCCAGAAGGAGAAAAGAAAGTGCAAGATTTGAAAACTTATTTGAAAAAAATAATGAAAGAAAACTACCCTAATTTGGTAAAGGAAATAGACATACAAGTCCAGGAAGCACAGAAGTCCTAAACAAGATGGACTCAAGGAGGACCACACCAAGGCACATCATAACTAAAATGCCAAAGGTTAAAAATAGAGAATCTTAAAAGCAAGAAGAGAAAAAGCAGAATTACCTACAAAGGAGTTCCCATAAGACTGTCAGCTGATTTCTCAAAAGAAACTTTACAGGTGAAGAGGAACTGGCAAGAAGTATTCAAAGTGATGAAAAGCAAGGACCTACAACCTAGATTACTCTATCCAGCAAATCTATCATTTAGAATGGAAGGGCAGATAAAGTACTTCCCAGACAGGGTAAGCTAAAGGAGTTAGTTCACCATCACCAAACCATTATTAAATGAAATATAAAAGGGACTTATTTTTTAAAAAAAAGATGAAAACTATGAACATTAATGGCAATAAATTCACAACTATCTACAACTCAATCTAAAAAAACAAACAGCAAAAAAGCAGAACAGAAAAAGAATCATAGGTATAGAGATCATCTGGATGGTTATCATTTGGGATGGGGAAGGGGGAGAATGGGGAAAAAGGTGCAGGGATTAAGAAGCACAAATTAGCAGGTACAAAATGGGCAGAGGGATGTTAAGAATAGCACAGAAAATGGAGTAGCCAAAGAACTTATATGCATGACCCATGGACCTGAACTAAACGGGGTATTACTGGAGGGAATGGGGTATATGCGGGGTGGAGGGGGGCAATGGGGAAAATGTTGGGACAGCTGTCACAGCATAATATATAACATATATTTTAAAAAATCAACAGGCATAACAGAAGAAATTGACAGCATTGCATAATAGTAGTAAACTCCAATACCTTACTTAAATGAGTAGATAGATCATCTAGACTGAAAATAGGAAAACATTAGCCTTAAATGACATATTAAATCAGATGAACTTAAAGTTTACAGAACATTTCATCCAAAAAACTGAAGAATACACATTCTTTTCAAGTGCCTTTGGAACATTTTCCAGAATAGATCACATGTTAGGCCACAAATCAAGTCTCAAAAAATTCAAGATTGATATCCTATCAAGTATCTTTTCTAACCACAATGATGTGAAACTAAAAATCAACTACAAGAAGAAAAATGGACAAAACACCACAAACACATGGAGATAAAACAACATGCTCCTAAACAACCAGTCAAATAAAAAACTAAAGAGGAAATTAAAAATTCTTGAGACAAATAAAATTGAAATTAAACTCTCCCAAATCTATGGGATGCAGCAAAATCAGTTCTAAGAAGGAAGCTCAGAAAAATTCAGGCCTACCTCAAAGAACAAGAAAAATTCACAATAGACAATCTAAACCTACACTTGAGGAACTAGAAAAGGAACAAACAAAACCCAAAGTTAGTAGAAGGAATATAACAATAAAGATAAGAACAGAAATTGACAAAATAGGGAATGGAAAAGATCAACGAAACTAAGAGCTGGTCCTTTAAAAATATAAATAAAAATGATATACCTTTAGCTAAACTCATAATGAAAAAAAGAGAGAGGGTCCAAACAAATAGAATGATAAATGAAAGTAAAGTGACAACAGAGAAAATAGAAATACAAAGAATCATGAAAGAATACTATGAACAATTACAGATCAACAAATTGAACCTAGAACAAATGTATAAACTTCTACAAATGTAGAAACTTCTAAGACTAAACCAGTAATAAAAAATAACTCCCCCCAAAACATCCAGGTCCTGAATGGCTTCACAGGTGAACTCTACCAGACATTCAAAGAGGAATTAATACCTGTCCTATTCAAACTATTCCAAAAAATTTCAAAAGGAAGGAATGCTTCCAAACTCATACTACTAGACCAGCATTATCCTGATACTAAACCCAGAAAATGACTCTACAATAAAGGAAATTATAGCTAATTTCCCTGACAAACACAGATACAAATATTCTCAACAAAACCAAATTCTAGATAAACAAATTCAATCGTACATTGAAAGGATCATACACCATGCTCAAATAAGATTCATTTTGGAGATGCAAAGGTGGTTCAATATCTGCAAAACAATCAATGTTATTCATCACTTAAGTAAAATCAAAAGCAAAAATCATATGATGTTCTCAACAGAGACCAATAAAGCATTTGACAAAATTCCAATATCCATTCATGATGAAAACTCTCACCAAAGCGGATGTATAGGAAACATACCTTAACATAATAAAGCCTAGACGTGACAAATCCATAGCTAACATCATAATTCTACATTGATAAGTTGAAAGCGTTTCCCCTAAGATCATTAAAAGGACAAGATGCCCATTCTCAGCCCTTTTATTCAATATAGTTACTGGAAGTTGTAGCCACAGCAATTAGACAAGAAATACAAATAAAAGGCATCCTAATAGGAGAGATAGAAGTAAAGCCATCACCATTTGCAGATGACATGATACTATATACATAAAACCTTAAAGACTGACAGACAGAATTTAAAACTAATAAATTCATTAAAGCTGAAAGATACAAATACATAATGTTGGAAAAACTAGCTAAATATGTGAAAAAAAAAGTGAACCTGGAACACTTTCTTGAACCATACATTAAAATAGTCAAAATGGATTAAAGACTTAAATGTTAACACCTGAAACCACAAACTCTCGGAAGAAAATACATACAGCAAACACTTTGACATCACTCTCAGCAATATTTTATTAGATATGTCTCCCTGGGAAAAGGGCAATAAAAACAAAAATAAAGAAGTGGAACTACAAACTAAATGTGTTTTGTACAGCAAAGGAAACCATCAACAAAATGGAAAGAAACTTAACAAATCATAAGAGATATTTGCAATAGCATTTTCTGATAGAGGACTAATATCCAAAATATATAAAGAACTCATACAACTTAACACACACAAAGAAGCCAAACAATTCAATTAAAAATGGGTATATTATCTGAATAGAAGTTTTTCCAAAACAGATATAAAGATGGTAAAATATGAAAACATACTCAACATCGCTAACCACCAGAGAGATGCAAATCAAAATCATGTATCACCTCATACCTGTCAGAATGGCTATTATCAAAAAGTTAACAGATAACAAGTGTTGGCAAGAATGTAGACAAAAGGGACCCCTCAGACACTATTGCTAGGAGTATAAAATGGTGTAACCACTGTGGAAAACAGTACGGAGGTTCCTCAAAAAATTAAAAATAGAGCTATCATATAATCCAGCAATTCTAATTCTGGGTATTTATCTGAAGAAAACAATACCAAAAACATAAACTAGGACATATACATGCACCCCCCATGTTCATTACAGCATTATTTACGATAGCCAAGATGTGGAAGAAACCTAGGTGTGTAATGATTGATGAACAGATCAAGAAGATGTGGTATTTACGTACAACAGAATATTATTCAGCAATAAAAAACTGCAGTATTGACATTTGTGACAATACGGCTAAACCTAGAGGGTATTATGCCAAGTAAAATAAGTCAGACAAAGACAAATAACATATGATTTCACTTATATGTAAAATATAAAAAATTAACCAAACCAGCAACAGACTCATAGATAGGAAGAACACACTGATGGTTGCCAAGGGGAGGAGCACAGAGAGATGCGCGAATAAGGTGAAAGGGAATAAGAGGTACAAACTTCTAGTTATAAGTTAGTAAGTCATGAGGATGGAACATATAGCACAGGGAAGAGTCAATACTATCGCAATCACATTGTAGGATGACAGACAGTTACTAGATTTATCATGGTGATCACGTGGCAAAGTATATAAATGTAGAATCACAATATTGTACGCCTGAAACTAAATATTATATAATATTTTTAATTTTAAAAAATAGGCCTAAGTTTCAAATTTAAAAGGCCCCCTTTTTGAAGGTCTTCATGAACAACAACTCTTCCTCAACAAATAATTTGAAAATACCACATATATGAGAATTTAAAGAAATGTCACTGCAATTATGTGTAAGATTAGCTAAATGCAATGTTCTAAGGATTAGATGATCATCTGTAGACCTTTACCTCTGAAAAATACACAAATCTACAATATTCTGTATGTAATTATGGGAGGCTGTTAAGTGTCCTGGCTTTATAGAATGCTTACTAGGACTGCCTTGATGGGTTAGATACAGATATACATAAAGAAAATTGCTTATGGCTGTGTATGACAGCTTTTGGAATAGAAAATAGTCTGCAACCTGTTGAGAACAAAAAAGATGAAGCCCAAACTAATTTTACCAATTTAAGATCACCTGGTTCTTTTTTCCAAGGCTCCTCATGAACTTACCTTCATAAGTAGTTACGAAGGAGTCCTGGTCCTATGTAAGAGGACATTTCAAAAAAAAAAAAGGCACACACATATGCCCTATCTCTATATTTTTTCATAGGTAAGAGAAACTTCTTCACTCATCCATTCAATAGAGCAGCTAGATGTAATACAAGGCAGACCAAGTTATTCCTTAGCTCAAAACCCTCCAAGGGTTCTCATCTCACTTAGAATCAAAGCCAAAATCTTTACAATGATCTATAAAACCCTATACTATTTGGCTTATATATCTGATTTCATCTCACATGGTACTCCCATTATTTGCTCTGCTATAGTGACACTGCTTTCTGATGTTCCTTGAATATCGCAGGCATCCATTTGACTCAGCTACCTAAAATGCTCTTCCAAAAGAGACACATGACTTGTTTTCTTCATTTTCTCACACCTTTACTTAAATGTCACTTTCTTTATAAGGCCGTTCTGAACTACTTTATATAAAATGTCATCATCATAATAGCCTTAATATTTCCTAGTTTCTTCCCTACTTTATTTTTTCTTGATATTTATCAATGTTAACATGTTACTATTTTCTGTCTCCCCCATAGAAATGTGAGCTTCACAAAGGCAGGACTTAAAAAAAAAATCTATCACCTGAATTCAACTGTTATACCCCTTATTCAGAATAGTTCTGGTGCACTGTAGGTGCTCAATAAATATTTGCATCTAGACATATGAATAAATAAATGTAGAGATTTGTCCAAGTTCACAAAGCAATAAGTAATATAGCTGGCAATGAAATCTTAATGTTGAAGTCTACAGTCTTTGTAATATCTCTGAAGTATTATGGGGCACAGGAAATAGGTAACTTAAATCATTATAAAGGATATCTTGAAAGAACAAATTAAAACTATTACTGTCTTTAATTTATTCCACCATCATTGGGAATATATATCTGTATTTCCATACATATATATATACCATAACATATATGCATATAAAAAATACTTTTCTACCCCTGGCTGGTGTGGCTCAGTGGCTTGAGTGTTAGCCTGTGAACCAAAATCGGTTTGATTCCCTGGCCTGCAGGCCAGGTCCCCAGATGGGGATGTGAGAGGCAAGCAATTGATGTTATCTCTTGCACATTGATATTTCTCTCCCTCTCTTTCTCCCTTCCTTCCCTTCTCTCTAAAAATAAAGAAATAAAATCTTTTAAAAAATGCTTTATATTTTTAAATACCTAAGCAACACAAAAATAAAAAAACATCCAATTTTTAGCAATTAATGGGATATCATTAAAATCTACAGTTTAATTTCCACGACTCCCTCTCCTCTTTTTTCTTAGAAAAGTATGAAGATATTTTAGTTATAAAAACATAAAACTTGTTCTTTTTTAGTTTGGTGCTTTCTGGGTTTATACTAACAGAGATTTTTTAAAAATAAAGGAATAATAAAATTCCATGAGCAATGGTGATTATATAAAATACCAAAGAAAAACATTTTTTTAACTGAGAAAAAAAAATACATCTTCTTTCTATTCTCATGAATCTAATCCTAATGTACAGATCTTTTGCAAAGTTTTCATTGTTTTATATACTTTTTCTGGTGGAATTAGACATTCAAACTAATTAACTGAACTAATCAATAGTGGCTCATGTTGTTTAGTCATCTAATACAAAATTATATGATAAAGCATCAAAGAAAGAGGAAATGAAAGTGTCATGTGTATGCAGAAGTAATTTTATTTGTACAAATTACCTGATCGAGAGGGACATGATTCACCAGGCCACTGACAACGGTTCTTGGGGCTGCTTCCCCAACATCTACTTCTTCTACATACAAAGAGTCTGCATCAGGATGTTTTTTAGCAGTGATAATACAACCAATTCGAAGATCCAGACGGGAAACATCTATTGGCTTAGAATCAGCACTTCCTGCTGTAGATTGCTGTTTTTTCTCCTTTTTCTCTCCTTTAAAAACAAAGAATTCTATATGGGTAAACATCAGAAGCAAAACAAAAATAAAATATGAAAACCTTCACAGCACTGATACTGATGAGATTAAAGGAAAAAAAATGCCTTATCTCCTACCTTCATTTAAATAGTAAAGAAAAGAACTATTTACTGAAGTCAGTATCTTAAACCCTGTTTGAGCTATTTCTCTGTTAAGTAATGGCCTCTATCTCTAGTTAAAGACAAAGATAAGAGGTTGGTGAACTATATAGCTCATTAACCTCATAGTCCAGCACAAGGACTGTTTCTGTCAAAGTTTTATTAGAACACAGTCCTTGGTTCACTTACATATTGTCTATGGCTGTCTTTATACTACAGCAGAGCCGCAGAGTTGTCACAGAGCCTTATGGCCTATAAAGCCTCCATACCTACAAAATGACCCTTACTGAAAAAGTTTACATTTCCCTGAAACAGAGCTGCAGAAAATCCTTCACAATTTTTACTGTGACTTTTTACAAAGTGAAAAATCCTACGTTTAGAAAGAATGCCACACTTTGTAGCCAGCTAATGGAATAAACTACAATTGAATATAATTTCACTGCTAAAATGTTTCTCGCATCAGTTAAACATACTGATAAGTACATAATAAATTTCTCCACTTCTTATATTTCCCTGAAGACTTATCAGGGCTTTAGGCTTATCCACGGCACCTATTTGAGCAGAAGAGAATATTTTATTCTGATTATATTTTTAAATCCTACTTTTATTTATATGACGATAATCTAATTCTTATTGGCACATTATTTTAGCTTCTGACTGAAAATGCAACCTGTACAGCATTTATATTCTTTAAGTTTACATTTAGTTTCTCTGGCAGAAAAAAAAAAAGAAAAACAAAACAAAAACTTATTTATCTCTGAATCACACTATTGTGGCTTGAAGCATTTCCTTTCAACTGTACCTCTGATTAATCTTTGAACAAATATTTACTGAGATCTAAGGCACTAGAAAGAACTATTAAGATGAGCAGACCATGCTATCAAGGCACTGAAAATCTCTTTTAAGGAAGACAGATGTACTAATGAATATATGATAAACATTACGTATACGAGGAAATACAGAACCAGAGAAGAATAATTTTGTCTGGAATAGGAAATGCAGATTTTGTGTAAACGGCATTCACAATTTATACAAAAATAGTTTACAAAACAGGAAACAGGGCTAGTTCAAAATAATTAAGTTTTTAATCTTATTAGCAAATTATTAAAAATATCACTTTCTATGTAGCAGATTCACAAAGATTTTTTTAATGGTAAAAACCCAAATGTTATAGATATATATTACTAGAAGAAAATATACCAAAAACCTAAATAGTGGTTATCTTTGAGTGATAAACTAAGTACTTTGTAATACTGCAGTATAACAGTATATTTATCTCCACATGTATTTTTTAACTTCATATCCCAGAATTTGAAATACTACCTTTATCAGGATTCTGCATTCCAGAGGTGATTACAAATATTAAAATCTATACCAAGAACTTTGTTAGTCATCATAAGGGATTTTAGAAATATTCATTGACATGAGTGATGTTTATATGCAGCAGTCTAGAAAGATTGTGTGGGTACCACAGAACTTGCCTGTGTAGAATTTTGAAATCTGGCAATCACAGCAGCCAAACACCAATGAAACAACCTTCTATTCCATCACTGTTCAATACAGAACCTGCAGACCGTATATATAGCTATTTATATTTAAATTTAAAGTAACTTTCAAATGTTCAATAGCTACACATGACTATTGTGTTGGGCAATACAACTATACAGCATTTCCATCACCAAATAAAGTTCCACTGGCCAGAGGTCTTCTAGACCTAGAGCTATTTGGTCTTGTGTGCTGCCTCGTCCCACAAGGGAGGACTTTGTTGTCTCATTGTGTTACAGAACAGACAAGGGGGGCCTGGGACAATATACTATTATTGAAAGAAGGCCCCGGGTCCGTTATGTCCACCGCCTGAGGAAAGACATCTCTCAATGCCAGAGATTCGTGAAAAGGAAAGGAAATGTTTATTTAATGCTATACAGACTTCAAGTAGTGACCTAATGTCTTCATCAAAAATCCTAAAGTCCCTTAAAACACCCATAAACAGACACAGTCCTTCCTTCCTTCCTTCCCCCTTTGCCCAGTCCAGAGTACCGTATCTCAGGAAAGGAAAACGAAGACCATGGCTCAGACAGTCCTCTGGTTCTTCCCAGTTAGTACTCCCTCTCAGGGCTGCGCATGGCTCTCCTTCTCAGGGCTGCACATGGTTCTTTCCCTCAATGGCTGAGGTCCTCCCTATTCTGCTAAAGCCGCATGGTTCTCTCCTCCTCAGGGCTGCGCATGGCTCTCCTTCTCAAGGCAGCATGGTTCTCCACTCTGTTAAAGACGCATAGTTCTCTCCTTCTCAGGGCTGCGCATGGCTCCCCCTCCTAAAGCAGCATGGTTCTCTCTGGGATGCAGGAGTCCTCACTCTGCCAAAGCCGCGTGGTTCTCTTCTCTCAGGGCTGCGCATGGTTCTCTCTCTTAATGGCTGTCAAGTCTGGCTTTTAAATCCCCGCGGCCAATCTTCCTCTGCAGCCTCATTTCCGACTCCTCCCACACTCAGCTTCACATGCCAGAACTTGTATCCTTCTAGGTTTACTGGGCTGCCATCATGAGTCTGGGCAGGTGTGGCCCCATGTCTTGGAGCCAATATTCTCTGAGCTCCCACACAGGCGCTGTAGCTCGGGGGATCTGCCCCTAGTCACGTCTTGATGGGGAAGTTACTTCCATTCCCCTGGCTCAGAGATGATCACAGCTATTTAACATATCTAAGCGACCAGCCAAAGGCTATAGATATGTTAAATGACCACACCAGAGCTTAGCTGCAAGGCTGTTGCTATGCAAAACAGCTCTCAATGGCCCTGCTCCATTTGTTCCTTCTCCCAACCCACACCCTGGGTGGGGGGGATGAAGACATCTTAAAATCTCCTGGACACCTTAAGTTCTGGACCCCATTTCAAATGCCCATTTGGGGTCCCCCCTCTTGGCTGCACCCTGTAACAACTGGACTAGAAGACTGATGGATCCTGCAGTCAGGAATAACCATTGAGTATGGACCTCACCAAGGTTAAATTAAAAATAAACTAGAAAAGATGAGGCTTTAGCATTAATTCAGATGAGAGATCCTGATCCTGAGAACTTAAACTCAGGTAGCACCTAACAAAACCGAGGCACAGAGCAAGATATGTTTTGGTGGTAGGAAGTACAGGCTTTGGTGGACAATTAGATATGAAAATTGAGGAAGTGGGGCAGGTTTAGCTTGACTGTAAGATTTCTTGTCTGGTTGGCTAAGTAGATGGTAATATGCTTTCTAGTTCAGCTCTTATGGGTTCCTAAAACTTTAACATCCCTATGCCTTACTTCAGACATTCTGCTTTGACTGGAGTATCCCTTTCCTAGCTCCACAGCTGTTCCTAAGATAACTATCTGTGATGTTTCTGAAATGATCCCCCAAATATACAATACAATTCAGTCACACCAAACTACATATGGGCCTCTACGCTTAAACTCTACATTCTGTGTTTTAAATTATATTGGTTCCTCTACCTCAAATGACATACTCTTACCATGTCCAACCTGGTCTACCTTCACACATTCTTTAGGGTCCAGCTTCTATGTTCTAATATCACACTGTTTCTAATTTTATTCTAGTTCATAAAAGCTAAAACTTTCTACTTCTAACTAATGGAACTTTCTACTTCTAAGTAATCTATCAAAAATGTTGAGATCTGATAAAGTAGTTAAGAACCAAATAAGCTTGAAGTACAATACCTTTCTTTTCAAGTTTCTCTTTCACCTTCTTTTCTTCGCCTCCTTCTCCTTTTACCTGTTCTTTGGCACCAGAAGATATGGTTGTGATTGGTATAGACTGTGTCATGTTTTTAGAATTAGCTTGCAGTGGAGTACCAGATGGAAATGGTATTTGTTTCACTAATATAGAAAATGAAATAGGTAATGTCATTTATATTAAACCAACAAGATGAAAACCATGAAACTGTGAATCACAACTTTGATTAAAAGAGAAATTCACTGTATATGATGATCAAGCCTCTACTGAGACTGTGAAAAGCCTGCCCAGAAATTAAATAAATTTTAAACATGACAAAAGAATACATGTTTCTCCTTTAATCATTAATGACTAAACTGAGAAAATTATAGATAACAATAATAGCTAATATTTACTATGGATTTACTATGTCCTAGACACTTTTCAAAATGCTTTATATGAATTAACTCGTAATTTTCATACATACTTAAGCAGCAAATTCTATTAATATCTCCATTAACAGATAATCATCCTGAGTCATAGAGAAGTCAAAAATCATGCACACAGTGAGTAAGAAAGCAGGATTTATACTCAGGTAGTCTGTCTCCAGAGACTCTATACTCTCATGGTTTGGGGGCAAGATAATGTATTTTTCATGCAGGTTTTCCTTCATATTAACAATCAACCAGGAAGGTATAATAATAATAATAATAATCATCTCTATATCACAAAACTAATGGAGAGACAGCATTATTTGTTCATAATTCTATTTCAAAAAACAACTTTTTAAAGAAGTAAAGACAATTCCTTTAGCAATATTAAAAACATTCTCATAGCCTAGTGAAACAGAAAAATGCAGTGTCCCAGGTTCACTTCCCAGCCAGGGTACAATCCTGGGTTGCAGGCCATAACCCCCAGCAACCGCACATTGATGTTTCTCTCTCTCTATCTCCCTCCCTTCCCTCTCTAAAAAATAAATAAATAAAATATTTAAAAAAAAAAAAAAGAAAAATGAAATCCTTTGAGGGATTTTGACGTGACTGTTTCTGGCCAATATTCAGACTCCTTTTCTGAGGAATTGTTTTTTTAACTCCCCTGGAGGCTGTTGCTTCTTTTAGTGATGTAAAGTTCCATATATGCCTATATTATGTTTTAGCATTAGACAGAATTTAATACTTTAAATCAAACTGTTGATTTGTTTTAATAAGGTCAGAGTTGAAAAGTTTAGCATTTCAGGGCAATCTTCCAGAACTGAGAGAAATAAAAAGCAGTTTTATATTGCTAATATTTTAACTGTTTATCTGTATTCCAAATCTCTTCTTCTTGAAAATCATCAACTAGCCTCAAATTTTCAATCGATAAATGATATTGTCTCTAGTTGACAGTTTTAAGCATACACTATTAATTTTTCCTTACTTTTATTTAGCTCACTAAGGGTAAAGTTCATACTATAGTATTCAAAATAATTCACTGATGGAATAATGGTCAAAAGAAAGTATACCTGGACCTTGTAAACTCACCAAGAAAGGATTTTCTATAATACAATCAAATGGTTTTCTACATGATACTTTGAAATTGTAATAGAACTACAATTATTATTATTAGTGATTTATTATTAGTGATTTATAATAATTTAAATTTATTTAGACCTCTTTAAAAATAATTCAATAGAAGTTTAATTTTTATTTACAATGTAAGAGTTAAAATGATAATTATTTACTGACTTGGACAATTTGAAAAATGTACAATTTCATACAAATTATATGTTTAAGCTTCCATTTCCTCATATACAAAACAAGGGTATCTGTGTACACATAATTTTATAATTTATGTGAAACACCTGGCAACACGGTGCTCATAATATAGTAAAACTTAATAAATGCTAACTAAATATTATTATGGCTTATTTTTAAAAACTATTCAATAGGTAACAGTGATGATCAAGTTGAAGCATAGTACAGGGATTAAAAGCACAGGTTTTGAACCCTAGCTTTGCTACTTTTTCACATTTTTTTCATAATTTATACAAGATCATATGCCTTTTCTGTATTTCCATTTTCCTTATACACAAGAAGGGATGCTATGAGAGTAAAATGAGAAACCAAGGATAATACCTAAGTTAATAAATGATAAAAGAAATAATAATTACTATTATAAATAAAAATGTATCATTTCTATATTTAATCACCTCCATTTTTAATTTCGGCCTGAATTAGCTCTTGTTTCAATTCTTCAATTTCTTTCTTCAATTTAGCATTTTCGACTCGAAGTTTCTTCTCTTCTCTCAAAGTTGCCTGCAAAACTAAGATGAAGAAAATCAAATATAGCTGTGTTTTCTAAAAGGTTTCTTATGAACACTACTTGAAAAGAGAGCATAGGCAGGACAAACAGAGTTAGGGTAATACTGATAACCAAGTGTTTGGCCAGTTCCTTTACATCAGAGTTTAGTATTATTAAAACACTATGATATTTGAAAGAGAGAAAAGGTGGAAAATCTGAATAATAGAAGGCTTTGTTTATGAATCATTTTAGCTTCTGTAAAGATGCTTACGCCAACTTAAGAATCTGGCTTAAAGTGTCAATAACAGATAAAACTGTTAAGAAAGAGAGAGAGTATTAGATGTTATTAAATTATTGTATTTTTCAGACTATAAGATGCCATCCCCTACAAATTTGGGAGGAATAATGGTTGTTAATGCTACTGTTGAGTTCTGTTTACATTTATATTAGTGAAATACTGTATTATTTATGTTATTAAATATTTTACCACATTTTTGCTTCAAAAATTTTCCCCCTATTTTCATCCACTAAAACCTAGGTGCGTCTTATGGTCCAAAAAATACGAGTATTTATTTTTTTTTAAAGTCTGAGATCTAATAATGATACCAAATAATAAAAAAACTATTCGTGTTTTTTAAGTCATAACCTGTAAAAGTAGCAGAACAATCTTTTATTACACTGTCTCAGAAGTTGAGCTGAGCAAACACTGAATGAATGAAATTCAAAGATTTGCGCATAATAATATGTGTGTAAAAGGTGAGCAATGGTATATACAAAAACATAAAAGAAAAACAACGATTCTCACTGGGGTTACAGTGCTCTCTAAGTGGGATTTCGAAAACCGGAGGGAATATTTTTTGGCTGTAACATATAATGGGAGTCATTACTGGCATTTACTGGGCTAGGGCCAGGAATGCCAGGTGTCCTGACATATAATAGATAAAGATTTTGGAATTTTCATTAGAACATTAATATTGGCCATTAATTCAACATTAATACTAAAAAATAATATATACTTAAACAAACAAAGCAAAAATCAACCTAAGTCCTAAAAGCAGAAATATTCTTATACATACCATGGCAATTTCTAAGTAAAACTTAAAGTACTGGAAAAAAATTAAAAATCATTTCCAAAAATGCCTTACTAGAGAGAAATATAAAAGTATACATTTTTCTTCTACACAAGGTTAGAGAAGGCACTGAAGTTCGTATTTGATTTCACACGATTTTCTTCATTTTTAATCTCTAATTCTATACCAAATTATTTTAAATGCTATTTTTGCCCTAGCAGTCTGGAAATAATACATTATTTTTTTCTACCTAGCATACATTCACTATATATGAATTCTACTTCATCTTAACCCTATTCTAATATTCACTCAAAATTAAAATATTAAAGGAATCTAAAAGTTATCAACTTAAAGTAATTTATGTAGTAAATACTTTTTTTGGCAATATATGAATTCATTTTAAGTATCTCCTTCAAAAATTTACATGTTTCTTACTTGCTTTTTCCTTAAGAAGAGCAACTTGCTGCTTAAGATACTCAATAATTTGATCTGCCTCTGCACCCTTCTGTTCCAGTCTCTTCAAAACAGCATCATTGGTTGCCATTTTTGCCAAGAAACGGCAGAAAATCCTAAGTGAAAAAATAAAAGTGATAAATTATGCTGTAGAAGGAATAAATTTTAGAGGACACTGTGAACAAGCAGTCTAAGAAAAATATTTTCTATGTACCAGATCAATGTTAGAATAAAAAAATTTCCTATAAACCAAACCAAAGGCAGACTTACTACATAAACTAATTTCCCAATTTGTATGAAAGAGATCAATTTTCTTCCTAAATGCAGAAACCATACTATTTAAACACACTTTTTAAAATCCTCACCCAAGGACAAATTTTTCCATTGCTTTGAGAGAGAGAGACATCAATTTGTTGTATCACTTATATTTATGCAGTTATTGATTCCTTCTTGTATGTGCCCTTACCAGGGATTGAACCTGCAGCTTTGGCATAGTGGGTCACTGTCCTAACGAACTGGGCCACCACCCAGAGCTACTTTTACTGATGCTTTTAGAGAGACAGGAAGGAGAGAGAGAGAAACATTGATGCAGGAGAGAAACATCGATTGGTTACCCCTCATTAGTACTGGACAGGGGAGAACTCACAACCTAGGCATGTGCACTGACTGGGAATCAAACCTGCAACATATGGTTCAAGGAGGACACTCCCACTAGCTGAACCACACCGGCCAAGGCTAATAACATTAGAGGTTGTAAAGTTTCTAAGATATTGCATAACATTATGACAAAAGAGAAAAACTATGGGAAAAGAATAGCCATAATCTTAACTAAGCTAAAACCAAGCACCACCCCAGTGTTCCAAGGAAGTGCTAAATTACTTCTAATATATTCCTTTTGCATCTTGTATATTTCTACTGTTTGTTTAATTATGTACAATTTTAAGAAGGAACACGTGATTAGGAAAGTCAAATATTAAAAGGAAAAGATCAACATTTAGGAAAACATCAGTATTAATTACAAGCCTACTCCAAAGTAATACATACATTTGTAAAAGGAATTCGAGTTTAATTTTATAATTCACAGAAATGAGAAAATATCCTGTCATGTACATAAAAATGCATAAGCAAAAATTTCAAGATTAATTCACCATGCTAGTTCAAACTGCTGAATATTTCACATTAAAAAGAGTTAATCATGAAAAATACTACAAATTGTTTTACCTGATTATATAGTTCAAAGCATAACAACTTAGTATAACAATTACAAAACATTCCTCTGAAATAATTCTTATTTTAAATATATGATGCATACTTAATACATAGTAAATTTTTATTAAAAACTGCTAATAATGAACAAATGATATGAGATTATTTTAAAATTTCAAAGCACACAATACTGATTCTATATTAAAAGCATTCTAAAATGTTTACCTTTTTTTATAAAAGGAAAGAAAACTAATCCTCAAAAAACTTTAAGTTGACAATTAATAATATAGAAGCAATAAAAAAGCCTATAAAAATAAAGTTCTTGTAAAGGAATAAAATATAAATGGGGATTAATCTGGAAAAGACATGGTAAACTGGTCATTTTCTACATGAACTATTACTTAACAGTTTAGAAAAATATAGAGTAAAAAAGGTACAAAAATTGAAAATACAGATACAACTTTTAAATTCTGCCAGTAATTGATAAATGAACACAGAATACTGTTGTTCCTCAAATGTTTGCAAAGTTAGAATTTTAGAGAAAAATAGTAATGTATATATGAAGAAAATTAAAATAGAAAAGCTAGGTTTTTGTGAACTTTTGGTTTCCAAGTTATAGCACTCTTTTAAAGTCTTTCTATTTTAGTCTAAGATAAGTAATGATCAAATATATTCAATAGAAGAAATACAGCCACCACAAAAAGTAAACTAATGACTATTTGATTTGGGATAATTTATAACATTTACTTCCCTGGCAAAGAAAAATTTGATGAACCATACCAGGATGAATGTGAAATTAATGATACACTTTAGAAAAACACCCTAGTAAACTAGTATCTTAACTGAAAATAAACAAATAGATTTAAATGTAAAATAGTTTTCATGAATTGGCCAAGAGTTCCAGAAAGTCATCTCACAAACACTAGCCAAATTGCTGATAAAGCAAAACATGAAACTAATGCCCTGACTCACACAAAAAGTTTCAAAATTAAGACTAACAATAATTGCAAAACAGAGATCATAAATCCTAGACTAAAAGAAAAAATGATATGTAATTTTATTGAGTTGATAAAACTATTAACTACCTGCAAAATAGTTATAAAAGTGAGTTAAATAATTTGATATGACTTATAATACATATGGAAGCACTGGCATTGCTTAGAAAGGAAGAATGACATGTTTGAAACAAAGAAACACAAATGAGTTGAATATATTAAACAACATATACACTGACTACAAGAAAACAATGTAATAAAGGAAAAGTGGTAAAACTCTGATGATATGGATAAAAAATACAAATCAGATAAAGTCAGAAAAATACACAAAATCACAGTTATCTAAGGTGTTAACAGATTAGGAAATACAAAATGAAAAGACTTGCCACCCAGTTTTTGTAAAACCAAAATATCATCATTAACTGAAAACACAAAAAGTATTACAGCTGGTTAAGATGAGGTAATCAAGTTTGGCAGGACACGGTCTAACAAATAATCAGCTAACAAATTTAGTTTGAAGAACATCTTTATAAGTACACTACGTGAATTTTTCAAGAAAATGTTGAATATGAAAACATCTCACTCACATATGAAAGGAAATAATAGGTTACTGAAGAGCAAGTCAAACATATTTATCTACCTGTCACAGAAATACAAAAAGCATGTAAAACACTCAACTTCTACATAATTCTTATGCTTTAACTTTAAATACTGCAGGACAGTACTATCTTATATATATGTACAGTTTACACATTTACTTAACTAAAATATATGTAAATATACTATAAAATATGTATCTTTACATATTTTGCTATACATTTACAAATACTTGCTTAGATGGGGTTTAGTTTAAATTGCAAATTGGTGAACAAAAACCAGGACTCAGAAATGTACATCACCTGAAATATTCAGTAAAAACAACTTTACTTCCAACCATATAATTTGATAAAATATGAAAAATAAAGGGAAAAAAGACAATATATTAGTAACAGAGAAATATTAGTGGAAAACACACATTTAGGCCATAAAGTTTTAAGATATTGAGAACAGAAAGGGATGAGTGATTCTACTCAACTATTCTATATATAATAATTATGGATAGTATTAGAAGTCATTTCAAATTTCCTGATAGGTATTTTTAGGTAACAATAACAGCTAGTGTTTACTCTGTCTTTAGTATCTGCCAGCCTCTTTTCTAAGTATTTTATAATATTAACTTATTTAATCATCACAACACCATGAGGTATAGAATATTATCACTCCTCTTTACTTTGACTATTAAGAACTTATTATAAGAGTAAGAAAATAAAATTTAAAGAGCATGGACTTGGAAATCACATGAACCTTGGTTCAAACCGTTTGCCCCTCTGTGACTTAATAGCTGAGTAAACTTCAACTTTCTTAACCTTAGTATGTTTTCTCATTTGTAAACAGAGATGATTTTATACAGGGTCCGGCACAAATAATGCCCCCTTCTTATTATAAAATCTTAAGTATGTAATTCTGTAATGTAACAATATCACATTCAAGCACACCATGATACTTTAGGTGAAATATTCAAATTGCTGTCTATTTTGTGTGAAACATTCCCATACCCTACCAGACTAAAGCAGGCATTACTTTGGCCAGATCACATGTATCTCAGAATGGGGCAAAATGAGATACCACTGAAAAGTAGTGTAGACTGAGGGGTCGCCAAAGCCCTCATAGCCCTTGGTTGGGAAATGGGGGGAGCAGTGATAGACTTAAGATATTTTTCATAACAAAGGCAAGATGACAGCTGTGTACGATCTCTGGACAAGGTGGATGTGACTTTTAGGATATATCCTGACTCATGGTATAGCCAGGGAGATGGTCCACTTAGATCACTGAGTCACTCTTCCCCTTACCGGGGATGGCAGCCAAATAAATGTAAACAATACAGAACTGGCAAATGTAGCTCATTGTGGGAGGAGTCAAAGATGGGGTCACACAGGAGGCTCAGGGTCAGGATTAAGCTCAGGGTAGGCAGCCATGAGGGAATTCAGCATGTGGTTTCAAAGGGTATATAAGGGCCATGCTGCCAGTAGTGAAGTAGCAGCTGTGTAGTTTGCAGGGATTATTGGGCCATATGGCCTGGTATAACAAGGGAAGGGATGGCATGTTGCTGCTCTGATTGTGCCTGATGGCAGACTCCGAAACCATCAAGGATCCTGCCTTGCAAGATGCTGACCGACTGCCTTGAAAATCCAGACTGTACCTAGACACTTGGGACTTAATGGCTTTCCTAAACTTCACCGTGATCCAGTTGCCCACAGCACATGCATTCCTGGATTATCATGGAATCTGATGACTATGCACCCCAGATCCTGAAAAAGAGAGCCGCTGTGAGACTGTGCAGCTGGCTTAAGGAAGTGGGGAACTTCTGGGCTTGCTTTTGGCTCATAGCCTTTTGGGGCACAAGGGAAGTGCTGGGTCTTTTGGGAAAGGAGGGCTCAAGCTGAAGTGCTCCCACCACAGCCAAGGTTGGGATACTGTAAATAAAATGCTGTTCCTTACAATACTGAATGTCAGGTCATTCACCAAGGCACCACACGGACAGGGCCCATCTGCTCGGTTATACCACAATTTCATACTTAACATTTTTTTGCCACATAGCTAATATCGTAAGGCAATGAGCAAAGTTCTGGAAACACAAAAGATAGGATATGTATACACAATGCCCACCTTCAAACTCACAGTAGGGTGGGTTACCTATGTTACAATTATTTCTAGGTCAATAGGCATATTTTTTCTTAAGGGTTCAGAACATAATAATAAAAGTATAAATTATAGAGGCTAACATTAAAATACTTAATTTGGCTAAACCACAGGCAAATTTTGGGGGGATTGTCCATTGAGGTGACAAATATTAATGTATTTACATTAATTCTAAATTTTGTGTTCCTAACAGTATGTAAAATATATCTAAGGATTTCTGTCCAGGGGACTATAATAAGACAACAGTCGATTGAAAATCTTCACATACTTTTCCCTACAAATAAATACTATCATCAAAACTGTGAAAACTCTAAAGATAACAGACTTGAGACTATTTAACTAAATGGTATACAAAGAAAGAACACTCGAAGGCATATAGCAGAATCCAGTTTGGATGCTGTGTGAAGGTATTCTAAAAATTGGTATACAAGAGTTCTCAGCTCTAGCCCAGGAGGCAAAGCAATCCAGGATAAACCATATACACCAATTTGCCAAAGGCACAAAACTGGCCAAGAATACCAAGATAAAAATTGGCTTATGAGAAAGATGTAGATTGTTCTGGTTTAAGGGAAGGAAAACAATGAAAATTCACTAAATGATTCCTGCTCATTTTGTTATGAACCTAAAACTGCTCTAAAATATAAAGTCATTAAAAAAGTCATCAAACCATAAACTTAAGACCATCTGATTTTGAATTTTGAGAATGCTCTTAATTCTAATTACTAGTGAATCAAGTCCTCACTTGGTTATGCAATATTAATAATTTTCCAAGTTTCCATGTCATTATGCTACATATCATATAGTAATAGACTACTTTTAATTGTCTTACTGCCACAATATCAATAGTATTACAAAAGAAGTCTCAATAGAAGAATAAATATCTTAGAGCAGTCATTTCTCTGGCAGTAAACAAATCTTTGTGGCAAAATAAAGCTTATGAATAACTATAAAACACACTAGCTGCTAACCACTGTCTGTCTACTTTTTCTCTATTCCTAGATAACTAGTTACCCTGGCAATATTATTTATGATCTCAATATTAAAATTATTTGTGTGAGATATTTTGGATTAGCTTCTAGTCAGGTCTATGTGTTGACAAAACTTTTGTCAAATGCTAAGATCTATTGTTTTCAGAATTAGAAGCTCTGAAAACATTGTCTTTTTAGACTTTTCAAAAATATAAGTAGGATGCATAAGATTATGCCAATGTTTTCTAGTAATAATATGCAGTTAATGATCACTAGCCCTAGTGGTTACAGACAACAGATCTTGGTTGAACCACATGCTTAACTGGATGTGTGACCTCGACAAAGTTACTTAATTTCTGGTGCTTAATTTTCTTAATTCATAAAATGAGGACGCTTATCAACTAATTTCACCTTCTAAATCCTTGGCATCTCCTATATAGGATCCTTTTCTTGATATGTACTTTATGTGGATGTTCTTTAGGGTTTGCTCCAGATCTCTAGCTTGCTGAGATTACAACTATCACTGCACAGACCTGGGATGACTTTATTTTCCAGGGTTGAAAGTGTTTGTAATTGAATGCAAATGCCTTTAAGTATGGCAACACAGACTTCACCACTCCCCAATGTCTTCTATTTCTGTTACCTACCAGGTCCCCCTATAAATCAAGTTCTTACCCTCAATTTTACTTATAGTCTCTGATTTTGAGCCATGTGCTGAGTTTATAGGAGACAGAAAATTTAAACATGTTCTTTGTACTCACTAAGTTTTCAGACACATTGGGGAAACACAGTAAACTGGAGAACTTTTTTTAATGAAGTTATGTTTAGGACAATCTTGCTAGTTTACAAACAACATTGATTAAGCTCAGACAAATCTTTCACCTTCAATCCAGTGTTTACTCCACTATTTTGTGTCCAGTGCTCCATGGAAATTTTCAATTTTATACTGGGTACTCATTGAATTTCAAAACTTTAAGTTTCTTTAGTCTCCTTACCAGCTTTTCTTGTTTTTGTTTTAAAGATTTTATTTGTTTATTTATTTATTTTTAAGAGAGAAGGGAAGGGAGGGACAAAGGGAGAGAAACATCAATGTGTGGGAGAAACATCTTCAGTTGCCTCTCACACACAGGCCAACAGCAGGCCAGCTGCAACCCAGGCTTATGCCCTGACTAGAAATATGGGAATCAAACCAGGGACCTTTAGCTTGACCTTTCACTTTGTTGAAAAACACTCAACCAACTGAGCCAAGACAGTCAGGGCTCCTCACTGCTTTTAACATGCTGATATGTATAGGGGTTCTCACATGTAACATTTGTAGACTATTTATTATAAACTGGCTAAATGCTTTACATGTATCACCTATAAATTATACAGAGAAGAAACCTTGAATTAAAATTAATTTGCCCCAGGTCATGTTAGTCAATGAGAATTGAAACTTAGGTCTGCCTGACTCTGGAGTTATCTCTTTTAATGTCCAAGCTATAATTCCTCTAAAGGATATAATTATGAAGCATTTCTCAACATATTTAACCATGGGATCCTAACCAAAGAACACCTAATATTATTTACTGGAACTAGTACTCACTAAATCTGTTTGGGAATGCTGGCTTAGTCTGTGCTAAAAGAAAAGGACAATGAGATTAAAACAGATATACTTAACTACATGCATAGTAATTATAAATATAAAACATTCAGAGAGACAAAATAACAAGTATGTTAACTTGTGAGGGCAGTGAGAACTTCTTTTTCCCTTTACTAAATTAAAAGAGTAAAATGAACATATTTTTATGACAAAAAGCTTTTGAAGAGTATTATCTAAATTATTCTGCCCCTTCACATTTTGTCTAATGGTCATCATATTTCATAAAATCCAAAAAGCCATTGTTAGATGACTCTAATCATAAAACTTGCTAAGAGTTGAAGCTGATTTTACCAATTATGTGAATCTAAACATCTTAATCATTAGAACACATATATGAAAGATTATTTCTGAAATTCTTATCATTTCTAAATGGCTTCCCTTCACCTCAGCAATCTCCTCAATGATCTTCCCCACTCTGATTTTAAACTGCCAGTAATTTCTTTTAGATAACAAATCCCCTTCTCCAGGCTCTCAGTGTTAGGAACTAAATATAAACAAATAATCCATAATCCATTGTTTTGAAATGGAAGTTTTAAGTACTGATTTGAAATTTTACTTCATAGTATAGGAACTCTACAAAAATTTGAAATTGTCTTTCTGCTTCCTGACACACCTGATTTCACTTTCAGAATTGCAATTAGGTAAAAATTATATTCTTCTAAGACACTCAAAATGCCATTATTTCATCAAATCTAAGATGCTCTATTATTTTATGTACTACTTATACAAAGAAAAACACTGCTGACTAAACCAGTGTTTTATCACTTAGTTATATCCAGTATCCTTTATTGAACAACCTCTTTTAAATTTAGCTCTATTTTTAGCTTCCATCACTCTTGTTGCTGTGTATTTCTGCATACACAAGAACTTTTCATTGTAATGATAAATCATCTTTTAAATGATAATTAAAATGGAGATTAAACTCTGTAAGTATGTATCAACAGTACACTTAAATCAACTGAACTGATGACAATATTAACAGTTATGACCAAGTTTATACAAGTGTGGGCATTGACAACTAAGTCACAACTGCCATTTAGGCTATAGTGATTTGAAGACATCAATAATTATAAAATATACCACTATTTCAGAAATGTAAATATGAAAAAGATGTGCATATTAGAATTGATAGACAGACATTTGAATCACTTTTTTCTCTTACCATTATCCATATTCTTACATTTCAAACTTCTTCCCTCCATTTGCTTTTCAATCTAACTGCCAAGTTACCCCACTGTGAGAACATCTTTATTACAATGCTACAAAATATGGTTCTTTTTAGAACTAGGTTAAAACTCCTGTTAGGATTTATGAATCAAAAGTCAGAATTTTAAAAGGTAAATAATAAAATTAAGTATTGTAAAAACAATGCATCCCAGGGACACTCAAAATATATAGCAGCAGCCACCACTGGAAATCCAGGGACCTTTTAGCAACCTTTGCCAAAATATAGAAAGATAAAAACTATGTTTTTCTATGAAAGTTCATATTTATTTATTTAACTTGCAGCCAGGGAATGAGCTGAAATTCTGGCTCTGCCACCAATCAGCTGTGTGACTTTAAAATTTTTTTATTAAGGTGTAATTGATGTGTAACACTACAGTAGTTTCAGACACATGACATGACCTGATATTTGTATGCAGTATATTGCAAAATGACAACAGTCCAGTTAACAACCTTCAACAAACACAGTTACAAATTTTTTTTTAATAAGAACCTTCAAATTCCACTCTATTTGCAAATAGATAATACAGAATTAACTATAGTCACCATGCTGTACATCCACATGACAATCTTTGTAACTGGAAATTTGTATTTATTCTTGTTTTCTTTTACTCAGCAGAGAGCTTTCTTCCTCTTTATAATGAGGACACTTGGGGTCCTAAAGGATTTAAAGGATGGCTAGGAGAGGACAGGTATGAGGGACATCTATGAGAGGGCAATCCATGTATTTCAAAAACTAGCTATTAACATAGAAAACCTTACTGTCCAGTGAAATTGGCATATTTTAAAAGGGGTATGTTCGGGGGGGGGGGGGGGTGGTTGTTCCCCATGGCTCCCTTACCACACAACAGGATCATCTTTTACCTGGTTCAGATTTTCTTAAAAAGGATTTAACTACCCCTTTCCCCCCAGAGACACACTCACCACTATCTTTCTCCCATTGCTTATGTTAACACAAATGTCCAGACTTGAAAGAATTTCTATGAGTTTATTTGAGCTAAACTGACAATATTGCCAAGAAGCAATATCTCAACAGACTGAAAAAATGCTCTGGAGAATGGCAGTTTTATAGCATATTTTATACATTAGAATCAAAGTAAGATACCTAAGGGGGTGGTGTACATGAAATCCATTGGTGGTAGATTTAAAGGGGTGGGAGACAGCAAAGCAGGGAAGTCTCTGGGATTGGATTAAAAAAAATAAAACAGAGTTTCTGTGGTATCATACTCCACTGGAGGTTGTGCTCCGGGAAAAAAGGTTTCTTTGACTGGCAAAGGTATGCTCTCTTAGATGCAGAAAGACACCAGACAGGCTCACTTAAAGTAAAAATTGACCTCTGTCAAGAAAGCTATAGACCTAGGATGTGACTACCTGCCACGAACACCATCTAGTTAGGACTTTTTATGTTCAGATCATCCCAGTGGTTAATTCTAGTCTGAGTTTGTAGGGCCTGCCATGCAGCCTTTCCTGAGGTTGTTAGGGTTAGTATGTAGCCCCCTTTTCACCTACACTTATTTAAGAACTAACAATAGCCACTACTTTATTTTTTTTATTTTAATTGTTCAAGTACAGTTTTCTGCCTTTTACCCCCGTCCCAGCCCTCCCCTCCTCCCTCCTGTTTCCACCCGCCCCCCCCCTTGTTTTTGTCCATGTGTCCTTTACACTTGTTCCTGCAAACCCTTCCCCTTTTCCCCTGAAATTCCCTCCCCTCTTGTCACTGTCAGCCTGTTCTCAGTTTCAGTGTCTTTGGTTATATTTTGCTTGTTTGTTTACTGAGCCAGGCACAGTACATACTCATTTAACCTTTACAAAATGATGAGATATTTCCATTTTATAGATAAACTCAAGAGAAATCATATGATTTGTCTAAACGCATTCAAATAAATGGTAAAGCCATAATTTTAACTTGTATTTGTCACTTCAAAACTTACACTACAATTAATTTTTTAAAGTCTTTCCAAAACCTAATTAAAGTCACCATTCATTAATACTCTTACATATCAAAATTAAAAACACTAAGAGTATGATTGGCCATTTCTTAGCAGTCCTCATCAAGCCACCATCATCTCTCCTGTGGATTACTGTAGAATCCTCCTAACGATCTTTATTCCACCCTGTCCCCTTCAGTCTATCTTGATTGCAGCCAGCCAGATCCTTTCTTTCCTTAAAATGTTTTTTGTTTGTTTATGGTATTCCGTTCATCCCAAAATTTCCCCCTTTGCTTCTCTACCCTTAGCCCACTCCCTGCTCCCAGTCAATCCACACAATGTTGTTCATGTCCATGGATCATGCATATGTGTTGTCTAATCCCCTCACCTTCTTTCAACCAGTCCCCATCTCTTCCCTCCCCTCTTACAGCTGTTAGTGTGTTCCATGTTTCTGTGCTTCTGATTCTATTTGCTTATTAGTTTATTTTGTTCACTAGATTCCACTTATAAATGAAATCATATGGTATTTGTCTTTAATTGCCTGGCTTATTTCACTTACCAGTTCCATTCATGCTGTCACAAAAGGTAACAATTCCTTTATTTTACTGCTGCGTAGTATTCCATTGTGTAAATGCACCACTTACATTTGTTATGAGTTTTTTACCCATTCACAACTACTGATGAGCACTTAGGCTGTTTCCAACTCTTGGCTATTGTAAATAATGCTATTAACAGAAGGGTGCATATATTCTTTTGAATTGATGTTTTGGGATTCTTTGGATCTATTCGCAGAAGATAAAGCGCTGAGTCAAAAGGCAGTTCCATTTTCAGTATCGTGAGAAAATCCCATACTGTTTTCCACAGTGGCTACACCGGTCTGCATTCCCACCAACAGTGCACTAGGGTTCCCTTTTCTCCACATCCTCGTCAGCACTTGTTTGTTGATTTATTAATAATAGCCATTTGGCAGGTGTAAGGTGGTGTATCATTGTGGTTTTAATTTGCATCTCTCTGATGATTAATGATGTGGAGCACCTTTTCATGTGTGTGTGGGCCACCTGTATGTCCTCCTCAGAGAAGTGTCTATTCAAGTCTTTTGTCCATTTTTAATTGGATAAGGAAGTCAGATTGTAGCACTCCACTGCTGCAAATTCTCCAGTGGCTTAGATGCCTTTGGGATCCTTCATGACCTGCTCCTGGTTTCTGATTTTTTTGTCTCCAGTTCAACCACTTCACACAACTCTGATCCACAAGATTCTTACTGTTTGGGGAGTTTCTGCTTTGCAGCTTTGGCCCGGCTGGTTGCTCTGCCTGACTGCACTTCACTAAGATTTTTGTATGGTTAATTCTCTCACTGGAGAATCTGTATGGTCCGCTCTCTACTGGAAAATCATCTTTTCAGTGAGACCTTCCCTGGTCACACTAAAATTTCAACTGATCTCTTCCATCGCTGCTTTATTTTGCTCTTTAGCACTCATTATAACCTAAAATACAGTGCTTTTCTTAACTTTGTTTAGTATACGTTCGCCTCAATAAAATGTTACCTACAGGGAGGCAAGGCTTTTAGTCTGGTTTGTTCATTGCTCTTTACCCAGTGCCTGAAACAGTGCGGGGAACGCTGCGGGCGCTTAATAAATGAATGGATTGCTGTCTGCCCCCACCCCAACACCATGCCCGTTGACGGTCTTTTGACACACTAAAGTTAACATGTTTGTGAATAAATGGTAGCATCGTTTCCCTCCGCCACGCATCTCATTTCTCAAGCCTGGCCCCTTCGAAAGGTCCAAGCTCTTCCCTACTTCCTTATGCCCAGATCCGTGCTTGTGTGAGCGGACTTCTCACTAGTACCTACAGGCCAGGTCTCACCTCCTGAGGGCAAGTAAGAAAAGGAGACTCCTACGATCACAACCCGCTTTCTGTAGGACCCTCCACAAGCATCACTCACATGAAATCAGCGTCGGGGACAGCGCCAGGGCAGGCTCAGCAGGGAGCAGGTAGAAACAGCCTGCCGCACACCGCGGCAGTGAGAAAGGACCCAAGGAGGTGTCCCAACTAAACGCCAGAACGCTTGCTTCACAGACTCTGTGATGTCCCCTTCCTGTGTGCAGTCACACCACGCTTCCGGTACTTCAGTGCCGTAACTCCAACCCCCTGAGCCTCTTCCTTGGTCGCGACATTTTGTCGCCAGCTTGAGCGAGGGGCAGGACACCGCACGTCGGGGTCCTTCATCAATGTTGTGGCGCGAAGGCTGTGAGGTCAGAGGAAATGACCCCGAAGAGTGGAGGGTGGGGCGAGAGCTGGGAGCTGTCAGAGCGGTGGGAATGGGTCGCAGTCCTCGCCGGGTTCTGAGCTGGGGACCTCCTCTGATGTTGCTCCCAGGCAAAGGGTGCTCTGAGCGCTGGGCCCTCCAGGAGCGGCCTCTTTTGTAACAGCCCCTGAAATGCAGGGCCAGGTGCACTAAGCAGTAGCAGGACTCCAGCCACAGCGACAGCCCTGAGGCCCTGTGTAGAAGTTCCAGCCCCTTGTCTTTGTGTCCGCTCGCGTCCCTAGACTCAGAGGCAGGTATTTGGGTTTCCCACTGGTTTTTGTCGTAGTGGGTGGGGCTGGTGGGAAGTAGAGGAAAGACTAGTGCAGCAGTCGCCTCCCCCATCCGTAGTGAATGGTCGAGTCAATCTGCGGAGCTGCTTGGTGCTCCGCTCTGTTCCCATCCCTAGCTGTAGCTCGCCTTCCGCCTACACGCGTTTACCTGATTCCTCTGCACGTAATCCCTACGTCCCTGTTTCAAAGCAAGGTTTAAAGAGGAGGTTAGGGAATGTAGAAATGGCTCTCCCTTACTCGTCACCGATGTGAGCACTTGCTTTGGTTTGTTTCTGGTATGCAAACATTTAGTCAAATATTGAGATGTACTTTCCTTGTGGAATGGAAAAAAGTGAACACATGGGGATTTCTTTAGAATTGTCACTGGTCGCTTTTTCAAGGCCCCAGTGCCCCTGTTTTTGTTTAGGACAGAAAGACAATTAATTGGGGGGAAGTATATAAAATAAATGAATTAGTTTTGTAAACTGTTTTACTCATGGTGAAGTCCTCTTTTTGCCCATTTTTGGCTTTTATGTCCCAGTTTGAGTTATTTCAACCCCAAGTTCTTTGAGGACATAACATTGTGCGTTTTTCACTATAATTAGCCTAGCAACTGGCAAACACCTGACTTCAAATAGAATCTTCAAGATAATTGTTGAATGAATGAAATTTCAAACCCAATTCCTTACATTGTTGTTTCTCTTCAATCTTTCATCTCAGTCGTTTTTATTCACCACCTTTCTTCCACTCACCAAGCGAGAAAATCTCTGTGTATATTTTGTGGTGGGCCTTTTTGTGCACTCTTCTAAGAGGTAGTTAAAGAAGAACAATGATGAAATGATGTATGCTGATTAATGTGCCTTCTGAATCATGTACATTTTTTATTTGGTTATTTAATTTTTAGGTGTCTAAGTTTCAGAATCATCTCATTTTAATCAACTATTGTAGAAGGATTGCATAATAAAATGCAACCGTTTAGTGTTTTCCTTCCCTTTCTCAGTTCTGTTTTTCAGAAATAACCACTTTTTAATCTTACCTAATTTTAGGTCTGTATATTGAATAATTATTTAAACAATAATTCTTTTTTAAATAGCCTTAATATAATCCACATCATCCACAACCTCTCTTTTCCAATTTTTTGAATAGTTATTAATTTTTAGTTTTCATATAGGTTAGTTTGTAATTCTAAATACATGTAAACTCAATTTTTTCACATCAATTTTCAAAAATATTTTGGCTCCTTATTTGGGTAAAATGAGGAAAATAGTGACTCCACCTTTTTCTTGACCACTTTAGAAAACAAATCTATTCTCTTAGCTGGACCTTTCCTTATAGTTTCTCCAGCTTAATGATATTTATATTTCTTAACTACATGTTTTTGCTTTGTTTACATACTATAAACTCTCATCACTTTAACAAAGGACTTTCTGATTTCTTTGTAGGAAGAGGTACATAAACTTTCTTCGTCAAGTCCTCCCATTTTGTGCTTTCTTCACTACATTCCTTCTTTGTAAGAGAAGGCACCATTTCCTTTCTTTGCTAGAGACTTTCCCCTTGCATCCCAATCACTTTCTGTTTAATTTTAATAGATTGTGTTCTAGTGCTTTAGTACAGCTTCTACCCTGGATTGTATTCGTTGAACTCTTGGGTAAATTGCAGTGTCTCCTAACTGAACATCTATTATTTTGTTTTCTCCTCTGTTTTGGTATAATTCATCCTAAAGAAACTTATTTATAAAAGATATGTGGATGGTAATTTTACTTGTTAATTTTTGCATAGCTGTAAATTATGTTGTTATTATGGTTGATAGTTTTGCTGGGTATAGACACTAAATCTTCCCCGATTTCACCATCTTCTAACTTTCATTGTTCCTTCTGAGAAGATGAGAATGCCAGTCTGATCTTAATTTCTTGCTGCCAGAACTATGTGTTTGCTCTCAGAAATCATTAAAGTTTTTAGTTATGCTTGATGCTTTGAAAATTTATCAAGTCTTGATGTGAGTTTAGTCTCCTTGAAATGAGCTCATTCCAAAGGGCTAGAATAAATGTCTCAATGTGAGTCTTCTTTTATTTTATCCTCCTTGAAATTATGAGACTTTTAATTTGTAGGGATGTTTTCCTTCATCTGTGGGGAATTTTCACCTGTTCTGCTTTTTAATAATTTATTCTCCTCTGTCTCTCTCTTTGAAACTCATTAAGGTGATTGTTGGCTTGATTCTCTGTGTGTATTGTCTTCTTATGTTTTTATCTATTTGCCTTTTTGCCCCATGTTCTAAGCAGTCATCTCAAATTTATTTTCCACCACTTCTATCTAATTTGGTCATCACATCAAGCACTCATTTTTAATTATTCCTTTCTCATATTCTCTTAATAGTCTGTGTTTTATTTTTTCATTTTTCTTTTGATTTAATATATATTAAAATGTATTGTTTTTAATTAACCAGTTTGATGCATTTTATACATATGAATATCCATATGACAAGCACCACCCCAATCAAAATGTAGAACATTTGCTCTACTTCAAAAAGTTCATACTTTTCCCTGTCCATTTCCATCCTCCTGGCTCAAGGCATTGTGTTTTCATGTATATCACTGCAGTTTAGAACTGAAGTCTGGAACTGCATTTAAGTGGAGCCATAGGATATGAACTCTTCTGTGTCTACTTTTCTCATTAACATAGTGATTTTGAGATACATCCATGTTTTGGCATGTTTGTTTCTTTTTTGTTGTTGAATGGAATTCCATTGGATGAATAGGGCATGATTTGTTTACCCACTCGATTGTGTGACGTGCATTTTTTCCATTTTGTGACTGTTAGGAGTAAAACCACAACGAACATTCTCATACAAGTATTTTTATCGGCGAAATTTTCATTTTTCTTCCTAGTAGGAGTAAGATTTCTGAGTCATAAACTTGGGTATTTTTAACTTTAGAAAGTTTTCCAAACAATTTTCCAAAGTTACTGTGTCATTTTACACTCTCACCAGCAGGAGTATATAAGCTCCAGTTCCACGTTTTCCTGGACAGTTGTATTTCCAGTCACTTAAAATTGAGCTCTCTGGAATGTGTGCAATGGTATGCCGTGGTTTTAATTTGCATTTCCCTGATTAATGGTGTTGAGAACGTTTTCTAGTGCTTATTGTCTATGTGTATGCTCTCCTTTGTGAAAGTATATGTTTCAGACTTTAATTTATTCTTATTGACTTGTTTTTATTATTCAGTTGTATGCACTATTTATATATTTTTGATACAAGTTTATCATACATATGAATATATTTGATAAAAATGTCATATATAATATTTTCCTTATATTTGGGTTTGATTCTCATTTTATCAAGAGTTCCTTTTGATGTGTAGATTTTTTTCATTTTGATGAAGCCCATTTTATCAAGTTCATCTTTTATGATTAGTGCTTTTTTAACATGTCTAAGAATTCTTTGCCTCGCCTAAGGTTGCAAAGATATTTTGTTATGTTTTCTTGCAGAAGACTTATAGTTTTAACTTTTATATTTAGGTCTATAATCCATCTCAAATGTAGGAGTTGAGGTTGATTTTTTTCCATATATATATCTTGTTGTTCCAGCACTATTTCTTAAAAAGATTGTTCTTTCCATATTGAATGTTTGGCCTTTGTTAAACAGCAATTTGTTGTATTTAATTTTTTTCATTTTAAAACTTAAACATATTTTTAAAAATGTATAAATATGTGGTATAGAGCTCACATACAGCTATAGATGGACATATATAATATAGAAACTGTGGAGTATGATAACAATATGAATGTTCACTAACCCATCAGTTAAGAACTAGCTTATTACTCCAGAGTTTTGGAACTTTTTATGGGTCCTTTCCTAGTCTCACTCCTGCTTTTTATGCAATGGTACCCCCATCTGCAAGTGTGTTTTTAACAATTCCTTTACTTTTTAAATATATTCTTACATTACAGGTAGATGTTCCTGAGTTACTTATTATATAGCTTTTCTTGCTTTGAATTTTACGATTATATTGCCATAAGTTTTGTGTGGCTTTTTTTCCCCATACTCTACATTATATTTCTAAGATTCATCTATGCCATTCAAAACTGTTTCTACAGTTTGCCTATTTTTCCTCCTATTTGCTTTTCCATCATATGAATGTACCACAATTTATTTAACCATTCTCCTATCTTTGGATATTTAAGTTGTTTCCACCTTGGGGATGGATAATAGAAACAATACTATCCTGATCTTTCTTGTACATATCCACTTGTGTATGTGTGTAGAAGTTTCTGGAGGAATGGAATAGGAAACTAGTGTCAAACTGTTATCTATAATGATTGTACCAATTACATTCTGTTTCTCCCTATTCTCCTAATATTATGTATTTTCAGGTTTTTTTAATGGTTAACTATCTGGTGGATATAAATGCTCATGTGGTTTTAGTGAGCATTCCTTAAATATTAGTGCTGTTATTTATCTTCTCATATATATTGGCAATTCCTTTTTACTTTTTTTGTGAAATATGTTCTTCCATATCTCCTGTTTTATATAGTGGATATAATATCTTCACAAATCTTTCTAAATATATTAGAGTTGGTTTTGGATTTTTCTCATAAGTTATTTTGGTTGCCTTCAGGGAAGTTTTCTTTTCTTGGTTTATTTTGTTCTTTGCCTCAACTATCTGATGATTCCTGGACAGCTCATTATTTAACGGTTAAGGAAGGCCATCTAGGAGCTTTGCTCTTATGGACAGACTTGCTGACTAGCATATTCTGTTTTAAGAAGGCTAAGTAGGCAGCCAGATCTTAACTGAGATCCTACAGATTCCAGAATTGAGAGGAGTTTGCTTTTGTCACCAAGACCCATAGCAACTGTGTATGGTGATTTTCACACAGCTATTTATTGTAATTTTCACATCACATTTGTTTAATTTCTCTAATGAAGAACTTTACTTTTTGGGGGGGGATAACTGCCTAGTTGGGGGACAGTGGCAGAATTGACTCTTCTGTTCTTCAGCTGTTCAAATCATCTTTCACATTTCAAACCCTCTTCTGACTGTTGTTCACCAGTGTTTCTGCATTCTCTGAATCTGAAGCCTCTGACTCTCAAGAGGCTGGGCAAACTTCTTGCATATACTATAGGTTGTAGCTTTCATCTTTCTGTTTCTTGTGACAGGTCTCTCCCATATGCAAAATGCCTTACAATGGTTTATTGAAATCTTTCATCAGTTCATGGCCCTTTTCTGTTCTCTTTCTTATTATGACTTTATACATTTTAAAACATTTTAATTCATTTGATGAAGTTTCTGGACAGACATGAAAAGCGGCCTGTTACTTTAATTTAGAATTCTAGATTATGCCCTGGCTGGTTTAGCTCAGTGGATTGAGTGAGGGGTCCTCAAACCAAAGCATCGCTGGTTTGATTCCCAGTCAGGGCACATACCTGGGTTGCAGGCCGGGTCCCGTTTCAGGGGTGTGCAAGAGGCAACCGTACATTGATGTTTCTCCTCTTCTCTTTCTCTCTCCCTTACCCTCTCTCAATAAATAAATAAATTAATTTAAAAAGAGTTCTAGATTATTATTGTGAATGCTGAGAAGGGAAGATTGCAGGGCTTGGCCAATGGCCAGTGGAATGTCTTTTTAGTGATACACTTGGGGAAGAGAGGGTTTTTTTGTTCAGGACCTTTTTTATTGTGGTTGTCTTCATGTGAGTCAGACTGATTTTGGAGCAAGTTTCTTAATCTCCAGGCTGCTCTATCACACAACTCAGGGACACCATTTGCTTTGGAGTCCATGCTAATAGGATCCTCCCAGGATCTACACATGGGACATCTATCTCTAACTATGAGACAATAACACTTGTCAAGATTCTTGTGGTGATTAAAACAAATCATATGAAAAACACCTAGCCCAAAAATTTGACTAGTCATTTAAATAACATTATAGTGCCTCTTTTATCTAGTTGAATTTTTACTACTATTAATAGAGTCCCTGGTTATTTAAAGTATCTGGTTGGAATCTCTGTTTCCTCGATTTCCCTCATTTAAAAAGGAAAGTTTTTCATAACCTGTGGTTTATTCAGGTGTTAGGTAAAGAGAAAAGCTTTATTGAAATGAATATGCAATAATGAACTTCCTCCAAACTCAAAACTGTCCAGCATCATTAAAGAGGAAATGTCTTATCTTTTCCTTTATATGCCATTGACATTCTTTGATTTTGCATATACTTTAGAGCTGCAATATAAATTTAAGATTGGGTAGTTTTTTACTTTTTGATATTATCTTAGAATTTTTAAACTTTATATATTTTGCTTTGAAGCGTTCAGACTGGCATTTCTTTCTATATTGGTATAACCAAGTTATATACTGGCATTTCCTCCGAGTTATATATTTATTGCTAATCGTGTTTAAGGTGCAACAAACACTGGCTTAATGTATGATTGATCTGCCAAAGAAATTTTGTCCTTTTTCAGATTATCTTGGAAGACCTGAGACTCCGAGATGTTTCCCTTGAAGGATGCCGAAATGGGTGCCTTTACTTTCTTCGCCTCTGCTCTACCACATGATGTTTGTGGAAGCAACGGGCTTCCTCTCACACCAAATTCCATCAAAATTTTAGGGCGCTTTCAAATCCTTAAGACCATCACCCATCCCAGACTATGCCAGTATGTGGATATTTCTAGAGGAAAGCATGGTGAGTTGTTACTGTTTGCTCTGTTTTGTATTTTCTGCTCTTTTACCTTGGTTAGGTTGTAAATATTCAGTGTTATGTGAAGAAATCAGTATGTGTGTGCATGCATGCCCTCTCACCCTTCCACAACTCCAGGCAAAACTCCAGTCGTTTGAGTTTTTCTGACTACATTTGAATGATTTCTGTTTCTCAGATCTGAGAATAAGGATTTTTAATTTTCTCTTTCAAGGAAACCACCTATCCTTAAATATATTTCTTCCCCTCTATAAGAAAGAAATGAACGTTATAATGTTAGAAACTTTAGAGTTGTCTATTGGACTGTATTTTATTATTGAAAGTATTAATTTTGACTAAGACTTTTCCAATGAAAAAAGAGTCACTAATTTTTTTTTGGAGCTGCAATAGTCTTTTCATGTAGGATTCTATATAGAGAATTGAAGTGGAAAAGTTCAACCCTGTTGGTTAAAAAAATCAATGTTTTACCAAGAATATGTTAACTGCCATTTTAGTAGTATACTCATAATCAGGTTCTTCCATGTGCCATATCTTAGTTCATTCAGACTACTCTAACAAAACACTATAAACTGAGTAGCTTATAAACAACAAACATCTATTTCTCACAGTTCTGGAGGCTGGGAAGTCCAAGATCAAGGCACCAGCATATCCCATGTCTAATGAGGCCTACTTCCTCACTGAGAGCCATCCTCTCACTGTAACTTGACGTGGTGGGAGGAGCAAAAATTCTCTCAGGTCTCTTTAATAAAAGCACTAATCCAATTCATAAAGGCTGTGCACTCACAACCTAACTACCTCCCAAAGGCTCCATCCCCAGACACCATCCACTGGTGGCTTTGGTGGGGGGCACAAATGTTCAGTCTATAGAACACCTAAAGACGCTTATAGTGGCAGTATTTTAATTATTTTAAAATTATTTTTGGAAGCTTAATTGCATGCTGAGGTGCCACTTTTAAAAATTATTTTAAATGCATCTCAATCAAACGTGTTTAATTTTCTAACATAAAGTTAATCTTGTATACTTGCTGATATTGAACTCTTTTCCTATAAAATGGCATTTCAATATGTTTCAACCTAATATTAAAGGCAAACTACATTTTCTTTCTTGTTTTGCTGAAAGTTAGGTTAAATGAGAGTTTCAAGTAGTCTGGGCTGTGTCTTAAAAATATTTGTTCTGAAAGTTTTATAGACTTTGAGTAGAAAATGTTTTTGTAATAAATATTATTAATGGCTATTATTTATTGAGTGCTTATTATGTATTAGTATTCTAAGTGCTTTACATTATTTTAATTTAATCCTCATAACATAACCATGATATAGTAACCATTATTATTCTCATTTTACAGATTAGAAAATTGAGGCATAGAACAATTAAATGACTAATTCAGGAACTTTGGCAAATTTGTTGTTAAAAAAAAGATAAAATTTTTGCTAAAGTTTTTATTTAGTACATGGCTTTGATGACATTAACTAAATGTTTAAAAATGATAGAAATCATTTGGGGCTTTTTACATCATTGAAAATTGGTATTGTCAATCCCTGAATGCCTCTAACACCTCTCTCTGCCCCATACAATTACAGATTCTAAAGAATTTTCAACTGTCAGGTTGGCCCAGTTTCAGAACCACTCTAGACAAAAGTTGGCAATATAGGGTATCCTCATTATCATCTGTCACTGGTGACCATAATTAATCTTGCTTGCTATATTACATCTGCAAATTTGAAATGTGCCTGCCTTCACCTGTCTTCCCAAACTCTTGCCACTTTGCTCCGTTCTTAGGACTTCTTCATTTTAATCTCCTCAAGTGCCCTTTGTTTCTTTCCACTGTGTCTGGAAGTTTTTTCAGATATTTACTTCATATAATTGGGGTCTTACCTTCTGTCCAGTTTCTCTTAAGCTTCCTTTTCTTGGGTTAATTTGGCTCAAGGGTTCTAGATATTTCTTGACCTCCTTCCTCTCCCTAAATGAGCTCCCTTAAATACTGAACCAGGAAAAATCTTATGACATAATCCCTCTAGGGAACACTTCTTGTTAGTTATCAGTGTCGGGTAGAGAGAGATTCCCTAGACAGTATTAGACTCTGTTAGTGCTGGAGCCAGGTCAGTAGTCTGGGTAGGCCCGTTAGGGTGTGTCTACCACATTGCTAGCTATTCTGCTTCCCCTGCTCTCTCTGCTGTTAGAACTCAGCAGTCCTCTCTTCTAGGGTAGCATAAGTCATAGGTATGTATAAAATTCATAGTTTAAGTTTCACTGAGTGGAATGAAAATATCAGTGATTGTCAAAGATCAGGGAATCTGATTACCTTGTTTATATTGGCAGTGCTCATTGTCTTGAAAAGTTGTGTGCATAAGGAGTAAACAGCTGAATTAGGATATGTGTTTATGTAAGGGTCTGTTTGTTCTAAAGCATCCCAGTCATTTTAGGTGCATATAATTTGAAAAATTTGGAAAGTTTCTAGTCAAGAGTCTTCTCACCACATTTTTCAATGATGTAACAATACATGATTTGGGTTTAAATTCCACTCAGTTGTCTTCTCAAACAATTCTGATTTTGGTTTCTTTTCTCTGTATATTCTTTTCTTGTTATGCAGATATCTTACATCTTGTCATTGTTATTCCCCTGCCTCCACCTTCCCCTTGGTGTTTGTAGTTACATGTGACACATGGTCTGTTTTAGTAACACTATGTTTTCACATGCTGGATTAGCTCAGAGATCAGCCTTTCACTGTTTTCTACAGAGCGTTCAAAACTGATTTAAGGTGATGTTAGTTTCTTGCTAAATCAGTGGGATGAAGTATTTAATCTCAAGAATATGGACATTTTATTGGAATTTGAGATCTTAGTTTATAAAAGTAAAGTTGAGGAAAATAACTTTAGAATAAAAAAGGCAAATATAGCATGAAAATAAGTTTAAAAATTAATCTTTTTTTCTGTTGAGGTTGAAATCTCAGCTGTGTTTAGAAATGGAGTGAAGGTTGTAAATTGTAATCCATCCATTTTATTTGATATTCATTACCTAGACATTTTTCAGTCATTGCTAGTGAAATCAAGAGCAAAATTATTTTAACTAGTAGATTTGAAATTCAAGTAGAAAATAACAGAATTGTTAAGGACCTCTAAGATAATTTATTCTGTACCTCTAATTGCATGTAATTTCAACCTAAGTGTCCCTATCAGTTCAGAGTTCCTTCAGAGAAACAGAACTAGTAGATATATGTATGAAGACATTGATTGCTATAAATTGGCTTATGTGATTCCAGAGGCTGGGTAGGCAAGTCTGAAATCCCTAGATGTGGCATCCAGAAGGCAGTGAACATTTGGGCAAGAGCTGAGCTGCAGTCCATGGGTGAACTCTTTCCTTCAGTGAAGCTTCTATTCTGCCATGAATGCCTTTGCAGGTGGTTGCGTCAGGATCACCCAGATTATCTTAAATACTCTTCCTTTGTTAAAGTAAACTTCTTATAGATTTTAATCACTTCTAAAATACCTCCACAGTAACACCCGAATTTGAATAACTGGAGACTATGGTTTAGCCATCTAGACTTATAAAACTGATCATCACAGTGACCTGGTAACAATACTGTTTCTTAAGTACAGAATATTTTGTTAGTTTTACTGTATAACTATTTATTTAAATATTATATTTAAAAGGTGATGAGCTAGCTTCAGTTTTTACTGTGAATAACAAAAGAATGATGCAGTGACTGTATTCTAGTAACCTTTCAAATTACCTTAGCATATTCACAAATTACCTGTCCTTTTGTTTAAAAAAAATTTAATCTGTTTTTAGTTCTGTCCTTATTCAATGCCTTTATTATCTTTCTTCTTAATATTGTACTCCTTTCAATTTCTTATCATTGATTTACAACATAAAATTCAGGCTATATGTACAATATAGTGATTCTTGGCGTTCATCAGATATTTGTTAGAAGAAAGATTATTTCACAGTTCTTATATGTTCTACTCTTTAAAGTTCATCTTAGTGTCACATTTGTTTTTTATAAATAAAGCCACTACATTGCTGACTTATATTTGGCACATTATAATTCCTAAATAGTTTTGCCATATTTTATTCTGTAAAACTATATTGTTTTTATAACAAACAGAAGTTATTTTCAAACAGTGATCCAGAGTTTCAGAATGAAAAGTCTCTAATGATTTTTTAAAAAAAATTGATTTGTATTGGAAACATTGTTTTGGTATACACTTCATTACCTCTGGGAGAAACTTTGATATTCTATGAAGCATCATGGCTCGCTGCATAAAATAATGATTCAAAATTCCATAGGATCGTAAAACTTTGGCATGCTCTGATTTATGATATTTTGAAGGAGTTTCCAGAGAAGTCTGCCAAATTATAAGCTAATGCCAAACACTTGAAATCTCTCATAGTTATGAAGACTTATAAGTATAAACTTATTAATGGAGTATGTACATTTTAATAAATTCTAATATTTTATATTAAAGTCAGTGCTATTGTAGTATTATTATGCCCAGTTTACAACATAAGCATATACCATTTCTACACAGGATAGATTTCAGTTTAGATAATGGGACTCTTACTCATCATGTGAGACTCTTACTCATTTCTAATGGCTATGTCATGCCTTTGCTCAAATTAAGTCATTTAACAAGGATTTTTATATTAAATGCTTATATTTTCAAGGTGCCATTCTAGACACTGGTGATGCATTTTGAACAAAACCAACATTGTTCCTAGAATCATCATCTAGTGGAGAACAAAGACATTTAATACAAATAAATACAGATTTTTTGAGTTGAAACAGTGCTAAAAAAGAAAATGCACTGTAGAGTAGATTACCTTATAAGAGGAGCAAATTGATTTGGGGGGATCAGAAAAGTGTTCCTTTAGGAAGTCACGTTTAACTGGGGAATGAATAATAATAATAGCTAACACTTATTGTGATTGCTATGTGCCAGGCACTAATGTAGGATCTTATTATAAATTAACTCATTTTAACCTCAGAATAACTCTGAGGTTGGAGCTATTGGTTTCTTCATTTACAGAGGAGAAAACTGCAGCATAGAGAGGTTAGCAAACTTCCCCAAGGTCACAAAGCTAATGAGTATTAAAACTAAGACTTGCGCCCAGACATAATAGTCTGTGCTTTTAACCAGTATGTTTCATGATAGGTGTTAACTGGGAGAAGGGAATGGGGAAGATCATTTTCAGCAGTGGGAATCCATGCGCTGGTACCTTAAGGCAGGAAGCAGGGGAAGAAAGCCAGTGTGCATGGAAGTTGGTGAGCAAGGGATAAAATAACAAAAATAAAGTGAGAGAGGAAGTTATATATTCAGATTTATTATTCTATCACTTGGACTTTAATATTAAAATATTAGAAGGGAATAAGGATTAATGGGAGAAAATCAGTTAAGAAACTGCTATAGTAATTTAATAAGAGATGATGCTGGCTTGGATCCAGATTGTGGTAGGCAGAGCAAACTGCACAGATTGTGGAAACAGTTGGGGAATAGAAATACCAGAACATTTTGTTTGGGTTTGAGAACAGGAGATTTCTTCTACATTTGTAGCTGGAGCAGCTGCCAGAATTGTGGTACCATTTACTAAAATAGTACTACAGGGAACCAGCTTAGCTTAGAGAGCAAACTATACATTGATTTGGGGTTCTGGAGAGTTTGAGGTATTTTTATATTAAAGTGCGGAATTGTGTACACAAGTCTGGAGTTCAAAAGAGAGAGTTCTGGGTTTGAGATAAAATTTGAGAGTTTTGTCAGCCTTCGTAATAAATGAGGAGAAAACACAATGTGAAGAACCAGAATCTAAGATGGGGGACCTAGAAACATTTCAGCTTGGGTAGAAGAGATGCCAGTGTACAGAGTAGACTCTGGAGAGAGAGCCAGATAGCTGGACTGAAAACGTACAAAATGTGGTTGGATGGAAAGCGAAGGATTGCAGCTTCCCATTTTGGTTTTCTGAAGCATTGTTTTCTTTTTCCTTCTAGAGCTTCATAGCTGTACTAAATTGCTTGGAGTTCAACTTTCCATGCTCTTTCTCTTTTCTTATTGAATCAAAGAATTAGACCTTATTTCATGATTTTCTTTCCTATTCTTTTTTTCCTCATTTAGTTCTTTCAAATTTAATTCTTTTTAAATTCCTGTTTAGATCACTTGGAGTCTTTCTTCTGAACATGATAGCTTTTATTTAGATCATTTTTAATTTTAGTGTTTCAGATCATTCTGAATAATGTCACCACTCCGACAGCTTCAGGTTCCGAAATGTGACCCATACAACATCCCATCTGCACACCTCACACGACTGCCTGCATATATACCATTGTCCTCCATCTCCCCTCCTCCGTGTAAGACCATACCTTGAACTAGTCATTATTGAGTTATCCCTTTTACTGGAGCTCCCACCTTGAAATTCTTCTTTCCTATCTTGTGCTATCTCATTTGTCTTCCTTTGCTACTCTTTATTCACCACACCTCTATGCAATTTTCACTATTCCCAGTCTCATTGCACCTTCACTTCTTTATCTTGTCTCCTATCTATATTTTGCATTAACCTCCTTTCTTATCTAACCTAGAACCTACTTTGCATGGATATTCACAGTAACCCAGTTTCTTTTAAACTCTTGATCTCTTCTAAAATAACCTTACAAATCCCCAACCAGTTGGAAACCCAGTTGCACTTTTCTCTTCTCCTCTTACATATTTGATATTATGTCAGACAATGTGTTAGTCACTAGGGTTATTAGTGAAGGAAAAAAATATGCACCAAACCTCAGAACTGTGCTATTCCTAGTTCTGTTGGAAAATAGAAATTATATAATTTTGATTCTGCCCACCAACATTTTTATTATTACTTGGTCTTAGAAGGCCCCATGATGTTACAAGCAATCCCCAGTCAATTTTCTATTCTTTCTCCATAGTCGTAATTCAGAACTTTCTATTTTTCTTGAGTTTCTGAACTCACTTTCACAGATCTTGTGTTGGACCCAGGCTGTGGAGTTATAATCTGTCTCTAGCTCCCAATTTTCCCTTTCCTTCAAAATTTCTTTACATCTTCAAACAAGCTTTTCCTTCTCTTAGCCCGTGTCAGAAGAAGGATCACCCTTTTCCAAAGGTGAGCCTTTCTACTTATTTGCCTGATGGGAGAAACTCTAGAGAAAAACATGAGATGAAAAGAAATTGTTATTTAATGTATTATTTTATTGAACATTTATTATACATTTCTCTATATTTGGTAATTCTGTAGTTAATATAGAGTTTGAAAGTCTCTTTTACAATAGCATTTGTACTATATGTGCATATCTTTAGTAGGGTATGTTATTTTGTTATTAAAGCATTGTATTAATGAAATATAACATGGATTGTTTTGTTTTATTCAGAGAGACTGGTGGTGGTGGCTGAACACTGTGAACGGAGTCTAGAAGACTTACTCCGGGAAAGGAAACCTGTGAGGTACTGTATAATATCAGGACATTTAAATGAAACACAGAAGTTGGCAAATAAAAAGGTATTTTACCTAGAAAATACAGAGTTTTAGTTTCTTGTGTTACTTGTTTAATGATAAAATCCAGGTACAGTCTTTCATTTTGGGTAATTTAATTTACAGACCTCATAGAAATTTATTGTTGACATTATCCAATGCTCGGCTTTCATGAGGTAGACATTCTCTAAAGTACTTGACAAAGAAATTCCTATGGAGTATACATGTGACAATTTGAAATATTTTCATTACTAAGCAGTTCTGTAGCTGAGATTAAGAGATTAGATAAGGTTTTCAGGAACATCTATAAAGGACACATGGACAAAACTAAACGGGTAGTATTGAGAGTGGGAGGTGGGGATGGCTGGGGGGGATAGGAGAAATGGAAACAACTATACTTGAACAACAATAAAAAATAATAATAAGAGGCCAAAAAAAATAAAAAAGACTAACAACAACAAAAAGAAAATAAGTCTACTTCTGTAAATTATGTAGTTGAGATTTTATCAGTTTATTACTTTGATTTTTAAAATGAAATGAATAGTTTGTGAATTAGTAACAAAATGTAAGCATTTATATTTTTATCCAATTATTGTGACTCTTATAAAGATAGAAGAAGATCATATATTGTTTTAAAAAACATACAATGTGAATCAGAGAAAGGAATTTGTTCAAGATTCTTTTGTAATTATGCTACATACATCTTAGTAATAAACATATTATATAAATTTAAAAATATCTTTAACAATAACAAAGTTTTTAAAATAAAAAAAGAAGTACCCTAAGCTTATTTAGTAAATATGTTTTTATATTTATAATTTTTGCATGTCCCAGATCTTAGATTTTATTTTTTAAGAACATAATATTCTTTGCTCACCAGTTTAAATTTATACTTTATAAGTCACTGATCCTGTGACAACTATTTGACATTAAAATTGAGTACTAATTGTAGCTACATCTTTATGGAAAAAAACACTTTAAATTCAGTCTGGGTTATATTCGAATAAAGATTTATAAATCAGTATATATGATGAAGAAGCCTCCAACTACCTAGGCAGCCTTGGACAATTCTCTTCATTATTTTTCTTCTGTAGAACAAGGAGTTTTACTTGATATAGGGATCATTCTAAAGGAAGTTATTCTCAACTTTATATTTTACTTAATATACATTATATTCAATAATATAATATTGACCAAATACCTTTACAAGTGTATATTGTTATGTTTTATTCACTAAATGGTAGATTTTTTGAGAGAAAAATCTGAGACAAATCTAAGTGTAAAATTACAGTGCTATAACTTAAAAGGCTAAATTCCTATAGAAACTTCTATTTTATGATCTGGCAATCCTAATCTTCCTTAGAGGACCTGCTCAAATTTTGTGCCCTAGGTATCTCATTTGCCTCACTCTTGTCCCTGCCATGCCATGGTATTTAACCAAGAGAAAGGAAAAATACATGCCCACCAAAATATGTGTGGAAGAATAGTCCCAGAAGCATTATTCATAGTAGCCCCAAACTGGAAGGAACTGAAATGTCCATCAGTGGGAGAAAGAGTAAACAAATCAGGGTATGCACACCACTAATACTGATACATGAAACATGATGAGCCTTACAACTACTATGCTGAGCAAAGGAACCAGACACAAGAGCTTATTTTCTTCTATTTATGTGACATTATAGAAAGATTAAAACTCATTCAAGGTGGTGGGTATAAAATAATGCTTGACTCTGGCTGTGGGAAGGGGTAATAGAAGAACTGATTCAAAACAACGTTGAGGGACCCATATGTGGTAATGGAAATTTTTTACTTTCTGATCATGGCATTATATGGTACATGTCCTTTCAAACTTGTCAAACTCACTGAAATTTTCACTTAAGGTATGTGCTTTTCACCTATGTAAATTATACTTTCTTTTTTTAAAAAAAGCTTGTTGAATTATTTTTTGACTTGAGCTATGAATCCTTCATAAGACAACAATATCATGTTATTAATGAAAATGCTTGATCCCATGGCATACTTCTTTATATTTCTTTGTTTAGGAGAAATAGTATGAATTAGTTATTGCTTCTTAACAAATTACCACAACACTTAGTGGTTTACAACAACAATAAACATTTATCATTTTATATAATTTCTCTGGGTCAGGAATTCAGAAATGGCCTAACAGAGTTATTCTAGCTTAGGACTTCATGAAGCTGCAGTCAGTGTACCAGCTGGAACTGTAGCCATCAAAGCTTGACAGGAGCAGATAATCTGTTTCTTTAAAAAAAATATATTTTATTGCCCTGGCTGGCATAGCTCAGTGGATTGAGCGCAGGCTGCGAACCAAAGTGTCACAGGTTCGATTCCCAGTCAGGGCACATGCCTGGGTTGCAGGCCACGGCCCCCAGCAACCGCACATTGATGTTTCTCTCTCTCTCTCTCTCTATCCCCCTCCCTTCCCTCTCTAAAAATAAATAAATAAATAACCTTTTAAAAAATATATATATTTTATTGATTATGCTTTTACAGTTGTCCCATTTTCCCCCTTTTTCCCTCCCCTCCACCCTGCACACCCCCTCCCACCTGCGTTCCTCGCCTTTAGTTCATGTCCATAGGTCATATATATAAGTTCTTTGGCTTCTACATTTCCTATACTATTCTTAACCTCCCCTTGTCTATTTTCTGCCTACCATCTATGCTATTTATTCTCTATACCTTTTTCCCCTCTCTCTCCCCCCCACTCCCCCACTGATAACCCTCCATGTGATCTCCATTTCTGTGATTCTGTTCCTGTTCTAGTTGTTTCCTTAGTTTGGTCTTTGTTTTGTTTTAGGTTTGGTTGTTAATAGCTGTGAGTTTGTTGTCATTTTACTGTTCATATTTTTAATCTTCTTTTTCTTAGATAAGTCCCTTTAACATTTCATATAATAAGGGCTGGGTGATGATGAACTCCCTTTAACTTGACCTAATCTGGAAAACACTTTATCTTCCCTTCTATTATAAATGATAGCTTTTCTGGATAGAGTAATCTTGGATGGAGGTCCTTGCCTTTAATGACTTGGAATACTTCTTTCCAGCCCCTTCTTGCCTGCAAGGTTTTTTGGGGGTTTTTTTTTGAGAAGTCAGCTGATAGTCTAATGGGAAGTCCTTTGTAGGCAACTGTCTCCTTTTCTCTTGCTGCTTTTAAGATTCTTTCCTTATCTTTAATCTTGACTAATGTAATTATGATGTTCCTTGGTGTGTTCCTCCTTGGGATGGTCTGTTTCTAACATAGCTCACTCATTGGGTGCCAGTCGCTGACAGGAGACTTTAGTTCCTCCCTGACTTCATGTAGTTTTCAAAGTCTCTTGGCTAGCCTCATAGCAAGGTAGATAAGAAATACTTTCTTAAAATTATTCTATATTCACTTAGGGTATTTGGGGCAGAAGAAAGGAAGTAGTTTAGTTTATGAAGAGAGAGAGGGTGGAGCATTAAGGGAATATCCAGAAGTACTAGAGGTGAAATAGGGTCTTCACAAACATAGCTATGCTCCTGTCCAAATTGTTCTGTATTGGGATGGTTGTTACCCATTGTCTTGCTTTCTCATCCATTCTAAAGGAATCTGTAAGCCACAACTAGAGTAGTTTTCTGGTCATCAGGATGGTAAACTGTAGAATGTTCCTTCTGATTTCTACATTTTCTTCTCGGTGCATATATGTTCTTCTTTATTTACTAAAGAACTGACACAGAAAAGAGAAGTTGGTTACTCAGAAGACAAATTCCCATATTTATCATTTTACCTCCACTCTATCATTTTATTTTGTATTTTTACTTTCAATTGTACTATATGAAGATACAGTCAACATTGCTTTGCCAATAAGAGTAAATCCATTTGTTTGTGAAATGTTTTATTTTCCTGTGCTCATCATCCTTCATCCTTGTTTTAGAGATGATAAATCTCTTAGCAGTGAACACCAATAGTTCCAATAATATAAAAGTATAAAGAAGCAACCTGTCTTCAGTGTTTGTATATGTCCTCATGAGGATAAAATGTTACAGGTAGAAACATACTCTTTGAGCAAGTAGTTTCACATGAACAGGGTTAACTGCAAATTTCATATAGTCTTTTATGCCATTTATATTTTCCAATAGTTTTTTAAAAATAGAACATAAAACAACTTTTATCCGTGTTTTTGCCATATATATACATATATGTAATATGTTCAAGTAATATATATATAAATTTTTGTAAATAAAGTCCTGTTTTTTCATCATTCTGGTCATAGACTAAAATTCAATATTTTTCTTGTCCATTTTGAAATGCAACATTCAGCACTTAGTGTCTTTGAGTAGTAATATATCTGTTGAGGTCAGTTCCAAGTTGTTACCTAATCCATCCATCTAAATTAGCTTTTTGGAAAACTGTTTGACTTACATGTTTGGATTACATTAGTCTCCAATGATAGATTAGGTTTCATGTGCAGAGTTGATGTGCTGCAATTTTAATTCTATAACCTGTTTTTAGAAAGTGAAAAGATGTTCTTATGGCTTATAAGTTAGTTCTTTCCCCTATTGCCAAAAGTAAGCACCCTGAACCTATTAAAAACAACAACAACAACAAAAAAAACCCTGATGTAAAGTAAACAGGAAATACATTTAGATGGGCATGCTATTTGAGACCCCTGATTGTTACTAGTCCATCTGTCTCTAACTTTTGCAAAACCGTAAGCTGCTAATTGTCTGGTAATTATTTACAATTGTTTGTCTAAACTTAAATATCATTCAAGATACATACCTTACTGGACTTATATTTTGAAAAAGATTATAAATCTTTTGTAAAATTGGTTGGGTGGGGAGAAGAGAAACCAAACCTAGAAACTTAGAGAAAAGGCTGTGTCAGTTTACTCACTTTTTTCATAATGAATTTAATATCACTGAACTGAGCAATAATGTTCTAAAACATTATAGTAGTAATTTGTATTACAAATATACTATGACTTAAGGCTATTTTGAGGTTTCATATCCTACCAGAAAATTAAGCATTCTGCTGTTTTATAATTTTAATGGCTGTAAACCCTTTGGAGAATTCACGTTATCCAAACAAAATAATTTTTTTGTAAAACCCTTTCAAGAATTCATGTTATCCAAACAAAATAATTGTTTTGTATGACCTGGAGATTTGTGTAGATAGTTTGATAACCTGGTGTGAAAGAGAAAACTCCTCACCATTTTTAAAAAAACAGTTTATTCAAGCTCGAATATGAAGAATTAATTTTGAGAGACTGTTCTCCTTTTAATGTTTTCTTTTTAATGTTGCTTGTGCCAGAGTTCAATTTTGCCAATATTTTTCTCCAGTTTTAGTTAAATGATCAAAATTATTTGTTGGAAACATAGAAGCCTGGAGTTAAATTAAACTCCTATAACCAGTAGGTTTCAAGAAAGAAAGTAAAGTGTTTAGATTTGTTTGAAGTCATCCCATATTTGATGTTTGTGAATCTGTTTAACTACCAGATTTAAGATACTGAAAAGTGGAGAAATTAAATCTTAACTCCTTTCCAAAAGATTTTCCAGAGAATGTTAAAAAAAGAGATAATATCTTTATCACTTCTATTAAAGCAAGCATGATGAAATGGTTTGCCTTTTAAGTCTAGATGCTATTTGGAAAGTATTTGCCTTTTGTGTTAGTGTTATTCAGAGCATGTACTTTTGCTAAATCGATAAAAGTGCCAGGAAGTGTAATTCACAGACAGATATTCAGCATATTTTGGCACATACAGGAAAGTCTCTGCATTGTCCTTAAATTTGCCAGTGAGGATGGGGTGAGTAGTGAAGGTATATTTCTTTAATAAAATGTAGTTTGTCATATGTTTTTAGGGTTATGGTTGTGAAAATTGACCAGAGAAAGCTCAGCATTGTGGGGTCATGTATGGAGACTTTGATGGGAAGCAGACTATGTCTGCAGCTGTTCACTGGGTTGATGAAAAACATGATCTGACTTAACTCAGATGAGTAAGTTGTAAATGCCCCTATTAAAAGATTGCCTACTCACTGAATTAGATATTCCAAGGCATTTTGGACTCATTGTACAATGCAGCCCAGAGTTGGATAAGCCACATGTCATAGTCATCATAAATATTTAGATAGTAATATTCTTACTTTAGGATATAACCTGATGGTAGAAGTTGAGATGCTTATTAATTTTCTCCCTCCAAGGGCCATAGTTTCAAAGTGCTTTTGAAATTATTGCATTGTGGTCAAGTAACTTAGCAATTTATATAACTGATATATTTTTTTCTTCCTATTTTACTTGTTTTGTTTAAAGACAGAAAATAATACAAAAAGGTGCTCTTTACCGAAGCATAGAACTTTGCAGTTATCTTTCTTTTTTTTAATTTTATTTAAATTGTTGTTGCAGTACAATTTTCTGTCTTTTACTCCCATCCCAACCCACCCACCCAGCCCTCCCCTCCTCCCTCCCATTTCCACCTGCCCCTAGTTTTTATCCATGTATCCTTTATACTTGTTCCTGTAAACCCTTCCCCTTTTCCCCTGAAATTCCCTCTCCTCTCCCCTCTGAACTCTGTCAGTCTGTTCTTTATTTCAGTGTCTTTTGGTTATATTTTGCCTGTTTCTTTGTTTTATTGTTTAGGTTCCTGTTAAAGGTGAGATCATATGGTATTTGTCTTTCACTGCCTGGTTTATTTCACTTAGCATAATACTTTCCAGTTGCATCCATGCTGTTGCAAAGGGTAGGAGCTCCTTCTTTCTTTCTGCTACATAGAATTCCATTGTGTAAATGTACCATAGTTTTTTGATCCATTCATTTACTGATGAGCATCTAGGTTGCTTCCAATACTTGGCTATTGTCAGTTGTGCTGCTATGAACATTGGGGTGTATAGGTTCTTTTGGATTGGTGTTTTAGGGTTCTTAGGAAATAATCCTAGCAGTGGAATTGCTGGGTCAAAAGGCAGATCGGTTTTTACTTTTCTGAGAAAATTCCATACTGTTTTCCATAGTGGGTGTACCAGTCTGCAATCCCACCAACAGTGTACTAGGGTCCCCTTTCTCCACAACCTCTCCAACACTTGTTGTTTGTTGTTTTGTTTATGATGGCCATTCTGACTGGTGTAAAGTATAAAGAAAACTATACAACACTGAAGAAAGAAATTAAGGAAGACACAAACAAATGGAAACATATACCATGTTCATGGATTGGAAGAATTAACATCATCAAAATGTCCATACTACCCAAAGCAATTTACAGATTCAATGCAATACCTATTAAAGTACCAATGGCATATTTCACAGACATAGAACAAACACTTCAAAAAATTTATATGGAACCATAAACGACCCTGAATAGCTGCTGCAATTTTGAGAAAGAAAAGCAAAGTAGGAGGGATCACAATACCTGATACCAAACTGTATTACAAGGCCACTGTAATCAAAAGAGCCTGGTACTGGCATAAAAACAGGCACATGGACCAATGGAACAGAACAGGGAGCCCAGAAATAAACCCAAGCCTCTACAGTCAATTAATATTTGACAAAGGAGGCAGCAACATAAAATGGAGTAAAAACAGTCTCTTCAACAAATGGTGTTGGGAAAACTAGACAGCTACATGCATAAAAATGAAACTCGAGCACCAACTTACACCATACACAAGAATAAATTCAAGGTGGATAAAAGACTTAAACATAAGCCATATCACCATTAAAGTCCTAGAGGAAAACATAGGCAGGAAAATCTCAGATATTTCACGCAGCAACATTTTTACTGATAGGTCCCCCAGAGCAAGGGACATAAAGGAAAGAATAAACAAATGGAATCTCATCAAAATAAAAAGCTTCTGCATAACTAAAGAAAACAGTATGAAAATAAAAAGAGAACCAACTGTATGGGAAAACATATTTGCCAATGATACCTCAGACAAGGGTTTAATCTCCAAAATATATAAAGAACTTACACGACTCCACTCTAAGAAGACAAGCAACCCAATTAAAAAATGGGCAAATGACTTGAACAGACACTTCTCCAAGGAGGACATACAGAGGATACAGAAACACATGAAAAGATGCTCAATATCGCTAGCTATCAGAGAGATGCAAATTAAAACCACAACGAGATACCGCATTACACCATCTTTTTTATTTTTTTAAGATTTTTTTTTTTTTTGCCTTTGGAAGGAGGGAATGGGAGGGAGAAAGAGAGGATGAGAAACATCAATGTGCGAGAGACACTTATCAGTTGTCTCCCATATGCACCTGGACCAGGGACCAAACCAGGCACATACCCTGATTGGGAATTGAAGTGGCAACCTTTCTCTTTGCCCAACCAACTGAGCCACACTGGACTAGTGTGGCTTGCAGTTATCTTGTTTTCTCCTTCTCCCATATTCTATATCCCACTCATCATCAAGTATCTTTAATTCAACCCTGGTTATATTTCTTGCATCTCTGCTGTCCTCTACAATCTTCAGTTCAGGCCTTCATTAATAAACAGCCTGGTTATTACATGGCAACTTTGTCCTAACTGGTCTTCCTGCCTTAATCTTCCTGTATTCCAGTCACTCCTACTTTCTGCTAGTGTATTAATATTTTCAAAATCAGTCCATTCCCTGCTTAAAAGCAGTTGGTTGTTTTTATTGTGTGAGTGTGTGCATGAGTGAAGAAAAGTCATTATAGTCATATGACTTCAATCTAACTCTATTTCCAAATAGTGTCTAAATCTTACAAGTAGTTTTATTGTTACCAATATACAGTTGAGAAGATTGAGTGCTAGAGAATTGAAGTACACCACAAAGACTGCACTTTTTTCCCAACAGTGTATTTTCATTCCTTCACACAGCGTGTAGCCCTTCTTCAAGTAATTCACTTAGCTTTCTCTGTATCCCCCTATTGTATCATTCCACTGAACCAAAGCAAAAATTATATGTTCCTTCTCCAAATTCTCTTATTATATTGTATCTCTTTAGTTGTAAGGTAACTTTCCCCTTCTAGCCTATAATTGTTTGCCTGCAACTTTAGAATTAAGGGAGAATTTCAGGGAATTTACCTTCCCTAATTAACTGTACTTTTTTAAACGTATATACTACAGTTCTTTATTGTTCTTTATACTGAAAAAGTTCATGTAAGAGTTTGTGAGTATAGTTAATGTGTTATAAATTAACTATTGACTGAACTAAATATGTTTTTAGTTTAGTTATGCAGTTTGAATTGTTTCCTTGTTATCTTCCTTTTAAATCATGTGCCATAATTTTATTTCCCAGACAAATGAATTTTCCTGAAAGCATAGTGCAAATGTCATTTTGTTAATTTGTTAGTTTGTTTTCTTGGAATTTTTTAAATAGCATGATTAGAGGAAACAAATTGTTGATTTCCATTCTTATGGCTCTGAATGCACTTCTAAGCTTGTTCAGGTTATTGGCAGAATTCAGCTCCTTGCAGTTGTACCACAGAGGTCCCTATTTCCTTGATTACTGTCCAGCAGGAGCCGCTCTCAGTTACTAGAGGCCATCTGCATTCTGTTATCTCCTCTGCCTCTAACGTCTAGATCTAGATTTCAAGGACTCAGGTGATAAGTTCAGGCTTACCTGGACAAACCCCCTTTCATCTTCTTTTTCTTTTTATTTATGTACTTATCTTTAGGGGAAGAAAGGGAAAAAGAATGGGAGAGAAACATCAATGTGTGATTGCCTCTTGCACACCTCCAACCTGGGACCTGGCCCACAACCCAGGCATGTGCCCTGACCTGGGATTGAATCCGAGACATTATGGTTTGCGGGATGTCAACCAACCCACTGAGCCACACCAGTCAGGGCAGCCCCCCTTTCCTAAAGTCAACTGTGTCATATAATATAATGTGATCATGGGAATAAAATTCATCATGTTTATAATTTGGGGGATTATAAAGTACACATTAGGGAGCAAACATCTTGGGAGCCATCTAAGAATTCTGCCTACTACAGTTTGGTTAGTAAAAATTTGGCAACACTTTGAATTCTATTCTGAGGTGCTGTTTATACTTATAAAGACAAAAGAGGGATGAAATTGTAATAAAATTAAGCAGTACAATTTCCTGTCAAGAAATGTTTGAAAAGCAGAAACTACTAAGTTGATAAATCATAGTGTCAACATGTAAAAGAACTACAATTAAGGAAGCACTTGGAGTCAGGCAAGAGACTCAGTGGGTTGTTTTTTATTTTGTATTTGTCTTCATTTTTTTTTCTGTATATTTTTTGTTCTTTTTTTTTTTAGTGATTGTAGTAGGAATTACAATATAGATCTTTGATTTACCACAGTATTTTATGAAGTGATATTATGCCAATTAACATGTTATATATAAATCTTATAACAATATAGTTCTATTTTTCCTTTCACATCTTTTGAGTATTGTTCATACATTTTAAAATTTGTATTTACTAAAAAAATAAACTTTTACATATATTATAAAATTGATCATACATTGTTATTGTTTTTGCTTTAACCAATTTTTTTAACTATCTTGAAAAATGAGGAAAAAATTTTTTAGGTTTAACCATGTATTTACTGTTTCCTGAATTCTTTATTACTTTGTTTTGATCCAGGCTTCCATCTGGTATCATTTTTCCTTCAGCCTGAAAAACTTCCTTTAAAATTTATTTTAGTTCAGATCCGATGCTGACAAATTCTCACAGATTTTGGCCATCTGAAAATTTCTTTACGTCATCTTAACTTAATTTTTTTTCTTGGTTAGCATTTTATTATAAAAATTTGTCAAACGAAGAAAAGTTGAAAGAATTGTACAATATACCAATATTCTACAATTAACATTTTGCCAACTTTAGCTTTATCACATAATCTATTCATCTTACTATTTGGTCATTAACTCATGCTATTATTTTGATGCATTTCAAATTAAGTTGCAGATATATCATCCCTAAATCTTCCAATCTACATATCATTAACTAAGATTAGCATATGTTTACGTATTCTTTTTAGGTAAAATTTACATTCAGTGAAGTACAACAGTTTATCAATTGATGAATTTTGACAGACACATACACCCATATAACTCAAATACAAAACAAAATGAGATCACTGTCATCATCCTAGAAATTTCCCTCATGTCCCTTCTCAGTAAATCTTTGCCCTTCATTCTATTTGTCTCCCAGAAGTAACCATTTTTCTTAGTTTTTCACCTTAGGTGTGTTTGTTTATTCTAGTAATATATAGAATTAGGATGGTATTATATGGTATATATTCTTTTGTGGAGAGCTTCTTTCACTCACCCTAATAATTCTAGATGTCATTTTTTATTGCTGAAGCGTACTCCATTTTATGAATGTGCCAGCTCATTTAGCAATTTTCTGTTTATGAACCCCTGGGGTATTTCTAGGTTTTGGCTATTAAAGTTTTGGGGAATGTTTTTGTTAAGTCCTTTTTGTGAACAAACATTTTCATATTCCTGGGTAAATATGTAGCAGTTGAATTGATAACTTTTAGGGTATGTATATAATTAATATTAGAAACTACCAGACTTTTTCCCAAAGTATTGTACCTTTCACATTACTATTAACAGTGTGTAAGAGTTCTGGTCCCTCCGTATTCTCTCCAGCAGTTGGTCTTTTCATTCTTTTCCTTTTAGCCACTGTACAGTGATATCTCATTATAGATTTTAGTTTCATTTCCATGATGGCTAAAGATGTTAAGTTCTTTTCACGTAGTTATTGGGCATCCCATCATGACATACATATCTGTTCGATCTTTGTTCCTATTTTTAAGTGGGTTATTGTCTTTTTATTACTGATTTATAGGCATTCTTTTTATATTTTCTATAGTCTCCATACATATATTTTGCTAGATATATTTTGTGAATATTTTCTGCTAGTCTGACTTGTGTATTCATTTTTCAGGTTTATCTTCATGAGAAAAAATCATTTATGATTAATTTTAATGTATCAATATTTTTCTTCTGTGATTATTGCTTTTTGTATCTTTTTTGAGAAACCTTTGCCTCCTCCCAAGTCATGAAGATATTCTCATGTTTTCTTCTAGAAGCATGATAGTGTTATATTTAATATTGGTTCTTTCTTCTTCCTCAATTTAATATTTGTATATTGTCCTCATGTTTAATTTTTGCCATATGTATATGCAGTTATTCTAGCTTTATTTGTTTGAAGGACTTTCTTTTTCCCATTTGATTGCTTTGGTGCTTTAGTGAAAATCAAATGACCATTTATATGGTCTGTTTCTGGCCCTCTATCTTGTTTTATTTATCTATTTTCCTATCCTTATGCCATCGTCATACTGTCCTAATTACTCTAGCTTTATAGTAAATCTTGAAGTCAGGAAATATAAATTTTCCAGCGTTGTTCTTTTGTTTCAAGATTGCTTCAGCTATTCTTAGTTGTTTGCATCTACATATAAATTTTATAATAAATTTCTCAGTTTCTAAAAATGTCTGTTGATGTCCTGATTGGGATTGCATTGAACTAATGTGGGACAACTGACATCTGAACAATATTGAGTCATTCAATGAATGACTGTGTTGTTCCTCTTCGTATTTTTAAGTCTTCTTTAATTTCTCTCAGTAATATCCAATAGTTTACAATGTAGAGTCTTGTTCTTCTGTTAAGTTTATGCCTAAGTATCTTATGTTTTGATACAATTATAAATAAAATTGTTTTTATTTTGAATTGTTTGCCACTAGGATATAAAAGCACAAGCAGCACAGACATATAGTATATAATACAAGCATGAAGCAGATGAAGAAAAATATATAAAGCATAAAGAGTGTAAGATAGAAAAGAAGGAAAGGAGGGCAGAGAGGAATAGTAATAGGAGGAGGAAGAGTTGTACACCTCTTTCTAGTCAATGATAATCTATAAAAGAACTCCTTGAGTTGTAAAATGAGAGTTAGAAAAGTCACAGGAAATAAGGCCAATATAAATATATCAGCAACAAAATATTAAAATATGCTGCTTATTTAGCAGGAAATCACTCAAACTGCTTAGCATTTTCTTTCTTAAGTGTATTAGATTAAGTCTCCCTCTTGGAAGATTGAGGGGTCCAATGAGATAGAAAATGGTCATGTAATATAGTCTTTGAATAATAGTAAGATCTAGTGTGGATTCACCAGCTTGTTGTCCCCAGGATTAGGTGTTAAATTGTTTAGGTAGACAAGGTGACAGAAATCACCAATTTGGGGGCATGAGCCTCAGGAAAGGTGACTTGACAGTTTCTGTCCAGTGCTCATTTGAGACAAGATAGTTGGAAAACTGATACAGCCAATTGCTGTCAAGAATGATAAATACTTCTGTAGTGTTTTAATCCAAGACAGGTATTTTTGACTGAATGGAGGGTGATGCTGTCTCTGTATGGATGCAGGCTGTGCCATAATTGCTAGCAAGGTCAGAACTTTTCGGAGAGAGCAAGATTGTATCTGATCAGTTGCTTGAACAAGTACTTGATTAGAGTCCCAGTAGACACCAAAATAAAACATGGGAGAAATTATCTCTAAAAACAGAATTGAGAGTGGAAATTGTCAAATGTTCTTCTCTGACATAGAATAAGCCAGATGTGTCCCCCATAAAATTTTAAAATTTGAGCACATCTGCTCAGTGAACTTACCAAAGAAGCAAGACTATCCCCAGATATCTAAATGAGTTAACTTGTCGAAAGGTCTTCTTTACAATTATTCACCTGGATGTCACTGCGCTCTCCAAAATGATTTTAGTTTTGGCATAATTAGAGGTTAGATGTTCTCTCAAACAATAACTGTCCACTATTTCTTAAAGCTATTTCTGCATGGAAAGTTGTGGCATCTCTGCAGTGTCCGGAAAGGCGTATCTAGTTTACCTGGAAGCATTCAAGCTAAGAAAGAGGGACTATCTCTGGATTTTTGTCTCTTCCTCTCAAATAAGTATTTGCCCTGACATAAAGGACTATTTTTGGTTATTCTTAATTGTATGATAATATTTCATTAAAGGCTTGTTGAAGAATATTAAAAAAGCCTTGAGATAATATTTGCATTGTATTGTTTAGCACATAAGCAGTCTGTGGTATTATAAGCAGGCAAAAATTCTTTCAAAAGATTTATTAACAGGAACTGACTAAATTTAACAGAGACTAATCAAGACCATGGTCATAGGTGTGGTAGTTTTACCACAAAAAACTTTTCCTTTTCTCTTGTTTGATGTTAGCCTTGAAAATCTATGTCTATGATTAATTGACAAAATTTTAAGAGCTCCAGGGACGTCCAGCCTTTTGGCATCTATGGGCCACACTAGAAGAAGAGTTGTGCTGGACCACACACTAAATGCATTGTGACACACAATCACAAAAAAAAATTCATAATGTTTTACATAAGGTTACGGTGTTGTGTTGGGCTGCATTCATAGCCATCCTGGGCTACATGCAACTCATGGGCTGCAAGTTGGACACCTCTAATTCTAAATGAGCTCTCTACATTTTTAGAAAATTAAATTTACTGAGATGGCATTGGTTAATAAAATTATATAGGTTTCAAGTGTACAATTTTTTAATACATCATATGTATATTGCATTGTGTGCCCACCACCCAAAGTCATATCTCCCATCACCATATATTGACCACCCTTTCCCTTTGTTACCCCTGCACCCCCTTCCCTTGGGTAACCGCCTTACTATGCCTGTGTTTGTGAGGTTTTGTTTGTTTGTTGTTCTTGTTTGTTGGCATATACTGAGGGAATGGTATAAGCTAGGAGTTAAGCTAAAGAAATTAGGAACAATTTTAAGAACAATTTTGGAACATACTTTAAGTGGGGTACTTTGAAATTTCAAACATTTAACCATATAATTCATAAACAGAAGGGATAGAAAAAAAGGAAGGATCACAATATTTATTAAACATATGCTGTGTTCTAGTTGCTTTGCTACATGTTTTGCACAGGTAACTTTAAGGTCATTGATCCTAGTCAGTGAGCAATTTAAGGTTTACAGAATATCAGGTGTCTTCTAATGTCAGGAGCCATGAGCACAGGGCAGCGTAAACAGTAAACTGTGCCTTTAATAGGCCTCTTCTTACTGTGGCCTTTCTTTGAGCACTAGTACTCCAGAACCTGCTTTTGGGATAGGTTCAAAAACCACCAAGTTTTTTGAAAGAATGAGCTGCTTTAAATTTCCAAGTACAATGAGTCCTGTCATTAATTATCAGACTATCTTGCTGCCTTTGTGAGCATTTCTTTGTTCCCTGTTACCTTGATCAAACTAGAAACCAGAGAACCCAGTCCTTTCACTTCAGCACACAAGGAAACAAGCACAACTGGTTTCATTTTGACCAAAATCTTTTGGTATCCTTATGGCAGAATGGGTTCTCTTGTATGATAGTTGGATTGGGAAGAGAAAACTTCATGTACTACAAAGAAATATACATGGGGTGTATGAGTTATTATTCCATCTTGGCCTTCTCAGCCACCTAGTATTTATGTAAATGCAAAATTTAGATTAGAAATGATTTCTTTATTCTAAACTATATAGGAACTCAAATGGGAAGGACTGAACAAAAATGATGATGCTAAGAACACAATTGTCAAAATTTTGTGTAATAACTTTGTACCTAGACATTTTCCTAAGTACTCTATAGTGATTATCTTCTTTCTTATAAGAGCTCTATGATATAGGTTACTACTATTACTTCCATTTGATGTGTGAGGAAACTTAGGCTCCTATGAGGCATTTAACTCTAACTCCATATCCTCTCAGTTTTCCAGAAAGGAGCGAGCCATTTTTATTGATTGCCATGCAGGTCCTGAGATTTTTCAGTTACACCAGTTTAAGAACAATTACTGTGGCCGGAGAAAGTGGTTGACAAGCCTAAGTCACATTTCCACTCCGAAAGACAGGGTTAATGAAGTGGTTATACACGACAGAGATGGAATCTGAAATGAATATTAAGTTATCATTGGGAGAAGCGGGCATGGATGTCAGGAAGGGAAACAGATATCTACTGCATTTTGAAGATCCAGTAACCGAGGCTTAGAGTAGTTACTTTGTCACTACCTGCCACAGTGCTGTAGCTAGAGCTCAAATTCTCTCATTTGACTTCACTATCCATTCTGTTAGTAAGCACTAAGAGGCAGTATACTATAGCAGTTAAGGATGTGGCCTGTAAGACCAAGCTGCTAGGTTTGCATCTCAACTCCACTATGTTTACTCACTTGAGTAAATTACTTTGCCCCCCTGTGCTTCAATCTCTTACCTTCTGAGATAGTGGGAAGAATATTAGTTACTGATAGAACTAATAGATGTGAATTATTTATAACAGCACTTGATATAGTACAAATGCTAACTATTAGTAGCAGTAGTGATGATAATGCTATTATTATAACTATTATAAAGTACTAAATGATTATTTTATATTGTCAATAAGCATTGTCTGTGGAACAGTACAGCCTTTTTATAATGAGAAGTTATGACTTAGGTTAATTTATTTTATACTTCTATATTAAGTATACATATGTTTCAGACACTGGACTAGGTACTAATGAGTCTGGAGATGAAAACATAAAGTCCCAACCTTTAGAGAGATTGCTGACTAGTAAGTAGATAGAGTTATAGCAAGCAATGCACATGAGGGCTATACAAATGATCTTCATTGACAGAGTACCTTACAACCAGGAGAATCCCATCTCTGCGTTGGTCTCCTTGCTTTGTCTCTTTCCTGCTGTTGTTGCCCACCTAGTGAATGGGATGGTAGTGGGGGAGAAAATGTTCATTGCACAGAGAATGTCATGCCACTTTTGGGACTTGGCAAACAAAGCTTGCACTGAGTTGTGGAGTGTTTGGCAATATTACTGTGCCGAAAGTCACAAAATTTTTCTGGATATGTCAAATTACCCTTATTGCAAGCTGAAATTTAAGGTAACTATATTTATGCTTTTGTATGTAACTGTTTGCCTTTCTAAACTGCTTTTCTTGTTATCCAAAACTACAACTCTTAGTTATGTCATGTTAAGTGAAGAGACTCTCCGTGCACAAAATGCATCTATGTAGCAGTAGAGTGATAGCATTTGTATGTTTTCTATCTCCTGATGGCAATGGTGCCATTGTCACTTTTGGGGGGTTAGCATTTTGTTTTTCTTTTGAGGTGCAAGTAAAATCTCCCCAGATGTATGGAGTGTTGTCATCCAGGCCCAGGTGGAACATTTGCTTCTTGGGAAAAGAAAACACTGATCAGGTGGAAATACTCCACCTTAGAGTCCTCCAATCCTGCTTATTGAATCGTGATTTTATTCTTACAGAGAAATTAGAAAATGGAAGTGATGGGAGGGAGGTCGTCCTGTCCAGGGTTGGTTCCTGTTTTATGCCCTGAATTGCTGGGATAGACTTCAGCCACCTGTGACCCTGAGCTGGAATAAACAGATTGGAAAATAATTAGTTCGACTGTTTTAATTAATCTTTCTTAAATAGATTCATAGCTCACATTTATTTAAATGTTTAATATTAGAAGTGTTTCGGGTGTATATTTAGAAGTTTGGTGATGTTTTTGTAGCTAGAAATATGCTGTAGGAACTTAATTTGTTTTTACAAATTAGTTTGTGGGAATAGTTGGTTTCGTTATGTTGTTTTGCTTAAAGTTACAGTTTCAAACAACATGTTGATGATGTTAAATGAGGTTTTACTGCATTATATACTGTATTAAAAGACCTTGGGTTTTGTTGTTTTTGTTCTTTTTTTTAAGAGTGACTTAGACTTTTTCTTTTTTTATTGTTTCATTTTGCTTTAAGATGATCAGAACTCTGTACACAGTCAATTGCTCACTGATCTCTATTTAACCCTGTTTGGTGTTGTAGTTCCCACTTTATAAATTTGCAAACATGAGGCAGGATGAAATTGGAACATTCTTCAAGCACTTCAAGCATAGTAGATCAGTGACAGAGTCTCCTGGCCTTATGTCTGAACTTCGACCACTAGACTGTGCTTTCCATGTGTTTTGATCTTATCAAATTAATTTTCTGCTGAGAAAGGAAAGTTGCCTAGTATTCAAGATGGAATTACCCAATTTATTGTATCCTACTGAGAATTTTTAAAATATAATCTTTATTATATTTTTTTCATTACCATTTAGTCCCCTTATACCCTGATCCCCCAGCAGTCACCACACTGTTGTCCATGTCAATGAGCCCTTTTTTCTTTTTGCTCAATCCTTCCACCCCTAATTGTCCCCCCACCCTACCGCAGCTAACTGTCATCTGTTCTCCATCTATGAATCTGTCTCTGTTTTGCTTGTTAGTTCAGTTAGTTCATTAGGTTCTACATGTGAGTGAAATCATATGGTATTTGTCTTTCTCTGACTGGCTTATTTTACTTAGCATAATGGTCTCCAGGTCCATCCATACTGTTGCAAAGGGTAAAATATTCTTTTTTACGGCCGAGTAGAGTTCCATTGTGTAATATCCCATAGTTTTATCCACTCATCTCCTGATAGACACTGGGGCTGATTCCATATCTTGACTATTGTAAATAAAGCTGAAGTGAACATAGGGGTACATATGTTCTTTCAACTTAGTGTTCGGGGTTCCTTCAGATATATTCCCAGAAGTGGGATCACTGGGTCAAAAGGCAGATCCATTTTTAATTTTCTGAGATATGTCCGTACTGCTTTCCACAGTGGCTACACCAGTCTGCATTTCCACCAGTAGCGCAAAAGGTTCCCCTTTCTCCACATCCTCACCAGCACTTGTTGTTTGTTGATTTATTGATGATAGTCATTCTGACAGGCATGAGATGGTATCTCATTTTGGTTTTAATTTGCATTTCTCTGATGGTTAGTGATGTTGAGCATCTTTTCATATGCCTATAGTCCATCTGTATGTCCTTTTTGGAGAAGTGTCTATTCAAGTCCTTTGCTCATTTTTTAATTGGGTTGTTTGTTTTTTTGGTGTTGAGTTTTGTAAGTTTTGGTTAATTTTTTGTAAGTTTATTGAGTTTTGGTGTTGCCTTAAAAAACCTTGGATATTAACCCCTTATCAGATGTATCAGTGAATATCTTCTCCCATTCTGTGAGTTGTCATTTTATTTTGTTGACAATTTCCTTTGCTGTGCAAAAACTTTTTAGTTTGATCAAGACCCCATTTGTTTAATTTTTTCTTTTGTTTCTCTTGCCTGAGGAGATATAGCCAATAAAAAATTTCTATGAACAATATCTGAGATTTTGCTGCCTATGTTTTCTTCTAGGATTTTTATGGCCCAGGTCTAACATTTAAATCCAGGTCTTTGATCCATTTTGAATTTATTCTTGTGTGTGGTATAACACGGTGGCCCCATTTCATTTTTCTGCATGTATCTGAGTCATATTCCAGACTTACAGCTTTCAATTTTAGTTATTTCTGGAGTGAGAATTAAATTGTAAAATATGCCTACTTTAACAATTTAAGGACAGTAGACTTTTTTTTATAAACTGATTACAAAATAATCTTTAGGTAAGCAGTTAATTACTGCATCTTCCATTTTAAAACATCTGACTTTGAGGCAAATGAATCCTTAAATTTAGCATGGATGGGTGTCCTCTCAGACTAAAACATGTGTGCCACTAGTGAGATGAATTACTTCCTTTTTTTGATTACAAAGATTTTTTTGTTTCTTTATTTCTTAGGAAAAAATCACTTTTTAAAATATTATAATATTTTAAACAATACTTAGTAAGTGACATGTGGCAAATTAAGAGCCTTAAAGACATTAGTGTATCACTGAAAATACCCCCTCTCCAATTTTTGTGATTATAAACTAGTGAATCATTAAAAGTTATATACTAGTTGAGCTCTTTTGTCTTGAAGTTATGGAGGAAAGTTTAGGTTAAAGATAGCATAGTTATATCATTGTATTATTATTTGAACATTAGTCATGAATATTTATTTTTCTCTCCATTCCTTAAATCTCGCAGTCGCTGACTATATTTTGTCTATGTTTCTTTTGCCTTACCATTTTGTCTTGGGCTTATACCAAGTAAGGAAAGTTTTAGATCAAAATGAAACTTTCTGTGGGAGGTTTTATAAGGTAAAAGAACATCTTGAACTTATAGAATCCAGAAGTGTTTCCTTCCTTTGTTTGCTGACAATATGGGTATTTTGGCTTGTGGAGTGGTCCTCAGAAATATCATGGATTATAGATGTTAGGAAATAGCATGTGTGGTTTTAGTTACCACCTGTACAGGAGTGCCTTCCAAATTTATTTCACAGCCCTGACCCCTTATTTTTTTCTTTGCCTCTATTTCTTGCGATCTGAATAATATCTCTTCTTAGAAACGTAAATACTGAAAAACAAAACATGATAGTTTGAGGTTTATAGGAATTTCTTGTGTTTTTTTAAACGTCTTTATTAAAGCACAATTGATAAAAAAGAAAATGCAAATATTTTATGTATACGTTAGTTGAGTTTGGACATATGCATACAGCTATGAAACCTTCACCATAGTTAAGATAACAGGCATAGCCGTCACTTCCCAAAGTTGCCTTGTGTTCCTTTTTTAATTTTGCACATGATGAGAACAGTTAATTTGAAACCCACCCTCTTAACAATTTTTAAGGTTTTTTTATTGTTAATTCTATTACAGTTGTCCCAATTTCCCCCCTGTGCCCTCCTCTGCCCATCCCACCCCCACATTTTTAAGTGCACAGTACACTATTGTTAACCACGGGCACTGTGCTGTACAGCACATCTCTAGAACCTATTCATCTTACATAACTGAAACTTTGTACCAGTTGAATAACTCACATTTTCTTCTCTCCCTAGCCCCTGGTAACCACCATTCTATTCTCTGCTTCTATAAGTTTTACTCTTGAAGATACCTCATATAAGTGGACTCATGCACTATTTATCCATATGTGACTGGCTTATTTCACTTAGCATAGTGTCCTCCAGTCCACCCATGTCATCTCAAATGGCAGGATTTTCTTTTTTTTTTAAGGCCAAATAGTATTTAACTGTATGTATATATCACATTTTCTTTATCAATTTGTCAGTGGACATTTGGTTATAAAAGAGAATCTATGTGGTATATTTTCAGTCTGACAAAATTAGTTATCCTCATTGATTTTAACCCAGTGTTTTCCTATGTATATTTACAGTATTCACTGTTCTGACCTTGCACACACACAAGGGACACAAGGAAACTGTTGGGGGTGATAGATATGTCTGTTACTTTGATTGTGGGGATAGTTTCATGAATGTATGCATATGTCCAAACTTATCAAATTGTATGCATTATGTATAATTTTTGTTTATCAATTATGCCTGAGTAAAACTATTTAAAATAATAAAAACTCATGAAAGACACTGAAGTACGATTGAACAAATGGAAATACATCTATTTTTCTGGGATAAAATAATTCAAATTCATAAAGATGTTGTCTTAGATAATATACAGATTTAATGTGAACCCAATTCAAATAATAAATACAAGTATTGGTATCTTTGAGCTAAAAAAATTGTAGGAGTCTGTCTGAACAACTTAGTCTAATTCACAATTTTAGCCAGATATCAATGAGATTATATTTTTATTTTTGCCTATTATACAGTGGTTAATTCTTTGTTCAATATGAAAAAGAGACTAGAAGGAGAGAGATGTTTTCAGCAAATGAGTAATTTTAATTGTGTAAATCACATACTATTAATTCTTCTACAGTCCATTTTGAGTTAAATTGTAACATACAATTACTGGACATATAATTTTTTTTACCTTATTGTTCCTCTATAATTGTATTAGCTACTTCAAAATAATATTTAAATGATTTTATGATATAAGTTTTTGCAATATTAAAGACCAAAGCTTTAAAAACAAGTAAATATACAGTATTTTACAACTACTGATTTCTTGTAATTATATAAAATATTTTTATCCTTATACCTTATATTTTTAAATAAAATTAAGTATTAAAAGTACAAAAAGTTAGAAAGCATATCTGATGTGCTGTCTGATTTGAACTGAAGAGTTCTGAGTCCATTAACTAAAATGTATATGTCATCAGAAGTAATAGCTGAGAAAAGCTATGCCGTGAGCTTCAGCTTTTTGAGTTTTTAAAAGCTATTTCAATGTATATGCTCATCAGCTTGAAAATAGCATGAATGTGTTTTTTGGCCCGCAAATGTTTTCCAATTATATCTTATAATCAATTAGCAAAAGCAATTAGAGAAAGTAGAACATGGTCTTCTGTGCCCAGCTGCTTTAGAACTCTTTTAATTTAATGGAAAAAAATCACTGTAAAGGTTTGGTTTTAATTTTCATGAGAAAGATGTCTGTTTTGAAGTAATGTGCAACTGAGGTCCTCTAGTGTCACAGCTAAATATAACACGAGCTTTTAAGATTTTATGAAGTTTGGATCCCCTAAATTCTATGCATGAAGTCCAGGTTAAAAGCCACCTTGCATTAAGGGAATCTAACAATTTAATTTTTAATATTTATATGTAAAAGTATATTTCTTGATTCACCAAAGTTCTACCAGATTTAATGTTTTCAAAAAGAGGAAAAGTGATAGTGGTGTCAAAAATTATAAATTGCTTGTAGAGCAAAGCCCTGGGTAGATCATGCATGTTCAAACCCTGTCTTCACTATTTATTGTGTTAACTTGGACAAATTATTTAATTTCTGTAAACCTCAATTTCCCAATTGCTTAACTGGGAATGGTAACAATGTCTGCTTCCCTCAGTTGTTGTGGGGATCAAAGGATACACTGTATGTGAAAAATCTCAGCCAAGTGCTTAGCAGGGTAATGGTTCATTAAGTACAAATAAGAATTCATTTTTCATCAACACAACTGGATTAAAGGGAAGATGATATTTCGTGCAAAGTGACTCATAACTAGCCAAAAGGGGAAGTGGGGGCCACCTGTTTTAAAGTATATATTTGCCCCCACTTTAGAATTATGAATCTTTGGATAGTCTTTCAGGTTCTAGGCACATTCATAACGAGAGTAATTGTACCTAGGCAGAATTCAGATCATTAAGTGAACAAACCTGGACAGTATGATGTTGACAAGATGACTTGAATCTGAGACTAAATTATTTCATAGGTTCCCAGGACTATACAATGAATCATAGCAAAATGACTAGGTTAAGTTATAGCCAACTGACTTAATGTAATATGACGCAGCCAATAAAATATTAACCAAAACAAACAAAAAAACCCCAAAACAAAACAAAAGAAAACAAAGATTTTATGAAGTTTGTCTCTGAGAGAGAGAAGAAGAGAAAGAGGAGGGGGCAGAAAAGAACAAGGTCAAGAAAGATTACTACTTTAGATTTGACTCATAGCACAGAACCAAATGAGCTCAAAAACTAGGTGGTTATGTTTTGTTTGTTAATCAATCTTAAAGTTTTTTTGTTTGTTTTTAGGAAGGGGAGGGTTTCCATTCTTTCATATTCATGTATTTAGCAATGTAATTATAGTTGTTTTAAGTTTGGAATTTTTTCCTTTACATCATTGATTTGTTTTTTGAGGACTTTAATGAAAATTCTGTTAAAATTCCAAATTGTTCTTGTTTCACACATTCTCTGTTTGCTTAGGGCTGGCTATGTGGCACTTTAATATGGAACATACTATTGATAAAGAATAGTTTATAGGTTGGTTCTAATAAGCATTCTTCATGAATAGTAACTTTTTTGTTTTTTTTACAAACTTTATGGAGAATATCAATTTATTGCTTTATTTTAAAATATGGTTGATAATCAGAAATTACCAGACAGTTGAGGGAAAAAATCAGTTTGAGAAAGAGAGCCAAAAAAGAAAAAAAAAATTAACCAGAGGAAATGAAGATGACACACTGTTTTGCTTACTGAATAAAAGAATTCTAATAATTGTCCTTAGAGAGACTTAGAAGAATAACATATTTTTAACCAAAGGACATGATCCAATGAAAAGGAAAAACTAGAGAAATTAAATAGTAGAGTACATTGGGCTGAAGGCCCTGCTCATGGGAAATAAAACAGAAAGAAAACAGATCCAATCTTCATATGCACACCGTAGTTTCAACAAGATACAGTGAAATGAGAAAATAATGAAAGACGTAACAAATCACCTTTTCCTTATTAATGTTTCTGTGTTAATGGAACATGAGTCTTAGAAGGGCACACCTAATGCTTACTAGCACAAATGTTCAAATGCCCATACTATAGACATACTATGCTGAATTTTATCTATGGATAAAGTGAAAAACTGTCCCAAAAGCCTCCAGAGAGGAATAACATGGTATCTGCAACAAAATTAGAATCAGTCTGACATTAGACTTCTCACTATTAACGAAGAATACTCAAAGACAATGGAGAAACTCCAATTTAAGGGCAAGAATAAGACATTTGAAGACATGCCATGTTTTAAAGTGTCCTACTCATTTCCCCCTATGATGTACAATGGCCTCTGTCTTTTGAATTGCTGTGCACTCTGCCCCCTTGAGGACTTGCTTACTGTGTCCTCTGCCTGAAACATATTTCCAAGAGAGCTGCATGTCTTTTTGACTTCTTTTAGATGTCTGCATAAATATTACCTTTGTAGTGAGGCCTCTCTTCTCTTCTCTACTTTTTTGTCCTTAGCACTTAATCACGACATGCGATATTATGTATTACTTGTTTATTTGTTTAGCCTTCAAGAAAGAAGGGTAGGGTTTTTTAAAAATCTTATTTACCAAATATGATAAGATAAAAATGATATAAGTAGCTATTTATATTATTAAAAATAGAAGTATATTAATCTTATCATTGTGCACAATTAACAAAGAGTTAATTATATTAAATAAAAGTCCAACCACCAGGAAAATTGAAACAGAAACTTCTAAGGGTGGTTACCTCTGGAGAGTTAGAGTAGGATGAGAGGAGAGAGGGATTTTGGTCTTTCATGTCTGGTTCTTTTTTATGTTTTTTTTAGAGGAAGGAGTCATATTGCAACTTTTTAAAAAGTATATTATTCACCCCACTTTTTAAAAACATCAGTTTATTGAGGTATAATTTACATACCTTAAAATTTACCCTTTTAATGTACAATTCAAACCTGCAGAAGGTCAGATGCACAAACACAGTCATGACCTCGTCATCAAAATTGAGAATAGACCATCATTGCACAATTTCCTTCCATTCCTTTGTAGTTTGCCCGTCCACTTCCCCAAGCCCATGGCAACTAATGATCTGTTATTTCTTTTTTGTGCTTTTAATTTGTCTTTCATTTAGTGTGGGTTTCTTGTAGCCTGAATATAAATGTTTTAATTCTTATCTATTCTGATAATCCTTTTATAATTGGTGAGTTTACATAATTTATATTTAATATAATGATTGATACATCTGAATTAAAACCTATTAGTTGTTTTCCAGTTGTTCCTTTCATTTTTGTCCTTTTTTCCTTTAGTTGTGCCTGCTATTCAGTGGACTATTTTTTAGTAATTCTATTACGTCTGTTACTTGACTTGTTATTTATACCTCTTTTAAAAATTATTTTGAATGGTTACCTGCAAATATTAATCAGTTTTTTAAAGTCAATTCAAAATATAAAAACATGGGTAGAAAGGAAGCCTATACCAAAATGTTATATTGTCGGGAGGGGCACTGGGTCTCAATGAGTCTCCCCTACTTTTCTGTGTATCATTTCTCACTCCCCACATCAGTGATGTTTGATTTTTTAAAAAGTTGAGAGGGAAAGAGAGAAAGAAACTGGGCATCCCCATGGAAGATGGCTTAGAGGATATAGCGTAACAGGTAAAGAAAAATGTTTGATAAATAATGAAGTACCATAGTTGCTTTGTGGATCAATATGGAAAGTAAGATCATGTCTATCTACCATAAAATATACTGTAGCTATTTTTCAAGGATTTGACTATTTTTGTCTTGAGCAAGATAGATGTTTTTCATTGGTTTAGTTCTGCCATACTTCCTGATAATTTGGAAAGCCAAAATTCTTTTTCTGGAAAGAACAAATGTGCTTTTAGAGTACCCTTTAGGGAACTGGAGGATCTTTGTCAGATGAATACTGTTGTAGTCATAAAATTCAAAAATATGTACAAATCGATATTTTAGAAAATGCATGGACTTTTATTTTCTCTGAATAGAGGAGGAACAATAAAAATATAACTTTAAATTTTGTCACAAAACCTGATTTCATTCATCAAAATAGGTTCTATATCTGCTGTTTAATTGATCTGTGATTTTTTTTTGTTTCCTTTGTAGCTGTTCAAAGGTTTTGTGCATAGCATTTGAGGTACTCCAGGGCTTGCAGTATATGAACAAACATGGCATAGTACACCGGGCACTGTCTCCTCATAACATACTTTTGGACAGAAAGGTAATTACAAAAAATATATTTAAATATTTGCTTGTTATTTGAGATTGAAGACTACTGAAATCAGACACACTCAGGTAATCAGAGGGTAGGATAAGAATATATTTTCAGAATATTCATAATGAAGAGATGTACTTGTGATGTTATAAAAAAATATAAGTTATATAAATCCTTGTGTTTTCACATGCATTGTTCCCTTTTTCCTAAGGGTCAGTTTCTAATATCATGTCTGTTTTTCTTTCATTTGTTTTCCAAAAAAGTATGTATTATAGCTTCCTAATCCACCCTACCTCTGAATTTGCTTTTATCTAAAGAAATCCTCTCAATTTACGTAGAATGTCTTTTCTCACAGCACAACTGCATTGCATTTTCTCCTCTTTATTCTTTGTTCCTACTTTCTTTTCTTTATGTTAGTCCCCATTATCCAGTTGTTCATACATAGCTCCTTTTTTTTTGTAGTGCTCCTTCTACACTTGAAAATTTTATGAGTGAGTAATAAGAAGCTAGTCAATACTTCTAATAGAATTATAGGTTGCAAAATGGTATATTTTCAGGAATAATCATAATTTCATTAGTTTTCATTTGAAAATAGGATTACTCTTTTTCTCTGATTCTTTTCCAGACTTTCAGTACAGTTACCCTATGACATTAAAAATTATAAAAGAGAACATGGTTCTTATTAATTTCATATTTATAACAGTAGAGTACCTAACCAATGTGAATTGCTTTAAAATATAAATGTTTTGTAATTCTGGGGGATAAAGTTCTGAGGAAAACAACAAACTAATTTTGAAATCAACTTAATTTTTTAATCTTAAACATCTAGAAAAGGGAAAATTTAAGAGATTTATAAAATATATTTGCCTTTTATTAGGAACTTCAGTTTTGAGATAATTAAATTAATATGTTGTGAATGGAATTGCAACTCACTGAAATAAAATATTTTGTGAAAGTTACCACAAAGTATTCTAAGTAAGGATTCAAAGCAAATGAGAAGACTTTTGCTTTTTTTTTGCTTTGTCAAATAGCTTGGAAAATATAAACAGCAAAAATGTTAATGTTTGTGTGTGTGCATACATATACACATACATTTATATGCATACTTACATATAAGTATATATGTACATATATAGATTATGTTTTTAAGAAATATAAAACAGACTTCAAATACTGGGAAACAGTTTTTAATAAAATCATATGATAAATATATTTGTGTCTGACTATATGATGGATTCTTTACTTATAAAATGTATAATGATGATTTTCCCTGCTAGTAATATTAACATACTCCAGAGTGATTTTTTTCCCTTTATTTTTGTAGGGACATGTTAAATTGTCTAAATTTGGACTTTATCACATGACAGCTCATGGTGATGATGTTGATTTTCCAATTGGGTAAGAATATGTTTTCTTTGAGTGTTGTCCTAAACTTTGTAATCTTTGATAAAGTGTGTGTTTTGTTAGTTATTTGTGACATTACTTTTTGATGTACAACTAGCTTTTATTGACATAACTTACTTTTTGAAATACTTTTAAAAGAATAGACAATGAATTTTCCCAGCACCTGAAAGTTCCCTGATGTTGATCTTTCACTGAATTGGCAGGCAGGCTGAAATATCTTGAAATACCTTGCTTACTTTGTATCACTAATTAATTTTTTTAAAGATTTTATTTATTTATTTTTAGAGAGGGAAGGGATGGGGAGAGAGAGAGGGAGAGAGAGAGGGAGAGAAACATCAATGTGCGGTTGCTGGGGGTCATGGCCTGCAACCCAGGCATGTACCCTGACTGGGAATCGAACCTGCGGCACTTTGGTTCGCAGCCCGTGCTCAATCCACTGAGCTATGCCAGCCAGGGCTCACTAATTAGTTTTATTTAATTCAGAATTAGATAAATGTGAAGCAAGAATTCTGAAAAGATTCTTATGTATGTCCTCAAAAGACTGAGAAAAATTGCTCTCATATTATTTTTCTTTGTTTCTGAATTTAATTCCCTACTTTTTAAAGGTATAATTGTATCTTAAGACTCAAGTCATTGTAAATTTCAGAGGTGATGGGATAGATTCTATACCTGAAAGTCTGTGTTTAAGTTTGAGAGCTTTATTTGATCATTTCTGATACAGAAATGCAGGTTTATGTTGTCCTCCAAGGAAAGAATGAACATTTTTTTTCATCCTGTACTCAAATGTATGCTTTTGACATAGACCTTTGTGTTATTTTTATTGTGTGGTTGCTTTTTAAATATATAAATAATATAATTCTTTTATTATTTGAGTGTTTAATTTTGATATTATTTTAGGTATATAGAAGTTATAAACTAGTCCAAAGAAATTCTGTATACCCTTTATTTACTCAGATTCCCCAAATAGTAACATTTGATTACATTTGCTTTACCTCTTTCTTTTCTCTTCTTCCTACATATATATGTGTGTATAAATATATTTTTAATCATATAAGAGTAATTAGTACCTAAAAATGGCCTTTACCCTGAAATATTTTAGCTTGTATTTCCTACAGTAATGAATTTTTTACATAAACATAAATGAATTATCAAAACCAAGAAATTAATATTGATATAATACAACTATGTAAGCTACGAACCTTCATTATACTTTTTAGTTATTGGGTGATTATTTTTAATAGTACCCATTTGTGTTTTGCTGTTTTGAACTCTCTAAATTCAGTTTTATCATCGCATTACTGAGAATTGTGGGTCAGAGCCTTGGAGTATTTTTCTGCTTAAAAAGTTAATTATACGTTTTTAAAAAGATCTCATTTATATATTACCCTTTTATCTTTAAAAGTTAAATTATAGGTTTCTTACCAAAACTAGATATGTTAGGACATTGAGCAAAAAAAGGAAAAAAAGACTCATGGACATGGACAACAATGTGGTTATTGCCGGGAGGGGTGGGGAGTATAAGAGGACTAAATGGTAATTGAAAAAATACAACAAAAAATAAATAAAGTAGCCCTGGCTGGCATAGCTCAGTGGATTGAGCACGGGCTGTGAACCAAAGTGCCGCAGGTTCGATTCCCAGTCACGGTACATGCCTGGGTTGCAGGCCATGACCCCCAGCAACCGCATATTGATGTTCCTCTCTCTCTCTCTCCCTCCCTCCCTTCCATCTCTAAAACTAAATAAATAATATCTTTTAAAAATAAATAAACTATTTAATCATTCCTTCCTTTATTTATTAAGAAAATATTTATTGAGCACCTTCTCTTCTGCCTGCTGAATATAAAAAATCAATTAAGTATTTTCCTGTCTTCAAGAGGTTCAAGGTTTATTGGCATTTCTTTGTTTGTTTATATAGCCTACTTATGAAGGTACATAAATTCATAATTTTAAAGTTCTGCATTCCAAAACTTGTAGTCATAGGCAGCAAATAATTGTTGTTATAAGCACTAAAACAGTATTTTGTAAAAACAGTCTTCACTATTTGTTTAAAAACAAGTTTTGAATGTAATCGAAATAAGTTCAGAATAAAACTCTAGTATCTTCATCATATGTGATAATTACCTTTTGAAGTAGCTTTGAGGAGCTGTGGTAAACATGATTCCTGCTGCTCTATTTTGTCTGAATTAATTTGTGTGTGAGAGAACTCCAAAAACATAATATAAATATGAATTACTTTAATTTTTTGCCTTTTACTTAAAGGTCCTTTAGGTTATGATGAGGAACAGAAAAAAGGAAGTGATTTTTCTTAAACATATCAAGCATTTTTGGACTACCTTTGAATTGAAAAGGCTTGAGTGGAACTGGTCTTACGTTGCCATTTGGCCTGGCTTACTTTGAAGTCATAGACCCAAAGGGTCTGAACAGAAGGTATCAAAGAGCAAAATCTGAAACATTAGCCAGGAAAAATAAAGTGATCAAAAAGCTAAGACATGAAAGAAAATATTTATAACAGAAGAAGCTTTCAGTTGATTCAAAAGACAAATATTGAGGAATAACAAAGTAAAATGTTAACATCTGTTTCAAAATATTATAAAGAGTTAGAATTAGACATTCATTTTAGCAGGCCAGTAGCTTAATACATTGTTAGAACTTCAAGCAGGTGATGAAAGCCACTTATATTTACCTCACCAGTCATACAGCAAGGTTCTGGTAATTTTCTTTCAGTGTTAAAATGCTATCTTTAAAGAAAAGATACCTGTTACAAAGAGATATTCTACATTAAAAAACAATCTTAGGGCTTATTGATTTTATTAATTTAATCAGCCCTTGATTGAAGCAAGGGCCACCTCTCTGCTTCTAGAGCTCCCCAGTCAGAGTTTTAGGTGTGATAACTTACAGTGCTCCTTGACTTTTTACTCCTCATACTATTATTTTGGGGTTAGATGTGCTAGAAACAGGATTAAAAATGGCCACTTGTTCTGGACATGTTATGGTGATGATAAAAGTGCAACATTGCTTTTGTGACATATTTTCTAGTTTTATTAATGTATTTGCATATATATATTCACAAATATTTATAACAGTTTAATTAGGTAGGCATTATTATTTATATTTTACAGATTAAGAAACCCAAATCACACTTAGAATATGTGCTAGGACTGAAATGTAGACCACAGGCGTTACTGTATTAACTCTAATACTATTTCTACTCGACTTCAGCTGTCTCCAGAGACATCCCATATTCTTTAGAAAAGCAATATAATATCTTAGGGTAAATGACCTAATACAAATTTGTGTATGAGAGAAATACATGGAGAAATTAAAAGAAAATTTTAATATCATTCTCATGATATTAAAGTGAAAGAAAAAACCCTAATTTGCCCATTTAAATTTAAGTTATGCTCCCTGACTTAATTGGCTTGTATTTCATAAGTAAATAAGAAGTATTGACAATCATACTGTGAGAAGGTATCTATAGAAACACACAGGAAAAAAAATGGAAGTAATAAGTGAGTGCTTACATGGCATCCATTACATAGATGTTACATAAACCTAAGTATATTTTGATTAACATCATTATTGCAGTGTGACATAATAATCTAATATCATTGAATCAGAAAATCTAAACAGAAAAAATATCTAGATGGTTGTACTCATGACTGAACTTGACAATAAATGAAGAAAAGGGTAGGCACACATCCAACAAACAGAGCAAAAGTTCTCTCATTTTTCAATTGTATTTTGAAGCTGTTGTCTTTCCTTTTGTGTCCAGTCAGCAAGATTCAAATTTAACAATTACTAGTAGGTTTGCCTCTTATGTATGATGTGCTTTTTAAATTGTTGTCTTTAAGGCAGTCCTAACTGGCATTTTGATAAAGGATTAAGTAAAAAATATATGTGTATATACAGTATATAGACAGAGACAACAGTGTGGTGACAGCAAGAGGAAAAGGGGGATGGGTGTACGTGGAGGTGGGCAAAGGGGACACAAATGGGGACGGAAAGAGACTTTGGGGCAGAGGGCAACCGATGCCATGTGCAGATGATGTTTTGTTGAGTTATACACTTGAAAGCTGTATGTGAACCAGTGTTACCCCTATAAATTCAATTAAAAAATAAAATAAATATTTTTTTTTAGTTTTTTTTTGTGCAAGTCACTTGACTAATACAATTTTTTTAAGATTTTATTTATTTTTAGAGAGGGAAGGGAAGGGGAGAGAGAGAGAGAGAGAGAGAGAAACATCAATGTGCAGTTGCTGGGGGCCGTGGCCTGCAACCTAGGCATGTGCCCTGACTGGGAATCGAACCTGCGATGCCTGGTTCACAGCCCGAACTCAATCCACTGAGCTACGCCAGCCAGGGCTAAATATTCTTTTGATTAACAAATATATACTGAGCCATTGGTAGTGACTGAGGATTTATAAAAATGAATGATACATCAGTGCCCTCAAGGGGTTTATTTATATGAGAGGTAAACTTTTGTATATTAAAAATATAAACATAAAAACCTCAAAATGTATAATATTGCATGTTGTGTATAGTCTACTAAATAAAATATAGAACAGGTAAAATAAGTAGCTGACAGTCACTAGAGAACCATAAGAAAGATACTAATAAAATAATATGGGCATCACTAAGGAGAAATAATTTCCACCTCAGCAGATCAACTTCAGGTTCATGATATTACTCATGAAATGAATTTATCAGAAAAAAAAGAGTTTTAGTCATATGGGAAGATTTTTTTAATGTAATGTGATTTCCTTACCATTTTCTTTATATTTTACCATAGAATTTTTCCCCTAAGCATTTCCCTGCACTTAATAAGTACTAATATTTCTCTTCAGTGAAATATACTGAAATTAAACAATATCAAAATCTCATAAATAGTAACTAGGATAAAATAGTTGATTGAAGTGAAAATACAAATTCCCCAAATTCCCAGAATATTTTAAAATCTGAAAACACCAATTACAGAAGTGTAGAGAAAGTTGCCTTTCCCAAGGAGATACTGAGACCAGATTCATAAACAAATTCTACCAAATCTGTAATGAATGATTAAATTCATTGCTGTTTACATTATAATGCTATACATTTCAGGATTTTTTTAGGGACCATTCATTTTTAAATTTTGGGAATATACTTTATTTAACTCATATATCCCAAAATTATATTTTAATAAGTAATCAATATAAAAATTATTGAGATATTTTACATTCTTTTTCTTTTTTACAGGTCTTCCAAATCTAGTGTATATTTTCATACTTGCAGTACATTTTAAATCATTCTAGCCATATTTCAAATGCTCAATAGCCACATATGGCTAGTGGCTTCCATGTTGGACAATGTAGCACTAAAGAATACACATCCAAATTTCTTAACATAATTTACAAAGGCTCACATTTCTTCCTAGCCTGATCTTCTGCTTCTGTCCCACGTATGCTCCCCACTCTGTTCTCGCCTTATTCTACTACGTGTATGCTCCTTCACACGTCCATGATCACTGCTCCTTCAGTGCTGCCCCCACTCCTTGCCCCCCAACTCTGCTCCCTTAGCACTGCCTCTTTTGTTGAGTGGTAAGCTACTCTGACATTAACCTTAAGACTTCTCAAAGATACCACATAAAATGTTAAAGTTCTAATTTTACTTATTGTATTATAATTTTAAAATTATTATGACATTATTAAATGTGGCATCCTGTTATTTTATATCATTATTAACAGATGACTTAATTATCTATAAAAACTACTCAAAAGAGTCCTCAAAAATTATTAGACTAAAGGTGTAGTAAGGTTGCTAGATAAAAAATTAAACCAAAAAATTATTTATAAATCAGCAGAAAATATGAAATGCCTAACAAGAATCTAATGAGGTATAATCAATAATTTTGGGAAAAATGCATCTTTTTTGAAGTACATAAATAAATATGGATCTATCATGTTCATAGATTGTTAGGGTCAGTGTTGGAAATAGACTAGTTCTCCCTAACCTGTCTCAACATTTGATCTAATTTCAGTAGAAATTCCAACTGTGTGTGTGTGTATGTGTGAGAGAGATATTACAGGATAATTCAAATATGTGTGTATATATAGAGCAAACATCTGAAAAGGACCTAGACGCTCCTGAAGATAAGTTAAAGAGAATGTGTGTGTTGGGAGGGCTTGTTGTAACATTTATTAGTAATTATTGTATAATGTTATAGACTAAAAATATAATAATGTTCAATATTTGAAACAGAGCTCAATTGCTTATTTATGTAGGAATAAAGATAAAATTGTATATATGCAAAAATGATTTCAGTTGGACTAAGAAACTTAAATATGCAAGGTAAACTATCAGACTTTCAGAAAGTAACACAGATCATTTTGACAAGATAAAAAATCACTTAAGTATGGGAGAAAAGATTAATTAATTTAAAGATTAAGGACTTCTCATTCATAAACGAATACCAAAAAGAGAATGAAAAGACAAGCCAGAATATGGCAGAAATTATTTTAAGTCATAATTAATGAAAATGGAATTAATATCCAGAATTATAAAGAACTCTCTCAAAAACAGTAATAGAAATACAAACAACTATGGAGTAAGGGTTAACATAGCAAGCATGTCACAGCTATCCTTAGAAACTAAGTCCTCCTTGCGTAGTTGGTTCTTGACTAACATGTGGCAATTTCAATTTCAAAAGCATTTGATCCCATGGTTTCTGAACTAATAAGGTTAGTTTCCTGTACTTGTTTGTGTAAAGAATGTGGTTTATGCAGAATAATGACTTTCCTTCTGGGGGTCTTGAATTTTGGTGTGTGCTAAGCTGAAGATGCCTGCATGACCAGTCAATGAAAACATTGGGCACTGAGCCTTTAATGAGCTTTCCTGGCCAGAGCATTGCATACATGTTTCTACATTTTTCTTGCTGGGGAAAAGTGTGTTCTATATGACCTCTGATAGGAGGGAGAGAGCTTAAGGAAACCTACATATACGGGTTCCTACAGATTCCTTGTATGTCTTTTTTTCCTGTGATTCAGCTATATATTCTTACTCTGTCACTATAATAAATCCTAGCTGTCAGGCGGTGAGGGACAGATACCATATGATCTCACCTTTAACTGGAACATAATCAACAAAAGAAAACAAACATATAACCAGACACATTGACATTAAGAACAATCTAACAATAGCCGGAGGGGACAGGGGAGAGTCTAGTGGGGGAAAGGGTTTTCAGGAACTACTATAAAGGACACATGGACAAAACCAAGGGGGAGGGTGGAGGCAAGGGAGGGAGGAAGGTTTGGCTGGAGTGGGGGAAGAGCAGTGGGGGAAAATGCAGACAACTGGAATTGAACAACAATAAAATGATTTTTAAAAATATTTTATTTATTTAGTTTTAGAGAGTGGAGAAGGAAAGGAGAGAGAGAGAGAACTCAGTCAGTGTGTGGTTGCCTTTCATGTGCCCCACATTGGGGCCTGGCCCGCAACCCAAGCATGTGCCCTGACGGAATCGAACTGGCGACCGTTTGATTCACAGTCCCACGCTCAATCCACTGAGCTACATCAGCCAGGGCACAATAAAATAATTTAAAAAAAAAGAAAAGAAAATGCAGGGGGAAAAAATCCTGGCTGTGAATACATTTGTATTCTGAGTTTTATTTGTCCTGGTGAATCTCTAAATGTGGGGGTGGTACTGGGGACCACAACACAACAATTTAACAGAGAAATGAATAAAGACCTAGAGGGTATTTTGCTAAGTGAAATAAGTCAAAGACAGACAAATATAATATGATTTCACTTATATGTGGAATCTGAATAACAAAATAGTTGAACAAACAAAATTGAAACGGATGAATAGACACAGAGAACAGACTGGCTGCCAGAGCAGAGGGGGCTTGGGGAACTTGGTAAAAGAGGTAAAGGGATTAACAAGTCAACATTGATAGTTAAAAAATAGTCACAGGAAATATGAAGTACAGCATATGGAATATAGTCAACAATATTGTAATAACTGTGCATGAGGTCTGTCCAGAAACAGTCCAGCCATTGTTAATATAAGGAGAATGGTTTGCATGATGTCCATGTAACCTGGCAGCCCCAAAGAGTGGACTGAAACGTGTATGTATGAACAATGACGGCTTCACTGCTTTGGTCAGTGGGGGTGGTAGACGCTGTTTAGTGAGCATGTATACTGTGTGACCATCACATTCAAAATGACTGAGCTAGTAGAGCAAAGAATCTGCATCAAATTTTGTGTTAAGCTTCAACATTCTACCACAGAAACTATTCAGATGATTCAGGATGCTTTAAGGGGTGATAAAATGAGTGCAGCACAATAAAAGTGTGGCACAAACACTTCAAAGATGGTTGAGAATCTCTTGAAGTGGCCCCCGTTCTGGAAGGCCTGCAATAAGCAGAACACCTGAGAATGTTGAACGTGCATGGGCTGCAATCAACAAAGGTTGGCAATTCACAGTGGGAGAACGAGAAGCTGATCTGGGGATTCCAAAAGCTACTGTGTCTGAGATTTTGATGCAGGATCTTGGCATGAAATGTACCAAAATTCATCCTGCAGCTTCTGCCACCAGAGCAGAAGGAACATCATGCTGCACTTAGCAGAACTGTGAGGTCCCAAGGTGCCTACTTTGCAGGGGACTGAGGTGTCATCACCCTATGTACAATGTTCCTTGTATCTTGTATCTTTTTCAATAAATGTCTCTAGTTTTCACATTACCTGGCTGGATATCTTCTGGACAGAACTTGTATGGTGCCAGGTGTGTACTAGAAATATTGTGGGGAATACTTTGTAAATATATGATTATCTAACCACTATGCTGTATCAGTGAAACTTAAATACAAAATAATATTGAAGGTAAAAAATAAAGAAAAATACTTGAACAGGCATGTCACAGAATAGCACACCTAAATATCTAATAAAAATGAAAACATGCCTCAGTCTTCTTATCAGGGAAATACAAATTAAAATCAATGGTATTTAGGTTTCACCTACCAAATTGTCAAATATTAAAAAGCCTGTCACTATCAAGTGTTGAAGAAGAATTAAAGAATAGGAAATGTAATACAGTGCTAGTGGGAATACAAATTGATTCAATGCCTTTCAAAAAACCTTTGCCACAATATTGTAAAAAGTTAAAAATAGCTTAGAAATTCAGTTCTTGGCTTACACCCTTGGGATGACTTTTGCAGATATACATTGTACATAGTACACTATTTATATTTATTTTTATTTTTTTATCCTCACCCAAGGACATTTGTTTCATTCCTTTTAGAGAGAGATGAAGGGTGAAGGGGAGGGAGAGAGAATGAGCAAAACATTTATGTGAGAGAGAAACATCAGTTTGGGGATAGAACCCACAGCAACCTGGGTATGTGCCCTCACTGGAAATCAAATTCACTACCTTTTGGTCTGCAAGATGTCACTCCAAGCATCTGAACCACCCTGGCCAGGGCGGAGTAACACTTTATAATATTTAAAAAACAGCAAACAAATTAAATAACCATTATATTAGAATGGCTAAGTTATGATATATCCATAAAATACAAGTAAAAATTAATGATGTAGCTATATGCAACAGTATGGGTGACTTTCAAATACATAATGTGGATTGAAAAGATAAATCACAGAAGAATATTGTCTAGTAATATAAAGTTTAGAAATATGTTTGACTAAATGTACTTAGGAGTACACTTATGGTAAAACTGTAAAGAAATGTAAGAAAATTATAAACATCAAAATTCTAGCTGTCTTTTCCTTTCTGGGGGGATACTAGGGAGGCATAATTAGGGACAAGCAGAAATAGACATTTAGTGATAATAAGGTATTTTTAAGCTGCGTGGTAAGTACACAGGTATTTATCAGAGCTTTATTTTCTATACCTTATCCATAGTTAAACTCTGTCTGTAGTAAATATTTACTCACTACAGTACTTACTAAAGCAGTTTTCAAGAAAATTTATGTCGGTAAAGGTAAAGGGAAATTGTCACCCTCTTGTTTTGCTTGTAAGAATATAAATTGATACAATCTGGAAGAGCAAGTTGGTGATATATATCAAAATTTTAAATACATATACCTTATGACTTTGTAGTGCCATATCTAGAAATTTGTCATCTCATATTTGTGGAAAATGAAATATTCATATTCATTTCAACATTGTTTATAATAGTAAAAGAATGGAACTTCCAAAATGTTCTTCATCAGAATTTGGTCAAATAAATTAAGAACCTCAATACAATAAATTATTGGCAGTTTTCAGAAAGAATGAGGCAAATCTATACTTATTGTGGTAGAATGATTTCTATACTTTAAGTGAATAAAAAGGGTACCGAGTAGTGTGTATAGTAGGCTGCCTTGTGGGACAGTTGTGATGGGTGGTCAGGTTTACATATACATAAATATGAATGAGTGTCAGGAGTACAGAGAGGGAGAGTCTTAGTTTTTTATAGATTTTTAAAATATTTTGACTTCCTATTATTCAAAATAATAAACACTGTTTCCTATGATAAAGTGTTCTACTTCTTTCCCCTTTTGGAGTTCATAATAATTATTAATTTTTTAATATGTCATTATAGGTATCCATCATACTTGGCACCTGAGGTAATTGCACAAGGAATTTCCAAGACCACTGATCATATGCCAAATGAAAAACCATTGCCTTCTGGCCCCAAGTCAGATGTTTGGTCTCTGGGAATCATTTTATTTGAACTTTGTGTGGTATGTATGAAGAACTTTAAAATAATAAAAAGAAATTATGTGTTTACTAGAATAATTTTTGGATAGAAAAACTAGTCATAATATGTTTTTGCTTCACAAATTGGCTATTATGAAGAGAAATGGCTTAATTCTCAATTTGATTTTTAGAAAAATTCTGTTTGACAATTAATTTGGCTATTATTTTGGTAATTCTAGAAATGTCTACACTTTTACTAATCGTTAATGTAAATGTTACTAGGTATAAATACCATTTTAGTATCTCTAGAAATTTTTATACTTATATTAGGTATAAAAATTTACACTGTACTGTCACTTTCTAAAATGTTTTTACTAAAAATGCTTACATTCTTTGATATGTTCTAGCTCTCTCCACTCTATGGTAGTCTTTTTTTATGATAGTCTTCTTAAATATCTTCTCCTCTTTTGTTCTCTAATGTTTCCTATAGGACTCACTTTGTTGGCTTTTTATGAGGCCTTCCCTAGAAATCCTCTGTATTTATTAGGGTAAAGATTAAGCTGAAATTAAAAGCACAGGAAGTAAAAATGCAGTAGCTTAAAGTAGGTAGATGTTTTTTCTCCGTCATGTAAGGGTCCAGTGAGGGTGGAGTGGGCTTTATTCCACAATGTTATGCAGAAATCTGGGCTGTCAGGTATGTCTCCACTGTTCTCAACATCTGGTTTCCAAAGTTCTCTCTTTATCACCCCCATTTTTTTAGCCATTAGGAAATGAGAGGAATGATTTCATGGTAACTGTATTTAAGGATTTGATCTAGAAGTTGCAATTATCCTCTCTATTTTCACTAGTGATAATTTACTCATTGTTGCCACTTGTAGGTACAAGAGAGACTAGGAAATGTTGTCTTCAGCTGGACACCTAAATATTGAGAAGGATGTTGAGAATGAGATTGGAGGGACAACTAACAGTCTGTCAATTTTGCCTTCAAGTATCTGCTTGCCTTAGGTTCCTCTTTATTATTCCCCTTTCCTCTTACAGCACTTGTCAAATTTGTCTGTTTTACTTGGACTGTGCAGTCTTTTGAGGCAGAAATTTTTATTATTTATCTATTATTTCTGTTTTCCAAGGAATTTTCAAGATAGTTTGAATATATTGTCATTAATTTTTACCGTATTTAAGAATTAGACATTATTTCCTCATTTTTGTATTTAGGAATTAATTCAACAGCAGGGGTAATAAAGCATTATAGTTAAGGTATGTCTTATATGAGTAATTCAACAAACGTTAATATTTGCTGTATATATAACATCATGACAGATTCAACAAGGAATAGACTGTGATTAAGATACATACCAAATGAGCTTATAAATTCAAATCCATAAACTTTGAAGGTAAACACAGAGATCTGTGTGAATACCAAGAAAGGAAATATTAATTTCATCATGTGGGTTTAATGACATTTTAAGTGCTACTCAAAGTGTAGGCAGTCTAATTTCAGGATGGCAGACTGAAAACACCGGCTTAAATCTTCCTCTGCATCATCAAACCCTTTAATTTAAAATATTAAGATACAAATTAATAACATACCAACAACTAACAAAGGGAACTTCTGGTACACTAAGAATTCTGAGAAAATAAGGGAGAAGCTCACTGGCAAGTTAATGCAGCCACTTAGCCACCCAGAAGTTTTCATGGTTCAAGGGTGTATAGAATTTTGTAAAGATGTGCCTACTTACATAACAAATACAAAGCATCTAAAGATGACCACTACCAATGAAAACAACAAACAGAAGAATTTACACCATTGAAAAGACTTTAAAATAAATATGTATGTTCTTTAAGAGACAAAGGAAACAATTCCATTCATGAAGCAAGTATAGAAACTATGAATCAAGAACATTTACTGAAAAAGAAAAAGAATCAGTTAAGAGTTTAAAGAAAAAAATATGGAATTTTGAAATAAAAAACATAAATTGGTGGCTCATAGGAAAATGGACAGATTGAATATAGAAGATGAAGGTGAGTAATTCCCCCAGAATATGACACAAAGAGATAGAGATTGAAAATATTTTTTAAATTTAAAAGAAATTTTTTAAGACAGGGAAGATAGATTCAAATGTCCTAATATCTGTCTTATAATAACTTTAGAAGTAGAAACTGCATAGTGTGAAAGAACCTGCTAAATACCTTGCAAGGGGAATGAAAATAAACATACAAACAACAACAAATATCTGGAAATCTAATGCTAAACTTTTAGGCGATAACCAATAGTAAAATAATACATAATATTTATTGAGCATTTATCAAGAGCCAGATATTTTTTCTAATCTCTTTACATCTATTATATCAATCAATTTTCACATCAGTTTTATTAGTTTATCAGGTTGGTTTTGTTTTTTTTACTTTATAGATGAAGAAATTGAGGTACAGAAAAGTTAAGCAACCTCTTCTAGCTATATAACAGTATGTATTTGAGCAGATTTATACCCATCAATCTGCATCCAAAAGTGGTACACTTAAGCAAAACACTAAACTGTCTTTACTGAGCTCTGATGTCTTTATCAGTGTTAATGAGAAAAAGATACATACTGAGAATGAGAATTGGATTGGCATTTAACTTCTTAGCATTGTGGAAGCAAGCAAACAGTAGGACAGTGCCATCAATGTCCTCAGAGGAAGTAGTTGAATTCTTTAATGCAAAAAATTAACATTCAGCAGTGAAAATGAAATAATGGATATATAGAATAATGGATTCTATATCCATTAAATCTATATCCATTATGGATATTAAATCCATAATGGATATTAATGGATTTAATATCCATTAAACAGGAAGAAAAATTTACTGGTAGGAAAATAACATGAGTCAAAGCCAACAGACCTGAACGCAGGCAGTGTGTTCACTGTACTGCAAGTAACCAAATGGAACTGCAACATGCGTGTGCCATGTTCATCACAAGGTGGACAAATAGCAAGCATTTAGACTGAAAGGTGTATTAGAGTCACATCTAGTAGACTTTAAAGGCTAAATTGAGAAGTCTGCATTTAGTTATATAAGATATGGGGGCCATTTAAAGTTTTTAACAGATGTTTATGAAATCAAAACTTTATACTATGATATAACTTTTAGATGGCTAATATGGTATGTAAGAGATTGAGAAGAGAGATAAGTGGTGGATGACTTTTTTCATTCATTTCTCCAACCTATATTTTTAATTTCATAAATATTTGAGAAAGATTTTTTCATTTGAAAAAAATTGGAGTCTCATTTTCTTTACATAAAAACCATGCTATCTTTTCTTAAGCGTTCATATTTTAAGCCATACAAGTTTAATTTGGTTATAATAAAAGAAGCAAAACAACAGTGAACATTAATGAAGCCTTTTCAATGGGCAAAAAATGCTAAGAATTTTTTACATTATATAGCCCCTACTGAAAGTACAGTAAATATTCCATTTTTATAGGTGGGAAAGGTGAGGCTTAAGGTGACTAAGTTACTTACCCAAGTTATACAAGTGGTGGTAGAATGTCAAATTTGATACACAATTGTTTCTCAGAGTGTAATCATTGAAGTTGGAAGTATTTGATTCCAGACTTCATTCCAAGGAGCCTCCTGAAGCTAAATAATAAAGAAACAGTTAAAGTATAATGTATGTGTTTTAACAGAAATATACCAGGTGCTCTGGGAGAACAAAGGGTGACTCTGAAATCATTGTGGGAAAAGGAAGTTTCATGGAATGTTTCTTAATAGAGACAACAGACTGCATGGATTATAATATGTAAGTCAGAAATAGTTGGGTAGTTGAAAGGGTAATCTGAATCTTTCTCGGGAGGAATCTTGCACTCTTAATAACACTCCTGGTACCTGGAATCCACCAAGACATTCAGGTATGTGTAGGTCTCAAAAGCACTTGAAATCAAACTAAAATTTAATGTGTGTGTGTGTGTGTGTATATATGTATATATGTACATATATGTATATATGTGTATATGTATATAGACAGTGTTTAAATGTTAAATATTGTGCAACATTTTGAAAAACAAGTACCCAATAATTTTTGTTTAATTGAACTAATTTTTAAAATCTAATAAAACTTCAAAAATGAAATAGAAGTACCTAATAAAGTAATTTTCAACTCTGAAGAAAAAGATCTCCCTAGAAAAAATAGATGCAAATGTTTACATGAATTCTTTTCCCATTTTATTTAGGGAAGAAAATTATTTCAGAGCTTGGATATTTCTGAACGACTAAAATTTGTGCTTACATTGGGTAAGTGTCATATAATTTATCTTTCTAATACAAATACAATCTTTAGTGACTGTTAGTAATCATATACATTGAGGTTGTATTGGTCTAAAATAGTGAATACACTTCTAGAAGGGAACCATGGTGATAAGTTTTCTGCTGACCTCAAAGTCTTCCAGAAAGTGCTTTAATTAATATCCACATCGACTGAGTTATATGTGCTTTCTCAAAGAAGTTTGTTACAGGAGACACAGTTGGGAGAATTGGTTTATATGAACCTTTGTGACAGAATCATGAAGGCAGACGTAAGTTGTTTTAGAGAGAAAAATAAGAATGGCCTATAAAATGCTCATTGACTTACAGAATTTTAAGAAATAAACTGATTTTCCAAATCCTGAAAAAAATAAAATAAAATAGTGAATACACTAAAATATCCTCACTTTCTTCAATTTTTTTATTGTTGACACTATTACAGATGTCCTCTATTTCTCCCTCCTTTACCCCCCTACACCCAACTCTCTCCTCCGCTTCCCCTCCCCTGCTTCACCACATTGTCCTCTGTGTCCATGGGCATGCATATATGCATATGTGTTCTTTGGCTAATCTCTTCCAATTCCCCCCACATCCTCCCCTCTGAAATAGCCAAGTAAACTAATGTGTGAAATCAAACTATGAGAACTTAAAATCATACTTTTCTGTAGCAGTTTACTGTCACACAATATGTCAACTTTTTAGCTTTCTGTTTGATGACTTGTGTATATAATGACTCAGGAAGAATGTTTATTTTTTCTTATAACAAGCTCATGTATTTTACATACATATCAGATGCAAATATTATCATTGAAATTTATAAAAATTTGCATAATTACTTTAGCATGGAATAAATTAAACATGTAAAAAAGACAGAAAAACAGTGATGGAGCATTTTATGTAAAAGAGTGACAGATTGGCATACAGTTTAATAGTGTTTACACATAATATTATGGAATATTATTAATAAATGATAATAAATCATAAATAAAATTCCATAAAATTTTATCACATTTACCACATTTAATTTTAAATATTGATAATATAGCTGTTAAGGAGTCTTGGCAATTTCTAAATGTCATCTACACACTAACTTATACTTTAAATTCTCAGAGAAATGTGTACACTCTCCAAATTGTATATAATAAAAATAAATTAGTCTTATAATCATGAAAAAATAATAAGTGCTTTTTCAAACATGTACATAGAAAGAGAAAGCATAGCTGAGAATTATTTATCTCCTTTAACACTGCTTTGTTTACATTTAAGCCGCTATCTTTCAGTATCTTTGATACAATTAATATTTAGTGTTTGAAGTCTTTATTTTTACCATTGTACATAAAATTTAAAAAAGTCGTAAGCTTTTTAATATCACAGTTTCCAAAACTTTATTACATAATGTTTTTAAAAATTATCAGAGTTAGGTACCCAGTATGTCTGATGAATTAGAACAGCAGCATTAATTCTTATAATTTTTCTGTTTTATAGACTGCGTGGATGACACTATAATAGTTCTAGCTGAAGAGCATGGTTGTCTGGATATTATAAAGGTTTGTGAGTATTCTGTTATTGAAGATTTGTTAATTTTGCATGTTTGAGATTCAATTTAAAGCTGTTTTTTGGGATAAAGTCCAATAAAGACTTTAAAAAAATCAAAACAGTGCAATATGAAGATCATGTATCATAGAAATGTACACTTGAAACCTATATAATCTTATTAAATGATGTCACCCCAATAAATATAACGAAAAGAAAAAAACAATAAAGATGAAAGGACAAATGGTTTGTGTTTGCCAGGTACAAATAAATCTTTGGAACAAAAAGAAAATCAAAGCATCCTAGATTAGCAAACATTTGAATCAAATGTATTTTTAAATGTATCATTTTAAATATTTTTTCTCCTTACTTACCAGGAGCTTCCTGAAAACATGATAGATCTTTTGAAGAAGTGTCTCACCTTTCACCCTTCTAAGAGGTTGGTATTTTAAGAATTTGGGATTACACTGAGATCTTTAACATATAAGTACTTGTTTTTTTTATTATTAGTTATGATATCAATGGATTAAATAAATATACTTATATATATAGTAATAAATGGTAGTCATGGCTTTAATGTGTATTCGTAAAAGAAGAAACATATTAAATCATGGACAAAAATCTGGAATATACTAAAAGAAGTTACTAGTTCATTTTCTAGCCTCCAATTGAAAAAACAGCTAAATTGTGGGATATGCATATTTCTAGACTCAAATGATAGAAAAGAAATGAGAATGAAAGCTTACTGGAAATTTATATTATAGCAAAGATTATACATGGTCAGGTAAGTTCACAACTGTTGATTACATAAAAGAATTTCTTAGAGGTTTTATTTTATCTTTTCATTTGAGTATGTCACTATTAGCTGTATAGTTGTCCCTGAACTTCTTTAGGTATATAATATTTGAAAATAATGTATTCTGATCTGTCTTTAGACAAACATTTTCGCTAAGACATGTTAGGAAGAGGGGAATGATATTAAAAGCATAGTATCGGGTAAATATGCTATATTAAACCAAGGATAGGAAGAAAACAAAGAGGTACCATTAGTTTTGAATGGTATTAAATTGTATCATTTTATGTAAGATATTCAGTAAAACAGGTACATGGTAGTCGAGCTAAAACTGAAACATTGAGATGCCCATATGTAATAGATTTGATAGTTCATAGGTGCAAAAAGCACAACAGAGGTAAAAAATTCAGCATTTACTACTTACAGTCACTTGATTATTATATAAATGTGTACTTTCAGACTCTGCCAAGTAGGACTTTTTTATATTCTATGCTGATGAGGTATTTAAGACTTTTACCTATCCCCTTGAATGTATGCCATTATTCTAGGAAATTTTAATGACTTTCGTTCACAGTCTGTGTTTTAAATGTGTTTCTCGAGGCCAACCCCAGATGAATTGATGCAGGACCAGGTGTTCAGTGAAGTGTCACCTCTATACCCCCCATTTACAAGACCTGCCAGTTTGTTTTCATCTTCTCTAAGATGTGCTGATTTAACTCTGCCTGAAGACATCAGTCAGCTGTGTAAAGGTAATGCTAAGTAAACATAGGCAATGTTAGAAGCCTTGTTTTTAAAGTCAGTATGCTTATCCTAGTTCCAGTTTTGACTGCATCAACTATGTAGAACACATTAGTGAGGCTTTATGGGCACTCATCTTGGAACTGAGAGGTAATTCTGGATGTGCTTAACCTAACATTTTATATAACTAAACTTTTAATCCTTTAAATTTAAATTACTTTGGAGCATAAACTTTAAAAAATCAAGGAGATGAAGTGGAACCACAAAAATTAATATGTATAACAAAGTCCTATTTCATCTCAGATCTTTATGCTAAAATCAGTTTTCTAATTTTCAATGGAAATTTTACTACATCAACATTTATATATCACATAATTTATTATAAATTATCTTTTACATGGTATTATTGATAGGACATTTGTACTATTATATTTCACATTTTAAGGGGATATCACCTTTTTCTATCACACTATGAAGATTACAACTCTCAGAATGTGTGCTTTAGTGACACCAGTAAGTTACTTTTATGCCAAAAAGTTTTATGAGGTAAGTCATGGTAGGAAATAGTTATTAAACATTCATCCAATTAAATATCCATTGAGTCCCTGCTTTGTTCCATACACTTTACCTTCAGGTGACGTTCATGCCGAATGGGGAGGCAGGCAGACATTTTGTCAGATTATCACTATTACAAGTGAAGGGCAGTGTGAACAAAGCACATCAAGAAAGACTTCTCAGAAGAGGCAGCAGTGGACTGAACAACAGAGCAGTTCGTGTTGGTTGCCTACTCATGTGGTTTTAGCTGCCCTTATTCCTATCCCGCAGAGCCCAATATAGCTGAAATATATCCCATATCTCTGTGAGGATAAAAATTCTACTCTTTCTCAAGAAAATGAATGTACATTTTATACTCTGTGCATTTTATAATATGATTATTCTTAAGGATATCTTACTATGTTTTTCAGTTTGTGCTTTTTTTATATAATATCAGCTAATATTGTCTGTTGGCTGTTAATAAAAACAAAAAGTGTGATAGCTCTGATTCTCCTTAATTTGTCATTAATAGATATCAACAGTGATTACCTGGCAGAAAGATCAATTGAAGAAGTATATTACCTTTGGTGTTTAGCTGGAGGTGACTTGGAGAAAGAGCTTGTCAACAAGGAAATCATTCGATCCAAACCACCTATCTGCACACTCCCCAAGTAAGAAAATGAAAATTTTGGAAATGAGAAGCACAATTTAGTAATAATACTTAAAAAATTTTTGATAGACATTCCAACTAAGTGATTATGAAAACAATTGGAAGTTAGTACCTTTTTTAATGAAGTGTCTAATTGTAGAGTGCCCATCAATACTTCTCTTTCTAATGAGCATTCTTTTTAAAAAAATAATTTGCTTATCCTCCATTTGAAGTGAAGTTATTATTATGAAATATCTTATAATTGATATTTAATAAATTAAAAATGTATAAGTCAGAACAGTAGTATTTGAGAGTAAATCAATGAATATGCCTACTATGAGAAACTATTTTCTATTTCCAAATATAAATCATAAATATAAATGTATTCTATGACCTTATTACTTGCTAGAGATCATTCAAGTGCTAAGTTACTGTTGATAAAAATCTGCAGAACTGCTTAAGATCCTGGGTACCGTTCTATAAGTTAGACTGGAATTTAAATAACAATACAATCCTAGGGCCAAAATTATTGCTGTTCTCTTGCTCTTAATATTTATTCAGAGATATGACCATGAATCTTTTAAGTTTCCAACAATGCTCTAAAATTTTAATTTTAGATTTTTGGACTAGAATTGATCATTGTAGATAACTGTAAAAATCATCTGCTCGTCATTTTTTTCTTACATGTTAAATTTTTTAGGTTAGTTATTTGAATAGACCATTGGTTCCCTACATTTTTCTCTCTTAAACTAATTTTAAAATATTTATTTAATTATACTGCTCAGATTAAATTAAGTAGAAAAATCAGAAAATAAAATGATAAAAATTGTAAGACTAAATGCTTTAAAGGATATTTAAATTCTGAGTAGCTTTTTAAAAATTTAAACAAAGTTCATGCATTTATTATTCTATATTTTTTTACCTGAGAGGTTACCATCATTACATAAGGTTTTCCTTTTTTTACTCACTTTATCATTCTTGACTCAAACTTTCTCAGAATCATATTTAAAGAGTATCAGAATGTAATTTTAACATCGAACCTGCCTTAGCAAAGTATGTAAATCATACTCTTTATTCATAAAATGCTTTATATTTATACTGTATTCATACCTACTCAACATATATTTAAAAATGAGAATTGTTTAGAGAATTTTTAAAGAGCAGTTATATTTTTTGATTAACTCATTCAGTCTAAAATTTCTTTCTTTAATGAAGGGATTCATGCCTTAGGATAAATACTAAATTGGATTTTGTGTACCCATTAAAATATTTTTTTAAAATTTCTTTTAGTTTTCTCTTTGAAGATGGTGAAAGCTTTGGACAAGGTCGAGATAGAAGCTCCCTGTTAGATGACACCACCATCACGTTGTCATTATGCCAGCTAAGAAATGTAAGGATGGTGCTTTAGCAAACTTGCTTCAGATCTCCCTTTTTTTTTTTAAACTGAAACCCTACAGATACACACAAAGCCTGAATTCCCTCCTGATTTCAAAATATAAGAGAGTTTCCTTATATATGAGCCCAGGTATAGCATTTTTGGAAATGCATCTATACATCTTCAGCTTTAGTATATATTGTCTGATTGTTCCCAAAGGTGGTCTTATTTATCTTTTCACCATCATTAAATAAAGAATTCTTACTCCTCCACATACTTATTAACACATGGTAACATAATTTTTTTTTAATTGTTGCTCCAAAAGATGTGGAATGGTATTTTGTTATAATACTAATTTTTAATTCTCTAATTCTAGTGCAGCTACAAATCCTTTCATATTTTTTGGCTGTTTGGTTACCTCTTCTGTGCATGACTAATTCATATCTTTTACTAATTTTTTATTGAGTGACTTTTTACTGATTTGAGGGCTTTTAAAAATGTATTCCCTGCAAATTTCTTCTAATCTAGGTTTTCCTTTAACTTTTTGAAGTTTCTCATAATGAATATAATTCTTTTTTCAGTGTTTTTTATTGTTAACTATGTTTCATTTTTTTGTGATTTACTTATTGTAACTTATTTATAGTTATACCAAGGTTATAAATATATTTTGTATAATATATTTTTATATTTTCTTTTAAAACATTTAAATTTTTTTCATATTTAGTCCATTAATCCACCTGGATTTTTCTTAATAAGGTGTGAGGTGGTTATCCAATATATATTTCATTCATAAATATTATTTCATTCATCCTGTTTTAGCACTATATTGAATAATTTGATTTTGTTGATTCATAATGTCAGCTCTTTCATATTTGCATGGATATGATTCTGGGCTTCTATTCTGATCTTGGACTTACTTCTCTCACATTAGCCAATAGTAATCTATCTTGTTCATACTTTTATATGGGGTCTTACAGTCTAGCAGGGGAAAACCTCTAATTTGTTCTCTTCTAAATAGACTATGAGCTCTGTTTAATCATCTTCTCAAATTTCATTAAAAATTATAGGATTTTGATTGGAAATGCATTAAATGTATAAGTTAATTTGTAGGGAATTGATATAGTTAGCATATAGAGTCCTGTTTCTTGAAAATGGTAGATATGCCACATTAAGTCCTATTTCATATCACAATTTCCTTTTTAATGTCTATATGTCAGTTATCAAATTTATTTCTGAGATGTTTTATTGTTGCTCTTGTAAATAGAATGTGTGTATGTGTGTGTGTGAAATTTCTTACTCTAATGTCATTTTTTTAAAGAATAAATATTGCTATTTCACCTTCTTTCAGTTAGTGTTACCATTGTATATCTTTCTCTGATCTTTACCTTTAATCTATCTATGTCTTCATCTTTAAAGTGGTTTTTTTATGAACAGCATAGAGCTGGGTCTTGTTTTTTTTTTAACAGTTTCTATCTTTTAATTGGTAGATTATTGATATAGTTACATTAATATCTACCATATGGGTAACTGTTCTGTATTCTTGCCCTCTTTGTTCTTTCTCTCCCTCCTTCCATCTCTGTTTCTCTTTACTATTACTTCTTTTTCTACTTTCTCAATTTTTATTGACCATTTTCTTTGATTTCATTTTCCTCTTTTCTTTTATCATAGGAAGTATACTTCTTTAAAAAATTTTAGTGGTTGCCTTAAGTTTGCCATATACATTTACAACTAATTTAAGTTCACTGTCAAATAATGCTAAACTGCTTCCTAGGTAGTACATTTGTTTTTTAACTGTGCATTCCTGTTTCCTTCTTCCCATCCCTTATTGCATTGCTGCCAGTCTTTTCACTTATCCATAAGCTTTGAACCAAATGCATTGGCCTATTATTTTGAACAAACTGTTATTTGTTAGGTCAATTAAGAATAGGAAAATGAAGCGTATTCCTTATATTCATTTATATTTCCTCTAACAGTCTTCCTTTCATCATGTGGATTTAATTTTCTAATCTGTAATTTTCCTTCTCTCAAAAGAACTTTTAACATGTCTTGCAAGGCAAGTCTACTAGCAACAAATTCCCTCAATTCTTGTTTGTCTAAGAATTAGTTTTTCCACTTTTGTAGGATAATTTTGCTGTATAAAAATTGAAGTTTTGTTGCTTTTTTCTTTCAACACTTTAAATATTTCATGCTATTCTCTTCTTGCTTGCATGGTTTCTGAAGAGCAGTCTGATGTCATGTGTATCCTTGTGCCTCTATAGGTAAGGTCCACTCCCATCCCTCCCTGGCCATGGCTTCCTTCAAGATTTTCTCTTTGTCTTTGATTTTCTGCAGTTTGAATATAGTATGCCTAGGTTTGGGGTGTGGGGAAAGGGTTGTTTTGTTGGTTGGTTTGTTGGTTAGTTATTGTGGGGTTTTTTATGGGGGCAGGTTTGTGTGTGTGAGTGTGTTTGTATTTATCCTTTCCAGAGTTCTCTGAGCTTCCTGGATCTCTGTCTTTTGGTGTCTGTTTACTTTTGAAAATTTTTGTCATTATTACTTCAAATATTTCTTCAATTCCTTCCTTTCACCCCCTTCTGGTATTCTATTACACATAGATCATACCTTTTTTAATTGTTCCATCATTCTTGGATATTTCATTGAATATTTTGGGTTGTTTTTTTTTTTCATTTTTCTCTTTGCATTTCAATTTAGAAAGTGTCTATTGTTATCTTTTCAAATCACTTATTTTCTTAACATTCTTTTCATCTCTCTGCTTATAGAACCCACCTGTTCTTGTATGATGTCTACTTTTTCCTCTTAGAGCCCTTCACATATTAATCATAGTTCTTTTAAGTTCCTGATCTGATCATTCTAAAATCTCTGCCATTTATGAATCAGGTTCTAAGGCTTTCTATGTTTCTTTAGAGTATCTTTTTTGCATTTTAGTATGCCCTGCAATTTTTTATTAGAAACTCAGCATGATGAATCTATAAAGGGAACTGTGGTGAATGGGCCTTTACTGTAAGATTTCCTGTTTATCTAGCTGTTAAGTATTTGTGTAGCTTTTTTGTCAGAGGCTAAAATTTTTTCAACTGTCTTTGTCCTTGTTTTCTCTGTTGTCTTTCGGTTTCCCTAGAGACTTTTTAAAATAGGGTCTGAGACTTTCAATTCTTTTCATTGCAATCTATTATTATACAGAAGCCCTATTGATACAGAGGTACGGTAGGGGAGGAAAGGTGTTCTGTAATCCTATATTAGCTCTCGCACTTTTAGTGAGCCCGTCTCTGGGCTGTAACGTTCAGCTTTCCTTTCTACTTCATAAGACAGGAAAGCAATAGGCAGCAGGAATTGGGTATTTATCTTCCACATCAAAGACTAGAGGAGGCTAGAGTTGGGTGTTTTCTTTCCCCTCAGTCACTTAGGCTCTATAAAATAGTTTTTGAGTGATGCAGAGACTGGCCCACAGTGTTCTGCATCATTATAGATGAAATGATATATTCACACGGACTGAGTCCAGTGGAGGAAAAGGGACAGCATGACTTTCCTCTCAAGGGGAGCAAAAGCCTTGCCCCTTGCCCTGACCGGCCTTTATTGGGTTTCTGGTCACATTACATGATGGTCCTCATTTACTATGCACAGGTTCACTTTAGGTGGTTACCTTTTACAGAAAACAGAGGAACCACTGCCTCTAATCACATCACAGAGGAGGGATATTTGCAAATGAAAAGGCAAAAGTGGTTACATTCATCCTTGGAAGGTTTAGCATGGATTTTAGGAAGTTACTTTGCAGTAAATGTCCTCAATTCAGGGTGAGGGAGATTTTTAGCAAGAGCAAGACTCAAAGTGGCCTAGGCATATTGCAGGCCTGATTCCCCACTAGAGAACCTCTCTGTGGGTGTGGGTCCCGTGCATCTCCGAGTGGGAGCTGGGCCCATGACACACAGAACAGTCTCCTACATTTGAGGGGAGGTCTTTACTGATGAAAGCAAAGTGCTCTGAGGGAATTTCAGAATGGTTACATTACCCTTCTGTCTGCAGAAGCTGAGGGGATTTTCTCAGATCTTTATCCTGAGAATCTGTTGGTACCTGTAGAGGTAAAACTCGTGGAGTGTGGGCTCCCCTGCAGCCGGGTCTCCAGTTTTTCTCTCTCAAGTTATTCCTCGCTAAGTCTGCTGCGCTTAGTCAATTGTCCTTCAGTTTTTCTTACCAGGCTCCGACAGTAACTTCTGCTCCAGCTTAGCTGTGATTCTCTGTATTTGTCTGTCTCTCCAGTTTTCCAGGCAGCATTTTGTTCTAATTCTGCTCTAAAAAAAGTTGACTTTCAGTTTGTTTAGATTTTTTCTTTTTGTTAGAGGAGGAGGAATGACTTTCAAGCTGTTTGAACATTGAACTGGAAACCAAAACTCATAGCCTTTTTATTTTAACCCATGTGTAGATGAAGCTGAAACTCCTTGTTGTTTCTCTCTAACCTGGAGAGGTTAGCAGCACCCCCCAACCTCCCAAAACATACACACACACATTTGTTTCTGTACTTGGATTTAGCATGGTCTTCCCTTGTCTGACTGGCAGTTAATCAGGTGCCCAACCAAGACTTCATCCCACTGTGCTCTAAAAACCATAGGCCACAGTTACCAGCGCTGGTTCCCTCCTTTTTCTCTAAGCCCAGGTTTATGTCTCATATCACTGCATTTTCCTTATTTTTAAGGCTTTTCTGTCACTTGATATTTTACCTATTATATAATTTGAAGATATTAGAATGTCAGGAACAAAAAATTAAAAATATATAATTATTACTACATAATATAGTGAACTCTGAAGAGAGAATGTGTATAGTAGATAAATGGCAATACAAGGAGCAAACAATAAACTACATCCAAAATATATGTTTTTAACTGATTTCATTTTACTCTTAATTTAACTTATTTATAACCCAAAGTATATAAATACAAGTTAAATTTAAATTTGCATCAGTGCCCACAGGGGCAGGCAGTCTGCATTCAGGTTGGACGCTGCACTGGGGCAGAGCAGCAGGCAAGAAGGCATTAACTTGGATCCCCTTGCCTAGGCTGGATGTAAGATCTTACTTTACTACTGCCTGCCTTCACCCATTCTTGAAGGATACCTAAAGTCCTGCAAAATGTTGTTATTGGGGCAACATTTATTAAAGTTACTTTGTGAAGAGATAATTAAGAAAATTGAACTTCATCAGTGGATTTATTCAGTATTTGAATCATACATATTCAAAATATGTTGTGAGAAATTCTTTTGAATTTTTTATTAGCACTCTTACTGTTGTCTTTATATTAATTCTGAAGAAAAAAACATAAATCTAATTGTGCTTTAAATTAAAAGATATGTATTTTTAAAGTAACCTTTAATTTAAAAAATGCTTTATTCATTTATTAAATTTTATAGCAATTCAAAAAATTCTGAAATGTGTTTGGAAAAAATAATAGTAGTCGTCTAACATTTACAAGATACTCCTGGAAGTATAAATAATCAACATATAAAAACTCTTCAGAGCTAAATCATTAGAGGAATAGTATGTTTGCATATTTATCATAGGAATGAATTTTAAATTCATTTTATACTCCTCTTGGTACCTTTATAAATTCATAAACTTTACATTATTTTTCCTTTTTAAATATGGTTCAGTGTTTTGTCTCAGATTCTCATATGTAAATATTTCTCTTTTAATTCACAGAGATTAAAAGATGTTGGTGGAGAAGCATTTTACCCACTACTTGAAGATGAGTGAGTGTATATCATCCCCTTTTATACTTATTTTTCTTTGCTGATTGGTAAGGAACATATGTTTTCTCTGAAGACTATTTTCTAAATAGAACACTTAGTATGGTGTTTTGTTTTTTTAAATATTATACCTTTTTTCTGCTTTTGTTTCTCTTTTACAGCCAGTCTAATTTACCTCATTCAAACAGCAATAATGAGTTGTCCGCTGCTGCCACTCTCCCTTTAATCATCAGAGAGAGGGACACAGAGTACCAACTAAACAGAATCATTCTCTTTGACAGGCTGCTAAAGGTAGGGGTTCTAATGTGGAAAGTCTTATAAGAGCCCACATTCAATCTTTATTTTTTATTTTTCTGGCAATTATTAGGGAATCTTGATGTCATGAGAAGACTAAGTCTTATGACATATCTTTTCTAATTAACATTTAATTATAAGAATGATACATATTCATGGTAAATAAAATTAAAAAGTAAAAACAAGATGTAAGAAATATGCAAAATCATATGAAACAGAAGATTAATAGTTATATGTTTAAAGAACAATGAAAAATCAGTAGGAAAAGCACCCATATTGAAAGAGAAATGAATAAGGAACATAATAGAAACACAACTAATCAGTAAATCTATTCAAATGTTTAATTTCACTAGGAATGAAAAAAATTTTAGTAGGAAATTTTAGTAGAAAAATTTGATTATCAAATTAGTAAAGTGAACAAAGGCATATTAAGATTGGCACTCTCATTCCTTTAGAATAAGTATAAATTGACTAAAACAGTATATAAAGCAGTTTCAAACTATACAGGGTCCAACAGAAGTAATGCCGTTGAGGGTGGTTGGTAAGGTTGTGAATGTCTTGCATGAGATAGACAGCAATTTGAACATTTCACCTAAAATCTCATATGGTGTGCTTGATATGATATTGTTATGTTACAGAATTACATGCTTATGATTTTAAAGTAAAAGATTTTTATGTAATAAAAGGGGTGTTTTTTTGTGCCAGACCCTAAATATAGGGAGCCTTAACAATATGTATACCCTTTGTCATAATAATTATTTTCTAGAACTCTCTCCTAAAGGACAAATTTATAAAAGGAAAGATTTATATGCAAGGATATAGAAGTAGCCATAATAATAACATTTATTAAATACTTTCTGTATCACCAGATCTTTTACAAAGTGATAAACATACATTATTTAACCCATATGAGACTGGTAGTATTATTCTCCATGTGACTCATTGATAATTGTCTCAGAGCACCAAATAGAGCAGAATGATTGAAAACAGTAGAATGAGTTCTCCTCTAATTGTACTATATAAGATTTATAGAATATAGGGAACCGTTGCACTGCCAACTTATGTGTATTAATAGTACCAAAGTAGTAACATGAAAGACAGTTAGAAATTTATTGAAAATCTCTTTCAATTTTATCACTAGTATATATTTAGGACTTTTAGATGAATATATGCTACTTAGTAATTTGAGATGCTTTTATATCTTTTTTTTTTCATCTCTAGGCTTATCCGTATAAAAAAAATCAAATCTGGAAAGAAGCAAGAGTTGATATTCCTCCACTTATGAGAGGTTTAACCTGGGCTGCTCTTCTGGGAGTGGAGGTAAGAAAGAAAAGAGAAGGTTAGAAGCTAATTGTAAGAGTGCTAAGAAGAAAGGAAGGAGTAGGAAAGTACTTTCCAAATATATGTTTTCAAGTTAGAAAGTTATGTAGTAAAATATAAGCATTAAGAATATTTGGTGATTTGCCCTGGCTGGCATAACTCAGTGGATTGAGTTCGGGCTGTGAACCAGGCATCGCAGGTTTGATTCCCAGTCAGGGCACATGCCTAGGTTGCAGGCCATGACCCCCAGCAACCTCACATTGATGTTTCTCTCTCTCTCTCTCTTTCTCTCTCCCCTCTCTAAAAATAAATAAATAAATAAAAATTTTAAAAAAGAATATTTGGTAATTTTAAGTGAAAAGAATGGAGGAAAAGAACACAATAGCAAAATATTGTATTGTAAAATATTGTAAAAGTGTATTATCATGCCTATAAAATATGTTTATTTAGGAATAGAATTGCCTGTTTGTAAGTAGTTCTATCTAAGTTTGGAGAAATCTCCCACTTGAACCATATCAAAAATCATTAACATATTTTAGTGCCTTTTGGCACACCTATTGCACAAGAACCATACTGCCAAGACAAATAGCTTCTTTGTCTTGTACAATGACTAATCTGTGGCAATGAGGAAAGGAGAGGTGTCCCAAATTGTCAGGGTGACTTGCAGTACTAACAGAGAACTCTGGTAACAGCAGTCATGAAAATGGGCCAAATTCTCACCACCCCCTTTTATTCCCCCATCAATTTCTTTGTCATCCTGCCTCAGATATTCTCTTACCAATGTCTTATGGATGTCCATCATACATTTTTTTCCTGAATTTCCTCAAACTATTTTTAATTCTTTCAGCTCCCTTTTAAACTAATTTTATTTATTCCTGATTTCTTTGATGAGATTCTACAAACATCTTTGAGTTTGGGTGGTTGTTTTATAAGAATGCCTATTGTTCCATACCACACATTAATAGTTAGCATTGTAGAACCATATAATGCTAAAGTTCAAGGTTATTTCTGAGGTCAGGTTGTCTAAATCTGTCATTAAATAGACATACCATAGAAATTGATACAGCAAATGTCATAATTTGAACCCCAAATTACTGGCTCTTTCTACATGATTACAGTAAACCAGAGTAATAAAATTTGTTCCATTGTTGGTCCTATTGAACATGACTAAGATTTGAAGTGGTTTATTCAATCATTTCTTCTATACTGGTATAACTAAAAAGTGTAAATGATCTGTTTAGTCCCTTAATGATTCCATACCTACATAATATTCCATGCTTCACTTTCTTTCAAACTTCTGCTTCCTGGTGCTGAAACTACCACTCTTTAAAACAGTTTCCTTTTATTTTTGTTTTCATTACCAACTTTACAGGAAAATTTGTGGGATGACCTCCCATGCACCCCCCAAAACTTTTTTTGAAAATGTTTTCATAAAACCGACTGTGTTTGAGGTAGTAATAAGTGGAGAACAGCAAGGCTGTCCTGTATTGTGGAGGCTGGGCAGCTTGACTAGCACACTTATTAGCTCCATGACTCATCCGACATGTTTGTCTTTCGGGATAAATTGACAAATTGTCATGGACTTGCGTCACAGATTCTCAAAACCGTAGATGATTTTTCTGAGAGGTATATTTTGGTTTTTAATGTGCCTATGTATAATTGAGTGGGTTGTCAACAATAGGTGCTTATAAGTATATTTACCTAAATTAATAATTTACCAAGGATATGATGAATTATTATTAATCTCTCATTTTTTGCAGGGGGCTATTCATGCCAAGTATGATGCAATTGATAAAGATACTCCAATTCCTACAGATAGACAAGTAAGATTTAGATTTTCTTGAACAACCTAATTTTGCCAAATCTTAAAATTATAGAAAGGCAGGAGGAAATTTTCTTCCTTTCATTATGCTCAGCAGCCATCATATTCATACACTGTTTAGAGTAAGCCTAACTTTTGTACTCATAAGTTAGTGAGTTAGAACTATCCTTAAAAGGAGTTTAGGCCAAGTAATTATTCTTAATAATTATACATTGTTATCTATAGAATTTGTCCTTTATTTAGACCATGTTGTAAAGAAAGATTTTTTTGAAAACTATATGGATACATACCTTTTCAAAAGAAATGGTCATTTTCCTTAAGTATACAAGCTTTTTGTTGTTTCCAGAGTATTAATGTAAAATTCAAAAATTTTAAACACCAACATATGTAGGTGGTCTATTCTGAAATTCATAATGCAATATCTTTTTTATTTTTATCTTGGGGTTATTGGTGATCACAGTTATATCATATTGTTTTGTTATTTTACAGATTGAAGTGGACATTCCTCGTTGTCATCAGTATGATGAACTGTTATCATCACCAGAAGGTCATGCAAAATTTAGGCGTGTATTAAAAGCCTGGGTAGTATCCCATCCTGATCTTGTGTATTGGCAAGGTAACTTTTTTCCAATCATTAAGACTGCTTTTGAAGTATTAGGAGCATGTTGCATGACCAACAATTTTAAAAATTATAACAAATATCAAAACATCCCCTGCTTTGAGAAAAGTCAATACTAGAGCTATGATCCATTTATTGAAAGGTTTATAAGAACTATTTTTTACAAGTTTGCCTAAATGCCAATAGATAACATTTAAACCATGATGTTTAATGAGACAATTTTCCATCATAGTAATTAGAAAAGTAGGAAGAACATTTTGTAAAATTATCATCTTTGTGTTTTAGTGCTTATGAAAATAATAATTTTATAGCACAAACAATTTGGGGCTAATTGATATTCTAAACAGTTACTGCTTTACAGTTTATGCTTAACCTATTTATTGGGAATTGGGGAATAGGATACACCTTAAACTGTTTATTTCATTTATTATCTTTTAAAAAATATCTTTATGTTCCATATCCTGATTTTTACTTTTCTCATTAGTTTTGTGGCCATTTGTAAATTCACAAATGAGAAACTGATTTCAACCAGTCCTATATTTGAATATGTTGTAATAAACAGTGGGGGGTTTTATTTTGTTTTATTTCATAAATTACTTTATGGTTGTTTATTTACAGTTTTCTGCATTTTCTTCCCACCACTCCCCACCCCCCCCCCACCCCAGGCAAACCTACCTCCCTCCCTTGCTTCCACCCTCCCCCTTGGTTTTGTCCACGTGTCCTTTATGGTAGTTCCTGAGAACCCTTCTCTCCTCTGTCCCCTCCACCCTCCCCTCTGGCTATTGTTAGATTGTTTTTAATTTCAATGTCTCTGGTTATATTTTGCTTGCTTTTTTCTTTTGTGGATTAGGTTCCACTAATAGGTTAGATCATATGGTATTTGTCCCTTACCTCCTGGCTTATTTCGCATAGCATAATGCTCTCTAGTTCCAGTGTTTTTTTAAATATTATAATTATCTATTTCTGGCCAAACTTCAAATGAAGCAATTATTTTTCCTAGCTTTGTCCATTTTAGAGGAGTTCTGTGTCTTTGTAACAATTGTAGATAGATTTATGTACATTCTCTCAACATGACAACGTATGAACAATATTATTATTTTTTGAACAGCACTATTAATAAAAGGAATATGTCATATGTTTATATTTTACTTCACAATTTTAAAGGATGTTTTTCCATGATACCGAAGAAACACGTAAGACAAATCTCCTCCTCTCAGATGAGGAAACATGCCTGGAGACGTTAAGTGATTGCCAAGAACACACAGGGTCAGAAATGGGACTGTAGCCCAAGCCGTCTATCATTTTTACATTTTTGTTTAGTATGTTTCTCTCTTCAACTCATAATAATATTGATAATCATAATAGCTGATTTGTATTGCGGACATACTATGTGTCACTATCAGTTACTCCCACAGTAACCCATGAAGTAATATATTTCTGGATGTGCAGTATTTATAATACATAATCTATGAAGAGGTAATGTAGAGAACTGATAAGGTATATATCTACAATTCTACTTAATTATGCTTATTTGAATTTCTTCAACCCTTCCCCATCAGGTCTTGACTCACTTTGCGCTCCATTTCTATATTTAAATTTCAATAATGAAGGTAAGCTTATTTATCATTTAAATAATCTTGGTGCATATTATTTTAAAATATTTTATTCAAACATGAAATTTTTCCTTAGGAGTTAGTATAAATATCTGTGAAGTAATCTGTATATAATTTTAGAGGATGTAAAGAATTTATTATTGGAGAGTTTCAGTTGTAATGAGGCAGTGACTAGTCTTACATTGATTATTCTAAGACATTTTTCTACTTTGGTGACCATTTTTATGAAACACTGGAGAAAATTTTTACTTCTTTAGTGATTAGTTTTAGTCTATACTTCCCAAACAATTTATAAAGAAATCAGTATTAATTTTGTATCTCCAAAGCCTATCATTTCAACCACTGCCTCCTTAATGAAAACTTGCTCATTCTTCCTCCAAAACCCAGCACTTTGTATTTCGAGAATGTATTGTATATGTTTTGTATTCTAGCTATTTATATACTAATATAGTCATCCTTTTTTTGCTTAGCTTTATTTAATGATTGATTTTGTTTCTGTTTTCTATTCCCCTCTTATAATGTCTTTTTATAGCAGATTTTTCGTAAACATGTGTTACACTTAAATGGCTCAAATCTCTAATGATATCACTTATAGAATGTATTTACCATATACATAACATGAATCTCTAGAAGCCTCAATCTCAGAATTTCCATCCTTTCAAATGCTGTTTCATGTCAGATTTTGCATAGATTTCTGGAAATGAGTATAGACAGCATAATCCCAAAAAGCTAAAATTTCACAATTTGAATTGATTTAAAAATGTACTATGCTATGGTATTTCTCATTAGCTGAACTACAAGTTTGCTATTTTTAATTAGGTACATTCCATTATCACACATATTGCTCTAAGAGTAGTAAGCAATCTGTGTTTGAAAGAACAATTCATGAGTGGTGTTCCTAAATCCAAGTTCTGAGGCTTTTTTTTTTTTTTTACATCAACAAAAACTAAGTATTTTGAAGTTTGTATAGTTCATTATTAATGTCCATGTTTAGAGATTGTTAAAAAAATTTGTATAAGTTCAGATAATAAAAGTTTTTATTATTGTGGGATAAAAATTTCTACATTAGTTTGAAATGGAAAAGATACTAAATGGTTATGTTTTATTGTCAAAATATTTTCTGTTTTAAAGAGCAGAGGGTTGTTTTCTGCCCTTAAATTGTAACTCTAGTTTAATAGTAGATTCAAGGAGTGTGTGATGCGTGAGTGAATGACCACCGAACATTTACCCTGTTAACTAATTTGTCATATGTCTTTGCCTTCTTCTTTCTTAGCCTTAGCATATGCGTGTATGTCTGCTTTTATTCCCAAATACCTGTATAACTTCTTCTTGAAAGACAACTCACATGTAATACAAGGTAATCAAATACCTTTCCTTTGTCTTTTTAAGGGGATGTACTTTTTTATGTCAGGTAACTGATAAACAGTTAAATTTGTGATTTTCATCCAATAAAATAGAGTGATAATGCTCACTAAAACCAGTGAAGACATCAAGTTTAGTCTTTTACTCCAAAGTCTTCAAAGAATTATGGTACTTTTCTAATAACTATTCAATATCTGATCTCAGTTTAGTTCAAATTTAGGCATGTTAGTTTAAGAAAATAAACTATTTTTGTCTCTCACAATTAAAATTGCCCACAAAAAGTTTCTCTGTGCAGCAAGGCTATTATTAATTAGTAAAAAGATGAAACAGTATTAACTATGTAAATAAATAGAATATTAAAAACACTTCTCATTCATTTCATTCCCCATGTTTGAACCCCCAAAATGTGTTCATTTCTATTTTCATAAATGCACATCTTCCTTTAGAGTTTATGTCATAGCATAATTCATTTGTGAATTCTTCCAGTAACATAACTTTTAATATAATTTTCTAAACTCCTTTTTGGAAGTAGTATAACAAAAACTAATATACAGTTTTGAATCAGGCAAACTTTGTTTCAATTTAAACTGGGTTACTTACTGTGTAATCTTGGGCACACAGCATATGTTAGTTATAATTTTCCTCATATCTAAAATAAAGGTTTTTGTAAAAGTTAAGCATAAAATATGTCAATGCACATAGAAACATTCAATAACACTAATGGCTATTATTTTATTACTATTACTATTGTATTGCTATTGTTTTTACAATTAATTTACTAATATTATCATGGCATTATACTGGGTCCAGCAAAAGTAACACCATTGAGTATAGTTGGTAGTTTTGTGAATGTCTTACACGAGATGGACAGCAATTTGAACATTTCACCGAAAATGTCATATGGCCTGCTTAAGTGTGATATTGTTATGTTACAGAATTACATACTTATGATTTTGTAATAAAATATTTTTATGTAATAAAAAAGGGGCATTATTTATGCTGGACCCTGTATATTATGCATTATCTTTTCAATAAGAACCTAAATGCTGTGACCTGGCTGGTGTGGCTCAGTGGATTGAGCACTGACCTGTGAACCAAAAGAATCTAAATGTTTTAAGGGCAAGGAATTATCTTATGCTTTTGTATTTCTTTTGGAACAGACTACAGTGTTCTTCTCACATTCTTCCCATTTACCCATTTTATGACACTTTTCAGATACCACCTTTACTTAGACTTTTTAGTTGTAATATATATCTTACTAATTCTACTCAATTTTCAGTAACTTGAAACTAGTGTTTTGTTTTATTTATATTTATGTCTCTATAGTTTGGTATATCAATAATTCACTCAGTTTGAATACAAGAAGCAGGAAATCTATAGGCTCTGTGCATTTTACTGAACACTCAATAAGTAGGACCTCAGTAATTTTTACTTAGTTAGAAATGAGTATATAATTAGAGCATCAGAAGTCAAGGTAATGGGAAAATAACTAGAAAGGAAGTAGAAATGTAAATTAAAAAGATAAAGAGGCCAAAAATAGGAGAAGGAAAACAATGTGGATAAGTAGCTAACACATAAAAATATTTATTTTCTAGCATCATGTACATTGAATTATAGAAAAAATAATCTAAACCTTTAAAAATTTTGTGTTTGTGTTTATAAGCACACAAAACAATCTTTACAACTTTGAGTTTACAACATAGATAGGTGCTAGAAGTTGATATAATGTCCCAGTGTCTCTTTGTGAATTTTGAAATGAAATTTTATTGATTTATATTTGTATTTAGAAATGATTTGAAATGGATATGCCTAATACTCTGCATTAATGTGGACCTGTATAAAGTTAGGATTAATTTAAAACTGTTTTTTTAGAAAACAATAATATTTTGCTTTGACTTTTTAGTCAAGGATGAGTATTTTTATAGAGAGGAAGTTGTTTTTCTCTTGTAGGTTAATTTAGTAAAGCTATCCAACTTCAAGAGTCATGCAGTGTTATCTTCTAAGAATTTATGAAGTGATATCCTATAAGAGTATGTGTTGCATCTTGCTAATTGAGATGTGTTCCACACTTATTCATGGTTATTTCATTTTGCTTATCAAAGATTTTTTTATAGAATGGGTGATGTACTTTTTAAGATTCCAGTAATTTCTGTCAGAAGAAACTACAATCAAGGCCCAAGTTCTTGTAAGCTTTTCCCAGCCAAGGACTAGACTGGGAACCCCATGGTCAACCGGTATCACTTGCAAACCTGGCAGCTAGAGCTCCTATTAACTCTCCATACCTCCCTCATCCCCATAGGACCATGAATGAGGAAGCAGCAGGGAGGGCCAGAAACCTGGAGCACATTGGTCGAAGGAGAGTTCATGGCCTAGCCCAGTTCCTTCCTCCCCAAGGTAGCTTAGTTGATTAAAATTGATCACCAGCAGGTTACAGCATGAAGTCTGCCCCTCAGCAACCTGTCTTAACATTCTTCACTTTTATTACATTCCCTGCATCCTGCTCCTGCCATCCCAGACTACTCTCAAGGGAATTGTCAGACCCACTACTGTATGATATTGGAGAGTTTGCGATAAATTATTTATGCTGGCAAAAAAACAAGTGACTGAATTTAACACACCTTGAATGATATGAGATTTCAGAGGCTATAAGCAATGGAAATAATTTTTCAAATACTGACCAAATACATATTGAAAACATTAAAGGTAGAAAATTATCATATTAGTAGTTGTGCAATACAAAAGGTGATTCCTTAATCCTCAGTTAAATATAAGTCAGCAATATAATGCTGTTGTTTTTAAATCTAACATGAACGTGTAACATTAACTGTACTTTCATATCTAAAAACCTGGTAATAATCTTTTTTCCAAATTTTTCAGGACCCTACTAAAGCATAGTGCCTAGTTAGATTTCTGTACTTTAAGAGGGATGAAGATATTTGGAGAAGCTTCAAAAAGCAGTTAAAACAGAACTTATAAGATGAATTGGCTGTAAAATTTGTTAGATTCTGAGTGATCCCTAGGTGGCCAGCTTTCAGAGGGCTGTATTAACTAGCTTATATTACAGTGATTCCTATTTTGGTTCTGTGTAAGTAAGTGCCTGCTTGAAAATAAAGAAATTGTTTACCTTTAAAATAGGTTTATTTTTCCAATAATGGTTTCACATTGACATTGGTGTGAATTATCTAGTGATAATGAATTTTCAACATCAAAAAATAGTTTTATACTTTTTAACTACAGAACTACTTTAGTATTCTGTTTAAAGGATTATTATTCAAGTAAACAAGACAAGATCTTATTTAATTTATGAAAATGTGAGAGAAACCATAATGTGCATCAAATGAATTTTGAGAGACTAGTCAGAAAGTTAAAAAAAGTCTTTTTTTAGTTGGATCAGTCAACAGTGTATCTTTTAAAACATTGAACATTATAATTAACACATCTCGAAATTATTTCTCTAAGCAGTAGTAATTTTGAGATATAACTTTTATAAATTTGTATTTAAGATTTTGAGTTGCTAATTAATTCTGAAACTTTTTAAAGCCACAATAAATGTTTTTTAATATTACGAAAAATTGACCATGTATATTTTCCCAAGAAACAATAGATGTGGTGCTTTAAATCAGTTGTTTGGTATTAATATTGACTCTCAGTGTTATATAAGAAAAAAACATACTTTCAGTCAATTTAGTCTTTCAGTTAAATAATTGTTCTGCAGTGACTCTGTGTCAGGCACTGCTTAAGGAATTGAGGCTCTTAAGGTAAATGACATTCAATCCTTTTCCAAGAGATTTTATAGCACAATATGGGAAGTAAATGTGAAAATTACTAATTGTGAGTCAATGAGATGAGTATACATATTGCTGTATTAGAACAGAGGAAGGAGGGAGGGAGGTTACTTTGATTTATTTTTACTTTTTTGGTGGTAAAGGGAAGAAATGGCACATCTGGAAATGTTTTACAAAAGAGAGGATACTTATTAGTGAATTTGAAATTTGAAAAGGAATTTGGTGAAAAGAGACAAAGATGTTTTGGTGATAAGAGACAAAGATTCTTTAAGACAGAGAACAAGGAAGAGTATTGTGTGAAAATGAGTTGATAAAACATCCAGTAGTCACATCTCGTGCACGCTGTTGGAAGAGAGGGATGGAGAACTAAAGAAAGAGCTGAAACAGTACACTGATTATTGGTTACTAAAGTTTATGGAAGAACAGTGGTTTATTTTTCTTCAAAATGTTTATTTTAGGCTTGCATTTAGAAATGTTCAGCTCTCATTTCATTGATTTACTTTTTGTCCTTCCCCACCATTTTGTTTTATGGTCTTTTGAAGTTTAAACTTCCAAGTATCATTGATTTTGTTTGACATAAGTATCACATGCATCCTTTTAACCCCACAAGTTTTGGAAAATTCATATGTCATATGAAACTGATCAATAGCTGATGTAGAAGGGAATATTTATTTAGTCATTTGTCTTTACAGAAATCAGAAGTTTCTATATTCAAGAGCAATTTTAATTTTTTTAAGCCATTCATATTATATAGGATTTACATATTCAGACTCTAAAATGCTTTGCGTATTTTGATGAGAGAAAAATGATCTATTTAGTCCAGATATCCTGAGTTTGTTTTTTTGTTTGTTTGTTTTTGTTTTTTTCATGGTGCTATTTATTGATTACCTGAGGACATATTTAAGATAATAAATTTCATTACTACTGGCCTAAATTAATATTCATCATTTTTAGAACTATCAAATTTTCCCTGTGATGCTGCTATTGAGTTGATAAAGAAGGAACACACAGGAATTTAAAAAAAAACTAATGTGCTAATTTAACAACTCAGGGTTTTAGCTTCTATAATATCTAAGATTGCTAAAATTATTCTAAGAATAATTATTCAGAATATTAGAATACCAGTTGGATTTAAATGATATTATACACTTTCAAAGATGTTGGAAAATAGGCTTATAACTTTCAGGGCAGAGATATTTTATACTATTTGGAGAAAGAAAAGGCAACTTTAGGCAAGTAAAGAAAGAGGCAGCCATTTAGCTATTAAGAATGAGAACAAATCCTTTATGGAAAACCCAACTATACTTTAATGTCACTTTGCACTTAAGAAAGAAGCAACCCATAAAACCAACCTACAAAACTTTTACACTGTTCTTTGAAGCCATTCTATTGTATTTTTTTCACCAAAACAATCATTGGAATTCTGGAACAACATTAAACATATTCTTGTACTGTTTATAAAATCAAGGCATGTTCACATTGGGACCATTGTAAGATGTGGTTTTTATAAGTCACAAAAGGAAAGATGGAAGGAGATAACATATAAATCTGGGAAAGAGAATTGGGTGAAAATTTCCCCAATTTTTTATTTCCCTGCTTATCTTTCTAAATCCTTTGAGGGCAAGGTCAGTATCTTCCCTGTTGTGAAATTCCATTTAATGTGGTGTCACCTATAGCTGGGAAGACTATAAAGCATTTTAAATTGTGATATTTTTGAGAGTTAAAAGGGGCAGTAAGTGCACTAGACACTGAATCTACTGTTGGCAATTAAGACTCTCCCAGGTAAACTAGGATATACAGTTACACTACATGGACATTCAATAAGTCTTTGAGGGAAACGGAGGAGGGAAGATAGACATCCAAGTCTAAAATACTGTTGTCAAATGTGAATATAAAATAAGACTTCTTTCTCATCAAACAACCACAAAAAGAGAAGGAAAATATGCAACTTTACTATAAAGGTTATGTATTTGGAAAAGCAGTGCATTATGTATTTCCAGCTTAATGCCCATCTTTGTCATGAGTGATTTAATGATAGGATAGTGGGGATACTGGGCAATATTAGGGAATACATTGAGTGTATAGCCTTGTGATTTGCAAGAATATCTTGCACCATGTGCCTATCTTATCCCCCCATTAAAGGAAGACATTTTTCTGAATGTAACAAGCTGTACTATAAATGATTCTAAGTGTGTCCTGAGCAACTAGAATTTATGACTTATATTTATATACAACTGTTTACATATATTAAATAATATGTTATATAATTATATATATAATAAATGTATACATGTATATTTGTGTCTATTATTTATAACATAAATATATTATAACACACTTATAAATCAGCCATCGAAGTTTGGCAAAACACAAGGAAAATGTTTTCATGATAAATTAGGTTTCTTCATTAGATCCTTAATTAGCCATGGGATGGCTAATGGAATGGTAATTTATATGGAACCGTAAACAACCACTTTTGGTTGATAATTACTTTTATCAGGCTCATATAAGAATAATATTTAGTAAACAATAACAGTTGTGGAAAATTGCCTGAGCTATGTTTTTCTGTTTAAAATCAAGCATGTTTTTTTTTAAATTAATAACTATATGGTTTTATCAACATGGAGTTGAATTCTTATGGTTGTTGATATTGCATACCTCTGGCTTTTGGGTAAATTAGGACTATAAATATACCATCACTAATTGGAAGGAGAAAAATACCTAAAGAAAAGTTAAACCTCAAAGTTTCCTGGGTCCTTGGGATCTGTCCTAGTCTTTAGTCTGTAACTCTTGAACCTGATGTAATTGTACTTTTTTTGTTGTTGTTCTTAGAAGAAAAGATGAGACAATGTATACATAGAATTTTGTTGCAGTAGAATAAACATCAAATCACAAAAAAAAAGTATTAATCAAAAGTATTAACCCATTTTTTATTTAGCAATCATGGGTAAAATGTCACATTAATTGTGAAATTTAGCTTTATTGTGTTTTTAAAACTGATTTTAGAGATGGGGAGAGAAATAGAGAGAGAGAAACATCAATTTCTTATTCCACTTATTTATGCATTCATTGGTTGCTTCTAGTATGTGTGTCCTCCCTGGAGATTCTAACCAACTGAGTACCCAGCCGAGGCCAACTGTGGCACTGAATACAGTACCTCCTCATCTTTTCTTTTCTTGGCTTTGGTGCTTCTCTTTGTATAATATATAACATTGCTTATAGATAAATAATTATAAAATAATTGTGGCCATCAGAAGCAAAGTTTTAGTTGCAGAAAATAAGGGAAGGCTACTCGTACTAACAGATTGTCAAAATATTTATACCATTTCTTGAAACATTAAAATAACTTCTAAAACTAAAAAAAGAAAAGTAGACATATTTGGAGGTTATTTTTGGCAAATAATTATTTTGAAAATAGATTGCTAACTTTATTGAAGAAAAGAGTTGAGGTTATTAATCAAGAGGGACTTTCATTAGGTTACTGTTATTTCAATCTCAAAAAAGGGACCTTTCTGAAATGTTTTAATATTTTTAATATGTAAAAAAATTTTGGTTACTTGCCCTTGAGTAGATTGTTACAAATATATTATTTAGATTAGGACACAGTGAGTAAATTAACAATAATAGTAAATTGCTGGAAAAGGGGAAAAATTTTAGAAAATATTCCTCATATTCCAACTGAACCCTATGAATTAATAGGATTAGAATCAACATTTTAATTATGTACCAATTCTTATTTTCTGATTAATACGATGTTAATCCTTATTTCTAAATATACCAAATGCAGAGTCTCTTATGGTAATAAATTAGAACAGAAACAAAGACTTATATCTATATATGTAAACAAATTTGATGCTTAATGATTCTATTTGTGACTGCTTATAAAGTGTTCCTTATTTATCTATTACCTCTTATATTTTCTGAACATAAAATATATACAACTTAATATTAACAAAGAAAATTGCCCTGGCTGGTGTAGCTCAGTGGATTGAGTGCTGGCCTGAAAACCACAGGGTGGCTGGTTCCATTCCCAGTCAGGCCACATGCCTGGGTTGCGGGCCAGGTCCCTAGTGGGGAGTACTTGAGGGGCAACCACACATTGATGTTTCTCTTCCTCTCTTTCTCTGTCCCTTCCTCTGTCTCTATAAATACATAAATAAAATTTTTTAAAAAAGAAAATTTCTTTGTAGAAAATAGGAAATGTTATTCATCATATGTATAATTTGTATTTAAAGAAATGAACTGATAGCTCTGAATGTAGAAAAAAGTTATATCAGAGTTCGTTGGTATATTTATTTGGTAATTAGCAGTGTGTGACTGACTAAAGTGGTAACAAAACAGAATTATCTATTAAAGCACATTTTCTTCATGAAGAAATTAAATTTTTTCAAAATGTAAATAAAGCCAATTTGTATGAATTTAATGCATTTACTTGATGTACTGTGTGACAATGATGATTGTTTTAATTTCATCGTCATTTCAGAGTACTTGACTGTGTTCTCCCAGATGATTGCATTCCATGATCCAGAGCTGAGCAATCATCTCAATGAGATTGGATTTATTCCAGATGTAAGTACCTGGCATGTTAATTAACATGAGGTAAAAAAAATAAAGCAGAAATTAGCAACACAAAAAAGTGCTGTTTTTAAAGTTTTTGTTGTCATAAGTTTGTATCTGAACAAGTGCCTGCTACTAATTATATTATTCTATTATAAAGTCTGTGTGGTTACCTTTCCTATTCTCCCTTTAGGTAAAGGGAATATACCTTATTGTTTTTCTTAACATACTTAATTCTTTCAAATTGTTTTGAAAAACACATTAGTGTTAGTGTTATGTTAAACTGTGCTATTAAGTGTTTTTACTTGGGTTTTATGATACTTGGGCCTATTTTTATAGAAGTAAGAAATTTGAACTTAGTGAATTCTTAAGTAGCCTCAGTGTTTTCCTTGGTATGTTATCTCGGGAGCTTTGCAAGATTTTGGCTTACTTCATTGGCTTCTCAGCTTTTAGCTGAGTACTCCATATTCAACTAAAAGTCAGAGTTGACTTGTAAAGGGTGGGGCCTAGCCTATTTCTCATCTGCAGTATGTGACATGGAGTCACATACTTAAGAGGAAGTTAGAATATAGTATTTTAGGGTTTTTTGTTGTTGTTCAAGTACAGTTGTCTCCATTTTCCCCACACCCCACCTTGCCTCACACACCCCCACCTCCCACCCTCAATCCTACCCTCCTTTGGCTTTTCCCATGGGTCCTTTATACATGTTTCTTGATGACCCTTCCCCCTCAGTCCCCCATTTTCCCCTCCTCTCTCCTCTCTGGTTACTGTCAATTTGTTCTTTATTTCAGTGTCTCTGGCTATATTTTGCCTGCTTGTTTGTTTTGTTGATTAGGTTCCACTTATAGGTGAGATCATACGGTGTTTGTCTTTCACCATCTGGCTCATTTCACTTAGCATAATGCTGTCTAGTTCCATCCATGCTGTCTCAAAGGGTAGGAGCTCCTTCTTTCTTTCTGCTGTATAGTATTCCATTGTGTAAATGTACCATAGTTTTTTGATCCACTCACGTACTGGTAATCACTTAGGCTCTTTCCAGCACTTGGCTATTGTAAATTGTGCTGCTGTGAACATTGAGGTGTATAGGTTCTTTTGAATTGATGTTCCAGGATTCTTAGGGTAGAAGTAAAACTGTCATTGTTTGCATATGACATGATAGTGTACATAGAAAAACCCTATGGACTCCACCAAAAAACTACTTGACCTAATAAGTGAATTTGACAAAATAGTGGGATACAAAGTCAATATTCAGAAATCAAAGGAATTTTTTACACCAACAATGAAATATCAGAAACAGAAATAAGGAGAAAAATCCCATTTGCTATAGCAACAAAAAAAATAAAGTACCTAGGAATAAACCTAACCAAGGCGGTAAAAGACCTGTACTCAGAAAACTGTACAACACTGAAGAAAGAATTAAGGAAGACACAAACAAATAGAAACATATACCATATTCATGGATTGGAAGAATTAACATCATCAAAATGTCCATACTACCCAAAGCAATTTATAGATTCCATGCAATCCCTACTAAAACACCAGTGGCATATTTAACAGATATAGAATAAAAATTTTAAAACTTTGTATGAAACCATAAATGACCCCAAATAGCCACAGCAATTTTGAGAAAGAAGAACAAAGCAGGAGGGATTACAATACCTGACATCAAACTGTATTACAAGGCCACTCTTACAAAGTCTGGTACTGGCATAAGAACAGACACATAGAACAATGTAACAGAATAGAGAGCCCAGAAATAAACCCATGTCTCTGTGGTCAATTAATATTCTACAAAGGGAGCAGGAGCATAAAATGGAGTAAAAATAGCCTCTTCAATAAATGGTGTTGGGAGATCTGGACAGCTACATGCAGAAAAATGAAATTCAACCACCAACTTACACCATATACAAAAATAAACTCAAGATGGATAAAAGACTTACATATAAGTCACGACACCATAAAAGTCCTAGAGGAAAACCCATAGGCTGGGAAATTTCAGGTATTCCATGCAGCAATGTTTTCACCAATATGCCCCCTAGAGTAAGGGACATAAAGGAAAGAATAGTATTGTAGGTTTTTATAAACCTCAAAAATTCCTTTTGAGATAGAGATCTCCTTATTCCCTCTTGCTTTTCCTCTTAAGGTTTATATACATAGACCTGCATATCAAGATTGGGAATGAAAAATGTTTATAATAACATTCCATTAATACATTTAAAGTATTAACAATAACACAGTATAAGCAACTTACAGAGTACTTTGACGTGAAACATACTTTTGTAAATCATATTTTAGTTGATTTTCAAAGCCAATCTATAAGGTGTATGAAATAGATAATTTCAGTGTTTAAATAAATAAGAATTTAATGTTTGGGAAGGCAACAAAACTAATTAGTCACAGAGCTAAAAGTTTAATTTCTGTCATTTGACAATCCTGTTCCCCGAGGCTGGTTCATCTTGCATTGGGAGAATGGAGACTACAATGTGGAAGTGCTCCTCCTATCCCATTACTTACTGCTGTAACTGTCATGGGTCATCAGGCCTAAAGTAACCATCCTTAACATGCACGGTGCCGTTTGCTTCTAGGCTTATGGAGGAACATCTTTTATTTGAATACACACATAGTTTATTCAGTGAGGGCTGCAAAAGAACACATGTTATATGTTGATAAGTCAAGCCCTATTATAATTATGGTTACAGATGAAAACCTTGTAAAAACATTAACTAGTGTACATGTCTTTGTGTTAAGTATTCATTTTATTAATAGCACCAATTTTCTCTTTACATTATAATATGAGGTATGATACAAGACAATATTATATGAAATCTTTTGGTAGAATTGAAGAAATTATAGAAGTGCTGAGTTGGTAATGGTGTTAGATTTTGAGGGTTACTTGGTAATGGTGTTAGATTTTGAGGGAACAAATATTAATAACTAAGATACAGATGGAAAGAAGGGATAATTCCAAAAATTTTCTTGAAAGCCCCTAATTATGCTCAGTGCTGAACAGAATGGTACATTGGCTCAGTTAATGTTATAGATTGACTGAAAACATTTATGCATGAAAATATATATAGAATCATAAAGCCAGTCTGTTAAATCCTTAGATATATTCATGATATAGATGTTGTTAAGGAAGGAATCACAAAAGGAAAAATAATTTATCTTTGCTTTAGTTATTCAGAAAAATTGAATTTTGAATGATGTAAGAAATAGTGGTAAGTGGAAAACACTATTAAAACCTATTCTGAACACATATTAAGTGTTTTTTACTGTGTACCAAGTACTGCTTTATGTTCTTTAATAAACTATCCATCTAATCCTCACAAATTTGCAAATTAAACAATGACAATTTCATATTTATATATAAAATTAATTTTAGAAAGGCTAACAGCAAGATGGAAATAATAGTCTAGATAAAAATGACATGAAAGGTAAAAGTAGGTTTGACCTCAGCATAAAAGTATTCTAATGTTTTCATTGTTTGAGAGTAAAATAATGTGTTCATTATAATTAGATATCAAATCAGGGATCCTTTCAAATCCAGGTTTTGATTTTATCCTACTTAAAAGCTAATAAATGAGCCTGTTATTGATTCATGGATATTGGCAGAAAACATAAGACCCTTGGGTCAGAAGCAAAGGACTTTACCACTCACAGCAGAGCAAGCAGCCTGAACATTTGTATATTTGTATTGGTTCCCCTTACCCCCAAATCATTGAGACAAATAAAAGAGGGTCTAGATGATACCTGCATGTGCAGTGAATTAGATCATGGGACAGGCACTCTGAGCATAAGGAATTTGAATTTTTAAAAAGTTGACAGTAAGTATGCCTTCCCTTTACTCTAAAGAGAGAAAAAAGAACACTGTCTTTTTCTTTCAAAGCTATAAGTATCCTTTGCTGCAAAAGGAGATTCTCTTTTATTTCCTGAGGCTGTTCTTATACAATCATATTTGAAAAGATAATCCAGAACAAAGAGCACTCGGTGTCTCTGCTCACAAGGAATGCAGAAGTACAAGAATGCATGTTAAAGTTTTAATGGTAATCTCTAGATGAATAGAAAGAGAGTGTATAACTTTCAAACCAAAAGAAGGGGTGTGTGTGGAACTGGAATGCAGTGGGTCGAGCCCAGAGATCTCGACTGCTCATTTAGATACGCTGAAAAAAAAAAAAAAAAAGAACACAAGGAGGACTGGATGGCGCAGACATAGCCTTTATTACTCACATTATAGAAGCACTGATGGTGGCAGATCTGTGAATCGGGACCGTACCTCCCTGAGTCTGAGACTTGTTTTAAGGAGCCCCAGACAAAAGGGGCACATGACTGTAAAGTATATTATCTCAGTGTGTACATGCAAAGAGAAAAGGTCAAGAAGCAGTCACACAGGACAAGAATCGGCTCCTAAAGGGAGATAAGGAGGGAATTACAATCCTTTCCAAAGCTGTGCACATTTCTTCTGGTTGGGGGCCCTCTGGACAGCCTTCTATAATGGGGATTGGAGGAGCCATGTCCAGGACCCCACAGGAACAAAGAAGTCAATCGATCCTTTAAAAACTGAAATAACATAGAAAGCATGTAAGGAACATTAGGTTGCCTCAGGAAGAAAATTTTCAGATATTTTTTAATTGCCTATATGCTATTCAAAAGGATAAAAACTTAATGACGTTAGAAAAGGAAGAATTATTGATTATTAAATAAATAGCCCTGATACAATTAGGTAACTATATGGAGAGGAGGTTAAGAATCAAAGCTCAGTCCCACACCATACATAAAAATAAATTCTAGGCTGACTAAAAGACCTTAATGTGGAATGCCATATTTACAAAATCCACCTAAGAAGGAACTCTTGCAGAACTTATAAAAAGTAGAACACATAGATTTTAAGAAGAAAATTTTCATTGCGGAGTGGTACAAAGGAGTCTTCCATTCTATTAATAATATATTACTTTGATTTAAAATATTTTGAAGTAGTCGTGGCAAAATGTTTGCTAAATCTTAGTGGCTGAGTACATTGGTATTTTATAAATGTGCTGCTGCACAGGGTGAGTTAGTTATTCAGTAATTTAATTTTGATGGAATAGCTTTCTTTCATTTATGCTTCCCTCTCTGTTATGATCCCCTCCTCTAATTACTGGGGCATTTGTTGTAACTTCTTGTAAAAACACTTCAATACCAGTATTATTATTGAAGTAATATTGATTGTTAAATGTAATGTGTTGTTATGAAACAGTAGTAAGTCTTGTGCAATGGGAGAATGCCAGTACAAGGCAAATGCTGCCCGGCTGACTCCCAGCCACCAGACGTCTGTAGCAGTTTCTTCATTGTAACACGGAAATGCTTACACATATCTCTGAAAAATGACTCCACATACATTTCCGAACACACTATAGGACATGTTTCCATCACCTTTGAGAGTTCTAGAATAAACAAAGATAAGTGAAGGGACAAAAAGTATATCTTAACTTGGAGATAATTCCCTTTTCTATAACTATTCTCTGGTCACAGAGAATGGGCAAATGAAAGATATTTAACAAAGAAAGGTAAATTGTTTATAGGAAAATTGTATTTTGAAAACTTTTATCCTGATTTTGTTTGTTTTATTGTGGGTTTTTTTTTACCTCTTTGTTATCTGTGGATAATATGGAAATGTTGAAACTATTTTTAAATTTAATTTTGAAGACAGACTTGATATTTTAAATATGGAGATTATTGACAATTAATAGTAGTGGAGATTATTGACAATGTAATAGTAGTGTGATGAAATGGTGAACTTTTCTAACATTTTTTTACTCTATAATCACTTACTTTTAGTTGCATTTCATTAGTTTATATGTTCAGTGTTTCTCCCTGCCACTTGAATTATTGTCTTCATTGGTTTACATTTAAAATAATTGTTCAGAGAACTCTCTGTGCCTCTAACAATACAAGTGATGATTTATCGAGGGGAAGGGTGGACACTTGGGTAATAAGATCCCAAACTGAGTTTCTCGCTCAATAACTAACCCTGTCAAAAAGTAAGCCTTCATTAGTCTCCCACCATTGAAACGTGGGCTCCCATTGCAGGAAAAACTGTGAGTTCTGGCTTCTTTCCATTTCACAGAACTCTGAATGCTGAACACCACAGAAGCTTGAAATGTTGGGGATATTGTGCACTGATGTGATCCTTAGATTATGTGTGTCATGCCAGTGATGTGATCCACATGCAAAAGCAAGGCCAGGGTGATTTGTATCATTTCTGTCCTGGTGTATGTTTCTGCCTCTGGAAATAAACCAGGCATCTGAAGTAAGACAGGAACGTACACTTCTTTATTTAAAAACAAAACAAAACAAAACAAAAACCTGTTGTCCTGAAATGCTATGACTGGCATTCAACACGTAGATTTTGAAAAGTTGTCAGGCTCTTAAGAGGAATGATAAGGGCTGTATCTCAGTATACTCTGTGCTTTTTGAACCTACTGTCACTGCTAGAGATGGAGCAGATAAGTTCAGGATAAACAAGTAGGCTGGCAAAATCACTTTAATTTAGCTGTAATCTTAATGGACGCCTGTACTACTTAAAAGCTGATCACTGTGATTTTCAAAATTATACTCAGTTGAGTTTGTACTAACAGAAAATGTGAAAGGATTGCTTGGAAATACTTATGTATTTAGCATTTGTTTTGTTTATTCATTTTTCATTCATCCCTGGCCTTCGTGTTATTGTTATGAAAAGAAATTTTCCACTTTAGTCTATTGCCCATGAGCTTTTTAGATTTTATTAAATTCGGTTACAGGATAAATTGGGAAAGTACACTTTTTAGAATCTTTCGTAACAGTAGTCCTCACTGATCTGTCCTGATTCATCTGAAGGGTGCCGGGATGTGTCCTTTTTTCTGGCTGCCACTATAATGTCTCTTACGTCAGCCCTAACCCCATTTTGCTGACTGTGGGGTTTTTAAGGTCCTTGAAAATATATGACTTGTTGAGTTCTCTTTCTTACAATACAGCTTAATTGCCTCTCAGAAAGGGCCCGTATCTTACAAACCAAAGACCTATTCCATGAAAATGATAAGGTAATATTTTTATACCTTCTTTCTAAGAACACATACATATAAGTCAAATATCCACCAAGTTTATTGTTAAGTAAATCTTTATTTCAATTATTCTTCCCATTCTGTTTCTTATCTCATGTATCATTATATCAATTGACAGACAAATGAAAGGAAGTATAGCATTATGCAATTGTTCTCAAAAACATTTCTAGGATTCTGAGGAGTTTTTGTTTGTATAGGTTACATCTATTAATATTTACTGAGACATATAAAGATTTATACATTAATTTATTTAAAAATGACCATAACAAAACCATTTCATATTAACCAAAATAACATGTTGTCCTGAAAAATAATTGTTTTCCAAAACAAAAAAATGATATTGTTTTATATTTTTGCCACCTCTACTTAATAAAAGAAAGCTGGATTATCATATCTGCTTCTGAATTCAATCTGTTACAATACATTGTTTTGGTGAAGTATATGAAGAAAATCGGGCCTTCCACAGACATATGTAGTCACTTCAGGCCTTTTCAGACAGTGGGAGTTTCTTAAAACTTATTTGCAGTGGTCAATCTAAAGTCATATCATTGAGATTTTCATACTCTGTTACATTCAAATGCATCAGTGTGTCTTGCCCTTGGAATGGCTTTTACCCATGAATACTTTTATAATGCTATGCATCAGTCATTTGGAAAAATATTGGTCTAATAAATTTTATGTAGATTTTTCAACTATGAAACAACTATAAAACATGCACAATATCAAAAAAAATCACATTCATTAGTATCACCACTGATCTCATCCAGAAGGATCTATAAAAGGTACTTTTCTATATTTTATATTCTTAAATGCAAAGTAAATTAAAATTAATTTTGTTTGAAATTTTTGAAAAGTGTTTATTGTACTCAATGAGATAATTCAAAGGTACTCTAGAAGTGTAATTAATCCTTTCCAAAAATGGTCATGTGGATTTCAGAAGCATTAAAATGTCCAAGTGATTTTATTATTAATTTCTACTTTGTAATTTTTTTATCAATATTACAAGTCAAGTAAAAATAAAAGAATGATATGTTTATACAGTTAACTTATTTTTATTTAATTCATTTTTTAATATTAAGGAAATAATTACTTGCAAAAGATGTAACTAATATAACCTTTGATATACAAAGAAAAGAAAATTAACCATTTATCATCTGGATCCAATGAACCTTTTAAATTATGTTTATATGTTTAAGTCTTTTTTTAAATAATGTTCAGAAGTAGAACAAAGGCATAGTAAAAATAACTTAATTAAAAATTTTAGTAATGCCTTGGCTGATGTGGTTCAGTTTGTTGGAGTGTCGTCCTGTACAACGAAAGGTTACAGGTTCAATCCCAGGTCAGGGTGTGTATGAGAGGCAATCAATCAGTGTCTTTCTCTCCTTTCCTCTCTCTCTAAAATCAATAACCATATTGTAAAAAATTTTAGTAAGAATTCCAATATAGCAAACCTAAAATTTCATTCCATATGTTCCTGTTTTGAAAGTATATGTATGTGAAATGTGTAATATCCTTTGAACTTACTGCTCATCTGTCATGCGTAAACCTGGAGCACACCCATCTTACAGTGACTGCTCCGGATTTCACATACATCTCTCATAGCTTCTGCTTTATTCCTGGTTCTTCTTGTACTTATATGGTCAAAACAGTTATTAAAACAGAACATTTTCAGGGTTCATAACTTTATTGGAAACAGATGTCTTTTTTGTTTCATGAGTATAAAGTTTTTTCATTTTTACAGTTATGAACACAAACTAGAATGATAAACCTAATGATTTTTCTTTTAATCATCTGTTTCCTTCTAATGAGTTTGTAAACTCAATAACCTTTGGCATTTGCCTACTTAAATTGTATCAAATTTTGTTGCAGAAATATCATTTCAAAATTACTATCACACATTCTTTTAGCAAAATAGGATGGCTCAGTTTTATCTTGCAAAATATTGTGTGAAGAGGTCTTTCCCATCTAGTGTCTAACTAATTGTTTACTCTGATTCTCGTGTTTGAGGAAATTCAACTAAGATTTCATCATTTGAGCACTTGAACTTTGAAATTTCACTTATATAAGCAACATTACAACTTCATTAGAGTTTAGAATACTACTACTGATCTTTTTTTTAATTGTTGTTCAGTTACAGTTGCCCCGCCTTTTTCCCCAGTGGTCTCCCCTACTGCCAGTCTTTTGATTGGTCTAATAATTGTTCAGCATCCTCTGTCGATTTTCTTCTCCTTGCTAGTGGAAAATGAAAAATTCTAACTTTTCAAATGTTTATTAAAAAGTTTAAAAGGGAAAAACATACATGAAGATGTTGTCTTCATATATTTTATATCTTTTTGAAAGACTGTACAATACTTTGGGTGACAATAAATAAAAATGAAAGGTGGTATAATAGTGATGATTTATTTTAATACTGTACCATCCTGCTGTGCAATTCCATCATGCTTCTATTTTTTAATTATTTTAGTCTTCATAGTTGAGAATAATTTATTATGTAGCTAAGAGAATAATAAATAAGATATACAGAAAATAAAGGATCTTAAAGAATTTGTAAAGTAAAATACTTTATGTAAGAATATTTGAAATTTTGTGGATTCAGGGTAGCCAAAGTGGAATTGGGGAATGTTGATTCTGAGAGCCAGCAGGACTGTAAATAATTTAACCTTCTTAGGCTATACCTAGCTTTCAGTGAGTTTACCTCAGCCTGTAAAATAACATCTATAGTTCCCAGTGCTTAGGGTTCTCTCTCTCTCTCATTTTATTACCTTCCACTCCTATCTTCCTTCTTCTAACAAGACTTGTATATATTTTGTCAGATGGCTACATGAGGCTATCTCAGAAGTTGGGGGTGTTAAAACACTTTCCAATTACAGAAGCTTCTGAATTGTTATTAAGAATGGTCATTGTAATTTCTATACTGGTATCTGGTATATGCCACATCCTCTGCCAGGTGTTTTAGATCCATTAGCTATTCTTCGCAACTATCCTAAACATTCAAAGAGATATGTAAATACAAGATTGCAATTTCCAAGCTTCCAAGTTTCAAGAAAATATGTGATGATTTCTACTGCTTTGAAAATTTGCCAGTTTTTATGCATCCTTTCCTTGAATGATTAGATGTACATTTTTCTAGTGCAAGAATTATTGCAAAGCATCAAACTAGGTAAAAATTGGGCTTATAGTAATTTAAATATAGAAAATACTTCTGATGGAGTAAACAGAAAATATAGTATGCTCACTAGAGTATAGATTAAGAACATCACCTGGAAGGACCTCCCCCTTTTGTAATAACTTTATAATGGTATATATGGTGAGAGCATCCAATATGTTTGTGAGTAAAAATCCATTTGACAAAAGATTCACCTAGAGTTTATAAGAAATATTTTCTCTTTAAATCTTTTTCATTTTTATACATTTACAAGTTTTTAAGCCACAATTTTCTGTTCTTCAGAATCAAATTAATGAGCCCTCAGCCTTTGGTTTTTCTATTGATATTAAATATTTTGACATTACCAGCCCATACAGAAAAGACACCCTGAAATGCTAAATATGGTTATTCTTTCTTGATATTGCTAGGGGGCAGTATTTACTTAGCTGACTCTTTTAGCAGCCCAGCACTGCCAAATCATGCATACACAATTTCATAATCTAGAGAATAGTACATGTATGACTTCTTTTCATTGGATTAAAGTTGAAAATATTATTTCAGAATTATTTTCAACTTTAAATCAGAACACAGTTAATAATGTCTCTAACTTGGTAAGACCAATTTTATATATTTTTGTATTTGTAATAAAAAATTTCATTATTCAATTGTTTTTTCAAAAAATTAAAATTTGAATCTGCCTAGTAGTCAATATTATCTTATTTTGCTATTTGGGGGATATCAGACTGCATTATGAATATATACTAATATTTTAAGAAATTATTTAAGGTGAAAATATCAATTAAGATTTTAAAATATTAAAATAGGAGAAATGTAGAAAGAATAAATAACAGGTGTTACATTCTCTCAGAATATATTACCTATGTATTTGTCCTTCTTTGATTTACTTGGTAAGAGGTAACTGTCATTGGTGAGCATCTGGGAATTATTATATATTTTACTAAAGAAATTAATTCAACTGGAGTTATTACTTTTCAAATATCATTAAATATACTTTATTTCACTTATTTTAATAATTTCATAGTTATTGTCAAAGCATAAGTATATAATTTAAAATTTCAAGTTTTAAAAATACTTTCAACTATTTAATATAGATTTTTAAATGTATTAACCAAGGGAAATTAATTAGTTTTCTCATTACCTGATTTTTGTTGAAATATGAGCTGCATGACTGGAGCTTGATGGACAAGGAGATGAGGTCAGAGGTAAATGGAGGGCCAGATTACATGGAGTCTTACAGGTCAGAGTTAGGATTTCTGCTTTTATTGTCAGTGGCAGAAAGCCACTGGGTGCCATTGAGCAGAGGGGTGGCATATTCTTGTCTCAACATTTTAACAAAATCATTCAGGCTATGTTAAGAGAAACCCTAGGAAGGCAAGGATAGAATCTAGAAGACTGCTCATGGGTTGCTGTAAATTAATCTAAGCAAGACATAATGGTGGCTTGAATCAGGAAATGGGGAGTTGGGATGGTAAGAAATTTTCATATTCTGGATATGGTTTGAGGTAGAACCCACTGGAATTCTGGTGACAGATGTACATGTAGGAGAAAGAAAAGTCTAGAATGATTTCAGCATTTCTTTCCCTGATCAGTTCAAAGAATAGAGTTACTCTTAACTGAGATTTAAGGGTCTGTACTTGAAGGCACACATTATAGAAGTCTCAGGAGCTCAGTTTGGGGTGTTATGTTCTGGTAGACATGCAAGTACAGGTGTCAAGTAGGCATTTGGGCATATGAGTTTGGAATTCAGGGTAGAGATTGGGATGGAGTTATAAATACAGGAATTCTCACACTGTGTGTAACCATTTTGAGAAAAAAGTCCATACACTAACATGGGGCATACCAGTATTGAAGTCAAGGAGGTAAAGAGGAACCAACAAAGGAAATGGAGAAGGGGCAGTCAGAAAGGTAAGAAGAAAACTAGATGACCATGATGTCTTGAAGCAGACTAGGGAGAGAAAGCATTTTGAGAAGGTGAGAGTAGTCAACTCTGTCAAACTGCTGATTGTTAAAGAAAGATTGAGAATGAGAATTGGCCATTAGATTTAGCAAATGGAAATCTTTGATGTACAAAACAGTAGTTTTTGTGGTGAGGTGGAGGCAAGAACCTACCATGTTTTTCGGAATATAAGACACAACCCCCAAATTTGGGAGGAATAATGGTTATTAATGCTGCTGTTAAGTACTGTTTACGCTTTCATTGGTGAAACATTGTTATTTATGTTATTAAATATTTTACCAAATTTTTTGCTTCGAAATTTTTCCCCCTATTTTCCTCTTCTAAAACCTAGGTGCGTCTTATGGCCCAAAAAATATAATTGGAGTGGATTGAGAGAATATTTAATGACCATCTCCTGCTCTTAATGAAGTACAAGTGCCTTACAGGCTAGAATTTTGCTTTGTTCACTGCTATTATTCAGGCCAAGAGCATGAATTCCCCCTCACCCTGACTTCTGTTCTGTACAGATCACCAGACTGCATGAGGCCCACTCACATTACAAAGGTCAATTTGCTTTACTCAGTCTACTACCTCTCGTGTTGATTTTAACCAGAAACACTCTCACAGACACACCCAGAGTAATGTTTAATTAAATACCTGGGGCTCCCATGGGTCAGTCAGGTTGACGCATAAAATTAACCATCACAGAACCATATGATTATTGATGTGGTTGTCTTTAAATCCACCATTTGGTTGTTTTATTTTATTTGTCTCATCACTTCTTTGTCCTTGTTTTTCTTTTTATCTGCCTTCTTTCAGTTAATTGGATATTTTTTCTGTGATTCTGTTTCATCTTTTGTTGGCATATTAGCTGTAACTCTTCATTGTATTTTCTTACTTGTTTCTTTAAGACATACAGTGGTCCTCAGACACGGGCAGATTTGCCTCCAAGGGGATTTTTGGTAACGTCTGGAGACATTTTTTACAAAACTGGGCAAGTGCTCCTGGCATCTAGTGGGTAGAGGCTGAGTTACCGCAAAAATCTTAAAATGCAAAATATAATAACCCCCACTCCTGCCCAGAAAGGATTATCCAACCCAAAATGTGACTACTGCTGAGGTTAAGAAATTCTAGTCTATACTACACTCTTCAGCTAATAACAGTCTGCTTTCAAATACTATTATACCACTTCACATATACTGTAAATACTTTACCCCAGAATACCTTTATTTCCATATCCTGGTGTTTATATTATTGTTCTACGTTTTATTTTGATATACGTTATACACCCCATGAGAAATTGTTTTTGCCAATTATTTATTCAATTATTTAGAGTCAATTATTTTAAAATATTTTTACTTTTTAAGATTTTATTTATTTATTTATTTATTTATTTATTTATTTATTTATTTAGAGGGGGAGGGAGGGAGGGAGGGCGAAGTGAGGGAGGAAGAAGTGAGGGAGAGAAACATCATTGTGAGAGAGAAACTTATCAGTTGCCTCACTCACACACCCTGTCCAGAAACCAGACACACAACCCAGGCATGTGCCCTGACTGGGAATCGAACCAGTGACCCTTTGCTTTGTGTGACAACACCCAACTAACTGAGTGATGCCATTCAGGGCTGTTTTTAAATATTTTTAAATATATATGAGGTCTTTCCAGAAAAAGTACAGCCGTTGTCACTATAACATTGTTAATATAATGTGGATGGTTGGTGTGATATCCATGTAACCTGGCAGCCCAGAGGAATAGACTGGAATGTACATGCATAAACAAAGACAATTTCACTGGACTAATCAGTGGGGTGGTAGACACCATTGAGTGAGCATGTGTACTGTGTGGCCATTGCATTCAAAATAACTGAGCGACTAAATCAATGGATCTGCATCAAAATTTGTGTTAAGCTTAAACATTCCTCCATGGAAACTATTCAGATGATTTAGAAGGCTGTAGCTATAGAAAACTGGTGGCTGGCAGCTTCATCATGACAATGCACCCACTCATGCCTCATGTCTTGTGCAGAGTTTTGGGGCAAAACATCAAATCACCCAGGTGACTCAGCCCCCCTACAGCCCAGATTTGGTGCTCTGTGGCTTCTGGCTTTTTTTAAATTAAAATCACCTTTGAAGGGAAGAGGTTTGAGATCATTAGTGAGATTCAGGAAAATACAACCAGGCAGTTGATGGTAATTGGGAGAACTGTGTGAGGTCCCAAAGTGCCTACTTTTAAGAGGACTGAGGCATCATTGCCCTGCGTACAATGTTTCTTGTATCTTGTATCTTCAATAAATGTCTCTACTTTTCATAGTAAATAGCTGAATACCTTCTGGACAGACTATATATGTGTACATTTTGATTGAATGATTTTGGTCCTCATCATGGATTACTTTTTTTTTCTGCTGCTTTATATCACTGGTATTTTTTTTATTGGAATCTAGTCATTATGAATTTTGCCTTGTTGGGTATTAGATATTTTATATTCTTATAATGTTCTTCAGCTTTATTTTGGGATACATTTAAGTAACATTCAAATAATATGGTTCTTTAAAGGCTTGCTTATAAGGTTTATTACGGAGACCAGGTCAGCGAAATGTGGGAGCATAATTTTGCCCCATTGCTAAAACCGTACCCTGGTATCTTGTTCATTACAGGGTTTTGTTGTTTTGTTTTATTTTTTTTATTCTGGCTGGTGATAAAATGAGCTATTCCTGGCTTTGGGTGAGCCTAGCAAGTTTTCCCTCTGGTTCTTTAAGTGGTTCTTTCACTGCTTTGTGTAGTTTCCTCACATACATGCCTTCTTCAGTATGTGAAAAAATGAGTTAGTTACTGAAGTAATTCAGAATGACAAACAGTTGGCTTTGATCAAAAGGGGAGAGGGAAATATAATTGATGTCAAGTCCTTAAAGGAAATATAAGTTGACTATTAGTGATGTAACTAATTTCTGACTTTATTTTTAAATTAGGCTGAAGAGTTTGGATTTTGTTATATTTTTATTGTTTTCTATAGGTCATTCCCTTTACACTGAATCTATGTATGCCTCAGTTCTCCCCTTGTAATGTCACTTGAAAGGCTTATGTGTCAACACGATGATCTTGTGGAGAGCAATGAGCTTTATTTTGCGTAGAGTACTCATTTCAGTATAGTGTGTAATTATACTATGGTTCTTGACTGGCATTTTGGCAGCATGAATATTCAATTGTGTGCAATACAAAGGTATATGCAGTTGCACCCATAAATTCATAATGTACAGCTGGTGGGAGAATTAAATATTCACACCCAATAGGTTGTACAGAAATCTTTCTTTAATAGAAACCTATACGTTCACAGAAAGTAAAATTAGAACTTTTTCAGATTTTTATACATTATTATTGATTTTTGATACATGATATTGACAAAGAAGATTGTTCTCTACTTTAAAAAGTTAAGAATGATTTCTCACTTTCATAATCTCACCAAATTCATTTAAAGTGAGTATTTTTTTAAAGATTTTGTTTATTTATTTTTTAGGGAGAGGGGAAAGGAGGTAGAAAGAGAAATATGTGTAAGAGAAACATAGATTGTTTGCCTCTTTCACACCCCCAACTGGGGACCGGGCCCTCAACCCAGGCATGTGCTCTAACCAGGAATTGAACAAGCTACCTTTCAGTCCATTGCTGCAATTGAACCGGCGACTTTTTAAAAAATTTCTAGACAGTAAACTTAGGAAAGTAAACTTGCCACACAGCTAAAAAACCAAATTATATCATTTCTAGATCTTATTACTTTTAGTTTACTGTGAAGCTTCTTATTAATTTAAAAAGTCTTAACAGAAAGCATTTGCTTTATAACATCTTTTTATGAGGTATTTTGGACATTATTAGATATCTCATTGAGTCTCAAAGTTGGTAAGGGTAACTCAACACTAATGAGGACCACTTAATCACAGAAATATTTTTGTACAACCTGAAGAGTACACCCTTGAAATTAGCACACTAGTGTTCTGTTTGGATTAGGCATGGTCTTGAATTGTATCCTTTGATGAAGTGAAGACATTCTGTTGAATAATCCTTGGCCTAAGGATCATGTTCAGTCTTTGTAATAGAGAACATTATTTAATAGCATATATGTGATGATAATTATAATGACCTACATTCTGTTTTATTTTAATTACTAGAGTAGATCAAAATAAAACTTTCTTTACCATTCAGTTTATTGGCAATCTTTCTAATTATGTCTTTTATGTCCTCTTTATCTCTCTGTCCCTCTGATCCCTTTTTCTACTCATAGCTCTATGCCATCCCTTGGTTTCTCACCATGTTTACTCGTAAGTATCATTTTTCCTCTTCTTTTGATATTGTGTTGGCAAAAGTTCAACTCTGTTCTTCCGTAGTATATTATGTTTACAATAGTATCAGCAGATTTAATTACATAAGCATCTATATGCAGTTCTAATCTAATAGAGTTGGGTAGAAAAGAATATTAATTGTTCTGACTGCTGAATATAAAAAAGAATATTGTATTGGATGAAACCTCTTTTACATGTTGTAACAGTCATAAAATTTCAGCCCTCTGTTGAAAAAGAAATTAACATTACCTATAGTCTTTGCATAAAGTTTTGGAAGGCAGCTTTTAAAACCATCAGGCTTAGTTTTTAGAGATTCTCTAATAACTAATACTTTTGTTATTTTATAAACTAGAATTCCCCTAGAAATTAAACAGATTTTGTGAATGTATAATACTTTATCCAATTACAAATATTAACACAGTCCTCATCCTGCTTAAATATACATACATGCTAAGTGAAATACAATATTTGAAATAAATCTGTTCGCATTGACCTGGAAAGATCTATACAGTATTGTTTAATAAAAAAAAATGCAAAAAATAAAAAGTTGCTAATTGGATTTTTTGATGTGAATTTAATAAAGCAAGTATTTAGAGTGCATAATAGAAATACAACAATACTAAAGCTTACCTGAGTGAATAAGTATAACTGGAAAGTTCTAGGAAGAAATACATTGCATGGAACAACTATATCAGCATTCATAATGAAGGTTAGGAAATGTCACCAGTGTGACCAATCTGACTATCAATTTTTTAACGATTTCTTAGGAAGCAATACATTTATAAAGCCAAATAAACATTTTATAACAACAGTTTGGTAGTATATGTCTTAAATAATAGTTTTGACTGTTAATGGTCATATGTCTAGCAAAGTATCTTGTTATTGTTTTAATTTTTGTTAGTTTTTTTTCTTGTAATTCATTAATTTATATTTTGATATTTTACAGATGTATTTCCACTGCACAAAATTTTTCACCTCTGGGATACATTGCTACTTGGGAATTCCTCTTTCCCTTTCTGTATTGGAGTAGCAATTCTTCAGCAGCTGCGGGACCGGCTTTTGGCTAATGGCTTTAATGAGTGCATACTTCTCTTCTCTGATTTACCAGGTACAGATATAAATATATGGGATCTCTAAATGAGACTTAATTGCAGGATGAGACATTCTTGTACTAATTTGCACAAATAATCATTTGAGCCCTCAGAATCTATTCTGCTTGAGCTCCACTATCCCTCGCTGGATTCTCTCCCTTAAATATTGCCTCTTCTGCTGGCCCAGCATTGTAAATACAAAACTGGGTTATTCTAGCTCACTCTGGTTTATTTTCATGTTGATGATGCCATCAAAGGGGTACAAGGGTGAAGGGCAGTACCATATTAGCCTTTTTGCTTAGGACAGGCCTGTTTATCTTCAGCAGGTAGAGTAAATAAAAGGCCATATGGGAAGGTGTTTAAGAATTTATATTGACTTGCTCTGTCCAATTCATAGCTTTTTGCTAACAATGTGACAAATTTAGGAAAGGAAGTACTGTCTTCTTGGAAGGGCAAATGACACTCCAGGGAAAATCTACATCATGCAGTGCAGAATAGTAAGTTAGGCTGTGTATTGTATTCACAGGTAAGGAGTTGGTAAATCTAGGAGTTGAATGCTTAAGTATAGAAATATGGAATGCAACTATGGTCTAATCTTTGATATTCTGGCTGAAAAAATGAAAGTAACGTTGTTACCTAGAATATAACAATCTAAGGAGGAGGAAACTAAACCAAAATGTTTTTCCAGAAAAAGAATTCTACGTTCTCGAACAGCATTTCTTTGACTCCAGTCCTTGTCCTGAGTATATCACTGGTCTCTATATTTTCAGGCAGGCACAAGTGACTGCTGATAATAAACATTTAAATTTATCCAAGAGATAAATTTGCCTAAAATGAAAGAACAAAAGGTACATTAAGATTATATATTTATTAGCACTCTAAAGAGGAATAATAAACCTGCTGCCTACCCTGATTTTTCATTTTAGTGGATTATCTGTACTTAGTACTCTACCATTTTTCTGTTGTTAAGTGTCATACTTTTTGCAAAAATGACAAAAATGCTTAAATTATTAATTTGTTTAAAATTTCTTCCCTCTTCCCCCAAATTAAAAGTACCATCATCAGCTTTCTGACATCAAATTTTAATTAAAGTAAATTATTTCTCATATAAACAAATAATAGTTCAGTTCTTATATTATTTTTTCTGGGGAAGTCTTTGTGAAAGTCAAATATCTATTTTTTCTTCCTTTTTTTTTTTTCTCTTTGTGATGTTGAACAGTAACTAAGAAGCAAGTTCTTCAAACTAGGAATACTGTCTCTACCCTGCAGATGTTTTCCTGTCATTTCCAACTTGCCAAAGTAAACAGAGGATGATTTGTTAGGAGTAAATGAATTTTTATGGTCAGTTCTCAAAATATATATATATACTAGGAATGCTGACTGTACAGTTTCAAGACAAGAAAATGTAATGCTTTTTCAATTTTGTCCATAAATGCTCCAGTTAAACACTGGTGAAGGGATCTGTTTTCATATTGTATAGACAGGTTAGTGGTAACTGATTAAAATAAAATCATTATTTCTCAGATCAGAAAGTAAGAATGTATGATTGTTTAATGATTAAAATTAATCATTATTTCTCAGATCAGAAAGTAAGAATGTATGATTGTTAGGACTGACTCATTGAAAAGGTCAACTCTGTTAACTTTGAAAACGGTTTAATGATTAATGATTAATTAATGATTAAAATGATTAAAATAAAATCATTATTTCTCAGATCAGAAAGTAAGAATGTATGATTGTTAGGACTGACTCATTGAAAAGGTCAACTCTGTTAACTTTGAAAACGGGATGCCTCGTGCTAATGTGCACTGCCGTGCAGGCTCAGTGCATCATTCTGGCTCATCACTTACTCACTCGCTACATTTGATTCCCATCGGGAAAGAAAAAAGTGTGTAAGAAAAATGTTACTTAAAAAAAACAGAAACAGTTTAAATGCAAGTTTTGTTCTTAAATTTTGTTTTATTTTTAATCAAATTACGCTTATTTAGTATGTCTTTTCCTACATAAATCTAAAGAGATTTTTTTAAAAAATCATATTGAGTCCCATCACAGTGCTTGATGCTCAAAGGAACAGGGAAGTGGTCAAGGGAAATCCTAAAAAGTGAGTTCAGACTGGCACACACACAAACACACTGAATGCACCTTTTTAAGCAAAGCATTTAGTGATGTAAGCTAGCAACGTAATTTGAAAGAAGCATTAAGTTTACCAAGGAGAAAATTGATACGCTAATTCTGCATTTCACTTTAACCCTTGGGACAGTCTCTATAGATAAAAATAGATTAGACTTAATCATTGGTTTAAAGTCACTATGTTGTACCTTACTGAAATCCCCATTTAACTAAGTTTAAAAGCATAAATAATCAAAACAAATTTAATTGAATTCTTTGCTGAAGCAGGTTAATAAAGCCACTGTTCAAAGTATCTCTTGACAATTAAATGAAGGAAATACCATCCCATTGGTAACCATGTGAGCAAAACAGACTTTTAAAAAAATTGTCCTTTTTAGTTGTTTTTTTCTACAAAGAGAGTCCCAGTGATGTAGTGACTAACAGCATGAAATGCAGAGCCACATCATCTGGGTTTCAGATACTGGCTCCGCCACGTACAGTGATGTGACCTTAGGGATATGGCTTAAACCTCTTTGTATCTATTTCCTTGACTCCAATTATATGAGAATGGTAATTGTACTTACCTCATAGGGTTGTTTTATTAAATAAGTCAGTATATTACATAACTTAGAGTAGTGCCTGAAAAAGAGCAAGTGCTATAAGTTATTAATGTTATTATCATTATATTTTGTTTTCCTCCTTTTTTTATTCTATCATGATATGCTTCTCTCTTGGTAGTGTAAACGCAGCATTCAGGCTATTTGGCTTTTTCTATAAATTATTGAAATTGATAGATATCAGCCCTGGCTGGTATGGCTCAGTGGATTGAGTACCAGCCTGCAAACCAACAGGTTGCTGATTCAGTTCCCTGTCAGGTCACATGGGGACCTAGGTTTTGAGCCATGTCCCCAGTTGGGAGCATGTGAAAGGCAACCACACATTGATGTCTCTCTCTCTTTTCCTCCTTCCTCTCCCCTCTCTCTAAAAATAAATATTTTTAAAAAAGAAATAGATATCAATCATATATATTTCCTTGTTAGTCAAAGCAAGTGAGCAATTACTAAAAATGTCATGTAAACCTTCAATATTAAGTGTATATATATTATGGCTAAAAGAGTTTGTCTTTTTATTGCTTGGGTACAGCATAGTGGCTAGAGAGCATTGACTTTGGAGTCAAGACAGATATGGGTTTGAGTCCTCATTCCACCAATCACTACCTGTATTAACTGGGAAATGTCCAGTGTGGTTCCACTGCTGAAAGAGTGGTATGTAGAGTGAGATAAACATTCATTCACATTCCAGCTCTAGCCCATAGTAGCAGTGTGAACTTGGTCAAGTTTTTAATCACACTGGAAAGAGAATCCTATACATTATGAATGTTTCAGTAAGATGGAGATGATAATGTCTGCTTTAATGTTATGGTTAGCACTAAAGATAATATATATAATGCACTTGACATAAAACCTGGTACCAGCTATGCATAACTATTTTTAAAGTATATGTAGTATTAAATATTTTAAATATGTAAAGAATGTGTAATATTCAATCTTTATAAATTCCTCTTTTCTTCCTCCTATTCTTCACTTTATACTAACCCTTTGATTCTTGAAGAAAGAACACACAGACAGGAATTATTATTTTTGCCAAAAATTGTTCCCAACTTCTGTTCCCTTATAAATGATATAGTGTGATGTTACATTCCAAGGAAGTACAAGTGGTGCTAGAAAATTTTGCTGAAAGTTCTTGACATGTATCGGTATGTGTGTCATTTTAATATTAATAATTTAAGCATTTTTGTCATTTTTGTAACTGTGAGAGCAGTACATTTGCTATTTGTCAATCTAAAAATAGTGGCAGGGTGTTTTGGAAGAAATACTGAGTTTTTCATTGCACCATCCAATCCTGGACGTTGGCCACTGGTGTTAAAACCATTTCCAAGGTTACCACCCTTTAAGCCCAGTTACAGGGTGACATCTGTCAGCCTTCAGCCTGCAATCTCCAATATTCTGCTGTATTGTCTATGTGGCTGATTTTTTTTTGAGGCTACATTCAAGCAGTTTTCAAGATGAGTATGAAAATCTGAATAAAAGCAAAATGGTAATAATTTTAGAATTGATTTAGAATAGCTGAGATGTTTAGATGCTTTTTTTGTTTTGTTGGTAACATGTCCTTTGTATAGTTGAAAATTAATTCAAAATATTTATGTCATTATATAATTGAGATAAATTCTTAGAATGTATGGTTTTTTATTCCTGAGCATCTTCAAAGATAAGAATATTTAAAAGCAGGAAAGAAGCTTTTATTAGAGAACATATAGAAAGAAATTGAGAAATCTGTGCAGAATAACACTTGATTTAGTATCAGAGATTAAAATAGTTACTTTAACATTAAGATAAAGAAATGTATATATAAACTATTTTAGAAGAAAATACTGAATATACAAAAGGGACATATGAAAATTTAAAAATTCTGGTTGCAGGAGGAAATTAGCATTTGGCTGAAATAATCTTTGTTGTGTGATGTTTAATACAGAAGCTTAATGGAAAGGAAATGGTTTAAATAAAAATTTTAGAAAACTTTATTTCAGAATAACCCATATACTTTACAATAGGATTGATTTTCAACATACATGAAAAATACTGGTAGCCTCTCACTATTATATAGCACTTCACTGGTTCCCCAAAAATATTGAATTAGTGCTGTAAGTAATTAGGAAAAGTCATTTATCTGTTCTGATTTAAAGAACTTTTGTAATGCAGCCTTTCTCCAAATTTAGCATAGCATGAAATATTTCATGAAAGCAATACATTTTTTGAGTAACACAGTTATGTACCAGGTTGCCTAAAAAGCTATAAAAAATCAGGCCATTTTTTTCAAATAACATGCAAATATGGAACTGAAAACAAAATGGATTAAGGTATGAACATTAGGAAATAGAGCAAACTACTAAAATATGCAAACTCTTTAAAACTGTGTGTCATTATTTTCCTGTTTATCCCCAAGATGGAATTGTTGGAAATTGTTGAGAGACATAGGAGTAAATTCAATTTAATTTATGAAATTCTGCAGATGTTTAAAGTACTCTTAATAATCCCGGGAGTGGCAAAGGGGAGAAGAAGGGCAGTGAGAAGTGACCTCAGTTTTCAATTAACTGTTTCTTGCTTTCATTTAGGGACAAATATAAATGAAATAGAGTTACCATAATATGTATGTGTAATCTCCCAATTGTTAACAAATATTTTAAAACTATGAAAGTTGAGTCAAGTTTCATTGATTGCAGCTAACAGGCTACTAATTTGTGACCCCTTTATTAAATATATATATTATTAATAAATAGTTCTAATGGTCATAAAAGCAATAGGAATTCATAACAGGGATGCTAGCAAGTCTGGGGGAGTTGGCTACCAAGTCTTAAGGAGTTACTTTCCTAAGTAACTGATGTTTAAGGTAATATCTGGATTGGGAAGTGGGGAAGGGAGAATCTTCTAGACAGAGGGAAGAAAATATTCAAAACCCCAAACAACTCAAAGAATTGGAATGGAGTACTTAGAACAAAGTGCACCTGTCTAGAAAAGAGAATGTAGAGATAGACAAAGAGTGATCATTCAGAGGTATTTAGGACTTCCTACCAAGATAGCTGCATAAGCAGACATGGCTCACCTCTTCCCACAACCACATCAAAATTACAATTAAAACAAAGAACAATCATCACTCAGAACCATCAGAAATTGAACTGAATGAAAGTCTGACAACTACGGAATTAAAGAAAACACATCCATCCAGTGCAGATGCCGAACAGGCTGGTCACTCATCAACGTGTGGTGGATAAAAATTTGGGAGGGATATTTCAGGAGTGAGGAGTCCTGCCCCCTCTCCACCCAGGATTCCAGTGCCAGGAAGATAAGTCCCCACAACTTCTGGCTTCAAAACATAGCAGAGGTTGAGTCAGTGAAAGAAATTCTAGAGTCCCAAGCAGTTCCTTTTAAAGAACCCACACATGGACTCACCCACTCAGACTCACTCCCTCTGAGCTCCAGCTCAGGGTAGCAACTTGAAAGCCACCACTAGTATACAGGGAGAAACTGAAGTGTCTGGCATCAAGGTGAGCAGAGACCATTGTCCCTTTTCTGAACCCTCCCTACACAGAGTCAGCAAGCTGGTGCCATCTCTGAGACTCTATCAAACTAGCTAACACTGTTTGACCCACCTTGGAGATCCCTAGAGACTCCACATCACCCAACCTGCAGGCCAGCCCAAGCTGCTTTTCCATATGAATGTCTGTTCTTGGCTCATGCTTTACAACTACCTAAATCCTATCAAATAAACAACATCTGGCTTTGGTGAGCCTCAGGCCCTGTACTAGCAGCAGTCAGCTTAGATTCACAGTTTGGCTTCCCCTGGCAATCTCTAAGCCCAGCACAAGTAGCAGCCATCTCAGATTGCTTTATAGCTCAGGCAGGTTGGCCCTGAGAAAACACAGGTTGGGGACTGAACTTGGCCTGCACCATGTGGGAAAACCCAGGACCACTGCACCCAGTGGACAGCTACAAACAACATCAGAGCACCACACCCTGCCCATGTACAGCTGATCATCCATAGAAGGCATTGGTGGTGAGTGGTCACAGCCCATCCTTGCAGCTGACTAGCCTGGGCAAATCCTTCCCTTTGATCTGCCAACAGCAACCAAGTCTCAACTACAAGAATAGGGTGTACTCTGCCCACACAAAGGGCACACCTCCAGTACCCAGCTTGAGTGATAGGAAAGGCTGTGCCACTGTACCGTACAGGACAGCTACAACATTAGGCCACACTACCAAGACAGGGACTCATAGCAGCTCTATATAATACATAGAAACAAACACAGGGAGGCTGCCAAAATGAGGAGACAAAGAAATGTGGCCCAAATGAAAGAACAGATCAAAACTCCAGAAAAAGAGCTAAATGAAATGGAGGTCAGCAATCTATCAGATGCAGAGTTCAAAACACTGGTTAAAAGGATGCTCAAAGAACTTAGTGAGGACCTCGGCAGCATAAAAAAGATCCAGTCAGAAATGAAGGATACACTAGTTGAAATAAAGAACAATTTACAGACAAACAACGGTAGAGGGTCTGAAGCTGAGAATCAAATCAATAATTTGGAACATAAGAAAGCAAAAACAACCAATCAGAACAAGAAGTAAAAAGAATAAAAAATGAGGATAATATAAGCAGCCTCTGGCACAATGTCAGGAGGTCCAACATTCACATCATAGGGGTGCCAGAAAGAGAAGGGAAAGAGCAAGAAATTGCAAATCTATTTGAAAAAATGATGAAAGAAAAATTTCCTGATTTGGTGCAAGTCTAGAAAGCAAAGAGCATCCCAAACAAGCTAGATGCAAAGAGGTCCACTCCAAGACACATCATAATTAAAATGCCAAAGATTAAAGATAAGGAGAGAATCTTAAAAGAAGCAAGAGAAAAGCAGAGAGTTGCCTACAAAGGAGTTCCCTTAAGACTGTCAGCTGATTTCTGAAAAGAAACTTCACAGGCTACAAGAGATTGGCAAGAAAAGTTCAGTCATGAAAAGTAGGGGCCTACAGCCAAGATTGCTCTCCCCAGCAAAGATATCATTTAGAATTGAAGAGCAGATAAAGAGCTTCCCGGATAAGAAATAACTAAAGGAGTTAGTTCATCATTATCACCAAACCATTATATGACATGTTAAAGGGACTTATTTAAGAAAAAGAAAGAAACAAGCAAAATATAACAAAAGACACTGAAATGAGGGAAGAGGAGAGGGAATTTCAGGGGAAAAGGGGAAGGGTTTACAGGAGTATAAGGACATATGGATAAAAACTAGGGGTGGGTGGAAATGGGAGGGAGAAGGGGAGGGTTGGGTGGGTGAGTTGGGATGGGAGTAAAAGATAGAAAATTGTACTGCAACAACAATTTAAATAAAATTTTAAAAAGAAAAAAGAGAAGATCAAAACTGTGAACAATAACATGGCAAAAAAATACAAATCTATCAACAATTGAAATTAAGCGAACAAGAACAGAGACAGAATCTTGGGTACAGAGAGTATATTGACAATTGCCATATGGAAGGGGGTGTAGGAGAATGGATGAAGAGGTGAGGGGATTAAGAAGTTCAAATAGGTAGTTACAGAATAGCCACAAGGATGTAAAGTACAGTATAAGAAATGGAGTAGCCACAGAACTTACACGCATGGCTCATGGACATGAACAATGGTGGGGGATTGCCTGAGGGAATGGTGGGTGCTGGGTGAGGGGAAGCCAGAGGGGGAAAAATCAGGACAACTGTAACAGCGTAATCAATAAAATATTTTAAAAAACAAAGGAGGAGACAAAAATGCATGGTCATGCAGAGGTATTTAAAAATTACATTTGTACAGATTTTTTTTCTTTTCAATTTGTTTTTGAAAGAATGAAAAGTATCACTGAAAATTACATCAGGAACCAAAATACAAATGTTGTATTGATGTTTGTTGAGCATTCTGATCTCTGTCCGCTCCTTTCAAGGAGCTCTATCCTGAACAAAGCAAAGGATTCTTAACATAAGTGCCTCCAGTATGTAGTCATAATTCCTTTTTTCTGCCTTTAGGCCCATACAGAGTGGAGAGCCTATTTGATTAAAAAAAAAAAAAAAAGAGCAACAGGAGTACACAGTTGTTTGTTGAAGGTTTTGTATTTTCAGCCCCATGAGATTTGACATTTTTTTTCTGAAGCTGAGAACCATTTACATTTCCTGCTTGTACCTATATGGTGTTAATGCATGTTTGTTTCTAAGTGTATTTTCGTGGAAATGCAGAAGGACAGTCATTTTGGAAAATAAATATGGAGATTTTATCTATGGTACTCTGATTCCCCCCACAGCCATAAAATTACATATTAAGATTTAGATGGAATATTAAATACTAAATAGTTTAAAGTTGGTTAAGGATAGGTGAGAGTGATTTATTAATATGATTATTTAGTCACTAAAATAAAAACTGTGAAAATGTATTTTCAAAATCTCATTAGGTTATATCAGCCTTGTTTGGAGCATGGGTGGGAGGTGGGTGGGGATAATGTATTATTTTAAGGATAAGGGAAAATTTTGAAAATAGATTTTATAATACATGACTTCTAAGCTTCAGATAAATGTTCATGGAAAACACACTAGGATGACTGTCAAAGACTTAAGTTGTGAAACGATTCTAAGAAGCTGGAAGAATTCTCAAAACACTGATATAGTTGTTGATCTTGAACCATACCATTAATTTGGCAGTATGTACATAGTTTATAATGTTGGGAACGACAATGAAAAATAAGGTCAAAATTGATCAGAATTGTCTACTTACCCTGAAAATCGAAAGATTATTTTAAAACTGGTCCCAAGGCTTCAAGAAATAATAGAAAGTCTGTTCTCTATAGGAAGACTGTTTGCTTTATGATTGACAAGGTTTTTTGCTTTCTGAGTTGTTTTGAGTAGTTCAAAAATTATATGGCTATTATAGATCAGTTATTAAACATATTTTGTTTCCTGACAACGATGATGGAAATTTTTATGTTTGTTTTAAATTTATTGAGTGTTTATATGGGCCTGGGGTTTACAACACACATAAAATATAAATTTATTTTTGATTTTTGAAGTATGTTAAAGCAACCAATCTCAAAATTTTTTAAATAAAAAATATGTTTAAAATCTTCTTACATATACTGCTGTTGGATAGTGCAGGTAACAATGTAAGGACCATAATGTATCATGCTTAAAAGTGACATTTAGCATATAATGTTCATATGTGATTCAGATTTTGATACTATATAATACTTATGGGTCCCATTTCTTCTTTCTCCTCTAACTAGCCCTATATGTTTATACAAAATTGAAAATAATCTCATGTACTACCTATCTTAAATTATGGTTATCTTAAACAGAATGAAAAATAACTTCTTACTACATGTCTCTAACTGTGCAGCATGTGTGTTGAATCAAAACAAAAAAAAATTAAGAAAAAACAAACTCATAGACAAGTCTAGAGGAAAAGAAGAGGAATGATAAGCCAATGTGCTCATAGGCTAGTTATTTAATATTACGTAACATAAAACAAATAACTAAAATTTTCTTTTATTATAAGAAATTACTTACAATTATTTCTAAAACTTTAAACCAGTTTAAACCTTCAATACATTTGTCAGTCATATGAAAAATGCTTATTCAACTTGATCAAAATGTTCTAAAAAAACCAAAGCCCTATTTTGCTTCTGATTCACTATTAAGTATAAAAGAAAATGAGAACATTATGGCTGCTACTGACCTAGTGCTAAATCTTCCAAGCTGCTGCATTGTTCTGTTTTCTGAAGTGTGCTGGGTACCATTATCAACCAGCTGCCTGGCATCATGGTATCTACCTACTCAGTTGCTAAATGATGAAGACCATTATGTTAAGAATAGAAAACTGTTTAAGTATCCATATATCAGTAATACTTATTGAATTTTCTATTTATTTCTCACTTCATTGTAGGCATTAAGCAGCAGAGATGATAGATGCTTAGCAAAATGTGCCAGTAATGGCATGCACATAATCATGGGTTTGAAAGGCTGAGTGAATTAAAGTAGGAGCCAGTAACATATTGTACCATCCTTTCCCCTTTAGACTACGTAACCAAGATTGTGTTTTTAAAATATATTCATTCATATAGTCAACAAATACCTAATGATTTCCTGCTAGGAATGTGTAATGTGTAATAAGTATATATGTATGTAAGTTTATAATTAATAATTAATTTTATTATTGGTTTATCATTTTTTGTACTGATCCAAAACATTCATGCATAAATATTTAAAGACAATCCAGTGGTATCCTATAACTGTGGCTGACACTTGTAACTTGGGTTATCTTAATTACTTATGGTATTTCCTCTAGTTCCAGTAAATTACTTTGACTGGCTTGTGCATTAGTTCCTTAATTTTTCAGTGAGGGAATTCACCTTCCCCCTCAGAATTGCTCTGTAGAATCAATAGGATTTGGAATCCAATGGAATGTTAGGTGTGTGAATGTATTTCTATACCCTAAGGTAGGGAGTGGGAGCAATTTAGGGAATGGGTGATTAGGCATGGTACTAGGAAAGACAGTCAAGTAAAGTTTTAGATATGTGCTTAAGATGTTTATGAGACCTAGATTGAGAAGCTGAGTCACTTGAGTGACAAAATGACAAGTGTAATTTGAAGATTAGTCAAAGACTAAAATTCCTCTGGTATCTTTCTTTTCATTACCCTGTTATCTTTGGGTTTCCTTAGAGATTCCTTCTTCAGTAAGGTCTTAGACATGCAGTTCTTTCAGTTGTGTTACTGTTATTATACAGGAACCTCTTGATACGTAGGTAAACTGCAGGGAAGGGAAAGTATTCTGTACTCCTGTGATTAGATCTCAGTCTGCTATCAGGCCTGCGTCCCTGGGTTCTGACCTTCACAAATGCTTCTTAGTGCCTGTCCCTCTTAGGTGAGACAGGAAGGCTAGAGGGGGCTGGAGATGGGTATGTTTCTCCCCTACATAGAAGCCTGGAGGGGGCTGGAGTTGAGTGTTTCCTTTCCTCAGGCCACTTAGGCTCTGGTAAAATAGTTTTCTGCAAGGGCAGGCCTTGTTTCAGAGAACAATGATCTGGGCATATTTTTAAATGGCCAGTTTTCCACTTTCCCTACTGGAAACAAGAATTTTTGTGATCTTTATGAGGTTTAAAGCATGAATGAAACTAAGAATGTGAAAAGGAGCATAACAGGACAAATCATCCAAAAAATATTATATAGATTAGTAACAGCGTAAGTCTAAACCCCAGTAAATGCAAGCTTATGAAAAATACCATATTTAGAACAAAAAAGCAAAACAATGGTAGACACATATTTGGGGGAAACATTTAATAATATTTGTCGGTAAGACTCACCAACTTTGAGTTAGTGTTTTTGAGCTGTGAAGCACCCGAAGTAGATGAAATAGTTGTCAAGAAATTTTGGCCATATACTATGAGACCTTAGGATAATTAAGTTTATTCATTCAACATATCTAAACACAATTATATGGAAAACACAGCCATAAAGTTAAAGATAAGGTATAGTACCCATAGCCAAGCTTTGGAAACAGCCTAAGTGCCCATCAGTCGATGAGTGGATCAAAAAACTGTGGTACATTTACACAATGGAATACTATGCAGCAGCAAAAAAAAAAATAAAGTAAAAGAAGGAATTTTTACCTTTTGCAACACCATGAATGAAATTGGAGAGCATTGTACTAAGTGAAATAAGCCACTCAGAGAGATACCAATACCATATGATCTCACTTATGACTGGAATCTAAGGAACAAAATTAGCAAGCAAAATCGAGGCACAAAAATAAGGAAAAGACTGATAGCTATAAGAGGGGAGAGGGGATGTTGGGACTGTATGCATCACTCATGGATGTGAACAATGATGTGGGGAGTGACTGCGGGAAGGAGGGGTTTGGGGGCAGGGGACAAAAGGGGGGAAATTGGGATCACTATAATAGCATAAACAATAAAAAATAAAATAATAGTATAAAATAATAAAAAAGATATAGTACCTGCCCTGAAGGAGGATGGGGAGAAAGCCCTGGAGGCATAGAAAATAGCTTAAGGATGACACGACCATCTTGATGTCGAGAAGGGTGCTAAAAGGGTGATTAGAGAGAAGGATGAGAGATCCCTGAAGTGGATGGGCTGGGGTAATAGCACTGATGGAAGTGATAAAAATTGATGAGACAAATACATTAGACAGAGAGCACAAATTGGTGGTCACCAGGAGGGAGGGGGATTGGAGGGGTGGGTGAAGAAGATGAGAGGGATTAGATGTATAAATTGCCAGTTACATTCCTTCACAGGAATGTCAAGTTCAGCACAGGTAATATAGTCAATAATATTGTAAGGTTTGATCACTTCACAGGGTATGTAAATGTCTAATCACTATGTTGTACACCTGAAACTAATATAACATCATACGTTGACTGTAACTGAAAAGTAAATGTTAAAAAGGGCAAAAAAATTTGTTGAAATAAAATATTTATTTATATTCTGTTACTTTAAAATTAAATATTCTAAAAAGTATTTTTAACTGTCACCTTCAGAATGTAGTTGTCTAGACATATAGTTAATTTAGGCATATAGATATTTCCTGTTTTGTCTATCCAATCTGATAACACTCCATTTTCATAGACTTCACTTCATTTACCTTTAATATGATTATTCATAGGAATATTTCTAGTTGTCCTATCTTCTCTGTGTTTTTCTTCTTCCTTTTCTGACTTCCTTGGGTTAAATGTTTTTAACATATCATCTTAATACCATTTTTGACTTTTAGTTTTACCTCTGAATTATTTTGTTTATTGCTCTAGGGACTATTACCTGCATTCTTAATTTAGCATAGTTTAAATAGAGTCAATATTGGACAATTTTATAGAAACTGGAAGAACTTTGCAAAAGAGTAATCTCATTTACCTTCCACTTATTGTAACATTGTTGCTATATATTTTATGTCTACATTTGTAATAAATTCCACAGTGTAATGCTGTTATTTTGGCTAATTGTCTTTTAAACACACTAAGAGAAGCAAAAAGATAATCTCTTGTATTTACCATTATACTTTTCAATAATTAGTGCTCTTTATTTCCTCCCATATATTTGTGTTTCATTTGTATTTGTGATCTTTTAGCAGGTTGTGTTCCAGTGTAGTCCTCTTTGTCTATCTTGGCTTTTAAATCCTTTTAGTAAATAGCTACTTCAAATAATATGCTTTTCTGTTCTAGTATTTCAATTTGGTTCTTTTTTATGGTTTGCATTCCTCCATTCACTTTGACTGTATTTTCCTTTAAATACTTAAACATATTTATAGTAGCTATTTTAAAGTCCTATCTGCTGTTTCCAATTCTGGATTATCTTGTGGGTCTATTTCTATTAACTTCTATTTGTCTTCATTGTAGGTTGCAATTTTCTGCTTTGTATATCTAGCCATTGTTTATTACATAGTGAATATTGATAAAGATACATTGTAAGGTGTATGGGTTTTATCATTTTATAAAGAGTGTTGAGTTTTGTTCTGCTAGATAATTAAATTAACTGGTGGGTCCTTTTACGTTAATTTGGTTTTAGTCTCTTTTAATTTTTTACTTAATCCAAGAATGTATCATGTTGAGGTCTTTAGCTGAATAACTGAGGTGATTACTGGGAACTCTCTTACTGGACCAAACTTCAACCCCTCTCAGCAACTGTTCATCTTTATGACCCCTCAGCACTTAATAGCATTCCTTGAATATAGTAATTTTAATTTTAGTTCAATTAAATTAACAATAGGGTAGCTTTTATGGACACAGTGGCATGAAGAAATATTGTTTAGACCTAAACCTAAGTTTGTACATTACTAAATCTCATGTATTAAGCTTCATTTCAAAAGCTAGATTGTGAGTAGAAAATTTGGACATTGTAGATAATCTCCAGTTATAACAAGTTTGAATCACTTTTAGAGTTTACAAAGATTTTTAAATTTTTTATTTTATATACATAGCACAACTATATTAAGTAAATTTTCTTTCTATTGTTGTTCAAGTACAATTATCTCCATTTTCCCCCCACCACTCTCCCCACTCTACCCACCCCCACCTCCAGTCCTCAATCCTACCCTCCTTTGGCTTTGTCCATGGGTCCTTTACACATGATCCTTAACGACCCTTCTCCTTCATTCCCCCATAACCCCCCTCCTCTCTGGTTACTATCAGTTTGTTTTTTATTTCAATGTCTCTGGTTATATTTTGCTTGCCTGTTTGTTTTGTTGATTAGGTTCCACTTATAGGTAAGATCATATGGCATTTGCCTTTCACCACCTGGCTTTTTTCACTTAGCATAATGCTCTCTAGTTTCATTCATGCTGTTGAGAATGGTAGGAGTTCCTTCTTTCTGCTGTGCAGTATTCCATCGTGTAAATGTACCACAGTTTTTTGATCCACTCATTTACTGATGGGTATTTAGGTTGCTTCCAGCACTTGCTATTGTAAATTGTGTTGCTATGAATATTGGGGTGCATTGGGGTTATTTTGAGTCAGTGTTTCAGGATTGATGAACATCAGGGTTCTTTTGAATTAATGTTTCAGGATTTTTAGGGTATAATCCCAGCAGTGGAATTGCTGAATCAAAAGGTAGTTCTATTTTTTGCTTTTTGAGGATATTCCAAACTGTTTCCCACAGACGCTGCACCAGTCTGTATCCCCACTAATAATGTACTAGGGTTCCTTTCTCACCACATCCTCACCAGCACTTGTTGTTTGTTGATTTGTTTATGATGGCCATTCTGCCTGGTGTGAAGTGGTATCTCATTGTGGCTTTAATTTGATCTTTCTGATGGCTAGTCCTTTTCAGACTTTTTCTTCATGTCTGCTCAGAGTTTTATAGTTCATTTCTTTTTATTGTTGAATAACATTACAAGTCCTTGTTTTGGGGGAAAGTAGAAAAGAATAGTTTCTAAAAAAACTATCTCTTTCAAAGGAGACATCTACCGAGTTCAAAATAGAAAATTAACCTGTATTCGAAGGGTGGTTAAAACAAGAAGGCAGAGTAATTGGGATCTAAGGTCTTATGCCTTTTTGAAAAAAAAATTTAATTGAAATGCTAAAATTGTTCATGTGTTTTATATATCTATAAGTTTATCTATAAAACCTTGGGTTCCTACTGTGTGTCTTATTTCTACTTCATAACACTCCCAGGAATTAGGTAGTATCAACCCTATTTTATGATTGAGAAAAGAAAAGCAGAAATATGAATTTGCCAAAGGTATACAACTAGTAAGTAATTGAATTGAAATTCAAGCCCAAATCATTCTGCCTCCCAGGCTAATGCTGTTTACAGTATGTCATTTTTATCATACTGCTTTCTGAGCAACAAGGGGGTGAGGCTTCAAGCCTTCCACGCCCATTATCTAATTTTATTCCGAACCCTTTTGAACTAGAATCTTTAAAGTCTGAAATTTTTCTAGTTAACAATGACAAATTGTGCATATATGTTTATCTCTGAAATATCACTGAATTGACAGTAAGAGAATGAAAAAATATATAATTTACAACGAGAATGTATGAAGAGCACAAGTGGGCAAGAAATATCAGCAAGTATTTGGAACATAGAAGACAACTATATCAGTAGTAACTCACTTAAGCAAAGAAAACTGAAACCTACTTTCAAAGGAGGAAGAAGCAACAAGCAAGCCAGTTCTTGATGCAAAGCACCAGAGTCTTAGGAATTGAAAATGAATGGACGATTAGACAGAAAACTAGAGAAGAATCAATTGAATGTCTGCATAAGGAATAGTTTCATTTCTCCCACACCTACAGATCTTTGTCTCACCCTGCTAGCCAAGGGTCCACTCCTTTAACACTGAAGAAGACTTAAAGATAGGAGCAGATCCAGAGTGTGTGGCCTGAAACTTATGCAATGTGGAGAGGCAAGCCTTTTCAAGGAGATGACATCAATTACAATACAAAATTAAGTTGTTAAAAAATATTTAGAATAAGCAGAGATCAGAACAAATTACAAAGCAGAAAAATAATAATAATTTTATTTATTAAATAACATCTATATTTTTTCTTTTTTGTTTCATACTCATTGATCACCTCTTCTTATAACAATAATTATGCTATATTGTTATTGTTATAGAGAAAATAGATAATCAGTCTCTCCACTGGCAGGTTTAGTTGAAATTTGTTTATTTTTTTATTGATTACAGGAATGCATAAAACATGACAATGCAGGTATGGTCTCTATTTTTTATAATGCTACAGGTTTGTTTCCTATTACCACAGAAATGGTACTTAGTGAAAGTCTTATCAAAAAAGTTTTTTTTAAGTTAATGGTGTACTTATAACATTATCAAGTATCCTTCCAGAAGGAAAGTATTTCTCTTTTGATCAGGCATCACTGAGAACCAAATTCTCTGCTTGCAGTTTTACATGTTTAATGTTTGAGCGAATTCCCAGTTTGATTTTTGGCTGTGCATATGACAACTATGTTTCTCCTACCCATAGACTTGTGGTGCTGGAACACATTCCTAATGCATTACAACCTCTGCTTTGGTATAGAAGGTGGTGGAAGTATTCCAGGACGTCTTTCCTAGAGCTGGCAATAACTTTACAATACTGTCATAGATAAAGCGAGATACCAGTTATATGTTTTAGTCAGTAATATACTGTTGCAATAAGGAGAAGTTCACCACAAATTGAACTCAACTTCAATTTGTACGAAGGTGACAGGACATTTTAAAGGGAGAATGAAGGAGTGGGGAGGGAGGAGATTAGGGGCTCAGAAGATTCAGGGAAGTGAAAAATTACAAAAGTGTGAAGGCAGACATTGGTCCATGGGAAACTCACCTGGGCTTGCTAACTAGTACTGATTGAAGTTAGGTTTCCACCTTCCCACAGAGACCAGGAGACAGGGACCCTGTCTTCAGGTGTTGGCTGGGAAAACATGAAGCTCTTTTGGCAGCCTTGATTTTTCTCAGGCAGGCACTTTAAGAGGGGACTAAGGTCATCCTAGGGATATGTCTGGGAATTATTACACAATGTTAGTGTTTTATTCAAACTTTTATAGGCTAAGGTTGAGGTATAGTCAAGAAAGAGCATAGAGAAGCCTGGCTAGAGTTTGATCAAGCAGAAAATCTTTTTCAAAGCCCCAAAGTGACTAGAACTCATAGAGATATATCACATGAAATCAAATGAAATACATCCCTAACTGACTCGGCCACCAGCCTGCAGTGACCTCGGAACGCTGCGGATGGCTCGTCGAAACACAAGAAAAACATACACAGGGACAACCGAGTCCTGTGGAGAAATAGGGACAAAACAGCCACTCTCTCTAGTGCAGAGCGCCCTGAGTCACTGCCTGAGCAGGCTTTTATTAAAAATACAGACACAGTTTGTGGATTATAGTCTGGCAAGGAAGATCAAAAGGAATAGATAGCTTTCAAAGGTGCTGGTAGATCTCTCGCTGGGATTCTGGACAGAGTTTGGGGTTTTATCACTTAAAAAGACTATAGGACCTAAAAGGCTAGTTTCGTTTCCTGCCCATGCCTTCATATTCTAATTCAAGAGCATCCTCCAGCAAGCAGATCTCACAGGATTTTTCATATTCTATGTCCCAGGCCTGATTACTCTGGGGGTCTGCTGACTCTAGTCTGGAATGCACTGCCCCTGTTATTTCTGCAGGCCTGAGTTGGGCAGAGGAGACAAAGGCAGCCGGGAGACTTGGATTTCTCACAGCTAAGAAAAAGGACTCAGGCTTTGACAAAGCTGAGGGGGCAGGGGTTGATGTCGATCACCCCTTCATTTCCACAGCCCCCCAAGTCCTTCCCTGAGGCCTCTACGTGATCATGCCTGTCTTAGATGATTCCCTCCGTGGGAAATCTTACCCATCATTGGCTAACTGATCAAGTATTGGAGGCCAGGCACAGAACAGGCAGCGTTCATGCCAGGGAAATAAGTTTTGTCTCCTTAGTGGCTCCTGCTCTGGAGGTCTCTTACTCAGCCTTAGCCATGGGGCGTTATAGCTTCCTGAGACCAGGCAGGGCAGACCCCAACACCTAACTTAGCGTATTCTTATATGTCAAAGTGTCCACAGCCATTGTAATGTTGCCCAGTATAAGAAGTATAATGGAGGAAAAATTGTTATAAATAAAGACAACAGTCTTCACTGATTATGGCTTAGATATCTTTACTTTTGCAAATTTTACAAAAACATGATCAGAGGCAATAGTAAATTTGGCAGGGTATTCTTTCAAATAATAGAATCAGAGAGTCTTGAGACCTAGAGTCAAGAGCACAGCATAGAGCAGAAGTGAGGGATGAATAGTTTCAAACCCCAGGTCCATCCATGGTCAATTCCTAGGATGCTGGCAAGGATTCATTTAGATAGGTCAGGAATTATTCCCTGGAGTGATGGAATATCCCTAGAAGGAAAATACCTTTTTTAGGTTGTTCCCCAACAAATCATCACATCCCCAGTTTTCCCTGTAGTGAATCCACCAGTCACCAAGCCCCACCCACATACATAAAACTTTAATTATGATTTTTAATGTTCTTTTAAATATAGATCACCAAACTTGTAAGGAAAGACTTCCACTAAAAGACTTAGACCAGCACAAACTGAATAAGAAGTATCCTCAGAAACATAATTATGAGAAGATATTACAGCTATGAAAAAATTAGAATTTTTATATAGCAAAGAACAAAAAATGATTTATTGAGTATTAAAAATGATGTGGGAATTCAATGGCCTTTATAATGAAAGAGTGAATGATAAAGATTAGGAAGTCTCTCAGAGAATAGGACAAAAATACACATGGAAAGTAAAATGGAAAGGCAAAGTTATTAGAAATTCAATTCAGTATATTCAAGTTTCTTGTAGTAGAACAAGAGGGAAGAGAACAGCCAGAAATAAATTATCACAGACATCACACAACCTTTTCTGCCCCTGAAGAATTACAAAAAGGGCCATTAAATGCCTATGACAATGAACTTGTACACATGTATGTGTATCATGAAATATCAGAGCACCAAGGATCTTAAAAGTATACAGAAAAGGGGAAAATCACATACAAATAACCTCAAATCAGAATTGTATCAGACTTCTCAGAAGACAGTAATGGAGCACTGTATTTCATAACTCACATTCAACCCTACAATACTATGGATAGTCCAATTATCAGCCAGGGGCTAAATAAATGTATTAAAAAAGATTGGAAGATTCCAAAATAATTTGCCTTCTATGCACTCCTTCTTAGAAGTTACTGGAAAATGTGTTCCACCAAAATTATGGGGTGAATGAAGAAACAATAATATCCCAACAAAGTTAGAATTCAAACACAGAGGAGATCCAAAGGGAATTAGATGTGGCAGAGAGAGGTAGACAGGAACTGTTCACTGAATCTAGGAAACAATTCATAGCCATTAAAACGAGAGCAAAGGGCTTCAGGAGAGGTGCCTTTTTCACCTATTCTCATTCAAAGGAAATATGACATTTTTATCATTTTGAAAATAGCTCACTATTTTTGAGAGATAGGTTGGAAATGGATGAGGATAAAGAAACAGATTTAGAGACATTATTTCTATCAGCGTCACAAAGTACTTCAAGGACTTTGGAATTATACCTGGGAAACCATAATCCAGGGTAAATGCTTTATTCACAATGCATTGTATCAAAATTACAATGAAAGATAGAAAACAGTAGTGCTGTAGGATAAGTAATTTTTAAGAATAATTGTATATTTAATGTACAGTTTACAAAGTACTTTCGCATAATATTTTGGTTATGATAAAGTGCTTCAGAAAGATTCTGAGAGAGAGGTGATGTGGGGTAAGTGAGTGGAGAATGGGGTATCTGCCAGTACTAATAATCAGGGTGGAATTGGGGTGAGTGCCAGTAAATTCTCAAAATTCACTGTAAATCTTTTGTGGTATTATGAGGGGGGTTCGCAGGCAGGTGCAAATGTCCTTTGCCAGTGGTTTGAGGACTGAGCTACGACCTCTGGTCGGGACACTGACTTGACTTCAAGCATTTACTAAGTGCCAGATGTGTCCAACTGATTGGGGCACTGCAGATACAAAATCTGTCACCTGAAATTCTGTTTGTTTTTTTGGAGATTAAACAGTGTTAAATGGGTTGACTTTTTTAAGATGACAGTTTTTTCTCTTTAGCTGGAAACTTTTATCTTACCCATATTAATTTGAAATTTTCTAAAATGAAGTAAGCATATCTCTTCTTAAATGGAATAGGGAAATCGGTCTCAAACTTAGATTTTTCTTCTATTGATGTCTGTGTTCTTTCTGTGGAATATGAAATAGATAATAGAGCTTTTTAAAAAATATGTTTCACTGTATTGGCCATTGCTCAAATAAATAGACCCATGTCTGAAAACATGTTAAACTGTGCTTTTTTTAAAGATAGTATGTTAGGAATAGTGAGCCAACGCTGTCCAACCTTTTGGCGTCTCTAGGACACACTGGAAGAAGAATTGTCTTGAGCCAGACAATAAATGCATTGTGACATGTAACCACAAAACACATCTCATTATATTCTAAGCAAATTTATGATTTTGTGTTGGACCGTATTCATAGTCATCCTGAGCTGCTGCAGTTGGACACTCCTGTGAGCATATGGGGTGGTGAAATACCACCTCTTTGTTTAGCCATGGAAGTAACCAACTGTGAAGCTGGCAAACCTCACAAATAGCAGATAAGGAAATGCTTAACTAAGTAACTGGCCTTTCCAGACCTGCTGGCCATACTCAAAATTTAGATGAACTGGGAAATAAAAGATGTATAACCCTTCAATAACTTCAGACATTTTCTACTTATAACACTTAACATATTAAATCACTGAGCTTTCTTATGTCGTAGTCTCTTCATCTTCAACAGAAATGGGGAGGATTGTAATACTTGCCTACAAGAATCATTGTAAGAATTAAATAAACTAAGAGGAAGTATACATTGTCTGGCACATAATAGATGCTCATTAAGTGTGTGCTTCCCTTCTTTTATGCAAGGATTTTCCACCTTACAGAAAGCAGACAGCACTAAATACATGACTCCTGCACCACCCAGAGAGTCGACTTAAATGACTATTTCTTTTTCCCCTTTATATATAAGCTTCTCATTTCAAAAAGGGAAGTTAGGAACATCTCTTTGAAATTTAAAACATGCAGTATGTTTTTCTACACTGTCTCTCTAAGCTAACACTTAACACTTGTACTTTTTCAGAGGAATTGAGAATATCAGTCATTTACTAATGTTAGGAATATAGAAAGGGCAAAGCTAGTCCATGCTAACCTTTTTCATCCTAATCAATTTACTGACTGAACTTCCACTGCCTTTCCATGATCTTTACACTTTCCCCATACAGGACTGGCTTACTCTTCATCAAGAATAATGACCTCCTAAAGCACTACAGTGCCATCATAACACCCAACCAAAATTTGAAATTGGAACAACATTCCTATATATATTACCTGTTTCAAAGATGCTTAAATTTTGAATCTGGAAAAGGAAAGGAAATATTCTATGAAAATGTTTTATTTAATCAAGTTTATCTTTTTCACCTAAACCTTTCTGCACTTCACTCAACATATTATTTTTTAAAAAGAAATACTGAATTGAGATCTCAATAAATTTTTTCCTCATTACTTTATATCTTCTTTGATAGATGGAAATTAAACTTTTAGTACATTATACTAGAAGTCATGATGAATCAGCTTCTGAATCTTTTCCCAGCCACCCCCAAATTCCAGCCTTGCCTCCTACCCCAACCACTATTTTACTTTGAAAAAGTGAAAACATTATCAGAATAAATGAGGCAGATTCTTAAATGGGAACTGTGTTATATCCATGATGTTTAAATAATTACTTTCTGAAATATGCAAATATATGCATATAGGTATGTATGTATGTATGTTGATAATACTAAAATATAGATATGTATGTGTATTTAAATATGTAAGTGTATGTGAGTATATATGTGCATAATAATACAAAATACCTTTACTATCTCAGTCATAAACATGTTAATTAATATCTATACTATTTTTTTGCTGAAATTTTTTCTAATTAGTTATCATAGCCATGTGTGAATATATGCAGTTAGGAAAGATTGTGCTTTTTTCATAAACACAGCAATCCAAATTCTATATATCTTCCAATTTTCAATCTAGAAATTGACATCGAACGCTGTGTGCGAGAATCAATCAACCTGTTTTGTTGGACTCCTAAAAGTGCTACTTACAGACAGCATGCTCAGCCTCCCAAGCCAGCGTCTGATAACAGTGGAGTCAGAGGTTCAACACCTTATTTCTCTGAGTATCCAGATACTCCAAAAACAGATCTGGTATGTATTTGATTTACAACCTCTAAAAGATGTATATTAAAATTAGTACACTCTAGTATCATTATTGCTTCCAATAATATTGCATAGGTCCTTTTGATGAAGCTATTTTCTAATATATGATTTTATTCATGCCAGTATTTCAGAAAATCTTTGTGTCTTTTTGGTTATACAGTTAGGAAGATTGTTTTGACATATCCCTTCAAGTAACAAGTTTCACTTTTTTCCTCTGCAATTGCAGTATCTGTTTTTATGTCAACTTGTTATATACTGAGAGAATTACAGAAGCAAAGAAAGAATTATAAAAATAGAGAAAGACTAAGAGTTATTTTTTTAAGATTTTGTTTACTTATTTTCGAGATGGAAGGGAGGGAGAAATAATGTGTGGTTGCCTCTCATGTGCCCCCATTGGGGACCTGGCCCACAGCCCAGGCATGTGCCCTGACTGGGAATCAAACCAATGACCCTTTGTATCACAGGCCGGTGCTCAGTCCACTAAGCTAGGCCCAAGAGTTGTTAATAGAATTAGAATGAACACTTACTGACTGTTGATTGACAAAAGAAATAGCATTTTGGAAAACTACAGTTCAGATTTTTCAACATTTTTATTCTAAACATAGGGCTTTATAAATATGGTCAACTAAACTTTCACCTATAAAAATAATTCATATATCTCAAATATTCTAATATTACTATAATATCTTATCTATTTTCATGAAATTATAATATTAGTATGGATATACAGTTTTTAAATACCTTAATAAATTTAATAGTATAGCCTATAACTTTTAAATAGTAACTTTTTAATGACAAAACATTTCCAAATCATTTTAATATATGTTAAGCAGTAGCTAGCTAGACATTTTTGTAACTAGGTGTTTTTTGCAAAAATTCACAATTTCCCCCCTTTTGCACCTTCTGTGATTTTCCATGTTCCCAAATATACAGGGGCATCCATGTTTTCACATTTTTCCATCATGATCTAATTGTGTGCATTAAAGACACGTATAAACATGACACGGATTGTGATTGAATTCAAAACAGTTTTGGTAATTACAGTCTCCACCCCCAGAAATTTACGTGTTAAACCAAGGAAAACAGCTACACGAATATATACATATATTAAATATTTAATAACATTTCAAAGTATCCTAAGAGATATAATGAGAATAAGAACCTGTTCTAGTAAAGAAATATCTGCATTGCATTTTTCCAAAAAGTGGGCTAGGCCTCTCTAGAAGAGTTATGTTCTCAAACACTAGGAGTTATGTTCTCAAACACTATTCCAGCAAATGATATTACTACCATCTGATAGATTTTGGTACAAGAACCCATCTGCTAAAAGTTGTTCTAAATTACCTGTTAGATAGCTTGAAATTTTGAAGTTCAACAATTCTGTATAAAAACTTATTTCATAATTTTCTTCTTTTCAAATATTAAAATGTGTTCTCTTCATAACAAAAAAAACATTAGTTCTCTTCTTCAGACTAGAGAGAGATCTTTTGGCAAATGAGCAGTTTTTAGGACACTGTAATGTCATATAATGAAGGGAGAAGTGAATAGGCATAGAAATTGTAAGATAAGACTGAGTTGGTAGTTTGAAAATTCAGTAAAAATAAAGGTATGAGAGAATTAATAATAGGAGTATTTGGTGTCTGCTTAAAAATATGCTGGATTTTTAAAATATAGTTATGTCACTTAATTTTCAGGGGAATCTATAACTAAGTATGATTATTCCTATTTTATAACAGGAACATGAAACTAAACCCAGAAAGGAATTACTAGTTTACACAGCTAGCAGAGATATTCAGCTATCAAAATTGAACCTCAGGTCTTTATGACACCACAGGATATGTTTTTTTTTAAATTAAAATATAATTCACAAACCATAAATTTCACCCTTTTAAAGTATAAAATCAGTAGTTTTTAGTATATTTACAAAATTATGAATATCACCACTATCTAATTTTAGATTATTTTATCAGTGCCCCCCAAAATAAACTCCATATTTGTTACTAGTCACTCACCATCTCTCCCCAGCCCCTTGCAAACCTTAATCTACTTTACATCTATATGGATTTATTTATTCTAGACATGTCATAAAAAATGGAATCATATACTACATGGCCCTTTGTGACTGGCTTATTCATTTCTTTTTTTTTGGCTTCTCTCATTTAGCATAATGTTTTCACAATTCATTCATGTTGTAGCATGTGTCAGTACTTCATTCCTTTTTAAGGCTGAATAGTATTCATTGTATGAATATACTACATTTTATTTATCAATTCATCAGTTAATGGACATTAGGGTTATTTCCACTTTTTGACTCTTATGAATAATGGTGTTATAAACATTCATATGCAAGTATTTGATTGAGTGCCTGTTTTCAATTCTTTTGGATATATACTTTGGAGTCATTTTTCTGGGTCATATAATAAGTCTGTCTAGCATTTTTAGGAACTGCAGAAATGTCCTGCAAAGCATCTGCCCCATTTTACATTCCCCTCAGCAATGTGCGACAGTTCCAGTTTCTCCATGTCCTTGGAAACAGTTATTGTTACTCTTTGATCATAGCTTTCTTAGGGGACGTGAAGTGGTGTCTTACTGTAATTTTGATTATCATTTCATAATGATGATGCACATCTTTTCATGTGTCTGTTAATCATTCGTATGTCTTCTTTGGAAGTGTCTACCCAAATCCTTTGCCCATTTTTTTAATTAAGTCAGCTTTAATTGTTGAACTATAGAATTCTTTATATATTCTCAATAAAAGTTCCTTATTAGATACAGGATTTGCACATATTTTCTCCCATTCTATGCACTTACCTTTCACTTTCTTGGTAATGTCTTTGAAGCACATAACTTTTTAATTTTGTTTATATCCAGTTTATGAATTGCATCTGTCTTGTATCTATTAAGGTTCTCTGTCTTTGTCTTTTGAGAATTTGATTATGCTATATCTAAATGGGGATTTCTTTTTTAGTACTTGGAGTTAATTGAGCTTCTTGGATATATAGATATATGATTTTACTCAAATTTTAGAAGTCTTCATCCATTATTTTTCTAAATAGTCTTTGTGCCCCTTTCTCTCTCTCCTCTCCTGGGATTCTCACTGTCTGTGTTTGTTAAAGTTGATGGTATCCTAAAGGTTGTTTAGGCTTCGTTCATTTTTATCCATTCTTATTTCCTTCTGCTTCTCAAACAGGATAATTTCAGTTGACCCATCTTTTTATTTGATGATCTTTCTTTTGCCAGCTCATGTACTGTTGAGCCCCTCCAGTGAACTTTTTATTTTAATAATTACACATTCAAGTTCATAATTTCTATTTCATTTATTTTTATAATTTTTGTCTCTCTAATGATGTTCTGTATTTGGTGAGGCATCATTCCTTTAGTTCTTTAGACATACTTTTCTTTATTTCCATAGCCACTGTTTCCTTTAGTTCTTTGAACATACCTAAACTGCTCATTTAAAGTCTTTGTCTAGTAAGTCCAACAGCTCATAGTTTTGTTGTTGTTGGTGCTGTTATTGCTGAAAACCAAACTTCTTAAAATAATATAATATAGAAACTCTGGAAACCAGATTCTGCCCTCCTCCCCAGGGTTTTTGTCACTGTTTGTTGTTGTCGTGGTTGATAATATTTATTTGTTTAGTGACTTTTCTGAACTAAACCTATATAATTGTCAAGTTGACTACTGTTTAGTTAGCATAATGGTCAGAGAATTATTAGAGACTTCCTTAAGTTATTCTACCCAGTAAGTCTCCCAGCCTTTGCTGAGGGGCTCTGTGTTCACCTCAGAGCACATTTTCAGCTGAGGCAGGCAGCCTGCATCTCAGCCTTAGCCTTCACCTCCTGCCTGCTCAGAGTCTTAAGGTGGGAGCTTAACATCTTTTCAGATCTTTCTTGGTCATACAAACAGTACTACATATATATGGGTAGCCTTATAGATTTCCAGGAACATGTCGGAGCTTTTGAAGCCCTTATGGACATTGAATTTCCCAGCTTTTAACTTTAATTGTTAATTATTATTGTGACCTTCTTGTTTGCCTCAACTGGTATGGCCACCGCAGGCAGCTCCAATACTGAACAATTTACTTCAAGTCTTCTTGGTTCCCTCCTAGTATTGTTTATTCAAAGTCTTCTTGGTTCAGATTTAAACATGGTTATAATAGAAAGTAGATACAAAAAATAATGTATGCATGCCCTATAAAAGCATATTCATAAAATTGGGATAATCACAATTAATGTTTACATACAGGTGTGAGCAATGTACATTTATGGTTTTTATACAAATAAGTATAATAATTAATAAATAATAACATAAGAATAAACCCTGTGTTTCACATACTCAGAACTGTAAACATACTTTTGCTCACCCATGTATTATATATTCTTCGTCAGGTTCTATAACAGATAAAAATGGCTTTTGCAAATTGAAATATAAAGTGCACTCTGTACTAGTAGAATGGAAGTTAAAAAACTGCTATGAGATGAAAACTTTGGTTAACTTTAATTTATACATGCGTCTATCATATTAGTTCCCTGAAGCAGACTATTATAGTAGGAAGGAAACATGAACTTTGCTGTTAAATGGACTTGGTTTCAAATTTCAACCCTACTCCATTTTGGTTTTATAATCTTGAATAATTTATACAGCCTCTCTATTTCTCTCTTTGTAAAACTGAGAATAATTATTTGTAATTCCTACCTCACAGGGGTATTCTATGTAAAGCACTTAATTCAGCATCTGATACATAAATGGTACTAATCATTATTCCTTTCTTAGTAATTGAAGGTTAAATGTTTCAACTTTGAAAACTACCCAGAAATTTTATGACAATCTTTTGTATCTAAAGAATTTATACAAAAGAAGAGATGTTTGGGATTCTTCTATTTCTATTTGGCTGTGCTAGGTTTATTGCTTTCCCTTTACATTTAGATGTCCCTATAAACAACAAGGGGTGGGGGGGGATGCAGAGGGATGCTAGCTCTCCAAAGAAAGACCTTTCTGGCAGTTTCACCTCAGTAATTTTAGTTTAAGATTTCACTTTGACCTTTGTGTCTTAGTTTTAATACTGTTTGATCTTGAAATGACTAAAGAATTTCCAAAAGAGTTATTTTATCTACTGCCAATGGTTTTTCAATAAGAAATAGCTAAGGCTCTACTGGACAATTTTACCACTATTTGTTAATTGAAATATATATATGCACATACATATATAAAGTTATATCACTGATATATAGAATGAAATGGAGTTTTTAAACTGAATGTGTTTTGGAAAAAGACTGTGGTCAACATCAGAATTCTTTAATATGTTTTTTGTTAAATTATAATCACCATATTAATTTATTGAGGGCTGATATCAGTTATATGTACACTGTGAATAAGCAAGAATTTTCAGTTTGTAACTATGAAAACTAGCCTGGAATTTTATTAAATAAAGTAAATTTTATTTTATTTATATAATGTTAACTGTTTGCAAAACAGTCATTCAATTATTCTCAGTTTACTGCTATGCTTAAATGTGAGTTAAATATGAGTTTAGGATAGATAAAAACTTTAAAATATATTTGTATACTATAAGTTGGAATAGCTTCTAAAAGTCTAATATAAATGTCAGTCTACAAAGTTGTATCTCTATAATAAGATCACTGCCTTTATAGTTTGAATAGTTTAAAAATAACACTACAGTGCTTATAATTTTCAGGTTTGCAGGTGTTATTCTATTTGCCCCTAAACAAATCTTTGAAGTAAGTATTTTTGTCCACATTTTAGAGTTGAGGAAATTCAGAAGATTACTTAATGCAAGTTAATTTGTAAGTTGCCATTTTATCAATAGTGTAATGTTGTTTTTCCCTTGTAGTCATTGAAATATGTGCATCAATGTACATCATGTCTTACACTGTAATCATAGATTTTGAAGCATTTTTTGCACATTTTCTTCTATTTCCCTAATGCATATGTTTACTATACTCACGCAGTTGCCTACATTCCTGCTTTTATATAAGTTGAAATGCTTTTTACAACAAGGTAGAGGGGAAAACAGTTATGTTTTGCTCACAAATTATGTTGAATTCAGAATGTACATCTAAAGGAGAGCTTAACACTGTTTTCCAAAATTATTTGGAGTAATAGATGATTCAAGAACAAAAGTTTAGCCTTGCATCTATTTTCTTTATTGTTTATATTATTATATCAGTACTTAATTATCTCTCCATTATCTCTGCAATCTGGAACTTTAGGGCAATGGAGTAGTACAATTTTAGTAAAAGGTGAAGATTGGAAATCTTTGTAGCTAAATATAGGATAAAATTGGTCAACCCTATAGAATGTAAATAAAATAAAGAAGTTTGATAGCAAACAGTATCTTTTAAAATTTGTTTTTCCATAGTATATATAATGAATTCTTAACACCAACCCTTAGACCAAAATTAAGACCCCCCCCCAAAAAAAAGCCAGCATAAGAAAATGTGTGGTAGTTGGATTTAGTGATAAAATATCAAAAGAACTTGATTTACTTGATTAAAACATGAATTTTTCTCCTGCAGTCTAAGTTTGGAGGAGAAAGGCAAACAAGTTCCGAGACTGACATCTTAAGGAATTCATTAAGTATTCTAAGCACACTAACAAAGTTAGTTTTATAAATTAGACTCCTTTAACAATCAGCTGAATTAGCCACATTGCCAAATACTGTTACATAATATTGTGTTTAAAATTTCTTTTTTAAAAATATAAAATTAATGCCAAATAACATGAAATTATTTTTTGCATAATATAGGTTTTGACAACATAAACATATGAAGGATTATCCATACATACTATTAACATTGAAGGTATTTAGCCAAATGAACAAAATCTAAAATATAATCTGAAAAAAGTTTATATATGACTTTAGAATATACTCTGTATACAAGTCTACTAATAAAATATAGATACATTTAGAGAATTTACTTTTTTAATTTTTAAAAAATTATTTTATTGTTGTTCAAGTACAGTTGTCTGCATTTACCTCCCACTAGTCCCCCCGACCCCAACCATCCTCACCTCCCTCCCCTGTTTCCATCCCCCTTTGCTTTTATCCATGTGTCCTTAGTAGTTGTTCCTGAAAACCTCCCTTCCCCCCATTATCCCCTCCCACCTCCCTTCTGGTTACTGTCAGATTGTTCTTAATTTCAGTGTCTCTGGTTATATTTTGCTGACTTGTGTGTTTTGTTGATTAGTTTCCACTTAAAGGTGAAATCATATGGTATTTGTCCCTTACCAACTGGTTTATTTCACTTAGTACAATGCTTGCCAGTTCCATCCATGCTGTTGCAAAGAGTAGGAGTTCCTTCTTTCTTTCTGCTGCATAGTATTCTGTTGGGAACCGCCCTGACTGGTATCGGAGGCTGAAACCCCTGCCTAGGCTAAAGCTAAGGGAATGCCCTTGGAACCGTAAGCCGGCAAGGAGACAAAAGCTTATCTCCCTGGCAGGAATGCTGCTTCTGCTGCTGAACCCCAAAAAGCTTGGTCGGTTAGCCAAAGACGGGTAAGATTCCCCACGGGGGGAACAACCCAAGCCAGGCACGATCATCTTTTGGGAGGCCCCCCAAAAGAAGGACTTGGGGGGCTGCAGCAAAAAGGGGGTGATGGACCCTCACTCCTCGGCTTTGACAAAGTCTGAGTTCTCAGCGTCTGGAAGAAAATCTCCTTATCTCTCGGTGGCCTTAGTTCCCTTGCTCCACCTAAGCCTGAAACAATGACAGGGTAGTACAGCTCGGTACTGGGAAGTGCGGATTTCCCGGGGTGATCAGGCCTAAGAGAGAACATGTAAATTACTGTGAAACCTTCTTTGTTTAGAATGCTCTCAGTTGAATGAGAAGGGTCTTAGGAGGAAGTTAGTTTGTTCCTCAGTCTTACAGCTCTTTGACCCCCAACTCAATAGACGGGCAGAGTTCTTTGTTTTCTATAGTTCCTTACTTCCCCTAGTGAGTATTGTACTTTACCTGAGTTATTATGTAGCATGAGCCCAATAAAAGCAGGTATGGACTGTAAATCGGCACGCTCCTCACTAGAAGGGGTGGCCATTTCGTCCCTACTTCTCCACAGAAACTAGTTTGTCTCTGTGCATGTTTTTTCTCGCATGTTTATCGTCGAGCCATCCACAGCGTTCCGTGGTCACTGCTGGCCGGTGACCCACGCGCAACAGTATTCCACTGTGTAAATGTATCATAGTTTTTTGGTCCATTCATTTACTGATGGGCACTTAGGCTGCTTCCATGTCTTGACTATTGTAAATTGTGCTGCTATGAACATTGGGGTGCATAGGTTCTTTTGAATTGGTGTTACAGGGTTCTTAGGATATAATCCTAGCAGTGGAATTGCTGGGTCAAAAGGCAGTTCCATTATTAGTTTTCTGAGGAAAATCCATACTGTCTTCCACAGTGGCTGCACCAGTCTGCATTCCCACCAATAGTGCACTAGGGTTCCCTTTTCTCCACATCCCCTTCATCACTTGTTTGTTGATTTGTTTATGATGGCCATTCTCAATGATGTGAAGTAGTTTTAAAATTTGCATCTCTCTGGATGGCTAGTGACACTGAGCATCTTTTCATATGTCTCTGGGCCCTCCTCCTTGGAGAAGTATCTGCTCAAGTCTTTTGCCCATTTTTTAATTGGGTTGTTTGTCTTCCTGGAGTGGAGTCATGTGAGTTCTTTAAATATTTAGAGATCAAACCCTTGTCTGGCATATCATTGGCAAATATGTTTTCCCTATAATTGGTTCTCTGAGAATTTACTTTTTTAACCATGAAAGAAAAAGCATGTTGAATATTTGATTCAAGAAGAAAAACACAGCAACTGATTCCATTTCTCAATGGAATTTTTTATTTCTTTTAGTACATATTCAAAGTATGCTGAACTGATAAGGTATAAAAGAATTCTGGAAATAATTTGGGAATTTATCATTGTCAACATCTTTGACATACAAAGTTTTCCTTTTCTCAAATCTTCAATGAAAGCAGAGGCTTTTCTTCATGGAAAGCAACAGAAGGCAATAGCTTTCTTAATCACAAAAAGCAATCCAATTTTTAATGGTGAAAGTTACCACCTTTTAAAATTATAGTGAGTAAAGTTTGCCAGCGATAAGAGGTTTCCATAGTCTTAAATACAATAGAGGGTTGATTGCAGGTTCAACTGGCGTTCAACATTAACCAACATGTTAGGTTGACTCTGGTTCTTCACTTTTTGCTTTGTTCTCTTTACAGGTGGCAACCACCTTCATTAATGAGCTGTTGCTGACTAAATGTGGCAAAGAATTTCTAGTTAAGTAAATAAACCACAGATTGAGAATAGATGGATCAGTGACATTTGTTGTCATATTGAAAATTAGCTTAGACTATAAAGGAATTGGGATGGGGAAAGGAATGGAAAAATCACACACTCAAGGGAACATTTCATGTTGGGGAAAGACACACTTGGCATTAGATTAATGATTTCCTATACTGGGGGAAATTTTTGTGATACAAGCTATGAAATTTTTTCTGCTTGTAGAATTATTTTCTCTGCTGGTAGAAGCACAAAGTATGTATAGTGATTCTCAATTTGTAACAAAATCTCTGTCTCTCACCACCAAAGTCTTCTTAGGGCATATGGATAATCTGTGTGATTGTCAATATCTTTTACCAACATCTTTTTTCTATCCTTTTACCATTCTGCATTTTAAAAGAGCAGACTTTATTCTTTAGTTGTTTTTGGCCTCTATTTTCTATGTCCATATGTGAAGATGTACAACAAAGTAAGAGTGAAGCATGGTTGAGTCAAGCTGTTTTTTTCTTTTTTTTTTTTTCATTTTGAGATTGATTATTTAACAAGGCTCTGCTTTGTGTGTGTGTGTGTGTGTGTATTCCTGTCTATTCAGATACATGTTTAAATATTAAGTAGAACTATTGAAAGGGGAGATGGCATTAATTTTGTGACTGTAAGATTTGGGGAAAGGAAAGACATTCTTAGAATTCTTTAAGTGAGATGCTGACAATGCCTTATCAACACCACTGAATTATTGATGAATTAACTGCTACTGTTTCAATTTCAGCCTTAACTTTAACAGCAAATAAGTTTTCATGTGTAGTTTCCAATTTCAATAAATTCATAGACATACTAAAGAAAAAGTATGTCAGGCACATTAAATCTTCTGAATCCAACAGAATTGTTGTGAATGTGGGTGGCTGTGTACTTTCCAGAGGACTTTTTCATCATTAAGTTTGCTGTTTACTGTTTTTATCAGGTTTATATTATTTTTGAGAATACATAGTATTGTAATAGTGAAAGCTACAACATTATACTTTTCTATAGTCTTCCATTCTTACTTTGAGATTCAAAACATCATAGAATTATTTAGCAGTTTTTACAAAATTGATCCAGTCCTTCAATTCTTAATAAGTCTTCATAATATTACCACCTACTTATGGTGAAAAGATATTACTGTTGCTCTATTTGTATAATAGTCATTGGATGGATGTTATTTTAAGATGTTATTACACCTGTACTCAGAAATAAACTTTTTCAAGTGATCATGGAGCTTAAAAAAAATTAAATGGAAATAATGCAGAAAATATTCCTCAGATCATTATTTAGTAAAATTGGAAATAATAAAGATATTTTTATCACCTAAAAATTAAAAATGAACAAATCCCAAAATAAAATAAAGCTATGAATACCCTCTTTCTTAACTCTTCAGAAAAGGGAGATATTTTCCTTTGAAAATTCCAAATGAAATTTCTATATCTAGAAAATAATATGATAACCCTTCACATCAAAACCTATAAGGTACAGCTAAAATAGGTATTTCGCTTATCACTTTTGTAACATCTTACATATACTATGTATTTATTGATTGTCTTTATCAAGTTATATTATTTCAGATGGCTTTTGAAAGATAGATAGGATTTATACCGGGAAAGGAGATCAGGAATTTCATCACCATGAGCAATCTCAACACCACCCTAATAAAAGACTTATGAAAAATAAAAATAATGATGCATATTCATCAAATTTTGTTTTGCTTACTCTTTTTCATGCACACTGTACTTTGGTAAAGAGGCCATTCACTGGAATAGGTCATGTTTCCTCTGCTAATGGGGGAGCTTGTACCACTGTGGAGTTCCACTGTTAATGTTCTGGTGTGTTGAGTATACAGGGCCCAAGATTTTATGATAACACTCAGCTTGTGACTTTGAATATTAAGTACTCAAACAGTTGAAAGAAGCTGGGCAGTTGTAATTACTCACAGTAAAATAAAGGAGTTCTTAATTACACAGGCCTGAAATTAAATTTTAAATAACTTTACGTAGTTACTCTAATCATGCATGTAATCATCTTTTACTTTGAATATACCTTTTTAGAGTTTCATAGTATAAGCCCACCATAAGGTTACCAAATTATCCAGTTACTATTCAGTTAGCTAGTCATACCTGAAAGCTGCATTAAAATTCTTGGACAAATTGTTGGTGATAAATACCCCACATGATTGAAGCAGGAATAAGTGATTTCAGGAATGTCATGTTATTGTCTTAATTTCATGTAAATTCAAAGGTAGAGAATAACACCATTTTATAATAGGTTTATATTTACATCGCTAAATTATTTTATTATGTATACACATTCATGCACACACAGATAATGTATTTATCTTTCCCTCTAGGACACGTTATTCTTTCTTTAATCTTAGGGAAAACTTTATTAAAAAGTAATTTCTCTGCAGCATCATCCATTAACATGAGATTGCAGCTTTGATCTTTTTTTCTTAATTATATTTGTTGGAGTGACATTGATTAATCAGATCATATAGATTCCATGATAAGTGAAATAAGTTAGGAAAAGTTAGGAACCATATGATTTTTTCATATGTTCTTATGTGTATATATTGTGAAACTGAAAGTAACAAATGAGCATATGAGAAAAACAAAAAAGTCTTATTCTTATATTCTCTTAACTTTATAGTCTTTCTCCATTCCCCTGATAAAAGTCACAAATTATTCTTTCCAACTGGGCTCTCACTTGATCTCTTTGGAAACTTCAGAACATTTAACTGTTCTCTTTTTCAAACATTACTTTTCCTGGGATTTTGGTATACCCCAATGTCCTCATTTCCTCTTTCCCCTCTGTAACCTCCACTCAGTATCTTCCCTTGTGTTCCCCTGTCTTTCCATGTCATCATATATAGTACTTCTCAGTGTTGTGTGTGGACCTTTTTCTGTTCTGTCACAGACAGGTATTAGATGGTCCTATATACTTGCATCGTATGTTTGCCATGGAGACCATTGTTAGCCCCAGCCCTAGCTTCTCTTGCTAGCTGTAGGAGACCCGTATAGCTAATGCTTGCTCAACACAAGCAGTCTCTAATTCAACACGTCCAAAACTGAATTTATTTCCATTTCGCCTTATAGCTGTTGCTCCTTCAGTATTCTCTACATCAATAATCACCATTAACCCCTGGCTGGCATAGCTCAGTGGATTGAGCGTGGGCTGCAATCAAAAGCATCACAGGTTTGATTCCCAGTCAGGGCATATGCCTGGGTTGCAGGCCGAGGCCCCCAGCAACTGCACATTGATGTTTCTCTCTCTCTCTCTTTCTCCCTCCCTTCCCTCTCTAAAAATAAATAAATAAAATCTTTAAAAAAATAATCAACATTATAATTTCTCAACTTATTCAAGTAATTATCTAGATCCATCCTTGACTCCTGATTCACCTTCCATATTCAATTGAAAAGCCCTTTCCATAAATATGTCTATGTTTTTCTATCTCTAATGCCATCATTTTAGTCAAATTTCACCATCTTATCTGCTTTCTACAACAATTTTCTGCATCCGTTCTTTTTCCTCTCTAATCTATTCTTCAGACTTTAGCATAATCATTTTTTTTTACTTAAAACAACAGTAGTTTTATTGTCTCATACTTCTGGAGGCTAAAAGTCCAACATCAAGGTGTTGGCAGAACCATGTACTCTCTGATGGCTGAATGTGAGATCCTCCTTTGCCTATTCTAGCTCTATTTCCTATAAGACAATGTATCTGAAAGATGGTCTTCAAAATGCTCTGTAATACTTGTAAAAAATGCATATTTGAGGCTTCACTAACCTCCCATATATACTAAATCTATCTCTGAGGGTTGACTCATGGAATCCATGGTTTTCTGAAGGTTCTAGGGCAGTTCTTCATATATGTGCATACAGTTTTCTCATGACTTTGCAGCTGAACAGAAATGCTTATTCATGGGGGGTAGACTTAATGATAAGACATTCATATTTATGATTACATTGTTATTTTTATTGATTCTGTGTGTATTTTTATACTGATCCATTTGTTTTATAGTTACTTATGTCTAACCTTTTTTGGCAAGTTTACTTTCACAAACCAGAACTACCACCCATTTCACAACGCAGCAGTCTCAGCCTACTCACTCTCTGCACCTCTCCTTTTGTCTTTACTGCAAAGGACATGCCCTCTTCTAAATCTCTCACTTCCCGCCCCTTCTTGTTCTGCAGTCAGAGGTACTGACCTATAATAACATTGGTGTTTTGAAACCTATTCATGTGGAAATAAATTAGAGTGACAAATTCATTCAGGACTCAAAAACTTATGTTTTGTACTCTGTTTTATGATGTTTTCTCTCTTGAAATTGGTAAAAGGCGGCCCTATTAAATCAACTTAGAATGAATATAGAGATCTTAGTAATAAGTGCAGGGTGTTAATACATGAGTATATATGAGTATGAGCACAATTGTCATATAACATGGAAAGCATCAGTAATTGAAAGCGACAAACTACTTCTCCCTGCCAAAAACTTAAAAATGTGAACAATTTTATTTCAAGAGAAGAAATGTAGAGAAGTGAGAGAAATATTGCTAGGGTTTAAGGAAAAAACAGGAGAGAGAATGATTTTTTTAAAGCTTCAATTTTCCTTTTTTCCTCATAATTTTAAGAGAATTTTGACTAAGTTGTATTGATTCAGCAAACATTACTGAGCTCCTTCTCAAGCACTTGACAACTTAATCTGTTAAGGGCTTTACAGTTACAGAAAGGTCTTAGAGTGGGGTGGACTGCATCTTTTCAAAGTATCCTGCTAAGTGAGGACACTTGAGGAAAGGTGGTGGGAACATACATCTTCAGTTCAGACAGAGGAGAGGGAAATCAGCACTGCCCAGCCTCCCCCCCCCATTACCACCGGCATGTTCAGTTTCCAGTCTCAGATGTTATTTAAAACAGAGCTTCTCAAATCCAGAGTGAGCAAAATTGTTATCAGTTCATATCAACTTCCTTTTCCACGGTATGTAAGTTTCAAATTTGGGGGAAATTTAATTCAACACACCAGAAAACTATTTGGCAGGTGGAAATATTGTCTCAGGAAAGGATTAAAAACATGCCTTAGTTTGTTGGAAGTGGTAAACTGGACCAAAATCCTTTGTAGGATGCAGCAGTTAAAAAGAAATAAGAAAAGGGGAAGGGTTTACAGGAACAAGTATAAAGGACACATGGGCAAAAACTAAGGGGGTGGAAAGGGGAGGGAGGTGGGGAGCATTGGGGGGTGGGCTGGGATGGGAGTAATAGACAGAAAACTATACTTGAACAACAATTGAAAATAAAAAAATAAAAAGAAGTTTACCAAAATACCTGAAGTGTCATTCTCTATTTCCAGTCAAGAAACTGTAAATTAGTGATGCATATTTTATCATTGCTTGTCCTCAGTGACTTCTGATATTTTTCCCATTTAAAAAATCTAATTGTTTAACTGCAGCAGTGTGATGCTTGAAATATTCAGATGTTAAAATATCATGTCACTATATTTTTAAACATTTACTATTATCCCTTTATTGTGAGGTTATCCTGGAGAATTAAATTTCATAGTTGCCTATTAAAAATGTTTTCTTTCTCTGAGTTACAGGAATCTCTGTATCCTCTCATCCTAAATCATCAAATTAGAAAATGCCATTTTTTTTATTGTGGAAATTTCACTTGCGCAAAAGTCTGTTCTGAATGGAGCAGTGCCCTATAAGTAAGTGAGACAAGGGCGGAAAAGATGCCCAGAGCCAGACAAATATGACTGAATGAGCATTCGAAGATTTCTAGAGTGTTGTGTTGTAGCCAGTGAGAATGGCACCAGGTGTTATACCAGTGGAGTCAGACCGGACCTTGGTTTAGAAACCATGGTACTTGAGTTCTAGCTAAGAAAGAACTCAGAGCCAAGAATCAAACTATAAGAGAAAGTTTATTTAGAAAGTCACAGAGGTAGAGGAGGTGAGCAGTAGAAAAAATGGGCTGAGGAAACAAGTTACAGAGGCAAAAGAAGGGGTCCTTGGAGTTTAGGAGAAAGAAGGGGAAAGGTAATGCCCCTGTGAGAGAGGAAGAAGGGACACAGGAAAGATTTGGGCATGTTCCCGAGAGGAAGAGCACACTGGGTCCTCTTTCTTGAGTGTGTTTGTCTGGGGGCTCAGTGAAGGTGTGTCCTTTCAGGGTCATGGTCTCTACTGGTAAGTCATTAGTCGATGCAGCTGGTCCTGATGTCAGCCATGGTGTTGCCTGTCTGGTTTTGCTGCTTTTCTGTGCCTGAGCTGAAATGCAGCTGAGGCCTAGATGTATTTGATGTGGGTCACAACCTCATTGTCTGGGGCTTTCATGCTTACAGACTATTTTCTGGCCCTCTTCTTCATTTCCCTTCTAAGGGGAGTCTAACTTGCATGACTAGCAACATGCCAGAGGAGGAGAGGTCAGGGGAGGGTCCAAACCACATGACCAGCCATATGCTACAGGGTAGGAAAGGTTACCCTGGGGGCAAGCTCCTTGTTTTCCCAGTTTTGCCCATTCCTAGACTCCCGGGGCTCTCCACCCTGCTGACCTTCTGTGCCTGGCCTGTTGTCCTTGCTCTGCTCATGTCTGCATAACTACCTCCCACACATTGGGGAAGATTTCTTTTTTGGGCAGGGGTTGTTGTGCTGGGAAGGAAAAGAGAGCTATTTAGAAGTTCTGGGCAGGAGGATGTTGGGGATGGAGTTCTTGATGGGAAACACTTAAGAAAATAAATGTTGCTATCATCTTTGTTGAAAATAACCATTGTCGTGATATTTGGTAGAATATGCTGCTAGGATCGGCCCAATCTAGCAGCTGAATTGATCTGAGACAGCGCACACTTCCCTACGAACATCACTCAATACTTTGACACAGCATTAACATATCCACATTGCAGTTGCTAGGAAGGTTATGTTGCTGACAGTTTTTATTCCTCTGCAGACCAATTTAATTCACTATTGATTTGAGACAGCTCCTGTAGCAATGTTTTTTTCACCAGTAAGTCTCTAGAATACATTTTCTTCATGAAGAGTGATGGGCTCAGATAGGGTAATTCTGACTTCTAATGAATATTTGGTATCTTGCACTGAGATCTTCCTTATGAAACATCAAAGTTCAGGGATGTCATTTTGTGTCTCAGTGACATTCCGTGGCATTTAAAGAGAAATGAATTCTGGCGCAGTTCTACAGAAAGGCTAGCGACAACAGACCTAGCTGTTACAGCCAGGATTCAGTCAGTCTAATGACTTTCACAAGCCCAGGGTATAAAAAGGCTGTTTATTCTCGCCCTTCTCCCAGCGTATCCCATAAAATATGCAAAATAAATAAACAAGCCATATTATGTGAGAAATAAACCTACTACTACAAATTCAGTCTATTAATCTGATCTATACAGGTGCTAACACAGGACTGAACAAAGAAAGGTATACAATGAAAAAAGACAAGACAGCTTTTATCTGCAACATTCTCACGTCTTCAGGGAATCATTGCTAAAGCTTCTTTCTTTCTTTGTTTCCCCCAATGACAAAATTAGCAAATTAAAACCTTGCTAAACTGGAATCATTCTAAAATACATAAATATGAATTATAGATTATTGTTCAGAAATCTTACAGAAATTAAGTAAAAAACCACTTAGCAAAGAGTAGTTGAGTCCTACAGACTTAATTGATAGATTTTAAACTTTTATATTATCAAATAAATATTTGGATTAGTTTAAGATTAATAAAATGTTTGTTTTCTTGATTGAACTAAATTGTCCCCATTGATTCTAAATAGCCCTTATGATAAATTAGATTCCCACATGTATTTATATTCATTTCTAAATTTTTCCATTTATATTTATCTGTTTCAGTTTATTTCCTATCTAGTACCAAGAGTTTATTAAAATAATGTAATACATTTGGCACTGTGTTTTCACATGTATTGTAGAATGTCTTTTTTCTCCCTCCCCTGAGGAAAAAAATAATTTTGGTATATGTATAAGTAGGGAAAATGTACAATGATATTGTTTTATTTTTCCCAAAAAGAGTATGTCTTTCTACTCATTCATATCTTCTCTTTTTTAAGTTCTTCTATGACATTATATAGTTTTCCTGCTTATTTCTTATTAGGATTATGCCTATTTTAGCTTTCTGTTGCTATTATTATTGGGATATTTTATTATATTTTCTAAGCTTTTTAATGTATAGAAAGATTGTTGGCTTTACAAGTAGTTTGGTATAATGATTAAGTATACAGACGTGATTTCTTGAATCTGAGCTCTGCCACCCTATGTGATCAGTTTCCTTATTGTCCATAATATAGAGATAGTAATATTAAATACTTCATGGTGGTGTTGACAGGATTAAATTAGTTAACATATATAGAATGCTACTGGCATACACTAAGCACTGTGAGTTTTCATAAACATCATTGTCCTTCCTCAGCCATATTATTGTTCTCTCATTGTAATAGTTTTTCAGTTGATTCAGATTTTCCCATTACATATCATCTGCAAATTATTGATAACTTTTTCTCTTTTCCAATTTTATACACTTTATATCTTTTTTATTATTTAATTACTTTACCCACTTCTCCTTAACTGTTATATAACAGTGGTAGTGGTGGACATCTTTATTTTACACTTAGATTGTAATGTTTTTCCGTTTTGGAGCTTAGAAGATAAATATTCTCATGTTATGAGAGTACACTCTGATTTCTTGAGAGTTTTATGAAATGTCTTTTCAACAGGTTGTTCTAATATTAAGTAGGAAGTTAAGATAAGCCATGACTATTGACTCCTGAGCTCTTTTTCTCATGCTTCAGCTTTGGAATCAGCTCTAAATCTAGGCTTCCTTTGCAGAGGGCATCAGTCCTATCAGAAACTGTCAGACTTTTAGTTTAAGGCAGAGTTAAATATAAGGTTTTTGCTCCCCACTGGGTGGAAACACCACAAGAATTCATAGAATGGGCAATCCTGTGATTTTAGGAAGGAGTTAGAAAAAAAATTGGCTAGATTTGAAAAGCAGTGAAAGCTTACTAAAATTTACCAGCCAAAGTTAAAAAAGAACTTTTATTAAATTTAGAACACCAAGAAATTCATTGTATCTTGAGTGATTCAAAAGGAAATAATTATTTCTAATAATATATAATTTTAAATTACCTTTCTTGAAAGGTTGTACTAACTTGTAGCTTTATATATTCATTTGTCATTTGTTGGTTAATTGTTGATTAGGTATAGTATTCTTACCATTTATAGCATTATCATTTCAATTAAAGTAGCCTTGTGTATTTTAACCAATAAGTTTATCATCTGGTTTTGTAACAGGATATCTATTTTACTTTCTCTATAGAAACAAACTCTTGAGCACAATATAGCCAGAAATGCCAAAGAATAAAAAAATGTTTGAGTATATAATTGTTCAAATGCATTTTACCATGTTGAAATGTACATGTAGTCATTTCAACATGACTATATGTACATTTTATAGTCATGTAGTATTCAAGGGCTTACCTCACCACAAGAAATATTGCCTTTAACTCCTTTATAAAATAGTTTTCCTTTTCTTAGATTTCCTTTTAATTGCATATTAAGTTATAGTAAGCCAAAAAAGGATATGAAGATTGTTTCTAATTTAACAACTTTAAAATAGAATATATCTAAGATAAATATTGCAATAATTTATCTATTGCATTGCAAGTGATAAATTAGTTGTAATTGCTATTATAATAAACAGATTTTTATACATAAAGTAATTGGATTTTCTTATAAAATTCTGCATTTGTTCATGCTGACTTATGTTTCAGAATCTACAACTCTAGTCAGATCTTAAATGAAATGAAAAATTAGTTTATCCCTAAAATGCTTTTATTTTAAATGAGAAAAAATGAAAAAAATAGTACTAATCAATTTAGCATTATGGAAAGATCTATCTACATTTATCTGTTCATATTCCATAATGTGTATTATGTATTATAAACGTAAAGTACAACTAGGGGATCTCTGCCTTTAGGTTGGTTGTGCATGCATACAGGCTCTCTGATTTCATTAAAAAACAGAATCTCTTCATTTACATGAAAGAAGTTTGAAATACAGCTAAATACATTATGGACATTGAAACGTCTGTATTTATATTCTTTTTTTTTAAAGATTTTATTTATTTATTTTTTAGAGAGGGAAGGGAGGGAGAAAAAGAGAGAGAGAGACATCAATGTGTGGTTGCTGGGGGCCGTGGCCTGCAACCCAGGCATGTACCCTGACTGGGAATCGAACCTGCAACACTTTGGTTCATAGCCCACGCTCAATCCACTGAGCTATGCCAGCCAGGTTGTATTTATATTCTTATAAGCATTGTCTGGGATGGTTTGTAGTGTAGTAAAATAAATGATTAGATAATAGAAACAATTGATGTCCTTCCTTTGTTACAAGATTCTAGATAGTCTTCTATTTTCACAGCTAAAACTTTGAATTTCCCTTCACTTGGAACATCTGAATTATATTAAAATAAAAATGGTTGGCTTATACATGGCATTAGCTGAGTATTCCACAAGATATTAATCACAGTAATAACAGTTAATACCACAAGCGAGTAAGAGCTCCCTACCTTGTCCTTGGCTCATCAGTAACGATGAGAGAGAGATCTCCAGACTTTCTTCCACAGAGATTCACTGAAGCTTCTAGCCAGATATATTTTGGTCATTATATGACATGTTTTGGTTATATAGTGACAGAAGTTATGGGAGAATTTCCCAAGTAACAAGGAACACCTGAGCAAACATGGTAGCGCTTATCACTTCATCATGTAAGGAAAAGAGTAAGAGTGAGAGGGGTAGTGAAGCTGCTCCCACATTCAAGTAAAGGCCAGACCTTGGAAAGTTTGAGTTTGGGATGAAAATGTCAGTTGTACTGACTAAAATACTGTGACCTCTAAGCCACCATCTGGCTCTACTCTGAGTCTCAGCTGCCGTTGAAAGCTGAGCATAGCGTTGTATGTGGAATAGCAGCTCTATCACATTCCTGAAGGAAGGTACACAAATTCTACCTTTAGCAGCTTCGCAGAGGAGCTGCTGCCTTGTTTAACTTTTTAAATCTTGTTTACTTCAGCCTAGGGAATTTATCAGGTTCTAATTTTATTTTGAAAACTATTCATAGCTCATAGAAACTAATACACAGTAGCACTGTCCACCTCTCCCGACACACGTTGCCACATTGACCCCTTTTTGACCCAGAAATCACTGATATGAGAGTGATTCACTTACTCTAACCTCCATCTCTTCTGCCTCACTTCAACCAATTTAAGCTGTGAAATTTCCCAGTTACTTGGCTTGAAATGCATGAGTTCTTATTAATCTAAGTTTATATAAGTATGTGATGCTTTATGAACAACACTTTGCTAAGCCTCACAATTTGAATCACTCCTGAATCTCTTTTGTAGAAACTCCTCTGGTGATGTTAAGAATTATGTACAGGTTTCTAACTTACCTAACTCAGGAGGTAAGCAAGAATGTGGGCACCTGTTACCAGCTGAAAAATCAATCAGAAATTAGGCAGTAGAATTCTAGAGCCAAAGTGAACATATCTACTCCTGCCCCTTCCTTTTAAACATGACATAATTGAAGACTAGAGAAATGAAATATCTCCAAAATGTTATTGTACATCAAAGGGAAAACTACTCTCTTTACAGAAATTCAGCTTGCACATAATTTTTCAGGGACACATCTGTGAAAACTTGCCTAAAATCCATAATCACTGAAAAAAAAAACTATCTCCACTATTCTTTTGTTTCATATTCATGTACGTTATCCCTCTTTTATTTGAGGGAGAAAAATCTATCTCTAGTGTGAGAGCTACATTATGCAGCTTCCAGGGCATGACAGTTTTATTTCAAACTCCATTTTAGGTGCTGTATTTCTACATCAGAAATAGCAACTTCTCTGTATTTTTCTCTAAAAACAAGGGAGAAATAAAAACAGTGACATGCTACTGAAACAATTCATTATTTTAAATATATGGATAAATATATCTTTGTAGATTGATAGTATTTGAAGGTAGTTTTTCTTTAATATTCCAATGAGATAGTAGTTAATGTCTGTCTATGCCATTTGCAAAAGCCTGTCCCTCCTCATACATGACCTTGAAATATCTAGCTCTAAGAGAGAAGAGTCTATTTATTGTAGACATGTGGAAAAATAAGAATTGACAGAATTTCCCTAAAGAATCTCACCTTTATGTATTTCCAAGTCTTGTTAATATTTTATATAATGTAAGATTTTTCTCAGAAGACTATATGGATATGCCTGCTAAAATTAGGATTTCTTCCTGCCAATTTTTCTTTTTTCTTCAAACTGTTTACTCTTTCTCATGACTTAAACTGTAATTTCTATGCTGATAATTCCAAACATGTGACCCTTTAGCCATGACTTCCCCCATGACTTTTGTTGGTGGCTTCTGTTATTTCATCACATATTAGAAGAGCCTTTTTGTCTCAACATAGGGACAGCATCACTGAGCCTCCTGTTACAACTGTGTGTATTATATTATATATAGCAAACATTTTAGCTCCTTCTCTGGGAGATACAAAAAATATATAAGAAATTTAGGCTATTGATGTACCCAGCTCTGTGTTGTCATCTATGTATTTATATTGATCCAGCCCTTCTCCTAGAAACATCATATATCACATGAAAAAAACCTTTGAGAACACTTTCGCAAGTTGTCCTCAAGAAAAAGTGTGTATTTATTGTGTTAAAATATAAATTATTTAATTCATGGTTAGCCCTGTGATGCTCCCTGCCTTATAAGCATGTCTAATTTTTTAAAAGATTTTATCTATTTATTAATTTTTTCATTTATTTTAGAGAGAGGAGAAGGGAGGGAGAAAGAGAGGAAGAGAAACATCAATGTGTGAGAGAAACATCAATTAGTTGCCTCTCTCATGCCCCTAACTGGTGGCCTGGCCTGCAATCCAGGCATGTACCCTGAATTGGGAATTGAACTGGTGACCCTTTGGTTTGTGGTACAGTGCCCAACGCACTGAGCCACAACCAGTAAGGGCATAAGCATGCCTACATTTGCTTTTTATACATTCTGATTCACATTCTACTTTTCCTTTAGAAGATTATTTTTTGTATTCCAGTTAGTGTTCTGATTATAATTATTTGGTGAAATTTAATAGTCTTTTTTAAATATTTGCCTTTTGTTAACATTTTTTATTGTTCAGGTACAGTTCTCTCCATTTTCCCCCTACCACTCCCTCCCACCCTTAAAATATTGTTTTGCTGAAAACTCAGATAGAGCTCTCTCTGTAGGAAATGTATAACAATGTATCTCATTTCCGTGCTGCCTTATTTTAAGTTCTTAAATTCCAAAATATTTACCAAATGCTACTTCGCTTTCAAAGTAAAGAGATTATAAATTGAATCAAAGAACCTGTTCTGCAGACATTCTGAGGTCACCCTGTGCCTGAGAAAAATCCTCAGAAGTTTGATGTGCCTGGAGTTGTGCTATTACCTGCATGTTTCTATTGTTTATATTTATATTCTTTTATATTTATATTATTGATATTTATTCCCACCCACTGTAAATATGTTTTAGAATCCTTCATTTCCAAAAAGGCTTGGAGAGGCTAGTATTTTCTAAGATTTTTCTCTCACTCTCCCACCTACATCTAAACACACACACCACACACTAGTGTTTTATATGAAAACTGCTTTTATCCATAAGGAAGGGTGTCTGTTATTTGTTTTTTAATCTACTAACATGTGTACATTATACATATGATCATATATAGAGCTGTTTCTGAATGCAGGATAAAAATATATTACTCTTAAAAGTAACAAAATTGTGGCTAAGAAAAATATCAACCACTTAGGTGTTGATCTACTAAATCATTTTCCACTATTTTATGTTAAACTAGGAAAAATATAATTATGTAGTGATGATGATAACTTTACATCTGTGTTGGTAAAAGTTTGGAAAATTATATTAATTTTTTTCATGTACTTCATAGGACTTTTTTTCTGAATTCTTCATACATTTGATGAAGAGAGGAAAAACATCAGTTTATTCAAATATTTCTTCATACAAAAGGCAGAGTCCTTGCCAATGAGACATTTCAGTAAACCTCAAAATTCTTATCCAGTCATCTGTATTAACATTTATATGTCACGTTTTTAAACTTGAGTGTGTGAAAGCCTGCCCTACTTACTGATATCTTTTTTATAATTATTAATTTTTACCTGAAAATAAGAATAGTAATGATTTGTTTTTCTTTAACATCACCATATGTTATCCAGTGCCACATTTACCTATAATGTGCTCGATTACCTATAATGCTGCGTGTAGTCACAGCTTCTTATTTGTGAAGCCTTTTTGTAATGCTGTAAAAATTTGATAAGAAATGTCTTCAGACAAATTAGATTTATAGTTTATGAAGTCTTTAAGAGAGTTATATAATAATAATAATGCTAGCTTAAAAATTGTACATTTTATAAATGTTTTTATATATGTATGAAAATATATGAGGTCTATGCAGAAGCCATGTAATATGAAATGTAGAGACATTTATTCCCCATGCCTCATCATTCCCCTTCAAAGTAGGCACTTTGGGACTTCCACACAGTTCTCCCAGTCACCATCAGCTGTCCCTTCATATTTTCCCAAACCTCATTGATGGTCTGAAATCTCTTCCTCTCAAAGGTGATTTTAGTTTTTGGAAAAGCCCGAAGTCACAGGCCACCAAATCTAGGCTGTAGGGGGTCTGAGTTACCTGAGTGATTTGATGTTTCGCCAAAAAGTGTGATGCATGAGTGGGTGCATTGTCTTCATGACATTGCCAATCATCAGCTGCCTATAGCTGCAACCTTCTGAATCATTTAGTAGTTTCGGTGGAGGAATGTTCAAGCTTAACACAAAGTTTGATGCAGATTCGTTGCTCTATTGGCTCAGTCATTTTGAATGTGATGACCACACTGTACACATGCTCACTCAATGGCTTCTACCGCCCTCGCTGACTAGTACAGTGAAGTCATCGTTGTTCACACATGTGCATTCCAGTCCACTCTCCTTGGCTACCAGGTTACAATGATGTATGCAAACCATTTTTGTTATATTAACAATGGCTGGACTTTTTCCAGAAAGACCATACACACACACACACACACACACACACACACACACACACATATCTATGCATACATATACATCTATACACACACACACATATGGGGGGAGAGAGAGAGAGAGAGAGAGAGAGAGAGAGAGAGAGAGAGAGAGAGAGAGAGATTTACTATGATATACATTCCCAAACTGGTGTCATAGTGAATTTATAATTTTTAGGGTCTTTCTCTGCATGATAATATATTCTGAATATTTTTCCTATTAAGAAAATGTTTTTTCTAAAATATGATTTTAATAGACAAATAATATTTGTTTACATAAATTTAAAGCCATTTCTTTATCCTATCCCATTTTTTACCAGTTTTATTAGATTTTCCTGATTATTTTTCTTTTTCTTAGAAAGTTATTGTGTCATCTAGAAAAAAAATTTATTTTTTCCAATATTTATACCTCTTATTTATTTTTCTTATTGTCTCCATAGCAACTGACATACCTGTAATAAATAATATTGCTGATATCTGTAATTTTCATTTTCTAAGTCTGCCTCTGTGGTTTTCATTTTACTAAGTCTGCCTCTGTGGTTGATCATTAAATAGAATATCAAATATTTAAGTTAAAGAAAATCTGTCTTAAAGAACATCTTTTATCATTCTAATTAAATTTCCTTCTGATTTGTGTTTACCATGAGTTTTTCTATTTCTAAAACTGGGAATAAATGTGAAGCTTTTTACATATGTCCTTATGTCACCTATAGTGATGATTATATACTTTGTGTCCTTTAATTAAAGGTGATTAATCATTTTTTAAATTGTCGTAATGTTAAACCATCCTTCATTACTGGAATCTCTACTTTGTCATTGTATGTTATTCTTAAATAGCTACTGCCTTTGGTTTTCTACTTCTGAGAATTTTTTTTTAAATCTCTACTCATATGGAATACTGATGAAGGTGTGTGTGTGTGTGTGTGTGTGTGTGTGTGTGTGTGTGTGTGTATTTTGTGCTCTCTTTATCAAATGTACATATCAGGTAAGGTAGCTTCATTAAATGGCCTGGGTACTTCTCAGTGTTTTCTTTGCCTTAGAACAGTGACTAAATCATAAGGATTCCCCAGTCTTTGAAAGAGGCATAAAATTGTTTGGGGGCAGGGAATGTATTTGGCATCTTTTTTCAAAGTAATCATTTAAAAACTGAAGAATTTTACCTGTACTCACTGCCTACTCTGATTTCCTATGACTTTTGAATACACACACACTTCCCCACACACACATATTCTCTTCAGCTCAGTGTAGGTCTATTGGTATACAGGCATATACCAATGCAGATTTCCCATATGCAGATTTTTTGCTCATTTGGGAATAATAGAATCAATATTTTAGTAATTGAACAATATAGATTTGTATATAGTATTATTTTTCAAGCATTTTACATGCTTATATTTTTCTCATTTATATATAATTAGAAATGAGAAAGAAAAAGAATATACAGCTGTACTTGTTTAAAAATAATTAATTATAAAAAAAATAGTTACCTGTGGTGACATTCAAAAAAACAAAAAGGATATAAAAATATATTGTTTATATTTTTCTTATTTCTGATCATGCATGCATGTATATAGTTCATATACAGATTTTCTAGCTTTACTGATTTTCTGGAAAATCAACTTTAGTAGTTTGAGTACTTTTTCTTTATTAATGTGTTTATTATCATTAAATTATTTTGCCTGTTTTCCTAATAATTAAAAACTTTAATATCCACCTAACTTCATACAATTAATTAGCGTATATTTTGAAAACTTTCTATAATAGCAACTATCATCTTCAATTTTTCAGGTAAGGAAAGGGAAGACGGCTGTGAGAAATGATTGAGGTAGATACAGATTTTCATGTTCTCGATTAGCCACCACAGTGCTCAGAGACTAGAGTTCATCTGATGATTTGCCATCCCTCAGGATTTCATCTGATAATCCAGACATAAGAATAGATTTTGCTCTGTAGCATTATGTAATCATATTTCATTTACTCATTTAGTGATTTTATTTTATTCACTCATTCAAAATAGCTATTGAGTTTCTTTGTGCCATACCTCATACTAGCTTTACAGATAAAAATATGAAAAGACATGGAAACTGCACACCACATAGCACAATATTACTCAGGAAAAGTAATAGAAGATTTATAAATATTATTCATTTATAGTCAACAAATATTTTAATACCTTTTTGTGTCTGGTAATGTACTGTGTCCTGGGGAGGAAAGAGGTGTAAAAGCCATTTTCCTTGTCCTTGAGGAACTGTCAATCTAATAGGAAGTGAATAATCCTGTTGTAATAACTGTGTGTACCACATACCTGTGGGGACACAAAAGAGAAACTAAATCTGTGAGGTGTTAAAAATAAGGGCTCTCGTCACAAAGGTAGTAATGTTTCAGCTGACACCTGAAAAGTAAGCAGTGATTCATCAGATGGACAAAGTTGCATCTAAGCAGAGGAAACAATATGTGCAAAGGTGCAGTGGTATGATAAAGCAAATAGTATGTTAACACCAAAGCATAAAATACAAGGTAGTGAAGGGTGAGAAAATAGGTAAAACAGGATGTGAGACACCATTCTAAAATACTTAGTGGAGATGAAGAACTTGTAGGAGAGGTTAAATATCATACCCAAAGTCACACACTGATAACTGGATGGCCAAAATTTGGGTCCAGGTATCTGACTTCAAAGCCTAGAGCCTGTGGTCTCCTGCCTACTACACACAGGGATGACTTTGTGATGGGATTTATATGCTATACTAAGGAATTTGGATTTAATTCTCTCATTGTCTAGGAACCATTCAGTGTTTTTAATTATAAAAGTTATGTGGTAAGATTTTTCTTTTTGACACAAATGGCATTTGGAAGATGGATTAGAAGGAATGACTTTAGGTAAAGAGGGAAGCTGAGAAAAAAGGAATGGAGAGAGAGGTGACAACTTCTATAGTCCATGCAAGGGAGAATGAAGTGAGACAGGACTATGTATTGGAATAGATTCAGGAGATATTATGGTGGAACTGGGACTATGTTAGATGGGAATGAGGAATAAGGAAGAATGAGTCAGTGATGTTCTAGATTTCTGTCTTGGGTAACTAGGTTGAAGTTAGTTCCTGGATTCATGACAGAAAATATGAAAAATGTTCTGGATGCCAACCCTGTATTCATATGTTAAAAATGCCTCTTTAGTTATTTAGGAAGATTTATATATGAAACATAAGTGTATACAGTTATGCCCCTAAGGTTGCTGGTTGCATATACAACATAAAGGTAAACAGGTACACTGTCATTAAAACTCTACAATTTCAGACTCTTAGCAGACATGACAGAGTCATTCTCCCAATAGTTTAATGAACACAGCAAAATGCTTTTCTTGTTACAAATATGTGCTTGTTTGGTTAATATTATCACTAATACATTTACATATTCATTCAGAGAGCGCAGTCTGCTGAAAGATGGCTTTTTTCAGTAAAACTGCTAATAAGTTCTCAAACTGATTTCTAGTACTTGGACATCTATACTTAATATGCTTTGTATATGAAGGTTCTTGGACAGAACTGATCATTAACAGATGTTTTCAGAGTCATTGTATAGTTATCCTAAATTCTTCTACATTGTCCATAAACAAAGTCCCATATTTGAAATCATACACAAGACAATGCCAATAACCATGATACTAAGTGAGAAAAAAGTTGTACAGAGGGAGTTTTATTTTTATGCCTCTATGTGGAAACTATACAATGAGTAGTAAAAATGTATATAAAACTGTGTAATAAAAGAAAAACTACATTCTGTATTTTTATTTTTTCTTTTTTAAAATATATTTTATTGATTATGCTATCACAGTTGTCCCATTTCCCCCCACCTCCCTGCACCCCCCCTACCCATACCCCCTTGCTTAGTTCATGTCCATGGGTTGTTCATGTAAGTTCTTTGGCTTCTCCATTCCCCATGCTGTTCTTAACCTCCCCCTGTCTATTTTGTGCCTACAAATTATGGTTCTTATTTCCTGTTACTTTTCCCCCATTCTCCTCCTTCCCCTTCCCCACTGATAACCCTCCATGTGATCTCCATTTCTGTGATTCTGTTCATGTTCTAGGTGTTCACTTAGTTTGTTTTTATTTTTTAGGTTCAGTTGTTGATAGTTGTGTTTGTTGTCATTTTACCGTTCATATTTTTTGTCTTCTTCTTCTTAGATCTAAGTCCCTTTAACATTTTGTGTAATAAGGGCTTGGTGATGATGAGCTCCTTTAACTTGACCTTATCTGGGAAGCACTTTATCTGCCCTTTCATTCTAAATGATAGCTTTGCTAGATAGAGGAATCTTGGATGTAGGTCCTTGCCTTTCATGACTTTGAATACTTCTTTCCAGCCCCTTCTTGCCTATAAGGTTTCTTGAGAAATCAGCTGATATCTTATGGGACCTCCTTTGTAGGTAACTCTCTCCTTTTCTCTTGCTGCTTTTAAGATTCTCTGCTTATCTTTAATCTTGGTAGTGTAATTATGATTGCCTTGGTGTCTGCTTCCTTGGGTTCAACTTTTTTGGGACTCCTGCTAGAGAGTTTTTATAAGTTTATTTGAGCCAAATTGACAGCAGTTGCCAGGAAGCAAAATCTCAACAGATTTAGAAAACGCTCCAGAGAATGACAGTTTTGCACCTTATTTTATACATTAAAATCAAAGGAGGAGGCATATGAAGGGTTACATGAAATTTATTGGTGGTCGTCAATTAGAGAGACAGGAGAAAGCAAAGCAGAGAAATCCCTGAGAGTGGATAAAGAATAAAAACAAACAGACACATATTTCTTGTACATTGGTGGGTATAGGACAGTTAACAACATTTAGGGTACATACAAGTGGTATGCTGGAGAACAAGTTAACAACGAGGGGTTCCATGATCTGGTAGGAGGTTGTGCTCTGAAAGATCTGGAAAAAAGTGGATTACCCACGTATTTCAAAGATGTGTTATCATATATGCAAAAAGACAATAGACAGGTTCAGTTAAGGTAAAGATTGACCTTTGTCAAGGAAGATACTGGCCTAGGACATGCCTACCTGCCATGGCTTGCTTTTAGTTAGGAATTTTTGTGTTCACACAATCAGTCCTGTGTCATTACTTGAGGTCTCTGAGCTTGTGAGGCAGCCATGCAGTGTCCCCTGAGCTCGTTAGGGTTAGTGTGCGGCTCCTTTTTTGTCCACAACTGTCAATTTGGTTTACTATCCAAGAAAGCATTATGTTGCTCTTACTCCTCTCTGACAATCTAATTTCCAGTCAACCATTTATATGTGATATAAATTAGGTTATAAAAGTTGAATGCATATATTAAAACTACTATCTTTAATTAGTATGAATACTGAGTTACATTACAGTGCAATTTCTCATATTATCAGAGCTTGTAATTAATGTGATTCATAACAACTATAATTATAGTTAAAGAAAAGTGAATGTGCTTAAAAGAGCAGCTTTTAAAGATACACAGTACTTTCATAAGTAAGAATGTTTCTCATCTGTTTCTATCTCATTTGAACCACGAGCTTGTGGTAGACAAAAGTATAATGTTTTCCTGTGTGTGTGACTAATGAAAAAGTAAACCCCAGCAGTAAGGAATACAGTCACACAGTAGACTATGAGATGGTTTCCTGTTCTTCCACATAACTGTAGTGACTGATATTCAGATATTTTATACTGGCTTAGTTTGTCTCTTTGTATTATTCTCAATATTGTGTTATTTGTGCATTTCTTTCAGTCAAGAGAAGCCATTCCATTAAATGACCTAAAGTCAGAAGTTTCACCCCGGATTTCAGCAGAGGACCTGATTGATTTGTGTGAGCTCACAGTGACAGGCCACTTCAAAACACCTCCCAAGAAGACAAAGTCCAGTAAACCAAAGCTCCTGGTAGTAGACATCCGGAATGGTGAAGAGTATCCTTTGCACATGCGGTTTAGTGGGTGGTGCTGTTCTCTTTAAAGGGCATGTGGTTAAAAACAATGAACATATCTGGGATTCCTCTGAATTCAAACAGCTAAGTAACTCTCCTACTGGGTTCCCGAATAGACTTGCATAATGTTTCATAAGATAATGTTACATACCAGAGATCTTAAAATCTTTTCCAAACAAAACCAGAATGTTGGGATATTTTCTTGGTTTTTGTATTCCTCTGGTGTGTGTTGCTGTTCTTGGGGCATTTGAATCTTTCCTGTTCTAGATGAAATTTTTGCAAAGATGAGGAGTATTTACCTGGTCTTCCTCATAGGCTAGAGAGTTTGCCAGATCTCAACAGGAAGGTTGTACTTATAATTTTCAGAATATCGGCAGCTTATGGAGAACATGTTAAAGTACTTTCCACTAACATTAAATGTACCATAATTTCTGGTGATTTTGCTTGACATTAAAGTATAAATAAGTACAAAATGGTAACAGTACAATCTTTCTCCTTATATTTTTATCATCTGTTAGATTTTTCAAAGTTTTTTAAATAATCTCTTTTTTAAGTAATCTCTGGCTAAGAGAAGCCAGATATTTTAAATAAAATAAAGTTTTTCTTTGAAACTCAATTTATAAAATATAAGGGAAAATGTTTTATAATTAATTTTCTCCATGAGTTAACATGTATAGCATTTACTAACTATAAATGAGAATTATATGTAAATGAGGATTAGCAGGTTGGTGGTTTTATATGCTAAAATTGGAATATAATTTTCATGTGCATATTTTAATCACAATTTTTGAAATGAAATTCAAGCCATACATTTACAGAATTCCTAAAGCAATTCATAGAATCTTTGATTACTGATAATAAATTTGAGAACCCACTAATTCAAATGACATATCCCCATCTTATTGTGAAAAGTTACTTAAACTGTGAGACCCCTGAGTTTGGAAAGGGTATCCATGTTCATGTCCCTGGTTGTTAGAGCTTCAGGGTTACTGGAAGTTCCTTAGCAGAGAAGGTGAGTGGACTGACTCCCAAAAGAAGCATTGAATTCCAGTGGACTGGTCAGGGACCCCTGGTCTTGAAGTTCTTATCTGTTACCTTCAAGGGCTTAAAATACTTACAGCTTTTAACTTTCAAACGTACGTTTCTTTTGATTGAACTTTAGTCATAGTCTCTAACAAAACCATCAAAAAGCATAGCATTATAGTGTAGCACCTTATTTTAACTTTAGAAACTATTACAAAATAATTAAAATAGTTTGTGCATATATCATTCTTGTGATATTTTCTTTCAAATAATTACCTATTTGGAATTTAAAAATACACACAATATGGAAGTAACATTTAGTCCTAGGTTTTCCAAACCTCATAGTCTAATTTTTTTAATTGATACTGTCCTTATTTTCTTCTTATTTTGTGCTAGCCTAAACATTGTTCTCTGATGAGTGTGGATAAGTCACCTAACGAAGGAGTGCCTTTGTGTCATCCCACAGCACTTGACTCAGAGTTGTAACTAGGCAGAGACCTGGGTTGGTCATTTTACTGTCTACAGTTGCAAGCTAAATGGAGAAATCAGTATTGCTGTGTGCCACTTGGTGGCGGGGGTGAGGGTAGGGACTGGTTGAAGAGAAAGAAGAAAAGAAAATAAAGTCACTTACCTTTCATGATCCTCCCAAAGGATCCAACTTGGGAAATTTTTTAAATCCCCTTTTGAAAGCCTGCTTTAAAACCAAGGTATTCTTAAAGGTGGGCCATTTATACTGACAGCATTCCTGACTTTTTCTCCCTTGTGTCCTATTATTTTACTGCTTGTCTACCAGTACTTCTTTTCCACCTCTAAATACCAAATGTTGGTACCTGTGTATCAATTATGGTGCTTTGAAGGAATCCACAAGCTTGAACTCTTTTCCAAGAGTCATTAGGTGTCATTGAGTCTCTTCTAGTATCCAGAACACAGGAAGAATGGAGAGCTGTGGGTTCTAAGATCCCCTTTGACTGAGGTATCCAAACTGCCTACCTATGACCTTCCAAGGCTGGAAAACTCATAGACATTTCATAATCTCTTTTGTTGCATTTGATCATATTATGAGGAAATAAGTAACATGTCTTTCTTACTCCATTAATCTTAAAGTCTGTTCTCAAGGAGTTAAAGGCAGGGAGAAAGTTGTGCACAGCAATGAAGAGATTCATAAATTTATTACTTCAAATTAATAGGTTAGAATGTGATATTTGATTTTTTAGATATCATCAATAGCAACCAATCAATATTACTCTCTATAGTCCAATGGATATTTTTAAGGAGAAGGTATATATAGTTCTATTCACTAGATTGCTTTTAGTATTAAGAATATGAAACATTAAAATATTTTATTTGGAAAATAAATGAACAATAAAGATAAGTGCCAAATGAGTGGTACAAACAATGCATCAGCAAGCAAGTAACCTCTGGTTAAGAGAAGGAAGGTGTAGCTAGTGCTCATGTCATTTTAATCTTTGTAGCCCCAGCATCAGAGTGGCACTTAGAGAGTACCCAGAAAACATAGATATAAGGAAAAAGGCAGGACGGCAAACGTAGCGCCCTACGCTTTCTTACCTGTACCCTCATAGTTATAACATAAAGAGACTGTTGGCAACATGTAAGCCCTTTTGCACTCTGTAAGTGATCCACTGACTTCTGAGGCCTTTCTTCCTTTAAACGCAGATGCAAGACAATATTTACAAGAAGTCAGGAGAAGCAAAATTTATAGCTAGAAGCATTTATCTAACCAAACATTCATTCATTCAACACATATAGACTGACTGTCTTAGTATGTGCTGGCCTGGAATTAGTGTACTAGATTTTGAGGATTTGTTGTGAACAAATGACCAATTCCTTGCAGTCATGGAAATTATATTTTAATTGGAAAGATAAATAAATATATTGATCATATGATCTTTAATAGCAATAAGTGCTATACATAAAAATAAAGCATGGCAAAGAACAGAGGTAGTTTTATAAAGTACTCAGAGAGGGCCTCTGAGAAAAGGTGATATTTTAGCACAGCTGAATGATATAAAGAGGCAGGCTATAAATGATACGGGGAGGAACATTCAGGCAGAGCAAGTATGAGAGCAAAGACCCTGGTGTATGAACATGCTTGGCTGTTTTGGACCAGCAAGGAGACCAGTGAAGAAATAGATGAAGTCGAAGGCTTCAAGTCATGGAGATGGTATGGTTCGGTCAGAAATCTCCATACTGTGATTTACTAACATGCCATTAAGTTTGCGATACCTATAATTGCTAATTCCTGAAAATCCCCAATTAGGGATTTATGCTGTTGACTTAAGACTTCTTATTACCCTGTTGAAAATGCAAATGTATATGGTGCAGTGTTAGGCCTTACTGGAACTGATTTCTAATAATAGCTACCATTAAGCTCTCACTATGTGCCAAGCATGGTGCTAGCCCTAAGATGTAGATACTGTTAATATCTCTATTAAACTGATAAAGAAACTGGAGCTTAAAAAGACTAAGCAACTTGACCAAGGCCAAATAATTGGTGGTTGGTAGATCCAAGCTCATGCTCCTCAGCTTTATACAAGCAGCTCTTTGGTTCCTGCATAGGCTGTTAAGCACAAACACAACTGAAACAAAAGAATTCATATAAATTAATAACTGAACAAGACATATATTGATTGAAAACTATACTCATTTCTTCCTATCTTGCAAACATCTATGACTTTCGGTGCTGAATATATAGGGCACCTAGTCCCAAGTGAACAACCCACCAACAGTTGTCGTTGTACAGACACAGTCACGGATTCAAGGAACACTGAATGTTTTAAAGTGTGGACAGCGAAGATGGAATACTGTGTGGGACGAAGCATTAGAAATGTTTTTTCCTACTATAATGACAACTTATACTATTTAACCCATTCAGATATTTTTTTATTAAATTTTCTCCAAAACTATCTCCTAGATGCTTGTGTTTTAAAACAACAAATTAAAACCTATTGGAATCCTCATAATATTTTTAAAGGAATCATTTTTATAGAATATCTCTTAATTCTGACCAAGGTAAATATTTGCAATTAAAGTCTGAGGTTTTTGTGACTTTACCTATCTGTTTAAGTAATGAATAGATATGTAATACTAACATATTTTAAAAATAGTTTTATATTTCCCTTGTCAACAAAATGTAGTTCTATACCGTGGGGCAGGGGGGCACAGGAAGTAGCAACTCTGTAACACCAAAGGAAAGGTCTATTTTGCTTTTGTAGATTTTTAAACAGAAAAACTGTATCTAACAGAATTCTTACATTTTCATATAGGTGAAAATTTTGCTTTTCTAATTTATGCTTTTAGGAGATTAAAGTCTAAAATTAAGTTTCATCTCATCTTTTTTTACCTCTGTAAAATAATTGAAATGATTGTTTATGAAGGGAATGAAGGCAATTTTACACTTCAGCAAAATAAGTTACTGTATACCAATGAACTTAAAGGACAATGTTACTATCTACTCCCTTGACTCTTCCTTTGTATATAGGGAAGGAAAATCTTTTTCCTGTATTCTTCTAAGCTCTTGGCTGGGGCCCCTGTAACAGAAGACAAGTTAACAAGAGCAAAGCATATGAATGTATCTAATAGAAGTTTTATGTAACATGGGGACTTTTATAAATAAATGAAGACCTGAAGAAGTGCTTAAATCTGAGCATTTTTATGCAGGTTTAATAAAAAGTGGATGGTCCTGGGAAAATGTGATAGGGCAAAAATGTGGTTAAACTAGGGGAAACTTGCAAGGCCTGTGCATTCAGGTTCTCTCATGATCCCCCTATCTTGGTGCTAAGAATGTTCCTATCCTCTGGTCTGGGGAGGGCACTTCTCAGTTGCAGGTTTTATGACCTGATTCAGGGGAAGATCAGACAGTCCTTTCTGCACATGTCATTTCTCAAATTCCTGTGGTTTAAAATATTCAGTAAGCCAAGATGTTCTATTTGGGGATAACATGTCCTAAGCCCTGTCACCTGAAATTCTTTCAAAGTTTCAGTCATTGAGCTTGTAATATACATATTCTCAATTAAAATACAAATACCCTGCAAGGGGTAATATTTTAATCTATTGTCAGTTTTTGTGATTGCAGGTGATGAGGTGCGTATCAACAATCTGAGGAAAGTACCACTAACCTTGGTGGGCGCCAGTGAGGGTGGGGAGCACAGAAAAGGAAAGCCGGAGGGCATGACAGGCTTCAGCCCCGACAGTAGGGAATAATCCCAAATTTAGGATAATGAACCATAGAGGTAATCTAGTCTTAATTCTCAATATTACAGCTGAACAGCTTATATCAAAGAGGTAAAGCAGCAACGTTTTTGCTGAAATCATATTTTTGTTTCTATAAGAAAAAATATGAAATGTTAACCTAGGTAACATTAAGTCACCTAGATTATGTTTGTTGTGTCAGTTGTGTTTGTGCATTGGTATATTACTGGGATTTCAAACAATATGTACAAACAATATGTAATTATGTGTTTTAAAGAGGAATGGAAAACATTTCCCTTGAGGTGGCATAAATTCTGTAAGTCATGTTGGTAGTTGCAAAGATAATACACAGCCAAACTGTTGTTTTCTTGAATAGTTCTAAATATTTTGAGTTTCAAATTTTAGGAGTTCATAGTCAGAGCGGTGTTAGTCATGTAAACGTGCGGTCTAACCGGTCTTATCTGTAACGAATACTTTGAGGGAACATCACTCTCATTTGTTTGAAGTTGGGGCTGTTTTTGCAGCTTTATTTGCAAAACTCCTACCTTCTTTTTTATGTTGGGAGTTATAGGAAAGACCATCTCAGGCCTAAATATTTTTATATGAAAAACACACAAACTCAGTTGCTTTCATTATTATACCATGTGTTTTATCCTTAGGAATGCTAGTATTGTTCTTGTGTCTGTATCCTGAAGAATTAATTTTTTTTTTTTAGTTTTTTTCAGCATGTCTGCGATACTTGTATGCAGAGCAGGATAGATAATAAAGGAGGTTTTATAAAGTTTGTTTTTTTTTTATCCCATTTGTCTCTAGGTTCAAACCACCACAATTAAAATTTCTACCTCATTGTATTTATTCCCTTATCTGAATGGATCTGGAATAATGTGGGCATATATGGCATCCACTGCTGAGGAATGTATCCTCTGTCTGGATTAATAGTTAGCTGTGAGCAGTCGATTTACTGTTGAAGAGCTCCCATTTGCTCTGAGACCCAGGTCCTGAGTGCCATACAGTCTCATTTGATCAGCCAGGTAATCCTATTTGAGGACCTGCTTTGCCAATGAAGAAACAGAGTTAAATCAGAACCCATGCCCAACAAGAGCTCACAGTCTTGTGACTAAGACACACATTAAATAGATAATTATAATACAGCATGAAATGGTCTATATCTGAGGCATACCCAGAAGGCCATGAGAATGTAAGGATGGCCACCTAAGCCAGGTGGTGCCTGAGATGGGTCTTGAAGGACAAGTAGAAGCTACCTGAGCAATGAAGAGAGAGAGGACTTTTCAGACTGAAAACACCAACTGCCTGGGTGCATGGGGAGGGTGGGGAGGACACGTGCAATGAATCACCAGGGCTCTGCATGTGCAAGGCTGGGACGGGAATTTTTTTTGTAAAGAAACTTTCTAGAATGTGAACATTTACCTATGTAATTTACCTATATAATATACCTATGTTATTCTTAGAACTGCTATTTATTCTGTCTGCTTGATTAAACTGTGGTGCATGTACTGGCAGTACTGTTATGGAGACTGACTTAGAAATACAGGAAAGTCTTCATATTTCAGACACCTAGAAAAACAATGCACGTCATCCTTAACTGTTCTAATAATCCAACTTTTGTCACAAAAAATTTCAAAGTACTTTTTCTGATCTATCTGTACATTGGCTACCAGATTTTGTTTAATGTGAAAATGTATCTTTATTACAAGCACATACTTGAATGCTTTTGGTAATACCTGCCAAATGGAATTTTGAATTGAGTAGTATGTTTGGGGGCTGGGGCACAGCTTATTGTAACAGGGTAAGGTCACCAGTTACCAGAGAAAAATGCTTACTAACATATATCACAGAGTGCTCTTAGGGCACTAAACAGCTCTGTTCAAACACCTGGCCCGATGTGTTTAATAACTGCTATAATAACTAGATGCCTTTATGTTTTTATAGCTACTTTTATTCCATAGTCACCAAATTTCTAATATATGGCTGAACAAATCATATATAGAAGACACTCAAATGTCACTTTAGCTTATATACCCTGAGCATTGTATTGTATCTTCATTTCTGATTAAGGAGAGAACCTGATTGACTCAGCCTACATCAGGTATCCCTTCACCCTCTCCCTCCCTACTATGCTGTCACTCATGATTGTGGCAGGATCATCTGATATGAACATGACAGCCAAGACTCACCCTTTCATCAGGTCAGTAGTTGAGCCCCCTTCAACAAGAAAGCAGGACACTGGAGACCAAACATGTCTGCTATAGTATTTGACCAAGATCGGTTTGTATTTCTATTGCTATTGTAAAAACACTAAAAAAGAATGTTCACAGTTGATCCGGGCTGTTTGATAAACAGAAATCCTCTGGCACCAGAGTCAGATGGGCAGATGTATATACATTTGCTGAAAATATTTGAGTTGTTAGGTTCTTTGTGGTATCAAAAATTTTCATTGTGAGGTGTGTTCTTACTGAAATAAAAGTACTGCCAGAGTAATTATATGCTGAGAACAAAGTCATTACTGGTCATGAGAACTGCAGTTGAGAATAATGAATAATTGTAAATATTAAGAAACTAGTGCTGATGAAGTCCACGGATACTCTGCCCATGATCATAAGTTGTGTCCATTCCAGAAGACTCTAACTCAACAGTATACACTGAAATGCTAATGCTCATTCTCTCTCTTTTGATTTTCAGAATTTTTTATAGTCTTTTATTAATACCAAATGCTTTTCTTTAAAGAAAAAATGAGGAAGAAGCTGCTGACTAAAAAATTTTAGGAATAAAGTATGTGGTCAAATTGTACCATTATTCATGAGAGTAGGAGCCTCATATTTCTCCTGTCTCCATTCCATCCCTTTACCTAATTAACTTTTATTGGTTCTTCAAATTTTAACTCAACCATCGCTTACTTTCTCAGTGAAAACCTTCTCTGTCCTCCCCAAATGTATATATATCCTATCAAAGCATCACATATATCTCCTTTAGAACAGTTTTTACAGGTGTTATTTTGTTTAATTGAATAGTTATTTGATGAAAAATAAAATTTAAGAATGTCTTCCTCTATAGACTCTTATAAATAAACATCTTTTTAACCATACTCTTTTTAGTTGTACTTTTTAATTATGCAGGATGGTATATATGTGTGTATGTATATATTTAAGGTCTTAAGATATTTCTAAATATTTTAAGCTAATATATGCTTTTCATTCCAAAATTAGAAGTTATAGTCAGTGAAACCATCAGAACTGTTCTAAAGTACAAATATAATAAGTGTCACTCCCGTTAGAGACTAACATTGAAAAGAGTGGAAATGTCAAGTAAGTTTACTTGAGAAATAAACCAACAACAGAAGTGTTTTCAACCAGTGCTGACAACTTTTAACAATTCTAAATAGAGCCTCATTTAGTAATGGCTTGTCCAGAGTAGATAGGCTTTTGCAGTATCTGCTGAGAATACCTGCTTGGCTATATTACTTTCAGAGCTTTAACGTAATCATAGTGGTGATGAGCTTAAAGGCATGATGATTATGCAGCCCACATAACTGCCATTGATTTGCCGCCTCCTGACCACTTACTTCCACAGGGCTTCCCTTAATCAGGAAATGCTTTACATCTTTTGCCAGACGTCTTCCATTACAATTTCATATTTAACTTTTTTTACTTTTTTGCTTCTAGGTACCTTATTTCATTTATATAAAATAGTCATGTGAGCATGGAAGATGTTCAGAACTGTCAGTTCAGAAATAAAACCAATGAATGACCAAAGTAATAATTAATAAAAGTTTACTGTGCACACACCAAAAAGACAGTTTGCAAACCGAGAGCTCTCAAACCCAAACATCCAATAAGGCCCTGAGGCATATTGTTATAAAGCAGCTTATCCAGTGTAGAGGCAGTGACTGCTTAATGGTCACAGTATTAAAATTTTCTTAAGGAAGGGAATTAGTTAGTGATTACCTCATATCAATTTGGGGGAATTTAAGTTTCACTTACGTTTTTCAGCGACATAAGCAAGAAGTGACCCACGTCAAGTTAGCCTCATTTGTCTTGGAAAATAGCTAAATTAACCTTTACTTGTATCACAAAACCAGTTTTATGTGCTGAGGGAATTTTCAAGGCTGGTCTCTGTTCATGTTTGATTTTTAACGGCATTATCTTCTGAGAATCAATTACCTCTCTCTCACAATCAAGTCTGCACACAAATAAATGTTTTCCTTAAACTTTCTTTCTCAGTTTTATTCGGGGTCACATTTCAGGAAGCATAAACATTCCATTCAATGCTGCATTCACTGCAGAAGGGGAGCTTACCCAGGGCCCTTATACCGCCATGCTCCAGAGCTTCAAAGGGAAGGTCATTGTCATTGTAGGGAATTTGGCAAAGCACACAGCAGAGGTAAGTGTATTCAGAAATGTCATATGTGCATAATGAGTTATTTACCTGCTTACTGTAACAGATTGTCTAAAAGTTTATTTCTTCAGGAGTTGGCCACATATCAAATGAACTTTCAAGATCTAACTATTTTCTTACGTAGAAGAGTTTGCCCGCTTTTTCTCAGTAAAAGGATTCAAGTTTTCTTCCTCCATGGGCAGCATCAGGTTCAACAGTAAGCTTAGAAAGATCCAAATGATAGCCTAATAGCCTAAGGTGTTTCTTAAAAACACTACTTTCTGAAATTGCAAAGAAATATCTTCAGTTCTTTTCATTCGAGAAAAACATAGGGGTTTGATTAGAGATTCTGAAAGCTCATGGTGGAATTTGTTGGATTCCGTGGTTTTATTTACCATGGGCTCAAAGCTTTTTGATGACAGAGAGTTCAGTAAGGATATCGAACTTTCAGATAGGAGGAGTACATGACACAGTAAAATGACTTTGCTGTCCCCTGGCTATGTTCTAAGCAAACTGAAAAATAAAACAAAGATGTGAAGGTCAAAAATATCCCCTGTGTTTTTTAATTAAATATATTGGGGTGACATTGGTTAATAAAATTATTTGGGTTTCATGTGTACAATTCTATAATAATCATCTGTGTGTTATATTGTGATAGTAAAGAGTAAAGTGGGTGAAATATATGGTAACAGAAGGAGGTTTGACTTTGGGTGGTAATCAAAAAAACCTTTATTTTTTTATAAAAGACAAGTTGGAGAACATAGTTTAGTATGAGCCAAAAGGGCTTGCTCACAAAGTCCCCAGAATCAGAGTGCATATCTAGATGTAGGCAGTGTTGAACTGGGACAGGCCCTTTTTCCAAAGGGAGAAAGAAGCTGCTCCTGGAAAAGGGGCAGAGGTAGTTTTTTCCCTGCAGGCAGCTTCTCTGCAAGACAAAGAAGGACAAGACTGAGCCTGCTCAGATGTACTGATCAAATCACTCCCCTTCCTAGAGCAGAGTAAACAGAGGGACAAAAAGAAAGGCTGGTAATATACTTAGAAAAATTTCTTCCTGGAAGAATTTGGCAGTGAATATACAATATCCCCCTCTAACATGTACATTCCTTTATATCTTTATAGACAGAATAATCCAGTAATGTGATCACTGGAAATGTAGTCAGATGAGCACTTCAGTACTTTTGGTCATAGACCATTTTTGTGTCACAAGTACAGGGCAAATGGCAGCGCTTGTTTTTGACACTAAGAGGTCATCTTTGATGATGAAGTTTCATTGACTATTAGTTATAAATCTCTCACCCCTCTTTTATGTAACTCTAGTGTCTGACAGGAAATGATCTAAATACACTTATTTCAGAGAAAGTTAGTATAGTTAATGACTAATGTGCAGTTTTAAGTAAACAAGAACATCTTAGAACTAAAGCAGTGGTATGCAAGTCATTTTGATATAATTTGTTAAATAATAGTAAATTTTATTTTTCAGTACTCTTATTGGCATGTATGTGAATTTTAAGTACTAGTTTACATATGACAATAATATAAAAATTCTTGAGTTTGGAAGTAACTTCAGCAAAATAATAGTAGACAGCTCTGATACTCCATTCCTCTACAGAAACATCAAAAACAAGTAGAAACTCAACTGTGTTGAATACAAGCTGCAAAAGCAGGCATCCTTGTCTTCTTCCTGACCTTAGGGGAAAAGCTTTCAGTCTTTCTCCATTGAGTATTATTAGTTGGATGTTTTCGTTATAGCTTTTGTCATGTTAAGTAAAATTTTTTTAATCTTCTTGGCTTATTAAATGTTTTTATTAGGGAGTGATGTTGAATTTTGTCAAATGCCTTTTTTCTGCATCAATTGAGATGGTTATGAGTTTTTGTTCCCTTCTTTCTATGAATGTGGTATATTACTTTGATTGATTTTCATATGTTTTAACTACCCATGCATTCCTAGCGTAAATTCCACTTAGTCATGGTCTATAATCCTTTAATATGCTCCTAAATTTAGACTGCTAGTATTTGATTGAGGATTTTTGCATCAGTATTCATCAGGAATATTTGTCCATAGTTTTCTTGGGTCTGTGTCTGGCTTTGGTATAAGAATAATGCTAGCCTCATAGCATGGGTTAAGAAGTGTTCCTTTTTCTTCAGTTTGTTGGAAGAGTTGGAAAAGGATCAATATTAATTCTAGTCATAACAATTGGGCATGAAAAAATAAAAGGTATCAGAACGTATGTTAATTTTCCAGGACTGTGGTAAAAGGTAACCCAAACTGAGTGGCTTAGTGTGACAGAAATTTATTCTCTCGTAGTTGTGGGGGCTGTGGGTCGTAAGTCAAAGTGTCAGTCAGCAAGGCCATGCTCCCTCCATGACTCTGGGTAGAATCTTTCCCAGGCTTTTCCCAGCTTCTGGTGGTGACCAGCAATCCTTATCAGCCACAAAGTGGGAGAAAATATTTGTAAATTATATATCTAATAGGTATTTAATATCAGAATGCAAAATCAGTACACAAAGAACAGTTATATATTTATTTGCTTGCAACTCCTACAACTCAACAACAGAAAAAAACAACAAATTTTAAAATGGGCAAATCTTTAAACGTTTTAGAGATTTCTCTGAAGGTATACAAATGGCTAAGAAGCACATGAAAAAATACCTTCATTACTCCCTAGGAAAATGCAAATCAAAACCACAGTGTCACACCCAAGTGCTGACAAGGGTGTGGAGAAATTAGACCTCCTCCCATCCCTGTGCATGGCTGAGGGGAATGTAAAATAATGCAACTGTTATAGAAAATAGTGTAACCGTTTGGCAATTCCTTCAAAATGCAAGCATAGAATTATCATACACCATCAATTTCACTCCTAGGTAAATACCCAAAAGAATTAAAAACAAGACCTCAGATACTTGTCCGCCATTGTTCATAGCAGCATCATTTACAATGGTCAAAAGGTGGAAACAACCCAAGTCTCTACCAATAGATGAAAGAATAAACAAAATGTGGTATATACATACAGCATACAGGATGGGTGAAAAGTAGGTTACAATTGTTAGTACGTGAAACAGTTTATTCTTGTATTATTTATTAATTACTGCATTATTTGCCATATGGAAAACTAAACCCACTTTTGTTCCACATTGTATTATTCAGCCTTAAAAAAGAATGAAGTTCTGATATATGCTACAACTTGGATGAACCTTGAAAACATTATGCTAAATTGAAATAAGCCAAACACAAAGGACAAGGATTCTATGACCCCACTTATGTAAGAGCTCTAGATTAGGCAAATCCATGGGGATAGGAAGTAAGTTAGTGCTACTTGGGGCTGGAGGAGGGCAGTGTGTGAGGTTTTGCCTAATGGGTACAGAGTCTCTCAATGGGATGGTAAGTTTTGAAAAATAACTAGTGATGGTTGTACAACATTGTGAAGGTACTTAATGCCACTGACTTGTATACCTAAAAAATTTTAAATGGCAAATTTTATGTTACGTGTATATTATACCTCAATTTTTAAAAAAGTTCCTTGGACCCCACTCTTCCCAGTTCATCCGAGACTTACAATTTTTGGTCAAATAGTAGTGGAAAATCTTTCATAAGAGCCATCCTGATCAGGTCTGAACTTTTTCCTCTGCGGGTATTTTTTTTTTAAACACAAAAACAAGCAAACTGAAAAACAGTGATTTCTGAGCAAGTAGCAGCTTTTTTTCTAAGTTAAAATCCTTGCACTGCAGCTGGCAGCTGGCAGACTCCTATTTCAAAGAGACAGAGAAAGCTGCAGTGGAATGTTGTGGAAGAAGGCAGAGGTGCCAGTGCGAGTCAGTACAGTTACAGATTATCTGTGCAAATGTTTATGATTTGTATGTCAGACTCATACTTGGACTTGGGAATTTTTTGTTTGCAAAGAGTAGGCACTGATTATAATTTCTAGTTTTACATTTTCTGTGAAGACCTGATAAAAGAGGTAAACTGAAAATCCAATATATGAAAATATTAAATAAAATAGAGTGTATGTAACTCAATCAAAGAAAAACACTCTCAATATTGAATTTAACAAGGAGCAAAACATCATTGAACAACTGCAAGAAGGAATGAATTAACCATTTGCCTAGTATATGACACTATAAAAATCACCCATTTGGCATACCAGTTAAAACCAGAGTGTCTTTTGTAATTGAAATGTGGAGGAATTACTTTACAATGGTCACCTGTGTTAAATATAGTGTCTAAAATCACATAGAAAATGTAACAAATCTGAGAAATACTGCTTGTTCATGAATCTGAATAATTAAAAGATATATGACACCATTTAATTATGTATTCATTACCTATTTCCTGTAACTACAGTTGATTAGCAATTTATTGCTATGAGATGGTTCTTTAGCATTACCATTTCATACGGCTTTTATGTTTGGCCTAGCTTCCACATTAAACATATCAAGAAGCCTTTAGAATCTGCCATTTCTTATCAAGAGAAAACATTGTTTTACCCTAGAAGAGGCAAAAAAGGAAGACTACAAACATCCTAGTTTAATTATGGTCCCATGTAGATTCTTCTCTGTGCCAGAGTTAAATCCTAGTAAATGTCTCCTGCCAGTTAATCTTTAATTCACCTTACCCAACAGGTTAAATACAGCAGTGAGCGTTTTATAATCAAACATATTCAGAAATCTTGTGGACACAGGCATGTCAGCATCAAGGAAAGTCAGGTCCCCAGTGAGTGAAGGGGAGCCTGACATCTACAATGTGTGCGACTGCGGCCGGGTGGTCGGCCTTCTGCCGATCCTGCTGCCGTGAGGCCAGGGCCCCTCTAACGAGGCAGGCAGGTGGAGATGGCATCTGTTGTCAGGGCTGATGGGAGCAGGAAGACCTCTGTGTCAAAACAGGGGTTAAGGCAATTCAAGCTTTGCATCACATTTTAAGTGGAAAATGTGGTAAGGTCTTACTCTTGTCTCACCACAATGATCTTTTTAAAACACATGAAAAACTATGTCTTCAAATGCTAGACTGGCATTAGGTTCCCTGGACATAGAGGGAAAACATGCCTGTATGGTGTATACAGAAAGTCTCATAAAAGATTCCTCTTACAAAACTGAAATGGGCTGAATTTGTCTCAGAGAGCAAGTGTATAAAGCTGAGATGGCACTAACAGTCAGGTCAGTGGGGGAGGCATATTAAATGAACCCACAAGACTGGGTTCGTGAACAGGTTTGTTGTGCATTTCTTGAGCAGATTACTCAGATTTAAAGGAAATTTTGATTCTTAACATTAATTAAATATTATGTAGGGTGAAATGTGTGGGTTGTTTTCATGCTTGTAACAGATATTACTTACACTACCATACTTCCAACCTAAGGCCAAATCTCATATAGCTCAGCTTGGCGAAACACCATCACGAATCCACCTCTTTCCTAGAAGTAAATTACAATGTTTAGCAAGAATGATGACTTGCACCATAGCAAGGTTTTATGTGTCACTGCATTATTTTTTCTCCCCTGTGGGATCCATGTCTGAATCTAGTGATAGGTCTCAGACTGAAAAATAGCCAACAATATGGACCAAAACAAACTGAAATTCCAATTGGCATTTCTCTACCTTTAGTGAGTCCTTAAGAAACACTGTAAACATCATATAGCTGTGTTAGCCACTGAAGCTCATAAATTTTGTAAAATCATTGTCTCTAAGATTATATTTTGTGGTGACCTGACCACCAAGATGTCTTCCTACCGGTGAATCACCTTCATTCAGTAGGTTACCTCAGAAATTTGAAGCAATCTTTGAATTTTACTTTATCCTGTCAGTCCTTTGGAAGATATTAGGAACAGGTGATTTTACCCTTAAAATGTTACATTCTTGGCATCAAATCAGTACTCTTTTGTCATCAAAAGAAGTATTTATCTGAGAACATAAAAGTCAATGGCAAGTAATGTGTGCTGTTATTCTTTCCTTTAAAACAAAACAAAGTTAGCGCCCCCCCCCAGAAAAAAAATAGAAAAGAACAGAACATATATTTCTGATTAACATTTGATTCAGAAACCTAGACAGGAGACAATTTTTATGGAGATTCTGTGACTAAACAGGGTGAGTGGCTGCTGCTCTCTACACGTGGCACGTAAGGATTAAATTTAAAATGTGGCATCATGTTCAACTGAAAATAATCAGATTTATAATAAGTAAAGCATGCCATTGGAGCTATTTTTAAGAATAAGAGAATAGACCAACTGTGTTCATTTACTCTCCCCCAGATGCCCAGATTATTTGGTCTTTGGATTTGAGGTTGGAAGTTATTTGTACTGCAGAGATATGAGGCTTCCACCCTCCTGTCCCACCCCATTACTTCCTGGATTCCTTAGCCAAGCCAAACCAAGTTTTATATTTTGATGACCACTGATAGCCATTACCTTTTGCCAGTCCCTTTTTCTCTCTCTGGCCCTGCCTCCTTGCTCTCTTTGCTCAAGCTCTTCCTCCAGCCCATGGTCTCGGGCAGGGGAGATTATCCCAGTCTGCCGGGTGCTCAAAGGGGACCAAATGACTCTGAAAACACTTTAAACCAGTCAGGTGTATGTGTTGTCTCTGCAGTAAACTTCTCTGGCCCCAGATAGTATCTGCCTAGTTCTTCAGATTAATAATATGATACTTTTAAGCCACTTCGTGTGAGACCTTTTACCTGTCAGAAAATGTATTAGGTTCTTTTGAATTGTACCTTCAGCATTTTGATAAAGAATGAGAAGTCAGTCTCCTTTCTGAGTTCCAAATATGCAAGGAATTCTTTCTCGGTCTTGTTAGACCCATAAGCACTGGCTACAGTTAAACCTGGCTTTCTTCCTGGCTTTTTCCTCATCTTCTTGTCAGCAAAGGTTTTGGTCTGTGGGTTTATGTCAGATTTTAAGGAAACATTTAACATATTTATGTAATTCGAGCACACTTAGACATCGTATGAGGCTTAACAGTAAAATTGTCTTGTGTATCTCTGTATTTGTTAAGTGATAGAGGATAACTTACTTTAGAAGACCCATAAACTGAAATATAATCTGTCCTGTAGCGTCCCTAGTCTCATAGTTTTTCAAAAGTTATGTGAAATAAAAAGCAAGGTAGGAGTTTTAGTAAAGGAGACTTTAAAACACCTAATCCAAACTTTGGTTATCTGTTTTTTAACGTGTTTACTAAATGTATTTTGTGGACAAGCAGTTTTTAAAAACACAGGGGAAGCCCATTTCCAATTTCCTGGAGAAACTGCCAAGTCATCATCTGAATCCTGTTCTCTCTGACACCTATATTCATGCCCTAGCATAGGATGAAAGTTATTTTGTCTTGTTACATGTTATTCTACATGCTGACTCTGCCCTCCACAGCCCACCATTTAATTAATTACTTCTTACCACAGGAATGTTTGTGGCTGAATAAAAACTAACCATAGTTGCCCTCCCACTTGACCTTGCAGAGGTTGGAACTTGGCTCTGATCCATCATAGCCATAACTGTTTTGAATCTGAATCTTTAGTACATACATTCTTTGCAGAGCATAGATGTGTAGAATATGACTCGTGGGTTGGACATGATATGAGTTTACTGTTTTCTGTTGTCTAGTGTAAATAGAAGTTAATGGATGATTATTGCTGAAATTCTAGTCCCAAATATCCCAGGTCAAAGGAAAATGTGCAAAAAGCTCTTTAGAGCTCCTAATACATGACAGAATTTTATCAGAAGAGGCTTGTCCTCTGTATTAGAGCCAATATACTTTTTTTTTCATTAGAATGAGAACTATTTTCAAACAAATTTAATGTCATATCTAAAAATGTTTTCTCTTATTTTTTCTAATGTGACCTTGAATTTCCAGGTAGTCATTCCTGAGAGAACTGTTTGAAACTATAAGCTATTGTTAAACAGTGATCTATAAATCTATAGGTAGATTCCAGTTGCCATGTGCATAAACACTAGGTCACAATCAGCTATCATAAATTTTAAAATTGAATGAATTAGTTTAAAGGAAAACTCTTTAACCTAGAGTTCATCAGAGTTCTAGAAGGTCTTTGAACTAATTGAAATTATATGTAAAGGATTATACAAATTTACCCTTTTTTGAGAGAGAATAGATCTGTAGCTTTCATCCAGTTGCCAAAAGTACATGTGATCCAGTAAATGGTAAGAGTCACTAGTATAAATTACTGTTTCATTATAAAGAGTTTATGTGAACACTGATTTGTCCCCATTGGAGACAAAGCTTCCTTTTAAGTTTGAATCTATACAATTGCAAGGTGCCATAAGTAGCTCTCCTCTTAAAGAAGAGAGGAAAGAAGGAAACTAGCTTATAGTAGTTACCCTGACTCAACTACTTAAACATGCGCTAATATAATCCTCCCAAAATGTTTTCAGTGCACCTTTCATGTATATTATTATTACACATTTAGCAGGTGAAGAAACGGAGGCCAAAAAGCTAAGTAATTTACCCAACATCCCACAGCTAACCAGTGACAGAATCCTGATTTAACCCCTGTGCTAAGGACAAGCTCCTACACTTTCCTCCACAGCATCCAGCACCTAGACTGCTGGACTGAAATAGTGAATTATCTCACCTTCTTGACTAATGGCAACAAGTTTTATAGAAAATTATTGTTTGCCTTCACACTGTTAATTAGGTCTGAAATTCTCTCATCCCCTCTACCCAACTGTCTCAAGCAAGTAGCTAATATCTCAAGTGTAACTCGGCTGCAACTTTGCATTGTCCCTGCTTACAGTCCCCTTCCTTCCTCCAGTTGTGGCCCACAGCAGAGTGAACATTTTGATGTTAATCTAACCATTGTCAAAATGCCTGGGTGACTTCCCATTGCCTTCAAAATAAAGTTCAAGCCCTAATCAAGGTTTATAGAGCTTTTCATGATCCGCCCTGCACTTTGTTTTCCAGGCTCGTCCTACACTGCTTATCTTACCCTCATAGATTCCAGCCATAATTAACTACTCGTAATTCCCTACGTGTTGTCTTTTTATACTTCTCTCTAATCAGAGCATTCTTACACTTCTGTTCAACTGGGTAACTCCCATTTGTCTTGAAAGGCTGTTTATATAGCATTTCTTCTTGAAACTCCTTCTGAACTCCTCAAGTCTGGGACTAAGTACTATTCCCAAGTTTTCATACAAAATATTTTACTTATCTTGATATCATTGGGACAGCTATCATGTATAGAGTTTTTGTCTACATTAGACAAAAACCCACCCTTCCTTTAGGAGCACACAGCACCGTGTAAGGGCTCACAGCTTGGAGAGGATGGGCTACATTTCATGCTCCACTTACCCCTTTTCCAGGCTCTCTTATACAAAGCACAGTGTGCACAGCCATAGTGATGGTTCTGTGTAGCATTTATCAAATGGCCTTGCAATTGCCTGTTCACTCATCTGCACCTCCAACTAAACTCTAAGCTCACTAAAGACAGGGATTGTATTTGTGTTCATTGTTGTACCCAGTCCCTAGCATTGTGCCTTTCAGATAGTAAGCACTCCATAACTGTTCAATGGTTGATTTAGTGACTAAGTTAATGAATAGACATATGCAAAATAGTAGTTTACTGTCAACTATGCATTTACAGAAACTAGTAAAAAGAGGAAGGCAAAAGAAAAAATTCTAATATCAACTACTAGATTAATTCAAGACACCAAACATTGAGTGCCGACATGATGGAGACTATCATAAGGAAACAAATGAGAAGGACATAGGCCCTTGCCCTCGTAACACTCAATCTAATTAATACAATGAGATATGTATACAGCTGATTAAAACTCAAAGCACAATGTGGCATGTGCTATATGAAATTATAATTAAAGCTCTAGAAAATCATTGAGAAGGAAGAAAATTTTTCCATTTAAATGAGGGGTTTCTAAGCTTCATAGAGAAGGCAATGACAGACCTAAACCTTAAATTATGGGTAGAATTTCCGTAAAGAAAATTGTTGGGAAGAGGACCATAACCATAGTGAGTAGGGAGCCTTCCAGGCACAGGAAACAGCGTTGGCTGATTGGAAAGCAAGGGCTTCTCTGAAGAGCATTTTAGTTGCAGATAAGGCTATTTCCAGGTAGGTGGAGAGTCTGGTTATAGACAGCCTTGAGTGCTGTGTTAGGAGTTCACATTTGAGCAATGGGGAGCTATTAAAGGATTTTAAGAAGGAAAGTGACACAATCAGTTATATTTTAGAAAGTCATTTGGAAAATGACTTTTAAAGTGTCTTCTCTTTCTTTTGCCCTTTATCTCGGTGAAATAAAAAATTTAAAACACCAAGAACTAGAAACCAATATAAGAATTTCACTCTCCCTATATTTCCAGCCTATTTTAATGTCAGATTTTTCCCAGATTCTACCTTTATGTTGACCTTGTATCCCAGCCTGCAATTTCCCACTATCTAAATAGTTTCTAAGCTCAGTGTTAGCAAACTCAGGTGGTGTTAGGGAAAAGACGACAGAGGGGTTGTGTCTGAGGCTGATAACCAAAGCTCTTCAACTTTCAAAAGGATTTTAGGGAAACGGCCTCACTGCTTTATTATGTGACTCAAGACATCTAATCATACCCTGTCACTATCTTCTCTTACCTTGTTTAACACTAAAGGTGACTTTCTCATTAATCATTAATTTAAAGGTAAATAATTACATGTATTTATATAAGGAATAAGCAAGTATAATTCTAAAATAAATAATTTCTTTTGTCCTCAAATGCAAAGAAACTTTACACCTAATACTATCAAACTATTTGATGATATTTGAAAGTTTCCTACTGAAACTTTCAGTAAGAGCTTTTAGGTACTACATATTGTTCATACTGACAGTAGATAAGCAAGCTTCCTTCTTGGAAGGGATCCACAGGTCTTGACTCACCTTACGGACAATAGCCCTAAGAAGGAAAAAAATTATATACAAATAATGACTGTGGTCTCAGGATTTCCTGAGGGTCCTTTATAATGTGACCATGTGGGCAGCAAAGTGCCGGGTAACTTGGAAAAACTAAAAGCACAAGAGACACTTAAGTGATTCCAGAGTAATTGGGGCCTGGAATGAGGAGGAGCAGAGGGATAGGAAGAAGGGGCAGGTCCGGCACACATCCCAGAGAACTGACAGCTTTGTGCCTAACTGAAGGTGGGGCCGCGAGAGGTTTGTTTTTGTTTTTTTAGTGTTGTTTTTTTTTTTAAGTCAAAAACAACCGTAAGGTTTCCAGGATGGGTTTTGGGGGATGTTGCTAATACCTTGAACAGAGATAAAGAAGAGGAAAATAAGGTAGATTTGTAGGGAAAGCAATGGATTTTGGACATACTGAGTTTAAAGTGCTAATGTCAGTCAAGCATTGAGAGGTTCAGACTAGAATTCATGGGAGCGTTGAAACTAGATGTATATGTATAGAATCCTTCACTTATGAAATAAACAGTATTCTATAGTACAGAAAAATTGTAGGCTCTTTCTTATAATTAAATTTAAAAGCTTATAAATGCATTATTCCAGAAAGGAAGACAAATTCTAGGTGATGGCCTCAACAAGAGAATGGTGAAAGACCATTAAAAGATATCTGTTTCAGTTCACTGTAAAACTCCATTGTCCCCATTATAACCTAGATAATAAATAAGAAAAATTTGCTTTAGTGTAAGTGACTGGTAGAGAAGATCACAAAGGAAACAAGATTAAAGGAAAATGGAAGAGGAAGGAAAGGAAAACACTATTTCTCACCATGTGGGAAAAAAATCTGCTAGTGGAGCATCAACAAAGCCAACAATGGGGAAGAAGTGCATGGACTTATATTATGTTAGATACTACGTGCCTTTAAGGCGTATTTGGTTTTCTGGTCATTTCTATTCAAAAAAGTATACTTTAAAAACTAAATCCTATTCCTTTTCTTTAATTCTTATGATATTTTGTTAGAATTACACATAATACAGTGAAATAAAATAAAAGTAGAGAAATTTATAATTGCACATGAAAATATTAACTATTTTTTCACATACCTCTTGAGTGATCCACCTACCATGAAAAAATTTCCAAACTCATTGAAACAACAGGGGCGAAGGAGTAAGCTGGGACCCCAAGAGCAGACAGTGAGAGTTTCACTGCATCCTCTTCAGATCCTTTCAGGTGCCTTAACTGTGGAAATGAACTGAGGATATTGTCTCTCATCTGACCACTCTGTGGACTTCTGCGTTAAAATTATTGGCTTTATTATTATTCTTATTTTATTGCATTTATATTTATAAACTTCATCATCAATACTTTTTATTATCAGTGTTTTTGTACAGATGACTTGTAAAAGACACCATTTTTTAACATTATTTACCTTGCCCTAGCCAGGTTGCTCAGTTGGTTTGGAGCATCTGTGCACCAAAAGGTTGTGGGTTCAATTCCCAATCAGGGTGTGTACAGGAGGCAACCAATCTGTGTTTCTCTCACATTGATGTCTGTCTGTCTCTCTGTCTCTCTCTCCCCCCTTATTCTCTCTCTACAATCAATAATCATATCTTTGGGTAAGGATTAAAAAAAAACTTCTTCCAACTCATAGAAGAGTCAAGTGAAGGCTCTGTTACTAAAGGATAAAATGAAACATCATTTGACTTTTACCAGAACCAGTTAGGTAGTTTCCTCATAATTTGCCCTAAAATCCTTTCTACCTCCATTGGCAGTAAGGAAGCTTAACCAGTTCCCACCATAGTGCCTGGCACATGGTAAGTGCTCAAAAACTATTTGTTCAATGAATTAATCAGTTATTCAGCAGACAGTAGAGCAAACACTGTGTACTGGGCACTGTTCTTGGCATTGTAGAAAAAGTAAGAAGTAAAACAGAGTCCCTACTTTCAAAGAGCTTACAACATACTGGGAGAGACAGTCAATAAACACATATGTCAAGTGGTTATAAATGCTGAAGTGAAAAATAAGGTAGAATGGAGGAAAAGAGTACTGGTGGCTTATTTCATTTATGATGTGATCAGAGAAGGCCTTATTCTGAGCAAGATGGAAAGCCACTAGAACACGGGGAACAAAGGGTTTTATGTGATCTGACTTTTACTTAAGAAAATCTTTCTGGTTGCCATGAAGAGAAATACCTCAGGGGCAAGGATAGAAGCAATCAGACAAGAAGTTATTGCAATAATCTAAATTAGAGGTGATGGTAGCTTAATCTAATAGAGGAGATTAAAGAGGTTGAGGGGGGGAGGGGTTTGCAGATTTGCAAATCATGTAAGACCCCATAAACCATGGTAAAATCTTTAAGATTTTATTCTGAATAAAATAAGAGGCTATGGAAGTGCTTTGAAAAGAAAGTTTATATGATCTGACTTACCATTTTTAAAGCGTCACTCGCATTGTGTGGGGAATTGAGGCAAGGGTGGAAGGAAAAAAGACCAGTTAGGGTAACACGTGGAGTAACCTAGATAAGAAATAATGGTTGCTTGGGCTAGTGTGGCAGTAGCAGAGGTGGTGAGAAGTGATCAGATTCTAATTGTGTTTTGAAAGTTATAGATGATATGATACATTAGAGGAAAAAAAGAAGCAAATGTAAATCCAGTTTTATTGCTTGAACAACTGGAAAAATGGAGTTGCCATTTCCTGAGATGGGGAAGACTTTAGGAGAAGTTTAGAGATGAGCATAGGGTAGGAATCAAGTGTTCTCTTTTGAAAATTATGTATATAATTTGATACACAATTTGGAGTTTGAGGAGCTTATTAGATGTGTAAGTGGAGATATTGAAGAAGCAAATACATTCATGAGCTTAGAGTTCAGGGAAGATGCTAAAGCCATACATTTAAAGCCATCAATGTATAGTTGGTACTTAAAGTCCATAGGATAAGATGGAATCATTTAGGGGATGAATGTAGAGACAGAAGAGAAGTCAGAAGACAGGCATGGGAGCAGAAGTCAGGAAGATAAGGAAAACCCACCAGCAGAGACTGGGCAGACCAGCTACAAAGGGTAGGAGAACTTGGAGAGATTGGTACCCTGAGGGCCAATTGGAGAGAGTTTCGAAAAGAGGAAGGTTCCATCAAATGTGTCAGACGATGCTGATGGGTCAAGTCAGTTCAAATTCAGTCTTAAAATTTTTATTTGCAATGTGACATAGTAGAGGTTATTGCTGAGCTTTATAAGTATATTTTGGGGGAGTGATGGAGACAAAAGTCTGGTTGGAATGGATCTAAGAGGGAATTGGCTTCCTGCAAAGCAATGAAGAGACAGCACACAGACCTGTAGGTGAGAGACTTAGAAGACATCGAGCAATTGCAGTGTGTGGGCCTCATTTGGGTTCTGTTGCAAATAAGCAGATTGTAAATATAAGTCAGCGGATGATGGATGGATGAACAGATAATATTTGTGAAGTAATTGGAAATTTGAACGGTGACTAAATATTTAATTATATTAAGGGTTATTGTTAGTATTTTCTAGATGTGATCATGGTACCATAGACATATTTGTAAAGTTTTTTTATTTCAAGGACATATAATTATGGAGTAAATGAATTTTGGGATTTACACTAAAACAGTAAATGTGGTTAAGAGGAGTGGTGAGAGGAATAAAGGAAATAAATTAACTGCCTATGAGTTGTAATTATTGAAACTGGATGTTATCATCCTTCTGTTTTTTTTAACTGTGTAGTTCTACTTTTTATTTTAATAAAATCAGAATATGCACAGCATATGCAGTGCTAGCATATGTGTTCATGCATTTTTTTTCATTTTTCTTAATAAAAAGTTAAAGAAAATGGGAAGAGATGAAATAGAGACAGGGACTGTAGGCAATAGGAAATTAAAACAGGAAAACACATTGAGTTAGTGCACTACAATTATTTATATATTCCCTTATGTAACTCAAACTTCTAAAATCTCTTAAGATAAAATCTTAACACTGTCAAATTTCCTAATCTCAAAGACTGGTCCCAAGAGTAGAAAATTGACATACACCGCAGCATGGACTCTGAGTTTCCCAGACACCATTGGGATCGTGATCCTTAAAATAAACATGGTTTAGGAAGTCTGGACCACATAATGCCTGTTTTGTAAATTCCCATTTTTTTCTTATCACATAATTAACTGTTTTCCAGTACATAACATCCTGGAATTACCTGTTCTGCCCCTTACCTGTCACAGGTGCCCGTGGCAGAGTGTAAGGTGGTTACTGACCTTGTGTTCACCTTCTTGGTTTTGCCCTGCTGCTGCTTTAACTTCTGTGAGTAAAATAAGAGAGGAAGGCAGCACTGTTTCATTACTATGAAAACTGGCTCCACACCTTACACAGGACTCCTGTCCGTGTTACTGAGCTGTAACTGACATGTAGGAATTGTATGTATCAAAGGTGCCCAGCTTTGTTTTGGTGTATGTATACATTATGCAATGATCACCACAGTTAAGCTAATTAACTACTCACCACCTCACCGTTACCATTTTCTTAGCAAACTTTAAGTGTACAATACAGTATTGTTTTACCTGCTATACATAATAACTACAGTCACCATGCTGTACATTACATTTCCAGAACATTTTCATTTTTCATAACTGAAACTTCGTACCCTTTGGCCAACATCTGCCCACCTCTTCCCCCTACCTCTTTGCTCCTGGCAGCCACCATTCTATTCTGTTTCTGTGAGATGGACTATTTTTTAATGCCACATATTAATGAAATCATACAGTATTTCTCTTCATGTATCTGGCTTATTTCACTTAGTATCATGTCCTCCAGGTTCACCCATGTTGTCACAAATGGCAGGACTTCCTTTCTAAAGTTCACACTATTCTACTGTGTGCATGGTGTGTGCGTGGATCACATTTTCTTTACCCATTATCTGTCAGTGGGTACGTAGGCTGTTTCCGTGTCTTGGCTGTTGTGAATAACCTGCAGTGAGCTCGGGAGAGCAAATACCGCTTCGGGGTCCAGATTCCATTACCCTTGGAGACAGACTCAGAACGGGATTGCTGGTTCATATGGTAGTTCTATTTTTAATTTTTTGTGGAACCTCCAACTATTTTCCATAGTAGCTGCACGGTTTACTTTCCCACCACAGTGCACAGGAGTTACTTTATGTAGTTGATTTAAGAAGCTAAACTTACACAGTGCTCCTAAGAAAATAAACCTCAGAATTATACTTGACTGTGTAATGGAGGGAAGAGATCAGTGGAGAATTAGATAAATAATCCCTACCTCTTCCCTACTGGTCATTGCCATAGATTGGAATCCCTGAAATGGGAGTTCAAATGATTAAGACCTTTTTCATGGGCCCAGAAATCTTTTAAATAATGAGGACAAGACAGTGCCTTAGTTATATTGGCCCAAGGCCACACTGTACTGTAGATGGAGGTATCGCCCCATCTGATATTTATTATTTCAAATATGTGTATCTGAGTCAGCTAGCCAACCTCTTAGAAGTAGATATATAATGTTTGTGAAGTATCAGCCTACCCCCAACCACTCAATATGAGAAAGACTAAATGTGCACCATAGTTTCAGTATTTCAGAGGGTCAAGAGGACACATAAAACTAATATAGCATCAGCCTCACATCCATAAGACCAAGAAAATGAAATTACTACAGCAGCTTGTTACAGGTTGATTGCTAGTTCCTTTGTTCAGTTCCATGCCTGACTGACAGCAATATTTCCATATGCAAAATTTAGCATTATTTGGGGGAAAGGAGTGAACAAAAAAAATGAAAGAAAAAGATTTCATAGATTGAGCTTCACCAGGGTTTTGGCCAACTCATGCCAATTATTCAGTTCCCAACATGAACTTGAAACTCGCAAGGCCAAAGGTTCACATCAAGAAAATGAACTGCCCTGCGGTGGGCTTCTTGGCAGAAGCCCAGCTTTCTTAGCTTCCTGCTGCTGCTGTGTCCTCGGACACCCAGGGAGAGACAGCAGGCACTGCCCTATGCTCCTCCCGACCGCACTCAGTGTTCCCTTTTCTGGCCTTCGTTAACCTGCGCTACTCTGTGGCAGATCAAAAACCCCTTTCCTTCACTCATTCTCCTGCTACAGCAGAGCTTCACTTCCACTGACAGACATGCCAGCCTCTCTGCCCAAGCTAAGAAGCAAGATAAGGAGAAAAAACAAGATGGAGAGGTACCCACAAGAGCCCGCCACTTCTAGACAGTGCTGCTGTGAGGTTTGCCAACCCAAGCCCTAAAGGAGTACCACCACCAGCCCTACTAACCAGAGGAATGACAAAAATGCAAGAGTTTTACCCTCTCCCCGTGGGCGTATCGCCCACAAGGTGTGCGGCTTCTCTGTGGTCTGTGAGCCTGAAACCCATTCCCAGCAAGTAACAGATCCTGCCAACCCCACATGGGGTGTGGCCCTATGCCTCAGCTGGTTGTGCCATTTGAGGAACCCCATTCTCTCCATGTAGGACTTGGTGTCACCAGTTCTAGCCCTACAAACATGCTAGCCTCTTTACTGCAAAGGAACTTACTCTTCACATAGGGCTGTACCTATAAAAATTGTAGCTTGAAGTCCCAGACACATCTGACCAGCAAATGAATCCCATCATCTAATAAAATAATTCTCAGTATTCTCATTGCTGGCCACACAGTAGAACCACCTGAAAGGAAAAATAAATTCATAATAGTAAAAAACCTGGGAACCTGGAACCTCATCCTAAGAAACTATTTGTTCCTTGTCTGGAGTGGCCTTGACCATCACTGTCCCCTACTAAAAGCACCCGATGATTCTGAGGACTTTGTAAGTGTCGGTCCAGTATGATAGCCTGCCACTTCCACCAAGGGCATTGCTCAGTAAGCCTAGGTTTGTGATTTCTGTGTGGTGTCAGGCTTCTCCCAAAGCTGCAGCTTGCAGTCTATACTAGGACTTTAGTCAACCAAGTCCAGTACCCTATGTTTTTACTCTCTAAAGCTGCCAAAGCCCTGCCAGGTGGAGAGGAAAAGATGGGTGAAACCCTGAACTCTGCACACCTGGGTCTCCTCTGTTCTGCCACGTACCTTCTCTATGAGTAATGCAGCTTTTTCACAAGGTGGAGACCACCCTGTACATTCACAGACCGTGCTTCCTCCCTGGCCTGTCAAGCTAAAGCCACAGAGAACATAACCTGATCAGTGCATGTGGCCATCACGACTGGGTCCCCATTCCCTTCAAGTATCAATAATGAAAAAGGATGGAGAGGCGAACATCTCCTCTAACCCCTGTTAAATTCAGAAGTCCTGAGCTGCTTTGGCAACAGCCATCCATACCACTTGATATTCCTTGCTACTGTCTCCCCCGCACGGCAAAAACTGGAACAGCACCAGTACTGAGTAGGGGCTCAGTGAAATGTTTGATTGCTGAATGAAAGGACAAATAAAGGACTAGATGCAGCAAAGGAGCTGTTTCCATGACGGGAGTGGGAAAGGTGGAGGGATGGCCTCACTGCTGGGGGCCAGTATTTAACAAGGGCCATTGGAACCAGGAGCAGAGGAGCAGAACTCACCATTTTAACCTGAAAAAACTCAACGTTTGCTCTTCTTTACTTAAGCACAACCTGGCTTTTTTCCCCCAGGGCACCTAAACTTTTCTTATGTCCTTGTCATCCATTTCTAACTTTCTTCTTAGACCCTGACACAGCAGCACCCCAGTTGTTCCAAAGTGCTCTCTTCTGCCCGCTTTGCCTTCGCCATTTTCCAGCTCCACAGCAGCCTGGCTGTTCCATCCCTCCTTGCAAGGGCAGTGTGGAAAGGAACTCTTTCCAGCTCTACAGCATAGTTTAAGGGAGATTAGCTAAATGTACAGTGAGACCTTCCTTACTTATTTTCTGACTTCTACAGTGTCAGTTTGAAAGTACTAAACACTTACACTACTTATCCACAAAGCCTTTTGAGTGATGATATGTTTATCTTAGAATTCCGACCTAAGTGGTAATTGTATTGCTGCATGTGGGAGAATGGAGCCAAGATGGTTCAATAATCATATGGTGCCAGACACTGTGCAGCCGGCACATGACCTGGGGCAGATGAACCTGGTGCCTGTTTTCTTGAAGAGAGGGTTTCAAAGAGAAGTAAGCAAGAACAGGATGAAGATCAGCTCACATGGGCACTCTAGATCACTTGATATCTTCTAAAGTATAGGTGCATTATTTCTCTTCAACCTTAATTACTGTCCAGGATGCCCTGTGTGGCTCTAAAGAGGATCGGATCTGAAATGTGCACAGGCATGTGAACCTGTGTGAAGGCACTGCAGAGGGTGACAGAGAAGGCGAGAGGGGCCAGCTGTACTGAGATCCGGTTATGTGAGTTGTTTTGGAGATCGCGGAGATCCCAGTCCAGCAACATCTATTCCACTTACATGCTGATCTTTTTATCCTTTGGCTTAAGACAGTATTTTTCAAAGCATTGTCCATGGACCACCTGCTTTAGAGTCATCTAATGGTGTCTGCTAAAAAAACAAAACAGCACACCACGTTCCTGTGCCCCAGATCAGTACAGCTTAGTCTCTGACGTCTTGAACTTATCTTGACCAAACACCTCCGCTCAACCTTTTGAACCATGAAGCCTAGACAGCTGGCTTAAGACTTTACCAGCTATTAAGTTTAAAGACTCCCAAGAAGCAATAGGACTGTGAGCAGATATTTGTCATTTTTCTTGGAAGATCTGAGATCAGGTTATGACGAAGTAGTTGAAAATCACGTGTGGGCTCAAACATCTAATCTGAGGACTAGGACACCACCAAGGGGAGGGAATCAGGACGGAATGGCCAGAGAGCCAAAGAAAACCTTCTTTGCTTCTCCTTTTGCCCCAGGCTGTATGTCATTTGTCATAGTTTAATTCAGCTAGCGTATACTGAGCCCTTGTACATGCCGGCACTAGGGATAAAGGGAACCAGAACAGGTTCATGATCCTACGGAAATTTACAGCTTGGTAGAGGAAGCAGGCCCTCAAATGGGGAATTTAAATAAATATGGTAAGCCAAATATAGGGACCTGAACATGAAATTTGGGGGGGCTAAGAAGAGGGACTGCTAACTGAGACTTAGCTCCTAGAAAAGGAAGTGGCTGATGAGGAAAGTAAGTAGAAACTAGGCAGGTGGGAGTGCAGGTGGGGTGCTTTTGAAAAGGAAATGAAGGGGGGCCAGGAGCTGGTGGGACGTGGAGCGTGCTGCCAACCTAGAGCAACCTGCGCAACCACAGTCTCTGAATCCTAACGTGACCCCATCTATCAGCGATTTACAGGCAGTTCAAACTGCTTTCTCGTGAGGTGCAAGGAAGGAAAAGATGATCAGTGACCCTGAATGGGTAGACACAGGCCGAGTCAGGGAGGTATGTCTTCGTCTGGCTAACTTTCAAGTTCTTTTTTGCTAGCCATTTAGAAGGCTTCTCGGATCAGTACTTCAAATTCATTCCAAGCTTATGGTCTTAAACTCTTCATTGTGGTTGCTCCAAAAACATGTTCCAACCAGTTCATAGGCTCTCTCTGGGGCATTGTGTGTGGGGTGCAACAACTAACGAGTTGACAATAATATCAAAAATTGTCCAATACAGACTTGAGAACGTTCTGTCACTGGATACACACGTGAGAAACAGGAATGCTAATGACCTTTCTGGGGGAGACTGAGGCAGAGGCAGGCGTCATGCGCTTCTCCCTGTGCGCCCTTGTGCACTGTTCGAATTGTTTCCATGTGTACCTGTTGCCTCTTCCAGCAAGTTTAAAAGAGAACTAAAGAGATACATTTATTTCATGGCATGAAGAAGTTGTTTGTCAACATACTAATTTTTTATTAAAAACCAAGTTAATGATGCAGTGACAACAGTGGCAGCAATAATATCATTAAAGTAGTTTTTCACAGCTTGAGTAGTTTTTCCAACACCATGGTGTTGGATAAATACAGATTGTGTATGTTCTCCATAACATTGGCCTTTTTTTTTTTCAGTTTGCAGCACATCTTGTGAAGATGAAATATCCAAGAATCTGTATTCTAGACGGTGGCATCAATAAGATCAAGCCGACAGGCCTCCTCACAGTGCCGTCTCCTCAGATATGAAGAACCGGAAGGATAACCATCAGAAGCACAGGGTGGCGTCGGCTCCCAACAGCGCAGCTCCGCACAGCCTTGCCAGTCTGAGGCCGGGCCGTGCTTCCACAGCGCTACATTTCCATCACGCTTGCTCATGAGACATGCTTTTAAAATCTCACGACCCAAATGTTCAACTATCCAGGCAACCAACCTGACTGTACCTGTGTTGCGGAAAGAAGTTTCCTAACAGTGAAATCAGATCGTGTATTTTTAGCATATTGCGACACAAAGCCAGAGGAATTCAGCTGATAAGGCAGATTTAGTATTATCAAGAAATCTCACTTGCACTAAAAAAAGCTGTCTTCCATCGCACTGAACAGACAGTCCTAACAAGGGTATTATTTAGAAATATAGGTTGAATGTAGACTGAAATCTCATTTTCATGATAATGAAAAGTGAAAGACTATTCATAGTGCATTCCTTATAATTAACTGCTACATATGATAACTCACTTCTGGCCCAGACAAGTTGAGTGTGTGCATGTGTGTGTGTGTGTGTTTAGAGGGAGAAGAATTTAGCCCATTTAAAAAAAGGAATAATAGTCCACTTCCAAAAAAATGAAAGTATATTAAATAGAGTATTTGTTCAGCTTCTGTAGCAGAGAAACCCAAAATAAGAGCTACTTTAACAAACTAGAAGTTTGTTTCGCTCAGTCAGCCTAGGGCTAGTATATCTGTTTCAGAATCATTAAGAACTCAGGTGTTTTTCTCATTGCTTTACCACCCTGAACACATGGTTTCCATCTCATGGATCAAGATGGCTACCCAGATCACCCACCTTCACACCTGCAATTTAGAAGGATGACTGAAGGAGGAGGGGGTGGGGAAGAAAGGAAGGAAAGAAATGGGGTGGCAGGGGAGGAAGAAGGAAAGAAGAAAAGATGAAAGAGAAGGGAGGACACACTTCTTCTGTAAGGACAAAATCCAGAAATTGCACATACTACTTCTGTTTACAAACCATTGGCTAGACCTTCAACATATGGCCTCACCTAGCTATAAGGAAAGGTAGGAATATAATCTTGGGCTGGGCGGCCATTTGTACAGTTTAAAAGAAAAAAAAAAAAAACACCCTTATGGGAAGAGAACACACATAGAAGGACAACTAGCAGCCTCTGCCACATTATTCTAAAAGTTAAGTACCACATTGAATCATAAACATATCATGATTTTATGTACTGTGAAGGAAGAAAAATATAACCAAATAAACTGACACAACAACAATTATAAGATGCATCTCCATTTCAAAAATGCGAAAAAATATTCACCTTAGAATTATTGAAATAGAGTACATCTTTGACTATCTTTAGTTTTAACTAAATTATGTTTGTTCATCTTTAAGTTATATTCCTCTTCAATATTAGGACTGCCTAGGTACAATATTTTAATAAGAGCCTCAATTCAACATTCTGGGCTATGGTTCTATTGTTGCTGGCTGTTTTGGGTTTTTGCATCTTTTTTATTGAAATATAGTTTACATACCATAAAATTCACCTTTTAAAATGTACAATTAAGGTTTTTTTAGTATGCTCACAAAATTGTGCAGTCCTCACTAATTCTAGAACATTTTTATCACCCCAAAAAGACATTGTGTACTTATTAGCAGTCATTCCTCCTTAACTTCTCCCAAGGTCTTTGATTTTTGTACATAGAGTGCAGTAGGTACCCAAATTTATTTTTGCATGTGGGTATCAAGTTGTCTCATGAGCCATGTCATTTTTTTTATTGTTGTTCAAGTACAGTCATCTCCATTTTCACCCCACCATGGCCCACCACCCCTGCCTCCCACCCTCAAACCCACCCTCTTTGGCTTTGTCCGTGTGTCCTGTATACATGTTCCTTGATGGACCTTCCCCTATTGTCCCCCGTTATCCCTCTCCCCCCTCCTCTCGTTGCTGTCAATTTGCTCTTTATTTCAGTGTCTCTGATTATACTTTTCTTGCTTGTTTGTCTTGTTGATTAGGTCCCACTTAAAGGTGAGTTCATATGGTATTTGTCTTTCACCACCTGGATTATTTCACTTAGCATAATGTCATTTTGTTTGTTTTTCTCAATTAAACTAATAGTGATTCACCAAATACGTTTTGATACCTACTGTGTGCAAGACTGTGACATAATCCATAATTTTATTATTCTGCAACCCCTTACACAATATACAAAGAACAATTGTGAGAATAAATGAGGAAACAAAATTTTGCCACAATTTCTGTATCATTTTTGGGGGCCATCATCTTCTCTGGTTAGGGAAGTATTAAATCCTCCTATCCTCTCCTTCAGTTTTTGCTGACTTCTCTGACTTCATAGTCATAATGCAGCACTGATGGTGCTTCGGGAAGAGTGGTTCCGACTCTTCTTGGCCCCACTGGGGAGGCAAAGAAGGGAGGCAGGTGCGGATCAGAGTGAACGGGGTGGCAGGTTGTGGGAGCATGAAGCCCTGAGTGCCGTGAGGAGAGCTGTGCCAGAGAGGATAGTGGCCAGCCATCATCACAATTTTGCGTTGGATTTTTTTTTAGTACTTTTATTTTTTTTTATCAGTTTTATAGCTTTTCTCATGTTTTTTTTATTGTTGTTCAAGTACAGTTTTCTGCCTTTTCCCTTCACTGCTCCCCCCCACCCTAATCATCCCCACTACCCACCCTTTTGGTTTTTGAACGTGTGTCCTTTACACATATTTCTGAAATCCCTTCCCCCTTGATCTGTCTTAAAACATGATGCGGTTAGGCTTTTGAAAAATGAAAGCATATTAAACATTCACATTATAAATAATATTTAATATTCTTAACAGTAAGATAAGAAATAGCATACAATCACTGCCACGTGTACAGGCAGAGTCTGTTACTCGATGACAGGTAGTTTCAGCAAAGTAGACCTCAACAACCATTTGTTGAATTAAACCTATATAACCCATGATTTGTAAGGGTCCTTTTAATTATATTACTGACTTCTACATTGCCACTCTCAGCATTGTTTCTGGCGTCAGCAGCCTCTTCCCTCAGTCTGCCCGGGGTGTCCGCACTTACCCCGCCCGCCCCAGGCACGCACGCACGCGTTCTTCCTGACGCAGCATCAGCAGCATCTCCTCCAGTCTCTGACCCCCTGTGCTGCATCAGGAGCCTCTAATCTATCAAAGCATTTCATTTATGCATGTAACAATATCCTTATTACATCATTTTGTGTTTACCTGTCCACATGTAGGCCCAATATGAGCTCCTTTAAGTCAGAGGCTACGATGTACCCTTGTCTTCAGCAGCCCACTGCACCGGAGATGCTCGATAAACAGGAAATTGGATTGAACTGAATCTCTATTGAGGGATTTTAGACTCTGTGGATAGAAAAATACTTAAAACGGCCCAGGTAATTTTGCTCAAGTGCCAAAATTATCTGGTACCTGATGAATATAAATAAATTAAAATCTCAATTCACTGAGTGAAGAAAGGATCTCCAAAGTACCACCCAGCTCTAAACTATTATAATCCTAGAAGTTGAAACAGATAACTTCCAATGACAGGGTAAACTAAACTAGTTGCATCCCTTTTCCAAAACACAGAAATGCTAGATTAAAAATGTCTAATAGTTTACCAAAGTTTACCAAAGTTTAACGAATCAGAACTTCCTTGATGTCAGATAGGAAGACAAACGGAAACATTGTCAGCCCCTGGGATATCAGATGTTAGCAGAGGCCCAGGAACTGAGGCTTTACCATGCATGTGGGGCTGGAAGACACAGCCTGGGGCCTTCTGGTAGGGGGTTGATGCTAAGTTTACTGTACAAGTGACAGTCTCAAAGAACTCTGCTTCAGGAAATGACCAGCGGTAACTTGTCACCGAATCAGGAAGCTACAAGGGGAGGTTGTCATGGCCTGGTATTCTGAGTGAAGGAATTCAAATCTGCTGACATAGACAGATGGAAGTATTCAACGGAAAGGCTGAGGTAAGTCCCCAAATTAGAACAGGCTTTAGGCATGCGTTCATCTGACTATTTAAAAATGAGAACAATGAATTATATATCAAACTTTTGGAAAGCATAGATGGTGCCAGATCTTTGTTTGACATCTCTGTCTTCTTCTCCAAGTAGTTACCAAAAAGTACATTGTTAGAGATTCATATCAACAACATGGTGCAGCCTCTCAAAAAGGTCCTATGCACTGGTGTCACTTGGTCAAATCCACTCCAAGGGGAGAGAGAGGACAGTTGTGGGTTGGTGGCCGTTTCACTCTATCGAAGTCATAACCATCCATCTCACTGGTGTACCTGCTAGCTTTACGTCTGCCTGCTGGTAACCAAGTAATGCATTTTTTCTGGGTAAGCACTCATTAAGCCAAAGAGTGGAAGCAAATGATAATGTCTATGATACATTTTGGTTCGTGCATTCAGTCACAAAACCAAACAACCCTTCACAACTATTTACTTAGATTTTATGTGAAAAAATAACAGGGAAATATTACAAACCTTAACTGTCCACCACTGGAAATTTAGCCTATGCAGTTGTGCTCACACAACTTTTAGGTTTTCTAATCCAGTTTATCTTACTTAATATTATAAATAGTACACATTGTAAGTAAGCTATTTAAAAAGTTAGCTGCATTTTTTAAAACTTGCATATATTTATCTCTTTTCTGAGTAATTTTCTTGTTAATGCCTTCTGAAAAGTGCTTGTCACTTGAAGTGTAAACTTGGCCCTTGGCAAATTCGGAATTCTACAGTTAGATTGTGGTATTTATAGCTTCTAGGTCTAATGTTGCCTCTTAGGTTGGCATTCCTCCTTTAATATCCCTCCTCGCTCCTCTCACGGGACCCATTTTTAGTTCGCATCGTCTGCAGCATTTCAATAGCACTGTTCTGTCCTAATGCTCACGGTGACCAGTACACTGTGCATAGGTGGGTACTGAGCACGGTGTCGCCAACATTCCTGGATGTTACACATTAGTCCCCTGGATAGTGGAGGCTAAAACACTGTCCTGTCTTGGTTCAAGACTAATCTGGGAGCTATAACAATCTCATTAAAGCATTAGATCAGATTCTAAATATTGCTTCCTGCCACACTGAAAGATTCAAGTTTTGAAAATATTAATGTTTTAGCATATATCTGTGACTTTATAAAAAAGTACACCTTCTATTCTGCTTAAAAACTGTAATAGATTGCTAGTTAAAACATTAACACCTGAGATAATCCATGTATTAATTTTCTCATTGACCCTGGATACTTATTTTTGTTTCTCATTATTAATTTTATCCCAACTATATTAGCATACTTTTCAGTCCTTTAGGGTAAAATAATTTAGTGTTTTAAGGCACACGGTGTGCTGAAACTCGCCCCCAGTGGCTTGGAGCCAGGGTTGAATGTGCCCATTTCTTTCAAACTCCATGTTCAGTGATCTGACATTGGTAGCTTAAAAATTGGCCACACCGTAAAAGCAGGATCACAGCTTTCTTCTCATTTACTTCCTTATTTTGAAAACCAGTCATTAATATTTACTAGCATCCATGCAACAATATAACAAATATTTAAAATTTCAGTGGTGACTTACGTAACTTACATAAAGCAAGATGTTACATTCTTATATAGAAATTATTTCATAAAATGACAATAGTTCAAGCAGAAGCTAACTATAAGTGTCCTATAAATAACTGTGTGACATTCTGCAATGAATTCAAAACTGCCCCGTCTGACAAAGTACAGTAATACCAACATTGATGTTAAAGTCTATGATTGTCAGCCAAATTAATTCTATTAAATCAGGAAGAGTGAATCAATGAGGACATTATATATTGCAGTTATTTAGCCCTTTTAATTAGCTTGTCCTGCCTAGGACATTAACTGAGACTTTTAAAGAGCTGCCACACATTTATTGCAAAGCCTGATTGAAATTTTATGTGAGTGTATTATTGGGTGTGTACTTTATTACCTAGCAGCTAGAACAAAAGATATGAACAAAATGCTAAATACCTGGTTACAAATTAGTTGGAGAAACATAAACAAATGAAAACAGTACACTGACTATAAAAAGTGTTCCACTAATAACCCAAAAGCGTAATTCCCCTCACAGACCTTCCCGACACAACCCAGCCCCAGTGACGTTGTTGCTGCCTGAGAGATGCTCCGGGTGATTTGGCTGTCTTTCAGGCAGGTGAAACTGTAACTGCCCTGTGACACCTCCCTCACACGGCATGTGTACTTTCGTTTACCCAGATCTTGGAAGGCTGGAATGAGGAAGAACTGTGGGCTGGGCTTTCAGGTTGGCTGGCAATTGTTTAGTGTTCACATTTGAAAGAGTTGAACTTCCTCAAGGATCTTTCATGTCATAACACGAAATACCCTGTAGCCCACCAGAATCAGACAAATCCTGCTTCCATTGAGGAAGCTCACTCTCCACTGTGGCTGTCCTGAGAGCCGGGCATCGCCATCTCCCATGTCAAAAGTTAACCTCCGACACCTCAAGAATAAGAAACTGTGTTTCAAGATCCCAATGTTATCACATTAGGACTAAATTGTCTAGTAAAATGGCAGGACACAAAATACCTATTCAGAAATAAGTTGCATTTTACACACCAATAATGAGCTATTGGAAAGGGAAATTAAGAAAACAATTGCACAAAAAAGTACCTAGGAATAAATGTAAACCAAGGTAAAGACCTATTCTAGGAAAATTATAATAACTGAAGAAAGAAACTGAAGAAGGTACAAATAAAAGAAAGCATATACCATACTCATGGATAGAAAGAATTAATATAGTTAGGATGGCCATACTACCCAAAGCAACCTGTACATTCAATAAAATCCCTATCAAAACACCAATGGCTTTTTTCACAGAACTAGAACAAATAATTCAAAAATTTATATGGGGCCACAAAAGACCCCAAATAGCCACAGCTATCTTGAAAAAGAACAAAGAAGAATATTGCTACATGATGTTAAACTGTAAGGCTATAGTTATCACAACGGTATGGTACTGGCATAAAAACAGACATATACATCAATGGAATAGCATAGATAGCCCAGAAATAACCTGTGCCTTTATGGTCAATATATGACAAAGGAGGCAAGAACATACAGTGGGGTAAAGATAGTCTATTCAATAAATAATGTTGAAAAAAATTGAACAGGTGCATGCCAAAAAATGAAACTAGACCACCTTCTTGCACCATACACAAGAATAAACTCAAAATGGAATAAACACTTGAAGGTAGAATTAGAAACCATAAAGATTCTAGAAGAAAACATAAGGAGTAAAATCTCAGACATTTCTTGTAGCAATATTTTTTCTGATATATCTGTTCAGGCAGGAGAAACAACAGAAAAAATAAGTGGGATTACATCAAACTAAAAAGGTTTTGCACAGCAAAGGAATTTATCAACAAAAATGAAAAGACAACCTGCTGAATGGGAGAAGATAATTGCCAATGATACATGCAATAAGGAGTTAATATCCAAAAGGTTTAAAGAACTCATACAACTCAACATCAAAAAATAAACAATTCAGTTAAAAAATGGGCAGAGGACCTGAATAGACACTTCTCCAAAGAGGACATACAGAAGGCCAATAGACATATGAAAAGATGCTTAATGTTACTAATTATCAGAGATGCAAGTTAAAACCACAATGAGACATCACCTCATGCCTGTCAGAATGGCCATCAATAAATCAACCAACAACCAGTGCTGGCTCAGTTGTGGGGAAAAGGGAACCTGAGTGCGCTGTTGGTGGGAAAACAAGATTGGTGCTGTCACTAAGGAAAACAGTATGGGGTTATCTCAAAAGATTAAAAATAGAACTACCTTATGACCCAACAGTTTTACTTCTGGGTATATCCCAAGAAACCCAAAACACTAATTCGAAAAGATACATGCATCCCTGTATTCATTGCAGAGTTGTTTAAAATAGCTATAATATGGAAGCAAACCAAATGCCCATGAATAGACAAGTGAATAAAGAAATTGTAGTACATATATACAATGACATGTTACTTGGCCATAAAAAATGAAATATTACCATTTGCAACAACATGGATAGACTTAGAAGGTATTATGCTAAGTGAAATAAGTCAGACAGACAAAGACAAATACCATATGATCACACTTATACTATGTGGAATCCAAAGAACAAAATAAATGAACAAACAAAACAGAAACAGACTCATAGATACAGAGAACAGACTGATGGTTGCCACTTTGAAGGGGGATTGGGAGGCTGGGTGAAAAGGTGAAGGGATTAATTAATACAATTGGTAGTTATTGTACAAAATAGTCATGGAAATGTAAAGTACAGCAGAGGGCATACAAGCAACAATGTTAGGACAAAGGTCTCCAGGTGTGGGCATTTCCAAGTGTTACTTTTTGCTGAATGTTAAAACATAGCACAGCACTTTGCAGATGCAGCAGTAACAGGATGAGCTGACAGGAACTCAGCTGGATTGCCAACTACATACCCAATGGCTAAGCCTCCCTTCGAGGAGGCAGAGTTAAGGACACAAATCCCCTGTCTCCTTTATTTACTGCAAGTAAATAAAACTACTTTGCAATGACCAGGTCTTGCTTGGTCACCCATTGAGTTCCCAATGAGAACCCATTGAGTTCAGTGACAATAATATTGTAGTAACTATGTGGGGTGCTAGGGAGGTCCTTGAAATATCCAGGGGATCACTGCATAAAATGTATAATTGCCCAAGTACGCTTTATGCCTGAAACTAAAATAAATAATATTGAATGTCAGCTGTAATTAAGAAATAAAATTTAAAAAAAGATCATAGGACACAGAAACAATTTTGTCAGCAGCAACAACAGAAACCAGGAAGAAGGAAACCAAAAATCAGATTTGAATTACTGATTTCTCTTGGTACTAATGGGAGTTAAAATGCAATGTTTTCAGAGTACAGTCTGAAGAAAGGGCTGATAGTAAAGGCAGGAAGTAAGTTTCAGAACGTGAAGGAAACACCTGGGAGAGCAGACATTGCTTCAGGATCCCGGGCCTGTTTGATCTGCCAAGAAGCAAACACCAAAGACACAGCTCCTCCCTTCCCAGGAAACGAAACTGAAAGAAGTGCAGACTCAGCAGCAGAAGATAGAGAGACTAAGAGTTTCTTGCAGGCAGCTCTGCGACCAATGCTCTCCTGTCCCTGCCAGAGCGTCAAGATGGAGCTTAGCAGTACCCCGGCCAGGTATCTGGACAAGTTCATCGAAGACCACCTCCTGCCAGACACGCGTTTCCGCAAGCAGGTCAAACTAGCCATCGATGTCATCTGCAGTTTCCTGAAGGAGCGGTGTTTCCTAGGTGCCTCCCACCCTGTGCGGGTGTCCAAAGTTGTGAAAGGCGGCTCCTCGGGTAAGGGCACGACCCTCAGAGGCCGATCTGATGCTGATCTCGTGGTCTTCCTCAGCAAACTCGGAAGTTTTCAGGAGCAGTTTGATCGCCGAGCAGAGTTCATCCAGGAAATCAGAAGACAGCTGACAGCCTGTCAAAGTGAGAGAGGAGTGCAGTTTGAGATCCGGGGTTCTGCAAGGTGGAACCCCCGCTCACTCAGCTTTGTGCTCAGGTCCCCCGAGATTGACGAGGGGGTGGAGTTTGATGTATTGCCTGCCTTTGATGCCCTGGGTCAGGTGCCAAAAAGCTACAGATCTGACTCCCTGGTCCCCGAGTACTACAGACCTGATCCCCAGATCTACGTCAAGCTCATCCAAGAGTGCAAAAACCTGGGGAAAGAGGGCGAGTTCTCCACCTGCTTCACGGAGCTGCAGCGAGCCTTCCTGAAGCAGCGTCCAACCAAGCTCAAGAGCCTCATCCGCCTGGTCAAGCACTGGTACCAAATGTGCAAAGAGAAGCTGGGGAAGCCCCTGCCCCAGCAGTATGCCCTAGAGCTGCTCACAGTCTACGCTTGGGAGCAGGGAAACAAGGAAACTGTATTCAACACAGCTCAAGGATTTCGGACTGTCTTGGAATTAGTCATGAACTACCAGCAGCTTCTCATCTACTGGACAAAATATTATGACTTTGAAAATCCTGTTATTGGTCAATACCTGAAGATGCAGCTCAAGAAACCCAGGCCTGTGATTCTGGACCCCGCTGACCCTACAGGAAATGTGGCTGGTGGAGACTCATGTAGCTGGCCGCGTCTGGCACAACAGGCTGAAGCGTGGTTGAGTTCACAGTGCTTCAAGAATTGGGATGGGTCTGCAGTGGGCTCCTGGGACATTCAACTTCCAGAAGGAAGTGAAGATGGCTGGACATGTGCCATACTCTGAACACCAGTGCTTCTTAGGGAACAGTGCTCCAGTGTCATCTGAGCCAGCTTCCTCATTCGAAGGGACCGAACCTTGATTCAGAGAGGACAGAGGACTGCCCCAAGCTAGCAGTGAGTAGGACAGACCTACAACTAAAATCCAGGTCTCCTGATCCCACTCTTCCCACTTTTCTGTGCTTCTCTTCTTTCATAGATAGCATTTTCCTTCAGCATCCCCCCCCATCTATTCTCAGACAATATTCTCTGAGACAACAAGAGAAATATAGACAAGAGTGGGATCCCAGCCTTGACGTTCTTCTATGTACCTGGCAGGAGTGTTTTGGCCCAATTTATTACTGCTTACAATAAAAATAATAGCAAAAAAAGTAAATTGTCTGTCTTGAGGAAAACAATACATGTTTCAGAATGCACAGAGAGGAGAGAATTTTCCTCCCCCTGCAGAAACCATGAATTAGCCCTGGCTGGGTGGCTCAGTTGATTGGAGTGTCATCCATATACCAAAAGACTGTCGGTTCAATCCCAGTCAAGGTCAAGGCAAGGTTGCAGATTCAATTCCCAGTCAGGGTGCAGAGGGGAGGTAATGAATCAATGTTTCTCTTTCTCTCTCTCTCTGTCTCTCTCTCTGTCTCTCTCTCTTTCTCCCACCTTCTTCTGTCTAAACAAAATTAATAAAAACATATTCTTGGTGAGGATTAAAAAGAAAGACCCAGCTGGTGTGGTTCAGGGGACTGAGTGCTGGCCTGCTAATCAGAGGGTCACCAGTTACATTCCCAGTCGGGGCACATGCCTGGGCTGTGGGCCAGGCCCCCAGTGGGGGTTGTGCAAGAGGCAACCACACACTGATGCAATGCGATTTCTCTCTCTCTCTCCCTTCCTTCCCCTTTCTCTAAAAATAAATAAATAAAAATCTTAAAAATATTTTTAATAGAAAGAAAGAAAGAAAAGAAAGCAAGAAACCACGAATTGGAGTCTGCAAGAAGAGGCCAAGAATCAGAGAACCTAGATTGTTCTGGCCTCTCCACTGTCACTCCCAGTGTGCCCCTGTGCAGTTTGCATGGGTTTCCTAAGGCTCTTGTTCCTCATGTATAAAAGGGGGATAACAGCCTTTATCCAGCCTATCTGCTAGTCTTATGTTGAAGCTCATGAAAAAACATTTTGTAAAAGAAAAAGGGATATTCAAATGTAATATGTTTATGATTTTTATAGAAGTCACTACTGGTCTGTAAAAGTATCAAGCCAAAATTTGTATGTATCATATTGCTTTTTAAGAAAGAAATTTGATGCAAAATAATTACTTATACAATCTATGCATATGGTTCTATTCTGCAACTGAAACAAAAGGGAAGGCTTCAGGAGCAATGTTTAGATTACACATAACATGCTTGATACTGTTTAATTAAAATCAACCATTTCTAAGTTGAAAATTTTATCCAGAATCCTTTTAGATTTCTCTGTTTTATACCCATCTCCTAGTCCAGTTTTACCAACTTTAAAACCCTCTTTTAACAATCATCTAAACTCTCTTTTGATATAATCTGGCAGTTTCAGCTTCACCAACAGCCATCTACACCTAGATGACAGAGATTTGAAACTTTATTTCAAATCCACTCTTTCCTTCAGTTTTCTCTCCCTCTTCCATTGCAGCTCTCTCCTGGACTTCAAAGCAGCTTTGTGCTTTGCCTTGCAGAAAATCAATGGCTGGGAGATGAAAAGCAGCTCTTGTTTATCTCTTGCCTGCTGAAGGTCATTCTCCTCAGCAGCATCTGTGTGAGATCCGAAGCAGCCAGTTTTTTGCTTGCAGAGGGGAGAAGTAAATTGATTACATATTCAACAGCCACAATGAGGAGAGAGTGATGCCCATTTTTAAAAGATAGGATCACATCACAGCGCAAACATACTAATAAGAATAAGTAGAGTATTGGAGTATTGGTGCTTGGAATATACATTTAGAGTGTTACTGATTGTGACGCCCCCCCTTTTATTTTGGAATGGCTATGTCCAGACTTTTTGTAGCATGCAAAGCTTTATAGGTAGTTGATCACATTCTCTGATAGGTACTTGAGAAGTTATTTGAATTTAGTAGGCTTTAAGGATTATGACTAATAAAGGGCATTGATAAATGACTGTGAGTGGGTATCTATTTCTACAGAAATAGGTAGAAGCATTGGTTTTCTATTGCAGGTATGGCCACAGTTGCTGGCCTCACTTACCCAGTTTGTCCATCAGTCTCCCTGTGAAGGGTGAAGGCGCAGCCTGACCCTGCCCTGTCATAAGCATTGCTTAGCTCTCAGTGTTCTTCATAGTCCAAGGCAATTTCTTGAACAGTTTGGAAGAGAGACCCAAAAACACATACATTCCCCAATGCTGTCAATCCAAAAGTATGTTTTCCTGGGGTCCCATAGTTTATGGCTTGTGTTTCACTGGTAACACTTTGTTCTGCGTCTGTGACGTAGCTAGTGAGTCATGTCAGGCGGTAAAGTTTTGGTAGATTTTTGGGGGGCGGGGGTATTAAATTCAGGGACCTAAAAATCCCTGCCAATCACCCTGCTTGCTCTCCAACAAGCTCCCAAGTAAAATTTACAAACCAAGGATAAGAGCACGTGCAAAACAAGTACCGACTTATGGCTGGGCCAGTGACTGCTGTTCCCTAGTTCAGAGTTTTTGTAAACCTGAGTTAAAACCTGTAGCTTAGACTCAAGGCTTGTGGCATAATCTAAATCCTGGAATCCCATATTCTAGCTTATCACATGGTATGGGAACTAAAACAATAAAGCAGTTAGTTTAAGTATGCGTATAAAGAGATAAGAACAAGAACAACAAAAAAGATGGCCAGGTAAGTAAAGGGGCCTTATTTCAGGTTAACAATTGTACCACTTGCAATGAAAGTAAGGGAAGAGTTAACCCCTTAAAACACAGCAGTACTACTGTATTAGCCACGGTTCTCCAGAGAAATACATATATATGTGTGAGATATATATTATACATAATATATATTTTTTATATATCAATATATTATTATTATAAAGAATTGGCTCACATAATTATGGAGGCTGGCAAGTCCCAAGATCTGCAGAGTGAGGTGGCAAACTCAGTAGAACTGATGTTATAATTCTAGTCTGAAGGCCAGCAAGGTTTGAGACTCAAAAAGAGCTGATGTCTCAGTTCAAGTTCAAAGGCAGGAAAAGACTGATGTCCCATTTCTGAAAGTTATCAAAAATGAAGAAGTCAGCCTTTGTGTTGTATCCAGGCTTTCAGTTGACTAGATCCAGTCCACCCACACTGGGGAGGGTCACCTGCTTTCCTCAGTCCACCAACTCAAATGTTGATTCATCCAGAAACCCTCAGTGACACACCCACAATAGTGCTTTACCAAATATCAGGGCACTCTGTGGCCCAGTCAAGGTGACACATAAAATGAATCATGACACCTGCCCAATAGTAAGTGTGGCCCCAAACCAATGTTCCAGAACCAGGCCTATCAGATTAGCATTCCATCCTTTTGTGGGGTGGAGCAAGGAAGTACAGGCAAAATGCGGAAGGGGCTCCTCTTTCTTAATCCTGTGACTCCCCTCTCTAGGTTTCTTTGAGAGTGATTTCCATTTCCCTCTTCCTCGTAGAAACTAGCACACTGTCAGCACCGAAGTGGGTTTCAATAAATGTTTACTGAATAAACCAAGAGAATCACTGCTCACAACATAAAAAAGGGTCAGTCAGCAATGACTGATTTAGTGCCAGGCACGTGGCTGCACCCTGGGGCAGGCAGTGGATGGTGATCCTAGTGCAGGGTGCCTGTTATAGGGGTGGGCACAAACAAAGGCATTTTAAAAGGGAACAGTAACGAAACTGCATGGCACAGCCTGCAAACGCCCCTGCACTCACAAAAGCTGGGCCTGGCACTGGCTTCCCTGGGAGCCAGGGCTGTCCCCAAGGAAACCGCTTCTCAAGGTGGGGGCTTTTGTGCATTGGGCTTGGACACTTTTCCACTTATCGAATATGTGACTTCAGACAAGTTGTTCTGCCTCCTTCGGCCTCAGTTTCCTTAACTGCTAAACAGGATCGAATCAATGCCTGCTTTGCAGGTTAGGTATGAGGAACAAAGGTGAAAATGGTTAGAAGACATACAGTACTTAGCACAGAGCATGCATAACAGTAAAGGTAGCTATTTTTATACTTTTCATTGTTAACCTACAAGAGGATAGCTTTTCACCTTATTATTAGTTCACCCTTGAGACACTGTAAACTCACAGTGTCTCCCTATTAAGGTCTTTTTTCCACCCATTAGTAGGGAATTAACTAGCCAAGGCAGAAAAGTGCTCAGGCTAGCGGTGGGCATGATGAAAGGCTAGAGAGGAAGAAGGAAACAGGGCCCTTCCATTTAAAAGCTTGTCCTGACAGCAGGCCCACAGGTAGGGCTGGGAGTGTTCAAGGGCCATGAGCTGAGCACTGTGAAATTTAGTGCAATTCTTGCTGATCTTTTGGGAAATGGCACCTATTTGCCAGGGCTCTTTGCCAGACATCCTGACAGCTACCATGCATTTGCCTGCTGAAAGAAAGACACAGCAGTGGCCAGCTGCTGCTGCCCCACTGAATTTCTGCCTTAATAAGCTGCTCAACCACCTCTGACTTCTTAATTTTCAAAGACCCTATTTAAGGTCCGTTATAAAAAGCAGCAAGCTGAAATTCCCTTCTAGGCTCTGCCTGTCGCCAACATGTTCAATTGCCTTTGTCCCTCCCATGCATCCACTTCCTAAAGAGCACAGAAGTGTGTTCTGGTGCAGGTGGTGATGACGTGTCTCCCCGGGCACCTCAGTGGGGGAATTCGATCTGGACACACCGATTCTGATGCCACTGAGCACAAAGGTGACATGATAAGCCTTTCCTTTGCTGCTTAATTATTGATATTAGTAATAAGTTATTATTTTAACTCTCTGAGAATTCATGGGTTCAGGTAAGCAGGAAGAAACTTAAATTCACAACAGAGTTGCTCCCTTTCTGTTTCTTTTCTAAAAGTAGCCTGTAGCTTACTCAAAAGATTAAAAGTGGACCTTCCTCATGGCCTGGTGATCCACTTCTGGGGATTTAGCCCAAGGAACTGAAAACAATAATCCAAAAGAATATGTGTACCCCTATGGTCATTGCAGCATTATTTACAATCGCCTAGCTAGGGAGGCAATCCCAGTGCCCATCGACAGATGAGTTGGATTAAAAAAGCTGTGGAATGCTACTTGGATGTAAAAAAGAAAAAACCTTACCATTTGTGACAGCATGGATGGACCTAGAGAGTATATTACTCAGTGAAATAAGTCAGTCAGAGAGACAAGTGCCATATGATTTCACTTATATGTGGACTCTGAAGAACAAAATAAACAAACAAAATTAAAATGGACAATAGATACAAAGAGAGAACGGGTGGCTACCACAGGGGAGGGGAGTTTGGGGCCTTGGGTGAAAGAGAAGAAGGGATTAAGAGGCACAAATTGGTAGTTACATATGGTCACAGGAAGTGAATGAAGCACAGGGAATATAGCCAACAATATTACGACAACTATGTGTGGTGCTCAGTGGGGCACTAGAAATATCAGAGCGAGCACTCTGGAAAGTGTGTGATTGTCTCACCACTGGGCTGTACACTGTAAACTAATACATAATAAAAAATAAAATAAAATAAAATAGAGCAAAAAATAAGTAAAAAGAAAAAAATAAAAGTAGCCTAAGTACTTAACAACAACAAAAAAACCCCAGCACATTATGTAATTCCTTAGAATATGTTTTATATCAGGACTTTTAATTTTAAAAACTACCTTAAACATGTCTCTTATTACAAGCACTTATACCAAATAAAGCTGGAGTTAAAATTTAGTAGGTTATGTTATCTTTATTTTTATTGTTGTCTTATCTTCTTTTCTAAAGAATACCTACTGACTGACCCTATAGGAACTTTGCTTCCCCAAGAATACTCTTCTGTGTGTTGAAATGCCTTCCTAACAGTGGAAGAGGAGCCGCTGCACATCTTGCATCTGCAGACCCACCCTGGGGTGGCAGGCGGAGCAGCCTGAGGCACTGCAAAGGTCGTGTGCAGCACAGCCAGGAGGAGGGCACTTTGGCTCTCTCCTTCCTGGCTGTACGATCTAAGACATTCATTTGAATCACGCTGGACCTCAGTTTCTGTTATCAGTAAAGTGGGTTTAATAATTATGTGTGCTTCACAGGGTTACAGTGAAGACAAATGAGATAGTAGTAATTTAATAAAGTACCTGGCACACAGGAAAGACTCAGTACGTAGGGTAGCTAGCATTGCTAATAATGTAAGATGCCCCGTGCCCAAGTGGGTGTATGCTTTTTCTACATCCTCCCACCATTGAAATGCAAGCAATGGTGAAATTGGGCAAGCAAGATTTTTGGCTGGTAGAGGTAGCTTGCTTTGTTCATGGTGTCTATGGGCCAAGGACGGGATAGGGAATACAAAGAAGATGGAAAAACAGCCAGCAATGCCCTGGAGGAATTAGAACATGGCCAGGCAGAAGCAAGTGTCAGTACAGCCGGTATAGAGAACACTAGCTGGGTTTTCTGGGACGGCAGGGAGACCCTTTCACTGAAGCCTAATGAGGGGTAGAAGTTTTATTCCAGTGGGTAGAATAGGAGGGCATTGCAGGTAGAAGAAAAAGGATCCCTAGCAGCTCGGAGATGAGGGAATGTGGGAGCCCGTGGGAGGTCAAATGGGGGAAGCAGTGGGGAATGCAGGAGGGGAAATCTGCCTGCTTCTACTACTTCCCAGGCTTGTGCAAGAGCACAGATGAAGGCACTGTGTGCAGACCAAAACCCAGCATCTGGATTCCTGGACTGGGGTTACAAGCTCAAGTTGGGCACATCCCCCTGATCCCAAGGCATGGCCAGAAGAGGACTGGGGCTGTGTAGGGTATGGACTGTAGTATGGAGTAAAACCCAGAGCAGGTGGCATTGAAGAATTCTGAACACCAGCATGATCTGATCAATGGTAAATGTTAGGCACGCCACTCTTACAGCACAGAAGAGGGTTGAGTGGAGGAGGAAAGACTTGGGGGCAGGGAGCCCACTAAGGTTCTATCATTGTGGGGGAGGGGCATGGAGAAGGGAATGCGGAGCGTGCGGGGAGCTCGTGTCTGAGCAAGAGAAAGAATAACAGGGATGGAAATGGAAGGACAGAGACAGAACATCTGAAGGATGTAGAGTCAACAGGACTTAGTGCTTTTTTAAATGACTGTGTATGGGAGTGAAGGGACACAAAGGAAGACAGAGATGTCTTAGTTGGAGGGGTTTAGAGGAGACTGGGTTTAGCTCTGGACTTGAGCTGCCTGCAGAAGCCAAAATGGAGTCGTTTGAAGGGAGTTGAATATGTGAGCTGAGGGCTCGGTAGCAACCTGGAGTGGACGTGCAGGCTTGGATGCTCCGTGTGGCGGACTGGCCTCCTCCCAATGGAGGCTGGCTTCCAGAAAGAAGCATTTCAAGTGGCCAGGGCCTTCTGGGAGCCACCTTGACAATGAGGACCAGGACCACATGAATGGCAGGGCAGAGACATGGAAGGATGAAGCCTCCCAACCCTAAATGCCCACCACTGAGGGTCTTGTGGCAACAGAAATAAATGTCTCCTTTACTCAACCGTTGTTTTGGTTTCTTCAGTCCTTCTGTAATATTCAGCCAAACCTAAACCTAATCTTTGTACAACCAGTGAATAAGAAGCAAGCAGAACTTGTGGCTTTACTCTAGCAAAGAAAAGCAGTGAGGCTCCATCAGTGTTTCTCATTGCTACAGACAAATGTCCCCTTGTTGTGCATACACTTGACTCTGAACAACATGGGTTTGAACTGCATGGGTCCACTTATGTTATATAACACATATAACACAAAATGCATGTCAATTGATTGTTTATGTTGTCAGTGAGGCTTTCAGGTAATAGTAAGCTATCAATAGTTAAGATTCAGGGAGTCAAATTCATATATGGATTTTCTGTTGCATGGGGAGTCAATACCCCTAACCCCATATTGTGTGAGGGTCATTTATATTTTGTAACACCTATTTTACTCACCTGAAATTAAAATGAGAGGTATTATTGCATCAATAATTAAACATACACACTATATATGTGTGTATGTATGTATGTATATATGTATATATAGGCTTAACTAGCATAAAAATGGTAAATAAGAGTAAAGCAGCTCATAATAAAATATCATATATTTCAACACATAAACGCTGAAGCAGGACCACATTAGAAGACCTGAAGCTTGTCAGGTGCTTGCACCTACATATAATAAATAAGCTTGGGTTTCAGAAAGGTAAAAGTACATAGCACTTACATGAACATCACACAGAACACTGCGAAGGCACGTGGGGGCGAGTTGCAGACTGCCCCACACATGAAGGACATCAGACATTTCTGTCCATCAGTTGTCACAACCAGAACTGCCCCAGAGATTTCCAAAATGGGGCCGCTGGTAGCCACTCCTGTTTGAGAACCTATGCTCTAAGCTAGTCAGGAACACCTAGGCTCCCTCCTTAGCACAAAGCACCCAAGGGTGCTGCCTCGACTATGCTCACTGCCTTCCTGCCTGCCTGCCACTGAGGGCCCTTGCTTTCCTCTTCTCCTCCTTTAACATCCAGAGCAGCGGTAGTGAAGGCTCTCACAGTCAGGGGTGCCAGATTTAGCAAATAAAAATACAGAATGCCCAGGTAAATTTGAATTTCAGATAAATGACAAATAATTGTCTTAGTATAAGTATATTCCAAAAAATGCATGGGACATATGATGCTAAAAATTTATTTGTTTTCCCGAAAATTGAATTTAATCAGACATCCTGTATTTTACCTATCAGTCTTACTTCCAGTGCACCTTATGGCTGGGTCTCAGGCTAATCTGCCCTAAAGGGAACTGACCCAGGTCAGAGACTGTAAGAACTAGGTACATACTACAGTAAGCCCCAAAGGGAATTCCATGGAGCATTACTTCTACAAAATGCTCGAGGGTAAAAAAAAAAAAAAAAGGCTATCATACCTCTTCTTGGAGATTCAGAGTACACATCTCATACTAAAGCTTAAAGAGGTCTTACCACAAAGGTATCCATTTAAGGACTAACCTGGTATTTCACAACCTTGTTTCCCTAGCATCTCCCAGCTCAAGGCAGCTCTAATGCCAGAGCCCTAGGTAGCCCCAGGGGGCCACACTCCAGCTACGTGCTCACACTGATGTGCTGGGCCTCATTTCTGGAAAGGAGGAGTTGAATGAGATTAACTTCAAGATTCCTAGAGTTCGTCAAAGCTGGACAATCCAGCTTTCACACACTTCTTTTCCCAGAGCTCTGCTCTTGTCCCATTGTTGCCAAGTCACCTCCAGCCAAACTCAAAAGTTGGAAGAAAGCAAAAGATTAAACTTCGCCCTGTGGACGAGCTGTCTCCAGCAACCTGGCTTCCCCATCCAAACTTCAGCTGCGATCCATCTCAGGCCCAGCAGGTGCCATGGTGTTGATCTCTGTGACTCACGGGGACGCACGGGAAACCCAAATCTAACAGCAGTAATTCAACAGCTAGCAAATGCCAGATATAATTTGAGCTTCCCCCATAACCTGATGAATGATGAATGTATGAGAGCAAAGGAATGTTCACCTATGACAGAAGACCTTTAGCACATTACTGGAATCTCTCATTTGCAGCAAGTTGACTTCCATCTGGAAGGTAACTTGGTTTGTGTGTTCTCACAACACATTTTCCACAGAAATGTTTGACATGGTTCAGGCTCACTCGAAGACCCCTGGATCCCAGCCCACTTGATACAAGATGAAACTATAGGTGTACCTTGTTTCACTGCACTTCACAGATATTGTGGTTTTACAATTAGAGGCAATATCCTCCACCAGCAAAAAGATTACAACCCACTTTATTGTGACACTCTGCTATGGTGGTCTGGAACCAAACCTCAACCTCTGCCTGTAGTTCCTCTCCGCGGTGCACAGCTTCTCTTATCTCACCTTCCAGAACTCTGGTCCAGCAGTAACTTATCAGTTAACCAAGGAGGGAAAAAAATGTGCTATCTGCATGTAGAATGATTTCTGTCATCAGAGGGAGAAGGCCACACAATTGTTCTTTAGCACTGAAGGGAGCCTCACTCCCGGAGTGGCGTTGGTCAGCAATTCATATACAAGGAATGTGCAGATTGGAAGTTCCTAAATCAAATCCTAAGTTGCCACAATGCACACAAGTAATGCCTGTTTTTAAAGCGAACCTTTAAAAGTATTGTCTCATTTTCTGTGATTGTAATGGAAGTGCCAGCTTGAACCTAAAGTGGGTCCTCTGCTGGGATACGCACACATCTAGGCACGCCCATCCTGTCTGGACAGGGGACCTGGGGCAGCGCAGTGCCGATCTAGACAAGGGCTCTTGAAAAGTGGTCCCCAGACCAGCAGCATCAGCATCCCCTGGGAACATGGTAGAAATGTAAAGCCTTGAGGCCCACTGCAAATGTACCTAATCGGACTTACTGAAACCTTCTGTGTTTGAACAAAGCCTTCATGTGACTATGACAAGCATTAAAGTTTGAGAAGCACTGGTCTAGAACAGGTCTGAACAAAAATTCAGAACTGGCCTGAATTTTTATCTGGACTGCAAGAAAAGAGTGGGCTCCAAGCAGTCACGAAAGAAATGTTCTTATGAAGTTATGCACGACCTGACAGCTTGATCCTGCCTACTGAGGAGGCAAAAGTGACAGAATGAGGGGGACAGGTAGCCTCTGCCCAGTGAGAGCTCCTGAAGTGCAGCACCTCCTCAGTACCTTGCTGATCTGGCCATAGGAAGAAGGTGACCCTCCTGGTGTGAACAGCTGGACTGTCAAGGGGACTGCTGGAGCTGATCAGAGGTGAGGAGAAGCACAGCCACCCTCAGGGGTCTTCTCCCTCCCCAGCCAGGGAGCCCTGAACAGAAGAGCATAAAAGGGATGTTCCAGAGGTTGCATGAAGCCCCCCTGGATATCCAAAAGTGAGTGAGAATTCAATGGAGCACGAGTCTCCGGGCCATGAAGCTGGGGGAAAAGGCTGTGATGTTTAGATTATTACCATTAACTTAATCCTGTTAGGCGAGTGAGGTCCGGGGGAGCATGCATTACAGGAGGAATGGGAATTCATTCTTAGTGCAGGATTTAGCTCGTAGAAAACTTTCATGCCTTAATCTCTCTCTGTGGTATAAACGCTAAGGAGAGAAAAATCTTGGCCTGGATTTAAACACACAAAGGGGCCATCCTTCCCCTTACGCCCCGCCTCCAGCACACACATTCACACACGCTCACACACACACACACACAAACACACACACACACACGTGGTTCTGGACGGCACAGGGCGGTGGGTAATTACCGAGGGTTTCCTGGCTGACAATGAAAGTCTGCCTGCTTGGACATCAGTCAGATCCACAGCTTCCCCTGACAATTACCCCATCAACTTCAGCCCCCGTAAAATAAATGAGCCATTCAAAGGTTTCTGGAAGCTTCAGTTCAAGCAATGTCTCCTGGGATACAGTGGTTTGGCAATTGGGGTCGCCTAGGCTCTCGCAAAAAGGGTGTCACATTTCTGACCACTTTTCCTGTGGTCAGACTTACTCCTCCTTCTTTGAAGGTCGTTAACTTTTAAAATGTTGGCCTCTCCCTTTTTTCCCCTACTTGTTTGCCCTCTTATAACTTAAAGGCAGTGAAGCCCAAAAGTCACGGAAATTGTGAACTGCGCCCTTCAGTTTCACTGAAGGAAAGAGCTGGCGAGGCCTTTGGCTGGGGCTGCCGGGAGACTCGCAGCCGACTTGTGTGGCAGAGCCTGGCTGGAGCCCCCACCAAACCTCAGCTCCTCTTAGGGAGCTGCCCCCTTCCCAGGATGTCAGCTTAATGTTGAATACTGCTACTTTTTAAGCTATGGGTCTCTGGGAATTTCATTCTCCAGAACGTTTTTCTAGAAAATTAACTTTGAGGAGTATCATGTTTTCACTAATTCACCCCAGACACCCTTAACTTGGAAGTGAAATCTCCAGGCATTCTGTCAACACTGGTTGCTAGTGAGGGTATCACCTCCCCCAGGGCAGCGAGAGATCAGACCCACAGAAAGAGACAAAGATACTAACATTCTTGGCAATGGCTCCATGCCCACTATTTCATGTCCCATGTGGCTTTGTGCCACTGGGTCCTGTAATACAAGCCTCATCTTGCCTGCTATCTTTCCTTATCAGCATTTAACTGAACTTCCTACACCAGGTAGCAGGAAAGTCAAAACACAAATCTTTTCTAGGCCTGTCAGCCCAAAGGACCTACCTCATTCCAGAGGGCCCTCTCCAACTGCCCACCTCCCAGAAAACCCAAAGCAAAAATTCTCTCTGTCATCTGCCCTTCAGTCGTTGCAGTGAGGGGAACTTAATGCTGGAAAAGAGACTCAAGGAAATGGTGGCAGAGGGAGAGAGTAAGTGAGCACCGAGTTGCAAACGCCACAGTGAACTTCTGAAGACGCCAGAGCTACAGTGTCCAGCGAAGGCCACCCCGGTGGACGTGACCACCGCCCAGTGTGTATCGGAGACTCACCAGAGCCCCGCCCCCAAGCCAGCCGGCAGAGTGCGTGTGCTCTCCCGGTCCCTCCATGTCTGCACAGAATGCTTTAGTTCTGCCGTGGAAATAAATTGCTAAACTGGGATCAGGTGACTGCTGTCGAAGCCAAAACAGAGTTGGTAACAATGGCTTCTTTGGTGTTCTGGAAAGGCAAGGCTCCTGCACACTCCCCCGCATCCCTTTGTGAGGGACGCAGCTCCGTCTTCCCCGTTTCCCCTTCCTCCTGCCCTGGTACTCTCTGATAAACAAACCAACCGGTGTCATCCGTTTCACCTGGAATGAGCCCTCTTATCCTCCCGTATCGATGTCACTGACATTCGATTCTCAGGTACAGCGATAGATGATAAACAACTTTGCCTTTTACAGAGGATCTAAGAAGAAAGGATCATAAGAATAAGCGGGCTCATTGTTGACAGAGAGGCGGCCTATTCACCAGGACGCTTCTCCTTCCCGACAAAGGCCTCACTAATCTGGCAGAGCGCAGTGATAGAAGGGCCTGGTGGCCCACGAGGGGAGCTAGGTATCCTCCAATTCGAGAGACTTTATTTAAATTGGCTGAGGTGCTGCCCCTCCGTTGAAAGGTTTTCTGGCCTGGTGTCAATAGTAGTAATGTTAATTAATGGGCCAGGTTCCCTTTCCATGTTTCTCCTCCTAATCAACCTTAATCATATTTTACTCATTCATGATCTCATATAACCGAGTGGTGAAATAGACAACATCCCCTTTGTTTTCAGACTAATAGTGGAAATAGTTATCAAGTAATAGATATTTCCAGTTATGGCTTCCCTCACCCCATCTGTTGGAAATCAGTCCAGTCTCTCCCTGGGACCAAAATCTTGCCCTCATAAAGAAGTGTGCCCTGGGCCCAAGAGATGCCATGGTTCCTATCCTCTGAACTAACTGTTGGACCAGGGGGTCTTGTCGGGTCAGAGGAAGGACCTGGGCTCCAGCATTAGCCAGCGGGTCTCTCCACGCACTGACTCTGTGACTTAGGGCAAGTCAGTAGACCTCTTCGAAAGGTAGTTTCCCCACCCACAAAATAGAGACAATAACCCCATCTTGTGAAGATTTAATAACCTGATTTAGGATGAATATCAGACACTCACCATTCATTATACTTCCTAGACCTTAATTCTGCTCTCTGTACTCTTCCCTGTTTCACATTTTAAATTCAGTTTTGTCAACGAGCACTGAACAGGCAGGACAGCTATGTGCTTAGAAACGTTTTTCACACAACCCCTCAGGTTAGGGGAGAGGATGGCTGAAGACACCTGCCCCTCCCCAAATTGAATTCTTTTCTTGTCCATTTGCTATCAGCTGATTCCTGAGTATACACTTCCAAACGAAACCTATCATTTAAAAGCCAGCCTCAGTATATCCAATAGTCTCTTTGACATCTCAAATGACCGTCTAATTGGCATCTCAAACTTAAATATCCAATGAAGAAGCTTTCGGTCTCCCCTGTTAAACCTGCTCCTCACACGGCGTTCCCATATCTGTTAGTGGCAGCCATATCCCTCATTGCTCGGTTCTAAAATCTCACACTCATTCTGGCTGCCTGTCTTTCTCTCACACCACACAGGCAGTCCATCAGCAAGTACTTCTGGCTCTCCTTTCACAGTATTCCAGAGTCTAATGACCTCTCACACCCCGACTGCCCCCGTGGTATTTCAGCCACCTCCATCCTGTCGCCGGATGGGCACCTCCTAGCAGGTCTTTCTGCTTTCACACCCTGCAGTCTGCTGTCCACACCACAGCCAGAGGAGTCCTGCTAAAGTCTGAGCCACATCGTGGCACTCCAAATGACTGTCCTCCTCACTCACAGTAAAAGCCAAATCGCCCTCAATGTCCTATTTCACGTGGCCCCTCAGTGTGGCTCATTCTGCTCCAGCTGACGCTAATGTTCTAGCAGTTTCTCCAAGCTCACCAGATACGCTCGCGTCTCAGAACCCTTGCACATCCGATTTCATCTCCCTGCAATATTTACATGCCTATTTACAAATACCTCCACACCTCACTTCTTCACCTCCTTTACATTCAAACACTGACTTTTTATTCAGACCTTCCCTATACATTCCATTTAAAATTGTAAACTCTCCCCCATTCTGAAGCCCTTCTCATACCCTTCCCTACTTCATTTTCTTTTTAGACAGCCTTCATTACCATGTGAGGACTATATATTTGGTTTGTCTATCTGTCTCTTCCCATTAGAATGTTAGCTTCATGGAGCAAGAATATTTTGTTCAATCCTATGTCACCATTACATATTTGGCATTTGGTAAAAATGTTTTAAACAAATGACTTCATGAATGAAACCCCCATGATTTCTTCCTTTTTCACTCCATATACCTTTTTCTCGTCCCATGTTCTAATTCCCCACCAGGCTTCTGCTTCTGGCCGAAGTGGAATAACAAGATCCTGATTTATCCTTACATCTTATAATAGGTTGGATACCATCCACCAAAGATATCAAGTCCTAAATCTTGGACTAGCAAACAGGACCTCACTTAGAAAAAGGGCTCTTGCCAACGTAATTAGGTTGATGATTTTGAGATGAGGAGATTGCCTTGGATTCTCTGGAGGGGCCAAAATGTCACAAGTATCCTTAAAAGGGAGAAGAAAAAGGAGTTAACAGAGTCACACAGAGGAAAAGACTATAGGGAGATACTGAAGTGATGTGGCCACAGACCGGCGGTGCTACCTCAAAGGCCACCAGAAGCTGGAAGAGGTGGGTTTGGATCCTCCAGCAGATGCATCAGGGGGAGTGGGGTCGGGCAGACAACTGGACTTCAGAGCCTGGCTTCCAGAATGGTAGGAAAACACACTGCTGTTGTTTTGAGTTGTTTCAAGCCACCCCGTTTGTGGTGATTTGTTACAGCAGCCCTAAGAAACTAATACACACCTCAAACAACTAAACAACTGGACAAAATAGGTGAAAAAATGGTTTTCAGATATTGATTGACAGACAAGGCAGGACACTGATCACAGACAGAAGGGAAAAAAATCACCCCAAAGTACTTCCTAAAGAGCATCCAGGCTGCAACACAGGGAGAAGAAACAGACAGTCCATGGTCTCCCTGAGTTGCAGAGACAGAATATTCACAGGGCAGAAAACAAGAGAGGGCCCCACACAGAGAGAACTCAGCCGAGCCTTCAGCTGAGTACTGATCAGCACATACCAGAACACTGCAAGAGGCCGGGAGGGGAAAGCACCGGAAAGAAGCAGGTGGCACAATCCCCAGAGCTCATAAGGGCCGGTGGACAAACCTCATAACAAGTGGGGCCTCGAGCAGAGTACTCAGAAAGTTGTCACTTCAGTCATAGAGCCAAATGGTCCTGAGAAGAAATAATTTCCCCTAATTAAGTGTTCTCTTCAGTAAGTGATTATAGAGAAAGTGAGGGTGAAAATTTCTTCTCTCAGGTGGCCGAGAAGGTGGAGGGGCCGCTGCAGCCGCATGGGGAGCCATGCCCTAGGCTCTGTGCCCTGTGCGGCTCTGCTGGGCGTGCGCTCAGGGAGGAGCCATGGTCCTCAGGGCCAAAGGAAATGCAACCATGAGAAAAGATTTGAAAGCTTGGGAAACACTGCTGTTGCCCCATCGAGGGATGCTCTAGAAGCCCAGACAAACCCTCTTCTTAATGCAACCATGAGAAAAGATTTGAAAGCTTGGGAAACACTGCTGTTGCCCCATCGAGGGATGCTCTAGAAGCCCAGACAAACCCTCTTCTTTTATAAAACTGCCCTTTGTGAAAATGCATGCTGGCTGGGATGGAGCACCAATGTCCTAACCGGATATGGGGCTGGATGGGACTTGAACCACTTCGGAGCATTATGGCAAGACCTTCCAGTATACACGTGGCTGTCCTGGGGCCAGTGGAGCCACATGACAGTCACACATCTTATGAAAAGGGGTGGAGTCCCTGCAGAACTCAAGGATCAGCCTAGAAAGGAAAAGAAATTGGGAAGCTCCGACCACAACCAGAAATTGTGAAATCAGACATTATCTTGTCATGTGATCTCCATGGTCAGACATTGGATAATCTAAGTCTGCTCTGACATGAATGCTGGACCAGCACACAGCAACCATCTGAACCAACAGAATCCCAGGATTCACTTTTATATCAAAGAGTTCTTCTCAGCCTCCAGAAATCCAAACTCAAACTGGAAAGCACAGTTCACAGCACGAACACAGAACTAGCTCTGGAATCACAGGACATAGGAACCCTGACTCACTTACCTGCATGTGTCTCAGTCCTAGAGCTTTAGACGAAGGCCTAAAGTCCTGGACCTAGAAACGTTTGATGCGCAGCACAGACAGGTCTAAACCCCTGGGAGACAACTACCCCTTCTCTGCCTCTGGGACATATTCGGAAACACTTTGGCTTTCTTGTGAGTGCTGATTCGTCTGACACAGAAACAAAGAAGGAATCACCACTGCCAGACACATCTGCTCTAGAAAGCAAGGTTCAATGGACACAAACACAATGAGTGCTGGTTGTGCAAACTTGGGGAGTTTGTTCTTCACCATCAGTAAAACCCCAGCAATGGATGACTCCCTTTTGTCCAACTTTATCTCGAACATGCTGGCATCTCAGTTCTCTAGAAGCTCAGACATGTGCGGATTACCTGCAGTTCTAGCTTCTAAATGTCAAGGTCACCTATGTGATGACATTTACAATTTTCCCCTAAAATTGAAAAATAGAGAACAGGGCCAACATGGTTATCTATATTGAACATAGTTGATTTATGGTTGCTTTGATTCTTTGTGGTTCTTTGCCTTTTGTGCTTGTAAACATGAAAGTTGTATGTAAATGTGTGTTCTGAAGTGTAAGATGCATATTTTAAAAGGTTTCCAATTGGAATAATTCTGGTATCCAATCACCAGTGCCTGCAAATTTCTATCCCCTAAGACTAAGGAAGCCCTGAGATCCTTAATGACTGCAATAAAAAATGCACAGCACACGCTAAAGGCAGCCACCTAACACTCATTTATTTTAGTTTCTTGTGTGTTATATTATATGAAATGTAGGACAGGAGGACACTCAAGGTGCATCTTGGGTTTTATTCCCAATCTGCACCAATAAGAAGCCAAAACACAGTCTCTCAAGCAACCCTCCCCTGGGGACACTGGTTAATGTTTCTCTAGAAACAATCACCTTCATTTCAGAAACACACAGGCTTTCTAGTCTACACCAGCTCCCACCTGTTCACTTTGTTCACAAGCAACTGGTTATCGCAGAGGAAAATCTTCCCTGCAGTGCTCCGGGGCTTTCTCAGAGTTTGAGCCGGATTATCTGAGGTCTCCGGAAAGAGGCCGTTCTTGGTTATAGTAAAACCTGAGTGTCCAAAGGTCTTGAATTTAGAGATAAATTAGACACCTAACAGAGGCTCTTTGAGAAAGCTTTTCTCTTTGGCAGTCCATTAGAAAATAATTTTATTAACGATTTACTCTACAGGCCACTGTTTGTTCAGAAGGACATAAATTGTTTTACATGTTTTATATACAGAAACTTGGATAGAACACAAATGTAAAATTAACAAATAATTATAAAACAAATACCCCTGTAACATCTCCCAGGTCAAGTCACAGAACATTGCTAGACCCCAGAAGTTCTGGTGTGTTCTTTCCCTCCCCACTATTCTGACATTTATGATAATTACTTCTTTGGTTTTTGTTATATCCCCACTGCCTATGTATTTAGACATCCCTAAAATCATAATTTAGTTTCATTTAGTTTTGAACTCTATATAAATGCAAGCACACAATATGTATTATTTTGAATTTACTTCTTTTGTACATTGTATTTAAAAAATTTACATTGCTGCTTAAAACTATATTTTTTTTCTGTAAACATTTGGGTTGGTTCCAGCCTTGCATAATTATAAACACTACTGCTTTGAACATTCTCATATATATATGTTCTAGGCATGAAATTCACTAGAAGGGGGACTGCTGGGATACATGCAAAATATATCTTCACCTCTACCATACAGTCCATTTTCCAGAGGAATTTGTACCAATCTACACTTCCCATGGCTGTGGCTGAGGGCACCATGGCTCTGCAGCCTCCCAACCATGCTATGTAGCACCTTTCCAGCCTCAGATTTGATTTTCCCAAAAGCTTCCACCTTAACTTTTAATGAAACAAGACTGTGAAGCTTCATGTGATATCCTCACTGCATACCCTCTCTGCATAGCCTAAAAGAACAAACACCTGCATTAGTGCCATTGCCTCTTTTCATACAAGTGACAGAATCGCCCAGAGTCTGATTTCATTTAATGTAGTTCCAAGGTTCTTCACAGTATACTTCACTTAGTTCAAATTTCTCTGTTAGAAAGTTATTCCCAGAGCTGACTATTGTCCTCCCCTACTAATTGAATACATGTAGAGAATCAGGGTTCAGGAGAAATTGTTCTGAAGCATCATAAAGCCGCGTCAAGAGGAAGGCCACCCGCCAAGAGAGCAGAAGTGGAAGCAGAAACAAGCTATGGTACCACCAGTCCTTGCACGGTGAACTCAATCTGATCACTTCACTATCATGAAATTCTAGGTTTTCCCTTTCAGATGGACAAAAAAGTAATAGAACTGCTAGTGAAGAAAGCTAGAAATACTCAGAAAACTACTAACATCTGTTGCTTTCACTTGTGAGGACTTGCTCTGCCTGCCACTCACCTACTCCGAAGAGGAGGAGGAGAGCATCCTTTGTAGAACTGTTCAGGCTTCAGTCAGAGTGCAATCACGTTCTTCAGACAATCACACCTAAGATACTGTGGGTGAGAGTCAAGAAATCACTGGAGAGTTAATAGGAAGCATTCATTTGAAGCTGGAAATGCAGATAGAAAAATAAGCGTATCTCAAGTGTCCTAAAATAGGAAATTATGATTGTTCATTGAGTACATACAAATTGCTGGGCGCTCTATTAAGCTATTCATATACATTATCATACTTTGCCTTCCCAACAATCTGAGACCTGAATACTCTTTCCTCCCCCTGTTTCTTCACACCCCTTCCAACTGGATCACTCCTACTCATGGTTCAGTGTTCATCTTAAAAGTTTCTCTTCCAGGGAGCCTCCTCTGAACCCCCAAGCCCAGGCTGACTCTAACTCCCATGCGTTCCCATTGGCCTTGTACTTCTCCATCTGAGAACTTCAAGTACAATATTGTGATCTTTTTTTTTTTTTTGGTCTCTGTTTCTCTACCAGATTGTAATTTCTGAGATAATGGAGACTATTATGTTTAAGGTTGTAACTCAGCATTATCTCAGCATACATGGTCCCAAGTGAAGGCCGAAAAGCGTATGTGGAATACATGAATGAGTATCCCCTTTTTAGAGAGAAAGTGAAAACTAAGGCCAGGTTGGAGTCCTGGTCGGCCTGCACTCTCAAGCCTGGGTCCATATCCGGCACTGGGTCCTGTTTCCCAGGAAGCACCTTCTCCCGCTGTGACAGGCAGGGTGCTGGGCTGGGCACTTTTCACATCGTGGCTCTCCTAACCCCCACACTGACTCTGGAACACAGCTCTCCCCCACCACCTTTTTACAAATGAGGAAACTGAGGCATGAGGGATTTAAATAATACCTTTGATACCATTCAGTCTGCTGCCAGGAGGTGAACTTCATAAGCGGCCCCACCATCCCCTCCTCCATGCCACCTCCAGCATGTCTCTCTGGTGGTGGTTGCACCAAGTTTGGCTTTTGGAAAGAGACCAGTGTTTGTGCAGTGGAGGGAGGACGTGCTTCAGAATAGTGGCTGGATTTACCCTCAAATTCTTTTTTTCCCATTTACTAATAACTCTTAGATCAAATACATCAACTGAGCAATCTTCTACTTAACAATAGATCAGAAACATGATGGACTCAGACTGGGGCTCTCCAGTCAGCTGGTCTGCCCGGAACACAACCCTACGCCTCCACAGCTGTGTAACCTGGGCGTGCTCCTCGACCTCCCAAGGCTGCTGTTCCTTCCTAGTTTCCAACTGAGGATGACAATGGCACATGTGTCCTGGGGTTGTGTGAGGCCTGAATGAAGTAATACACATGAAGCCGAAACACAGTGCCTGAAGCACACTTGGGTTCATTAAATGTGGGTGGAGTCGTTAGGCCGGTTTTGATGCCAGTAACAGAAAACCTTGATTCAACTAGTCTAAACAACGGAAAGTACTAGGTCAAATACTATGACAAAAGCTCAGGTGGCTCCGTAGTTATTTCAGGTTAATTCCTCAAGGGCTTCGTGGCTCCTACCTGTCCAGCCTCCACCATGATCCCTGCTACTTCAGTACTTCCTCACAGAGCTTACACCCCACCCCACCCCTATATTCTGAATAGTTCTGGATGGACCTAGGTCCAGGATTTGACTTTACCACAAGGCCAGAGACATACTTCACCTACACAGGACCCATTATCACTGTAAGACTACACACAGACCAATTGCTGAGGCAGCTGCAGGTCCCGGAGGAGTCCTGCTGCTAGTGGCTCAGCCATCCTTGCCCCCATCACTGAGATCAGGCCCCGGAAAACACTGTATTGCTCTTCCTACCGCCCTTTTCCATCTCCTTCCTTCTAAGATCCTTCTCAGGCCCCACCTGGAAGTTCTGTCCTCCCTGAGAGCGGCCCCTGTACCTTGGGGCAAATGTGAGTTTTCTTCAGGGGCCTGCTCTCCATTTTTCCAGGTGAAAGTAGGTCTGATGAGGGAATGTGAGCATGGGGTTTAGTGGTGCTGCGCCATGGACTCGTGCCTTTTGAAGTAGATTTTATCCAAAAAGCGGTAATGGGAGAAATTCCAGACACAGAAAAATCAGTGGGGTGAACATTTTAGCACTGGTAACTCAGCTTTTTCTGGAGAGTGTCTATTTTTTTTCCCTTTTCTATTGATTTTTAATTCTGGTTTCAAAAGCAAAATCTCAAACCAAAAAATTTAAAGATACAGAGAAACAGAAACAAGCATAAAAATATACACAGTTCCACATTATTTATTTTATTTATATATGCATATATACATATATACATGTTAGTGCTATTTGCTATCCAAATACTTTTTTATTAAAGCAGAAAATCTTACCCTATATCAGTTTGGTGAATGCTTTTCTGATTAAGTAATATAGCATGAATATCTTTTATATTAATTGACATAGGTCTACAAAATAGATTTTAATGGCTGCTGAGTATTCTCCTGCATGGGTGCACCATGCTGTGTTTTAGAAATCCAAAATGGGGGAGAACAGTTTGTCATTACAGACAGCATCTCAGTATATGCTTGGGCAGTTGCATCCTTGGGTTTGTTTCTTAATTCTTTATATAAATGAGTACTTACATTTCCAGCTGACTTTGGGTAAGGAATTTCTTCTCACTGACACCCATTTTGCTAATCTTAAAATGGAAGTGAACCTTACTGCTCAGTTACAGGATTAATACAAAGAAAGGAATATAAAAAGCTACAGAGTATTCTAGAAAGAAGCTGATATTATTATGGTTACTCCTGCTATGTTAGAATACAAATTAAGGTGACAAACCCTGAGGATCACTCTGCTTTGTGTTAACTTTTAACATTAGTGGGATGGCATTCCACTTCATCTGGGTAAGTGGGTTTGCTGTATTTTAAAGGCATCTTTATCCTGTGGTTTCTCTCGTCTTTCCAGTGTCTCAGGTCCAAGAAATCTCCTTTCTAGGCCCAGACTGTGTTCTAAGGCCAGGCTCATGGCTGATGCCCTTTTCCTCCAGAAATCTCAGTGTGTGAGCTGACTGGTGTGCCCTGGACTAATGTTTAACCCAGCACTACAAGCTGTAAGTCATTGTCAGGGCCTGGGGGGATTGATCTGGAATGTAAAGTTTATTTATTTACTGGCTCCCTAACGTGCAGGTTATGTTACAAATGGTGTTATCTTGCCATGCAGGAAATGTGCACACTCTTTGGGGCCAAGGCTTAAGTCAGGGCCATATTATTCTGACCCCCGTGAATGGTGATTTTCCACAGCAGCAAAAAGGCTTTAAAGATACAGTAGCAGCAGAAGTGCTGGCTTTCTGAGCCAGGAGCTAGGGCAGGGCAGAGCAGAGCCTCAAACATTACATTTTGTCTTCACTCCCTGAGCTGCCTCCACACATACGCGCGCGCGCGCGCACACACACACACACACACACACACACACACACACTCCCCAAATCCTTCTCTTTAAGGACCACCTGAAGCCCATCTTTAGGGAAGCTCTCCTGACCTCTTCAACCCTCTCAGATATCCCAGTTTTCTAAATTCTGGCGGCACTTCACAGCCCATGCCCTCTGCATCAGCACTGAACTGTGAGCTGCCCCCTTCACCATTCCGTGTGCACCGGGTTTGTCTCTGTAGACAAACTCCCTGAGCTGAGGGCCAGGCACACTTCTACTTCTACCCCCAGCAAGAGTAAAGCACAGAGGTAGTGCTCAAGCAAATTTTTTGGTGGATTCATCCAGACGGCTTTTCTCTTCTTGCTTAAATGCCATTGAGCCAACATTTGCAAAGGGTCCCCCAGTCCCCTGCTCCAGACAAGGCCTTCATGGCCGAGGGCAATCCCAACCACTTCTAAGTCCCTCTGAGAAAATGCCGTTGAATATTCACTATGCTAACCGTGCACAGTGAGCATGTAAGTGATTAAAACGGAAGCCTTTCCTGAGACCTGTTCTCTCATTTTACAAAGGAAGGTCTGACCCAGAGAAATTAAATCACCTGCTCAGGGTGACACATGTATTTTTTCCAGGCATCAAAATTCCAACCCTGTATGTAAAAAATTGTAAAACTTTTGCATTTCTCAATGATGAGTACTACAGAAAAATACACTGCTCAGTAAAATAGTTATATTTCAATATTCCATCATAATAATAGACTCCAAGCATTTAATTCCTCTAGTTGTATAGAACATTCTAATTCGTTAGAAGCTTGTCAAAAATTATTTTGAATATGGAAATTATGCATAGGGGAAGAAACCATGAAAAAATGTATACATTCACACAGCTTTCTCTGAGTGCCCCCCGCGGTGCTCAATGTGAAGGCCAGAATGACTCCAGTTGAGATCAACACCGTACAGCCGACGACTCTCACTTTGAACGTGCTCCCTGCCTGCAGCGCGGAGAGTGTGCTGGAGCCTGGGAGTGTGCTCAGACCTGCTGTGACAGGTTCGGGTCACAGCTCTGACTGTGAAAAAACATGTGTGTATCAAGGAGAACAAACTATATGTACAACAGCAACAACACAGGCTGGTTTCACAGCTGCAGTGAGTTCTGAATAATGAAAGAGTGTTGTTTTGCAAAAGTGTGTGTTATTGATTCACAATTCCTTTACTGAACACCTAGTCTGAGGGAGGCACGATGTTGGCAGAAGTGGGGGAAGCACAGACAAAGGCACATGGCAGCAGCCGGCCAGGACAGGGTCTGGGTTACAGGGCAGAAAACTGGAACCACAGACACTGGCCTGGCTCACAGAATTCAAAGGCCAAGGGAGAAGTCTGGCCTCGAGTGGGGCTCAGCCACGTCTCCAAGGACCTATATTTTTCCATCCTTCTCTCTATTTCCTGCAGGGTTACGTCTACTGTGAGGCCTCAAAGTTCTTGTGACAGCCTCAGATGTTCCCCTGATGGTGGCAAGCAACTGCCACTGCCACAAGACTGCCACCTTCACACACAGTGTCTGGGGAAGGGAAAGCTCATGCTAATTTCTTAGCAATCATTGAGAGGTCTGCTTGGTTTTGACTAGCTTGAGCTGCAGGCCCACATTTGTAGCCATCACTAGAGCAAGGGGTACGAGGTTTTCTGCTTTGGGGGATCTGTGTTATAGGCCTCCAACACTCACACTAATTGGTCAGCTTAAGCTGAGCAGAGTCTGCCTGGCCTGCAGCTAGGGTGGGGTCCACTCCATCCAAAGCCCTTGTCAAGGATGGGGACGGAGTGTTTTCACCTCAGTCACGTCAGGCCTCTGTAGTCTAGAAAAGGGGAAATGGGAAGTAGGGAAACAACCACCAAATGTCCTCTGACAGTTGCCCAGGAGTGAGCTCAGGTGAGGTGGATGGGAAGGTGCCCATGATCAGGACCTGTTCGTGGCACCTTAGGTGACATTTTCACTGACAGCCAGCAGTGCCGCATCAGCTGTGGCGAAGGTGTTCACTTGTGACAGGACTGCGTCAGCTTTCGTTTGGAGGGGCACTTTTGCTGAAAGGCAGCTATGCTGCAAATGCTGGTTTTTGCTCCAACCAAAGAGCAAGCTGCAGTCAGTCATCTGAAGAAAATCAGGTTTGGGGGCTACCATCAGCACCAAAGCCAGTCAATCTATGTCCCTAACACCTACCTCAGCAGCTATTTCTTCAACTCACAGTAACAACAAATTCACAAAATTGGCACTGAGGTCTACTGGCGAAAGGTGAGGTAACGTTTGTTCATCTCAGGGAGACAATAGGGCAGTAACGAGCGAAAGCTCTGAAATGGAAGCCGAAAGGTTTGGCTTCTGGCCTGGCCTGTGCCACTAATTCACGAGAGACACAGTCAACATGTGGGCTCTGGAGTCACTTGGCTTCACAGTTACTGTGTGACTTTGGGCAAATTACTTAACCTCTCTGATCTCAAATGTTCTCCTCTATAAAATAAGGCTAATAATACTCCTCATAGTTAGTGTAGAATCCTGCTATGTCTCAGTTTGCTCCCATGTGAACAAATGAAAGTTTTACCCAGCAGACTTTAATTGCCCAGTGGATATGAGAGAGGTGGTGTTATATCTGTGGAGCAGAAAATCATTGGGAAATGAATGTGGTTAACTGAGGCTCACTGGGCGCAGGGGGGTTAGAATTTGGAGGTGAACCTAAAACTGCTAATCCCATGCGCAGGTGAACCCGCCACTCTGCTGTCCCTGGGAGCATGGGACAGGATCCAGCAGTGCCGGGGTGAACTGAGGGGTCTCCTCATCATCATTTGAGGATTTGCTGTCTCATTAGTAGCCACCATTTCTACTCTAACAGGGTGAAAGTCAGAAGCATCAGCCCCTGTATAAAGCAAAACCTTGTCTTGGGAAATTTGTCAATCACCACAAGAAATCCTCCCAGGCTCTGGTCTCTTTCCTCCGCAGGCAGTTCTGGCCTCACTTAGGACATACCTACCCCTTGGAAACCAGCCTAGTGGTGCGGCCAGTCCTGCAGAACCACAGTTTGGGGTGCATTTCTGGTTCCACCACCCTGTGTCACTTTGGACTAGGCATCCACGCGTTTCCTCCTCTGTAGAAGAGAGTATGGGTACCAGTCCCTTGCAGGGCGGTTGTGAGGTCAGTTTGATGAAAAGTACTTGGCTCCACTCCCGGCACAGGGATCGGGGTGGGCTGTGTTTGCCAAAGCCCTAGAGGTGAGGTTTAACCGGAGATGTTTTGCTCATACAGGATCCTTGCTGTGTTTTGGAATGCAGGCTCTGACACCTATACTACCTTTTAAATAAGAAATGTATTTAAACAGTGAAATATTTAGTGTTGTTTTAAAAGTGCCAGCTGGTGAAAGTGCCTGGAATTATTTTGAAATATGGCTTGCGGGTTGGTGATGAGCCAAACATAAATGCCAGTGGAAACAAGGACCAAGAAAGCCATCGCAGGAGTTCTGAGGAGACAGTGTCCCAAGGAGTCATGCAGATGCCCTGCCCACAGGCTCCCTCCACGCCACGCAGTCCACATCGCCTCCATTATTTGCTTTAAACAGTGTGTCTGCCCATGGTACGACTGGCTGGAGAGGTAACGGTGCCGACAAGATAAATAGTGAAGAGGGACACAGTTTATTTGAAAGAGTGTGAGCACCAGAGTCCCACTGCTACTTACTAACTAGTGCAGCTCTGGCCAGGAGTTTAAACTCTCTGAGTCTCAGGTTGCTCATCTCCAGAATGGCAATAATGGTTTTTCTTTGAAGGATTGCTGAGAAGTTCAAATAAAACCATGTTTTTCAGCAGCTTGGCCCATAGCGAGCACTTAATAAACAACTGTTATTTTTTGTGTGCTTTTTTGGCTTTCTGATTTTTCTCTGGTTCTTTTCAAGTGTTGGGTAGACTACAGGGAGGCATTCGCACTGTCCCTATATTACCTTGACCAGGTTCACACAACATGAAAAATGTGTAACTCATCTCTAACACTCTGTCTTGTCCAATAGGTTAATTAATGATTTTAGTTAGTTTGGATGCCAAAGGTTTATGCTCTTCAGGAATCTGAGCCCCGCCCACCCAGATGGAGTTCGAATTCCCTGTGCCTTTTGACTCAGGGGTATCTAAGCTGACTGAGCACTCAACAGGCATTACTGGGTTATGATAAGAGACCGTGACAGTGAAGATAGTTGGAGCCTCCTGGGCCATAGGCCGGCAGAACCTGGGCAGCTGGATGAGGATGAGGCACCTCAGGGAGAGGCAAAGGAATGTACGGTTAGCGCCAATGGGGACAGGATTCTCTGCCTCCGCTTTCTCCTACTCCATCCACTCCTGCTCCTGAGATAAGCAAGCTCACAGGGCAGAGGGCTGGGCTGCAGAGAGTCAGTTGGAAATGGGTCCTGTGGGGCTGTAGCCACTGCCATGGTGACACTGTGGTGGTGACAGGGCCCAGCAATTCCGCCATTGCTCTGGATGCTTATGGAGACCCCACTGCAGCACCCAGGAAAAGATGCTTTGTTTCTGTGGTCTTGAGGCATCTCATTCAATAAACTGGCTTCCAACACCAAAGAGGAAATAATAAAGACTCATCTTTCCCTTCTCTGCCTGCCTGAGCAAGCTTGCTAAGCCCCATCCACGGCCAAATGCACAGGACTTTGGGAGTTTTTTCAGATGCATGCTTTGGGTAAAGCAAGACATTTTACGTCCTGTTTGGTCAGTTGGTTCTCTACATCATGCCGTTGGCCTTACCGCTTTCCTTGTCATAGAATCAAGGGCTTCCCCCCTCTCTATAAGGGAATCTTTGAATTCCAATATAAAAATATGTTCACCTCACTGGAGTCTGAGTGGCCCACATCATCACTTTCAATTTGGAGCACAGCAGTTTGGGGGCACATTGTCACTCCCGTCTCCAATACATGGAATCGCCCGATGGAAGCTCTGACTCAACACGGCGAGCCATAGGGGCCTGGCCAGCTATCCCGCCTGTCAGCATGCCTGACAAAGGGTGCCCACCTGTTGGGTCTCTTGAGCTGTGCCCTGGGCACTCGCCAGGCACATTTTTAGCAGGTTCCTTAAGCCTGGCATCCAGCCCAGAGTCTCCATTGAAACCTTGGCCGACCTCCTGTGATTTGGCTGGGAGCAGGAAGGACTAAACTTGGCCGACTGGCCCACATCCCAAGTGCCCTCATTCTCAGGACATCTGGCTCTTTGTCTGCCTTCCTGACCAGGCCTCATGAAGTTGTTTACAAGCTCTGCTGACCACTGAACTCCCCTTCGCTCTAGTCTCTCTTCCTTCAAGGTAAAGGGGAGAGGAGAGCCAGGTATGTCACACTTTATTAGTAGTTATGAACATTAATTCATAGCACTTTTTTCTCCTTGAGATGCAGAATAAACTGAAAAAGACCCAGTCATCAGTTAGAGAGCAAATACTAGTTGTATCACTTCTAAAGCAAATTTTGGGAAGGCAGCTTGGACTTGCAACCCAAATGGCTTCCTCCCCCTTTACTAAGAGATGTCCTTAGCCTGAGCAGCTAGACCGCTACAGGATTTCATACATTCCCTACCCAGGGGGCTTACAGGGTGGAGAAGGACACATGGAGACTGCAGGGAGGCACAGAGAGGCAGAAGGGAGGCTGGTGAGTTCCACCCAGTAAGGAATCATGGGTCGAAAGTATGGCCTGATACCAGTTCTCGCTTGTGGGGCCAAGGGGAGGGAGAGGAAAAGAGAGAGAATGCAGCAACTTTCTTGCTACCTCAGAAAACGCAAACGTCTCTAAATTCATGGGCTGGTAGGAACCCAGGGAAGGGGGACAGCTATCAGCCCAACCCCACTCCGAACCCCATCTCTACACACATCTGAGAGTTGTATGCACAAGCAACAAAGGATAAGACTCTTGAGGCAAGTGAAAATTACAAGGAAGAAAAAAGTGGCCAGAAAAGTGTAAGGCAATGTTAGAAATATGCAACATCCTGAAGAATAATTCAAGGATCCAAATATCTACTCTGTTCTAGACAGTTTTAAAATTACTACACATTATACATTATGACCTGAACACACTAAGTTTATAGAAAAGGAAAGAAAAAGAATGGTTGACCTCAAATAATAATCTGTTTACTCAAAAATGTACCTTGCATTAAGTTTTGCTGAGATTGGATTTTTTTTAATTTATTTATTTTTAGGGAGGGAAGGGGGGGAGGAGAGAGAGAGAGAGAGAGAGAGAGAGAAACATCAATGTGCAGTTGCTGGGGGTTATGGCCTGCAACCCAGGCATGTACCCTGGCTGGGAATCGAACCTGGGACACTTTGGTTCCCAGCCCACTCTCAATCCACTGAGCTACGCCAGCCAGGGCAAGATTGGATTTTTTTAATGACTGATACTTTTTATTAAAGTAGTTAAGAGCCTTATAGAATATAAACAGATCCTATCTTCATTACTCAATTCATTCAGGATTTTAAAATTACTAAAATAATGAGATTAACTCATTTTTCAATATGGTGCTATTTTCATCTCCTCTGACAATGCTGGGAGGTTAGAAGTGGCAGTGCCGGGTCAAAGGGAGGCCTGGCACCTTGGACAGAATAGCCAGTGATCTCATAGCAGAAGCTGCCAACCACTCCCAAGGAAATCCCAGATTTTGTATAATAGGAGAACAGGAGGTGGGAATCAAACCAGTGTTTAACTGTGGGGGTTAGCAGGCCTCCCAAGAGGTGTTCTAAGAAAGCCACACAAGCTTTGGAGCAAAAAGAACTTGTTTTGCACAGCTGGCCAATGTTCTTGCATAAATCAAGTTGGAAGCAACTTCGTAAGAATAGGAGTGAGCACTTGACAGAATTCCCCATTAATGCTATTTTTAAAAATACATAGAGACTTCACATTTTTAGCAGTTTGGTATTCTTTGCATACAAGTGTGACCTGTTAAAAGAGAAATTTATTGCAGCTCTGTTCCTCAGTGATCTCATAAATATATGACTAGAAAGACATTTGCTTTTGAATCTCGGGTAAAAGCCAGTACATCAAAGTGGAAAGAATTTTTGCAAAGTTTTCCTCCCAGGATTTAGCACAGCTCCTTGAACATTTGTTGTGTGCAGAAGGCCTGTCTTGTGATCTTAGAGGAGACAGAGGAAGAATTCAAGGTTGATGACTCTCATACAGGAACAATAGACACAAATCACATTTAAGCATATTAATAGGCAGTACTTAGGATACTCTTCGTGCATTACAAATCAGATTTAATCAAAGGGACCACTGGATGGTTCCATGTACATGATTACATGATTTTACGGCACAAGATTTCTGTACCCACCTGGGGTTTCCCTCTACTTTGCTGGCTTTAAGGAAGGAAGAATTCATCTGGGAGAGCCCTTGTGTCAGACACCTGGGGGAGGCCTCAAGCAATGGAGAGCTGCTTTGAGTCTCCAGCCTTTAGCCAGCAAGAAAAGGGGCCAGATGCCAGGAACTGAATTCTGCCCAGAGCTGGGAAGTGCTTCCGTCAATAGTCAAGCCTCGACTGGGCTCCCTGCCTTGTCAGACGCTGAAGCAGAGAACCCAGTCACACCGTGCCTAGACTTCTAACACACAGACACTGAGAGATAATAAATGTATGTTGTTTTAAGCTGTTAAGTTTGTGGAAATGTTGTTAGACATAGTAGAAAACTAATATAATCTCTCTTCTAGAGTGGAATGACTGTCAGTCATTGATGTCAGAGGACATCTTTAAAGTCCGTCAGAGGATCAAATGAGCAGATGGTGGTATGAATACCTTAAGTCAACTTTAGAGCAGTGCCAGAGTGTCTAACGCAAACCAGGACCTAGGACCCACATAGCCTGAGGAAGACTAGGCATTTGGAAGTTCTTTGTATTTTGAATGCCGTGTGTGCCTTGGAGACACAGAACGCCGTACTCCCTGAAGATCAGACAACAGACTCTCTGCAATATGTTCGTATCATGCTTCGAAGTGACCTTGGAGAAAGTTCACTTCCCACATAGTTTTTATTAGACCAAAAGGTACTTTTAAAATTTAACCACCATGCAAATGCAGCAACAGTAGGTACATCTTTTTCATTCCTGAAAACATAGAACAGACTTCATAAAAATAGAGGTTCAAAGGTCGTTATTTTTCTTTCTTAGCAACATAGTATGATGTGGGATGAAAAAGCTAAGTTAAGAAGAAAAAACTGCTCAAAGCAAATTTGCTTCACCCTATTTTGTTTTCTTCCTCTACAGTATGACTTCAGGTTGATGATGAGGCAGTAGGAGGTCCCATACAGCTGAAAACAGCTCTGACCGGCTGTCCAGGACCATGAGAAAGGGGAGCAGAGGCCCAGGGGACCCTCATCTCACATTACCCTGAGAGAGATCAGATAGCCAAGCTTTCTCCTAACCTGAGGGAAGATATATCACAAAGCTTGATTGCATTCAATTTCTAAATGGGAAGCAGGATCTTTCATTTGTAAAGCGACATCTCCTGTGCTTGGAGAAAATCAAACCGTATGTGATATGAGGAAGAATGAGGGAACTGACCAGGATCATCCTGAATTAAAAGTAATGCCAGAGCTCAGGACCAGGACCCCTAGCTCTTTGAAAGCCACAGCACCTTTTGGAGCGTTGTTTGGAAATGAAAGTACAAACTCTAGCTCCGGGATGGCTGACAGGTCTCGGTGTGTGATGCTAGCTTGAACTAGCTTGGGGAGGGCTGCTGAGTGCGGACTGAAGCCTGAAGGTGGGTCCCCCCGGATGGAGGAGTGAGACTGGCTGGTGTGCTTGGAGCCCAAAGGAGGAGGGAGCCGAGGTGCACAGGTATCACACACACACTCAGAGGAGAAGGCCTGACGACAGCTCACTACAGAGGCCTGATAGCAGGGGAACAAACTGCCTCCTGGATGAATTTAACCTGTGTTGACAATCCTTCTTTCGCTCAGTGAACACAGTCAAGGCTAAAAGTAGACCTTTTTCCATGCTAAATAAGGCAAGGTGTTTTGTTTTGTGTTTGTTTGTTTTGCTTATTTTGTTTTTGCATATTATTCAGAAGCCCCTGGACTTAGTGGCACTTTTATGAAAAATTCTCTTAGCATTTAATCCTAAGCAATCCAATTTTCATTAATGTCTAGTTGTTTAAATAGGTGTTGAAATAAAATGCCATTTAAAAGCAAAGCCAATGTAGAACACAGTATACTGTACCTTGCCTATCGGAAGGGCTGTACAGTCATTCAGAGGCACGACTGCAAGGTGCTCTTCCAGCACTGGTGCTGGTCTGGCTACAGGTTTGCTTGGTGTTCCACGTGCAATGCAGATGGCAGGCATTTTGCCTCCTGTATAGTAAGCTTCCAGAATGAAGCTGAATTATCCACAGAAGCATCTAAGGTTTGATGGTAGCCTCACTCTCATCCTGCTTTCATAACCAAAACCTTAGCAGAATGACCCCCTGAGTACAACCGCACACCCCGCACACCCCGCACACCTGCAAGCTTCAGTCACTGCCCATAGCTGAGGCCCCTTCAGGTGGCCTCAGCTGGGAGAGAGTGGCAAGGTTTGCTGCCTTTTTTCATACGTTGTTTTTCAATGAAATGTTTTCGGATCCAAAATGGAAAACACCTATTGGTCTGTTCCCCCTCTTATTTCTATTTCTAAAGGACTACCAACTGCTCAGCCTTGGCTTTTCTGGGAATCTAACCTCCTGCACTACACTCCAGGCCTCTAGGGAATGTTTCCGTGGTTCACTGGAGCAAGAAAAGACAAGGGAAGAGGCCAGTGACTAAACACGAAGTGAGAATCACTTCCTGCAGCATAATTAGGCTTCTGGAATGTCGAGGGGGACTGTCTGCAGAGGCAGTCCACAGCCCGAAGAAACAGCTCAGTAGAATACTGAGTAGAATACTGAGTATTCTAGTGAGTATTCCACTCAGTAGAATACTATGCAGCCATTCAAATGAGGTAGTAGAAATGTGTTCCACTTCAGGGAAAGGCCCTCATAAAGCAGTGTGAGCTCTATGCCTTCACCTGTAGGTTTGTAGAGCATAGGTATAGATTAATGAAAAGTGAGGGGACATGTGAACAAAGCAAGAGCCGTGACTATTTCCAGGTTGGGATAGAATAAGACTTCCTTTCTTCCCTTCCTCCCTCCCACTTTACTTCTTTTTAAATCTCCTCAATCGTCTACAATAGGCATTTATTACTTTTGGCATTTCCAAATGACCTTTGGGAATTTGGTTGTTCAGTGACCCTCAGTGACCCCTGTCTATAAAACGAGGAACCTAATCCTACATACACTCAAGCACTGTAGACACAGGAAAAATCACATATTATCAAATGCCAAATGAGAGGCTAAAGAGAAAAGTATCTGTGAACTGTAAACAGTGTGTAAATGTGAACTCTTATCATAAGCCAAAAAGGCCTGAGCCCAGTGTGGCCTTACAAGCAGGTGAGGGGTAGGTAGATGCAGATCATTCATTTTTGACAGAAATGCTCTTATCTAAACCAAATTTCCCTAGTTGTCTCAATGTCTTTCTCATTATTTTTTCCCAATCCAGTATTTTATAAAAAAAAAAAGTCCATCAGAAACAGTAGCTGTCACACAGGAGGAAAGTGGCACGCAGGTAGCCCAGTTTACGAAGTGGACTGGATGAAGCCACATGTGGCCACTGCCACAGAGTCTGAGAGTTACGGCGGCAGGGCACAGCGCAGGAGGAAACAGGCACTGTGAGAACCCCCACGGCTTCTCTGTAGGAGACTGGTGGCCTGCCTGAGGTGAGAGAGAGCACAACCATACTAATAACAACTGCAGCCCAGGATTGCCTTTGTGGCAGTGACCCCAGTGAACAAATGAATAAGTTTCACTGCCAAAGGAAAAAAAAGGGAAGCTACTTTCTTGTGTCTCATACCTGCTTTCCCACAGTGCAGGCATAGCTAGGTTCTTCTGTAAGTAGAAGCTGTTTGACAGAGTCCTAAACATGCGATGACAGGTAAGTGGCGTCTAATCTACTAGAACACACAGACAGATATTGATGGCCCTGTGGGTTTTGTTTTTTCCTAGAAAAGTTGCAGAAATTGTGCAATGAAATCTCATAAATCCACCTAGATTCACCAACTGTTTACTTTTGCTTCATTTGCTTTAACTCTTTCTATATATTCATATTTTATTGTTGTTGTTGAGCCTTTAGAGGGAAACTTGCGAATTTTATTTTTTATGGGTCTTTCTTTATGCATCCCAGTGCCTGAATTTTATTTCCCTAAAGGTAACAATTATTTAGAAGTTTTTAGCTTATTTGAAACTTTTCCATGTAACTTTTCAAATGGCTGGCAGAAGGTGACTTTGCTGTAGGACTTTTGGGTTCCAAGGCTAGCCCTGCCCCTTAATCTTTATTTTCCCTTTAAAAAGTCACTTAATCTTTCTTTTGCTCACTTTCTTCATCTGTTGAAGTAGGAGATTATATCCACATCCTGTATTGCAGTGAGGATTAAGTTAAATACCATGGAAAATGCTTTGTAAACTATAAATTTCATGTGTATATGCAAAATGTTATTATTCACAGTCCCAGTGAAATAACACCAACTCAGGTTCCCCTGATTAGGAATTAACCCTAACACCATGCTTAGCCCCTGTAGGTATCTGATGGTGCCTGCCGCAGTGCTCCTGTTCTGGGGCACTCCTCACCCACCAGAGAAGGCAGAGTTTGTGTCCACGGCTATGATGCAGAGCTGCCATCTCTAAAGCGATGCTTCTCCACAGAGGTGGGCATCAGGATAGCTACAGGGCTGTTACAACCCAGACTGCTGAGCCCCATCCCTGGAAGTTGATTCTGTAGGTCTGAGTGAGCCTGAGAATCTGCATTTCTAGCAAGTTCCCTGGTAATGCGGAAGCTGCTGGCTCTAGGACCACACTTTGAGAACCCACGGCTCTCAGGCAAGGTCAGGTCTGGCAGATGTGTTTCACAGGGGATAGATGTGGGAGAAAGCTAAGCTCTATAGGAAAGCTTTCTATGCTAAAGACAGGCTTTGCAAACCCTCACAGGCATCCAAGTCACCCAGGGACTATGGTTAGATGTGGACTTGACTTCATCAGGTTTGAGGTGGGCGCATGACTGTTTCTAGAAGTGCACAGGTGATGCATATGTTGCTGGTCTGCTGACTACACTGAGTAAAAGGGCCAAAAAGTTCAGCTCATGGCTACACATTTGATTTCTATTAAAAAAGAAAATGAAAAAAGCTGTTCCCTATTTATTTCTAAGAACCCCAAGCTTCCTGCTCTCTGCTGCTAGCCTGCTCTTCAGGTAACTTGGAGCGTGTGTTCAACTCTCCAGGAACCAAGGTATGTTTTGCTGCTTTGTCTTAATTATCTTATTTAATAACAGATTTGAAGGAGCTTACGAAAGTACAAACCATATGAAAAGATAACTGAAAAATATGCCCTAAACCCACAGCTCTTGCCTGCCACAGAGCCAAAACAATTTCATAAGGGACAGAGCAGTACTTTTCATTTATCAGTTAAAACGCCTTGGGAGATGAAATCCTCATTCCTCTCTCAACTTCAAGTAAAAAAGTCATCTCAAATATTTTTTATCTCTGATTGGTGTGAGACAGAAGAAGCAGCAGAACTATTTCAGAGGCAGAACTATTAGAATTTTTCAATGGTTTGAGTAACTAAAAAATAAAAATAAGTAAAAAATCAAATAGTAGCAAATTTCAAGGATTAATGGCTTTGATAAGTTATTGTTTTCATCCAGAGAAAGGGGAAATTAGCAAGGGAAACCGGTTTGAGGGGAAGGGAGAGGGGAGGATTAAAAATACACCGTAGTAATATAGTTTAGGATTTAGTGAGTTTGGAGCTTATGAGCTTGGGGGATTCTGCCAGTAATTGGTTGGAAACGTGGAGTGTGGCTCATGGAGGCAAGGGAGAAGAGAGTTTCAGGGAAGCGGGGCACACTCCCCACCCAGATGCTGCTGGTGTGATGGCATGTGTGCCTGGAAGAGTGGAATCATAGCCAAGATGACAAGCAGCCTTCAAAGAGCAATGTGGTCGAACGGCAGTGTTACTGTTCAGAGTTAAGGAGTGAGACAGTAGTGGCAGTAAGGCCCTGGAAGATTGGTCTTGTACAGGTCCTGCTAGAGAGTCAGTGGAAAACAAAGAGAGTAAGTAAGGAGATTTCATCTCAGACCCCCGCTTATCGGCATCACTTGGAGAGATTGTTGTACCCCAAGTTGCTGGGCTCTGCTGGAGTTTCTCACTCTCTAGGTCAGACATGGAGTCCAGGAATTTGTATTTCTAATATGTTCCCAGTGTTGATGCTGCTGGGTTGGGGGTCACTCTTTAGCAATCACTGATTCAGAATCATTGATTTTGATCAGGCTGTTTCACCCTCAGCACTATTGACGTTTGAGGCCACATAGTTCTTTGTTTCTCTGAGCCCTCCCGTGATTCATAGGATGTTTAGCAACATATCCACACTCTAACCAATAGGTACCAGTAGCACTCCCAAACTATGACAACTAGGAAGGTTTCTAGGCAATACCAAATGTCCCCTGAGGGTCAAAATTGTCCCCATACAGGAGCCATTGCTTTTAGATCATTCAACACAGCTGAAGAAACTGTAAGCAGATCCAAGACACCGAGGGGGCTTGGTCTGGAAAATGAAGATACAAATCAAATGGGCAGAGCCTGAAGGGTAGTAATCTGTGCTCCTCCGAATTCCATTTCCACTTTATGAGTGAAGGCCAGTATTTAGCTTTTAATGAATGGACCCAGAAAAAACTAACCACTGTAATTCCAAGTTGCTTTCAGGTCTCTGCCTCCTGCAGCCCTAAAAAGCATTTCTAGTAACTTATCTCCAGCTCATGAATGTCCCTTTGTCCTCCAGAATGTAGTCTTCCTGGGTCACTGCCTCGCTTACAGTTAAGTGTCCTCAATTATGACTTCCTCATTGATAAGGTCCTGCCATCTGTTAGACAAAGCGCCATTCTGTACCAGGTTAGCAAGTTTAAATAGCTCAAGCCCAAAAGTTGGGTTTTCTTATTTGCATCTTGTGGGCAGCATATAGTTGAATCTTTCTTTTCTATCCAGTCTGACATTCCCTTCCTTGTAGCTGGAGTGTCTAAGACCATTTAAAAACAATATTATTATTATTGTTAGAATTTGGTTTAAATCTACCACCTTGCTCTTTGTTTTCTATTTGCCTCATCTGTTTTCCTCTCTCTTCTGCCATATTATTGGACAATTTAAAAAATTCTATTAAGATGAAAGGCACCTGAATAATTACCGGTTTTGAAGGGAACAATTCAGTGGCATTTACTACACTCGAAATGTTGTGCAACCATGACTTCTGTCAAGTTCCAGCACATTTTCATCACCCAGAATAAACCCCACCCACACAGCAGTCATTCTCCATTCCCACTGTGGTCTCCAGCCATCTGCTTTCTATTTCCATCAACTTACCTATTGTGGATTTCCATATAAATGGAATAATTGAATATGTGGTTTTTTATCTCTTTTCCATGTTTATTCATTTATTGACAACTTGGAAGGCTTAGAGTTGAGAAGCTGCAGACTATGGGAGAGTGTGGAGGAACTGGGTGTGAAAGTGCTCTCTTCTCTCCAGCCACGCTGTCCTTTCTACCCATTTTTCACTGATACAAGATCTCCAAGTGCAACATCTATTTGCGACCTCTGTGACTGGCTGCAGGCAGCTTCCCCAGAGGGCAAAAGCACACAGACACTTTAAAACAAATTAATGAATACACAGCTATTACTTAAATTATAGAGAGTTTTAACAAACAGAAGGCACAGAAAATAATAAGCAGACACCCATATACCCAGGTGTAGATTTTTTTTTAAAGATTTTATTTATTTTTAGAGAGGGAAGGGAGGGAGATAGAGAGAGAGAGAGAGAGAGAGAGAGAGAGAGAGAGAGAGAGAGAGGGAGAGAAACATCAATGTGCGGTTGCTGGGGGTTCTGGCCTGCAACCCAGGAATGTACCCTGGCTGGGAATCGAACCTGGGACACTTTGGTTCCCAGCCTGCACTCAATCTACTGAGCTATGCCAGCCAGGGCCCAGGTGTAGATTTTAATGTTTTGCTTTTTCACCTGTGGTCTTCTATCTTTTTCCTTAAGAAATAAGATTTTATAGAGTTAGAGCCCTTCTTCAATTTAAGTTTTCCCACAGTTATTTTCACTGTGATTTCTTTTACATATGCTTACAATTTTTCTAATTTTTTGTATTTTTTCTTCTATTACAGTTACCCCAATTTTTCTCCCTTTGCCCCCCTCCATCCAGCCCACCCCTGTAGCCCATAGTCACTCCCCTCTCTGTCATCTCAGTCTATAGTCATTCACATGTGTTCCTTGACTAATCCCTTCGCCTGTCTTCCAGGGTTCCCCCAGTCCCTCCTTCCCTCCTGCAGCTGTCAGTCTGTTCCATGTTTCCATGCCTCTGCTTCTGTTTTCCTTGTTAGTTTTTTTTTTTTGTTCATTAGATCCCAGTTATAAGTGAGATCATGTGGTAATTGTCTTTCTCTGACTCACTTATCTCACTTAGCATAATGCTTTCCAGTTCCATCCATGCTGTCACGAAGGGTAGTAACTCCTTCTTTCTTTCTGCTGCATAGTATTCCATTGTGTAGATGAGAATATGTGATCTTTTGTGCCTGACTCCTTTCACTTGGCATAATGTTTTTGAGGCTCATCCACATTATCCACAACACAGTAATTTGTTCAATTTTATGACTAAATAATATTCCATTTATGGATGCACCATAACTGGCTTATCTATTCATCTGTTAATAAACATTGTAACTATTTACACCCTTTGCCTATTGCAGATAGTGGTGCTCTGAAATTTGTGTACAAGTATTTGTTCAATTAGTTGTTTTCAATATTTTAGGCATATACTTAGGAGTGAAATTTCTGGCTCATAGGGTAATTGAATATTTAACTTTTTGAGAACTTGCCAAACTGTTTTCCACAATGGCTGCACCATTTTATATTCCCACTTGCAGCATATCAACTGTCTACATCCTCACCTATACTCATTACTTTCTATTTTCTTGATTATTACCATCTTAGTGAGTGCTGAATGATACCACATTGTGGTTTTAATTTGCAGTTCCCCAATGACTTATTATGCTGAATATTTTTATGTGTTTTGACCATTTGTACAAAATTTTTTGAGAAATCTGCATTCAAATTCTTTACACACTTTTACAATTAAACATTGAATTGTAAAAGTTCTTTACATATTGTAGATATTAGAGCCTTATGAAATATACAATTTGCTTATATATTTTTTCCTTTCTACAGGTTGTCTTTATACACTCTTGATTGTCCTTTGCATGAAATGTTTTAATTTTTATGAGGTCCATTTTACCTGTCTTTTCTTTTATTACATATATTTTTGGTGTCATAGCTAATAATCCATTGCCAAATATGAAAGCCATGAAGATTTACTAGAATGCTTTATTCAAGTTTTATAGTTTCAGCTCTTATGTTTATGTTATGATTAATTTTGAGTTTTTATATATGATGTGAGGTATGGGCCCCACTTCATTCTTTTGCTTGTGAATATTGAGTTGTGCCAGCACCATTTATTGAAGAGGCGATCCCTAATTCATGAAGTGATCTTGAAAGCATGATAAATAAGTTCACCAGATGTATGAGTTTATCTTTGGGCTCTTCATTTTATTCCATTGCTCCATTTGTCTTTATGCCAGTACCACACTGGTTTGATTACTGCTGCTTTGTAGCAAGTTTTGAAAATGGGAAATGTGAATCCTCCAATGTTGCTCTTCTTGTTCAAGATTATTTTGCCTATTTGAGGCTCCTTTAAATTTCATATCAATTTGAGCATTGGTGTTCCAATATTTTCAAAACAGGTCATTGAAATTTTGATCAGGATTGAACTGAAAATGTAGATCCCTTTTGGTAGTACTGACATCTTAATACTATGTCTTTTAATTCATAAACATAGGCTGTCCCTCCATTTATTTAGGTCTTCTTAATATTCTTTCAGTAATGTCTTATAGCTTCCAATACACAAGTCTTTTATCTGCTTGGTTAATTTACTCTTAGTTATTTTATTCTTTTGGATGTTGCTGTAAATGACATTGTTTTCTCTATTTTGTGTGTGTTGTTCATTGGTGGTGCATAGGAAAACAACTGAGTTTTTCAAGGTATAATTGATGTATAGTTGACACATGACATTTATTGGTTTCAGGAGTAAAACATAATTTAATGTTTGTATATATTGTAAGGTGTTCACCAAAAGTCTAGTTAACATCTATCACCATACACAGTTGTAAAAATTATTCTCTCATGATGAGAAATTTTAAGATGTATTCTCCTAGCAACTTTCAACTATGCAACACAGTGTTATTAACTATAGTTACCATGCTGTATATTACATCCTCTGACTTGTTTATTCTATAATTAGAAGTTTGTACTTTTTGACTCCCTTCACTCATCCACCTACTCCTTACCTTCCCTTGATCTTTGGCAACCACCACTTTATTCTCTGTGTATGTGCTAGGGTTTCAGTTTTTTTTGGTTTTGCTTTTTTATTTTCTTTATATTGCACATATAAGTGAGATCATCTGGTATCTTTCTCTGTTTGACTTATTTCACTTACTGCCCTCAAGATCCATATATGTTGCCACAAATGACAATTTCATTCTTTCACATTTTCTTTATCCATTTATTTTCAATGGACACTGAGGTTGTTTCTGTGTCTTGGCTTTTGTAAATAATGCTACACTGGCTTTTGTAAATAATGCTACACTGTGGAGGATGCAGACAACTTTTCAAGTTATGTTTTCGTTTTCTTCAGATAAATACCCAGAAATGAAATTGCTGATCATATTACAGTTCTATTTTTTAAATTTTATTTCTTAATTATAGTTGACAGAGTAGTACATAAGTTTCAGGTGTACAACATGGCAATTAGACACTTAGAAACCTTATGAGGTGATCACTATGGTAAGTTTAGTACTTACATGGCACCTTACAGAGTAATTAGATTATTGAATGTACTCCCTAAGTTATATTTCACATCCCTGTGACTGTTTTTATACCTGGAAAGCTTTTTTTTTTATTCTCTTCAACTTGTTCAACCTACCCCCAAACCTACCTCCCATCTGGTCATCATCAATTTGCTCCCTATGAGTTTTTCTGCTCTGTTTGTTCATTTATGTCATTTATAGGATTCCACATCTAAGTTAAATTATACGGTATTTGTCTTAACTCCATCTGATTTATTTCACTTAACATAATATCCTCTAGGTCCATCTATGTTGTAAATGGCAAGATTTTATACTTTTCATGGCTAAGTTACAGTCCATTGTATATACATACCACAACTTCTTTATCCACTTGATGATTGATGGACCTTTGGTTGTTCCTTTATCTTGGCTATCGTAAATAATGCTGCAATAAACATAGATGTGAATGTATCTTTTCAAATTAGTGTTGTGGATTTTTTTGACTATATATACCCAGAAGTGGAATGTTGGGTCGTAAGTTAGTTCTATTTTTTTTTTTTTTTGCAGTTTCTCCTTACTGTTCTCCATCATAGTGGCCTCAATTTACAGTCCCACCAACAGTACACTGGGGTTGGTTCCCTTTTCTCTACAACTTCACCAACACTTGTTTGTTGATTTATTGATAACAGCCATCCTGACAAATGGTAGTATCTCACTGTGTTTTTAATATGCATTCCTGATGTCTAGAGACATCAAACTCTCTTCATACATTTCCCATTTATATATCCTCTTGGAAGAAATGTCTGTTCAGGTCCTCCTCACATTTGTAATTGGATTGTTTTGGTTCTTTTGGTGTTAAGGTGTCTATGTTTCTTATATACAATTCTTGTATACCAAGCTACATTTTCAGCAGTTCATTTTCAATATTATTATTTATTGGTTTCAGTGTACAGCATAGTGGTTAGACACAATTGCATACTGTACAAAGTGTTCCCCCTAATGTTTCTGGGACCCACCTGGCACCATGTGAGGTCTTCCCAGAAAGTATCCAGTCATGTAATATGAAAAACAGAGACATTTATTGAAGAAAATACAAAATGCAAGAAACATTGTACTTTCTTAACACACTCAGAAAATGAGTTTTCTAAAATCTCCTAGGAATGATTAAGAAGGACCTCTGAGATGAAGGGAACTGCAGCTTTTCTTTACCTTTTGCTTAATGTACATACTTACCCCAAACGTGTCCTAGCTGCTAGTGTTAGAAAGAAAAAAGCCATTAAGCATATGTTCTATAATTTTGTAGGACTAATTTTTAATCTTGCATGTCATTATTTTTTTAATTTAATCTTTATTGTATTTTTATAGTTGTTTGATTCATTAGAAAAGGTTATTGGAATCTGAATAAAACCTCATAAATTAACAAAATCAACACTAGTAAAAAAGGCTTTTCATTTATATCTATTTATATGCTTACCTATAGCTTATCCTGCATATCCATAAAAGAATTTGAGGTAAATGTTTACAACTAAGAGATAGAAGAAAACAAAAGCCACGCACAAAGGTGTGACATGTGTTACATGATCTGACCTTTCCCTGTCTGTGCTGAATCAACATCTCACATTCATGACCTAAGAAGCATAATAATGTGTGCAATATATTTGTCCCCAGTCAAGCATGCAGTATGTATTTCCTCAATTAAAAAAAGTCAAAATGAAAAGGAATAGACACCTGGTATTATTAACAGTGTTTTTATTTACAAAGAATTATTTTCATTTGGTTGTTTGGAAAACCACTAACATTTTTCACTTTAGAAAACATTAAATAATAAGCAAGATGTTATACAGTACTTTGGATAACTTCTTTCATCAGTTTAGTGCAATGTATTATTGGCACCTAAAAGTGAAATGTTCAATATTTCCCCCTTTCACCTTCAATTGTGCAGTTAATAAGACCAAAAAAGGTAACAAACCATTAAAAAGACTCTACAGCCATATTTTCTGGCCTCTATTCAAAGGTTCACTGATTTATACTCCCCTCCTGCCCCGCCTCCACCAAGTTCAATGACAAGAGGTATACTATTAAACCTATTTTTCTAAAAACATTACCATTGTGGAACCTGGGAGATTCAATTGATAAGAGAAACTGAATCGCACCAGCTGGGTGAGGGAGAGGGCCTGGGTCACACACTCGGCAGAGACACTGCTCCAGGAAAGAGGCTCTGTAAACTCTGTTATAGTCTTTTTAAAAATCTTAAGTATTGTCCACTGGGCAAGTGAAAGGGTTATACTTATTCAAGGAAAAAAAATAAACACCACCACATTAGGACACTGAGATCCTAAAACATCTGTTTATTATACTCTTTTTGGAATAAATACATATATATATGGTTTTTTCTTCTTTTTTTGTTTTAATACTGCTAGGTTTGCCATAAAGGGAGAGACATTTTAGTGAGCCTAGCATTTGGTGGATTTTCCCCTTTTTGATTCCTCTCCATCAGGAGCCAAAGAGGGAAATGCCTAAATTAAATCTTGGCCCATTCCAAGTGACCTAGTGCTGGCGATTTTCATTACGTGGTAATAGATCAAAATATCTTCTGGGAGGTTCTGTACTCTGTTACTCTACCTTGAACATCATTAACCACCTGATATAGACAAATTTTTATCCAATTTTTAAAAGCCTCAAAAAAGAGAGTGAGACAAAGTCACACTTCTTTATAAGGGATTCCAACTTAACAACTGGCCCCGCCAGAAAATGCTCCCTCGTTGCTGCAGTCTGAGCCTGCTTCCTCTCGTTCTGTTCTTGGTGTGGCAGAGAGCAGCTGGCCACCACCCTCTGTGAACCAGCCCTTGGACACTGGAACACCAGCAACGATTTGCCCCCAGTCTTCTCTTCTCCGGGACGAATAATCCCAGTTCCTTTCATTTTTCATCATAGATCATTTTCCCAACCCTTTAATCATCTTTGTGATTCCTGGCAAAAGTAGCAGAAAATATTTTGATTACTTAATCAGAAATGAGGAAAAGCCTCAGTAGTAAGTTGATTTTAAAAGTTATATACTATTCTTATAAAGTTAAAATACACAAGGAGGAAATATATTAGTTGAGGGTTCTTAAATCTTAGAATTCCAATCTTGTTCCATTGTTCTAGTGCGTAAGTGGATCCTGTCCCAACACATTCAATACCTCAAAGCATGAGACTTGCTTCCTGTCCCACCCTGGCACGAGAGAACCAAAGTTATCAGCTAGGCCTGCCTAAGTTTATACTGATTTAAAATTAGTAAGAAACTGTTCCAAAGGGGCTGTTCCCATGCTTCTCCTCACCCTGTTTCCTTAAACAGAATGTTTCCTCTGAAACAGCCAGAACGTTTACCAAGCTTCTTACAGTTACCAGAGAGGACCAGGCTCCTGGGGGGGAAGCTGTTGGTTTAAAAGTGTAACCAGAAACAGGTTCATATACTAACTTCTGCTTCTTGTCTACCTAAGTAAATGGTTTCTTATCCTTCGTAGGAATCTAATTCAAGGTCATTCAAACATTCATCCCTCCACTACCACAACCTGACACCGCTTCAAATTCCTCTTACTCCAATATAAGGTCACTGAACTGGGTACCATTTCACCATGTATTTTTTAATTCAAGAGATCACAAGCTGCCTTTTCTCTTGCAACTAGAGTCTGTAAATATTAGGAACACGTTAACTATTTAATATCAATAGCACATTTACACAAAACACAATACTACTAACAAGGAATTATGTGCCCACTTTACATAATTGTCTTTAAAAGAAAAATACAGATAACAAGAGTAAATGCATTTTGATATGTTGCACACCCTTCTTTTATAAAATGAATGGCAGGACAAGAGTTCAGGTCAGTCCAGGGAAGAGGAGAAACCAGTTTCACAAGCACATGGTACAACATGTCTTCGGGGAAGTCAATACTACTCAAGGTACAACACTGAACAGATAACAGAATGCCATTTGCACAAATTTCTTCTGAAAACGTCTCCCATAACTTGCTACAAGGAGCACCTTATAACCGGGATGAAGGCATAGGCCACACATGCTGAAGGCCAGTTCCTACGAGGTCACACCCAGAGATGGACTGCATGTGTCCGCAGGTGCCCCTCCCCTTTCAAGGAGAGTGTCACTTGTTCATTGGGATTGCACAAAAGCAGGCCGACAAGACGAGGGTCAGTGACCACTTTCTCTGACCCACTGACGCACTCTTCTCCTAGGCCTGATAAGAGGGAGGAGAAGACAGGAGGTGAAGATCAGAAAAAGAAGAGGGAGCAACATAGGAGTTCATCACTAGTTGTGGAGTCGCTCGCGTTCTTCAGAGCAGTGGCCTTTTCTCAAGCTCACATCATCCAATCCAATCTCCCCGGTGTGACCACGCCTTTTTTCACCTTTGAAGATGACCTAGGGAGAGAACGCACACACCGGTCAGGCCTCTACTGCCCTTCCCAATGCCTGCTTATTTAGCAGTATGAAGGCAAACTTCCCCAAAACTAAATAGTAAACTTACTTAACAGAAGGAAAGACTAGAGGACAGTTTGACCTGAGGCTTGCCATCTGGTAGAAACTTAAGTCAACTGTTATTACTCAGAATCAGTTTTCCTTTAAAAGCCATTCTAAACTATGGACTACTTCACTTTAGGAATGCTTATGATATAGACACTTCTGCCAAAGATCACCGAGGTCAGAAGCAAAGAGTGCGAGGGAGCGTGAGGGAGTGTGAAGGTGCAGAGGTTGAGACCCAGAGATCCAGAGGACACAGTCCTGCAGCCTGATGCTTTCCAGCTCCTCCACTGGGTTCACACAGCTTTGCAGCAACATGGAAGAGAATCAGACTCCATAATCTAACCATGGTGTTGTTTTCCTTGCATAAAGACCAAGGACTTTACCTATCCTTGCATTTTATCTTTTATAGCATCCTTGCTCCTTTGTGGGGGTTGGGGTGAGGTTAGGGGGTGGAGGGATCCAGCAGATAGGAAGAAGGACTCGTGGACATGGGCAACAGTGTGGTGACTGCTGGGGGGAGCAGGGACAGAGGGACTAAATGGTAATAGAAAAAATACAATAAAAAATGAAAGCTAAAAAATAAAAACAAAAGAAACCAGTCTCTTCTGTGATTTGAAATGATTTTATCTTGTTTTATTTCTCTAAAAATATGAATATTAAGAAAAATTTTAAGAAAAATAAGAGTAAAAAAACTTCAAGATTCTGATAAAAGCTGTAATAATGCAGGCTACTTTTTTTTCTAAAAGAGTTTCTAGAAACCATACCTATAGGCATAGATGGAGAATATACTAGTAGAAGTTTTTTATAGGCATCAACATAAATAAGACAGTTTTTCCAAATACATCATTTCAGTGAGGTGTTACGGATCTCCTGATTGGTACGTAACTTGGTTACTTAAGATAAAATGTATATATTTAATCAAAGCTTTTCCCACATGCTGTCTTACTTAATAAGGCAAAGAGGGAAAAATGGAATTCAAAGGAATATTTTGGTACAAAAAGCAGTTTAGGGTAACTCGTGGTCCGAGTTTGAAGTAGAAGGAATGAAGGGAGATACCCTTTGAAGTTCCTCTTAACATATTTACTTTTTCAGTTACTTTTTTTTTTTTTAACCAGAAGTAGGGGATCTACCCTAGGGTGGTGGGAGCGGTGGTCATGGGTTAAAATGAAGAGTTACAAAGACACTAAAAGTGATTAAAGAAAGAGGCAGGAATGGAGTTGTCATATCCAGAAAAACACTAACTTTTGTCTGAACCCGAGTTAACGAAGAGAACAAGACTTCTCCCAGCTCAGACCCCGGAGTTCTCCTGTAAAAGGGAAAGCTCCCAGTCTGCGTTCTACTTACGTTCTTGACATCGGCCCCTCGCAGTGTGATCTGCGTTTGCCTCCAGCCACGGCCCCCGTTTCTTCCCCACAGTGCTGCTCCGTGGGCACCGTGTTTTCTCACAAACACCTGGAGCGTGCCGGAGTGCAGCCCAGTTACCTTGTGCCTGAATGACAGGCACAGGTCCCCTGAGTGCATGAGGTGGCCGAGAGGCAGCACCAAGCGTGCAGCTTTCCCCCCTGGGCCCTTGGCGGCTGAGACGGTCAGGTACTGTCCACCTACAATGGGAAAGCAGGGCCGTGGGTGTACGCACAGACATCCCTTGAAGCACAAAAGTATGGACAGGAGTTGCACATTTTTTGTTTAAATAAACTTCAAACTGTGGCAGTCACTTGTGAAGAATTTCAGATTACTGAAGGAGAAAAGTATGACTTATTCTATGCCTGCCTCAAATTCCATAGTTTTGTGTTTACAGAAAACACACACTCACGTGCTGATGGAAAGGACGAGCCATGCCAGAGACACACAGCGATTAGGAACCCGAACACTGCCAGCACTGCCGGGGGGATATGATCAGACACACACAGGCATGCACAGACGCCCACCCGCCTTTGCCACCTCCCGATCCTCCCCGGGTGATGATTATGTTGTCAGGTCGGCTGGCCGCCTGGGCGGGTGACTCTGAGTTGCCCGGACAATTTTCTGTGTGGATAATTAACCTCCAGGCAGCAGGGCAGGTGGTAGTTTAAAGGGTCCTAAATCTGTTTATTATCTCTTCTGATTTTTTTGTAAATCTAGAGAAAACAGTCCTTTAAAAATGTGAGAGCTTGCTATGCCTCTCCCACTGAAAGCACCTCACCGCGGGAATAGGCAGAGGTGCTCTGGAAACCCTCCAGTTTCTGGGAGCATCAGTTTTATTTGAAGATAAGTAGTTTACAATGTTTTCATATTGTAACAATTATATAATACATAATGTAATATAATATACATGAACACAAAATGTTAACAAAACTGTCACTTCAGACAGGTCACCTTGTCCTCAGATCCTTTGGGCTACAGCGTTTGCCTTCCCCATTGTTAGATAAACTGCAATTAAGGGGAAGAACAGTTTGAGCAGCAGGGAGTGGGGGAAAGCTTTTTCTCAAGGGGGAAAGTTGTAGGTAGTATTCTGAAACTCAATCCAAGCACAAACAACATTCCTCTCAGGCTGTTTTACTGTAGCCAACCGAAAAACACCCTGTGTTTCAACACTGATTTAGCCACAGGAAAATGGGGTTGGAATGCTCAATGCATGCATCTGTTCTGGTAGTAACCCCATTTATTTGTCAATGAAAAGACAACCATTTTTTTTCCTATGTGTACTCTGTATCAGACATGATTGAGGTTTGGGATGTCCTCCCATTTTTCAAGTGAGGTCTCTTTTAAGTGCTCTCTGAGCAGCCAAAGGACCAAAGAGATGATTTCTGGCCACATTTCTGCACCAAGCAGCGCTGAGGGCTCCATGGTGGCATCCCATGGATGCTACTCACAAGCCTGTGGAGCGAAGGCTTTGAGGGGTGAAGTCACCCAGGGTGTGGATAAAGGTCTGAGTGCAGAGCTGACTGGGCCCCTATTCAGTACTTGCTACCCTCTGATTGGATCGCTGGTTTGCGTGCTCCTCTCCCCCCAGATGCGCACTCTTTGATGTCAGAACCAACTGTTCCCCCAAGCCACCCCATTACACTCCTGGCATATGGTAGGAGTTCAATGCCATTTGTTGAATAAATGATGTCCTAAGAATTCAGAAAACAAAACCCCCTGCAAGGAAATAGGTCCGTGAGTCATATACTTGAATCATCAACAACAAACACAATTTCTTATCATCATCCCACTACCCCCATCCTCCCAAATTAATCCAAATGGTATTTTAGGCCAAAATATTTAGATGGATTTTATATGTCTTCCCATAAGTTAGCTTTTGAATCATCACAGGTATTTTGGTTAAGACTAAGATATAAGGTTGTTACAGTTAACATGCAAGTTTGAAGAAAACAAGGATTATCTTAAGTCTCTGTGGAATGTATACTAATGTCACTGCCAGACGCTGCCTGTGAGTCAGGAAACCTAACAAACCAAGGCACCCTAACAAATGTCTACCCTAAAAGTGTAAAATGCGTGGTCAGTGAGGCCACAGTTGCTCTTCCTCCACAGACCTGCTCTGTGAATGTTTATTTGGTGTTATAACTAGCTTTTTTATAAATATTATCAGCCATTTTTTATGTCAACAAATAGACATTTTTCACAGCTTCAAGTATGCCATTGATAATTTAGCCATTTTTTGCTGAAGAATATTTGTTTCCAAATTCTCACTCCAAGATAACACTGTGAAGTAGTAAGACAAGCCAAAAAATATTTGCAACACATGAAAAAGGACTGTTTCCCTTTTACCCAGAAGTTACAAACCAACAGTAAAGAGAACACAAAAGACAAATACATAGCATCTCAGAAAAAATGACTTAAAATGTGAAAAGATGGTCACCTTTTCACAACAAAATAAATTAAAATGAGATGGCTTTTTACCAATAAGCTTGGCAAAGATTTTTGAAAGCAGTTGAATAAGATCTATTGTTGGGATGGCCCTTAAACATTTATTTGTGGGAGTCTAAACTGGTATAACCATCATGGAGGGCAATGTAGTGAAATCTATCAGAATTCAAATGCAAGTTCCCTTTGATTCGGTAACCCACCTCTAGGAGTTTATTCTACAGACGCATTCTATTTGAACGTACATGAAATGACACGTATATGAGGTTTCCATGGCAGTATTGTCCGAACTCCCAAAAGTCTGGAAACAACTGAGATGTTTTTCAGAGATGGCTGGCTAACTGCAAGGGCACATCTGAGGAATGATGGAGGGACAGTCATGGATAAGAGTGAGGGTGTTGACGTAGGACCGTCTTCAGCAGCAATGGCTGACATTATTTTAATGGTAACTCTGGAACAGGCACTGCTTTAAATGCTTTACATATGTTGAATAGGTACTTCTGATTATCTCCCTTTAAATGACTTGCTCAAAGTCAAAGCTAATGAGCAGTGGTGCTGGGTTTTGGCCCAGGCATTTTGGCTTTAATGTCCTTGTTCTTCATGTGAACTCTTACAATAATATCCTTAAGTGACAAAAGCAAGGTACGTAAGAGGGTGCTTTGCTGTCATATGGACAAATGCATCTCTAGGAAGATAACCATGGAAGTGGTTGCATCTGAGGTCAACTGAGAGCCAGGGCTGGAAGGAGGCATTTGTCTTCACTGTTGATTTTGCTTTCCACTCACAAGTGTTTCAAAATAATGCTGCTTATTGCTGCATCAGACATACTTGTATGTACACGCTGGCATACTTATTCTATATTTAAGTGAATTCCTTGTAACAAGCAGCAGGCAGGGCACTGAGTCACCTTTAACCACCGATCCCCAGTGATCAGGGTTCTAGGAACCGGGCCCAGGTCCAACCTCGACATCTACAGGAGAAGGGCATGTCTTCAGGGCCTCAGCATAGGCCTGCAGTGAATCTCTGCATCTGCTGGCAGCACAACTTCCCATTCTTCAGAGCAGGGGTCTGGGCTTGTTAGGGACAGGGCCCCATGGCAGGAGGTGAGCTTGAATGCAATGCTGTTGAATCAGCTGGAGACCATCCCCCACCTTCCAGTCTGTGGAAAAACTGTCTTCCATGAAACCGGTCCCTGGTGCCAAAAAGGTTGGGGACCACTGCTTTAGAGGAATGTATTAATTTCACTATCTCACAAGTAAGTTCAAGATTGAATGTGATAAACAGAACCCAGTGAGCACCCGGCAGGGCAGCTAGCAAAGGCAATTATTTATAGCTGTTTCTCAAATTTGTAAGTTTATTTAATTCTGGGTTTTCTCTTCTCAGAGATATTAGTATATAAGAATATTTGCATATTTGGATCTTGGATAAGAAATGCACATCAAAATCAGTCTTAACTGTGGAAATCCAAACATATGCCCCTTTACAAATGGTATAATCTAAATAGGAGCAAGTAATGAATTAGCTTGGTAATTAGATAATACACAGAAATAATTCATTAAATTGCTTATATTTATATACACATAACCTCACTTAAATGTCCTAGAAGGAAAATGGGCATTTTTCTTAAGAAGTTTTATGAGTATTTCTCCATCAGTATATGGTTGGAATTCCTCAACATACTCTAAAAAGCCCATCTGCAATTCCACCTTGATCTGTGGCGTGCCCTCCTACCCTCCTTCCAACTCTCTGCCCTCTTTCTGTCTTCCCTTCTACTCTCCAAGCTGGGGCCCTGCTGCTCACTGCTCTTCTGGGGATGACCTGGGGCATTCCATTCTGAGTCAGCAGCTCTCAGAGCTGGTGCAAGAGGATTTCTAGCCCAACACTAATCCAGTGCTCAAACCAACATCCTGCTGTCCAGTCACCTGCTCCACTGACAGAGAGCTCCTTACTTCGATGCCAGCCTGAGCTCTTTGCAAAACAGCTCTGACTCTTGGGAAGTTCTGTCTGAAAGTGAAGCAAAATCCATCTCTCTGTTGCTTCCACCTACTGAGCTGACATACATCCCTTTGTGATCACAGAACAAGGGTGATAGTTGTCAGTGAAATATTTGAAAAGCAGCCCTGATCCACTATTTATTCTCCAGGATAAACATGCTGGCCTCTTCCCCTGGCTGTGAGACACCTCTCCATCCAGGTCATTCTGCATGACCTGCACTTATCTCTATTCTTCTCAGACCAGAAAGAACCCACCAAAGTGGAGTTTCCATTCTGTAAAAAATAGCCTATTTCAGGGAAATGACCCAACTTTTTGGCAGCAACAACACAGGGCTCACTCACTGATTTTTTATCCACTAAAAACCTAGTCTTTCACACTTACTACCGAGGTACTTCTTCCCCTCACACGGCTGAGTAAGTGGTGTCCAGACCGTGAGCTATGCCGCGTGTTCACCCCCATTAGATTTCACCCTCTTAGATGAGGCCTGACGATCTGATCTGTGGAGCTGACTGTGTCAGCACTTTCTCCTCTGGCTTCGAGCCCTCCACAGTTGGAGGAGAATGCCTTAATAACCACAGCCAACATGCAGTTGATCCATGTCGCCGGTGAACACCCGGAGCAGCCCCTGGGAGAGCGGCCCTGGAACATTCACCAGGAGCTCTCCAGTCACATCCCAGCAGCCACCGCTTCCTTTCCCCATGTTCTTCATGGTCATGGCCAAATCACCACTTCTAACTTTTTTTTGCCTGACACTTTAATTTCCAATCCTCTTCTCTTTTTTTCCATCAGAGAGCAAGTGGGTCACAACAAATTTAAACATTCACAAATGAGATGAATAATAAAAAGAGTTGAAAAGTACTAAATCGGTCCTATAAAATAGTATGTGCATTCTATCTAAATAGTATGTAAAGTCAACTATTTCTCTGTCTACATAGACTTTTTACATAGATCTGTAGCAAATTCTTCTGAGTTGATTTAGCATGAATTACTCTCTTCAGTGTGCCTTACTTGAAAGGTTATTCATTATGACCATGAACGTGCATGGCTGCTCACGATTCTTCATTCGGTAGAAACTACTCCAGGCGAGCGGCCAGACAAGCCCACAGGGCTGAGACCTCCTAATCGGGTCACGCACTCTACCACAGGAGACGGGGGCCAGGCTGCGGGGGAGTGAACACCCCGAATCCTGCGGCAGGTGTCCTGGACACTGAACCGCCTGGGAGGCCATGAGCAGCCCAGGGAGGTCTGGGTGTGAAGTCTGCTCTTTTGCTCTGTGGCCTTAGGAAATGTATGTAAACTCTGGGCCTCAGTATTTCCTTTGTAAAATAAAAACAATACTACCCGCTTCACAGGATGGATAAGAGGATATTAAATAAAATTAATGAGATGATGAATGACTCAAGACTACAGTAGGTATTAAATAAATGTTGGTTTCTAATTCACAGATATATGTGACACTAATAATAATGTTGTCCCAATAGCCACAGGGATGTAAAGTACAACATAGGGAATACAGCCAATAATATTATAATAACTAGGTATGGTGCCAGGTGGGTACTTGAATTATCTAAGTGATCACTTTGTAAATTACATAGTCTACTGTTATGCTATACAGCTGAAACTAATGTAAAATAACATTGAATATCAGTTAATTAAAAAATAACATTTAATTCTATAACATTTAAAACTATATAGCCCTGGCTGGATAGCTCAGTTGGTTAAAGTGTCATCTGAATACTCCAAAGTTGTGGGTTTGATCCCTGGTCAGGGCACATACAAGAGGCAGCCAATGAGTGCATGAACTACGCACAACTCGGTGTTTCTCTCCCTCTGAAATCAATAACTACAGCCGTCTGTCACAGTAACAGCGTCCTGCTCACAGCGGCCCGCAGTGCACCAGAGCTGACAGCAGAGTGAGAGTGAGAGGGGCTGGCTGGCCTCTGTGCCTGCATGTCATTAACAATTATTGTACAGCTAAAAAAAAAAATCTAAAAAAAAATTTGAATCTGAAGAATATTCATATTTTTGAAAGCTTACCTCAAATTTTTATTTTAAAATATCTACTATTTTCAATCTTGGGGATCTAATGAAATATTTTGGTCTAATATTGTATTTTAATACCTTGCTGCTCAAAATGTTAATCAAGGGTCAGGAACACAGGCATCCCCAAGAAGCTTGTCAGAAATGCATCAAAACCTACATTTTAACCAGGCATCCAGATGAATTGTACAAATGCTGAAGTTTGAGAATAACTGGTTTAACAGAGCATATCCTCTCTCAAGTTAACTTTTGTGTTTTGTGTTCTTCTGTATAATACCTGGGATGGTATTAAGAACTAGGCTTTTCATTAACAGCATACTTTTTAGTTAACACTATACTTTTTCTTCACATCCAGTCTCTTTCATTCCTAATTTTAAAACCAGGAGTATAAAAAGGACAAAAACGAAACCAGACTCCTCATCCTTCCATGAGTTGACATCATCCATAAAAGATTTAATTACTTAGGGGAGGGAAAAAAACCAACAATATGTAGCTTTACTTTCTGGAACAAGAAAACAAAACAACTTACAAGTATTAAAACCTCAAAGTGTGAGATTGAAAAGCCTGTTAATTTTCCAAGGAACTATGTCTAAATCTACCTTATGAAGAACATTCTCTAGGAATAAGTAGTGGTACTTTATAACTAATTTTTCCAGCATCCAAGTTAGATTGAATTTTTTTTTCATAGAGGTATTCACAACTTCACAGAACCGTCAGTCTCCTTCAACTATGTCTCAAATCTTTAAAAAAAAAAAAAAGACACAAGTGGGAAAATAGCCAGCAGCTTCTACCATGGCTGATAAACTTCTTTTACATTTGGGAATGAGGCACTACAAGTAAGCTAGAATAGGTTAGAATAACTCCACTTGTTTTATTCACCAAGCTTTTTGAGAGGTACTTACTGGCCTTTTAATGAACTACTCATCTTCCCACAGTATAATTCTTATTGACAGCTAACATTTTTAGTTCCCTTAAAAAATGGGACATATGAAGGCTGGGCAAGTTGTTTCTTTACCCTCGTTACTGGGCAAACAGAGATGTGGCAGTACACTTGGTCAGCAGCACTAGGGTCTCCCATCAGATGGAGGTGTCCTTGAGTGACGTCACCCGTCTTACCTGCTGGGTCCCTCACTGGCTCCCAGTGCAGGTCACTGTCTTTTTCCCTGATCCACCCGCAGAGCCCATGGTCAAAACTGCAACTGTGTATGAGGACACCTGTGAGGAAAAGACCAGAAAGACAAGTAAACCACAGACTAACAACAGCATGTATTTGTTAACAAGGTTATCTGTACACGTGCTCCCTTCCATCCACACTTAACTAATCTACCAGAACTTCTCTCCCAGAGATCAAAAGGAAATCACATGCATCCTTCCTCAGCACAATTGTGCCTGCATGCTCAGCTGTAAAAACACAGCACACGAATGTTGCCAAATTATGACCTTGTTTCATCATCACTTATAAAATATGATTTCCTCCCCCGAGTTTCTATTAAATGCAGTTTAATATATTTTTAAAAAGATAAATAATGATGACTCGATTATCTGTGCCCAGCTGATTTAACTGCAGAGGAAATCAAGTTGTATAAAAAAAAAAAAAAGATCTAAAATTTTCCCAGGTGCAACCTCACAATTTACAATTTAAAAGTTAGTTTCATGAAAAAAAGGGAAATAATACAATGCCATTCTAATGGTACTAAGAATAGAAGTGTCTACCTGGATCATCCTTTGCTTCATCCTCTGCACTGACTCCTCTTTCAATTTCAAATATTTCAAACAAATCATTTGAAGGATGCCGTGGGACTGCAAGAGAGGGAGATGCTTTGTTTTGATGAAGTTTTCATAAGGAGACATTACCTTTAATGGCGGCAGGGGAGAAAAACCTGGGCATTCACTCATCTGGAAGAATGCAAAATAACTGCATTTCACATGAAGATTCACAAAGTTTGTTCAACAGTGATGTATACTGTAATATTTATCTAGGTACAAACAAAACATGGTTTTCAAAAGTTTCTAATCTCAACATAAAGTGTATTAAAAAGGATTTCATCTGGAAAATACACTTTAAAAGAGCCACCAATTACAAGTAAAATATTCATCTCTATGAAATTCAAAATTGCGTCTCTATGAAAGATGCACTTTGAACTCTAGATTAGGGATATTTTCCCCAAAATGCCTGGTTTGGCTTTTCAACCACAGCCTTGACCCCACTCCAGCAAGCACTGTGCACCGGTGCACACTGATCTGGATTTCTTACCTGGACCTGCCTTGCTTAAGCAGGTGCCCTGGCTCCTCTAAGATCAAATTCAAAGGCCTTGGTGCAGCATTTACAATCCCACCACTCCCACTCCCAACTGAATGTCACTCATGTTCAGTCTCTGACCCTGTCCCCAGTTTGAGATGCTCTTCCTGCTAATTAACCCACCAAACTTCTCTTCGTTCATGCCCCAGGCAAACATCACTGCCTGTGTGAATACTTTTGTGCCCAGGCAAATTAAATTCTTCCCCCTTTTAATTCATAGACTCCTGTATTCACACCTCTATTCCACTTTTTCATAGACTTGCACTTATTTACATACATGTGAGTCATACAGGTGGGTCCCTCTGCCAGTCCCTGAGGTCCCAGAGGGCAGCGGTCATGTCTTATTCACATGGCATTCCCAGGGTGTGACCTGGTGACAGGCACTCAATAAGTGTTCACTGAACAAAGGTGAAGATCTTGTCAAGAAACCCAAGGACTCTGGTCAACCCTTTTCCTCATGGAAACAAGTGGGGCAGAGCTTAAGTAGACACTTTTTAAAACCTGGATGAATTTAAATCATTAGCTTTTCATTCCTTTAATGTGTATTTGATTACCACTCATATGCCTGCACATTAACGGGAGGGGCAGGCATGAGCTGGAAGGTCAGTGAACACAATGATTCTGACTGTTGGCGAGGGCCGGGGAGGCAAACACCAGATGACGTTTGCCTCGATGGGCACTCACAGGGAGTGGCTAGGGTGAGACTGGGGAGTGCGGGAGCCGTGGTGGGGGTGGGGAATTCTTGGCCAAAGACCAGGGAATACTCCCTTTACTTTGACAGAACTTAAATGAATTATCTATTTTTATAAGGCAGAGAGTGAAAGATGTGTAGAACACCAAGCAACAGATATTAATCAAAAGGGTTCTTTTTTCGATGATGTTCCTATTATTTTTAGCAAGAATTTTTAAATGAACAATTTCATAATATTTACACGGATATTTTTAAAGCTTACTGCTCTGAAGTTTTTTCCTGCTTGTTTCAAAAGTCCAGCCAGTAAAGCCCCTCCCACACACTCACTTATTCTCAGCCTGTGAGGGACAGAGAAGAGAAGCCAGTTCAGACAGAAGCTCTAGGGCCACAACCTGATCCCAGATGCTCTAGGGCTGAGGCAACTGCCTTCCCTCTTTCACACCCAGATGACTGACAACAAAGACATCCAATTACAGCTTTTCTTTCTTTCTTTGGGCCTCTGAGAGGGTGACTGCCTTTTATCTACTAGAAATACTACAAAGTTGTAGGCAAGCATGCTTCATTTCTGATGACAAAGAAAGTTAGAAAAACTCTATAGAACCATCATTTTATTGTTTCCTTAATCTTGTAATTTATGCAGATTATCTCTGGATTGGAATAGCTCAAATCTTAAAGTGCCATATTTTAGGGACATTATGAGAGTTTGTTAGCTCCCTTTTTTCCACACAAAGAACTGTCAGAGGGCAAATAGTTCTCGGTGCAGGGAGATCAAGGAGGTCCTTTCTGAGGAAGCTCCTTTTGCATGGAGAGAGGAAGAACATGGAACCTTCCCAGCAAAGTGTTGGGATGGGGGAAGGGCGAGCGTCTTAGGCCTCTAAGGTAAGTAAAGTGCCCAGAACAGTTGGGGAAAGGTGTTCACAGTGGCTGGAGGATGTGGAGAAACAAAAAGCAGCCTAGGATGAAGCAGAAGGGAAAGGAAGGGAGGAGAGCACACGTTTGAAAACAGCAACCCAAAGAATTAGTCATCTAACAACTTGCCAAGTGTCAGCTGGTTCATTAGTCTTTTAAGCACTGGGATTCCAAGAATTATTTGATTCAGCAGCGGATGATCATACACACCTTTATTTTAATTCACTAGGAAGCACTGGGAGGCATTTAGAGACCTGAAATGCTCCACATCTATTGGTTCTTACAACCGGGTGCACTCTACTCTGTAAGAGTTAATTTAATTTTTTCCTCACACACACCAGTTTGGATTGCTAACAGCATCCCACTGCTGTGTCAGGAGAAAATACTAAGTGAAATAAGCAGTGGGAACAAAATCAAGCAGTATGATCTTCACTGGTACAAGAAAAACGAACAAACCAAACACTTGGACTAGAAAAAAGAATGGTAAAAAATTCACCAGTGTGCTGCCCCGGCTGGTGTGGCTCAGCTGGTTGAAGCACCGACCCGTAACCAAAGAGTAGTGGGTTCGATCCCTCAGGGCACATGCCTAGGTTGTGGGTTCAGTCTCCTGTACAGACACGCACCATCCCCAGTCCAGGCCTGGGCGAGCTCTAGTCTGGTGCGAGCGGGGCGGAGGACACTGGAGTGAGGGGTCGCGCAACGGTCTGTGCTTCCCTCCCTCACTGATGTCTCTCTCTCTCTCTCTCCCTTCTGCTCTCCCTCCTCGCTCTCCAAAAAGCAATGAAAAATGTCCTTGGGAGAGGATTAAATCAATAAATGTAAATCCACCAATATGCTAATAGTGGTAGTCTGATTTTTGGAAAGGAAAGTGATATTTTGTCATTTGGGGGGGTTGTGTTGTCTTTTATAATTCTAAATTTTAAAGATTGTTTATAAAAAGAATTTCTATTGTGGAAAAAACTTAACCTACAACGCTGAAAGCAAGGACAGCTCTGTCAGAACCTGCGTCCGTGCCCGCCCCCAGCAGCTGGGTCTGCTGCTTCTGTTGGGCTGCTCTGAGGGCTCTGGACGGCAAGTCTGATAGCAGTTGTTAAATATGAGGCTGTGAAGCGGCAATGTATTTGTGTAGCTTGAAAATATTCTTTAATCCAGAGAGCTAGTTGAGTCAATGCAGAAAGTTTTAGTTAAAATGACTAGCCATGCCCGAAAACACAAGTATAATCAGGATAGAGGCTGATTCCTGATTTTCCGCCTTATCCTCCCCAGCATCATATTTTGGCTGTAAGCACATTTAAATACATATATGTATATTTTATAAAAACAAATGCATATCAACTGTTCTCTGTAGTTGGACCATAATTTTCAGAATTAGCACAGTACAACTTCAGAGATTAAAAAAGGGTAAGAAATCTAACAATATGATTCCTCTCTTCAGCCATGCCCCTTGTTCTATCCACAGGCTACAGCAATCAATCAAGAAAGCGGTCATCCATTGCGTCCGGGGCCCTGGGCTAAGAACATGTTGTAAAGCAAAATGCATACTCTTGCCTTCATAGGATCTACATTCCAGACGTGAAGACAGATATCCAACCATTTCTCCAGGAAATGAATGCTTTAAACGTGGGGTGGAGGAAGCTATGAGAGCACAGGGGTGAGAAGAAAGGGGGCTGGCTGTCTGAGCTAGGAGGGGGAGGACGGAAGCCTGAAAACCTCTGTCAAGTGCTGCTTACTCCAGGGCGCGAGGGCAGGCGGGTCACTGCGCACTGGCACCCTGGTGGTTGAAGGGGTGTGGGGCTGAATCCTCACTGCAGGGGTGCAGCTCGCAGGAGAAGAAAGGCACCCAGTGACTGAGGACTGAGGCAGGCAGACCACTGGGCATTTAAGAGCCTCATAAAGATTTGGACTCTATTCTGGTAGAAACTGGAAGCGCCTGGAAGATTTTAACAGAAGAGTGCCAAGACGAGGTGCACTGGCTGTACTGGCTGTGACATGGAGAATGGATGGGAGGGAGAGGATGTCAGAGGACAGTTATGACCAACCTGAACTCAAGAATTAGTCTTGAAAACATGTATTGCCTACAGCTTTCCTTCCATTGGCCAATGTTTCCACTTACTAAAAATACCCCTTGCCCAGTGCTTCCTAGAACCCTCTGCATGAACTACAAGGGAGGGGGTGTACAGGCACTGAAGGAGTCAGCTGGATAAAAGTGGGGTGGGGTTGGGTTTAGGGACCTAGGATGCTTCCTAATGCCTGGGAGCCCTGGGGCCTGCAAGAAGAATCAGCCAAAGCAAATAAGCAGAAAACTTCTTAAAAGAAAGTCTGGCCCAGCACTTGCTATTAAATACATTTTCCCCATGAATATGGTCATATTAATACATGACCTGAGTTCATAAATGAGGTTTCCCAAATGGTCAGTTGTATATTTTACTTGAAAAGTGCTAAGAGTAAGCACAGCGAGGTGAATGTAAATATTATCACAGGCGCCTCCCACGGCCAGCCCGCTACCACAGGGCAACTAGGCGGATGGAAGCGCGGATGTTCCTGAAAGGCAGGCCTGCAAATCCTGTTCTGTTCTAGGTGACTCCCGTGACACGACCCAGGCCGGTTCTGGCATCTGCTGTTGAACTAAAAGGTTAAAGATAACAGTGTCCTAAATTCTCTGCTTCGAGGTTCAGTTCCTCCAAAGAGAATGACACATGTTCCTAATGTTCCCACGGCACGTCCTGGTGGCAAAACCTGGGGATTTTCAGAGACTACAGCACAAGGACAAACAACAAGGGTTTTACGAAGCAGCCTTGCCTCTCTCCCCCACTCCTTTCCCCTCTTCCCTTTTCCCACTTCCCTTTTCCCACTTCCGCCGCTCCTCTCTTCCCTGACCCAATTTTCCCTCTCAAGATGAAGAACATATGCATTACAGCTTTAAAAGACCAGAGAGAAGCAAACAAAAGGGACAGGAAAAGACTTTCTGAAATTTCCTTAACCACATTAGAGAAAATTCCTAGTTATCTGCTCATTACAAGCAAAAAGGAAAAGGTTGCTGAGCTCCACAGAAATAAGTCCTGTTTGTCAAAGCTTTCATCCCACAGTAGAGTCTAAAAAGTTCAAAAAACACCTTTGGGTAGAGGGTAAATAGCAGAGCTAGAAGAAATTACACCTCCAGTGAAAGGTGGCACACAGACACAGCCACTCAATAATAAACCCAGTTTTTGTGACTCTCCTATTTGTCCTTCAGTGAAGTTTCAGAACTACCTCAAGTACTGCCCAGGAGAACAGAACATCTAAAAGATGGTTCTTCTGCAGGTATGGCCATGGGGATGATAATGCAACTTGTCCAGATTAAGGGAGCACTGTCTCTCTTCTAAGCCAAAGGAACCTTAGAGGTTTGCTTCTGCCAGGACCGAGTCCTGCACACCAGAATGCAGGGGGCAAGCAGAAGCCAACGGGTCTGCTGGCACTGGGCACAGCGTGGTCACCGGGGGTGTTCCACAGTCTGCCTGTGGGCTGTCAGGGACAGGTGTCAGTGCCCTCAGGCCACTTTAAAGGAAGAATCACTTTAAGAAAGACTCACTTTAAAGGAAGAAAGGGGGCTTTGATTTCTGATATTTATCAGACCCATCATGTAACTGTCCCTTCTGGACATTATCTGAAAAGGCTGTTGTCACTATTTGCACAGCAGAGAAGCTGCTGTGATGGTGCCTCCAACATCACAGCTGTTCACATAGGTACTATAAACACCTAAACTAATAGGACAGCCCACTTATTTGATCATAAGAAAGGATACATGAACTTGCAGCTTTCTATTTTCATTTTGTCTGCTCACCTAATAGTTTGTACTTGCAAATCAGCTTGTTGCAAAAGAACCTGGTTAGCCAAAAATAACATTAAAATTTGAACAAACCATAATAAAAGCATCAGAAAAATACAAACATTTAGAATAACACAAAATAGGGCTGTATTTTTCTGAGGTAAGTAGGAAATGCTATCATTACCATTTAAGTGAATTCAACAACGTAAGTGGAAGAAGTAATAGCTAGAATGCACTGAGTTCTTATTATATGCCAAGCACTGGGGTAGGAGTTTTCCATGCACTCTCTCATATCTAATTTCACAACAGCCCAAAGAGGCAGAGACCATTCTTATCCCCACGTCCGGATGAGGAAACAAAGGTGTAGAAAGACTTAGTGACATGATTCGAATAGCAGAGTGACTATGAGCACAATACTTTTCATGACAACACTGTGGACAAATGTGCATACAACTTTAAAAAAATCTAATTTCTGCCTTTGGTCACATTCACCAAGAACTCAATTTATTTCCAGAGAGAACAATTACTTTCCAGAGAGAATTTTTTTTTTTTTGCCAGGCACTATAGGATCCAATTAAAATATAAATCAAAAATCTTGAAAATGTTCAGAATTCACAGCGCCAGATCCTGACCTGTAAGCATTGACAACTTACTCCTTCAAAACACTGGCAGAAATTTAATCTCCAGGGCGATGGCAGGCATCTTTCTGGGGTCTCTGCAGGCCTTGCTGTTTACTAGAAAGCAAACTAGTTTGAAGACCTCTTCAACCCTCAGCAGAAACAATCTTTTTACTCATCACCACCGAGAATCAGAAAAGAGACTGTATTTCCGTGACTAAGAACAATGTAATCAGCCACACCAGCCACAGACTCTTGTCAAATCTGTTGAAGGGCAATGAGAGACAGGACCTGTGGACAGCAGGCTTGCAACAAAGCAGCCACCAGTGAAGAGGAAACCACACTCTCCCTCCTGCATGGCACTTGGAATTCCAACCTGTCCTCCTGATTCAGAATAACGTAGCAACACTGAGTCTGGTGTCCCATAGGGCCACTCCTGAAAGCATCTGATACATATTACATTATATTCTATACATAACCTTTATCTGTAATACTTTCTCACTTTCTATGAGCCAGATGCCACATGCTACATTTTAGGAACAACTGCTACATTTAAAAACCTCACAGATGGCTAATTCTGTCTCCACTGAGGACCTGGTTCTACTGGGTCGGGCTACCATTATGGTTTTCACAGCCCTGCTATTCAAAATGTGGCGGGCAGGTCAGCAGTGGGACCTGTGAGCTTGTTAGACATGCGGAGTCACAGGTCGTACTACAGCCTCACTGGGTGGGAGGTTTCATTTTCACAAGTCCCACACAACAGAGACTGAGCAGTACTTCCCTAGACAGTCTGATGTAGTATATGTGTTGCAATGATTAGGAATCTACACTTCAGATCAGCAGTCCCCAACCTTCTGGGCACCAGGGACCGGTTTCGGGGAAGACAATTTTTCTGGGGAAGACAATTTTTCTGGGGAGGTGCTCTCGCCTGTGCTCACCTCTCCCAGTGGATGAGGGGGGTGGGGCGGGGGCAGGAGGAGGAAATCAGGCAAGGTTTTCCGCAGGTTCCCAACAAGCTGCTGACCCGTACTGCCCTGGGGCTGGGAACCCTGTTTCAGATAAGCATCCTAAATTACCGAGGTTCAAACAGGCTGTGACAACACTGACAAAAATCTGCTTCCTGGGCCAAGTGATACTATATTCCTTGCAGTAATCTGAGCTCCCCAGCTAAAACTGGGCACTCCTGACACTGGATTGTACAGAAAAATTTGAGAGGTTAAAAATAGAAGTTAATAAAACCTTTAATGAATTTTTATTTTTATTTATTTTTTGAACTCTAATCCTAGCAATAGCCCTTATGCTAATTTTGTTTCTTTTCCTTTTTTTTGAAATTGTTACTGAGGACATGCTCATTGATCCTAGAGAGAGGGGAAGGGAGAAGACAGAAAGGAGAGAAACACCGATGCTAGAGAAACACTGACTGGCTGCCTCTTGTGTGCCGGGCAACCTAGGTAGACCTGTGCCCTGACCAGGAATCAAACTTGTGACATTTGGTCTACAAACGATGCTGTAACCATCTGAGCCACAATGGCCAGGGCCTTTTATACATTTTTAAAACCAGTATGTTCTAAATACAATTAACAATGATTAAGAATTAGAATCTATTGGTATACTTTTTCAAAAAAAACACACAAACACACTGCTGGAGAGAGTGGAATTCAAGTACCACGAGCCTTTCTCCCAAGGAATTAGCACTGTACTGAATTACTGTGACTAATGACAGTGCAGATGGAAAAATTAAAAAAAATACCAACTCAGCATGAAGAAAATAGACAATGAAAATCACCCCAAATATCATAAACTGGATAGACCCATGGTTACCATTTTGGTCTCTTTTCTTCCAGACTTTCAAATTCATTCAGACATATGTAGGCCTGCATTTTATACAAAAATGGGGTCAAATGGTATTGTACAATTTTGTGTATTCTTTTCACCTAACATTTTTTACACCATGGGTATTTTTCCAACTCATTGTTTTTCAAAAAACATCACTGCATAGTATTTCATTATATTGCTAGCCTAGAATGCATTTTCCTCTATCTTCCTTTACTTCAGGTTCTGCAGTAAAGTGTTCCTTATTTTCTTTGCTCTGGGATAGACTCTACTTGTTCTGATACCAGATTTTTGTCTTTGGTTCTTGATTTCCACCTTTTTAGCAATTTACAGCATACCTCTGGTATCCAGACAGGCATACCATAAATTAGATCACATTTTCTTGCTCCGTCTGCCTACCACCTTCCTGCCCTCCCAACTCCACCCCTCCACCAGTGTCTTCCAGAGTCCAAGCCCAACCCACTGGTGCCAGAAACCATGCAAACGAAAGGTAATGGGAGAAGACTATTCAGTTTTATGCAGAGCGGTCTCTACACTTCTTAGTTCAGCTTAGCCTGACCTGACGTTGGTGACAATGAACTCTAATCCCACCAGTTAAATTATATACATGATATGCCACTCTGAGAGATTCACAATGATCATTAGCATATTAAGAAGTCCTACAGTTAACAAACCTATTAAGTTTACTAAACCTAGAATCTCTCAAATTGATTTGATCTCAGAACTTTGTTGGGCACACACTTGCATACTATCCAAGAGAAGCACTGTTTAACTAAACACACTTTGAGAAGTACTGGTTTGTCCCATAAGTGAAAGAACAAGAACTTCATGTTATCTGGGGACTTTAGAGTTGCTCAATCAGGCCTATGGTGCTAGCATTGCAAATACATGTGATTATAATTCTATTCACACAATTTTAAAGACCTAGGGTCCCTCAAGTTGGAACTATTTTTAAAAGACGTGCTTAATATTTCATATCACACATAAAAGCTTATTTCTTTCCTTAATCACATATTATTTCAATGTTCTCCAACATAGTTATTCCTATAAAATACAGTAATCTTTTATATTTCATAGTAATTAAAAATTCACAAACACTTTTACCTGTATTATGTTTGATCTTGGAAAGCACTCAATGCAAATGGAAAGCTAGAGATGTTACCTCCATTCTTACAGAGGAGAAAATGGAGGTGGAAAACACAGTAGTTTATCCAAAGTCACATAACTCATAAATAATAGGGGTGGGAATCAAACTAGATCTTTGGATTCAGGGTATTCCATCCTTAGCAGTAGTTTAAAATCCTCAGCTTCAAATGCCTCAAGCTTATTTGCACATTCCCTTTGAAGCCTCTTCACTATTACTCAACATGCTGTTTAAAATTTAGAGTTTGCTAGAGAATGCTTCTTTCAATGGCTGTATTAAACTGTATCAAGATAAGAGAAAGACCATAAGCTGAAATAACTATGATGATGTGAGGAGTGACTATCAAATGAACATGTTAAATTTAGCTAGTCTGGGCATATGAAGGGTTACTTAGAATTAAAAAAATTGAATCCAGTATGAAATTTCATTTCACTCCATTCAACAAATATTTTTCTGTGCCCACTGTGAATGTACTGGGCATTGTCTGCCTGTTTGAGGGGAAGTATCTGGGGGTTAAGCAGCTGCACTCCAACACACTGGGCAACAGAGAGTAATGATGTAGACCAAAAAATCAATTTCAAAAGATCCCCTTTGCAATCAATATTGGGTAAGATCTGACTATTCTGTATCTTTAGGCCGCAGAGTCTGGGACAGATTGAAAAACAAAGAATATTCAAAGAGCAAGCCAAAAAAGATTGCTAAGTGAGTTTTAAAAAAACAGTATTTCTAAGAAAAGCTTTATGAAACCAAAATTACTACACCCCATGAAAAAACAGGTAGTTTCCTGTGAGTGTTCCGAGACTACACTGAGTGTGGGGCTGGGTGACAGTGGCCAGCTGAGCCCCTGACAGTAACCAGGAGAACCGAGACAGAACTGCAGTTCATGACTTTGAATTGAATATATGTAAGAATACCCCAACAGTGCGATGAGTTATTGGAAGGGACTTTAGTCACCTTAGAGATCTGAATATAATTGGAACAATTTTTTTTAAACCTCATAAGAATATCACACTTGGGTAATTAATTGACGTTGATTTAGATAAAAGTTCTTAGGCTGTAAATTAAAATGCAAAAAGCTATTATAACCAAGCCATCTGTGCCATTTAAAGTTTAAACAACTTTTTTGCTGTTTTGAACTCCTTTCTTAAGCAGGAGTGGTGAAGACAAAAACTCTAGCTTCAATGATATTTTGTTTATGCCTACACAAAGCATTGTTTTAAAGGATAGTTTCTTAAATATTTCTTATATTTAAAAATGTGTGGGCCTTCACACATGCCAACTTTCACATAGTAAAAGCATAAGCAAAAATTAGGTCCTAGCTGGGTAGCTCAGTTGGTTAGACATCCCAATATACCAAGGTTGGGGGTTCGATCCCCAGTCAAAGCACATACAAGAATCAACCAATGAAGGCATAAATAAGTAGAACAACAAATCAGTATTTCTCTCTCTCTGAAAAAAATCAATAAATAAAAATTTTAAAAGTTATTTGAACTACTTTCAGAACCTAGGAAATAGATACTTTGAGACATTATCTCTGAATTGACATCATTTCCCTTCTCGTTAGCATCAAATTTGCAGATTTGATAATCCACTGATAGACTCTACATACAGAGATCAGACTGGCCCAGGGCAGGGGAGTTTGAGGGCTGGAGGAAAAGGTGAAGGGATTAAGAAGTACAATACAAACTGGTTGTTACAGAATAGTCACGAGTATATAAATCACAGCAGAGGGAATGCAGTCAATATCATGATAACTGTGTGTGCGGCCATTCACATACTTGATAGATCAGAGGGACTACTCTATGAAGTGCATGATTATGTAACCACTATGCTGCACACCCAAAACTAATACAGGATAATATTAAGTGTAAAATAAAAGTACTGATATCTATTTAAAAAAATCCACTGAATAGAATACCAATCTTCAAAAAGAAGGAAGAAAGAAAGAGAGTGAGGGAAAAAATGGTGGAAGCATAATTTAAAAAAAGCTCTCCATAGTATAAAAATAAGTAACAATCAGAAAAGAATATATGTTGTAATTCTTAAAAATAGATTAATGCATTATTATAATAAACTAGGTTTTATATGGAAAATATAATTATATGAAGACTATTTTATTTAAAAGGTTATGAGTGATCAGTCTATTCACTCATCTCTTGGTTCCACAAACAGTGTTTAAGTGCCAATCATGTGCCAGGAATTATTTGAGGTTTGGGAAATGTACCAATGAAGAAAATACACAGAGATCCCTGTCTCAAAAGCTTACATTCTAGTAAGGAAAGACAAAAATAGACATAAACAAGTAAGCAGTGCAGTATATTATAAAGTGATAAATACTATTTAAAAGAAAGAAAGAGTGAAGAGTAGTGAGTTCAGGTGTGCTGCTGGTGGTTAGGGAGGTTGCACTACTGAATGAGGCAGTGGTCAGGGTAGCCTCACTGATGAGCTGAGGTCTGTGTGAGGAGGTGAGAAAGCGAGCCAAGCCGATAGCTGAGGGGGAAGTGCTGAGCAAGAGGGAACAGCTGGAGTACAAGCCCTTAGCTGGGAGAAGTGCGAGGAGCGAGGAGCGGTGAGGAGGCTGGAGTGGCTGGAGTGAAATGAATAAGCAGATTGCTAGGAAGTGAGACCATTTAGGACTCTGAGACAACGGCAGGCCTTAAGTTCTTCCTGAACTAGGGGGTGCTAATGCAGAACTTGGAACAATGACATCTCATTGAACTTTTAAAAGATCATTCTGGCTGCTGAGTTGAGCAGAGACCACAGAAAAGGGCAAAGGTGGAAGCAGGAAGAAACTGTTCTTCCCTGTAATTCTGAAATCCAAAAGCTGTTTCTGTAACACATTAGTATAGTAACACACTAGTAAGTGGCAAAGCTCACCTACACTTAACCTAACCTCAAGGTCTTCAGTAGCCAAATTATTGTAAGTATTCTTGTGTTTCACTGCAAAAACATCGACATGCATCAGTATATCATACATAGCATATGCAGCTTCTTACATTTCTAAAATCTGAAAAATGCTATATTGCACAATTCACATGGATTGAGGAATTGGGACATGTCCTCTAGGACAGGGACAGCTTGGGCCAGAGTGGCAGGCAGCATTGGAGATAGCAAGCAGTGGGCACAATTTTGATATCACTTAAAGTCAAGGCTAACTGGGTTTTTTACAGAGTGGATGTGGGTATAAGAAGACTCCGAGTTCACTGGCTGTAATCACTGCAGGATGTAGTAACTGCAGGATGACGGTGCTGTGTCTCAGGGTGTGAAAGACCAGAGGCAGAATGTGTTGGGATGAAGCTGTGGCACAATGCAGCCGGTCGTCTGAATATCCAGTTTCACCCAACGGGAGAGGTTTCATACACGTCTGGAATCTGGGGAGATGTCTGGGCTGGAGCTGTAGTCCTGTTATAAGATTTTCTTTCTTTTTTCCTTTTAGAATATCTTTACAGTCTTTTCTCCAGAGAACAATAACACACACATACTATAAAGAAAAGCACCATTTAACAATCTCTTCCATTAAAATAATGTATCTTTTAATGTAAAGAAAAACATAATTATTGAAGTGTGGGGCTACCTGGAGCTAGACAGTGTCTGTAATTAACATCACCTGAAAATTCATGAAATGAGGAAAGCCAAATTTTATTCTCAGACCTGCGTGGCAAACAAAAACGTCTTAAGAATGCATTGTGCCAGAAGTGAAGAAAACACTAAATAAAGAAATGGTGTTGAACTAAAATAGTGACAAGGTTTCTTTCTGTTTTCATGGTGAATTAATACTGGTTATTTGCCCTAAATTAAAAACTTGGAACACTTACTTTATTCAGAATATACCCTACAATCACAAGACAGTGAATAAAAAAGTGTCCAAAGTGTCCCGATTCATGCTCATGTTCACCAGCAGCTAGAGCCGAAGGGGAAATGAGAGGGCATATAATTTTGGGCAGGAGTGTCCAAAGGCAGCAATGCTACTATCCATGGCATGCAACGGCCTTGGCACAGGATCAGTGCAATTCTTTCCCAGGGCCTATCTCTAGGATCACAGTCTCTTAGTATGAGTGTCCTAACATCACTGAACTCCAGGTTTCCCCAGTTTTATCCTGCTACATTCTGTTGGTGAACTTCAGTGTTATTTTTAATTCATATGTGTGTTGGTATGAAGAAGAAAATTGGGGAGAGACCTTTTAAAAAAGAAAACAATAAAAGATTCAGAAAAATGTTGATGTCTATGTCAGAGTAACTTTTTATATTAAATAGCCAAATTTTTATGACCCTACCTTAAGCAGCAGAATAATATAAATACTGTACTTAAGCAACCATTAATAAAAACTCCACTGTATGATCACAAAGAGATAATAAAAAATAGAGTGAGAAAAAGAGGGACAGGAGGAAGAGAGGGGGGGAGGAAGAAGGGTAGAGAGAAGGGGGAAGACACAAAAAAGAAAAGGTGAAAGGATAAAAATTACAAAAAAATATGCTTTTCAAAAATAAAAGATATGTGCATATAAAATATATTATTAGATCTACCATCTAATCCCTCTAAAAACTGTACCAAAACATACACAATTACAACTATATCAAAATTTGAGAATACCAATTTCCTTTCAAATTGTGAGTCACATATAAAGAAAAAAACTTTTTCTCTTTCAAAAATCACAAATGTTAGTATTCTTTTCCTATAAAAACCTGGTAAAAAATTGCAAGTGTTCAATCTAAAAGGGGCAAAGTTTAGTTCCATCATGTGGGAATGGGGAAAGAAAAAGAAGAAACTAGTAATATCAAAAGGAAAAGAGGAGAAAAGAGAGAATGCAAAAGTAGCTAAGAATAAACAAAGTGAAATGTGACAAATGGAAAAATACAGGGAACAGATGAAGTAGTAAAATTCCACATTTTGGTCTGGTAATAAAGGAACAACCTCTTCTTCCTTCAAAGCTTGTTTGTTGCCTATAGCCTTTATCTCCATTGGTGGCACCACCGTTTACCCAGTCACCCATTTATAAATCTGGGAGTCTTCAATCTAGCTCCACTCCAGATCCAGCCACCAGTTTTCAGAAAGTACAGGGATAACTGTACAGTTTTTCTCATTGATCCCTAACTCAACCCTCCAGTGTACTGGCAGTTTATCACATATGCCATGCTTCATCCTACCTCTGAGCCTTTGTTGTACTGTCCCTGTGAACTCTAATGCCTCTCTTTCTGCATCATCTTTGCCCCATTTCACTCACAAAGTTCCCCACACCAAACAGTCCCTGCCCCAAAACTGACTAGGTCCCCGTCTGTCTACTCTCAGAATGTCCTACACAAATCTCTTTCACTAACAAAGTACGACAGTTACCTTCTGCGTGACTGCCTCTTCTACCAGACTGGAACCTTTTCTGTTATATTTACATCAGCTCAATGTGTAATACAGGGCCTGGCCTTCTAAAACTTGCTAAAAATGTTTACCATAAAATGAATGGACAGTTAAATGGCATGTGATACAGTAAGTTCCCCATCTCTGAGAGTTTTCACATAAATCAATATATTAGGACATTCTCATCTAGATAGGAGGTGTGATCTACTACATGACTGTGATATTCTCTCCATTTCTACACACATTCTTACTTGTCCAACCCTCTGACTTTTATTCAGCCCTTTATAATATTTAACAGTGGGGGTATATGACTTATACTTTGTACAGCATGGCCTGTGGCTAAAATGTCATCATAAAAAGCTTATTAAAAATGTGCTAACACAAAACACAAAGCAACTCTGAGAAAAAAAGGACAAAATGTTAGGCATCATGATCCCCAATTTTAAACTATACTGTAAACTATAGTAATCAAAACTGTATGGTATTGGCAAAAAAAAAAAAAAGACACAAGAAACCAATGGAACATAATTGAGGGTCCAGAAATAAACCCAAGCAAATATGGTCAACTAATTTGATAGGGAAATGAAGAATATTCAATAGAGTAAAGTGAAAAATTGGATAATCATGCAAAAGTATGAAACTAGACCTCTATCTTATGCCACTCACAAAAAATTGGCCTAAGAAACTTGGACTAAAACCTGAAAACATAGGTGAAAAGCTCCTTGGCATGGGTCTTAGTAATGATATTTTGGAGATAACAAATAAAGTACAGCAACAAAATAAAAAATAAACAAGTGGACTACATCAAACTAAAAAGCTTCTGCATAACAACAACAAAAAGAAAAGTCAACAAGCCCTGCCTGTCATATCCAAATGGATGGGGTAACATCCCACAAACTGAGAGATCACTGGTTCGATTTCCAGTCAGGGCACATGCCTGGGTTGTGGGCCAGGTCCCTGGCTGGGGGCTTGCAAGAGGCAACTGATCAATGTTTCTCTCATACAATGACATTTCTCTCCCTCTCTTTCTCCCTCCTTTGTCCTCTCTCTAAAAATAAATAAATAAAATCACAAAAAGATAAAAAGACAACCTATGAAATGGGGAAAATATCCACAAACAATATATCTGATAAGAGGTTAATATCTAAAATATACAGGGAACACATACAACTCACTAGCAAAAAAAAATAATAATCCAACTTAAAAATGGATAAAGAACCTGGATAGACATGTGTCTGAAGAAGATATGATGACCAATAGGTATATGAAAAGATCCTTGACATCACTAATTATTAGGGAAATGAAAATCAAACCCCCACAGTGAGATATTATCTCATATGTACAACAAAAAGACAAGAGTTAACAGATGTGAAGAGAAAAAAAGAACCCTCATGCAATGTTGGCAGGATTGCAAACTGGTGCAGCCACTATAGAAAACAGTATGGAAGTTCCTCAAAAAAATTAAAGAGAGCTACCATAGGATCCAAGAATCCTATTTCTGAAAATATATCCAAAGGTAATGAAGACACTATGTCATAGAAATATTTGCACCCCATGTTCCTAGCAGTATTATTTACAATAGCCAAGACATGGAAACAACCTAAGTGTCCATTCATGGATAAATGGATAAAGAAAATATGGTATATTGTTGGGGACTGCCCTGCCTGGTCTCAGGAAGCTGTAACCCCCTGTGACTTAGGCTGAGTGAGAGACCTCTGGACCAGGAGCCACTAAGGAGACAAAACTTATTCCCTTGGCATGAACGCTGCCTGTTCTGTGCCTGGCCTCCTAGGCTTGGTCAGTTAGCCAATGACAGGTAAGATTTCCCATGGAGGGAATTGTCTAAGACAGGCATGATCACGAGGAGGCCTCAGGGAAGAGACTTGGGGCTGTGGAAATGAAGGGGTGATGGATATCAATCCCTGCCCCCTCGGCTTTGTCAAAGCCTGAGTCCTTGTTCTTAGATGTGAGAAATCCAAGTCTCCTGGCTGCCTTTGTCTCCTCTGCCCAACTCAGGCCTGAGGAAATAACAGGGGCGGTGCCGTTCAGACTAGGGACGGCGGACCCCCGGGGTAATCAGGCCTGGGACATAGAATATACAAGATCCTGTGAGATCTGTTTGCTGGAGTATGATTAGATTAGAATTTGAAGGCACAGACAGGAAACCAAAACGAGCCCTTTGAGCCCTGTAGTCCTTTCAAATGATAAAACTCCAAACTTTGCCCAGAATCACAGAGGAGATTCTGTCAGCATCTTTGAAAGTCACCTATTTATTTTGATCTTTTCTGCCAGACTGTGAATTCATGAACTAACTCTATATTCTTAATAAAAACCTGCTTGGGAATGGAAATGGAGCGCTCCCCACTAGAGAGAGTGGCCGTTCTGTCCCTACTTCCCCACAGGACCTGGTTGTCTCTGTGTATGTTTTTCTCATGTTTTGATGAGCCACCCCCAGTGTTCCACGATCACTGCAGGCCGGTGAGTACATACCAGTATATATATAGATATAGTTTATACAATGAGACATTATTCAGCCATAAAAGAAGGAAATTCTGCCATTTGCAACAACACAGATGAACCCTAGGGGCATTATGTTAAGTGAAACAAGTAGAAGAGAAAGACAAATACTGTAAGATCTCATTTATATGTGGAATCTAAAACAGAAAACACAGAAAAAGAGATCATATTTGTGGTTAACAGAAGAAGGAGCCAGGGGAGGAGGAGTGGATGAAGGCGGTCCAAAGGTACAAACTTCCAGTTGGAAATAAGCACTAGGGATGGAATGTGCAATGTGGTGACTATGGTTAACACCGATGCTTGGTGCATAAGGAAATTAAGAGAGTAAGTCCTAAGAGTTCTCATCACAAAGAAAAAGCTTTTCTTTTCTTTTGTATTTATATGAGGTGATGGATGTCAACTAAAGTTATTGTGGTAATCATATCACAATATATGAAAGTCAAACCATAATGCTGTACACCTTAAATTTATACAGTGCTGTATATCAATCATATCTCGACAACACTAACGAAAACTCAGAAAGTATGCAAACATTTGTATGACTTACTGAATACATCTCCTCTGGGTTTCTGAGGATCTGTCTGTATCCTGTTGTCAACCGTCATCTCTCCTGGAGATGTGGTGGCAGGTGGTGCTATAGTCGTCGGTCTGAGGACTGGTCTTTCTGGGGTGGGTGGTGGTGCAGGGGTTCTGAGCTCTGTGGGTGGGGGTGGGGGTGGAGGTGGGGTAGGCCATGCTGTTGGCTTTGGTGTAGGTCTTGTTGTTGGCTTAAAAGTGGGCCTGTTGGTAATGACAGGAGGGATGTATGGTGTCTTCTGAGGCCACCTAGTACTTCCGACATCAGGAATCCAATTACTGTGTCCTCCATCACCCTTTGAAATGGTACCATTTCCCTTTGGTCTATGAATTGGACCTGAAGGTTCAATCATGACTTTGGGAATATCTAAAAGAATCAAAAGGTTTCAATCAGTGCTGAACCATCTCTTCCCCCAAAGGAAAAACATCAAATTATAAAAAACAAACATATCAAAATATGTGCCAAAGAGGCTTACTTTTCACATTTAGAATATTCCCCATCTGTAAATCATGCTGTTTTCTAAATAACAAATATGCATATATATGAATGTGATACACATTAAACCAATCAGTGGGTGAATGCAAAAGTTATGTTTGTGTTTCTATAATGAATATGTACTATTTGAAACAAAAAAGTTGTATTTGTAAAGTGGAAACAAATGACAATTGATGATATTTTTAAAAGTGCAGAGATATTCTAAAATTTTTAAATGAGAAAATTTTAAATAAAGTCTTTGTTAAGTATCCCTATGGTATATCTATATTATAAAATCAAGCTTAGAATTGTCTAAAGACTAATTTCTCTTCTTTACAAATATTTGACTCATACAAAACATTTTTATTCAATTTTCTGCATATTGTTTTAGTTGGTATTTCTTTCCTCTTATTAATTTATATAATAGCTTTTTAAAGGAAATTTTAAGAGGTCACCAAGATCAGCTGTGGAATACCTTTCCTTGATTTTCTTCACCCAAAGAAATGAATATTTAATCTACCTGGAATGATGTACTCCTGGGGCAGCACGAATACATGACCTTTCAAAGATCCTTAGTCCACATGATTTTATGCCCCGTGATTTTCAGGAAATATTTTACTCCAGAAATTTAATAAATTCTTGGTGCATGAAATATATGCTAAATTATGGCTTTGGTTTGTGAAACTTTCATCTTGGAGGTTACTTTTTACATGTTTATCTACTAATACACACATACTACAAACAAAGCTTATGAAAACTTAAAAAGCAAAACAGTACTAAATGTAGAGAAAATAGATAAATATGGGAATTTTTTAGAATAGGAGGAATAATAAAACAGAGGAACCAAAAATGTGGAATATATTCAGATTATCCCACCATCATAATCTAATGCTAATGCCAAGCAAACATTTATTTCTAATTTTAAGAAAATCAAGTTCTCTGGGAGGACTCTAAAATTTCTTGCCAGCTAAAGGGAAGCTACTGAGAAATTTTAGCCAAGGACCTGAATGCTTTTAAGAATAGAATGTATTACTGAGTCTTTAAATTTTAAAAATACCTGAACAAATGACTTTTTTTGTTTGTAGAAAGCAGAGACTAATATTACCAGTTATAAAAATTGTATTTCTTTGATAAATTAATTGTGCTCCTCATCTTCCCTAGTAATGGCCTTTGGGCGATGTGTATACCGGCCACAGCTTAGAGCTGGGAGATAAACATTACTCACATACGCAACTCAGTCCATCGCCGTGGTACCCGTCTTTACATTTGCACTTGTAGGACCCGTGCACGTTGAAACAGCGTGCGAAGCTGCTGCAGTGGTACTGACCGAGGGAGCATTCATCTATATCTGTATCGGGATATAGAAAAAGAAGAGCTTTATTTGGTAGATAAATGTGAAGGCATAAAAATATACATAGAATTAAAAAAAAAATTTTTGCCATGTGAATGTCTATGTAAAATTGGCAGGTAAACAGAAGAAATACAGTACCTGTGCATCCAGAACTACTAGTGGTTGAACTGGACTTCTGTTTGTCTGATGCCAGCACCCTCCCCGCTCCACATCCCAGGCATCAGCACAATGAAGAGGCCTTTCTACACCATAGGAAGAAATGGCAAAACGCAATGACTGGGGCTTATTACCGTGACATTGGTATTTGCCTCCGATGTACATGAGGTCGAAGCCTGTGTGACACTTGCAGATGTAACTCCCGAAAGTGTTGACACACTGCCTAAACCTAGGGCAGGAGGCTCTTCCAGTAGCACATTCATCAACATCTAGAAACACAAGTCAGTTGTAGTTTAGGTGGAGCGATAACATGTTCCGATGGAGCATATTTTAAAATAAATAACTGCAAACAGTTCCCTCATGGCACACAGTGATGCGTCATAAATATTATCCAGCTGTTGCCCCCAGAGGCACCATAAATTCTACAGCTCCATCCTTCACTCCATCTTCCCAGCCCAGGCTGCGGGCTCCTCCCCCACCATATCTCAGCGCACACTGCTCCTGCATCCACCTAGCTGCCCGAACTAAAACATGAGTTGTCCTTGACAGCCCTATTTCTCTTTACCCTAAATCATCAGGCCCAGTTACTTCTACCCCTGAAAGATTATTTGAATGTGTCTCCTCTTCTCTTCACCCATGGCCACTACTCTCTTATAACCGGCCATCTCCCAGGCCTCCTAACCTGATTTTTTCTCAGCCAGTCTCACCCCCTCCAAAGCATTCCCACCCACCCATTGAAATGATTTTATCACAATATAAAATGGAGTAGCGTCATGCCTAAAACTTTCGTACTGTTTCTACTTGCTTTTTTGAATTAAATCCTCATTCCACATCACAACCTTGAAGGTTCTGTAATAAATAGCCCCTACCTACCTCACCGGTTGTATCTCAAGCCACCAACCTCCATACTCCCACTCTGTACTTAGCCACCTTGGCCTTCCTTCTCTCAGTACCTCAAGTAGGCCTTGTTGACCACAGTGCCTGCATCATTTCCGCCTGCTTGGCTGATTCTTCACATGACCAATGGTCCAGGTCTTAGCTTAAGGCTTTCCTTGACCATTATTTTTTAAAATAGACTCTGTTTCTTTCTCCTGTAAGTCCTCATACTTAGAAGTATTTGTAATTTTATTGTTTTTTTTTTCTGTCTGCCCCATTAGAATATCAACTTTGTGAGGATCAAATTCTTGTCAGCATGGTCCATTACTGCATATCCTGGCCTTAGCACAGGGCCTGGAATATAGGAAGTAACCAATACATGTTTCTTGAATCACCAAATACCTCCATTCATGGAGTACTTACTACATGCTGGGTACCATGTTAAGCTCTTTCCATACCTGAGCTCCTTTAATCTTCAAAATGGATCAATGTACCATTACTCCCATTTTAAAGATGAAGAGACTCAAGGTCAAAGACAGGAAGTCTCTTACCTAGGTTACATATCATGTATATGGCAGAGAAACCCTGACTTCTGTGGCTCAGTTGGTTGGGCTTCATCCCTCAAAGTGAAAGGTCACCAGTTTGACTCCTGGTCAGGGCACATGACTGGGTGGCAGACCCAGGCCTGGTTCCCATTTGGGGTGTGTGTGAGGCAACCAATTGATATTTCTCTCACACATGAATGTATCTCTTCCTCTTTTCCTCTCTCCCTTCCCCTCTCTCTAAAAATAAATACATAAAATCTTTTTTAAAAGTATATGGTAGAGGTAGCTTTGAAACCAGAGCCCTGACTCTTAATGACAATTCTATACTACCTTCCTAATCTACTGAGTGCAATATATACAATCTAGCCCTATGTATCTTTTCAGCTTTATCAGTCATTGCCCCTTACATGCCAGAAATACCAAGTTCTTGTTTCCCTCAACATTGTGCTTCTTCCAACTCCAGTGCCTTTGCACATATGCTTCCTCTTGCCTGAAGCTTTCTCCTGTCCCCCATTTTTAGAAAAAATAAGGTTTCCATAGTTGATTCACAGAGAGAGGTCCTCTTCTGAGATAGCTGATAGCTTCTGAAGGACAGCTAATCACCTGACATAAACAGCTGCCTTTTTTTCTCACTCCCATCACCTTTCCCTTTCCTTCTTTTCCTAGAGAGCCTACTGACAGAGACACTGGGTTCACAACTCACCCACACAGGTCCGCCTGTCGGGAGCCAGCTGCAGGCCAGGAGATGGGCACTGGCACCGAACCTGTCCTTTGATGACATCACAGCCATACTGACAGTTGGCCATGGAGCACGTCAGGGCACCTGGAACGAGTATGACTGGCTGACTCAGGGAACAGGCTCCGCAACTGAAATAACTATGTCTCTAACTTGTCCTGAAATCTGTGTCACTCGGCTGACAATGAAGACAAAAAGGCCTCGATCATTCAACAGTCTAAAGAAAGTCAAAAAATAGGGAGAGAGACAGAAAGACTTTCCTCCTCCAGGGATTAAGAAGATTCAGAAGCGAACCAGCCCTGTTATCATCTGGGGCAGGCCTCTAATGCATTTGAGGAATTCAAAGGCAAGTGTAAAACTTGATCTCACATAGATTATCTGGAAATTTTTTTAGTGGCCAAGGAAAGTGGAAAATGAAAGCATGTTTCCAGATTGCGCGTGCTAAATGCTGGCCTTAAGTGAAGCACCTGCCAGATTGTCTCAGCCTCACCTTAGCTTTCCCGAGGGACAGCAGATTTCCCACTGAGCTGCGCAGTGTTACAGTTTCCCAGCATCACTGTCTCATGTTGTTAAGCATGGAACACCTCACTTCGAAATGCCCCATGCTAAATATGCAATACTAAATAAAATTAGCTAACCTTTTTTATTTTATAAAACACAACCCAGCTAGAGAGATAATTGATAATTAACTGACTGATAATTAGCTAATTTAACTGATAATTCTACAAAAATCAAAATCAAGCCATCAATTACTGGATATCCTATCAGCACAACCTCAATGCAATGTTTGGCTCTCAGAGAATTTTAGGGCATCACCTGTCTTATAACACAACCAAATGATAGCAGCACACACCATACATTTCTTTCCTACAAAGAAACAGATGGAATCTACTTTTATGTTTCTAAATCATTTTTTATTTTCAAATTCATTTTTTTAATTTGAAGTAGTTTTTTAAGAAAAGGTACATAAGTTAGTCCTTTGATTATTATAATGAAATGTAAAAATGAGGGGAGAAGGTATTTGTGAGTGGTTTACAATCAAGCGACAAGCTTAATGGATGCTCTACCAGCAAACAGTTTACAGTCCATCTTTATGGACAGCTCACAGTCCTGAAAGTGTCACTAATGTTTTTTTTCTAGCTGGAATAGCTCTATGCCCACACTGACAAAAGGGAAAAACATTAGAAAACACACTTACTTTCGTTATTGTCCTAAAATCATGTCCAAATCAATTTAACACTGGCACCCATGGTAAAAAAGTGCTAGCCATCTAAAAGGGACAGCTCCTATTTTGATTTTCAGTTCCTTAGGGACACATAACCCCCCCCCCCCAAACACACACACACACACACACACACACACACACACACACACACATACTCACATCCATCCTGTTTGGGGGAAGGCCTGGGAGGCCACTTTCATTTTCACACTACCAGCCCACAACATGAGAGAAACCAAGCCCAAAGCACTCAGAAAACAGTTAGGATTCTTGACATACTTGAGCAGGACCCGTCTGGCATGAGCATGTACCCGTTGAGACAGTAGCACTTGTAGCTGCCGTAAGTGTTCATGCACCTGTGCTTGCAGGGGCGCGGCTTCAGGCCACACTCGTTCAGATCTGAAAAGAGCGGAAGTTGGAGCCGAGTAATCACAAAACCTCTGCACAAATGTAAACCATTTAAAATACTTCTTTATATTGAAAAATGAAGGAGAAAAGTAGCTCAAGCTACACTAGCCAGTCATTTATAGCAGAGAGAGAGAGAGAGAGAGAGAGAGAGAGAGAGAGAGAGCCTGTTCACACTGTCTTAATTTTAATACTGTTATGCTAGAGGTGACCAAGATTTTATTTTCCTTTCACAGGTGATCAAAAGCCTAATAACAATGAAGAGACTGTATGAATTTCTGGAGCTTAAATTATATAGTAAATGTGATCTCTGCCCACCAAGGCCAGTTAGAGTACGCTGTGCCTGCTTCCTCATCCCTAGAAAGGGCAGCATCCTGACTCCTCATGGTGCTGAATCATCTGTCTGACTTCCGTACCCTCAAAACATCTGGGGTCTACTACTGGAGTCCCTCCTGACAATGTGTTCTTCCTCTATTGATTTCTTCCTCTCTTTGTTTAAAGAAGATACTAGAAAGTATCTGGATTTTAATGTTAGACTGCTTTGATGTTCCCAAAATAAAGCTATATTTTCAGAGGATAAGAGCTACTTGAATTAGAATGATCACAATTGTGGGTTTTCTTGTTCAGTTTTATAGATTATATACTGATCTAATATTAAAGAAGAAAATTTTAAAAATACTTCAGCATACTTTCATTCATTGGGTAGTTAAGAAGGACATATGAGAACACTAATGAATAATACATAATTGACTATCACTGTATAGCTTAGGGTTATTGATTTAAATATCAATATGAAATGAACTAACAAATTGCACATTATGAGAATTTTTCAACCCAAGCTGAACACTGCCTCAAGTGAACATAAAACCCATAACAACATATAAGCACTTCAACAGTGATGCCCCAAATACAGACTTCATTAAAAAGAAATATGACCACATGTTTATTTGGAACTGCCAGCATGATTTCATTATCAATCTATGTCATGAAAGAAGAAATATGGACAAATCTAGTTGCAAGTTGTCTTTAAATCTAATCAAATATAAACCTGACTTGATGTTTATTAGAAATCTATATATTTCACTTAATTAAACCACCAAGTTACTTTGTTTTCTAAAATCTTGAAACTAAAATTTTAAAAATGTTTTACTGACTCCCCAACTTGGTCTTTTTTCCTAGCCTGAACACATCTGTAAACAGATCCCCAGCTGGGTGAAATCCTAGAATATTAAATAATAAACATTTATGATTTCCTATGCTTTACTCAATTTTATACTTTATTTTGTCTTGCCCAGTCAGGGGTATGCAACACAGAATCACATTTAAAGATAATTCAAAATAATTTCCTCAAAGAAGGTGCTCTGCAGATTAGTCTCATCAGAATTTGATTTCTTCCTCTGTTAAATGAAGTAAAAAAATTTAAATCAAGAAGACAAAGAAATTCACTCCACTTCTCATATTCTTCTACTTTGCATTTTAATGTTTATTAAAAATTAAAATCAGAAACATCTTTTCTCATGTTCTAGGAGGAGTGGATTATCCTTGCTAATATTTCTCTGCCAATTCACACCTGGCTTTAATGAATCCCTGACTGATATTCTAGCATGTAGTATTTAAATCTGAGTACATTGTTAGAGAAAGGCTTTGTGTTTTAAATATATTTCTGCCTCAAGCAAAGATAAAATAGTACAGTACAACAAAACAGAGTTAGACTGAATTCTGTATCTCAAGGGAAGGATATTGATGGATATAAAACATGCCACTTAAGAAACCTTAGGTTTGCCTTGGCTGATATGGCTCAGTGGATTGAGTGCCGGCCAGCAAACTAAAAGATTACTGGTTCAATTCCCAGTCAGAGCACATGCCTGGGTTGTTGGCCAGGTCCCCAGTTGGGAACATGCAAGAGGCAACTAATGGATGTTTCTCTCACATATCCATGTTTCTCTCCCTCTCCTTCTCCCTCCCTCCCTCTCTCTCTAAAAGTAAATAAATAAAATCTTAAAAAAAAAGAAGAAACTTGGGTTTATTGTAAAGAGCCACAAAAACTCCTGTGGGTTTCTGGATGGGAACTGGTCAGATATTTGTAGCTCTAGGCAGCTTGCATACAAGGAGTACTTATGCTGATGGAAATTTCTTCAGACATTGTTTCCTTCAGACAAAGGAAATAAATGTGCACAATTCAGTGGGTAAATGTAGAGACATTTGTTGACTCTTTTACTGGTATGAAACTGACATGTAAATATTCAAATATGTTGGAAGCAATCTGAGAAAGCTGTACCCTACCAGCTGCTGATGGATTGGTTGACTCTGCTTGACAGGCCACTGGGGTTGATGGGCCCAGAACTGCCATTACTGTCCCACCTGCCACAGGCATCTGTCTCCTAAAACCTTCACAATAACCCTTACAAAACCCACTGCACAAATTATGAAATAGGATCCCACAATCCACAATTATCAATATTTACCAAATATCAGACTTTTGTTCAAGTAGAAAGCTTCAAAAGATTAAAAGAGCCTGATATTCTGTTGATGAACTTTTTTTTCAATTTTTCATCAGGTTTCTTTCTATTCTATGATTATTATATCTTATTTTCCCATTGATATAATGCCTTATATAATTGAGTTAATACAGGCTGCTTCCAAAATCTTGTGGACTACAGAACCAGTAACACTTGTATTACTGTCAAATTAAGTCAGAAATTCAAAAATGACACTTTACAGTAAATGCTCCTATAATAATAAGTGGAACAATATAAAAAACATGAAAAGTCTCCTTGATCACATTTTAGAAATCAATATTAAAAGTTGATAAAAGAACCTAAGAAAACAATCTTTTGTGTTTTTATTTTAAATTTACTTTAATCTTGCTCTTTCTCTAGAAATTTATAATATAATATAAATTAAAAGGAAAATCTATAACAAAAAATTAATGAATTGTCATGTACCTATCTTATCACACAAGGAATAGTACTTTACAATTAAACCACTTACATTCAAATGCTTTAATTATTAAGTATACAATTCTTAAAGAGCATTTATAAGTCAGGAGTATACTTAAGCAGGTTGGTAAATTCAGGAGCTTGGGGGAGGGAAGAAGGAGAAAGAAGCTGGTCCAGAACAAAAACACAAGCTGCGTAGCATTATACTGACACTTCAAGGGAAAAAAAGAGAGTCAGAAATTGTATTGGCATGCAGACACTGAAAAGTAGCTTGAAAATTTGCAAGAGAATCATGGAACAAGACAACCCAATGGATTTTTTAAGGGAAAAACATTTCATTTGTTTAATGCACTTATAGACTTTTTTCCTTTGAGGCTTGAACTGGACAATATCTCAGAAGCCTAAGCTTTCACATTTTATCTGACCAAAGCAGAGGTCACAGGGAAACAGATGTCGGTGTGTCAGCTGCCGTAACTCTTACACTTTAAAGACAGCAGTGACACATGACTGAAATTAGTTCTATGGCCCTATTCTTTGTGCAGAAGAAAGACAAATGCATCAAAGTCTGTTTCAGCAGAGAGTATTTTCTGATTTGTAGGATTTTAATTCCATTCTATGCTCCTACATCTGTCAGTGAGGGGGGATAGAGGTTTTCAGAAGAACTGTGAAATCATGCTGCCCCCTAACCTTCCTACAATGCTTTCCAGCATAATGATGACACTAATATTTCTGGTGTTTCTATTCTCACTCCAGCCCTGCAGAGAAACAGGGCAGGAATTACTGTCCCCCTATTACTAATTGTTTTCCTAACACAGACGTTTAAATGACTTTCTCACCTGAGGGCTATAGTGGAACCAGAGCTTAGGCCTTCTAACATGAGAAGATGAGGCACTAAAGGAAGGAAGCTAAGATACGGTTTCATTTCTGGTAGCCAGAACTCTATACCCTTTATTTGGTGGTGAAGAGGATTGATCCCATCTAAAATCTACTTAGAAAAAGCCATCAGAACACCATCTCAGTTGCTTTGATATTCCGGACTTCACCTACAAATGAAAACAAAAGTTCTTTTGCTATCCTATTTTTAGAAAACATTTTGAAACCCAGAGAAGAAGAAAAGCAACGATACTTGATGCAGTGAAAGGACAGCGGAGGCTCCAGGCTTTTTAGAGCACAGAGAGTCAGCGCGGGTGACAGTCCCCGCTGCTTGCGCGGAGGCAGGGCACCCCAGGGGCTCTTCTTCAGGATATTTGCGAGAAGTGACACAAGTGCAGGAAGCCGTGCAGGTGGGAGGCGCAGGCCCCCTGAGACAGTGCACGCTCACCCCTTGAAGGCAAACTTGTGGCTTGGTGGTCCTGGGGTTGGGAAAGAGGCTGCTCACTGCCTCGGTCGTGAGGAGTTGGGTAGAAGTGTTCGTCTTCACACCAGGAAGAAGGTAATAAGAGTCAACTTTGAACTGATGTCATTTTTAGCCCTAAAAATCTTTATAAGTATATATTAAACAATTACATAAAGTTGGTGGAGTTCAAAAAGAATGCTTTAGAATATAGATACTTTACAAAAATTAGTTTCCAGTTCTTCCAGTTTCTCTGTTTTTAAAATTTCTGTTTTCCTGCAAATTTATCATGGTCATCTTTCTCCCCAAGAACACACACACACTGTACAAGTCAATAATCCATCATTCTCATATAAATTAAAAATAAAAACAGCAAAAAAAGAGATGGTCATTTTGTAAAAGCATGATTTTAGTTATTGACAAAGACAGAAAACTAAAATAACAAATACATTATATAAATATTATGATCAACCTGCTCTGTTTCAGGACACTGAAGTCTTAAATGACCAACTTAAAACTTCTTGCTCATTATTATGTGTACAATAGTTTAAAATACTCCAAAATTGCACACAAACTTATGATTTGCATAAATACCTTATTTAAATAAATAGCATGATCAATGTTTCACTCAAATGTAAGAGCTTATGTTACATTTAGGTGACACTTAATTAGAATATATAAGAAGCTTTCTCAAAAAAAAATAAAGAATAAAGGTAACTGTCCCCATGCTTAGCTTACCAAAATATTGTAAGATGGGTAAGACTGAAAAATAGAGACAAAAATGCAATTATATCCTATTTTAAGACTATTATATTAGTAATAGTTAAAATTCCAAATTAGATAAACACTGGTATCTGGGGTTAAAACTGCACAGCCGTCAAAAAGCAAGGCTGTAAGAAACTACCTGAATATTAGGGTGAACACACTTAGGCCGCTGGGCGTAGAAAAGCAATCCACTCTCAGGTTTAACTCATCCACCAGAGTCTACTGTCTGATTGTGTGCTATAGGACTCTAATTCTGTTCTTGGGATAAGGAATTCAGCATATGAAACACAAACCATGTCAACACATTAGTAACTGATATTCATAAATTGTTTCTTCTGAACTCATTACAAAGCACACCACAAATTCAAAAGAATATCTTGCATTCCTGAAAAAATGCAATGCTATGATATATTACATGCTAAAAATAACTGCTTAGTGGAAAAGTTATAAAAAGATAATTATCTATAATAGTATCCTTTCTTGGCTGAGGGGAAAGGGGACTTGTACGGGTACAGTGACTCAAAGAGGTAGAAAATATACAAGAATAAAATCACTAGAGAAAGTAAGGTAGAAAACAACACCAAATCTTGCATTAGAATTTCACCTACTATGGAAGGGAGGTACTGTGTGTGTTATAGAATAAGCTAATAATCAGTCATGCCTATGATATTACATGTGCTCCATTTATAGCAAATCCAGGAGATGACTCAGTGGGGAGAGCGGGCCACCAAGAGCAGATTACACATATCTTGTGACAGGCTGTTAAATTAAGCCAGTTCCAAAGTGGGCCTGCCCTGCTATGCTGGCTGCTCCCCAGGAGGCTCTAAAAGCACCCAAGTGCTTGTCATTTACTCAAGCTGTTCACTCAGCCAAGCAAGTTTCCTGGGGGGTGGGGGGGATTTCTTAAAGTACACAATTCAAAACGATATTGTTTTGCAGATACTTGTCTTATACCCAAACCTGCTTTTTAGTCAAAAGCTAATATCCAGCTCTGTGAAATTACTTCAAAGGACCTCTTCTTTGACATTTCTCCCCTCAAGAAACAAGAAACCTATTTGTTTTCCGATGTCTCCAAGGCACGTTTTCCAGTTTATTAAAATATATGGTCCAAATAAAATATCTAAGTTAATTTGTTATGTAGAACAGATATAGACGATCCAGTCTAACATTTCTGGGGGTCTCTTGGCAGCTCTCTGACTTACCCAGCTCATCCACAGCAGTCTCTCTCACCTGACAAATTCACAGTCCACACATTCAGAGACTAAGGTACTAGAAAACTCCACAGAACTCTTTCAAACTCCTGTGGCTTTCAGGACCAAGAACTATTATATGTAACATTCACTCAATAAATATTTAATGTGCACTGATCGTGTGCAAGTTTAGTGATCGTTTTCAGGAGATCCACAAAGGACTTCTGCTCTCAAAGAACATAAGCATTTCCATCAGGAAGTGGCCAAATGACTGTTTTGGTCAGGAAGGCAACAAGAAAGACAATTAAAACACACAGGTGTACTGTGAGCTGGAGTTCTATGTTCAAGGTGCATTTGAAATTACATTATCAGTGTCAGCACTATTTTTGCAGGTGTAAAATCCCATTTTGCTACTAAAGAAATCCTTTACACCTAAGGAATATTGTTTTGGGAGGCCAGATTTCAACTCAGTACATTTCAATTTTTCTTTAGAGAAACAGGTATGTGCTACTGGAAGAACTGGTTTTTATGAAAATAAGAGATAGCCAGAGATGAATCCTTGCTCCAATAATAGTGTATTTGAAGCATATTAAAGTTGATGAAACTGTAAATAAATTCAAATGCACTTCTCTGCAATTCAACTTAGCTTCTTTTAATAATCTTCTTTGTATAAATTCCTGGCATCAGGACAACAAGTGTTATGGTGCTGACATAGTAATGAGACCTGTGCTGGTTTATGTTGATCACTTCAAAAAAGAAGCATGCTGGGACTCTGCGATGAACACTAGTAACTCAATAGTCAGAACTGAACATGCTGCTACTTGAAAACTTAGACAGGAGAAAGAAAATCAAATGGAATTTTAAAAGAGTAAACTAAGATAGTAAGAACCCCATTTATTTTTTAAAACTACTACCCAGGTACACTAGATAAATCCCAAGATGAAAAATATTATTAGAGAAGAAGCACTGGGAAAAAATCAGTTATCAATCAAATATCAGATCATCTAGAAGACAGGTTAGAGTAACAGCTTGTCCGGCCATTGGACACATCACATTTCATGAGCATGGAGTTCATCTGATAGTGCAGGAACAATTGTACACATACCTTCAAACATCAGTGCTCTGGATTGTTTGAAAATTATGTCTACAAATCACCAGTTTACATGGCATACCTCAAGGGGTATCAGATATTGAAGAACAAGAGTATTTCCACAATATCATTTCTGTATCAGGTGAAGTCAAGTAAGTATCTACAGGACAGTTAGACCCCCATATGATTGTTTCATTTGACATTTAAAATGAGAGGGAGCATTACTTTAAGTAATAAATAAAGCACTGACCCTTTTATCCTTGTATCTTTCTAGTGAAATCTAACCATAGCTTTTCTTAATTATAATAAATACTCTACCTCCTGATGTCGTTGTAATGATGAAAACAGATAATATATATAAAATACCTGGGGCACTGTTAGTGCTAAATAAATGTTTGCTTTTATAACCAACTGATCAATTAAAAGTAACTTATTAAGTTAATCAAAATCTTTATTTCTGAGAGGAACATTGCAAACTGCTCAACAATTAAACGAAATTTAACCACAAAATCAAAGGGCTCAGAGTTTGAAGGGACCTCCACATTTCATACCAAATTTCCTACCTGACTTTGATTATTAAAGTATTTTCATCTAACTGGGTCCAAGCAGCCTAGCACTTTGTGAAGACTTCTCCACCAGTTAGTGGAAGAACAGGATGTAAGGATTCTAACATTACTGACACTGCAATGCTCTTTTTCAAAATGCATTCTAATTATTAGCAGTAAATATGAGGATGAAATTCATTCAACTGTCCGTCCATGAAATAGACTTTAAAAGATATACCATTATTATATTTGTATCTTTCAGCAAATGGCAGGTCAAACACGTAGAATAATAATCATAGAAAAGTGGTTGGGCATGAGAACTCAACATTTTTTTACCAGGCAGGAATGGAGGGGGCTTCTGATTCTTTACTTGTGTCACACTGTCCCCTACCTTGATTGCAGGTTTTCCCGGCATATCCAGGATGACACTTGCACTTGTCTGGTCCGACACATTCGCCATGTTTGCACTGTGGCTGGCACACAGCTGTGACAAGAGAATATCATGCATTACTTCTGGCTCAGCAGGACATCAACCATATAGTATCAATGTCATGTGCTAGATTAATAATAAAAAATCTCTAAGAATTTACAAAAGAGTAGCACCATCTGTATATTTTACAAATATACAGAAGCATCATGCCCTGGAGGGGTAAACACTGTCTAGAATACACACTCATACGCATGTACACTGTGTATCAGTGAGCACATGTATATATCACTTCAGGCTGGAAAGTTTGCAAACTTGAACACAATGCTCTAATAGTGAGAAAAACATATAAAACTATGCATGAACACAACTGATGTTTGCCAGTAGTGATAAATTGACAATGACCTGTACTCATATTTTCAAACTCATTAAAAGACTTTCTCTCAAATATACTTCAAAAAGTTGTTCTTAATCCAAAGATATTAACTCCAGATAAATTGTTTGAACTCCAGATAAATTTCCAATTTAATAATAAAATACTGTTTTCTTGGAAATAGTATTTCTAAGTATAAATGGTTCAAAATAAAATAAACATTAAAATTCAGTATTTTTGGAAATTCAACTTAAGAATACCTCTATTGCCCTGCTCTACCTTAACCTTAGGTGCATCACAACTGCTCATCAGTTTCACGAATGGCTTTCACAGCAAATAAAAAGATCTATCTTACATTTACTATCTTCCATCAACTCAAGTCTGTCTTTCCTCAAGACACCAAAACGCTAAGAAATCATCACTCAAAGCTTTTCCAGTCTTTGATTCCTGCCAAGATACTGCTTAGAACTTTTTGTTTACATTTGTGGTTCTCAACGGGGGAGTTTTGCCCCCACAGGACATTCGGCAGAAATGGGGACATTCTGGTTGTCACACTGGGGAGATGGTGCTACTGGCACTGAGTGAGGTAGACTACAGGAATACTGCCACACATCCAACAATGCTCAGATAGTACCCTGACCCCCCTGCAAATTATCCAGCCCAAACTGTGATGGTGCCAGATTGAGAAACTTTGCTCTGTACAGAACATGTGCACAGTGCTCCACCAGACACTAAAACGGATGAGAAAGCACTGCATGGTGTGGGCACTGCAGTCAGAGGGCTTACGGTCTAGACAGAGAGACAAAACAGGCATGGTTTTAACTGAAGGCAACATTTACTTATGAGCAAAATTAGTGACATACAAGAAATTTGTAAAGAAATCATCACACAAACATATCCACATAGATTTTTACAGAAAGCCGTACAGAAGAGACACTAGTTGGATCCTGAAGCACGGGCAGACAAAAAAGGGAGAAGACTGTCCAAAGCAAGTGGCCATTTATTCAGGCGACGTGAGGGGGCTTGTCAAACAAAAAAGGGAGGGTATGCACTGGTCGAAGAGTGAGGAGTAGACAAGCATAGGTGAGAGGCATCACATGAAATCGTTACCTCGATTTCCGAGGAATGTAGACTGAGGAATGCACACTCTGTCTATAGGAAATGGAAACCTGATCACCATCAGTAGAATTAACTGATAAAAATCAACACTTTGGTGTTATTAGCCTGATAACAATATGTAGAAAGGACTGGAAAGAGTCTAGTTGATATGAAGAAGGCATGATATGTTTTCGTGACAGGAAAAGATGGGCTTAGGTAGCCACTGAGTGATGAGCTGGCACGTCTTGAAGACAAAAGGAAGGGGGTCAGTGGTGACTCAAAGTTCTCAAGTCCCTGACACCGGATCCTTCCCACACTGGCCCAGGCTGTTCTCTGTCCTGGGATGTGCTCCCCGTTTCTGACAATTCTCTAATATTCCTGGGAAACCGACGTGCATGCTACTTTTGGTGCTTTCTACAATTCCTCACTCAGCCCTCACTAACCCTTCCTTCACCTGGACTCCACAGGCTTATCTGCCAATTTTACTTTCTGGCCTTTCTCACCCATTTGTCACTCCACCCAGACCCTGCACCACTACTGATCCTTGCCCAGTGCTGCTCAGATAGCACGTAATTTAAAACTTGCTGAAATAAAGGACGAGAAGAGTAGAAAGTGTAAACGGTAGAGAAATGTGCTTGGAAAATTCTTAAAATCTGATGATGCTAGACATCTCATAAAATTCAGAGAAACAACTTTTCAGAACTGTAAGAACAAATAAACTATCCAAGAGTACCTTCCAATATAATTTTTCAGTCAATTCTACACCTTGTAGATGGTTCAGATGCAGTTTTTAACACAAGTCTCAGAAATAAGCCATTTTTAAGGTCCTAAAACCAAGAAATGCAAGTCAAAACGAATTTTTTAAACTTAAAAAAGATGTTCCCTAAATCTTAAGAATTATATATAAACTTACAAAAGTTACAACCTTAGTGAATCAAGTATCACTGAGGTACCCAGACTGCCATACTCAAAACAAAAAAAGGAAATATCTCAAAATCAGTAAATGTAAGTCAAGGAAATCACCTCCCAAAATAAACAGAACTTGAAAATATCTCTAAACACATGAAAAAAGCAGTTTAGAAATCACCAGTTAAAAACATGGAAAAGTCCACTTGAAGAGACACTCAAGAGTGTCTCTTCATAGAGTGGACACTCTATGAAGTAATACGACCTGAGGTCCCCGGGTCTCATGGCCTTCTGACCCCTGACCAGCTGGAGGGCTGCCCATTCATAGTGCTGTCAGGTACTTTGTAGAAACAGGAGTTTTTATTGTCCCCTCCCTTTTTTGCTGTTTGCTCTCAGTGGAGCGCCCTAGTCTTAGGACATCAAATGCACACATTCCAAGAGGCCAAGGCTGTTAATGTGTCTTTCATGTTTACAGAGGCAGTATTTTCAAACTGCTGTTTGCACATCTGCCCAACATTTATTCACTGAAGTGACCAACGACCCATTTATTAGTCAACAGCTATTAAGTGGGATAGGATACACAATGTTGACATAAGCATTTTTTTTCTCTTACAAAATAAATGCCCTTAAAAATGCACAAAAGTACTTTTTCCTATTATCTTGCCGGCAGTTTGCAGTGAAATTCAATAAATATGCATTGAACATTTGTTATATCTAATGTATTCTACTAGACAGTATGGGCAAAATAGTCACAGAGGATATGAAAAATTAATTATGAAACTATAATATATTGGCCAAAACTTAACAAGAGCTGTGATAGAGAGGTGAGATCAGGGGTAGGGGTAGGGGCAGATAATAACTGACTACAGGTTAGGAAATGTAATCTGAGCAATACCTCAGAGGTAAGAGGCAGAGACACTAGGAAGGGAGACAAAGCCTTTGACAATGGAAGCAAAATAAAGGGGAAGGACAATGAAGCAGGTTCCCAGTGAGGGCCAATATTCTAGTTAAGCTGTGATGTGAAGTGCTTATAACAGCAGATGAGATCAAAAGACAGGCTAGAAAGATTATGAAGGGCACAAAGAAACTGATAGGTGCTCACGAATTTCTGTTTTTCTCTTCTTTAAAATAGAATGTCTGTCTGTCTGTATCCCTGTCTGTCCCTCCATGCATGGGGAATGAGTTAGCAATGGAAACTGCATTCCTTATTTGACCTGGCAGATGTGGGTAGCCAAGTGACTAAATTCTGGTCAGTTGTGTGTGAACAGAAGCTACTGGGTGGGACATTTGCAAGGCTATTTAAAAAGGTCCCGACTAGGATGCTTCCTTTGTCCTCTTGCCTGGAATAGATAAATCACGGTGAACTAAAGAAGCCACTCTGTGACCCTAAGGTAATATTAAGAATGAAAAAAGGGCAGAGCAAGAAATCACAATATTAACCCCAAATAGCAATCCTAGCAATGTGGGACACTGTTTGTGTCACTGTTACTTGCAGCCAAATACAATTCCTAACAGACTATCCTTGGGGAATAAGTTACACAGGGCTGCGGAACCTGAACTTAATGTGTATTCTTTATTAAGCCAGCAAATGTTTATTCTGAATACACTCTTAACATAGAAATGTTATGAGCAGATCCAAGTGCAGAAATATAACTCATATAATTTTTTATACTTATAATGCCACAAAATTATAGAAGTATCTAAAAATCTTCATTTCTATAGCTATAGAATTAGATTAGAAAATACATGTATATTCATATTGAGACTAGAGAAAAATGATTCCTGACTTCTGTATAAACTGGCCCACCTTTGATAACCTGCCATATTTTGCTGTGTATAATGCATACCCATGTTTTTGGCCCAAACTTTCAAAAAAAATCTTTCATTTTAATTTTTAAAACTCAATTATTTATTTATTTATTTTTAGAAACAAGACTGATTATCATATTCCAGGGTATTACTTGGCATAAGGATATTGTTATTGCTTTCTAGAGTTATACTTTTAACACAAAAGCATAAATAAAAGAATTAAAAACATGTATTTAGATACAGAATTAGTACTTACCCATGTATAATGCACATCCTTATTTTTCCCTCAAAAATTTGGGCAAAAAAGTGAGCATTATACACAGCAAAATATGGTACTCTGCTGTAACGTGAGCTCTCGGTAGCTAGCCAGCACACACCAACCTTGCAACCTGCTGGAGTAGCAAGCCATGGAAAAGAAAAGAGTAAGTGCTCCCTTCTAGTGGTCTGTTTTCGAGTGTTCTAAAAACATCAAAAACAGATTTGGAGGAAATAACGTTGTTTGCTACAAGTTAATCAGAAAATGCAGCATTGCTTCTCCGACCAGCACACAGGCCAGAGACAAGAATTTGGGGCCGTGTCTGACGGTCCCCTGTCATCCCTATGTGATTTAGCAGCTCAGTAATTAAAGTCAGGCAAGGACCACAGCTAGTCAACAAATGGCAGATTTTCTTACCCCCAAACTGAATGCCAGAATTAAACCAAAAGAGGCAAATCAGACTTGAAATTTACTAACATTCCTCCAGGATAATCTCCAAAGTGCCTTTAATATAACCTCTAAATTGTTACTTTAACCAGAAGAAGAAACAAGTCTCAACTGGCAAAGCAAACAGTGCTCCTTGATGTCACATGCCCAAGCCTCTTCTGTTTGCAATCTAATAAAATTTTACTCCTAAAAATTCTTCCTAATGGATATAACTGGGGTTCTGGGAGTTGGACGTTTTCTCATACTGATGTAAGTGGTGAGTCATCAAATAAGTTAGTGGACAATTAGATACACATCAGATATATACAATACTTTTCTTATAAATTAACCACACTGGGAGGCAAGTGACAATATTTGAAAACATATGAACACATTGAGATGCCCAGGCAGATCATGGCTCGGGAGTGACCATGGGAAAGCCCACTCAACCTCAGGTGTGGTTAGTAACTTGAGAAGGGTTTTCTTAATGTGAATAAGATTGTCCTTAGAGTCCTAAGAGTCATTTGTAATTGTTGCAATCTACATCATGTTGCTATTCATACGTGGCACCACTAAAAGCAGAACAAAGGAGCTTGTCCTCCAGGGCATGTAATTTAGAAACAAAAGTGACATAGAAGTATGCAAGGGCTGGGCAGAAGAATGAATGGCCACAACAGTGGGAGATTTCAGAGAGGTCTCCTTACATCTAACATGTTTCAGAAAACTCAGATATGGACAAATGCATTTGAGGCAAACGGGAACATACAATGGGGAATATCTATTTCAAGGAGCAGCTGACCTTGGAAGAGAGAAAGTTGCTAAATGAAGCATGAAACAACTCCTTGCTGGATTAACAGGATCTGGGCGGAATGGAGGCAGAATTTATAGGGCTCCCCTGGAAAGGGCCTCAAGCCATCCCAGATCGTAGGTACACGAAATTCCAGAGAAAAGGATCCTACAGATTCCCGGATCTCCAGATGGAAACAACTCTCCAGCTTTCCTAACATCCTGTATTCTAGTGCTGATTATCCTATTTTCAAATCTAAATTCCTGCAGCAGTATAAACTGAAATACAAGTGCCTCTGATTGTTATTGCTATAAAACTATCCATTAAATGCTCTCATGAATACATAACTCAAAACCATTTTATATGACTGATTAAATTTATCTTCACAGTATCAGTTAAAGCAGGAGACCAGCATTTTCCTCATTTTACCTGCAGACCAGTGAAGACACAGAAGGTTAAGTGACTTGCTGATTTCAGTAAAAATTGCTTAGCCCAGTTCCACAGACAACCAGCTAGCTCAGATCAAGGCCGGGAAGCCCAGCAATGTGAGTAGCTCGGAAGGGAGAGTGAGATTATAGTAAAACACTAGGCAGGAAAGGATGAGACTGGTAGAGAATGTCAGTGGTAATTAAAGGCATAATGGTATTAAAGCTACATTTCCAGGAAGGAAAAGTTGCAGGTAAGGACACAATCTACAATTTAAGGAAATTAGAATAACTGCCAAAATATTTCAACATGAAAAAATCTCTTTCTCCCTTGCTTGTTTTGTACCAAATCAAAAATAAAGTATATAATTGCTCTCTCTTCTGAAGTGTTGTTATATATATAATTTTTTTGCTGTCACATTTTATTTAACATTATTTTATTAGGAACTTAAACTATTTTTGAACTATAGTCAAATATTAAGTCAACCAATTGATTTTTAGGTCATGAAGACAAAATAAATGAGGGTTTCTGGTCCATATACCATAATATTGTCTTCCAAGAGCAGTCTGACAATGACTTGTTTTATTTTTCTACTAGGGAACATCCAAATCAGATACATTCCAACTCTCACTGTTTAACTTTTAAGCCCAGAGAAAATGAGTGCCTGTATCTGCATCTCTGTATCTCAAAGCAACTTTTATTGGGTTGCCCCCAAAGTTTGTTTTTTTCTGTAAGATGGCTCTAGTAGCACTTGGTTATCTTTAACTTCATTCAAAACAATTTTGCTAGATTGTATTGTGACAGCTGTCATATCAGCGTGGATTTAAAAAAAATCAAAATTAGTAAATTTTGTGTATTCATTTTAATATTGAAGGAAAAATACACAACATTTTCGGCATATCATGCTTTATTATTTCAAGACAAGTAAAAACACAACTGAAACACAAAGAAAAGATTTGTGCAGTGTATAGAGAAGGTGCTGTGACTGATCAAATGTGTCAAAAGTGGTTTGTGAAGTTTCATGCTGGAGATTTCTCACTGGACAATGCTCTATGGCTGGGCAGAACAGTTGAAGTTGATAGCGATCAAATCGAGACATTAATTGAGAACAATCAATGTTATACCATGCAGGAGATAGAGGACATATTCAAAATATCCAAATCATTAAACTTATTGGTGAAAATGAAAAATGTCTCTTTTATTTTATGGAAGAATCTATAAGCACTTTTTGGCCACCTCAATATTTATCATAATTAAGCACTATTCCTTTCTACTGAAAAATCTTCTTCTGAAGTGTTGTCATTTTCAATTTCCTTGGAAATTTAATTTTTCTTTCTGTTTCCATTGCGATATGAGTGGAATTTGTATTCATGCCAAATGAGGCTTTAAGAACAGAACAGAAAAGAAAATGTTACTACTTATTTGGAAGTGTGAAGTAGGTTTTTGTTTGTTTTAAGTTGGGTAACAGTAGCAAGGTGCACACTCGGCACCCACATCTTTGTTTCTAAATACTATTCCACAGAGAAAGAAATCAGGACTGGGGCAAGGAGGCTAAAATATTTTGCTGTGATAAAAAGCAAGAATGCATTCAAACAATAATGAAAATGAGCCAAAAGGTCATAGGAGCTGGCTTGGAGGTGTTCCCACTGGCCAATTTGGGATAATTTGAGAACCAAGAAATATATTCATAAGACTTAAATTAAAAAAAAGAATCCATTGGCACAAAGTGATTCCAAAAGAAGAGAGCATAGCTCCTCTTCCCAGAAGGACATCAGTGAACATGTAAAGAAATGATATAATTTCAGTGACAGTTTTACAACTGTCACTGAAATAATTAATTGATCAAAAATTATTTATAAGGGGTTAAAAATTTCACTGGTTTTAAGTTTATTGGAGAAAAGGATGCTCAGTTTCAATGTATCACCTCACAGATTACTTACTAATAATAAAAAGAAGTCGCCTTTTAGTGGAAAAATATTGTGGACAGAACTTGAATCATGTGGTCAAACTTATCACCAGTAACAGAACAGACTGGCATTACATGCAATGGGGGTATCATAACATATGATCACCTATGTAATATGCTTTAAAAAAAGGAATCACCTGAATCTAACGATGATGAAGCCATAGACAAATTTAGATTGTGAAACATTCTACCTGTGACTCTTCAAAAATGTCATTGTCCAGAAGAAAAAAGTAGAACTGTTTTACACTAAAGGAGACCAAAGAGGAATGTCAAGTAAATGCAACATGAGATCTTTGATAGTCTCTCAATCAAGAGAAAAAAATCATGAAACTAATTATTGGGACAATTGGAAAAATTTAAACAAGGACTGTATGTTACATAATACTTGTATATCCACATTATCTTTCTTAAGTATGATAATGATACTGTGGCTTGTATGTAAATGTCCTTGTTCTCAGGGGTGCATGCTTAAGTATTCAGGCATGCAGTGCCATTACATCTGCAAGTCACTTTCAAATGGTTCAGATAGACAGACAGACAAATAGAAAGAAGGATAGAAAGCAAGCAGATGTGTAATATTTTAACAACTGTAGATAAAGAGTATAGGGGTATTCACTTATCCTATACCTGCAACTCTTCTGTGGATTTGGAAATTTTCTAATATAAAAATGAGAAAAATTTGTAAACACAAGAAGGATAGAATATATACCTTGGCAAAGATTACTGCTGGTGGGCTGTCCACTCCCCGGTGCACCCTGGACACGGAGTTAGGGGCAAAGGGGTTGGAGTGGGACTGCTGAGGCCCTGACTCTGCCTCGTCGGACATGTGTGGCTCGTGCAGGCCTCCCACCTTTGCTCTGCTCTAAAACTGAACCAGGTGAAGTTGCCAGTACAGCTATTTTTTTCTTAAAAAACAGTAAATCCACATAGTGCATACAGAGCTTACATATAGTTTTAATGAAAAGATTAAATTAAAAATCCCCCCAAAATCTATTTAAAACAGTACCTGTCTCATATTAAGACTTCAATAAAATGCCAGTTATAAAAAGATTCAGAAGAATGATGAGAGAAAAAGCCCCAGTATTTAACACACCATATTAAGAGCTGGGGTATAAAATTCAGTAAGATATCTCATCATCGAGTAGGTAAATGCAGTAAGGAGAGATAGAAGTAGACACAGATGTCCTAACAGGACATAGAAAGGATGCATATGAGAAGGTGATCAGGTATCTAGATTTAAGAGTCAAAAAAGGGCCCTGGCTGGTGTGGCTCAGTGGATTGAGTGCCAGCCTGCAAACCAAAGGGTCACCAGTTCAATTCCCAGTCAGGGCACATGCCTGAGTTGCAGGCCAGGTCCCCAGTAGCAGGGAGTAAGAGGCAATCACACATTGATGTTTCTCTCCCTTTCTTTCTCCCTCCCTTCCCCTCTCTCTGAAAATAAATATTTTTTTAAAAAAAAGAGTCACAAAAGGTATTAGGAAAAAAAGCAGTGCCAAAACTTTTTTTCTTAGAAAAGCAAATTTACAGCACATCTGGTTTCATAATGTAAGAATTTCTTAGGATATAGCCCTGGCTGGCGTAGCTCAGTGGGTTGAGCGTGGGCTGGGAACCAAAGTGTCCCAGGTTCAATTCCCAGCCAGGGTACATTCCTGGGTTGCAGGCCATAACCCCCAGCAACCGCACATTGATGTTTCTCTCTCTCTCTCTCTTTCTCTCTCTCTATCCCCCTCCCTTCCCTCCCCAAAAATAAATAAATAAATAAATAAATAAATAAATAAATAAATAAATAAAAGAAATATATTTGCATCTGACTAAATTGTATAAAAAAAGAATTTATTAGGATATAATAAAACACATTAAAGTATTCCTTTTAGTTAAAAATTATATTTGTTTTAGCTGAAGAGATGGTGCTCCAATTTTGAGCAACTTTACTGGGCAATCATCAAAAAAGGCAAGAAAAATTCTAATGTGACCATCATTACTTCTTTCAGTAACCAAAATCTCTATGTTTGAAAGAGTCACTGATACAGTGAATTGAGCCATATATTAACTATTTGAAAAATAGAATCATTTTATGACTGTGCATACACTTACATGATGTGAAGCAACTGTCAGTTTGGTATACCGTTTTTTAAAGAAAACATTAATTCATGAAGTGTTTTAAATTTATCTTACCAAGAACCTTAAATAAAAAACTAGAAAAAACCTAAATGTCCATCAGTACAGGATCAGTTAAATAAATGACAGCACGGTGGCCTTCTTGCTCCCACTATGGACCTCAGCAGGCCTACGCTACCATTGAAGGGCCTGGACCACAATCTTACCGCGCCATTCTCCTCCTCACCCTCGCTGACTCTTCTTCATGTTCACTTAGCTCATCACAGGAGACCAATGTCTCAGCATGGCATTCAGCACTGCATTTCATGATCTGAGTCCCGCCTTCCCCACCAGGCTCATCTCCAATCATGTCTACAAACACACCAACAAATGGAAGTTCTCAAAAATAACACTCTCTCTCTAATACCTCCATACATTTATATGGAATGTCATTCTTCCCCTTGTCTGCCAAACTAACACCTAGACAGGCTTCAATATTCGGCTTAAACAGTACCATCTCCAAGGGCTGCACTGGCCCTGCATTCTCAGTTTGGAAACCTCCCTCAGTGCTTTCAGAAGCCTCTGTGTACCCCTCTGTCATAAATTATTTATACATGTTTATATTCATATGTACATACACCATGCCTTGTATCACAGTTATTTTTCTTATCTAGTTCCCTCACTAGACTTTGAGCTCTCTAAGTACACAGTCCTTGCTCTGAAATTCTGAAATAGCGTACTGTCTCTTGACAAAGACAGATATGGCAGGTGTATGAGGTATTTAAAGAATATAGAAGAAGGAATTTCTCTGCAGAGAGGAATGAGTAGGGAAAATGTCAGGAAAGGCTTGCCAATGGAAATATGAGCTGAATCTTAAAGGGTGAGTGAAAATTTGCCATCTGGATGGGTGAAGGGCCTTTCATCAGAATGAGCAGAAGGGGGTGAAGCAGCAGAGGATCTAGAAATACAACAGCAGTCCCTGTGACTGGGTCCATATAGCACACAATAGTCCTTCAAAGATAAGGGAGTTGTCAGCCTGGACAGCTTCATAGTCTGAGAATCAAGATTCTAACCGTAACTGCGAACAGCCAATGGATTGTAAGCTATAGATGACACAATCAGATTACATTTCATATGTTTCAAGCATGTAAATTGATTTTTTGTAGAACTTTAGTCAAGATTAAGATCTATGATATGTAATAAGGCCATAAGATAGGCAGAAAAACTCATATTCATTTTCCCAATAAATTATCTTTTCTGTAAAGCACAATCTGCTTATTAAGATTGCATCTTCATCTTTTTTATCCCTTTTATAAAGAAGTATGTGTGTGGTCTTTCCACCTTCAAAAGCATACTGAACTGAACCAGACTAGGCATTGCTGAAGCTATTGCACTGGATATAAGGATGTGTAGGACACGGCCCCAGGTTCATGGAACTCTCAGTCTAGCAGAACAAATGTCACAGACCCACAGATAAGCATGCTGTGGAGCAGTGTGAGATAGGCTCCGTGTGAGTGTCCCAACTAAATGGGGAGAAAGGAGAGAAGACTTCCTACTGCTGACGAAAGGAAGGCAGGGGGGAGAAGGTGGAATTTCAGATGGGACTTGAGTCAGGGCTGATTTTTGGTATGTTCAGTTAAGAGAGAATACAAGCTTCAAAAAAAAAGTGGTCATTCATTCCTAACAATTATTCACTTTGGTGTTGAACCCAATCATGTATCAGCTTCTCAACTTCATAGTCACAGAGTACTTCCATGTACCACATCCAACCCTGAAGTCAGCATCTGCACGTTCTTTTCTGTTCTCTAGCTCACCCAGTAGCACACCGAAGTTGGAAGGTGGACAACACACCAGTTGTGGAGTGAGGGCTACACAACCATCATCACCACAGCTTAGTTCACAAGTGAGTGTGAACTAAGAGGAGCCAGTTACTAAACTAAATGCTCTGTAAGTATTCCCTCATTTGATCCTCATTAAAAAAAAAAAAAAGACCCTATGAGACAGGCCTCTTATCTACATCTTACCAAAAACAAAGTTATTGTCCAGAAAGGTAATGTACGTTTCTCAAAAACACAGTTCATGGTGGCAGCCAGGTCTCTTGGTCTCCCAAGTCCACACTGGCATCCCTGTGCTGATGCATGCCTCCCTCTCCTTTCTCCTTAGTGACCTTCTCTCTGTTCCCACCATTACTACTTAAGATAAAACCTAATTTTTCACCAGATTTACTGTAATAATCTCTAGCTCCAAGTTTCAAATGGCTCTTCTCTAAATTATCACTAAAAAAAACATTCAGAGATGGACCCTGGGAACTCAAAGGCCTACAGGCCCCAGGCATTTGCCTGGAAGACATGAGCCGCGTGATAAAATGAAGTATGTGTCCCTTCTTGATAGGGCAGCTGCTGAGCAACTCCAGCCCAACTCCTTGCTGTAATGCAGAACTACTGATTTTTCATAAAGCCTGACATCTACCCTGGCAATTGTTTCAAAAAATGTTAAAACACTCTGAGCAAAACCAAATCCACCTATATGCCAGATCTGACCCATTAGCCCCAGCTTATAAACTCTGACACATAAGTCTGATTTTATAATGTCCCTGCTTACTCTACAGCTCTGAGATAAAGGCTGGGCTACTCAATATGACACCAAAGGCCTTCCAGGTCAACCCATCCCTACTTCTCCCACAGTGCTCTCATCAGATGCCCTGCACACACATGCGCAATGCTGGATTAGAGGTCTTACATTCCCTGGAATGGGCCCCTCACTCTGTCTCCTGAAGCTTTAATGCATTTTTCTCTCTGGTCAGGGTGCTCTTCACTTGACTTATCCCTCAAGATTTAACTGGGTCACCAGCCTTTCATTCCTGGTCTGGGCCATACACACACATTCCCCCTCCCTGAGGTATGCTCTTGCAGTGTCCTATCTCAAAACACACCTGTACTGAAACACACCTCTCATCAGCTTTGTCATCATCTGTGGGCCTTCAACACTGACCATAAGCGACATGAATGCCCACAGCTTCATCTTACTGATGTGGTGTCTGTAGTGGATGGCCCAGGGTCACGCAGGTAACAGCACTCAAGATGTATCTGTTGAATGAATAAATCAACTGAACACCACTAAGAGTATGCAATCTTCCTTGATCCTCTCTAGTTGGAAGTGATTCTTCCTCTGAACAACCTGAACTCTTTAACTCTTTCCTACTTCAGAATACAGGAAGGAATGAGACAACCATCTTACCAAATCAGCTCCTTGCAAGCAAGAAGCCACATTTTACTAACCTTTGCATCTCTCCCAGCACCTGCCTTAACTCCTTGCCTCCAGTAAGCTCTCAAAAGTTTGTCAGATAAATCACAGTAACTCTAAAGGTAATTCGGCAATTCAATCCTAGTTCCTTCAGTTCCTTTTCCTTTGGTTAGGTAACCAAAACCATACTCCACTCTGAGGTTTGCAAATGGATACCAGAGAAGTGGAAAAGGAATGGTTCGAAAGCACAGACAGCTATCCAACCAAAGTTCACATTGTAGAAATGAACAATTTGAGAAATTTTTTACTTCCAATTTAATTATTTTCAAAAGATGGGCAGGGTAAACAAAATGTATTTAAAAATATGCTAAAACTATGGATGCTGCGATGGACCCTAGTAAACACTGTTCAGAGCTTATCTGTATTCTCTATAATGACCACACAGTAATAACAGAAAACATTTACCAAGAACTATTCTGCAAGAGGTAAGCAGAGGCAGCAACAATCTTGCAAAGGAGGTTTAAAGAACAGGAAATTGTGGCTCAGGAAAGTTAAATAAAATATCTAGTATCTCATGGTTGGTGACAGGAACAGGTCCTGTACCCAGATCTGTTGGTGACAAAGCCCACATTCCACTCTACGGCACTGTCTCCCTAACTCAGCCATAGCTCTGCTAGTTAATTCTGTAACTGTGTTACTATGAGATACCCATGGTTTCACTTTTTTTAAGTCTCCCTGAAGAAATCCCTTCACTTTTATTTCTAGCACTGTCAATTTTTATTTCCAACTGTTGTTATTAAAATCCTCTCTTTCCTCAATCAGGTGAAACTATGTTGTCTTCTTGGCCCCAGTTTCATTAAACAGAATTTGGAGTATTTCACCAAAATACACCAGATTTCACCAAATTTCACCAGAATTTTGAGTATTTCCACTGAAGTGTCTGTAGGGTGATTTGTCAAGTGACATTATTCACTTCCAGAAATACTTTAAATAAGGAACCCTTTAGGTAACAAAAGAATAGCATGAATACCGTTGGTGCTATTACAACATCTTATTTCTTTTATACAATAAAAATACTTCTTACCTGTATTTTTCCATGAAGAATTAATATGAATACAATTCCCTCAGGTTAATGATAGGCTGGTGTTAGTAATTTCATTTGGTGAACTTTGGTATTTTTATTTTTTATTTGCTTCCTTAAGTATTAAACATATAAACTGTCCTTTAGGTTAGAATGAAGGTCAATTTATTAGATTCACAAAAGAGGAAAAAGAATTATAAACTGAAAGGGAAAAGTTTAATGTAATAACTGAAATAAAATTAACTTAGCATAATTATGAACAAAAAAAAATCTCTGAGGAAAATCATTTCCCACCCCCAAAAGCAATTCAAAAAACCACAACTAAGGTTAAATTTTATTAATTTTGTGAAGTTATTATTTAGAAGTTATGCCTTTCAAGCACATATTAGCCAAAATTATTTCAAGAAATATATTCATCTAACCTTTGAGCTGGCACCTTATCCTGGCTATTCTCTGCCTTAAGACGTAGAAAGCTGCAAAACAAATGTCCAAAAAAAGAAATTCCAGATCTTTTCTCTGTAAGGAGGCGGGACTTGGGTATTTATCAACTTGTTACATTCCCGGAGACTTACACATATTCAACTTTCAGTGTTTTTCTGAAACAAAAAAAAATTCTAGGACATGTTTAAAATAGAATATTTTAGTCACCATTTTGTCATTAGAAAACATTTTGTAACAAAAATATTAACCAATAATTGAGTTGTGCTATTCTTTCATAGTCCAAATTCTAAGTTAAAATATTGCAGACCTTCTGTAACACTGTACCTTCTAGTCCAATTTTTCATTTTCAGAATATTAATTTTTGGTTCCAAGAGACAGTATCCTTTTATTTAAATGGGTATTGGACAAAGTATCTGAAAAAAATTAAAACTTTTGGTCAATAAGTAACCAGTGCTGATAGCTTTTAAATTGATATATCTTTACTTACCTGTTTCTTACATACTGTATGTTCCCTTTTCTCTTCAACTTTGGGGAAAGAAATAATAAGGTTTTTTTTCCTTTCCTTCCACAGCATTTTCTTCTTGCATGGCTGCTTTGGTTGTCAATAGCAACAAGAATTACCCTGAAAGCTCAGCCACTTCAATTGAAGATACATAAACAACCCAGTTTAATGAAAGTAAAAGGAAGAAATGTGACAGACGAATAATAATGGTCAGGGTTTGACCACAGCCTAGAGATCCTAGAGGTAAGGGAAAAGATGACTTTATTACTTCTCTTTGGGATTGACATCTTCTGTCTTTAAAGCATAAAATACTCACTTCAACTTTTTATTTTTGCATTTATTTATGTAATTTAAAATTAGGTGGATGGAGCCTTCTTTCAGGTAATAACCAGAAGAAAAAATTCTAAGTATAATTTGATTCAAATAAAGTAGTAATTTAATTATCAATCTAGAATGGTTGTTCTGTATTTTTAAAGGCACACACTACATTTACTTGTGAGAATTTTTTCACGTTGGTTAGGTTGTAAGAAATTAATGTTTTTCTTTGTACTATTGTTGTTAACTTCAAAAGAGTTCACCATACACTGATGTTGATACATTTCTTAAATGAGAATAATGAAACATATCAGGTACAATCTAAGCAAAAAGCTGAAAGTAAATCAAAACATAAACTAAAAATTAGATTCTAGATCATATGTTAAAGAAAACTATTTGTAACAATGGTTATATATGAGAAAGTAAAAATATAAAAGGATACCGTTTCTTTAACACTCTTTAATTGCCAATTTTGAATAATCTAATTTATCAAGAAAATATATTAAATGACTTTAAACAAAGATAAAACAACTCAATAAAGAATAGCAAACATCATTATTTTCTAACTAGCTATATTAGTACCAAGCAGCCAAACAGTTCTGTATAGTTTTTTCACTTTGTAGTATCTTAAAGTTGCATCACATTTCTCCTACTTAACGTAAGTCAGCCTTGACACACATTGATTTAGTGAGTTTTATGCTATCAATATGTATATGCATTGGTAAGACTTTCAGCATGACGTTTTAACCAATGTTCCATATTTTAGCATTTGCATCTTAAAACTATACAAAACTGCGTTTTAAATCAAAGGAAAGTTAAACCTGGAATAGATTATTTCCAGGAAGTTTCTGGGGTCTATTTTCTATTGACACATAAGGAAATATTCATAGGCAACCATCACCATGATTTTTGTGAAAGTTGCCAAAAATAAATGCCCTTCATATATTTTTGTGGTTTAAACTCCACTGTGAGAAGCACTAAAATAGGATTCATTAGTAGCACCTAATATAGAAGATTCTGCCCCATGTTCTTCTAAGAATGTTTCTCCGCCGCTAGTGTACAACGGCCATGGCAGTAAATACACACAACGTTACTGTGTAGCCCGCTCAGTCACAGTTTACAAACCTAGACCCCTCCCCTGCCACTGGCCCAGGGCCGCTGCTCACATTCATCAGAGGCCTCGCAGTGACACGCGCACGTCACTGAGGGTTCTCCGCGAGATTAGGCACAGTTAAAGATAATAAGCACTCTGATGATTTCATGAAATCGGGACTAATATAAACCAGAGAATCAAAATTATTCAGGGATCACTCCTCCTTGCCTGCTACACATAGGTTTACAGATTTGGAGTCAAGCGTGGGCTTTCGACAGTGTTAAAGAAAATAAGGGATAAGAAACGCTAAGGAATTGAGACCACTTGTGATCCAAATGTATGCCTATCCATTGGTGTATAGTTTAATTCACTGTAAAGGACTCTAAAGATGCCGCAACGTTAGGTCTATCACAACCTGTGAAAAGGAAATAATAAAGTGCTTCAGGCTGAGGTAACGGATGCAGTTACCGCGTGACTCAGCCTGGAGTCACACAGCTCTTAAGCACAGGGCATAATACGACACATGCGCCTCCTTCCAGGTGACCAATGTCAGGTGTGTGTGCAGAGGGAAAGGTCCACCCTGACACTCTGTATCTACCTCTCATTGTCAAAAAAGTTAGTACCGGCCCAGCAAACACTATTCATAGACAACTGTTCAGCTCTGTACATTTGTAACACCAACAGACAAGACAACAGGTCCCACAGAGAGCATCTGGAATAGGAATGTGGATGGCCCCAACTTCTAACCCACTACTCTGCACAGTAAGTATTAAAGCTGTAGAATTCATCAGACTTTAACAAAGATTAGAGAACAGAACATTTGGCAAATCTACAAAGTATTTCTTTGTAAATTTATGTTCTCTTCTCTCAATTTTATTGTTTCAAAAACAATTCTGCCTTATTTAGGAAATTAAACTATACATGAAAATGTCTTAATTCTTGGCCATACATAGACACCAAGATACAATAAATCTTTTAATTCATCAATGATTTTAAAATTCAATCCAAGGGACAAAGGACCTTGAACCATTACCCAGTAGAAACTATTACCAGGTGTATATGATAGAAAATCAATCATAAACATGCACATACATTCAAAAAATACAACTAAGCATGAGTTGCAATTTGTGTTTTTCTATTATTTGCTATTTGTTGAAATACAAGCATATGGCAGATAATTACCAAGTACCTACAAAATCTTAACACTGAAGTAATGTAGAAGGTACTGGGCTTTAAAACAATATTTTGAGTGGCAGGAAGCTTATATTTGAAAAGTCTATCCATGAAGTTTTTTGTAAATTTAGCAACATACACTTTTGACCATTTAGGGACCTTACATAGAAACTGATTTTGAGAACTCTGATTTATGAAAATAAGGCTAATGATTTTGAAAAACAACATTGTTTTTGGCAAAATAACCCTAAATCCAGAAATTCCTAATTGTTTCTTCCTTTGCATACATTAGCACAAATTTAAACTGTGATAACATATTTCCTAAAATTTCAGAATAAGACAATAATATCTACAAAAGGCAACCCTAACCTTGTGATCTGATGTTACAATAGCAAAACAATGTTTTGAAGAATTTATATCCTTAATCTATGGTAGTGATTTTCAATTTTTTTCATCTCATGGCACACATAAACTAATTACTAAAATTCTGTGGCAAATCAAAAAATATGTTATATTTTTTGCTGATCTGTCAAAAATAGGTATAATTTTGACTCATTCACACCAGATAACTGTTGTTGTGTTGGCTGCTGTCATTCTCTTATTTGACAATCTAAGGAAAAAGAGGTCAGTGCCCCTGACTAAATTGTCAGGTATTGCATGTTCTAAACATTCTTGCAGCTTACCAATTGAAAATCACTGGTTTTAAAGAATGTTTAAAGAGGTACTGACCGAATGAGGTGTACAGCTTTAAAATTTAGTTGACTCACAACCTGGCTGGCGTAGCTCAGTGGATTGAGTGCAGGCTGCGAACCAGGCATCACGGGTTTGATTCCCAGTCAGGGCACATGCCTGGGTTGCAGGCCACGGCCCCCAGAAACTGCACATTGATGTTTCTCTTTCTCTCTCTCTCTCTCCCCCCGCCCTTCCCTTCCCTCTCAAAAAATAAATAAATAAAAATCTAAAAAACAATAAAATAAATAAAATTTAGTTGACTCTAGATTATCCACATGCCAATCACCTAGTAGCAAACCCTTAATCTCAAACTGGCTCTCCCCTGGCATCTAGTACCTACCAAGGCTGTCTCCTGCTTTTAGGTAATGTATGGCAGGAAATGAGGACTTCTAATAAAATACAACTAGGGAAAAACTGTTTCTTCCCACAATCTACCACCATATTTTAAAGCTAAAAAATTGTTTTGATTATTTGTATTTTTTCTTTCATGAGAGTTAAGAGTAACAAGTTAACAGTGTTTAATCAGACTAAGTTAAATCTAAAATTCTTGAGAGAATCTAAGAATATGGAATGAATATATAGATATCTGACACTATTTTACCACACATATTAATACATAACACTTTATCACATCTAGCTTTTAATATACTCCTGTATGCTTGCTTTATTAGAAATTTTATTATGAATTCTATTATGGCCATAATTTTCCCTTTAATTATGCACTAATAGGAATTAAGTGATAAAATCAGAAAACTTTAAATCAAACTTTAGTGTACTAAAATCGAAAATTTCTTTACATTTAATATTACTTAACAAAACTCTATGTCTTGTAACACAACAATTTTTTAGTAAATATGTGTACATTTTGCAAGTTATTTGCCCTGGTAGATACCAAGGTGCACTGTCAATCATACTAGGCCTATGGTATCAGTATTTTTCTGTGGCTGTAGTCAGTGATTAATATCAGCTTGAAATTTTTTCAAGCCAAATTATCTTGTCTACATCTTTGAGAACTGATCATTTATTTGTTCCCATGAAGAAGTGAAAGACCTGAGCTCTGCCAATGTACAATCCTCGTTTCCCCTTCAGGTTGATAAGGGGTGAGCACTCTTGGACAGGTCAGACTCTTGGGTGGTGCTGAGCTCCTAGAGCATGTGTGCATCAGCGGTTCAGGTTCCAGTGTCGCTGGGGCTTCAGGAGTGGATGGAATCAGCCCCTCCTTGCAACACAGTGAAGAGGAGTTAAGTTTGGGTTTGGAAGGGGACAAGATGAGAACTTACCACAGGCTCTGCGTTGGGTCTATTCATGCATAAGTGGTTTATTTAGAGCAGCCCTCCATGAGACCCAGGTGAACTAGGATAGCAACTAAGGGTCAGGTTGGCTCCTCTGCATGCCTATGACAATCAGGAGCTTTGGGGAAATGAGCACTGGTCAAGACTTTGTTTCTCCTGGGCTTACTCGGCTTTAGTCCATGTAACAGCACATGTGGGATAAATTATGTGTGAAAGCAGTGCTTGTGCCTCACCTCTTACCCCAAGTCATAATTTCAATGGAAATAGGAACATAGCAAAATGGCAATGAGCTAACATATAGATATCCAATGAATATGAAAATAATAAATCATACAAAACTATATGAAAATTTTCCCATTGATTTCTTTGCAGAGCCTCATACTGGATCCTAGGAGACACCTATCTGCACTCCATTCACAATGCATCTATATACCAACTCCATCAATTGACTGATTAGGCAAGATCTTCAAAATATGGACTAAAAAGCAAAAATATATGGACTGGTCTTTAATTAATAATACAACAGATTCAAGAGTTAGAGATCTTAACTTGAAACTGTCTTATCTAACCTGGAAAGCTCCAAAAAGCCCTAAACAGTTTACCTATCACAGCTAGATATTCTGGGCTAGATCCACCTGAGGAATCAGAAAGCTAAGTGCATAGATAACACTTCTTAAACTGCATGCAGAATAGCCTTCCATAAACAGTACTTCTAGAGTAAGGGCCTCATGTAAGGCTGGGGGATCTCCTATGAAACAGCTTTACAAACCAATCCTGGCCTCATGGTAGAAATGTCACTATGCCCCTTCCACTCTGTCACTCACTCTCACTCTATGAAGGACCACATGAAAGTCTTCTTTCAAAACTAGATGTGGGAAAAGCCTTAATTCCTCCAAATAAATGCTTCTTTTTATCCCTACAAACAACATGAATTACATGAGCAATTACACATCTCTTTTTTCTTTGGCTACCAGAAGTGAAGAGCCAAATTACAAAACATATTGGGGGTCCTATGGCATATATACCTGTATTTTACAACCCTCTTCCTGACATTACCTTTTATTCTATGCTTTCTCTTTTTTTCCCTCTAGACCTTGTTAGTTCTATTTTTCTATTTCATTACATGCATTTCTGGTAGACACATTACATCCTTCCCCATGCAAGGTAGGAGGTAAACAAATTCAAACAAAGAAATCAATTCTATTTACCTCTCAAGGTACCTTCTAAGAAATCAAAAACAGAAAGTGACTGAACAGAGGGTTTCCACTTTGCAATATTATCAATGATTTAATCTCCATTAAGTTGCATATTTTATATAAAAATTATAAAAAATAAAATGAAGTGTCGCAGGTTCGATTCCCAGTCAGGGCACATGGCTGGGTTGCAGGCCTCAGCCTCCAGCAACTGCACATTGATGTTTCTCTCTCTCTCTCTTTCTCCCTCCCTTCCCTCTCTAAAACTAAATACATAAAATCTTTAAAAATAATAAAAAATTAAAAAATAATAAATAAAATGAGACCTCTTCAATTACTGTACTTACATAGAAATAAGATGTCTCTAGAAATCTCTCACATCTAAATGTATATACCAGTAATGATGAATCTGCAGAGATATTCAGTGCAGCATATTTCATAAAAACAAAACATTGAAAACCACCTAAATGTGCATAGAGGATTTTAATATTAATTATGGTATACTGTGCAGTCACTTCCAAGAATGAATTAGATTTACATGAACTGATTAGGACTGGTCTTCAAAGTGTAATATCATATAAAAAAAGTTACAGAACAGTTCTTACTTTGTGCTATTATTTTATGAACAAAGAAAATTTTGAAAATGCTTAGAAATTATTAGATGTAAAGCATTTCTGTAAAGATCAATAGGTAACAAGTCCTCAGGATCTGAAGTAGGTGTCAGAAAAATAGGGAAGTCAGAAAGACCCTCACTGCCTTCTCTCTCTCAACCTGAGTCTTTTTTTTTGTTACTTATGCATGCATTTCTTATTTTGTTTTAATTAGACAATTTAAGTAGGTAATTGGGGTAAGGATCAGAATAAGTAATGGGAAAGTATGCTCCTATAGTTTTAAAGTCACTTTTTAAATCCCATTTTGAACATTTTATTTATTTATTTTTTAGAGAGAGAGGAAGGGAGGGAGAAAAAGAGGGAGAGAAACACTGATTGGCTGCCTCTCCAATGGTCCTCCTGACCAGGGACCAAACACACAACCCAGGCATGTGACCTAACCCAGGAATCGAATCGGTGACCCCTTGACTGCGTGATGATGCCCAACCAACTGAGCCACACCAATTAGGTCTAAAGTCACTTTTTAAAAGTATTTTAGTACAAAAATATTTTACTATTTGCTGAAATCATTTTATCCTAACAGGTGTCCCAACAAAGCGTTATTTAGATAACAAAATTCTACATAATCCTCCCTAATAGGTCATGGGTCTAGTAGAAAAGCAAACACTATCTACATAGGCATAAAAATTATGGCTGGCCTATAAAGAAAATAAAATGTCAATGAATTAAGCAACTCATAAAAGACACTTTTGATGGGTGGGTTGGGATGGGAGTAAAAGATAGAAAATTGTACTGCAAAAACAATTTAAATAAAGTTTTAAAAAAAAGACATTCTTGAGTCTTTCTTAAATATAAGAGAAATTCTCATCCATAAAAAATACAAAACTGATATGTAAGAAGCCAAGTAGAAACCCTGACAAGTGGACAAACCTTGCCCCATCCTCCCAATGTGAGCCAGGTACCTCTGGCCCAAGAGGAAACAGGTGGAAAATGGGGGTAAGTGGTCCTTCACTAACTTGTCAGAGAGGGTTGAAGGAAAGAGCAGACTAGAGAATCCTTGAATTAGGCAACAGATTAGATTCTCGATAAAGGGTTGCCAGAGCCTTATGTCAGCATTGCAATCCAGTCTTTCCCATTACGTACATACTGCCGAGTAAGAAACCACTGGCCAACTAGTTAAAGTTACAAATGCATGCCGTTTGACCTCATAGAAAAACGTGATCCTGCAGAAATACTAGAACACACACAAAACAACATTTTAAGGTGTTCTAAGTTGCTTATTTTAGAATTTTAGTATTAATAAAAGATCACGATCAACATAAATGTCCATCAATAAGAAACTGGTTAAACAATTACAGTATAGCCATATAATGGGCTACTATGAATCCATAAAAAAGTGAGCAGGCTCTTCATGTGCTAGTGATAAAGAAAGCCTTTTAAGATGTACAGTTAGAAAAATAAGCAAGGCACAGAACGGTATATATACAGTGTGCTTTCATTTGTACAAAAGGGGTGGGGAAGGAGATATATAGGAATTTGCCCATGAGTATGTAAAATATTTCTAAAAGGTACACTAAAAATTGATAATACCCATTGCTTTGAGGAGAAATATTTAAGGATATAAATTCATTTTCTCTTACAAAATAAATATTTTAAAACTGATGAAAAATTTTAAAACCTGCACAAAATTGGTGGGAAAGGGGCATAAGTACTTGTGTGTGGTGGTGGGGAAGGAGGGGAAGATAATGAGAACTAGGCCATCGGAACCCTTCTCTCCTTCCTTTTCATCCCCGCCTCCCACGATGAAGGCCCAGCCTTGCAGTGGGTTTCCTCCATTAGCCACTGAAGATGCTGCATGGAATCACTCACCATCGCTACTATGTATGGTGCCAGTTGGGTTGGGGAGCCACTTTGTAAAGTGTATGATTGTCTAACCACCATGCTGTATACCTGAAACTAATACAGAGTAATTCAGATTATAAACTGTTATAGAAAAATAGAATAAAAAACAAGAAAATGTATATAACATGAATTCTACAGATAAAAAGCATCATACAGAAATGTTGCCCATTATACTTGCTATAATGGGAAAAAGCGGGGAGCATACCTATACTTTTCAAAGCTTATCAGAAAGTTTCCAACTAGAAAACCAGGGTTATTTGTGGGGTCAGATATGGCAGGTGTTTGAGGGCAACTCTAGCAGCTGAATTTTGAGCAACTAGAGTGCTTCCCTTTACTGGGCCTAACCTCCCATCTTGGGAGGTACTAAGAGTTTAAATCCACAGAGGTTAAGATCTGCTCAGATTAACTTTATGAGGTAATCTTAGGAAATTAGTAGGTCTTAATAGTAGTATATAAAGCTCAGTTCTAATGGAGGCAAAGAATTGAAGGAATGAAGTAATTTCTGTGAGACTTAACTTTCAAGACTATACATGCTCAAAAACTACCTGCTTAAAAAGGTCAAACTCCTTCAACACTGATTTACGTCTGGAATTTGCATTCCAAGACCACTTGAAGTTACCTGAAGTACATGTTCTTAAATAGCCTTGCAGAAAGTGGTGGTTGAATAATCTTAACCAAAAATTTCACTTCCTTACCAGAGGGGTCAAGGGGGAAGAGGGGAAATTGGAGGAAGGTGGTCAAAAGGTACAAACTTCTGGTTATAAGATAAAGAGGTACTAGGGATGGAATTACAACATGATGACAATATTTAACACTGCTGTAGGATATATTTGACAGTTGTTAAGAGAACAGATACTAAGAATTCTCATCACAAGAAAAGTTTTTCTTTTGTATCTACCATATGAAATAATAGATACTTATTGTGGTAATCATTTCACAACATATGGAAGTCAAATCATTGTTGTATACCTTAAACTTATATGGTGCTGTATGTCAATTATATTTTAATAAACTGAGGGGAAACTACTGAAATTGAACTAAAAATGAAACAAAACAAAACTCCCTAAGGGTATGGAGATTTCAGGTTTAGTACTCAAAACCCTTCTGTGATTGTCCACCACCTTGCTTTTATTCCTACCTCAGAAAAAAAGCTGTTTCTGCATTCTCACCCGAAAATTAGAGGAGGAAGCCGATCAACAATAAGTTATAGTGAAGCCAGCTCAGCTGCATTAAGGAGGCCCTGGGACCTTCCGGCAGTCTTAAACACGCGTCTGGGCAGCACAACCCACCTGAGACTCCCAGTTACCCCCGGAGTGCATATGATTGCACAGGTATTAAAAAAGCTTCATCTATCAAGTACCAACTCATGTTCCATGGAGGCTGCCACAGTCATTGACTGCAAATGGAAAGCAATTCATTAGAAGTAATGTCTTTGATGGGGACTGATATACACGGCCTTCAAAGGTGATTCCAACATTCCTTATTTACTGCTGATTGTGTTAAAGAATATGTTCAAAATCTAAATAATCAAAGGTGTAATCTACATGAATTTGTGACTAGGGGCGGTGACTCAATGGCCACTGTAGGGAGCAAACATTATTAAATCATGTTCCATTGATGAGGCTGGATTTCTGAGCCAAGATAGAAGTAGGAAATGGAACATGAAGTTTAAATGTTTCATTTTTCTAAATCAAAATTCTCTGCTTTTCATTTGAAATACAGAAAGAATTCAATAATTTGCTAGTCATTCTTTCCAATGATCCACTATCATTAGCCAGTAATATGGATCATCCAACTGAAATCATTTGATAACTCCAAAGTGGCTGCAGGACAGATTACTATTTCTCAGTCCCTGTTTTGAACTAACCTATAAATTTATCTATTGTTGATAAGAATACAAACATTTCACTTTACATGGCAATTGTACAGTTGTAGCCTTTATTAACTACAGGGAGAGGCGGGAGATAATGAGGTTTAAAGCTAATGAAGCAAAATCAAACTCTAGGTGTCAGTTTTACCTTTCCAAAATCTCCAGAGGAACATAAAACATCTCCATTTTGCCTGGTGTTAAGTAAATTGATGCAAAACCACCCCAATTTACATAATTTCCTTCAGAAACCACAAATTGCTCACTGACAGCCAAAGAAGGCAGAAGCGGAATTGCTTTGTTGAAACCTGGGACTAGTTGTATTTTGAGTTCTTCACTCCTCTACGAAGCACTTTCAACAGAAATGCTATTGTCGTAGCCACATATACAGCCAAATCTCCAAGTAAACAGACAACCATATAGAAACACCACATCTAGATCCTACATACTCTTTTCTACGTGATGGAATCTTAGAAATCTGCTTGCGAATAAGAAAACTACAGTTGAGAAATGTTAAATAGCTCATCGGGTAGAGAAGCCAGGGCTGGGCTCAGATGTCCCCATTTGTCCAGTGCTTTCAGTCCAGTGCTTGGAATTGCTTCCAAGGCATACACAGCTTTCTAAAATACACACACCCTGAGAAATCTTGATGATAGAGATCTCCACTTGGTTGGAGTAGAAAAATTGTTAAAATAATGACAATGAAGCATGCCTTAATGTGATGGAAAAGTTAAGGAACAGAATAACTACAGAGCAAGAAACAAATATTTTGTGTCAATCTGAGTGATTAGGTACTGTGTACTTTAAATATGTCACCATCAGTGTGTTATGAACATATTAAGAAAATCTACTTTATAATAAAGAGCCACATCAATAGTTAATAAGGCCCAAAACAATTAGAAAAATCAAATTTGGAATCCTCAATATGTGGAGGTCTGTTTAGAAGTCAAGAATACAAAACAAAGAATCAAAAGACAGAAAGCAAGCCAGGGTATGACCTCTAAAAGAACTATGAAAACACAACCTGCCTATTTCTGGAATAGGTCATGGTTTCCCAGCTGGCGGGAACATTGGAATGGAGTCTTGGGTGGCACAGGCAGGAAGCAGGAGGACAGCTCCTATTTCTGCCTGGGTAGCATCTCTGATCTTTCCTTCCTCAGTTCCAGATGGGAGGACGGGAAGTCTGGTTAAATGTAGCTTTGTGGCCAGACACAGTGAGCCAAGAGCAGAGGCTAAGCAGCGCTGGTGCCCTGTAGCAGCGTGGGCCTCTCCAAACAAGTCAATGAAAGTGGGTAGTAGCAATTGGAAAATGCAGCATGTTTTGTGCAAATACATATGAGGTCTGTCCAGAAGGTATGCAGCCATATCATATGAAAAATAAAGACATTTACTCAAGAAGATACAACATACAAGAAACACTGCACATAGTACAATGATGCCTCCGTCTCCTTCGGAATAGGCACCGTGGCACCTCACACAGTCCTTCCAATTACCATCAGCTGGCCCATCATATTTTCTTGAATCTCATGAATGGTTGAAATCTCTTCCCATTCAAAGGTGATTTTAGTTTTGGGGAAATGTCAAAGTCACAGGGTGCCAAATCTGAGTTGTCAGGATGCTGAGTCACCTGAGTGATTTGATGTTTTGCCAAAATACTCTTCACGAGATGTGATGCATGAATGGCACATTGTCATGACAAAGCTGCCAATCACCAGTTGCCCATAGCTGCAGCCTTCTTAATCATCCAAAGTTTCCACAGAAAAATGTTCAAGCTTAATGCAAAATTTGATGCATATTCATTGCTACTTGCTCAGTCATTTTGAATGTGACAGTCACACAGTACACATGCTCACCCAAAGGCATCTACTGCCCCCACTGACTAGTACAGTGAGGTCATCATTGTTCACGCACGCACATTCCAGTCCACTCTCCTTGGCTGCCAGGTTACATCGATGTTGTGCAAACCATTCTCATTATATTAACAATGGCTGGACTTTTTCTGGGCAGACTTCATATATTTAAGCCCATGAATACTGAATCAAAACATCTCACATATGCTCAACCAAATGGAATAAACACTGACCACAGGATCCCTGCACTAGGGCACAAGACCTGATAAATAGTATTCAGTATATCAAGGGAACAGCCTCCCCAGCATACACACATAAATTCTAAGTAGAGGAGTCCAACCTTTTGCTATCTCTCAGCCACATGGAAGAAGATGAGTTGTCTTGGACCACACATTAAATACACAAACACTAAAAAAAAAAACCCTGATGAGCCAAAAAAGAGGTTTTAAGTAAATCTACAATTTAGTATTGGGTAACATACAAAGCCATCCTAGGCTACGGGTTGGACAACACTGTAGGGATACATTGGGAGGTCCTGGGTATAGGTGGGAATAGCTTCCTTTTGTTTTGCTGTGCTGATTTGAAGGAAAATTCCAAAGCAAGTCATTCAGAGAAACAAGAAACTGGGCACCCTTGATAAGAAAGTGAGAATGAAAAAATGCTCAACCTCACTAGCCATGAGAAAGATGCAAATTAAAACCACAATGAAATATCACCTCACAGGTGTCAGAATGCCCATCATCAATAAAATCAACAAATAACAAGTGCTGGTGAGGATGTGGAGAAAGGGGAACCCTAGTGCACTGTTGGTGGGGATGCAGACTCCTGCAGCCACTGTGGAAAACCACATGGAATTTCCTCCAAAAATTAAAAATGGAACTGCCTTTTGACCCAGTGATTCCATTGCTGGGAATATACCCTAAGAGTCCTGAAACACCAATTCAAAAGAACCTATGCACCTCAATGTTCATAGCAGCACAATTTACAATAGGCAAGTGCTGGAAACAGTCTAAAATGCCCACCAGTAGATTAATGGATTAAAAAACTGGTACATTTACACAATGGAATTCTATGCATCAGAAAGAAGAGGAATTACTATCTTTGCAACAGCATGGATAGAACTGGAGACTATTACGTTAAGTGAAATAAGCCAGTTGGTGAAAGACAAATACCATATGATCCCACTTATAAGAAGAATCTAATGAACAAAATAAACCAATGAGCAAAACAGACCCAGAGATGTGGAAACAGGAAACAGACTGATAACTGCCAGAGGAAAGGGGTAGGGGGCACATGGTGGAAAGAAGGGGAAGGGATTAGTCAAAGAACATGTATGAATGATCCGTGGACATGGGCGATGGTGTGGGCATTGACTGTGGGAGCGGGGGGTGGGCTAGTAGGAAGAGGGCAAAGGGGGAAAATTGGGACAACTGTAATAGAACAAACAAGAATAAATTAATAAATAAATAAAATGGAAAAAATTAAAAAGGGAGAATGCTTCTTAGGAGAAAGAACACTGAGATTATCTAATTAAGGGTCAGAAAGGCAAAAACATTTTTCACATAAAATTTCCCAGAAGCTCTTTGGAATTTTTATAAGTAATCCATTACCAGATGTAACTATTAAAAAACAGCAAATGTATTTTCCTTAAATAAATACAGTGACAAATATTTTAATTTCACAGAGACTTGCTTTGAAAAAACAAGACTAGTTTTTGAAAAAACTAATCAGAAATTTTCCATTTGTTCCTAAAAAATCCTCTATCAGGGCAGTTCTTCCCACTTTGAGCTGACCTCTCACCCCTGCATTCCTCTACCTGTTTATAGCAAAACAAAGATGGTGGGTTCTCTGATAAGACACATTTGGACCATCTGAGATTCTGGAAAAATAAAACACACACAAGGAAACATCCATCTTTGAACTCGATTTTACAACTTTGCCATCTACATTATTAATGGTAAAGATCCATCTGGCCCTTTGTAATTTAAAGGCATTTTATTTTATTGCAACAGAGAAGCTTGGGACCATTTTTTATTTTGGCAGTATAAATGCAAAATACATATATCATGCCTAGGCAACAAAGAATCTGCGAGCACGGGCACATCCCACCCCACAGCACTGTTTCAATAGCAGTATTCCTTTGCATTTTCTTAATTTCACCAAACACGTATGTAGTATTTGCTGTGTGCCAGGAGTAATTTTAAATGCTTTAGAGATAATTGTTTAAGCATTGTTATGGTTATACCTACAAGGTAGCACACTATTTCAGATCCAGTTTAGAAATGAGGAAAATAAAGCGCAGAGAGAATGAATGACTTGGTCAAGGTCACAGAGTTTGTAAGTGACAGAACTAATTTGAACCCAGACAGTCATGCTCCAGGGTCCCTATTCCCCTCCAATATTCTGCCCCACAAACTGTCACCAAATCTAAACAAAGAGAAATTGTGATTTGTGCAGATCATCTAACATTTTTATAACATTACCATTTCAATAATTAACTCATGCCATGTTGCAGCTTTCTCAGATTCTTAAGAAATAACAAGAAGGAAAAGGCAAATACTATCAAATACTATTTTTGATCACTTTAAATCTTTTGGAAACAAAATAAAGATACGGAAAATAATAAAATAGCACCCTGTATTTGTTGGGAAAGCTACTATGCAAAAAGTGATTCTTAGCAGGTTTAAATTCTGTCATGCCGCTGAAACTTTGAAAGGCCTTTACATTCAGAATCCCCAAGCTGGTGTATATTAGAGAAAATTTAACGACACGGCAAAGAGACATAGAACAGCTCCTCAAGGTTCTTTCTGGGGAATATCTCTAACAGATAGAGTTTTCTCCGTGGAATTCTTAGCACATCTGGCAGAGAGCTACGTACTGCTCTGCCTCTGCCCACTGCTCTGGCGTTCTGCCTTCAGGGAAGGTGCACACCACTGTGCTCAGGGCTTTCTGCCAGGGCAGCCTTGTCTGGGCAGAGGCTGGGGGACTGGACCCACCCCAAAGCACTTCAACATCCCCTTAGGGAGTGTCCCGAAAAGGCAGTAAAGAAGGAGGGAACTATCTCCATTCCTGCAAAGAAACTACTCATTTTTCATTTGGGAAAGATGATCATGTTGGGCCAAGAAAGGGGTCCTCTCTTTCCCCTTTGATTTTCAAAGCCTGATTGCATTTCAAATTCCACACCTGTGGCCTCCAGTTGTGCAAATACTTCTGAGAAAAAATTGGCAGAAGACTATATCCCACCAGGTACCATTCTCCCTTTTGACCATATTCCCTTAACAAGTGTTGAATCAATTAAGTAGTGTGTGTGTATATGTGTGTGTGTCCACTGGGTGGTAGTGGTGGGTGGCAGGGGGAGGTGATGGGGAGGGAGTACAGGGGAGCTTTGCCTAGTTCTCTTGTTTACTAGAAACTGGAGTTGCCACCATCTCCCTTTACAATAGAATGCAGTGGCCCAGCTGTGCAAAATATCTGGCACAAAGGCTTGCAGGTAGCAGGTAGCTCAACAGTAGTCCCCTTTACCATTCCATCCCTAACCACAGATATCAGCCTGGACCTGGAATTACAAAGTCAACCTGTAACTGTCCCTCTGTCCTTCTCCTTCCTTTAGGAAGTTCAGAATAGATATCACATGCAATTCTCAGAGAATGAAATAGCTGAAGGAACTCCTAACTCTTTGGAACTTAATAAGTACTCTATTCCTCTCACTACCAACACATCTCTAAGGCAGGCTCCTCCCCTTCCAGCTGCAGCTTTGTTAACTACACTTCTCTATTCCTCTAAGCCCCTTTCTTACTAGTAGTAAAACGCCAGGAACCCACTTTCATTCCCATCACTTCAACAGACTTGCCAACCTAGTACTGTAAAGACGCTCCTGAAATTTACTTAGTTATTTTCCGGGGGAGTGTTTTTGTTTTTGTTCATTTGGTAGGAGGAGTAAGGTAAAATTGAAATCCAGATAAAATTCTGGAAACAAATTTCTCAAACTTCTCTGATGTAGCTTTGATTTTCACCATAAAAGGTATTCATTTGTGATCATGGAAAAGGTAAAAAAAATCAGTGTTCTGATTTTTTGACACTTATTATATAATTAATTATAGAACTTAAAACATGTATTTTTCAGAGGTGTTGTTTGATTATACTGGGTGGTCCCTTTAGAACACAGTCAATACAACCGCACTTTGGAAAAAAAAAGATTTACAAATAGGCCTCTTTACACAACAGCTATGGTAAGGATTTTGTAAGTGCTATAAGGTTCAGAGCTTACTTAGTGTAAATACAGTCTAGACTCATTATCTTACCCCCATCTCAGAGCCTGGAGCAAAGAAAAGAGTGAGAGTGATGAGAAAACAGAAGCTGGAGATACTGGGGATGAATGCGGAAATGAGCATCCTGTGAGTAACAAAACTGGCTCCTTACTGCATACAGGTGGTTCACTTTGGAAAGAGGCAGAATAAGGAGCTGGGGACTGTGCCTGAAAACTCCCATGTCAGAGCCACACCATCAAGCCATGCTTGTAATGAGCCCTCCCGTGTGCAGAGTGAAGCCCCGTATGAGGGTGGAGAGCCCCACCTCCCGGGGAGCTGCAGTCCCCAGGGTGATGATACTCACGCTGACACTGTCCCCAGGACCGGCGGGCCCAGCCCCAGCAGCAGTCAATCCTCCCACCATAACGACACAGGCCAACTGATGACACTATTTGCCTGGGCCACCTATCAAACAAAAAGATGCAAAATAAATAAAAACATGTTTGAAAGTAAAAGTAACGTCCTCTGTTATTATTTTAGAAAAAAATAAATCACATCCAATTTTCTATGAACTCTTTCATGCCTGCACAAATTTAAGGATAAAACACCTTCAGGGAAATAGTTCTGCTATGATCTAATTTCAAGTTTCAGACAATTAAACACACACACAACACACCGGAGCAGGGCAAAAAAAGAGGGATGATCCTTTCTTAAATGGAAAGAACACCAGCTCAAACCAAGATTCTCAAGGCTGCCACTCACAGGGTGGTTTCTGAAGCCTGAGATAAAACAGATTCCTCAAAGACCCACACCTACTGGCGGGGTGGGGACAGTTTTTGACTGATTCATCATAAACTGAAAAGTATTAAGACATGTCAAAGTAGAAAGAAAAAAAAACTCTGCCTTACATAAAAGGTAAATGTGGGAAGGGGTGGGAAGGGGGGAGTTTCCTCAAAATCAAATGAAACAGAACTCTTTTTGAGATACGACTCTTTGGCAGAAAAAGTTCCCAGAAAAAAAAAAAAGTGTACTAGAAAAAGAAGTCTAAGTAAAACCAAGGGAGTCTAAAGCATAGCTAACATCTCAAGTGTTCTTGTGGTTTGAACTTTTCTGGATCAACAATTCATGTTATCTTCCTCTGTAATGTAAATAAGGACTAAAGAAAGTATTCGATTTCAGGGTTCTGATTCATCCACCAGATTGCACTTTGGTACCTTATTTGGTGAATTGCTTACTTGTTTAGACACCTAAATGACCCCTCCACAGAGGATCAATATTTTCACTGGCTGTTTTAGACCTCTTTTTAAAGCTACATTCAAAGTTTACACTTAATCACATGATGCACTTCTTGCGTGTGCAAGAAATGCACAACATACTCGAATGTGGGAAATAACTGCTTCAAAAAGTAATACAGCTTTTGGCCGCTACACCCGGTCTCCACTAACCTTTTATTTTCTTTTATCTCCCCTCTCCCATGCCCGCGAGCCCAAAGAACAAAATAACCCAGAACTTTCTATTTCCTCCGACCAGGTGGTAAGCAAGACGTTGCGCTCCACTGGTTCCCTTCCTTTACCCTCCAGGTACAAGAAAGATAATCAATCAATCGTGGAATTGATTCGTTCCAAGACTGCCGGTAAAACAGGTGCGGCAGTCTTTAGCGCCCCGCAGGGAGGTAATCGGTGAGTGTTGGCCGCTGGAAGAGAGCAGCTGGGTAGCGGTGTGACCCAGGTGAGGATCCCTCCTGGTGCCTCCTGCTGAGCTGCGAGTCTGGTGTACACACACACACACACAGTCACACACACTCGCCCAGCGCACCCGGCGGCGCGGCGGTAGGAAGGGCCCGGAGACAGCGGAGACGGAGTCTGGTGGTTGGAACCTGTCACAGCACGCCGTAGTCGGGCTCGCCCGAGGTCCCGGGGGTGGCTGTGAGTGTGTGTGTGCGCGCGCGCACTTACACAACTCAGTCCTTATTTTGAGTCTTTCTGGAAAATCAAGTGGAAAGGCAAACAGGTCTCCCCTGGAGCCCAGTGGCTCCCTCACCGCCACCCTCGGTGTGAGCGGCCCCGAGAGCTCCAAGCCCGGATGCGACCCTGCCCCTTGGGAGGTTTCCCCACTGAGGAGCCGTCTAAATCAGGAGCCGGAGTTTCCCGGCCAAGGGATGTCCTTGCGCGTCACCTCAGAGGCGAGATGCTGGTCTCAATATTCCCTTCGCCCCTAGCCCGAGTCCCCCGGCCGGGAGCCCCGGCGGGGTCCCCCCGGGGGGAGAGAGCGGCTCGACGACCCTCCTCCCGCCGAGGCAATGCGGTGGCCGGGCTTCCAGGACCGCGCCGCCACGCCGGCGGAGGGGACCTCAGGACTCCAGGTGATGAACGTGGGAAAGAAGGCGGAAGGCTGGTCGCGCTGGGGCCAACTCACCTCCCGTCGAATTCGGCGGCCGCGGGCAGGGAGAGAGAGAACCCGAGCACCAGCGCCAGGAGGAGATCCATGTCGGGTGGCCAGGCCTGGCGGCGGCGCGGCTACACGTGGGGACCAGGTTGGGGTACTCGGCGCGGGTGAAGGCGCGCTCGCCTTCTTGCTTCCCCCGAGGAGCTGCGGCAGCCCAGGCTGCTGCTGCTGCCACCCTCGGAGGAGAGCGGAGCGGCGCGCAGCCCGATCAGGTCTGCTGCACAGCGCCTGGAGCCCCTCCGGCTCCCTCCCCGCGAGGGAGGCGCTGCAGGGGGAACCGCCGCCTGAGGGGAGGGGCGGGGGTGCGCGTGCGCTCCACTCGCAGCCCTCCCGGCCCTGGGCGAGGGGTGAGGGCGCCTGGCCCGGCTGCGGGGAGCTCGCGGGCGGGGGTGCTCGGAAAGGCAGAGTCTCTTGGGGGCCAGCCAAGCTGGGCAAGCGCCAGGCTGGGAGGAACGTTGTGCGCCGGGCCTGGACGAGTGAAGCAGGGTGCTCAGCAAGAAAGGGTGAGCCTGAGACCAAAAAGAAAGAAAAGAAAATGGACTGGGGCGTAGGAGCGCGCTCTGCGGGTTCCGCCCCAACAGGTGATGAACACGGGGAAGAGCCACAGCTTTCACCCGACAGTCGAGAAGTCCAAGACCAGAGAGGTTTATGGCGCTGGAACGGAGCATCATCTGCATTTAGCGAAACCACAGCAAGACTTGGGCAAATTAGCCAAAGGAAACTCCAGGAGTTTGCTTCTCACACAGAGTTGGCAAAAGCATATTTTTTATTTGGTAACCAACCGAAAGAAACGTTTGGCTCTCCAGTCGAGTTTTAAAGAAGAAACGTGCAGACTTTCCATCTCTGCCAGCTCAGCTACCCTCACATTAGGATAGCGACGGGTGCCTCTCCACGCGCACGTGCCCGCCAGAGAGGAAAGGCTGTTACTACTTAGCAGTCTTGTGGTGCCTGATCCTCCAGAGATGTTTTAGAAACCATCTTAATCAACCATTGCTCTGTTGTGGCAGAGTAAAACATATTGTACTAGAGAACTGCGCTCGAATGAAAACACGCAACCAGTATCCTAAAATGCACATTTAAAACATAAGTCCAATCGAGTCAGCCCTCTTCCCAAACCCTACCCCTGAAAGACTCCCCAGGGCAGTGATCTGCCTTCTCCCAAACCTCTCAGACCCTATCTCTCTTCTCCTAATCCTTGGCTTCCTTGCCTTTCTAGAACATTCCAGTCATGCCCCTGCCTTAGTGCCACTGACCTGTTACTTTTGCCTGGACTCAGATGTCTGCCCTGCTCACGTTGTCACTTCATTCTGTCTTTGCTCAAACGTCACCTCTCTGAGGAGACCAACCTTGAGCACCCTATTTAAAATTGTGGCCGCCCTCTCCTGCTCCCTCCTGCCTGTTCTACTTTGTTTCTTTTCTCATACCGCTAATCCAATAGTTTCCTATATAATTTGCTTATTTCTTCTTTGTAGGTTTTATTTCTGCTACAATGCAAACTCTACAAGGACAAGTTTCTTTGATTAGTGCATAAAATAGTGCCTGGTGAGTAGTAAGTACTCACAAACATTTATTGCATGGATTTGTTGCATTGCAAACTTTTCTCCCCATCTTTACTTTCTTTTTGAGGCTTCTCAACATCAAAATTTTAATGGAAAGTTCTGTGGCAGAGTGACCTCACTATCCTGATGTCTTAGCGTGTATAAAAACAGGAATTTTCTTTGAGAGAGGAGAAAATAAAGGTTTCAACTTAAATGACTCTTTGATTTCCAAGTTGTTTTCTGTTAGCCAAACAAGTTTCTATTTTAATCTCAGGAAATATCCATGCCAATTCAGACTTGGGACATTATTTTAGGCAAACAGCTTGGTGTCATCCATTTCAGATCTTTCTAATGAAGTCCAAAAATGTAAGAGTCAAAATATTTTTTTTGCAGAAAATCAAATTTTTGTAAGTGAAATGTGGGCTTGGTTCCAGGCTCCAGTGGCTACTCCTCAGCCATTTTCTTTGTTTATTGGTTCCTGGATTGAATTTGCAAATAAACCTCACCAGAGCAATGATGATTGGGGTAAAGGGGCTAATCCACAGGCTGAAAACTGGCAATAGAAAGAAAGGAAGAACAGTGGTGAGTGAAAACAGAACTACTTGCTATCTAGAATAAAAGAGCAATGCCCCATCTGCATTCCTCTTATTTTTCCATATCTTTTCTTTGGCCTAGAAAACACTCCATTCATCTTCCTTCTTCATTTGGACACTCTCCACTTACACTTCGAGTCCAAGCTTAGCTGTCACCAGGGAAGCCCTTTGATTCTTTGCTTGTTTGAAAAATCTGTGGTACATGCTTCTACAACCTTGTGCATTTCCTGGAGTAACTCTTATTAAAAAATGTTTTATTGATTATGCTATTACAGTTGTCCCAAGTTTTCTCCCTTTCCCCTCTCTACCTGGTACCAACCAACCATTCCTTCCAGCAATCCCTCCTTAGTCCATGTTCATGGGTCTTGCATATAAATTCTTTGGTTTTTCCATTTCCTATACTGTACTGTACACCCCCCATGTCTACTGTGTACCTACCAATTTGTACCTCTTAATCCCTGCACCTTTTCCTGCATTCTCCCCATTCCCCCTCCCAACTGATAACCCTCCAAATGATCTCCATAGCTATGATTCTGTTTCCAACCTGCTTGTTTGCTTAGGTTGTTGGCAGTTGTAAATTATTGCCATTTGAATGTTCATAGTTTTTATCTGCTTTTCTTTAAGTAAATCCCTTTAACATCTCATACAATAATGGCTTGGTGATGATCAACTCCTTTAGCTCACCCTGTCTGGGAAGTACTTTATCTGCCCTTCCATTCTAAATGACAGCTTTGCTGGATAGAGTAATCTTGGTTATAGGTCCTTGCTTTTCATCACTTTGAATACTTCTTGCAAGACCCTTCTAGCCTACAAAGTTTCTTTTGAGAAATCAGCTGACAGTCTTATGGGAACTCCTTTGTGGGTAACTCTCTTCTTTTCTCTGGCTGCTTTTAAGATTCTTTAACCTTTGGCATTTTAATTATGATGTATCTCAGTGTGGTCCCCTTTGGGTCCATCTTGTTTGGGACTCTCTGTGCTTCTTGGACTTGTGTGTCTATTTCGTTCACCAAATTAAGGAAGTTTTCTTTTATTATTTTTTCAAACGAGTTCTCAATCTCTTGCTCTTTCTCTTCTCTTTCCAGCACCCCCTATGATGTGAACGTTGGTACATTTGAAGTTGTCCCAGAGGATCCTTAGCCTACCTTTTTTTTTTTTTGGACTCTCTTTCCTTCTGGCTGTTCTGATTGAATGTTTTTCCTTTTCTCCTTTATGTTCCAAAGTATTGATTTGATTCTCAGCTTCATCCACTCCACTATTGGTTCCCTATAAATTTTTCTTTATTTCACTTAGTGTGACCTGGGCCTTTTTTGTGCTGTTGAAGTACCCAATGAGTTCCTTGAGCATCCTAATGACCTGTGTTTTGAATGCTGCTTCTGATAGACAAAATGCTCCATTTTGTTTAGTTCTTTTTCTGGAGTTTTGTTCTGTTCTTTCATTTGAGTCATATTTCTTTGTTCCTTCATTTTGGCAGTCTCCCTGTGTTTGTTTCTATGTATTAGGTAGAGCTTCTTTGACTCCCTGATTTAGTAGCATGTCTGATTATAGAAAAGGGCATCCATAAACTGGAGAGGACAGAGCCTTAGGTAATGTCCAGGGCATGGCAACTTGTGTGAACCAGGTTGATCGAATCTCAGATATGGTGTCGCCACTCTGTGGCTCTGTGTGGGGACAGCTCAGAAAAGGAACAGTGGTCATTACCTGGCCACTAGAGTTCTGTCTTGGAGGAAGCTGTCCCTGGCACTTACCCTGATGCCAGAAACTTCAATTTCTCCCTATATGCTCCTGGTGCCCTTCCAGCTGCTGCCCCAGTGCTGGAGCCCAGAGGAAATGAGTCTGTATAAGCCCTAAGTCCACTGTGGGTTCTTTAAGAGGAGACACCTGGAAATCTCACAGTTTCTTCTGCTGCCCCAACTGCCATTGGTTTTTATAGCCAGAAGTTATGGGGACTTATCTTCCTGGCACTGGAACCCTAGGTTGGGTGGTCTAGTATGGAGCTAGGATCCTTTGTTCCTGAGGTATGCCTCCTGATTTTTATCCGCCACATGTGGGTGTAGGACTACCCATTCTGAGTCTCTGCATCTCCTCCCCTCCTACCCAGCTGGATGAATGTGACTTCTTTAATTCCTTGGTTGTCAGACTTCCATACAACTTGATTTTCTGATGATTCTGGATGATAGTTGTTTTGTAATTAAGTTGTAATTTTTGCTGTAGTTGTGTGAGGAGGTGAGCCCTGTTTTCCTATGCCTGCATCTTCACTGGAGTAACTCTTAATGCATTGTTATAGTTGCTTCTGTACCACTCGGGGTTCCCATGAAACACTAATCTAACCAACAGGCAGGCAAGGGCAGTTTTCACTCTGTCCCTTCTGCCCAGCCCAATGCTGGGCACAAGGCTTAAAATCAGCAAATATTAAACAGATCGGCTTAGATTGGACTGAATGTGCCTGGTGAGCTCTAGCTTCTCCCTTGAGTGACCTCTAGCTAATTACATCCATTTTTGTTGAATGGAATGAGGAGACTCTAAAGAAATTCCAAGCTTTAACTGGTTAATATGCTGCAGTTTCGACCACCAGTGATCATTCTAAAACAGAGGTGGAGTTCCCATTGGCAGTGACATTTCACTGCCTATCTCAAAAACAACCAAGAAAGATCTGGATCAAAACAACTTGCTTTTAGCAATATCTATACTTTTCCAGTAGCACAACCTTTTGTTTAGGTTTTATACGAGGTAATGCTACCTTGCAAGTGGTAATCCCAATTTTCTCTCACACAAACAATTATCTATCACTGGTCACAATATGATACAGATAAACAACAGCATGAAGCCAAACACAATTTCCAACGGTTGGGGATTGGAAGCTCTCAATTATTTGGTCTTTTTTTTTTTTCTGAAAATGTTTATTGAGAGCCTGCAGTGTATTGGCCATTTCTAAGTGCCAGGACTTCAGCTGGGATCAAGACCAAGTTGAATCCTGAAAGTGTTTGTATTGCAGTGGGGCAGCAAAACAGAAAGCGCTACAGGATAAAAGCGTAAAGAGGATAAAATGATAGAAAGTGATGGGGTATGATTTTAGGTGGAGTGATTCAGTCACCCCTGGGAAGGTGAGACTTGAGCAAAGACTGAATGTAATGAGGGTGTGGGGTGGGCGTGGTGTCCAGGCAGGAGGGTGAGAGACCTATTTTCTCTATCAAGTTTTCTTAGCCATTGTCATGCTAACCATTAAACAAGCTCCTACTCCCCCTCTTATCAAGTGGTGGTGACCCAGGGATAGGACTACTGCTTTAAAAGCTCTCGTTAAGAAAAGAGAAGGACAAGGTACATGCGGCTGCTCATTCACAGCAAGTCACTCCCAGCTAAGCGAGAACTAGGCAACTTCTCTGCTCTGCCAGTGGAGGAGGCACTCTGGTCAGACAGGCAGGTCACCCCTGTTTCTATTCTACCACCTTGTCCATTAATCTTGCAAAGCCTCATCAGAAGTCACTGTAGGAGCATATGCCTTCCTTGGGGACTCTATATTATATGCAGTTCTTTTTCTGCTGGTACAAATTTGAAGTCCTGAGTGTTGCTTTAGGGAGCTAACAGAGATAGGCATTTTCAGCCGAGACTCATGGTTTCTGTGAGCACAAGGTATCCTTAAAACCCTAATAGGCTTTTGATCTAATTGCTTCCAGTCAGTTCTTTGTGCAGATAACCATACCCAAAGTCTTTTCTGATCCTAGTTTTTAAGCCTGCTTTATTTCTTTGCTTCCATATGCCCATACCCTACTCTTTCATCTTAATGGAGGCCACCTTGAGGCTAACTGAAATAATAGGGTTGTTCAGGAGGGCAACACCCTGACTCTGATCCTTGCCATAAGGCTTGGATTCCTTTAACTATATTAATGTTTGGGGCATAAAAACAATGTCTTTTTCAATTCTGGGATACACAGAGTTTCTGGATATTCTCATTTTCTTCCGGTTCTTCTTGCAAAGCAGCTAGTTCTTGCCTGAGCTCATCTCTTTCTTAAAAGCAACAAGGATCAGCCAACATTTTCATTTTTTACAACAATACTCACTTTATCTGGGTATATGTTGTGCCTTCCAAATGATCATAGGTAATGATTTTATAAAATAGCATGAGTGTTACAAGCTTTTCAGCTCATATGCAGCAGCTATAATTATACCACAATTAGAGCATATCATTCCATCGAAGAACAGATCATTTCAATACTATTTAAATTCTTCTAAAATATGAAAAGAGGAATGCTTAGAAACTATTCTTAAGAAGTCATTGCCATCTGAACCTTAAAAGAGTAGCCTTCTTGTCTGTGCAACATACATACATACACACAACTCATTTCCAATGTATCAATCAGAAACTCTAAATAAAAGATTAGCAAGTATAATTTAGGGATATATTAGAAGAATCCATTATAATCAAGCTGACAGAAAACCTTTATGTGGGTAAAGGGTTAACAAAACCCCTTCCCCTTCTACCAGAGAATGTGACCTGATGTTAACTTTCTAGCTCTGTTCCCCTGGCAACCTGATAAGGTGGTTTGTGAACTACGTTTCAGACAAAAATGGACTCCTGATTGATAAACTGCATTTAGACAAGGAGAGCCAAATATACCTGATAGGGAACCATAGCACTGGACCAACCTGAGTCAAGTGACTCTTCTATGCAGAGACCTGTGGCACTATGCCTGTGGTGCTGTCACAAGAGATGCTGGCTCCAGAGGAGCACAAGGTTGTTAGCCAGAGCAGTCTCTCCCCTGTTTCTCATCTTGCACCTGGGCTGTTCTGCTGTGTGCTGAGTTCCAGTGATGAGGAGCACTTGAAGCTGCTGTACCAGCAAACTGCTGTCCCTGTCCTGTGTCCTCCTGAGTGAACACATGCCAGATGTAGCCATTACTGTCTTGAGAGCTTGAATGTTCTGAATGTTTTCTTAACCCTAAGAAGACCTGAGGTTGCCACAGACTCTATGATCAGCACTATTGATTCTGGTTAAAAAAAAAAACTATTGATAATATAAAATGATGTATATCTCAAATTAAAAGCCAAAATAATATATAATGTGATCATTGGAAGAATTGTTATTAATGTCAGGAATGAGATGAGAATGCCATATCATTACTTTTTATTTTATAATATTTTAGAAATATTTGATGCAATTAGTTGAGGAAAAAAATGTGAGTTTTTGAAAGTAAGAGGTAAAGTACTGTAAGATGATATGATTATGCAGTTAGAATAACCAAATAATTTAAAAATATATTGGAAAATATATTTTTCCAATGAATAAAGAATATTCATTAAGATAGTTACAAAAATTGGTGATTTAAGGGGGGACCCCAAAAACAGAATTTATTTATTAAAAATTGTTTATTCATACATGTTTAAACTTCAGTCACCTTCAAAGTACTCTCCATTTGATGCAATACACCTATCAATATGCTTTTTCCACTGCTCAAAACAATTTTTGAACTTGTTGATTCTGATGCCTTTTAGTGCTTCCACGGTTTTTTGTTTTATTTCTTCCACATTAGCAAAATGTTTCCCTTTGAGAACTTTTTTCATCCAGGGAAACAAAAACCGGTCACTGTAGGTGGGTGGGGCACAGGGGTCATGCTGGGGTTTTTTGTTTTGTTTTTATCAAAACACTCAGCATGCTGTGGGCAGGCATGCTCAAAAATCACCCATCATGAAATCGGCAAAGGTACTGAAAAAGTCTTCAAAAAAATTTTAATGAAGCCAAGCAGCCTCTCATAACAATGCCAGTTGGTACACTGATACAAATGGGTTCCTAGAACACTCACCTAGTAGGGGAAGCCTGGACTACAAGGGCTCCCCACTCCAGAGGAAGTTCAGTTTTGGGGAGGATGTCCCCACATCTATAAACACACACCTATATGAAAAAGCTAAGATACAATTTTAAAATTACCAATTTAACCTGGCTGGTATAGCTCAGTGGACTGAGTGCGGGCTGCGAACCAAAGTGTCACAGGTTCAAGTCCCAGTCAGGGTACATGCCTGGGTTGCAGGCCATGACCCCCAGCAACCACACATTGATGTTTCTCTCTCTCTCTCTTTCTCCCTCCCTTCCCTCTCTAAAAATAAATAAATAAAATCTTTAAAAAAATTATCAATTTAAAATATTGATCTTCTACTTCTTTGCTGGCTTTGTCTTTATATACTGAAGGACTTGGTCTTTGGTTCAATACAGCACACATGAGAAACCAGTCACTCACTCACATGAGTGAGGCCAGGTACAACTAATAATTCTGCCAAAGACAATGGAAGATTTTATTTAAGGCTGTGATTCTATAAGAATCACCCAAAGAACTGAAATAGGCACCAATGACTGACCCAAAAATTGGAAAACAATTTCAAGTGTTATAAAATAGAGTTATATTTTAGTCTCCTACCTTTTGGTCATTTAAAAATTGTATTTTAGCCCTGGCTGGTGTGGCTCAATGGACTGAGTACCAGCCTGTGAACCAAGGGATCACCAGTTTGATTCCCAGTCAGGGCACATGCCTGGGTTGTGGGTTGGTGCCCAGTAGGAGATACTCGAGAGGCAACCACACACTGATGTTTCCCTTTCTTTCTTCCTCCCTTCCCCTCTGTCTAAAAATAGATAAATAATCTTTAAATTAAAAAAAAAATTATATTTTAATGCTCTGATGCAAAGTTTAAAGAAATTTTCATGTTTTATGCGTAAAGGTAGAAAGATTGTTCAATATTGACAGCAAGTTTTTAGTATTACAAAACAAGGAGTGGCAACACTAGCTAGATGCTTTAACACATCACCCCTAATACCTTTGGCTTAACACAATACAAATTCCCTTCATTAGTGCAAAATTGAATGCAGGTTGGAGGGCTCTCCTAAGTGATACATTACCAATTGTCTATTCAAGGATCTGGGCTCCTTCCATCCTGTGGTCTGTCTTCTGGAGTTCTCAGGACAGAGCAGAGAGAGCACGGGCAGCAGACCTGAGATTTTTGGCATTCTACTACCTGCTCACAAGGCTTCAACTGAACTGCAAGAAGAACTGCAAAATGTATTTTTCCAGTGTGCTAAAGAGGAAAAGGACAACTTCTAATTGAATACCCAGTACTATCTTTGCCATGGCCTCAAGAAACCAGTGAACTTAGCATTTAATTACTAGTGGAGAGAAATCTTTACATAATTGACATCACTAAAAAAAAAGTCATTGTCTACGAAAATCATTCTTTGAAATCCACTTAGCCAATGATTTTCATCAAACAGCAACTCAATATATTCTTTGGGAATTCTTAGCATATAGCTTACCCAATTGAACTAGGTAAGTATATAAAATGCCTAGTCTAGCACATGGTACGTGTAGTAAGTACTCAGCAAGCACTGACTGCCTCCTCAGGCAAAGTTTTACTGCTGAGGTGAAATGGTTCTCTACTAAGGAGTTTATGTGCCTAGGGCAGGTGACTGAAACATTTGCATTAACATTTCCATGCCTAAACCAGCTCTGACATGTTGTGTTTGAATCACTCATCTCAACTGAGCTTTTATCAAAGTATTTTAGAGAATTCAAAGTTGCCTAAAATACCCTTGCATCCCACTGCCATATGGGAGAAATACTAGTTAAACTTTTGCCTTTCATAATAAAATATCAACCTACTCTCCTGGCCTCTAGAACATGGATGTGCTCTCAAACATCACAGAGGACCAGCTCTGCAGGCAAAACTTCAGTGCTTATAAAAATAATTGTTAAAATAAATGGTATTTATGGAAGCCAGTTCTAGACAGGAGTTGTATATCCATCAGGTCCTCTGGATTTCCCAAATATAAACCCTGGATCAAGTTAGTCTCTTGGAATTCAACTCAGAATCTGAAAGAGCCTTTTCTTACTGAGTTGGACTTCTAGCTTTTATGAATTTGTTATAAATAAAGCTAAATAAGATCTGCTCCTGCACTTTTTGGAAGATTCTTGTACATGTTATCTGTTGTTATCTATCTTGATCTCATAAAGTAATTTCTTCCACAATTCAGGGACAAGAAAAAAATGTCCCTTTTGAAAAAAATCTGTGTCTCCTATTTTCTAAGGTAAACTTACTTTATTAAGTTTCTTTTTAAAAATCAGCTGCCAGAAAACTAAGGAGATAGTAAAAAGGTGAGTAGTTGCCAGGGGTGAAGGAGAGAAAGGGATACCTGGGTAGAGCACAGAGGATTTTTAGGACAGTGGAACTTTTTAGTATCCCACTATAATGATGGGTACATGACATCACACATTTGTCAGAATGCCTAGAATGCACAACACCAAGAGTAAACTCTAATGTAAACTGTGCATTTGGGTGATTCTGAGGTGTCAGCATTGGTTCTTCAGCTGTAAGAAACACACCACTCTGACAGGGGATGTTGATAGTGGGGACAGAGGATATACACGGAACCTCTGTCCCTTCAATTCAGTTTTGCTGGGAACCTAAAATGTCTCTAAAAAATAAAGTCTAAGCCCTGGCTGGTGTAGCTCAGTGGATTGAGCACGGGCTGCAAACCAAAGTGTCAAAGGTTCAATTCCCAGTCAGGGTACATGCCTGGGTTGCAGGCCATGACCCCCAGCAACCACACATTGATGTTTCTCTCTCTCTCTCTCTGTCTCTCTCTCTCTATCTCCTTCCCTTCCCTCTCTAAGAATAAATAAATAAATAAAATCTTTAAGAAAATCTTATAAAAAATAAAAATAAAGTCTATTGAAAGTGCTTTTTAAAAAGAAATAATGTGTTTTGCCATATATTTTTTCCAATTTATATTTTGTATGGCAGTTGTGTTTGCTACTTACTTAAAATTAAGGACAATTTATATATATTACATATACAATATATAAAATTATATATAATATAATACATAACATGTTATATATAATTTATAAATATATAAATGTGTATATAATATATATATGTATATTTTAAACCATCTAACAGGAAACACAGAGTTAAATTCTGCCACAAGAGTTACTTTAACTCTCAGGGTGGTGGGTTAGACTGTGTGCTCTTTTTCTGCTTTCACTGGCCCTGATTTTCTCTTCCTGTTTTATTATCTGAGGTGGTGTTGTGAATAATAGGAAATATACATTTGGTCTTTGTCCTGCTTCTTAGCACAGGACTCCCAAAACCCTTGTAATTTCCTGAATGATCGGGTGAGAGGAGTGTCTTGGATTAGTCATAAGAAGCCTGTTTTGAACTTACCTGAGTTTAAATTGATGAGATGACCCCTGATAGGGGCCTAGTAGCTCCTGATGGGGGCTGGTTGCCAGAGGAAGCGACCAGGTGACTAGAGGGTTGGGAATTTCATCCCCACCCTGAGAGCTTAGAGGAATTATCAATTCCAATGATCAGTTTCAAATACCAATGGCCAATTATTTAATCAGTCATGCCTATTTAATGAAACCTCCATAAAATCCCTAAAGGTCTGGATTCAGAGAGATTCTGGGTTGGTGAACACACCTATATGAGAAAAGATAGGAGTAGGACTGGACTCCATCTTGACTGAAAGAACTCCAACTCAGAGGCCTGATTATGACTTTTTTCAGTAAAATTCCATAGTTGAAATTAGCCTAACCACATTCTTAAAGGAGAGAAGTAGGACAATAACATCTTTTCTTCCTCTGTTGTTTTTTGTCTCCTCTTTCTCTTTTTCTTCTTCTTCTTCAAGCAAGCCCTTTAGCATCTGCTGCAGTACTGGTTTGGTGTTAACAAACTCCTTTAGCTTTTTCTTGTTCATGAAGCTCCCATTTCTCCTTCAATTTTAAATGATAGACTTGCTGGGTAAAGTAGCCTTGCTTGTAGGTCCTTGCTTTTCATCACCTTGAATATTTCACTCCACTCCCTTCTGGTCTGAAATGTGTCTGTTGAGTAACCCACGACAGTCTAACTGCTGTTCCCTCATAGGTGACTATCATAATATGCACACACATTTTTGGCCCAAACTTTCAGGAAAAAAATATTTAAAAAATTTTTTAATTCAATATTTATTTATTTATTTATTTATTTATTTATTTATATTTAGGTACTTGTTTTTTGCATTATAAAGGGATTTTAGCATTTATTTTTGAACATATTATGATACAATAAATTGTATGTAACAAATAATTACAAAACACAAGAACAGATACAAGATATTTCAGGTACTGCCCATGTATAATGGGCATCCTTAGCTTTCCCTCAAAAATTTGGGCAAAAAAATGCACATTATACACAGCAAAATATGGTACCTGCTTTTCTCTTACAGTTTTTAGGATTGTCTCCTTGTCTTTAAGCCTCATCATCTTAATTATGATGTGTCTGAGTGTAGGCCTCTTTGGGTCTACCTTGTTTGGGATTCTCTGAGTTTCCTGGACATGTGTATCTATTTCCTTGATCAGATTAGGGAAGTTTTCAGTCATTATTTCTTCAAACAGGTTCTCCATCCCTTGCTTGCCCTCTTCCTCTGGTATTCACACGATGCAGATGTTGTTACACTCCATGTTGTCCAAAATGTTTCTTAAGCTCTCCTCATTTTTTAAAATTCTTTTTTCTTTTTTTGATCTGCCTAGGTGTTTTTATCTACTTTGTCTCCTTCAAAATTACTGATTTAATCCTTGGCTCATCTAACTTACTGTTTATTCCCTCTAGTGTATTATTTATTTCTGATACTTCACTCTTTACTTCTGATTGGCTCTTTTTTATGGTTACTGTCTTTTCTTCATGCTGTTGAGTATCCTTATAATCATTACTCTAAACTCTCTATCTGAAAAATTGCTTGCATCCATTTCGTCTAGTTCTTCTTCTGGATATTTCTATTGTTCTTTTGTTTGGGGCCTGTTCCTTTATCTTCCCATTTTAGCTACTGTGTTTTTTCTGCCTTAGCTGCTAAACTAATCAGTTATTAAACTAATCAAGCTACAATTGAAGCCTGCTTAAGCTCCACAGGGTGGGGCAAAGGAATTCCTGCAGGAGGGGCTGTGCTTCCCCCCAGGCTGCTGCCACTTGAAGAAGTGTGCTTTGCCTAAAAAAGATGGCTCCTGCAGTAGGGGGAATGACTAAGTCCAAGGATCCTGGTGGCTGCTCCTTCAGTTCTCTCCCCAGAGCCACCAACCCAGACATTCCTCAAGCATCTCTAGCCTACTCTGTACTCCCTCCCTCTGCCAGAATTCAGGTTAAGTGGCTACAGATGAAATTTTGTGCATTGGCCCTTTCAGACACTCTCTGCATCTCCAGCCATATCTCCCTGTCAGACAGAACCCCTGCTTCTTTTCACAGCTGGATGTCATTTGGGTTCCTTTCTGACTCTGGTGCTATAGGCTGGGGAGCCCAGCTTAGGATTTAGATCCCACAGTTCTCAGGGGGAACACCACTGGCCACTGAAATACCACTCTGAAACATCAGCTGCTGTCTGTGGGAGCCCAGCCAGCCCTCTTGTGTCTCTGCCCTCCCTGCCAGTCTCCTTGTGGTGAAGTGGTTTCTTCTGTCTGTCCTAGGTTATAAGTCTTCTCTCCAGCTACCATTCAACTGGTTATTCAGATGCTCCTCTACAATTTAGTTCTAATTCCAGATTGGTTGTGGGAGGAGGTTACTGTAGCTTCCACTTTTCTCCTGTTATGTGGGATCTACACGTCCTTTCTTAACACCATGTTCTGCAAATTTGTTGTTTTGTCAATTAAATGGTGACTAGAATATTTGCACAAGTGTTGATTTACAGGCCCTTAGAGTTGTGTACTGGCCATGGAAAAGATCTTGTGACTATCCTGGGATCAACTGCTGCTACATGATGATCACAGGACAACCAACCTCATCCTCATTCCCGAACACTACACCCACCCTAACGGCCCTACCACGGCCATACACAAGAGACCCTCGGGGAGCTCAACTTCTCTTTTCTGGTTGACTTCCTTGTGCACAAGCTCTGTTCAATAAACTCTATCTGCTTGAGCTTGTACTTAGTTCAGTGTTCATTTCTATGACATTGAGACTGAAGAAGCTGGCATTCAAAGTTCAGTAACACATGTTCCAGGAGGGTGGTAGCCTGGAGTGGGCACGGAAGCTCTTCACCCCTTCCCACATGTGTTGGCCTGTGCATCTCTTCTATTGGCTGTTCCTGAATCGTAGCCATTACAGTGAATTGGTAACAGTAAGTAAAGTGTTTTCCCAAGTTCAGTGAGTTATTCTAGCAAGTATTGCACCTGATGGGAGTGCCGTGAGAACCCCTGACTTATAGTTGGTCAGTTAGAAGTACCAGTGACAACCTGGGACTTGTGACTGGTGTCTGAAGCGGGGGCAGTCTTGTGGGACTGAGTCCTTTACCTGCACTAACTCTGAGCAGTTGGTGTCATAATTAATCAAATTGTAGGACACCCGACTGGTGTCCTCCGAGAGAGGGAGAATTGCTTGGTATAAAAAACCCACACATTTGGGTTCAGAAATGTTGTGAACAGAGAGAAACAGAGTTTTATTATTTTTATTTTATATTGTCATTTGTTGAGGTTTTTCTCAAGTCCATTTTGGAAACAAACATGGCTAAAATAAAGTCAATAAAGAAGAAGATGAAAAGATAGTCTCCTGACTATTAATTTTTAGGCTTGCTCTAAAAAAGCTGTAGCTTAGTTCCTTGTTGTTTTAGTATTTCCCATTAAGGTTTTTTTTTCCCTCAATGCTTCTAACATTGAGTTCTGTTCTCCAGAAAATCTTTGAATTTCTAATTGTACTATCTTTCCTACATATGTTTAACTTACATTCTTTATGACAGTTCACTTTTCCCCCTCTGTTCAAACAATAAAAACTGTCTCCCATAGAATAGTCTTTTCCTAAATGAAGATGCAAAATACAGTTTCAAGACCTCAAAACTCCTTATTGGAAAGTTCCCGTTGTATAACTTAAATCAGTTAGAACTACATTAACTTGGTTTGTTCCAGGCAGAAAAACAGAACACCACACTATACAGAGCTTAAACTCTATGGTTTTTTGAATGAGCAAGGCCTTATTTTTCAGTGCAAATAAACTGAAATGTAAAATGCATTAAATCTGAACAGTTGGAGCATATTGGTAGATTAATGTTTTTGATTACAGAGTGTTTTCAACTCTGGTAAATGTGCATATTAACATAATTAATTTGCAAAACAACCCATCAAGAAATTAAATCACTTTAGAGGTATTATCTCATTTTTCTAAATGTACATCTAGGGATACAGTATGGTTTGGAAAAGCATTACTTAAGAAAAGACTAATGCAGGATGGCACTTAGAGTCGGTCAGACTTCAAACTTCATCTCTGATGAATATCCTGAGTTCCGACTGAACCTCCCTGACCCTCAGTTACCACTTCTATCACACAGAAATACTAATAATGTATTGTGGATATACAATTTTCTATATACTGTATTATGATGTTTGACATAACAAAAACCATTCTGTCTGGAGAGAGACTGTCCTGTCCTGGGGTAGCTCATTCTTAAAGCAAAGGGCCCAGCCTGAGGCAAGATGTTGATATGCAAATTAACCAGTCCTCTTCTATCCTGTGCATCTCAGAGGCAATGTTCCTCTGCTTTCATCAGCCCAGGGCCAGGTACCAGACAACTAGGGACACGCCTCTAGGCCAGAGTAGCCAATCCTCAACTATTTACCTTGCCCTGCCTTGCCTTTCCCATGGAACCTAAGTGTCTCCTACCCCGCCCCCTCCTGTCTTCTGCCTCCTGTCCACCCTGTTGTTCCCTGTGTGGCCCTGCAGGTGCATGTGCCTCCTGTGTGAAGGACCTGTGAGTATAATAAATGTTGTTTCTTAAGCCGCTCCCTCTGTCTCCTTTTATGGCCACATCTGAATGGTCATCTCATAAAAGAATATAAAACAACAAAGGTGTCTTGAAGAGTCACTATGAAAATATAGTGAGTTAAAACATAATGCAATCATATAATGCCTGGTACTAAGAAAACATTCAATTAATGGTAGTTGTTCGAAGTCTAGCCAAGGAGGCATACTCCAACATTTACGATCTGGATAGCAGCCCATGCTCTGGCATATCCGAATATAAAGCCATGGAATGTCTGTATCTCTGCCTCTTTCCACAGCATCTGAAATAGGAAAAAAATGCTGGACCATTGCTACATTCTTAAGAATTGTTTTTGTTTGTTTTTGCCAGAGGGATTCCCTGTCTCTTACTGTGATAGAGGCTGGAAGCAGAGGCTCCTGTCTTTCAACAACAGGTATGAATTCTGCCAACAGAATAGCCAATTTGAGCTGAGGGAGAGAGAAAGAGAAAAAGAGAGAAACAGGGAGAGGGATTCATCTGGACAGGAGATGTAAAGAGTTTATTATTCTTAATGAAATAAAGATGAAAGTGACACATACCAACTCAAAGAAAGGAAAAGAAATCCTCGACTGGATTCGATATCCAGGTTTAGTTCCTAGGGGCAGTGCCAAGTGCTCCTTGACAAGTGGGAGAGGTCTTCTCAGCTCATGGCCATCCTTGGTGCAATCAGCTCAGATTTCTTTATAGACTAGAAGAGAGATTTTTTATCAATAAATAATTTAACAGGTATCTATTGCATAACTCTATGTGTAATGTACCATATAACATCTAAATCCTAGCCAATTTTCCTGGCTGTGATTGAAGCCAGTTTTATCCCTTGTAGTTATTTAATTTGGTATTGGTTTCTTAAAAAAACCATAAAACAGATTATTGTCACTTTGCAGTTGCCTTTTAAAAGGTAATAAATCAATCTTTTTTCTCATTGAAAGTCACCCCAGGGTGGGCTAGGAGAAAGATGAAAACCTAAAAGTTCAGAAATAAAGGCTCCCAAGGACTATTCTAACATTCTGAAAATTCAGAAATCACTCAAAAGATTCCTCAAGGTGCTGAAAATATGATTTACAACGTGAAAGAATATGTTGGCCTTGCCATCTGGGTAAGCATTTGGATCTCCATGGGAATGTTTCATGCCTTCCCCACTGACACACCTATGGCATTAAAACCCATTTTCCCACTACAAGTTTGTTTGCAAGCTCTTTGGAACTCTCACTTATTTTTATAGAAATCTGCATGCTGCTTAAAATCTGAAAAATAAGGTCATCAGATATGCAACAGAAACGTAGGGAAAAGTTCTGCTTCTAGCTATGATGGATGAGGATATTATGAAGTGCTTTCTTTGAAAACCAGAAAAGCTATCTAGGTGGAAAATAACTGGGTTTGTGGGTTTCAGAGATGAAAACACAGGGGAGCCCAGAGAACTGAGCCTGAAATTTTCCTGCTTTTCTTCTTCAGTCAACTGATGATTGGAACATGGGAACTTAGAGATAGTCTCCTGAGTAGAGCTTTCAATAGATGCTCTGATCAGAGGAAGAAAAATTAAAGTCCAGAGCTTGCTAAGGGGGATGGCACCTGGTGAACTCCCCAGGTGTTCAGTTGGAGCCCTGAAGTGGTAAACCCAAGGAGGAAGAGTCTGTTGGACACTGACCAGCCCTCTCAAACAACGAGGCCTGAGGGATTAGGTGATCTGTGTCTGCTACTTTCTCTGGCCCAGCTGCTTGCCAGAGGCAAAAAGAACTCTCTCTCAAAGAAAGTAACATCACCTATGGCAACAAATTATCTCTAAATGTTTTATATCAAAGTCTGGCAATCAATTAAAAAGTATGTAGGGTAAGTGGAGGCAGTCTGGCTTCCTTACCCAGGTGTCTGGGTAACTAAGGGAAGCAGTGTTCCCATAGCCTAGCCTTGAGACTAGGTCTGATAAATGGTCCCCATCACATGAAGTGGGCTTGCATGTGCAAAATTATATGTTATATGTTATATAATTTTCCGGCTGAAATCTGGTTTTGTTTGCCTCTAGTACTTAAGCAGGTAGAGACTCCCTGCTGGGTGCCGTGACATGTGCCATGCTGGGGAGCAAGGGCCACAACGTACGCCATGCAGAGACATGCAGGAGACATGCAGCTTGCAGCATGCATGGCTCACCCCCTCATGAATAAAGGCATGTCAGACATCCCAATGGCCCTGTGAATATTCTTCCATCTGCGTGAATACCATGAACCTGTCTGGCCTTGAATGGTCGCAACACAACTATCCAGCATATAAGAAGATGAAATTGAAAGAAAAGCAGAAGATAATAGAAATAGGTTTGTAGGGAATTTAGATGTTGGAATTATTTAACAGCATTTTTTAAATTATGATAAATACATTAAGAAATTAAAAGGCAAGATTGAGTATTTTGGGAGAGAATAGGAAAGTAAAATAAAAATTCAAAAAAGATGTCTGCAGAGAAAACCATACCTAGACAATGCCGGTGAAACCAAGAGCAAAATCTTAAAGCAAGATAAAGAAAAAAAGACAAAAATGTGTTGGCTCTTCCTACTTCCTTCCCCAGGGCGGTGTTTGAAGGGGAAGGTGCTGTGTGGGAGACTGTATAGAACAGGGGCAATCGGACCGGGGTTTGCTTTGCTCTGTTTCTATTGACAGTTACTTTGGGGAAATTGAGTCACCATTCCCCACTTTTAACCTTCTTAGACCATTTACCTAGTGACAATATGTATTCACATGGTACTTAAGGCTGCTAGGCACTGTCTGTATAACTAACTTTGAATGCTTATGATGTGGTATGCCCTCTTATGATACCCAACTTTAGATGAGCAAACCAAAGGTTTATAGAAGTTAAATAATTCAGCTAAGGTTATGAGGCTACTAGGATGTAAAGCCTGATTTCAAGGTCCTTGCTCCTAACCCTCTGTCATCCAGTGGAAAGAGTAAAGTGCCTGTGGAAGGATTCTAATTCAACTTTCTGCTGACCCTCATACTGCCAAGCCTCATACCTAGTGACTTGCTCAAATAATACTAATAATAACAGCACTAATGGAGTTATAGGGGACCATTCCATGTGTAAGTGGGGAATGTAGCCCAGCCCCTGATTCAAAAACTGATGAGTAGTGAGGTCAGTACAAAGGACCCATGCCCACTAATAGGTTCTCCCGTGGGGAATCAGGCTTGCATTTTACCAAGACCGCTCCAAGGCTTGCTTTTGATAAAACTTCCTCACCCTGGATTGAGGCGGAAAATATTTACCGCATATCTTTAAAGTAACTTCCTAAAATCTGTGCTAAACCTCCCAAGGATGAGTGTAACCAGTTCAACCACTTTTCCCTTTGCATTTGCAAATATCCTTCTTCTTTGAAGTAATTAGCAACATCCTTTCCTTTGTTTTCTGTAAAAGGTAACCACCTACAGCAAATGCGTGCATAGTAAATGAGGACCATCCTCAATGTATTGTGGCCAGAAGAGCAATAAAAGCTTGTCCAGGCAGGGGTCCAGGAGCTTTCTCACTTAGAGAACAGCCATCCTGTCCCTTTCTCTCCACAGAACTTCTGCAGTCTGTGTGAATTTATTTGTTGCAGCCACAACACATGGACCCCATGGGCCGTAGTCTGCATCAAATGGTAACAGCTGATTTTGTGGAGCACATATAATGCATCAGCACTCATTACTTTTCACATCCTTTCTGTGAGGTAGGTACTAGTATTATTTCATTTTGCATGTTAAAACATTGAGGCGCAGAGTGGTTACCTAGCTTGAAATTTTCACAGCTATGAAGCAGTGGAGCTGGGATCCCAAACTGGGCAGTTTGGTTTCAGAGCCTGTCCCTGACCACCGTGTTTGCTGCTTGTGCTACAGTATTGTTCTTTAACAAAGGAAGTCAGGGGAGAGAGTGGTCTGTGTCTGCCAGGACGAGCTTGGAAGCATCCTAATGGTGGCTTGTAAAACAGTGCACAGCTTGGCTGTGAAAGACCATATTTGTAGAGATGTCAGGCAAAGGCAAATGGTAATGTAGGAAATTTCAATCTATTCCAATTGGCTCTAAGGACATTTTTCAGAACCTATGCTGTCACTTATTTTCTCTACAAGGTGGATTCTTAACTCATCTACTTACCTCAACTGTTTTTGCCAGTTACTTTTCATTACCCTATTCTTCTATCCTCTCAAATTCATTTGACTCTTACCTTATCCCTTAGCTTAAGAAGGTAAATGAATTCGCTTTATATCAGAAGTAGTCCTTTGCTGAGGCCCAAATAAGTTGAGGCTTGACAAAAATGCTAAAGCCACCAGAGCTCATTTAGCAGTGTTTAGGAGGTGAAAATCGCCATGAAAAGAACAGGCCTACTGCTTGGGGAAGATCGGAAATGCTAACAGGAAGAAGGTAAAGCTATTCAACTACTACCATTCTTCTTCATCAAGAAAACAGAAGCATCTTCACATTGAAAAGAGTAGGGTGAATGTTAAATGAATCATAAATTTTACAACTCACACTCAGCAAAGGAATTGAATTACAAAATATGATGGTCTGATTTTCTCTGAGGCCATATATATTCAATCCAATACTGTAATTAACATCCAGTTTTAAATGTCGGTAGTCTCAGAAGAATGAATCCACAAATCTTCAGTGGAAGTATTTCAAAGATGTCATTATCAAATACTCCTTTGCTTTAAATGGAGTTAGATGTGTAGAATTTTTAAAAATAATATGGTTTTACCCTGTCTTTTGGCTCATTCAGTTGCAAGGAACAGAAACCCACTCTTGGTACTTCAGTAAAAAGGCATTTATTATACAGCAGCTCCTGGGCAGATTTAAGGGACGTAGGACAGCTGAGCCCCATAGAGAATCAGACCTGGAAACTGAAAAGTCTTAAGAACGATCAGCTTTTTTCTGAGGCCACGTATTCTCTTGTCTATGTTTTTCTGTTTCCCCTGCTTTGCCTAGTCCCCCCTCACCCCACGCCCCGCAGACCTGCTCTCGCTGCCTGCCCTCGCCCACATGGTCCTCAAAGGCCGTCAAAGGCCATCACGGTCTCTCATCTGAAAGAACCTTGCAGCTCTAGCAACTGCCACCACCTGACTCACAGCTTATGTCTTTCCATTAAAATCTGAAGAGAAAAGCAGTCAGGTTGGTCTGGTTCATGGATCAGGTGTCCACCTTCTTACTAATCGAAGAGGGTTGGGTTTATTTGATATAAACATGGGAAGGACTCACAGCTGATGCTGGAGTTGGGTGAGGGAGAGGTGTGTTCTGAAAAAAAAAGAGAGAATGGGAAGAAATCTGGACCCAGTTCTTCAGTGTCCTGAAATCTTTAGAATATCTTAAATGGTTACCAAGGACAAGTTGAAATATTGAACAGAATTTAGGAGAAAGCCATTAAAAGGGGAAAATGGACATTTAATATATATGTAAATTATTTTCTACTCAGTGAGTTTTAAGCTCATAAATTACTCTTCACCAATGAAGTGAAATTGAAAAATTGAGATAAAAACTTTTAGTGACACACTCGAACATGAATCAAATGTTTTTAGGTCAAACACCAATAAAGGTTGTATCTAAGATCAACATAATGTGATACATTAGCCAGATAATATTCAATCCAGAGACATGCAATAAATAATTATTAATAAATGATTTTAAAGCAAAATGCCTCTTTACTGTGTTGTAGCTTGACTGAGACAGTATGAAAAATTTCAGGAGAGTCATCAGAGGATAGCAGTTTTCATTTTCCTCTGACACCTTCACCTGACTGGGTTAGAGTTGGCTTCTAAATCAGAGCAAATCCCAGATCAAAAAGTTAATAGAGATCCAAGTTGGTGGCAGACTACGTGGATGTTACAGCTACCTCCATCCAGGACCAAACTGGAATTACAACTAGAATATAGAGAATCGACCTGAAAACCAATGGAAGACTAGCTGAAGATGAATCTTATAGCCAAGGACTTCCAGAGGAAGCCACATGGAGACTGGTAAAAAGTGCAGAGAAAAGGGCTATGCCTGCTCCTGAGGGCAGCAGCTGAGGTTCCAGAGGGATATTTCTGCTGCAAAGGTTTCCCCTGAGAAGCAAGGGGTCTCAAGCCCAAGCTGGCCTCCCCAGCCCAGAGCACAAGAGCTGGGAAAAGGCCTTGGCTGTGAAAAGCAGCAGGGATTCTTTCTGCCAGGGAGAGACAAGTGTCTGCTAGAGACACAGTGCCCTCTTAAAGAGCCAACATACAAAATCTTATTCACAGCCCTTTAACCTGGGCTTTGCTGGATAGAAGGTGGAGTGAACTAGAGTCTAGAGTCATGTGGAAAAAGACTGGGGTTTGTGGCTTTGGGGAGAGAGCTAAAGGGACTGCCACTAGGATTCCTGTGCTTAGTCCCTCTTCCACACTGCAAACACCATCTTTCTTGGGTGGATCCCTCGCCTTCTTATGCCATCAGCCTGGAGGATTGCAATAGTCCCACCCTCTGGACTCCCTGTCACCCCAACCTGTGGATCTTACACCCTGCTGAGGAGTCAGCCGCATGGGCCAGGGTGTAGAGGTCAAGGAAGACTCAGGGGGCATCAGCGACTGAGTTGTTTAGCTTTGGGGCAGGAGCCATTCCTCCCACTTTCCCATCCCATGAACCTGACCAGGGGTATTACCCTCACAGAGGAGATCCACTAGCCCCAGCCTCCAGGCTCCCAGTGGCCCTACCCTCTGGACTCTCAGCTGCCCCACCCTGCTGAGCTCCATGTCCTTGCAGAAGCTGGGTCAGGCTGAGTTGTACAGTTTAAGATAAGGATTATTTTTCCTTTGCACGATGACCAGTGCAGAACCTTCCCTTCACACAGCAAAATCTTTCTTGGTCTGTTTGGGCCTGATAAACTACTGGCCTCACCCTCATGACTCCGAGACTCTGCCCCACCACAAAAGTGTGTGGGCACCTGGCAGGGCATCTGCCTGGGACTAGTAAGCCCTGGGACTTTTGCTGAGTAGCCTGAGACCCAGCAGTGATGCCCAGTTTCTATATCAAGCTGGTGAACACTATTTGCCCCTATCTGATGATTCACTGAAAACCTACCTCATAGAACTGGAGTTCTGTCAGAGGGGCTTTTGTCGACTGAGCCTAACAGGCAGCCTGCAAGATAAGAAAGGTGGAGGTGGATCTTAAGATACCTAGGGAAATTTGCTGATCTGCCCTCAGGCTCATTGCTGGTCTCGTGGAAGTCTTCCGTGGTGTACAGCTTGGTTCTTCCCACACACACCAAAGCCCAGCAGAGGCAGACACAAAGTTTGGATTGTTTTGGAAATCCAAAAAGCATGCCCAGCACCAGTTATAAGCAGCATCTGACATTGACCTACACCAGAGTCCCTCCCAAGATACCCCAGACCAGACATACACAGTGGCCAGCTTCAGTCAACATCAGAGCAGGATCCAATTAGCTTCATGAGTGGCATATCCAAACGGAGATCTTGTCAGGCTCCAGACCTGCTGAAGCAAAATCCATTCATGTGCTCAGCACCTGCACAGCAGCTCATACTCTGTGGTTAGGGTTGATTCTCACAATCAGCTAGCCTGAAGGTTCTCCCCACAAATGAATGGGCCAATAGTAATCAAGATTCAATTACAACAGGATGGCTCACATAAGCAACACAAGAGACATTCCTGGAGCACCCATTTCAGGTGATCAAGGAGACTGCTCCACTGGGTCCCATGGGACACCTACTACATAAAGCTACCCTACCAAGACTGGGAGACATAGCAGATTAGGCCTCTACCTAATATATAGAAACAAACACAAAGAGGCAGCCAAAATGGGGAGACAAAGAAACATATCTCAAATGAACAAAACAGGAAATTTCCAGAAAAAGAGCTAAATGAAATGGAAGCAAGAAATTTACCAGATACAGAGTTCAAAAATATTCTTATAAGGTAGCTCAAGGAATGTAGCGAGAACTTCATCAGCATGAAAGGGGATATAGAAACCATAAAAAAAGAACCAGTAAGAAATGAAAAATATAATATCTGAAATGAAGAATACACTAAAAGGGATAAATAGTAGGTTAGATGAAACAGAGGACTGAATGGGAAGCAAAATAAAAAAGGGTTAGAAAAAATAACAGTAGTTTAAAGGACCTTTACAACAACATAAAACATAACAATATCCACATCATAGGCATACCAAGAGAACAGAGAACCTATTCAAAGAAATAATAGCTGAAAATTCCCTAATCTGGTGAAAGAAAAAGACACACAAGTTCAGGAAGTGTAGAGAGTCCAAAATAATATGAATCAAAGGAAGCCCACATCAAACACATAATTAAAATAGCAAATGGTAAAGACAAAGAAAGAATCTTAAAAGCATCAAGAGAAACAGTTATCTACAAGGGAACTCCTTTAAGACTGTCAGCTGATTTCTCACTTTAGGCTGAGAAATTTCTCAGAAACCTTTCAGGCCAGAAAGGATTAGCATGAAATAGTCAAAGTGATGAAAAGCCAGGATTTACAAACAAGGCTACTTTACCCAGCAATACTATCATTTACAATTGAAGGAGAAATTAAGACCCTCCCAGATAAGAAAAAGCTAAAGGAGCTCATTACCACAAAAACAATATTGGAAGGAATTTTAAAGGATCATCTTTAAGTAGAAGAAGAAAAACAGAGGAACATAGTTATAAAGAATTGAATGACAATAAATATGTACCTATCAATAATCACTTTACATGTAAATGGCATAAATGCTCCAACCAAGAAGACATAAAGTAGCTGAATGGTTATAAAAACAAAATCCATGCATATGCTCTCTACAAGAGACCCATCTAAGAACAAAGACACACACAGATGAACAGTAAAGGGATGAAAATACATATTTCATGCAAATGGAAATGCAAAAAAAAGCTGTGGATAGCAATACTTATATCAGATAAAATAGACTTTAAAGCAAAGGCTATATATAGTAAGAGAGAAATAAGGACAGTACATAATGATAAAGGGAGCAATCCAACATGAGGGTATAACCATTATAAACATTTATGTACTCAACATAGGAGCATCTAAATCTATAAAGCATATATTTATTGATGGACATAAATGGATAAACTGACAATAATACAGTCGTAGTAGATGATTTGAACACCCCACTGACATCAAGGGATAGATCTTGCAGACAGAAAATCAACAAAGAAACAGCAGCCTTAAATGACACGCTAGATCAGATGGATTTAACTGAAATCTTCAGAGAATTTCACTTCAAAGCAGCACAATATATACTCTTTACAAGTGCACATGGAACATTTTCTAGGATATACCACATTAGGACACAAAACAAGGCCTAACAAATTTAAGAAGTTTGAAACAATATCAAGCATCTTCTCTGAACATAATGGTATGAAACTAAAAATCAATCACAAGGAAAAAAAACCCCTGAAAAACACACAGAGATATGGAGGCTAAAAAACATGTTACTAAACAATGAATGGGAAATCAAGAAGGAAATCAAAAGATACCTTAAAACAAATGAAAACGAGAACACAACAACTAAAAATCTGTGGGACATAGGAAAAGCAGTCCCGAGAGGAAAATTCATAGTGTTACAAGCCTACCTCAAGAAACAAGAAAAATCTCAAATAAACAATATAACTATTTGAAATCTATGTGATCTTATTAACCAATGTCACCCTAATAAATTTAATTAAAAATAAATAAATACAAAAAAATCTAACATTTAAAAGTACTAGAAAAAGAACAAAAAAAGAAGCCCAAAGTGAAAAGAAGGAAGGAAATAATAAAAATCAGAGCAGAAATAAGTGAAATAGAGTCTAAAAAATATCCCAAGAAATCAATGAAATGAAGGGTTGATTTTTTGAAAAGATATACAAGATAGACAACTTTTTGCCAGACTCACCAAGAAAAAAAAGAGACAGGACCCAAATAAATAAAATCAGAAATGAAAGAGAAGTAAAACAAAGAATTACAAGAATATATTGCAAACAACAATATGCCAACAATTTGGACAATCTGAACAAAGGGGTAAATTCCTAGAACATATAATCTTCCAAAACTGAATCAGAAAGTTTCAGAGAATCTGAAAACAACAATTACAACTAGTGAAATTGAAGAAGTAATAAAAAAAAACTCCCAACAAACAAAAATCCTGGAGCAAATGGCTTCATAGGAGATTTTTGCCAAACATTCTGAGAACTAAAACTTATCCTTCTCAAACTATTTCAGAAAATTCAAGAGGAAGGAAGACTCCAAGCTTATTTCACAAGGCCAGCATCAAGCTAATATCAAAACCAGATAAGGACACTACAAAGAAAGAAAATTATAGGCCAATATCCCTCATGAACATAGATGCTAAAATCCTAAACAAAATATTAGCAAACTGGATCCAGCAATAAATTGAAAAGGTCATTAACCACGATCAAGTAGGATTTATTTTGGGATACAAGGTTGGTACAATATTCTCAAATCAATAAGTGTGATACACCCCATAAATAAAATGAAGGATAAAAATCACATGATTATATCAATAGATTCAGAAAAATTGTATGATAAAATCCAGGGCCAAATTATGGTAAAGACTCTCAGCAAAGTGGAAATAGAGAAAACATACCTCAGCGCAACAAAGGTCATATATGACAAACCCATAGCTAACATCATACTCGACAAGCAAAAACTAAAAGTGTATCCCCTAAGATCAAGGCTAAAGCAGGATGTCCACTTTCACCTCTCTTATTCAAAATAGTACTGGAAGTGCTAGCTACAGCAATCAGAGAAGAAGAAGAAATAAAGCCATCCAAATTGAAAAGGAAGAAGTAAAATTTATTATTTGCAGAGGACATGATACTGTATATGGAGGATTTTAAGGATTCCACCAAAAAACTACCAGAACTGATAAATGAGTTCAATAAAGTAGAAGGATACAAAATAAATATCCAGAAATTGTTTGCATTTTTATACATCAATAATGAACTATCAGAAAGGGCAACTACAAAAACAATTCCATTTAAAATTACATAAAAAAAAACACCCTAGGAATAAATTTGACCGAGGATGTAAGAAAACTTTACTTGGAAAATTATAAGACACTGAAGAAAGAAATTGAATAAGTTACAAATAAGTGGAAGCACATACTGTGTTCATGGATAGGAAGAATGAACATCATTAAAATATCCATGTTACCCAAAGCAATCTATAGATTCAACATAATTCCTATCAAGATATCAATGGTGTATTTCACAGAACTAGAACAAATATTCTAAAACTTTTATGGAACCATAAAAGACCTAAAGAGCCACAACAATCTTGAGAAAGAACAAAGTTGGAGGAATCATGCTACCTGATATCAGACTATATTACAAGGCCATAGTAATCAAAGCACCATGGTACTAGCATAAAAACAGACACATGGACCAATGGACAAGAATACAGAGCCCAGTAAAAAGCCACATTTTTATGGTCAATTAATATTTGACAAAGGAGCCAGGAACATACAATGGAGTTAAGACAATCTACTCAATCAATGGTTTGGGGGAAATTGGATAGATACATGGAAAAAAAAAAGAAAAGAAATAAGACCACCTTCTTACACCATACACAGGAATAAACTCAAAATGGATTAAATAGTGAAATGTTAGACTTGAAACCATAAAAATCCTAGAAGAAAACACAGGCAGTAAAATCTCAGAAATTTCTTTTAACAATATTTTTTCTGATGTATCTACTAAGGCAAGGAAAACAAAGCAAAAATTAACTGGTAAAACTATATCATACTAAATTTTTTTTTGTGCAGCAAAGGGAACAATTGATAAAATGAAAAAACAGCCCACTGAATGGGAGAACATGTTCTCCAATGATACATCCACCCAGGAGTTAATACCAAAATTTATAAAGAACTTATATGATACCAAAAACCAAATAAACAAATAAACAAACAAAAACAAACAATCCAGTTAAAAACTGTCAAAGGACCTGAATAAGTACTTGTCCAAAGAGGACAAACAGATGGCCAGTAGACATATGAAAAGATGCTTTCTCAAACGCACTAATCATCAGAGAAATGCATACTAAAACCACAATGAGCTATCACCTTACACTTGTCAGAATGGCTGTCATTAGTAAATCAACAAACAAGTATTGGCAAGAATGTGGAGAAAAGAAAAGACTCTCGCACTGTTGGTGGGAATGCCGACTGGTACAAACACTATGAAAAATAGCATGGAGTTTCCTCACAAAATTAAAAATGAAACTTCCTTATGACCCAATGACTCCACTTCTGGTAATATGTCTAAATAAACCTGAAATGCTGATTCAAAAGAATATATGTACCCCTTGATCACTGCAGCATTATTTACAATAGACAGGATTTGGAAGCAGCTCAAGTGCCCATCACTGAATGAATGGATAAAAAAGCATTGTGCATCAGGAAAATCTTATCCTTTGCGACAGCTTGAGTGTACCTGAGAAGTGTTATGCTAAGTGAAATAAGCCAGTCATAAAAAAAGAAATACCCACTTCAATTTGGAATCTAATGAACAAAATAAACTAATAATAGAACAGAGTCATAGATGCAGTGAACAAACTGAAAGCAATTGAAGGGAGTGGGGCAGTGAAACTGGGTGAAAAAGGTGAAGGGGTTAAGAAAAACAAACCCCAAACCCCACAGACACAGACAGCAGTACAGTGATTAGCAGAGGGAATCTGGGGTGGAGGGAGGTGGAAGAAGGTAAACAGGACAAATGGTGACAGTTGGTGATACACCATACAATATATAGATGCTGTGGTATCAAATTGTACACCTGAAACCTGTACAATTTTATTAGCCAATGCCACCCCAATCAATTCAATAAAAAGTAAAAAAAAAATGGTTCTTAGAGAGGGAGCTTTTGCTGGCCCCACATCTCTGAACAAAATCAAAGCTGAGAGTCCATTCCTTGCTCTGTCCAGATTTTGGAGGCAGACAGAATGATGTCAGGGATTATAATCACCTGGCTTGACCTCACCGTTCCAGGGCCATCTTTTCAGGATTAGAATTTATCTCTAGCAGTGTAATAGTCGATTAGCAAAATATTCTCATTTTAATAAAATATTGATTTAATAGTTTTAAAATTAAAATGTAAGATATGCAACCTTTTAAATATTAAAATGTTTACATCAATTTAAAAAATAAATGATATTTTTCTTAAGAAAAAAATCATTTGAAAACATAGTTGCAGGTATTTTTGATGGTTTTGAAACTTGGATTTTTTTTTATTTTTCAAGTGTAATTAAAGCTAAACTTTTAAATTTTTGTCATTATTTTGATTTTGTATTCTGTTTGAAGCATGTAAGATTGATTTTTTCTATTGAAATCCAGTTTCCATGTCACCAATGTAACTGTATATTTTTAAGTTTGATTCTTTTAAAGTTAAACTTTTGTGTGTAACTGGGTTATTGTCATTTTTAGCAAAAAAGCTAAAAAATTAAATATTTTATATGGCTCTAACACTAAAGTTGTCTTTTTAAAATCCAACTCTAGTGTTTAATTAAAGGCAACATTTTTTGAGAGGGGAAAGAAAATGTATCTGTAATTGGACATTAACACTAAGTATAAACTTATTCCTTGGCATTTATTTGCAGGGAGGACAAAAGTTGGACAACTAAGCAGAATTTTTCATTTGCTTTTCCAGGAAAAATAACCACCCTGGTAATTCATATTATCTCTGGTTTTCAGATGAGGAACCTGAGACCCAGGGAGGTTAAATCTCTCAAGGTCACACATAGTCCGGTAAGGGGTAGAGTCTGGTTTCTAGTTCCAATTCCAAAATCCATGCTATTTGTCACACCTCAAAGCCTGATGGTTTCACAGACTAGAGAGTTATAGAGAGTTATAGCACATATTGCCAGGGAAGGAAAAAAAATGTATGTTTGAGTTAGTATAGTGCCATCCAGTTTAATAGCTCCGTTTTGAGGAGCATACTTGGGTATGGGGTGGGGAAAGAGATACCTCACCCCATCATTGCAAAATTATACTCTCTGTTACCCTATGACAACTTACTACTTTCTTCTGTAAAATAGCTGATAATATATTGGCTATAGAGCCTTGTTCCCTAAACTCTCATGGGATTTGAATTATTATAGCTAAAGGAGACGAAAGATGTAGTATGATTACATGACTATAGCAACATAAAAACTATTCTCTTTCTGAGTGTTCCAAGGTTGGTAGTATTAAAGTTATGGTAAAAGAAATGTTTTATATTTGGGGATTCTGGAGATTTTCTTACCGGGAAAATGCCTCGAAGTCATTTATTCTCAGCTGACTGGGTGAAGACTGAGGCCAAGAATAGATATGTTACAGCAGCTTTTATAAAGTTAAGGTAAAGAGTCATGGCTGGAACTAGGTAAAATCAGGGCATTCAAATGTCCTCTCAACAGAAATGTAACATGTAAGTCACCACTGAAGTATTACAGGAGACCCAGGAGGCTGATGGTAGGAAACGCCTTACTCAGCACACTGCAGGCAGAGGCATTTGAGCTAGAGAACCAGTTTCTTTTTCTCTGTTCATAGCCTAGCTCTAAGTTCTCCCAGTTACCTTTCCCTTTTAAGTAAAATCCCCCAGAGAGAGTGTGCATGTCTGCTTTTGTTAGATGATAAAAAGTAGCTTTAGAGATGACAAAGACACTGATGGAGAAGCTCTGTGGAAAAGAGTTAAATACTGCTTTTTTCTTCAGTGTTGACAGAAATAAATATTTTTAAGTTAATTTATAATTTTGTATTTATGATTTTAAGTAGTGAGGTTATCTGAATTAATAAATCAAATATTCTATATATATATATATTTCTAGCTATTTAAATCATCTGAATCTCTAAAAGCTGACTTGTACAAGTGAGCAAAAAATTGGGAGAAGAAACAACTCATGGAAACATGGAATCTCATCATTTGTCATTAGAAGATTGATTTTTAACCTCTGTATTGGCTCAAATGTTTATTTCTATCTCTCAGTAAATCTCTCAAAGGGAATATGATGAGAAAGGACTCTAAGAAAGAATATTATGGTCATTTACTATTTAAGATGATTAAAGCTACATATAAATGAATTGGAGAAGTGAAGATCTGGGAGGAAGCATATTGTAGTACAGAGAGTTGAGGGGGAAAGTGAGGTTTTCAAGAACTTCAGCCAAGAAAAACTGAACAAGTCTTGGTGATGAAAGAGGTATAGAGGATGGCATTAGAAATACATGAAGAAAATGTGACCCTGGATTCAAGGATTGTTACTTGGGAAGGTTTACGGTAGTGGCAGTACTAACACTGACCTAGCTCTAGTTCTCTTGATCCTGGTTCTTTGCTTGTCCATGTGACCAAATATTGCTGATGGGGATGGGCATGTCGGCTTCTCATGATGCAGTAGTTTTTTTATTTCTCCATGCAGTAGTGTCAGTACCAATTTCTGCTTGATCTCTATGCCCTGACTTAAGGGAGATAAGAAGCCTGAGACATTAGAGATCTAAGGAGAAAGGGAGGAAATGCATTCTCTGGCTAGCCTAGGCTTCAGAAATCCTGCACAAGCACATGCTGAATAAGGATTATAAACTTTCTCATTGGCTGACAGTTGTGAAATTGATGTTAGTATCAATTGGGCTGTACAAAGACAAAGGTCCTTTTACAGAGAAACTCCAGTAAGCACATTAGCTGCTGTTCTCTGATGCTTCAGGTCTTCCTCTTCTGGGTCAACATATCTACCTGGTAGAAATATCTACTGACTCATATTAGCCCCAGCTAGTAGAAGCCACTCTTCATTCTTACTCTGCTGCTTCAGAAAGAACTATGGGGAATGAAGTAAACCACAATAGACATACTGAACTTCTCCCCTACAAACTCACACTAATGAGACTCATCTTATACGTACATTGTTTGGGAGGCACACAGTGCTCACAAATAGTTTGGAAAGAAGCAAATTTTGGTGTTAAAATTCAAAGTTAGCTACCTGCACAGATGTTCCAGGTGATGGTGTGTATATGTGTGTATGTCAGTGGGAAGGGTGCCAGGGTACGCATGGTGGGCTGGTGAGACGGGTGCTGTTGGAAACATTATGACCCTTAGCTTTCCCCAGTTGAATACACCATTACATGCATTATTGAATACATGCATTTGTATACATGCATTGAATACATGCAGTTGAATACATGCATTATTCAGAAATGCAATTAAGATAATTTGTTAATTTACATGAAGTTCAAAGGAAGGTGGTGTCAGAGTTGGTTCCATAGTTTGTGACATAATCAAGAAACCACCCTCCATTCATAGCATGCGAGCAACAAACACACCCCATTGTCACAAGGTGGCTAATGCAGGTTTAGGCAGTATATTTTTTAAATAAAACATTTCTACACAGGAAAGAAAGGGGAAAAAGAGCTTCTATTCATGCACATCTTTACTTTCTGATATGGGAAAGCCTCCCAGAGTCCTAGGCAAACTTCCCCTATCGCTCCTCCCTCAGGCAAGAGCCAACTCCAATCCCTAGTCCCACCATGGGCAAGAGAGAATGAGGCCGCCATGCCTGGTTTGGGTCAATCATAGCTCATCCCCAGGAGCAGTCGTGTGGCTGCCTGAACAAAACCAGTGTCCTGTTGGCAAGAGAGAAGGGGGATGGCTATTGGGTAGGCAACCACCAGTGATGGCCACAACCACAACAATTTTCTGTGGCTTAATGTGTGCCCAAAATTTCCTGTATGTATTTAAGTAAATATATAAGTACTATACAATGTATCATATATACAGGAATGCCATATATGTGCTATATTTATGTATGTATGCAAAAACACACAACATTCATGCATGATACTTGGCTAAGTATTTTTTAGATAAATGAAATTCTCTGTGCATAATGCTTAACACATAACTACTACATAGTAAATTCTTTATCAGAGCTAATTATCATTATTATTTTCTGTTGTAATTATTAGTTATAGTCTATGATACAACATATGCCTCTTTTCTTATTTTTTATTATTTTATCCTCACCTGGAGACTTGCTTATTGACTTTAGAGAGAGGGGAAGGGAGGAGGAAAGAGAGGGAGAGAAACATTGATGTGAGAGAGGAACATCGATGAGTTGCCTCTCATATGCACCCTGACCGGGGACTAAACCACAGCCTAGGCATGTGCCCTGGTTGGAAATCTAACCCACAACCTATTGGTTTGTGGGACGATGCTCGCACAGACTGAGCCAAGCCAGCCATTGTTTAAAAGAATGAGGATTCTTTTTAAAACATACAACATTTTTTAAAAGAATGAGGATTATTTTCTAGCACATACTCTACCAGTACCTTTAAAACAACATGCCAGCAATTTTGTATTGGGCCAGTGAACACTCCTGAAGATGCTGGCTGCAAAGCTCCTTTAAAGAGAGATAAGAATTACCATGGTCAGCAGTAAATTCCATTTAAACACAGTGAAATAATTTTGTGAATAACAGCTAGGTGACTAAGTGTTTACTTTCTGATGATTATCTAGCCACAAATATTTTCTAATCATGTTAATATGCAGGCAGAAGGAAGAAGGTTAAGTATTAAACATTTTTGGTATATTTGCACAAAATATCATGTTAGCAAGAGAATTTTATATTATTGACAGACTTTTGAGAAGAAAAAAATAACTCTGCTGCTATTTGCCTAATTTATGCTGCACAGAGGGGATGAGAGTTATTTGAGAAATTCTTGTGGAAGAGAAGGCCAATACAGATATTTTAAGTGTAAGCAAAGCACTTTTCTTCAAGTATTTGACATAATTGGATGAAAGTCTGTGGGAGAGAAAGGGGGCAGAAGAGGGAAGTCTCCTTAGTTACCCCTGGAATGGGATCCTAACAAGGGTCTCAGGTGGGTGAGTGTCCAGGTGGATCTGGCTTCAGATTACCTCTCAGCTGATCTCTAGTAGTCCTTAAGGCCTACTTATAAAATGGCTTGTCTTTAAGGTAAAAGCTCTATTTTTTAGTCCCCTTTTCTACTGTTTCTCATCATTTGTCCTAAAATGTGTTGCTAAGTATAAAAATATTAGGGGTATAGATATAATAACACATTATTTAATCTCTCAGGTTTCATGTTCTTCCATTTTTAACACCAGTGGGTTGGATTACATGATAGCTAAGGTCTCCAGATCTAAAATTCTAAGTTAAAGATCAGTGTTTTCAGAAGTGATTAGTTGTCAGAATTACCTGAAAACACTTCTAAAAATAGTTCCCTGAATGAGCCCTGCCTTCAGACATTCTGATTCATTCATTCAGCTAATGATTATCGAGGACCTAGTGTTGGAGCCTGGCACACGATGAGGACCAGATGAGGACCAGAACAGGCACCGTCCCATCCTGCTCCAGACTCTGCAGAAGGACTGAGATCGAATCCAGTAATGTTTTCAAAATATTACTCTCCAGGCAATTTTGATAACTAAGCAGTTTAGAGAAACAATGTTTTATACCAAATGCAAAGTAGAGACATTTCTGAGAAAGTGTTCTAATTTTATTTGGGATGGACTCAGCTTTACACTCTAGAAATGCACCCATATTTTTACTGAAAAAAATTTTTTGTCAGCTTCTCTAAAACATATACAGGGTGGGGGAAAAGTAAGTTTCCAGTTTGTTTATGTGGAAAATAATACAATAATTAATAAATAGTAATACAATAGTAACCTATTTTGCATGCTCACAACTACTTCCCCCCACTCTGTATATGTGTGTGTATGACATTTATAGATATGTAAGAGATACATGCATAGCTTAGATTGAAAAAAATGTTAATAAGAAAAAACACACTTAAAAGATGTAGTATGCTGGTATTGGGTGAGGTTTTCAAAAATTAGCATTGATGGATGATGCATTAACTATCGAAATCTGCACAACTTAAAAGAAAATAATATTTGATTTGAAAGATTAAGAGTTAAAGTTCATATTGCTTATGCAAATGAGTTCTTTATTTTGAAATCAGTTATTTACTGTGATTTTCTCTTTGAAGAATTTTAAAGCCTCACCTACTTTAATATTCAACAGTGAAACTTGCTGAGATTTATGAACAGACATTTTATGCTTGCTAGAGTTATCTTCCTCTAAATAATTTCAGGCTGAGAATTTACCAAAGTGAAATAAATGAAAGAATCCCTATTTTTAGGCCACTGAATATAAACACAAAGACAGTTTGACCTCAAAGGGGTTAAGAATAGCCAACCCTTAATTGTTTGATTGGTAAGTTAGTCAGACCCATTATCATAAGTTTTCACCTCCATCAAAACCTATGTTTCCGTTGGGCCAGTGAAAATTAAAAGGTGACATCCAAAGCATCCCATGTCTATTCATTTGCAGTCCCGCTGTGTCAAGAAGAGTTCCAGCAGTTGGTTCAAAGGAAGATGTTTTATTTGTTGCAGGGACCACAGGCAGGCAAAGGCTGGTTGAAGGGAATGAAGAAGCAATGTGAGAAGCTAAGAGACTAGCTGGTGTGGGAAGCAGGTAAACAGTCTTGGGTGTAATAGGACAAGAGGAGGACACTGCAGACCAGAATAAAACCATGGAGGAAGGGCCCCTCAGAAGGAACTGTGGTTGTTAAGGCACACAGAGTACCAGAGACCTCTTCCAGCAGGCCGCAGGGAGTAAATAATACCCTTGTCTTTCTTTCCCTTTCTTTCTACCTTCCTATTTTCTGTGATCTCCTGTGAATGCTTCCCCAGTGTCAAGCTTACTGAGGGCAGAGCAAGAAAACTTACCAGAATGCATGGACAGTGTAAGAAAAACCCCATACCCTCTACACCAAAGACTCTCTCAAAAGATAATTTAGAGTGGGTGTTTAAAACTATGCTTTTCATTCTTTGTACATAGACTACTCACTTCATGAATCCATGACTATTTTCAAATCTTAACTCTGTTTTTGGTTGCAGATAACTTCTTATTTCCTATGTTTTTATGAAATTCTAGCTGTGAGAATTACATGTTTTTATGTTGCCTCCTCCTCTAATCAGTTATGATGTGATGAGTAGTAAATTGTAAGCAAGGAGCCAGATCTAATACAAAAAAGATATTTTGGATTAGCTGTAAACTGCTCCTCTACTTTAATAAGGATTATCCATAACTTGACTTTGATGATTAAAGTAATAGGATTAAGACGAGGTTCAGCTTATGTGTGCATTGCCTCTTATAATGGGAGTTGGCTGTGTAGCTGCAGGACCTCTATCCTTAGCGTGGGTGTGGGCCCAAGTCAACACACACACTTCTCCAATACCTGGATAATTGAAAATGCCAAAACACCTTTTATAAATTCAGCAAGAAAAAGAGTAATCATTGTTAATGCTGCTGAAAACCTGGATGAATAATTGGCTTTGAGATTCTGCAAGGTGAAGACAACAGCAGGTCAAATGTCAGTGTCTAAAGAAGGACACCACTGTTGGGCTAGCTGCTGCTCATGTGGTTTCACAAACAGTTACAGCACAGAAGGGATGCCACCCACTGCAAGCAGCACAAATGTTGTTGTCAGGACCTTACAGTTTTCAAATGCAGGTACCTAAAAGGAGTAAAGGCAATCTGATCTAGGATGATAGATGGAGATCATATAAATGATTTCTATGTCCAGAAAGCAGAATTCCTTTCCTAAGAAAATGCTTTGCAAAGAGAGCATTAGAACATTAGTATCATAGAGAAATACACTAGTTACTAGTTTTCAAAGGGTGCTTCATACATTCGTGATTTTTACAGTGGAAAAGCTAAATTTTCCAATTTTATTTCCTTGTCTCATGTGTCGGCAAAGGTGTAAGCAGGGGATGGGCAGTAAAAATAGCCATTCAATTATGTTCATACATAATGTATGTTCATACATACACTCAGTGATGTTCACATTCAACTTTCTTAGGTGTTCTGCTTGTTGCAGACCTTCCAGATATGGATCAATTTCAACAGATTCTCAACCGTCTTTGAAGCATTTGTGCCACACTTTTATTTGCACTGCACTCATTACATTGTTCCCCAAAACCTTCTGAATCATCTGAATAGTTTCTATGGTGGAATTTTCAAGCTTAATACAAAATTTGTTGCAGATTCATTGTTCTACTTGCTCAGTCATTTTGAATGTGACAACCACACTGTACACATGCTCACTCAGTGGTGTCTACCATCCCCACTGACTAGTACAGTGAAGTCATCATTGTTCACTCAGGCACATTCCAGTACACCCTCCTTGATTGCTACCAGGTTTCATCAGTGTCATGCAAACTCTTCTCAGTATATTTATAATGGCATTTTTCTTGACAGACCTTCATAGTTCTTTGAGATACTGATTTTGTTTTCTTCAGATATATACCCAGAAGTGGATTGCTGAATGCTATTTTTGTTCTATTTTAGTTTTTTGAGGAACCATTTTACTATTTCCCATAGGGGTTGAATCATTTTAAATTTCCACCAAGAGTGTACAAGGGTTTCAGTTTTCCCGAATCTTTTCCAACACATCATTGTTTGATAATAATCATCCTAACATGTGTGAGGTGATATCTCAGGGTGTTTGGTCTGTTTTTTAAACTGTTCATTTCTTTTTTTTAAAGATTTTATTTACTTGTTTTTAGAGAGAGGGGAAAGGAAGGAGAAAGAGAGGGAGAGAAACATCAGTGTGTGGTTGCCTCTCACGTGGTCCCCACTGGAAACCTGGCCTGCAACCCAGACATGTGCCCTGACTGGGAATTGAACCAGTGACCCTTTGGTTCACAGACCCACACTCAATCCATTGAGCTACACCAGCCAGGTAAATTGTTAATTTCTTCTAACCCATTCCACAAGCCTTTAAAAGAGCAAATAAAAAGCATTCACCTAAAGCATTACTTCTTAATACATTTCAGGTCTTATTAGTTCTTAATACATTTAATAAAAAACCCCTTTGAGAATCTAATAAAAGCTGGAGGACCATCTTACCAGTAAAATGCACACACACACAACAAATAAAACAAATTGTTTCTTGGAATGATGGATCCCATATACTTATTTGCAAACCCTAGTTTAAGATTACTTGCCTTAGATTAAGCTATTCTTGATACCTACTGATTTCACTCAGGGATTGGCAAGCTTTTACTGTAAAAAGCAAGAGAGTTCATATTTTCACTTGGGGGCCAGAATCTATTGAAACCACTCAACTCTGCATTTGAAGCACAAACATAGCCATGGAAAATACATTGAAAATATGAGCATGGCTGTGTCTAAATAAAACTTTATTTGCAAAAACAGGCCATAGGTTAGCTTTGGCCCTTGGGCTATCATTTGGTAATCCATGAATCAGTTCTTTCAAAAAATTTAAAAAATTGCAGTAGTTGTGAACTGGGAAACTCTTGAAAACACACACACACACACACACACACACACGGAAGACCATAGGAATACATTGTAGAGAAGTAGCAGCTGCTGGATCTCCTTACCTCTGGCCTTCCTAAGATGAGAAACCACAGAAATGACCTTCCTCCCCCTTCACATTTGATAATAATCCTCAATTTGCATCTGATGGCAACTGGTGTCTTTATTTTATTGTTGTCCAATTAGAGTTGTCCCCATTTTTCTCCCAGCTCTCCCCTGCCCTACCTACACCCCACCTCCCACATTCAATCCTCCCTTCTCCTGTTGTCATTGTTCATGGGTCCTTTATACATATTACTTGACTTGATCCTTGCCCATCTTTCCCCTGTTATTCCACTACCCCTGCCCCTCTGGTTACTGTCAGTTTGCTCTTTATTTCTTTGTCTCTGGCTCTATTTTGCTCACTTGTTTGTTTTGTTGATTAGGTTCCACTTATAGGTGAGATCATGTGGTATTTGTCTTTCACTGCCTGGCTTATTTCACTTAGCATAATATTCTCCAGTTCCATCCATGCTGTCATAAAGGGTAGGAGTTCCTTCTTTCTGCTATGTAGTATTCCATTGTGTAAATGTACCACAGTTGTTTGATGCACTCATTTACTGATGGGCACTTAGGCTGTTTCCAACACTTGGCTATTGTAAATAGTGCTGCTACGAACATAGAGGTGAGCAAGTTTTTTTGAATTGGTTTCAGGATTCTTAGGGTATAATCACAGCAGTGAAATCACTGGGACAAAAAGTGGTTCCGTCTTTAGTTTTTTGAGGAAATTCCATACTATTTTCAACAGTGGCCGCACCAGTCTGCATTCCCATCAACGGTGCACTAGGGTTCCCTTTTCTCCAATTCCTTCCCAGCATTTGTTGTTTGTTGCTTTGTTTATGCTGGCCATTCTGACCAGTGTGAGGTGGTATCTCATTGTGGTTTTAATTTGCATATCTCTGGTGGCTAGTGATGCTGAGCATCCTTTCATATGTCTCTGGGCCCTCTGCATGTCCTCCTTGGAGAAGTGTCTATTCAAGTCCTTTGCCCATTTTTCAGTTGGGTTGTTTGTCATCCTGCAGTGGAGTCGTGTAAGGTCTTGATATATTTTGGAGATCAAACCTTTGGTGTCTTCTTTCCATTGTTTTGGACATCATTAGAGCCATCCATTAGTGTCTCCTACCAGTGCATTTTAATTTATGATTGAGGAGAGAGGGATGCACTCAGGATGTAGCATTCATTTCTCTGTACCTGCATTCCACCATGTTTTTTAGAACAACAAGCCTCCTTAAAGAACCTGTTCCAGGTTCCATATATTGCTTATTTTCTATTATTGTGCTTTTAAAATTTGTTCTTGGAAAACACAAAACAATAGCAATATGAATATAAATTCTATACAATACATGTCTATACCTTTAAAAATCATTGGAGACAGATGGACAAAACTAAAGGAGGGTAGGATTGAGAATGGTAAGTCAAGATGGCTGGGGTGGGGGAGAGTGGAGGAGAAATGGAGACAACCACACTTGAACAATAATAAAACAATGTGAAAAAAAAAACCCAGAGCATGACAGAAGCAACATCAAAGAAAAGAAATGGGAAAAACAATGAAAGAAATGAATTCTTGAAAATTCAGGATGCTTCTCTTGTTCCTGAAGACTCAAGCATCCATCACTCCAGTACAATAATAATAATGTTGAACACAATAATAAGTTAGTATTTATTGAGGACTGAAAAAAAGTCATTGGAAAAACAACATTGCAAGCACCTTGCTGATAGCTGCCATCATGTTTTCATAAAAAATAAACACTGTCAGACTAACCTGATCTATTGGGATAAAAGTCCCAGGTAGATCAAGAAAAAAGATAGTTCTAATTTTTCTTGGCTGTAGGAAAATTAGGTGGTTTAGTTGTATGAGGTAATAAATTCAGAGAACATGGTCCAGGCAGCATAATTTTTGGTTGAGAATACAAATTACTAGAGGGTCAAAAGTAATGCAAGGTGTTTTTCAAATTCAGTTACGAACTTAGATTTTTAAAAAATGCCTTTATCACCAACTTAAAGAAATGAAGAAGTCAGTCCATAAAATGCCTTAGAAAAATACACCTTAGAAGAGCAATTCAAGAAGAAATGGAGAATCTTAATACACTAATAATCATCAAACAAATTTAATAAGCAGCTTAAAATCGAACTCCTGTTATCCTATCTCCAGTATACTACATGGTTTTATAAGCCATGAGCCAAGCATGTGAGAAAGAAGATACCTATGTTATGGAAACAGTTCTAGGGAAAAGAAAAAACAATTTTCCTATCAGTTAATGGTGCTAGAATAGCCTTGATCTTGATGCTTAAATCAGGTTAGGATAAGTATAGAAAGAGACGATCATCCCTCACTGGTGTGGCTCAGTTGGTTGAGCATCGTACCATGGAGTGAAGGGTTGCAGGTTCATTCCTGGTCAGGGCATATGCCTGGGTTGTGGGTTTGGTCCATTTGGGATGCCTATGAGAGGCAACTGATCAATATAAGATTGATGTTTCTCTCCCTGTCTTTCTCCCTCCCTTCCCCCTCTCTAAAAAGAAATCCTTTTAAAAAAAGAAAGCCACAATCACATGACAATAACACGTACAAACAAAAATAATAAAATTAAAAATAAAATGTTAGTATCTAGAAAAAATATTATCTTGAGAAATTTCAGATTTTCCCCAGGAATATAAAGACAGTTTAACATTAGAAAATATATTAATAAAAGTATCCTTATTAAAATATAAAAAGAGAAAAACTAGATGATCTCAGTGGATATAGAAAAAAAGCATTTTCTAAAATCAGCAGTCTATACATGATAAATTTGAAATTTTAGGGAACTACCTTGTGCACATATACCTTGTTCAGGAATGAAAAGACTGGAACATTTTGAAGATGTTACTTCTTCCCTAAGCAGTATCTACATTCAATATAGTTCCAATAAAGTCCTAAGGGCAGGAATAGCCAAGGCTATTTTGAGGGAGAACAACAAGGCAGTGTTTTCTCTGCCAGACATTAAAACTTAGACAACTTTAGGTAATTAAGAGAGTAATTGGCATTAATTATTCTGTTCAGATTACTTACTTTCATAATGCATCCATGATGGAAATTGGGCTAGATTTGAAAAGGAATCTTAGAAATATACAAAGATTTAAGAAATAAGACTAAGGAGGAAAAATTAGAAGTCTTCAGCCTGATGATAATTCTAACAATACTATGCAAACAATAATAAAGAAAACACTGGTTTAAAGTATACTTTTACAGTATATTCAAATTTAAAACAAGAAAAGTCAATTCATAGCTATTGTTCCTTTCTCATGATGTAAGCACCTGAGATGCATATTAAATGTAGCATGAAGAACTTGACTCAAATAGGAGTTCTTTGAGGTGAAATATGAAAAATACACTAGAGATTTACTGGGAAAGAAGGTAAAATCTCTTACTCTGTATGTCTTAAAAATCATATTAACTTTAATCCTTCAAAAATTGGGAATTTAATTTACTAAAGGTGTTGAAGTTCATAATTTGTCTACAGAAACTATTTCTAGCTATGCAATTCTAGAAATAATATGAAGATGCTCTCTTATGGTGAGACTGAGGGGGAAATCAAACTATATTAATTTATATGCATTGTTTTCACTTCCCCAAATACACACACAGGTGCTGTCCCAAAGTAACTGTCTGCTCTTAATTCAGCGGAAACATGCTATCCACATAGTCATTTAAAATCCTACTCAAAGAGTACCCTTGTCAACATCCGGGATTGTGGCAATTCTACACTCAATATGCAACAAGAGAAGAACAGTTGTCATTTACCCAGGTATGTTCTTATATATATTTTAGTCTTATTAAATTTGAAGTAAATTGTGGGATGATGTTATGAAGGATCTAATATAAATGATAGGTTTCAATAAAAGATTTAACTGAGATGACTTAAAAATTTGTAGTCAATCTGGTCAAGTATAAAATTCACTTTTATTACCTCTATAGGTATATAGTCACCTCCTAGTTGGTTATGTATATAAATTATAGGTTTTTTTCTAATTACTGAGTACATCTTAAGGGATGTGATTGTTTTTCTCAAATGAAATGTATGCTGCATTCCAAACTTATACTGGGCTCTCTATTATTATTCTCAGATCATTGAGCTAGCTAGTTTATAAAAAGAAGAAAGCAGCATACAGAAAAAATTGTCTTTGGGACTTTAAGGCCCCACATATGGTCCCCTTCTGATGGAAATGTGTGCAGATGGTGAGCAATGATCTGTGACTGAGCCCAGTTGTCAGAAGAGTGAAGAGCAAGCTTCTCCTTTCTCGTGGAAGCAGCTCTAGTGACAGAGAAATGGCACCTCCTTATGGGTTGCACCTTCGACAGTTTTATTTCTTTAGTGGTGATTCAGTATGATTTACTCAAATATTTACAAAGCACCTCTTTTGAGTCATGTCCTATGCTGGGACAGGTTTACAATGGTAAATATCAAACTAATTTTTGTTGAGTACCTTCTTTTCCTCCATGTAAAGGGACAATAATTTGCGATTATCTTCTTATGCTAAACAAAATAGAGATAACCATCCCATCCAGTGCAGAGTTCAAAACAGTGGTTATTAAGATGCTGAGGGAACTCATTGGGTACTTCAACTGCATAAAAAAGACACAAGCAGAAAAAGGAGCCTACACTAAGTTAAATAAAGAAAAATTTACAAGAACCAGCAGCAGAGTGGATGAAGCCAAGAATCAAATCAATTATTTGGAACATAGGAAGAAAACATTCAATCAGAACAGCAAGAAGGAAAAAGAATCCAAAGAAACAAGGACAGGCTAAGGAGCCTTTGGGACAACTTCAAATGTACCAACATTGGAATCCTAGGGGTGCTGGAAGGAGAAGAGAAAGAGCAGGGGATCAAAAACTTATTTGAAAAAATAGCAAAAGAAAATTTCCCTAATTTGGTGAAGAATATAGATATATAATTCCAGAAAGCAGAGAGAGTCCTAAACAAGAAGGACCCAAAGAGGACCACACCAAGACACATCATAATTAAAATGCTAAAAATTAAAGATAAAGAGAGAATCTTAAAAGCAGCAAGAGAAAAGCAGAGAGTTACCTACAAAGGAGTTCCCATAAGACTGTCAGCCTACTTCTCAAAAGAAACCTTGAAGACAAGAAGGGGCTGGAAAGAAGCATTCAAAGTGATGAAAAGCAAGGACCTACAACCTGGATTACTCTGTCCAACAGAGCTATAATTTAGAATAGAAGGGCAGATAAAGTGCTTCCCAGATAAGGTCAAGTTAAAGGAGTTCATCATCACCAAACCCTTATTATATGAAGTGTTAGGGACTTATCTAACAAAAACAAGATAAAAACCATGAACATTAAAATGGCAATAAATTCTCAACTATGAACAATTGAATCTAAAAAACAAATTAAGCAAACTAGCAAAACAAAAACAGAATCATAGGTATGGAGATTGTTTGGAGGGTTATCAGATGGGAGGGGGAAGGGGGAGAATGGGGAAAATGGTGAAGGGATTAAGAAGTATAAATTGCTAGGTACAGCATAGATGGGACTGTAAAGTACAGTATAAGATAAGGAGTAGCCAAAGAATTTGTATGCATGACCCATAGATGCTGGTGGGGAGTACTGGGTGGTGGGGGGCAAAGGAGGAAATATTGGGACAACTGTAATCTCATAATCAATTATATATAGATATAGATATATAGATATGTAAATATATATAGATATAAGGCCAAGCAGAAGTAATATCTGTTTGAGTGTGGTTGGTAGGGTAATAATATGGGTGTAGTAATTTATGGTTTTAAGTTGAACATTTAACCTAAAATTTCATATGGTGTGCTTGAGTGATATTGTTATGTTACAGAATTATATTCTTATGATTCTATAATAAAAGAGTTTATAATAAACAGGTGCATTATTTATTCAGGATGTCATATATATATAATTTCTCTAATACTCTATAGTAATAAAAATATCCTTTGAATGTTTTTCTGGAAAATTTCTATCCAAAAGTGTGAGAAGTCTACAGAGCAATGGCAGGAAATGCTTGTGGCACATGCCTTCCTTGTCTCTGAACTTTGATGAACGAGGTATAGTGCCCTACACCAGGGCACTAGCACTCAGGGTTTATTTCTAAATTGAAAGATGCAGTGGGTTTTTCTTTCTGCCCTCTTCTGCCTTCTTTTTGTTTTCTCCCTCTTCTCTCTAATTTTTAGCTACATTGTTGGTGATATATTTTATTATTGTTTGCAGTTATTGGAATCCCCCCTCTGCCATAGTTATACATTCTATCCTGTTGATCTCAGGAGGGGCTGTGTAACTTACTTGCCAATAAAATGGGGGATGTGAAGTGCATCACATCTGAGCAGAATCAGTACGAGCTAGGAAGTTTGCCATGTCTGTTTTTCCCTTGCCATGAGATCAGCTATGTTTCTGATAGAGGCTGTTTGGTCAGTTGTGAATATAATGTGGAGTGGAGTCATGGCTAACTTGGATGGATATATACATATAAAGATTATATATATAATTACATATAAGTTATATATATAATGATGTCTGGAAAAGTCCAACCATTGTTAATATAATGAGAATGATTTTCACGACATCGATATAACCTGGAAGCCAAGGAGAGAAGACTGGAATGTGCATGCATGAACAATGATGAGTTCATTGTACTCATCAGTGGTGGCAGTAGATGCTGTGGAGTGAGCATGTATACTATCTGGCTGTTGCTTTCAAAATGACCAAGTCCAGCAATGAATCTACATCAGATTTTGCATTAAGTTTGAAAATTCCTTCATGGACACTATTTGGATGATTCATAAGGCTGCAGCTATGAATAACTGGTGATTGGCAGCTTTGCCACGAACTTTTTGGCGAAACATCAAATCATCCAGGTGACTGAGCCCCCTTATATCCCAGATTTGGCACCCTGTGACTTCAAGCTCTTCCCCAAATTGAAATCACCTTTGAAAGGGAAGAGATTTTCAGACCATTGATGAGATTCAGGAAAATATGATGGGGCAGCTGATGGTAATTGGGAGAACTGTGTGAGGTCCCAAGGTGCCTACTTTGAAGGGGACTGAAGTATCATTGTCCTATATATAATGTTTCTTGTAATTTGTATCTTTTAAAATAAATATCTCTATTTTTCATATTGCATTGCTGGATATGTTCTAGGCAGGCCTAGAACATATACACACATATATACACACATATATACATACACACACATATATATACACACACACATACAGAAAGAGAGAGAGAGAAGGAATACACCTTTCTGTGTAGAACTTCAAAAGGCACAGAGATTTTGTCACCCTAACCTAACATATCCCAGCAAGATTGCTACAGAACCTGAATTCAATTATTAGCTGTGCCAATTACTGAGTTTAAATCTGAGTCTGCTCTTACTATGAGACACTGGCTTTAGTTTCTATAAAATGGGATTACTAATGGTATCCAACTCTTATGTACATTATGAGGATTAGATGGCTTTAAAAGACAAAGTGAGTTATTACTTGTAAAGTGGTTAGAATAATGCCTAGCAAATATTAAAAACTGTATTAGTATTTTTTCAATTAATTCATGTGTGTCTGTGTGTATGTGTATATAGAACAAAGCTTAGCAAGGTATACAACAAAGTATTAACAGTGATTTAAATTTTTTTCCTCTTTTTGTTTAGCTACATCTTCCAGTTTTTCTTCAATAGATAGGTATTTTTGATATAACTTGAAAAAAATCTATTCAAAAACTCCCAAGTACCATGCATTTAGAGACTGTTTTTAAAAAGTGTAAATTAAAAATGTATTTCTTTATTGTGATTTCATTATATCATTTCCACAGGAATATACCTGTAATTTTATTATAAAATCAATAGAAAAACAGTATCAGTAGGTGGAAGTTCTATTAATGGCAATTTTCTTGAACCATGAAGTGGGTAACACCTGCAGCCAAAATCTTGAGGATGAGATGAAATGTTTAATTATTATTATTCATATGTTATTTTGTATGTGTGCTCTGAAAATATTTTGATTTCTAACATCGTTGAAACTTGTATCCCTAAATAAAATAAAGTTGTTCAGTCATTAATAATTATACCCCTGCATCTGTGAGCCAGGCTCCAAAGTCAATGAAAGATGAGCCTTGGCTTCTAGTATTACAAACTTGGGGAAGACAGATCAGTGAGGATCAGCTTTGCTTTTGGTGGGCAAGCATAGGGGTGAGACCAGGTCATTTGCTGGGATTACTGTCATTGCAGCAAACTTTTTCTGCCTGCATCCAACACCTTTTATTTGCCATGCAGAGAAGAAGCCTTGGCAAGGATTTACACAGAAAAATCATGATCCAAAAGCAATCATGAACACCCACATCTCTGACTAGCTACAGCCATCACAGCTGGAGAATTCCCTGCCTGACAACAAGGATTGGAGAAATGTGAGGTCGCTTCCTTTTTTATTCTCTATATTCATCATATGGGCTTTTTTGGGGAGGAGCATTTGGGGTCACCTGGGGATTATGCAGAAGACTCCCCAGGATGGTCAAATTCTATAACAAGTACCCCAGGGAAGCTAGAAAAGGCTTTCCTCAGGAGGTAAAGCCTAAAAACTGAAGAATGAATGAGAGTGAGCTAGTGAGAGGGGTCAGAGGAGGCTTACTCTGGGTAGTGGGAACAGTATGTATAAAGCTCAAGGTAATAGCATCAAAACTGTCAAATAATAATAAATAAAACTAAATATCTACCTTGAAAATTATGAAACATTGCTGAGAGTAATTAAAGAAAAACTAAATACATGGTAAGATACATTATGTTCCTGGATTTTAACACTCAGTGTTGTTAATATGTTTATTTTCCCCAAATTGATCTAAAGATTCTGGGCAATACCAAAAATCCCAGCAGGCTTTATTTTATTTATTTAAGAAATTGATCATTACCCCTGGCTGGTGTAGCTCAGTGGATTGAGCACGGGCTGTGAACCAGGCATCGCAGGTTCGATTCCCAGTCAGGAAACATACCTGGGTTGCAGGCCACGGCCCCTAGCAACTGCGCATTGATGTTTCTCTCTCTCTCTCTCTCTCTCTTTCTCCCTCCCTCCCCTCTCTAAAAATAAATAAATAAAATCTTTAAAAAATAAAAAATAGAAAAAAAGATTAAAAAAATTGATCATTAAATCTTAAAAAATATATGTAAATATAATGAATCTAGAACAGCCAAAACAATCTGAAAATGAAAAATAATTTTGGAAAACAAACTACATAATTTTAAGATTAATTATATAACTACAGCGATCAAATGGATTAATGGAACAGACTGGAAAATTCAGAAATAGACCCATATATATAAAGAAACTGATTTTCAAACTAGGTGCCAAGTCAATCCAATGGGGAGAAAAAAAGGTTTTTAAAAAAATGGTGCCGAAACAATTGTATATTCCTCAAAACCTCCCTCCCTCTGCATGTGAATATGGATTTTAGGTAAATCATAGCTGTAAATGCAAAAAGCTAGAACCAGAGTTTCTTTTTTTACTAAATGTTTTATTGTTCTATTACAGTTGTCCCAATTTTCCCATTGCTCTCCCCTGCCCTGTCTAGTCCCCACTCCCTCCATCAATCCCCACCCTCTCATGCATGCCCATGGGTCATTCATACATATTCTTTGACTAGTCCCTTCCCCTCTGGCCACTGTCAGTCTCTTCCTTGTTTCCATGCCTCTGGTTCTATTTTGCTTGTTTGTTTGTTTTGTTCATTAGGTTCCTCTTATAGGTGAGATCATGTGGTATGTGTCTTTCACTGCCTGGCTTATTTCACTTAGCATAATATTCTCCAGTTCCATCCACGCTGTCATGAAGGGTAGGAGTTCCTTCTTTCTTTCTGCTATGTAGTATTCCATTGTGTAAATGTACCACAGTTGTTTGATGCACTCATTTACTGATGGGCACTTAGGCTGTTTCCAACACCTGGCTATTGTAAATAGTGCTCCTATGAACATAGAGGTGAGCACGTTTTTTTGAATTGGTTTCAGGATTCTTAGGGTATAATCACAGCAGTGAAATCACTGGGACAAAAAGTAGTTCCATCTTTAGTTTTTTTGAGGAAATTCCATACTATTTTCAACAGTGGCCCCACCAGTCTACATTCCCATCAACGGTGCACTTAGGGTTCCCTTTTTTCCAATTCTTTCCCAGCATTTGTTGTTTGTTGCTTTGTTTATGCTGGCCATTCTGACCAGTGTGAGGTGGTATCTCATTGTGGTTTTAATTTGCATTTCTCTGGTGGCTAGTAATGCTAAGCATCCTTTCATATGTCTCTGGGCCCTCTGTATGCCCTCCTTGGAGAAGTGTTTGTTCAGGTCCTTTGCCCATTGGATTATTTGCCTTCCTGGTGTTGAGTTGTATGAATTCTTTATATATTTTGGAGCTCAAACCCCTGACCAAGGTATCATTGGCAAATATGTTTCTCATATGGTTGGATCCTTTTTTTATTTTGATGATGTTTGCTTTGGCCATGGAGAGACTTTTTTTATTTGATACAGTCCCATTTGTTTTATTATTTTTTTTCTTTATATCCCTTGCCCTAAGAGATATATCAGCAAAAATATTGCTATGTGGAATATCTGAAATTTACTTCCTATGTTTTCCTCTAGGACTTTTATGGTGTCAAGGATTATATTTAAGTTTTTTATTCATCTTAAGTTTATTCTGGTGTATAGTAAATGGGTAGTCTAGTTTCATTTTATTTTTTTGCATGTACTTGTCTCCCAACACCATTTATTGAAGAGGTTATTTTTACTCCATTTTATTGCTCCTCCCACTTTGTCAAATATTAACTGACCATGGAGACATGGGTTTATTTCTGGGCTCTCTATTCTGTTGCATAGATCTATGTCTGTTCTTGTGTCAGTACCAAGCTATTTTGATTACAGTGGCCTTGTAATACAGTTTGATATCAGGTAGTGTGATCCCTCCTACTTTGTTCTTTCTCAATATTGCTAAAGCTATCCAGAGTGATTTTTGGTTGCATATAAATTTTTGAAATATTTTTCCTAGATCTGTGAAATATACCACTTGGTATTTTGACAAGGATTTCATTGAATCTATAGATTGCTTTTGGTAGTATGGATATTTTAATGATATCAGTCCTTCCAATCCACTAACATAGTATATACTTTCATTTGTATCTCCCTTTATTTCTTTCTTCAGTTCTGTAATCTCCTTGATCTCCTGAACTTGATGATCTTGGGATGCCCTTTATTCCACTTATTGCAACCTAGGAAACAAACCCACATGTGCATAAATAACCCCCACCCACAAATACACTATAAACCCAGCAAATGAACAAATGTTGATAAAGGTGTAAAGAGGTTAAGACTATTATAAGAAAGGAAGAATGAATATGAGATGACTAACTGAAACAAAAAGCATTTTGAGATAGTAGAGGGAGGAGAAATAATAAGAGTAGGGAATAAAAACAAGGTGATAAAAGAAAGAAAATAAAATTTACATTCTAAATAATAAAGGGATAGAAGAAGGCAGAATAGAGTAAGAGAAGGGAAGCATATAGTATTAGTTATAATAAAATTTTTTAAAACATATAGTGAAACAAATAGGAAACAAATTAGAAAAAAGATCCACCACAGCAATATCAGCAATGAGCAAAGATTAATATAGGTGGAATGGGAGTAAGAAGGAAGAAGAAAAAGAAAAGCTTATGAGCTGTCTAGAGGAAAGAAAAGTGATTTTGGGAGGATAGAGGGAGAAGGAACACTGAGAATGAGGAGTTAAAACCAGGCTAAGACAGGGAAAATTAAAATTTAAAATGGAAAAAAAAAGAAAGGGCAGGAAGAAGATAATATGCAGTAGGAGAGGGCAATGGTAAAATCTGGGATTTCAAATACAAAAATAGTGAAGATCTAGAAATAAAATTGTAGAAATGCAACAATAACCACCATATCAACAATCAGAAAAGACTGATAAAGGTGGAGAGAGAATAAGGGTATTTTAAGAATATGAAAAAGAATATGAAATGACTAATGACAAGAAAAATAGTATGGAGAGGATGTAGGGAAGAGAAATAGTGAGTGTGGAACAGAAACAAGTCATAGCAAGAGAAAAATAAATTTTAAAGTAAAAATAAGAAAAAGAAGCAAGAAGGAAAAATGGAGTAAGAGAGGAGCAAAATATGAGATTGAAATAAAATAAAATATAAAAACTAGTGATATAATAGGCACAAGCTTGGAGGAAAAGAAATGAATATTAAAAAGCTATGCAGGAGAGAAAATAATGCAAATCATAAAGACCATGGTAGAATTCATCTCAGTAGAATTCAGTGTTTGTCAGTCTTCTCTTTTTGGATCTGCCCCTGGTAATGTCAGGTGGTGTCCTAGTCTGGCTCTAGGCAGCCTGTTCAAGGTTACAAGTGATCCATAGTCTGTGGCTGTCTCCTTCAGATTTGACTGGTTCCCACTGTTTTACCCTGCTGGCTTATCATCAGCCCAGTGCCCACGAGAGTTTCACTTAATGACCCAAGAGGAGTGCCAATACCTTTTCCTCCTGCCTCCAGAGGGGGCCTCTGGTGAGATTGAAAGGGTGGGAACCCTGGGTCACCCCCAGGGGGCGCTCCTCTGTCTTCTGGGAAGAGGGTTGGAGTTTTTCCCTGTCCCCTTGCCATACATCTTGGTCTGTCCCAGATTCTTTCCAGTAATCTATGGTTTCTGCTGAGTTAGCTGCCTGTTTCCTGTGAGAGGCCAATGTGTTTAAAAAGGGCAGCTCTTTCCTGCTTGGCTCTGACAGCAGCTGTCTAAGCGCCAAGGTTGGGCAGGGTCCTGAATCCCCCTTGTTGCTCCTGCCTCTAATCTCTCTGCTCTGCTGATTTTAGTGGACTAGAGCTCAAGGAACAGTGTAACTTGTAGTGTCTGGTAAAGGGCCTTTTCAGAGCTTTTTCTTCTTGCCCCTGTGGAAATGTACCCAGCAGGAGGCTCCTGAGCCTGGCATCATGGAGCCTGTATTCCTGCAGGTGGAGGCTGGGCTCGCCTGTCTGTGAGGAGACCTGCCTGGCTACAGCAAATAGGTGCTCAGCTCCTGGCAGTCTAGTCCCAGCCTGCTGCTCTCTTGCAGGAGGCTCAGGCCCACACTCTCCACTCTGTACAGCCCCCTGCTCACCAGCTGTGCTGTGTTGGGTCCCACTGTCCCTTCAGTGTGACTCTATCTGAGTTCTTAGTCAGCAGAGCTGCTGTGCATGCACGTATGTGCACACAAGCACTGGGTCCCTGCCAAGTCTTGAGTCTTGCCTTAGCTCCTCTTTTAAAAGTGTGTCTTAAAAAAAAAGTTTCTGTGGAGTCCCCATGCTGCAGCAACAGGCCCTGTGGAGCCTGTTCTCCATGCACTCCCCTCCCCAAAAATCAGTGTCTCTTAGTCAGGGCTGGCCACCACCTGCCACAGCTTTCCACAGTTTCAGATAGTTTGTCTCTGGATCCTTCTCAGATGGCGCTGGGAAGTGTTCTTCAGTGACACATGGAGCAGTGGTGGGGTGCTCTCCAGGCTCCCTCCAGAGATTCTCAGCTTTGGGTGGGCCTGCTCCTTCTGCACTGTTTCTGCAGCCAGCACCTCCCTGCCATCTCTCCCCACCCCCAGAACTCTGGACTCCTGAGGTGATCTGCAGCCACCCTGAATCTGTGCAGCCAGAAGTGACAGGTTGGCCAGCAGTGGCGGCAGATGCTTCATTAGGAGAGCCCAGCCACCTGCTCTTGAGTATCCTGTAGGCAGGCAGGATCTTACCCACTCCCACACACTCCCTTCATGCTCTTCCATATACTCACTCACTCACACACACTCCCATTCACTCTCCACTGGATTTTCCAGTTGATTGTTGTGTGTTTTAGCTGCCAGACAGGTCTGGGTCTGGGAGCAAGTGGACAGAGCTTCCAGCTACCCTACAGCCATCTTGGATCCTTCTAGAATCATGAAGTTTCTATAAGAAAACATAGGAAGGATCTTCATAACCTTAGAATAGGTAAAGATTTATTAGAGAGGACACACAAAAATATCTACCATAAAAAGATATAAATTAGGTTTTGTGAAAACTAAAACATTTATTATGAAAATGAGTAGGTAAGCCACAGGCCGGGGAAAATGTTCTCAACACATATATCTGACAAAGAGTCATACACAGGACATATAAAGAACCCTTATAAATCAACAATAAAAAACCCGATGGCCCAAATTTTACAAATAAGCAAAAGACTTGAATGACACCTTATAGATGATGTTTGAACATCACTAGTCATCAGAGAAAAGAAAATTAAAACCATGACGGAACTCCATTTTCACACCCAAAAAGACTGTCACTGTCATATGTTGGAGACAGGGTGTGGGAACTGGCACTTTCATATGTTGCTGGTGAGAACAGGAAATGCTAAAACCACTTTGCAAAATTGTTTAGCAACTGACATTCCTTTATTTAATGACCCAGCAGTTCCACTACTAGGTATTTATTCAAGAGAAATAAAAACATATATCCACAAAAAGACTTGTATAAGAATATTCATATGCCTCATTTATAATACCCTCAAAGTGGAAACAATCCAAATGAATACCAATAGGAGAATGGATAAACACACTTTAATACATTTATGTAATGGAATACTATGTAGGGATGAGAAGAAATTACTGATACATATAACAATGTGAATACTTTTCAAAAAATAATGTTGAACAAAAGCAGCCAGACACAAAAGACTATATACTTTTGAGTTGATTTATTTGAAGGACAAAAATAGGCCAACCAGATGTAGTGTGATAGAAACCAGAGAGTGGTCACCTTTGGGGTAAAGGATACTGAACTGAAAGGAACATGAGACAAGTTTCTAGGCTGATGGAAATATTCTACATCTTATTTCTGATGGCAGTTGCATAGGTGCAAACAGTTGTCAAAAACTCTCAACCTGAACACTTAAAATTTGTTATTTTATTGTCTGTAAATTATGCCCTAATTAAAAAAAAAAAAAAGAAAGCCCAGGATAAAAGAGCATAGTGTGTTTATAAGGTACAAATGACTAAAATACTCAGAGATGATGATTGATTCTTTTCTCAAGTTTTATCTCAGAAAATAAGAGTTCAGTGCCCTCCACCCCACCTTCCATAAATTATTCATGTATTTTAACTCACAGTGATAAAAGATTTATTTATTAAAGTCCTTTCTCCTCATGGTATGTCATATGGGGTTGCCATCATCAAAACTGACGAAATAAATCTTATATCAAATGGAATAACCTTGGACATGTAAAAATTAATTGGCAGATCATGAGAGAGGACACGCAGTCTGTCTTTAAAACCTTTGGCCGGTGGAATATGAATTTGGGTAAAGATAACTATTCAAATAAGCTCATATATTCTGTACTCCTTGAACCTCTGATTTATACTCAGTAACTTATGTCCCCACATAATATGATTGATACCTGAAAACAAGTCCTGTGACCATACATTATATTATGATATAAAGAACTTCGTAATTCATTACTCTTTCTCTTCTGGGTGATATTCTTCTACAGGCGAGGCATTGTGACTATTGTAATTCCTCTTGTATCCTTATAAGAATCTGGGAAGAGCCTTGAAAATAATGGATCATCAATAATTATTTAATAAATGTATTTACTGATTAGTTAGAGTTTATGTTCAAATTACATGTGCCCATAATAGGAAACTGACTGCAATTATTTTATAATGTCTTCATATAAAATGTTTGAGGCACAGGTGATCTCATTAGGTAATTTATGGGAACTATATATATATGTTAAAGATTTTATTTATTTATTTTTAGAGAGGGGAAGGGAGAGAGGAGAGAGAGAGAAACATCAATGTGTGGCTGTCTCTCAAGTGCCCCCTACTGGGGACCTGGCCTGAAACCCAGGTGTGTGCTCTGACTGGGAACTGAACCGGTAACCTTTTGATTCTCAGGCCAGCACTCAATCCACTGAGCCACACCAGCCAGGGCTTATGGGAACTATATTTAAACGGAGTATATGAAATGATCCATATGTCCAACTCACTTCAGCTTAAAAGTTTAACCATACTGTTATTACCTGACTAGATTTTTAAAAAAAATTATAGAAAAAGTACCATTTTTAGAAATATAAAAACAAACAACTCCACAGAGTCTAGTTTTGGTCTCCACTTGAGTATTTCAGTGATTATAAAGGCTGCAAGTACATTGTTTTGAGTTGAACACACATTGGCCAGATCAGAAAAGCTGTGAACTGAGAAGGAAATTGTTATTCCACTGATGGAAACTCAACTAGAGAATATCATTCTGCTGGCAGCTGAGATGTCAGGGGGTTCTCACTATGAAAACCCGTGGTCTTTTAATCACACATTATAAAAGCATTTGCGATGCTTTGCAGGCAGCTTTTCTTCAAAGATTTTCCTGCTGCTTTCCTTCCTGAGCACAATGGGTTCAAGATGGCTAATGCTGTTTCCTAGTTATGCCAAGAACCTCCTGAATGCCACTGGGCTTTCATCACGAAGACAAATGGCGAGACATCAAATATCTCTTTCTAAATGGGGACTCCCACGATCATGTTATTTTTGGGAGAGCAGCTCTCTGGCTCCATGGATATCACTTGAACGGAATAGCCATGTTCTTCAGCAGCTCTCGCTCGGTCCAGGTCCACCAGGCACATGCACTGTTTTCCTGAAACAGAGGCAGTGGTGTCATGAGGCCCTGGTCAGCTGACAGTGCCATTTCAGTTTGTTTAAGGGACTCTACACAGTGACAAGAACCTATAGGAATACGGAGAACGCTATTTTCCCCCAATTTAATTCCTGATCAGTATGAAGAAAAAACAATTACAAATATACAACATTTCAAAGATTTTTTTCTTCTAGTAATTTAAAGAATGTCAACCTTCTAAAATGTATTTATATATAAATCTCGAGTAAAAACTGCAGATTCTATTTCCCACTATGGTTAAAAATCCATGTATTGACTTTTTCTCTGTCATGCACTTCGAAAACACAATATGTGTAAGAGTGTAAAAAATTATATCTGTCTTTAAGAATATCTAAAATGACATGCAAACAAAGGGACATCTGAAAGAATGTTGCATTTTGCACCTGGAGTTTTTAGGACAATAATGAAGTGAGAAATAGAATAAATATATTTGTGAAAATTCTCAATTGTGTGCCAATTATTTCAGGTGGATGAATAATGCTGATTGTAGCATAATCTTAATTTTCAGAACTCCTGTACCCATATGAAATAGTGGCATTCAATTTTCTCTGTAATCTTTGGAAAACAAGAGGAAACCTGACTGGCAAGCAAAGCAGTGAATTTGTGTGCTTTTCTCAAATGCAAGCTGTTATTTCAAAAGTAGCTCAGGAAAAGAAAATGATTTGAGGTTGACTATATTCAAAGCTATGGTTTTTACACTTTCAACATCCTTAAATTCAACATATAAACTTCTTCTTCCTCTTGGAAAAAGGTTACTGACTCCATATAAATTCATTCAGTCCATTTTTCCTCAATAATTACAGTAATACCTAAACATCATTTCTAAATGATTTGTTTAAATGATAGCAGAAACTGCTACATTGACACAGTTTCAGCAGTGAAGACAGAAAAATGAAATAGAAAAGGCTTTCTGTGGAAGACAGAAGAATCCTCACAGAGTAACACTGAAAGGTGAAATCAGCAGGTAGAAATTGGTACCAAGAGATTTAGATTTAAAATACTCTGTATATTTTCCTTAAAAGGTTCATGCCAAAAAAAGATGAACTGGCTTAGAGTGATACAGAAAGAGATGTCTAGAATTCCATCTAGGCTACATCACCACCTCTTCAACAGCCATATGGCTAACATTTTTTTCCCTTAAATTATCATTCCTCTTTTAAGACATCTGTAAATGCACCCATCCCCATCTACTTTTCAATTTAAAATGAAACATTCTCTGTCAGATGGGATGCTCTACATTCCTTCAGGACCCACCCTAGGTTTACACTGCAGCTCACTTAGCCTTGGCTTTGATCCCAGTCCAGGTAATTTTTCTTTTCCATTACTTAGAAGAATCTCACATTTTCACATGTTGAAGCAGTGTCTTTACAAATGAAATCTAGTTGTTGGAAGTCTACCTTTTGGGGAGCTTCCTAAAATGTTCACAGAACAAAACCGTGACCTGTGCAAAGTATAGATGTAGACATTTGATGGAGCCTGACTTTGGACCTGACATTCCCTCCTTTCTTGCCAGTGATCACGCCAAACACTTCTCGTCCTCAACTAGCAACTTCCCTTCCAGCCACTCCCTTCTGGTTTAATGCCTAAAACATCATCCATGTACAACCCCATACACCACACCAATTATGTTTTCACTGAGTCTAGTGAAGTTATATCAAGGGTACCAGTATTTTGCTGTGTATAATACACACTTTTTTGCCCAAATTTTTGAGGGAAAAAATAAGGATGCTAATTATACATGGAAAGTACTAATTCTGTATCTATATAAATGTTTTCTATTCTTTTATTTATGCTTATGTGTTAAAAGTATAACTCTAGAAAGCAATAACAATATCTGTATGCAAGACAATACCCCAGAATACAATAATCGGTTTTGTTTCTAAATAGAAATAACTAAATAATTGGGTTAAAAGTTTAAAACAAAAAAAATTTTCCTGAAAGTTGGGCCAAAAATGTGGGTGCACATTACACATGACAAAATATGGTAATTTGATATATATGTAAATTATACCTCTCTCTATATTTGATTGTACATCAAGTGTACATTCAACTAATTCGAAGTGTTGGGAATGGGAAAAGGAGGAAGAGGGGAAGAGAATGAAAGGGAGAGAGTTGCAGGCAGAAAACAGGAAGCTTTTTCCACATGTTTATGCCCCAGAGTGTGAGAAAGAGAAGGAAATCACTTGCTCCTTCAGCCTCAAGTCTCAAGACTCTCTCCAACTGTGAGTATCTTTCTACGCGGACTTTGATTTTAGAGTTTAAAGGTAACCAGTTCTCATAAAACATGGTCCCCGTGTAAAAGCTAATGACCACATCTGGTGCTCAAAGAAACAGCAATCTGTTTTCCAGACCAGGATGGTCTTCAACGTGGGGCTTTTCTAAATAATTTTTAAGGCTAGTTTTAGCTCTGCTCAGTCATTTTCAGCCCTAGTTTTGGAGCCTAGTTTTCCAGTGTTGTGACTGCATTGCTGGTGGGCACTGCAAAGGTGGGTAAGAGCTTCAAGTCTGAAATCAAATAATCTGAGTTCATAGTATGGCCCCATCATGCCAGCTGAAGGATCCTGGCCAAGCTTTTGTCCCAGTTCTCTTATCTGTATGATACAAATAATAGGACATACATCCCCATAAGTATTTTTATAAGAGTCTACTGAGATAATGGGTAGAAGGTATTCATCTCAGTTGCTTAAATGTTCAATAACTGTTAGCTGCTATTATCCTTCTAAAAGTCATTTCTTTTTCTAAAGCAAAGTCTTAGATAAATTTATTAGTTAAACTTGAAATGCAATTGTAGGTCTTTCAATTTAGGCAATATTTAATATTATAACTGTCAAACATATTGCTCTATGATTAATAATATATAAGTATACTTTTTTCCAAGAAAGAAAACAATATCATCCTAGTTTATACATTTTTAATGCATCAGTTTTGGCATGTGTGGCTGACTTTTCCATCTTTGTTATTTTCTTATGTGGCTTTTGATAGGTCCTTCAGTTTGTTCATAACATCATAATTCTCCTCAATGTACAAATGCTGAAAATGTATTTAATTTAAAAGTAATGTTAACAAAATTGGGATAAAGTGTTGTTATTGTTACAAAGCCCTTTTCAATAAGGATTAAGTTTTCAGGGAAAAATTAAACTTTACTTTCTTCCTGATAGATGAACCGGCTCTTTGCACACAGAGCTGTTGCGTTCGCCCCCAGGCATCTTGCACATAATCTACCGAACAGCTGCGGTGGAAACACATACCTACGAGCCTCCGCGGGGCTGGGAGCTGGACAGCTGTCTGATCTGCAAATCTGCACAGAATCATGTGTTCCTAAAAGAAGAAGCAATAGAAAGTGGGCTTATTTTAATCTTTTGCTTCAGCATTGTAAGATATTTAAAAAACTGCCTCATTTTTCTGGAGTTCTACATTGTTTAGTTCAATGAAGTGCTGCACAAATTGTTTCAAATAAGCAAATTTTCAGAAAATGGTGCTCAGTAACTTTTTTTCCTCTCCGGATAGATAGCTCTTCAGATGTAGTTCTCAGGAACAGGTGCATGGAAGATCCCCAGGGCCATTTAACAGTTGATTTTAGCAGAAATAGAGTTACAATTTGTGATCATAATATGTGACACTAGAGCTAAAATTTATTTACATTTTTCCTTTAATACAATTTGAATCCAAGAAGACATCCCAAGTGGCTTTTCTTCCCACTATCAGAGGGAACAGAAATACTGTAGAAGATCACTGTCTGGCCTCTGTAGTCCTCTGGATACCCTGAAGAGTGCTGGCTACTGTGCTGCTTTCCCCGACTTTCCTTTAACTCAGTCCCTTTAGAGGCGAGGAAGCTGGCTCATTCATGCTCCTCTCACTCCAAAAGGCTGCACGAGGTGTATTTATTTCTGCCTTAAGAGGAACCATAGAGTAGACCTGAGTGAATGAGAGGGAGATTATTGCTTCTGCTTAACGATTTTAGGAAAGATTATACTTAATAATAATAATAATAATAATAAGGCTTTAAAGGGATGAGAGCTGATGAGTCTGCATAGCACTCTCAAATCTGCAGGTAGACAAAGGTGAGTGATTTGTTGCCATCAAGACACCAGCAATGCTCCCGTGACAGCTGTTCACTCAGAGCAGCTGCAGTTTCTAAGTGTATAAATGATCTCACCTGTGAGCTTGGCCAATGGGCTGAACTCAGATTCTTCATCTGTCTCTTGGTCTTTTGTACATTCATTTTGCAGCCTCCATTTTTAAATAAGGTAATTGAAATGATTGTGCAATTCTGGTTCTTTTTGAAGGATTAACTTTTTCTCAATTTTAACGCATTGTGAAAAATGCTTTAGGGCTATGAATTTTAGTGGCAATGTGTAGGGTACTAATAAAATGGTTTAAATAAATAACTTTTACTAAGCTTCCACACATTGGCATCACGAAGGGGCAGAAGAAGAATTTAGAATTATATAATATGAAGAAAAGGCAAGAAAAAGCATGCTCTTTGTTCGCATGGTATTTTTAAATTAAGACTCACTTTAAATATAGACAATACTGAGGCACTCACAACCTCAGATAAGGTCTGTTTCTCTTGTCCTGATAGGTCCCACCCAAACACAAATTATTGGAATTATTTGTGAGTGTGTTCTCCCCTGTAGAAGTTAAATTCTGAAAGGGAAGGCACACAGTAGGTATTCAGGAAAGGTTTGCTGGCCAATTGCACGTGGAGAAAAACATTTCCAAAGTGACTCTCAAGATACTTGGCAATAAGTCCATGCAGTTCAGTCTGCTAGCCCACCCATCCTGGTTCAGTTAGGAAACACTGAGATACCAGCTTGCCACAGTATTCAAGAAGACTTCTCTACAGAGCATTTACATCTAAGACCCTCAAAAAGGCTGGCGGCCAAGCAGCTTTGAGGGGTATGGGAAAAAGAGGAGATGGAGATGAACTGGGTACCAGAGAGTTTTCTGTTCCCCAGAAGAGCCTGGTGTACTGTCTCTTTTGACTCCAGAAATTTTTCTTTCTTTTCTAGGCAGTGGGACAGGGACTGTGGTATCTGACCTCATTACTCTAGGCTTTTTCCATAAAATCTCTCAGAGTTTGCTTTACCTAGCATCACTCAAGGAGGGATTAAAAATGAGGGTCTAGTTTTTGTTTATTTTCAATTCATTTTCTACTTTATTAGCAGGGCCATGAGAGAGAAAGGTGAGGTGTTTTGAATGTTATAAAAATAAGGTTCCTGGGATCTTAATGTTCCTTTCAAAACCCCTAGGGCATGAAAACTTAAATCTAGTGGGCAAAGATGAGAAAAATTCTGGTTTGAATAAAAGCATGAAAGTGGAAATTTCTCTGTTCTCCACAGGTTCTGGCTGTACACGGATGGTGGAGGTAGGGGCTAGGAGAGGTGAGGGTAGGAGGCAGAGTTGGGGTGGGCGTTTAAGAGGTGGAGGCGAAGGGGATTTAGGTACCAACATAGCAGAGTGAACATTTTTAGGTCAGTGAACTTCACTATTTCACTATTGGAAAAAGAAGAGAGTAAAATTCCTAGAAGGCAGGGGCTGGTATATAAAATGATACTATATATTTTTGGTAGGTCTGTACAAGAAGTGGAATTAACCAAACTAAAAATCCAAACTAACTTATTAACCTTTAATAGGATTATTTATGTATTTCTCTCAAATATTATCATTTCCTAGATTTTATTATGTCATGTTATTGATCATTTAATTAGCTAACAGTGATGTCCAGAGAGGTGGAAACCATTTTGCTCAGGTGGGCAACTCAGAACTGTGTCATGTGCTGGGAGACAACTCTCCGTGTGTCTTCGAGTCCGTGAGCAGAGGCGCTGCCTTTGCTCCAGATCAGAGGCTGGCAAACTATGGCGCATAGGCCAAATCCAGCCTATGACCCAATTTTGCATGGCTCAAAAGCTAAGATTTTTTTTAAATTACATTTTAAAAGGGTTGTAAACATATGACAAAGAGAAAAGACAATATAGAATATGTGGGAGATGTGTAAGTGGCTGGCAAAACCTAAACTATTTACTATCCCACCTTTTACTGAAAAATTTGCCTCTGCTCCAGAGAATCCTTTCAAAGATATGTGAAGAGTAAACAGCCTTGGAAACTACATAGTGTCTTGCTCTGGAGCAAAGGGCAGGCATGCTTACTTAAAGATTAAATCTTAAAACATTTGGGTTTCCTAAGCTCAGGTTTCCTCTCTCGTAATGCAACTCCCTGTGTATGTAGGTATCACCGGGCTCTTTGTGAGCTGCCCTGTAGCTACTGGGTCTGGGGCGGTCAGCACAGAATCGACAGCCTGGCTTCCTTATCACCATGAGCAATAGCAGTGTTTGCGTCTGGCTCGGGGGTCCCTGTCTTCTGTCAGCACCCATGGACCTGTCTGTGGAAGGCTAACTAGTTGGCTTGCAAGTAGGGTAAACACTCAGACCCTCTAGCAAATCTTGTGAATTACTTGAAGAGTAATCTTGATTTCAGAAAGAAAATCCACATTAGATGTTCATGAGTAATTTAAATATAACTATAGATTGCATGCTCCATTAGAAATCTGAGAGGAAAAAATATAAAGAAGAGATAACAAGTATATTATAGGAATACGTCTCTAGATGTTTAAAGGTTACCTTGTATGATAAAGTTTTCTTAAATTTTTCACTGAAATAGAAAATAAAAGCAAATTAGTAATCATTTTAAATACCACATATTTAGAGTAGAAATAGTCTTGAAGGAACTAAGTTATAAACAAAAAGATATACTTTATCTGAAGAGTATGTAATGCTATCCTGAACTAAAAACTCTTGACAGTTTGCAATGTCTTTATAAAAAGGCAAAAATATACCGTCAGTATGTTATTAATTAAAAACATTTCTTTCAAAGATTGTTTACACTATCAGAGAAGCACAATCTTTTTTTTTCTCTTGCCCACATGAGTGCACACAGATTCAATCTGTTTTAAAATGTGGGTTTTATTGTTATTCAGGTGTGGAGGGTCCAAAAGATTAGGAGAGGACTGCCATTAAAACAATAGTTTGCTCTTCACCGTTTTGGAGAGAAGGGGCATGTCATGCCTTGTAGAGCCACATGGGGAAGTGCCAGGGAGTCAGGAGGAAGAGGGAAGGAGCCTTCACTGCAGACTCCCTGGGAAGGCATGCAAGGCCGGGTGCACAAGCTTAGGATTGGCTAGTGTGGGTAATGTCTCTGGGGGACAGGGGCTGTCCCTGGTTGTCTGGTATCTGGCCCTGGTTCTCCAATGACAAAGGAAGCACACATCAGTAAACCTACAGAGGTGCGATAAAGTGGGCAGATTTTAAATTGAGACTTTAAAATCAGATAAGTAAGACTGAAGGCTAAACAACTCAAATTAGCATTCTTAAGAATCTTTCTAGCACTAGACTGAAATTCCTTGGTGGGTTATAAAATATGCATTTTATCTAAGTAGATTTAGAATAAAATGAAATTTCAATTATTGAATAAGCATCAAGTTATATTTTATTTTTGGCTTCTCTATAGTTCCTTTGGTTTTTCTTTCAAATAGTTGTAAATTGTAGTAGAGAACAAAATGATGAAAGGCAAAGAATAAGAAGGCTATTATTTGTACTTTTAACTTTAAATTACTTAGATGGATGCTTTTAAGTATACATACTAATGACAAATAAATTACAAGGTTCCTAAAAAGTTATGATGCAAATGATGTCTTTTTTTTGATACATTATAGGATAGACTTTCTAAAACTAACACATTTAATCTATTCTATAGTTAAAATGATCAGCATGATTCTCAGTAACTATGTCTCAGAGAATGAAATGCCATAAACACCGAGAGAGTGGTCCCCCAACAAGCTGAGTTAAAGTGATAAGAATTAAAATGGCTGCTGAACTTGCAGATTAATCATCACCACCCATGGGCAGCACTTAAAATAACTGCTATTACTGTACCTAGCAACAGCTTATATTTATTTAGTGGTTAACTCTATGCTGTTTCCAAGTGCTTTACATATATATCATTCAATTCCCACAAAAACCTTGAGGTAATTTACTATTACAAGTCCCATCTTGTAGATGAGAAAATGTAGGCAAAAAAGAGTTTAAGTGAATTGCTGGAGGTGAGACAATGTGTCCAAGAATGAGGAGCCAATACGTGTCCCAGGTGAAATATGTCTAGGTCCTAAGCACTGAACTGCTATACCTACTGCCTCTCGTGGGTAATGATTTCCACTCAGAAGTACACAGAGAAGTGCTGGAACTGTTATACTTCTAGTCATCTGACTCCTAGATGGACTTGCTTCTAAATTTCAGCAGGAGCTGGACCCAGGAGAAAAATCAAGGACAGACATAGAGGAGATCCTCTCTTCTTCATCTAACTTATATCTAATACTTGCCCTTGTGGGAAGAGAAAATGAGCTCAAAACTGAAATCTCATTGCAACTTTATATCAAAAGAGTTTTGTGCATTGGTCTAATCCCCACATTGCTGCCTTAGGTAGAACACTTTCACCTTTTAGGAAAATTGAACTTGGCGGTATTCTGAATGAAACCATAACAGCAAGGGCAGGTGACAAAGGAAGCCCGTGTTTTGATGCAGAGCTCGATCACCATGTCAGTTGCCACTCCACAAGCATGCAGAGCCACCTGGAAAACAAAAACAGACCTCATCACTGAGTTCTTTCTGAACAGTGCTATTTTTGTGTCTTTCTAAAAGATAACTTTATATGAGGACTGACCCTCGAGAGGTTTCAAGTTACCATAATATTATTCCACCATACTTCTCATTTGGATACACCAGTGAACTAGTTAGCTATTCATATTAATTTAAAAAATTAAGCAAAGCTGAAAAATTACAAATGGAATAACAAAATTACAAATGCAAATGAAGCATAAGATTAATTTGGTGGAGAATCTGAAATGATGTTAAATATGGAAAATATAATATGTATGCATTTCTCAACTAGTGCTCTTGCTTTTATGAATTTAGTTCAGTTGTAGCATTGTTGCAAGAACACTAGACTGAAATCAGAATTTCTTCTAGTCTAGAACTCTAGTTAGCTATCTGAGACTGGGTCACTAAAAATTTAATTTTGGGGGCCTTAGTCACCTCAACTATAAACTATGGTTAACATGACTGATGCAAAGATAAAATAAAAATGTAACTGAAGACACTTTCACAAAAGCTGCATAAATATAATCTAATTAGTGCTTTGTAAAAATGTACTAAATCATTTACATAGCATATTTTCATATTAATGTTATAAGTTTATATCATTAAATAATTATTACATAAATTACTTTCAATGGTTTAATTAAATAAACAAATAAAATTAAAAACTGAAGTCATGACTGAGGCTTCCATAATTCATGAAAATAAAAATAATTCTAAAAATGATTTTAGGTAACAGATGTGCTGAGGCAAAGAAATATGGCTCAAATGAAAGAAGAGATGAAAACTGCAGAAAAAGAACTAAGTGACCAGGAGACAGATAACCTATCAGATGCAGAGTTCAAAACACTGGTAATCAGGATGCTCACAGAAATGGTTGAGTATGGTTGCAAAACAGAGGAAAAAAGTGAAGGCTATGAAAAGTAAAATAAAGGAAAATGTACAGGAAACCAACAGTGACAGAAAGGAAATCAGGACTTGAACCAATAGTTTGGAGCAGAAGGAATAAATAAACATTCAACCAGAAGAAAATGAAGAAACTAGAATTCAAAAAAATGAGGAGAGGCTTAGGAACCTCCAGGACAACTTTAAATATTCCAACATCTGAATCATAGGGGTGCCAGAAGGAGAAGAGGAAGAGCAAGAAATGGAAAACTTATTTGGAAAAATAATGAAGGAGAACTTCCCTAATCTGGTAAAGGAAATAGACTTCTAGGAAGTCCAGGAAGCTCAAAGAGTCCCAAAGAAGTTGGACACAAGAAGAAACACACCAAGGCACATCATAATTACACTACCCAAGATTAAAGATAAGGAGAGAATCTCAAAAACAGCAAGAGAAAAGGAGACAGTTACCTACAAAGGTGTTCCCATAAGACTATCAGCTGATTTCTTGAAAGAAACTTTACAGGCAAGAAGGGGCTGGAAAGAAGTATTCCAAGTCATGAAAGTCAAGGACCTACATCCAAGATTATCCCTATCCAGCAAAGCTATCATTTGGAATGGAAGGGCAGATAAAGTGCTTCCCAGAAAAGGTAAAGTTAAAGGAATTCATTATCCCCAAGCCCTTATTATATGAAATGTTAAAGAGACTTATCTAAGAAAAAGAAGATGATCAAAAATATGAGCAGTAAAATGACAACAAACTCACAACTGTCAACAACTGAACCTAAAAACCCAAAACTAAGCAAAAGGCTAGAATAGGAACCAAATCACAGAAATGGAGATCACGTGGAGGGTTATCAGTGGGAAGGGGGAGTATTGAGGATGGGGGAAAAGGTACAAAGAATAAGGAGCATAATTGGTAGACACAAAATAGACAGGGGAAGGTTAAGAATAGTATAGAAAATGGAAAAGCCAAAGAACTTATATGTAGGACCCATGGACATGAACTAAGGGGATGGGGGATGCTGGAGGGAGGGAGTTGCTGGGCAGAGGGATGATAAAGGTGAGGAAAAAATGGGACTGTAATAATAGCATAATCAATGAAATATACTTTAAAAAAGTAAAAAATAATTTTAAAGTGTTTTCAAAGCAAATTCATTAAATGTATCTATACTATATGACAAAATAAAGTAGACTATTTTTGAAACTATTGGATAAACAAAATATAGGAGTATATGAAAGAAAATCAGATGTAGGAATCCTGAAAGATGAAACAGTTTCTCAAAAAAAAAAAGCTCACATTTCCAGTTTATTCTGTGTAGAAGCAAATTGTATTACATTATAAATGTCCTTTCTAGGGAGAACTCTCTCAGCTTTAGGGTAGGCAAGAGCATTTAGGGTGGAGAGAAGATTTTCTGGAAATTTCTGAATGTGAAATAGTAAAAGCCAGATTGCCCTTTGGAACTGGAAAACCAAAAACAATGCTGTATTGGGAAGAGAAAAGCAAGACCTCTGCTCTCAGTCCTGTTCCTGAATCCTCTCTTCCTTCTAAGCTTACATCAGCTACATAGGAATCAATAATCCCTGCGATTTCTGTCAACCCACAGTTTTTTGTTTCATTCTGAAAGTTGAGCCTGGAAAGCCTGCTGTCCAGGGAAGGCAACAACAACTACAGTGTGGCTGAGAGAATACAAAATATTGATTTCTCATCTGGCCCTCTTATTTGATAAGCTTTGCAGAGGAAAAAATAAGGGTAGTTTCTTGAGTAGTTGGAGAAAATCTGGTAGTAAAAATTATAAATGTGTTTTTCTCTGGAGGGAGAGAAAAGAGAACCAACACTCACTGAATGCCCTTTCTGTACTGGTGCTATGCTGAGTGATTGCATGCAAATCTTTCTATGTCTCTTTCTATGCTAACAACAGCCCTGAAAGATTTTATTATCTCCATTTCAGAAGTGAGGAAACTAGGGGTCTGAGGAATTAAGCAAGTACCCACAACAAAGAAGTACTTGAGAAGCAGGATCCTCACCATAGGCATTAATTACAGCAGGCTGCTTCCCCACCCAACCCTCCTAAGGCTCTTACAGAAAAGTTTAGACAATTTACTTTATTTTCTTTTCATTATATTTTATTGATTATGCTATTTGAGTTTCCCCAATTTTCCCTCTTTTTCCCCACTCCACCGAGCACTCCCACTCCCTTAAGCAATCCCCACACCATTGTTCATGCCCATGGGTCATGTGTATAAGTTCTTTGGTTACTCCATTTCCTATACTGTACTTTACATCTCCATGGCTACTCTATAACTACCTATTTGGACTTCTTAATCACGTCTCCTCTTCACTCATTCCCCCACAACCACCTCCTTTTTGGCAATCATCAAAACACTCTCCATACCCATAATTTTGTCTCAGTTCTTGTTTGCTTAGTTTCTTTTCTTTTTTAGATTCAATTGTTGATAGATATGTATCTATTGCCATTTTATAGTTCATAGATTTGATCTTTTTCTTAACTTATAACATTAACATTTCATATAATATAATATTTATGAAATTCTCTTTAACATTTCATATAACAATGATTTGATGATGATGAACTCCTTTAGTGTTTTATTGTTTGGGAAGCTCTTTTTTCTATCCTTTGATTCTAAATGATAGCTTTGCTGGGTACAGCAATCTTGGCTGTAAATCCTTGCTTTTCATGACTTTGAATATTTCTTGCCAGCACCTCCTGGTGTGCAAATTTTCTTTTGAGAAATCAGCTTACAGTGTATGGGAACTCTGCTGTGGGTAACTAACTGCTTTTCATCTGCTACTTTTAAGATTCTCTCTTTATAATTAAGACACTACAAAGAAAGAAAATTAGAGGCCAATATCCCTGATGAATATAGATGCTAAAATCCTCAATAAAATATTAGCAAACTGAATACAGTGATGCATGAAAAAGGTCATACACCATGATAAAGTGGGGTTTATTCCAGGAATGCAAGTTTGGTATAACATTTGCAAATCAAAAAATATGATCCACCACATAAACAAAATGAAGGATAAACACCACATGATCGTATCAGTAGATGCATAAAAAGCATTTGATAAAATCCAGCACCATTTTATGATCAAAACTGTCAGCAAAGTGGGAATAGCAGGAACATACCTAAACATAAAAAAGGCCATATATGACAAACCCACTGCCAGCATCATACTCAATGGACAAAAACTACAAGTGTTTCCCTTATGATTGGGAACAAAACAGAGATGTTTGCTTTTAACATTTTCATTCAACATTGTATTGGAAATTCTAGCCACAGCAATCAGACAAGAGGAAGAAATAAAAAACATCCAAATTGGAAAGGGAGAAGTAAAACTATCTTTATTTGCATAAGACATGATACTGTACATAGAGAAACCCAAAGATTTCACTAAGAAACTACTTAAACTGACAAATGAATTCAGCAAAGTAGCAGGACACACAATTAATATCCAGAAATCAGTTGCATTTTTATAAGCCAATAATAAACTAACAGAAAAAGAAACTAAGAAAACAATCCCATTCATAATTGCTTCAAAAGTAATTAAATTCCAAGAAATAAAATAAACCAAGAATTAAAACACCCATACTTGGAAAATATAAGACACTGAAGAAAGAAACTGAAGAAGATATAAATAAGTGGAAGCACACACTGTGTTCATGTATAGGAAGAATTAGCATCATAAAAATGTCCACATTACCCACAGAAATCTATAGATTCAATGTAATTTCTATCAAGATTCCAATGCCATATCTCACAGAACTAGAACAAATATTTCAAGAACATATATGAAACCACAAAAGGCCCTGCATAGCAACAGTGGTCCTAGAAAGAAGAACAAAGTTGGAGGAATCACACTACCTAATACCAAACTATAATGCAGCCATAGTAATCAAAACAGCCTGGTATTGGCATAAAAACAGACACATAGATGAATGAAACAGAATAGAGAGTCCAGTAATAAACCCACAACTTTATAGTCAATTAATATTCAATAGAGGAAGCAAGCACATACAATGGGCTAAAGATAGTTTATTCAATAAATGATGGGGGGAAACTGGACAGATGTGAAGAAAAATGAAACTAGACCACCTTCTTACACCACACACAATAATAAATTCAAAATGGATCAAAGACTTAAATGTTAGAACTGAAACCATAAAAACTCTTAAAGAAAACATCGACAGCAAAATCTCAGACTTTGCTCATAGAAATTTTTTATTGGCTATATCTCCCCCAGCAAGGGAAACAAAAGAAAAAAAATAAACAAATGGGACTATATCATTCCAAAAAGTTTTTGCACAGCAAAGGAAAACATCAACAAAATAAAAAGACAACTTGCAGAATAGAACATATTCCCTGATACATCTAATAGGGGGTTAAGATCCAAAATTATAAAGTACTTAGAAAATTCAACACCAAAAAGAAACCCAATTAAGAAATTGGCAAAAAATCTGAATCGACACTTCTCCAAAGAGGATATACAGATGATCAACAGACATATTAAACAAAGTTCAACATCACTAGTCATCAAGGAAATGCAAATTTAAACCATAATGAGATAGTTATAGTTATTTAAACCATAACTATTTCACACTTGTCTGAATGGCTATCATCAATAAATCAATAAACAAGTGCTGGCGAGGATGTGCAGAAAGGGAAGTCCTATTGAAGTGTTAGTGGGAATGCAGACTGGTGCAGCCACTGTGGGAAGCAGTATGGAGATACCTTCAAAAATTAAAAATGGATCTGCCTTTTGACCCAGCAATCCCACTTATGGGAATATATCCAAAGGAACGCAAAGCACTAATTCAAAAAAACAAAAGCTCTCCAATGTTCATTGCGCATTATTTATAATTGCCAGGATATGGAAGTACCCCAACTGTCCATCGGTAGATGAGTGGATAAAACAACTACGGACATTTACATAATGGAATTCTACTCAGCTGTAAAATAGGAGAAAATTTTACCCTTTGTGATGGTATGGATGGACCTAGACAACTTTATGCTAAGTGAAATAAGCCAGTCAGAGAAAGACAAATACCATATGATTTCACTCATATGTGGAATCTAATGAACAAACTGAACTAAGAAGCAAAACAGAGAGAGACTCATAGATGGGGAACAGATGAGAGGTAGTGGGGAGGGTTTCAGGGGTGGAGGGATTGTGCAAAAGGAAAAAGGACTAATGGACCTAGATAACAGTGTGGGGATTGTGCAGGGAGTGGGGTATAAGGGACTAAATGGTAATGGAAAAATACAATAAAGATTAATTCAAAAGAAAAAAAGATTCTCCCTTTATCTTTGACCTTTGGCATTTTAATTATGAGGAGTTTGTAGTCAGCCTCTTTGCGCCCCTCTTGTTTGGGACTCTCTGTGCTTCCTGGACTTGTATGTCTATTTCCTTCACCAAATTAGAGAAGTTTTCTTTCACTATTTTTCAAATAGATTTGCAATTTCTTGCTCTTTCTCTTCTCCTTCTAGAACCGCTATGATGTAAATGTTGGACCTCTTGAAGTTGTCCTAGAGGCTGCTTACACTGTCCTTGTTGTTTTTGGATTTTTTCCTCCTGTTATTCTGATTGGTTGCTTTTTGCTTCCTTATGTTCCAAATCATTGATTTGATTACAAGCTTCATCTACTCTATGGTTGTTTCCCTGTAAATTGTTCTTTATTTAAATTAGTGTATCCTTCATTTATGACTGGATCTTTTTTATGCTGTTGAGGCCCTCACTAAGTTCCTTGAACATCCTTATAGCCAGTGTTTTGAACTCTGCATCTGATAGATTGCTTATGTCCATTTAGTTTAGTTCCTTTTCTGGAGTTTTGGGCCATCTTTCTTTGTCTCATTTTGGCAGGCTCCCTGTGTTTGTTTCTATTTATTAGGTAGAGCTGTTGTGACTTCCCTTCATCATAGCATGGCCTAATGTAGTAGGTGTTCTCTAGAGTACAGTGGCTTAGCCATTCCTATCACCCAAGCTGAGTACTTGGGGTGTGCCCTTTGTGTGGGCTCAGTACACCCTCCTCTTGTAGGTGAGACTTGATTGCTGTTAGGAGGTCAATGGGATGGGTTTACCTAGGCTGGTCTGCAAGGACTGCAAGGACTGGCTGTGATCACTGACCACCAAACTCTACCCTCCATGGAGAATCAGCTATGCAGGGAAGGGTGGTGGTGCTCTGATGTGGTCTTTAGCTTTCCACTAGCTGCACAGGCTCTGGGGTTTCCTGGGTGATAAACCCAAGTTCAGCCCCCACCTGTGTTCCATCTGGGTCTACCCTGCATGGGCTATAAAGCAATCTGAGATGGATCCTACTTGTGCTGGTCTTGGAGATTACCAGGTAGAGCCAAGCTGTGAATCAAGGCTGACTGCTTCTAGTGCCTGGCCTGCGGCCACTTAACAAGAGGTATGGGGGCTGAGGCTCACTGAGGCCAGCTGTTGCTTATTTGATATGAGTTAGGAAGTTGTGAAGCATGAGCCAGGACCATCCATTCATATGGAAAAGTTTCAGTTAATAGCTTGGTTGGCCTATAAGTTGGGTGGGATGGAGTCTCATGGGATCCCCAGAGCAGGGTCATAGTATTAGCCAGGTTGATAGTGTCTCAGATAGGCACCAACCTGCTGGCTATGTGGCTCTGTGGAGTGAAGGAAGGGGAAATAGCCTTTGCCTACCTTTCTGTCTGGGAGAAAACTGTCCCCTAGTTCTTGCTTTGATGCCAGACACTTCAGTTCCTCTCTGAATGCCACTGGTGCCTTTCAAGCTGCTACCCCAGTGCTGGAGCTCAGAGGATGTGTCTGAGTAGGTGAGTCTGTGTGTGGGTTTTTTAGGAGAACTGCTTGGGGCTCCAGATGTTTCTTCCACTTACTTGATTCCCCTGATTTTTGCAGCCAGAAGTTATAGAGACTTATCTTCCTGGCACTGGAACCCTGGGTTGGGGGTCTGGTGTGGGACTTGAACTCATTTCTCCTAAGATATCCTCCAGAATTTTTATCCACCACACATGGATGTGGGACCAGCCTGTTCCATGTCTATGCCTCTCCTACCAGTGTGGATGGATGTGGTTTCTTTAATTCTGTAGTTGTCAGAATTCCATCCCCACAATTTCTGATGGTTCTGAGTGATGGTTGTTCTATAGTTTAGTTGTAATTTTGATGTGGTTGTGTGAGGAGGTGCGCCGTGTTTGCCTCTGATGCCATCTTGACTAGAATTCCAACAATTTACTTTTCTATATCTGTCTTTACTTATGCTCACATTACCATTGCTATATGCAAAAGAGTGAGTTTATTTCCCTCATTTAAACAAAACATCTAAATCTAGGCATTATTTACATGATGGGTTTTGGGTCTGAAAGATTTTTTTATTGTTGTTCAAGTACATTTGTCTCCATCTTTCCCCCAGTGCTCCTCCCTGCCCCACCCATCCCCACCTCCCAACCTCGAGCCTACACCCCTTTGGCTTCTAAAAGATCTTATTGCATCACATGCAATAAGAATTGTTATCAATTCTTATCGTTATCCTAATTTCCATTGTTATCAAATGCAGGTCAGAAATAACAGGCAAATAATGAAGAGATATTGATCAATGAAACTATGTTGACATGGAGATTTAACATACAACAAAGGTGGTGCTTCCCACCACTAGGGAAAACATGGATGTTTAAAAAAAAGGTGTTGGGTTAACCTGATAGGGATGTAAAAAATAAAATTAGATCCTTTCTTTTCACTACACATAATAAATTTCAAATGGATTAGAGGTTTAAAATTAAAAAACAAAGACATAAGTGAATTCCTCCATAACTTAGGGGAATGGGAAATACTTTCCTAACTATGTCTGAAAATCCACATACAATAAGGGGGAAGGTTAATAAATTTGACAAAACTAAAAAAAAATTTTAAACCCTTTAAAATGGCAAAACTCCACGAAAACTACATGTAAAAACCCAAAGAACAAAGTGAGAAAAAGATTTGTGATTTACAGCATAAATAGGGTTAATATCTCTAATGTATAACAAGCTGCTAACAATGGAGAAGAAGCCCAATAATCTGACAGAAAAGTGGGCAAGGAGTTTGGACAGCTCCCAAACAAAAATATACATATAGGCCTAAAAGCAAAATCCTGTAATACCCCTCAAATTAAGAGACATAAGTATTTAGACTACATTAAGATATTACTTATCACCTATTAAAATAATAAAAATCCTAAAAATTGATGCCAGTGTATGCGTCAGGCTGTGGGGAAACAAAAATGTCCCATCCCTATGGAGGAGGGTTTTGGTAATATTCAGCAATATTACACATGTAATTTGCGATCTCACTTCCAAAAATGTATTCAAGGGACACACTGGCAAAAATGTAAAGAAGATTTATTCATTGAGGCAACATTTAAAATAACAACAAAATGGAAACTAGGCAATTTTCTACGTATAAGAGGGCTGATGAATAAACATAATAAAGTACTCTGTAGCTCTAAACAGAGCTGAGGAATATCTTTATACGTGGCTGTGGAAGATATTATTAAATGAAAAACAATGTTAAAAAACTCTCAACTACTTTCAGTAATCATAGTGCTTTTTTTAGAACTGTAATATATTGTGAGCTAAAACAAGAAATATGCTGATGTCATTAGAAAATAGATGTTTTTTAGCATAAGAGAAATAAGAGATATATAATAAATGAATGAGTCTAAGTTCAAATTCCATTATCCTGAATTTACATTGGCAGTATCAGTATGAACCTATGATGATTTTGTTAAAAAAAAAGTATTGCTTGGCTGAAACCACTGAGAACCCTAGAAATAAAGACCAAACCAGTAGCAATGACCATTCCTAGTACTTAGATTGTGGTAATTATTTTCCTTTCAAAGAATTTAGAGCTCCACAGAGAAACAGCTGATGAGGCAGGAAATACACAAGACGAGCTGGAACAGCTTGTTACGGGGAAAGCATGGATGCTTTCAGTACCATGGAAGCCTCATCAAAAAGACTCAGGAGCCAACTCCAACAGGCTCCCACTGAACAAAGATGGGGATATTTGAGCATCAATGACAATGGATTGAAATATTTCAAATATTAAACTGATGAGTCAATAATCAAACTGAAAAATACTAACTGGTTACTTTTGGTAGATAACCAACTCACTTTGAAAACTGGAAAATATAAGAAAAGAAACAAGTTTTATCTAGCATTTCCTATGTGAACTACATCTCAGTGTAACCACATAGTTGATAAAGAAAAGTAAATTAAGGCAGAATGACACAAGTAGAAGAATATCATCATTTCATAACTCTTACTGATGATAGAGCTAGGGGCAATGGTCAGGAATGCTGCTAATGTCACGAGGGCCAGCCAGAGGTCAGTGCCTGCACAAAAACACACCACCACCTTGGATGTCATCTTACCCAAAGGCGAACCTGATCAGATTATGCCACTACACTCAAGATTGAACTACCAATTCCTGGGAGATATAGGGAACAAGTTCACGTGATACAACACCAGGGGGAAGCTATCAGCAAAACCCACACTTTGGAAAACTCAAAAGGAGAAATGGCATGGTTATGTAAGCAAGTAAACTGCAAGGAAAAAAAGAGATGGTGATGATGGGGTAGACAGAATAGTTACTGGAAGGTGTTCACATTCTAGTATTTAGAACCCATCAACATGGCAAAAAAGGATTTTTTTTTCAGATGTAAGTAAGATTAAGCACCTTAAAACAGCAAGATTATTCTGGATTACATAGGTGGGCTCAATCTAATCACAAGAGGCCTTAAAATAGAGAACTTTCTCAGGCAGGAAGCAGGAGAGATGAGACTGAAGGAAAAGCCAGAGAGGAGGACCCCATGCCCCACTGCTGGCTTTCTGGGTGAGGAGGTTGGAGCCAGGGAACATGGACAGCTCTATAGTAGCTGACAACAGTTCCGGCTGAGCCAGCAAGGGAGCAGGGACCTCAGTCCTACAACCGCTTGGAACTGAGTAACCTGAATGATCCTGGAAGTGGATTCTCCCACCAGGAAAAAGGCAAACCAAGCCAATGCCTGACTTTGACCTAATGCTACCTGGAACAGAGAGACTAATTGAGCCCACCTTGATTTCTAACCTATAGGACTGAGATAATTAACTTGTGTTATCATAAGCCACCAGATTTGTTGTCATTTGTTACAACAGAACTAGAAACCTAATGCAGATGAATACCTATCAATTTGAAGCCTTAAGATTCACATTAACCATTTAAATTTTTGTATCTTATTGTAATTCTTACTAAAAGAAATATGCTGTAAAAAATAATCAAACACCTGGTGTAGAGAATTTCTGCAGGAATGTGGAGTTGAGTGATTTTGTTGAGGAATTGGTTAGTTTTTCTTCTTAATCACAAAGGTCTATAATTACTGCTTTATTTCTAGAAACTGCACAACTCATTCATTCATCATCCATTTATTCAACAATCACTGGGCATTTTCTGTGTATCAATATCATGGTAGTGGCTGGGAATACAAAAGTGAAAAATATGGTTCTTTTTCTATGCTCTATTAATAGTAACAACTGAATCCAAATATTTAATACATTAATTAACTCAATGTGGCAATTGTTTAAGTTTAAAAGAAACTCATGAAGTTATTTCATGTGTCTAATGTGTGGGACTCACTGGGGATATAAAGAAGCGTGAAACACTGCACACCACTCAACTTTTTGTTTCAACTTTTTGTTTCTGTGTGTATGACCACCTTAGATACCTCATATTGGTGGAATCATACAATATTTGTCTTTTTGTGACTGGCTTATTTCACTTAGCATAATGTCTCCAAGTTTCATTCATGTTACAGCATATGATAGGATTTCCTTCTTTTAAAAGGCTGAATAATATTCCATTGTCCCTACATATGTATACTGCACTTGGCTTATCCATTCATCTGTCCATGGACACTGGGTTGTTCCCACCTCTTGGCTAATGCGAATAGTGCTGCTATGAGCGTGAGTGTGCAAATATCTATTTTAAGATGAGGAAATTGAGGTCCAGAGAGGTTAAGTAACTTGTTTCTCCTTATACAACAAATTAAGGATCCTAACTCAGTTTGGGGCCTCTATCCTAAATACTCTACAAATACATTTCCAGTCATTTTATTCCTTTTATTGGCCCAACTAAATATCTTTGGAAATTAGAGCACCATAGGGAATGACCATGCATTCAGGATTTGTTAGATGTCAAAATCTTTAACATAGATTTTTTTCTTGACTTCATCATTTAATTTTCCCCTTTAATTTAATACTGTAAGTAGCTCTTATCATCTTCATTTGCATTAAGATGTCCAAGATCACCTAGCCAGCAAGCATTCCAGATGATTTCTGAATCTAAGTCTGATTCAAAAGCTCACACTCTTTCCATTATATCATGAATGCTATGCCTTTCAACCAGCATCTTTGGAGATGGAAGGAAATCTTACAGACCATCTTTTTTAAATTAAGGGTTTCTCTTAGGATCACCATTGCCTTATGAGAAAAAGAAATGAAATACATGCTGGTCACACATAAAGAAAGTGACAAAGGAATGAAGATAAATATATTGTTTTCTTCTTAAAACATTCTAATCCACAGTACTCTATGAAATCTAATTTCTAAACTACATTTATTTATTTCTATATTTTTAAATTATTTACTTATTTTTAATCCTCACCTGAGGACATGCTTTTATTGATTTTAGAGAGACAAAGGTGGGGGGAAAGGGAAGAGGAGGAGAGAGAAAGAGAGAGAAACATTGACTGGCCACCTCCCATGTGTGTTGTGACCAGGGATCGAGCCCAGAACCTAGGTATGTGCCATAACTGGGAATCGAACTCACACCATTTTGATGTACCTGATGATGCTCCAATCAACTGAGCCACCTGGCCAGGCTCTAACTATTTTTCAAGCATCTGACCCAGAGAATTTGTAACATGATACACATATGATAGATCGATTTATTAATATAATACATACCACATAGATTTGACAACTGTAGAAAGAACATGAAAACATCAACTATGAGTATGTAATGAAAGCTAATGTGCTAGAGGAAAACTCAGTTAACCAATCTTTAGCTGACATCATAGCAAATGAGTGCTTCTCTAGCTGACTCAAGGAATTCAGAACTATGGTCTCAACAAGTTTCTTAATATCTACCTCTTTCTCTGTATGTACATCAAATTTAATACAAGATAAAAATTGAGGCTGTAAACTTATTGATTGGCCAAGGTCATGCATATTGCAAAGTAAATGTATTTTCTATCCAGATATATGCTGCAGAATTCATGGTCTACAAATTAAGGGCCTTTCCCTTACATTTTCTTCAATTAGTCTGTACATCATAAAGGTTCTAGATACAATACTTATCCATTATGTAAATTAGCAAAATAAAACTGAACAGCCAAAAAACTCCAACCCACACCTTTGCCATATGTAGTAGTAAATAAATAATACTAATTATGAATTTTATTAATGAATATTCATTAATATATTTCAACATAATATATTAATAAATGATATTTATTAATAACTAATAAATGTTGATTAAACATGTGCTAATTTTAATATAAGGTAAATTTTTAAATATAATAAACCTATACTTTAGTCATACCCCAAAACTAAGCTTGTGTTAGATGTACTTATGACTCTAATTTTCTTTGAGATTCATTTAATATTTATTATCCTTTTTGTAGCCCTAAGCATGCACATAGGTGTTATTATTCCCCATTTTACAAAATGGCTAAGTGGCTGGTCCAAGGTCACAAGTGATGAAGCCAAGATTTAGACTCAGTCTGTCTGACACCAAGCTTTATTCTAGTTCTTTATGTTCCCATTCACTCCTTTTTTAGATGTGGGGAGTGCACAGAAAGTCACTGGTGGGCTTTAGTGCCAACTCGCATAGTAACTAGCTATGCTCCCGTTCCCCTCCTGGAGCCTCGATTCCTCCATCTGCAAAACGAGAAGGTTGAACTGAGTGAGCTCCCAGTCCTCCCCAGTCCAATCCTGCTCTGAGCCTTTTCTTCTCAAAGAGAGGTTCTTAACCAGATGTTTTAGACAAAAACAAGCTTGGTCCCAACTGTGCACTCATGTTTCCCATCTTTAAAAACTTCCATGTGATTATACTATAGGTAATTGGCTTTAAAATGCAAATAATGTTAAAAGGCATGTGACTACAAAAGGTCTCTTGCTCTATATACACTCTTCTATCCCTAAAAGAAAATCTGTTGACCAAAGCTAATGCTTTTCAACTCATTAGTTTTATTTTTTTAAGTCCATCTGTTTTTCTATATCATAAACGCATACTGCTTTCTCTTGACTTATAAATATTAGACATTATCTATTGATTTCCTGTTATGGGAGATTAGGACTCTTTTTGCACATTTAAACACCACTTTTCCTTTTTCTCATTCTCTCACTATTATCATCCTCAATTTTTAGTTGTGTTCATGTACTGTTTTTATTATTATTGCTTTGTATATACTGTTCACTGCTGAGTTAAGTGTGCTGTACATTTTTTAAAAAACATCCAAGACTTTCCCTATCCCTCTTACATTGGCTACCACTTATTCTTTTTTCTTATTTACTCTCTTGTTTTATGAGGCAAATCTTCTAGTAGTTTCTTGATACACACTTTCTTGAGACCTGGAAATTTTATTACTTTCATACATGATTGACAGCTTAATTAGGTAGAGAATTTTAGACTGAAAAATTTCCTTTAGAATTTTAAAGTGTTTGCCTCATTGTCCTCCATGTTGTTCTTGAGAAGTGTGATGGCATGTTGACTGCAATTTTTTGAATATGGCCTTTTCTCCCCCTGTCTGGAAACTGTTAGGAACTACTTTTCACCCTTGGTGTTCTGAAGTTTCACAACAGTGTGCCATGGTTTGAGTGATTTTTCAAGTGAGATTTTCAATCAAAAGAAACACATTATTTTTGATACATTATCTTCTTTTAGTTCTTTGATATTTCCTCCCCACCATCTTATCCGTTTCTTCTTTTTGGTTCTTCTATTGCTGAAGCATTGGACTTTGTGAACTGAATCTCTATTTTTTAAAAAATAATAACTTCTTGCTCTTTCTCGGTGCTGCCAAGGTGGCAGCCATCTCCTACTTGGCACCATGGCTGCTGTCAGACCCCCCGTGAAACCCAAGATTGTCACAAAGAGGATCAAGAAGTTCATCTGACAGCAGTCAGATCGATATGTTAAAATTAGGCAGAACTGGCGGAACCCAGAGGCATTGGCAATAGGGTGTGCAGAAGATTCAGGGGCCAGATTGTTATGCTCAGCATTGGTTATGGGAGCAACAAGAAAACAAAGCACATGCTGCCCAGTGGATTCCAGAAATTCCTGGTCCACAGTGTCAAGGAGATTGAAGTGCTGTTGATGTGCAATAAACTTCACTGTATAGAGATTGCTCACATCTCCTCAAAGAACCACAAACTCAATGTGGAAAGAGCGGCCCAGCTGCCCATCAGAGTCACTAATCCCAATGCCAGGCTGAGCAGTGAAGAAAAGGAATAGACTGATTGTGTACACATTGTATCTGTGTTAATGAAACCACAAAATTCTGGAAAAAAAACACCCTTCTTTCCAGTTCCTATTTCTTTGTCTTTCTTTGTTTTTTGTTCTATTTTTTCAGATAATGTTCTACATTTCATTTTTTAGATTTCTACATTTTTATTTAGATACATATATTCATATTTTTAATTTCCAAGAAGTTCTCTGATAGTTCTCTTCATTTTTTATTCAACCCTTATTTCATCAATGCATTATCTTTTCTGATCTCTCCCTGAATCAGAAGATCCTTTTTCATGTTTGTTGCTTTGGTTTCTATCTTCCAGTTTGGAAGTTTTCCACATTTGACATTCTTTGGCTTTCAATTCATATTAAAGAGCAAATCACTAAAAGTTGATTGGAAGTTCTGAATGAAAGGCTTGAAGACTAGAGGGCTTCACTAGTGTTTGATGAGGTGACCAGCTGGTTTCCGTTTCAACTACAACTATGTCATCTGGACTTCTTTTCTCTGGGAACAGTTCTCATTCTGCAGAGGAGGATCTTTTAATCCCTTTGATTAAGGAGATGATTCTAGCTTCTGAAGTTCTGGAATTAAGAGCAAATGGCAGCATGGGGAGGGAGAAGTTTTCCACCGTTTGGTATGCAGATTCTCACGTAGTTCTTGTTCAGTGTGGTGCACCCCCTCGCCCTCCTTCGTGCCTCAGATCCCCGCACTGGGAGCGGCTCTGATTCCGTGTCTTCATAGAACACACTCCCCGGTTCCGCGGGAGTCGGGGACAAATAGTTACTTGCCCACACAAGATAGGGATGAGAATCTGGATCCCTAAATCTTTTTAATTAAACGTGATTTCAGCCCCTCTTTATCCCCTTTCTCTGAGGTTTCTGTTATCCTGAATTCGTGAAATTTTCTGGGATTCTGTGAGAGCAAAGTGACTTCCTGATAGCCTCTTGCCAATCCCTCTCCCCATGTATTTCAGTTTGATCTTCCCCTTCTTTATGTAATAAGTTATCATTTTTCTCCCATCTGCTTTCTGCCTCCAGATATTGTGGTTCAAGTAACAGAATGTTGAATGTAATTTCATGAATGACAGAGAACAATTTTTCTGGTTCTTGTTATTTAGGGTCATGATCTTTCTTGGGGAGAAGGGGGTTGAAATGTCTCTATCTGCCCTCTTTACCTGGAAGTCCTCCATCTGCCTTAATGATTTTTTCTAAATCATGTTTGCAGAATATATAATTTCTCAAGCTCCTTATCTTTTAAAAAGGATTATATAAATTACCCATCAAAAGGATTACTTAATTACACTCTATAATTGCATTGGCATCTTCTAATTGTACACTAACATACATAAATAGAAATGAGCTTGTAATTAAGCACTCAGCCTTGATAAATCATAATCATATTAAAATTTATATGGGTAAAACAGAAAAAATTAAATACTGATAACTTGAACATAAACTGTTCTGTGATATATACATATACACACACACATGTCTCAGATCTGATACATATTTATGTGGGTATGTGTGTGTGTATATATATGTGTGTGTATATATATATTATATATATATTCTTTTTCTTTTCTCTTTTTTTAATCCTTACCCAAGAACACGCTTATTGATTTTAGAGTGGGCAAGGGAGAGACAGAGAGGGAGAAATTGCAATGTGAGAGAGAAACATTGATTGGTTGCCTCTTGTATGCTCCCTGATCATGTACACAAACTGCAATCTAGGCATGTGCTATGAGCAGGAATCGAACCTGTGACCTTTCACTTTACAGGCCAATGCTCCAACCAACCAAGCTACACCAGCCAGGGCAAGTTCTTTATATATATATATAGTCAAATAAAAAAATATTCACCCTACTATGAAAATCAATACATTATTACCTGATTGAGGTGACTATTTTAATTTAATTTATTTTATTTTTGAATAACATTTATTTTTAAAAGTTAATAAGTGCATATAATAGGAAACTGAAAAGCACAAGAAGCAAAGAACAAAGTCATCCATAACCACAAGCAGTTTACAGTCTGACATGTCCTCAGTCTCCTGTGTATCTGCACAACTAAGCTTCCATTTTTGTGCAATTAAGATGGTAAAGTTATGAATCATGCTTTTTCACACAATGGGGATATTTACCATTTTAAAGTCTCAAAACTATTTGAGTATGACTGCTTTTATTGCTGGAATTATTCAACTAAAACATTTTGGACAGCAGGTTGCTTAGCACTGACAGTTTTAGTTTTTTAATGCAAAGCATATTTTTCATAGTAATGGCCTTTTCTATAATATTGTTTGACAACAATGTCTGTGTAATATTGAGAGCAGAAGCATTGATACACATTGTAAATTAGGTCTTAAAAGTATAACCCAGTAAAGTAAGTTTTCACAATAATGAGGATTATTTATCCCATGCTAGCCAAGAAGGCAATAATAAACCTCTTTTTAAAAAATAGCCTTAAAAAGTCTACTTTTTAAAAGTCTCTCAACTCTCCACTACTCTGGCCACCATCAGTTTGTTTTATGTATTTGTGAACCTCTTTCTGTTTTATTTGTTCATTTATTTTGTTTGTTTAGATTCCACATGTAAGTAAGATCATACGGTATTTGTTTTCCTCTGTCTGACGGATTTTACTTAGCATACCCTCTAGTTCCAACTGTGTTGTAAAAAATGGCAAGATTTCACCCTGATTTATGGCTGAATAATACTTTGTTGTATGTACATACCAAATCTTTATCATTTCATCAATTGACAGGTTGCTTCCATATCTTGGCTATTGTAAATAATGCTTCAAATTATTTTTGAAGTGCATATATCTTTTCAAATTAACGTTGTGGATTTCTTCAAATAATTACCCAGAAATAGGATTGCTGGATTGTATGGTAGTTGTATTTTCAATTTTTTGAGGAATCTGCATACTGTTTTCCACAGTGGTTGTACCAATTTACATTCTCAGCAGCAGTGCATGAAAGTTACCTTTTCTCCACAACCTCACCAACATGTATTGTTTGTTACCTTTTTTTTTATAACAGCCTGCTGGAAAGAAGTGAGGTGACATCTCACTGTGGTTTTAATTTGAATTCCCTGATTAGTGATGTTGAGCGTCTTTTCATATGCCTATTGGCCATCTGTATGTTTTCTTTGGAGAAATGTCTTCTCAGGTTCTCTGCCCATTTTTGATTGGATTGTTTATTTTTGGATATTCACTTGTAGAGGTCTTTATATATTTTAGATATTAACCCATTCTGACATAGCTTTTGTAAATATTTTCTCCCATCCAGTATGTTGCCCCCTTTTTTTTTTTTTGACGATTTCTTTCACTGTGCAAAAAACTTTCTTGTTTGATGTCCCATTTATTTTTATTTTGTTTCCCTTGCCTGAAAAGACAGATAAAAAAAATATTGCTAAGGCCAACATCAAAGAGTTTACTACATAATTTTCTTCTAAGATTTTAAGATTTCAGGTCTTACATTTAAATTTTTAATCCATTATGAGTTTATTTTTATATACTGTATAAGAAAGCGGTCCAGTTTCATCATTTTGTCTGTAGTCATCCAGTTTCCCAACACCATTTATAAAAGACTGTCTTTTCCCCATTTATATTCTTGATTCCTTTGTCATGGATTAATTGACCATACAAGCAGGATTTATATCTGGGCTCTCTATGCTCTTTCACTGATTTATGTATCTGTTTTTGTGCCAGTATCATGCTGTTTTATTATTATTGATATATAGTATAGTTTGACATCAGAAAGCATGATGCCTCCAGCTTTGTTCTTCTTTCTCAAGATAGCTTGGGCTATTTAGAGTCTTTTGTGGTTCCACAAAAATTTTAAGGTTGTTTGTTCTAGTTCTGTAAGAACTGTCATCATTATTTTGATAAGGATTACATTGAATTCATAGCTTGTTTTATAGTGTGGACATTTTAAAAATATTAATTCTTCTACTACATGGGCACAGGGTATATTTTTCCATTTATATGTGTTGTCTTTAATTTCTTTAGTGTCATATTTTTCAGAGTAAAAGTCTTTCACATCCTTGGTTAAATTTATTCCCAGATTTTATCCTTTTTGATGCTTATTGTAAATGGGGTTATTTTCTTAATTTCTCTTTCTGATAGTTTCTTATTAATGTATACAAATGCAACATATTTCAGTTTATTAATTTTGTATCTTGTAAGTTGACTACATTTATTTATTAGTTCTAACAGTGTTAGTGGAGCGTAGGTTTTTCTGTATGTAGTATTATACCATCTGCATATAGTGACAATTTTACTTCTTTCTTTCCAATTTGGATGCCTTTGATTTCTTTTTCTTGTCTAATTGCTATAGCTAGGACTTTAAATACTATGTTGAATTAAAGTGGGAAGAGTGGGCATCCTTGCTCTGCCCAGTGGCTCAGTTGGTTGGGTATTGTCTCACAAAGCAAAAGGTTGCCAGTTTGATTCTCAGCCTAGGATGTGGGTTTGGTCCATGAATAGGGCATGCATGTGCAAGAGGCAACCAATAGATATTTCTCTCTCACATTGATGTTTCACTCCCTGTCTTTCTCCCTCCTTTCTCCTATCTCTAAAAATAAATAAATAAAATATTTTAAAAAGAGTGGGCATCTTTGTTTTACTCCCAATTTTAGAGGAAAAGCTTTCAGTTTCTCACCACTGAGTATGATGTTTGTAATGTGTTATAAAAGGTGTTTATTATGTTGAGTTATGTTCCCTCTATATCCACTTTGTTGAGAGTTTTTGTGTGAGGGCAGATGCAAACATTCAACCTATAAAGCACAATTCAGGATCATACAGCTGCATATATTGAAGCTAAAATGAAAAACTCCTTCTTGGATGAATTTTACTTTTGAAAGCCTTTTATATTTTCCTTGGGAAATTAAGAGTCATTATAATCAAAATCAGAATAAATCATTTAAAAGGTACTTATATAATAATCAAATACTTGTTTTGAAAGAAATCACACATGTAATATTTAAATATTATATATCTTATATGTGCAGAATTCTTTTAGATATATTATAGCAATCCTTTTGACCCCATTAGCCTTTTTTTTTTGCTAAATAAGCTATCAATAAAATATTAAACATAAATATTTATTTCTTCTCTGTTATTTATATTATTATGAATATATAAGTAATAACATTAAATTTGGGATACTTTGAGAATACTGAAAATAATAAAGAACAATATCATTGTGCAGTATATAGAGCTAGCCACCTTTAAAAAATACATGTTAGCAAAATTTCTTCCCATCCTTACTTTGCAGTTTTTAGATGGTTGATATCACACTGTACAGTAAGAAGAGAAGAGGCTCAACATACTGAGTATTTCCTAAGTGCCAGACAACCTGCTAAATGCTTCATATACATGGTATCAATGTGCTATGAACCGCATATTTTCATTTAATAGATGGAAATACTAGGACTAGTTAGTTGCCCAAGGTCATACAGCCAGTAAGTAGCTGTTTGTGTGCAGAAAGGACCAGGCTGTGCACCAAGGCCTGCTTTTACTTGCACTGTGGTTGGGGGAGGGTCAGCTAAAATCTCAAAGCTCCCAGAGATACACCCACACCAGCAGACTTTCTGTTATACTTGATCACTGAAATAGCCTCTACCATTACTCCTCAGCAGCCTGGCTTAAGCTTCACCAGGTAGGGCAAGAGGAACTGCTGCAATTATTGCTTTGGGTTATTGCTTCCTCTAGTGCTGATGCTGCATGGAAGGGAGCGCTTTGCCCAAAAAAGACGGCTTCTGCAGTATGGGGAAGGACTTATCATAGAGGTCCTGGCAGCTGACCCTTCAGCTCTCTCCCCAGAGCCACCAACCCCAGATTCTCCTCTTGTGTCTCTAGTTTGCTGTGCTGGAGCCCAGGGTAGGTGGCTACAAAGAAAATTTTCTGTTGGCCCTTTAAGAGGCTCTCTACATATCTAGCCATCTTTCCCTGTTGGACAGAAATCCCACTACTTTTCATAGCCAGACGGTATTTGTGTTCCTTTTCTGGTTTGGTGCTTAGGGCTGGGAACCCCAACTTGGGGTTTAGACCTCATTCTTCTCAGGGGGAGCCCCCCAGGCTGATGAAATGTCCCTTTGGAACTTCAGCTGCAACCAATGGGAGTCCTGCCAGCCCTCTTGTAATGCCACACTTCCTACCAGTCTCGTGGTGGTGGTGTGGTTTCTGCCATATGTCCTTGGTTACAAGGCTTCTCTCCAGCTAGTGCTCAGTTGGTTACTCAGGATGATTTATCTATAATTTAGTTGTAATTCCAGTTTGGTCCCAGGAGGAGGTTAGTGTAACTTCCACCTATTCTGCCATCTTGCATCTTTCACTATTTTATTTACCATTGTAACTAATTTTTCATATCTTTAGCAAATCATTGCAAATATCATATAAGTGAAAATTTTCAAAGCTACTGTATTTTCAAAGCTATGACTAAGTCCACCTCACTGAAAACTTGTAGTCAATGGGTAACAATATTTCAAAAATCTCTGTAAATTTTAGAGCAAAATGAAATATTGTTATTCCAGTTGAAATGTATTTGGGTCAGACCACTGTGGCTCAGTTGGGCATCATTCTGCAAAGCAAAAGGTCCCCAGTCAGGGCACATGCCTGGTTGCAGGTTCAATCCCCAGTGGGGGCATGTGTGGGAGGCAACCAATCGATATTTTCTCTCTCACATTGGTGTTTCTCTTTCTCTCTCTCTCCTCACCCCAATAAACAAACAAACAGACAAGCAAACAAACAAATCAATATTTTAAAAAACAAATTAAAATGTATTTGGTTACTAGAGACTTTGAATGTTTTTATATGCTTATTAAGGATTTCTATTTCTAAAGAAATACATTTCTCAAATAAGCACAATGTAAATCAGAAACTACAGAGGGGCTGTTTGGAACAAACACAGTCATTACCTCATTGATTCTCATTATAAGAGAGAGGTACATTAGGTGAGGGTGTTGGAAAATGTTATAGAAAGATCAGAAAATATTTATATTTCTTTCATTATTTCAAATAAACCTAGTTTAACAAAAATAGTAAATCTATCAATTTTTGCCTGATATGGTTTGTGGTACTAATGAAGATACGAGTAGTAATTAGTATTTTTGTTTTATACACAAATTATTTACAATTCCTAAAGATAGTTGGATGTAAGACTTTAAAATTCTCTCCTTAAAATCTTATTTACACCATTAATTTTTATATCTAAACAAAAAGAGTAAGAGAAAAAAGCATTTACTAAATAAACATAATTGCCATCTAAACCCTTATTTGGAATATCACACAATCAGGGATCAATGCAGTTTTAATGCATTTCCGATACCTGGCTATTCTGATCTCCTCCCTAGCAGCACTACTTTCACTCGAACCTATTCAATACAACAGTTAGAGTCACTGATGCATTCAGCTTGATTTATCCAGTGACAGTGCTTCAGTTACTGTCCCAGGCATATCATTTTCTTGACAGTAAATCTAATTTTGGTTTAATGCTCCTCCAAGTAATTTTAAATCATTTTCTATATATCTGGACAAAGGTAATTATGAAAGTAAAAGAAATTATGGATATATTATTGTGAAATGTAGAGACAATATCCCTTCCAAAAGACATATACATTTTTAGTTGTTGTTAGTAAATTATGACTTTGAAGGTTATAAGAACATGCCACAGTGACTTACTATCTATAAGCCACAGAAGGAGAAAGAGTCATATGGTTGTGGACTTGGGATTTTGTGATTTGAGAGGTGAGTAGACAGGCAGCAATGCTGTGCTGCCTTCCACATTCTGCCTGGTGTCCTGTGACACAGGCACTGTCTCAGGGACTCATTTAATGGGAGAAGCTTTACTCTTTACCTCCATGTTTCTGTGCAACTTAAACTGCATATAGATATATATTTAACTTGAGTTTACTGGATTAGATGTCTACACTTTCCTGAATTTCCTTATGAAGAGTTACCTCATTAACAGTTTTCTTGAAGTTTACTTTTCTTTTTATGGGCTTGAAAGAACCAATCTAGATCAGGTCTACAAAGGAAACAAATTGTGTACTTTTTAGATTGTAAAAACTATCAAGACACCCCAGGAATTTCCAACAGTTGATACCTTGGAAATGACCTTCCTTGGAAAAAAAATCAAAAGTACTACAAAAAGTCTGAGCTTCTGAAACTGGACACGAGTTCCATCTGGAGAAGGCCACTGTGTATGTTATGTGGACATATGCAGCTGAAAATGCACAATAGCACAACCTTCCTGGAAAGTGATTTGGCAAATGTATCTAAAGTCTTAAACATCTTGATGCATAAGATATCCACCATTGTATTGTAACAATTACAATGTAATGACATGAAAAAGGGAAAGGATTAATTACTAGGGAAAAGATTTGTGACAATGTTCAGTAAAGCAGGATGATATAGTATAATCTCAACGATGTTAACATGTGTGTAAGTATGCATTTGTACATGTGTGTAAATATCTGAACAGCAAATGTTTGGGGCAGGTATCCATATTCATCTGTCGGTAATGGATGTACCAGTGGTTCTTCTTAATATTATTATGTATTTTTCTCTATTGAGCATATAGTCCTATAATAATCAGGAAAATGATTTAAAACAAATATGAGGGACAGCAGCAACACTAACATCTTGATGAAACTCAAATTCCACCAGAGCACACGATCTTGGGTTTAAATGAACTGCAGAATCATGTCTTAGGTCTTTTTAGTAATATCAAATAATAATATTTTGGTTTTAAGGTTATAGAAACATGACTAATATATTTTTTGTCTCTTAGAAGCTACAAATACATGCAGATATTGAATCTTAGCTAAAGTAAATATTACCTAAAGGTAACTCCGGTATCTACACATTACTAATAAGCTATGTTTTTCATTATCTTCTTTCTTTTTCTTTTCTTTCATTGTCTCTTGAAAATGTAGAATAAATCAAGAGAAGTCATCTTCATTAGCATTCATTCATTCACTCATTCAATGAATAGCTATTTTTTAAGCACTTGTTGTGTGTCAAACATTGTTTTTAGGAACAGGATCCTGCAGTGAGGAAAATAAAGTTCTTGTCTGGTTGAGGCACAAATGTTATTTCTGTCATGTAATGATAAAGTTTTATGACTAAAATAATATCACTGGTATGCTATGCTATATAGATAATAGAAAACAAACATTATAAATTTCTTTGTTTAGAAAAGAATATAAAAGTATATCCTTTTCAGGGGTGTCCAACCTTTTGGTGTCTCTGGGCCACACTGGAAGAAAAAGAGTTGTCTTGGGCCACACAGTAAATGCATTGTGAAGCATAATAAAAAATGTCATAATGTTTTAAGTAAGTTTAGAATTTTGTGTTGGGCTGTATGCACAGCAATCCTGGGCTAAAATGTGGCCCACGGGCTGCAGGTTGGATACCCCTGCTATCTATGGCATATAATTTTTCTTATTTATTTAACCAAGGAAATTGAAATTGCTCATTACTTACCCCAATATTAAACATTCCTGTAAAATACTCCATATTTGCTTGAATAAACCAAATGTTGCTTAGACCTAGCTCGTCACTTCTCTTCTTAGCACGTATTAATGATAATTCCTTGTTTTCTATTAATGTAACCTAGATTTCACCGAGAAAACAAAGCATATTCAGGAACACAATTCAGACATTAGGGCAAAGTACTACTGCTGTATTTCATAGCTTTAATAATATGGAATATATTACATTGACCCCTAACCTGTGCCAAGAAGTATGTCAGATAATATGGTACAAAAATGAACAAGATCCTTGAACTCTTAAAAGCTTACAGTTGTAGTGATGTAAGTGAAACCAGCAATTATAATACAGTGGTAAGTGCTTAATAAAATACATGTAATATGTTATTAGAGCACCTAAACTTGATGACTAAAGCAGGTTTTAGTCAATTAATATGGAAAAGTAACCTATTGACTGAGGCTTGAACATGAGTAGAAATTATCTGGGGCACTGCAGGAGTGTTTCTGGCAGAGAGAGAAACATTATGAAGGCTCAAGGTGGGAAACACACTGTGTGTTTGAAGAACTGAGAAAATCAGTATAGTTGGGGCACAGAACATGATGGTGATGGTGAGGGTTGGGGGGCAAGGTATAGAAGGTGGACACCAGGCCTGAGAGGCAAAAGGATCCAGATCATGGGGGATGGGAGAAGTTTCATGCTGCAATGTACAGTACATATTGGTGGCGGGGGCGAGGCAGAAGGCAGTGCAACTATTAGGAGTCTCTCCAGTAACCCAGGCCCAGGCAGACGGGAAAGGATTGTTGGTTTGGATGGGGAAAAGTGGGCTGCACTAAGTCACTTTCATCACTACCTTTCTAGTTCTACCCAAATTTTGTCCTCATGCTTATCTTTATGGGAAAACCCTGGGTCCCTTTGTATAAAAAAGCCTGTCCGAGTATACTTAGTGTCAAAGGCTCTCCCCTCTTTATTTCAGCCAAGACTTCCCCTTTCCAGTCTGAATGTCCGTTTCCAGGGGAACTGTTAGGGTGGGAAAAAAAGACAGCATGTCCCTGATGCTGTTTCTCCAGGATTCTACTCTGTGACCTTTCTTCCTCTTCTTCCAACCACACTATTGTTGCTCTTCTAAATAATAAAACACACACCTGTCTGTTTCTCCCAGGAGTCCTTATTTATTTGACTCCTGATTTTCTAAGAAGGTAAAAGAGAAACACCATCCCTCCAACTGCCATCATTCTGTGGCACATCATTTGCACTGCTCTATGAGTTCTTCCGCATTTTTCTCCTGGGAGTGGAGTCACACTGTAATTACTTTGCATCTTTTAAAGGCTTACAAGCAAAGAATGTGACCAAGTTCAACTGTAGCTTTTTGAAAAAAAAATGACATCAAATTCTGGACTTTCATGTTAAAAGAAGGTCACTGGGATAAAATGATGTAATATGGCAGAAGACTAAAAATAGCACAAACTTCTGATACATGGTGGCGATTACATAAATTATGGGGCACTTCCTTGAAAACATATTATGTGGTCATATTTAAGTGATGTTTTAATGAAAATATTTATAACATTTGCGATCCAATCTTGACTGAAAACAGAAAACTAAGACTGTATTTGCACTTTTAGAGTTTGCAACAATAAGCATCCTCAAGGGCAATGACAGGGAGAACACGGGGAGAAAATCATTTGATTGATCAGTGTGGTAAGTTGTTTTTTTTTAGTTTCATTATTGTTGTTACAATTTTGATGCAATGAATAAAGATGAGGTTACCAAAAGAATATGCTCAACAAGTTTCAGAAGCCAGTATTTCCAGTGTATATTATGTTGACAATTAAACTGGTTTTATCATTATTCTAATTAGTAGTGGAATGGTGATTTATTTAAAAAATTTTTTTAAATATAACTCTTTTTATAAAAGTTGAAAGTTATTGTGATCCCACTTTACATTTTTTCCCTTAAGATTCTGAATCTTAGAAGTTCATTTCTAAGAAAAAAGGAAATGTGAGTCCCACATGGCTGGCCTGGGTGAATGATCACAAACTCAGAGAGCAGGGGTGAGCCAGTCTCAGCTGACTGAGTCATGCAGTTTTCCGATGTTTTCTTTATCTACGAACCAGACTTTACCTGGCATAATGGCAGCATATGAGCAAGCACAATCCCAACATGGCCCTGAAGGAAGCAGGAAAGGAAACAAGTTAAAATTGGACCCTAAGGGGTCTGCGATTTCTGAGACAACAATCTTGCCAAATAAAAGCACGGCCTTGAATGTAATATGAAGTCACAGTCTTGGGAAAGCTAAAGAGAATATGGAGGGATATCATACCCCGCCACTGCAGAAATCCACAATTCTGTCGCCAGGTTTGGCCTGATTTGCCACCACATACACAAGGTTGTTCAGCTGCTGCTGCTTCCTCAAAGCTCGGTCACTGGACATTTTACCTGGGAAAGACGAGAGGGAAAAAATGAAATGTGTATTGGGCAGGACTGAGAGGGCCCTGGTAGAACAGACTGCCAGCATACAGGAAGAGGGATGAATAGATAAATGAATTACAAATTCCAGATAATCTGCTACGAGAAGACTAGAGAACTGGAACCCAGAAATGAAATCTAATTTGCTTACTTTTACTTTTAGTCATATGTAACTGTTCTTTCAATAGCCACTGGCAGAAAATCTATAAAAAATGTCTTGTAAAGAGAGAAAACAGTAAATGAAATATTAAGTTCAGAGCCACAAAGCAACTGTTCAATAAATATTTATTGGATGAAGATATTGGATGTTTATTGGAGAAAACAGCAATGGTCTCTTTGCTCTATGCCTCTCAGAGGTATTGTAAAAATTATCTAATTTCAGCACATTGCTTAAGTCTCCTTAGAGAAATGAGATCTATAATAAATAAAAATTTTTTAAAAATTTAACTGGCCCATCCTTAATCTCAGTTCTTCTGGTTAGGATATTTGGAACATAGGCATCACACTGAAATATGTCAATGGTTATTATATTAAGAGAGAAAATGGATTTTCTCATTTCTGCTTTGAAGCTTTTTCCTCATGAGTCAGACACAGAAATTTAATGCAATTACAGATTAAAGATAGGCATTTCCAAGTATGAAATGCCTTGGGCCTAACAGCATGAAAACATCTGAACTTTCAAAAGCCATTAGTCAAGCCCATGAATATATCTTCAGAAGAATGAATGAAATTATTTGTTTTTACATGTTTCAAATGTATTTTGTTGTAAGAGCAAGAGTAAGAAAATGTAAGAGAGCAGATTTCAGTGATATAGATTAAAGACGCAGATAATCTTTTTCACTCAAAATATTACTTACAGATACCAAGGTTTCCCTGCCCCATTTTCACAGAAAAATAGCATTTTTTCTGTTATTCTCTTTTCTATTTTTCTCCTTTCTAATGTTACTAAAATAAGAACACTGAGAAACTTTTATTTTAGGAAAGAATAGAAAATATGGATTAAAATCTATATAAGAGAAAAAGACCCATACTCTCATAAGTCGAAGCTATATTTTTATATATGTTCTTCTATTCATGCCCATAAATTCAGATTTTTTTAGAAAGCACATAAATACTAGAAATCATTCCAGGTCTATGCATTTGTTTTTATACTATACATTTTAATAGTTACATAGTATTTCATTCACTGTATTTATCGTACTTATGTAACAAATTTCCCATTACAATGATGTGGTCGCCACCACACAGCTGAATTGTTGTGCACGTTCTCGACTACTTAGCATGGCTGAATGTGAATTTCAAACATGCAGAGCTTTTAAATCAATAGCCTGGAGATTCCATTTGTGAAGAAAATTTCATGTAGCTCTAAAAATAGTTATTTTCATTTTTCTCTAATAATGTAATTGTTAAAGATTTACACTCAGAGCAAGTGAAGGCCTCTGTCATCCGACCCCTGTGGATAACCATTCAGAAGAGATTTATGACAGTTTCCAAGAGCATGGCAAAGCTGAAAGAATGAACACCCTTACAAACTCCACCTAGATGCTGCCCTCAACAAATTTCTATGCTTGGTTTGTCACACTTGTATTTATCTAGCCATGCATTCATATATCCAACTTATTTTTTAAGGCAATACAGTCTTCCCTTGGAGGAGAAAGAATATGAACAAGAAAGGGGAGGAGGTGGGGAATCAGAATGCAAAAATGGAAAAGTGCTTTGAGCCCTGTGGGAGGGCTTGGGTCACAAATGCCACTATTATGTGAGCCACCACCCAGCAAGGAGTGAGCACAAGCATTTCAGTCTTTGTTCTGTTTGTAGATTTCTTAACAATTCTTCATATGGATTTTCATAATAGAGAGTCAAAAGGAATTATCTTTTGTTAAGAACAAGGAGATAAGAAAATTTATTTAACAGAATATCTAACAAGTTATCTGCCATATTTCTATTCATTTAGAATTACCTGACTTTCTTAAGTCAGTTTCAAGAGCAAATGTTGATGAAGCTCTGTTTTTCTTGCTGACTGTATCTTGCATGTAAAGAATCCATGCTGAAATGAAGGCTGAAGGCAAAGAGTACTTTTCAGGGCTGTATTTAGATAAAGAGACTATTGAGCTTCACATACTATTCACCGAGTAAGCTAAACATGATGCCTAAATGCTTTATGGGAAAACTGCCCCTAATACAGCATTCCTCCTCCCCGTTCCAGTTTCCTAAATGTTATGAAGCTCCTAGGAACATGAACATTGAACAAAGTAAGAAGGTGGTATTTTAAGATAAGGCATCAATTAAAAATGAAATCCTACTATTAATTTATATCCAATATTCTTGTGCCTAAGACACCACATACTAGCATAAATTATAATCTATCTTTAGCTTAACTAAAGGTTATCAAATGTTTTCATACGAGTGATTTCATGTGTTCTGTGATGTAACTCTCCCACACTGAAGTCTTATCCTTGTTCGACTCAAGTTAGGAGGATCGTGATGATTTGGACAACTTTCCTTTGCCCCAAAAGAAAGTACAAAGGTAAAGAAGCCAATTTTTAAGTTAAGAAAGAGCCATATTAGAAAACTAGCATTTTTGATTAGTTTCAAGTATCAAATAAGGCAAAACAAAACAAAAGAAAAACCATGGATGGAAATTGTGCACATGTGTAGCCATGACATCCACTCAGTCTAATAAATTACCAAGAAAAGCCTCTTAATTTTTTGTTTCTTAGTCTGAAACACCAAAGTAACATGAATGCTATAAGTTACTGGGAAAAGGAAAAGAGACAGGTACTTTTATACACATTAGACCTCATTACTAAAGTCTCCATTCTACTTTAAGAAGAACTTTTGATTTCCTGGCCAAAAAAAAAAAAAAAAGAAAAACAGTCTCTAGTGCTCTGGGCTGTTAGTTTGCCAGCCGCATCTTCAGCTATACAGCCATATAGTATGTATATCCATCCCTTGTGCTCCAGTGTTGTGAAGAATAGACAGAGAAAGACGAACAACATATGATCTCACATGTGGAATCCAACAGAACAAGTTGGTGGTTGTAGAGATGGGAGGTGTGTAAAATGGGTGAAGGAAGCCAAAAGGTATAAATATCCAGTTATTAAACCAATTAAGTCATGGGGATGCAATAATACTGTATTGCATTTATGAAGGTTGCTAAGAAAGTATATCTTGAAAGTTCTCATAATGAGCCCTGGCTGGTGTGGCTCAGTGAATTGAGAGATGTCCTGCTAACCAAAGGGTCACTGATCTGATTCCCAGTCAAGGCACATGCCTGGGTTGAGGGCCAGGTCCCCAGTAGGGGTGCATGAGAGGCAACTGATTGATGTTTCTCTCCCTCTGTTTCTCCCTCCCTCCCCCTCTCTCTAAAATAAGTACATAAAATCTTTAAAAAAGAAAGCTTATCTACAAATCTTATATTTAAAAAAAGTTCTCATAACGAGAAAAAAATTATATAACTGTATGGTGACAGATGTTAACTTGACTTATTATGATGGTCATTTTACAGTGGTCCCCAATATTTTTGGCACCAGGGACCAGTGGGGTAGGGTGGGAAACTCAGGAGAACTTCCCTGGTTCTCTCTCACCTGGTGGGGGGTGGCGGGGAGGAGACAGGAAATGGAGCTCAGGTGAGCTTGGCTGGAGGCCTGGTTCACAGCAGGCCATGGTACCTGTCCATGGCCCGGAGGATGGGGGCCCCTGTTTTATAATATATACAAATATTGAATTGTTATATGGTACAACTGAACCTAATATATGTTAATTATATCTCAATTTAAAAATAAGAAAATATAAAATGATACCTAGGCACAATTAATTATAATATACTGAAGAAAGAACCATTAGGTAAAATTGTTTCTGTCTCCCTGAAATAGATATAGATGATTGTTTCCCCTGGAACTACATAAACTTGGGTCCAGTTAAACAGTGTTAGGTGAGTGGGATCCAAGATGACGGAGGAGTAAGTGGAAGCCACACTAACTTCCTCCCGGGACCGATCAGGAATTACAACAAAATTGTAGAGAAATCATCCTGAAAAACCAACTGAACACGAGCTGGAGAGAACCTTATAACCAAGGACAGACAGAAAGAGTGTTAGGAGACTGATAGGCATATAACAGGTGTTCGATAAAAGTTTAATGAATGAATTTTCTCTGCAGTCATGACAAACTGCATTTCAAGGCAGTATGCTAACTTTTGAGGTACTAAGTATGAAACGAGTTAGATGTGAATGCTTTGCCTATATTTGTTGAAATTTTAAAAATGAAAAAGTCAACTATGAAACTGTTTCAGGTGGGAATTAAAAAGTTTTTGAAAATTTTTGTGAGGAAATAAGAAAGCAGCCATTTTAAAAGTTTTATCAAAAGCTAGAAAGACAGAACAAAATTCCTAAAAAAATTTCTGAAAAGATAGATGAAACTAAGCAGCAACATAAAGCTTACACTTTAGATTAAGGCAACGTTGTTTTAAACTTTGGAGATGAGTTCTTGGAAACACTAAAAGCTTATAATAATTCTCTGGGTTCAGTGTTTTTACAGCTGGTTGTAGGTGAGCACCATTAACCCTCTTAGCCACACTGACTCACTGTGACAGTATCCTCGCAACAGTGGATACCAACCTCTGATACGTTCTCCCCGGTGCTCCCTAGCCCCTCGCTTATTCACACATCCCATACTTCAGTCTATGAAATCCACTAACAACAGTATAACAGTGTGATGGTATTTTTCACCCTGATAGTTTTGTTCTATACATTATCTGAGCATTCAATAATTTTTTACTGGAAATCCAAAATGTCAAAAGAAACCAATTTACTCCTTTATAAATTGGAGAATAATGACTTCACAAATATCCTTCTCAATCAGTCATTCGGCCAATCAATCAATCAACCAACTTGACCTACACAGAGCTGTTCTAGACAATGTTAAAGACACAAACATTTATAACACTCAGTTTCTTTCCTTAATAAAATTTTATCTTGTTTAATTAGTATAAAGCATTATATTATATTATATTGTATTATATAGAGTTCAGAAAATGTATCTTACTAATAATACTGTACCATATATTTATAATGAAAATTTAACAACTATAACTTAAAAAAATCCATATGTTTTCACCAAAGCTTCTGAAATGAGAGATCATACTTTGTGTTTATAGGATGCTTTGCAATTTATTAAGCACTTGCATATTTGATATACCATCTACCCCCAGAACTCTGTCAGGACGCCAGAGTGGATAACATTTTCCTCATTTTACAAACGAGGACACTGAACAGTAAAGAAGTGCTCAGCCTTAGCACCTGCTCAGAGACACGCACAGCTGGTAAGTGGAGAAGCTGGGACTCTCACCAAGGATTTCTAACCAGGTTCAGTTTTCTTTCCAATATGATCTGCTATTTCTTAAACAGATGACTGATTAATTGCAATTTCAGAACTTCAGTGTTGGTGTCTTTTTTATTTGTAAGAGTTAAAGCAACTGAGGTGCTTTCTGGCAGTGAAGTGAGATTGCCCTAGTAATTACATCTTGGAGGGAAAAAATAATTCTTCAGAATCAGTCATAAAATACATTTTACTTCAGTTTTTCCCCTAAATAAAATTTCCAAGAGCAGGCCTACCAGTAAAAAGGATTCATTTGAATTTTGAACTCACCATTTTGGAACACATCACTAATGCATTATTTGGAAGTCTCACCGGTCACCCTGTGTAATGGGCTGATCTTTGTGTGTCATCCTTTCCCGAAGAGCCCATTTCCCCACCTGGGGACTATCAGCAACCTTTTTTATTTTATAGAAAAGTCACATGGAGAGGTCAAGCAATCGATTTGTTGAAAATCAGATTCTCTAGGAGGAAAGAAATAAAAGTAGATTGGGAAGATCTTTCATGTGACAGTACTGCAGACGTTGACTGGAAGTAGTGTGTTCCTTTGCCCTTTCATATCTAATTCTAGAACATTTTTTAAAAAGCCAACAACTAAAAAATATTTAGTGGGGAACCAAAGTTGAGAAAAGTATAGTCACATTATTTGTCAAAACAAAACTTCTGCTTTGTTTATAGAAGAGTTTAGATACAATGAATAGTGGAAATTTAAAAACCTTCTTATTGTTGCATGTTTTGTTTCTAAGATGAATTAAACATTCTGACTTCAGAATGTCAGATCCCAGAGTTAATCAAATTCATATATTTTCATTTTACTCAAATACTATTTACACCACACGAAGCAAACATTACTTTGTTCTGGAATTCAGTTTCAAAAGAAAGTTCGCAATATCTTACAAGTTGCCCACAAGACCAAATTGAAACGCTTTAGAACAACAGTGTTAACTGCACAAAATAGTTTAGGTATTTATTTCCTTCTCTTTTTCAGAGGCTTGAGTTAACAACAGTGAGATATAATATTTTAGTCGTTTCATTTAATTTTTTGAGATATTCATATATTCAAGTAATCCTCAATATGACTTCCAGTTTGGTGCGTTTCACAGTATGTAGGTTAAATGGTATATCTAGTAGCTTGAAATGATGAGTGCCAGCTTTTCCAGAATAAGTTATTTTTTAAAGTATATTCATTTATTATGCTATTACAGTTGTCTCAATTTTTCCACCCTTTGCCCTACTCTAGCCGGTGCCCCCCTCCCGTGTAGCAATACCCCCTTAGTCCATGTCTGTGGGTCACGAATATAAGTTCTTTGGTTTCTCCATTTCCTATACTGTTCTTAACCTCCCCCTGTCTATTTTGTACCTACAAGTTATGCTTCTTAGTCCCTGTAACTTTTCCCTCAATCTCTCCTCCCCTGCCCACCACTGATAACCCTCCAGATAATCTCCATACCTATGATTTTGTTCCTGTACTGGTTGTTTGCTTTTGTTTTTGTTTTTTAGATTCAGTTGTTGATAGTTGTGAGTTTCTTTTCACTTTAATATTCCTAGTTTTATCTTCTTTTTCTTAAATAAGTCCCTTTAACAGTTCAGATAATAAGGGCTTGGTGATGACGAACTCCTTTAACTTGACCTTATCTGGAGAGCACTTTAACTGCCCTTCCATTCTAAATGATAGCTTTGCTGGATAGTATAATCTAGGTTACAGGTCTTTGCTTCTCATCATTTGGAATACTTCTTTCCAGCCCCTTCTTGCCTGCAAAGTCTCTTTTGAGAAATCAGCTGATAATCTTATGGAAACTCCTTTGTAGATAACTCTCTCCTTTCCTCTTGCTGCTTTTAAGATTCTCTCCTCATCTTTAACCTTTGGCAATTTAATTACAATGTACCTTGGAGTGGGCCTCTTTGGGTCCAACTTGACTGGGACTCTGTGCTTCCTGGATTTGCATTTTTATTTCTTTCACCAAATTACGGAAGTTTTCTTTCATTATTTTTTTTAAATAATTTTTTAATTTCTTGCTCTTCATCTTCTCCCTCTGGCATCCCTATAATTTGGATGTTGGCATGTGTGGAGATATCCTAGAGTCTTCTTATTCTCCCCTGGTTTTTTTGAAATTGTTGTTTCTTCAATCTGTTCTCGTTGACTATTTATTTGTTCCTTATGTTTCGCTTCATTGATGTGAACCCTGGTTTCCTTCCCCTCACTGTTGGTTCCCTGTGGATTATTCTTTATTTCATTTAGTGTAGGTTTCATTTCTTCTCTTATGTTTTTGCCATACTCAATGAGATCTCTAAGCATCCTTATCACCAGTGCTTTAAACTCCGTATCTGGCAGGTTGGCTATCTCCATTTTGCTTCTTTCTTTTACTGGGGTTTTGTTCTGTTCTTTCATTTGGGCCATATTTCTTTGTTTTCTCAATTTGGCAGCCTCTCTGTGTTTGTTTCTGTGTATTAGGTAGAGCTGCTTTGTCTCCCTGTCTTGGCACACCTGTTATGTTGTATGGGGCAGAGCCTTAGATAATCGCCAGGGCAGGGCAGCCCACTTCAGCACTTTGTGGCTTTGTATTTGGGGGAGGGATCAGAAAGAAGGCATTGCCACTGCCTGACTGCTGGAGGCTTTTTCAGCACTCTCCCCACTCCCAGTTGCTTAGGCGACTGGTGCTCCTCTAGCTGTTGCCCTGGGGTGATTTCCACAATGGGTGGGTTTACGTGCATTCTAGGACCCTGTGGGCCCTTTAAATGGACTCTCCTGAGAGACCCGCAGTTTCTTCCACCACCCAAAACCCCACTGTTTTTTACAGCCAGGAGTCATGAGACTTTATTTTTCTGACACTGGAACCTTGGGCTGTGCACTTTGGCCTGGGGGTTCGCTCCCCTGGTATCCCTAATGTGGGAGTGCTGGCCACCACAGCAGCCTGATGCCACTGCCTCACCACCGCTGCAACATGTCCTCTCTGCTCTGGCTCCTTGTCTCTGCTCCTCCTATCCATCTGGATGAATGTGTCTTCTTTAAATCCTTGGGTGCTGGACTTCTATACAGTTTGACTTTCTGGCAGTTCTGGGTGTTTTTTTGTTTTGAGGTTAGTGGTAATCCTTCTTGTGGTTGTACAAGGGGCGAAGCATGTCTGCCTGCACCTCCATACTGACCAGAAGTCTCAAGTGATTTTTAAAAATAGCTTATTTTGTACACAGCATTCTAATTTCTACTATGATTTGGCCAGTTTTTCTTGTTTGATTTTATAATGTATTTTAATTAAATAAATGAAAATGGTGAGTATCTAAGGCAACATGGCCCCAAATTCTTTGATAATACTAATATTGTTAATATATGGTACACCCACCAAGAGGTATGTCTAGTCCCTTGAATCTCAGCTCTGGGACTACTTGGCCAGTGTACTGTAGCATGACACTGCCTGTTTCTAAGCAGCTTCCATTTCCTGTCTCTTCCTGTCTTTTGAGAGACTAGTTCTTAGAAAATAGCACCATGTTTCAGGAAGGCAAGCTTCCCCAGCTGATGCTGTGTGAACAGACAAGCTTTCCCACCAATCCCTACCTAAGCAGCAGATTTGTGAGTCAAATCAGTGATTCCTATTTAAAGGCACTAAGTTTTGCAGAGGTTATTTATAAAGCAAAAGATCATCACAACAACATCCCAACATTGGCTTGTAAGGATTGTCATCCTGGAGTAGCATTTATTGGGACACCTACCTACATATGAAGTGGTGCTAGATGCTATGACAATAACCAAAATAGAGAATGGTTGTTACACCTAAGAGCTACAAGTTACATGGCAGTGGCTAAATCTCAAAGGCAGTCCTAAATTCTAGTCCTACTGTTCCTTTTCTCTTTTTAATGGTTCTAAACCTTATGTCCAAGTATAAGGAATATTGGGATATCAGCAGCAAGGGATGGTGGAAAGAAAAAGACTGTGGGAACCAACCCACCTATAGGCCTGGTTAGGGATGTGGACAGTGATCCAAATTAATACTCAAAAGGGACCCAACTGGGACAAGATTTCTTATCCACACAGGTCCAGCAACAGAAGTCTGCAACAGTGATGTAACCAGCAGGGAAGAGGGAAAGGGAGAAATACAAAGCACCAAGAAAAGGAAGGCTGTACCAACAGGATGTGTAAGTGGCCAGGGCTTATCCTAAGTCACAAGAGATGACAGTTCTAAAAGAGCACGAGGCTTCACTGCAACCGCACCAGTCTGGACGTCTGAGTCACGGACAAGTGGACAAATTGGTCCAGGGCCTAAGAAGGGCAGGGAAAGGCAGGGATGAACATTTTTTTTTTCCTAAACTGGGTCTTTGAATCTCCCTCCCTTTCTCTGATTCTCTCATTATAACTTCTGCAGAGTGATTCATTAGTTTGCAAATATCTTTTCAGCACTTATCTGCCTGGCCCGATCATGGTGCTGGGGCACAATGGAGAACAAGGGAGATGCTTACATTCCAGTGAAGGGAGTTTACCAACAAAAATTAAATCAAGTGATTAATTCTATAGAGAAAGTTCAAATAAAATGATGTGGTTGAGATCGACAGTGAATATTTTAGATCAAGTAGTCAGAAAACCCTCATTGAGCAGTAAGAAAACTGAGATCTTCCAGAAGTGCCTGTGCAGTCTCTGTTGGAGAGGAGCTAGTGATGTTGGAGAAAGGGAATTATAATCCTGTATATTTATCCCCCTCACTCATATATATAAAGTCACTGAATGGATATACCTATTTGCTGGCATTAGCACTACTAAATGATTACTATCTACTAAGCATGTTTTGTTTATGATTGCAATCCTTTGTCCCAAGGCTGGCACTACTACTGCCTTGTCAGATGAATTGCCTTGGTCACGTGTTCACTCCATGGTGGAGTCAGGGTTGGAATCTGCCCAATCTTACTCCAGGGTCTGTGTTCCTCTCTGCCACCCCAGGAGTCACAAATCCTTCTCAGTAAAATAGTTTTGAACTATTTGGACCCACATATAGGTGGGACTATCAATTTGTCTGTTACACATTAATAAAGTTTACTGTCTCTTTTGGAAAAAATAATAGAACTTTTTTCAATTTTAGTGTGTACTATGCTTCCTTTCCTGCATGGTACCCAGGTATGTTTCATCTGTATTTCTGACACCAGTGAAATTTTCATCACTACTGAATATCATTCTTTTATATTTTGACAATACACTTAATTCTGGTCTCAACATGAAAGGCATGCTAAAGTCAGTTTTTCAGGGAAATTCATGAGGTGGAACCGCTGCAGTTGAAGCATAAGTAAGTACCTACAGTGGTTTTCATTTAGTTAAAAAAGTTCAGGATTTGTCTTGCTGGTTACTGTGTATTCAGGGCAAGTGTTCCTTTTGGTCATGACCAAAGTTCAATTAATACTAATATTTCAGTGTCTTCACTGCTTAGACTTTAAAGTGCAAAGTCAATAGTTTCTTTTTTCTTTTTAAAGATTTATTTATTTATTTTTTTAGAGAGGGAAGGGAGGGAGAAAGAGAGAGAAACATCAATGTGCAGTTGCTGGGGGCCATGGCCTGCAACCCAGGCATGTGCCCTGGCTGGGAATTGAACCTGCAACATTTTGGTTCACAGCCCACACTCAATCCACTGAGCTATGCCAGCCAGAGCTCTTTTTTTCTTTTTAATCCTAGAGGATATGTCCATTGACTTTTGAGGGGAGAGAGAGCGAGAGCAAGAGTGGAAAGTGAGAGAGAGAGAGAGAGAGAGAGAGAGAGAGAGAGAGAGAGAGAGAGAGATGTGAGAAACATGGATAGGTTGCCTCCCACACACCTCCAACTGGGGAGTGAACCTGCAACCTAGGTATGTGCCCTCAGAGGAATTGAACCCATAGCCTTTTGGTGTATGGGATGGTGTTCCAACCAACTGAGCCACCCCAGCCAGGGCCTCAGTTTCCATTCTTATAATTTCTTACTTCATTACTGCAGTCATTTTTGAATTAAATACTCTGCCTTATAGCCTCACCCTTTTATGCCCAATCTTTTAAAAATATGAATGTGTTCATGCTACTTTCCTTCTTAAAAGTCTTCAATGGCTCCCCATTTCCAATAGAATAGATTTAAAAAACTGAGACTTCATTGTCTGGCCCAGATCACTTCCTGCAACCCTTTAGTCCCACAGTCTCCCCATTCTCCAGCCAGAATAACCACCAGTTATCCTCCAAATACACCATGCCCTATCATCTTTCTGATGATTTAAACATTGCTTTGTCCAGAATACCACTGTCCCAGGAACTCCAACTGTTTGTGGAACACTAGCCCCTTCAAATATTAAGAGATACTGGGAGGGGAAAAACTCTCAGTTCAGAAATATAGTATTTCCCAAAATTGCTTGGCAACTAAATGCTGTTACTAATTCTCTTTAGAAAATATTTTAGGAACTCTCTTTAGGAAGCATTGCTTGATCCTATCTTAAAAATGCTTACTTCCTTCCTTCACCTTCAGTTCCAGTGAGTGCAGGGAATTGACGAAGACACAGGTTAGATTCTTTACACTACAACCATTTCACCTCAGGATGGCTGTATTTCCCAGGGACCTCCAGAAAATACTTAACATAAAAATCCAGTCCTGTGCTGGCTAGGCTCAAGTTGCTGAGTCAGCCATGAAAAGAAACAAGAGGCATCAAAAACGTTTTTTCTTGAATGTGAGTTATAAAAGTTAAGTTTCCAAGCTCAAAAACATTAGCTATAATTATATTTCTTCTTGAGTATTGTATTAGTCCTTCCATATCCGTTGGGAATATGTGCCAAGGCCCCCAGGGGAAGGTAAAACCTCAGAGAGTGTCGAAACCCATACATAGTATGTTTTTTTCCCTATACATACATACCTATGATAAAATTATATTTATAAATTTGGCACACTAAGAGATAAACAATAATAATTATAATAAAATACAATCATAACAATATACTGTAGTGAAAGTTACATGAGTGTAGTCTCTGTCTCTCTCTCAAAATATCTTATTTTACAGATGGAAAATTCATTCTTACCATAAATCTTAGCAACCTTAGCATATGATTTTTTTTCTTACTAAGTTGAGAATTGTTACCTTTTCACATAAATGAAGTACTATATGGCTTCTCTTTGGTGTGTATGAATTGCTAGCATCACTACTCTCATGTTTTGGGGTCATTTGAATAAAATAAGGGTTACTGGAACACAAGCACTGAGACACTGCAACAGTGGGTCTGACGAGCGAGCCAGCTACCAAGTGACTGAGGGCTGACAGGCAGGCAGCGTATCAGGCTTCCATGTGCTGGGCAAAGGGCTGGTTCACATCTCAGGCCGGATGCAGCAGGACAGCATGACATTTCGTCACACTATTCAGAATGTGTGCAATTTAAAACTTATGAATTGTTTATTTCTGGAATTTTCCATTTAATACTTTTGCACTGTGGTTGGCCATGGGTAACTGGAACCATAGAAAGTGAAACCACAGACAAGGGGGACCTACTCTAAGCCAGAAAAAAATAAATGACATATTAAATGTACATGTTTAAAATATTTGGGGAACACAAAGTCATAAGCAGTGTTGGCCACAGTTAATTTAGATGCAATGTTTAATTACATACTGAAATAGCTAATTGCTTATGAGAACTCTTAAAGATAATGCTTAAAATTTAACTTTTCCTGAATAGCCGGTGAGATATACAATATAAATTAGTATACAATATGAATTAGTACATGATATAAATTAGTACACAATATAAATTAGTATACAATGTTACCTAAATATCTTCATGTGAATAACCCCAAAATCTATCATCTAATGTCCACAATACAGACATTGTAGCATAGGGCATTTATGAATAACACCTACGTATCTGCGCACCTACAAAACAGACATAAAAATTTCTTCACTCTTTAAAACAGAAATGCACATCTTGGTCACTTCTGAGAACTGCTAAAATTAGATTTTAGTCTTATATATTTTCTCTCATTATATAAATCTCACATATACGATAAACAGAGAAACTGAACATATATACTGAAAAACACCAGGAGGTGGTAGTCAAAATTTCCCTCAATTTCCATTAATCTTATAAACAGGTGATTAGTTTTTAACTTCAAGCTAATAAAAGAGTCCAGAACTTTCTCCCTTTATAAGCTCTTTAGAAAACAGGTAGACTTCCTAGGGAATTATACAGGACATTAAAATAAATGCTGTTGTACTGACAAGCTTTAAGATTCATAAATAAGTGATTCAGTAAAAGACTCTGGGATTTCATTTATAATAAAAAAATACTAGGTTAAGCTATGAGAATTTTAGTAGCCTTTTAAGGACTCATAGCTAAATACTGAGAAAAACATACTGGGATTAACAGTAAGAAGCAACAAAACTACAAATGACACATTAATTTATACAACCCACAGAAACATAATTTCTTTGCTAAAGTATACTATAAAACAATGTTTCAAGAGGAAAGGAGAGCAGTTATTGCACTAAAGCTATTACTTGTGGTGGAAATACATCATTTTCTTTTCACTGATAATAGAAGAATAAGAGGAATTCCAACAGCCAATTAACACATATTTATTAGGTGCCCACTACGTGCTAAGCACTGCTCTAAGGGCTGGTTCCACAAAACACACATTCTGGTGAGGCAGACAGATGACACACACAAAACAAGCAACTGTGTATGGCATCAGGCTAAGCATAAAGAAACAGAGAAGGGACACAATGAGTGAGGGAGAGGAGACGTATTCTCAACAGGATATCTGAGGGGTCTTTCTGATAAGGTGACATTTGAGATCTGAATGAAGCGATGTACTCATATAAGGATTATCTTGGAAAAGAGTTTTCCAGACAAAGAGTGTTATAGCAAATTGAGTTAGTAAATAGGAGACTGGCAGAAAAGAAGGTCAAGGAAGTAGCCAGAAGCCAGAGTATGCAAGGCTTTAGAATCTATGTAAGAACTTTGAATTTTATTTTGAATTAGATGGGTTTTGTAACATTATTTAACTTTATAAAGAGATTTCTATAGGCAAGCAAGGGTAGAAGTCTGACGAGGACTGTAGTAGTCAAGGCCAGACAGGAGAGTTGCTCAGACTAGGATAGAGCAACAGAAGTTGTGAGAAGTGGTTAGGTTTAGTATATAAGGTCTGTCCAGAAAAAGCCCAGCCATTATTAATATAATGAGAATGGTTTGCATGACATTGGTGTAACCTGGCAGTCAAGGAAAGTGGACTGGATTACACATGAGTGAACAACAATGACTTTACTGTACTAGTCAGTGGGGACGGTAGACACCATTGGGTGAGCATGTGTACTGTGTGGCCATCACATTCAAAACTACTGAGCAAATACAGCAATGAATCTGCATCAGATTTTGCATTAAGTGTGAACCTTCCTTTGTGGAAATTGTTTAGATGATTCAGAAGGCTTTTGGGGACAATGCAATGAGTGCAGTACAAATAAAAGTGTGGCACAAAAGTTTCAAAGATGGTCAAGAATCTGTTGAAAGTGATCCATGTTCTGGAAGGCCTGCAACAAGTAGAACACCTGAAATGCTGACTGCCTATGGGCTGCAATTAATCAAGATTGGTGACCAGGCAACTCAGCCCTGCTACAGCCCAGATTTATCACCCTGAGACTTCTGGCTTTTCCCAAAATTAAAACCACCTTTGAGAGGGAAGAGATATCAGATCATCAATGAGATTCAGGAAAATACAATGGGGCAGCTGATGGGGATTGGGAAGAATGTGTGAGGTCCCAAGGTGCCTACTTTGAAGGGGACTGAAGCATCATTGTCCTATGTACAATGTTTCTTGTATCTTATAACCTCTTCAATAAATGTCTCTATTTTTCATATCACATGGCAGGATACTTTTTGGACAGATTTTGTATATATTAAAAATAAAGCTGACAGAATATTCTGATCAACTGGATGTAGAGGGTAATGACAGAGGTCAAACCTGACTCCAGAATTTTAGGCCTGAGCAATTAGAAGAACCAAAGTGCCATAGGCTGAGTTGTCATAGAGGTGTGAACACTAAATCCTTGTTCACAGATTGGGAAGCTGAGGAAGAACCAACAAAGGAGGCCAGTAAGGACTCATTCTATTGGTTTCTCAGAGGCCAACTAAAGAAAGTATTTCAAGGAGAAGAGGTTAATTGATTTTGTCAAATGCAATTGATACTTGTAGGGAAATAAGGACTGAGACCTGTCCATTAGATTTAGTAGATGAAGTCTTTGGCGACCTTGACAATAGCAGTTTGGTGGGCATGGTGGAGAAGAAGACTGATCATCGTGAGTTTGAAAGAGAAGAACAAGGCATCATAGAAATAGAAAATAATCATTTTATGATGACCATAATAATTATTGGTTTGGGTATGAATCATCAATGAAAACAGTTTTTCCACTGGCGAAAAAATATTGGGGAACAAGACAGTTTCAGAGTAGCTTACCAGAGACTCTTTATTATTACAAAGGGAAATCAGTATTTTTACAATAGAAAAATCTGGGAGACACCACCTTTACCAACTGATCAAACTTATCACGAATAATATGTCAAATTGGTATCTTGTACCTGCTAAGGTGTATGCAGAGGGGGACAATGTCAACTCTGCAGTATGCATGCCGAAAATGTTTGAGTCATTTTGTTGTAGACTTGCCAACAGTTTAACCTCTATCTAGTAGAGGAAACAGATAAATCCAAATTGAGGACATTCTGCAAAATATTCAGCTTAGATTCTTTAAAAATAAAGCCAACATCATAAAAGAAAAAAATATTTAAAGGCTAGGATTCTAGGTTAAAAGAGACTAAAGATATATGATAAATAAAGCAATGCATCATCCTTAATAGAAACTGGATATTAAAAACAGAGAGAGCATTATTGAACAATCAGAAGAAATTGAATGGTCAGTAAATCTAATACCATTATTATATTAATGTCAAATTCCCTGTAATTATTGGATTTTGGGTTTATAGGGGAATGCACTTGTTCTTAGGACATCTGTGAGGAAGTATGTTGGGGTGATATGTCACAATGTCTGCATGGAGCTCTCAAGTGACTCAGGAAAATAAATGTGTTAAAGAGATAAAGTAAGTAAAACAAATTAGTAAAACTTGGTGAATCTATATGATGCTACATAGGTATTCATTGTACACTTATACAACTTTAAAATATGTTTCGATGTTTCCCTCTCTTTCTCCTTCCCTTCCCCCTCTCTAAAAATAAATAAATCTTTAAAAAATAGGTTTGCAAATTAAAAAAAAAGATTGGGTGAAGAGTGGAGAAAAAGAAAATGAAAGCACAGACTTTTAAGACATACTGTTTTTAAAGAGGGCAGGTAAATAGGTAAGAATTTCTAACAAATAAAAGATATTTTAGCATTCGCTATCTCATAGGCATGATCTAACAGAAAAAGAAAAGCTATGGGGAGAGCGAGGGGATGAGATGCAGTGCTCAGTGAAAGGTGTGGGCTGAAATGGAATACAGTAGGGGACCTGTAGCATGTGGGTGTAGAAGCTGGTATGTTGGTACATTTGCTGATGGAAGGGTGTAGAGAGTGTTTTGGTTGTTTTTATTTTTAACCCATGAATTATTGGAGGAAATACTGAAAATCTGAAAAGGTAATATGAAATATTTATATATACTTAGTTGACTCAGAAAATCTTACAAAAGGATTAGCAGTACTAAGGACTTGCTTCATTAAAAAAATCTATGAAATTATAAACATGGAAGAAATTTTCCATCTAATGGAATCTAATTCCCTAGAACTTTTCATCTAATCCAGTCATTATGTAAGCAAAAAAGGGAGACTCAGGTATCCTAGTATAATTGATAGTTGAGAGTGGAAAAACAGATAATGTAGAGACAATGAACATGGTTAACTGACCAAAAACAACAATAATATTAGAATACAAACCATTTATTGGAATTCTCCTACTGGCATTACCATGCTAAATACTTTGTATACATTATTGCTTATACTGAAAACTACTTATATGAAATGATATAAAAGGTATACATTTTATCTTTCATTTTCTGCAGGAATAAAAGAGGTTCCCAAAATTTAGACACCACCCCCAAAGTCACATAGCTATTTCCATGAATGGATGAAATTGACATTTGTACTGCAGTTATCACAGACTTATTTTAAAGTATTCTTATAAGATTTCAAACTCCTGTATCTTATCCAAGTCTGTAACTGGCCCTGTAGCTTCCTGTACCTAGTATGTCTTCAAATGTGTTTATTGAATCAAACACCTCAGAGTAACCTGAAGCCTTTTAAGAACCCTGAAACTATTCAGGTGATGGTGTTGATCATCAGATATTTACGCTTAAATAGGAGAGCTGAATAAAGGAGAGGTGAATGAAGAAGGAGAAGTAGTGGAAACTGAGGAAGTGAATAGTATGTAATATCAACCTAAGTTTCTTCATTGATTAAATACACAGTGAAGCAAACTGGGCTCAATGTTGACGGATATGAAAATATGTCTGACAGGCACAATGGGAAAACTTCTAAGAAAACAATGTTTCATACCTATATGAACAATAAGGCCTTTTACATACTGAGAGGCAAGGGAGAGGAGGTAGAAGGAAAAGGTCTAAATTAACTGGTATTTTATAAATTCTCATATAACAAGGGAGAGCTTAAAGAGTAAAACTTTCATTGCTTCACTTTAGTGCAGTGCCAGACTTTTAATCCCTTCCTGACCTATTTTCATTCAGCACTGAAAAGGGTACATTGTTTGATTTGGGTATTAGCTTTTAAGAAGATTAGTTTCCAGGAAAAGTAAAGCATTTTGCATATAAAGAGGGGCCCTCATACAAGGCATCAGAGCGTACTCTGTTCCAAACCACCTGTTAAAAAGTAGGAAACAAAATAGAATGAATATTCATTCCTTTCCAAAATTACAGATGAAATTGAAAATCATTTTGTATGATTTTCATACAAATATGAAAAAAATATTTCTCAATGAGAAATATTTGTCTTCTAGAGTTTTAACCACAGGGAAGCTAAATCCATTTTTTCACAAGCAAGAAGTAAAAATAGATTTTTCTTCTTAATCATGGATGTCAATCCACATTAGATTATTAATTATGGATTATAGTGCAATTAATATACAAACAATGAGGAAATATATCAAGCTTCTTAAATCTTCATGTGCTTTAATTTTTCTTAGAAACTTCTGGCTTGAACTTAACCCTTCACAAAAATTTGTCTATTTATTCCATGTGGGTAGAGATTTTTTCTCAGTTCTAATCGTTCTAACACCTCTTTCATAACAAATATTTTGTAATATTCTCCTTAACCACACTGAAATGAAATTCAAAGACAATACAGTTTACCTATGTATGTATTCAAATAAAAATAATCACTCAGCTATAATATAAATGAGAAATAAAATAAATATTCTAGAATAGAATAGTACTGTAATATAGGTACTTAGTCATAATTACTAGAGAATCAAAATGCCCCCACATATTTCTAAAACATTATCAGGGCTTAACATTAAATAATTGAGTTGGCCAAAACATTCATGTGTTTTTTTCCAAAAAATAAGACACATTTTTCATTTTCTTTCTTTTCTTTAAACATTTTTTTAATTGTTGTTCATGTACAGGTTTCTGCCTTCCCCCCACCCTTCCCTACCACCCCTGCCCTTCCCACCTTCCTCCCCTGTTTCCACCCCCACTTTGTTATTGTCCATGTGTCCTTTATAATTGTTCCTGTAAACCCTTCATCCTTTCCCCCATTATCCCCTCCCCTCCCCACTCTGGTTACTGTTAGCCTGTTCTCGATTTCAATGTCTTTGGTTATACTTTGCTTGCTTGTTTGTTTTGTTGATTAGGTTCCACTTATAGGTGAGATCATACGGTATTTGTCTTTCACTGCCTGGCTAACTTTACTTAGCATAATGTTCTCCAGTTCCATCCATGCTGTCGCAAAGGGTAGGAGGTCCTTCTTTCTTTCTGCTGCATAGAATTTCATTGTGTAAATGTACCACAGTTTTTGGTCCACTTATTTACTGATGGGCACTTAGTAAATGAGTTTACTCATTGAGGTTGCTTCCAGCACTAGACTATTGTAAATTGTGCTACTATGAACATTGGGGTGCACAGGTTCTTTTGGATTGGTGTTTCTGGGTTATTAGGATATAATCCTAGCAGTGGAGTTGCCTGGCCTTTTGACATTTTTCATTTTCACCAATAACTTTATTGAGTTGGATATTTCAAGTATGTCGGCTATCTCCCGCGTGGTATAATGTTGACTCTTCTCAATTAACGTCTCTATTTGTTCGCTATCAACTTCAACTGGTCTACCCGACTGTGGAGCATTGTCCACCAAGAAATCCCCTTCATGAAACTTCACAAACCACTTTTGACACATTTGATCAGTCATAGCACCTTCTCCATACACTGCACAAATTTCTTTTGTTTTTGCATTTCAGTTACATTTTTACCGTTCTTGAAATAATAAAAATAATAACGCATAATATGCTAAAAATGTTCATTTTGTTTCATCTTAAATATTAAAATGGCTACACAAAAATTCACTAATTTTGATACATATTTTTAAATGCAGCTGATATGACAACTGTCACAATACAATCTAACAAAATCATTTTGCATGAAGTTAATGACAAAACTAAGCACTTCTAGAGCCGTCTTACGGAAAAAAAAAAAACACAAATTTTTTGGCCAACTCAATACAATGACATAAATTCTCTGAATTAGGTGAGACTCTCTCTAAAATTTAATGCAATGTTTTGTTACTGGAATTTTGTTTTTACTAGCCCACAAAGCACCATAAAATTTAGGAAGGTGGGCTTTCATAGAGCATATCATAATTTGGGGGATTTCATTTCTACTTCAAAAATTCTCCCTTATAAAAGTCATCTTATGTACACTAGTATCCACCATTCCAACATCTAGGAATTTGTTTAGGTAAATAAATAAATATTGTTTAAAAATGAACTTCCTTATATAGCCATCTGGTTATTTTTATGTTTCTTTGGTAAGAGTAACACTAACAACATCTATCTGATATATTTGGGAATTTTTCTCATAAATAAAAATTTCTAGATAACTGAAAGCAACTCTCTTAAGAACAAAATTTTTTGTTATTAAATATTTCATACATATGAATTTATTTTACATGTTATAAGTGATAATATTCATCATGAAATTAATACAGATTATCCAACACCCAGTTTAAGGAATAGAACATTACTAGTACTTTTGAAGTCCTGTGTATCAGTCCTTCCTCAATGGTACTACCTCTATATTGCACCGTCCTGAGACTGCAATTCTGAATTGTGTTTAGCATTATGTTGGTTTTCTTTATAGCTTTACCCCATAGATATACATATCTCTAATACTATACTATTCAGTTTTGAATATTTTCAAATTCTTTGATAAATGGAATCATATTGTATACATTTATTGCAACTTGCATTTTCATTGTAAGATTCATCCACGTAGATATATTAATCTCTATTTTATTTTTATTACTGTATTTCATTGTAAAGCTATAATATAGTTAATCTATTTTCTTATTGATAGTCATTTGGAATGTTTTGATACTTTTGCAGTTACAAACAATTGAAAATATTTCTATAAATTTGGAATTTCTCAAGTTGGCTGTATATTTGTTAGCTTTCTTTAAAAAACTTGAAAACAGTTTAATCATTCCTTAATTAATCCAAGGCATATTTACAAATATCAATTATATATGCAATACAACATTATAATAATACCCTCAGAGATTATAGAGATGTATATTATAATTTTTACTAGAATTAGTAAATTCAGTCTGCCTTTCATCGTTCTCCCTCACTCTCCAGCTATTGGCAAGAATCTCCTTGCTGCTACAGTGTTTATTCTAACATTCCCTATTTTCAATATCTTCCCTGTAGACCTGGAGTCCAGCCAATGATATTTGAGTATAGTGCCAACAAGGAGAAAAAATAGATTGTGACTGAAAAGCCCAATGGGAGCTTTTCTAAGGGAATGTGTACTGTCATGAGATAAAATGGTATTATGGAAGCAACAAAGATTTTGGTATTTCAAGTCTGGCTCAGACATCTATTAGCTGTCTGACCTTGTCAAGTTACCCAATCTTTCTGAGTATTTGCTTTCTCATCTGTAAAATGCACATAATAATCCTATTTGATAGGACTGTTGTGAGGAATAAATCACACAGTAGCCGAGTTCCAGCTAAGCCACTGGCTTTCAGTTTAAATATAGACGGCTTCTTCATATCTACTCAGTTCACATTAAAGGGTAGTATTTGTCCAACTACTTCAAGAGACTAGAGACTTTTTGGCTTACCTCCAGGTTCACAGATGAGTTCTACATGGTTCCAGACTCACTACTTTTATGGAGGAATGGTACTATTACAACTTTAAAAATCATGCAAGTATCTCATTATAAATGTTAAAAAGTAGAATCACTACTTCAGAAAAACCAAATTATGACTGGGTTGCAGGCCATAACCCCCAGCAACCGCACATTGATGTTTCTCTCTCTCTCTCTCTCTCCCTCCCTCCCTCTCTCTCTCTATCTCTCTCCCCCTCCCTCCCTAAAAATAAATAAATAAATAAATAAATAAATAAATAAATAAAAGAAAACTTCTCAAATGAGAAAAAGGGCAAAGATAAAAGGGTTAAAAAGAAGAGATATGAGAATGCAGTGAAGTACAATGAAAAGTCCATGTATGGATAATCAGTGTTCCTGAAGAGAAGACCAGAATAAATGGAAAGAAAATTTTATTCCCAGAAACAGTGTCTGGAGGGCACAAAACTTTCCTAGGCAGAAAATAGACATCAATTATAGCTGAAAGAATTCACCTGCTATAGCAAAATTAGTGAAAGGTCTACTGCCTTTCCTGAGGGGGGAAAAAAACCCTGAACTTAAATACACAGAACTTGGTCAGATGGAACACTTCCAGTATGATGGCATAAAGGCTGGAGAACTGGTTATCTACTTAGATAGAAAAGCGAGGTTTGCCTCAGATTTCTCTATAGCATTACATGACACATACAATAGGGCAACATTTTCAGAGTTTTGACAGAAGAGAGTTGTGGCTTAATAATTCTTTTTTTAAAATATATTTTATTGATTATGTTATTACAGTTGTCCCATTTTTTTCCCCTTTACTCCCCTCTGCCCTGTACGCCCCTCCCACCATCATTCCCCCACTTTAGTTCATGTCCATGGGTTGTACATATAAGTTCTTTGGCTTCTCCACTTCCTGTACTATTCTTAACCTCTTCCTGTCTATTTTGTATCCAGCCTTTATGCTTCTTATTTCCTGTACCTTTTCCCCCTTTCTCCCTCCTCCCTCTTCCCTCTGATAACCCTCCATGTGATCATTTCTGTGAATCTGTTCCTGTTCTAGTTTGCTTAGTTCATTTTTGTTTTTGTTTTTTTCAGGTTTGGTTGTTGATCCTTGTGAGCTTGTTGTCATTTTACTGTTTGTATTTTTGATCTTCTAATTTTCCTTTATTTAAAGATTTTATTTATTTATTTTTAGAGAAAAGGTGGGAGAAAGAGAGGGAGAAAAACATCAATATGTGGTTGCCTCTCATGTGCTCCCAGCTGGGGACCTGGCCTGCAACCCAGGCGTGTGCCCTGACTAGGAATGAAACAGCGAGCCTTTGGTTTGCAGGCCAGTGCTCAATCCACTGAGCTGCACCAGGCAAGGCAATCTTCTTCCTTTTCTTAGGTAAGTCCCTTTAACATTTCATATAATAAGGACTTGGTGATGATGAACTCCTTTAACCTGACCTTATTTGGGAAGCACTTTATCTGCCCTTCCATTCTAAATGATAGCTTTGCTGGGTATAGTAATTTTGGATGTAGGTCCTTGACTTTCATGATTTGGAATACTTCTTTCCAGCCCCTTTTTGCCTGCAAGGTTTCTTTTGAGAAATCAGCTGATAGTCATGGGTGCTCTTTTGCAGGCAACAGTCTCCTTTTCTCTTGCTGCTTTGAAGATTCTCTCCTTATCTTTAATCTTGTGCTTTGGGGTGTGCTTCCTTGGGTCCACCTTTTTCCGGACTCTCTGAACTTCCTGGACTTCCTAGAAGTCTATTTCCTTTGCCAGATTGGGGAAGTTTTCCTTCATTATTTTTTCAAATAAGTTTTCCATTTCTTGCTCTTCCTATTCTTCTTATGGCACCCCTATGATTCAGATTCAGATGTTGGAACATTTAAAGTTGTCCTGGAGGTTCTTAAGGCTTTCCTCTTTTTTTTTTTTTTTTGAATTTTTGTACCTTCATTCTGTTCTGGTTGAATATTTATTTCTTCCTTCTGCTCCAAACCATTGATTTGAGTCCCCATTTCCTTCCCTTCTCTCCTGGTCCCTTGTACATTTTCCTTTATTTCACTTTTCATAGCCTTCATTTTTTCCTTGATTTTACAACCATACTTAAACATTTATTTGAGCATCTTGATTATTAGTGTTTTAAACTGTGCATCTGATAGGTTGGCTATCTCTTCAATGCTTAGTTGTATTTTTTTCTGGAGCTTTGATCTGTTTTTCCATTTGGACCATATTTTTGTCTTGGCATGCCTGTTATATAGTGAGTGGTAGAGCCTAAGGTATTCCCCAGGGTGGAGCAACCCACATTGCTGCATTGTGGTGCTGTGTGTGGGGGAGGAGACCAAGAAGTAACAATGCCTCTTGCTCAACTCTCAGCTGGCCTTCAGTCACTTCCCTCACTACCTGCAAGCAAATTGGACACTTCTGGTGCTGATTCCCAGGTGGGTGGTTTTGTGTATATTCTAGGACCCTGTGGGTCTCTCCAATGAACTCTCCTGTGAGGCTGGGAGTTTCTTCTGCCACCTCAACCCCCACAGGTTTTTATAGTCAGAGGTTTTGAGGCTTTATTTCCCCTCACTGGAACCCTGGGTCACATAGTGTGTCCTGTTCCCCAGTTGTTCCTCTCAGTTTATCTGCATGCAAATGTGGGGCTACCTGGTCTGCCAGGTGCTACCTTGCTGCGAGTCCTCTCCACCCCAGCTGCCCATCTTCCACCCCTCCTACCAGTCTAGATAAATGTTTCTTCTTTAACTCCTTGGTTGTCGGACTTCCATACAGTTCAATTTTCTAGAAGTTTTGGTTATTTTTTTGTTTTTAAATTTGTTATTGTCCTTCTTTTGGTTGTATAAGGAGGCAAAGTGTATCTATGTATGCCTCCATCTTTACACAGCTACATTTACTTATGAAGCCATTAGAACTTCTTCTCTAATATGCAAATATTTAGAAAATATACTCACCCTCTCTGAGGAAATGAAGAAACAAAGCAAACAATATCATTATAGCCAGATTCTAACTAGTCTAAATAGTTTTTATATATTTACTCTTTTTGTCCTTATAATACTATCTTCCTTCTACAAATGCGAAAGTTATATCCCTTATCATTCTCATTTTATAGTTAGGCATATCCTTAATTATCTCCAGGCATATCCTTCATTATCTCCATTTTACAACTGATAAAATAGTATGTTCATAAAAGTTTATTAACTTGCCAAAAGTCACATAGCTAGTAAGTACTAAAAAGAGGGACCACAAACCACATCTATTATACTTCATAAATTTGACTTCATAAGCACCCATGGAAGAATTCTTGGGAGAGAGCATTTTGAAAAGAGAAGATAGAAAAGTAAACATAGGGGAAAGATGTGGGAGGGTGTAGTCAAGGAACACGTATAAAGGACCCATGATAATGGACAACAGGGCGAGGCTGACTGAGGAAGGGGGGGGGGGTGGGTGAGGCAGCAGAGAGCAACAGGGGAAAATTAGGACAACTGTAATTGAACTCCAATATAAATAGATAAATAAATATACAAGATAAAAAACTTGTGCATAAAAAATTAAAATAAAAACCAAGATGAAAATTTTAAAAACATTTTTCAGAATGCAAACAAGTAAAAGTAGTGACCTTATTGAACACTTCTCAATATCAAAAGAAGTAAAATTATTCAAAGAAATGATAGCTGGTTTTATGTAATCTTGGTGTAGATAATCTTTCTAAATCTGACATTAAAAGCTTACTTTGAATTTTATTTACTTTACATTTTTATTCCCATCATAATTACCCATTTTTCTCTTTGCTTAAAAAAAAATCTGAGAATACAGCAGGCTCCCTATAACAGAAAAGTGAATCAAATAATGTATTGATAAACTTTATACAGAAGTCTTATAACTGTACAATAGATAACTATTTACTTCTTAATTCAATTTCATAAAATTAGAGCTTTACTCTGTCATTTTGTCACATTAAAGAAATTTCAAAGAAGAAAAAAAATCGCCTTCATCCCTTTACCCAAAACTCCTAACACAATTCATTTAACAAGGTTTGTACTCCATCCTGATATCTCTAAAACCTAGAGTAAAATGAAAAATGAAATAGCCGATTCTTATATTCACAGATTCTGTATTTGCACATTTCCTTATTTACTAAAATTTATTTGTAACATCAAAATCAGTACTTATGGTATTTTTTAATCATTTGTGGACATGCACAAAGCAGCAAAAATATGAGTGGCCTGATACACTCATTCCCCACTGAGGTTAAACAAGGCGATACTCTGCCTTCTGGTTTTAGCACTCAATCTGTAGACAAGTGTTCCTTTCATGGTCTGTTTAGCCATGCTTTTTCATATGTTCATGTTTTGTTGGTGATTTTGCTGTTTAAAATGGTTGCCAAGGATATTGCTGAAGTGTTGCCTTGTGTTCCTAAGTACAAGAAGGTTGTGATGTGCCTTAGAGCAAAAATATATGTTAGATAAGCTTTGCTCAACTGTGCATAACCATGCTGTTTGCTGAGTTCATGTTAGTGAATCAACAATATATATCAAATAAGGTGTCTTTAAACAGAGAGATCCATAAAGCTAGCATTGAGCAGTTGTTGGAAATGTCACTAGAGTCTCGTAGGAACCAAATCCTATATTCGCCCACCAGCAAAGGTGCAGTACTTTCCAATTCAGTGTTTTCAGTGACTTTACGGAACATAACTACCATGAATAATAGGAATAACCATATTTATTGAGCAACCCTTATGCATCAGTAGCAACTGATGTCATTTTAAAAATAGTTCCACACTTTGCCTTTGTATGGAATAATTTATGATACTTTAGCATTTTGTGTCATATGAGTTTGCAAAAGTCATCATTTTACTTTATAAGAGTGAAACTGATATTCATCATTTTTTCTTCATGTCCATACCTAGAAAAAATTCAAACTCAAGATTCTAAAAGCCTAGGAATGTCCCCAAGACATCTTAGTGACATCAAGCAAAACTGCCTAATTGGTATTTGTAAATTTTTATATAAGGTCACATATATAAGGTCACAAAAGAGGACCTTACAACCTTCTGCGGAACCCACTTCAATTGTTGGTCTCTGTTGCTTCCAACTGAAATGTATTTCATTAGCATTTATTTTATTTCTGCCATGGACCAGGCACTGTGCTCTGTCCTAGAAGTCACAAAAGATGAATATGATACACTCACTATCATTGGGGATCTCAGTATGAGGAAAACAGAATATGGGAACAAGCAAGTAAACAGACCATTGTAGTACACTGTGATAAGTCCTAAAACATAGCTACATAAGAGTGTTGGGAAAGCACATATGAGAAGTGCTCTCCTCTGGGTGTGTGTGGGGGGATGGCAGGATAGTAGTAAGGAATGAGAGAAAAGGAGGGAAATCTGGGAATGACTTCAGAGGATGATTAAACCTCAGCAAGTGATATCTGGGCAGAAAAGTGCTGGAAGGGATAGAGAACACATGAAGAATTTGTGAAATATTTGCAAAGTAGAATGGTTTAAAGGGAGAGTTATAAACCAAACACAACTCTCATGTTTATGACTTGAGAAATTAAGGAAATGTTAACATTGAGCTCTCAATTAAGATAGAATAGAAAGTTTTGAGAGGAAAGACAGAGCACAGGAGTGGAATTGAGGAAATGGAAAAGGGAAAGGATGTGTTCAGCATTGGGCATGTCCAATTTTTGGTTCAGTGGGACCTGCAGCTAGAGGACCTTCAGAACACTCTTGGAGTCAGAAACTCAGGAGAAAAGTGAATATGGAACTTAGAAGCACAAGTGGTGACTGAAGCCATGGAAGATGAAGTGGCCAGGGAGGAGGTGGGATTCAGAGGAGAAGACAGACCCCAGATCATACAGATTAAAGAGCAGGGCAAGGAAGACCATCACCAAAGACGACTGAGGTGAAGTCACAACCAGAACAGCATGCTGATACAAATGCAAGAGCCAGGGCTAGGATGGTTATCAAGGAGGGGCCAAAATAGCGATAAATAAATGCTGCAGGGATGTTTAGTGAGTTAGGACTGAACTATGTTCAATGAATTTGACAGTGGGGAGGTCACTCTAGAGAGATGATTCTAGGCAGCTTAGTTTCAGCAAAGGGACACAGAAAGCTAGCGGATTGTGGAATCTGAATACCTGAAACACGAGAAAGTAAAGAAACAGGGCAGACCCCACTTTCAAAGAGCTAAGCTTTGAAACCGAAGGGGAGTCATGGGAAAGAAGAAGATTGAAGGTAAAGACATATCAAGAAATCATAGGGATGGCACCATGAGCCTATTTGATGGGATTAGCTTGGAACAGGAGACTGTCTTTCTGAGCTGAGACTGACATGAAGTTGAGGAGGTTCCTGTTTCCAACATGTTAATCTCATGCTCTGTACTCTGTACTCTTAGCAAACTTTCTACAGAATTCCATTCCTAAAGTACAGTCTCCTAAGATAACTACCCTCATGCGGTACTACACAAGTTATTTTTTTACACATTCTAAAAGAAACAAAAAGAGAGATGAGAAAAGTAAAATGCAAGAAATAAGTTGAAGTAATGGGAAAGAATACAAGAGTTACATTCTCTAGCAAACTACCTAATAAGGACATGTGAATACCAAACTCCCCAGAAATGTGCTGCTGTCTGTGAACCTACACTGACAAATTAGGTCTCTCTCTCTCTCTCTCTCTCTCTCTCTCTCTCTCTCTCTCTCTCACACACACACACACACACACACACACACACACACACACACACACACACCTCCTTCTCTTGTCACCCTGTTCTAACTCCCCTCTATACCCTGATCATTCTTTTTAAGGCTCTGGGGACTCCCCTGCTCTGGTCTGAACTGGATCAGCACAGTGGGCTGTAGGAACTTCTCAGGAGTCAATCCTCTATTGGGATGGCTGATAAGCACTCAACTGTAAGCAGAAGTAACTATAAGCCACATATCTGTAGCCTCCAAATTCAAACTAAAATAGCCAACCCAACTTCTCAGTCAGTTGCAAAAAAAAAAATAAATACCCATATACTAACATTTGGCTTTAAAAAATTGACAAATAATTTAAAAAATGTTTTAGCAGTACATGGGCCAAGCAATACAAGGGTGTTGTTATCTGGCTTAAGAGTTACCAGTTCGTGACCTTTAAACCACAAAACAAAAGTAAAAAGGTAGGGAGGAGGGTAAGAAATTGCCATCAATCTAACAAAACTCAGAAAAGGAGTAAACTAAACATAGTAAGAAACTATGATGAATAAAAGAAAAAGAGATGATTTAAATAAGACCAATCATAGCATGTTATATTTGGCTACCATAATAGTAATATTAATAATAATAAAGGCAAAAATTCAACTACAATAAAATAATATGGCAAAAATAAAAGATGAATAACAATATTAAAGGTAAAATAAATGAGTTGCAATATTAATATTACATAAAAGAATTCAAAGCTAAAAAATCAGCATACTAATAAAAGATAGACTCTACCGGGATGCAGCAAATTGTGAATATTTATGCACAGAAAAGCAATGCATCAAAATATAGAAAACAAATAATTTAGAAAGAAGATTTTGAGAAACCATTATCAAAGTGGATGCTCTAATACACATTTCAAAACTCAATGAACAAAATATAATTTAGAGGACTGAGGGTTTGAATAATGAACAGGGCAAGCTGTCTATAGGTATTTGTATGTATGTGTCACACGTAGGCAATTTGCTGGGGCTGAGAAACAAATGTCAACCTAAGTGTATGATTTCCTACTCAGTTCCAGCTGCTTACTGCCAAGGGAATTACAGGCCTAATGTTTCTAGGTGTTTCAAAAGAATCTAAGATATTTTATTTATAAACACACACACATAAATTTTGTGTCTGCATAGATGTGATACACATTTTTAAATGGACATGAACATTTACAAAAGTGACTGTGTGCTGGATTAGATATTATCTCTTTTTATTTTTTTATAGTTGTTCAGTTACAGTTGTCCCCATTTTTCCCCCATTACTCTTCCCTGGCCTACCCACCCCCCACCACCCACCTCCAATCCCCCCCCCACCATTGTCTTTGTCCTTAGGTCCTTTATACGTGTTCCTTGACTTGACCCTTCCCCTTCTTTCCCTCCCTCCTGCCCTCTGGTCACTGTCAATTTGTTCCTTATTTCCATGTCTCTGGTTCTATTTTGCTCACTTGCTTGTTTTGTTGATTGGGTTCCACTTATAGATGACATAATATGATATTTGTCTTTCACCACTTGGTTTATTTTACTTAGCATAATGCTCTCCAGTTCCATCCATGCTACAGCGAAGGGTAGGAGTTCCCTTCTTTCCTTCTGCTGTGTAGTATTCCATTGTGTAAATGTACCACAGTTTTTGATCTACTCATTTACTGTTGGGCAGTTAGGTTCCTTCCAACACTTGGCTATTGTAAATTGCACTGCTATGAACATAGGGGTGCATAGGTTCTTTTGAATTGGTGTTTCAGGATTCTTAGGGTATAGTCACAGTAGTGGAATTGCTGGGTAAAAAGACAGTTTCATCTTTAGCTTTTTGAGGAAATTCCATACTGTTTTCCACAGTGGCTGTACCAATCTGCATTCCTACCAATAGAATACTAGGGTTCCTTTTTCTCCACAACACTACCAGCACTTGTTTGTTGATTTGTTTATGATGGCCACTCTGATCTGTGTGAAGTGGTATCTCATTGTGGTTATAATTTGCATCTCTCTGATGGCTAGCGATGTTGAACATTCTTTCATATGTCTCTGGGCCCTCTGTATGTCCTCCTTGGAAAATTGTCTGTTGAGATCCTTTACCCATTTTTAGTTGGATGGTTTGCCTTCCTGGTGTGGAGTCATGTGAGTTCTTTATATATTTTGGAGATCAAACCCTTGTCTGAGCTATCATTGGCAAATATATTTTCCCATATGGTGGGGTCCCTTTTCATTTTGTTGGTGTTTTCTTTAGCCATGCAGAAACTTTTTAATTTGATGTGGTCCCATTTGTTTATTCTTTCCTTTACATCCCTTGCTCTAGGGGACATATTGGTGAAAATATTGCTGCATGGAATATCTGAAATTTTCCTGCCTATGTTCTCCTCTAGGACTTTTATGGTGTCATGACTTATATTTAAGTCTACAGCCAACATCACACTCAATGGGTGAAAACTGAAAGCTTTCCCACTAAGATCAGGAACAAGACAAGTGTGTCTACTTTCACCACTTCTACTTGACATAGTATCAGAAGTTCTAGCCACACTGATCAGACAAGAAAAATAAATAAAAAGCATCCTAATTGGAATACATTAGATACTCACATCACGATTCAATAAAAACTGTCACAAAGCCTCAAAACAAACAAACACTAAACACCTGGAAACATAAAGTACTTCATAAATAACTCTAGGATGAAGTATTAATCAAAATTGAACAATGTACTATTAAGAAATGACTAACAATAAGAGCACTATCTCAAACTTATGCAATACAGTCAAAGCAGGTCACAGAAAAAAGTCTAGGCAGAGGTGTCCAACCTGTGGCCCGTGGGCCACATGTAGCCCAGAATGTCTATGAATGTGGCCCAACATAAAATCATAAATATACTTAAAATGAGATTTTTTTGTGATTATGTGTCATGTGTCACAATTTATTTAATGTGTGGCCCAAGACAACTCTTATTCTTCCAGTATGGCCCAGAGGTGCCAAAAATTTGGACACCCCTGGCTAGAGCTTTATTAAAAATTCATGTACTAGAAAACAAAAAGCCTGAAAACATAAATGACTCAAGTATTTGATCTAAGAAATCAAGTAATTACAACCACAATATATTCACAAGAAAATAATAAGATAAGAGCAGAAATAATAAACTAAAAATGAGCAGACACAGTAGAAATAAAAAAACCAACTCAAATTTTGGAAGTGTGAAAGATTCAAATAATTTGTTTTCCATATAAGACTATACTTCGTTAGTGAGGATATAGTTATCAATAGAAGAAATTCTATATTCCACAGGTTTATTAAATACTTGAGCAGTTTAGAAAAAAAGCACACTAAAGATATTAAGATGAATGTTTTTTTTAGAAGACTTTTTTTGAGCAGTTTCAGGTTCACAGCAAACTGAGCAGAAACCACAGAGTTCTCACACACCATCTGCCCCTCCACCTGCACAGCCTCCTCCACTATCAACATCCCCCACCAGAGAGGGGCGTTTGTTACAACTGATGAACCCACATGCCAACACGCCGTTATCACTCAAAGTCTGTAATTTACATTAAGGTTCACCCTGAAGTGTTGTACATTCTATGGGTTTTAACAAATGTATAATGATGTATATCTACAATTGCACTATCACACAGAATAGTTTCCCTGCCCTAAAAATCCTGTGCTGCATGTACTCATCCTTTCTTCCCCTGCAGCACTTCTTGGCAACCACTGATCTCTTTACTGTCTCTGTAGTTTTACGTTTTTCAGAACTGCATCTAGTTAAGATGTTTTTAATGTCATATAATATTTCATGAACATGAAATACTATATTGCATAATATATTGTATTACTATATTTATACTATTAATAATTTATTAAATATTGATCAATACTACATTATGTTAATATATCTATTTTATGTAGATTAACAAACATTATTATATAGATTAATACAGATTAAAATACTTTATGAGCTGCTAATTTTCTGTATATTTCTCACATCCCCCAAGTATAAACAGACAAGCCATTTTTTGACATAGAGGGAAAAGCAGCTCATTTCTCTCCATACCAAATTAACCCACAAACAGTTTCACAAGAACTTAACATATCTTCTAAAATTCTTCCACAGTAAAATTTATTCTATTTAAATCCAAAATATGGGCAGTACATGTTTCTAGAATCCAAGCTTTACAACATTGTAATGTAATGGGCAAAACCTTGCTTAGTGAGCACTTAAGTCCAACTTCAAATAAAATAAAATAAAACAGCACAGCACCATCAGGGTGGGCTTCACACTGCACTCACATAATTTATACAGATAAAAACTATCCAGAAACCCATTATCCCCTTTTACTAGCTTGTGGAAATGAGCCTTAGATTATGTCTGATGTGGGTGAGGGTCAGGACTGAAAAGCAAGATTATGTAGCATGTAGTATGCTGAGACTTGAGATAGAAGCTGCATGTGGTAAAATGCATCCCATTAATTATTCAGGTAAAACATAGATATTGTGCTAGGAAGAGTAAATATAAAATAGAAGTTGAATTTAAAATGAAGGCAAACATTTATTTTCAACTCAATTCAATAACACCAAAAACAGTGCATGTGTTGGAATGAATTCTAGTGATTCCTCCCCCTCCTCTCCCTCCTTTATGTTTTCCTTCTGATATTTGTTAAGCTGCTAACCAATAAGACAAGTACTGTCTCTGATCAAGCTGCTTATAGTCTAATTAAAATATATTGTACTTTAAATTTTTTTCTTTATTTTTTAAACTTTTTAAATTGTTGTTCAAGTACAGTTGTCTCCCTTTTCTATCCACTCCAGCCAGTGGAGCCAAAAAAAAGTTCATTACAGGTAAAGCACAGAGAGTATGGGGAATGGTGTGAAAGTTAGTCAGGAACATATACAGAAGCCACATTAAGGAAGTAGGACTTTATCTAAAGGCAATGGGAAGACATTGAAGGATTTTAAAGCAAAAGAATGATGTGTCCAGATTTGCGTTTTTAAGAATCATTCCAGATGTGAAGTAGAGAATGAACCTGTTGCAAAAATCCACATGAGAGACAGTGCTGGCCTACAACAGGGGAGTGACAAAGGACATGGGATATGAAAGGGCTTGAGAGATATAACTCAAAAACCAACCCAATGCTAAGACTTAGTGATTAGATGGACAGGGTTGAGTCAATGAGGGGAATGGGGACTCAAGGGTAACAGCTACATTTCTCTAGTATCACCATGTGCCAAGAACTGTGTGCTTTGCATACACTGTCTCGTGTCAACCTGATGAGGCAGCTGTGATTACGGATCATTTGTCACGGGCTCACAGAGGTTCCCAGCTTGTGTGGGATCTGGAAAGGCCCAGGGAGGAAAAGTGGTTTACAGAATTAGGGTTCTCAAAAAAATGGTTTGAATAGATCAGTGAGAAAGCTGGTGTGATGAGCCAGTGCCATGGAAACTGGTACTTGGTCTAGAGTTCAAAGATCTGGCTGAAAATACAAACTTGAGAGATTCATGAACTGAAGCCATGAAAGTGAATACAGAGTGAAAGCAGGTTGAGAAGTAAAGAGAGCCAAGCCCAGCAGCCTGCGGGGGAGGAGCCTGTGAGAGACATCTGGAAGGAACCACCAGGGAGGCACTAGAAAACTCAGAGAAATGTGGCATCACTAAAGCAAAGGGACAACCCCATTGCAATGAGTCATTTGTTTCTGAAAGGTCAGGTATACTATTTATTGTTTTGGTCTTGGTGAGAACAACTATGGTACAAATCTTACTGCCCTATGAAAGGTCTATTAAAGAAAAGGGAAAATCTTCATAGAGTGGCCTTATATATAAGAACACTGTATTTTGGCTTATATATTTGTATTACAATTCTCATGAGACTGCTTTGAATGATGGGCTCTTTCAGAGCAGGGCTGATGTGTACACTTGAGGTGTGAGCAGATATGCAATGCAGAGACTTTTCCTGAGGGTTCAACAAGTTAAACTTGTGAACGGATATATCATTTAGAAATTTTAATCAAGACAAAACAACCCATGTGTTTAAAACCATAATGAGGTCGGTAAGGAAGCTGCAGTTCTCATGAGTCAGAGCTAATTTAATATGAAAAAACAAATAATTTTGTCTTTAATTTTTTCCATATAACCCCTACTTCCTTTTATTATATCTTCTTTTGCAGTGATCACTACTTAAATATTTTTGTATTTTTCTTATGACAGAATAATTAATGCTCCAGAGATGAGACAAGCAGCAGTCTAGCAACATAAGAAGTAAAGTAGTTGCTTCTGTGGAGAAAGCATCTTCCTCAGTGCTTACCAAGGCAAATCTCAAACGTGAGCCACTGAGTCATGTATCACATTGGTTCCAGTGATATCAGGGGGAGGGGGGCTGCAAGCCATCTGATCCATGTAATATATTTAAGGGGAGGGGGCTTTTGTCTCATCTACAAGTATTGGGATGAAACCTTTCCAACTAGAGTTCAGCCTATGAAGTAGGCATTGTACACCAGGCACAAAGCTTGGTGTACAAAATGGAGCCTGATTCCACAGATTTTTACCCTTCCTTTGATCTTCTGTCTGTGTTGCTCTTGCATATGCACATACCCAGTTAAACAAATATATTTTACATGAATTGGGTGTTAGAGTTAGTTCTAATAAGACATATTGAAGTAGACTAAAAAACTGCTAGATACTCTTTAAAACCCAAAGCATAATTAGGTTCTGAGACTATGTATGGTAGCTTTTAGTCACTGTATTCATGAACAAAAGGCACTTTTGGGAGAGTCTGTGAGATTTCAAAGGGTTTAAGACTTAAATATGGAAGATGCTAATAAAATAAGTGAAAAAAATCAGGATATGTATTTTGTCTGAATGATTGCATCATATGCAAATAAAAAGACTGAAAAGATGATACACACATGTGATTGGTTGATTTGCATAGTATTTTCTCTTCAAAAAACTTTCTGTTATACTATTATGTCACTTTCATAATTTTAAAATAAAATAAAACTGGAAATATATCTTTAAAAGGAAAATATTTTTGGAAAGGATACAAAATAGCAGCTAAGCTTAATTTTTGAGCTGACTGTAGAAGGTCTTGGATAATAACTTCCACAATGTTTTTATCATGTGTCTACCAATTTTACCATATATGAATTTAGCTCCCTCATGAGAATTCTCTCCCCTGAAAATATAGTGACATCTGGTTTGGGTTGGTGATACCTGTGTAATTTAATCCCCATCTGTTCTCACTCTCCCTCCCCATGTTAACTATGGCTTTGTCTATTCTCTATTTTATCTTGTTCTGTGTTATCTAAAATTAACGTGCAGAGAAAAAAGACTACATACAAATAGATTTTAGAAAGTTACTTAATAGGTGGGAGGACATTTTCATACAGAGTTGATCACCAGAATTTTTATTCTGCTTTCTAGCAAGGATTAGGGGGTTGTCAAAGAAAAAGTGGACATTTTCTCCAACACAGTAATAATGCAGAGAATCTGAGGCAAGACTCTTTTCACTCTGAAACCATCCAGTGGCACAACTAACTTTGTAATTGATAACCACCAACAACCATGATTTTCTTTTTCTGGGAGAAAGTGGCTAACATTGTGTCTCTTAACTTTTTTTTTCAATATAATATAGGGATTTAAAGATATAAACAAAATTAGAGATAATAGCACAATAAAATTCTATGATATTTATTACCCAGCTTCAATAAATAGCACTATTTTTCAAATCTTATTCCCTCTATCCCCAACCTGAATTTCTCCCTTGAGGTAATTAATCTTAAAGAAAGTCTGAGACAATCATATTATTTCACCTCTAAATACTTCATTATGTATCTCTAACAGATAAGGTCTTTCTTTTATTTTTTAGCATAATCAGTAACATGACCAATAAAATTAGCAATAATTTCTTAATCTCACCTATTATTCAATTTGTGTGCAATTACTTCAACTATGTCAAAAATATCTTTTTTGCAATTAACTCACTTAAATGGAGATCTAAATAGGTTCTTTATATTGACTGAGTCAGTATGTATCTCATATATTTTGTTCTATAACAGTTACCCCTTCTCCCATTCAATATTTTTTCCTCACAAAAGTAGCTAATTTTTACTATTCAATTTTTATTCTGGATATTTTTAACTGACTTCTAATAAAAATGAATCATAGTCGGCCCTCCATATCCACGGATTCAGAACCCACAGTCAGAGAGGGCCGGCTAAGGGACTGGAGCATCCTTGGATTTTGGTGTGAGCAGGGAGGAGGGGCATCCTGGAAGCAATCCCTTAGGATACCTAGGGATGACCATACACTGCTAAGAGCAATCAGTCAACAATAACATCCCTTCCTTCTGCCATTCCGGCTTTCTAGTTAACTGCCTTTTCCAGTTCTAGTTTGTTGATCAGTTGGCATGCAACTGATTTGTCATCCAGAGAAGAAACCAAGGCAAAATTTTAAACTATCATCAAATTCTCATACCTTTTTTTGTTGTTGTTCTCCAGAGGATAACAATGGAGGTAATATACAGAAATTTTCTAAAAAACAGTGGAGTTGGAGCAAACCTCTGAATTGCAAAGTAAAGACATATATATAGGGAAAATGCTATTTTTCAACATCTCTTCATCTTTTCTTACCCTATTTTACCAAGTTACTAGGCAGATTGAAAGAGGAATGCTCAGGAATCCTTGTGAGAAAAACATTCAAAATATATTTTTATGCTGGCATACATTTTGATCAGAAATAAAGCTTAATAAATAAGCTAGTAAAATACAAGGAACCCTTACTAAGACTTGGGAAAATTACAGAAGTCTGGTGTGGGTATATACTAAATAAACTAACAGATACCTCATTGCTATTTGTTATTATAGGTTAATGATGATCTAACTCCAATTAATTGGTAGTCGCTGATCAGAAGAGGGTAAAGGGTTTGATAACAACTTAAAGTCTAACATATGGTAAGGAATTAATACACATCAGTGCTACTCTTATGTTTTTATACAAAATAGTCATCATAAATGTAGCTATTTTAACAACTTCTCATTTGGTGTTACATACATTAAGATTTTATTAAACCTTGGATTTCAACATGACAAGCTCTATCTCATGAAAACTGGGGATATTCTTACTCATAGAAAGAAGCTTTTGAGTGTTAGTGTGCTAGGGTCACCTTTACCCACGAAACCTGCGGGGCTAAGTATCAGGATAACTAGAATATTGTAGAAAACTTAGGAAGCTGATTTCTCAGTTTCCTTCTACTACTAGGTTCACAAGTCTAAAAATTATTGCTGTGTTATATAGATCACTTTAAAAGAGATTTACAAGGGATCTTGTGGGCTATCTAGCCCAATCTCATCCTCAATGCAGGGAAACCTTGTTGGACATGATAAGGATACCTTATACTTAGGACTTCAGTTTTGATACTAAAATCAATTCACGTTAGCTTAATTTGTTATAGTTCACAAGGCATTATCTCATTCAATATTTCCAATAGTTCTATGAGAGTAGTATTAGCATGTCCATTTTACAGACCTAAAGCTGAAGCTAAGAGAAATAAAGGGGCTAACCTGATTCACACAACGAATCCACAGTGGAGAAGAATGCCATGTCTTAAATTCTTCTAGATTCTTATTGTATGTTCTTTGTACAACACAGCTGCAACTTTAAAAAATTATCGCACCAATCGTTTGAAGTTGCCTAGGTAGGAAAACTATGGTTGATGAGAAAAATTATGCAAGTTTACAGCCTTGCCCAAGGTTATGCCACTAATGAGCAGAGCTGGAGTAGGACATGGATTTTCTGTCTTCTACGATATTCTTTCTGCCATGGCCGTGTGCGCTTGTCTGAAAATTCTGATTTGGGAAGTTTTCTTTTTTCCCAGAAAAAGTATAGTTAGTACTTGACTCTTGGGGAAAGAATTAAAGTTATTTCACTTGCCTTGCCTCATGCAGCTGAGTCTTTAACATACTCCATATTTATGAGTCATATTTTATCCTTAGAAAAGTTAAGATACACATTAACTTTTAAGTTAATATAGATATTAAGATACACACTAATACAACCATTAAAGACACTTCAGCGATTAAACTGTTAGAAGGGAAAGAAGTGAAACTATAAATAGCCAAAAGTGCTTTGAGCACAAAGCAGAATACTTATTTGACATTTTATTAAAATCTGAAAATTGAAGAGAGGCAAAAATATCCTGGAAATGTACTTGGTGTTGTACAGTGTTTAGAAATAGAAGCTATTTAATCCTGTTTTGTAAACAATTTTAATCTGTATCTATCTTAATCCTCATTCTAAAGCAGAATCCTGAACAAAACCAGGGAGCTGAAAACGCTGGGGTGAAATACCCAGAGTCAGGGGGCAGAGAGTCCACTAGGAGGTGAAATGCCAGGCATTCTTCTTAGCTGCTGATTGAAAAATCATGTACTTCTTGACCTGACTTTGAGGTGTTGACCTGTTTGGTAGCCTGACTCTGTTCCAGTATTCTTTAATATGCCCCTATTCTAAACTCTTAACATATTTACTGCGATTGAGTCCTCCAGGGAGATGCTCTGACTCTTGACACCAGATTGCTCCCTGAGCCTCCTGGCTTCAAAGGAAGAGATGGAGCCGCTCCCCTGATCACCCAGGCTTTCACTTTAAAGCATTCACAAAGATAAACCATTTTAGGTTACAGTTCCCCAAGGAACTATAGCACTCTCTTAGTGGTACTGTAGAGTATTTTAACTTTTGGAAGGAAGCACAGCTCCACTGAGTATCTATTTATTGGACTCCACACAAACCATATTAGATGAGATCGTTCACAAATTCAACAGATCACACAACATTTATTTCATTGGTCTAGGGGTGCTGTGAAGAAATTACAGACACAGTAGAGGTGAAAGCTTAAAAGCTCTGACAAGATTCTTTTGCTATATATGTTTGGACAACTATATTTATTCATTCAACCTATACATATTAAGATATCTGTGATGTCTCAGGAACTATTTTTTCAGTTCTGGGAATCCAGTAGTGAAGAGACAGCATTGGCTCTCATGGTGCATATGTTCTTATTAGGAGAGTTGAGACAACAGACAATTTTAAGAATGGATAAGAGCTATGAATGATTACATAGGAAGGAGCAAGTGTGGACAGTGTGGTCAGGAATATCTCTCAGAAGTAACTTTTGCACTGAGAAATATCACAGGCAAGAGGGAGTCATTTGAAGCACTTAAAAAAATACATCTTGCTCATCAACAACCAAATAGTTTTATATCTTTGTTTTTTTAAAGCAGACTTCACAAATCTATCACAGCAATGGCTGACTTCTGTTTTTGTCATGGACTGGTTTTTAGGCCATAAAATAATAATCACCTCACTTTTCCTAAATAAGAGAATGGTACTTGAGTAGAGACATAACAAGTCATTGCCTGCCAGGTATATTTAGCTAGCTATGCTTTATTTCAGGGGTAATGTAACAGAGTATAGCCAGGCCTCCCTGCAACATGATCCTGGACTACATCCTAAATCAAATGAAAAATAAGTATAAAAAACATTATTGGAATAACTCATGAAATTTGAATATAGGCTATTGTATCCATGTAAAAATTCCTGATTTTGATTTTTATGCTGTTAGAGAATCTAAATTAGAGAATTTTAGGACTAATGAGGCAAAATGTCCACAACTTACAGTAACCAGTCCAAGAAAAAAATACATTCATATGTATATGAACAGAACCAGGGAAAAAGAGGAGGGTAAAGAAGTGAGCATGAATGACAAGGCAAATGTGGCAAAACCTAAGCAGTTCATGAATCTGGATATTTTTTGCCCATTTTTGAAGGTCTGTAAGATTAAATTATACTAAAATTTAAAAGTTTTAGCCCTGGCTGGCATAGCTCAGTGGATTGAGCGAGGGCTGCGAACCAAAGCATCGCAGGTTCGATTCCCAGTCAGGGCATATGCCTGGGTTTCAGGCCACGGCCCCCCAGCAACTGCACATTGATGTTTCTCTCTCTCTCTCCCTCCCTTCCCTTCTCTAAAAAAAAAAATAAAATTTTAAAAAAAAGTTTTAAAGCACACATGTCAACAACACAAATGTGAATTTTATCAAGAACATGCCAAGAAATTTAATTTCACAAAGCGTACATATCTTGCTAAAGCAATAGGAAACTAGTTTTTGTTTTGTAAAACCAAAAGATTCTATGTAACAGAGTGAGGTTTAAAAGATGAATAACAGAAAAGCTAACACTGTCCCCATTTCAGAAAGCTGTTTGTTCTAAACGGTAAAAAGAAAAAGTTCAATTTCCTGAAGACATAATCTAGTATTATCTACACCAGGTGCAATATCCATCCAATCTTATCCAAATAAATCAGACCAAACTTGTGCAGCTGAGAATAAAAAGGTCAAAATTTGAACAAATTGTTCATCTCAAACAGAGAGGAAGGATGTGAAAAGTGCTCAGTACAAATAAGGTGAATTTATGTTCTGGCACAGTTGCTATTAACAGTGAGATGACTTTGACATTAAAGAAAAAATTCACCTGCAGTTAGGCCAAAACAGTACTGTTATTTTTTTTATATACAACAAAAATGCAATAATTCTTTTCATATGACTTAAAATTAAAAATCTGAAATCAATTATTGTACATTTACTAAAGCAAAAGATCAGTGGTGATTATTAAGACTCTGAAGCAATCATAATTCCTATCATGAAGCCACAAATGACTTTTTTGTCTATCTCCTTTTTTTTCTTTCTCTTCCTCTGTTCCTCATTTTCTCTCTCTCTCCCATCAACTACCCTGCCTGTGCAGGCTTACCATAATCATCACTTAGCACTGCCTGTGCCAATCAGAGCCACAGAAGTTGCTGACCCTTGCTGACATGCACCTGACATGGACGTTTATTCTGACAGGGCATTTAAATGACACAAAATATCTTTCAAAGCATCCCACTGATAAACAGATCCTGCAGGGAAGAGTCTCTGGGCTTCAGACTGTGACCTGCCCCCTGGTGAGATGCTACACACTTTACAGTAAAACACTGGGACCCTGCAGAGGGGCCTTTTGACTTAGAGCTGCTTCTCCCAAATTTGTATTAGCCTTGTCAAAGAAAAAAGTTAAAATTTTAAGAAAATATGAGGCAGGTTTATAAATTAAAAAACTAAAAATTTAGATTTCATCTTTAACTATCTTACCAAAAATACATTAGTGTTTTAGTTTTTTTCTTCACTTAGCAACAGAAATATTTATACTTTGCCCTGTTTATTCTATTTTGATTGTGCTGCAGAATACTCACTAAGAATGCTAGTAGATCCTTAAAGCCATTTTAATATATAATCTTTATTGTATTTTCTCCATTACCATTTAGTCCCCTTATACATCCCTCCCCCACCCTGTTGTCCATGTCTATGTGTCCTTTTTATTTTTTGCTCAATCCCTCCGCCCCCTAACTTCCCACCCCCACTAGCTGTCATCTGTTCTCCATCTATGATTTGGTCTCTGTTTTGCTTATAAAGCCATTTTTTAACTTCAAAATAAAGAAAATGAAACTTAAGAAGTTCAAAGAAAATCAAAATCTCATGATAAAATAAAACACCACCAGGTAATGTTAACATTTCCCTTCCATTCTCTGTCTCAAAAAATATCAAAATAGTGGCTGAGAAGAAAAAGTAAAGTTAGGCAATATGCAAGATATTTTATATTTTATTTTACTTAGTGACATGAGATAAATATTATGTTTCTTCAGGCTGAGAAACCTCAGGTTTGAAGAGTGTAGGTAAGTTACCTGATTATACAGCTGGGAAATGGCTTGCTTAAAAGCAAAAGTCATGCTTGCATGTCTTCTCCTGCCTTTTTCTACTAATACTACAGTAACATAATATCTTGACTTTTCAAATAAACTAGGAAGAAAATAATTCTAGAAATAAATAAAAACTTCTAAAATGAACTTTAGAGATATAATATATACTGTACTTTCAGACTCTGCCAAATTGATCTATACATAATCTGACAAATTGAGCAATTTCATAAGTCAAATAAAAATTGTAAAAAAATTAAAATTAATGAAAGGTATGTTCAGATTTGTATTAACTGTATGAATCACCTTTAATTAGTTGCATGAATTAATTTGTAAACTTTTTATAAAAGGGGGGTAATACCTTTAACAGGAACCTAATCAACAAAAAGAAAAAGCAAGCAAAATATAACCTAAGACACTGAAATTGAGAACAAGCTGACAGTGACCAGAGGGGAGAGGGAAGAGGATTACAAGGGAAAAGGGTGAAGGGACTGCAGGAACAATTACAAAGGACACATGGACAATAACAAGGAGGGGTGGAAACCCGGGAGGGAGGTGGGGAGGGAAGGGGTGGTAGGGAGGGGGAGAAGGCAGAAAACTGTACTTGAACAACAATAAAAAATGTTTAAAAAAGGGGGGGTGATAACAGTACAATGTTTTCTCCTTTGATGCCTATAACATCTTCTTCAGTAATAGCTATGCTCATTCAACTATTTTATCCATTTCTCTCTGCCCAATCAGCATCTATATCACTCAGACTTCTTGTTACCAGCTGGAAAACAGGATAGTAAAATTTCCTAGAAGCTTTATCCTAGCAATCTGGTTACTTGCCAGATACAGTAGTAACACATATGTTCACTTAGCCAGGAAAAATTTTCCAGAGCATCATGAAGGGAGGTCTTAAGGGAAACCAGTGCGCCAGTGAACACAGCACTTGAATATTGTAAGACAGCTCCTCTCTAGCCTGGGCAGCTCAGACCAAATTCCCTGCAGAGCCCATCAATTTCACACCTCGTCATCTAGAGCAGGTTGCTGTTAATAAGCCACGGCCACCAAGGTGGGTGTCTTTGAAGCACTCCTGGGTCTGTCCATCATGGGAAATGGCAGAAACACATTTTGTGCAGCTCTTGTTAAGCAAGGTTGATCATTCATTATTATTAACATGTATTTGTTGGCAAGGGGCAATATGGAACATGTAATTAGATCCAACATCTGTGCAGCAGGTTTTGTATTCAGGCAGTCCTCTTTCTCTTCTGAGTGGAAAATAAGTAAAAAAGAAAGATCAGGTTTTAGAGTCTGAGGATTATGCATTTATTTATATAAAGAGCACCAGTGATTTAAAATTAATTCTGACCTTACCGAAAAATTTCCTTGAATGTCTTTGAAAAGCTAACCAATACTAAGTGAATATTAGCTGGAGATGCCTGCATTCTTTCCCTGTCAGTGGCCACAGACTTCAGTGGCAAAATTTGGCAACACTAAATCTCTCAAACCTCTCAAGCTCTTTCTTTACATCTCAAAAACAAATGAAAAAAAGAAACTTGGCAAAGGTTCCATTTCTTCTCAAACTCATGTCATCATTTATTGCCACAGATACTGAATTTCTTACTAAAGTGTCTCTTTTCTGTATTTTCCTTCTTTGAGCAGTAAATATACTTGACAAACTGCCATAATCTGACAGAGAACATTGCAGGGGAAGTGCTATTCCATGCTGAATAGGCCAAAAAGTGAAAAACATGAAGTAAAAATAATAGAATTTAGATATATAAATTTGCAAATATTCTAAAGAATTACAATAGTATATTTTTCTAAACTAAAATTCATCTTTTAGGATTTTTGTCCTCTTGACATAATGTACTGAGAGGAAAATAATGTCACTTCTAATGTTTCTGCTCTAAGTACATCACATGAATGTAATTATTTAAAAATATCAGGCAAATCCAAATCGAGGGACATTCTTCAAAGTGACTGGCCTGTGTTTTTCAAAAATGTCAAGGTCAAGACAGGCTAAGACTGAGGAGGTGTTCCAGATTAAAGCAGAAATAGAAAGATATGATAACCAAATACAATCCATAACATGGGGTTTTTCTGTGGCTACCAAGAACAGTATTGGGACAAATGGAAAAATCTTAATAAGGACTATGGTATTGTGTCAATGTTAATTTTCTAATTTTGATACTTGTTTTTTGGTTATTTAAGGAAATGTCCTTGTTTTTTTTTGTTTTTTTTAGAAAACATACTTAGAAGTATTAGGAGTAAATAATGGGCATCATGTGGGGAAAGGGTATACAAGAATTCTTAGTACATATTCTTGCAACTTTCTAAGTTTGGAAAGTTTGACAAAATAAAAAATTTAAAGAGAATGGAAGCCAAAATCTTATTTATGTTGCCATAGATAATGCTATAATTAAAAACATATATTTAATGCAAATAAAGTCAGCTTGGACTTCACATAATATCCCTTGATTGTTTTCACATATCAAGCAGTTTGCAGCTGTTGTGAGCTGTCACTTAAATAGCTTTCTCTCAAATTTAGCTAAACCAACGGGGAACAATGGCATGATAATCCTTAACAGCTGATAATTTAAAAACCATTTGCAAAGTATTGTCTCACTAATTCAAACAAGAAGAACAATGTATAGCTAAAATAAACAATATTTTAAAATAAGTGCTATCTTGTTACTTTCTAACAGGTACTGCAAACATAAATAAAAGGAAATGTTGCCATACAGAGGTCCTCCAAACTACTGTGAAAGAATGTGTATCACACACACACACAGACACATACACACACACACACAATTTTTGTTATTTAACATATAGTCTACATATATGGATTGTTAAAATAACAGCTAATATTTACTACATTTTTACTATGCCAGTACTTTAGGTGCATTTGTTCTGCAAAACAACTCATGAAGCAGGTCCTATTCTTTTTTTTTATTTTTTTTAGATTTTATTCATTTAATTTTAGAGAGGGAAGGGAGGGAGAAAGAGAGAAACATCAATGTGTGGTTGCTGGGGGGCCATGGCCTGCAACCCAGGCATGTGCCCTGACTGAGAATCAAACCTGCGACACTTTGGTTCACAGCCCTCGCTCAATCCACTGAACTATGCCAGCCAGGGTGAAAGTAGGTCCTATTCTTATTAATGCTAAGTTAAGTTAGAACTTTTCTTGAACTTCACGCTATTCCCTCAGCTTCAAATGACCTTCTTAACTCATTTCTCTCAAAAATCACACCTCAGATGTGAAAATTCAAATGCCAACTATAGTCAAGACTTCATCAATCCCATGATCAGAATTAATAATTCCCTCTTCTGAGTTTCTACAAGGCTTTATGAAACAGCATTCATTCAAACTTCTCTAAAATATATATATTATTAACACTTATTGTATCCAAGACACTGAGTTATTCCAAAAGGTCACATGGTAGAAAAAGGGATTATTAAAATAATTTTAATTATATAATAAAACAACAATATTATTACGAAGACGTTGAATTTACTGGACACTTATCAATGTGCCAAGCAGGGTATTAAGTTCTTCACAAAAGTGATCTCATTTTAGCCTTATAACCATCCTGTAAAGAATTCATTAGTAACATTCCCCTTCTGCAGATGTGGAAACTAGACTTAGAGATAATGCGTGACTTGTCTGAGTGGGCATAACTGGTAGGATGACAGAGCCTGGTCTGTCAGACTCTAAAGCATATGCTTTTCAATGACCTCCTTGAGGGTGACAGACGAGTGAAGAAGAAAACGCGCCTCTAAGTCAATTATAGTACAAGGTGAAATTGCAATGTTCCATAAAAAGAGAAGGCAGAAGTTGAGAAAAGATTTCTAGGTAACATCTGAGTAGTGAAAGATAAATAGGTACATGAGCAACACAGGAAGCCATTCCAAACTGGCAGTGATGGAGAGGTGTGAGGGATTCTGGGAACAAACATGAGAAACAGAAACTAGTTGTGCTTGGAAGGCCCATGTTCTGCATAAGGGAAATTAACATTAGAAAGATAAGCATATTTACCAGTTAAGAAGGTTAAACAAAAATTATAGGCTTTGAACTTCCCCTCTAGTGTGAGATGCATATATTTAGAATCAATTCAGTATCTAGAGCTCTAAGAACATATCAGACACAAAAATGCATAACACATTTTTGCTTAACAAGTATGTAGTAGGCTTTTAGTAAATGGTAATTCACAATAATCCCAATGCATAAAGAAAGCTACTCACATTTTAGTCTCTTCTAATTCCAGGACAGAGGTTAGATTTGATCAGTTACAGATTATGAAGATTAATCTGGTAAGAACCTTAGACTGGGCTGGAGAGAAGTAAAGAGTAGAGATGGGGGAGCAATTGGAAAGTGACACGACTGTAGCATTTCAGAAATGGGTGGACCCATGTGAAGACCATCTGACAAAATTTCCATATCCTAGAGATGGAGAAACCAAGCAAGATAAATAAAATCAGAATCTTTAAGATTATAAGTGGCAGATGGTTAAGTTTTTGTCAAGTAATTCTCAGAAAGGTACTCTGTGAGGAAATGCTAAAATAGAATAGTGCTCGGTAGAAGAGAAATATAAAAAACAGAGAAATAACATGTGTGAACTTGTAAGTCCTGCCTGGGCTTTGTAATTAGTTCAATTTGCCACTCTGAGGTTAAGTTACAATGGACTTTCACACAAACTTTTCCCCCCTTGGCAATCTTTGTTATGCTTTATAAAAAATAAACAAGCAAATCTGTGTTCTGATTGTAAGTTACGTACACATACCAGTGGAAGAAAATTTGAAAAACCAACCAACCAAGCAACCAACCAGCCAAACAAATGGACAAATGAAAGAATCAACTATGAAATTCACAAACCAGCGACAGCTAGTATTAAAAGTTTGGAGAGATGAACCAATAACAATTCTGGGGAGTCTACAAAGAGAAAATAGCTGTAGCAAAGGCACAGAGGCACGCAATCATATGGGACCTTCAAGGATCTGAGAATAGCAACCTGGAATACCAGGTCCTAATGCAGCATACAGTTCTCCAGTACATCTCAGATTGTGTATTTTGGTCTTCTAGAAATACCCGAATAACTGTGTTATGTTTATAACTGCTCCTTTGATAACACATGAAAAGGTGCACGGCACAGCAGAATAAAGGAAACCAGCGTGCTGTCTCTGACAGGCGAGCAGAGGAGCAGTGTATGGTAGCTGGTTGTGGCGGTCTGGCCCCAGAGGCCGTGCTTTATCATCACTGTCTGCTCCCAACCCCAGGCCTGCGTTTGCTAGCTGTGGGCACTGGCACACTTAACCTAGTCTGTACTTTAGCTTCCCCATCTGTGTACTGGAGAGGGTAACAGTGCACACAGCACTAGGTTGTCACATCAATTATATGAGTTAATATTAAGACAGTGTCTTGCACACACTACTTTATAAATGTTTTTTAAAAGACATATATAAATGCTAGTTGAGAGGAAAATGCTCAACTGTTAAATTCTGAAGTATAATTATTCCCTTTTCCTTTTTATTTATTTCGGTTTTATGGTGAACTAACAGTGAAGGGTTTTATAAAAAACAATTTGGAAGAAGCAATCTTAATAACCTCTGCATTCATAAATACTGATCTGCTTATGTAAAATTTTCAAGTTGAGGGCCTCCTACAGTAAAAGAGAAAAATGTGACAGATTTGATATTGTACCAACATTGTGATGTCAGTTCATAGGTTAATCTATTCATCATGTAAACAAGAGAGATGTGCTAGATATTTAACAGATAGTTAATCTTTAACGCACTTAACTTTAGAACAGATATGTGTGTGTGTGTGTGTATGTCCATAGATATTTCATTGAGGTATAACTGACATATAGCACTATATTAATTTTAGGTATGTATTATAATGATTTGATATTTGTATATATTGCAAAATGATCCCCACAATAAGTCTAGTTAACATCTGTCATGATACATAGCTAGAAAAAAAGTTTTTTTTCTTGTGGTGAGAACTTTTAACACTACTTTTTCAGAAACTTTCAAATATTCAATACAGTATTATTAACTATAGCCACCATGCTATACATTAAATCCCCATAACTTACTTATTTTAAAACTGGAAGTTTGTACCTGGAATATATATTTTTAATAAGACAGCTTATGCTTGTCTGGGATGCATGAAGTTTGTTCTTAACTGCAAACAGCTGAAGTGCCTAACTGACCTTCCAAAATCTAAAATTTCTTTTGATTTAGAAACATGCAGGAAAGAGTGAAATAGAAGACATTGCTCAATAGATATTACACTCAAGAATAAAAACATTCAGACAAATTCAACAACCTTATCTGAAATAAAAGCATGAATCAATTTAAAACTGAGAATTTTAAAAATCTCCTGTGAGTCTGTAAGTAGAAATAGCAAAAAGTTCATCTACAGAAGCTGGCCACTGTAAATGGCAACCTGGAGCTCCGAAATGTCAATTTCACACTGCACTGAACATATCCTAGGAAACGCAACCAAACTGCTGCTTGCAAAAACGTCAGCACCTGCTACTACTCTGTGAAGTAGTAGAAGAGCTAGGTCAGGAACAAAAGTGCACCTACATGGACCCACTCACTCCAGAACCACTTTCCACCTCTTTCAGTATTTATCACTTTTAAATCAGATGTGTTAATTGATCTGGAAAAATCAACTAATGTAGTTTGGCTTGGTACAAGTAAGTCCTTCCGAATAACCTAAAAAAGCAGGTAGGGGAGAACTGAGTTAGAAAATGCTGATCTAGAATTTCAGACTGACAGCTGAAATATATAACCTATTGCCACCATGTGCCACTCACCTGTGGTCTTCCGTCAGGTGCCCACCACGGGTGCTGACAGTCCCAATCTGCATCATCTACTAAGTGATAAAAATTATTCAGGCGGGGACTGAATACTTTCCATATGAAAAATTCCTTTGGGAAAACACTTGAAACCTGGCAGGGACTGAAGACACCTCCAATTTGACAACAAAGCAGAAGAATGTGTTGCTGTCTTACTCAGAACCTCTCAGGAATTCCCTCCCTTGGGGAGCGTCGGGCTGGGGGCACTTGGCACTACTCAGTCCCTCCCCGACAGGAGCAAATGAGTTCTGTCAGTAACTGCAAGTGGCAGCAACTCCAGAAATAGAATTTTCAACATTCAGGCAGATTTAATTGAAGGTGATAAAGCACACAGATGCAAACTGGTGACTTAGATTTAAAGCACACAAAGAGGAGAATGGACCCTTAAAAAGTAATAGGTAGAATTCTTCCCATGTGCTTTTGGTCAAGTTTCTTTCCATGGTCCACAGGTGTCCAACCATTTGGCGTGTCTGGGCCACAATGGAAGAATTGTCTTGGGCCACACATTAGATACACAAACACTAACGAAAACTGATGAGCCCAAAAAAAAGATTTTAAGTAAATTTACGATTTTGTGTTGGGCCACACTCATAGCCATCCAGGGCTGCATGCAGCCCGCAGGCTGAAGGTTGGACATACCTGGATAGGCCCACATTGCTACAAATGACAGAACAAGCCAGAGGGCAGTCAACTGCACACGAATACCAGGCTTTTATTATATCTTGAAAATAACGGTGGTCAGAGAAGAGGATCTATAAAAACGTTGCAGCCCTTTGGTGAAAGACAACATGTAGAGTCAAATAAAGGTTTGCTGAATCAAAAGCCAGACAGACATTGCTTTATATTCAATAAATACAGTAAGTACAATAAGTTTGCTATAGCCTTCTCTCAAGGAAAGATGATTTATTCTGTTGTTGTTGTTTAATTCACAAGTCACTGGTCTCTGGTATTCATACTCTAGAATGTCACTACTGTCCACAGGGCCAGAAAATGAATAGATTTTTATCAGTTGATGTTCTCCCCAGGAAGCTTATTTTTAGGAAATAACATGTAAAAGTATAAAGAGACATATAAAATTATTAGTTGCTATTTGTCCTTATGAAGATTTCTGAAACAATTGAAAATGTTTTTAAGTCAAAACAAAATAGCAACCCAGTCCCCACCCCAACAAAATGCCACAAAAATTGACCTTTATTACGAACACAGAAAAAAGGCATAATTATGACCTGAAAGGCTCTCAAAGAGCTGATGCCACTTTACCAATCCATCCATAGTGGGCATTACTTCATAAAACCAGCTTTCTTCCATTTTAACTGCCCATTCTATATGCATTCTCTTTCACCATTAGTGCTGTTCCCATCAATAAAACACTTCAGATTCTTCTTTCTTCTCATCTAAAGTCTACCTAGTTTCAAGGCCAAATTCAGGACTTGTTTGACATCTTTCTCAATCAGAAACATTCTCTTTCCTTTCTAGCCTTTTACAACACCTACTACTTCAGTCTTCCCAGTTCAGTGATCTCTTAAATCACAGAAATTATGTTCCTAAAATGTAGTACACTAGTAGCCAAAACCTAGCTGGTAAGATCAATGTCTCAGAACATAAGGGATTAAAAAGTTATGCTTTTAATTCTATTTTCCTTCAAAAGAATGCTCTAGAAGGCATGTATTTCAAAACAATATAGATTCATATTGGAAACCCCACTGCTGAAGCAGATTCTCCAAGGTTAATGTTGGGAGCTATAATCTCTTGAAGCAGCCCTTACTGCCTTAGAATTCACTGCATTTTATACCTGAATTCTTGTCCTCACCATCCCCCTGCTTCCAGTTTTTTAATTTTTCCAAATCTTAGCTGAATGCTTGGACTCTTAACTGACCAAATCACTAGGTTGCATCACAGCTTTCTGAACTGGTCTTCTTCGTCCTGTGAAACTAGAGAACACACTGGCTCAGCTTCACAGACCCAATGGGGTGGCTGGGGTACAAGTATAAGACTCAGTTATCTCGAAACACTGGTTTTGAAGGGTTCGTGTATTGCATTTCACTGATCGTGCCATTGAAAAAAAACAAATCTCACTGTAATAAGTCCATTTATGTTATAACTCCATACAGCTGTTTGCAGTTATTACTATTTTCAGTAAACTTTAAAAAAACAGATTTTAGAGATAATTCTTAATTTATTTTCTTCTTCTAGGACACTCAGTGACGAGTTGCAGCATTATATTTTCAACTCCCATTGCCTCTCACACTGTTTTCACCCTGTAATTCATTCATTATTTCATTCAAGTATTCATTCATGCCTTCTTTGTGCTGGTCACTCAGCCAGGCATAAATAAGAACTCCATGCCCTCAAGAAGCTCAGTCTGTTGGGGAAAGGGATGGGGAGGAGAGAGAGCACCTGGCAAGGGAATCTCCTTCTTTAATGAAACTAGAAGCAAGCACGAACACTTAACCCTCAAGGACTAAGGACAACTGGATTGAATGTCCTCTACTTTGTCGCCTTAAGCTTTACCTTTCAAGTGTGGCTGACTGGCATTATTACCACATCCACCTTCATTCTGCCTTCACAGGATATGTTACTTTCAACACATCTTTCTTGGGCTCCCCTGAGCACAATGGAGACTTGTTGGCATTTTTAAAAGATTTTGCTAAATAGTTAATGTAGAACAAATAGGAAATTAATAAAATAAAATAAAATACATGCAGTGTAAAAGTAATCTCAGATATCTGATCTCACCATTGTTAGCTGACTTCTAGAGCTTATAGGTTCTGTATCGTTATTGCTCAGCCTTTCTGAGACTGTGACCCTTTCAGGAACCTGTAGGGACTGCCCACTTCTGCCATTTTTCTACATACAAAATGGAACTAAAACATAAGGCCTGCAGTATTTCTCAGCTTGAAGAAAAACATGTTCTTAACTAAATAAAAAAGGCAAACAATACTCTAAGAAAAATATTTTTAGCAAGTAAACATAAGATTAATATGTTTATTTTATTAAGGAACTCATTCAAGTTGATGAAAACAGATATAAGCAAAATAAATGCAAATATTCAATCTTGCTATAATAAAAGAATACAAAATAAAGCAAGTTATCCCTATTAGCCTGTAAAAATTACCAAGAATTGTGATGAACTAAGGCCATTGAAGGTGGGAGTGAAGCAGGGGCTCCTGAAGTTTCCTGAGGGTGAAATGAACTGGTTAAAACCCCTTTGGAAATTCATGTAGCTATATGGATCATAAGCAACGAAAGTGTTCACATCCTTTGACCTTGTCATCTCTCTTCTGGAAAGTAATTCAAAGTACGGGAAAAGCTATGAGCAGTATGTTTTCACTGCAGTGTTATCTGTACTGTAATAGTTGAGAGCAACTTTATATTCAACTGCAGATATTTAAGCAAAATGAATTAAATCTCCTTTTGAAATTTTATGAAACAATTAAAAATAAGCAGTTAGCCTTGTCTGGGTGGCTCAGGTGGTTGGAGTGTCGTTCTGTACACCAAAAGATTTCAGGTTTGAGATCCTCAGGCAAGGCACATACCTGGGTTGTTGGTTTGATCCCATCAGGCTACATACAGGAGGCAACCAATCCATGTTTCTCTCTCAACATCAATGTTTTTTTTTCCCTTCTCCCTCCCTTCCTCTGTCTCCAAAATCAATGAATATATCCTCAGGTGAGGATTTTTAAAAATGACCAGTTATATTAGTGGGTGGTTGTATTGTTTCAAATTTTTTTAAATTAATTTTTGTCAGAAGTCAACACTATAAATATATGAAGTAGGTGGATTCTTTAATGTGGTTTGGTTAAATGCCAAGTTCTAGCACACTGATAAATATATACACATATGAAAAATATTTAAAGATGCAGTAAAATTATTTATAAAGCTAGAATATGCTTAAACTAATTAGTTTATTGCTTTCTAAAAGAAAGAAAATGTTACATTTTTGTTGATATAGTTTTCTCTCAAAATTAGAAACTTTTATATTCTGTAAGCATTAAAACTTAACAAAGGCCTTTAACTATTAGAAAATCAAGGGAATGTAGCTCTTTGGGAAATACCCTGTATTTTGTCATGGATGATGTTCACTTTTTTGCCCAAATTTGAGGGGAAAATAAGGATGTGCATTATATACAGATAGTACCTGAAATACCTTGTATCTTTTCTTGTGTTTTGTACTAAAATTTCTTGTACCATAATATGCTAAAAAATAAATGCTGAGATTCCTTTACAATATAAAAAAAAGTATCTATACATAAATAAACAACTGAATAAAAAAATTAAAACGAAAGATTTTTTTCCTGAACGTCTGGGCCAAGAACGAGGGTGCACATTATCCACGGGAGTGCACTATGCACGGCAAAGTATAGCAGGCTGGGTGCAATCTAGCATTTACAATGAAATATTATAAACAGATACAGCAGAAAAGCCTGGCTGGCATTGATCATTCCTACTCCTTAATATAGAGATATAAAAGACCTTAGCAATAACTTAAACAAAATAAATACAACTGTTGTGGTTTAAGTGTCTGCTCATTATTGCTAACAACAGAAGCTACATGAGAGAGGAGAAAGAGACCTAGAATGCAACGAGACCATTTGCATGAGAAATGCACAAAATTTGCTGTTCACAAGCAAGATTTTTAATTTCAGAGCAAGCATTGTGATCAGGAGTTCCTGGAATTCAAGCAGAATTTGAAGAGATGCTCCATAATGTCCCACCCTTACCTTTAGTAGATAGAACACAGGGGCAGTCCACAAGTAAACAATTGGTATAATACAACCAGATGGTGTTATACTATGTTAACAGTATAGTGAAAAGAATAAGGTAAGGAAACCACTGAAAATGTTAAAAGTAACCATATTCAACAATGAAGGGTAGAATTCATCCTGAGGATGGAAATTCTTAATATGAGTTATATTTGCTGCTTTTAATTGCAATCATATGAGTTCCAAATTTTAAGCCTCCTTCAACCAACTCCAAAAGATAGAGGGCAACTCAGGACTTAAGAAAAATCACATTAAACAGTAACTTTCTATATCAGGTATAGTCATTGACAGTAATTTTCAGGCAATTATAGTATGGTCTGACATAAGTTTTGCGGGACAAACTACTATTCCAAAATATTTCAGGTGGTTGGAGTATCAAATTACTATTCCAAAATATTTCTTCTAGGATGAAAAAAGCCCACCCCCAGGTTAATAAATTTCAAATTTTATTAAGTTTGCTAAGATAATAGCAACACAAATCAGTGTAGCTTCCCATCCAAGATCTGCACAGATGCTGTACAGAGTGGCTGAGGCACAATTATAAAGCATAGATGATGCAGAGCTCAAGTTCTGGACTGAGCTGACTGACAGACAATGTGTCTTGACTGTATTTTACACAACACGTGTTGCTTAACCTCTCCATGAGCCTCGAATTTTCATATTCTAGATGATCTTTAGTTTGCCACCTCTCTGCCCTGGAAATTGACCTGTATGGCTACATCAACAGGCTTCTTCACCCCCTGGCATCAGGAAGGGTTTGTCAGTGAGAAGCCCCAGCAGGTTAGATAGATAGATAGTGGGTACTGGTGAAGGAGAATGAGGGTGGGATATGTTTCTTGTCATTCTCACCCCTACAGTCTCCTGAGGCTGCCTCTATCTCTTGCCTGAAGGTTACCACCTCTCTCAAAGCAGCTTGCTATGCTATCCTCTCATTCTCACCCCTACAGTCTCCTGAGGCTGCCTCAAAAGAGAGGCAGCCTTTCTTTTGCCTCTTCAAGTCCAGTCAGGCCTAGAGATGGAAACAGCTCTGTGGCTTCTAACCCCAGGTTCCCTGCCTTTTCCTTTTATGGCTCAAGACACCCTGACCACAACTTTATAATATCTCTTTACATATAAATCCTCCTCAAATTATCCCATTTTTTTATTGTTGTTCACTTACATTTGTCCCCATTTTCCCCCATTACTCTCCCCTGTTCCACTCACCCCCCACCTCCCACATTCAATTGCATGCCCCCCCCCATCACTGTCTTTGTCCTTGGTCCTTTATACACGTTCATTGACTGGACCCTTCCCCTTCTTTCTCCCATTACTGAAATGATCCCATATGAATGTACCATTTTTTCCTGTTGGGAATCTGACTCATTCAATTAGTTTTATAAGAGTTTGATCAAGTATAAGTCAGAATCTAGTATCTAGTGAAAAGTAGCTATGTAAATCTATTAATGAGATTTAAAGTCACTTGAAAGAAACTTACCCAAAGCACATTTTATAAACAAAGAAAATTATTTTAAAATATCTCTTTGGCTAGGTTGTAGATTAATATAACAATTACCTAATTTTATAGTAAACCATTCAGATGAAAGCAGATAGGCATGACTGGAAAATAATTATCTAAGTAATTTTCTTCAATGCTACCTTTGGCAGCTTTTCTTTCCTTTCCTACTTTTTCTGAAAAAAAAAAAAAAAGGTGTGAAAAAGTCCCCAAAGGCATAAAACTATCTAATCAATACAGTTCTCAAAAAAAAGGCAGGGTGTCCCTATCTAACCTCACCCTCCCCCAAGCCCCACAGTGTTTGATGTCTGGCTTTCAGGTGGGCACACTGCCACAAGATCACCTCTGTTTGTCATTGCAGTAGCCATGTCAGAGTAAAACCGCCACACACCAAATTTGTTTTTAAGATAAAGAGTTGTACTGGGAATTGAACTCACCTTAGTTTTATAAAATATTTGCTATGTAATCATATGCAAAATTTTGAGGTATTTTTTTCCTAGGAATCATATAAGTTTGCACTTATGTGCATAGAATACAATCAACTTTCTAATATAATCGCTTGATTCAACACAAAACCTAATTGAATAATTTCACACAAATATTAAAATTCACATTTAGAAACATTATGCTACTGATTACTAATATTGTATACTTATGCAATTTAAATAATGACAGTTTTCTATTTCTGACTATGCTTTTGTCCCATGGTTAAGGATATTTTTTTTAATTCTTGAGACTATTCAATCGTGAACAACTGTATTGTTGCAGAACCTGTGAGCTATTGTAATTGCATAGCTATTAGGGAAATTTTCTTGCTTCAGGTGGCTCTCCAATGTGTGGTAGGCCTAATTAAATAAAAATAATGACTGGGCTTGGGTGCTGAGAGAAGCTGGTCCAAAGTACTGAATAGCACAGTTCATTGTGTAGTCAGGCTTATTTTAATCATAAATGTGCAGAATAGCAGGGAGAATGACAATTTAAATTGAATGAATACTAATTAGTTTTCATTAGCAGAAAAATAAGGATCCACATCATTAGTTTTCCCTCTGTCTCCTACATGTGATTATGAACATTTTTAATTAAAAAAAATAATAATTCCAGAAAGTTTAGCAATATTGAGAGTTGTTAAGCTTAGCGCTGGTAGAGTAACTCAGTTGCTCAGTTGGTTAGAGCATCATCCTGACATGCCAGGGTTGCGGGTTTGATCCCGGTCAGGGCACAACCACTGAGTGCATAGGTAAGTGGAACAACAAGTCGATGTCTCTCTCTCTCTCCCACCCTCTCTAAAATCAATAAATAAAAAATTAATTTAAAAATTTTAACGAGTGTTTGTAAGTTTAAAGACTAAGTTACTTGGTGTGAAATATTGAAACGTAGCATGGAAAGGCAATCCAGGAGCTAAATCATATGAGGTAACCCCTCTTTGCAAATGTACAAAATGGAATGAATACAGGGCTGGCTTTGCATTAAGTATAAACAGAAGTCATCTTTCAGGGCTTCCAAAGCAGTTATACTTAGTTTCCACATAACTGCAAATAGCTGCAAGTGTTTTGGGTTGTTTGTCCATTTGTCTTCATCAGAAATAACGTTAAAGGCTGGAACGTAACACTTTACTGCAGATATCTTTGTTTTAGAGAAAAGGTTCTTTCCCATTCTTCCCTGCCTCTGGATGACACAAACAGTAAGTTTTGTTCCACTTAAAATGAGTACTTATCGAAAATTCAACCATTAATAATTGATGTAAAATCTCTGAATTTTCATCTGTAGCAGCCTTGTTCTAAAATATCAAACCCTGTTTTTGTGGTATCCAATCACTGTGATCTCTGGAATCATCAGAAAAACTAATACAGAAAGAAGGTGAAAGAAATTCTTAGGAAAAGTCTTATCTTAACCTGGGTACAAATCTCCAGTCCTATGAGAACATGGGTGCGACTAGAAACACAGCAGGACTGGAATGATGCTCCAGGTCTGCTCACCAGAAAGGTCCTGCTGAATTAAAATGGCCCCACCCCGACCACATTTTAACACAAATTGAAGAAATTAGAACCCCTGCCCAGTGCTGGTTTTCAGAAATAAGTGTTTTGTTACATAAATCCTATTTCAACCTTTTGAAGCAATTCATTCTCTGAGACATACTAATACTTAACAATATTCACTCTTGAATGAATGATTCAGGTTTCTTAGGAAATTCACAATATTCTTAAAACTAAACCATGGTAACTTCAGACTTGCCTAGTGATATAATAAATGATTGAGCAGAGTTAGGAATACACATAAATATCCTTGATTGTTCAATAAATTCTCAATTTTTTATTTGTATACATGCAGGAACATTCCAAATAATTATTACACCCTACATATATGACCTAATTGAAATAAACTTCACATAAATTCATATAATCACAGATACTTCTCATGTCAAATACTTTTAATTTGTTTTAAAAAGCAGTACTCTTAGAAGATTCTATGTAATACATGCTAGATAAACTAGCCATTAAAACCTTTCTTGGTAATCAGTCATCAAGAGCTCTGCTTGCAAAGTATTTAGAAACCTGGTCTGTAAATACAGTTCCTGAAGTCTAACCCTAGAGGGCAGAGCAAAGCACAGCATAATGCTGGGTAGCATTACAACAAATCTAACTCCAAGAGAAAAAAAAACAGACTTTTAGCTTTTTTTCTTTAATCACATGCCAGAGTTAAGTATACTTTTAAAAAATGTAAAGGCATTGTATTTTTCTAAGAAGATAATCTGGTTCCATGGCTTAAAATCAGAAGGAAGAAATAAAAGAGAAGCCCAGCAAGCCTGGTGCTCTGTGGGTTTAGGGCACCAACGCTGGGAGACCATTTTACCAGGGCTCCATGCAGCAAAGAACTGCTGCCTCTGTGGTAGGTACGGGTCCAGCTTACTTTGGTCTTGAGGGCTTTGAAATAATGAAATTTGAATTTAATTTTGTTACCCATTTTAGGTCTTTTCTACAGCCAAGCGGGCTCTAGATAATTTATTTAGCAGTACAATGTTATAAAACTGTGTCATTTCCAAACCTGAGCTGATGTAAAGTTCAAAATAAACTCATTTACTCAATCATTTTGAAAGAGCAAAACATTCAGTTCCACATTTCAGTACTTTGACATGAAAATATAGAATTGAAGTTGGACACTGCTCAGCTTTCAGTATGAAAGAACTTTTTTTACTTCCCATAAATACAACATCCACATCATCACAACATAGAGGGTGCACAAAGTAGGTTTACAGTTGTTTGTATGGAAAGTAATACAATAATGAATAAATAAAAATACAAGAATAAACTCTGTTTCTGGTACTCAGAGCTACCTTTGCCCACCAACCAATATGCATAACACCGAGACATTCTCAGTGAATCCTGAAGTTTTCTGCTGCAGAGAAGAGGCCCCGGAGCAAACTATCAGCCAAGATTAATAGCTATTCTTAGACCATACTAATCACTATTTTGAAACAATGTTGATATAAAGAAACTTAAATCATGTTATGTCAATTTGACTTTCTTAATTTCTCTGGATGTTTGAGAATAGCAACCCGTGAAATGGACTATTAAAAGTGAAAGTAAAAGTTTATCTATATATATCAGCATTGCATTGCTATTCTTTACAAAGGAAATATATTAAGGTATCTTTGTAGTTCTTACCTTGGATCAAACTATCATTTGATTTGTAAGTGATTTCCAGTTTTCTGATAAATATTTTTGAAAAGAGCTGAGAAAATTTTCAATATTCTGTATATTCTTGATCTTTTACAATATTTATATTTAAATTGTATTTTAAAACTTTTTATTTCTCAATAATTATAAACTCACAGAAAGTTGCAAAAATAGTATGTACAGTCCCCTGAAACCTTCACCTAGTTTCCCTGATGATGACATCTTATATAACTCTAGTATAATATCAAAAACAGACAATTATTGTTAGTACAATCTGCTGTCAACAGACCTTGCTCAGTTTTCACCAGCTTTTGCCTCAACAACACAAGGTGTGTTATTTCTGTACAGTTAGAATTACAGTGGCACCTGCCATGCCCATCGCTACTCCCCAGCAACCATTGATCTTTTCTCCACCTCTCTGTTTTTGAGAATGTTAAATAAATGCAACCATATAGGTCACCTTTTGAGATGACTTTTTTCATTAATCATAATGCCCTGGAGATATCTTGAAATTGTTACAAGTATCAACAGTCCATTTTTTTTTAATTGCTGAGCAGTATTCTATAGCATGGACACACCGGAATTTGTTTAATCATTCACCCATAAAAGACACTGACTTATTTCTAGCTTGAGGCTACTAAGAATAAAGTTTCTATGAACATTCATGTGTAGGTTTTTATAGGAATATAAGTCTTCACTTCTCTGGGATAAATGCCCAGCTGTGCAATTGCTCAGTCTTCTGGTAATTGTATGTGTAGTTTTGCACAAAAGTGCTATTTTACATTTCTATCAGCACTGTACCAACAATTCAGTTTCTTGACAGTCTCATCAACATTTGGTGCTGTTACTTTTTTATTCTAGCCATCCTACTAGGTGTGTAGTATATCTCCCTAGCTTAATTTACATTTCCCTGACAGTTAAGAAGTGGAAAAGTTTTTTCATGTGCATATGTGCCAACTGTATCTTCTTTGGTACAATGTCTGTTCACTTCTTTTGCCCGCTTTCGAATCAGATTCTTTTTTTTTACTGTCGACTTCTCAGAGTTCTTTATATATTCCAGATTCAAGCAAGTCCTGTGTCAGATTTGCATATATTTATGATTTGAAAAAATTTCTTCTACTCTTTAACTAGTTTTATCATCCTCTTAACAGACTCTTTGTGAGAAAACAGTTTTAATTTTGATCAAATCCAATTTATCGAGACTTTTTGTTTAAAGACTGTACTCTTGGTGTCACATGTGAAAACTTTTTCTATCCTCAGCTCTCAAAGCCAGTCTACATTATTTTACATTTTCTACTACAATTTTACAGTTTTAAGTTTTACATTTAAATCCATGATCCATTTTGAGTTAGCTTTTATACAAGGTTTGAAATTTAGATATTTATTTACTGGGTCTGATAGATACAGAAATATTTGCTGAAAAGACTATCTTTCCTTTGCTGAGTTGCTTTTATGCTATTTTATAGGTTATATATTCTGTTCTATTAATCTATGTCTATCTCCCCAATTACTGTAGGTATACAGTAAGTCTTAACATTGAGTAGAGTGATTCTAATTTATTATTCTTTTTAAAATTCTTTTTATACAAAAAGTTTAGAATAAACCTGTGTAGATCTACAAAAATATCTTGTTGAGATTTTGATAAATACTGTATTAAACCTAGAGATAAACTCAAGGAGAATCTGATTAAATTATTTAAATGCTACTTCATATGAGATTTTTAAAAATTTAAATGTTTAAGGGTTAAATTTTAAAAAGGCTTAAATAACTGAAGACCAAAGTATTATTTCTATACAATTAACATAAAATTGTGCATTTCATGGTTCTTTTTTATTTAAACATTTAACATTTCATATGAAGACACTTTAAACATTTTAAAATTTCACATGAATAAAGCAACATTGAAAAATAAAAATACAAACTAAAAAGAAACCATCCACATAACAAAAAGTCAACAAACTAAATGAGAGAAGATACTTGCATACAATACCTCAAAGAAGGAGCTAATATCTAAAATATATACAGAACTGATACATCTGAATAACAACAAAAACAATACTAAAAAATGGGCAGAGGACCAAATGGACACTTTTCCAAGAAGATATACAAATGGCCAACAGATATGTAAAATAATGCTCAACTTTGCTGTCAGGAAAATGCAAATCAAAACCAAAATGAGATACCACCTCACACCTGTTAGAATGCCTATTATCCACAAGATAAGAAATAACAACTGTTAGAGATGTTGTGGAGAAAATGTAATTCTCATACACTGCTGGTGAGAATGTAAATTCAAAAAGCCACTTTGGTAGGTAGGAAAATCTCAGATATTTCACGCAGAAACTTTTTTACTGACTTGTCCCCTAGAGCAAGGGACATAAAGGAAAAATATACAAATGGGACCTCATCAAAATTAAAAGCTTCTGCACAGCTAAAGAAAACAGTATCAAAATTAAAAGAGAACCAACTATATGGGAAAACATATTTGCCAATGATACCTCAGACAAGGGTTTAATCTCCAAAATATATAAAGAACTTACACGACTGTACTCTAAGAAGACAAGGAATCCAATTAAAAAATGGACAAAGGACTTGAACAGACACTTCTCCAAGGAGGACATACAGAAAATCCAAAGACACATGAAACGATGTTCAATATTGCTAGCTATCAGAGAGATGCAAATTAAAACCACAGTGAGATACCACTTCATACCAGTCAGAATGGCCATCATAAACAAAGCAACAAACAACAAGTGTTGGAGAGGTTGTGGAGAAAAGGGGTCCCTAGTGCACTGTTGGTGGGAATGCAGACTGGTACAACCACTATGGAAAGCAGTATGGAACTTCCTCAGAAAACTAAAAATGGATCTGCCTTTTAACCCTGCAATTCCACTGCTGCGACTCTATCCTAAGAATACTAAAACACCAATCCAAAAGACCCTGTGCACCCCAATGTTCATAGCAGCACAATTTACAATAGCTAGATGCTGGAAGCAACCTAGATGCCCATCAGTAAATGAATGGGTCCAAAAACTATGGTACATTTACACAATGGAATTCTATGCAGTAGAAAGAAAGAAGGAGCTCCTACCCTTTGCAACAGCTTGGATGGAACTGGAGAGCATTATGCTAAGCAAAACAAGCCAGGCAGTGAAAGACAAATACCATATGATCTCACCTTTAACAGGAACCTCAACAACAAAACAAAGAAACATGCAAAATATAACCAAAGACACTGAAATAGAGGACAGGCTGACAGTGACCACAGGGGAGAGAAGAAGGAATTTCAGAGGACATTGGGAAGGGTTCACGGGAACAAATTTAAAGGACACATGGACAAAAACTAGGGGGAGGGTGGTAATGGGAGGGAAGTGGGGAGGGTTGGGGGGGGGCTGGATTGGGAGTAAAAGGGAGAAAACTATTTGAACAATGATTAAAATAAAATAAAATAAAAAAAAAAACAAAAAGCCACTTTGGAAAACAGTATGGAGATTCCTCATAAAATTAAGAACAGAGCTACCATATGAGCCATCAATCCATCTTTTGGGCATATACCACCCAAATTTAAAAATATTTATTCATAAAGACACATGCACACCTAACATTCATTGCAGCAGTATACACAGTGACAAAGACATGAAAACAACCTAAATGTCCTTTCATAGATTTTTAGATAAAGAAGATGTGGCACATTTATACAATGGAATACTACTCAACCGTAAGAAAGGATAGCATTGCCATTTGCAACAACACGGATGGATCTTGAGAATATCACCCTAAGTGAAATAAGTCAGATAGAAAAGGACAAGAACCATATGATTTCACTCACATGTGAGATATAAAATAGAAACCAACAAAGGCATAAAAAAACAGACAAATAAACTCATAGACACATACAACAGATGGGTGGTCACCAGGGGGAAATGTTGGCTGGGGAGAGGATAAGGAGTGTAAAGGGGTCAAATTTATGGTGATGGAGAGAGACCAAACTGTGGGTTGTAGGCAAACGATGCAACGTACAGATGATGTATTATAGAACTGTACACTTGAAACTTATGTAATGTTACTAACATCATCCCAATAAACTTGTTTTTAAAAATTTTATTTATTTAGTTTTAGAGAGGGAAGGGAGGGAGAAAGCGAGAGAGAGAGAAACATCAATGTGTGGTTGCTGGGGGTCATGGCCTGCAACCCAGGTATGTACCCTGACTGGGAATTGAACCTGCGACACTTTGGTTCGCAGCCCATGCTCAATCCGCTGAGCTATGCCAGCCAGGTCATCCCAATAAACTTAATAAATAAAAAAGGAAAATAAAAATACCTTTCTACTAGTTGCCTACCTCTCCATGTTACCTTCCTCTTCAATAAAGATCACAACATAGTGCACTACTTCTTTAATGAAAAAATTCACCCAATGATTACTCCCTAAAACTTGTATAATAATATTCTTACCACCAGTACTCTCTTGATTTCCAAGTATAATTAATTAGTATTGTATAAAAGACCTGCATTTTTATACAAGGAATGTCTAACACTGTAGTAATTAGAAGAATTTTCCTATTAAAATTTTACCCACTTCTCTCCCAGTTTCAGTTCCTTCTACTATTAGTCTCACTGACTTCTCTAACTTTCTACTAGATGAATTTAACATGTGGTCTGCTCTGTATCATTCATACACATAATATGATAACATAGTACACATGTTATCTATCATCTATCTATCCATCCATCATCTATCTGCATGTGTGTGCATGTGTGTTGGCACTGAATCATGAGTCCCACTAAGCCTATAACAAACCTGTCCTTTGTAATCTTATAGTTTAAACTATTTAATATAAATTCTGTCTATATATACTATCTTCTAGAGGCTTTTAGCTTCAGATTAAAATGCAATTTAGATAAAAGATTCTGTTACTTTTTGGTAAAGCACCAAAATGCTTGCAAAAACCTCGCCCTTGTAAAAAGGGAAAATAGTTATAAGTGTGTAGAGTTTCGAGTCAAATATGGTCAGGTTTTGGATTACACAGCTAAGTATAACTTAGAGAAATGAAAAACATTTATGTTTAATTTTTTCCCCCAGAAGAGTGAAGAATAGAGAAACTTTTGATCTCATTATCTTGCCTGCTTTTAGTATTTTGCCAAAATCTTCAAAATGTAACAGCTTATATAACATAAAGTTATTCAGTATAAATAAACGAGTGCTGGGCAGATTATATTCTTACATTTTTCACCAGAGGACAACTTGTTAAAAGTTAAGAAGACAAATATGTAATTTTTGAGTCTTCTCTAGTGTGGTAAACTAGAAAAAATATGACTCTGAGACTTGTATTTCAGAAAAAAATCCTTGAGTTATTTTTATTTACATTACCGAGATACTTCTAGATACTTCCGTTCATGTTTGCTAGCATAATTAACTTGAAGTAGAAGTTTTCAGTGTTACCAAATGATTTAAAGGCATGCATAAGCTCTAATATTTGATATACTTCATGCTAAAAGAAAAAAATAGGTTATAGAGAAAAATTTTAGAGAACTTTAATCTTGTTGTTGATCTTATTTTTGTGTCAAAAGTCCAAAATCAAAACAGCCAAATCATGCACTCTGTCAGTTACATTGTTTGGTCCCCAAAGCAGCAGCAGCCGCCACTGAATACTTAGAAAAGCAAATTCAGGGCCCCATCTCAGACTACCTGAGGAGCTCCGGGGTTGGGCCCAGCAATCTGGTTTACCAAGTCTTCCAAATGATTCTGATGGATGTCCTAGTGTAAAAAGCAATGGTTTAGGACAATGAAGCATCCTTACACCCCACCTACACCCTAAAACAAGCTTTTATGTTTTAGATTACCCAAAGAAGGGCACTAATTATATTGTGGGTGAGACAATTCTTGTTACGGTGAACTTTTAGTATCCCTAGCCTTATGGAACAAATAGCAACAAATAATGCTATTTACCATGTCCCCAAGGGCTGGTAAGAAGGTGGTTAAGAAATAAATCACTGTTGGGGAACAGGCTCAGGTTTGTCCTTCCACTGTCCACCTTAGATCCAACTCTGTCCAAAAAGACCTTGACCATGTTCTTCCCTTGCTTACCCAAACCCTTTCCACTGGCAGAGGAAATGAGGGTGATCCTGTTGGCGTATGGAGTGCACAACAAGGGGGTGGGGTGAGGGCAGAGACTTTGCATGAGGCCAATTTTTATGTCATATATTACTATCTCGTTTTCTAAATTTCCCTAATGTTAAGGATCAATTCATTCTTTTCAACCCCAAATATTATACAGAAGACAAATAGAAGAAAACTGGACTATTTATACAAATGACCCCTACCAGTATAAACTTTTAAATGTTGAAAAGTTGATAAAAAGAAAATATCTTGATACTAAGAGAGTATAATATGTCACTAGAATTGAAAAAGCATGCATTTCCTTAGAACCATAAATTCAATCAATGATTTATATAAAAGGTATTAGGACATCCCAGTTTGTAATTCTCATTCTAATTACTCGTATGTGTCTACCACAACAAATAATATCTACTGGGTTTAAGGCCCTCTAGAAAGGAGAGATCTTACAATCTCCTTCCAGTAAAACTGTTCCATTAAATATGTTTCTTTTCATCTCAACTAATAAGTATATGCTCTATAATGGTTAGCAGAGGGTGAGGGTAAATAGGCAGCAATGTTTAAGGTTTTTGTGCACTACTTCAACATCAGTCTCCCTAGGAGATGGGGCTCTCACATAGCTCAGAAGCAAAACCAAGGGCTTGACTATACCTAATTGGGCCACATTTCTAAAACAGTGGAACTTGGAATACAAGACTAAAACAGATTATAACCATAACAAGAACTAAGCCTCTTATTGTCTCCTTTATTTTCTAGAAGGTCATCTTCTGACTCTCCCCCCTCCTATATGACTGACATGATTATTCTGGGCTAGGGGAAACTCCTAATATGAGAATCAGCCACCTAAAAACTACTGGAGAACAGAGAGGAGCATAGGGAAATACTGTGTTAAATGAGTGGCTTTTTCTAGATCTTAAGGCAAAAGACTAGAGCCGTTCCCACTTTCATACTCAGAAGGCAAACAGTCAGGGGGCAAAACAGTGTTGCCTGTGAACTTAATGAAAGGGAATCCTCAGGTTCACACGTTAGTTACCCTAGCTAATTAGAGTAGGAAATCACTGTTATTTGAGGACAAATAGTAGAGTATACAACTGCCTAGATCTTCTCAGGCAGTAGGAGATTGTTGGTTGAAGATTTGCTATCAGTGGACATGATTAATATTAACATAAACCCTTTGTGCCTCACTTTTATCATTTCTCTTATACAGAACCATCTGATCACGGATATCTACATAAGAACTGTGACTATATACCCTCAACTCAAACATGAAAGTCACTGCAAACAATCTGGCATTCAACTTACTAGTTATGTTTGTTCATAGAGAAAATACAGTGATTCTGAATATAGCAACTTTGAAATTGTTGTTCATATATTGTAGAATTGAACAAATAAGCAAATACACAGGTGATGTTGAAAGCTATGATATTTTCTACTGAAAAACTAAATACAGATAATGAAGTTATAAAAACTATGAAGAATCTTATAGTGTTGGAATAGACTTACAGGTATAAGTATTGTACTGTGACCCTTCAAGGCCGGGTAGGTCCATGGTATTCGCTCAGACAGAATAATATTCCTGAAGCTGTTGGGATGTCTGGCGTGCCTTTATTCATGGGTGGGCGAGCCACACATGCTGTAAGATGCATGTCTCTATGCATGTCACATGTCATGGCCCTTGCTCCCCAGCGTGGCACCCATCATGGCACCTGTCTCCTTGTGTGAATCTCCCATCACCACCCCCAGCAGGGAGTCCCTACTTGTTTGAGTACTAGAGGGGAACAAAGCCAGAAAACTGCCAGAACATTACATAACATAATATGATTCTGTGCATGTGAGCCCACTTCATCTTATGGGAACAATTTATCGGATCCAGTCTCAAGGCTATGAGAACACTGGTTATCAAGCCATCCACATCTATGGGAACATTGCTTCCCTCAGCTACCCAGACCCCTGGGTGAGGAAGCCAGATGCCTCTACTTACCCTATGGTATAAACTCATGCTATTCAATATATATAGACAACGGACACAGATATATAATAATCTCAGTTATTTTAGCCTGTTAAATTTATATGAGACAAAGAATTTTAAAAGTTATTTGTTTAAAACAGAAATTTGGGAAGATTAAAAAAGATCTATAGTCTCAACTCAATTTAATAAAAATGTATTAAGTACTTATATATAGAAATCCTGTGTTCAAAGAGTTCACAGTCTATTGGAAAAGAGAAACATACATATAAGTAATCATAGTGTAAGAGAAGCACACTATAAGTACCAAAAATGAAGTTTAAGAGAGTGCTAAGGGAATATTGAAAGGGAGCAAAAAACTCTGACTACTATATTAGTATTATTTAACATTTGCTATTAACTAGGCACTGTACTAAGTGCTTTATATACAGGGTGAGGCAAAAGTAGGCTTATGGTTGCTCATATGGAAAATAATACAACAATTCATAAATAATAATATAAGAAAAAATTCTATGTTTCATGAACTCACAACTGTAAACCTACTTTTATCCCACCCTGTACTAATTCACTGACTATACCAACAAACTCATAAGAAAGGCAGTATTATCCCCACTCTACTGATGGGGCAATAGAGGCATAGAGAGGTTGATAATCTGGGTAAAGGTTATGTAGCTGGTTAGTAGTCCAGGTTTTAAACTCAGGCAGTCAGACTTCATAGTCCACAAAGAAGGCTCAGTGAAGGAAGCAGTATCTGAGTGATCCTTAAGACATGAGCACAATTTCAGAAGGATGGAAAGTAGAAAGAAGAATATTCAAAGCTGGGGGAAAAACAAAAGTGAACATATAGAGATAGTAAGTATAGGTTGTATAAGGAAAAGATTGGAATGTTCAGGAAATGATATATAAGATGTAGACAGAAAAATGGGTAAGAGCAGAGGATAGAAAATTAGACAAGCTTAGGAAATATATCAGACCCCTTGATTAGTATTAATGCAGCTTCTGTTAGTAAAGAGAATGACTTTTAACAATCTTGATGAAATTCAATGAATTCTTCAGAAGGAGTCAGTCTTTGCAATAGCTGAATGAACCAAGTGCAAAAATAACTTACCACGATTCAGTTGCTCCTGAAAGAAAGTACCAGAAGACGAATCATGACTTTCATGGTGACCTCCACATCCCCAAGTATAATAATTTCATTTCACAAAAATCCTATTACTATGTGATATTTAAAATGCCAGAACTGAAAACAGAAAGTCAAAATGCCATAATTCTGCCTTAGTTTAACAAGACTAATTTTTTTAAAGAAACAGTAAATGAAATGTGAGTGTACTGTGTATCTCGTCTGTGATAACTTTATCTTTTTCATATTTATGCAAATAAGGCAATCCATTTATAAGAATATAATGAGTGATTAATTCTATAAACCCCATTAGATGCACTTCTAATCAGTAAAACAATCAGATATGAATGATTAATGTCAGATTCCTGAGTTAATTGATTGCTCATATAAATAAGTAAAAATGTTATTTTGGCCTCATAGTAAATTAATTATGGATAGGCAAAACATGTGGTACTTATAAAACTTTATTTTCATTTCTTTAGAAATATTAATGAAAAGCCGATTTTTATGTAATAAGCTATAGTACACTATAGGTTTAATCTGTTCAAAATCTATACTATAATTAAAGAGTATATAAAATCCAATCACAAACAGAATGAATAGTTAAACTTTTCAAAATGTTTTCAAACATTTAAAGTTTTCAAAATGTCAAAAATATTTATAATTAGCCCTGGCTGGTATGGCTCAGTGGATTGAGTGCTGGCCTGCGAACCAAGGGTCACCAGTTGGATTCCTATTCAGGGTACCTGCCTGGGTTGTGGGTCAGGTCCCCATTAGGGGATGTGCCAGACGCAACCATACATTGGTATTTCCCTACCTCTCTTTTTACCTTCCATACCCTTCTCTCTAAAAATAAGTAAATAAAATCTTAAAAATATATTTATAATTAAAACATTAACAATCATTAGTTACTATTTTCCATATATTCAATAAAAGACCAAAAATAAGTTTTATTTTATATAATATCTTTGATATAGAGTTTTTAACTGTCCAACATCATCTTTTCCCATTCTGAAAGATCCTAAAATATTTCCTTGATTAACAGAACTGAGTGGATCAGTGAGATACAGGCAATATTAGGAAGTGTCAGAGAAGAGGGTAAGAAAGATAAATGATTACAAAGAACATTTGAAAATGAAGTAATATTTGGCTTAGTATAAAAGTAAAGAATACATGAACAATTAAATATATAGAACATTGATATAAAAAAGTTCCCTACATAAAAATACCTAATATGATATTTAAATTTCAACAGTCATCCTTTACATCTCTAACTGGATTTCGGAGAGTAAGAAAAATCTGTAAGAGCTTTAAAAGGGTAAGGAACTCAAAAGTGGTGCAATAATCTTCAACTAATACCACAGCTGCCTGGAGGGTATTTGCTAATAAGGAATATAGGCTTTGACAGTAAGACAAAGAGAAGCTAGTCCTTGATTCCTACCCAGCATCGTGGGAACTGGAGCTAATATCACCACAAACAGAGGCCTCAAGTTCCTTATATATTTTGGAGATCAAACCCTTATCCAGGATATCATTTGCAAATATGTTTTCCCATACAGTTGGTTCTCTTTTCATTTTAATGCTGTTTTCTTTAGCCATGCAGAAGCTTTTTATTTTGATGAGATCCCATTTGTTTATTCTTTCCTTTATGTCCCTTGCTCTTGGGGACATATCGGTGAAAATATTACTGCATGGAATATCTGAGATTTTCCTGCCTATGTTCTCCTCTAGGACTTTAATGGTGTCAGGGCTTATATTTAAGTCTTTTATCCACCCTGAATTTATTTTTGTGTATGGTGTAAGTTGGTGATCAAGTTTCTTTTTTTTTTCATGTAACTGTCAGCTCTCCCAACACCATTTGTTGAAGAGGATATTTTTTACTCCATTTTATGCTTCTGTCCCCTTTGTTGAATATTAATTGACCATACAGACTCCATTCCAAGAAGACAAACAACCCAATTAAAAATGGGCAAAGGACTTGAACAGACACTTCTCCAAGGAGGACACACAGAGGGCCCAGAGACATATGAAAAGATGCTCAGTGTCACTAGCCATCAGAGAGATGCAAATTAAAACCACAATGAGCTACTACTTCACACTGATCAGAATGGCCATCATAAACAAATCAACAAACAAGTGTTGGAGATGATGTGGAGAAAAGAAAACCTTAGTGCACTGTTGGTGGGAATGTAGACTAGTGCAGCCACTATGGAAAACAGTATGGAATTTCCTCAGAAAACTAAAAATGGAACTGCCTTTTGACCCAGAAATTCCACTACTGGGATCATACCCTAAGAACCCTGAAACAGCAATCCAAAAGAACCTATGCACCCCAATGTTCATAGCAGCACAATTTATAATGGCCAAGTGCTGGAAGCAACCTAAGTGCCCATCAGAAAATGAATGGATCAAAAAAATGATGGTATATTTACATGATGGAATATAACACAGCAGAAAGAAAGAATTCCTACCCTTTGAGACAGCATAGATAGAACTGGAGAGCATTATGCTAAGTGAAATAAGCCAGGCTATGAAAGACAAATACCATATGATCTCACCTATAAGTGGAACTTTATCAACAAAACAAACATGCAAGCAAAATACAACCAGAGACAGTGAAATTAAGAACAAACTGACAGTAAACAGAGGACAGGAGGGAGGGGATAATGGGGGGGAGGGGGAAGGGTTTTCAGGAACAACTATAAAGGACAAATGGACAAAAACAAAGAAGGGTAGGATCAAGGGTAGGAAGTGGGGATGGCTGGGGTGGGGGAGAGTGGTAAGGGGAAAATGGAGACAACTGTACTTGAACAAAAATAAAAAAGTTAAAAAATAAGTAAACAAGCCAAAAAAAAATGGGTAAGGTTTTTGTTATGTTAAGTTATATCTCAATAAAGTTCTTTAAAAAAAAAGAAAAGAAACCTTGAAAACTTATATTCCCTATGAAAAGATGTATTTTAAAAAATCTACTCAACAGCAAAGGAAAATGATAGGTAACCTGTTCATATGATTGTCAAGTCGTGATAAAAAAGACTGAAGGAATCTCAAGCTGAAAAATTAATGCTGGATGGTCTCAAATACAAATACCTTGAGATCCCCAGCAAAGCAAATATAAATTCTTTCTATGAAAATTTGCTCTTTTTTTTACATTTATGACAACGTTATTTTTATTTTTCAAATTATCATGTTTTTGTGGCCTTTTTGTTCATGTATCATTCTATGAGTTTTCATACATGTATAGATTCATATAAATACCACCACAGAGTATAGAATAGTTCCTTCATCTGCCAACATTTTTTGTGTGCTTATTCATCATCTGTATATTCATTTTGTTTTTTAAGTATATTTTATTTTATTTATCATTGGTCAAGCACAGTTGTCTCCACTTTCTCCCCACCCACTCCCTCACCCAATCGATCCTTATTTCTCACCTTCAATCCTACCCACCTTTGGCTTTGTCCCTGGGTCCTTTATACATGTTCCTTGATAATTAACCTTCCCCTTCTTTCCCCCATTACCCCCCTCTCCACTCTCCTAACCCCATAGAAACCAATAAGATTCCAACAGATTTAGATAACCTAAAATGAATTCACAATTTTAAATTACCAAACTAACAGGAAAATAGGAAACCAGGAGTAAAGTCAACAGAAATAACAAACAGCAAAATTACATTTGACTTAGGCTGTTAGAAATAACAAACGTGAGGGGGGACCCCCAAACCTGGAATTATCTTCTGGAGGTCAGGCCCCTTATATTATAGTACAGGATTCCTCTGCTAGGAGCATGTTCTAGGAACCCATCTGTATCAGTGTACCAGCTGGTGTTGTGAGAGGGTGTGTTCAGCTTCAGTGAATAATTTTTGGAAGACTATTTCAACGCCTTTGCCCATTTCATGACGGGCAATTTACAAGCGTACCTGTCCACACCTCACTGAGTGTTCAACAGTTTTTGATCAAAAACAGCATGACCCCATACCCCACCCTCCCTATTCACCCAATCTCACTGCAAATAACCTTTTTTGTTGTTTCCCTGGATTAAGAAAGTCCTCAAAAGAAAACGTTTTGTTACTGTGGGAGAGGTGAAACAAAAACTGGTAGGAGCTCTGAATGGTATCAAAATCAACAAGTTGGAAAACTGTTTTGAGCAGTGGGAAAGTCTCAATAGGTGTATTGCATCAAATGGAGAGTACTTTGAAGGTGACTGAGTTTAAATATGTAAGAATACACAATTTTTTATAAATTCTAGTTTTAAGGGGTTCCCCTCATACATACTATAAAATCACTGTTCAAAAAAATTATAAAAAGAATTAAAACATGAGCAAGGAAAACATTATCAAAAACAAACAAACCAAATACTTCTAGCAATGAAAAATATATTTAACTAAAAACCTAACTATAATTATATATTTTTTCAAAGAATGTTTTAAATAATTGGGGAAAATAATTATGGAGTAATTATTAGATGATCAAGGAATTTTTGTTAATGTTTATTATGTGTGATAATTACATGGTGATTATTTTACATGTAATATTTTTTAGCTGGGTGTACTATATCATGTGACATGTTCTCTGGGTTTTGCTTCAAAATACTTCAGCAAAGTAAAAAATGAATAAATGGAACAAATGTTTGATACATGTGAGAATATGAAATCTGAGTGATGCATACATGAGAAATTTTTATAATAAAAATAAAATGAAAATTCACTGGGTAGGATAATCAGAATTTTAGATATAACAAAAAAGGAGAATCAGAGAATTAGGAGATGTATCTGAAGTTACTATCCAAATTGAGTGAAATTTAAAGGTGAAAAAAGAAAGACAGAAAGAGACTCACCTTCCTTAGGGCTCACTGCTACAGGAAGACGGTCCCAGTCGAGGGTCCAGGCAGGACAAGGGTGCGGAGAGAACACCGCTTCAATGCCTTTCTCCTGGAAAGGAAATAGGCCCTTTACAAACTGAGGAATTAATAAAATTCTATTATATTCCACAAGGCCTAATTTCTATTTTCTATACTAGCAAGTAAGATCATAAATATGAACAATCATCAGGCTTCCTCAAAATACTGGGTAACATAATAAATATAACACATTGAGATTATTTGGCAGCAGTTATTTTCCTATTATTTTTAATACCAAGGTAAGAAAAAGTAATGATACGTTATTTAAAAATTATTACCTGAAAATACATAGAAGTAAGGAGCTATCTAGAAATATATTGGGTATCAAAGAGAAAAGCTACCTGAGGATAAAATTTTATAAAAAAACAATCCACAAAGAGATGATAGAAAACTGACTCTGCATATATCCATCAATATCTATGTCTACATATACGAATATTGCCATACCTAGGAGCTATGTTTTACAAGACCGAAAAGCCCCACTTCAGCGTACACCGCTTATGTATCATCCATACCAATCTCTTACGAGTACCAGCAGTGTCTCTAGAAAGGGATTCCTTTGGTTCAACCAAACAGTTGCCAACATTTCAAGGATGAGGACCACTTTTCAACTTATCAAAAAATTCTCAGGCTTCTCTCTCATGTTAAAAGGTGTACATTTCTTTATTTGATCAACAGACAACTGGCATGGCATTCCCATGATTCCTAGACTACTTCCAATCAAATTCTGGGTCCACAGCCCACAGTATAAATATCCATGCTTCATGGTTTTATTTTTTTGCTTATGAAGCAATCCTTTATTGTTTTAATTTAATCTTTATTATATACTCCCTCCCTCAGCAATCACCACACTGTTGTCCATGTCCATGAGTCCTTTCTCCTTTTTGCTCAATTCCTCCACCCCCTAACCTTCACCCCCCCACCCCAGCTGGCATCCTACTCTCCACCTATGAGTATGCCCCCTTTTCTTCGTTAGTTCAGCATTTTCATTAGATTCCAAACATAAGTTAAATCATATGGTATTGTTTTTCTCTGACTGGCTTATTTCACTTGGCATTATGGGTTCTCTAGGTCCATCCATGCTGTCATAAAGGATACTTTTTAAAAATCTTTTTAAAAAATTTTTTAAAGATTTTATTTATTTTTATTTTTAGAGAGGGAAGGGAGGGAGGCAGAGAGAGAGAGAGAGAGAGAAACATCAATGTGTGGTTGCTGGGGGCCGTGGCCTGCAACCCAGGCACGTACCCTGACTGGGAATTGAACCTGTGACACTTTGGTTCATAGCTTGTGCTCAATCCACTGAGCTATGCCAGCCAGGGCCTTTTTAAAAATCTTTGGTAATATCTTCTTCAAGAGAAAAATCCCTGAGAATTCTATTATTAAATAGAAAAATTCAATATTCCTTTGTATCTTTATGTCATTACAAAATGACTTATTTTTATAATTGATTATAAATTAGTTCATGAGATTGTTTTCCTTTATGAAAACTAGCTAAATTCCTGTCTCACAGGTAATAGTATAAAGATTATTTTCGTTGGGGCAGAGCTATAGCTATATGAATCTAGAGGTCTAGAGCACTCACTTGCCTCCAGAAAGACATACACATTATGTCTCTGGCATAATTTACCTCTTTCCTATCTTCCTTATTTTAGTCTAGCCATATTGAGCTTCTTTTTATTCTTCATTTCACCAAACTCATTCCTATTTTAGGGTCTTTTAAGAATACAAGTATACTGATAGACAGTTTATATGTCATACAATTTACCCGTTTAAAGCACACAATTCAACAGTTTTTAGACTGTTCACAGTTGGGCAACCATCACCACCATCTATTTTGAGAACATTTTCATCACCCAAAAAGAAGCCCCATACCCATTAGCAGACACTCTCCATCCTCCTCCCCACCTGCCTCAGCTCCCTGCCCAAGGCAGCTACTGCTCTACTTGGCCTCTATAGATTTTTTTCAGGGCTTTTTTACTGGTAAAATCCTCTGCCTAGAACATTTTCTCTAAAAATCTTCCATTGATTCAGGTTATCCGCTCAATGTCTTTACCTACCCGGATAAGCCCCTTGACCATCCTGCCTAAAAAGGACTCCTCCCCAATCACCTCCACTCTCTTATCCTACATTACCTTTTTATAGCACTCATCATTACCTAATGTGTTTTTAATTTACTTCCCCTACCAGAATGGAAGCGCCAAGAAAACAGTCTGATTTTTTTCTTCATATATCCAATATTTGGACCAGTCCACAGTACTTAGTAGACTCATGTATATTTTTCAGACTGACTGACCAAATAAACGTAAAATTTCTGGAAAATAAGGAAACTTGTGGAGATAGTACTGTGCTAAAAAATAAAGGAGGAAAAAAGGTGGCATGTGAGTGTTCCTAAGAAATACTTTATTATTATTTTTTTAAATTTTCACTTGTATTTTTTTAAAGACTTTATTTATTTATTTTTAGAGAGGGAAGGGAGAGAGAAAGAGAGAGAGAGAGAAACATCAATGTGAGGTTGCTGGGGTCAATGGCCTGCAACCTAGGCACGTGCCCTGACTGAGAATCGAACCTGCAATGCCTGGTTCCACAGCCCACGCTCAATCCACTGAGCTACGCCAGCCAAAGCTATACTTTATTATTTTATACTTCCATTAGCACTAATTTAATGTGTTTATATGCAATTAGTGCAAAATACTGTGACTATAAGCACTGAAAAGTTACTGTGTAATCAAAATCAATATTCTGATAACATATGAAATTAATATATTTACTGCCTTTCAAAAACATGTCAAGAGAGAAATCCATTAGTAAGCAGCAAAAATAATTCCCTGTTGAAAAAAAAGAAATTTTATTGTATCTATATTGTATCAATGACCAAATTTGAGTTAAATAAAATAAAAAATTTAACTTATTTTCATATTTGAGCATTCCTTTTTTCAAATTATAAATGTATTGTCACAATTTTTATAGAACTACATGATTTAAAATAAAAACGAATCATGCAGAATGACTACTATACTCACATAATTTACAAATGCAGAAATTGCTATCATTCAGTTTAATGACTACGGAAGGCCACAACGTAGCAGCAAAGCTGAGACTAGCATCCAAGTCACCTGGTCCGTTGTCTTTTCATGGACTGCTCCCAAGTCAATGACAGAGAGTGGCAGAGATACTAAGGCAGACCCATTCATTAGAAATATGAAACTCTCTGACAGATGATTCAGGCTCAATGGTTCTCCATCAGCTTGTGAAAACTTTCTCAGAGCTACACTTACATCTAAGAATTTGCAGACCCAACCTTCCTTCCCTTCCTACTCCTGCACTGGGGTCAAACCTACATCATGACTGAAGGCCCCCAGGCTCCTCACAGGTGTTTTCTTCAGCAGGCCCCTTGGACATCGAACCATATCCTGGACTCTTCTGAGAGGACCTGAACTAATGAATCATCTGGAAGTTAAAAATTCAATATTCCTTTGTATTTTATGTCATTACAAAATGACTTATTTTTATAATTGATTATTAACTTTTTCTGAACTTAAATTTAAGTTATCTTCCTTTGTTTTAAGTATTTTAAGTATATTAAATGCAAAAGTCTTTCCTATTATCATTTTATTGCTGGGAAAGCATAGTTAGAAGTCTGAATTACTAATCTTTCTTTCAAGACTCTGTATAAGTATAAATTAAAAGTACAAATTTTTGGTTTGTTAAAAATTTTAAAAATTAGTATTTTAATACAAAGCAGATTAATCTCCCAATGATTACTGATTTAAGAACACTCCAGAGATGAACAGTATAACCAGCTGATCAAGGCACATCAAACTTGGGACATGCCTTGACAGCTTCTAAAATCAACTATATACTGTAATGCTCTTTCATTGTTTCATCCCTAGGCTAACACAGCTTAACTGAAGAAATAAGGAACTGGTGTCGTTACTAAAATCATCTCATGCTTTTCTAAATCCATAAATTTTCTGTTAACTATAAAACTCAAATAATTCCTAACCCAAGTAAGAAAATATAATAATTTTTTCCTGGCTGGCATAGCTCAGTGGATTGAGCGCAGGCTGAGAACCAAAGTGTCCAGGTTCGATTCCCAGCCAGGGTACATTCCTGGGTTGCAGGCCAGAACCCCCAGCAACTGCACATTGATGTCCTCTCTCTCTCTCTCTCTCTCTCTCTCTCTCTCTCTCTCTCTCCCCCTTCCCTCTCTAAAAGTAAATAAATAAAATCTTTAAAAAAAAGAAAATATAATAATTTTTCCAATACAACTCAGATGAATAGTTCAAATTATGTCATGAATTCTCTATTCAAATAAATCTTCAAATAGTCTAGTTAAAAGCAAAACAGTTTTGTAGAGTGCCTGGAATGTCAGAGAAAAGAAAGTCTATTGGTGAAGACTTTTACAATTAGTACTATTAGAAACAAATTGTGCTGCAAAGAGAGAAAACTATAAGTTTTATAATCAAAGAATAAAATATAAAAACTCAAAGAATTCAAAATCTTAAATTTAGAAAAATCTTAGTAATTAAATAGAGATATTCATCTTCATATTTCTTTATTTAAGTCATCATCTTAAAATTAAAAAATAAAACTTGAAACCAAATGCTTGCAACAGAAAACCATCAGGTAAAACAATAAACTTGACCAGGTGTGATACGATCCTGGTGTCTTGAGTATTAAAAAAAAATACTGTTTAGAAATACATATTCTGACTTATTGACTCCAAGGATACATAACATTAAAAACCTTCAGTTTACTATATCTCATGTAAATGCAAAGGATTAGTAGAAATATTAATTGGTCAAAAGTGATATAAGATAGCTACAAATAAAATTTATAACAAATGATGTCCCTAAAAGAAATGATTACAAGTTAGGGTAACATCACATGGAATTTTTCAAAGAAAATTTTAATGAAAACAAATGACGTACCATTAACTTGGTCATAGTGGGTCTCGGTCCTCCTATAAACGAAGGTTCATTTTGCTCCTCTACACCTGGGGCCTCATCTAAATTTGGATGTGGCTCATCTGAGGTGCTTGGCAACTCTGGTAATTGGAAAAAGTGGATCCCACACTGAGAAGCTGCTGTTTTAACTCTTGGCACTTCCTGAATCCTCTGGTACCAAGCAGCCAGCAGTGGAAATTCTACCAGCTTTTCAGAAAGTTTCTTGCAGATCATTAACTAGGCAGGAAAACAACAAAGCACATTATTATACATTTTTTGTTTATGACAGCTATATTGAAGCAACTTCACATACCGTAAAATTTACATATACTAACTGTACAGTTCAGACAATGAATTTTAGTAAATTTATACATTTGTGCAAATACCACCATAATCTAGAACTAGAACACTTGAGTCATAAGACCAAGTTCCCCTGTGACCACTGACAGTCAGTCTCGGCTCCCTCAGTCAGTTGCAGATAACCACTATTTTACTCACCGTGTGCAAATGTGTCTCTGGAATTTCATGTAAATGAAATCATAAAATGTGTCTTTTTTTTATTTAGCATTATGTTTCTGAGATTCATCAAGTAGTTGCATTTATCAGTAGTTTGTTTCTTTTCATTATGATACAGCACATAAAGGCTTTTATTTATTGAAATTAGAACAATTTGAAACCATTACTCCTGATATAAATTAATATCTTTTTATTTTCTCTTGCTCAGATGCTTTCGCCTTAGCCCACCACCAAACTTTAATTTCCTTAAAAATTAGAATGTACTTGCTTCTTTGTGAGGCACTGAATGCTGTTTCCATAGAAACAGTTATAATGTCACAAATTATGATTAATGGTTGTGAACAAATAAGTAAAAAGGTCAAGTTACAGAAAATCTTTACAAATATATCTGGCAATAATCAGTACCACAGCAGGAGCCAGAAAGAACAGAAAATAAATTTTAAAAATTCACGCATGTACATGTATTTACTCTATTTTAACTGGACTTTAAGTAAGCACATATAATTTACTATAAGGGCAGGGTATATTGAACTCTTTGTACACAGCAACACTCAAAAAATACTGCCTTGCAAAAAATACAAGCTTTTTAATGAATGAACAATTATCAAGGAAACATTTATTACCTTCAAAGAAAAATCATGAATTTTTCCAATTACTTTTTATGAGCCATTAGGACATTGTGAAATCCACTTTGATTTTTTTAAGAAATGAAATAACATATCAGAAACAAGACAGTGCCCACTTTCACTACTGCTATTCAATATATTACTGGAAGTCCTAGTCACATCAATCAGACAGGACAAAGAAATAAAGGGCATCCAAATTGGAAAGAAAGGAGTAAAATACTTGTTATTTGCAGATGCTATGATACTACATGTAGAAATCCCTAAAGTCTGTGCCAGAAAACTATTACAATTAATAAGTGACTTCAGTGAAGTTGCAGAATATAGAATCAATGTACAGAAATCTGTTGTTTTTTTTTACACCAATAATAAAAGATTGGAAAAAGAAATCAAGAAAATAATCCCATTTACAATTATAACAGAAAGTATAAAATAGGAATAAATTTAACCAAAGTGGTGAAACACCTGTACTCTGAAAACTATAAGACATTAAAGAAAGAAACTGAACAAGATACAAATAAATGGAAGGGAATACCTTGCTCATGTATTAGAAGGATTATGTTATTAAAATGTCATCACTATTTAAAATAATACACAGATTCAATTGCTATCTCTATTAAAATACCAATGACAATCTTCTCAAAATTAGAACATCTGAGCTTAAAATTTACATGGAATCACCAAAGACCCCTAATAGCCAAACAAATCCTGAGAAAGAATAAAGTGGGAGATATTATGTTCCCTGATATAAACTATACTACAAAGATGCAATGATCAAAACAGTATGGTACTGACATAAAAACAGATATATAGATCAATGGTATAGAATAGAGATCCCAGAAGTAGATCTTCATTTAGATGGTCAATCAATCTAGGACAAAGGAGGCAAGGATATACAATGGGATAAAGACAGTCTCTTTTATAAGTGGTGTTGGCAAAACTAGACAGATACATGCAAAAAAAATGAAATTGGATCACTCTCTTACACCACACAAAAATAAACTCAAAATGGGTTAAAGGTTTAAATGTTAGACCTGAAACCACAAAACTTCTAGAAGAAAATGTAGGCAGTAAAATCTTTGGCATTAGTCTTACCAACATATTTTTAGATATATCCTCTCGGGCAAGTGAAACAAAAGAAAAAATAAGCAAATAGCACTATATCAAACTAAAAAAAAATTGCACAGTGAAGGAAACCATCAAGAAAATGATAAATAACCTACTAAATGGGAGAAGATATTCACAAATAATATATTGATACAAGACCAGTATCCAAAATATATAAATAACTCATATAGCACACACACACACACACACACACAAAACAACAAAATAAAAAACCTACAAACAATCCAATTAAAAAATAGGCAGAGAACCTCAATAGACATTTCTGTTAAGAAGACACACAGGTGGCCAACAGACATATGAAAAAATGCTCAACACCACAATTGTCAGAGCAATGCAAATTAAAACCACAATGAAATATAACTTCCCACTTGTTAGAATGGCTATTATCAATAAATCAACAAATAACAAGTGCTGGTGAGGATGTGGAGAAAAGGGGTTCCTTGTACACTATTGATGGAATTGTAAATTAGTGTAGCCACTATGGAAAGCTTGTTAAAGATCCCTTTAATTTTTTTAGGACAAAATTAAAAAGAGTTTCCATATGACCCAGCAATTTTTCTCTGGATATTTATCTGAAGACAACAAAAACACTAACTCAAAAGATATATGCACCCCTATGTTCATTGTAGCATTACTAGTAATACCAAGATATGAAAGCAAACTAGGTGTCCACCATTAGATGAATAGATGAATGGATAAAGAAAATGGTAAAATGGAATATTATGCAGCAATTAAAAAGAATGAAATCTTGCCATTTGCAGAAACATGGATGGACCTAGGTATTATGCTATGTGACATTAGACAGAGAATGACAAATACCATATTATCTCACCTATATGTGGAGTCTAATAAAAACTAATAAACAAGTAAACAAAATAAAACAGAACAGAAACAGACTCATAGATACAGAGAACAAGCTGATGATTGTCAAAGGGAAGGGGATGGGAGGATGGAATAAAAACATATGAAATAATATAGAAAATATGAAAGTGCAGAGAATGTAGTAACATGAATTATATTGTAAATATATTTATATAAAGTATAACATAAAGATGTATATTTGTATGTACATGTCCAATCACCTTGAAATATACATTATTTATTAGGGAAGTAAAATTTGAAAGACACTGTCTGAATGGTGGTCTAGAAGCTAAAAAGTTTATAATTCCCATCAAAAGTTTTAATTGACTGGAAATAAATTATGTGTTAAGGGAACTAAGCTTAAGCCATGATAAATTAATCAAATAAAAAGTGTTCTTATTTCCTCACATTTCCTTAACTCTCTTTGATAGTAATTTATTCTTATTTGTTAAATCTATATGGTATCTTTCCTTCTTTTTGAAAATAAATTGTGATTACATAACAATAATTCATGTGTAAAAGGCATTGAGGAGTTTCACTGCAGGACAGATCACCCACCCCATGTCATCAGCATGCTGAGCTGCTCTACCATATCCAGACAGCTCAGGAGGCACTGAACCACATTCATTACACTCATGAAGATATATTTAAGGAAGTGGCTAATGAAAAATATGTGAAATAAAAATGAAATTTGTTCCTAAAAAGATATTTTCAAAAACCTACCTGAGTGGTAAGATCAAAACCATTATAAATATCAGAGTTATTTAAGGACAAGAAAACAAGAGAACTTACTCTTAAAATAGCAAAAATTATACTACCAAGAGTAGAAAATGAAATCCTAGTGGTTTTAAAATAGGGGCAGAAAAACTTGTCTGAATAACAAGAAAAGCAAGATGTTACAGCTATCCAAAACACCTCCCTCTGCATTGCTTTTCTGCATTACTTTGCAATCACTTATTATATAAAATATTTTGTACTTATTTTATATAATCTTCTTAGGGCTATTCTTTCAAAATATGTCATAGGTAAGCAATGTGATAAGCAGGGTAAAAAACTGTAAACAACCTATATACGTAGAAATATAATCACAGCTTTTTTTTTACTTACAGATTACAACCTATGGGTTAAAACTGAAAACTCTTAAGGACATGATGCATAGGAGAGAATATGGAAAATATAAATTAATCACTAAAAAATGACATTCATGCTTTTTTGCAATGTCAGCCAATAGGGAGATTCCCATTTCTCCTGAATTTTATGTCAATGGGGATACTTAAAGAGGTATTAAATATTTTGCTCAAAAATCAATTTCTGCAAAGATTTTGCTTTTGCAACAACTAGGTGATGTACTTTAAAAAACTGAAATTCAAAGCATTAGAAGTTAAAATGTAGAAATTAAATTGTAAGTGTTCAAATTACAAAAAGATTTCATAAAAGGGCAACTTCTCTGCATTCCAGGAGAATAATCTTTTAAGTAGTTCTGCCACAGTGTACTGAAAACTTTGCAGAGGAGAGGGTTTGGTCAGACACTTTGCACAGAGAACTGATGGGCCAATCAGGGGATAACACTGCAAACACACATCCTCTAAAGAGGAAGAGGAGCTTGGAGCAGGGTTAGACACAGCACCTCAGCCATTCTACCTGCTATTGCTCATCTTTGGCTTTATTATGTTTAGTAAAATTGGGTATTCCCTATAACTCTTTGAACATTGGCCTCTGGCATTCCAAACCTTGACTTAGCAAAATTGACTGCTCTTTTATATCATTGGCCTTATTCCTGTGATTAAATATCCTGACTTAAGGTTCAGCTCTAAGTTTCTGATCCAAACCTGGTAACCTGACCTTCATTCCTGATCAAGAACTTGATCCTGATCATCAGGACTATACTCCATCACCTCAATGTGTAAGAAAGCAAGCATGAAGTCTCAGCATTGTAGCCACTCACTGTCTGAACAAAAATGACTGCTTCATAACCCAAGATGACTTACAGAAGGAAAATAAATATAACAAAGATAACATCAAGGCTTTGGCAAAGAAAGATAAATTCCTAAAAGAAAAGGTACAGATCCAGGAAAAATACAAGTAAAAAAAAAAAAGAAAATATTTTGAGAATTAGTTTACATATAAATGTCGACAGAAGAATTTAATCATAGAATACATGTAATCGAGAAGGCCAATTGTACAAGTTTTCCTCTATTTGAAATTGAATGAAAACAAGTTTGTCTTTGTAGTATTAGGTAGATTTCCTCAGTTGAAGTCAGTAAATGTCCTGCCTGATTGGAGAGGAGGAAAAACACTCTCATTTAGGAATATGTCAACCTCAATTGACCCTAATCAGGTGAATAGTAGTTAAATTAAGCTAAAATCAAATGCAAACTAGTTAAAGATGGATATCTAAATAATGATCTAAAACTACCTTCATGCAGGTGCATCTGCTTTTTTATGTTTTGTGGGTGTTTGAAAGCAAATACTCATCTTCTCTATCACCTTGTTTTATTTTTGTATCAGTTACATTATTTAAATATGGTATATATTATTTATTTACATGTTCATTCTATCTTCTCCTAGTAGAATATGAACTCCATGAGAGCTGGACTTAATTTGTCTTGTTTATCACTGTATTTCTAGTGCCTACAGCAGTGCCTGGCATATATATTAACCTTTCAATAAATTTCTCAAATGAATGAATTAATGGATGTGCCACTTTGGTTTCATTTTCATTAAGTTAGAAACAAATATAGTTATTCGAGATGACCAACAACAGTATTTTATAACATGTATCAGTTGACTGCTCTGATGACTGAATTTGATAAGAGGGGACAAGTCAATCATAAGAGAATTTAGAAATCATTTGACAAGAAACAAAAACAGGTATTTTTTCATCACCCAGCTCTATGGACAATATGAATACATATGACACTTAAAATACTAATGAATATCTAAATATTCCTGAATCTCTCTTTTACATCTGAAGTTATTTTCGTTTCCAATCTTGTTTTATATCCATTTTGAAGAAAAGAGAAATATTCTTTAAGAAAATACCAATTGATTAATACTACCTAACTTAGTGAAGCTCTGGCCTCCAAATATATAGATTTTTCTTAGAAGTCTTTTCTCATCCATCAGTAGAGATATCTGAAATCTGGTATCTGATTCCTTAGTAGATGAAAAGGTGAAATACTTCAAAGCAGGAAAAATGCAGTTCTTAAAAACCAAGTGGAAAGCTGCAGACAGCTATAGATTCCCACGTTCACTCTAATGCTATGTTTCACCTTGTTTTTTCCTGGCATACAGGGAAAATATAGGCAGTATATGCAGGCAGTATATATATATATATATACTGCCCTACCAGGAAAGAAAGAAAACTTTCCATGTAGTCTTATTGACAACAGAGAGCCATACAAATAAGAACAAAATATTTCTAATTTGATAATACTTAACATAATCAAATTAGTATTTTAAGTGACTACTAAATTATAAAATACAGCTGACAAGATTTTATAGTGCTTGAACAGTGGACTGTCTAATATTAGAAGGTAATCACAATAGCAATTCAAAATTATTATAACAATAACATTTTAGCGAATCAGAATTAAAAGTCATAATAGTTACTAACATTTATTGACAGCTTACTATGTCCAGACACTATTGTCCACAATTCACACAAGTTGTCATTTATTCCTCACATTGAATGTTACTATTTCTATTTTATAGATAAGAAAATGGAGACAGATATTAATAACTTGCTCAGGAGCATAATGATAATAAGAAGTGGAACTGGGATCTAAACCGCAGCAATTTTATACACTGAAACTTACAGTAATATATCCACTCCAGATACACCTTACCAAAAAGTGATGTATACAGGGCAAGAGCACAATATCCGTCAAAGTGAAGTACAGGCCTTCTGCAAACACATGCTCCAGAGGTGGAAGGTCAGAGGCCTTGGCTTTTCTGATGTGAGAAGGTTCTCTGTTGGGAGTGGCTGGTTCTTCCTGCACTGTGAGCTTTGAGAGTGCCACTTGCAGTTCCAGGCTCCTGGATGAAGAGTCGACATCTTCAGATGTTTCCTGGACATGGACCTTGCTCTTTATTTTTTCCTGAGCAAGGGAAGGCCCCACTCTGGCAGCCTTCTGTTGCTTCAGCTTCTGCCGACGGAGCTTGTCATCGTTATGCACTCTAACAGGCTCGCTAAGCTTTTTCTCTAGCTGTAGTATTTCTGCAGGGATAGTTGGATGCTGGTTAAAAGATTCTTTGAGAAAGTTCTCAATAGCTAAAGGGATGGTGATTTCACATAGCCTGGTCCACTGACTAACCTACAAAACAGAAGAAGAGATGAAATAAATATTTACTTTCGACATAGCTTGAAGAGAGATTACTTTCTATTGGGAGAATTTGTCTTGAGTTAAACCATCCCTGGGCTAGGCTTTCATGCTATATCGAGACATATTTACAATGCTTCAGAAGTGATAGCATCAAATCGTGGAGGTGTAGCATTTCTGTATCTAGAATGCATCCTATCCACCTGTGTCTTCTTACTGAATAAAATCTTACTTCCCAAAGCCTTTGAAGTACACGCCCCCCCCAAATAAGATAGGTTTCCAAAGCATTGATACTTAAGTTCCTGTTCATATGTAAAAGTTCCCTTTAAAAATCCTCAATGTAATTAAAATAAAAGATAACAAAGAAGTCATTCTCTGAAATATCCCCAAACCTCATAAATTAAAACTCAAATTCTTATTTTTCAATACTGCACTGAAATATTGGCCTACATGATGGGCTACTTTATATTTCATTGGTTACAGTAGGTTTTTTTAAGGAAATGAAGTCCTAGTTTCCAGCAGAAAGTTAAAATGCTTAAGTGAATGTGTTATCACTCTATGGCTTTAAATAACAGAAAAGACACATTATACTTACTTCAGCACAGGCTTTCAAGCAAGTCTTTTTAAAACCCAGCAGTTCCAAAATTTCCTTCTTTGAGGGGTCTGCTTCACATGATTTGTGGATTATGTGTCTCAGCACAACAGCAAGTCCTGCTCTGCAGAAGTTGTCTGGTGTTTCCACAACCGCAGGTAAATGGCAACTCTGGACTATCGCTGGGAGTTCTTGCCTTGAAATAGTCTGTATTTCAACATCTTGAGACAGCACACTAAGTAGCGAAGCATCTGTACTTTCTCTGGTGAGAACTAAGCAAACTTTAAAGAGTTTGCAATCGCAGTATGATAATAAAAATAAAGTTACAGATGTATGAAGTGGAAAAATGCATCCTTCTACTTGGTGAGAAAAGTCTAGGTACAGATATTCTTCTGTAAGACTTTTCTTAATGCCTTTCATTTTCTTCTTTCATTGGATCACCTGAAGCATAAATTGAAGTGGTTATAGGCCTTAGACTATAAGAATTTAGAAGCTGAAAGATGAATATTATAACAATGCTCTACAAATCAGCAGGGATTTGTGATAGGTAAGATTCAACATGAACTTGTTCCTAGACTGAACAACTGGCTTCCAAAAGAAAGATCTGCACCCCATGCAATTAACGAGTCTTAGGGGTGATTTTATATTCATGCCTTTAAAATGAGTAACTTAGTGTGCTGACTGCCAGGGACAGAAGGGGTATAAAGGGACTAAAGGATAATGCAAAAAATACAATTAAGATTAAATAAAAATAAAATAAATAAAATAAAATGAGCAACTCAGGTGCTTTGCAGTAGAGCCCTCCCCATCAAGTACTTTGAGGTGTCATTACAGGAGAGAACAAGAAAGAAATAGGATGGAAAATAAGACACCACCAAGAAGGCTGAGTGGTGTCTTGAGGAGCTTTGACAGAACTGGTCCTCTCACACTGTTTCTGACTTATAACCCTGAAACATAATCATTGGGGGTGATATATTTACTCCCTCATGAGAAATGGATTCTCCTAAGGTAAGTGGGGTTTGATATGTGGTCAGCAATAGCTTGCTGAAAAACAAGAGAAACATCATTGAATTTCCCCATAACTTAGATATTGATAACTGAGATATCTCAAAGCTAATATATCCAAAATCAAGCTCCTTATTCTCTCCCAACCCCAAATCTGCTCCTCACGTATCTTTCCCATCTCAGTTAATAGAATACTATTCTTATAGCTTGCTCAGGCCAAACACCTGGGAAGTCATTATTAATTACTCTTTTCTTTCACTTCCATAACCATAACCAGATCATTACCAGTCTATTAAAAAGTTATTTTGGATCTACCTACAATATGGATCTAGAATCTGACTTTAAAACATCCTCATTGCTTCCACTGTGATCCAAAACACTACCACCTCTTCTTCCAGATTATAGTGTCCACCTCCTGACATTGCTTCCGAGCCTACAGCCCTCCAGTCTAGTCTCAGCACGGCCACCAAAGTGATCCTGTCAAAACTGAAGAGTATGTCACTATTCTGCTCAAACCCTCTAACGTCTTCCCATCCTACTCAGAAAAAGGCAAAGTTCTGACAAAGACCTACGAAGATTCTTTGATCTAATCCTTTTTTTCTGTCTCTGGGTTCATTTCAGCTCGCCTCATACTCCTCTAGCCAAAGTGCCTTGTTACTCCTCTAAGATAGTAAGTACATTCCCCACCCCACCCACCTCAGGCCTTTGCATTTGGTGTTTCCAGTGCCTGGAACATGCCCTCATCTCCTTCAGGCACTTACTGAAATGTCACCTCTGAGATCTTCCAGGCTATTTTATTTAAATCTTCTTCAGAGCACTCATCACTGTTGTAATATGCTATATACTTACTTTGTCTATCCAAATTAAAATGTTCCCTGACCAGAAATTTTGTTTTGTTCACTGCTATGCCTAAAACAGTCTCTGAGTGGTGAGACTCAGAGATATATATGATAGATATGAAATCAAGAAGTATTTGTTGAATGAATGCATAGATGAATATAAACCCTTAAAGATGCAAACATACACAATTTTGAGGTCAAATTATTCATAATATTTTCAAGTTACAGTCCTTAAGACTTTCGTCAATTATAACTTCTTGTTTGATTTTTACATTTCCTGGGTCTAAAATTCCCCATGTTCTTACCCATAAATCACAATTCAAAAATTGACACTAGATGGCACTCTTTAAAAGCATTCACCATGGAAACATGTAGTAATGGAAGATGGTATTATTAGAAGGAAAATTATTTTAAAAGCCCTTAAAAATACATATGCAGCTCTTTCTTTTAAGTACATTTGAAATATTAGTGGACCCTAAATTTTAAGAACACTTGAACATAATAAATTTCCTTTAATATTCTAAATTCCTTAGTTGTTTATTTTTTAATCAAAAGGAAATAGTCAAATACTCTTTAAGCTTTTTGGTCCTCAACTTTTATATTAAAGAGATAATAATCTATTATAACAAAGTTATATAGTTAATAAGATACAATCTTAGAAAACCTAATAATGTAAATTTCACTACTGTTTTATATTTCCTTTATTCAAACACAAGCAGATGTGCACTATGGTTTGTTGCTTCTTTAGATTACCTACCTGAATTCTTTTTTTTTCTGTAATGATCATCACCATGAATGTATACAAATGTATTAAATGAATGGAACATTTTTTGCCTCCTGTAGTCTAAAAAAATAGAAGACTATCTACAGAAAAACTATTTCATGTAATATAAAAGCAACTTTTTAACCCATGGAAACCATTTTTCCCTGAGCTTCAGTGCCTTTTTTTTTTTAACCTGGAACTGACTTAAAATTTTATATTTATATAAAATTATTTTAAGCCCACAGGCAAAATAAACCAACATTTTCTAGGAAATTGACAGTCTTTTTGAGGGGTTTGCCCCTGTAAATCTGTTGCTGACTAACTTACCAATCCTTGTAACTCCTTCTTCTGACAGTGGAATGCTGTAGAAGATCCCTAAGTGCCTCAAGAACCAGATTTGAACTAAAACATGATAGATTTCATTTGTCCGGCAGTGCAGGAAACAGTAATTGTGAGACTGGTCCTAATACTTAAAAGAAAAAAAATCCATGAAAATAATGTCATGTTATGTTGAAGCTATTGGTTTAGAAAATATAGAAATATTTTTAAAGTTAAGGTGTATGTATATTTGCCACATTCTAAGGCTCATAAGAACCTTGAGAATAGGCTTTTACATATTATATAAACTATTCCCTCCATCAGCAGTTATTAGTGCTAAATGTCAATGAGACAGAATAGCAATAACCTGCCCATGAAGATATCTAAAAATTACTGAGATGCCTGGGAAAAAATGCAAAGTACTGTTGATTCTTAACAAAATTTATTTTTTCCAAGATAGATGTTGATGGGTTTTTTTTCTAGGAGATTTAAAATGTTACTTAATGATCTTGGAGTTAAAAAAAAATTACTCTCCTGAGGCAATTTCTCCTCACAAAGTACTGATGTAATTTCTAAAATAAATGTTAAGTATTAACAAACTTATACAAATTTGATGTGTTTTTGGCTTGCAATATGTCTTTAATGTTTCAACAGAGTAGAACAGTTTTTACTTGAAGTTTTCAAATGCAATAGGCAAAGAAACCCCCCTTTTTCTTCTCCATTTCTACCTAGAGAATTCCTTTGTTCATTAATTTATGTCATGAGCTTTAAAGAGGTAGGTCCTATGGAAACATCTCTGGGGTCTCCAGAGCTTCTGGGACACAGCCCTCCTTCCTCCATATTACATTCCTGCCATCACGGAAGTAGTGTCATTTGCCCTTTCTCAGCTTTGACGTGTGCCATCCTGAAACAAAGTGAGACAGCAGCACACAAAAATCCAAACTTTAGGAGCTGAACAGAGTTGATGGAGTTGTCTGTCTCTTCCCTGGGCATGTCGGTTTGCTCGGGAATGTTGCAAAGGGAATAAATAGGTAAGAAGAAAATATTTAAGCCTTGGCCTCGTTACTTGGAAATATTCAAAGATAGTTTAAACAACCAAAGGAGTCACAATTTTAATATTTTAGCCATTTTAATGTATTTTTGCATTCTCATTCTAATTAATATATCTAGATGTTAATAAATAAAAGCATTTCACATATAAAAAGGGAAACGCATTTTATAGATGTTTGCTTATCTAAAATACACATACAAACACATACATGGAGGGAGAAAAAAATGCAATAAACATATTGAAAATAAGCATATTTCTCCAGAAGCTGAAAAATAAGTTGGAAAATTTTGTGCTCAAAATTCAAGTCTTGATCTATGGCAACTAAATATAATTTCTTTATTTGTTCTCAAATAAGAAAATATCACTGTGCCTGGAACTTGACAGGATCCTATATGCTAAGTGAACAAATAATAAAATCCTAAATAATATTATGTACATTTTATTTTCCGCCACCATATGCTAGGACAGAGAACTTTCAGACATTACTTCTAATCTTCACAATACTTAAACTACATTTTACTTCCAGTACATGAATGAGAACCATACATAACCCCCCTCCACCCCACAAATCAAGTGAATCTATAAAGGGATCTTATTTGAAAGCATTCAGGAATTGGTATTTTTCTAATATAAATAGCACTACTTTATAAACTCAGAATTTCATAAATTGAAGCATGGTGGAATTTTATTGCAACAACAAGTTCAGGTTCCTATAGGCAACAGTGTCAAACAAGGGAGTGTTTTATCTCCCTGTATAATTTCCATGGGGAACATACCATATGAAAAACTGGGGTGGACTCAAAGGGAGGAGTGAATACTGGTAGAAGAAATAGCAATAACTGAAGATACGAAAACGATGCCATCTCACTGACAGAAATTAGCAATGATTTGAACCAACTTTTAAAAAATATATATTCTATTTATTTTTAGAGAGAGAGGAAGGGAGAAAGAGAGGGAAACATGACTGGTTGCCGCTCACATTCCCCAAACTGGGGACCTGGCCTGCAACCTAGGCATGTACCCTGCCTGGAAATTGAACTGGCAACCTTGGTTCACAGGTCAGCACTCTGTCCACTAAGCCACACCAGCCAGGGCTTAACTGACTTCTGATGAATGTGAAAGAAGTGCCAAAGCAGTAGGACTGCATTTAAACGTTAAGACAAAAACCACTACTACAGAATAAACATACAACTTTAATAAAGACAACAAAGACTGAAATTGTTAAAGATTTTGCTTATCTTGGTTCAATCAATAATCCAAATGAAGACTGCAGCCAAGAAATCAAGGGAATGCTGAGATGGGAAGGGCAACAATAGAAGAACTGGGGAAAGATCTCCAAGAGCAAAGATGTATCATTAGAGACCAAGGTTAATATAATCCACACTCTCTTATTCCCAGTTACTATGTATGGATATGAAAGTCGGACAGTGAAGAAGGCTAGAGGAAAAAAGATGCATCCACTTGAAATATGGTGTTGGAGGAAAGCTCTAAGGATATACTGGACCACCAGGAAGATAAAAAAGTGGATCCTAAAGCAAATTAACCCTGAAATACAGTTACAGGTAAAAATGACAAAACTGAAGCTGTCCTACTTCTGGCACATCATAAGGCAGGGTTCGTTAGAAAGACACTAATGATGGTGAAAAATAGAAGGCAGCAGGAAAAGAGGAAGACCAAATATGAGATGGATGAATTCCATATAAGAAACCATAGGTATGAGTCTCTACCTGAGCAGAGCTACTGAGGACAGGACACTGGGACATCACTCATTCGCAGGGCCACGAGGAGTTGGAGCCTACTTGATAGCTTGTTACATATACAACAATTTTACCATCGTAAAAATAATTAGAAATTATGTTATCTTAAGCAATCATTGGGGGAAAAAACTGTTGCAAAGGCAGAGTTACTTAATCATTCTTAGCACTGGATTTGATAATGTCTTCCTCATTCTCTTTATTGGATCCTCCTCAAACCTCTTAAGGACCCTTGGCTCAATGCTTTGCCCTATTCTCAATCTACACTCACTCCTTTGAGCACTGGCTTTCAAACTTTTGACCATGCCAAACACGAAGAAATACATTTTGTAATGTAACTTATTACAGATTGAATAAAACTGAAACAAAAGAATTATGAAGAAATATCCTACTACATGGGAGACATAGAGTATTTTTTACTCTGTGCTTCTTTTTCCCACTTTTTTTTTTAGCGTTGGTTAGTACTCACTAAACTGATTTCAAGACCTGTTAATGGGCCAACAACTCACAACAACAGCCCTGTTTTCCAGTGTCAACGGTTTAAATAGTATTTATGACTCATATTTCTCATCTATATCCTTTCTCCTAAACATCAGACTCCTGTATCCTACTTGACATCTCAACTTAGGCATTTTTCTAAACCTGCTCCTCTTCCTTTAGTAGTCTAGTCCAGTCCTCTTCTTGGTAAGAACACACCACCATTCACCTAGATGTCTGGGCTGTAACTGTAAGTCTCACTCAACTCCTTTCAGTCCCTCTCATGACCTACTATTTCTACCTTTGAAATATGTGCTAAATCCAACTTCTTGGCACCTCTACCACTATCATCTTAATCTCAGTCATCATTAGCTTTCACAAAGACCAGTGCAAAAGCCATTATTATTTCCTCTGGTCTCCACACAAAAAGTGAGTACTCCAATAGTCAGGGTGATCCTTCAAAAACATAAATCAGACCATGTTCCCTGCTCACAACTCTCCAGTGTCTCCCCAGCTCACTTAGACTAAAATCCAAATGTCCTAACACAGTCTGTACAGGGCCTAATGTGACGCTAGCTTCCTTTTTTCCTGACCTCATCTCCTTCCTCTCCGTCCTCTTGCTCACTCATCTCCAGCTTCTCTTCGCTGTTCTTGGAAGATGTCAGGAATACTCACATTTGTGAGTTTTTGTACCTGCTGTTTCCTCTACTTAGAGTGCTCTTCTTCAACTATGTACATGGTTTGCTCCTTAATTTCACTGAGGTCTTCAGAATATTAACTCGGAGCAGCCTCTCCTGACAACCTGAACTGAAAAACCATTCTCACCATTCATTAGCCCCTTATCCTGTTTTATTTTACTTCATGAGTATAGCACTTATTACCTCACAGTACATCTCCAATGCTTAAATTAACAGTACTAAAAACTTAGTTCAAAAATAAATGAATGAATATATAAATGAGTACCAGTAATTATTGTAATAAGTACTATTGAGAACTTTAGTCTTAGCACAGCATGAACCCCATTCTTCTTAACACCATTCTTTCTCTCCCAAAAGAATACATCTATTTTAAGAGCCATCTATGTATAAATTAAAGAAATAAGATCACCACTGTGAGCTGAACTGGAAAAATGAATAACTAGAATTCATCCAAACATGTAAATAAAGCACAAGCGTTTTTATGTATGTTGATTTTCAGGCAAGAGAACCAGAAATATAGCCAGATTCTTTGTATTTACTGACTTAGGGAATCATATATTTATACACCAATAACTATAAAGTAATGGATAAGAGTCTAGACTTTGGAGCTAACCAGATTCAAATCCTGGTCTTGATATTCAGAAGCAATATAAAACTTTTCTGTGCCTTAGTTTCCTCATTTGTAAAGTGGGGTCAATAGTAACAATAATTACCACATAGTGTGTTGTGAAAACAGAACAATGTTTACTACAATAAGCCCCTAAATACTAGCTATTATTCTTTCATAATTTATCCCAAAATTGCCCATTCATTGACACTATTAAAATATATCATTGTTTATGGGCAAGCCCCAAGTTATGCTTTCTATTTTCAGACTTCTCAGGAAAGGTAAGATGTTCATGCTGAATTGAAAAGGTATTCCTCCAAATATTGAAAAAAATCTTTTCTTAGGCTGAAAGCCAGGTCACAAAATGGTAGAATATAAATGTGATACCCTAAGTTCACATGTATATTAACTGATTATATTGTACAAAATAGCTCACCAGTTTACAAGTATGAAAACATTGCAAACTCATTTTTCTTAGATTACAACTTAAATTTAAACCCCTTTAAGTTCCTTACTACATCAAATGCTCAATGTTATGGAGTTAGCTCATGCTTTATACATTTCATAAAGTAACACTACTTGATTGCAAATCTCACCCTATTTTATTACAGTAATATAGTTAAAAAAAAAACCCCACTTGCCCCTACAGAATTAGGTAGCAGCTAATTAACTTAAATATTAAAGATTAACAAAAGAAAGAAAAAACCAGTGATTTCAGTGCTCATTATATTTTGTAATGTGGGAATGCATATAGTTAAGTCCTAGAAAACAAAATCCTACAATTAAAATTAGCTGCTTTCTTATCTGGGCAAGAAGTGAAAAAAATGTTTAAAAGTAAAAATGCTTACTGTAATCTTAGTCATAAAGGAAGTGTGTCATCTTCTTTCTTGAATATCAGGGAATCATTTGTTGCCAGGGATTCATGCTTGTAGCTAAGCCACACCTCATAATTAATAGCGATTTCACAGCATGAAATGCTAACATGTTCAAAACATCAAGCCTGAAATAAAATTACTGAGTCCCTACAACAAATAATACTTGTGTTGATGTGATCTCAGCGGTTTAAATCCCTGTATTTTAAGTACTAATCATAACAGAATCCAAGAGGCTTTGACAACTTAAGATAAAAACAACATATACTAGAGAATTGTATGTACACCACAGATGTTTTAGTTGACTGGCTGCAGAATTTGTTAAATTTCAAGGTCTGCTAAATTTTTGCTGTTAGAAAAGCCAATTGGCTACTCAGTATTTATTCTTATTTCAAATCACAGGTAATACAAAAGCTACAAAGTTAAACACAGGTTTAAAAAAAAACAAAACTTGATTGGTCTACCACTACTGAAATTTGAGCTTTGTTTAAAGCAGGCAAACAATTAGAAGTGTTAAAAAAAAAAAAGAAATGATAAAATGATTCTCAAATCTGATTTTTTCACATTTATTTTTGAAGTGAGACCTCTTAAAATGCTGCCTTCAGGTATAACTCAAATACAATTTCCAGTAAGTATGCTTAAGGCAATCCTGAGTAGTGTATATTCCCCACCAGGCGGTTAAAAAAATAAAACAACTCGCATAGCTTAATGGTTTATTAAACATGACAGCAAATCACTCAGTTGTATTTATAACAGAGCATTTATTTTACAATATTTAAATGATCATGTTTACAAGTTTAAAATTGTCACAGTAGTTCTTGCCAGCTTTTGTATTTTTCTCCTTTAAACACTTTCTATAGATAAGGTTAGAAAGAGTAGTAGTCTACCTTCTTTACCAATAATTTAGCACAAGATATATCAAATGCTGGCATTTCCTTGACACTCAAGAAATTACGACAGGAATGGGATCATGACATTACGAAGAAAAGCAAAAAAGCCCTGGCCGAGTGACTCAGTTGGTTGGAGCAGCGTACGGTACACCAGAAGGTTCCCAGTTCATTCCAGGTCAGGGCACACGCCTCCCTTGCGGTCAGATCCCCGGTCAGGGCGCCTCCACTAGGCAACCTATCCCGTGTCTCACACTGACGTTTCTGTCTCACGTCCAATGTTTCTCCCTCTCCCCTCCTCCCCTACTTTCTTTCTAAAATCAATAAACATATACTCGTGTGAGGATTTTTAAAACATCATCTAAGCCCAAAACCAAGTAGAGAGATGAGATGGGGAGTACGTGTATTAATTAGCAAACGTTTTTGAAGTCAAAGCAACTTTCATGCAAGTTAAACGCAAACTTTCTACACAAGTTTAAAACCGAAGAAGCGAAAGGCCTAAAATGAAGCAAGCCCTTTGGAGCAACTGTTAAGCAGTATGCTCAGAAGTTGGAGTGGAAAACTAAGTGTCAAAGAAGAAAAAATTAAAGCGTGATGGAAGAGGTCTGAAAATTACACTTAGCAGCAAAGGGCAAACGACCCCCGCCCCCGCCCCCCGCCCCGACTCCTGCAACTAGAAGCTGCTCCATTCCCCCCGCCCCCCACACACCAGTAGAGGAAGCCCGGAGCCCTCCACCCGCACCCTCAGAAGCTGTGAGCAATGAGGGCCAGTGAGAGAGATCAGGACACTAATTCACGTCCTCGACCTTCCCTCGCGTCGTGTGCCCCGTTTTCCCCGGACGAAAAGAGCAGGCACTGGCGGTGGGCAGGCACTGAGGAGTCGGCGGCCGGAGCGCCCTCTTTACCTGGTCGCAGAGGTGCGGCCAGGCAGGGAGGGTCGAGAACGTGCCGGCGACACTGGCCGCCAGCGCCTTCCCGCCCCGCCCGAGCCGGGATTCCGAGACGGCTTCTGGAGTCTTCGCCAGCGGACCACTCGCTACCAGACAGGATGAGTGTTTGTCAAAACAACAGATACCACGTCTGAGAAACTGCTGTGCCAGCCGTCATTCATAATCCGGCGGACCGGAAAAAGAGGGTCACGTCACTTCCCACCGTGTAACAACGAAAACGTTCCCCCCTGACGGTGCTGCGGCAACTTTTGTTCCCCGCTCTCAGAGGTGGTGGTACCGGGACTAGTTCGGAAGGGGCTACCGGGAAAGGACGGAGTAGTGGGGCGGAGCGGTGAGTTGTGACGAGCGACCCCCCTCCCTGCCGCCGCAGGGAGGCTCGAGACTTCCTCGAGGGATGAGGTGGGAGAGTAGTTCCGTGAGGGGTCTTCGTTTTTTCGCTTCTTTTGGGGAAACCTAACTTAAGGGCGGTCGCATGTCTCAGGCTGACCGCTCTCCCCTTTCAATGAGGGCTCGGCTTCGTCCGGGGATGTTGTGGGCTTAGGCGCGCGGGCGGAGGACATGGTCCCAAGGGCTAAGTCCTGGGAACGCTGTCTTGGACCTTCCTCACAAGGTTTTGGCGACTTCTCTGTACAGCTCGCTGTTTCCGTGCCTCTCATCTTCTCTCGGGCTTTCTTTCAAGGACCTTACCTCGTGCTAGGCCTTTGGTATGCCATGCTTTGAGAAAAAGATAGACATTCCTGTTGAGTGCCTGCTTCGCTTTTCTGGTTCTCTGTCACTTGGTTGGTTTGGAATCGGGGGCCTGCTGCCTCTTTAGACGTGTCCCTCAGATATCAACATAACCCAGAGCCAGGAACTCAGTGGAGGAATGAAAAAGGCAGCATCTTTGCAAGGATGCTAATTAGAAAGGGTTGCACGATCTTGCAAAGACATAAAGGGCAAAATTTTCTAAAGCCATTATGAGATGGCAATTCTAATGTTTCACTGTGCTTGAATAAGTTCAGTTTCCTTCCTGTCGTGTACGTGCAAGTGAACAACTTCGGACTTTTTTTCTTTAAAGATTGGCATGTAGGGTTGGGAACGAGGTCTTGGGGAAAGCATATATTTATATATGCAGAAGCACCTTAGATCGGAGATCTAAACCGAAGATCACAGAACCCCTAGTAAGTGTTATTTCAACAAAAACCTAGTTCATTCAATGCATGTATTTGAATGCTTGTCAAGTTCCAAGCACTAGGTACGGTATATAACCGTGAATAAAAAAAAAAAAAAAAGTCCCAGCTCTCATGGAGTTTACAGTCCAGTGGATTAATGAATTTAAGCCTGATGAAGGACTGGGAAGAGAGTATTGCAGATAGCAATATTATACAAGTACCCAGTCGTGTAAAAGATGTTTTTGTTTCACTTTTGCTTTTTTTTTTTTTTTTATGTTTACGGGTTTTGAAGGGGGCGTGATAGTAGGTTTGAGTTTCTTTCTTTACTTTTAGAGAGAGGGGAAGGGAGGGAGACAGAGGAGGAGGAGAAAAACATCAACCAGTTGCCTCTTGCAATCAGTGCCCTAACCACAGGCCTGGTCAGCAACCCAGGCATGTGCCCTTACTGGGAATTGAACTGGTGACCTTTTGGTTTATAGGTCTGTGCTCAGTCCACTGAGCCACATCAGCCAGGGCTGATTTCATTCTTCTTAAATGTGTCCTACACAAGTGGTTTATCCCAGAAAACATTCCATGTGCACTTGAAAAGTATGTATATGCTGCTGCTTTGGGGTGGAATGCTCTGAAGATATCAGTTAAATCCATTTGATTTAGTGTGTCATTTAAGGCCACTGTCTTTTTGTTGATTTTCTGTCTGGGAGATCTATCCATTGAAGTCAATGTGGTATTAAAATCTCTGACTATGACTGTAATTCTGTCTATCTCTTCCTTTATTTTTATCAAGATTTGCTTCACTTATATAGGTGCTCCTATGTTGGGTGTGTAAATGTGTACAAAGGTTACATCCTCTTGTTGGATTGTCCCCTTTATCATTATCCTTCTTTGTCTTTGTCCTTCTTTGTTTCTTACTACAGCCTTGGTTTTAAAGTCTATTTTGTCAGATATAAATAAGTATTGCTGCCCCAGCTTTCCCCCCCTTTCCATTTGCATGAAATACCTTTTTCATCCCTTTACTTTTTTTTTAAAGATTTTATTTATTTATTTTTAGAGAGGGAAGGGAGGGGGAGAGAGAGAGAGAAACATCAGTGTGCGGTTGCTGGGGGTCATGGCCTGCAACCCAGGCATGTACCCTGGCTGGGAATCGAACCTGCGACACTTTGGTTCACAGCCCATGCTCTATCCACTGAGCTACGCCAGCCAGGGCTCATCCCTTTACTTTTAATCTGTGTATATCTTTAGATCTGAGGTGGGTTTCTTGGAGGCAGCATATATGTGGGTCTTGTTTTCTTATTCATTCAAGTATTGCATGTCTTTGGGCTGTAGCATTTAAGCCATTTACATTTAAGGTGATTATTTATAGATACCTATTTAGTGCCATTTTATTGTTAGACTATTTTCCTCTGCTTTTTTTTCTTTCTCTTCTTCTTAAAGCAAGCCCTTTAAGATTTGTTGCAATACTGGTATGGTGCTAGCAAACAAACTCCTTTAGCTTTTTCTTGTCTGAGAAACTCCTTATTTCTCCTTTGATTTTAAATGATACTCTAGCTGGGTAAAGTAGCATTAGTTGTAGGTCCTTGCTTTTTATCACCTGAATATTTCACGTCACTCCTTTCTGCCCTGAATTGTTTACGCTGAGAAATCAGATGATTGTCTAATCAGAGCTCCCTTGTGGGTAACTAACTGCTTTTCTACTGCAGCTTTTAGGATTCTGTCTTTGTCTTTAAGCCTTGTCATTTTCATTTGAATGTGTCTCAGTACAGGCCTCCTTGGCTTGGGACTATCTGAGCTTCCTGGATTTGTGTGTCTTTTCCTTCACCAGATTAGGGAAATTTTCAGTCATTATTTCTTCAAATAGGTTCTTGATCCATTGGTCACTTTCTTCTCCTTCTGGTATACTTATGATGTGAATGCTGTTATGCTTCATGCTGTCCAAAATGTTTTTTAAGCTCTCCTTTTCTTTTAAGATTTTATTTATTTACTTTTAGAGGGGGACGGGAAGGAGAAAAAGAGGGAGAGAAACATCAGTGTGTGGTTGTCTCTTGAGCGCCCCCTCCTGGGGACCTGGCCCACAACCCAGGCACATGCCCTGACTGGGAATCGAACCAGCCACCCTTTGGTTCGCAGGCCGGCACTAATCCACTGAGCCACACCAGCCAGGGCAGCTTTCCTTTTTTAAAATTCCTTTTCCTTTTTGCTGCTGTGCTTTGGTATTTTTTCTACCTTGTCTTCCAAATCAATGATTTGATCCTCTACTTTATCTAACCTACTGTTTATTCCTTCCAGCATATTATTTATTTCAGAGATTTCATTCTTTATTTCTCACTGGTCCTTTTTTGTGGGTTTTATGCCTTTTTTCATGCTTTTGAGTATTCTTACAGCAATTACTCTAAACTCTATCTAATAAATTTCTTGCCTCCATTTCATCTAGTTCTTCTGGAGAATTTTCTTGTTCTTTCATTTGGGGTCTGTTTTTGTCTTCCCATTTTGGCTGCTTTGTATTTGTTTCTATGTATTAGGTAGATCTGCACAGGCTCTGGTGCATACCTGTGTTAGACACTGCCTATGACTGGCCTGGGCAGCCTGCTTGTAGCTGTCAGCAATCAACAGCATGTAACTCCCTCTGCTGGGCTTGTTTGTGTGCAGAAAGAATCAGGCTGCCCACCAAGGCTGGCTTTTACCAACAGTTGGCCAAGGGAAGGGTCAGCTAAAGTCTCAGAGATCTGCTTTACATGTTAAATTTAATCAGTAATATAGCCTCAGGCTGTACTCATCAGCCAGGCTTAACCTCCACACGGTGGGACTATTGCTTCTCTTTAGGCTGATGCCACTTGGAGAGGAGTTGTCTGCCTGAGAAAGATGGCTCCTGCATTATGGGGAATGACTTGCTGAGTCATCTGCCTAGATATGATAGTTGAAAACGTGATATACAAGTGTGGATGTAAGTAGGTTTATAGTTGTGAGTACATGAAACACAGAGTTAATAAAGCTCTTGTAATAATCATAACTTGCCTGTCTTTTTCCATACGAACAAGTATAAAGCAACTCTTGCCCACTCCTGTATGTAAGGTTACCAAGGAAGAAATTGGTACAAGAGCTAATGGAAATGGACAAGGAGAGATACTTGGGCAATATGAAGAACAACAGGGATGAGAAGATGAGGCACACAAAGACTAGTCAGAAATAAAGAGGAAAACCAGAAAAGCTGAATAGAATAGAACTCAAGGAGGAGAAAGTTTTTGAAAATGGAAGTAAATAACATGTATTAACATGGCCAGCATTTACTGAGTACCTGCGATCTTTCAGGCACTCTGCTAGACTTGTGGTAAGACCAGTCTAGTGCTGACCCTCATGGAATTTACATTCTAGTGACAATGACAAGCACTGTTTACATAATTAACAGTGTGGTAGCTATCACACATAACTATAGGATGTTTTGGGACCAGTAAGAATATGTGCAGAAAATGAGACTTGAATGAATAAGATGGGAGATGGGTCACTCTACTAAAGTGCTGAGGTAAAAAAGATATGTTGAAAGACTTGAAATAAGTCATGTGACTACCACAGAGAGAGTGGGAATAGCTTGAGGTACTAGGTATCATATAATGAGCACATACTCTGTGCCAGGTACTGTCGTAACTGCTTTACATGTCCAGATCGTTTAGGGCATTGGAGACCTTGTTAAGCATCTTGTTCTTTAACCTTTGGACAGTGAGACGTTTAAGGAGCATTTTAAGCAAATGAGTGATATGAGAAGATTTTGGGAGGACGAGTGGTTGTGGGGAGACTGATTAAGTTATTGCTGTGGGTCTTATATGGAAGATGGTAGTTTAGTCTAGGGGTGATAGTAATAAGAATTGAAAAAGGTGGATGAATTTAAGGTGTTTGGTGATTGAATGGGGGAGGAGGGTTGAAGAAGTAGGAGTAGTTAAAAGTGATTCTCAGGTTCCGGCTGGAGCATGGTAGCTTTCAGCTGAGAAAGGAATATTAGAGGAAGAACTGGTTGGGAAACAAAACAAGAGCTTATGAGTGGCTCTGTTAGTTATGTTGAGTAGGAGGTACCAGTGACATATCCAAGTCGAGCTGGCAATTAAATTTTGGAAGAGACACATGGTCTGGAGAGAGAAATTTATAATCTCTGCAAAAGGTGTAGATCAAGTTGTCTAAAGCAGTATTCTCAAACTTTAGAGTAGATCAGAACATCTGGAAGGTTTAATGCAGATTTCTGGGCCCCAGTCCCAGAATTTTTTCTTCAGTAGGTCCAGTGGTGGAGACCAAGAGTTTGGATTTCTAACAGGTTCCTAGGTACTGCCTGTGCTACTGATACAGAGGGTACATTTTGAGAAGAATGTTTAGAATGAGACAGGAAGAGATCCAGAACTCAGCCTTAAAGAACGTATTTTTGTTTAAGTGGAACAGGAGGAAGCTACCAAGAAGTCTGAAAATGGAGGAGGAGAAAACAGTATTTATTATATTTATCGGACTTAGGCTCTGAATACTTTGGTGAGAGCATTTTTATGGAAGAGTGGAACAAAGGCCAAATTGCCAAACTGCACAAAATTCAGCATAAGTAGAAGAAATAAAGAGAAAGTATAAAATGTAGTTGACTTTCTTAGGATGCTTTGCTCTGAAATGAAGAAGATAGAGTAGAAGAGGCCTGACTGTATATAAATGTCAATGAAAAGATGCCAGTATAAAGAAGGAGACTGAGGGTGGGGGTGAGAAGACAGTAAATAAATAATCCACAGCTCAAGGTTCCAGAGGGCTAACGAAGAGATAGATCCAGGTACATGTGGCATTACATGGAGAGCCACCTCCTTATTTATCAGTTGGGAAATAGGAAAGGATGGTTGCAGGTAAGTTTGTAGATGTGGTGGCAGAAGATTGGTTGATTTCATCTTCGACAGCTTCTGTTTTCTCCATGAATTAGGTGAGGCCATCTACTGAGACAGAAGCAGTTTCAAAGAAAAGGGAGAAATCTAACTGGTCTTTCCAGGAAGTGGGGAAGTGAGTTGACCAGAGAAGCTTGACAGGATTGCTAAATTGTACCGAGTACCTAGCTGATATTGGTAACTCAGAAGATACAGAGTCAGTGTTTTATTTTCAGCTGCACTTAGAGCAGGGATGTCAGACTCATTTTCACCAGGGGCCACGTCAGGCTCGCAGTTGCCTTCAAAGGGCTAAATGTAATTTTAGGACCGTATAAATGTAACTACTTAACTAGGGGCAAGGAGCTCAGAGCTGCCACAGGTAGAAACAAGGTGCTGGGCCAGATAAAACAAGGTTGGAGGGCCGAATTTGGCCCACGGGTCTTGTGTTTGCCACCTGTGACTTAGAGTTTGGAGGTAGCAGGGAGAAGGTATTAACGATAGGTTATAAAGTATGTGACACTATAGGGCTATGGGACAAGGGTGCTTAGAGTACTAGAAAGGTCTATGAAAGGCTGAACCATGGAATGTAAGCTGGATAGAAAGTAAATGGCATACAAATAAATCAAGGAAAAAGGATAAATAAAAGAACATTGTTCACTAGAGGAAATTTCTGTGTTACTTGTATGCATTTGCCATAGACAGTTCCTAGTATGAGCTAAGAATCTACTCCGCTTCTACCACTTTGCTAGGTTATTGGCATTTTTTTTAAAGTGGTAACTTAATTATTTTTAACTAATTGATTTTAGAGAAAGGAGAGCGGGGAGAGAGAGAGAGAGATTAAACCCACAACCTTGGTATGTCAGGACAGTGTTCTAACTGAGCTACCTGGCCAGTGTGTAATTATTAATTTTGTGACTTTTTAAAAGCAACACATAGATTTTATATTAAACCTACACTTATAGCATTATATTTACTGTAGTTATCTATCTCTATCTATACATACTCTCCCCACCTGACTTTGTTTTCTGAAATTCTGATCAACAATGAGAATGATATAGTTCTTTTGTAGTCCATTTTTATCATAAGGTTTTGGAATATGCAGGGAAGGAATTGTGCAGAAGTAACATGATTTGGTGTAACTCCAGAAAAAAATATTTTTGGAGATAATATAGGAGATAAATTGACAGTTATACTGCAGTTGCTGACTTCTTTAGGACTTTAGTAAAAAGAAAATAAATTTCTTTTACTACATACTCATTTGCCAGTAACAAAGAAGAGAAGTAATAGAAACCAGGGAAGGCGATAGAAAATGGGGAGGATAGTTGCCAACAGGCTTTCCTCCCCAATCTCAGTTGATTTCCATTTCTATACTAGGCAGTTTAATTGTTCTGGTTTCACAGATGATTAGATTGAGGCTCACAGTTCTCTAAGATGCTCAAGACTTTATAAGTTTACCTTGACTTAAGAGCCTGTCTTTCCTGAAGCAGAAAAACTCAGCTGTCTGTAGGAGCCAGGCTGATAAAATCAGTTTACAGGCAAAATACATAAATAAATAGGATAAAACACATAACCATGAGTGTTTTATTTTAGGCCCATCTACTATTTTCTGTTTGATGAGGGAGAGAAGTTGGGCCAACAAGGTGCCAGTAAGGAAAAAGCAGGAGGAACAGGAAATTGGAGGTCTCTCTAAATTCAAAGTACAGGTGGCAGGGAGTAAAGAGATGAGGAAAAAAAGAAAGACTGGCTCGGAGCCCTGAAAGGTCCCTGGGTCAAAGTGTTGGAGAGATGGAGTGATGGAGACTGTAGTCAAAGTGAGAGTTGATTATAGCCAAAGAGGAGAGTAGTTGTAGCCAGTTACAAGTTTTATTGACTGAAGAGGAAGCTCCTTGGTGTTGAAGATCTAAACTGAGTGGAGGAAGTTGAAGATGTCAACATAGACGCCAAAATTACCGGAGATGATGGCAGGGGGGAGAAGATGAGCTTGGTGCAAATATTTTTATGTTAGCCACAGTAAAGATGCAGGTGTGGATTCCAAAGGAAGATGTAGAAAAATGGTGGTCATGGAGTATTTTTCCCAAAGCAGCAATATAGAGTAAGGTCCTTGTAGCCTTTTTTACTTTTGGAGTAGAAATAAGTCAAAGGAACAGTACTTGATGGACAGGTGATTGGAGGTGGAGTGGTTAGACGTAAACAGATAAAAGGAGTGCTTGGGATAAAACTGGGAAATATATGTTGGTGACAAATAGGGTCTAGAAGATGGTGACCAGCTGGCAATGAAGTTAATGTGGAGAGAGAAGGGCTGAGCTGAATGAGAGTGCTGGAGGGATTTGCAAGGGGAAGGTAGTTTGTATCTTAAAGCAGCCATGTTGTATAGACATTTTATGTTATATTATTATTTTATTATAAAGAATTGTCTAAGTATCAACCTTTTGGTCAGTGTCTCATAAAACATTGTTCTGGATAAGTAAATAGCTATGCTCCTTAGCTATAAAAAGCTAGGTCAATGGAAAGACTAGGCTGTGTTTCCCTTGTGTACTCAGGAAGAGAAGCGATTTAACTTTTTTTACTATGGACATTTTAATGAGGAGCTGTCTTCTCTTCAGAATATATATGGTGACCAGCTCCATGAATGAATTTAAAAGTAACCTTTCTGCTCTGGCTGGTGTGGCTCCGGGGATTAAGCATCAGCCTGCGAACCACAGGGTCACTGGTTTAATTCCCAGTCAGGGCACATGCCTGGGTTGTGGGCCAGGTCCCTAGTAGGGGGCGTGCGAGAGGCAACCACACATTGATGTTTCTCTCCCTTTCTTCCTCCCTTCCCCTCTCTAAAAAAATAAAATCTTTTAAAAAAATAAAAGTAACATTTCTATACCTATTATTATATATAGATGGTTTATGTATAATACATTCTTAAGAAATGATCAAGGTTGCCTCTCAGTTTTTGTTAAATTCTTATTAATATAACTGAGGTAGGTTATTTTTCTTCTCATAGGTGATTCTTATATTTTAGTAGAGCACAGAATTTGACAACTATTTTGAGGCCATCAGATAGTTCTTCAGTATCTTCTTGAAAACTTAAAAACAAAGCCTAGGGTGCGTGTGTGTGCACGCATGTGTTTTGTGTTAAAGTTGGAGAGGGCTTAGGGGGGAAGTAGATGGAGAAGAAATAAATAAAATCCATTTTCAGGCTAAGCTCTCTTATGCCAAGATTCAACCTACAGCAAGTTTTAATGGCTTTATAAATCTCTGAAAATGAGAGATTACTGTGCAATTGCTGACAAATCCTTAAGTCTACCAGTGTAAGCATGTTGCATTATTATAATATTAACCTGATAGACAGAAGAATATTTCAAGCCATAGAATATTGATCAAAGGATTGAACACAATGCATATATTTTTATTTTAATAATTCCTTGCCTGGAGAAATATTTGAAAAAGTGACAATGAGAGCTAGAGCCACAGGATAGCACTGGTATTAGCGGGGGAAAAGAAACTCTTCTAATGTTTTGGAATTTCATAAGTCTTTCTGTATTTCTTTACTTGTTTTAAGCTCCTTAGGCCACAGAACATCATCATAAGCACTCAGGGTGTGTATATTATCATATACACACATATATTTTATATATATAAATTTTACACTTATATATAAATATATAAATAAATTATATATCATTTGTTTGTTTGTTTGTTTTAGATAGATATGACACCATCGCTTAGAATCCCTGCTTTTTAAAAATAGGTTAAGGCAATCCCCCTGGCTGGTGTGGCTCAGTGGATTGAGTGCTGGCCTGCAAACAAAAGGGTTGTCATTAGGATTCCCAGTCAGAGCACATGCCTGAGTTGTAGGCCAGGTCCGTAGTAGGAGGCACTCGAGAGGCAACCACACATTGATGTTTCTCTCCCTCTCTTTCTCCCTGCCTTCTCCTTTCTCTAGATATAAATATATAAAATCTTTAAAAAAAATAGGTTAAGGCATGAGATACCACAATCTAAATGTGATTCAATAAGATTATCATTAGTATGGTTTTGAGACATGCAAGACTGAAGATGAGAAATAAGGACAGGAAGAGCTGAGGCAAAAGCTGCAGCAGTGCCCTTTTATAGGTCATCACTTAGTGCATCCACTAACCATTGCCCTCCTGTGATACCCTGCCCCTGTACTAAATCTTTTTTTTTTCCTCCGTTACGGAAATAAGGTTTGAGAAGGCATTTTGATATAAAGTAAACTTGATCTGAATACATCAGGTTCATGTATACTGAACTGTAAGTGTATATTTTATTTTAATATATATATATATAAAATCTTGGGCTGTTTTAGTCTAGAATGCCAAAAAAATTTATGTGTTTTATTAACTAACAGTACCAAAGAATAGGAAAAAAGCCATCTCTAATTTATGAAATCAACTTGCAAATGGCAAGCTCAAGTCAGGAAGATGTTCCTGCATTTACAGGACAGTAACATTGTATGCTAAAGGAAGGCTAGTTATTTAGTCCAAGTAAGAAATTTTAATAACACCAGAAAAGGATTTAAAAAGTAATGCTTTAATTTTTTAGAAAACTGATTAGCAACATTGTATTTTAACAAAATGGCTCTTATGGCTAAGTATTACTAAGTCTTAAAAATGAATGAAAATCATACCTTAACATTTTTCTTAGTATCCATTTTCACAAATTTAGATACCTTTTTCTTCACTGGTTCTTAATTTGGGTTGTGGCAGATGGTGGTGGCTGATGTTTTGAAAAATGAGAATTATTCTCCCCAGGGGTGGGGGAATGTTTGCATATGTGTAAGTATGTATTTTTAAATGGAGTTAGGGAGGGTCTTTGTGGCAGGGAGGAGCTTATCTAAATTTAAAACTGGATATGGATACACAGGAAACAAGTAACATTCTTGCTTCAAGGGAAAAAACTAGATATGCTAGTCAGTGTTCAGAAGGAAATTTGCTTCTATCTGTAATAACCGTTTGGATGTTTTAAATTGAAACAAAATAAATTATAGATTTATAATTGAAAAATCTCTAGATTATCTTCCTCTTTTTCTCTTTCAGGTGTTTGTAATGGCTGCTGCTGTGAACTTGGAACTTGATCCCATTTTTTTGAAAGCATTAGGCTTCTTACATTCAAAGAGTAAGGATTCTGCTGAAAAGCTAAAAGCATTACTTGATGAATCTTTGGCTCGGGGCATTGATTCAAGTTACCGTCCATCTCAAAAGGTATCTAAGTGAATAAAAAGCTTAGAGGGAGTATTGTAAGCTCTGTGGTAGTACAGTGTTAACATTTAGACAATCGTAAAACATCTCTCTGTCAAAGTAATCTTTCCTGTGGCATGCAGGAACTATATTCTTTAATTTTGTTTTCTTCCTTCAAGCTTTTAGAGAACTATACACTATGTAGAAAAGAAAGCTGGGTGTAGGGATATGCTATTCTACTACTTTATGTGTATGAAAATCCACCTCTTTTATGATAAATATTAATTTCAAATTCTTTATTATCATACTTTGGTTTTTTTTAAGCTGCTAAATGAAACTGTACTTTGCAATTATCTTCTAGTGTTTTGGGGGGGTAGAATCATGAAGTAGAAGGTCTGGGATTTTGCAGGGGAGTGAAATTGAGTATGTGTAGAAAAATTTAAGGAGAAAAAAGGCATAGATTATAGATAGCTCCAATCCTGATTATAACAAAGTGACCAAGCACCTTTTTATGCAAAAAAAGATAGACATTTTGGAACCAGGCACATCTGTTTTAAATCCCAGCTTCCCTCTTACTAGTTGTGTGGTAGTAGATAACATATCCTGAACATTTAGTCTGTCCCAGGTACTTTTCTGAGTGGCACATATGTATAATTTTAATTGTGATAACTGCCCTTTGAGATAGGTATTAATTATTTTCCTCATTTTACAATAAGGAAATGATTGTATCTAGTAGCTTCATTTCATTAGCCTCCTTTTCTTTATTAGTAAACGGGGGATAATAAGAACTACCTTGCAAAGTTGTGAAAATAAAAGAGATAAAGTATGTAAGTCACTTAGTGTAGTGTCTGTGAGGTACACAATAGGCTCTTAGTGAATGATAGTTCACATTATATTCTCTAATACCTTCTATGACAGGTATTAGAATACCTGTCAGAAGGTATTAGAATACCTTCTATTCTTTAAACCTTTGTAAACCTCTAGCCCTAAAACTCCCAAGTCATCTGGGTCTGTGAACCTAGACACCAAACTGAAAAGGGGAGGAAAAAACTAAATGACCACCCAGTCTAAGCCAGAGTCTCAAACTCAAGACAGGGCCAAGTGTCAGGCTCAGGACCCAAGTAAACAGCCGTTTCTTAACATTAGCTCTGGTACTTTCAAGACTTTTTATTGTGACCTCATTTTTCTGCCATTCTCATTCTGGTAGGTTCAATGAGTTCAAGCCCCCCAAGTTAATACCATTCTACAAAACATTGCCAAGGTCGTTCTGCTCTAAGTATTGGTATTTTCCAAATAGGAAAAACCTATTATTACTAAAGACGCAGTATTTTGAGATTCTAAAACAAAAGGAAGTTTATCTATTAAAGTACAGGAAAAAATTGTTGTTATTAAAAAGCCTGCTGCCCTTAGGTTTCTAACTGGAAGTTCTCTTGCTCATCTAGAGAAAATACTTGTTGTGGGGAAGTATTATAAAAAGCACAGGTTCATTTAATTTTAGCCTTTGGCTGAACATTTCTATCTCTGGAATTGTGTGAGAAAGATTTATACCAGAGTTTTTCGAACTTCAGCATTCATAAGAATCACCTGGTGGAAGTAGTCTGCGTATAAACACTAACAGCTGGCTCTCTGAGTGTAGTTCCAACATAAAAATTGGCTAATATTTTCATTTACATCAATGAGTAAGTCAAATGTGAAATAATGAAGTTAGAACTTAACTCATCCATTGATGACCTGAGGATCTTCTTTGCTGAATTAGATAATAGTTTTTAAATACTGCAAGACTGTGTCTTCAATTTCTTATGTTGCAGACGCAATATACTTTTAGGTTTAATCTGAATTATTAACATTTTAATAATGTTAATAATGCAGATCATCATATTAATAAATAATTGTTCGTTATTAACAATTTTAATAAATAATTGTTATTAACAATCTGCATAAAAAGACTTTTTTAAAAGTCTACATGAGTCATCACTAAACTTTCTGAAAAGTGTCAAATAGTAAATATTTTAGGTTTTGTGGGCCAGTTGGTTTTTGTCACAACTATCTAATTCTGCCATGGTTGCATGAAGGCAGCCGTAGATAATACATGCATGAGTGGGTGATGCTGTGCTCTAATATAACTCTATTTATAAAAACAGGCAGAGGCCAGATTTATCCTACAGGCTTTTGCTCTCCAACCCCCAGTCTAGACAGCCCAAGAGTAAAGCAAGCCATGCTACCAATGAGTCTAAATCCTATTTCTCATTTCTTCCTCTTCTGTAATAATACAGAAGATAGCAGGGAAATACCCTCCTTTGGGGGAAGGAGGTGACAATTATAAGGAGCCACTGTATACATAATCTTTTTATACTATTAGTAATGATGCTAAGTATATATATATAAGCAAAACTATAAGGTAAGAATAAGGATTAGAAGTTTAAAACACAATGAAAGACAAGCCACAGACTTGGGAGAAAATATTTGCAAATCATGAATCTGATAAAAGACTTGGGTCAAGAATCTATAAACTTTTAAACTCAATAATAAAACAACAACCCCATTTTTTAAAATGGGCCAAAAATTTAAACACTTTACCAAGCAAGATATATGTATGGTATAAATAAACACTTAAAATGCTCAATATCATTAGTCATTAGGGAAATTTAAATTAAATTCACAATAATATACTAGTACATACCTATTAGAATGCCTAAAATTGAAAAGATTAGACATACCTACCAGTGTTGGTGAGGATGTGAAGGACCTGGGGCTCTCAGGTACTCCTGGTGGAAATGTAAAATGGTATCCCATTGTGGAACATGGCTTGACAGTTTCTTAAAAAGTTAAAAACCTATACATACCATATGATTCAGCCATTCTACTCCAAGACACTTACTCTAGGGAAGTGAAAGTATATTCCTACAAAATCTTGCACGTGGACATTCATAACAACTTATTTATAATAGCGCCAAATTTCATACAACCCAAATGCCCATCAATAGATAAATGGATAAATGAATTGTGGTATAGCCACTCAGTGCACTACTCTTCAGCAGTATAAGGTACGAATTGTTGATATGCTCAACAAAATGAATGAATCTCTAAATATGCCACATGAAAGAAGACAAAAAAAAGAGCACATGCTGTATGATTTCATTTATATAAATTTCTAGGAAATACAAACTAATCCATAGTTACATAAAGCACACCAGTGGTTGCCTGAGCATGGAAGCACAAAGTTTCTCTAGCATGTATACCTCTAGGAGTGATTACAAAGGGCCACAAGGAAACTTTGGAGGATGATGCTATTGGTTACAGTGATGGTTTCACAGGTATGATTTATCAAATTTTATGCTTTAAATAGGTACAGTTTCATATGTCAGTTTTTTTCTCCATAAAGCTGTTTAAAGGAAAGAACATGAGTCACAACATGATGTCTTAATTTTCAACTGAAAATTCTTTAGATATATGATATATTTCTTTATGATATATGTTAGCCTAAATATTTAATTACAGGTAACATTTGTTTTTTTTAATATTTTATTTATTTATTTTTAGAGCAAGGGGAAGGGAAGGAGAAAGAGAGGGAGAAAAACATCAAATGTGTGGTTTCCACTTGCACACCCCTTAATGGGGACCTGGCCTGCAACCCAGGCATGTGTCCTGACTGGGAATCGAACTGGCAACCCTTTGGTTTTTAGGCCTGTGCTCAATACACTGAGCTACACCAGCCAAGGCTATAGTTATCCTTTTATTTCTACTTTTAGGATGTGGAGCCACCCAAAATTGCAAGCACAAAAACTATTTCCATTAAGCAAGAGCCCAAAACATCATCCAGTCTTCCTTCTGGCAATAATAATGGCAAGGCTCTCACAACTGAAAAGGTAAAGAAGGAAGCTGAAAAGAGACCTGCTGATAAGGTAAGATTTTGTTTTAATCTAGTAAAAACACAAAGCAAATTAGTCCATCATAGGCAAGAAACAATATTTTGTGCTAACTTCTTTTATATAATAGTGGTAAAAAGTACATAATAATCATTCAGTAAATATATATTGATAATTATAGATGTTGAATTTTTTTTGAAAAATGAGAAAAATGTATAAATATTTTTAACCGTTTACTGAAGTCATTGTCAGCAAATACTTGGGCCCTAGGACATGTACTAATTTCAGGTATAAACTTGAATCCATGACTCAAATGTTCTAGATGGAACACCTGACAAGAAAAGGTAGAAAAGAATAAAGGAATAAGGAAGGAAGGAAGGAAGGAGGGAAGGAGGGAAGGAGAGAAGGAGGGAAGGAAGGAAGGAGGGAAGGAGGGAAGGAAGGGAGGATAAAGACTAAAGTATAAATGACTAAATGTGAAATTTGTTACAAAATGGCATGTACCTTAACAGGACTGCAAATAATTCTTGGATTGTCTATTTCAAATGATTTTTGCACATCATCAATTTTTAAGATATTAGCACTTAGTAGTGAATATGTTAAAAAAAATTTTTAATAACCCCTGCCCTTAAGGTGGGGTTATGAGTCCCATATGTTTTTATACTTTTTCTAAATATTTTGGCTATTCATAAACTATATTATATTATTTTCTGTGCTTTTAAATTTATATAAATTCTATATCATATGTATGTATATGTGTGTGTGTGAAATTTTCCTATGTTGATACATGTAGATCTGAACATTTCAGCTACCGTATAATATCCAGTTCATAAATAAACCAGTTTATCGATTCCTCAACTAATGAGCAATTAGCTTATTTTTCCTCATTCTCTATTGTAGAGAAGTTTCAATAAGCTGTTCTGTACTTATCTCTGCACAAATGGTGATAGCTTCAGTAGGCTGTATCCCTCTATAAAAGATGCAATAGGACAGGTACATCTTCAATTTTACTAGGCAAATTGCTATCCAGAGTGGAGGTACAATACCAAATTTATACTCTCACCAATAAAGTATAAGAATTCCAAATTCCAGACTATTTAATTTTTGCCAGTCTAACAGGTATATCTATAACATTTATATCTTAAAGACAGGAGACAGAATTTCCTTTGGACTAAATATGGTAATATATAAATTTGTAGATCATGTATTTACTTCTTTTCAATATATTTATTTCATTTGTATTTTTTATTTTTTTCAATTATAGTTTACACTCAGTATTATATTACTTTCAGTTGTTTATCATAGTGGTTAGACAGCCATATACTTTACGAAGTGTACCCCCTAATATTTCCAGTACCCACCTGGCACCATACATAGTTATTACAATATTATTGACTGTATTTCCTGTGCTCTATTTCACATCCCCCTGGCTTTTTCTAACTACCAATGTATACTTCTCAATCCCTACTCCTTTTTCACTCAGCCACTAACCCCTCTCCCTGTGGCAACCATAATCTGTTCTCTATATTTATGAGTCTTTGTTTTGTTTGTTAGATTCCACATATTGTTCTTTGGGTTCCACATATAAGTGAAATCATACGGTATTTGTGACTGATTTATTTCACTTAGCATACTACCCTCTGGGACCATCCATGCTATTGCAAATGGTATACCATTTTTATGGCTGAGTAATATTCCATTGTATATATGTACCATAATTTTTTATCCACTCATCTATTGATGAGCAGTTGGGTTGTTTTTATACCTTGACTATTGTAAATAACACTGCAGTGAACATAGGGATGCATATATTCTTTGAATTAATGGTTTGGATTTCTTCAGATATATACCCATAAGTGGAGTTGCTGGGTCATGGGGCAGTTCCATTTTTATTGTAGGGGGAAACTTCCATAATGTTTTCCACAGTGGCTGCACTAATCTGCAGTCCCACCACAGTGCACATGAGGGTTCCCTTTTCTCCACATCCTTGCCAGCACTTGTTGTTTTTTGATTTACTGATGATAGGCATTCTGACTGGTGTGAGGTAATACCTCATTGTGGTTTCAGTTTGCATTACTTTGATGATTACTGACATTGACCACCTTTTCACGTATCTTTGGCCATCTCTGTGTCCTCTTTGTAAAAGTGTCCATTCAGGTTCTTTGCCCATTTTATCCCTTATCAGATGTCCCATCAGGCAAATATATTGTCCTATTCAGTGAGTTGTCTTTATTTCATTAATGATTTCCTTTGCTGTGCAAAAATCTTTTTAGTTTGATGTAATCCTATTTGTTTATTTTTCTTCTGTTTCCCTTACCCAAGGAGATATATTAGAAAAATCCATTTTGAGTTTATCCTGTAAGCTGTAAGAAGGTCGTCTAGTGTAATTTTTTGCATGTATCTGTCTAGTTTTCCCTACACCATTTATTGAATAGACTGTCTTTACCTCATTGTATATTCTTGCTTCCTTTGTCAAATGTTAATTGATCACATAGGCATGGGTTTATTGCTGGGTTCCCTATTCTGTTTCATTTACCTATGTCTATTTTTATTGCAGTACCATGCTGTTTTGATTACTATGGCCTTGTAGTGTAGTTTGACATCAGATAGTGTGACTATATCTTCCTTCTTCTTTCTCAAGATTGCTGAGGCTACTTGGGGTCTTTTTGGATTTCATGTAAATTTTTGGATTATTCTAGTTCTGTGAAATATACCATTGATGTTTTGATATGAGTTGAGTTCAATCTATAGATGGCTTTGGGTAGTATGGGCATTTTAGCAATGTTCACTCTTGCCATCCATGAGTATACGGTATTTGATTCCATTTATTTGTATATTCAGTTTCTTTCTGCAGTGTCTTAGAATTCTTTGAGTACATGTCTTTAAATCCTTGGTTAAATTTATTCCTTGTTTTTTGTTTGTTTGTTTGTTTTTGTGGGGTTTTTTTTTTAATGCAATAGTGAATGGGATTGCTTTCTTAGTTTCCCTTTCTGATAATTCATTATTGGTGTATAAAAATGCAACCAATTTCTGGATATTTATTTTGTATACTGCTACTTCACTGAATTTATTCATCAGTTCTTGTGTTTTTTTTGGTGGAAGATTTGGGATTCTCTATATATATTATCACGTCATCTGCAAATAATGACAGTTTTACTTCTTTCTTTTGGATGCCCTTTTTTTTTTTCTTGACTGATTGCTGTGGCTGGGACTTTCAATGCTAAGTTTGATAACAGTGGTGAAAGTGGACATCCTGTCTTGTTCCTGATCTTAAGGAAAATGCTTTTAGTTTTTCCCCATTGACTGTGATATTAACTGTGGGTTTGCCACATACGGCTTTTATTATGTTGAAATATGTTCTCTCTATTTCCACTTTGCTGAGAATTTTTATCATAAGTGGGTGCTGCATTTTGTCAGATACTTTTTTCTGCATCTATTTATAGGATCATATTATTTTTATATTTCATTTGCTTCATGTTTAGTAGTTCATAACTTCAAATACTTAAGGTAAAAGTAGCCAATAAAAATAGCCTTATTAATGCTATGACTTTTCAATTGAAAACATATCACAGGGGGGAAAAAGGTCCGTATAAGTAAATTCATTGAACTTCCAGAAATCTTTTTTTTTAAGACTTTATATGTTTATTTTTAGAGAGAAGGGAAGGGAAGGAGAAGGAGAAAGAGAAACATCAATGTGTGGTTGCCCCTCATGCGTCCCCTACTGGGGACCTGGCCTGCAGCCTAGGCATTTGCCCTGACTAGGAATCGAACTGGCAACACTTTGGTTTGCAGGCCTGTGCTCAATCCACTGAGCTATACCAACCAGGCCAAACTTCCAGAATTCTTTAATGGCTAAAGGAGTACAAAGAGAAACACAGATATGTGCTAAACTGTTCTGATTTATTTATTTGGAAAACGTTGCTGGTTTCTTTTAACATACCGATTATGAATGTGTTATAAATGTACATATCTTTAGTGTGTATGTCTGCCCCTAACTTTGTAAAAATATCTGTCAAGTGGACTTGGTCATTGCACCTTGTCTTCTTATCTCTTAGTTATTTCAAGTTTATTATAACATGTTACTTTCTGATTGGGTGCTTTTTATAGATGAAGTCAGATACCACTGAAGGAGTTGATATTCCAAAGAAACCTAGATTGGAGAAAACAGAAACACGGTCCTCTCCCATTACTGTGCAGACCAGCAAGGATTTAGCTATGGCTGACCTTTCCAGTTTTGAGGAGACCAGTGCTGATGATTTTGCCATGGAGATGGGATTGGCCTGTGTTGTTTGTAGGTAAGTTGTACCTTGCCATGGATTCTTTTGTTTCTTTCTAAAGAGCAAACTAAACAAAAAAAAAGTGAGAGCAATTATTGAGTGTTTTTTATGTTGTTTTTATTATTCGTAGGTAGGTAGGAGATAAGTATATTGTTCCCTATGAACTGCCCACACAGCAATTTAACTTCTTGAAAATTGTTCAACATTTTATTTTCCTGACTGTGGCTTCTTTCATCTGTTATGTTGTAGTAATATTTTCTGCATTCTTGGGTTGTGGAGAGAAAGCAATCATTGCTTTATTCTTCAGTGAGGAAGAGTCTCTTCAGCAGACCCAAGTTACTTCCGTCATTCTTTTCTAGGAAGTCTGTGTTGCTTTTTCCATCTCCAGAATGATGGGTCGTACTTATAAAGTAAACTGCTGTGTATGACTTCTTAAAGCATCATTAAATCTTTTCCTAAGGATAATGGAATGAAATTAATAGGTCATGTAGGTTACTCTGAGTGGTGTTTTAAAACATTGATATATAGATATAAAAACATATGTAAATTATGCTTATATACAGCAGTACCTGTATCTATAAGGATAAGTGTTTTCAGATTTTTCTCGTAGACGGAAGGATTTCTGGGTTGTATACCTGAAACTTATATAATGTAATCAACCAAGTTTACCCCAATAAATCTACTTAAGTTTTTTTAAAAAATCAGAATGATTAGATTTTAAGCTTTTTTCATGCCATGGGGTATATTTCTAATTGTTAATGGCTTTCACTGCCTAGCACAACAGAAAAGATTGCCATCTTTGTTATGGTTTTCTTCAATTAAATTCTACAATATTGGGGCTGAGTAAAAAACTGTAAAGTTTTGTGCCCTTTATTTTTTATTTTTTAAGTGATATTGGAATTTTTTTTTAAAGATTTTATTTATTTTTAGATAGAAGGGAAGAGAGGGAGAAAGAGAAGGAGGTAAAAGAAAATCATCGATCAGTTGCCTCTCGTATGCACCCTGCTTGGGGACCAAACCCGCAACCCAGGCATGTGCCCTGACCGGGAATCGAACCAACAACTGTTTGTTTTGTGGGACATCACCCAACCAACTGAGCGATACTGGTCATGGCAACTTTTATGAACTTTAGACCTAACCATGTTATATGTACTTCTGAATGGGATCAGTTTTTAGAGCTTCATTGTTTTCACATATATTTACTTCAATCTTTATCTGCCATGAAGGTTATTATTTTCAAATAAAGAAATAAATGCTAAAGTAATAATGGGGAGAGAACTAGTACTATAACCTTCCATCAGAAAACTTACCTATGATAGTCTAAGGTTGTGATGATTGCTTTCGTGCTATTGGAATTTATACTTTTTTCAGTACACATTTTGCTGCTTTCTATTCAATTGATAAAACATGTATTGAACACCCTTTGTACAGTCATGTGCTAGGCACCTTATGTTATGTCCAGGTTTCACCTTTAGACAACTCATATATTAATGGGGAGAATAGATCAACATGTAGGTAACAAATATAAAGGAATTTAATAGAGGTTCAAAGAAAGTGTTATGAGACTGTTAGAGGACTAGCCAAAGTCACTTACCTTCTGGGAGAAATAAAAATATTGCAAGAGAAAGACAAGGAGAATATTGCCAAATTTTATTGCTGAGGCACCTTATATATTTACTAGTGGTTGAGCATAACTTTTATAAGAAATAAAGTCTTTGTATAGCCTACATCTTGGGGTTTTTTATTTTGCTCTTCTGTTCTCTGGAGTTTTTAATCATCTTTAATATATCAAACTTTCCCAGAACAACCCTAAAATGGATTTAAATTGTTGCATTCATTCAAGTAAGTGCAATGTTTACTGTTTTGTTTTCTTAGGCAAATGACAGTGGCATCTGGTAATCAATTAGTAGAATGTCAAGAGTGCCATAATCTCTACCACCAAGATTGCCATAAGCCCCAAGTGACAGACAAGGAGGTGAATGACCCTCGCCTTGTGTGGTATTGTGCCCGATGTACCAGACAAATGAAAAGAATGGTAGGAATGATTTTTGTTGACATGCCTTTTCAAAATAAAAATTTGAACTATTGTAGTATTGAAAAAGTAAATCATATAAGTTGATTGTCTAACTGTTTGTGTACATAGTATATATATTTGATTTATGTATCTGTGCTTAAAGACCAGACAGTATAATATGCATTCTTCTCTGTTCAGCTTTTACCTCATTCTAATATCGATAAACAGATTGAAGGCCCATAAAATATTAATATTTTTACTAGTATTTCAGTGTGTTTCTAAACATATAAAAATACTATAATATGCTGTGGGAAATCTTGAGAAACAAAGTCCCAATTTTTGATGAGTCTGGTAGGAAAATATTGAAAATGTCTGTTCCTGAGTGAGCTCAAACCACCAAACTTACAGTTGTGTACAAGGGCAGTGTTTGTATGTGCATCTCTGTCTTTGTATCTGCATTTCTCTATTACTCTTTCCTTCTTATTGTCTTGGAGGGACCACTCACCCTGCTCTCCCAATGTGCTTGCTTTGTGTACAGCTCACTAACATAACTGCCTTTAATATCAGCCTGAAACATGATTTCATTTGTTATATTGGATAGTTTTCTAACTTTCAGTCATTTAAAAAGTAGATAAATGAGTTTTATCATTTTTCTTTTAAAGAAATCAAGTTGTTATTTACTTTGGTGACTTATTTAATTCCCCCATCCCTTATCTTCTGCCTTAGATTAGGGATGCTTAATCAGAGTTTTCATGTCTGTTAATTAAATGAATTTCTACATAAATTTTTCTGACCAAATATATCTTTTTAAAGTCAGAAGTACCTAGTTAAGAGTGAAAAATCAAGACGCCTATTTTACTTTTTAATCAGTTAAATCAAAAATAAGAAATGGTTTTACTTATTCCTATGAAAAGTAGTAAATTTTTAGTAATAGGAATACTTTTCTTTGTAGTAGGACATTTCTGTGACAAGGTACAGGTATTTCTGCTCAGCCTGAGTTTTGTTTAGTTCCTTGTTTAAAATAACCCTCAGGACCTCAAGCAAAATGATTATGGGTATGCAATACAGTGCCTTCCAGGGCACTGACAGATGTAGTCCCTAAGAATTGGTAATAGTCAGAATAACTAATTGGTGACTGTATTGGTCTTTCTTTATATATCCTTAAAGTTTTATATTTTATTTTGATGTCTCTTAATAAAGTAAGCATGGTCTTCTAACTCCCCCCCCCCCCATTTTTTTATTATTTATTTTACACCAAATCTATGTTTATCGTTCTTACTCTTTCTGGAGTAAATTTTGGCAGCTGATCAGGTATCCTTCAGTTACTTTAACACCTCTAAAATGAAAGATGTTTTCTTTTCCATTCAGTTTCCCCCCGCCCCAGTTGCCTCTACTTATATCCTCTTTCTCCTTGCAGTAATTTCTCCAACTAGGGCAGGTTCTGTAGTACACATTATTACAGAAAATCCTAGACAAGAATGTTGTAATAGTGTGTGTCAGGGGCAAAGGTCATTCTTTGGTTCTATAATTTTCTCTCTACCACGAAATGGGTTTTGCCTCAGCACTGGGTAAGAGACTCACACGACTTACTGAAGTGGTTCTCAATCTAAGGTAGTAACACACCCCTCCTCAGCAGCATTTAGAAATATGTGGTGCTTGTGCTTGCTGCTTTACTGGCAGTTGTTGCCCCGAGTGGAGAATGACATTCATTCTTGAGTGTGTGAGGCAGTCACCCAATGAAAAATTATAGTGCCTTTGTGGAGCAACACTGAGTCAGTGATAATAAATATCCTAATGCCCTCAACTAGTATTACTAACAAAAGGCAAAGACTTCTGGGTATTTCTTCCTCAGCTTCTAAGATGGCTGGGTAAAATAGAGAAAGCAGAAGATCTAAACATGCTCTCTTAGGCGGGGGTCCTTTCTGGGTTTCAATGGTGATGAATCTTCGTCTGCTAAAGCATGCATGTTAGGTCGGTCTTCAGAGTCTAACCACTGGAATAGTAGATGTGGGTGGAGAGAAGTGTAAATGGGAAGCCATGGTTATAGAACCTGTATTTCTGATTTATTCTGAGGGCTACAGTTTCATAACGTGGTTTTGCAATGGAGAGTAAGATTGCCTTCCTTTTCTGCTGGTAAGAGATGTTTTATCACAGATAATATTTCAGCGTTCTTAATAGTGTTCTTGATCTGAATGTTACCTTATAGGTGATGTTTAAAAGTAGGTACACTTTCATGTAGAAAGTATGTAATATAAAAATGAGAATGAATTGAGATGCTAAGGACCAAAATTATAACTAATACAGTAAACCATAGTAAAAGAAGATTCCACAAGAAGGTCCAAACAAGAATAAAACAGTCTATATTCAAACCTCCAGAAATGGGAACAAACTATTAATAAATTCCCTGTATGACCTTATACTTGTAAAGGAACAATGAATACAAATTCTTCTTTGACAACATAGAAATCTGTATTTGTGAACTTTCTCTAAGAATTCAGTGTACCTAGTTCTAGAGTGTGGAAATACCTCAAAAAGCTTCATCATTTATCACTAATAAATTTTTTCTCCCAGTCTGTATTTAAACCCATGTAATTGATCTAAACTACCTTTTAACTTACTCTCAGTTACTCAGAGACTTATGCCTGAACCCCAGGAAGAAAACTAGTAAGTCTTTGCCCAACCATAATAAAAAAATGTACTTCATTACAGTTACAAATAGTTTGTGATTTTCCTTTTTTTAAAAAAAAACAATTGGTTTTGTCTTGTTAAAATTGGTGTTTAATCCATCCTAATCTGCATGATTTCTACAGATTTTATTATCTTTACTGTTCAGAAACTAATAAAATGTATAAAAATATTGGTGATAAAAATAATTCCTCTAAGTCTATACTTTTAGTGTGATCACAATATTTTTTTAAAGTTCAACTATATTTCAACTAAATGAGGAGTAATGTGTAGATTTTTTATTATCTTTTTGTGCATTCAAATAAGATTATGTAGCTAATTTAATCTTAACTGATTTTTACAGGCTCAAAAAACTCAGAAGCCACCACAGAAACCAGCCCCCACAGTTGTTTCTGTAGCTCCTGCCGTCAAAGACCCATTGGTTAAGAAGCCAGAAACTAAACTCAAACAAGAGACAACTTTTCTAGCATTTAAGAGAACAGAAGTCAAGGTATAGTACATTTATTTTTATTTAAGATTATCTAAGATTTCATTTTTATTTTAATTTAGTTGACTAAAGAGTACTAACTTGAAAAAAAATTAATGAGGAACTTTATATACTAATTGGCCATACGTTGGAAAATAAGATTGCATTACTATTAACAGGTAGAAAAAGAGCATTTATACAATTATTTAATCTCTGTGTTATTTCTGCTTTTATCACAATTAGGAACTGTCCATGAGCATTGCAAGTTGATATTCTGTACCATTTCTATGTAGTCAGACATGTACCTCTGTCAGGAATTTGATTTAAATTCTAAATACCTCTGCCTTCAGTGCCAACAATTTTGCTCCTCATATTACTTGTACTAGTTGACCCCACAGCTCTTTTCTCCCTACTCATTGACTATTGAAGTTTTCTTGTTTTGTCTTATTTTTTTTCTTTGACCATTGTGAGCTTTTGTGATACCTACCTTTATACTTAGGGGCCAGATTATTTAATGAGAGTAGCACTTTTCTCGTTCACAGGTTTGCATCCTTGAATTCACACTATATTATTTTTAGTATCTTGGCATTTTGTCATGGAAGAAAATATTTTTGTAGCCTAACTTTACAACAGAAATGAATGTTTTTCCTGAGTTACACATTCTAATTTTAAGCAGAGTACCAAAGATGAAAGAAAAAAACATCAGCACCAAATTTTCAAAGGATGACCCCAGAAAATTCTGAAGTTGACTATATAATTCTCACTGATTATAAGTAACAAAAATCAAGAACTTTGGGGCAATGATAAAGAATATAAATGTGAAGTACTCTGAGAAAGATACTAATTATTTTATTTGTTGATCATTTTTAAGATTTAATTTACTAGGAAAAGTTGATTTCCAATTGATATTTATTAGATTTGTAACATAGAAACATGGTGAATTGGAATAGAAGAATAATTTATTGAAAATAATTAGAGTTGCTGTATTCTATAGCTAAGTCACTTTTAGGTAGATTATTATACAAACCTGTTACTAGTAAAGTTTATTTTTAGGCAACCCAATATGACATCATTTTATGGCAGAGCAATTAAGGCCTTGGCTGTCCTGTTTGCTCAGTTTACGCGGATTTGGTGTGTTTATGATAAAAGCAGATCCATTTTTACTGTACAAAAAATTGTTCTCATATAAAGAGTAAATGGCATTCTAACTAGGATAATGGACAAGAAAATATTTATATTTAAAAAACAGTTGAGAAATTTATCCATTGAAGTAGTAAGGAATTACTTGGTATCCATTGTTTGTATTATTTTGCACCAGTGACCTCATAGTATTGTAAGCCATCTGCCGTTTGTTTGAAAAACAATACTGGTAACAGCAAGCCATTAAAATAAAATGCCATACACACAGAACCTGCTTTCTCATTTGTACTTGGTAAGTTTTGGTCTTTTTAATTACTTCAGATGGGTTTTCTTTTGGACAAATAGTGAAAATAAAGTCATGAGACCTTTTCTTTTGTGAAGTCTGTTGAAAGATGATTTAGCCATACGGCAGACGGTTTTATGTTTAACAAAAAGAAAAGAAAAAAATTAGATCTTTCAGACTGATCATTAAAAGTTTACTGCACCTGTGTCCTTTTGCTTCCTTGACATTTTCTCATTACGTGTATTCATTTCTGTAGGAATTTATAACTTATGTGGTTTATCTTCTCTGGATAAACTTATAAGTAGTTATTTATGATGTTATTGTAAAAAAAAAAACAAAAAAACCTATCACTTTCCGAACATGTGAACAAAAATCTAGATTCCTCCTCTTAAAAAGTAAAAATCTCAGAGCATTCTATTTTGATTACTTTCACATTGGTTAAACATGTTTATATGCAGAATGTACTGAAGGCTACTTTATGGAAACTGGATATACTTTAAACATTATAACTATCATATTTCAAAGATACTATTTGTAATGCTTTATTTTTTACCTATGTGTAAATTTAACACTTTTGTGAATCTTCTTAAGAATATGAAGGTAGAAAAAGGACCAGTGAGAAGTTCAGATCAAGATTAATTTAAACAGCCCAAATGTGAAGGTGAAAAATTACTGTACTTGTGTAAGAGCCATGTTACTTACACAGTGACATTGTTATCTCTGTTAGCTTTTGACTGGCCAAGGAAGTTAATTAGAGAAATTGAAGTGTTAACCTTTACAAAATACATTTAGGAGTGAGTCAGACCTTCCCAAAATGTCATTGTACAGCTTATAAAGCTGTTGATAAAAATCCTTTAGACAGAAGCAGGGATACTGTATGTGATGGTTTCATTGGAAACATGGACAAATAGTGAAAATAAAGTCATGAGACCTTTTTAATGTATCACTGAAGCTGTACAATTCCAAGTAGTTCACATTGCATATCTGTATGGATTTTACAGTACAGTAACTATTTGCAAGAGTGAATTCTGCTTTGGAAATTATCCATGTCGTTTGGAACAAAGTCTAAAGAATTAGATGTTTTACTGAGCTAGATAATACCTTTTTGGGTGAAAACAAGTTATAGCATTAAATCTGATTTTCTGATATGGCTTAAAACTGAATCTAAAAGCAATTCTCAAAAAGGAAATGTATCAGTGGAACAAGAATATGGCATTCCCAAATTTCTGCTTTGGAAATGGTAGATCCCATTAGCTGTGGATAAGATTATTTTGTTTGTTTGTTTTTAATTTTAATTGTTGTTCAAGTACAGTTTTCCGCCCTTTACCCCCAGCAGTCCCCACCTCCCTCCCATTTCCACCCCCCCCTCGTTATTGTCCATGTGTCCTTTACACTTGTTCCTTCAAACCCTTCCCCCCTTCCCCTGAAATTCCCTCCCCTCTCCCCTCTGGTCACTGTCAGCCTGTTCTCAATTTCAGTGTCTTTGGTTATATTTATGGATAAGTTTTGTTGGGTTTTTTTTTTTTTCAGATCAGTTTTATAAGAACTTAATTTTGGTGTTGTGATTTAAATTTCCCAAGTCATTACATTTGTATAAAAAGTCCAGCAATTAAACTTGTTACATATTTCAGAATATTATTTTAGATGTTAATTATATTTGGCTTTAATGTAATATGTATCTTCTTTTTAATTTTTTAGACATCCCCGGTTATTTCAGGAAATTCTTCCAGTACCAGTGTTTCCTCTTCAGCGACTAGTGGACTGACTGCATGGGCAGCTTTTGCTGCCAAAACTACTTCTGCTGGTCCATCCACAACAAAATTGAGTTCAACAACCCAAAACAATAGTGGGAAACCTGCTACCTCATCAGCGAACCAGAAGCCTGTGGGTTTGACTGGTCTGGCAACATCATCCAAAGGTGGAATAGGTTCCAAATTAGGTGCCAGTAACAACACCTCACCCACTGTACCGTTGAAACCACCTCCACCTCTAACTTTGGGCAAAACTGGCCTTAGTCGCTCAGTCAGTTGTGACAATGTTAGCAAGGTAGGTCTCCCTAGTCCAAGTAGTTTAGTCCCAGGAAGCAGCAGCCAACTGAGTGGAAATGGGAACAGTGGGGCGTCCGGGCCTAGTGGAAGCACCACGGGCAAAACCGCCTCAGAATCGAGCAGCTCTTCCTCAGCGTCCCTTAAAGGTCCAACTTCACAAGAATCACAGCTCAATGCCATGAAGCGATTACAGATGGTCAAGAAGAAAGCTGCCCAAAAGAAACTCAAGAAGTAATGTGGTTGAGTAGGTTTTAATGTCACATTACCCTAAAGATTAAAATCTTATTATAGGACATAAATTGTAATATACTATAATTTAATAAAAATCTTCATAATGAAATGTCTCTTATTTCTTACCTCAAAATGCTAAATTTTGTTTAGAAAGACTTGGACATCTTTATTTCAAATCTGTTCAACAGTTTCGTTTTAACAATTTCCATAGTATTGGAAAACAGTAATTATGATGGCTAATTCTTGATGAGACTTCCAGAGTCCCAGAAGACTGGTAGCATATGTGAATTAAAACCAAAAAAACCCCAGTAGTTTGTGCATCCTCTAACAAAGCCCCGAGAATTGATTCTGCTGAGTAAGGCTCCTTCCAAGGCGGCAGGGATGGCCCACGGTGAAGTTTTCTGTTCCCCCCAGTATTCCTCATAATCATTGTCAGTCTCCAGCCTCATCTCAATTGACTGCCCCCCAATATGTCATCTCTCTTTTTTCAAAATGAACTTATCATAATTGATTCTTGTTACTCTATATTATATCTTTACCTTTTTATCTACCTTATATGAGGTCATTCAGTAGATTGTGATCTACCATGCCCTGTTATTTTCCAGACTTTATTTTTTTATTTTTAGAGAGGGGGGAAGGGTGCGACAAAGAGGGGGAAAAAACATCAATATGAGAGAAGCATCTATCTGTTGCCTCTCATGCATGCCCCTACGGGACTGGAACCACAACCCAGGCATGTACCCTGACCAGGAATCAAACTGGTGACCTTTCATTTTGAGGGACATCACCCAGCCAACTGAGCTACACCAGTCAGGGCTACCATGTCCTTTTAATGCAGTGCTTTTCTCACATGCCCACATCTCCTTACATTGCCAGTGTATGAACATAGTATACCGGTATATGTAATAAATTTTGAATTCTGATCTATCCTGATTACAACATTCCTGAAAATTCTTGAGAAAAACACCCATTCAAGAGTCTGTGGATGGATAACATCTACTTGTTTATATCCTGATAGCTTCTTCCTATACCATGAAAAATAAGGCTGTTTTATTTTTGCTGCCCCCAAATGTTACAGCATTTCATCTAATTTTAATTAACTTTGCATAAAAGTAGCTCCTGTATAAAAGTATTGTTTTGAAGTATGCACATGTACATTGTTAGCTTGCCTTATTTGCCTAACATTGTTTTATCTATAGATTCTGAAAAAAGACATGAGGCTTTCTGGATCATAGAAACCATTTGTTACAGTAAAATGCAGTAGCCATCTTATAATTCATGAATATCTCATTTCATCCAAAACAGGAAGTCTAACAAATTCCCATATTCACTAGACTGTGAACTGAAAGTCCAAAAATTTCCCACATTCCTTCAAACTCTGATGCATGCCACTAAGTCTTTTTTTTTTAACCTTTACTATTCATTTGTTTATTTACTGAATTTATTGGGGGTATGGGTTTCAAGCACACAACTCAATAAAACATTATCTGCACACTGCATTATGACTCGTCACCCAAGTCAAGTCTCTTTTGGTCCCATTCCCTCCACCTTTGCCCAACTCCAGCTTCCCCCACCTGCCTTTCCATCTGGCTGTCACCACACTATTGTCTGTGTCTATGTGATATAGAGGTTTTTTTGCTTAATCCCTTTACATTCTTTCAGCCAGTCTCCCAAGCACCCTCTCCACTGACATCCATCAGTCTGTTCTGTGTAATCATGCCTCTGTTTCTGTTTTGTTCGTCAGTTTATTTTGTTCATCCACGTGTAAGTGAGATCGTATTTGTATTTGTCTTTCTCCGGCTGGCTTATTTCACTTCGCATAATAATCTCCAGGTCCATCCACACTGTTGCAAAAGGTAAGATCTCCCTCTTTTTGTGTGTGTGCCACTAAATCTTCACTCTGCAGCCTCTAAAATCCTTTCCCCTGTCCCTACATTTTTATTACATCATTATTCTAAAATATACTGATGAATGATGTACATGGAGATAAAGTTTTTTAAATTAAGCTTGGCCTTTTTATAAGGAAAGATTACTTTAAACCTACCTGTGAAATTATGGAACTAAACTATTCATGGTAAAGTAGAAATCAAGATTGAGGTACTTACAAAGTGCAATAAATATCTATTTACATGTGTAAAATCTGCCTGCAGATGTTTTTGTTTTGACAGATTGCTGTTGATTAATCATCAGTTTGGCATCAGTCTCAAATTCCCTTTAGAGTCAAAAGATTTTATGTAATTATTTGTTTACAGTTCAGGGGCAGTTTGGACTAAACTGACAAAATGACCCAACACAAGCTCAGCTCAACAACTGTAACAGCCAACGTAGCTTCAGTCCCCATGAAACCTTAAAGCAGCAACGCACATAGTCTGCACGTTGGCACTTGAAATGGAAAATGTCCCGTGTGTGCTGGATAGACATGAGAAGCAATGACTTTAATTTCTGCAGTACTTCAGAGAAGACTGAGATTTGTTAAGGAAGTTGTTTACCTTTTGTTGAGTACTGCTCTTTTTGAGTACAAATATTTATATTTAGAATTTGTACATATGTATAAGTACTCATACATCTAATAATGTAAAGTTCACATTGGTATTTTTACACATATATATCTGGTGTCAGTTTAGTTGTCTTCAAGTAGCTGTTAGACCTTGGTTTTCCTGTATCATTAACTGAGCTACAAGGCTTTTTATCTGAGCATGTGATGAAATGGCCAGCCTTACATCAATCAATTTATTTGGCTATGTATAATTTGTGTTTCCCACTAGAGTTTAAGATGTGTGAGGGCAGGGACTGTGCTCATCTTGCCCACCGTGGTATTCCCACTGCGGCTCTCAATGAATGTGTATTGGCTCAGTGAACGAATAGACATAATTAGGTGAGCCAAAAAGGAAGCTCTTCAGAATTGTAAGTTGAAATCCCATTTTAGTAGAGATCTATGCAGTATCACTTTTCTCTTTTTGCATATTTTGCTTACTGTAAGATTAATTAATCATAGATTTTAGTGACTTTAAAGAGAGGAGGAACAAAGGAAAACATTGAAAGAATATTGGTCTGAAGTCAGGAGACCTGGTTTTGAATTCCTGTCCCTCCATGTATGAGCTGTGTGATCCTCTGTTTTCTCCTCTGTAAAACACAGATAATTAATGAGATAAAATTGAAGGCATCTGATATTCAAAGGTTAGGTGATTCAGACTCCTAATGAGGTATGATAGTACTATCTATTAGTAACTGATATTATAAATTGTTTGACCACAGGATATAGGAAATACATCATTTTACAGAAATTTTTATTAATGCAATAATTATAAAAATTATATAAGTAGAGAAAAACATAAATGCATTAACATACCATAATGATTTTTAAGTAAGATAAGTTTATTTAATTTATTAAGAATACATCCTCTAGATTTTTTTTTCAAACAAGAACAGCTCTGTATGGTAGCACCACATGCTAAAGTGTGACTCATTTTCCTGAAAATCTAAAGCGAATCTTGCCTGTATGTAGAGTGTAGTATCGTGAAAGCTGTAACTGGCCTCAGAGACTCAGCTTGAATTCTAGTAACTTGGAGTGAAGATAACATATATTGGAATAATTTTGTAAATCATAGAAAATTTAATGACTAAGTTTTTATATATTACATAGTACATTATCAGAGGAGGGATGTTTTTTAAAATTAGACTTTAAAAATACTAGCATTCTATGAATAGTAAGATATCCCTAAAATGTATAAAATCTAATGTCCTTCCAGTCAATGAAATTTAATTACTTTCTCGTCAATTATAATGTAAACGTGTATGTTCACTTTAGCTTGAATCTGTGAGGCCTAGATGCTTTCCGTGTTGAGCAGTGCACTGGCTATCTTTAAGTCATAGTTAGAACAAACAGTATTTAAACAAAGTGGATGGGTTTTTTTGCCATTTTAAAATATAAAGATTTCCTCTCTTTATTCACATAAATTTAAGAGGCTTTTACAATAGACAAAAGGAAGCTTATGGAAAGTGAAATGTTTTTAATTCCATGTTTCAATATTGAAAACTAATTTTTGTAAAATCATCAGAACTATTCATCACAGATAGTGACAGGCACTTAATAGCCACCTCTAAATGTCCAAATTTTATTTTAAGCAAAATGTGCACTATACCAGTACTTATTTTCTGCAGTGCTGCATTCATATGATTAACAATGTGCATTATATCTCCTGCAAAAGTCAACCTTCATAGAATTGTTTTATACTAGTGAATACTAAAACAAGATTATTTTTCTGAAATGTAAGGACTGTTCAAGTAGTGGCTTTGCAACTTCTTTCCAAGACTTAAGCACCCATGATAATTTTGTATTACTGCATTTTAAAAAATAATTTCTAAACTTAATTATGTATATTGTTCATTTAAATCACCTATTTACAAATAAGTTCTACATAATATATATATATGTGTGTGTATATATATACACACTTATTTGTTTTACAAACAAAAATAGCCACAAAAAATTCATTTTGTTCCTGGTTAAAAAAAAATTATTTCAGGGAATTCTTTACTGTACAATAACATTTAATTTTTATAATGTAGAAAATAATTACATTAGCATATGTCAGTGACAGTTGTATTTTTTAAAACTTTTTGAAAACTTATATATACCTTAACTGTCTTGGATTTTATTTCCCTTGGGCCAAACCAAATGATGCCTGGCCTCAAAATTACAGTTATTTGATTTTAAACAACATACTAAAATAATGAGGGTATTATATAATGTAAAAAATAATAAGCCTAAATGCCACGTGGAATGTAGGTTGTATTTTTAAAATAGTAACAATGTAGTTTTACAGTAATGTACGTTCAGCATAGGAGTGGGGGACTGCAGTGGGTGGATCCTTATAACTCTGGCTCAACAGCTGACTGCAGCTATGAATTTAATGATGTGGTTTCTTCATATGTCAGACAGGAAGCATCAATCCTAGGGCCACACAACAAGTAGACCAAGCTTTTCCTATACATCTAGTCAATATTTCAGCCAGAAAAGCAAATATGTTCTACTCTACTTATATAATTTTTCATTTTGTGGGAAATATTAAGGTCACAATTTAAATTACATACACAGTGTGTGACAAAAGTAGTTTACAGTTGTTCTTATGGAAAATAATACCATAATGAATAAATTAATAATAATACAAGATTTTAGGTACTCACCTAAACCTGTTTTAGGTACTCACAACTGTAAACCTACATTTGCCACACCTGTGTGTGTGTATGTGTGCAACATTTCCCCACTGTCTTGGTTGTTGGGCATGTTCACTGTTCCCACAAGTAACAAGTTTGGATTTCCTTTTGCTTTACCCTAGGAAAACTGGATTTACTTATATTTTATTGTTGGGTACAAATGTTTCTGTGTATAGAAAAAGAAAAAATCTATTTTTGGTACCCAACTCAAAACAAAAAAATATTTTATGCAAAAATGACTTACCAGTAGAACCTTATAAAACCATATTGAGGTTAAGAATTTTAGGAACAACTGGTACCCCTCTTATCCACAGTTTCACTTGCCCCCCCATCAAGCACAGTCCAAAAATATTAAATGAAAAACTCCAGAAATAAAGAATTCACAAGTTTTAAATCATGCTCCATTTTAAGCAGTGTGGTGAAATCTCCCATCATCCAGCTCTGTCCAGCCTGGAACGTGAACCATCCCTTTGTCTGGCGTATGCACACTCTATACTCTAACTTCCCCTTACTCAGCAGCCTTTGAGGATATCAGTTCGACTGTTGAAGTATCCCAGTGCTTATAGTAGCCTAATGCTGCATCACACTGCCTATGATGTCATTCACCTCACTTTATCTCACCACATACCAGGGGAGTCCAGCCTTATGGCATCTCTGGGCCACACTGGAAGAAGAGTTGCTTTGGGCCACACATTAAATACATTGTGACAGGTAATCACAAAAAAATCTCATAATGTTTTAAGTAAATTTAGGATTTTGTGTTGGGCCACAATCACAGCCATCCTGAGCCACAAGAAGCCCATGGGCCGCAGGTTGAACACCCCTTATAGACACTGTGTAGTCTTACATCATCACAAGAAGGGTAAGTGTATTACAACAAGCTATTTTGAAAGAGAGACCACATTCACATAACTTATTACATATATTGTTATAATTGTTCTATCTTATTATTAGTTACTATTGTTAATCTCTTACTATGTCTAATTTATAAATTAAACTTTATTATAGGTATGTACTTATATATACAGAAGAAAACAGTATGTATAGGGTTTGGATACTATCTGAGGTTTCAGGCATCCAGTGGAGTCTTGTAACAAGTCCCCTGTGGATAACAGGGGACTACTCTATCATAAAATAGAATGTTTTCTGTCATGTAAATGTCTTATGAATATGTGGAGGTACATGTCACACATGTATGTTATAGTCAGCAACCCTCTGAAAAAAGCATAACTCTTCATTTTGTTATTTGTAGTTCTCCAGGATATATGTAACAGTACACACATACAAATAAAATCTTTTAAGTAATTTTAATTTTAATCTTAAAATTTGATGTCATATTAGCACAATTTATGTAGACAATGAAAGTCTGCCTTATTTTGGTTCTAAAAAGAAACCACTAAGTCAAATTTAATTTAATGTTATCTTTTGAATAGAAGCATCTTTAGTTCAATAAAATGTCTCAACAAAATATGCCTGAAACTTGAGGGGACAGTTCTGAGCAATTCCCAAAGTAAAGTTCTGTGTTCCAGGACCTTGTGTTCTAGCAAATGTTCACCTCAGTGCCTGCCTTGTCGAAGTACAAATTGTCAACTAAAAATATTTGCAGCTTGGCTCAGAGCATGGAACATACATTCCCCAGTTATTATCCAAATAATGGAGTGATCAAAAAATTTTTCTTCATTAAAATATCATTAGCAATCATGTAGGATAGTTTTTAAACAAGCATGCTTTCAAAAATGTTTAAGCAAAACAATAAAAATAAATAAACCCAGGTATTTCATTTCTTCTAGGCCAGAATCATGGAAGTTTTTATAGCCCTTGATTGTGAAAACTTTCTCAGTACGTAAATGTGGACCTGAGAGAAATGGGCCTCATCACTGTCTGTTGTTTGCCTCACTGAGTGCTTTATGATGGCAAATGTGGACACCCTTAGTGGGTTAGCACCGTGCAGCACCTAGGAGTGTGGACCCCAGGACCAGACCTCAGTTTGAAGCCCAGCCCTACCACTTACTAAAAATGTGACTTGGGCTAGCTTTACCTCCTAGGGCCACAGTTTCCTCATGATGTTGTATCCAATAAGTTACCACATATAAATCATATCAAACAATGTCTGGCATTTGGTATGCATTTGGTAAATGTTAATATGTTTTTATTATTTTGTTATTTAGTGTTTTTCATTCAAAACATAAAGAGAGGCTTGACATCAGACTTCTAGTTGGCTATTAATGATCAATTCCTATTCTTACGTGTATTTAGTATACTCCCTGGTTCATACATATATGGTAGATAATCTATACCATATAGTACACATAAATGCATATAAACCATGTAATGAATATGGTGTATATGTGCATGCCTGTGCAACAGACATGAAAAACAACATTTTGAGGCAAAATACATAATACAGAAAAATAAAATACAGTAAATTGAAAACACCTTGTCCTTAAGGCCAACTTTTTACGATGGTAAAGAATACATTTTTTCAAAATATTTCCACTTTTTAGCAATTCATAGTTGGAGCTTGGGCTGTCTCAGTTTGTTTAGTGTTTCCTTCAATATATATTCATAATACAGTTTGAATGACCTTGTTAGGAGGCACAGCCTTCTTTAAAACCTGACACAGTACCAGTTCATGTAGTCTGGAGGTTTCTTGATTTCCTGGCCAACATTGTAATGTCAGCCTTATGAGGTAGTCAGTCAACAGCCTGTCAGAAAGTGGGTCAAAAGCCTTATTTCCTTAAGCATAAGTCATCTTCCCAAGGTAGTTAGCTGGCACATATCCTTTTTGCCCTTGAGCTTCAGCTAACCACCATTCTTTATTGCCACTTAGGTCACAGAATCTAAGTATATGGACTCTTTGGTATTCCTGAAGGCTGAGTTCATGGTTACTTCGTGCTTGAAAGGCGTGAACTGCATAGAAAATCTAGACAAAGAAGCAAAAGACATAATTAGAAGCAGAACCTAAAGATGTTAGCAGATGCAATAGAGATTCCCAAGCTTTGAGAAGGAATGCAAGCTTTCTTCTTTTCCCTAAAGGGACATTTCCCAACTCCTGATGGATGTATTTTGCAAAAGTATGGTCCACACAAGAATTGAGTGAAATAGGCATTTTTAGTGTCCTGTTGGGAGGGGTCTAAACTGTGCTAGAAGGCAGTTTGTCAGTTTCTATTAGGCAATTTTTTAATATTAATTTCTTATTCAGTAATAGCTGTTAGAATCTCTCCAACAGAAATGGAAACATTGACACATTTTTGCATAACACTGTTACTGCAATAGCCAGTTGAGTTATAGGGTGAAAAGTGGGGGAGAAGGAAAAATTGCACTGAAGCTTATGCAAGAGAATGAATTCTAGCCCATATATTAAGGAAATCTGTAGTAATTAAAAATAACTAATAACATGGGAAAATAATTATTATAAAATAGTAAGCAAAAAAAACATAAAACCAGATGTACAACGTAAGTCTAATATTGTTAGACTTTTTGGTAGAATTAGAGGTGATTTTTATTTTTACTTATTTGTTTTTTTATTTTCCAAATATATATAATGACAATGTATTAAATTTATAATATTCAAAATATTCTAAGTGACCTAGAAGAATCTAGTAAAACACATTTTAGTCAAAAGAATTTTTCTCGCGAACCAAAGTGTCGCAGGTTCGATCCCCAGTCAGGGCACATACCTGGGTTGCAGACCATGATTCCAAGCAACCGCACATTGATATTTCTCTCTCTCTCTCTCTCTCTTTCTCCCTCCCTTCCCTCTCTAAAAATAAGTAAATAAAATCTTTAAAAAAAAAAGAATTTTTCTCTAACCTCAAAAGAATACTTCATAAATATTAGAAGCATAAGAAGTCCCTAATAAGTATTCAGTCCCTCTTCCACTAAAATCATAAGACTGTTAATAAAAATGTTTAGTTATGGTATAAGATTAACCAATCAACTAATACATTGATTTATTCATTTAGTCAGAATTTATTAGTACTTATTAAGCACCAGATACTATGTTGTGAGAGAACTTGTAACCCAGCTAGGAAAAACAAATGTTTTACAACAAAGGCACACACAAAAACAAAACAAAACAAAAAAACACCCTCCACATGTAGGTGATATATCAACTAATAGTGAGCTGGGTTGTGGAATTAGAAACCTTTTATAGGTCACAAAGTTGATAAAAGGCGTGAATATATCATTCAAGGTACAGAGATGAATACATGCAAACAGTATGCAGGAAAGGCAAGCAGATTAACTTTCTCAAAATTGCGGGTCAATGTAAGACAGGAAATAATGAGAAATAGGTGATTTTGTTGAGCAGGAAAGAGACTGGAACTACAGTTACAATTTAAGTTGTTCTTTAAATCTTCAACTGTTATTTAACTTTTGGTGAAACTCTAAGAGCATTGATTTGTATATCGTCTCAACAACTCCAGCATGAGCTTCACCTCAAGGAGAGGAACCACATTTCAACTTCTCTCCACGGACTACATCCTGGTACACAGTAATGATTCAAATATATGTTGATTTGACTTGAAAGTTAGGCTGAAAGGCTTATATATCATACAAGAACATGTAAGAGGTCATATTGTATCATATAAGACACATGGAAGGCAGATTGTCAGACATGGCTTATTTGGTAATTTAAAAAGTAAAGACAACAAAAAAGGAGGTGCCATAAATTTTTGAGCAATGGAGTAGCAGCAAAAATATCTACCTTTTGTAGTGCTCACAACAATTTACATATCAAATGTGCTTTATCCTCAACAGCCCTGTAAACTGTGACTTGGAGAAGTAGGGACATTCTCTGGATCACAGAGCCAGTGGGTGCTGCTAGGACTGTATCTTCCAACTCCAAATTCTGTGCTTATCTGTTCTCATAATAATTTAGGAACCAAACTCTTGTTCTGGCAAAGATATGCAGAGTGTATTCTTGTGAAACGTGACTGGACTCTCTAATATGTTGTTGTTTCAGTGTTGTTTAGAAAGTGAAGACATTGAATAGATCTACAAGAGCAAAGTGGAGCATTTGATTTGCAAAAGCACTCAGAAATGTAACATACCATCACGATGTGACTTGCGAAAATAATCTGTAAGAGCCTACATTAGCAGTTGCTAGTCATCTTTTGTAATTATTATACATTGTTTTATATATATTTATAATTTTTATATGTATCATGCTCAGAATTTTTAAGCAGTTTGAATCACCTACTAATATATTATTCCTAAACACAGTTGATCAATGAACAATGTGGGGGAGGGGGTGTTACAATACCTACCACCCCCCCAACAGTTGAAATCCACGTATAACTTTTCATTCCCACCAAAACTTTACTAATAGCCTACTGTTGACCAGAAATCTTAACATAAACAGTCATTAACAAATATTTTAGATGTTATATGTATTACATACAGCATTCTTATGATAAACTGAACTAGAGAAAATAAAATGTTAAGAAAATCGTAAGGAAGAGAAAGTACTTCTTCTCTATTTATTAAAAAAATCTGTGTGTAAATGGACATGCACATTTTTAACCAGTATTATTCAAGGGTCAACTGTATTTTGTAGTTCTTTCTTTTTGGCACATATTCTCTTAAGGGAAATATACAAAATCTTCCACCTAGATCTATTTGGTTTGAAATTAGAGCTTATATTTTAAACACTAAATATAGATTCTCATAAAGTTGTAAATTTAAACTACACAATTATAATGTATACTTTCACTACTTTAAATGCTCATGATCCAAAATTAATTTAGGATGAGAAGTTTTCAGTTTTTATATAATATGTTTATATCTCCATTTAACATAAAATAGATACTAAAAATGGAAATATGTCTACTTTTAATGAGACAACAGTTTGTAACATTGCACTATGAGTTAGAAGTTTCAACCTCTTATGGTTTTAAGAGTTAAAAGATTTCTTATTTTTAAATATTTTAATTACTCTAGGATGTATCTTTCTAATTTTCTATGTTAATATGTTTTGGTCCAGATATATTAAAATTTTAGTAAGCCATAATCATCTAATTCTTTTTTCCTTGGCATTTCTTAAAATATATTTTTATTGGTTGCTTCTTTTTAAAGCTCTGGTTCATTTTATGCACAATAGTCTATGAATGCTATCCAGTTCCCCACAGCACCTCCTTTTTTGTATAATACTCTGTATTGTTGCAGTATTGACTCACAGCCAATTCATTACCCCTGTTAGCACCACCGGATATTTCCCCGTTCAGCATTTCTGTATTCTGTTTGCACATTCAATTATTCCTCCCCTAGTGAGCCATGTTACCTGTCTTCCCTGCATCTTATTTTGTTGATTTCATCCCAGTTCTTTGATTAGCAATGAAAAATCATAATATGTTTTAATATACCCTTCCAAAACTAAAAAACCCTATAAACTAGTGTTTACAATATTATACAGAGATCAGGGAGCCAAAATAGTTACATTAAATTTTTGTAAATGTTCATTTTTCTCTCTTACTCTCCAGGAGCAAGCTTTCATATTCTTTAGTTAACAATTATGTATAGTTATTACTCAAGTAATTTTTATTTTAAAAAAACAATTTTAAACAAAGGTAGGCAAAATTAAACAAAGAAATCAACTGCTATTAATACCTTTCCTCCATTCCTTGCTTCCTGCCTTCATTCTTTACTTTGTCTTTTTTCTACCTACCTCCCCAAAATGGTAATAAACATGCAATTAGAGTACACATAATTTTTTCAACCTGCTTTTTCACTTGAAAATATATTTAAAAATCTTTTCATGTCATTAAAGCTTTCTAAAATATCACTTTAATGACTACTCAAATACATTGTGCTCCAGCTTGCTGACTTCTGAAGCACTTTCTAAACAATAACATACTAGACCTAGCATTATTATTATTATAAATAGTTGAAAATATAAAAATGAAGGACCAGACAATGAATTTAGAATTAGCAAAAACAACTAACTTTTAAGAAGTCAAAAATTATGTCCTTAGTATAATTTATGTGGAAAAAGAAAAGTGCACTTAACTTCCCTCTAAAACTGGGTTTTAGTCATTATTAAGTCTGATCCTTTGAGAAGCACCAAAGATTGCATCACAGTAGCCCAACATCCTGCTAGCCACAGGAGTCATCTCAGAGACTGAGGTAGGCAGAATTCAAAGGTGGAACCCAAGGTTACCACTTCCTGTTACACACCTCTGTAATATACAATCCCCATGGTGAATATGACACACATTCCTGTGATCAGGTTACGTCATATGGCAAATGTAAAGGGATTTTGCAGAAGTGCCTAATATGACCCCTAGTAAGTTGACTTTCAATTAGGTAAAGATTATCTGAGTATCCTGACATAATGAGGTGCTTTAAAAGAGAGTCTAGGCCTTCTCTGAAGGGAGAGATTTAAAGCCAGAGAGACTCTCGCCTGCTGGCCCTGAAGAAGCAAACAACCATGCGGCGGACTGCTACAGAGATCGCCACATGCAAGGATCTGAGAGCAGCCTCTAGGTGTTGAATTTTGTCCTTGGCTGATGTCTAGCGGGAAAATAGAGGCCTCCATCCTACTGGCACTGAATTCAGCCAACAACCACAAGCTTGGAAGAGAATCCCAAGTTTCAAAAAGAGCACAGGTGGCCAGTCCAGGTCACAGCTATGTGAGATGTTAAGCAGGGCGCCCAGCTAACTAATCTGTGCTTGGATTGCTGCCCCCCCACACTGGTGAGGCGATGCAAGTATGTTGTTTTAAGCTACTTAGTTCGCGAGCATTTGTTATGCAGCACAGAAAACTAATTCATGTAGTCACTATTTGATGAGCAAAAGGGAGCAGTACATTACAATGGGAAGGCATATTTGTTTGACTGCTATGCTTTTTGATGTAGCATAAAGTAGTTAGAAAAGAAGTTGAGAAGTTAAAAATTAAGTCTTTTACTATAAACCAGTCCTGTCAGACTATGAATATCCATTCGTTCATCCCATTATTCTACAGAACCTCTGAATTATCATTCAAGAGAGCTTCCAAAACACTTAGATAAAGTCCCTGCTTTCTGTGTGGAATGTGCAGGGAGGACTCTGAATGAGTTGGTTCCAAGGCCCCAGTGAGTGACCAGCCCTCCCGCTCACACCTGGCATGGTATCTCATCTAGTAGGTACTCTCTTTCATGAAGAAAAGTTTCCCACTATAGATGCTAAGTTATATTTTTAGCCTACATGTAAGACTCCTGATCCACTATAACTGTCCTAGAATATACTGGAGGCTCCTTACCCAATAACTTTTCTTCTTCCTTGAGTGGAAGAATGGGTAAATAACTTAAGGCTCTAGAGCAGTGATTTCTAACCTAATTTTTAAATAGAGTTTCTCTGGGAAAATCTAGTGAAAGAAAGATACAGACTTCTTTTACCCTAGTTATATTCATGAGCACACTATTTGCAGCATGTTTGAGGAGATTCATGAAATCTCCCAAATCCCATTCATGGACCCTTTTATTTTTTGAGTTCTTTCAGCTTAAAAACAGTTTAGTGTAAAAAATCACAGAGACACTAGATATTAAGTCAGTCAGAACCTGGGTGTTTCCGACTGACTTTTAGGCCCCACAGAGTCCCCTGACTGTCAAGCACAGGCCAAGGCTACCCATCCATCTGTAGTTACTGTCAAGATTCACTACATCCATCAATAAGACTGGATTACAGCTGATAACACCCCTCCCCCTTGCAATTCTGGAGGAGAGCAGAAGTTTGGCTGCCATGGTAGGAAAGGATAGGGAAAGAAATGCCGACCCAAACTGTCAGCCAATTAAGCCAGTACAGGTTTCAGTTGATATTCCTAATAATGTAAAATCCAGAACAAAAGTCTAAATAGCCACACAGAAAATTGCTTTGTAGGGTAACTCAGATGTGTACATTATAACATAGAGTGTATTCTCACTGTTCACAAAGATGATACAATTTGTTCCCACTTTTCAATCACCTTACAGGGACCTCTACAGTGTTTTGTCCGCTTAGACTGTCAGACCAAACTTATGGGAGGTTAACCATGTTCATCCCTCCACACTTTCTAAGAGCCAACAGAATAGAAACATCAATCCTGTGGCAAGGATTAGGGAGGTTGGATAGGCTTTCCCTGTTTCCAAGGGATGAACAGCAGTTGCAAGATGAGGACAATCAAAAATACTGGGCATTTTCATCTACTGGCTGCAATTAAGGGAAATATTCCTATGCAGCCTTTACTTCTCTTCCTTGTACTGGGGTTTCCAACAAGTGTACTCTCTTCAACTTGTATTAACTTTATGGGGCAGACTTTGCCCACACACAGGAGAAACCTGCCATTTGGGCTGGGTTATTTCAACTCAGAGGGAATATAGGGGATCCTATTTGGCCAAGGAGGCAAGCTGTGTATTTTCTAATCCCACTATATTAGTAATAATGCTAATATTTACATTCCTGACATAAGGGTCTATCTTCAATTGGTTCCAAATTGAGAGGAAAAGAAAAGAACAAATAGCGCTTTGTGGAGAGATACCATCAATATACTTTCTGTTTTGAGCAAAAGAAAATTACTTCATTTTTTCCTTTTGGTAATGGAAACTTTTAATGGACAGATTGATAAGATTACTCAAAGCCTTACTTTGCAAGTAGCAGCTGGTAGTAACTAGATGTAGTTTTAGACTACAAATCCCACGCTGAATGAACCTAAGTGAGGTACTTACTCTAAAAAGTAAAGCCAAGTTAGGACTAGAAGTCAACATCAAGCTTGCTTTAGGGTGTCTTGACAAATATGGTCCTCAAATTTCTTTCTAGGTTATAGGGGTAAGGCACAGTCTGCCAGGGCATTTAATCAGGTATATAGATTTCACTGGTTCATGTATTGGGTGGTATTATAATGCGATATTATAGAAACAATGAAGAGACTAAAAGTCTAAAGAAGTAATAGAAAAATTGTGTTTTGAAGGCTCAGGACCAAGACAGGAAAGTGATAAGAACACATAGTAGTTTCTAGAGAAGTTAAGAATTGGTTATGGCTAAGAGAAAATGTTTGCAAATTTTATACATGATAAAGAACTGCAGCCAGAGTATACCAGGAACCCTTGCATCAAATAATAGGAGACAAATGACCCCATTTTAAAATAGACAAATATTTGAAAAGACATTTCACCAAAGAAGATACAGAAATGGCCAATAAGTACAGGGAAGATACTCAACAGCATGAGTCATATAGGGAAATGCAAATTAGATCCACAGTGAGATACCACCGGTTTCCCATTAAGATGGTTATAATAGAAAAGATGGAAAGTAAGGCAACGATATGAAGAAACTGTAATCCACAATCCTCATACATTGCTATTGGGTATGTAAAATCATGCAGCCACTTCGAATAACAATCCATCAGTTTCTTAAAAAGTCAAGCATAAATTTACTATATCAGCAAGCAATTCCACTGCAAGGTATCTACTTGAGAGAAATTAAATTCACACAAGGCCTTGCACACAAATGTTGATAGCAGAGTTATTTATAATAGAAATTACCCAAAATGCTCATCAGCTTATAAATGGATGAACAATATATGCTATCTCCATAGAATAAAACACTATTAGCTAATAAAAGCAACAAAGTACATACACATACTATAGCAGAGATGAATCTCAAAAAAATTATGCTAAGTGAAAGAACCAGATGCAGAATACCACATATTGCATGATCTCATTAATATGAAACATAGAGAAAAGGAAAATCTATGGAGGACAAAAATAGACTGACGACTCCCTGGGGCTGGAAGTGAAAAAGAAGAGTGACTGCGAATGGATGCAGAGGACCTTTAGCGTAAAGGGAGTGTGCTACAGTGGGGTTTGGGTGGCGGTCACACAGCCCTGGGGATACACTGAGAGTTGTTGAAGTGCATACTCAAAATCAGTTAATTTTATGGTATATAAATAAAACATTACATGAACCTGCTTTTTTAAAATAAAGATTTTTTTAAAGTATCAATCATGAATGGGATGGCAATCCATGTGTTGTTGATGAAGACACTGAATAGATAAAATATTTATGGAGAGTAGTATGGCAATGTCTATCAAGATTTTAAATATATACATCCTTTCTTACTCTAATATTTTTAGAAATTTGCCCTACAGACATATTCATATATGTGCACAAAATAGATGAACAAAGGTCTTGCCTAAAATATTGTTTGAAATTTTAAAGATCCCAAATATTCTAAATGTTTGTTACTAGGGTAATAGCTTTATAAATTATGATATATCCACAAAAAGGAATGCTATGCAGATTTGCCTTAAAAATTAAGGTAGATATTTAGGTACTGTTGTCTAAACTACATTTATTAAAAAAACTCAGTGCATGTGTGTTCCCATCCACATATGTGTTTCGTGCGTAGTGCATAAATGTTCCCACTCACATGTGCACCCTCATATGTAGCATGTGTGTACACACTCACATATGTGTCTGCATGTGTCCCCACCTGCATGTTTGTATGTGTAGCACGTGCACACTCCCACTCACATATATGTTTGCATGTGTAATGATGCATGTTCCCACTCACACTTGTGCTTGTATGTGTGATGCATGCATGTTCCCACTCACATATGTGTTTGTGTGAGCACAATGTCTGGAAAGATATGCTTGAATATTGTCTCTGAATCAGAGAATAACTGGGGAGAGAATAAAGACCCTTATTTATAATTCATATATAATCTTTCTACTTTTTAAATTTTTCACAAATAACATGTATTACCCTTGTAAAAAACAAAATTAATAAAAAGCCACTATAGGGAAAAGCAGATTAAAAATAACAATTAGTTGGTCACCAGTTGGGGATTAACAGTTAAATGGATTGAAACTCTCTGGGGTCAAAGGAAGAAAGCCTACATTATAGTTAACATTACTTTGCCAAAGGATCATCCCAATAGCCTTTGCACTGATGCAGTGAGGGAAAAGTAGCTCTTAACATTTCGGTATACAGTATGTAGTATATATTATTATACAAGATTAAAAATGTCCAATTCATAGAAAACAATGGAAATATTGCTCTCAGAAGAATCAGGAACAATTTTCCACACGCTGCTGGCAATCTGTTCAGGCTGAGCTGTTTTCCCCAGTGGGGAGTATGAATAGACCACCTTCACTCTCAGCACATCACAGCAGGATGGTAACGGCCACACTGCTGTTTACTGAGTGTCCACTCTGCGCTGCACACTTTCCCTGCACACATTATCTCTAATCCTCACACCAATCTGCAAACTAGGAATTACTCCCCTCTTTCCTGCATTCGAGGCAACAGTCTCTGAGAATGAACTCCTTGCAAAAAAACTCACACAGACAATAAGTGCTAACAGAGTCAGGTCTTCCTGATGTCAAAGTTGATGCTCTTGTACCAAGTCTTAAAGTACAAGAGAGCCCCATTAGCAAGAACATCTTTCGTGATTTGAACAGCTGAGCATTTTTACCTCAAGGTTGAAATTCTTACCTGTTCATCTACCTCTTGAAAACTGTCGTCAGTGCCGTTTGTCTCAAACTTTCCACCTGTGCCACTGAGAGATGAACTGCTGTCGCTTATGCTACCTTCCGGGGTGCTCGTGACACTGTCCCTCGCTGGCCGCGCAGACACGAAGAGGCTGATGTTATCAAAATCATCATTGAAGGACTTGCTCTCATCACCTTCCTTCTGTACTTTTGCTGGATTGTACGGTTTTAGGAAGGAAGAGTACACATACCCTTTTATAACTGGGCAGGAATAAAAAGAAAGAAGAAACAAGGTCATTTGTGTACACCTCCCAGCATCTGCGTTTAGAGAAGCACACAAAGGTCCTGGGAGAAGCTCCCCCAGAGGAGATGTGGTAGTCCTGTGCACCTCAGGCAGAACACTTACTTCCTGTGTCAACAAGCCACCTGCTAGTACTCCCCAATGGATCTTTCTGCTCCATCACAGCCACCAACTCCCCTTCTAGAAGATCGATGTCATACTCTTGCGTAGCGTTGCACTTGCGCTTAGCTTGGTAGAGTTCCTCTGTACTGTATGTGGATAGAAGCTTGGAGCGGTGAGTGTCAGTTTGATGTGGCACTTCTGGCTGGGAGAAATAAGGAGAAATTTTGGTTTAGATAGATGTATAATAAAACCCTCACTGGGTTGATAAATACTCTGGAAATTTTTAAAATGTTGAAGTCATACATAGATTTGGGATTATTTCAGTGTTGAGGCACAGATCGGGTTATCATTGTAAAGTATTCAGGTGAGTTATACAGTGGAAAAAAATCTCTACTTAGCACATGAGGGCAGTATTGTAGAGAAGAAAGAAAATTCAAAGAAAATAAAAAGGCGGGGGTTCTAATCCCTCTTATATGTTGGACAAATTTTTAGGTTTTTTTGTCACACTCTAGACAGTCCCTTGCATATTAAGCACTTGATAAATAATATTTAATTAAGTAACTCATACACGAGCATGTCTTTTGAGAGGGGAAATAATATCAGTAAACTATACAGAAGTCAGGAGGTCTGACTCCGTCCCAGCTCTGCCACTAAGTGACTCTGAGAAAGTCACTTCATCTCTGGAGCCTGACATTCCTTATTTAGAAAAAAATGAAAGTTTTAAACTATACACTTTTATTCCATAAAATTATATTCATTTATTCAACAAATACATATAGAGTATCTACTTTGTATCAGGCACCATTTTAGTTGCTTGGAATACATTATGTACAAAACAGAGAAATATCTATAACCTTACAGAGTTCACAGAGAGTGTGAAATGGACAAAAAAATTCTGTATAAAATAAGTGTGTAGCCCTGACTGGTGTAGCTCCGTGGATGGAGCACCAGCCTGCAAACCAAAGGGTCACCAGTTCCACTCCCAGCGAGGGCACATGCCTGGGTTGCAGCCCAGGTCCCCAGCGAAGTGTGCATGAGAGGCAACCACACAGAGATGTTTTTCTCCCTCTCTCTCTCCCTCCTTCCCCTCTGTCTAAAAATAATAAATAAAATCTTTTTAAAATTTAAAATAAGTGTGTAAATTATAGGATATTACAATGAGACAAGTGATATGGAAAATAATATATTGTGATTTTAAAAAGGCAAAGAACTGACAGCCATCACTACCATGAATGTTACCACACTCACCGGAATTTGCCCAGGCTTCTTCTTTTCAAAACTAAGTTTCCTCTCAATAAATGTGGCACTGTTATCCTTGACAAAATTTAGATTTTGAACTTCTTCTAGTACTCTATTCTGTATTTCAGAGATGTTTGAAACCAACAGTGGTACCTGTAGGTAGAAATAATATGGCTTTGTTCCCAGGCAACTATTTAACCATTTAGGTACCTAATTTGCAGAGCTGTGAAGGGCAGTTGAGAAAGTACATGATAGCTCCACAGTGAAAAATTAGTCCAATGTTAGAACTTCCAGATAAAAATGGTCTAATTTTCTGCACCCAGAAATCCTATTAAAATGATAGAGATGATTTTTTTCAAAGATTCAAGCCTAATAAAAGGAGAACAGAAAAAGAAAATAGCAATAAATTTCTTTCTAAAGGCTCAGGAATTGATGGCAGTAGTCACCTTCCAGGTACTGGAGTGGGATAGTGTGAAGCAGAAAGAGGGTAAGTTGTTTTAAAACAAATCAGAGAATTTTTTGATGTGCTTTCCACCAAGAGGTGGATGGAATCCATGTCCCTTTCCCTCAGAACTGGGTGGGCCTTTACTCTTGCCTCAACGAGGAGAATGTTGACATGAACAGAACAATGGAAATGATGCTGTCTGACTCTCAAAATTAAGTTCGAAAAGATCACAATATCTATTGGTTTCTCTTGGGACACTCACTCGAGGGAGACTTTCATTACCATAGAAGAAGTCTAGTTGCGTTATGTCAGGATATCAAAAGCCCATGTTGAGATATCAGAGAGGAGAGGAGAGAAGGAGAGAGGGGGGTGTATGGAGCCCTACTGTTCCAGTTCCCAGCTGTTTGACTCCCATCCTCATCCCATCCTCAGCCTGTAAAGGCCTGAGGGCATCTTTGCAATGACTCGAGCCCCATCTGTCATTTGACTGCAACCTCATGAGCAATATTGAGAATGATGATCTGAGCCCAAGGGCCCCCCAGAACCATGAGAGGCAATGATAATAAATGACTACTGGTTGTTTCCTACCATCACATTTGGCAAAATTAGTTTTGTAGTTAGAGACAATTGGAGCTGTTACGAAGCAACTGGATCCCCAGATTCTTTCACATTTCAGTGGAGCTTGGTGATTGCCTCTTCCCTCCCCCGCCCTCCAACCCCGAATAGCAGGCTGGTAATACTCGGCAACACACCTATGCAGTAGACAGGTATAAAGCTGTAAAAGGGGTGATGCAGTCCTGTGTATGGACATGGACGCCTCCTCAGGATATTAAAAAGCAATTTGCTAGTTTTATGTAGGAAGTAACAGTATGTATCAGAATGTACTTTTAATGTCACACAGGAGTGCTTGCTTCAGCGGCACATACACTAAAATTGGAATGGTATAGAGAAGGTTAGCATGGCCCCTGTGCAAGGATGACATGCAAATTCATGAAGTGTTCCATATTTTTTTAACATTTAAGCCTTTAATCCATTTTAAATGTATTCTTGTGTGTGGCATAAGAAGGTGGTCTAATTTCATTTTTTTTGCATGTATCTGTTCAATTTTCCCAACACCATTCATTGAATAAACTATCTTTAGCCCATTAAAAGTAAATTTAAAAAATGTCATACAGGAGCCGCAGGTGGGTGAAAATAAATGAATAATCACGGGGGTGGGAGCAGAAGGCGGGATGGCTGGGAGACACGAGCGGGTGCTTATATATTTTTACATAGTTTTGCCTTTTGAACCGTGTAAACGTAGCATCTTTTGATTCAATATAATTTAATTCAAAGGAAAAGTTGAAAGTTAGATACACAATAAAAAATAGAGACAATTTTTCCAAATGTCCATTAAATATCTAGCCAGCTGAATGAGAACCAATACACTTGACATGAAAGACCAAGAAAGCAAACTGATATTTTAAAGTTGACCTTAGGTTGTAAATATCTTTCTCCCTCTTCAGAAAATAATTATAAAACCAGATCTTAATGCAGGGATTTTCAGGCAGTGTACCACGGCACACTGGTGTGCTGCAAAGAATGTTTAAAACAGGCAACACCTGACTGTTTAGTCAGGGGCACTGACCTGTTTTCCCTTAGATTGTCAAATAAAGAAATGACAACAGCCAACACACAACAATGACCATCAGTATAAATGAATCAAAATTATACTAATTTTTTTCAGATCAGCAAAAAAAATATGTATTTTGTGTGTGTGCTGCAGAATTTTATAGTAATTAAGTTTATGTGTGCCATGAGATGAAGAAGGGTGAACACTGTCATCCTAATGGAAGGCTACCTGAGATGTGTGCATGTATTCGCGCACACACAGGTCCGGGCTTCTCTTCTTTGGAGGAAAGCAAAAGCAAATGAGGACTGGTTTGACAATCACCCTACCACTGTCATTACGCTGCGATGGCCTCCTTTTTGGGTCCACATCTTAATCATGGTTAACACTGGAAAACTATTGAATGAGAAAAGAATGCAAAATACAAATCGAGAAGCTGACACACAGCATCAGGCAGGTGGAGCGAAATTGGTTTCATCAGCGAAAGGAGCAAAGCACAAAGTGGGTTGGCGTTTGAAGAGGAATCTCTCAAGCAAACTGCAAGTGCGGAAGTTATGGCAAACCTGAGTAAGGAAACTCTTTTAGCTTCCTAAATAGAGAAAAGAAGCAGAAGGCTATCTGGCTTCAATTAAACTGAAAACCACACAGGCACGGACACGCACCGTGCTCACGCAGGCTATCAGCACGGCTGATTTGCACGCGTGCGGTTTCTAATAGACGCCACAGACTCAGGTGGCTGGGTTCTGGCGCTGCGCTTACCGGCACCACGGTGGAATAAAGCCTCTGTACCACCAGCGCCAGGTCCCTGAGGAGGGTGATGAAACTGCACAGACTGTTCCACAGGATCTTCCGCGCGGCCTGGTTGAACACCTGGAGCTCTTCCACAAGCTGGGCGTTGAGGGCCTCATACTCCTTCTTGGCCAAGTCCGATTCGTCTCCTGCTGCCCCCTGCAGGTAGCTGTTGTAGTCCAGCAGTTTGTCATAGCGTTTCTGGATGAGCTTGTGAGGCCCTGGGAACAGGGACAGCAGGGCTGCCAGGGGCGTCAGCACGAGCTTCTGTAAATGAGCTGCCTGCCAAAGGAGGAAACAGCCTGTCACAGAAGATCCCCCGGGTTATCAGTGGGCTCACTCCTCCCGGCAGGAGCACAGATTAGCCACGTCTAGCTAATCTGTTCAAGGACTTCAAACAGAGGTGTAGACTCTAACACTGAATCTGAAGGGTGAGAAGGAAAAAGAATATAAAAGTTGAAGACTGCACACCCCAAATATGCTCCACCTTTTTCTCTATAGCTGCTGTTTTTTCATTGGGATCGTCTCCTTCCACACTTTCCCCTTTCCCTTCTTTCTCATCCCAGAGCCAACAAAGGAGTTGGGAGGGGGTACTGGGGGGAGGAGGTGATCTCTACCCTTTGGCTGCCAAGACCGTAGCCCCTGGCCAGAGCATCTAGATTAGATGCATTGATTAGATGCATTAGAGCATCTACCTGATAGGCCAAGGTTGCAGTCAGGTCAGGGCACATTCAAGAATCAACCAATAAATACATAAAGAAGTGGAATGCATAAACAAATTGAGGGTTTTCTCCCTCCCTTTCTCTCTAAAATCAATTAAAAAAAAACTGCATAGATAATTCACCATATTGCTTTTGCTGGCAACAAAAGGAAGATAGTCCTAGAAGAGACTGTCTTCTATTCCTTTCACATCTGCCCCAATTTTGTGGCTACCCTGGTTTGGTAGTGGAATTGTATCCCTTTTACAGATAGTACCTCCTTGTTACAGGTATTTTGCTCCTGTGACCAGAGTATTGCTTCCTCTTTAAATACAGTGAAGAATTAAGCTGATGCTGATTCTGTCTCCTAAAGTGTTTCATTTTTAGGTCTGAGTCATTAAAAATGAATTTAATATTAATGCCCAACCCCATGCCAGAAACTGAGCACCTGATATTTAATTTTCTCTACAGAGAAAATTAAATTCTCCCCTTCTCCCCTTCTAATTCTCCCTTTCTCCCCTTCTAACTCTGAAGGGCACTTGCATCCTGTTTGCTGACCACCCAGCTTTACCCTTTGTGATACGTGCTTGGGTTTTGTGACTATGTTACGGCAGTTTGGAAGCAAGTTTCCTTCTGTGCCCCAAAAGATGTCCTAGGGTATCAGATCCGAGCAGCAGCTGCTATTAACAAACTTAAATGGTCTCTGGGAACTTTGAACTCATGGGAAATCTAGAAGAGAAGAGAAACCAGTCTCTTATTGGTGCTAGCAATAGCCAACCCAGATTAAATTTGATGTCTAATTTATAAAGTAATCTACATATACTTGCAGACTGCTAAATGAGTCCTTTGACTGAGTAAAGAATCCGTTTACTCTTCTGGGGTAAACTGCTGTGTTTGCGACATGACTGGACTCTATGGGCAGTCTAGTTACATTATTACATTGTAATTACATGCGTGTCCTGTGAGCTATAGACACGAACCAATTCACCTGCGCACAGGAGTCATAGTTGGAATAAATAAGAATCTATTTTATTTTAATATTTTCCCCATACAAAATGTGCAGAAAAGCATGTTTCATGGTTAGATAAAAACTGCTGTGCCTTCAGATAGATGTTTGATTTTTAAGTAGAGTTTAAATATACATTATCTGCAAAAAGTTACTTTTATGTTGAATTTTTCTGATAATCATTTAAAGTTATCCTAATTTATCATCTTGTTGTTTTATGAAAGATAAGAAAGGACACCTTGTCTCTTTCTTCTGTCAGATTCTGGAGCATTCTTAATGAGAGAGAAGCTATAAACCATGTTTTTACATGGCGCTCAATAAATACTCATTGACTTAGTTAATGAATTAGAATTAAAATAAAGAGCAAACCCTTATGAACTTTTCCAAAACGTGCTGTCTGTAATTAAGCCCAGAAAATGTGTAAGAACTGGCCACACTATTTCCATTTAATATGTGTCATAAAACTCCTCTCCCTCCCTCCATCTCTCATTCATCTAATCTATCATGTTAGTTCAGATGTAATCTGAACTTTCTGTTTCCCGTGCCAGGAAAGCAAGATGCTTCTCAGTGCCTTTCTACAATTGTGGAGGCTATCATTTCCTAGGACTCGGAAATATGTGGGGCTATTCAGTGGATGTCACGACCTGAGACGGAGGGACTTTACTGAGATTTAGAGCCTGCCATGCCAGGAAGCTGAACAGCCTTCAACACAGGGCCACTCAATGAAGATTTGTCTGACCCAAAATGCCAGTAATGCCGACACAAAAATGCCACTTTCCAGGACCTTCCAGATGATGAAGGAGACCATTATATATTTTTATATAATATACTTGAATTGCGCTTATGAAATAACAATACCTCTGGAGCACAAGATGCTAAATTAAAATAAGTATTAGTCAGACTAGCTTACCTCACAAACATTTTCTTGGCTCAAGTATGTTTTCATGATTCCCAAACTATGTTTTATGATTCTGTGTATGTTACAGAACTCTTAGAAAACAAGTATTTACCACAGAACAGGAGAAATAATATATGACTCTTATGTGAACATGTTTTCTCAATAAAAAGGCTTTACTTGTAGCCTACAGTATGTTAATAAAAGTCACACCTTTGGAGAGGGTATTCATGCCTCCTGCAAGGACTCCGGGATTTTCCAGAGACTCCTTTAAGACAAGTCACAACTTTCTAAGTTAGTAAGTCCTCGCTCTATCACATGCAGACTTCAGTAAATGTTGACATTAGTGGTACAGACACAACCCCCTAGAAACACAATCTGGGGCCCTCTTAAATTTTTATTACAGTGAAATCTTCACTAGTCCACTTGAAAATATTTAATGATAAAATCTCCTGTTTTAAATGCACCAAATTTTACATTAGTATTTGCTTTAGTGCATGTTTTATTTCTAACTTCAGAAAAGTGAATGAAAAGCAGTTTTTCCTTTAAACCTATTATTTAATTTGCATTTCTCTATGAAGATAAATGACTCACAAAGTCATCGCAGGGATTTGAGGCATGACTCGGGGCCTCCGAGTGGGCTCTCTCCTCCTCATCCTTGATGCAGGAAATCTCCTGGAGCTCCTTTACACTCTGCAGAGGTGAGCCCACAGCCTCCTGAAACCCAAAAACAAAGTCACACAAAGGGCAAGTTCTGAAGTCAGTACAAGTTCACATATCCCAGACAGACACTTCATCATCAGAGCTCTCCATTCCCACTGAGAGGTGTGAAGAAGAAAAAAAAAAAGAAAGGGAAAAAATTCATGAATACCCCGTATAGTCGGGTTACTTGTTACAATCTATTCTTCACTTTCCCCCATGTCTCATACTGTTCTGGATGGCACTCTCTTTTATTGAATTCCCTGCTTGGCTATTCTTCAGCATTCAATTCTTAGAGATCCCTCATTTTCAAAAAAATCACTCCTCTTTGATTTATGTCTTCAGTTTTCCTTAGTGCATGTAATGATCTTTTTAAGAGAAGATGCTCACATTTTTGTTGAAACAGTCAGTGGAAATATAAGACTTTCCTGTAAATGTTCCCAAGAGGCATTTTCTCCTTAAAATGTGTAACTCCTTAAAATGTGCCCTACTGTCCTCTGAGTAAAATGTGTACCAAGAGCAGGGTTCCCACTGTCCTCTGGCTGTTAAAGATAAGTATGGGTTTTCTTTTCACAGAAGGCAGTGCTTTAGGAAGAGATTAGTAAACCTAATTGTAAAATCAAGCTTTGCATCAGTTAATAAATAAGAAAAGAATGTGGCTTTTCGGTTACATAGCATAGAACCTTTTCACCAAATGATTGTGTGCCTGTCAATCCTCTTTGGCTGTGATAATTTATCTAAGTATGCAAAGATTGGATTCCAAAAACAGATATCAAACAGAAAAACTGGAAAATGGGATGGGAATCAATTATTAACTGGCCTACATGCAATTCTGCTCACCATCTACGTTGCATAGTTATGACAATTGTCGGGATGTTGTTTCTTCTATGAGATCCATTAGAACAAACTCCAGTCTGGTATGCCTAATGAATAGAAGTATACTGCACTCCAATTGCTTTGTTTAAGTCTGCTTCTCAACAAGGGCAGCAAAACCTTGTAGTGGACTGGAAAGTTGTGGGGTATTTTTGTCATTTACTATGGTTGTGTGGGAGCATTTGCATATTTTAATTTGCATCATTTTGTTAGAATTTATTTTCATTTATATTGGTTTTCTTTTATGTATGCCTACCTACCTAAGGTTGAATTATCTATTAATTTCTTTCAGAGCTGTAAAGGGGGCATTAAAAAGTGCTGGTTGTAAAACACACAGAGGTCCTCAGAACCATGATCACATGCCTTTTGGGGGGTCAGCTGCTGGGGAGCATACAGCTAAATCTGAGACCCAGACATGGGCTTTGTGGGTTTTTGAAAAGGCCTGTATGTTATGCACTTTTTACTTTAGAATTTCTAATTTTATTTTATGTCCCTCTTTGATTATCTTCTTTCTTTCAGTTCTACTCTTAAATCTGCGAGTATGTGTTTTGGGTACTGGGAAGAGATATCCTAGAATAGTCAGATGAAATAAACAAAGGAAATTTCTGCCTTGTCTGCAATTTGCATTACTGAGCTCATCTCCAGGAAAACATGCTGATGACCCATGCCTATCACATGACAGCAAACGCCTGACAGCCGGGTGATTGGGGCTGGGGAAGGGCTGAGCAGATAAGGGAACAAAGGACAAAATCTGAGTCTTTATATTGGCTTTCCTCACCAGCAGCTGGCAGTCCCTCACATTTGATGCAGTAGGCGTCATCATGTAATGAATGAACAGTCACATTTGCTCTTCGTGGTAATCATGGACTTCAGTACCTAATAGTAGAAACACTGAAGACAGCCGTGTTTCCCCTACCTGTATGTGTTGAAGACAGAACGACACGTTCTTCACACAGTGCCTCACGGTCTTTTCTAAAGATCTAAAGAGCTTTTCTTCTCTATTAAAGGTGTTGTCTTTCACCTAAAACATAGATGAAATTATGTATTTTTATGACTCAAGTGAATCTGATAGTTAAAGAAGAATATCTCAGATCGTATTGGCCCAGCACATCACCAACACTCTCCCTGTTAAGATGAAAGAAAACCTTTTACAATCAGGAGACTCCCCATGTGCCAGCACACGGCACGGCTGATGGGCAGCAAAAGCATGGGGCACAGCTCCCCTTGCTGTTCGGTTCTCACAGAGCTTCGCCTGTGTCCCAGGAGCGGTGGGACGTGAAACTTTTCTCTGCTGATTTCAAAGGCGTGTATGATGTATGTACCCTTAAGTTATGTTACATTTGTGGGCTTATAAAATAATGAGTAAAAGTAAAGTGGAAATTAAAATAAAAGTTTGATCTATTGACTGGAATTTCTAGTTTTGCTGCTGTGACTCATTCCAATTGACTCCACAGTGGTTATTTAGAAAATTTTCTCAGGTTCCAGGCAAAAGAAATGTGATCATTCTTTAGGAACTCCAATTTGAAAGATTATAATCTTAGCAAAATGAGCCCTCTGTTAAGAAAACTCCACAGTCCAGACAGTGATCACGTGTATTCAGTTATTTTTTTCTGTTATCTCACATGTTAAGCATTCAGAAAAATATGGTTCTTATGTGCTGTGGCAGTTTCTGGGCATACACGCTATGGCTCAATGGTGAGAAGGGTTTCTTGGTGATTGAAACAGCTGTGCCAAGGTCAGAAACAGGCCCCTGCAGGCAGAATCTGCGTGTACACACAAACGTTTCGTGAAGTATGGTGGGTTTTCTGCAGTTTGGTGCTGGGTGCTAACCGTAGCTGTCTTCGGCTCACACATTTGTTAGTTTAAGACAGTTGACCTTAGAGCTGACTGCATAGAAAATGGTGACATTTTTATTTTTAAACCCCTTAATATTGTTTATCTAACATTCTTGTTTAAATGGGCAGCATAGTTCTTCATAATCCACACAAAATTTGAACGCTTTGCTTGAGGATGTCGATGCTCTAACTCAATTTTACGTATATAACAATAGGCTAAGGTAGGTTTTTTTATCATGCAGTTTTCAAAAATTCATCACCAGCTATTTTGTTTAGTATGTCTTGGCTGGGACCCAGATGATTTCTAAAGTAAGAGACTCAAGGAACACACTATGAGAAATATAGCTCATTTCTACTTCTCTGGAGTCAAGCCATGCTGCTTCATTTTGCTAGAATATGCTGCTGTCCCTTTTCTGCCTTGAAAAATTCTGTTTATTTTTTAAGAACTTGCTCAACTGTCACCCCCTCTGTGAATCCTCCCTATCATTCCTCGTTTTCACTGTAGAAAATGGATGACTCCCTCCTACGTGCTTTGACAAAATTAGTTTGTTATTTAAGCTACTCTCTCCACTAGTGGATTGCAAGCATTTGCGATTAAGCATTTTAATCTTAATTATAATAACTAACATTGATTAAACACTATGTTCCAGACACTCTGCTAAATTCTGTCTTCTTTTTTCTCATTTGAATTCTGATACAACCCCATGGAATAGGTGCCTTGATGAATCCAATTTTGGAGATCAAGAAACAGGTGTCAGGAGGTAGCAGAGATTGTTAATGTTTCCCCTGTCATCCATTTGCTGGTGGAACCTGCACCTCTAGTTTAAGGTAGACACACAGTGGCCCTGCCAGTCACCACCCTTTCCAGGTTCCCCGGCAGCTGGCTCTGTCCTGGACACTGGGTTTCGGTAAGTAAGATGTAAGCAAAAGTGATGTATTCCATTTTTGAATCTTGGCCTGATAACACCATCCTTGGGACTTGAGTGAAGACCTGGCAGTAACCCAGCTTCAACCAGGAAGATGAAGACAGTATGTTTAGGAAACAGCAAAGCACAAAACTGGGGAGAGCTGGGTTTCTGAAGCATGGCGTGAGGAAGAGCCCATCTGGACTCACATCTCACGACTATGATAAGAGAGAGAGAAGTAAACGATGAGCTGTGTCAAGCTTATGCCCTGGAGTCTCTTGGTGACAGAAGCTTGCCCTTTCTTCTAACTAATACAGGAAGTTCAAGAAACTTGCCCCTGTTAATAGGCAGGACCAGGATTCAAGGCCAACTGGTCTGAATTTAGAACCTCTTTGTATTCCCAGTCTCTAGACAGCGTCTGGCACCTGAGAGTCCAATACATGTGTGATGAATTGAACAGAGTCTTCCTCTTGGGTAACAGTTTTATCCGAACTTCACCAAATATTTCCCTTGAGCTGCTGACAAGTGCAAAACTGACTGATTTGGGATTTATCTCTTCTACAGTCCAGCCAATGCAGCTGATTTTCTGATTACCAGTGAGATGCTTCATTGCTGACAGGGCATCCTCTGAAAAGATTAGGGGGGAAATCTAATTAATATCCCTCCAGACCATTTTAACTATAATTCACTTTCAGTCCACAGTTGAAAAATATCAGGAGCTGATGATAAATATGTTAAGGAATGTAACATCTTTCACAAAAGCCTGCCCAGAATTAAGATCAGTCTACTGTTTCACAGTAGAATTGTCTCAAATCAGAAGCAACATTTTAAAGAGTAGGGGAGAATTGTTTGCACACATTTCCACATGCCTCTGGAAGCCATGGTCTCTTCTCACATGAATTCCCAGTTCAGATTTATCACTGCTGCCTTTAGTTGAAACATCTTGATTTTCCTTTCCCTGACCTATGACCACACACTGTAAGTGTCCCAAACATCCCACATTGTAGCTCCACATTGAGGGGAGAGGCCTGGAGTTACCTCCTTTATGCAGTGGGCCCACTGAGTCCCTGGAAGACCAGAAAGAAGTAAGCAAAAGAATAATAAGAAGCATGTGTTCCAAGAAAGCCCATGTGGATATGGTGTGGGAAAGTCACTGTGGCCAGAGAGAAAACAGCAACAAGGCTCAGACAAAGTGTGTTACACTCATGACTCCTAGACAGGGGCATCACCACGTGTTGTGCAGGGCCCCAGAGGGGCCACTAGGTCTTGGTCAAGTGTCAAGACGGAGCAAGGACAAAGTCAAAGCCAGAGTCTTTATTGGGGCAGGGTGAGCAGTTCAGGGCTAACCAGTCTGAATAATTCTGGGTTTGGGGACAGCCGGTGGTCTCTGAGTGCTTGTTAGCTGACCCTGGCCTTTAGGGCAGAGGAACACTGGTGTGTGGATTCTGTGAGGAGGTGGTTGGAACTCTAGATTCTGGATCAGCTGGTTTGCACATGAAAGAAGTGATCCCAGCTGAGCCCGTGGCCATCTCTAAGAACAGGCTAGTCATGGGCTGAGCTGTCTCCTTAGTCAGCAGGCCTTTTAAAGATGTCAAAAAAACAATAATAAAACACAAAAAGTAAAAGATCTGATTCATACACCATGCATAAAGGAGTTTATATCCACGTGAGAGGTAAGGAGTCTGCACATTAAAAGGTAAATAATAATACAAGGCAATGATATAAAATAATAGCAGTGACAATGACAACAATGATGACAATGATGAAGATGATGATACTAGTATATATTTTGAGTGCTTACCCACCTGTGTTGGGTACATTCTTTATATGTATCACTGCATTTAATCCTCACAACCACGCCATGTGTAGGTCCTGGTATAGTTCCCCAGTTTACTGAAGATTATACTGAATTTAATTCATGTCCCCAAAGACAAATATTAAGTGACTGAGGTGAGATTCAAACCCAGATCTGGACAATTTCCAAGATTTTGTTCTTAATATCTTCCTGGAAATAGTGGCAAATATTAAAGTGCCACAGCTGGGATACACTCAGGAAGTTCGTTAGGCACCTAGAGGAGGAAGAGACCACTTCGAGCTCAGTGGCCAGAGAGCTGCAAAGACAATGGGAAAAGCAGAAAGGAGAACAGAGCAGCACAGAGTGAGGCAGATGTTGCCTCTAGTTCAGATTAAGAACCTCCATTGGAGAAGTTAACATAATAAAGGATGAAATAAGTACCACTGTATTCTGCCATGTACTTTTTTGCCCAAATTTTTGAGGGAAAAATAAGGATGTGCATTATACACAATGTAATGATCACATACCATTGGTGTAATAATTGGCATAATAATCCCACACATAATGTGCATTAACCATGTGTGTGCATTATACATGGTAAAATATAGTATATAGGATCTAAAGAACCTTCTTGACCACATTTCGTTAGAAGCCCACTGTATTACCACCAGGCCAGGAATTTCCTACCTTGTGATTCTTAAAGTATGTCCAACTGGTCGCACACTTCAGGGTTATTTAGCTTCAAAATCTTTGGTGTCTTCATAAAAATACAGACTTCTAGATTCTACCCTTGAACCAGATGGAGCCCCTGAATCTTCTAGCATGCTCCTCAGCTAATTATTATGCACATTAAAGTTTGAGAGCCTTTGCTAACCCACCTGTTATATATTAGGAGTTGGGGTGAATGTGGTTCAAGTTAGGATAAACATCTTATGCAAAATAATTGCCCAGTAATATAATGTATATCTGGGGGTGGGAAGGGGTAGATGTAGTGGAGAAGGGGTAGGAAAAAATCACAATAATGTGTTCACCTAAACACTTTTTACTGCAGGTGAAAGAAAGATAAGATGAACATTAAGGGAAACTTAAAGGAAAGGGAGATTTTTCCAAAGCAGGAATAAAAGGTGAAAAATTTATTCAATCTGATGTTTGCCAATGACACATTGGAAAAGGGGTTGATTTCCAAAATATATGAAGAACTCATCTGACTCAACACCAGGAAGACAAATAATCCAATTAAAAAATAGGGAAAGGACTAGAATAAACACTTCTCCAAGGAGGACATACAGATGTCCCATGGACACATGAAAAGATGCTCAGCATCACTAGCCATCAGAGAGATGCAAATTAAAGCCACAATGAGATAGCACCATACATTTGTTAGAATGGCCATCATAAACAAATCAACAAACAACAAGCCCTGGTGAGGATGTGGAAAGAAAAAGAACCCTAGTGCACTGTTGGTGGGAATGCAGACTGGTGCAGCCACTGTGGAAGACAGCATGGAACTTCCTCAAAAAACTAAAAGTGGAACTGCCTTTTGACCCAGTGATTCCACTGCTGGGATCATACCCTAAGAACCCCAAAACACCAATTCAAAAGAACTTATGCACCCCTACGTTCATAGCAGTGCTATTTACAATAGGCAAATGCTGGAAACAGCCTAACTGCCCACTGGTAGATGAATGGATCAAAAAACTGTGGTACATTTACACAATGGAATACTATGTAGCAAAAAGAGGACGGAATTTTTACTTTTTGCAATAGCATAGATGGAACTGGAGAGCATTATGCTAAGTGAGATAAGCCAGGTGGTGAGGGACAAATACCATATGATCTCACTTATAAGAGGAATGTAATGAATAAAATAAATTAACAAGCAAAATAGAACCAGACACATGGAAATAAAGAACAAATTGATAGTGATCAGAGGGGAGGGGAGAGGGGAATAACGGTGGAAAGAAGGGGAAGGGACTAATCGAAGAACATCTATGAATGACCCATGGACATGGACAACAGGGTGGGGACTGACTGTGGGAGTGGGGCGTTAGGTGGGGTGCAGGAGGGCAAAGGGGGAAAATCGGGACAACTGTACAGAATAACAATACATTTTTTAAAACTCTACACATTTACTAAAAACCATTGAATTGTTCTTATAAGGGTGTGTTTTACAGTATGTTAATTAAAACTCAATACAGCTGTTGAAAATGAAAACAAAGAAAAAGCAGAAGTAAAACAGGGATGAAAGGAGGGCATTGCTCTGGGTGAGATTGTGTGCGGGTCGGCAGTGAGTGTCAGGATTCCGGGGACATCCTTTCTTGAGTCCCTTCCTATGTCCATCTCTCTCTTTGCCTGAAGTACAACAGCTGAGATAGTGTCAAACCCATCTCACTTTATTTTCTTCAAAAGTGCGGGGAGAGAGAGAAACAGCATAAGAGCATTGGGCAATTACCTTGATTCTCAGTGTTCTAGAAACAGCTGTGTAATGGCAAGACAAAACCTAACAAAATATCGGTGTTCATGTTCCCCGGGAAAATTTATGTGGCCCAAAAGAAAATTACCTGTGATTCTCCTCTGGTCAGAATCTTTAGATAATTTGTCATTCTCTTTGATTTCTTGCTAATTGAATGAATATTTAGCTTAGACAATTTATCTTTAAACGTTTCATCCTCATCATTCTTCTTGTATTTTAGAACTGAAACAAAAGAATGCAATGATATATCTGGACATGTGCAGCATAGAAAGTGTGCTTCATCCAAAGTATACAGGATTAGCATTTACATTTAATGTAAAATGCGCATGATTTTGGCTCTCTGCAGCAAATGCAACATGCTCCAGCCCCACTGCCCAGTCCTGACTCCAGCCACCCACCCCAGCCTCCTTCAGACACTCTGCTGTCCAAGGCTGTGAGCTCCTCAAAGCCCAAGGTTCACTTATCTCCCATGATAAAGAAATCCCAGATACTAAATAAAACCTCTTCCTCTCTTCTTGGATATTTGCCATCTGCAGTCTCTAGAATGAAGCATTGGGACCTAACTCATGAAAGGACATCCAGCCTAAGGAGACTGCCAATCCTAGAGTGGCTTCCCATTAGCAAGGAGAGTTGGGGTAAACTGAGTCACCCTCTGAGCTTTACTTTTTTAACTTAAAAATAATTTTTACTTCTCATATTGTTCAAGTGTTAAATATTCCTAACTTTTTTTTGTAAGGGTCTGGAGAGATAAGCAATCTTATATACTGTCGATGAGGATTAAACTAACACAGTTTTTATACAGAACAATTTGGCAGAATCTTAAAAAAAATAAAATATTTGTAGTCTAGGACCAGGGTGTGCATGCACGGTAATCTGCATTCCATAAGCTTACAAAGTTTGGTTTGCTACAGCACTTTTTTTTCCTAACAGCAAAATATTGGAAACAATCTAAACATTTACCCTAGAAGAATAGTCTACTAAATTATGACTTACTCATAAATGAAATACTATGGAACCATTAAAAAGAAGGCCATATTAACTGAAAAAATGTTCATGATATATGATTGTTTGTTATTAAAACCCCAGCAAACTATAGTACATCATCCATGTTGCAGGAAGGAATGAAAGAAGAGTGAGAGAGAAGAGAAAAAAAGAGAAAGTCTGAGAACACTAGATAAAATCTCACTTGTGCAAACTAAAATCATGGGAGAAGTTTTTCTCTTTAAAACTGAAATATTTTAAGCAAACACAAAAGTAAAAAGAATAATATAACAGCTATTATCTATCTCCTAGCTTTGTCAAATCCTAATTTTGCCTTTTTTCCAATTTTTTTTTAATTTAAAAAGTTAAAACAGGTGAAGCTTCTCTGAACTCTATCTTCAATCTCTACGGGGAATTGTGATCCTAAATAATGGGCTTGCTGTCTTTGCATTTACTTTTATGCCTTTGTTGTATATATATGCAGTTGTACAATACATAGTATTATTTTTGAATGATGTAAATCTTTATAAAAATGGTACCAACTTATATATTTCTTAAGTCACTTGATACTTTACTCTTAAACAACTCAGCATTTTTTGATTTATCCAATTGATACATATACTTTAATTAATGTTTGTAATTTTATGTTCTCAAGGTATCACGGTGTATAAAATACAGTTTATTCATTATCTGAATAAATACGTAAGCCATTTTCTTTTCTTCCTTTCTTTCTCTTGCTATTATAAACAATGCTAGTTACCAATACACCTTTCTATGAGCATATAGGCAAACGTTTCTCAAATATCTAGAGATTGATTTTCCCAGTCTTTGTTGTGTGTTCACTACAATGACATATGTACATACATACAATGACACACATACAACACATGCATGTTCACTACATATTGTCAAATTGTTCTTTAAACTGGTGATTCCGATTTGCATTCTCACTGAGAGATTGAAACTCAGCACTAACATTATCTGTTAAAAATCTTTTTGCCAATCTGATAGGCTGGGAATAATATGTCATTGTGATTTTAATTTATATTTCCCTGATTATTAGTGAAGCTTAGCATTTAAAAACTTATTGGTCTTCTGGAGAATATTATGCTAAGTGAAATAAGCCAGTCAGAGAAAGACAAATACCATATGACCTCACCTGTACATGGAATCTAAAGAACAAAATAATTTAACAAAGTAGAAACAGAAACATAGATACATAGAACAGACTGACAGTTGTCAGAAGGGAGAGGGGTTGGATAGCTGGGTGAAAAAAAGGTGAAGGGATTAAGCAAAAGAATATAAATGTATATATAATCTATATAATCACACATAGAGACAGACAACGGTGTAGTGATGGCCAGAGGGAAAGGGGGTTGGGGGGAGTGGAAGATGGCAAAGGGGGATGGAAAGGGAAGGAAAGAGACTTTATTTTGGGTGAAGGGTACATGATGCTGTGTGCAGATGGTGTTTTCTTGATTTGAAACCTGCATGGTTTTGTTAATGAATGTCACCCCAATAAACTCAATAAAGAAAACCTTATTGGTCTTACTGTAAGCTGCTTATTTCTACTATTAACTTGTTGTATTAAAGTGTTTTTACTATTGATTTAACATCAATAGACAGTAATCAATAATGTGTCTATGGGCTGTCTTTGCATTTTGTTTATGGTACCTTTTCCTCCACTGCTTTCACTTTTTACCTTATACCCTTCTTTATAATTTGAAGTTATTAATATAAATACAATTTTTGAATTAAAAAAATAGAAAATAAAAATAATAAACATAAATGAGGTGGTTGGAGCAGTCAGTTCCAAAGCTCTGCCATTGCTTTAGTGTTGAGTTGAGAGTTCATGTTAGAAGTGCACAACTAATTAAAAATTAAGGGAATATTGCCCCCGAGGGCAGACCCACCATCTCTGCCAAGGCACAGTTCATCCTGATGACGGGAACCGTGTAACTGTGCCTTTGGTTTTGAAATCTACATTCTACTTCAAACACCAATTTTACATCTTAGCTAACAAAGAGTTAACAATAATTTGTTGATTTGAGAAAAAAAATATATACTTGCTCCCTTCAATGGAACAATTACTGCCCCCAAATCGCCATTCTTTGTGTGCCAGAACCAGGCGGGCTGAGGTGTTAGCTTGGGCCCCTCACCTGGGTCTGTGCCTTTCCCCACCACTTTTTGGCTCTCGCTTCCCACTGCTCCAGCTATCAGGTCTTGCCGTGTGTCCTCCTCACCACACGCAGTGCCAGGGACCGAGGACTGTGTGCTGTGGGTATCTTCAGCCCGCGGTATGTGCTCAGGCGTGCAGTGGTCACAGGGGTGAGTATAGACCTGTTTGATTTTTTTTAATGGTCATTTTTTTGTGCCTCATGATCTTCTGAACCCAGCGGGCAAGGCAAAGCCACACTCTCTTCCCCAGCTTCTAACTCGAGATATCAAATGATCGTGATCGCTCCAACTGCTCCAACTGCTCAGACATTCCGAGTCTCAGAAACAGAAAGAGAACAGGCCAGTTGTGGAGAGTACCCACCCAGTTCATTACATCTCTTCTTACCTAAATCTTTCCGCCGTTTAAGTTCATTGATGTTTACGTTAATGTCTTTGACTGCAGCGAAGGCATCCTCCAGTGCTCTGAAGTCCGGATGGGAGGGCGGGGTGGAGTTACGAAGTTCGCACAGTAGCAGGGGGTATTTCGTCACACGCTGGATGGGTTTGATCATCAAGGAGCCCATGTTGGTCAAGTTTGGTTTGCCTCTGCAATGGAGAGAAACACTGTCAGTTCCACAGACATTTGTCTCAGTATCTCCTTTCAAGTTCTGTGATTTTTTTTATTACTCCTGAACCTTTCTCTTCCTCACCCCATCCATTTGGCTATGTACAATTTCTAAATGAAAGCAAGAGCTGTGATTAACAAAGAAACAAGGCTGAAAAATCCTACTACTAAAGAAAACCTACAAAAAACAAGTGAGTGTATCTGTCCACAAAGAGGACTCAAAGCATGATTTCCATCCATGTTCCATGTAAAGATTTGTTTTTTTTTTTTTAAATAACAGGCTTTATAATAATAGTGGGAAACAAACAATTTCAGAATGCATTTTCCAATGACAACCAAGAAAAATGCTTTTTACTGATTGTGTTTTTGTGATCATTAGTGAGGAAAGGAAACTCGTTATTCAAAAATTTAAACAAATGACTTGCCAAGTATAGTCAAAAGAGAGCATTGTCTTCTCTCTTCCACCAAATTGAGAAGTAGCATTTATATTGTTTCAGAGGTTCTATCAGTCCCAAAAGAGAATTATAATAAATGCAATTGTTCTCTAAATACCATTACTATCCCTAATTATTGGTATCATGTGATGGCTTTCTGTGACTTTTTGTGTGGAATTGTTTTTAGCTAGCAAATCTTTAAAGAGCCCCACAAAGGTGAACTTCAAGCTCGGTCATGTCATTGTCCAAGCCACTGTCACTCATTTTTCAGCCAGAATGCAGTAGTTTCTAAAAGTCTCTTTATGCAAAGAGACAAGTGAAGAGACATTGCAAATGAAACATGGATGCAAATCATACTTTGAGTTCCTTCTGGCAGATAGACAGACATATTTATTTGTTTTCCTTTAGGTTTTTATTTAGTAGCTAGAGAATACAGGAACTTTTCGTGCCCCAACAGAAGGATTTTTCATTCTTCAATTATTATTCTTAAGTACTCACATGAATAGACAACAGACCACATAATTGGAAAAATGAAATGAATCTAAAAAAAACTGAACAAAATTAGAAAAGCTGCCTCAATAGATAAGATCTGAAGGCAACTCAGAGACCATCGAATTGAATTCTTCATTTAAAAAATGAGAAACTAAGAAACGTCCCCGTGCATACGAGCGTACGGGCACAACACACACACACGAGCCATTCTCTGTCACATCTTCCTGTTTTATTTTCACTACAGCACATACCACTATCTGAACTCGTCTTCTCTGTTTACCAGTTTGTGCTCAGTTTCTCTGTCACCACTATTTCTCCAGCATGACATCTAGTATTCTCTCAATGAATACTTGTAGACTGAAGTGATAGGTTTCTCAGATATATAATGTGTTTTTATTTTACACTGAACTTATCTACCCCAACCCCCCCATTTCCGATGGTCTCAATAACTGAGGAATTTTGTTCAGGTGCTCAGCAAATGCTGACACCATAATAGAAATAAAAACTGAATAAGACCAAAATGTAGCATTTTTAAAAGAAAAAAACAAAATAAAAAAGGTTTTCAAGGGTATAAAGTGTTGTTTTATATGATGTATCTTGTACTTTCTACCTATTTGCACCAAATCTACTAAGGAAGGGGAAAGGGAGGTGGGACACAGGGGGGCGAAGAAGGAATCAGGGAGAGAGGCAGAGAGAGATGTTATTGGTTTCCAAGAGGACTGGATGAAGCAGATAGAAAAACTGTAAATATTATGAATACTGAGAAAATAACAAGTAAATCAAATGATTCAATCAAATAAAACTAAATTTTAATATGATAGTTTTCCAGTGTGGCCCATTGTTTTGTGTGTGTGTGTGTGTGTGTGTGTGTGTGTGTATTTTATTTAAAGAAAATCCCTAAATATATTAAATAATATCCTTGATCTTTGAGCTGCCCTCCTTTCTTCCTTATTAAGATCTGTCAAAAACCATACTAGGCCCTTTAGGTGGCGTCAAAGTTCTCTTTTCTCCGTGTTATGTTTCAAATGACAATAATAACTATGATAAATGATTACTGTTTGTTTTAAAAGTATCTCAAATGCAAATATTAAAAAGGTTCTCTCAATAGGAAGAAATCTCCCAGACACCGTTGTCTTCAGACATGCACTTTGGACAGTTGCCCAAATGATGAGTGATGTGCCGATGCCTGCATCATACAGACAAGCAATATGCAGAAAAATAGAGGATGTGGTACAATGACACCCCAGGCATCCAGTGCCAAATCTCACCCATCTAATCTCCTAACAGAATTCAGTTCCAATAGCTTTGAGGCAGATGTGTCCTATGGGTGATACAACCCAGCTCAGCCAAGCAAGCCGATCACCACATGCCTCCCCCCAGAAAGTAACCAAATGTATAATGATTCCCTATACATATGGGACCGAAAACTAAGGTGGTTATTAATTTGTAATTCTGTTTCATCATCATTGTCCTATTGTAAATACTTTGGCAAGTATTTAGTACCATAAGTAGCTGAACTAATCTCATTACGAATCATTATTGGGACTTTACAAAGTCAAGTAAACACAGCTGGCTTTGTTTTAGCAGCATGCAGTTTGGCTATAAAGAGACTTCACATCAAATACAAGAAAACAGTTTCACAATGAAAATAAAAATGATATTTAAGCAGTGTAAAAACGATGTGGAAAGCACATGAAATCAGATATTCAACACTGAGGCACATCTATATTTCTTAATTAGAGGTAGAAAATGAGGGAAAGAAAAAATAATCATGGATTATTGATCATGTTACTTTGAATTTCCTCTATTTTATGACCATAAGTATTCTAAATTTAATAATTTAATTTACAGTAGCCACAAACCAACTGTACAACATTGATTTTTCAATGTAATCCCCCTTTAAAACTGTGTGTTGCTACAGATAATGATCAAATAACTATTGCCATAAATTAAAAGTAGTTTTGAAAATAAATACAGAACTATCAATAAACTTTAGAAGATGTAAAGGAGATGAATGAATAATTGATGTAGTAAACCAGAGAGAATCAATAATATGGAGAGGAAATAATTTAATAATCCTTCCAAAACTTCATTAAAAGTCCACAACCAAGAGTCCGTGATAGTGGAGAGGGAGGAAGATGGGGATTACAATAAGAAGGGACCAGTTGAAAACCTGTTTAATAAACAACCTAATTCTTACGGTACTGTACAAATAAAAGGCATCATCTGGGAGACTAAGAAAGACCCTTTTGGAAATTAAAGGATGATAGCAGAAATAAAAACTCACAAGTGTTGGAGAAAATATTCAGGGAAAATGTTCAGGAACTTTCTAGAGAAAAGAGCAAAAATACATAGGGATTGAAAATAAAAATACAGAAAATTAGAGGACTGTTCTGAGAAGGCCAACACTGAAGTAAACAGAGTCCCAAAAAGAAACAACAGAGAGCAGGTGGGGAGGAGATCATCCGTAAAGTAACTGGAGAAAAGGACCCCAGTTAGCAGGATGGAAGAACTCACTAAGTATCCACAGCAATGGATGAAATGGAATTACATCTTGGAATTCAAGACAATTGAGACTTCAGGGGACAAAGAGAAGATCCCACAATCCTCCGGAGAAACGTATAAACAAACAGGTACAACCAAATGATTAGGTATTGGAAAAAGCTTCAGATTTTTTATAGCAACACTGAAAACTAGAAAACAATGACAAATCACCATCAAAATCTGAAGATGAATGATTTTCAATTTAGAATTCAATAGTTCAGAATTCAAACTCGAAATTAAGTGTGAGGGTAAAATAAAGGCATTTTGATTGTAAAAGTTCTTAAAATTTTACTTCCCATGCATTCTTTGATGAATAGAAGGAACTACTGAAGGACACAGTCACCAAAAACAGGAAATGGGCAGAGAATCTCCACAATGATGGGAGGGGGTTCCTGAAGGACAGTTGTCTCCAGTGTCTCCAGTCCAAACTCAACAGGTTGGAAGGCTCTGGGAGAAACTTTTTAAAAGATTTTATTTATTTGTTCATTTAGACAGAGGGGAAGGGAGGGAAAAATAGAGGGAGAGAAACATCAATGTGTGGTTGCCTCTCACGTGCCCCGCACTGGGGAACCTGGCCTGCAACCCAGGATGTGCCCTGACTAGGAATCAAACTGGAGACCCTTTGGTTCGAAGGCCCGCAGTCAATCCACTGAGCCACACCAGCCAGGGCTGGGAGAAACTTTTTTAGGGAGATGAAATTTATAGTATATGTAGTGCATCTGGCTGTCTTGAAATATGATTGGCTGTGAGTTTGACCTTAATGATTAACACAAAGAAAATGAAAAAAAAAAAAAGATAATAGCTTCCAGAAAAACAAGCAATCCTTTATTCTAATATTTAGGTCTAAAAAGAAATTTACTCGGAATACACAGACATAATAATTCAGACACTGATTATTGTTCTAATCCAAATTATAGTGTAACATGAGGAGAATAGAGAGCTAGGAAGAATGTGCAAGTATGTGTGTGGGGGCAGTGAAGATGGGGTAGGAAAAAGAGATAAATTATTGTCTTCTTCATGGAGGAGTCACCACAAAATACCTGAAAAGGTAAAATTAAACACATTTTTAGAGTCAGGAAGATAAATTCCAAAATAGTCAAGTAAAAGACATGAAAACGAAAGTGCTTGTGTTCTCATGAGGGACATTTAGAGGCAGATAGCAGAGAAGAGCATTACTATTTTTCTTAAATCCTGCAGAACAGTTGGGCTTTTAAAACTTTGGTATGTATAATCTTAACAAAAGAGAAACTTTTTAAAGAAGGAAATGTGCAAGAATATCCAAGAAATTCTGAGAAGAGTACTAAACTGAGATTAGTTAGACCTAATATTAAAATGTAAAGCTGCAAAAACAAAAACAGTACAATATGGGCATATATGTGAACAAATGATGAACAGAAAATGGAAAATCAAGAAATATATATAGGTATGTATGGAAAATAAGTGTATGGTAAATATGACATTTCTAGTCAGTGGAAAAAATTAACTATTCAAAATCGAGTATTTTAATAATTAGTGTGCCATACAGGAAAAACAATACAAATAAATTCTTTGGACCAAAGTAATTTTTAGATAGACCAAAGATTTAAATATTAAAAATAAATATACAAGAACTTGAAGAAATCATAGGATTATTTTAAAAACAATCTTGGAGTTTCTGAGAAAAAAAATTCAAAAGCCACAGTAGAAAACATGATAAATCTATTTTAAAATTTACTCTATAAAACTGTACTGATAAAAATAAAAACAGAATAAGCCATAAACTATGTTAAAAGTCAAATAATGAGCTAAAAAAGTATTTATTGCACATAAAACAGAACAGGCTTAATACACTTGCTAATTCAAGAGGCATTATTGATCTATTAGAAAAAGATGAACATCAATAAAAGTGATCAATAAAAAATAATTCATTAGAAGTGAAATGCGAACACTTAAGCACACATGAAAAATGCTCAAGATCATTATTCTTTAAAATTCAAACAATATATTACTACTTTAGCCTACAACAGTGCCATGTGTTGCAAAGATGCAAATATTAATTGTGTCTACTGTTGGCAAGTAGCAGATAAAGAGGCCACTCATATATGGATAGTAAGAATTTAAATTAGTTCAACTTTTCTGAAATTTTCTGGTAATAAGTATGAGATGCCCTTTGGTCTAGTAATCCCACTTTTAGAAATTCATCCTAAGAAAATAATCAAATTATTATACAGAGATCATGTATAAGAATGAACACACAGCATCAACCTCTACAAGACAGAAAGACACAATTCAGGTATCTACAAGGGTTTGGTAACCTATGTGATGGTGGGGTGTGCATCAGATAGAACATTATGCAGCCATAGAACAACAGGGATGTGTGTTTCCTATACAGAAAGATGTCTGGGATGCACTGGTGAATGAGGTGGCATGCTGATGTAGAAGAAGGACATATAAAAGAAGAACAAAAAGAAAGAAAAAGAATACATATATAGTAGTCCTATTTTAGTTAACATGTATATGTAGAGAAAAAAATCACAGTAAAGTCAGAAACTTCACACTGTAACAATGTTACAGTAGTTAACTCTAGAATGTCAGTACTCATTGTCTTTATTGTCCTCATTTTAATTTTCTATGTATTGCACTGTTTCTTCAATAATTTTAAAAATATAAATCTCAAAAGAGAGAGAGAGGAAATAACTTACAAATATTTTGCAATAAATAGAAATCCAGAGATCCAAAGTTACAATAGCTGGTCAGACAGAGAATACATACAGTAAAGTTTAAAAAGCATAAAAACCCAACACTGCATTTCTAGAGATAGTTAAATTTAGAATAGGCATGTTTTTGTTGCTTTAGACTATGGGATTGTATCAGATGATTGTTGGGGGGCAGCGACTTTTTGTGGGAGATTCTGTGATTCTTGTCACTAATATTGTCTTTGAGGTTTGCATAAGATTATAATTCAAAGTAATCATTTTAGAAGTTATAAATATCTTTTTTCCTCTATATTTAAAAATGTACTTAAAAGATTAAAAAAGAGAAAACTTTCAGTTTTCATACGGAAGGCATTGTTTCTAAACCATTAAAACCCCCTCCTAAATGCACCGTTGGCTGCAACCAGGCCTTAGTGGCTAAGGATCCGAACAATTACACGGCACTTGACACTGCCTTTTACCCTTTCACGCTGCAGCCTGTGTGCCTCATGACCCCAGTGAGGGAAACAGGAAGGAAGATAGCTCCTGGCGGACTGGGCTTTGATGTTCATCCAGCCTCACGCTGTGAATACTCTTCCTCTTTTTCAGTCCTCGATGTACAGAATAGGCTAGAGATGACATACACAGCTTGCTAACTCCCACACCGCAGGACTACTGCAGAAAAACTAGTGCAATTTTTTCAAGCAAGTATTTCAATAAAATGTACTGTTTGTTGTAGGTATTTTGTATGGAGCAGCATGTGCATGTGAACTGTATGACAGAGAAAGAATTTTCTCTCTATCCTCCTCTGAATATCTCCCTTTTCCCTCTCTCTCTACCCCCTGCCTCTCTCTCATAAAGACCTAAGTTTTAGGAAAAGGAACCTAAGCAGAATTTGTAGTATATGAAGTTCCTCTTTAGTCATCCAGCTATGCCACTCTCCAGTCCTAGGCACAATGATGCCAGGGACACAGGCTTTTACAATGAGATGGCAGTCCCTACCCCCACCCATCCTTATCAACTACCAGTGAAGATAAGACCTGCAGGCCTTGGTGTGTGGAAGCCCCAGAAGGCCCTATTCTATTTCATACATCTTCAAATTCAGGTGATCCCTAATCTGGGAACTCATAGATCAAACCTACACATGTCTGTTTATACTGTAGGATTTTTGTCCTTTTGACTGAAAAGACTTGTAAAGTGAGAGAACTGGGTGCTTGTTTGGTACATCAAAACTAACTTCTCATCCTGGCTCAGACCACAGGTGTCCTGGATGATGCCTGACTCTTCCACTCCACTTCTGGAGTTCGGTCTTTCCTCACGGTTGTTCTGCACCAAAGCATGCATGACAGGTACTTACAGGTTAAATTAATGTAATTTTTAATTTGTAAATTTTGTATTCCTTGATATAAAGTTTCCAGAGTGGGGCACACACACACACACAAGCAAACACACACACAGACTGGGAGCTCAAGACTTAGGTAGTTGCTGACCATGATAAACCAGGCACATGCTTTTTCAAGCCCTATAAATTTGAGTTTGTGTGTACCTCAATATCATCCATTCAGTATCAGTCAGACTAAGCATTCTTTTCTTACATAAAAATGGGTATCTTCCAAAGTGTGTGTATGTGTGTGTTTTTATAAGATAATTAATATAGTCTTAGTGACTGACTCTTTCATCTTACTATTTCATTTTCATGTTATATATGTGATGTGATTTTTTTCTTTGTAAATCACACAGAAGTCCAAATGAGAAGAAACAGTATTTTACTATGATGCATAAGGAGTCTTTTCTTTTGTGCATTCATATACGGCACCTTCAAAAAACATTATGGTATTAATATGAGATTTTTTTAAGACTAATGTTCTTAGGAAACTGTTTTGGACACATAAAGATTCTTAAATGTATGTGTGATGAGAAGTTCCTGAGAGTTCTTGGCACCAGCAAACATGTGATTTAAGTAAATTATATTCCAGGATTCTTCTAAAAGTTTAGTAAAGTACATGTAATAAGAATTTAATATATATGATTATCTCAGACAAATTGGAAATAAGTGCATCAATAATGTCTATTGCAATGCCTTCAAAATCTTGATTTATGTATTAAAGCAATAACATAATTGTAAAAACCAAAAATTCTAATTTGTACAGAAATATTAAACAGCTCTTCTTCATGATTTTTACATTTGATTTTTATTATTAAAATAAAAGTACTTACTCTTGAATGTATATTTTCCTGTAAGAGAGGGGGGGAAAGTAAATTCATGTAAATCCACATATTTGAGGTAATATGCAAGCATTATACAAATTTTTAAATGTTACTGCATTAAAATAGTTATAAATCATTTTCATGAATATTTTATAGAATTGGTCTCATTACTTTATAATCATATCCTTAAAATTTTATCTTAGTATATATTCACCAGTTTTGTTTTATACCATAAATTATAAGATTAAAAACTGTTGACTCAGATTATAGTTAGTAAATTTCCATAAGTTGAAAAAGGATTTAAAGGTCAACTTTTGTATATATTTCTAAAAATATTCTATTGAACATAATAGTAGGAGAAACTGGGATGACAAGACTACAAAGAAAAGTATGACTGACTTGCAGAAAAGAACTATGCTCTGTACTATTTTTGTATATAGTGTGATACAGATTATAAACAATGAGAGAATTCCACAGGAACTTTCACAAGGTGTTGCCGGCTTTTGTGCCTTTCCTTTGCTCAAGTAAATCTGAAATCCTTCCAAGGCAGTGTGCTCCACCTCTCCTTTCAGCTCCTCTCTACCCCCTGTCCTGTGCATGCCCTTCTCTCCCGTCTGTGGCACCACACAGGCCTCCTGGCTCTCTGCACAGCCCCCAGACAGGCTCCTGCTTGGAGGTCTTGGCACACGCAGCCCCACCTGATTGCTCTTCCTCCAGATAAAGCTCACTCTTTATCTCCTTTTGTCCTTTGCTCAAATGTCCCTTCCCTGCGAAGCCTTCCCTAACCAACCTTTAAAAAAATTGTACCCTGCTTCCCACTGTACTCTTTATCCTCACTCCCTGCTTTATTTCTCTTCATGATGCTTTGTCACTTTTTAATATGCTCTAGACTTCTTCAGTCTATTGTCTGTTTCCTCACTCCCCGATCCCCATAAGGGCATGGATTTATGTCTACTTTGTTCTCTGCTGTAGCCCCAGTATCTGGAAAAGTGACTGACACATGGCAGGAGCCTAAAACATACTTGTCAAATTAATTAATTAACAATAAAAAAGTATGACTCATTCAAGTTGAATTTCAGGGATAAGGGTAATGGAGTTTTTCTCTAAAAGTCTCATGCGGTTATAGAGAAGTAAAGTAATAACTGGAGTCAGTAAGTGAGCACCTTCATCTCCAGTTTCCAGTCTTTGGAATGCAGTAAATGTTTCAATATAGAAAGAAATTAACCATATTCCACAATAGATGGTATTTTCATATTCAATGATTGTAAAAAATTCAGTGATAAATTTCTATGCTGAATTTTAATTAACCTAAAATAACTCTTACTTCAGTGAAAGAAATTGCACCACCGTTACCCCCTTGCCCAATATTTCCTTCCATTCATCTCCTTTAGGTTCACATTCTTTCCCCAATTTCTATTCCCTTCTAATGAGGAATTTTATGTTTCCAGTATGCGCGGTGGATCATACATCAGAAAATTTGGGGGAGAAGTTGACTAAAAATAAAAATGCAATTTTCTATGGAAACAAACAAATGAACAATGTGATCATTTCAGAACCAAAACACATACTTTGAGTTAAAAGAAGAGATTGTTCTTTTTACTCCTAGAAAAGCCACGGACATTTTTTCCTTCTATTTCATTTATTTCAAATAAAATAAAACCTAAATATTATAATAGAAGTTAAAGGCTGTGTTTAATATAAGTATAACATTTTCAAAAGGGACCTGAGAGATCTGCAACAAGTTTTCCCTGTTGGCATGGTGAAATAGCGGCAGTGTGTTATAGCAGCTCTTCTTTATTTGCGTATTATTATTTTTTTAAATCTCTCTTTTAGGATAAAAGCTTTCCAGAAGTTACCCTCAACCAAGGACAATTCAGGAGGAAGTTAAATTGTGTTCATTTACCCTGTCATGGGATAAACTAACTCAATATGTCTGCAGCTACATCTCCTATATTTGTGGGCTCATTATAATATGACTAACAATTTTAAAAAAGTTTTTATGTGGCTATTCTTTAAGGATTACAGTGTTCGTTCAAACATGATGCCACATAACAAAGAACTGAAAGAATTTCCAGAAGTGATTTTTTTTTTATGTGGGGCAGTCAATTACAATAATATTAAGAAGTACAAAATGTGGTAAACAAATTGAAATCTATTCTTTGAGAGTTTGTGTTGGGTGAACTTTTAGCTTCCTCCATGAATGGAGAAGCCTTGGCAGAAATATGAGCAGCCAAAGTGCCCAGATGACTGTAAGTCAGGAGTTTTCCTTCTATGGATGATGGGCTTAGTTGGGAAGAAAAATGTAGATAAATTTATAACTAGACATGAAGCTAGAAATGTGTCTTCCAGCTACAACAAAATTTGGAAAAGTCCCTTCATTCTTTTTCTATTACAAAAATAAACAGATCTCTAGGGCCTCTGAAAAGCAGAAGGGATTTGGCAGTATTTATAACTAGAAAAAAAAAACAGAAAAAGGAGGCAGCAGACAGGCCATTCTAATTATAGCTGCACTGGCATTGATAGCTATTCTATTTTTCACTTTTCTCATACAGATGAGAAACCTTAAATAACCCCAAAGAGGCTGATCTTTAGCAAATAAATTCCATAAATTTAGAGACTGCATTAATACAGTATTTCCTGTAATCGTAGGGGTCACTGGTGCAACGTGTAAACACCCCTTGTTGAATAAGTAAAAACTTGCAGATTTCCAATTTGTACGCCACAGAGGCAGATGCAGTACTGTGCTTCTATATAGTTTTAATCTTTTCATTTTTAAGGCCTCCATGCCCTGAAACTACTGCATAGATTGTATCTATAGCCATGGGGCGGGGGACCCATGCACTTCAGGGAAAACAGTGAGAGAGAACTGTAGACAATTCTCTTAAAGTAGTTTTTGAGTGTGTACCCACAGTCACCTGAGGGTGCTTTTTCATGTGCCAATTCCTGAATTGAACCCTCAGCCATACTTTTTTTTTTCTTGTCTGGAGCAGAGTTTACGAATCTGCACTTTTAATATGCATCTCTGGTTGATTTGATGCAGGGGAACACGCACACACCTAGAAACACTGCCCTAACGTTTTAAAGGGATTCAAAATCATTTTCTGGTTACAAATGTTATTTTCTCTCTTGACAGATACTGGGCTTCAAAGAGTAGTCAAAGGTTATGAGTTTAGGTCTATTATAGAACCAAACAATCTCTCTACCATCTTCTTGGAAATTAGTCCATAACCTTACCGTGATAGCTTCTGGTGTGTTATTTAAATTAACTCTGGCAGTGTTATTAAACTTTCTGGATGGTTTAGTTTATCTACCCAATTAGAAGATGTGCCCCTAAGAGGCAAGAACTCAAATATATTTGTGAGTTCTCACACACACATATATTTGTTAAATGTTTTCAACATTATCTAGCAATCTTAATAAATATTTACTTATTAAGCCATCAGTGAACTTACTTAATTTTGGTTTAAATGCAACCAAAGGTGCTTTAAAGTCCTCTTTAACTTCAGAAGCATGAAGTCAGTCATTTCTCTCGCAGACATTGCTTCAGACCCACTTCCTCTAATGTCTCCTGCGCGGTAGAGAGTGGGGGCCCCTCCTAATGTTCACTAGCACTTGGCAATTGCGCACCTGGCTCTGTTATTTAGCCACAAGGAAAAGGCAGAGCCACAGTAATAGCTTTGACTGATGACTTGGTGAGGGAAACCAAGCCCTTGGGCGTTCCAGACTCTCTCTGACCTATAAACCTGTTTGAAAACCTGTTTCTGAGAATTTAAAGCTTAGCTCAATTGAGGTCAGTAGTATAGTAATGTCAATAATTCTACTGCTCTCAGCTTTCAGGCAGACCAGTACGATTCATCCTTAACTTTATGTTCATGAAAAGGCAACTTTTAGGAAAATAACTCTAACTTAAACTATTTTATTCTGATTTTCTTTTCCTTAAAAAACTATTCTGCCAATGTTACTTCCTTTGGATTTTGTGCTTTCTAAACTACAGCAACTTCCAGTGCCTGAAATTGTTCCCTAAAATCAGACTGGTGCTGAATACACACGATTTGGGATGTCACCAGGGCAATAACTGGAGGCTTTCAGAAAAAGATCAAATAAACCATTGGGTGTGAAAACAATTTTCAGTAATTTGGACTTCATAAAGTTGAAAATTGCCTCTGTTTTTAGTTGCTTTTTAAAGGTTATGATATGGAGCGCTACTTGAATATGTTGGCAGGGTCAATTTCTTTCTCTTAGGAGCCAAGTTTTAATGAATAATAAACTAATGTTCATCCCCTCTGAAGAGACAGCTCCACTTCCTGTTAGCTGTTAACGGCACATGCCCAAGTACTGAACTATGTCCTCTTCCCATGCGGAATGCCATTCCTGGGGCTGGAGTTGGACTGATGATCCAGGTGTTAGATGTTCCCTTACTACAGGATTTTTCACTTTCATTCTGAGTCCAGAGTTCCTATGGATCAGGTCTAAGATTTATTTATTTTTGTATTTTCAGCACCCAGAATGGTGCTTGCTACAGCATAAGCACTAAATAAATTTTTGTGAGTTAGAAACTTAAATTATGTATTTTTCCACAGCATGGGCATGAAAAATGGTTAAAGAAGTGTAATAACTTAATGACCAGTAGAGGGCAATAAAGTTAGTTTTTAACATTTCTTCTGGCCCAGTTTAAACCCACTTTCAGTCCCAGTTCTCTCCTGGAAAGACTTTCTCCGGAGTAGTCTCACTTAGTCTCCTGCTTCACTTTGATTCAGCCACCAGCCTCTTATATTCCATCAGGACCCCCATATTGGCCTCTACTCTACTGTATACCAGGGGGATATACCAGAGGGTCCAACAGGTTGGTGTGCATTGATTTATACATCACAGCTCTCTCTGTTTGGTTAATTCTTGGCCTAATCAAAACCATTTGACAATAGGTAATCCTGAGAAATGAAAGACCACAACAGAACCACTGGGTAAGATGTGGACTAGGGCAAACATTTTGGCTTTAAGCTTTGTGTGGTAGAAAATGATATATACAGTGAGATACCAATTCCATTTAAACGAATCGCCCCAAACACATGTCCACATATATGCATATAGAGAAGATCAAAATGAAATGCAAACTATGGTTATTAATACATGGTTTAGTGAGAAATTAATACATGGAATATTAAGGGCTTTTATCTTATTCATGTTTTCATACATTTTCCAGATTTTTATAGTGCATAGAGATTTCTTCCAGATAAAAAATGTATATATTATGTAGCACCACCCACAGACAATTCAGGAAGGCATGACTAATATTCCTGAAACAGACTCCAGCAGGGTCTGGCCCGTGTTCACCACCCTCCCCTCTGGGGGGAGGTGGGGGCAACTCAGAGAGTCACGGACAGCGGACAGCACACTGACTCATTACTCCTTGTGCCCCGGGGCTCTCGGGGCCATGCAGTGTCTCCCCTCTTCCTTGATCTATGTGGAGCAGGCAAGCAACAGCAGCTTTAAGGAGGGACTTTTCTTCTACATTTCACTTTTTGAAATTGCATTTTTCTGTTTCTACAGAGCCCTGTATTTTCCCCATGTTATTTTTAGTTATCCTCGCAGGAGGGAAAAAAAGTCAATCAGGGTTTCTGGCGCATCAGCTTTTCATAAAGGGAACTCGAAGTAGAGCTTTCCGCCAGGCTCATAAAACCTAGGATTTACGTGAGACCTTTCATCTACATCCAGTTAAAATGTCCCCTGCCAGGCAACTGTGAACACAGAGAAATCATCCTTTGAAAGGCCTTACTTTAAGGACTGGATGCAGAGGCTCAAATGTTGCTTCAGCTCCTCCTCCTTTTCATAGGACTCCAGTACACTGTGCGCTTTGTCGTGGTGATAGCAGTAGGTTTTATAAATATCTTCCAGTGGCCCTTTAATCTGCAAGAATACTTCTCCTGATAAATGTAAAACAAAGGCAAAATCACATCAAGTCAGACCCAACTGGGCCTTCACACATTTATTATTCAACAATGTTGACTAGCTTAGTTAGAAGTCGGATGGGTCCCACTTTATCCCTGGGGTTATTCAGAAGGGGTGGAAGATATTAAGTAACCTTCCCCCTCTCTCCCCTCTGTTTCCTTCCTCTTTATTTCTCTCCCTCCTGTATCCCCCCTCCCTCCTTTTCTTTTATAAAACAAAGGATAAAGAGCTTAAGGGATATAGGCAGCAAATGAAAGCTGGGTTTCTCAGAAGTGACTTTGCACTTGGCTGCAAAGTCACTTCTGCACTTGGTGTGCAGGAGCCTGGCTGAGGGCAGCATTTTAGAATGAGTCCCTCTGGGTTTGGATCAGGCTGTGCTAGACTTGGACAGGTTATGACTTGGACAATTTATTTATACTCTCTGAACCTATTTCCTCACCTATAAAATGGGGACAATAATAGATCCATCTTCATAGGGTCATTAAAACTAAAGAGATAGTGTGTGTGAAGTTCAGAGTATAGTATGTACATAGGGAATGCTCAAAATGAAACAGTTATTGCTAATTTATTAAAATATGGGAAGTCAGATTTGAGGCCCTAGGTAAATTATTTTTTCATTGACATTTCCTGAGGTTATCTGAAAGACAAGCAATAGAGTTTAAAGAAATAAAGTATTTCCTTCTATGTGATAATAAAAGAATTGGACATTATTTCTGTTAAAGTAATGGATATAACAATAACATTATTTGGATCATACTATTAACAAGGGTTCTCAGGGTGTCTAAACTTTTGGCATCGCTGGGCCACATTGGAAGACAAAAAGTTGTTCCGGGCCACACATTAAATACACAAACAGTAACAAAAGCTGATGAGCATAAAAAGATTTTAAGTAAATTTAAGATCTTGTGTTAGGCTGCATTCATAGCCATCCTGAGTGACATGGAGCCTGCGGGCCGTGGGTTGGACTCCCCTGGATGACTGTCTTTTCATAAAACAACTTGAGTTAATTGTGTCTAAGCATTTAAGCAATTAATTTGATAGGATGACAAAACTGAGTCTATGACTGATGGCTCACGAAGACACTAAAGAATGCTTTGATTTAACCACCCACTCCTTCCCTTAAAAAATGTGTATTAAGCATCTACTATCCACCCCTGCATCATGTTAAAATAATTTACAATACACATCAAAAAATATGTGATAGGGTCTGCTCTCAAAAGCATTGCAGGTTTGGATTTAATAATGATTGAGGCAGAGCTGGCTGGCAGTGACTTGAACATACTAATCTGGACCGGTAAGGCATTCTTCCTTCAGAAAGAGAAGTGCTCTTTGCATTTTTAATATGTTTTGCACACATTAACTGCTCAACTCCCTATGTATATGGGCAGATAAGAAGTCATTTATCTTTATTGAATGAGAATAGAAAAATATGAGCTTGAAGAAATAAATGATTTTCCCAAAGTTTTAGTAACAAAAACCTAAATTTCCAGTCCAGTGCCACTATGACTGGTGTTAGTGGAAGAATCAATGTAAATAGTATGATTATAGGTGGCAGGCAATGTGTTTATTTCATGTTATCAAATTGTCATTGATCTCACATCACTTGTTGTTGGCAAACCCAGGAGTACAGGCCACACTTTTCTCATTGTCTCGTTAGGCTTCAGCCCTCCACACTTCAGAAGAGCCTTGCTGGGCCCTGTGCAAAGGGATGCAGTTGGAAAGAGTCAGAAATCACTGTCACGTAGGGTTTGTATGGTGGCTTCGGGAACAGCTTTAAAATAATTCTTTGAGCCTCAATTATATCATTTGTAAACTGGGAATAAGTGATAGTAACTCTCTCAATGAATTTGAGAATTAAATGAGATATGAGTGTAAACAGTGCCTGGCACCGACAAATTGCTCAGTTAATATCACTTGTCTCTCAGTGTTACTTTACTATCTCTAGAATTAAAACACCAGTATTTTTCTAACTTATATCCAGCCAATAAATGAAAGTTTTTTTTTCCTTTTCATTATATGGGATTTCCCTATGATTATAGTTAGACTCTGTGAGTGGGTATATGTATCTGTGTTCATCTCTCTCTGCATGTGTTTTTATTCGTGCTTTTTTTTGGACTTGCTCAGAAACTCAGCAACTGTGAGGATCTTCAGAAGTGAAGGGATAAGGAATTCTTGTTTTGTTCCTGAGATTGTACTGAGTTGATCTCTCTAGCATTATAAGTCTTGTAGATTTTTCCTTCAAAACAGTGACACAAACAATAGGAAATGGGGGTAGTTAAAAGAAGAGAAAATAAAATAGAATAGTGATTAAATTTAGGATTGGTATAAGATGAAAAGAGCTTCCCAGGGACAGAGCCAGGTGGTGAATGGGAGAGAGGACCGTGGCTGGGAGAGGGAATTAAGGGCCAGAGTCAGCTTTGAGCGCCAGGCTCAGTGGACGCTCAGGAACAAGTCAAGGAGAGAGGATCCGAATTCACACAGCCCAGCACAAGATGAAGTTGTAAATATGTACGTTCACTACAAAGCCGCTTAGAGACAAAGAAAGAAAGCAGTAAAGACCCTCTCATAAACCCACAATAGGACCAAGTCAGAGAGTCAAAAAACAAAGGACAAAGACATTTATTTTACATACACTGAAACTATTAATTGTAAATTCCTTTGTATTTTCTTTAACAGAAGTGGTCTCATTCAAAAGAATTTATACCTCCCCTAACAGCAGAGTCAAAATTTTACTCTTTTCCAAGTAAAATTCTGTTGGGGTTCTAATAATAATTATTAAAGTTAAAAGACATTTAAGTACTCTAATTGAAAGTCATTTATTCACCCAAAAACCAAGTATAACACTGGCGGGCAGAACATTTGATTTTCCTCCCAGCCCTACCAATGTATTCTGCTTTATAATAGTGCAGATGAAGGGATGTGACTTGCAGCAGCAAAAAAAATTCTGTTTCCACGGTAACATAACTCTCAGCTGCTTTTCTTCAGTGGTGAAGGACAGCTGCTCTATCTAATGTAGGTGGGTTTGAAGGGATGATTAGAAGTGGCGAAGGGACCAGTGAAGGTAATCTTACCTCTCAATGCCTGTCACAAAGGCCCCAGAATCCTATAAAATAACTATCATGTGCTTCTTTTTAGAAAATTCTACAACCTGACTTTCTGCATTAGCTGACATAGAAAAGGCCAAAGAAAAAGAATGCACCCTTTTTAAATGTCCTTAGTTACCTCCTTTAAAAACAAGTCCCAAGAATATTGAACACATGTTGAGTCCTGGTGTCACTACTACTGTGTTGAACCTTGTTCCCCTCACTGATGGACATGTATCTGTGTCCTCTTGTTGGCCCACCTCTCCTTTACTTCCAGACTCTCATCTCCATGCCTACGATGTGCCGTGCCTTATAACAAGGCCTCTGAATTATTCTGACCCCACTCCAAAATGAACATCTCCTGCAGGTAAGTAATCCAGGGTAAACCAACGATATTCAAGCAATCTCCTTTTCCTAGGCTTTCTTAGGAGAATGGCATACAAAGGAATGAAGTAGTTATAGTCTTTACTTCATCCTTATTTGGCAATAACTCAGTGAGTGATGATTGTGCACCAAGCGCTTTGGTAGCTACCATAGATATGAAAATCCAGCACTTCTCTTAGGGGACTTCTGAAGGGAAAGTATATGTCAATAGAGCTGTAAAACAGAGGGTCGCCTATTCTGCTCTTGAGGATCTTGAGCTATTTCCCTAAGAGTCTGCACTTGAAATAGGAGCTGTGAGTGAGGCACATTGAGGGAGCAAGATCTGTTCAGAAGCTGCAAGCTGTCCTGTATGGCTGCTGATACCATGTCTGTGGTGATGTTTCAGAAGGTGCTGTATTGGTCGGCAGCTGCCAGATCCTGGAGGACCGTATGTATCTGGGAGGAGCTGGAGCTTTGGCCTGGAGGTGATGGAGAAACCTGATGGATTTCAGGCAGCAGACTAATATGATTGGACTGCATGCGTTTCAGAAAGATCTTTCTGGGAGTTATCCATACAAAAGACAGAATTTAGAATAGGAGTTAGTGGGACTGGAAAAGAGAAACCATTTGAAAGGCTTCTATAATAACATATGAAATTACTAATGAGGGATAAAATAGGAAGTTATAGCAGTTAAGAGAGGGTACTCTAATATCAACTGCCTGGTTTCAAGTCCAGGTTTTACTGTTTACTCTTGTAACATTTGGGAAACTGGCTAGACTGCTCTGTTTCTTAATTTCCTCATCTGTAAATTGGAACAACAACAACAGAAGGGTTGTTTGAAAGATTAAATGAGTTAAAATATGTAATGTATTTCTATCAGCAGCTAGCATGTGCAAATGCTCAATAGATGTTAGCTATAACCACCAAAGCAAAAGCAGGGATGGTGGAGAAGAGGGAAGGAAAATGGACTTTAAGTGTATGTGAGAGACAAAGAGGGTAATTCCAGGTATATATTGCAGGAATCGGGTTTCGGTGACCCCAAGATAGACTGCGGTGACACAATAAGGGGAGAGTTTAGATGGAAAGACAAGGTTCACTTGTAGATGTATTGAGTTTGAGTCACCTACAGTATATTCAAGTGAAGAAGTCCTTTGTGGACTTGGACACATGAGTCTGGGATTCAGGGCAAAAGGTCTGGGAAAGAGATATAAAACTTGGGTGGTAGAAGCTATGAATTTAACGTGGCCACACAGGAGAGTTCACAGGCTGAGAAGAGAATGCTGAGGAGCTCAAACACTGAAGGGAGCATAGAAAAGAAAGAGTCTGCTGAAAAGTGTGAGAAGGCACAAAGAAAAGAAAATTAGGATTGGTGTCGGCACAGCCCAGGACAAAGTGGTGAGAAAGACTGCCGGTAAAAAGCCTGCTCTTGCCCCCCGATGGATGTATACAAAATGAAACAATGTGTGTGAAATGAAATCACGACATGTAGGTAGACATCACTGGGAAGGCTTTTCATTCCCCACCCCCCACCCCAGTGAAAAAACCCTGGAAGAGGTGGTTTTGCTCTTATTTCCTGCAGGAAGCGTGATTAGCAGCAAACTAGTCATCCTGAGGCCATGAGACCAAATGCCACACATCAAATACAATGAAGGAAAGAGCTGCAAGGAGACAGCAGGCAGCTGCCCCAGTCATGAACTATTGAATTATAGATTTCTTGCCTTCTGAGGGAAAACAGCCTTTTTTTGGTTAAGTCCTTTTGCTGAGGTTCCTGTTCCAAGCAGGAAAGCACAGTCCTCCCTGCCCCGGCCAGTGTGCCCCCAGCCGCAGCGCTGGGTCCAGAGCCAGAGTTAAGGTAGAGCTTCTCCCTGCACAGGCCACGCGCTCTCAGGCGATCCTGCACCTTCAAGTCTGCACCTCTGCCCATGCAATTCTATTTTTCAATTCCTGGTGGTTGGGGAAGCATTCAGGGACTCAGAGAACTCTTACAGCCATAGAATTTAGGATTTTATTTCCATTTTATTTGTGAAGCATTTGATTTTTCATAGCTCCATTCACATGTGACTGCACAGAGAATGCACTGACCTCCACCAGCCCGCTCCACCAGCAGAACATCCTAGAACTTACCATTCTCCTCAGAGAGAAGAACTGTAGGACTTACTACTAAGCCACTCTTTTATTTTTATTACAAGAAATAAATCCATATAGTCCTGGGACCCATGTCCACCTCAGTTGTGGGCCTGGAGGTCCAGCCTTCACACGGAGTCCCGGTGCCTGCCTTCTGCTGATGTTCTCTTCCCTGTGTGGATATATGTTCTTGACCCTGAAGCCTTGCCCTCTTTTTTTCTCTCCTCTTCTCTGAGGCTGACAGTTTGACTGTTACTGCCACCATCCGGAATAAAATGCCCTGGCCTTCCAGCTGCCGAGTCTGGGTCTACCCCTGCCAGCCTCACACATTCCAGTGTGCAGGACCCTCTGAACCCGTCCTAGCTGGACAGAACACCCTAGGGTATGTGTGTCCTAGGGTATGTGTGCCCATGTGTGTCCTGAGTAAAACACACATGATATAACAGTACTACAACTGGATAAATTGTTCAGGCGAGCTACTTTGTGGCACTTCCCACACAGCATCACAGCGTGAATTGTCTGTAGCCCATGCTCTGCTCACAAAATCTGCTAATGGCACTGGTTCCTGTTTCAGGGACATACAAAAGACACTGTTTTAGGAGAACAGAGTACTGCTGTGGGACCACAGGGCAGCAGCTACTACACCTTCAAAGATCAGAAACCTCTCAATTGTCTTTCTAAGGACAAACTCACCCTCCAGAAAGGCCTATGACAAATTGCACTTCCTTTCCCACAGGCTTCTTCCAGCTCCGCTTCCAGCCCAGTGTACATGAAGCAGGCACAGAAAGTAAACTTTTAAGTATTTGTAACTTAGCCTTTTCTTTAATATTTTGGAACATGACAACATTGTTGCAAATGCAAAAGGGGGCGCAAGCCCTGTTTTGCTGATCTATTGTTGTGTAACAAAGAACTCTAAAACTTAGTGCATTAAAACAACTGCGTTGATTTTCTCTTAGGATTCTGTGGGTTGGTGAGGATCAGCTGAGCGGTTCACCTGCTCCCCTTGATGTCTGCAGAGGCCGTAGTCCTCTGAGGGCTTCACTGGCTAGATGGTCCAAAATGGCTCATTCACCAGTCTGGTACTTCACCAGGAAAGGCTGACCTCAGCTGGGATACTGGGACAGCTGGGCTGCATTCTCACTCTACATAGTTTCAGGTCCAGTCTCTCTTCATGTGACCCCTCTGTGTAGTATTCTGTGCAGGTTAGCTGGACTTATTAAATGTCATGTTCCCCAAATCACAAAAGTAGAAATTGCCAACCTTTCTTAAGGCTTAGGTCCTGTTGCTGGCACAGGGAGTCTCAGGTGCTGTCCAAAGTCAATATGGGACTAGACCACATAGCAGTGTGATGACCAGCCGGCTTGGTCTCCAAAGGACCATCTCTGGAAAGTGGCTACTGCAATTGCTATACACTCTACCAAATGTGGAAATGATATTTGACATGTTAAATCACCCTTCAGAGAAAAATATGTCTTGCCTTATTAGATATATGAGTCATCAAGATGCATAGATATTGGGAGCATTTAAAAACCACACACAGCCAGTAAAGCTGATTTGTTTGAAAAACATGATCAGGATCTCCGGGGCAAAATTCATGCTTTATTCAGTTGTGTCATACATTAAAAAAAATCAAGCTTTGCAAACAGGTAAACTTAATATTCTCAGGATAACAACATGCAGTTAACACCATGTACTGCATGTTTATTAAGGACAGGAGCTGGGATAACATTACTCATCCACAATTTATTTAACCCCCATGGGCACTCTGTGGGGTATCTATTATTGCCTCAGATTTCAAGAAAAATTGACGTTCAATGAGATTTTTAAACTTGCCTAAGATTGCACATCTAGTGAGCCAAGATGTAAACCTAAGCCAACCAGATATGGAAACTCTTGCACTCTTAAACTCTATACTATCATCTTACTTGTTTTGTCCTTGCTCATGATTTTCTTAAATTGTTACAGACTGGTCTTCAATTTAGGTGGAAATAAGAGCCGCATCTCATAGCCCCATCTCTAAAGATCTAGAACCCATTTCCTATTTAGACAGCCTGCTTGAGTCAAGATTCTAAAATCCAGTTTCAATCTTGGCATGATAGTCCAGACAGGTCCCCAGAGCTCTCATCTCTACAAACACAGGCCTCATCCAAACCCCAAGGTTACTATTGAGTAAAATCTTCCTTCTGATTTATCTGGGTATCAGGAAAGTCTCCCCCTTGATACTGGAGCTGTGACTCCCAAACTCTCATTCATGTCATCTAAGGACAGAGAAATGGGACACCTGTGTGTTTTCATTTTGTGGTGACATGATTTTGGAATACCTCCCCAAGACTCAGTGCGTATTATGAAATGTAAGAGCTTTGGTGGAAGAAGTTTACTGAAAGGGGTTTAGTGGTTGAAATTGCCACTGAACTCTGCAGGGACATGGCTGCCATGCGTGGGTGGTGGAGCCCTCCTAGGCACGATGCTCGGCCACATTGGATTGCTGTGCTTTTAAAGAATTCCCCAGACTCTCCTGCCTGGAGGCCTTTATGCCATTTGTCATTTAGAAAGGCATTAGTTCCAATATCCACCTTTCTAAATCCTTCAAGTCCCAGCATAAAACATACCTTCCAAACCAACCTTTTTTCTCATCATCTGAGTTGAATTAATTAATCTCTACTCAGTGAAACTGTATTACTTAGCTATTGCTGCAGATCCTCCCAAAATCACCTCGAAATTGAAAGGCTTAAAACAACACTGTTTGCTCACAGTTCTCTGGGCTGACAATTTGAGAAGGGCTCAGCTGGGATGGCATGTCCCAGTGTGCGTGGATGGGGTTTATTCAAGTGCTTGCAGTCTGTGGCTGGAGGCCAGCTGGCTGAGGAGGGCTTTACTCACAGGTCCAAGGCCTTGATTGTGTTGATTGGAACAAATGGGTAATCTGAGCCATCTTTCTCCCTCTGCAGAGAGTGAATGTCGCAATGCTGTTGTAGAACATCATTTTTGCCACATTTTATTGGCCAAAACAAGCCACAGGGCTAGCTTAGATATAAAAGGTCAGTGGGTAAAAATATGACTCCGACCCTTTATTTTTCAAATACAGCCTTACTGTTTTAATTATAATCTTCTTCAAAGTTGCAATTCATGATTAGTAAGTTTAAAATTGTGGCTATCTTTAATTGCTTTCTCTGTAAACCATAATATTTTAAACCATAATATTTTGAACTATTTTTATACTTACAGAAAAGTTGCAAAAACAATACCAATAGCTTCCTAATAGTCCTCACCCAGCTTTCCTCATGCTAACATCTTACATAACCATAGTAGGATTGTCAGAAAAAGGAAATGAAGTTTGCTTCAATACTATTCACCAAAATAAACACCTCATTTGAATTTATTTATTTATTTATTTTGCTTATTTATTTATTATTTTAATTACTTTATTGTTGTTCAGTTACAGTTGTCTGCATTTCCCCCCCCCCACCACCACTCCCCCAACCCAGGCCAATCCCACCTCCCTCCCTTGCTTCCACCCTCCCCCTTGGTGTTGTCCATGTGTTCTATCTAGTAGTTCCTAAAAACTTTTCCCCTGACTGCCCCCGCCCCCAGCTATTATCAGATTGTTCTTAATTTCAATGTCTCTGGTTATGTTTTGTTTGCTTTTTTCTTTTGTTGATTATGTTCCAGTTAAAGATGAGATCATATGGTATTTGTCCCTCACTGCCTGGCTTATTTCACTTAGCATAATGCTCTCCAGTTCCACCCATGCTGTCACAAAGGGAAGGAGCTCCTTCTTTTTCTCTACTGCACAGTGTTCCATTGTGTCAATGTATCACAGGTTTTTGATCCACTCATTTGCTGATGGACACTTAGACTGCTTCAGCACTAGTGTTCCTTCACTGTTCTAGAACCTACCTAGATGCTCCCCCTTGCATTTATTTATTACTCCTACTTAGTCTCCTACAACCTTTAAAAGACTATACCTTCTCAGTCTTCAATGACTTTGACATTTTAGAAGAGTACTGATCAGTTATTTTGTTGAGTGGCCTTCATGTGAGTTTGCTGATGTCTATTGTTTTCTCATGATTGCACAAACTTGGGCAAATGTACCACAGATATGATATCATGTCCCCTTTGGACATTGTATATCACAAGTTCATCCTGTAACTATGTGTCCTTTCCTGGTATTGTTACCTTGATCACTTGAATAAAGTCTTCTCTGTCTGGCTTCTTACTGTAAAGTTCCCACCTATCTTTCCCTTTGAGATCAATCATTACTTAGGAGATACTTGGAAGGCTATGAAAAGTATATTTGTCTTCAAACTTTCAACCACTAAATCTAGCATTGATTGGTGGATTTTTGTCTGCAATAATTATGACCATAGTGTTTGCCTAATGGTAACTTTCTATTTCCCTCTTTCCTTCTACATTTATTCATTGAAATCTACTGTAAGGGAGATCTTTCCTTTTTCTTTGTTTATATTAGTATGGACTCAATATTTATTTTATCCTATGAGTTAAAATCTAATACTAACATTATTTATTTTGCTGTTAAAGTATGTAAATCATAATATTTTTAATTGGGAAAATACTTCCCTGTGAGCCCAAAGACCCCTAATCAGCTCAGAAAATTCTACTAAGTGGAAGATATTAACATAATGATTATAAATCTCTGTTGAAATGTGTAAATATTTGGGTGGAAATATCTTCACAGATAATGTCTTTGCCTCCATTTGTGTTCTTTTAGTTTTTTGTTTTTGCAAAATAAGCTGTTTTTATTTAGGGTTTATGCAATATAGATATTGCAAAACCTGGTACAGGATATAACTTTATATTATTAAATAGGAGCTCCAGCAAAAGCTTCTTTCCATGTCAGGTTTTCCAAGATATATTTACAGAATTTCAAAATTAAATATTTTATACAATATGAACTCTTATTATTTAATATTTTAGTTAATTCTTTGTTTTTGTAAAGGTAAACTTTTGTGTCTTCCCATTTGCAATTTTGTTTTCAATAATTGCAATTGTAAAGATTGAAAAGCTGAAATTACTCTTTTTCTCTGTGTGTTGACTATTTTAACCAAAATACCTCAAATGATCTTGAACAAAATGTAATTTCTAAAAGCTGATTAGTAACCAGCAGCTACGAAACTGTGTACTGTCATGCATAGGATTATTTTCTAAATTAACATCAACTCTGTCTTCCAAATGTCACGTGCAGTTCAGCCTAACTTTGTATATCTAAAACCATGCATGAATTTTGACTAGTTACCACTTCAGCTAACAGGACAGTACAGCTTTACTACATATGCACCATCATCCATCCTAGTACATTTCTGCTCCATGGATTTCCTTTTATAGTGAAAACATTATTTCACTGTCATGCTGAGCTCCATCAAAATACATATTTGTATCATCATCTGATTCACAGTTTAATTATTAAAGTTACAGTAGCATTTACAATAAGGTCATAGAATTCAACTTTGACACAATCAGCTTCCAAAAGCTCTTCTATGATTCTGTAAATTGAATTAAACACTTTTAAACTTTTATTGGAATTAATTGATTTTCTATTTGATTCATTGGATCATACTGTTATAAAACTGTCATAATTGAACTGTTTGCAAACTCTTCTACTTATGATGCCAACTCATTAATAGCCATTGCTTTATATTGCTCACGGGCCCAAGGAAACTTGGAATTAAAAATGAGAGAAATCAATTTAAGGTGATTGTCACTTGACCTAAATAAAGTCAAGCTGCATGCATTAAATCATGTGCACTTGGGCTTAAAGGTGTAGGCCAGATTTCAACAATGGGGTCCAGGTTGAGAAGAAGATTCAAAGTAGAAGTAGTAACATGAACAAAAATTATGGGCAGCAAGTGACAAATGCCAAGGATGTTTTAAAATAATGGGTACATTTTTTTTAAATAGTGACTATTTTTTTATGTTGCTGCTTCTTCAGCAGATTTCTGTCTTCTGATTATCTATGGTCAGTGATAGCATCAAGGACCCCATGGTGGATGGTGAGTATTTTGTGTGTTGTATGTTTATCATTAACTTTTCTTGAGAAACAGAACCTCCATACTTAATTTTATTAAATGTGTACATTAGATCCTTGTTTCTGGATTGCTTTACTGCAAGGCAAAATAAGTATAGATTTCATATATACACAATAACATGTTACACAACAATAACATGTTATAGATTTATATCATAAGTAAGCCACTGTAGCAGCAGCACCCAGATGCTATGCAGCAGGACAGCTCAGCCTCTATGTCCCACACATGCTATACTTAAGTCTAATCTTTCATTCCTGCCCTCCTGCTAAATCCATTGACTCTTATCCTGGTGGCTTCATGCCTCTCACAGGTCCTGGAATATGCCACTCAGCATGGACCATTACAGACCAAGTGGATGGCAGGATCTGCAGCATCAGATATATCTACCCTCAGCAGGACAGGTTGCAGTTAGCTGCTGCTAGCTGCCCCTGTTCCAACATCATCATTTTATCAGGCCAATGCCCTGCATGCTGTCCTTTAAATGAAGATGTAAGTTTCCTTGAAACTAGGAAGGATGGAAGAGGAGAGATGGCCTGTCTTTCAGCATTTATGTTGCTGGGAGAACTCTAGCAAACGCATCTGACTCTTACCCTCTACTAGGAGACACTATATCAGACATTGAAGTACAATGTAGAGGTTTTACCAGATCTCTTGAAACACAGCTAGTGATAATGATATTTTTTTTTAAAAGGAGAAAATCCAGGGCAAATGCTAAACTGGACTGCATGATTGAACAAGAGGCTAAAATTAGAATGTTCTCAGCAAGTCAGGTTACACACCTCCTTAAACCTGGAGTTGCCTTTGAGTCCCACACAGGTGGCCAACCCCTGAATCTTTTTCATGCTTTTGCCCATGTTTCTCTTGAATATAGACCTTATTTTTAATTTTTACTGTAACCACCTTAGCCTAGATGCCTGTCACCACATACCTGTGTTATTTATAACTACCTATCCATTGGTGGAGGACTCATTTTCTCCTGTTCATTCTCTTCATACCTCCCATCGTTTTCTTTCTGCAGAAACTTGTGTGTCTCATGCCCTTGCTGAAAAAACTTTTAATGACTCCTGCAGAGTAAATTCTGAACTTTGATTCCTAGTATGGTCTGTCCCTATCCTATACTTCCAGATTCATTTTTCATTCTTCTTTTGCATAAATCCTTCACTCCAGCTTCACTGGGCCACTCCGCATCTCCTGAGCACCCTTGGCATTTGCTGCCCATGCTTGTGTTCATGCTGTACTCCTGCCTCCTACTTAGTCTTCCCAACCTGCACCTCCCTTGTTAAAGTCTGACCTATACCTCTAAGCCCAAGTAGTATCTTCAAGAATCTTTCTCTGATTCCCCATTTAGAAATATTCTTTTTGTCTTCTGAGGGATTACAGCTGTGTAGAAACTACTCTGGTGGTATATTATACAAATATCTTCAATTAAAGAAGCTGTTTCATTGCCTACTTTGGAAGGATGGAGATGAACTTTTTCATCTTTTGATACCTGGCACTGCCATACAGCATCTTAGTCCATGAACATGCTGCTGCTAACAACTATTCACTGAGTGAATTAATAAATTAATGGCTAATAAATCCAAATTAAAGATGTAATGGATAGAGTTTTCTCCCTAGAAAACATTTTTACAATATATTGGAAACTATATTAGTCAACAACCCAGGCTGCCATAGCAAAATGACAAAGACTGGGTGGCCTACACAACACACATTTATTTCCCACAGTTCTGGAGGCTGGGAAGGTTTCGATTTCTGGTGAGGACCTCCTTTCCTGGCTTGCAGAAGCCATCTTCTTATTTTGTCCTCACATGGTGGAGAGGGACCGAGAGAGGGAACTCTGTTCTCTCTTCCACTCACTAGCAGGATACTAATCCCTCCACAAGAGAGCACCCCTTATGACCTCATCTAACCCCAAATCACCTCTGAAAAGCCCCACCTTTAAGCACCATTACACTGGGGGTTAGGGCTTCAACAAATACATTTTGGGGAAACACAAACAGTATATAATGAAAACATTTAATTACAAGAAATGATTGAATTTTAAACCTTTCTGTGGGAGAATGTTTTTGAGTGAATTGGCATTTTGGTCTGTAAAATACTACAAATAGCCAGGTTGATTCACCTTTCATATAAGATCAACCTTGCTTATTCATCTTTAGGTCATCCATAAATACTAAACAAGATCAATATCATACCATTTTATAACTCTATTTCCATGAACAAATAAAGACATAATGAATAAAGACATAGGTGTGAATGTGCATTTGTGTCTCTGTGCCTGTCCCAAACAAAAAGATGTATGTCAAACTTTCATGTATGAAACTTCCATGAAATGAAGAGAATAAAAATTTGGCTTAATACATTTCCAATGATATCTCTACTTTTTTTCAAAAAATTTGCCAGAGTAAGAAAATAATCTATGGCTGTTTGAGAGTGAAAACTTATTTAAAAAGAAATAATATAGAAAAAAAGAAAACATAGAAAATGTTGAACTTCTTATCTTACAAATCATATAAACCCTTCACACAAAAAAATTTATAATCCAAAAATCAATGGATTTATAGGCATAGATCTGAAAAATGATGTGACTAAAATCAATAAAGCTATTAGAGTATTTAAATATTTAATTCTTTAAGGATCAAGTGTTAGTCATAAAACAAAATGAGAACATCTGGAAGGCAAAGAGGTTGAAAGATTGAAAACTAAAAAGCAAATGGCTGTGCATATGCTACTGAGAGACTTCAGCAAATGGATATAAACCCATTTCAAAACTAATACAGAGCTTGTATAATTACAATGAGCCTGAAAATGGGTTTAGCACTGATACATCTCCTGGGAAGTTTGGTGAGTCAGAAATATAAAACCAAAGCAAAGGGAGGCTATTGAAATATTACTTCCTGTTGCATTGTAGACGAAGAGGAGAATAAACATACCAATGACTTGCATGGCCGGTTCCACGTCTGTTGTGGCCTCTTCCAACAATGACAGAAGCTTGGCGGATAGCTGATGCACAGATTCAATGTTGCTAAACAAGCTGTCCACGTCCAGCCCATCAATCTAAAAAAACACAAACACCGAGCAGCAGCTGATGGAGAGAGATGCATTGTATGTAGGATGTTTTCCTTTGCTAAGTAGTGTTTCATATGACAGTGCAGGCTGCTTTCGTCAACCATTTCTGTAAACACCCTTATTTAGGATTGCTAGAGGAAATGTGCAGTTTTTCATGCAAGAAATTGGGATAGTGCATCTGTTGTCTGTTATCTTTGTCTTTTTCTTTGTTTTAACTAAATTGTGTGTGTGTGTGTGTGTGTGTGTGTGTGTGTGTGTGTGTGTGGAGTATACATCTATATATTCCTATAAGGACCAGAGTGTGAAGAAGATGTGAGCTAGCTAATTGATACTTCTATGAACTGCCCTCTCTGAGAGTATGTACCTGTGTATATGAATTTAGAATACTTTACTGCTTACACAGCAGAAGTCAAGCCTTAATCTAGGCAAGTAACTATTTTCAAAGCTGTTTTAAAACCACAGATGTTCTCAAACTGATGACAAGTAGATGTGTTAAGTTGCTTCCTGATTATTTTTAAAAAGAAATATGAATAGGAATCTTCACCAAACATATTCTGCTAATTAAAGATTCATCGTATTTTGCAAATTCATGCACATGCTCAAATACCAGTGTAATCATTCCCAGATCTTATAGCTGGTATTTATAATAATTTACCTATTCGCTCACCCATCCTTTCATTAAATATTTCCTGAGGACCTTCTATGTTCCAAGAATTGTAATAGAAGCCAATCTGTCAGACACAGTGGACGATGGCCAACTATCCTAAACAGTCTAAGTGGGGTGTGGTGATATACATGCCCTGACTTTGCTAGATCTTACTCAAAAGTTTTCTTTTAAGTTTAAGTCAATCTTTCATAATCATACAGTGTCCAGTTGGGTCATAAATGGATTGATACAGGCCCCACTGTGCTACAACAGAGAATAGGAGTAGGTGCCTCTTCCCCATGATGTATTGTGCATGAGGTCATTGGTAAAAATCACCAAAAATCAAGTTATGGAGGTGCTTCAAAACTGAAAAGCAGCACTCAAAAACCCAAGAATTAGGAATCAGAGGGAGACACAAAGCTGAGCTAAGGATCTGAAAAAAAAGAGGCTGATAAATTAAGGGAAATTGGCAACAAGGAACAGAGAGTAAGAGACAGACTTAGAGGAATTCTGAAAATGAGGTCCAACAATTGCAACTTCTTTCTCATGCTCTCAGCAGCAGTTTCGTTAGGTGTGCCAGGTCTATTTAGAGAGGAGAAAGGAGGCAGGCACTCATCTTTTTATCTTGTCCTTTTTGACATTGACCCACCCATTGTTCCCCGAATGGGACATGGATAATATTTTGATAAGGAGATTCTGTTATTGAACATAGATGCATCACTAAAAAAATCTTCCAGCCTTATTGTAATCAAATTCTATGTGATTGTATGTAATGGATTTGTTTCAATGTAGCACAATAGTATACAACTTTTTTCTATTTTTATGTATTCTGAAGTTATCATTATCTCTATAGTACATATTACATTGCAATCATTATTGGCTCTTGGGATCTTTAATCCAGCATCTCACAAAATGTTCCTTTCTTAAGCAGGCACTTAAACAGGATAAAGCATATTTGGCTCTTCTGCTTGAAATCTATGATATTTAATATTATACAAATATCTAAAAAGCAGATAATAGTTGTATGGCTCTTTTCTTAATAATTTTAAGTGGCTCAAATGTCTCATATTTCTGAGTACCACTGATTGAACAACTCATTCTAAGGAATTGCTTTATGCATTGCTTATTAATTAAATTAAAAAGACGTACCTTTGACTAGTGTGAAATATTTTCCAAAAGTTGTGTATGAATCAAATTTTTGTAGATTGAGTTATTTTAGATGTACCAGCTACATGTTTCTCAAAATCACCTTTTGAAAGGAATCCTTCTAAAGTCTAAAATTTCAGCCCTAATTTACTTACTTTGTAAGATAAAAGATTAGATGTAATTCATACAGTGAATTATTTCATTTTGTTGTGGAAACTTTATTCTGAGAAACTTGAAGAGCTTCATATTTATTATTTCATATATTATTCCAACTTCTCTGTAAAATATGAAACAGTTTGAAGATACAGAAACACATGCAGAGTGAAGAAATGTGCCGTGCTTAAAATTTGAAAGTTCAGAAAGGAACTGGAGCTGGGAATTGACCTTTGAGTGCTATGCCTCAGTACATTACCAGAAAATACTATTAATATAATACTTTGCAATTTCTATCTGGATTTTTTTTTAGTTTGTTCCTGAGTTTTTATTAAGTTGTCACTTTTACAATTTATTTCCCAAGGAGAGAATCTTGCATATCTGTCTAATTTAGATTTTAAATTCATTTAGCAAGGAACTAATTCTATATCTATCTATAATCTTAGCTCAATGCAACAAATACTAAATAATAAAAACATGGCTTTTAATTTCATTTCTGTGTGAAAGACAGACAAGACAAAAACATCAGTTGGTCTCGTTTCCACCTCCAGTACCACCACAGGCCCGTGGGGATCCTGTGCCACATGACATGAACTCACATTCAGTCGCTGCTGTGCCAGCGAACAAACAAAGGTCTGTTCCAAAGAAGCTTTTAAACTGGTGGATGATTTTATAATTATTGATATAAATACAAGGAATCATTTATGTACATTTATTAAACATTTACCAGGAAGAGACAATGGTCTAAGAGCCCAAGTTATGTTTTAAATGAATTAAAAATTTGCTTTTTTGAAAGAAGATTTAGTCTAAGAATACATTATCCTAAGCAAAGTCAGTATATAAAAATTCAAATGTATAAAACAGAAAATGAAAGGTCAGTGTTTCTGGTGAGAATTTAATTCTTTCCTTTTCACAAGCGTTCATCACAACATCTCTTTCATGTAGCAAGTTCCCATTACATTTAAATAATTGCTGAACTTACAGTTGCATGCATGCAAAACTTTCCAGGTAAAAATGTCTAAGTAAAGGAAAACATCTATAAACCTCTGTCAATTCAGAGACTGTAGTCATTGCTATAGAATTACTTTGCACCCAACAAGCACCATACCCTCACTGTTTTCAAAATATTCCTTGCATTTCCCAGCATTCATATCCTAGCCCAGGCTCTTCCCTTTTCTCATGAATGCTTTGTGCTCATATTATTTCACAACATTCTACCCATTCGAAATGAAATGTGGTAATGGTAGTGTTTGCCCATTAGTTTCACACATGTCTCTGTTGCATTTTAGGGGAAAGCTACCTCCTACCAGCTCTATGTGATCTGGTGAAACTGTCAGTCACCGTGTCCTGCACCCTATCCTATTCCCTACAGTGATGGGCAGCATGACACATAGCTGGCCACAGATTTTAGCTTAGAATGGGCAGGTCCCCAAGCAATGCCAATGATACTCTTCACTGATTTTTAATAAATGGTTGCTGGGAAAGAGAAAGGCCTGGACTGTAAACCCTAATTATGTAAGCTTATATCTTTAGGAGTCATCTTTGTGGAGAACTTGAATGTGACAAAACCAGCAACGAGAAGGAAGCTAAGCCTGACAGCATCATCTCAGCTCTGGACTTACCTTACCTATAGCAAGACATCCTTATTACAGAAGCTGATAAAATGCCTTTTTATTTAATCTAGTTTAAATTTTATTTGTTACCTACAAATGATAAGTTACTGTTTCACTTTTCTTTATTTCAAGCCAAACATCTCACTTCCTCTAAGAAAGCTTTCCTGCTCCCTGGTTAGAATTAACCTCTCCCTCTTCTGACCTACCATGACTTTGCTTCATATTACTCATTGCTTGTTTGAAGAGATATATGTATATACATGAGACATTATTAATTAATCTGTCTCTGTGTCAAAACTGTGAGATCTTCTACCACGTAAGTCTCTGTGTATTATATGAATACCCCACTGTGTCTAATACAGTGCTGGGCCCACACTTAGTTACTCAATAAAATTTTGACAATTTTTAGTGACCACTATAAATTGTATGATCTATTTACGTTGTGGGAGCCATCAATAAAATGTTCCTTGTAAGCATTCTACTGGGCTCTGAAAAACAAGTATGCAGAGATCAAAAGTGGTTTAGAGAAAAAATCAAAATCACCTAATCAGTTGTTCAAAATATCCCATTCAGGGAATAATTTTCTACTTAATTTTATCTACAAAGACAAATTGTTGTGCTTAGTTTAGCCAATAGTGTATATAGAAAATATACTGACAAAGGCCAAACTTTCCCTTTAGTTTACACTTGGGAAACTCCTGTTTATTGTTTTCCATTTAATGAGTTCTGGGGCATGCAGCCTACCTGAGTCACAGGGGTGAGTAACCAAACGTTCTTGGGTGTGTTGTGTACTTCCAACCAGAAATACCTTTAAAAGTGAACACCTTTAAAAGAAGTCTAGGAAGAATATATTTTAATAAACTATTATCATAAGTCACTTACATTTTTTGTAGAAAATTAAAGATGGATAATTAAGAAAGAAAATGCAATGCTTATAATTCTACCATACAGCAACAATCACTGATATTTTGAGATATGTCCTGACAAATTGTTTTTCTCTCTCTATGTATGTACATAAAGATTTATATGCCTCAAATAATGTTTCAAAATTTAGATGTTTGTTTAAACAGCATAACATGGATATCTTTTCACATCATTAATTTTCCTCAGTTGCACCATCTTTAATGTCAACATTATGTATAAATACTCTACTTAACTAAATCTTGGAAGTCTAGATAAATTGCCGTTTTCACTACTATAAGCAGCTCTCCTGGCTAAAACCTTGTTCACATCCTTGTTTATTTCTTCATGATAAATTTCATAAAGATAATTATTATTAGTATTTCTTGAGGATCTCAAAAAGTCTGACAAATTATAGCAGCAATTAGAAACATTGTTTTTCTTTTAGTAAACAATAACTTAAAAACCCTCAGTTGGGTATTACTGCTCTGACCTCAACTTGGAAATTTATTTTTAGGCTTCTAATTTGACAATCAAAATTGCATGCTCTTAAAGTTCCAGATATAGACACAGGAGATACATATGACTATAGAAAACAGAAGAAAATAAATAGCATCACTTTTGACTGCCCGGGTGATATCCACCAACCAAATGCTTCTCCGGAAATTGTTTCTGAAAAAGACTTCAATGTTTTTATCTGGTGTGGTTTGGCAGTAAATCTAGGTTCGAAGTAGGGTCCAATTCTAGACTCTATATAGAACTGATACAAGGGAAACCCACCTTGGGTATCATCTGACTCGATCTAGCAGAACCTTGGCCCATCTATCCCTTCCAGAAGCCAGTTCCATAAGCTGTGGTGGGAGGGAATCCACAGTTCCATAGGGAACTGCTGTCTAGAAGGGGTCAGTTCCACAGCATTATGAGGCCTGGCAGTGTTCCCTAAATTAGTGTGCCCCATTATTCATGTTGATGCTGTGGAAGCCCACTGGTATAAAGACTGTAACTATAATGAGTAAGGTGAGAGTGGTGGCAAGTTGGAAATGCACTTTAAAAAACTGCAAGCAGTGGAGACCCAATGGAAATATTCTGAGAGGGAAGAACTAGGTCTTTGTCTCACAAGGGAAATGCTTATGAGACAAAAATTGCAGCAAGTGGAAAAGCATGTTGGCAGAAGTTCTTGGCAACCAAAGGCTAGAATAATTATCTAATTACTATGACATTTACTCCGTTGGTTTCTAGACTACAAAGATTGTCAGAGTAAACTAGCCATTATTTCATCAGGTTTCACAAAACTAGTGATTTGTATGTGTGAAAATTCCTACTGTGACACTGGATTGTGCACTGGCAAACTGAGTCAAACCACGAGTGGAATCAATCTCACTGCTAGACAGCGAGACTTTTAATTAATCTTGTGGCTAAATGTCCCAGTTACCTGGTAACTTCCCAGAAATATTCCAGGCTAGGAGGCGTTCATGAGGACAGACCTACGTCACAGCAGAAATGTCAATCCCTTTATAGAGTAAGATTGGGGTTCCGGGGAAGACATCTCAGCCTGTGCAAGAGGAAGTGCAGAGGCAACAGGGGTGAATAAAGGCCAGACCAGCAACTGTGGTCACATTTGAGAAGCTCCTGAGGTCTCTAAGAAAGAGGATGAAGGTCTCTGAACTTTGTTTAATTAATAATAAAAAAGTGATGTGCTTATATTAATATCCTTGAATAAAAGGTAGAGAGTGACCAGGGTCCTGCCTTTGTTTCTCTTCTCTGCCCTGACACAAGGACAAGAAGAGAAGAAGTTGCTTGGTGGGGGTTGGAGGTGGTGTGCAAGCTTGCTATCCTTTCCTCCTTAGGATCTTATAGGAAATACTCAGAAGACAAATAGTACTGCTAGGAATAGTCCTGAGGGCTGAAGATCCAGTAATTTTGTGATCCTTCAGAAACTCTAAAAAAAAAAAAGAAGAAAATAAGCAAGGTATTTGAAAACTGGAACAACAAATGAGATTGTAAGAAAAATAAATATATTTTTTCTGCAACCGAGTCAACCAAAAATTTTATTTAAGGCCTCTAGGCCGAGCACAATGAATAAGGTAAACATTTCTGTGCTTTGATCACTTTAGTATGTGGTGCCTGTGTAAGCATGTATATGTGTGTGAGCATGTGCCTGTGTGAGCGTGTACACACACATGTGTGTGAGTGCGTGCACATGCATGTGTACATGTGTGTGTTGTTCTTTCTTTTTCCTGCATTCTTAAACTCAGATCGTATTAGGTGTAAAAACCAACCAGTCAAAAACCAATCATCTGAATAAATAAAACTCTCAACCTTCAATTATTTCCTTTAGATAGATATCTGAAATAAACAAGTGGTATTAGAAATTACTTGCTCAACATTTACCAATTATTTTTTCCACTTTGTAACACAATTTACAAAGTTCTGATTTTTAGCAATACAACCAAGGACTAGGAAAGTCTCAGACTCACTAAAAATCATTTTGAAATGGTAGGAGAGACTTCTAAAAGAAAAAAACCACAACATTTACTTGAGATAATATATATAGGAAGAAAAACAAGTGAGACAAAGCTGTGAAAAAATGTGGTGGGCAGATGTGTAATGGTGGCCTGGTATAAAGCAGGAACTAGGGACACAGTTGTATGACAGAGCAAACACTCATGAAGTCTATCTCTGTCATACATGCTGTAGTTTCCAAGGATTTAGTCATTCTGATACAGGGGTATCTGGGGACATTGCTGGGGAGAGGGGAGGGAATCCAAGGTGGTGCAGGAGAGGCCAGGCACCAGGGAAGGGAGGGGTCAGGAAATGCCAGAGGCAGTGGGACTGAAACCACAGCATGGTGCGTTATAGATTTTCAGACCTCCAGGTAATGGATAAAGAAAACAGCATGTCAGGTGACACAGCAAGAGAAAGCCTACACGGAGTTTGCACAAGCCGGAGAGGTCATAGTGATGTGTGTACCATGGAAGTTAACGTGGCAGCAGTGGGAGCAGCACACCTTCCAGTCTAGCACAGCACACCTTCCAGTCTAGCACACTGGATTGGCTAGAAAGTGGGACGCTTCTGGAGTGCATAGAACTTTGGGGCCAGAGATTTAAGTAGAGGGCAGGCAGAGTCTCACCCCACTGGGGCCTTTTGCTCTCCTGGTCATGGACTAGCTTGTGCCAAAGCTGAATCCCACACGTTGGGCGGCACCTGAGGACATGTTGTTACAGAATGAACCTGTGGGGGGCCCAGACACTTACTGAAACAAGCCCCCTCCCCAGGGTCTCTCTGTACTATGGTTCTTCTTGCCCACCACCAGGTGTTAGGAATTGTGGCTCTCAATGCCAGAGTTTGGTGAAAAGGAAAGGAACTACTTATTAAAAAGTTACACAGGTTTAGAGGAATTGTGGAATGTCCCTGTTAAAATCCCAATGTCCCTTTAAAACACCCACAAACACACACAGTCCTGCCTCCCCTTGTCTAACCAGGCCAGTCAGGGGTACGTATCTCAGGAAGAGAAATAGAAGTCTGTAGCTGGACTAGACTCCCGGTTCCTCCCAGTAACTGTACTCAGCTGAGCAGGTCTGCCCACAGTTCCTAGCACCATCAGCTGGGTCACCCTGATTTCCAGTTCTTAATCCAAAACCACGTGGGACCTCCTCATGGCCCACCAGCAAGAGTCCTTTCATCCCTTTCCTTCCTACATGTTCTCTCATTGTCTCCGTTGCTAGCTAGTCCTGCATTGTCTTCATTGTCCCTTGTCCCACATGGCAGCCCACCTTTAGTTTAAATCCCAGCCTGAACCCTCTTCCATAACCCCATTTCTGATTCCTCCCACAATAGGCTACACCCACCAGCACTCGTGAAGTTTCTGCCTTTCTGGGCTGCCATAGTTAGTCCAGGCAGGTGTGGCTCTGTGTTATGAAGCAAACTATTTCCAAGCTCTGCTGCAGGCTAAAGGGGAGCTGCCTCCCAGTTACATCATCAGTCAAAGTCACTCCCATCTCTCTAGCTAGACTTATTGATATGCAAAATAACTGTTTTTGCATATAGATATTAAGACTAGTCTGCTGTTTCTGATATGCAAAATAACTCTCAATGGCCTTGCTCCACAAGTCCCTATCCCCTAGCCAGACTTGTGGGGATAGGGATATCCTATATTCCCAGACACCCCAAGTTCTGGACCCCATTAAAAATTCCCCCTTTGGGGAGCCCTGGGGCCTCCCAGCCTACACCCTGTTACAATGTGCCCTGGCGGCAGCCCACGGGATGCTGTGGTTCCACATTGCACAGATGTTCCCAGGCTTTACCCATCACTTCCTCTGAGATCAGCGCTTGGATGCAGGGGACAGACTGCTTGCCTGCCCTAGAGGGTTGGGGGTACTAGCAGACTCAGAGGCTGGGCCCCACGGATGGAGTCCCTGCATGACCTGCTGCAATGATCCGCAATGGCCCCAAGTCCCAACATGGGAAGCTGCCATGAGGAAATGGCAGTGCTGGCCCCACAAGTGCGCACTCCAGGGAGGGCACTGAAGCAGGAGCACCATCTGTGTAGCAGCCTTAGGCTCCCAATGGACAGATAAGGATAGAGTGGGGTTGGTGGATACTGCCTCTGGTTCTGGGCCCCGTTGGGATCTTTCTGTGTTTTATGGGAAGAGATTGGCCTTGGAGTCAAGGAGTCCCCTGTTCTCCGAAATGGGGCAACATTTTAGTAAAGACCATTTTTTGTTTTTAAATAAAGACCTTTTTTTTTCTTCTCCTTCAATCTTTGTTTTCCCCCTTCAATGCCTGTGTTTGGTGGTGGGCAGCCAAATATCACTCTCTTCAGTAATGATTCTGCTGTTGGCATTCCCACACCTTCTCCCTCAGGAGTCTTACAAATTTTTGGCATTTTGATCGCCATATCTAGATTACTCATGACACTGCTTAAAATTTTCACTGGTTTTCCATCCCAAACACATAAAGCTGGTACTTTCAGCAGGGGCTTCTCCACGGCCGTACTTCTCACACTGACCTTGCCCTATCTCCAGCAACTTGGATATCATATCATGTTTCCTTCGTCAGGCTATCACCTTGGGATCGAATAATGAGAGTAACAATAGAACAGGTTAAAATCAAATACTCCCTGCCTCGATTTTACCTGGAGTGTCAATTTCTTAAGTTATCAAATTCCAAAGTGAGTATGAGATGGTTTGCCATATGTAGAACCTTAAAAAACAAATCTCAGTGAACAGTATCAAAATCACCAATGTGGACCTCATGCCTGGGAAACTTGAAGGAAACTGGGGTCCAACATGAGACCAACTTGCGACCAACTTGCACTCCCTCAGGCTTTGTGGGCAAATGATGCATGAATGTTCCCCAAGGATCAGCTGTGGTCCTTAAGAGGGACTGGACTTGTGTAAGCTCATTTCTGATTTTGCCTTGAGTACTGAAGGGCAGAATGTGGAGGTAAGCCCTGATGCCTAGGAGCTGAGGAAAGAGCTGCAAGCCACCATCTGGAACACAGATACAGCCTGGATCAAGTAACCTTCAGGAAGGGATGCCCCCACCCCTCAACTCACCCCCTTAGCCCCATCACCACCGCCATGGAAATTAAAAACACATCCCAGGGAAGCACCCATAAGGGAGTTACACTATAACATTTGGAAGGCCCGCAGAACATAAAGCCAGCCTACGATGGATAAAGTCCAAGTGCACCTACCCTCTCCCTCAACTTGCCTCCCATCCATCCTTCCAAGGGTCAGAAGCTGGCTGGTGACCTGGCTTCTGGGAATGAAGAGGAACAGCATCAGGGGGAGAGACAGGAAGAAACCACCCCCATTCCCTCCCCCCACTGCAGGTTTCCTGGTGAAGCTGGCCTCACCTGAGGGAGAGCTAACACCAAAGTCTGAGTAGAAATTAATATCTTGGACTGACATTCCAATTTCTGAAATGAGACTGCTTGTCTTAAAGTATGTTTTGTAAGAGAAAAAAAATCATGGCCTGCCAGAGTTTTCATCCAGAGGCAGGACAGTATTTCCCCACCATTAAGTTTATTTATGCTCCTAAAAGCATTAGGTCACACTCTGAATCCTGAGAACCACCCAGAAAAAGGAAGGAAGCAAAGTGAGTGTTGATTTGAGAAAGCCGAGCCAGTCCCCACAACATTCTTAAATTGCTAGTAATTTCTCACTTTCCTCCCTTTTGAGAAACTATCCCTTGGTTAGGAGCCCAGGGTGCCCAGCCCAGTGTCCTTAAGCCACCTGATTTCCAGAACACACTCAAACTTCAGCAGAGTTTGGATTTCACAGGCTATGCCCAGAATGATGGAAACAGGTATAGCCCTGGAGAGCGGGGAGGACATTGCAGCCCATGTACTAACAGCACCACCAAATTCTGGACTCCAAATCTCAGGATCACTCCTTTGTAATGTAATTGTACATGTAAGGTTACTCCTCTGTCACCCTGACCTCAGAGACTGATAGTTTAACCACACAAGTTCCAACATTCAGTGAGTTACTCCATCAAACTCTGTCCATTTGTACTTTGTGCCTCTGAGAAAGCTTTTAAACTCATCTTCATTCCCTATTCCCCAAATTAGCTTACCTAATACTTTCAGTTTTTCAAAAAGGTAAGTTGAATGGGATTTGCAACACAATGATAGCCTCCCCTCCTTTAAAACATTCAGTTCCTTCCAGTAGCTGCAGAAAAGACCCCAAATTCCTCACACTGACAATGTTGTGTGGTCAAGACCTTGTTTTACTCCAATTATTTTTATTCTTATAAGAACCACCTGCTCCGATCTAAAGCAATGGCTTGTTCTCAGACTTGCCACACACCAGTTCACTTGCTCTGTTGGCTCCTGTGGTCCTCTGCTCTTGCACTGCTGCCCTGAGTCGGCCTTTGCCTAACCAGTGTTTCCCAGGAGCAGAGCCTGTCCCTTCTCCCGGACTTCCCAGACCACTTACCTGCCTGAACCATTCATAAACAGTCAATAGTTATTTCTGCTCATGTCCCAGACACTGGAGATACAGCAGTGAGGAAATAAGACAAAAATCTGTGTTTCATAAAGGAGACAAATAATGAAAATAAAGAAGTAAAATATATAGAATGCAAATATAGGGTGAATGTGATAGGGACAAAATCCAACAGGGAAGGGGGAGAGGGAATATGGGGGAAGCTGCAGCACAGGCCCTCACCCACATCCCCCTGGACCTGAATGTTCCTGTGCACGTGGAAGGCCTTCTGCTGCAAGCAGGTTTGATTCTGTCCTTAAAGGCATCTGTGACACCTACTCTGTCTACACTCAGGGCAGTCTAGAGTGTCAGGAATGAACACTCCGGAGAGCACCCCTTGATTGATGTCTAATGAGTTGGTGGATGAATGCCCTTCATGTGAGACAACTCTGAGGTGTATCTGTACAGAGTCCTAGGGCTCCCAGTGGGATATCAGCTTCGTTTGGTCACAGGGGTAATCTGCTCATGAATGTACCTTCACTTATCTTCCTTTCCTTCTCTGTCTCTTTCCCCATTTCTTTATTAATGTTCCCAGGGATCATCTCCCAAATAAATTACTTGCTCGTAAATGCTTTTATCTGGATCTGCTCTACATAACTCAGTATAAAGGAGAATGAGGTAGTCAAGACCTCAACCCTAACTGAGTAAAAGTTTGAAGGAGGTGAAGGAGCAAGCTATGAAGTTATCTTGGGGAAGAACAGTCAAGGCAAAAAAAAAAACAACCCATCAAGAGCACAGTTCTTGAAACAGCGGTGTTCTTGGCTTGTTCACGGAAAACTGAGAGGCCAGAATGCAGAAATAAGTGTGCTCAGAGAGAATAAGGGACCAGTCATGCTGAACCTCACATATCATCATAAGGATGCTAGGTTTTAGTCAGAGTGAGATGAGAAGCCACTGGAAGGCATTGAGTAGAAGCGGGACATGATCTGACGGACATATTTTTTAAATCACTCTGGTTTTTTGGTTGAGACAAGGGTGGAAGAAAAGAAATGGGTCATGGGGTGGGTGCGATAATCTGTATGGTTACTGATGGCTTCCTGAATCAGAGTAGAAGTAACAAAGGAGGCTAGCAGTGGCCTAATTATGGATCAATTGTGCAGGCAGAGCTAATAGAATTTGCTGAAGAAAGAAAGAAAGCAAGGGGAGCAAATTTTAAAGGGAAAATTAGGAGCTCAGTTTAGGACATGTTAAAGTTAAGAGGCCTTGAGAACAATCAAATAGAGATTTGAATGGAAAATTGGATATAAGTAAAGCAGGATTTCAGGAAAAATGTCTAGACTGGAGATAAAAAAAATTAACTATCAACACATGGATAGAAATTAAAGGCATGAAAGCAGATCATATGCTCAACAGAGTGAATATAGATGAAAGAGAGAAGAGGGACACAGACTGATCCCTGATCTATATGAGTGTTTAGACATAAGGATCAACCAGCACAGGAGACTGAGAAGGAGCAGTTGGAGTGGTGGCACAGAAACGAGTGTATGTGAAGTGGTGAAAGACAGAGAAGAAAGTTATTCTTTCAGATGCTGTTAACAGGTCAGGAAAGTGAGTGCCTCCTTCTGCTAATGTTTGAAGTAATTGTTTGCTACATAACTAATTAGCATAACTAATCATGAGCTGCCTTCTGTCACCATCATTTTTAACATCGCCTTGAAATACACATTTGATTGTTATTTGGCTTTTTATGTGTTTATGCATCATTTTCTTGACCAGATTATAAACCCTTCCAGGGAAGGACAATGACATAAATTTCCTTGATTCCCACACAGAACTCAGCAGAGGCATTCATTGAATGGAGCAGATACTTGGCAAACATTTAATCTTTTAATTTGGATATTCAACTGAAATATCACATGAAACATTGCCTTGTCAATCTCTCTGGAAGTGATCTGTCCCTTCTGTGAACTCTCGTTGCACTTATTTTCTGCACTTAACAATAGTGCTTTGCATTACAAGTTATCTTTTCATAACTCTGAGTCTTGTCACCCTTAACTAGGGATTCAGAATCTTTTGGTGGCAAGGAATGAGTTTCATATGTTTTTATATAAAACTCATTTTCACTAAATGGCCAAGAATGAATTAATTAACTCATGTAATTTTCAATCTTTTTTTAAAGATTTTATTTATTTATTTTTAGATAGGGAAGGGAGGGAGGAAGAGAGAGAGAGAGAAACATCAATGTGCGGTTGCTGGGGGCTGTGGCCTGCAACCCAGGCATGTGCCCTGACTGGGAATTGAACCTGCGATGCTTTGGTTTGCAGCCCACGCTCAATCCACTGAGCTATGCCAGCCAGGGTGTAATTTTCAATCTTGTCCATATTTAAAGTGCCTTAAATAAGTGATCATTAATAAATACTTGTGTTCCCAGTATGTGCTTCCTTTCTGACCCAGTATGCACTCTTTGGAGTCTGAGATTTTGACAGTACACTGATATGCACAGCCATGCTGCTCTATGACGGAGCCCAGTTGTCATTCCATTAGAGAGGTTTATGGCATTATTATAACAATCACAGACACTGAAACTGGTTGTTCATCTTCATGAACAAAAGCAAATTAAAGTAGTGGTTTATGCACCTCAGGTCCAAGAAGGAGGTGATGAGCAAAAGATTATGTGACCTGGGCTATAGGGATGACTTTCCTGGATATTAAAATAGATCTGTGTAGCATGTTTCTCTTGTTCAATTCTGGGCACACCAACTCCTGTAGCTGAACTAAAAAATGTGTTAATTTATCTCATTTGGCCCAGCAGGTTTTGATCTGGACTACAGGTTATAAAAACTAGAGAAAACTGAAGCTGCCCTAAAATGGAGCTTATGAGGTTCTTATAAAAGGAACAACATGGAGCAAAGTTTCTATTATAAAACTTCAATAAAAATGATAAAAAAAGAAATCCCTTAATTTTTTAGCTGACACTTTCTAAACAAGCAAAAATAAGAGATTTCTAGTTATAAATAGAAATTCTATATGCTAGAATATCAAAGTGTCACTTCCATACCCAACTAAATGTGAATCTGATTTGACAACAAATGCCATGTCTGCTGGCATGACAGAACAGAAAGGTCCTCCCAGGGGACATGGGAATGGAAGTGAAGAGCAATGATATGGTGTCAGCACCTAACACAGAGGTTAGTTAGAAATTATACATTGTAATTAGCAGCATCACTACTTCTGTGATCTTTATTTGTAAATTTAACATTTTGCAGCTATAATTTCTAACACATAAGAACTACCCTTATTGATAAATTCTAAAAAGTAAAGAAAACTTTACTGAGATTTTTTTTCTGACTTTTCTAATGTGACTTTGAGTATCTGACTTTATCATGGAGGAACAATGACCCAGATTATGTAATATATTCTAGGATTCCACATAGGAAGTGAAAATTAAGATTTTGATTTAAAAAGACAATCAAATGTGGAGCTCTAGCCTTGCATGTGATCATGGGATTCTCCATTGTGATATGATCTTACTAACCATGAAAATTCAAAGTTTTAGAGTGTGAAAGAATAAATATATATCAATATTTAAATCAGACTTCTAGCAAAAGTTGCCCAGAAAGTCAGAAAGCAGAGCACAGACAGGAATTTTTGTCACTATGTTAAATAAAAATCTGAGAAATCAAAGCATTCCTGCCCACTAACATTGAGAAGTGGAGAACAAAAGATGACTCAGAAGAAAAGCGCTAGGTTAGAGGTGTCAGCCAATGCTATGATGGTAACTGTATGGCTTTTGTTTTCATATTGTCACCCTGGCTTTGCTTTCTACACTCATGAACTTTGTGAAGTCCTATGACTAAGGAATCTGATCTCCAGAACTGCTGGACTCTACAGGGGAAGGGACTAAACTAAGTAGAAGGTGAAGTAGACCCAGGACTTAGTTGGTTTTTCCCTGGTTTGTTTTCGAGTCTACAAAGATTTCTGGTATTCTACAAATACCATGAGAAAAAGCCAAAATACACAGGAGATTATTATGCACTACAAAGTTTCTTCTAAACCACCTAATGTGTATCTTTATGCTAAAAACATAGTGTTTACCTCTCTGAAATCACAATAAGAAGAGAATTAATTAGAAAGTTTGAGAGAGCAAACATGGTAAAAAGTCAGAGGAAGAGTTTTTATCCTTATATTTAAAATTTTTATGTATATTTAAAAGTATAATTTTGTTAAAGAGAGAAACAAAGGGAGATAAAGAAAATAGGGCATTATATTTCTATTTAAACTTTTTATTTTGAAATAGTTGTAAATCAACATGTACTTTTTGCCCAGTTTCCCCTAGTTGCAATATTTTGCACAAGTATAATATGTGTGCATTGCACTTTGATGTGGCACTGTAGAACATATCTTGAATGGAATATGGTGACTATTTGAAAAAAATAAATAAATAAACATGCCTATGAGAAGCATCTAGATGCCACTTAGGTCAGGGCAATTTCGTGGAGGACACAGGGCTGTAGAAAGTAGTTGACTTTGAGAAAGTTATGGTTAGTGAACCAAAGTGGAAAACATTTGAGGCCCAGAATACAATCTGAAAATTCTGCAAGTTACCAGAGACATGAAAAATAACTGGGTGATTCTATGACACCAGAATTACCCTTATGCCAAAACCAGAAAAAGACATTAAAAGTAAAGAATACTACATCAACACTCTTATCTCTCATCAACATCTCTCATCAACACTGATGTAAAAATCCTCAGTAAATATTAGCAAATCTAATACAACAATGTATAAAAGTAATTATACACCTTGACCAAGTGTGGTTTACTGAGATATGAAAGTCTATTCAACATCTAAAAATCAATTAAGGTAATTTACCACATCAACAGACTAAAATGGAGAAGTCACGTGGTCATATTAATAGATGCAGGAAAAGCATTTGCAAAATCCAACACTCATTCATGATAAAAACACTAAAAAAACTAGAGATAGAGTGGAACTTTCTCATCTTGATGAAGAATAGCTATGGAAAACCTTCAGCTAACATAACACTTAATAGTGAGAAACTTGAAGCTTTCTCATAGGATCTAGTACAAGGATGTCCTGTCTCCTACCCCTTTTCAACACTGTCATGGAGGTTCTTTACAATAAGGCAAGGAAAGGAAATAAAAGTATACAGATTGGGAATAAAATTGTCTTTGCAGGTGACATGATTGTCTATGTAAAAAATCGAATCATCCCTGGCCAGGTGGCTTAGTTGGTTTGAGCATCGTCTCCTGCACCAAAAATAAGGTCATAGGTTTGATTCCCAGTCAGCTCACATCCTTAGGTTGTGTGTTCGATTCCCAGTTAGGATGTATACAGGAGGCAACCAACTGATGTCTCTCTTTCTCTCTCTCTTTCTCTCACTCTTTCCCTTCCTCTCTCTCTCTAAAACCAATAAATACATCCTCAGACGAGGATTACAAAAACTGAATAAAAAAAATCCTAGAACTAATAAGTAATTATGCCAAGGTTGCAGAATGCAAGGTCAATATACAAAATTTAATATTTTATATGCCAACAATGAATAGGTATAATTTGAAATTAAAAACAATATCATTTGCATTAATACAACCCACAAAGTGAAATACTTAGGTAAAAATCTAACAAAATATGTACAAGACCAATTAAGGGAAACTGCAAAACTATGATGAAAGAAATCAAAGAGGAACTAAAGAAACAGAGAGAAATTCCATATTCATGGATAGGAAGACTCAATAATGTTAAGATGTCAGTTCTTCGCAACTTGAACCATTGATTCAGTGCAATCACAATCAAAATCCCAACAAATGATTCTGTGAATTTTGACAAACTGATTCTAAAGTTTATATGGAGAGGCAAAAGACCCATAAGAGCCAACGCAATATTGAAAGGGCAAAACAAAGTTGGAAAATTGTCATTATCTGAATCCAAGACTTGCTATATGGCTAACCACAACAGTATGGTATCAGTGAAAGAACAGACAAATACACCAATGGAACAGAACAAAGAGTCCAAAATAGACCTACACAGTCAACTGAAAAAGAAGCAAAGACAATAAATGGAGCAAAGATAGTCTTCACAATAAATGCTGCAGGAACAATGGGACATTCACATGCAAAAACAACTCTAGATACAGACCTAACATCTTTCACAAAAATTAACTCAAAATAAATCACAGAAGTAAATGTAAAATGCAAAACTGTAAAAAATTCTAGAAGATAGCATGAAGACCTTGATGACCTTGCTTATAGCAATGACTTTCTTTATACAACACCAAAAACATGATGCTTAAATAAATGATTAATAACTAGGACTTTATTAAAAGTAAAAACTTCTCTATGGAAGACACTGTCAACAGAATGAGAATACAAAGCACAGATTGGGAGAAAATATTTGCAAAATATACATCCGATAAAGGACTGTTATCCAAAGAACTCTTGAAGTTCAACAGTAAGAACACAAACAAGTGGCTAACAACTTTAACAGACGCCTCACTAAATAAGTTATACAGATTGCAAATAAACATATGAAAAGACGTCCCACATCAAATTCCATGAGAGAAATGCAAATTAAAATAACTTTAAAATACCAATATACTCAGAATGTCCAAAATCCAGAACACTGGCAACACCAAATGCTGGTGAGGTTGTGGAGTAACAAGAACTCTCATTCCTGGCTGGTGGGCATACAAAATGATACAGCCACTTTGGAAGACAGTTTGACAGCTTCTTAAAAACTAAACATACTCTTACCATACGATCCAGCAAATGTGTTCCTTGCTTTTTACCTTCATGTACTGAATACTTATGTCCACAAAAACCTGCAAGTGGATGTTTATAGCAGCTTTCTTTGTAACTGCCATGATATCCTCCATTAGGTGAAGGATGAATAAACTGTGGTGCATCCAGACAGTAGGATATTCTTTAGCACTAAAAGGAAATGAGCTATGGACCTTGGACGACAGTGATGTGTCAATGCAGGCTCATCAGCTGTAAACAAACTTAGCCCTCTGGTGGAGACAATGGTAATGGGGGACACTATGCAGGTACAGGGAGGGCCAAGGAGTGTATGGGAAATCTCTGCACCTTCCCTCTCAACTTGACAGTGAACCTGTAAGTCCGTTAAAAAAGTAAAGTCTTTAAAAAAGTGTGGCTGGATGGTAGAAAAAAAAAAGAAAAATTGCATAGTTGTTTATTATGCAAAAATGAATGACTATTGTTTCTGATAACAGGAAAAGGCTTTTTAGTGACAGTGATAGTTAGAGAAGACAATTTTGACAAGAGGCTTTCTCTGACACTTTAAAATTCATGACAGGAGGTATTTGATCACCCATGTTTTTCTCCATTTGTTATGCAGGCAAAGTTTTAGTAAATAGCTTTGAGAAGTTGAATTTATTTATCAATCCATTTATGTATCTTTCTATATGAAAGCTAGGTGTATTTTAATACTAGATGTATTTTAAAAGAGTAGGTGTATTTTAATACTGTATTTAATTGCTAGATGTAATATTTCTGTCTTGGTTCTTTTATCTTGTATTTCAGTGAAATTTTGTAACTGTAATTCTGTTCTTTTTTCAGTGAAAGTAACAAAACTTCATTACATTTCCAGTCTGAATTTCTCTTATGGAGAAATGAGAGCCTACATACTGGGCTGGGACAGGAGATTCAGACAGAACTGAGAATAATTCAGAGAGTGTGTCCAAGGAGCAAAACTCAGCTCGAGAGCCAAGCCGGCAATCCAGCTGCTGCACAGCTGCTGGGCACTGACTGCTGAGGGCGCCTCCGCACAGCAGGGCAACCAGCGGAAGGATACTGACAGAGAAGCCAGCTTTGAGGTTCAGTACAGACAAGGAAACTCCCAACCAGAGAGGGCAGGAAATGAAAGACTGAGAAATTCCCTGAAGGTGTGCTGAAGCTACAGTCACTTTATACAGGACAGCAGTGGGCTCGCTGTGCTGAGGAGGGTGGAAACTGAAACACAAAAAACTCCAAAGGGATATAAAAATCATTCACTGGAACACTATTCAGTCATAAGAAAAGGTGACATACTGCCATCATGGGTGGGTCCTGAGAATATCATGCTAAGCGAAATAAGTCAGAAAAAGTCAAGAACCATATGATTTCACTCATAGGTGAGATTGTAACAGTGGGAATTTTAACAGTGGGAAATTGTAACCCACCCCATCATTCTTTTGACACTGTTTGTCTAAGTGTTGACTCTGACTAATATGTAGCTTGTAGATAAACAGCATATTTGTATCAGAATCCTAGGAACTAACTTCAACAAACACAGACTCCAACCTTTAAGCATCCCAGATCCTGGAGAGTTGCTGACCTTCAGCTGTGGAACCAGGACGACGTGAAGCCAGGATGCCTAAGGCAGGAAGACTAAACCAGGATGACGCACACCGGCCCATCACTTGCCTAGTCGGAATGGACCGTGCTTGTCTGCATGTAGAGAACTGTTCAACTTCCTCCCTTGATCTTTTTGTTCTGATTCCACCCTCCCTCCTTATAAAAACCTCTTCCTCCACTGAGATGCTAAGATGGCCTTTGAGACAAGAGTCTCCCATCTTCCATATGGCCAGCATATGAATAAACCACTTTCCTTTACATCAACACCTGCCTCCCGAGTGTCAGTTTTCATAGTCACAGGCAGCTGGACCTGCGTTTGGTTATGGGATATAAAACTGAAAGCAATAATAAACAAACAAGAAAAACAAGCAAACAAAAAGTGATAGACACAGATAACAGTATGGTAATTACCAGAGGGAAGGACGATGGGGGAGTAGTCAAGGGTAAGGGGGTTCAGATATATATGACTGAAGAAGATTTGACTTTGGGTGGTAGACACAAATGCAATACAAATGATGTATCATAGAAATGTACACCTGAAACCTACATAATTTAATTAGCCCATGTCATCCCTATAAATTTAATTTAAAAAAGAAAATACCGTTTTTGATCTGTGATTGGTTGAATTTGCAGATGTAAAACCCAAGTATATGGAGGACCAACTGCATATTTATAGAAAAAACCCACATATAAATGGGGCATGGCCATCTTTGAGTGATATGCAGATTTCATGGTATTACAGTATTTGAACACTGGTTTCATTATTATAATGCATTTACACCGTCCTCCTCTCTACTGAGGTTGATAGGACAGTTTAAAGCCACAGCAACTCCACTCAGTTTGGGCGGGGGGTGGTGAGGGTGGAAGTTGCATGCCCTGGGCTCTGTGACCCACTTTTCTCCCTTTGAAAAAAGAGTTTGTCCCTTTAATTCCCTCTCCTTCAAGTTCCCCTATTCCCAGGCAGGCCTCACACATTCTGGACCCTGAGCAAGAAGTGTGGTAGGATGTCAGTACCGTGTGCTGTCTGACATGGTACTGCCACATGTGTGGGAACAGTTGCTAGACATTGTCCTTGCCATCGTGACACTGAAACACCTCACCGCTGACCTGAACTTGCACAATAACACTGGTGGGCGCTGTTTTCCATGTGGGGGCTTTGCATTCAGAGAGAGCAGTAATACTGTTCTCCTCAAATTTATGATCTTTCAGTAAATAAAAGAAAATATTTTTCCCAAAATATTTTTCCACCTGGCTGGTATGGTTCCAGTGGTTGGAGTGTCATTCCATAACCGGAAGGTTGCAGGTTTGATTCCCGGTCAGGGAACATGCCTAGATTGTGGGTTTGATTCCCCATCCGGGCAAGTACGATCCCTGGTCCAGGTGCATACAGGAAGCAACCAATTGATGCTTCTCTTTTGCATCAATGTTTCCCTCGCAAATCAATGAAAAAAATGTCCTGGGGGAAAGGATAAAAATAAAGAAAATATTTTTCCATTTAAATTAATATTTGTTGTCTATGGTTAAAAATGAAACACAAATATATTTTTTAGAGAAAAAAGGTTTCATAATGGTATATTTGGTATGATTCCAATTTCACAAAATACTTGGGTGTGTATATGCCTAGACAAAAAACACAAATTATTTACAGCATTCGTTTTGGAGTGGTAAAGCTAGTGATTATTGGGGACCACTCTCTGTGGTTTCTGAGACTGTAGCCCCGAGAGAGCAAGCCCTGAAAGGGACTAGTAAGTGTCCCTGGAAAACCAGATAAAAACACAGGTGGCAGACATGATTTGACTCTAACACCGAGGGAATCAGGCCTGAAATGTACATTGTAGGCCTATAGGTTCTCAGTACAATGCAGAAGCCTGCTCTTTGTTTTGTGTAGCCCTGGTGACATAAAACGAATGTTTAAGTTCAAGGCATAAGGAGTAAACTCCTTATCTCATGCAACTCTTCTTAAAGACCCTCTGGCATCAGCATGACTAACAGACCCTGACCTATGACAGATCTCTGCGTTCCTTCAATTGTCATCTATAGATAATACCTATTTTTGTATGACTGTAGCCTTTTTGATATAGATTGATGGACTATGCATGTATGATGTATACACCTACACATACCTATCCCCTCAAAGCCATTTGGGAGATGGGCTTAGGCATTCTCCACTAGAGGGAATCGCCTCCCCCTTTCCCATGGAAGCAGCAAGACTGTGTGGTGTACTATCCGAGGTGGACGGGAGGAGCATGCTGCTGGACAGAGTTCCTCCCACAAGTGATTCTTTTCTTCTATAGATTTTTCTAATTAAACTTATTTACAAAATTGTTGCCTTACAGCTTATCTAAAATAAATGGAAAATTTCTATTGAATTCTTGCTGGCACAAAGTCAGAGATCATTTTTGCCCTTTTTATTGGCAAACACAAAATGTCAACTGTATTGCACAGACCAAACATGAGCAAATCCAAAATAAACATATGTATATAATTTTACTATCTAAATAAAAATCTACCAAATGTACATTCAAACATACATGCTTCCAAGTGGAGCCCCCTGGGAAGGCTGTACGGGAGCTGGAGCGGTGTCTGCCATCGGAGAAGGGAACTGGGTGGCTGTGAGATGCTACGATCTCCTCAAGACCTTTGGTACTTTCATGTTATGTGAATTTCATAAGTTAAAAAGAAATAATTTTTAAACAGAAAAAAACATATAAATTCCTCTATTTTTTTCAGTCAGCTTTCGGTCCTTTCCTTATACATAAAACCCTTTTCCATTGCTAGATTAGATTGATATGGTTTTTATTTATTTTGACTTACTGCCAAAAACGTAGTGTCTCTTATTGCTCTGTTTGGATAATAAATAACTAGAACTCATTTTCCCACTAAATGTTTCAACACAGAATGCTGTGGAAAACTTTTTGCCTTCTTTGCACAACATCTCACAATGCTGCTATTAAAGATGATGTAAGTGCTGAGTTTGGCTCTGCTGTCATTTAGGTGAAGTTTGGTTTGTAGAAAAGCCTTGAAGTTAAGATCAAGGTTTATGACAGCACAGTTATCAGGCAAATGCTGGGGCTGGACACTTATTTGTACACTGGTTCATTCATGTGGGCTCAGATAAGCCCAGCGCTTTTCTCAGCTTTCAACTTCCTTCTTTCAACTTTCACTTCTAGGAACTGACTTGTTCCCTCTGGGAGTGAAAAGACTTGGAGGCAGCACAATGGAGCCAGCTAGTCTCTCAGCAGCAGGAAAGACGTGTGCCGAGAAAGGCATGGATCAGATGACTTCCCAAGCCTCTCCTAGCCCAGCAAATATTCACTTAGGTTGTCTCAGGTTTGGCTAAGCTTGACTTGCAGATTGTTCCCGTGGTTATGTGAGAACCGCATGTGTTAATTCATGTGTTGACACTAACTGATGACAGGTGACTTGTGTGCAAAGACCATGGTATTTAAATAGTTAGGAGGGAAATGAGGACATGAAGGAGGTAATGAACATGTTAAAGGTGGCAAAGCTAATGTTCTGGTGGCATCAATTAACTACCTCAGCACTCATATAAATGTTTATAATAGGTACATAAGTTCCTGAACATTTATTTACCTAGTCAAAGGTTAAGAGCATTAAGAAGTGGGAAAAAATTGGATCTGACTTGAGAAATCTGAGAAACCTTAAAACAATTGTTATTTAAGTGATGGTGGGCACTAACTGGCTACTAGACTGCAACTGCTGCTGGGAGGAGGAGGGCAGAGTACTGGGAGACAACCAGGCGAAAAGAAGTGCCAGACATGAAAAATCAACAAGCTATAAACAAGATTAATATAATAACACAGGAAATATGAGTTAGGATTCTGAGAACTGTCTGTACTTCAAAACACTGAGAACAAAAGCTAAACTATCTGGCATCATACCGGAAACATTATATTTTACATGGTCTGTATAGGAGACGATTCTGCGTGGCATGGGTCCTGTGCATCTCCGAGTGGGCTCCCACTCGGAGATGCACAGGACCCACACCCACAGATAGGTTCTCCTGTGGGGAATCAGGCCTGCACTGTATCTGGGCCGCTTTGAGACTTGCTTTTTGCTAAAACTCCCTCACCCTGAAATGAGGCAGCAAACATTTACTGCATATCTTTAAATTAACCTCCTAAAATCTATGCTAAACCAAGGATGAGTGTAACCAGTTCAACCACTTTTCCTTTGCATTTGCAAATATCCTTCTTCTGTGATGTGATCAGTGGCATCCTCTCCTTTGTTTTCTGTAGAAGGTAACCACCTAAAGTGAACTTGTGCATAGTAAATGAGAACAATCATGTAATGTGCCCAGAAAAGCAATAAAGGCCCGTCAAGTCAAAGGCCAAAGGTCCTCTTGAGAGAGAAACCACGCCATCCCTTTTCCTCCACAGGACATGGTAGTCCGTGTGAATTTGTCATGTCTCATGCACATGGTCGAGGACCCCACGAGCTGGAGTCTGCATCAGGTCTGAAACCCCAATTCTGAGGATTGCTTATAAGAGTTACACAGGAAACAAAAAAGAAGAAAAACAACAAAAACAAAAGTTAGCCTATGTAAGAGTACAGCTCAGCAATGGCATTTACTCTGATGGGGCCAGTTTAACTCACCTGTGTAGTACGTGAAATTGAAAACACTTTTATACTGAATAAACTTCTTATTTTATTCGATACAAAAATGGATTATGAATTCAAAGGAAAACATTTTCTTGTATACTTAATCTTCTTTATACTGATCATTAACTCCTCACAGGAATACATTTTTGGTAAAATATTACTTTGAAACGTTTCTTACTCACATATGCTTTTATACATATTAAATGTTTTATATACAAGTTTAAAAGAGAGCAATAAGACAGAATATAGATAATTATTTTTGTTTCTGTTTTTGGCTTTTTTAGATATCAGATAACAAAGATGAACATGATCCAATAGGAAGGCCATTGACAGGAAGCAAAACCTTGAGTAAGTCTGTGGCTAAATCCAATGAGTTTGTTAGGAGAGAGGTAGTAGAAGCGGGAACCATTAGCCAGGTTGCAGGGGTAGAGATTCAGGTAGGTTGGCAGGTTTGGAGTCAAGAGTGTGTGCATTTTATTTTTCTCAGTAAAAGGGTGGGAAAGGCTGTTAGCTGAGAGTTAGGAAATAAAAGAAAGTGAGGTGTGAGGAGAAAGAAGATGTGAGAGAATCCCTTCAGAGACATCACCAAGGGCCCCACTTGAAGAAAATGGCCTTGAATTTTAAAAGAGATTTGTTCAGACACCAGGATAATGGTGTAAAGTGGGCAGAAAATTGGATTTCATCAAAGGTAAGCATTTTTAGGCAAGTACATGGAAAGAGAGAGAGAAAAAGGTATTGGATTCATCTTCCAGGACTGATTTTAATGGACTTGTGGAAATTAAACCAGGTGTGGGCTGGATGAACAGTGAAAAGTGGGGGTGAGGTCAATGGCTTGGAGGTTCTGGTGACATCAAATAATTTTTGGAGACAGTTCCAGTGGCAGTGGGCTGAAAGGGAGGCTATGGGGGACCAGTAAGCCTGGAATTCTGGTTTTGAGAAGGTGAAGTTACTGGTGATGGCAGTTTGAGAGGGTGGCCCTGGAGTGAGTGGCTGGGACGGGTTTGAGGAAAGGTGGCTGGACATGAATAAGGCAAGAACCTGACAGAGAGACAAGGAGGCTGTGGGGACCACCTGCCTAAAGATTACAATCAACTAAAATTTATGTCTGAATTATGGAGAGAGAGAGAGAGAGAGAGATGAGGGAAGGATGGGAAGAGGAGGGGAGAAGGAGAGAAGGGAAGAGATGGGAACAGTGGGCTATGTTCTAAACTTCTCAAAGAATAGGAGTGACTGGTGGGAATGCACCACAGGGAGGGTGGATGGTGGTAGGCCATGATGCCATGTACAGATAAAATTACCATTTGAAGAGATGTGTAAATGAAAATGTTGTGGATCACCATTAATATTTGCCAGAGAAGAGGTTACATCAGATGCAGCTAGTTTATATTAAATAAAAGAAAACACATGAAAATGATTTTACGTACTTAGCAATGAAACTAGAAAGCAGATATTTATCATGACTATAAATGTTATTATTACTGTTATAGAATTCATAAGAAATTTCTAAATTCAGGACGTCGTCAGTTACCTTCTAACTTGAGAACTGTGCGAGGGTTAAGTGAGAATACTGACAAAGTGGAAGGGGACCTGACTGACAGTACATACCTAAGACAGGGTCATGAGAGAGCAAAACGGGACATGACTATCTACGAAGGAGAAATCCCAAGTCAGTTTTGCCACTTTTTCTGTACATTGTCTTAAATCAAAATACAACTTTTATACCAAAGGTTCTTTTATATACACCAGTACCTTGATGTATACTGTTTTTTCCTAATTTTTACTCTCTAATTTTTTTAACATTTCTGAGAAGAGACTTTTGTTAAAAAATCTGTGCTTCTGGATTTTATAAGTACCTGGGGAAAGATTGGATAATTGATGTTGGGACAACTGGCTAACTATATTTTTATAATTAAGGGTACATATTAATATGCCCAATGCAAAAATAAATGAATAAACCTTAAACAACGTTTTTACTTTTTAATCTTAAACAAGTTTAGAAGGCAAAAGACAAACAGAAAATTAGTTGCAGCATGTAGGGTAGAAAAGAATATTCTTAATAAAAAAGAGGTTTTGTAAAACAATAAGAAAAAGACAAGCCCTAATTTCTGTAAAGCACAAAAGACATGATTATGAATAAGGGTTGAATATAGAAGCAGCTAATGAATACATAAGAAGATATTTTTCCAGAGGAAATCAAAAGAACCCGGTCTTCATTGTTTATAAAATCAGTAATGCTCAGCTGCAAGGGGCAGGCAGAGAATCAGCCCTCTCAATCACTGTTAATGGGAATGAAAATTCAAATAGTATCAACTTTTTGGATGTCAGTTGGCAATTTTTATCAAAATCCTAACTGTGCATCTCTTTGACCTAGCCATTCCACTTTGAGGAATTTATTCTAAGGACAGAAGGTGACAGCACCCAAAACGTAGTGTGTTTCAGCATCAGCAACAGTAGAAAGACATTGAAAAGTGTGAGTAGCCATAAAAGTATGCATCCTAAATGCACGATTGCTAAATGAAACGAGTGTGTTACAAGATAACGTGTGTGCTTTAGATTACATTTATGTAAAAATGTCTAAAAGAGTGGCAATTATCTCAGAGTAGTGAAATTTCTGATAATCTTCCCTTTCTAGTTTATGTTTTGTACATTGAATTGTGTATGAGGACCACTCGCAACCCTGTGATGAGATTGTCACTCCTCCTTGTCTAGCTCCCCTCTGCCTCGAACGCCCTTTACCTCCTTCACTTCCTTGCTCAAATGTCCCCCATTAGAACGGTCTGCATTTGCCACTCTATTTGAAGTGGAAACACCACTCAGCTGTTCTAATGTTCTATCCCTCATCCCTGTGCTAGTTTTCTATGCTGTACTTAACACCATGTAATATTTTTTAATTTTTTCTTTCTTTATTGTTTATTGTCTGACTCTTCCCCTCCCCCACTAGAAACTAAACCTCACAAGGGCAAGACTCGGTTTTTTTTTTTTTTTTACTAAACTGTAACTCCAGTGCTGGAAACAGTGCCAATCAAGACTCCATAAATACGTGGTGAGTGGACAAAAATGCCCATATTCATATGTATGTGGGAGTGTGCACGCATGAACGTGTGTATACAGGGAGGTATGAATCGAGCATCCTTTACCTTTACTCTAATTCTCTATGAGAAATTCCTTGAAAAGCTTCAATTAAAAAAGGAGGAGAATGACTAGTTTTTAAGTACTTCAAGTTTTGCCTGGGGCCAGCCCTACCAAGGAGAAAACTTTTACCTTACTTTCAGGTTAATTTTTATGTTGAATTTTACAATACTTCAATATTGATAGTCATGAGTTTAATTGAGCTAAATGGAGATAACTTTAACCAAGCTATCAACATAAGGGAAAAGAAAAACATATTTTTCTTGCCTGAATCCTTGATCATCTTTGAATCAAATTAAGTGCTTTGTTCCTAAACCGCTGAAAACGAGTTCACATGTTGTTAGCAGTTACACAGGAATCCAGGAAAGAACACACAGAAATTTCAAAGTGTCAAAAATTTGAATTTCTTATCCCCCATGTTTTAGAACACAGTTTCCTTGGCCAAAAGGACGGACTCTGGGTGTCCCTCCGCGGGCACAGAAAGTGTGAGTCTGACGATGCCTTCTGTCTGCCACGGCAAACTCGGACCCAGGGGAAAGGGCCCGTGCCCCCACCCACGGTGCAGCAGGTGCCGCCACTGACAGACTCACTCGGGTGCTTTGATTTCACGAAGTTGGTCCTATTTAGGATGGGGGTGGGGTTCAGAGTCGCCTTTACCTGTTTATTTCTCAAGGGCTGGACCACTTCCTTAATGCACAGATCTAGATCGTTGAGATAGTCCTTCTCCGTCTGTATCAGCTCCTTGATGATTTTCAACCGCTTTGCCATCATTCTCCGCGTCTGATGCTCCTCCTCCTGCGTTGGGGGCTCAGCCGCAAGACACCCGGCCTGTGGAGTCATCTTTTCTGCGAAGTGAAAACATGTACTTGTGAGGCATTCTGCTGTGGCTGTTCTTTCCTTACACACAAGCCACGGCAGGGCTACTGTGTCACAGTGCGGTCGCGGTGTGTTCTGAGGACTCGAGCACCTGTGGTCATTCTCCCTGAAGTCGGAATCCCATGAAAATACCAGCGTGAAGGGACGTGAGAACGAACTACTTCGGACAAGTCAGTTAGGTGATATTTGACTGTCATGGTTTGTCCTTGAAATATCTCATTGCTACTGTTTTAGAGTTTAAACCGATCTTCAAGCGAGAGGTAAAAGGTATAAAAACACAGTTCACAACTTCTTCCAGATACAATTACTTTTAAAAAATTAAAAAAGATACTGTTGTCATACGATATTATATTATTTTCAGGTAAACAACATAGTGACCAAATGTTAATATATCTTACAAAGCGAATGCCACAGTAGGTCTAGTAGCCATATTACCATGTAGTTATTACGGTATTATTATTTATATTTCCTGTGCTGTACATTACATCTCTGTCACTTATTGCGTTATTGGCAGTTCACTCCTCTTACTCCCCTTCACCTTTTGCCCATCACCAAATCCTTCCTATCTTTAAACCACCAGTTTTTTCTCAGTATCATACGTATCTATGAGCTTGTTTCTTCATTTTGTTATTTGATTTTTACATTCCACATATAAGTGAAATCACATGGTATTTGTATTTATCTAATTTATTTTACTGAGCATAATACCTTCTAGGTCCATCCATATTAACACACTTTTTTATGGCTGAATAATAGTTTATATATATGTATATATATATACACACACACATATATGTATATATACATATATACACGTATACATATACATATATATACATATATACATATATATACATATATACATATACACACACATATGTGTGTGTGTGTGTGTGTGTGTGTGTGTGTGTGTGTGTATCACATCATTTTTACCTGTTCACCTATCAGTGGACACCTAGATTGCTTCTATAGCTTGGTTGTGGTAAGTAATGCTGCAACGAACCTAGGGGTGCATGTATCTTTTCAAACTAGTGTTTTGGATTTCTTTGGATAAATAGCCAGAACTGGGGTTGCTGTATCATATGGTAGCTCTATTTTTGATTTTTGGAGTAATCTACATACTGTTTTTCACAATGGCTGCACCAGTTTAAAATCCCACCCACAGTACACCAGGGCTCTCTTTTCTCCACATTTTCACCAACACTCATTCTTTGCTGGTTTTTTTTTTTATAATAGTAATTCTGACAGGTGTGAGATCATATCTCTTTGTGGTTTTGACGTGCATTTCCCTCAGTGGTGTTGAGCACCTTTTCATGTGTCTGTTGACCATCCATATGTCCTTTTTGGAAAAATGTCTATTAAAGTCCTTGGCCCATTTTTAAATCATACTGTTTGCATTTTTATATTGAGTTGTATGAATTCTTAACATATGTTGGATTTTAACCCCTTATCAGATATATCATTTGCAAATATCTTCTGCCATTCAGTAGGTTGGCTTGTCATTTTGTTGAAGGTTTACATCATGATGCAGAAGCTTTTGAGTGTGACGTAGTCACCTTTGTTTATTTTTGCTTTCATTGCCTGTGCCCCAGGAGACATATGTAAAAAATGTTGGAAGACTGATGTCAAAGAATTTACTGCCTATGTTTTCTTCTAGAAGTTTTATGGCTTCAGGTCTTATATTTAAGTCTTTAACCCATTTTGAGTTTATTTTTGTATGTGGTGTGAGAAAATGGTCTAGTTTCATTTTTGTGTGTGTATCTTGAACACATTTGCTTTTTAAATGGGGGGAGGATTTGTAATTAGTAAGTGGAACACCTTCCAAATTTATTTGACCCCATTATTAAAACTAATTGTCCCCCATCAAAGTGGATAACATGCAAACCTCCCTAAAATGGAAAACAATTACAAATGATTGGGATCTGTCTTTCAAATCACAATCAGAATCCATGAAAAGTGAAGTAGGAATGGAATAAGTAAATATCAGCTAAGGTTTTTTGTATGGGTTATCTTTAATACTATGCATATCTTGTTATCTCAAAATTCTTGAACTGCCAAACAGAAAATTTTAATTAAAACATGCTGGTGCTGAAGAGATATTAAGATAAATAAGAAGCCTCACATGCAGCCAAGGTTTTATATAAAGTATACCATAAGAAAGCTAAACAGTTTCAAGGATGAGTTTCCTACAGCAACGTAAAATGTTGGGAGCCACAAACTGGGTCACGAATGAGATTAGAACCATGACAGGGAGTGGGGCAGTGTGTGTCCGTGTAAATAAATTTGCTTTAAACTCAAGGTCATCACAAACTTAATTTTTATCTTAGACTCTGCAGTTGCAGAAGTAATTTCATTTCCTTTAAAGCTAATGTGATTTTAGTAACTGATATGTTAGACATCTTCAATGCTGACACCACTTTCTGAGAATGTAGAGCTTTACAAAAGGGTTTATAAAGAGTCTACGGAGAAAAAGTGCACAGGTCACAATGTATGGGAAAAAATGATATTCTGTTAAATGTCTCCAGAAACAAAAGCTAAAAAAATTGGAGAAACTTTATAGTAGAGGAGTTAATGGTTCTATGTGCAAGGACTGCCAAGAATGTGAAGAGACATTGCAAAAGTAGTGAGTACTACTCTTTTTCTGGCCCAGTAATTTCTAGAGTTTCCCATAGAGGCTCAGTAATCAAACACAAGTGGAGAATACTGTGAAGGTCATTCCAGTGTTAGTTGGAAGGTATACCAGTTGATCTTTGGACAATCCTGATGTGCAGGTAAGTACATTTCTAGACCATTTGCCTGTAGTTATCCTTTCTCCATCAGGAAAGAAAATGGATTTGAGAGATACTATCTGAGAGCACATAGTTTTACAAGATTTGGGCCATTCAGTACCAGAGAAATAATCTGCCAGAGTTGTAAAAGGAAAGAGGATCAAAATAAAGAGAGAATGAATGCATGAAATGTTCTCCAGCTGGTGTTTCTTAATTTATGTTATGCTCACTTTTGGATGCTTCTAATTTATAGTATTTCTATTGGAGAGTAGAAGTCTGCCTATCAGCACCCTAAATGTGAAAGTAAAAGTTACAATCAGGTGTCATTACTTTGAGTTATTTTGGATATAGAAAAGGAAGGCAGGTCACTGGTGAGGGGGCATGAAGTGAGCAGGCTATATACACCACATGACCTCCTCCCAGAGCTTCCTTTAGTCTGTTTCTTCTAAAAGAGTGAGGATTGGATGACAGAGCTCAGAGGAGGAGTGACTTATTTAAATTTATTTTTTCTCTTGGGATATGTGAAGTAGCTCATACATACACACAAAAGCACCTCATTAATACGGAGTTGACAAACCAGTGTGGATGGCATTCAATTATTAGTTAACATTACCTTGACAATAAAAGGGACACTATTGAAATATTCTTCAGACTGATGTCTATTTTTCCAGGTTCTAGTCTCTGTGCCTTATAAAATGTATCTATCAATGATCTAGGGGACTATTAACAAGAAGGGTGTCCCCCTGATCTTTGGGAAGGAAATACCCCTACGATACATTTTCAGGTTTCTTTAGTTGCAAATATAAGACTCAATGACTATTTTAAATTAATTTATTTTACAGATTTCCCCTTGCTACACTTTAAAATGTACTATGGCCAATTTTAACAATTAAAATTTGCTTACATTTTCTAATATCGCTCAAGAACTTGTTTAGCTACAACTGGGGACAATGGTAGCTGAAATAAAGTGTTGGTCATGGTATTCAACTTCAGAAACTTTTCCCCTCAGGTATGAACACATTTTCAGAGAATTTAAAGTTGAGCAAACAAAATATTTTTTGTTCTTTTGACTCAAGTTCATTGCAGGAACAAAGACTTGACTTGCATCATTTTATGGTCAGGTCTGTAAATACTTCTTATGTTGGCACTTCTTAAACCAACAAACTCTCTGCAACGCATTGTGGGCACAAGTTTTGTTTTTATAAGATTCTCTCTACCTTTAAAACTTTTACCTTTTAGTTATACTATGATTTTAACTAATACATGAATATTACCAACCTGTATCCCTCAACTCTGTCCCTCTGTTGAGTCCTCCTCCCAAGCAGCCATGTTGTCATTTGTGTGTGTGTGTCGAGCTCTCCCCTCACCAGCCAGATCTGAGGCTACATTAGCCTGGAGATCTCTCCTGGCTCCACCCTGATGACTATCTGAGGCCCTCACTTCCCAATGCACCCATGCCCTGAGGTGCTTTCCTTTTGTGGCAACCAGCCTGGGTTCCCATATTGCAGGGGGTTTTTTAAGCTCTTTTTTAAATTTTAATTGTTGTTCAAGTACAGTTTTCTGTCTTTTATTCCCATCCCAGCCCACCCCGCCCCCCGCCCTCCCCACCTCCCTCCCATTTCCACCTTTGCCCTTGTTTTTATCCATGTGTCCTTTATACTTGTTCCTGCAAACCTTTCCCCTTTCCCCCTGATATTCCTCCCCTGTCCCCTCTGGTCACTGTCATCCTGTTCTCTATTTCAGTGTCTTTGGTTATATTTTGCTTATTTGTTTGTTTTGTTGATTAGGTTTCTGTTAAAGGTGAGATCATATGGTATAGCATTACACTAAGCAAAGTAAGCCAGGTAGTGAAAGACAAATATCATATGCAGTTTTTCTTTAAAAAACAAACAAACAAACAAACCTCTGTTCAGACTCAGTGGGTACCAGAGACATACAGAGATAAACTGAATTGTGTGGCTTCAGAGTGAAAGCCGAGGGGACAGCTGGCATTTTCTGTGTTCAGCCCTCCCCCAACAGAGCCACACCTGATTCTGCATTAGCCTGATGCTCTCCATTCTCTCCACCCTGGTAACTCCCTCAGACCTTGCCTCACCCAACTCACATTCTTCCCAAAGCTCTTTCAGTGGCTGAGCCTAATGGACAGCTGGCAGGCAGCAGGAAGTCTCAGAGTTCCTTGAATCTTTTGCTAACCTTCCTCAGGCTTGGAACTGATGGCAACTGGCCTCAGTTCATAGCATGGCCCATCCCATGCACATCCAAGCCCAGCACAGGCAGCTACCAACTGCAGATCACTTTGTATCTCCTAGCAGGTAGCCTTGGGCCAGTGTCAAGTAGCTTCTGACATTGATCTGCACCTGACTCTGTCCTAAGAGGACCCAGAACCAACACACCCAATGGCAAGCATCAAAGGACAACAGAATACCACCCAAGTAGCTTCACAAGCAGTATACCTAAAGGGACACCTTCGTAGAAAACAGATTTTGCTTGAGCTAATCCCACTCCATGGGGGCAGCCCCTACATTGCAGTTCCTATGATACGGTCATAGCAAGTCCTCACAGTGAACATGATAATTGATCCCACCCAATGGCATGCCAACAGCAATCAAAGCACAGTTACAACATAAGGACACACACAACTCACACAAAGGACAGTCCCGGAGCACCTGACTCAGGTGATCAGGGAGACTGTGCCACTGGACCCCACAGAACACCTACTACATAAGGTCAACCTCCCAAGACTGGGAAATATAACAAATCTACCTAACACATAGAAACAAACACAGAGAGGCAGCCAAAGTGAGGAGACAAAGAAACATGTCTCAAATTTAAAAACAAAAACAAAAATAAAAGAAATCTCCAGAAAAAGAACTAAATGAAATGGAAGCAAACAGTCTACAGAGTACAAAATACTGGTTATAAAGATGCTCAAGGAACTTAGTGGGAATTTCAACAAAGAGACAGTAAGCATAAAAAGGACACCACAACCATGAAAAAGAACCAGTCAAATGAAGAATACACTAGAAGTAATCAACAGCATATTAGATGAAGTGGGGGATTGAATCAGCCATTTGGAATATCAGGTAGCAGAAAACACCTTTTCAGGGGAGCAAAAAGAAAAAAGTAATTGAAAAGCTGAGAATAGTGTAAGGGAGTTCTGGGACATCATCAAGCATAGTGACATCTACATCATAGGGATATCAGAAAGAGAAGAGAGTGAGCAAGGGATTGTGAACTTATTTGAAGAAATAATAACTGAAAAATTCCTTAACCTTTTGAAGAAACAAAACACATAAGTGCAAGAAGCACAGATATTCCCAAACAAGGTGAACTCAAAAAGGCCAAGGAGCATCATAATTAAAATGCCAAGTGTTAACAGACAAAGAGAGAATCTTAAAAGCAGCAAGAGAGAGACACTTAGTTATCTACAAGAGAGCTCCCATTAGAATGTCAGTCTCTTTTCCCAAAAGAAAATCTGTAGGCCAGAAGGAACTGGCACAAAATGTTCAAAGTGATGTAAAGCAAAGAATTATTACAAAGACTATTCTACTCAGCAAGGCCTTCATTTAAAATGGAAGGAAAGATAAAGAGCTTCCCAAACAAGAAAAACCTAAATGAGTTCATCACCACTAAATCAGTATTACAAGAAATCTTAAAGGGACTTTTTTAAGAAGAAAAAAGAATAACATAAAGAATAAAATGTTGCCTTGGCTGGTGTGGCTCAGTGGATTGAGTGCAGGTCTGGGAACCAAAGGGTTGCCAGTTTGATTCCCAGTCAGGGCACAGGCCTGGGTTGCAGGCAAGCTCAGGTCCCCAGGAGGGGGCGCACAAAGGGCAACCACACATTGATGTTTCTCTCCCTCTATTCCTTCCCCTCTGTCTAAAATAAAATTTTAAAAAAGAATAAAATGCCAATGGCTGTGTACCTATCAATAATTACTGTAGAAGTAAATGGAATGAATGCTTTAATCAAAAGCATAGGGTGGCTGAATGGATAAAAAAAAAACTCATGCCTTCATACATATGTTGCCTATAAGAGACCCACTTCAGATTGAAAAACACAGATTGATAGTAAAGGGATAAAAAAAGAAATTTCTTGCAAATAAAAATGAAAGAAACAACTTTGGTAGCAAAAATGTATCACACAAAATAGAGTTTAAACTAAAGGCTATAATAAGAGACAAAAATATATTTCACACTGACAAAGGGATCAATCCAAAAAAAGAGTATAACCCTTACATTTATGCACCCAACATAAGAGCATTCAAATATATAAACCAAATCTTGATGAACATAAAAGGGGGGATCAATAGCACTACAGTCATAGTATAGGACTTTAATACCCCACAGACATCAATGGAGAGGTAGTCCAGACAAAAAATCAACAAGGAAAGAGTGGCCCTAAATGACAACAAGACAAGATAGATTTAATTAATAATTTTAGAGCATTTCACCCAAATAAGCAGAATATATATTCTTTTCAAGTGTATGTGAAATATTTTCTAGGATTGAGCACATGTTAAGACACAAAACAAATCTCATTAAACTTAAAAGTTTGAAATCATATGAAGCATCTTCTCCAACCACAATTGTATAAAACTAGAAAGCAATTACAAGAAGAAAACAGAAAAGCACACAAACGCATGGATGCTAAATAACATGCTATTAAACAATGAGTGGGTTAATAATGAGATCAAGGAAGAAATCAAAAGCTACATTGAGACAAATGAAAATGAACACACAGCAATCCAAAATCAATGGGGCACAGCAAAAGCAGTCCTAAGAGGAAAAATTCTTAGCAATATAGGCTGACCTCAAGAAACAAGAAAAAATTCAATACCTAATCTACCTTTAGACTTAAAGGAACTATATAAAAACAGCAAACAAAGCACAGAGTAGGTAGAAGGAAGGAAATAATAAAGATCAGAGTGGGAATAAATGAAGTAGACTCTAAAAAAATACAAAAGATCAATGAAACCAAGAGCTGGTTCTTTGAAAAATTGAACAAAATTGACAAACTGTTAACCAGACTCATCAGGAAGAAAAGAAAGAGGACCTAGTAAATAAAATCAGAAATGAAAGAAGAGAAGTGTCAACTGACACCATAGGAATACAAAGGATTTTAAGAAAATACTACAAACAGTGATATGCCAACAAATTGGATAATCAGGAAGAAATTATAAATTCCTAGAAGCATACAAGATTTCAAGACTAAATCAAGAAGAAACAGAAAATCTGAACACACTGATTACTACCAATGAAATAGAAATAGTATTTTTTTAAAAACCTCTCAACTAACAAAAGCTCTAGACCAGATAGGTTCACAGGTGAACTTTACCAAACATTAAAGAATTAACAGCTATCTTTCTCAAACTATTTCAACAAATTCAAGAGGAGGGAAGGCTCCCAAGTTCATTTTGCAAAGCCAGAATTACTCTGATTTCAAAGCCAAGCAAAGATATTACAAAAAAATTATAGGCCAATATTTGTGATGAACATAGATACAAAAATCCTCAAATAATCATTAGCAAACTGAATTCAGCAATACATTATAAAGGTCATACACTGTGATCAAGTGGGATTTATTCCTGAGATGCAAGGTTGGCTCAATATTCACAAACCACATACACAAAATGAAATATAGAAATCATGTAAATGGATGTTGGAAAAAACCTTTGACAAAATCCAGCATCCATTACAATAAAAACTCCTGGCAATGTGGGTATTGGGGAAAAGACCACAATATTGTAAAAGCCATATATGACAAACTCACATTTAACATCATCCTTAATTAAGAAAAAAAATGTGTTCTTTAAGGAACAAGAAGAGGTTTTCTACTTTCATCATTTTTGCCAATAGAGTATTGAATGTCCTAGCCACAGCAATTGGACAAGAAAAACTAATAATAGGCATCCAAATTGGAAAGGAAGAAGTACAATTGTCATTATTTGCACATGACATGTTTCTGTATATACAGAACACTAAGAACTGATAAAAATTAAATAAGATACAAAGAAATATTCAGAAATTGGTTGCATTTTTATATACCAATAATAGACTATTAGAAAGAGCAATTAAGAGAATATTCTCACTTAAACTGCATCAAAAATAAAATAAAATAAAATACTTCAGAATAAATTTAACCAAAGAGTTAAAAGATTGGTACTGAGAAACGTATAGGATACTGAAGAAAGAAATTGAAGAGGATACAAATAAATAAAAGTATATATTATGCTCATGGATAAGAGAATTAACATTGTTAAAATATCCATATTACCCAAAGCTATTTACAGATTCACTGAAGTCCTTCTCCAAATACCAATGACATTTTCCATGAAGTAGAATGAATAATTCAAAAATTTATATGAAACCACAAAAAGACTTTGCAGAGCCACAGCAATTGAGAAAGATCAACTTTGGAAGTATCCCCTACCTAATATCAAATGATACTACAAGCTATAGTAATCAAATGACATCATATTTGCATAGAACAGATACATAGATCAACAGAAAAAGTAGAGAGCCCAGAAATAAGCCCATGTCTACATGATTGATTAACATAAAACAAAGAAGGCCAGAATACACAATGGGGTGAGAAAGTCCATTCATTAAATGGTGTTGGGAAAACTGAACACATATGTGCAAAAAAAAAAAAAATGAAACAACCACCTTCTTGTACCATATACAAGAACAAACTCAAAATAGAGTAAAAACTAAATGTAAGACCTGCAATCATAAAACTCCTAGAAGAAAACATAGAAAATTCTCTGACATTGCTCTTACTAATATATTTTTTTCTAATACATAATCTCCATGGGCATGGGAAACAAAACAAAACAAAACAAAAACAAATTGGACCACATCAAACTAAAGTTTTTTACAACAAAGTAAACCATCAATGAAACAAAACAACTATTTACTGAATGGAAGAAGATATATTCAATACTCATAAAGAAGACATACAGCTCAACAACCCCCCCAACAATCCTATTAATAAATGAGCAGGAGACTTGAATAAACACTTCCTCAAAGAGGACATACAGATAGCCAAGAGACATATGAAAGCTGCTCAATGCCACTAATTATCAGAGAAATGCAGGTTAAAACCACAATGAGATATCACCTCACACCTGTCAGAATGGTATTGTCAATAAATCAACAAACTAATGTTGGAGAGGACTTGAAAGAAAGGGAATCCTATACACTGCTGGTGGGATTGTGAATCAGTGCCACTACTATGGTAAACAGTGTGGAGATTACTCAAAAAATTAAAAATAGAAATGCCTTATGACCCAGCAATTCTACTTCTGGGACAGACTATTTCTACTTCTACACAGGTGGGCAAAAGTAAGTTAAATTACCAACCATCATTACCTACAAGAAAAATCATAAGTAAGGATACAAAATAATAAGAAGACAAATAATAGACATAAATAATATAACAATTAATAAATAAATGGTAATATAAGAATAAACTCTGTGTTTTGTGTAGTCACAACTCTAAACCTATTTTTGCTCACTCCTGTATATCCAAAGAAATTCAAAATACTAATTCTAAAAGATATATGCACCTCTTTGTTCATTGCATTGTTATTTATAATGGTCAAGATACAGGAGCAACCCATGTACCCATCAATAGATGATTGGATTAAGAAAATGTGGTGCATATATACAATGGATATTACCTAGCTGTAAAAATGAACAAAATCCAACCATTTGCAGCAACATGGATGAACCTAGAAGGTAGTATGCTAAGTGAATTAGGTCAGAAAGAGAAGGATAAATAAATACCATATGATTACACTTACATGTGGAATCTAAAGGACAGAATAAATGAACAAAAAAAACCCCAGAAACAGACTCATAGATATAGTGAACAAACTGAAGAGTGAAAAAGGTGAAGGCAGTAAGAAATTACAAAATGGAAACAGGATTATAAAATGCAGTATAGGCTATATGGTCAACAATATTGTAATAACTATGTATGGTGCCAGGTGGGAACTAGAATCATCAGGAAGATCAATTTGTAAATTATCAAATTGCTTAACCACTAGGCTGTATACCTGAAACAAATATAAAATAAAATTTAAATCTAAGATAAAATCCCAGTGAAAAAATTGGATCTGTGGCTGTCTGGGGCTGAGGATCAGAGCTGACTGCAGAATCACAAGAAAACCTAGGGTATTGGCAACATTCCTGTGTATTGATTGTGGTGGTGTGTACACCACTGAGTACAATTACAAAATTCAAACTCTACATGCCACTGGGTGAATTGTATTATATTTAAATTATACCACAATAGACTGTGGAGGAGAAATTCATAAGGCAAATACTGTTTTCTAACAAATAACCAAATAATAGGAACGTTCTCAGTTTTAAATAAATGATGCATTTCCAGCAGAGCAAACAACAACAACAAAAAAAAGACAAGCAAAGCAAAGCAAAGGCCAACTTTTCATCCTCAGAATGAAGCCTGAAGATATCTTTGCGGGAGGGTGGCGCCTGAAAGCCTCCAGTGGCCATTAGGCTAAGATCACTTCTGCTAACACCATATCCTGCCTCTTAGGCCTTGACCATTTGTCCGACTCCTGGATCTCTGCAATCTCTCCAATCACTTATGCTCAGAGAGACTGCTGGGCTTGGGAACAAATTTCTGAACATCAGGGATGCACATATCTAGACATGAGTGGTCCTGATTCACATTTCTATTACTGATGTGCGTTCTCTGGTTTCTGTAACTGGAATTCTTGATCACTGTGGTAGGCAGAATCATGCCCACCCCCCCACCCCCCGGAGGATGTCCACATTCTGATCCTCAGACTGGTGACTGTGTTACCTTACATAGCAAAACAGACTGCCGGTGTGGTTAGGGTTATAGACTCTCAGATCGGGAGACTATCCTGGGTCATCCAAGGGGACCCAATTGGATCACACTAGCCCTTAAAAGAAGAAGGGGATAGTGGAGAACAGGGAAGATGAAAAGTGAGAGGGACTGAGCCCACCATTTTTTTGTTGTGAAGGTAGAGGAAGGAAGCTAAGAGCCACGGAACACCAGAAGCCTTTGGAAGCTGAAAGCAGCCTTTGGCTGCTAGCCAGCAAGGAAGTAGGTTCCCACAGCCAGAAAGAGTGGGGAATGGACTCTCCCCCTTGATCCTCTAGAAAGGAGCACAATGACACTTTGGTTCAACCTACACTTTGCTTTCTGCTTGTGAGACTCTAAACAGAGACCCAGGCAAGCCCTCTAGGCTTCTGACCTGTGGAAACTGTGAGATAATAGATTTGTGTGATTTTAAACACTGAGTTGTGGTGATTTGTTACAGCAGTAATAAGAAGCTAATATCCCCACACATTGAAGAGATTGCCAGTTGGACATTTCCCTTCAATATACTTTTTGTTTTTGTTCAATGTTTTGGATCCCTGTATAGGCATCCCCCCCCCCGACCCCCGCCGGCAAAATCACACTTAGAATATCAGTGCAGGGTTGGGTGAAAGTTTTCAATTAGATAAACAATAAACCAGGTACTCCTTGTGGTCTGATGCATTAGCACCTTGAATTTAATAGTTTCCTAAGCAGCCACACAATAGCTGCAGTGGCAGTTCCAGTTGTGGCAGTGTATCTGAGGGCAATGGCAGTGACAGTAGGGAACAGAAGGAATCACCACTGTGAAAGAAGGCAGGCCACTCAAGGTATATTTCATGAGTCATGAGAAAGGAATCTCAACCTGCCTGATAGAGATCCAGAGACACATAAATATGCCAGATAAAGCATTCTGAAAAAATTTAAAGGAATGATGAGCCTTCAAAAATGTGTAAGAAATCCTTTAAGGGCAGGTAGCATACTCTGAATGTGGTCCATGCAGTTAAGTGAAGCTGAAATCAACCATGTTTCTGGAGGCATCAGCAGACACTGGTAGACTAGGGAGATGGGAGCTTCAAGTGCCTGCAATGCGGAGACAGAACATGGTAGAGACAGGACCTGGTAGAGACAGGACCTGGGCAAGGTCTCTAAGTGCCAAGGAGCCTATTAGAGAAAGAGCCTAAGGGAGGAGCAGGAAAGAAAACACACCCAAAGAAAGGTGAACTAGTAAAAATAATGTTCCAAAGGGAGAGACATTAAAAAAAATTGTATGTCTCAGCCATGTCTCTGGGTGGTAATAGAAAAAAGGGCAGGTGGAGGCTGTTAATTCTGGGACACTAATTGTCTCTCCTGTGGGATTGGGAACTGAATTCACTGAACATGCGACAAATAATTATTAAGGTCCTCCTGTGAGCCTCAAAGTGTTGTAGAAGCTGGGAGTACAGCAGTTTAAAAAACATGAATAACAAATACCTTTCCTCATGGAACTTAAATTATTGTGGGGGAATAAGAACATGAATAAAATGAATGTTATTTCGTGTATTAACAGGTGATAAGTGAGTGGTATGGAGAAAAATAAAGCTGTGAGAGTTACTAGGACGTGCTCAAAAGGAGAGCAATCTTAAATGACAGGGAAGTCCTCAAATTAAAGACTTGAAATGTGAGAAAAAGTCTTGCAGAAGAACCAGCTAGTGGAAAGCTTTTTTTTAAAAAAAGATTTTATTTATTTATTTTTAGAGAGGGAAGGGAGGGAGAAAGAGAGAGAGAGAGAAACATCAATGTGCAGTTGCTGGGGGCCGTGGCCTGCAACCCAGGCATGTGCCCCGACTGGGAATCGAACCTGCAATGCTTTGGTTAGTGGAAAGCTTTAAGATGAGGATGTGTGTGGCCTATTCAAGGATCAGGAAAGAGGCCAGTGTGGCTGTGGTGTGAGGTACAGTGGGGAAGAGGACAGGAGGAGTCAAGGGGACCAGAGAGGCAGGCAGCTCAGGAGACCTCGTGGAGGTCTGTAAGTAATTTAAACATTTAAGCATCTTCATAGTATGGCAGAAAAGGCAAAGGCATTGATGAATGATTGATGTTTTCAAATGAAAAATACACGTTAAAATTTTAAGGCCAACCATAAAAATAATAGAAATAGTATGTAAATTTTCAAAACCAATAGAGACAAAAATATAATGAAGGGGGGGAAAATCAAAAGAAGGAAAAATGGAAAGAGAGGAACAAATACTACGTAGGAGATCCAAATATATTGAGTAATCATAATGAATTAAATGACCAGATTACCAAGCTGAATTAAATAAAAGCTATGTGCTATTTACAAGTGAGTGAACATAAACGCATAGAAAGTTTTAAAGTAAAAAGTAAAAAAAATATACTAAGCAAATACTAATTTTAAAAAAGGGTGAGAAACTTTTTATATCAGACAAAAGAAACTTTAAGGCAAAAGTAAAAGTAGACAGTATATAATAATAAATTGTCGACCCAGAAGAGAAAAAAGTTTTGTGTGTTGAATAACATTGTTTCAAATGTGAAACAAAAAGTGAGAGTTATAAGCAGAATTTAACAAATTTTCCATAATAATGCAATTGTAGATGTAACAGATATAAAAATTGGCACTCAATAATTAGAAATTTCACATTCTCTTTAAAGATACATGTAACATTTATGAAAATACACCATATTTTAGGCCATAAAATTTAAAAAAATCAAGGATTCAAGATAATAGCAGCCTGGTGAAAGCTAAACAAGTTTGTTACCACAAAATCAGTATTCCAACAAGTGTTAAAGGGCTTGTTTTAAGAAGAAGAAAAGAAAATAGAAACAAAACCCAGAAAAATAGTTAAAAAAATAACATGGCAATAAATCTGTATCTGTGAGTAATCACTTTAAATGTAAATGGCTTAAATGTTCCAATCAAAAAACATAGGTTAGCTGAATAGATAAGAAAACAAGTTACATATATATATATGTATATATATGTGTATATATATGTAAACACACACACACACACACATACACTGTCTTCAAGAGACCCCTCCAGAACAAAAGACACACGCAGACTAAAAGTAAAGAAATGGAAAAAGATATTTCATGGAAATGAAAAGAACAACAAAAGCTGAGGTAGCAATACTTATATCCAACAAAATATACTCTACAATGAGGCTATAACAAGAGACAAAGGACACTATAAAATGATAAAGGGAAAAACCCAACAAAATGATATAACCCTAGTAAACATGTATGCACCCAACATAGGAGCACCTAACTATGTAAAGCAAATCTTGACAGGGAAAGGGAAAGATTGACAGAAATACAATCATAGTGGAGATTTTAACACCCCATTATCTTCAATAGATAGAACTTTCTGACAGAAAACCAACAAGGAGATGATGATGGCCTTAAATGATGCACTAGATCAAATGGATTTAATTGATATCTTCGGAGCATTTCACCCCAAACAATAGAATATACTTTTTTAGAAGTACATATGGAATGTTTTCTAGGATAGACCACATGTTAGGACACAAAACAAGTCTCAATAAGTTTAAGAAGATTGAAATCATATCAAGCATCCTCTCTGATATAATGGTAGGAAACTAGAAATCAATCACAAGAAGAAAAATACCGAACTGAAAAATACACAAAGACATAAGAGCTTAATAATATATTATTAAACAATGAATGAATTAATAATGAGATCATGGAAGAAATCAAAAATTACCTTGAGACAAATGAAAATGAGGGCACAACAACCCAAAATCTGTGGGACACTGGAAAAGCAGTCCTAAGAGGGAAAGTCATAGCATTACAGGCCTACCTCAAGAAACAAACAAACAAAAACTCACGTAAACAGTAGGAAAAAAATAACAAAGCCCAAAGTGAGTAGAAGGGAGGAAATAATAAAAATCAGAGCAAAAAATAAATGAAATAGAGCCTCAAAAACAATACAAAAGATTAATGAATCTAAACTGGTTTTTTAAGAAGATAACAAGATTGACAAAACTTTAACCAGATTCATCTGAAAAAAAAAAGAGAAAGGACCAAAATAAATAAAAGCAGATATGAAAAGGGAGAAATAACAACTGGCACCAAAGAAATACAACCGATTTTTTAAAAATATATTACAAACAACAATTTGTTAACAAACTGGACAGCCAGGACCAAGTGGATAAATGCCTAGAAACATACAATCTTCCAAAACTAGATCAGGAAGAACCAGATAATTTGAATAGGCAAATTACAGCTAGTGGAATTGAAACAGTAATTTCAAAAAAAAAGCACTCCAAAAAACAAAAGCCCTGGACTGGATAGCTTCACAGATAATTTATATGAAATATTCCAAGAAGAACTAAGACCTGTCCTCTCAAACTATTGAAAAACTTCAAGAGGAGGGAAGACTCCCAAGCTCATTTTATGAGACCATTATTATCCTACTACCAAAACCAAACAAAGACACAAAAATATAGGCCAATATTCCTGATGAACATAGATGCTAAAATCCTCAACAAAATATTAGCAAATCGAATACAGCAATATATCAAAAAGATCATATATCATAAAATAATAGGATTTATTCTGAGTACACAAGGTTGGAATAATATTTGCAAATCAATAAATGTTATATACCACATAAACAAAATAAAAAACAAAACCCATATGATCATATTAGTAGATGCAGAAAAAGTGTTTGATAAAATTTACCACCGATTTATGATAAAAAACTCTTGGCAAAGTGGGAATTGAGGGAACATTCCTCAACATAATAAAAGCCGTACATGACAAAACCACTGTCAGCATCATACTCAATGAGCAAAAACTACAAGCATTCCCCTTAAAATTGGGGACAAGATAGGGAAGTCTGCTTTCACCTCTGTCTTGAACATAATACTGGAAATCCTAGCCACAGCAATCAAAGTAGAAAAAGAAATAAAGGGCATCTGAATTGGAAAGGAAAAAGTATAACTATCTTTATTTGCAGATGACATGATACTGTATATAGAGAACCCCAAAGATTCCACCAAGAAACTACTAGATTGATAAATGCATTCAGTGAAGTAGCAGGATAAAAAATTAGTATCCAGAAATTAATTGCATTTTTACATGCCAGTAATGAACTATCAGATAGGGAAATTAAGAAAACAATCCCATTTCACAATTGCTTCAAAAAAGAATAAAATACCTAAGAGTAAAATTAAGCAAGAATTTTAAAAAACCTGTACTTGGAAAATATAAGACACTAAAGAAAGAAATTAAAGATACAAATAAGTGGAAGCATATACCCTGTTCATAAGAAGAATTAACATCATTAAAATGCCTATACTACCCAAAACAACCTATATGTTCAATGTAATCTCTATTAAGATTCCAATGACATATTTCACAGAATTAGAACAAATATTTCAAAAATGTATATGGAACCACAAAAGGCCCCACATAGCAACAGCAATCCTGAGAAAAAGAACAAAGTTGGAGGAATCATGCTACCTAATATCAAACTATACTATAAGGCCATAGTAATCAAAACAGTCTGGGACTGGCATAAAAACAGACACATAGATCTGTGGAACAGAACAGAGAACCAAGACATACACCCACACCTTTATAGTCAATTAATATTCAAAGGAGGAAGCAAGCACATATAATGGACTAAAGATAGTTTATTCAATAAATGGTGTTGGGAAAATTGGACAGATACATGCAGAAAAATGAAACTAGACCACCTTCTTATACTACACACAAGAATAAATTCAAAATGGATCAAAGAGTTAAATGTTAGGCCCAAAACAATAAAAATCCCAAAAGAAAACAGGCAGCAAAGTCTTGGACACTAATCATAACTTTTTTTTATCAGATGTATCTCCCCAGGCAAGGGAAACAAAAGAAAAAATAAACAAATTTGACTACATCAAATTAAAAAGTTTTTGCACAGCAAAGGAAACCATCAATAAAATGAAAAGACAACCCACTGAATTGGAGAACATATTTGCCAATGACATATCTAATAAGGGGTTAATATCCAAAATGTATAAAAAACTTATATAACTCAACACCAAAACAACCAAAAATCCAAGTAAAAAATGGGCAAAAAAACCTGAATATATACTTCTCTGAAAAGGACATACAGATGGCCAATAAACATATGAAAAGATGCTCAATGTCTCTAATCATTAGAGAAATGCAAATGAGATATCACATCACACCTCAGAATGGCTATCATCAGTAACTCAAAAAACAATAAATGCTGGAGAGGATGTGGAAAAAGGGAAACCCTTCTGCACTGTTGGTTGTAATGCAGACTGGTGCAGCCGCTGTGAAAAGCAGTATGGAGATACCTTAAAAATTAGTAATGGAACTGGTTTATGACCCAGTGACTCCACTTCTGGGAATTTATCCAAAAGAGAAACTTGAAACAATAATTCAAAAGAACATATGCACTCCTATATTCATTGCAGCATTATTTACAATAGCCAAGATTTGACATCATCTCAAGGGCCCATCAGGAGATGACTGGATTAGACAGCTTTGGTACATTTACACAATGGAACCACTCAGCCGTAAGAAAGAAGAAAGTTTTACCCTTTGCGGCAGTGTGGATGGACCTGGAGAACATTATGTTAAGAGAAATAAGCCAGTCAGAGAAAGGCAAATACCATATTATTTCACTCACATGTAGAGTCTAATTAACAACCTGAAGTAGCAACATATACAGAGTCATAGAGAACAGGCTCACAGCTTTGGGGGAGGGGTTGGGAGGGATCAAGGAAAAAAGAAAAAGGACTCATGGACTTGGACAACAGTGTGGTGATTGTGGGCAGGGGTGGGTGAGATGGAAGAGGGTATGAGGGTGATAAATAGTAATGGAAAAATATAATAAATATAAGCTATTAAAATCTTTCAAAGAATCAGTATATGAGTCACAACTAAATACTATTACATTAGAAATAAATAACAAAAATAAAACATAAAGGCTCATTTGTTTTAGAAAAAATTTCTAAATAACTAATGGGGAATAGAACAAATCACATACACAGAAGACATTTAGTCTGAAGAAAAATACTACACACATATGTAGTGTAGCTAAAGCATTTCTTACAGAACATTCAGCATTATATTTATATATAAGAAAAAAAGCCAGACTGAAAATTAATGATGTAGGAATCTAATGAAAAAAATAAAATAGAAAAGTAGGAAAAAGCAATAAACTAAAAGAAAATTAAGAACAAAACTTAATGAAATTAAATAGAACTTCAACTCAGGCTTCAAATAATTTCCACAGATAAAGTATAAGGAACATGAGATATTTCACACACACACACACAATGTCCTAAAACACACAAAGAAAGAAGGTGTCACAAGTCAGAAATGGGCAAGACATAGCACAATTATACCCACAAAGTCTTAAGAAATTGCAATTATTAGATAGATATTAAAAAGTATACTCAATACATCTAAGGAAACAAAGAATGGTTTGAAATTTTAAGCAAGATACAAGAAGCCATAAAAATGACCAAGTAGATTTAAAAAATAACTAAAATACAACTTTGACAAATAAAACTCATAATAATTAAACATTTCAACCTAGTGAAATAAAAAACTCAATAGAAGGGTAAAATAGTAAATTATACAAAGCTGAAGGAATTAATAGAGTCAAATAAATTACACAGAATGCAACAAAAAGAAGTGAAGATGTAAAATATGCAACATAGGTTAGGAGACTTAGAGAATTGAATGAGAAAGTCTAACAAGTGTTTAATTAGAGTTCTACAAGGTACAATAGAGAATGTAAGGAAGAGGTAATATTTGAAGCATTAATAGCTTGGGATTTTTCAGAATTTTTGAAAGACACTAATCCTCAGAATTAAAAATTATAATGAATTCCAAACAAGATAGAAAAAGTTAGAAAAGCACATCCAGACATAGCATTTTAAAATTTTAATACAATAAAAATAAATAGAAGATTTTAGGACTAGGCAATAGAAAGAACAAGTTACCCACAGAGAAGTAACAATTAGATTCATGCCTGCCTTCTCAACAGCATCCACAGAAGCCACTTGGATAGATGAATGAATAATTACCTTCAGAGGTCTGAGAGAACATAACTGCCACCCTAGAACTGCATGCCTAGAAAATCTTTCTCAAAAATGATGGGAAAATAAATACAGTTTTAGAAAAATAAGTTTACTATCAGAAGATCCTCATTAAATGTACAGTCCACCCTTGAACAATGTGGGGGTGAGAGGTGCCAACCACCCTTGCAGTCAGAAATCTGTGTGTAAGTTTTGACTCCCCTAAACTTAGCTGCGTTTGGTTCCAGGACCCTGTGGGGCTAAATTCCTTGGATGCTGAAGTCCCTGTATAAAATGTGGCAGATCAATGCATACAATTGACCCCCAAACAGCAATCAAAAATAATACAGGTTTTGGCCCTGCCTGGGTGGCTCATTTGGTTAGAGTGTCATCCTGAAGCGCCAAGGTTGCAGGTTCCATCCTGGGTCAGAGCACATACGAGAATCACCAGTGAATGCATAAATAAGTGGAACAACATCTCTCTCTCTCTCTTTCCCTTTCTCTCATATCAATAAATTAAAAAATTAGAAAATTACAGAGGCTTTTACTGAAAAATTCTGCTTATAAGTGAACCTGTATAATTCAGACCTGTTCTTCAAGGATCAGCTGTAATTCTAAAGGATGTACCTACCCTAGAGGGCAAATGATACCAAACAGAGATTGAAATTTCTTATGTGTAACATGTGATGTTAGGAGACATTGAAATGATATATAAAAATTCTGAGAGAAACAGATTTTTATTATCTTTTATATTTTAGAATAGAAGACTACCACTTCCAAATATAAGAGAAAGTAGGCCTTGTCATCTTTCTGAAGACAGTACCTAGTGAGAATTCTGGTAAATATATAGGATCCAAACATCTCTGGATAGTGAATGACCAGATGCATAAGAAGCAGTGGCAGAGACTCCTTCTGTCCAAACTCTTAACAAAAACATTGAATAAATAACAGGATCCTGCTCAAAAGTTTAGAAATCTCAGAGCTTTGAGCATAAGAGCTTCTGGAGGGGCAAGGATAGGCAAATATTCACTGCCATGCCTAAGAAAGAAACAGGGGCTTGGAGGAGCTTAGAGGAAAGGCCATAGACCACCCATTCCTTCTGCTGCCTAAGAGGATCTGATGTAACTGGAGGAAGGGAGATGAAGGTGAGGAATTAGAGCTGGTATTTTACAGAGGCAGAACTAATGCCGGAGATAGAAGAGAACTTCAGTCCATATGAACCTAATGACACTGTGAAACAGATGCAAATAGAACAGACATACAAAGTCCTTCTGAATCTATTACATATTTTTCCCCAAATTTTAACATGTATTATAGTAGCTAAAAAAAAGAGAAGAAAGTTTCAATGTCAGAAGCAAGCCATGTTTTAAAATTCAAAATGGTTTTGAATTGGGTTTGGAGTGCAAGACAACTTAAACAAAAGAGACCTTCTCTTCTTAAAAAAAAAAGAAGAAGAAGCCTTATGGGAGTTTTAAAAATCACATGGAAAGGAAAGCTTAAAAATGAGGAGTTGAAGTATAAATAGAGTAAACAACATAACTGAATACATCTTTGTTCCAAATTTTATCCCGGTGATGGAATGACCTTCCCAGTTAATTACATCCTTGCGTCCTTCGGGCTGCGGGCTATAGATCATGCGCTGCACACATGACTAATGCGCTTTCGCTCGGCGTCTTTCTATCAGGCACCACATGTCTGCCGCATCTAATTTCCAGGGAAAAATGTTATTTCAAGGTAATGTGTATAATAAAAATGTTCTCTTGGTGTCACAACAATATTATTTCTCTTCTGACAGCATTGTTAGAATAATATCCACATTGATTAATACTCACCTGCCAACTCAAATAGGGACATATGTTGTGGATAAGAATAGGCATGCATGCCTTCTCACTCTCATAAAACATAAAGGCTCAAGTGGCTTCTTGATGGAATTCAACAAAAAAGATCAAATATATTGCTACAGAAGCAGGAGCTTATCCTAAGACTATGATTCTCATTTCAGTAATTTTGGTAATAATGTTTTTTTCTTATAGAAAAATATGTTCCCCCTGCCCCTGTTTTTACAGTGGTAAAATATACCCAACATAAAATTTGCCATGTTAGCTATTTTTAATTGTATAGTTCATCAGCATTTAGTATATTTACACTGTTGTGCAGCCATCACAACTATCCATCTCCAAACTGTTTTCATCTTTGCATACTAAAATTTCACATCCATTAAATACTAACTCTGTTTCCTCTTCTCCCCAGCCCCTGGCATCCACCATTCTACTCTTTGTCTCTATGAATTCGGCTACTCTAGGTACTTTGTCACCTAAGTGAAATCAGAATATATGTCCTTCTGTGACTGGCTGGTTTCTCTCAAGGTTCATCATTGTATGTGACAGAATTTCCTTCCTTTTAAAGGCTAAGTAATATTTCATTGTATGGATATACCACTTTTGCTTATAGATGCACATATTCTTAAAATTATTTTCATATTAAAGCATTATACACTATAACTGCAATTCTGGTGATTACAATATATTGTGATAGCCTATAGTAAAATCAACATTATCAAGTATCTATTATGTACCATTTTTTAAAATGAAATATGTTATTTTTAGCAGCGATTTTCACCTGGTGTGCCACAAGAATTTTTAAAACTTGCAATACCTGACTATTTAGTCAGGGGCACTGACCTCTTTTCCCTTAGATTGTCAAATGAAAAAAAAAAGCCAACAGCCAACACAACCATAGCCATCTGATGTGAATGAATCAAAATTATATCTATTTTTGTCAGATAAGAAAAAATATATATTCCGGTGTGCTGCTGCCTTTTAGTAGTTAGTTTTTGTGTACCACGAGATGAAAAAGGTTGAAAATTGCTGATCTGTAGTTTTTGTCACAACACTAAAAATGAGATACGACTCTAATTTTAGAGATGAGGAAACTGAACACAACAAATGTGAGTAAAACTTATCTGGAGACTCACACAGTATGCAGACAGCTGGGACCCAAGCCAGGTGTGCTTAGCTCTGAGGCCTGGGCTCGCTCCTCTCCACCCCCTGACTGCGTAGGCTGTGATCAGGGGACACTGTGTTATGTGTAGTGTAATCATGCTGGACAGGCAGGTGCCCACTTTAATCCTGACCCTGCCACTGCCCAGCTGTGTGCCCATGATCAAATCATCTGGTTTCACTATGTTGCTTCATCTGTAGAAGGGGATTAGGAACGACAGTGATGGTGATGACAGTAAGAGCTATCATTTTTCAGTACTCACTTTGTGTGATCACTAAAAAATTGAGCTGGTCTTACATTAGCTCTTGGATCCTCATGAAAACACTACAAGGTAGCTATTTCATTTACACACAAAGAAACTGAAATACACAGATATTTAAGCTCAAGGTCATACCACAGTAAACAGATTCAAAATGGAGCCAGTCTGGCCCCTAAACTTGCATTTTGACCAGTACTCACTGCTGGAAGGTGGTGAGAGCTGGAAAAAAAAAAAAGCATGCAAATTGCTTAATGCAGTGTCTGACACACAGAAACCTCTAAAAAAATGTCAGTCCTTATTTTTAAGGCCATGATTCACTTGCCATTTTTCTATATCTGGTTCTGAATGGCTGCACCTGCTTTTCCTCTTTCTTCCCTTGGAACATTTCCAAGGGTGGGGGGAGAGAATGAGCAGCCACCACAAAATTGCCCTCCTCAGGTCTGGACCTGCTCTAAGAAAAAGCAGAAAACAGCAAGGACTTCTACAAAGTCATTTCAATACCAGGCTGAATTAAGATGAGAAGGGGATATCGCTCTTGCATGCTGTTTGGCATAATATAAAGCCCTGAATTTTAAAAAATTTGATTCTCTCCCATTTACCCGGAAGCTAAATCACCAAAGCAAATAAGTTTCTGAGAAATTCACTGAAAATGTTGTGCTTCTCGCTGAAAGAGCAAGAAGATAACTAAAATATTATATATGTCCTGCTAACATACACAGCTTATTATTATGTATTTTTAAAATTCTAGATTTCTTCCTTATTTAATGGTCACTAGATATTATTTATTAGTGACTATCAATAAATAATCAAATTTTGATTTCTATAATTATATTAAAATCTCACTTGTATCTTAATAAATAAGAGAGTTAAAGCTTTCATATACCAAGCTTATGGTTTGGCTTAATGCCTTGCTTAACAGCATCCACCCTTACACCCATCCCCCCCATTACCTGCAAAACTAGGCAGGCGCACACACACCACTCAACACTTATTTATTGAGCAACCTGAAAAACTACTTGACTGTGGAGAACACAAGTGTAATATAGTGTAAAATATATATATTTTTTCTGATCTGGCCTTGAGCTAATTCATAATTTCATTACAACCACAGATATGTTTATAATTAAATAAGAATCAAAAATATCAGAATTTTAAGTTTATAAATTCTATAGTTTTTAGAGTTAAAGAAACCTCATATCTAATGTAACATCAATTTCTAAAAGTTTGTACTGGGTTTCAGCTGGTGCTATGGTTTATGTTGGGCATAGAGTAATGAATAAAATAACAGTCCTGACAGGTAAGAAAGGTGCATGCTAGAGGCAAAGATACGTTATTAAAGCCACGGGATAAATCAGTACTTTCATTCCCTTCCTAAGGTGTTCCAACTGGTAGCTATATACTTATCCACTTAGTGATTAAGTTGCACGTTTTCCAAGAATTAGTTGTGTTCAACAGCAAACTTGATTATGCCAGTAACGCTTCTTATTGTAACTACATTAACTTAATTAAACTCCTGTTCATTAATATTTCCATGAAAACTGCTTTAATGTTTCTGAGATGATCTGATAAAATCAAGTAGCCAAAGTGCTGTTCTATTAGGAGCTGAATGAGAGAACCATAAAAGATTGAAGAGAAAATTATTCTAGAAAGAGCTCTAATCAAATTGTTTCATAATTTAAAATATGAATCAGTATTTAAAACTAGTGTACAAATACATACAATAAACTGTGACCTAAACTTAGCATAGCACAGCCTCGAGGTCAGGCTCCCTGGGGAAGTGACACCTAAATGAACTCTGAAAGAGCGACAGCCATCAGGGAGGAGGGAGAGCGCTCTGAGCTGAGGAAGCAGCACGCCGAAGGCTTGGTGGTGAAAAAGGTTTGAGAAAGGTGTAGTGTGACTGAAGTACAAAGGTGAGAGCATGTGGTAAGGGCAAGAGTCTAGGAAAATGATCAGGATTCAGGTTGTGGAGGCATAATTTAGAAATCTAGAGTTTTTTAAACAACAGGAAAGCAATGAGGAAATTTTAAACAAGAGTGGCATGGTCAGATTCTCTTCCTATAATCGTGTTGTTCTGTAGAACCAGATTTCATGGAAGTGGGTGGAAAGCAAGCCAGAAGGCAAGGAGACAGTGAAGTGGCCATGACTGTGCACAGTCTAGTCACAAGGAAAAGTTAAGCTTAGTCTAGTTGCCAAGAAGATAGAGGGAACTAATCAGATCAAGAAAAATTTAGGAGACAAAATTAGCATGAACAATCAGTGTAACTGGTAAAGGATATCGCAAGTCAAAGCTGACTCTCAGATTTTTGACTTTTAACAGAGTGGTGCCATTTAAAGAAATACGGAACAATGGGAAACAGCAGATAGAGGAGATTAGGTGACAAGGTCTACCCAGTTCCATCTCATTGGATAAAAGAGGAAGCTAATTTCTAGAGAAGGTCAAATCTTTTAGCTTAAGTAAAAGAGTCAGAAATTGAGTTTGGGTTTGACGAGGACCCTCTGCCTATGCTATCCGTCCCCTTTTAACCATATAGTATAAACACTACCCATTATTCTATTTAGAGTTTTATTCCAGACAGATTGTTACCAAATACTCAGATATGATTATAAATGTTCTTTCATCCCTGCCCATGCCACATTTCATGCCTACCCTCCATAAACCTAAAAACCTTGGCTTAGCATTGCACTGAACCCTACTGACTCAAGTTTCACAAGGTAAAATCTTTTATCAGTTTCAGTGGAAAACCGACCCACAGAAAGATGAATGGAACAGGCCTTCTGTGAAGTAGGTTGAAAGTAATTGCATGTCAGACAGGTTTGGCAAGGAGCCAGTAAAGTATTAAATGAAATATGAAGGAGCAGATCCTCCTCTGCTCTGAATTTGAAAGCTCAAACTCTGGGGCAGGGAAATATTTTATCTTTGTTCGAAGGGCGTGTGATTTATTTCCTCTGACTGTTAATTGCTGCAGAAAGTAGAGAAGTGGGTTACAAAAAGGAATTCAACAAAGCTTACCTGGCTTGAAAATAGTTAATTTTTTAATTGGTTTGAAATTACAGGCTCCTGTAGTGATTGGCATAGTGGATCCAAAACAAGTAGGAGTTAAATAAATGGATCTTTCTGGAAATGCCTTTATTTAAAATCTTTAGCAGAAGAAGATGCATGAACAAAGATAAATGTAAAGCCCTGAATAGAACAGTGACTTTATTGGCAAAGTCTTTGTATTTAATATTTTTGTTGTAACTGTTCTATTGTTGAGAAGACAAAATTTTTGACTGTATAAAAAGTCAAAACCCCTACCCTGATTTTATTCATTTATTCACTTACTCAACAAATATTTTGTGCCAGGCATTGTTCTAAATCACTCGTTCTTAACCAGCAACTTTGCTCCCTACACTGCTCCCCACAAGGATGTTTGGCAGTGTCTGGAGTGATTTGGGGTTGTCATAGTTGGGGGCAGAGCTGCAGCTGGTATTTAGTGGGTAGGAGTGAAGGGTGCTGCTGACATGCTCCAATGTACAGAACAATACCCTGCAACACAGAATTATCTAGCCTGAAATATCTGTGGAGTGATATTGACAAATCCTCTTCTGAATGCTAGCCATATAACAATGAAAAAAACAAAGAAAAACTTTAGCTTCCATAAAACTTATATTTTAGTGACAGAAGAGAAACAATAAACTGATTAATAAGGAAATATATAGCATGCCAGACAGTGATAAAGCACTATGGAAAAAAATGAAGCAGGTGGTAGTTAATGGTTGCTACCATGTATAGAGAAGTCAGGGAAGGCTTCACTAACAAGGTGACTTTTCAGCAGAACCTAGAGAGAAGCAAGTCACGTTTAGGGTGGGATAAGGACTGATCCTATCATTGCCTTCATTAATACAGCAGTTGCCAATCAGGCATGAACTTAGGGTAAAAACAAATTTGTTCACAAATTTTCTGAGACTTATTGTTTTGTCCCTCTATGTTTTCTCACCAAAAGTGTAATGCTGGCTTAGATACAGGAATAGAGCATTCTCCAACTTTTATCTACTTTAGACAAATGAGAAACAAGGTTGTCTTTCTTCACAAACAATAAAAATGGTCTCTTTTAATTTAACTTAATCAACCACTGCAGGACACAGGCTCCAAAGAGCATTCACAAACAGTGAGCCAGTCACTGTGTATTCAGTATACATGAATGTAGTTTAGAAGTGTGTTGTATAAGAGCACAGGGTATACACAGTGAATATATGAATAGGATCTTATTACACATGATGTAATCTGGGGATAGTAAAAGTGATCAGGGTTTAAACACAAACATAGACATGGAGGCTATTTTGAAAATAAAATCATATTGTGGTTTGAATGCTTGGAATGATTATTTTTATTGATGTTAATTTGTATATAACTTATAGGAATATACAACAAATAAAATTGTAGGACATAAATTTCTCTGATAGTTTTATCCCAAATTAAAATCGTATTTGATTAACGATTCATTAAAAGAAAGTTTTAACTACAGTTATATGTTGATTGTATGCTACATATGAAAAATCAAATCCACAAAAAATTTCACTTGCAACTGTGATGTAATAAAATACACACAAAGACACAGGGGCTAAATAGCATGGTATTAAACAATGAATGAGTCAACAATGAGATCAAGGAAGAAATCAAAAGGTACCTCAAAATAAATGAACATAAAAACACAATGACCCCAAAATCCATGGGACGAATAAACGCAGTCCTAGGAGGGAAATTCAAGCATTACAGGCCTATCTCAAGAAACAAGTAAGAGCTCAAATAAACATCTAACTTCATACTTAAAAGAACTTGAGAACACCAAAGCCCAAAGTGAGTAGAAAGAAGGAAATAATCAAGATTAGAGCGGAAATTTGAAAAAAAAAAAAGAGTCTAAAAAATGTAAAAGATCAATGAAGCCAAGACCTGGTTCTTTGAAAAGATAAGCAAGACAGACAAACCTTTAACCAGACTCCTCAAAAAGAAAAGGCGGAAGACGCAAATAAATAAAATCAGAAATAAGAGAAGTGACAACTCACACCATACAAGTACAAAGAATATTCAGAAAATCCTACAAACAACTATTTGCCAACAAATTGTACAATCTGGGTGAAATGTACAAATTTTCACAAACATACAATATTCCAATAATGAAGCAAAAAGGAACAAAAAAACCTGAACAAATCAATTATTACCAATGAAGTTGAAGATATAATTAAAAAATAAACTCTCAACAAACAAAAGTACTGGACTGGATGGCCTTACAGGTGAATTTTACTAAATATTCAAAGAAGAATTAGCATTTATTCTTCTGAAACTATTCCAAAAAATTTAAGAGGAGAGAAGCCTCCCAAGTTTATTTTACAAAGATAGAATTACTCTGATTCCAAAACCAGACAAAAACATTACAAAAAATGAAAATTATAGGCCAATATACATGAGGAACATAAATGCCATAATCCTCAAAAAACCATTAGCAAATCAAATTCAGAGGTACATTAAAAAGATTATGTACCATGAACAAATGGGATTTATTCCTGGGATGCAACTTTGGTTCAATATCCACAGATCAATCAATTTTGTTTACCACATAAACAAAATGGAAGATAAAAATCATATGATCATATAAATAGATGAAGAATAAAACATTTGACAAGATCCAGAATCCATTTATAATGAAAAATGATCAGCAAACTAGGAATAGAGGGAACAGACCACAGCATAACAAAGGCCATAAATGACAAACCCACAGCAAACATTGTATTCAACAGGCAAAAACTAGAACTGGAAGACCCAGCCACAGCAATCAGACAAGAAGAAATATAAGTCCCTCAAACTGGAAAGAAAGAAGTAAAACTGTCATTTTTTTAAATGACAATATTGTATATAAAGAACCCTAAAGATTTCACTAAAAACTACTAGAACTAGTGCATGAATTCAGTAAAGTAACAAGATATAAAATAAATATCCAGCAATCAGTTGCTTTTTTATACACCAATAATGATATATCAGAAAGGGAAACTAAGAAAACAGTCCAATTCACAATTGCTTCAGAATGAATAAAATACATAGGAATAAATTTAACCAAGGATGTAAAAGACCTGTACTTGGAAAATTATGAGACATTGACAAAAGAAATTGAAGAAGATACAAATAAGCACAAACATATACTGTGTTTGTGGATAGGAAGAGTTAACATCATTAAAATGTTCACACTGCCCAAAGAAATCTATAGATCAAATGTAGTGTCTATAAAGATACCAATGGCAGATTTAAAAACACTAGAAAAATATTCCAAAAATTTATATATCAGAAAATATCCAAACTAACCACAGCAAGCTTCAGAAAAAACAATGTTGGAGGAATCATGCTGCCTGATATCAAACTATACTACAAGGTCATAGTAAACAAAACAGCATTATACTGGCATGAAAGCAGTTATATGGATCAGTGGAACAGAGTAGAGAGCCCAGAAATGAACCCACAACTTTATTTTCCATTACTAGTTGACAAAGGAGGCAAGAACATACAATGAGGTAAAGACAGTCCATTCAATAAATGGTGTTGGGAATATTGGGTAAATATGTGCAAAAAATGAAACTAAACCACCTTCTTACACTATACACAAGAAATAAACTCAAAATGGAATAAAGACTTAAATGTAAGATTAAAAACCATAAATTCTCAAAGAAAGCATAGGCAGTAAAATCTCAGATATTTCTCATAGCAATATTTTTTTCTGATATATCTCCTCGAGCAAGGGAAACAAAAGAAAAATAAAGAAATGGGACTACATCAAACTAAAAATTTTTGCTCAGCAAAAGAAACCATCAATAAAATGAAAAAACAACCCTCTGAGTGGGATAAAATATTCACCAATGACACCTCTGTTAAATGGGTTAATAGCCAAAATTTATAAAGAACTTATACAGCTCAACAACAAAACAACAAACAATCCAAGTGAAAAATGGGCAAAGGACCTTTATGTCCTTTTCCAAAGACAAAGATGGAAAATGGACATATGAAAAGATGCTCAATGTCACTAATCATCAGGAAAATGCAAATTAAAACTGTAATGAGTTGTCACCACACACCTGTCAAAGTGTCTGTCATCAGTAAGTCAACAAACAATAAATGTTAGTAAGGATGTGACGAAAAGGAAACCCTCGTGCACTATTGTTGGGAATGCAGACTGGACCAGCCACTGTGGGAAACAGTATGGAATTTCCTCAAAATATTAAAAATGGAATTACTTTCAGACCCAGCCATCACACTTCTGGGAATATATCTGGAAATACCCAAAACACTAATTCAAAAGAACATAAGCACCCTTATGTTCATTGCAGTGAACAAAATATGGGAAAAGCCCAAGTGTCCATCAGTAGATGAGTGGATTAAAAAAAGTGGGACATTTACACAAAGGAATAGCTCTTGACCATGAAAAAGAAAAAATCTTACATTTATGAAAGCACTGGGTGGACCTGGAGAGTATTACACCAAGTGAAAAAGCCAGTCGTGGAAAGACAAATACCATATGATTTTGCTTATATGTGCAATCTAATGAACAAAATTTAAACTAACAAACAAAATAGAAACAGACTCACAGATGCAGGAAAGAGACTGATAGCTGTTAGAGAGGAGGGCATTTTGGGGATGGGGGAAAAGGTAAGGGATCAAGAAAAACGAACAAACTAACTAACTAAAATAAAATTCATACACACAGACAACAGTACGGTGATTACCAAGGAGAAAAGAAAGTGGGAGGAGGTGGATTAAGATAAAGGGAAAATAAATGGTTAGGAAAAGAGACTTATCTTCGGGTGACGAACATACAATACAATATACAGATGATGTATTATATAACTGTACACTTGAAACCTATATAATTTCATTAACCAATGTCACCCCAATAAATTTCAATAATTTTAATTGGATTTCACGATTCAGATTTCAGCTGTCTTGACATTTTAGAGGTATAATTAAGCTTTTTCTCATAACAATTTTTATAGCTTTTTGTCTCTAATATAATAATAACCACTAATGTGTGGTGGCTACAATGATGAGCTGACCAGTTCCCCTTCAGGAATAAAGGACTTATTGTCCCAGCTTCTGGGAGCACCACCAGCAGACAGGGTCTCTCTAGCAATTGCCTCAGATATGAGCATCTCTTAAGTCATACCCCCTTTGCAAGATGCATCCATCTAGCAATTTGAGCGGTGATATAAGGACTCAGGTCCTTCAGACCATTGGGGACAACTCTAAAGGAGGCTCAGAAATCACATTAAAGCTGGCTTAATCATTGAGGCTACATCACAGTGCAACTTCTCCCTCTGGCCCCCAATCCTATGCCCTTCCTTCTTCCCCAGTCATAAGAATATTCCCTAATACAACTCCTCTTATGACTCCTGCATTCTCATCTCCTTCTAAGAATCTGCAACGCAGGAACCCAACCTACAACTTTATGTCAGGCACCTATAATGTTTCTAAAACTATTGGTTCACTGCCTGTCTCATTCAATTGGCTGGGTTTGCTTCTGATTTATTTTTTTATTCTTAAGTTCTAGTCAATAACTGACACATATGAATGCCTAGCAAATGCTGGTTAAATAAATTCATTAAAATTGAGATGTCATATTCTTTGGCCAAGAAATTATTTTCTGTTTTCTGGTTTAATTACATTCATTTATTTATATTTTCTCCTTTTTTTTCAGAAAAATAATTTAGAGCAGTTAACCCCAGAGTTGATTATAATTAAATAGTGAGGAAATGGAAATGACAGAGTGTAAAGGAAAATACACCTTTAATATAATATAAATATACCAGTCATGAGGGTCAATATGGTTTTAATTTTTCAATGAATATCTTGTTGTCATTGAATTAAGTAGTTATTGAGCATCTACTATGAACCAGACATTGCTTAAGTGCTAAAATAAGTTTCTATGCCCAAGGAGAATTACATTCAAATAGACAAGAGAGGCAAAAAGATAGAATAAAATAGCACAATTTTTGAGAATAAGTGGAATAAGACCCCTGAAGGAGATCAGAACATAACATCCCAAAATATAATACTTTGGCCTATTGACTATTTTGAGAGAGGCTGAGAAACAGCAGGTTCAGGAAGGGCTCTCTGCCCTCGTCCTTTCTATCCAAAAGCAAGACAAAAATTTCCTGTAAGAAAGATGCTACACCTGTATCAGGAAGAGGAGAACATTTGTATCGCTGAACATGGGGAGCTGACATCAAGATGAGTCTGTACAAGCAAACCTCACTAAGATAGCCTTTATCTTCTAGGAGTTCCCCCCCAAAATTTCTTATTCTCTTTTCTGCAGTTTAACAACTTTTCGTCTTGTCACAGCTGCGCAATTTAGCACTCACTTTGTGTTAAAATGGTATAAAAGCCCCTGGGTCTAATTGTTTCTTTATTTGGGCAATATTTCTTTGTTTCCTCACACCTGCTATGCTGTAAGGGGTAAAGCCTTAGGTGTTCACCAGTGCAGGGCAACCTACTTCACTGTGTTGTGGCGCTGTGTGTGGGAAGGGGGTCAGAGAAGGAACAATGCTGCTTACTTGGCTCTGGGCTACCTTTCAGTCACTTTCCCCAAAATGCACAAGCAAATTGGGCCCTTCTGCTGCTGATTCTCCAGGTAGGTGGGTTATTGTATGTTCTAGGATCCCGTGGGCTTCTCCAGTGAACTCTCCTGTGAGTCTGGGAGTTTCTCCCACTGCTGCAACCCCTTCAGGTTTTATAGCTGGAGGTTTTAAAGCTTTCTTTTCCTCTGCTGGAACTCCATTTTGGAGTTTTATCAAAACTCCAAAAATAGAACTAAGAGATGAAGAGATAGCCAACCTATCAAATGCAGAGTTCAAAACACCAGGAATTAGGATGCTCACAAAAATGACTGAGTATGGTCACAAAACAGAGGAAAAAGTGGAGGCTATGCAAAGTGAAATAAAGAAAAATATATAGGGAATGAACAGGATGGGAAGGAAACTGGGACTCAAATCACAATTTGAAGCAGAAGGAAGAAATAAACATTCAACCAGAGCAGAATGAAGAAACAAAAATTCCAAAAAATGAGGAGAGGCTTAGGAATCTCCTAGACAACTGTAAATATTCCAACATCCAACTCATAGGGATGCCAGAAAGAGAAGAGGAAGAGCAAGAAATTAAACACTTATTTGAACAAATAATGAGGGAGAAGTTCCCCAATCTGGCAAAGGAAATAGACTTCCAGGAAGTCCAGGAAGCTCAGAGAGTTCCAAAGAAGTTTGACCCAAGGAAGGCACATCATAATGACATTACCCAAGATTAAAGAGATGGAGAGAATCCTATAAGCAGCAAGAGAAAAGGAGACAGTTATCAGCAAAGGAGTGCCCATAAGACTGTCAGCTGACTTCTCAAAAGGAACCTTGCAAGCAAGAAGGGGCTGGAAAGAAGTATTCCCAGTCATGAAAGGCAAGGACCTACATCAAGTTTACTCTATCCAGCAAAGCTATCATTTAGAATGGAAGGGCAGATAAAGTGCTTCCCAGGTAAGGTCAAGTTAAAGGAGTTCATCATCACCAAGCCCTTATTATAAATGAGATACTAAAGGGAATTATATAAGAAATAGAAAAAGACCAAAAAGTATAAACAGTAAAATGATAACAAACTCACAACTATCAACAACTAAACCTAAAAACAAAAACAAACTAAGCAAACAACTACAACAGGAACAGAATCACAGAAACAGAGATCACATGGAGGGTTATCAGTGGGGAGGGGAAGGGAGAGAATGGGGGGAAAGGCACAGGGAATAAGAAACATAATTGGTAGGTACAAAATAGACAGAGGGAGATTAAGAACAGTATAGGAAATGGAGAAGCCAAAGAACTCATATGTATGACCCATGGACATGAAGTAGGGTAGAGGGAATGTGAGTGGCATGGGTGTGCAGGGTGGAGGAGAATAAAGTGGAGAAAAAAGTGGGACAACTGTAATGGAATAATCAATAAAATAAACTTTAAAAATATAATTGTTTCTTTAGGATTTTTACTTCTTTCTTTCAAGTCCTCCATGCCATGTAAAAATATTAACATAGAATAACATGTATATGCTTTTTTCCATGTTAATCTTTCTTCTGCCAGTTCAACTCACAGGTCCCAGCCACAGAACCTCAGAGGAAAAAGGGAAAGATTTCCTCCCCAACCACTCTAGGTGGGATAGTTGGGGAAGCCCTCGCCAACCAAGTGAGTGAGCAGAAACCTCAAAGGTGAATCCATCATCTCTGAGATTTGGGAAAAGAAACTTTAAGGCAGGGAAAACAGCTATTATAAAGTCCAGGCATTAGGTTCAAATTTCACTCTAAGCAACAAACAACTAAATATAGTAAATTGCTTGTTTTTATGTGGAAGGGGGTATGTTCTAATTCTTAGGAGAAAATGACAGGGGAACTCTAGAGTTAAAGATTGTAGCCTTAGCTGATAGGCTTAAGTTATTAATGCCTATGGAAGGCTGTTGTTCCAGGAACTGGAATGCATGACAATGTGATTCCAGAAGGTGACAAGCAAGTCAACCTTTGTGCCCCAAGGGGTCTGCAAGTGATGGAGATGGTGTCTGAGATACTGTGTTCCAGGGAGGGAACATCTGTGACTCAGATAAAGAATTGTCAATCATCAGATAAAGAAGTACCAGAAAAATCTCTGTTGGGCTGCAATTCTTATCCAATTAACCTTTTCCAAATCCTTTTCCCTACCCTTTGTTCTCCTTATAAAAATGTCGGCTGGACAGGAGCTGTCCAGATGGTTTTTGAGGGTTCATAACCCACTGTCTTCTCAGATCGCCAGCCATCTGAATAAAGCGCCCATAAAGATTCAATCTTTGTCTTTACTACTTGGTTCCAGTAGTGACGGGTAGCACTAACACCAACTTTTCTGGTTTCAAAAACAAAGTTTTTCCTTGAAAAAACTGGGTGGCACTAAGAGAGGTAAACAACGTTTTCAACTATTTCACAGCAAAGACAGAAGCAGAAATCTGTGACAGCTTTTGGTAGTGACGCTGGAGACCTAACATTAAGAAGCATTCAAGAGAGACAATTTCTGCGAGAGCTGCACTGACTCAGTGTACTCAGAGTGGTAGCAGGATGACATGACCTTGAAGTGGTCTTCTTTAAGAGCTGGATGTCAGACAGTCAAGATTCCCTTCTCCATCAAAGGCCTCAGTGCAGGTATTTTAGAGTATTCATTTATTCAGCCATTCATTAATCAAGAAAGAAATTGTTTAAAACAACCTGGGACAAAGGCTTTTAATCATAACATTCTTTTTTTCTGTTGCATTTAAGACTCACAATTTAGGCTGACTTCAAAGAATTCCATTGAAATATCCCCTGCCCGGATAAAGAGCTGCTTGTTCCCAGCATATGATCCCATCCTTGTCACCTGCAGATGCTCACACCACCTCCACTGCCTCTCTCCACCCCACACCCACTGCTGTAGAATGGGGCTTTCTGATTTGGGGATATATATATTAAGTTTTACAGACATGAAATTGAAGAAATAGTATCAAGATATTCAAACAAAGTGGGAAATAGACATCATTAAGCCATTACTATAGGAGCAGGTTTACTTTGTAGTTTTATTTTTTGACAATGAAATACACACACACACACACACACACACACACAAAATTGTTAAACAGCAATGCTCTGGCAGGGAAATGTTAAACAATAATTAAAAAAACATGTATTCCAAAGTAAAAAATTAGGCAGGTCAAGCTTTATTATATGGTAGAGTAATGCCATCACATTATAAAACATGCTGCAACCATTACATTCCTTCAACTTCTTATAAACCACACAGATAAAACAGTTACTACATCAATGAATTAGATGCATTTTATTTTGCAAATGTTTACAGCAACTGAGTTCAAGTTATACCACCCAAGGGGTGCATGATATGCCACCCTAAAATCTGCCAGTTTGGGATGCTGATTATTTTGAGCTGAGAACACTTCAAAAAGAGCAGATGCAGGGAGAGGCTTCCGCTGCCCTCCTCTCTCTGTATTTGGAGAGATCTTGTGAGAGGAACGTGGTTGTCATGAATCCTCTTCCCTAGGTTTTCAGCAGCCAGGAAGGAGAGACAGTTGCTCAGAAGAGAGCACATGGGAAGTCAACACCACAACCAAACCAACTTTGTCACAAACTCTAACTCCCATCAGTTCTGCTAAAGCCTACTTGTCTTTCCTAAAATTCCATACTCGCCCTTAAGTGGCCTATATTCCTCACCCCCTTCCCTTGTTAACATGGTATCTAAACTTGCACATCTCAGCATTCTGAGGTATTCACTTTGTTGTCTTCTGATGCCCCCAGGAATGCAATAATAAAAATTAATACACTTGTGTACCTTTTCTCCTGTTAGGCTGCCTGTTGTCAGTTCATTTCATAGACCCAGCTATCAATCCTAGGAGGGTACAAGGGAAGTCTTTTCTCCACTACTTACCTATTTTTTCAACTATAAAACCAGAACTGATAAGGTATTGGGATTAAATAACAATGTGTCAAAGCCCCAGGGCCAGCATAGTACCTAGCAGGTGACAGTCACCCAGTCTCTCCCTTTCCTTTCCTTCCCGCTCACTTTCCACAACCTAGATGGGCAATACCCTGAACACAGGTTACAGCCAAAACCATCCACAGGCAGCCTCCCTTGAGTGTACAAATGGAGGCCAGCATACCATGACTACATAATTGAAAGTTGTAAATAAAGCTGGCAAGGTGTCAAATAAAATGTCATTCCCTTCTATTTTCATAGACATACCTTCAAACAATCTGGAAAACCAAGTTCAAATTTAGACTTCACAAGTTCCTCAAAATCTGGCAGGAGGTCCTGGGGCCCATGCACCCCTGCCCAGGCCTCAGGTCTGTATCCTGACTCTTTCCCACCCACAGGGGCCTGGTAGGCTGGGTGTTAACCCAGCGTGACCAATATCCAGACACGCCTCCAAAAAGCAACTGTTGTCTGCCTGGGAAAAATGGGACTGGAGAGAGGTCTTAGAGGCCTTGGAGCCTGTTGGACTGAAAATTCCATAATACTAGATACCCTGAACTTAGTCTAGGAATGAGGGTATGGGTCCCCGGTTGTCGGTAAGCTTGGCTCCAAGGACTCCCAACCTACCTGGTGGAGAGAGAGCTGCAGAGGGACACTCTAAAGCACAACCTCAAGCTAAGTTTTGTCTGGTTCTAACAGTGATTTTGCTTATAAGCCTAGCAATTCCTGCAATAACTCCCATCTTCACCAGAAAATCAATACCCAAAAAATACTGAAGTTATTTGTATGGCATCGAATAAAAGTAATTCTGGCTTTGCCCAGTGTAGGTCAATTGGTTGGAGCATCATCCCATAGACCGAGAGTGTGTGGGTTTGTTTCCCAAACAGGCACGTGGGCAGGTTGCAGGCTCAGCTCCCAGCTGGGGCGCATGAGAAAGGCAACCAATCGCTGTTTCTCTCTCACATCAATGGTCCTCTCCCTCCTTCTCCCTCCCCCTTCCTTTCCCACTCTCTGAAATCGATAAACATGTCCTCAGGTGAGGATTTTTTAAAAAGAAAAAGTAATCCTGTAAAAGGAAGCTTTTCTTTCTTTCTTGTTTCAACAGAAACAAATATGAATGTACCCTGAGTGCTTTTCTCCCACCCATCTTTTTCCTATGATGTCACTATTTTAAGGTATATTTCTAATCATGTTTATAGGAAAAAAATTTCCTATCACAATGTGGTCATAGTGAAATAACTCAATTTCTGGGACCCACAGTTTATTTGATTCATGTAGCTTTTAAAAAACTGCAAATACCTTTACTGAAAGAGAAGGAAAGTCTAATATCATGCTTCTTTTTGGTTTCTATGCATGTAACAAGACAAAAATACTTAGTTTTAAAATTGCCTTGCTGTTTATAAAGATTTGCCCTTCAAACTATGCAATACACCTTATCTGTATTGGTGTCACATTACTGACCCAAGTCCCTCCCATTCCACTGAAGGGTGCCAGGAGGCATAGAAAGGGGACAGACTGACTTTACACTGAATGAACAGACAGGAACACAGAGGGCTTGTGGCACCAGGGCGGAAACACACACAGACAGCTGGGCAACCTTTCCATTCCACCCTTCACTGGGCCTGAGCGCAGCTCACATGCTCTTCCGGTGTTAGCCCCTCCCACTCACTTCCTGATCTTCTTAAAAATCATCGTAATTTACTGGAGTGGTCCCAAATCTTACATGTCTAACTTTTTATTTGAGTCACTGAACATTACACTGCAAAATATGTTATTCTGTGTGAAGTTCATGTGGTCCTGTGGTTCCTTATGATGATCATGGTAAGAAAACTTCAGGTTTTCATAAAACAACCATTCAATCATTTCTTAATGAGAATGCTATGATAACCTTTGCAAAGAAAATAAAGCACCACAGACCTATTATGAATTGGAGATGTGATTTTTTGACTTGTATTATCAGCAATAATGATATTTTACCCATTCACTCTCAGTCTTTCACCTGATACTTAATAAGCAAAAATATGAATTGGACAAAAGTATTAACCAGAGGCTTAGTGTGGCCACTGTCTGGGTGGCTTAAACAACAAACATTTATTTCTCACAGTTCTGGAGGTTTGGAAATGCCACTAAGGTCTAGGTGCCAGCAGATCCAGTGTCTGGTAAAGGCACCTCACAAAGCAGAGGGAAAGGAAGCAAGTTCTCTCATGTTTATCCTTACAAGGGCACTATGCCATTCACGAGGGCTCCACCATCATGACCTAATTACCTCCCGAAGACCCCACTTCCTGATACCATCACACTCAGGATCAGGCTTCCATATATGAACTGGGGTTGGGGGGATGGGGACATAAACATTCACCCCATAGCATCTATAATGTCAGTAATATCAATTATGTAGGGTTTTTAGAAAGGGCTTCTGGTTATTAACCAATAAACTTGTTATAAAAAGTATTAATTTTTACAGAAATATGTCTGAAGTACACATACAACTACATCTATATCTACATACACAGATCAGATCATCTGCATACACACAGACACACTAGTGCATAACTGTTTAAATCAGGCAAATTTCAAATGTGGAATTCACACATGTAATCATTTCCTCAAAAAAGCAGTTTAACAACTCAACCACTAAATTTCCCCCGCTTTGATCACTTCCTTTAGCTCCCATTAAAATGGCAATCAGTAGTTGAGCTAGCTAGAAGCTAAAATAATATACTCACATTCTGAATGGAAGGAGAAGAATGGATGGAGGTATAGTGTGGTATGCTCTAAAAGGGAGGTCAGGAATTAGGTAGGCTTCCACTAAGAATTATTTGTTATGTAGGTAATTCTGTACATTTTAATCTCTGCTATGTTTCTTTTTCCTGAAGAATCATCTTTGTTAATGGACATCTCTGTCCTCACAGATAAAAACACAGGGATTCTTCACTCAGGGTTGATGCCTTTCCTCACACTGATTTCTGGCCTAAACCAGGTCATTCCAATCATTCATTTTACTTGGAAGTTACCGAGTGCTCACTGTGTGCTGTGGATGATTCTAAATGCAGAGATGGAACAGTTAGCAAGACAGACAGGATGTCTTTTATGGAATGGGGAGATGAGAGATGGGAGAAGAAATGAAAGTTAGTAATAGGCAATAAACAGGGAAACAAGCAACACAATTTCAGACAAAGATAAGTACAACGAAGAGGTTAAAACATGCTTCTTTCCCCGTTCTGCCCCTTCTTCCTTCTCCTCACCTTATCATCTGTGAATGTTTTCTCACCACTTTTTCCACTCAACCCTGAATAAACTGTTTTTTCCTTTTGTGGACTTACTGATCTCTCTTCCACTGCTATCCTGTCACTTTATTACATTTGTTTACCTGTCTTATCTTTCTCAGTGAGACTTTATGTCGCTGTAGAGTAAAGGTCAGACTTTTTTTTCATAATGATTTTGTAGTAGTAATTCCTGGCATATATTTCAGTTTTGCTTACCATATAACATTTTCAATAAATTAACTAAACAAATCTGCTGGAGAAATAAAGAAGCCACTAACGATGAGGGAACTCAAGAGTTGAAAATGTTTTTTAGCTTAGTTGTATAGTTAACAGGCTTAGCAATTAATGAATGTAAGAAAGCTATTGTTCCAGGAACTGGAATGTATAAACAGACCTACCCAGACTCCGGGAGACCCACAAGCAGTTCTACCTTTGTGCCCCAGGAGGACTGCAAGTGGTCAAGATGGTATCTGAGCCACTGTGCTCCAGGGAGGGAACGCCTGCTGACCAGGACACACAGATGCAGAATCATGGGTCAACAGATAAAGGGATGCTAGGGAAATCACAGGACTGCAGCTTTATCTGACTAACCATTTTTCCCAAATTCCGAACCCCTTATGTACCTTTTTCCTAGATTCAAATCCTTTACCTATACTCTTCTTCTCCTTATAAAAAAATTCAGCTTGAGACAAGACCAAGATGGTCTTTTGGGGGTACATAACCCATTGTCTTCTCAAGTTGGTGGCTATCTGAATAAAGTGCTCATAATGAGTCAATCCTTGTCTCTACTTATTGGTTCTGGTAGTGACAGGCAGCATAAATGCTGACTTTTCCTGTTTCACCAATGGCAGGCTATCATTGTACAGCTTGAGACTTAGCAGGAATGACTATGTGATTACACATATCATTCACATATGTTGTGTAATCACATAATCACATATGTTGTGCATGTGATTACAATTTTCTATAAAGATTTATGATATTCTTATTACAACCATGTTCTATTATTTAATCTAATAGCTTTTGCCCAGTGTACCATTTTTTTAAAAAAAATAGAATTTCAGATTCATGTTTCCAAAATGATGTCTGTCAGAAATTGAATTGAACAGGTGGATAGCAAGAATTAAGCGGCAACCCCAAGGGCACCTGAGAAAGATCTGGTATTTCCCAGAACCCAAAGAACTTGCTTCCAGAGAGAGTTAGAGCAGCTAATTGTAATGCTCAGACAGTAACATAGCACTGACAACAGACTAAATAATTTGAGGCTGCCTTGCACTATTAGAAAGAGTGCTGTGACCTCACAGTGGCTTCCAGCAATCCCTCTGAGGGCTGTAACCAGCTCAGTGTTTATTCAGCACCTCCCAGGGAACTACCAATTCTATGGTAGGCAAAGGAAAAACTCTTGACATCTCAACGATAAAGGCTTCTTAAGGTGTTTAGAACTCATCTGCCTGATAGTGGATATAGTAGGACCAAAGTCTAAACCCAAATAAATTATTGCTTTGAACATTAATGAGGAAATGCCTTCTCTTGTTGACAAAGCAGTTAGGGGAGAATCATATTTAATGCTCTATTACTCATGAGATATCACACTTGGATTTTATTAAGAGTTACATCTAAAAAAATGTCACGTATCAGGAGGCCAGTCTATTTCTATAGCTCTGATGTGCTCCTGTACAATCCCTGATGGTGTTTCTCCAGCATGGGCAGTTCCAGGAACATAGCTTCACTCCTGCATCTTTTCTTTCACCTTCAAAGACAGGACCCATCAGAGCACAGGACAATCACAAATCCCAAGGAGTGTACAAGAAGCCTGAGGTTTCCTGCAGAGTAACTTAAAACCACCTGCTGTATTTTATGGCCCAGACTTACTTTTTTAGTTAGGTTTAGGAAGTTAATAGTAAAAAGTATTTCCTATCTTTTTATTTTGTGAATGGAATATGTGAACCAAAAAGATGCTGGATCAGTGAGACCCAGACAGAAGAAACCTGTTCGTAGGGAACAAGCAATGGGCTTTTCCTAAACTGCCATATGTGATCACTTCATCAAAGGACAGAAAATAGTTGAAATAGATTAGTAGAAGAAATTTAGATTAATAGAGGACAAATTTTGCTCTACCATTATAGTACTCATTGTTCCTAAAACTGAAAATAACTACTGTTTATTGAGTGCATACCTTGTGTCAGCCAATATACTAGGTGTTTCATGTGATTATCTAAGTTCATTCTTTTAACAATACTATGTGGCAGCAGTACCCATTTTCACAGATGGGGAAACTGAAGTTCAGAAGAGACAGGATTAGAAACCAATGTGGATGACTTTAAAATTTTCATTCTTGCCCTGGCTGGCATAGCTCAGTGGGTTGAGCGCAGGCTGTGAACCAAAGCATCGCAGGTTCAATTCCCAGTCAGGGCACATGCCTGGTTTGCAGGCCACAGTCCCCAGCAACCGCACATTGATGTTTCTCTCTCTCTCTTTCTCCCTCCTTTCCTTCTCTAAAAATAAATAAATAAAATATTTTTTAAATTTTGCATTCTTCCCAACATGTCAATTACCTTAAGAACAATTTCAAAAATCAAATGATGCCCCTTCCCCATTTTTAAAAGTATCCTTTAAGAATAAGACTTAACTCTACATTTTAATTCTGAGCTACCAGGATTTTTTAAAAGTATTAACTGAGGGGAAGAATCTTTAAAGATTTAATTAAAAATGCACTTAACTTATTTACTTCGCATAACTAAGTTCACACATATTTTTGATGAAAGAGATCAGCTAAGTATAAGCTTGTCCCATCAGTTGTTCCAGCCTCATTGCAGTTTTTCAATCAGAGCGATGCTTTTGGTGGGATTATGAAAACCCAAACACAAATGTGGTCAAAGGAGGCAGAGATAGGTTTGGGGATCACTTAACAGGGACGTCAGTGGATATTTACAACATTGCAAAATTTCAATCTCAAAATAAAGTTTTCTAGAACAAGTGACCTTCAGGAGAAGGGAAAAAAAGAAAGAGAGAATAGATGAGAAGAGTTAGAGAAATTCAAGGCCTGAAACAGAGAATGCGTTATAATAACTGTGCCAAATTATCTCATACCCATGACAAAATAACTGAAGTTATTTCTCCAAAAGTGATTCAATCTAAGCATGCTAAACATCTATTACTGTACTTGGATGTTATTCGATTCACTCTAAAGGAATGAACACCTAGGTGATTTTCAACAAATCCTGTTATGCCATCCTGCTGACAACAGTTTTTATTTTTCACAGACATGATTATAGTTTCATGCCCCCATTTAATCACAGTTCAGTGCAGTTACCTAGACAGATCTCATGGTGTGACATCTAACACCTCTCTATTAAGATAAATTCTCTTTTGTAGATTTCAAAATCATTTGCTTTCTAATGTTTCCCATTTCTAAAATTGGGTGGAGGAGGGGGAAAGGAAGGGGGAACATAGCAGAAAAAATATTACTCTCATCAGGAAAAAAATATAATATTAAGAATAACTCAGAAGTGGCTCTTTAAATATTGAAGCACATAATAATAACTTGTTCCAATAACTTGTTCCAATAACTTGTGAATTACATTTACTTTTATTTTTATTTTTTCTTATTTTCCTCTTAGAGAGGAGGTAACATTTGATTTCCTGCTCTACCTTAAGTGTTTTCTTTGCAAATGGAAGAGCAGGAGAAAAAAGGCTGGGAAGCAGTAACCTGGGACGATTGATTTCTCGTGGGTTACCTTGTAGTTTCTGGTTGTATTCGGTCCTGTCAGACTGGCTCCTCCTCAGGGTGCCAGAGTGGTCCCCAGAAGCACTGCTCTCAACCACAGTGTCTGTCTTCCTTCTCTCCAGCATATAGAGCCGGGGCCTCAAGAAAGTCAGGTTCTTCTTCTTGGTGCCCACGTTTTCTTTCCCAGTGGCTTCTTCGGGCTCCATCTGAGGCAAAGATAAGCTTCAGAGGCTTTGCAGGGTATGGCTGGTTGTTGGTTGCTAAAGTGCCTCAGGGTGAGGGTTAAAACCACCAGAGTGTCAAGTTTAACTGCCCCCTTCTAACTACACAGCTTCACTTCAGGATTACCTGGCCGTGACTGCCACCTGTACGGAGTCCCAGAGCCCCACCCCAATGAGGTCATTCCTTTTTTATACCTAGAATCCAACAGGGGAAGTTGCCACCTGTTACCTGAGAGACCTGCAGCACAGAGCTAGGCAAAGCAGGGACTGCACTGTCACATGCTACTGAGGCAAACAAAAATCCCATTGTGTGGGGTGAGAGCTGGGGGTTGGGGGAAGAGTAAAGAGAAGAAGGTGAGGCTGGGAGGAAGGGAAGCGCACTGGAGTGTAAGCTGTGGCTGATGGGTTTCATGTGTGCCGATGGGGGTGCACAGGCGTGTTCAGGGCACTGTGTTGTCTGTTGCCCGGAGGCAGATGTGGGCTGTGTGTGACCTTTAGTCACTCATATGTGACCACAGAGTTAGTGTGAGGCTAAGAGAATTTGCATTCATATCACAAGAGTGGATACAGAGTCATTTTTAAGGATCGCTGTGCACACTGAGTCATGAACACCCAAACATTATTTACTAAAAAATATACTTGCCAAACCCCCTTTCCGCATTCCTGAGGAAACAAAAATGTGAATTTGAGGGAGGTTGGTCTGCGGGCACGGAAAGAAAAGAGAATGTCCAAGAGGCTGCCAGGTGTCTTTTTGATTTCTCCTCTCCCAGTGTTGCTCCTGCCTGAAATAAATCCATTACGGCCCCAGCCCTGTCCTTCTGAGTCTTGGTCTATAAGGAAACAAGCAACTTGTCAGGATATGATTTCTGTACCAGCTTTTCCCCATCCCTTTTTGCAAAAGGAGTGACTAAAAAGGCAGCTCACCTTGGGAAAATAAGAGGAAAAATATTTGAAACTGAGAACAGATGTGTAGAAAGTTGAAAGGACAAAGGGCAAGGACTGAGAGAGAGAAAGACAAATAGTGATGGGCCTTTTGGTAATTTTTTTTAGAGTTGTTTTTCCTTGTACTCACTGAGATTTCTCAAGGGGAGGCTCTAAGAAGCTCTGGGGATGTGCTGAGGGGTTTATATGTCCTCGTTAAATAAAAGAAAGACCCTGAGGAGGAAAACAGGTTCTTTTTTCTTGTAAAGAGACAGCCAAAAGCCAGCTTTGTAACTCTTGTTAGACAAGGCTTACACTGAGGAAAAAAAGAGATGAAAACCATTTTTCCAACTCAGGATGTGTGGGCTGCAAACAATTCACATAATTATCTTAAAAGATATATGACAGATTTTCACCCACTATAAAAACATCTATATATATCTTGGCATATTGAATCCCTTTTATTGAATACAACCCTCAGTCTTTTTAAAACAAGCCCTTCCAAGTACGTTTAATAAATGCTTTTAAAGGGACATTCACCACTAAGATGAAAAATTAGCTTTTTGAATTCAAGTTTAAAATGTCTAAATTGTATTTTATTATATATATATATATATGTGTGTATATAATATGTGTGTATTCACTGCCTACTAACAGACATATACTATTAGACATAACACTACTACAAAACTGTACAATCAAAACTACAGTACTTATAAAAATATGAGATTAGAGACTCAGCACTCAAAAACTTCGTGGGTGACCAATAAAGTACAGAGAGAGCCCCGGCTGGGGGGCTCACTTTGCTGCAGCAACACACTGCACACCAGAATGCTGAGTGTGGTTCCCAGTCAGGGCGCACTCTTAGATTGTGGGTCCAGGCACGTACAGGAGGAATTGATCACTGATCCCGCTCTGTCCCTTTCTCTCTCTCTCTCTCTCTCTCCTCTCTCTCTCTCTCTCTCTCTCTCTCTCTCAAAATCAATAAATATATCCCTGGGTAAGGATTAAAAATATATACATATATAAAAACAGATAGAAAACAAAAACAATTATAGCACAGCTTTACGTGTGATAAACAGTTAAGAAATAGATAAATATTACAATAAATATGAAGCTTTACTTTGAAAAGGAACTGAAGTTTAAAAAATAAAATTAAAAGGTTAAAATTTAAAAAATAACTGAAGGTATCTTATAGAAGTCATAGCGTTGTAGCTTCTGAGTGAAGTGGCAGAGGAGATATTTGAAATCAGATGATGGAAGTGTGCAGTGTCAGAAGTGGACAGGTGTGGCTGGGACCACGGGCAGTAAACTGAAGCTGCTGGAAACCTGGAAACCTGGAGGGGTGTACATGCCTGAGTTTTATGTACTCCTTTGTGGTTCAGCACTTTTCTTCATTAACTGAGTGTTTCTAGTGGACAAAATCACAGGTAAGGAAATGTGAAACTGTGTTATGCTCAAACAGTTTGTCTTTGTTGAAATAAATTTGTGTTTTTGAAATAACTATTATAGTGGAACTGACTGTAGTAGCTTTATCATATTTTGAATTTCACTATTTAAGAAGATACATAGCATAGCCACAAGGAATTCAGTAGTGAATCTATATCTTATGTATCCACAATAATTTCTAGATCAACTTTAACAATAATAGATAAATTCTTTTAAACTATCCTTTAATCAATCAATAAATGGGGTGGTCACTGTTAGTTGTTTTCTACCACCTCTTCCCTCATGCCATGCCTTGCCAGGAGAACCCTATTTTGTTCAAGGCAGTCTTAAGCTTGCTCAATCATAATACTTTAACTTTATTTTCAATTTTTCTAGTCTCTCTTGTCACTAGGGTGTCCATGTAATCCTAGTCCTGGCAAATGGGGCACTATGGTAGTCTGTGATAATGGGGAGTGGGGTATTGATTCTGGGAAAGCTTTGCTTCTCTAATAAAAGGTGTAGTAACAGCTGGCTTGCCACCCATCCCCCTTTGTCCAGACTTGATCATAAGTATAATACATAGAACAGTTACAGCCACTCTAGGTCCATAAGAAAAGGCCAAGAGAAGCATGGTCTCTGATACCACTGAGCTACTGAACCAGTACCTGTAGACTTCTCAATATCAGGGTAAAATAAACCTCTCTTCCTAAAGCCATTTTGTCAATACATTTCTAAAGGATACAGTGAACAGTTTCATTCATGTGTGTGTGTGTGTGTGTGTGTGTGTGTGTGTGTGTGTGTGTGCATAGAGAGAGAGAGAGAGAGATTGATTTTGTGTTTTGTTACCAAGGCATCTTGCTAGAACATGAGTGAGACTGAAAGAACAAAACCTCTAATTTGTCTGTTTTATATTTTATTGCCAAGGTATAAAAACCTTTTAATACAAGGATTTTATATTACCTAAGTAAATAAAGTATTAATATTAAGACACTTAAATTAATTCTACTGTAAGTAGAAGACAAGCAGTTCCTGGTTCATTATTTTTAAAAAGCACTGGACAGTGAATCCAAGACCCAGTTTTAGTTTTGACTGTGATATAAATCAGCTTCATGACCTGTGACATAATCTCCAGTTCCCAATTTCTTCCTTTGTAAAATGTAGGACTGAATTAGTCATTAGTAGTCACTGAATATTTTCAGTTCTCCATTTAGGCACATGGGAGATTGCAATGCCCTGCACTGCTTCAGTTTAGGTGTGGTCATGTAACTAGCTTTGGCCAAAGAAACTGATTAAACATGATATATGTCACTCCTGGGAAACTGTTGAGGATTCATGCGCGCTTAGCTATGGCTTTCTTTCCCTCATCCATGGTGACTGGCTCAAGACCATAGTGGCTCCTTCATTGGGATGAGTCACAGAAAGTGCATGACTCAGATTAGAGTCCCCAGCCACCCCATAATGGTTGCACAATTTAAGAAGAAAGAATTCTTTGCTGCTTTAAGCCTGTAAGATTTGGGACTTTTTTTATTACTTCAAAATAACCAAGACTATCTTTATTAATGTAGGATGTAGATTAAATAATATATAAATCTTATTCAAGTCTAGCATTATATGATTTCAGGATTCTAATACCCAGGGTACTACTGGGTTATAAAAAGCCTAATTTCAAACAAAAAAATTACAACTCCTAATCAGTCATGAATAAATTGAATTGAGGAAAGAAAATAACTCATTATAAGTTAGGAGCTAACAGGAGTCTAGACAAGAAATGCTTGGACTAGGGTAGTGGTGGTATGGATGGAGAAAAGTTGATAAATTCAAATAATTTAAAAAGTTGAAACAAAAGAGTTCTGGCCAAAATGGAGGCATAGGAAGAAGCACTTCACTTCCTTGAACAACCAAAAGTAGGATAACAACCAATTTAAACACAAAAACACCCAGAACTGCCAGAAAATCAAACTGTATGGAACTCCAACTACCAAGGAGTTAAAGAAACATTCATCCAGACTGGTAGAAGGGGTGGAGATGGGCAGCCAAGCAGAAAAGAGAGGCAGCAATGCTGTAGACAGTGCAAGTGAGGCAGGAGCTGGTGGACCTTGCAGTCCCACATTCTCATGTGGATAAGCTGGGAGGAACAACTAGGGAGTGAGACCGGGAAACCCAGGGTTTCAGCATGGGAAACTAAAGACTAAAAATCTCTGGCTGTAAAAATCTGTGGGGTTGCAAAGGTGAGAGAAACTCCCAGTATCACGGGAGAATTCATTGGAGAGACTCACAGGGTCCTAGAATATACACAAACTCACCCATCCAGGAATCAGCAGCTGGAAGGGCACAATCTACTTGTAGAAAGTGAGGGAAATGACGGAAAGTGGGGAAAGAGCTAAGCAAGCAGCATTATTCCCTCTCTGATCCCTCCACCACAGATAGCACCACAATGCAGCAGTGTGGGTTGCCCTGCCCTTGTACATAAGGCTCCACCCCTTACAACTTAACAGGCATGTGCCAAGACAAAGAAATATAGCCCAAATGAAAGAACAGATCAAAACTCCAGAAAAAAATATGACTAGGTGATGAATAGATAGCCAACCTAGCAAAGGCAGAGTTCAAAACACTGTTGATCAGGATGTCCCAGAAATGGTTGAGTATGGTTGCAAAATAGAAGAAAAAGGGAAGGCCATGAAAAGTGAAATAAAGAGAGTCAACAGTGAAGGCAAGGAGACTGGGACTCAAATCAACAGTTTGGAGCAGAAGGAAGAAATAAACATTCAACCAGAACAGAATGAAGAAATAAGAATTCAAAAAAATGAGGAGAAGCTTAGGAATCTCCAGGACAACTTTAAATGTTCCATCATCCGAATCATAGGAATGCCAGAAGGAGAGGAGGAAGAGCAAGAAATTGAACATTTATTTGAAAACATAATGAAGGAGAACTTTCCTAATCTGGCAAAGGAAGTAGAGTTTCAGGAAGTCCAGAAAGCTCAGAGTCCCCAAAAAGTTGGACACAAGGAAGCATACACCAAGGCACATCAAAATTATATTACCCAAGATTAAAAATAAGGAGAGAATCTTAAAAGCAGCAAGAGAAAATGAAACAGTTACCTACAAAGGAGTTCCCATAAGACTATCAACTGATTTCTCAAAAGAAACCTTATAGGCAAGAAGGGGCTAGAAAGAAGTAATCGAGGTTGTAGATGGTAAAGGACCTACATCCAAGATTGCTCTGTCCACCAAAGCTATCATTTAGAATGGAAGGGCAAATAAAGTGCTTCCCAGATAAGGTCAAGTTAAAACAGTTCATAATTACCAAGCTCTTATTATATGAAATGTTAAAGGGACTTATCTAAAAAACAGAAGATAAAAAATATGAACAGTAAAATGACAACAAACTCACATCAACAACTGAACCTAAAAACAAAAACAAAAACAAACTAAGCAAACAACTAGAATAGGAACAGGTTCACAGAAACAGAGATCACATGGAGGATTATTAGGAGGGTGGGGGAGGGAGAGAATGGGGGGAAAGGAACAGGAAATAAGAAGCATAAATGGTAGGTACCAAATAGACAGGAGGAAGTTAAGAATAATATAGGAAATGAAGAAGCCAAAGAACTTACATGTATGACCCATGGACATGAACTAAGGGGAGTAATGCTATTGGCAGGGGTGGTGCAGGGTGAATGGGAATAAAGGGGAGGAAAAAAAGGGACAACTGTAATAACATAATCAATAAAATATATTAAAATTTTAAAAATGATAGGAACTTGACACATGATAGGAATTCAATAAATCTGATTATTATCATCTTAAAACAAACAAACAAAAAACTCCAGAAAAAGAACTAAGTGACAAGGAGATGGGCAACCTATCAGATGCAGAGTTCAAAACACTAGTAATCAGGATGTTCACAGAAATGAGTTCAGTCACAAAATAAAGGAAGAAATGAAGGCTATGCAAAGTGAAATAAAGGAAAATATACAGGGAACCAACAGTGACAGGAAGGAAACTGGGACTCACATCAATGATTTGGAACAAAAGGAAGAAATAAACATCCAGCTAGAACAGAATGAAGAAACAAGAATTCAAAAAAATGAGGAGAGGCTTAGGAACCTCCAGGAAAACTTTAAACATTCCAATATCCACATCATAGGAATGAGAGAAGGAGAAGAGGAAGAGCAAGAAATTGAGAACTTATTTCAACAAATAATGAATGAAAACTTCCCCAATCTGATGAAGGAAATAGACTTCTAGGAAGTCCAGGAAGCTCAGAGAGTCCTAAAGAAATTGGATCCAAGAAGAAACACACCAAGGCACATCATCATTAAGTTATCCAAGATTAAAGATAACGAAAGAATCTTAAAAGCAGCACGAGGAAAGGAGATAGTTACCTACAAAGGAGTTCCCGTAAGGCTATCCCTGATTTCTCAAAATCAGGCAAGGGGCTGGAAGTAAGTATTGAAAGTCAAGAAAGGCAAGAACCTATATCCAAGATTACTCTATCCAGCAAAGCTATCATTTAGAATGCAGGGGCAATAAAGTGCTCCCCAGATAAGGTCAAGTTAAAGGAGTTCATCATCACTAAGCCCTTGTTACATGAAATGTTAAAGGGACTTATCTAAGAAATAGAAGAAGATCAGAAAGTATAAACAGTAAAATGACAACAAGATCACAACTAACAACAACTGGACCTAAAATAATACACAACCAAACAAAAAAACTAAGCAAACAACTAGAACAGGAACAGAATCACAGAAACAGAGATCTCCTGGAGGGTTATCAGTGGAAAAGGGGAGGGAGGAGAATGGGGTTAAAAGGTACAGGGAATAAGAAGCTTAATTAGTAGGAATAAAATGGACAGGGGGAGGTTAAGAATAGTATGGGAAATGGAGAAGCCAAAGAACTTATATATATGACCCATGGACATGAACTAAGAGGGAGGGAATGCTGGAGGGTGGCTGGGACACAGGGTAGAGAGGGATACAGGGGAGAAAAAATTGGGACAACTGTAATAGCATAATCAATAAAATACAGTTTAAAAAAACAGAGCAGGTTCTGACATCGTCTATTACATAGTAGACTGACTGTTCTCTAAAAGACAAAGTTGCTGTTTTTAAAAAACAATAAATAAATATTTAAGGACTGCTTAACACAAATGCAAGTCAAGAAACATTTATTACAGAGTTTTCAGCTTGTTGCAATAAAAAATTTTATAAGTTGAAACCAATAAATGAGCATGTTCTTATTAAGAATGAAAAAAATTGAAATAAAACTTTCTTATGGTTTGATAGAGAATGAGTAAAAGAGGAAGAAAGGATAAATTTCAAGTTTTAAGACTGAATAAATAAATAGGAGGGTATTTGTCTTGCATGCTAATAGAGGAAGAAAGGATAAGAGGAACAGTAAGTGGTGGGGTTGTCAAGAACTCCATTTTGGACACATTAAAGTTAAGATGCCTATAGACTATTCAAGGAAAGGTCAAACAGCCTTTAGATTGATAAATTTGGAGTCACTATTTAGATTTTGCTAAAAAAATTGGGAGTCATCAGAATATACATAATATCTAAAGCCATGGATTAAGGAGACCATTTAGGAGGATAATATACCCATAAGAGAAGAACCAAAGTCAAAGCCTGAAGAACTCTAAGTTTAGAGGTGGCACTGAAGCAAAACCCAGCCGAGAAGGTAGAAGAGAGCAGCCATCAAAGCGGGGAAGCAGGAGCATATGGCGCCACAGAGGTCTGGAGGCAAGTTTTACATGAAGGTGTAGTCAGTCTGCTGAGATGCCAAACAAAATGGAATTAGAAAATAATTACTTGACTTTGTCACAATGTTGGTAATTTATAAACTTTTCAAAAGGCATTTTAATAAAATTATAGAGGTAGATACCAGAATGGGAGAGATTTCATTAAAGGAGGTAAAATGTTGAACTATATGGGAATAACACTTCTGAGAACATTTGCAATAATATGTTATTGTTGAGAAATTACTGTATGTAAGGATTAAACCTATGTAAAGTAATGAGGAAGGCAGAATTTTACCCATATTTTACAGATAAGGAAACAGGTTCAGAGAAACTGAGCAATTTCCCCAATACCACACAACTCGGAAATGATGGAGTGAGGACTCAAAAGCAGGCCCTCTTGTGGCGAAGCCAGTGGTCTCAGCCACTCTGCTGGTATCAAGTGCCAGACATACAGCAAGGGCACCACAAATGTACTTTTCTTTCCCCTATCAAGGAATGTTGGAACAATTCCCCGTTACCTATCCTTTGTTCTTGGGATAGATCCGAGGGATTTAAAATTTTACCTGGCATCTCAAGTGATTTTTATGCACAATTAAACTTGGAGAATTCCTGAAAGCATTCGTCTTGTCTTCAGTGACTCTCTACTCCAATTTATCTTGCCTAACGCCTCTTGAATTTCCTTTCTAAACTATAAATCAGATCATGTCATTCTTCAGATTAAAAACCTTGATGGATTGTTTTCCACCGCATGTAGAAGGGAATCCAAATATTCTTTAGGCCTCAATTAGACTGCCTTTTCTCGTTTTATTAGTAGATTACTTAAAATTCTAGTTAATTGTTCAGTAACAAATTACCCCCAAAACTTAGCTGTTTAAAGGAATAATTATCACTACATTAGCTCTCACAGATTCTGTGGGTCAGGAATAATTCAGGAAAGGCTCAGCTAAGCACTTCTGACTAAGGTGTCTCATGCACAACACTTGTAGGCAGATATTGGCTGGAGCTGAAATGGCAGACAGCTGGAAGAACTGTTGTGAGTTGACTAGGCATCTAACTCTCTTGATAGTTTTAGGGCCTCTCTGATCTCTCCGCATGGACTAGCTTGAGCTTCCTTCATAACATGGAAGCCTGAGGGAAATCACACTGCTCACCTGGGCTCAGAGTTCCAAAGGGGAGTGTCCCCGTAGAACAAGGAAGAATCCCTATCAGCTTTTACACCCTGTCCCACAGTGTCACTTCCACCATAACCTCAAAACACCCAGACTCAAGGCAAGGGAACATAGACCCCCATCTTCTCAATGGGAGGTCTTCTTATAAGAGTACCAAAGTCCTATTATAAGAGGAGCTTACAGAATGGGAGAAATTGCCATGACTATCTTAAGAAAATGCAAAGTGACTCATATATACGTTACATACTCCATATTCTATTCTTTTTTAGGATTGTTTTTTTTCAATCTATTTCTTTCACTTGGAATAGCCCTCCCCATCCTATGAAATCCTAATGATCCTTCAAGAGCCAGCTCAAATGTCCCCTCCTCTGATATTTCCCTCGTGTCCCCTGAGAACAATCACTTACTCCTTCCTCTGAAATCACAGAGCAGCACACCTCTATTATAGCAAAGAGACATATTAGATTATGAGTGCTCAATGCTGTTTGCTTTTGAAGTCCTGGTGACTAGCAATAGGAGATCAATAGATGTATGTGGTTGTGGGAGTCAGGCACAGCCACTTATGGTCTTGTGCAGCCTACTGATGTATGGGAAGAGGCTTAGCTGTGAGTTGCAGTATTCTCTCTCTCTCTCTATCTCTCTCTCTTCCTCTCTCTCTCTCTCTCTCTGATTAAACAGAGAAATGACCTCCTTTTACTGGAAAAGGAGAATATAGATCTAGAAACAAAAAAGAACATCGGAAATATTACTTCCTCAAAGATGAGGTCATTAATGCATTTATGAGATGACCATAACGGCAGCTTTGAGAGCTCCCTATTCAACTATAAATTGCTCACAGTGGCCCTGCTATCTTGTAGCTTGTAGCTTGTAGCATAGCAAGTGGCACTGCTATGCTTCCTGAAAGCAACAATTTTGGTTAATGCACTGATCAAGCAGCAGCATAATAATCCTGTCAGCAAACAATGGATGGCAGCTAAGGTTTGGAAAGAAGTAAACCTAATGTTTTTATCCTCTTGACTGAAGTAATTTTAACACTGACATATGATTATATTTGGGCCTTTGCCTCTGCTATAATGAATCATCCATTACAAGATTTTCAAGGTTGCTGTGGAGAAATTTATCTTGGGAAGGGGAAGAACCTTTGTAAGTGCTTGGAATAGCCTGACTATGATCAAAACTAGCTACGTAAGCAAAAAATAAAAAGTGCTATTGGAATCTTTGAAAACCATCAATTCTATGGTGCTAGCATCTGAGTCAGAACATTGGATGCAATTTCCAATAGTTCATGATCTTCCAGAATTCATTTAGCAGTTATTCCAGCAGAATGGCAACTGGGTCACAGTTAATACTGGAGGTGAACTATTCTCATTTTCCAGGGAGAATCTAGAAGATTTTTGTTTTTGCATCCTCTCTCCAATTATTCCCATCTTTATATACTAAAATTTGGGCCTAGTTAGTATTAACCAGCTTATAAGTTTGAGATAGAACTATAGGTACCTTTTATTGCGTTGTATGCATCCAGCTTCCTACTCCTTTTATTGTAACTATGAATAATTCAGAAACATTTATTGAAAAATAAAATTTTAATATTATGGTTGAATATTTAAACTTATACAGTACCATGTTTTCTGTGTAGGACTCTGTGCTGCAGACCCATAACATGTGGGCATGAAATGATCCTAGAGAGCGAAATTAAAAGAAATGGTCCTTTGTTCTTCTCTCTTGAAGGCATATTTTTTTTTGTTTGGCTGGGTTTTCATTTGTACTGAAACCTGTTTGCTTTGAGAACTCAGTATATTGACTCCAGGGAGATGCTTTCCCAGTTTGGAGGTGAAAAGCAGTGGATGACTAGGAGAAAGAGCGTATTTTTAATAAATGCAATTTATAAAATAAATTGCAAAAATAAAAGTCCATTCATGTAAATTACTTAAGCCGTGAAGCATTTTTTATGAAGTGAGTGACTTTAAAAAGCACATGGGACACTGAACTCCTGAGAGACATTAGCCTCATGAGATTTGAGATTCTCTATGAATCTTCTGAGTTCTCTCGGAGTGGGATAAATCTCTCAGCCTTTCTGGCTCAGTTTCTTCACCTTTTGAGGCTGAGATTCAGATGGGTCTCACCATTTTTGTAGAGCCATTTAGCTACTCCTTCAGGGAATATTATTAAATTCAAAATTATAGTATCCATAGCAACTCTAACTAGGTCAGTTTGCACTTGGTGTAACAAATAGCAGCAGAAAATCTATAACCTTTTCCAGCCATCCTCTGTGCTTGCAAAACTTCATTAGGCTGCTAGAAGTAGGTGTAGCTGGAAAAGGCTTAGGCATCTGGGAGAGTTATTTTCATACTCATTTGTGATCCACACATTCAAAAACTTCGTACAGTTTAAGTAATGTGTATATGATTTTACCTCACTCGACCTGAATGAAAATTTGAATAATGATTTTAGTAGTGAAGTTTTAATTATTTCTTTTAAAATACTGTGATTAATACTAATAAAATAATACCTAAATTTTTCTTATAAAAACACTAGAGTGACATAACAATATCTTTCCACTTTGCTCACAGCTAAAGTTTCCCCCAGAGCTACTGTTTTTTTATTAAACCAAGAAATAGTCATTGTTCCTTCCCACTTGCTATCACATATTTTATCTAACAGAATATATAACATATGGTTTTTTTAAAGATTGTATTTATTAATTTGAATGAGGGGAAGAGAGGGAGAAAGAGAGAAACATCAAGTTGTGGTTGACTCGCAAGTGCCCCCTATTGAGGAACCGGCCCACACCCCAGGCATGTGCCCTGACTGGGAATCAAATCGGCAACCCTTTGGTTCGCAGTCCAGCCCTCAATCCACTAAGCAACACCAGCCAGGGATTGATTGATTGGTTGATTGGTTGATTGATTTAAAAGAGAATATTTAACATATGGTTTTTATGAAAGCAATTATATTTATGCACCTGGAATTTCACCCTGGACATACACATATATGGAGAGTGGCACTGGAGGGAGAACAAGAGGAATTTTTCTTTCTTACTTTAAACATTTTATGTTGGACATTTTCAAAGGATCTAACAGTAACTGACTTATTTAAAGTACTAATTTCTTCAAGTCAAAATACAGTCTCATCTTCAAATCAATAAGTAGAACAGCATTAAGAATAACTTCCATTTATAGAGCACTATGTGCATGTCATTTGCATACTGTGCGGTTCATGCAACCCTCAGAACAATCCTGTGAGGCAAATCTTATCATTCCTGTCATACAGATGCAGAACTGGGTTGGGAAGAAGGTATATAACTTCATGTGGGATCACATGGTAGAGGGCAAAGAGAGATTCCAGCCCAGGTGTGTCAGGCTCTTGAACCTTCATCCTCCCATCAAAGCACACTTTTTCTACAGGAAAAGGTAGTCTCTGCTTTTTGTATGGTTTCTGAATGAATGACTGTGGGAGAATCATTCCTGACTGTATGAGCCAGTGAATATTGAACTACATTTTCAGCCTTAACTTACATATTTCACATTTCAGGAAACAGATTGAAAAAGTTTAAGAGATTGTGATATGTCATACAGCTGGTTAGTGGCAAACCCAGAAATGGAATGAAGTCTCTTCCCCCCTTACTAAAACATGTTAGTTCTTAATCCAGACTTGACCTATCATCTAATTCACTGCTACAAGCTGGGCCAAAGTTTGGATAGATTCTGGTAGGCAAATAAATAGTTCATTTTGTGGGCCTTCTTCACACGTACATTTCTCTCTGTCTTTCCTTGAGAAAATATGTATGTGGATTAGGAGTAACCCAGAGCGACCAGAAACAAACTAAAAACAAGTATGCTGTTTGCTTTTAAATACACTATATTCTGTCCTTATATTGGTGTAAATACTGTATAAACAAAGTGTGCAGACCAATTTGGGGTAGAATTATAAGGCTGGAAATCCAGACCTGTAAGGAAACAAAAAGTTCTTAGATAAAAGGAAATTTTAGAAGGCAGTAATAAGAGAAATTCAGTGAAACCATAAAAGGCAAGAAGTAGAAACAGTTCAGAGACTCTTCACTAAGATTACATTCACCCCCAAAGAGGAATATGTGCAGGGAAATTCAATAAGCAGACTCTGCAACAGCACCATGTTTAATCCAGTGAAATGCGGACTATGGGATAGCTGCTTTCACCTACTGTCAAGGAAAGAAGCTTCATCTACACAGGAGGAGTCTTGACTCCTCTGATTATGAGAGAAACACTTAGTATACGATTATGGCAAGACCATGACTGTGTGTGTGAGAATGATGGATGTAACAACATGTTCAATGATTTAGAAAAAGTCACAAGAAAGCCGTATGTAATTAGAAACTCCTGACAAGTTAAATTAACCAAAATGTATATATGTATTACTTTATCTTACCACTTTTACTGATACTAATTTTGATTATAATCTTAAGAAATTATTTATGCCATTTAAATAATTTATTCTGAGGGTAATAAGGATGAAAAATGAAGTCACTAAGTTGGCCAGTGAATTGTCACTGAGTGCCTGCTATCTGCCAGACACAGTATTCCTTGCCTGGGACCAGGCAAGGAATAGACCACAGTTTCTCAGAATTGTGATCTAGTCAGGGACTGCCAAAATGAACTCAGGTAGCAATTATGTGATGAAATACTTTGTATTTCTTCTGACTTAAGTGACATTTGGAGAGTGTTGTGACCTTGGTGATATTGGTCACATTTTTTTTATATAAACACAAGTTTCTGTCAAAACAAATTGGATCTAGATTATAACAAGACTTTGCTTTTCATCCTGAATCATCAGTCCAAAAACTAACCCTTGCATGGCAATTCTAAACCTTTATATTTCCCTGAAAAGTATGTATTGGAAACATGCAATTTGCTAACATTTTGTCTCATCCAGTCTCTTACCTCATCACTGAAGTGCTCTCGTTAGCAGGCTACCTCAGTGTTTCCCCAATGACAAGCACCAAATCCCAGAAACACATAACAGAGTTCAGGGTAGTCTCTTGTAAATTATTTAAGCCTACTACATTTGACTCTTGAACAACATGGGTGTTCGCATCACTGGCCTCCCACACAGTCAAAAATCCATGAATGACTTTTGACTCCCTCAAACCTTAACTACTACATAGCCTGCTGTTGACCAGAAGCCTTGCTAGTGACATAAACAGTCAATTAACACATATTTTGTAGGTTATGTACATTATATACTTTATTATTACAAAAAATAAGCTAGAAAGAAGGAAATTAAGAAGAAAACTGTACATATAGTACAGTTTTAGTGCATGTAGTACTAAATGTAGTACATTTATTGAAAAAAATCCATGTGTAAGAGGACCCATGCAGTTCAAACTTGCACTATTCAAGGGTCACCTGCATATGGTTTCCTCCAGACTTACTCAGGTACTGTCCAAGATGATTTGAAATCTTCCTGTTAAACTGTTTCTTTCTATGTCCCTCTGGCCTACCTCTGCAGAAGGTCTGAAGGCTTCCTAAAATGTCACTCCCTTTATAAATTGGGGACTTTGATTGTATTATTTTACATTTTCTACTGTTTTCTACCAAAGTTTATATCTCGATTGAAATTTTAGTCTTTCTCAATTAATAAAACATCCATTTCTTGTGTATTTCTTGGGGTAAATTTACTTCTATAACTGACCTACTCATTACTTGTAGATTGCTCAGTTTAATTTTTAGAACACCTCTGTGTTTTAAGAAGACTCTGTATTGCTATATCCCCCCTAGGCTGACCGTTATGTAAGAAGTAAATTGCATAGTTTACACACAGAGGTTCAGTGTTCTAAAAGTCGCCACTACTCACAGTGAGCTGGAATGTCAAAGCAGGTGGAGGGACTGCAGCACATGCTCAGCACAAGGAATGGAGTTGGTCAGGCTGCATGCAGGAAGCCTGCCTTGACCAGTTCACGCAAAGGAGGAAGGAAGGAGGGATCACTTGCCAGCCTCCCTCCTCTCTCCTGTTTCCTTTGGTCAAAATTGCCACATGAGAGTTAATTTCTGTTTATTTCTAGATTTTATGATCTTCACTTGTCCTCCAAAATATCTCAGGTTAGGCCACATTTCTCCAAATGTATTTAGCCACTATCACCACTGGCCTTGATTATTATACTGGTCTGCTAGTTACTGTTCTTGCTCCTATTCTGGGCCCTTACAATTTGTTCTTCAAGGAGTTGCCAAAATAATCTGTGGAAAATGCACATTACATACTATCAATCCTCTGTGTAACACAAACCCTATGCGATATGGCCCCTGCCTACATTTCCAATGTCATCTCATGTCACTCACCTCCAAAATTTCTTTCAACCTGATGCACCTTAGTTGAAATTAATTTTTACTGATTGTCTTTAAAATTGGGCTCCCTGGCTTTGAAGATCCAATTTTTTAATTCATTTTGAAAAATCTCCAACACAATCTCTTCGAATACTGCTTACCATCTACCCTTTTTTTTCCTCATTCTCTAACTCCTAGAAGGTGAATGTTAAATTAAAATATTTAATATGTCCATTTGTGTTGCACTTAATTTCTATCCCTTTTTAAATGTTTTAATTCTATTTCTTAATTGCAATTTACATTCAATGTTATTTTGTATTACTTTCAGGTGTACAGCATAGTGGGTTAGACAATAATTACTTTACAAAGTGGTCCCCCAATATTTCAACTACCACCTGGTGCCATACAGAGTTATCATGACATCACTGACTATATTCCATATGCTGTATTTCATACCCCCATGACTGTTGTGTCACCACCAACTTGTACTTCTCAATCCCTTCGCATTTTCACCCCGCCCCTCAACTCTTCTCCCCATTGGCAATCATCAGTCTGTTCTCTGTATCTCTGAGTCTGTTTCTATTTTGTTTGTTTATTTATTTTGCTCTTTACATTCCATATATAAGTGAAATCATATATATTTGTTTTTCTCTGACTTATTTCACTTAACATCATATTCTCTATGCCCATCCATGCTGTCACAAATTATGAGATCTCATTCTTATTTATGGCCAAGTAATATTACATTTTATATAGGTACCCATCTTCTTTATCTGCTTGTCTATTGATGGGAACTTGGGTTGCTTCCATATCTTGTCTATTGTGAATAATGCTGCAATGAACACAGCGGTGCATATATTCTTTAAAATTAGGTGTTTGAGCCCTGGCTGATCCACTGAGCTCGTGGCTCAGTGGATTGTGCACTGGGATGAGAAATAAAATTAGGGCTTTGGTTTTCTTCAAATATATACCCAGAAATGGAATTAATGGATCATAAGGCAGTTCCATTTTTAATTTTTAAAGAAATATTTATACTGTTCTCTGTAATTACTGCAGCAATGTGCATTTTCACCAACATTGTATGATAGAGTTTCCTGTTCTCCAAATCCTTGCCAACACTTGTTTTAATTTATTGGCAAGAGCCAGTTTGATAGAGTGGAGGTGAAGATATCTCATTGTGGTTTTAATGATTAGTGATGTTGAGAACTTTTTCATGTGTCTATTGGCCATCTGTTTGTCCTCTTTGGAGGAGTGTTTATTCAGGTACTCTGGCCATTTTTAAATTGGATTTTTTACTTTTTTGTGTTGAGTTGAATGAGTTCTTTATAAATTTTGGGTATTGACCCCTTAGCATGTATATCATTGGAAAATATCTTCTCCCATCAGTAAATTGTCTTTTTGTTTGTTGATGGTTTTCTTTGCATTGCAAAAACTTTTTAGTTTGATGCTGTTCATTTGTTTATTTTTTCTTTTGTTTCCCTTACTTGTGGAGATACATCAAAAATATCACTAACAAAAATGTCAGAGATTTTACCACCAATGTTTCTTCTAGAAGTTTTGTGGTTTGGGGTCTTACTTTTTTAATCCATTTTGAGTTTATTCTTGCTTATAATATAAGAAGGTGGTCTAGTTTTATTTTTTGCATGTATCTGCCCAATTTTTCCTACATCATTTATTGAATAGACTACTTTTACCCCATCACATTTTCTTGCCTCCTTTGTAAAATATTAATTGATCATAAAGACATGGGTTTATTTCTGGGTTTCTGTTCCACTGATGTATATGTCTGTTTGTATGCCAGTACCATGCTGTTTTGATTACTATGGCTTTGTAGTATAGTCTGATATCAGGTAGCATGATTCCTCTAACTTTGTTCTTCTTTATAAAGCTTTCTGTGGTTATTATGGGTCTTTTGTGGTTCCATTTAAATTTTTGGAATAGTTCTGTGAAATATGCTATTGGTATCTTGATAGGAATTATGTTGAATCTATTGATTGCTTTGGGTAGTATGGAAATTTTAATGTTAATTCTTCCTATCCATAAACATGTTATATACTTCCACTTATTTGTATCTTCTTCATTATCTTTTTTCCAATTTCTTTGCTGTCCATCCAGCCATCTCCCTAGAGCTACACAACCCAATCTCTCTCTGTGTGACTCCATTGAAGAGGGCACCTGGGCTTCCAGCAGTCTCCAGCCTTATCCTGATGAGTGGAATTCCTACTGATTTTCACAGCCAGATGTTATGTGGGCTTCTCTTCATACTACTAGTATTTGGGCTGGGGAGCTCAGTGTGGAGAATAAACCATTCACTCCTCATGGGAGACCTTTGCAACTGAGATAATCCCTTAAGATTCTCAACCATTGCATGTGGGTCAGGGCCAGCCCTTTTTGCATCTCCACCCTTTCTATAAGTCTTGACATGACTTCTTCTCTATATCCTTTGTTATAAGATTTCTTCTTTTCAGCTAGTCTTTAAATGGTTAGCCAGGTTGATTGTTCTGCAATTTAGTTTTGATTTCGATATGGTCCTAGGAGGAAGTGAGTGTAACTTCTACCTACTCCACTATCATCTTGCATCCCTCTCTATTTCTTATCTTCTATCTGTGCTGCATTCTGGCTAATTTGTTCAATGTTTGCTTCCAGCTCACAGATTCTCTCTTCAGACATATCTAATTTGCTATTAAACTCATCTGAGTTTAAACTGAGTTTTGAGTGACTACTTTTTTCTTTTCTTTTTTAATATAGTTTAATGTATTTTTATAACAAACTTACAGGAACAACAGAAGAGACAGACAACATTAAAAACATACTTGTATGTAGGACAACTCAGTCAGAAAAGTATAGTGAATGGACGGAATCTACTATGTGATAAAAATGCTACAAATGCCATTTAGTTGCCATCAATAAGAAATTTACTTGTTTAAGCCCTGGCTGGCGTAGCTCAGTGGATTGAGCGCGGGCTGGGAACCAAAGTGTCCGAGGTTCGATTCCCAGCCAGGGTACATTCCTGGGTTGCAGGCCATAACGCCCAGCTACTGCACATTGATGTTTCTCTCTCTCTCTCTCTCTCTCTCTCTCTCTCTCTCTCTCTCTCTCTCTCTCTCCCTCCCTCCCTTCCCTCTCTAAAAATAAATAAATTAAATCTTAAAAAAAAAAAGAAATTTACTTGTTTAAAAAAATCCAAATGCTGGCATTGTCCAGAAAAAATTAACAGGTTTATTTATGTTGTTATAAAGTTGAACTGCTTGAAATTTGTTCACTGAAACACCTTGACTTGCATTAATGCTTTATGTCCCCACATTTATATTTTAAAAATTTACACACAAATGAAAATGGAAAAATGGCCAATACCTGATTTCTGTCCCCTATTTTCCACTTGCAATCATATACTTAGGTACCTTTTGACCCCATGGGAAAAAAAGATCTAACATTCAGAACACCAATAACAGGAAGAAGAGAATTTTTTTAAAGAATGAAATGTTTCCCATCATAGTGGATTCTTAAGCACATTCTCTATGTATGTGGTGTGCTAGCTGGATGTCTTTTGGCATATTGTTACACATTTGGCATGGATAGCACACAGGTTGGTGTTTTCAAAAAGGCCAACCAGATAGGCTTCACTTGCCTCCTGCAAAGCACCAATAGCTGCACTCTGGAAGCGCAGGTCTATTTTGAAGTCCTGAGCAATTTCTTGCACCAGATGCTGGAAGGGAAGTTTGTAAATCAGAAGTTCAGTGGACTTCTGATAACGTCCAATTTCATGGAGTGTCACAGTGACAGGCCTGTAATGATGAGGTTTCTACATCCCTCCAGGAGAGGGCGCACTCTTGCGAGTGGCTTTGGTAGCCAGTTGCTTCCTCAGTGCTTTACCACTGGTGGATCTGTGGGCAGTCTGCTTTCTACAAGCCATGGTATAGGGACCTCTTCACTTCCGCTGCTTCTCCTTCGTCAGGAGCTAAGACAGCTGGAGGAGGTCGCTGGCGTTAGAGAGTGACAGCAGCTGCCAATCAGTTTTTATTTCTAAGAAATAATTTTGACTCATCAAATCTGCTGTCTTTCTTTTAAAAGTAGGGTCTCATTCTTTTATCGAATTTTAAATCCTTTTTAAATGGTTTTAATAATTTTAAGCTTAGTTATTTTTGTCCTCTTTTAACCTTTTCTACTATCTGAAATTCCTAAGTTTGTTCTCAAGGCTTATTTCCTTTTATGTTTTATTTTAGATTCTCAGTTTATTTTTAGTGGCTTTTTTTGTAGAAAATCTTGATTGAAATGTGTTCTTTTACTAGGTAAAATAAGCCAGTCAGAGAAAGACAAGCACCACATAATTTCATTTATATGTGGAATCTAATGAACAAAATGAACTAATAAGCAAAATAAAGACAGACTCATAGACAGAGAGCAGGCTAACAGCTCTCCAGAGGTGGAGTGCTGGGCAGGGCAGCAGACAGTGGAAGGATAGAACAATAAAGAAAAAAGAAGAAACTCATGGACACAACACCATGGTGACTGCCAGTGGGAGAAGATAGGGAGAGGTGGAGGAGGGTAGAGTGGGAATAAATCGTGATGGACAGACACTTGACTCTGGGTAGTGAATACACAGTAGAGTATACACATGTGTGGTAGAAAAGTGCACCTGAAACCAGTCTAATTTTGTTAATTTTGTCTTATTTTGTGTCATCCCAATAAATTCAATAAAGTCTGTTTTTTGTGGTATATGAGTTAGACTCACTTTATTTTTTCATTGTTATTCAGTTACAGTTGTCCTGCCTTTTTCCCCATTGCTCTCCCCTGCACCATCACCCACACTCCCACAGTCAATCCCCCACCCATTGTCTGTGCCCATGAGTCCTCTATTCGTGTTTCTTGGCTTGCCCCTTTCCCTTCTTTCCTCTGTTACCCACTTACTTTCTCCCTTCTGGTCACTGTCAGTTTGTTCTTTATTTCTGTGTCTCTGGTTCTATTTTTCTCACTTGTTTGTTAATTGGGTGCCACTTATAGGTGAGATCACATGGTATTTGTCTTTTGCCACCTGACTTATTTGGCTTATTTCACTTAGCATAATGCTCTCCAGTTCCATCCACGCTGTCGTGAAGGGTAGGAGCTCCTTCTTTCTTTCTGCTGCATAGTATTCCATTGTGTAAATATGCCATCATTTTTTTTTTTGATCTACTAATTTACTGATGGGCACTTAGGTTGCTTCCAACACTTGGCTATTGTAAATTGTGCTGCTGTGAACATTGGGATGCATAGGTTCTTTTAAACTGTTGTTTCAGGATTCTTAGGGTATAATTCCAGCAGTGGAATTGCTGGGTCAAAAGGCAGTTCCATTTTTAGTTTTCCAAGGAAATTCCATACTGTTTTCCACAGTGGCTGTACCAGTCTGCATTCCCACCAACAGTGCACTAGGGTTCCCATTTCTCCACATCCTCTCCAGTACTTGTTGTTTGTTGATTTGGTTATGATGGCCATTCTGACCAGTGTGAAGTCGTATCTCATTGTGGTTTTAACTTGCATCTCTCTGATGGCTAGTGATGCTGAGCCTCCTTTCATATGTCTCTGGGCTCTCTGTATGTCCTCCTTGGAGAAGTGTCTGTTCAGGTCCTTTGTCTATTTTTTAATTGGGTTGTTTGTCTTCCTGGAATGGAGTCATGTGAGCTCTTTATATAAGTTGGAGATCAAACCCTTGTCCAAGGTGTCACTGGTAAATATGTTTTCCCATACAGTTGGTTCCCATTCCATTTTGTTGATGCTTTCTTTAGTTGTGCAGAAACTTTTTAGTTTGATGCAGTCCCATTTGTTTCTTCTTTCCTTTATGTCCCTTGTTCTAGGGGACATATCAGTGAAAATATTGCTGCATAGAATATCTGAGATTTTCCTGCCTATATTCTTCTCTAGGACTTCTATGGTGTTACAACTTATATTTAAGTCTTTTATCAATCCTAAGTTCATAAATATAATAAAGTGTGTTCTTGATTATAGAAACTTCTTCAGGCATTTAGATATGCTGTCTTCATGATTTTATTTATGACTACATCTATTACTGATAAAAAATAAATCTTGGTCAATAATGTGTTATTTTGCTACTTCTAGGATCCCCGGGGATGTCGGTGTTTGGGAGCAATTTTTGTGTTAATATCTTATCTTGCAGGTTTGCAAACTTCCCATGTATTTTCATTTCAAGTCTAAATCCAGAAATGCACTTGACTGTAGAGCAGTGATTATACATTCAGAAAGGCGACTTTTTCCTCATCACTTGGAGCCCAGGCAAAGACATGAATTCATTCATTAAATAAACATTCATTAAGTCCCTGCTCATAGCAGTGAATTAAACAACCAAAGTTTCTGCTCTCATGAAAATTATGTTTTGGTGGAAAGTTTGTGTTGGTGAGGAAATTTTTCTAGTGCCCTATTAAGACTCTCAGTTTCAACATTTTACCTCCATTGGGCCCATGGCCTCATTTCCCATCCCACAGGGTTATTAAAATTCATACCTCAATTACCAACACTGGTAATATTTAGTTTGGCCTTACCACTTTGCTGTGCCCTCTTTGTTTCTGGCAAATAGGTGCTTTACTTACCTTATTTGTTAACTCAGCTATGCATTTCAAAATAAATATGTAATATTGCACTCATCATTTCTATGTGTTTGATGACAGAGAGAATTACAATATCTGGTCTACCACATTGCAAGAAACATTTTCCCAGAAACTAATGCTTCAGCCAAACCTCTCTTTCCCCAAACACATCAAACTCATTTATGCCAAAAGTGGAAATTTATTTGCTAATTTTTTCTTATCTATTACTCTGTGGTCAAATGCCATTCTTCACAGACACTTTCCTGGATGACCTTGAAGACTGTCTATCTCATTCACCAATTCTTTATTTATAACTTCATTGCTATATGAAATAATTGTGTTTATTTATCTACTTCCTTGTTCATCAGACTTCTATACCACCACAAGAGCAGGGGTGTTTCCTGTCTTGTTTGCCACTGTTACTGCAGGCTCAGGCTGTCACTGCTTTAACTCAAAACAAGTCTTAGTGTCCCAATTGGCAGGATGACCAAGTATTTGGTTGTATTTGTCCCTGCTTGCTAATAAGTGTTGCTTCATGAAATTTGAGTGTGTGTGTGTGTCTGTGCATGTGATAGATTTTGGTGTAAGATGGGATACGAAAAAGAAAACCCATCACCAACAATGACTTCTAATGAAGACTTTAGATTTGAATTATGGATGATAGGCTTTGAGGAGGAAGGCACAAAGTAAATGACAGTAGAAAGAGGGTTTAAGACAAAATCTGAGAGGTGAGCATTCCACAGTTTGGGTTGTCCAGACTCTTAAGCAAGCAAGGATCTAGTAAATGCTGGAGTTAGCATCCTTAGTGGTGATGCTTGAGGCTTGATCACTCAATGGCAACACATCCAGTCATTGGTTCTTAGTATTCTGTTTGTTTTATGCAGATAAGAGGTTAACCAAATCTTGCCACTAGAGCCTGTGCTTTTGCCTCTAGTAAACCTTTAATACAACATGTGTTTGAAGCACCCAAAGTGGAAATAGACTAGATATACCCAATTTTATACAAGTTATAATTGCTTTTGCCTGCTTTCTAATAAACATTATTTAAGAAAATGTATGTATGTGATAGAATTTGGTGTGGGACCTGTTTTTGTTATAAACCTCCTCACCTCTAGTTATCAGTTACTATGGAAACTACAAGGAGGAGCCTAATAGTTTTAGAATTTCATTATTAAATTGCCTTTAAGGTATATATTTAAAGTGACATAAAAGGTTAGTAAACAGACAATATTGGGTACATATAGCTCTACCAGTGAATATATAACCCTCATAATAATTAATACTTTTCCAAAAGTATATTTTTATATTAAATCCAAATCAATACCTTTCTTTTAGTCAGTAAAAAGCTAATCTTAAGCACAGTTGCTGAGTTCCTAAATCTCATTTCATATTAAAATATAATTTTTAATTTTATAAATTTCTTTCTTTGGGATAATATATTCCCCAGAGTACAGTCCCCAAGCTCTCTTTTCCTTCTATGAATAATGTAGAGGAAAGCACTGTTTTAAGTGTAAACAGAATGGGGAAGAAAATAGTTAGACAAATAACATTTCTTTCTCTTCAACTTGTGACTTGAGGACATATTCTCCACATATTTATTCACAAAAAGAAAAGCAAAGAAATAGATTTAAATATGAATTCAAAAGAAAGAAAAATAAATATTATCTGAAATACCATCTGATTTGAGTCCTGGACAAAAGCAATGATAGTCATTGGTTCAATTATGAAAGCTCAAGACAGAGAGAATAGAAATAAAAGCTTATGACTCCTAAAAGTTGGTGGCTCAGCCTCCTGCTTTTTAAAAACTCCTATCAGTAAAGAACAACTTCCAAAGTTCTTGTTTTTGTCAGTCTAAGCATTGCAAACAAAAGAAGGATGCCCCTACTGTGACTGAAGGACTTCTAGAAAATAATGGCTTCAAACTGGCAATAAAACTGTAAGTCCTGAGACCATATGATATATTTTTATCTGTCTATCTATTTATCTATCTATCTATCTATCATCTATCATCTATTTTTGGTGTAGAGTGGAGGTGAGGGCAAGGATTTATTCCCAAATAAAAATTCCTGTGTACCCACTGTGTAAAAGAAACGAGTAAAATGGGTCTCTAAGACAGGCTAAATTTTTATTATTTTTTAATTGGTGAAAAAGATCCCATCATTGCAGAATCCTAGGAACACACCCTCAGAATCCTATGGATTTGATTTAGAACTGTCACACATTGAGTAAGTTCAATTAGGAAGATTTGAAGATATCAACTTTCATAGCCCAGATTTAGGAAAATCCCTGCTTGAGAAAAATCATAAGAGCTTTTAATGCTGGTCACAGAAAGTTAATGTCTCACCTTTTCCATTTAGTATATTGCATCCCCCAAAATGAGAATAGTTGTCCCATAAATAGACAATTGAATAAAAGAGAATCAAACATAAACAGTTTTTACACTTTTTTTGTATTAGATGGCAAAGATTCTATAGAAATGTATTACTAGTTAACATTTATTGAGCACTTACTATGTGCAAGGCACTCTAAATACTTCTCATGGGCCATGGTCCTTCAAGAAATAGTTTCAGCAACTCTTCTGTTTTATAGGGAGGGATACTGATGTTAGGGAGTCATTTCCCAACATTATCAATAGTAAGTGATGGAGAAGGAATTCAAAATGAGGCATAAGTTCCTAATCATTATGCTACATACAGACAATATTATTGAAAAATACACTCATCTTTTTAAAGAAATTGTGTTCCAGTTGTTTTGGCCTAATTAACTTCATTAACTTCTCATGATTAGGGTGCCTCCTTCACTATCCATGAGACACTGGCATATAGTCAATGACAAGTAAATATGGTTATTACTATAATTTCCAACAGATGAGAAAGTCATGTGCTCACTGATCACATATTTCTCATAGATGTAAGAAGAAAATTCCTTTTAAAAAGCTAGAATTTTACTTTAAGATCCAAACAGGTACTGCTACAAACGAGACACATTTTACTAGCCTATTTCTATGTGACATGATTAACACAGCAAAGGCCACTTTGATTGATGAATGCTGATCTGTGTCTGGAGGCTAAACTGTGGTACCAAACAGTATGCTGCAAAAAAAAATCCTGAAACCAACGGTAACCCAACTTCAATTACCCATCACAGAAAGCTCTTAGAGTTCATCCACAGAAAAATATTTTAATACCAAATATGTGCTGTTTTTAAAAGTTGTTCACTTAAAAGGGAGAAAAAAATATTTGAAATTTTGACTCCAAGCAGAAGTATTCAAATCTGTATTACAAGTTCACATATTTTTCAAGTATTTATCCAATCAATTAAAATCCAATGGAACAGTTCTTTATAAGGCAAACAGGCAACATTTCTTGTATTTAGCTTTGGCTTTTAATTTAGAAACCAAACTAGAGGTGAAATACTGTGAATCCATTAAACTGTTAATACTGCTGCTGTAATTAATTATGATTTTTCTATGATTAGGAAATGAGACATGTTCATTATGGGTAGTATTGAAAATATAAGAAAGGGTAATAAGAGAAAAATTACATATAATTCCAAAACCTAGAAAGAATACTGGTTTATTTTCATAAAAAGTGTATCCTTTTGTGATTTCTCTATCTCTATATAAACATTTCTATGCAACTATAAGACCATACTTCATAGACTTTTTGTATATTAGGAATATGAAAGGATATGTGTCACATATTAATGTGTATAATTTGTATAAGTAGTTGTCTCAAGTTAGAATTTAGGTATTTCTATAGTTTTATTATAGATAATACAACATTAAACATCCTCCTACTGAAATGTTTGTGTGTGTGCTTTTTTTCACCTTTCTATAAATTAGAGTGGTCTTTCAGAAAACTAAAATATTCCAGAAGCACTGGTCTGTTAACCCAGAGACATTTGATAAATTACTTGTTTATACTTAGAGTTACAGGGCACCCTTCCTCTACATTCTGTGTAGCTGTGTGTACATTAAAACTTACTTATTGTTTGATCGGTCATTTTTTTATTACAAAAATGGAAGAAAGTGTCAGGAAACAGTTTATTGAGAGGAAAAAGAAAGAATAAAAAAGGGAAAAATTCTGTTGTACCTGATTCTTTCCCTCCCACTATCTACTTCTCCTAGAATACTTGTCCATGCCTGGTCTACACAAATAACCCTTATTCAGCTCCTAAATTTACAGTCAGCTGTAAATTACCTCCCCAGGAAGCTTTCCATCATCTCCCTATATGTATGCATGATTCTATGTGTGTGCTCCCTTAGCCACTTTTTACAAATTATGGTTCTTTCCTTTACATATATTATAATATGTTTGACACCACTGTAATAATATTTTGTAGCTCTGACTCGTCCTCTGGAAAGGACTCAAAGGCAAGGATTGTAATCTATTCATCTCTGTATCTCTGGTGACTAAAATAGAGCCAGTATATAAAAATTACTCCATGAACGTTTATAGAATAAATGAATAAGTGAATGGCAAAGTCTACCATTCCTAAAAACACATTATATTTACTGTTCTGATAGTTAGAGACGAGGGGAAAGGTTAGGAGAATTTATTGCCTGAAGGGGCAGAACTGTGGAAAAGGTAAAGAAAAAGTAAAGAAAGAGAAGAAAAGAGAAAGAGTTCTATAACTGCAATCATAAATTGATTCTGCAATGGCTCTTGTTGTCTGTGACTAGAGAGCTGATATGCGACCTGCTCAATTAAACAGGCACAATTCAAATTTTAGTAATACAAACAAAATCCATCAAATTATCAAATTTATAGAGGTTTTAAACCTAGCTAAATAATTGTTTTTCTGGGTCCATTGGACAAATTTGTTTTTTCCTTTTTTTTTCCTTTCACAAAGAAAACAAAGAACAGCAAATACTAGCAGCCTAAAACTCCCCTATATCTCTCTAGCTCTACATGCCTGCCAAGCTTTAGAGTGTTCCCTCGATTGCAGACAATAATACATTGTATAGGCCTGCAGGTACTAGGAGGACCAGGCCCATCAATGCTTTCTTGGAGAAACAATGCACTGTGGTTTTGTGTTTGTAGGTGACCTGTATTAATAAAATTATGTTAATATAGCTTTCCCTAATACTTTTTAATGATTTTGCTATTTGTTTTTGAAGATGGTCTATCATGGCTGAAACAAAGGATCAGTTCATACTATTTCTCCAGTCACCAAAAATTTTGCCATACCTGCCATGAAAGTTCTAGGAAAATGTGACTTATGATCAGTAAGATTTCTTCTCCAAATGTTGGGTAGAAGGGACAGTGAGGATTCAGTGAAGGCAAAAAGCCTCCCTTCCTCTTCTCCTTTAGGACCACACTGTCCTAGAGATGAAAATATCTCCATTGAAGACACACAGTACACACACACCATCTAACACAATGCTACTTAATAAAAACTGAGAAGGCATGAAAAGGGGGAGTCATAGTTTAATACAAGATGAGTTTTATACCGTGTTATTCTAACCTTTCCTTTGTACTTTATGCATGTCTATACATTTGAACTTGTTGCAAGGAATATAGGTATATTACATTCATAATGAAAAAGACCCAAAGATCTAAAAATAAAATAAGACAAATAATAAACTGGGAGAAAATTAATTACAAATGTAAAAATTAATTAAGATCTTTAATAATATCTTAATGGAGGGAGTTTAAGCAAGTGGATGAGAAAGGCACCAACACCTCCATAATAAAATATGAGCAAATATTACCGAACAGAAATAGGGGTTCTGTTGCCTGCTGCCACCTTCTAGGCAAATTCTGGAGGCAGAGGTTTGGTTGAAAAAGGAACAGGTTATTTATTCAAAAGCTATACAATTTGGAAGAATGACAGGCTTCTGTCGCAGAGCTGATCCCCTTCAGAACACCCAAAGAAAAACCCCACCATCCTCAGCCAGATCAGTCCAAGGCTGCACGCGGAGTTTCTTCTCCCATTTAAAATACCATCCTTTAAGACTATACTTTCAGGGATCATTTCTACAGTTCATTAAAATACCGCTCTTTGTGAAACCACAGGTGGCCACTGCACGATCACCCAAGCTGCTTAGCTCTTTCCTGCAGTCTGCCCGCCAGCCCACACCACCAGCCAGGTTTGCTTCCCGAACCAGGGGTGTGGAGCCTGGAGCCTGACCAAGCAGCTGCCAGGTCCTTCTGGTCTGCAAGTGCTGCAGCCCCAACATTCAAGTTGATACCTGATACCTGAGGAATAGAAGGAGCAGTCTCTGCCCTCCCTCTACTTAAATCTCCCAGTGCAAACTTTCTTGTGCTCCTGAAGGGTCCAGCTCCCCAGCCAATCCCATCCTTTTCCCAAACTAGACTGGCAGGTTTTAATCCAGCCGCACAGTACCCGCCCCCCTTCTGCCCCGCACTGGAAGAGAGTAGGAGGGCTTTTTCCTCTGTCAATCATTCTCGTTGGTTTGCACTGACTCCTCTCAAAGCCTTCTCCTTCCGAGTTTCAGTCCTGGGTTAGGGAAATCTGCCAGTACGTGAGCCACTCCAGCTAGTCTACCACTGCCTCAGACAACCACCTCTTTCTGTCCCCTCCGCTGTCCCAGGTCTGGCCCGGTCTTCTGGAGAGATAACCTGTATCACAAAGGTCATAAATAGAATTCACAGAAAAGGAAATGCAAATAGGTGTTCTTCTGTGACAGCATTCCTTTTAAACTATCTTCTCAATAAATAGTGAAGTAAATTTTCTAAAATATAATCATATTTACCCTCCTGCTGTAAAAGGTGTTTCTATTTTTAAAAAATATTGTAAGAAAAAGAAAGTCATTGTATCACAATTTCAGAGAATGTTCATTAGAAAACAGTCTCTGGTGATCACTAAAGATTATTTTCAGAAGAGTGAAATGACATGTCAGATTTCAGGGGCTTAAAAAAGTCATTGTGGCAAAACAACTGCAAAATAAAACATAGACCATACATTCAAGAAGCTTCTCAATGAAAGGGAGTGAGACATAATGGCCTGGAGGAGAAGTGGCTATTGATCTCTTCATGAGTCTAATAGCTACTGACTGATGATCTTGTTTTGACTTCTTAACTTTATGTTAGTTTGGCTTTATGCTTTTTTGGAGGGATCATCAATTTAAGTCAAAATTATGGAAAATTTGGAAAGTCCAGATAAATATAAGAAATGCTTTTTAAAAAAAGACATTGACCCAAATAAGCATTAACCCTCCGAAACAGGAGTGGTAGTTTAGGAAATTCTCCTGCATCAACTCCCATAGGATACCTTTATTTTTTCATGTGTACAAGATGCTGTGTTTTTCTATAAATTTAAGAAAAATGTAAGGTCTCTTTTCATTTTTTGCTACTCATATCTCTTTCTATCCAAATCAGTAGTGTTTCTGCCAGACAATTCTTTTAAACATATTTTGTCTCCCATCAATCTTACTGGGCTTTGCCTCATCAGACAAATGCCATTTGCACAATCATTTTCAGATAAGCTTCTGCTAAGACTGCCTAGGAACAATACTATATGCTTTTTAAAATCCTATTATTTGACAGAATTTTTGTCCTTAGAGTTTTCTGTGGTTTTACCAAAGGACTTTACAGTTAGCCCTTCATTTTTACCTTTTGAACATGTTTTACTGAGAATGATCAAATTTTATGCTTCCCTGTCAGCTATTCTTAATTTTAGCATTAATTTGGCATGGTGTATCATTACACATATATTATCCTAATATATTCTTGACCTATAACATATACATATTTAATATAAATATATGCATATGTAAAATAATAAAGCTACAGAATATTCAGTTTCCCGTGCCATCAAATATATTGCAAACAACATTTTGAATGACTGTGTTTACACTATATGCTATTGGTCATTGAATCATTCTTCAGATACATTCATTGGGGTCACTGTTTCCAAGATTTTTATTTTTAAGTCACATGTTAAACAACTTGGGTATAATAATTTTTAAATTTTAGACTTCTTTCTTAGTGTAACTTCTTAAGTGTAGAATAACTGGATCAAAGTGCAATAATACCTTTACTATTTGTTACATATTGCAATGCTATTTCCCAAAGAGCTTGAGTTATTTTTCACTTTTGCTTTCTTACTTCAGGCTTGTAACTTATATCATCTCTTTATTTTTTTCTCCGAATCTCCCTACTTTCAGCCATTCTCTCAGCTTTTGTTCTTTCTGGTACTTTATATTTTTAATTTGATAAGAACTCTGTTTCTCTGGTTCTTCATGCTCTCTGTGTTGTTCTTCTTTCAAACCTTTTAAAATGTCAGTCACCATTCCATATATATATGGATATATATGGATATATATATATATACACACATGTATGGATATACATGGATATATATATATATATATATATATACACACACACACACGTATGTATAATGAGGAAGCAATATTGTACCTTAGTCTCTTCTATTTCCTCCAATGTAGGAAATAGAATAGTCATCTTAGAGAGTTTTATTTTTTAAAATCACATTTTAATTTATTAGCATTGTCAATTTAGTATTAAACCATTTTTTATTTGTTTAAAGATTTTATTTATTTATTTTTAGAGAGAGGAGAAAGGAGGGAGAAAAAGGGAGAGAAACATTAATGTGTGGTTGCCTCTTGCACATCCCCTACTGAGGACCTGGCCCTCAGCCCAAGCCTGTGCCTTGACTGGGAATTGAACCAATGACCCTTTCTCCAGCAGGCCAGCACTCAGTCCACTGAACCATAGCAGCCAGGGCTTAAAACCATTTTTTGATAGAGTGAGATTATTTTTCAGTCTTCCATAATATATGCCTACATATCTTCATCTTGAAAATGTAACTTTAGTGGGGATACAATATTCATTTTTTCACCTTCACTATTTTTACACTACAACCAAAAGTTTTCTCAGCATTTGCTTTGACCTAAGTCTTCAGTGCACTTCTGATGGCCTTTACAGAGATCTGAGTTTTAGATGTAGCCAAACCCAGCCTGGTACCAATTCATCTGTCGTGATGTCACAAGAGCACCGGTGTTGGCCCAAATCATGAAGGTATATTGAACAATGTGTTCAGGCTTCTATGGAGCCAGTATGTTGGAAGGTCAGGAGCTGGAAAAAGCAACAATAACATCAACTCTTCTTTTGCTGAGTTTACTAGAATAGCAAATTATAAATATTTCAATGAAATTTGATAAAATGACTGGTTTGTATACAGGTATCCTTAGAATGTTAAAATCTGCTAATGAAAAGACATACCTGGTTTAGGCATTGCGCATCAGTGACTACTAATGTCATGAAAAGAGAGACAAATGGGAATTATGTCTTCCTGATGGAAGAAAACAATTTGCCTGATATATAAAACTTTTAACATATATCTGGTTCAATTTATAGGAAATATCAATGATGTAGAAACATGTTCAATTACACCAGCAACCAGGGAAATAAGGACTTGACTTATTTAACAAAAAAAATTACAAGAAAACACAAGTTGACAGGAAAAACCTGAACATGTAAAGAGACTTAGAATGTATTGACTAACACAATATGATAACTGTGTTGGTACCGTGATTAAAAAACTGTTAAAAACTATGATGTATACATAGTAAGTGAAAACTTGAACAGTAACTATCGGTATATTTGATTATATTAGGGAATTACTGTTAATTTTGTTTTGTTTTGCTCTGATAATAGTATTGTTGTTGTGTTAAAAATAATACTTAACTTTCAGAGATGGATACTAACATATTTATGGATAAAGATGTTAGGCACTGGCTTTAAAATAATGTGGAGGGAGGAAATGAATAGAGAGGGGTGTAGATGAAACGAGACTGATCATGAATTGTTTAGTAATGTGAATGTGGGAAATTGCCCAGAAGAATTAGGTGAATAAGATTGAAAAGAGTCTGACCATTGAAACTCAATCAGAATTTACATTTCTCTTGAGAAAAAAGTAACAGCTTCGAAGTTTATTGTAGAGAAAAAAATCAAGAATAAATGCACCTGACTCAACCGCGTTCCGGGTGAGAGTAAGATAAAGATATTTTCAGGTGCATGACAATCACTACAAGATGTTCTTCAAGAAGAAGACATAAACTGAAAGAATGGAGAGGCATAAAACAAAAATTGTCAGAATGGAAATAAGCAAAGTATTTTATAAATCTTATGAAAAATTAATTATAAAAATGATAACTTGTTCAAACGTTCAATGGCAAAAGGTACAACAATAACAAAGAAGTTAAGAGGAGTGTTGAGTGGGTAACTAAATCATGTTAAAGTCCTCCTTTTCTGAAGGATAATAGAAATACTGAATAACTTTAGAATTTATTGAAAAAATATCTATTTGAGTTTACTAGTTAAAAGCATAAGGGTAATTACTATAAGCTCATAATTGAATCTATATATTTGGAACCAAGAGAAGAAAAATATAAATGATTATAAAAATTTATTAATATAACAGAAGGTAAGGGAATTTTTAAAATGAAACAAAGATTAAATATGGTAAACAGATCAGTAAGATAATGAATAAAACTAAAGAGCATATCAGTACTCAGGTATTAAAATATAAATTTACCTATTAAAAGATAGAAATTATTACCTGGTTACTACAAAAAAAATTGCTGCAGGCTCCCTATAGGATGCTTATATGAAAAAAATACCAATAACAAATAGTGATTGATTATAGAAGAATGCAAAAATATATACATCAACTAAATTCTAATCAAAAGAGAAATGATGAATATCTGTTTCTGGCAATTTGCAGTTTAGATAACTTGTTATCATTCTGTTACAAAATATCTGGAAATGTTTGAGAAAACATTAAAAACATCTTTTTAAATTTATGGCTTGGTTTACAAGAAAGAAAGATAAATACTCAGGAGCTTAAAAAAAGAAATAAGTAATAAAATGCTCATGGACAAATCACCAATCTCAGTAGCCAGTAACTAAGGGCTTTGGGATTCAGTCAGGTAAAAAAATTCAAGAAAGGAGGGGTGGTATGAATATTGGAAACTCCCTCTCCTCCCCACCACCCTACTTAGTGCTGGAAACCAGAAGAGCCACATCCATTGGCACATGGAAACAACTACTAAGCTGATCTGTCTTGCCTGGGATTCTGAATTGGAGTTTTCAAAGTTTCCTTTGAAAAACTGAAATCTCAGTTTATCCTCAAACAAAGCTGGAATTAAATTTACTGTATTTTTCAGACTATAAGACATACATAGGTTTTAGAGGAGGAAAATAGGAACAAAATTTTTGAAGCAAAAAAATGTGGCAAAATATTTAATAACACAAATAACATAATATTCACCAATGTAAATGTAAAGCTACATTTGAATTATAAGACACACCCCCATTTTCCTCCCAAATTTGGGGGTGTGTGTCTTATAGTCCAAAAAATACAGTACTCCCAAACTGAGAAATTAACATAAAAAGTGGATCCAGATGGCAATATGCTGGGTGACCAAACAGGAACAAATGTAAGACCTCGTTGGCAGTTCATAATTCCAGTACTCTCCACATAGGACTGCCACAGACATGCCTTACTTCAGAGGAAATCAGTCTTTTCAGTGATTTTTCCAGTTCAACCTTCTCTAGTACCCAGAACCCAGCAATTCTTCAGCCCCACCAGGATCTATGATTCATTGATCTATCACATTTTTATAATCCAACACCCCCTGAATATCACAATCACTCCTCTTGTTACCTATCTTAAATTCATGGGCAGGCATTACAATTAGGTATACAATGTCAACTCCATTGTCTGTCTCTTTTTTTAAGGTTTTTACTGGGCAGAAAAATGATTCTGCTTAAATCCACCTTTCTTTGCAGCTGCATGCTATATAGCTGAACATGGCTGTGTGTAACACTGAACACTGACTGGTTTCCACCTTAAATTTCCCAATGTTCACCTTGACTCTCAAGTGGCCCTTTAGTACTGCCAAGGAATCAAACTGCACACCCCTAATCCATTCTCCATTCTTTCACTCTCTTACACCATGCTCTGTACTTCTCTCTTCAAACCCTCAGTACCTTCTCTCTGCTTCTTTCAGATGATAACCTTGCTTCATACCTCTCTGAAAGAGTTGTGGCTTCAGAAAAAATTCTATAAACTTACATCATCATATCTATTCACACTTACCAAATTATCAGACTTCCTTCCCCAATTGTAGATGAAAGGTTTATGTGCCTTGACCTGGATTAGACCTTCAAATTATGCCCTAGACACCACCCCCTCCTGATTACTTGAAGATGTCACTTCGGCAATTTTTCCTTCCCTCTTCCACATCATCATTTTTTTCTTTCTTCAAGTTCACCTTGGGTAGCAAACATGCTGTTATCATTCACGTTTTGTAAAATACATGATAAAGGAATTTGATTATATATTATAACAAATCCAAAAGCACATACATCAAAGCAAAGCTTATATCTCCTGGAGGTGAGATTATGGAAAAGTAACATTTTCTTTTCCTTTAGAACAACAATAGTCTTTTATATTTTATATTTTATTTTTTAAAATATTTTATTTATTTATTTTGAGAGAAAGGGTGGGAGAAACAAATGGAGAGGGACATCAGTGTGTGGTTGCTTCTCATGCACACTCTATTGGAGACCTGGCCTTCAATTGTAATACATTGAAATACAGCAACCCAGGCATGTGCCCTGACTAGAAACCAAACTGGTGACCCTTTGCTTCACAGCCTGGCGCTCATTCCACTGAGCCACACCAGCCAGGGCAACATTTTCAATTATGTACATTCAATATTACTTATTTTATAGTGGGCATGTTACAATTTTGTTACAAAAAATATTTTTCTTATAACATGTATAGATGTTATTTTGCATATTTTAAAATATGTAACACATAGTTTTTCCAAATATTAATGCTATTGAATAACTCATCAATATATTTACCTAATACTTCATTAACAGCCAACAGACTGACTGAAAATTGTTTAAAAGTTTAAATAATTATCAGGGTTGTGTATGAGCAGACAATATGTTCAGTATTAGTAGACAATAATAGCAACTTCTAAATGAAGGGATGAAGGTAATAACAATAGAATATGGAAGAATGGTGGCTATATGAGGAAGCTGAATGGCTGGTGAATGTGAAGGACTTGGAAGATGCTTTGTACCATTGGTGCTCAGCACACCACATTTTGCTTTTTATGTATAATAATGCTTATTGGATAATTCTCCAAATGCATAAAAACTTAGCACCAATCAGCTTCTGTAGTTCTCTCTGTTCATTACTGGTGACCCATATATCCTGTAACAAGTGAAAAGAAATATTATATTTAATAATGCATATAACAAAAATCAAAACTAGCTGAGTACCTCTTCTCTCTATTTAAGGGTGGAGATTACGTGTCACTTTTAGGTAGATCTTTATTCTGTAACAAAACACTTAATACGGTTGTCCCTTAGCTATATAAGTTAGGTGAATACACTTGGGGAAACTGGAGTTTTGAACTTTCTATGAAGGAACTAGAAAGATATTGTAGATCATACAACAATGAGGAGAACTGGGTACAGGAATAGCACGGCGAGTCACCGTGAGTGGGGAGACTGCATACCTGTTACAAACCTACACTGCAGTGCTTGGTTGACACTGAGAACTTCTATGTATATTGCTATTCCTACACAACAGTTGAGCTGTGAGAAAACAATATCTGAGACTGGATATAAACTAAAAAGTGATAACGTGGGTGCCCAACTTTGGCCCTACAATGGACCTGAGAAGAACATCCTTGCAGTGTATGTCAAATTGACAGAACAAGTCTTCAAGTGGTGACAGCATGAGCTGATTAGAAGAAACAGTCTGAGTGGCTCTGGGTATGGACTACACAAATCTCTGAAGTCCATGGACAATTAGGGGTAAGAGAGGTTGATAAGCATGTGGAGACTGGAATAGACTGGAGGTCAAACAATGGCAGCAAATGGCAGCTGGATAACAAGGAGATAGTAGTGGAGTGAAAAGTGTTTTGGAATATGAGTCAAGAAATTTGAGATTGAATATTACTTTTTTCATTATGTTAAATTAATTAAACAAGGAGGGCATTACACTGAGGTGGCTTTAATGTCTCAGTGGCCTGTTTAAGCAAACCAAACTTAAACCTAAATTCTTCATGGTTAAGAAATTGAAACCTAAGGATAGCTAATCACAAACAGCCAACTAAGCCTTTCAAAATAAGGCAATTGCTTAAGCTATAGCCAATCAAATAATTTCCTTGCTTTACTTTGGCTTCTCTATTAAAGTCTTTCCCCCAGTTCTTGTGGGTACAGCACTTCTAACAACTTCCAGTTTAGTGCTTCCTGCGTTGAATAAATTTTAACTCAAATAAACTCATAAAATTTTTAATATGCCTCAGTTTATTTTTAACAAATTATCAGTATGCTAATTTAAAGATGATGAAATAGAAGCTCAGGAAGCTAACTTAGTCATCCATAGATATCCAGCTTCTGAATGGTAGGCATGGGTTAATATCCAAAGTGCAGAACAACTCAGCTGACATTTCTTACTACATATATCCAGCTGCCTTCCTGACATCTCTTTTTGAGGTCTAACAGGCAGCTTATTATAAACTGGGATGGACAACAGAGAGCTTTGGATTTCTCGTCCTGCCCTCCAAATTCACTTTCCCACCCTCAATTGTGATTTCATCCTATGTATCCAGTAGTTCAAGCTCCAAACTTAAGAGTCATTCATCTCCAATGAGGACACATAGATGGCCCATAGACATATGAATAGATGCTGAACTAATCATCAGAGAAATGCAAATTGAAATCACAATGATATATCACTTTGTGCCTGTTAGAATAATTATCATCAACAAATCAACAAACAACTGTTGGTGAGGATGTGGAGAAAAGGGAACCCTAGTTCACTGTTGATGGGAATGCAGACTGGTGCAGCCACTGTGGAAAACAGTATGGAGTTACCTCAAAAATTAAAAGTGAAACTGCCTGTTGACTCAGTGATCCCACTTCTGGGAATATACTCTAAGAAACTCAAAACACTAATTCAAAAGAATGTATGTACCCCTATGTTCCCTGCAGCATTGTCCACAATAGCCAAGATCTGGGAACAGCCCAAGTGCCCTTGTGACAGCAGGGATGGACCTGGAGAGCATTATGGCCAGTGAAATAAGGCAGCTAGGGAAAGACAAAAGGCATATAATTTCACTTATATGTGGAATCTAATAAAAAATAACTATTTAACAAATAAAATAAATCAGAAGCATAGATACATAGAACAGACCAACGCCTGTCAGAGGGGAGGGAAGTTGGGGGAACTGGACAAAAAAAGTCAAGGGAAAGGCGGTGTGGGAGGAATGGAAGTAGGCAAAGGGGGGTTTAATGAGGATGGAAAGAGACTACTTTGGATGATGAGAGCACAATGCAGTGTGCAGGTGATGTTTTGTTGAGTTGTACACTAGAGTTGTATGATTTTATGAATAAATGTCACCCCAATAAATTCAATAAAAAGAGCCATCCTTGACTTCTGTCTTTATTATACAGCTCCATCTAATTCATTAGCAGTTTCTATAAGCTCTACCTCTGAAATATATCCTGCCATTAATACTGTTCAACCATTATTTTTTGCCCCGGCTGTGGCAACAGCTTCTAAATTGGTCTTCTGTCAAGACAAATCTTTACATAGTGACATGTTATGTACTTCCAAGAACTCTTGCCTATTTAATAGTCCATCCTCCAAAGAAGCCAAAGTGTGATTCAGATCATGCCATACCTTAGTTTAAAATCCCCCAGTGCCTTCCCTTTACAATCAGAAACAAATCCACTGTCCTTGCCCAGTCCATGGGCCCTACATAATGGGATGACTGCCTCCTTCTTCCCTTTGTTTCCTACCCTCCAGACACCTTGGCCTCTGCCTCTTAAATGCTTTCCTTCCCAAGGCCTTGGCATTTGCTTTCCCTTATGCTTAGGATGCCCTTCTCCCAGATCTCCTCATGTCCGCACCCTACTCATCATTCAAGTCTAAATTCAAATGTAATTGCAAAACAGTGACTACCGTAGTTAAAGCAGCCTCTTCACTCACTCCAATGGCATTTCCACTTGTTACTTCCTCTTAGCTCTTATCACTTCTTGAAATCCCAAGAAATTAAGAGCTCATTGAAGACACTTGATACACTTCAGTATTACATTGCCTAGAATGGTGCTTGTGAACATTTGGTGTTTAATAAATATTTTTTGATTGACTGTATTAATGGGTTATTTTCATCCTGAAGTAGGCTTTCAGAAGTAATGAACAAACTAGTAAGACAATAGTACATTTTCTAAGTAATAGTAAAAATAAGAAAACCTTTATAAAATGAATACCTGTGGGTATTCCACTTAGGTTGCCAGTGATTGTTCAAAAGTAGAAAAAAATTATAATGTATTGCTCAAGTTGCTACTTAGCACCATATTAATACTTATATGTTTTGGTAAGGTCCTACAGTGTCAAAAATTAATCACAACTATATGGAAACTTCCACTAGTTGAAAATCTTGTATCTTTCATTCCAAAGTCAAAGCCTAGAACACTAAGAGTGATAATTCCTGAGACTGTTCTCATGGTATTACAAGTGAAATACTATGTTTACATATTGTACTTAAAACAACTCACTAAAATTATTCATTTTTCCCATACCTCATTCTCATAAGAGATTAGCCTGAGCAACAAGTTGCCATTTTATTGAATAAAAACAAAAGAAATGGAAGTTGTTACAGCAATTACTGCTGCTATGAACTAAGCCAGCTCATGTTCTTAACAGACTCTCTAGATTCTTGAGACATTCTCTGAGTCTGGATACATCACATCCTTTTCATGTCTTCTTTATGCTGACTTTCAGCATAATATTATGCAGCTTCTGCTCATGGAAATACAAGGTCGTGTTTGACAGTGGTAGGAAGTGAGAGGAAAAGGGCAAGGCTGGACCAAGTGCTGGAGGCCAAAGGATCTAGCCATGCTAAGAAGCCCAGACTTTCTCGTAAGGGTTTATGCCTTAGGAGAAAAAGGGAAGAGAAAAAGTAGAAAATGGAAAGAAGAGAAAGGAAAGGACTCCTTCTTGATGATTGTTCATTCTAGATGCTACCCAGTTTCTCGTTTGCTGCCAAACTTCTCAAATGAGTCCTCTCTACTGCGACCTATGTAATAGGATGTTAAAGTAGGGCATTTGCTATTTACTTAGTTTTGTGATGCTCTGACTTTGAAAATAAAATATTTTATTATCCATAAATTATTAAAATAGATACCAGACTCTTTCTTCAGAACCAAGGAGCAACTCCAAAAAGCTGGCTTAATTTGGAGATTCATCCTCAATCTACCTTACAGGTATTTTGAGGGGTGGCTTGAAAATTCACGTAGATGGGTAAGTAAGACTTCTTTAGGGAAAGAATTATAAGAGCCTAAATATATAAATAAACAATGGCCAGGCCATATATGTCAAAAGAACTCTGATCCACATCCTCTGTAGCAACCATCGAGGGAAGCCAAACCACAATTTCTGTTGCATTTGGTTCGAGCAGTTAGCACTTGGCCAACAATGGCGGCCAACTTCCCTATTTTTTGGCCTCCACTTTTAACTGAGGACCAGACAGAAAAAGCCAAGTATGCTCCCCAAACTCATCACATAAGATATCCTGCTTCTAATTAGCTCCCTTCCAGCTTCTCTAGGTCAACAATCTCCAAATCAGAACACACCTGAAAACTTTTCTTTCTTAATATTCTAAAGCTTCTCCACTCTCCTGATGGCCTTTGAGTCAATACAAGTTGTGGTGCTGCCTCCCCTGCTATACCAGGATCTGAATAAGTACCGTAACTCCAGTTCTCATTTAGGCAATGGCCTTCCTTTATTTCAAAAGTGCCATGACAGCTCTCCTCCCCTCTGCCTGGTGGACAGGACAGGGGTGCTTCCCCCAACCTATAGCCAAGGGCCCTGGGGACTAACATTCTATTCAGCTTCGACAAATTCCTGAAGGGAGCCTGGCCGAAGGGACTTGTGAGAGCCGAGGAAAAAAGTCAGGGCTCTGATGGGACAATTTAGTAGAGCAGGGGACGTGCAAATGCCACGGGCACTGAGTGTGGACCACTGGGGCTGTCTGTAAAAGGGACTCTCCCACGAGGGCTTCTCGGGCATTCGCCCTAAAAGAAGGTTTCTTAAAACCCTCAAAGTACCCAGTAAGAGGAAACAATATTTTGATAAACCAAATGGCAAAAATTATACAAGCTAAATAACGATGTTTCTGCTTTTTTTTCCCCCCTCTCATCTTGCCATATCTAGAATAGCCACAGTTAGCATAGTGAGTATGAGAGAAATAAACCAAACTCACTTTACAAATTTGGATTATTATTTCAAATAATATCATTATTGGATTATTATTTTTATGCCAACAATTATTTTTTGGCAGGTTTCTGAAAGAATTGGTGAGACAACTACCCTACATTTCCTCTGCCATGGCTAATGACTCTCCTTGGTTAAATTATGAGTAAAGAAGCCTTCTGTAAATTACTAAATGTTTAATGTTAGAGATAAATTTGACCAGTCTGCTCTCCTCCATTGATTTGTAGTTTTAGTGCAACACTCCTCTCACACTGTTATTCTGCTTTGGGGAGGCCTGCTTGATGGTCAAGGTTCTGTCGGGAGACCCAATTCTAACACAGCCTGGGGGCCAATAATGGCTCTCTTCCTTAATTCTTTAGCCTTGAGCACTGAAGGGGTTTTTTTATGGTTGTCAAATGTGTTCATTTGCCCTAACCCTAACTGTACCCTTATAAAGAGTCCCCTCTTTAAACTGTCCTCAGTAAACCTGTTTGACACTGTCATCCTTTTGCCACTAAAATTGTCACTTCAAACCATAAAAAAACCAACTCCAGTCATAATATTTAATGCTCCATAGTTAGGCCCTGGCTGGTGTGGCTCAGTGGACTGAGTGCTGGCCTGAGAACCAAAGGGTTGCCTGTTCGATTCCCAGTCAGGGTGTATGCCTGGGTTGTGAACTGACCCCGTAATTAGCAGTCCAGGGCTAGTACAATGGTTTTGTGGCAGTCAGTAGAGTTTTGAGGTCAGGGTTCCATCGTTGTTGTGCTCCTTCACCACACAGGCACTGGCTGCCAAATGGCCATTGGAACACTAACCACTATGTCCACTCTATAGGCAGCAGGAAGGAGAGCAAAAGGGGTTCACTTCAGTCATTTCAAGAAGCCTTTCAGAACGTCTCCTCTAACACTGTTGTTTCCACCATGTTGTCTATGCCTAGCCATGAGAGAGGCTGGGAAATGACTTTTCTAGCTGGGTATATTGCAACTCCCAAATAAATCTGAGGTTTGGTCATTAGAGAACTGGAAAATGGTTATTGTGTAGTTAGTTCCAAGCCTCTACCACCATAAGCTAGTTAAATAGTGCAGAAAATATAATAGTAACAGGGGCCTGAGAAGGGGAGGGGAGCAAATGTGGGTGGTAGACGATATGAAAGACGGACAGGGCTAGAAGGAAATGGGGAAATGGGCCCCTTAGTATTCTCTCTGTTTGTCAGTGTGTCACTTGTGCCCCTTCTGACCTAATAAAATATTATTTATCTTGCATACAACTTTCTAAAAGCTACTTGTTGAGGATTTCTATAGAAAATAATCAGAAGGAAAGAAATGCATTTAAACAAGTCTGAAAAGAAGTGGCTAGAAAACACAAAAATATTGGTGATTTTCCATTTCAACAACTTTAGTAATGTTGAGTCGTTCTGCAGCCTCATCAAATGACACAACAGCAGATTTTCTCTTCGTTGACCTAAATAACCTCCCGAAAATAAAGTGGTCATCATACTTACAGTTGTTACATCACATTTGCCATGAACATCCTTTTCAGCAAAACTTGCCAGCTCAAAGGTAGCTTCCTTGGTGAGCTGAATATTAGGGAAAATAACAACTTATTTTGTCTCTTTTAATTTTAATTAACACATAAGATTTTTCAAGGTCTTGTGTTCTTTATTAGACTGTATAAAGTATAGTAAGACTGTATTTCTTCTCCCTATGAGGGTTTATATTCCCTGAGATATTAAACTGTGTCTCTGAAAACTGTGTTTTTTAGAAAAATTTTATTTACTTATTTTTAGAGAGGGAAACAGATATAGAAAGAGAGGGAGAGAAACATCAATGTTGCTTCTCTTGTGCCTCCCACTGGGGACCTGGTTGAAACCCAGGCATGTGCCCTGACTGGGAATCAAACCAGTGACCCTTTGGTTCACAGGCCAGGGCTCAATCCACTGAGCCACACCAGCCAAGACTGAAAACTATGCATTTTACGTACAGTATATTTGGACATATTTGCCATGTATTTTCTTTCCAAAGTTCCTCTCATGAGTTAGTCACAAAACAACATTGCTCTGGATGTCATTATATTAAAAACAAAAACAAAACCTGACAAAAATAAACCCTACCACCTTAAATTGTTCTTAACCTCACAACTAAGGAACAAATTTAGAACTTTGTAAAAACTGTAAATTTGATTTTTTTCATTGAAATATGTATTTTAACACCATCATGGTGACTGGCTTTTTGAATGAAGTGATAAACATAATACAGTGTAATTTAGTTCACCAACTACTACTTGGTCCTGGGAATCTTATATCTGTCTTCCCAGGGAAATTTACTGTCTCTTCAATTTTGTTACAATTAACTTGTTATTTGCTAAATATAAGCTAGTCACATTGTGCTTTTTAAAATTAATATTCTAGCTTAGTTTCCCTTTGCTATCCTGATGGACTCTGTGTCATCATTAGAAAATACACTTTTCTAAGTTGTGTCATGGTTTGTACACCTAAAACTCCATTATAATTCAATTCCCTCTCCACAAATTACATTGTATTATTCATTTAACAAGTATTTACCAAGTTTCTACTATATGCCAAGCTCTGTACTGGAAGGTAGGTGCTTAACCTTAAGTTTTATATATTGCCTGGCTCTGTACAGGGTGGAGCAAAAGTAGGTTTACAGTTGTGAGTACTCAAAACAGAGTTTGTTCTTGTATTATTATTTATTAATTATTATATTATTTTACAAATGAACAACTGTAAACCTACTCTTGCCCCATTTTGTATATGTTTGTGGTTGATCATAAGTCTTGATATCTAGGGTTCTTTTGTGTAGGGAAGCAACCAGAAGTATTTGTACTTCGCTTAATTGTTAGCTTATGATATTCATATATTTTACTTACTAAGTATACATTGATGTTAAATTTGATTAACCAACTGTGCTTTAAAAAGATAAAAAGCAATTCCACATTTAGCATGACTGAACATCTTAACAACAGGTAAAATATACACAAATATAAGGACTATACTATATTATTACATATTCCTTTACCTATGTTCTAAATATTAATATTATATATTCTATTAATATTGTCAATATTTTGTTATTATACAATATTTTTCTATATTTAATTCTGTATCTTCCTAAATTTTAAATAATATTTCCAAGGATGGCAACCTTTCCTTACAGAAAAGGTTAACAGACTTTTTCAAACTAACCATGGTCATAGGATCTGGGTTATTGATTAATGGTATTAGATAGAGAATTGGATATACAATTTAGTTGTTTCTTGCAAACAGATTAAATAAAAATCAAGGAATGGTTATCAGGCTATTTCCTCTTACGCTTAAATAATGTACTTTGAAAGTCTCCTTTTGTTAGTAATGTCATCTATGTCTTGTCATTATAATGTGTTGACCTGGTCTGTTAGCATTATTACAACTTTTTTTATTCCTTACAAGTATTTTATTATCATTTGTAGGGTCATATAACAGATTCATTGCTTAACAGATGCAAGAACAGGACCATACACTTCTCTCTAAGACATTTTACTAACTCAAATTCTTTTGAACACTTCTTCTGTTTGGTTGCAGTGTGCTCATTGCTATTAGATGCACTTTTGACTTGATATAATACGTGACTATGAGGGCTAATTAGTTCTCTCTGTTATCGATACCATTTGTACCTTTCATGGACTATGTAAAAATTGTCAAACTCTTTACCAAACTGTTGTACCATTTTACATTGCCTCCAGTAATGCACAAGATTTTTAATTGCATCCTCTCCAAAACTTAAAACTGTCAGACTTTCTAATTTTAGCCATTTTGCTGGGTATGAAGTAGTACCTCATTGTGGTTATGACTTGCTTTCTCCTGATGAGTAATGACATGATTCATCATTTCATGTGCTCATTATATATTTGTATATCTTCTTTTGTAAAGTATCTGTCCATATTGATTAAGTTGTTATTTATCTTACTTTTAATAAGGTGCAAAAGTTCTTTACTTCAAATTCAAATCTTTTGTCAAAAATGTGTAATGTGAGTATGTTCTCTGTGCCTTGTTTTTTAATTTTATGAGCACCAATTCATCACTTTTATGTTATCAGAACTCTATATCATTTTGTGTCTTTCATGGTTCTCAGGGAATGGGGATATACCAAGGTGTAATACTAGAGGAGATTTTTTTTTAAGTACCTATTATGGCTATTGAACTTTAATTGAAAAGAGAAAGGGTAAAGCAGACATCAGCAGTTTTACTAGAGAGTTTTCTCTACAAAATATTCTGGTCCCTCCATCTCATGCTACTCTTAAAAAAATAAAGGGCACAGTCCATATAAATGTTCAGATTCCGATGGGAAGGTTTTGTTGTAAGAAGGGCATTGACAGCACAGACCTTGGTAGTCATATCCAGCCTTAGAGTTCAGGTGTGGTGAGAATCTTCTAAACCAGGATAAGCAGTGGAAGCCCTTGGGGAGGAGGGATCTATATCCTTCCTTTATTTTCTTTCTTGCCTACCACCTCCTGTATAAGACTCTTTTTAAAATGACTGTATGAGGAGAGCTCAATCCACTTAAGTCCCTGTGACAATGGGCTGGGGAGAATTGATGAGGTTGTCTGAATGCAAATGAACCCCCCAAGCCATTCTCCAAAAATTGTGAATATTTTTCTGTATGATTTAATATTCTACTTGAACAGAAATTGTAAATGTAAAGACCACAGATACGGAGATCCTCAAACCTCCTAAAATTCTAAGCAAACTTTCATGTGTCTTGTTCACTTTGTGAGGCAGGGGCCTATAACTTGAAACACATTTTGAAATGGGCCTGTGACTCAAAAATGGCTGAACTCAACAGACACTAAAACAAGTATCAATGCCTCTTTCTGGCATTGAGAATTATATGGGCCTCAACACATTAAGAGTCTATTTTGTGTCAGACATTGTTTGAATCATCAAGGCCCTGGCACATTCTTTGCTGTTGGTAGAATGCCACACAGCAGTCAAAGGGGTTGGTTTTCAGTAAAGTGAAGAGATGATGAAAGTCGTGTACTGAGTTTTTTTCAGTTACAGTTGACATTCAGCATTATATTATGAACGTCAAGTTTTTGATCATGCACCAACAGAAAGGAGTAAGTAGCACAACAAACATGCGACAAGTGGATGGACTCCTGCAGGGAGACCTAGAACAAGCTAGCTACTTTGGAGCAACACAATTGAATCACTCCCAAAAACACTTAGCCTAAGTAACAAGAATGAAGAAACTCATGGTTATATGAATATTGACCCCTCCCTCTTTCTGCTCTTAGAATTCTCCTGAGTGGTGAGGTTGACTCTGTAGAAGTCAGTGATGGAGAAGGTGTTCATGGCTTCCAGACTGCAAGAGCCAATCTCAGGGTTGTTGAAAGGCACCCGTCCCTATTTGGGGAACTAAATTTGATACAGATGTGATTCTATATCCTTCGCTCCCTACCTCCTTCATCCTCCACCCCTTGCTGTAAAATAAGTCAAAACCTGAGCAAGCAGAATTCCAGGGACTAAGGATAAATAACTTCTTTTCTCCCTGGTCAGCAGGCTCCTCAGATGGGTTTGGAGCACCAGAAAGAGATACAAACATATATTTTCTTCTCACAGGCACAGCTGGCTGAGAAAGAAAAGTCAAAAGATGTCTCAGGTCTCTGAGCAACAAAAATGCTTATCCATTAGTTTTGTTTTAAGTGATGATTGGTGTCTTGGTCTGTTTTGGCTCCTATAACAAAATGCCATGGACTGGGTGGCTTATAAATAACAGAAATTTATTCTCACTATTCTGGAGGTGGGGAAGTCCAAGATCGAGGTGGCGGTCTGGTTGCATTCTGGTGAAGGCCCTCTTCCTGCTTCATGCCAGCGCCTTTAGCTATGTCCTCACATGGTAAAGGTGCTAGCAGGCTTTCTGGGGCTTCTTGGATAGAGACACTCATTTCATTCATGAGGACTTCCCCCTCATGACTTAGGCACTACCCAACATCCCCACCTTTTAATATGATCCCATCAGGAATGAGGATTTCAACATATGAATTACAGGGAATGCAAATATTCAGATTACAATGATTAGTAATTTTGGAAAAGTGCATATCACCATGAAAACTTTTCCAAAAAATTAAAGTGACTAAACAAAAAAATAGCAAAGGGACTGAAATGAAGAATGATTTCAACACTATTGGGGGGTGGGAACTCAGTAGATAAATAATTCTCTTCTGAAATGAGGAGCTGATCATAAACAGGGGGTCTTAGGGTTCATGTTAGTTTGCATGATGTGTGGAGTGATCCCTGACTTCCCTGAGCATAAGAGAATTGTGACAAGGGATAAAGTTTAGGGCTCTGAACATAATTAACCCTCACACTGCTTATTTGAATCAAAGACAGCTACTTTCCTTCTAGGACATTAGGACTCTTAGTTGTAAGTGATAGAAATGTAACAAAGGCTTAAGCAATAAAACAGGGTGTGTTGAAAGGGTTCTGGGGAAATTCCCAGAACTAAGGCAAGATTTAACAATCACCTTTTGGAAAGGCATGGATTAGAGCAGCTCCGGGAATTTTACTAACTGGAACCAAAGATTTGAGTGCCATTAAGACTCTCTCTGTGCTCTTGCTTCTGCTTCTCACAGCTGCAGACAGGTTTCTTCATGCTGTTGAGTGGTGAGACAAAGTGCAGGACGTACAGTGTAGAGAATCTGGACTCATTTTTATCACTTACTGCTTCAGTTTTAATAATCCTGAAGAAGGATTCTGATTAGCCTAGCTTGAGTTATGAGCTCATGTTTAGCTTCCCCTAGCAAAGCAGACAAAATTGTACTGCTTCCATTGGACCATATGCTGGAGTGGAAATGGGGAAAGAAGACTTTAGCTGCCCTGACAGAGGAGCATCAGAGACTGACTACTGGGGAAATCACTGCAAGCCAGGTGATTACACCAGTTTTAATAATCCCGATTAATAAGACCAGTTAATGTCTGCTACGTTTATTTCCTGAAGAATCTCCATACATTTCTCTGACTGGAGGAACCTTACATTTCCATGCTGAGGTAATTCTTATATTGAGAAAGAATGGCAGAAATCTCTTTCAGGGTTCTAAATAAACAGCTGAAGATATAATAACTATAAAACCTGAGTTTTAGACTATCCCAGAAGGGGCTCTCAGAGAAAAGTCCTATCGTACTCACAGTGGAAGAGGGCAGGAAAGTTAGGTTTGAATCACTGAAGGCCTGAATATTACATTATCTTGTCTTCACCCATCTCTTAGAAAGAACTAACCAGGATGATGAATATTTCCTCAGAGGAAAACGACATTTAAAAATTGCCTATTAATTATAACCTCTGTTTTCCTAAGAAGGGGGAGGGGTGGGAATGAAGTCTAAAAGCTTAAAGGCCTTTGTTACTTGTCACTCTAGATAGTTTGGACTACAGGAGTTTATCACTTGGGAATTTTCTCCACAATTTTTAAGTAAGAGAAAAAACAAATTTTTCTTTTCTTTTTGCTCATTTCCTTTCCTTTTTCTTTTCTTTTCTCTTCTTTCAGTGTGTATACATGGCAAGATGCATCTTCTAGTACACAATCCATTCTGTTGAAATATGTATAACTTATACTCTGAGGTATAGGCATAGACAGACTAATGTGATTTACTTAAGTACAATAGGCAGAAGACACCATTTACTAATTCCATTCCTTTCTGTAATGAAAGGTACTTTAAACCTGATAAACAGAGCTAATAGTATATATCACATATATAGAGAGATGTGTTATGATGGATTGGCTCATCCAATTACAGAGACTGAGAAGTCCCATGACCTGCCAGGTGACCTCAGGAAAGCTAGTGGTGTAGCTCCAGTCCAAACTCAAAGGCCTGAGAACCAGCAGAGAACCAGGAGGATGATGCAAGTTCCTGTCCCAGTCTGAGTGCCTGAGAACTAAGAGCACCAGTGTCCTAGGGCAGGAGAAGGCAATGTCTCAGCTCAAACAGAGAAAGCAAATCTGTCTTCCCACACTACCTTTTTGCTTTATTCAGACCGTCGGTGGGTTAGATGATGCCCAGCCACGTTGGTGAGGACATGTTCCTTACTACAGCATGCTGATTCACATACTGATCTCTTCCAGGAGCAGCCTCACAGACATACCCAGAAATAATGTTCTGCTGGCTATCAGGCAACTCTTAGCCCAGCCAGGTTGACAGACAAAATTAACTATCACAAGGACTATTCAAGGGAATTTTCAGCAAAGGTATCTCAGAAAAGAAAGAAAAATCCCAGGTTTCATTAACTTGTCAAAACGCACTACCAAGAAAGGTCCATTAATGCATTGTATAATACTTGAGCTGAAAGTAGATGTCAGCAGAAAGTAGTGTTAGGCTGTTTACAATCATGGGTTGTAAATTAAGCATATGAATATTAGATAATGTACTCACTGATGATTACTGACATTTTTTGAATCAGTAAAAAGATGTTACTATATGTTATACTTTTATCACATACTAGCCACTTTGCTAAACGCTTTGTATGTATACTGGCTAAGCAACGGTTCCATCATTACTTCTACCCATTCTGGGTAAAATGTCCTTTCTGATGAAATCTACTACCCTCCTCTCTGCCATGTAGTATATTCAGGAGCTGCCATCTTATAGACCAGGTCCTCTAGCCACAGTTGCTTGGTTCAAAGTAGGCCTCTTCACTGAGAATTTTGAATTGACGATCAGAGAGAATAAAACAGTGGGAAGCACAAAATCTCAAACTCTGGAGCAGATAGTAGCCATGGTTCTGCTTTTCTGAGAAAGCTGGTAAGGAAGAATAAAACCAAAATACCAACAAAAATAGGTTAAAATCAGGAAAGGACAAGAAAAAGAATCCTGGAGTTATTTAAAGATCTGAATTTTGATTGTTTTTAAGGACTGACTGTATCTTGTGGCTCAGTTGTTCAGTGTTTCCTTCAATTGCATGAAATATCTTGTCAAATAATTTCTATGTTTGCTTAGATTAGTTTGAGTTGTAATCTTGTCACTTGTAACAAAAACACAGAGCTAACAATCCTTGGTGATAAGCTTTATTTATTTATTTATTTATTTGTTTGTTTGTTTATTTATTTATTTATTTATTTCAAAAGAAAAAAACAAGTTTAAATAGGCTCAAATCTTGCTCAGTCAGGCAGCTGTGAACAGCAACAATAGGAGTCGCATTTCAGCTAACTCCAGCTACACCTCCAAAACACAGGACTAGTGAACTGTGAATATAAGAAGACTGATTTTAGAACTTGGGCATATTAATAAATATTTGTCTTTTTTGCCTACTTGGAGAAGATATATGTTTTTCAAAGAAGGTTATCGTAGCAGTTACTCATCACTGCAAAACAAATCGCCCCAAAACTCAATTGCTTAAAACAATAATAATTTATCTCTCATGTACCTGCAGGTTGGGCTCACTTGGGATGAGTGACTGTCCCAGGTGAGCCGATGTCACTCGTCCTCCTTGGACCACATGCCATGGAGAGGGCAGGGACACAGAGAACCAACCCAAACATGGAATACTATCTTATGCTTCTAATTGAGTTACATTTGCCTATATCCTTTGGGCTGAAAGAAGTGATGTAGCTGAACCGACAGTCAGGGGAGTGGTCAAATATATTCTGCCTTGGGAAACTTCAGAGATACATGGGAAAATACATAGAAACAAAAGGAATGGTGGTTTGGGGTCATTAATTCAATCTACCATAAAGACAAGTATGGCACATTTTGGATTTTCCTTTGTGATGCTGTTCTGATTGACTCTTATTGTGGATTAGGGACTCTGAGTAGGCTCACCTGGATTGTCTACCTCTTTCAGTTCCTCACGCCATTGCAGTCAGGCTATGGTTGGGGCTGGAACAGAGGGAGTCCTGAAGCAGAAGGGGGCTGGCTAGATATCTTGCTTTCATAGTCTTTCCAAGTGGGCTTTCTATCATAGGCTAGTTTGGGTTTCCTCACAGCATGGCAGCCTTGGGGCACATGGACTGCTTAGTTAAATGAAAAGCATGAAGAGCAAGTAATCTAGCTCGTGAAGTTGAAGCTAGTCTTAGAAATCATGTGACTTCACTTCTGCCACTGCATTCTATCAGTTACAGTTCAAGGAGAGGAATATTAGACCTTGCTTCTTGATAGAGGAGTGGCAAACTTCCAGCGCATGTGGAATGAGAAATAAAGTGATGATTTTTATATTTTAGAACATACAAACTGCCACAGACAGTATGACAGAGCATAAAAATGGATCTGCATTCTAGCAGGTTTGACAGTTACTAGCCATGTAACTTTAAACATACTTATCTGACCTGCCAATGTTGTCCCATACTAGGCATCACGTAAATGTCAAGTGAAGAAATGAATGATATGGAGACTTCTTCAGCCTTCAATTTCCTCCCCTGTATGTTATTAATAATACCCAAGGAAGTCATGAGGAATAAATGAGATGACAGAGCTTGAAGATACTTTGAAAAGGCAACCATCTGTGGGTACTCTTACTTAAAAAAAAAACAACTAAAAGTCATTTGGGGCAGGGAAAGGACCTATAACTTCACTAAGTAATAAAATTTGGGGTTCTTAAATGAGATATCATTATGATATGATGAGACTAATATTTCTTAAGTGGCCTGTGACTTGATCTGGAGGGCATTTCCAAAAAGAATATTACTAAAAGTGTTTTGAGTGAATGCAGAAAAATCTAAATAACTGCATGATAGGTACAAATGAGAAGAAAATACTCATTTAAATATTTGTTAAAAAATAAGATTAAATACTTTATCACTATTTCTCTTGGCCAATGTCTAAGAAAAGACCCAATCTTCATTTCCGGGACGGGGAAATTTGAATTTTACTAGCAATCAGATAAAAGAAAAGCTAACAGAAATTAAGCAAAATATTATATTTACAGCTAAGGATCAACTGTAGATTTCCAAAAGTTATAAGAAAAGCACTTTGATTCATTTACCTCTGTATTCATCTTCCTAAGGCTGAGTTATTTGACATAATTTTTACATATATATATTTTTTCCTTTTTGTGACCTTTGAGATTATGAGTATGAAGTTTTTTGAGGTATTATTTTGGAGGTTTTACTTACAAAAATAGATGATTTCTTAGTCACTGAAACAAAAAAAAAAGAAGGAAAGTAATTTCAGCAAATGAGGCTAATCATTTGCTAGCATTTTCTTTCATAAAGATGTGTGATAGCAATTGGGTTTCTCTAAGGACATCTCATGTATCTGTGATAAAGTAGATGGCACAGTGACCTCAAAACCAGCCAGCAAGAGTCTAAGCAGACCAGTTAGGTAATTTTGATATTATTTTCACTTACAGGACAGCTTGAGGGGAAAAAATGTTTTAAAAGAGAGACCATATAAAAGAGCAAAAAAATAAAATGATATATTATAAATAATATTCCACATAAGTTATATATGTTATAATAGGATAGATATATTTTATTAGTATACATACTAAAATTAGGTCAGAGCTTTTATAAGTATATATACTAGAATTATACATTCTAACTGATTGTTTACTGACCTAAAAAGATCATTAAAGACTGTTGCATATCTCTCCATTTCTTCTCAAACCTGAAAGGCAGTTTCAGGTTTATAATCTGGTGGTTCATAATTTGCTTCATTTTGTGGCCTCTGTCTCTTTTTCATTACCCTCTTCCTCTCCCCTTTGCCCCTCTTCAGATGAGGCCAAACTCAGTCCTAGATGACTCAGAGAGCCCACAAGCCATTGCCGATTGAGCTCCTGACTCATCCTCCAGACAAGGAGGATCTGTTGTTGGCATTAGCCTGTAGGCAGTTATGAAGCTGATTGGACCTAGGACCCTGAAGTCTGGTGAACTCAGGACCCAGGAATCACTCTGATAAGTGAAGCTGGTTTTCACAGCATGGGTAAGTTGCACAATTGCCACTCCTCGTTCCAGGTCCTTAGACAGTACAGACTCTAAGCTCCAGACTTCTCCTAGTGGGGCTTCTAATCTGAGACCCAGATGGGTCTCCGGAGAGTTATTTATTACATAAAATTGATAACTCCAATTAGGGCTACCACCACAAAAGTCTTGATTCAAAGTATGTTAATTAAGGTATACTTCTTTGTGTTACAGGTGTTACTATTTATTTCACTTGTGTTAGAAAACGTCTTTATTTTAAAGAATACAATAGTGTCTCTGAAAAAATTATATTTTATATTCAGTAGGTTAGAAGGTAAGGCAAAAAAGACACAATAAGCTAGCGTCACAAATGTTATCCTCAACTAAGGTTTGTTCATATGTGCTGCATCACACCAGGCACCAGAGAGCATGAGTCATGTAATTTTGATACTTTATTTTATTTTATTTAAAACAAACTCTTCAATAACAGGGAAATAACTAAAACATGCTTCAACAAAGTGGCAGATATTGATTTTCCTAATAAAAATTTTTAAATTAATATAATATTTAGTTTTTTGAAAGTGCACAAACATTTTAATTTTTCCTTAATTGGTGCCCAAAGACATAGACCACTGTGGTTTTATAGCCTCAAATTACAGCCCTGCCCACCTTTCTAACTGCCTTCCATTTTATCTTCAACTCATTCCTCCTCAGCTTCACAGTTCTGCTTAATTGCTTTTCTTCTCCAAATCCAGTTTTTTTTGTTTTTCCTCTTAGACTCTCCTATCTTCCTGTGTGCTGGATTTTTTCTTTCCTCCACCCTGAAAATCTTTTTCTATCCCAGCTTCTCTGCCGTTTCTATTTTTCCACCATTTTTGCTGCCATTCCAGATGCCACTGCATCTTGTTTAGATGTAGGAGACCATTCTTCATGGCGCGGGCCCAGCTCCCACTCGGAGATGCAGAGGAGCCATGTCCACGGATAGGTTCTCCTGTGGGGAATCAGGCCTGCAATGTGCCTAGGCTACTTTGAGTCTTGCTCTTGCTAAAAAACTCCCTCACCCTGAACTGAGGACATTTACTGCAAAATAACTTCCTAAAATCCATGCTAAACCTTCCATGGATGAGTGTAACTGATTCAGCCACTTTTGCCTATTCATTTGCAAATATCCCTCCTCTGTGATGTGATTAGTGGCATTGGCTCTATTGTTTTCTGTAAAAGGTAACCCCACCCAAAGCGAACCTGTGCATAGTAAATGAGGACCATCTTGTAATGTTCCGAAAAATCCTGTAAAGGCTGATCAGGGCAAAGGCCAAGGTTTTGCTCCCCTTGAGAGAAAAGCCATGCTGTCCCTTTTCCTCCATCAGACTCAGTAGTCTATGTGAATGTCTCATTTCATCCATAATGACTCGGACACTGTGGGCCAGTGTCTGCATCATTTGGATTCTTCCAGTGGCCTCCTAATCAGACCCCTTAATGCTATACTTGCACCCCTCTGGTTTATTGACCACATACAAACCAAGGTGATAGTTATAAAACAGAATTTGAATCATAGCATTCTCTGCTTAAACCCCCCCTGTTGGCTTCCCATTGTATATAGGATGAATTCGAAAATTCTCAAAATGTCTCATAAGGCTCTGCATGCCCTGCCTCCTGTCACTCACTGTGGTCCACTCAGTGTGGACTGCTTTATGTCCTATCTCCCTCCCTTGCTTTCTTTCTGGAGGGGAAAGGGATCAGAGTTGTGGTGATTTTTTTAAAGATTTTTAAAATCTATTTGTAGAGAGAGGGAAAGGGAGGGCGAAAGAGAGGGAGAAAAACATCAATGTGTGGTTGCCTCTCATGTTTCCCCTACTGGGGAACTGGTCCATAACCCAGGCATGTGCCCTGACTGGGAATCAAACCAGCGACCCTTTTGTTTGAAGGCCGGCGCTCAAACTACCGAGCCACACCAACCAGGGTGTTATTCTTAATGAGCCTCTTAGGCTCATATAAAAAGAGACCATCCCTATGGGGTTTAGATGAAGCTCTGAAATGGTGAGTGATTGGAGGGCTCAGAAAACGCTTAACCAAACTAGAAGGCATCACTTTTGCTTGGGAAATCATCTAAGGTCTTTTTTAAATACTAAAATAATACAATGCTTACTGTCGTAACAATTAAAAAACACAGAAGTGAGCTTCAGAGATGTCCTTCCAGATTTTCCTCTACATTTATTAGCAAATATGTAAACACAGGTATGTTCTTTTTTGGACAAACAAAAATTGTAATTCTTCTCCCAGAAGCAGCTGAGCCTGAGATAGAGGACTAGAAATTGAGATGTATTTATGATGAACCTCTATAGAAATTTCTGTTTGCTTTTCCTGTGGACTTTGAAGACATTCCCTTGAATCACTCCATTTAATAGTTTAATTTTGCCCCTACCTGCCTCCAACCAGTGTGCACAGTCAGCTTTGTTACTGCAAACTCAGATACGCCATCTTACAGGGCTGCTCGTGCCTCGAGGAAGCTGCCCCACATTGCAAGGGACCACTGCCGAGGAATCCCAGGATGAGCAGCCGTGTAACTGCACTTTCACGTACTATGGGTGTTATGAGTTGTTCGATTTTTGCCAATGCACAATAAAACAAAAGATGTCTTATTCTAGTTTGCATTTTCCTTATTGCTAATGCTTGAGCATATTTTTATATATTGATAACATGTGATTCTTCTGTGAATTGCCTATTTTTGTCTTCTACTCATTTTATTAATGGGTTATTGTTCTTTTAATGAATTTGTTAAAGTTTTTTATGGCAATCGAATGGTGTGATGGATGCAGAGTTACGCCACGCCCATCCCCTTCAAGGAGGGGCTTTGTGCCTGCTCTACAGGGAGTGCGGAGAGCATAGAGTCTTCAACTGTCTGTCCCTTCAGGGATGGCGTCAGCAGCAGAACTACCTTGCCCAAGGCCACACCCTTGCCCTAGTGGCTTACGTCAGTGACCAATGTTATGGAAGGAAGGTTATAAAGGTCCGGCCTTTCCGGCCCATTAGCGGACAGTTCCAACAGGCCATTTTACCTCTAGAGCTCCCCGTGTGGTCAGCCAAGGCTATTATTTGGGTCTGCACTGCAGTTGAATTTCTCCCTCACCAAATCCTGAAGCCTTCTCTGCCTTCCACAGGGATTGATCCTATGGAAAATTCTTTATAAGTATTCTGTGTCAGGTTCTGCTTCCTGGAGAATCCATTCTGTGGAAAATGTTTATTTTATACACTGTGGCAAATATTTTTCAGAAAATATGTTTTAGGCAACTATTGCCTCAGGACCTTTGCACATTCTCTTCATATGCCATTTTCCATTGGCTGCCTCCTACTTCTCCTTTAGGTATCAACTAAAATGCCATATCCTTACTGAGTTCTTCCCTGATCTTCAGTCTAAACCAAGTCTCCCTGTTATTTTCTGTCACAGCTTCCTATATTTTTCATCGCAGCACTTAATCTGTTTTTAATCCTATCAATAAACCTACATGCTTATTTAACACCTGAGTTCTTCACCAAACACTAAACACCATGAGGACAAATAATTTTCCAAGTTTTTATCATTCTATACTCAGTTTCTGATACATGTACCAGGATACATAGCTCCTGGTACATAATATATCTCTAGTAAATATTAGTTAAATGAAGGAATAAGTAAGGGAGGGAGGGAAAGGACCAGTTCTCTTTCTAAAAACATGATTCCCAAACAAGGGAAACTCCTCAGCTATTGAGTTTCTAAAGCAAGCATCAACAGAAATTATAAAACCATCCTGCATTCTTTTTTGGTGCCCTGAAATTCTTTTGTGTTGGGGACATGAGGATTGATGTGAATTAATCCTGTCCCTTATTTCTTTCAATGGATTATTCAAAATTTATTTCAAGGAATTGTTTTTGGAACCAAAAGTTCTTCTGAATCCAATTTGAAAAATCATCATTCCATAAAATTAGCAAGGTATAAAAGAGGAAAAAAACAGAAATTCTATAGTTAAACCATTTAAAGACAAAATTAATTTCCATTGCTCAAGGCCTAAAACGAAGAATCTAGAAAGTGAGCAGAAAAAATGGGTTATCTCGTTAACTTTTGTTCAGGACCTATTATTACCAATTTATAGCTCACCCTTGAATTGGATTAGAGTATTACCATGATCACTATATTTATAATATCACAAGGGATTTATAATGTGTCATTTGGAGCTGAAATTTCTCATGATTATTTTAGCCTGCAAGCAGTAATAATACTTAATCAAGCAAAACTTCTATTTTTTTCATGCCATTTAACAATGTGTAGTTAAATCACATGTGATTCTTGTATGATGGATAAATTTTATTACATCCAATTTAGTAACAGAAAGATGAAAAGCCTAATACCAAATGTATAATGCACATCATTGGAGCTTGGTTAAACACAACTTGATTGTCTTCTATTTTTAAGAGGCACGTGGGCCTCAGGACGGTGGCTTGCTTTACATACATAGTTATTCAGAAAAGAGCTGCTACATGCTAATGACAACTTTTTTCCCCAGGCAAAGGGGGAATAAAACTAACTTCTCATCTTTCAAGCAATTATGTCTCTGTGTGCTGGGTGAGTTTGCTTTTTGGACAATTTGTTTCTTTAAACTTGGATCAACATCTTTTAAAATGGGGAAGAAAGACATTTTAAAAAATAAATAGAGAACAGACTGATCTCTTATCTGCTCTTCAATCATAATTGTCTTACTGAAGACTCCAAGGACAAAGGAGAAAGATTATATGCCTCTCCCTTTACTAGGAGATCGCCACCAAGGGTTCTGAGGTAGAATTTAGGGGGTCATTGAACTTGGATTTTTAAAAAGATTACATCTTTATTTTTATTTACTTCTAACTAAAATGTAGCATTTTTAATGTAAGCAACAAACTCGACAGTAGTGTTCATAGTTTCTATGATTTTTGTCTCCAGTATAAATGGTATATTATTGTTATATCATTTCCCCAATGTAACAGATGCTTTTAAATAGTTTTTACACTCATCACTACTTCAAAATTATGGCAGTTATTAGATCTGCTGCTAGATATAGTCCCTTAATGCCTCAGTGAAGAAGCAAGTATGTTTTAGGTTACAATATCTTTTTAAAAAATATTGGGTTGGCCAAAAAGTCCATTATGTTTTTTTCCATACAATGGCTCTGGTAGTGCTTAATTATCTTGAACACCATTAGAAATAATTTTGTTAGATTGTATTGTGAGAGCTGTCATATCAGTGTGTGTTAAAAAAACTTATCAAAATCGGTGAATTTTTGTGCAGCCAGCCATTTTAATATTGAAGATGGAAGAAGATATGTAGCATTTCAGTGTATTATGCTTTATTACTTCAAGAATGTGAAAATGTAACTGAAATGCAAACACAAAAAGATTAGTGCAGTGTATGGAGAAGGTGCTGTGACTGATTAAATGTGTCAAGAGTGGCTTGCAAAGTTTCTTGGTACTATTGACATTTTGGTTAAATAATTCTTTGCTGTGGGGCTATCATTGGAAGATGTTTAGCAGCACCCCTGGCCTCTACCCACTAGAAGCCAATAGCAAGAGATATCTGACACAGTAAAAATATCTAAACAAATAAAATTTTTGGTGAAAATGAAAAATGTGTTTTTTATTTTATAGAAAAAATGTAATAGACTTTTTGGTCAACCCAATGTTTTTTGCACATATAAGTGAATAGAATTGGTTTACTCTTTAATTCTGCATTCTATTTTATGCATTTACAAATATTATTTTGAGAGTAGTTCACTGGCCTCATATGACTGATAATGGGGTTAATGGAATAAAAATGGTCTGGAACCCTTAAGCAGTTATTTTCAACATCATTAGACCTTTTTCCCTTTAAAAAAAATTGAGGTGAAATTCCCATGACATACAATTAACCATTTCAGAGTGCGCAATTCAGTGTCATCTGTGCAATCACAATAACTTGGAACCACCACCTCTATAGTTTCAAAGCATTCCATCACCCCAGAAGAACACCCCATACCCTTTAAGTGATCACTCCCCTACTCCCCTCTCCTTCCCATGACAATCACTAATCCTTCTTCTGTCTCTGTGGGTTTGCCTGTTCTGGGTAGACCATATAAAAAATCATGACATGTGACCTTCTGTGTCTGGAGTCTTTCACTTAGCATAATGCTTTTGATGTCCATCCAAACTGTAGAATGTACACAAACTTCATTTTTTATGGCTAAATAATATTCCATTGTTTGTATATACTAAAACTTGTTTACCCTACTTGACAACAAAAAGGCCAACAACCCAATTACACAATGGTCAATGAACTAGAATAGATTTTTTTCCCAAAGAAGATATACAAATGACCAAAAATCAGAGGAAAAGATGTTCAAATGTATTGGTCATTAAGGAAATACAAACAAAATCCACAAGACACTGTTACACACCCACAAGGATGACTGTAATATTTTTTTAAAAAAATATATGCAAAGGTATGAAGATCTAGGAACCCTTGAATGTTGCTGATGGGTATGTAAAGTGGTGCAGTTGCTGTGGAAGACAATTTCATGGTTTCTAGGAGCTAATTGCCATATGACCCAGGAGAAATTAAAACATATCCACACAGAAACTTACATAGCAAAGTTTATAGCAGTATTATTTATAGTAGCCAAAACACAGAAACCATCCAAATATTTATCAGTGGGTGAATGAATATAAAAAAACTTCCCTTTCAGTAAGAAATTTTCTGTAACAGCATCTTTACTTTTCTCAAACGGAACTGATCACAAAAGCTACTATATAGGTAATTTAAAACCAAATCAATATAATGTATTAACTATCATATAAAGAAGCCATAAAACAAAAGTGAGTTATAATTAAATAATTAAAATTGTCTGTATTTCCATAGGCAAATGCTTAGGCACTAGAACTTGAGATATATGAAGTAGTCACCTGTTGGCCTTCTTATTCAGAGTAAGCACGACCTCAGAGCTCTCAGTGCTGACTGATGCTGTTAGAGACTCAAATCCATGAGCATATTAAAACAATGCCAAAAATACTTTGTGTCATGTGCAAAAAGGTACCAGCATTTAGACCGAGATTGCTTTTAAAACACAGATTCTTCAGACATTCTCAAATGTCTGGTGTGATGTTTGAGATCAATGCAGTACATGAGACAACACTCTCGTGTTGCGTGTGTTGTGAGACGCACAACCTCCCTGACCTCTACCCACTAACTGGCAGTGACGCCCCTCCATCGCTGTGACTCGGGAAAACACCCAGATGATTTCACGAGTGCCTTCTTGGGTGCAGTACTGTCCCTTTGAGAACATGTGACCTTAAGTTTACACTCCTGGAACCTTTAAATTTCTTTGAATTTTCATGTTTAATTATCCTTAAAATTAAATGTGACTCAGATACCAGCCCGCAGTGTCTGTGGTGTCATGGATGAAATGAGATATTCACATGGACTACCAAGTCCTGTGGAGGAAAAGGGGCAGCACAGCTGCGCTCTCAATGGGAGGGTGCCTCAGAGCGGCCCGGCACCTCTCCCAAGAGGAGAGCACCCAAATCCGTCCCTTCACAGGTTTTCATTGGCTTTTAAATTGCACAGGAATACAGGTAAGTTCATTAATCATTGTCAAGCAGCAAGGATCAAACAATAGCATACGAAGAACTACGAGGGCTTATTCTGAGTCAGGGTCTGTTAGCTAAAGGGCTACAAAACTTCGAGAAACAAACTCATTTCCTGCTCAGAACCTTATCATTTAATTGACAGCATTCTTACCAAAGCAGGTTTCACAGGAGTTTATGTATTCTTTCTCAGACCTGATCACCTGGGGATCCCGCCCTTTTCAGCACAGGGCTGCACCACCCTCTGTCTTTGTTTCAGGCTTAAGTCAGGGAGAGGAGGCAAGATAGCCAAGAAATTAGGAGACTTCTCCCAGGCAGAATAAGGACTCAGGCTTTGTCAAAGCTGATGGGTGAGGATCCCTCATCCCTTTTCTCCATAGCCCCTCAAATCCTTCCCTGGGGCCTCCCCACGATCGTGCCTATCTTAGATCATTACCCCCTTGGGGAATCTTACTCATCATTAGCTAACTTATCAAGCACTGGGGGCCAGTTATGGAAAAAGGAGCAGAAGCCCCACTCCTGTCAGGGAGATAAACCTTGTCTCCTTAGTGGCTTACAGTCTGAAAGTCGCTCACTCAGTCTTAGCCATGGGGGGGCGGGGGCGGTGGTTTACAGCTTCTGAAACCAGGCAGGGCGGTTCCCAACAAAATGCATGTGAGTATTCTGTGACACAGTGTCTAAATATATGTGTAACTCTCCTGTATCTGCACTGCTGGAGGCAGTCTCAGCAAATGGCATCTTCCTGAAAACGCAAGTCTAACTCCAAAATTGCCAGTAAGTACAGTAAGTACAGATGTCCTTGTACACTTCAAAGGAAGTCTTAGGAGAAAAGTTACATTTTACCACATACAATAAGGCTTCTTTAAAATCCACTTTAATTCTCTGTATTCTTTTCACAAAGTCCTTCTTTTTCCCCAATTACCTCTTTCAGCTTTTCCAGTCAGGCAGCGTCAGAGGCTTGCACAACTCTTCTAAATCTTTTACCTCAACTCATTCCACCAAACAAAACAATGAGAACACAATAAAATCTGGTGACCAAGTTTTCTGGATGCCCACCCCCCACAACTCCCAGACACACATGGACCCTTGAAGAGTTTTCCTGGCATCTGTTTTTTGTCACTTTACGGCAGAGCAGGGTGTTTTACACCTGGGATTTCATACTTAAGACTTCCAAGCTTTAGGAACAGACTTACTGAAACACACGGACTTTAGTGGCTGCGGGTCGACGCCCCACAGTGACTTCCTCTAAGCAGCTGCTGAGAATCTGCTTTAAAACAAATCGATTTGTTCTCAGGGACTCTTCTGATAGGGAAAATTTAGGGAAGGAACTTGGAAACAATGTCATTTTAAAACATAAAACAAAAGCCACAGTTTGCTGACAGGCATCCCAAAGGCCGTGCAGCGGAGACGGAGGCTGCAGAGACCCACCCCTGGCTGCGCGTCAGGCTGCAGGAGTCAGACGCACTGGAAATGCCTTTTTCACTTGGACCGAATCGGTAACATACTTTCTCATTCAAAATACCCAGAGTTATGTCCTTGTATTTGAGTTGACAAATCTTTTCAAGAATTTTCACAAAACATCCTGCTGAATTATCATGCAGATATGTATCTGACAAGATATGTATGAGATCTATGAAATGTAGAGTGAACAATGATTACAGGTGAACTATTATCACCTCATTTAGAAACTTACCCTATATTATATGAAGAAGACTTTAAAGTGAGAGCCCAAATTAGTTGCTATTTAATAGCAGTGTGTGTGGGAAATATTTAAAGACATTTTATCTATCATTTATTTTTAGAGAGAGAGGAAGGGAGGAAGGCAGGGAGAGAAACATCGATTGGTTTCCTCTCGTACTCACTCTGACTGAGGAATGAACTCGTAACCCAGGCATGTGCCCTACCCGAGAACTGAACTGGCAAACTTTACTTTGCAGGATGATGCCCAACCCACTGAGCAACCCAGTCAGGGCAGGAACTTTTTAAATATATATTTCAAATTATTCATTCAATAACTGGGTAAAAAGGACCTCTCAGAATTTAAGCTTTTCTTCAAGTTTAGTGGACTTGGAGTGATGAAGTAGGTGAGTGAAATTTTATAAAATAAAAATTAGGATATTTGCTTAAAATAAAATGATACAGAAATTTCTCATTAATAGTAAAGAATATTGTGCTAGAATGTACGAAAGAGTGAAACCGAGCATGGCATGCCCACTGGGGAACCTGCTTCCACTGAACATAACATGATGAATGACTTTGCAGAAGTAGCGCAGTGCACCTATGCCAAAGCAACAGCAATGCCAGTTAAGAGCGAATGTGTGTTATGAATGCAGCATCTAAAGGCACCAATGACACTCTTATAGGCACAATTAGAAAATTTTAAAAAAAACATGGTTCTTATTAGATGATAAAGGAAAATCAGTTAATACAAGAGAAAATAAATTAAATGTTTCCTAAGTGTAAATTATAATACTAGATATTGTTTCAAAAGTTTTTGAGGTGTTAAGTCTCTTGTAATCACTTTTGTTTTACTGGTTTTATTTTTCAGAGCAGTTTTAGGTTCACAGACAAACTGAGCAGAAGGCACACAGGCTTCCTTCCCATGCTCCACCCCCCCAACACACACATGCAGCCTCTCCCACTGCAATCTCCCTCACCAGAGTGGTGCACTTGTGACAATAAAACTTTCATTGATACAATGTTGCTACTTAAACTCCTTAGTTTACATTACAGCTCACTCTTGGTGTTGTACATTGTATGGGTCTTGATAAATGTATGGCATGCCCTAAAAATCTGTGTTCTGCCTATTTGCCTCCCCCTCTTCAATCCTTGAAAATCAGTGAAATTTTTGCTGTCTCCATAGTTATATTTTCTCCAGAATTCATATTGTTGGAATCATGCATTACATAGCTTTGTCTGATTGTTTTCTTTTACTTTGTAATGTGCATTTGAAGTTTCTGCATGCCTTTTCATAGGTTGATAGCTCATTTCTTTTTTAGCACTGAGTAATATTCCATTATCTGGATAAACCACAGTTTATTTAGCCAATAACCTACTGAAGGACATTTTGGTTGCTTCCTAGTTTTGACACTTATGAATAAAGCTGCTATAAATATCCATGTGCAGGTTTTTGTGTGGACATAATTTTTCCTGAACTTTTGGTACATACTAAGAAGCATGACTGTTGGATCATATGGTTAACAGTATGTTTAGTTTTGCAAAAAATGCAAAACTTACTTCCAAAGTGGCTGTAGCATTTCTCATACCCATTAGCAATTAATGAGAGTTCCTGTTGCTTCACATCCTGGGAGCATTTGGTGTTGTCAGTGCTTTGGACTTGGGCTATTCTAGGAGGTGCTGTGGTAGCTGATTGTTCCAATTTGTCATTCCCTAATGACATATGATGTGGAGCATCCTTTCATATGTTTATTTGCCATCTATATATTTTGTTTTGTCAGGTGCCTGTTAAGATTTTTTCTCCATTTTTTAATTGGGTTGTTTTCTTATTGTTGAGGTTCTTTGGAAACCAATTCTTTATTAGATATGTGTTTTGCAAAGATTTTTCTGCCTTTGGCTTAATAGTTCAACTAAAATTTCTCTTTCAATACCTTCTTAATTAGCTTTTAGAGTTAACTTAATACATATTTTTCCTTACTACTGCAAGTACTTTCTTACTTTAAAAACTTCATAAGTTAACAATTCATGCATAATTTTTACAGCATTTTTGAATAAAAGTACATAGACATCAAAAAGGGAGTCTTTAACTAGAATTTCTCCTAAGATATTTTCTTATGCAAAAATAAAAAAATCAGAATTAAGTTCAAGTGGGAGAACCAGAAAGCAAAAACAACAAATACTTTTTTATGGCTTATATAAAATAGATGTTTTTTCTCTTATGAAAAAGTCCAAAGGTAAGGATTCCGGATGTGAATGGCAGCTCTGCTCCACAGAGTCCTCTGGGATCCAAGCCTCTTTCAGCTCAGAGTTCCATTCACCCAGGGGCAGCCCTCATCTTCATGGACAAGGCAGAATCCAAGCTGCGGGAAGCAGAATGCAGGAGAGGATGAAGAAGAAGAGGTAAAGGGTAAGTTAACATCTGCTCTGACCCCAGCTTTATTGAAGTAGAATTGTCATGCAACGTTGTATAAGTTTAAGGTATACAATGTGACACTTTGATGCATATATCTACATATTGCAAAATTACGCCATGAGGTTTGTTAACACCTCCATCACCTGACATAACAACTGTTCTGTGTGTGTGTGTGTGTGTGTGTGTGTGTGTGTGTGTGTGTGTGTTAAGGATTGTCAAGAACTATTCTCTTAGCAATTTTCAAGAATGCAATATGGATTGTTAATTCTGGTCACCGTAATGGAAAATTTGTACCCTCTGGGTAGGATCTCCCCATTTCAAAAATTCGTTTGCTATACCAGAAGGGGAGTACTGATACTGGGGGACAGCAAACATTCTGCCTCTTTCCAATCTTTCTCACTATTTTGTTCTTTCTTTCATTTACCTGTTTTTAAATAGGGTTGCTTGATTTTTATTTTTCACTTTAAAGAGGTTTTTGTATATTTTGATGACAGTCCTTCATGAGATCTGTCTTTATTTTGCTGGTGTCAGCCGGTGGATAACCAATTTTGTGATTGGACCAGTCCTTGTAGTCCTTATTATGGTTGCAGGCCCTTTAGCAATACCATCAGGCAACCTTAAAATGATAGAGGTTTCTCACTTACAAGACCTAGAAATTACACAGCACATCCGGGGCCATGCAGAGAGGTTGTGGAGACAGAGAGGAAAGGGGGAGAGAGAGAGAATGTGAGCATGGTCCTGGAGTTCTGCTTTCATTAGGGTGGAGGATGGGGTCCTAGAACTTCTTGGGCTCACTGTTGGTTAATCTAAAACATCAGAATGGGAATTTAAAGCCTGGGGAGACAAAACAAGGGGCTCAAATGGTCAGATATTGAAATTAGTGAAGATATCTAAAGCAAAGGAGCCTCAGTGCCAGGAGGTGGCCTGGCTCTTTATCCAGTGGTGTGGCTGGCAACGCGCTGATCTGCGGCAGACAGCTGGGTTTGAGGCAAGTGCCTCTTTGAAGTGGATGCCTTGCTTGGCAATTAAAGCTTGTTAGGCACTTGCATTATAGAAGAGAAAAAAGTTGTCAGGGCTTATACTACAATGTCTTTTGCAATTATTCTCTCCTAGTTTATGGCTTATTTTCTTGCGGTTTTATTGCTTTTATTAATAAACATAAATTCATTACAGTATAATGTAATATTTCAAGATCTAAAGTTAGCAGACAAAGCTTCTTTTGTTTCTCATGATGATAACTTTCTCAATAAAACAATAGTTAGTATTTAAATAAGAAATGATACAGAACTTTGACATGTGTTTAGAAGAAAAAATGTGGCTGATAAAAATGGATAATCATGGCTCCGAGGTAACATTCAGAAGTATTCTTGGAACACTTATTTGATAATGTAATAAATATTTTAAATGTTTGGTAACATGAAAGTATTTTTAAAGTTCCCCTTTTTGACAAAGTATTCAAAAGGCCAGTGAAATATTTCATTCTGTGTGTCCCTAACAGGTAAATTAGACAATGTTCAAAATTGTTTTAAAATTCTCATTACTTTTACTAAATACTTCTATATTTCATGGCCCAGCTCCCAAAGCTAACTATTGGCTAGCAAACATGAGCAATGACAATTAGAAAAAATTTAAATTTGCTCACTTATCATGATATAAAAGTAATAATTCATTTTAGAAACACATGCTGTTTTTATAAAAATTAATACATAAATGACTAAAATTCTTTTATTTCTCATAGGAGCATCCAGCATTTCAGAAAAGGACAACTATAACCATGGTAGACTTTGTGTTAGGCTTACCAATTAGATTCACTATCTGATTTTTCTTAGCTACAACTACAATCCCCACTGTAGTCTCATAGTTGTGGGGGTCACTGGAAATGGCACTTTAATAAAGGACTTTTTGAGTTTGCTGTTAGCCTCTTCAGGGATGGCCTTAGCTGTTTTGTATGCCTCATAGTTCTCTTCAGGGAAGAGTCAACCACATCCAGTCGCTGGGTGAAGAAGACCCAGTGATTTTAGCCTCACACCGGGCAATTCTACAGCCCACTCACATTCCAGAGTGTTCTGCAGGGTCAGCTGAGGCTGTAGCTGTTACCCAATTTTGCTTTTCACCTTTCCTTCCACACACAGGTCCCAAGGGAACAACCTCACAGCACATACTAAACTTGACCTCAGACCTGGCTTCTCAGAGAATCCAGCAGATGTAATTTTATCTTCATTGGGAGCTCTCTGCCTTGTTTTCAGCTCAACACGTTCCAAGGCAAATTTATCACCTGTCTCCCAAGTTCCTCTCCCATTTTTATTTCCTTATATCTTCCATAGTCATTTCACCATCCAATCAGGCACCCTATTTTGTAATTTTTTTTCAAATCCAATATTCCCTTCTATTTTTACTGCTAGTACTAATGTCCTAGCAGTACTACTATTACTTCTTATTATTGATATTATACACTCTCAATTCTGATTCCCAAATACTTCAGTAAATTGAAGGGAATGAAAGATGGGAATATAAGTGATTAACAATAAATGAAAACTTAATAAAATTCATTGTTTCCTTTGCTGAATGCCTAATAACCTTAGTAACATTTTCAAGATGTAATTTATAAAGTAACAAATGTCAATATTTTTTAAGTAAACATTTCATATTCTAAAAATGTTTAATGTTATTATTACTGGTTTCTTCAAATCAGGATGCACATCTCTTGGTGGCAGTTACCAGTAAGATGTTTTGCCAGAATTAAGAAAGCTCTCGGCAAGAGGGCCCTCAGAATTATCTGTTAGATTCTCCCAACAGGTAACTGTGCGAGTGTTAGGAAACAGAATGGTGTTAATTTAAAGAATACTCTGGGGGAAATTCTCTTCGCCATTTCCTAAAGAAGCTATTTTTAAGCTATTGTTTTTAATATCATGAAGCAATAACATGTCTAAAAATCAGATACCTGGAATATTTTATTTTATCCTAAGACTGAGATCTAAGATCATTAGAATTAACTCACAACTTTGTCTTATCAGGATTTTGTCTTGTTGAGACATCTGAACTTCAAAGGTTAATAGAATTAAGCTTTTTTTTTTGGGTTTCATAAGAAAACAATAAAATTATACAGCCATTGTGATTTATGCACAAAAGAAATTTCTCCCTTTTGTTATGGGAAGGTTTGTCTTAGTCTGCCTTATAGTTTAGCCTAGTCAAGTTGATACATTACAAAGCCGCCCCTGTTGACAAAAACACTCTAGATCTATAATCTAAGCAGAATCAAAGTGGGTAGTGACAATATTTCCTAGAGATGTTTTCTGGAACTTGGGTAGGACCAGTCCCCTAATTTTAACTGGAGATTTAAATAATAAGTGGAGATGCTGAAAGAACCCAGGTGCCCAGTACAGACGAATGTGAATCCTTTTCACAATTGAAGTAGAAATGTATAGTTCTCACAGACCTCTCCATGGAAGTTGTTCTATAAGGAAAGAAATAGACACTCATGGCAAACTGCTGACTATTCTCTAATATTCACTTCCCCTTTCCTCTGTAGTCGTATGGCTCCTAATTTTTATTTAGGCCTATGGCCACCCAGCAAAAAGGCTGTAAATCATGGCCAATAGACTAAGTTCTGTTTATTGGGATGAAAGTAAAAGTGGTATACGCAATTACAAGGATGTGTTCTTAAGGGAAGGAACACTGCCTGCACCCGCCTCCCATTCTTTTTTCTTCTTTCCTGCTAGATTAAATGAGGATGTGATGGTTGGAGTTGTAGCAGTTAATTGAAATTATAAGGATTACTTTAGCAGTGGAGATCAAACACATCAGAGCAACAAGACAGAAATAACTTGACTCCCTCATAGGATAGAGCCCTGTATCACCTACTTCAAGAATTTGTTGATCAAAATTCTGACCATTGCCTAGATAAAAGTACTATTCTCCCTATATAAAGTTATATGATGGCTATAGAGTCATTTTAGTAAGATTTTTTGCTTTCATGTTGTGAATAAAGCTTTAAACTAATTTTCAAAAATTGTCCATTTTGTTAACATTAATAACCAGAGGGTCTAGTTTGTAGCCATGGAACAGAGAGAAGTTAACTAGTTGAGACGGGGATCAGATGCGTAACTTTGGTTTAATTACTATAAATTAGTTAATATAATCTATATAACATGTTTGTTTTATCTTGTAAGAGCCAGGATTTTAAGTAAGAATCATATTTTTCATGAATTTATATATTCCCTGTGCTTATTAACATTTTTATTACAGTATTTTAAGAAATTATTTAAAAAATGCCTTCTCTCTTTTTAATCCAAGGATATGTTAATTGATTTCAGAGAGAAAGGGAGAGAAACATCAATGTGAGAAACATAGATTGGCTATTTCCTATATGCACCCCTAACCGGGGGGATCAATCCTGCAACTTAGGTATGTGTGCTGCCTGAGGATGAACCCCCATAGCCTTTGCATGTAGGGGACGACCAACCCAACCGAGTCACCTAGCCAGGTCAAAATGCATTATTTTTATTTTTTTCTTTTTTAAACCCTCACCCGAGGACATGTATTTATTGACTTTAGAGACAGAGAGAGGCACCAATCAGTTGACTCCCATATTTACCCAGACTGGGGATAGACCCCACAACCTAGGCACATGCCCTGACTGGGAATTGAACCAGCAACCTTTTGGTGTACAGAACAACACTCCAACCAACTAAGCCACCTGGCCATGGCCAAAATGCCTTCTTTTAATTAAAACCATTTCACTTAGGTTTTGCAAAGATCACAAGTGCGCTTTTTTGGGCTTTCTGTAGAATTGCTACTCTTCTTGTTTTTACTTTTGTAGAGTAGTAACTCAAATATTTTATTTTCTTTAAAAGTTTTAATTTCTAATTTTAAAAAATCTTACTGCTTTCTTCAAGATTCTCTCACTCCAATTTATTGAAAATTGATCTTCATGTCTGACAACAAGAAGGTCATGTGATGACCTTGAGAAGGAGGAGGAAGCCGTTTGGACTGGACCAGAGAATATGAGGAAGTGGAGGTCGTGCCTATGCACAATCGTTCCACAAGTATTTCCCAAAAATTGATAACTAGAATTTCATATGCTAATAAGAAAGATTTGGTGAGAAGGAGTTCCAGGAGCAATTTAACTCAACAATGGTACCATTATTAGATGCAAGGCATGGAGCCAGATCCTGAAAGTGTACTAAATCTTGAGTCCTAAAGGCTTGGCACGTTAAGAATCCAAAGTGAAATAGGGAACATGATAGGTTCACAAACATAGGTATAGTACCAAGTGCCAATAGGAAGTGAAAATGTAAGAAAAGGAAGGACATATCACCTTTACTTGGGTTAAATGAGAATTTCATGGAGGGAATGTGAGTTCATCGTTTTTTTTTTGAAGATTTTATTCATCCATTTTTAGGGAGGGAAGCGGGGGGAGAGAGAGAGAGAAACATCAATGTACGGTTGCTGGGGGTTATGGCCTGCAACCCAGGAATGTACCCTGGCTGGGAATCGAACCTGGGACACTTTAGTTCCCAGCCCGCGCTCAATCCACTGAGCTACGCCAGCCAGGGCTTGAGTTCATCGTTTTTGCTCAACAAATAAATCAGTGTCAAGGTTGTCTTCAAAAGAGGCCTAATCACTGTGTTATAATAATGTTTTTGTGGGCGTTGTATGCTTGTGGCCCACACTGGGCATGATCTAGAACAGTGCCTGGCGCAGAGTAGTCCCTCGATACATTATAATAAAAATAATATGATAGTAAATATTGACTGGTTGAGTGAAGGGATGCATGTATGCATTAATACATAGCAGTGAGCTATTCAGAGAGGTGGATACCGTCTTGCACATCTTTGAACCTCCAGCTCTCTTGGGGGTGCAGTGTGCATTAGTTGGGCAATTCGATGAGCGCTCTGATTTCTCAGATCCGAGTCTCCAGGGCCAGCGTGGCCCTGGCGGGGGACTTAGACCCCAGCCCCCGGCAGGGAATGACGACTCCGGGCGGTAGGGGGCGCCGGCGCGCGGCCAGGCGAGGCCCTGTGCGGCCTGACTACCTCCCCTCCAGGAGCCGTACCGCCCGCGACGCCATGCAACCACTGCAGCTTCTGCTGTGCATCGGACTGGGCGGTCGCGCGGGCGCCCCCGTCGCCACCCGCCTGCGGAGGGTCGCGAGCGCAGGGCTCGCGCCGGGCCGCGCCATGACCACGTACCGCACGGAGGAGCGCGGCCAGCCCCCATCGCCCGGTTACCGCCTCTTCTTCAGTAAGTAGCTCGCGCGGCGCGGTGGAGGAAGGTCTAACGGGGGCTACCCGCGCCGCCTTCCTCCCCATTTTGGCCCCTCTGCAGTGACCACCTCCCTGCAAGGGAGTGCCCACGCCGAGCCACTGGGGCCGCCTCTGAAGTGAGCAGCGGCCTGAGTTCCCAAAGGCGGAGTGCAAAGACGCGGGGTGTTAAGGCCTACCGCCCTTCCCGAGGCCCCTGGGCCGCCCCGCAGCCTTTAGCGGGGCCCCGGCGGCCGTCTCAGGTTCACGCGACTGAGTAATGAAAGGAAAGGCGCGGAGCCCGCCCTCTCGCTGCGCGTAACAAAGCTCCTCCTCGGGAGGGTTGCTGGCTAGTGGAGAGGCTGGCAGAACTTCGGAGAGGTCTAGTCCCAAGTCTCTTTGCCGGGGGAGCTCTCATGATATTCTCCCAGAATCCTGAATTTACACTCAGAAGTTTATGCCTTCAATGAAATCCACGATCAAGAGCCTCTTTGGCTCCAGGGTAGCCCCTCTCCCCTCCCCACATTGAACAGACCCAAGCCCAGAGGGCGAAGGACTCTCAGGGCACTGAACTGGCCGACTAAGACGGGGTAGGACCCAGGTCTCCGTTTTTTCTCAGCACCTAGGTACTTCATTGTGGAGTTAGCTGTAACTCGAGAATAGCGAGGTTGGTTGAGTTGCCTTCTTGCTTCACTGACTCCAGAGCCCCGGCTGTTGCGGGTGGGGAGTAGTTTATTTCTGTGAAGTTGGTCTTGCTGTATCCTCCATGTGTTAGGATTACCAGCTCTGGAGTTTCAGACCTAAACTCTAATCCTGAGTTCCTCTTACCTTTGACCCCGGACAAGTTTCTTAACTTGCTAAACCTTGGTTTTTCTCATCCATAAACTAAAGCTGTAAGAATTACTTGGCACACTGTATGTAAAGTGATGAGTCACAGGGTCTAGAATATAAGATACTATTTAATCCCTGTAATCATTATTGATATCTGTAATTTATAAAATATTTGCACATATCCTATCCGAGTTTAGGATTGAGGACTATTTTATGGCAGACAAAATTAAGCTTGCCTAAAGTTTTGTGATTGTAATGCAACTGGTACTAGAATTCCCATTGTCTTCAAAATTGGTTGCGTTTTCCCTCCATGCTACATACATACTCTTTTTCATCCTTGTTTGGTCAAGACTGATCAGGTGGACAGGACCCCCTAAGAAGAAGTCCCAAATTCTGAATGGGTTGTGTTCCAAATGGTTACAATGTGATGATTACTGGGAACTGTTTTTCATAGAAACAATGTTATAAAATGGCAGTTAGGTTTGTAAACAGATAAAAGCATCTGCAATGCATGATACCCATGAAGGTATTCTAGCTTTGCAATAAGTACAGTAATTAGTAATAGACAAAAATAGTTAATATTTAAGAAGTATGCTCAGCACTGCTAGGGGTGGCATTGAGGAGATTTAATTATGAGCCCTGTTCTTAAGTTTCATAACTTCAGTATAATTAGTTAAGGAGGATATAATATTTTGTTTGAGTGTTAGTTGAGGAAAAACTGTCCTGAGGAGCCTGGAGCATATGGCATAGGGGTCAACCACTGGCTTTGGAATGGGGCGTCCCAGGCCTTAATCCCGGCTCTGCCGTAACCTCTCACTGTGTGCTGCTGGGCAGGTGGTTGCTTCATTTCTAATCTCACAGGGCCAGTTTCTTTAGCTGTAAAATGAAGAAGTTTGATCTTCAAGGTACTTCTCAGCACTGATAATCTTGGAAGGCACTGGATGAATAATCGGTATTCTAACAACCTCTATTGAGACAGGCCTCTACAGGGCATATCTCAGGCTGTATTGTACATTGGCCCCTCACTGTGGCTTCTCCTTTAGCTAAAAGTGTAATTCAGACTCATGATTTTTCTGTAACTAGAATGCCACAAATATTATTTTTCACTCAGTTGGGACAGCAGAAAAGAAGAAAAATAGTTTTACTGAGGTAAATGAGCGAGAACTGGAAGAAGGGGAGTGTGGTTTTTTTGGAATGGGGCCAGGTGGTGAGAGAGTAATTGGAAGGTAGGTTGGGTTATACAATTCCTGAACTAAACGCCAGATGGCATCCTTGGCCCAGGACTGTCTACTACTCTCTGGAAGGGGTAGGACAAAGTGAAAGGAAGCCCCATTAGGGTAAGGGGCAAGGGGGAAAGCAATAAACACATTGCTCTTTATAAAGATGGTCACAAGTGGGATATTTTTCATTCTGGCAATGTCTGCGTGCAGCACTAGGGTGCAATTCTATCTAACTTCAATGAAAAACATGAGCATAGCAGTACTTGGCTGAAAAGTGTTGTTCAGTGTTATTAAAGTGGAATCATTTTCCACATTTCCAAATATATCTGAATATTAGTGCAGTGGGAATTAGACCGTTTTTTGTGCTTAATGTCTGTGAATGGTTTCTCTGCTGCCATTCAGAAGAATCAGAATGATGGATGTAATACTTTTCCTCCCTTTTAATTGGTGTTGGACTTTATAGAAACAATATTGAAGTAAGAAGACAAGATGACATAGGAGGAAGAGCATCCTGCTGGAGTCATCAGGCCTTCTTGGGGCCAGCCCTGGCCCTGTTGGTAACTTTCTGTGTGGCCTCAGTGAGTCATTTAACCTTCCTGTACTCCATTTTATTAAACCGTGGAAAGAAGAGATTGGACTGGAAATGATCATTTTCCAAACTGTGCTTAGTGGAGCACAAGCATCCCACGGGATGTTATTAGGTTTTCTTTAAAAAAGGTCTTCATGGTGTAATAAATTAGCGGAACACTTCCCATTTTATTGCCTTCTTGGAGAGTCATAATGTGTCTAATAAAATTCTGGGAAATTCTGATGTAAATTGTCCCAGACTTTTGAACCTTAGAGCCCCTGTTTCTCAGAACATTTGTTAACATCTTAGTGACTCTTTTGAGTTTCATGGACTTCAGTTTGGAAAGTGCTAAATGAGATGATTTTTTAAATTTTCAGAAGCAAGTGTGTTGTGGAAACACAATTCTAGACTAAAAGTCAAAACACTTAGGGTTCAGCCTGGCTTGACTATCTTCGTTATCTGAAGAGTGGGATAGCACTAATAGGTGTACAGAGTTGATGTGGCAGCTAAGTGAGACTGGGTATGAAGATTATCAGTATCTCACACATGGTAGGTACTTAATATGAGATCTTTCTTTTCCCATTTGACTTTAAGACATAAGACCAAAGTTCTTATTGTTACATTCTGTCAAAGGTGAAAACAATGGAATGCAGATAAAATTGAATATTTGGAATCTATTCCAATTTATTAATTCATAGGTCTCAGAGTTTTTTGGTTTGTACTCCCGGCAGCCTTGAATTAATTGTGAAATCATAATGCATTTGTACATGTTTACATGAGATGAAAGATTGCATGTCAGTATTCCCCTTTGATAGCCTGTGTATTTTTGCTTGTATTTTTCATTGATATCTTGAAAATTTACTATTTTGAACTTTTCTCAAAGGATGGGGAGATGCTATGCTTTTCATAATTCGGATTTTTGTTACTGTGGGGAAGGCAGCAGTTCACTCACTAAATCAGTGCCATGGATGATTGCATTTATTAGTGTGGAGATGAGTCATGTAGTTCTTTAAGAGTGAATTTGTTTTATCATTTATAGTAAGTGTATGCTTATGTTGAAATTACAATAGGTTTTCTTTTTTAGGTACATCATTTGAGTAATAGGTGAAATCTGCCATTGAATGTACCATATATTTGGACCTAATAAATTTTCCTGTGAATAATCTATAAAACATGTGTTTCATCTTAAATAGATGAGTTCCTGTAACCTTATTTTTTTAAACAATGTTGGCCCATATTATAGAAGTTGAATTGACACAATAGAACAAAATTGTTATTATGTGAATATAGAAAATTATATTATTTGGTTTTTGTCATTAAAGTTTCCAGTAAAAATCTCTATAAGTGGTTTCAATAATAATATGCTACAGTGTGTTGGTACTTGGCATACATAAGGCTGTTGTATGTATAAATAAAATCAGATACAGGTGTCTCATTTTGTTTAATTTTCTCACTTGCTAATACAAATAATAAACTTTTCATCGACTTGCTTTTATGAAAGAAAATATATAGGTAACTTAAAAATGATAGAATAAGATTTTATTTCAGTCCAGTTGAAGAGAGAGTTTTGACACTTTTACATTTATAAATGAAGTTTGTTGGAACATAGCCACACATGTGTTTTTACTACCTCTGGTTGCTTTGCGCCACAATAGCAGAGATGTATGTTGATTGGCCTGATAGAATTCATTAGGTTATGGAGAAAACTGTACTTGAAAAACAACAACAAAAATAAAAGTTAAAAAAAAAGAATTAATTAGGTTAGGCCTAGGGATGCAGCCTGGTTTTCGACAAGAGTGAATGCCTAGACCAGATGCCCGGGTGCTGTAATTGTCTGTCTTATCTTCCTTCTAATAAATACCCTATCAAAGCGATAGTAAGTAATAAAAAGCATACCCCTAAAACAACAAATAAGAAGGAACCATCAGATGAAAAACAGATGGAGGTTTGGTTATTGATGAAGCGGCGCAGCAGAAGTCCCAGCCGAAGCATCTGCGCTAAGGGGTTTGTAGTTCAGGAAGGAGCCAGGCTGATGTACGGGACATCAGACTCTGGATATGTTGATGTCACAGGAGAGAAGGCGAGAGGGATGTGGAATAGCAGGCAGATATTTACCATGTCGGCCCGAGGCCGAGGGAAAAGGCTAGTTCCTCCCACAGAAAGTGAGGGAAGTGTTTGGGGGGAAGTCAGACACCTGGACATGAGGACGTCATTGCCCAGCAGGTCCCTCTGCATTCTGGCACCTCGGAGATCCCCCAGAAACAGCCGCTTCCTGCCTGTCCACGCCCACAGGACACTGGCCCTGCAAAAGGCCTCTTCCCTGTATGTATACTCCCGTTCTTTCAACCAGGTTTTTAATCTCTTACTCTTATATATAAACCAAAGAGTCAAGGATCACCTTCAGCCAGGCCTTTGTCACTGATGCTCTTCCAGACTGCTCTCATCAAGGCCACATGTTACCTCCTTGCGACAAATGTAATGATCACTTTTAAGACTTTATGTGACCTCAACAGTACTTTTCACAGTTGATCAATTTCTCATCCTCATGTTTGCCTCTGGGACAAGACTTTCTTAGTTACTGTATTTTGATGGCTTCCTTCAGCAGTGTTTCCTGCTGCATCCTTCTGTGCTTTCACACTTTGACCTTTGAAATTGAAGGCTCAGTCCTTAGCACACTCCTCTCTCTATTCTCTCGGGCAGGGGTTGGCAGAGCTCTTCCCTGAAGAGTCAGACAGGAGGTGGACTGTGAGCGGCCCTACAGTCTCCATCGCAGCCAGTGAACCCTGCTATTATAGCGCAAAGCAACCAGAGGTGGTAAAAGCAGGGGTCTGGCTGTGGTTCGACAAAACTTTACTTACAGATATAATACAGGCCGTGGGCTGTGTTTGTCCCACAGTCACTGACTTTTGTCATTACTCTCGGTGGCCCCATTCAGTCTCATAGCTTTAAATGCCATCTATGATTCCCAGACATTAAGCCCCAGTCTCTTCTTGAACACAAAATTTACGCTTCCAGCTTTCCACTTGGTATTCCCAGTTAAATATTTACAAAGCATTTCAAGGTTAACATGTACAATCCAGGAATCCTGACCCCCCCCGACCCCTGTCAAACTGTTCTCACTTCTACAACTGAAAACCTAGGAGACCTTTTTACTGCCTCTTACTTTGACCCCACATCCAGTTCATTAGTCTCTTCCTTTAGCTCTGCTTTTAATGTATCCAGCAGACAGTCACGTCCCTCCACTTCTGCCCTGCCACTTTATCCATATCGTCATCATCCTTCACTTGGCCGGTGGCCTCCTGCTTCCTCCCTTCCTCCCTGTAGTCTGCTTTCTACACAGAAGTCACCTTGATCCTTTTAACATGTAAGTCAGGTCATGTCCAGACTCAGCTCAAAACCCCAGTGCCTTTCCATTTCACTCATTTCACTTGTAGTATACAAGGTCCTGTGACCTAATATTGGGCTTCCTCTCTGCATTCGTCCCTCACTGCTGTTCCTTTTGATCGTGTCTTCCAGTCGTCCTGGCTGGCCTCCTCGCTGGTTCTCAGACGTGCTGTGCCTCAGCACCTCTGTGCTTGGTATGTGCCTGCAGCGGCCCTCCCTAGATGTCCGCTTGACCCGCTTCCCACTTCATGCAGCTCTCTGCTGAGTGTTACCCACCAGAGAGATCTTCCGAGGCCTTTCAATATGAAATAGTATCCCCTTCCATTATTCACTCTTTTCTTGCCCTGATTAGTTTTCCTTTATGATGTTTATTGTACCTTGTGTGGTAAAAACAGATTCATTTCATTGCTTCTGTGTATCCTTCCCCCATGAACATAAAAGCAAGAGGGTTTGTGTTCTCCTTAAGAGCAAGGGGTTTGAATAGTTTGTACTTAAGACAGTGTTTGGTGTAGTATTTATGTTCTGTGGATATTTACTGCATGAACAAGTTTATGGAGACCTTATAAATCAAATGGGAAAAAAGAAAGTAAAAAGAAGATAACTTGAATTTGAAAAAGTCAAGTAGGTGTTCTCTAAGATTTTAGAAGCTATTGCATCCATTGAAAAGTAAGAGGAGTCTATGCAGAGAAGGCAGTCAAAGAACAGGAACACTTGGAAATTAAAGTATGGCTGTTAAGACAGAGAACTTCGTAGAAGTTGTAGTGGGTTGAATGGTGTTCTGTTGTTTGAAGCCACAAAGTTTATAGTAATTTGTCATGGAAACCTAAGAAAATTAATACAGAAAAGTTAGAATACAAAGTAAAGAAGCCTACCAGAAAGTTCGAACAAAGTGTCAGGGAAGAAAAAGAGGTAGACAGAAGAAGCACAGACACTCAATCTAGGAAGCCCAATATTTGGCTGATAAGAATTCCAGAAGGAAGGAACAAAAAAAAAATGCAGAAGAAATGATCAAAGAAACAATGAAAGAGATCTAAGAATTTAAGAACCCAAGTATTCTAAGTCCCAGACACATAATTGGGAAATCTCAGAAACCTGAGACTATAGGAGGGTCCTGAAAGTCCTGGGTAGAGGGCAGGGAGGGAGGGAGAACAGGACCCTTGAAAGGAGTGAACTCTAAGCTGATATCTGACTTAGCAGCAGCACTAAATGCTTGATGACGGGGTAATGCCTTCAAGGTTCTGAGACAAAATAATGTTCCACCTAGAATTCTCTACCCAGACAACCATTGACTGAGGGTGAAGATTGAATGAAGACTTTGGACATTTACCTGACATGCAACCTTTCTTACAGAACACAAGTTAGGGACATGCTTCTGTAAAACAAGTTAGCAAATCAAAGAAGATGAATGCATAGGATCCAGAAACAGTAGGTCTTAGCTGGAGACCAAAGAAGAAAAGTCTTAGGATGCCAAGCAAGCATTCAGCCCAGACTGCAGTGGGAGGGCAGGTTTCCAAAGGGAGCTATATGGCAAAGAGAGAATTCCACAGTATGGTGGCTGTGAGGCATTAAAACAATTTATAGATATGATTATGACTCACAATGGGAGAAAGATAATTAGAAGCACAAGTCAAAACAGAAGCTGAACAAGAAAGGACATTTAATTTTAACATTCTACTCGGCTAAAAATCAGCACATCGACGGTGCTTTCAAACTTTCCTGAGCAGAAGAGTTATTTGGGGTGCTAAAAAATAGAATCATTCAGATTTTTCTCCCTAAGTTTCTGATTCACTAGTATGAATGAAATCAGGGTCCAGAGATCTGTTCCACAAACACTTCAGATTTTTCTTATCCTTAGAAAAATTTTGGAAATACAGTTGACCCTTGAACAACACTGGGGTCAGGGGGGCCAACCCTCTGCATAATCAAAAATCCATGTGTAACTATCAACTCCCCCAAAACTCTACTGATAGCCTTACAAATAACATAAGCCATACACTAACACATGTATGTATGTTATATGTATTAAATGCTGTATCCTTATAATTAAATAAGCTGGAGAAAACAAAATGCCACTAAGAAAATCGTAAGGAAAATACATTTACAGTTATTATTGAAAAAAAAACCTGTATATAAGTGGACCTGCTCAGTTCAAAGCCATGTTTTTCAAGAGTTAACTTTGTACTAACAGGAAAAGCATAGAACCTTCAATGTTAGGTTATAGAACGTTTTGTCAGCCTTGAAATGAAAGTATAAAAGTGCAGGAGTCAAAAATTAGGAATGAGAAGAATGAGGAAAGGGGTAAAAAACTGATCAGTAGAGTCAAATATTGTATGTGTTTGGTAGAACAGAGAACATAGAGCTATAAAGTATCCAGACGAGTCAATAGAGAATTTAGGAGGAATAGTTGGGATCAAGTGAACTAAACTTACCTCCCAGAATTGGAATCAGTAGATAATTTCTAAATACATTAGTTAGAGAGATGAAGATGAGCACCAGACCTAAATAAATTAAAGAGGTGAAGTGGGGTGCTCCGGTAGAACGGTACTGGAGAGAGGTGGGTACTTTCCTTTTTTTAACCACATACATGCATTCTTTTGTTTAAACAACAAAATAGATATTCGAAAACTAAATTGGCCACAGCATGGTTTCAACTCTAAAGACACAACTCGTCAAGAGCTTTAGATAATGAAGTTCTAACCTGAGATTTGTCACTGATTTACTGGGAGTCTCTAAAGCAGGCTGTGTCTGATGTGAGCTGCAGTTCTGTTACCGTCACAGAGGGATGTGTGTTGCTGCGCAGTCCGTTTCTGTCTCCATGGCTCACGTGTGTAATATGGATTATCCTTTCATTCGATAGAGGATCAGGATGGATAGTGCATATCTTTAAATCCACCTTTAGAGAATCTTAATACTTTAAATGGAGCATAATAGCATACTAATAGCACTGACCCCAGAAAATGTTTACTGGAAGACTCTCATTCTTCTTTTGTGCATTAGGTCAGTGATTAGCTCTCTAATTGTGCCAAGAGGATTCTTTTCTTTTTTTAAAAATCTTCATCTGAGGACTTGCTTATTGATTTTAAAGTGAGGGGGAGGGAGGGAGAGACAGAGAAAGAGAAACATCGATGTGAGAGAGAAGCATCCATTGGTTGCCTCTCCTAAGTGTCTGTACTGGGGACCACTCTCATACATGCCCAGACTGGGAATGAACCCATAACCTTGGCATGTGCCCTAACCGGGAATCGAACCTGCATCTAGCTATGTGCCCTGACTGGGAATTGAACTGGTGACCTTTTGGTTTATAGGATGGTGCTCCAACCAACTGAGCCACACCAGCCAAGGGAAGGACTCCTTTTTCTTTAAGTTTGCTGGATGATGTGCTCCCTCTGATGGAGTCCATGCCCTGTCTTAGCTATGAGTACAGCTCTGTTTCAGCACTTTTCTATCCCAGCGCCTAGGACATTTCCTTTCACTTGACTAAATTGTACATTACTTATTTGAAGAACATAGAAAAAAATTAAGTTTCCAAGAAACTGATTGACTCTAATGAGCTCAGGAACTAAAACTCAGGCTCTTGGCCTCTGTATTCATTGCTCCTGAGATCTAAGGCCACATTTTAATTTTATTTATCCAGAAATATTTTTTATTATTACATTTTTATTTATACGATTTGGTGCCCCTAAATATATAGTTACCTGAGTGAGACCATTCACTCATTTATACTCTTTTTACCTTCCAAAATGGCAGTTAGAAAACAATTTAAACATCTATTGTCATTACCTTAATGTTTAAATGGAATATTATTTAGATCACAATTTAAAGAGCAGTTCTCACAGACCTTTAACTTTTACTGATCACAGTTTAGTCTAGTCCTGTTTTCCTCAGCCTTGAGTAAGGTGCACTCAACTTGCACCCTAAAAGTTTGTTGGGGCTTGTCCCCGGTTAACAGGGACATTGGAGCTTTAGGGAAATATAACATCAAATTCATGTACTAGCGGTATCATTTACTCTCTAGTACAAGGGCAGCTCAGTGATTTTGTCAGGTTTCCTATACTGCCTTACTTTTAATAGTGAATTTATCTGGTTTGTGCAGCTTCCTGAATTCTTAGAGCCGAGATTCTTGTTCATTTCCATCACAGTGTATGTCCCAAATATAACAACTGAAGTAATCTGCTAAAGCAATTATTTTCAACCTTTTTCATCTCAGGGCACCTGTAAACTCATTATTAAAATTCTGCAGTGCACCAAAAAATATATTATTTTGCCGATCTGACCCCCCATAAGTATAACTTTGATGCACTCACACCTGACAGCAATTGTTGTGTTGGCTATTGTCATGTCTTAATTTGACAGTCTTAATTTAAAGGAAAGGAGGTCAATGCCCCTGACTAAATTGTCAGCTGTTGCATGTTTTAAAAATTATTGCAGCACACTGGGCTCTGCTAAAGGATTGTATTTTTTACTCAGAATTCTACCTTATCTTTGAGACTTAGAGCAGAGAAAAGAATTACAGATAAATGATTGTCCTTTGGAACAAGAGCTTCTGCCATTTATATTTTCTTGGCTCCCCTTTATTTTTTTGCTCCATATTTATTTTAAAATTACATACAGTAAAGGTTATTAATGTCTATGAACAGCTCTGAGTTTTGATAGAAATATGTTCATTTAAACACCATCACAGTCAACATACAGAAAAGTCCATCACTCCAAACAATTTCCTTGCGGTCCCTCTAAAACAGGGGTGTCAAACTTTTCACCTGGACCCACATCAGCCTGGCAGTTGCCTTCAAAGGGCTGAATGTAAATTTAGGACTGTATCAATGTAACTACTCCTTAGCAGTCAAGCGAGAGCTGGGTAGAAACAAGGTGTCAGGCTGGATAAAATAAGGTGGAGGGTCGGCCCTCGGGCCTTGTGTTTGCCACCTGTAGTTTAAAGAGTCAGTTCCACCCTGTGGCCTTAACATCTCACAGCCACTGATATGCTCTTTATCCCTACAGGTTTGCATTTTCTAGGATGTCATCTACATGTAATTGAGTCTAGCTTCTGACACTTGGTGAAATGCATTTCAGATTCATCCATTTTGTTGCATGTATCAGTATTTCATTCCTTTTTATTGAGGACATATATTATTGAGTAGAACACCATTGTATGGGTATAACTGAGTTTGTTTATTTATTTGCCAGTTGGGTATTTGGGTCATTTTCAGTTTTTGGTGATTTTAAATAAAGCTGCTGTAAAGACTCAGAGATTTTGGGGTAAAAACAGTTTTCATTTCTCTTGGTTAAGTTCTTAATAGTAGGATTTCTGGGTCATATGCTTAACTTTATAAGGAATTGCCAAACTGTTTTCCAAAGTGGCTGTACCATTTTCAGTTCCCACCATTTTCTTTTAATGGAAAGTATGTAAAAATGACCCACTTAAGTATCTTGCTTATTTGTAGAAAAGTAAATGGTCATGCCACAAACTGATAATTTTTGTTTCTTGTGTTCTTGTGTTGCTCATAGGTGACTTTAAAATCAGGCAAGAAGAATTGGAAATATGATGATGTTTGAAAAATAGGTTTTTGTTGTTGTTGTTTTTTTTTGTTTTTTAGATGCAGCCTTTTAACTGATGAAGAGCTTTATAGCAAGAGTTTCACAAAGTTTGACACCTGTGCTCTTCCCATCATTTCTCTGCTTTGTGCTTACGTCCTCCTTTGGGGGTTACCTTGTTGCTAGGGTGTAAAAAGAAGCATCATACTAACAGTTTGGAGGGGAAGATAAAATAGTAACAGTGAAGTTGTGATTATGTGAAACACAGAGTTTATTTTTGTATTATTATTTATTCTTGCATTTTTCCATACAAATGACTGTAAACCTACTTTTGCCCACCCTGTATTTATTGAATGCCTACAAATTGCTGGCTACTTTTCTGGATGGTGGGGATCCGCAGAGAGCTAACTAAACAACAAAACCTCCTGCTTTTAGGAACTTAGTCAAGTGGTAAACGCTAAGGCAAATGATACAGCAGAGAGGAGGAAATAAAATTTTGGTGGAGCAAAGGCCATTAAGTTATTATATGCTTTGATTTTATTGGACTGAAGCCAGGGCTTGTTTGTTTTTTTAAACAACTTTATTTTTGAATAATTTTAGGTTTGGCAAAGTTGCAAAGATAGTACAGAACTCCAGCATATCTCTTACAACTTCCCCCTAATGTAGCATCAATCATTACCACTGTGCATTTGTTAAAACTAAGAATACCGGTGCATACTATTAACTGACGTCTAGGTTTATTTGATGTCACTAGTTTTTGTACTAATGACATTTTTCTGCTCCAGGGTCCAATTCCGGATTCCACATTGCATATACTCATTATATTTCTTTAGTCTTCTCCAGTCTGATAATTTGTCAGTGTTTCCTTTCTTTTTATGACCTTGAGATTTATAAAATAGTGCTGGTTAGGTATGTTGTCGAATTTCCCTCAGTTTGCATTTGTCTGATGAATTTCTTATGATAACTGGTGTTGCGGGTTTTTGGGAAGATTACAACAGAGGTGAAGTACACTTCTCACCCCAGCATATCAAGAGGCACATGCTGTCAACAAGACTGATCACTGGTGATGTTAACCTTGGTCACTTGGTCATGATCACTGTTTGTCAGGTTTCTCCACTGTAACGTTTTTTCCTTTTCCATATTCCATTCCAGGGTTGTCAAACTCACTGGGGGCCACATCAGCCTTGTGGTTGCCTTCAAAAGAGCTGAGTGTAATTTGAGGACTGTATAAATATAACAACTCCTTAACAGTTAAGTGAGAGCTCAGCACTGCCGCCAGGTAGAACCAAGGTGCCAGGCCGGATAAAACAAGGTGGAGGGCCTTGTGTTTGTCACCTGTGCTGTATTCTTTGGAAGCCAGTCATTGAGACCAGTCACACTGTGGCCAGGGGGGAGGAGCAGGGCTAGCTTTACTTTTTGGAGAGGGGGGCATCTGCATATATTGTTTGGAGTTTTTCTATAAGGAACATTTGTCTCTACTGATTTATTTAGGTAAATGTATTTGCATTAGTGTGGATTTATGTATATTTCTTTTCTGCATTGGTTTCTAGTCCAATGCTCCATTATTTTATTTTTTTGCTCAGATTGTTCAACTTTGGCCTTGGGGAGCTCTTTCAGGTGGGCTTCCATTTATTTTTGGCATGCCTCCAGCCTTTTGTATTTTGAGCACTTGGTTGATTTCTGGTAGAACAGGATGCTTCAGGCTTATCTTGTGTGCTCTTTGCCCCAGCCTCAGAACCAGCCCCCTTTTCAGGAAGCCCTAGTTCTTTTTTATTGGAGAATAATACTTAGAAACCAAGAGTTGGTTACTGAGTGTACTCATTGATATTGGGAAGTCAGTCAGTCCTTGTTCTATTATTTAAAAATATTTTTTAAAGTCTAAATTTGAAAATTATGCCACAGAGGTAGCCGGAAATTATAAAGTGAAAAATTTCTATGGCTATATTAAGTCCAGCTTTTTGAAACAAATACATTTCAATAAAAATGCCTGTTGTGTTATTGTATTTTATTTAAATAATATATACTTCTAAAAGTATTTAACATGTACATTTCAGTATGTAATGAAGATGGTTTCTGGTATTAAAGCTTTTTTTCCCCTTAAACTTAATATTAGCATCATTATCACTTTGAATGGATATGAATTATTTGGTTTTTATTTGTGTAGGACCTTTAGACCTTCATTCATATGGATTGTAGGCGGAAATTGGGAGTTTTGTTGTTCAGTTTCTCAGAGGGATGTTGACATCAATTTTAATCCAATTCGCTTAGTAAAGACTTTTCAAGATGAGATGTTTCATATTTGGGGGTTCAGTCTATTTCAGACATTTTCTGCTTTGGATGTTTAAGCCACAGGCATAAGCAATGATTTCAGCAACCTAAATATGGTTTATTTGGTATGTATTTTTTTGTGTGATTATATTGGAACATATTTTAAATGATGAATTAAACTTTATATTGGGAGTTAAAGTTAATTTTGAAAATACTTTTAAAACCTTATAAAGTTCAAAGTGGATAAAGATATTTTTGCTCTAAAGAATGGGATAGTTCATTGCTTTAATTGTTTGTTTTCTTTTCCTTTCCAGAGAATGAAGCTGGTCACTATATTTCCCCCTTTCATGATATTCCTCTGAAGGTGGACTCTACACAGGTATTGTTTTAACTTGTTTTGGGGAGGAAAATGCACACTTCTAGTATCACCATAAAATGCTTTTTGGTAGCATTTTAAAAGGAAAGAATGTGGTCACAAGTCAAGAAAGATAATGATTCTTCAGATATAATCCTAGCAGTGGAATTGCTGGGTCAAAAGGCAGATCCATTTTTAGTTTTCTGAGGAAACTCCATACTGTTTTCCATAGTGGTTGTACCAGTCTGCAATCCCACCAACAGTGCACTAGGGTCCCTTTTTCTCCACAACCTCTCCAACACTTGTTGTTTGTTGGTTTGTTTATGATGGCCATTTGGACTGGTGTGAAGTGGTATCTCATTGTGGTTTTAATTTGCATCGCTCTGATAGCTAGTGATATTGAGCATCTTTCCATGTGTTTCTGGATCCTCTGTATGTCCTCCTTGGAGAAGTGTCTGTTCAAGTCCTTTGCCCATTTTTTAATTGGGTTGCTTGTCTTCTTAGAGTGCAGTCGTGTAAGTTCTTTATATATTTTGGAGATTAAACCCTTGTATGAGGTATCATTGGCAAATATGTTTTCCCATACAGTTGGTTCTCTTTTTATTTTAATACTGTTTCCTTTAGCTGTACAGAAGCTTTTTATTTTGATGAGATCCCATTTGTTTATTCTTTCTTTTATGTCCCTTGCTCTGTGGAATATATCAATAAAAGTGTTGCCGTGTGAAATATCTGAGATATTCCTGCCTATGCTCTCCTCTAGGACTTTAGTAGTGTCATGACTTATATTTAAATCTTTTATCCACCTCGAATTTATTTTTGTGTATAGTGTAAATTGGTGCTCGAGTTTCTTTTTTTTTGCACGTAGCTGTCCAGTTCTCCCAACACCATTTGTTGAAGAGGCTATTGTTACCCTATTTTATGTTGCTGCCCCCTTTGTCAAATATTAATTGACCATAGAGACTTGGGTTTATTTCTGGGCTCTTTGTTCTGTTCACCAATCCAAAAGAACCTATGCACCCCAATGTTCATAGCAGCACAATTTACAATAGCCAAGTTGTGGAAGCAGCTTAGGTGCTCATCAGTAAATGAATGGATCAGAAAACTATGGTACATTTACACAATGGAATTCTATGCAGCAGAAAGAAAGAAGGAGCTCTTCCCCTTTGCGGCAGCATGGGTGGAGCTGGAAAGCATTATGCTAAGCGAAATAAACCAAGCAGCGACAGACAAATACCATATGATCTCACCTTTAACAGGAACCTAATCAACAAAACAAAGAAATAAGCAAAATATAACCAAAGACACTGAAATAGAGAACAGGCTGATAGTGTTCAGAGGGGAGAAGGGAGGGAATTTCAGGGGAATTTTAGGGGAGAATAGGAAGGGTTTACAGGAACAAGTATAAAGGACACATGGACAAAAACTAGGGACAGGTGGAAATGGGAGAGGGGGAGGGCTGGGATGGGAATAAAACATAGATAATTGTACTTGAACAATAATTAAAATAATATTTAAAAAAGGAAGGATGAGTTACTATAACAGGATTGTAAACCTCCTTCACGAACTAGAATTTGTATGAGAATAGGATTCTGTCTGGAAGACTTGGGGAAAATGAGTGTTAGTGGACCATAAAACTGAGAACCTGGTTGGAAATAAAGATTTAAGGTTAAGAATTTAGAGCTCTGGCTGGTGTAGCTCAGTGGATTGACACTTTGGGCTGCGAACCAAAGTGTCGCAGGTTCGATTCCCAGTCAGGGTACATGCCTGGGTTGCAGGCCATGACCCCCAGCAACTGCACATTGATGTCTCTCTCTCTCTCTCTCTCTCTCTTTCTCCCTCCCTTCCCTCTCTAAAAATAAATAAAATCTTAAAAAAAGAATTTAAGAGGTTAACAACGGGCTTATTTTTAATAATAATAATAATAAGATAGTTAACATTTGTGGATTTTTTTCCTGTTGCTAGCTGCCATGTGAACATATGATATTTTATTTAATCCTCATGTGTTACTATCATTACCTGCAAGGACATCGAAGCTGAAGGCATTTTAGAGACTTGTCTAAGATCAAACAGCCAGTAACTCCCAGAGCCAGATTTTAAACTGGCATGTCTGATCACAGAGCTCATGGTTTTTAACCACTGTACGAAGCAGATGCTGGAAAGTAAAGTTGGAAAAGTGGTAGTCTTTGAGTAGTTGTCTGAGAACCTAAAATTGCTTTGCAGATAAGAGCGAGGGAAGCATGTAAGTCAGGTAGGAGTGGGAGATCTGCTGCTGAAAGTGGACGGGAGAAGAGCTCTGAATCCTGGGAGCATCTGTCTGGCTGGCAAGGTGGCATGACTGGCAGTGGATGTTAGTTATCCTCACTAAGTTGGAAATTCTTTCCTTAAAATTCAAGTAGATAATTGGTTTATTTCATTACCAAATTTACTAAGGAGCATAGCTCTTAAGTTAATAAATAGGACCACATTCCAGGTTGAGATCCTATGGGGCTGGGTTTTCTACATCAGTGTACGGCAGAGGCTGATGAAGAAGTGAGAAGCTCTTTCAACTGCAAGAGTGGCTTAACCTTGGTGTTAGCTTGGAGGCCGAATATAAGGTATCATGCTAAGGTTGTGGAATGCTGAAGTGCGATTTGTGCTGTGTCTTAGCCCTTTAGAGGACTGGACTGTCAGTGATGGCAATAAGGAGAATAATGGCAAAGATTTATTGAGTGCTCATAGTGCTTAGCAAAGCACTGTGATCAGTGCTTGCCTTGCATTATCTCAATAAGGCAAGGGCTACTATTACCCTTATATTGTTAATGAGGTTAAGTGCCTTGCCTGTGGTCACAAATCTAGTCTGATGCTGAGGTGGGATTTGAACTTAGGACCCCTAACTCCATAGCTTGTACTCCTAACTGCTCTTGTGTAATCCATGCAGCTCATGACTTCTAAGAAGTGTTCAGCTACAGAATAAAGGGTCATATAATCCGGAGAAAGGAACCAAAGAGAGGGCAGAAAGAATTTCATTACTGTGTGGGTCTTTGTAGTGTATGAGTGTATATGTGTCTGTGTGTCTACCCACATGTCCTTGTGTCCAAGTGTTGTGTTTTGTTTAGGGCACTGAACTCTCCAACCTAAATATTTCATGTTTATCAGCGCCTCCCCTTGCTTTTGGACAAAAATGCATACCTTCACTTATTCATTAATTTAATAATTCAGTAATCTTTGCATACCTACTATGTACAGTATTCTTGGCACTAGGATTGCAGTGGCGAATAAGGTAGATGTAGTTACCACTCGGCTGGGGGAGACAGAGAACCAGAAAACGAACAAGTCAATCAGGTGATGTTAAGTGTTGTACAGCTGGAACAGGATAATGAAGGAAGAAGTGATTGGTGGGGTCCTGCTTCACACAGGGTGTCCCATGACATCTGTGCACCTACTAACAAAAATAATAAAAATAGTAATATTATTGGGAAACATGATAGGTAGGGGTGAAGGTGTGGAACAAAGAATGGGCTAGAAATTAGCAGGCATAATATTCTGCCTAAGGAGGATGAGTTTGGGGGAATATGAAATTTAGGGTTGGGGAAATTGAGGACAGGGTAAAGCAGAATGTAGCAGGACATGCTGGCAGACATGAGGAGATTGGTACATACAGTGGTTGTGTCAGTAGGCTTTCCTGGCTCTCGGCGGTAATGATTAGTTAGAACGGGTGCATCTTGTACTTTGGGCTGTGGTATTTTGGGAATGGTAATAATGTTTCACAGCAAACTTGTAATAATCATTTTTCTGCTTGTTTTGTTTTCTTCATTAGTCATTTTGGTGTGTAAAAGTTACATATAATGTGTGTGCACTTCTGAATGGCATGGTTTTTCTTCCCAACCCAGCACATACTCTCTGTTTTAATTTAAAAGTACATGATGGAGACAAGTAATCACACCTTAGTGGAATCCACAGGCAGGAGGTGCAGCCGAGTACCTTCATGGCTTGTTAGTCATGCTCCCTGGGGTTTCATTTCAATAATGAAATGACTGTTTTAAGCGCAATCACTGGAAACTGCCAGTCTTTTTTTAAAGAGTGAACAGAGCCTTTGCTTATTTTATAAAAACTAGGAAAATATACTGGCAAGAGACAGCTTTCCTGGGAATTTATTTTATGAATCACTTTGATGCCCATGCACTTGCGGGTACACATACTGGGAGGAAACAGACGGGGCCTTTGCTACATTCTCTGTTGCGTCAGGTTTCTGACAGCCCCTCCAGTGGGTGTTCATGCAACAGGCTTGTTCTCATGGCTTTCCAATGCAGCTGTATTTTCATGAAATATTAGAATCATGAATGCCATCTTTTCTTCTATAGGAAAATGGCATTCCCACAAAGAGAGCACAAAATGATGAATCTGAGGTATATCGAAAAGTTTTTGTTTTTGCGAATCACTTATATTGTCTACTAAAGACCTTGATGATAGTTTGCATTTGTGAAGTGCTGCCAAATTTTCCCCTGCGAGACTTTTCTGTGCAGTCTGATGTTCTTCCAGTATCACTTTAAGGTGCTAGTGATGATGTTACCATTTCACTGTTTTTTTCTTGTGGTAAAATAGGTGTAATAAATTTGACCATTTTATTCATTGCCCACTTTTTTAAGTGTACAGTTCATTGACATTAAGTACTTTCACATGTTGTGCAACCATCACCACCATCTGTCTCCAGAACTTTATCTTCCTAAACTGAAACTCACACAGGAAACAGCACATCTCCATCCCCACCTCTACCTATCTGCTGGTTTCTACTTTTTGTTGCTAGTTTGACTGTTCTAGGTGCCATTTCATTTTATTGGGTTGGCCAAAAAGTAAAATAACAGACACATTTTTCATTTTCACCAATAACTTTATTGGATATTTTGAATATGTCAGCTATCTCCTGCTATTGGCTTCTAGCGGGTAGAGGCCAGGGGTGCTGCTAAACATCTTCCAATACATAAGACAGCCCCACAGCAATGAATTATGTGCCCAAGGTATCTATAGTAACAAGAAAATTCGCAAATCACTTTTGACATACTCAATCAGTCACAGCACCTTCTCCAAACACTGAACAAATGGTTTTTTTTTGCATTTCAGTTGCATTTTACCTTTTTTCTTGAAAAAATAAAGCATAAAACACCAAAAATGTTGATTTTCTTCCATCTTCAATATTAAAATGGCTGCACAAAATTTAGTAATTTTGATAAGTTTTTTTAATGTATACTGATATGACAGCTGTCACAATACAATCTAACAAAATTGTTTTGAATGAAGTTGAAGACAACTAAGCACTACTAGAGCCAGCATACAAAAAAACCTAAATGAACTTTTTGGCCTATCCAATTTAAGTGAAAAACCAGAGTGGATCAGGAAATGAACCCAGATTTTAGTAGCAAGTTATTTATCATGCTAGATAGTCTAAAGTAAAGGTACTTATGAAAATTGGTCAGTTTGTCATCTTTTCATTGCATAGGAAAAGATGTTTTGAAGGCTGTTTTAGAATTTAGGAGCAAGTCTTGGAGATTTAAAAAAAATATACCAACTACATGCTAAAATACATATGTTCTGAATAGATCTTTTAAACATGTGACTGTCAAACCTTTAATGTTTCTTCACTTAGGACCAGAATATTTGATTGACATTTGTCATTCCACCTCTTGCTGTTGGTCACTGCCTTTTTATCTTGCCGATTCCAGGCAGCTTCTCTGCCGCCTTCCTCAGCCTTCTTTCCCCATCCCAACCTTACTTCCATTCATTCTCTTCTCCAGCTGAAACTTACAACCTCAGCCTTTCCATCCACTTCCAAGCATAGATGTGGGAGCTGTTTAATTCCTTCCATCTTTGCCTGCTGTCCATTTTACATAATATTTTCCTAAACTGGAAAATGGTCCTTAAACCATCTATGGTGGAACTGCTGAGGGAAACCGTAGAAATTTTAGATTCTTGGTGCCATTCCATATCTACTAAATTAAAATCTCTGCTTGGTGGGTGCTGGTTACACTAGAGTCTATATGTTTACACTGGAGTCCCTGGGCATGTGCATGCACAGAAGTATGAGAACCACTGCCCTAGATGTTGGGTGAGTAGTCACTCAAGGGCTTAGGATTTTACAGGTTCTTAGAGACTTTGTGTGTTAACCTGGAAACAGTTGTTTCTGTGGGAAAAATGTATTATTCTGAGTTTACACAGCTAACTTAAAATTTAATTTTTAGAACATAGTTTATGTGTCAGAGACGGTGTGACTTGAGTTTTTGATTTTTTAAGGTTCTCTTCCATTTCTCCCACCTCTGCCCCAGGCAACCACTATTCTACTCTCTGTCTGTATGAGTTTGGTTCTTTAAAAAAAAGTTTCCACATACAAATGATACCATGCAGTTGCCGTGCAGTATTTGCCTTTCTCTGTCTGACTTATTTGAGTGAGCATGGTGCCCTAAAGGTCCATCGATGTTGTTGCAAATGGCAGGATTTTTTTTTTCTTCTCATTGAGTAATATTCATTGTGTATCATACCGCACCTTCTTTATCCATTCATTCGTTGGCGGACATTTAGGTTGTTTCCATATCTTGGCTATGGTGATTAATGCTGCAGTGAACATGTAGGTGCATATATCTTTCCAAGTGGTGTTTTTATTTTCTTTGAATAAATACCCAGAAGTGGAATTACTTAATCATAATTCTGTTTTTAATTTATTGAGGAACCTCCATACTGATTTCCATAGTAGCTGCACCAGTTTACATTCTTCCCATCAACAGTGCACAAGGGGGTTCCCTTTTCTCCACTTCACTGTGGTTTTGATTTGCATTTCCTTGATGATTAGTGATGGTGAGCACCTTTTCATGTGCCCTGTTAGGTCTGTGTGTGTCTGCTTCAGAAACTGTCTATTCTATCCATTTGTTAATCAGGATTCTTTGCTTTTTTTGTCTGTTGTATCAATTTTCTGTGTCTTTTGGATATTAACCCCTTATCAGATTTATGATTTGCAAATACCTTCTCACATTCTACAGACCGTGTTTTCATTTTGTTTATTGTTTCTTTGCAGAAGTTTTTTTAGTTTGGTGTAGTCTCATTGTTTATTTTTGCTTTTGTTGCCTTTGTTTTTAGTGTCAGATACAAAGTTTATTTGATATTTTAAGTTAGTAGAAGGAAAAAAGTGTGACTTCCTCTCATTTTTCTCCCAAATTTACTGACTGCTTTTTCATATCTTATTAGTTTTCATTTCTGATTTCTACAATAAAAATAGAAGGGAAAATGGAAAGATAGTAAAGAACTGAAGGAGAAAGAAAATGTCCCTGGCTCATACCCAACTTTCTGAATTGAAACGTGTCTGCCACCTTATATCTTTGTGATTGATAAAATTCAGCAGACCATTATTGCTTTATAATTAACACTAATGTTAGGATAACCGGAGTAACATGGGCTTTACAAAATTACAGGTCATACACATTTTAGCTGAAGCAAGAAATGAAGGCTTGGTAATATGCTCTTAGTGATCAGGATCAAAATGGGGAGGACGAGTGTGGCTTGCAGGCTAAAAATTAAAACCTCATCTATTGTTCTTTTGGCCTAATTCAAGTCTCTGTGAGTGGTTTTGGTAGGTGTCACTGTGTAAAATAATTGTTGCTAGCTTGGTCTTCCTGTCACCTCTGACTATGCATCTGCATGCATTTGTTCTCTTAGAGCCTGGCTTTCAGGGATGAATACATTATGGGGACACCTGCCATTTTTTTTTAACTGCTACTTCAGACATATTTAAACAGGTGCTGGGGCACCTCATAAAAGAGCATAGGAAATGACACATCACAGCAGGACTGTGCATAAGGTTGCTAGGATAGGTAAGAGATGGGCTCCTCAGGAGCAGTTGAGAACTCGTTTTGGCTTTGTTCTTTAGCTCATTAAAGAGCTAAATGTGAGTCATAGGTCAACATTAGTCTTATCTAGAAAAACTTAAAAACCATCAGTACTTTTGTGGCTCAATTAATACCTATATTTAATTGTGAAATGGCATTCTTTGAGTTAGTCTACAGTTATGTTTCACTAAGAAAGCCCCAGATTATTGTTTACCAGTGCTTTAAACCAGGGGGTCTCAACTCTGGCCGCGTATGAAAGTTTCCTGGAGAGCTTTTAAAAATAAACAGTGCCCTGGCTCTCCCTCTGCCCTCCTATCAAAAAACCAATTGAATTAAAATATGTGAAAGGTGGGGCTCTAGGAATCCTTTCTTTCTTTGTAATTGGTCAAAGCTCCCCAGGTAATTTTCATGTGTGGCATAATTAGGAATAGGTATATTTAATTACAGCTTCTCAAATGATCTTGAAGGATTAGATTTTGGGGGGAGGGGATTAATTCTAATCTCTTGTGAACTGATAACTTTAAAAAATACAGTCAAAGTGAATTATTAGGAAAGCGTAATTTACGTTCCAAATTGATGTTATTAGGTTCAGCAGAAATAAAATTTACTCCGTAAAATTGCTGTAACTGTTTCTAAATGAACCGACACCTGGCAGATTAGTCCTGCTCCATGACCACACTTGGGTAGTGCTGTTTTAAACCGTTGCTTTGCCATGATAAGCTGTTAGTTACTGATATCAAAATGATATACTAGTCAGCTTTAACCTTAAGACTTTCTCTTTGTAAGTCCAAAACCATAGGAAAATATACACTATAGGAAATTATTTTTACTCACCATTGACCCAGAATCTACTTTGTTTTAAGCACTTTGCAAAGTTCAGAAATGATAAAAAGAAGCAATGGTCCTTTTGTAACTTTAGGGAACCAGAGATAACAAGGTAGAAAGCTGCATCTAACTCTTTGTAAGCTTTATATCTAACTACCTATACCAATATCCTTAATTTTACATTTTGAACATAACTTAGATTTCAATATTGTTTTATAATTTTTATAATATTTTACTTTATAACTTACTGTATATTTTTATTTAAATTATATGATTGATCTTTGTAACAACCTTGTGTGGTAAGTAGATCAGAGATTATTACACATACTTTACAAATTGGAAAATGAGATATGCAGCTTACATGGTGGACCTCATCTCTCCTGTTTTGTTCCAAATACAAAATTGGAACAAGTTTTCTGATTGTACTCTTATTTCTGTCACTATACTGCAAGGTATTTAAAAAAATTTAGCAACTTTCATTGTGCAGTAGTGGTCGCGTGACACCATGGCTTAAATTCTGCTGTGCTTTTTATAGACACCTTCTCTAATTGTTTGGAAGAAATTTTAGTCATAGGCAGATATTTTGTGCAGACTCTTAACATTTTTTTGTGTGTGGGAAGAAACTAAAGCATTCTTCAGGAGATAAGTAAAAAAATAAAGAATAGGTAAAAAAAATAAATTTTCTTTCTTTTTTTTTTACTGCAGAATTTGTTTAATATGGTTGTCGAAGTACCTCGGTGGACAAATGCTAAAATGGAGGTATGGATATATTTAATTAATATCAAATGGAAATGATAATCATGATGTAGAAACTTTGTTTCAAGTTGTGTGCCATAATATTTTGAATTTGGGATAGTTGACAAACTTATTTATAATGAGAGAAATTGAAAACGTTCATGTACACTAATTTTGAATTTAATTTCCAAAAGCAAAATATTATTTAAAGCTGAAATTATACTTTAAAGAGAATGTTTTCCATTTTTGCCTCTCTAGTTTGTTATACATATATTTAATTTTTCTTGACTCCTCTGTCTTTGAAAGTGACAGATATTTTCAAAGTTTACTTAAATAGATTCTGAGATATACAAAGGGGGAACACCAAAAAACCCCACAATTATCTTCTGGAGGGCAGGCCCCTTGTAGTACAGACTTTCAGTACTAGGTGAGTGTTCTAGGAACCTGTCAGTATCAGTGTACCAGCTGGCATTGTTGTAAGAGGCTGTGTTCAGCTTCAGGTAATTCTTTTTGAAGACTTTCATTGTGTTTGCCCATTTCATGACAGGGGATTTACCAGCTCACCTGTCTACACTACACTGGGTATTCAGCAGTTTTTGACCAAAAGGTTATGGCCTCCATGCCACACCCTCCCTATTCACCCAGTCTTGCTGGAGAGACTTGTTTTTGTTTCCCCTGACAAAAATTGTCCTCAAAGGGAGATGTTTTGCTGATGTCGAAGAGGTGAAACAAAAAATGGCAGAGGAAGCACTAAAAATCATCAAAATCGAGGAGTTCAAACACTGTTTTGAGCAGTGGGAAAAAAATGTCTCGGTAGGTATATTGCATCAAACGGAGAGTACTTTGAAGGGGACTGAAGTTTAAACATGTAAGAATAAACACAATTTTTTTATAAATAAATTTTGGGATTTATTGGGTCCCTCCTTATATTTTGTTCATAAACACCACTGAAACATTTACTTGGGGCCTATGGCAATTTCAGTATCTAAGGACTTAATTCTTTTTTAGATTTGGTTCTGCCAGGAGTGGAAGCAGCTTCTTGGCCAACTCTTGATTTATGAGCACTGAGAGCATCTGCTGTTCCCCTGGTTCGCTTTTTTGAAAAATCTTTTACCTGAGACATGAACCTATAAAGAACTTCTCTTTTGCTTTTCAGAATTTTACGGTTCCATCTTCAGTTAGGTGAGATCCCGTATAGTTCTGAGTGAAATTTAATTTATGGCACTTATTTGTTCAGTTATTTAAGCCTTGTTCTACAACTTTGGAATTGATGGCAAGTATAATTTCAAGTATTTAAATTAAAAACTATTATATACATGTATATTTTTCAGAATTTCTATTTGAAAATTGTTATTGATTTCACCAGGTCCTGGTAACATTTTTTGGGGGTAATATTTTCATAGGAAAAAGTTGATTCTGCTTCAATTGTGTTGTTTCATCATTCTGGCTACTCTCCACCTTAGCCTAATTTAAGCAGTGTTTATTCAAACATGGCATCAGTTATTTTTGTTCACTTCATACAATAGTTTTTTTTTCCTTTTTGCATGGCAATTTGGATATTTTTTTAAAAGATTTCATTTATTTATTTTTAGAGAGGGAAGGGAGGGAGATAGAGAGAGAGAAACATCAATGTGCGGTTGCTGGGGGTCATGGCCTGCAACCCAAGCATGTACCCTGACTGGTAATCGAACCTGTGACACTTTGGTTTGCAGCCCGTGCTCAATCCACTGAGCTACGCCAGCCAGGGCTTGCAATTTGAATATTTTTGATAAAAAGGTAACTTGGATATGAAATCACTTGATGAAAATCTTTGCATTAATTTTCTTGTAAGATTGATGGTAAAAAGTCTGACATTAGTAACAAAGCAAGTTGAATCATCTTTATTCTCTTGCCATTTCAATTATTTTATTTGTGTTAGAAATAATGAATACACAAATAATAAAAGTACCTAAACATATAATCTGATATTTCCTTCCCAGATGGTTATTCTTACACAGTACTCTGAATTAGAAATAAGAACTGCCTTAATTTATTTTAAAGTTTCTTTGATCAGTAAGGTGGAATATGACTTTTTAGTCTGATAATAGCAGATCTTAAAAATACTACTTAAAGACAGGATTAATCATTTCTCATCCTCCTACTCCTTCTTCTCCACGACCTGCTTAGATTGCCACGCAGGAGCCATTGAATCCCATTAAACAAGACATAAAGGATGGCAAGCTGCGCTACGTGGCGAATATCTTTCCCCACAAGGGTTATATATGGAATTATGGTGCCCTCCCTCAGGTAACGTTTTTGTTGTAATGGTAAAACTTTTCTGTCTCCTGAAAAAAACTGCCTTGTAAATCCTGTGAACTACTTGAATTTAAATTGGTACTGAAGACTTCAATTTGAGAGATTTGTACATTTAAATTTTTCTAATGTGGAATTTTATTGTATCAATAAATTTTTTTAAAACTGTATTTATATCTGTACTCTGGTTCTTGGAGTTAGGCATATAGAACACTCACATTTGGCACTTTGAACACATTTCTTTTTCCTGCCTTGGCTATTAACGTTCAGTGAGAAGTGGTTTTTCTTCTTTCTCTGCAGTCATTTCTTTGAATGTGACAAGTAATGCTTTTATATATTCATATAAAGTAGCATGAATTTCATTTTTTAAATTCTAACAGATTAATTTTTTAATTATTAACTTTTTTCAGAACTCATCATTAATTGAGTTAGGTGACAATTGTTCACTGTTATAAATTTGTAATTTTCAGTGGGAACCAGTGAAAGCAAGGACTGAAGAATGATGAAGCAGCATTCCTATTAGAAAATGACACTATTTACTTTTCCTTCTTTCTTGTTTTCTTCTTCTATTTCTCACTTCTGGGAAGTGGTAACTATTTCCAGATTATTTAGTAAGTAAAATTCAGAATATGCAGAATTGAATGGCTAAGTTTTGGGAACATGGAGAAGCATTTTCCTTTATAGTTATAAAAGCCATTAGACCATCCGTCTATCTGGATATTTAATTGTTGTATTTTAATTTTATTTATTTAATTAATTAAATTATTGGGGAGGCATTGGTGAGTAGGGTGATATAGATTTCATTCTAAGTGTGCATTTCTGTGGTACGCGATCTGTATGTTGCACTGTGTGCCCACCACCCAAAGTCAAATCATCTTCGGCTTGAAGTTCCAGGATACTTTGGGGGAAATGTCTGAGGAAAGGGGCCTTGCTTTTTCCATCTCAGAGACACAGCTGCCCACGTAGAATAAACATTCACAGGAAAAGAAAATTGTTTTCTAAAGAGTCAGACTGCCTTTGATGCAGTTAGACCACCCACATGGATACGTTCTTTGTTAAATAAGCACTTTTAAAGTGACTTGCTAAGAATGAGAGTGTCTGTTTAATCTATGAAGGCAGGTTTTCTGCACCCCAGGTGCCTAAGTAGACATTCTGTTTGACCTGGTGAAAGGGTAAAATAAAATTGTTTAAGGGAAACCGTCTACATTTTAAGTGACTAAGAATATAGGTTTTGGAGTCAAATCACCACTTACTAGTAAAGTAACCTTGGGCAAGTTACTTTGCCTTTCTTTGCCTCACTTTCTTCATCTGTACAATAGAGATGATAAAGTACCTACTGCATATGGTTGTACTGAGGTTCAATGAGTTACTGCAGCTTTATCTTAGAATAGTGCCTACTGGGTGGTAACCACATTATTATTGCTACTGATACTCTTATTATTATATGATCTTTTTTCTAAAGGGACTTATAGTCTCATAAGGGTGATTAACAGCTAAACCAGTGGTTACAGTACAGCATAATAGGTGATACTCATCTACTAATTCTAAGCTTTTGTAGTTTATTTACTTAAAGAACTGATGAATTTTTTACTTCTTTGGATGTGTTTGAAGTTTCAAGATGCTTTTATTTGCTCTTACATTAGTCTGTTAGGTACAGTAGTTCCTACTTAATTACAACAGAATCGAACTGTAGTAGTCTCTCACTGCACCCTGTATTCATTGTTGCCTACCAAAACTTCACACTTCACGCAGCGTCCAACATTCTAAAAACATAAATTTGCTAATGTTATGCTTGTATGAGAACTTTGTAATGGTTTCCTGTTGCTAAAAGGGTAGAATAAAACATTCTTAACATAGACCCCCAACCCTGCATAATCTGGCCTCTGGCCTCCTCCAGCCTCATTTCCCAACATTTGCCCTTCCTCACTTCCATTCTACCACTGTGGCTTCTTCAGTGATTCTCATTTCCCTTGTCATTTCCCCACCACGCCCTCACAGAGCTGTTCATTCATTCAGTATGTATATGTTAAGTGTCTGATGTTTGCCAGGCAATGTTCTAAGTAGTGGAGGTAAAGTAGTGAAAAAGAGACAAAAGGTCTTTAAGACTTTTATCCTGGGCCGAGACAGACAAAAAATAATTTAAAAAAATATACTACATCCAATGATGGAGTGTTGGAGAAAAATAAAGTAGGAAATGGGGCTAGGTTGTTTTGGGATTGTTGCAATTTAGGTAGAGAGAAGCCTCAGGGAGAAGGTTTTACTTGAATGAAGACCTAAAGGAAGTGAGGGAACAAATAGTTGGACGGGTAGGGGCATTCGGCAAGAAACAGGGAGTACAAAGGCCCCAGGATGGAAGTGGGCTGAGCTTGTTTGAAAAGCAGAAAGGAAGCCAGCATGGCTAGAATGGAAGTGAGGAAGAAGAAATAGACCTGTATTCCCTCTCTTTTTATACTGATGATTTTATTTTATTTTTTATTGGGGTAACATTGGTTAGTGACATAGAAGTTTCAGGTATACAACATTGTAATTCAGTATCTATCTGCACTATAGTGTGCTCACTGCCAAAAGTCTAAGTTCCCATTTGTGGACATACATTTGACCCCCTTTACTCATTTCACCCTCCCTTTATTGCACACCTACTGGATTGGCTATTATCAAAATGACAAGAAGTAACAAATGCGGGAAAGGATGTGGAGAAAGGGAACTGTCATACACTGTTGGTGGGAGTATAAATTGGTGCAGCCTCTATGGGAAACACTGTTGGAGGTTCCTCAAAAAAATTAAGACTACCCTATGATCCAGTCATTCCTCTTCTGGGTAATATCTCAAGAATATGAAAATGCTAAGTTGGAAAGATACATGCACCCCTCTGTTCATTGCAACATTATTTATGGTAGCCAAGATATGGAAGCAACCTAAGTGTTCATTGATGTATGAATGGATATTAAGAACTAGTATGCATATATATATATACACACACAATTGAATACTAGTTAGTCATAAAAGGATGAAATAGTGCCATTTGCAACAAAATCTTGAAGGTATGCCAAATGAAGGTATATCTCAGACCGAAATGGACAAAACCTGTGTGATGTCACTCATGTAGAACATAATGGAAGAAAGAAATAACCAAACAAAACAAAAACCCTCTGCCATTTTTAACCAGATATCTTACTATTTTAAACCCAAACTGATATTGTAGTGTGTGTGTGAATGTGTGTTTTCAGCAACTGAATACATTACAGATTGCATCAAAGTTATTTACCAAAAAAACTCAACCAACCTAAATTGATCAATGTTTATAAAAAGTAGAAATTAGGCTAGTTGTTTATGTGAAAGGATATTCACTTCATTGTCCATATTAAGACAGAGTGAGCCTATTAATATGAAAGTAAGACCCAGGTCCCATTTACGTTTTCCATCATATCTCCAACGTCTCCTCTCCCTCCCCCTCCCTCACTCTCACTGCCAACAGTGGCCATCCCAAGATTCATCTGATACTCCAGGCACGCTCTGGCCATGGGCCTCTGCATTCACTGTGTCCTCCAGCATGGAATGCTCTTTCCCCGGTATGCATGTGGCCTCTATACAGTTGCTCAGGAGTCACCTACTTCATTAAGTCTGCTCTGAACATCCTTTACAGTTTTAACCCTGTCTCCTATACTCCCATTCCACCTGCCATACTTTATTTTTCCCCTTTTTCATAACTCCTACCAACTTCTAATATGCTATGTAATTTAGTTATTTATATTTATTGTTCATTCTTCCAGTCAGAATGCAGACTTCACAAGGACAGGGATTCTGTCTGTTTTGTTCAGTGATGTGTTCCAGCTGCTTGGCTTAGTGCCTGGCACAGAGTAGGTAGTCATTAAATATTTGTGGAATGAATAAATTAATTAATGCATTGTGTGAATTGCATTTATTTTATAGATGTGTTTGGGTTTTGCTGTTCTCTTAGGATTTGTCTTGTAACAGCATGCATTTGTTCAGAGCAGTTACCAAGCCAACCATGCTTGCAAGAACATTTAAGCAGCAGAATACTGTTTAAGGAGCAGTCTCCCCACTTAGCTTGTGATTCATCACCGTGCCGTCATTATTTCAGACCTTCAGCTGTCTAGACTGTTTAACGTTAATAACTTCTCCCACACTAGCAGTCGTGCCTTCTTCAGAGTTTGAGTTTGGCCTGGGCGAAAATCATCTTTTTCTTCCCCCAATTCTTCTGAGTGAATATTTAGGTTAGGAAACATCTGGATAATGTTAAAGGACTAGAAACACTAAATTCAAGATTTCTTCAGTCTTAATGTAGTTGTTGTGTTTAATTATTTTGAATTTTATTATAAATTTGGTTCCTTGACCCTACGTGTCATTTAGTACCACTTAGTATAGTAGCTATATGTGTAACCTGTGGGGACCACTGACTAAAGCTCTCTAGCTCTGTTTGTTCACCTGTGTCATTATACCACCCACCCGCCAAGGTTATTGTGAATATTAAATGAGATGATCAAAGCCAAGTGTTTAGCTCCATAGCGAGTTCTCAGTCATAGTATCTCAACGATGATGACACTGTCACTTCTGATATTAGCTGCTAACAGTGAGACCACTGGTAGGGGCTTTTGCTCCAAATTTAAGCTGGTAAAGTACAGGCAGTGTCTGAAGAGGTCTTACTTCCTTTGACTGGGTAACAGGAATCCTGATTAATCAGCAAGTAGTTTTCAAGAAGCACCAATGTGTACTGCTCTGTACAGGTCAGTGATGTTTTAAAGAGCCCTAAGGACCAGAGCACAGTGATTACAAACATATGTGTTCATATTTATAGATTGCAAGGTAATGTTCTCAAACACCTGCATGAGAACGAGTGAGATTTGTTTTAGGCTTGATCAATAATCTGCGAGCTGATTTATTTATTTTTATAGCTTTTTAGCTATCACTTGTATGATTTTTAACATTCATATTCCTGTTGATGGGTTGCTTTTCCTTTTTTTTTAATGTGTTTCTTGGGTCCATTCTACACTTTTCCCATGTACATAATATATATAGATATATACTCCTTGGCCTGTACCTGTGAGTCAAATTGCTAAATTATGAGTTACATACCTATTTTACTTTATTAGGTATTCCCAAATTGTTTACATAAGAAGTTGTAATAATATATACTCCTACCTGCTTTAGGAAGGAGGAACTTCTCTGATATTTTGGGGTTCTACTTCTAGGTTTTCTGATTCCAATTATCCTCAATCCCACCTAGGTTTCCCCAGCACATTAAGATTAATTTTTCAGCATTTGTGGCAAATGTTGTACAATTTATTCACATAGCATTCATCCGGGTATTGCCTATGTCCTATTTATTTCTGTTCTAAACTCATTGCCCAGAGTAGGCACTCCGTGAATATTTATTGCATGAATGGATGCCTGGTGACAGGTAGCAGAGAATAAGAAGCAATAAGCGGAACAGTAGGGGAGAAGACAACTCCAAAGGAAATATACTTAAGAGTTTCCAAGAGGAAAAAAAGGTGTTTAAAAAAAGAGACCATGAAATAGAGTGAGGTTGTATCTGAAAATATTGCCCTTCAACTGTTACCAAAATTTGGGCATCATGACCTAATGGTTAATAGCACGAGTTCTGATACCCTTGCTACCATTCAGAAACTGTGAACCTGGTCAAGTTTAAACTGTGTTTCAGTTTACTTACCTGTAAAATGGGCTTAATAATGGTACATTTCTCATGGGATGGATGTGTATATGTGAGTATGTGAGAATGTGTGTGTGTATATATCACTTAGAAGGTGTTTCTCACCTATAACCAGTATGTAAAGTAAACAATTAGTTTTATTCTTCTTATATTTTATTAGTAATATTAGTACTTGGAGTAGTGAAATGTTAGATTTGGTTTACTGATTTTTTTTTCCAGTGTGAGTGGGTCAGTTCTTTGCTGAATATGCTTTAATTAGGACTAGAAGAAAAATATAGGGTGGGGCAAAAACATTTACAGTTGTTCATATGGAAAAAATACAATAATTAATCAATACTAACACAAGATTAGACTGTTTTGCATACTCACAACTATAAACCTACTTTGTCCACACCCTTTGTTGGACTTTATCTAGGGTTTAGTTTTAAATAAAGTTCATTTTTATTATTTATATAAAATTAGAGGAACCAAGCTTAGATATTCTGAAATTCTAGATAATCTTGAGGTGACACAGTCTCTGTACATCTTATAACATGAATCTGAGGAAAATAATTTTAGGGAATTTCTACAGTTCCATTTAGATTCAGGTAATTTTGAAGCTTTTGGGGAAGGGTAGCACCTGGAGCATATTTAAACTGGACAACAAATTTCTTTTATATGACCTATTCATTTATGAAAGTGCCTGTGTGTACTTGCATTTTGTAGCCAACAAGATATAATCTTTTCGGTAAACTAAAGACTTGACATCTTCATGGTTCTGTCAAAGTCTTGAGATTTGATGGAAAAGGTAGAGGCTTTTTTAAATGGAATGAAATGGGACAAAAATAGATTTTTATTTTCTTTGGTAATCACTATCTTGTTCTCTAGTTTATGGAGGGAAAACTATGTTCCTTTTGGTAGAAGTCACTTAAAAAATAGGAAGTTTGTTTTCAAACACGGAAAGCCAGGCCCAGTGCTGTTCCCTGTGAGGAAGCAGTGAGCCAAGGAAGCGGCAGTTGAGGCGATCCCTGGAAACAGGGCGTACACGGTGGGAGCATCCAAACCGAGAGGCCAAACGTAAACATGAATTTAGACTCTGACTAAACTTGGAAGAAGAGTATGTTTGGAACTGCCGCCCACTCTCAGATGTGGTTATACAAACAAATGAGACAGAAGGGAGGAAATACTATAAATATCCTTTAATTATTATTATGCTTAAGGATGTATTGGTGTGTTGGCCTAGAGCCTATATAATATCTTAGAATTTTTGTTTGGATTACGGCTATCTATAAAACTTCATGTACAAAGATTAAAGTACATTATAGTGAGCATTAACCCATATTTCTGCTCCCCTCCCCCTTTTTAGACTTGGGAAGATCCCCATCAGAAAGATAAGAGCACAGACTGCTGTGGAGATGACGATCCTATTGATGTTTGTGAAATAGGCTCAAAGGTTTGTTTTATGGACTGTGTTACTCTAACGTGTTCTAGTTTATTCATGCCATAAAATTTCAGTTCTCTTTGGAAGGTACCAGTTCTTCAACTCTTCAAAGTTCTAACCTGTAGATCCCTCTGGTATCGGTCCCTTTTTGTATCTTTACTTCCTTCTCTTAAAGTAGGGGTTGGTAAACTATAGCCCAATGGCAGGTGAAATCTGGCTCCCCACCTGTTTTTATAAATAACCCAGCTACACCCATTCATTTACGTATTGTCTGAGGATTTGTAGCAGAGACCATACAGCCTGCAAAGACTAAAGTATTTCCTGCCTGAGGTTTTACAGAAAAAATTTACTGAGTTCTCTCTTTAGTGTCTTACCCATTATCCAGACAGGAAATGCAAACGGGTGTCTTTTTTTTTTGTGCCTGCTTCCAGGTTGCCAAGTCCTACTGAGGGAAAGCAAAACCCACAGTTTTTATAGGTTGCTGCAACCCATAGAATTCTGGGGTTGGTCAATCTTTTTTTGTCCTGCATTTATTGCTAATATATGTTATTTTCTGTAGACATTCAACTCTTTGCACCTTTTTCTCACTCCTCAGCAGAACGTCTTGCCTTTCATTTTGTTGAGCTCAGAGAAACCAACAGATGAGAACTCCCTCACCTTTCCCCCTCACACTGCCCAGCCACCTGTGCTTGCAAACATCGCTCCTCCCTTTCCTTCTGTTACTGTGAGAGTTGTCTTTTTTGTCTGAGACTGGTGCTTCTACCTGTGCTATAATCCTGTCCCTTCCTGCTTCTGAGTGACAGTATTTTCTTATCTTTATTCTGTCCTATATTTATAACTGTTCTTTCTCCCGTATGTCTCCTCTCTCCTCTCTCCTCCTCCTTCACATGAAGGCTTATAAACAGTTTCCCACTTAATCTTTACCCTATCTCAAAATAGTTATCATCCTGCCATTATTTCAATAAAACTGTCTCACGAAGGTCTTTGGTAACTTTTTTTAGCCAAATCCAACAAGCCTGTTTCATAAGTTTTGTCTGTCAACATAACAAACGCCTAAACCTGTTAAGAATTTTTACGATTGTGAGTCAAACTGATGACAATTGCCAGGAAGCCAAATCTCAACCGATTAAGAAAATGTTCCAGAGAATGACAGTTTTGTACCTACTTTATACATTAGAATCAAAGGAGGAGACGGATGGGGGCTTACATGAAATCTTTTGGTGGTAGATCAGGGAGGCAGGAGAAAGCAAAGCAGGGATATCTCTGAAGGTGGATAAAAAGTAAAATGGAGAGACACACTTCTTTGACATTAGTGGGCATAAGATAGTTAACAGTTAACAACATGCAAGCTCCTTTTCTTCCACCTGTTCCTTAAGGATTGGTTTGCTTGAGGACTGTCCCTTGTCTGACTCCTTCCCCTCATTTAGTCACTCTCTGGGTAATCCAATCCCAAGCACTCCTAGTTTTGCTATTGAATTAATATCTCCAGCTCAGACCTGTATACTCATCTGCCTACTTCAGTGGTTGGATTTTTCTACACATCTCAAACTCTGTGTGTTCAAAACTGAGTTCATTCTTTTCCTCTCCAATACCAGTAACTCCTCTCAGTATTTTCAGTCCCAGAAACTGAGAGGTTACCCCTGATCATTCTGTGCTTTTCCTCATCCCATTAGTCATGAAATATTGATTCTATATTCTTTTAAAAAATATTTTATATATTTATTTTTAGAGAGAGAGGAAGGGAGAGAGAAGGAGAGGGAGAGAAACATCAATGTGTGGTTGCCTCTCATGTGGCCCTCACTAGGGACTAGGCCCACAACCAGGGCATGTGCCCTGACTGGGAATCGAACCTGTGACTCTTTGGTTCACAGCCCACGCTCAGTCCATTGAGCTACACCAGCCAGGGTGATTCTATATTCTTAATAGCCTTTAAATCTATTTATTTTTTCCTCAGTGCAGCTAGCTTTGTCTAGCCCTTTATTTTTACTTCACTTGAATTATTCCTGCCGCTGATCAGTTTGCTTGCTGAGTCTTACTTTCCCTGCCATCATTTATTCCAGACTCTTTTCTTGCTTCACTCATTTAAAAAGTGCCAGGTCCCTGCTTCTGTTTCTGGCTTCCTCTCTTAGCATTCCTTGTTTGCACACCTCCCTCCAGCTGCACTAATCTTTCACTTCCTATAATGCATCTGCTCAAGTCCAGGCCTTTGCACCAGCAAGTCCCACTATGTAGAAGAATGGGACCTTCCTCCTTCATATTGTTACTTCCCCCTTTTTTTCTTTCTCTTCACCTCCCCCTGCTCATCCTTCAGACCTCAGCTAAAATACTACTTCCTCTTGGAGTCTTTCTTTATGCCCCACTCCCAACTAAAATACTTGCTCTTTGTTATGTGCATTCTTGTTACTAACTGGTGTGCTGTTTGTTCCATTGTCCCCTCTGTGAGATGTAAGTTAGCTCTGTGAGGGTAGGACTCACCACTGCAGTATGTAGCTCAGTGCCCGATACATGGCATGTGCTTAATTGAAGAAATAACACATCAGATTATTACTTGAGTCATATTCTTCTAGTTAAGATTAAAGCAATTTTAGGCTGCTAAATTGTTTAGGAAACAGTTTACTTGGATTCTTTGTCACTTTATTTATCATAACTATTTGCTCTCTTCTTTTTTTTTCTTTTCTTCATTTTCCTTTCTTATTCCTCCTCTTTTTCCTCCTCTTCATCATCCTCTTAGATTTTCTTTTTTTGCTTCTTCTCCTATTCTACTTTTTTTTCTCTGTCCTTCTACTCTTCTCCCCATCCCGTTTTCCCCTCCCCTTTTCCTTCTCCCTCTCTCTTATTCCTTTCATACAGGGGGGATCCCCATCCGGCTTACATTTCTGGAGTTACATACAGATAGGGACAAACAGGGGCTAAGTTTCTGTGTGTGTGAGGCTGTATTTCCTGTGTCTCTCCAGCAGAAATATATCACATCATTAGCATTCTTTCAGATGTAAACTATAGTTTAAGAATTTATCTTTCAGACATTTTCTCCCCAGAGGGGTAGTGTGTCTAAAGTGAATAGATGAGAAGGAAGGAAGGATATATATATTTTAATGAGTACATCCTGTGTTTCAGACTCTATGGTACATACTTTACTCACTTTTACATGTACTATTTCATAAATAAAAGTCACTAAAAAAATAACATTACATTGATGAAAAAGTTTCTGTTTTAGAAAACTTCTTATTCTGAAGACACAATCTCTAGGGCCATTCAGTTCATATCGAGTGCAGATTAACTTAAATTCTTACGCAGATGTTAAGTGTGATTGAAAAGATTAAATATAAGTATTTTATTTTCATTTAAAGTTTTTAAATTTTATGTAAAAATTTGTCAGTGAATATATAATTAATGAGATTGGCAACTAGAAGAAACTCATGTGAAAATGTATGTACCCCATAAATTGATTTGGCTTAGTAACACTTTGTTATTGACAGAACAAAGAATCACTCTAAGAAAAATTGATATAGAGATTTCTAAATAACCCTGTCAAAGTCACTAAATATGCAGAATAAAATTAAAGGTTTCAAATATTAATGATTTGTATTAAGGCATATGTAATTAATCTTGAAAGTATACTTTAATATTTTACATAGAAACTTGGTAAATAGTAGCTGTTTGGTACAGTATTACTAAAAAACATGTTTTCTCATCATTGTTATCTTTGTGGAAATGTAGTATTGATTATAAATGGTCAAGTGAATATACTTCTGGTTTAATGTTGATCATATAATGTAAGGTATAGGAGAAAATCCTGTGGACTAACACCTACCAAGAGAAGGGAAGACACTCTAGAATAATGAAATAATACATAACTTAAAAGAAAAAAATGAATATTTAGGTATTACACTTTTTAGTAAGTAAAATAGTGATTATTTTAGAATGTACTATTTTGTAGGTCTGGCTACTATATAAACCAAATAATCATTAATTTTTTTTCAGATTTCTTATTTGTACCTGGTTTTATTTTTATGTTTGACCCAAATTCTTTCTATTTTTAGTTGTTTTCCTTCAACAATATTTATTTTTCAAGAAAATTTTAGTTTCATTAATGAAAACAAAATCAAGCATCAACCTTCCCTCACAATCCTGCTATCCCAATTAAGTCATATTGTTTTTTATCTATGTTTTCCTCCTCCTTGGGTAAATATATAAGCATTTTTATTTTGTTGCACATTTTCCAGTTTATTATCTATTACAGAGTTGTAAAGGTTTCCCTGGACATAGCTTTTACATTTTAATTTCTTTAGGGATAACTGGATATGGTAGGCAGAGTTCTGAAATGGCCCCTCTAAGATGGCCATTCTTATCTCTGGAATCTGTGAATACATGAATCCCCCAGTATAGCACAGTTTACTTTAAAGCAGGAGGGTTATCCTGGGTGTCCTATGCAGGCCCAGTGTAGTTACATGAGCCCTAACAGTAAGGAGCGGTGGTAGAAAAGCAAGTAAGAGGTTACGATCATGAGGAACAGCAACGCAACATTGCGTTTGAAGGCGGAGGAAGGAGTGGTGGCAGAAAAGCAAGTAAGAGGTTATGATCATGAGGAACAGCAATGCAACATTGCGTTTGAAGGCGGAGGAAGGAGTGGTGGCATGAAAAGGAGTGCATTGGCTTTTGGTTGTAGAGAGTGGTCCCTGGTCCCTTCTTGACATCTAGCAAGTTAACGGGGACCTCAGTCCCACACCTGCAAAGAACTGAATTTAAGGGGATTCCTTTGAACTTTCAGATCAAAGCCCAGCCTGGCCAACAACCCCTTGATTTTGGCCTTGTCAGGCTGTAAGCAGAGAATCTAGGCATGTTGTGCCTGGACACCTGGCCCATGGAAACTGTGAGATAATAAATGTGTACTATTTTAAGACCAGGTTTGTAATTTATAGTTTGTTACACTGCAGTAGAAACCTTATACACAGGATAACAGGCCTTAAACAGTTTGCTTTCCATGGTTTTCTTGTATTGATTGGCCCAGTTGAAATTTTACCCCATTCTTCAAATGCTAATCAGCATAGAACTTTTGTTGTAGGCCACTTAGCAAGTGACAAGTGTGAGTTAAGTTCATACAGAACCCAGAGAGAAAAAATGCTAACATATCTCTGGAAGACCTCTCCTGTCCTCGTTCATGTGTGTCCTTTCCTTTGCTCTGTACTTCCAGGAAAAGATGCTATGATTTCCCTTTTACTATTGAGAAGCCAAGTCCTAAAATATTGAGTGAAGTAATTCGTCTAAGGCCACACAGGAGGTGGTGGAAGAAGAATTCAGCCCCACATATTTGTGACTTAAGAAATTCTATCTTTTGAAATCTTTTCCTAATAGCTAGAAAAAGTCAACAATGACCCTTTTCTGATTCTTCCTAAAACCTTTGTGGCATATCTGTGTTCTTCTTTCAGAATCTTAGCTCCTTTTTCAAACATGATGAGCTATATGATTCCCAAAGATTTAGTAATAGAACCTGTTATATACATCAGGTTTCTTAGAAGGGTAGGCTGAAAGTTTTATAATAGAGGTGGGAAAAGAAGTTTCACGTTACAGCTAGATCAGTTTATTCCTTTCGTTAGAGATCTGAAATAACATTCATAGCATTAATGAAATAACATTAAGTGAGCACTTAATTGCTATATAAATAAAAGGTTTTTGTTGGAACTGTGCTCCTTTTGTCCTTGGGCATGCAGAGTCCTTAAGTCATTTGTAAGGAACATGATGGTAGAAAGCGTCTTTAACACCACATTGTAAATAGGCCAAGGGGAAGGAGCAGAGACCTGGAAGTTGACAGTAGACTTAAAACCACAGATAATAGACATTTTTAACATTGTTAAGTTCCTTAAGGGAATATATAGCATTCATTTGGTGTCTACATTATACTTTTGCTAATAAATTTGTTGAATTGATTTAGAATGAATTGAATTATGGGGGGTTCATTAAGAATTTTACTATTTGTTCCTAAGCATCTTCTACTGAGTTTTTGGTTTCACTGAGAGTTCCCTTTCCAGTCTGTTAAGGCAATAAAACAAGGCCATGGTTTGTCTAATCCTTGTCTGTTGCTTATGAGATCAAAGAACATGTATCGTTCTGATGAAACTTGATAATCTCCAGACATACTTCCTGCTTGCTCTGGTAACCATAACAATCCGAAAGCTTCTCTTGTTCTTATGATGTCTGATATTTTCAAAGTAAATTTATTGTTGTGAATAATAATAAAACAAGTTTGAATGTGCTTTTTAAAACTATATACACATGATTTCTAGTAATTATGATAGACACCCTTGCCACCAGATTCTACCTCAGGCTCCTCAGCTTTGGCACCGTTGGCATTCTAGATGGATAATTAATTCTGTTATAGGGAACAGTCCTAAGTAGCATCGCTAGTCTCCCACTGGGTTCTAGTATGACAACCAAAAAAAATAACTCCAGACATTGCCAGATGTCCTCTAGAGGGCAAAGTTGCCTGTGGTTGAGAACCACCGAACTAGCTTATCACTACACTAAACAAAGTAGCCAGCCTTTCATTGGTGATTATGTGATGTGATAACTTGGAACGTTGCTGTTTTGTAAGGGATCTTCTGAGATGAGGTGTGTAGGTCTCCCAGTGAGATTGTAAACCTTTGAGAACAGGGATGCTTTCTTTTTATGTACATAGTGTATGATATGGTGCTGGCTACATAATAGAATCTAAACATGGAAGAGTCTGGTTAGTATATTTGTATATATTCCCCTAAAAATGAGATTTCAGTTTAGTTTATGCAATTTTACTGAACTGTTGTATAAACTAATTACAGCTTCATACAGATTTATATTAAAATTGTAGATTTATTTTACAAGTGTTCTAAAAGGATTTATTTTGACTTTATGGTTTAAGGTTTGGTATTTTTCTTTCAAATAATTTCAAGACACAAAGGTGACTTTTTCTGCATACTTTGCTTTCCAATCGTAAACCTACATTTAAAAAAATGTATTTATTTACTTTTAGAGAGAGGGAAGGGAAGGAGAAAGAAAGAGAGAGAAACATCGCATCCATGTGTGAGAGAAACATCAGTTGGCCGCCCCCCACAGGCTTCCCGACCAGGGCCCTGGCCTGCAGCACAGGCGTGTACCCTGACTGGGAATCGAACCATTGACCTTTTGCTTTGCGGGACATCACTCAACCAATGGAGCCACGCTGGTCATGGCTAAACCTGCATTTTGAATCATGAAGGAATTTATTCTGAAGCATGTGTTCAAATTCCATCTTCCAGTGAAATTCTATAGCTGACTAATTTTTTAAAAAATAAGAGGTTGTAGAAAGAATGCATGCATAGAAACTTGGCACAGACAGCTTGAAGGAACCTCTGAATTATTTTAGCTGATGACACATCTGCTTGAACATCATGTTATTTCTTGTTTTTTTGTCTTAAAAACTTTTAAAAACATTTTATGAAGACTATTTTGTCTGTGTCTTTAACACACTAATAATTCTTTAGTTGTCATTTATTAGCTTCTTAAGGCTGTATTCTAATATGTTAAAAATTGACTTTTTACTGTAACTGAAAAATATGTTTTGCAAAAATGGTAGTATGAAACAATATAAAAAGATTCTTAGGCCTCTTTTTAAACCCAAGCAGCGGAAGCCAGGGTTATATTATGTAGTGATATGCGTAGGTTTATTTTCTGTGTAGTGTGAGTTTCTAGGCCTAGTATGCTAAATTTCTAAAAAAGGATCAAGATACTTAATTTTAAAAGACATTTTATAAAAGCCTTTATGATTGTTTTTACATTTTAAATTATTAAACCTTTATTAAATTTCAGTATATAGTTCTTTTCATCTCTCGTGGATTTTTATGAGATATGAGTAAACTTCTTCAAAACTTTGCAAATGCTGAATTTCTTTTCTCTAAAGGTTCTTCCTCGTGGGGATGTTATTCGTGTGAAGATCCTTGGAATTTTGGCTCTTATTGATCAGGGGGAAACAGATTGGAAATTAATTGCTATCAATGTAAATGATCCTGAAGCCTCAAAGTTTCACGGTAAGTCTGTAACTGCCCAGAAACAGAAATAAATCAGTGTATCACTGGTATTCCTAGAATTTAAAAAGGGGTTATGTAAAACACGCTTTATATATTTGGAGTTACATTTATATGTTTTGTTTTTTATTTATTCTCTATGGAATTTAAAGGGCATTGCACTGTGACTGTGTCTGAGTTGTGTCATATTGCCAGGAGGAACAAGAGGGAAAAAAGGATGTAGACAGACAAATGATACTTCAACCTAAAAGTACATTCTGTGGATTCCCTTCCTTCCTCCTTCCCTCCCTTCTTTTCTTTCTTAAAACTCTCTTGTATTCATTTGAATAACAGAGAAAAACTAAGGAAGGAGTGCTTATCAAGGACATAAGCTGTTTCTACACCTAGTTTTTGTTCTGTCCTGTACAGATGAAGGGAAAGATGACTGCCCTCTGACAAAATTTGAAATGTCAGTTCCAGAAATTTCTTGGTGTGATGCAGAACTGACTTTCTTTGGGGTCAGACAGACTCCTGTTTAAGTTCCCGCTGTGCTGCTGTCTATCTGAGTGACTTGGACCAGTCATTTAACCTTGCTGAATTTCAATTTGCCCATCTGCAAATGGAGATAATTATACCTATTTGCAAGGTTTTTAACAGAGTAAGAGATGATTTACTTAAAGCATCTGGCTGTCATGTACAAGCATTGACTACGTGGCCACCATGAGCATTCTTTGATCACTTCGTTTACCCTTATTTTTCTAGCCTTCTTCCTTTCAGTTTCATCTTTATCCAAGATCATGGTTTCTTCTAGACTTCAGCTGTTATCACAACTAGAACTTATATCATTACTGAATTGACTGAAATCCTTTAATACTTTTGTGTTAATCTTTCTTAATTTATGTTCATTTGCACATGGGATAGCAGAGAGGGGTTTTATGTTATTCTTGCATGTACTTGAGAAAGGAAGGGGTCTGAGAGGGTGATTCCATACAACCTCAGGGTCAAATCTAAAACATGAAGTTCCAATTAAAATAGGAGACTTCAGTATGTAAACCATATACATCTTATCTGTATCATTATTTTACCCTAGGTTTAGTATCATATTTCTTATACATACATATATAAAAAGAATAGATAAATATCTAGTTAAAAATTATAATACATTAACTACTTGTCAGGTGAGCACTGATGATAAAATGCAACATTCCCCTAAAATGAATGATTTGTGGGTGGTGGCACACTGAAATCCTGAAAGTCTACTAAAGGATTCCCCCTTTGCCTGGGGCTCTGAGCGCCGGAATAAAACTAGTGTTTAGGTGGAATGAACTAGTTATTAGCTTAGTACAGTTGGAGATGTGATTTAACATTTTAAACTCCCCTAGCAGATGTCAAAGTACCGGTGCCTGTTCTAATACATATTATTCTTCTTATTATTCTTTTTTTACATTGAATCTATTGGGGTGATATTCATTAATAAGATTGTATAGGTTTCAACTGTACAATTCTATGCTACATCATCTCTAATTGCATTGTGTGTTCACCATCCAAAGTCAGGTCTTCTGTCACCATATATTTGACCTTTTTGCCCTTTGGGCTCAAGGGGTTTAAATAACTTGTCTAAGTTGTACATCTAGTAAATAGTAGAACCATGGATTGAACTCATTTCTGTTTGCTTATAAAGCCCATTGTCCATTTACAGTACTATACAGAGCAATTCATACGTAGTATTTGTAACTAGTGATACTGAAATCAGATCACAAAGCTAAGTACTTTACTCCCTAAGTGTCTGAAGGCTTAGAATGGAAAATTTTAGCTCTCTTTCACTTCACTTCTGTTTGTACCCAGATGGAGATGACTTTGTATTTAGTTATCTTCTAAATTTGTTTTGTGTATGCATATATGAAAAGCATGCAGAAATACTGAAACCCTGACATGGCAGAAATACTGAAGCTTATTTAGGTTGAGGTGAAAACTGGAATAGTAAAACAATGTTTTTGAAAGGAAAAGACTTTTTTTCATTCTACTAAAAGTCAACAAACATCATCATGAAAAATGCAATTCTTCATAAGTTTTTAAAATCCTAAAATTAAAAGACAAGTATTATTGTCATATTTTGCTCTAGAATGGTATGCTGACATTATGTTTAGTGTGTATTTCCAGAATGTGTAAGATATGGGATGAGTAAGATATTATTTCCTTTAAGGATATGCACATGTTATTTGCACTGCGTAATACCTTACGTACTCTTAGCATAAATATTATAAAGTAAATTATGTAGTTTTGAGTTGTAAATGTTTTCTTTTACTTCTCATTTTTTACCTTCAAATTAGTATCATACATTCCACATATCTTTATTGGATTTTCTTCTGTCATCTTATTTTAGTGACCCAAGGAAGATACAGATATAGGCACCAAGTGAAAGGCTGTGCAGGAAACTGCAGTGTAAATTTTATTTTTTAAATCATAAATCATGGAATACTAGGTGATCCTATGTAGCAGCTTTTATTTTGAATTTAAACATGTTTTGATTTGAATTTATCACATGTCAAATATCATATAGCTGTTGCCCTGTTTTAGACAATAGTGTTTCTGTTGACCTGCTGCTTAAGGAAGTATTAATGGACAGAAATTATTTCTAACCTTCCTTTTTTTTACCCTTAGCCTGCTGTGTTGTCTGTGTTTTCATTAGCAACTGCCAAAAAGGGGAACTGGAGAAGATGAGAACTGAGTGATGCTCAGTAATTACAGGGGTGGAAAGCTTCCTAAATTGTCAAGGAATTTTTAAAAGCTTATTTAAGAAAAAAGTTATAATTAGATTACAATATTTGATAGCTTCTTTGTGTCATGATAATTAATCTTCTAGAGGTACCTATCTTATAATTCAAGAGGAGGTAAAGTATTTTAGGCACATGGCTTATTTTACATGATGTTACAGGTTTGAAATGGAATCTTGGTGACAAGACCTCAGAACCTGTTTTGTGATTATGCCTCTTACAACAGCTTATGAATTTATTATAAAAGAAAAATGTGTATTGGAACCATATGATTAAATAAATATTAGCTAATGGATAGTAAAAGTTTGGTGTTATTCTCTACTATATCTTTTTGAAAATTAATCAACTATATTTAATAGTAAGTTAAGCAACTTTAAAAAATTGTCTTTTGTGTCCTGCCCACATTCGCATTCTAAAAATCACAAACATGGGATTTTGGATGGCATTTTTTAAAAATCATAAGCATAATCATAGTACTTGGATATAGAAACTCAGAAGTGTAAAAAATGTGTGTAAAACAAAAACTAAAGTTCCCTTCCCACCTCTCACCCTCAGACTTCTCAGAACTTCTCCTTGCGTTTTTAGTTCTCTTGAGTGGTCGCTTCTCTTCTGTAAGCCATGCGCTTGCACCTCTATTTCTTAATTCATGACTCAAGTTGCTATTTTGAAAGATTAGGAAATCAACTTTTTATACATTTCTCAATTTTGTTACCATATTTCTTCTGTTATCGTACTAATTTTAAGTCTTACACTTTGAGCCGTATTTGTTGCTTCATTAATTTTAAACGATAATGGGTGGCTGCCGGGGATGGAACAAGGCCATTTTCCTGTGCTTCTCTCCTTCTCTGCTCTTTGCCGCCCAGCTTCACTCGGCTACACCATTAGTTCTACAGTGTCAGACTGCGTAATGTTTTAAGTTCTGTTCTTTACCTGTAACTGTTTTTCTGTTTGACTCAATCTGAAACTTGGAAACTAATGAATAGCATTTATAGTACTTATGTGAATGTTATTCACGTAGTTTATCTACCGTTTATAGAAGGACCTGTGTTGACAGGCTGTTCTCTTGAGCCCTCTGCAGAGCTGCCATTGTGTTTCTTTTCACTGCCCCTCCCCCCAGCTGAGTAGTTCTACTGTTTCTGAGATTCTTCATGTCCTCTTTTTTTGTTTTTCATTTTTATTGTTACCTGGTATGTTTTCCAAAAATTTTTACAGGAAATGCATGGGAAATTGATTTTCTGAGTCGACCAGTACATATTAGAATGTCACGGGTATGTGTATTTGCTATGTTAATCCACACACATGCAAGGTATGATTCTGCTAAGAAGCTTTAAAGTTGTTTTATTTGTTATGAAATAACTTCTTTGATCCTAATGAACATATGTGTAAACTTTGGGAAACTGTAATATCCTATTACAATAGTTACAGTTTTTAACTGACATGACTGAATCAATATTAGCAATTGCATTAGAGAATGTGTTTTAGTTAGGAAGAAACTGGTTGCTAGCTGTATTTCTGTAATTTCTACATTATTACTTAAATCTTCAGGTTTTATCTTCTGAAATGAATAGCCAATGTGAAAATCTAAAAGAAGTCCAATTAACATCTAAAAACAAATTCTTTGTACTCCCTGATAGGAAATCATTCGCATTGCCTGGCTTGTTAACACTCAGAGAGCACTAAGACAGTTTAATGCACTGGGATTAGGTTCTAGGCTCTAATATTCTTAATGGTGCCGTAATGGCCCAAACCAGTTAGTGAGACTCCCAGGACACCTGAATTGTTACTAGAGAATGCTTAGGCCATTAGGAATAATAGCATAGTTATGAAATAGTTATTTCATAGTTATGAAATAACCAAGTTCAGAGCTTTTTGAGAAGATCAAAATGCTGGGGTTGTGTAATTTCTCTCTTGGTTAAATTAACCACCATCTATAATGTAGAGCTTCAGATATTCAGCAAATAGATGTTTCAACCTCTTCAGAATTGCTGGTGATGCCGACGTATCTCATGTTTGGGGAAGCAGTGTCAGGAGAGGTAATTTTGGCCTAGAAGCTTCTTCAACTTGCAGAGCAATGAAGATTCCTTTTGTTTTGTCACTAAATAAATGAAAACTATTATCTGTTCTATAACAACTATTGCTTTTGCAGTGGTTTTACACTTTAAAAAATTAAAAAAACAAAACCTGAAATCAGAAAGAGTTATACTAATGTAGATACATTCTGGAATGAATAAATTGCATTAATAATAAGGAAAATATTGTAGATGAGGTTGTTGGGACTTTTCAAAGGCCGACATTGCATTTATTCTAAAATTATCAGAGTTTATATGTATTTTATATACAGTAGCTCACCCTATGCCGGTTACTCCAGGACCCCCAATGGATGCCTGATATCACAGGTAGTAGTGAACTCTATGTATCCTGTTTTTTTTTCTGTACAAATATACCTACAATAAACTTTAATTTATAAATTAAACTCAGTAAGATTAACAACAATAAGAGTAGAACCATTATAACAATATACTGTAATAAAAATTCTGTGAATGTGGACACCTGTTTCAGAGGATGCTTGCTAAAGTCTTCATAAAGGCTCAATACTTTCCATCTTAACACATTGCCATCAGTTTGAACACATTTTCTGTTCCTGTTTTCCACCTCTGCCAAGGTGGAAAATGCCTTTTCCATCTCTACCAGGTAAGTACTTATCAAACATGGTGATTGTAACTTTTGCAGTTTGATGTGTAGTAGCAAAAGTGGCACAACTTGTATTTTCCTTCTTCATAATTTCATAGATGGAAGGTTTGTTGTTACCATAGATGTTTCAACAGTAGCATGCATTTTTTTCTTATTAAGTCAAGAGTTTTTACTCTTTCCCTCAAAGAAAGCACTTTACAGCTTCTCTTGGCATATCTGAATTGCCAGCATTACTACCTGTGTGCTTTGGAGCCATGATTAAGTGAAATAAGGGCAACTTGAACACAAGCACTGCAGTGCCACAGCAGTCAACCTGATAACTGAGTCGGCGACTCAGTGACTACCAGGCGGGGAACATGAACAGCGTGGATGTGCTGGACCCACGTATGGTTCCCATCCAGGTGGGGTAGCATGAGATGGCATGAGATTTTATCACACAACTCAGAATGGTGTGCAACTTAAAGCTTATGAATTGTTTATTTCTGAGATTTTCCATTGAACATTTTTGGAAAATGGTAGATTGTGGGTAACTGAAACCCCAGAAGGTGAAGCCATGTATAAGAGGGCCTACTGATACATTGTTTTTCAAGGCAGGAATATGCATGTGGAAACCATCTCTTTGGCTTAAATTTTCATTTGCTAAATTAACAATTGTTGTGTCCCTGCAATTATTATTTTTAAAAGATATGGAAATTAACAGGCATTTGATGATTCCCTTCCTAAGACACAATTTAATACTGCCATTTAAAGGAAAAATAAGGAATAGCATAGTAATCCTAAGGAAACATATATGTGTTAACTTTGAAACCAGAAAGAATGGAGCTAAGTTTGCTTTCCCATGCATTCGCTCTTTGGCCCAGAAAGGGGCCAATATGTCATCGTGTTCATTCTAAAAGCCTTAACGATTCTGGAAGAATTACCTCCGGCCAAGGAACTCTGCTGAATGCTGCTTTTGCAGTAGCTGTTTAATGTGTGCATAAGCTCAAGCAAGATTATATCACGCTACTCAGAACGGTGCACAATTTAAAACTTATGAATTGTTTATTTCCCTTTTTCTTTCAGATTGAGAAACTGAGGATCTGGTGGGGGACAGAGGCAGAATTGGTTAATAACTTGTGTAAAGTCATGCAGAGAGCCATTGGAATCCAGTTGGGGCAGTCGGATAGATTTGTGGCCTGGGACAGTGTTGCTTTCTGGGAATGCTGGCCATTTGCTCTTAAATAATTTAGGCATCGGTGGGATAATTTTGGTTTTAGGTCCGAGTAAAAAGAAGACTCTTTTGATCTCTATTCTTTTGATTTCATTAATGGTTGTACCTTAGTTGGTGTGGGTGTGTAGGGACAGGATGTGGGAGGAGGCAGTTGAGGAACAGGAACAAATTGAGAAAAATGTACTATAATTAAGAACAGAATTAAATTTCTGGGAATCTTTTCCCTCTGTTCTAAACCTTGACATCTTTCAGTGTTTTTTAGGTTTCAGTCCTATTTCTATGATGTGGTAAAGAGCAGGGGAAACCTAGATTCTAAAGTTCTCTCATGTGTTTATTAGTTATCTGACCTTGGAAAAGTCATATGACCTCTCAAAGCTTCAGTTTCTTCTCTGAAGTTGATTCTCTAATCAGTAAGTGTTCCCCAGGGTTTTTCCCATCTCTGAATTTTAGTTCTAGGAAATATTTTTAATCCATTATTTTTAGCCTGTCTTCTTCTGGAACAGAAGGACCTAAATTATTTTCAAAGTTAATGATGAAAGCAAAAGTTTAAATTAAAGGATCAAGAAATAGACTTCTTGGGGACATCGGCACACTTTTGAGTTCTTCAGCACAGCTGTTCAGGGATATGGCCGGAACTTGAGTGGGGTTCTCTCTGACCCAGAGCCTGAGCTTTAGCCACTTTGTTATGTGTTTCATGTTAAAATTAGATTAGAAGAATATTTGAGTTTCTATTCATAAAACATCTGGATAGTTTTCATTTTATTGGTCATGTCAAATTTCTCATGAAGTGGCAGTGAACATGTATGTATATTTTTGGAAAAAAAATTACTCTTATCTGAGAGGTTTTTCTGATACAGTACAAATAGGCCTTAATGTAGAATTACCTTATTTGTTTTTTGAAGTATGTTAATTTCCATTATTTTTCATGATGTTAATCCATATTTTCAGCACAGGTATTGATAAGAGTAGGATTTTGGGAAAGAAGAATGGAGAAGGAAAGGGCCAGTGAAATGGTGGATGCTGTTCATTAGCCTGTACGCTTAAACACAGATATGCTGAACAGGGTGGGAAACATGAAAATCTTTGAAAGATCCCGAGTAAGCACAAACTATTAAAATAAATCTCTGAGTTGGAACCTTGTTGTGATGGAGAAAATACAGTGTGTTCTGGAAAGGAACTGTTGTTTCTTGTGAATGTTTATAAAATGTCATTAAAAACACATGTGCTCGCCTCCCACTATTTTGTGTGGAGGCCAGTGTGCCCTGATCAGTTCCGTGAGAGCAGCGTCTGTGTGTTGGAACACGGGCGCTGTGCATCTGCGTCGCTTCCTTTGGTAAGACCCTTAGAATCGGTGACCGTTCAAATATTTATTTATTTACACTCTTTGGACAAAATTTCAAGCATGAAGCCATTTCCTAGTGTCTTGTCTTCTGTCTTTTAAATAATAATGGGAAAGAGATAAAACACTACATTTGTGTTACTGGTTTTTATCTAAACATAAAAACAAAAAGTCAGCTCATTATATGTTTTCCTCATTTCATGTTATGGGTTGGTGGAAATTATTCAGATAAAAATGAAATTTTAATTTTTTTCAGAACTTTTTCATGGAAGTACAGGTGGTTCTCAATTTGGGGGTGTGGAGATGAGAATGTATATAGTTTGATAAAACTCCAACTTGAGAATCATTCCATGAATCTACCTTTCTTTGTTGGTTGGATTTTTAATTTTAAATCAAGAATAGTTGAGAACAATTCTGATATACATTCAGTTATGAGATGTAATCACCTAATCAAATTTGATGATGTCTCCCCACATGCACCTGCTTGTCTCATATTTAAAGTTAACATATTGAGTTTATTCTGTTCCCTTTAATACCTTGAGAAAACACTTGATGGAGCCCCAATTCCCTAATTTACATAAAAGAAGTAAATAATATCTAGTTTACAGGACTTAAAGCTTCAATGACATATAGTTACTGAGCATTTAAAAACATTTTTATTTGCCAATCTGATGAAAAATGATATTTTGTTTTAATTTTGCATTTTTCTGTTTAATACTGGGATGGAGTATCTTTCTGGTATATCTATTGGCTATTTGTAATTTCCCTTCTGTGAATTGCCTAGATGTATCATTCCCATTTTCCTATTGAGTTGACATATTCTTTTGATATATGGTAATTACATGGGTATTAACCTAAATTGCAATATTTTCTCCTCATTTGCAGAAAAACTGTTGCCTTTTGGTTTATAGCTATTTTTATTTTTTTTAGATTTTATGTATTTATGTTTAGAGAGAGGTGAAGGGAGGGAGAGAAGCATCTGTGTGCAAAAGAAACATTGATTGGCTGCTCCTTGTGTGCCCCCAGCTGGGGACCTAGCCTGCAAACCAGCATGTGCTTTTGACTGGGAATTGAAATGGCCAGGGCCAGCTTTCGCTTTGCAGAACAGTGCCCAACCCTCTGAGCCATGCCAGTCAAGGCAAGATATTTTTATTTTTGATATCTTCCATTTTATCCATCATTTCTGTACATGACTTTAGCATTTTGATTATTTTAGCATTCATTATGCTACTTAATAGAACTATTAAAACATTCTTTCCTCATAGCCAAAGATTATTTAGTCTGTATAGTAGCATTTTGATTCTTATTTAAGGATTTTTTACACCCTGGTCAGAAAGATGTTTTTCTTTATTTCCTTTTTTACATATTTTATTTGTTTAATAATTGGGTCTTTAATCCATGTGGAATTTATTTTATTTTCTTCATATATACAATTTTTCCATTACCACTTAACAGGAAAATCTGTTCTCTTCCCATTGTTTTGAAATGTCTCCTTTATCGTGTGCTGCGCCCTGTCTTATGCAAGCAGTTGTGTCTGGGTTCTGTTTGCTGTCGGTGCCCGGCTCCTGTGCCGGTGCGGTGCCGTCTCATTGCTCTGACCCCATGGTGAAACATACAAGACAGACTTCCTCTTCTGCTCTTTATCAAAGTTGTTTTATTTTTTTATGCCTGTATTCTTCTGTGCAAATTTTTAATCCAGTTGTCAAAGATTTATGGTCTCTAAAATATTAAATATTCATGTCAGTGAATATGATAGGTATATATTTCTACATCTTTCACACTTTCTTGTATTTTTTTAGTAAAGTGATTGATTTAATAATGAAGGTCTTATTACATTTTATGTTAGATTTCTTTCTAGGTACTTAATATGAATTTTTCCATTACAAAAGCTTTGTACAGTTCCTGGCATATTATAGGCACTGAATATATTTTTAAATTGATCAATACATGAATGTATACATATATGTATTATTGATAAGCAAAACATGAATGTTGTGAGCAAAGTGTGAAAGTATCTTCGAAATGGGTGCATTTTCACTTATTTTAAAGGGAGAAAACATGTACTTTCCATTTTAGCATTTTTAACTCTCAGAGTTGCAATTAATTAGTCAGCTGTGCAGTGCCAAAGACACACACTCTTTGGTATATGACTTCTTTCTCTTGCATAATGCTTTAGAGAGGTTCTTGCATATCATTGTGTGTGGTTCATGTAGTATTTTTCATTTTATTGCTGAGTAGAGTTCCCTTGTATAGACATACCACAGTTTATTAATCCAGTTGTTGATGGAAATTTGGATTTTCAATTTGGGGCTAATGTGAATAGAGCTGCTATGAATATTCAAATACAGGTCTTAGTGTGAATATGTTTTCATTTCCCTTGGGGCAATACCTAGGAAATGGGTTACTGGGTCACATGGTAATTATGTTTAACATCATAAGAAACTGTCAAACTATTTGACATCAAATAGTCAAATAGTTTTACCAAAGTGGCTATACCATACATTTTATTATGTTCCAAAGATCCATAGTTTCCATCTGATGTCATTTCTCTTCAACTTGAAGATTTAAGCTTTTTTTGTAGTGCAGTTCTGCTGCTGATGAATTTTCTCCATTTTGATTGGTCTGAAATTGTTTTTTCTTGCCTTTGTTTTAGAAGTATAGTTTTACCAGATATAGAATTATGAGTTAGAGGGAAGTTTGTAAAGACATTCTATTTACTTTTGGCCTACATTGTTTCTGATAACAAGTCGAAGGTCAATGTATTGTTACCCAATATATAATATGTTGTTTTTCTCATACTGTTTTTAAAGATTTTCTATTTATCTTTGGATTTCAGCAACTTTTTGGTGTGAATTGCTAAAGTGTCCTTTCCTTTATATTTATCCTACTTGCGGTATACTGGACTTTTGTGGATCTGTAAGTTCATGTTTTTACAACATAAATTGTTTGCCATTATTTTCTTACATTTTTTTTCACCTTCTCCTCTTGCCTTCATTCTGAGACTCATAATACAAATATTTTAGATTACTTGTTATTGTCTCACAGGTCACTGAACTCTATGTCTTTTCAGTCTTCCCTCCTGTTCTGGAGACTTCATAATTTCTGTTGATTTGTCTTCTCCTTCCTTGATTTTTTTCTGCCATATCCAAGTTCTGATTTAACCTATCTGAATTTTTTATTTCAGATACTCCCTCATTTGTTTTTTTCTTTAAAGATTTTATTTATGTATTTTAGAGAGGTGAAGGTAGGAAGAAAGAGGAGGAGAGAAACATCAATGTGTGATTGCCTCTCATGCCCCCACCCCCTGACTGGGGACCTGGCCCATAACCCAGGCATGTTCCCTCACCGGGAATTGAACCAGCGACGCTTTAGTTTGCAAGCCCTCACTCAGTCCACTGAGCTACACCGGCCAGGGCTCATTTGGTTCTTTTTGATAGTATTTTAGTTTCTATTCCTTGACTGAGATTTCCATGTTAGTACACTGTACTGTATTTTCCTGAAAGTCCTTGAACATATTCATAACTACTTTAAAATTCTTGTTAGCATGGGTCATCTCAGGATTGATTTTTGTTGGCTGCTTTTTCTTTTCATTAGGAGTCTCAGAGATATTCCAATATGTATAATTCATCATTCTGCTTTTTACCTGACAGGTATTACTGTTCTATATTGAGTCTGCCGGGTACTTATCTTTTTGGGTATTTTTTGGCTTTGTCTTTTTTTTTCCCCTAACTTACTTGTTTTCCTGTGGGTCAGTTGGAGGGAGTTTGTTGAAACATGAATTCAGTGCCTCATCTTTCTCTGAGATTTCTGTTTTCTGTAAAGCAGAGTGATTTGGAAAAGCATTGTGACAGTGACCAGAGGCGAGAGAAAAGGGAATTTCAGGGGAGAATGGGTAGGGTTTACAGGAACAAATTGAAAGGACACATGAACAAAAACTAGGGGGATGGTGGTAATAGGAGGGAAGTGGGGAGGGGTGGGTGGGCTGGAATGGGAGTAAAAGGGAGAAAACTGTACTTGAACAATGATTAAAAAAAAGAAAATTGAGCATTGTTTTTAATCACTGGTAATTTGGTTAAATACTTAAACTGAGTGAAAGTTTTATTTCAGAAATAAAAGTAACTTTATTTATATATTTCCTCTCTATTCCAAATGTTTTATAATTTAACTTGATTAAATCAAAATAAAATTTAAAATCTCCCCAAAATAAATTAATGAATAAGTTTAACTTAAACACCTTAGAAACAAAAAAAAACTTTATAAGAACTAAATTGTAATAATTTAGAAATTAAGGTAAATGCACCTGTCACAAAGTGAGAAACTAATTACAAGTTCATTTGAGGCTTTATCTTTACCATAAGAAAAAATATATAGAAAAAGGTATGAATGAGTGTACATGTGTATGTGTATGTGTGAGTATGGCCAGATGCCTTTTATATGTTCATCACTTGTTTGCATTGTTTATATCTGCATCTGTCTACTTTGATTTTTTAGTAGTGATACACATTAAAAATAACTCAATATTAATGAAAATATCTTCATGTTTACTAAATCATTAATTCATTTGTTGATTTATTTTTGAGAGGTAAAGCTTTCCTCTGAGTATAACTTTGGCTACATCCCATGGATTGGAGCACTGATAATTAGTATTTGTTAAGAATTATCCCTTACTGCCCTGGCTGGCGTAGCTCAGTGGATTGAGCGCAGGCTGGGAACCAAAGTGTCCCAGGTTCGATTCCCAGCCAGGGTACATTCCTGGGTTGCAGGCCATAATCCCCAGCAACCGCACATTGATGTTTCTCTCTCTCTATCTCCCTCCCTTCCCTCTCTAAAAATAAATAAATAAAATCTTTTTAAAAAAAAATTATCCCTTACTTATTGTTAGATGATTTTCATGTATTACCTTAATTCTCACAATAACCTTCATTTTCTTCATTTTGTATTTTAAGAATCAGACAAAGTAACTTATTTTTCCAAGATGACTCTAGTATACGAATGCCAGAACTGGAATTTGAACTTAGTGTTGTCTAATTCCAAACAGGATGTTTTTCTTAGTTTACCTTATTTCTTTATAAGCTTTTTGACTGTTCTTATTGTCATCATTTCCAGAGTATTCTTCGAGTTTTTATTTTCTTTTGGGCCACAAAGTTAATTTATTAAGCCAGAGTAAGTTTTTCTTTTTTATTTGTTAAAAAAATTTTAAGTTATATCTGTACTTAATGGGAACTCAGTGTGGTCCTTTTTTTGGTGATTAAGAGAGTTATTTAAAATTTTCATTGTTGATCTTTAGATTTACTGTATTATGCTAACCAAGTATGTTGTCATAATTTTCTCATGCTTCTAATTTCTTAGCGTTTTCTTTGTTTTTAGTACATAAGCATTTTTAAAGTTCATTAGTACTTTAATATAGCTCTAGATTTAAAAGATCTCATGCTTTAGATATTTCTCTCATATTATTCATAGGCTGTATGTGTAAAATAAAACTTATCAACTAGATTTTCACCTTATTTACATAATTACGATTTGCTTATCTGGCTTAAAGAGAGTATTGTCTTAAAGTACTTTTAATTATGAAATTTGGGTGAAATTGAAGTTTTGGCAAACACATACGACTAGAAGCCCCCCCCCCCACACACACACACACACTGTGTGAGAGAGTATATTTTTGATGGAAAAAAAAAAGAATAGAAACAAACTTTTAATTCACAAGTCACTTTTTTTTTCTTAGTACAATTTGTGACATTCTGTTGGGTTTTAGAAATGAGTAAATTGGTTTATATTGAAAAGAAACTTCATTACATACAAGGAATTCAGTATCCCTGGTGAAGGAAAAAGATAAGTCATAAAGATTGCTTTTAAAAAAGAGAAAGTGCTATCTATGATCCTCTCATGTGTACAGAGATGGAATTGTAGGGTTAGACTTAAGATAGTTTAGATCAATTTCTTTGCTTTTATAAATTCCTAAATCAAAAACAGTTAATAAAAACTAAATTAAGGTGGAGAGCTCTGGACTTTGTAAAACCAAATTAAACTTTTTATTTTATTTCATCATTATTTTCTGTTCTGCTTTTCTTATCTAGCATTTAACAAAAATGTATAAAACTTGAATGGATTTATTTAGAACTATGGTTATTTTCATAAACCATATCTTTAATTTTAATATAAATATTCTCTTAAGGGAACTCCACATAATTTTTGTGATTAAATTTTCAAAATTGAAAAGCCCTGTGTTAAAGTACCTCATAGTTACACATTATTTGTCAGAAGTTATGATACCTTTTATGAAGCCTTTTTTAAAAAAATTAGGGTGATACATATTTAGGTGACTGTTTTTACTAATTTTACAAACTAGCCCTTTTTAGCTCTTTAATACTTTGTTCTATGTGAATTTGTTCTTTACAGTTTTTTGTTGTTTTCACTTTTTTTCCTGTTGGTAGGTCCTCTCAGCTGTGCTTCTTATAGGTAACCCAAAATTGACCATTTGTCACCGCTCCGTACAAGCACATGGATACTCTCAGTAGACTCTTACTGGATTTCCTCCTTCCACTTCTTCCTGCACAGTCTTCCCCTACCCAGCAGACAGATGTTCCAAAAAATGTTTGCTCCTCAGCCCAGAACCCTCTGGTTTCCAATTTCAAAGTAAAAAGCAAAGTCCTTGGTGTGGCCCTTAGAATCCTGTGTGACTGGCTGATGGCTGCTTCTTTAATCTCATCCCCTAACCTGCTTTTTCTTCACTGGACTCTAAACATAGGGCTTTCTTACTGTCTTTCTCAAAGGTTTTAGCACACTCAGACCTCGGAATACTGGTGCTCACACCTTCCTCCCAAGACGACTCTTCTAGATATTTGAATGAGTTGCTCCCACATTTCATTCAGGAATTTGCTACATTTTATCAGAGGCTATTCCTGACCTCTCATATTTAAGATGTTCCCACCTCACTTGCAAAGCCATCTGTATGCATAATTATAGATTTCTGTGTCTTTTTCTCATCTTTAACTATTTTCTTACCCAGGCCTAATTTGATGACAGTTATTTTTAGCGGCCTGTTTTGTTGAATTCTTTCAAAACATTCAAATTACTTTGTAGTATCAAAATCTCTATTTTGTACTGATAAAATCACTGCCTTTTCTAACATTTTATTAAATCATAACATAGCTAAGACATTGTTGGCATAACTGTTTTGAGAGTAAACACAACTGATGCTTGCTAAAGCTGAAACTTACCTGGAGGGAGCCAAGTGTGCGTTTTATTTTCGAGTTGTGTCCCAGACTCAGCATACAGACTACTGTGGCCATCACTCTGAATATTTTAAAGAAGACTTTGTTAATTGTCCAGGAAGTTGCTCTTAATTAAAAGTATTTCATTTGTGCCCTGGCTGGTGTGGCTTTGTTGGTTGAGTGTCATCCTGCAAACCGAAAGGTAGTGGGTTCAATTCCTGGTCAGGGCACATGCCTCAGCTGCAGGTTTGGTCCCTGGTCAGGGGGTATATGAAAGGCAACCAATCGATGTTTCTCTTATACATCAATGGTTCTCTCCCTTCCTTCTCCTCTCTATAAATAAGTAAAATGAAAAAACAAAAAGTTTCATTCATAAATAAAAACAGGCCCATTGACACTGTAAAATTTTAAATTTCAGAGCCTTTAGACAGCACACTGTTCGCCATGGCCTCTGTCATTCGTAAGGTATCTGCCTTGCCATTTCACTTATGTGGAACATCTGGCCTCTAGAAGGCATGTGTAACTCTTGCTAACCCTTTCCATAACAAGCAAAAGGCAAGCATAAAAATCAAAAAAGATAATTTCTGTTTGTTTAACCCATGCCTGCAAAACACTTACCTTTCCCTGACATGCCTAATGCGAGAAGGATTCCCACAAGGCTTAGATGAGCAAGCCGGAAACCATGTGCTCTTTTAATTATCCTTGTGCATTTGTCTGCTCCTGATTTTAGTTGTAACTTTCTAATTTTTCAGTGTTCTCAAGTTGTTTGTCATTTGTTATAATATATTATGCGTAAAGGATTATGCTAAATTAAGCGTAGCCACAGTCTGGTGGAAAGTAAAGACTTCTAGTTTTACCTAGTTATTTCTCATACTTTTTGAATTGATATTTATTGGAATGGATACATTCCTTGGGAACCTTTTATGGAGGTTCTATTACTAATACAGTAATACCCAATTATTTTAAAATGAATGTCCTCAAAATGTAATGGTTATAAGCTATTTACATGCTAAGAAAACTTAAAAATAAATCCTATAAATCATTACAGATTTTGAAATGAAAAACTCTATGAACCATCCATATACCACCCTGTTTAAAATCACTCTGTCTGCATTCTTTCTTAACTCTGTTAGTTTCCTTCATTGGACTTTTTGCCACTCACATATGCGTGTTAGGTATTTGTTTCTTTCTTTGTCATCTGTCTCTCATTACTGGGTAAGCCCTGAGAGCAGGGACTCATTTCTATTTACTCTTCTCTTTCAGTGCTTAGAACAGTGTCTGACACAATGAATGAGAAACCTACTAAATATTTAGTATATATGTTCTAAAACCTTTCTCACCCAACTTGAGCATGTTTTCCCCTGGGTGCCACCCTCTCGTTTCTATCTTCAGTGTCCCCTTAACTTAACATTTCTAAAACCCTGATCCTGGTGTTGTAACTCTCCCTACTTTAAGCCCTCCTTTGCCCACAGGGTGATGTCCACTTGAAGCACATCTCAGTCTTCTGACTTCATTGAATTTTGTTGTCTGTTTCCTTTAATTAGACCCCTGAGCTCCTTGAGGAGGAGAACTTTGTTGTTCTCATCTACTCTACCTAACACAGTCTGAATGTGCTCAAGAAGTGTTTGTAGAGTAAAGTCGTAATATTTACATTGCAAACTGAAGTCCAGGAGAGATGGGATGTGCGTTGAGGATTATGCTGCTGGTTAGCAGAGACAGACTCGACCCCATGTTTTCTGACTCCCTCAGGCCAATACTCTATCACAAATAGGAATGAATTTTGATTTAAAATAAAAAGTCTTTTTTTTTCACTTACAGATATTGATGATGTTAAGAAGTACAAACCAGGTTATTTGGAAGCTACCTTTAATTGGTTTAGATTTTATAAGGTGCCAGAGGGAAAACCAGAAAACCAGTTTGCTTTTAATGGAGAATTCAAAAACAAGGTGAAGATGGTAATCTTTATTTTACAATGTACCTCATGATACCTGTGCAATACTTTTTCACTTTCGGGGTTTCTTATATGAGTAATTTGTATATACCATGAAAACAAACATTTTTCTGACTTTAAAACTTATGGACTCCATTATTCCATCATTTTTATTAAAAATTTTTTAGGCTGATCAATATATCCATCTATTTTTTATTTTTATAATATATTTTATCAATTATGTTATTACAGCTGTCCCATTTCCCCTCTTTATTTGCTTCCACCTGCACACCCCCTCCTACCCACATTCCCTTTAGTTCATGTCCATGGGTCATACATATAAGTTCTTTGGCTTCTACATTTCCTATACTATTTTTAACCTCCCCCTGTCTATTTTGTACCTACCATTTATGCTTCTTATTCCCTGTACCTTTTTCCCCTCCCTTCCCCTCCCACTCCCCTGCTGATAACCCTCCCTGTGATCTTCATTTCTGTGGTTCTGCTCCTGTTCTAGTTGTTTGCTTGGTTTGTTTTTGTTTTAGGTGTGGTTGTTAATAACTGTGAGTTTGTTGTCATTTTACTGTTCAGAGTTTTTGATTTTCTTCAATTTCTTAGATAAGTCCCTTTTACATTTCATATAATAAGGGCTTGGTGATGAAGAGCTCCTTTAACTTGACCTTATCTGGGAAGCACTTTATCTGCCCCTGCATTCTAAATTAAAGCTTTGCTGGCTAGAGTAATATTGGATGTAGGTCCTTGCCTTTCATGACTTGGAATACTTCTTTCCAGCCCCCTCTTGCCTGCAAGGTTTCTTTTGAGAAATCAGTTAACAGTCTTATGGGAACTTCTTTGTAGGTAACTGTCTCCTTTTCTCTTGCTGCTTTTAAGATTCTCTTTAGTCTTGAGTAATAAAATTTGATGTGTCTTGGTGTGTTCTTCCTTGGGTCCAACTTCTTTGGGACTCTCTGGCCTTCCTGGACTTCCTAGAAGTCTATTTCCTTTGCCAGATTGGGGAAGTTCTCCATTATTTTTTCAAATAAGTTTTCAATTTCTTACTCTTCCTCTTCTTCTGGTACCCCTGTGATTCAGATGTTGGAATGTTTAAAGATGTCCTGGGGGTTCCTTATCCTCTAATTTTTTTTGAATTCTTGTTTCTTCCATTCTGGTTGAATGTTTCTTTCTTCCTTCTGGTCCACACCGTTGATTTGAGTCCTGGTTTCCTTCCCATCACTGTTGGTTCCCTGTATTTTTCCTTTATTTCACTTAGCATAGCCTTATTTTTTTTTATCTAATTTGTGACCATATTCAACCAATTCTCTGAGCATCCTGATTACCAGCGCTTTGAACTGTGTGTCTGATAGGTTGGCCATCTCTTTGTCATTTAGTTGTATTTTTTCTGGAACTTTGATCTGTTCTTTTATTTGGGTCATTTTTTTTTTTTGTCTCAGTGTGCCTGTTACATAGTAAGATCCTTAGGTGTTCACCAGAGCAGGGCAAGCCAGAGGCTGCGTTGTAACACTGTATGTGGGGGAGGGGTCGGAGAGGGAACAATGCAATTTGCTCTGCTCTCTGCTGGTTTCCCCTGCTACCCACAAGCAAACTGGGCCCTTCTGGTGCTAATTCCCGGGTGGGTGGGTTTGTATACGTTCTGGGACCCTGTGGGTCTCTCCAATGAATTCTCTTGTGAGTCTGGGAATTTCTCCCACTGCTGCCTCACCCCCACAGGTATTTTCAATCAGAGATTTGAGGCTTTATTTCCCTGCACTAGAACCCTAGGCTGTGCTGTCTCTTGTTCCCCAATTGTTCCTCCCAGTTTATCTGCACACAGATGTGAGACCACTGGGTCCGCCAGCCACCGCTTTGCCTCGAGTCCTCCCCACCCGGCTGTCCATTTCTGCCCCTCCTACTGGTCTGGATGAATGTTTCTTCTTTAACTTCTTGGTTGTTGGACTTCCATACAACTCAATTTTCTGTTAGTTCTGGTTGGTTTTTGTTTTTAAATTTGTTGTTATCCTTCTTTTGGTTGTGCAGGGAGGCACAGTGAATCTACCTATGCCTTCATCTTGGCCAGCAGTCCTGTGCCCATCTACTTATCTGTCATCTCTTTCATTTCAGAAAATGAATGATTTTCATGATGAGTCTAATTTGTCAAATTCTCTATGAAAGGAAACCTTCTATTTACTATTCTGGAGAGGAGACAGTTACTTACAATGGAGCTTATCTCCATTGTATTCATCTGCCATGACTGAATTAAACTGCTAATTTAAGAAAGCACTTGAATTACCTTGCTGGCATAAGATTTTCTATTAGAATACCTTCAAGGGTCCCTAAAATGACATAAGTGGAGAAAATAGGCCAAAGAGTTAAAGTGTGAAACATGGGGTAGTTTTTAAAAGTTATTACCAGTATATGAATTATGCATTATAAACCAACATTTAAGTGGGTGCTAATAAGTAAACTATGGTTTGGAAGTAAGCCATATTAATGAAAACTGAAATTTACGGTAAGTATTTTGATATACAAGAATGTATTACTGGACCCAGTAGTTTTTAAAAGGCATATTAAAAGAATCTTTAAGGTTTTGAGGACTTTGAATAAGATTATTAAGTGTAAGTATGAAATTGTGTTGAATAAAATTTATTTACAAAACCAGGTGGCTGGCTCGATCGGGCCAACAGGCCCTTGTTTGCGAGCCCCTCCCCCCCACTCCGGGCATCCCCACTGCCTCCAGTCTGTAGAGGAAGAGGTTAGGGTTTAGTGAGAGCAAGTAAATTGCCTAAGGTCAGACAGCTGCTAAACAAGGAAGCCAGGATTTATACTCAGATTTGCTTGACTCCACAGTTCATGTTCTTATAGTGAGTATAATGTTATTGTATACTATGTTAGTATAATGATTGCTATGTCTGCCTGTTTGTTTGTTTGAAACTAGGCTTTTGCTCTTGAAGTTGTAAAATCGGCTCATGAATGTTGGAAAGCATTGCTTATGAAGAAGTGTGATGGAGGGGCTATAAATTGGTAAGAATTTGTGTTTTCTACATAGTATTTTTTATTAATTGTAACATAACAGCAATATAATAATATGTAGATCTGAGAAATTGCAATTTTTTCATTTAAAAATACTATTGAGCACCTGTTTGTAAGACATTACTAAGTGCTGGGCACCATGAAACTAGTAATTGACATGGTATCATTTCTCAGAGGATTTATATATTATATATAAAGTATATATATATTTATGTATATAAAATATATTCATACACAAATATATATATATTCGTACACATACATATATATCTCTCCAAATTATTTAGGTCTTAAACTTTGGAAGAAGATAGATTTGATTGTATATAGATAGCTCTAATTCTTTTACCTTTGTGAAGATTTTCTTCAGTGTCACTGCTACAAACTCTGGGAGTTACAGTCTAAAATTATTATCACTCCTATCTCTCTCTCTCTCCTTTTTTCTTGACTACTTTGACTTAGAATAAAAAGTCTGGGCAATCTGTATCCTGGACCCTGCCTTTGGAATTCTCATGACCCTGAGCATTTGTCTGATTTGAAATTATCTTGAAAAAAATAATTTATCTTTATTAAAGTTCTGTATTGCTGGCCATCAATTTCATCTTTTATGTGTCTGTTTATTATGTGCAAGTAATTTTCTATTTCTGTTTCTTTTTATTTAACCAATTATTTTTGTGCTATTATGTTTCTGTTAATATGCTTTATTATTTTTAAATGCAATTACAGTTGTGCACAGCATTTTTGGTGTTGTTCATGTATTGCTTTAATGCCATATCTGCTTATTTTGGTGCACAAGATTGTGTATGGACTATGTAATGTTTATAAATTTACAACAGAATATTTAGTATCTTACAAAAAGGAAAGCAGCACCTTCTCCTTAGTCATATTTAATCTCATTTGAAGTAGACACTGTGAGTTTAGTGATCTTTCCTTTAAATTGTTCTGCTTCTTCTCTTGTAGGCATGATCAAGTATGCAGCTAAAATGAACCCTAAACATTGTATGCTCCATGGGGGCTCTGTGGTTCAGCATTGTAGCCCCAGCGTCTGGATATGTTTTAGTTTTAATGTTAGAAACGTTGTATATAGTATATTATACTATGTCGTATATAGTATATACTGTATATAGTATATTATACTATATATACTGCTCTACACTGTGCTTTCTTTTTTGTCTTGTTCTTTTTAAACTTTGTTTTGACTGTCTTTAGGGAAACATCTGATTTATAAGGCTTTATTTTTTTCAATTTTTAGTTCAACATAGGATATACAGAAGAGAATAAAAAATGCTTCAGTCTTAAAAATGATGATGCCAACTTTCATCAATTTTATTCATGTCGAAAGTGGAAATCAGTTCCACCTTTTGAGTCTGGGTAGAAAGCAAACTGACCAGTTACTATAATTGTTAAATACCCAATATCTAATTATAGACAGATGTAGTTACAAAGATAATTAACAGATCTTCTTATCATATATATCCAACATATTTCACAAACCATTGAAAAACTTAATATGCTAATGTATATATATCCCATAGACCCACTTGAGGGTGAGCATGTCTATGTTTGTGTGTGTTTCATTTATTATTTATTTCCTTTAGGAATCTGCTAATCACTTTTCCTTTCTATTTTCTTTTTTTTAAAGGTTTTATTTATTTTATTTTTAGGCAGAGGGGAAAGGAGGGAGAAAGAGAGGGAGAGAAACATCAGTGTGTGGTAACCTCTCATGTGCTCCCTACTAGGGACCTGTCTAGAAGAAACCTGGGCATGTGCCCTGACTGGGAATCCAAGCAGCAACTCTGTGGTTAGCAGGCCAGCACTTAGTCCACTGAGCTACAACACCTAGGGCTATTCCCTTCTATTTTAAAAGTTAATTGTACTTTAACCCTCTTCTTACCACCTCTTTCTGTATCTATTTTAATCTACTGTTTTCTGTGATGAAATTTATATTTGGAGGAACAGTACCTTTCCTACCTAGGAAGTAGGAAACAGGTGGTAGGCAGCAAACTTGTGCAGATAGAGGCTGTTCCCCACTGGGTGGAGAGCTTTCGACTTTAGAGAGCCTCTGTTGATCGTGGAAGGAGCTGCTGTCTGCTGCCTTACTGAACTTTCTTACTTGTCAGGAAACTGAGTTTTCATATTCACATGGTTTTCTTTCACCATTCTTAGCTTAATCTTCCATACCTGTCTGAGAAAGAGATTCCACAATGTCTTTCAGTAGCCAATTACAATGTTTATCATCTCACTGAGAGGAAAATTTTTCCTTAGAGTTGTCATTCTGCGGGTCAAATTTATCTTTTTTTTTTTCTTTAGTGCAGATGAAGTGTAGTTTTAGTTTAGTCTTTTATATACACCAGGATATTATAGATTTGCTTACTATTTTTTTTAAATTCTGGAGAGTGCAGTGCTATTAAACACTTATATATTCATAACCCTGCCTGAAAGAAAATACAAAAATCTCAGTTTTTCTAATTTATATTCATTCAGGTCCTTTTCACTAGCTGAAATCATACACTGTCAGTGTGGAGCATTTGGAGTTGACTTTGTTTCTGATAATTGCTCCATATTTATCCTGTGTAATAATAACATTGTCTGTTCATTTGCAGCACGAACGTGCAGGTGTGCGATAGTCCTTTCCATTGCACTCCGGAGGAAGCAAGAGCATTAGTTCAGTCGGTAAGGGGGAACTGTCTTTTAATGTTACAAATATCACAAGGAAATCTATCAGAATTTCTGAAAAATCTAGCAGCAACATGTATCAAGTCTTTTGGGAAGCAGTTAAGAAATAACATTAAAATCTATTTTTTTAATCCAGGGAATTTAAATCAAAAAGCTTTTAGTCGAATACTTAAATTTAATTTTCTAAGGACATTAATCACTTAATTAGCTCCACATGATGCCGGTTTTCCTCACATGACTGATGTGTTGTTTGTGCATTCATTCTCCTCCATGCTGTTGTGTTCTCATGAGTTCCCGCCTTTCAGTGGCTACTGGGCAGCCAACTGCCGGCACAGGTGCATTTGGCTGAAGGGGAGTCAAACAAACAAGACTCCCTGGTCTTCCATTTAGTTCGGCTGTCTTCAAGGTCCGTCTCCTGACTAAGAAGATATTCTGGGATTTTTACATGTCCTACTGACTTGCTGCCTAGAAACAAATGACTTTATTAGTAAAATAGTGCTTTATTTGATGCCACTAAATAAGAAAATTCATATTCAGATAATCAAGTATTATTTCTATATAAAGTGTTTTCAGGAATGAGCTTAGGCAAGAAGTACTGTTTGTAAATTAAGTTTTTTAAAAAAATTAAGTATTGGGTAGGGAACTAACAAACTCAGATGTTTATTTTAGGAACAACAAACATGTTTCCTCACTATAGCTGCTTTGAATGTTTTCCCACTGATTTATCAACTATGTAATTAGTGCCTGCTATGTGTAGACAGGCTCTAGGTGCTGGGGATGTAGTGTTAAAGAAAAGATATAAAATCCCCTGCCCTGGTATAGCTAATTGGGGAGATGGATAATAATTAAATACACAGTGAAATACACAGTGTCTTGGAAGGCGATAAATGCTGTGATGAAAATGGAGCAGGGAGGAGGGGATAAAGCACCAGGAGTGGGAAGGGCTTTGTAGTTATTAAAAAAAAAAAAAAAAAGAAGACGCAGTCAGGGACAGCCGCACTGGGGAGAAGACTGCCATGAGTCACGATTCTTAGAAGGTGAGAGAGTGAGCCAAGTGTCTATCGGAAGGAAGAGCATTCCAGGCCACAGTCCCAAAGGCCATGAGGCAAGAGGATGCCTGAGATTTTCTAGAAACATTCGAGGAACTACAATGCCTGGTAGCGTCGAGAAAGTCTAAGGGACAAAGGAGGAGGTGCGACCAGAATTGTTTGGCTCTGGGGGTTGGACATGGAGGCAAAGTACAGTGTTATGAAAGACCCTGTAATACAGCCCGTAAAGACTCTTTTAAGCATTTTGTTTCTCATTCTGAATGAGATTGGGAACCATTGGAGGGTTTTGAGCAAAGTGAGTGATATGATCTGACTTAGATTTTAACAAGACACTCCAGCTGCGTTGCTGAGAAGAGGCTATAGAGAGGTCAGGGAAGATGCAGAGAAGGCATTTTAGTAAGGTAGACCACCATATCATTTATTTTCTTCAAGTTTTCAATTTTGTATCTATGCAGATTACATTCTGAATTTAGTTCTCATCAATACCTACTATTAGTTCTTTAAGGAAAGACAGAAAACCCAAAAATTTTTATCTTTGCCCAAGTAGTCTCACCAGCTCAGATTAAGACTATTTCATTTATTTTAGTTTTGGGTTTATAAATAATAGGTATAATAGATATTTGTCTTAAAATTAGCTTCAAGATTAAAGTTTCTATCTTACATTCTGTTTTTTTTTTTAATTGTTTCCTGTCATATTACTAGGGAAATAGTCCTATTTGGAAAAAAAAATGGAGCACATGGATATGATCTAGGTAGATAGATTTGGGGAACAAGATTAGAATTCAGAAATATTAACATCCAGATGTAATTACATGGTGTGGTAACTTTGTTGTGCTTTCCATAATAATAAAGAAAGTACTATACTGATTTTTCACTGGGAATACTACAGGAGAAAAACAAAATGTAGCAAAAGCAGTCCTCCTTCACCAGTTCTGATGGAACTTAACGTAGGTGGGGTTTCACCACTAAAAATTTGTAAGTCAACCAATGGCACTTCAGCAGCCTTCTGATTCAGGCCAGATTAGGTAACATTTTCTCCTGAAGACTATATCAGCTTGTCATAATGAAATTCTTAATAATGAAAGCATTTTTTTGACTTGACATTTTATCTCTTTAAACCACATTGAAATGTTTGAATCTGAATTATTTAAGTATATGTCCCCAGATCCCTCTGGTTTTCTGTATACTGAGCAATGCACTAGTGCAAAGCACTGCCAATTTGTTCTTTGGTCACTCAGAATAAACTTCAGATGTTAAAGTCATCCATCAAACTTGATCATATTCAGACCATATCAGTCCTGAGCGTGTATAGAAACCAGCTATAACCCCAGGGTTTATTCATAGGCTCAGAAGGAGTAAATTCATTCTAACAAGTGAATCAACAGGCAATATCATCTTGAGACAGCCGTATTGTTAAGTGAGTCTGAAGTATGGTTAAAACAAGGCCAGACAGTAATAGGAGTTTTCACTTTCTAGGTGTATATTGGCAGGATACTCATGATGAGTTGATTAGGTGAGAGTTTTTCAAATAAAGTAACTGCTCTGGTGAACAGATACTTTAAAGATATATTTAAACAAAAGAAATGGACTAAACTTCTGAATGATTAACAGCAGTATTGCAGGAAGCATGTATTGCTGAACATATCTTGATCAAAACAAAATTAAGTTTGGCATTGAGACCAAAAATAATTTAAGTAGTCACTCAACAATGTGTACAGATCAATTAGGAAAGATATTGTTACTTTAACAAAGAAAAAGAAATAAATGCCAACATCCTGCTGATTATTCTTTGGAAGGATTTTGGAAACAAAATAGAAAATATCTACAGAAATAATTTGTTATACTTGGGGCAGAAAACATAAGAAGGATTGTAGGTCTGAAGAAGATGAGGAGAATTGAAATGATTAAAAAGGGTTTTAGATTTTATGAGTATAGATACTTGACTTTATATACAATTATGAAGGGCATGGCTGTGACAAAAACAGAGTTGGCTACATAGATCTCAACGCACCAGGGATCCCTAAAGGGGCGGAGGACTGCACTGCCTGGTTACTCTGGGCGTCTGCGCTGCAGCCTGTGGCCGCTGTCAGCAGGAGTTCGTCTCTGGTGGTTCGATCAGAGGACCACCCAATTACATTTTGTGGATATTGTGTCCTTTTCTTAACCTTTACCTAAGTTGATAGCCAAAAATATGGGACTCTTTCTTAGTTTTTCAGGACTATGTGACTGGTAATTGGAGATTTATTTCAGGGAGTAAGGTTCAGAGTGTTTATAGAAAACAAAGAGTATGCGTTTGTATATGTGTATGCACATGTGAGTGTGCATGTGCACATACACAGTATTTGATTTGCCTTTCAGGTCTAGTATCAGTTGATATTTAAATGATAATTGATTTGACTAGTGGGGTTTAACATACCACTTTCCGGATTCTTTACTGTATGTAAGTGTTACTCTAAAGTGTGTTGATGAAATTGGAAGAAAATTTATAAGCTAATCTAGTAGATTAGATGGATATAATTAGAGAACAAATACATAGTTGTGTTCTGGTATACTTGGACACATCCAGAAATTGAGGACATGTTAGGCCACAAAGAGAGTTGCAAAAAAATGCCCGAGTTGTCGTCATGGGGACCACATGAGTAACGTGATCAAGTTGCTGATGGGTTATGGAGCGATTAAAAGAGAAAACCCCAAATCTGTGTGTTCAGGAACTAAACAAACTTCAATTAAGTCATGCATCAAAAAGAGAATTATAACAAGTTGTAAAGTATTTAAATTGAATGACAACTAAATCGCTGTATGTCAAAACTTGTGCAGTGCAGCAAAAATAGTTTTTGAGAGAAATTAAATGTACACAACAGAAATGAAGAAAGAAAATATAGAGGCCAAACATTAAACTCAACAGTTATTTTTTCCTATCTCTTTACATTATACAAAAGAAAATTACAAAGAGCAGAGCAAATATTTGATGAAATAGAAAGCAAAGAAATAATGGCAAGGATCAATTAAAGCAAAAGCTAGGTTTCTTTTTTAAGACAGGAAATAGACAAACCTATTAAAGGAAGGATGATGAAATGAAATAGAGAAGGCACAAATAAAAATATCAAGAATTCAAATGAAAACATAATTGCAGACACAATCAGAAGGAAATATGATGAGATTTGGGGGGAGAACACCTTTCTAAACACAGATGAATTAACAATTTTGTTTGAGATATAAACGAACCAATTTATATCTCAGTCAAGAATAAATAGAAAACACAATAGACTTACAACATTTTAAAAGGATAGCTACTCATGAAGATGGTGATTTCCCCCATATGAATTCACGAAGTCAACCTGTTTTTAGTCAGAATCCTAGTGGAGTTATCACTGAACTTGACAGGATGATCCTAAAGTTTATTCAGAATAGTAAAGGGCCAGGAACAGCCTAGGAAGGATTGATAAATATAAAGCTTTTTAAAAAGCTGTCAACCACTAAAGATACCTTAAATTAAAAGATAAGCTATTGATTGGGAGAAGATATGTGCATATAAACAGCAAGACTTAGAAATGATTAAAAACTTATTTAAATCTGCAAGAAAACGATAACCCAGTAGGAGAAGAAATGGAAAAACAAGATAAACAGACAACTCACCCAAGAGAATACTTAAATAGCCAGTAAACATGTGAACATTTGCTCTGTGTCATTAGTAATCAATGAGATCAATCTAAGACACAATTTCATAGCTATCAGTAGGCAGACATTTAGAAGTCAGACATACTGAGTGGCAAAAGGAGCCCTCTCATACATGCGGATATATTTGATGCCAGTATAAATTGGTACAACCACTTTGAAGAACAATTAAGTAATTTCCAATAAAGTTGAAGATGCTTATAACCCACTAAGAAATTACTTTTTTAGATTCTATAGAGTATTTAATATGTGTTTATATGATCAGACATGGGAAAATTGAAAACCAAATAAATATGTATCAATTAAAAACAACCTGGATAAGTAAACTGTAGTGTATTATGCAGTAGAATATGATGACATAGGTGAAATATGTGAATTAGAACTGCATGACTCTCCATGTTGCTAAATTTTAAAACTCCCAGAGCAGTAGTACCATGTATTTCTAATGAACACAAAGAGCTATGGTGTTCACAATTCAGAAACAAATAGCAATAAACACTGGTGTTAGCATAATAGTCAGGGGAAGTAACCTCAGACAGGAAAAGGAAATAAGATTTTAATCTTGATGAGTAGCCAGAAAAAAGACTTCAGTTGTGAAATTTCTGAAATAACAATATTAACATTTAAAAATCTAGGGAGTAGGTATGTACTATAGTAGTCTCAGCACTCTCTGTATGTTTGAAGTATCTCATAGTTCTAAAAACTTGTATGCCCAGAAAATCAATACAGAAAATTAATGAAGCCAAACCTAGTTCTTTGAGAAGACCAATAAAATTGATAGACCTTTATTCAGAAAGAGCAGGAAAGAAAAGAAAGAAGACAAATCTTCAGTGTCAGGAATGAAAATAAATGACACCACTGCTGATTTTACAGATAGTAGGAGAATTGAGAAATATTGTGGAAAACTTTATACCAATAAATCTGACAACTTGGGTAAAATGGACACATTCCTTGAAAGATATAAACTGCCAAATCTCACTGAAGAAGAAGAAATAGGCATACACACGTTAAACTTGCACTTCAAAACCTTTCCATGAATACAGTTCTAAGCCTAGTTGGCTCTTACTACTTTTACTCAGTGTTTTTACTGAAAGTTCTAGCCAGTGCACTAAAGCATTAAAATGAAGGAAAAGACATCCAAATTGTGAAAAAGAACAGCATAAATGTCTGTGTAGAATATCTAATGAAATCTACTGATAAATGTGAGTTCCAGCCAAGATGGAGGAGTAGCTAGAAACCCTTCGCTTCCTCCCACAACTAAAGGGAGGATAACCACCAAGCTAAAATCAGTAAGCAACCAGAAGTGCCAGAAAATCAAACTGCATGGAACTCCAACAACCAAGGAATTAAACAATCAACCAACTGGCAGTGGTGCAGCATAGCCAGGAGGGTTGCCCTGCCCTAAGGCCCCGCCCCCTTACAACTTAACAGGTGAATACCTAAGGCCCCGCCCCCTTACAACTTAACAGGTGTGCCAAGACAAAGAAAGAGCCCAAATGAAAGAACTGAGAAAAACTCCAGAAAGAGAGCTAAGTGATGAGGAGATAGCCAACCTACCTGATGGAGAATTTAAAGTCCTGGTAATCAAATGCTCACAGAACTGATTGAACGTGGTCAAAAAATGAAAGAAAAAATGAAAGATACCCAAAGTGAAATAAAGCAAAGTATTCAGGGACAAACAGCAAATAGTGACAGGAAGGAAGCCAGGATGCAAATCAATGATTTGGTACAAAAGGAAGAAATAAACATTCAATTGGAACAGAATGAAGAAATAAGAATTCAAAAAAAAAAATGAAGAGAAGCTTAGGAACTTCTGGGACAACTTTAAACATTCCAATACCCGAATTATAGCAGTGCCAGAAGGAAAAGAACAACAGCAAGAAATTGAAAACTTATTTGAACAAAAAATGAAGGAAAACTTCCCCAATCTGGTGAAGGAAATAGACTTCCAGGAAGCCCAGAGAGTCCCAAAGAAGTTGGACCCAAAGAGGAACACACCAAGACACATCATTAAGTTACCAAGATTAAAGATACAGAGAGAATCTTAAAAGCAAGAGGAAAGGAGACAATTACCTACAAAGCAGTGCCCATAAGACCATCAGCTGATTCTCAAAAGAAACCTTACAGGCAAGAAGAGGCTGGAAAGAAGTAGTTGAAGTTATGAAAGGCAGGGACCTACATCCGAGATTACTCTATCCAGCAAAGCTTTAATTTAGAATGCAGGGGCAGATAAGTGCTTCCCAGATACGGTCAAGTTAAAGGAGTTCATCACCAGGCCCTCATTATATGAAATGTTAAAGGGACTTATCTAAGAAATTGAAGAAAATAAAAAACTCTGAACAGTAAAATGACAACAAACTCATAACTATCAGCAAATGAACCTAAAAGAAAAAACAAACAGTGAAAACAAAAACTAAGCAAACATCTAGAACAGGAACAGAATCAGAGAAATGGATATCACATGGAGGGTTTTCAGTAGGAAGCGGGAGGGGAGAAATGGGGGAAAAGGCACAGGGAAGAAGAAGCATAATTGGTAGGCATTACATAGACGGGGAGAGGTCAAAAATGATATAAGAAACAGAGGATTCAAAGAACTTAATATGTACAACCCATGGACAGGAACTAAGGGGTGGGGAATGCTGGAGAGTTGGGGGTGTGCAGGTTGGAGGGGGACAAATGAGGATAAATTGGGAAAACTGTAATAGCATCATAAATAAAATATAAATAATTTAAGAAAAAAGAAAGAAATCTACCAAAAAGTTACTAGAGTAAGTGATGTCAGCAAGCTTGCAGGATGCAAGATCAATATACAACAAGCGTATTGTTGTATACTAACAGCAAACAGTTGGAAACTAAAAATAAATACATTATTTATAATGACATTATAAGTATGAAACACTTAGAGATACATCTGGAAAAAAAATAAACAAAGAACCTGTACCCTGAGAACAATAAAACATTGCCAATGGAAATCAGAGAAATAAATACATTGGAAGATATAATGTGTTCGTGGGCTAGATGACTCGGTTTTGTTATGTCAGTTCTCCTCAAGTTGACGTTTGATTCATTGCAGTGTCAATCAAATTTTAATGCACTTTTTTGTGGAAATTAACAAACTCATGCATGTAAATGCTAAGGCCCTGCAATATATTAAGCAACTTTGTAGAAACAAAATTGGAATAGTAACTATTCCTGATTTCAACATAGTTTATAAAGCTACAATAATCAAGAGAGTGTAGTAATGGTATAAAACTAAACAAAGAGATCAATGAAACAAAATCCATAAATAGACCTACGTATATATGAACAACTGATGTTTGAAATTATAATCTGTTTAACAAATAGTGCTTGAAGAATTGGGTATTCCATGTGGGGAAAAACACTTTATTTCACACCTTGAACTACATGTGATAATTATCTAAAGAGTATCTTAGACCAAAGTTTCAAACATAAAACTGTAAGCCTATTTGGCCTCAGGTTAGTTAAGTAGGATTTCTAAGATATATTATTAAAAGCACAGTCTAGTTTTTAAAATGATAAATTGGACATCATTAAAATTAAAAATTTTTGTTCTGTACAGTATACTTTTAAAAAACTAGAAAGAAGCCACATACTAGAAGAAAATATTTGAAAGGCATATACCTGATAAAGTGATTTATATCCAGAATATATTTAAAAAACCCTCACAGTTGAGTAAGAAAATGAATCATCTCCTCTCTCCCCAAAATGCAAAATACTTGGTCACTTTGCCAAAGAAGATATACTGGAAACACATGAAATGAAGCTCAATTTACTAGTCATTTAAGAAATGCAGATTGAAAACCACAATGACATACTATGCACACTTTTTAAAATAGCTAAAAATGTAAAGATTGGCCATACCAGTTGTTGGCAAGGATGTGGAGGAGCTGGTACTCCTGTACCCTGCTGGCTGGAATGCAAAATGCTACAACCACTTGGGAAAACAATTTGGCATTTTTGTGAAAAGTTAAACATATACCTATCATATAAGACAGAAAGAAAGAAATTAATTTGGTACATGCTACACATGGCCGAATTTTTTTAAAAATTATGTTGAGTGGAAAAAAGATACACATATTGTATCACACCATGTGCTATATAAAATTTTAGGCTATGCAAATGCCTATGTATACCGACACAAAACAGATCGTTGGTCAGAGGGTTTGTGGGAGAACCCGGAAGGAGGGATTTACAACCATTTTTACAGGGACTTAGGAAACATTCAAATATGTTTATTGTCTTGATATATCTTGATAATGGTTTCACAAGTGTATATATAGCAAAACTTACGTGCAGTTTATGTCATGTCAGTTTTAGTCCTTTATTGAAAGAAAAAAGAAAGGTTTGTTCTGGAGTCAAACTTTAGGTCCAAATCCCAGCTCTTTTATTCTTAATTTGAAACAAATTATTTGACTCATTTAGGCTTTGATTTTCTTATTTATAAAATGGAACTAAAATAATAAAAATGTCTTCCTCATCAAGGCTGTTGTGGAGAATTGAATGACATATTCCAGGTAAAATGTGGACTAGCAAGAAGGTGTCCAATAAAAGTTGGGGTTTATGTTACTATTGTTTTTCGTGTTGTTATTTCCATTGATCACAAAGAGAAGCCCCATCAGTTCCAGCCTCTTTTTGAAATCTTCAGTGATGAGGTTGTCACTCCTTCATGAGATGGCCCATTCCATTGTTGACTAATGAAAAAGTCAACCTAATCTAAATTATTCTATGAGAATGAGTCCTATTTTCAGAGAACTAAACAGGAAGAAGGATGGGGGGAGAGAATATATTAGTTTCCACAATGTAACTTATTTTCATTCTTAACCACTTTCCCCATCTGGGAATTTTTTCCTCAAAATTCTCCCACATGCTACTGTTTAAGCCTTTTCCTTGTATGCTGCCCTCTGAGGAATTAGAAAACCTCTAAGTAGCATGTGAAGTTGGGAAAAGTTTAAATTAGGAAATTTGTAAGGTTCTCTAATATTTAATGACCGTAGTCTTTTATAAATATAATGTATATAACTTTTTGAGGGTCCACACACAAACTCAGTGCATGTAGAACTGACAAAGAGAACCACATTTGTTGCTAAAGGAATTTCCAGACCTGCCTCTGACCCTGCACAGCCTGGTGGCCCCAGGGATTTAAAAACTTTAGAATCTGGGGCCAGGCCAAGGAGAGTAGTAAGTCACCACACTCCGACCCAGTTGCAGGGACTTGGTCCCATGATACCATAAACCTTTTAGCTTACGTTAGTCACAGAGAAGGTTCCAGAAAGGTAGAGACACCTACAACTGGAAAGCTAGAATGCCTTCCAGAGAGCTCTCAGCAGCCTCAGTCTGGCTTAGATCTTGCCTTGTCATGGCCAGATCCCTATTAAAAGCATCCCAGTCAAAACTGAAGTAGCCAGAGCCAGGAGATGACAGTGACACTGGTGCACAAATGCACAGTAAGGAAGGAGGAAATGACGACTTGAATTACAGGTATCTCATTCTGACAGCATTTTTTCAGTAATAAGATACGTAGTATAATCTGATATTTGGATGGTCATTTTATATTTGATGTCAGGACTTTTGAGCTGAAGTTTGAAGAGCATTGCATTCAGGAGGCCAGGGCATAGAGTGCGCAGTTAGTGGCAGTTAATATCAGTATATAGTGTAGCCATCTATTTTATCCTTAAACTGGACCAGCAATCTTATAAATGCACATTGGTGTTTACATGGAGTCTCAAGGATGAATCCATGTGAAGGACTTTAGGTGAATTCATCAACATAAGCCTCTCATATGAGTCTGAGGCATTGTTATCATTTAAGAACAATAGCACTTTTAAAAATTCACACCAAAGCCCTGGCCGGTATGGCTCAGTGAATGGAGCGCCAGCCTGCGAACCGAAAGGCTGGTGGTTCAATTCCCGGTCAGGGCAGATACCTGGGTTGTGGACTGGGTCCCCACTGGAGGCATTGGAGAGGCCCACAACAAAGACAAATCAATAAAGCAGCTAGCTTGGATGTGCACACTTAGGGGTCCTGTGCTCTAGTAGGAAAATACCAACTAATCAGTGTTAAAAAGTAGTTTCAAATTCTGAAAGTGATGACCAGAACAGTGTTACAGTTCATTATAGTTGTTGGATAGGAATTTTAACAGCATGCTTCTCAAATGGTTTTCCTGTGAGCGTATACTTTATCTCTACTGAAAGCTATTGGTGACATGACAGTAATGGGTTTCTTGCATATCCCAGGAAGCGATGACAATTCTTGGCTTCTGGTAATTGAAGTCAAGCCAACTCAGAACTGAGCTCTGAAGTCAGTCTGGCTGAAACACCCTTTTATCACCAGGGTTACTTGGACCCCTTGGAATGCTTGGCACTAGACTCTTCCTCTGTGGGCACTCACTCCAGTCAAAGCTACATCTCCATCAAAGAGGGCTGGCTGTTTCCTTTTAGGGCAGAGCCGTTCTGTGGATGTAATTTTCTGATGATGTCATACTATGACATTTATACCATACAGATGTGTTTTATTTGTGATTGAGCATGGACATCTTTATGGCAACTCATAAAATATTCATTATAAAAAAGTCATGTCTTGATGAACCCAGGATCTGACTTTAGTGGACTTCTATCTCCCTCCTCCTTTTCCTTTTTGCCCCTTAAAAGCTTCACTGTGCATTAGCACTCAAAGATGGGCAAAAGAAATGAAAATCGAATCAGTCATTGGGTTGGCTACTAGCCAATTATATGCATTCTTGAAGAAGTAGATTAAACTTACATGACCTTAAAATACTCTTTAACATTTTGTTTAAGAATAACTAAGAAAATGCTTGTTGGAAGCTAGTGGGGTTATTTGAAGGAGATACTAAGTGCAGAGCAGTTGTATTAATACTTTGTATTAATTTTTTTTAAGTTTGTACTTGATAGGGACTGAGGCCAGAATGAACCTTCTTTGGTTGAAAAAGAAAGAGGGATACTTTGGTAACAAGAACACTAGATTTATCTGAAAGAAATTAAAGATATGAATATTTGTGAGAAGTATTTTTGGAGTGGGATAAAGGGAGGAGATAGCATTTTTAGAATTGGGGTATAAAATACTATTACTTTGTGAAGAATTTATCTTCAATGATTAGAGAGTGCCCACATTTTTCCCTACTGAGAAATAGAAGTAACTAAAAATCTTTTTTTGTTTGTTTCTTACTAGGAAAATACAACAGTGGTGACTTTTGTTGGCTGAGATTGGGAGTTGGGGTGCAGGCCCTTTTAAGTGCTGCTCTGCGCAGTTCTTTGTTCTTCTAGCTTCCCTGAGCGCATGTTATGTTTGTTATTAGGTTTAAAAGTCAGGAAGTCATTACAGTTGAATAGCTGATGCACATCATGAACCCATGTTGTTGTTTATAAATAGAACTGCTTCTCTCTATGGTGTATGATAGTATGGAAAATGTCTAAAAAACAAGTTACCTCAAAATTTGTTTATTATGAGTGTTAAATTACCAATGATGTTTTTCTTTTATATAAGGCTTTGTACATTCTGAATATATTCTACCAACCAAGAAATAAACATTTGCAGAATGAAAAAATTAAAAGACTAATTTATTACTGATTTTAGAGAGAGAAGATGGGAGCAAGGGAGAAACAGCCAGACAGACATCCATTTGTTGTTCTACTTGTTTGTGCACTCATCGATTAATTCTTCTTGTATGTGCCCTGACCAGGAATCAGACCCACAACCTTGGCCTATTGGTGTGATGCTCTAACTAACCGAGCTACCCAGCCAGGACCTGGAAATTATTTTTTAAATAAAGCTTAATGATAAATGTTTCAGCTAGAGTAGTTTGTTCATTACTTTTCTGTAATACATTTTAGGTTTATGAGAAGCTGCTCAGTTATTCCGTTTTATACCATACATTTTCTTTCTCCAAAATGTTTGTTAGCTCCAGCAAGAAGCAGCTGCTGATTTTAAGTGGGAAACCTAAACAGCTAACTTTCCAACAAACTTTGTAGTCTGTGTCCTACACAATTTAAAGAGCTTAAACATTTCAAAGAGTAAGTTCTGCCATCCTCAAAACCAGCTATAATTAAGTATTTTCTCTGTGCTAGGAAGCTGAATAAAACTTTTCTTATTTTTTGAAGTACTTGGAAAATGTCAAGGATCTTTCACATAAAATGTGCGAAGGTCTTTATTTACATTGTTGCATCATCCTTTTCTGTGACAAACAAAACAAAGCATATTTCATTAGCATTTTTTCTTTTAAAAAATATTTATGAATTATGCCATTACAGTTCCAATTTTTCCCCCTTTCACCCTCTCTGCCTGGTACCCCCATTTCCTCCAGCAGTGCCCCCTCTTAGTTCATGTCCATGGGTCATGCATATAAGTTCTTTGGCTTCTCCATTTCCCATGCTATTCTTAACCTCCCCCTGTCTGTTTGTTCCTACCAATCATGCTTCTTAATCCCTGTACTTTACCCCCATTCTCCCCGCCCCCGTTCCCTCCCAGCTGATAATCCTCCAAATGATCTCCATAGCTATGATTCTGTTCCTGTTCTGTTTGCCTTTTGTTTGTTTATTTGTTTATTTGTTTGTTTTAGATTCAGTTGATATTTGTGAATTTATTTCCATTTAGTGTTCATAGTTTTGATCTTGTTCTTTTTCTTAAATAAGTCCCTTTAACATTTCATGTAATAATGGCTTGGTGATGATGAACCCCTTTAGCTTCACCTTGTCTGGGAAGCACTTTATCTGCTCTTCCATTCAGAATGATAGTCTTGCTGGATAGAGTCATCTTAGATGTAGGTCCTTGCTTTTCATCACTTCTTGCCAGTTCCTTCTTGTCTGCAAAATTTCTGTTAAGAACTCAGCTGACCATCTTATGGGAACTCCTTTATAGGTAACTCCCTGCTTTTCTCTTATTGATTTTAAGATTCTCTCTTTATCTTTAATCTTTGGCATTCTAATTATGATGTTTCTTGATGTGGGCCTCTTTGGGTCCCAAAAAGACTCTCTGTGTTTCCTGGACTTGCATGTCTATTTCCTTCACCAAACTGGAGAAGTTTTCCTTCATTATTTTTTCAAATAAGTTTCCAATTTCTTGCACTTCCTCTTCTCCATCTGGCATCCCTATGATTCGGAGGTTGGTACATTTGGAAATGTCCCAAAGGCACATTATACAGTCCTCATTTTTTTTTTTAATTCTTTTTGCTTCTTGCTGTTCTGATTGAATGCTTATTTCTTCCTTATGTTCTAAATTGTTGATTTGAATCCTGGCTTCATCCCCACCACTATTGCTTCCCTGTAGTTTTTTCTTCATTTCACTTGGTGTAACCTTCATTTCCTTCAGGGTCTTTTTTATTTTGTTGCCGTACTCAGTGAGTTCTTTGAGCATCCTGATCACCAGTATTTTGAACTCTCCATCTGATAGGTTAGTTATCTGTGTTTCATTTAGTTCTTCTTCTGGGGTTTTGTTCTCTTCTTTCATTTGGGCCATATTTCTTTGTCTCCTCAATTTGGCAGCCTCCCTGTGTTTGCTTCTGTGTATTAGGTAGAGCTGCTTTGACTCCCTCTCTTAGTAGTGTGGCCTATTGTTTAAAAGGCACTTGTAAATTATGTGGGACACAGCCTTAGGTACTTACTAGGGCAGGGCAACCCATTTCACCACCTTGTGGTTCTGTGTGCAGGGAGGGTTTGGAGAAGAGACAGTGACACTGTCTAGCTTCTGGAGGTTTGCCTGGCACTGCCCTGTGCAGCTTGGGGCCCTGCAGCTGTTGGCCTGCTGCTGAATCCCACAGGGCATGGGTCTGGTACGTATGAAGTCCATGCAAGCCCTTTAATCAGAGTCTGCTGAAAATCCAGCAGTTTCTTCTACTGCCCCAACCCCCACCAGTTTTTACAGACAGAAGTTATGAGGATTTATCTTCCTAGCACTGGAACCCTGGTCTGTGCAGTCTGCCCTGAGGCTAGGATCACTCATTCCCAAGGTGTCCCTCCCGATTTTTATCTGTCACAAGTGAATGTGGGACTGCCCATTCCACTGCCGCCTCTCCGTTCCACACCACATCTCCGTGCCTCTCCACCTGTCTCATCTCCACCATTCCTACCCTCTGGATGAATGTGGCTTCTTTAAATTCTTGGTTGTCAGACTTTCATATGGTTCTGAGTGTTATTTGTTTTGAGGTCAAGTTGTAATTCTTTCTGTGGTTACATGAGGAGGTGAAGCGTGTTTACTTATGCCTTCATCTTGACCAGACATCTCGATTAGTATTTGTTAAAGAGTTGAAGGAAAAACAACTTCAAATCATTTATGATTCAGAAAGATGTATTAGTTAGGCTTCTCCAGACAGACAGGAGGGGGCGGATGGGTGTAGGGGTGGGGGGAGAGACAGTGTAGAGGCCTGGCTAGTCCAAAATCTGCACACTGGGCTAGCAGGCTGGAAACCTGAAAGAGCCAGTGGTGCAGATGAAGTCCAAAGGCATTTTGCTGGTGAATTCTCTCTTGCTTGGGGAGGCTTGTGTTTTTGTTCTATTCAGACCTTCCATTGATTGGATGAGGCCCACCCATGCAGTGGAGGGCAATCTGCTTTACCCAGAGTTCACCAATTTAATTGCTAATCTCAGCCAAAAACATACTCCTATGTGACACATTAAGTATAGGGAATATTTTAATATTTCTGAAATTTAAATGTTATTTTCCTGCTGAGTTGTTTTCATTCAGTTGTGCCCTTACACCTAGAGGGTCCTACTTGGAGTCTACTTTTTAGAGGATCTGCTTTGGCCTTTATCCAGTGATGGCCCTTCCCACAGGGCAAGACCAAGGGGCCAAAGCTGTGTCTTCACCAGGAGGCCAAGCCCTTTACTCTAGACCACCTTCTTGCTACTCAGCACCCTGGAATTCTTTGCCTCAACAGCTGTAGGCCCATTTTCAGGGTTTGCATGGGCATCTGCCCAGATTCACACTCACTCACTATGTGGCTGTGTGCGTGCTGTTACTTCTGCAGGGGCTTGGGGGGGTGGCCATTTGCAGTCAGAGGCTGCAGAGATGTGTGGGCTGGAATTCCCACCTTTGTGCATGTGGTTCCCCCAGTGCAGAATGGATCCTGGAGTAGGAGGTGACAAGGGGCAGGGTGAGGGCCGTATGCCTCTTCTTGATCTGTCATCCTCAGGTAGTCTCTGAGGCGTCCAGAATGCTAAGTAAGAGCTTTAAGTAATTACACAGGAATGTTTACAAGGTAGTAGGGTGAAACATGCTTTATATTTTAGTCATCACTTTATTAGCTTGATTTATAACTTTTAAATATTCAGATGTGTAATAGATGGTCTTTTATTCCTGCCTTTGCCCCAGATCTCAAATGTTAAAGGCAGATCTTCCCTACTGAGAGTGAGCAAATTCAGAGAATTGGAAGTTGATTATTAACTTTGAAACCTGAACGGTGTGTTGTAAAACCAAGTAGTGGTTATCCCTTGGGGAAATGAGGTTATGCTTGGGGAAGAACATGCCATGTTCCATTTCTCAAGCTCAGTAGTGATTACATAGAAGTTTATTCTAAGTGCTCTTGGGCTTTATGCATTTCTACCTCTGGAAAATGGATCTTCCAATAAAATGGTTTTTTTAAATCTTTTAAAAATGTATTCTTAGAAAAAAATTTTGTATCTCAAGAAAACCTTTCTTTCAAACTTGTCTACCACAGATTATATTACATATGCTCTAAAAATCTTGGCCTAGTCATTGAAATAAACAAAAGTTATCTTAAAATTTCTAGAAAGCAGCTAAATACATTATGTCATTTGTATGTGTGTCTGTGTGTGTACACGCACATGCGTGCACATACTTACGAATGTGAGTGTTTGATTTTTGTTCTCAGGACTTCAGCCAAAGCAGCAGCTGAAAGAAAACCTCTCTTTTCATCCCCAGTAGTTCCCATGAGGGAAGATATTTTCAAGCATGCTTTTTTTTATTTGACTCTAAGTCTGTAGTTTGTTTATCTGAAAGAATAAGCAATGATAATAAGCAAAAGGAACATTTACTTTTTTCAGGTTAGAGAATCATTATGTGTGAACGTGATTTATAGATTTACGGAGAAAACTTTCAGACACATTTTCTATACATCAAAAGATTCATTGTAACAGACTCTGTTCTTATCTTTCAGGTACCATCTTCAATAAATAAAGAAAGTAATGAAGAAGGTATGGTATGTTTTGGTCTTTGAGGAGCTAGATGTATAAATGAATACATTTACAGTTAGTGGAAACCAAAAAAAGAAAAGAAATAAATAGATATTCATTTAAAAGTTATATAAACTAACACCCTGACCAGATTGCTTATTGGTTGGAGCGTCGTCCTGCTAGGCCAAGGTTGTGGGTTTGATTCGAGGTTGGGGCACACACAGGAATCAACCAGAGAATGCATGGGTAGGTGGAACAACAAATCAATGTTTCTCTCTCTCTTTCTCAAATCAATAAGTAAACATTTTTTGAAAGTTATACTTTTAAAAAGTCATTAAAATTTTCAATGAAATACCTTATTTCCTAATCTCAGAAAATGAGAAAGAATACCTTTATTACTTTTAGGCTAGAAAATAGTTTGATTATTTAGTGACTTTTTGGTGAAGTAAGGAGATTCTCGCTAGTTTTGATAAACTTAACAAGACTCTAAATACCTGATTTGGGAGACTGTCTTTATTATCTTTTATTATTTTAATCATTCATTTTAACTGAAGATCTTACAAATCAAAATTGTAGTAGGACTAAAAACACCATATTATTTAGTACCATTATTTGAAGCTGTTTTGAAAAACGAGTAAAAATGTTCTGTGGTAAAAATTTCAGAATACAAGCACATGCACATATCATTTGTCTTTCAATTTTGGCAAGACCTTTGCTCTTTTGCTTTAATAAAAAAACATTAGGAGAATATTGAACTTGTTAATTTGGAGGGAAAATGAGAACTATTTACTGTGAATCCAGTTCTAGGATGTATAGAAAGGAGCAACCTCATAGACATGATTTCATGGGGAAGCATGAAATCATTCCTATTCCTTACATGGGAAACTAACCCATTGTTTCTTTGTAATACTGTTCTGTGCGGGGTGTTCCATGGGTAGTCAAGTCTTACAGTTTAAGGTTTTTCTAGACTTCGTGCTATAGCTAGGGCACTAACGTCTGCAGTATGCAATAGAGACTAAAAGGACCCAGAAGGAAGTAGGAAAGAAAGTGGGAACGCCCTAGAATTTTTAATGTAGTTTTATATAAGGCTTGTTCCTAATGAGAGAACTTGAGTTTAAATGGAAGTAGCTTTAACCAGAGAAATATGTTATACTAAGTTTCTTGATTGTTTTTATCTGTGTAAACACTTCCTGAATGTCTAAATTAAATGTTTCTTATTCTTCCTTGTTCCCGCCCTTGTCATCCCTTCCCTAACACCTTTCTCCTCCCCACCCCACCCCCGCCCCCCGCCATTTTAAATGCAGAGCAAGTGTGGCACTTCCTTGGCAAGTGATGGGAGCATTTGAAGTTCTGCCATCAAGACTTCGGTTTCTGAGGACTTCCAGACTCTGTCTCCCACAAGTGCTAGAGATAGGCTGATCTGTGAGAATTTGATGACTTTCTGTTGGAACTCTATTTTTTTCCCCAAATTTTCTAAGATATGCACTATGTAAATAAACACTGGAATATTTGAATTAGTCTCTTCCAGATATTTATTGATATGAAAAAGATCTAATTTTACAGCAGAAATTTAAAAGCATTGAGTTTTGACTGGTTCACATTTCTATGCCTGAAGGAGCCCAAAGATTTTATTGACATTTATTTTTATCCATTAATGTAAAATAACAAAGTTAGTACAATAATAAGATTTCTGTAGATATTATTGTTTTTATTTGCATACCTTATTATCTCTTTTCAAGTCTTCAAATCACCATTGTAGACTTCATTTAGCCAACCTCTGTCCACTTATTTGTCCTATGTAAATATGTTTACATTTTAACATAATTCCCTATAATTTATTGTTTTAGAGGTCCTAAACTCTGTTTGAGTGTCATCCAGTTTCCCTAGTTTCAGTTCTCTATGGTGATGACTCCCAAATCTACCTAAGAAGCCCATGTCCTTCTCCTGAGGTCTGCCTACTGAACATCTCTTCTTGCCTTCGAACCCTCTCATCCAAAACTGACCTTGTGTTAATTCCTTTGTTCTTGTTAATTCTTTTGTTGAAGAACAATGGCATTAACATTCTCCTAGTCCCCCACTCAAACCCTTAAAATCATTTGAACATGTCTTCTATGATCTTTACTAATGAAGACCACCTAAATGTTTGTCATCTCCCTTCCTACACCCCCATTCTTTGCTGCTTTCCCCACTTATTTCACTGGCACTGTTATAACAGCCTCCCTGTGTGCCTTTGTGACCCTGCCCCTCCTCCTCATCTCCAGTTGTTCTGGCGCCATTTCATACCTTCTTGCCTCCTAAGTCCTGCCTCTGGCTTTTCTCCCACCATCCCATCTTCCACATTTCTAAACAGTTGTTTTCGTAAAGCACAGGTCTTGCCTTGTAGTTTTTTCAGAATGCCTTGAATGGCTTTCCATATTCTTGAGGGGATAAAAAAGAAAAAAACTCGGATTTCCTCAGGAAATCCTCCAGCCATGCCATGCTGCTCACTCCTCTCCTCACACACTTTGTACTTTCATGTTTCTAGCATTGTGCTGCTCTTCCCTTGCCAAATCTTTTTCTTTCTTTTTTGTTCTATTATCATCATCAACACATGATGTTTACAGAAGATGCTTTGTGGTTTACAAAGCACCGTTAGGAAAATAGTTACCATTTATTAAATATTCTATGTTAGGCACTGTTTTAGATGTCTTATGTGCACATACCATATAAGGTACAATAGATACTACCCACTTCACACTGACACTGAGAAATTCTCTAACTTACCCAAGATCACATACCTGGTAAGTTTAAGCACCAAAATTAGAACTCATGACTATATGGCTCTAAATCCATTGGTCTTTCCACTTCCTTGTGCATGCTGCTCCCCTATGTAGCTCCTTTTGATGTAGACACAGGTCAGAGCATTCCTGTTTTACAGAACAGGAGACAGGCACGCACACGGTGTGATCAGCCCAAGTGAAATAGCAAGGTCCACTCGAATGTCTGGGAATGTGTGAACCTCTCTGAGGGGCATGGAAGACTGACTATAAGGGCAGAATTTATTGGTTTTAATTTTATTAATATATTGACTTTTTAATTATGAAAACAAAACCTATAGAAATATAGAAAATGGAGACCAACTGTTATTTTAATAGTTATGAACAAGCTGAATTACCAAAGGATATATAAGGAAAGTTGTGGCCTGAGGCATATCAGTCTCCTGAGAGTTGGAAGAGGGAAGCCACATCTGGTGGGCATCTTAGTATCTGGTGCAACACTGCCTCTGTCAGTCACATCCCAAATGTACAACTTAACGGTGTTCTGGGGTTCCTTGAGAGGAAAGCTGGCTATTCTCTATTTAGAATGCACAGTAGGGCTGTGGCCTGCATCGGGCTCTCTATAGCCTATTCAGGTGCTCTGCCCCTTTTTAAGTGCCTCATTGCAAAGGGTTGAATAACAGAAATATCAGGGGAATTTGATAACATTAGTCTATAATACATCTCATCGTAATGACTTTAATTAGCCAACTCTTTGTGTAGACATGCTTTCTCATTAATGCTATTTTTAAATGCGTCCATCCAACAATTACTTATTGACTGTCTATATATACACTAGCCCTCACTTAACATCACCAATAGGTTCTGCAACTTCAAGTGAAATGCTGTATTGGGTTGATCAAAAAGTCTGTTTAGTTTTTTTCATAAAATAAAACACAGTTTTCATTTTCACCAATAACTATTGATTTGGACGTTTGAATATGTCAGCTACCTCTCACTTGGTAGAACATTGATTGTTCTTAGTTAATGTCTCAATTTGATCGCTATCGACTTCTACTGGTCTACCTGACTGGAGCATCATCCAGCAAGAAATCTCAGCACAAAACTTTGCAAACCACTTTTGACACATTCAGTCAGTCACAGCGCCTTCTCCAAAAATGGCACAAATAGTTTTTTTGCATTTTAGTTGTGTTTTTACATTTCTTGAAGTAATAATGCATAATATGCTAAAACTATTGCTTGGTCCATCTTTAGTGTTAAAATTACTACACAAAAAAATCAGTTTTGATGTTTTTTTTAAATGCACACTGATATGACAGCTGTCACAATACAGTCAAACAAAATGGTTTTGAGTGAAGTTAAAGATAGCTAAGTGCTACTAGAGCCATATTATGGAAAAAAACAAATGATATTTTTGGCCAACCCAAGATAATAAAACCAGTTTCACTACAGGCGAATAGGTTTATAATTTATATAAACCAGAGTTCCTGCAGCATCTCTTCAGTGCTGCAACAAAACAATGCTGAACGAAACATTAATGAGGACCTGCTGTATGTACCAGGTGTCATTCCAAGTGTTTAGGATACATCACTGCAAAACAAAAATCCCTCCCTCTATGGACCTTGCTTTTTGTGTGGTGAAGACAAATCATAAACATAACAAGTAATTTACGTGCAGTACATAGAAGAGAAAACAGGATAAGGGGGATCAACAATCCAGCTTGTGCTCAGGGGTAGGAGTGTGAGTTAAAGTCAAATTGACTAGGTCAGGGCAGGCCTAGCTGGGAAGATGACAGCAAGTAAAGGTTGAAGAGAAGCAGGAGTGGGCCCGGGTGGGTCTGGGAAAGAACTAAGGCAGGTGCAACTCCAAGGAGCAAAGGCCCTAAGGTGAAGTGTGACCCACTTGTTAGGGGAGGCCCCTGGCTAGAGGGAAAGGAGTGGGGTGAGGAGTGACAGACGGGATCCCAGAGGTGACATGGAGATCACATAAGGGCCTTGTAGGCCAGCCTAAGGACTTGAAGTCCTTTTATCCTGATAAGTGAGTCATCAGAGGGTCCTGAGCAGAAAAGTGGGTCATTCCATCTGTTTTGTTGAAAATAGTTCATGCTGCCTAGGCTGGGTGGCTCCGTTCGTTGGAGCATCCTCCCATACACAAGAAGGTTGTGAGTTCAATCCCCAGTCAGGACACATACAAGAGGCCAAGGATTGAAGTTTCTTACATTCTCATTCATTTTCTCTCCTCCACCCCTCCCGCTGCCCCCTCACCCTCCTCCTCGCTCTCTAAAATCAATTAACATATCCTCAGGTGAAGATTTAAAAAATAAAAATAGATTGTGCTGGAGTGGGGAGTGGGGGACTGTAAGTCAGGTGTGGAAACAGGAAAATTACTTATGAGGTTTCTACAATAATTCAATACATTTGATGTTTTTCTTTCTTTGAGGTAATTTTCTAAACATAAATTCCCTAAGGTGGAGTCAAAGAATAAGAACATTCTATGACCAAATACATTTTTATAAGGGTCATTCCAAGTTACATTGTCACCAGCAATAGGTAAGATTTATAGTTTCTTCTTTCCTACCCTTCCTGGGATAGGATATTTTATTGTTGTCACTGTTATTGTTATTAATAGGTTTCAATTTTCCCTACATATTTACTTACTGTCTTTTATGAGTGTTCTATTTATTTGCCTATTTTTCTACTACATTTTAATGTTTTTATTAATTTGCATTATGTCCTTAGTTTTAGGTGCAAAATTTGGATTCTTTTGCCCATATTCAAATAAAAAATTTAGACCTGGGCCTTGGAAATATTTATAGTAAGATAACTGGGAATTTGGGGTGAAATCTACAAACTTTCCTTTACACAGGATTAGCTACAGTAATATGTTACTGCTTCTTGTTCTCTGTTAAAAATTAGAAAAGGATAAATTTTTAATGCTAATACTCTAAATTTAAAATGGGTAAAATGCTAAAACCAGTACAGTTTTCAAAAAAATCATGGAAAAAATGTCAAACAACAACTTTCATCTAATTAAAGCAGCTGAAACTGTGGGCAGATGTGCATCTGTACTCCTCAACAAGGAGAATTTGGCAGTGGGCAGGGCAGGGCATTAGTGTCCTAAACCAAAGTTTCTCCCAGCTTGGGGAGTAGAACATGGATCCTCGGATTCAGACCAGAATACAGACAAAAAGAGCTGAGTGTACAGTGCAATGGGCTACTAGACTTGGCTGTTCCTTCCTGTCTGAACAAGCAGCAACACAGGCAAGGACAGAAGCCCAGGCCCTCTGCGTGCAGAAGATCCCTGCAAACTGCCTGTGGGTGGTGCAGACCGAAGTGGAACAGAACTCAGGCTGTTGACTCTAAAATCACCTGTTGCCCTTTTCACATGCTGCTTCTTGAGCTCTTTCTTATCCTCAAAGCTCATCTCAAGTGGTCCCTTTTCTGTGAAACCTTCCCCAGTCCTTCATGTTGAAATCAAGCATTTTCCTGTGTGAGAGAATAGCACTATTCGTTTTTAGCACTATTATAGTATTTAGGCCGTCCTGGCTTATATTCCTTTAGACTTGCTCAGTGTCTCTACTACTGGATTAGAAACTCACTGAGCTCAGTGACTGCGTCATGAAAATTTGGTATTGTTTTACACATTAACAATTTGTTGTATGAAATTGATACAACATCCTATGAGGAAGACAGATATTCTATTTTACTTAGTCTATTAAGTTTAAAGAGGTTGAGTAGAGTCCAGAAATCACAGACCTTCTCCATATGAAGTTCTATTACTGCCGTCAAATGAATGCACTTTGAGGGACATCACTCGAGTCTGTTCCAAAAGGCCAGGTAAGGTCTTTGAAATACAAGAATCTATTCCTTTTAGGGATCTCCAAAAGGGAGGAGGTTTAGTATCTAAACTGGATACTTTTTAATTTATTTTATTTTGTTTTTAATGTATTCTCAAAGAACTCAGATAAATATAAGAATTTTTTCTAAGTTGAATAAATTCTTGCCTCCTAAAAGTGTACTCATCATTGAGATTTTTCCTAAAGTCCTTTCTAAATTATCTTCTTTGCTATGGAGTTCCCAGATGAATAAACATTTGCCTAGTGAAAAAAATACTTCATTTGTTATGCATCCATACACCTAGAATTTTTTTTTGCCTTCTGAAACAATTAGTAATACCCAATCCCAAACGAATAAATGCTACCCAGAAAGTAAGATTCTCTGAAAAAGATCTTATTTATTACTAGTATTTGAGACATATTGAGAGTTCTGACACAGGAATCTTCTGATGCCCCAAGAGAAAAGTTTTACTTGTGGAAAAACAATACCTAATTATGAAAATACTAAGACCGATCAACACATGTTTACTGCTACTTTTTGGTGAAATAGGAGGCAAACATGAGCATGAAATACTTAAACATAAAAATAGGCTCAGGACTCAAAACTCAAAATTATTTTTTAAAAATGTATGTTGGTCTAATTTTCTTTTTCCACACATTTGCACAGTATGAGTGCCCGCCATGTGATTAATACTGTCCTATATTTAGGAAATGTATTCCTTGAAAACAGTGACAGCTGCAGTATTTAGATAATGGGTTTCTGTGTGGAAAAATGCATGTCACCCTGAGCTGTTTCTATAGTTTTTAAACATTTCATGTTGCAATGAGTCTTCTACACATACTCAGAAAATGAAGAGGATCCAATGAAATCTTACATTGTTGAGCTCTGAAAGAAATAGTCTTAGAGTACAAAGCTTCACATGTGATACCCATCAACATTATGTAGTTTTAGCTTAGTATTGATTTTTTTATGTCTTTCTAATTTTTTTTAATTGTACTCCCACCCCCTACCCACCCCACTCTTCTTTGGGAACCACCAGCTCATTCTCTGTGTCTGTGTATCTGTTTTTGTTTGATTTTGCTTAATCATTTACTTTGTTTTTTCAGATTCCATGTATTAGGGAAATCACATGGCAGTTGTCTTTGTCTGACTTAATACCCTCTAGATCCATCCATGTTGTCACAAATGGCAAGATGTTATTTTTTTATTGCTGAATAATATAATACCACATCTTATTCATCTATTGATGGACATGTAGGTTGCTTTCATATTTTGGCTATTGTAAATAATGCTGCAGTGAGCATGGGGTGCATATATCTTTTTGAGTAAGTGTTTTTGTTTTTTTCAGATAAATACCCAGAAGTGGAATTGCTGGATCAGATAGCAGCTCTATTTTTACTTTTTTGAGAGATATCCATACTGTTTGTCTGAGTGGCTGCACCAATATACACACCCACCAATATATTGCACAAGGGTTTTTCTCTTCCCCACACCCTCACCAACCCTTGCTGTTTGTTGAGAATTATTAATGATAGGCATTCTGGCAGGTGTGAGGTGATAGCTCATAGTTTTAATTTGCGTTTCCTTGATGATCTTGAACATCTTTTCTTATGTCTTTTGGCCATCTGTATATCCTATTTGGAGAAGTGTCTGTTAAAACTTATGAAAGCTATTAGTTTGTCTTCTATTACCAGAATAATTTATTTGACTTAATACTATATGTAGTGCTAATACAATGAGTATGAAACCTCAATGAGAACCTCAATTATATAACTCTTAAGACCTCACTCATTCCAAGGGGGTGTGTGTGTCCAGAGTTGTTTTTTACATGGATTTTGATGTAATTATTGATAATAATTTTCATGTTTGAAATTTGACCTCCCAAATTTGAAAGTAAAATAACATGTTTTGATTTCCATATTAGAAATATCATGAGAAGCACTGTGATAGACCTGAATAATCTTAAGAGAGTGGTAGAACAAATAAGAATAATATGTTTATACTGAGGTAAATTTAATCCATGTGAATCTAATATAAATAGTTCAGATAATAAACTCTCATGCAAAATAGCTTTAAAGGTCATCCGTCATACCTAAAACTCTCTAAACTACTGTACTTGTGGGAACCTTTTTTTTTCCACAAATACTAGTTTTTCCTTTTCTTCCCACAATATCAAATGTCTCTTCTTTAGTTTTTAAGAATAATTTAAAACTAAATTATTCATGAAAGTTTTAGATGTTCTTAGTAGGCTCTCTCTCAAACCATAATTTGATTTTCACCAATATCCACCTCAGCTTCTATTCTCCTGCCCCTCAGAACAAACACTATAAATGTAATTTATAGTAGTATTAGTACTATCTCCAGAATATGCTCACCTACTTACAAATAGATTTTATGTAATTTGGGAACTGCTGAAGACACAGTAGCACAGACTGTAGGTTGTTTTTCTGATTCTGAAGAAGGATTTAGAACGTGGAACATTTTGAACCGTGAAGGATCTCGCGCTAGAGATGGAGCAAGTGCACTCTAGAGAGGTGAATGCCTGACGCCACCAGCTAACAAACGACGAGGGGAGACTGACCTCAGACCAGGTCTTCTGAATCCAAGTCTGCTGTTTTGTTTCTGCTTTAAAAAAAAAATCATGCCTTTCCTTGTAGTTTGACACCTTAACGCAGAGAGGTGTTCATTTGCCCCTTTGTGGGGTATGCATTTAAAAATAACTGTGCTGTCATGACTGTGGGAATGAAGATGTGCATCATTTTGCCATTCTTTGCTGCACAGTTTCCCCAACTAACAGGTATTTAAAATGTCTGTGGTTTTAAAACAAGACAGTATTCTCTATATAGAGATTTCTTTTTTTTAAATAAGAACTTGTGCTCTAAAAACATTTGACTTTTACCACCACCCAACCTCATAATATCTCTTGTATATGTGACTATGAATTAACAATCACATGTAAGTGCAGGAGTACAATGTATGGCTTAACACTTTAAATCATAAAATAGTATTTGTGCTTGACTTACAGCGACTTTTTTGCAACACTACATTCCATTTTTGTGTATGATTCCAACAATAAGCCCTTTGCTTATGTCCAGCATGTTTCCAGTCAGCAGCTCCCAGTGTCCCTGCTGGGACCAGGAAGGCACTGGATGTGATCTGTGGCTGCCTTCCCCGACACTTACCAACAAGGAAAGCGTGGATCAATCTTAGGTTTTCCATGAAGTAGTACTTCGAGCACATGAGAGGAACATAAACCAACTGTGCTATTAAAAATACTGTCTTCATCTAGCATCTGTTTGGGGATGTTTTCCCATGGTATAAGACAAAAACTGCAACAAATCGGGTTTGCTCCTCCTTCATGCTCTTTTCCAATGTGCATTGAATGGAAGATTTAAGAGAGACAGAATTCCAGAGAAAACAGGTGGCATGGGAGCTGGAATTGACCTTGGCCAAATACTCGATGGCACGGTTCATCCTCTTTAACCAATTGTCTGTTCCACGAAAGCTTTCTGCAATTTATTATAAGGAACATATGTGAGAAATATTAAGAGTTGGCCTCAGGGTTGGACACTTGAGGGACTGTGACAAAGAACTACTTGCTGGTACCTACATGCACTAAAACAGTATACAAAATGCAATTTCAACTGAGGTTGGTACTTATTTCTTAGAGAGAGGAGGTACTATTTTTACAAGCAGATGGCACTTGGCTTCTTACCCTGATTCTGTCCCCTGAGAAGGATCATCTCAGTGACAATTATACTTGACTATTTTAACACGTACACCCATATGTATTGGTTTGAGGTGATGGGTGCCTCTTGGAGAGAAAAGAGAAAAAGAATGAGTCTTCATGTTCTCCACAAACAGAAGTTTGGCACTTGCTTTAGTAGCATGTAAACCACTGATGACAGGATCCGTGTAAAAATGTTGTTCCCAAGGCAGTAACTCAAAAAATAATCATCTTCCTATAACCTGTGAAAATAGCAGTAAAAGTTCACATATAAGGAAACACAATATCAGGTAGTGGGTGCCCCTTCTGCTCTTCCCTGTCACAGAGAACATGGTCATTAATGCCAAAGTTGTGACAACATCATAAGAAGAGGTTGATAATTTTAATTTCTTCACTACAACTGATAATCATCTACTGGCCTGATTTGCATTCACTTTGGCATTAATGTTGGAGCCATTTTAGATCATAAAGAGACTTTCCCTACTATTCTCATTATCTTCTAATGTGCTTTATTTTTACATTTTGAAGTTTAAATTATTATTGTGAAGTATTTTAGTAAAGGATATTATGTAAAGAAATTGGTGGTAGAAAGAACATTAACTGAGTGACCTTGGCAAGAAGTTACATTGAAAGTCACATGAGAAAATGACCATGAAGTGATCGTTAAATTGAGGTGTCCTGTAATTACATTGGGAATGTATGTGATCTCCCTTGCCACATACCATAACATGGAATGTTAGTGTGTTAAAGGAAAAACAGCCTCAGATTTGCATTTGTTTCTTTCTCTGTTCCTAACATAGTATACGGGAAGTTATTGACAAGAAACACTCTAAATATGAACAAAAATAGCCTATTGTGTACCTCACATAAAACTTAAACAGTTATTAAGAAAATTTCTTCCAAAAAATCAAATGCAAATGTTATATTAGTATGATAGGAGAAAATTTGATTTTTAGATATTAGTTATTTTATTAATCTATTTCTGCATAACAGACTATCACAAATTAAGCAGATTAACACATCATTTCTTAGTTTCTGTGGGTCAAGAATCTAGACTGGGCTTCACAGGGCCCTCTACTTAGGGTCATTCGAGGCTTCACTAGGGAGGGACTTGCTTCCAAGCGCGCATGGTTGTTAGAAGGGTTAACTTTTTTGCTGGCTGTTGGCTAGAGGCCACCTCCACCCTTCCCACCACGGGGGCCTCTCCAACATGGCAGCTTACTTCGCCAAAGTGTACAAGCCAAGAAGGAAATAAAGTCTTGCAGAAAGACAGCAGTCATGTGGGATAACACCATATCACCGTGGCATATCCTACTGCTTAGAAGCAAGTCACCAGGTTCAGCCTCTACTCAAGGGAAGGGATTAAACACAGGAGTTGGTGCAGGGAAGCAAGGATCATTGGACGCCATTTTATTTTTATTTATTTCTTTTTTAAGATTAAAAACCAAAATAATACCATTTATTTTTGTAAGTTTCGAAGACACACTCAAGTTCTGAAATCAAACAGGCTTGCCACTACTTAGTAGCTGCATGTGTTGGGCAAGTTAGTTAATATTTTTGAGCTTCTCTCTCCTTTATCTGTAAAATGACTTGTCAGTAGTATCTACTTCAATGGTCTGTTTTGAGAATCAACTACAGTAATGTATATACCATTTAGTGCCATACAGTAAATGTCCACTAAATGTTAACTATTACTGTTATACAAACTGCGAACATAGCAGAAAGAGATGAAACAGGCTGATTTAAGATTTTGGCCAAGGTTTCTGGGAGAATGCTGGCACCATTCATTCACAAAGAGTAAATGTGGGCAAGGGGGCGTATTGTTTAGGTGGGACATGATGAGGTCAGTTTCAGGCTTGTTACATTTGGGGTGGCAGCATGTGATCATATCCAGCAATTCTTTATACGCTCGGGTGGAAGTTTAAGTCTGGAGTTGATGATTAGAGATACCATGTTCCTGTGACCACTTACCCATAGTTGTTCAATCCCCGGTGAGCACCTGGCCCTTTTCCTCGACTGGACCTCCTAGTTAAAATTGATTTATTCAAGACCTAGACCTAAACCCAGGCAACCAAAATCCTTGGAGATCTGGAATTGAGACCAAGTCTCTACAGCCCAGTCTTCCTGCTCTCAGTAACAAAAGAGAAGTTAGATGGGCACACAGAAAAAGAAAACAAAAGATCCACTCATCTTACACTTTGCAACAGCATGGATGGACCTGGAGAACATTATGCTAAGTGAAATAAGCCAGTCAGAGAAAGACAAATGCCTTATGATTTCACTCATATGTGGAATCTAATGAACTAACTGAACTAACGAGGGAAATGGGGACAGATTCATAGATGGAGAACAGGCTGACGGCTAATGGGGGGGAGGTTCTTTAGGGGGTGGAGTGATTGAGCAAAAAGGAAAAAGGACTCATGGACATGAACAACAGTGTGGTGATTGCTGGGGGTGGGGATATAAGGGGACTAAATGGTAATGGAAAAAAATACAATTAAGATTAAAAAGAGAAAACAAAATAGATTAAAAGGCCATAATTTTACATCCCTGATCCCAGGTGTCCCTAAAGATCAGTTTCATTGTTGCCTTGAATCTTTAAAGTAAATATCTTTTCAACTCTCACACTGATTCAAGCAATGTTTTTATTACTTGCAACTCCCAACTAATACCCAAAAGCCACATGTAGGTGATAACTGCAGGTGTTAGGAGTGAATGAACCCTCTAAGCAAATGAAGAAACCATCAAAGGAACAGTGAATGTACAGTAGAAGGAATGAGAGCAAAACTAACCCAGTAATGTGGGTGACATGGAGGGACAGATGGACAGCTGTGTCAAATGTCACACCATGGTCAAGGAAAATGAGGTTGGAGGAAAGCTCCCTGCATGTAGTTTTTCATTTTAACTAGAGTATTTCATTAAAATTTCATTTTTTGGAGTTATCATTTGTAACATTACCACTCTCAACAGACTACCTATAATAAAATTTCTTAATTAAAAAATTTTAAGCCTGGCAAATAGTATTCCCTCCTTTGTATATCTTCTTAGCACTCATGTTGAATATGTCTGTTTTCATTTCCAATTGTTAGTTAAATAGGCTGCATGAAATCTACATTGATTAATGTCACGTTTACTTATTTGAGCTGAGTTTTCTAGTCTTGAGTTTAGGAACCAGCTCAGAAACAGCAGACAGTGGCACTGTGTCCAGTATAAGAGACAGGAGAAGAGGGGCATGCCAGGTTGCTTCAGGAAGATGAGAACAAGGGCTGCTCTGTGGGAAACAGCCACAGGGCAGGATGAAGTGTGACGCAGGAGAACAGAGCGGATCAGAGGCAGGTATCTCTGAGAATCAAGAATGATTCAGTACAGGTGAATTGAGTACACTGTATCTTTTGGCTACTGAGTAAAAAACTAGAAAATTGTTAACGCTTTAAACACTGAGAATTGACTTAAGATACCTCATACCTCTTATTTTTCCTTCTTTGGTTTTCCTTGTTATTGTGTGGTTCGTGTATTTGTGTTTCACAAGGAATGCACCAATTGCTTTTGAAATGTGTGTGTGTGTTAGGGTAAACGGGCAGTTTTAGCTAGACCAGATTCACACTTCTGTTGGCCTAAGTCACTGTGACTCTGTCACTAGCCAAAAGAGGCACACAAGTCTCCTAGAAGCACTGATGGAGGGAATAGACGAAAAAAATCAAAGATGTCTACTAACTACCTACCAAGGCATCTCAAGTCCCGCTGAGGCTCTGCTGCGGTGAGCAGGAAGAAAACACCATTCCAGATTTCTCTGTGACACATCTGGGACCTATCTGGGCAGAAGACAGAAGCACACAGCTTTAAGTCCTTGCAGAAAACACAAGTTTTGATCAGTGCTGTCTGTCACTACTGACCCATACTGCCCTCAGGACAAAAGGTATCATCTCCATGATCCCCAGCTTCTTTTTCTGCTGCTTTTAAAGTAAGTGTGAAGAAATATTCCAAAACCTCCTGCCTAGATTACTGGGTAGTAAATAATGTTACTCCCCACCAGGCCAATGAAAAACTGATAAAACCAGTTTGATTTTTGTTCACATGTGGCCAGTACTTGTCAGCACTCTGGGTAAGGGGGATGATGGTGAACTTTTCCCCTAAAAGACTAGTTAGTGACCAGATTTAGAACCCAGAACCATTTAAAGAAGTAACTGAAAGAGTTAAAAGTTTAACATCTGCTGTGGGTGGATGTGGCCGCTCAAGTGATAATTTAAAATATTAGCAGCACAGAAAAAGTGCTTCCTGAAAAGTTAGGTGAAGGAAAGCTAAATACAAAGCAGCATCTGTTATGATTAAAACTAGGCAAAAAAATGTGCATGTACATAAATAAAATGTAAAAGACCATGGGAAAACTAAAGAAGGTGATTTATTAGAGCCATAGGCATCCAGGTGATTTTTTAAAATTCTTGTTGCTGTTATAATGTTATGAGTGTAACAAATTTAAAGTAACCAAAATTGATGTATTTATAGTGAGTGATGGTTTTTTGGTTGAACTTCAATAAAAACATCTTAACCTAAACCATGCACATAATCACCAAATCAAAGAGTGGCCCGAGTCCAGGGTCTAGAGATCCAAGTGGTTCTATGGGGCGACAGAGTGGTGAGGCCTCACACCCCAGGACCAGCGCCAAGAGAGTGCAGGAAGGGCAACAGGATCACTCAAGCAAGCTGCTTTCTCTGCAGAGGGGGGATAATAGTTAAACTCTAAAGCTGGACTGTTCAGAAGTTATATGAGTAACTCCAGGTTCATGACTAGTTAGAAAGAGAGAAAATATATGTCAATTTCTTCTGGGAAATCATCCATGAAGATAAACAATAAGGATGGTCTAGTGATGATAAATTGTACATAGAAAACTGACCAGAAGAAAATGTAATTTTTCCTTGGGAGGAGATGGGTCTAACTTCCTGGAGATATACGTGTTCTGCAAAAGCAATTAGACTTGGCTCCTCGAAAGAAGGCCAACTCAGCTAGAAAGCAGGAAGTTTCACTTCCCTTGACTTAATGATGTGGATGAAAATATGGACACTATGCCTGTCTGTTTTCAATGAGCATTTGTTTTGCATGTTAAACTCGAAGAAGACACAGCAATAACTTCTACAAATCACAAAGGCTGTAGCTTAGTAGATTTAGATGTCTTTAGCAGTTTGCAATGTGTTGAAATTTTTTGATCTAAATTAATCTAGTGATGAAAGCACAGACCTTGGAGTCACACAAACTTGGGCTTGAATTCTACTTTTTACTGTCTGCATGACATTGAGCAATGCACTTAACTTCTGTGAGTCTGTTTCCTCATCAACAAAATGGGGATAAGAATACTCTTTTAGAGGCCAGTGTGTTGTACTGAGTATAATGTACTCAAAGTAATTTAAGAAGAAAAGAGAAATATTTAGAAAGAGACAGGATGCCTTATGAACTCCCTGAGGACAAGAAGTGTGGAATGCCTCTTAAGCAAGTGAATAGAGGAACTGAAATATAGTTGGGTACCAATGTGACTACTGGTTCAGTTCACCTCTCTTAAGGCCGAATGGTCTACGTACTATTCTTTACCCTTTCTGAAGACCTGCAAATGGATCCAACGTGGCTTCTCCATTAGAACATTTATTCTAATCTTCATCAGAGATCAACTTGGTTTCTCTATATCCAACTGCAAATTCCTATAAATTTAAGATTGATTAGAACAGTTTACCTGGTGTCAGGTGCCCATCTCTGGTTTAGTCAACAGTGACCTGGTGGGTCAGGCACTTCTGATAGGAATGTCATCCTTTCCTGAAATGTAATAAGGATGTGGGAGTAAAGAGCAAGTGATAACCATCTCTTTAACTGAAACTTGACTTCCCAGGGACAATATGAGGATCAAATTAGACAATGGCTGTGAAGTATCTAGAATAGCGCCTGACATGTACTCAATAAATGGAATCTAGGAAACAACACAGCCAATAGGCAAGGGCCATAGGCATCTCATTAGCTCAGTCTTTGAAATCATATTTTGCTGCACCTGTCATCAGGGGAGGAAGCTCACAAAAATATTAGTCATGTGATATCTATGACAGATTTCTTTCTTCACCAAAGTGGTCACTCTGAGAAAGAGCCACCTCAACGACTGATGTTTACTGGGACCATGTTCCTCCAATCTGGCGAATGCTCACACCACAATTCCAACCTTTGTGGTCAGTCTCATTTGAGCATCCCATATGCGTTTACTGACTCAAGGTACATAAGTAGATGACTATTGAGAAGCTACGTAGCAGAAAGACTGAATTATTCAGATACTTTCCTTGAGTTTATGTAAAAGACATGTGACTATTGACCGATTTTTTTCCTAAATTACTAAAAAAAATAAAAGCCCTGGCTGGTGTGGCTCAGTGTATCGAGCATGGGCCTGTGAACCAAAGGACTGCTGGTTCGATTCCCAGTCAGGGCACATGCCTGGGTTGCAGGCCACAGCCCCCAGCAACCACACATTGATGTTCCTCTCCCTCTCTTTCTCCCTCCCTTCCCCTCTCTAAAAGTAAATAAATAAAATATTTTAAAAATAATAAAAAATTGTTTTCTCCTCCTGCATTGATTTTGATGAGATGATAGAGTATCAGAGTCCAGACATTGGGCCCTAATGAATGCTCCTTGTTTAAACATTGAAGTAGTAATTACTTTTCTGAGGTACCTCTCCTCTGGCTATCAGAAAGTACCCCTGAAGCAGAAAGAAGCAGTCATTCCCCCAAATAGCCAAGCTCAGCCAAAACACAAGCTACTTCCCAACCTGATGTTTCATTCCTGCTTAAATCAGGTTGTCTATTTTTAGGATTCAATGAAACATTGAAAGAAACATAATGTTCCTTTAATGAAAGAAACATTATGGAATGGGTATGAGGGCACTTTTTCTTCTGCACCTGTAGCACTTGTGGGGTCTAGAGCTGCTGTTGTCCAGAAAGGAAAAAAAAATATCCAAACTCGAGTTCTATAATTGATATTGTATACCAGGTAAGTTTTTGAAAATTCAAAGCCCCAAACACACTGTATGGTTTCTCTTTGCAATGATTTGGATTTATTATTATACCAAATTAATGAAATGCCTTTACTTGCTGAACTGTCAGATTTTAAACAAAAAAAAAAGTATATAAATAAAGGCAGAACGTTAACTTCTCTTTGAAAGATTTTTTAATGATTTCATACTCATGGGAGACATTACCTAATACGTTTCCTTCTTTTCTTCCTGGCAGCTTTCCAGACTTTACCCTTCAGGGCTGAGTTCTACTCTTGCCTCAGGTCGATATTTATTTTAGAGGCAAAAGTACTGGTGCAGTTGTCATTGCGGGTGGCCAGTGCAGGAGATGCTTCACAGAAAATCATGACATACAAGTTATGAGAAGCAACATGCATTTTGTAGATGTCAGCAGATTGGCTATGGCAACTTCTGGTTTTAGGCTGGAGAATTTGGGGGAGAAGAAGTTCAGTCTTCCACCTAGCTTCGGTTAACAGCAGGAATGTATATTTGTCCTACCTGAGTCCAGCCACTGTGGGGCAGACTTTCTGAAATGGCCTCAGATGGCCTTGATAGGTGGACCTTGAGGGCCCTCCATGGCTGGGGAGTAAAAATAATATGGTTTATTCCCAGCCAGGGTACATGCCTGGGTTGCAGGCCATGACCCCCAGCAGCCGCACATTGATGTTTCTCTCTCTCTCTCTCTCTCTCTCTCTCTCTCTCTCTCCCTCCCTTCCGTCTCTAAAAATAAATAAATAAAATCTTTAAAAATAATAATACGGTTTGATGGTGGATGCACATGCTTAGCTGACACGTTGAAGATCACACATAGACATTGTGAAGGATATCAGAGCTGCCCTGGTTGTTCAATGGCTCCAGTTAGGCAGACATAGAGTGAAGGTACTAGCCCTTGACCCTGATGCTGCAGGAGCTTTGCATAAGTGACCAGCACCATCTCATCAACTCAAACTCTTCCTCTGAGCCTGACCTGTATATCCAGCTAGAAAATCCACAAGCATCAGCATGGCCAAATGTTAAACTCTTGGTTCTTTCTTCCAAAAGCACACATCTTGCTCTGGTGAGTGGGTTCCAGCCTCCATCCACTTGTCTAAGCCAGAAATCCAAGAGCAACTCTTAATTCTTCTTCCATTTGTCTCTGTATCCAGTTTCACTCAGTCATGTCAGTTCTGCCTCTTAGTAAATCTGTGCCTTTGTGGTTTGCACTATTCTTGGGCTACTCTTAAAGTGCTTCACTTAGAGTATTTTTCTCTTTCAGTTTAAGTGATGGTTAGTTTCCTAAAAATGGGGCATTTAAAAAATACAAAGAAATGGATTTTCCAAAAGAAAACAGCAGCATTTAAGGTATATATTTAAGTAGCAAAAAATAGAATAGCCATATTATAGTACCATGAATAGTAAAAAACGGTTTATAGAAAAATGAATATATAAAGTGTTTTTTCCTGAAAAAAATGTGTAATGACAGTGCCCAAAGAAGTCACTGATTTACAGCTCAGTCCTCCTCAAACTTTAATGTACTTACAGATCACCTGGTGATCTTGTTAAAATGTAGACTCTGGTTCAGTTGGTATGGGATGAGGCCTGAGACTGTATTTCTAGCAAGCTGTCAGGAGCTGCTGCTGCTGCTGGTGATTAGAAAACCACACCTTAAGCAGCAAGACCTTAGCCTTACATCTCTCAGTTACGTACAGTTATATCTCAAGGAATTCTTGTGCCCAAATTCTCTCTGTCTTACTGGGTGGGGTGGGGTTTCATAACTGGGACTTAATTACTGGCAGCATTTTTCTGATGTTTTTACTCTGGTGAGGCAGCACCTCAGGGAGATGACCTGTTCACATTTTTCATTGTAGGTGATAATATACACTAGAAAAAATAGGTGTATTTTTATATCAGAGGAACAAGTGTCAATTTGCACGAATCCCAGTGGGACTGAATGATACTTTACAGACATGGGAACTCTTCAAGGATTAAAAATTAAAACAAAATGTTCTAAGAGTACCCATATTTATAAGAGTCTGAACTTTAAAGCACTTCAACAATCACTGAGAAATGACTTTGCAAGATCCTTAGCCAGTCTCAGCACGAAAACTTCTGTGGCCAGCAAAGGACGCCAAAGGTGTTGCCAGGCCCCATACACCATGTTATCCTGGAAATGGCACACGGATGTCTTCCCTAAAACAGTAGTGAAATTTTTTGTCACTTTATTTAAAAAATATGAGATACTTTGAGTTGTAAAGTTTGATATATTCCTGAGACAAAAATTTTAAAGTTTTGTACACAAATAAGATCATGCTACCTGCATGTCTTCAACTCGCTCTATTTCCACTTAACAATGACGTTGGGCATCCTTATGTACTAGTATATATAGTTTTTGGCATATGCTTTTGATACCTGTGTAGCCCCCTTTTTTTGTGCATTTGTATCTATTCTAAGTGTATTTAAAATCCTTTTGGCCTGAGGTAGAAGGTTCGTATTCATTAACTGGAAAAAAAAAATAGTTACCTGATTTCAAATTATATTGCGTTGCTAACATTTTCTGAATGCTTCCTCTATACCAGATACTGTACCAATTGCTTTACAAACATAACTGCATCACATCCTGAGGCAAAATTTAAGGTGGGGTGTTGTACAGTGAAATGCAAAAATAAATCACCACGCCTAGCTCCCTCCAAAACCCATCCTGCCTTCACACTCAGCCTGGTGGTTCCTTACCTGGCCTAGCATTTGCAGTGACAAAGATAAAACTTTATATCTAATGAAATATGATTCTGTAAAGAACTGAATACTTACTATTCGTTGGTAATGGCAGAGATGACGAGAAAGAAAACAGCCTAAGAAAATCATTTGGTTGAAGAGTGCAGTGTCACATGTGTCAGCGGTTCAGACCAGCGCTGAAACCAGTTAGATCGTTGTGAAGGGGATTTTGATGGGCATTCCAGTTTGAGTGCAAAAACTGCTCCAACGGAAGAGAAAGATTTAATGAAAAATTAAGAGTTATTTAACTCGTGGTTTTTAGACAGACACAGGATAGGAATCTCTAAATGGAAATGAAAAGTTAGGTGGGAGAAAGCTAGGCACCTCTGTCAGAACGGCCATACTCATCAGATCGGGGACCGCAAGGACAAACCCCTTGTGAGCGGCGGCGACCTGCTGCACCAGGCCTTTTGAATTGGTCGTCTTCTCTCTGCCACTAACCTCATTCAAGCTTTTGGGATTTTTCAGCTGGACTAGTGCCGTAGACTCCCACCTGGTCTCACTATCTCCAATCTCGCTGCTCATCCTGCCCCAGCCCACTTTACAGTGATGGCAAATCCCCTTTGCAGAATGCAGATCTGAGTCTGTCATTGCTCTGCAAATCCTCAGCGATGGCATCAAGCACAGGGTGAGGCCCCAGCGTGCGCGTTCCCTGCAGCCTGGTGGCGTGAGCACAGGAACCCTGCCTTGCTTACCTCTCAGAGCCTAGCACACTTACAAAAGGTGTGGAATGAATGCCCCTTTATTTCTTCTGTGTCTCCTCTGTTACTACTGTACCTAGCATATATTTCAGGTGATGTGTTTTTTTAATCATATTGCAATTATTTATGTCCCTGTCTTCCCCAGCTTCACAGAGAAGGAGTTGACTATTGTACCCCAAGATAATTTTTTATTCATCTTTGTGGGGTAAGCATTCAGCATGGGTCCTGACAGGGCTCAGTAATTTTTTTTACATAATTTTCAGTATATGACTTATTATATTTATTTATTTATTTTCAGATAAATTACTTGAGGGGGATTCCTCATTCAAAAGGTATACGCAAAGTTTTGGTTCTTAATATATATTTTACCAGGTTGCTCTTAGGGTTTCATCAAATGCTCTTAACTGTTTCATTGCTATAGAAAGCCAATGGTATCATATGAATGCATTCAGGTTTACTACAACTTTACTTACCTTGATTTAATATTTACTATTATTTTTTAATGAATCCAGTGGGATTATGTGTGTAGCAGATGGTTTTAGATATATCTCTTCAGCTTTCCTACGCTGCTTACTTTGAAGAGAAGAAGGAAGAATATGGGGAAGTGCAGAGATGGGAACCCCTAGGTCCACTGGGATGGTGTCCAGTACCCTCTCCACTCCCCCGCCTCCACTGTGGTGACTTATTTTAACCGTTAACAGTCAAGCCCTACACATGCATAGAACAGGTCACTATTCCAAAAGGAGTTGAAGGTTTGAGATTAATTTAGAGAATAAGTTATTCTTTATTAAGATGAGTAAAAGAGGCAAAAATTCTTCTTGACTTTTCCAGATCTCATCAAGGAGTTGGCCAATGTTTTCTCATGTTCATGGATGATTTCTGACCTGAAGACCTTTTAGGTTGCTTAGCTGATATTTATTTAGTAATATTTTAGTCCTCGGGGTCTATTTTCCTCATTGTCCTGTGCTTCGTGAGCCATGTGGGGAAGGAAATGCATCTGAGTTACTTCATCACGCACACACTTAAAACGTAGTTTGTAAGTGATTGAGGTTTGAGTCTTTATGTGCAGAACCTGCAGTGGGGCCTCTTGCTGTTTATTTCTGTGTGCATCCTGTGATGGTAATAAAGCGGATAGGAGCTGGGTGGAAAGAGAGAAGCTCAGAGAAGGGGAAAAGGAAGCGCATGTGTCAGCTATTTCAGTTCTCATCATACTTTCTATTTGGATAGCACATCACATTTGGCTGCAGCTGAAAAGCAAAATCCTATATTTAATGAGCCAATAAAATGCCTGGAGCACCAGTGCGCTCGGGGAGGCTTGACTTTCCACTAAGCTAAAAGCCGATAATTGAGCCTGTGTGCCAGCTGAGACCTGGAGATTTCTACTGAAAGAGCTCTGGCTTGAACATTTTTTTCTTCCCCTCTCATATGCAGCCAGCTTCTGATGAGGACCCCAATCCTCCCGAGAATTAACTGCTATCACCTACATTATTTTGATTAACCTTAACTCTGAGATTCTCAATTTATTGACATGCCACATTAACGCAATACTCCTGTGTAAATGCCTGTGGGAGGAAATGATAAACCAGGTCTAATGCCAGGGGGATGAGGTTGAGGCTTTTTTTTTTTAAGCCTGAAATAGAATTGTAACTGTTTCTGCTTCAGAAACACACAAGGAGAAGAAAAGATTAGCAGGAAAGACAATTTTATGTATTTTTTTGCTAATTTCCCCTATAAAGTGACAAGTTTAGCTGCAAGTTTGCTTTAGTGGAGTATTTTCTTTAAAAAAAACATATTGAAAGGACCCCACTCCATCAGGTCTTTCAACAATTTCCCTAACATATCTGGCCCTTCATCTCCATAGTCTTCACTCTCCCTGAGAGCCGATTCTGCTGGCAGTTTGACACAAACACTTCTTTGAGCTTTTTGCACTGGTGGTGGAGAGTTGTTTGGACATTTTAGAAACTTAAACAATAACAAAAAAACAAAACAAAACATTACAGGCATACCTTGTTTTATGGTGCTTTGCTTTATTGCACTACACAGATGCTGCTTTTTTACAAATTAAAGGCAAGATCCACTACTAACAACAAGATTACAAGCTTTATTGCAGTGGTCTGGAACCAAACCTGCAGCATCGTCCAGGTGTGCCTGCACCGTTTCAGTCCATCCGGGCTGCTACAACAGAATACCTCCGACTGGGCGGCTTATAAACAAGACATTTATTTTAGAGTTCTGCAGCCTGGGAAGGTGGAGATCAAGGCACCAGCAGATTCGGTGTCTAATGAGAGCCCTATTCCTGGTTCATGGATGACTATCTTCTAAATGCCCTCACATTTGGGGTCTCTTTTATAGGACACTAATCCCATTGATGAGGCCTTCACACTCATGACCTAATCACTTCGTAAAGGCTCCGCCTCCTGCTTTCATCACGTCTGGGAGCAGCCTGGGGTCTGGCCACCTGCCACTGTGCACAAGCATAACATGAGGACTGGTGGAGGAGGGAAAAGGTCTTTATTAACAGGGTACCCAATGTGGGGGGGAGGGGGAGCAGGGTACCCTGCTCCAAGCCAACCCTTTCAGCAAAACACAGAAATTCCCTTGTTCCCAGAAAAACAGAAATCTAAACTCATGCCCAGAAGTTTCCTGTCATGCTTACTGGTCCTTTTGGAGTCCAAGGCGGCTACACAAATGGTTCTCCATCTCTCCAGTTTTCAGGCTGTCTCTCTCTGGGGTGCACATTTGTGGGTTCCAGCATCACCATTGATTCAAGCAGCTTCCTCTTTCTCCTGGAGTCTGGAGTGTGTTGCTAGGTTGCTCCAGCCAGTGGTGCAGGGGAAGCTCCATCTGTGGAGCTCTGGGGTCCAAGGTTATTCTCTCCATGGCCAGTGAGTGTTCCCTGCCTATGCCTCTCTGTGCCACCCTTAGCACAAGAGCAGGGGCACAGTCCCAGACCCCTGTGGTGGGAAGAGGCCCAGCCTGGGCCCATATCATGCAGTGCAGAGCAGCTGAATCTCAAGAGGCACACGGCAAGACTTGTCCCAGAGGGGACTCCACATCCGTGTGCTGGCTCCTGCCCATGTGAGGCAAACAGCCCCAAGTGGGCTGAATGTCTGTGGGTCCCATGATTGCTCCTGTGCCCCATTCCAATCGGGGGCAAGAGGCAAAGAAGAAAGGAAGCCCTTCTTCGTGCAATTGTTTTAAAGTCTTGGCCCACAAACCTCTGTGATGCAGAGCATCGGCTTTTCAATTAATGTGTGCTAACGTCTGTTATGTCTGTCAGCCCCCAAGTGCCTTTGCCTCTCTTCTGGCTGCCACTCCCTGGAAGGGGTCAGAGTCTTTAGCACAGGGCTGCCTCCTGCAGCACAGTTGGCTTTGTTTAGAGTTGCCTTAGGCAGCCTTCCCTGCGGCAGCCCCTCCCTTCTCCTGGAGGCCAGGCTCTCCAGCTGCCTTGGGGTTTCTCCCCTGCTCCCCAGCGATCTGGCCAGATTCACCCTGCTACAATCACATTGACCATTAGGGATTAATATAGTTTTCTTTTGGGGGGGCACAAACCTCCAATCTCTAGCAATTATGATAGATTAATTCAACTATATCTGTGGGCCTAGTCTCTAGTCATGATCACATTACTTTTAGATTGATTCAGAACCTGGATCCTCCAGTGTAAGATACGACAAAAGAAATCAATTATATGCCTGAAGTCCCCTGAGGTTTTGGCAGAGGTTTCAATGTGTATAAATTGAGATTCCAGGAAGCATTCTATAATTACTCATGTGTCAAGATTAATCTAGCTATGATTGCACACCTTCAAATTTTACAGACAATAGGCAAATTTAAGTGAAGATGGGTCATCACAATTTAGGTAAGTGCATTATTATATTTTAGGCTAGGGCAACTATGTCAATCTTTTGCCATTTCCTTTGCAGAGAGGTTTTATGTCACGTTATTCTTTCATTTAAAAATGTCTTTAGAGAATTGAATATAGTTACATAGGATAAAATGATTTCTTTAGCACGTTTTGGTAAGGAACTAATTCCCTTCTGGCCTACATTTGCAAACTTCATGTACACACAATCTGGCCAGTTGGGAAACCAACTGGAAGACTCATTTTCTAGAGCCAGCTTTTGGCTTGCCTCCTTCTCTTTCCCCTTGTACCCAATTTCTTCTGCGTCAATCCAATTTCATTTGAAAGTTGTAATTGAGACTTCAGAAGCAGTCAGAAAAAAATGAGGAAAAAATTTGCAAATCAAGGGGGCACCTGGGAAGTTTGTCTCAATTCCCCTAACTACCAACAGATAAAGGGGTTTCTAGTCTCCTGCATGGAGTACCTCGTGTGTCCTTACACATTATCCTCCCTGATTAAGGATTTTTCCCCTTAAACATGACTCTTTTCAAAAAGTTATATACAAAGAACTCTTTTGGTTAGGGAAACAAAAATTCCATTTGTATCCATTAAAACTTAAGTTGAGAACCGTCACCATTGAATAATACTGGCATCAATAAGATTGATATAATGTAAGTAACATAGTCATGTATTATTAAAAAAGAATTTGTTTAAGTAAGTTTCTTCCAGAAAATCACTTTAAAATTGAGAGCAGATGTTCTTGGCTTAACTTTAAGTTTTGAAATCAAACCTTATGTTTTAACCCTTCCACTGATTTCATTGTTCTCAAACCTTACTGTGCTTGAATTGCAATCAGTTGCAGGGCTTGTTAAACCACAGATTGCTGGACACCCCCGCCCTGACAGTCTTATAAATCTGGGATGGGGCCTGAGAATTTTAACTTCTAAAAGTTCCCAGGTGTCATAGGCAGAATTCTAAAGGTATGCCAGCAGGATTCCCATCCTCAGGTTATTCAGTCAAACACCAGTCTAAGAATTCAGGTTACTAATCAGCTGACTTGTAAAACAGGAGATGACCCTGGATTATTTCAGTGGGCCCAGTGCAGTCACTTAAGCCCTGCAAAGCAGGAGAGGTCAGAGAGAGTTGAACTTGGAGAAACATTCACTCCACCCTTGCTCGCTTTGAAGTTGGAGGTAAGGACTGCAATCCAAGGTTGTGTTTGGCCTCTGGAAACTGAGAACAGTCCCACATAATTCAAAGAAACAGGGCCCTCACTCCCCCAGGAAATGAATTCTGAAAACCTGAATGAGCTTGAAGGTGGATTCACTTTCAGAGCTTCTAGAAGGAAGTTCAGCCCTGATGGTACATTGATTCTGGCCTGTGAGACTCTCTAAGCTGAGAACAACTTGAGCCCCACTGTGCACAGCCAGCTGACCTCCAGAAACTGTGAGATGACACATTTGTGTCATTTTAATCATTAATTTTGTGGTGATTTGTTATAGCAGCAATAGCAAATTAATACACGATCATACTGATGCTGCTGGTCCCAAAACACAATTGGAGAATCACTGGCTCATCTCTTGTAAGTCTTCTGTTATTACTAATTTACAGACTTTTGGGAAATTCCTTTATCTTTGTTTCTCTTACTTAAGAAAATAGATACCAAGGTGAAGCTTACTACTTTTATTACTTAAAATAAAATAATGTATGTACACTGTTTAGAAGAGTGCTTAGGCCCTTGCTATGAAACTAACTTCTATTAGTAGATAGTACTTATTAAAGTGCTCAGTGACTGGCACCGTGCTAATCATTTACCATAATTTTTGCCTGGTTTATCCTTATGTTAACTCTGCGGGTTAGCTGCTATCATTGCTCCCATTTTATAGACGTGTAAACTGAGACTCAGAGCAAATGTGCCCAGAGTCAGAAGTCGGTAAAAAGCAGAGGTGAGGTGCGAACCTGGGCAGCATGACTCGAGGACCAAACTCTTAACTGCTGTGGCTCGGGTTATTCCACGTCTGATTCGGGGTTCCCATCTTGTTTGCCACTTGAGTGAAACATCCCAACATAGTTTTACAAAATAATAAAGCTTCAGCTATAAAATTTTGTCTTTACTAAAGGATGCTAACATAATAAAGGATATCTATTATTTACTTAGCTGGAATCTATTGAACACATGCTGCATGCCAGGCACTGTGCTGGAATCGAGCTCACAAATCCATGAGTGGTTCCTACCCCTGTTAAATTTATAATATTGAAATCAGCAGTCTTTAAAGTGCTTAGAGAAACACTGTAGTCGTTCCAAGTGAAATCAGCAATAGTGCAGTAATACTCTAATCACAATTTTTGGCATGATCCTTGTAATGCTAGCAATGCAAGTAGACACTCCAGATTTAGCAAATAAAAACATAGAACACCCAGTTGAATAACTGTGAATTTCATAAAAACAAAAATATTTTTAGTATTAATATATCTAAAATATTATGTAGGAAATACTTGTGTTATATGTTTAACTGAACACATAATTTTTGACCCCTTATTTTATCTGTCTGTTCTAAATGCTGCTAAATAGAAAAACTAAAGATTTATGACTGTTACTTATAAGTAATCAACTGAAAAACTAGTAATACTAATAAAAGATCAATTAAAAGGCTGGGTATAAAATATATAAAAATCAATGGCTTTTGCATATGCTAACCATAATTAGAAAATATAGAGGACAATAATACTTACTAAACTTATTTTAAAATTGAGATATAATTGACTTGACAGTGTATTAGTTTTAGGTGTACAAAATAATGATTTGACATATATAATGATATGATTACCACAATAACTTTAATAAACATCTATTATCGCAGTTACCATTTTTTCCTTGTGATGAGAACTGTTACTATCTATTCTCTTGGGAACTTTCAAATAGGCAATACAGTATTATTAGATATAGTCACCATGTGGCATACTATATGTCACTTTTAGTACTTACCTAGTACTTTTAATCTTATAATTGGAAGTTTGTACCTTTTGACTATCTTCACCCATCTCCCAACCCCCAGCCTCTGCCTCTGGCAGCTACCAATTCATTCTGTATTTGTGAGTTTGGTGTTTTTTTAGATTCCACATATAAGTGAAATCACACAATATTTGTCTGCCTTGTCTGACTTTTTTCACTTAGCATAATGTCTTCAAAATCCATCCGAGTTGTCACAAATGGCAGGATTCCTTTTTTTATGCCTGAATAGTATTCATATATACAGGTCTCTCTCTCTATATATAAATACACACACATATATATACACATAGCTGCTACATATATACATATATCACATACATATAGCTATCTAGTTACATATGTAAATAAAATGGTCTGTCTGGAAAAAGTCCAGCCATTGTTAATGTAACAAGAATGGTTTCCATGTAGCCTGGACTGGAATGCACACACGTGAAAAATGACCCTATGCACAATGACTTTCTTTGTCTCTTGTAACAGTTTGTCTTAAAGTCCATTTGGCTGATATAAGCATAGGTGTTGCTGCTTTCTTTTGACTTTTCATTTTCATGGAGTATCTTTTCCATATCTCCTCTTCCAGTCTGTGAGTGTCCTTAAAGCTAAGTTGAGTCTCTCATAGGCAGTGTGTAGTTGACTCTTGTTTTTTAATCCATTCAGCAATTCTAGGTTTTGATTGTAGAATCTAGTCAATTTACATTTAAAGTAATTATTAGTAGGAATGTGGTTATTGCCATTTTGTTCATTGTTTTCTGGCTGTCTTATAATACCTTTGTTACTTTCTTCTCTCCCTCTCTTTCTCTACCCCCTTCCCCTCTTTCTAAAAATAAATAAATAAATAAAAGCTCAAAAAGCATAGCAGCACCTTTGGTGCCATTATCCAATAGCCTCACTTTCTACAAGGTGACCTTTTACCTGGAATTTATTCTAAGGTGATTTTTGAAAAAGGGTGCAAACATACACACACATACACCTACAAGTATTTTCGTTGCTGCATTTTTTCAGAGTATCAGAAAAATTTGAAACAACACAAGTGTGTGATGATTTAAATGATAGTGTATCCATACAAGGGAACATTAGGAAACCATTAAAATGATCATATGTATTGACTTGAATTTAAACATTCTAAAACTTTTATGAGGGTTGTTATGGGCTGAGTTGTGACTTCCCAAAATTTGTATGTTGAAACCCCAACTCTCAATGTGCCTGTATTTGGAGATTGGACCTTTAAGGGGGTAGTTATGATTAAGTGAAATCATTAGAATGTGGCATTTTGTTATAGCAGCTTAAGCAGATCAACACTGGAGACCAGCAGCTAGCATAAATTATGAACTTATTTATATATAATTTTACAATTATGTTTTTACATAAAAAAGATGCCTATAAAGATGTTTGTCAATTATGCTAACACTGGTTATCTCTGGTAGATGTTGGGTGGCATTTCCTACTTATTCTATTCTACATTGCTTAACTTCCTGCAGTAAACATGTATTATCTTTTACATTAAAATAATACATTTTGCACTTTGGGGAGGAGTCCATTTTGAAGCTCACCTTGGCATAACTCCATTTTATTTAATTTTCTTTCTTGTCACATCCCAGACTCACATATGATTGTGGGTCACATGATTTTTCCCTTTCAAGGAATGATTTCACTCGTGAGTCAAGTATATCCTGAGATGAATAATCTTAGGTGTTACGGTAAGTGGCTCCTGATGAAAGAATGGTTGGAGACTTAGAAGACAGAACTAATACCACTTGTAATATATTAGATTTTGCTCTGAGTGTGAGCTTGAACAGGGTGAAAACTGCCCAGTAATTAGTTAGATAGGTGACCATCTTTTATTACAGTCTCTCTATTCCTCAATATAATGCTGACCTGTTGTTGATGGTTTCCTTTTACTGACAGTTTTGGTTTAGATATTATTGGTATGGTAAATATTTACAAGGCAGAGAGCAGAGATAATTTCTTTTTAATTTTACTTAATATTTTTGGGTACATATAAAAGCAAATGCACTCTCACTTAAGCTAAGGAAGGTTGTTAGTCAATATATAAAAGAAGCTCGTTTTCATGAGCTATGTCATTAGGAATTCTATGTATTCAAAGGAAATATTTTCCTTATGATTGGTGCTGCCCTAATTATAGCATTCTGACATTTGTATGTGATTTTAAAATATTAACTCCTTGTAATTCATTACATTTATTTTATAGTAGACCAGCAATGCATTGGTGGTCTGTTATTGATAAAGAAATAAATGTGTGACCCAGATGTCAGTTGCAGCTTCTGTTTCTTGAAGGTTCACGTGACTTTGGTTCAAATCCTCAATATCCCAGTTTTTACACATACAGAATTCTTCACAGAATTTTTGTGACTACCCACACTCATTTTCTACTGGTCACTCCTGCTCATCATCCATCCTAGCATATCCCTGACATTATAACCCAACCTACACCACGCAATATGAAGGATTTAGCCAGTTCACTTTATTTTCTATGAAAAAATCCAGTCATGATTCTGTGGATTAATGTCATTATTGAAGACTCGAAGGGCTGAAAGGAGCAATCACATTCCACTGTCCCCCACCAGTCTGCTTGTCTCATTCTAATGCTTGTGCCTTTGACGAAAGACCCTTCTCATGATTTGCAGATACCTGAAAATTGCAGTCTAGTTGTATCAGTTTGTATCAGTTTGACTCCTTTTGTGAGGAATGTTCTTTTCAGGTTATTTTGCCTACCTCTGACACCAGGAGAATATGCATGTTCCCATTTCACTGCACTGACACATGGAAATGGAACATTACAGACACTCATGCCACAACTCAGTGGGAGGGGTGATAGCCCCATGCAATAGACATTTACTAGGCTCCGGCCAACTACCTCAAATTGTGCTAAGCACTGATGATACAAAGATATAATAATGAAATGTTTTTAGAGCCTTTTCCATTAAAGAAAACTTACAAAGTTACAGAACTTTACAACTAGAAAGGCTCTTGGAAATCATCTGTTTGAACTCCATAATTACACAGATGAAAAACTGAAAGGATAAAATTGTTCAAGTGACAGTGGCAGAACTTGAACTGGTGCCTGTGTCTTCAATTTCTTTGTCTGGTTCTTTTTTCTGGACTTCTTGGAATACGGAGGAAGTTGATTGGGCGGGAATACACGTGTGAGCTGTGATGAAGGAACACCCAGGGGTGAGATGTAGGAGGTGCCCAGGAGCTTGGAAGAGATGGAACAAGCAGAGCCTCATGATGAGAGAAAGTGAAAGAGGATACGCCCAGCCACGAGGCGGAGGGGCTCGTCCAGGCAGGAGTAGCTCCCCCGCACACGGAGGTGTGATACGGAGCAAATGAACATAGGTGCGTGCACTGGTGGGTGGGAAAAGGAGAATAAAATGTAAAACCAGTACTTCCGGAAGCTTGATAACGTTTCATCTTGTTGTTTTCAAACTGACTGCCCCTAAAATTTCCTCTGATGTCACTTTTCTTAATATGGGCCATGAGAGTAAGAGCTGGTAAATTTTTGAGAAATCAGGCCATCTTTCTGGGATTCCCAAGGGTTGAGAAAATGAAGCGAGTATTGTGAAAGAAAAGAAACACTCTTCTTTTTCTCAAAGGATTTCTTGGAACCATTGGAGTAAACAAAATAGATCTGTATAGTAAAAATTAGTATGAGTGTTAACCAAAGGACCATAATCAATGATGCAATATATGATGCCCATGGTCTGCAGGCTACACAACGCCTGACTGCTTGAAAGTGGACACAGCGAGAGGGTGGAAATACCGCTGAAGACGTTGGTTCCCTGCTACATTCAACATAGGAGCAATCACTATGCTCAGGAATACTTTTCCTTTACCTCTCGTGTACAGTATTTTCATGCTCAATCGGTACACAGTTTGATCTAACATGTGAACTGGCAACCTGGGCCAGTTATAACCATATTTTTTAAGGCTTATTGCTTTTAAGAAATAAAAATACAGCGCTAGTGTAGAACATGAATATTTCAGAATAGAAAACAAAGTAGAGCCAGCCATGTGAGGCAGAAACCAGAACTGGGAAAGACGCAAGGTGCCTCCTGCCATTGAAGTCCGCTTGTCCTTTTCATTTCAGATTTCGAACCTTGCTTCCCAGACTCAAATGGCTTCATTGGCACAAAGCCCAGTACGGTGGCTTCAGCATATTCTACGTGATCCTTCTCATAATTCGTGCACATGTGATCATATTATTGATTCAGTTCTTGTGTCTCGGCTCAGGTTCTGGAAAGGAAACCCAGCTCACTGTGCTCGGCTTGCGTTGCGGCTCCCTCTGGAGAGGTGTCTGCCGTTGGTCTTCGATAGGCTGGGCTGTGGCTGGAGAGGAGGGACGGGGTGATGAAAGCCCCGTTCTCCACCAGGGGAATATGGTTGGCTGTTTCCAGAGGAAGTCCATATGCTTGGCTTTATGATCTAAATTATTTTTTCAAGTTAGTTTTAAGGAACAAATAAATCACACTTTCCAACTCATTAAGCATTTCCCAGTGGTGTCTTGGTCTGGGGTTAGGGTTTTCTTCATGAACACTTAAGAAATTCAGAATTAGTATTTGGTATCTCATTGGAGAAGGAGAGAAAAAGTTAAAAGCAGGAGAATGAGGGCTTTTGCTTGTCTCCTTAATTGTGAATGTCAGTAGCCGTAATTTTCTTTACGTTCCTGATTCTTTCAAAGGGCCTAAATTTAGAAGAAAATCAGAGTAGGTTTCTAAAGAAATATATATTTGACATGGTGGTACAACATGACTCCAAAAATAAAAGCCAATTTGAGAGATTAAGCAATATTGGACTGTAATGTGAGGATATGCTGATTGGGCAGTGGGATGGTGGGTTTTTTTTTTCATTCTTTTCTTTTTTCTTTTTTTTGTCTGTAAATTTTGATAAGTGGTGCAATCAATCAATTCCATTTGTCCTTTTGTGGAGACTTAAGACCCTAATGCATAGCACAATTCATAGCTCCTAGTAATGTCTGCAGGATTTAGTGGGTCATAATAATGCATTTATTGATTACATTATGAGAAATCAATTCAAAAGTCACCCAGACCTTTACTCCAGGATGCCTTCTGTACGTGCAATGGCAGGGTGGCTGTTCACTGCTGTGGCTAACAGTGACTACCATACGTGCCCAATTGCAGCCCTGCTGAGAGGATCTTCAGGGGAGTAATTTTGGAAGTAATTTTCCCTCATTGCCTTCATGTGGCCTCAGAGTGCAAAGCCTTGTGGTTCAGTTCTTTTCCTTTCCTGGGACAGCGAGAGCACTGATGGAGCTCTCTGTATTTTTGACTTCCCTGCCCACTGGATTGAGTCAGCGCTTCCCCGTTCCTTTAATGAAAGTCTTCCCCACAGATGCTGAGCAGCTGTCATTTTTTGAAGGTGCTCCAGGAAAGAGAAGCAGGGGCTAGAAATCCTCCATTTCCTTTGTTTGTAGCAGGCAGACTTGTTCATTGAAAACTAAACTTTCCCCTAGAAAGGAGGAGAGCAGGAAAATACTGGGTTAAGGGGGGAGCCAGAGAGGTGGAGGGGTGCAGTGGAGGAGCTTTGTCAGAAGCCCTCCTACGAAGGCTACGTCCTTATGGGCGTCTGGCTCCCTTGTGCTAGAACTGAAATGGTTGATAAAGTGCTTTGGACCGAATAGGTTTCTTAAAGTGAACATATCGGGCATATGTATCAAGGCTATTATAGAGAATTTAACCCATATGCCAAAAAAGAAAACAATATCTGACCAGATTCTAATGTGTCTTAACAATTGTATTTTTAAAAGATTTAATTTATTTATTTTTAGAGAGAGGAGAGGGAAGGAGAGAGAGAGGGAGAGAAATATCAATGTGTGGTTGCCTATCATGCGCCCTCTATTGGAGACCTGGCCTGCAACCCAGTCATATGCCCTGATTGGGAATTGAACTGGAAACACTTTGGTTCGCAGCCCAAGCCCAGTCCACTGAGCCATAGCAGCCAGGGCTTAACCATTGTATATTAACTTATTTTGATCTGCTAATATTCTTCTGGTGTCATTGTAGAGCTTCATGTTTAGAGAATGAGGTAGAAAGAGCATGGCTGTATGATCAAAGGGAACCATGTTATTCTTTCTATTAAAAAAAGATTTAATTCTCCCCCTGTTCCCTCAGTCTTCTCCCTTAGTCTGGGAGTGAATTGGGCTCAGGTGGGGATGATTGGAGATGCAGAGTCAGATATGGGCAGCTCAGAGTTCCAATGTCCTGAACTAGAGAGGACTGGCTGGTCCGTGACTTTGGAGATTTGATAGGCAAAATCTAATATAGGCATATCTCAGAGGGATTGTGGGTTTGCTTCCAGACTATTGCAGTTAAGCAAGTATTGCAATAAAGCGAGTCGTAATCTTTTTGCTGATGGAGAGTCTTGCCTTCAATCTGTTTTTGAAAAAATGCCTCTGTGAAGCACAATACAGTGAAGCACAATAAGTGAGGTATGCCTGTAGTGTACATGACTGGATTTCTATTACATTTTTTCCAGTTGTAACTAATCTTCTAGATTTTGAGTTTCCACAGGAAAAGAAATAGCCTCAATACCTAAGCCTCGACTGTGTTTATCCCACTGGAAAGGAATAGCTTAGGCTTTCCTGGTGATTGTGTCAGAGAATATGGGAATCATTCCTATAATGTGATCAATCAACGTGGAATTTGCATTAAAATAAACCACCATCCATGTAAGTTCCTTATAGTGGGAAAAAGGAACAGCTGCTGAGTGCAAGGTGGTATGCACAAGCAAGCTATGAGGAATTGTTGGTTTCTGTTGTCAAAAGCAAACTTTTCTGATCTCATTTTTCTTTTGTTGAAATATAGCAAAATATACAGTTTGGGGGAAAGACTGCTACCTTAAAAGTAGGAAAATATTTAAGCTACATTAACTCAACTCTGATGAGTTTTGGTGGTGACTGCGTACGATACTGTGAGTTTCGTATCTTCAGGAACAAATTGTCAATCTAAACTGTGGAAGACAAAATTGTCAGCTATGTTTCTGGATGAGCAAAATTATTGATTGCATCTCAAGAAGGTAATGTCCTTGGGAGTGAGAGAAAATTGTCAGATGCATATTTTCAAGACAGACTCATTGGCCATGTCAGTTAAATAACAGGTTACTATTATTTTACTGCTGAACTGTGAAATTTACCATTTTTATCCCCTTTACCATTTGAATTGACAGAGTGAACTCCACTCAAATTGTCATGTGCATTGGTACTTAGCAAGGACAGATGTGCCACATGTGTTTTTGTGTTATGACGGGAAAGATAGATACATATGGGAAACCAACCAGACAGCATAAGATAAAATGCTATGCATGTGTTCATGGAGAAAGAGCCATTCCAGATTCCTTGAGTGGTGCTTCAATCCAAAATAAAAGGCAGTTAGGTCAGCGGGAGGTGGGGCAAAGGCAGGGGGATAGGGGCAGTCATTACTAGAGCACTATATTTAATAACATGGCTGGTGACAGGTTTGTGCTGAGTCAGTAATTCCCTTCTGAGTCACATTGTTTGACTCCTGAGTGTGTTTGTGTGGGTGTGTATGTATGACAGAGAGAGAGACAGAGAGAAAGAGACACAGACAGACTGGCAAAACTCGTGACAGAGGAAGTTAGCCTTAAGAGTAAGGAGCAAATAGATAAGAACATCTTGTGCTCACCTATATAACAAGGGTTTTCAAATTCGTATCTGAGAAACTGGCCTGAATAACACTGCCGAAGTGAGGTGGATTCTCCATCAGTGAAAGGATTTGAATTCCCTTCCCAGTCACTACAGAGCTAACACTAGGGGCGTTTTTGAGACCAAGATGATATGCTGCAACTTCCAAGGAATCTCTGGGTTATCCCCAGAAATTTAGTTATATATTTGTGGGAGAAATCTTTTAAGATTCTCCCTGTTTTTAACTGGGTAAATTTCTATTCCATATGCCAGAATAGAAAGAAATAGAGAAAGCTTATAATATCTAAATTTAGTGATACATTCAAAAAGATCATAAATATAGTCAAGTTTCTAGACAAATTTATTTTGTAAAAATCTGTATCAAAGAAAGACACTCTGAAGAGTAGCAAAAACACAGTATCTGTGAAAAATATGTGAGCTGAAATACTTCCAATTTCAATATGTAAAATTTGATTTTGGCCCAGGCTTATCAGGAACCATAAACGGTGCTCTTAATAAGAAAAACAAGAACTCCAGGAAAGAGTCAGTCAAAGGTGTGAAAACTTCATGGTATGCAACTTTAAATATTTCAGATAATTTTATGAAAAAATACTTATTTGACAAATATATATAATGCTAAAGTAATATGACTGAGAAGGAAATATAACACTTAAATATGTATCCAGAATAATTCTACTAATGAGATTTTCAGTTTCAGATAATCCACATAGATTATTTTTTGCTTTAATATATACAGAAATATGTTATTTTTAGAAATAGCTTTATTTAATGTGGTAAAAAAATGACAAAATTTGCCATTTTAACTGTTGTCAATACAGTGGCATTAATTACGTTAACAATGTTATGTAACTGTAGCCACTATCTTTACACAGAATATTTTGACAGCTGAAACAGAAACTGTGCACCCAGAGCGAGAGCCCCCCTGCCCCTGGTCTCCCCCCTGGTCCCCTCTCATCTACTTTCTGTACATATCACTTTCTCTGTTCGTAGTTTTATGTAAGTGGAATCCTACAAGATTTGTCCTTTCATGTCTGGTTACTTTCACATGGCACAGTGTTTTAGAGGTTCATATAATACCTTGTCTCATATAAGGCTGAAGAATATTCCATTGTATGTATATGCCACATTTGTTTATCCATTCATCTTGTTTTTTTTAAATATTTATTTATTTTATTTTTAGAGAGGGAAGGGAGGAAGATAGAGATAGAGATAGATAGATAGATAGATAGAGAGAGAGAGAGAGAGAGAGATCAATGTGAGGTTGCTAGGGGTTATGTCCTGTAACCCAGGCATGTACCCTGGCTGGGAATAGAACCTGGGACACTTTGGTTCCCAGCCCGTGCTCAGTCCACTGAGCTACACCAGCCAGGGCTCATTCATATTGTTGATGGACAACTTTTGGCTACTGTAATGTCACGATGAATATGGGTGCCTTAATATTTAAGCTTCTATTTTCATTTCTTCTAGGTACATACCTAAGAGTAAAATTGCTAAGGCATATGATAATTCCATGAGGTTTTTTTTTAAGGTTTTACTTTTTTATTTATTTTTGACAGAGGGGAAGGGAGGGAAAAAGAGAGGGAGAGAAACATCCATGTGTAGTTGTGTCTCGTGTGCCCCCTACTGGGGACCTGGCCTGCAACCCAGGCATGTGCCCTGACTGGGAATCGAACCTCGAACCAGCAACGCTTTGGTTCACAAGCCAGCACTCTATCCACTGAGCCACACCAAATAGGGCATTCCATGTTTAGTTTTTCCAGGAACAGCCAAACTGTTTTCCATAGTGGCTGTGCCATTTTACATTCCTACCAGGAATGCATAAAGGTTTCAGTTCCTCCAAACCCCCACACTTACTATTTTTGTTTTCTAAATTTGTTTTTGTATTTTGATAGCCATCCTAATAGGTATGAAGTAAGATCTCATGGCAGTTTTGAGGGATGTTACTTAGCAAAAAGAATCTTGAATGAAACTCTTTTATCAGCTAACCAATATATTGAAATCAACTTGTCAGTCAAGATATCAATATGGGAGGGGCAAAAAGTAAAAGTGGGGGACTGAATGGCAATTGTTGTAGTCCAAGCAGTAGATGACGCTGTCCTGAGCATGGGTAATCGTAATGTGAAGGAAATAAAGAGATTTAAGAAGTAAATATCCAGAGATAGTTAGCAGGTAAAGTCAATGGACTTACAGACTGATTGATATGGGGGTAGGGAGAGGAGAGAGTTAAGCATACTGCTCACATCTGTGACTTGAGCTACATTTTGGGTGGTGAAGCCACTTTCTATGATGTAAACCCTAGGAGGAGAAAGAGCAGGTGTTGAGGTGAAGGTGGATAAAGATGATAAGCGGGACAGGTTGAATTTGAGATGTGCACAGAGCATTGGTATGGTGATGTTGACCCAGGGAGTGGGTGGAGCTGTGGGGTTGAAGCTCAGGAGAGAAACCTGGGCTGGTAATGGAAGGTTTGGAAGACCTTTGTTTTCTGTGTTCTTATTTTCATAACAAGATGATAAGCTTCTTGAGGGCACTTCAAATATTTCCTTGTATCTCTGTTTTTCAGCCATATAGCAAATTTTAATTGAGTGACTTCAATGCTTGAAACATTGTACTAGATTTTAGAAAAATTAAATAAAAGGTGAATATGGTCCAGTCTTGTCCTTAGGTAACTTACAACCTAGTAAGGACAAGTAACATTTTAAATATATAAGTAAATACAAAGATTGAGTGAGGTACTTAGAGGCATGGACAAATGTATCATTCATGCTGACTAAGGAGATATTAGAATGAATGATACACTTCAAAGGACTTCAGTACATCTCTGCTGATTGTATGATCTGATCCTGGTGGCTACATAATTTTGTAGGGTCCAGTGGAACATGGAAGTCTGGAGTCTTTGGTTCAAAAAGCAGGAAAAATTGCTCATTTATATGTACAGAGGAATGAATTGACAGTTGTTTGCTGTTTAATGCTGGTCTCAGCTCAGAAAAATTAAAATCTTGAATTATTAGTACGAATTTTACCATTTACATTGCAAAAAGTTAGTTTAAAATGCAAACATCACAGCATCTAATTCAATATGAAGAATCACTGAAATTATACAATTTGAACCTTGTGGCTCATCTCCTATCAGAGTGCCTAAAACTGTCTAGAACATGTAAGCACAACGAAGGAAGAGAGGATCCCCACTGGGCACGGGGATATTTGAGGGGGCAATTGCGGGTCCTCTCTAGCACGGAGGGCCACACGCTGCCACGTAGGCCAGCTCCACTTCCCTCTGAAAGCCAGACCATCTGTGCAGTGTGGTGACAGGGGCTGGGTCCGGGAAGTGAAGCCAGGAACAACTGCTTCCTAAGGACCTGCACCCCGACTGACAAAGCCTACGAGGACCCCCAAGGTTCTTTACGCCTCTGCACCTGAACAGGCTCCATATCAGGGATGAATGGGTGAGGGACTTCCCTGCTAAGATGCCCACTCCAGCTAGCTGTTCACATGACACGCCACGGTGCTGCCAGCCTGGGGTGGAACCAGCTGCCACCATGTCCTTCCCAGAGAGTCTGCCCGGCCCTTGCCTGACCTCAGCCCTCTGCCACAGCCTGCAGGAGATGGAGGCCAGCTGCAGTCTCAGGGCAGGGCAGGGAGGAGGCTGGTCAGGGCTAGTGCACCAGAATCATCCTTGGCAGGTGGTGTGAGGCAGCCTACAGGTTCCCAGTAAGTGTTCCATGGTCCCATGAGCCTTCATTTACATACACACACACACACACACACCCAAAATATTCAAAGTATTTTAAGAATTTCAAGAAAATGACAGCAACAGCACTAAACCCTAAGGATGGGGCCCTTTGAACATTGGGGCCCGTGTGACTGTACTGGTTGCATGCCCATGCAGCTGGCCCTAGATGCAATCGGCTCATCAGAAGGAGGAAACAGGTTGGTGGGTTTCTGGCTCTGTGCATGCCAGGCCCTGGACTCCATGCTCCTCTTTCAGAGAAGCAGGCACATGATCTCCCCCACCTTGGAAGTGAGCGTGAAGATACCATTTGGGAAAAGTCAAGTTAAAGTGGGAAGGGGTTACACCAAACTGAAAAGGAATGTCCCTTCCTGTGCCACCTGTCCTGCCCACTTACTGAGAGGACAGCTCTGGCAAAACCTGAGGCTGCGTGCGGAACACCCCAGAAGAACTGAACCTGCATATTGGAATTGTGTGTGTTCACACTCCCTGTCTCTTTTCCCCTTTACAACTTGTTTCTCTCTTGTGGGGGAAAAAATAGAGACAAACAAGAAATACACAAAATGTGAACATATTCAGTCTAGACTAAGCCTTTTATTTGGTTCTGATTGGTCTTTGGTGGGGTGTAATGCAGGGTAGGAGAAGGAAGCCAAAGGGGGCTTTATCTGGCCTTGGAAAAGAAACTTCTTGAACAAGAATTGCTTTACCTATGTGTTGCATTTCACATCATCATCTTGCTTAATTCTGGTAACTCTGCAAGACAGCCGTCATTATCCCTGTTTCTACAGCTGAGGACAATAAGCCTCAGAAAGGTTGAGTAATCTGTTCATGACCCAACATACAGAAGCAGAGTTTGAGCCCAGATCGAAAAGGAAAAGCTAATGTCTTTCTTTTGAGACTAGGTTCTTGTCCTCAGGCACAGACTAGTCTCTGCCCTGGGTCTCAAGAAGACCATACGTGACACATTTTTCAGGGGCCCTAATCAGTGCCAGAGAGATTGTTTCCCCAGCAACTTTTTACAAGCCCAGGCAGACTTTGAAAAATTTTCCAACAGAGTAGCAAGTGTGAGATATTGCTACAAGTATGAGAGAGAGGAAGAAGAATTGAGAATAGCTCCCTTTCCCCACTAGGAAGTCTTTAATGTCTTGTCTTTCTACTGGGGAAAGAAAGCCATTAATCTTCTCTCCTCCCCCACTTCTCCTCAGGCCCCTCACGAAGTCCGTTGCCATAATTGGTATGTTGCGTCCATGTATATAAGGGAGAAGAGAAAGCACGGGGATAACTTTTCCTGCCGAGCCCAGTTAACTTTCCTGTCTCTGCGATTTCCAGCATCGATGCTGTGCACACTGGACTGTGAGGTCAAGTTCTTTCGTATGTGGACTCGGTCTCTCTGAAGCTGAAGCAGAGGGACTGGGCCACTTGTGAGTCTTCACCTTCTGAGATGTCATCATTAAAAACTTGAGAAGAGCATCAACCCTGAGGAAATGCTTCTGAGTCTCTTCTGCCCTCCCTCAGCCTCACCCCCCCCCCCCCAACTCGCCCCCCTCCACTCTCTGACTCCATTTCCAGGACAGGTAGTGCTCTCTTGAGTCATTCTTTCTGTTTCCAGATGGCTCACATTAACATTGACTCAGAAGCGGAACAGCCTCTTTTCTCTGAAAAATCTCATGGTTAGATTTAGCGAGTGGTTTCTGGGTGTCTTTCTGTCCTTGGGTTGCAGAGTGTCAGCCTGTGCAGCCCTGGGGGTTTTCCCTCCTCAGTTCTCGTTATGAATGGTGACCCTGACAGTGAATGAGTCACCACTGTGTAACGGCCAAGGAGTAGGCGAGGCTCTGTGACGTCGGCTGCTGGCCTGTGCTTGCGCGGAACCAGGCACACGCCCACCCACTCCCACGCCCGTTTTGCTGCTGTCATTCCGAGCCGGAAGCCCCGAGTGGAGCAGGATCCCAGGTATTGTCACATCAGCTGTGCTGTAATGTTTTCCATTGACGCTCTTCAGAGGGAGAACTGTATGGCCCAGCTAGGGGGGTGCAACGTGTGCGTGCTGTATGCTCACCATCCTGAGCCACGTTGTTAAATCTGAGGTCGTTGTTGTCTTTTCCTTTCACTCGCCCTTTCTCACTGACACACACCGCTTTGCCAGGGAGCAAAGAAATAACGAGCAGTGCATCTTAGCCAGTTCCTTAACGGGGCCAGACACAATCCACAGGGCTCTGCTGACAGGCTCCAGCCGGCTCACAGACATGCGGTCCCCTGGGAGCTGGATTAAAACCTGGACAGCTGGGCAGAGGGCTGAGCTGCGGAGCTTCTGACTGTCCTGATTGGTCAGCCAAAGATCTTGATGCCCAGATAAAACATAATTCTTCACATCTGCCTTACTCTCTGCCAGGACCTAGAGGCACTTACCAGTTCTGTGATGCTGAGAAAATTATTTCAATTCTGAATCTCAGTTTTTTCAATGATAAAAACGGAGATAATAGCAGAACTTCTCTTAAATGGTGGTCAACGAGGACTGAGGATTAATCCATGTAAGGTACGTACATCAGTGCTTAGCCCACAGTAAAACTTTAAAAACATATTAATGATTATTAATATCCTTACTAAGCCCCCAGCTTGAGAACTTCCTTAGCTGCAAATATACATGGTTCAGCACAATAACACCCCCTTTTATTACAAAGTCTTTTATGACAAAATCATCAGCGTGTAATTCTGTAACATAACAATATCAGACTCAAGCACACCTATGACATTTTAGGTGAAATGTGAAAATTAAAACTATAAATAATTATACCCATATTGTTACCCTGCCAACCACATCCAAGTAGGCTTTATTTTGCCTGACCCCGTATAAGTGATATCACAGCCTACCTAGGAGATGAGAACATAGGTTTTTGATGGTTCTGCACCTTGACATGCAAATGCTATGACTGACGCCGAGTCATCCGATCCAGAAGCACCTGCGTACTCTTCAATACGGTGCTCTCTACTTGCAGTAATACCTAAAAGGAAACCTGTAGGGGCCGGAACAGAGTCATATTTATCCTATTTTCATACCTTTTTGTGGTTCTTCCATAAAGCCTGGCATATGGTAGATGTTCATTTGAACTGCTGTTGAGGGCCATGATGTTGAATGTTTACTGCAGAAATGCTCCTCCTGCCTGGCTGTGCAGAGGCGATTGCTCCACAGCACAGTGGAGGCTGGCTTTGGGCACTGGTGGCTCCACAGTTCCTGTCTACTCTTCTGTAAGTGTCCCAAAAACACAGGGATTTTTTTTTAACTGTTGTATTTTCAGTGTCTGGGACAGTGCCTGGCCCATGGTCGATGGTCAATAAATATCTAGTAAAGGTATATTAAAAGAAAAACATTGGAAGAATTTGGGAGATGATGTGTTTGGGAAAAGCACAAAGGGACTGACTTTAAGTCTGTGGTTGCATAACATTAAAATTTGCCATTTTAACAACTTTTAGGTGTATGGTTCGGGGGCATTAATTAAATTCACACTGTCATGTAACCTTCTCCACCATCCATCTCCAGAAATTTTTCACCTTCCCAAATTGAAATTGTGTGCCCTTCCAGACTAGCTCCCTGTTGCCCCTACTCCCAACCCTGGCAATGGCTGTCCTTCCTTTCTCTGTGAATCAGACTTCTCTGGGTGCCTCACATAGGTAAAATCATATGGTATTTGTTCTTTTGTGTCTGGCTTATTTCACTTAGCACAGTGTCCTCCAGGTTCATCTATGCTGTGGCATGAATCAGCATTTCATTCCTTTTTGTGGCTGAATAATATTCTATTGCATGTATATGTTCCATTTTGTCTATCCATTTTTTTAGTCAGTTGGCACTGCTGTAATAAATCACCACAGACTAGGGGGCTAAACAGTAAACATTTTTCTCATAATGGGATGAGTCTGTTGAGTCAAGTATCAAAGTGTCAGCAAATGGCCTTGGTCTCATTGTGTCCTCATTTAGTGGAGTGCAGAGAGAGGGGGAAAGCTTTGGGGTCTCTTCCAGTAAGGGCACTAATTTCACTCCTGAGGGCTCTACCATCCTGACCAAATCAGCTCCCATGGTCCATTTGGAGGCTAGGATGGCAACACATGAATTGGGTAGGCAATGCAAATATTCTATGTAGAATACTATTCATCTATCCAATACTATTCAATACTATTTGGCGGGAGTATTGATGGAAATTGATACTCTTTGAATGCCCTCTCCACTGAAGGTACTCTTAGGCACTATCCCAGATTACTGGATTTTGAAGCCATGACTGTAACTAGAGACTCTCATTAGAAGGCAAAGGAGAGAGCCTATGAAGAGCCATATTTGGAGTCGGGAGAAAGCCCTCCTAACCTCAGGTATGGGGATATCAGTGACGGCATTTCTTAGTCAACATGTGTTATTTATGGAATCCCAAGAGAGAAGTCATTGTCTTTACTTGATAAGGTTTAAAATACCTAACTGCTCTTGAAGAGTAGATAAGACAGTTAATCATGCCCATTTGCCTCATGAGGAAAGTGAAAATTCTCATGAGTTTTAGCCAAGACTATTCTTCTCATGGTACTATGCTGCCCCTCCTGCCCTCTCTGAATATGGAAGATTTATTTGTAGCTGAAAGCAGGATCTCTGTCTTGCTTGCTGATGCATCCCATGCATCTAGAATGGTGCCTGGAACATAATAGGTGTTCAATACATGTCTGTGGCATTAATGAATAAATGGGAGGATCTAGTTTTCTATAGTATATGAAAGGAACAATGAGGACTTTCTTATCTTTTTTAAAACGTTGGTGAATTTTATAATGAAGTGGAACATATATACAGAAAAGGGCGCCTGTCCTAAGTATATAGGTCTGTGGTTTTCTATGTGAACACATCCATGTGGCTGGCTCCCAGACACAGAAACACGTGACCCTCTGCCAGTCAATACCACCACCAACCCTCATCTTGTCTCTGAAGTGTAAAAACTACCCTGACTCCCTAACTACATGATTTGTCTTGCTTGTTTTTGAATTTTCTGTAGATTAAATAATGTAATAGGTATTCTTTTTTCTTCTGTGTTTTGCTCTTTTTTTGTTTTTGTTCAACATTTTGTGAGATTCCTCCATGTTGTTGAATGAAGGTGTCGTTGAACTTTGACCTTCTGAAACTTTAAAAACATTTAAATTGAAATTAACCAATGCCAGGGGAAATCCCTGATTTATAGGAGATTACCCATCAATAGCCACCATTTTTTAAGCACAGGGTGACAAACTCTATGTTGAGAAGTGATATTCATGAATGATCTTACTTAACCCTCTCAACTGTTTCCTGAGGTGTAGCTATTATTCTCCCTACTCTCTTGATAGAGAATCTTAAATACAGGGAAGTCAACTAGCTTGCTAGTAAAGTGAAACAATAACAAACAAACAAAAAACAACAGACTTGTAAATGATGAAACACTCTGTGGAACCCGGGCCCTGAGTCAACCATGCCCATGGTTTTGTTAACCGCTGCTCCCACTGGCCTCATTTGCTATCCCCAGATAGGACTTCTTTGAGAACCTGTTTTAAATGAATATGCATTTAGGTGAAACTAGGGGGGAAAATGGGGCTGGTACTAATTTGGAGATAGCTGTGTGTTAGCATCTGTACTGAATGACAGGACAGTTTCCCAGGGCCTCTTTGCTGACCCTTTGGGTCCTTTGCCCTCTGATCACCATGGCTGGCTCAGGGACCCAGAGCCCAGGAGAAGAGGAAGAGTGGTCCTGGCCCCCAGTCTGGGTATCACAGATTTGGGTCTCAGGATCAAGTCAAGAAGGACAATCCCCTGCCATGGCCATTCCTTCAGGCCCCAAAAGTCATGGGTCACAAACCAGCTGGAGAGGTCAGCCTCACGCCAGCTGTTCTCAATTTCTGGGTGGGAGGTGGTGACCTTGGTTGAATCAGCCCCAGTTGAGAACTGGATTCCTCTGTCAAGTGGTGAGCATCTGTGGAACGCTTCTCCAGAGGCAACTCTCAGCCCAGGATTTACTGTGTTTACTTCCCAGCTGTGTTTGAGACACCATTCAGAATGCTGCAAGATTTTCTCTTGTTGGATTTTGCCTCGGCCCACACTTGGCCTTCTCCATTTTTGTTGCCCTTAAAAACTGCAGGCTCGCATGACACTTGATTTTGCATTCTCTTGTAGGAGACATCAGTGTTTAAGGACAGACATCCATTTGGCACCACCAAAAGCCATCCTTACGTTATGTTGTCTCACCAACTGGCCTGTTCTTTGTGATGCAGGACACACCCTAATTTTCTATTCTCCTTGAACCTTCAACTTTTTATTAAAAAAGAAAAAGCCTTTTTTTTTTTTGCTGAGCTTACAGATTCGGCCACCATTTAACTATCAGTGTAGAGTTTTCACTTCCCGAGTTTGGGGGAAATGCACATCCTCTGTCTCTTCGCATCCTTTTCCCGAATTCTCTTATTTCAGGCCTTGACCTTTTGGGATGAGCTCTCTTGGTGTCATCAGCCTCCTTTGTCCATGTAATACTTTCTTTTATGTCTCTGTTGCTTTTAAAGGTATATAGTCTCTGTGCTCTTATGACTGTGGCCTTTGTTAATTTCTTCTGCGATCTAACTCTCTTTAAAAGGCACCTTTCTCCTGGCTCTCCCTTTCTTGTTCTATTTCCTCTCGCCTCTGAGAATGGTTTTAAGGTGGTAAGTACAAATTCCCACTCTCCACAGCCTCTCTGAATTGCCTAGGAGAGCCCAGCAGCTTATTTTGCAGCAGACTTTCTGTTGGCCACCCTCTCGAGCCTGGTGCACGCCCCCTCACTGACGCCTCTGTGAGGGAGATGCTGCTCTTGCCATTCAATCAAGATGAGGAACTTGTGCTAAAACACAAAGAGCCAGGAGCGAACTCAGGTTATTAAAGATGAAATTTTGTCTTTTTACCCCACTGCCTCCAAGCTTTTTTACCTTTGGTACTTATAAAAGAATGCTGTGGAGAGGAGAAGGATCTCGTCCTATAATTTGTGGAGGGAACTTCTTGAAATGGAGAGCCCTCAGGGCAGCGTTCCTCTCTTTGCCTAACCAAACTCCCATCCTTCATCGCCCAGCTCGGATCTCTCCTCTTCTGTGAGGCCTGGCCTGGGAACAGCCCTGCCCGGGCTCTGTTGTGCCTGTGAGCAACCCCAAGGCCTGTGTGATTGTGTATCTGGCACCTACTTATTCACACTTTCATTTCATTCTTTACACTGTGCACATCGCACCTTCCATCATCAGTGTCTTACGGGTGGCAGTACATTCATGTGCTTTATCTTCCAAACTGCCCTGAGCATAGTTTGCACCCTAAGAATATATTTTGGTGAACTGAGTAGACCACATCTCTGGATTATTAGGTAGGTTCTGGCTATTCTCTTTCATTTTGGATTTTTTTCTCTCTCTCTTTTTAATTTCTCAAGTCCAGATACACTCTCAAGTGTCTCTCCTTCCTTTCTACTCAAAAGCCCTGAGATGTTTCCAGGTTGCTTAAATGTTACCTTCCTAAGCTCCTGCTGCGTGTATCTCCCTCCCTTGAGCTCCCACATGTCTTAATAGCAACAGCCTTCATAGTGCTCCAAGCCTATGTAAACTTGCATTAATAGACATTCATAATAAATTATTTCAGGGAACAATTAGTTAATCTAATTTGAAGTCTTCTTACATTCCAGGCACTTGATTGGGTGGGGGGTCAGGAGTGGGAGTAAAACGAGGGCCCATAGGGACCCCAGTTGCTGTGTTCCAGGGTCTGAGCCAGCCATTGTAGCCTGGTGAGTGGGGCAGAGGGTGGACAGATCTGCTGGGAGAGGGGGGCACTAATCAACTGGAGCAGTTGAGGACTGTTCCAATGAAGAGTCCACTGTGGGAGAACTAAAACATGTTTAATATGACTAGAGTATAAAATGAACTGAAGATAGAGGCACAGGAGTGGCAAGAGATGTTATAATAGCAAGTAGCTGGGAATAGCCCAAATGTCCATCAGTAGAGAAGTGGATAAAAAAGCTGTGGTACATTTACACAACAGAATACTACTCAGCTGTAGAAAAAAGAAAAGAAAAGAAAAAAGAGAAGGGAAGGGAAGGGAAGGGAAGGGAAGGGAAGGGAAGGGAAGGGAAGGGAAGGGAAGGGAAGGGAAGGGAAGGGAAGGGAAGGGAAGGGAAGGGAAGGGAAGGGAAGGGAAGGGAAGGGAAGGGAAGGGAAGGGAAGGGAAGGGAAGGGAAGGGAAGGGAAATGTTATCTTTTGGTACAGCATGGATAGACCTGGAGAACATTATGCTAAGTGAAATAAGCCAGTCAGAGAAAGACAAATACCATATGATCTCACTCATATGTGGAATCTAATGAACAAAATACACTGACAAACAGAATAGAGACAGGCATGGGTACATGGAACAGACTGACAGCTGTCAGACAGGAGGGGGGAGGGGGAACTGGAACAAAGGAGGGGAAGGGAGCAGCCAAAGAACATGTATGCATAACCTGTAGACACAGATAACGGTGTGGTGCTGGCCTGAGGGAAAGGTCAGGGACTGGGTAGAGGTGAGCAAAAGGGGGAAACATGGGGACCTCTGTAATAACATCAACAATAAAAATAAAGAAAAAAAAAAGATGTGACAGAATCAAAAGCGATGACCCATCTTGTAGGACCCGGTGAGCCCTGCTTAGGAGGTTGGTGCCGACAGCAGTGAGGAGCCCCCGAAGGGAGCTGGTCAGGGGTGAGAGTCATTCTGAAATCCTGTCACCCTGACTTGGTGCTAAGGTCTTTGACAGCGGAAGCATGTGTGGCTTTTCGGTAACCCTATGGTGCTTTGCACATAATTGCTTACTATGTCAACAGTGACAAAATATAGGGCCAGAATTTTGGCTTTCCTCCTCTCCACCCATTGCCTGTAAGGAGGTGAGGGACAGTGGGCTCATGCTACATTTGAGAGCTCGCTCTGTGGGGAAATTGGGAAAATGTGGAGGTACTGGTCAAAGGGTGTAAACTTCCAGTTACAAGATTTAGAAGTTTGGGGATCTAATGTACAACATAGTTATTTTGTTTTGTTTTTGTTTTTATTTATTTAGGAAATCTTTATTGAGCACCTAGTTTAGGGATGTCAAACTCATTTTCACTGGGGTCCACATCAGCCTTGTGGTTGCTTTCAAAGGGCCGAATGTAATTTCAGCTCCTTAACAGTTAAGGAATAGTTACATTTATACAGCCCTAAAATTATTTCAGCCCTTTGAAGGCAACCTCGAGGCTGATGTGGTCCCTGGTGAAAATGAGTTTGCACCACTGACCTAATTAATGCTGGAAACTCTACTAATAGTGAATGAAAGCCCCGATGGTTACTGAGGAAGATAAATACACTTGGTTTTTAAAAAAATAATGTACAAAATAGTGATTTTGGCTAGTAATACTGTATCATATACTTGAATGTTGCTAAGAGAGAGGATTCTAAGGATTCTTACCACACATATTAAAATGGTAACTATATGCTAGCAGGTGTTATCTGATGCTATGCTAGCAATCATTTTGCAATATATAAATGTACCAAATCAACACATTATACTCCTTAAACATATAAAATGTTATGTGTCAATTATATCTTAATAAAAGTAGATTTAAAATTAAAATTTGGAAAACGCAAAGATGCAAACAAGGAAGCCAGATAGGAGGTTACTGTAACAGGCCAATTAAGACACCAGGATGATAGAGGTGACAAGACATGGTTGAACCAAGGAAGGGAGTGTGAAAGAAAGTCAGAATGATTTCAAAGTTTTTGATTTGAGCAATTAGAAGATTGCAATTGCTGTTTACTCAGGAGGAAAAAATGAAATTCAAATAGGAAGACTAAAAAGAAAAGGTTGGGGGTTAGGGAGGAAAGAGTTAGGAGTTTAGTTTCAGAGAGTTTGACTTTTTTAGATTCCACATAATAGTGTGAACGTAGAGTAGTTGTCTTTCTGTCTGACTTATTTCACTTTAGCATCAGGACCTCAAGTATCTTCTGAGTTGTTGCAGATGGAAGGGTTTCCTTCTTTTCTGTGATTCAATAATATTCATTGTATTTGGTCCTTATACATGGTTTCACTTTCCTTAGTTTCACTTACCTAGAGGAAACCATAATCTGAAAATACCAAGTGGAAAATTCTAGAAATACAAAAATTCATAAGTTTTAAATTGCCTGCCATGTTAAGTAGGGAGATGAACTTTCATTCTGTTTTTGCTCAGTCCTCTCTGGGATGTGCATTATCCCTTCGTCCAGAGTCTTACAGCGATCTGTCTGTTTTTATGCCAATACCATACTGTTTTGATTACTATAGCTTTGTTGTATATCTTAAAATCAATGTGTCCAACTTTGATCTTCTTTGTCAAGATTGTTTTGGCTCTTTAGGGTCTTTTGTGATTTTGTATGATTTCTTCTATATCTGAGAAAAATACCATTGGGATTTTAACAGAGTGCATTGAATTTGTAGAATGATTTTGGAAGTGTGGAAATTTTTACAATATTTTTTCAACCTATAGCATGTATATTTTTATTTATTTGTGTCTTCTTTAATTTTTTTCATCGATGTTTTATAGTTTTTAATGTACATGTCTTTTGCCTCCTTGGTTAAATTTATTCCCAGCTATTTTATCCTTCTTGATGCAATTGTAGGTGGGATTGTTTTTTTAATTTCTTTTTCTTAAATTTTATTATTGAGTACTTCAATGCAAATTATATTTCTATATTGATTTTTTGTATCTTTTAAAAATATTTTTATTTTTGTTTAAATATATTTTATTGACTATCCTATTACAGTTGTCCAATTTTTTTCTCCCCTTTATTCCCTTCTTCCCTGTAATGCCCTTTGCCACCATCATTCCCCCACCTGAGTTTATGTCCATGGGTCATACATATAAGTTCTTGGGCTTCTCCATTTCCCATACTATTCTTAACTTCCCCCTGTCTATTTTGTACCTACCATTTATGCTTCTTATTCCCTGTTCCTTTTCCCCCATCATCAGCCTGCCCTACTGATAACCCTCTATGTGATCTTCATTTCTGTGAATCTGTTCCTGTTCTAGTTGTTTGCTTATTTTTTTTTTTAGTTCATTTGTTGATAGTTGTGAGCTTGTCTTCATTTTACTGTTCGTATTTTTTATCATCTTCTTTTTCTTAGATAAGACCCTTTAACATTTCATATAATAAGGGCTTGGGGATAATAAATTCCTTTAACTTTACCTTATCTGGGAAGCACTTTACCTGCACTTCATTCTAAGTGATAGCTTTGCTGGATAGAGTAATCTTGGATGGAGGTCCTTGCCTTTCATCACTTTGAATACTTCTTTCTAGCTCTTTCTTGCCTGCAAGGTTTCTTTTGAGAAATCAGCTAATAGTCTTATGGGAACTCCTTTATAGGTAACTGTCTCCTTTACTCTTGCTGCTTTTAAGATTCTCTCCTAATCTTCAATTATGAGGTGCCTTGGTATGTTCCTCCTTGGGTCCAACTTTTTGGGGACTCTCTGAGCTTCCTGGACTTCCTGGAAGTCTATTTCCTTTGCCAGATTAGGGAAGTTTTCCTTCATTATGTTTTCAATCTTCTTGATTTCTTGCTCTTCCTCTTCTCCTACTGGCACTCCTATAATTTGGATGTTAGAACGTTTAAAGTTGTCCTGAGGTTCCTAAACCTCTCTGCATTTTTTTTTTAATTCTTGGTTTTTCATTCTGTTCTGGTTGAATGTTTATTTCTTCCTTCTGCTCCAAACCATTGATATGAGTCCCGGTTTCCTTCCCATCACTGTTGGTTCCCTGTACATTTTCCTTCATTTCACTTTCCATAGCCTTCACTTTGTCCCCTGTTTTGTGACCATAATCAACCAATTCTGTGAGCATCCTGATTAACCAGTGTTTTGAACTCTGCATCTGATAGGTTGGCTATCTCTTCATCACTTAGTTCTATTTTCTCTGGAGCTTTGATCTATTCTTTCATTTGGACCTTATTTATTTTTCTTGGCACATCTGTTACATAGTACATGGCAGAGCCTTAGGTATTTGCCAGGGCTGGGCAGCCCATGTAGCTGGGTTGTGGCTCTGTAAGTGAGGTTGGGTCAGAGAGGAAATAGTGCTGCTTGCTCTGCTCTCTGCTAGCTTTCAGTCACTTCCCCTGCTACCCACAGCAAATAGGACCCTTATGGTGCTGATTCCTGGGTGGGTGATCTTATGTACATTCTAGGACCCCATGGGTCTCTCTAATGAACTCTCCTGTGAAGCTGGGAGTTTCTCCTGCTGCTGCCTCAACCCCCACAGGTTTTTTTTTTGGTCAAAAGTTTTGAGGCTTTATTTCCCTGCACTGGAACCCTAGGTTTCATGGTCTGTCTTGCTCCCTGTTTGTTCCTCCCAGTTTATCTGCACACACATGTGGGACCACCTGCTCTACCAGCTGCCACCTTGCCCTGAGTCCTCTCTCCTCCATCTGCCTGTCTCTGCCCCTCCTACTTGTCTGGATGAATGTTTCTTCTTTAACTCCTTGGTTGTTGGACTTCCATACAGTTCCATTTTCTGGCAGTTTTGGTTGTTTTGAAATTTTTTGTTGTCCTTCTTTTGGTTGTGTGAGGAGGCAAAATATATCTACCTATGCCTCCATTTTGACTGGAAGTCCTGTATCTTTCAACTTTACTAAAGTTACTAGTTCCAAACTTTTTTTCATGTACTTTTGAGGGTTTTTACCTACAATATCATGATATCTGCAAACAGTGACTTTCACTTCTTTTTTTCCAACTTGAATGCCTTTTATTTATTTTTCTTCCCTAATTGTTCTGGCTAGGACTTACAATATTTTGTTGAATAAAAGTGGTGAGAATGGGTATCCTTGTCCTTTTCTTGATCTAGAGGAAGAACTTTGAGCTTTTACCCATTGAGTATGATGTTAGTTGTGAGCATGTCATACATGGTTTTTATTATGCTGAGGTACATCTCCTCCTTACCACTATGAGAGTTTTTACTACAAATGAATGTGGATTTTGTCAAATACTTTTTCTGTATCGATTGAGATTATATGATCTTTACCCTTCACTTTGTTAATGTTGTGTAACATGTTTTTGACTAGCAAATATTGAACCATGCTTGCATCCCTGGAATAAATCCCACTTGATCATGGTGGATGATCCTTTCATTGTACTGTTGGCTTCAGTTTGCTTATATTTGTTGAGGATTTTTGAAGGTTTGTTCAGCCAGTATACTGGACAGTGATTTTCTATTCTTCTAGTGTTCTTATCTTGTTTGGTATCAGGACAATGGTGGCCTTGTGAAATAAATTTGAGAGTGTTCTTTATTCTTTTTTTTGGAAGAGTTTGAGACTGTTGTTAATTATTTTTAAAATATTTGGTAGAATTTGCCAGTGAGGCTGTTTCATCGGGACTTTTGTTTGTTGGGAGGTTTTTGTCACTAATTTAATTTCCTTCTTTGTTATTGGTCTGTTAGGTTTTTCTGTTTATGAGTTAGTCTTGGTAGATTATGTGTTTCTAGGAATTCATCCATTTCTTTTAGATTACCCAGGTTTTGTGTGTGTGTGTGTGTGTATACTTGTTTTTTGCTAGTATCTCATGATACTCTGTATTTTTGTGGTATCAGTTGTAATGTCTTCTCTTTCATTTCTGATTTTGAATTGTCAGTTCTCTTTTTCTGAGCAATCTAGCTAACAGTTTGTTGACTTTATCTTTTCAAAAGCTAGCTTGATTCCACTGATCTTTTTATTGTTTTTCTGGTCTCAATTTTGTTTATTTTTGCTCTAATCTTTGTCATTGTCTTCCATCTGATAACTTTGCACATAGTTTGTTCTTCTTTTCTAGTTTCTTCAGATTTAAACTTAGATTGTTTCTTTGGGATCCTTCTATTGTCTTAATACATGCATTCATCTACAAACTGCCCTCTCAGAGCTGCTCTTGCAGTGTCCCATAGGTTTTGATATGTTAGTACCTCCACTTTTATTATGTTTCAAGATATTTCTTGATTTCCCTTTAGAGTTTTTTCTTCCAGTTTTTGGATGTTTAGGAGCATTTTGTTTAATATGCACCTATTTGTGTATTTTCCAGCCTTCCTCTTGTTACTGATTTCTAGTTTCATACCATTGTGTCTGGAACAAAATACTTATTATGATTTCAGTCTTCTCAACTGTGCTAAGGCTTATTTTGTGACCTGTCACATGATCTATCTTGAAGAAAGTTCAGTGTGCATTTGAATTCAATGTGTATTCTGTTGAGTCAATGTTCTGTATATGTCTGTTAGGTTTATTTGCTCTAACACTTGGTTCAAGTCTAACGTTTCCTTGTTGATTTCTTGTCTGGAGGAGTTATCTATTGTTGAAACTGGAGTGTTGAAGGCCCCTACTATTATTGTATGTTATCTCTTATTCCCTTACAGTATGTCAGTATTTGCTTAATATATTTAGATGCTCTGATGTTGGGTGCATATATATATATATACTTGTGATAGTTTTATCATTTCAATGAATTTATCCTTTTATTATTATATAATGTTTGTCCTTCATTCTGATTATCATTATTGGCTTCAAGTTTATTTTTTTCTGATATAAGAAGGTTACCTCTGCTCTCTTTTGGTTTCCACTAGCATGGACTACCCGCCCCCCTCTTTTTTTGAGTCTATGTGTATCCTTAAAGCTGAAGTGAGTCTCTTCAAGATAGCATATAGTTTGGTCTTTTTTTATTCCATTTAGTCACTTATTGGGAATTTAATTCATTAATATTTAAAGTAATTATTGATATGTGAAAATTTACTAATGCCATCTTATTTATTGTTTTCTGGCTGTTTTAAATTTTATTTTTCTTCCTTTCTTGTTGCCTTCTTTTGTAAATTAATTATTTTCCATAGTCAAATGCTCTGCTTCTTTTCTCTTTAGCTTTGTGTTAACTATGTGGATTTTAGTTTTGTAGTTACCATGAGATTCACATAAAATATATGTATGTACATATATTTATATGTTATAGTCTATTCTATGCTGATAACAGTTTAACTTTAATTGCATACAAAAACTATACTTTTATGTCTGTTTCGTAGGTCATCATTTACTATATTTTTATTGTGTGTTCATTAACAAACTATTGGAGCTATAGCTATTTTTATGCTTTTGTGCTTCCACCTTTATTGTAAAGTACTTAGTACATCACCGTATTACAATATTAATGTATTCTGAATTTTACTGTATGCTTACCTCTGTCAGTTATATATTTTTATATGTCTACATGTTATTAATTGGTATTCTTTTGTTTCAACTTGAAGAACTCAAGTTCTTATTCTTGTAAGTTTGGTTTAGTGGTGGTAAATGTCTTCAGTTTCTGTTTGTTAAGGAAAGTCTTTATTTTACTTTCAGTTCTGAAAACAACTTTACTAAGTAAAGTATTCTTGGTTGACAGTTCTTTTCTTTCAGCATTTTGAATTTATTATCCCATTCTCTCCTGGCCTGTAAGGTCACTGCTGAGAAATCCACTGAAAGTTATAGGCATTCCTTTGTATGAAAGAATGATTTTCCTGTTGCTTTTTTAAAACTTATCTCTTTGTCTTTGGTTTTAGACACCTTTATTATTATGCCTTAGAAAAGAATATTTTGAATCAAAATTTTGAAGTGACCTTTTAAAATGTTTTCCTAACATAGAATTATTCTTTTTTTTAAAAGATTTTATTTATTTATTTTTAGAGAAGGAAGGGAGGGGGAAAGAGAGAGAGAGAAACATCAATGTGTGGTTGCTGGGGGCCGAGGCCTGCAACCCAGGCATGTGCTCTGACTGGGAATCGAACCTGTGATGTTTTGGTTCGCAGCCCGCGCTCAATCCACCGAGCTACACCAGCCAGGACAAATTATTCTTTAAAACAAAAATCAGCTCATGTTTCTCTTTTTTTCTGAGAACCCTTTAACACCATAATCTTACTTAAAGACCAAAGGACTAAAATGCTCTGTAACTGGGCCCTTGGTCATTTGACCTTACCCTCTACCACTCTTCTCATCCCTCCTTCTGTCCACCCTCAGTCTTCCTGTGCTCATGTGCTTACTTCAATGCTTTTCACTTGAAGTTCCCCATTTAATATAGTCTTTCTCAAATATTCACATGGCTTGCTTCTTGATTGCTTTAAAATGTTAGCTTATCAGTGAGATTTCCTTGACAAACCTAAATTTTAAAAATCCTCCATCCCTCCCAACAGCCAGCAGTCCTTCCCCTGTACCCTGACTTACTTTTCCCCATGACGCTTATCTCCAGTTTTTCTTTATTCTGTGCCTATTTCTCCCAACTAGAATACAAATTCCGAGAGGATAGGGCCTTACTGTTTTTCTTTACATTGCTCTATGCCTAACTCCTAGAAATGTACCGGACGCCATTTTTAAGAGTGGGTGCTTAAACATATTTGTGAGTATATGACTGAAGGAAGGATCACATAAAACCAGGGTGTTAGTTAAGGTGTGCCATCCCTGAGGTCTCACTCAAATCTGCTTCTCCATGATTTTGCAGTTAGTAAGTACTGTCTCTTCTGCACTTATGACTTGAAAATGCACACAGAACCACTATGGTAAGAAAGAACAGCCTCAGCTGAATTAAGAAACATAATTATAATAGCTTTTTAAATAAATTCTTTCTATATGTTTCAAATAAACTCATTTCTTCTTTACAACAACCTTGTGAGACAGGTATTATTACTTGCATTTTTATGTGCAGTAACTGAGGAGAAGAAAGGATTAGTACTAGCCTAAGGTTACACAGCTACTAACTGGCAGACCAAAGACTTGAACAAAGAGCTATAGCTCTTCACTGTATACCACCTCCTATGGAATACAAAAATAAATTTTTTAAACTCAATGATACATAGCCTTAAAAACATAAGTAGTGTCTGCCTTCCATTGTAACATAGTCTGCCTTAAAGAATTTCATTATAATGCACGTGAAACATGGATATTATAAACATTTATTTCACAAAATAAACCTATTAATAGGTGACATTGTAAGTAATGGAAATAAAGATATAATTTCCTCAATCATCTATTTTTTTTTCTCTTTGGTTGATTTTTTTTCTGCTTTTAACTCTTAAATTGAGCTTTTCATTAGTCTTTGTGTTTTTGGTATGTTAGAAACTGCAACATCATTCCAACTACTGGAACTGTCACATAATGGCAAGGGGATTCTTAACGCATCTGAAAATCAGTCTGAGGATTCATGAAATTACAGGACAGGGGGTTATTCCCCTTTTTTGTCATCATCTTCTCTTTAGCTTTGAGGTCCTCATGACGCTTTAGGATCAGGAGCTTTGCAGTTACGTAAACCCATTCCATCATGTAAGGGCCTCAGGGGCCCTGCCCATGGGGAGAAGGCAGGGGGAGCTGCGGGAGTCGGCTAAACAGGCACCAAGGTATAGTCTGTGGAATGACCCTCCTAGCATGAAACACGGAGAGATGAAAACCTTTGTGAGCATAACAGTTTATTCTAGTCTGTGGTTAAAGTTTTACATTCCCATTAACCTTCAGCACATCCCTATTTTACTGAGTTCTACAGATGAGGTTTCATGGCACAGGACTAGCACACTGCAAGGCAGAATTAAATGCCAGGTACTTCCCATCACAGTGTTACTTGCACATCATCCTATTCCTCAGAGCTAAAACAAGAGCTGCCCATGAGAGGACTGAGGGCACCAAAAGCATACCAAGTTTCACGCAACGACACTCACATTTTTTTTTTTAAAGATTTTATTTATTTATTTTTAGAGAGGGAAGGGAGGGAGAGAGAGAGAGAGAGAGAGAGAGAGAGAGAGAAACACCAATGTGCGGTTGCTGGGGGTTATGGCCTGCAACCCAGGCATGTACCCTGGCTGGGAATCGAACCTGGGACACTTTGGTTCCCAGCCCGCACTCCATCCACTGAGCTACGCCAGCCAGGGCTTGACACTCACATTTCTATTCACACAACTATTCGCTGTAAGGAATAAAAGCAAGTGGTAGGTGATTATGCCTGTAAATCTTTAATTCTGTGAATTTCAATGGTCTGAATTCATTTTTGTGGGGGTAGGGAAGAAGTGGAGTATCTTTATGTAACTGCCATTTTACTCAACACCTAAGTAGAAATCTCATTTCAGTTTGAATTAAGAATTGATTAGAGGGTAAAATGTCAAACTGAGTACAGGAATTCCTTTTGAGACAGCATAAAAGAAATCTCCCAAAGAAAGCATATTTGTCAAATGTAGATGCAAGGAAAAGACTGGACCCTTTCAAGAATGAATGTTGGCTAGACAAGCACAAAGATTTGTGAGATATTGCCTGGTAAGAGAAGGAAATGTAGGCAGGTGGCCTTGAGTATATGGGAACAACAGTATCTTTGTTCTTTGAAACTGAAGAGTGCTGGTAAAACTGAAATAATCTATAATTGCAGTTACTTCTCATCTCGGTATCTTTTATGAAAGCTTTCTAACCCCTCTACCAGTGGGAGAGTGTGTTTCTGGGTGAGGTGGGGTGTGGCGCAGGCAGGGAGAAAGAGTCCCAACCCCTTATTGGTGAGCCAATAGCTGGAGTTAATGATCGAGAGTCTCCCTGCAGCAAGCACTCTCAATACTTTGGAAAAGAAAAGCTGCTTTCCCATCCTTCCTTTTCTGCTGGTGCTCACTCACCTCCCATGGCCTTTCAACCAACAAAACCAAGGTCTTTTCTCACTGAATCTAGTTCTCACACAGTGAGCAAGTACAAAGCAGTAGAACCAGGCAGGAAGTCAAAGCTAAGCTAGAATTACTCAAAACAGGAGGACTTTTATGATAAATCAACTGGTTTACCCTGTGACAGACTGAAGGAGCAGTGGCAGTGTGCGTGACAGGGCAACTGTGTGCCCACCTGCCTATGTGAAAAGGTTCATCCTTGGCAATTATTTGCAGAGAAGGCAAGGGGCCAGGAAAGCTTTGTGACTGCTGGCTCATCTGTCACTTTCAGCTGTGTCGACCATTCAAGTCCACCTGCAGGCTCAGAGCAGCAGGCCGGCCTGCACCTTCAGGTACAAGGCACTAGCATCACCTGCCTCAGCCAGTTGGGATGCGGATTGGGCCCTGGCAGGAGAAGCTCTTGAGCTTATGGAATCTTAAGTTCCCTTTACCCCAGGCATGGGAGACTAGCCAATGAGAAGAGTTGGAGGTTCCTAAAGTTCAGCCAGAGGATAGATGACGAAATGAGATTGGCAATGTTCCTAAAGGGCTGACATTTAAAAAGATAAATCATTAGATCACTGCTTTTAAGTGACAGTGCTGCTTCTTTTACTGTGCTGTCTTTGTGTAGAGTGCTGGAGGAATCACCCAGTGAAGCTCAAAGGTTACTAAGTGGCAATCATTTCCGGGGCTCAGGAATGACTATTTAAATCAAATTTGGCTCAGGATGAACAGACAGGGGACTATGGGAAAGGGATTCCCTTAATGTATGATGAAAATAATTTCTCTGTCAATCTGGCAAGGGGTGGGCGTTGGTTGGGAGGAGGGCTGAAAGACACGTAAGTACACCTAATTTCTGTGATTAATACCTTGTGTTACTAGGAAGTGTTTCAGCAGGAGTGCACTGGTGCTGTGTGAGGGGCAATTCACATTACAGAGAAGGGACAGAAAGGACGACAACCTAGCCTCTGGCTCCCTGAGGCCATGTGGGATGTATGAGGATGCACGTGCATGTCTACCTGGTGCCTCCCAGGCCACTTCTCCCCTCTCCTCTTCCCTAACATGACCTGCGTTTTGGATGAGTAGGAAGAAGAATTTTTCTTGAGAAGAGTGGACATGAAGAGGAAGATGTCAATCTAATATCATGCTGGTCTTAGACCAGAGCGATGTGAACTCAACTTCAGTGTATCTGCGGTCGGCAATGGCCCTCAGATAGTGCACACCAGAAGGGATGGCCAGTTTAAGGTCAGCAAAGGTACTTACTGCTCTGTTCCTGACTTACACAGGCTACACATGTAAGGTGAATAGAATAAACAGAAAACTGAGGGAAAAAAAGTTGAATATGTAGACTATTCAACCAGAAAAATATTTTGGCCATAATTATATGGATATTATCACTTTAGTTGTGGTTTAGCGTTAAGAATAACCATCTAAAAATATCTTTAATTATTTAATTAATTAATTAATTTATTTATTTTTATAGAGAAGGGAAGGGAGGGAGAAAGAGAGGGAGAGAAACATCGATGTGTGGTTGCCTCTTGCACATCCCCTACTGGGGACCTGGCCTGCAACCCAGGCATGCGCTCTGACTGGGAATTGAACAGATGACCCTTTGGTTCTCAGGCCAGCACTCAATCCACTGAGCCACACTAGCCGGGGCTAAAAATATCTTCAAAGAACAAATTCTTTTCATTTTCTTTGCTTCATCAAGATGGCAATAATTTTGGCAGTAAACAGAAACTTCAACAAGACAGTACTTAGAGTGCATTAAATAAATATAAATTTTATTAAAAACACTCACATAGCGTTATCAGGAATGATATAATAATAAACACTTTGAAATAACTTGCATTCATAACATTACAATACTTACAGTATTTATAACCATCCTCAGATTTTATAGACAAACCAACATCTCATGAAAATGAAATGAAACTAAGTTTTTAAAAAAGCATAGAAAAATGCACATAGAATTCATTATCTTAGTGTCAAACTGCAAAAGTTTCCTACACGAGTTGGCCACTAGCTTTAGAAGTGAACTGTACATCACTGTGCATCAATCAAGATGAAAAAATCATTCAAGTAAAGTTGACACCACTCAGAAGCATTTTCAAGTATGGCTACATAGTCAACCTGATATTCCTATATAAGCAAATTGGAGATCCGCTTTCCATTCATTCTGAGTCAGGTTTTATATTTACAATTGTAGATCTGATATTTACAATATGCCACTTAACTTCCTCTTCTCCCTACGTAACCTCTCCTCAGTCCCCCTAACTATACTTCTTGCTCTTGCTGGCCAGCAGTTTGACAAGTGACAGTGGATGACATAAAAAACAAATATTCATATAGGGATGGCTGATTCAAAACAAACACATGTGCATATAGTAACCAAATATTTGCTGTTAGAGATATGGTATATGCAAAATACTAAAATCACGTGGTTTAACATATGCAAAGCCAATATTTTTGAAATGATTGTAAATTGGTCACAGACAGGAACTACAGAAAGTTTTTAAAGAGATAGAAGCCATGTTATAAAGAAAGATTTGACCAATAAAACCCAAAGGCTTTATTTGATTGAGAAATTATTTGAAATATTAGTAAGCAAAAATGTACTTAGACCAGAATGTAATTTGTACAGTCGATGATAGCACACCACACCCCTATGTGTTCTCCCTTTTTGGGAAAGTCCTTATGGATCTGTACCTACCCTGATTACAGGGTCAAAGCATCTTTATTTAGAGAGTTGAAAGACTCTAGCCAGCAGCCACTTGCCAAACTCCTGCCTTACAATTGTCCCTTTATCAACTCAGTGCATTCTATTTTCATGTAATTTTTTTCTGCTTGAAACAATCAAAATATTCCCCCAAACTTTTAAAATGTTTTCCTTTATAATAAAAAGAGTCAACAGATTTATAAAATTAGATTTAGTTACATTAGGACATTTACAAGCAAAATAGGAGGGATTCAAAATAAAAAGGTTAAATCCCTGAAAAAGAATATATTTATTAACCTACAACAATTTTACATAAACACAGGTGACATGTTGGCAGAAGGAGAACATGAGCAGAAATATCCCTGATTTTTAGAACAAAAAGGTTGACGTTCAAGTTATACTTGCTAAGAAATCAAGTATTGAAAAAAAGGTATGCTTTTCAATAATAAAAAAGTAAGTCTTGGAAAAAAATGATGGTACACAATGCTATAAGCTTTCACTCTCAGTTCAATATCCTACTGCCAAACTAGTGTTGAGGTATATGACAAGTAGGAACATCACTCAAACCTTTAATGAATTCTTAGCTCACATTATAATATATTTGTAGCAGGCTGAGTAGCACCATCGTGATGTAAATTCTGCTTCAAATCCATATATATATATATCTATATGTATATATTTAATTTTTTACAGTACTAAAATACTAAAGCATTGTGTTAAAAAAGTTTTGTTTACAATTAATTTACTTACTATACATCTCTTTGACTTCTTTATACAAATTAATGATTTAAAACAACTACAGCAAACTAGCTGCCTGTTTTTTTTTTTCCTTTTAATTAACAGATTCACACGGAACTAACCCTGTTTATTCATCTTATGCAGGCATCAGTCTGCTCGGTCTTCCTGGTAAAGAGGACACTTAAGCTAAGAAATGACAACATCACAATGTACAATTATCAACAGAAAGGCAGACTGACATTCAGCTCGCTGAAGAGCACACAGATCCATAAAGTCGCTTTGCGTCATTGAACAGCTTGGTTGAGTCTGTGGCATGCAGTTAATTATTACTGCAGTTGACAGAAAATTCTTAAAACTCCATATTTGAGCAATGAACTTCTCATACAATTTTGTATAAAACTGTTACAGTATAGCATGTGAGATGAGCACCAGAAAACACGTTTAATAGACTAATGTACTCACTTACACCCAGTAAGCCCCCTTTTGGATGTAACCGGCTGTATGAAAAAAAAAAATGGACACATTGCTCATCAGCAGAGGCATGGATAAAAGCAAAAACATTTTAAAAACTTTCCTTTCCTTAAAAAAGATCAACTTTGCATTTTAAAAGGAAAGTAAACTTTTTCAAAAACGTCTCAGTACCTTAGCATTGTTCAAGTTGTCAAAGCTTAGGTAGGCAAAGTGCTTCTAAGACACCATTTAAAATATTTATACATATACATGTGTGTGCACATATACATATGTGTGTGTGTATATATGTACATATGTATGTTTATTGTCCTGCAAGGACTTCACTGGAACAAAATCCAGGGGCCTTTAAAATGTCCACATTTTAAAAACAGCTTGTGTAGGAATAGGTAATTATGATAAAAATTTGAGTGAAAAGGTACCCCTAATATTGAAGGGTATTGGAGTACACTGATAATAGCATCTGGATGATATAAAGGCATTAAATTTTTAAATGTTAAAGACACCATTTTCTTAGCACCATTTCTTAGAACATCCAAACAAATTCAGTGTTTTGCTGTCTATTCATTTGTTTCCTGGAACTATTCTGATAAATAAAAGTTAATATTAAGATTACAGTAAAAACTGCATGTTAAAAAGCCGTAATTCCAGTATTTCAGTACATCGTATGTTCAGCACCAGATGGTATTTGAGAGTCCTGCCACTGCACTGCTACAGTACTTGTTTGATCGGTGTCGTGACCACACAAACTGGGTATTATTAAAAGTGGTCACAGATGTGTAAAGTTGTAAGGGGGAAGAAAGTGACATTTACATGTCATCTTGTCCAACAATAGAACCAGTGTTTAAAAATGTAAATTGTGGACCACTTTCTTCCCCACCTTCTTTTTGCATAGAATGCTTTGGTCTTTTGCCCAGATGCCATCTGTGACCACTCAGGAGTCAGTGGAAATTAAGTGCTATGGTGAGATGACCTCTCTGTCTGCTGGTGAGCTGAGGTTCTTCCCACCACATTTGTCATCAATACTGTATCCTTTCCCCACTGCCCATGTCATGAGGACTACACTATGGACAGGCTGGCTGTGGTCTTGTCAAATGAGGTAACCGCGCACGGGCGGCATCATATGTATCTGTTGTAAGGCCCTGTGACCCGAGTGAAGGCGTATGGAGATGTAGTCACTGTGGAGTCTGTGGTCACGGACATGGTCCTTTCGGCAAGGGACTTGATGAAGCGCAGGTAAGTGGGCTCGGAAGGTTCGTGCGGCTCATGGGGCTCTCGTTTCACTTTCTTGCCATGAGTTTTCTGAGGCACATAGTCCGGGCCGTACTTTTCACACTCTTCTTCTTTCTCACGGGCTTTCTCGGCCATTTTGGCTTCCCAGAGCGCCAAGCCATGTTTCGGCTCATTCATGCTCTTGTGCTGGTAGAAGACCAGAGATATCCTGGTGGGGTGGTTCCTGTTGGGGTTCTTTAAAGGGGTCGTGGCATGAAGCTCACGCTTTGCACATTCGATGAGAATGGACCCGTGAGTTGGAGCCACAGCCACGCCCCCGATGTCCGGGTCCAGAAAGCTCTGCTCGCTGTCTGACCAGACCTCCTCGTTTTCCTCTGCGGCAGAAGGCTGCTTTTCCTGACTGCCCGCCTCGTGGAATTTGTACAAGCCTTCTTGGACAGAAGCAGTTCTGTTATGGTTAAGACCGGGAAGCATCCTAGATAAGCCATTGGCTGTGTGGGCAAGCACATCGTTCTCCTTGTTTTGGAGATGCAGGGCATGGAGAGAGCTGCCAAACATGCCCGGAGATGCACCGTAGTTATGCATGATGCGAGAAGATGGGTGATGTTCACCATTTTTATAGTCTATGTTTGGATTGCTCATATGGGGTGGTAATCTAGTGGCAGCTTCCATGAAGTGACCATCCATCTCCCGCGTGGAATAAGGAGGAAATGTCCCCACGTGGTGTATATTTGGCCTAATTGTACAACTGCTGAAGGTATCTCCCTGCATATTTTGGTTTCCATAACCTAAGTACTTAGAAGTAAAACTCTGGCTATTTCCAAACCTTGGCTGGTAAAGTGTATGTATGGATGGTAGATTTAGTTTAGAGAGAGGGTCGTGGTTTGGGTACCTATAGAGATCCATGGGCTGAGCCTGGGGAGAGTAAGAGCCCAGATACCGGGAGCAGTTGTCCACTGATACATTTCCATTGCACTGGTATGACGGATATTGGTTATTCTGATTTAAGAGCCCGGGGTAGGGGTTCATGGGGTTAGACGGATTCAAATATGATCCCGCAGTTTGGGATGAGGTGGAATAGAAGTTCATACAGTTGGTGCTTCCATATGTATCAGAAGTGTGTGAAGAGCTTGGATAAGGATTAACTGGATTGGGCCGTCTCATATATACATTGGTGGATCCAGAAGAAGAGTAAGAGTTGACAGCCTCTGACTGAGGGTTAATAGTCAAGGGGTGATGTGGCGGTGGTGGTGGTGGCGGCGGCGGTGGTGGTGGCGGCGGTGGTGGCTGGGGCGGTGGTGGCTGCTGGGCTTGCTGCACCTGCGGCTGAGGTTGTGGCTGAGGCTGCGGCTGAGGCTGCGACTGTGGCTGCAACTGTGGCAGTGGCTGCGGCTGTGGCTGTGGCTGTGGCTGTGGCGGCTGCTTTTGTAGCTGTGGAGATTGCTTCTGTAGTTGTTGGGGTTGAGGCTGGTGCTGCTGGTGCTGCTGGGGCTGCTGCATGACTGGTCCTGAAAGTCCCGAAAGTTTTGTGGACAGGATAAGAAAGGGCAGGGCAAGCATGCTCGATTATTATTTTATAAAAGCTAGTGAGGATGCTTTAATGTATGTAAGAACTACCACCAGGACTATGCAACACCCAACAAACAAAGGTAAGAGTGAAGTCAGGGTTCTGACCATTGTCTGGCATAGTTTTTTTTGTGTCTGGTATCAGAAATAAAATGGCAGTTCTCTTAACAGTACAATCTGGTAAGTGAAGATAAAGGTAATAAACATCCAAAAGCTGCTCCACTGAGGGCATCACATTCTCTGGCACGCTGTGCTCCAACCACGCCACACTCTCTGCATGGAGTGCCCTCCTCCCTCCAGCCCATCTCCCTGCCCTTCCTTGGCACAGTCTTCCCTACCTTAAGAAAGCCACTAGGACCTCCTCTTCCAGTGCTTTGCAGTACTCACTGCAAACACAGGTCCCATGAAGCACCAGTCACAATGGATTATAATTATGCATTTTTAGTCCCCTCTTTACCCTCCTGAAAAGGATTTCCTTGAGGGAAGGGACCATGCCTTATTTTACTTTATTTCTCCATTGCCTGACATGTAGTAAAACTGGTTAAATAGTTAAAATAAAGTAGTAGAAAATTTGTTATGAAAGATTCAGGAATGCTATGAGGAAAAGAATGACATTTACTTAAACACCGAAAGCATCTTCTATAATAGATGAACCCATTTCATTAGCATGCTTTTGAGAAAGGAAATTTACACAGTTGTAGATAAAACTTTAATGAAACTTTAAGCTCTGCAAGTGACACTTTAAAAAGTCATACTTCTTATGACCTCACTTAAGAAAGTAATCTGAGATAAGAACAAATGGTGTTTCAATGGCAGCCCTGACAACTGAAACAGTTATTACAGAAACCGGTTGGAAGGGACTAGAGACCAAGTTCTGTGTGCTTACACTTGACAGCCAACTTACAGGAGAGGTCAGGGGCTGAAGAGGCTTCACTTCTCTTAGTGTGAGTCAGCCAATCAACAAATATTTAGTAAGCATCTTTTGCATTTTATTCTAAATGTCTTCAAAATAAATCAGCAGGGAAATTTAAGTTTGTGATGCAATGATGGTTGGCTATAAACAAACTGTACACTAAACTTAAAAGATAGGTATTTCCTTTTGTTAATGGCCAGGCTAATACCATCTCTAAAATTTGGATTTTTTACACTATTAACTGCAGAGATAAAGCAAGGACCTTTGGCAAGAAAATATCAACTTAGTACTGATAAAACATGATCTATTGAGATGGGTAAAAACTTTATGAGACCTACATGTGGACCCACCTACTGAACCTTAGACTCAATGTGGCTAAGGAAGGGTATCTTATTTTCTTGCCACTACCCCCATTAACCTTGTTCCTAAACTTATTCAAATCACAGTACTATTTTAGTTATCTAGACTTAAAATTTTGGAGTCATCCTTAAATTTTTCTTTTCATTACAATGCGTCATCACCAGTGTATTGATACTCATTTTAGAAGAGTTCACTCCCATCATTTTTGGTACAGCTCATTGCTACCACTAAGATTTACAGTCTTGTTACCTCAGTCTTGGTTTATTGTATCCATCTCCAAACTATTTATTCCTTTATGTCTGAGGTGGCCTACCTGTCACTGTTAGATTCATACAACTTTCACTATATCACTTACCTATCAGAAAACTCTGCCATTTATTATAGAATAAAATCCAAAGTTTCCCCAACAAGCATGGGTTGATGGTGCAGTATCTCAGTACCATTCCCAAGAGCAAAGCTGGCCCTTGCTACTGTACAGATGATTCTGGTACAGAACCAGGACCGTGATTAAATGTAACCTTCCAAAATTGACAATATTCATTTTTAATATCATATAATACATATTTCTATAATGCTTCACATAAAAATTACCTGCCAACTGTTTAGCCTGGGTTGTATTTTCGGTCTGTTTTATCCGAGGTGGGACAGACTTGTCCTTTTCATTCTTATTTGCGCTGTTCTCCAGAGACAGAAGCTTTTCAGCCGCAGCTTTCTTGGCTTCTAGTTTCCTTTGTCGGCACGTCTTCACCGGCTCTGCTAACATCCTGACTTTGCGCCGAAAGGAACTCAGTACCTGAATAGCACCATTTCGTTTTTTCTCCTCCTGAGCTTCCACACTCCCGAACTCATCCACATCAGACACTTTGTAGAGCGGCAGAACGTGCAGCTGCTCATCCTCAGGGTTTCCTCCAATTTCTCGATTGTCTTCTCTAGTGAGGGTGCACACCTGGTGGGAAAATAAGACAGAGCATCCTCAGCTTCAGTCCAAAAGAAAAGTGTGCATGTGTATATGTGTGTCTTTCTTGCTTTCAGTATTTATATTTGTGGTGTTGGCCTACTGGACCAGAGCAGTGACCACAAACCCGTGTCTGTCTGTTATTATGAAGATCAGATCAAAACGGTACAAGGAGACAGACAACTTCACATCGACCTTTTGTGTTTGTGCCTATCAGGAACTATATCTCGGGTGATTCTGTTCTTCACATATATTTCTGACTCGAAGGGAAGAAGCAACAATCCTATGAAAATGAATCAGTCTCCCACTTTTCACACTTCAAAAATAGATGTGATAAATGTACAGCCTCTTCAGAAAAAGGCCAAAAGCTTGTTTTACCAAATGGCTTTCTCTGTTGTTGGTCATATTACATTTGCCTCATCTCACATTTTTGTGCACAAAGAAATTTCACATCTTTCCTCACACCTGACTCCTAACTCTCCTTCAGTGTGTCTGAGAAATTTTTACAAGATACCAAAGTGTAATCTAAAAGTAAAACTGAAGATTTGGTTGATACAGATCACATATAACTTAACACTGTTCCTACCTGCCTTTTCTCTCCTCTGAACTCTGTTAAACCTAACTCATTGTTTCTCTTCTCATTTCTTTTCTGAGACATCACCACAGACAAAGAGTACTCCAACAGGGGGGAAAAGGCTACTTTTGTTGACTTAATACTTTTTTCTTTTGGTACACACTATCCTTGTTTTACTGAAGCATTATTGTTTGGTTTTTAAATCCTAGCTTTTAGTATTCAGTGTTTTTTGATGAGTGGAGACAATGTAACCATGATTATTTAAAACCCAAGGAAATATAAAATCATTGGAAAATACTCTTGAAAGAATGTGATCGTTACTAGAGCAGACTTATTTTTATTAAAAAAGGTTATCATGAGATTGCATTAAAACGAGTCTGCCACTTCCACACAATAAAGCCTTCCAAACCCATGTCTCTGGATACTCGTCCCCTTCCCCACAGACGTTTGTCCCTGCTCAGTTCCTATCTAGTGTGTCTTTCCAATTCACTGCACAGAGCCTGTGACCTGGCAGAGGCGAAGTTCCCTTCATTCGAAACACATTCCTCATCCTCTGCTGGAATGGAATGCCTTGTCTTCAGGACCTACTACAGCTCCAGCTATCAGTTTTTCTTCTCTCCCCAGAAACTAGCATAGCCCCCGAGTACTGAGCAGGTGCTCAGTACACGATTAGTGGTGACTTTAGGTACTGCAGATGAGCCCAATCCTTGCTCTCCTGGATCAGACCTCTGCAGAGGAGGGCCCGTGGCTCAGTGGCTCATCTACATCACTGCCTGTTCTTATAGGACCAGAGAACGAAGAATGCTTTTTGCATTTTTAAAGGATTTTTACATTACAAAGCTCCAAAGAATGTGCCCTATATAAACCATACGTAGTCTATAAAGCCTAAAATATTTACTGTCTTGACTTTAGTAGAAAAGTTTTCCAACCCCTGCTCTAGACCAGTGATTTTCAACCTTTTTCATCTCATGGCACGTATAAACTAATTACTAAGATTTTGTAGCACTCCAAAATGTTTTATATTTTTTGCCAATCTGACAGAAAAAAAATAGCTATAATTTGATTCACTGACACCAGATGGCTGGTGTTGTGTTGGCTGTTGTCATTTTTAATTTGACAATCTAAAGAAAAAGAGTTTCATGCCCCTGAGTAAATAGTCAGTCAGGTATTACATTTAAAAAATTATTTTTTCCATGGACATGAGCTTTATTTGGGGACTGTTGGAGAAGAGAGGGAGGAGCTAAGACTTGTGGATATATGGGGTGAGGGGCTCAACTTGCTTTTTAATGCAGTGCATGCTGCCTGGAAGTTAGGGGGAGTGAGAACAGCTATGGGAGTGAGAGGAGAGGAAAAGGGAAGGTCATGGGAGGAAGCCAGGACCACAAGAGGACTGGGGGTGGGGAGGGACGGCATCTTTCATATACTGAGACTCAGCCAAGGTCACTCCTTAATGCCAGCTTCCCCAGCCTGCCTGCTGCATCCCAGCTCCTGGCCCACATGCTGCCCTACTTCCTGTGGAGAGGAAGGGGATGAAGGTGTGGGAATGGTGGCACACTCTGTCTCCGGGTCTCTTGCCCAGGAGAATTGGTCACTCAGTCTGCCCTGAAGTCCCAGCCAGAGTCCAGTGGTCAGGAAGCCAGGGCGCAGGCAGGGAACAATTGTGCCCTTCCCCACCTCCTCACATGAGGATGCACCAAGAGGTTCAATCCCTGTGTATCTTGTCTTTGTTCCTGTTTCCCCAGTCTGGCCAGCCTGACAGCTGAGTGGATCACTGCAGTCCCCAGATCAGTACAGTGCAGTTTCCTATGAACCAGGAAGGCCACTGTGGCCTTGTGGAAGACATCCCTGATGCTGCACTTATAGGACACAGCCCCCACCTGCTGGGCCAGCACGGTGCCCTGCTCATGTGTAACAAGGAGAAGCCACTGCTTGGAGAGCCCCCTCAGTACAATCAGGTCGGTCCGCATGTCCAGTTTATAGCCAACCAGCACAACCTTGGCCTTGGAGAAAACTCGAGTCTCTCCATGCTACTTCTTGAGGACCCTGACCAGAGTTTCTGGTTGGCTAATGTGGAAGACAAGCACCGTATGTGAATCAGGACAGGCCAGGAGCCGGATGTTATCATAGTAAGGGGAACCGGAAGTGTCCCATGTGTTGAGCTCAATGCAGTGCTGGTGTCTCAAAGCTTGGGGTGTAGTTCTCCAATATGCTGGGGGCATAACTCCTGGGTTCGGCTTCCTGGGCAACACCTGCAGCAGTGCTGTCTCATCTTGCCTCATTCCGTGTCCCCTGCCAGCATAATCTTGCAGGATCCACTCTACCCTCCATGGTCCGGGCTATGCACCACCCCCGTCCCTGGCCTCACTGTGATACCAGCATTTGGCAGGTGCCCCAAGCTCCCACCCAGGAGCCCTGGCACCCACTGCTCCTCCCTCAGTCCCTTAAAAATCCTTGCAGTACACTGATTGAAAATCAGTGCTCTAGACCATTAAATCAATTCTTTTTCTGCTTCTCAACAAAAACTGCACCAGCTTCCTCAAGTTACTTTCCACTATTGCCTACTACCTCCATGAATTTTTTTCTACCTTAGAATATAAATTTAGCACCTGTCTTCTGGTTTTCATTTCAAGTCTCAGTGGTCATTGTTCTGAACTATATAACTGTATCCATGGTGATGATTCATTCAACAGTTGATTAGTGTATAGTTTCTTCACCAGAACTGTCTCATTCTTTGTCTCCACTCTGGATCTTCTCTCTACAGGCAAGGCCCCACCCTGGACTTTGTCAGTATACAATGTTGCCTTACCCTAAGTCTGTATCCATTTTCTCCCCATGGCATAGCCTCCAATTATGAGGTCCAATGTGTTTCACCCATTGGAATAGGTAGTTCTCATGGGCTGTTTTTCACTTTGAATTTCCTACGGTAGTTACCGTGGCAATGATGATGCATTTTTCATTTGTACTTCTCTGCAAGGTGAACTGGTACCTTGGTTTGTTGCTGGCTTTCTGCTTAACTGATTATAACCTACCAGATATCTGACACTTAATTTTTAAAGATTTTTTGGCAGTCAACTGTAGCTGGCAATGCATAGTCACCGGTTTAGATTAGCACCAAGAATTTCCATGATTTTCATCTGCTTGTCAACACAGTTTTCCACCAGTGTGCCAATCTGCTATGAGAGTACAAGTTATGCCAAACAATTATGCAATAGCAGGTCATTCATGAAAACACTGCTACGCAGGGTGACACTTGCAGAGGACATGCCACTCTACCCAAACACTGGGGACTTTCTGCCCTCTGCTCATCCACAGGGCACGCTGCTGGCCTGTCCTCAGCCCCACTTACCAACGTGCTGCCGTTCTGCATGTTGTGCAGGTCTCTGTGGGCATGAGCACAGAAGTCCAAACACGCAGTGACCCCTGAGAATGGGCGGCCTTCCTTCAGACCCAGGCGGCACTCTGGTGCTCTGTGTTCATATTCAATCTGAAAAACAGAAGTGAGCATGTGAGTGGGGAGGCACTCAGGCATACAATTACAAAAAGGTACAAGACCTGTGCACTAAATAGGCCAACAAAGACACATTGATATTAAGAATTTTTAGAAGTGTTGCATACTTTATACCCCCAAAACACAATAGAAGGACACAAAATAAAGCAAAAACCTTGACATTGTAAAGTTGTTTGACAGGGTTACTGAGGTTTAACTGACAAACATTAAACAGGATACATTTAAAGTGTAATGTTTGATAAGTTCTGACAGATGTGCATGTGAAACCATTGCCACAATCAAAATAATGCACATATCTGTTCCTCCCAAAAGTTTCCTCATACCCCTTTGTAATTCATGTCTCCTCTTTGTTCCCAGGCAACTACTGATCTACTTTCTGTCACTATTGATTAGTTTGCATTTTCTAGAACTTTATATAAATAGATCCATTTTGAGTTAATTTTATATACAGTATAAGGTTAAGAGTCAGTGGTAATTTAATCCCATGTGGCTATCCAGCTGTTCAAACACCAGGGAATAAGAAGATTATTTCTTTCCCACTGAATTGTTTTTGTTGATAATTGGCCATACATGTTGGGTCTGTTTCTAGACTCTGACCTTTTGGCATATAATGGCGTGTGTGCATGCACCTATATCAACTGTCTTGATTACTAATAAATGTAGAATTCTAGTAAATCTTGAAATCAGAGTGTAAATCTTCAAGTTCTATTCTTTTTTAAAATGGATTAGTCAGAGAATATATATGCATAACCCACAGACACAGACAACAGTGCAGTGATGGCCAGAGGGACGGAGGAGTGCAGGCTGGGGGGAGGCGGGCAATGGCAGGGAGGGGGTGGTAATAGGAACATCTGTAATAGTGTTAACAATAAAAATGAAGTAAACAAGTAAAAATGTAGGTTTTTTTTAAGTAAATCTTGAAATCAGAGTATAAGTCTTCAGATTCTGGTCTTCTTTTAAAAATTTATTCGACCATTCCATGTCCTTTGCATTTCTCTCTAAATATTTTAGAATCACCTTGTCAATATCTCAAAACACCTGGTGAGATTTTGCTATGTTCATGTATTGAAACACTGATTAATCTGGGGACAACTGACGTCTTCACAACACTGTCTTTGTGATCATAAACATGGCCTGTCTCTCCAGTTACTCAGGTCTTCTGGAATTCCTCTTAGCAGTGTTTCGTGGTCTCAGTGTGCAGGTCTCACACTCCTTTGGAAGAGGTATGCCTAGGAATTTCATGTTTTTGATACTATTTTAATTGCTATTGGTTTTCACTTCAATTCTTAATGGTTTATTGCTTGTATTAGAAATACAATTGTTTGTGTTTTGCAACTTTGCTAATCCATTTATGAGCTCTAGGAGTTTGGGTTTTTTTTTTTTTTTGGTAGATTCTTTGGGACTTTCTATGTAGACAAGCTACTGTCTGCAAATAAGAACAGTTGTATTTCTTCCTATCCAATCTGCATTATTTTTTCCACTGTCTAAAATTTTTAGTTAGATGTTAAATAGAAGTGGTAAGAATGAAAAATAAAATACTTATAAGGATTCCTGTAAAGATTTCTATCTTACAGGTAATAAGCTTTGTCTACCATTAAATATGATGTTAGCTTTAGGTTTTTGAACTATGCCTTTTATTTGGCTGAGAAAGTTCCCTTCTATGGATGATGCTAAATGTTGTCAAATGTTCCTTATTTTTCTATCTATTGAGACAGTCATATTTTTTCCAATTACATTTATTAATATGGTGAATCACACTGACTGATTTTAATGTTAAGTGAATTAATAAGATAAACTCCATTTGGGTATGATGTACTATTCCTTTACACATTGTCAAATCTAATTTCCTGTAATTTAGTTAAGAATTTTCACATTAGTATTTATGAGGAACATTTGACTATAGTTTTCTTTTTCTTTAATGCTTTTGTCTGATTCTAGTATCAGAATATTTCCAGCCTCACAGAGTGAGTTGGGAAGTGTTTACTCCTTTTCTATTTTCTAGAAGCACTTCCATTGAATTGTTACTATTTATTCCTTAAATAATTGATCAAATTTGGAAGGAAAGTCACCTGGACCTGGAGTTTTCAAAAAGTTTTTAACTACAAATTGAATTTCTTAATTTAATTTAATGAATAGTCTTAATTGACTAAGACTATTCATGAAATCTAGTTTTTCATTAGTAAGCTTTGATAATTTATGTTTTCAAGGACTTTGCCAATTTCACCTAAGTTACTGAAACTATTGGCATAATGTTTAATAACATGTCTTTATTATTCTTTTAATTGCTATAGGATCTGTAGTGATGTGTTATTTCTAATTCTTGATATTGGCAATTTCTACCTTCCCTTTTTTTAACTGATTGAATTGACTTAAAGGACCAACTTTTGGTTTTCCTGATTTATTCTCTTGTTCTCTATATTTTATTTAATTTCTGTTCTTCGGTTTTTCCTTCCTTTTGCTTTTTAGGACAAAATTGCTCTGTTTCTTAGGGTAAAACATAGTTAATTTAAAACATCATATTTTTCTAATACAAGTGTTTGGTGCTATAAATGTCTGTCTAAGCAAGGATTTATAGCTGCATTCCACAAATTTCAATGCCATGTTTTAAGTTTCATTTACCTTGAAATACTTTCTAATTTTCTTTATAATCCGTTCTTCAATCCATATGTCATTTAGAAATGTATTGCTCCATTTATGGATGTTTAGGGATTTTTAGTTATCTTTCTAGTACAGTTTTTAATTTAATTTAATTGGTTTAATTTAGTGGGTGCTTACTTTAAGGTTTACAGTGTACTCTTTAACGTACTATAGTTTACATTGTAACATTTTACCACTTTATATATAATATAAGAACCTTATATAAGAACTATATCCTCTTATTTGCAGTTTGCTATCCACGGTTTCAGTTACCTATGGTCAACCATGGTCTGAAATATTAAGTGGAAAATTCCAGAAATAACCCATTTATAAGTTTTAAATTGTACACCACTCTGAGTAGTGTGATGAAATGTGACACCAACCTGCTCAGTCCCACCTGAGTCATGAATCACCCTTTGTCCAGCATCTCCATCTGTATGTGCCGCCCTACCCACCTGTTAGTGACTTGGAGTCATCTTGCTGGCAGATGCACTGTTGTGGTGTCCCAGTGCTTGTGCATGAGTAGTGATGCTGGTAATTCAGATATGCTAAACAGAAGCCATAAACGGCTCCCTTTAAGTGACAAGTGAGTACAGTAAAATAAGATATCTTGAAAGACTGACAGGCTGACAGTGATCAGAAGGAAGAGGTGAGGGGATAAAGAGAGAAAAGGGTGAAGGGTTTATAGGAACAATTATAAAGGACATATGGACAACAACAAAGGGGGGTGGAAATGGGGGAGGGCTGGGATGGGGGGGTAGGGTGAGGGGAAAAGGCAGAAAACTACTTGAAAAACAATAAAAAAGAAAAAAAATAATAAAAAATAAAAAGTATTTTTATTATAATTTTATAATTGTTTTATTTTATTATTAGTTATTGTTACTCTCCTGTGTCTACTTTATAAATTAAATTTCATCATAGGTATGTTTGTGTAGGGAAAAACCATGGCATATATAGGGTTTGGTACTATCCACAGTTTCAGGCATCTGCTGGAGTTATCAGGATGGATTGCCTGTAGAGGAGGTGGGGTGGGAAGGTGGTGGGGGGTGTGAGGAACTACTGTAGTTCCATTCCCAGGCCTCTGTGCTACTTCTGTATGTTACAAACCTTAAAGTACATTGTTAATATAATTTTAATTGATAATTTTTAATTATCAATGTATCTTTTAAAGAAAATTTTAAAATAAGAAAAATCTTTTTACTCACATACATACAATTTGTGGTATTTTTCATTCCTTTTTGTCAATCCATATTTCTATCTGGTATCATTTTCTTTTTACCAGAGGGCTTCCTTTAACATTTTGAAGTGTTTTCAGCTATTGGTAAATTATTTCAGTTTTTATCTGAAAAAAATCTTTACTTTGCCCTTACTTTTAAGAGTTGTTTTCACTTATTTTCTAAGTTGACAGTTTTTTCTTTCAGTACTTTAAATATATTTCTCCTCTATCTTCTTTTATTCATTTTTTTCTGACATGAAGTCTCTGTGTTTATTATTATTTTCCTCATTAGATGTAGTATGTCTTTTTTTCTCCATCTGCTTTTCACATTTTTCTCTTCATCACCGACTTTAAGCAAATTGATTTTCATGTAACTCCTATGTCGTGTACCTCATGCATTTTTTCCACCTCTTTTGGGACTTGCTGAGCTTATGGAATCAATGGTCTTATAGTTTTGAACAAAACTGAAAAAAATTAGCTATTATTTCTTTAATTATTTTTCTGTACCTACCGCCTCCCAGGATTACATATATATTAGTATAGTAATTAGTTTAATAAGTAATAGGTCATTGATCTATATGATTTTTTTCAGTTTCATTTTTTCTCTTCATTTCATACTGGAATTTTTCTATTACTGTGTATTCTAGTCCACTAATCTGCTATTGATTCTATCTAGTGTATTTTTCTTAATATAGACATCATATATTTTTTATTTCCAGAAGTTTAATGTGGGTCTTTTTGATATCTTCTTAGCTTTCTTTATCATGCTCATACTCTCCTCTGTTGTCTTAAAGAAACAGACTAAATATATGATTGTCATTTTAATGTTCTTCTGTACATATTTTTATCATGTCATTTCTGTAACTATTTCTATTGATTGCTTTCCCTCCATCCTCATTATGCGTCATATTTTCTTGTTCCTTTTTATAATGAGGAATTTTTAATAGCATGCTAGATATTATAAAGTTTACCTGTTTAGAGATTTTTTAAGCCTTTCTTTTGGAATGCTGTTATGTTAATTGGAATCAGTTTGATGCCTTCAAGTCTTGATTTTAAACATCTTTATGTGGGAGCAGAATAGCCTACTCTACTTCTATTTCCAAGGTCATAAGATTCTGAATATGCTATTTTCCATTTTGTATGTTAATAGGCCTTTTCCTTTTGAATGTTATTTAAAAAATTCCCAGGTCCTGTAAGAAACCAAAGGATTGTTCTGTCTGCTCCTTTTGAGGGTTCTTTCTATAGCCTCAGTATTCTCTTCACATGCATGCACTGTTCGGTATTCAGCTGAAGACTCAGGCAGAACTATGTACAGGTATTGAGGGCTCTTCTCAATGATGTCCTCTCTCCCCCGGTACTCTGAGTTGTGTGTGCTGTGACCTTACTTCCCCAAATCCTGAGCTTTGTCTCCTTAATGCATAGAAAACTCTGGGGTCTGTTTAGGACCCTTCTCCTGGCCCTGCAGCCTAATGTGCTCTTCAGGAAATAAGGCAATCATAGATTCACTTTTTAATTTCCCCTTTTTTCCTGGCATTACTATCTTATGCTTTTTATTCTCCTACGTATAAAAAATTGTTTCATATATATATATGTGTGTGTGTATGTATATATTTATATATTTTTTCTTTTTACTTTGTAAAAACACAACCAGTCTTTGTAAATTCATCATGACTAGATGCTGAATTCAGAGCATGATGTTTTTGATGGCTTGAATATTTGCTACTGGGTTAATATAACATATTTGTGTATTGAAACTCATGACTGTGGCCAAAGGAAAGTGAAGGTGTTTACCACTTTATATCATAGTTGTGTGGTTTGTGACTATTTAGTCCATGTTGTGGTATGGTCAGCATCATGCTGTTCCTTGAATAAAAATGTACAGAAAATCTAGTTGGTTATCAGACAGACTTATGTCATCTCGTAAGAAATACTGTGCTGGGGGTTTGTGCATGAATTACTGAAAATTCATCTCTAAGTCTGGAAGACAATTCCAAGTGTATGGCTTTCTGATGATGTAAGATTTACTATTCAATATGGTAGCCACCAGGTAAATGTGGCTATTTAAATTTAATTAAATAAATTTGATTAAAATAAAAATAAAAATTCATTAACCCCTTTGCACTAGCTACATATTAAGCATTCAATAACCACAAGAAGCTGGCAGCTATTGAATTGAATAGTGTAGACAGAATATTTCCATTTCCATAGCAAGTTTTCTTGGACAGCTCTGGTCTAAAATGTTATTTCTACATATGAAAGCATATGATTTTGAGATTTGAACCTGCTATTTCAGGCCTCAAGTTTAATGTTACAAAAATCATAGAAGAGACTGAGAAATGTAAGTCTACTGGGTAGGTAAAACGAAATATTATTTAAATTGAGAGTAACCCCATGGAGTTCACAGAAGAAATGCTCTGAAGACCCAATAAAGTTTAACTTTAGTGATAAGATTTTAACAATGAAAACAGGGAATGAGACAAGGAAGCACATTAAGATATGAGAAATAAAGGTAACATATTCTGTTGGGGGAAGCAAGCAAAGATCAAATGGTAGGTTTTGACAGTATCCATAACCTCAAAACATCTTCCCATTTCCTATGTGGAAAGATCACATGGCTATTTTTAAAAACTCTTTAAACCATGTTAACACATATAGATGAACATTACCAATAGTCCCTACCATGCAATATAAAAAACAACTTATCCATTCATAGCCATTAATTGATTTAATTTAGAGAGATATTGCATCTACTTTTTATGTATGAATGTATGTAGTATTTAAATTTTATTTTATTGTGGTAAAAACACAACATGAGATCTACCCTTCCACCAAAATTTTCAGTGTACAGTGCATTATTGTTGACTATAGGTATGAATGTTGTACAGCAGATCTCTACAGCTTATTCATTTTGCTTAACTGAAACTTTAGGCCCATTGCTTAATACATCTATGCACTTATTAATATATAAATATTTAAAAACATCTCATGAGTTACATATAATCTCATATATAATCCTGTTATAGCTTAAAATTTTTGAGTACCTTCATATTTTATGTACTCAAGGTTCAGGAAATACATAAAATACTCCAAATAAAATGTAACAGGGTAGAATATAAATGCTTAGAAAATCAAGTGAATCTTATTCTACAGTGAAAATCAAAGGAGTAAACATTAATGCTTTGTTCATCTGTCCCTCTTCCCAGCTAAAATCATTTGATTAATAGCACCTATAAAAAATTCATTTAACAGAAAGCAGTCAAACTTGAAATTTAGCAGCATAGACAATTCATTGTCTTCTTTTCATGCTGATTTATTGTGTTTCTCATCCAGAATTATTTTTCAACAGCACCAAAGCATCATTGACTAAATTAGGTAAGGTGGTAAAATAATAACTTTAATACCACTATTAAAAATAGCATTTAAAATAATTTTCATAGACATTTGTATACATTTCTAAAATCCTAAATTGTGACATAAAACAACTTATAAACAGACCACCATTATTAAATTTGCTTCCTTTGCTCCCACTAAAAACAAAAGAGTTGAGGTTTAGGAAACGTGTTAAGGTCCACACTGGAAACCAGTAGCTAAAATCATTCATTAGAATTGGTCTGTCTGCTATTAAACTAATATAATCCCATTAGCCTTCAAAGTTAGGTAAGTGTTTGCCAATGTATTGCTGCCCTTCACACTTCCCGGTATCCCTTTCTGCTATGTACTCTGCTCCATGCCTTCTCATCACCTTCAGCTTTCCTCCATCTGTCAGTCTGCCTCTTGCCCTTAAATCTTTAACTTCTCCCAGTCATTGCTCTTACCCCTAGCACTTTCTTTACTGGCTTCTCTTCCTGCACTCGCTCATAAAATGTTGATGTGCTCCAGAATCCTACCTTACCATTAGCCCCCTCTCCTCTCTATAATCTCCACTCTGAAAAATAGGCATTCACACCTATGTATTCAACTTCAGCTACTTCCTACATTTTTCGTAACTTCCAAATCTACAGTGCTAGCCAGGGTTCTCCTTCGGATTTTCCAGTAATCATCCCAGAAATATACAAAGCCTAGCATCTCCAAAATAAAATTTATCCTCTTCCCTTTCTCTCCCCCAAATGTAATTACTTTTCTTCCCTGATTCCTGATAATAGTTAACAGAACTACCTGTTCAAGTCAGATTCTTTTTGGCTCATCCTCAAATACAATTAGTCACTAAATTTTATAAGTTCCACCTCAAATGTTTCACATCTTTATTTCCTTTAATATATCATTGCTGTTTCTTTTGCCCAATGATGGCAATAGCTTACTTCTTTTACTATTTAGTCTTACTCTAATCTAAATTATGTTTCATTTATTTGGGTGGTTGAGTGACTTTTCTAAAATTAAATCACTTCACCCTCCCCAACCCCAACACACACTTAACATGCCCAAATGTTAACTTCCTTACTTACGTGATGAAATTCAAATATCTTTTTGTGGCCTGCAAGGATTTGTGACCTTACACCTGTACTCTGCTTTTAGGGAGAACCTTTTTGTGTCTTCAGAAATGGGTGCATACTTCCATCTCAGCTGCTACTGTGTTACTCTGTAATGGCTATTTCACATATCTATATCTCTTCTAGGGAAAACAATACCTTAAAGACAGAAAAACTACATGCTCATGTTCACAGTGACTAAACAGTGTCTGGTTTATAACAGGTTTTCATTTAATGCTTTTTTTGTTGATATTATTGAAACAGAAAAGACATATTTTTTGCCACTTCCCTGAGCATTTCTGAACAAGGATTTTAGAAAACCTAGCTTTCTAAATAGGTACATTGTAGAATATACTTATAAAATAGAAATTTTTTTTTGCTTGGTTCATGAAACCAAGGCCAAAATAAGGAGGATCTAGCAGAATCTGGCATATGTGGGCACTTACAAAATAGTATATCCACAGCTTTATGTGAAGACAGTTAGGAAGTGGTTAGAGCCTATAGTTTGGATCATATAATTTTAATCACCAAAAACTTCTTACAGAGACAAAATTATTCATATGAGAACAAGATTAGTAGATATTGTGATCCTCAGAAACTCATATTTACTGATTAAAAGACCAAAATAGTGCCATTTTTGTCTAGCGGAAACAGAACATTGCAGCAACTTTAACAATTAGAAAAATAATTAGAAAAATAAAGAAAAATCAGTTCCTCAAAAATACTTTTAGCAATAGGTAGGTAGGTCATCAATAATAAGTAAATGGTTCAAGTTATTGTCAATTATTTATACTTACCTGATTATTATATGCATCGGGTGCAAGTTTCTTGTACGTCGGTGCCATGAGAGTGGAAAGGTTTTGTAAATGAGACTCCAGTTTTTCTTCCTGTATAAAATGAGTAATTCTACATTAAATTCTATATCCATTTTCTCTGTATACAAGAGAGAATATCAGTTAGATTACCCCTTATATCTTAGATCCAAATTACTACATACTGTTCTCCTTACTAAATAACTAAAGGACTTTAACATGGCTATTTTTAGATGAGAGTACGGGCCACACATTATCTAGTTTTGTACATACTATTAAATATCTAGTTCTTCAGCATTTTCATAAGATTAATTAACTTTCCACTTTGCCTGCATTTTATAAACAGAAGCCCAGGCTAGCAGTAGGGTTGGGAGCATGAGAGTACATGGTCTGAAAGAGGCCACATCTCTACTCCCTCTCCAATTAGCTGCCAAGGATGATGAGCTATTAAAAGGATTTGTTTGGTTTAATTTACCTGTTTCTAATCTATATACTTTGATATGTCTATTAAGACAGCATTTCAAAATTTGTAATGATATTTTCATATAACTCAAAATTACTAGGTGCTTCAAATGTGAATAAAACTTTCAGAACTAGAATGTGGTTTTTCTGAAGAACTTTATAAGGTTTACTTGAAAGGAGAAATGTTCAGTTATATCCCCCACAAAGAACAGTTTTCAAAGTCATATGTTTTTTTAAGACTTAAGGTGATAATACTCAGTTGCTCTATTCATACTTAGAAGTTCTCATTTCATATTGATGTTTCTCTAAAAATTCTGGGAGATGTAACTACCAGGCAGAAATGTATTTATTCACATTTTGAGAAGGTGAGGAGGCTTCTGGGAAGTGCTCTCCTGCCTCACTAAGGGAGGAGGTTGCTAGCCATTTCCTGGATTTGGTTCACATGGACCCTGGCTGGAGCAATGAACATTTATGAGATCAGGTTGAACTGGCTCTCCAGTGTGGGAAATTCAAGTGGCTGACAGCATGCGAAATTCCCACTCTTCATTAGGCTTATGAAATATTGGATTTTTCTTATGAAAAGAAGACATCTAGCACATTTAAATTATTTGTTTATTAAAAATATGATCCTATGAAAATATTATGTCATAATTTCAAGAGTTTTGCACTTCTTACTATCATAGTCATAAATAAAAAAGTTAACAAATTTTTCATTTAGGACATGTCAATATTATAGTATCCATAGTATAACTATCTTTCAATTGCATTTAAAATTTGAAAGATAATTATAAGGTGCACAGAATAACTAAAAATTTGGTCATATCTAAATGATAAATACACTTAGGTTTTCCGATTATTCAATTAGCATACTCTAGAATGCATGCTACCCAAATGTTGTTAAATTTGATACAAACCTGAAAGTTATATTTTGGGAAATATATATTGTTGAGAAAAAACAAAAACCAGTGACTTCAATAAGAAATCAGTGTTCACTTATTTCAATTGTACTTTTATATTAAAATCTAAATATGTTTTAGGTACTTAAATGCATTCATTATAGTAGCTAAATGGCCATATTTCATGGTGTGAAAATGTAACTAGAAATGGTCTTTTCTGAATGTGGCAGTTTTATTCAGATTCAAAAGACGATAGTTTTAACACTGAAATGTTAATGTTTAGTTTTAATACTGAACTGGTAGCTATTCAAAGTCTAGAATTAATGTAAAAGATAGAGAATAAATATAAAAGGCAATAGGTATGAAGTGTTTATGTTGCTCAAGTTTTGTTACTTTGGTATAACACAGTTATTGCGCTAACTTAATAAATTATAATGTGTTTACAGTTTACAAAAATTTTGTTGATTCATCTCTGAGATGAAATTCTTTGTTAGAGTTTAATGGAGTGTGTCATATTGTTCATCTGTGCTCATCAATTCTCCATGAAAAATAAAGGTATTTCAGGAAGTAAACAAACCTCTTTTGGGTCATCCCCAAGCAGCTTAAATTTTCTTGGTATCTTGCTTCTGGCAAACTTACATCCATTGTAGTACATGCTCCATGAACAACCAAAAGAAAAGGAGGCACCACAGGTCTCTGGGTCCAGCCCTTGACAGGCACAGGTTCTCCTGAGAAATCAAAGGATCAAGTTCATGGCTATGGATAGCATTGTCTAGGCTGCCAATCTCAAATTCTGGATATCTGCACACAAATATGAGTGCAAGTTAGTTTTTGAACAACATCTAATCTAATTCTATATTAAGCTGTGACACCCATATCAGAAAAAAAAAACTATTTCAGTTGACTTTAAACATAAACAAACTTTTTATTGCAGTATAATACACACACAGAAAACCACACATCATTTTATAGCTTGCAAATGCTCACAAATGAAATACTCAAGACAGTAGCATCCAAATGAAGAAATAAAACATATTCTTGTACCCCATAATCTCCTTTTAGTTGTTCCTCCCAGGCATTGTTCCACTAGCAATAACTTCTATCAGAAGAGATTAGCTTTGCTTATTTTTATTATATATAAATGTTACATATATATCTATATAACATATATACAAACACATAGTTTTGCCTGTTTTATAATGTATATTGGATATTATATACCTACTGTACATAGTGTATCTACATATACACACATATGTGTGATACAGTTTTGCCTCAGTATAAAATACGATATTAAAATATTGGTATTAAATATATTGTATACAGAGTATAAAATAGGCAAAACTATACCTATACACACGCACACATGGAATTATATAGTATAAGCTGATTTGTGTTTTGCTCTTGTTCATTATGTTCAGAATAAACACCCATGTTAATGCATGTGTTGTGCTTTATTCACGTGTTTATTTGTTGGGCTGTTTTTCATCCTATGCTACAAATTAACTCTTCTACTATTCATGGACATTTTAGTGCTTTCTAGTTTTTGGCTAAAACACACTAATGTGCCTTCACAGCCCAAGTTAAGTATATCCTAAGAGCAATAAACAATAAGCTAAGAAGCCAAAAAACATGATGAAACAACCTCCAAGGAAAACTATATTCACTAGGTATGCTTTCAGCTTCACTGAGGAATAACTGGCAAACAAAACTGTAAGGTATCTGAAGAGTACAATGTGATGGTTTGATATGTATGCATTGTGAAAGGTTTCCTCTACAGAGTTCATTCACACATCCATCACCTTGCATATTCATCTTTTTTTTTTTTTGGTGTGGAACAAATATTTAAGTTCTACTTTCTTAGAAAATTTTAAATATATAATATAGTATTATTAACTCTAGTCACCATGTCACACACTAGATCCTCAGACATCATTCATTTTATAACTGAAATTTTGTATCTTTTTAAAAATTCATCCCATTTCCCCTGCTCCCAAGCCTCTTATAAACATTTTTTGGCGCTGCTTCTATGAATGTGACTTTCTTTTGCATTTGTTTTTCATTCCATGTATAAGTGATTCTATGCAGTATTCGTGTGGCTTATTTCACTTAGCATAATGCCCTCCAGGTTTCCATGTTGTCACAAATGTCAGGATTTCCTTCTAAAGCCTAAATAGGTATTCCTGTGTGCACGTTGTATGCCCAAGACACATCTTCTATACCCACTATCTGTTGTGGACACTCAGGTTGTGTCCACACCTTGGTTACTGTGAATAATGCTCTAATAAACACTGAAGTACAGATAGCTCTTTGAGATAATAATTTCATATTCTTTGGATATGTTGCCAGAAGTGGTATTCCTGGATCATATGGTAGTTCTGTTTTTAAGTTTTTGAGGAATCTCTATAAGGTTTTCCATGGTGGCTGTACCAGTTTGTTTCCAACAACAGTGTATACTGTTCCCTTCTCTGCATATCCTTGCCAGCATTTGTTCTATCTTGTTTTTTTGATAATAGCACCCTAACAAGTGTGAAGTGGTATCTCACTGTGGTTCTGATTGACATTTCCCTGATGATTAGTGATGAGAAACAACTTTTATGCACCTGTTGGCCACTTGTATGTCTTTTATATAAAAATGTCTATTCAGGTCATTTGCCCAAATTATGTTGTTCCCTCCCTCCCTCCCTCCCTCCCTATTGAGTTCTGTGAGTTCCTTTTATATTTTAGATACTAACCTCTTACTGGAAATGTGGTTTGCAAATACTTTCTACGATTCCATAGGATGCCTTTCATTTTGTTGATGATTTCCCCACTGTGCAAAAGCTTTTTAATTTGATGTGGTCACACTTAATTTATTTTGCTTTTGTCACCTTAGCTTTTGGTGTCAAATCCAAAAATCACCGTCAAGTGCAATGTCAAGAAGTTTACCCCTGAAGGGGTTAAAATCAGGCCTCCCCAAATGAGCCACTTTGGCATGTGAATTATTTTGAAAGGCAACAGAGATCCTGTGGACTCACAAGAAACTTTTACCTCTCCTTTAAATAATTTACTTTAGGGGACTTGCCTATAACAAGAGTTATCAGCAGAAATAATTTTTATCCGACTTATCTACAGGGCAAGGCAAACTCCTAAATACTGAACATGTGCTCTTCCTAGCATCCATCCTGCAAATTACCTTCCTCCCTTCTGAAGACCCAGGGTGCCCTAACTCAGAATATTATATATATGTCATTTTCCCTTTCTGTCTCTGAACCTCTCATGTATATGAGGTCTCTGACTCTCTCATATATGTGGTTTTCCCATATATATACATGTAATTAAACTTGCTTATTTTCTCTTGTTAATCTGTCTCATGTTGGTTTAATTATTAGACCAGCTGTAAGAACCAAAAGAGTAAAGTTTCTTCTCCATACCTCCTATGCTTTTTTCTGAGTTTTATAGTTTCAGATCATATGTTTAAGATTATAATCCATTTTGAGTTGATTTTTGTGCATGGTATAAGAGAGGAGTTCAGTTTCATTCTCTCACATGTGATAATCAGTTTTCCCATCATCATTTACTTATTTACTTTTTTAAATTGTTGTTCAAGTACAGTTGTCTCCCCATCATCATTTATTGAAGAGAGTACTCTTCTCCCATTGTATAGCCTTGGCTCCTTTGTCAAAATTAATTGAGCATATTTGCATGGGTTTATTTCTGGGCTCTGTATTCTGTTCATCAATCTAGGTGTCTGTTTTGATGCTGGCACCATACTGTTTTGATTGCTAGAGCCTTTTAATATACTTTAAATTCAAGAAATATGATGACTTCAGCTTCATTCTTCATCTCAAGATTGCTTTGAATATTGGGAACTGTTTATTGGCTCTATACAAATTTAAGGATTTTTTTTCCTATTACTGTAAAAAAATCACCATTGAAATTTTGACAGGGATTTCACTGAATCTGAATATTTTTAAAAAATAGTACAGGTGCTACAAACAATATTATTTTTCCAATCCATTGGCTAAGAATATATTTCCATTTATTTGTGTCTTTTTCTATATCTTTTCATCAATATCTTATGGTTTTCAGTATACAGATCTTTCTCTTCCTTGGTTAAATTTATTCCTAGGTATTTTATTCTTCTTTGTGCCATCATGAATGGGATTGCTTTCTTAAATATTCTTTCAGTTAGTTCATTGTTAGTATACAGAAATACAATGGATTTTTATATATCGATGTTGCATCTTGATATTTTACTAAATTTATTATAAGAGTTTCTGGTATAATTTTAAGAGTTTTCTACACATGGTATTTTTCTACATATATGTTATCTGCCAATACTGATGAATTTACTTCTTTCTTTCTAATTTGGATGTCTCTTATTTCCTTTCTTGCTTGACTTCTTTCACTAGGATTATCAGTAGTATATTAAATAAAAATTGTGAAAGTGGGCATTTTTGTCTTATTCCTTATCTCAGGGGAAAAGCTTTTGGCTTTTGAGCACTGAGTATGATGTTAGCTGTGACCTTTCACATACGATTTTGATTATGTTGAGATACATTCCTTTTCATCAGTTTGTTGAGTTTTTACCTTAAAGGGATGTTGAACTTTGTTAAATGCTTTTCCTGTGCCTCCTTAGATAATCATTTGATTTTTATCCTTCATTTTGTTAATGTAGAGTATTGCATTAATTGATTGGGTATGGTGAACCATTCTTACACCCTTGGAATACAGCCCCTTTGATCATGGTGTATGATCCTTTGAATGTACTATACCAGTTGGTTTGCTAATATTTTGTTGAGGAATTTTACATTTTATGTCCATCAGGGATATTGACTGGTAGTTTTCTTTTCTTATAGGGTCTACTGTTTTGGTATCAGAGTAATAATGGCCTTGTAAAATAAATTTGGAAGTGATCCCTTTCAATTTTTTGGAAGACATTGAGGTGAATTCAAACTCAGATAAAATGAAGATGCCTTACTAGTGAGGTCTTCTACAGAATTACCAAATAAGTAAAATGATGACACTTCCCTGGGAATGGGGCTTTGGGTGATATCCAATCTAATACTCCTACATCCAGGGGTTGCCAGGACAATTTTCACCATAATAAGGCCTCTTGGTTCCTGGGGCTGTTGTGGAGTTCAGGGTACAATGGGAATAAGGCAAGCTGAAACACTGCAAAAATTCTTCTCACCAAAATCCCATTGCTTTTCTTGAATAAATGTTCCTGGAAAGATGTAGGGCTTTAGTAAATTCATAGATTTCTCAGAAGCTGATTCTGATAATATTTACCAGTATTATTATTGCTTTTATGGTAGAAAGAATTTTCAAGGATTCTTATTCTGCCATCTTTGCTGACATCTATAAAATTATAATTTCTAATTGTAACATTTCTTTTGCATTATTTAGCTTAAATTCTTTAAATACACTTTTTTTATCAGCTATTTGGTCACCATGAAATATATTTGTAAACAAATGACAGAATAAATTCATGGTAAGTTGTGAAATTTTTGAACAGTAATTTAGTGCCTTGGTAATCATCCAAAATGATCAATTAGTTTGTTCTTTGTTTTAGTATCATTATTAACTCATGGATTTTAACCTATGTTCAGTAACAAGATCTCCTCATGTCACAATATAGAGAAGCGATTTCCAAATAATATCATTACTACTAATAAACTACTGATGTGCAATGAGGTCAGAAGAACAATAACTCAATTGAAAATTTCACTAAAAGGGTTCCACAGTAGATTACATCAAGGAAAAAAAGATCAATGAAATCAAAGGCAGGGAAGAGAGCAGTGGAATTCATCCAATTAGAGTAGCAAAAATTGAAAAGGAGGAATAGAAGTAAAGGCAGCTTAAGGATTTATAGAATATCATTAGGACCAATATATACATTATAGGGGTCCTAGGGGAGAAGAGATCACTTTCAAATTTATTTTACAAGGCTATTATTACCCTGATACTAAAACAACTGACACTACAAGAAAAGAAAATTACTAGTCGATATCCCTGATGAACATACAATGTAAAATTCTTCAAAAAATATTAGCAAACCAAGTTTTGTAGTACAAAGGATTATACACCATGATCAAGGGGGCTATATCCTATGGATGTAAGACAGGTTTACCATACCCAATGTATGCAATGCTCCATATTAATAAAATGAAAGCACTGGGATAGCATATTAAAGTGCTGTTAAGAAAAAGATAGTCAACTATGAAATTCCGTATCTAGCAAAATTATCCTTCAATAATGAATAATAAATTAAGACATTCCCCTGGCTGGCGTAGCTCAGTGGATTAAGCTCGGGCTGGGAACCACAGTGTCCTAGGTTCGATTCCCAGCCAGGGTACATGCCTGGGTTGCAGGCCATAACCCCCAGCAACCGCACATTGAAGATTCTCTGTCTCTCTCTCTCTCTATCTCCCTCCCTTCCCTCTCTAAAAATAAATAAATCTTTTAAAAAAAAAGACATTCCCTGATAAATAATCTGAGAGCATCTATTGCCATTAGGACAGCTCTAAAAGAACTATTAAATGGAGTCCTTCACTTTAAAAGGAAAGGACAGTAACTAGAGTGTACATGAAAACCTAAAGAGAACCAGTAAAAGTTAGTACTTAGGTAAATAGAAAAGATATTATATATATATATATATTTTTTGTTTTAAACATTTTTCTCCTATCTGATTTAAAGGGAACTGTATAAAGCAATAATTACAAATGTATGTTAATAGGTTACAATGTATAAAGTATAACTTGTACCAGTGTATAAAAAAGGAGTATAAAGAAAAAGGAGGGAATAGAGAGCTACATAGAAACAAAGCTTCTATACACTACTGTAATTAAACTGGTACTTCTCCAATTATGTTGTTATAATTTAAGATGTTAAAGTCTCCAGGGTGCAGCCAAAAAAAAATGTAACTTCAAATGATATAATAAAAGAAATGATGAGGGAGTTATAATGGTACACTAGAAAATACCAATTGAATACAAAATAAGGTAGTAATCAAAGAACTGAGAAACAAAAAACAAAGACATACAGAAGTCAAGAGTAAATTGGCAGACATAAATCCAAGTTCATCAGAAATTAGATTTGATGTATATGGATTAAATAATACAATTAAAGGGCAAAGACAGAAAAAAAATGGATTAGAAACACAATCCAGCTGCCTCCAAGAGACCCATCTTATTAAAAGGTATACACCGACTAAAAGTAAAAGGTTTGAAAAAGATATTTCACACAAATAGAAAAGAAAAAAAAAGCTGAGATAGCAGTACTTATATTAAAAAAACAGACTTTACAACCAAGGCTATACAGTAAGAGACAAAGAAGGACACTACACAATGATAAAGGGAACAATCCAAGCAGAGGATATAACCCTAGTAAACATTTATGCACCCAATATAGGAGTACCTAAACAGTAAAGCAAATCTTGGTGGACATAAAAGGAGAGATCAACAGAAATAGTTGCAGTCGGGGATTTTAATACCCCATTGCCTTCAATGGATGGATCTTCCAGGCAGGAAATCAGCAAGGACATAGTGGCCTTAAATGACACACTAGATCAAATGGATTTCATTGATATCTTCAGAGCATTTCACACTAAAGAATGTAAATACTTTTAAAGTGCACATGGAACATTTTTAAGGACAGACCACATGCTGGGACACAAAACAAGTATCAGTAAATTTAAGATGACTGAAATCATATAGAGCATCTTTTATAGCCACAATGCTATGAAACTAGAAATCAATCACAAGAAGAAAACTGAAAAACACACAAGAACATGAAAGCTAAATAGTAGGTTATTAAACAACAAATGGGCCAACAACAAGATCAAAGAAGAAATCAAAAGATACCCTGAAACAAGTAAAAAGGAGGACACAAAAATCCAAAATCTCTGGGACACTCGGAAGGCAATCCTAAGAAGGAAATTCATAGCAGTACGTGCCTATCTCAAAAAATAAGAAAAGGCTCAAATAATCAATCTAACTTCATACTTAAAGGAACTTGAAAAAGAACAACAAACAAAGCCCAAAGTCAGTAGAAGGGAGGAAATAATAAAAATCAGAGCAGAAATAAATGAAATAGAGTCTAAAATAGTGATATAAAAGATCAATGAATCCAAGAGTTGGTCCTTTGTAAACATAAACAAGATTGACAGACCTTTAACCACACTCATCAAGAAAAAAAGAGAGAGGACCCAAATAAATAAAATCGGAAATGAAAGAGGAGAAATAACAACTGACACCAAAGAAATACAAAGGATTGTAAAAAAAAAACATGAACAATTACATGACAACAAAATGGACAACTTGGACAAAATGGATAAATTCCTAGAAACATACAATCTTACAAAAATAAATCAGGAAGAATCAGAGAATCCGAATAGACAGATTACACCTAATGAAACTGAAGCAGTGGTCAAAAAACTTCCAACAAACAAATGCCATGGACCAGATATTTCCACAGGTAAATTTTACCAAGGATTCTGGGAAGAACCAACAGCTCTCCTTTTCAAACTATTTCATAAAATTCAAGGGGAGGGAAGGCTCCCAAACTCATTTTATGAGGTCAGAATTATCCTAATTTCAAAACCAGATAAAGACACTACAAAAAAGAAAATTATAGGCCAGTATCATTGATGAACATAGATGCTAAAATCCTCAACAAAATATTAGCAAATCAAATACAGCAATGTGTCAAAAAGACCACATACCATGATCAAGTGGGATTTATTCCAGGAATGCAAGGTTGGTATAACATTTGCAAATCAATAAATGTGATATACCACATAAACAAAATGAAGAACAAAAACCACATGATCATATCAACAGATGCAGAAAAAGCTTTTGATAAAATCCAGTGCCCATTTATGATCAAAACTCTTAGCAAAGTGGGAATAGAGGGAACATTCTTCAACATAGTAGAGGCCATACATGACAAACGCATTGCCAGGATCGTACTCATGGACAAAAACTACAAGCGTTCCCCTTAAGATCAGAAACAAGACAGGGATGTCTGCTTTTACCTCTCTTACTCAACATTGTACTGGAAGTCCTAGCCACAGCAATCAGAAAAGAAGAAGAAATAAAAGTCATCCAAATTTGAAAGGAAGAAGTAAAACTGTCTTTATTTGCAGATGATATGATACTGTACATAGAGAACCCCAAAGATTCCACCAAAAACTACTAGAATTCATAAAGGAATTTAGTGAAGTAGCAGGATACACAAATTAATATCCAGAATCAGCTGCATTTTTATATGCCAATAACAAACCAAGAGAAAGGGAAATTAAGAAAACAATCCCATTCACAATTGCTTCAAAAAGAATGAAATACCTAGGAATAAACCTAACCAAGGACATAAAAGACCTGTACGTAGAGAATTGTAAGACCCTGAACAAAGAAATTGAAGAAACAAATAAATGGAAGTACTTACCATTTTCATGGATAGGGAAAAATTAACATCATTAAAATGTCCATACTACCCAAAGCAATCATTAGATTCAATGTAATTCCTATCAAGATTCCAATGATGTATTTCACAGAACTAAAATAAATATTTCAAAAATTTATATGGAACCAGAAAAGGCCCTGCATGGCAACAGCAATCCTGAGAAAGAAGCACAAAGTTGGAGGAATCACGCTACCTAATATCATACTACGCTACAAGACCATAGAAATCAAAAAAGCCTGGGACTGGTGTGAAAACAGGCACATAGATCAATGTAACAGAGTAGAGAACCCAGTAATAAACCCACACCCTTATAGTCAATTAACATTCAACAGAGGAAGCAAACATACACAATGGGCTAAAGACAGTTTATGCAATAAAGAGTGTTGGAAAAACTGGACAGATACATGCAGAAAAATGAAACTAAACTGACCACCTTCATATACCACACACAAGAATAAATTCAAAATGGATCAAAGACTTAAATGTTAGACCCGAAATCATAAAAATCCAAGAAGAAAATGTAGGCAGCAAAATCTCGGACATTGCTTTAGAAATTTTTTATCGACTATATTCCCCAGGCAAAGAAAACAAAAGAAAAAATAAACAAATAGAACTACATCAAATTAAAAGTTTTTGCATAGCAAAGGAAAACAACAACAAAATAAAAAGACACACCTTAAAATGGGAGAACGTATTTGCTGAATACATCTGATAAGGAGTTAATATCCAAAATTTATTAAGACCTTACAAACTCAACACCAAACAATCCAATTTAAAAATGGGCAAAGGACCTGAACAGGTACTTCTCCAAAGAGGAGATACAGATGGTTAATATACATATGAAAAGATGCTTAACATCACTAATCGTCAGAGAAATGCAAATTAAAACCACAATGAGATATCATCTGACACCTGTCAGAATGCACAGCATCAATAAATCAACACACAAGCGCTAGCAAGTATGTGGAGAGAGGGGAACCCTATTGCACTGTTGGTAGAAATACAGACTGGTGCAGCCACTATGGAAAGCAATGTGGAGATACCTTAAAAAAATTGAAAATGTACCTGCCTTTTGACCCAGTGATCCCACTTCTGGGAATGTATTGGAAGGAACCCAAAACACTAATTAGGAAGAACATAAACACCCCTATGTTCATTGCAGTGTTACTTAAAATTGCTGAGATATGGAAGCAGCCCAAATGTCTGTCCATCATCAATAGATGAGTGGATAAAACAACTATGGGGCATTTTACACAATGGAGTTCTACTTGGCCATAAAAAAGGAGAAAACTAGACTTAAGATGGCGGCTTTACTTTAGGCAGCGTTTTTCTCGGCTTCTGTGAAAGGGGGGAAATTCACGGATCGGTGGAGAGACAGAGCAAGTGGGCTGGGTTGCTGAATCACTTTTGAAAGCAGGACATCAGAAATTATTGCACTCACTGGAAAACCAGACGGTAAGCAGTCTGATACAGGACAAAAGGGGCCCGGGGATCAGCGCAGGGTCTGGGGGAGTGTAGACCCCAGGCCTGCCAGTGCTCCGGCTCTGCCACAGAGCTTCCGGGAGAAAGGGAAGCTGCTGCTCCCTCCCTCCCCCAAATACGGGGGTGAGAAACTCCAGGGGAGAACCGGTGGCTAGAAGGAACAGATTGGCCAGCTGGACTGAGAAAAAATCGCACAGGGAATTGTGAACAGCGGCCCAGAGACCTAGGAGAAGTGAGAGTTTCTAGCCAACAGGACCAGGGGCATCCCTAGCCCGGCGGAAGTGCAGATCAGTGGAGAGCACAAGCCGGCCGCGCTCGGCTCGCGCCCCATAGGGAGGCCGGAATCGCGCGCTGCGATCCCAGAATCTCGAGCTGCGCTACCGGGACAGACGTGGTGCTGGGTTAGTAACTGCAGTGGTGGCTCTGAGATTTCCAGCCAGCCTGACCGGGGGAGCCAGGAAAGGCGCCAACATCCAGTCGGAGCACGGGACGGCGAGAACACGGAGCTGGAAACGGCCGGGCTCGCGCACTGTAGTCGGAAAGACTGACTCTTGTGCGCCAGTGTGTAGGGGCGCATAAGGTACCTGGCGGACTTGCTGAGATCGGGTGGTGAGAGAGAGAAGCATTTCAAAGGCCCCTCAGCCAGCAGAAGCCAGCAAGAGCAGAAAAACTGGTCTGGCCAGTTAGAAACCAACAAGAGGTTTTTCTGTTTGTTTGTTTGTTTGGTGGGTTGGTTCGTATTTGTGTGTGTGTGTGTGTGTGTGTTTTGTTTTGGGTTTTTTTGTTGTTGGTTTTGTTTGGTTTCTCTGGCTGTGGTTGGTTGATTGACTTTATCTTGTTTTTACGTGACTTTTTTTTCAATTCTTATTATTTTTTATCTTGCAATCCCTTATATTCCTCTTCCTTTCAACCTAATATTATTCTTTCCACTCCAAATTTATCTCTCCTGCACTACATCTTCTGCTTTTCTTTCCTTTCCTTTTTTTTTAATCTTGCAAATTAATGTAAATTTGTATTATCTTTTTCTCACTTTTCCGACTTTTTATTTTAATAGTATTTTGGTATTCTTTTTCTTTCTGTATAGTCTTCTTTGCTTGGCTGGTTATACTATCATTTGATAGGTTCCCCCTGGTATCTCAGTTACAAGGTGTTGATAAGTTACTATCCTTCATCTGTGTTCCATTAACACACCCCTCAAGGTTCTATACCCTTTATTCTTGTTATCTAGACCTCATCGATTCTGCCAAAAGACTGTCACTTTACTATTACTGCTAGTAAGACCTAGTCTATACAATTGTTAATGCTTCTCAATGCCCCTACCTGATCTCAGCCCACTTTGCAATTTTCTGAACTATACTACTGTGGGGGATGTCTCTATTTTTGAACTCACTACTCCTATATATTAATCTTTAGTCCAACCCGACCTTAGAAGCTGACCTCCCACAGCTTCACAGCTTTCTAGATCCAACTAACAATCCTCTCGGCCCTAATAAGAGTCTTACCTTCTTTCCATCCTTTCTAAAACGTGGATAGTGGGGTGGAGGATCACGGTTAACACTATAAGGAGCCAAAGGATAACACATCTCTTCTCTACTGGCTGCTAAGTAAATATCATAGTATACTGTCTTGCTGTTTTAAACCATTTTGCCTTACTCCTCCAACTGATCCCAAAAAAAGAGTAGGGGGAAGCTGTGAACACCAGGATACACGAAGGAGATTGCACTGCTGAAACACACAAATATTCTACCAAAGAAGTTCACACCATAAGTACAGGGAATCAGAACAGTACAAATTAACAATCAAGAAGAAAAAAGAAGAAACCCATGAACAATGAGAAAACAAAGAAACAACCCCCAATTGAAGGGAAACGAGGAAGCCTCAGGAAAAATGCTAAATGAAATAGAGGCAACTCAACTATCAGATAGTGAGTTCAAAACAATGATTACCAGGAAGTTCAATGAACTCACAATGAGCTTTCAGAAATTAGAGGGAAACTACATCAATCTCACTGCAAACTATATAAACATGAAAAAGGAAATAGAAACTCTCAATAAAGGTCAAGAGGAAATGAAGAATACAATTTCTGAACTGAAGAACACAGTGGAAGGAATGAAAAGCAGAATTGATGAAGCAGAAGATCAGATTAGTGAGCTGGAGGACAAAGTAGAAAACAGCATCCAGAAAGAGCAAGAAAAGGAAAAGAGGCTCAGAAAGAATGAAGAGGGATTAAGAGAAATGCAAGACAATATGAAACGTAATAACATCCATATAATAGGGATACCAGAAGGAGAAGAAGAAGAGCAAGGGATCGAAAACCTAGTTGAACAAGTAATGAAGGAGAACTTCCCTAATTTGATGAGAGAAAAAAGTCACACAAATCCAGGAAACACAGAGAGTCCCAATCAAGAGGAACCCAAAGAGACCCACCCCTAGGCACATCATAATTAAAATGACAAAATTTCAAGACAAAGAGAGAATCTTAAAGGCAGCAAGGGAGAAGAAGGAAGTAACATACAAGGGAGCCCTAATAAGGCTGACAGCAGACTTCTCAATGGAAACACTTCAAGCCAGAAGAGAATGGCAAGAAATACTCCAGGTAATGAGAACTAGAGGTCTGCAACCAAGGCTACTATATCCAGCAAGGCTCTCAATCAAGATAGAAGGCCAAATAAGAAGCTTCCCAGACAAAAGAAGTCTAAAAGAATACACCTCGATCAAACCAGCCCTGCAAGAGATTCTAAAAGGACTGATTTAAGGAGGAGGAGAGAAGAAAGAGAGAGAGAGAGAGAGAGAGAGAGGAACACACGTACATAAAAGACAATGAATAAGTACCTATCAATAATAACCTTAAACGTAAACGGATTAAATGCTCCAATCAAAAGACATAGAATAGCTGATTGGATAAGAAAAAATGACCCACATATCTGCTGTCTACAAGAGACCCACCTCAGGATAAAAAGACCTACACAGGCTGAAAGTGAAGGGCTGGAAACAAATCTTCCAAGCAAATGGACAGGAAAAAAAAGCCGGGGTAGCAATACTCATACCAGACAAAATAGACTTCCAAAGAAGGTCCATAAAGAGAGATCCAGAAGGTCACTTCATAATTCTCAAGGGAAGAATCCATCAAGAAGACATAAATATTGTAAATATATATGCACCTAATATTGGAGCACCGAAATACATAAAGAAAATCTTAGAGGACTTCAAGAAAGATATGGACAGCAACACAATTATAGTGGGAGATTTTAACACCCCACTATCAAAAATGGACAGATCTTCTAAACAAAATATCAACAAAGATATTGTGGCATTGAACAATACCCTTGATGAAATGGACTTTACTGATATATACAGGACCCTCCATCCAAAAGAAGCTAAATTTAAATATACATTTTTTTCAAATGTACACGGAACATTCTCAAAGACAGACCACATGATAGGACACAAAGCAAGCCTCAAGAATTTCAAGAAAATTGAAATCATACCAAGCATTTTCTCAGACCACAAGGGACTGAAGCTAGAAACCAACCCCAAGGAAAAAAAACCAAAAACACTCAAAATCATGGCGATTAAATAGCATGCTATTAAACAATGAATGGGTCAAGAATGATATTAGGGAAGAAATCAAAAGGTTTCTGGAAACGAAAACGAACTCACAACAACCCAAAACTTATGGGACACAGCCAAGGCAGTCCTGAGAGGGAAGTTCATAGTGATACAGGCCCACCTAAAAAGGTTAGAAACATTCCAAACAAACAACCTAACCCTACGTCTACAAGAACTCGAGGAACAACAACAAAGGCAGCCCAGAGCAAGCAGAAGGAAGGAAATAACCAAGATCAGAGCAGAATTAAATGACATAGAGACTAAAAGCACAATTCTAAGGATCAGTGAATCCAAGAGCTGCTTCTTTGAAAAGATAAACAAAATTGACAAGCCTTTAAGCAGACTCATCAAGAAAAAAAGAGAGAAGACCCAAATAAACACAATCAGAAATGAAAGAGGAGAGATTACAACAGATACCACAGAAATACAAAGGATTGTAAGAAATTACTACAAAGAGCTGTATGCCAAGAAATTTGAAAACCTAGGTGAAATGGACAACTTTCTAGAAAAAATATAATCTTCCAAAACTCAATGAAAAAGAAGCAGAAAGTCTGAACAGAGCAATAACAACAAAAGAAATTGAAGCAGTAATCAAAAAACTCCCAACACACAAAAGCCCGGGACCTGATGGTTTCACAGGAGAATTCTACAAAGCATTTAAGGAAGAGCTAACCCCCATCCTTCACAGACTATTCCAAAAAATCCAAAAAGATGGGAGTCTCCCAAACTCTTTTTATGAGGCCAACATCATCCTAATTCCAAAACCAAATAAAGACACAACAAAGAAAGAAAACTTCAGGCCAATATCACTGATGAACATTGACGCTAAAATCCTCAACAAAATACTGGCAAACCGCATCCAACAATACATTAAAAAGATCATACACCATGACCAAGTGGGATTCATTCCAGGGATGCAAGGATGGTTCAATATTCGCAAGTCAGTAAATGTAATACATCACATAAACAAAAGCAAAGACAAAAACCACATGATCATATCAATTGATGCAGAAAAAGCATTTGATAAGGTACAGCACCCATTCATGATAAAAACACTCAGCAAAGTGGGAATAGAGGGAGCATTCCTCAACATAATATAGGCCATATATGAGAGACCTTCAGCCAACATAATTCTCAATGGACAAAAATTAAAACCTTTTCCATTAAGATCAGAAACAAGACAAGGCTGTTCACTTTCACCACTTCTATTCAATATAGTACTGGAAGTTTTAGCCACAGCAATCAGACAAGAAAAAGAAATAAAAGGCATTCAGATCGGAAAGGAGGAAACAAAACTGTCACTGTTTGCAGATGACATGATAGTATACATAGAAAATCCTATAGACTCTACCAAAAAACTGCTTGACCTAATAAATGAATTTGGCAAAACAGCGGGATACAAAGTCAATATCCAGAAATCAAAGGCATTTCTATACACCAACAATGAAACAGCAGAAGCAGAGATCAAGGAAAAAATCCCATTTGAAATAGCAAAAAGAAAAATAAAATACCTAGGAATAAACCTAACCAAAGAAGTAAAAGACCTGTATTCAGAAAACTACACAACACTGAAGAAAGAAATCAAGGAAGACACAAACAAATGGAAACATATACCATGTTCATGGATTGGAAGAATTAATATCTTCAAAATGTCCATACTACCCAAAGCAATTTACACATTCAATGCAATTCCTATTAAAGTACCAATGGCATACTTCACAGACATAGAACAAACACTCCAAAAATTTATATGGAATTATAAACGAACCCTGAATAGCTGCTGCAATTTTGAGAAAGAAGAGTAAAGTAGGAGGGATCACAATACCCGACACTAAACTATACTACAAGGCTACTGTAATCAAAACAGCCTGGTACTGGCATAAAAACAGGCACATAGACCAATGGAACAGAACAGAGAGCCCAGAAATAAGCCCAAGTCTCTATGGTCAATTAATATTTGACAAAGGAGGCAGCAACCTAAAATGGAATAAAAATAGCCTCTTCAACAAATGGTGTTGGGAGAACTGGACAGCCACGTGCAAAAAAAATGAAACTTGAGCACCAACTTACACCACATACAAAAAATAAATTCAAGGTGGATAAAAGACTTAAATATAAAATGTGACACCATTAAAGTCCTAGAGGAGAACATAGGTAGGAAAATCTCAGATATTTCACGAAGAAACTTTTTTACTGACGTGTCCCCTAGAGCAAGGGACATAAAGGAAAGAATAAACAAATGGGACCTCATCAAAATTAAAAGCTTCTGCACAGCTAAAGAAAACAGTACCAAAATTAAAAGAGAACCAACTGTATGGGAAAACATATTTGCCAATGATACCTCAGACAAGGGTTTAATCTCCAAAATATATAGAGAACTTACACGACTGCACTCTAAGAAGACAAGGAATCCAATTAAAAAAGTGGGCAAAGGATTTGAACAGACACTTCTCCAAGGAGGACATACAGAAAATCCAAAGACACATGAAACGATGTTCAATATCGCTAGCTATCAGAGAGATGCAAATTAAAACCACAATGAGATACCACTTCACACTAGACAGAATGGCCATCATAAACAAAGCAACAAACAACAAGTGTTGGAGAGGTTGTGGAGAAAAGGGGACCCTAGTGCACTGCTGGTGGGACTGCAGACTGGTACAACCACTATGGAAAGCAGTATGGAACTTCCTCAGAAAACTAAAAATGGATCTGCCTTTTGACCCTGCAGTTCCACTGCTGGGACTCTATCCTAAGAATACTAAAACACCAATTCAAAAGAACCTATGCATCCCAATGTTCATAGCAGCACAATTTACAATAGCTAGATGCTGGAAGCAACTAAGATGCCCATCAGTAAATGAATGGATCCAAAAACTATGGTACATTTACACCATGGAATTCTATGCAGCAGAAAGAAAGAAGGAGCTCCTACCCTTTGCAACAGCATGGATGGAGCTGGAAAACATTATGCTAAGCGAAACAAGCCAGGCAGTGAAAGACAAATACCATATGATCTCACCTTTAACAGGAACCTAAATAACAAAACAAAGAAACAAGCCAAATATAACCAAAGACACTGAAATAGAGGACAGGCTGATGGTGACCGGAGGGGAGAGAAGAGGGAATTTAAGGGGTCAGTGGGAAGGGTTCACAGGAACAAACTTAAAGGGCACATGGTCATAGACTAAGGGGAGGGTGGTAATGGGAGGGAAGTGGGGAGGGTGGGAGGGGGGACTGGATTGGGAGTAAAAAGGAGAAAACTGTATTTGAACAATGATTAAAATAAAATAAAAAAAAAGGAGAAAACTTTGCCCTTGCAACAATATGGATGGGCATGGAGGACATTATGCTAAGTGAAATAAGCCAGTCAGAGAAAGACAAATACCATATTATTTCACTCATATCTGGAATCTAATGAACAAACTAAACTAACAAGCAAAATAGAGACAGACTCACAGATAGCAGATGGGGGGTTTGGAGGGTGGAGGGACTGAGCAAAAGGAAAAAGGACTCATGGACATGGACAACAGTATGGTGATTGCTGGGATGAGGGGTGTATCAGGGGTTGAGTGGTAATGGGAAAAAACAATAAAATATAGATTAAATTTTAAAAAGCACAATCCAATTATATGTTGCCTATAAAAGACATGCTTTTAGTTTTCAGCAAATAGGCTGAAAATAGAACGATGGAAGAGGATAGTATGCAAATAGTGATCAAAAGCTAAATGAAATGGCTGCACTAACATCAAAATAAAATTTAAGACAATATTTTTGTCTTACTAAGTAATAAGTATGACAAAGAAGTACATTCTATAATAATAATAATAAAGGGGACAATTCATTAAGTAGATGTAAAATATATATAAACCTAAGAAGAGAGCACCAAAATATATGAAGTAAAAAATAAAAGAATTAAAGGATAAAATAGATAATTTAATACTACACTTTTAATCATGGATAGAACAACTACACAGAAAATCAAGGAGAAAATAAAGAGAAGAAAAAACATTATAAATCAACTAAAGGCAGCAGACATCTACTTTAGAGAGCATGGCAACAAACAGAATACTCCTTATTCTCAAGTGCTCATGAAGCATTGTCCAGAATAGATTATGTCAGATTATAAGACAAGTCTAATTAATTTAATATAATCAATATAATACAAAGTATAATCTCTTATCAATGGAATGAAATTATGAATGAATAAGAAGCAGAGTTGGGTAATTAATAAATATGTAGAAATAAAACAATATGGTCCTAAATAATCAGTGAGTCGAAGATAAAATAATAAGGTAAATTAGAAAATACTTTGTAAAAAAAATGAAAATATAAAGTCAGTATACTGAAACTTTATGTGATGCAGCTAAAGCAGGCTTAGAGAGAAGTTTATAGTTTAAAATGCCTATGGTAAAAAATGAAAAATTTCTCAAATCTATAAACTAATCTTCTACCTTGAAAAACTAGACACAGAAGAGCAAACTAAATCCAAAGCAAGAAGAATGAAGAAAATACTAAAAATTTGAGTAGAAATGAACAAAATAGAGAATAAGCTACAGGGAAAATCAAAGAAATCACAAGTTGTTTGAAAAAAAACAACAAAATTGACAAAACTAGCTAGAATGACCAATAAACAAGAGAGGAGACCAAATAATTAAAACAACAGTGAGAAAGGACATTGTTACTAATCTTATTAAAAACATTATAAGTGAATACTATACCAATAATATACCAACAAATTAGATAACCTACATGAAATGGACAAATTTCTACAAAGTTGTAAAGTACTGAAAGCGACTCAAGATGAAATAGGTAAACTGAATAGACTTAGAACAAATGAAAAATTGAATTAGTAATCAAATGGTTAAAGAAATAGCCTCAGTCCTTTACAAATTCTTCCAAAAAATAAAAGAGGGAACAATTCTCAATGCACTCTATGGAGCCAGCATTCTGGCAATACCAACATTAAAAGCTATCACAAGAATATATGGACCAGTATCCCTTATCAAGAAAGAGATAAAAATCCTCAATAAAATACTAGCAAACAGAACCCAGCAACATATAAAACATTATACATTATTCATTATCCCATAAATGCAATGTTTCTCCACTGCACAAAAATCAATACAATGTACCACTTTAACAAAATAAAGAGTAAGAACAACATGATTATCTTATCAGATACAGAAAAAACACTTGAGAAAGTCTAACACCCATTAATGATAAAAATATTCAACAAACTAGGAACAAAAAGATACTTCTTCCACCTGATAAAGAGCATCTACTAAAACAAAAAGGGAGTAATGAGATAGCTGGATAGCCAATGCAAAAGAATGAATTTGGACTCTTACATAATAAAATAAAATTAACTCAACAGTGACCAAAGACTTACATATAAGAACGAAAACTAAAATACTTGGAAGAAAACACTGATGTAAATCTTTAAGACCTTGGGCTAGGCAATAGTTTCTCAGATGTGCACTAAAAGTACAAAAAATTAATTCAAAAATAGATGAATTTGATGTAATTAACATTAAAAGTCTTTGTGCTTCAAGGAAACAACCTACAGAATAAGAGAAAATGTCTGTAAACCATATATCTGATAAAGTTCCAAAATTATAACTCCTACAATTCAGAAAATAATTTAAAAATGAGCAAAGATTTAAGTAGGCATTTCTCAAAAAAAAAAAAAAAAGATTCCACAATGGCTAAAAGCACATGAAATAATGCCTGACATTATTAGTCATGAGGAAACATACATCCAATCCTTGAGATACAGTCCATACTCACTGGGAGGGCTGTAATAAAAAAAGGCAGACAATAACGGGTTTGGTGAGGGTGTGGAGACATTGGAACTTCCATATGTTGCTAGTTGGAATACAAAATGGTGCAGCTGCTTTAGAGAACAGTTTTTCCCCCCTCAAAAAGTTAAACATTATAACTACCATATGACCAACAATGTCACTTTTAAGTCTATACTCATGAGGACTGAAAATATGTGTCTATAAAAAAACTTATACACAGCCCTGGCTGGTGTGGCTCAGTGGATTGAGTGCTGGCCTGTGAACCAAAGGGTCACCAGTTCTATTCCCAGTCAGGACACATGCCTGGGTTGCAGGCCACGTGCGCAGTAGGGGGCACACCAGAGGCAACCACACATTGATGTTTCTCTCCCTCTCTTTCTCCCTCCCTTCCCCTCTCTAAAAATAAATAAATACAGCCTTTAAAAAATTCTAATAGCCTTTAAAAAAAGTGCTGGTGGGAGAAATATATGAAACAGTATTGATAAAATGTTGATAAATATGAAGCTAAGTAATAGGCCCACAGAGATTATACTACATACCTCCATTTAATGAACATTTGAACACTTGTATAAAATACAGCGTCTTTAAAAGTTTAACATCACCCAGAGTGGCAGAAGGCATTTCTGGCTTTGCCTTTCTTATAATGAAAGATACACTCCCACAACGCTTAACTTGCCAAAAAATTATTGGTTAGGCTTAGTCATAAAATGGAACTATCAAAGGGAAATCTTTAAAGGAGAAACAGCTGGTTTGGCTCAAAGGAAATGTGAAAATCCGTTTTTGACCATCCCCCTGAAAGCTGCTCTCAGAGTTCTTTCCTGGACTTACAGTGGGTGGTTCTGGTGCATGTGGGCACTGGGACTTTAAGAACTCAGTGATGAGTCTCACACAGCCTTGTACATTAAACTGAGTCAGCAGCTCCAGTTTGATATTGTCTTATATTCTTGGTAAAAAGTCATAATTGTAACTTCTGTCAGACATAAAATGTATTTTATGGGGTAGAAGGAACTTCAAACTTATATCAAGTAAAGACTGTTGCCACTGGTGAAGTGTCTCTTTTAACCATGTTTCTCAGGTACATTTTTTGAAGAATTGCTGTTTGGAGAATAGCCCAGAATTAAAGTTTCATCTAAGTAATTACACATCTTCACCTTGAAATTCTAGACAGAGATAAGCAAAAGTTACAGACTGGCCTTTTAAAAGTCTTAATATTTGAAGTACGTCTTTTCATTATAATTTTTTAGACCCTGGCTCAATTATCGTTCTGGTTTCCATATGCAAAATAGCACACTTTAGGAGAGTTCTTACATAGAATTTCCTTCTATGTGTCAGATTCCATTCCAGGCAATGACGTTTATAGGAATTAAAGAAAAGCCTTAAGAGGAAAAATACCAGAGATAAAATAATAATGAAAATTAAATCAATTATGAAGAATATGAAATGTAGTTTGCATAAAACTTTAAGAAATTTAGATACAACAACTGTCATTTTTCACAAGTTCTTCAGTGCTGTAGAAGTTTAAGCCCTCATGTCTAAGAGGAAAAGTCTGCTTTAAAAATGTAAGGCAGTGTTATTGAATTCCTGAGGAAAATGCTATCACCAATAATTAACTCAAGATGTCTCAGCTTTCATTTTCTTTTTGATTCAAAGCACCTAACTACATTTTCAAATAAGAAATAAGGACAGTTTCCCCTGAAGAGTATTTTGCACCTAAAGCAGTTCATCACAAGCCTGAGTTGTATTATGAATCAGCAACTTCTGCTTCCCTTCTTATCATTCCTAAAATGAAAGCATGGCAGTGAGGGACCCACCATGACGCTTTTGGATTATAACTTCTATAGAAAGCCACATAACAATTTCTTGTAGAAAAAGTAACTTTATGAAACAGATTATTTATAGTTGATTTGCAGTCCTTCATGTCCCAGAGAGAGGACCTATTTTATGATAAAGTTAGTAACAGGCCACCCGTTAGAGCAACAGCAAAAGAACCAATCTGGTTAGCAACAGGGTTGCTGTAGTGAGCAGCATTGCATTTCCATGGGCTCGGAAAACTATTGTGCAACTTGGTGTATACAGAGCAAAGGAGACTAAAGAAAGAAGTACAAAATTAAAACTATTTTAGAACCAATTGTGAGTAAAAATGAGTACTGTTAGATTTCAGTGAATTATCCTATAATCTTTGAATGTTAATACAGGAATAGCATAGTAGAGGAATAATACAAAACGGAGCTTTCTTCAAGTGATGATTTAAACTTCCTCCAAGTGGAGAGGTTAAAAACAAACAACAAACAGAAACATACTAATACTTGGATGCACAAATATATTTAACTACAAAACCCTGCTCTTCTATTCCAAATATTTACATTCCTGAAAAATGCATATCCATAGCCACTAAATTCTCGATTATTTAGTTACAGTAAAAATGGAAGCAATTTTGGTTATTCTGTGGAAATAATGAACTAAACTAAATGGAAGTCAAAATTTGTTTCTCTACAACTTCTAGAGACCTCATATTTTGTTTGCTACATATACAGTTACGGTTCTTGACCTGGGTGTCCTACAATTTCTTACCAAACTTACTTTCTGTTTCAAATTCTGCCACTTAGTAGGGCTGTCAATACTTAACTAATGTGATGGCCAGGCACACAAAACAGTTGTAACTTGTAGAAAGTGGACACACAAGTATTTTCCAGTTTATGGTCTGATTGAGTTCAGGTAGGTAACAGACACTCAGGCCAGTCCGTCCTAACTAATGGCTGTTGTCTGAAGGTACGAAACGTGAATGAAATCATCTCGAGCTGTCCATGTGAGCGAGCACAACCTCCCACTGCATGACTGTGAAGCAGCATCACGATCCCCATTTTATCAATGTAAAAATGTAGGTTCTCTTCCCTCCAACCAACCATCAGGCTTTCCTACCAGTGGAAGGAGAGGAGAGGCCCTGGCTTCACTTACTCTTCATTCAGGGCACACCGACGGTTGGTGAGCGCGCCGTATTTCCTCAGCGTCTCGGTGAGTTCCGAGTAGAGTTTGTCAGCCAGAGACAGGGGTATTCCTTCCCACACCAGGATGAGAATCACAATCACTGCAGCCTCACAGGTGTGTCCGGCTCGCTCCCGCACCAAGCACAGTAGCTTCTCCTCACTGCAGCTTCTGCGCACCACCTGTGCGGGTCACCATTCCACCCCAACACCCCACCCCAACCAAAACAAAACAAGGGTCACTTGCAGCAGATGTCAGCACTGACTTACGTATGCATATTTTCTCACGTCTGGGACACAGGGCAACATTTCCCCTGCCTGCAACTTGTTTTTGCTGCCCATATACAAAGTGAGGGTTTCCCCTGGGGTCAGAACTGCTCAATGGTTAGTGTACTAACTAAACATTGGTGAATAGCACAGCATGTTGTGTTGGCAACCCTAGAATAGCTAAGCCAGAGCTAGTCGGAAGACATGCAGATCTTTTTCATGAAGTTCAAAGTTTTCATAAATGCAATATAAAGATTAACTGAAGATATGTACTTAAAGGAACAATTATACTTGTAGCAGGTACTTGAATGGACCTCCTCCTCACCATTCAATTCTTTCAATTAAATATGGCTAATACATAATTATAGAGATAACACATGATAAAATAAATATAAGCAATATTCTCTTTAACTGTCTTAGATGACTCTAACCTGGGTAACTCAATTCTTAGGATTAGATAAATGAATCAAAATGCTAAGATTGAAGACCAAAAGCCTCGCCAAGTCACACTTACCCATTTGGCAATAGGACATCCCTGAGAACTTTTGCCTTCTTTACCAGTATAGATGACTCTTTCAATCCTAATAGCTTTACCCTTCTGTCCAAACCTTAAAGAAATCCACAGAAACACACACACATAAAATTAGCAAATGAATCTAAGAGGCGTCCAGAATACTGAACATTTGAGCATAATCTTATTCTATTACCACATCCTGAGAAATAAATGGTTTACTTTATTTAAAAAAAGAAACAGGTCTAAGCCAAGCAAACTGGACAACAGACGTTAAGCCTTGTTTTTCTTCAGTATCAAAATACACGGGTAATTGTAATGAACTATTTTGAAATTATATGTTGGGTGAAAATAATGGGAAAGCTTAGTTTTACACATAATTTCACAAAACACAAGACTTTTTTGAAGTTTGCTAAATTCAGTCTTCTAAGATACATCCTATTTGGTTTTTGCTCTTTACTAAATTTAGCTATTTTAAAATTTAGGGAATCATAATAGATTTTAGTTAAAACTTTTTCTCAAAGAATCTCTCACATTTTTAAGAAGGAAGTTGGCAAATATCTAGTATCCAGCAATTCTGGAATAGACTATATTTTCCCTTATGATCAAGGTACTACTTACTACTTGTTAATAAAAAAAGTGCTAAATGATTATTTAGTGAATTTCTACACACAAATTTAGAAATAAATCATCTGGAAATGGGGCAAAAATAATGTGGAATATATCCTTGGTGCCCAGAATGTCTTCTACCCCTTAAAGAAAAGACACCCTAGCATAGTAACAGCTCAAGAGCTGTGGATTCCTATACAAAAGTCTCTCTGCATTGATTATCTTGCTCTTAAGAGTCTTCTACACACAGGAGTAACTGTGTAGATTCAGGTAAATACTTGCATACCTGTGACTGACAGTAAAAAAAGAAAATGCAGCTATAAATAGAATGTCTCTATTTCTACTCAGTCTATCACACATGCCCTTTGCTCACACTAAGGGACAACTTCCTTAGAGATAACTACATCTTTACAGCTCTAGGTGAATTGAACTCAATGGTTCCTATCTTACACCACACCTCCCCCTTGTTTTCTTTGACACTTTATCACCAACAGGAGAGCCAGAGTGGGCTTCCCTCCACAGCCTGTGCCAGCACCCTTGTGCCTGGCAGGCAGGCCGGCTGGGCCTCGCTCATGCCGGGGTTTTCTGGCACCCATGTGAAGTGGGCAGCCTGTGCCAGCTTGCAGGCTATTAGTCCTGTCAAATATTGTGACTCTCTGGTGAATAGCACAGCATGTTGTGTTGGCAACCCTGGAATAGCTAAGGCTACTAATAATCACTCAATTTACAGTTGTTTACTGCTTTTTCTGTGAAAGCTGGAAAAATTCTGACATATACAAAAGGATAAACGTTAATCTGCCCTGTGCCTTTGTGTTAATTACCTTTCTTCCATGATTTCTCTAATAGCTGCCACATTAGGACCTGCTCCTAGATGGGTATAAAAAGGACCTTCATCTTTTTCAATAATTTGCTCTGTTGAGATAATAGAAGATTATTATTTTAGACCTCAATTATACTAAATATAAAGGCTACATCCACAAAACTTATCCCCCAACTGCACATTAAGGGCCTTAAATGTGACTTTACACATTTTTTTCTTTTGGATGAGTAAATTGATGGAATAATCTATTAGAAAATGTGCAAAATAATTAAGTATAGGTACATGTTGGCTGTTGGATAAAAATATATTAAATTACATTTCAGATATGGGATAAGAAATTATTTTATACCAAACATGTGGAACTAAACAAAGAAAACAGTGTGGGAATTATAGTATATTATATGTAATATCAACTACAATTCAATTTTTTAAATTGAAACAGTTTTTTACAGCTAACTAAAATACTGCCTGCTACCTAAATGTTAGATGATTAAAACTGAAATTTCCTGTCTCATCCCGCCCCCAGGAGATTGCTCAGTTTATTGTGAAGACACCTTTTTCTCCTCTTGTCTCCCCACAGCATTACACTGTTCTTTCTGAAAGTAAGAGCACTGAATCCAGACCCATATTTGTATGTACTTTAGAACAATTTACAAAGAGAAAGTATACTGGAGAAAGGGTCAGGTAAAAGGAAGAGGTTCCTGCAAACTACGAAAAGATGAAAGGGGGAGAGGGTCAGAGTGACGGGAGAAGGGAGTGAAGGCGAATATAACTTACCTAATATTATCTATGACGCGCGGCACTCTAGCCCCGTGAGCCAACAACCTAATACCACAAACAAAGGGCCAGTAGGCATCCTCCCTGCATTCATCTATAAAATGAGGGGTGTCCCATTGTAAGAGGAATAACATGGGGTGTGTGGGCCATTAGCCACATTAGTTTAACATTTGTTTTTTCAAATGTCTTCTAGTGCATCTAAGCTGAGTAGCTATAATTAAGATTTCCACGTATATATGTATAAAATCTCCATTCATCTGCAAACTTTCCCTACACTAACAGACTTGTCACATATCTTGAATTTTAACAAAAATGTGTTTGTTTCAAAAAATTACATATTTTCTATCAAAAGATAAAACTTTAAAGAGAAAACAGAATCAAAATGAATATAAATCACACAATATTTCAAGTGTATAAATGGAGAAAGGGCAACTTCATGAATATTCAGAATTTCAGCACTACAATTTCTCCCAAATCACAAAGACTGGAGATAATTTCTCCCTTATGTAGAAATTAACCTTGTAAAACTATTAATACATTCAACCTTGAATTAAAAACTATGAAAAGCTTCTACATTAGTTTACATATGGCAGTTACTTCTCTCATTTTAATAGATGTTTCTACTGCCTGGCTGTCTCTCCAGAAGGTGATATATAGAGTTAAAAGTTGATTAATATAAAACAAATACCTTTGTATTTTAAAGGGTTTGAATACAAGGAAAAATGAGCATGCACAATTGTTTTAAAATTTTAGAAAAACTGAATGTAAGTGAAGTTCTTTCTTGCACAGCACAGGCATTTGTAATTTCAAGAAATGTAAGCTTCAGATTTTTATGAGCCTTTACAAATTGCTGCCAGACTAAAAAAAAAGACCCATCTCTAAAGATAAATTTGCTAATTCTGGATAAACACCAGGTGTCTCAGGACATTTTTGGCACTTACCTACACATCTGCATGATGGGAAATCATATTGAGTCTTGACAGGTGTATCCAATAAATTTTTTATAGGAGTATCTAGTAATTTGGAAGGTGACTCTAAAAAATTATTGAGAACAGAACCAGCTGTTCTTTTGGTTGGTGTCTTTTCTGAAGAAGGAGTTGCCCGCTGCTCTGCAGCTGGGGTGTGGCTATCGAGGTCTGCAGCAGTGGTCTGTCTAGTTAAAACCGTGACTGGCCCTGACATTTCAACTTTTATTTGCTTCTGTGATTTGAGAGTAAGAGCCTTATGGTCAAATAATGATTTGACCTGAAACTGCTTCAGATGTTGCTCCATGGTCTCAAGAATGCTCCTTTGCTGCACATTATCGCAGCTCGGAGGTAGAATCTCTGGCTTACTTATCTTTTTCCATGTTTTGTTTTCTGGCGGTGCTGACTTGGGGTGCATACAGGCATGGGGCCTGGATCCCGGTTCAACTTTAATTGGCCTGTGTGCCTGATTATGACAAGACTCAGTTTGGGATTGCTGGGCTTGCTGCTGTTCTTGCCTCTGTAAGAGGTGCCACCTTAGAGCAGCGTGCTTTTGAATGTCCTTTTGGGGAGGGGTCTGAATGTGACTTCCTCTTTGGTCAGGCACCGGGAAAACATTCGGTTGGTTGTGCATCAGGTACCTTTGCTGAGCAATCTGTGCAGCTTGTTGACCAGACATGTCTTGGTTTTTATTTCTGTATCCCTGTAGAACTGAAGCTTGTTGAGGCTTCTGTTCCTGTTCTTGAAAGCACCTGTGAAGAGCATCTTGCTTCAGGGTCACATTATTTGGAAAAAATTGCATATGATGCAAGTTTGGGGTCTTGTTTCCTGCAAAAAGTTCAGAATTTCTAGTCTGTTCTGTATTCTGTGAACCTAAGTGAGTACTGTTTGAACAAGAAATCTGTACTTTGCTTGCATTTGATTTCAAGATCTGACCATAGGGGGAGTTTCTACCATTCATGTTCTGTATGTGCTCCAACCCCATTTGAATATCATGAGTCTGAAACTCACTTGATTCTGGATACTGATTTTCACCATGAAAGCGTTCTTCCACTTTAATCTGGCTAAAGATTGATCCTTCTCTTTGCCGATCACTGTTGCCTTGGGGATGGGAAAAAGTATGGGGCATTTGTTCTTTATTCTTCATGTGTAATTTTTGCTGCTGCTGCTGCTGCTGGATTTGAGGGAGACGTGAATTTTGGGATGCTTGTGTTTGTGCTGCCTGCTTATGAGGTTTATGTTGCAAAAGGTGTGGATTTGAGAATGGCTCAGTCTCTGAAGCCTGTTGATTCAAGTGCTGCTTTAATGACGAGGGCAGGAGTTTCTCAGTTTGGGAATCTGGTCTTTGTTGAAAATGAAATCTAGGGGTGCACAGTGACTGCATGTGAGTTTCAGGTGAAGGGTTTGTCTTGGAGAAGTGCACCTGGAGTGAGGGTTTTTGGAATTGGAGATGCTGGTCCACCATACCTTGAGACTGCCCTTGATTCATCTCAACGTGGTACCTTTGTGGCCTCTGCTCTGGCTGCATCATTTTCTGGATGTAAGCTTGCCCTGGGAGCCCCCCAGGCACGTTGGAACTTCCAGTGTATTGTTTGGAGGTCATTTGATTGGAGGAGTTGGACTGATACTGAAGAATTGACCGCAGTGATGCTTTATTATATTTTAGATGGGATTCTGCTTGATGGAAGTGAGGGGCCTTCAATTCAATCCATCCTGGTTTCAGGTAGGGCTGTGTTGGGAGCACAAGGTCTTGTGTTTGTTCCTTGTCTTGGCCCTTTAGACTCTCTTGCTCTTTGTGTCCCATCAACTGCTGGCAGTGGTCCTGTAGAACTCCACTGTGACCAAGAAACAGTGGGTTAGGCTTGAGATGTTCTGATATATGCCTTGTTTTCTCAGAACACAGTGGAACAGTTGTTGTCCCTGGAGTCCGTATGTCATCCTTGTTAACACAACTATTCTGAACCCTTTCTGGAAGTGTCAGAGAGGGGTTGGACACATGTGTAGATGGATTAGGACTCTGTGGTGGTGGTGCCTTGGGTTGACCCTCTATTTTCACTTCCCTTAAAAGAGCTGTACTACTTTGGTTGGGGTAGTGATGGTGTTCTTCCAAAACACCATCATTCAGAGTGCTTTTTCCTTCTGAAGGAAGCTGAGGAACCTCTGGGAGAGGAGGTGGTGGAGAAAGAAGCAATTGTGATGGTGGTGGTGTTACAGCGGCAGGAAAGGAATCCTTAGTGAACACTGAGGTTTGCTTGTAGTAAGCACCATTCATTTCATTTTGCTTGAAATACCGTTCAGAGCTGCCACCAAGAGCCTGCAAATTGCTGATGGAACCTGAACAGAATTCTTCACCAGATACTAGCTTTGTGGTTCCTTGGATATTACTGTTTTCTGCAGGAGATGGGCTTATCTCAAAAACTGATTTTTGTTGTTCTGGTTTCTGAAAGGAACAGGTACCTAGCATTGCAGCTGGTTTGCTGACATTATCAGTGTCACAGGCCTCAGTCACCACTGCAGCTGGCTCTGGAGGCAGCTCAGAGTTCGAGGTCTGTGGCAAATTGATCTGCCCTGAGGTATGCAATGGGTGAGTGATCTCACAGGACAACTCATTAGTAGCCTGACTGTTAATGGCATGTATGTGAGATGTGGTTTTCTGCACCGCAATGGAAACACAACCTGGATAATATTGAAACAGTGTCTGTTCCAGGAGTTCACCATGTGCGTTTTCCATGGAAGAGGCAGAAACTGTAGCACCATTAGGCATTAGCACTGACTTGTTTTCAAGAAGTAATACAATATTCTTGTCATGGTAGTTAGCATTTTTCCCCTCCTGCTCATTCAGAATCTGATGCTCTGGATTTTCAGACCCACTAGAGTTATGTGTTGAAAAACTTGTGAAATCTTTAACTGCATTTTCTGGGGCCACAGAGCTCACAGATTCTCTCTTATCATTCACATCGGAGACATCTGGTTGACTGCTGCCTTTGTCTTGATTTCTTTCTTGGCTTTCCCCGAAGTTCTTTCGTTCTCCATTGGCCTTTTGGTCTTGTTTCAATTTCTTGTTCTGATGGAGCCCAGAGAGAGAAGGTTCACTAACTGTGCGCTTTATTCCTCCATTTTGCAAACACTTGGAATACCCTCTGCCTTCTTGTATAAAGTCTGGACTCACACGGCTATTCTGGCGTCCCTTCATGTGGGGTATTCCATAGTAACTTTTGAAAGACTGCCACTTGGTGTCTCCATTTACTTCTGGATATGGCCTCTCTGTTAAAGGGCTTCCATTCTGGAGCTTTACAGCCAGAGGTTCTGGCTGGCAAATGGGAGAAGGAGATGGTGTCAGGAATGGACTTAGTCTGTTGCCCTCCACATGGTTGGTTCTATCCTGTTCCATCAGGCTTGCTTCGGGGCCATCCACAAGGCTGCCCTCCAAGTGAATTCTAAAGAGCATGGAAACAAAAGTTAAAGTTCATTAATACACATCTAACACTAATAATGCCTCTTAGACAATAATCATGTCATTAATAATATTGGAATTCCTAGACATAGCAAATTGTGATACTCATCTTCATGTTTCAGAGTGAGAACTGGTAGTGACTCAAGAAATGATTATTCTTGTCTTCTCAGCAAATGTGAAATATTTATGGTCACAGAGAACAAGGATGATCAAAATCACCAGCTAATGTGGGAAGTTCACACTGCATTAGTAAACAACATTCTTCCTTCCCAAATAATTCTTTATGTCAAAAGTACTAAGAATGACATAGAAAGACGACTTCCTTTCTGTCCTCTAGCACCTTACATAGCCAGTCACTTGCTACATGGCCAATTTCATTTCCTATGTATTTTTTGAAGTTTCATCACTGCCACTTGGTAGCCAGATTTACATTATCTTGCATCATTATCAATTGCAGTAGCTTTTTAAAGAGTTTCCCCCTAGCCCAGCCTGTCCTCTCCCCAGTTCCCAAGGATCCTTCAATTTGTTACCAAAGGGAAAGTTCTAAAATGTGAATATGATGTCATACCCCTTCTAACACACTTTACTGGCTTTATATTGTCTGCACTAGTAGTTCTCCAACTCTTTTACCCAAACACACCTGAAGGATAAGGTACATTCCCTTTAGTGTTAATGTCCAAAGTGATAGGCCAGTGATGAGAAGTGAAGCTTATAAAATGCCCTTTCTAGGTGAATCTATATGTTCTTCTCCAGGGCCTGGTCATCCACTTCTACTGAGAATCCTAATATAAATGGTTTTCACAGGCAGAATTCTACTGTTCTCTCCTCCGACTTCCTCTCACAGTTTAGACTATGACTACAAGAACAGCTTATTAATATACACAGTAAGCTGTTTCAGACCTCTGTGATGGTTGTCTTGCCTGCCCAGAATGCCTTCTTAGTCCCTTTATCTGCCCAGTGAACCACCTCTATGCATCCCTCTAAAACTGTCTCAGACATCACATCCCCTGGGCTTCCTCCTTTGATTTTCCAAGAGAATTAATCATTCCCATTTCTATGCTGTTTCTGTATCTTTTATATGGTCTACTACTAAACATATCATACTCAATTATACTTTATTTACTCCCTTTCTGGACTATAAACTTAAGAATATTCTACTCTGTTCATGTTTGTCTTTAGGATAACGTAAGCATCCAGTCAGATTCACTACATTGATATAAATGTGCTCATCTTATGATCATTTCTTCATTCATTCATTTATTCAAACATTTTTGAGACCAATATTGATGGAGACTTCAAATGCCAAATGATAGAAAAAGCAGAAAGAAATGGGCACCTAAAAACACAAATGACCCATTAGTGAATGCTGCCCCATTCATAATATGGACATGCTTTATTTTCTCACAGTTTTTCCCAATACGTTTATTTTAAGAATGTAAATAGAAAAAAAAACAAGACTACTTTGCCTTTGGGCTATTAAAGAAGTTCTATTAATGTACCCATTGCTTACCAACCAAGATAAAACAGAGGAAAAAATAAGGTATTAACACTGGAAAGCAACACTAAAGTTATCATTATTTGCAGATAATAAGATTGCACACTGATCAACCATGAGAATTAACTACAAAACTGTTAGAACTGATGAGAATTCAGTAAAGTAGCTGAAGGAAAAAAAATCAATAGTCTTAGTGTATAAAAGCAACAACCAGCCAGAAACTTTAATGGAAAAAAAATGCAGTGAAAAAAATTATAAAACACTGAATACCCTTAAAAAGAAATATAGAATACCTATTTGAATATAAGTTTAAAACAAGTAGAAAGGTATATGTTCTTTTATAGTTGTCAATTTAATCTCTTCATTTAATGCACTCTCAGTAAAAATGCTGGCAGACTGCTTTGAGGAATTAAAGACGGTGACTCTAAAGTTCATGGGGAGAAACAAATTGGGTGGCCAGGAATAACCTGAAAAAGAATCATAATGGGGCCCGCACAGGGCAGTAGCCAATTTAAAAGAAACTTAAAAGAAACTAGTGCTAGCATACTTCAAACAGTTTGTACTTGTGCACTGACAGGTAAGAGAGTGTTAATAAGACTGACAGAATTGAACAGAATGTCCAGAAATAGATACAAACAGAAATATGGGTTGAGGTAATGATGACACTTCAAATAAATGTGATATTGAAACAATTGGATAGTTTTCTGGAAAAAACAACCCAATAAAGTTGAATTTATCACTTACATCCCATACCAAAGTAAATTCTAGATGGTTTTAAAACTTGAATATGAAAAACACCTCCCCTGCCCAATTAATAGTACTCCAAGAAACATTAAAAAAATAACCTAATGACTGGCTAAGTCCTTTGAGGCACAAACCTCAAAGACAGAAAACAGTAGAAAGTTCAGTAAAATTTATGCATGCAAAAAGTAACCCATAAGTAAAGCTAAAAGTCGCATAAAACTTTTCTTAATATATAAAACTCATACAAATTGACAAGGAAAAATCTAGTCATCCAATAAAAAAATGAGCAAAGACATGAACAGTTTACAGAAATGAGATGCAAATAGCTCTTAAACATTAAAAAAATATACCCAGTATCACTCATAAAAATGCAAATTAAAACTGCAACAAGATACCATTTTTCTCAAATTGGCAAAGATCTAAGCTTGACAATACACAATGTTGGCCAGCACACAGGGAAACATATTCCCTTACCCATGGTTTCTGGGAGTCAAAATTAATACTAATATCAGAAAGGGCAATTCAACAGTATCTACAGAATTTCAAAGAAACTTTTAAAAAGTTATTTATTTTTACTAAATTTACAGGGGTGACATTGGTTAATAGGATCATATAGATTTCATGTGTACCTATGTATGATACATGACCTGTATATTGCATTGTGTGTCCATCACCCAAAATCAAATCATCCTCTGTCACCAAATATTTAGCTCCCTTACCACATGAGCCTCACCCCACCACCCTCATCCCTCTGGTAACCACTATACCGTTGTCTGTGTCTATGAGTTTCAGTTTTATATCCCACACATGTGTGAAACCATATGGTTCTTAGCTTTTCCTGACTAAGCTTATTTTGCTTAGTATAATATTCTCAAGGTACATCCATGTTGTAGCAAACAGCAGTATTTCATCTTTTCTTACAGCTGAGTAGTATTCCATTGTATGTATGTGCCACATCTTCTTTATCCAGTCCTCTGTCAAAGGACACTTAGATTGTCTCTATGTCTTGGCCATCATGAATAATGCTGCAATGAACACAGGGGTGCCTATATTTTTGCAAACAAATGTTTCTGAATAGAGACACTTTTTGACACTTTAGCTTTAATGACTTATCTAACAAGTATGCTCATATATGTGTTAAATGATGTATGCACAATCTTTTTCAATAGCAAAAAGAAATAATCTATGCTTTTAGATAGAAGTATTTCCAAGTAATTAAATGAAATGAAGCAAGCTGCAGAACAGTATAAGAATGCCACACCGGTACATTTACAAAAATAAACATAAAGTCAGTCCTGGGAGAATATACAGCAAGCTGGTAACAACGCTTTGCCTCCAAGAAAAGGACTGGGGAGGCTGGAGAGGAGCACTTGGAGGGAGCCTGCTCTGAACTGCTTGTTGTTTCTGTACCTTTAACGTATGTATATTAATTTGTAAATAAGACAAATTAAAAAGTCACAATTCCTATGGAAAAAAAGAAAGAAACAGAGCCAAGTGATGTATTTATTTCTGTGAGAACTCCTTGCTTCCAAATATTAATATTAAGAGATGGGCCGGATATGCACAGCTACCAGTCACACTGGCTGGTGGGCCCTTGACATGTGGTAAGTGCACCCAGAGATGTGTGGCAGGTGTGAATGCACGCTGGGGTTTAGAGACCTTAGTGAGGGCAAAAAAAGAAAAGAAAACTCAATTTTAAAAACGATTACATGTTGAAATACAGTATACTTTTTGAATTTATTATTGCATATCATTGAAGTAATTTAATATGGTTTTTTTTTTTACTTGTTTTTATGTGAGTACTGAATAACTTAACATTCCATACTGTGGCTTATGTTGTAGTTGATTGGACATCTCTAAGCTAGACTAACACTTTTAATCATCAATAACTCTTAAAAATTCTAGGTTCTACAATCATAAAAATTAATTTGTAGGCTTTGATGTAAGACGATTCTCCAAAATCAAAAATTAAGCATAGAAATAAGCCTAGATTATATCAATTAGATTTCCAAATACTACAGCAAAAAGTTTTCTTTTGGCAACTGTAAAATCAATTCACAAACATACCAATCAACACATATTTAATATGTACACACCTGTACATTTATGTCATATATTATATAAAATGTGCATGCTCTGTATACAATGCATAATGTCCTACTGAATTTCCTAGATATGAAGCATCTTCAGCACTTTTACTCCTTTATGATCCACCCCACAGGACTTGGACATCCTTGAAACTGTCAGAGGCGCAGTTATAATAGGTGGAGTTTGCGGATCTTTTATGGGCATAATAATAGCTCCTAAGAAGAAATGAAAGCAACTTAAAATGAAATTTGTTTTACTATGGAGTTTTAAATGCAATGCCCATGTTCAAACACTAATTTACATCAATCATCAGAACTGTTCTGTCTGTGACAGCAATTCCTTTACTGAGGACAACTATGAGATCTGGAAAGTTAAATGTTTAATTTTTTTCAGGGAAAGCAGGAAAATTCTCTATCTTTCCATTTTAGGATGAGAATGATTTGTTATTTGAGGAATACCTGTTATTAACCTATGGATCTGATTCTGAAAATTTAAACCAATAAAGTGTCATCTTAGAGGGAGAAAAAAATCTTTCTTTGACTTTAATATGTCCTAAACCGCACTTTATGTGTATATATCCCAGAGTATTACATGGTCCAGTGACCCATTCACACAGCATTCTTTCAATCACCTAGTCCTTTCATGCTGACATTGGCAAGCATTATTTTTAATAAAAAAGAGAAATGAGACCTGTTCATTTTGTTCCTCATAGAAATACTGAGAAAGCTTTCATGCTATAATTTTTACAGTGTTATTTATACCTAGTTTTTTCAAGCTTACATAAAAGTCAATGATTTGTGTGTAAGACAAAAAAAAAAATCTTCCAAGACAATTCTTATAGATATCCACCTGCAAATCACTGAAATAGAGTTGATAGGTTATTTGTACAAATTTAGGGAAAAAAGAAAATTTTCCCAAATTTAAACTGCTTTTCAAATGGATGTGATTTTTGCTATAAAGATATATTTGCGTAACATTGTTTTTGCTTCTCAGAGACCAAGAACTAAGATAGAGAGTTGTTATTCATTCACATCTGCTCTTATAAAGTGACTGGTATCAGAAATAATTTGAATTCTCGTAATTTATTTTTTTCAGATTGATATTAAATACACTTTATTTTTTCTATACCAGGGAATGTTTAGTATAATTTATAGTACCAATCCAGATACTATTCCCTTATGCAACTGAATATTCAGTTGCTTGGACGTTTGTATATGATAATTTATGCCAAATAAAAATGTAAGTATAAAAATCAGGAGAAAGAATTTTCATTTTAGAATGATATTCAGTTTTATAATAGGGACAATGATTCACCTAAGAAGACATTAGTTAATCAAAATTAAGGCACTAATTTTTTCTTAAAAGTGTTACAAAGTCGATATGCAAAAACCTAAGCAGAAGAGTCTTTGGCAAACCTGAGTGACTGGTTGTTTCCCAGGGATGTTTTCTCATGGTGTCAATATAACTTCATGGTATAGCCTTAAGTTACATTTTCAAAATGAACAATGGAGTAAAGACAGTTTTAGAAAAATTGGACAGGTACATGCAAGAAAAAGAAACTAGATCACTAACTTACATAATACATAAGAATACAGTCAAAATTGATAAAAAAACTTAAATGTAAGTCATGAAACCATAGAAGTCCTAGAAGAAAACAAAGGAAGTAAAATCTCAGGCATTTCTCATAGCAATGTTTTTGCCAATATGTCTTTGAGGGCAAGGGAAACAAAGGAAAAAATAAACAGGACTACATCAAACTAAAAAGCTTCTTCACAGCAAAAGAAACCTTCAACAAAATGAAAAAGGAACCCACTGTATGAGAGAACATATTCACCAATGATAGATTTGGAAAGGAATTAATTTCCAAAATATATAAAGAACTTATATATATAACTCAACACCAGGAAGACAAAAAATCCAATTTAACAATAGGCAAAAGACCTGAATAGACACTTCTCCAAAGAGGATGTGAAAAATGTTCAATGTCACTAATCATCAGAGGGATATAAATTAAAACCACAATGAGATATCACCTCACACCTACCAGAATTTCTATCATCAATAAATCAGCACCTGCCAGAATTGCTATGATCAATAAATCAACAAACAAGTGCTGGCGAGAATGTGGAGAAGGGAGAACCCTTTTGCACTGTTGGTGGGAATGCAGATTGGTGCAGCCACTGTGGAAAGCAGTATGGAGTTATCTCAAAAAACTAAAAATGGAACTGCCCTTTGACCTAGCGATTCCACTCCTGTGAATATATTGTAATAATCCAGAACACCAATTCGAAAGAATATATGCACCCCTATGCTCATTACAGCATTATTTACAATAGCCAAGATCTGGAAACAGCCCAAGTGCCCATCAATAGATGAGTGGATAAAAAAACTGTGATACATTTACAAAATGAAGTACTACAGGGCTGTAAAAAAATAAGGAAATCTTACCTTTTGTGACAGCATGGATAGACCTAGAGATTATTATGCTAGTGAAATTAGACTGTCAGAAAAAGACAAATACTAAATGATCTCATTTATATGTGGAATCTAATTTTAAAAAACCTGAAAAGCAAAATGGAAACAGAGGCATGGACACATGGAACAGACTGACAGATGTCAAAGGGGGGTGGGGAGAGGGGAATGGCTGAGAGAAGATGAAGGGATTAGCCAAAGAACATACATGCATAACCCGCAGACACAGACAACAGTGTGGTGATGGCCAGAGGGAAGGAGGAGCAGGGGGTGGATGGAAATGGGCTAAGGCAGGAGCAGGGATGGGGGTATGGGGACATCTGTAATAGTGTCAACAATAACATTTTTTAAAAAAAATAAATAGCAAGTGTTAACATATTTCTTAAGTGATGCTCTTAAGGGACATGGCTGATACCAAACTAATCAACTTCCAGTCACAAATTCCTGAAACCTTCACAATCTGCTCTTGCAAAGTGCTGTGAGCTGGTTCTGAGCACACTACTGTTAGAACTACCAAAATATTGATCATACTATTTTTCTTTTTTGCCAAGAAAATGAAAGTTTCCTAGGATCAAGTGCATGCCACATTATTTCGGTAGTTTTCCTGACGATTTCCTGAACAGTACTGGACAAGGAGCTCTTGCTCATAGAATTACTAAATAGTATTTTAAACTTCTGGAAGAATAAGAAATTTTAAAATAACATATTCAAAATAAGTGATAATATGTGATGATGATGTACCTAGCAATGTATAAAATATTCATAGTATAATAAAATATCTAGTTCCATTCTCTCATTTTATAGATGTAAACACCAAGCAATTTGCTCAAGGTTAGGCAACAAAATAATTACTCTCACAGGGGCTAGACTGGTAATTTCATAGACGCACTTCCTGCCACATCATATTTTTAAAAAGGTACAATTCAGGGATTTGGTTTTATTTTGTTAATAAGTCAAACTTAGCCAACATTTGAGTTTTCTCAGGCTTAGGATGGAAAAATAAAATATTCTGGTTACATGTTTGTGGGCCTGTAATAATCATTATGTTTAAGGGTATTCGGCATGTTATTTCATCAAGGTATCATTTCTTTGTGTGCACTAGGATTAAAAAGAAAATGTTACATGTAGTAAATGGAATTTGACATAGCCACAAAGTTACTCTGATCCCTTCATTGCCCCTTTTCTAGAGTACTCTTTAATGAAAACTGGGTTGCTTATGATTTTTCTCTAAAATATTTGGGGACAACTTATAAATCTCTATGGATAATGTCATTGAGAGAGTTGGAGCTCAATGTGCATTAGTTCATTTGTGAAGTTCATAGTCGTAGCTCATCAGTCAAGCTTGCACTAGCTGAATCCCCACTGCCTGCAAGTGCTATGCAGTGCAGCACACACAGAGACAGAGAGGTCTGCACCACCCTTGACTGTGAATACAGGAAGGTTGTGGCTGTTCCAGTGCCACTGGAGCAGAGGAAAGGGGAAAAGCACTTCCAGGTGTCAGGTCTGCATGCCATCAACCCAAATCTCTCTCTCGTGAAATTCATTCCTTACATGACCCACTAAGTTAAAGTTAGTTTTAAAAGGATGACAATGAACGTACATCAAACATATCCATCAACGTCACTGAGGCAGAAGAACTAGTGCCCTGAGTCAAATGTGTATCAGTTGTTACCTAGTCCAGAGCAGACTATGTAAAAAACTCCTTGCGGTACATTTTAAAAACTAAGACTATTCAACAAATGACAATTATTGAACTCTTAACCTAGGAAAAGTTATGGCATATGTTTATATGCTTTACTGTAACAGTCATCACTGCTAACCAAAATGTAGTAAGTAGCTTATTGTTGTATACACACAATAATATTGTATACATACACACATAGGGTTTTTGATTAAATGGTACAACATAAGGTTTCTTAATAGGTTTATCAAAAAGGCAACAAAGTGACAAACTTTAAGAATGAAAAAATAACAGCAAATTCTAAAACCAGCTTCAGCTTTTTTTAAAGCCTAAAGAGGCAGTTTTAGAAATAATTTACCTAATGACACATGTTAATTAAATCACAATTTAAAATATCATAATTTAGATCCTACTAAGTAATATTATTCATGTTTATCCTTTTATTCTAATATTTCCATAAACTATGGCCTTCTAAGGAACCCAACCCAAAAGAGTAATTCTGTCAGCTATAAATACCACAATATTTTGGAAATTCCAAAGGTCAAATTATAACCAGGTAATATAATATAAATAGAATTGTGTGCAATAATATATTATGGTCACTCCATGATTTCAGTTAATGCTCCAGAATAATTTTTCATAAGGCATGAGAAAGAGAGACTGAGGCAGAGATTGAAAACTTTAAATATGCCAAGCATGTCAACCTTCATCCTCCATGTCAGAGGAATGCTTTTATGAAGCATGTTTACCTAAGTGGAAAATACTGGCCTTTTAATGTTTATGTTTCCTAAGACCAAAGCAGGTTTTAGCCATTGCAGTTTTCCTTTGGTATTTGATTTTGCTCCTTTCCCCACCTCTCTGACAGTAATATATTATGAATTCAAGTCACATCGGCAGCATCTGTGAAACAATTACTGCATCTAGGACTGACTCTGCAGTCTAATCCATCATAATTATGACAGGCCTCTTTGAAGATGCTATGATGCATGACTTAAAAATAGCACATTAGTGTGCAAATGGATCAGCATCTCATTTCACCAATATGCATTTAGGGCTGTAATTTAGCTTAGAACCATTTGAATCTTTGAATCGCTCAAGAATAGAGATTGTATCTTTCTCCACATAAAGCTGTAGATGATGCTCAAAATTTGTGAAGAGGGCTTTTGTTTGGGGTTTTTTTTGATTTTGTTGGTGGTGTGTCTTTCACTGCTATAAGCGAAAAAAATACACATCATTTAAATCTCATGTCAGCTTTTTTTCAAGGAGACAAAAGTCAATTTACAGATCTGTATAGTTGACATACCATAAAGCAGTACATTTTTTCCTGTAAAACCCTTTGACTTCATGTTCTAATATTAGAAGCACATAAAATAGTCTGCCATCATCAATTGAACTCTGTTTATTGATACATGCAAATTATCGAGGGGATTCTTAAGACTAATGATTTGTAGGGAATGTATCTCCTAAAACCACGTGTTCCAGCATCAACCTTAGGAAATTACTGTGTAAGTCTCTCATCCCCACTGACAGGTATTGCCCCATCAGTAATTTGGGCATTAGGAATTAACTTGTTTTTGGCATGGAAAATGTTAAATAAAGATGATATTTGACAACACGTCCTACAAAGATGGCACTATTCTCTAAAACTATTTTAGATTCTTCCTGCCAAAATGCAGCACAATTTGTCAATTATACATTTATTTCAAAATATGTACAGCACAGTGGGCTTGAGCATGGTCATCTAAATGTCTCTAAGAGAGTGCTGTTCTGAAATGTTGGTTTCCATTTCTATCTTCTGCAGCTGTCAAATTCCCTGTACTTAGTTTGACTTTCTTTCTTAATTAATATATAATATTACTATGGTTGTTAAGTCCCACTCTGGTGGCAAGCAAACTTTTTTATAGGATATTATATATAAAAATTAAAAACATCTTTATTAACAAAGCTAAATTTTTAGAGGAAAAAATAATCAACCCAAAACACATATTTTCAACCGCAAAATTAATGTATCTGAGCTACATGGTAAATATGAAATATAATGCTTCATATATGTATTAAGTATGCAAAATATGAGGTGAATAAATTTTTTTGTGTCAAAACTGACTTTTATGTTTCTCATCTGATAAGAAATTTCAATCTCAACATTAAAAATTCTGTGAAGATGGATTTTACATCTCTGGAAAAAAGAGCCAGTGAACACACAACCACATCAGAGTCTCAGAGGAAGTTCTTGCACTTCCAGAAACGTGTTGGCAGAACAGGCATCTGCACACACACCCCACGCACGTGCACTGTGAGTGCCGTGGTGTCGCTGAAGGTGCCTGGGGTGCCTGGTCAGGGTTTTCATCATCCTCACTGTTTAATTCCAACATGTGATGTTTTGAAATTTGTTCTTATCTTAAAACAACAGTGTAGACAAGATTTAATAATGTATAGATTATTTGAGGGAGGAGAGTCAGGAGGAATGTCACTGGAGTTTAGAGATGATGCTACCACAGAATCTGAGTTTAAGATGTGCAGACGACTGACCATTTAGAAGTAAATCTGCTTTCAGTTTACAGCTCTGGTCAACCAGTTTCCCAGCAGATAAGATGGGCAAGATTTTTTTTTATCAGTTCTCAATTATCCATGTATCTGTTAAGCCTGGGATTGTTTTTCAAATTTGGGCTTGTTCCTGGTCTCTCTAATTTCATTGAACTAATATGTGTCAAGGGAAAAGATCATCAAACATAATTAGAGATGTGATTTCACACAAACAGTATTTGTTTATCATGAATTGTAAAAATTATCTGAATATTTTTTCAGTTTCAGTCTACTCCATCATTACAATGGCTAAGTGTGAGCTGGTTGGTCTTACTAGATATCCTCTGAGTCTAGGACATAGGGGACACTATCAAAAGTCTGACATTATCAATTTTCTTAAATGTACTGCAGCAACTATAGTTATTCAGTCTTGATCTCACTGATACCCTACCCAGAATCTGTCCAGTGGGCAAGCAGATGGCAGCAGAAAGGTGGACTCTTTGCAGGCAACAGGAAACAACTCCCCATGGCAGGGAGCTATGCAGTAAGAGCCCCCACAGGCCCCTCTGCATAGTCCACATGTGCCAAGGGAGAGCTAGTGTTTGGTTGCCTGCCCCACAAAGGGCACTGGACGGCTAGCAATGTCAGCTATGGAAACAGAAACACCCAAAATCCTATAGCCTCGCTTAGGAGAATATGGGGCCTTAATAAGCTTTGTCAGTCTTCCTCAGACCTGCCCAATCTCCTAGTGTCTGTTGTTTAAAAGAAAGGGGTAAGGTGAGGGGAGATATTCAGAGTGAAACTCTCCTGCTCTCAAAGCCAAGTGTTGCAGCCAGAGTTAAGCCTGTGCTGGGGGAAGGAGAAGAGTATTGAATCAGGCTTGACTTGGAAGTTTTAAGATAAATAGAACTGAGTTTCAAAAACTGGAATTAAATAATTCTAATAACCAGATGATGCTGTAAAAATTATGAAATCTAGTCAAGAAGACATCATAGGGACAGTGGCTGGAGAAAGATACCACAGTATATTCAAGGGGCAATTATAGGAAAAGATGTTTTTATTTTTATATTTTGAGGTATAATTTTTCCAACAAATTCAATACAATGGTTTCTTGTAATATAGAAGAACTTCACGGAATTTATGATGGGGTTTATAATCATTCAATGTTTTTATATAATGACAGTGGTAGTCATAAAAATAATCTGTCAATGTATTTATTCTTTTATTCAACAAATAGCATTGAATATAGCCCATGTGCTAGGCACTGTTATAGCAACAGCGTTATACCACTGGACAAAAGACACAAACACCCCTGCCCTCTTGGACTGACATGTTAGTTGGGAGAAAAACAATAAGCATCACAAGGAGTAAATTGTATGGTATAGTAAGAAGATGTTGAGTGCTAAGGGAAATATGAAAAAATAACAGGACAGATAATCGGGGATCACAAGCACCAGGAAGAAGCTGCAGGCTGCAGTGTTAAGTACTGTAATCAGAGGAAGTCTCACTGAGATAGTGGGATCTGAACAAAGTCTTAGAGCCAAATTATATGATAAATATCTAGTTCACCAAGATGATCTTAATTGATCAACATGTTACTTTTATTTTATTGGATACATTGTTCCATATCTTCAGCCCTAAAATCAAGAATGGAAAAAGAAATAAAACTATCAAGATGTAGAAACTATACTAGTGTCAACTAAATTGTTACAGCTCCAAGAGCCCCTAAAGTATTAATGTGAAAAAAACTAATAAAATACCTACCATTTTACCTAAAAAATCTGTACCAGAGATCTTTGCAAAACAGGCATTTTGGCAGGTACGCACTGTACTGTATTCACGAAATCTGTTCCTTATCAAAGTATTCTGTTCTTTACCACTGTCTCAAAAATACCATCTGTGTTTCTTCCGTACAACCTTGAATAGCTCTGCCTTCATTCCGATCACATTCTAATATACTACAGTTACTATGATAACCTAGTCACTTTCTTCTTCCTATTTTGGAACAATTAGTGATTACTGTGTTTCAGTTCATTGTATGGTGCTACAAAGTTATTCTTGAGGGTAAAAGAAATATTTCACTTAGAGATGGAGATGTCATTAAACTAGTCACCCACCAAAGGGCTAACAACAGTTAAAGGTACTTTAATATGTATCAGTCCTAAGGAAAACTGCCAACATTATTTCATAATAGAAAGTAAATAATTTTAGTCCATCCAGAAGAAAAAAATAAAAGCATTTCTCTAGTGGGTAAAACATTAGGAAAATAAGAAACATCGATTACAGAGATGTTTTAAAGGCACTTCACATAACCACAAATTCATCAGAAACATGTTCTCCCATACATTATGAAGATTACTGTCATCTTTATGATCTGTGTTCTGTTAAAACAACTGATAAACACTTCAGATCATCCAAAATTATACAGCATATTTTAAACAGCATCAAAAGGAAAATAGAAAAACTATATATTTTTTTTGCACAGAAAACATTCTTTTTCTGGGAATACAATTTATGGGATCCAGAAGTAATTTCAAATATAGTCTTTATCTTTACAGACTTTTAAGTATTTAATTGGTAGGATAAGACATATACGTATGAGAACAGTTATTCAGAACAAGAAACTTAGTTTCTAGTTCTCAACAGAATAATATCTGAGCAAGTCACAACCTCCACAAGTCACAATTTAAAAAAATAAAAGGTTGTTTAATTCACATGAGGGAGATGAAAAATAATACATCTAAGGTCTTTATGAGTTCTAAAATGCTACAACTCTCTAAATTGGCAATGAAAAATATCTACTGGGATGTCACTGAAATGTCATCAGAGACTACTTTTGGTCTGGGGGGGTGTAATTTTCACCTCATTTACATATAAGTAATCAGAAGCTAAAAGAGTAAAGTAGCTTGGCATAGCTGACCCGAGGCAGAGGTAGATGTGAAGTGCGGGCCTGTGCAGTCTCTGAGTCAGAGTGTGAATAGACTGGGGCTGCTGCGCCCAAAGCGGAGAAGTAGATCCTCATCAACACTGTCCTGGGAAGGGAAACACTGGACTGGCCAATGTGGATACATTTATTAGGCAAGCAAATTCTTCCATGTGAAATGGATGACAGAGAAGCTTCCTTCACTGAGGTCTAGATAACAAAATGTTACTTAAGACTCTCTGCCTCCAAGAAACATGGTGTATGTACCCTTAATGCAAGTTCTTTGGACAATGGACATACGTTACATTTTGATCACTGGATCTGTGAGTTTCTGATTATGACTTTGTAAATTATATATCTGTTTCAACAGTAACCTCTTAAAAATTTTAATTAAAACATCGGTTTTTGAGGGAAAGATAAAGTTGGGTTTCTGGTTTTTTAAGTTAAGGAGCAGATCCTGGGCAGTGGTGTCTACCCAAAGTGATATCTTTTTTATATCTCTAGCAAGTTTCTTTCTAAGTGCATTGCTAATCATCTCAAGATGAATATGCATGCACAGCTGTGTGCATGCAAACACACATCCGCACTATTGGACTGGTTACATCATATGGGATCTTTGAAACACTGGTTCTATGAGATATTAACACATTTCTTTAAAAGGGGTCAGGCTGAGGGAGAATAAGTAATGAAAACTGGGTTAAAAACCAACTTAAAACTTTTTTCAGTGAAAGGCCTCAAAGCAAATAAGATGATGAAGGGATCTCTAAAAAGTCGCTGCGATATGTGGTGTTTCACACGTGTAGCCTGGGTACAGACACGTTGTTTACAGAGTATCCTGCACAACCAAACATCCCATGGAATAGCACACACAGGAAAACCCCAAGTCAGATGTGCCCCATATGATAATTTTATGAAGTTTTAATACATATATGGATCTTGATGCATTAATGAGAACTTGTGGACTAGGAGAATATAAATTCATTTCACAACCAATAAATTAGGTATAAAGAGCTCTGTGTTCATCTTCAAGAGCCAAGGACATGTATATATGCAAGTCTTGCTTTACCTTCAAATTAAACATGTAAACACTGAAATGTTTTCTTTGTCTTATTTCTTCCAGTTATGTAACTGTTCTGATTATTCAAACTCTACCTTAGAAAATGCTCTTGCCTTTAGCTCAAAATCTCCTCTGTTCTGGTGAAAATATTCAGAAACAGGGAATAAATTTCAAACTGAAATAAAAGTTTTGAGACAGTAACTCATAACTCTGTAAATAATAGTAATGTTTTTCTCAATAACTTTAAAAGTCACAGTCATTTAATTAATGCTCAAAGTGATTTTCATCATACATACATCCAATAAGACCACAAATAATATAATTTTGCTCAATGTCTTTCATTATAACCTAGATGAGATGCTATAGGAACTTAATTTTTGTTTACACTAACTGGCCTATGGTAAAATTAGTTTCTTTATATGTCTTTTCATTTAAAGTTGCAGAACCTAGCCCTGGCTGGTGTAGCTCAATGGACTGAGTGCGGGCCTCTGAATCAAATGGTCACTGGTTCAATTCCCAGTCAGGGCACATGCCTGGGTTGCAGGCCAGATCCCCAGGGGGGGTACATGAGAGGCAACCACACATTGATGTTTCTCTCTTCTTTCCTTCCCCTCTCTGTAAAAATAAATAAAATATTTAAATAAAAAAAACTGTTTAAAAGTTGCAGAATCTATTTTCAACATTAAGTAAGAGCTTACTGTATTTTGAGAGACAAATACTGAGTTTTATTTATTTTTAATATATTTTTATTGAATTTATTTGGGTTCCATTGGTTAATAAAAGTATATAAGTATCAAGTAGACAGTTCTACAATATATCACCTATGTATTGTTTTGAGTGTTCACTGCCCAAAGTCTAGTCTCCTTCTATCACCATTTATCCCCCTTTATGCTCTGCTACCTTCTCCCACCCCCTTCCCTCTGATAATCACCATCCTATGATTTTTTTTTGCTTAATTCCTTCACCTATTCACCCAACCCCCAACAGCCTTCCCTATGCATATTTAGTTTTAAAATTAAATCTTATAAACTATCCTTTGAGATCTCTGCATTTCTACTTGCCACATCAACAAATCCATTCCTAATTGTCCAATACCAGATTATGTAAAAATGCTATAGAAGCAGGAGGATTGGCATAAGGTAATTTTTTATATATTAAATGATAGAAATAAAATCAGATTAGGATTGAGGAACTATAGTAATATAAGAATCCAATTAAGGATAATATTAAATAAAATAGGAATAAAAACCTTAGTTTTTTATAATTATTTTCTAAATATCAAAAATGCTATTATGTTCATATATCAAAAGTCTCATTGGCTTTGAAGTGAACAATTAAAGTTTTGATAACATGACCACCAAAATCCCTGTTCACTTCTAAATTCTTCCAAATATGCCACGTATTAGATAGAACAGAGTCTTCAGCACTAGTGCAGAATGTATTATAAAACAACCCTGAAGCATAATTCTATTTGTTAATTTTTTAAAAAAGATTTTTTATTTATTTTTAGAGAGTGGAGAAGGGAGGGAGAAAGAGAGAGAGAGAAATATCAATGTGTGGTTACCTCTCACACGCCCCCCACTGAACACCTGGCCTGCAACCCAGGCATGTGCCCTAACTGGGAATTGAACCAGTGACCCTTTGGTTCACAGCCTGTGCTCAATCCACTGAGTTATACCAGCCAGGGCCCCTGAACCATAATTTTAAAAATAAAACAAGACACATGTGAAAATTCAGATTTTCAGCAGAAATTTTATTTACATTAAATTATCCTGTGTAACTCTGTACTTTCCCCAAATTCACAGAAAATCATTAATTTTTTAATAGGCCGTTTAAGTTATATCTTTAAAGTTACGAGAAAAGTGTGCTCTCAGGGTGTAATCTGGGTGATTTTCCTTTAATGTAGCATTGTGCTAATGTATATTTTCACAAGGCATTCTGGGAAGAACAAGAAGAAGAAAAAAATTCTTTTTAAAAAAGGACTGTAACTCACTAAATCTAAACATTGAGAAAAAACTAAAAGTATACTTCCACATGTCTGCATCAAAAATATCATTTGAATTCAAAATAAGACCTAATTACCTGCAAAATAATTTGCATATAACCACTGTGTTATTTAGATATCACAAATTCACATGTCACAGCAAATGGTGCATTTAAAATTAATTTGGACACTGAAATTCCCTCCCCTCTGTCCTCTGGTCATTGTCGGCAGGAACAAGTATAAAGGATACATGGACAATAACAAGGTGGGTGGTGGAAATGGGAGAGAGGTCAGGAGGGCTGGGAGGGTTGGCTGGGATGGGGGTAAAAGGCAGAAAACTGTACTTGAACAACAATTAAAGTAAAATTAAAAAAAATTAATTTGGCCAATGGTTTGCCAACACAAATAGCTATATATCTGTTTTCATGACTTTTTATCTGTAAAAGATGAATTAGCTCTTTGAAAATAGTTTCAAAGTTATAGAACAGTGGGTGATCCAAGTTTATGGCATTTTTCATAAACAATATAATTTTCTAGATTAAAAAATCTAATAGAAAATGACACAAATTTTCTGCTTAAATTTATCACATAAATTTTCTTATGTCAAATCATTACTTTTAACTCTGGCCAGGTGGCCCAGTTGGTTGGAGCATCATCCTGTACACCAAAAGTTTGTGAGTAGGATCCCTGGTCAGGGTACATCACTAGGTTGTGGGTTCAATCCCCAGTCCGGACCCAGACAAAATGCAACCAATGAATGCATCTCTCTCACACTGATGTCTCTGTGTCTGTCTCTTTCTTTCTGTCTCTCTTCAATCAGTAACTATATTCTCAGGTGAAGATTAAAGCAAGTCATTACTTTTACAGTTCAATTGTATTTGAATATAGTATATAAAATATAAATCTGAAACAATGTACACTAAAATGTCACTAACCTCCTAAAAATAGCTTCCCCTTGTTTCCTTCTCTTTTGCATCTTGCAGTAGGTATAAGAACTCTGATTTTAATTTCCACCTTGCAAATGTGGCATCATAAGTCCACCAGTTAAAAGAGGCACTAAATTAGGATGAAGAAAAATAACCTCTCAGATGAACTCTTAAAGGTTCCTGAGCTGTAGTAACCAGAAGCACCAACATTTCCTTGAAAGGTCTTTGTTAAAACTCAGAACAGTTATTTCCTCTGAACTCCCCTCCCTCTCCCCTCTTTCAAAGAACTACAGTGAAATAAACACAACTGAACATTAACTTGTTTTAGTCTTTGGCTTTAAAAATATTAATTTTTATTCCATTTGTCATCTTCCATCTTGCCCAGAAGTTCTAAATAAATTCCAAGCCCACTAACTCCAATATTCACAGTGTAGAAGTGTTTTACACTGCCTTCCAAACCCACAGTTAGCAATAAGGGCCATAAAATACTCTAAAGCTAAATTAATTTTATTTGAGAAAAGAACAAAGGGTAGAAGAAAATGGTGGTTAGTGTCCTAATGGGAAAATTGCATTAAGCACATATGAAGAAACTGAACTCTGAATTGTCAGATATTTTGATTGGAAGGTATTGACTTGCAGTTGCAATATTCCTCAGGCCACCCATTTAGGATAGTTCATAAAAATTCAACACTGCTCTGCTGAAAGAGGTTATGGGTTAGAATCCCAGAACGGAGTTGGCATTCTGCCCCCCTGTCAGTTTCCTACAATTCAAGGTGAACTCTTTCCCACATTTAAATATTCTCTTAATGGCAACGTGCAGCATAAAGAGATGGTGAAATCCCTGGAGGCACACATGCACACACACACACATGCACATGGATACAACTGGCTGATCTCACCTTAACTGCAGTTAATGCGTGGAGGTGATGTTTAAAATGGCATTATTGAAGCAATGCTGGGAAATGTATTTCTTTCTGTTTCTCTATCTGAATTACTTTAGAAACTCTCAATCTTTCCTCAGAACCCACTTTGGCACTTCTAACTTTGGAAGACAGCCACAGACCCACAATTCCTATAAAGATTTACAGTACTCCGTAACTAGTTTAAGTTTTACATAGTTGAAATTATAATGTGCTGAGTAAGAATTCAGGCTTTTTGGTAATAAATATAACTCAAATGTCACAAAGTTTTAAAGGCCCTTTCATTGATTTTTTGAACATATATGTCATGCTCTGGCAATTGATCATATTACTATAAACACTGAAATACCCATTCCTTTCTATTTATTTTTTTAAATTTTATTTATTTTATTTTTAGAGAGGAAAGGGAGGGAGAAAGGGAGAGAGAGAGAAACATCAATGTGTGGTTGCTGGGGGTCATGGCCTGCAACCCAGGCATGTACCCTGACTGGGAATCGAACCTGCGACACTTTGGTTTGCAGCCTGAGCTCAATCCACTGAGCTACGCCAGCCAGGGCTCTATTTAATTTTTATTATTTATTTATTTATTTATTTAGTTTTAGACAGAGGGGAAAGGAGAGAGGAAGAGGAGAGAAACACCAATGTCTGGTTGCCTCCTGCACGGGGGCCCAACCTGGTCCACAACTCAGGCATGTGCCCTGACTGGGAATCGAACTGGTGACTCTTTGTTCTCAGGCTGGTGCTCAATCCACTGAGCCACACGAGCCAGGGCTAATAACACTAATTCTATTTCTAATGTATTTAGGCTGAAAAAAATGCACTAAAAATATAGAGAGCCTTCACAATTCTGACTTCTAAACTTATGACTATCCTGACTTTGATTTAGTGTGCACAAATGAGTAATTTTACTCTAGTTTAAAATATAAATGTGCAAACTAAACTCAAAGCAGAAGGAAGGAAATAATAAACATTAGAGCAGAAATAAATGAAACAGAGAACCAGAAAATAATAGAAAAGATGAACAGAACTAAGAGTTGGTTTGTTGAAAAGATAAACAAAATTGACAAACTTTTAGTTAGACTGACAGAAAAGAAGAGAAAGGACTCAAATCAATAAAAATATAAATGAAAGAGGAGATATTACAACTGATACCACAGAAATATAAAGGATCATCAGAGACTACTATGACCAACTATACACAAACAGACTGAACACCATAGACGAAATGGATAATTCTTAGAAACATAAAGGCTACCAGACTAAATCATGAAGAAATAGAAAATCTGAATAGAGCCATAACGAGTAAAGAGATTGAATTAGTAATCAAAAACTTTCCAACAAAGAAAGGCCCAAATGGCTTCACTGGTGTATTTTACTAAGTATGTAAAGAATTAACACCAGTCCTCAAACTCTTCCAAAAATTCAAGAGGAGGAAATACTCCCAAACTCATTTTATGAGGCCAGCATTACCATTATACCAAAGTCAGATAAGGACACCACAAGAAAAAAACAACAACTATAGGTCAATATCCTTAACAAATATAGATGCCAACTGTCACAACAAAATACTGACAAACTGAATCCAGCAGCACATTGAAAGGATCATACTGCATAATCAAGTGAGATTCATCTCTGGGATGCTGGACTGGTTCAACATATATAAGTCAATAAATGAGATGTGTCACATTAATAGAAGACACATAAAAATCCTATGATCATCTCAATAGATGCAGAAAAAGCATTTGACAAAATTCAATATCCACTCATGATTAAAAAAATAACTCTCAACAAAGCAGGTAAATATGGAATGTACTTCAACATAATAAAGATCATATATAGCAAGTTCACAGCTGATATCATATAATCAGGGATGTCAAATTCATTTTCATCAGGGGCCACATCAGCCTCGAGGTTGCCTTCAAAGGGCTGAATGTAATTTTAGGACTGTGTAAATGTAACTACTCCTTGCCCCCGCAAGGAGCTCAGCACAGCCACCAGGTAGAAACAAGGTGCTGGGCCAGATAAAACAAGGTGGAGGGCTGAATTTGGTCCACAGAACTTGGTTTGCCACCTTTGATATAAGTGGTGAAAGGTTGAAACTTTCCCTTTAACATAAGAATAAGATGAGGGTACACACGCTCACCACTCCTATGCAACATAGTACTGGAAGTCCTAGCCAAAGCAATCAGTCAAGAAAAAAGAAATAAAAGGAATCAAAATCAAAAAGGAATAAATAAAGTTATCTTTATTTGCAATGATATAGTTTATGTATACAAAATCCTAAAGACTCCATCATGAAAATGTTAGATCCAATCAACACATACAGTCGTTTCAGGATGAAAAGTTAACAAATAAATATCAGTAGTGTTTCATAAATTAGCTAAGAAAATAATTAAAGAAAATTATTCCATTTACAAGAGCATGAAGAAAAATAAAATACTTAGGAATAAATTTAACCAAGAAGGTGAAAGATCTCTACATTGAAAACTATAAACCATTGATGAAAGAAATCAAAGAAGGAAAAAATAAGTGGAAAGCTATCCTATGTTCATGGACTAGAAGAATTAATATTGTGAAAATACCCACACAACCCAAAGCCATCTGCAAATTCAATGCAATTACTATCAAGCTTCCAATGAAATTTTTTACAAAAGAAAAAATACTAAAATTTATATGGAACCACAAAAGACCCTGAATAGCAAAAGAAATCCTGAGACAAAAGAACAAAGCAGGAGGCATTACACTTCCTGATTTCAAGCAATATTATAAAGCAACAGTAATCAAAACTATGGTGCTGGCACAGAAGTAGACACATAAACCAATGAAACAGAATCAAGAGCCCAGAAATAAAGTGATGAATATACAGCCAACTAATATTTGACAAGGGAGCCAAGAATACTCAATGGAGAAAATATATTTTCTTCAATAAACAGTACTGGGAAAATTGGATAGTCATACGCAAAAAATGAGAGGAGATGCCTTACCTTACACCATTCAAAAAATTAACTCAAAATAGATTTCTACTTCCAGTCCCCAGCAGAGTTCCCAATTTAAATTTGCAACTGTCCCCCAGTCATCTGTTTATCTAAAACTGAATTCTTTATCTTTGATTTCAAACTTGTCCTCCCTTGCCTATTCTCTATTGGAGTGAGGAGTAATATAATCTATCCAGTTACTTAAGAAGAAATCTTGGATGTTTTATTCCTTCTTCCCTCTTATAAACATCCCATCAAATATCAGGTATTTTTAGTTCTACCTTCTATTGTCTCTGGAATCCATAAGTTGTCTACATCCTTGCTTTTAGTACCATAGTTCTTGCTGCCACTATCTAGGTCCAGGATTACTACAACAATCCATTAAATGGACCTCTTGCCCCTAGTCTTGTTCATCTTTTAACTCCTCTCTATACTCAAGTCCACTGGTGAACACCATTACTTCCCTACTTACTTTCCACCCTTCAGTAGATCCTCTTAGCCTCCCATACCCCTTAATATGACCCTAAGACCTTCTCTCTAACCTTTTATCTCATGTCTATTTGCCCCGACCACTTACTGATACATTTATAATTTATAGTTTCTTTAACACACCACATTCTCTCTTACTTCTGTGCCTTTGCAATGTGGTTTCTCTCATTGTGATAAATCTTAACTATCTCTTTCTTCTTCACTATTCCCATTCTGGAAAAAATTAACTTACTTATTCCACTCAGGTTTTAGTACACATAATACTTCCTCTAGAAAACCTTGAATGAAGTCATTAAAGAGGGTGTTACGTGCTCTCTAAGATGTTCCAAGAACACCTTCTGGACTTCCTCACCTTATAGCATTTACACTATGAGCTATCTGCCTATACCCTAATCTGCACCCTCCACCAGGCTTAAAGTTCTTGCCCAGTCAGAGGTGTGCCTATTGGTTTCATAGTTATAAACATAATATCAAACTCAATACCTGGCAGAAAGTATTTGGTGAATAAATGATTATGTGTATACATATATTCTCTCTTCTATTGGTTTACAGAAATCTTAAGATCCATATTTGGCCCTGGCTGGCATAGCTCAGTGGATTGAGCGCGGGCTGTGAACCAAAGTGTCGCAGGTTTGATTCTCAGTCAGGGTACATGCCTGGATTGCAGGCCATGACCCCCAGCAACCGCACATTGATGTTTCTCTCTCTCTTTCTCCCTCCCTCCCTTCCCTCTCTATAAATAAATAAAAATCTTAAATAAATAAATAAATAAAATGGGAAATTAAAAAAGATCCACATTTGGCAATTCTGCCTTTTAACACAGATCTTTATTTTAGTGATTAAGTGCATTAAAAATTGAAACAAAAATTCTATGAGGAGTAAAGGTACATACTATCAGGTATAGCTAATACATAGGAAAAAATAACTATTTAAAACAAATAACACCTAGTCATTGAATTAGCAATTAAGAAAAATAAAATTTAAAGTCTCCTCCCATACAAGTTTATTTTCAACCCACGTCCCAATACACAAAAAAATAAATCCACAAAAAACTACTTTGACTACAATATAAATGACTCAGTTCTTTTTAAAGCACATTGTCTAAATGTACAAAGACTTTACAAAGGAATTTGGAGCCCTAAATTCTGCTAGTGATTTCCTTTGTTATCATTAACAAGGTCTGTCCTTTGACTCAGTTACTTCTGAACTACGTACAGGCAAATCCACATCTTACCTACCTCCCCTCTTCAACTTAATGGCTAGCATGGGTATGTAGCAAGTCCTCAAAAATTTTCTGTCGACTGAATACAAATAGGATAGGTGTGATTATTCTTGATAGGCTTCACTGTAAACAAACAAACCTAAAATGTCAGCAAAACACCTAAACTAAGTATTTTATGTCAACCATAGGGGGATATTTTTAGCATTGGCGTTCCCAGATAAACAGAAATAAATTCTGAGTTTTCCGTTTTTGTTTAAAATTGTTATTTCAGTGTTGGCTACAAGATTCAGATTTCTGAATTTTCTTAAAGACATCTACTAAAAATAAAATATCTTCATGGTGAGAGGATAAAATCACATACTTAATTGTATGAAGAAGCATACACAAAAAAAGAAAGAAACCTGCTGTCAGATATCTGTTCTATTCCCCTCGTGACAAACCAACCTGACACATGTACTATCTGAAGTAAAAGAAAGTTGTTGGAGGCACATCATGTTAGCCAGGGACCTCAATCAATGGGCACTGAGTATTTAGACCTCTAACTCTGGAAGTCAGTGCAGCTGACTATTTGATGTAAAGATGCAAAGTCAGTGGGTCCTGACTTTGCATCTCAATCAGAGTAACAGAAATTTCAAATTTCCTACAAGATAAGGTTGAAGAGTTATTTTGGCCCAGAAATCTGTTATTGCACTTTACTCATCCTAGAACAAATTCAACCTTCAAATACTGTTAATCAAATGTAAACCTCAAATTATATTGTCATAAATTCAATCACCCCGGTTGAGTAACTCACAACTGGAATGAACACCAAAGGTGAATGTATAAATGATATTCACGTAGACATTCATTCCAGTGTATTCAGTTTGGCTGGATGCAGTCTTCACTCATACATATACACCATGCATGAGGCATCTATTTGTGTTTCTGCTATGCTCACTGTATTTATTAAATTCCAAACTTAATTAAACTGGCATGCGTTTTAATCATTTTCCAGCAGATGTTGAAATTTAATAGCTCTGTCCCTTTATTCCTGTTTATTTCTAAAACACTTATCACTATTTGAATTTGAGATTACATTTGCTGACAGTTTAATTCTTTGGTGGAAGGAGACTGGTTTTAATTGGTACCAAGTTTCCTGCTGTTTCCTCTTTGTTATGGCAGGTCACCATGTCAAAAAAACAGGAAGACATCAAAGAATAGAATTAATACTAAATTAATCCCAAACTCTGAGATTAATTGGAAACACTATCTTCTCACCACTGTGCCTTTATGCACTCCTATTTTACTCTTCTTTATCCTATAAGCTAGTAAACAAAATTGGACACCCTCAGCAACTTTTCTATGATTAGAAAAGATTTAAGAAATGTAAAAGGGTTAAGTGGTAAAATAAAGATGCCCTAATTAGGTTTTTAAACTTGTTGCACACAAAAATAAATTATCTCTCTATGTCACTTACACTTCAGTTAATGGCAAGAAACATAATTAGATGATAAAAGTAAATGAGAAAACTAGAGTTTACCAGTTGGAAAGCTGCTTCTACTGCAAACTACAAATGTAATGAGGAGGAATATGTTGGAAAATCCTGCTTGGTGCTGGGCAGTTGGATTGTTTACAAATCAAAAAATTGATGTTTTCAGTTTTTGTAGAAATTTGTTCTATCTGTTTCCTCCAAAATAAAAGAATGTTTGAAACTCTTCTGATACATCCAAAGAGTGAGTTTTATTTATTCTGCTAATACCTATCTGTAGAACAAAGGTATTTATCATGATTTCTACAACTGAAAAGGTTGTGTTAAGAGCCCAGCTCTTTCCTTCCTCTGAAAACACAGAAGTTGCCAGAGTTGCCATCATGCCCAATCATTTAAATTCCTTCTCATGTTCCCTGAATACAGACACTAAAACTGAAGTCATGGTCAAAGCCAAGTGAACATGCTTACCACTTGTCTCTTCAAACTTCCTCCTCCTTCCTCCCGCAGCATACCAGAGGAGCTATGCAATGCAAGATCTTGCTTAAAATCTGTTGGTTATTCTGGATAAACTTCAAATCACAAATCCAGTTTTCTGCACTACAGCTTCAGTCTTTACTCTCCTTTTAAGGAGAATTTCCATGCTTAATGTTTCTGTGCTTGTGTTAAAGCAATCTCTTGTGCAATTAAGTTTATCATCCTCACTGGACACTCATAATATAGTAGTTTTTGCTTTATCTTATACATTTACAGCATTAGTTCCTTAACTTTGAGATCCTGCTGAGAATTTTATGAAGTCACCTGGTCCCCTCTTCCTCATGAAATTTGTGTAAAATTTCCAGTGGGCTTACGGAGCCCCCCAAAATTAATGCTTAGAATCTTTTTTAAAAGATTTTATTTATTTATTTTTAGAGAGGGAAGGGAGGGAAATAGAGAGAAAGAGAGAAACATCAATGTGCGGTTGCTGGGGGTCATGACCTGCAACCCAGGCATGTGCCCTGACTGGGAATCGAACCTGTGACACTTTGGTTGGCATCCCGAGCTCAATCCACTGAACTACGCCAGCCAGGAATGCTTAGAATCTTTATCAGCTAAAGACTTTGGCTCTTCAATTTCATTTGAAAATTTCACCTTGATTTGCAAATGTAAAAAAAAATTACTCCAAAACCTTTCATAAGATTTGGCTTATTTCTGTCTTTGTGAGACTGCTTGACAATTTATTCTCTCTTCTTAAAAGTTCTCTATTTTGAATTTCTTTGAATGTAGCATCCAATATTAAATCCATTCAAGGAGCTAATTTTTATCATGTTCATGAACAAAATTAGCCTGGAGGACTTATAGAAAAGTGGTAACGTAAGAGCAGACATCCAAGCCCTCTTTCCAGTAAATAATTGGAATAATTTTTTAAAATTAGAAAATATCTTGTATCAGTACCAAAATGCCAGGGAACAGTGCCACCCAAGAGGCAGAAAGCTTGAGGAATTTCTGGATAACATGTAGATGAATCCAAGTTAAGGGACATCACTACAAGTCTAGCCACAACCCCTATTCCTAAGTCAGTTGTGGAAAGCTGCAGAAAATTTAAAAAAAACAATGTGACTGCCTAGTGCTCCTTATTTCAGGCATGGGCTGGGGTAGACATGGCTAACAGAATAGGGAGGGACTTTACAATAGAAGCTCTTCACCCCTGTCCCATAGCTGAGAGGAAGCCAGAAACCCAACAGTGCTGTGGGTTCTCTCTGAGCTACGTACTCTTTTGCCCAGTTTACCCTGACAAAGGAAAACTGTCTTCCCAAACCAAAAGATGCCCACCTAATACAGAATAGCTAAAGCTAAATGGGACCTGGCTGGCGTAGCTCAGTGGATTGAGCTCAGGCTGCGAACCAAAGTGTCGCAGGTTCGATTCCCAGTCAGGGTACCTGCCTGGGTTGCAGGCCATGACCCCCAGCAACCGCACATTGATGTTTCTCTCTATCTCCCGCTCTTCCCTCTCTAAAAAATAAATAAATAAAATCTTAAAAAAAAAAAAGAAGCTAAATGGGAGGGAGCCTTTAGAGAAAAGGGCATTTTTTTTTCTGCTTAACCATGAGGTAGCCAAGGGAAGCAGTGTTGGGAAAATAAAATATGCATGAACTCTCTTAAATGAACACCCAGAGGTGGCAGGACACTTTGTTAACCGGGCTTCCCATTTATAGTGGGCTCACCTCGACAAGAATGCTCGATTTCCTCACCTGGTTGGGCTCACTGTGGGAGGGGGCCCCAAGGGGACTGAGGTCTTCCCCGCTAAGGGGGCAAAAGCACCAAAACAAAAAATCAGACAAAATCAAATTATAGACCTAGACTAAAGGCTTCAATATGTGAAAGAGATGGTGGTAGATGGGGGGAATGCCATTGCAGGGATCTGAGCTCTGAAGCAATATTTTCAATAAACAGGAAAAAACTTATAGTGGTAATGTTCCAAAAGTACCATGAAAGGAATGTTTTGAACAATCTAAGACGATTCTATCACACTCTTATGGTAGCAGGTAAGTCAGCCCTCCTTAAAGGATGTGTGAGTAGGGGACAAAAACAGAATGACACCGATGGGTGGGGACAGCACAACTCCAACTCAAAGAGAGAAGTAAACAGTCAACTGTAGAAGAGAAGCGTGCCTTCAGAAATGATTTACTAATTTACTGACTGTTCTGGAAATAAATCTTAGGCCTCTTGTGCTTTGTCCTGCCAAAGAAAGTTTTCACAGGTACTCTTGGAAACAATGGATGAATGATTAAATTAGAAAACAGACTGCAATTAAGAAGGAAGTTAAGAACAGAGGTAACAATTTCATAGGGAAATATAAAACAGAGTTAAAAGAAGCAACCCTGCCCCTGCCACACAGAGAATTAACACTAAAATAATAAAATTACAAGCAAAGAATAAGCTGAGGAAAGATTTCTTTCTTTATTTTTCTAAATAACTTTTTGCTCAAAGAGGAAATAAAAACTTTAAAAGAAAGAATTTCTGACAAATGATAATGATAATGATAACAGCACATCTCAAAATGCATGGGCTGTAGCCAAATTATAATCAGAGGCTTCAAATCCTTTTAATGACAACATAAAACAGAATAAAAATAAATGACATAAGCATTCTAACCCAATAATTTAGGAAAACAAAACAAAATAAACTTAAAGGGAAAAGTAATAAATAATATAATAATTAACAATAAAAATGTGTAGTAGGCTTAGTAAATGAATCTAGGAATAGATATTTGAAAAGGAATAATACAAGGCCAAAAAAAATCAGTAAGTCAATTTTAAAAAACAAACAAAAAAACCCCCCACATAAATTAGTGTAGACAGAGGTGCTACATCTATAGAGACTATTAAAAGAATGATGAAATGTTATATACTTAATAAATTAGAAAACAAAGATAAACTGAATAGGGTTACAGAGAAATACTGCTAAAATTTGCTCAAAAGTATAAAAGGCCTAAATAAATTTATACTTCTGGAATACAATCTTTAAACTTTTCAAATTATTATACTGCAATTAGACCAGAGTTCAATGTTCCCACAGACATATTCTTACAATTTTCCAATAAGCATGTCACTCATGTTATTTAAACTTTACAAAGTACAGGAATGACTAAAGTTCCTCCATTAGGAAATTATTCTGCGTAACTGAGAGCATGCTTTTCCCTATTGACAGCACACCTGGTATTATGTGCTACCTACATCTGTAGCCCTGTATTCATTTGAATAATGAATGCTTAGTAGGTACTAAAGATTCAAGATGTTTGTTCAGGAGGAAGAGAGATACTTAAAATATCATAAGGAAACAATGTAATTAGCTTTCTAATAATTATTATAATATGTTTTAGAAACAGAAAAGAAGCTAAATTTTCCTCAAGGAATTGGGCATGACTTTACAAAGGTTGTGTATTTCTTATTAAATGAAAACTTCAATTTTGCCATCATAGTAATTTAAATTGATAAAATTTCTAAGAATTGACTCACTTTGAGAATGTAGAACATAAAAGAAGGAACTTAAACACAAATTATGCAAAGAAAACTATATCTTACCTTTAAAAAGTATGAAACTGAATGGAAAGATCTTTTTATTGTATTCTTTTCTATTACTGTTTATCCCCCTTATACTCCACTCCCCTCTGCAATCACCACACTGTTGTCCATGCCCATGAGTCCTTCCTTTTTGCTCACTACCTCCACCTCCATAGCTGTCAACCTGCTGAACTATCTGGTTATATATTTACATACTTTCAATAAATGTATAACAAAAGACTATATATTTTTGTCCTAAGTGCAATACATTATAAAATGCCCAAGTATTCAACTCATTCAACTCTATTCTGCATTTTATGTGGGGAGTTTATTTACCTTCCTCTAAAACTATGTTTTTCCCCTTTTTTAAGTACTTTTATTGATTATGCTACTATAGTTTTCCCAATTCCCCCCCCCGCCCCCGCCCCGCCCTGCCCCCATCAACCCTCCAGCATCCCCACCCTTAGTTCCCTGTCCATGGGCTGGACATATAAATTCTTTGATACTCTGCTTCCTATACCATTTTTTATCTCTCCCCATCTATTTTATGCCTACTAATTATGCTTCTTCTTCCTTGTACCTTCCTCCCTCATTCCTCCCTTCCCCCTCCCCACTAAAATCCCTCTGTGTGATGTCCATTTCTCTGATTCTGTTCCTGTTCTAGCTGTTTGCTTAGTTTTTGTTTTCATTGTCTGTCTTTTCTTTTAGGCTCATTGGTTGATAGTTATGAGTTTGTTGTCATTTTACTGTTCATATTTTTTATCTTCTTTTTCTTAGATAACTTCCTTTAACATTTTATAAAATAAGGGTTTGGTGATGATTAACCCCTTTAACTTGACCTTATCTGGGAAGCACTTTATCTGCCCTTCCATTCTAAATGAAAGCTTTGCTAGATAGAGTAATCTGGGATATAGGTCCTTGTCTTTCATGACTTGGAATACTTCTTTCCAACCCCTTCCTGACTGCTAGGTTTGTTTTGAGAAATCAGGTGACAGTCTTATGGGAACTCCTTTGTAGGTAACTGTCTCCTTACCCCTTGCTTCTTTTAGGATTTTCTCTTTATCTTTAATCTTGGGTAACTTAAAGATGATGTGGACCTCTTTGGGTCCAACTTCTTTGGGACTCTCTGGGATCCCTGGACTTCCTAGAAGTCTATTTCCTTTGCCAGATTGGGGAAGTTTTCCTTCATTATTTGTTCAAATAAGTTTTTAATTTCTTGCTGTTGTTCTTCTCCTTCTGGCACCCCTATGATTTGGATATTGGAATGTTTCAGGTTGTCCCAGAGGTAAGACTCTCTTCACTGTTTTGAATTTTTGTTTCTTCATTCTGCTCCAATTGGATGTTTATTTTTTCCTTTTGTTCCAAATTGTTGCCTTGAGTCCTGGTTTCCTTCCTGTCACTGTTGATTCCCTGAATATTTTGCTTCATTTTATTTTGGGCATGTTTCATTTGTGTTTTCATTTTTTGACCAAGCTCAATCAGATCTGTGAGCATTTTGATTACCAGGGCTTTTAATTCACCATCAGATCAGTTGGCTATCTCTTCAGCTCTTAGCTCTCTTTCTGAGGTTTTGCACTGTTCTTTCATTTTGACCATATTTATTTGCCCCAGGCCCCTGATAAGTTGTAAGGAAGTAGGGCCTTAGGTATTCACCCAGGCAAGGCAACCCTCCTTGCAGTGCTGCCTGTCGGGGAAGGGCCAGAGAGGGAGCAATGCCGCTCACCTGCACATCTCTAGCACTTTTCAGTAAACTCTCATGTAAGACTGGGAGTATCTCCCACCGGGGCAACCACTGTAGTCCACAGCCACCTCTGAGTCTCAGTTTCCCTTTAAGTCAGCCCCGCCCAAACAGCCCACCACTTCAGTACAGCCAGCCCCGGGTGCCCAGTGCGTGGAGTTGCAGCAGTTTTTCTGAGTCAGCCTGTGCTGTCTGCCACCTTACTGGTCTGGTTGTTCTGGTTGATTTTTTCTTTAATTCCTTGGTTGTTGGGAGTTCCACGCAGCTTGATTTTTTGGTGCTTCTGGTTGTTTATTGATTTTAGATTGGTTGTTATCCTCCTTTTGGTTGTTAAAGGAAGTGAAGAGTTTCTACCTACACCTCCATCTTGGTCAGGACTAAAAGCTATGGGTTTTAATACTCACTTTACTGGTTTGGTGAGGGAACCTGGAGCTCTGCAAGCTAGCATGCATTCTCAGCTATGTCCTTATAATATCATAAAGCACCTGGCTAAACATATTGTCTCTCACAAGACCTATATTCTTAAGTAAACTGGCCACTTTCCTCCTTTTACTTGAGAGTAAAAATCAGAACAAAAAGAACTGCTGAAAGTTGCATGCTTGTTATGCAAAAGGTTGATTAGTAAATTTTTTAAAAACGTGTTCTTTTTCAATAAATAGTTTAGAAAATCATCATCAACTAAACTTTCTGGAAATTTCAAATCATTTATTGAATTCATAACTCATTAAACAAGGTCTGAAGTGTGTTTATTCATCAAAATTGTCATCCAATAGATATCAAATACCTATGACAGCTTTCAAATTTCTTTTTCTACAGTAAAACATTTATGTTCACCCATAACACTGGAATTAGAATGCTAAATATATCCCTAAAGTCTCTGAAATAGTCAACACAAGCACAAATCTCAACTATAATAAATTTAATTTGGGAAGGGTACTTTAGGGAAAAAGAAAACAGTATCAAATAGTACTTAAAAATATTGTAACAACAACTGAGCATCTCTGAGGTTCAAGCTCTGAAATATTGTAACTTTGTATATCAGATTACCATGTGGAGACACTTGATGTTCCAACTATCCCCCCACTCCCCGTCTCCCCAACTTAATGGGCAGGTGCTGTATTAATTTTAAGAAGGGACCAGAGGGAACAAAGAAAAATAGAAGATAAAAAGATGACAAAGTGAATTCATTCTTTTGAAGAGTGTGTTTAAGTGTCTACTTCATAACCTAACATTGTGCACAGTGTTAGGCAGAGGAAGACACAGCCTTTGTCCTACAGATGTCTGAGTTTGTAGAGAAAGCAGGAGCACACGACTACAATGAGTGTGATGCTGAGAAACAATGGTGTCACAAATATGAGGCTTCACTGATGAGAAACCTGAGCTGGGTCTTTAAGGAAAAAGGGCAGCTAACCAGGGGAGGAATGACAAATGCAAAGGCCTAGGATGAGTGAAGTAAATTCTGTTCAAGACCTAGAGTTAGGAATAATTATATCCTATAATCTGAGGAACAATATAATGCCAAGGCGGTTGAGGAATAACCAGGAGCCAGGTGAGAATATCAAGCACAAAATTTGATCTACATCCTATGGGCCAGTGGTGCTTTAAACTGAGTCCTTTTTATACCATAGGTTCACAGAACTGTTCAGGGCCACACTGGCTGAAGACAGGTAAGGAGGTTGTCTAAGCACCCCCACATTGCATTGACCATCTCTACAATGACTACAGAAAAAATTCTAATTGAAATTTAATTCATTTTAATTGAAAAAATTCTGTGGGGTAGAGAGAAGGCATGTCTACCACTTTAACAAAGTTTGACAGTGGGTATCCATCAAAGGGTATTTAAGAAGTAGTGTGCATGGTTAGATTTGTATTAAGAATGAGCACACTGGAACACATTCAAATGAGCATTAGAAAAAAGGAAAAACAGAAGCAGAGAGAACAGTAAGGACCTCATTAATCCATGGAAAAAAGGAAATTCCAAAAAGTAGTATGAAGGATTATTGTGTGGATATGCTGGATTTGTGAGTATGGGTGGGAAAGAAAGGTAGAAGTTCTTGCCAAGTTCAACATTCTCAACAAAGAAAGAAACAAGCTGGCTTGGAGGACTTAAGGAAGGATGTTGTGTGCATGTGTGTGCACAGGTGTATACATGGAAGGACATTCAAGATCTTGAGAAAATGGTCAAGGTTTTTTTTTAAGTCCCTATAAGACCCCCTCTAAGATTCAAGAACTGTATGTGCCTTGGTTTGAGAATTACAAAATTGTGATACACACATACAATATTAGCTGTATAATCACAGATTCTCCCAGAAACCCATTACTTGTTCTTCTAATTTTCCCAGATTAAAAAAAAAGCCAAAATAGCACACTATTTTCACATTTTTAGGAAAAGATTAGGTCAGAGTTAACATCTGTCAAGATGGATAAACTTTTCTAGTACCTTCATTTACATTAAAACTTTCTTTCAGAATACAAAGTCTATTCACCCAGACTCTCATTTCTGTTTAAAATATCCTATGAGATCAGTGGAGGCAACTGATACTTCACCTTCTGATGGGGAAACTGAAACACAAGAACGGTAAAAATAACTTCCATAGGGTGTATTCTTTTAGCAAGGCTTACTTGTTCGAAACTCAAAGTACATGTCACATGCAGACAGGCATCAGTACCAAAAATGCTATAGAGCTATTTTTGAATTTAAGGATTGTCAGAGTTCTCAGGAGAATCCCATGAGAGTGTCAACAGTCATCTGAAATTCAGTCTCTTGGGACATTAAGACTATGAAACCAGTTTGGGACTGAAAATATACATAAGACAGCACATGTAATGGAGGTTTTGTTTTCACACGGTTGAGTCATGGCTGGTGCCATAATGTGGCAAATGAAATGGAGAGAGCGAGTACATGTATAAAACTTGTAAATAGAAAAATAAATATTTTCTATTTTAAATACACCTCTTCTTACTTGCTAGATAATTATAATTTATTAAAAATAAGAAGACATTAACAAACCAATGGGCCACACAATAGTTTGAAGAGTTCAGTTTAAATAGCACTGCATTAGATGATTTTTGTTTCAAGTCCTATGACTGAAAAGATAAATTTGATAAGGCTTGTTAGAACAATGACCACTGATCTCAGTTTATAAGATTGATCTTTAAGAAAGCAACATTCGATGTCTTAATTTTAAAGTCTAGGTAGTGACAATAAATTTGAGATAGCAGAAACCACTTTTCTTCTGAAAGATAAGCATTAAAAAAGTACAATGATAGAAATACTTATTCCACCTCAAAGTACTACAGAGAAAGAAAGATGGCTTATTTTAAATCAGGAAACATCAACAAAGACTAGATTGGAGACTCTAGGCACATGTAGTAATGACCCTCTTCTCCTCCTACCAATGCTTCTTTGACCCCGTCTACATAAGTTAGATCTGTTTCATAAAAGAGGGTAAAAAATGTCCCCATTAATTACAAGAACAGCTAAACACAGTGCTAATGGGCATTTCCAAACCTTCTGACTCTCTTCTCCACAAGCAAGCTCGCAAAATACAAATCACTAACACTTTTTACAGCCAGCATGGAGAGTGTGGGGAGGAGGCTCTCAAAGTGGAAACCTGAGGCCCGTGAGGGTTTTGCATTAGCTCATGAGGTGACCTCAGTCATGTCATGTTCCACCTCTGGGCACCCTGACTTCCCTATTTCTTTTAGCGCCAACACTTCACTGGTCATTTTAAAACTTGAAGAGAAACTCTGACTCCTCCTGTATCTCCCGTATGCAAAACATCGATAAAATCCTAATGATTTTTCCTTAAAAGATATCAAATCTATCTTCCTCTTTCAGTCTCATTTTTTATTATAATAATCCTCCTAAATCACAACCTAACCATTTCCCCCATCTCCCTGCTCTTCCAAACTTGACAAAATAATATTGTTAAAGACTTGAAATACCTTGTTACTTACTGCTTCAATTGTTCCTCAATATTTGTTAGACAGCAAGTGATAATCTTAGGTCTGGCCTCAGGATTTTATAAAATTTGTCTTCACCTGCTTTGCCATCTTCTCTTCCACTCACTATTTACCCACTCTGCACAAGATTGCATGCCTCTGCCTAACCCCCTGCCCTAAGCCCAGCAGACCCCTGCCCTCAAAGCCAACATCCTTATTTCACTTCACCTCAGGGTCTCCTCCACCTGCCTCTACTGGCATATAGTGTGTGTGTTGTTTGAAAAAATAACTTGAATTAGAACTTTTTCCTTGGAGTTTCTTTTTGAGCATCACTGAGATACAAATGACAAATTGTAAGATCAGTGTATATAAGGGACAATAATTTGATATATACATTGTAAAAAAACATCCCCCATGAAGTTAATTAATGCATTCATCATTTCACATATTTAAACTTTTTTTTTTTGGTGAGAACATTTAAGTTCTACTCTCTTAGCAAATTCCAATTATACAATACAGTGTTATAATCACATCCTCAGACTTTATTCATCTTATGACTGAAAGTTTGCACCCTTTTACCAATTACTCACATTCTTTTTATCCTTCAAGATCTAGGCCACAACCTGCCATGTATTTTTGTGGTCTCCTCTAATTGTTGTAGTCTACACGAACTGTGCTATTCCTTGAACTTCCAAAGCTCTTATCTGTATCACTTGGGTATATGGATACATGGTTACTGGTGGAATATGATTAAGTTGCATAAGATGCTCTGATTTTCTTTGACTCATCTGGAAAACTGTTTACTGTTCTAAGGCTTTGTGGCTTTTCTCTTTTACCTGGAATACTCTTTACCATGTAACTTTATGGTTATGTTTCTATTTCTTTTTCACATTTCTACTCAAAAAAATATCATGAGGTCTTTCTTGACTACTTCATCTTTAATCACTACCTCAATATGCCCCCAATTGCTTTTTTCTACTTTAAATTTTTATACTTAGAACTTCTTGATATTTAACATACTATACATTTTTATTTATTTATCTTGTTTTTGTCTGTCTCCTGCTCTAGAGTCTAAGCTAAACAATGAAAAGAAAACATTTATATATTTTGCTCATTAATGCATTCTAGTTCCTAAAGAGTGTCTGGTATTTGTTAAATTACTCAAGAAATACTTTTTAGCTAAATTCACTATTAAAAAAATGAAAGCAGCATTAATAATAGTAATAACAAAGGCTAGTATAAAATTGAGAACTTACTATGTGCCAGGCCCTGTACATATCATGCACATAATATTGTATGATCTCATTACATTAACTGTCACCTATTTGCTAAGTAAAACAAGGCTTAAAGAGGTTAAATAATTTTCCAAAGAACATATAGCTAATAAATGTTACTAAAATATAAGCTCTAGGCTTATTTGCTACTGAAAATAAGTCTTAGACTGAGCTTATCCAACTACAAGAAAGTAAATGCAAACTAAGATATTTTTTGCACATAAGGGTTGCTTGTAAAATCTTATTTTCTTTTTTAACATACAGATAATACTTTAATTTCCTGATCTCATTTCTTGTTGGTAATTTATCTTACACTTTTCTGTAAACTTCTGCACTTTCCTACTTACCCACCCTCATCTCCAAGAAGAGAAAATCTTAGCACTTTACTAAAGAGATAAAAGTTTCACTTTAAAAATTTCTTTCAGTTCTTAAGGTCAAGTACAGAGCGAGCAGTCACAGTCCTCACAGTGAGAGGCAAAGCATCCTCTAAGGGAGGAGGGGAAAAGCAAAGAATGCTTTATTCATAATTACCTAAGATTTTCCAGCATGAGAGGGGAAAGAGGAAGTCTATTTTCAGTGACAATGATTACTCTAAAAACATTAGCATGCAAGGGGAAAATTTTCATTCTGAGAGTTACTACAGTGCTGAGTTCTCTTTCCCTTACTTAAAATTCCCAGGGCAGAGAGGTAATCTAGGCAGAGGCACTTGCCCTGTGTCTCGAAAATGGCAACATCCAGGAATCATGGGAGTTTAACTGGGGACACCCTGGAAAGGATTTCTCAGCACCAGGTCCATCTCTGAAAAGTATCAAGTGGCAGAGTGCATACTTACATCCTCAGAAATCTGGAGTGAGGGCATGGATTATAGCTACCTGGGCTTTCTGGGAAACCAAAGCTGAATTACCTGCTAACGCAGTTACAGAAGGAAAAAAAAAAAGCATCATTCTACCTTTTCTCTATCTAACCTCCATTTTCTCGCCTACAAGATCCTCATAATTTTAACTGGATTATAGCAAAGACAAAGCTACATATAGTAGAATTCATTCTACTGTCCATCTTAAATATTTTGGAATAAAAGTACACCCATTACCTATTTTTACTCATCCACATAAGTGATACTGATCTGATAAATAACCCTTATTTAGGACCTTCATTAGCAGGTCAGTGGCATTCAGAACAAAATTGATCTCTATTAAGATCAACTATAAGAACATGATGTAAAAAGTATTTTGTGTCTCTCTGTGTGAGTCTTCTATGTTTTTTTAAATCATGTTAAAAAGATCATGTGAAATATGACATTATTTTTCCTAAGTTCTGTCACTTTATACTTTAGTTCTTCACCAGTTCTCTGGAGCCACACTTCCATGAAGCCCAGCTGCCTGGGCTCAGCTGGTGCTCACTTTTCAGTCCAGCAAATGACCACAAATATCATTTTTTGGTCCTTAACAGATTGAGACAAAGTGGCCACAGTGATGTAAAAATGGATGGGAGAAATACGGGGGCAAGCAGTTATAGATATCACATTTCTCCACGCTTATTGTTATATTTGAATGGTTGTTATCATTTTAAAAGTCACAGACATTGAGAATCTGATGAAAGTCTTTTCTCCAGAAAAATAAAGTATATACACAAAACTCAGCACATGACTTTGGGGAATTCATAGATTTTAACATCTAAGCCATGTGTCTAGATCATAGATAATAAAGGTCATTGAGAGAGTACAGAGTACTTAGAGTTCAGCTTGGAAAAGACGTTTACCACTAAATTGGGGATAAACTTCTCACACACCAAGCACAAAGACTGTCCCCACTGTCTTACCAGCAGCTCTGTCTCTCACTGCTCCTCCTGGATCATGGCCTGTTGGCTGCTGCTGAGCCCATCTCCTGCTTCCAAGCGTGGTAACTCAACAGGAACAAGGGCAAGTAAACAATCTTAAGAGGGTCTGCTACTGAATGTTGGCCAGCCTGGGAAAGACACAGAGTGAATATTTTTAAGTTAGCAAAAAGAAACAAGGCATGCACATCTGGTATGAAAGCTATTACATAGAGTTTAAAAGGTTTAAGATGCCCATAATTGGATATTTCCACTTCACCGTTAGCTGTTAAAAAAAATTAGGGTTGGAGGATCTTTCTCGAAGCGGTGAAACTCCCAAATATACCACAATAACATTGTCTAATATTTGTAAAGCCCTTTGCAAGGCCCAAAGCAACCTCTGCCTACTCCTTACATCTTGATTGTGACAATCAGTCAGGCCTGGGACCCACTGGCTCAGAGTCCTTCATCCGTTTAATCACATGGCTCTCAGCCTTGGTTGCAATGGTATCACATGCATGTGAAGCTGAGGCCTCTTCTCAGAGATTGTTATTTGTTGGACTAAAATGAAGCTTTATTCCCCAGGTTATTCTAAGGTGTAGTCAGGATTGAAAATCATTAGTTTAAACCCCTGTACTTGCTGAGATGTAGCACTAACTTAACCAGTAAATAGCAAATGTTTATTCAGAATATTATATCAAGGCAATGTTCTAAGTGAATGGAGAAGGTAAAGCATCATAACATGTGACCCCTTCAATTTAGCTAGACAGACTGGACATGTACTTTGAAAATATCACCTACTAAAGTACATAACCAAATATATATAACCAAAATGCACTGGTCAGAGATGTAGTAAAAATCTTGTAGTTAAAATATCTACCTGCTACAAAAAGTGGAGATTATCATCCATAAAATAAAGGAGGAAATTGAATGCATGGTTTCAGAAAGTCTTCCGAATTCTAAGGGCAGGGTGAAATTCAGAGAAAGACAGAGAGGAACAGGAAGAGAACTCTTTTTGGTCAGAAAGCTGTAAGAATATGTACAGAACATTGAGGGAGAATAAAAAGCCCATTCTGACTAATGGATTTCTATAAGGGGATATTAGAAGAATTTGGACAGGCAGATTTGAGTCAGGACATAAAGAATATTGGTAAAATGGCTACGGAAGTTGGGCCATTTCTCCAAATATCTGAAAATAGTATCTGGAATAATACTGGAAGCTGCTGAAAGCTGGTGCCCCAGGGGTCTTAGTAAATTTACTGAGTTCTTAGTAAATGTTAGACAAAGTGCTGGATGTATTACATGTGTTACCTCATTTAACACAAACAGCTGGTGAGGCAGTTATTATTGTCCCTATTGTACTGAGAAGAGAGGCCACTTAATGTTCTCAAAGTCACAAAGCTAGAAATAATAAGCTGAGATTGGAGCATACTGTTCCTTTAGAAATAAGGCATCATGTAGGTTTTTAACAATTGAGATATAATTCACATATCATAAAATGCATCCCTTTAAAATATACAATTCAGTATTTTTAATATAGTCAACAAGTTGTGCCATTATTGCCACTATCTAAAATCCAGAACAATTTGATCACTCCTCAGATAAATCCAGTACCCATTTGGAGTCAGTTCTCATTCATCCCTCCTCTAGTTAATTGAATTTCTCTCTCTATGGATTTGCCTATTTTGGATATTTCAAATAAATACAATGCCATAAAATTTGCCTCTCTGTGTCTGGTTTCTTTTACTTAGCATAACGTTTCCAAGGTTCATCTACATGTTAGTGGGTTTACTACTTCCTTTCTTTTTATCGGTGAGTAACATTCCACTGTATAGGTGTATCACATTGTATTATTCATTATGGACATTTGAGGTATTTCTACTTGTTCCTATTATACGTAATGCTGCTATGAACATTTATTTACATACAAGTATTTTTTTATTGTGGTAAAATGTATGTAATATAAATCGTCTTAACCTTATTTTAAGTGTACAGTTCTATGGCATCCATCTATGACAAGTTATTCATCACCCATCTCAAGAACTTCTTCATCTTCTCAAACTGAAACTCTGTACCCATTAAACACTAACTTCCCATTTCCCCTCCCCAAAGCTCCTGACAGACACGATTATACTTTTTGTCTCTATGAGTTTGATTATTCTATATACCTCGTATAAGCAGACTCATACAATATTTGTCCTTTTGTGACTAGCTACTTCATTTAGCACATGTCTTTAATACTCTTCCATGTTGTAGCATGTCATAATTTCCTTCCTTTTACTTGTATTAGCATTTATTTTATGCTGAATTTACTCCTGCAGCATAACTGTTTGTTTCTTCAGTTTCTTCTGGGATATTATTTTCTTCTGTGCAACCTCTCCTTCCAGTTCAGAAACAATCTGCTCTCTTTCAGTAGGATTATGTCAGTGTGGCAGGGAGAGCCCGTGTAGAGGTTAATCTGCCCACGAGCTCTGTAAGTGCTGTGCCGCATCTTGGGAGCTTTGTTCACCTGGATGTGCTCAATAACCAGAGAATTTATATCTGAACCTTTAAGTTCAGCATTACTTTCTGCATTTTTAAGCATGTGCAACAAAAATTCAGCAATCTTTTTAGGCCACCAACTCTGTGTCCAGCCCCACAGTTTGGCCTGGGGACACCTACCAACTCCACCACTCTAAGGACAGAATGGCACACACTGCTTTTGTAAAGTGACATCCTGAAGATACTGGTGGCTTTTCAAGTATGCATGACTTTGATGACCTGGGCAGTTGCATGCATATTCTGAAAGTGAACATGATGATTTGAATCTCTTGATTTGCATGACTTTGTGGGATTTTCTTGGTCAACCATTATAAGAAGTCACCTCTGGACACTTGTGGGAAGAGCTCCTTCCTTTTTTAAGGCTGAACAGTATTCCATTATACATTACATTTTGTTTATCCATTCATTTGTTGATGGACACTTGGGTTACTTCCACCTTTAAGTTACTGTGAGCTTATAATACCACTTTAAACATGAGCGTTCATAATTACTCTATGCTTTGTGTGGACACATGTTTTTAATTTTCTTGGGAATAGGAGTCTTAGTAGAATTGCTGAGAAATATGGTAATTCTGTTTAACTTTTGAGAAACTGTCAGACTGTTTTTGCAAAGTGGCTGTACTATTTTACATTTCTATCAGCAACAGATTAGTGTTTCAATTCTCCCATATCCTCACCAACAGTTGTTATTGTCTGTCTTTTTTATTATAACCATCCTAGTGGGTGTGAAGTAGAAGATTTAGTGTTAACATAATATAAGCAAGATATTAACTTCCTGTATTGGTTCAGATATAAACTGGTAAGAGAATGAGAAGGCTCCAGAGGAAATGAAACACAATGATCAAGTGGAAAAATACTACTGATTGAGAAATGAGTGGACTTTAGTAACATTCTAGATGTAGAAAGAAAAAAAGATTCAATTAGAGTAATAAAGTTTTGAGTTTGCTATCTTGAAAGAATGATGGTATTAATCAGAGAAATGGAAAATTCTAGAAAGGAATCTGAAATGAAAAAATAAATTCCTGACATGATATATTTGAGGAAGCTATATAATCTAAGTAAATATAATAATTATCAGTCAGGTGAAGTTCAGGAGGTCGGGGTTGGAGACAATGAAATATGTACTTGCTTTTAGAAAGGATTAAAGCAGCATTGGTACCACTAGAAAAGAGTCATTGTCTGTACTTGCTTAGATTCCTAAGGCTGGGTTTAGAAGCTTATGGACCAAACATTCAGGAAGGTGAAGCAACAGAACTACATACTTGCCTTCCTATTTTCTGTTTAAAACTGTAGAACAAAACTTAAACATTAAAAATTACATATTCTTTACCCTCAGAGTTTTATTGGAACGTTAGCTGTCTTTTGAATTGGTGTTAGGCTTCCACCTATACATTGGGGCCTTCAGGACAGCAGTACCCTTGGTACCCTTGGTCAGGATGGTGTGAACAGCTTAGTGGGATGGCCCTCCGAAGGCTGGCACAGGATTGGGAGTCCTAGGGGAAGGAGTGTCACTACAAGCAGCTATCTGGTTGGCTGGGAACCAAGCTGGCAAACTATCAAGGAGAAATGTGAAGTTCCAGTTTTCTATGCCTCAAACAACCCCGTTGTAAAAAGAGGCCATCTGAATAAATAGAATGTACACCTGTAAGAGACCACAGGTCTCTTGTTAGAACACAGTTCCTCAATGGTCACAATCCTGGCTTTGTTCAGTTTTGGAATGTCTCCAATATGATAATATTCAGAAATCAATACTGTGATGACTTGTGAGCTTGAGTACCTGTTTTGAAAGAGAAGTTCAGTGAGACTATTTAGGGTGCCTATGGTGAATATTCTCAAAGAAGCTGTAGAATATTGACAGTTAGCTTATGCATTGAGTTTTCCCTCTGACCTGGAAAACTGAGATTATAAGAAAAAAAACACTTAGAATGCAAACCAGAATAAACATGGAGGGTAACTGTTGCTGAAGACAAACTAAGATAAGAGGGGGAGAGGGAGGGGGCGGGGAGGGGAAGGGGGAGAGAGACAGACAGACAGATCGATCTAAGAATGAAAGCCTGTAAGTTCATTTGAAATCTTCAATGCTCTTACTCCCACACACATATCCACATTTTTAATTAAATGAAATAAACCTCGCAGTCAAAGTTGCAATCTTACTAAGGCTATGCGGTTTCAAGACAGATTTTTCTTTGTTCTCCTAAATTGAAACCTATTCTGGTATATTTTATCTTCATCAACTCTTCACTGTGTTTTAGAAGGTAATATGTACTTTCTACAATATTTTTCAGAATGTAGATGAAAAACTAAACATAGCTAAGACTTATTGAACATCCTAGTCATTTAAGCCTCACAACACTACCAGCCATGTCCCTCAGTGCACACTCTGTGGGTGGCAGGCCTCTCAGCTTCCACTGGCTGAGATTCAATAAAGAAAACATTTTATTTTGGTTACAGGTAAGTTATTCTATATTTCAAACCCTAGAATAGATACTTTCTCTCAAAAAGTAAACACAACTTTTCTTTGCAAACCAGTCATCCCACCTATCTAGGTGTATGTATCCATATGAGCTATATATACATCATGTATAGAAATCTTTCTTCAGGGCCTTCAATATATTGTCTGTTCAACAGATGAATCCATCAGTGATCAAAAGTCATTAAATGCCTCCGTTACAAACAGGGGACTGTTATCTTGCTAGATAGAACCCTTCCTTTCCCCTGTCTCTTCAAGCTTCAAAACTATAGGTGTTTCCTCCTGTTGTGATGCTGCCTCCGCTGCTCCCCAGCTGAGTGTGATCCTCCTCCAGGACCAAATGGGGTCAGACTAGAGACCACCGAACAGCAGGTTACTGACCTCGGCAGTATATGCCCATAAATGGTTTTCCTCCTCTTTCTCCTTCTCTCTCCTTGTGCATGTGCTCTCTCCTCTCTCTCTCACACACACAACCCCCACACATATACCCACACCCTCTTTCTGCTGGTAAATGACCCCAACCAACTGAATGGTGCTGCAGGAAAGAGCTGTTTCAGAATGTCAGCTACTTGGCAGCAATGGCTGCTCTATTAATGTTTTTTAAAAAATCACTACAGTAGTCAAAACTCTAAGAAGAAAACTAAAGGAAGTCCTTTTGCATATTTACTCCCTGTACTTTCTAACGCATTTTTCCTTGGTGACCTCAAGGGAAAAAAATTCAGTAAGTGTTTACAGAACAAATTCCACTAAGAAAAAAACAAATACACACAAAACAAGATTCTTTCTAATCAACAGCCCTTATAGAACTATAATTGCCAATGAAAGATGAAATATTAGGCAGCAGTTATAAAATGTTTGGCATAGTGTTTTTGTTGCATAAAGAAATTGTTTAAGAATCAAACATAGAAATGGAGGAGTACAGGTATGAATTCACTTGGCATTGCTTGTAGATTATAGATCAACGTCTATACCTTCCAGAAACTAACAAAAAAGGGGGAGGGGCATAGGAAATAAATATTTTTAAAAACCAAGATGGAAAACCCATATTAGAAGAAAATGTTGAGTAAAAATCACACAGAATAAGCATATATAAATACTTTTATGTACAACACAAACATCCTTATGACACTCGTACACTTGCTAATACATGACCTCTTTGGTCAGAGACAGGGCAATTACAAACCAGTTGAGATGTGCCCTCAACTGGTTTTTTTTTTCCAGAGTTTTAACTCTGAAAAGCCAATATAGGATATGGTTTATTTTTTATCCACTAAAATAGGAAACATAATACTCTAAAACAGAACTGGCATCCCTAATGTTCAAGGATTTGTGGGATCCCCTCTAGAAATTGCATGTAGTGAAGGAGAAGAAAAGGGTAAAAGAGAAAAAGAGGTAAGGAAAAGTGTGTGCATACTTTTCTGATTTTAATGGTTCATCTGCCATTTCCTTTTTTTCCACACAAGGAACTTCAGGGACTGGTGATTATATGATACACTGTAGGGCAATAATTCTACTTGGAACTAAGTTTTGAGATGAATCTCAGAAGCAACTTCTGTCCCATAACTCTAAGAAACCCTTAAGCAAACTAAGGAAGTAGGCAGGTAGAAGAGATATCCAAAATGTAAGTCCATCTCAGGCCCTACTGTTGACACTGTTACTCCATAACTTCATGGCTCTTAGACATGAGGACTGCAGATGCCTATAAAATGTTGAATTGCAGTATCTCTGTTCCAGACAAGGTTCAGTGCTTTATGAGCCTATGACTCAGAGATCTAATTTGATGCAGACAGAAAAAAATACATATATAAGAAAAAGAGGTATTGCACAAATGAATAAAATATAAAAACATGAGCAAAGTTATATTGAAAGAATTATCCCAATTTAAATTTCACTTAAATACTATTAAAAGTTTATAATGAATAATCCTTAAATTGTGATATATAACCATAACTGATAGTCATAATGCTAATTATTGATTCCCAAGAAATTTTTACAATGTATATTCTATTCCTTTAGATACGGTAATTTCATAAGTGATGTAATGGAATTTTCAGAGTAATGAGGTTGCTACCATGGCTCATTAGACTGAAAGGCTAATTATACCCATTCATAACAGGAATACATTGAGGATTGATAACTTGGCAGACTGTAAGTGCATTTCAAAAAACTGCTTCAAACTATAATATTACCTAGATATTTAAAAAATGAATTTATTTTCCCTATTCTTCAGGAAAATTACTAGGTATATAGTAACCCCACCTTGCCATTTCTATAAGACAGACAGGAAATAAAAGAATACATTTTTAAATTTATTAATTATGATATAAACCATTCAATAGCCCAGATAATATCTTCATGCAAGAGTGCTTTAAATCATATGAGGTATGTGAGTGAAGGTTTAAAGCTATTACATTAATAACATCAATACAAACATCAAAGGATCAATGAGAAAAATTCTGAGGCTTGATGAGATAGCAAATAGTATGTAAAATGAAATTTTATACTACATATAAGGCTGCCAATATTTGAGTTATTGCTATTTTTAAAAAGCAACATTATTTCAAATATAATACTGTGTACATTTTGCATTCTAAAAATTTAAACAAATCAAATCTTATTACCAATAAAAAGGCAAAGGAGAAAGAAAAACTCCAGAAATTTCCCAAAGATTCTAATTTTATCTTGTTCCTTAAAATGGAACATCATACTGAAAAGATTTCAAAACATACAGAAAAACTCCAGTGTTATGATTACCTGGATTGTTAAAAATAAACTATGCATTTTGCAAAATTGAGTCATTGAAATACTTCTATCATTCTAAAGTATTCTTAAAAACAATTTAGTAAACGTCAAGTTAAGACAAATGATGATCCTCTTTCATCCACAAAAACAGGATGTGATAATCAAAATATGAGTGATAATCAGGAGTGATAATAAAAATATTAACAGCTAGCATGTGAAAACATGGGTTACAGTGCTGCAGGCAGGTCCGAGAGGTCACCTCCAGGCTACATTATCATAGTTGGTGGATCATGGGGAGGGTCAGGGAGTCAGGAGGAGTGAGCCATGGTGGCTTAGGACAGCAGAATTCTCCAGCTGCCTCGGCAATGTTTCAGTAGCCATCAGGATAGCCACACTCACGTCCACCTGCTGCGTATCAGTTCTGGCTGTTTACATGACTCTTACAAGGGATAAAAAAAGGCATTAAGTAAATGTTAACATTTTTTGCAAATCCACCACTTCTTACTGGAGAAAATGTAGCTATTAACTTTGGCAATGGCTAGGAAACATCATGGGTAAATCTGATGGAAGGAATGAAAATTAAAGATGAAAGTTTTTTTTTATTTTTCAAGATTAACTATGAAAATTATATAAAATATTATTTTATGATAACATTTAAATTATTAAAATATAAAACTATGAAGTTAAACCTTCAAGTAATGACCACAATGGTAGAATTGAAATATATTTCTCCCTAAATAAAGACATTTAGTATAAAAAGCTGTAAATGCAATCATACTTAAGACAAAGAGTCATATAAATGAGAAATCCAAATAGATATTTTAATAACAAAACTTTGACACAATTATTCTTTCATAAAATTATCATTTTCATATTAAAGTGGATTTTCACATAGTAATTTCCTGGGTATGCTGTACAACTATTGCTACTTAGAAGATAAATGATTCCTTATTAACAAGCATATCATAATAATAAAGAAATGGAAGCATAATTTAAAAATATTTGATGCCATGTTAGAGCTGTAGGAGGTGGTGTGTATAGAAGCATGCTTTTGAAAAATGTTTTAAATCATTTTTTAACTACAGCTTCTAGGTAAACTATACAAATCTAAAGGGGACAGGAATTTGTTGTTGTCCTCTTGTTGAAAGGGATTAAAGTCACCTAGCAATCTCTGTGTTGTAGAAACCAAAATAAGAGTTGGTTGTCTACTACCAGTTCCTCTAATCAGAAGAGTACAAGCAAGTAGAGAAGCACTATTAGTCCAGTGGTGCTTTGACACACAGTTTTCATGATATGACAAAGTAAAAATCATCAAGAAATTTCCCAGGAAAAAGAAAGCCTCTAAAAGCATATTAATTGTAACCACAATGAGAGTTTACAGATCGCTCAGAGACACATGCACACTCCAAAAATGCAAATAACAAAAGACTCAACCAAAGAGCAAATACATTACAGCTTAGAGAGGGGGGCTGGAAACAAAAACTTTCTAAAGGTCTTTAAAATATTCTAGGTAAAAATATGAATGAGAATAATAATAATAATAATAATAATGTGTAGAACCGGAGACTATTTTTGGACTTACTTTTATAGAGACAAACAAGAAATTGAAATTTGAGTTATAAAGAATAATAAAAGGATAATACCAATTAGAATGTGAAATAGAGTTTGTGATAGTGGTAGATAATAAAGAATATATTTCAGAAAGCTTTATTTTGTATCATAATATTTCAGAGTGCAAGAAATAATCTCTGAAATAAACATAACTTTGCTCCCTAGTAAAACCCACTATATGTCTTAAAACAAAAGAACTCAATAATTATAGTACATGTGTGCTATATGTACTATGTGCTCACATATGCAAATATGAGAGCAGAAAAGAACAGGAATGTGAGAATTTGTTTTCCTCTACGTATTAATGACAGGGGTCTCAGAATGTGGGTCAGTATTTTTAGATAGTGAAAGAATAAATTCACCATCTTCAAATCTTCATTGAGCAAAGTGGAGTTTGGAAATAAAGGAGCCACTGACTCTGCCTTTAGAAAATGATGTCTAGGAAAAGCCCTTTATGTTAACTTGGGTTCACAGGCAATGAAAAACAATATTAAACATCTTGATTCTTCACTGACCCTGAGTGGATGAGAAACTAAATGAAAACTAGAGTGTCTACTCCTTATAGTTGGGAATGTGAAAGTGTCATTTCTAAGAAGATCAACTGTCAGCTGACTGAAAAACATACTTGCTCTAACCTCCAAGAATGAACCAAAAAAAACAGAGAATGGAAACAAACAAATGAACACCATTAGTAGATGCATTATTATTTTAGCTCAGTGGCCATTAAAAGCCAGATATTTTGCATGTTAGAAAAATCTCTTTCCTTTTGAGAAAAATGAATAAAACTAAAGAACCCAATAATTAGGCAAACTTAATTGGGTCCCACAAGAAATGCAGCTGCTTTAGAGAAACTTACTGTATGTAGACAGTCGTATAGTTTGAGGTCAGGCCTCCCCCCACAAATGCCTGCCAGATCAGTGCACAGAGGTCATCTCCAGGGCCACGAAGGAGGTCATGCTTTATCAGAGAGCACATCAGAGGTGGCATAAATCATCTAAGTGTAATGGCTAACTAAAAATAAGTTTCTACTACAAGTTGGCATTTTGTAAATGAAGATAATATATATCCTTCATTTTCTGAGCAGTGATGAGGGGGGAAATACATAAAACCAAGCAAGACTTTTCATCTTCAACACTGTAGGAAAAGGCACAGGCCTGTAGGTACAAGAATTTGGCTTATAGCTTTTGAGGTACCACGGGCACTGGCTCCCTTCTGCATGTGCCCCATCCCTTCCTCCACCAGCCTTTCTATGAATGACTGGTGCTAACTGTTCACTGCAAATAAAGTTGTGGGTCAATTATAGGTTATTTCCTTAACCTCAAGTTGGAAAATGAGTGACCAAAGAGGATTTGAATTGAAACATTACGGCCACCCATAAGGAAGAGAAGACATTCTTTTATTGTCTTGCTTATCATATTTCTCCCATTGTGTTTTTCCTGTTGTCTTATTTTTTCAATTAATGAACATTATTTTTACAAACAGATGTAGGTTCACTGTACAACTTAGCAAAGTATAGAGAGTGGTCATGTACTTCTGCCCACACATATGCACACCTTCTGCATTATCAACATCCCTGACCAGTGGAGCATTTGTTACAGCCAATGAACCTTCATGGATAAATCATTATCACCCAAAGTTTGTACATTCTATGAGTTTTCTTTAGCTTTGACATGTAAAATGACATGTACCCACCACTGTTGTATATTATAGAATAGTTTCACTGCCCTAAAAATCCTCTGTACTCTGCCTATTCAGTCCTTCCTAACCTTTAATCCCCGGAAACCACTAATCTTGTTACTATCTTCACAGTTTCACCTTTTCCAGAATGTCATGCAATTGGAATGAAGCTGTATGTAGCTTTTGCAGAATGGCTTACTTCACATAGTAATATCCATTTAAGGTTCCTCCATGTATTCTCATGTCTTGGTAGCTTATTTCTTTGTAGTGGTGAATAATACTGCATTGTCTGAATATCACAATTTATTTACTCATTCACCTACTGAAGGTCATCTTGGTTGCTACCAAGTTTTAGCAATTATGAAGGAAGTTGCTATACACATTGGTGTGCCTTTCTGTGTAGATATTCCTTGTCAACTCTTTTGTGTAACTACCAAGGAGCAAAATTGCTGGACTGCATAGTTAGAGTAAGTTTAGTTTTGTAAGAAACTGCCAAACTTTCTTCCAAAGTGGCTGTATCATTTTCCATCCCAACCAACAATGAATGAAGAGTTTCTGTTGCTCCACATCCTCACTAGCATTTGATATTGTTAGTGTTTTGGATTTTGACCATTCTAGTAGGTGCATACTGCAAACTCATTGTTATTTCAATTTGTGATTCATTAATGACATATGATGTTGAATATCTTTTCAAATGCTTAGTTTTCATCTGTACATTGTCTTTGGTGAGAAGTCTATTCATGTCTTTTGCCCGTTTTTAAAATCAGGTTGTTCATTTTTTATTGCTTTAACAGTTAAATGAGTTCTTTGTATATTATGAATAAAAGCCTTCATTATATCTGTCTTTTGCAAATATTTTCTTCCAGTTTGTAGCTTGCATTCTCATCTTGTTGACATTGACTTTAGCAGAGAAGTTTTTCATTTTAATGAACTCCAGCTTACATTACCACTTTCATGGATCATGTCTCTGGTGTTTCATCTAAAGAGTCATTGCCATACTGAAGGTCTTCTAGGTTTTCTCCTGTGTTATCTTCTAGGAGTCTCATAGTTTTGCATTTTACATTTAAGTTCATGGTCCATTTTGTATTTTTGTGGAGAATGAAAGATCTGCGTCTAGATCCACTTTGTTGCATGTGATGACCAGTTTTTTTAGCTCCATTTGTTGAAAAGATTTTGTTCCTAGTCCACGTTTGTCAAACAAAGATTGGTCAACTATATTTATGTGGGTCTACTTCTGGGCTCTCTATTCTGTTGCACTGATTTATTTCCCTACCCTTTCACTAATACCATACTGTATTGATTGTTGTAGCTTTATAGTAAGACTTCAAGGCAGGTTGTGTCAGTCCACCTTCTTCTCCTTCAATATTGTGTTTGAGTATTGGGTCTTCTGCTTCTCTACTTAAAACTTAGAATCCATGTATTGATACTTACAAAATAACTTGCTTGGATTTTGACTGAAATTGTGTTGGACCTATAAATCAAGCTGGGAAGAAGCGACATCTTAACAATATTAAGACCTCCTATCCATGAACATGGACTATCACTCCATCAGTTTAGTTCTTTTCAGTAGCTTTCACCAGCGTTTTGTATTTTCCTCAATGATCTTATACATACATTTTTAGATATACACCTAAATATCTCATTTTGGGGATACTAATATAAATGGTAATGTGTTTTCAATTTCAAATTCCACTAGTTCATTGCTGGTTCATAGGAAAGTAATTGACTTTTATATATTAACCTTGTACTCTGCAAGTTTCTATAATTGCTTCTTAGTTGCTGGAGTATTTTTGTTGACTATTTCATATTTTCTACATAGAATATCATGTCATCTGGGACAAAGAGTTTTATTTCTTCCTTCCCAATCTTTTATTTCCTCTTCTTGTCTTATTGCATTAGCTAGGACTTCCAGTACTATGCTGAAAAGCCATAGTGAGCGGGGATGTCCCTGTCTTGTTCCCAGTCTTACTGGAAACACTTTGAGTTTCTTATCATTAAATGTGATGGTAGCTGTAAGTTTTAAAAAATAGATGTTCTTTACCAAGTTGAGGAAGTTCCCCCTCTATCCCTAGTTTGCTGAGCTTTTATTTTATATATTGTTACATTTTGTTAAGTGTTTTTTCTGCATCTATCCTTCTTTAGCCTGTTTAATGTAATCAATTAATTGATTTTTTAAAAAAATTTAAATTTATTGTTGTTCAGTTACAGTTGTCCTGCTTTTTTCCCCATTGCTCACCCCTGCCCCATTCCCCACCTTTTGAATGTTGAAACAGCATTGCATAACTGGCATAAATCCTATTTGTCATAGTATATAATTCTTTTTCTATATTGTAGTATTTTATTGGCTAATATTTTGTTGAAGATCTTATATTTATGTTCATGAAAAATATTAATCTACAGTTTTCTTGTAATGCCTTTGTATAGCTTTGGTATTGGGTAATGGCCTCAAAGTTAGGAAGTATTCTTTCTGCTTCTATTCTCTGAAAGAGATTGTTTTAAATTAGAATATTAAGTGCAAGTTTATAGTAACTTTCTCAATGTGTATGTTGAGAAAGGCTTACATTTTTTTTTATCTTTAGACTTCAGTTTTATTTTAAGAGATCATGTTCATTTTCTTCTGTAATAAACTTAAAAGATATCCATCCACCCATTTGGTCAGATTTATTTATTCTTTAGCAATGGAAGCATTAAATGATGGCAGTGTTTAGGCTCAATCTTTAAAAACAATATATTCATTATACTTGGAATTGTTTAGCTTTCTCATGGGAAAAGACACCCAAACACAAACCTTTATACTATTCCCTAGTATTTCTGTAGCACAATTTTATTAAAAATTTTAGCTGATAATTGAACAATTTATATGTTGTAGGCAGGGGAGTATCAAGAATGATTAGTGGCCAGTCTGGTAAGTCAAGAGCTATGACTAAGACCTATGGTCTTTTCAAGTCATTGCTAGTTATTATTAAGTATATACTCTATTTTTATAGGCATCAGTAATGTGTTTATGTTTCCATGCATCTACCTTCAGTCAGTATTTTGTGAAATGAAGTCCTGAAGAAGTCTCAAGGTTTTCCTAACCAGTTTTAACCTCTGTTCAATTATAATTCTGTTTATATGCATCAGTTTGTTTAGAGAAGGTCTCCTAAGAATATCAGTCTGACTTCAAGAACATCTTAATTTATCACGTAATTGATGTCTGAATAAATGGACCTTTGCATTAACTGAGTAATAGAGAAAATATGCCAGCAAATTTCTTTGAATTTCCTAGTCTCATCAACTTTTGCATTCTTGTAGCAAATCTGTCATTTTCAAAACTATACTTTATTTCCTTTACCTACTAAACATAACTCATTATTTTAACTTTTTCAGTAGATTGAATTTTTCTTAAAAGATTAATCCAGAAAATTATCACTTTAGCAAATTGTACACAGTAAATAGCAACTTTATGTACATTTCCTCTAGGAATTAAAAACATGTAAACTTTCATTCTTTGTATTGGCATGCAGGAGTGAACTACCTCTTAAAAAACAAAATCTATATTATTAAGAGGATCTGAGAAGCAGGTTCTTTTTTTTTCTTCACATCATCTATTCTCTGAAGTGGTACTTAACGTTTGGCTCATGAAACAACAAGTGTTGGTGAGGATGTGGGGAAAAGGGGACCTCTGTGTACTGCTGGTGGAATTGTAAATTGGTACAGCCACTGTGGAAAACACTATGGAGCTTCCTCAAAAAATTAAAAATAAAATTATCACGTATGATCCAGCAATTTAATCTCTGTGTATTTATCCAAAGAAATCTGAAACACTAATTTGAAAGGACACAGGTATCCCTATGTTCACTGCAGCTTAATTTACAATAGTCAAGATGTGGAAGCAAGCTAAGTGTCCATCAGTAGGTAAATGGATAAAGAAGATGTGGTACATATATACAATGAGTTATTACTGAAGCATACAAAAATGAAATCTTGCCATTTGTGACAACATGGATGGTCCTAGAGGGTATTATGCTAAATGAAATAAATCAGAACAAGACAAATACCATATAATTTCACTTATTTGTGAAATCTAAAAAACAAAATAAATGAATAAACAAACTCATAGATACAGAGAGGAAACTGATAGTCAGAGGGGAAGACAGGTTGGGGGAGGGTGAAAAAGGATGCTTCTTCATCCCTGTGAAGTACAAACTGGAAATTACAACACAGTCACTGGGGCGTAAAGTACAGTCAGTATTATTTGAAAACTATGTGTGGTGTCAGGGGGTTACCAGATTTACCAGGGGATCAATTTATATGTTATTTAAGTATTTACCTACTATGCTGTATAGCTGAAACTGATATAATATTGTATGTCAACAGTTATTGAAAATTTTAATTAAAAAAATTAAAAAATTTTAAATTGGTTTGGTTTATAGAAAAAAGACCAAAGGAATTTCTCTCTTTGCACTGTCAGAGAAGCAATATAATTGTATAACAAGATAGTAGTAGCAGAGTCAACTTAGAAAAAAATCTATTAATTGCCCCATCAAGTACATTACCAAATATCTATCATCTATTAGAACACTTTTAATGAATACTTTTTCCTCACCAAAAGATTCCCTTTTTAAGTTAGGAGAAGAGTTAGTATGTTTCACCTCTTAAGGCCACTAATATTCTCACATTATGAGAAATACTGCAGAAAGTGTAAAGATAATCTATAAGAAACCCTGAATTAAAGCGTCATAGTTCTGAAGTGTTTATACAGGCATTTGAATGTAATACTATTTTTTTTTTACCTTGGAAGGAAATAAAAAGGTCACTTACCAAATGCAATGAAACAAATATTTACTTAACATTTGTACTATGCTGTACTTGAAGTTCAGTGAAATTTAAGAAATGTTATTTTGCCTAAGTCCTTCATTTAATGGATGAAGAAATCCATAGTAAGCATCCTGCCCAGCATCAATCATATCACAAGTCAAAGATTTCATTTAAAGACAAGAATTTCTTTTTGCAGTACCAAATGTGTGCTAATATGTTGGTCTGTCTGAGAAGTGCATGCTATGGACATGTGAAGGAGATAAGCCTTGGACGAAGATCAGAAAACAGACTCCAAAACAGGTAAAGACAAGCATGTGATGATAAATAATGCAATCTGGAGGAAAGATCTAGACTATTTCTATAGGTCTATTATCCGGTGTACATGCTGCAGCCTTACTTTTTAAAGATCCCAGGGACCACATTGTAGTTTCCACTCTAAATGGGCACATATAACTACTACTGGCAGCAAGGACAAACATTCTTTATCAAGAAGCAGTTGCAGCTCGAGAGTTGCACCTTGGTAGTGCCAGCATAGTTTAAGAATTTCAGAGGAAACCTCCATAAGTTCTGAGTTTATCTGAAGATTTTTTTGACTTTTGATTTTTAAAAAATTCTCATCTTTCTGCCACTTTTAAAAAAATAGAAAACCAATGAAGGACTCTGGTTTGCCACCCCCCCAATCTGGTTATGTAGTTATGTATTATTATGTCAGTACCATGTATTACAATGCCTAAATCAGTTCTCTGAATTTAGAAAATTCCTGTACTTGGAAAGAAGGAAAAAATAATCTATCTATTTGTACTTCATTTCACTAGCATCAAGTAAATACCATTTTGGATTTTCTATGCTACTAAATTTTTGGAATGAGAATTCTCTATAGTATCTGGTTACATCCAACCAATACCAATTGTAGACTTCCAGTGTCCCAGGCACTGTGCTAGATACTGGAGATAACACTCTAAACAAAAGAGAAATAGAGCTCCCAGCATGGAGCTTACCAATCAAACTCAAAGTCTGCTGGATTTTGAGCCTTTAAGAATATAAACAATAATAACAGTAAGAAAAATACATTCAAAACAAATAAAGAAGGCATTTCAAAGCCAGTAGATACTTACATAGCAAGAGTTATTACCTATAACTATTTTTTCACTATGAAATAAATGCCAAGGATATTCAGGCTCAGAACTAAGGAACTAGTGAATGATGTCTCATCATGACAGTAAACAGTAGGACAGATTGGGAATGGTGTTCCTTCTCCTAGCCTAGAAAGAAGCTGGTAGCCATACAACTGAATGAAAGAAAGCAAAATGAAGAACATAGGCAGTACTCATCTGCCTTAACTCCAAAAACCTATTTGTAAATCACTGTCTAAAAGTAGTAGTAGTTTTGCAAATCATGTTTACATTCTGAAGTAGCCACAAAGGTCCTTTGAACACACAATGTAACTAAACTATTATCCAATTATAATAACATCAGAAAGAGTATCACTGACAATATGTATAACATTTTAGCTACAAATGTTCCTGGGCTCCAGAAGCTCCCAGGATACTGTCTCAGCTATTGCATGGATATGAAAGTCCAACTTCACCTATGATGTGAGCTCAATGAATATTTTATCTGTATTTAATTTCAGATAGGGAGAAATAAGGAGAGGAAATACAACACTGGTAGCCTTAAAGAGAAAAGCAGTAAAGATAAAATGATATCACTGCCATTTACTTTTTATTTTTTACCATTTTCATTTACTCATACATTCAACAAATATTTATCGAGTGCATACCATGTGCAGCCACTGCCCTGTGTGCTGAGGCTGTATGCCAGTGACCCACAGGACACCCCTGTCCTCTGAGAACTCAGAGAACTAATGGGGGATCAGACAATAAAAGAATTTTTTAAAAAGCACAAAAAAACAAATACTGTGCCAAGTGATAATAAACTTCATAAGAAGTAATAAACCTTATGAAAGAAAAAACAATAAATCTGATAAAGAGTGACCATTCTGTTAGATTGAACAACCAGTCAGGTAATGTGTTCTTGAAAATGTAACTCTAAAGGAGAGATCAGAAGGAAGGGAAGAAGCAAGGCTCACTGCTGAATGCCTGAAGCAAAAGTGTTCCAGGGAGAGGAGCAGCAAGTGAGAAAAGCAGGAGGAAACTGCACTTGTCTCCAGATTGTAAAGGATTGTTCAATGCTGGAACGGATGCATTGGAAAAGATCTGTGCCTAGACACATATGGACTTAGATTTACCTGAGCTTTTTATTTTTGAGTGGAATTAGAGCTGAATAAAGATCTTAATAAACATTTAAATAAGAAAAAAGTTATCTAAAAAAATAAATCAAATTTGTATCAGATATCTCCTAAACAAACTGGGCAAAAGACAAGAATGTACCAATGTCTCCAGGTTCTGAGGGACAGTTACTTTGTACCAAGATCATATACATAATTACTTATCAATTAACTCTGAGAAATAATTTAAGGCATTCTGGAAATGCAAGGACTCAGTTTGCCTCCTACACAATGTTTCTGGGCAGGGAGAAACTGAGAATGTATACCAGTAAAAATAAATAAAAAGAATCAAATGCACAGAAAGTCATGGGACTAAAGTAATAGTGGACTTAACCAGGAGAATAATGAAAAGAAACTCTAATTCAGTATAGAAAAATCAGAGAGCACAGAGAATAATGATTTTAAGAAGAAAGTATTTCATTTACCAATATCATAATTAAGAAATTGGAAAAAATCATTGCAATATGATAAAAACATATGTTCCTTTTATCATTAAGAACAAAGGAGATTAGAATTTTCAAGAAAAATTAAAAGCTCATAAGGAAATTTAAGTCCAAAAGTGAAAGAAACTAAAATAGAACATGAATTTGAGGAGCTAAAAAAACTGAAGAAAATGGAATACCTTTTAACTTGAAGCTTAAAATATTACCTACCTTTGGAACCAACCAAGTTTTAGTGCGATGGAATCATTTTTTCCTTCTCTACATGTTCAAACATACCACGTGATATTACAGTGATCTCTATTTAATCACATCATTTTAAATGCTGGGGTTTTTTTTGATTAGCATGAAGCAACAAACAAAGCACAGGAGAAATAGCTACAGATGTAGAATAAAATATAAATATTATAAACCTAAAAAAAGAAAATAATGGTATAGAATCCAGAAGTAGTAATCAGAAGGCAGAGGAAGAAAAGTAGATAGAAATGAGGAATACTAACTTTTACAGCTTCCATGATGGGAAGTCAGAAGGCTACAGTCTAACATTAGTAATTTAAAAAATTAAATGTGCTACCACAGGAGAAAATAAAGGCATACTTCTGACTGTATGATTTAAAATTGTTTGGTTTTGCTGTTACCATATACTTGTAATGTTTGAAAAGTCACTGTAGAAAATAACCAATCAATCACACACCCCAGTTTTGTACTTATTTCCCAGAAATGACAGTTCAGCCTTAGAATGGTACTCAAGAGAATTTCTAAACTACACAAGACAACCAGTGTGTCAGGAAGTACGTGTGGTATGTGTGGTGAGGGTCTGCTGTGCGCTTGGTTACACACTAAGTATTGTGGGGGATTCAACAACACATGAAATGTGATCTTGGCTCTCATCAAAATTTCAGTCTTGATGAAAGAAGACAGTTGCTGACACATAAATAGTGAATACATTTTAAACTGTTAACAAATTAGGAGACACTCCAAAACATCTTTCACATGGGCCCCAAATCCCAGGATACCACTATGTAAAGAATTTTCATTCCCATGGGAAGCTCCTGGGAGCACAGAAGGACTATAGTCTGTCTTTAAGCAAGGTATGCCAAAGTAGCTGCTTCTGTCCCTAAAATGGGATATGAAACACTTAAGAAATAGTAATATCTATAATCCTTAGTAGTTTTTAAATTGTGCATGCTATTATTTTATATTTCTATGAACAAGCCTGCATCTTTTCACTTAGGTTACCTAATAAAGACAATAAACAATGACTGCGAACAGATGAAACTACAGGCTTACAGTTTCTATCTTGATTGAAACAATAAAAGGAATGGAAATAATCTTGACTCTCTTCCCTCTAGGGGCATTCTTCAGAGACCATGCTCTCAGACTTGTGTAATTTTTGTCAGGCTCCAAAGTTGGGAAAGCTATGTCAACTCTAGTACCTAGGGCCATTCAGGCATTTGAGGAATCAAACCTTTGATCAAAGGGCTGGAAGCATCCTGAGAAACTCCTCTCTTGACCAGTGTGGGCATCCTACAATTTCCATCTTGTTTGATTTTTAAAAAATTATAGTACTAATTCTTTCCTATGAGTCTATATACTCCCCAAGAATAAGGATGGTGGCTCTCTTCTTTCCTCATAAATTGATGCTCAACATATGCTTAAGGAATGAACAAATATTTATTCAATCACTGCAATTTTACCAAGATGTTAGATGTTTAATTTATATGAACTCATCTGACTGTCTCAACAACACATGAGATATGTTTTACTAGCTGTTCCAATTTTATAGATGCAGAACCAAATTCTGAGATGTTAAAGCTACTATGTTGAGTAAAGATACACACAGCTTATAAGAAGAAAATTTGGGGTTTAAAACTAGATCTTCTAGCTGTCTAGGAGTTGATTTTGATCCTCTAGAAATAAGGAGGCAACATAGATTCCTGTGGGGGGAGGAAATACAGTAAAAAGCAGAAATAACTGAAAAGAGGATGAAAAAAGGTCATACAGGTGAGTACACTAAGGAGGAAGAAATTACAGCCCCAATAGAATGAAGTGAAAAAAAGAATGAATGAGGGAAGTAGAAATGGAAAGGGGCCGGGAAAGTTAACGCAGTAAAATATTTATAGAGTTTAGTAATAAATTTGCAAGAAGGGAGATGGCAAAAATAATTCAAAATGAATAGGAAAGTTATTTACTCCTGTCTTAGTTTCTTCCTCAGTACTATGGGAATACTAACAGCACCAACAAAAATAAAGGTGATGTGAGAATTAATATGATAATCTCTGGAAAGTACATGGCACTTAGCACAATGTAAAAACATATGCAATATTGACTGTTATTAGAATAAGTATCCTATTATACCTTGAGACATCTCCTTCTCAAGCCTCCATTTTTCTTATATGTAAATACAACAGATAAGTTAGAGAGTCTCTGAAGTCCTTTTCAGCCATTAACAACCCATGATTTTATTTTTGAAAATGTACTACATTTTTGCAAATCTGATGAATGATGTATTAAAATATTAAAAGGTGGTGGAAATCCAGGTAGCAATTAATATTTTATAAGTAGTTGGGAACATCTCTAATTTGCATAGCAAATCTAAAATACAAAAGCAAATTCAAACACAAACATACAGACACACAGAATTAAACATGCAGTCTAAAAAAAAAACCCTGCTAAAAGTTCAAAGGAAGATGAATGAAAGTTTCAGATAATTTGCAACAAGTACACAAGGGAACTTGAACATATATGTATTGAAAACACTTTATAGTCTCCACATGTGTGTGCATGTGTATATATATACATATATATATATATATATATATACATATATATATATATGTTTTAATGTTTTCCCCTTACTGTTTTAGGCACTTTTCCATGTTAAACACAGTTGCTGGTATAGTTGAATGAATACCACCATTTTATTATTATATATTTTCCAAAATTATCACCTACTTGTTTTTTCCCTTTCTCATGATTCTACCAAATAAGAAGGGGTTCCCCTCCCCCATGTTGTTGTAGCTATAGGCTGTTAAACAGATTGTAATGTTAAGCAAAGTAGTTCTATACAAACATTCAGTGATTGTGCATATCATTTCTATATGCAGTAGGAATGACATACTTTCAAAAACAAAACAAATAATGGGTGAGAAACAATTTTAAAACAAGAGAAAATGGTAGTTCTAACTCCAATTATCTGTTTTCATGCAGGTATGTGGTAACATTATTAGGGATGGTTAAGTTGCCATAACTTCTAAAAGAGCCTGAGTCAGCTTGGTTATGAAAGAGAGTGATACTCTTGAGAGCTTCATCACCTCCAGTCCTTGGATTCTAAAGCACTTACTCACTTGTCCCAGTTAAATGCTATTTTAAGTTCAAAGTAGAAAGCTTCTTTCGGGTGGTAATGATAGTTTAAAATAAACAATGTGGGGTGTTTGGGGAAAGCCTCCTTTAAACATGTACCATATTTCCCCCTTACATCCCCAGTCAAGTTTTACTACCATCAGTGCTTCCTTATTCTATATCAGTCAGTATCCATGATCCAGTTCATTAAACAACTTATGAGTTACAGACCACTCTTTCCCCCCACCCCCCATTTTTACATCACTGGTGTTCAGAATTCTGGAACAGTGTGTATAAACAGTAAACTGTGCTTGACCACATGGGAAGGCATAAGGGTGACCTGGAACTCCCGTGCAAGAGGGAATAATACCCTAGTGCCAATCTTGGCAGCACCAAGCCAGCTATTTGTTCTTATGTGTGAGCTCCTATTTGATTCTTCAGCTATTTCCTAAAAGAACCATATATATAAATGCAATGTATACAAAAGATCCAGAGGTTTTTGTACAATATCATAATATTTTTAAAATGCATGACGTCAGTACTTTTTTCATTTTATATTTATGGAGATTTTAATGATGATCTGTTTAATTAACCATTTCTACCAAGGGGACTTAACTCATGTACCAAAAGTCCAAAACACAGTGTATGCTCATGAGTAATTGCAAAGGGATAAACAGCCTAAAATTCTCGTATTGTTTCTTTGTTTATATTTCACTCTCAATCTACACTTTTGATATTTTATAATAGAATCACCACTGTCTCGTTTTTATGAAGATAGTTCATCCATTAATTTTTATTGCTTGCTTGCTAATTCAAGTGAAACTATACTCAAATGAAAGTTATGTTTAATCCATTTCTTTTTTAATTTAATCTTTATTTCATTTTTGTCCCATTACCATTTAGTCCCCTTATACCCTCCTGTCCCCAGAAATCACTGCACTGTCCCATTTCCTAGCAGAAATGCATTAATAGCCTTTATCAAATTATGACTACTTTCAGTATATAACCACACATGATTTACTATCCAATAAAGGTATAAGAAGAAGAGAAAAATATAATGTTCCAATATAGAATAAGATGGTTCTTGTGAAAGCCTAAGAGTACTCAGAGTGGTACTGCTCTTAGTAGGAAAGTATACTCACAAGTAATTTCACACAAACTTTGACTATTTGGGCCTAGGGTGATTAAGATAAATATGTCATCTTCAGACCAAAGCAAGGAAATGCAAGCAAATAAAACAGGCAAATAAAAAGAATATTTTTAAGCCTATAATCTATTTCTACCATATCTTAATTCAATGTTTTAGTATCTTATAGTATCTCACTTATAGTATCTTATAAGTGATAAACACTAAATAAGTTTCAACTTTACAACTCCAGAAGAAACTTTTACTCAGCAACAGAGATGAGATTTCATTGTGTTAGTTAAGTGAGTGACTCTCTTCGTAATTTCTTCCAAATGAGAACAAACTTAGATGTAAAAGAGCAAAATTTATTTAAATAAATTTAATAATTAAAATCGATTTCTAAGCTTTATATTTAAATAATAGATTTGGACAGATAATCTCTAAGTTGTTCCATATCTACATTTCTGACAGCTCCGGAGGGGAAGGAGGGTGGAGGGATCAAGCAAAAAAAGAAAAAAAAGCAGAGAAAGAACTCCTGACACAGACAACAGTAGGTGATTGTGGCGGGAAGGGAGTGGATGGAGGAGGAAGAGGGCATAGGGGAGATAAATGGCAGTGGATCAAATACAATGAAATTTTTAAAATAGAAAAGCAAAACAAAAAAACACACAAATTTGGTGCTTAGTTTATCTCTTGGAAAAAGAACTTTTATTTTTAAAAGTTTAACACATATATTTCCTTTATGGTATCACTTTTCAAAGATTCTGATCTTTTCTCTTTTTAGAAAGGTGGTATTTTATACACATATTTTCTTTTCTATGAAAGCAGAGTTCACATCTGATCTTAGCTAAAAGGCCGAGAAGTGATGAAAGCAGAGTTCAAATAAACCAACTATTTAATTAACTACAAGTTTATTTTTCAATGATCCTATTTCAATTCTTTATGAGGCAAGAAGGGTTCTATTTTTGGATAATCTATTATAATACCCATCTAAAATGCAATATGAAAAGAACTCAAAATTTACTCATATTTTAAATATTCCAACCAGTCATCTCACAATTTACAATGAAAAGCACCAGGAAACATAAAACAGATACATGGAATTAGACATTTAAATTCTTGCTGCTTTATTTTTTAACTCAAACTTTATTGATGACTATACATGAAAAATTCTTCATTTATATCAATCTGGGAAATCAATCTGGGAAAAGGAAAACAATTCCCTAAGCATAGAGAGCAGAAAAAAAATTAACCCCAAGTCTTGATGAGAAATTAAAAATGGAGGAGGGCTGAGGGAGGTGTGGTGACTGGGAATGGAAGGAGGACAAGGCAGGGAAAGGAGGCTGCAGGCTGGGAAGCAAAGGGTGATCAAATAATCGTTTTCTTGAGTGTTCTGTGGTCTGAGTGTCTAGCTCAGCAAGTCAGATTATGAATTCTCTTGCATCTCTAGGTGCTTACAGATGGGGAAATACACTTTTAAAAAAGGCGTTTGTAAGATTGGGCAGCCGGTATGTGCACTTCAGTCATAGTGGCACTGTAATTACAACCAGACCCAAGGCACAATCTGCGCACACTTTCCAAAATCACAAAAAAGTTTGGCATAGCTGGCTGCAGGAGTTAAAAAAAGATCAATCCTATATTAAGGCACAGCCTTTGAGGTTTTGGTAGAAAAATGCTCATTGAGTGGGTGAATCCTGACCTAGACACCTTGATCTTTGGTTCATGACCCTGTCAGAGCCAGACAAGGGCTCGCGGACTGTGAATTAAACTGTTTGATTTCTCCGCCCACAGACACACAAAGCCCTGTACGCGCTCAGCTGTTACATAAGAGTCTCTGGAATCCCAGGATGGTGTTTGTAAATAGCGCTGCCATGCTCAGGGCACCCACGTGTCAAATGTTGATGTGACCGCGTGTAATCGGAAGGCGAGAAAGTATCAGCGAGCTCCAAAGGGAAACCTTCCATTTCTTTGGCCCCCAAAAGGAACAGACATGTGTTAAGAAGTTATTCTAAGGGTGATTTACTTATTTTTCTTTTTTTCTTTCCTCCCCTCTTCTACTTGCCCCCCCCCCAAAAAAAAATTAGTGGGAGGAAGAACTGGATAAAGTAATTTATCTCCATTGTGTTTCTTTCCTTATTTAAGTAGTTCCCAACCTAAGGAAAGCATCCAAATTAACTTCTCTCCCTAATTAAATTTAGGGTAAATTTTTGTAATCTCATCAATGCATGCTGAATGAACTTTGTACCTCCTCTCATCCCAAGACTTCTTGTTTTCATTTGCTCATTTACTTCAGTGTAGACTGAAACATGATGAGAGAAGGGATTACATACCACTAGAGACACACTAAGTAAGCAAACTTTGCAAAGTGACAACTGACAGCCAAATACAATTACAATGTGACCTTTTCAGTAGTAAATATAGAATGGTTTTGTTTAGGTGAAAAGAAACAAAATTTAGTATTTTACCTGTCTTTTTATTTAAAATTTCACTCTACATTTATTTTATATTTTATAGTGAGTTTGTGAACAGTAAATAGACTCATTCCTTAAGGAGGCTGAATTCTTACCAATAACAGAGAATACTAACATGTGAATAACTAAGGTTTCCTTTCTTATAAATATGAAAAATTTCCCATAACCTTCAGAATTATTTAAAGCATGACAAATTATAACAATGCAAAAAAAAGTTAAAGAAAAATTGTCAACAGTGAATTAAACTTGTGTTTCTAAAAATACTCTGAATGAAACAATATCTCAAGCCTGGGTTTTAAGTAATTTTTAAAAATCCCTTGTCCAGTATATTTCATATGCTTATTAAAATTGTTTTAAAATTATATATTTATCTATAAAAATGTCTATAAAACTTCTTACTTAAAATAAGAATCACACTGAAGAGTAAATATGTTAAATTTCAAAGTATTGAAAATTCAGTTACCAAAGTTAATAACCAAAGGTCCTTTCCAATTTTGATTTTCAGGAGAAACATATAATCAAGTCATAGCCATTAAAGGTAAGTCATTAGAAAAATGCCTACCAGCTTTGTTTTCTGACAATATGTTTTTCCCCAAGCAACAATGTGGGAGACATTCCAAAATTAAACACAACTTTCTCATAATGTCAATTATAGATATTATACCTTCTTAAGAGGAAACGTAACCATTTAGGTGGCTGGATTTGTATAAAGATGGGTTAAATCTAGAGTACAAAGTTTAAAATATGTGATTTCTTGCTAAAATGTACCTGCTTCTCTTTTAACTAAGACAAATTAATTTACACAGTATTTTTAGTTTGGAAGATGTGTTCTTCTCTCATATTTGAAAAGTATTCATTTATGGTATTTGTCCTTTTACCAGTTATGTTTGGTACATTAAAATATGAATGTAACTGAATTACTGTTTTAATAAATAAATTCATTTCTCAAGATGTCCACTCTATGAACTATATTAGACACTTTATTTGCAGAAATAATTTCTTGTTCTGTTATGAAGTATGCAGTAAAACAAACAAAAAGCTAATAATTATCCAAACTAATTAGAGAGTATCTAAAAGCAATCCTTTTAATGCAAAAATCATGAAAGGTTATAGAAGAGCTGAGTGAGTTTTATAGCCAATGGCAAATATAGAAATTTTGTGACTTCAAAGTAAGAGACTTCAAACAAAAATGGAAAAAGTGCTGAAAGAACAAACAGATTTAAAAAATAAATTAATAGGAACAAGACAGTATATTAGGAATGGAATCTGGGTGTGCTATCATTGTATTATTTTCAGGTTCTGGTGCTTTCCTTTGGAAGCAGCACAACTAATAATTAAGGTAATTTTAATGGGTGTCCTGGTTTCTTAGTGCAGACAGGGAAGAAAAACATGAGGAATAACTCAGAGACAAACCATGTTATCTGCTCTGGGTTTCACTATCATTATTTAAGTCTGGTTTCTTCAGTATTACAAGACAAAAATATACTCATTTGAGGAAACTATAATAAAAATTCATAGTGATAGTTGGGTGAATAGTTCTCATTAAAGTATAATCTGGATACAGAAACTAGATTTGATATTCTGTTAAGAAAATAAGTGACTTGATAAGGCAGGTTATAGCAATAGCTCATGAGGCATGACAATAGTAATTAAAATTATCATTACTTTGCAGCATCCCCAGAACAAACTATGAAATTCTCTAAATAACATAAGCAGCAAATAAAAAATATCAACACTATCTATGGCATACAAAGCTAAATACACAAACAACAAATCAAAAGATCCTGGTGTCTAATCTAATTTGTTTGAAAGGATTATAATTTATAGAAATGCATTGGAAGAGCAAAGATAGAGTACTACATTCAAACCCAGTAAACACCTTATTTGATATTATGGAGATACTTGTATAAAAATCTGTTGTCAACCAAGGTTGTTCACCAAGTGTTAAGGGAAACAAAAAAGGGTAAATGCAAGTAAGCTATTCATTTCTCCCATAAGGAGGACCAGACCTATATTGTACCTATGGCTCTCAATAATAATCAGTATGTCAGCTTCTTGATGGGTTACAGGGCTGTCCAACCTTTTGGCATCCCTGGGCCACACTGGAAGAGAAGAATTGTCTTGGGCCACACATTAAGTACACAAAAACTAGTGAAACCCGATGAGCCATAAAAAAAAAGGCTTTAAGTAAATTTACAGTTTTGTGTTGGGCTGCATTCCTAGCCATCCTGGGCTGCATGCAGCCTATGGCCCCGGGTTAGACACCCCTGAAAGGTTCAAACATGAGTGTCTAACTTATGTCTGTCACAAATATGCAACAAACCTACAATTAAGTGCCATGATCATATTCCTAAAAAGTCAAATTCTGTCATTTCCACAGCTCTTCCTTGAAAAAGTAATGATCAAAGCAATTACATGAAGCCAAGACATGTTCTCATTGAGTAGCGTAACATGTATACTGCTATTAAAGCCGAATGCTTCCATATCATTGAATCTCTCCCACCCCAGTTATCAGTCATGGTCCCAAGCTATGGGATCCAATTGGCAGCCACCCAAAATTGTCATCAGAATAAGAAAGGAGATAAGCATTGCTCAACAAGAAGAATGTCTGGTATCTAGAATTACATAAAGTTAGAAATTCAAATAAACCGACCCCAAGCAATTTACCCTGTGTGTCCGAAACTGTAACTCCTAATTTCATAGGGACTAGCCCTAAATATTGGTACTCATTTGATCATGAATAAGTTTGTAAAAATTCTGTTGGTGTTTGTAAAAACTGTAGCCATGTCTAGCAAAACAGAGAGAGCCATCAACAATTCTGATCCTAACTTCTCACTTTGTCCGGGCATCACAAATACTGTTGCAGAGCGAGTTCTTTCTTAACCCGATTTCACATCTGTAATGCACTACAGTATCAGTGCACAGAAACAGACTTCTTTGCTTAAGCCCAATGAAATGTTTTATCATTTTAATTTTACAAGTGACAGATGATAATAAGTGAAGACATAAACAGTTAAAATCAAAATTTGGTAGGCTACCCTGTGTATCCTCCAGTGCCCTTCTGTTTACATACAGACAAGAAATGTTAATGCAGAAAATAAAATCATCTAGGATTTGTCCTTGTTTCTAGATTCAACTACATACCTGGCAACAGTTTAATGAAAAAAAAATGGTAACTTTTATATGCATTCCTTTTAACACTTGAGTAACATCTTCTGAATTAATTGGAGAATGGCTAAGTAATCAAATACATTTGAGAAAGTTTCTTGCAAGTATACATTAAATTCTGTTCACAAAGTCACCAAACCTATCACCTGTCAAATGAATTATCTCAGAGAATTCCTAAAGGCTCTTTTTCTTCACTAGTTGCAATGGTAAACTTCTGTGCCATTAAGTCTCCTTCTCCTCTATGTGAGAAATGCAACTATACAGAACTCACTGGCATCACATTTCTACAAAAATACAATGACATGCAAACAGTACCTACATTTCTTTGCATGAGACATGAGATACTTTCTGAAGGCCACGTATATTGTCAATGGTATGTGTTTTTTTAACAATTTCATTGACATCATTAGCATAAAATAGAATTTACTCTTTAAAGTATATAATTCAGTGTTTTTTAGAATTCTGCAGTCATTACTACTTACTTACAGAACATTTCACCACCCCTAAAAGAAATGCCATATTGACTAGTGGCCAGAGACCCTTCCCCTATCCCAAGCCCCTAGCAATGACAAATCTACCTTTGGTCTCTTTAAATTTGCCTATTTTGGACATTTCATATCAGTGGAATCATACTCTATGTGGCATTTTCTTACTTCTTTCAAGGTTCACCTATGTTGTAGCATGTATCAATAATCCATTCATTTTCATTACTGAATAATATTCCTTTGTATGAATATAACACAGCTTATGTATTTATGAGTTGATGGGCATTTGGGTCATTCCAATTTTTGATGATTATTAATGCTGTTATGAATATTCAAATGCAATTCTATGCAGTTTCTACATAGACAACTGTATGCATTTTAAGTCTTGTTTTATGAGTTCCCTTATGTAGCTGACATATAGCTACACTTTTATTAGTAGTAGTAATGTGGTGGTGCAGTACAGTGGCTAAAAGACTGAGATCTCTAGATAAGCTGCCTAAATTCAAACCTCAGCTAAGCCATGTCCTGGCTGCATGAACCTGGGCAGGTTTTGAACTCACTATGCTTCAATTTTCTCAGCTGAGATAGGGATAATAATAATACCTCTCTCTAGGCTTGTGGTGAGAATTAAATGACATAACTTATAATATCATAAATCATTAACACAATTTAAAATATTTTGAACACAAAGGCATTTTATGCAAAAAACATTTAAGCAAACAAACACATATTCTGAGGCACATTTTGATAAGGCATGGTGGCACAATCACATGATTGATAAAGTAGAACTATGTTGAACTTTTTTGTTTTCAGGAAAAAGTTTTAAAATATCTGATCATGTGATAAAATAGTACAGAATTAGTAAACATATACACATTTGACAAGTACAGGTCAAACTGGGGAAACCTGAATAAGATGGGAAGACTAAATCAATGTCAGCATCTTGGTTGTGATATTACACTACAGTTTTGCAAAATGTTACCACTAGGAGAAATCAGAATGTTGTGCATGCCCAGTTAGTATTATTTTATACAATTCCATATGAACCTACAAGTATCTCAATAAAAAAGCTGAAGAATATGTAATCTCAGTATGAATTTACTAAAAGTCATTAAACTATCTGCCAACAATGGATGACTTTTTTTTAATTCTCACCCAAGAATGTTTATTGATTTTAGACAGAGACAAAGAGGGGAGGGGAGGGAGAGAGAAAGAGAGGAAGAGAAACATTGATATGAGAGAGAAACATCAGTATATTGCCTCCTGTACATGCCCCAGCCAGGGACTGGACCCATAACCTAGGTATGTACCCTGACTGGGAATCAACCCCATAACCATTTGGTGTGTGGGAGGATGCTCCAATCCACTGAGCCACCTGGCTAGAACTACAATGGATGACTTTGATGAGCTAATCACACTAGGCTTTAGAAGGTACATTTAAGGAAAAGCACCATCATTACCATCATCACCACTGTCACCAAGACTTTTTATGTTAATTGTCTCTTAAGACTGGGAATATAGTACACATTTTCTAATTAAATAATATTATTTTTGTCCTATGTTACTTATTAAATATTTTTCCAGTTTTCATTGAGATGAAATTGACAATAAACATTGTGTAAATTTAAGGTATACAATGTAATGATTTGATACATGTATATATATTGGGAAATGATTACCACAATAAAGTTATTAAATAAATCTATCACTTCACATAGTTATAATTTTTGTGTGTATGTGTCTGGTGAGAACATTTAAAATCTACTCTTAGCAAGTTTTAAGTACATAATACTGTATTATTAAGTACATTGACCATGGTGTACATTACATCCCAGAACTTACTCATCTTACAGATGAAAGCTGGTACCCTTTGACCACATTTACTCCACCCCCACTCCCCACTCATTCATTAAATCTTGACTGAGTAGGAAAGCACCAGGTTGTATTAGGGAATAAAAAGACACAGGAATCAGAGTTAAAACTCTATCAATACACATAATCTAATTTAAAAGAAACTCTTACAGTATTTTCAGTGAAGCAATCGGTCCATTTTATGTCCTGCCAAGAGTGTCCAACCTGCAGCCTGCAGGCTGCATGCAGCCCAGAATGACTATGAATGTGGCCCAGCACAAAATCATAAATTTCCTTAAAACATAATGGGATTGTTTTTGTGATTATGTGTTGAAATGCATTTAATGTGTGGCCAAAGACAACTCTTCTTCCAGTGTGGCCCAGAGGTGCCAAAAGATAGGACACCCTTGTAAACTCTATTTCAAAAACACTTCACCCTAATTTATTCATCTTTTAATTTAATTCCCTGATTATTTGGAGATTGATTTCAAATCAGTTTGAGTAACAACACTTACTAAGCATAAAATAGTGAGTTCTAAATTCTTAAGACTACAGATAGGTTGGCATTACCACTGAATTTATTTTTAAATAAAATATTGAAAATCCACCTACTATCTATCTCTACCTCTTGAAGCCTAGCAGCTTTAACTGCATTTCATGACAAGTGGAGAAAGCATAAATCAAAACTGATGGAATTTTCTATTTTGGAATACACAACCATAATTTATTTTATTTAGAAAAGATTATATATCCATCATCAGTGTTTTCCTGCAATGTACAATGGAGGATCAGAATAATGCTGGAAAAAGTGGATAGACAAAATGATTTTGGGGTTGCAGTCACAATGTTTCAAGTGCTCACTTTATCCTCTCCCCTTCTGGAACTCTTCTCTCCTACTGTATACCAAGCCAGCAGATGCACTCGATAACATCCTAAAATAATGTCATGGTATTCACTGAGCTTTTGCAGTGAGTCAAAATAGAAACTGGAGATCTAGACCACGTAAAGACTGTATATTTGGCAAAATCATTTGTGGTTGTGTTCTTCAACGCAGTTTCCAAGATAACCACCAGCTCTACTTGGCAACCCGAGGCTCCCACAGTTAAGGCTCCACTTGTAAAGTTGGCTTGTGAGATATTTCCCTGCTGCTGGCTTTGGTGCCATTACTACTCTTAAGAACTACTATGCAATGGTGGAATAATAGTTGAGAAAAATGTTATTTTGGTGAACCAACCCTGTCCTCTGGTCTAGAGTTTTAACCTGTCCTCACAACAGGAAACATCTATAGTAAAACACTCAATAGGGTTTATAAAACAAAGAAAACTCCCTCTAGTAATTTGAGATGCTAGGTAAGACTATTAAATTCTATTAGCAGCAACAGTTGAACTTGGAGTAGAAGCAATTAGAGCATAAAAAAGCAGAACTAATATTTCTAAGTATTAGACAGTCTAAAATGTCAAATATCCATAGTTTTTGAAGATATTTTATTTCAAGGTAATTTCATAAGAACTCACAAGATTTACTTAATTTGGATTTGGGGCAGGAAGCAAAAGAGAGTTTCTGCCTAGGTGTGTCTGCGAATGAATCATAAGAAGGGCTTTTTAATGAGGTCAGCAAGTAAGGAAATACATTTCAATGGTGACATTTGGCTCACAACATCGTGTATGGGTGGAGCTTTGGAGAGACTGATAGAGAAATTCTAACTTCAGCAAGTGAAACCAAAAGATTAACTACAGTTTTTATTACCTAATACAAGTCCAGTGCCCAAATGGGACTCTAAAAGTCTGTCCTAACAAGTCCTCTGCAGGTGCACTACACTTGTTCTGGAAGTGCTGTTGACCTGCCAGAGTCTGGGCCCATGTGCCTCTGCACCAGAAGCACACCACTCCCTCTGGGCCCTGGCATGGACCAGCACAGTGCCCCATCTAATGAAGGCACTGAGAAAAGAAGAGTTTAGTAAGTGTGTGAATTTAAACAAAGCAAGAGACTTCCCTCATTCTGAGTTAATTCCTCATTAACCATTAGCTCAATAAGAAAATAAGTGAAGCAATATTGTAGTTTAAGAAAAAATACCTTGTGGTTTCTGCTATCAGTCTCCTAAAATTTAATTACCCCAGACAGTTCTTCCATGAAATTTTTGGATCATCCAGACAGTCCTAACCTTCACAAATATGGTAAATGAAGAGCTGATGTTATGTTTTTTTATTATAAACTATTTATTTCATACCAACTCAAGTAATTTGCTTTTTTTTTCTAATAAAAGAAATAGTGGTACTTTGTTCAGATTGGTGAATAATATGTTCATCTCTTTGTAATCATTGAAGCTCTCATAAAACATTAGCGGCTATTTTCATTATGCAAATATGATGCATAAAACAACAACAGAGTCTAAATTTGATCATAGAAAAGAACAAGCCTTCATAGTCACAATCAAAATTATTAACCAATGTAGATAGTTTTATTTATCAATGTGAGTAGAAAATACTATATCTAATTATTATTTGAATAACTTGAAGACAAGTATATACCACATTTAAAAAGTTCCCCAAAAGTAGTTAGATTCAACTGTTGTTAGCAAAGGAAATTATTTTTAATTTTGAATTGCTAAAATAATTAACCATAGTTTTCTCATCAACTAGTAAGCATTTATGCTAAATTCCTGTGTTTTTTCTTCAATGTTTTATGAGAAATAACCAAGTGAGCTGTTTCTATTTTACAGAGATGAGTAATACTTCTCCCTTCTCCCTGTTCATGTGAAATAACCTCTAGAATCAATGATTAAAGTAAACTTAACGGCTTTTTGAGAGATCAAAATAGAAAGAGTTACAAAGTGAAATACTGAGGACAGATGGTTTCAAAAATCTTATTTATGGAGTAATGTCTATTACTGTGTTTGTTTTTTTCTTGTCCTGTTTTTAATCATATATATGTCTTACTAACTTAAGTTTGACTTTCCAATCATTCACTAACACTTCTTTGCTTAATAACATTAAAAAATAAATATCTACTGTGTTGAAATTTATATTCTATTTCAAATCTATTATGAAACACATATGTAAACATATAAAAGAATATAACTCCCCTCCAGTATTTCAACTTCCCATTAAAGTGCAAAATAATTATTTCATTAGCAAGGCAACAATATTCACAACCTTCAACCACACAAAATCCATATCTTTTCCTTGAACATCTCAACTTCCCCCCTAAGATACAACCTTACTCTTACAATAGATCATTTGTTGGTGATCATTTTGGGGTTTGGAGTTGCCATTATTAACCCTGATTGGAGAGGGAAAATTACAATATCTAATATGAGATTTGAGATTTTAAATTCATATATGTATCCAACTTCCTAGACAAGCAAATATAAACATATTTCACCAAATTGTAAGCAAGTAACTGGAAAATAACCCTTCTTTCAGTTCCTAAACACTAGATGAACGAGGGGGAAATCACTCAGTGCAGCTAAAAGTATGTCACGAAGGCAGTGGCCAGCAAATGAGGTATTTCACAGCAGACCTTCTCGGGAGTCTACCCAGGCCACACTTTATTTTGCCATAGGTAGAAAACTCTCCATAGAAACTCTGTTAGCTTAATAACACCACACAAGCAGCCTCAGTGAAAAGATTCAGAAGGATTCGAGAGTGTGTGTGTGTGTGTGTGTGTGTGTGTGTGTGTGCAGGAGGAGGAGAAAGGCGGAGGAAAAGGAGAGACAGAGAACGGCAGAGATAAAAGAACCCAGAAAAGAGCGCAGCCAAGAGAGAACGAGAAATTTGGCCGGGACTGTTAAAAATCTGCCTCTCCACTTCTCCGTCTCTTCGCTGGGATTGGGTTTCATTTCTCTGGGCGCCCCTGACCTTGCAGTCTTCCAACTCTGCGCGCTCCCCCTCCCGCCGCCCCCTCCCCGGGCCTGCGCCCGCCTTTGTGTCTGCCTGTCACTTACCGGGAGCCCCACGGAGCGGACTCGGGAGCAGCACAAAGCCCGGACAGAGATTTGCCCACAGATTCTCTCACACACGCTCCGCAGGCTGCAGGGCACGGCCCGTCCAGGAGCTGATGTGCCTTGAGAAAGTGGGTCCTGCTCTCGTGCGGGGGGACTGGACAAACTATTCTTTCCTCTCCCATTCGGCGCCGCGCACAAAACGCGCGGACTTGGGGGAAAACAAAACCCCCTCGGTGCTCTCCGGTTTCACTCCCCGTGACACTCGCTCGCACGCCCCCCGAGAAGAGGACACGGGGGCGGGGAGGCGAGTGCACTCTCAGACCCCGAGCGACAGCAGATAAAAGGGGCGAAAAGCCCGGCGGCGTTCTGTCCGGGGCGGGCGAGGGCGGGCCCGGGGCTCGCGGGACCCCCACGGAGGAAGGGGTTGGGGGGGGCCGGAGGGGAACGCAGAGACCCCCAGACCCGAACTATTTGGGAAGGAAAGCAAAGAAAAACCACTTTCCTGGGGATAAAGGCCGGGAAACCGACCGGTCGGAGTGACAAAGGTAACTTTTCCGGGTTCGGCGCGGACGAGCCGGAGCAGGAGAGGGGAGCGAACGCAGAACCATAGGTTTAAAGGGGGGGGGGGGGGAATTAAAACTATATTTGTCAGCCATGTTGAAGAGGCTCCAGTAATTTGTGAAGCTTCCCTCTTCCCTCTCGGCATTTGCGGGTGACACTGCAGGGCTCGCTCCCCCGCCCCTGGAAGCCCGAGAGAACGCGACGGGGAGAGGACAGGGGGAGTTCCGCGGGGAAGGAGACGCGCTCTGACCTCGTTCTCGTCCCGCAGCCTTGCAGCAATGCAGCAGTCGCAGTCGTGTCTCCTTTCTAACAAATCCTAAAGGGCAGCCATCTTGCTTCCTTCTGCTTCTCTACGAAAGCAGCCTACCCTCCGCATCAATATTCATAAGGCAGTTTGACGTCTGTTCTCATCACTCGGCGGGGCCGGCGTCTCGGGGCGGCCGCGCCGAGGGGGCGGACGTGACTCGCATGCCAGCCGGGCCTGGGCGCGCGGCGCTCGCGGAGGCGGCTGTCGCCCGAGCTCTCCTCCTCCTCCTCCTCCTCCTCCTCCTCCTCCTCCTCCTCCTCCGTGCCTCGCCAACGCCGCCGCCCGGCCTCCTCCTCCTCCTCCTACTCCTCCTCCGTCCGGATTCCGCCTCCTCCGCCGGGCCTCCGTCGCCGCCCTGGGGCCCTCTGCCCCCGCTCCCGGGGAGTCACCCCCCAGCCGGGGCGCCCTGCACCAGGGCCACGGAGCTCGGGTGCCGGACACCGGGGCGCGCGCGGTCCTGGCCCGGTTGCCCTCGCGCGACGCGGCCAGCGGAGCGGGGTTGGGGCGGGGAGGGGGGCAGCGGTGCGCCCGCCTGTACGCGGGGCGAGGGCGGGCGCGGGGGAAGATCCAGCCCCCCCCCGGCGCCTCGGCTAGACCCGGGGCTCCCTGGGACCCTCGGACACGTCTCCACCCCGGGTGAGGGCGCGGGGCAGGCGCGCAGGGTCGGGTGGCGGCGGGGGGGGGGGGTGTCGTGGGTGCCTGGCACAAGGATGCCAGACCCCAGTTAACCTTTTAAACTTTTTGTTGGTACCTCACTCCACTACCCCTTTAATGGTATCTGAACTCCCCTCTCCCGCTCGCGCCCACCTCTGTCCGGTGTCCTTACCCTATCCCTTTCGCCCTCCTCCGTCGTGACATCCTGGCACACACTCGGCACGCACCCACCTCATCCCGCAAAAGCCCGCACCTCCGTCCCACGGTAGCTTCTCAGTCCAGCGCCTCTCCCGGGTTTTGGCATCCTCTTGACACCGTCACTTGAATCTTGCAGAGCAGAAGCACTTCCCAGGTTCTTCGAGGGCATGCCCTACGTGCACTAAGGGCCTGCCCTTTCAAAGAGTCTGACACTTTAGGAAACTGACCGAGTCCCGCTACTCCCCGGCCCAGCCCACCTTCTGTTTACTTTGCCACGTGGGCTGGGAAGGAGAGGGATTCTCGCAGATCCAAGAGGAATTTCTCAGTGACTACTTCTCGCTAGATTCGGCGGTGAGAAATAAGCCTGTACCTTAAATGCGTAGGTTTTCTCCCGTAAGAGCCTCTATTGTAATTTTTTCCCCCACTCGTATAGTTAAGTAACGAAGAAATCGACCCATAAGGGCAAAATTCCGAATGACTGACGCTCGATTTTCCCTGACGTCCCGGACTCGGACTTGATGACTACGCTTGTTTATTAACAATTTTTCTTTTCCGTTGCTGAATAGTTTTAATTCTCTGTACAATGCTCCTTTTCCTAATCATAACTATTTATTTAAAAATGAGGTGAAGAACAAAGCCCATGAGAATCATGATATCGAATAGTAGTTTCTGAGATCCGTCTTTTTTGTTTAAGCTGTCGCGTTACTGACATTCAAGTTTTAAATACATATTTTGCGCACACCTTTTATAGCATCGCTGCATTGTGATCCTTTTACGCCAACACGAGTTTTTTTGTGTATCCCAGTCTTTAGTGTCTGTAATGTCTTTACAGGTAAAGTCGTTCGTTAATTTTATGAAATCGGAATATTTCCTCTTTGAAAGTTTGAGAAGGGAACTCTTTGTATGTGTCACATTGTTACTGAGATGAATGTTTAAAGTGTATTTTAATGAAACATTGTTTATTACATTTTGAAACAAAGTTGACTCAGATTTCTGATTTTGCATAGGCTCAGAAAAACCATTTATTTTCCGTAAGCATTTCATTCTGTGAAGATGAATTTCCGTCTTTTCTGACTGTGCACTAGTGTGTCATCAAAGTCTAGGCAATTGCTCCTGGACTTGAAGTTGCTGGAAAAGTTCCTTGGATGTGTTTTTTAAGTCTCGAAAGTAAAGTTTTCCAAAAACTGTGGCGTACATTTATGTAGTGCTCAGGAAAGCAGAATTGTTAAGAGCTTGGGTTTGCGGTGTCCAACAGACCTAAGTGAATCTTGACTACCCTTTACTAAATGCATGACCTTGACCATGGTCTCCTTAACTCTGTGTATCAGTTTTCTCATATGCTACACACCCTCTAAAACAACAGGGTTGTTGTGAGGATCAGATAAGACACTAGCTAAGTGCCCAGGTAGTTATTCCAACTACCAATCACAAACCATCTACTTCTAGGACTGTTTCTTGATTGACTAGAACTATATAATGTCTTCTTACATTGAAAAACATGTGGCAAGTATTGTATTCACAGGTATCTCATGAACATCTGCACATTTCCTTAGTGACTTACATGATAATTGGAAAAATGATCTTTAAGGTCACTTCCTTCTCATTTGATCTTTTAAATCTTTCACCCGCTGTATGGTAACAGGTGGTTCTTATCTATCTGGAATCATACTTGGCTTGCAGTTGGTTTTGCAACAGGCCCTAAACCTTTTCTCACCAGCTACTTTCTCTGCATCCCCATGCCACCCTTAAACACATGGTGTTTTTTTCTTTTTTTAATTGAAAAGAAAATACATTACTCTTTTTGGCTACTGTGACTTTTTAATAGCAAAAAGGAAGTAAAATTCTGAGGATCCCGAAGTGTAAAATCATGAGATTTTTGTATCGTTGATTAAAAAAAAAACCCCTCATAGCTCTATTTCTGGGAAAGTAAAGATATAGTGCACATAATCAGTTATTTACTGGATATTAATGCACATTTGTATGGTTAACTCAGAGCCAGCTTTTATTAATTGTGTGCTTTCTTGAGATTCCTTTTATAAGTGTAGATGATCTATTTTTAAAAGTAATGTGCTGTTTTAACAAGTCAATTGTTATCAAATTCCTTCCCATTTCTTCCCTCAGACTAGAAATAGTAGCACTGCTTCCAGACAGAGAAATCATTGCTTCTTTAATGAAGAAAAAAGAAACAAGTTCCAGGACCTGCTAGTATGTGCTAGAAAATTGCCTTGATTGGCCTGAGCATCTGCTGTCTAACTCAGTTGCTCAGTCTCCCAGCCTCTTAGGGTGGAGGCAGCTTCCTGTCTGCTCTGTCCATTCAAGAGCTGACAACAGCAGCTTGCTTGACAATGCAAATTTCTTATACTAACAAAAACAAATAATAATAGGTGATTCTTAATTCCTCCTCACTTGCAGAATAGGAAAATTTCTTTAAGGAGCTGATTTTCCTCTTTAACAAAGAGAAATAGTTGTTATACATACTGCTTTGAAAGAATTACAGTGGTTTAACAAAAGCATTAAATCATTGCCTGTTGTTTCCCATTTATGAAAACATATTTCTGAAGTATGACATGATGAAGATTCTCTGCATGCTTAAAAAACCATTGACCTTCAAACAGCACAGCAGTCATTTCTGCAAAGGTGCTCTCTTGTTTCCTTTTGTCCAGTGACATTACTGCATGCCATACAAAAGTACATATTTAACATAGGTAGAATGCTAATTTTTTTAAAAAAAATCTCTGATGAAACATTTAGATGTAAAATTTTAACCTATTGATATAAATTAGTATTAATAAAACCATTGTTATCTGAAGCCAAGAGTCATAATATGACGACGGTCTTAATAGATTCTCTTTTATTAATATGATTTCTACTTACTTTTTCTATGATTTTTTTCATATTGTTAAATTTCTCATTCTATAATTTGGAAATTTTAAAGAAATAGATACAGCTCTGGCTGATGTGGTTCAGTGTATTGAGCACTGGCCTGCAAACCAAAGGGTCACTGGTTCAATTCCCAGTCAGGGTACATGCCTGGCTTTCGGGCCAGGTTCCCAGTAGGGGGCACATGAGAGGCAACTACACATTGATGTTTTTCTGTCTCTCCCCCCTTTCCCCTCTGTCTAAAAATGAATAAATACAATCTTAAAAAAGAAGAAATAGATACAAATGATATAATCCTAACTTATTTAAATCTGCCACTATCAATTATGTGTACTGATTTAATAGGGACAAAATACAATATCAGGTGAGGATCAAATGTTTAATCCTGTTAAAAATATTGCCAAAAGCATTATAAAAAGAATATTAGGATCATTTAAGGGACAAATGACATGGAAATGCCTCCAGGAATATTGTAAACATGTTGCTATTATCAATCTTTTTTCTTCTCACAAATTCTGACTTCACAATCCAATAACTACTCTTCTTATTCTCATCCAAATTTGGTAACTCACTTAATATCCCACTTTCTTTTGAGAGAATAATTTTTCAACTTTAATGATGAACTTCAATAAAGAATAAGTTTTAACTATTAGTGGTTACCTCAGTGCCATTTTATATTTATTTAGGGTTTTACAGTTTTTAAAACATTTTTATACACTATTATGTTTTCATGGTAAAGTGTACAGTATATGTTTAATATTCAATATCATGTGAATTTTCAAGATGGCATTTAATTCCCATCTTGTAAATATGGAAAGTGAGATTCAATGACCTTCTCAAGGTCATGTGGCCTGTGAATGGAGGCACACCTTTCAGGCCCAAGTTCTGTAAGTTCAAGATCAGGCCTTTTCATTATAACAGAACTATCCTCATGTTTTTTCCTGCTCATCTTCCTCTAAATTTTTCTATTGTTAGTATGGACAGATATAGGAATCTTCCCTTAAAAACTCCAAATAATTATCTATTATTCTTTGTTACAAAAACAACCTAAAAACACACACACACCCAACAACTCAGCTTTTACATTTCCTTATTCTTAGTACTTAAGCTGATCTAATACTAGTCATTAAATACTGGCTATGCTCCAAAGCATTGGGATAATTGTTTTACATGTTTTTTCCTTGAATGTAGTGCTTTTTACACCTAAATCAGGTAGGTAATATCTTGTTGAAAATTAAGGGTTGAGTAACTTGGTTGAAAATAAAGAGTTTGAACCAAGGACTAAATCTAGGTTTGTCTGACTTTAAAGCTCCTGTCCTTTGCAAGCTACACTGTGCTACCTCCCTCTTTTAGCAGATATCTTTATCTCTGTGGAGGCCATGATAAGTTTTGCACACATTACTATTATTTTTAAAGCAATAACGTCAGTGTTCCCCAACTCTTCCTCATATAAAACAAAAACCAAACAACCCTCTTCTGTCTAAATATCTATTTGGTTTTTCTTATCACCTGCTTTCTACCCATATTTTTTGTTTTGTTTTCCATATTATGGTAAAAGGCTGGTATGCAGGAACTATTGGGAACAATGATTACAGTCGTGTAATAAACAAGGGATAGCACTCCTCTGCCTACCCCTGCCCCCACTGCTCTACCTCACCAACATACTGTTTATGAAGATAAGTTCTGCCATCTGTTTTCAGTGTGGGTGTGGTGAAAGGGAACATCCTTGATCTGCTCAGGACTTCCTCCAATGACTTAGGGTTCATTCCTGCCAAAGGAGGAAACCGGCAGGTGGAATGAGCGCCACCTACTGAAAGCGTTAATAGCACATGGATCTTTGGGGATAAAATCCTCAGAATGGGATAGCAGGTAATCTTTCCATTGGAAAAACAAATCAGAAACACCTGTGGAGCTTTTGAAACTTGTACACAGCTAGATTCCAATCCTCTGCTCCTTCCAGACTCTTGGAGACTCGGATTAATGAGCTCTGGGATGGGGCAGGAGTCACAATATTTTTCAAAAGATTCAGGGCCAATCAGATGTAAACATCTGCTTAAAAATCGTTGGTATAGCTTAATGTGTACAAATACAATGAAAACAAATAATTTTTATACTTAAGAGCACACAAAGCTGTCATTCATGGGGCAAATGTGTATCCTTGTGGTCTGGGGGAGCCTCACACCTTTACAGAGCGCTGGCAGAGCTGTCTGTGACTCCCTTTCTGTCTTTCAGGTCAATTAAATCCATTTAAGTTATTTTGTGATGGGTAAAAAAATATTTTGGAGAAGGGATAATTAACTGACAAAGAATTACCAGATGAACAGTGGTGAAAGGAAAGATTAGGGGCAACACAAGTGACAGGATTGATACCCCAATGCACTGGGGGAGAAAGAAGTATTAGAAGTTGCACAAGTTCAATTTGTGAAGAATATTTTGGGATTTTTGTTCCCAAGGGAAAGTTCTATCAGTTGAGTTTTGTCACATTTTTCTAAAATTGTTAAAACCATTCTTTAGACAATTAGACAAATTGGTTCTGTTATTGTCCCCACCCCCACCCCAAATGATGATCATGCAATGGCATGTGAGTATATTTATAGCATCGTGTTAAATATTAATGCAAGAGCTATACACAATAAACCAATTTTAGACCCCCCACAAGTTAAATCAATTCATTTCTTATAAATAGTCTGTATGGAAAAGAAACAAAAATTTATAAGGTCATAGGGTAGTTATTATTTGCCCTCCAGAGTTCTTCACTTATTTTAAAGTATGTTTTCATACTGTCTAGATGTTTGTGAGAAAAACTAAAGGACCTGACTCAGTGCCAACCCAGAGTCTGTGGGAGCACGAGAGGCCAAGTAGTTTCCTGCAAAGCTTGGCACTACCAACCTCTGTTTAACTTGTTTTATTTTATATCTTAAAGAGCACAATATTATTACTATTTGCCAGAAAACCTCCTTGATCTGTCAATAATTGGGGGTGCCTCTACGTTGAACATATGTGATTGCCAAACAATTATTCTGCATTTCACAAAGACTTTTATCCTCAAGAGAATAAATTATATCTAAACAATGACCATAAAATAGAGGTTTCTGGAAGAAAGGTTGGAATAGAAGGTAAAAAGAAATATATAAATACATACACATATTAAATAAGAACATCCAAATCATATCCTAAGGGAGAATTTTGTTGGGGACCACCAACTTTTATTGCTTTGAAATCTTATGATATCTTGATCTTAGTTAGACTGGCTAGGGAGAGCTACAGAAGGAAGAAATATTGGCAAATGGTGTGTTTAGCTTAGCATGGTGGGGGAGGGGTGGGTTGTCAGGTGGGTGTGAGCCTAGTGATGATACTAATATATTTTAATGAAGGAAACTTTCCAGAATCTCCTTGAATCATAAAGCATCAATAGCCACTGTTTTCTACTGAACAAGAACTAAAAGAGTCTCTCTCTAAATTTAAAACCCAGGAAAGGATAAAATCATAATTTTGATGGATGAGGACTACTGTGAAAAGTTAAGATATTAAAAAATTTAGAAAGAGAAACTCAGTCTAATATAAATAAATAACACAGTCCAGAATTGTAGTCTAGACTCTGCTACTGAAAACTTGCCAAAAATAATAACTTTAATACACATTATCTCATTTAGTATATACAATAATCTTGAAAATAGTAAGGCAGTTATGACCCAATGTATTTTTATTTTTAAACATGAGAGAACATGTGTTTAACACATGAGGGAACATGTCAGAGAGATTAAGTAACTTGCCCAGGGTCACACAGCAGGTGATCCATTCTCAGATTTAAGCCTTCCTCAATATTCTTTCCACAGACTGAAACTAAAGGGAAACAAATAAACCAATTTCAATTCCTTCCTGGAGGCAGAAAAGAAGTTCTAATCAACTTGTGACATTGTATCTTTCGCTGATCACATTTTCACTTCTTGCCTGTGCTGACATAGAGGAGAATGCTGCAGTAACAGAAACATTTAGGAAAAGTGTGTTTAAGATATTCTTTTTTTATTGTTTAAGGCCATTCATCCACTGTGGTAGGAATTCTGTTCACTCCAAATGTGAAGTGAAAATTAATCTATTCCCTAAAAAATTCTTAGGGAAAGAATGACGAGTTACTCAGAGTCCTGCAATAAAATACTGACTTTTTTCTTGATTTCTCTCCTCTCAAATCATAGAAAAAGGTGTGTGTGTGTGTGCGCGCGTGCGCGCATGTGTGTGTATTTAAAGAAGCAAACTCATTGGACAAGAAGACAGACTTGAATTTTGACAGAAAATAATTTTTAAAAATATCTAGTTAATTGAAATAATTTTTATTTTATTGAGTAGGGCTGGAGAGAGTGAGGTTTGAGAGATTTAAGTCAGATTTCCACACTCACAAATTTTCTAATGAAACCAAAACTTAGAATGAAACTATGCATAAATATGGAATAAGTAAAATATTTTGCCCTAAACTACTTCAACGAAAAGACAAATCTAAGGGCACATGCCTGGGTTGCAGGCCATGACCCCCAGCAACCGCACATTGATGTTTCTCTCTCTCTCTCTTTCTCCCTCCCTTCCCTCTCTAGAAATAAATAAATAAAATCTTTTTAAAAAAAGAAAAGACAAGCTTCATACAGTTTTAGCAAATAACAATGCTTTCCAACAAGACTGCTTGTCAAGCAATAATACTTTATCATATATCTTTAGAAAGAAAGCTAAATAGAATAAATTTATCATACAGTTGTTAATTCTTGGTGATGATAATTGTTTTACTTTGTAGCTTGCATTTTTACTTTTAAACTTTTAGAGACTTCATGCATCAGCCTATGTGGGGGGTGTGGATATTGATCGTAATGCATAAAATTCAAGAGCATAATGTAGGTGACAAGAGAAAGAATAGTAGGCCCCACCCTTTAATTGGGACTTTTTGAATTGCTTTGTTTCTAAAAAGGCTGTACTATAAATTCAGAGGTTCACAAGAAGCTAACCAAAGGATCTGAGATAAATGAAAACTTAGTCACAACACCTTCTCAGAAATGTTTTCAAAGAACTATAACTTAAAAAAATTGTCAGTCTTACTTTCCATTGCATAAATGGTTGTTCAAGTCTGAATTTCTAATTTATAATACTTTATGGTAGTGCCTGTGAAACACAAATGTGTCCCTTATGATTCAGTGCTCACATTCTTGAAAGGCATTTGAATCACTGCATAACCAAAAACAAACCAAGTCAGCCTGTGTCACCATGACGGTCTGCTGAGGAAACCCTCAGAACACGGGGGGATCAGGGCCAGATGGAAATCTGTCATAGAACATCCCTCAGAGAGTTATAATAATGACATGTCTGTTTATTCTTGTTTCACATCAGTGGTGGCAGTTCCTGTGCTCTGCTTTCTCATCCTTATGCTATGTCAACATTAAACTTATGACGGATCATTGCTTTATTCTCACTTCAATAAACTGATTTATTCTCTTATTAAGTGATATAGTAGTGAACAAGATGTATCACCTGCCCTCACAGAGCTTATAGTCAGGTAGGAAATAGACACACAATTGGGCAATTATAAATAATTGTAGGATACATGAAGAAAAGTATGTCACATGCAATAGTAAGGGTACTGAGCTCATATTTGCAGCTTTGGAGAAAACTTCTCGTGAAAGTAACAGTTACGCTGCAATATAAAGGATGAATAAGAAGCATTTAGGCCAAGTAGAAAGTTGAAGCATACTTGGTGAAGATAAAAGAGTACATGAAGACTGGGGCACTACAGTGCATGGGATGCTTGAAGAAATAAAAGACATTCCAAATGAGTTGGATAAAAAATCAAGAGGGAACTTCCAGCCAAGATGGAAGCATAGGTAGATATGCTTTGCATCCTCACACAACCAAAAGAAGGACAGAAACCAATTTAAAAAGAAAAAAAAAACAACCAGAACCACCAGAAAATCAAACTGATTGGAAGTCTGACAACCAAGGAGTTGAAGAAGAAATATTTATCAAGACCAGTAGGAGGGGCAGAGATGGGCAGCTGGGCAGGCAGAGAGGCCTCACTGCAAGGCAGCAGACTAGGTGGGTGAACTGCAGGCTGGTGGATGGGGGTTCCCACATTTGTGTGCGGATAAGCTAGGAGGAAAAAATGGGTTGTGAGATAGACTGCACAACCCAGGGTTCTGATATGGGAAACTAAAGTCTCAAAACCTCTGACTGAAAAAACCTGTGGGGGTTGCAGCAGTGGGAGAAACAGCCAGCTTCACAGGTGAGTTCATTGGAGAGACCCACAGGATCCTAGAATATACAGAAACCCACCCACCTGGGAATCAGCACCAGAAGGGCCCAATTTGCTTGTAGATAGTGGGGGAAGTGACTGAAAGGGGAGAGCCAAATAACTATTGTTTTTCCTTTTTTGACCCCTCCCCCACATACAGTGCCACAATGCAACAGAGTGGGTTCCCCTGCCCTGGTGAATACTTAAGGCTCTGCCCCTTAGAACCTTACAGGTGCACAGAGACAAAGAAATACGGTCCAAATGAAAGAAGAGATCAAAACTGCAGAAAAAGAACTAGGCAATGAAGAGATAGCCAATCTATCTGATGCAGAGTTCAAAACACTGATGATCAGGATGCTCACAGAAATGATTGAGTATGGATGCAAAAGAGGAAGATGTGAAGACTACGCAAAGTGAAATAAAGAAAAATATACAGGGAAGCAACAGTGAAGGGAGGGAAACCAGGAATCAAATCAATGATTTGGAATAGAAGGAAGAAATAAACATTCAATTGGAACAGAATGAAGAAACAAGAATTCAAAAAAATGAGGAGAGGCTTAGGAACTTCCAGGACAACTTTAAATGTTCCAACATCCAAATCATGGGGGAGCCAGAAGGAGAAAAGGAAGAGCAAGAAACTAAAAATTTATTTGAAAAAATAATGAAGGAGAACTTCCCTACTCTGGCAAAGGAAGTAGACTTCTAGGAAGTCCAGGAAGCTCAGAAAATCCCAAAGAAATTGGATCCAAAGAGGAACACACCAAGACACCCCATAATTACATTACCCAAGATTAAAGATAGGGAAAGAATCTTAAAAGCAGCAAGAGAAAAGGAGACAGTTACCTACAAAGGTGTTCCCATAGGACTATCAACTGATTTCTCAAAAGAAACCATCCAGGCAAGAAGGGACTGGAAAAAATTATTCAAAGTCATGAAAGGCAAGGGCCTACATCCAAGATTGCTCTATCCAGCAAAGCTATCATTTAGAACGGAAGGGAAGATAAAGTGCTTCCTAGATAAGGTCAAATTAAAGGAGTTCACCATCACCAAGCCCTTGTTATATGAAATGTTAAAGGAACTTATCTAAGAAAAAGAAGATCAAAACTAGGGACAGTAAAATGGCAATAAACTCACAACTATTAACAACTGAACCTAAAAAACCAAAAACAAACTAAGCAAACAAGTAGAACAGGAACAGAATCAAGGAAACGGAGATCACATAGAGTGTTATCAGTGGCGAGGGAGTCGGGGGAGGATAGAGGAAAAGGTGCTGGGAATAAGAATCATTAATGGTAAGTACAAAGCAGACAGGGGAAGCTTAAAAATAGTACAGGAAATGGAGAAGCCAAAGAACTTATATGTAGGACCCATGGACATGAACTAAGGGGAGGAATGCAGGTGGGAGGGAAGGTGCAGGGTAGAAGGGGATAAATGGGAGGGAAAAAATGGCACAATTATAATAGTATAATCAATAAAATACACTTAAAAATAAAATGTGTGTCTGTTCAAGAATGAAAATGTCAAGAACAAGAGTGTGAACACTCAGGCTGCAGCAGGATGCAGCATTCAGATCTTGAGAGTAAGTGTAAATCATGGTGAAAGGTTTGCATTGTTACTTAAATGCAATGGGACACTATAATGGGTTTTGAATGAGAAGGAAATGATCAGATTTGGACTTCGGAAATATCTCTGTAGTTGTAATAGTGAAAATGGATTGAGAGAACACAATGGCAGAGGCTAGGACACCAGTGAGGAGATGGGGCAAGTTGCTTAAGAAAAAAACTGGAGTGTCTGGGTTAGCAACGAAGCCACAGGAAGAAGAGGATGGAAAGGTAGACAAATTCACAGAGGTGGAAGTGGGGCATAGCCTTTACTTTGAAGCAAGAGTGGGGCAGGCATAGGGCTTTGGGATGCCACCCAAGTCTGTGGCTTGACCAATGAGATGGTTGATGGTGACTTTCACTGGAGATGGAAATAACAGCAAAAGAAGAAGCCCTGGAAATATGATTTGGGAGTTGTGGGAGAAAAAAAAAGAATCAGTAATGAGAAAGTTTAGTTGGAGGCACCAGAGGGTCATCCATGTGGAGGTGAGTAGCAAGCAGCTGGATATCTGAGCTTAAAACCTAGAAAAGAGATTTAGAATGGATTATGAAAGTGTGAATCATCTGCATCAAGATGGCAGCTGGGAAAGATCACCCTGGGCTCTGAGCCCTGAGTGAGAAGAAAAATGGAGCCCCAGGAGAGAGACAGAGGAATACCACCCTTGAGGTCTGAGAACTAGCAGAGCAGCCCCCAAAGGAGGAAGCTTGAGGCGTGTGGTGCTGTGGGAGGCCACTGAGGACGAGCTTCATGAAGGAGGTCTGACCTGGTCAGTAGGACCACATACTATGGAGGTGTCCCCGGAGACATGTAGTGAGAAGTGTCCCTTGGATCTCCCTTCCAGTGGTGCATTCACCACAATCCTTGGCAAAGCGAGCTTCAGTACAAGAGGAGTGGTGACAGGCCGGATCACCTGAGGTTGAAGAATAAACAGGGAATGGGGGTGTGGAAACAGGGAGTGCAGAGGACTATTTAAAGAAGGTTAGCTAAAGAGAGGATGAAGAAGAAAACAAAGTAGCTACAGCGGGATGTGGAATGGTGGACATAATTTTTTAAGATGGGAGATACTTGAGCTTGTTTACTAATGGGAGACTGCAAACTGAGATGGGTGGCTAAAGACACAGAAAACAGAAGAAATTTTATGGAACAAGGTCCCTGAAAGGTGGGATCTTTTAAAAGATTACTCTGCTGACAAGCTGGCATAGAAGATAGGACTTATAAAGGAGCATGGCCAATTGTTCAATGTAAATGTATTTTTCCACTTTTTATGGCTCGGGTAGGGTACAGTTCATAGTGAGTGACACAGGCTAAAAGAAGTCATTTCATTGTGTCCCTTCCTCCATCTTTCCCTCTCTAGTGGGCCCTGTGGACTTTCTTCACAAGTTTTATCATTGCTTTGGGGAGAGAAAAATGGAGTCTGTGAAATGTATTATGAATTAAAAGTTGATGGTTTGGACGAGGCTGAGGTAATGTCTGTAATATAATATACAATTCTAGAAGTCAGAGCTTCCTTTACAACACAAGGGTGTATTATAAAACACCACAAGTGATAAATAAAATAAAGGTTTTCTACGGTGGCAGAGGCTCTCCATTTGGGTGCTGTGCAGTGATGGCTATAGTTTCTAATCCATGCTTCTTACTCCAGTGGCAGCTCTGTGAACCAAGAATAGATATAAGAATACACACCAACTATTGATTGCCTCCTGAGTGCTGGACGCAAAGTACATATTATTTTTATATTCTTACAAGAATCCTGTAAGTTAGATATTATGATTTTCAATTTACAGATCAGGAAAGGCTCAGAGAGAATGAATTTCTACAAAGAGCCAGTAACTGGCTAAACTAACATTAGAACTCTGGTTTGTCCATTTCAGAGTATGAACACTGTGCATTGAGCAACATGATGTATCTTTCAGAAACACCTAATTTAAAATTAATTCTACTCTACCCTGGCTGGTGTAGCTCAGTGGATTGAGTGCTGGCCTGTGAACTGAAAAGTTGCCAGTTTGATTCTTAGTCAGGATACATACCTGGGTTGCAGGCCAGGTCTCCAAGTGGGGGCATACAAGAGGCAACTGATGGACATTTCTCTCCCTCTCTTGTTCCCTCCCTTCCCCTTTCTATAAAAACTTAAAAAACTAAAATAAAGTAATACCACAGACTGAGTGGCTTAAACAGAAAAAATTATTGAAAAAATAATAAAAACATAAAATTAATTTTATTCCACATTTTCCTCATAGTCACATGTTATTATGCAACTGAAATATCTTCTCTTTAAGACAACAGTAAATGCAACATAGGGAAAAATTGGTGTAAAAGGAGAGAGTGTTGGAGGAAAACCAGATCCAGAAATACAAAGATTAATTGGAGGAGAAAAAAATACCTCCAGCTCCACATATTCCTACGGCTTGCCCATTTGTTCAAGCTGTTCATTTAATAAATGCTATTTTTAAATTTACAGATGGATTTTTTTTATTAAGATAGAGCTAAAAGTAATCACATAATTAAGTACTCAATTGCAATTATGACAAGCACTAGAAAGGAGAAGTTTGGAGACTGGGGACGGAAGACAATAAAAGGAAAGATAAAACTCAGTTTAGAAGTCAACTTAAGCCTTTTTTATGAAAAGCCTTTGGAAAATGAGTAGAAATGAATCGATCTCCTGGGGCATGAGGAGCAGTCTTGTTTCGGGCAGAGGGCAATGCAGCAAAGGGAAGGTCCAGAAGCAGAGAGAGAAGTGGCACAAGGCCCGTGTGGCTGGAGGATGACATCAGATGAGGCTGGTGAGGTGAGCAGGGGCCAGAACATACAGGGCCTTCTAGGTCACATTAAGTGTGGCATCACTTTTTGTCATTGTCTATTGATTTCACTTGCTCAGAATTCATTTTCCCTTTTGTTAGGTAGTAACACAATGGTTTATCCTTGGGGAGGCTCAGAGAGATCTGTCTAGTCTACCTTCAGCTTATGGGAGGACACATGTTAAATCTTGTCCAGTCAGAGAATAACCTCCGCCTCTCAATACAGGAATAATTAAGCAGAAACATACAGCCCAAGTCAGGCCAATCAGAACCAATAAGACCAACTTTCAGCCTTTTGCAGGTGATGCTAGGGAAAAGTATTTTCTTTCCACTGGGATTGTGGGTACTATGGGATGTAAACCTAAACCTTTGGGAACCACAAGGGAAAAGCTCACTTTTTTTCAAAGGAAATGTTTCTCCTGCAGTGTAGCCAGCATGGAGAGAAGAGAAGTGGACAAATGAAGAGGGAGTCCAGTTGACGTCATTGAACACATCTGTTCCATAGCTTTTCAGTTTTGTGAACCAGTAAATTCGTCTTATCAAGGCAAGCCTGTTTAAGATATATTTTAGCCATTTACATCTGGAAGGGCTTTGAATTACTTTTTTAAAAATACGGTACAAGTATGGAAATTACAGACGTTAAACTGTGGAATTAGTTGAATATAGGTAGGAAAGAGGCAATGAGGACCCCTCTTTTTTTAGCTGAGAAAGTTACACATCATTTGGTTAACTTGCTATTTGTAGTATCTCGGACCAGAGCATGGGCCTACTGACACAGGACATTAGAGGATACATTTGGGAAAACAAATCGGCAATGTGTCGGTTCCCTCTTGTGAGGTTTGATGAAGAACTTTATGAAAGAGACAAGCTGTAGTTAAAGCTGGTTTGTCAAAAGCAGTGAAAATACTCAGAATAACCCTTATCTAGACATTCCAAACAGCTGAGAGTCAGAAGCATTTTGCCTCTTTGGAGTTTGAAAACTCAGGCCTCTGCTCCAATCTAAATTCTGTGCTAGCAAACATGGGGAGGGTAGAATGAAATTGGAAAATAAGATTGAAATCAGGTGCACTACTCATCCCTGTTGACAGAACACCAAGGTCAAAACCCTCTGGCATCTAGACTCAAGGATTAGGCATCAACACTAACTCTGGCTTTTGTTGCTAACTCACTGAGTTTACTGGAAACAAATAGATTGTAGAGTTTACTAAGCTTTTAAGGAACTTGGGTTTCCAGAGAGACTCAAATACCCATAACCTCAGGGCTGTGATTGCTCAACCCCCAAGGCAATCCTCAGTCAGGATCCTAAAGCCACACTAACCGAAACAGCACTATTAGTGGGGTATGATAATTAGAAAGTAAATACTCCCCAGGGCCTTTCTAAGCTGGGGTCCTACAGGACAAACTACAAGGGAAATCATTCCAGAAGACTCTTGGAAGAGCAGACAGCAGGGCTTCCCAAGAACTTCACTCTGAAGCCAAGACAAGGTACCCCTCTGCTCCTGTTCAGCAGGATAATGTCTATGCAGATAGTATATTGCATATCACCCGCTTCCCATTTCCCCTTTTTAAGTAGAAGTTTTTATGGTAGTTATTTTTTCACCTCCTCATAAATGTATATATTATGCTTCTTGGGAACAGTTAAATGTATCATTTTTTTTTCAGTCAACTTCTGAACCATGAGGAAGGCACATTAACAAGTGTTCTGAACAAACTTGTTCTGACAAGTGAGTCTGAACTCACAGTAGATGCAGTAACTGGATAAAACTTGAGTGGTGCTGGTACATATGTTTTTGATTCCATATGATGGTATTGCTTAATGTAACCTGGGGAATTTTGAATTTTTAGGTATAAAAAAGATATGTGGATGTTGTGCAGGCAAACAGTGAACTGTAATAAACGTGTGTGTTTTGACCTACCCAGAGTCCATTTTTCCTGGGTTCGCTCCCTGATTTTCTTAGTGGAACTCCACTTTTCTCCACCCCCGCCCCGCCACACCCCACTTTTATTAGAGGTGATTAAGTACATCTGATTTCACTTTCAGCTTCAGAAGGTCGACATCCACACAGACCTGAACAATTAGGACATGGCCATTCCCTGGTTTTAGCTATTGATTCTGGACATCCTCAGCTACATGTCCATGTTATGGCTAGTTAAATCAAAAGCAATGAGGTAGTTCTGGGACTGAGGAAGAGGCATTTTATTTCTGTCGGGATTGCTGCAAATATAGAATAGAGGCCTGGAGTTTCTAGCATAGATGAAGTGCCCACCTGACAATAGAACTGAAATAGGTGACATGAGAGTAGAGCCATTATAGAGAGTAAGATTCAGTCTTGGTGATAGGGTTTGAACCACTTCATGTAGCTGAACCTAAAGATAATCAGTCTTGGAAGATAATCAGTCTTGGAAATATTTCATTATGTGAGTCAATACTCCCTCCATTTTGCTCCTGTATTTATTTGAGAGGGATGATCTTATTTATGTTGAATTTATTTCCTTCCCAGTTGAGAGTCTTCAACCCAAGAGCAATGGGAAGTCAGGAAATGGATTTAATCAGGGGGAGATATGATCAGATTTGAGAATTTTGAAGATTCTTCAAACTTCTTGATTTCTTCTTGAACACCACTGAAACCTCTCCCATTTCATTCCCAAGATGTAATATGGAAGAGTCAGTCAGGTGACTTGTACCCAGTGTTTGTAGTGAGACCGAATGTAACTGTGGTTAGGGGTCGTCCCCGGGAACAGGGAGGTGAATATTGTATATACATCATTTTATTTACTTTTTTAATGTCTAAACAAAGTTAGAGTCCCCTTTACTTTGCAAATTTTATCCATGTGTATATTTATACATTTGCCAAGCCAGTGAGCATTTCAAAGAAATGACTAAATTTCTGGCTCATTGTCTAGCTGTGGATTGAAAATTTGAGAAGACAGTTGGTAGAATTACTTTTTCATTTCCAAGACAGGAATATATTAAGTATTTTTTAATGAAAAGATGGAAGAAAATAGGCCCAGCAATTGCTATAACTGTCTATGTTAAGATTAAAAATAATTTATTAGCATTAGCATTGTGTAATATGTACACATATTAATTAAGATTAAAAAGAACTGTTGTGAATTTTCTAATGATGTTAGAAGTATTCTGGCTGTGTTCTGATATACTGTATAAGCTGAGCTGCTTTATGTTACTTTTAAAATTTTAGCCAGTGGGTAAAAGTAAAGTATACAACCGTTGATCACATTTTGAAGGAATTTTATTGCCCTTCACTTTACCTCTTTCCCCCACTGTGGGTGGGGTTGTGGACATGATGCTATGAGCCAGTGCTGACCATGGGCCATACCAATGAGGCTAACACTTTAGAGGAGACAGAACAACAAGGTAGAGGTAACTTGAATCCTTAAATAATCTCCTGGATTGGAGCCACAGTACCTACCTTGTACCACACATGAGATATAAATAAACTCTGTATTATCTAAAGCATTGTATGAGTATTTTGGTAGCTCTTTTTTACAACAGCTTAGCATGTTACCTAACTACATATCCATCAAATACAATGGATTATTATTTCCAAATAATCAGCCTGGTGCACGTGTGTGTGTATGTGTGTGTGCGTGCGCACATGTGTGGCAGATTAGGTCATCAAAAACTAAATGAAATCTAATTTTTAGTCTTATAATATGGAGGGAGAGCCCTTTATGGCAATGGTTTTCAGATGTTAGGATGCATCAGAATTTTCTGGGTAGTGTATTCAAAAAGACAATTTAATTCTATCTAGGTATATATAGAACTTGAAACATTTAATTCTGTGTGTTCTAAAAATGCTTGAATTATGCCAAAATTTATAAAAAATGATGAAATTACAGGGAGTGGCTGAGAATCTGTAATTTGTATCAGAAAGATATAAAACAAGAGAAAGAATTTTGGCTTCAACATTCAGTTGCATGTGAAAGAAATAGAAGTTCTAAACTTCAAAGTAAAAAAACATCCATTTAAAGATAGAATTGTAATTTTAGTGTTTGTTTCTTGGGTGTTTCCATTACTTTCTGAAGCAGTGAGAGGTAAGAAAACAGATATGAAAAAGGAAAGGAAATACTAAACTTGACCTCTCAGTTCAAATCCTCACATCTACAGATTTCAGAAAGAATTTTATCTGATAATGCCTTCGAGGAAAACAAGAGCCAGCCAACCTGGGGGGTGGGGAAGAAACCCTAAGCTGTACACATTTAAATTCCTTCCTTCATTTTTGTTTTGAATTATGTGCCTTCTACCTCTAATATATATTTGCTGTGAAGAAAAGGTGTCCTGTTTTTCAGCTGAAGACTTATTCCATTTTCTCAGAATGTGAGTAAAATATAAAATGAGGAAAATTAACACCAATTTTCCTTCAAGGTAGCTATGTTTCATGGCAGAAAGCAGGTGACTCATCTAGGCCTGAGCTGCCACAGAGAAGTATATTCCAGAAAAGCAGCTTTAAATGCTTCTCTCACTCAAAGGAGGAAAGAAGTTGGGCTTCATGTCTATTCAAATAAAAAAATAGAGAGGTGAAACTTTTCACGCACTGATTTTTTTTCAGTGGATTTTTTATATAGTTAAATGGTTTGCTTTAATGAAGATTTTACAATGCTCTCCCCTGATGCTTTCATTCAGAGGAAAGAATGCATTTTTTCTCATTAGCACTGAGTATAAACCAGTCTCCCCAAGAGACTCAGGAATTATTTTGTAGAAACAGATATTAGAACCTGAAATTTTATTTGGTATAAATTGAAAAAATTATCTACCAATTAACAATATAAAATTTCTCAACAACCTGTTCTGTATCTGGAGTTGGGTAAAATACTACTATTTATTTTCTATTTCACAGAGAAAGTTAAAAATTCAGTATTTATGCCAAGATACTCACAGTTTCATACTACTTTGAGGAATAATCATGTGACACAATGCCAATAATAGATTATGTTTCTTATTGAAGACTTTCAGGAAACATAATTTTGAGAAAAGTGAGCCAGGTTTTTAGTGGTTATTAGTGTGATTTTAAAAGAAATGCTATTGATATAATGTTTTACTTTCAAAGTAAGTAGCATATTTTTACATTAAATGTTGCCACCACATTACTACCTTCTAGTTGTGAGATCAAATTATCATTACAAAAATTTTAAAAGCTTAGGGGGTATAATGTCTTCCTTGGCTTCCTGTTGTAGTATTCCTGTGTCAAGGCACTAACCTATACATATATTATGGCCTGTTACTTACCTTTAATCCCAAAATTCTTCTGAGTCTTAAGATTTCCTTCTTTACAAGAATTATTTCCCTCTATAATTCTCCACATATTTTACTGAGGAAGAGTAACCTAAAATTTTAGATTACCGAATTTTGTAAGTGAAATTTTGCCCAATGATTGTCTGAAGGATATTTGCACAAACAGTGTTGAGGCTATCTTGGGTAATCATTGGACCTATTCCCAGAAGAGAAAATACTCTTCTGAGACTATTTATTCAACAAGTTCATCTCTTACTATTTAAATGAATGCTGTTTTGATCAGAAGCATGAAACCCAATTTACCAATTGCCAGTGTGTTATTCAAAACCAGGCTTCTGAGGCCAATTCTGAGTAGCGAGGTTTGGGGTAGCACTCCTGTGGTTTTACAAGTGATTGCCCTTAAAATATGAGTTTCTTCCATTGAATCCACATATATTTCAATGAGGGCACAGTTAAAGAGTGACCTTCCCACTCCCCATTCTATTTTAACCAATATCTAAGTGTAAGTTTAGCCACAAAATTAGCTGCACACATAATGTCCTGGTGCTGCCAGCTGTTTCCAAACATAGAGGGCATTGGCTGCCATCTGTGCGACCAACAGAGTTTAGCTTTTAAAACTGATTTTGTATTTTTGTTTTCACTATGCCTCCTGAAATCTCATTCAAATACGTTCTGCAACAGTGTGTTTACTACCATGTTGTTCTCTGTACAATAACACTTTACTTTTTAGAGGAGAGGAGAACATGTTTTCCTCACATTAGATTAAGGTCAATCACTGAAGACTAAGTACTTGCCATTTCAGCATAGATTGTTTCATCTGCCCCATGAACAATTTCTTTGGCCAAGAACATCTACAAAAACAAACATTTCATTGAAATGTCTAAATTTCTCTGGAGAAGAATACATAATTTTCTCAGAATTTTCTCTGTTTCATAAAAACTTAAAATTATGATCACAGTTTGTGATAAAAGAGACATCCACTTCAATAGGTCCAAAAGGGTATTCACAAATTCCCCAAAAAGCTCATGTGAGAGATTACGCTACAGTAGGATAAACTTCGTTTCTTTCATAAAGGGGCACAGAGTAAGTTTTCTTATTAAAAATTTGTGCCAAAGATTGTTTTCTTCAAATCTGTATATTCTGTACAAGTAAAACAAGATATTTATGTATAATTTCCTTCTTGAAACTTGTTAACGGTCTTCAATCAAGATAAACATTAGAAATCAATAATATAAAGCTAATCAAGTTAACATCTGTATTACATAAGTGGATCATTTTATTGATCCTCACATTGTTCTGAAAAAGGTTATTTTAATCCATAAAATGTAAGACCTGCCAGGACTTCCAAAATTTTTATTCTTGCTAGAATACTGTGGACAGAAGTCTTGGAACATGGGAAAATGTTGACATTTAAAGTTTTAAGATTTTTTCAACTTTAAAACAACAATTGTTCTGTCATGCTATTCTTTTTTATTGAACAATCATTATTGAACACAGAAGGTATACTCCCATCAGGCACCTTTATAATTACTTTAAGCAATTTTTAGATTCCAATGAATTCTTCTGCTTATTAGTGCACTTCTTAGATATACCACCTTATCATTTGATAAGTAGATATTCAGAATTGATGATTCCAAAAATAATACTTCCAGAATATGATCTTTAAACCTTTTAGAAGAATCCCAGTGAAAAAGCTGTGAGTCAGAAAGGGTCCCAAGCAGGAAACAGAGGGCATACTCAAATAAGGGTAATTTGAGGAGTGTTTAATAAAGAAATATTATAGATGTTTGGAAGAGGTCTCTGGAAATCACAAAGAACACTATTATCATCCCTGAGATTAAAGGACCAACATGAGAGAATGGTTACCAGAACCAGAGGGGAGCAATGCATAGAATCGGCCACCTTGAGAGGAGTTATAACGGTAGGGTAAAGGATAAAGCAAGTTTGAGGTGACTCCACAGAGAAGGAGTCAGGAAGTAAATATCCCAACATTGACTCTTTGCCCTCTGTGTTCCAGCCAGGCCTTCCAGCCGGCTAAAGTGCACTTTTACATGTGGTAGCCTAAGTCACATGTGGCTACTGAACACTTGAAATGTGGTTGTAAGTGTAAAACGCACAACAAATTATGCAACTTTAGTATGAAAAATAGGAAGCATAATATTTTAATGTACTATTGAAGGCACATATTAGATATTAACACATATTATTAATTATATATTTATCAATATATGTAACTGTTATATATAATATATAAGATATATTGTTAAATCTAATTCCCCTTTTTCTTCTTAATTTTTAAAATGTGCTACTAGAAAATTAAAAATGTTGATATAATTATTAAAATTTAAAAACATTTTTATAATATTTTATTCTATATGTCATTTCTCTTGGAAAACACTGAGAGAAACCCACCAGAACTTAGAGGATATAGAATTCTCTTGATGCAGTTAATTAAGGCCAGCCTTCTATGGGAGAAAGTGGGATAGAGAAGGAAGGCATGTGGACTTGGAGGAGCCAACAGAGATGTCTGGTTTAGGCTATTAATAAAGAAAGTTAACATTTAAAAAATTACCCTGAGTGGGTTTTTTGCTGGTGGTTTCTATTTTTGGCCTTTGGAATTACTTGTGAACAAACTTGCTAGGTCATTTGGACTTGCTAGGACAATGAAGACTGGCATTTTCTAACAACAGCATTGGGGTGAACCAAATCACCAGATGAGTTGTTTAGAATTGTGAGTATTTATGCAGGTTCTGTCTTGCTAAACCCTAACTATAAATTGAAATCTACATTATGGAAGTATCTTCTGGTCTTTACAGGACAGCACAGCAGTCCTGACAAGTACACACCATAATTAAAATGGTTTTTCAGGATGGTGTTTTTGACAAAAACACTTGATACAAACTTTAATTAAATTTTTTTATGAAAATCATTTGACAAAAGTATTTGATAAACAAGATCTTGTTGAAAAAAACTTCATTTAATTTTAGACATGTATCTATTTATTAAACAAACTTTAAGTCTGAGCAACTTTTATGTTTGCCCATCGAGCTCATAGTCTAATATTAGGAGAGAGATATTTAGCAAGTAAGCAAGCAAATAAATAACATTAATTCCATAAAGTCTCCTACATTATGAAGGAAGGAAAACTGGCTGTATATAAACAATGACTGCAGTGTGATATTTTTAGACTATGTTTTAGATTAGGATGGTGAATTAGTTTATTTGTTGTTGTTGTGTAACAAGTTGCCAAAAACTTAGCAGTGTGAACATCACCAGTTGATTATCTTACTGCTGCATGGGGTCTGAAGTCTGGCACTCGGGGCTTTGGTTCTCTCTTTAGGGACTCAAGGCTAAAATCAAGTTGTTGGCTGTGATTCATTGTTACCTGAAGGTTCTGTGAGAAAATATGTTTCTGTCAAAGAAAAAAAAACATCCAAACCTACAGAGAAATTTTATGAGTTTATTTCAGCCAAAAAAACAGGACATGCCTAGAAGCAAGATCTCAAAGACTAAGAAAATGCTCCAGGGACTGGCAGTTTTGCAGTTCTTTTTATACATTTAGAGTCAAAGGAGAAAAGCTTAAGGAAGGTTATAGAAATCCATTGGTGATAGATTAAGAAGGTGGAGAAAGCAAAGTGGGGAAATGGCTAGGATTGGATAAACAGCAAAATGGAGAGGCACATACTCCTTTTACATTGGCGGGTATGGGCCAGATACTATTTAATATTCACAGTAATAGAAATGATAGGAGGGCAGCAAGACAACAATGAGTTTAGTGGTGTCATGCTCTGGTGCCTGTGGTTATGCCTTCAATGGGCCTAGAAAAGAAAATTACTCTGACATTTCAAAGGCATGTTTTCCTCGATGCATAAGAGCAGTAGACAAGGCTCCCTTAAGGTAAAGACTGACCTTTGCTAAGGAAGCAATAGACTTGAGACGTGACTACCCACCATGACCTGCCCAGTTAGGAATTTACAATTAGATCACCCTGTGCGGTTCTGTTCAGTCACTGAGCCTGTCCGGACTCTGCTGTGTGGCCCACTTCTCATTCACACTTCCAAACTCATGGCTGCTATTAGCAGAATTCAGTTCCTTGAAGTTGTAGGACTGAGGTCCTTGTTTCCTTACAGGCTGTCAGCTGGGGCTACTCTCACCTCAGGCAGTTTGGCCCACGTTCTCTGACTCGCTCCACCTTTGGGTCAGCAACAGGATAATGTGCAATCCTTCTCATGCTTTGAATCTCGGATTTCTGCTGTCAGCCGGAGAAAATTATCTGCTTTTAAAAGGCTCATATGATTAGGTCAGATAGACCCTGTTAATGTCCCTGTTTTAAAGTCAACAGATTTGGGACTTTGATTCTATCTCCAAAGTCCCTTTACAGCAGGAGCTTTTAGCGTTTGATTAAACAGCTGGAGGAAGGCACACATGTACACCAGGGCAGGGCACACTGAGAGGTTATCTTAGAGTTCTGTCTACCATAGATGGTCAGGAAGGAAAAGCCTCTCTGGGAACTAAGGCCTGAATGATGAGAAAGAGCCAGCCATAAATAGATCTGGGAGAAAGCATCATAGCCAGAGAGAATAGCAAGAGCCAAAACCCGGAGGCCAGGAAGAGATTTACTTGTTCAAAAAACCAAAAGAGGCCAAAAGGGTCAGGGATTAAGAAGTACAAATTGGTAGTTACAGAATAGCCATGGGGATGTAAAGTACAGTACAAGGCATATAGTCAGTAATATTGTAATAACTCTGTATAGTGTCAGATGGGTACTGGATTTATTGGGATGATTCCTTCATAAGTTATATAAATATCTTATCATGGGTTTGTACACTTGAGACTAGTGTAATATTGTATATCAACTATAATTGAAAAATTAAAAAGTATATTAAAAATAAAAACAGAGAAAGGCCAGTAGGATTAGCTTGCTGGGTAGGAAAGCATATAGAAATGAGGTCAGAAAAGTAAACAGACTTGAGACCAAGAGAAAGAATTTAGAATTCATTATAATTGCAATGAAAATCTTCTATTGAAAGGTTCAAGAGAATGAGAGACATTTTCATGTGACTAAATATTTCTCCTGTAGTACCCTCACCAAGATATACACTTGCCCACATTCTGGGATATGCATTTTTTTCCTGGTGTTCCCATCCTTTTTTCTGGTGATTTATCATACAGAAATCAGATTCTTGTGTCCTTGTCTTAAGTGAAAGACATATTGAAATCAATTTCATTAAATTTGTCTTTATAATTTTGAGTGCTATGACACATGGCTGATTATAGTTTTATAAAGTGGATAAAAATAAATAAGTATTGTAGAGAAAACATGAAAAGTTAAAGTTCTTTATTTTCTAATTTTATAGTCCTCAATTAAAATGAATTTAGTTCAATTAATACTAGACAAATTGTTCTTTAAAATCTTTCATATTTTATAAGCTTAAGTGAACAAATGAAATTTTATCTTTGTGAGAAATGCATATGTTTTATCTAGATTTTGAAAGTCACTGATGCATGAGGCCACTTTATTTGACTTTTGGATAATCACTTGGGTAATTTTTTCTTTCTTTCCTGCACTCAGCATGTTGAATCATCTGCATAGTATAGAAAGAGCCCTGATATTTGAAATGATGTACATTTCAAATTGGAAATTCCTCAAAAAATTATAAAGGAAATACACCATTTCAAAACTCTGAAATCCCTGGAAGCATACAGACCATCAAATTCTAGAAGTCAATAAAGGCTGCATACACATGTCTATTGTGTGAATGCTGATTTTAAGTACTTGGTTTATCGGAGAGGCATAGAAGGTTCCTTTAGGGTCTTATGTTTCCTATGCTTCCCCACATTTCTACTCTCGTCCTCTATTTCTAGGCTCCAACCTCATGTTTACATTCCTCATGTATTTTCTCATTCCATCTTCCTCTTCATTTATTGTCACATGGTTTTAATCACTATGTTATCCTCTTTGTACCATCTTTTAAGTGATCCCCATCTAGAAAAAAAAACTTGTCTTTTATCGACATTCTACCACTAAAGCCAAGCTCTCGACAAAACTGGGAGAAATTATCCTCACAGTCCTTTGAGTCCTTGTTGACTCATTTTAGCTCCTCTATCAAATATCTGTAGATCTCAGGCCTCTTTCTTTTCCAGCATTAAAGCTCAGATTAAGCTAAATCATATTGGAAACTTCTCATATGTATTAAAGTTTAAACAATCAATGAATAGTTTCACATATGCAGGGAATGTCTGTATTTTTCAAAGGACTAAGAATGTAATCATGAAATGTTCAGAACAATGAGGTTAGGTGCCAGTCGTGCCCACTGTCCCTAGGAACTGCCCTGCCCGGGAAAGGAGCACCGGGTTCTTCAGGATTCTCTGTGCAGAGTCAGATACTAATCTGAGCAGAGTGGGCACTTGACTAATTAAGGCCCACCCATAAAAATACCAATAACCTATAAGGCTGATTGGTACAAAAGGTTCTGCCCAAGGTGGTGAGATACTTCAGTAAGCCAATTAGCCTAGCTCCTTCCAGAGTTTTATCTGGAGATTTCAAGAAAAATTTCTCAATAAAAGTGCAAAAGCAGAAGGAGCAGGTCAGCCATGAAAAACAAAGCTAGAAAAAGACCACAAGGGAATGAAAGAGAAAATGATTGGTCTCTAAGTATCTTGGTATCTATTGCTATATAACAAATTATACTGAAACTTAGTGCTCTCAATAACAATTTTATTTTCTTATGATTCTGTGGGTCAGAAATTAAGACAGAGTTTGCTTGGGTAATTTTTTCTGCTCTACCAGGACTTAGCTGTCCCATTCTTTCATTTGTATTCACCTGGTGGTTGAACAGAGCTGGAAGTTCCAAGCAAGTCTTACTAACATATGGCATTTCGGTACTCCTCTATGTGAACTCATTCCCTCCACATGGTTAGCTTGAAGTTCTGCAGCATGGTGGTCTCTCAGTGTTGTACTTCTCACGTGGTGACTAGCTTGTAAAAGGAAACATTTCAACAGGGGCAAAGCAGAGTATACAGATCTCTGAACACAGAGCCATGAAAGTAATATAGTCATTTTTGTTACATTCTGTTTGTCAAGTATGTGATAGGCTCAGTCTGAGTTCAAGGGGAGGGGAAATAGACTTCACCTCTTTGTGAGAGAAGTGTGGCATGAGTTTGATGATATCTTAAGTCACCATATGAGGTTTTTCTTAGAGCCATATGGCTCCCAGTTCTGAGTCTTTGTACTATGCAAATGGAAGTTCCCAATCGACAGAGTTTGGTGGTGTTTGTGAGACTGGGGTGTTGTTTAATGCCACTTAAGTCATGATTTGCTGATATTCACTGTATACTTATTAGTAATGTTTTGCTTAGATGATGTCCTATATATAATATCTCTTTAGTCTACAGTTATAAAGAAGGACTTGAGCTTTTTTTAAGTTCTGCTAGCAATTATTTTCTATGGAATTCCATTTAAATCTGCTAAAAAGTCTTAAGTTAATAGAATAATTGAAATATAAAACTAAAAAAAATACAAAACAGATCTTTATAAATGGTTTCCTTACAAATACTTACAGAGGATAAAAAACTACATCTGGCCTGATATATGAGGTGTGATGGGACTGAATATGTGTTGAAGAGCAGATATGACAAGGATTAGACATTTATTTGATTGTGCCCCATTAATCAAGTGACTGTACATGTAATACATATGAGTAAATTCTTTACTGATCCATCTTAAATGACAATGGCTTTTCAAGTAAAGGCTGTTTTGACAGTTCACGGGCCAGAGAAATATTCAGAATGCATATAGCATAAAGCAAGTCTCAGGCAATAACCAGAGTAGGGGTGAGTGGGAAGGGGACAAGAGGCACATGGAGTGGCCCAAATGGAATGACTTAAGGTGAAAGAGATGCTCCTGTTAATTTGTAGGAAATAAAACCCAAGGTACTTGAAGATAAGAGAAAAGTCACATTAAGGCTAGAAGACCTCTGTCTTGGCTTTATTGATTCATTTATTTGTTTGTTTGTTTGTTTATGTAAATAACTCCAAGGCAGGTTAAGAAACTTACCCAAACTTCAATGAGTACTTGGGTACAACCATTTGACTTCATGTAAGTACCACACCATACATGCAAGTAATATTTTGGACCTTCCAAAACTCACCTCTGGTTTTGTCACTATTTATAAGACCTACTTCCCTATGGTTGCTTTTAAGGCACACTTTGTTAATTTTAAAGCTATTTCACTTGTTTTGTGTCAGGTTTTATCAAATTTTAATCAAGATTATGACTTCTTAGGTCTGAGACTTTGTAGTTCACACAAGCTACTAGGTGGTGTTGATGATGCTTGTCTGTGGACCACACTTCGAATAGCAAAGAATTAGGTTATTAAGGCATCACACTGTGTCCCTACAATACCAGTGGGAATCAACTGGCAATTAATACTAGGTATAAATGCCAAATGAATTCTACTTTCCCAGGACAGCCAAAGACTTATTCATGTATTCAAGAAATACTTATCAAGAGCTTACAATATGTGAGGCATTGTTCTAGAAAAAGAAAAGATGACATTTTTTACTGTCATTTCTGCTATTATAATAAAATAAATCACCAAATTTGTGCTTACTCTGAAATCACTTTTGATATGCCCAAGCATCTTGCTTCCTAAGTCATGTAGGTATGACTTTTACTATGAATAGACTCTTTTACTGTGTCAATATATTGATCAAGTTCTCAGGATTTAGAAATATTTTTGGAGACTATGTTCAGTTAAATGTTGCTCCAAAATAAAATGTTTTGCCAATTAAGTGAAAAACATGTTGTACTTTTAGTCCACAGAGAAAACACAGCTTATATTGCATGGTACTTGAACTTGTTCAATGTACATGGAATGCTTTGTGCGACACATGTGGTCTTTTGAGACATAAGCCAGGTCGGGTTGATCTGCCAATTAACAGATATTGCTGAATGTCAACCAGGAAGATGAAGTGAAATATTTAGTACTGTCTTTCCTCACTGCAGGGGCAACAACCTCAGCATTTATCAATCCAATGAAATGCTCACTTGAAATTAACCTGGGAGTTACAGAGAACATCTAATTGTATCCCTGACAGCAAGAGGATGAACTCTGTTGAGCCTTGAAACTCTCTCAACCTATCTTGAGGAGGTACAGTTTTTTGGCTACCAGTTGGTGTCTGTGAGAACAACAGCAACAAAAAAAATAGCACTCACGCTATTGCAAAAGTGATTGCTCCAGCCTCCTCTTTCAGTTAATGAAATGTCAAAAGTTCAAGACCTAAGGGATTGGTAAAACTAACAAGATCCAAAAGAACACCATTTGTTGAAATAAAGCCTTTAGGATTTAAAGCTTACTTACAATCATGCTTTCAGGATCATATTTTGTATGCATTTACTAGTTCACCAGAATTTATTTATTTATGAATATCTTTTTATCACATAAAGTATAAGATACTTGTGAGCAAAAATAGTGCCACCTGTTTCCCCACTGTGCCCATACACACTCTTGTTCGTTACCAGTGCTCAGAGCTGCTTGGTGAATAATGATAGGACTCAGTCTGCGTACTTATTTTCTTTATTAGCATTACATTTTCTCTGCTTATGCCAAAGAGGTTTTCTTGACCCTCTTCTTGCCTTGCTGATAATGGCTGCATTAGAAAATTAGACACTCAGAAACTTTGGATAAATTCCCATTGTACACAGTTGACTTTTTTTAGAAAGACAAAGAATTACGTTTTTGCAGATTGTCAATCTACAGTGTAGATTACATAAACTGTCTGAATATCTTAGCTGTCGAAACCCTGACTGTTGGTATTAAAAATTCAAAAGGATGCATTTTAGAATTGAACTCCATCAACATTGGTTTCAGGATGATCAAAATTTACTCTTCAGTTTCTCCTGAATTGTTTATAGTCTATGAAACTGAAGAAGTAACACATCTGGATATAACTTTGCAGAGCTGTTTTTTTAAATCTCCCACACCCCTATGATTATATTACTTAATATAATTATCTTATATGGTATTAGACCTAGGGCATCAAAGATGTCTTCAAGAAATATTATCCATGAATACTCTGTCTATAAAGGAAATGATTCTAAACATAGAACCAAACCCTACAGTATTAAAAGATGCACCTTATTCTGACCACCTCTGGACACAACTACTCATTCTGTGAAAGTTGCAGATTGAAGAGCACCAAGAGCAATCTCTGTTGTTCACCAAGCCCCGCTACACACCAGGCACTATGCTAAGACCTTTGTGTGCATCAACTCATTTAACTTTCATGATAACCCTAACTAGTAGATTTAATTTTTGTACCAATTTACACATGGGGAAATACAGGTACAGACAGATGATAAGAGAGTTGCCCAAAGGAACTAAACTAGTACACACAAAAAGGATTCAAATTCAGGCTTAACTAATTCTAGAGTCTTCATCCTAACCATTACTACACTGTGTGACTCTTCTTTAAATAGCAAATAGATACAGAACTGTTGCCAATTCTAAAGCCACAGTGTAAAGGTAAAAATGTAAAATAAATGTGGTCATAAAATTGGCATAAACAGTTTTTCTAATCTTGTAAATATTGTTTTCATGTCTTGAAAAAACATTTTATAGCAGAATAGGCTGAGAAGCAATGGGGATTTAATATGGTTTCATATGGACAGCCTGCAGCAGAAGTGAATGTATAGATAGAATGTATATTTATGGACACCCCAAAAGATATATTCAATGTAGTAGATTATGCAATATGCAAGCCCTACTTTATTGAGAGAGCAGTTACCCTAAGTCCACTCTCATGACAATAGCAATGGGGGTTTTGAAAAGGAAAACTACTTCCCATCCTAATGTGAATCCAAAAGACCAACTTCTGCTTCATGCTTTTACATAGTTGAATCACGATGTGGGTACAATATTTAATCCTATATTCTTCACTTGGTTTTATATGGTAGTATTTTTTCTTCTTGTATAGTCTTATGGTTTGCAAAAGTTTTATCTATGTAATGTTGCACATTATACAAACATTTCAATATAGAATTTTCTTTCCTCCTTTATTCTTCCTTCTCTCTTTCCTTCCTTCCTTCCTTTCTTCCATCCTTTCTTCCTCCCCCTTCACTTGTCTCCCTTACTCCTGCTGTATCTCCCTCATTCTTTCTTTTAGGATAAACTGTGAGATGTGATCAAAGAAAAAATACTATTTTTGCAGCTCTTGAAACTTCTTGCTAAATTATCTACCAAAAATGCTCTACCAATTTATGCTGAAATCACCCATGTATAAACCATTTCACCCTTACAAGATTGTTTATTATAATTGTAAATAGTAGAATGCTCCAACATAGCGTGAATTCAGCCTTTTGGGGAGGTTCCTTTTAGAGCTTTTGATCCTTTAAACTGTTAGAGAAATTAACCATTTGATAATTAAAAAGTGCTCAATATACTTTTTTAAAAGGTAGACTAACAAAATTAGTTTATACTCCACCATCCATATCTGCTCAAGAGCTATGAGACATATGGCTATATCTGTGAAAATATCCCTTTTTTGTTTGTCCATTCAAGAATTTACACTGCTACTTAAGTCTAGGAAAAGAAATTCCCCAGGGTGAGGTTCTTTTTTTTATTATTATTATTTTTTACCACAGGCTGAATTTGCATTTAGAAGTTCCCATTTTCTTGCTCTCGAAGTTACCCAATAGATACCACAAAATAACTGGCAGTAGAAAAACTCTTGTGGTTCTAATTATAAGAGGAGCACTAACCTCTGAAGAACATGGTTTATTCTTACATGCAGAATAATCAGCAACTGCTGCTGATTCGGCTTCACACATTTCCCCTTTGATGAGGTACTAGGTGAAAAGGATGAACCTCCTTTTTTCACCTAGATGAGGGTGGAGCACAGCTGAAAACTCAGTTTTTGTAAACAGTATCACCAGTTATCTGGCCAAAAGTTATCTGTGAATAATGCTTTATTTGAAATTTTGAAAAACTTAGACTCTACAGTTAAATTATGAGAATAAGACAATGAAAACCTGCATTCTTTATTTACATTCACTAATTGTCAATACTTTGCCATATTTACACCATCTCCTTTTCTCTCTATTGTATTTTTTCTTGCACCAGTTGCAGTAATTTGCATCTTATCACTTCACTTACCCTAGATACTTCAGCATGCATCTCCTAATACTAAGACATTCTGTTACACAAGCACAATATAATGATCACTCTCAGAAGCGTCATCATTAACTCAGCACTATTGTCTAACTTAGGGTTCATACCCAAATTTCCCTGATTGTCCCAATGACTGTATAACTTTTTAAAATCTAGGGATCTATCAAGAATCATGTATTTTCTTTAGTCTGCTTTAATCTGGAACAGTTTTTCCGTCTTTTAAACAAATCTTTCATGACATTGACATACTTAAAGATTCTAGAACTCTTCTTACTCTACATTTTGGAATATGAAGGATAACTTTCTGACTGTCATAGCAATCTATTTTTGACATAATTTCTATGTGTCTTTATTATGTGTTTTTCCCCATGTCCCTGTACCATCCTTTATTGATCTAGAAAACCCTCTTTCACCTCTTTCATCAATTTCTGAGACACTTTTTTGTTTTACATTTATTTTTTCCCTGAACTAACTTTTCCATCCCTGGTATGCAGTGATCTGTTTCCTTCAGATAATGCTATTTTAAAAAACTGTAATTGGCCTGGTATTATGTCTTCTTTCAGACTCTTAGCACCTCTCCTCAAGACTACATGTGTTCTGCAAAGACAATTTTTTTACATATATTTTCTAAAGTGTAATTTAGATTTTCCTTTTAGAGTTATACTTGCTGTTACTCATCTTCCCAGCTCTCTTTCCTTTATGCAAGTCTCAAATGCAGTTTTTATTTTCCAAGTTGCTCTAAACTAGAAGTTTACTTTTATTAAAATTATGTTCATTTATGTTATTCTTGACTCTTTGGTAGAAAAATACATTTTATCATATTTCTGGTTCAACATACATAATATTCTATCTATTTTGGTCAATACAAACCTTAAATTTACCATAAGCTTAATATACCTAAGCAAATGTACCCATTGAAAAATGGCATTTGTGTTTATTTGATTATTTGAAGATAATGGCATTCTGATTATTTGAAGATAATACTATCAAATACAGTCTCATGGGAGAAAATGTAAGACCTGGAGGGATATTGCAGGTAATTAATTATTCTACCTAGTTTTCAAATGCAGAGCTCAAGAGCCTAAATAATTTAAGGTCACAGTTGGTTGGTGGCAGAGGCAGTCACCATATCCTGATTCTGAGTTGAGATTTATCTCTTTTGTTCTCATTGTGTTTCAATTTAATATTTTCTTAGAAATAATATTCAGATGCATAATAGGAATCATTGCAAAGTGCTTGGAAATGTGAGTCAAGGAAATTTTAAGAAGGCCAGTCACAACCTCATCAAGTGTGTCTTCTGATTACTTTAAAAGTATAGTCTTGCTTTTGTTAGCTATATCTACAGACATAACATTTATTGAATTATTGCTTTGGACTGGGCACTCTTCTTGGTATTTTGCATGTACTCATTTAATCTTCACAGTATTTCTTAAAGTTGGTATATTTTTATCATCCCTATTTTACAAATACAAAAATGGAGCCTAGCGAGCCTGAGTAACTTGTCTTATGTTATTTATTGGTTGCATCAAGACAAGCTGCAAACTCATTCAGTTTTCAGGGTTATGGTGCTCACATTGTGATATCTCTTGGTCTTCAAACAAAAATGCCATCCATCCTTTTTCACAGAAGTTTCAATAGGAATTGAGGCACTGATATGTTTGAATGATTAATTTATTGTTACCCAGTCACTGAGATGCCAATAGCCATCAAAACTACCTTTGCCTCAAATTGGGATTTTTTCCCAGTACCACAAATGTGCTATAATCTCCATTCTAAAAAGCTTGTTGGTGAGACTTCCAACAGGAATTTTGTTGAGTTATATTAACTTATCACATTGTTTCATTTGCCAATGTGAATTGGCAAGATGGTTGTCTAGTTTTATGTTCTATCATCTCTGATTTTGGAATTTCTTTTTTTCTATACAGAACAAAGTCACCTGTATCTGCTACATACCAGATATTAATAACTAATTAATATTCTTCTTTCAAAAATGGAAAACACTAAACTAAACTCTGCATTAATGATTAATCATTTTTATTTTATTAAGTGCTCATAATGTTAGTATAGCTACTACTACAAAATAATTCTCTAAAAGGTCATTAAGATTATAAATAATTTAATTATGTTCAACAACAAACTGGATAATAGAAAACAGAATTTTGGCCAAGGTAGAGGACAGGAACTAAATTGTCAATTAGAGCTCAGCTGATAATGGGATAAGTTTGGGGCTGGTGACCTAAGCCCTGGGTGTTTCAGAGATCTCTACAAACTATAGACAAACTACAGTTTGTTGTAGTTCATGAATAATATATGACACCATAGTAACCCTCCATTAAATTTTAGGCAAGTAGGAAACAATACTTAAAAAGTTGTAAAAATGGATCTGATTTCACAAGGCTGTTCCTCTCTCTGTCTCCTTCTCAGCCCTGTGTTGGCTAATAGGAGAATACCTTATGATGAGAAGAGAGCGAGGGGCTCTTGAGACTCTCTGAGGACTGAGGACTTAAAGTAGCTTTGATATCAACACATAATTTTCCCTGACAATCTGGGAAATTAGAATAATCACTAACATATTGGGATGACTACTTATATAAAGACCACTGGTGTCTTCAGTAAAATACCCTCTGTTTTTATTTGGGGGGGGAGGGCAGCCTACACATCAGGTAATTATAGTTAGGTCACTATGTAAGTTTGGTAAGCCCTTATTTCAATAGCATGTCTTGCTTGAAAAATGGAGTACAAGAGTCTAACCCAGGGAGAGTGTGAGGCTGAGCATCTTTCTGTGGAAAAAGGCTTGAATGGAGCAAGGAAGAGAGTAATAGGAAAGATAAATGCCAAATACAACCTTTTTGATCTTCTAAATGCTACATAAAATTCCAGAATCTTATACCCCATGTCTATCGTAAAACAAAATCTATAGGAAATCTCTATGAGTCTAAACATGGAAGGTGATGCCACATTTCTGTTGAGGGGATTTATTGTTGGAGGGCATCAAAGTGTAAGTTGCTATTTGTGGCAGAGACTGGAGCTATACCCTAACACAAACATTAAGGAGTTCACCACATTAGAGTAAGCAGTGCTTTCAAGTTGACAGGTACTGTTTCTCAAGGGAAAGATTTTAAAGAAGACAACAGTAAGAACCTGCATTAGGACAAAGGCTAATGGTTTCTTAGAGTGACAAGTTGTCTTACAGGTCTTATCAGTGGGGACCCTGGAACCCCAGGGAAAACTACTACTAGATTAAAAGTTTTATGTTTTAGTATCAGAAAGGAAAATAGGGTTGAGGTAGAACAAGTGAATGAAAACTCTGCCCATGAGTCAGTTTTATTTAAAATAGCATTGTTCTTTTCATTTATAAATGGAATTGCATGAACTTAAGTTGATATATGCCAGTTTGGGATTTGGAGAACATACACACTCTGCTCTATATTTTCATGATTCTTGACTTATGAATGGCACATTCATGCATATGTTTGTTGTACTGAACCATCTTCCTAGGCAACTATAAAATTTGCTCTTTTTCTGGTCCCCACCTTTACAGTTCACAGTGGCTTAGGATTCAAAGACCTAGGGATGTAGCACTCAACATTGGGATGGTCCAGAATTTCAACTGCATAATTTGAAGTAGAATTTCTCAGATCCATCTGAAGTATGGATTTACTAAAAAAAAGAAAAAAGTTCTAATTCTAATCAACTAATTTACAAATGCATTTTGGAACACATTCAGTTTTTTAACTTTCAATTTTCTTTCATTTTTATTCATTGATTTTAGAGAGAGAGTAAGGGAGGAGGGCAGACAGAGAGAGACATAGATTTGTTGTTCCACTTACTTATTCTTGCATGTGTCCTGATCCAGGGGATTGAACCCACAACCTTGGCATACGGGGACAACACTCTAACCAATTGAGCCACTGGCCAGGGCAAACACATTCTATTTTAATCTGAGTGTTTGTAAAACTCTCCACTGTGTGTTTATGAAAGACAAATAATATGCTGTTCTCTCTCATGTACAGTTATTTTTTGGGGACTGTAGATGTTGTACTTGTTTGGGCCTGTGAAGGGTGTTTATTTAAAAGCAAGGCTTTCTCTCCTTACTCCTGGCTAACACTGAAGTAATTATATATCTCACTCCTATCATTTGACTTAATCTCTCCCTTTGGATCAAGTGAGATAATTTTCATATTTATGAATTTTCCAAAAGCAAATATTTCAACTACTTATAATTTAATGAGGAGATGATTACTTTAATTAGTAAAAAATACCCAGAGAAAAATCCAAAAGCTCTCTTAGTCATTCAGATCTCCCCAGACACACCTTCACCTGTCACTACCCTGCCCTACAGAACTGGAGGGGCCAGCCCTGATTCCCCACTGAGCCCCGAGGAATGGAGGGGGAGGGGGCGGGAGTCAATGCTCCTCTGGCACCCTGCAGGTGCAGTGGCATTGGTGACTTCAGTGAATTTCCTGCTGTACCTCAATTCTTTTAGATTTTGGAAGTTTATGTCTTCATTTCTCTTTCCTTGTATCCATTAGCTACTTACAACCAGGTACTTTATCATTTTTTCTTCTTTTTTTATTGTTGTTCATTTATAGTTGTCCTGCCTCTTTCCCTATTGCTCTCCCCTGTCCCATCCCCCCACCACTCCCACAGTCAATCCCTCTCCATTGCCCATGCCTGTGAGTCCTCTATTCATCTTCCTTTGCTTGCCCCTTCCCCTTCACTCCTTGCAATCCCCTTCCCCCCTCTCCTCTGGTCACTGTCAGTTTGATCTTTATTGGATAGCAGATGAAGATAAGGAGGTGGAGTCAGCCTTTGGCTGAGTTTCAGGCAATATCAAGCAGTTCATATTCAGCATCATTCATTATTACCTTATCTGGTTTCTCAAGTGGGAAAAGGGATTAGAAACAGATTACATATATTAGCCAGTAGAACAGGGGTCTAACACAGAAGATAAGTCCTTATTTCCTATATTCCATAAGAAGCCTTTGCAAAATTTGTGAAGCAGCAACTAGTGCCAATTCCCTGATGACATGAGCTCAGCCCCTAGGGCAAATGAAGGGAAGATGTGCCCATTCAGGTAGTGAGAAAAGAAATTCCAGCTTGCACTTGAAACATGCTTCCTGCACATGATATACAGATTACTGTTGTGAGAACCACCTTCCTAGGCTACTAACAAAGCTGCTTTTCCCCTGGTTTTCTACTTTTGGAGTTCTCAGGAACTTGAGATTCAGACATACTTGGCACTTTAACTCGGGTCTTTTCTATCTTACATGTGCTTTTGCAGTATACTTTTGCTACACATCTAACAAAATGTAGTTTTTTGTCTCTTCCCCTTGAATTTTGGTTGTCCTGTGGAAATTATGTTCAACAATTAGTAGGTTTTTAGCTACATCATGGGATGATTAGATTTTCTTTGATTCACAGAACCTAACCATAGACATAGTGAAGATATATTTGCCAAATTCCAAATAGTTTTTTGCACAGATATGGCCAGAGCAGTTGGGCCTGGTTTGGTTCATCCAGGGCAAGTGATGGTTCATGTAATTGCGAATCCTTCTGAATCAAAGACATTGAGAACAGAGTGTTTCTTATTGTGATTAAGTGTTGGTTTATGAGTTAGAACTAAGAGAAACAAAAGGAATCAAAGGATCAAGGTTGAAGCTGGCATGGTAGAAAAGAGTATGTAAAAATGCAAGCAGGATAATTTGTAAAGATACACAGGAAATAATTGTGATGAGACCTTGGAATGCTCAAGTCAAAAGAGAAGTTAGAACACATTTAAATAAATAACAAAAGAAGAGAGAGGAATAAGAGGAACTGTACTGAAAAGGACAAACCATAGAGATGTGTACCCAGGAAATGAGTAATTGAACCAAAAGTCATCTGACTGAGGCCATCTGTTCTTATAATAAATCTATTGGGTGGAAGGGACTTGTGGACATGTCTACAATGTTTACATATATTTTAAAAGTAAGTGTTTTCACTTTGTGTTTGTTTTATTTACATGAAAAAATATACAATGCCCATCTATGTTTATAGTCATTTCTATACTCTTCATAGAGTTCTATAGCGTGGACTTGGAAGCAGGGTAATAAACTCTTTACTGAGCTCAAGAATCTGGTTATCAGCTAAATTCTCATCTTCTCCACATTTAGTACATATTTCATACTGAGTATTATTTAAAGTGATAAAACTAGAATGGGCCTTGAAACTCAGAATTTTAAAATTCAAGTCAGAATATTAGAGCATCATAGGACTATTGAAAATATGGAGCAAGCAAATATACACACCAGTGCAGTCTTAAAACATAGGCTTAAAAGAAAGTGTTTTTTTCTCTAATGAGAGAATATTAGAGAGAAATTGTTTGAAATAAATCCAAATACTGGTCCTGTTAGTTTAAATTTTTTGTGGCCCTTATGAAAAGAAAAGATGAGTATTTCAACAAGAGGATATAGTGACAGCGTGAAACCCTAAACAGAAAGGTGGTAGAATGGGAAGAATGACAGGAATAAAAGGTGACAATAGTTTAGTTATTCATTTTATTATTCATTCATTCATTCATTCAGAAATTATTGAGTGCTGCAGTTAATGTCTCATTTTGATTTTAATTGGCTGCACCAACATTTCCCATTTGGTGTACTTTTTTTGCAATATAATCTTGCTCTCATCCATCAAGAGGTGCAGTCTGTTTTCCTTCCCTGTGAATTGTGGCTGGCCTGTGTCAATTTTGTCCAATGGTTAGCAGAAGTGATGCTGTGTAACTTCTGAGGTTGGACTTTAAAAAGACCTTCAGCATTTGCCTTTGTTTATTGGTACCCAGCCACCATGCTGCAAGGAAGCCCTAGTAGCTTCCAGAAGAGACCCATGTGAAGAAGAACCAAGTTCCTCAAGCCTCCTGGCTGACAACCCCAGCTGAGCTCCTTACCTGTCAACTGACAGTCATGTGAGTGAAGGCTTTGTGTATCTTTCAATTGTCCTGGTCTCCCAGGTGATACTATGTGAAACAGAGAAACTATCCAATAAAACCTCAGAATCAAGAGAAATTTCAAGTCTTTGTTTTGTTGCTTAAAGCTACTGAATTCGGGAAAGTTTTATTAAGCAGCTGTATACAACAGCAAGTGCTTACTGTGGAACTGTCATTGGGATAGTTGAAAAAAGACCTACATTCTCTTTCAACAAACTAGCCCTGGCTAGTGTGGCTCAGTAGATTGAGTGTCAGCCTGTGAACCAAAGGGTCACTTGTTCGATCCCAGTCTGGTCACATGCTTGGGCTGTGGGCTGGGTCTCCAGTTGGGTGAGTGCAAGAGGCAACCACACATTGATGTTTCTCTCCCTGTCTTTCTCTCTCCCTTCCTCTCTCTAAAAGTAAATAAACTCTTTAAAAAAGAAATTAAAAGAATTAATAGTCTAGTGGAAGAAAACTATATACTAACTTTACATGTTATATATACATGCTAAATAATTCAATTGCAGCATATCATGTACAGAGAGAATACAATGAAGTAGGTGATGAATACATTCTGGGTAGTTAGAGAAGACTTCTCTAAGAGGAAATAACATTTACCCAAGGTATTTAAATGAGGCATTTTAGAATGAGAGAATTACATGCACAAGTATACAGAGGCGTGAAGCAATATATGTGTATCAGTCAGGACACATTTGATAGACAATACAAGAAAATGTAAGTCAAACTAGATTAAGCTAAAACTGGAAGCTTTTGGTTTATACACATGAATGGCCTGGGGGAGACCTGGCTTCTGATTTGGCTGCACACAGGGTCTTGGATGAAGTAAACAGTATCCAGTTCCTTTCTCCCCATTAATTATTTTGCATTCTCTGTGTGGTCCCAGGTGGCTGCCAGTAGTTTCAGAGGTTCAATAATTCCTTGGTATGTGTCTCATAGGAAAGCTCTAGAGTTTCTTTTTCAGGATTCCTGAAAAAGTAAATCTCACCATGAATCACTGGCTCTGGTTGGTTAGTGTCCATTCCTGGAACAATCACTTGGCCCAGTTGCAGGTACTTAGTCTGGGCAGGGGAGGGGGCTTTCTTCCAGAGAGAGCTTAGAATATGGTTTCCAGGAAGCAGAATGGATATTAAATGCCTACTACAGGATATTTCATAGTTGAAGCTACTTGAAATTTCTAGAGTGAAATGGCTTAAGGATGAAAAATGACAGGAAATGAGGCTGGAGATATAGGCTGAGAAAGACAATTCAGGGCCTTGTATCTTATGCTAAGAAACTTAATCCTTAACGTGTAGGTGATATAGAGACAATGAAAGGTTTAAGAAAGATCAGAGACAAAACTTGCTTTTAAAAATCCTATCTTTGCATTAGAAAAGGTTTGGAAGGAGTAAGGCTGCAGTCAGGGAGGCTGAATAAGGAACACAGTTCAAACAATAAATTCAACAGATTCTTGGGAAGTAGAGTCAACTGGATTTAGGAGTTGACTTAAAACTGCAGGTGAAGAAAGCCTCCAGAAGAGTGAACTGCACCTCAATTCTACAAGGCATGGGGGCTTCTGTTGTGTTAGAGAAGGCCCTGGGACAGAAGGCGGGAAGATGCCCAAATTATCAGTATCACAAGCTAGTTTCTGCTCTTTGGACTGGTACTCAGACTGTGACTGATTTTTACTTTCTCCCTTTTCTACCACTAATGCTAAATTTTTAAAACCCTCAGCCAATGTGTCAGGGGGTCTAGGTTGCATGCCTCGTTGGGCTGAGGGGTCTGAGTCTTAGGTTACTTTGCCCTTGTGAGGCTGTGATTGCTCCAATTGCCAGTTAGCTGTTATCACCAGGCACGGGAGCACCATAGCAAACTGTGGTGAAAGCTCCAAGTTGCAGATATAGTCCTCTTTGTCTCTATTTTGTAGCAATTCTAACTTCTAAAGAGAATCAGGTTTAAATGTTGCCATCAGTAGAGCATCCCCCTCCTTTCCTCACTGGCATGAAGAATTTGCAGTTCCGGGTTCCATAGAATACTTACAATATTTCCTGGTGGAAGAATTCCCTTATATCACCACCCTTCTCAGGGTTAGAACCTCAACAGAGCCCGAGAAAGCAGGGAAAGAGAGAACAAATTTTGCAAGTGCATTATTGGCAGTGATGGCAAGGGGCCAATCCTACTATTACCTTTTGGTCATAGTGATCCACTGCACAGGAGTCTCTATGTACCCCTACCTCACACCACTTCTCCCTTCATAAAATGTGAGCAGCAAAATACAGTGATCAAAGCTCTGCCAAACAGCATTTTCCCTCTGTATTTTCCCTTAGGGACAAGCATGGGTGGAGCTGTAGTGTGGCAGCAGGCCTTTTTGTCTCACAGCAACATTGAGCTGACTGTGAACAGGCCCAAGACTTCTCTTCCTTTGTGAGGAGGAGGACTCAGGGCATAGTTGTGTGTTGAGGGAGGGTCATTGGCACACCAGTGTAATTGATCGAGGGATCATGGCCACATATTCATATAATTTACCTGTGTTCTGCAGACTTGTTGAGGTCTGACTCCCAGTAAACTATTTCCACTATATGGCTGATTGCAGCCATAGAATCGACACCCAGCTCACAAAACTGGGTTGCTCCCACAACATCCAGCTCACGTTGGGAAGATCTGGGTACACAAGCACATGTGCCATGCCCAAGTGACTCGGTCTCTACTGTAGAAGGTAGTACCTTGCTTTAAAACCAGAGGTCTCTGTGCTGAGAGCCTGCCATGGAGGCTTGCCAGAGACCTCACAGAGCACCTTTTTTCTACTGTGATATGTGGCTTTATCATCATTTGCCCATCTAGGACTTTTCTCTGAGCCCACTCAAAGTTTTCAGCCATCTTAGGTACTCCAATATGAGTCAGAGTAGTAGTCTCAAATGTGGTATATGCTGTTTCCAAAATTCAAGGAGGCCTACTGTAATGATGTTGATTCTCCCAGAAAACATCCACTGAAACCAGAATCAGTGTGCAGGTTGTTTGTTTGGTAGGTGATCCCAAGATTAATGCAAAGAGGATGATAAAGTGAGGTAAGGGGTGGAAGCCAATCAAATATTTATTTTCTTATTAAAAACTGCTTTATTGAGATATAATTAACTTCAAAATTCTCCATTTAATTGTATAATTTAAGGGTTTTTTTCAGTATATTTATAGTTGTGCTAACATCCCTCTAAACCATTTTCATCACCCCCAAAAGAAACTTGATTCCCCTTAGCAGTCATTCCCCATTCCTCACACCTCTCTTTCTACTGCCCACCCCAGTCCTAAGCCACCACTCATCAACTTTCCTGCCTGTGGGTTTGACTAGTATGGACATTTCGTATAAACAGGATCCTACACTGTTTGATCTGCTGTCACTGGCTCCACTCATTCAGCACACTGTTTTCAAAGGCAACCCAAGTCGTAGCGTGTATCAGACTTGCATTCCTTTTATTGGCAAACAATATTGTATTGTTTGAATATACCACATTTTGTTTATCCATTTATTGGTTGATGGACAGTTGTTTTCCACTTTTTGATTAATATAAATATTCTGCTATATACACTTTTGTGTACAAGCTTTTGTGGACATATGTTTTCATTTCTTATGTGACCGTACCTAGGAATGGAATTGCTTGGTTACATAACAACTCTATGTTTAACATTAAACAGTTAACTGTCAAGTTGTTCTTTAAGTGCTTGCATCATTTTACATGCCTACTGACAATGTGCGAGGGTTGCAACCTATCTGCATTCTTGCCAATGCTTGTTACTCTCTGACTTCTTGACTTGAGTCATCCCAGCGAATGTGAGGTGGTGTCTTATTTTGCTTATGGTTTGTATTTTCCTAATGACTAATGATAACGTGCATTTTTATGCCCTTATTGCCCATTCATGTATGTTCTGTTATGAGATCTCTATTTAAATATTTTGTTCTTTTTAAAATTAGGCTATTCATCTTTTAATGATTGAATTGTAAGTGGTTTAAAAATATATTTCAGTTAAGATTCTTCTCATCAGATAAAGATGTGAAAGTGTTTTCTTCCAATCTGTAGGTTGTTGTAGTAGTCAGGATTTTCCAGAGGGGGGGGGAGAGAAAGAGGGAGATTTCCTATGTATGTCCACTCAGCAGGGAGTGGAAAAGGTGTGGCATAAATAGAAGTATGCAAAACTCAAACAGAACTAGATTTGAGATTCTGGAAACAGATCTGTTGGTTATGCAATTGGCCACTCCCTTCCTCACTGACACAGGGGTTTGTCTGGGAAAATGAGGAGATGAGTCTTGTGGCAGGGCTGGGAATGATCTCTCTAGAGCTTTCAAATCCAGGCTGAGAGCTCTGGGTTGAGACTTCAAAGCAGATGCAACCAGACCCAGCAAGATGACTGTAACCGTGAAGCCCTGGATGGTAACCATGGAGCACATCATGAGCTGGGAACAGTGGCTCTGACCCAGGCTGAAGCAGCAGAGGGCCCAGGCAGCCTAAAAGAATGGGCGAGTTGGGCAGGTCGCTGGGCTGAGTGTTACAGTCTTCACTCTGAAGGCAGTCTAGACACAGAATGCCTTCCTTTTCTAGGAAACAGCCTTTTCTCTAAAGGCCTTTAACTGATTGGATAAGTCTTGCCTACATTATGGAGGGTGACCTGCTTTACTCAAAGTCTACTGACTTAAATATTAATTACACCTAAAAAAAAGACTCTCACAGCAACATCTAGATCAGTGTTTGACCAAACAACACATAAAATTAACCATCACAGTTGTCTTCAGTTTTTTGATGGTAACATTAAAAAAACAAAAGCTTTTAAAAAATAAGTTCAATTTATCAGTTATTCAAGTACATGTACTTTTGGTATCATATCTAACAAATCATTTCCTAATCTAAAGTCATGAAGATCTACTCATGGTTTCATTTAAGAGTTTTCTAGTTTAGCTTTTTATTTCTATGGTCCATGTCGAGTCCATTTTTATGTATGGTATAAAGCAAGAGTCCAAGTTCATTTATTCTTGACATGTGCATATTCAGTTTTTCAGCACTATTTGTTGAAAAGACTGCTTTTTCCCCATGGAGTTTCTTGGCACCCTTGATGAGAATGAATCAAGTATGTATATGAGGGTTTGTTGCTGGTTTTATTCCATTGATCTTTATGTCTGCCCTTATTCCAGGACCACACTATCCTAATTATTGTGGCCTTATGGTATGTTTTTTTTAAATATAATCTTTATTGTATTTTGTCCATTACAATTTAGCCCCCTTATATGCCCCTCCCCCAGCAATCACCTAACTGTGTCCATGTTCATGATATGATTATGTTTTGAATTAGGAAGTGTGAATCTTTTAATTTTTTGTTAAATTTTCCAGATTATTTTCCCTATTCTAGGTCTCTTACATTTCCATTTGAATTTTAATGTTGTCTTGTCAACTTTTCAAAAAAAATGGTTAAGATTTTAAAAGTCATTCTTTTAAATTGTAGATAAATTTGGGAAGTATTGCCATTTTAAAAATAGGAAGACTTGTGATCTATAAATATGAGATATCTTGCTTTTATTTAATCTTCTTCAATTTCTTTCAACTTTTTAAAGTTTTTAGTGTATACATCTTGCTCTTCTATAAACTTATTCCTAAGTATTTTATTCATTTTGATGATACTGTAAATTGAATTTTTAAAAAGTTATTTTCAGATTGGTTCCTGGTAGTGTATAAAATACAATAGATATTTTGCATATTGATTTTGTATCACACGACTTTCAACTATGTTATTTCAAATAGTTTTTTTTTGGGGGGGAGGTGGATTCCTTAGAATTTTTTTATATACAAAATCACATCATTTGCAAATACATATATTTTACCTCTTCTGTCCAATCTGGATACATTTTCTTTCTTTCACTTGCCTATTTGTCCTGGCTAGAATCCTCCAGTACAATATTGAACAAAAGCGACAAAAGTGGATATCTTTGTCTTGTTTCTGATTTGAAGGATAGAAAACAGTAGGTCTTTAAGTTTGATGTCAGCTGTAGTTTTTTTTATTTGTTCTCTACCCGGTTGAGGAAGTTCCCTTCTACTTTTTTTGTCTTTTATTTTACTAATGTTGTTTATTACATTAATTTATTTTTGGATGTTAAAACAACTTCACATTTCTGGATAAATATCACTTGTTCATGGTGTATAATGTCTTTTAATGTTGCCATGTATGGTTTGCTAGTATTTTGTTGATGGGAAGTGTTCTTTCTTTTTATGTTTTTGGAAAAAAATTTATAAATGATTGATATAAATTATTTGCATATTGGTAAATTTCACCAGTGAAACCATCTGGGTCTGGGGTTTTCTTTATAGAAAGTTTTTAAGTTATTAATTTAATCTCATCCTGTTTGTGTCTGTTCAACCTATTTCTAGTTGATCCATTTTCAGTAATTTGTGTCCTTCTAGGAATTTGTAGATTGCATTTAGGTTACCTAATTTTTGGTTTATATTTGTTTATAGTATTCTTTTAAAATCCTTTTTATTTCTCTAGGGTTAGGAGTTTTGTCTTCTCTTATTCTCAGTTTTAGTAATTCATTTGTCTTGGCTAAGGATTTGTCAATTTTACTGATCTTTCAAAGAATCAAAATCAACCTTTGATTTTGTTGATTTTCCCTATTGTTGTTCTATTCTCTATTTCATTTATTTCCATTTTAATATTCATTACTTCCTTTTTTCAGTTGCTTTGGATTTAGTTTGCTTCTTCCCTCACCACCACCAGTTTCTTATAATGGGGGTTTAAGTTATTGACTTGAGATCTTTCTCCTTTTTAAGTATAGGTGTTTACAGCTATATATTTCTCTCTAAGAACTGTTTTAGTTATATCCCATAAAGATTTAGTTCCCAAGCAAGTTATCAGTGAGGGCAAGTGAACCTTAATCCATGGGGGACTCTTGGAGACTCTGTGAAACAAAATGTTTAGAATTTATCCCACTTAAGGCCTAAGGAAGTGTTTACCAGTTGTCACCAGTTACTAGTTGAGGGTTGCTCTGGGGAGGCATGAATTACCTGGTGTTTCTATAGCCACCCACACTCTGGTGGCTATAAAGAGAGCCCTTAAACAGTCACTGCAATACTGGCAGTTAGAAGTCAGGCTTATATGCACATAAATGGAAAATGACAGGGTAACTTGTATAAGGCACTGACAATATCTGCTTTATACATCAAATGTTGTGACTCTTTATTAATGGCAGAGTTACAAGGTACAATGGCTTGTCCTTTATCTTAGAGTCCATGAGGACATGTCCCAACATATGTCATATCGTAGGCTCCCTAAAAATCTTCAAAATGTGTCGCAGGTCCTGAACCTTTGTAGCTTTTATTTCTTACTCTGGCATGAGTGATTTTTAACTGTGGCAGTTGGACTACTTACCACTTCCTGTTCATCATAATGTCATTAATATACTGGACCAGCATAATGTTCTGCAGAATGTCAAGATGATCCCCTCCCTTTGTACTACATTTTGATAGAAAACAGGAGAAATAATATAACCATGGGACAAGACAGTGAGTGTGCATTATTGCCCTTCCCACACACATGTGAGTTGTTTTGACCCTCATTATTGGTGGGGATTGCAAAGAACATCTTCACCAGATTAAGAGCTACATACCAAGTGACACTATTTGATCAACAAGGAATGTTGATCAGTTCCAGTAAAGATATCATATCTCATACAGGCACACAATTGTGGCTCTTATTTATTAATTTCATCATAATCAACCATCAATATACTGATGTTAACTAAATAGTATGAGGACCATAATACCTGTGTCTTTGTCTTGATTGTAGTATTAACCTTGAATTTTCATATGAATTGTGGTACTGCTTCTAATTTACTATCTTAGCTGAGCAGGGCAGTTTCAGAGCCTTTTCCTTGCCTTTCAGATAATAGTGGCTCTTCTTGCATAATTCAGTGAACCATGTGAACTTAGCTGCTGAGTATATCCATCCCAATTATATACTCAGGGACAGAGGAAATAACAACAGGATGAGTCTCTGAGCCATTGTGAGGTAACATTTGGTCAGAATCATCTGACTTTCAAAAGCCTCACTCCAGCAAGGGTAGCAGGGCATGAGGGCATTTCACGTCTCCTTGTATTTGTGTCAGCCCAGAGGTACACCTAAAGGTCCTTGAAAGGTTAGAGTGCTTCTCTTTTCCCAGTGCATATTTTACTTGGCAAATGGCCACAGGTCCTTTTGGTAGTAAATTGAGGAATGTTTATTGTATATGCTTGTTGTGGCAATATATACAATATACTTTTATTAAGTAGGTCTTTAAGAATCTTTCTTTTGGGAAGGCTATTCTCTTCTTCAATGATTGGTTCTTTGAGAATAGGATCCCATCTTAGAGCTGGTTGAATAATTATGGTTTTCCACTGTGGACGCTGTTATCAGCCTCTGCTTGCTGACTGTTGATTTTTGTCAGTATTCAACTGTGCATCTATCTTACCCTTGGGAACTCCATGGTCAAGGTTCTCTGATTGCCATTTTGGATTTAATACCTTTTATAGGTAATCACTTCCACCTTGCTTCTGATTATTAAATGTTACCACCTGGTATCTGATTTTGTTTAATGATCTCACCCCCATGGGCACAAAGGAAATGAGTTCCATTGTGTCATCATTTCCTACTATATCCCCTAGCCTACAGAGAAGAGCTACCATGGAAATTCTCAGAGATATAATGGAATTTAATTAAAAGTTTATTTCTTACTGTCTTAATAAAAGGGGCATCCTTTGGGTCTTCCTGCAAAACATGGTTAGGATGCAGTTTCTCTCCCACTGCTCTGAGCCTTCCAAATCCTTCCTGAACACTCTGCCAAGGCAACTGTGGTAGCTCCACCTTTTTACTATAGGCCATAACTGTGACTAAGTTTCGAGGAAGCATCCTAGCTCAGTGTTAGGACCAGTTGCAGGTATTCTTGCTGAGACATTAAATCCTGAGTCATGGAAGAGTACTTCAACGTCGATGAATTTCCCCTATTCAGGTTTACATATTGCCTCCCCATCTTAATTCTCAGAGTCCACTCATACATTCTTCTGATTCCTAATAGTACATATAAGGCAGTGTTATATTTTCTGTATTAAAGCTATTTCCTTCTGGAACAAGGACTACATTTCTTAACTCAGTAACTGTGGAGTCATGACCTAGTTATTGGTTTGTATATGCTAAGGGAGGTGACACTGGGCCTTACAGAGGCAATATCACATTGCTAGGCATCTGCCTCAGGTGAGGTTTTCACAAGAGCTTCAGGCAAGGACAATGTAATTGCCTTTGCCCCATATCATGCAATCCAATGACTTTCCTTTCCTTATACTTCATCATATCTGCTATGAGTAAGAGTCTTAGTAAGTGAGTATGCTACAGCATGCTAGGTTTTTATCACATATTTCTTACCACCAATAATTTAATTATTGGTATCAATTATTGGTATCATCTAAATAAAGGTAATCCACCTACAGAATCTCATTTTGAGGGTCTGCTCTCCAGGATCATTTCTGGTACCAAGTGCCTTTGGGTTTCCTTAAAAACAGTTCCTGAGACAAGAACTTGGGTACAGGTAGTTTATTTAGTTTATTTGGAATGTGATCCCACAAAGCATGAATGGCTAAGTAAGGAGAGTGAGATAACAAAGGATGAAGACACAGTGTAAAGATACATTATTGAGGTCAGTGCTCTGGGAAGAGAGGACTTTTGATAAGCACAAATAATTCTTCCAGGAATTATCCATCTAAAAGATGAGTCTGCAGTATTTATCTGCTGACTTCCCTGTGGTTGACTGCTCTTGTTTAAGTGAGCAAGCCAGGTCCTATGACATTATAGAAGACCCTGGGGGCAGAACACAGAAAGGCATGAAGCAGCAGGCACTTGAGGTGGGAATTTAACAGCAGGAGCTGAATTGGCACTGTCCATAATGACCACGGTAGCCTAAAGTGAAGATGTGCAGATGAAGAAATAAGACTTAGGAAGAACATTGAGGCCAGAGATATAGATGTGAAAATTAGGTAGAGGTGATATTGCAAAAATAAGGTCAAGTGAGATCCTCTGTGGAGAACACAAAAGAACACCTATTTCTAAGAGGACAGGGAAAAAGATTTCAGGAAAAAAGAGTAAGAATGAATCTGAGATATAAGAGAATCAGGAGACAATGGTATCATGGAAAACAGAAGAAGAAAAAATTCGCAAAGGAAAAAGTGGTCATCATATTTAAACACCATAAAGAAATACAATAAAATAAGTACTAAGACACATTCTCTGTATCTATTAGGTAGTCAGCCATCTTGACCATTGTCTTTATAGGTTTTAGGAAGGTGGTAAAGACAGAAGCCAGACTACAGTGGGTTAATAAATCAGATAAGAGGGAGTCTAGGCACTGAATATGGCAACATTTTCAAAGTGATTCAGTGAGAAGCAAAGCAGAGGTTCAATATTCAGGATTAACAAGACGGGGAGAGATTCTTGAGTTGGTGTTTGGGTTTCAAAGCTATAAATGAGTCACCTCAAAGACTCCTTTTCTTTCTTCAACTTGTTCAGTTGACTAATTCTTTATGGAGGAGTTCATAGACCAGTTAATAGGAGTCTCAGCTGCTTTAGGAAATGCCATTCTTTTATTTATCCCACCACATCCTCCTACAAAAGAAGAGATTTGGGTTACAACTGAGCTGTGCTCTGCTCTCATCACCGGAGTTTGAGTGAGGGCTGTCTAGAGCCTGGAAACAGGAGGAGAAAGTGGTTAAAATAAACACAAGGCTTGTTTACATATTCACAGGAAATTTCCCATGACATATTAAAATGCAAACAAAGAGATCAAATTTAAGAGATGCAAATGTTGAATTTCTCTTAATTCATGAAAGCCAACGTTTCTTTCTTTCTTCCTTTCTTTCCTTTACAGTAAAAAGCTCTGAAAAAGAATTAGCCAAATGCACTGCTCTTTACTGTGGCTGCCAGCTTTTCAGCATCTGGTCACATTGTTGCACTGATTTACCCCCTTATTATAGGCAGGCAGGCAGGAGCTTGAAATTCCTTGCTGGAGCGGAAGGCGTCTGTGCAGATGCATATCATATCATATCGTAGGCAATTGCAGTGTGACTCATACCGTGAGGCTGGGAATGTTGGGAGTTGAACTGAGGACAAAATGGGAGGGATTTCCCTTCCCTAGGCTGGTCTCCAAGAACTCACTTTTCACACACTCCATTTTTAACGTAAGCTTACTGCTTGGCTAGAGTGCCTCATGGAGAGAGATTAGGAGGCCTGCAAGAAAAGTTAGCACTTGTTGCTTTCTTTCTTTCTTAACTAGCTTTCTTGACTTTGTGCTTTATTGTGCTCTTATTGCTGCTTTCTCACAAATTCCATAAATATATATGCATATATATACATTGTATAGCTAAGATTGGTGATGCTGATAAAACTACTTAGAATGTATAGAGAAATATTATTAGAGAGTCCAAAGAACTATGTGGCTTGTAATCCTTGGAACACTTGTTAGGAGACATTAGGAGATACTTTAAGGACTGAGATTGATATATCTGTGTAGGCAGCTTTCCCTCTTCCACTCTTCCTTCTACTCTTTCTCTCCTCTCTTTTCTTCTTCTCTCCCTTTCCTTTCTTTTTTCCCCTTCTTCCTTCTAAATGGTAGTGTCTGCCCTGATATCCTGCTTTTATCATGGTGTTGTTATGAGATTAAATAACAAGAAAGTATTTTTAAAAGCCCTATGCTGTTGTTCATGATTATGATCACTCCTGTGCTATTTTAGAATAAGGATCAAAGATGTTATCGTTAATGGAAACATGGCAATTGACTCACATAAATACTTCTTTCCTTTACCCAGTGTGTGCCACTGATCTAGGAGTAATAGGGGACTTGTCATATAGTTTTTAACTAATTGATCCATAACAGTAGTCATACATTTGTCTCAATTTTACCTGTAACAGACCTTGTGTGTGTATATGTATCTATATCACAGAATTTTAGGATTATTAGCCATAAATTATATCAGTTTCCTCAAACAGTTCACTAGTTTGTTGATGCCACGATTATTTGTAGAGTCTGACTATAGCCTCTCTTCTTGGTGTCACCCTCTTTCCTTGGCAATTTTCAGTGTAATCACCAAAAGATCTGCTTCTGTTTTTATTTCTGACTGAAGGGCCTAGTCTATTTCCCTGAAGTCCAGAACTATGGTAGCATCCCCAAAGCTTTCCTCAGTCTCTGAGATCATAGTGGCTGCCTTTCATATATTTCAGAACATTCAGTGAGTAAAACATTAGTGCTTTCTATACACCCACTGGTCTTGAACTAAAATTAAATCGTACATGGAGTATTATTTAAAGGCTGATAATCTTCACGCAATATCGCTCCAGCAAAGAAACTTAAAACCCCTTGAACAAAATTCTGCTGTGTAGACAAGAATGCCGTGGTTATGTTCCAGCTTATATGCCTAGCATTTGTAACTTTAAGCACAGGTGTTGCTTCTTATTTGATATTAGAAAGGAAAAGAGGAAAATGAGCCTCTCTCCCTCTCCCCCAGTTTGAGCAGGACCATGGGATTCTATCACTTCCCCCCTCCACCAGTCAGTCTAAGGTGTTATTGTTTAATCACTTCATGTCAGTGTTGTATATGATACACTATACTTTTAGGACATTAGGTACTCTCAGAGATTGGATACAACATGAAACATAGAGCTAAGTATTTCTAAGACAGTGGCTGTAGATGCTAATTTAAATTTAGGGAGTGAAAACAATGGCCCCTGGCAAGCTAGGCAGAGCATCTGGGAGGCCATTCCAAGTTAGGGAGAATGCTTTGTAATTAGTGTACACCTCCCTTCCCCCCTCTCAAGACCCAGCGGTGGTTGTTCATGACAGAAAACATCACTTGTGATTGTTTTCATTTTCTGTTTTCAAGTTTTTGGATTTTCATTTCTGCTAGCAAATTTTTTAAAAATTATCTAAATTCTGGACAGCTCTTCCCCTAAAGGAAGCATAAACTTTAATTAAAAATTAGCTTTTGCTTCTGAGACTTAGAAGTGTAGAAGTTTTATCTCCTTTTGTGGAGATATGACAGCAGATGCTTGTCATAATTTTCCTTTTGTGCACTGGCCCATGTTACTCTCAGAGTTGAACCGAGAATTGTTAGGAAAGAAAAGGAATGACAGAGGCACTGTGTTGTCATTTCAGATCATCAATGGAACCCTCTTACTATAATGTGAACTTAATTCACAGAACTCACCCATCCTAGGTGCCAGTCTGATTTCTTCTTTTACTTTTCCTTTTTTTTGGGGGTGGGGGTTGGGGCTCTACTTTATTGCACCATTTTCCCTGTTTCATTAGCACTGACATATTTTTTTGAACTTGCTGAAGCTCATATTTTGTAGCTGATTGTATGGGTCTAAGAAGTATCTACTTATTAATGGCTAAGGGTGTGTTCTGATCAGAAATAATCAGTGATTCTCAAGAAGCTGAAGGAAAGTGATTAAACTGTTTTTTACAGAGAGGGCAAGAATGATGGAGAGCATGGCGAGCAGAAGAATATGCTGCCAGCTTTTCCCAGGAGCTCCCACAGCAGAGGGAAGGTAATGTGATTATTTCCTAGGTCTTCTCTTGTCACAATTGTACTTTCTATAGTCAAGTCTTTACTTTTTGCAATCTCACATTTTTCTTCCCCTTTCCTCTCCTCAGACATAGGTTTCCTGCTGATGAAACAACACCCAATAATATATTAGGAGACCAACAGTGAGCATTCTATCTTATAAAAGTCTGGCTTAAGGCCACTGATGTGCTAGGGAATGTTTAATGCCTGGCTCTCTGGGTAAAAAGCTCTGGTTTGTAGTATTTGCTGACTTTCATGGTGTAAATACTCTCACCAGGTCTGATTTCAAGCTACCAATGTGGTCACTGAATGCAGAGTTGGGAAGAGTTATGCCAAATCAGTTTTTGCCAAGCTGACGCTAGCTGACTCTAGCACACTGCTGAAAATATGTTAAGTGCTAAGAACATAGCTCAGAACATAGTGAATTGTAAACTTATGTGCATTTTTATCAAATACTATTAATTACTATTGTGATTATTATTGCCCTCTGTCTCTCCTTTTATGTATACAAGCAGGCATGCATCAGTAATGTGCTGAAAAACTCTAAAAGACAGTCTTAATTTGCATCATTTCCCAATGTCCATGTAAGTGTGTACACAATGGGTGATTTGGCGCTACCAGTGGATGTGCACTTGGTTTGCAAAATTCCCAGTTTCAAAGTTCATCCTTTCAAGACAGCAGCAAGCTGCTCCAGCACACACGTGTTTTCAGAGTTGGTTTCCAGGTATGCGTGTATCATCTCCAGGATTTTGTTCAAAACCATTGAAAGAACAGGTTGCAGTTTTTAGGTTCTGTGCAAATGAAATTTTTTTCTTTTGAGTAACAGCCTATAAATAAGTTGTTTCTATTTCTTTCCCCCAAATCTTCCTTCTTTCCCTATTTGCATAATTATACCTCTCAATTTACCAAGTTTTTTTTCTTTTAAAAACTTATTTATTTATAAATGCCTAATATGATATCTATAGCTGACATAAAATATCATATTAGTTTCAAGTGTACAATGTACTGGATTGACTTTTATGTGCCTTATAATGTGATCACTACCATAAGTCTAGTAACCATCTGTCACCATACAAAGTTATTACAGTTATTGACTATATTCCCTGTGCTACACATAACATCCCCACGACTTATCCATTTTATTATTGGGAGTTTGTAGCTTCATTTGCCTTCACCTTTTTCACCTATACACTCACTCTCTCCCCTGTGTCAATTATTTTTTTGTCCTCTGTATCTATGAGTTTGTTTATGTCTTGTTTTGTTTGTTCATTTGTTTTTTTCTTTTAGATTCCACATGTAAGTGAAATTATATGGTATCTATTGTTCTCTGCCTGACTTAGTTGACTTTGCATAATACCTTCTAGGTCTATACTTAGTGTCACGAATGACAAGATTTCATTCTTTTTTACAGCTGAGTAATACATTATCTATCACATCTTCTTTGCTTGTTCATCTATCAGTGGGCACCCAGATTGCTTCCACATCTTGGCTATTGTAAGTAATGTTTCGACAAACATAAGGGTACATATATTCTTTTGAATTAGTGTTTTTGTTTCTTTCCATAAATACTCAGAAGTGGAATTGCTGGGTTGTGTGGTAGTTCTATTTTTAATTTTTTGAGGAATTTTCCACAGTTACTGCACCAATTTACATTCTCACCAAATGTATAAGAGGGTTTCCTTTTCTCCACATTCTTGCCAACAATTGTTGTTCACTGCCTTTTTAAAAAGATTTTATTTATGTATTTTTAGAAGGGAAGGGAGGGAGAAAGAGAGGGAGAGAAACATGAAAAAGCTCTGTCTGTCTCAAACCAAGCTCTCTTCATTTCTACGTATTTCAATATTCTCTTATCTTTCCCTGTCTTCAATGTTCCCATCTATTCTGCATAACTCAATTAAATTGATTGCTACAAAATACTATTTTAATTGTCATTCACCCACTAACAATTCTACAGTGACTTTTCTTATGTATCTGATAATTACAAACTCTACATTCTTCCTGGTTGCCTCTTGTGCACCCCCTACTGGGGTCCTGGCCTGCAACCCAGGCATGCGCCCTGACTGGGAATTGAACAGGCAACCCCTTGCTTCACATGCTTGCACTCAGACCACCAAGCCATACCAGCCAGGGCTGTTGACTTTTTAATAATAGCCATTTTAATAGGTGTGAGGTAATATCTCATTGTGATTTTTATTTACATTTTCCTAATTATTAGTCATGCTGAATATCTTTCAGATATCTGTTGACTACAAATAGATTTTAGAACAAAATCTTATATTAACATAACTCATCTGACATTTCTTAGAAAGCCTTATAAGTTTAGAGCATTGAACTTAAACTTATGTATTCAGAAATTAGATTGATGTTCTGGATCTTAATAGTTACAAGCCTTGTAATTGTGAACAAATCCTAAGTCAAAGATAGTAAGGAATATTTGAAAGGATAGCTATGAGGAATGAAGAAAGATGTTATAAATTGTGCATATTTAAATATAAGGCATGTTCCCTGGCTGGCGTAGCTCAGTGGATTGAACACAGGCTGTGAACCAAAGTGTTGCAGGTTCGATTCCCAGTCAAGGTACATGCCTGGGTTGCAGGCCATGACCCCCAGCAACCGCACATTGGTGTCTCTCTCTCTCTCTCTCTCTCCCTCCCTTCCCTCTCTAAAAATAAATAAATAAATAAAAATCTTTAAAAAAGATAACTGAAAATTGATATAAAAAACAATATTATAAAAAAAGTTTTAAATATATGGCATGTTCTTACTGTCTCAGAAATCAATATTGTGGCTAATTTCATATCAACTTGTACATGAAGGCACTGCAGTGGATGAATGGTATAGATTTTTAGTGTCACTAATACAAATGAAGGAAGAAATCCTTAAGCTTAGGACAGCTTGGAGAGAAGCTAAGATTATGGAAAATAGTTAAGATAGGTAGAAAAGAATGGAGAGGACATCCTAGATAGAAGGAGTATATAAATAAAGTAACAGCATGGAAATAAAATCAGCAGTATTCAGGGGAATATTCATTCAACACATATTCTGTGGTTGCTATATAAGGGGGCACCAAAAAACAACTAGAATTATCTTCTGGAGGGTGAGCCCCTTATAGTACAGACTTACCCCACTAAGTGAGTGTTCTAGGAAACCATCTGTATCAATGTGCCAGCCAGTGTTGTGTGAGGCTGCGGTTGACTTCAGTGAAGTTTTTGAAGACTCTTTCAATGTGTTTGTCCATTTCATGATGGGTGATTTACAAACACACCTGCTCACACCTCCCTGAGTTCTCAGCAGTTTTTGACAAAAAACTGCATGACCCCCATGCCTCATCCTCTCTATTCACCAGAGCAACTTTATTTTTGTTTCTTTGGATGAGAAAAATCCTCACAGGAAAACATTTTGCTGGTGTGGAAGAGGTGAAACAAAAAATGGCACAAACACTAAAAGGCATCAAAATTGACAAGTTCAAAAACTGTTCTGAGCAGTGGAAAGAACATCATGATAGGTGTATTGCATCTAATGGAGAGTACTTTGAAGGTGACTGAAGTTTAAACGTGTTATATAAATACACAATATTTTATAAATAAATTCTGTTTTGGGTGTGTCCCCACTCACATGTCAGACAGTGTGCTTGGTGCTGTAACTATAAGACAGAAACAAGACAGAATTCCTATGTTCACAGGCTCTGAAATTAAGAAAGAGAAGGTGAACTAGATTGAAGATTGTCTGGGAAAAGTGAAATTAAATTTTGTTGGGTAAATTGAGGTAATTTGGTGGAAGAATATAGAGTTTGTAATTATCAGATACATAAGAAAAGTCACTGTAGAATTGTTAGTAGGTGAATGACAAGTAAAATAGTATTTTGTAGCATTCAATTTAACTGAGTTATGCAGAATAGATGGGAACATTGAAGACAGGAAAAAAATAAGAGAATATTGAAATACGTAGAAATGAAGAGAGCTTGATTTGAGACAGACAACATTTGGTCCCTGATTGAGCATTAAGAAAAAAAGAATGAATCAAATTTTTAGAAAAATGGTTGGTGAATTTTTCCATTAAAAACCGGATAGTAAACATTTTAACTTTACAGATTACATTATCTCCATTGTAACAACTGAGTTCTACCACCTTAGACAGAAAGCAGCCATAGACAGCATAAAAAAAATGAGCAACCCCATGTTCCAATAAAACTGGCAAGAGCAGGTTTAGCCCACTGACTCTAGTTATTCAATCCCTGATTTAGAGTATAGAGAAAATGACAAGGGTTGTTGTTTAGAAGAGAGAATTATAGCTCCTTTTGAATTTGCCAGGTATAGATAATGAAGGGGAATGTAGGTGGAAATAAGGAAATTTAGGATTGGATTTTGGCTGAGAGCTCAAGCTCGCATTCACATTTGAGTTATTCAGTGTAAAGGTAAGAAGGTAGCTGTGCTTTTAGGGTTAAGCCAGGAACACAGAAATGAAGCAATCTAGTGCAAAGAATTGGAGAAGGAGCTAAGGACACAAATAGGGGGAAACCCAGAGATTAGAAGTAGCTTTTGGCTAGCATCCCAAGTTGTGGCAAGAATGGATGCAGGTAGTGTTTCTGGAGTTCAGGGGTGGGTGCAGTTACAATAATGGCCCATCGCGAATGACATTTTTCTGTGTCTAATATTTCTGTTCTCATCAAGAAGCAAAGTTGATTTTTTTCTACCCATATGAATAAGGACTAGGCTTGTAACTAACTTCCTTTGACCAATAGAAAGTGGTGGATGTGCATTGTGTGAATTCTGGAGCCAGTAGGTCTTAAGAGATCTTGCAGTTCCAGCCCTTTTGAAACCTTCAAAACACCATGCTGTGAGGAAGCCTAACCAAGCTAATAGCCAAAGACAAGTTGCTAGACCTGTGAGTGAAGCCATCTTGAATCATCCAGTTCCAGGCAAGACATCAAACATGGCATCCAAGTTGAACAGAGGAAGGGGGAGAGATACCCTGCCTTCTTCTATCTTTTATCCTTCTATCTATCTCCCTGCTTCCTGTCAGTGCCTCCTTTCTCCCTTCAGTGCCCCTATTTTGTCTAACTAACTGAAGCCAGCTGGTGGGGGACTCCAGTAAATGTGTCTGCAAATGAAGCAGAACTGGGGAAGCAAGGCCAGGTTCAGTTAGCACAGTAGATAAAGCAAAGGCAAGCAAGCATGAAGTTGGGGAGAAGAGCAGAGGGTTTGGTCCTGTTGTGGTTACAGAGAAAGGAGAGGAACTCATAAAGAAGCAGGGATGGATCAGCCAGATAAGTTGGAGAAGCAAGAATGCAGTGTTGAGTTGAAACAAGAAATGAGAGGAGTATAAGGAAGGAGAGATCTGACAAATGGCATAAAATGACGCAGAGACTTCAGGGAAGGTGACTGGAAAAAGAGACAGTTTTATTTGGTGATGTGCAGGAATTAGTGACCTGTGAGTGGCCTGTAAACATTGATCATTTTTTCCCCCAAATGATGGCTTGAAAACCCTCAAAGGTTTGTAAAAGTTACAGGGGATTCATCATTAAAAGTGGTAATGGCATCTGTTCTGGTTTCTAGTATGTTTAAATATTTTTATTTAGATGTCAAGTTTATGCAAGATTTTCAAATGTAAATCTCCATTAAAAATAAAATGATATAAATGCATAATGATTAACTTAATGATCTCTAGTTTATGTTTTTAAAATGTCTACATTAAATAATAATAGGATTATTTTTTCTTTCTAAATTGAACACTTTTAGGGTCTTGTAGAGTGTATGGAGTAGCCATGTGCACAATTCACTGGATATTAAATGATTGTATTTGTGATGTGGTCCCCCAGTTGAATACCTCTAGCCACTATGTTGATTTTTTAAAAAATTAAAAAAAAAATTTTTGTATTTTTCCATTACCATTTAGCCTCCTTGTACTCCCTCCCCTCTTGCAATCACCACACTGTTGTCCATGTCCTTGAATCCTTTCCCTTTCTGCTCAATCCCTCCACGCCCACTAGCTGTCATCCTGCTCTCCATCTATGAGTCTGTTCCCACTTTCCTTGTTAGTTCAGTTTGTTAATTAGATTCCACATATGAGTGAAAACATGTGGTATTTGTCTTTCTCTGACTGGCGTATTTCACTTAACATAATATTCTCCAGGTCTATCCATGCTGTCACAAAGTGTAAAATTTGCTTCTTTTTTACAGCTGAGTAGTATTCCATTGTGTAAATGTTCCATAGTTGTTTTATCCCCTCATCTACTGTTGGACACTTAGGCTGCTTCCATATCTTGGTGATTGTAAATAATGCTGTAATGAACATAACGGTGCTTATTTCTTTCTAATTAGTGTTTTGGGTTTCTTTGAGTATATTTCCAGAAGTGGGATCACTGGGTCAAAAAGAAGATCCATTTTTAATTTTATTAAGGTATGTCAATACTGCTTTCCATGGTGGTTGCACCAGTCTGCATTCTCACCAACAGTGCAAAAGGGTTCCCTTTTCTCCGCATCTGTGCCAGCACTTGTTGTTTGATGACTTATTGATGATGGCTATTCTCATGAGCATGAAGTGACATCTCATTATGGTTTTAATTTGCATTTATCTGATGATTAGTGATGTTAAACATGTTTTCATATGTCTATTGGTCATGTGTATGTTCTTTTTGGAGAAGTGTCTATTCAGGTCCTTTGCTCATTTTTTAATTGGGTTGTTTGCTTTTATGGTGTTGACTTTTGAAAGTTCTTTATAAATTTTGGATATTAACTCCTTATCAGATGTGTTGGTGAATATGTTCTCCCATTCAGTGGTTGTCTTTTTATTTTGTTGATGGTTTCCTTTGCTGTACAAAAATGTTTTAGTTTGATTTTTTTTTCATTTGTTTATTTTTTTCTTTTGTTTCCTTTGTCTGGGGAGATATATCAGATAAAATATTACTAAGAGCAATGTCTGAGATTTTACTGTGTATATTTTCTTCTAGGATTTTTATGTTTTGGCTCTAATATTTAAGTCTTTGATCAATTTTGAATTTATTCTCATGTGTAGTGTAAGAAGGTGGTCTAGTTTCATATTTTTGTATGTACCTGTCCAGTTTTCCAAACATCATTTATTAAATAAACTATCTTTAACCCATTGTATGTGCTTGCTTCCTCTGTTGAATATTAACTGACTATTAAGTGTGGGTTTATTTCTGGGCTCTCTATTCTGTTCCATTTATCTATGTGTCTGTTTTAATGCCAGGACCATGCTGTTTGATTACTATGGCTTTATAGTATAGTTTGCTATTAGGTAGCATGATTCCTCCAACTTTGTTGTTCTTTCTCAGGATTGCTGTTGCTTTGCAGGGCCTTTTGTGGTTCCATAAAAATTTTTGAAATATTTTTTCTAGTTCTGTGAAATGTGGCATTGGAACCTTGATAGTAATTGTATTGAATTTATAGATTGCTTTGAGCATCATAGATATTTTAATGAACTTAATTCTTCCTATCCATGAACATGGTATGTGCTTCCATTTATTTGTGTCTTCTTCAATTTCTTTCTTCAGTGTCTTATAACTTTCCAAGTATAGGTCTTTTATATTGTTTGTTAGATTTATTCCTAGGTATTTTATTCTTTTTGTAGTGACTATGTATTGAATTGTGTCTTTAATTGCCTTTTCTGTTAGTTCATTATTGGTATATAAAAATGTAACTGATTTCTGGATATTAATTTTGTATCCTGCTACTTTGCTGAATTCATTTATCAGTTCTAGAAATTTCTTGTTGGAATTTTGGGGATTCTTTATGTACAATATCATGTCCTCTGCAGATAAAAACATTTCTACCTCTAGCTACTATTTTGATTTTGATTACTATATATAGAGCTAAAACTTCTTTTATTGTTAATCACCTTTTAAGTGTAATTTATATCCATGACATCTTTGATAAAAATAAAAACCATAGTGAATACTAAAATTAATGCAAGTTAATTAAGAGTGTACAAATGATAATTCTCTCATATGCTTGAAGGTGTCCTGTACAAGATTCTCAGTTTTATTAATTTAATAACAATTTTTATATCTCACACTCAAATCTCTGTAGTACTTTCAAAATCAGTGTAAAAAAGAGGGGGGAAGTAGAGGAAAATAGATCCAATTTAGCTTTTTCACTTATTGCAAATAAAGATAATCTATGCCTGTAGTGTGACATTTTAAAAGAAATCGTGCCATGGATATTTTTCTTGTCCTGTTATTAAAAAAATAAATATAAATAGTGTATGATTCTCTTTGTATGACATTGTGAAAAAATAAATCTAAACTGTAATGTCAGAAAGCAGAACAGTGGTTTTGTAGGACAAGGGGTGGGCACTGATAAAGTAAAGGGAAATTTGGGGGATGATGGAAATGTCTGAACTGTGTCTATAAAGGTTGTTACATTGTGAAAATCATTGAACTATACCTCTACAAAGGAGGTGTCATAATAAATGTAAATTAAATCACAGCATAGATTTTAAAAATTATATATGTTTCATAAAAATAACTCAGTTTATCTCATTTTTTTGTTCATTTTAGATAATGCCAAATATTGTCTGGGGTGAGGCAATGAGGTGCCCAAGGCACAAAACTGGGGGGTAGTCACTTGCCCTTTGCTGGGGTCAGCCCTGCACTTGCAAGTCCCTGCACTCTCCCATCTCAAATTCTGTGCACTGAGCGCCCCACTTGCCTCATCCTTTTTGATGACTTAATACAAGTTAAAATTTCATTTCGTCTTTTAACATATATTTGGTACTTAACGTTGCCATTAAATTTTGTTGCCAAATAAATTGTTCTTTAAAAATATCCTGATGTGATTTGTTGGGCTTCTTAAGTGTTGAGGGTTGCAACCTTTCACTTCTGGAAAATTCTCAGCCATTATCTCTTGGACTATTGTCCCTCTCTCTCCCTCATGTTGTCCTTCTGCAAAAATGAATGGGTATGAGTCAGACCTTCCATATGTATATATTTTATGTTCTATAATCGCTTGTTCATACTCTCCTTTGTCTCTTTGCACTGTGTTCTGGATAAAAGCTTGCATCTTCTCTTCAGTTATTTTTAACCCATGGCACTTCCAGTCCATTGAGTTTCTAATTTCCAGAATTATCATTTTTTTCTTCAAGTTCTATTTGCCTATCCAAACTGTCTATAATTTGACATCCTCATTATATATTTAAAAAGTTTCAACAGGCATTCTTTTTTACATTTTAAACATTGATAATCAACATCACCAAATGGCAAGAATTCAGTTTTGCTCAATGTGCCTGATTCCAGACCAAATATAGTCTAGCACAAAGTAGCAAATCTATAAATATTCCTTTTTAAATTCACTATTCACATTTTTATGGGTCAAATTGCATTTATTGTTTCTGCTGACTCCTGCTAATGGTAGCATGTTTCCTTGGGTACTTTGTGATTTTTTTTTTCCCTCACTATGAGCTCATGTTTCTTGGAGCTTTATTTGGGAAACTTTGTGTCCTGGATTTAAGGTGCTTTCCTTCGGGAAGTTTATATATTTTCTCTTCACAGATGCCTCAGGGGCCACTTTAAATTCTCAGCGTGGAATTTTTATGGCTTACACAGACTGCACTTGTCCCAGGTCTACATGAAGACTAGCTTATGATTTAGAATTAGCATCGGGGAACTTCTGTTTCCCCATACATGACTATCCAGGCAGAGTGTCTTACATTCCTCCTGAAGGCAGACGTGAGCCTTAAGAAAATGAAGGTCATACTCATATAGCTACAAAAAGAAAAAGTTAGCATGTGTACATAGATTGTAAGACTTAGAAACTTGTGCTTTTCTCTTATACCAAATGTCATCAAATGGCTTTATTGTGTTAATGTATGAACCTGTCTTAAACTAGCTCTCCAGTGGGCAAACAGAAGAGCTTTCAGTAAGTTAGTCATGATCACGTGTCAGAGAGGACTTGAAAATGGGACACCTCATGGTGAATTCACCATGAAGGGTTTGGTGGTAGCCTTGTGTTGCTACTGATTAGACAGGGTATACAGCCATCAAATGAGGGGAAAATGCATATATACAATGTACATATGCTATTTGCATTTTTTTCCATCCCTAAGTAGAGAAACTGTTACGCGTATAGACTCTTCATAAGTGACCTTACCTTCTCACCACAAAACTTATCAGCTGAGAGTGAGTGTGGGAAATTGCATGTATAGTGTTAAAAGTGTATTTATTCCCAGGGGTGTTGGCTTCAGAAGCAAACTTATATTGTGGTTTTCAGTCCATAAGTCCTGCAACGTTTTTAGAATAATAATTATTATTATCACTGTTCTATTCAATATTATAATTTTTATAATTGTTCTCATTGTTAACATTATCATTTTGCTTGCCCCTTTTCTTCCTGATTCTCTGAAAATGATTTAACGTTGTAAAGCTGTCTACAAACATTTTCCCATTTCCTGCTCACAGCAACGCTGTAAGGAAATATTTGACCATTTCCAAGTTATAAATGGGGAAATGGAAGCTCGGAGGCATGAACTGACCTGACTGGGCTCTCGCCATCCATTTCAGAGCTGGGCACAACTTAGGCTATTGCTCTACTCCTTCAAATTTTTATCATTCTTTCTATTTTTAACAAGGCTAATTATTCTTATTTCTGATTTTGGTCACTTGCACAATGGGAGCCTTTTTTCCAGCAGGAATTATGGAAAAGGTACCAATTACTCAACATTACCTGTTTAAACAATGAACATATGACAATGACTTCCTGGACAAATTGATGAATTCGTATTATGTGTTCATCCTCCCTTAGAAGTGATGTTTCAGGATCAGTCTTCTAGGTAAATGGCATATCCTCAAGAAACTGATTAAACATGGGAACATTCTCACTTCTTAATATGGCCAGCTTCCAGAGATGGGTAGGGGATATTTCCTGTTGCCCACACAGGGCAGAATAAAAGTGATTCGTCATGCACGGATAATTAGGGTATGCAGAAAATGTGCCTATTTTTAAAGCACCATTTTTCTCTCTAAGACCTAAAGCTTCCCAACCTCTTATAAAAACCCATTCACCTGATATTGAAAGCTCCGTTCCCTGCACCAAACCTCAATCTCTGACCTGAAATATAATGGCAAGTTCCAAGAAAATGATGCAGCCGCCGCTGCCGCAGCCGGAGCCTTTATTGTTTGCACTCATCCTAGCACGCAGACAGCTCTGAATGGAGAGGCAGGTGCTGTCTGATAAAAAATGGTCCCCACAGTGGATGTGGAGAGCAGTCAGAGCACATTTACATTTTTTTATTTTCTGAAGGAAATGTTAGATGAGTTTGGAGTCTTGAAATATCTTTCCGCAGTTTAGCACCCACCTCCCTTCAACATCGACCAATTCCAATATTTTTAACCTCTACTTAGTTGTAAATGCATACAAGGTGTTCAGATGCAGGCATCCCAGTAGAAGACAAAACAATGACAACAAGAAAAATCACTGTCCATTTCAACTCACACCCTGCATTTAGTGTTAAAGACTATGCTTGTACAATATATTCCTATTTCTTATTATTTAGAAAGGATCTTTGGAGTTGCTCTTTAAAGACACAGCACATTTATTGACAGGATTTTAAAATTTGGAGCTGGATTTCTGATGAAAATGTTGCTGTCTGCATATCAATGCCAGTGACAAATCAGCACAACAATTGTTCTGTCATTAGCAGAAGCCTGTGAACAGGAGCAGTCCTAATATTAAGCCTTCTGGCGCTCTCATTGGATTTGTGTGGCTTGATTGCATCTCGTTACATTTACAATCTGTTTTGTGTTATCAGCACATAGACTGACAGACTTTTAAATTCACATTTAGAAAATTTGAGAGCAGTTTTCAAAAAACAAACACCCCTGAAACAGTAATATATCAGCGGCATTGACTTACACTGCCAATAAATAATATTTAGCACTGAAAACAAATGATCTGATCCAATTAAAGAGGAATCCTAGAAGATGAGAAATCGAGATTCTTCTGAGGGTTCACGTGATTTCACTTTGTGTATGTGGAGTTAGCTCTCTAGCCTACAGTTTTTTTTATTAACTAGGCCATTGTATGTGTTCCTGCCTTTACTAGTGTAAATGAAGTAGACAAAAATTAATATTTTCCAGGGCTTTGTTCCTCCGGAATGAAAGGTGCTGTGGAAATGCAAAGATCTCAGTTGTGAGTTCCAAATGCGATTATCATTCGGCTCAGACACGTGAGGCAGCTAGTTGCATGCATAGTAAAAATAATGATGAGTATAAATTCCTACTTAGTGACTATTTATCATGCACTGGCCCTGAGCTAAGGGCTTTAGGCTAGCTCTTCCTTTTTATCCTCACAACAACATTATTATCATCTCTGTTTACTCACAAGGAAACTGTAGTTACAGAGGTCCAGCAACTTGTCCAAGGTCACATGGCTCAATGTTATAAACCACACTCAAACGAAGGCTGGTCTGTCTCAGACACCTGAGCTCTTCACCATGCGAGTTCTGAGAGCCACGCCTGAGGCCCTGTGTTCTGACGTTCCCTGTCATGAACTTTTCGACAAACCATGTGTGTGCTTCACATTTATGCTTGTCCTTGGTCATCTCTCCGCCTAGTGGGGACCCTCAGGGGAGCGATTTCTTGGAAAGGGGCCCTTGTTGATTCCCATAATCATGTCTATCTTTTAGCTAGCCAAGAAAAAAAGTGAGTTAAATCTTCTTTTGACTTCTCAACAAGTAGAAGAGGTTTTAGACTTTGGGCTCTTCTGTCATCATGTGAGTCCCGTAGATTAACGAATAGAATGTGTTTTTTTCTCTAATATTCTAATTTGTTATATCAAAATAACTGAGAATTAACAAAAAAATTAACTGAGTTGGACTTCCTATTCTACTCAACGTATGTAACCTGAATGTGTGTGATCTTTGGACTGCTGCAGTTGGTTGGGGATGAAATAAACATGAGAGCTGCCCTCAAGGAGTTTAAAATTCAAGTGAGAGAAATAGATCTATAAACAACTAACTATTCAAAACAATGGGATGTTTGGAGGGGTAGGGTCAAAAATAATTATATGAGTTAAAATGTATAACAGAATAATTTTTGACATTGGGGTTTAAACTAAAAAAATTCTATAATTCTTGCATGAGGTCCATTTTACAAAGTTTTTAAAAACTGAAATACATGAATTTCTGAAGTCAATGACTGATTTTTTTCTGATGATTAACTGAGTTACTGTGGACCAGTCACTTACCCTCTACAAGCCTCAGTTTTCACAGACATGGATGATAACGTCAACTCCAGAGCAATGCTCCAGTTTACAGAGCACCACTGTGAGGAAGAAGCAAGGCATTTGCAACATCCCTAAAGTAGCACCCGGCATTCACCAGCATTCATTACAGCTTTGCCTTATCTTACCTCTTGCCACCAGCCCTATTTTTCCTCTTTCTGATAAAAAATAAGGGAGGTGCGTTTGAGTTAATAATTATGGCTGTAAAATAATACACATTTTGAAGGCACATTTAATTCCTTGTGCTATTTAATATATAAAGTGCCTAACACTGACTTTAGTGAGAAATGGGTTGTAAATGAGAGGGTGGCAGCCTCCATGTCTACCTGTCCACACACGGAACTGGGAGCACCGTATTTATTTGGAGGATACTTAAGGGCTCTTTGGATCATTCCCCTGATTTGTTTTCTTCGATGGCATTAGTCATTGGAGAAAGGCAACCTCTTAAAAACTTTTTTTTAAAATTACAGCTTACATTCAATATTACATTACTTTCAAGTGTCCAGCATAGTGGTCAGACAATCATATACTTTACAAAGTGTTCCTCTGATATTTCTGGTACCCACCTGGCACCATACATAGTTACTGCAATCTTATTGACTGTATTTCATATGTGGCGAGCATGTAAATTAACAGTTCTTAAGAGTCCTCTGTGTCTGGACTCTGAGCTAGACCTTTCCATATACATTTACCCTTAGTTCCTCTAACAACTTTGTGGGCAAAAGATGCAGAAATGGGAAAGTTACAGAGTTAAAGCTTGTCTGAGCCAGGTTTACAAAGTTTCTGTTTATCTTTTACAGGTGTCAATTCCTCACTGTGGTTTACAGGCTCTTTCTACTCCTACTTCCTCTTTCTTTATCATTCATAGGAGTTTTTCCCAATAAATGTCTTGCTTGTGTAGTCCTGTCTTGGCATCTGCTTCTGGGTTGACCTGAATTGATATAGTTGTTACCAAAAATGTTCTGATAAATCAGGTGGTAAGGTGGGTTTTGGGCAGGGCTCACTTGTTGCCCAGCCAACAAGCAGCATCCCAACACAAGAGGAGTATAGGACACAGACAGTCCTGATACAATTGGTGAACACTTCACCAGGGGTGCCTTGCAGAAACATCCCAAAGGACAACACCCTTGCAGGGCGATGACTCAGGGATTTGAAAGATATGAGTATGGGGTGTGCACGGGCAGCAGAGTTGGCTGCTTGTTATTAAGCTGTATTAATACTCTGCAGTGGGATAATGAGAAATGGGGGCCATTAACAAACAAATGCATTCAGGTGCACCTTGGAGATATTGTGGGTTCAGTTCCAGATCTCTGCCATAGAAAGCATAGCAATAATGAGAGTTGAAATCTTTTTGTTAGTGGAGGGTCTTGCCTTCAATGCATAAAAAATGCAACATCTGAGAAGCACCATAAAGTGAAGCTCAATAAAACAAGGTTTGCCTATACTAAAAGTGAAAGCCAGAGAGACTCTTTAGTAGCTTATTATGAGGCCCTTAGCTCCTGCAGTGCAACTGTGAATGGCTGAAGAGCAGACTCAGAACTTGATAGAGTTTGTGAAGCTCCAGAGCTACTTAGATGCCCAGCCCAGGCAGCTCTGGAATGGGCCCTTATTGGGAAAACGCGGGATCTTGAACCAAGGGATGGGGACATCTGGATAGATGCCTCTAGTGGATTTTGGCTCTGTAGACCTTCCTGAGTGTCTCAAGTTTACAGAGATAGTCCATTCCTCTACAATAAGAGTCTGCAATCCCTCCATGTGGTACATGGAGATTCAGAGACTTGCCACATCAGCAAGATTTGTAGATGTCCCGTGGTCAGGGACATGGTGGAATATGCCCTCCAATGTAAAAGTGAAATTGCTGCATCCTGCATCCCCAACACAGGAAAGGAAGCACTGCTCCTGGTAGGTGTCCTCAGGTTCAAAGGGCAACATTTTGAACTGGGAATGTTTTCTACAACTAGGAATGTTGCTATAGCCCATTCCTAGTAACACTTGGTTACTCAGAAGGCGGTCAGCTCTGTGTTGGCACTGGATCTGGAAAGGGCTCTGCATCAGGTCGAGGCTGCAGGGGGTCTAGGTCCTTAGCTTTGGGATCCACCAGACCCTAGGGTGTTGGAGGTGTCAGTGTTGGCAAAGGTGGAGTTTGGAGTTTAGGGAAACCTCTAGTGGGAGACACTCCAGGCAGGCCTTTCAGAGTCTGGAGCAAGATCATGTCAGCTATAGTGGAGAATCACATGCAGTTTGAAACATAGCTCCTACTGTGGTGCTGGGTCCTATGAGAGATGGAGCTCTTGACCATTGGGTGCCAATTGAGTTGTCAGTTATAAGGTAATTTCTGTCAGACTGGTCAAGGATGGGCCCAGCAGCATTCTATCATTAGACAGAAATGTATATCCAGAAATGTCACAAGCATAGAGGGAGCACAAGGAGGCTGCATGGGTAGGTCATTCACCACAGTCATGCCAGTGACATTCCCTTAGCTTACTCCTATGCTTAAGGGGAGCAGGGTAGATACTGTACAATCAACTAAAAGAGAGTGAAAACAGCTTGGTTTATAGATGCATTGACTCAGTATGAAAAAATGCAAAGTAACTGTATTAGAAGTATATTCAGCATAGCTACAGCTTATAAAAATTTGACTAGAAATTGCTTACTTTTACTTAAATATATGTCACAATTTATAAACATATACATTTTTGAAGATTTTTTCTCCTGAAAGAATTTTATAAAATCCAGAAAATTTATAAATACCTTGGGTTACAGTTGTATTCTCATATGTTCTCTCTCTGACTACCTAGTTTAGGATAATACAGCTTTTAGGCTTCCACTTAGATTCCCATCTGCCCAGGAACTGGAGTCCGTCTGGAATAATGTAGTTTTATCAAATTGTGTGGGTAAGTCACACCAGGATCATTCATCTGAGGAGAAAATGGTTGTTATTTCATAGGTTTCACACATGAGCAAATTGATCTACAGCTGTGAAATGAATAATAGTGTTATTTGATTATACAATTAGGTGGAAGTCTTAGAAATTATATAGTTGAATATTTTTTATTATTATTGCTAGTTTCTCTGGATTTCTCCTTGGGAGGGTCTTTATGCTTAGAACTTTCCTTCACTTTTAGTCTTTCAATTAAAAAATAGGAGAGATTATTTCATTAGTCTAGGTTAGTGAGCAGCTCTGGAAGGCTTCATGAATGTGACTGAACTATGACGAGTTTCATGCCTTTCGAGGCAGAGTTGGGAGTTTAAAGTCTGTGTGGTGCCTTTCCAATTTGTGATTGGTTCTGTCTCCAGAGGGAAGCATTTCACAATTAGGAACAGAGGATGATGAGGTAGCTCTAGAACGCAGTTTTTATTTCGCCTCCCTGTCAGCTCAGCAATGTGATGAACTCCGGTCTCCAGGTGACCTGGACTTGGCTTGACTTCTTCCCTCTATAAATGCTGTAACATCTGGAAGTCACTTAATTTGTTCATGCCTCAGTTTCCTTATCTGTAGGAAGGGAAGTTTAGAGTAAATTTATTTTCTTTTAGCTTTGATTTTAAGTTTCTAGTAACCAGATTTTTTAAATGTAATGAAACCTAACTGAAATGAATATCCAACTTCCCCCAAAGTATTTCTTTCTTAAACAGTATCTTAAAATGGTCTTTGAAGGTTAAATAGGTTAATAAATGCATTGTGACTTAATCTTCTAACTAACAATCAATTGTGCTAAGTTCTCATTATTAATTGTTTATTCTCCCTCCAACAAGATGACATTGCAATGTCCTATTGTGATATTTTAAAATATTTTTGTGACAGAGTTAAGACTTTGAGAGATATCGATCATACTTTTAAAGTTAATTATCTGAATAGATGGCACATACATAGTTTATACAGCACAGTTTATATAGAAGTCATTGAGAAATGGATGATCAGTATTTACTGCATATGTGGTGCACTCCCTGTCTTTACTCATACAACTGCAAACAGTGGTAATACCTCAAAATTTATCCAAGTATTTTTTCAAAGCTTTTTATTTATTTTTAGAGAGAGGGAAATGGAGAGAGAAAGAGGGAGAGAAACATCAATGTGTGAGAGAAACATCGATTGGCTGCCTCACACGCAGTCCAGCGGGGACCAGCCTGCACCTGACCAGGAATCAAACCCATGACCTTTCTCTCTGAGGGACAATGCTCAACCAACTGTGCCACTCAGGTCAGGGCTATTCAAATATGTTTAAAGTCTATTTACATTTCTGAAATTTTGAAAGTAGGAGAATTCCTTAACTCATTACATACTAGTAAACTAGTAATTCTAGTGTATTTGTCTAAAAATTGGCTCATTCATTCATTCTAATATTTGCCTCTGTTCTTTACATCCACTGGTTTGAGGGTTTATGAAATGAATATCCAACTTCCCCCAAAGTATTTCTTTCTTAAACAGTGTCTTAAAATGGTCTTTGAGGTTAAATAGGTTAATAAATGCATTGTGACTTAATCTTCTAACTAACAATCAATTGTGCTAAGTTCTCATTATTAATTGTTTATTCTCCCTCCAACAAGATGACATTGCAATGTATAAATGTCTTTATACTGCTTATAACCTTTGTTTTGAGAATTTGCCATGGACGAATAATATTACATGAAGGTTGGCATTTGGCAACCTTGAAGCATTACAAAAAAAATCTTGGTTTAAAGGGTTGTAAACAAGAAGAAACTATGCTATGACTGTCGCAACTCTGCCTTAGAGTAAGCACTAAATAGATATTTGCCGAGTAAAGTGATTAAATTCGAACAGCAGATTTTTGTTTTTAAAGCTCATTATGAATGGTGATTACCAAACAAAAAATACTATTGCAAATATTTCCTAGCCAGCAAATGTCATCCCACCTCTCTCCTATTTTTGAAGGTTTTATTGTGCCAGGCAACAATATCGTGGATTAGGATTTGTAAGCCATTTTGTTGGTTAGAAGTCACAGAAAATATGATAATTAGAACACACTGGCTGCACACTACTCCTGTTGGAATTTTATTGATATTATCATTTCATTTTTTTTCATTTGTTCATTTCTTACAACAGATTTCCCATCTTGGCACTTATGAAGAAATCTTCACTTACTATGGTTGTTTCACAGTTGATTCCATCCTTTGCTTTCCTATTTTCACAATTTGCCAGCCAATCAAAGATATCTGTGGTTTTAAAGCCTGTGTCAACGGAACAGATATCAGGAATAAAATGCACGTATACATCCCAAAAGATGTGTGTCAAAATCAGTAAGATTGCACAAGGCAGGAAACTCAAATATCATTTTAACAGAAGAAAATGGTAAAAAATTAGTTCATTCAGTATAGTATCTGAACTTTAATAAACCATGTCTTATCTCCTTTGGCCAGTGGACGGCTTCTTATTGGTAAGAGTCCAAGGTAAGGCAGACAAATGCAAGGAAACCTGTCTGCCTGGCTTTATACATCAGCAAGATAGCCCTATCGTACATCAACGGACAGGCTTCAAGTTGACAACAGGAAAAATGTGACTCAGCTTATGCAAAAGGGGAAGTCCCAGCATTGGGCGCAAACAATAGGCCTGTCATTTTATTGCTTTTCTGGCCTGCCTTACCTTTTCTGAAGATATGCAGGGGCAGAGGACTCACTACACTCTGGGTCTCAGGCTGAGACACTGACATTGTTATTGAGGGAGAAGCACTGTTTAAAGGGAGAGCCGTGCAGAGGAGACAGTGTGGTGCCTGCGGTCAGACTGGTAAAGTGACACCTGAAACTCCAGGAACACTCCCTTTGGGTATGGAACCAGGAGGCCCAGAAACCAAACAAAAGCAGCATAAAATCCTCCTTAGAGTAATGAGTCTCATGGATGAACAAAACAAAGACAGAAGTCTGAGAGAGAGGTAATTATTTTCTCCTCCCATTCTCCCATGTCTGCAGCTCCTACTGAAGAGGAGAAACCCCATTGCAAGACAGTAACTGCTTGCTTAAACACTCAACGCCATGCACTTGTGGTTTATATGTTGTGCTCTTTGAATTACAGGAGATTCTAATTTTTTAATTTAAAAAAATTTTTTCAACTCCAGTTTACATCCACTGTTATTTTGTATTAGTTGGGACAGAGTGAGCTCCCTGATATTTCCAATACCCACCATGCACCACACGTCATTATTACAATGTTATTGACTACATTCCCTGTGCTGTTCCTTACATCCCCATGACTGCTTTGTAACTTCCAATCTGTACCTCTCAGTTCCTTCACCTTTTCACTCACTCTCTCAACCCATCTCCCTCCAGCAACCCTGTAGGTCCATACATGCTGTTGTTACTTTTTATGGCCAAGTAATACTCCATTGTGTATACATTCCACAGCTTTTCTATCCACTTGTTTATTGACAGGCAGGCACCCGTCAATGCTCCCATGGTTTGGTTATTGTGAATAACATTGCAATAAACATAGAGGTGATTCTATTCTTTCAAATTACCATGAACTCACTGGTTTATAGGGCAGTTCCATTTTTAACTTTTTGAGGCGCATTTGGGATATTCTTTAGTTAAGACAAATAACGCTGTAGAAAACTTACCTCTCAGACAACTAAACTCTGTCTAACGTAAATCACACCGCCAACACCAATGGGTAGACCCCATTGGAGTCAACAACAGAAGTAGCCTTCTTTTCGAATGAGCCACTTCAAGGGGTCTGTGGTCTTTGACAGCCTGACAGCATTACTCTGTGTTGTTGTTATCAGCTATCCTGAGTCCCTGCCTCAAGGCTTCACTAACTGTGCTGTCTCCAGTTCCTCCTGATTAATTTTTGTAAAGCTTCCATCTTCTTCCTTTCTTGTGCTGTAGTGATAATATGGTACATGTGGGTGATTAAGGCTTTTCAGTGAAACATAGACTTATTAGCAGGAACCAGGAGAAGTGGCTAAATAACTGTTGCTGGGGTTTCTGAGTATTATGTGAAAGACAATGACAGCTGTAAAATCATTATTGATAAGAACATGAGCCCTTTTAAGTTTCACCCCTTTAGAGTACATTGAAAAGTATGTTTATTATTTTTGACTGCATCATTTCTACAGTATGACAACCATATATTATTATTTTCTTGTCACTTGTGGTCATTATGTTCTGGCCTGTGGCGTAGCAACACCCCAATTCACCACTGATAGAATCGTAGCTTGTCTTTGTGTCATTGGTACACTGGACCGGGAAGCTTATCACGTATATTTCATTGAATGAATAAATTTTTAACTATATTTTTATTGGCTATGTTGAAAATCCCTCAAGGAAAAAATAGATATAATATGATAAGACTGGTAGAGAGTAAGGATTAACATAATAAAACTGGAATTTCTTCTCCTGGGCCAGAAATTGTAGTTTTGATTGTTCTCCTTTGGTGGCCAAATAAATATAGAATGAAGGAAATAAAAGCAGTTAAAAGATGTCTTTGCATGGGAGAGTAATAGGGAAAACTGGAGTTGGAGACAACTGTAATTGAACAACAATTTTAAAAAAATTAAAAAAAGAAACTGAAAGGCTTATGTTAAAAAAGAAGAAGTCTTTGGTGGCAGCAAAGAGACTGTGTGAGTTTTAAATGTCAGATTTAGGTAATTTAAACTTATTACAGGGAAGAACATTTAGCAAATAGGAAAAATCTGACTTCATAGTACCCACAAGATTTCCAGAACCTTCCCTGATCTCAGATTAGAATGGAGCACCCTCTCCTCTCCTCCCCACCCCCACCCTGTTCTTGAGTCCTGCACTTCTTCTTTCTCTGTTCCTGTTCAGTCTCCCACGTCACACAACAGTAACAAAATGACTAAAACCTAAGCTGCCTGGCAAACTTACCGCAACTTCTGAGTCCCAAGAAAGCCAGCACTGGCTGAAATTCCTCTACTGAGTTGGGAGAAGAAAGTGTGATGCATCTATTCTCAAATGCCTGCTTGGCTAACTCCATCATGTCCCTCACGTCTGGTCAAATCTCACCTTCTCAAGGAGGCCCACTTTGACAATTCTATTTAATGCTGCAACTGCCAACCTGCAACCCTGTCTCCTAGCACTCCTGACCTTTCTTATTCTATTTTCTTCTTTCTATAGCATTTACCATCTTCTAACATGCTAGCATATCTACTTATATTTATTTTCTGTTCCTGGTTCCCACTTAAATGTAATCTCTGCAAGAGCAAGGATTTTAGTTTTGTTTACTAATGTATCCCAAGCATTAAGAATTATATGCAGCACATAGTAGATGCTAAATTAAGATTTGTAGAATGAATGAATATCAATCCACAGCCCCTCTTTTAGCAAAGTTCTTGAGTGGGGCAGTCAGAATCTCAATGGAATTTCACAGGGTTCTATAGGAGAATTGTAACCTAGTACTTACACAGGATGGCAGGCCACAAATGAAAAACCAAGGAGAAGTTCAGTTAAATTCAACTTAGTAAAATTTTTTTAAAGGCCTGTTCTGGTCCCAGAACTTTGCTGGGTTATGGAGAGACAGAGATGAATAAACTATTGCTTCTGCTCTCAAAGACTTTACCATCTGTTAGAAAAATAGATATATAAACAATACCGATTGGTGCTAAAATAGCAATATAACCAGGAACAATAGAATGAGAAATTCCACAAACATAGAACAATTCCATAGAATAGTTCTCTGTCCTAGTAAGGTAGCCAGAGGGAGAGGACTGAAGGGTAAGAAAGCACCGAGAAGAGATCTGATGTGCACTATCAGCTTCTCTTCCTTCGTTGGAATAGTGTCGTTCCCTGCCTTTGGTATGGCAAGTCCAGTCAGCAAGTGAAGTTGGAAGAATGAATTGGTAAACTGGAACTCACCTATGGAGTCTCTCATTTCCAATTCACTGGTTGACAAAAGTATAGGTCTCCTTCCCTTTTTCATATCAGTTTCATATAGGTTTTAGGTTTCACAAAACCTTTATCTTCCCAGCCTTCTCGGAAAGGTTCTACATAAATTTGTCTCCTTGTGATAGCTTCTCATAGAGTCGTTTTTTTTTCCTGTTATTCTAGAAAAACAGTCCATTTTACATTTTTAGGTATTGCTTTACTCTTTTGTTATCTGTACCTTGACTTATCATTTCTTAATGAGAACCAGATGGCAGATGACTCACCAGTACAATCATTATGACTCTCTTTGCTGCTCATAAGTTCAGATTCCTGGCCTAAATCTTCTTACCACTTTGGCCTCAGATGAGTCAGATGACTTCAGGTGGCAGGTTAGTATCACTGCTTTTTCTGCCCTAACTGATTCCAAGTATCTGCTCTTTAGGTCCGGTAACTGTTTGAAAGTTATGCTGCTGAGCAGATACCTTTTTTATTGAGAAGAGTGGGGAGAAGTTCTGTTATTGTGATCTCTTTTTTCTATTGATTGGCAAGAGTTTGTTGTATTAGTCATTAATTACCCTAAACATGTAAAAGCCATCCAAAGACCTCATGAGTGAAGACAAAGTATATCTTAGGCATCTGCCCCTGTTTACTGTGCTCTCTGTGGCTTTGGAGAGTAAGAAACAAATGAGTTGCATCTTTTCTTTGTGAAATGTTACTGATTTTTTAAGACAGAGGCTGGGAAACACAAGGGAAAGTACCTAACCATCTGCCTACAATGTGCTAGTAAGTTCCTTTGGGTTAGCTTTGTTTCTCATGCCCAGCTCCTAACACGGGACTGCACATACAGCAGGTGTCTAATAGATGCTGTGAGTTAGTGAATGGAAGGCATGCATTGGCTTGGTTAATGGGGTGAGGAACAGCATGGAACCTGGCAATCCAATTTCTATGCCTGTAGGAAGGAAAACGTCTGTCAATTTTCTGCTAATGATAAGTATTGTAGGGTAAAATGAAGAGCTGGGGTTTTATTTCATGTTCAACTAAAGTATCTTTGTAGCAAACATCAGTTGGAATGTAGAAAGAGAGTTGAGAATTTTCTTAAGCCTTCTCCTATTATAGGTCTTTTCCGCCTTGCCTAGCACATGAGTGTAAATCTACGGCTGAATTTCTCAAATTATATTTTGTGGATTCCTGTGCTACCATACTCCAGGCTCAGCTGTCACTGTTTATCTCTGTACCCTACTTATTTTTTCTTCATAGTGTTTACTAGTATCTGAAGTCACATATTATTTTAGTCTTTGCTATCTGCCTTCATCACTAACCATATAAAACTCCTAGAGGGCAGGATCTGGTTTGTGCCCTTCTGGATATGAAAATAGTGTTTGCTGTGTACTAGATACTACATAAATATTTGAATAAGTGAAGGAGTTTCATGATGTGAAAAAAGTCTTCTGTAGACAAATTCATTTTGAAAGTACTAGATAAACAAGTAAATAGATTTATCTACGACAGGACTCCTGGGCATTTCAATAAACTAAATAAATCTCAGGAGGGAGACACATGCTGGGTTCCTCCAACTTCTTTGACCACAGAACTTTTTTTCAGCAGTCCTGTCCTAATGTAACGTGAGCAATAGATCTCAGTGGAGAGACCAGAGAGGTGAGATATTAGAGAGGCTTACTGCAGCTGGAGAAGAGCACACGGAAGTGCTCGTCAGAGTCTCTAGAAGATAGGTTCTAGAAACCTGGCCTTGAATAGTGAAGACTAGGGATGAGGGGAGTTCAGAGGAGGAATGGTAAAGAAAGGGAGGACCCACAAAGACAGATTTTGCCTACCTCGTTTTACTCCCCTTGAATGTACTGAAAGGATACCACAGAATATGTGTAGAATTTTAGAGTGGCAGTTGTTTCTTTCAGTGCTTTGAAAATATTATTGTATTGTTTCTTGGTTTCCATAGTTTCTGTTGGGAATTTACCTAGCATCTTATTCTGATTTCTTTAAAGAAAATTTGTATTTTTTCTCTGATTGTTTTAAAGATATTTCCCTTTATCTTTGGATTTTAGCATTTTTTACTCTCATTTCTCAGGCATGACCATATTTGCATTTATCCTGCTTTAAGTAACTTTCTGCTTTATTTTTGTGGGGGTTCCTTTGCATATTGGGCACATCAAACTTTAATTTTTGTTTTTTTTTCCCATTTCAGATTTCTAAAAGCTCTTCTGGGTTCTTCATCTTTTAGCAATGGTCCTGTTATCACCCTCCCCTCTGTTCTTGCCCAGCACCAGGCTCTGACAGTGTAGAGGTAGATGCAGAGTGTCAGATCACTTCCCTGTAGTTCTCTTTTTTGAACCTGTCCCCCCTCAAGTGTCAGTTGCTTTGGTATCTCCTAAATATCACCAGATAATCTCTGGGGCTCTTTGTTTTAGCTGAAGGGTGAATCTGCTAATGCTACTCCACTATACCTAGAGGCAGAGGGGCTATCAAATTAAATTTTGTTTACCATTCATTTATTGAACACTGAAGTGCTGAAAGTATGAAAAATGGTTTATCTATTTATTTATTAAACACATATATTTTTTTAAAGATTTTATTTATTTATTTTTAGAGATGGAAGGGAGGGAGAAAGAGAGAGAGAGAGAAACATCAATGTGCGGTAGCTGGGGGTCGTGGCCTGCAACCCAGGCATGTGCCCTGACTGGGAATCGAGCCTGTGACACTTTGGTTCACAGCCCACGCTCAATCCACTGAGCTACGCCAGCCAGGAAACACATATATTTTTTAAACACCTACTAAGTGTTCAGTACTCTATACACATGTGAGCTACCTCAGTGAACAACATCAAAATGGTTATCCTCATAAACCTACAATTCTGGTGAGTAAGGTTAAAGATAAACAATAAATACTACCCATCTTCACTTACAGATGATAAAATCAAGACATAGATTTTTTAAGTTGCTGAGATCCAAATGATTGATGAGTGATAAACTAGAGTCTGTACTCAGCTCTCTGAAGCCCTATGTTAATTCCATGCAAAGAATATTTATACTTATTTGACCTTTCCCAAGAATGAGAACTTGGCTACATATTTTGAAAATCTTGGGAGCCCTGGCCTGTGAACCAAAGGGTCTCCAGTTGGATTCCCAGTCAGGGCACATGCCTGGGTTGCAGGCCAGATCCCCAGTAGGGGGCACTCGAGAGGCAACCACACATTGATTTTTTTTCTCCCTCCAGTCCCCTCTCTCTAGAAATAAATAAATAAAATTCTTTTTAAAAAAGAAAATTACATTAAAAACATTGGGAGAATTGCCTATATAGTCTTACAGTATTATTCATGAAATAGAAAGACTGTTTTTTACAAAAAAATTTATTTTTTGTAGATGAGTGTCTGTTCTGTGATGGTCACTTTAAAAAGACCTATTCTGCTTTCAAAACCAGACAGTGAGATGGGCAGAAGTTCCTGTGGAGGACTGAGCCTCAGTGTGCAATGCTCATCCCCATTGCTTTCATTATTTCTGGCTCTTGTATTCACTAATTCTCATGCTATACCATGGCCCCCTGTAATCACTGATGAGTGGTTTGGTTGTACTTCCCTGCTTGACTCTAAATATACTGCTCAAGACATAATTGTGGTCTTTGTTGCTGAGCTATACATATCACAGGTAAAGGTGAGAAGCCCATCTCTATAAAGCTTTCCCACCATTACGACTGAATGGCATTAGGCTGATATTTAAATATTTCAGCTGCTCACTTAGACCATAAGTCAAATTCTTTGCACTTGAGATCTCTTTGGCTCTCCAGACACACAGAGTAAATTGTTTTTTAATCTGGCATTTATTTTCACTTGACTCACTTTTAGAGTCTTCTTCATTTTTTCTTTTTCCTTGTCATTTATAACTCTATTAGCTTGGCGACACCATTCATTTTGTAAGCAGTGCTTTAAACACATTTCATCTATCAGGATTAATTTTGCTGAATGCACCACCAAATAAATACATTAAAAACAACTGTAACACTTCATTAATCAAAGTGTCAACTTCCACAGATGTAAAATGTCCCCCACCTTAAAATTTTCTTCCTTTGCTTGTGAGTGCTTGCCTGTTTGACTAAAATATAAAATGTGATATAAAACGCTGTCATTTATTAGAATATGCATGCAGGATTTGAAGGTGCAATCCATTATAATTAAGGCTAATTAATTATTATATGGTCAAATGAGCAAAAAATGCTCATGCAAAATCTAAAAAGTTAATTATTTGAAAATTGGTTAATCAATTGTACATTCAAATGCACATTTGTTCTAGTATGCAGGCAGTTCACACTTTTACAAGAGATTAGTCTACATAGAAAAAATACCATTAAAGTAAAACATTTTTGAAATATCTCTGCTCTATTGGGAAAGAAAATACATTAAGATCAAATGGACCTGATTCTTCAAAATCAAAACTGTTCTTTAGTAAAGAATGTTCAAAAGAAAAAGTATTAATGTGAACATTCATATACAATGAGAAAAAGAAATCAGTCTAGATTACTACTTTGTGGGAGGCACTCCACCTGAGCATAATTAGAAGGGAATCTCCACCATGTTAAGTGGTCTGCCACCTGTATAAATTCCCCCCAAAGACCAATATCCAGATGGAATTGCTCTCTTTTAAAAACAAAACTAGGATCGTGTAAGGATATACAAATCCCTAGTCAACTAAGTGGTTTCAAGGAAACTCTTTCCATCCTCAAATTTTACAAAATGCATGACTTAAAAAAAGGGGAGTTGGCACAAGAGAAAATTATAGTGGTGCAACAATAAAAACTGTAATAAAGTAGTGTAGTAAAAACATGAGTTTCCTAAAAGAACCCACAATATATTTTATCCATTCTTTTGTACATTCCTTAGGGAATCAAATCTATTGAAAGTAGAGAAAATATTTTATTGGCTCCTGAATATCAGAAATAAGATTCTGTCATTCATTCAAGGTGATTTCCAGAGTAGCAGGAGTAAAGTTGCTAAATTGGGAAAGGGTGGGTGGGAGCATGGCGGGGTAAAGACACAGAAGTGAAATAAACCGATTCTACTATAACTATTATTCATTTTGGGGAAAGAGAAAGTTCACTTGCACACATCACGGGCATCAGATTCGTGCTGACTCTGAAAGGCAGACTCCTGAATCTGATCTTCCTGTTGTGGGTAGTGGAGAGTCACTGAAGGTTTCTGGCTCAGAATTACAACTTCATTTAAGCTAAATTAAAAAAACCTCTTTAGGACAAATTGGAGAAATAAGGCATTTGTGACAGGGAAAATTGTTTGAGATTATTTAGTCAATTGTGGTAAATGTGTCTGCATTCTGAGGAAGAAGGAAAATGAAGTGATACGTTTCAGAGTCGTTTTAAAGATTGAATTACCATGACAGGAACAAGCAGAAATACTTCATATATTTAATGTTCTAAGAGTAGAAAAGTGATGGCATCATAGGAATAAACAGAAAAAATGGAATAAATACTATATTTGGACTAAAGATAATAAGTTTAGCATTGGAAACTGAGTTTGAAATGAGAACAAGACAAGTACAGAAAAAGAAATGAGTAGAACTGCTCCCAGTGCTTTAAGGCCATCTAAATCAGAATGGGTCTGGGCAAGGAAAAGAGTTGAGTGGAAAGGTGGTCTAAATATGAACTCTCAGGAGACAGAGAGTAAAAGGATAAGAGGAATAAGGTGAAAAGAGGTGGGAAAAAGAAACAGGAGGACAGCGGGAATAGCATAGAATCACATGAGCCAATGGTGGAGATGGTAACCTACAGCAAATCATCAGGAAGGACAGAGTTTCTAAGTGAGTAGTTAATTGGTTTTAAAAACATAGATAAATAACATTAAGGTATAAAATAGGGTCATGGTACTAGGGTTTATTTTTTTCTTTTATTTTTATTTATTTAATTATTTATTTTTATTTTTAAAGATTTATTTATTTATTTTTAGAGAAAGGAGAAGGGAAGGAGAAAGAGATACAGAGAAACATCAATGTGTGGTTGCCTCTTCCACGACCCCTACTGGGGACCTGGCCCACAACCCAGGCATGTGCCCTAACTGGGAATCAAACCACTGGCAACCTTTGGTTCACAGGCCCACTTTTAGTCCATAGAGCTACATCAGCCAGGGCTATTTTTATTTTTTAAGTATATTTTATTGATTATGCTATTACTGTTGTCTCATTTTTTTCTCTCCTTTATTCCCCTTGGCCCTGCACTGCCCCCTCCCCCCACCAGCATTCTCCAACCTTAGTTCATGCATATAAGTTCTTTGGCTTCTCCATTTCCTGTACTATTCTTAACCTTCTCTTGTCTATTTTGTGCCTACCATTAATGCTTCTTATTCCCTGTACCTTTTCCCTCATTCATCTCCCACCCCTCACCACTGATAACCCTCCATGTGATCTCCATTTCTGTGATTCTGTTCCTGTTCTAGTTGTTTGCTTAGTTTTTTTTTTAAGGTTCAGTTGTTGATAGTTGTGAGTTTGTTGTCATTTTACTGTTCATATGTTTGATCATCTTTTTCTTAGATAAGTCCGTTTAACATTTCATATAATAAAGGCTTGGTGATGGTGAACTCCTTTAACTTGATCTTATCTGAGAAGCACTTTATCTGCCCTTCCATTCTAAATGATAGCTTTGCTGGATAGAGTAATCTTGGATATAGGTCCTTGCCTTTCATGACTTGGAATACTTCCTTCCAGCCCTTTCTTGCCTGCAAGGTTTCTTTGGAGAAATCAGCTGACAGTCTTATGGGAACTCCTTTGTAGGTAACTTTCTCCTTTTCTCTTGCTGCTTTGAAGATTCTCTCCTTATCTTTAATCTTGGGTAATGTCATAATGATGTGTCTTGGTGTGTGCTTCCTTGGGTCCACCTTGTTTAAGACTCTCTGAGCTTCCTGGACTTCCTGGAAGTCTATTTACTTTGCCAGACTGGGGAAGTTCTCCTTCATTATGTTTTCAAATAATTTTTCAATTTCTAGCTCTTCCTCTTCTCCTCCTGGCACTCCTATGATTTGAATGTTGACATGTTTAAAGATGTCCTGGAGGTTCCTAAGCCTCTCCTCATCTTTTGAATTGTTCTTTCTTCATTCTGTCCTGGTTGAGTGTTTATTTCTTCTTTCTGCTCCAAATTGTTGATTTGAGTCCTGGTTTCCTTCCCTTCCCTGTTGTTCCCTGTACATTTGCCTTTATTTCACTTTGTGTAGCTTTTACTTTTTCTTTTATTTTGTGACCACACTCAACCATTTCTGTGAGCATCCTGATTATTAGTGTTTTGAACTTTGCATCTGATAGGTTGGCTATCTCTTCATCACTTAATTCTATTTTTGGAGCTTTGATCTGTTCCTTTATTTAGGCCATATTTCTTTTTCTTAGTGTGCCTGTTATACTGTAAGGGTCAGAGGCTTAGATATTTGCCAGGATGGGGCAAACCATGTCTCTGTGTTGTGGTGCTACATGTGGGGGAAGGGTCTGAGAAGGGATAATGCCACTTTCTTGGCTCTTAGCCAGCTTCCAGTCACCTCCTTAACTACCCACAAGCAAATTGGGCCCTTCTGGTTCTGATTTCTTGGTGGGTTTGTGTACATTCTAGGGCCCTGTGGGTCTCTCCAATGAACTCTCTTGTGAGGGTAGGAGTTTCTCCTGCTGCCACAACCCCCATAAGTTTTTACTACTAGACGTTTTGAGGCTTTATTTACCCCCACTGGAAACTTTGGTTGTGTGGATGTCTTGCATGCAAATGTGGGACCACCCGGTCCACCTGTGGCCATTTTGCTGCTTTCCCTCTTTACCCCAGCTTCTTGTTTCTGCCCCTACTACCAGTCAAAATGAATATTTCTTCTTTAAGTTCTTGATTGTCAGACTTCCATGCAGTTCAATTTCCTGTTCTGATATATTCCTTGTTTTTAAACTTGTTGTTGACAGTCTTTTGGTTGTGTGAGGAGGCAAAGTATGTCCACCTCCACCTCCACCTTGACCAGAAGTTGGGATTAGGGTTTAAAATAAATGTCAAAGAAGTGATGTCATCAAGCAGAAGTTATGGAGAATATAATGGGACAGTCAATTTGTTCTTTAGTAAACAATTACATATTCTCCTGTGTATAATGTGTACTTTTTCCCCAAATTTTTGAGGGAAAAATAGAGTGCACATTATAAATGGGTTGTGCCTGAAATACCTTGTATCTGTTATGTTTTATAAGTATTTGTTACATAAAATTTCTTGTACTATAATATGTTCAAAGATAAATGCTAAAATTCCTTTATAATACAAGAACAAGTATTTAAATAAAAATAAATAAAATATTGAATTAAAAATGAAAACAAAAGAGTTTTTTCTTGAAAGTTTGGGTCCAAAACATGGGTACATATTATGCATGGCAAAATACAGTAACATTACTGATTGAGCATATAGTGCGTTCAAGGTACGAGGCTGGGTAACGTGAGTCATGAGTAGTGCCCTTATGGAGCTTACATTCTGAGTTGGGAGATGGAAAGAATAACATAATGCAGCAAATGATCATGCTCAGAAGAAAGATGCACTCTATAATAGCTGTTTACCAGTTGTTACATGGTAAGAGAGCAAGCTCCATGGACAGAGGATTAAGCCAAAGGCCTTAACAAAAGGTAGCCCGAAGCTTGAATGTAAAAAATATGAAGACTTATGCAAACAGTAAAGGGAGAAAAGAAGGCACTCTAGGTGGGAAGGGCTACATGCTGAGAAAGTATTAGGTGTTACAGCAAACATAATCTAATGCCTATCAGTGTTAATTCTTCAACTCTCTATACGGCGTCTGCTCACAGAAGCCATGTTTATTCAGGTGGCAATGGATAACTGATTTCAAGAAGTGTAGGCTCTTGTCCTAACTTCAGGGAATGTGTTGTGATTAGTCTAAATTAGAAATGGTATTTTCATGTACCTTTGCATTTTATTGGTTCATGGTGGTCGTGTAATTTTGTTCTGCCAATGAGAAATAAGTGAAAGCTTACTTTATTTCTTAATAAAAAGTGGCATACTTTGTTGGCCCAGCCTTTTATTTCTTTTGGCTTGTCCCCCTTGTTCTGCTGGTAAAATGAACTAATTCTTCAAGGAGCAGCACCTAACTTGTAACCGTGTTCACAAGCAATGAAGGTAAAAGTCAAAACACTGCATTTGGCTGAGCAGAGAGTTAGAAAAAGCCCGAGTCTGTGTCACTGTCATTGAGAAGCTGCCCTGGTCTGAAATACATTTCTCCAGACTTCTTGTGTCATGAGGAAAAACCTAAAATAACAAAACAAAGAAACAAACAAAATGTAACCAAAGACACTGAAATAGAGGACAGGCTGACAGTGACCACAGGGGAGAGAAGAGGGAATTTCAGGGGACAGTGGGAAGGGTTCACAGGAACAAACTTAAAGGACACATGGTCATAAACTAAGGGGAGGGTGGTAATGGGAGAGAAGTGGGGAGGGGTGGGAGGGGGGAATGGATTGGGAGTTAAAAGGAGAAAACTGTATTTGAACAATGATTAAAAATAAATAAATAAATAAAAAGAAATAATCATAAAAAAACTATTTGCAGCAACTATTTAATTATTTTTGTTATTTGCAGCCAAATAATTCATACCAGACTTAGATTTTGGGCAGTTATGACACTAAGACACTAACAAATTATATAGAGTAGGCCAAAACTAATTTTGGATATGGTATAAATATATAATCTTTAATTGCATAATTAATGGCAAGAAATAAAAACTATATAGGCCAGAGATAGTGGTATACCTGAGTATCCCAATAAGTGCACGGAGAACTCTCAAAATAGTCTTGCTTTTTTTTTTTTGAGGGCTTTAACCACAGCATGAGAACTTGAGCATTGGTTTTTGTGAGACTGTGAAGTTCAAAAAAGGAAAAAAAACACTCTGGAAGCCACCTAAAGTGAGAGTCTAATAAGAAATCTTTTTAAAAAAGATAGGGCCACAGAGAACCCTACATTCACAGTACATATTGACTAGAAATGAATCTATCTCCTCTTCCTTTTTGGGAAAATATAAAAAATTGCCAGTTTTAAAACTCATCAGTTAGTAGAAAAATTAAAATAATTATCTTTTGATATTTATAACCATAATTCAGTTTTGTGATCCAAATTTATGCTGCCTGGCTAGCCAAAAATCCAAGTTGAGAATTCAGTTTGAAGTGTTCCAAGACACCTTCAAAGTGAGAGCATCAACACTTTTCCATAGACAAAGGTACAAGGCATATGGACCATGTATAATAAAAAAATGTTGTTAAACATAAGGAAATAAACTATCCTATGTGAGAAAGGAAATGGAAACAAATATTCAAACTCCATATTTTGGAATTATAGGACACAGAATACAAAAGTATGAAAATATGTTTCAATAAATAAAATCTGAGCAAATTTGAAAAAGCATGAAACAGAACTCTTAGGAACAAAAATTATAATTATTAAAATGAAAAACTAATGGACTAGTTGACTAATAGATTATTTACATTTGAGAAAAATAATGATCAGAATAAAAAACCAAAGAGATGCTCTTAATAGCTTGGAGGGCCAAAGAGATAAAAAATATCAGAATGAGTTAAAATATAGAATCGAACACATACATGTATGTAAACATATTTAGTTGATATTTATTTTTGAAAAAAGAGAATGAAGCAGAGGAAATATATGAAGCTATTGTAGCTGAGAACTTTCCAGAAATGATGAAAGATACCAATGTAATCCAACAACTTCCAAAGAAGAAAATTTTTTAAATGTACACTATATGCATCATAGCAGAACTGAAAATCATCCACCTCTGTTGGGGACCTTTGCCCAACCACCATTAAGGTATTAGACTGTTTCTGTTGGTGTTGCCCACCTGCCATGGGTTGGGTTGGTAGGCCTGTGGGAAGGCGAGATAAACATCCTTGCTCCAAATGGGCTGCATTTTTCATTTTGCACTAGGCCCTGCAAATTATGAAGCTTGTTGTGCCTGTCAGAACTGAATAGGAGTAGGTTCCCTCATACCACTGACAGGGAGTAAGGTAAGAATACAGTCATGTGTCACAAAACAGAGAGGATGCATTCTGAGAAATGCATCATTTAGGCAATTTCATTATTGTGCGAACATCACAGAATACACTTACACAGACCTAGATGGTACAGCCTGCTACACACTGAGGCTCTATAGTATACCGCCTATACCAAGCTGCAAACATGTACAGCATGTTATTGTACTGAGTACTGTGGGCAACTGTAACACAAGGTATTTGCATATCTAAACACAGAAAAGGTCCAGTAAATACAAGTATAAGTGATAAAAAACAGTTCATGGGTATAGGGCACTGACCATAAGTAGAGTTTGCAGGAATGAAAGTAGCTCTGGGCGAGTCAGTGAGTGGTGAGTGAATGTGGAAGTCTAGGGCATTACTGTACACACTGCTGTAGGCTTTACAAACACCATACACTTATGCTACACCAAATTTGTAAAAATATTTTTCTTTCTTTAATAAATTGACCTTGGCTTACTATAACTTTTTAGCTTTCTAAAACTTTTCAACTCTTTTATAACAACACATGTTAAAACACAAACACATTGTACATTAGTACAAAAATATTATCTTTCTTGATGTCCTTATGCTATAAGCTTTTCTTTATATTTAAATTGTTTTTCTTTAGTGTTTTCACTTTTTAAACTGCTTTGTTAAAATCTAAGACACAAAGACACACATTAGCCCAGATGTACATGGGATCAGAATCATCCATGTCACCGTCTTCCACCTCCACATCTTGTCTCATTAGAAGGTCTTCAGGGGCAGTAGCATACATGGAACTGTCATCTCCTAGGATAAGAATGCCTTTTTCTGGAATCTTCTGAAGGACTTGCCTGCAGGCCTCCTTAAGGAGGTATCACTCTTTTCACAAATACGTCCATGGTGGTTGACTTGCTTTTCTTTTTAATTTTTTTAATCATAGATTTGCTCACAAGCAGATACTGGAGCATGAATATTTCTCACTATTAATAAAAACCTTTTGGTGTTGGGTTCACATTTTCAAACTTTGAAGGAGATTTTGAGGTCTGAAAAATCTTCTGCTAAACTTTTGACTGTGAATTTTCCTGGGTCTTCTTTTCCTTCTTCTACAGTTTCCTTTTATCTTGTCTCCTCTTCAGCCATGCATTCCCACTCTAGTTCCAACAACACTTTATTAGTCAGTTCTTCAGGAACCATCCTGAGGAGCTCCTTCCTCAATGTCATCCTCATCCACACCCAGGTAATAGTTCCACCTGAAAGTTTGCCACCCGAAACACAACCTTGTTAATTTTTGCAACCTCCTTGTCCTTGGCAAATCCTTTGAAGTCATGGACAAACCTCCTGAGTGTTTTCTTCTAGGTGCCAGTAATATACTCTTTGGTGACATCACCCCAGGCCCAAAGTTCTGGAGGCATCATAGATGTTGTAATCCTTCCAGAATTGCATCTGGTGTATTCTGAGCATCTTCTTCAGCTGTATCGATAGCCTGGGCAAAGGTCCTCGTCAGGTAGTAGGCCTTAAAAGCAGATATAACTCCTTGATCCATTGGTTCAAAGAGGTGGTGTTTGAAGGGAGAAAAACACTTTGATATAGGGATAAAGACCACCAATAAAAGGAGGATATCTGAGAGCATTATCAACAATAAGCAAAAGCTTGAAAGATATGTTATTCTCTAAGAAGTACTTCTTCATTTTGCTGGTATAGCAATTCAGGACGGCATCTTGGAAGAAGAGCTTGACCATCTGTGACTTCTCATTGCTCCTGCAGTGCACTGGCAGTGTGGTTTATTGATATGCTTGAAGGCCCTGCAGTTCTCATGGGGCCAGGTCACAGAGGGTTCCCATCTGCAGTCTGAAGCATTGCCCCTGTGCAAGACTGTTAACCTGTCCTTAAAAGCCTTGCATCCTGGTGTGGGCTGGGACTTTTTGTGAATGAAAGTCCTTTCAGGCATCGCATTCCAGAATAGGGAGCTTTGATCCATATTGAATATTAGCTCTGGCAAGTAATTTCCTTTCAGAATCAGCTTATCTAGAGTTTCCAAAAATTCTTCTGCTGCCTGCATATCCGCACTCAAAGACTAACCACTCACTTTTACTTCATGAAATAAATAATGATTATTGAATTATTTAAACCACTGAGAACTAGCAGTAAATTCAGTATCACAGTCGGTTCCAGGCTTTTCCTTCAACATCCCAAACAAACCTTTCACTCTGGCTGAGATCATCATGACACTAAGAGGAATTCGCTCCTCTGCCTGGTCTCCAGCCCAGGTCACTGTAAGTTTCTCCAGGTCTGACACAGGCCCTTCTCAATGACGCAGATACTTCAACAACTTACATCACTTTGTTCTTGCTTTTCAAGACCATAGCCATGCTAAAAGGGGACATACCAGACTGGCAAGCAATAACCACCACTGATTTTTCCCCCTCCGTAGTTTTTAACCACTTTTAATTCTGTTTCCAGGCCAATTGCTTAATGTGGCCTCTTACCGGCAACATTAGCAGTAGATTTTGGACACTTAGGACCCATGATGAACAAAACACTGTGAAATTAAATCAAACAAAAGAGAAAATGGCGTAATCAAGAGATATGGTAAACACAAGGTATTTTATTTCTTTCAGTTTTTAAAATTTATTTTTCAATTGCAGTTGACACATAATATTACATTAGTTTCAGGTATACAACGCAGTGATTAAATACTTATATTCCTTATGAAGTTACCATCCCAGTAGGTCTAGGACCCATCTGACACCATACATAGTTATTACAATATTATTAACTATATTTCCTATGCTGTACATCCCCAGATCTGCTGTGGCTTGGTTGATTTCTCAATTGTTCGTATCTTTTCTTTCTTATTTATTTCTTTTTTAAAAAAGAAAATAACTATTTTCCTTTTACTTTCTTTGGATTTAATTTTATCTTAATTTTTCTAGTTTCCTGAGGTGGAAACTTAGTTTTATTTGAAATATTTTCCTCATGTAAATTCTTTAAGTTTTCTATTAGGCACTGCTGTAGCTGCACTTCCTAAATTTTATTATGTTATATTTTATTTTTATTCACTTCAGATAATTTCTAATTTCCCTATGATTTTTTCTGCAACTAAGTCCCTTAAAATGAGATGCTAAATTTCCAAACAATTAAGTATTTTCTCATTTCCTTTTTGTTACTGTTTATTAGCACAACTTCACAATGGCAAAAGAGAATATTCCACATAATTTCAACGTACTGAAAAATTTTTGACTTGCTTTATTTACCTGAATATGATCTATTTTCAGTAAATGCTCCTTGTACACATGAATGCTATATATTTTGCAGGTGTTTCATAAATGTAAATGTTAGTTAGTAGTGTTGTGTAACTTTTATATATTCTTGCTTCTTTTGCTTAATCTATCAATCAGTGAATGGGTCATATTAAAATCTCCAACTATTTTTGTAGGATTGTCTATTTATTTTGAATTCATATTGATTTTTGCTCCATACGTTTTGAAAGTCTTTTGTTAGGTACATATATAACTACTCAAATTTAGGTCTTTAAAATGAATTGACTTGTTTTAGTTTAATATTTGACTTTATCTTTTTTATTGTATTTCCCCCAAACCCCTCTACCCCTAACAATTACCACACTGTTATTCATGTCCGTGAATCATTTTTCCTTTTGTCTCCATCTCTCCATGCCCTAAACATGCCCCAACCATTCCCCTCTCTCATAGCTGTCATCCTGCTCTCCATTTATGAATCCATCTCTATTTTCCTTGTTAGTTCAGTTTGTGCATTAAATTCCACATATGAGCGAAATCATGTGGTATTTGTCTTTCTCTGATTGGCTTATTTCACTTGGCATAATGTTCTCCAGGTCCACCTGAAACCAGAAAAGACAGTGTTCATGCTGCCTGTCATATACCAGACCTAATAAGCAGAAACAGGAATTGAATATTTATGGGCTCTTTATTTAGATGACCAGAGATCTGAGAAGATGGTGAGTTTGTACTATAATGAACCATCTTACATTTCCTTTCAAACAAGCCTTTTTATAGCAGAGAGCAAAGTATGGTGAGAAGTTTTGAAATTCAGGGAAATTTAGATGACAAAAACTGCAGCATTCTTGCCCTGGGCAATTAGCTGTCACCCTGGTGGGTGGGTGTCTGTCTCCCTGGAACACAATGGCTTGGATGTCTCCAGCTGTGTTCTAGGAGGTCAGCTATCTCTCCAGGGGGTTGTAGGCCCTACCTGCAGTTCCTGAAACAATAACTTTAACATATGCATTACCCACTAGGCTTATTAACTATTTACCTTAAACTAAAGTTTTCCAGCTCTCGAGTCCCCTATCACATCCATGCTGTAGAAAGTGGTGAAATTTTCTTTTTTATGGCTGAGTAGTATTCCATTGTGTAAATGTCCCATAGTTATTTTATCTAGTGATGGACACTTGGGCTGCTTCCATATCTTGGAAATTGTAAATAATGCTGCAATGAACATAGTGGTGCTTATGTTCTATTGAATTGGTGTTTTGGGTTTCTTTGGATATATTCCCAGAAGTGGGAAAACTGGGTCAAAAGGCAATTACATTTTCAATTTTTTGCAATATCTCCATACTGCTTTCCACAGTGGCTGCACCAGTCTGCATTCCCACCAACAGTGCAGGAGCATCCTCTTTTATTCACATCCTTGCCATGAACTGACTTTTTATCATTATGATTGAAGATTTGTCTCATGCTTTTATTTATTTATTTATTTAACTTTTATTGAATTGATTGGGGTGATACCGGTTAATAAAATCATTAGGTTTCAGATGTACAATTCTATAATGCGTCATCTGTATATTGTAGTGTGTGTTCACCAAAGTCAAGTCTTCTTTCACCATTTATCCATTCTTTACCTTCTCTTACCTCCCAATGACCACCCTTCCTCTGTTAATCACCACAATGTTGATTATGGATGTTGTCTATATCTATGAGTTTTTTTTCTTAATCTCTACATCTTTTTCACCCAGCCCCCAGCCCTCTTCCCCTAAAGAGTCAGTATCTTGATTGTGCCTGATGCTGTTGCACTGCCAAAGGAATGTTTGAAAACAGAAATGAGGCAAGGGTAACAACTGGCCAGATGCAAATGACTGAGTTACTGCAGAGATGAAAAGTGCATGGGGACAAGGAGTTATTGATAATGAGATCGTTATGGTATAACTGAAAGCTACAGGATGTTTCAAAAAATTTAACAAGATAATGATCAAAGCAAAGAGGTTCCTTTATACAGAAGGCACCATATACAAGCCTAAATTCTGTAAGTGAAAGATTTTCCCCCTCTGGTTACATGGTTCCCTTCTTGCTCTAGGCTAGGCTGCAGCCAGAAAGATAATTAAGAACAATTGTGCACATGATCTTTTCTTGTTAAAATCTTGAAACACATTGTGTTTTAGTTCCCAGCATAGTACTCAGGTTCTGTTTTAACACATAGGATAGCTTAAACATTCTGAGAAGAGGAGGTAGGTTGGTGGGGACGGTGTGGGGGGCAGCAATGGTAGGGAGGGAGAGAAGGGGTGAGGAAAGGAGACAGAGGGAGGAGGAAGCAGCAAGGAAAAAGGAAGTGGAGGGAGGTGAAGAGTCTCACAGGCATTGAAGGAAGAAAGGTTAACTCAAAAGAAAATAATAAATTGAGCTAATTCCAGTTACGGGTTGGTTTAAATAGGAATTGTGGGTCAGTCAGGAGCCTAAACACTCATTATAGCAATTGTTCCAATCATTCCTAAATGTTTGTGGAATTAAAACAATTTAAATAAACTTTTGGATTATAAAGGGGTGAGAAGAAGGCAGGGCTGCTGGGAATAAAAAAGTTGCTGCTGCAAGAAGAGGTGATGGAGATGATAAAATGTTACTGGTCTAAAATAAGGAAGCAAATCATTTATAACAGATGAGGTGAAACCAAGACACATGGACGAGTATTAAGGCCCAGGATGCTGCACTGGCTGTGCTGTCTGGGGCACCCACTCTGCCACAGGGAAGTGTGTGAGTGGGAGGGCAATGCTCCCCTGCAGAAGGCACTGCCGCACTACACCTCTGCCTCTGCTGTGATTTTAGTTCTTGTGAATGCTGCACACTAAAGAGTAATTATTTGGGTGCTGCTTACTTTTGTATCTTGTTATAAGATTTAAAACTAATATTTAACCATGGCTTGGTTTAGTAAGGTCAGAGTTGGCCATGATCTCAACATACAGGTACATTTCTGAAAGGATATGCACAAAATTGTTAACAGTGGCAACTTGTGGGAGTGGGGTTGGTGATAGACAATTCTTTCACCTTTCACATCACAAAGTTTTGTAATTTATGGTAGAGTTAATTGTCAAATTTAACATTTTTAACATTTTTTCTCTTTCCTCTTCTACCCTTCCATATGAAGTTTTTCTTGAAATTATAAAATGGATACATGCTTATTGTAATAAAGTATGGTAATTTATTTAATCAATTTCTACCAAGAAATTTTTAAGTTGTTTCTAATTTTTTGCAATGACAAACACTGTTAAGATGATTATATTTCAATGGTCACATGTTTCTGCATTAATGTAGGATAAATTCTTAAAAGTAGAATTACTCAGTCAAAGCAATTGTGCACTTTTATTTTGAGAAATACTACTAAACAGCTTCCTGAAATGTTGTGGGAATTTATAATTCCACAAAAGGAAATTATTGTGCTAATTTTTCCTTACATTTACCAATACTGGATATTATTATTCTTTCAAATCTTGGATGTTTTATAAATAAAATTAGTTTCTTCTTATTTAAATTGGAATTGAATATTAGTAATGGGAATAGTTTCATATGCTTACAGGTGGTCATATTATTTAAAAAATAATTTGTAAGGGTTTTATATATAAAGTGATATTTACCTTGTATCATAACATGTTGAAAGTATTTCCTCCAGTTTGTAGTGTCTTTTACCTTTGTTTATAGAATCTTTTCACATAAAAATATTGTGGTTTTATGTAATCAAATGTGTTCATGTTTTTCTTTAGGGTTTCTGGGTTTTATATAATGATTACAAAGAATTATAAAAATATTCTCATCTACAAAATTGCCATCTTCTTGGTGAAGAGTAACACTCAAAATCTAGTTGTGAAATTTATAAGATTTCTTTTACAGAGCTTCAGGCAATCAAATTGACAGAGAATATGAGCCAGCTTTAAATTTTTTTATAAATTATAAAATTGCTTTAATAGAACCTACCTTTTGTGTGTATCATTCCTTCTTTATGATTCTAACATTACAGTCTCCAGCAGCAATCACATGCTACTCAGAAGACAAAGTGAAGGTTAACAGACATTTCTGTGACCAAAAAGGGTAAGTCCTCATTTTGCAATTCCTGTTGTGAATAGACTACCAGGCATACTCTCTCTTTAGCGAAGAGGTCATGTTGTGTGGACCATTTACTGGCACATCAATTTGTTCCCATGTTCCATGGAACCCACGGAACCATGGAGATGCACCTCTGCATCAGAGCTGCTGTGAGTGACAGCTCTGGATAGTGCATTCCTGTGTCTACCATCGCCACAAAGGCATTGCTGGAAGCACAGTAATATTGAATTAGCCACACTGTGCTTTTCCAAATGAGAATGAGATAGCCAAAATTTGAGAGAAAAGAATATATAAATTGCTATCAGTTACTAAATTTGGTCATTTTATACAGTTATGTCTGGCCATTTTCCTATCTTAGCATGTATAAACCCTACCTATCCTTTAAGGTTCAGCTCTTTCTCTATAATGTCTCTGTATGTCTACTTCAATCTTCCTATCTAAGATTCACATATCAGTTTTCTGCATTTTAATGCCCCTTTATGTGCACAACTCTCCCCCAAGCATCTATTTCTATCTTACTTTGTAGTTATTTAAATAGCCATGACTTATTCCTATGAGAATTTAGACTCAGTGGGGGAAAGACATGTGTTCACATGAACTTGACATTTCCTCACAGTGCTTATTATAATGATATTACTCTTCTGAATACATAGAAACAATTAAACTACATTTGGGAGAAATACAGGATCTTCCCAGAAGGTATACAGTCCTGTACTATGAAAAATAGAGACATTTACTGAAGAAGATACAAGATACAAGAAACACTGTACACAGGACAATGATGCCTTAGTGCCCTTCAAAGTAGGCACTTTGGGACCTCACACAGTTCTCCCATTCGCCATCATCTGCCCTGTTGTATTTTCCTAACTTTCATTGACAGTCTGAAATCTCTTTCCTTTCAAAGGTGATTTTAGTTTTGGGAAAAGCCAGAAGTTGCAGGGCACCAAATCTGGGGTGTAAGGGACTGAATCATGTAGGTGATTCGATGTTTTGTGAAAAAAAAAAAAAAAAACAAACTCTGCATGAGACATGATGCGTGAGCAGACATGTTACTATGATGAAGCTGCCAATCACCAGTTGCCCATAGCTGCAGCTTTCTGAATTATCCAAATTGTTCAAATAGTTTCCAAGGAGGAATGCTAAAGCTTAATGCAAAATCTGATGCAGATTCATTGCTCTACTCATTCAGTCATTTTTAATTCAATGGCCACGCAGTACACATGATGGTGTCTACTGCCCCACTGACTAGTACAGTGAAGTCATCATTGTTTATATATGCGCATTCCTGGCCACTCTTCTTGGCCGCCAGGTTACATGGATATTGCACAAACTGTTCTCATTATATTAACAGTGGCTGGACTTTTTCTATACAGATCTCATACAACAATTCAAAATTAGAATTTTGGAAAACAAAGGCCAGTAAAATTATTGAAAATCTAATAGCTAACCTAATAATTCAGTTGGAATGGCTAGGAAACAGGAAAAAAAAGCCTAAACTTAGTGTTGCTGTTTTTACTTTTTTTGTGTGAATATCTGAAAAAAAAAAAACCTTAGACTGTTACAACTTATAGTGACCTGTTTGCTCTTTAAGGCATTATTCAATAACAAAAAATAATATAATTTTATTTTATAAATTAAATTTTATTTTATTTTTTATTTTTTTTTAAAGATTTTATTTATTTATTTTTAGAGAGGGAAGGGAGGGAGGAAGGGAGAGAGAGAGAGAGAAACATCAATGTGCGGTTGCTGGGGGTTCTGGCCTGCAACCCAGGAATGTACCCTGGCTGGGAATCGAACCTGGGACACTTTGGTTCCCAGCCCGCGCTCAATCCACTGAGCTATGCCAGCCAGGGCTATAAATTAAATTTTAAGTCACAGCAAATAAGGACACAAAAATAGTTTACTGAGTTAGGAAGAGAAAATTAACATGTCTAACAATTGAATTGTATTTTAAAATTTATGATTAGTCTTTTTTATCTGGATGATATTTGGTCATTTATGTTGCTGATTCAGGCAAGCCCACACTTCATATAAATACAACTAATCTTTTTGTTAAATTGAGTTTTTATTGTACTTTTCCATTACAATTACCCCTCCTATACTCTTGTCTGCCTCCACTCATCCCTTCCCTTACCATCACCACACTGTTGTCCTTGTCCATGAGTTCTTTCTCTTTTTCCCCTTTTTTCTTGATCCCACCACCCCCCAACCACACCCCACCCTGCCAGAGCTCTCGGCCTGCTCTCTATGACCCTGTCTCTATTTTGCTTGTTAGTTCTAATTTTCTTTCACATAACTTTTCAGTGTAATATAGAAACTGTAGAACAAAAATATTTTTTGTATTAAAACAGGATTTAATCTTCTCAAGTAGGAGTGAAAATGGTATTTTATATTATAATTTTATTTGAACCACAGGGGTTGGCTTGGGATGTTTTAAAATCTACATTGCAGCCACACATACCTCCTGGATGTGTTTGAATCAAAGCAATGTGATTATCTTCGGCAAAAAAAATACTAATTAAGTTGCTATCATTTCTCAGTCATCAACAGAGAATAACCAATAATTGATTTGAGAAGGGAGGGAGAATCTTATATAAGCTGACACTGATATTTTTAAAAATTTATTTTATTGAATCTGTCTCTTGATGATTAAAATAGAAATTCCTGTAGCAATTATGGACTCTTTTATAAATGACTGTTTCATAATTTACAGCTTGCCAAGAGCATCTTTAACTGAAACGTATGTAATTCACTCTTCTGGCTCATTTCCATCCCATCTTCTCTCGCTGTATTGCACATGTGAAGTGCTCTGAGCCGAGAATGCATGTTTCCCTTTGACAGAGAAACTGACCTACCATACAGAGAACACTACAAAGGAATTCCATAGGTAAGGCATCATATTTCATTTCTAATCACTGGTGTCAGCATCCTGCCTCATCTGCTGGTTTTCTACCCTTATCTTAAATTTTCTAAACTATCAAAGTTATACAGAAAAACAACTCAATGCAGAAATTTGAATTTTAGTTCCTTTTCTATTTATTTTTCTCCTCCTTTAGTAGGGGTACCAATGATCTCTAAAATACCCAAAATGTGGGCATTAATAGATTAAAAAAAGATGGAAAAATGATTTGGACACATATCAGCCCCAAATCCTTCCCTGAACAATAAACACTTAAACATAGGATGACACTAAAATTTCTCCATCCAGTAAAAAATATGTAATTCAGCTGCAATGTAGCTCTTCTCTTTATTAGTAGTGCCAGTTACATTAGTAAGTAGGCATAGTTCTTTTCTATTGTGCATGGTAATGTGGAACTGAGGAAAAGTATGCAGCCATATCAATAGCTCTGGGGGTGGGTTACATGTCCAGAAAGATAATTTGTTTGTTAAAAATGTATTGCCTGCACCCCTGCCCCACCCTTTTCAATGCTCTGTACTTTGCAGGTTTCTCAACATGCACCTGGGGACAGGGCAAGGCATGAAGGTGAGGAGAGTATGATCAATCGACAAAACTGCAGAAGATTCTGTATCATGATGGGCTAGCCAGAGAGCCATAAATGTGGGGTGACTGCCGAGATATGATGCTAAGGCAGCATTCAGGGCACACTTGATGGTTAGCCATCGTGAATTCAAAGTGAAACCTGTCAAAGTCAGCTGCACTGCAGGACTAGCGCAGGCACTGACTTAGATTTAATTACATTGTGATTGGCCACGTGAGGCCTTCAAAGGAAACTAGGTACGGGGGTATAGCAGGTTATAAAAGGGAATAGTTACAGTAATTGCATATGGAAGTTAACCTTATCTGTGAAAATATGAAGTAGTGGCAGGGGGGTGAAAGAAATTGAAAATCTGATGGTGGAGGATCCCAGTTTTATGAATGAGTGGCTAGTGTGAGACGGAGAACAAGATCCCTGGAAGTGAGAAAGACAATGAACAGTTTCACATTCTGTTTCTACCACTAGATCACGGTTTCTCAACCTTGGCATGACTGACATTGTGGACTGCACAATTCTTTGTTGTGTGTGTTGGTGGGGGAAGCAGGGGGCTGCTTTGTTTATACAGTAGGATGTTTAGCAATGTTTTTGACTTCTAGCCACTTGATGTCAGTAGCACTTTCCCAGTGGTAACAAACCAAAACTATCCCCAGACATTGTTCTCTGAAAGATAAAATCAGCCTTGAGTGAGTACCATACCACTGAACCATGGGTTTCTTATTAGGAATGTACCTTTTTTATTATTATAATAGTGATGTTTAAAAAATACTCAGGCACATAGTGAAAACTCAATAGATGAGTGCTAAACTGAACATGTTTAGTGAGAGTCAATGGGTGCTGTGTGGAGGGTCTTCAAGATCCCTCCCAGGTTTGGCAATTTACTGGGAGAGCTCACAAGACCAGCATGTACTCATATTCACAGCTATGATTTATTATAGCAAAAGACACAAAGCGAATCAGTCAAAGGAAAAGACACATGAGGTTAAGTTTGAGGAAAATCAGATACAAGCTTCAGAGAATTCTCTCCTAGTGGAGTCTCACATAGTGCTCCTAATTCCCCCAACAAGAAGTTGTGACAATGCGTTGCTGGCTGTTCCCAACCAGGAAAGCTTGTTTAAAAACTCACATCACAGTATTTTTGGAGGCTGGTCATGAAAGCACCCTTTTCTTGGCACCCAAAGTCCAAACTCCCAGAAGAAAAGCAGGTATTCAAGGTAAACCATATTTTTTCCCATGTTTTCAGAAGAGTGAACCATTTTTAACAGTTATAGAAAAAGTGGGAACCCTCTATCCAGAAACCCAAGTTTTCAGACACTGAGTAGGGGTCAACTTTTGTCATCAAGACTTTCCAAGGCTAGAAGTCAGGTCTGCTGTGTTAACTCCTTTCTGCACAGGGGACTTACATGACACACCACCTAGTAAAAGGATGTGATTTCCACCTCATTCATTTTCAAAACTCTTCATCCCTACCTCATCTCCCATCTTTTTTCTATATTAATTTGCAAGAGAGAGAGAGAGAGAAGTGCTACAAACTGATCTGCAGTTGGTTAGCTGCCTGTGCCCAACTAACCAACGAGACAGAGAGAGAGAGAGAGAGAGAGAGAGAGAGAGAGAGAGAGAGAGAGAGAGAGAGAGAGAGAGAGAGAGAGAGAGATCTAGTCCAACAGAATACTTCTGTGCATACCGCATTTCTTTAGAAAATAGTTCAGGGATCATTTATTGTATATAAGGAATAATGACAAGAATCCTCTAACTCACACTCCAACCTGCAAAAAAAAAAAAAAGATTCTTCGTGTTAGTTCATATAGGTAGAAAATAGGAAAGAGGAGATTTTGCGTACCCTGTCATAGCTGTCTTAGGCCTAGAGCAAAATATAGTTAATAGAATAAACTTATTCTTAAAAGTAGAGTTAATTGGAGTGAAAATATTAACATTAATTACCTGATTTTTTGCCCAGATAAAAATATTGTTCAGTTACTTAAAGCCCTGTCTCAAAAAAATAATCATAGATAATTAACAATTCTCACAATGACAGAGAGTTGATAGCAAAGGTTACTCTCCACAGGCCACGGCGGAGGACAGAAGCTGCAGGAAGGTGAAGTGCTGAGCTGTTTTCTGTGCATCCACCTCTTGCTCAATAAAAAATGCCCTTAGAAGCTCTAATAGTAATAAAAAAATGTGGGACTTCAGCAAACTAAAAAACTGCTTTACCTCAAAGGAAATCATCAACAAAATGAAAAGGCAACCCACCCAATGGGAGAAGACATTTGCAAATTGTGTGTCTGATAAGGGTTTAATATCTAAAATATATAAAGAACTCAAGCAATTCAATAACAAAAAACTGATTAAGAATGGGCAGAGGATCTGAGCAGACATTTCTTTTCCAAAGAAGATATACAGATGGTCAACAGGTAAATGAAAAATATGCTTCAAATCATTAGTCATCAGGGAAATGCAAATCCAAACCACAATGATACATCACCTTACAGAGTGGCTATTATCAAAAAGACAAAAAATAACAAGCGTTGACAAGGATGTCGAAAAAAGGGAACCTTTGTGCACTGTTGGTGGGATTGTAAACTCATGCAGCTACAGTGAAAATAGTAGGGACGTTTGTCAAAAAATTGCAAGTAGAACTGCCATGTGTTCCAGCAATTCCTCTTCTGAGTATTTATCTCAAGGAAATGAAAAGACTGACTCAAAAAGATATTTGTACTTCCATGTTCATTGTAGCATTACTCACAATACCCGAGCCATGAAAACAACCTGAGCTCCTTTGATGAATGAATGAATGAAGAAAGTGTGATGTGCGTGCATATTCAGAACAAATGTTGTTCAGCCATAAAAAGTTGGAAATCCTGCTGTTTGCAACAATATGGATGGATCTTCAGGGAATTATGCCAAGTCAAAGAATGACAAATAATGCATGATCTCACCTCTATGTGAAATCTAAAAGAAATTAAAAAGCAACACCCCCCTGCCCCACAAAAAATACAGAGAACAGATTGGCATTGGTGGTTGCTGAAGGCAGGCAATAGGGGGTGGGCAAAATGGAGGAATGGGGTCAAAAAGTACAAACTTGCTGTTATAAAATAAGTCAGGGGAATGTATTGCACAGCATGATGACTATAGTTAATAATACTGTATTGAATATTTAAATGTTGATGAGAGTAAATCTTAAAAATTCTCAAGACAAGGAAAAACATTGTAACTAGGCAGGATGATGACTATTAACGAGACTCGTGATCACTTCACATGTACAAATATTAAACTGTTATGTTGTAAACCAGTGTAGTGCTGTGCCAATTATACCTCAGTAAAAATAAAGACTAGAAAAATATGCTCTAATAAAATGTAAGTAAGTAACAAAGTATATTTTGGAAAATTTTTGAAATATGCTCCAACTTTTATAGAGGTAATTTATTTATAAAATAGTCAGTTCCATGGTCATTAAGAGAATGGAATTAGATAGACCTCGGTTAGAGTCCAGGATCCTTCACCTAGTGGTCCCCACTTCTGAGTCAGAAACAACTTCTCCAAGCTTCAATTCCTTCATCTATAAAATGCAATTACAAGACTACCTGCTTCCTAGGTATTGAGTAGCAAAAGAGATAATACACATAAGCACATAGTCTGTCCTCACAGCATGGCCCACCGTACATTCTCAAATTTCAGCTCTTGTTCTAGTGGCACATTATTTGCCATTGCGATTAAGTATCCATGCACTCATTTAAAAAACTTCTACTTGACCCTAGACCTTGCTCTAGGTTGTAGAAACATATCAGTTAACAGGAGTGCCCTGTGAGGCTAGAAGCCATGACTAAGACTCTAATGGGCAAATAAGTATGTGATTAAACCAGTGATTACTATGATAAATAAAAGTAACAAGATAATGAAAACATAACCCATAAATTACTGGGATACATTGGTGTGCTAGATTCTGGTTTTAGGATCCTGTAAATTATCATGTAAGGCATATGGATCTATCCCACTTTATAAAAAGAAATATCAGTAGAAACAGCCCTATAAATGACTAATTATGCATGTTGTTGACATGTGAGGGATAGATAACCATTTATGCACATTGTATTGACAAGAGGAAGAGGTGGTACTTTCTACATCTTTCCCGGGACTCACAGGTTGGGGTTCACAGGTTACTTTTAATGTTTTGAGAAAATTTTAATTTAAAAAAATTTAAAGAATTTATTTCCATATAAGGAGATTATTTCAAAAGTCCTTCAAAGATGTAATATATGTTTGACCAAGATGTCAGAGGAAGAGAAGAAACAATAAGAATTCTCAGTTAGCAATCACTGCTTGTAACTGCTAAGGTGCAGACAGCAGAAAGAGAAGGAGTCAGGGAGGACAAGATTCCTGGCTGACTAGGCAGGTGGCCTTAGCTCTCCGGTAGAGAGAGGTGGAGTGTTCAAAACTGAGGGAGTGGGATTTGGCCTTTGAGCACGTTAATAAAAACTATAGGGCATCAGAGAGGAGAAAGATTTTTTTTTTAGGGAAGTAGATTTTATTTCCAAATGACAGATGAGGAGACTGAACTTAAAGAAGATTAATTCATTTATCTAAGGTTACACAAGCAATTGATGGCAGAACCACTGTAAATCTGAAGTCCTCTTATTTTATTTTATTTTTTAAATTTTATTTTAATTGTTGTTGCAGTACAATTTTCTATCTTTTACTCCCATCCCAACCCACCCACCCAATCCTCCCCTCCTCCCTCCCATTTCCACCTGCCCTTAGTTTTTATCCATGTGTCCTTTATACTTGTTCCTGTAAACACTTCCCCTTAAAACAACAATGAGATACCACTTTACACCAGTCAGAATGGCCATCATAAACAAAGCAACAAACAACAAGTGTTGGAGAGGTTGTGGAGAAAAGGGGACCCTAGTGCACTGTTGGTGGGATTGCAGACTGGTACAACCACTATGGAAAACAGTATGGAATTTTCTCAGAAAACTGAAAATGGATCTGCCTTTTGACCCAGCAATTCCACTGCTAGGATTATATCCTAAGAACACTGAAACACCAATCAAAAAGAACCTATGCACCCCAATGTTCATAGCAGCACAATTTACAATAGCCAAGTGTTGGAAGTAACCTAGATGCCCATCAGTAAATGAATGGATCAAAAAACTGTGGTACATTTACACAATGGAATTCTATGAAGCAGAAAGAAAGAAAGAGCTCCTACCCTTTGCAACAGGATGGATGGAACTGGAAAGCATTATGCTAAGTGAAATAAGCCAGGCAGTGAAAGCCAAATACCATATGATCTCACCTTTGACAGGAACCTAAACAACAAAACAAAGAAACAGCAAAATATAACCAAAGACACTGAAATAGAGAACAGACTTACAGTGTTCAGAGGGGAGAGGAGAGGGAATTTTAGGAGAAAGATTTTTGGCAAGATGATCTCAATCTCAGGAGAGATATCAAGACTGCAGATGATACTGGCTGTCACAGCTTACCATTTGTTTAGTCAGAATCTGCTCCATGGGAGGCACTTGCTGGGCCACCCCCTCTCCTCTGGTGATCACTCCTCCACTTAGCCCCTGACTCCTATGCCCCTACCTTATGCCTTGTGATTACAAATAACTTCAAGCAATCTCACAAGCTCCATTTCAAGCAATCTGCTGTGCACACCACTCCTTATCATCCTCATTTCTTCCATTGGGTGCTCTGACTCCAAATATTCCTTGCCTCACTGCAACCTACAATTCTACAACCTTCCATTGTCAATTCTTTACCCTCTCATGTTCTCACTTTGCCTCTTACCTCGTTTAAATTCCCACCATTCTCCCTTGATGACTCCTGAGGAGTCTTACTCTTGGTCAGCTCTCCTGCAGCTAGGGGCTTTCATATGACTCATTCCTAGCCCATAAACTGTTAGTAGAAACCTAGTGGGTTTGCGAGCATATGTGTGTGTTCGGGGTGGCTTGGGGGAAGTTTTGGTGTGTCTCCTTCCTCCCCACTTTGTCCTGTTTTAAATGAGGTCATGATAGATAAATCCTTGGAAAAGTTGTTGCAACCATGAAAACTGCCAGGATGTGGCCTTGACACACTGCAGCAGCTGAACCAAAAAGGCAGCAGCTGCATTCCTCTGGGCATTTTCTTATGCAAATGCACCCCCTGTTTGAGTCAGAAAGCATTCCTAAGTAATATGCCCCACAAAAGATATTTTGCTGAATCTGTATCCTTTAGAGTGTTTTGTGTTAGGGTGAATATTTTTCACCAATATTCTGCCACACGCAATGGGGAAAGCTCATGTTTAACAGAAGAAAAACAGATTTAGATCTAGGTTTTAGAAAGAGCTCTCAATTGGATGCTCAGAAGATTACAAAAGACATCCTCTTCCTTCCTTTAGATATGTCTTTCCTCTTTGCTCTGTGTGGTCTTGGTGGGGGTTAGACACAGTCCCTAACTCCATGGTTCTAATAATTACTCCAGAGGATGATACATATACCAAGTAGGGACAATCAGAAGCTATCCTTAGGATTGTTCTAATCAGATCCAGAGGGGAAGGCTGTGTCCTGATTCTGGCATCATGGAGCTATGGTGCTATGAAGTCCCATCACTTAGGCCAGGCTACCCACAATTTATGATGGGTTCTCTGGAAGCAGACAGAGATGGAGTTTGGGGTGCAGGTGTTTATTGGGGATCAACCCCTGTAAGATAAAGGGAAAAGATACATAGTGGATTGCACTGCAGGTTTGACAAAGCCTCAACCAAACTGTCAGGGAGCTCCAGAGTGAATGAAGCCCACTGGTGTTCTGCACAGACCCCAAGTAGCTGGCCAGCTTCAGTCAGTCACCAGGTACATGTTCCATGGGAAAGGTATGCTCTCAAGTGAGGGGGTACCCTGAAGATAATGCATCAGAGAGCTGGGCGCTGCGAGCTCACTGTATTCACTGATGCTGGCCGGGGGTCCTCTCTGGAAGAGGGTTTTGGCCAGTGCATCTCTGTATTTGCCATTCCCACCACGTGGAGAAGGTCTGCCTGCAGTAGGTGAGAATGGGTCCAATATATTGACAAAACCAGAGCCGAGGGAAAGAGGAAGAAACCTAAAAATAAGCTTGAGTCTATAGACCCACCTGCAGCTGAGGCTGGAACTACTCTTACCACTCTTTGTTACCTGAGCCAGTGCATTCCCTGTTTTGGTTTAGCTGTTTTGGTCATGTCAGTAAGAATTTTAAAAGTTCTGCTGAAGGCAACAATTGATTTGAAAGAATAATAAGTGGTAGAGAGAACTTTATAGGGTTTGGGGAGAACTGATGAGGAACTAAGATAGTAGCAATGGTGCTGAAAATGTTCCATGGGACAACTGACAGGCCACAGTGGCCCAGTTAATGCAAGGGTCACGGAGAGCAGGGATTCTCAGAGAAGTTCCCAGCATTTGGTTCAGCTGATATGAGAGGATAGAAAAGTTATTTATATTGATAGGAAACAAATGAGCAGGTGGGAAAGTGGAAGGAATGTATGGGTTTAGATTTATAACAGTATATTTCAAGTGAATGCAATGGACTTATTTAAAATCTAGAATGCTAGATAATAAATTTTCAATGAAAAATATCACTATCGACTGATAGGAAAACCTAAAGCAGCTGTTCAGTTGAGGAGTCCTTTTGGTTAGAAGGGTCTATTTCTGAAGCTAAATTTAAATCAGAAATTTGCTTGCATCAGGATAAATTAAGTTAAATGATGCTGTCTAATCATTGTGAAGCTGTGCTATTCATCTTTACTACAAGGATAGATCTACCCAGAACACTGGAATATTTTGTCACTTGGCTGGGACACTTGTGCCCTTGAATTAAGAGGGAAAACCTGGAAAATATTTGAATCTTATTTACATAAATCTCCATTTATAGAAAATGACACCCAATAACCTTTTCCCTACATTTCAGTGTACATCTTTCTCTAGTGTCAATCTCTAATTTTACCACCCATACAGGCACCTGTGTAGTGGAGACAAAAGGAAGGCCAAAATAAGTGGGGGGCCATGGTAGTCTAGTGCTTGTTTTATTAGATTTTAAAACCTAGAAATGAAACTATGACATGCTATAGATAATTTTTAACATCCTCATTTTTTCTCACATACAGAATTGGCAACTATCTACTTTGGATGAATTAGTGACATACACAACCCTGATATTGAAAATATGTAGTCATTTTAAAATTGGTGTTATTGTGAGTTACCATGCTGCCCAAACCCTGTACCTGTCCAGAAAAATGTATAGTCCAAATGTGTAGACAAAAAAGTGTGTTGGATAATTGTGGGCACTAATCAGAATTCTTTATACCTTGTATCAGATCTTCATTATAGTACATCTACCTCCTCTTTTTCAACTTACTCCTTTCCCTCTAAACCCATAGCCCCTTATTTGTCATTGCCTCAGACTGTCTGAATGTACATTCTACCTCCCTGAGACTTCTAGTCACTTCCCACTTTCCACTTTGCACTACATCTAAAACATAGATTTTCCATGGGAATCACCCATAGCAAGGGAAGCTATTAAATGCAGACTGGGCAGGAACATTTTAGATTATTAGAATGTTTTGTGGTGCTCCAATGGGCAGACATCACAAATTGAAGTTAGTATTCTTTCCCATTGAACTCAAGTGCAGCCTCAGAATATTTTTACATGTTATTTTGACTAATATAACTTCTCTTAAGGCAGTGTTTTACTCAGCCATGATAAATTATTGGAATTACTATAAAAGTTGAAAGCATTCAACCATCCTTGTCTTTGTTCATCGTACCATATTCTTTTTTTAAACATATTTTAATGGAACATAATGTGCTTTATACTAGGACATAAAATGATTCATGAGCATTAGAAGGCAAGCACCCACAGCACACAGGTAAAGAGCAAATCCCCTGTGGTAAATAGACTTGGGATGCAACCCACTTTTACTACTTACCATCTGTACAATCTTGGACAATTCACCTCCCTCCCCTGAGTCTTATTACCCTCCTCCCCCGCTTTCTTTTGTTAATTGAAATGATAATACCAGCTTTGTGGGGTAATTATAATAATTAAAAATATATGACATGTCATGCATTTGGCTCAGAGCCTGGCACATAGTAAGCATTCCAATTAAATCAGTATCTATCATCTTGAGATAATTATATTATATTATTAGCTTAATGTTCAGTGTTTATATTCTTTGGCTTCCCAACCAGCCTAACTTCTTGGAAGAAAGAATTATGTGCCATTTGCCATTTTCATCCTTTCCAGAGGTTCGCAAAATTCTAAGCACAGGGCTGACCTTCAGTGACAATTGAATGAATGAATCAATGTACCTGTAAACTTATAATTGCTCTCATGATATTTAAAAGATAAATTTGCCTATTCAGGTCAAAATAGCTATTAAATGCTGGTTTAGCAAATTTCTATGACATTGGACCTCAGTCTGTGGACTGTAGGTCAGGGCAGGTTCAAGATTCTAAGATCTATGTCAATGCATCTTCGAGTTCATGCTGCCACCAGTGTTTTAATTGGAGTTTAGGTCATAGGGAGAGTAAGGTAACATGGTCAGAAGTTGGAGGCCAAGCAGTTTTACAGAGGAACAACTGTAAATTACAAGTTCTTAGTATCAGAAAAATAGGAGTTATTTAAGGAAAGGTGGGCAAGAAACACAGGTCCCAGTGGTGAGTACAGCATGGCACGATTGGAAACCCATGGTTAAAGCAGTCAGCAGAGGGACAGCCTGGCAATCAGTTACTTTCAAGTGTATGTGGTATCATGCAGTAGAAGTTCAGCTATTGAGACTAATTTGGAGTAGGACTTGAACATTTAGAAAGGACTATGAAGGGTAAGTAAGGAACCCAATTCTAAGTGAAACTCAATAGGAATCAGCAAGCCCAGACAAAGAGTCACTGCTGTAGATTAAACTAGCATAATTTCTTAGTTGAATTATGGCAATAATCTTCTGCATGGATCCTCCTCCCCCCTTTTCCTCTTGTTCTTTTCCATTCTCCACATGGCAGCCAAAATGAAATTTCCAAAATGTAAAAATTTTCCTACCATTTTCCTGACTTATACACTTCAATGGCTCCAAATTGTTCTTAAAATACCAACTCTAACATGGCCTACCAGGTCCTGCAAAGTCTACTTCTTAATTCTCTGACCTCCAATATGACATCACTCAATGTTGTAATTTAAAATTTAACCACACTGAACTTTTTCCAGTTTCTCCAATAGGACACCTGCCATGGTTTTTTCTTACTTCCAGATCTCTTAAGGCTGATTCTTCTGCCAGATAATTTCACCTCTTTTCTGTGCCAGGATAATTCTTTTAGCATCCTTTAGGTCACAGGTGGCAAACATAAGGCCTGTAGGCCAAATCCTGCCCTCCACCTTGTTTTATCCAACCTGGCAACTTGTTTCTACCTGGTAGCCCTGCTGAGCAACTTGTCCCTAGTTAAGGAGTAGTTACATTTATACAGCTCTAAAATTACATTCGACCCTTTGAAGACAACCATGAGGCTGATGTGGTGCCTGGTAAAAATGAGTTTGACACTTCTGCTTTAGGTCTTGATTAAAAGGCATTTTTTTCCTGGGAAACTCAAATTTTTCAAGTTTGGATTAGTTGCCTTTTACTTCCTTCCACCCCCTATACCCTCAATCTCTACCAGTGTAGGGATCATATAAGTTCTCTTCAGTTATTTCCAGGGTACAGCACACAGATGGTATTCAATAAATATTTGTTGAGTAGGTAAGTATATTCTGGAAACTTGTTTATAAAGAAAAGGGCCAGTTCTTTGCAATAACACTATAGAGCAGGTAGCTAGACTGGCCAGATGCTGAGCTTTGAACTACTGGACAGAATTACAAGAAATATCTTTGATTATATTCAGAGGTTGGAAACAGGTGAATTAACAGACCTATTACTGAATGTGGAAGACATAAAGAGCCAAGCAGGCTTACATAAACATTTTATATGTTCTAGTTTTGTTTAATATGGAATCCAGTGGTTGCCTATTCATGATTTTTCCCCAAGCTCCTAGTAGAATATTAATAATTTATTGTGAGCTACATAAACATTAACAGTAATGCTGAAAAATGGAGTTCATGATAATGATATCTTAGAATTTTTATGCAATCAATACATATCCCATTAGTGAATGTTGATGGTCTTTCCCAAATCTAGATTAGTTTGTAAAACATTTAATGAATAAGTATTTTAGTCATTGACTGACAAATGCAATTAATGTGTGGGAAGAATATAAGCACAATTTTTTCTTTCTTTTTTTAATACTCTAAAGATATGTTTATTGATTTTAGACAGACAGGAAGGGAGAAAAGGGAGAGGGAAGGGGGAGAGAGAAAGGTTGCGAGAGAGAGAGAGATGTAAGAGAGAGAGATGTTAGAGAGAAACAGTGATTGGTTGCCTCCCCTACCTGCCCTTGAGCCCTGACCGGGGACTGAATCCTCATCCTGGGTATGTGCTCTGACTGGGGACTGCACCTGCAAACTTTTGGTATATGGGGATGATGCTCCAACACTAAGCCACCTGACCAGGGCAGCACCATCTTTTCATGACCAGAACTACTCAGAGCAATTTTCTACTCAGTTTTACTTTATCCTGTGTCTAAAATGCCAATAATTACTAATATTAAAAATTACATTTGTAGTCAAGTGTTTTTTTCATTTTACTGATGTTCCAGATCCTTGAATGATATAGCTAATATGAAGTATTTTGTCCTATTATGTAAAAGCAAAGTAGGGTGTATTGTCTCTGGAAGATATTTATCATGACCTTGATAAACTGTAACCCCTCTTGTGATGTCATTGCATCATTAACATTCAGAGGCATTAACATTTAATTAGTCATATACTTCCAAGGATTCTGCCAAATTCTTCCTATTGGTAATGTAGCATTGAGTTACTCTTGATTTTCTTTTCCCCTTTCTAACCTGATGGTGATGGTGGGAGTCTACTCATCCCAACTCTTAGTTTGCCCCTCTTGAAAAAAGTCCTCTTGGTGGACAATCTCATAGCACCCTAGATTTTCTTTAAAGTACTTGTCAGAATGTATGCATTTATTGGTTATTATGTTTTATAATGTGTTTTCACTAAGTCTCTTAAAAATAAGCATGATAAAGGCAGAAGTTTGCCTATTTGGCATGTCAATTGTATTCTTTATTATTGCCATAAGATCTTGCATATATGAGATTTTGTCAAAAAAACAGTAATCACTCTAGTATTTTGAGTAGGAAGAAAATTAATATAGAGCATTAAACTTGTGGAGGGAGAGGAGGTCTGGAAGATTTTTTTTCATCAAATTTAAAAGTGCAGGATGGCAGGACAGCCACTATCAATGACCCCAGTTACAAGGAGTCCTGATGTGGGTTCTTTTCAGGAGGATGGCTGGAGTCGCTGGTAGTGTCAGCTGATGATCTCAGCTGCCTGCTATCAGCAGGTGATTCCTGGGAGAGGCACTGAAAGCCAAGGAGTGCTGCCAACAATGACCTCATTTGCCTGAAAGCAGCTGCTGCTGAGGAAAATGGCTTCTCTTCAAATCTTTGTGAATGCCTCATTGGCAGAAACTAAACCTGACACTGGAAAGGGATTGTGGGACATGTAGTTCTACAATATAGACAGTGATGAAAGTAGTTGATAAAAGGCAATTCAGCCAACTGATTCATTAAGAGAGACCCCCTTTTTTTAGAGTAAAAAGGAATTAGACTGTAAGCTCCATGATGAGAGATACAGTCATTTTTTTTTTAATTGACTTTCCCCTGGCACCTGCACGCTTCTGGCAGTGATGGTTAGCCGAGCAACACAGAATCACACCCATCTGTGATTCTGATGGTGAATCACTCTTACAGTGTACATGCACTTCTGGGAAATGGCTACCTAGCTACTTTTCCCTGCTTCCATTGCATCAAAGTGGGACCATTTACTGTAGGACAAAAGTGATGTGTACCTATTATTACAAGATGAGGTGGTTAAATGTCAGGCACTCAGTTCTCTGAGGTCTCTTTCTTTTTTCCTGTTGTCTGGCTGCAGGTAGAATATGGAGCAGAGAATTCTGAAGAGATCCTAGAACACGGCAGAGTCACTAATGGAACTGTCTGGGATTTTTGTCATTGTTTGAATGAAAGCTGCTGATGGGATTTGAATGTCTGGTGGGATTTTATGTATGAGAACTAAATCATGAAGTATCAAATCAATAAAATTTTGGTGTTGTTTGTTATAGCAGCTGGTTACTCCTAAGTGCTTAAGAAATACCCAGTGAATAAATAAAAAAAAATAAGAAAGAAAATAGAAAGGCCTGCCATGCCCTTTGCAAAGTCTGCTGAGGCTGCTGCTTAAGGATGGATGCCCCGACAGGCAAACTCCATTCTGCTATGCTCTTCTGTGTGCCAGTCCTCCTAACAAGTCACATAGTCCCTAAGTGCTGTTCAGAGACATGACAAGGCTACTTTGATAACTAATTAGAAAGGATGTCCCACTGTTAGAAGAAATTAAAAACCTTTGTAACAGCTTTCTGATCAAAACTTTTCGGGAAAAAATCATGAAAGTTGACAAGAGCTATCATTCCTTAATATAACCAACTTGCTTGATTAAAACCCAGAACTCCTATTGATACCTCCCTGCATTTTGCAGTTCCTACTTACAAACTGAGAATATGTGAGGACACCAGGCACCTCTGACATACCTCCAATGTCACTCAAATCCTGGGACTACATTAGGTATTAGAAATTAGGCAGATTATTATTTTCTGATATGTCTTCAAATCTTCCTACTAAATCACTTTAATCCTAGCAGCAGAAATAAAAATGATAGACAACAACAGCAAAGGGATAGGCTCTATATTAAGTGCTTTAGGTGTAGCACCAGCTAATAATTTTACACATATAACAATAACCTCATTATTATTATCTCAACTTTACTGAGGAGGAAAATGCTACTCAGAGAGATGAAGAAAAATTCCTAAGGCCATACAGCTATTTAATACTTTTCTTTGATATAGAAAATAATTTACCCAGTTGTTAGTCATTTGCCTGACACACTCACAACCAAGATGAAGTCACTTTTTTGCCAGGTTGTGTTGGGTCATTATTTCCTTTACTAAATATACTACTAAAGAATAGGTTATTTCTTCACATATGTGGCAAAAAGTTTCTCTTGACTGCAAAATTTTACCTTTTGTAGTAATTTCTTTACTTCTGCATATTGTATTCATTATAGAATTGATTTCTTTTTTCCCATTGCTTTAAAAATCAGAGATCATTTGATTAACTTTTCAGGAGTAAGAAAATTTGCTTAAACTTTCTCATACTATTCTAGTATCTTAAAACCAGAAATTAAAGGGACTTTCTTAAATGAATTTTGATTATAAGTTTCAATTTCATACATATGGATATTATTTATGTCAAATTTTCACAATATAAGACATAAATTAAATAAAGTGAGAGCTTTTGGTTTGGGGTATTTGCTAACTATTTCTCTGTTGATAAGGCCCAATGACAACAACTACTGCTGTCATGAATACGATGGCCGTGATTTTTCCTCTCATCGCCAAAATTATTTGCGTGCCCATTATTTCCACTCACCATGCTAGGTACTTATGTATAAGAATAATAATCTTTAAAACAGCCCTGTGAGGTAGGTATTATTATCCCTATTTTACAGGTGAGTAAGTGGAGGCTAAGGAAGATTAAAATCTCTTTCTCATGGACATAGATAGGGCTAGATAGTGGAAGAGATGAAACTTGAACCTGATATCAAGTCCTGATATCTTTCATCATACCATATTGCCTCTCCTAACTCATTTATAAAGAGACATGTGACACAGACCCATTTCTTCACCTGGAATCAAAGAGAAATGCTGAGGTGCCTATTCAGGTGGTTCCAGTATAATAAATAGTGCAGATTTCCAAACATATGTTGTAGTTTCCTACCTCTGTGTTTTCTCCTCCCTTCTTAACTCTTTTCTAAGCTTCCCTCTTAATTCTGTTCTGTTATGTAGGTCCTTGTCAGCTGATAACACCAATACTATACTTTTATTGAGGGGGTAATAGTTAAATGCCTGCCAGGCAAGTGCTTCTCTCATGAAGTCTTCCAAGATTACATCCATGAACATGATCACTTAAGTGAGTCTCAACAGGAGGTCTGAAGGAGTGGAAAGAAGAACCAATGGATCAGGCAACCAGCTTAGCAGACAGATGAACAGAGCAAATGTAATTCATTGCAGCTCCATGGGTTCATTGGAGACTGTTAAGAAAAGGCATGACATCCCCTTCTAATGATGAACAGCATTGATCCCAAAAGCATTATTGCTTCAGCTCTGTAATTTTATGGAACAGAAGCAGAGGAAAAAATCTGGAAGAGAAGAAGGAAAAGAAGACTTGGTAAAATTGAAGGTTTTATTCTAAAATTAAACTGTGACTTTATTCCCGACCGGTTGGCTGTTTAATTTCACTTCTTACTTCCCAAGAACTGCCCTCTCTGACATACACAGCTGTTCCCTACCCAGGGAGCTTGTATACCAGCTCATCAGCCTCAGTATCTGGGAGGTGAACTAACATATGGCTTGTTAGTTCGGTGATTCCACACATTTGAATCACCTGGGAAACCTTAACAATCCTCCCATCTGAGTTTCCTATTCAGAAATTCTGATTTAATTGGTCTGGTCATGGGGAATTTGAAAACCTCCCCAAGCATGTCTAATGTGGAGCCAAGGCTGAGAGCTGGTGAGCAGCAAGGCTGGCTCTGGGAGCCTGGATCTCCAAAATGAAAATCCTTGGAATTTGTGAGGTAGTATGACATTGACTAGTGGCTCCAGCTATTTTCTCTTGTAAATTCCTCATAGTTATGTGTGTTTTTTCTTCTCTGTCTGTCTCTCTCTGAAGAATCCAAGACTCTTCAATGAGAAAGCAAGTGGGCCTCAAAAAAGAACTGTTCTGAGAAATTGGCCATTTTGAGACTGGTTTAACTAGGTTAGAATTTGTCTCTGGCTTGACTGGGAAATGAATAGATTAGAGATGGTAGAAGATGAATTAGAGCATGAGAAAATACAATACAGTAGAAAAAAAATGACCTCAGAATTAAAGCACTTGGATTCATTTCTGGCTTTGCTACTTAGTGTATTTGACTGGGTCTTTTCCTTTACTATAGAGTAAGAAATGTCGACTATTTGATTCCTGAAGTGTTTTTTAAGCTCTTATCACTAGTAGAGGAGGGAATGTAATTGAAGCTAAGAAAGCAACATTTGTGTAAGGCTCTAGCCCTTCTTTGACTTATGTTGGTTTGCAGGAATCTGGAGGAAATTTGCTTCTTTCAACACCTACCTAGTTTCAGAAGACCTCACGGAACCTCATGAAAAGGGTCTCTGATCCCAGATAGCAGCTTGCAAGCTTTCCCATTAGTCTTCATTCCCTGACTCTGACTTTGTCTTGACTCACATAGATTTTCTGCTCTGTGGGTATAATTCCTTTACTTCAGAGATAACTTACCCTCTTCATATGACCTCTACCCCTGTGTTTATTTGGCATTTCTCTATTTTCTTTTCCACTTCTGGACACCTATACTTCCAACTGAAGATGCTCAGCTAGGTCTAATCTACTCCAATAGGATGCTTCACCCCAGCTCCAGGGAATGGAGCGTTCTGCTGCTTTGTTGAAGCTGAAGGAGGTGCGCTGGGGTGGAGAGGTTGCTAGCACTCCTGAGACCTTTTCAGAAACTCCTGGGAGTCTCAAAGCTCTACAGTTTCACAGGCCATTATTTATAATAAATGAGAGTGTATAATGAAGAGAAGACTGAAGGAAGCAGATCAGGAAAGCACATCTCATCTGAGGAGACTACCAACAATAATACTAGTAACTGACTATGATTACACTCACCTTTATGTGGGCACTGTGTAGAGTACTTCGCATACAGAAATTATTAACTTGCTGAGGCCATAGATTGTAAATGGCAGAAGTAAAACTTGGATCCAGCTCTGTCTTTGGACCCTGTGCATTCTTCACCACTTCACAAAATGGCCACCAAGAGGGGGTGAGCAGCTATTTTATTACTTCTGACAGTCTAGAATAAGAGGATGGGCATGGAGAGGAGTCAAAGTGCCCAAAGTTACTTCTTGCCAGTGATCAGTGCTTAGAATCTGGAAGGAGGAAGATCAGAAAACAAAAGCAAAAATAATTTAGGGTGGGGCTTAGAGAAGCGTGTCCTCCAGACCCACACATCACACTGCTTGGGATCTTGTTAGAAATGCAGATTCTTAGCCCTCACCTTAGACCTGTCAAATAGAAGGAAACTCTAGGGGTGGACTTTACAAACAACCTGAATGAGCCCTTCAGGGGATGCCTCACTAATGCCTGAGAACACTGTCGTAGAGGTGTCTGAGAAGGAGACTTAGTTTTATAACCACTCTGAGTTCCAGATGCCATGCATTTCTTTTCTCCTTGTTTCACTGGGGACATTGCTCATTTTCCTGCTATTCGCCATCCTGCCTCATGGAGCTCAGCGCAGTGGGAGAGACAGAAGTAAAGTGATGGATAAAGCAGGCATGTTTTTCTAGAAATTTGTCCATTTCACCTAGGTTTTCAAATTTCTTGCCATATAGTTCATAGTAATTTCTTACAATCCTTTGTATTTCTGTGGTATCAGTTGAAATCTCTCCTCTTTCATTTCTAATTGTGTTTATTTGGGTCTTCTCTCTTTTTTTCTTGATGAATCTGCTTAAACTTGTTGATTGATCTCCAAAATATATAAAGAACTCACACAACTCCACTCTAAGAAGACAAGCAACCCAATAAAAAATAGGCAAAGGACTTACACAGACACTTCTCCAAGGAGGACATACAGAGGGCCCAGAGACATATGGAAAGATGCTCAGCATCACTAGCCATCAGAGAGATGCAAATTAAAACCACAATGAGATACTATTTCACATTGGTGAGAATGACCTTCATAAACAAAGCAACAAACAACAAGTGTTGGAAAGGTTGTAGAGAAAAGGGATCCCTACTGCACTGTTGGTGGGATTGCAGGCTGGTACAACCAGTATGGAAAACAGTATGGAATTTTCTCAAAAAACTAAAAATGGACCTGCCTTTTGACCCAGCAATTCCACTGCTAGGATTATATCCTAAGAACACTGAAGTACCAATCAAAAAGAACCTATGCACCCCAATGTTCATAGCAGCACAATTTATAATAGCCAAGTGCTGGAAGCAACCTAAGTGCCCATCAGTAAATGAATGGATCAAAAAACTATGGTACATTTACACAATGGAATTCTATGCAGCAGAAAGAAAGAAGGAACTCCTACCTTTTGCAACAGCATGGATGGAACTGGAAAGCATTATGCTAAGTGAAATAAGCCAGGCAGTGAAAGCCAAATACGATATGATGTCAACTTTAACAGGAACCCAATCAACAAAATGAACAAGAAAGCAAAATATAACCAAAGACACTGAAATTGAGAATGGGCTGACAGTGACCAGAGGGGAGGAGGGAGGGGATTATAAGGAAAAGGGTGAAGGGTTTGTAGGGACAATTATATGGACACAAGGGGTGTGGAAACAGGGGAGAGAGGTGGGGAGATCTGGGGTGGTGGGGAGGGCTGGGGAGAAAAGACAGAAAACTATACTTAAACAGCAATAAAAAATGTTTAAAAAAAAGCAGGCTTGTGCCTTCTCTGTGTTATGCAGATAGGCATCTATCAGACCTGACATTTTAGGAGGAATAGGAAGGGGGGTTCCTGCAGGTAAATATTTAAGCTGATTTTGAAGAAACTCTAGGCCTTAGGTGGGTTAAGTGTGAGTTCTAAATAGACAGAACAATGTTTGACAAGTGCAAAGACTCATATGTGAGAAAAAAAATGACATGGTCTGTGAACCACAGGCAACTCATAGAGCCAGAGTGAGTGTGGTGGGATAAGAAGAAGCCATAGTGGCCAAATAAAAAAAGGGGGGGGGGTGTGCGTTTTACTTATGTACTCCAAATAGAACCCAGGGTCCCACATAGCCCAGTTTCTTTATGAGGTGAGTCCTGTCACAGAAAGCCTCTAAGTAGCTCTGATATTAATTTGTATTTTTCAAAAAATGTTCAGCCCTGGCTGGTGTATCTCAGTGGATTGAGCACGAGCTGTGAACCAAAGGGTCACAGGTTCGATTCCCAGTTAGGGCACATGCCTGGGTTGCAGGCCAGGTCCCCAGTGGGGGCCACATGAGATGCAACCACACATTGATGTCTCTTTCTTTCTCCCTTCCTTCCCCTCTCTAAAACTAGATTAAAAAAATAAAATCTTTAAAAAAATGTTCAAATCCTCATTTTCCCCTCCAAATCCTATTTTCTATTTTTAATGCTTCCTGATACCTCAAGACTGCCCATGTGTCTGTCATTCTCCACAGTTTTCTTGACACCCAGTGCTCATCTGTCTGTTCTCCCCTCCCCCTTTTCTCTTATATCTCTTTATACATTTACTTATTTTCTTTAACTCTTTGTCCTTCTCTGGTCCTTTCCTTGTCTAATTTACCTATTCTAAATCTCAAAAGATCTAGAGCAGTCTGCCAGAACTTTCTTTAGAGGGAAGGAAAGAGAGAAACAAAGTACGTGGACTTTAAAAAATCCAGTGGCTGATTATACATAGGAGCTTAGACTTCACCCTCGAGTTTCAGTCCGAGAGTGACACAGGTTTGCATTTTAGAATGTTTACTTTCATAGAATTGTTGGGACTAAACAATTACTTCAGTTATGTAAACATAGTGAGTGCTTATCATCTATTTATTAAATTTATGTATGTCCTGATTCTACCCTAATATAGAATATAAAAAAACTTGCAGGTATCGATAACTAATCAACTTTGCTAGATACAAATAGAAAATTAGGACCAAGAGAAAAATCTCTCTGCACAAATTAGTGTTATTATGGCTTCTTAGATTCAACTTCAAACTTGTCTTAGAATTACCAAGCTTTCAAAGTAGAAAGAGAAATATAAGGGGAGAAGAAATCAGTTTCTCAAGACAAGAAATATCCCCCAGACTTAAATCACACAGGAAATTTTTTATGATGAGAGCACTGGGTGATAGCACTGTCAACCTTAACATGTCACAGCAATTGTGGTAATGGATTTCAAAGATGATTTCTTGGGGGTGTTTTTCAAGAAGTTGAGGACCAAACAATAAAATGTATTTAATGTTAGAAGCTCTAAGGACTACATATAGTGGTTTCCCCATATCTGCGGGGGATACGTTCCAATTCATTAGGTGCCTGAAACCATGGATAATACTGAACTCTATATGCACTGTTTTTATTCTATACATACATATCTGTGATTAAGTTTAATTTATAAATGAGGCATAGTACAAGATTAACGATAATAATAAAGTAGGAGAATTACAACAATATACTGTAGTAGAAGTTCAGTGAATGTGGTCTTTTTCTCTTAAAATATCTTATTATACTGTACTTACCCTTCTTCTTGTGATGCTATGAGGTGACACAATCCCTGTGTGCTGAGATGAAGTGAGGTGAATGACGGAGGTAGGCATTGCGATGTCATGTGAAGCTTCTACTGACTTTGTGACAATATATCAGAAGGATGATCATCCGCTTTGTGTAACAGAGCCATGTGTTCATAGAGCCATGATGATATCAAAGGTTGGATGTCAGGAGCCGACATTGTCAACAGTTAGGGATCCTTGGTAGGTAGATGGTTTTTGACTAGCTGACAGGTAGCGTATACAGAGTGGATACCCCTGGAAGAAAAGTCAGCTTGATGGTTGGGAAGTCTCATGGAAGATATGATACTTGAACCAAGGACAGTTAGGTTTAGAGAAGTAGGAAATAGTCAGGTCAAATAGAGGAAGAATGAACAAAAGCTGAGAGATGTCCTGATAGAGTTCCTGTGAGAAGAGGGAGCTCATCCTTGATGGGTAAAAGAAGATACTCAACTAAACTAAGTTAATCAAACCTGCTCCTTTTTGAAAGATCTGTGGGGATATACAAGCTGCCAACCTATGCGGTGTTAGTGAAAGGTGGACAACATTGATGGCAAAACTTACTGATTCAGAAAACAATTATGTGTTTCATCCTAATTAGTTAAGCTGAAAAGTTCTGTTTTTATATCACAATTTGTAACTGTTTCCCTTTTACCATACTACAATGTTGAAACATATTTTTTTAATGTGCAGATTAATATTTAGCATCAGGTAATTAGAAATTCCTTCATTTTGAACATGGAGGGAATGTTTCACAAGTATAAAAAGGAGAAATTAAAAAATATATATTTGATATAAGAAATAAAGTACCTGATTGTTTCCTTTAAACGTGGGAATATTTCAAATGAAACTTTATTTATATCTTAAAATCTCAAATAGAAAATCTTTATTTAAATTTAAATGGTTTAGGAAAACTTAATATAAATTCTACATCATCAACTGCATGACAACAAAGGTATAATTTTCCTGAAAAATTACATTTTTAGTAGGAATATTCTTGTGTAAAGCATCTTATTTTTCTCTGAAAGCCATGCTTTCCCAGAAACCAGAGATTCCACTTCAGCATTTTAATCAGTAGTTTTCTTTCTTCCACAATCTATTGATAGTAGTAGGAAACTTGAGCTTGAGACTGTTTAGTCATGTAGGTCTTAAAATCAGTGTGCCTTTCTCAATGGGGACATCCTATGAATAGGGAATCAAAGTGTTGATTTAGTTCAGACACACTGAAGAAGCATTTCCCCATGACATCATAAAAATTCAAAATGAAGATTATGGGGAAGTTGCAAGGGAAGAAAGATGTCTTAAAGTTCAAACACTACAGAAAAGTTCAGTAAAACTAGAGAGGTAATTTTCCACAGGTCCAGTAATAATTCCCTGTTGAGTTAAGCTTTAAACTGAAAAAAAAAAACAACTTTGCTAGGTCATTTTTAAATTTTCACTTGCAAAGTTAAAAAAATCAACTATAAAAGGAACCAGTAGAAAAATTTAAACATTTTTTAAAATTTGCCTGAATGATTCTAACATGCTGCCAAGGTTGAGAAATCATGCTTTCTTTTTGATAAATGACCTCTTTGGCTTATTAGCCAGGATTCCTGAAAGTAAAGCATATCTTAATTTTATATTAAACAAATATTAAACATGAGAAAAATTCTCCTAGGAAACTGGAGCTCTTACTTACTGTACCCTTGATTGTTCTATTCTACTTCAGCAATTTTCTGTGAATTGTTCCACTACTTTTGTAAATCATCCTCTATTCTTCCTACTACCAATTCTTTCCTAACTCTTGACTTTGTAGCTTTATCATTTTGACAACTATTATGTTTTTTCTCACCTCAATTTGCTACTTGCCCTTCTTCTTGTTCTTTACTTTTGGTCTCTTTTATAATTTGGGCCATGCTCACTCTCTCCATTAAGCAACCCTGCTCCATCATAATTTCACAGACTTTGTTCTGCCCACTCATTCCGTTTGCCCTGCTGTTTGAGATCATAAAGGTTTGGCCCTTGTTTGGAGAAATGTCCATTTTTCTACTCATCCTGCCAAATTCCTGTCTATATATATAAAATGCAGTGTGAATTCTGCCTCTTGATGAAAAAGATAAAAATATCAGTTAACCCTCCCCCTACCCATCAAAGGACACATTTCTAGAGAATATAGCTTGGTTTCATAAATTTTGGGAGGGGACCCTATGATGACTTTGGAAATCCTCTACAGAGACAGAAGAATCATTAGAAAGTATTAAAACAATCATAGAAACTTTCTGATATATTTATATAGGATGAATACTGAGGCTTAAGTGTTGGACAACTGTATTATATTTTCTCCAGTGAATTTTGTGTAGAGCTCAGTTCTGTATGTTTTTTTCTTGCCATGTCTAGGCAACTCTAGGCAAAATGAGTTTAAAAAGTTCCGTGTGTTTTTTTCTTGCCATGCCTAGGCAACTCTAGGCAAAATGAGTTAAAAAAGGCTTTCATATTCATTAACCCCTGTAAAAAGAAATAAGCAATTTATAAGCACCAGACTAGGGCATGTGGGTTGGCCTCAGCACCTGTGAGAAAAACTTGAGGTTATTCACAGAGAACATCAATGAAGATTTGGGAATGGGATTTACATATAAATAATCCCAATAGGAAAATAGCATTAGTAAAGATAGTATTACAAAAAAAAAAAAAAAGAAGCAGACATTATTTCTCTCCCCCTCAGTTTTAATGGAACGTAACTTGAAATATTACATTTACTTCTGCAGAGTCCAGTTCAGAAGAAGATATAGCCCTGGCTGGTGTGGCTCTGTAGATTGAGTGCTGGCCTGTGAACCAAAGGGTCACCAGTTTGATTCCCAGTCAGGGCACATGCCTGGGTTGCAGGCCAGTTCCCCAGTAGGGGGAGAGTGAGAGGCAACCACACATTGATGTTTCTCTCCCTCTCTTTGTCCTTCCCTTCCCCTCTCTCTAAAAACAAATAAATAAAATCTTAAAAAAAGGAAAAAGATGTAGAAATCTTTTGTAGTTCAGGGGAGAGTAACCAGAAGGAGCAGGACTCTTTAAAAAACAGGTCAATGAATGGGGCTGTTTGGCCTGCAAAAAAGGGCTTAACCAGTGGGCTTAATTACTGTTCTCAAATATTTGAAGGGCTTTTATGTGGAGGAAGGTGCACACCATTTGTTCTGTAGATACTAATAGGTGAGGGGTTATGAGGTATGAACAGAGGGTATATTTGAAAGGGTGTGAAGAAGAAAATTTATGATATAAAAATCTTGATCTCTCTTCTGGCCAAGATGGAGGTGTAGGTAGACATACTGTGCCTCCTCACACAACCAAAATAAGGACAATGAAAATTTAGAAACAAAGAACAACCAGCCCTGACAGAAAATTGAATTGTATGGAAGTCCAACAACCAAGGAGTTAAAAAAGAAATATTCATCCAGACTAGTAGGAGGGGTGGAGTTAGGTGGCCAGGCAGAAAGAGGTCATGGCATAAAAAGCCGTGGCTGGCAGACCCAGTGTGGTGGCGACTGTGAAGTGAGGCATGGTGTGCAAGGCAGCTGGCTGACCAGGCAGCTCCACATTTGCAAGCAGATAAACCAGGCAAAACTTGGGAGTGAGACAGACCACATAACCCAGGGCTCAAGGGCAGGGGAATAAAGCCTCAAAACACTGATTGAAAACATCTGTGGGAGTTGAGGTGCTGGGAGAGACTCCCAGTCTCACAGGAGAGTTCGTTGGAGAGACCCACAGGGTCCTAGAACATACACAAACCCACCCACACAGGAATCAGCACCAGAAGGGCCCAGTTTGCTTGGGGGAAGTGGGTGAATTGACTGAAATCCAGCAGAGAATGGAGAAAGCACCCTTTTGTTCCCTCTCAGACCCCTGTCCCACATACAGCATCACAACATCCAGTTGAACACCTAAGGCTCTGCCCCTCACTGCATACATAATAGCTGCATCAAGACAAAAAAAAAATGGCCCAAACAAAAGAACAGATCAAAGCTCCAGAAAAAATACAAGTAAGCAACAAAGAGGTAGCCAACCTGTCAGATGCACAGTTCAAAGTGCTGGTTATCAGGATGCTCACAGAATTGTTGCATTTGGTTGCAAATTAAATGAAAAAACAAAGGCTACACTAAATGAAATAAAGGAAAATGTACAGTAAACCAATAGTGATGGGAAGGACACTGGGACTTAAATCAATGGAGTGGACCAGAAGGAAGAAAGAAACAATGAAACAAAAAAGAATGAAGAAATAAGAATTCAAAAAATGAGGAGAGGCTTAGGAACCTCCAAGACATCTTTAAACATTCCAACATCCAAATTATAGGGGTACCAGAAGGAGAAGAAGAAGAAAAACAAGTGGAAAAGTTATTTGAACAAATAATAAAGGAGAAATTCCCCAATCTGGCAAAGGAAATAGACTTCCAGGAAGTCCAGGAAGCTCAGAGTACCAAAGAAGTTGGACCCAAGGAGGAACACACCAAGGCACATCATAATTACACTACCCAAGATTAAAATGAAGGAGAGAATCCTAGAAGTAGCAAGAGATAAGGAGACAGTTACCTACAAAGGAGTTCCCATCAGACTGTCAGCTGATTTCTCAAAAGAGACCTTGTAGGCAAGAAAGGACTGGAAAGAAGTATTCCAAGTCATGAAAGACAAGGACCTCCACCCAAGATTACTCTATCCAGCAAAGCTTTCATTTAGAATGGAAGGGCAGATAAAGTGCTTCTCAGATAAGATCAAGTTAAAGGAGTTCATCATCACCAAGCCCTTATTATATGAAATGTTAAAGGGATTTATCTAAGGAAAAGAAGATAAAAAATATGAACAGTAAAGTGACAGCAAATTCACAGTTATTAACAACCACACCTAAAACAAAAACTAAGCAAACAACTAGAACAGGAACAGAACCACAGAAATGGAGATCACATGGGGGGTTAGCAACAGGGAAGTGGGAGGAGGAGAAAGGGGGAAAAGGTACAGAGAATAAGTAGCATAGATGGTAAGTAGAAAATAGACAGGGGGAAGGTAAGAATAGTATGGGAAATATAGAATCTAAAGAATGTATAAGGATGACACATGGACATGAACTAAAGGGGGGAAATGCGGGTGGGAGAGGGTGTACAGGGTGGAGAGGAGTGAAGGGAGGAAAATGGGACAACTGTAATAGCATAATCAATAAAATATATTTTTAAAAAATTTTGATCTCTAAGAAAAACATTTCTGATATTCTAGGATTTACACTTTTCTATGTGATGATTTCTTAATGAATTGTCTCCCATTTCATTTAGATTTTAATAATGAGCTATTTACTCCTTTTTTGAACAAGTTATGTAATCTTAGGTTATTTAACTGTTCTTAAACTCAGTTTCCTCATCTTACCACATAATAAACTTTATGTAAATATTAGATATTATTATTGTTGTCTAGCTAAAACACACAAAAAATTGAATCTTCAAAGTGATTTACTGAGTCTTAGAAAAAAATGCTTTTATCTATCAGAGTAAGTTGTTTTAAAATGCTATGAGTAAATGATGACATTAATTTTCCAATATCATAGCTTTACATGCACATATAATATTTAGAATGAATTGCCTCTGCCTATTCAAATTCACATCACAGAAAATATTTCAGATAAATATCAGGTATCATTACCAAGGACAATTGGAGGAACAAAGGCAATTATTCCCCTTGGTGAGCAGAGCTGAATTTGGGATAGGCATCTTCTCTTAGAAGTTTATTTCTTTTTATTTTTAATCTTTTTAAAGAAATTTAATTTGTTTCCATCACCATCCCCTCTTCCACCTCCACTCACCCCCTCCCCCTTGCAATCAGCACACTGTTGTCAATGTACATGAGTTCTTTCTCTCTTTTTTCCTTTTTGCTCAATCTCTCCATTCCCCTAACTGCCCCCACCAACAGAGCTGTCATCCTGCTTCCTATCTATGAGTGTCTCTATTTTCCCTTGTTACAGTAGTTCATTTTGTTTGATAGATTCCACATGTGAGTGAAATTGTAGGGTACTTGTCTTTCTCTGACTGGCTTATTTCAGATAGCATAACATTCTCCAGGTTCATCAATGCTGTCACAAAGAGTAAAATTTTCCTTTTTTTTTTACAGCCAAGTAGTATTCCATTGTGGAAATAGACCATAGCTGTTTTACCCACTCATCTACTGATGGATACTTGGGCTGATTCCATATCCTGGCTGCTGTAAATAACTCTGTAATGAACATAGGGGTGCATATATTCTTTCAAATTACTGTTTCTGGTATCTTTGGGTAAATTCCCAGAAGTGGGATCTCTGGGTCATAAGGCAGACCCCGTTTAAATTTTTGATGTATCTCCACGCTGCTTTCCACACTGGTTGCACGTCTGCATTCCCACCAGCAGTGCAAAAGGTTCTCCTTTCTCTACATCCTTGCCAGCACTTGTTGTTCATTGATTTATTGAAGTTTGTTTCTTTCCTATCCAATGTGAACTAATTAAAAAACTTTAAAAAACCTGAAATCATTTAAATGTTTTTTATTGTTTTTTAGGTTTGATTTTTAAAGCTTTGCAAATAATGAATAAAAACAGGGTGGAACAAAAGTAGGTTTACAATTATGAGTATGCAAAACACAGATTTAGTTCTTATATTATTATTAATTAATATGTTATTTTCCATACAAACATATGTAAATCTACCTTTGTCCCACCCCATATTAAGACTCCCTAAGAGCATCTCTGAAAGCATTAGTTATGGACAACATCCAAATAAATATAAAGAAAACATTTAAAAATATATACAGGATAAAAGAAGAAATCTTGTGCTATTCCCCATAATTTAGAAGCATTGACAGTTGAGAAAAAGAAAACTTGGCAGTGTGCACATAGATAAAAACATTTTCTTATTAGAAATGATTGTACAGAATAAATACCCTGAAAAACTCTCACAAATGAAACACCTACAATTCTGGATAAAGTGAAAAAAAATAAAAGGATGGAAAAAGTAAAGATTTCAGAAAAACATACAAAAAATTTACATAGATAAAATTACAATAATATATTCATGTACTTTATTTCATTTATTATCTCTATGGAGACAATGCTCTAGAAAACTAGGTTGCTTCTTGAAGGGCAGGACTAAGAGGTCTGGTTTAAAGTTTATTATATGTCTCAGATTTTCCATATTTTTCAGAATCTTAATTTGGTAAAAACATTTATGTTATGGTCCCAGAGAGGCATATTTAATTGGTCTGGGGGTGGGATCAGATCTTGATAATTTTTTTTTGTCCGTTCACTTTCTATTTAATCTTTATTGTATTTTCCCCATTACCGTTTGGTCACACCCTCCTCTCCCCAGCAATCAGCACACCCTCGTCCATGGCCATCCTGCCAAGGTTGAGGAGCCTGCCCTAGAGCAAATGCTTTTCTGTTGGTTTATGACCTCTTCTCCACTCCTTTAGCCTTGATTCCTGAACAGAACTGTACTTTGCATCACAGGATGAATATCCATTCTTTAAACTTATCTGTCAAATCTCTGCTGGTGACTCTCAAATCACTATAGTCTTGTCCCCTCATTCAGCCCTTGAACCATATGACTAAATGCTTACTGGACATTTCATTTGGATGTCTAATCCCCCTCGCATGTTGTCTGCCAACCGCATTAGCAGTCACTCCTGTGAAAATGGAGATTATTATGCAAAGTGAATGAAGCCAGTCAAAGAAAGACAAATACTGTATGATCTCACATATATGTGACATCTAATGAGCAAAATAAACTGGCAAACAAAATAGAACAAAAGGCATGGGCACATGGAACAAACTGACAGCTGTGATATGAGGGTGGAGGAGAACTGGGTGAAAGAAGGGGAAGGGAGTAGCCAAAGAACTTACAGGCACAACCCACAGACACAGACAACCGTGTGGTGATGGCCAGGGGGAAGTGGGGCCAGGCCTGGGTGGAGGCAGACAAGGGGGAGGAGAATGAGGACATCTGTAATAATGTCAGCAACAAAAATAAAGTTTAAAAAATGCAGTCATCCTTGATGTTGTCTCTGTCACTTTCCTCCTCCATTGTCTTCAGGTCCTTTACTATTTTTCTACCACAATGGAGCTCTTCATCCTTTCTCGCTTTCTTGAGTCCATCAGTGTAGTCCTGGCTCTCACTCTCCAGTGCAGCTATGACTTCTAACAGATTTTTGGCCTTATCAGATCTCGGCCTTCTCACCTCCAGTGTTTCTTGTTTGTGTCTAGCAGACGATTGTTTTTAAACATAGCTTTAATTTCACTCCCCACCTCTTATCACTCCCTGCTTCCCCCCTCCCACATCAAAGTTCTGCAGACTTTGCCCCAAGCCTTTCTACCTAACATTATTTCAAATTACTTTTTTTTTTCTGGTGTGTCAGATGTATTTCACAGCATTCCTCAACTTAATTATTCAGTGTTTCCCAAGTCTATACTTTCCACTGAGAATTTTTGGTGCTACAGGAGTAAACATCAAAAATGTTCACTTACATATTTAAATTTAATGTAAACTGGAAAGATACACATATACTTCAAGTTCATTATTTGACAGATTTTTGTTTCTTAGACTGAGACTAAAGTAAATATTAAAGGTTTAAAAAGTCAATACAAATAAAATATTAAGTATGCAACACAGGAGAATTGTGAAGGTGATATATGAACAGTTGACATCCATAAAAAGCATCATTTATGTTACTTTCACCTCCTGGAATAATGCGGGGCGGGTTCTACTCATTCTTTCAGTCCCAATTTAACTTCAAAATTCTCTGAAATGTCAACCATGCCAAAGTGGCTGGAGAAGGATGGCAAAACAAAGAAAGGAAATAAAAGCCATTGTTTTTGACCAAGAACCCTGGTAATGTGCAAATGAAAGGTTTTACTGGGTGGTGAGACTGGAGGCTGATGTGGCAGCTCCAGAAGTGGGCCGCACTTTTCAATGGAAAAGGGACAAAGACAGCCAGGATCAGTACTAACTTGGATGTCTCAGGAGAGCACGGTTGCCTCTCAACTGCCATCCAGGCAGGCAGTTCTCCCTGAAATGTGGGCACGTGCAGACTGAGACACATCTGCCCTCTAGCCCTGCCATCCTTCTGTCTTTTAAAGCAACCATCTATTCTTCCTTTTCTCCTAATGCCCTGCCCTGGTCTGTGCTCTCTACGTGGAGACCAGGAGCCAGGAGCTCGTCTGGGACGAGAGGGTGCCAAGCACAGGTATGGGATGTGAGGAAATGTCCCGTGGGCTGTTGTAGCTTGTCTGGGCTCTTCCCGCACACTTGAAAAACCAGTCTAAAGCACTGGGGAAGAAGTCCAAAGAGGCAATTACTGTTATTCATCCTCCTCCCACTCCACCAATAGAGGTTTTTCCCCATAGTTAAATCATGGCCTCATCACAGAATTGTTTTTCCTTTACTTTCTTGCTCAGGAATCTCCTGCACTCTCACAGCCCCCACGAACGTGCCTGACTGGGTGTTATTCTGGTAATCAAGGTGCCTTTGAGGCTTCCTTGTTTCTCTCTCCCCCTGGAATTGAATCAGTCAACTATGAAACCAGTTTTTCACAACAATTTTTAGTGGTTTCACTCTTTATCAAACAAGAAGAAGAATTTCAAGTGAAATCGAGGTGTGTGAGTGTATGAGTGAAAACAGAACTCGGGGTTGGGTATCGGGTTTACTTTAAGCTCACCTTTAACAAGCTGGGTAGTTGGGTGCAACTTGGCTTCCTCGCCAGTAACTTGAAGGGTGGGACTGGAACACATGTAGTTCTCTCCCAGTTCAGTGAAAGTGAAGAAAGCCTTTCTCTTAAGTTTATTCGAGTGTTTCCCAGCATTTCCTTTCACCTTCCTTGGGCCCACTGGCAGCAAGTGTGTCAGCTGATTTACGTTCCACTTAAGAGAGGCAGGTGTTAGGTTTAATTTAGCTGCTTACAGTATTCTGAGTATCGAGGGGAATCACATGACTGGTTTTATCAGCTCCTGGTCTGAGTAAAAAATGGTGAATGTTTTGAAGAGTTGGGACTCAAAAGAGGTAAAAAGATGTTTTCAAAAGTGAAGGTAGTCTGCTTGTTTACTGAAGTTACTGAATAATAGTCATTCGCAGACTGACTTTCAAAAAATCTAAATACAACCAATGGAATATTTTTAAGCTGAGGTCTGAAGAAATCTGTCAAGTTTATTCTTTTGCTTCAGGAAAACATTATTTCAATGTCTGAAGCTCCACTTTCTTCTGAGTACTTCCACTGGTAGAGAACTCACAATGTTGCTTGTCCTTTTCAGGCAATGCTGATATGCTTAACATGTGTATGCTCTTCCCAGGGAGTTGTGAAGCACTCCGATTATATACCACTAGGGTGGGCACATGCTTGTGTGCGTGCATGTGTGTGAGTGTGTGTATGATGCAGAAACTTTGCAACTCTGTTTTTCTTCTCAGGGGAAGTTTAGCAATTAACAAAAGTGTATTCTGGGTGGTCATTTCTGTTTGTGCTTCTGATAGGTTAGAATTATGCTATGAGATTGGTGAAGTGTTGCCATTAAATTTTCCCTAAATTTTCAATCTTGACTTGAGAGCCTTTATAACAAATCCTTGTTTTCAGGAACATGAAAGTTGCAAGAGCTCTAAGAAGGATCATTCCTAACAGACCTCTCTATTACAGGCTGCTCCCCTGTGGACGCTCAGGGCACACGTCATTTCCCAGGGACATGGCTCAAAGGATTTCTTTCAAAATCAAAAATCATTGTCTACCATTCTAGCTGAACAAGTCATTTGATCCTCCTGCACCATGTCCTCCATTTTCAAGGAAAACTTTTAAATGAATAATGCTGCTGAAGAAAAATAATCTTATGAAAAAACCCAAGATTTTAATTATTCTCTTCAAGGTTTTTAGTGCTTCCTTAATATAAAACCAAATGTGCATCAGAAGATCTTTATTTTGTTCTCTGTTTACCAGAACAGCAGCAATAACAGTAGATAACATTCATGGGCAGCCACTGAACCATAGGAGTTTGACTGTTACTCCATGAGGTCCACCCCAGAAGATTGACAGAATTGTGATCCTTGTTTTAACTGCTAATGAAACTGAGACTCAGAGAGGTTAAGCATCCTGCCCAATGTAATACAGTGGATATGTGCTGGCCTCCCTCATTATAAAGCTTATATATCTTTATACCAAATAATTTAAAAAATACTGTAACTCTTTCCATTAATAAAGAATTTTACAGGTTTTTTTCAGAGATTTTTGTTTATTTTTACAGATGGGAAGAGAGGAAGAGGGAGAGAACATCAATGTGTGGTTGCCCCCTCAAGTGCCCCCTACTGGGGATATGGTCCATAACCCAGGCATGTGCCCTGACTGGGAATCAAACCAGTGACACTTTGGTTCAGAGGCTTGCCTTCAATCCACTGAGCCACACCAGCCAGGGCTGCAGTTGTTTAAAGAAGCAAAAATACCTGCTTTCAAGTTCTCATTAAAAATGACTGGTATTAATTTAGAACACAAACAGAACAAGCTATACACATGCATCCATGGTTTGGAAAAACAGTGGATTGTCTGAAATAATAATTTAGGTCCAGTATGATCACCTCTTCAATGTTGGAAGGACCTTTAGAAATTTCCTCAAAACCTCTGGGGTGGGGATCCCCTTTAACACCGCCCTTGGAAGAGCTATTTGTGCTGATTTAGTGACGGGACATACAGAGCTCTTCAGGCAGAAAAGTCCATATTTGGGCAGCTTGAATGATTAATACAATACTTAACATTTATATACTCTTTCCAGTTGACATGTTACTCAGCTCGTTTACACACCATGTTTCATTTATGAAAGCTTGCTCTTATTTTGAGTCCATGTCTGTTCTTCCATTTACTTCAATTCATAAGAACAGTAGAAACTTTCTGTGTAGAATGTAAATGAGGTGGGGGAAAGTGTTAGAATGAATAACTTTCAATTTAGTATTCATAATGCATTATCTTTTTGCTAAGGTCATTTTGGTGAGTATATGCCTTGTAAATTTGACAGTGAGTATTTGCTTCCCCTTCCAAATCTGTAAGACCAAGCAAGAGCTTTGCTAATGGAGCTCTGTGCTTCCCCCTCCCTTTTCCTCCCACGACAAAACGCAACACTGGAGGCAAGAATGTTTCTGACTAACGGCAATAACTTGCCACCTTGGCAACAGTGGGTCTGTCTGCAGAGAAAGGATTACAAAGTAAATCTTTGCTGGCTAAAACTCGGCTTTAGTTTTAGAGATTGCTGTTTTGACTTTGGCTTTACTTGTTATTGACAATGTTGGTAAAACACACAGAATAACTTTGTGTTACACCTTAAGTGCACTCCTTTGCATCTTTAAAAAAGTTTATACTGAGGGCTTGAGGACTGGAACAAAACATAAGACTTGTCTTTCCCTTCTAATTTGGAAAGATGCCATATATTTTTAACTTGGGTTCTCTGTGTATAAAAAAGATATATCCTTGTTTCCCCACCTACTTTTCTTATCCTTGTGTGAAAATTTAAGTGTGAAAAAAGGAGTATGCAATCAGATATAGTTCAGGAAATGCATATGCAAGACACACGTGGGTAAAATAAGGTAATTTCACTAGGACAGTTCCAATTCCTGCATGACTCAAATCTGCGGGACATGCTTATATGCCCCTCAGGTAAGAAAGAATCAGCCACACTGTTGGTACAGCTTTCCAATCAGGTGTATATCCCTCTAATCTTTATTTGACAGGCAAATTTTACCTTTTGATTTGTGGGTGAGTGCGCTCCATGGTCAGAATTTAAAGGCATGCTCATCACTAATTTTACCCAATCCTTCACTTTGTCAGGGAAGATTAAACCAGGACTTCAGTCAACTGTGCCGGTTTCTTCTAAGAATCTTCTGAGAGGGATTTCCCTAATTATTTTTTCTCATTTAGTATATCAGTTATTTAATACCCATGGATATGTTGTTTTTCCCTAAGACAGGGTAACATTGAATCAAATTCTTTCTCAGTTTTTTAGCCCTTCCTCTAAAAGACATGTTCTCTCTAAAATGGTAGCTGATGGCTAGTCTGTGGGAGACATTTTAAAATATTACACTAGGAATCAAAAGTCTTGGCTTGCATATTTTTGTGTACTGAATCTATGTGATAACCACAATTTATGGAGTGTTAAGTATTAGGTACTGGGTTTTAATCCTCAAGTCTGAGTTAAGTGACACTATCCCCATTTTATAGCTGAAAAGATCAAGGATTGAAGTGGTTAAATAAGCTGCCTGGTTTTATGAGTAAGGAAGCTGTCCTCCAGTAGTGAAAGGACATATTAAAGGAAAGGGGAAGGCTGGTGGGTAGCAGTTAGTGTGAGGGGCAATGAGAAAGAAGAACTGGCCATATTTAATCTGAACCAGTTGAGTTCAGGACATATTACTGATCTTCAATTCATTGAGTATTGAGGACAAGGCTCATGGCTTTCTTTGTATAGTTCCAAAGAGAAGGAAAATGGTGAGGAATATTTTTGCTCAAATACAATGACATGGAGAAAATATGCTTCTAGGAAGCAGAATTCTATCTTCATCTCCACCTGCTCATAAAACATACATCTGAATTTCCTGAAGAGGGATCTAACAGAATTGTTATAAGGTGGGTGAAATGGGTACATCTCAAATGTCTCCTCTTGAAAAGTATTCAAATAGACACAGAACCAGTTGCCAACGATGCTACGAACTTTCTTCAGGTCGAACACTGCGGACATCACAGAGAACAAGACAAGCACAGCCCTTCCCCTTTAAGAGCTTATCCTGACAGCAACGTTTGGAAAAGCTAGAGAGTAGAAGAGGTAGGAAAGGAGAGAGTTATCAGGGAAGCTGCTCAGAAAAAGGACAGGGTCAGAGGACAAGAGATAGGATGCTTCAGAACTGTGGCTGGCAAGTGACAGTTTTATCCAGGTTGTGCTGGGGCACAGTGGTGACTGACATGCCATTCCCACCCACCAGGACCTTCAGACAGAGGGTGGTCCACACTTTAGAGGGGAAGAAAGAGTGAGGAACGGTCCTAGCTGGGACTCATCCCTTAGGATCTCACTCTCGTTTCTCTGCGGTCCCCTCGGTGACGACTGCCAGTGCTTTTGGTCTGTCTTTGTGAAGACTGGGCGCTTGGGCTTGTGATGTGCTCTCACTGCGGCACTTCTTAGGCAGGTCAGCCCTGCATTTTCTGTGAAAATAATAAACCCCAGTCTTTGAGTAACTGCTTCCCATAGTGAAATAGCTGTGTCGGAGATGCAGTAGTCACATCACTATTCAGGAGAGACAACAAATGCAGGTATGATAAATATGACACTTATTCAGGTCATGTGCTTGCATTAGGAATGAACCTATTTTTTAGAAAGAAATGATAATGCCCTAAATGTAATTTGACCTCATTTAAATATTTTCTACCTTTTTACTTCTATACTAACTTAAATATTTCTGATGCTCTAAGATATGTGACAAATGTCCAGTGGAGCACGAAAGCAGTAAATTTCCCTCCATTATTGTTGTTATTTATTGTTGAGACATGGTTTATTAATCAGTCCCTGTTGCATTACTGGAACAACTTAATGAGGTTTTGTACAACTAATGGTTTCCATCAGCATTCGTCACTGAGTGGTCTTCTACCTAAAGAACAGGTCTGGTGTTCCAAACACTGTCTGTGCTTGCGGGGAGCAGGGGGTGTCTTATTACCAAAAAGGTACACAGCAAGTTTTAGGGGGAAGCTAATTTAAATCAATCTATGAAATGATCTCTGTAGATAGCTATGCAATAATTCCAATAACGTACTATCTATCATTTTATTTAGGGGGTTAAATATCTACTGTTTTCTCTGCTACTGGCCAAGCAGAAGGAAACAGCACTGACCTGTGGCATGCCATGGTTAGAACGGGTGCCTCAGCGTAGGCCAGAAATCTGGGTAGACACCGGGAGCAGCGAGGGCCAGCGGAGCTGGGCCACCTCTCTCCTGAGTTGCCTCATTGGTGAAATAAAAGAAAGGCTGGTATGTGTTTTCTCTAATTTTTCCTCAAAGTCTAATGTTTTATGGCTATCACATTAGCTACTTGCCATCATGAGACGTATGTTAAGGTAGAAATGAAGGCACACTTAGAATGAGCTCACCAGAAGAGCTCTGGAAGGGACTCGAGTGAAATGGAAAGGGAGCCCAACTCGGAGTGAGCAGGCTGCTCCAGCTTCAGCTCTGTCAACAACCAACTGTGTGACCTTGGGCAAGATGCTGACTCAGTAGTTCCTATAAGTGTTTTTGCTTCTGAGATTCTGTGAATTTGACAATGATGTAAAAGTCAGGATGAGGCAGACACTGTCCCTGATATTACCAGGAAGTGAATTTTGGACTTTCAGAGATCTAGGGAAACTTGGATTTGCTAAACTTTTCACTTTATTTTTTCCTTCGGTAGAATTATAAGGTAGGCATTAAATGGAACAGTTTGTAGCTTTTTAGATTACCTTTGACAGGACTTTGTTGAGGTTTAATTAGGTGGAGAGTCATCACTTCTATTTCATAAATCCTCTGGATATGGAACCAATTGAGAAGTAGGCAGAGCCAGGGCGAGCAGGACCCAATGTTCAACTATTAACACTGGGTTTCTTAGATGTTTCCTTAGTAGCAGAAAATTTGGTTGTTTCTGACTGTTTTCACCTAAGCATATGCTTTGGGGTGATCTACCAGAATTATGTAAAGAAGACATGCTCAGCATTACTGCCTCACCTCTGCTGAAGCTCAGTTGCTAACTCAGAGGGAGAAGGCGCTCCAAGAAGAAATGCTGGGCCCTCCCCTGTGTGTACTCACTACGAGAAGGTTAGGATCTGGTGGAGGCTGGTGGCAGTGAGGGCGGCCGGGGGTTGGGGGAGGCCAGTACAAATAACTGGGGCTGGTAGTGGAAGAGGAGTGGGGTTCTGAATACAAAGCCCCATGAAGATTTTTGTTAGTCTACCCTTTTGGGGGACCCTCAAAATATTTTTTACCTGGGCCTGAATTGTTCTCTGTTGCCCTAATGGAAGCCCTCTAACTTCTATAGGTCTGAAGGAACGTGTGGAAGGGCTGAGCCACACGTACGCAGTTCCTTGTTCCAATTTCCCCATCGTGTGTGCCTTTCCTCCTTGTTTGGAAGACCCAGAGGGGCAGGTGGGGCAGCCGGAGGGACTGTTCCTCTAGAGCTCTTTCTCCGAAATGTGAGCCCAGGGCATTGACAGTTTCCTTCCCAGGCCTGTTATCATTCTACTCCTGGTGGCAGATATTTATCGGAAATATACTCTTCCTTTTATATTTTATATTTTAATTAACACTAAGGCTGAATCTGCACAAGCAAAAATAATTATGTATTAATTAGCCTGAGACTGTGTTTCCCCCCACTCTTTGTCGTGATCTAGGGCAAACACGAACTCTTGTCCAGGAATTCCACACAAGTGTTTCAGGCAGGGTTCTACTTAGAGGTCTGAGATCATGCTGTGATCTGCCCTCTGGGGGAAACTAACCTTATACACTGAGAATTGCTTTTGCCCAGTTTCTTCTCTACCAAGGCTCAGGACTATAATATCTGGTTTTATATCAGATCATGCTACACGAGTTTATTTTGGTGTAGTGGACATCCTGGGAGCTTTCATGATGGTGGTGATGGAAATGGTAATTCCTTGATGTAAAGGTGACTTAAATATGGTAGAGCTTAGAAAAAAAAGCAACTGTCCTCCCCCCAAATGCCTGTCTTTGTGAATATACCTCAAAGACAGCCCCCATGACTGTGTCCTCCTTCCCCTATATGTACCAGAAACAATGGGACTAGATTTGTGTTCAAGCTGGGCATCAATATGGATGCATGTCTGTGGCCAAAAGATAATGGAATAGAAGGATTTCTAGAAATCTACAGACTGAAAATGAGAAAATAGAATGAGTTTTAAATAAAACTAGGATTTGTGACCACAAATTCAAGTACTAAATCTATGCCTGCTGCATTTTGAGAACACTGTCAAACTACGCCAGGGGCCTCGCATCACATCGAGTGAATGCAGAGAAAAGCCATGGAGGCAGGCACTGTTCCAGGAGCAGCGGAGGGAGAGGGGCACAGAGAAGACGTCAGAGCCCTGGCTTATTGCTCTCTGGAGCCTGCGTGCCCACTTGGAATCTGGGCTCATCACGTTATATTGAGCAAATTGTTTCAACACTGTGTGCCTCACTTTCATCATCTCTACAGTGACGTTTAAAATGGTCCTTCTGTTCCAAGAATGTACATGTTGGATGTGATCTGGTAAAGTGGGTACAACCAAAGGAGGAAGGCTTGGAAAACAATTTATTTGCCCACAGGTCACAGGGAGTGGGCACAAATACCACACAGAGCCATCAAGGAAGTGCCAGGTCTTGGGCAGGTGTCAGAAGACAGGAAGGAGGGACAAATCTAGGCCAGAGCCTTTAGTGGAGACTTTGAGGGAAATGTAGGGCAGGGCAGAGCAAACCGTTCAAGAATGGTCAGTCTGAGTAATAACCATGGCTTCAGGCTATAGAGGTGATTTCTTGTTGCCTGGTGTCTGGCCCTGGGGTGATTTAGGGCAGGGGAAATATTGGTGTGGTGTGTGAGCATTAGATAAGGAGGTGGTTGGGGCTGCAGACTTGGGATTGGCTGGTTGGTATAGTAGAGATGTGCCCCTGGCTAAGCCTTTGCTAGCTCTAAGAATTGGCTCTGCTGGGAGGGGCCCCTCCAAGTATATGAGGCCCCTAAATGCCAGAGCATCAAACATACAAAAAAAATAGTTAATGTAGTTGGTCCTATGATTACTGGATGATAAACAGACATATGCAGAATCTGAGAAAACACACAACACCAATTTGTTGTAAGATTTAATGACTTCATATGTATGTAGTCTACCAGCCCAAACTGGTCTCAAGTACCTAGTCTTACTGCATGGAGACTGAAGCATGGAGGTGAGTTCAGCTGTCTCTGTCCTAGCAGGACAGGGCCCAGAACAGGTAAGGCCTTGTAGAGTATGCAGGAGAGTTCAGCAAGCAACTGGAGAGTTTTAAACAGTGCTCCATGGTAGGGGGTATGTTGGGATCCTAAAGAATATTTAAGCTGAAACAATTTAATATGTATGCATTCTTCAAGCAACTAATTAAATGTATAAAATGTAGGTCAAACTCTATAGAACATCAAATGGACTAAAAGTTATTTACAGAAATTTAAATATTTTAATTGTTTGGTTCATATTTTCTTGATATTCAAGAAGAAGAAAAACAGAATATAAAAGACATAACAGAAATTTTTAACATAAAGATAGAGATGAGTAGGGGACAGGTTTTGCCATCTCTGCCCCTGTGTATGAAACTGTATTAAATAGTGTGGGGGGGGACTCAGATTTATAAAACCTAATTGTGTCTCTCTCTTTGCCACTTCCTGGCTACATGACTTTGACTCATTCCCACATGCAAATGGGAACAATGGTGATTTAATAGGACGGCCCTGGAGGTTCAGAGAGACAGTGTTTTTGAAAGTATCTCAAGTGATTACTTACTCTTGTTATCCTGGCTTCTGCAACCAGTCATAATCGCTGTCCCTGGACATCCCCTGCATTCTTGTAGAGTTCACTCAGAAGGCAGATCATTCACTCCTGCCATTAATGGGAACTCCTCTCCATTGTGTATGTAAATGGATGAAAGTTCAGGCTTCGTTTTCTCTCTGACTTTATTCCTCTAAGCCAGCAATTTTCAACCTTTTTCATCTCATGGCACATGTAAACTAATTACCAAATTCTGTGGCACTATAGTATATTTCTATATAGTATAGTATAGTATAGTATAGTATAGTATAGTATATTTCATCTCATGGCACACGTAAACTACCAAATTCTGTGGCAATATAGTATATTTCTGTAGCACACCAAAAATATACTATATCTTTTCTGATTTGACAAAAAAAGATAGGTATAATTTTGATTCATTCACACCAGGTGGCTATTGTTGTGTTGACTGTCATCACTTTTAATTTGATAACCTAAGGGAAAAGAGATTAGTGCCCCTGAATAAATAGTCAAGTATTTCATGTTTTCAAATTTCTTGTGGCTTACCAGTTGAAAAATCATTGCTCTAAGCCTTAGGTTTCTCATCATTAAAATGAGAATAATACCATCAGCCTCATGGGTTGTCGTGATAATTAAATGAAATTGAACCTGCAGAATACTTAGCTCAGTACCTGACATAATAATCACTCAGTAAATGGTTACTATTATTAGTCTCATTTCAAGTGCACATGAAGGAGCTTGATCTACGCTTTTAGGATTAGATACAAGCTAACCTATGTCTAAGCCAGACACAGTAAAGGGAATCAGCAAGAAAGTAAAGGGAGTTCACAAATGTTACTGAGTGATCATTGGTCAAAAGAGCTGTGATAAAAAGACAAATGAATCTTCTTTAACTTCCAACAAAGCTCTGCCATAGTTCACAGTGTTTCTTTGAGAGCAGATAATACTCTAATAAAAATCTATTGGCTCTTTGTAATTAAAACCCCCCAAATTTCTTACATTTGATTAACAATGAACTTTTATTGTTAATACTGAAAACTTAAAGTAATGTTAACGACCATAAGAAAACTATTGTTTCACTTAACTGGAAATTATTTAAGGAAGAAACACACTCATGACTATTCAGTCAGGTAAGTAACAAGCACCTATGCCTGGGCATTGCAGTAGGAGGTATATTAGGAGATATATGGGTCAATGAGCAATAAATCAACAAACAGTAAGTGCTGGCAAGTATGTGGGGAACAGGGGATCCTCAGGCACTGTTGCTGGGAATGCAGATTGGTGCAGCCACTGCAGAAAGTCGTATGAATTTTTCTCAAAAAATTAAAAATAGAACTGCCTTATGACCCCATGATTCCAATTCTGGGAATATATCCAAAGAAACTTAAAACACTAATTTGAATGAATATATGCAGTACTGTTTATTGTAACACTGTTTACAATAGCCCAGATTTGGAAGTAGCCTAAATGATGAATGGATAAAAAAAACCAAAACGGTACATTTTCTAAATGGAATACTACTCAGCCACAAAAAAGACAGAAATCTTACCTTAAGAGACAGCATGGATGGACCTGGAGAGTATTATGCTAAGTGAAATAAGCCGCTAAGAGAAAGACAAATACCATATGATTTCATTTATATGTAAAATCTAATGAACAAAATTAACAAACGAAATAGGAACAGAGTCATAGATACAGATAACAGACTGACAACTATTGGGGGGAAGGGGGCTGAGAGTCTGGGTGAAAATGGTAAAGGGATTAAGCAAAAGAAAAAACCCTCACAGATACAGACAACAGTATGGTGATCACCAGAGGGACAGGGACTTGGGGGAGGTAGAAGATGGTAAAGGGAGGACAAATGGTGATGGAAGGAGACTTGACTTGGGGTGGTGAACACACAATACAAAATATAGATCATGTATTAGAGAACTGTACACCTTTAACTTAGATAATTTTATTAACCAATGTCACCTCAATAAATTCAATTTAAAATTAAGAAACTACTGGATGTTCAGCTGACCAATCAGCAATTGTGAAAAGATAATGCAATGGATTTCAATCATTATCTAAACACAAAATCACAGAGCTACGTTTATGAGCATTGTTAATTGTAGGCTGTGAACCTGGCGAAAGAAACTGTAACAGAAGCATCAGATGAGATGTTTTTCCTTCTCTGATTTTTACATTTTGATATTTGAATTTTGAGAATCACCAAAAAAGAGTGGTACTTTGGAGCAATCCCTCTGAGGAACAGGATCGTGCATGTTCTTACTGCAGAAACAGAATAGGATTCGGAGGAAATGCTCTGAAAATGGTAAACGCTTCCCAAAGCACCCAAACCTCCTGCTTCTGCTAATACTTACATTCCCAAAGAAAGCAGTCCCAGTCCAGAGAATTTATATGTACGTATGTGTGTAGGTGTGGTGTGTGTGTGTGCTCGTGTGTATTTTAAACCTGCAGTCACTTTTTTATTTTAAATTACACAAATCACCTACTTGTTTCCTAAAGTACTTGAAATCAATAGGTCTTCTTGGAAAACATATTGAAGAAAAGATATATCTTACAAACTTATGAAAGTCTTTTCTTATTTTTAAGAAAATCAGGATAGTCATTATGGTGAATTGTTACAAAATAAATAAATAAAATCAGTAGCTTTCTTATATACCATCTTGTTACAAAGAAAATATAAAGGGTAAATATTCCATTTATCTTTACAACTAAATAGCATTAATATCCAGAAGAGTTTTTAAAATTCACAGGAACTGGATGAATAAAATGACATCTACCTGACAGCCTGACAAAAAGGTTTGAGAACATGACACCCCATCAGGGTAAGTGGAGAGCTGTACCTTAGAAAAATCAGGCTTGCTTTTTTTTTTTTTTAAGTCACTTTGGTATAAATTCACTCACTTAAAATTCAATAAAATTAAGATTTGTTGTAGGGAAGGTGGTGAGGAACGTGACCAAATGATTCTAAATTTCACTTCGGAGAAAGAACGTGCAAGTATACAGAGTGGAATTCTAAGAAACAAAAACACCAGGAAGGAACATTGCCTAAGCAGGTACTAAAATGTGTCAAAATTGCTGAAACTAAAACAGTGTAATACTGGCTGAGAAACAGATGGTTAAGAAACAAATTAAAATATTCTTCTTTGACCCAAATATGTATAAAAATTTAGGATTTGAGAAAGTTAGAATATACAGTGTTGTTCACATTATTTATACTTGTTAAAAAAGAATCCATAAATGTAACAGGAAAATATGGGCAGATTTTAAGAATGATATTAGATTTGGGGAAAGTCTTTTTAAAGTATCAACCCCAAAGCTAGAAATGATAAAAATAATTTAAAAATAAGATCAATGAGTTTAAGTATAAAAAATTAAATGCTTCTGTATGGAATAAACATCTCAGGTGAAACTGAAAGACCAATGGCCAGTAGGAAAAAATATTTTCCACATAGCAGAAGTCTACTATCTTTAATATATAAAAATCTCTTACAAATTAATAAAAATGTCTACCCCAGTGGAAAAATGGGCAAAATGCATAAACAAGAGCATACAGTAGAAACACTTTGGTTGTTTACAAAAATTAGTGGGACACCAAGACCTAAAGGGGAGAACTGACATTAAACTTTAGAGAGAAAATACAAAACAGAATTTTCACTAGTGGAATCATGTTTTTGCTATGCTGCAAAGTATTTCAAACTTTACTACACTGCTTACTGAAATATTACACTTGTATACTAGATGTGATTGTAATCTTCACTAAAGATCTTTTAAATTAAACTTAAAAATCTTAAGCAAAAATAATATGTATTGGTTCACATAACTGGGAGGTCCAAGGGGTATGCTAGCTTCAGGCATGGCTGGAGTTCAAGGGCACAGACTTCGTTATCAGGACTCAAGTCTCCACCTTTTGGATCTGCTTACTCTGCCCTGGCTTCATTCTCTGGTTGGCTCCATGAAATGGGCCCTGTTGACTCAAGCTTTGTATCCTTATGAAGCTGAGCATTCTCAGTAAGGAGAGCTTCTTTTCCTCCACAATTTATCTGCGTATCACTGTACCAACATGAATAACAGGAGCACTCCTGAACTAGGGTTAAAGAGATTGGCTATGCTGACTGATCAGGTCTGAATTACCTATATGCCCATGAAGCCTAAGGTTTGATTAGACCATTGGGACCACATGGACTGAAAATAGGAACAGGTGGTTCCAAGAAATGTGGGAGTTTTTATGAGGAGATGGGAAGGATGCCGAGCAAAAAATTAAACTTTTTATTTTGAGATAACTGTGGATTCATATGCAGTTGTAAGATATAATATGTTAAGATTCCTTGTTCAATTACCTCCTGTTGGAAATCTTGCAAAACTATATACTGTATCACAGTAAGTTGTCATTTGGAATGGATAGAATGATTTGTATGAAATGAAAGCTCAAAAATTAAATTAACTATAGTACCATACCTTAGACATCATAGTCAGTGTATAATTTTTGATTGGCTGATCTACTCAGGGACCATTAATTCAAACTTAAAATTTCACCAGGTAGTTCATGTCATTCATTTTATGATATTTATTAAGCACTTGCCACATGTGAAGCTAAATGGAGTAAAGGTATGAAGGTAGGAAATTGTGTGATGTTCGGGGCAATGATAACTATCCAATGGAGTTACACTGCAGGTGTGAAGCAGAAGTTATCAGATAGGCTGCTTTTGGCTTCAAGTAACAGAACATGTGACTAACAGTGTCTTAAATACATAAGGGTTTTTTTCTCACATAGTAGGAAGAAGATAGATGATTGCTGGCATTGTTTGCATTACTCACAATTCTGTGAAGGATGTTGGCTCTTTTTAGCTTTCCATTCTGTCTTCCTTCATTTGCTTCTGGCTTTCCCTCATCTGCTTAAAATCCACTTTTTTCCTTCACCTGAATATATATTTTTATTGATTTTAGAGAGAGAGGAATGGGGTGGGGAGGGGGGAGGGGGAGGGGGGAAGAGAAAGAGAGAGAGAGAGAGAGAGAGAGAGAGAGACACATGGATTGGTGGCCTCCAGTATACACACTGATGGGGGCTGAAGCCCACAACTTAGGTAGATGCACTGACCAGAAATTGAACCTGCAAACTGTTTAGTGTGGGGGGCAGTGCTCAAACCAATTGAGCCACCTGACCAGGGCAAGGCCCATGGTTTTAACATGGCTGTCACAACACCAGACATTACATCCATATAAGAAAGAGAGGGAAGAGGAGGTTCCGGCCACATTTGTTTCTTCCATTAGGGAATACAGTCATTTCTAGCTGCATAGGGGCGTGGAAAAAGGCTATCTGACGAAGGGAGACAACATTATGATTATTGTGTTAGAATGATCATAATTCACCCTCTGGGGATAAGCACATACGACTGGAGTTCTGATAGCAAAAATAGGGCAAATTGGCTGCTGGTGGGAAACTTACATTATTCTACAGAGGAGGAGGAAAAGTCGGTGGTATAAGCTTGGAGGCCTTTTAGGAAGGTTTAGGAGTTTAGGTTTTATCAACAAAGATGTAGTATTTAGCATCTCTAATGAGTAGACTGGGTGCTTGATTGTTGTAAACCATGGCGTACTTCTAGGGTTTTAGGTTGTATTGTGATTATTAAAAATGTCTTGGTATTTCAGCTTTATGTCTTAGAAAAAAACACTGCCAAGTAGACCTTATAGAGGAAAACTTTTGAAATCTATTTAGCAAAATAGTTAGGATTGTATAAGAAAAGAAGACCTATTATTTATTCACTAAAAGTCTGATTTATCTTGAAGCAGCCTGTCAGACTTCAGAATTTCATGGACATTTGAGAGCAAGAGATACAAGTGTCCCCTACAACCTGGTAGAGCCAAGTGACTAGCCGGCTGTTTGTCCTCCAACCCAGGACTAACCCCTCTTAAGAGGATTTGCAAATAGTCAGTATATACCTACTATATATTTGTGTCCAAATATGACACAAATAACAATGTTTTTTTAATGCCAACGGTATACCAGAATTGGGCTATGTGTCTCCGTGTCAGGCTTCAAGTGTTCATTGAAATAACTCTTCTAAAATGTATTTAACTGTTGCCATTAAAATATGGGCCACTTTTGACCTAATATGGCAGATACTGGGAGATCTAAAATACTATGATTTATAATTTTCTTGGTAAAAAAATTCCTTTTAAGAAAAGTGCTATGAAAAAGGATCTCTTTAAAAGTTTGGCCAGGTGTTTCCCTAGTTAGTGAATACACATGTGTACGGTGTGCCTATGGTATTAGAATGACAGATTTGGTGGTGAGGTTGCATCCATCATTTTCAGTATCATTTGGTGTTAATTTTTAGTGATTATGTAAAATAGCTAAAGCTTCCACATTTTGAAAGCTTGTTTCCTTTTTGTTGCTGTTGACTTTAATGAGTTTGCAGTAAGTTTTAGATCTTTGTGAGAAATGTGACCAACGTTGGCATCATTTAAAAAAATTAAAGTGAAGGTATATAAGGCTGTACAAAGTTAATATTCAGAGATTTGTTCAGGATAGAGGTGGGAAGAGGTCATTCTGCCTTAACTTTTTCTAATGTACCATGTTCCTTTCTTATGGGAAAATAAGAAAATGTGGTTATTCATTAAGACAAGCTAACCAGAAAGCAGAGTCTCTATGGCCATTTCATATCTAGAAATATTATTATAAAACAGTTGCTAAGACAGATTTAATCAGCAGAAACCAAGACTTGAGGCAATAACAGATAAATAGATGTAAATATGAGTGACATTGTAATTAAAAACATGTGGTGATTTTTAACTGACTTTAGAGGCCATCTAAAAGCATTTTATTCAAATTCTTGTACAGGTATTCTCACACAGGCTATGCTACCATTTCATAAACTGTTGTTCTATTATATCCATTGGAATTTAGGAACTGTGATAGTTGGAGGCTAGCTAATGCAGCATAGGTCCAGAATGTACATTTCAGAGCAATCATAATACTAGGATCTGCCTATAAGGATTGTAGTTCTAGATGAATTCTGTAAGTCACCTGAAAACCTCAGCATATCTAAGTTGCCTGTATAACTTATTTCTTGCTTTGAGATCCTTCCTTACTATTATAATTATGTATTTTTTAACTTATTGCTTCTGTGGCAAAGCAAACTTCAGGTTGCCTACTTCAATATTCAGTGGATTGTTTAAAAGTTTAAACACAAATGTGTTTCGGCAAATAACATAGTTGGGTTACGTTATTTGGGTTACATAGTTGGGCAAATGGCTGTAGTTGGTTTTTTGGAGATCTGCATGAGGATGAAATTGCACAGTCTTTCTTTGGTCTTGTAGAGCAGGACCCAAGTCAATTGTTCCTTCCTTCCTTTGCCCTCCCTCCCTTCCTCCCCTGTCCCTCCCTCCCTCCCTCCCTTGTCCCTCCCTCCCTTGTCCCTCCCTCCCTCCCTCCCTCCCTTCCTCCCTCCCTCCCTCCCTCCCTCCCTCCCTCCCTCCCTCCCTCCCTCCCTCCCTTCCTTCCTTCCTTCCTTCCTTCCTTCCTTCCTTCCTTCCTTCCTTCCTTCCTTCCTAGATAACTTACATTCAATCCTCTTTGGGTGGACATTTTTTAGCAAGTGCTTAAGTGCCTCACATTATACAATATTTGGCAAAAGAGAAAACCAAACACTGAAAAACTCATACCTGTACAGTTAGAAATAGCCATCAGGTCTGCCCACTTTTGACTCAGTAAACTTTCCAATACTACATTCTTTTACATACTAGGTGACAAAGTAAAACAATACAGCATTCTTTTACTGGCATATATAGTTTCATAAAGCAGTTGACTGAATTACAGAATATAATCTAGGGAATTAAGAATATTTTCTTCACAAAACATTTATATGTGTTCTTTGTCTTGTGACTGGTTTTACTGGGTCTACACAGAGAATAGTTTCATTCAATGGTAATTCCTATTAAAAATATGGCCGTATTTTTGGCTAGGCTAAATGAGCTGCTTGTGTTTTGAAGAGCACTGGATTTTTTATGAAGGATGTTGGCCCATAAGAAGTAAATAGTAAACATAAGAATGTTCAAATCACCTTTGTATTCAAATAGGAAAATGTGTTAGAGGGAAACTTTGCTATCTGGAGTCCATGTATTGTATGAAGCAAAGAAAAGAAACACCTTCTTATTGGTGGAAGAGTCTTGTATTAGAATTTCACAATTTGAGAGAGGGACACTAATGAATCTTCCACCTAGAAAAATGAATAGGAAGTGCACATTCACAGAAAATAAATCACACCAGTTAGGATTTTCTAAGTTGCTTGACATGATGTGTTCTAACTTACACTTTAAGCTTGTCTGCTTTCATATATCTCTTAAACAGCAAAGTTAAATATATATACACACATATACATACACACATGCCCATTTATTTCAGATGACTGGTTACAGGAATAATGCATGCTATTTCCATCATTTTATAAGGCTAATTTAGCAGAGCTGAAACAATGTTTTTATGTGACAGGATTAATACTTGGAGGCTTTGTGAGTTTTCTGAGAGCAGACATTCTGTAGCTTATAAAACCTGTAAACCTCTCCTTTCTGAGGGAATCAGGCTCGATTTACAGTGGTAGGCAGATCCAAAACCAAAAATGAACATCAGATCTGGTTCACTCTAGAGCACAGCCTGCCAGCTAATATTGTGTTGGAAGGTCTAGCTGTAAGGGTGTGTATTTAGGGGTAGTTCTGGCTGTCACAGGGGTTGTTTTGTTGGGCTTGTTGGATCTCCTTATAGAAAACAGCCTTGTACTGTTTGTCAGGTTTCTTTAAAATCCTTCTCAGTGCTATCCAAAATCCATTAGCTATTCTCCTGTGTGTCAACATGCCTCCTTTCTTGAACAGAGCAAACAGGCCAGCCTCCCTTCAAATGTAATCCAACACCTTAAAGGCACATTTTTGTCATCATTGATGGGGTAATTACAGGTATTCCTGCTATAATTTATAAAGGTAGAGGAAGTTTAGTTTTTTTTTTAGTTGTGGGTTTCCATCACATAAAGTTTTCTGAATGGTTCCCATGCATCACTCTCAAATCTGTTGTAAAGCATTCATTTTTTACTTCAAATCGCAGTTCTATTGTTTTCCCCCACCACAATAGAGGTGGATGGTTAGATGAGGTAGAAAAGTGTAAACTAAAAAAAAGAACAAGGGTCCTTCAGGTAAATCTGATTTTAATCTAGCTGAAGTGTCTTGGTTTTGATTGATTGATTTTGCTACCTGATTATCAGTTCACCAAAGACCTTAAAAACACACATTGTGAGAAATAAAGGTTAGGCTATTTATCTCTATTCCTCCCAGTGTATCAGTTATAAACAGAAGATTTTAGCCAAACACAATTAAAATATAAGTAAAGAAATAAGTGGTACACTTTAATGACATGTTTTATTCCAGAAATGAGATTTTCTGTAATCATAATCACATTATGTTTTCTTTCTCTGGAGTAGTTAATATATTTTGTTACCAGAACGTCTTTTGCATAAAAGAAGTTAACATAAATTATTGGATGGCTTTAAGGAAGTCCAGGTAAAACTGGGTGTACCAGTTGAAACATAGTCTAAGTGCAAACTCTGTGTGCATGCGTGTGTTTAAATTTCCCATTGATTGTTTCACATAAGAGTAATAAGAGTCTTTGGCAGTAAATATTTTGAGTGAAATAAAATATAGCTTCCCTGCAGGGAGAAAAAAGTAAACAGGAACTTATCCAGATTTCACCTGGATTCTGGCAGGAACAACAAGTTAAGAGGATATACAATAAAGTTGGCAAGAACATTATTTTCTTAATTAAATAAAAAAGAATGTCTCTTTGGCACAAATATAAATGAGAAGTATTTCCCAAATGACCCAAGGAAGAGGAGAGAGGTTTTGTTATTATTTTTAATGTTCTCAGGAAGAAATCCTCAGAAATCTTTTAAACAGGATCAGTGACTTAATAAACAGAAAATATTTACATTCTCCCTGCCAAAGTCTTTCCTATAGGAGACCAGGAAATGTGCAACATCATCAGGGCTATCTTTTCCCAGTATGTTCTAGTAGCATCTTGTCTCTTCTAGCACACTGAAGGCATATTTCCGATAGGATGTCTTTGTGGCCTGAAAATATCAATGTGTTTCTGTTCTTCGAACCAATAGTATATTCTTTAATGACAAATGCATATTGTTTTTCATATGAATAATTTTAAGCTAGTAAATCCGATGGTCTCTCTGTGGGTGACCTCCACTCTGTGGCATTGCAGGAGGGTCTGCTGTTTATGTTCTTGCTCCTGGCATAGGCCCATGGCACATCTGAATGTTAATTTTAGTGTTAATTTCAATCCAGGTTACCTCTCATTGTAGTCCACATTGTACAGGTCTTTGTGCCTGGTGACTTTGCCTGTATCAATTTTGTTTTGGAAGGTCTCTAGCAGCCAAAAGTCCTGGGATAAGGTTGGTTTGCTGCCTATGGCCCGTGACTCCATCTCTTTTTTCAGTCCTGGGAGGTCCACTTAGCCATTAGAGATGCACCTAAGTCTGAGGGACCTATGTTCAAATCCTGGTTCTCCTTTTTTTCACAGCGTGATTTTGCTCAAACTAGTTAAACTTTCAAAATTTTCAAACTATTTACACTGAGTCTCAATTTCTTCATCCATACAATGGGGGTAATCATAGATGGTTTGCAGGGTGGTTACAAGGGATAAAATAAGACAGTATTTATTAACCTAAATAGAAATAGGTAACCAATACAAGGTAGCTATTGTGATGTTTTCTATGTGGACAAACTAACTTCTCAACTCGTAATTTCAGTAGGGTTTAAATTTATACTGTTGATGTAGCAGTTAAATAAGGCACATATTTCTTGGTGATATTTAAAATCCCATCCTGTTTCTTAAAAAAAACAAAACAAAACAGTGCCCAAAGGAGAAAGAAAAACTGAACACAAGCTGCTCCTGTGATACCATTTCTCTCCAAATATCATGGTACAATTGTTGGTTTGCAGCATTGTGTTGGCTTAAAAATTAAATAGGGACACAACATGTTAAAGCACATCTGCTAAGTAAACAAACTGCTTTTATAACTCTCAAAAGTCCATGTGGATAATGGCACAATGGAAAAGTTTACAAGATAAAGAATACTTATTTTAATAATTTTCTTTTTAAAATGTAAGATTAAGTTTACATATAAAGTATCCTTTAAGCTTCATTTCCAAATTTGAATGCAGAGAAGAAAATTAAAACAATTATTTGAAAAACAAACCTCTTAGGATAAGGGTATTCACGGTTCTCAGAACTGAGACGGCCTCAGATTGGCATCTGTGAGCGTTCACGGCAGGAAGAGGGCTTATCTTCTGTCTACATTTTTTTGGCAACTGAATTGAGCATTTGACATATAGAACAGTATATTTTCATTAATTGAGACATATTGGTATTTTTTCAAAAATTTACTTAATGCATTTTAAAAATTATTATAAATTATGCTTCTGATGAAAATCTAAAACTTGTAGACAAATAAAAAGAAGGAAATAAAACCACCCATAATCCCATCAGTCAGAGATAATTACTAGAAATCTTTGAGTCTTAAAATATGTGTTTATACCCATCCTAGCCAGTTTGAGCTGCTATGACTACCATTTCTTAAGTGAAGTAGTCATATTTTAAATTATACAAGAAACTAAAAATTTATTTGACTTGGTGATTCAAATGGTAGATCAAATTTATAATTTATGTTATTTAGAAAAGGGCTTGCTTAAATTCAAAACTCCATAAACTTACACTATCTCACATTATTCCTATACTTTTCAACTAGAGATTAGGTAGGATTAAAAGGAATAACCATAAATATTATGATTCACCATCAGAGTCCCTGAATGGTGAATAGAAAGGGCCTTCAAAACTCTAATCCAGCAGCTAGTCAGTCCACAGAGAAGAAGCTGTTAAAACTCGGTGAGAAAGCTTGGGGAAGTAGAAAATCTTTAGACTTGACAGTTAAAACCTGGGCTCAAATTCTGGTTCTGTTACTTATCAAATGTAAATAAGATAATGTACTCCATCTCTTAGAACTTTAGTTTTGCCATCTCTCATACATAGTTAATACTAACTGGTTAACTAGACTATTGTGAAGTCAGTTCCTTTCCTGTCCTTTAATAGCTTACCCAAGGTTACTTAACTAGTTAATTAGAGCATACTACAGCCCTTCCCCCGATTACTCACTGTATGTTCTGTTCACTATAGCCTGTTTCCTTTTCTAGGTAAGAATTTTAAATCATGGCATATTAAGGTACATCGTTTTAATTAAAAATTGACTAGAATGAAGAAAGGTGTGGCAAATACTCCGACTGACCCCATCTTCTCTGTCAATGTTTTCCAGCTGGAAACCACCAGGAACATACCTGTGTCTGAACGAGTTGGACTGGTCACTGGTTGCAAAGAAGGAGACCACACACCATGGGAAATGTGGGACATTTTAGCAGAAGGTATCTGAATAGATTATTATGAGATTAAGACTCAGGTGATTTGGGGAGAATGTTTAAGGAAGTGACTTTGTTCTAGATTGGCTGCTACAACGTAGAAGGCAGACAAACTAAAGCAAGACTGAAGCTGTAATTGGGAAGGAATGGCAGGTCTCCATATTATCCAGGATGGGGAGATGTGTGGAATTTTTGTGGTTCGCACAATGACTTTATTTCTGTCCTTAGAGAACATTGTAGAGTTGCCTTGTTTTTCTCACTTCATCATGGTCACTGATGGGGATTTGGAAGCTTGTTTATGGTCAACAGGAGCCTCTGGTAGGGCTGCACTATCCCCAACAACATTAAGGCCTTGCTGTGTTAGGGCAGTTTCAAGATGTCAGAAGCTATTTTTTGTTTTCTTTCCCGTCTCCCTTCTCTCTTGCCACCTTTAGGCCAACAGGGAGTTTGGGACAAAATTCTGGCCAAAGAGACACAATAAGCATTTTCTGGGAACTTCCTGATTAAGTCATATACTTTCAGCTATTGGTACCACCCTTCTCACTGTTTCATCCTTCTTCTTCCCAGTGTGAAAGGAGATACAGTTGTAGAAGCTGTAGGGGCTTTTGTATTCATTGTTAGGGAAAATTTAAGGATATCTCAGTCTTTGGCATGATTAATCTGCTGAACCAGTCCAACACCGTTAACTCTGGGTTTCTTACTATGGAAGAAGAAATAAGAAAATAATGGGGGGAAAGGTAAGAAAGTAATGGGGGAAGCCCCCCATTGAAAAACAAACAAAATCCCCCCAAAACCTCTGGTTATGCTATTTGTTACCCGTAGCTGAAAGCATTTCTAAAATATTAATTATTCATATTTATTATTTACTAAACTAGACACTCTCCTGGCAGCCAAATATTCTTATGATGTCTCAGAACAGTCCATTTGAAAATAGCACGTGGCATTACCCTATTTTTTTAAAGAACATTCAGTTTACGTTAGATGGATAAGTCATTGCTCTTTCTGCTTCATAAGGTTTGTCATTAGTCCTTCATTCAGATGAAATTGCTTCCTTGGTTTCTGAAACCTGCATAAAAATGAGAGCTTTAGAAACCTCCCAGATTAAGTTCAGCAGAAGGGAGTGGGGGTGCATTCTGGTAAACTTGATTATTGAAAGGGTGAATACAGCTGTAAACTTAATTGCTGGATAATTGTGACTTCACCACTGTAATTTCTGTGCTCAGAGAAATGGGTCCCTTTAGCCATTGTGATTTGTTAAACTTAACAATGCATTTGTTGGTTTTAATGCTTATTGACTCAGACAGAAAGAACTCTGCTCCTGGGGAATAATTCCCTGATTACCATGTACCACTGAGGTTAGCAGGTTAGACTCCATGAGACACAATCAATGCCTACCGGAAAACTGATAATGTATTGGGAGGTGAGGATGAGAACTATCGTTAATTACTATTAATATTTAGTGGGCAGGAAAACTAAACCACAGGGCCAGTAGGAATCCAATGTCTGCAAGATGTGGGGTGATAGTTCTTAGTAAATGATAACTAAAAATGTTCAGAGAAACTTCATGTATTGACAGCTAGTATTTGCATATTGAAAGTTATGTGCTTATAATCAGAATAAATTTTATTCTATTTATCAACTGGTAATTATTCTACAGGTTTTTCTTTTCTTCTTTCTCCCTTCACCCTATACATAGTAGGTGAAAAATAGTTGTTCTTCAAGAAGTGGCTGAAAATGTATTAAAAGTTGGCTTTGCAGAATGGTTCTGCAATAGTGACAGTAAGAATTTATCAAAATATTTTCTTTAAACAATAAATTATTTAGAAGATCACAATTCATATATTATAGATATATTACTGAGTAAAATATATTAATTTTCACTGTGGTGAACACAAAATATCCAGATGCAGGGAAATTTCATGGTTGATGAGGGAGATTCTTGACCACCCTCTTCAACAGAATGCGAATCTGGCATGGAGTGCTTGACCATACTGGGAAAATATGTCAGAACACAAAACAGACCAGTGTATCTAATTTTCTAGGAAAAACATAATAGGAAATTATAACAAAACAGTTTCAGAAAAAAGTTTAATGTTCCACATTCAAAATGTTTATAAAAAGACTGTTTTTTTTTTCCTCCCCCAGGTCTTATCAGTAAATGGAATAAATCCATCCAAATGAAATGGTTCCTATAAACTTTATCCTCTGGGGGAATTATTTATTGCAATTATGTGTCAAATTTCTAGGAGCTATACACCTTCATAACTTTGTAGTAAACTGCAGAAATACACTAATCTTTTAGCATATAAGAGGAACATGCAGAATCCTAGTTTTGTGGCAGCCATATTCAGGCTGATTTTTGTCACGTAGGGTTCTCAGTTTCTCTCCATCTCCTGTTTCTCCAAGAAAAGATACTCTTTGAAATGAGTGGGAAATCCACACAGGGAAAGGTTTTGCAAAAGATATTCAGAAGCTCATCTGTTTTTCTGATTTGAGGGTTTTTCTGGTTGTGTTGACATTCTTGCAGAATTAGGTTCTGATGAAGTATGCATTTTGATGAACTTATTTTAAGAGAATGAATGAACCCTCTGCCTTCATTTAAAAGTAAATTCACTAGGAACTTCTCTCTGAATCTGTTAAAGTCATAATGAGGGCACAGAAAGGGGCAGTTGCAATTCAGTGGCATGAGTACCGGATTGGATGTATGAACATCCCAATAAGAAATGGAGGGTGGAGTCTAGGAGTGACCTCATTTTCTGGAGTGCTATGATGTTCCTGTGAAGGAGGAAGCAGGAGTTTTCCAGGTGCACTAGGAATAGAGAGAGCCGAACAGTTACTTTCATAGTGCATCCAGAGATGTTCCCCAGATGGGCATTGGGATATAGTGAAACCTCAGAAGTTCAATGAGTACATTATATTAAGACTTGTAGGCCTTTTTTTTCCTTTTTCCACAGAGAGAAATGGCGAGAAATGAGGTCGTGCAGGTTGTTCAGAGTTAGCTCATGCCGGCACTGAACGGCATGCTGAAGAGTTCAGATGGTGCCCCATAGTCTCCATACCCTAAGCTTCACTGAAGCAGCAGCCACATCTGCCTCACGCAGCGCAGCAATCCTGGTGAGTGGGAGAGTGCCTGGTATATAGGTGCTTCAGGTGCATTAATTAAGTGGGTGAATGAGGAGCTGTTAAAGTAGTTTGAGAAAAGGAGCAACCAATTAAGATTTGAATTTTGGGAACATCACTGACAATTGTGAGAATGCAGAAGGGAAGGGTGTGTTTATTAGATGCTGAAACAAATTACCAAAGATTTGGTGGTTTTACAGTTCTTCGGGTCAGAAGTCCAATGTGGGTCTCACCGGCTTAAAATCAAGGTGTTGGAAAGGCTGTCTCCTTTGCAGAGGCTCTGGAGGAATCCACTTCTTTGCCCTCCACCAGCTCAGAGGCTGCCTGGTTCTTGGCTCATGGCCCCTTCCTCCACCTTCCTGCAGCCACAGTGTGTCTTGGGCCCTTCTTCCCTCTTCACATCTCTCTTCCACTACAGTCCAGAAAGGTTCCCCTTTTTTAGGGGTTCATGTGATTAGGTTGAGCCCCCTTGATAATTTAAAATAATCTCCCCAGGGTCCTTAACCTTAACCACACTTGCAAAAGTCCCTTTAGCCATGTAAAATAAAATAATCCTAAATTCTGGGGAATAGGAGTCCCTTACTTGGTCTGCCACAAGGGGCCTGAAGGGACTTCACAGTACTCAACATAGGAGACTGGTAAAAAAGACGATTGTGGCAGGGATAAAGCTAGTTTATTAAACCACTTTTGCTCTTCCTCTTTGGCAGAGAAAAAAGACAGGCTACATGTTGCACCTTCTTTACACTTAGTTGTAGTCACCGTGACTAAGTGCTGGCCAATAGGAGTGCTGTATGTCCTCCTAGGCCTGGCCCTAAACCACCTCTCACCTCATCCTCCCTCTAAGCTCTCTTTTCTCCCCGCTGGCTGGCTGGCTGGCTGTGGAGGGATCCAGCAGTGTACTCGGCCCTGAGGGAGGGCAGCATCTCTAGCTAGAAGCAGCTGGGTTCCTTTGTGGAGCAAACATCCCTACCAAAGCACATTGCAGCATGATTTGCATAAGAAATAAAACTTTATTGTGTTAGCCTCTGAAGTTTGAGATGTGTTTGCCACAGGAGATAGCCTATCCTGACTAATATTGAAATTTGTACCTAGCAGCGGGGTGCTGCTGTAGTAACAACAACAAACGGGGCATTGGCAGTGTTCAGCCAGAAGGCAGTGAGACGCCTAACATGGGGAGGAGGGCGGTTTGAAATAGAGGAACCCATGTTGTGAAAGGGAAGAACCACGGGTAAACTGTTGTCTGGGATAACTTGGAAGGCAGGATTCATGCCTAAGATTATAGCCTTAGGACAGTGATTCTTCTCCCTGGCTACGTATTAGGCTCACTTGGAGAATTTTAAAAACTGTCTTTGTTTTTTTTTAACATATACAGTTTTAAAAACTTTCTAGAATATTAAAAACTCAGATGCTACTCCCAGAGATTCTGGCTTCATTGCTCTGTAAGTATGTGTTGGAGTGGTGGTGGTGATGGCATTAATATTATTTTAACAGTTTTCCAGATGATCCTAATGTGCATCCAGGATTGAGAACCAAAGCTCTAGGTCAGAGGTGAGATAACTTTTTCTGTAAAGGGACAAATAGTAAATATTAGAGGCTTTGGGAGCAATACCATCTCTGCTACAAGTATTCAATTCTGCTGTTTTGGCATAAAAGCAGCTATGCTAATATGTAAGCAAATGGATGTGTCTGTGTTCCAATAAAACTTTATTTACAAAACAGGTAAGCAGCTGGATATTACCTGTGGGCCATAACTAGCTGATCCCTTCACTAGGACAGAGATTTTCAAAATGTTTTCTTCTCAGTGCTCCTTTATCCTTTTAAAAACTTTTAAAGATCACAAAAAACTTTTGCTTATGTGTTATATCTAGCAAGAATGAGCATATTAAAATTAAAACTGAGAAGTTAAAATATTAATATATTAAAATAATTATAAATCCATTAGGCTAACATAAGTAACATATTCTATAATTGGATTTTCAAAAAATTAGTAAAAAGAATAGCATTGCTTTACTTTTTTTTTGCAAAACTCTATAGTTTATAGCTTAATAGAAGACAACTGGGTTCTCATTTGCTCATCGCTCAAAACTCTGTTGTGGGACATCATCTTAGTGAATGTGCCTGAAGAAAATCTTGCCACACACAGATGTGTGGGTATTTCATGTTGGAAGACCTATCTTCTTCTTTTGAAGGAGTATTTTAATAGCTTTTTCAGATAGTTGTGGATATTTTTGATACTTCATAATTTTTTAAAAGTTGATTGCAGTGTGGAATCTCAGACCATGTCAATGAATTTCTAACATGCTATTGCATACAGATTCATTGGTTTACTTGCACTATAAAGGGATCTTTATGCATGATTTTGTAATATCTTATATTGGTTATTTTGAAAATATTGTTTCATTGAGTTACAGCACTGGCAGTCTTCATTATATAATATATATATTTTTGAAATTACATTTGTTAATATAACCACTGAATTCTGCAGAAAAGTCATTAAGAATTCAGAAGTTGTCAAGCTCATGGTCATGGATGCAAATTTTCCCAAGTTTTAATTTTCATTAGAAAACTAACATTACATCATTGGCAAAAAATGTTGTCTGTGGTTTGTCTTCAGGTGACAAGCTAACATTAAAAAAAAAAAAAGACTATCAAATACCCAGGTCTGAAATCCATATTTTTTTTTTAGTTGAATGTATTGGGGTGACATTAGTCAATAAAATCATACAGGTATCAAATGTACAACTCAATGAAACATCATCTGCGCACTGCTTTGTGCACTCGTGACCCAAAGTCAAGTCTCTGTCCCCATTTATTTCCCCCTTTTCCCACCCTCCCCCGTCCTACCGCCTTCCATCTGTGGTTATCTCCACACTGTTCACATGGATGACAGAAAACCATATTTTGTTTATCACTTGTCCTCTCAAGTAAAGATGGCATTCCACAAAAGAGAGATGAGTGCAGTTTCCAACACTAACAATCGATATCACTTTTTTCCAGACAACCATTGTATTTTGGTAGGCAGCTGAAATGTTTTGTGTTCTTTCCTTTAGGTCACACAGAATATTTAAAAGACATGTACTGAAATGGTAAAAAGACTCATGGACCTGGACAACATGTGGTGATTGCTGGGGTGGGGGGTGGAGGAGAGTATAAGGAGACTAAATGGTAGTAGAAAAAAAAATAATAAGGATAAAAAATAAAAGACATGTACTCAAGAGTTGAAATTTATAAATAGTTTTTGCTGTTTCATCAAGGGTGTTCTTAAGTCAAACTGACTTTTTAAAAATGTGAGCCCATGGCAGGACATATGACACGGTATCCAATGGTACAATGATGTGGTTTAGTAATACTGCCTTGGTTTGTCTACAGCACCAATAGGTTTACCCACCATTGTTTCTGTAGCATCAGTACAAATGTTAACACAGGGATAAAGGCAAATAACCTCCTTATTATTATGAAAGTATTTTTGATTTTGTGGATTCACAAAGCAGGTCTTTGAGATTCACAGAGTTGTGCCAACCACACTTTGAAAACTGCAGCTTTTGGGGAAGTATTTTAGAAGAATTAGAGTGTTAACATGTAATAGCAATTATTGGCTTCCTATAGTTAGGTGTTTCCAAAAAGAAACACACTCAGAAAAACCTGGACAGTTTTCAAGCTGAATAGAAAACAATAAGGAAACAAAGACTTGTGGAGAAAAATAGTTGGAAAGGCTTCTAATAGAACCACAAAAGGCCCAGTAAAACTTCTTAGTTGGACAACATGATTTCGTTCTATGGCAAAGATCAGGTTATAAAGGTGTGGCCTTCTGATAAGAAACAATGATTAACTAACCACAACAACTTAGCTGTAATTAAGGAGAGAGACAGGGAGGATGGAGGGAGAGGAAAGACCTAAGAATTATAATAGATGGAAGCAAAGACAACAGAAGTCTACCAAGCTTTTGAAGAACTTGTATTGTCAAGAATTTAAAAATAGACTAAAAAATACTTTTGACAGAGCTGTAACATCACCTTTTGGCTTGTAAACTTTTGGTAACACTCATTCCAGCTATGACCAAAAGGAATAAATAGTAAGAACCTCTAAGAGCTGAGGGCTGAGGAGGAAAGGGACAACAGAATTACTCCCAGAGAGCAGAATTAAAATTTAATCAAATGACTGACTCTCTCCCAGGGTAGGGGACTTCATGAGGCCTGCCAACCAGGATTCCAGAATTGCAATGGAATAGTGCACACTATTTGTCTGTCATTATTAGCTTTTTTGAATGGAGGTTTTAATTGTATTTGTTCTCTTCCTGCTCCCGCTGTATACTGTGGTCTGTCTGGAAGAAGTCTAGCTATTGTTATTATAACAAGAACAATTTGTGTGACACTGATGTAACCTGGCAGCCAAGGAGAAGAGACTAGAATGCACAAGTGTGAACAATGTTGACTTCACTGTACTAGTAGTGGAGGTGGTAGACACTGTTGAGTGAGCATGTGTATAGTGTGGCTGCCACATTCAAAATGACTGAGTGAGTTGAGCAATGAATCTGCATCAAATTTTGCATTAAGCTTGAACATTCCTCCTCAGAAACTATTTCAATGATTCAGAAGGCCACAGCTATGAGCATCTGGTGAGTGGCAGCTTCATCTCAAAAACACGGCTGCTCATGCATCATGTCTTATGCAGAGTGATTTGGCAAAACATCAAATTGCCTAGGTGACATAGCCCCCTCACTGCCCAGATTTGGCATTCTGTGATTTCCAGCTTTTCCCAAAACTAAAATCACCTTTGAAAGGGAAGAAATTTCAGACTGTTGATGGGATTTGGGAAAATAAGTCAGGGCAGCTGATGGCAACTGGGAGAACTGTGTGAGGTCTCAAGGTGCCTACTTTGAAGGGGACTGAGGGGACATTGTCCTATATACAATATTTCTTGTATCTCATATCTTCTTCAATAAATGTCTCATATAGACTAAGCCCATAACAAGACTCTACCTTCTCTTTGCTTTTAACTGCCTGCCAGTTACAAGGGTCTGGTGGAGGAGGTGGTATGGCCAATAGATGGAAGGAGCCAGGTTACTTGGATGGAGCAGATCCTGCCCAATAACTTGCACACGAGTGAGGAAAAACTACTTGTGCTAAACCTTTGAGATTTTTGTTAACACATTTGTTAAAAATGTTTTTGTTATGACATTGAAACTACTCTGAATAACATAGAGACTATTTCATTGATCTAAAGATCAGGATTTAAACCAAGGCACTATTTAAGAAGAAATAAATAGTTTAGGGGAAGGACCAATAAGCTTTTATAGACTGAGGGGATGTGAGAGCAAAACAAGGAAGATTGAGGAGTCTGGGATGAGTTCTAGATTTCTGTTCTGTTTGAGGTGGGTAGAAGTTTTGAATGGTACTAATAGAACAATTCAGTGAAGTCCAAAATGCAGTAGCAGTGTGGGGGCTAAGAGCTTGAGACAGAGGTCTGGAAGCTATGTGTCTGCTAATGATTGCCTTATATGTGCTTACTATATATATATGGTGGCTGAAGCTATGAGAAGGAGCAGTGGTGGATGGAATTTGTTGGGAAGACAATTCAGAGAAAGAAAAACAAAGAGGCCATCTAATCAACAGCAGAGGGACTAGAGCCTGCAAAAGAGAATAATAGCAAACTCAAGAAAGTGAGAAAAATGACAGAAAAGAGTAGATCACAGAAACTAAGTAAGAAAACAGTTTGAAGAATTACAAAATCGTAAAAAGTCAAATATTGCAAAGAGGTCAAGTATAGTAAGTGCTAACTATTTATTAGATTTTAAAATTAAGAAGGTATTGGTGACCTTCATGAAGATAATTTAATGAGACATTGATGTAAAATTCCTATCACTATAGGATACTTGCTTTAAGACTTTATGGATGGGAAAAGAATGGATGGGGTGTTAAGCCTTGACCAAGGCCCATGTTGGAGCTTGGCTTTGAAGTCTTGCCTGTTCAATACACAACCCAGACTCCTCCACAATCTTAAACTGAATCAGGATAGAGCACTTAACTAAGATGCTACTTGGTGATAGATTTGCTAAAGCAGGATAAAAGAGAAGGCTTATATAAATCATAAAGATCAGTATTTATTTTTAGAGAGAGAGGTGTAGAGAGGTTACTAATGTACTAAAATATGGTGTGAGAGAGGATTCTTGCTCCCTCATTTCTTCATGCCCCACTTTCTGTTTCTTAAAAAGATGCTACTCATTTTATTGGCAACTAGGAGTTACATGTTATAATATAAATAGTTGTATCAGGGTTACATTATTTCAAATAGGGTATTTTTGGTTTTAGAACACAGGGTGTATCAATCTGCTAAAATAATGTTTAAATAAGATGACTAATATAACTTTTTTTCTCTAATGACTTATAAAACTTAATTAGTAAGATCAAAGGCTACAAGAGTTTAAAAGCCACTTTCACATTTACCAGACGCCTTGGCCATAATTCAGTTTTAAAGTTTAAACACTAAACCAGCCCAAAATAAAGCAAAATGTTTTTAGGAGATTTAACATGATTTTTCCTTTAATAAATATAAGAAAAACCCTAAATGCTGCCCTAGAGCACTATTTCAAAATAAACTCTTTAGCAAAATAAACAAGACATGAATCAACTTGAAGAAACACTTATTCTTGAGAGCTAAGGTGACTTTAAATCTTGTGTAGGAAATCTCACTTTTTTTTTTATAAAAAAATTTTGTATGAAATAAAGGAAAGTAATTGACATCATTTGAATGTATCATTCATTAAATTTTACTATTTTTCTACAAAGAAAACTTTCTTGGCATGTACTGATTTCCTAATCTAAAATGCCTGCTAAAATATTTTCATTAAGATGTGTTATTTATAGTAGTTTGGGACCTTCCAATTTGGGACTCAGAACATTCAACTTGGCGTATACATAAAGTTAAGAATAAATACAGCCAGCATGTCAGTATTATTAAACATAAACCTTGATGCTGCCCCACTTCAGTTGTAGTTTCTGGTAGTATGATTCGTTATCATTTATCCCCTTTCCATTTCTATGGCAACTATGTCTATGGAATTTATGCATTTGAATGAAGTGCCCCAGTAGAAGAGAAAAGAAGCATTTGTGATTTTTGAAGGTTACGTTGTAACAATGAAGAATTAAGAAATAATCTGACTTTATGCAAAATAATTTAAAAATGTCTGCACACACACATTTGATGCATGTCCCATTTTAAAGACATTAAGCCCCAACTGATTACCTACATTCTCTTAAATCAGAGTGGCAGATGATAATCTTCTCTTAAAAATTATTTAATTGGGAGGAAACAATCAAAAAAGAAAGAGTAAACACTGCACTCCAACCTGAAAATTCTGTTATGCTTAAATTGCATATGTGAATTTTTTAAAAAGGGCTTCTTCTTTAAAGATTTTTATTTATTTATTCTTAGAGGAAAAGGGAGGGGGAAAGAGAGGGAGAGAAACATCAGTGTGTGGTTGCCTCTCATGCTCCCCATCCCCAAGGGCCTGGCCCTCAACCCAGGCATGTGCCCTGACTGGGAATTGAACTGGTGACCCTTTGATTCACAGGCCAGCACTCAATCCACTCAACACACCAGCCAGGGAACATGTGGATTTTTATAAGTATAAATAGACATAGAAAAATGTAGCTATCACATACCAATTGCACATGTTACACATGAGATGAGGAAGTGGATATGTTCACATTTTACAGGGTACTGTGTTACAGTGCACACTGCCACATAAGAAATCTAAAACAAACAAAATTTATGAAAAATCAAAACTACATTAAGCTTATTTTTGTTTCCAAACTAAGCTTCTTAGCAACTTTAAAATACTTTCATTGGTTGTTCTCACCAAAACTTAAATTTATCTTATTCTAACTATCAGCTCAATTAGTTCAATTAGTTCAGAAGATTCCCAAACTTTCTGATTATGAAATTGAATATCTGACTTTAAGAGGTGTAGATTTCTAGCATATATTTTTCAGGATCAATTATATATTAGAAGGATAAGATTGCAACTTCTGGACCTTCTTATCAGATATCAAGACTGTTTAGCTCACTTTTTAAAGACAATGAAAATAGAAAATTTTCATATTGATTTTGTTATTCACTTCTGAAATTTTAAAACAATAAACATGTTAATTTTGCATACAGGTAAAACTGTAAGGCTAAAACTTTGGTTTTTAAAATTAGAATGGTTTTCTTTTATGACATTACTTATATATAATAAAGGCAAATGAAAAAATATGTGGTAATTTTATAATTCTAATTTTTTCATTCTTTCATTGAACAGGTATGAATTACCTTACTCTGTGATGAAGTATTATACCTGTATTTTTGGATGCATAATAAAATTTAGCCACACAATTCCTTCTAGAACTTAAGGACTAATTCTCACTGTCACTCTGAAGTAAGAGTGCTTGGTGTGCATACTGAGTAAAAGAAAAAAGCAAACAAAACAAAAAACAAGAAATGTATGCCAGTGAATTACAAAAACTACTATTTAACTGGTTTGGGACCAAAGGTTGTTACTGCTGTTGGCCACAACTATCTGAAAAAAAGCCCAAAATGTCAAGCTGACCTCTTAATGGTTACTGGTGAATACCAAAGTTCAAGGGCTCGTTCTGGATGCAAAACACCAAAACTTGGGAATGTTTGCCCAACACTCTTAGTTAGAGCTTAGAGCTTTTTTCTTCCATTAACATAGTGTGGAAAAGCGATTAAAGTGGGACTTGCTCCAAACGTTCATGGTTCCGTTTTCATCATTATATTAAAGAAATGAAAACACTCCATATTTTGAATGTATTACCTTTTCTTAAGTTCATATGGGCTAACGCCACATGACCTTGGTTACTTATGAATCATTGTTGATAGCAGGAATATGGATATTGTACATTCCTAACTTGAGAGACAGAAAATAAATATGATCATTATGGGCTGTGGTGTGTGCACTGTGAAAGACAGAAATGCGTGGTGTGAATGACAGCAACTGGGCTGGCAGGGAGTGGGAACAAGGCCCAGGTGACCTCTCTGAGAAAGTAACACATAAACTGTGTTATGAAGGGTGAGGACTCGTGTGAAGAAACAGGGGAAGAATCTTGTAGGTAGAGAGAGCTGAAAGCGTAGTAACTGGAAGTATAGTAGCCTGAGCAGAAAGGCACTTGTTGGTTAAGAACAGAGGGGAAGATAGCTTAAATTTCTCTAGAAAGAACTTTTCTGATTTAGATTATTTCACATCCAGAGTACCCTGCTATCAAGCAGAATGGCCTCAGTTATGCAACACTAATGAACAGTGCCCACTCTCAGCCCCCTTAAACAACCAGATTCATTTCTCACTCACTCCATACGTCCATTGCAGGCCAGCCGGATGCTCTGCTCTGCGTCCTCTTCTTGCCCAGACCCACACTGATGGAGCAGCCTCTAACTGGAACCCAGAGGTCACGGTGGAAGAGTAAAATGAGAAAGCATAACACGTCGAGTTCAGGCTCTTAAACCTTCCACACACATCACTTCCACTCTCATTTCATTGGCCAATGCAGTGACTAATCTCAAGTCAGCAAGCAAGTGTAATTTTCGTGTGCCTGGAAGAGGAGAAGAACTGTAAGCATTGATGAGCGGCAGTCCTATCTCCCGTGTGGGTCAGTGACCAAGAACAACTTGGAATTGCAGGTACAATGTGTGTGTGTATGTGTACACCTTTTCCATGTCTCCAGGGAAAAGGTCCGTTGCTTTAATCAGATTCTCAAAGGGATCTGTGACACAACAATGATTAAAAACCACTGGACCAGTTGAAAACTGTCATGTAAACAGATAATTGCTCTACAAGGCAATTTGCAGCATGAGTGAGAGGCTGAAATGATTAAGGAATTATCTGTGCGTGCATATGTGTGCGCAGGTGCGTGTTTGGTGATAAGGAAAAGTTGAGCAAATCTGCAGACCAAAGGACAGAGAAGCCAGAAGACAGAACTCGGTGAATTAAAGACACAGAGATGAAAAAATGACCCATGTAATGAGTCCCAGAAGATGCCTGAGAAGATGGTGTTCAATATTCTTTAGACGTGGTAACTCTGGGGGCTAGAAGAGCTACCTCTTCTCTGGCAGGAGGGAGGGAAAGAAAAGGTAGGTAGGTGTTCCCCCGCCCTGGGTCAGGCTGCAGGTGGAGGGGAAGGAGAGGACCTCTGTGTTTTCTGGGATATATGGACAAGGACTCCTACTTAGGATGAGGGGATCATTGAGCATGTTGACAGTCTGGAACAGCTGTGAGGGAAATCTGAAACAGAGCTGACTGGGGACAAACAGAAAGACTGCCAGGAGCATGGAGGGTCCAGCTGATGTTGGGAACATAGATTTGTCCCAGTGCCAGTAACCAGAGTCAGGGGATTTTTCCTTCTCCACGCTCAGCTGCCTGGAAGCGGGAGCCAAGAAAGTTGCTGTTGGGTTGGTTTGGGGCTGGGGATTGGCAGGGCAGGTGCGGCAACATGTTTTGCTAATAATATAAAATTCAAGAATCTTGGAACAGGGAAAAAGACCTAATTTTCCTTCAGTTTAAAACAAAAATTGGTCATCAGTGATGATGCAGCCTTATACCTATAGCTCTCCTTTTTGATTTGCAGTTCTTACTCCCTGTACAATTTGGCTTTGTTCTGAGCTCATAACTGGTAAAACCAATCCTATAACCAGTATGGTAAAGGATAAGTGGCATAGCTTATTTCTTATTGTTAAGTAAAATTAATCATGCCAAGCCTCCTAAAATTTTATGTGTTCCCAATACCCTCTTACTCTGCTAGTGAAATCTGACAGAACAAAGGTAAAAGAAAAAAAAAATTAAAGTTTGAAAATATAATTACAATCTCAGAGACAGAATTGCTTAGCTAAGCATCTTGCTATTAATTAGTATGTCATAAATTTTACTGCCGTGAGTGATGCTAAGACATTGTGCTTAGAGAAACCATTAAATGAAGACAAAAGGAAAACATCTGTAGTGGTTTAGCGCAGTGCAGACTGCAGTCTGAAATAGCATTGCGTTACATTTCTCTTTTCCCAGTAGCCTGTCAAATTCCCGTTTCCCTGATTTCAATGAGGTTTCATCATAAGCATTTGGTGAAAATGGCGCTGCTGTTCAAGGCTGCATATGCGTTCTGAAGGCAAACACAGCCATAATAATAATAATTCTGGTTTCCTGAGCGACTTTTCTTGAAGCCTGTCATTTCATTTTCCATTTCCTCAGAATGGAGGTTTTATCTCTTAAGTATCTATTGAGGACTGACAGGTGAGGTGAGTAGGCCAAGTCTATTATTTAGAATTATGTTTGAGGCCAAAATTAAATGTGACTTTCCACATCTTTTCCTCAACAGAAAGAAGTTAGCAGGAGGCATGAGAGTTAAACAGAGATGGTTGCTGCAAATGGCTCACTCCCAGAAGTCCCTCTCTCGGAATTTCAGTTGTTGATAACTAGCAGGTTTTATCTCCAGGAACTAAGATAAGTTTTTCTTCACTTCTGGCCTGCCAACTTGTAGGCTGTCTCCAGCTGAGGCAATGCTGCCAGAATGAATAACTGGAGAATGCACTCAACTCTCTATTTATTTGGAAGTATGATAATTTGAGGGAAAATTAAAGTTGTCAGTTTTTCATTGCACCCTACAGCTCTCAGTGCTGGTTATCTCATCAGACCGCATGGTATACTTCTGCATAAAATTGTGTAAACGAATGGAAAAGACAAGAAAGAGAAGGCAGAATTAATATCTTGCTAAAGGCCACACAGTATGTTTCAGGCAGGACTGGGTACCTGAACCTCCTGGCTGATCAGACTGAGGTCTTCGAGCTCTAGCCCAGGACAGGGAGCATGTGGGTGCTGAGATCACAAAGTTATGCAAGGGGCAAGGACAATACATTTTAAATGTATAAGCACTGACCTGTGACAAGCTGTTCCAGAGGCCCAGGGACTGCGAGCACTTGGAGGGCCAAGGGTGTCTGTCAGTTCACCTTTGTATCCCAGGCTCCCAGCTCAATGCCTGGCATGTCAGCAGACACCCAGTCAATGGCAAATACAATCTGTTGAATACATTCAGAGCCTTTAAAAATGTAAACCAGATAATCCCATTTCTCAGCTTAAAATGCTGCAATGACTTCTCATTTTCCTCAAAGTGAGACTCCATGCAATCTGATTGTTGCTAACGACTGCATTTTCCAGTCTCCCTGCCCCATCCATTTCCCCACATGCCCACCTTTGGCTCCTCCACAGGAGGCAAATCCCTTTGTACTGGCTGTTCTTAATGCCTGTACTCTGGCTCTACATATATAAAAGGCCATCTCCCTTACTACTTCCAATATTTTGGCCAAATGTCACTTTTCATGAAGGCATATTCCCACTGCCCTTTAAAAAATTGCAGCCCCTCGCCCAGCCCCTGCCCACCCATACCCCTGCCCTCCCTTAGCCTGCTCTGTTTCTTTCCTGAACCTTTATCACCTTCTAACTTTCATTTACTATTTTGTTTACTTACTTTTTATATGGATGTTTTGCCAGGATGTTAGCCTACAAGTGTGAGGATCTTTGCCTTTATTCTTCACTGGTATCCCTAGTGTTTCAACATACTGAGGATGCTTTGTAAATAATTGTTGAATGAAAATTAATAAAACTGGATTAGGGAAGCAGGTGAATGCATGGGGCAGTAAGTGCAAAGGGTCCACAGTTAAGGATAGGTGTACAGGTGAATGGACCACGATTCCTGATAGATTTATGGAGGCAGACATTCCTTTCACATTCCAAAAAGCTCCTGCAATTCAAAGATAAACTTGCCCAGCTATCAGAGTCAAAGCTACAGACATTCAACCTATTAACTGTCAAGATCTCTTGTTAACAATGTAGTTCAATCCTTGATGCATTTAGACAAACGGTGCTTGTGTGAACTGGTTTGAGGCCCTCTGCATCAGGATTTCTTGGTAAGTATTAAGGTTCCTGAACTTTATCCATATTGCTGAATAATCTCTAAGGATAAGATCCCCAGATAATTACAATACATACTAAAATTTGAGAATTACTAGTGTATAGAAAATCTATAGAAAACAATGAGATTATAGTAAAACAGAATCTCTGGCTGTAGTATAATTATTCCACAGGATGTTAATAAGATTGTAGTTTTTTTTTGAAAAATGTTCCTTGACTTAATAGATTAGGATAACATTGAGTTAAATAGATTTAAAAAAATATATAACAGGAATTCTCAGAATCTTTGATCAGCTGACATGATTGTGAATTCTCCACAGTAGGATATACCCATATTTGCCATGTACAATGAGTACTTTTTGCCCAAGTTTTTAAGGAAAAAATAAGGATGCACATTATACATGGGTAGTACTAATTCTGTATCTATATAAATGCTTTTAATTCTTTTATTTACGCTTATGCTTTAAAAGTATAACTCTAGAAAGCAATAACGATATCCATAGGAAGAATAACACCCAGTTGGTTCACTGGTTCATTTATCATATTCCTAATTGGAATACAATAATTGGTTTTGTTTCTAAATATAAATAAATAAATAAATAATTGAATTAACATTTAAAAATTAAAACAGAAGATATTTTCCTTGAAAGTTTGAGCCAAAAATGTGGGTATGCATTATACATGGGAGCACAATATACATGGCAAAATGTGGTAGTATGTAGCATGCCAGATTTACTTTGTTATGTATATCTCTGTTTTAGGCTCCTCATATTAACCTTTGGGGGAGAGGTTTGTCTTTATAGAAAAAGTCTGGGCATTTCTGTTATAGATAATATCTAATAATCATTCTTTATTCTAACAATGTATAATTTTTTGTAGTTCTCTTTTCTTTCTTATTACCTCCCCTTAGTTTGTAATCTACCTGGGGATTTCTACAACCTGAGAAAGAGGTATGAGAATAGTCTATCAGTATTTCATGGTTCATAGGACTCACCCTGGCAAATGAAAAAGGACTTTTGAATTTGTGTGTGTGTATGTGAAAGAGAGAGGGAGAGAGAGAGAGAATGGACAGGAGGAATGCCAGTTCAGAGAGGGTACACTGAATAGCCTGTGTACCTGAGTAGGTGGGTTTGCTCGTCAAAGTCAAATTTGTTAGATTAATAAGTGAGGGTTCTGTCCTTTGTGTGAGGCATTGTGTGTTGACGGGATGCACACGTGTAATTATCTCACTGGGTATAAGTATACGTCGGGTAAGTTCTCTCATATTGATCATTGCTAATCTATTCTTTATGTCAGTTTCCATTCCTTTCACATGGGCCCTGGAAACAAGATAGGTATGTTCCTGGAATAAATAGCCTTCTCCCTGTTTGAAAGGCATTCGTGGTCTACAGCACATTACATCCTTCTGTGTAATGGAAGTATCCACACATGGGCAATTGCTGTCTACAGACGTAATGAACCAAGTGGGAGGTAATGAGAAGTGACTGTCACGCCACCTCTAGGGCCCTGTTCCTCCCGCCACACAATTACTCTGTGACCCTAGAGAAACTGAGAAGACGGTAACATTCTCTCGCTTCCTAATGGTCTTAAAATCAGCCCTAGCTTACCAAGGGGAGCTGAAATGCAGCATGATTCATTTGACAGTCCAGAGGATGTCCCAGAAAATCTGCAATAAGAATATGGGAGGCAGTTCTCTGCACAATCATACACTGTTTCCTCTCTGCTGATTTGGCCCCTTGCCTGAAAGATGCCATGGATTAAGACAGTCCTTTCCTGCTTTCCCATGCCATGTGTTCTGGGGTGAGAACTGTTACTTCTTTCATAACAGGAGGAGTCTAGGGAGAATGCTGGTGGGTAGAACTGCATTTCTGTTAGAGGAATATATACTGAAGGTTTACCAACAAAATGCTCTTTTAAATAATGATGATCAATACAGTGATGACTTCTAGATGCTATGTCTCACCGATCACATTTCGGAGTTCCGTTTTTGCAGAGAGCATTCATTTTGGTGACCATGTCCACTGACTTATTCTTGTGTTGAAAGGGAGATGGCCGGGCTGCGGAAAAGGTAGTGGGCTGCCTGCTGAGTCAACTTTTAGAGAGAAAGCATACAGAAAGTGCAAAAAGGTGGAAGCCTTTTAAAATTCTTTTCATTGTCTTGATTTTGCTCTTAGAGCTGAGGCTTGCCCATTCTCAGAGGGAAGTCTGCCAACCGCCTGCTGAATAGTGAATGGGAACACGCTGGGCTACTGTGTTGCTTGGCAAAGAGAATCACAGTGCAGGCTGGCTGCTGGCTGCGCAGCACCATTTTCCACTCCTCTGCCCCTAGGCCTTCGGGAAGCCCCCAGGTGGCATGAGGCAGAATTAGCGTGTAAATCACAGGGCCTGCTAATTCCTCACCACTTCATTAGCTGACAGTTCAACGAAAGCCTTTCCTGCCAGTCGTTTCACCTCTTTGGCACTGGCACTTCTCATCAAGGGAAGCAGAGTTTGGTCATGTTGTGTTGACATGCTTGTGACTTTTTCTGTCCCCCCCCCCGCCCCCCCCCCATCGGCGTGTGCTAGTTTATTCTCTGATGCTGTTCCTGGCAATTACTTCCTCAGACGTCCCTGCTACATCCACTTGAAATCTCCTTTTGGTTCAACTTGGTTTACTGTCATCAAGGAAAGGTGGAAATTGTTCCTGCTCCTCTCCAGGTCTTTTACTGTAATGGGTTCTAAGATATGCCACAAAGAAAAGAAAAATAAAACAGTAGCCTATATTTGAAAGGACTTTCCCCCACCACATTACTAATAGCTACTAGTTTTTGAGTGCTTACTCTGTGCCAGGTATTGTTCTAAACATTTTACAAGTCACGATATATTCTTATTTCTATTTTATGCAGGAGGAAATTGAGACACAGAGAGGCTGAGTTTGTTGCCTAGGACAGACAGCATTTGAATATAGGAAATCTGGATCCGGAGCCCACGTTTTAAGTACGAGGATATCTTGCTTTAATTGGTCAATTACTTAGTTAATTCCTGGACTAATTCAATGAAAATTAGTGAAACACCCACTATGTATTACTTAATATGTCAGAATTTAAAATATATTTGAATATAGCTGTCAGTGCTTTGATCTTCATGGCCATCAGCCAGAAGGTAGTTGTTGAGAACCCACTACATCTCCAGTGTTGTGCTTACACAGATACAAGAGAAATAAATGCAAGGTGTGAGCCTGCTGCTGAGAAATGTGCAGACATGTAGACTAGGTACTGACAAACTTTTCTCTGTGAAGGGCCAGATAGTAGATGTTATCGGTAATGAAGGTCACATGGTCTATGTCCCAATATGTGTGAAGCACCTTTAGCCACTATGTCAATGAATGAGCATGTCTGTATTCTAATAAAACTACAAAAATAAGCTGCAGGCCATGATTGGCTCATGGGCTTCCTGGCATTGAGGTTAAGTGAGCCCTAGAGAACCACATAGAGCAGTAAGTAGTGATAGTGCGATCAAAGGCAGAGCTGTGTGGGACTGCCTGTTCCAGCATGTGAGGTGCACAGACGAAATAAAGTGTCCAGGATCAAAGAGAGCAGTGTGTATTTTAGTGGATATGCAGGTAGTTTCAGAGATGGAGCATGGCTCTGCCCTCACCTAGAGGATGGAAAGAATGTGATGCACAGCTGTGAAGTTGTAGGGTGAGTGTCATGAACCATGTCATGGTTCTTATCACTATGTGTAGCAGCAACTTGGCCATCTTCCTTTCTTTGTTCCTTCCTAACCTGCTAAGAGAACCCCAGATTTGTTTGGTATCTTTACACATTCAGCTTCAAGCAATGACATGTAATTGATTAAAGTTTATTGTAATAATTGTAATCTCTAACTTCCCAGTGGCATGACCCAATTCAGATCAATTAAATATAGAGATGCCCCGCTGGGTGAAGTGAGGTGGAACATTTGGGAAACCTTTTGTTTTTCTCATCAAAGGGACAAAGCTAGTGCCACATACCCCTCCTGCTTTCCATTCACAAGGTGAGCATGAAGACAAGCTGGGACGGTCACCTTGGGGTCGTCGTGATGTGGATGGGAACCGGGTGAGAGAAGGAGCCACAGGGCTGCTGCCTACTTGCCGGGCTGCCTGCCTCTGGCTTCCTCGGTAAGAGTTGACTAAGTGTACGTATTTTTTATCAGCATTATGGATAATAACTAACTGTATTTATTACCTCAAGTCACTCAGTTGAATTGACATATGTGTTTTTAAAAATATTCCAAGAGAACTAACTAGAATTCACTTACTTCTAGAAGTTTCCCATTTTCTTAGATATTTCATAAAATTGCACTAAATCACATGAGAATTATTTCTAATAGTTTATGTTTTTTTGGTAAACTCCTTCTCCACAATTGCTAGCTAGGGGGAAAAGAGCATATTATGTAAGAGTATTAGCTATTTTAACTTATTATTAAGTATTATTAACTTAAGTATTAATGTACATGTCTTAAAATATATACAAGAAGGGGTCAATAGTTGTTGTGCCTGGGTTATTGATTCTTTCTAGGTATTAGGATTAGGGTGTGCATTTTGTTTTGCTTTATTTTTCTGTTATATAGAAAATACATAAGCAAAAAAAAAGTTAAAGTGGCACTAACAAAAACCAAACTATGTAATTAAGGCAAGTTTCTTTTCTGGCTGTCACTGTTTTCTTCTCTTTGTTTTCCCTTTGGGTTCCTAAACTCCCCTCTTACCAATTTTCTTTCCTGTATTATTGTTTTTATTTGTTATATAATCTGCACTTTTTGTGTGTTTTTATGTTGTCTGCAGTATGGTGTTGTACATGTAAATTACGTCCTTGAAGTCTGAGTCACGGTACTAAGTTTCACTCGCCTTCTTTAATAGTCCCTCATTCATTTAGTAAATGTTGTCGAGTGTTGTTACATACCAGCCTCTGTTCTGTGTGTGACAGAATGAGGAGGAAGGAGCGTTTGGAACTTTGTGCTCTTCTCTCTTACTCCTCTTTGCTTTGGGCTGTCACAGATAACTCATTCCGTAAGACCAACATAAATGCTGTCTTCTCCATGAAACCTGAAGTGACCCACTCACAGAGCTATTAACTTACTCTTTTATATTTCCATCACTCTGTTGTTTTTAGCAGTCTTTGCTTGTTTTTGAATTGATGGTATGTTATGTTTATTAGTACACATCCTTGTCTGGGCTTTGAATTCCTTTAGGGGAGCCTGATGTGTCATTTTAACCTTCCCTGGTATCCAGCCTTATGTGGCTTCTTTAAACAGTCGTACCTTTATCTACAGTAAGGGTGACAGTCCACATAAATTACATGCTCAGTCAGACACATGCTCTTTGTGCAGAACATCCTCAACTTGACCTACACCTTGTCACACCTTATCCTGACAAGTTTTCCAGATGCTAATAGACACCAATGCCACTTATTGTTACCTTTCTTATCTTTTCTCTACTCTTCAGGTTTGCTTCATTTGTTGTCTTTTCTAGACCTCTGCTGTGTCCCCTCCCCATCTTCCTTACTGTGATAGGAAGGCTCGGATCCTGGAGAGGGACCTACAGATGGGCTATAGTTTACACTCAGCAAGTCCTTAATTAATAATGTATTTAGTAAATAGGTGGATGAGCAAGTAAATATTCATAAAAAACGCTCATTTAAAACTATGATGTTTTTAATAGCAAGTAAGGAGAAAAGGAAAGTCAGAATACCTTTGGCTGCTGGTGGTATCTGGAAGGAGGCACCTGCATGCAGGCCTGAGAACCCCATTGTGGCGCATGGGCCCTGCATACCACATTCCTATAGGTGCAGTGGCCCTCTTTAAATAAGGGAGAAAATAAGGAAAATTAAAAAAAACTTTTTTCCCAATTTAAGTTAGATAAGGAAATTGTGGCAATATTTGGAATGTCAGGAGTAAAAATAAGAAAGAAAGAATTAATCCTGTTAGGCCAAAATGGGAAGCTGTCACCACCAAAGCTGTAACTCTCTAAATGAATGTAACACCTCTGAAAACTCTCACAACCGTGCCAAGTATTTACATGTTCTCCATGAATGTGGCATGGAACAGCAAGCCGTTTTGGTCGAGAAGCACACCATCTGTGTGATCACCCATCCCTTGCTAGAGCACTCTGAACTCAGCAGTTGCACAACAGATGCATCTAAATATACAGTGTTCCTCCTCGCATGGTTCAGAATGGGTGTGAGGAGCCGAGGGAAAACAACCAGCTTACTTGAAGCTCAGGCTCCATCTGACATCTTTCCAGATACCTTTCATAACTGTACTACAGGCAGTCCTGGAAGATAACCTTATCACATGGATTTACAGAGTTAAACAGGTCATCATGACCCAGAACATCAGCAGCTGCCTTCACAATCGTTAATGAGTCACTCAATCTGGAAGGAGAAACCAGATCACGGCTTGGTTTTCATTTAAGTGAAAGTCTGTGTAGTTGTGGGAAAAGCAAGGGTACAGAAATCAGATTGTAGGTATCCCAGACAGATGAATAAAAAACATTTCATTGTACTTCATTACTACCATATTAGATGTGTGTCTTTGGAGAAATAACTCTAAAGAGTTTTGATGAAAATACAAAATCAAGAATGAAAGACTGCATTCCATCCTATCCTTTATATTTTATTTTCATATTCCACAGGTATTCACCAAGATATTTTATTTTAGGAGTAATTAATCCTAATTGCAGAAATGAGGTCTAAAGTTGCACTTCCCAGAAAGTACATGTTAATAAAGGCTGATCACCCCTTCTGAATCATGTCCTCACTTGCCTCCAGTTGAGGAGATGCCATAATGTTCTTTCAGGCTGGTCATAAGTCACTTTGGGCCAGGGATGAATGTTCCTTACATAAATAGAGCAGCTTCTTCGCTTTGCCCACAGACCCCTGTCCGGTGCTCCCTGGAGGTGTGGGTGTCTGGGAGGCAGGGGTGTGGTCAGTACTGGAACAGAGCACACTCTAGGAGTGAAGTGATATCAGCTGAAGAATTGAAGAGAAGAAATGGGCGAAGGATGTGTTATTCTACACTTATGTGGTTCAATTAAGAGCAGCAAACTTAACATGATCAGAAAATGAGTCATCATTAATACTGTCCTGCAGACTCTGGGTAAGACTTGCATCATGGCCGTTGTTATGAAGCTCACCTACAGCCTTTGAGATAGTTATTGGAAACTAGTGTTCATGGGTGGCCCGAGGGCTGTGGAAGCCTTGTTTGTGATATAACTAGCAAAATGTGAATAATATCGGGAAACTGCAGAGGCAAGAACATCTATGTTGTATCAATATGGATATATTCCAAAGAGTTTTAGCATTGTGAACCATGACAGCATTACTAATTTTTTCTCTCATGGGAAAAATAAGAATTTTTGCTCTCAAATTAGGTCAGGAAATGGCAACAATTTTTGAAATGTCAGGGGTAAAAATAAGAAGTGAAGAATTAGTCCCATTAGCACAAAATAAAGAAAGCACCCTAACTATCAAAAGCTAATGACAACAGGGTCACCAGACCTGAGCGGGGAGAGGCGGAGCCTGGACACTGAGAATCTCTCCCTGCCTCAAGTGGATAACAAATAAGTTTATCTTCTCTGTTTATGATTTTGAATCTTCATCAATAAATCACTGTATGTCACATTGGCCCATGTATTCTTAATGCATTTTAAATCGAACCATTTATATAGACAGAGGCTCTGCACGGAAACGTTTGCTCAGGACCCCATACACTCAGAGGTTGCTCTGACCTGAGAGCCAGATTGACTTTGGAATGTGTGTGGTAGTCCATAGGTAAATGCTGAAAGATTGTCTAATGATATGACAGCCAGCTTTTATTTCAGAGTTGTAATGTGCAAAGAGACCATGTCAGTTGATTTAGTGTGTGGGAAAGGAGAGCTCATAGGTCTGGGAAGGCTGGGAGACCAATGCCATTGTCTACACGGGGGCTGACTCACAGAGTGTGTGGAGGGGCTGAGGTTTCAAACAGAGCAAATGAGCATGCTTATGTAATTAACAGAATTAGTGGCATTGGAAGCAGAAACATTTTTTTTAAGGAAAAGAAGATGCATTTAGAATGTTATGCTTTGGGACTTCAGTAATTTAATTTGAATTTTAAGAATGATGACACTAATAGAAAATCTAAATGATCCTTGCACTGAAATGCAAAGGTCTTTAGGCTGCTATTTCTCAGAAATGTTCCTTCAATCTCTGGTTAATCAGAAAGCTTGTGTAGACATTCAGCAGAGTCTGTCAACCTCCCTTTATCTAGGCACTTCCAAATCAGTTAAATCAGCTTTCCAAAACAAGTTGGAGAGAAAAGGTCTGACTTTTCTGTATTTAGAGCTACTTTCATCCTCCTCTATCTACAGTACAACTTTGACATCCAACAGGAGACTCTTGGAGAAAGAAATCCAGGCAGTGTGGGTGTTTTTGGCTTGTTTCTGCTGAGGGATATAAAATTCAGACCATGTCACCACATGATTATTCAGATAACACCCCTTTACTCTTGTGCTCCCTGCAAAGGGAACCAGGCCCAATCAGTGTTCACGTGTGGATGAAGGAGCATTGATAAGAGTGAAAGAAAGGTGTCTTGGGCTCCGTGTGTGAGAGAGAGAGTGCATGCATGCGTGATGCCCCAGACTCACTGAATGGAAGGTGCTGACACTGGCACACAATTCAATAAAGGGTAAGGACGTGGGGGAAACAAATGAATGTCCGTGGTTAGCAAAATTTGACTAATACTTATGCTGTTGTGATAAAGGTCTCTGACAGTCTTGGTGGCTATAATTCTCATATACTGCTTGTTTTCTTAACCACCCCGGGGATTTACATCCGTGATGACTAATTCGGCAAAAGTCTGTGAAGTACTAACAAGCTGATTAATGTGACTTAGAAAAATGGAAGTAAAAGGCTTTTACTCAAAAAGAGTCATAATCTATTGGTTTTTTTGGATTTAAAAAATTTAGTAACAGACCTATGTGTTAAAATTTTAATTGCATTGGGAAGAATTCATAATAATAATAAACCATGTAACTTTTTTTGGAAGTGTACAAAACCTTTTCCCCAATACTTTCCTCATTACATGTCCATTATATATGGTGATTTAATGATAAGGAAACTGAGGCATATAAGAATTTTTAAACAGTTATATAATATCAAAGGCAGAAATAAGTAAAGCCTCCAGAGCCTTTCTACTAGAAAGGCTCACACATTTCCTATACTCACTTTGATTCTCAATTCAACTTAATATATTTTATACGTAATAGATCACATTTAACAGACAAAAAAATCAAAATTAATTTTATGTAAATGTAGAGATGCTCAAAAGGATTTAGTTATCCCACTGTTTAAATTGTGTAATTTCTAAGAACAAAATTTTGTGTGTGTTCATTTTCACTGTTTCTCTTTTACTCAAAGGAAACTATTCCTTCAATAGGTTTAAAAATGAAAATTAATAAATAATTTAAAGCTTGTTATACTGTTGAGTAACAGTTAACTCTATTATGTAATGGGGAGAGGTATTGACTAGATATCAGAACTAATGGTAGACCTGTTCTCCCCTCATCTAGCTCACTGTTTTAGGAAAGTTGCTCTACCTTTATTTCCCTTCCTTCTTCCCCTGCTTTCTTTTCCTCCTCCCTCCTCCTTCCTTTTTTTCTTTATGAATCCCATTGTTCTTATCTGACAAAAGACTGGAGATAATAAGGCCTTCCACAGAGCTGCCTTAAAGAGCTATTGGAACAATTATAGAAGACACGGAAATAGTTTTACCCCTTTCTTCCTATCTTAGTAAACAATAGCATCCTCAAGCCAGCTCCTCAGTAAAATCTTTAGACTCTTCCTGATTGTTTCTCTTCCTCCCCCAACCCCAGTCCTACCCAGCTGCAAGTCCTTCACAGCATCCTGCACATTTACTCTCTCTTTTCTTTCTCTTCTGCTACTGTTCATTACGGCCCATCCAGACAACTCTAATAGCTTCTAACTAGTCTCCCTGCTTTCTTCCTCGTCCTCATTCAATGTCTTCTCTGTCTAGCAGTCAAAATGATCTTTAGAAAAACAAAAATCAAATTGTGTCATTTCCATATTTTAGAGCTTTCAGTGGCTTCCTATTATACTCAGAATAAAATGCAGAATACTTACCATGGCCTCTGTGGCAGCTTCAAGATGACCCCCAATTCTTTGTCACTTCCTTTAGAGAGGAGGTGTCTGATTTTTCCTCCTTGTGAACCTGGGCTGACTTTAGTGCCTTGTGTGATTAACAAAGATTGCAGACAATGTTCTGAGACTTGCCAGAGAGGCTGTCAGGAGGCCTAAAGCTTGGGTCAGGGGTTGGTCTTGGGGAAGCTGGTCTCCATGTAGAAATCTAAGTACTATGAGACAACCATGAGGCCACCTTGTGAGAAGAACAAGCCCTGTGAGATGCCATGAAGATAAGAAGACAGGCCAGAAGAACTGAGGTACCAGGCTGAAATGAAGAAATCCCCCAGGACATGGGAGCTCCTGCTTTCCCTGACCCAGGTAATGCCATGGGGATCAGAGAAAATTGTCTAGAAGAAGTGTCCGTATTTCTAATCTCCAAATTGTGTACAAAATATAATCGTTGTTTTAAGCTACTAAGTTTTGGAAGTCCTTTCACAGATATAGACAGCTCAGCAGCTTTTAATGATCTAAAAATGTGTTTCCTACCTCCATCTCTGGGTCATTCCCTCCCATCTTTCCTCCTCCTTACTGTGCAACAGCCAGTAAGGCTTCTCTGAGTGTTGAGCTCCTTCCTGCCAGCACCTTGGGACTTGCTATTCCCTCTGCTTGAACTCTGACCCCAAATCTGGTCATTGTTTCCTTCTTTGTCATGGAGTGTGTGTCTCACAGTTTGAGGTAGGCCTTCCAGATCTCTCTGTTTAAATTAGCCTTACCTCCCCACATCCTTCTAGTTTATCACTCTTCTTTATTTTTTATAGCACTTATAATATCTGAAAGGATTTTGTTCATTCATTTGTTTCCTACTTACTGATTTGTTTTGAATTGGAATGTTAGCTTTTGAGACCTGGGCTTCTATCTGTGTTTTTTCACAAAGTTGCCCTTAATGCCTTTTGTATTCAATATATCTTTTTATTAATGCATGCAAGTGTGCTTCAAATCTAAAGGGCTACATTATTATTGCACAACAAGTAACTATCATAAGAAACCACTGAGTGCTAGGCCAGGTGGCTTAAGAAAAATACCATATGATCTCATCTATAACAGGAACCTATTGAACAAAACAAACAAATGAGCAAAATAGAACCAAAGGCATGGAAACAGAGAACAAACTAACAGGGACCACAGGAGAGGAGAGAAGGGGATAAGGGAGAGAAGAAGTAAAAGGCCTAGTTAAAGAACAAGTGTGAATGACCCATGGACATGGACAACAGGGTGGGGATGAACAGGGCAGGGCAGACCACAGCAACAGGAGAAAATTAGGACAACTGTAATTAAATAGCAATAATAAAAAAAGAAACCACTGAATGCTAGAAAAATGTAGAGCAGAATGTACTCAAATATAAACCAATAAGATACACCAATAAGATATGGAAAATTATAATTCTCTAGAATTGCAGAGAATTAAAATATCCCACAATATTAGAACCTTTAAGTCCACTTGAGTCTGTCATAGAAGTACATTTCCATGTTAATATCTCACTTAGTAAGCTGACAGGTCCATTGTACTATTTTCCTATTCCCCCTTGGCACTTGGCTCAACCTTCAGTTTTCCGGTATGTGTCCTTTAGTAATAAAATGAAAGGTTTTTTTTTTTTGTTGTTTACCCATCCATAAAGTCATTGACCAAAGAGTCCACAGGAGTATCAAATGGGTTAATCATTTAATGAGGAGGCATTGCCCCTTTCAAAGACGTAGGAATGAGTTTACAATCCACTTCGTGTGAATTTCAGTTTTACTTTGCATTTCATACCCAGCTATCACTTAGGGAGAAGACTGTTGCTAATTAATAGTATTTAGGGTAACAAAGGAGAGAAAACATAGAAAGCTTAACAAATGTGTAAAAAGAACATCTCCACCAGGGTTTAAGAGACAGGAAGTTTGATTTGATTTGATTGGATTAAACTTATTGACTTGGTAAACTATGTAATTGTTGGCATGTATCAGGAGACAAGTTTAATATATATTACTATAGTATACATTTTAATGTTGTGAGCTAGAGAAACTCACTGACTCACAAGGAATTGAAATGTCGAAATGGAAATCCAGGCTTTGAGATTCCTAGAATCTCTGAAACCATCTTGCACCTTTCTCTCCATCTGCTTGTCAACATGACTTTCTGAAATAACTAATCTCAGAGGAGTATTTTAGAAAAAAAATCATGTGGATGTGTTTTTTTCCCACTGATAAATGCCAATCTTAGGCAGCGTTTTTGTCAGGAGTCTCTGTTCCAGCTTTAAAAGCCAAAAGAAAAAATGAAAATGAGTATACCAAAATGTAATTTAAAATGCAAATGCAGATTCTGCGGAAAAGCAGCAAAAGCTAATTGTAGTTTTCCTTCATGCTTGGCTCCATAGACAAAGGGTGTTGTCGCCTTCCCCCTGCTGGGGATGCCCAGACCACAGCTGCACTGCCACATTCTGACCTCCTAGATAAAATACATTTGGCTTAAAAAAAAAAAACCCAGTGGCAGAAATCAATAGGCACTTAACCCCAGCCTGTCCTGGAAGAAAAGGCAGACATGGGCGTGGTGTGACAGTGTGCCTCTGAACTCATGAGAAATCCAGAACAGAAACAGCAGTTGCATGTTATAAAGAAAGGTCAGTGCTCACTGACTATAGATTTAAAAAAAAATTCAACCCCTGAATTAAGGACATCACTTGTTTAGAACCTATCAAAGTTGCATGTGCATTTCATGGTTAGAGTAACTTGGAGTTGATTCTAAAATGGGCAGCTTTAGCTCCTTTTTGTTTTTCTTCCTGTTCTACCTGGATACTAGTGGGCTACATAGTATGCTGAGCTTGGATACATATGTTGTTTATAGCAAAGCTTTGTTCACTCTTTTAAGTCTTAGGACTTGTTTATGAAAAACTACAAAATCATTTGTGATCCATTTTTTCACACTGTCCCCTTTTTCACTGAGTGAATGGTGTTCTAATAAATTTAATCAACATTTTGTCACAAAATGCTAGTGATCTTGCACATGTCCTTGGGACAGCCTGACCAAAGGTATTATTTAGAGTCTAGAAGAATAAATGATTTTACCAGATCAAATAACTACTAGAAAAAGCTTGAGTGAGTTGTACAATTAGAATTTTGAATTTTAAAAAATTAATCTGGGACTCACATGAAGTCCATTCTCTGTCACATATGTTAATTAAGGGGACAGACTCCGTGGACAAAACAAATGTTTTCTTAATCTTTATCCTATCCCTGTCAAAACTTAATGGACTCAGTTAATAGGTTCTGTTGGTTCTTCAAGGCCTTTCCTGCCCTCTACTGAGGGAGCTACTGCATTAGAAAATGGTCAGAAACAAGAAGGAAGCTGTGAGGTGGAGAGTTTGAGTAACTGCTTTAATTGAGCACACGAGGGCACAACATGGTCCCAGGTGTCCACATGTGTGCTGCAGTCCCAAGGCTGTTGGGGCTGCTCATTGGGAGGGGTGCCTTAGACAAACAAGGGGTTGGGACCTACAGTGGCTGAACTAAGTGGCTTTCTACCTACCTCTAGTTTTCCTACCAAGCTTCATCCTCTGGTGTTAGTCTACCTGAAAGCGAATGACTCCTTTTAAAAATCCTATGTTCACCTCTATCAGTTACCTTGTGTTAGGAATCACATCTACCTGCTTGCATGTCTGATGTGCTGGGTTTGAGGAGGAAAGCACGTGAAGAGGAGAAGGAGTCGAAGTTCCGTTCTGAACTTGGTGCTAGTTTTCATGAAGAACAGGTTTTAAAGCAAATTTTGCAGTATAAGTCATATATGTACCAATCTAAAAGTCTTACCAAATGAGCCAAACTATGCTAGGATTATTCAAAAATACTTGCTTTCATTTTCATTGTTACTTCTTGCTCTTATTTCCAAAGATTTTTTTTATTCCATTTTTTTTTCCTTTGGTGGCCTGGGGCGGGGAAGACAGGGCAGAAGTGAACTCCTCAGAAGCCTTATGCCTGAGTTTATGTGTGTAAAAATAGAGTAAAGAAAACATTTTTATAAAACTACTCAGAATATTCTTTTAATTATTGTTGCATGAACACTGTATTTTGTTTTACAAAGAGAACACTGTAGCTGTTCTTTATTGTCTGTCATGCTTAGGAGAGGGATACATTCTAAACACATTAGTTTAAGTTATTTTTGCTTTATGGAACATTATAAACATGATACATATGACATCCAATTGAAAAAAGAAAATCTTCAATGAAACGAGAAGTAGGCACATCCAAATGCAGGAGGATAACAGGAAGTCAATCAGAAGTAGGAAAATGCTCAGGAAAATCCAGCCTCTGGTCAGGCCTCTGCCTCTGGCGTGTAGTTCAGCTTCTCTCTTTCATCTTTCCTGTGGGCGTTGCTCTGCGCAAACAGTTCCTGCCTTTCCCAGATGTCCGGGTGTGCCTTTCCTCCCACCCAAGCCCACAGGTTTTTCTCCTCCTTCCCTCTTGCCTCCAGTTCTCATGTTTCTAATGTCAGTTTATAAGGTGAGCCTGGCAGTTTGAGTAAAAAATGATCAATTATTTTGTTAAGCTCTATAATAGCTGAATAAAAGAAAGATTAATTTTCTTTTATTTATTGCCAGCTAAGGACAAATGTCTATGCAAAATAAATGATAAATCTGAGATCTTATTTGATTTAGGGTCTGTATGATTCTCAAGTGCATTTCCATTTTCTGTGTATGATTCTCTAAATTCCTTCTCCTTTAAGATTCTAACATATTCCCATTTATAGAAAATTGCTCCCTTCTGCTGCCTCTAGAGAATGACTATAATAATTATACTAATACTAATACTAATAATACAACTACTACTAATAATGAAAACAAACACTATGAAATTTCTCTGTGTTTGGTAATATTTCAAGTGGTACATTTTTACTGGTTTATCCTCTAAAAACCCTGTAGTATAGGTACAATTATTATCTACATTTTATAGATGAGGAGATTGTGGCCCAGCTTAAATAACCTGGTGAAGGTGACATAGGCAAAGTTGGTACTATGCTTCAAAATCAAGTGGTGTGAATCCAGGACTAATGTTTGTAACCACAATGATAGGCCATTTTCCCTATAATAATTGCTAAAACCTGCATATTGATCATGAACAATGTAAAACAACACACCTCCACCCCTGTAACTGGTGGAATAATACTCACTCCACCTGGTACCCACGTAGCATGCCTTGAAATCAAAGTGGCAAGAAAAATGCATTCATTCTTTTAAACCACTAGGAAATCTATAGGATTTCATGGCTGTGCAGGGTGTTAAACAAGACCTGTAGGTTTGAAAAAGTGACTGTGTGCCAAAGGAGCTTTGTACAACCACCTTGGTCATTGTGAGGAGACCTGAAGGGGCACCTGTGCTGGTGTCCCTCCCTGGGTTCAGTTGCATGACTTAGGGCAGGTTGTCTGATCTCTTTATACCTCAGATTCTTCCTCTAGAAAAAAGAGATAATTCTGATCCAGACACTGTATTAGAAACTGAAAACTGTCATTGGCTGCTATATGAACAAAGGTTTTGCTAGAGTTTTAAAAGAGAAATAGTGGTAGAACCTAGTCATCTCTTTGAATGTAAGAGTTTAAACGAGTAGAACTCAAAATCGCCTGCACTGGGGAGGAATTACATTGTAATTCATACATTGTAAGTAGAGGTCCTACGTATAGGAAAAAAACTCCTATGTATCTCCTTTACTCACATGAGCAATACTTTGACACCAAATGTGTGTTTTTTCCCCCACCCAAGCAATTCTGTATTACCAGCTGGGTGTCCTACAGTTTAATCCAGTTTTGATGCTCTCTACCTAGAGTAAGTATCACACCCTACAAATTATGACTCAGTCCCACAGCTCTGCCCCCACTTCAGATACCCATTGCAAGTTCCATGTCCCTAGTACTTCTGATTAAATGGCTGTAAACCAGAGTTTCCATGACTCTTTCCTTGGGTTTGCTAATTTGCTAGAATGGTTCACAGAACTCAGGGAAACACTCACTTGTGTTTACCAGCTTATTTACAGAGGACACAGATGAACGTCCAGATGAAGAGATTCATAGGGTGAGATCCAGAGGGATCCAGACAGGAGCTCAGGAGTTCCTGTCTCCAAGGAGTTGCAGCATGCTATTCTTGGGCACACAGATATTCTTACCAACTGGAAGTTCTCCAAATGCCACACTTTGGGGATTTTTTAAAATAATTATTTTTTAAAAATTGCAGTTGACATTCAATATTATATTAGTTTCAGATATACAGCATAGTGGTTAGACATTTATATAACTTATGAAATAGTTCTTGTACTCCCCCGGCTCCATAGTTATTATAAAATTATTGCTGATGATCCCTATGCTGTTCTTTAACTTGAACATCTTAACCCCTTCATGAAGATTAAGAACTGTCCTTTTCGCCCAGGTCCCCAACACCTCTCCCATCAGGCAACCATCAGTTTGCTCTATCTGAGTTTGTTTCTGTTTTGTTTGTCCACTTATTTTTGTTTTAGATTCCACAAATAAGTAAAATCATATGGTATTTGTCTTTATCTGACTTATTTCACCCTCTTGCATAACACCCTCTAGGTCCATTCATGTCGTCATAAATGGCAAGCTTTTATTCTTTCTTATGGCTGAGTAATACTCCATTATGTATAGGGTGAGGCAAAAGTAGATTTACAGTTTTTGGTATGGAAAACAATATAATAATTAATAAATAATAATACAAAATAAACTCTGTGTTTCACATACTCACAACTGTAAACCTACTTTTTCCCCACTCTGTATATATACCACTTCTTTATCTAATCGTTTATTGGTGGGCACTTAAGTTGCTTTCACATCTTGGCTATGGCAAGTAATGCTGCAATGAACATAGGGGTGCATATATCTTTCAAATTAGTATTTTTTATTTCTTTACATAAATATCATATAATTGTTGGATTTTAAGATAGTTCTATTTTTAAATATTTGCAGGACCTCTGAAAGAAATGATTTGGGGAGGAATCATTTCATAAGTTTGTAAATGGCTAACCACTAACTATGCTGTGCATCTGAAACTACTATAATATTGAATGTCAAGTATAATTTTAAAAAATAATTAAAAAATACTGTTTTCCATAGTGGTTGCACCAATCTGCATTCCAACAACAATGCATGAGGGTTCCCTTTTTTCCACATTCTCACTAACACTTAATGTTTGTTGATGGAATGATGATAGTTATTCTGATAAGTATGAGGTAATATCTCACTATAGTTTTAATTTGCATTTCCCTGATGATTAGTGATGTTGAGCATCTTTTCATATGTCTATTGGAGAAATATCTATCTAGGTCCTTTTTTATTGGGTTGGTTTGTCCATTTTTAACTACATATATATATATATAAATTTTATATTTTATATATGCATTTATATATATACATATACATATATATATATATATGTTGAGTTATAAAACTTCTTTTGGATATAAAGCCCTTGTTGGATGTATTGTTGGCAAATATCCTCTACCATTCGGTAGGTTGCCTTTTAGTTTTGTTCATGTTTTCTTTGCTGTGCAAAAACTTTTTTAGTTTGATATAGTTCAATTTATGTTTTCTTTTGTTTCCCCTGCCTGAGGAGATATATCAGAAAGAAAAATTGCTACAAGAAATGTCCAAGATTTTACAGCTTATGTTTTCTTCTAAGATTTTTATGGTTTCAAGTCTTATATTTATCTTTAATCTATTTTCAGTTTATTCCTGAGTATGCTATAAGATAGTGGTATGGTTTCATTGTTTTTCAGGGATCTGTCTTATTTTCTCAATACCATTTATTAAATAGACTGTCTTTACCCCACTTTATGTTCTTGCCTCCTTTGTCAAACATTAATGGACCATAAAGCTTTGGGTTTATTTCCAGGCTCTCTATTCTGTTCCACTGATCTATGTGTCTGTTTTTATGCCAGTACCAGTGTGTTTTGATTACTATGGACCTGTAGTATAGTGTGATATCAGGTAGCACAGTTCTTCCAACTTCGTTCTTCTTTCTTCAGATTGATGTTGCTATCTGGGTTGTTTGTGGTTCCATATATAATTTTATAATATTTATTGTAGTTATGTGACATATGCCATTAATATCTTGGTAGGAATTACATTGAGTCTATAAATTGCTTTGGGTAGTATGGGCATTTTTTTAAAGATTTTATTTATTTATTTTTTAGAGAGGGAAGGGAGGGAGAAAGAGAGAGAGAGAAAAACATCAATGTGTGGTTGCTGGGGGTCATGGCCTGCAACCCAGGTGTGTACCCTGACTGGGAATAGAACCTGCTACACTTCAATTCGCAGCCCGAGCTCAATCCACTGAGCTACGCCAGGGCTTAGTACGGACATTTTAATGATGTTAGTTCTCCCTATCTATCCATGAACATGGTATGTGCTTCCACTTATTTGTATCTTCTTCAGTTTCTTTATCCAGTGTCTTATAATTTTCTGAGTACAGATTTTTAATCACCTTGGTTAAACTTACTCCTAGGTATCTTATTTTTGTCATTGTTGTTACAATCATAAATGTGATTTTTTATTTTTTAGTTTCATTTATTGGTGTATATAAATGTAACAAATTTCTGGATATTTATTTTGTATCCTGCTACATTACTGAATTAATTTATCAGTTTTAGTAATGTTTCAGAGGAATCTTTAGGGTTCTGTACATAAAGTATCATGTCATCTGCAAATAATGGCAGTTTCATGACTTTTTTTTCAATTTGAATTCCTTTTATCAATGTTTCTCCTTCTTGTCTGATTGCTGTGGCTAGCACTTCCAATACTATATGGATTGAATACGAGACATGAAAGAAGGCTCACTTGTTTTGTTCCTGATCTTAAGGGAAATACTTTTAGTTTTTGCATATTGAATATGATGTTGACTTTGGGTTTCTCATATGTAGTTTTTAGTATGTTGAGGAATGTTTCCTCTATTATTAGATTAGATCGTTTATTTGAGATTGTCTTTGTTTTCTGAGGTAGGATTGTATTGCTATGAATTTCTTTGTTAGGGCTGCTTTTGCTGTATTCAATAGATTTTTTTTACCTTTTTAACAAATAAATTTCTATATTAAACACTAATAATTTAATCTTTAGTTTCTTTTTTCTTGATTTAATTTTTATTGTATTTTTCCATTACTACTTATTCCCTTATTTACCTCTCTCCCCAGCAATCACCACACTGTTGTCTATGTCCATGAGTCCTTTTTTTGTTCAATCCCTCCAATTCCTAACATCCTCCCACCACTAGCTGTCATCTGCTCTCCATCTATGAGACAGAGTGTGTCTCTTTTTTCCTTGTTAGATCAGTTTGTTCATTAGATTCCACATATGAGTGAAATCATATGGTATTTGTCTTTCTCTGACTGGCTTATTAAACTTAGCATAATGTTTTCCAGGTCCATCCACACTGTTTTAAAGGGTAAAATTTGCTTTTTAGTGGCCAAGTAGTATCCCATTGTGTAAATGTCCCATAGGTGATTTATCCACTCATCTATTAATGGATACGGGCTGCTCCCATATCTTGATGTTTGTAAATAACACTGCAGTGAACATAAGGGTGCTTATGTTCTTTGAAATTAGTGTTTTGGGTTCCTTCAGATATATTCCCAGAAGTGGGATCACTGGGTCAAAAGGCAGATCCATTTTTAATTTTTTTTGAATTATCTTCATACTGCTTTCCATAGTGGCTGCACTAGTCTGCATTCTTACCAACGGTACAAAAGGGTTCCCCTTTCTCCACATCCTTGCCAACACTTGTTGTTTGTTGATTTATTGGTGATGGCTATTCTGACAGGTGTGAGGTGATATCTCATTGTGGTTCTAATTTTGTGTTGTTGTTTTCATGTTCATTTGTCTCAAGGTATCTTTTGATTCCTTCCTTGGTCTCATTATTAAACCATTCATTATTTAGTAGCATGCTACTTATCCTACCTGTGTTTGTGCATTTTCTTGTAATTGATTTCTAGTTATGTACCACTGGGGTCAAAAAGATACATGGTATGATTTAAATCTTCTTGCATTTATTGAGACTTGTTTCATGACCTAATATGTGGCCTATCCTGAAAAATGTTCCATGTGCACTTAAAAAGAATCTATGTTCTGCTGGTTTGGAATGAGATGCTCTGAAAATATCAATTAAATCTACCTGGTTTAATGTATTGTTTAAAGTCACATTTTCCTTTTTGATTTTCTGTTTGAAGATCTACCCATTGATGTCAATGGGGTGTTGGTGTTAAAATCTCCTACACTGACTGTGTTATTGTCCCTCTCTCTCTTTATGTTTTTTAGTATTTGCTTTGTGTATTTAGGTGCTTATATGCTGAGTACATAAATGTTTATAAAGGTTATATCTTCTTAGATTAATCTCTTTTTCATTAAAATGTCCTGCTTTGTCTTTTATTTTAGCCTTGCTTTAAAGTCTATTTAATCTGATATAAGTACTGCTACCTCAGCTTTATTTTCCACTTCCATTCACACGAAGTATCTTTTTCCATCTCTTTACATGTAATGTGTGTGTGCTGTTGGATCTGAAGTGAGGTTCTTGTAGAGAGCATACATGTACATCTGGTCTTCTTTTCCATTCATTCATCCTATATATTTTGATTGAAGCATTTAATCCCTTTATATTTAAGGTGATTATTGATAGGTTTATAGTTATTGCCATTTTATTATTCATATTCATGTTCTTTTTTCTTTTCTATTTTCTTTAAAAGTTCCTTTAACATTTCTTGCAGTGCCATTTTGGTGTTGATAAACTCCTTTTGGTTTATATTTTTGTCCAGAAAATCTTTAGCTCTCCTTCAATTTTAAAGGATAGTCTTGCTGGGTAGAGTAGTTTTGGTCATAGGTCACTTTGGAAATTTTTATGGACACTTTATCAGGTAGGCATGATTGATCTCTTGCTCAATCTCCATTTCCTCTCCCCTTTGGGGAGGATGCAAGGGTGTGGCTGAAAGTGCAAAGCTTCTGATAATCTCTCTGCTCTTCTTGTGACCTGCCCCCATCCCAAAGCTATCCAGGAACACACCAAGAGTATACCTACAAGTTCCATGTCAAGAACCATGGTCAAAAGCAAATATTAGAATAGAAGATTCTCTTAGCACTCTTATCACTTAGAAATAATCTGTGACAAAGATAGATAGTTACCTAACTCAACATCCATTTTCCTCTCTTTAGAAATAAACCCACACATTGCTACCTGGAAACCAAATTTGCAACTAGGTGTGAAATATGATTACAGGTGTAGGCAAATGGAATATCAATGGAAACATTGTGTTGAAGTTATAGCAAGACTGTTTAAAGGGAACTAAACAACGGTGAAGGTGGGGTGGAGTCTTTTGGTTTTTACATTTGCTCTCCCTTTTTCCTTCAATGTGGAGATGATGATTTGAATTCCAGTCTGAGCTCCATGGGCTGTGGTGTTATCCTAAAAATGGAAGACATGATTTAAGACAATAGGGCAGAAATACAAAAGCCTGGATTCTTGATGCCATCATAGCTTCCTGTTTCAGTCATGGGCTGCCTACTTCTAGGTATTCTTTATAATGAGAATATTAAAAGGAAAAAAAACTGAAGAAATGTAAACCACTTTTTTTTGTTTATTCTCTATTTTCACACTGATCTTGTGTATCATAACACTAACCTTATCATCAATTAAACCTGTCATTTTTATAGAGTTATTTACATTGGTATATGAAAATAGATTGTTATAGGTTTGATTAAATGTTAAGGTCTGATTATCCTGAAGCAGCAAAAAAAATCTTTAAGTTATTAATTCCATTGTGTGCTGCGTGATTAAGTTAAACAGGAAATTTTTCTACATTTATATCATTGAATTTAACACATAGAGATGGTTAAAATCTAGAATCAGATGAGGGTACATCACCAAACATTTACAACACCAACACTTCAGCTTCAGTAAAACAGCATCTATCACATTAGATTAACTTGGTAACTTAATTTGATTATATCCATAGTTTTAACTGTATCTAATGTAAAGATTTATCATAGTATAAATTTTACTTTTTCAAGTATAAGAAGTTTATATTTAAGTAATATAAAATATTGAGGCTCCATAATTATTGTTTTTCTTTAACAGGGAAGAATAAATTACTCAAACTTGAAATAGAACACTTTTAAGTGCAGTCATACACTGCATAAGGACATTTTGATTTAGGATAGACTACATATATGACAGTGTTCCTGTAAAATCACAGCAGAGATGAAAAATTTCTATTGCTTGGTGACATCACAGACATTGTAACATTGTGGTTCATTGCATTACTCATGTGTTTGTGGTGATGCTGGTGTAAACAAGCATATGGTGTTAGTCATAGAAAGTCTAGCACATGCACTCATCTACACTACGTAATGCTTGATAATGATGCCCTGGCCAGTGTGACACAGTTGGAGCCTCATCCCATAAACCAAAAGGTCATGAGTTTGATTCCTGCTCAGGGCACATGCCTAGGTTGTGGGTTCAGTCCTGGTTGGGTACATATGAGAGGCAATTGATTGATGTTTCTGTCTTACACTGATGTTTCTCTCCTTCTCTCTCCCTCTCAACTTCTCTTCACCTCTCTGTAAAATCAATAAGCACATGTTTGGGTGAGGATAAAAAATGATAATAACAATAAATGACTATATTATGGTTTATGTATTTACCATACTATACTATTTATTGTTACTCTTTCTACTTATAAAAAAAGTTTTTCATAACAACATTCTCTATTAGGCTGGCAGCAGTCTTATACCATGTCTCTTGATTAGATTATTTTGTCCTGTACTTGACTTAATCTCCTGTTGTTTCATATATTTAGTATAGCATACGCATACAGTGTTTATAAGGTTACAGTAATGTGATGTCTGGGCCTTCACATTCACTCCCCACTCACTCACTGACTCACCCAGGGCAACTTCCAGTCCTGCAAGTTTTATCCATGTAAATGCCCTATGCTGGTGTACCATCTTTTTATCCTTTATACTGTATTTTTACTGAACCTTTTCTATGTTTAGATATTTTTAGATACATAAATATTTATCTTTGTTTTGCAATTGTCTACAGTATTCAGTACAGGTTTCTAGTCTAGGAGAAACAGGCTATACTTACTCCTGTGTATGTGAGTGCATTCTGTGATGTTTGCACAATGATGGAATCCTCTCATGATGCATTTCTCAGGATGTATCCCCATCATTACATGACATATGACTGTATAAAAGTTTACATTGATATATTAGCTATAAATTAGTCTGAAGATAATAGGTAGAAAGAGTGAGGCAGGATCTAATTCTCAGAGTCCTTACTGATTTCTGTAGGTATCTAAACCTCTGTGGATCTCTTCCTGCCCTAAATTCAGAGTTTCTTTTTTCTTATTTACTAAGAAATACATATTATCACTTTAGTTTAGGCAACATCAACTCTTGGATTACCTGAGAAATGTTTCCTTCATAGTACTAATAACTTTTGAATTATTCTTTTTTTCTTCATCTAACTGCCCTTCTTCTCTAATTATGCCTGGGCTCTTCCAGCCTGTGTTGTTCTGAATTCCAGAGCCACTGGGTAAGAAAAGAAAAACACATCTTGATTAGTCATCCATGGGCATTATTATTATTATCACATTAGCAAACATAACTGTGTTAAAGTAAGGAGGATTCAGAGTCAATGGTAGGATAGAGTCTCTTGTTTCTTTAAAGTGAGAGGTGACGGGAATGAGGAAACATGCTGATTCATGGGCACAGTTTGACAGCCATTATATATTTTCTAAAAGGGACACTATAAACCATAGCACAATAAACACTGGCTTTGGAGTTAGTTCTGTTCTTGAAGCTGTGCTCTGCTCCTAATACTGTATATCTGTTGGTACATAGTTTTCCCTCTCTGAAGCTTAGATTTCTTGCATGTAAAGTGGGAGTAATAACATTTCAGAGGGTTGTTGTGAGGATTATGTGTTGTATGAACTTATGTGAAAATGTTAATACAGTATTTAGCACAAAATAGGCAGGTGTTCAAGTCATGTCCAGTATCACTACCAACCTCAATGTGACTTCTTTATATTTTGATGAAGATATACAATGAAGGCCGACAGGTCTCATGTGAAGACAAAAATGAAAAATTAAGAAACAGGGATCAAACTATTATCACATGTTATAGTCTGAATGTTTGTGTTCCCTCCAAATTTGTATAGTATTGTCTGATGTGATATTAGGAACTGAAGACTTAGAGATGTGCTCAGGTCATGGGGGTGGAGCCCTCATGAATGGGATCAGTGCTTTTACAAAAGAAGCCCCATAGAGCACTGTAGCCCCTTCCGCCCTGTGAGTACACAGCAAAAAGATGGCCATCTATGAACCAGGAAGCTGGGAAGGCACCTCAGCAGACACCAAAATCAGCTGGCACCTTGATCTTAAACTTCTCAGCTTCCAGAACAGTAAAAATAAATACTTGTTGTTTACAAGTTTCCTAGTCTATGGTGTTTTGTTATAGCAGCCTGCAAGGGCTAAGACAACAGAGAATCAACTTATATCCTCATCGAGTTCCTGTTCCCTGTTTTCAAGTGAAGATTCTGCCCTTTTCTCCCCGTCCTATATTCCAGCCCATGGCTATGTATTCACTAATGGGGCTGTTTATAACTGTAGGGGAGAAAGATATTGTACTCTACCCTTCTAGGTTCTTCCAGCTAATCTAATAATTAAATCAACATGAGACAGATTAACAAGAGAAAATAACCAGATTTAATGATGTATGTATGTATGGGAATACCACATATACGGGAGACTCAGAAACTCCATGTACATGAGAGATTCAGAGAGAGAAAGTTAAAATGAGGTATAGGTAACATTCTGAACTAGGGAGGAGGTCATGTGTCTTGGAGCTTCAGAGGTGAGCAGGGTCTTTCACAGGCTGATGAAAAGAGCAGATGTTCATTAATTAGACATTTGCCCTGTCCTATAGACAGGTCATAAAAATTATTTCTGGTGATAACTCTTATTATGGGCAAGGTCCCTATTTTAAGTTCTTTAAGGAAGAGGTAAAAGATTCTCATGAATATGTGGGGTCTTGATTGCCTTCAGCTGAAAATAATTCACACGTCCAAGTGGCACATTGTGGGGAGGCCTGTTTTGAATGTCTTTAAAACACAGCACTATGGTAGGAAGAAAATGCTACTTACTCTGAATTGATGCTTATATCCTGGAGTGATGTTAAAAATATTTAATAACCAAAGAGCAGGGGCACCTGTATCTCATATTCCAACTGATAGCCCATATCAGCTTCCCCTTCCTGCCATGAACAGTGAGAATGGACTCAGACTGTGACAATGTGTACTTTCCAACTAACTAAACAGATGTTTTATGTACCAGGAAATTCATGAACAAGAAGGAGAATGACTCTAATGGTGTGACTTCACTACTCAATGTGAACTGTTTGGAGAAATATACTATGTGAAGGACATACATTTTCATTGGTTTTCATTTTATAATATTGTTTTTTCTTCCCCTGTCAACAAGGAAAAGTTCTTAATTCCTTTACAAATGGAATATTAAGTGATGTTTTAATCTTGTAGCTCACAGAATAACAGCATAGTAATTGGAGCTTTCTCAGTACGTACACCAAAAATATTTTAAGATACTTGGCAACTTTTACTTTGACAAATATTTACTTAAAAAAATCACAGGAGACAAAAAGTATCCAAATATTTTAATTTAATTTTAAGATCAGCAGTAATTTAAGTAAATGTAAATTAGATAGCTTTTTCAGATGTGAACTTGTATCTAAAATTTAGGCTGGAGACCTTAAGTTGGTCTGGAAATTTTCCAAGAGTTCTTTCACCTTCTGGCTGAATGAAGACTTTTAACTAACTCACACTGTCAGCAAAGGAAAGGAAAAAAGAATAGGAAGGAAAAGCCCATTCGTTAAGTAGCACTATACTCTTGGCATTTCTGAAGGTGAAATCATTTCTATCCAAACCCCTTGGCTGGTAGGTATGTTTCTACACTGAAAAAAAAACAAAGGATGCTGGGAACCTGGGTTGGTTATATATTTTAAACCTTTCAAGGGCCTTCAGATCACAAAAGAACAACCCAAAACTCCACAGAGTGTGGCATTTTAGGAAGAGTCAGTGCTTGCATTGGTGCTGTCTTGACATTTCATGTACATTGGCAAGAGTTTAAAGGTATTCAAAATCTCTGGGCTCACTGTCCATCACCTGCGTCATAGTTGCAAAGCTCTCGGTAAGCCAGTGCTGCTTTGCCTATCATGGTGCGGTGAATTAATCATGGTGTAATCGACAAGATTCAGCTCTAGGTCACTGTCAGTACAAAGTCTTCTGTCATGTCCATCAAGGGTTGAATGAACTGCCTACTTGCCTATGTGGTAAATACTCTACACAGACAGCACTAAGTGGTATAGCTGGAACTGCTCTGGTGCCAGGGAAATAGCTGTGCGCAGTGCAGACACCTTGGCTTTCTTCTGCTGCTTCTCAGGTGGTATGAGTTCTTGCAGGAACCAAATTCCTGGATGAAGATTGGGTTCCTTGGCCCACCAGCTATGTTGGCCAGCTTCACAGTGCGTGCAAGGCAGTTCCAGTGGGCAAACAGCCCTTTCCTTTTAATAGAGGCATTGGTACTTTCCTTAAGGAAAAACAGAAGTGAGAAAAAGCTGGACCTCACTATGCATTGAGGATGTCAAGACTACTAACTATATCAAAATATCTTAAGCTGAACTTATTTGAGAATATCAACATATTGCAGGAAAAAGGTCTATAGTTTTATCATCATCATCATCATCATTAAAGTACAGGGCAGAGTTAATTAGAACCCTGAGGGCTCCCGGGCTCCCAGAGTGGAACCATTATGACTTGGCACCTGTATTGCTAGAACATCTTGTAAGCAGGTACAATGCCAAATGAGCACATGTGAACAAGAATAATCAGCAAGGAGGAAATGTTTATTTTATTAGTGGGTATCAAATTTAACTAGAAGCAGAGAAGAACTGCTCCATCTGTTCCGTAGATAGAGCCATCACACTGCACGACAGCAGATCACCACTGGTGTAGAAGTCGCAGGGAAAAGGGAAGATGTGCATCTGGCCCTTTAGCGAAGCTTGGCAAATAAGCATTTTCCAGTGCAGTGCCACATTTTACCAGCCTGTCCCACAGAGGAGAAAACTTAAATCAAATCTCTATGATTTGCTACTCATTAAACATTGATTATTGTTCTTCTGGGTGAGCAGGAAGAATGGCTAATTGTCTGCCTTTTACATGTATAAACACATTATCCATGAAGACTACTTACTTTATTTGTTAGTTCGTAGACTGACAGATAATATGAGGGGAAAATGAAGTGCAGTGCGAGCCAAGAGCACGCAACTTGATTTTTTTCCACCTATATGGCAGCATAGCATTGCCTCTGGAGAATGTTTCCCTTTCTCTTTTCTTTCATTTTGTTAAATATCTTCATTGAGATGTAAGTGACATTATTAAACTGCACATACATAAAATTTACAACTGATAAATGTGTATATTCATATGTATCCATGAAACTATGACTACACTTAAGATAATGAACATATCCAGCACCTGAAGATTTTCTTGTATTCCCTTGTAATTCTTTTCCACCTGGTCTTCCCTACCCCAATCTCTCTTTCCCCCACTGCTTTTGGTAACTACAGATTACTAAGCATTTCCTAGAAATTTATATGAATATAATTATACATTATATACTATCTTTTGTCTAATATCTTTCACTCTTTTTGTTTGAGATTCATCTACCTTGTCATGTATCAATAGCTCACATTCTATATTGCAGAGTGGTATTCTATCATATGGATAAAAAGCCATTTGTTTATTCATTCATGTGTTGATATTTGGACTGTTTCCAATTTTTTAGCTATTACAAATAAAGCTGATGAACATTTGTGAATGAGTCTTATGTAAACAGATATTACCCTTACTGTCTGCAGGCGGATACCCCATCATTAACGTACAGGGCAGAATCTTTCTTACGGAAATATTTAAGAGTGGATGACTGTGTCACTTGTAGGTATAGGTTCATTTTAAGAAACTTCCACACTGTTCTTCAAAGTGGCTGTACTCCTTATATTTCTATGTGCAGTGAGTACATCAAAATTTAAGTTCTTTCACACTCTTGAAGACATTCGTTAAATATTTAAATTATATTCATTTCAATAAGTGTGCAGTGGTTTCTCATTGTGATTTTAACTCACATTTCCTTAATGACTAATGATTTTAAACATCTTTTCTTCTGTTTATTTGCACTTGGCCTAACTTTTCTAGGACAGTGTATGTTCAGACTTTCGTCCTATTAAAGTTTGTAATACTGTTATTATTGAGTTTTGAGAGTTTTTTTGTGTATTCTTCAAGCAACTCTTTCACCAAATATATGATTTAACAATATTTTTCCCAGTGTGTGGCTTGCCTTTTCACTCTCTTAATATTGTTTTTACTTTTTTAACCTTCACCTGAGGACATGCTCATTGATTTTAGAGAGAGGGGAAAGGAGGAAGAGAGAGAGGGAGAGAAACATCAATCCGTTGCTTCTTGTATGTGTTCTGACAGGGGACAGAACATGCAGCCTAGGCATGTGCCCCAACAGGGCACCAAACTCATGACCTTTCAGTTTATGGGACGACAATCCAACCAACTGAGCCACACCAGCCAAGGTTTAATGGTGTTTTAAAAGAGCAGGTTATTGATTCAATAAACTCAATTTTATCAATTTATTCTTTATGGATCTTGCTTTAGGTGCAATATCTAAGTAGTCTTGCCTAACCCAACACCACAAAGATTTTATCCTATGTTCTTCTCTTTCTCTTTCTTTTCATTCTTTGATGCCATGAGCAGAGGGGTTGGAGCTGGTTTCTGGATGTCAGGAGACTCCTGCTTTCCACAGGAACCGCTCCGTCATCTGGCTACTTGCCATTTGAGTTTGGAGCATTAGAAACAAGGTGGGAGCAGGAGCCTTGAAAACTTGCTATGAAACCTCAAATTCCAACTAAGAAAAAAGCCACTAATTGCTTCTATAGTACTTGTCACAAAGGTTTCAGATGTATGCAGTAGGGTTTTTCCAAGAAAAAGCAAAAGCAAATTTATACAGTATTTTGAAATGTTAACCAGTAGCATTTATTATTTAGCAAAACTGGGAAATGGGAAGAACTTTCTTGGCATTTTAATCTTAAAGTGTAAATAAAATATTATTTCTTTCAACATGTGCTGTTCTAATTAATTTGGATTTTATATTTTTAGACAGTGAGCTTAGCTAATGGCTCAAAATAAATAATGTAGGCGCCAAATGAAGAGTTCTAAGGACTTGAAAGTTAAGTGATAAGAATTCAGGCTTCAATGTTCCATTCGGTCACAATTTTTGAAAATATTGCTATGAATTCTAATGTTTGGCCTGAGCTCTACTTGCTGAAATTGCCTTTATTCAAGGCAAATTTTATGTAATATTTTTCTATCAAGTTTAGTGTTTTAAGTCACCAAATATAGAAATAAAATCCCTTGTTGAAGTCACCCACTTTGAAATAAACCCATACCATCAAGAACAAAATTATTTGAAAAGTTTCCATTTTCTTTTAATTCCTATGGAGCAGCTAATCTAAAAGTTGCTTAGTTATTATCATGTGATCCTTTTACTGAAAATCTATTCTAATACTGTTTATTACTTTGGGGACTTTTGAGATCATTTTGCAGAAGACGTGGTTGTTTTGCATTCTGAAGTTTAGATTTAAGCCCTGACTGCACTGAGAAGGGCGTCTATCACTAAAACTGGTTGAAATCATTTAAAATGCCATTAGAAATGTTGTTTTGCATTTGGCAGTATAATAGCTAGCTGAAGGGTTTGAAAACGCTGGTATAGGAGGGAGGAAGAGGGCTTTGGATTTCTTGCCACAGGCCACCACTAGAGCAACTGTTAACAATTTAAATAAGGATTGTTTTCTAAAGCAAAACTGTGCAAGTATTGTTTCTTTCCTTGAGGCAGGCAAAGGACATGGCTGGCCTCATACATTTTTAGCAGCTGACATGTTAATGGGACCATTTCCATTGAAATAAACTAAATACTATCATAATTTGTGGACTTCCCACTGATTTCTAGAGCATTAATTGAACTTCCAAAAGTGCTTGTAGAATCAATTAAAATTAATTTTTAGATTGAACATACATGCATCCACAGTCAACATTTATATTTACTTAACTTGGCTCATGTCATATCCAATTTATTTTAAAGAGCTGGTGTTTTGGTGGCAAAACAATGATAGAAATGTAATCTAGTAGAGGTTGTAATTCATATCAGTGAAATTTTCAAAATTTTAATTGTCCTATTTTGGGGGAAAACCACAACTAAAACATCCACTGACCAAAAAGTCATTGTTAGTAATAGCTTACATTTTTTTCTCATTTTCCAAATTACTTTGATAAATATCTTATTGACCTCTCACAACAAATATTACTATGCACATGTGAGAAACTACAACACAGAAACCTCAAGTATTTTGCTCAAGTAATATTGCCAGTGAGAGACACCAGGATGAGAACACTGGCTTTCCCTAATAGCTTTTCCTCTAGAAATTGGTGCCACATTTTTTCAAGAACCTCTTTTACTCAATGGGATATCCAACTATATCAAATTCTGTTTGTTAATATCTGTCAATAGATGAGAGTAAAAACTGAATGTCAATGAACTTGGCGACCGGAGAATGAAAACACTGAGGAAGTCCTATGTGTTATTCAGACACTCAGTTCCTTATTTTCAGGAAACGAAGTTGTTCTGCATCCCGAGGTTTAGGTTTAAAACTTGGATACTTCACTGAGGAGTGTGCCTCTCACTAATGCTTCTTTCAAGTGCTCTTTTCAAGAGGTCCCCCTCAAAGGAGGCCGGTCTGTGACCACTCACTGATGGGCACACCTCATGGTTTCTGCTTCTGGCCAACAGGTGCCTTTATCCCTCTGTAAATGGGGAACTCAGTTCTGATTAAAATTAAAACTAAATACCCATGACTTGTGGAGAGTGGTCTGCACAGGAGCTGATGGGGAAATGGAGCTGCTGTCTACTGAAAGGATCCTGTCTGTGCTACAGTGGGCTGTGCCATGCGACTTCTTCTAGGCCTCTGGCACAGCAAGAGGTAACAGAAAGATGCTCATTGATCCTCGTGAAAAGAAGTGTAGCTCTTGTTCTCATGAGACCCCACATACAAATAATATATTAATTTGACCTAGAAATTTCCTCATTCATGATAAAACTCTTAAAAGAAATATCACATCTTTTAGCACAAAACGCCTTTTTGAGCTTTCAATTTGTTTTAGTTAAAAAAAGTGGCCCTGATTTTAGCCAGCAACATATTTTAAGGAAGGGCTAACTTTTAAGGGCATTGTTATAATAAAATCCCAATTCTCCTTGAAGACAAGATAGCTCAAAGGCTATCCTGATTTTCTTCAATGTGTTACCACATTTATGTTGAAAAAGTTTATTTCTGACATCACAAATCCAGTGACTCTTACACTTGGTTCAAGGTTATACTGGATATTTATTGTTTGGAACTCTCCCCCTTTTTTGGCAGGTACATCTTGATTTCACTATGGTGCATTACCTTCTCCCCATGTGTATGATGATGCTAAGAATATATATCAATATACCATTCTCTAGCTAAGTGATTATCATCTGACTGAAATCAGGCCAATCAGATTCTCTCCTGGGACTTTGAATCATGAGAGAATGGCAAAGGGTGGAAAGTAAGCTTTGTGTAAATTTGTTCCAGTGGTGGCATCCTGATAATAGCATTAGGAAATTCTACCATTAGATTCCAGAGTGCCTTTGTTTTCTTTTGACAAGCCTGGTTTCTCAGTCTTTTAATCAATTCTGTAACATATCCCACATGCTGTTAGTAAGTCTCTTTTCTGTATAAGGGTTCATGTTGGAGGAACTCCTGAGTAAATTTTGGAGATGTCAGGGAGAGCTTTCCAAAAGAGGTAATATATAAGCTGTGTCTTATAGCTTATAGCACCAGGATAGCTAGCACCAGGATAACCTATCCAGGTGGAGAAGAGTGGCATTTTTTTCAAAGGTAGAGGGACCACTATCTGCAAAGGACAGAATCCATGAGAGAACAGATTGTGTATTTGGGAAAAAAACAAAATTTTTGTGAGACTTATGAGAGATATTGAGACTGAACACATGTTCAAGAGTAAGATAGTTCAGGAAATTCTTGCCATACTAGGGATTTATATTTTATCCTGAGTATGCAGAGGTGGGCAAAAATAGGTTTACAGTTATGAGTATGCAAAACAGTTTATTCTTCTATTATTATTTATTTAATTATTGTATGACACTCCATCTTTTTATTGTTATTGTTCTTATTTCATATCCTTACTTATGATTTATCTTGTAGGTAATGATGGCTGCCAATTTAACCCACTTCTGCTCTCCCCTGTACTGGCCACCATTGGAGGGTTTCCATAGGGCCATGCCATGAGTAACACTGCATTTAAAATGGCATGCTGCAGACCTGTGGGGAGCAGAGTGGGGAGGCTTGGGAATGCATGCGGGTGGCTAATGTTGCAGTCTTGCTGAGAGATGATAATAGTGACCTAGGGAATTGCACTGAGGATGGGGAGAAGTGGAGGAACTTGAAAGGCATAAGGAGGTAAAGTTTACAAAATTTTATAAAGAATTTTATTTAAAAATAATGAGAGGGAGGAAGAATCATTGTTAATTCCTGGGTCTCCTTTGGGGAACTAAGTTCTTGGAGGTATCGATAACTTAAACTCATGACACAGCAGAAAGATCAGTTTTTTCCTTTTTTGTGGGAGAAGATTCATTTCATTTGGGCATAACAAATTTGATAGGTTTATGTGATATTCAACTGGAGATGTTCCATAAGCTATTGTATATGTGGGTCTGGACTCGGAAGTGAGATCAGAGATGGGGTTACATATATCTAGGACCTACTAGATTCTAGGTAGGGATTGCATCTCCTTTGCAGGTAACTGTTTGCCTGACTTCTCTCTGAGTGAGTGTTCTTAAAATCTTAGGCCTAGGGATTCCTTCTCATGCTACTACAAATACTCCCTAGACAATACTTTCCTTACTTACGGCTTCAGTTACTACATACAAATTGATTAAAAACAAGGCAAAACTCCCAAATCTACCCTCATATTTTTTACTGACATTTCTATCTAACTGTATTCTAAAAATTTCCATCTGGTTGTCCTTAATGGTGCCTTCACTCTTAAATTCAAACTGGACTCATTCTATTTTTCTGAATACCTACTTTGAATAACAAATAACAAAAACTCCCATTCCTTTTATTTCCTCTCCCTTAAGTAATGTCACCACCATTGGTCATTCAAATGATCATCCAGTGACAGAGCTCTCACTCCCAGTATTAGTTCCCCATTGCTCCTTTAACAAACCACCGTACACTTAGTGGTTTAAACAATACAGACTTATTATCTTCCAGTTCTACTACAGGTCTTACATGACTAAAATCAAGAATGTGTGGGGCTGCATTCTTCCCTGGAGGCTCTGGGGGAGAATTCATTTCCTTGCCACAGATGGCTTCTAGAGGCTGCCTGTATACCTTTATGACCTTTCCTCCGTGTTCAAAGTCAGTAGCATCAGGTCCCTCTCAGGCTGCTCTCTCTCACCCTCTTTCTTTTTTTTAATTTCTGATTTCTTCTTTCACTTTTAAGACCTTTGTGATTACTTCAGACTCATCCAAAGTAATCTCATTATTTTGCAGTGAGTTATTAGCTTCCTTAATTCCATGTATAAATTTAATTCCCCTTTGTCATGTAAGGTGACATATTTATTTACAGGTTCCCAGTTTAAAACTTGGACATCCATGGGAGACCATTTATTATGCTACTCACCACCCTTCCCTCCCTTCCCACATTCCGTGTATCCACACCATCAGCATACATTAGTGTGCTTTATTTTTCACCATTACATTTGCTATTACCTAATATGTTGTTATAGATTTACTTGTTTATTTTCTGCTTTCCCTACTGGAATGCATCCTAAAGCACAGTAAGGCAAAGGCTTTGTGTTGTCTATTGCTGCATCTATGCATCCATGCCCAAAGCATAGTAGGTGCTCAATAAATATTCTTTGAATGAATACAACTCTAATTTGTCACTAAAGACTGTCAGTTTCATCTTGATAGCATGTTTCACATGTCCATTCCTTTTTATTTATAGGCACTGTCATTTGTGTTATTTCTGTTCATACTCACTTTTTTCCTTGAGAAATTTCACTATTCCAGTAAATTCCTAGCTAGTATGTGCATCTTCAGTTTCTGTATTCTATTTCTAAATCACAAATTGCACATATTAATCCTCTACTTAAAACATTTCAATGGCTCTTTGGCAAAATTTATGAGATTTTGAATAACCTGTTCCTGCCCATCCTTCAGCACACTTTTGTCTGCTCATCATAGTTTACGTTCTGGAGGTTCTGGAATGCTGTCCTTGCTGTTTCCTCATCCTAGAACATCTTCCCTTCCTTCACTACCTAGAAAATCCTCCCTCTCCTCAAAGATCTACATAAAGTAAGTCATTCTCCACAAAGTTTTTCATGGAAAATCTGAACAAAGTGAATTGTTCCTCCTCTGAAGTCACTGTTGTCAGGAACAACACGGGGAGGGGTGCTGCTAAACAGGGACGAGAAAGACTCAGGCTGTGAACACATGTAAGAAATAGCTTGGGTAGCCTTGATCGTGAAAGAAGGATGTAGAGGCTAACTTCCCATGGGTCTGCTGGCATACTTTAGTCAGATCATTATTATATTATTACTATTACTATGACGTTTTTTTAACCACTACCATCTTCTCCCAACTCCCACCTTCAAACACAGACACAGTCACTTGGATGTTTCAGGTTTGTGAGGCTTAGAGGATTTCAGGTTATGCTATTAATATTTGATATTCATCATTTTATAGCACTAGGCATCCTTTTACGTGCATATATTTTGTAAATCACACCTATCTTTATATGGTATTTTTCATACTTTCTGGTGCTCTGGAGTAGATCTTCTGGAATCCAGCTAGAGCTGTGTCACTTGCTAGCTATGTAACCTTGAGCAAGTTTCTTAAGCTCTTTTAGTCTTAGTTTTATCATCTGAAAAATGGAAATAGTTCTATTTTATAAGTTTATTGGAGGATTAAATTAATTAACAAACACTTAAGATGGTGCTAAGAACTTTTCTGATAAATTTTAGCTGTTATTATTATTATTATTATTACAATTATTATTTTAGATGCTGAGTTTTTCTGAGGGAAAGTACTATTTGCCATTCATCTCTGTACCTCCAGAACAAGAAACAAGTTTTTTTGTACATAGTAAGAGATTAATAAATATTTTTGAGGAAAGAATACATACTAGCTATTCTCAGAATGTCAGGGCATAATTTATGTGTACAACACTCATCTAGAAATAAGTCTTTTTGTGAATAGATTTTGAAAATTTGAGCTGTTTACCTCTTTCCCCTTTTTTTATCCCCCCTCACTCTGTGAATTAGAATTTTGACATGGCAGATAGAATGCACTCAGTATGTAATTAGATGGTGTTAATTAACTTGGAATTTAATAAACAAGAACTAATTTGCAGAAAATCATTTTATTCACTAAACAAATAATTGTGGAGGGTCTAATGTGGAGCTTCCTTCTAGATCTCCAATGTTTCATTCTTCATCATTGGAATCGGGCACAGATTTGTATTTGTACTTAAGTAAACAACAGGGGTGGCAGGGCCTGTAACAGCCCATTTCCTGTCACTGAACCTTTAGGAACAGCTTTTCACCAGAGCAATAAGAGAACAACCCAAGTCTGCTGCTTCCTGCCAGGACTCATGTGGGGATGCTGGGACAAATGCTTTTAACTTTTGGTCAGTTTCATCTGAGCTGCCCACTCACCCTTCTGAGCCTTAGTCGCTGTCGTACTGGGTGTCTTCTCATGCTCCCCATGTCTTCTGCTTCTTAGCACTGTTAGACTTCCTTTTCTTTTCCATCAGAAAACCCCCTGAACAGACATGACCCAAAGTGACTCTCATAATTCTCCTAATCTTCAGCCTTTTTTATAAAGCTCTAGAGAAATTTTGATTCTTGGACCACTGTTCCAGAAAGTAGTGCAGCTCTTGACTGGCTAGGTCCCTTACTGCATCCATGTAGATATCACTGACATATAATCAGCATTCATGAGTAAAAGCTGGCTTAAATGAATCCAAATTCATCTGTAAGCACTGTCTCCTCAGATTCCTAGGGTTGACCGTATCACTATACACCCATTTTAGAATTGTTTAGTATTCTTCTGTTGTGCAGTTGTAATCTAGCCAAAGCTTAGGGTAAGAAATCCGATTGTATTCTTTTTTCTGTTGGGAATAATTCATCTTATTACAATCTTCTAATCAGCACCATCTGTGTAATAATCTCTATACTATTTGAGTTTGGATGGCTAGTTTCGGAAATGTCACACAGTGGAACTTTTGCTGTTTGAGCAATCCTCTCTCTGAATAGAATGTTCAGAAGCTCAGCCATCAATCCCAGATGTACTGCTCTTTGCCTCCGTTTCCTCAATGGGAGATAGTTCTAAGTATTCCTAATGTAGTCTTTTATATAGCGGGGATAGTACAGATTAAGTGAAAATATAGATTTAAAGTAATTTTAGATTTACAGAAAAGGTGCAAAATAGTTTAGAGAGCTCCATAGCCAGTTTCCTCTTTGTTAACCATTTCTATGGTATCTTTGTCACAACTAAAACAACATCAAGACATTACTATTAATTAAACTCCATACTTTATTCAGGTGTATGAGTTTTTCTCTAATGTCTCTTTGTTGTTGTTTTAGGATTTCATCCAGGGTACGATGTTACATTTAATCACATATTGTCCCCTTAGTCCCCTTGTGGCTGTGACAGTGTCTCATACTTTCCTTGTTTTTGATGACCTGAGAGTTTTTTAAGCAGCTGGCTGAGTATTTTGTAGAATGCCCCACATTTGGGATGTTTAGTATTTTTCTCATGATTAGACCGAAGATATGTGTTTTTGAGAGGAAGACCATAGTAGCGAAATGACCTTCACATATTAAGTGTACATACTATCATGGTGATTTATTGTTGTCGATGTTGGCCTTGATCATCTGGCATAGATAGTGTCAGTCAGGTTTTTGCACTGTGAAGTGACTCTTTTTCACTTTTTCATATTCTATTTTTAAAATCAAGTCACTAAGTATGATGGACACTCAAGGAATGGGAAGCTCAGGTCTACTTATTTGTGGGGTATTATCTATATAAATAATTTGATTCTTCCATACAGGATATTTATCTTTTTTTATTTATTATTCATTCATTCATTCATTCATTCATTGTTATCATCATGAACTCATGGATATTTATTTTATAGTTTCAGTTATAATCTAATACAATTAGTTCCTTGCTTAGAATTGTCCATAGTTTTAGCCATCGGGAGCTCTTTCCATTTGGTTCCCTCATCCCTCTGACATGGCCCCCCCCCTTTATTTTGTGATACTCCTTTACTTTCTAGCACTGTAAATTGCTCTGGCTTGCCTTACATACTCCCTGCCCAGGCCCTAGAATCAGTGTTTCTCCATGGAACCCTGATGCCTTTCATTGGAGAATATATTAGAAAATAAGACCTGGTTTCTGAGTGTAGGTTACCATTAATAATTTTTTCTTTTTCTTTATATGAGGGGTACTGGCAGTGAGCTTCTCTTTATTTTTACAATAGTCTATGGTTTTATCCTATCTCTTTTGCAAATGTCCAGAAAAATGTTTCATTTGTAACACTTTTTCCTCAACACAACTTAATAGGCACTTGGTTTATACTACTTAGAATAGTTCAAGTCTATTGTATTTACTTGTGTTTGGGGCACCCCAGTTATTTTTATGTAATACCACAGAATATATCTCTTTCTCCTCTCACCTCAATTCCACTCTCCCAGGAAGTAACAATTGTAGTCAGTTATTTTACAACCCACCTGCAGTGTCCTCCTGTGCAGTTAAGGTACACAAATCTTTATAAAAAGGCCTTCATTTTGATGCCAGTTCTAGAAATGTAATGTATAAAATGGAGCTATAATAAATGCAGTGGACACATTATAGATAAGAGATGTATCCTGATACTTAAAAAATCCCCCAATTTTAAGCACCCATTAACAAGATATACTCTGTAAGCAGTTACTAGTGGAAAGCAATAAAGCTATTGAGAGATTGTGACTGGCTAAGTGGCTTGTTGAAGACTTAGGTTCAAAATTCAGAAAAACTATTAGAGAAACCAGCACATACTGTAAACATCTAGGGTATATGCTAAATTTTAATAATTAAAATTTCTTTTCATTTGGGCTGAAGTACAACATCATATTAGTTTCAAGTCTACAACATAGGGATTCAAAATTTAAAACATTTTTTATTGTTGTTCAATTACAGTTGTCCCCATTTCCCCCCATTATGCTCCCCTGCCCTACCCACCCCCACCACCCACAGTCAATCCTCTCCCCTATGTCTTTGTCTGTGGGTCCTCAGTACATGTTCTTTAAAGAGCCTTCCCCTTCTTGCTCTGTCATCCCCCTCCCCTCCTCTGATTACTGTCAGTTTGTTCTTTATTTCTATGTCTCTGGTTCTACCTTGCTCGCTTGTTTGTTTCTTTGATTAGGTTCTACTTATAGGTGACATCATATGGTATTTGTCTTTCACCACCTGGCTTAAGCACCCAAGAGTAAATGAGTGGATCAAAAAACCGTGGTACATTTACACAATGGAATACTACACAGCAGAAAGAAAGAAGGAACTCCTACCCTTCAAGACAGCATGGATGGAACTAGATTAGACATTTATACAACTTACTAAGTGATCACCCCATAAATCTATAGTGCCCACCTGACACTATACATAGTTACTACAATATTATTGACCATATTCCCTAAGTTGTACTTTACATCCCCATGACCATTCTGTGACTACCAATTCTTACTTATTAACCTCTGCATCTTTTTCATTCAGCCCAACCCCCATCTCTTTTGGCAACCAACAGTTTGTGATCATTTTTAAAATCTCACATATCAGATCTAAGAATGCCAAGGGCTTAATCTAATATAGAAGCAGAAGCTTACATTTCACTTGGAATATATTCCTTGAATCCTATCAGAACCAACTGTTGTGATGAAATGACAGAAAATGCATCACCTCATTGTATTGCCCCCACCTTGATTCTGTTCCATTTCCCACAATTGTCTGGAAAGCCAGAGAGAAGGTAAGGTTGGCAGGGATGGGGGTTAAACAATGAAGATATTTTTGGGGGGATATAAGTGTGTAGGGATATAAATTGTGTGGCTGTTAGTGAAGAAGGAATGGCTGAAAAGAAAATAGAATACTATAAATTAGGAGACCCTGAAGGACAAAGTTCTGGGTTGAGACTTGAGTGAAATGAAAGCTATGTATGGAATGGGGGCAACAATACTCCAGGTACAGGAAACACAAAGTACAAAGGCCTGGAAGCCTTGCTGATATGTTCTAGGAATGATAAAAATGCATTGCAACTGCCAATGATTTCTAGATATTTTAAGGGAACTTGTACTTATGGACTCTCTCTAAGAAAGTTAGCCTAGTAATGAAGTCTGAGGAGTCATGGAGACAATGTTGAACCAGGATATTGTCAGATTTTCTTGATTTTTGAACAGGTAACTCATTTTTCATTTTGTTTAAAGTTTTTTCCAAAAATGTCTTTGGAAATACTTTGGAGAGAAAATACAGGAAGATTTGACTTCATTGCCTATGCTCAGAAATTTTTTAACTCCCCAGAAAAATTTGGGTGATTTTCCTCTAAAATACACTGCTTTCTAAAATGTTTCATCAATTTCCAGTAGGGAATTAAATCCTGCCACCGACATGTCCAGGGAAGTTTGCTTTAATGCCTGTTTATTTGTAAACAGGTGGTAGAATTTGACATTTGGTTTGTGTTATCCATATTTTTTGGAGACTGTAAAATAGGAAAGCATCTCAAATATGCATAAACTGTTCATGTAGAAAGACACAGATATATAGATAGAATAAAGAAAAAGTTTTCAATAAAACTCTCCTTTTTACTTTAGGTTTGAAAAGGCTTGGTACTTTTCTTATGGTTTTCATCCAGCTGATTTCAGTCCAAAAGGCTGAGAGGAATATAATAAGAAACCTGTTCTTGTAAAATGTTCAGTCTGTCTGAAACAAGTTTGAGCAGGAAGTGTTTGTGAGAAGACTGTTCTCTCAGCTTCTTCCTGCTGCTTCTTCATTCCAGGAAGCTTCCTCCACACCCAAAGGAGTATCTGAGATTTTAGTGATTTTTCCATCTATTACTGTCTATTCAATGGAAAGTGGGCAAGTGGGTCCAGCATGTCAATACAGCCTCATGACACAGCATTTCTCAATTGCTTCTGATGATACTGTCTGGATCAATTTATCATGGCTTTGTCATTCTTTAGAGCTGAGCACCAATCCTTAAAACTTAGGGAAACTGCAAGTACTCCACGGTCCCCCCACCACTGGAGAACCTCTGTGCCGCACCATACTGTGAGCTGAGAGAGCTGGACCATGTCCCTCCTTGTCCTCTTCTGTTTCCCCAGGAGCCCCCAAAATGCCTGTCACATGGAGTGTTCAGTGGAAATGCATTAAAAATCTGAATGACCAGCAGACAACAAATGTCTGTCTATGGCATCCAGTTTTAAGAAACCAAAACCAGACTCTAGCAACTCTTTTCCCAGAATTTACCATTTCATGCCTCCAGCATTTATTCAAATTTTATCTTAAACTAACTCAAAGTGATTACTCTTAATAACCCTCAAAATTCAGGAAGCAAATACTTCTATGAAAATTATTTTTTCCGGATAGATAGTAAAAGAGAAGAAAGTTAGATGACTTATTTGCAATCAGATGATTATTTCAGTACTAATTCTAGGTTCACAAGAATTATACTGCCAACAATAATGTTGGTAATAAAAACAATAAATAATTTTGAGTCTTTATCATTCAAAAGTGTGTATGTATATATATATACATATATATATACACATATATACACATATGCACACACATATATATACATATATATATATGAGACCCATTATATATTAGATGTCATAATAGATGAGAAAATAAGTAAAACAAAAGTCTGCATTTTTATAAAACTTAATAAAAAATAGTATTCAAACTGTTCAGCCACCAGAAATGCACAATTGCCAAAAGCAGACACACTTCACTCTGCATCTCTGGCACCTCCAGCTTTAAGTGCCTGGTCTGTGTTGGCCTCTCCATTTGCTGCAAGGTGGTTCCTATCCTTGCCAGCGTCAGCTTTCCCCTGTCCCCCTCAGGTACCTTCTCTCCCTTCTTTGCAGGGCCTTTTTAGGCTTGGGCTCTGGCTTTGGAGGAGCAGGTTTAGCCAATAATCTGGCAGATCTTCTCTGTGGTATTTGTAAATACAGAAGATCTAAGAGAAGAGGTATCTAATTTTGAGGTGTTGAATAATAATAACAATATTTACTGCAATAGTATGTGCCAGCTGCTCAGCTAAATTGTATAATGTGATCCTAATAATGGGCCTAGGATCTAGGTACTACTGGTTTCTGTATTTTTGAAATAGGAAATTAAGGTTTAAAAAGATTAAATACATTGGTCATAGCCAAGCTAACAGGAAATGATAGAAGTAGAATTTGAACTTGATGTTTTTTTAAATTACAGTCTATATTTTTTCTTTGAACATTTAACTTTATTGTTTGTCTTTCAAGTTTACATGCTGGTTGAGGGTTCAAGACATACACATGAAATAATATTTGCCAAACAATATACAAATGACTGTAAGTAACTATAACCCAGTTTACTTGAACCAACAGAAGAGGATGTCCGAAAGAAGATGTAATTCACACTGGGGGAAATTACTACAGGAAGTGAATTTGAATATATGGGCAGCTGTGAAAGAATATATTTTTATAAAGATAGATAAAATACAACGAATTATGCTGAAAACATAAAGCTTCACTTTCCTTTAAAATGACCTTTATTGAGAGATGATGGATATACACTAGGTTCCTTTCAGGTGCACATCATAATGATGCAGTATTTGCACATGTTGTGAAGTGAGGGCCACAGTGAATCTACTGAATGTGGGCACACATTTTTTTCCTGTGATGTGAACTTTTAAGATCTACTCTCTTAGCAACTTTCAGATATTATCAGTTATGGTCACCAGGCAGTACATTGCATTCTTATGACTTATAACTGGAAGTTTATACCTTTTGACCCCCAAACCTTTACTTTTCTAATATATGATTCTAGGCCCCTGGTTAGCTAGTAGTAATAACAACATCAAAATAATACCATTTTATAATCTGTATAATATACAACGGATTAGGGAACTATAATTTGATTTCCTTTGTAGATTAATGGTTTTTAGTGTGATAAGACCAACTTTAATATAAATGAAAAGGAAGTAGAAGAATCTTCATCATAAAGACTTGAAAAAGTGCAGCATTTGAAAACCTTAATATTTAATATATGTTAAAGTAACAGATACTCCACATTGTTATGAATTACTTTTAAATTATTTTTGAAATTGTTCAAGTTCCCATAATCTCTTCCTCACCCCTCCTAACTCCAACTCCCACCATGTACATAATGCTCTTTGTGTTGACAAGGAAGGCATGGCTTCTGTAACCATGAACACAACTATTCAGAGCATCACCAAGAAACTCCACTTTATGGGAGTATGTTTTAATTGACTTGTTTCAAATGGGATAATGAATGGGAAGAGACTTGTGATGGCACAAAGAAAGTCATCGGTAGAGAGAGGTAGAGGTGGAGAGATCTTTATCAGTGGGGACTCCTAAAGTTATTTTCTATTTCTATCACTGCCAAAGATGATACTTCTACTTCTTCATTTTATTATTGCATCTTTCATGTGCAAGAATTGAAACTTTAAATTTCTTTTAGAGGAAGTGAATATACAAGGTCTTCCCAGAAGGTACCCAGTCATGAAATATGAAAAACAGAGACATTTATTGAAGAAGATAGAAGAAACATTGTACATGGGACAATGACGACTCAGTCCCCTTCAAAGAGGTCACCTTGGGACCTCACATGGTTCTCCCAATCACCATCAGTGGTCCCATCATATTTTCCTGGATCTCATCGATGATCTGAAATCTCCCTTTCAAAGGTGATTTTAATTTTTGGAAAAGCCAGAAGTCACAGGGCATCAAATCTGGGTTGTAGTGGGGCTGAGTCACCTGGGTGATTTAATGTTTCACCAAGAGACTCTGCACAAGACATGATGATGCATGAGCAGGCACATTGTTGTGATGAGGCTGCCAGTCACCAGTTTCCCATAGCCATGGCCTTCTGAATCATCTGGATATTTTCTGCAGCAGAATGTTCAAACTTAAGGCAAGATTTGATGCAAGTTTGTTACTTTATGTGCTCATAGAGCAACACAAATTTTGAATGGGAGGGCTGCACAGTACAAAGGCCCACTCCACAGTGTCTATCACCCTCACTGACTAGCACAGTGAAGTCATCATTGTTCACACGTGTACATTCCAGTTCACTTTACTGGGCTGCCAGGTTACATCGATGTTGCATAAACCATTCTCATATTAATAGTGGCTGGATTTTTTCTGGACAAACCTTCTATTTGAAACAGAGAAAGTGTTCAGTTCATGAGAATTCCTCTTGCCTACTTCCCCCCTTTTCAGAAAAGCATGAGGATGATTGAATTGAGAAGAAAATTGGGAAAAAAGCGAGATGAAATATTCTAGGCAGAGAATAAAATGAAGTTCTTTTTTTAAGGTATGGTGATTAGATGCAGACAGAATTCTAAGAAACAACAGAGATGTGCATTTACAATCATGTAAAATGCTACCAAAGTTCTGTAATAATATTCAGGAGGTAATGGATTTAAGTGACAGTATAAACTATGAATCATAGATTTCGGCATCTATCTGTAGTAAGTGAGCATTTCTGTATATTTTACAATATACAAGAAGAAATAAAAATAACCTTTTAAAAGAACTTCTGAATTTACCAACTAACAAAAAAGTTTTAAAACAAATTTCCAGCTATATCCTCTGTGATAGATAATGAATGGGAAGAGACTCGTGATGATACAAAGAAAGCCATCGGTAAAGAGAGGTAGAGGTGGAGAGAGAAAAAAGTAGCTTCAAGCCAGAGAGAAGCTTCGATAGTGAATGAGAAGGTTCATCCAAGGAACAAACCAGATTTGTACTAGAAGACATGTTTTGATGCAAATATTCTATCCTTGAGTCAACACCCCTTCCAGTGTTCTGCATTAATTTAATACTATTTGGTAATACATGTTAGTGGTCTAGAGGTTAGTGGTCTTTGTAGGTGCTAAACAATTGTGTGACATACACACTGTCTGGTGTGTGGGTTCATTTTGGGATGGGATAGAAATAAACTTAACAATTACATGTCACATTTGGACTGTGTGTTCCCCAGCAACATAACATTTTATTCTTGACTCTACATACTTACCGGAGTTTACAGAAGTATAAAAATAAAGGCACAGAATCCATCTTAATGTTAGAATCATTTTTACCTCAGATATATGGCATATTTTATAACTAAACCTCAGAGCTATTCCACCCATTTTGTATACTATATTCCTTTAAATTTAAGCATGCATGGCAAGATGACCCCTTTTATTATATTAGTTATAGTTACTAATTAGTAATTACATAGATATTTACATTAATATTGAAATGGAGTAACAGAACAGACACAGAAAATAGGTATCGAATAGATACTTGTTCCTCCCTTAAATGAAATTAAAGACAGAGAAACACCGAGCTTTCAGTCGTATTTGTGCCAAGCACTTTTCCCCCTAAAAACAAGAAGTAAAATGGCAAACCTCCGCCAAAACTGAAAATATAATCTTTATATTTGGGAGCAAGAACCTGAACCTGAGAGCAAGATTTCTGTGAATTTGAGAGTGGGGCCTCGTTATTCTTAACTGGCAAAAATACTTAATAGTAAGACTTGTCAGGTTTGGTGGTGGATGGGTAGGGATTAGGTAACCTGAATTCATTCACATTCACTCATTCAGAAATATTTCACGAGCATTTTCTAGTTCCAGATGTTTTTGCTAAGTCCTGGTGGCAGAAGGACAAACAAAGCCAGATTTTACCTCTGTTGTCTTGGAGTTTGCAGTCTAGAAGGAAGGAAAGCATTCATTTACCAACCAGCTCATGAAATGTCAACTGTGACGTTGATCTCTGGGATCTCTGGGGTTGAGATCCTGGGAGAGCTGTATGCAAAGGGTTTGAAATCACTGGGATTAAGGGGAAACTTCCTCAGAGAAAACACCTACCTGAGACCTGCAAGTTGAGTAGGCAAATAGATGAGCAGTGGAGACAGGAAAGAGTGCACAGTGAATTGGAGACCAACATCACTGCAGGGAGCAGAGGCTGGGAAGGTTCTTAGGAAGCCCACTAAAAAGGTGCATGCACGCTATCAAAGAATTCTTCTACATCTTAAGAACAGTGGGAAGCCATTGAAAGGTGTGAAGCATTTAGGTGACTTAATTGGACTTTATCCTTGCAATTTGAAAGATCTCTAGCTGCCTTGTGGAGAATTGGTTGGAGCTGGTGAGGATTTAGATTAGAGCAGGGTAGTCCCAGCAAGAAATTATCAGAGAAGTCTAGGAAAAAGACAGCAGTCACCTGTGCCTGCTTAGTGGTAGGCATGGTAAAAAGCAAAAGGATTCCAATGATCTATAAGAGATAAAATTGACATGGCCTGATAATAGAGTAGAAATACGGTCTCTCTCTCTCTTGCACTGATATATTCATACAGATATACAAGTCACACATATTTTATTGCTTTTCTAGTACACATGAAAGTTCTATTTATATATTATAGTTGGGTCTATTAAGTGTATAATAGTATTATGTCTTAGGAGAATGCACATACCTTAATTAAAAATGTTTTATCACTGAAGAAGGCTAACCATCATCTGAGCCTTTAGTGAGCTGTAATCTTTTTGTGGGCGCAGGGTCTTGCCATGATGCTGATGGCCACTGCCTCAGCAGAATGTGGTGGTTGGAGGTCAATGTGGCTGTGGCGATTTCTTACAAAAAGACAACAGTGAGGTTTGCTGCATCAGTGGACTCTTCCTTGCATTAATGATTTCAATGTGGCAGGTGATGCTGTTTGGTAGCATTTTATTCACAGTAGAACTTTTTTTCATGATTGGAGTCAAGCTTCTCAAACCCTGCCACTGTGATATAAGTTAAGTGTGTGTAATATTTTGAGTCCTTTGTCATTATTTTAAGTCTTCACAGCATCTTCACCAGGAGCAGAACCCATCTCAAGAAGCCACTTCCTTTGTTCATCCATGAGAAGCAATTCCTCATCCATCACAGTGTGATCGATCAGGAGGCAGATTGCAGCAATGGAGTCACAGCTGTAGGCTCCACTTCCAATTCCAGTTCTCTTGCTGTTCCTGCCACATCTACAGTTACTTCCTCCACTGAAGTCTCGAATCCACCAAAGTCATCCATGACAGTGGGAATTAACTGCTTCCAAACTCCTGTTCATGTCGATACTTTGATCTCTTATCATGAATCGTGAATATACTTAATAGTATGTAAGATAGTGAATCATTTCCAGAAGGTTTGTAATTTTCATTAGTGGAATTACTATCTATATAGCACCTACAGCCTTTTGAAAGGAATCTTGTTTTCTGAGCAGGAGGTCTCAACAGTGGGCTTAAAATATTCAGTAAACTATGTTTTAAACAGATGTGCTATCACCATGCTGTTTCATTTATTAGGTACAGGCAGAGTAGATTTAGCCTAAATCTTAAGACCTCAGGCATTCTGGAATGGTAAATGAGCACTGGTTTCAACTTAAAGTCACCAGCTGCATTTGCTCCTGACAGAGCAACAACCTGTTGTTTAGCTTTGAATTCAGGCCCTGACTTCTCCTCTCTACTCTGAAAGTCCTAGATGACATCTTTTTAAAATAGAAGGCTGTTTGCTCTATCTTAAAAATCTGTTGTTTGGTGTAGCCACCTTCATTAATTATCTTAGCCAGATTTTCTGGATAACGTGCTGCAGCTTCTGCATCAACACTTTCTGCCTCACCTTGTACTTTTATGTTGTGAAGGCAGCTTCTTTCCTTAAGCCCCATGAATCAACCCTCTGCTGGCTTCAGACTTTTCTTCTTCGGCTTTATAAAATTGAAGGGAGTTAGGGTCTCATTCTGGATTAGGCTTTAACTTAAGGGAATGCTGTGGCTGGTTGGGTCCTCTGTCCAGACCACTAAAACTTTCTCCATGTCAACAACAAGGCTGCTCCATTTCTTATCATTTGTGTGTTCACTGAGGTAGCACTTTTAATGTCCTTTAAGTTTCCCTTTGCATTCATAACATGGCTAACTGTTTAGTGCAAAAGGCTTAGCTTTCAGCTTATTTCAGTTTTTGACATGCCTTCCTCCTTAAGCTTAATTGTTTTAGCTTTTGACTTAAACTCAGATACATGGAGGTCTTCCTTTCACCTAACACATAAAGGCCTAATTTCAATATTGTTGTGTCTCGTGGAATAGGGAGGTGGGAAGGGAGAGAAAAGGATACGGGAAAGGCTAGTCAGTGGAGCAGTCAGAACACACACAACATTTATCAATTAAGTTCATCATCTTATGCGGCCACGATTCGTGATACCCCAAAATAATTACAATAATGATATCAAAGATCACTGACTGCAGACCACCTTAACAAATATAATGATAATGGCAGAGTTTGGAATATTGCAAGAATTACCAAAATGTGACACAGTAACATGAAATAAGTGAATGTTGTTAGAAAAATTGTGCTCATACACTTGCTCAACACAGGGCTGCCGCAAACCTTCCGTTTATAAAAAGTGCAATGTCTGCAAGATGCAGTAAAGTCAAATGTAATAAAATCAGGTATGCCTGTGTGTATGTGTGTGTATTTCAAAGTTATGCTTATAAAAATCCTCAAATATAGCAATTTTTATGGTCAATTTCTTAAAACACATTTTCATTCTTATTTTCCCTATTAGGCATGATTGTCAGGATTTTTATGTAAACAGAGAATATGAAATGATTAAGTAAAAATGGAGGAGGAAATTTTCTCTTTATTGAAATGATTTGGAACATCAGTTTAAGATAATTACAGCAAATGCATGACACTTTTTAAAAACTAAATTATGTCAGGATTACCAAAACCACTAATCAAAGAAGTCACTTAAATTATGACTAGATTATAATAAAGTACAGTTAATGTGACAATAAAAAAGAGTTGAAAGTGAAGAATGCTGAATAATGCTCAATTGTCATTCCCAGGTGAAGCGTGAATGACCAAGGTTCAGCCTGAAGAATAATACCGGAAAAGTGTCTGGGCCCAGGAATCAAGGCTTAATGCTACTGTATTTCTTTAATTTATTGATTTTTTCCTATCGTGATCACACTATTGTTTTTTACTAATTTTGCAACTTTTATGACTCTAACTTATGCAATAGTTTTTGATTCCACACAACTATTGGATAACATTTAGATCTAAGTTAAATTTCCTTTTGAAAATAATGAGCAATGGGAAATGCCATGTATTTTTAAAGAATGAATCAAGTTGCCACAAAGCACTAAGATATGTTAAGATTTTATGGAATTATCATTAGGACTTTGATTGACTAGGATGGCCAGATCTTGTCACTAACGTGACTAAGGGTTTCAGCGGTTTTACAGCGATGTTCCCTAAAATCAGTCACTGAGGTTGCAAGACTAAAATGAAGTCGATGTACTAGGCGTTATTGCATTACCTCAACCTGCTCAGAGCAGAAGGAGCATTTTCAAACACATTACAAGAGCTCTCCCACTCAGTCTTTCATATTTCACATCTTTTTTCTTTTAAATGATATGTCTGTCCTTGATGATGAGCTACAGGAAATCTCTTGGCAACCTAGGGAGCATCTGAGAAATATTTCACTTTGACTTTAAGCCTATACAATATTTCTGACAATACAAGCAGACATTTTAGTTGATATTTTTTTATTCTAAATGATAAATATAACTTGGAATGCCTTTCCATATGTTACTGTTAAATATTTTTTCTGGAACAAATATGAAATGTAAATGTCACAGAGGGACTTTTTAAAATGGTTACCACTGTAACTCACAGTCATTTTAGTTTAGGCTTCCTATTTGTGTTATCTTTCCGACAGCAATATTTCTTTCTGCCTTTCTGACAGCATTATTTCTGGGAAATGACGCTAATTTCTAGTTTTCTTTTCTTGTTGAAAGGATTACTCATACTCCTTCCCCACTGTGTGTCCTTGTCTCTGATTACCACAATCTATATTAAAAATCCATGTGACTTCTTAGAAATAGTGTTTTTTTAAGATGTTATTTATTTATTTAGAGAGAGGGGAAGGGAGGGGGAGAGAGAGGGAGAAAAACATCAATGTGTGTGGTTGCCTCTCATGTGGACTCTACTGGGGACCTGGCCTACAACCCAGGCATGTGCCCTGACTAGGAATCAAACCAGCGACCCTTTGGTCCACAGCCTGCGATCAATCCACTGAGCTACACCAGCCAGGACAGAAACTGTGTTTTTTAAACATATGCTATCAACTTTTTTTTTCTCATTTAAGTCCATATATTGATATTTGGTTCAGATTCTAACACCTGTATCAACCATTATTTTCTAATTCTCCCTTTACTTTGGAATTGTTCTGACTGTAAGAAAAAAAAACATTTATTCAAGACTTTTTTTATAATGCAATTTGTGTTATATTTTAAAATTCATAATGTATCATTATAAACTTAATGTCATTTTATTTTCTTAAGATAGTGGGTGTAATTGTCTTCATCCTGTAGTAGAAGAAATTAGGACTTAGAGAAATTAAGTAAGTAATTTTCCAATGGTTATATTTTTGGAAAATAACTCAGAACACAAGCTGGGTGATATTATTATTTTAAAAATATATGGTTCACAAATTTATATATGCCTGTTAAATATAAGGCAACATTCTTGGTGTTGGGGACAGGGAAAAAAAGAAAGATATGCTGGTTTCATAGAGCTTACATTCTAAGGTTGGGCATTTTGACTCATGTTTTTCACTATCATTACAAAACCAAGATGGCATTATTTGCATAATCAATGGAGCTCCTTCTATTTATCTTTTTTTCTTTTTTAAGTTAAGGGTTAGTCATACAATATGACCTTCAAACTGATGGTTGCCACAGGGGAGCGGGGTTGGGGGACTGGGTGAAAAGGCTGAAGAGATTAGGAAGTACAAATTGGTAGTCACAGCACAAGGAATGCAGTCAATAATACTATGATAACTATGTGCAGTGCTGGGTAGGCCCTCGAAATATTAGTGGGACCATGCTGTAAAGTATATGACTGCCTAACCACTATGATGTACATCTGAAAGTAATACACAATAATATTGAATGCAAACTGTAATTGAAAAAATAAAATAAAAAAAAGTTCTGGCAGATACCTGGGTTTGTTTTTACTTATCTCATTTTAAAACAGAGGTTGACTATCTGTAGACTGCAGACCAATTCTATCTGATACCTGTTTTTGTAAATAAAGTTTTATTGGTAAATAGCCAAAAAAACCTTGCATGAAACTAAAATGGAGTTTACAATTTGTCCCATTTGACTGATAGTGTGGATTTTTAGAACAGCTGGTTGAATTGAGGGGTGCTGTGGCAACCATTCAATGGAGCCAGGCTAAATGATCTGAACACAGGATGGCTTCCAGATCTTGGCTAAGCACTGAACCGCAGGAGCCGGCCCGCTAGTAGAGCTTGCCAAGAAACCGTTGCCTAGGTGTTGTTGGAGAGTGTATACCGCCTAATCTGACGTTAATATGATTGTTCTGTTAATTTATTCAATAAATCCATCTTTTTTCTAATTTCCCACGCAGAGCAAGAATTCTTAACATCTCTCCCTGAATAAATACACAGATATATGTAATATATATGTGAAATATATGTATGTAACAATATTTATATATGTAACTATATCACTGACACTGTTACAGATGTGCTCATTTCCCCCACCACTTTGCCCCCCTCCACCCAGTCCCCACCCCCTTCCCTCTGGTTACAGAGCAAGAATTCTAATGATATTTATGTCATTTTAATATATTCCACAAAACAGCAAGTCATGAATTCTCTGAGTTAGCTGTTCCATGCCCAGTAATCGCTTAGCTGGAAAACAACTCGGTGATCCCAAATATGCTTTTGAGTTCTTTTGACCTGAGCTCTTCTGTAAGAATTTTACAGAGGCAAACTTAATTCTTAAGAGGCAAACTTTCTCAGTAATCTCTAACACAAGTTTATGACCCTTATTCGTATGGAAAATAGCTTAGAAGGAAACTGTCACCAAGATTCAAACTCAAAGAAAATGTTCATAGTGCAAAGTATTATAATTACTCAAAATTTTAGTGTATTACCAAATCTCAAGTTTCTTTAAAATATTATATTTGTGGGAAAGTGAGTCTATGAGGGGGTCTAAGAAATAATAGGGAGAAGCTAAATTTGGTGCCAGTTGGCTACTGCTCAAAATTTGATCAAGAGTGATAGAAGTGTCATATAAAAAATAATAAGGCTGTTAGTAGCTATAATTTTGTTGGATTAGTGGAATATTATGAAATAATCTTTGCAATTAAAACATTTTAATATTGGAATTGTGATATAGAGCTTTATTTAACAATAAATAAATACTGCCTCTTAAGTTTGGCACACGCAAAAAATAAAGGATGTTTTCCTTTCAGGAGCAATTTGGCAAAGTGGAAAAGACTGAAGTTCTACATACTTCCAGCAGGGGTCAATATGTTCTCATCATTACTACTGAATGCTAGGAGAGAAAGCGGCAAAAGTGTTGATCCTAATTGGAGCAGACACAAGGATCTTCTATAATCCTCTGACATCCTTTTCAAATAATAATTCTTGGGTGGGTGGTGGGCTGGTGACTGCAATGCCAGTGCAGGCTTTCCTACAATGAAGCCTAACCATTGTCAATTATTTTTGATGTATGCTAGCTTAACTTAAGTCTCCTTCTTACTGGCTTTCCCAACCCGCAGAAGCGTATTGCATCTCCTAATTATTGAGACACAGTGCCCAGGATGGTCAGGGCAAGCGTGTTATTTTGTCTTAATGCTCTCTCTAAAACCCGTTCTCTTCTTTTTCAGCCGTCCTGTGCTCTTCCTACTCAGCATAAAGAGCAAGCATATACTTTCAGTCAAAAACCTTCAGAATATTTTACTTATAACCATAATTGCCATAGTCATTTGTCTTTAACTCATTAAGTGCTAGCACTTGGAGGCAACTAGAGATATAATAATGAGCATATATGGTTATGGTTGAGTGTATATAGCTTCAAATAGGTTATAAGTGAGACTAAATTCTCCCCCATCCCACCCACTTTCTAATAATTTCTTCAGGGGCTCCGTCAGTCAGTGGCATTCGGGGAACAAATTGTCATCCTTCATGTGCATTTTAAAGAATGGTGGTTGCCTGAGTTTTAAACTGCCGCGTAGACACTTAAGTTCTCTGAGTCAAAGAACAAAAAGAAAAACACAAGTCTTGCCCCGCATTTGTAAGCTCATTTTTCCTCTCCATGGCCCTGACTTCAGTCCTTTCAGTTGAGCAGGAGAATGAATATTCTCCACGTAGATACATTTTCAGTTCTGGAGAGCTGAGGAGCGTGCGGCAGGAATGTGATACCGGGACACTCAGAAGGTGGTTAAATGCTCCAGAGCTACTGCCTACGCTGGAGAGGAGGGAGGGGCAACACGGGTGGCGAAAATGAAGTCAGAGTTAGCTAAGCGAAATCGGGGGTCTGACCATGGTCTGGTTCATGGAGGCTGGGATGCTCTTCCACTTATGAGACAGAGCTTGAGAGATTACTAAAATTAAATACTCTATCACAGCCTGAAGCTTTACTATCAGATAGCAAGGACTGTATTTATTCACATTCGCAGGCACCTTTTAAATATTCTCTCTAGAAATGTTTGGAGATTTCTTTTATTTTCTAAGATTATCAGTACGCTTTAATGCATCAATAATAAAAACAAACCCAGTCACTTCATTATTTTTTGTAAATATTTCTTTTAAGTATATTGGCATATGTAAGCAAAATAGGTGATAAAATTATTTGGTGGACCTACTCTTCGGCTCTTTTATTTTAATTCTATATTTATTTAGAAAACAAAACTTACCTTCTTCAAATGCAGGGGAAGGTACAAGGCATAAAAGCTTTAAGGTGATGAAGAGAACAGCCGCGATTTCAGCTTGGGTCTGACAGCCACCTGATAGATGATACTCATGTCTCTGAAGAGTAGTCAGGAGAAGCTGGGAAGAATGTTGAGCTCATCCTTGGCTGTTGCAACAGACAGATTCATTTTTTATTTTTAAAAGGTCAAGGTTAACATGAATGGGAGACTGGTTTAGATATATTTCTTTCTCAAGAGAAATATATATATATATTATATATATGTATAATATATATATAAAGAAATGTTTATTGAGCATCTATCAATTCCAGACACTAATGTAAATACTGGGGTTATATTGATGAACAAGACAGGCAAAGGCTAAATTCCCATGGAGCTTACTGTCTTGCCAAACATTGCATACTTTGAAAGTATATATGTTCTAAAAAATCTCAGTGTATTTTTATTTTTATCACTTCACACATCTGCTTTTTCATATTTAAAATGTAAGCTGAAACACTCCTTGATTCTTTGAAGGTGAAAAAAAATATATGTATAACTATAGGGTGAACTATAGAATTCAGTGACTGTAGAATTGCTTCAAAACCTAAATTGGGAACAGAGTAAATGTAAAATGATTCATAAATAGTTAGCTGATTAGGATGCTTTTTAGTTAGTGCATTCATTCATAAAAGTGAGCAAAATGCATCTGGAGCCGCTGACACCAGAGTTCAAGGTTGCCTATTTCCCCTGGGAGGCTGTGACAACTGTACATGACCATTTCTTGTTCTCGCAGCACGGCTTCAGGAAAACCAAATGGTCTCTGCTCTCAAAATGCTGAGCTCATGAATTGGGATAAGCGAGCAGAAATAGTTTCCAAATTATGTTTTAAAAGTATCAAAGATTTTTAATTCTCTCCATAGAATTTATCATTAGGCACCAAAGCAAACTTGAGAAAGAGTAAATAAGTATCTGTTTCATTTATTTATTCAAATGTAGCTTTATGCTGAAAGAGTGACCCCTTATAGCTAGTGATTAAAAAAAAACATACTCTTGAAAATGTAATTAAAACCCATACTGTGAAGCTATACTATATTTTTGCTTATTATTAAGATGGTACATTTTTCAAGTTATCTGGGAAGCAGTACCTTGGGCATCTATTCTAGCCTATATGTAATGGGCTTGTGGCTCATTAAAAGCTCAACTTGGAGCCTCTACTATCCACTCATCTGGACAAGAAAACTCCATGACCAAAGATGAGACCTCGTCCCTTCTCTTCCCCATTGCCTTGGTTCTGACATTCATCGCTCTTTACTTTCCCCGCCAATTTATGTGATGGACAATTTCTTCTTGTCCACACTTACCTTGAATTAATGAGTAATAGTAAACACCAGGTTTTCTTGCCTTGCTGATTTCATGAGTACAAGAGATACCCCAAATTTTTAAAGCAAATGTTGAAATTTTCTTTTGAAAAGTGTCAGATAATCCAAATGTTCTCTTGCTTTTGAGAATTCTCAACTTTTAAGAAAAGAAGCTACTATTTTCCTAAAGCAGATTTTCTGTTCCAGACCTACTTTTAATTCCATGTTAGATAATACATTCTTCACAACAAACAGAGAGCATACCAATACAAAGAAAATGTTATTGCTTCTCTTGAGAGTCCTCTCTTTTTCTCTTTCTTTCTCAAGTTGCCTCAATGTTTGAGTATTTATTATATGTATTTCTCTGTCTCTTAGATGATTTTGATTTTTTGTTATTGCAAAGATATTAAAAGTTATAAATAGATTTTAAAATAAAACAGTTGTGTATGTTAGAGTCCTTCAGAAACTGCCCCGGCTGATAATTTTTTCTCAGGATGCCAATATTAATGTTTAAGGAAATAATTATTGCAGAAAACTATCATGGTAGGCGATGTTTAAGTTTTTTTTTTCTTTTGTCATCAGCTTGGAGAAGATATTTTTTTCCTTATGAGAAAACTCCCTTTTATCACAGTGAATTCTTTCCTTTTCTACTAGGTGTGAGTTTTATATGAATTTTGGGTGCCTATTAAAGTCCATTAACTTGAAGCCATGGGAAATAAATGAGAAGTTTAGGTTATATCCTAAAAATTCAGTATCTACAAGTTCAAATTCCTCTATTATGTTAAATTTCTCTTTTGATCATGAAGAAACAATTTTATATTGATTCTTAATACCAGGTGACTTGTTTCCTTTTTTTCTTTGTCTGGTAGGAAACTCAAATCAAATTTGGGAACTGCCTGTAGCAATTCCATGTATTGTTAGGAATGCATTTTGTGTCTTAATTTTAGTAACTCTATTTTAATTTCTAATTTTTTTTCCTTTCTGGCTCTATTTTTTCCTGTTGAATTTTATATGTTTGCATAAGTCATCTCAAATAATTTTGGAAGCAAGTTAGATAACAAATAAATAAGTAAAATTATAGTTTCATTTATTGATTGTTCACTATGTCTTACACCTTCAGCTAAGCATTTTACATACACTGTGCCACATGATGTTCAAAATAACCCCATGAAGTAGTAGTTATAAATTAGGAGTACATTCAGCTGCAAGTAACTAGATACCTGATGAACAGTACCTAAATAAATAGGGGAGTATTTATTTTAATGTAACAAGAAGTCTAAAGAAAAGCACTTGTTGGCATTAGTTTGAGAGTGCACTGGTGTGAGGACTGGCAACACTGCAATTTACTTGTCTTTCCCTCATAGACTTAAAATGGCTGCAGTAGCCCTTAATATTATGTCTGTATTTAATGCAGGAATAAGATGGGAGGGCTAGACCAGACATGTTTGACACTTCCATTAGGAAGCAAAGTTTCTCCTGAAACCTTCAATCAACTCTCCTTACCCTCCTAGATATAAGAAATGAATGTGGGCAAAAGATAAGGGGTTTGGTAATAAGTTGGAAAGAGTAAATTTAAAAATATCTAACATCTGTTTCTGCAAAGACACTGATAAATTAGAATGGAAACTTTCTGTAACTAATTGTAGGACTTTGACTATGAGTACCTATGAAATATTACCCCTTAGTTCAGAGTTAACCTGTATCTAAGTAGGTAGTTTATTATCTCCATGCTATAAATAATGAAATTAAGGTTAAAATAATTTTTGCATTTTTAAATTTTATTTTTCAACTAAGATTTACATTTAATATTATTTTGTGTTACTTTTAGGTGTACAACACAGTGGTCAGGCAATCATACACTTCACAATGTGATCCCTCCCCCCTTATATTTTATAACCACCTGACACTTTACACAGTAATTACAATATTGAATATATTCCCTGTGCTGTACTTTGCATCCCTATTGACTATTCTGTAACTACCAATTTGTAAATCTCAATCCCTTCACCTTTTTTCACCCAGTTGCCCAATCCCTCTCCATTCTGGCAATCATCAATCTGTTCTCTGTATAAGATTTAGAAACTTTTAATAGCTCAAGTCATAGATTGAGTAAATGGTGGGGCCTAGATTTTATTCTAGGGTGACTATATTGACAGTTTTTAATTTTGACCAATATATTACACTCTGTATCCCTAAATAAATACATTTAAAAAATGTGTTTATTTATAGTACACATGCATGCATGCCAATATTATTGTAGTACTAATAACATTGGGCTTCCAGGACAAACTCTGATCTTGCTTGTTGCATACTGAATTCTGCATACACAATAGTCCCAAAAGGGATTAAGGGAGTTCAGTTTCTGGTAATAGCAGAGTAGCTTGTATGAAACTAGCCCTCCAACAGATAATAATACACCCTTGACAAAAAAACTTACAACAATAACAACAAATATGGGAAGGCCCAAACCAGAGGAAAGTAAAATCTTAAAGACAGGATGCTGCATTGGGTGCTATCACATTTTATATAGTGTTTAGTCTGAGATTACTCTCTAGCCTGTGGGCATAAAAAAAAAACTAGAACTTAAGCAATAAACTGTACTGTTAACGTCTTGGGCAGCCAGAGGATAGAATCAGGACAGACAGGGCAGGTAAGAAGTGAAAAGGAATTCCCAGAGAGAAGACACATAAAGGAAAGTTCCTAAATCTACAAATAACTCCACTCAAGTCCTTGTCTAACTCTCAACGGCAGGTGAGAAGGAGGGATGAGGGGCTTGTGAGGAGCCTGCCAAGAAAGAATAGACTGAAGGCTGATATAACTAAGCATGGATTTTAGCTGCTGCTGCTCACCACAGTGGAGGCATGTCTTGAATCTGAGTCCATCCAAGTTAACTACTTGCTGGAGCCAAAAATAAACACTTTTTAGAGGAAGACAACAGAACCATAGACTCTACAATGGAACATACACTGTTTCCAGAACCTTGAAAAGAATTATTAGACATGTGAAAGAATAGCAAAATGTAACCTTTAGCAATGAAATAAAGCAGTTCATATAAATCAACCCCAAGGTGAAAAAAATGGCAAAATTAGCAGCTAAACACTTTAATAAAGCTATTAAAATTTGTTCAAAATGTTTTTTAAAAATTACAAAAAATGAACAGATAGAAAAGCTCAGCCAATAAATGAAAACTATAATTGACCCTTTAATAGCATGGGTTTGAACTTCACAGGCCCAGTTATTTGCATATATTTTCCCTTTTAAAAGTTTTTATTTTTAATTATTTTTCCTTTGAAGTGTTTTTATTTTTATAATAAGTTAACATACATTATTACATTAGTTTCAGGTATATACTCCAGTGATTAGACATTACATAACTTACTAAGTGATAATCATCCCAATAAATCTCACACCCCTCTGACACCTTACATAGGTATGAGACTATTAACTATATTCTCTATGCTGTACTTTACATCCCCATGACTATTCTGTAAAAACCAATTTGTACTTGTTAATCCCTTCATGTTTTTTGCCCATTCCCCAAAACCCCTGCCCATCTGGCAACCATTGATACATTCTCTGTATCTTTGATTCTGCTATGATTCTTGTTTGTTTAGCTTGCTTTTTTCAGATTTGGTTGTTGATAGGTATGTCTTTATTGCCCCTTTATTGTTCTTATTTTGATCTTCTTCTTAAAGAAGACCCTTTAACATTTCATATAAACTGGTTTGGTGCTGATGAATTCCTTTAGCTTTTTCTTGTCTGGGAAGCTCTTTATTTGTCCTTCCATTCTAAATGATAGCTTTGCTGGGTAGGGTGGTCACATTTCATCACTTAGAATATTTGTTGCCAATCCTTTCTGGCTTGCAAAGTTTCTTTTGAGAATTCCGTTGACAGTCTTATGGAAGCTCCCTTGTGGGTAACTAACTGTTTTTCTCTTGCTGCTTTTAAGATACTCTGTTTGTCTTTAACCTTTGGCATTTTAATTATGATGTGTCTTGGTGTAGGCTTCTTTGAGTTCACCTTGTTTGAGACTCTGTGCTTCCTGGACTTATATGTCTATTTTTTTCACCAAGTTAGGGACCAACTATATATACTGATCTATGACATTTTATATAGAGGACATGAGCATTGGCAGATTTTGGTTTCTGCAGGGGTCCTGGAACCAGTCCTTTGTGGATACCAAGGGACAACTAATGTAAAATTTCTGGGGAGTCAAAAGTTAATATGTGGCATTTCAACTGCACTGGTTTCAGCACCCTTAACACTTGTGCAAGGGCAACTGTATAAACAAAAACCAAATGGAAATGATCAAAACAAATGTTCAATACCTAAAATAAAATTTTAACAAAGAGTTTATGAACATCTGGGAAATATCAGAAGGGTTCAGTAAAGTATAAAGTAAATTTAAAAAATTTTCCAATCTGAGGAACTCAGAAAAAATGAAAAATTATGAACAGAGACTTATTCACCCATTGGGCAATAGAAAATATTCTAATATTTGTGCAGCTGGAGTCCTAGAAATTGAGGAGAGTGAGGGAGAGAGGAAGAGAGATAGGATTATAGGAAGATAGAGAGCAGAAGGGTATGTATATGGAGACAGAGAGAGGGAATTAGAAATAAACAATATGGGGCAGAAATATTTGAAAAAATGAGTAAAATAATTTCAAATTTGGGAGAAAATGTAATCCTGCAGAGTCAAAACATTCAGTAAACCCTGAAGTAAATGAAAGTCAAAACAAGTTGAACTGATAAAAACTAAAGAGAAAATCTTGAAAGCAACCAGAGAAAAATGACACCTTTCAAATAGGGACTGGTGATGTGAAGGATGGATAACTTCTTATCAGAAACAATAAAACTTAAGGGTAATTGAGACACATGTTTAAATGCTAAAAGAAAAAAATAAAAAGAATTCATTTCATATTTACAAAAAAACATTTTTAACAAATGATGGTGAACCAAAAACCCATTCAAGTAAATGAAAACTGAAGGAATTCATTCTGCCCCATGATAAATGCTGAAGAAAAAATTTTGCATTCTCTTTAATTTTATTTATTTTTACTTGTGACAGACATCACAATAAATTTTGCAAATGTCCATCAATTGAGATTTGCCTGACATATACATATAAGTACAAGCACAGGTTAGTGTGCACACAAATACTTTGTTGCTTTGACAGCTGAGAGGTCCTAGAAGTAATGATAACCTTGTCGGAATGAACACAGGTAACACAAAGATTGTGGTTTCTAATATTATTTTTTTTTTAAAAAAAGAACCCAAGACTCTTTTCACAAACAGCAAGTTCTAGAACTGGACCAAGGAACACAGAAGATGACCTTGAAGAACCTTGTAGTGCCAGAAAACAGGGGGATGTTCAAAAGCAGGGCCAAGTAATGATTAAGATGTGGTAAGGGGAGGTAGGAGCCCACTAAAAGAGCTTTCAGTGGTCAAAGCTGGAATAATTGAGACAAGAAAATATAGTAACATGGGGTTATAGCTCAAAATATAAAAATAAATATTCAGAGGTCCATACTGATATAAACAAATGATGGAATAAATAAATGGAACACGTAGACAAATTTGCTTGATGAAAGTTACTATCAACAGTGATAAGTCATGTTGATAGCATGTACCCTTAAAATTCTTCTGTAATTTTGAAATCATGTCAAAATAAAGCCACAAAATAAGCCTTGTAGGGAATTTGATTTTTATGTATGCAGTACTCAAAATGTGGTCCATAAACCAGCAGTATTATCAACACTGTGAGCTTCTTAGAAATATTAAATCTCATGTCCACCTCTAATCTACTCTATCCTATCTGCATTATAACAGCATGTCCAGGGGATTTTTAACACACCTGGTACACTAAGCAGCCTGTTCTTTAGGACTTCATTTGTGTGACAGCATTTAGCACCATCTGCAGATGTAGAGATTCAGGGAGGTTGGTGATTCATCCTTATTTATCACAGTCTGGCTCTTTGGATACCAGTCCCATCCCCATTTCCTCCTTAACCTATGATCACTCTTCTGTGCATCATACAATGATACATTCAGAAACTTTTCATTCAATAAAATCTGTGTAATCAACCTCTTGCCTTTATTCTACCTATTCTTACCTGAGCTCTAGTTTGACCTTCACCTCATTCAAGAAGACTTTTTTAAACTCCTTGAACAATTTCAAGCACTATAATACTGTTAGTCTTAAGAAACAATTTCTTGGCTGGTGTAGCTCAGTGGACTGAGCATGGGCTGTGGACAAAAGCATCACAGGTTCGATTCCCAGTCAGGGCACATGCCTGGGTTGCAGGCCATGGCCCCCAGCAACCACACATTGATGTTTCTCTCTCTCTCTCTTTCTCTCTCCCTTCCCTTTCTAAAATATAAAATAAAAAAATAAAAAAAATTTAAAAAGAAAAAAGAAACAATTTGATATTTTACTTCTTATTAGATGCTATTTTTTTGTTTTGTTTATGATTTCCAAATAGATTATATGTTTCTACTGTTGTAGACCATTCTAGATTCTCCATTACAATGGCCTCCAAAGTATAGTGTGTAGCCTGTGAAAGATTTATTAAGAATGAGAAAAATATGAGAACTTCTTGTTATTTATTGAAAACTTGGGGAAAATCATAATATATTTTATTAATATTTGATAAGTAGATAGAATGTAAGAGTACATAATTTATAATTTTATAAAAAATATAGTGAAAATGCAAGCTCAAAACTTTTTTCTGATGTGGGTATGCAATCAAAAAGTTTGGAGACCATTACTTTAGAGAGTCATAGAGAATTCTCTCTCTCCCCCTCTCTCTCTCTGTATACACACACACACGTATAGTGTATATACACAAATAATACATTTTGCTATTGAGACTATAATACAAATGTTGTGTAGAATGTAAGTTGGCAAGACCTTTATGGAGGGCAATTTGTTTATAAATGTTAACGTAACAGGTTGCTTATACATTTTTATCAAGTAATTTCATGTCTGAAAATTTATTCTAGGTATACATGTGCTGGAAATCATGTATAGAATAGGCCATTTATGTAAGTGTAGAGACTTTCACTGTATTCTTTTTAAATAGTAATACATACATGAGATTTAAAATTTTTAAATATTATTAAATTTTTTAAATCTAAAAATTAAATTACAATAATGTATCCTTCTCCTTTCATTACATCACATAGCTCACATCCTATGTCAAGTGGTAGGTACATTTGTCATGTGATTATGTTGGTATGTATCAAATTTCTCTACTGCAAAGTTATTTTTTCTTTTGTAGTCAATAGTTTCTAGTGGGAGATGTTTTGAGACTGGGCAACGCTGTTTCTCCTCAAACTTCTGTTCACTAATGTTAGCATCCATTGGTGGACTTCATCTGCCATAATTTTTCTGTGGAGTTTACCTAATGTTGATTCTTCATGTCTCTCTTCTAGTTCATTAAGTAAAATTTTATTTTAAGACCTATTTCCCCCTGTATTTACTAAGTTATTTATATCTTCACATGCTTATGAATATTTAACTTATTCCATAGGCTAAAATCCAATTTAATTGTTATTTATTTGGTTGCTCAAACTGATCTGACTTTGGTCATTAGGACTATTTGATTATTAGGTCATAAGTACCATTGTCTCTTGTGTTAATTTTAAAAGCTCCCATCTTTTTTAGCATTTTCTTACCTTCCTACACCACCAGATAGTCCAACTTCGTCTTGCATTTTCTCTGTACTAGCTCTGGAATCAACTGCTTCCTGAAGCATCCCTAGAGGAATTGTTTTTCTGGCATTCATGCCAGAAATGCATAATGTCATTTTGATGATGCGAAACCATTAGATAAAATTATGTTAAGGGAAATTCTACAAAATAACTGATTGGTACTGCTCAAGTATCAAGGTCATGAAAGACAAGGGAAGGCTGAAGAACTCTTACAGACTGGAAGACCAATGATAAATAACAGCTAAGTGTAATGTGAAACCCTGGATAGGATCATGGAAGAAAGAAAGGACACTAGTGGAAAATTTGCTGAAATTAGAATGAGGTCTGTGGTTTAAGTGATAATATTGTACCAATGTTCATTTCCTATTCTTGATGATTATACTATAGTTATGTAAAATGTTAACACTATGGAAGCATAGTGAGAGATATAACAAAACATATTTTTGTAACTTTCCTATGTCTAAAATTAGTTCAAAATAAAAAGTTAAAAATATTAAATTAAAAAGAGAAAAAATACATTGCAGTAGTCTGGAAAGCTCTCCAAGATGTATTCTTAAATCAAGGAAAAGCTAGTTCACAAATTGTGTGTGTGTGGAAGTACATGTGTTTGTGAATGTTCCGTATATAATATCTTTGAGAGGACACAGTAACAACTGTCAATACTTGTAACCTCTGTAAAAAATTTGGGAAATAGGGAATGAAAGTTAAATTTTATTATATATTCTTTTTCTCTTTTTATCATAAGCATATGTTACCTATACCAAAAAAAAGGTAAAATAAAAAAATATAAAGGACATTTCTAAAGTAAGTTCAATGATTTACAGGGTTAATATAAAATGTGTAGATTATTTTTATTTTTATCTTACTGATGAGAGTAATTTATATCTTAATATCAAAAGTTTACTTAAATTTGTTTGTCACATGTCACTTCAATTTTTTAAATCACTTTTTTGCTAGTGAGTGGAGATGGTTGTCTTCAGAGAGCTGGAGGTCTTAGACTCTTCTCATACAGACTATAATTTTAAAAAAATACTTGAACACCACTGCTGTACGACTCTGCATTTCTGAATAATTAATTTTTCCACACCTGTTCTTGTGCCTAAAATGTCTTTCTAACTTTTCCCTTAACTGTCTTTCTCCTCTTCTTTAAAATGCACTTTGGGTGTTATTGTCTCCAGAAAGTTTTCCTGGTTCTTGATCCCCAAATTTGGGCTTGATACCTATCCTAAATGCATCCATTATGCACTATGCTCTGTGCTTATCTCTGATATCACCTTTGTTTTGTCATAATTATTTCTTTTTTTAGTCTCTGTCTTAAATTATATGCTATTTAAGAGAAGAGACTATTCTCTTTTTCTACTATTTATACATCAGAGAATGATAAATATTGGTCTAAATCATATGTATATATATAAAATGCAATTAAAATAAGTCCAAAATCTGAATATAGAAATCTCATGCATCCTGCAATGAGTGGATCCACACAGCATTAAGTTATTTATATGAAAACAGAGTGAGGTTACAAGATTTAAATTCTAAAAACCATTACACTAGATTCAAAGGGCAAGAAATAGGCAACAGCACTTAAAGAGACAAACTTGTAGAGACTACATTTTCCCCCTTTCTCTGTTTCTGTTTTAAATCGAAATATAATTGACATATAACACTATATTAGTCTCAGATAGACAATGTTATAGTTCAATATTTGTATATATTGTGAAATGACGATCACAAAAAACCTAGTTAACATTCATTACCATATATTTTTACAAATTTTCTTTTCCTTGTAAGGAGACCTTTTACAATCTTAGCAACCTTCAAACATATGAATACAGTATTATTAACTGTGACCACCATGCTGTGTCTTACATCCCCAGGACTTATTTATAGCTGAGTTTCTACCTTTTGAGCCCCTTCACTCATTTTGTTCCCTCCCCACTCCAACCCTGCCTCTGACAACCACCACTATGTTCTCTATCTATAAGCTTTTTTTTTTTAGGATCCCACATAAAAGTGTGATCAGATGGTATTTTTCTTACTCTGACTTATTTCACTTAGCATAATAGGCTCAAGGTCCATTCATCTTGTTGCAAATGACAGCATGTCCTTCTTTTTATATGGCTGCATTATATTTCATTATATATGTATCTAATCTAATATAATATGTAAAGGCCTATATTCCCTAATGTAGTATCTATCACATCTTCTTTAGCCATTTGTCTGTCAATATACACATCAGTTGTTTTCATGTCTTGGGTATTTTAAATAATGCTGCAATAGCATGAGGTTTTACATGTCTTTTCAAATTAGTGTTTTTGTTTTCTTTGGTTACAAACCTAGAAGTGGAATTGCTGGATCACATGGTAGTTCTGATTTTATTTTTTGATGACTGTCCATACTGTTTTTTGATAGTGGCTGCACTAATTTGTATTCTCACTAACAGTACTCAGGGTTTCCTTTTTTCCACATCTTCACCAATACTCGTTATTTCTTATCTTTTTTATAATAGCCATTCTAATAGGTGTTGAGGTGATAGCTCTTTGCAAGAGTCTACCTTTCCATACTCCTGAGGAAAAGAGAGTAATTTACTATTTTAATTGGATTCTCTAGTCAGTACTTGTGGAGATTATTCTAACTTGGCTTGGGCTGGTAAGGGCAAAGTGTATGAATCCAACATAGGTGTTTCCTTGTCCAGGTCACCACAGCTCTGATGAAAGTTGGCTATTACTGTAGTCTTCTGTCATGGGCTTGACACTGTTATAGAAACACACTCCTTACAAACATTCACTGTGACCCTAGAAGAGAGAAACAAAACGTCACAAAAGTCCCAGAACCTTACATATCTAGGTCAGTTCTGAATTCACTGCAGCACTGGGACCCTCATAGAGGAAATTCCTAGATATCCTTCCCACAGCTTTGCCTACAACACAATTCAGTGGCCCTCCCCATTTTATCTTGCTCATGGTAGTTGCCTCTGCTCTGTGTTGCTAATAAGCTCCTTCTGCTAAGTGTATATTAAAAACTAACCAGCAGAAAGAACAAAAACACTGTTGTAACTTCTTCTAAGTATATGATTTTACTAAAACTATGGCTTTTAGGACCCCTATGACCTTCACTCAGAGTTTATCTTTTTTCTGAGTTGTTTCTTAATAGATCATTCTATATTAATTTTCCAGTTTAATTTCTGATGACAGTGTAACTGTCCCTGCTCATTTGGTGTGTGTGTGTGTGAAAGAGAGAAAGAAAGAGAGAGAGAGAGGGAGAGAGAGAGAGAGTCAGTCATAAATTCCTATCTATCTTTTGAAATATTAGCTTTCTTTGGATGGGTTAGGAATCCATACTTGATGGACTCAGGTATGACTAGAGGAGGGGGCAAGAAGGGAGGACGGGGCTCCTTCTGTTTAAAATATGCCCTCTTAAAAGTGAACATCAGTACTCTGGAAAAAATCAATATCAGAAAATATAATGCACAAAATTGATACTATAGTTCTTCAGAAATTGTTGGTCTGTCAAACAAACCAAAATATGAGTTGGAAGGAGGACCAAAATATAACATTAATTCAAAGAAAGTCAAATTATATAGATGTTGTACTTATTTATTCATATACATAGTAAAATGAAAATTCTGAGGATCAAGGACTGCTTTGGATAGGTTAAATTTAATATCTCATACACTATGGACATTCCATCAATATTAAACAAGTGTGATAACAGCTGAAGGTAGTGCACAAAATACATTTTGTTTTCTTTTTCCAGTTGGCATTTTCAAGTTTTGCAGAGAATAATTGTTGGAATAAATGTTCCATATGATATTTAAACATCTGAGTCTCATTTCAAACATTTTTGGATCATCTTTCATTATTTTTTCCTTTACAATAATGTAACTTATTATTTAAAGTTATTGTTATTGAAGAATCACATCTAGAGGACAGAAAAAAATTGAGACATTTCTGTTATTTTTGTTTTAATGCTCTTGTTATTTTTCCCATAATTATTTAATGAATATTCTAAATCATTCCTTTGCTTTCTGCTTTTTTCAAGATTTGGGACTGAATTTTTTATGACAGACCTCACTAGTTTTTCAACAATGTATCTCTCTTTTTCAGTCTCATGTGTCACAAGAAGCATAAATACTGTTTGAGTTGGGTTCACATCTGTACTTCAGATTTAAGGTGTTACAGAAAAAGATCTCCATATATGTAGAATTTATACATGTGATTTAAAGGAATATAATTCCTTACATAAGTGAAAATGATTAAAAGCTGCAAGACCTAGCAAAAATTTTGGATGTTGTAAAAATGTAAAAAAACTAACAAAAATAGAAAATCTTACAGAATATATTTGAAGGTAGTGATTAAATAATAATGCTTTTTGGTCATTATACACTATGAAGTTCAATCCACTTGATAAAATTAAATTGATTAATAAAATGATAATTGCTTCTGGCAACATTGATTCCCACTTTCCCTTTCTAACCCAGCTAATGTTCCTGAACTCTAGACCCATACCTAAGTGCTTACTGATTATCTCTATTTGGAGATTTTACAGAAAGCTCAATCTAAATGTAGCAAATGTTCTTGTCATTTAGCCCTCTCATTTCCAAACCATCTTCACCTGGGATCCTATTTTATTCATGACAGCAGAATCCCCTTAACTATTCATTGCAGAAATACATTAATCTTCCTTCCTTTTATCCTCATATAGTATATCTTTCATGATCACCAGTTCTTGGTTATTCTACCTACCAGATATTTCTAAAGTACATTTATGGTTGTTGCCTTTCTATGACTGGCTTATTTCACTCAGCATAATGTTCTCCAGGTATATTGATGCTATCACAAGGGGTAATTTTTTCTTTTTCATGGCCAAGTAGTATTCCATTGTGTAAATATTCCATAGTCCTTTTATCTACTAATCTACTAATAGACACTTGGGCTGCTTCCAAATCTTGGTGATTGTAAGTAATTCTTCAAATACCATATGATTTCACTTATATGTGGAATCTAATGAACAAACTGAACAACCAAGAAATACAGACAGACTCATAAATAGTGACCAGGATGACAACTATTGGGGAGGAGGTTAGCGAGTGGAGCAAAAATGAAAAAGGACTCACAGACATGGAAAACAGTATGAAGATTGCAGAGGGGAAAGGAGTATAAGGAGGTTAAGTGGTAATAGAATAAATACAATAAAAATAATAAAAAATTAAATACACACAAAAGTAAAAAATAAAGTACATTTATCTCTCTCCATCTTTATGCCTAGTTTTCATGTTCAAGTCACTAATTTCTTTCACTTAAAATGAAATTTTTTACTGTGTCCTTAATTTTGTATTTCGTCTCTTTCTCCTCTCTAAAACCAAAATGAGTTTTCTAAAATATGAACCTGGACATTACTTTTCCCTGCTTGCTTCTTTAGCAGATTTTGTCTCTTCCCTCATCATCATAACACATTCTAGCCTTCCTGAATTTCTTTTGGTTTGCTGACCACACCACATTCTCATTCTTTGATCTCAGCCCTAGGCCTGTTTTCCGTAGAAACATTTTCTTATTTTCTTTGCCTGGCTACTTCTTACTAATCTTTGGCTCTCTACTTCAGAGTTGAGTAGAGTAGAATTCCTAAGCCTCACAAGGTAAATATGTCTCCTATGAGTTCTGGGGCACTTCATACTTCCTCTCCTGATATCATTCTGAATTATAATTTGCTTATTCAATTGATGTCTGCCTTGCAAGTTATAAACTTCATAAAGATAGAAACTATGTCTACCTTCTTATTCCTCCTACTCCAACATCTACAAAAAGGTCTTTCTAGACCTATTAGTTATCAGTGAATTCATGTTAAGTGAATGAGTAATTGAAAGTGCCTCCATTTAATATATTTAACTTAATAAATTTATTAACCCTGTCCCATGCTTAATGATTATCAGACACCTTAAGTCTCCCTCCAGTCAGTATCCAGAGAACACTTTTTTTCACACCCCATGATTCTTTTCACTTGGGGGATATTCCATTCCCATAACAATTATGGTCTGTCTCCCCACCCTCACATGTGTTGAGTACTCTAGCTCAGTTACTATTTTTTTAAATCTTTCTCTTTGGATCCAAATTAGTTCACAGAAAGTGCTTCTCTACTTGTTGGACTCACCGATGCAGGCTCCCCCCTGACAAGGCCTGCGGTGTCCTAATGCTGCCCATACCTGGGACGGGGTCTGTTAAAATCTGGGCTGCTGTTGAGAAAACATGTTTGCTGAAGATACAAGTTTCATTATTTCTTATGAGATTGTTCAGTATTAAAGGAGATATTTGTAGTAAGTCTTCTGTCTTAGTCTTCTCCAGATGCTATAATAAAATAGCATAGATTGGGTGGCTTAAAACAGAAATGTATTTCTTACGGTTCTGGAGGCTGAAGGTGTTAAGATCAAGGTACCGGCAGATCTGGTGACTGGTGACCACCCCCTTCCTGGATTGCAGGTGACTTCCTTGTTGCTGTATCTTCATGTGGTGGACAAAAAGGAAGAGAGCTCTGGTATTTTCCTTTTAATATAAGGGCACTAATTCCATTGTAGAAGCACCACCACCAGGACCTTATCTAACTCTAATTACCTTCCAAAAGCCCCACTTCCGAGTATTACCATATAGAGCTTTTACATGAATTCTGTGGGGACACAGACAGTTAGTACATAGCAACTTCCATTTGCTTTTCTATCTTTTTTGTTTTTTAACTAATTTAGGAGAAAAATAAAATGGAGCATACAATTTACTGGGTCTCGTGGAATCCCAGCATTGTCACATTCTAAGCTGTTCCATTTATTCATTTAGGCAACAAACACATATCAAGTGTCTACTGAATATCAGGTAATCCCCACGAAGACTAATTCTTCCACCCGAGCTTTAAAAACTAAAAGTAAGCATCAGAGAGTTTATGGTTCTACTGCCACTAGATTCTAAACATCCTGCTGAAGTGGGGTTGGATAGTATTTGGAGTTTATATTATTCTAAATGAATTTCCAAGTGTATACAGTTTACTTCAACAATATTCTGTATGTATTATCCATTTTAGGAGACTAGTTTATGCAGTCTTCTCTTTCCCATCTCTATTTCTTCTAGGTAAGTAGAATAAATTATTCTCTAAACTTCTAAATATTTCCAAAATTGTACCCTTGCCTTTAATTAATTTAATTTGTACTTAAAGAGTTTCTATAACTACATTTAAATAAAAATAGTTTCCACAGTAACATCATAGATTTTCTAAACTTAGGCAGTGAGGTAATCAACTAAAATGATTACCATACCCAAATTCCTGTTTATTTCATCTGCAGCTTCCCATATTTAAATCTATTGTACCATACACAGATTTTCCTCATTTGAATTTAACTTGGATGTATAAGGACATTTTCCAATTGCTTCTATTTTAGAAATCCTTGTTTGATTTCACAGTATTATGGAATTCAAATTTCTGCTAGAGTTAAGATACCAACCAAATAGACTGGATTATTTGGAATATATCTCTATGATATTGACCTAGTTTTTATAAAATTATGGAAATTTTCTATCCATGCTGACAGCTTATGGAATATCACTATACTCAAAATATTATGGGAGAGTAAATCTCACATGCTAAATTGATTGTTAATATTATATCTATTAACATTACACTATGAAGTAGTTGAAGATCTTTCGTTTGATTTCCTACAGTACATAATATAATGGGATTGTTTTTTTGCATGTATATAAATTTTTGACTTAATGGTTTTCTTTTAAGTAGTAATTGTGAATGTCTATTCTGTATATTTGTATACAATTGATGTTACTCTCTAAAGTGTTCTAATGGTGGAAAACACAAGATCTTTGCTTTTGGATTTAGATCAGACATTTATTGGAATAAATCTAACCTTTTAAACCTATAAACACTGGACAAAGGATTTTTGTAAGTAGATGTTCTTTATTAATATAAAATCTTTCTTTTTCACTCATTTTTCCTTTCTTACGACCTTTGTCAGAATAATAAAAATGTGAAGAATAGAAAACTAAGAACATCTATTTATGGACCTAATTGATTTATATCTTAGAGAGTAAAAGAAAAGGGGAGAAAGGAATAAAAATCAGTTAATAGGTTAATAGTCATTAAATAGCATCCAAGATGCCCCATGTTCTGCTTGAAGGTTGTGGAAGAGTTCAATATAGTCAGGGGATTTCAGAGGGAATCCTTTAGGGTAATTTTCCAAGCTAGACCCAGTTGCTTTTTCCTCTTTATGTTAATAGAGGTTTGATCCTTTTTACAGCAAATCTTATTACATTATATCTGTAAATGCCACTTCTACTAGTCTCTAAATTCCATAAGGATGCTAAGTTCCAAGAAAGCAGTTGTCACATTGGCAGGAGTTTCAGAGACATTGACTAAATATGGAAATTTTCTGGGTTTGGGAAATTTGGAGATTATTTGGTGATATTTGCTAGTATAGATTGAGGGGGTGTGTTTAGGTGTATTCACCAGCATTCATGTGGGGAATGTATGTCATTTGATGTATTCTGTTCATTGAGGGTTTAATGCAGAACTTGGAACAACTGAAGGAGTAAAGCTTGGGGAACCTGCCACCGAGGATAAGAAAGATGTTACCCAAAGGTCAGAGAAATAGATCTCAGCCTGAAACATTAAAGCAAGTCTTGCCAGAAGCTATTACATGTCTCAACAACCTGTAGAAAGCCCTGGAAACTGTCTCAGTCTGCAAGGGGAAGCAGACAGGTCTTAAGAGCTTCCCTAAAAGCCATGGTGGCACACTCATGTCTCCACATCTCCCTCATATGTCAACTGCTTCCAGAGAATAGCAGTTTCCGTTTTACCTCAGCCTAATTCTTTTTCTCACACTAATGAACTTTAACCTAGAAACATGTAGAGGAAGGGGTTCTGGGAAGTGAGTTTCCAGGTTTGGATGGAAGTGGTTGTTGTGCCAAGGGAACAACAAGCAGTCCAGCACTGGATGTTATAGGAGACTGGTCACCAGACTTGCTGAGAGAAGTGGGCCACAAAGCAGAGGCTTTTTTTTTTTTAAGGAAATGGATTGAGCTAGAATGAAGGGAGAAAGGCAAGCAAAGGATTTAGATATTTTTCCTTTTAAAGAGTGGTAATACTTGGCTAGCTTTTCAGCAGAAAGAAGAAGCTAATAGAGAAGAACTGATTGTGGAATCATAAAGGGAGGTGACAGCTAATGAAGCAGGTGTCTGAGGAAGATGGAGAAGGTTGAGAGCAAAGCATCATCTGAGAGGTTAAGAAAGATAAGGCTTTCTCTCAATCTGAAAACAAGACAGCATGGCACACAAATGGATTGGGCTCAGACTAGTGAATTGAGGGAATTTATAGGTAACTACTATTATTTTCTATGTGAAGTAAGAAGTGGTGATGCCTGCTGAGAAGAGGTCTGGTTGAGGTGAATCTTGAGGCAAGTGCATTGGTTTGGGGTAATGCTGAGGGCAGGGAGACAAGACTTACCCAAGAGCAAGCAAAAGATTATTAATTCACTGAGAGCGCAGAGGGGTCCAGAGCCCACATCTGTGTAGTGGCACCAATCTTCACGGCTGCTGGATTTTTCCTACCTGCACTTGCCATATTTAATAAACTTATCAGTCACTTATGTTCTTCTTTCCTATTATTTCAATGAGTGCCTTGTGCTCATCTTGCTCTGGCACTCACCTAGGCACATTCATTTATGCCCAGTTTATCGTAGGCAGTCAGGAGAACGTGGGAGGGGGTTTTAGATGTTTATTTATTTATTTATTTTTAGTGAGAGGGGAAGGGAAGGAGAGAGAGATATCAATGTGTGATTGCCTCTCATGTAGGACCTACCCTGGGGATCTACCCTACAACCCAGACATGTGTGCTGACTGGGGATCGAATCAGTGACTCTTTGGTTCTGTAGCTCAATCCACTGAGTTATACCAGCCAAGGCAGAATTCATTTTAAATGGAACTGAACTAAAATGGCTGTTGCAGGAGAGGCTTGATCCAGGTTTAGTGAGTTGTCAAGTCCATGCTGTGAACAGATTTAGAACTAGGGAGATGATGGGGAGTATCTGTGACAATGTCCCTGTAGGGATTGACTAAGGAGTCTAGGCTGGGTAGGAAAGAAAGAGAGGGCAGGAAAGGGGTTCTAAAAAAAGGATAAAGATGAAAGGAACAAGGAAATAGAAGTTGAGTGATTAAAGAACAGATTTAGTGTCAATAGAGGAATAAGAAAGCTAGTGGGAAAACCTAATAAGAATTGTAGTCAAAGTATGGATTGTTGGAGACAATTTTGGAGGTGTAGTACTCTGCATGACAAAAGAAAAGTTTTCGATTACAGCCATGGTTTGGGTGATGGGCACTGAAACTAAGAAAATGAAAGAATGAAGAATATGGTGCTGGGTGCTTGCTTCAGCAGCACAGACATGTATACTAAAATTGGAACGGCGAGAATGTGGTACTGGACAGGGCCACTACATACATTTTCATACTACACTAATCTACATCATCATCTGTATGGATGATGGCCACTGAACGCAAGCATCATACATGGATGCGGCCTCCCATAGTGTTCCAGACTGGCTGTTATTTATGTGGCCTTTGTGTTCACACACAACCTTGCTAGGTATTGCCATGCTGTACAGTTTTTCTAAGTGGGAAGTCAGGTCACTATGTGATTGGGAGCTCTCTGGAGATAGCAGAAGGAGATATGAAACCCATGTGAAACAGTTTTAATATGCATAGGAGTGGTGCATTGAGCTACAAGGATTACTTTGATTCACAGAAAAGGGTAAATGGTTTACAAATGGAGAGACGAATAGCAACAAAGACCTAAAGCAAAAAGTGCTCTGATTGTGGAGACTATGCATTTTGCCCTTTTCACAACTCTTCATTGGAAGAACTTACCGTGACACATACCAGGACATCAACTCTGGCAGTATGAGAAAAATGAGAATCCTGAGCAAGGGAGTCTATTGACATCTGAAGGATATAGTTAAGAAATGGAAAGCAATTTTGGACCTAGAAGAGAGGTTCAGAGCAGGAAGTTATCTCCTTTTAAAGGATGAGCCAAAGGTGAAAATAAGAGCAAGACATTCTTTGCTGCTTCTGTAAGAAATGAAACTGGTAGGATTAAAAAAAAGGGATTAGTGTTCTTTGTTACTACAGACAATCATGAGTCTTTTCTAAGCATTTTAGCTTCATAACTATCAAAATGGAAAAGAACAAAATGGATAGATTGTACAAAGTGGTTTCTTAATTTGCCCCATGAAATTATTCTGATATATTCACACACACTGTTAACTTCAGAGAAACAATTGTTTCTGCAAATAGTTGTTTTGTATTTATATTCTGCAGCATTATTCATTAAAATTATAGTGTATAATAAAATTAGCATCATTATTTTTCTTTATGTGGAGCTTTTGCTCCAAGGACCCCTGAAAGATTTATGAAAATATTGCAATAATCCATATATCATCCTTGTGTAAGAGGTAAATTTTATTGAAAACTTCTGTTGGTAGTAACTCTTGAAACAATAACCTAATCACCCACATAAAAACAATATTAGTGGAAAAAGAAGGTGGGTGGCAGTCAATAAACAAGGTCTTTTAAATTTCTGCCACTCTATCAGTTGTCATGGGCTGCTATAATCAGTAAACCCCGATAACTCAGTGACTGGACACAATAGGAAAAAAAAAATTTTCTGCTTCTCAAAAGTCCAGTTGATGGTGAGGGGTGAGGAGTGATGTACAAGGGAAGAGGGCAATCATACAGGTACAGTAACTTCAGGAAACTTTTCCATTTTCAATATATAGATTCCAAAATTGACCTAGGCATGGTCAAATAAAATACAAATGGTAGAATAGAGACATAGAGAACAGGCAGAAGATTTTTATAGTCCATCTGCATTCCAGAGGCCAGAGTATAATCACATAATCACACCTGACTGCAAGGGAAACCAGGAACTGTCACCGTGCATCAGGAAGAAAGGAAAATGGGTTTGATGAACAATTTGTCAGTTCCTGACATAATCTTCAATCAGCAGTTCATGGAAAATATGGCCTGAGTTTCTTTAGCAAGTATTTCACATCTTGACAGGGGCTACAGTGTAGAAAAATTTTCAAGGAAATACATTTCTACAACAGCACTTCTGTAGCAGCTTAGTAATATAACTCTCATAAGCAAAATTGTGGGTGAGATACAACTATTTGTGCCAACCAATATAAAAATTTGCAGTTTTGATTATATGGTGGACTGAATTGTCCTGGACCCTTGCCCCATCCACAGCCAACATGTAGAAAGCATGACAAAAGAGACATGTATACAAAGGCTGATTTTTAAAATATCTAGCTATAAGTGTATTTTCAAAGAAAACAGTGAGATTAAAAACAATATTAGAAATAAAACAAATGTACATGCTCCAGCACATGCTTTTCAGGTAGCTTAAATGCTTGACCTTGAATGCCAAGTTCCGTATTCATTTTTTACATAAAGCCTTCAGGACTGGCCCCACTTAATTTCAGTTGTCCACATTTCCTTTATAGACTGTATTTTTCTTTTCCCTGAAAAAAAATCAATAAATGGCGAATGTGTAGTTTATGCAAATACATAATAAATAACAAATGATCCAACAGACTAGTTTATATAAAACAAAGAATAGCAGTAAAAAATTAACTTATTAAGGTACTATTGTTTTCCACTAGAAAGTGTAAACGTCTGTTAGATTAAGAAAACCTTTACACCTTAATAACTTTTTTTCCAGTAAAATTTGAAAAGTCAGACTTCACTACTGACCAACTCTCTAATAGTATAAAAAACTCAACGGCATGAACTGGCTCACAAGTGGTAGTGATGTCAATCACTACCTGACATCAGGTCAAGTAGTTGATAAATAAGTATTAAATGACCCTAATAAAACACTTTATAATAATTTTCCCCAGTTTATAAACTCATATTCTTATTTTTTAAAAGATTTATTAATTTATTTTTAGAGAGAAGGGAAGGGAGGAGAAAGAGAGGGAGAGAAACTTAAATGTGAGAGGGAAACACCAATGGGCTGCCTCTCACACATGCCCCCGCCAGGGACAGAACCAACCCAGGCATTTGTGACCTTTTGCCTTGCAGGTATATGCCCAACCAACTGAGCCACACCAGTTAAGGATTATTAGGTCATATTTTAGATGGGAATGTTACAGAAGCACTTTGGAGTTAGAGAGTACCATCTTGGGGATAACCAGGAATACTCTCATGCCCTACAATTGGCAACCCTATTAAATAGTATTAATGACAGCTCCTTCTTCCCCCCACTGAATCCACAATGAATACTCCTAATGGCTTTATTTTGCTCAAAATTCTTTTCCCAATTTAATATTAGATAATGAATATTTAAAATGACAAGTATTCCAAGATAAAAATAGCATAAATAAAATATTGGCTCTCATTTCTGATATGTTGATATTTTCTAATTTGACATTTTGCAAATTGTCCATCCTATATGAACATTCTTTCTCAATTTTATTTGTCAGATTTCCCACTGAATTTCAAGTTAGAGGAAGGTACTTCTTCAATTATCTTTCAAAATTTGGGGAACAAAATATCTCCTTCAGGAAATTCTATGGCAATTGCTTCAATCTATTGGGAGAAAAAAAAGGAAGCCAGTCATTGTGACAAGCTAGTGCTGACTATTATTTCTCTATTTATTTCTCTCCTGTTCTGGGAAATTTGCAGTGTAACAATTATTTTCATTAACATTTCAAGTACTCCTAAAAACTATATCTAATTTAAAAAATATTTAAAACAATGTGCAATTTTTAAAAAATCCCCAAACTAAGTCAATACTATTTAACTCAATCAGTATTTATTAAGTTCCCAACATGTGTGGAATATTTACAAGAGACACAAAAATCAATATGACAGTTGCTGACCTCAAAGAACTTACAGTCTCACTGGAGCTATTTCTAGTTTTTACTTGCTTTTATGCATATCCTTGTAGTTGTTAATGGTTTTATTATCTTCACATTCTGCAAATATGCTTGCTGCAAAAATTTGTAAATGTTTCCTTTTTACTGCTGTAGAGGGAGAGTTTTTAAAAACCCATCACTTTTGGAAGGAAATAACATACCTCTAACACTGATGTTATCAGGAATCTTTGCCTGAATTTTTAAAAGATCTTTACATGATGTTTACTTCCTGTGTGATATTATCAATTTCTGCACTGCTTGCAGTAGCTAAGGTTAAACCCTATTCATTTTGTTTCACTGTGGTTAGGCTATTTAACTTGTTCATGCTTCCTTGTGTGTGCTTACAAGAAATCTACAATATTAACAAATCTTGAAAATGTTTTGAGGACCTAGAGCCATAATTTAATAAAGAGATATTAATTTGTTCTGTCTTTTTTTCCTGTAATTGACCCAGATTTGCTTTCGGGGCCACCCTTTATCAGGCATACACTCATATAGATGTCTACCTTAAATCTTAGCTCCATGACAGACAAAAACACACAGAAAGTAAGAGTAGAAGAGGCAGAGAGGGAAAGTCGTCCCCATACTAAGGAGGAAATAAAATTAAATCAGATAAAATAATCTGAATGATAATACTGTGTATTTATGAAAAACTAAAAATATAAAGATAGTTTTAAATATTTCAGAAGCTCAGGCATATGATCTGGCCAAGAAGGACTAAGAAAACCTAATCTCCTACTACAAACAATTTAAAAACTGGACCAAAATACAAGAAACAAATATTTTAGGAATTGGGCAACAGGAAGCATAGAACAGAGAAAAAGGAAACAAATTATTTTTACAACTACTTAGGTTTTACAACTTCAAGTCATTTCTAGACTGTGGAACAGGAAGAAGGAGCACAAACGTGGTCTGATGATGATCTCATAAATTGTGAAGACAGAGACTGGTATACAGGGAGACTGAGTTGGCGGGAATTAATGGGACAAAAAACTTTAAATTATGGAGCTATGCTGAAAAAGAACCCCAAAGGAGCTTAACTGTTTGCTAGAAAGTTTAACACTTTTTAAGGTATAAAACACAGCCAGTCTTCAAAAATGTAAAATTCATGTCCAATATCCAATAAAAGTTACTAGACATTCAAATAAGGAGAAAATGAAAACTATAGTCAGGAATGCATTAACTATGGAAGACATGAAAATGTACTGCTCAGATGTCTTGTGGCAGGGAGCAGCATGCTGGCATTCTAGGGTCACTTTTGGCAGTGAGGGCACACTGAGCTGAGACTGCTCACAACCCAAGCCTGAGCATGGTGAGGCCACGAACATGGGTTCTTCTAGCAAACTCTGGGATGCCTCTAATAAGTGACTTTGGCTGAAACTCTCCCCATGGACCTTTTGAAGCTTTTCGGGAAATACACTGTGGTCCAAGATTTTTCTACTTTCAATTTATTTCTCCTTCTGTAGATGTCAGATCTGAATCATGGTCTAAAACCTAGCCACACCTTCTAGTCCTCCCTCCACCATTAAATCTCTTACACACCTAAATTCCATCATGGCATTTACTTTTTGTCAGATACAAACTAACACAAGGGCACTAGGAATTGTGCAAGTGAACAGTGGTAATATGGGAATTTGGGACTGGGTTATTTATTGAAGGGCAGATAAAATAGAATCAATCCTGAATAATGGATTGGGCATGAACAGTCTATGGCACAAGGTAGTGGCAGGATTGATAATTTCACCAATGTTGAGCTAAGAAAAAACATACTGGTGGAGAGAAATACCCTTATGGTTTCATTAAGTTATTTCAAAAATATGAGGGAAAAATCCCTACAAAGATAGCAGAGTTGACTTCACTGATGAGTTGTATTTATGCTACATAAAGGGAGCATTATGCTGATGAGGGTTGTTACTAAGCAATTACACACAAGTGTGAGACCAGAAGGCCTCATTTGTAGCTTTCAAAGAGATCCTTCCATCCTACAGTGGAAGAACACATGTAGATGGGTGTGCTAAATGTCTGATACTTAGGATTGCAGAGTTCTAGAGTTGTTGGAATGCTCATCCGAGGCTGATCTATTATGCTAATATCAGAGCTCTACCTGAGAAGGTCTAGGACCAACCCTTAAATATGGGATGAGACCAGTCGTTGGGTACCACTGAGGATATACTGAGTGTGTACTAACCCTCTTCTCACTGAACCTTCAGAGGTACACTGCTCTTTTTAGCAGGAGCTAGTACTTCTGCATTGGACAATAATACACAGAATTCTCCCTTACAATGTGCTCCCAGAAGGAGCTGCCCTTAGCTTCTCTCTTGCCTGCCATGCTGATAGGTATTTGATCAAGACGGCTGGAATGAAAGATAAAATAAGTGAAAAATAAATAATTGGGTGTACTTTCTAGTATGTTGACTTTATCTTTGCATGGACCGTAGAGGGTGGGACAAGCTCACTGTTAGGGTTGCTCTTAGAAAAGCAATGGTTGACACTGAGTGAAGTAGAAATGTTGGAATTCTCCTGGCATGTACAGAAGAAAGAAGACAGATGCTGAGGGAGTGAAGTGGCTGGACTGGTATGTAAAACCAGAAGACTCATCCAAGGGTTATTTCCATAGGAGGGCACAGAGGACACTTTCTTCAAGTCCTTTAGGAATGTGACAGTGGGAGATGGGAGAGACACAGGCATCCCCAGGTTCTGTGGTGGTTTACTACACAGGATGTGGCTGGCGATAGGAGAGGTTAATATACACAAGGACATAGGGGCCCTGAAGTAATGGAGGCCAGGAGGTGGCACTTAGTCATCAGAAATGAGGAAGCTGCAATTACCTTAATTACTAGCAAGACGAAAGGGGCAGCCAATGGGACTTGTCCCTCAGGAAATTATGGAGATGGTTAATAGAGTATGGCATCCCTTGGGGCAAAATAGTTTGGCAATCAAGAAGCAGACTACTTAATTAACATCTATAACTAAAAAGATGCAAGAATAGAGGAGCAGTTAAGCCAAGATGATCAGCCTGATGAAAAGTAACCACCCCTTGATCAGCTTCTGAACCTGAGCCAATTTTCAGACCAAGAACCCATTGACTGAAAAGAGGGCTGAGTCCACAGGAGGAAATACTCTTAACTCCACAGCATATGTAGGCTGTAGTATTTGCACATTTCTTCCCCGAAGGGATCTAAGGCCATTTACTTGGGTGACCGTGCATTAGGGAAAAGGGATATATTAGTTTCCTTTAGGTGTTTTGTTTTACATAACATACCACAACAAACCTAGCTTAAAATGATGTTAATTTATTATTTCACAGTTCTGTAGGCTCAGAAGGCCAACACAATGTGATTCAGTTGATTCTCTTTAAGGTCTGATGAGGCCAAACTCAAAAGGTTAATGTTGTTGCATTCCTTTCTAGAAGCTCTTTTTTTTCTGGAAAAGAACATGCTTGCATATCACTAAGACTTTTAGAAGAATTCATTTATTTATAGTAGTGGTGCTGAGGTCCCCTTTTTTTTGATTGCTGTCAAACAAGAGATTCTTTTAACTCTTTCAGGCAATATTTGATCCTTATTATGTTGTCCTCTCCCTAAACCAGTAACAGTGCACTGAATGCTTCTCTTACTTCTTATGGATTGCTCTGAATCCAGCTAGAGAATGCTTTCTGCTTTTAATGGTATGTATGATTGGCTTGGGCCCACCTGGGTAAACCAGACTAACTACCCTATACTAAATCCCATACACCCACAAAGTCACTTTTGCCATACAATGAAACATATTCACAGGTTCTAGGTAATAGGGCATGAGTATCTTTAGGGGTCCATTCTGCCTATTACAGAAAAATGCCCAGACTTTTGAGGACCTAGAAATACAAGGTCTAAGTTGATTTTGATAAAGAAAGATTCAAAAAATCATCTTTGTTTTTTATTAAAATGGAGGCTTAGAGAGGTCAGGTAATAAATGGAGTCTTGGATAAAATCAGTTCATGGTAGGCTCTCTGGGTCCACAGATTCACCCAAAAGTCATTTTCCATATCTATCAGTATAGAATTTCCATAGCTGGTAGTTGAAGCAACATTCACATTGCCTGTGGACTACCATAGTGGGGACCCTGGGTGAGAACTGTAATGTCTTTGTTGTTGTTTTTAGATGAGTGGATAAAAAAAGCTGTAGTACATTTGCACAATGGACTACTACTCAGTCACAAAAAAAGAAGGGAATCTTACCCCTTTGCAACAGCATGGATGGATCTGGAGAACATTATGCTAAATGAAATAAGCTAGTCAGAGAAAGACAAGTAACATGATTTCATACATGGAAACTAATGAATGAAATGAACTAAGAAGCAAAATAGAGACAAACTAGATAGAGAGCAGACTGACAGCTGTGGGGGACAGGGGATTGGATGTGTGGGGGGGATTGAGCAAAATACAAAAGGGAGAAAAAACTCATGGACAAGAGTATGGTGATTGCCAATGGAGGGGTGGGGAGGGGTTAGGTGGGAAGGATATGGGGGATAAATGGCGGTGAATGAAGATTTAACTTGGGGTGGTGAACACACAGTACAATACAGAGATGATGTGTTGTAAAATTGTTCCCCTTAAAACTGTACTTTCTGTTAACCAGTGTCATCCCAAGAAATTCAATAAAAAGGAAAACAACAGCACAAAAGTAACCGCCCCCCCCCCCACCCAAAGTAACATTTTAACAGAATGGCAGAGATTAGTCAGACCATTAATATACCTAAAAGGAGTAGAGGTCCTTATCATACCTATTAAATTTTCTACTCTTGTCCCTGAAGAAATTGGATGATCCTGGCAAAATGACTATAGATTAGATCAATGTCAAGCAAATAATGGACCCTATAACATTTATAACATCTGTTCTTCCACTTTTTTGGCTAGAAGAGATTAATAAGGTCCTGGGTACATGTTATGTAGCTGTTGATTTGGGAAATTTATTATTTCTTACTCTAAATTAAAAAGTAGATCTGAAATACAGGGTCTGGCAGATGTAATGCCACTGCATGTGGTTGGTAGGGTACGTGAATGTCTCGCATAAGATGGACAGCAATTTGAACATTTCCCCTAAAATGTCATATGGTATACTTGAGTGTGATATTGTTATGTTACAGAATTACATGCTTATGATTTTGTAAAAAAGATTTTTATGTAATAAAAAAGGGATGTTGTTTGTGCTGGGTCCTGTAGTTTGTATTAATGTAGGGTACACAGCAATTTTCAATTTCAGTTTTGCCTCTAGACTATTTTAACACTCTCTCCTTCATTACATTATAGTCTGAGAGATCTGAACTGTTTGACCACCCTACCAGTCTCCATACTGACTCATTAAATTTATGGTATCATGCCAAAAAGATGGGGGGAGTAAGAGGTGGCTAGTAAACTAGAATACTTGGGAAGGCATGCGCAGCAGAGACTGGAAAAAAATATTGTAGTTTCGGGGACCTGCTTCTTCAGTGAAAACATTAAGGGTCTAGTGGCCAGAGAACAGTGAAATTGACTAAAAATAAAAGATAAATTTCTATATCTTGCATGCTATTGTACCAGAAAAGTGAAGCATGGTACTTAGTCCACCTCTTTGTGTTCTATAAGCATCCCAAATATTCTACAGACATTAAAGTTTTAATAATTGAATACTATAAACAATGTTATTTGAAAACCTAGCCAAAATGGAAAGATTCCATGAAAGACACAAATTATCAAACCTGATTCAAAAAGAAACTGAAATTACAAATAGTTCTACATCAAAGAAAAATTTGTATTTATCTTCTCTGACAAAAATCTTCCAGACTCAAATGGCTTTACTAGCAGTTGTAACATTTAAAATGACGTTATGGCCCTGACTGGTGTGGCTCAGTGGACTGAATGTCAGCCTGCAAACCAAATGGTCACCGGTTCAATTCCCAGTCAGGGCACATGCCTGGGTTGTGGGCCAGGTCCCCAGTAGGGGGCATGTGGGAGGCAACAACACATTGATATTTCTCTCCCTCTCTTTCTGCCTCCCTTCTTCCTCTCTAAATCCTTAAATAAATAAGTAAAATCTTTTTAAAAAAGACATTATGAAGAATAATGCCATTTCTACACAAAAGGATAACTTCCCTAATTACTTCATGTGGCAATCATTACTCTGGCCCCCAAATTACAAAAAGGCATTGTATTAATTGCCCACAGCTGTCATAACCAAGTACCACAGACTTATTGGTTTAAAAAAATAGAAATTAATTCTTTCACAATTCTGGAGATAAAAAGTTTAAAATTAAGGTGTTGGTGGGGCTGTGGGGCCATGCTGTCTCCAAAGTCTATAGGGAAGAATTTTACCTTAACTCTTCCAGCATCTGGTAGCTCCTTGGCTTTCAGCTGGAATACTTCAATTTCAGCTTCTGTTATTATATAACATTTCCCTCAGGTGTCTGGGTCAAAATTTCCATCTTCTTATAAGGACACCAGTCATATTGTATCCGGGTCCTCCCTAATGACCTCATCTCAACTTGATTAGTTGTGGTATTGTCCTTGGGAAGATACAAAGATTTCTTAGTTGTGAAACAGAAAGAATGAATTATTAAAAATTAATAAATTGGACTTCATGAAAATTAAAGTCTTCTGAAAAGGCAAGTCACAGATTGGGAGAAAACATTTGCAACAAACCTGGGTACAAAGTGCCTACACCCGTAATATGTAAAAGATACTTACAGTTCAGTAATAATAAGGCAAATAATCAAATATATATGTATGTTTTTTAAAATTTTATTGAATGTATTGATGTGACTGGTTAATAAAATAATACAGGTTTATTTGTTAAAATAAACATATATGTTTAAAATATATACTTCTAAAAATTTGTGAGCAGGCTAAACTTGCCAATGTTCTTCACATTAGAAGTTCTATTTCAATACAGTAAATGAACTTGTGAAAACAGTTTGTTTCTTAGGAGATCAGGAGTGTTACAGATGGAAATAGGGAGCTTTGCTTGGGAGGTTAGTGGTACAACCTCGGAATTACTGCAAGACCAACAAGTAAGTGTTGCGTGTGACTACAAGCAATGCAGAGCCTCTATACAATGGTTTTAGAGCCTGCATATTTGTCATAAAGCTCCAAGTCCCATCAGTAAGTTGATCGATATGGTCACACTTCTTTGATGTCTTCTAGGAACTTTACTTCTTAGAAATCACTCTTCCTCTCTTCTTTGTGCCTTCTCTCCTTACCTCCATACGCATGATGCACAGTCTCTCTGTACGGGTGTCCTAGTGGCTAAGGAACTTCTTCCCTACTAACAACTCTGCCCTACCTTTTATTAAAGTAGTTTCTTAATGTCTGAAGGGAAGTCATATGGAAGAGGATGCCCCATGATCATGCACAGGATTTTCAAATAAAATATAAGCCAATATTTTTCTAGCATCAACTCTCATTTCCTTAGCATACTTGGCTCCTGCAGTAAGAAAATTGAGAATTCAGGATGGAAAAATGTTCAGGAAGAACCACTTTTTAGGTCTCTGTTCTCTCCCCCTTCTGCTCTCCTTTCTATGTGTCTCCACGTTCCAGCCACATATCCATACCTTCTGTTCTGTTTACAATCCAAAGTAGATCCCATCAATCTTCTTGTTTCTTTAGTACTCCTCAACCTCACTTGACTGCTCTTGCAAATCCTCTGACAACCACACCTATAATCTGGTTTCCTGGGAGACAACCCTTCTTGTTCCTTGAAAACTCCTGTTACCCATACATACACAGTGACTATTATTCTCACCTCCTATAGACTGCGTATTCATTGGTTCCAAAGAAGCAAATAAGTCAAAGTTTCTCCTTATATATTCAACATACTCGTAGTTGTAGTTAAAAGCATTTAGAAACAGCTATAGCTTTGTCCTAATATTTTTATTTTTCTAATAATATAAAAATATCACAAAAATACAGTTAGCTATCACTTCTTTTTTATTTCTTTGCAATTTTCCCTCTTTATGTCATTACTCTCTGAGGAACTTTGATTCTGCTTGTGTTCCTAATTTTAATAGATACATTTTAATGGATTAGAACTTCTCTTTCCATTAACTCTAGTTTTATTGTAACATAGAGTCTGGAGAATTTCTAAGGGTACTACTACCTTAGTGAGATTATTGTGGGTCAGAGTTGATGTTCAATTACATTTTACTCTTCTTGGTTCTATTATATTAGATCAGTAACCTCATGCCACCTATTGTTTAGAAAGACCGTTGTTATCAAAGTTGGGAGGGAGAAGTTCTTAAAATTAAATAGCTCATATTTTGTGTTATAATATGAAAATTTCTCAATCCACAGCTTGTGGACAGAAAGCCAGATTATAGCACTTTATCTGAGATATTATAGAAGCTCAGTAATAACTGTTGCATTGTCATTAGATATTTTCACCACGCTTGATAGGGGATGCCTTATTTTTAATTTGAAAGATAGATTTGTATCAAATAGCTATTAAAGGAGAAAAATTACATAACACAAGTGTTTTTTTAAAATTATGTATCCAAGGAACATAATTTTACTGGTCAAATTATGTACTTGATCAAAAGAGCTAAGAGAGTTTCTTAGCTTGATTTTCCAAGAAGGCAGAACCAAAGCAAGGGGTCACTGTGCATTTACTTTACAGGGAGGATGATTCCATGGAGGAGGAGTGAAGAACAAAAGGTAATTCAGAGAAGGAAGTGGAGTCAAAATACAGCAGTGTTATTGAACTGACTGCAGTACATAGGCACCTTGGGGATGCCTACAAATTGTGTCTCTTGACCTTTCCTGGGGAGGGAAGGGAAAAACAATTCATCCATTGGTGCTTGACATAATAGTTCCCCACACTTGCAGTTTGTGCATGCAGTGTATGGGAACTGAGCAGAGTCCTGTGCTATCATCAGCACACCGACCTAGGATGGAAGCCAGAGATACATGGATGGGTAGAACGTGGGGGCATCATCCAGTTGCATTGGGTAAATTTGGTGAAAACACATGGAGAACTGGAACAAAAATGCCAAGAGAAGGATAATTGGTATCTGATTGAAAAGGTCTTTATTCCTTCTGCAAACATATGCCATCTAAACATATCCTCATGAATGTGAGACCTTGTGAGCATAGCCTCTGCACTGAAGACAACTTCCTTCTTATTAGACTTATCTCCCCATTGCATGTAGCCGATGGGATTTCTGCTAACAAAGACTGATGCTTGGGGGACATTCTAAGATGGATGGAGAGGCTTGTGGTCCATACTTGTAGAGGAAAGAATGTATGGGTATGCCTGGAAGTACAATTCTTCTCTCCTTGATTGCTTTCTTGGGAGTAATCTTTATGGAGAATTTCTGCCTTGTTACAAGGCTCATTCACGAATGTGAGGGCTGTGTATTGCACACTTGGGAGTGGCCAAGGCAGCTAGTAGTGTAGCTGCCAACATTATAACTGACAGAAACAGGATGCTCTGAATCAGCGCCCCTGTGAGGATGTGTAGAATTGATTGAGGAGGATAAAAATATGATGAAAATAATGTTAAGAAACAAGTCCTAGTTGATGGGTCAATATTGATTTCAATTTTTTTTAAAAATCACTCAGATATAGATATTACTTTACTTACTTAAAGAATATTGCTATATGCTTACCTCATTTTCAGAAGGGAAAATTGAGTAACAGAAAAGTTAAAAATAAGTTAACTTTCTGTTTACTTTAGTTTTATCCCTTGAATAGAATCGTCAGATTTTTACCTTTTCAGGGGAAGCTGAGCTTCATTATAAAAGCTATCAATGCTTTTTCTAGCAAAGTACAGTTTTCGAAGTAATCTTATGTATATAGTGCACATATACAAGATTGCATAAAATTGTAGACCCTTGAAATCTCTTTCTCTAATAAAGGCAAAAACAAAAGAATAATCTTACATGGTCTTTTATGAAAGTGTGAATAAGGATTAACTTTAAGCGAACCTATTTCCTCAAAAGAATTTTGTGCTTATTTTCTAACAAAATAGGTAAATTATCCATAATTCTATTTATTATTTTCAGGAAATTATTGAATTTTGTATGCAGTTTTCTCTTTACGGAAAAATTAATGCAGTTTGGAGGAAAATCATGAAATATGAGAATTTCAGGAAGGAAAAGACATACGATTAAAGGTTAGTAGATCTGTGAATTTCCCAATCTGGGGAAAAGAAAGCTAAAGCAGGCATGGCAGCTTCTGAAATAAGCTAAGGAATATTACCAGGAGGATAGGGACTGATTCTCACCAATCAGCGCAAGCAGAGCAGGAAGTAATGGGCTTAAACTGCAGCTGGGAAATTTAAATTAAATATAAGAAAACTTCCTAACCATGAGAACAATTAAACAATGGTGTAAATTGTCAAGAGAAATAATGAATTCACCTTTGCTAATAATATTCATAGAAGCACTTGGCACTCACCCATCAGGGATAAGTTAGAAATAATAAAAATCAATTCTATCAACATTCTGGGAATAGATTAGGTAATGCAAGAGGGAATACTTTTCAAAATCCTCACCATGTACAAAAATAGACTCAATAGAAAGAGTAACTTTTAGAATGTTTAAGAGGAACAAAATATTAATTCTACAAATAGTTATTAGTTTTCTACCACATACAAAATTCAAAGTTAGTCTCCAGGAAGAAATAAAATAAATCCCAAATGGTTCAAGCCATTAAATTCCTTATTTTCTGATAAATTATTGCCCCCCACCCAGTTTTAAAGAAATTTTGTATCCTTATTTGGGAAAATATTTTGGCTTAGTAAAAGCATAGTAATTGATACAGATATAAAATATATACATTATAAAGTAAATGCAATACAGCCCTGGCTGGTGTGGCTCAGTGGATTGAGCTCCAGCCTATGAACCAAAATAAATGCAATATAAATTAAAGGGAGTAAGATGAAAGTAAAATAAATCTTATTTACAAAATATTTTGCTAATTGGCTAATTGTGGTACCTTCCTCTATTATTTGCTTATTAATTAAAACCATAATCACTAATTAGGCCAATTTCATATTTAACAATGACAATTATTGCCCTTTATATCAAATCATCTGCTGGATCATTTTAAGGTTCTTGGCTGACTTTTTGTCACATCTGATTAGATTGTCATTATTTTAACCTGTGGCTGAGAAAGAACCTGACTTAGAAACAGGAGAGCTGTCAGCTCTGCACCTTCAGATTGTTTTCTACGCTACTATTGTTCATGTTACTTTAAATCTGTGATTTTTCTACAGAAATCTTTTTAAGCCTGTGGTTCCTTATGTGAGATTTGTTTCACTGGAACTAGATAATACAAGCAATAAGACTACTTAACTGACCCATGTTGACTGTAATATACATTAATTCTTTAAACAGCAAATGCCTGCATGGAGGTATACCCATCAGTTCCTGTCTAAACTGGGCAGATCCTTCTCTTTCCTCAGAACCACATATTCTAAAGATGATCTGTGACCTTAGAATTTGTGCGATGAAAGATGGTACATCTGTCAACGTATAAACTGAATACTGGTAAAGCTTAATGATGTTCACAGGTAAAATAATAGAAATTGGCTTCTGCTTTCTGAATTATAGCAGACTAGATTACTCTAAAAGCTTTTCTATGCAAATCAATTTAGATTTTAAATAAAAGGATATATATAATAAAAAGAATAACATTTCTAGAAGGTGTGAAGTACAAGAAATAATGGTGGGCAAAGGTACTGTTGAGCATGTCAACAAATATAGACTTACAGTGTATAAAAAGTAATGACAATACCTCATGTGTGAGGTTAAGTAGAAGGCAACAGAGAACTAAAATACTAAACAATAATATAAACTAATTTCATACTAATGAAAATTCAAGTATTAAAGTTGAAATATTCTCAGATTTTTATATTTTTAGCAGGAGTGATAATAAAGGGATTTTTTAAATATTAAGAATGCACAGTGAATATTTTCAAAGCTATCCAGCAAGAACATATTACTGCTAGATAGAGGCAAATGGTATAATGGAAAAAAAATAAATCAATGCAATCAATGAAGAAAGGAAAAGAAAAGGAAGAGGAAACAAGAAAAAAGGTGGCATAAAAAAGTAGAACAGATAAAAACACAAAATAAGAAAGTAGAAAAAATGTATCAGCAGTCACAATAAATGTAAATAAACAAGCTATTAAACTCACCAATTAAAATACTGATGTTATGACTTCTGGCAAGATGGAGGCATAGGTGGGCGCACCGTACCTCCACACGCAACCAAGATTGGAACAACAACAATTTTGAGGCAGAATAACACCCAGAACTGACCAAAAATTTATCTTAATGGAAGTCGGACAGCCAAGAAGTTGAAATAGACCCGTTCATCCAGACTGGTGGGAGGGGCAGAGATAAGCAGCTGGGCTCCGGTTGCAGGGGCAATTGGGCACATAAGGCACTGGGAGCATGTAAGGCATCTGGGGTGCACAAGATCACAGTGGGTAGACCCTGAGTACGCAAGCAGCAGTTGGCAGACCCAGTAAGGCGGCGATTGTGGAGCAGGGCAGAGCGAGCAACCAAGGATCCCAGGGAAGGGACTGAGATCCCAGGGAGAACGGAGCTACCGCCATTGTTCCCTCTCGACCCCACCCTCACATACAACGTCACAATCTAGCGACTGGGGTGCCCAGCCCCAGTGAACACCTAAGGCTCCACCCCTCACTGTAACGGGAGCTACCAGACCAAAAAAAAAAAGAGAGAGAGAGAGAGAGAGAGAGAGAGAGAGAGAGAGAGAGAGAGACATTGCTCAAACAGAGGAACAAATCAGTGTCCCAGAACTCATCCTTTTGAGTGACTAAGAGATAGCTAACCTATCAGATGCACAGTTCAAAACACTGGTGATCAGAAAGCTCACAGAATTGGTTGATTTTGGTTGAAAATTAGATGAACAAATGCAGGTTACCATAAAAGAAATGAAGGAAAATGAACAGGGAACCAGTAGTGATGGGAAGGAAACTGGGACTCAAAACAGTAGAGTGGACCAGAAGGAAGAAAGAAACAACCAAACAGGAAAGAATGGAGAAATAAGAATTCAAAAAAATGAGGAGAAGCTTAGGAACCTCCAGGACATCTTTAAACGTTCCAACATCCAAATTATAGGGGTACCAGAAGGGGAAGAGGTAGAGCAACAGATTGAAAACGTATTTGAACAAATAATAAAGGAGAACTTCCCCATTCTGGCAAAGGAAATAGACTTCCAGGAAATCCAGGAAGCTCAGAGAGCCCCAAAGAAGTTGGACCCAAGAAGAAACACACCAAGGCACATCATAATTACATTAGCCAAGGTAAAAATGAAGGAGAGAAACCTAGAAGCAGCAAGAGATAAGGGGACAGTAACCTATAAAGGAGTTCCCATCAGACTGTCAGCTGATTTCTCAAAAGAGACCTTACAGGCAAGAAGGGGCTGGAAAGAAATATTCCAAGTCATGAAAGACAAGGACCTATATCCCAGACTACTCTATCCAGCAAAGTTTTCATTTAAAATGGAAGGGCAGATAAAGTGCTTCTCAGATAAGGTCAAGTTAAAGGAGTTCATCATCACCGAGCCCTTATTTTATGAAATGTTAAAGGGACTTATCTAAGAAAAGAAGATTAAAAAAAAACATGTATAGTAAAAGGACAGCAAACTCACAATTATTAACAACCACACCTAAAGCAAAACCAAAAGAAACTAAGCAAACAACTAGAACAGGAACAGAACCACAGAAATGGAGATCACATGGGGGGTTAGCAACAGGGGAGTGGGAGGAGGAGAGAGAGGGAAAAGGTGCATAGAATAAGCATAGATTGTAGGTAGGAAATAGACAGGGGGTGGGCAAGAATAGTATGAGAAATGTAGAAGCTAAAGAACTTATAAGTATGACACATGGGCATGAACTAAAGGTGGGGAGAAGTGGGTGGGAGAGGGTGTGCAAGGTGGAGGGGAGTGAAGGGGGAAAATGGGACAACTGTAATAGCATAATCAATAAAATATATTAAACAAATACTGATGTTACTAAAATGTATAATATACCAACATCCACTAAGAACTGTTTGCCAAGGATGCACCACCTAAAACATATAGGCAAACAAATATTTGAGTATAAATGGTGGGGGAAAAGGCAAGTACTAGCCTAAAAATGTAGATGTGAATAATAATTTTTGGCTTGGGTCAAAAGCAATGTCGAGAAGTACGAAACTAACAATGATAAGATCTCGCTTCACTGGGAACAGATAACAACTCTAAATCTGGAGATACCTGATGAAATAGCCTCAAACATATAAGACAAAATTTGATGGAACTATAGGTGGAAATGAACAAAACCACTACTAGAATGGGAAATTTAAACATTGCTTACATTATGTGACATTATTTAATATGAATAACACATTCAACAAACCATTTTAGTGAACTTAAAAAGAGCTGCACTCAATAATTATAGAATACCTGCTCTTCTTCAAGTAACATGTAAAAATAAAGATTTCAAAACATACAGTCTATGGATACAAGACAATGAAATTAAGTTAGGAGTTAAAGACTTTTCAAATATTTAGGGAAAACTGTTTATAAATAGCACAATAAATGAGTCAAAGAAGAAATCTTAATAGAAATCTGGAAACACTTAGAACTGGATCACACCAAAAGCTCTTGTGTGAGTTTGTCCGTTTGAGTCCTCTAAAAAGTAGACACTAGCACAGAATTACATGTAGAAGAGCTGCTTTGGGGACATGCCTTTGAAGGATAAAGGTGGATGGAGCAGGGGATGGACCATGGGAGCCTTCAGACTGAGGTGCAAGGCTGACATCTGTGAAGAGAGAAACAAATGGAAGGGGGATTGCAGAGGAAAAACTTCAGACAATTGCACAGTTCTGAGAAAGCCTGAGCCAAGCTAATGGGAGTCTTTACACCAGGGCTGTCCACCTGAGGAGGTCCACACCCAGCAAAACTGCCCTCCTCCAGCACTCTTGCTGAGCTCAGTCACTGGCTGTGAGCAGCCTGGGAAAGTGTCAACTATGATCCCAAAGCTCATTCTTTTGGAGGTGATCTGAGTAGCACATGTCCATGGCCAGCACATATGAAACACACACACCAATCCTTCTGCAATTGAGTAATGATATTTTGAGGGAAATGTGTGGTAATAAGCACTTCTATTAGAATAAAAGCTTAAAGTTAATGAGCTCTGTGTTCACCATAAATCAGGAAAAAAAGTCAATAGAATAAACCTGAAGGAGATAGAAGCAAGAAGTGCACATTGAATACATATATTTAAAATAGCTTGTTAAAAAATTTTGTGATATATGCAAACCATCGGCAAAATGGGTCAAGAAAAAAAAGAAGCCATAACATATTAAGGATAAAAAGGAACTTAAGTGTAGTTATAGTCAACAGATAAAATCATAAAGGAATAAGATGAACAATGTGAATGATAATAAATATGAAAACCTAGATAAAATAGATAAAATTAACTAGAAAAATATAACATACTCAAAATGACCCAAGATTAGTAATACCAAATAACCCAAACTAGTCTAGAAATTAAATGAATATTTTATATTTTCTTTTCTTTTTTAATTTATTTTTCGGTTGGCACCAGTGTTTATTTCAGGGAGAAGTGCTTAAGGGCCTTCATCTGCCCTGCACAGTCCCAGGGCTGCTAGCTTCTCACTTGACCTTTGAGTTATAGAAATTGTGTCCTGCAAAGACAGCCTAGTCTCTGAGTGCCTCCTTAATCCTGACGAGCTGGTTGTATTTGGCCAGACACTCTGAGCATCAGGGAACACCAGTCTTGGTGCCTGGACGGATTTGGTAGTGGAGCCAATATGGTTGACCTTCAGCAGCAAATAGTTGCAGGCCCTCTTCCCGACAGCCTGGGCAATCCTCTTGGGGTTGGTGACTGTGAGGTCATCTCCCATGATCTGGATGTCCACCCCCAAGAGGAACAATGTCCAAGCTGCCTGATTATCCTGGTCAAAGGGTTATTCGGTGGAGACCACAGGATAGTTTTTAATGAAGTTCTTGTAAGGAAGCTCTCCCCCAGCTTCTCCCCAGTGAAGTGCCCTGAGGGGTCATCAGGTGACTAGAAGTCAAGATCATACTTCTCACTGCAATATAACTCAGATGCCACCACATGCATACCACCACATCCATGATCACCACCTTGTATGGGTGGCCAGCTCCCTGGGTGGCCATCTTTAGCAGCTCCAGGGCCTCATCGTTCTCCAGGATGTTGGGTGCAAAGCTTCCCTCATCACCCACATTGCTGGCATCCATCCCGTACTTGGCCTTGATGTCCCCCTTGAGGAGGTGGTAGACCTTGGTGCCAATGTGCATGGCTTCCTTGGAGGAGTTGGCTCCCAGAGGCAGATCATGAAATCCTGCCCAGCCAGCTTGTTTACAGCATGGGAAGCCCCAACTGATCACACTGAAGCCAGGGACTGGGAGGACCAGGTCTGGGTTCCCAGCGAGATCTGCTATGTGTCAGTAGATTGGGACCCCGTTCTCAGCTGCTCCAGCCTTGCACACAGTCAAGGACACACCAGGATGGCATTGGCTCCACACTTGGATTTATTCTCAGTCCCATCCAGCTCAATCATAAATTTGTCAACTTTTTCTTGATTCTCAATGCTTAGTTTCTTTTCCAGCAGGGTGGGACCCAGAGTTTTGTTGATGTGTTGTTCCACAGCATCCAGGGCACCTTTGCCCAGGTATCGAGATTTGTCTCCATCTCTTAGTACCAGAGCTTCATAGATACCTGTAGAAGCTCCACTGAACACAGCTGCTTGGAATCAGTCCGTGGCTGTGTACAGGTCTACCTCCACCGTGGTACTGCCCCCGGAGTCCAGGATTTCCCAAGGAAAGATATGTGGCATGGCTATGGCTGGGGGCCTTGGGTGAGCTCAGAGTCTAGGTGGAAGCTGGGGCTGTGTCCTAACTCAATATTGTAAAATCTTCCTACCAAGTAAACAACAATTCCAACTGATTTTTAGGTAAGTTCTGCCAAACATTTAGAGATATAATTATGCCAAATACATAACTTTTTTCTAGAATATACCAAATGGCAAACACTTTCTACCTCATTCTGTATAAGTACATATAAAATTATAAATGTATATTATAAATAAATATTTGTATATACATAGTATAAGATTTAGTACCCAAAAATGTTTTTTCATTCATGAATATATATGTTAAATTCCTTTTAAAACACATTTTATTTATTATGTTATTACAGTTGTCTCGCTTTTTCCCTCTTTACCCTGTCCATCCAGTATCCCTCTTCCCTCCAGCAATCTCCCCGCTTAGTTCACGTCCATGGGTCGTGCATATAAGTTCTTTGGCTTCTCCATTTCCTATACTATTCTTAACATCCCTCTGTCTATTTTGTAGCTACTAATTATGCTTCTTAATCCCTTCACCTTTCTCCCCATTCTTCCCCTACCCCTCTCCCAGCAGATAACCCTCCAAATGATCTTCACACCTGTGATTCTGTTCCTGTTAAATTCCCATCATAAATATACATCCAAATGTATGGATCTCATAAGCATAAGTAAAAAACCAACTCAGAAATTGTTCACGCACAACCTGATACAATTTTAGAAAGTTCAAAACCCAGACCATTCAACAATATATGCTTAGAAATACAGGCATTTATCCGTGGAAACACTTAGAACGGAGTGGAAGGGAGGACAGTGCAGCCCATGAAGACACGTGGCAGAGTTTCAGTGTTATTAGTAGCGTTCTCCGTCATAAACTCTGTGGTGACTATTCGCAATTATTTTTGTAGTACCAAATGCTTTTAGAGATGGAAAGAACTTTTGAAATAAATCAGCCTGGTTTCTCATTTTATTTGTGAACAAACCAGGCTGGGAATTTCTAAGTACTTTACATTTAGTCACACAAATCACCTGACTCTCTTACTAATGTTCTTTTTACTACAAAGCTGCTGACAGAAGCTGAATGATTTTCCTGTCTGAATCTTTGTTTGGTCCATTTGAACTGTTATTAGGCATGAAATCTTCATGCCAAACATTAAATGACAAAACCCAATACCTGGCATTCACATTTTAATATTTGTTTCAAACCTTTATTTTCAATCATTTATTTTTGATATGGTATCAGGAATTACTTTTAAATAATGAAATATGAATAGCCATCATTTATTAAGTGTTCCCTATGAGTTTATCACTGCAATAAGTTCTTTTTGAATATTATTGATTAGTTTGATGTATGGTTTTATTAAATTCAGAGTCAAAGTTTATAAGTTCTTAGGAAGCATTACCCTAACTGCATCATTATCAGCTGTAATATAGTGGCTTAATATGAAGAAACACTTATGAGGGTGAGTAGAAAAATTTCCCTAAAGGAATACAAAGAGAAGGATTCGGCTAGGTGAGAAATGGAATTGAAGGTGGCAGAGAAGCAGGTGAGGCAAAGGAGAGGAAGAGAGATGCTCTAGTGGAAATATGTACACTATAAGTAGGAGGACAACTCAGGTCTTGTGTCCTAAGCGTAATACAGAAACAACAGAAAAGCTGTAGACTCTGAACACAAAATGTAGGCTGGGCATGAGGAGGTGTTTTTAGAATCCATTGAGGTTCAGTGGTATGGGAAGTACTACATAGCTCCCCATCCCGACCCTCATGCCTATGACCGTAGGGTTGCAGCATTGCTTACAGGGATTGCTGGAAGGACTCACATTGGCTTCTATAAGTCTATAGAATAACATCCCTGAGATGGAGTTTGAAATGAGTCCTAATTCTTAACTATCTGCATTTGTGAATTGAATTTCATTCCCACAAAACAGTAATTAGTATTTAATATGAAATTAAAGACATAAGAGCCAATGAACTTGTGACGAGAAGCAGTGCACATCAATGGCAGAAACCTGGGGGAGACCAACATTTAAAAGAACAAGAGAAGACAGAGCAGCTCAAAGAGACTCCATCGGGTTAAGGGAAAAGCCTCAAAAGTAGGGGGATTATATAAACCCAGGGCAGGTAGAAGATTTCAAGAAGTTGGGGTGAGGTCAGCCAGGTCAAATATTGCTGAGAATTTAATAAAGATAAAGGTTGAGAACTATGCACCTGAATTAGTGACAAGGTCACTAGTTTCTCTGAAGTTGTCACAATAAACAGATGGTACATATAAAGGAGTGACAAGTAAGTAAAGAAGAGGAGACAGCTGGGGTGCACAAGAGTTTCAAGATGTTTGCTTCTGAACAGGTGACAGAGATAGGAAGGTAATTAGAAACAGATGTGGGGAGAAGGCAACGTTTCCTTTGGAATGAGTGAGAATGGACCATGTTAAGTACAGATGGGAACAGGCAAAGGGAAAGGGTGGGAATAATTGGTAGAATAAAATCACAGAGGATTTGGGAAGGGACAGAGCCAGAAAGGAACTTCAGAGACTAACCATAGACAGAAAAAGTTCTGCCTGTAACTTTGGTGTCAGAAAGGAAGTAGAATAAGGGAGTCTGTCCTAATAGATTCTATTTTCTCTATGAAGAAGGAGGGAAAGTCATCATTTCCCATGAGCTGTGTGGGGAAGATTGGATGCCTGAGAAACAGTGGCTTTGACTAGAGGGTCTTACCTTGTCTGCACTTTGGAGTCACCTGGAGATTTGTTATAAACTCCCAAGCTGTGCCTCAGACAAATTAAATCAGAATAGGTGAAGGCAGTACCCAGAATCGATGCCTTTGGTCCTTGAACAACACAGGTTTGAACTGCATGGATCCACTTACACACGGATTTTTTTCAATAAATACATTGAATAATTTATGGAAATTTGCAACAATTTAAAAAACTTGCAGATGATCTATATAGCTTAAAAGTATTTAAAAATTAAGAAAATGTTAGGCATGTCATAAATACATAGGATATATGGAGATACTAGTTTATTTTATCACTTACTATCATAAAACATATACAAATCTGTTATAAAAAGTTAAAGTTTACCAAAACATATGCACATAAACATGGATTTCAAATGATACCATTTGCAGTCAAAAGACATGTAAACAAAGATACAGTATTGTCATAACTGCATGAAGTGAACCATAGTACACACTGCAGTACACACTGTGGCACACACTGAGGTACACTCTGTGGTACACACTGCAACACACACTGCAGGACACACTGTGGTACACACTGCAGTACATACTGCAAGACACAGTACAGTACACACTGTGGTACATACTGCAGTACACACTGAGGTACACACTGCAGGACACACTGTAGTACACACTGTATTGCTGTAATGATTTTGTAGCCACCTTCTGGTGTGTCACTTACAGTAGGCTACCATAAAGCCATCATATCACTCCTTTTTCATTATCAATTTAAATAGAGATGAATTTTGTTTTCACATTATCTTTTCATTTTTGAGGTCTAGTGTTAGTAATACGCATAACATCTACAGTGTTTTGTATTCTATAAGAAAATATTGATGTAGGTACTGACAGACGATTCATCTTATAAGCAGACAACATACACTTATGAAATTGATATTTTCTCTTCCTTATGATTTTCTTAACATCTTCTTTTCTCAGGCTTACTGTTTATAAGAGTACAGAATCCAATACAAAATGTGTATTGACTTTATTTTATCAGTAAGGCTTCCAGTCAACAGTAGGCTGTTCGCAGTTAAGTTTGGGGGGAGTCAAAAGTTATATGTGGATTTTTGATCATGTGGCGGTTGAAAGCCCTGACCCCTGTGTTGCTCCAGGATCACCTGTACTTTGAATAACTGTCCAGGTGATGGTGTGCTACCCAGGTTGGGAACACTGCCCTACACCCTGGCTGTGCATTGGGATTATTTGGGAGAACTTTGAAAATTACTGATGTCTGGATCCCCCTGCCAAAGGAATTAATTTTATTGGTCTTGGATGAGGCCCAGGTAACAGGATTTTTAGAAAGTTCTGCAGGATTCTAACGTGTAGCTAGGCTTGAAAACGCCTGATGTAAATGGTGGTCAGGTAGTGTTGAAGACCCAGCAGAGACTGGAGACCTCAGGTTTGTGCTAATGCCAACTTGCAGAATTCAGCTACGCCCATGGCACTCAGTCCTGGTACAGAATTGGACAAGTTGGATAGCGGGATTTGTCTGAGCCCAGGGTGTTGTTAGTTCTTAGGTTTTGTTAGTTGTTACTCTCTTGAAAGGAAACAGAGGAAGAGACTTGCACCTTTTGACAATAGAAAGATTTAAATGATGAACTAAGAAGTGTAAAGTGAACCATAGAAAAGGAGGTAAAGGTATAAGGGTGTCCATAAGGAAGAAGTAAAGGGATGGCGAGGGGGAGTTTCCTGTGAGGTCAAAGAACAAATGTAGAGCAAGCAACTACATGAAATAACTGGTAATATTTGTGGAGGATAATTTAAGATTATCTTAATTAAAATGTGCTTTTCCATTACCATTTAGTCCCCCTTTACCTCCTCCCCTCAATCACCACACTGTTGTCCATGTGCAGGAGCCCTTTTCTTTCTGCTCAGTCCTTCCATCCCCTCGCCTCCCCCACTCCTCTCAGCTGTCAGCCTGCACTCCATTTTTGAGTCTGTCTTTATTTTGCTTGTTAGTTCAGTTTGTTCATTAGATTCCACCTATGAGTGAAATCATAAGGTATTTGTCTTTCTCTGACTGGCTTATTTCAGTTAGTATAATGCTCTCCAGGTTCATCCATGCTGTCACAAAGGATACAATTCTCTTCTTTTTTATGGCTGAGTAGTATTTCATTGTGTAAATGTCCCAAAGTTGTTTTATCACTCATCTTTGATGGACACTTGGGCTGTTTCCATATCTTCATCATTGTAAATAACGCTGCAATGAACAAGACTGAGTTAATTTTTAAACTTTCTGTTTATTGTTCTTTGACATCACTGACATAGGCTAATACCAATGTTAGTGTTTATATAAAAATGAATAAAATGAGTATTAGAGGTGATTCTTGCAAGAAATACTGTGCTATTTTAGGATAATAGGAGTAGACACAGAGCCTTACATTTCTGGTGCATTTTGGAAGTCTTGACTCATGTTTGGCCTTGGCAGTAAGAAATGGCAGTTATGACAAGTACCAGATTCTGATGCTATTTGAAAAAGTTGATTTTCTTTTGGATCCTGCCATTTGCAGCAGTGTGGATGAACCTGGAGCACATTATGCAAGTGAAATTAGCCAGACAGAAAAACGGCATGATCTCATTTGTATGTGGAATCTAAAAAAGTCAAATACATAGATGCAGAGAGTAAAATAGTTATTAGGAGCTGGGAAGTGGGGAAAATGGGGAGGTAGTGGTCAATGGGTACTAAGTGGCAGCAATGTAGGATGCATACAGCCCAGAGATCTAATGGACAGCAAGATAACTATAGTAAACACTATGTTGGAAGCTGGAAATTCACCAAGAAAGTAGATTTCAAGGGTGCTTATCACACACAAATGGTAACTGTGTAAGAAGTTATTTTACCTGGCTTGAATCTAGTGATCATTTCACTACATATTTTTATGCCAAGTCATCATGAGGTCTAACATATACATACTTCTTATTTAAAAAATAAAAAATGAAGCAAAATGACAACAGAAAAGAGGTTGGCCTCTTTCATGTAAACTCTCAGAAATCTCTAAGCCTTAAGATCTCTCAGGAGAGGTCTCTGTGCAGCATTACACAGACAGGCAGCAGCACCAGCCTGCCTCGCCGTGCACACTGCAACTGACCATTCTGTGGGGGAGCCTCACTTTGATGAGCTGCCTTCACTATGCCTGGTTCGTGGGGATAATTTGCTGTCTTATTTACACTTCCATTCAAATGACGACATAAAATTTCTTTCAAAGGTTAACAAAACAGAACCTTTAAGTAATAAAGGAGATGAGAAAAAAACTTTTAAGCCTGAATTTCTGATTCTACAATAATTTGATTCTAAAACTTGAAGGCTTTTGTTGATTCCCTCCCTTCTCCTTCCAGGGCTTACATGGTGTATTTAACTTGATTTCCTGCCACATGAAAAAGTTTCTAGGCAGCTTGCATCCTTTTGAAACAAGTCTTAAGCATTTGATGTAATTCTACCGTTCTGGACTGCCCTGCTCTGTCTAGGTTTCCGTAGAGTCAATGGCAGGACTATAGCAAGAGGAACTCAGTTTTGGAGGAGTTCCTACTATTGCTCGGTCACCTGGATGTGTCTTTATTTGTTACAGGTCAACTGAATATATGCGTTACATAACTTTATATTTATTAATAATAAAAGCTAATATTTTTTTAGTGTGACTGTGTATCAGGCACAACTCCCTCCCAGTACTATATACAATCTTTAAAGAACCCTTTATTTTACAGATAAGGATGTTGAAGTAAATAAATTTCTCCAAATCATATAGATAATACATGTCCGAATTTTCTTTTTGATTTGAAAACTAAAGTATCATCATGATACGCTGGCTAACGGACCCAGGCTGTTGACCCCTGACAGACCCAGTGTGGCAGAGAGCATGGCGGTGTGACATGACTGGGATTGCTGAACTAATGAAGAAACTGCCAAGGAGCCCAGCAGGAGAACCACCGATGTGATGTGGTTTTATCTAAGTGTGGGAATAAAAATCAGTCTAGAACGAAGGAGGGTCAAGCATCACAGATGGTGACCGTTTGGGGGAGAGCTTTCTAGATAGGTCTGTTATCATCTTCCCCACATTTTCCTGGGAATATTTTCTTTCCATCATCACTGCAAACCCAAATACCTTGGCTAACGTGTAAGATAGCAAGAGAGGGTGATCTTTGAGACTTAGTGCCCTTTCTTGTTTTAAATCCTCGCATTCATGAATTACCAAAGAGCCAAGTCTCCAGTGAAGAAACTATGCTTCCCAGGCTTACCTTCTGGTCTAGCCTAGTTTTCCCAGCAGAAAAAGGATCTGTGACAGGGGCTTGGTTGGAGGTAGTTTGTTTTGGGAAACGATTTCCTGGAGCTGTAACATTCTTGCTGTTTTCACGCTGTGCTTGCATTAATACCTAATGGGCCTCTTTAAACACTCCCGTGGAAGCCTTCTGACCTGCACAGCATGACTTGAGTTGCTAATTGGCTAATCTGAGGTTGTCTCTTCTTTTTCCAAGGTCCTTAAGACATTAGCAAATTGATTATTAATGGGACATTAGCTCTCTTTCCCTTCCTGGCTACAGAGCCAGAAGGCTGGCAGTTCCCAAAAGTGTCCTGTGCTGCTGAGGAGTCACTGCAGCCCCAGAGCATGAAGCCCTGCCTGTTTGGAGCAGGTGAGACAAGGTGCTATTAAGATTCATCTTGTGTTTCTGGTTACTGCAGCAAAGACTAAGGTACAAGATAGGCCACCGGAAGGGCCCAAGAGAAGTCCAGTAGATCCTTCTTTCAAGGCTTAAGTAGAGCCCTCCTCGATGAAGCTACAAGTTTTCCAAAACACTTGTTCTGTCAAGAACATCAAAGCAGAAAAGAATTTTGGGAATTTCCCTTCACCACTGGGGGGATCACCTGGAGTGGGACTGTGGGGCATCGGTGGTCCATGTCTGACTAGTACCAACATACAAAGATGATCTACTGATGAATTGGGCCCACACTATTTTGTGTTCTGTCATTCGGTTTATACCCCTGGCAACATCCCAAGGGCCTTAGGTGTTGAGGGAAAGTATTGGCATAACAAAAGCAGGAGAAATGAGATTCTGAGGCACATGTTTATAGAATTTCCTTGTAATTTATAGACCTGCTTGCACATAATCCATCATAAAAGATCGCTGCCTTGTTTATCAGAATTTATGACTCAGTGGTTGGGATAATAGCCCAGGATGGGCAGCTTATGTTGATATTCTCTATGTATCATGGTCAAGGTGTTGTTCCCCTGTTAAGACTTAATCGCAAGCCAGGAACTGCTTTTCAAGTGGAAAATAGTTCTCTGCATTAAGACTCTACTACTGGAACTTGTCAAACATCAGTTTAGCATCAGAACCACAAGACACATCCAGAACATTTGGATGTGCTGTGTCCTATAGCCTGTGGGTCAGGGCAGCTTGTACTGGAGTTAGGGACTGCTGTAACGCCACCTCCTACTCTGAAATCTACTCAAAACTGGCAACCTTCTGTGTCATCAATTTTCAAAGCACATGCACACTGTTTCCAAAATCCAACCGAACTTTATTTACTACACGGTGTACCTCTATCTTAGTAGTGAGAGCACAAGATCCAACAACTTGTCTCTTATCTTACAGGATTAGGTCAGGGTTTGGGAATATCTTGTCTTGCTCCAGGCCTTTTGACCCTAGAATTTCATTGATGTGGCAGCCTCATAGGTATATGTCCTCTTGTCTCACGTTGGAGAAAAAAAACATCTTTTTTTCTTTTTTTTGAGGATTATGACTCCCTCCTCAATCCTCTGTTGAGGTAGTTCTGACATCTCTATATTATTTATTATAGATCAAACTTCAAGGTGTCATCCTAGCAGCATATCGAGACTGGTTCTAGGTGTCTTTGATAGAATGTTAAATCTTGAAACATCAATACTTTGATGTCAATAGATTTTTCTCTCATGCAGCTTTACAGTCAAACCTCCTGCTAAAAAATGCCCCATCTCTGGTCTTGGAATACCATTGATTTTTCTATCAGGTCTTTGATGTTGGTATAGGCAAGTTACTTATCCTATGAATTTAGTCTTTTCTGTAACTCTGTCTTTACAATTAAATCTAGAGCTTAAATTTCAGCAAAGTCAGCCCCGCAGATGCAGGAGACAAGACCCTCTCTAAATCCTCAGATTTTATAGGTATCCTCTAAAATCTTACTATTTTTCTAGCCTCCCAACTAAATTCTGGTGTTAGCCTCAATAATTGTGATGATATAGCTATCACACCAGCAGGTGTCTGCTACTACAATAATGGGGTCTTTATCTCAGTGTGTTTGGTGAATGATCCAGTTCCAAAACCTCATTAAGAGGGTCTGCTTTCCAAGACCACTTTTTTTTTTAGTCTGAGCTATCAAAAACATATAGTTTGAGACAAGAGCTTGTGTTCAGGCAGTTTATTTTGGGAAGTCATCCCAAGGACCCGGAAATGGTGCATCAGGAAGCATGAAACAGGGAAGAGGGAATGCCAATATATGATGCAGTCTTAAGTTGGTCATCATGGAGGGCAACCAGGGTTTTATCTTACTGGGGCTCTCTGAGAAGCCCTGTACAACTGTTTCAGAATTATCTGCCTGAGGGAAACAAGAGGGGTGTTTGATCCCTTGGATATTGTCCTCCGTTGATAAAAGTTCTCCTCATTGGGCTTTAACTTCCTTGCTGTTGGTGCAGGGTTGCTGGGGGATGGAGACACTGAGAAAAAAAAGAAAAAAACTCATGGACATGCACAACAGTGTGGTGATTGCCAGTGGGGAGGGGAGGTGGGAGGAGGTGGAGGAGGGTAAAGGGGGCATACATGGTGATGGAAGGAGACTTGCTTTGGGCGATGAACACAATACCTTGTACAGATGATGTGTTGTAGAACTGTGCACCAGAAACTTGTATAATTTTGTTAACCAGTGTAACCCCAATAAATTTGTAAAAAGTAGAAAACAAACATTAGGACAGAAAGGAATCTCAGGGAGTTTTATGAGGCCCATTGTATAGATGATGTTACTGAGGCACAAAAAAGCTCAAGAATTCTAGCAAGTTTCACAGCAACTCAGTATTACCATTAGGCTTGGAACCCAGAACTCTTGTTTGCCTGCCTTTGGTGCCTTGAAACTTCCCACCTCTTAGAGTCCAGAAGGTCATATTGTTGCTAATGTGTGAATGATCTTTACATCCGCCCATGTTCTTTGTTCTCTGAGAACAACCTCAGCAATGCTGCTTATAATTATCCTGTACTTTATATTTTGCCAAGCAATTCTGTGCATATAAGTCTATTTAATTCTCACAGGAACCCTATGAGAGCTGTTTTATTGTGACTTCATAGATTAAGAGAAATTCAGATTCAGTCTGCCTATTGTCTCAGTTAGAAATTAGAATTCTGCCTTTTGAAATTGTTAGAATTATGTCTTCTGAATTCAAGCAATGGAAAAATGCTTTTTAAATGCTAAAGGAGTACACAAACATAAAATCTTGTCATTATTGAGTAATCTTTTATCTTTTGTGAAAATGTACAAAGTCCAAATGTTCTCTCTCTCTCTTTCTCTCTCTCTACCTCTCTCTCTCTCTCTCTCTCACACACACACACACACACACACACACACACACACACATAGAGAAGAATAATTATTTATGTAAAATATATAAGCTTCACCCTGGCTGGGTGGTTGATGGGAGCACCTTCCCATACACCAAAATGTTGTATGTTCAATTCCTGGTCAGGACACATACCTTGGTGGTAGTGGGTTAAGTTCCTGATCCGGGTATTTACGTGAGTCAACTGACAAATGTTTCTCCCTCACATCAATGTTTTGTTTCTCTCTCTCTCCCTTCCTCTCTCTCTAAAATCAATAGACATGTCCTTGGGCGAGGATTGAAAAAATATATACATAACCTTCTGGTGTCATGTACAAACTACTGTTAACAATATTCATTCATTTATTCATTCTTTTAAAAATTATTGAGCACTTATTGTATGCCAGACATTGTTATAGCACTACAGATTATATATTTTAGTTAAACAGTTATAGCCTTGCTTTCATGTAGTATATTATTGATATAAAAATTTACATAATTTAATATTTGTGCCTAAGGCTAGAACTCAAATGGACCTCCTGTGTCCTTGATATTTTTATTGAAAGGAACCATGAGAGAAAAACTCAGTGCCTACAACCCCTGGATGAGCTGGAATACACATTCTTTACATTGTAGGTTGTTCTCAGAATTGCTCCTCTTTGATGGAGACCGGCAGGAGGAAAGACCATAACACAGAAAGCAGCTCTGCTTCCAGGTATGATTTTTTTATTCATTTATACCATTTCTACTTAAATTGTCATACCCTCATCTCTGTTTCTCTAAGACCAAGTTCCTGATTCTCTTTAGCCACCAATAAAAGCATTGTCCTCATTTCTAACTTTCAACACGTGTCTCTACCACTTTTGCCAGCTTGTGGTTACCTATGGAAGGCATTTTATGGACTGAAATGCCTGGCTTAAGAAACTTTTTTCCCCCAAATATGCATAGCAAAACTGATGGTAACATATGGCCCTATATTTTTTCCTTCTTGCCAGTTCACTAAAATAAATTTACTTTCAATTTACATATTCTTGTCTACATTTTAGAGTGTTAAAATATATTTGTAAGGTCTGTCCTGTCTATCTTTTTCTGAGATTATGCAACAGCTTTGCATGCTGTTTAGGAAATAACAGGAACTTTTATGATTTTTAGAATCTTTCATTTCCGAAGAAATTTAGAAAAGTTTATGAGATCAGGAAAAGAAAGCCCAGAACATCCTTAGAAATATAAAATTATATCAAAGGTGTAACTGTTTTTATAAACTAGTTAGTAACATACCAAATTTAAAAACAAGTCTACTTTTAATAAAATTCTACTAGATCTGTTTTGCTATCCTTATACAATTCTGTTTGGACCCTTTAAACAAAGACCATATTATCAAACACTGTAGATATATGAAGGAACTCATAGTGAGAACATTTAAATGAAGGAGAAATGTATCATGGACCTTTGAATTTTCTAAAATGGAAATGATAGTATTTTCAGCTAGAGACAGAAGACCACTCTGTTGTCTTGTGAGAAGGACTGGTGGGCTCTAAGAGAATGTCTCAGAAGCCTGGCTTCCCTCTTTGGGGCTCCAACCTTAGCCATTCTTGAGATTTTCATCAATGGAGTGTTAAGTGTAAAGAGAAAAACTAACACAAATAAAAAAATAAATAAAAGAAATGGCCCTCTATGTAAAGAATAGCATGTGCTAGTAGTAAGAGTGTTCCAAAAGTAAGATGTGGAGACACTTGACCTGCTTTGCTTGCTTATGGTCTAGATTCTATGTAGACAGCAGAGTTGTGACTGTGTCTTTACAAATCTATGGTAGAGCTGGGTCATCAATCTCCTTTTCTTATCATGTGGCTAACTACACACTACTGAACCATAACAACTGTGTCATGGATATAAAGTGTTTGAACTTGAAGACTCCTGAAAAATATATAACAAGTGATATTTAAGAAGTCAAGAGTAAAATGAAGCATTTTAAGATTTTTAGAGTAGTGATTTTCAAATGGGAGAAATTTTGCTTTCCCAGTAGGCGACATCTGACCATGCCTAGAAACTTTTAGTTATCACTACTGGGTGAAAGGCTATGGGCATCTGGCAGGTAAAGGCTATGGGTAATGCTAAACATCTTACACTGTATAGGAAAGCCATTCTCAACAAAGAAACCTTATTGTAGAATTTTTTTTTAATTCTCACCTGAGGATGTGTTTTCACTGACTTTGTTTTATTTTCTTTTTCATGAGAATGTCTTTATTTCACCTTTATCTCAAAGTGCATTTTCACTTGACTTAGAATTTTGGATGGAAAAGTTTTTTGTTTGTTTGTTTAGTTGTTGTTTTTTTTTTGCAGATAAATTTAGAGGGGGGAAGAGAGAGAAGGAGGGAGAGAGAAGGAGAGAGAGAGAAGGAAGGAGGGAGAGAGAAGAGCAAAAGAAACAGGGTTGGGAGACAGACAGACAGACAGACATTGATGTGACAGAGAAACATCAATGAGTTGCCTCCTGCACAGGGCCCAACCTGAGATGGCATCTGCAACCTAGATATGTGCCCCAAGTGGGAACTGAATCTGTGACCTTCCAACAAACAGAGCCACTTGGCCAGGTCTTGATTTGTTTTAACACAATCATTTTAATGTGTCAAACACCTTATTACAATATAAATATTGCTTACATGCAAATTCAAAGACACTCCTTATTTTATACTATCCTAGGTTTACCCTATTACTCTCTTCTTTGCTGAACCTCACATCATTCTTCATAACATCCCCCATCTTTCTACATTCCAGATGCCCATCATATCCCATACCCAAGCATCATCTCATACCTGAATTTCAACTGATGAGTTGGATTCAAATATGTTGTAATTTAAAAACACAGAAGACAAATGGTCATCTAGGCTATAAAAGGGCCTTATTGAATATGATGTACCTATTCAGGAGGACTCCTCCACAGATTCTCCCTGCTATACCCAGGTGATTTCTTCCTCCTTCTATTTCTTTCTTTTTTATTTTTTGCATTATAGGGTAGGAATCGTCCAATAGAAGAAATACATATTACTGCCCCCAAATTTGCTGCAAGCCTGAATATCTGTGTAGGCCATGAAAGAGAGAGAAAAAATTAATAATAAAAGTTATGAGTTATCCTTTTATTAAGAAGGCAAAACAATGTGGTAAAGCATCACACCACATTCTTTTTGCATAATAGAATAGATAACTTATAATCAAAGAAGTGACATAGGGTAGGATTTAGTCTCCAAATTTTCTGAAAGATAGGTATTTCTGAAATTGGTTGTAACTTAGAGGCATGGCCCCCAAAAGGTAGAATTAGTATAAAGTAGAAGAAAAATGATAAGTCTCAATGGTAATTTAAAATTTTTTAAAGTTTAAATTTAAATTATAGAGACATTGAAAAACAAGCATAAAGATGCAGTGAGGGAGTGGTATTGAGCCCTGTGTGCTGAGTCACGAAGGTTTAAAACAGCTTAATTAAGCTTGCCATCTCAAAGACAGAAGCATGTCTGATGGTGGGGAAGAGTCTTATTGTGAAAGACGGAGCAGATGTTCCCGCTTGTGAGACACTGCGGCAGAGATGTCTGATTTTGAGAGATCAATACTTTCTGATTGTGGAGTCTGACATTCCTAATCTGATAAAAAAAAATCTCTCACATGGTACAGCATTCTCTTCTCCTCTTGAAAAATAAGCTGTGCTGAAAATGTTATTTCTCTCTTAGGTAAGGAGACATTAAATGATGGCCATATGAAACTGTTCCTTCCTAGGCATTTTCACTACTAGACATCATAAAAATGCAGGAAGAATGACAAGAATAATGAGAGCTAAAGGTCCATGTTGCTCTACAAATCCTTTTGGAAGGATGGTCTCACCTTCTGATCTCAATGGCGAATCACAGACTTGTATCTTCCATTCCATATTAGAATCTATGGCTTATGTTAGCTCTTTTTGATCACCCTGTATCAACTCTGAGCATATTCCTCCAAAAGGAAAAAACAATACATGCATAATAGACAATGGAGTCTCTTTGTTTTTAATTTTACTTTAAAATTTCTCTAAGTCACTTTTTGTAATTGCTTACTTCAAACAAATAAGCCCAATCAATTTGCTCAGGGAGACAAGACATGCTTCATGTCCTGAGGACTTTCTGCCTTCCAAAGCAAGCTGAAATTTGGCACCACAGAGAGCCGTTACAGCCAAGAAATTAAAGGATTTTCTATTCCAATAGCTAGCTGCATTCAGATATCCTAGCCTGATAGGAGTGTGTATGTACAGTCAGTAGCACCTAAGACTAATAGGAAATGAGACGTGTTAGAGAATTCTCTCAAAAATTGCTGCAGCTGCTGGCTTTCTGCTGGAAAGTAAGGAACAGATATATTGACATGTGTTTTTCTTAGAAAAGCAGCTGCACTGATCAATGCCATTTAAAGGGCTGCCTAGTCAAGTTCACAGTTGCATATGACAGTCTGAGTTGATGTCACATACACTGACATCCTAGTTAGTCTAATTTGCTAAAGGAGAGCCCAGTTCTCCCAAGTCCAATTCTCTAGATCCTCTTCTAACCTGACACTAAAATGATATGCCATTTGGGGAGGGATAGTGAGCACCCCTTGTGCATTTTCTCATCACTGACATTCCTGACTTGAACCATGAGGGAGGCACATGACTCCCCTGCCCTCACTCTCCCTCTCTGTTTCTCCAAACAGGCAATGAAAACACTTTGTATAAACAAATTCTCAATCATGCCTAATCATGTGAAAGCTGACAAAAGTATGCTATTTTACACTATGAAAATACTAATCAAAGCAGCTCATCAATTGTTAAAGTTAATGATTTGGATTTGCAACACTCTGACTAAATTTTAGTAGGTAATTACATAATTATACACAGGTGAACACAATCAAAACTAGCAATTGCTTCTTCAGTCTTTCGACTATGTAAGGGTATCACAATCCCGCTATTGAAATAACTGCTTATCCTACAGAATTTGAGAACACAGGTAGAGCACAACTTCTTTACTGAGGAAGGATGTGCATGCATCTGGGTTCAACTCCATAGAGGTTCAACATTAGGAGGAGATCTTGGTATTTACAAGTTACCATCTCTTCATTGGGATGAGCGGGCTTATTATCAGTTACCCAATGATCCACTGTAATGCACGGAGTCCCTTTTCCTCATCTCAAACTTCAGGATTTAAATACAAATATCTGCTAGTTTATAGATTAAAGTGTTTCAGGACAATTTCCTTCAAAATAAATTTTTGGAAAGCACATCTTTTCTTCACTGTATTTTTATTGTACTATTGCAATTATGTTTCACCCAGAAAAAAAGTCCCTGGAAGTTTGATTTAAAATGTTTTGTGGTGTAGAGCATTGTAGAACTGGGATGATTTTTAGGACTTTCAAAAATAGTACATATTACAAATATTGAATCATTTTAACTTTAGAATACTTTCTTCAGAACCAACATTTGGGGAGAAAGGAAGAACGGAAGGAGACCTGATTGTGTACTTCCTCATGCTCTTCTTCCCTCTCCACTTTCTCACCTCTTCTCCTTTTCCTTTGTTCCTTTTTACTGAGTCCTTACCATGTCTCGGGAATCCTAAGATATATTGGGGATATAAAAGTAATGTAATTTTAAAATTTAGGGAATTCCCACTAAGTTTAAAGTAGACAGGTGCTGTCTATGAGCTAGGTGTTGAAATAGAAATATAAATCGGATATTATGTAAGTGGAGACAGGAACACTTACTTTTGCAATGAAAAGAAGGGAGCTCACAAAAGAAGGTCCTTTATCTGAATCATGAATGTGCAAGTGTGCGTGACACCCACACATACACAGAGAGAGAGAGAAAAAAGGAGGGCATTTGGGGGAATTGAATAGCCTGTCAAAACACTGATGTCTGAGAATTTTTTAGCACTGTGTTTGGAGAACTTTGATATACCCAAAATTTATGTATTGGATTATTAAAGGAGGCCTTTGGGAATATTTCTTCCAGGGCCTAGTACATCTAGACCACAACATAATGACTTTTCTCCCCCCTCTCACATGAAAATATAGGATTAATAGACAATGACTATTTTTCTAAATCAAGCTAGGTCAAAATCTTGTCTTTTCCTAAAGATGAAATCAGTGTGGCATCTGTGCCATCTGTAAATCCCCAACTGGAAGTCTTATGCTTGTGCGTCTTGCCTTTTTCTGTTTCTATAAAAGACCAGGAACATACTTGTTCTGGAGTGTCCTAAATAGATTATAGACTTTTGATTGCATATTATCATGGGGCAATAATTTCTGCTTGTGATGGCATTCAATTAAAACGATGACATTTACCAAGCATCCCCTCTTAGTCTTTGAACACAAAAGTAATTTGAAGCAAAATTTATACACTAATACTTCATTATATGAGGGGGGACACCCAAAACCAGAATTATCTTCTGGAGGGTGGGCCCCTTGTTGTACAGGCTTCCTCCACTAGGTGAGTGTTCTAGGAGCCCATCTGTATCAGTGTACTAGCTGGTGGTGTTGTGAGAGGCTGCATTCAGTTTCAGTGAATTTTTTTTGAAGACTCAACATACTTGCCCATTTCATGATGGGTGATTTATGAGTGCACCTACCCACAAGTTTTTGACCAAAAAATGGCATGACCCCCATCCCCCACCTCCCTGTTCACCCAATCTCACCCTAAGCAACTCTTTTTTTTTTTGTTTCCCTGGATGAAAAAAGTCCTCAAAGGGAAACATTTTGCTGATGTGGAAGAGGTGAAACAAAAAAATGTCAGAAGCACTAAAAGGCATCAGAATCTACAAGTTAGAAAACTGGTAGTTTTGGGCAGTAGAAAAAAAAATGTCTCAATAAGTGTGTTGCATCAAATGGAGAGGACTTTGAAGGGGACTGGAGTTTAAACATGTAAGAATAAAAACACACATTTTAGGAATAAATTTTATTTTTGGGGGTCCCCCACTCATAGAATACTATTGAGGGGCAGCAAGAATGACAAAAAGGAAGAAAAGTGAGGAAGGGACAAAGGGAAAGCAAATATAATGTTATGGGTTATGGAAGTGGCTACAGCTTCCAAAGAAAGCACAGACACTTTCTTAGTGTTTTGGGATGACTCTGAAGAATCATATGAAACCTAAGACTTCTTGTATAGTCTGAAAGGGGGAAGGAGGAAGATACATTTATTTTCTGGATCCTTCTATTTACTCTTCAAATTTTGCCTCATAGAGCATTAACTCTCTTACCCTCTCAGGTTGCCTGGCCAGCAGGTGCTTTAGGTGGTCATGCTAGAGCCAGTGATACCAGAAGGAGAGGCATAAAGAACATAGTAAAGTTCAATGCACATGGGAAGCAGGTTTTTGGGGAGTGAGGGAGTAGTCCAACTACTAGAAGTGATTCTTTTAGCTGGAAGTAATATGTTACCTGTTATCATGGAAAGAAGGGACTGTATGTGATCCAAAAGCTTCTAGGTCAAATTCAGTTTTGGGGAAGTAGCTGCAGATTAAGACAGGCTGGAAGGGGATGCAATCTCTCAGAATAGAGCTAGTTACCAAAGGATACTAGGAAGACCTGAACTAAGTCTCCCTGCCTCTGACTGCAGGCTGTATGGCCTGAGGCCACTTCTGATTTGATAACTAACATTAGGAGCACTCATCAGAATGACTTTCCCTTGGTTAACAGAGACTCTCTCCACCATCTCATGCTAAAATGGCCTCTTTTTAAATCCTTATGTAAAATATTAAAACTTTCAAAGCTTACTTCTAAGTTTTAAAAATGATAGTTATTTTGTAAATGCCATTACAAAATTAAGGTGTTTTCAATAAAGGCTGATCAATTTCTTTTAGGCACAATTTCTGCAATATAGGTAGCTGATCCTAAGTAAACAGGATTGGCTATCGACTGGGGACCTCAGAGTGAATGAGTTATTCTTTTCCTAGAATGATTACTTGAGATAAATGAAAAAAAAAACGCTCACACTAGAATATGAATTATTCACACATATACATAGATGTGTATATATATATGAAATATATATTTATGTCACCTTTCACAAATAACTTAATTTTGATTATTAGATGACAAGAATATAACTTCTACTTTGCAAATTACATAAAAGAATTCATAGCTTATATTTGGGAGGCAAGACTGCCAATACCTATACACAAGTGTCTTTTTAATCTATTTTTAATTTGTTTCAGGCAGACCTGAGATGTTGATCTATCGTCCTTCACATTACATTGAACCTATTTGCTGCTCTGCTCACAAATGCTGATATTTCTGTGACTCTGAGAGCCTGGCTCCTGTAGCTTTTGCTCCAGGCGTCATTCTTTTCAGCTCCTTATTAGAGAAAAGCCACTGACCTCTTACCTGTGTCTCCCTATCCAGTTAGGACTCGTGAAAGGACAACTCATCTCAAGGCATCTGTGTGCCTGCTGCCCTTCTAAATCACCTAATATTCTTATAATTTCCACTGCCATCTCAGAATGGAAGTATATAGACAAAGTACCATCTTTCTGCTCTTTCTTTTCTGGTTATCAAAGATAACTTACTCCCATTTAAAACATGGCTATCATCAATGTTATTACTGATGAAGAGACAATATTCCTAGTATTCGTTTTTAATCACTTCACTCACTTCTTTTTTTCTTGTTAATACATTACTATGTAATATTACTTAGAAAATATAACTCTCATGCTGTATTTCCTATCTACTTTTAGGAAAACCTGGTTTTATTCACTCCACTCTCAATTTTAAATCTGAGTTCTTTGCACAACCAAAGTTTCTTCTTCTTACATTTAGACATATTTTGAACATAACATGTTCAAATTATTTTTAAATGAAGTGTTTGGTCACAGCAACAAATGCTGAAGTCTTTCTATTAATGGAAACCTTTCCCAGGGTCCATAGCTTCAGGTGCTTTAAAGCTGATGGAAGCAAAACATCATTCTAGAACTTGAATTTAAGAAATTTCCATACAAATTCAAACCAAACAGACAATTGTCACAGATGACACTAAATTTCACAGTTTCTTTCTCTCTCTCTCTTTTTTTCATCTCTGCAAGACTGATTTATGTAAGACTTTAACTTTCATCAATAACCCTGAATAAGAATCCTTCTACCACTCGACATTCATGCTTTTGACCCGGTTTGAAAATAGGGCCAAAAAGCAGTGTACCATAGGAAATGAAAACACCCGTGTGCACAGATGACAGTTCCACAGCGTGTGCTCTGTCAGGAACCAAACTGCACGCTACAGAGGAATAACACTAAAAGATGATATAGGAGCCATTTGGGGAGGATGAAAAAAGTCTGCGCAATAATAGGGTAGAAGATTTATTATAAGTGACTACAAGATAACTATTTTTGGATGTTATATTATTTTTCAAATCAACACAATTTCCACTCTTGTTATTGCATAACAGGGTTAGGCAAGCATTAAAAGTGGAACATGTAAGACCTACTGCTTACATGGGAAGAACACTGTTGTATGCACCAGGGCCTGCTTCCTTGTCACGTGCCATTTTTTAGAGTACACATCTTTTTGTCCCTAGGTTCCTTCCTCATTCTTCAGAATGCTGAATTGACGCAGAAAAACCAAGTTAATAACGCCTCTGCATAAATAAATTTGTTAAAGATATATATATTTAAATTTTTAAAAATCTTTTAATTTTATTAAATTAAGATGTATGTTTTATTTCCTTCCTTCTGCTTGCTGTGGGCTTTGTTCATTGTTGTTCCCCTAGTTCTTGTAGATGCAGGGTTATGATGTTTATTTGAGATTTTTCTATCTTTAGGTAGGCCTGTGTTGCTTTGAACTCCCCTCTGAGGACTGCTTTCTCTGTGTCCCATAGGTTTTGGGTTGTGTGTCTTCATTTTCATTTGTTTCCAGATACTTTCTGATTTCTTCCTTGATCTAGTTTTTAATCCACTCGTTATTTCATAACACGTTATTCAGTCTCCATGTATTTGAATGTTTTCGAGTTTTTTCTTGAGGTTGGTTTCTAGTTTCAAGCCATTATGATCCTAGAAGATGCTTACACAATGGAATACTATGCAGCACAAAGAAAGAAGAAGGAATTCCTACCCTTTGCAACAGCACAGATGGAACCGGACAGCATTATGCTAAGTGAAATAAGCTAGTTGATGAAAGACAAATACCATATAATCTCATTTATAAGAGGAACCTAATGAACAAAATAAACTAATGAGCAAAACAGAACCAGAGACATGGAAACAGGGAACAGACTGGCTACTGCCTGAGGAAAGGGGGGAGATGGTGGAAAGAAGGGGAAGGGATTAGTCAAAGAATGCGTATGAATGATCCATGGACATGGACAATGGTGTAAGGATTGACCATGGGAGTGGGGTGTGGGCAAGGCAGAGGAGGGCAAAAGGGGAAAAATTGGGACAACTGTAATAGAATAAACAAGAATTAAAAAGAGTATAAAAATAGTCAATGTAAACTGTAAGTGAAAAAAATTATTCAAATATAAAATAAAATAAATCTATGTTTTATGTAAAAAAGGGTCAGAGTGTTAAAAAAACATTGATTAAACATTTGAGGAGGGAATTATTTTCATTCATGGCACTGATATAATCCTGATGTTTGTGTTGATAGTAGTCTTAGTGGTCCCCCAAATTTTGTTAATGCCCATTTCAGCCTATTCTCACTCCTATCACAAGCCCCAGGCACAGATGGATCTGCTCCCTGTCTCTAGAGTTCTTCTGTTTCTAGAAATTCTACATAAATGTAATGGTGCCACACCTCACCCTCTGTGTGTAGCTTCTTTCACTTTAGTGTAATGTTTCTGAGGTTTCGTGTTGCCGTGATGCATTGCATTTCTGTCATTGAGTGCTATTCCAGCACATGGACATACTGCAGTTTGTTTTGCATGCATTGTCTCCATTGTTTTTGAACATTTGAATTGTCTCCATTGTTTTTAAATTTTGAACAATGCAACTATGAACATTCACATTACATTAAGTCTTTCTGTGGCCATGACTTATATTTTGAGGGACAGTGGCAGATACTTTGGAGTAAATTTGCTGGATTATTTAGTGAATATATGTCTAACTTGAGGAAAGTCTAATCTACTATCTAAAGTGAAAAACCACATCTAACATGGGGTTTCTTTCTTTCTTTCTTTCTTTCTTTCTTTCTTTCTTTGGATGTTGACCATTATTATTAAAGTTGTTTTGCACTGGGTGGTGTGGCTCAGTGGATTGAGCACTGGCCTATGAACCAAAGGGTCACTGGTTCCATTCCCAGTCAGGGCACATGCCTGGGTTGAAGGCCAGGTCCCCAGTGGAAGGTGTTCAAGAGGCAACCACACATTTATGTGTCTCTCCCTCTTTTTCTCCCTCCCTTCCCCTTTCTCTAAAAATAAATAAAATCTGTAAAAGAAATAAAGTTGTTTCCTGTTGATATGTATTAGTTAAGTAATTAAACTTAGTAACTAGAGTTAATTGAGTCATTTTCCAAACTTGTAACTAGAGATGTGAGTGTCACTATGTTTTTTCCCCCAAACAAATCAAAGCTAACAAAATTCAAGAGCAAGAATATGAGAAGGCTTATACAGCTATACTGTGCAAACTTTAAAACCATAGTCTGTTTTCATTTAATAAATCTGATAACTGTTATGATATGAAAATTACCTTATTTATATCTTATATATTTTTAAAGTGCATTTCAGATAATTTTTATATTACGAATATTGTATATTTAAATTATATTGTTGAAGAGAGGAAGAAAATACCAAATTATATAATCTGAGCTATAATAAATTTTAATTATCTATGACAATAAAAATTATTACTACTATTTTATATACCTAAATGGTAAATGATAACAGTTTCTTAAATTACAAGTAAATTTACAGGAGATGCTAAAACGTCACAGCACTGTATAGGTAAAGCAAGTTTCATTTTGTGAAATCAGATAATTTTACCATTCCTACTTAAAAAACTTTTCTTTTAGTTTAAATAATTGTAGCATAAAGTCACTTTTGAACGTTCAGTGACCAATTTGGACTGGGCTTTGCAAGAAGTAAAGATGAAAAGGTTTAACTTTAAAAGGCAAAGGCACACTTTTTGGCCAGTTGCACAAAACACATGAGTTGCTCTGAGCACTGCGTGTATGGGTGTTCGTGAACATGTAGGAGTGAGAACCATTCATGTTTTCCAGGTTTTCCAATCTCCTAATTATACAAAAGTAAAAGCATCATCAGAGAAAGGCATGTTAAAAGCTTCCTGGATAAAATGGCATGCTTTTGGTTTGAAAATCTATTCTCTTTAGTCACTCTAGTATCAGAGGGTTTGCATTCTATTTCTTATAGTCATAGTCACATGGTGCAAGACAAAGGGGCTGAAGATAAAAAAGAATCAAGCAAGAGAAACTAAGAAAGAAAGAAAGGAGGCAACTTCTTTGTTTCAGTTCCCAGACCTCTCTCTTTGAAGCGCACTCTGCAGTGGGAAAGGGAGAGGTGAGTGAGAGTGGAGTGTGAGCCACTCGGGCACATCTGGTGTGGAACAATGAGGACCGGATCAGCATCCCCTCCTCAGTGCCAGCTTCCATCCTGATGTGTATGAAATTGCAGCATCCATGCAGGAAGTGAGCTGAAGTGCTGGCTCTCATGTCCCTCAGAACGTCCTGTGTGTGTTCTTTTGTTCTGCTTCCCTTCCTTTCTTTCTTTTAAGTTACTTGTATTACTTCCTAATACAAGTAACCCAAATGACATGGTTTTTGAAATCTGTGCTTCCATTGGGCACTCATGTTCCTCTTTACAAATTGAGAACAAACTTTTCCATCCTCAAAAAGCATTAAGGTGAGTCAGCAAGTTAAAGGAATGAAGTCACCACTGTCCAAACTGGAACTCACTTATTTACTAAAAAAAATATATCACTAGATTGAACTATTCAGAGTAGAGGCATTATGTAAACCAAGGCCTTTGCTATTTTAAAATTCACTGATCTAGAGTTAAGACCAGAATAAATATGAGTCAATGACTTTGGCAAGTAACTTTACAAAAAAAAAATAAAGGAGGCTTAGAGAGGTTAACAAAGGTGATGTTTTGCTCATAACCACAATTTCTGAGACTTCTTTGGTATCCCAATATGATGTTATTTTTCCCTTCCTTTCTAAGTGCACTGCTTATATCCTCATTTATACCTATATCTTATTTATAACACTTACAGCTCTCATTTTGAATGGTCCCAACTCCACCACAGTTACAAAGAAGATACAGTTTTATTGTTCCTCAAAGGACCATCTTCAAATAGTTTTTCCATCCAGTATCATCTCGGGAGAATCCTATGGTGGGCTGGTCACTTTCAGGTATCATTAAAAAAAAAATCAACTTAGTCACATTCAACATTACAGATCCAGTGTAACACTTCCTTTTCTCCAGACCAGGTTTGACCAATAATTGGGGTTGGGGGTTGGACTTATATACTACTTAACTCCTCCTCTCACTGTTTGGTTTTGCATTGAAACGGACAGGAGGGTTTGACACAGGGAGTGTTAGTTCTGTCTTCTCCCTGCTGTAGACCACTGTCAGTCATTGCTCTCCCGCAGGCAGTCTACAACTGGTCATAGGTGATTTCTGTGTGGCAAAGCTTCCAAATGAATGCACTCACGTGGGATTCACATGTGGACTCTTCAGGCACTTACTCATTACTGTTTTCTGACATGGGAATTTAGCTTGACTTCTGATCATTCCTCAGCTCCTTCTTGATGAACCGTTTACCCACAGCCTCTAGATGTCTGATATATTTGTCCAGTTGCTAGCCTTCTTAGGTGTGGTACTAGCATGCTATTTAAGCCCAGTTACTTCTTTGACCATAACAAAGGCAACGATCCTTGCTAATTCACTCCTGAGGCAACTGGTACAGCACCATGTAACATTTTAAGTACACATCCTATTTCAGTTGCCTGATGGCTGACTTCTATCTACCTTGCTGTCCTGAAATGACCTTGAGGATGAGGTGGGAGTGATCGTGGTAATGTTTAAATTTTCAAAACCTAGCTATTGCCTGGTGCAAAATAGGAGTTCAAATTAGTGACTAGATGAATTTTCAAATGCATTTTTATAATGAATAAAAATCCTGAGGTATTGATGATATTATAAAGAAAAAATATAAAATATAACAATTTAATTGAAGTTCATTAACCAACTCTTCCTACTATTTAATATTTTAAAAATCTGCCTATGAAACCCTATGTTGCTTCAGATGCATTAAGCATTATTGGTGCCATATTTATGCTCCATTTATAATACTCATCAAATTTTGGGAAAAGTTGTGAGTTGTGGAGTCTGTGTGACTGACAGACTTTGGGACACCTTAGCCAAACAATCACTTCATTTAAATGTCTCAGGTCAGATAAAAGTAGTCCTGTAGCTTTGGAGAAGCATCGATTGTCCCTGGTAAGAGGATGACTGACATTTCTATGGGCCAGTCATTCCATAGTCCACAACCCATTTCACAGTCTTGATTCTTTGGACACATAGTTTCTACCCATGAACATCTGGGACTGTAGGGCAGCCAGCAGGTTTTTGTTGTTGTGTTATTGTGTGTTTATTTGTTTTGTCTAGGCAAGAGCATATGGAAGACATATAGTAGTAGCAACTTCATGTTTGATTAGTTATAAAATTCCTTATACAATAATCCCTAGCCCTATTGGTTTATTCTGACTTTTTAAATTAAAAATAAAAAATAGTAAAGCTGCATTTGCTAAATTAGTATTTTTGTTTTACCTTTATGTAAGTTTTCCTTAACCATCCCTGATTTCCACTCTCCACTGTCAAATCATCTCTTTGGTAATAAAAAGAAATAACAGGCCACTGTCTCAGTTAACAAAGCATTTTAGAAGCCACTCTCAATATCAGTGGAAACAAAGACCAGGGCCTCTTGTGATTTCGAGACAAAACGATTAAGACCATGTGGATTCCAGTCTCTACTTTCTCACTCTCTCACTGGGGATCTTAGGACCATAACCAAGTCTTGTTACATCTCAGTTTCCTCATCAGGAAAGTGATGAGGAAAATAATATAACTTACCACATGGATTCGTTAAACAGATCCAAGAACTAAACTAATTTATCAACAGGTCAAAAAGCTGGATTATTAACATTTTACCAAAGATGTACATTTGTTTGTTTTAAGAACTCTGTTCAAAATTGTATATAACATGAGAAACATCAGTTTAATTTCATTTCCCATGTTGTTTCTAGATTGGAAATCTGGGGCATAAAAAGTGGTTTGCTGACAGAGATATGCATTCTCTTTGCTCACTGCAAATACTCTGATTGTTGAAAGTACCCGAGGAACACCCCGCCAGCTATGGCTCCAGAAGTGTACCCTCTGCTCACTGAATCTCCTCCTGAGGAAAGCTTCTCTAGGTGCACAACACCTTTCAGCTGAAAACATGCTATGAGTTGACTAAAACTCTGAAAATTTGTCAAACCAGGGATTACTATCCCCATTTTCCAGATAAGGAAAATGAAGCCAAAGAGGTTAACTGAAGTACACCAAGTCACATGATATTTAATAGCAAAGTAAGGATTAGGACCCCAGTCCTCTGGTTTGCAATCCCATGCTCTATCTGCTGTGTTAGCAGAGAGCCGGAAAGGTTATCATCACAACAGAAGGAAAGTTAATTCAGCTGCAGATTGATTAACCTAAAGGGGAATCCAATCAATGTTGGTAGAGAGCCAGGAGAAGCACTTTTCTGTCTACACTGATGTTTTTAACAGCACAGTCTCTCCCATCTGGATGAGAATCAGAATTCCAAATATCAGAACAAGCTAAATTTCTCTTTCCTCTCTGTAGCTGCATCTGTCTACTTTGGGGGTAGATATACATGTTGCTAAAATTTCTAGCTGGCAGCTTGGAGTAACTTGTTCATTATACTGAGTTTTGTGGCCATCCTCAGCATCTCTTTTGGAGTAGAATGCTGGCTCACATTCAGGAAATGGCATTTTAAGTGTGGCCTTACTGACTTGAACTGGAGAGCTTGTTTTGCTTAAAATCCCAGGGATCAATGTCCAGGCAAAACCAGGAGGATGAGATTTTATGATGACTATTGGTATATAAAACATGTATGTTCCTTTTAATTTTATAATGAATAGTCATAATTTAAAGCCATATATCTGTTGCAATTTTGCTTTGTATTGCCATGATGCCCTTAAAATTTTTTTTCATGCTTAATTTTTCTTTTTGAAAAGGCTGAGTATTCATTTTGCATTATTGGAATATGTGTGCTTCTCTTTGCAGACATATCTATATTTTCATTTATTATAATAATCAATGTTTTTCTTATTAAATCTGAAAGCCCTCCCACCTTACTGTTCAATATTTCCAAAGCACTTCACAGTAGGTGCTCGCACATTCCTGATTTCATTTGATTCTCACAACATCCTATCAAGCAGAACTTTGTAAATGACTTTGTGTGACACTGCAAACCTGTACACAAGAATGTGATTTTACTTTTGGGGACAAACATTTTGCCTTGAATACTGACTGCACAGTTTGTGAATACAAAAGCAATTGGAATAGCCCTTTTATTCATAACTTCCTAACTTCAGATGGTTTACCACAAATGTTTACACTGTCAAAGTTTAGATAAAGTCTCTATTTTTGAAGAGCAATTAGAAAATGAGAAACAATACTAATATTATTTAAGGAAAACATTGGGCCACTTTATATTTTTGTCAGTTTCTTGAAATATTACTCATACTTAATTTGAAGAGATTATGCATTATATTTTCTGTTTATGCAACACAGGGTCAAGTTCTATTTTGATTTGGAAATTATTTATTTAACAGCTACTGCTTTGGTTTTCATGGTGATTTTAGGTAAATATCAACAGAAAAATGACATAATTCTGCAATCTAACCTGTCTCTTTAAGATGTGCAACAAGGGCCAGGAGCAAAGAATCTGCAATATTCTTTATAATTTCATGGGGTCTTCTGAGGAAATGTGCCAATTTTATGGGGACTCGTAGGGAAAAATTTTGATTTCATGTGGATTCGAGTGAAAAGGTAAATTTCATGGGATTTCTAAAAATGGCTGGATTTCTCAGGATCCATGAAATCTATGACAGCCATGGAGAAAATGCACTGCTCTTGTCAGGGAGTAAATTTTAGTGCAGTTTGGCAAACTTTATTTCTTATACACCTGCTACGATATACATTACACATTTTGAGTGTTTTTGATAATTTACCTTTTTTATAGATGTGTGTGAATACTAAAGGTAGTACTTTGTGTAAGTAACCACACTGGTTACTTTGTCAGTTGCTTACAGTATATGTTGTGTGTTCACTCACCCACGTGTGACTCATGTGTCACTTACATTGGAGTCAAGTTCAGGATGGTGGTGCTTAGAGTTTTGGTGGTCCTAGTCAGGGAATGGAGAGACACCTCTCACTCCCTTTGCCATAGTCTTCATTGGGTCATAGGATGTTAGGGTTAGAAGAGACCCTAGACATTATCCAGTGCAACACTTCTTTACGGGTGTTCCCAGGTCTGAACATCTATCTGATCAGAGTGCCCTGAAGAACTTGTTAAAAAGCCAAATTCCTTAGCCTTCCCCCAGACTATCTGACCCAGATTCTCAGAGGGTAGAGCTTGAGACTCTGCCTTTAAAATTCAACAATTTGACTAATTCTGGTTCTGATGCATACTCCAGTTTGAGAGCCATGATTCAAATCCAGTTTTCTTCCCAGCTCAGAACTGACCACTGCATTGTCTCTCATGACATCTAGATATTCTCTAAGAACTCCCTTTATAGAAAGGCTGGGGCTTGGTGAGGTGCCATTTACTGAACTTGTGTCTGGAACTGGGGGGTGGCCACAGGGAAGGCTGTTGGGGAAGAAAAAATGTCAATGCTTAAGTCTGGAAGCTTATACCTGTGGAAGCACAATGAATACAACAGTGATTGTAATGTAATCATTGGTTTATTCAGCCTCTTAAAGAAAGAACTTTGATGTTTCTCAATAAAAATATTTATATTTCTTAGCATGACCTACAAAAATCTTCAAGATATGCTCCTACATATATATCTTGCCTCATCACTCATCATCTTCCACCACTTTGCATTTCAGCCATATCTAAACCTTGCTTTACAATTCCTAGAACCTATCCTACTACCTCTACCCTTGGACATCCTGGAAAAACCATTTCTGTTATCACCACCCGTGTGACTCTTGCTCATTCTATACAATTCAGCTGAGATTGTCATCAAATTCATTGAAAATCTATCAGTGGTCCCGAGGCTGGATTAAAAGCCTTCCTCCATTCAGTCACTAGCACAGCACTTATCTCACAATGCTGCATTTTGGACTGTAAGCTTCTTGAGGAAAGACAATCAAGCATGTTTATTTTTATGTGGTTAGCATCTGTCAGAGTGCTTGACTCAGAGCAGACACTCAAAGAGCAGATAAAGATCCAAGATGTTCACTAATCATCAACATAGTCACTACAGTAGTTATTAAAAAGCCTTTGGGTGGTGGTTTTTAAGGATAACTCTTCCGTATTTTGAGCCCTAATCCTTATTAAGTGGAGTATTTTGAAATAAATCCTCATATAGTTTTCTACTGATTTCTTCTTTCTTGTTTCTAAATAGTTTTCCTTCTTGATGACAGCCCTGGAGTTCTGACTTGCCATCCTCACATTCCCAATTACTGAGTATTGGGATGTGAAAGTTGGAGAGTGAAGAGAGCTGATAGGAGAAATATCAATTCATTTGAAATATGGTGTTGGAGGAGAGCCCTATGACTGTCCTGGACCACCAGAAAGAGGAACACGTGGGTCCTAAAGCAAATCAATCCTAAAACTTGCTGGAGGCAAAATGACAAAACTGAAGCTGTCCTGCTTCCAGCACATCATGAGAAGGCATGATTCTCTGGAAAAGACAACAATGCTGGGAAAAATAGAAGGCAGCAGGAAAAGAGGAAGACCAAATATCAGATGGACTGACTCCTTAAAAGAAGCCATAGGCATGAGTCTATAGGAGTTGAGGACAGCACACTGTGGGCATCACTCATTCATGAGGTCACCAGGAGTCAGCTGAGTCATGGCACATAACACACACTCTCACTGCCCACTGGTCTAGACCACTCCTCTGAGAGTCAAGAAGAATTGACTTCTGGTCCTAAATTTACTTCATTCCAGCCTCATTGCTTGGAAAAAAAAATAATCATCAATTCTCTGAGTCCCAATTTTCTCATCAACACAAAACAGAATTTTACTTCACAGGGTTATTGTTATATAGACCAAATGTCCTGTGTCCACAGAAAATGTTGAAAAAAATGTTCAGATGAGTTGTAAGATACAATATAATAGTAAAATATTATTATAATGATTTTGAGTGTGTCATTGTTTACTAGTATAACCTCTAGTCCTAATTTTGTAAAAATAAAAATTACCCAAATCACTTGATAGATAGAAATTTACTGAGTTTTTAAAAAAATTTTTTCAGGACACCTTACCATTCAATTTTGCTGGATACATTCTTAAGACACCTCCAAAATGTCATCAGTGCTTTGGGTGCTTGTAAAATAAGTGATTTTCTAAAAAATAAGCCCTTAAGTTGCAAGAGATAAGCAGTTCAATAAATAAATATTAAAAATATAAAATTTCAAATGCATTTCTTTAAAATAATAGCCTGACATTATATTGGTGGCTTCAAATATATTCTACATAAAATAAATTCAACAACAACAAAAAAATTGAACATGTTACCAATACTTAGCTCTATTTTTCCTTCCAATAGAGCCATGGCACGATTTTAAAGAAATTTATGTCATAGAGCTTCATATCTTGTTGTTGTTCTTCTTTCTGTCATAATTACATCCATGTTATTATTTTCCTTTTAGAATCAGAATTTCTATTGTTGCTACTTCCTGGTACAGATTTCACTGCTGAATTCTGGGAACATCAACCTTGACAATCAAAAGAGCTCATTCAAGGGCTCCCACTCCCTTGAGACATGATCAGGACATGGAGCTAAATTTGGGGTTCTAATTTCTACCCCCAAATACCAATAGACTGAAAGCACACTTAGACTGCATGCAAGATTCATGACAACCCAGGGACTGGCTAACATTGTATTAGGTATGTGAAGATCCACGCTGCTTTCTACGTAACTCAGGGCAGAATAGGAATTGCTTTGTAAGTACCCTGTCTGTTTTAAAGTTTTCTTTTAACCCAGTGACTTTGAAATTTCTCAGTATATTGTGTGTGTGTGTGTGTGTGTGTGTGTGTGTGTGTGTGTGTGTGTAAAGAGAGTCAGACAGAAGGGAGCTGACATTAAATCGTCTTTTCAGCTCTTTATACCAAACTGCTTCTTGCATTTTATCTCATATCTCCTCCTATAAGCTAAAGATTTGAACAGTTCCTCTTTTCTCACCAAATTTAAGGGATTGGACGCTGCAAGGATAACCACCACCTCCTGGATCTTAAGTGCTTAACTCAGTGTATAGAAGGTAAATGCAGGAGTTTTTATTGCCTCCCATGTTATTATTTGACCCTAGTCCATTTTGTTAGAGTCCCTGGGTGCCCAAGTCCCTGGATATTTCTGGAGAAACATTTGAAATCTTCATTTCAAAAGCAAATGAAAGAATAGTATTTTGAAAAATATTTTCTGTAGTTTTAACAAGATATTATTTATTTATTTTTAGACAGAAAGGGAGGGAGGGAGAAAGAGAGCAATTCAAACATCAATGTGTGGTTGCCTCTCACATATGCCTTATTGGGGGCCTGGCCCACAACCCAAGCATTTGCCCTGACTGGGAATCCAACCCACAACCCAAAGACATTCCAATCAGTTGAGCCACACCATCCAGGGCAACAAATGCAATTTTGGATGGGCAGAAATGGGCTAAGGAAGATTAGATAAGATACTGAAATCAAATAGTTGATATGTAGTAGATCCAAAATTGGAAACAAATTTTGTGTGATTCCAAAGCCTGTGCTTTTCCCACTGATCCTGATGTCTCATAGAAAGGAAAGAAATTGATGAACCTGACCTAGACAGTGAACAATGGTGATTTATTTTCCAGTTTCCTGGATTCTGAGTAATTCTTCTATGAAATGGTGATAATGGCATTGTATTATGCTTCAGGGTGTCAAATAGAGTAAACACTGGTAAATTTTTAACTGGGACCACTACAAAATTTGGAATCTTTACCTCTTACCGATTCAGTCTTTCTCTTGACTGATTTCCCCTCCCCTTCCCTCAGGTTGTGCTCTGTGTTAGCATTTTCTTATCAAGACACTTCCTTTCTCAACTCACTTGCTGTGTGGCATTATGAAACAATGAGGTAGATAAATAGTTTTATAGGAAAAGGAATAGAACTATTATAGGTCAGTTAGGGCCTTTCTTCTCATGGATTAAAAATGATGAATGAGGTATTTTGGTAACACAACTGTATTGTAACTCTTAATTAAACAAAAACTTCTTACAAAACAGATCAGAAATGAAAAAAAAAATATTTTGCACGTGCTGCAACTTTATGTCCTGGTTCACAATTACCTTGAGTCAGGTGAATTTTAATCTCTTATTTGACACTGAAAATAATGTAAGCCATTATCTGGCTGGAAGCAAAAGGTAGGCACTTCTGTAGGAGAGAGCTTTATTTATATATTTACTTGGTCATATTTACTCAACCTTATCCCAGAGGACTGTGTTTGGGGCTTCAGAAAGGTTCTAAAGCTAGAGAGTCAAACATATGCCATGCAAGATTTCCCTGTCACTGTCAGTTTTTTTTCCCCCTGAGGAATATACAAGAATAATAAAGTTCCATTGCCTTTTTTTTTTTTTACCAGATTTTAAACTCTGTGAGGGTGTAATAGGATGCAGTCAGGGGGCCCCCAGGTAGGGATTTGTAATGGGGTCCAGAACACAGGGTGTCCAGGAAATATATAAGTTGTTTTGCATAACAACAGTTTTGCAAATAACCTCAGATATGGTCATTTAACATACCTGTAAGTTTTAACTGGTTTCATGGATATGTTAAATAAATGTGGCCATGCTTTGAGTCAGGAGGATGGGAGTGACTTCCACCCAGGATGTAACTGGGAGGCAATTCCCCCTGGCTACAGCGCCTGCGTGAGATCTTGGAGATGATTGGCTTCACACCATGGGGCCATGCCTGCCCGAACTTACTACGGCAGCCCAGAAAGGCTGGAAAAATACAGGAATGCTGACAGGTGTAACTGATTGTGGGAGGAGTCAGAAATGGGGTACAGAGGAAGATTGGTGCTGGGCTTTAAACCCAGGTGCGGCAGCCATACTGGATGGTTGGGACCATGCAGCTTTGGGGCTCCCTTTGCCACATGGCTTAGGATGCTGGGAAGCAAGATATAGCAGTGATGCAGAGTTCTCTCTTAGCAGTTTGGAAGAATGCAGGAGAGATGCTGTGGGAAGGAAGGGGGTGAAAGGACTTGCTGGTGGACCATGAGAAGGTGCCATGTGGGTTTAGATTAAGAACTGGAGATCACCAAGGCAAGACAGGTGATGGTGCTGGGAACCAAGGGGCTGCCTGAGCCTTGGCGGACTTCCAGTTCTTTTCCTGAGATACAGTACCCTGGACTGGGCAGAGGGAGAAGGAAGGACTGTGTGCATTTGTGGGTATTCTAAAGGATTTTAGTATTTTAATGAAGGCATTAAGTCATTACTCTAAGTCTGTATAACTTTTTAAATAAACAATTCCTTTCCTTTTCACCAATCTTTGGCATTGAGAGAAGTCTTTCCCTGGTGATGGGTAAGGTGGACCTAGTATTGGGGGAACCCTCGTAGCACAAGAAGGGGTCCATTTGGTAATAAAATATCATTCACCCCCCTCCAGGTCTGTTCTGTAACAAGGGCACAGAATTATTTATTCATACAGGTTGTCAGTTTTGAGGATTTCACTACATGTCAGGCACTGTTCTAGGTGCCAGAGGGTAACACAAAAACACAACCAAAACCTTCAGTAAGTAGCTAGTATTCATGTGTGTGTATGTGTGTGTGTGTGTGTGTGTGTGTGGGAAGAGAGGAAGTATTTATGTGTATTTATGTGTATATGATATATGGAAAGAGGGGAAAAGTTGATAGAAAAATAAATATCATGCCTATCAGATGCCATAAATGGATGCCAATGGTGATGAGTCCCATAAAGGAAAATAGAGCCAGGGTAAGGAATTAGAGAGTGGTTGAGGGAGGCAAGGTAGTTCCTGTCTTATACTGAACAGTCAAAGGAGCCTCTGAGAGATCATCTATTTTTTTTTTAAAGCAGAGACTTGAATAAACATAAAGGATTGAGCCCTTTAGTTATCTGAGTAAGAACATTGTAAGCAGAGGCAAGAGTTGAAAAAGCACTTTGAATCAGTGAAGCCAGAAAAGCCAGCGTTCGTGCTGCATGTCACTGCCAGACCAATAAGCAGAAGCAGGGATTGAATCTTTATGGGCAATTTATTCAGATGCTGGTGATCTGAGGAGACTGTGGGTTTGTACCCTGATGGACTGTCTTAAATTCCATTTTAAACTGACCCTCTTTATAAGGAGAAGTGTAGGTAAAGGGTTGGGAATTCAGGGGAAAAATTAATCAGATAAAAGCTGCAGCATTCTTTCATTCATGGCCTAAGTGGTGGTCTTTACCTGTGCCCTGGGGGTGGATATCTCATCCTGGAGCACAATGGCCCATAGACCATCTCGATGGCTTGCAGTCCTCCTGAGGTACAAAGGTGGAACTGCTTATGGTTCCCTGAAGTCAAGGTGGGTCATACCACTAGTTCCTGGAATAATAGCTTTTCACATGCATTGATTACTAAACTTATTAGCAATTACCTAAAGTAAAATTTTCTAACTCTTGAGTACCCCAGAAGCAGGATCATGTCCAACATTTTCTGCAACAGTGAAGCCAGTGTGGATAGAATTGAGGAATGGGGAAAGGAAAAACAACACAGAGGGCTAGACTATAGAGGATCTTCTAGGCCATGGGAAATATTTTAGATTTTACTTTGAATGAAATGGGAAACATTGGAGTGTTTTGTTTGGGCAAAGAGGGCTCACCCTAGCTGCTGTGTTCAGAACAGACCAGAGGAGCAAGCTTGGAATTTCATTATCTTTTTTTGCTGCTTCTGGATAAACATATATGGTTATAGAGGAAATTGAGTAAGATAATACCCATAAAGAGTAATTCACTGACTTAATATACCCTAAGATCCTAGAACATGGAAGTATTCAGTGTGCTAGCTTGGGAGCCAGCACAATTAAGTGGTGTAGAGATGAGCTTGGACATTTCACCATCTGGGTTCAATCCTAGCTCCATTTTCTATTTGTGTGATTTTGGAAAAGTTACCTAACTCTTACGTGTCTCGAATTCTTCATTTGTAAAGTGTGAAAAATAATATAATGTCTACTTCATAGAATCATTGTGAAGATTAAAATGAATCCCGTCTTGCACATAGTATATACTCTATGTAGGTTTTCAGTATCACTGTATGGCATTTACATGTGGTCTGTCTCCTGGATTCATGTACCAAATTGTGTAAGCATCATTACTCTCATCTTGTAGATAAAGGGATTAAGGTCAGAGAAGTGAAGTGACTTGCCCAAGATCACCTAGCCAGAAAGCAGTGGGGTTAGGATTGAACCCAGATCTTCTAACTCCAAGTTCTCTCTTCTTTATGCTCTGCTGCATTTGGATATTTGTGTTAAGTCTATGAGGAGCTCAAGGTAAGGCCTCTTAACTCTCAGATTATTCTTTCTATTTTATCATAGCTCTTAATAAAATCTTTGTATAATGCATGAATACATCATTAATAAAAGAAATGACACGAGAAAGGAGGACTGTTTAGAAAGAAGATAACAAATTTAGGTTGCTAGTGCATGAAACGTGGATTAGGAGGCCGGATACCAGTTGTTGACACATTGTACAATTCTGAGAAAATTACCTAACATCTTGAGTCCTTGGTTTCTTCATATGCTAAATGAAATCTCAGTATATTCTCATATCTGCTGGCTAGATTTGTGAAAAAATAAGCCAAGATAAAGATGGAAACATTTAGGGGAAAAATGCTACATATACCACATGTGTTGCTACTATTAAACTTCTTTAAGAAAATTCAGATCTAGACACCTCTAAAATAACTTCTGGGGTTGGTTAGTAAGCATTTGCTCAAAAACTTGAATTCTTTCAACATCTTCTAGTGGCTTAAATTCATGGGAATTTTTCCAACTAGCTTAGAGAAAGTTGTCCAGTCCCACCTTCATTTTTCATAGTAGAAGAAATCACCTGGTATTCTTTCCCAACCATTGGTACCATGTAAACTTGAACATCCCACTCCCACCTAGGAAACAATAAACAGAACATTTTATTGATTTCAAGAAACATCTACTGAGTACCTATTATATACCAGTTACTGTACTAAGGGAAGACAAAAAAGATAAGATCATTCTTGACCTCTTGGTGCTCAGAATCTAATGGGGGATAGTTCTGTAAACCATGTGGAAACCACACATGTTATCAGCTGTAATAGGGATTTTAACTAAGTGCTTTGGGAGTATAGTGTAAAGTATGCTTTAACTCATGTTGGATGGGGACGGTCAAGGAAGACATGTCAAAATGATACTTAAAGTAAGTCTTGACACATAGGGATAGGTTTTGGAGGAGAATCTTTGTAGCATCACCAAGGCACAAGAAAGTATGTTGCCCTCAAGGACATTAAAAGGCTCAGGAAAGGCAAAATGGAGCAGAGGAAGTAATGAGAGGGAATGGGATTGAACATGGAAGCAGAGCCTAGAGAATTGTTTCTGGTGGCTGATACAGTAAAAGGCCTGGTAGAAGCTGGACAGTAATGTGATCAGATTTGATTTATACAAAACCTTGCTAATGGAAGCCTTGGAGAAGAGCAGAACACCACTTAAAGAGATTGAGTGGAATATGATTGAAGTAAAGACTAAGGCCATGAAACTGAGAAATGGAAACTAAATCTAAAAAAAAATTTGAAGTAGAATGTATAGAACTGTTGACCAATTGAATATGGATGCTGAAGAAAAAAGAAAAATTTAGAATTATCTCTTCATTTATAAGTTGCCACTAATGGAGGCAAAATAGAAGGAAGAGGAATTGGAGAGTGGAAGATGGGAGAAGTGATTGCAGGTCAATGAATTACAGTTATGTATGTAGTTAGTCTGGGGTTTGTGAGGGACTGTCAGACAATGTATTTTAGGCAGTTTCATTTGAAGTTTTAGGAATCAAACAAAGGTTTAGAATGGAAATACACAATTGGGAAGTGTGTAATGTGGGTGATAAATTATATTTAGAGATCACTTAAGGAATCTCAGAAGAAATAATAAAGTGGAAAGAAGCAGAGTAATGAGATAATCTTGGAAACACAGACCTGAAGGAGTACTTAAAGCAAGAGGAATCCATGGAACAAAAGAAGTCTAGACAGGGATGGGGGAGAACAATGAGGAGGCAGTGATATCTCTGAAGCAAAAGAAAGCAGGGATTTAAAGCAGACTTAAACTGTAAGAATTCCCCACACCAAAAATGTTCTTTGGGTTTGGCTATTGGGACGTCATTAGTGACTTTTTCAGAGCAGTTTCTGTGTACTGGTGAAGCCGGAAGCCAAATTGCAGAGGCTGGGCCTTTAATGGGGGCTGGCAACTGTAAAGAGGCAGAGCCATAAGTGTGTGCTTTTTTTTTCTTTTTCAGAGAGAATTTTCTTTATAAAGGGATGAGACATGGTTATAACTAGGAAAGGGGCATTTTGCAGGGACATATTTGAACATATTTATAGGTTGAAGAAAGAAAGAGATTGATTGACATTTTAAAAGAGAAAAGATATTTAACAGAGCAATGTCTTATGGATGAGGATGTTGAATTAGATTGGGGGAAAAAAAGACTTATTCCTGTGATACTGGACTTCCGCCCCACGAATGCACTGAGATGACTCAAGCATCCATTGCTGTCTGAATTTTTATATCTTTTCATGTTCAGAGAAAGTGTAGACTCACAGAGAAAAACAAGTATTGGTTTGTCAAAATAATCCATAACAATAATAGATGAAAATATGGTAAAACTGCGGTAGGTATGGGGTGCTTTTGAATTCTACCCTCCCTCCAGAATGTAAGAGCAAGTCAGGTGGTTGGAGAAAGGTCAGAGGCAAGGTGGGACTGACCAGCTGAGATAAGCACTCAGTCTTATCTGATGTTTATCAGCACTGAACCTGAACTCTAGACTTGGAGGTTTGCCCAGCAGCACATCTGATCTGTCTCATGTGTTCTCCGATAGGCAAATAAGTCAGGATCAGACAGTGGCAGATACCACGGCATATGCATATTTATAATATTGCAAACTTGCCATCCAGCTGACTAAGCCAAATTAAGCACGTAAGAAATGAAAAGCTTAAATGGAAGCTGATGTTTTCAGGATTCCAGGATGTGGCTATGCCAGATCAGTGTGTTAGCTTAATGAGGAAGAGCAGCTCACATTTCAGGAAGGAAAGCAGCCACATTATCCCAGCAAATACATCCACCCTCCTGCAGATTCTGTGCCTGTAGACACCCTCCCTCACCCTGCCCTGCCTCCCATAGCACTCTCTGGACTCCTTGTGAAAATCCACTCAGGGTATAGCTATTGCCTGTCTGATGTGGGAAGTCTTTTCTGCAGACCACAGTCAGTAATTACTCTGTAAATACATTGCTGCTGAATCCCTTTAATGCACAGTTCTTTGTTCCTTTCTGTTCATGTTCTGTTTTTTTTTTTTCTTTTGAGACATTTCCTCCTCTTCCTTCTCAATGCTCAGCAGAGTTTTAGGCACTTCAAATATTATCTCTTCTAATCTTGTCCTTTCTAATGAATGCAAAGATAATTTTTCTTCCCTCTCTTACCAGTTATAAATATTGATATACCATTTATCATTTTGTTGCCATTTCTGTACTTTTCCAAGTCTTTGATATTATTTCTCGAATAATATACTTGAAACCTTGCACAGTATTCCAGTAGCCTACTATACAGTGATTAGGGCCATAGGTCCTGCTATATGTCCTTTGTTGTCTCGAATGTTTTAGATGACACTGAAGCAGTGGTTTCAAATTTTGCTTCCTTCTGTCTCTAAATCTCTCTTGGTTCATATATGCTGCCTTAGTCTGTTTAAGCTGTTATAACAAAAATACCTAGACTGAGTGGCTTAAACAACAAACATTTAATTCTCACAGTTCTGGAGGATGAGATGTACAAGAACAAGGAGCTGGGCAATTCTGTATCTGGTGAGAGTTCTCTTCCTCAATTCATAATTTTTTCTTTTTGTTCTCACATGCAGAAAGGTGAGAGGTCTCTCTGGGGACCTTTTTATAAGGACACTAGACCCATTCCTGAGGGCTCCACCCATTCTTAGTTACCTCCCTTAGGCCCCACCTACTAATACTATCACACTGGGGGTTAGAATTTCAACAGAAGAGCTTTGGGGCCACACAGACATTCAGTCTACAACATCTGGTAAACAGCTTGTGAGCCTTTTAGGCTTTATTCTCTGTAGCTTTTACATGCATTTACTGCTCTTTCTATAGTAACATGCTCCTAGGCTGAACTCATACCTAAATCATTCAAATTCTCATTTTTAGAATGCTTGAGCAGTCCATTGTCCCAGACTCAGTGATGATCCCATACCACATGTGTTTCATTTGTTTTTTCTTGCATAGCCTTCTGTCTATCACAAATTCCAACCTGAATATAGAAAAGGACTTCACTTATCAAAGTGTGTAGTATGAGAAAAATGTCAAAGTTCTTCCAAAGAGAATTTATGATTGGAGTCCATTATATCAATGTTTCTCAGAGTGAAATACTATCTCTTTTAATCTCTTCCTTACCCACTAAAGTTAGAAATCCTAGCTGCTCTTGTTACCTCAACTTATCACTAAGCCAAACTGACTTGCAGAACTAGATGGTGGGAAATTTCTGTGCCAGATGCTAACCTGACATAGTTAGGGGCCTCTGAGTTCCTTCCTCTCATCTTACCAAACTTGAAACAGAGAGACTTGGACTGGTCCAAAGACTGAGGAATTGCCCTGGCTGGCACATAACATCTGTATTTTCATTTCCTATACGCATCAGTTAATTCCCAAATGGACTTATCTCCTATTAAAAGCAACATGTACTACACTTACCTTTCTGTCTGGGAAAGAATGTTTTATGTGCAGCTCTCCACTGATGCATTTGGTAAAATCAAGCTCCCTGGGAGACAGTAACATTTTGCCTTTGTCTCATTTGAGTGAGATAAGGAAGGAAAGAGGTCCAACAAAGGAATATTCTGGGAAGAAAGTCTATTCCCTAATAGTTCCAGTTTATATATAGAACCTCAAGAACCTCATGAATTTTAAAAAGGATTTAATTTGGAAGCATGTACATATTTTATCTTTCAGAGATGTGGTGGTATCTTTATGCAAAAACTCCAAAGAGAGGATACTTTTAGGGCAGTAACTGTAATGATTTGCTCTAATTATATCTCTCACACTGCAGAGCAAGTCTCCACAAACACAAAGGGCTGAAGTTGCTGCTGGAGCACTCTGGCAGCCTGTGCATTTATTGTGGGGACAGTGAAGGGTTGGGAGTGTTGACCTGCAAGGTGGGGAATGGTAGTAGTTGAGGGAAGTTTTCCAGTGCCCTCTGCCCAAATCCTGCGAAGCCTATTGTTACGGGAAGAAAGGAAGAGGCTTTATGTCAGTCAGTCCTTTAGCAGCAGTGGAAATGAGGAAATCCACACTGCACTTTATCTAGGACATCACGATCTTGAGAAGGATTCCCATGGGACAAAACCAGGCTGTGGTCCTTTCCATGCATGGTGTGGCAGTGGCTAACATGGTGGCAGCAACACAGCCTCTGAAAGCAGACACAAAGGAGGTGAATCCTTGTCCTTATCTATTCCTTTTTCTCTGACTGGTGACTGGGAAAATATATTACTTACACAGTTGTGAAGAGAAACTTAAACTTATTCAAGACAATCTAACAAACACTTATTGGGCCCCTTCTATGTATCAGACACTTTGCTGCATGCTGCTGGAGATCCAGAGGAGCAACACAGGGTTCTGCCTTCAACTTGTGTTTTGGAATGTTATGCTTGTGTGAGAGATCCATGTTTTTCATGAGGTGATGTGTAAGCCCTCACACAAATAGACTCTGACTAATTAAAACCACAAGTTTATACAAGTTGCTGATGAGGTACCATGTGTTCTATTTTCTGTCCAAATATCATAGTATCACAGTGGCGATTGCAACCTGGTCAAACCCTTAGAGAAACTTGAGACCACAAGGCATGCATACTCTGGTTGTGAACTAGTTACCTGTTTAAAGAATATATAACTTCATACCACTGTAGTAATGAGAATGAAGGTAAGGCTTTTTGACTCCGAGCTTTCACATGATTTACTTATGCCTGAGGAAATTTCAAGTTCAAGGGGTAAACAGCAAAACAATTAGAATCACAACAGCCTAAGCAAGGAGTAGGTCAACTTTGTTACAAAAACTGATAAAAATAAAAGAGTCAGAACTAAGGGGAAAATCTTACTTAGATTATACTGAATGTTTGTCATGTTTACAATCACCCTCCTGTATTTCTATTAAAATGTGGTTGTTTGTGTGTGTGTGCTTCATTTTTTGATTTTCAGTGTTTAGTGTCTTTTTTTTCCATGAAGAGAAAGGAACATACCCAAGGACAAGAATGCTGTATTGGAGCCAAGGTTGTCACTTAGATATTTTTGGCTTCCAATTCTCTGCTGAGTCCATTAGACTATGTCTCTTAGTTCTATATTTGAATATTCTTCCTCTGTGTGCTTACATACTCAAAATGATAAAATACATTTTCCTTCTTATGTTACTAATACAGAAGAGGTATTTTTCAGTTTTGTTGACCTACAGCACTGTAAACATGGCAAATAACTGCTTTCAATAAATTGTGTTCAAGACATGCCTTAAATGGTTGTTAAAAAATAGGAATGCAAAGGCTAATACCAGTAATGCTAAAAGAAACTCTGGCTTCAAAAGTGAGAAACTCAATTAGAGGAAAAAAGCAAGAGAATTTGGGGACAATACAATGTATGGCAGTACTGATGGAAAATTCTGTTCCATGGTATTATTACAAATTAGGCAAAGTTTTCTGCAACATACTTTGCTGCTAAGATAATGGGGGAGTGGTTCTGGGACTTCCAATTCTCATTGACTTTGGAGGTTACAACATGAAACTTAGATCACTTTTACATTTGTAAATGATGAAAAACAAGACTGCTAAGTCAACAGTTTACACACTGGACCCAGCCCAAGTAGCTTCTTCTTTTTTTTTAATTGAATTTACTGGGGTGACTTTGGTTCACAAAACCATACAGGTTTCAAGTGTACAATTCAACAGAACATGATCTGCACACTGCACTGTGTGCCCATCTCCACAGGCAAAGGGTCTGTCTGTCCCGATTTGCCCACCTCCACCTACCCCACCACTTTTCCCTCTGGCCATCACCATCACACTGTTGCTAATCCCTTCCCCTTCTTTTATCCAGTTTCCCAATCACCCTCCTCCCTTCTGACAACTGTCTGTTGCATATATCCATGCCTCTGTTCCTATTTTGTTCATTAGATTTCACATATAAATGAGATCCTATGGCATTTGTCTTCCTCTTCCTGGTTTATTTCACTTGGCATAATAATCTCCAGGTCCATCCATGTTGTTTCAAAGAGTAAGATTTCCTTCTTTTATGGCTGAGTAATATTCCATATGTAAATGTATCACAGTTTTTTCTTTTGTTATCCTAACCCAAGAACATGCTTACTGATTTTAGAAAGAGGGAAAGGAAGGAAGAGAGAGGGAGAGAAACATCAGTTTGAAAGAGAAACATTGATCAGTTGCCTATTGGACATGCCAGACTGGGGACCAAACCTGAACCTAGTTATGTGCTCTGACCAGAAACTGAATCCATGGCCTTTTGGTTTATGAGATGACTCTCCAACCAACTGAACCACATCTGCCACAGGGCTGCAAGCACCACAGCTTTTTATCCACCTGTCTACTGATGGGCACTTAGGCTGTTTCCAGACCTTGGCTATTGTAAATATGCAATGAACATAGGGTTACATATATTCTTTCAAACTAGTGTTTCAGGTTTCTTAGAATATAGTCCCAGAAGTGGGATAACTGGGTCAAAAGTCAGTTCTATTTTTATCTTTTTGAAGGAACTCCATACTGTCTTCCACAGTGGCTGCACCAATCTGCATGCCCACCAGTAGTGCACTTGAGTTCCCTTTTCTCCACATCCTCCTAGCAATTGTTTGTTGATTTACTATTGATAACCATTTTAACAAGCATGAGGTTATAGCTCATTGTAGTTTTACTTTGCATGTCTCTGATGATTAGTGACATTGAGAAGGATGTCTGCTTTTACCATTCTTTTAAAAAAATTTTATTGTTGTTCAATTAAAGTTGTCCCCATTTCCCCCCATTACTCTAGCCTACCCTACCTACCCCCCAGTTCCCACATTCAGTCCTCCCCCACTGTTATCTTTGTCCATGGGTCCTTTATACATGTTCCTTGACTTGACCCTTTCCCTTCTTTCCCCTGTAATCCTCCTCCCCTCTTTCCTCTGCTTTTACCACTTTTATTCATTATAGTACTGGAACTACTAGTCACAGCAATTAGACAATAAGAAGAAATAAAATGCATCCAACTTACAAAGGAGGAAGTAAAACTATTATTATTCACAGATGATGTGATATTGTGTTCAGAAAACACTAGAGGCTCTACCAGAAAACTACTAGATCTAATCAATGAATTGGGCAAAGCAGCAAAATAAACAATTAATATTAAAAAGCTGGTGTTTTTAAATACCCGTAATGAATTACCAGAAAGAGAAATTAAGAAAACAATCCCATTTAGTATTGCAACAACAACAAAAATAAGGTACCTAAGAATATATCTAATCAAGGAGATAAAAGAACTGTACTCACAAAATTATAAGATACTGGAGAAAGAAATTGAGGAAGATACAAATAAGTGGAAGCATATACCATGTTCATGGGTAGGAAAAATTAACATCATTAAAATTTCCATACTACCCAAAGCGATCTACAGATTCAATTCCTATTAAGATAGCAGTGACATATCTCACAGATCTAGAACAAATACCTGCCTCCCCCAATTTAGATGGAACCAAAAAATGCCAGAAATAGGCTCAGCAATTTTGAGAAAGAAAAACAAAGTTGGAGGTATCACATTACCTGATATCAAACTGCATTACAAGGCCATAGCAGTTAAAACACCATGGTACTGGCACAAGAACAGGAATATATTGTAGATCAATAGACCAGAGTATACAGCACAGAAAAAAAGAACATGCCTTTATCATCAATTGGTATTTGACAAAGGAGGCAAGAAAATACAATGGGCTAAAGATAGTCTCTTAAAAAAGAATGGTGTTGGAAAATTGGACAGATACATGCAAAAAATGAAACTAGATCACCAATTTACACCAAACACAAACATAAACTGAAAATGGATTAAAAACTTAAGTGTAAGTAACAAAACCAAAAATCCTAGAAGAAATTTTACATAGGCAGTAACATTTCAGATATTTATTGCAACAACATTTTTGCCAATATTTCCTCAGGCAAGGAAAACAAAGGAAAAAACAAATGAATGGAACCACATCAAACTAAAAATCATTTTGCACAGCGAAAGAGACCATAAACAGAATAAAAAGGGAACCTACTGGCTGAGAGATCATATTTGCCGATGATACATCTTGATAAGGGTTAATTTCCAAAATACACTTATATAAAGAACTTATGCAACTTAACACCAAGACACGAAACAACCCAATTTAAAAATGAGCAAAGGGCCTGATTGGACACTTCTCCAAGAGGACCTACAGATGGCCAATAGGCATATGAAAAGATGCTCAACGTCACTAATCATCAGAGACATGCAAATTAAAACCAAGTAGCTTCTTAATGTTCACACACACATGCTGATCATAAACTTTGTCTGCATCTCAAAGAAGTTAATGTCTCACTAATTGTGTATTTTAAGATTATCTAATATACAAGTGCTAGGTACTTCAACAAAAGCTACCATATGAAAGTACTTTTATTTTTTATATGGTTCTCTCTCAAAGGAACTCAGAGCACTTACCAGGCTGCCTGTAGTTATATTCACAACATCTCTATGAGGGAGAAAGCAGAAATTACTCTGTTCATTTTTATTATCAACATTTAGATAATATATCCTTAAGATGCTCTGTAAAACTTAAGAAAACTTCTGTGTCCATCTGCATGATGCCTACAACCTAGAGAAAACCTGAAAAAATCATCATCACAAGTGAACAAACAACTTATAGCAATGAAGACTTAAATGTCCTCCAGAGGCAAAGATTCTGCATTCTCTCTGCTTAACACATGTCAGTTAATAACTGGAGTGTTAATATTTTATATTTTGATATAAAGCTGCTTACTGTGGATCTTTCATCAATGGACATAGAGTTCAGTTCATAACCAAACTGTGAAAAAGACCTGAACTTTTGTCCCTGGAAACCTTAAGTGAGCAGAAAATTTATGTGTCAAATAGGAGTTTTCATATAGCCTAAACAATGGTCCGTATGTGGGGTGGGGTTGGTCAGGATGATCACTAAACTTTTGACTACATATAGATATTTACAATAGTTTAATGTATCATATGTAAACAATATATATTTGGAAAGAGAGTTATATGAGGACTAGCTCTTAAGCCAGTCTTTTCAGAAATATATATTCTACACTAGTTGCATAATATGCTTTTGATATAAAAAGTTAATAAATTTGGTAAACTATTTACTATTATTCCCTTTTAGATATTAACCATACATATATACAGTAGTATGTTAAAATCTCTAAGCTATCTAAGATAAAAGAAAACAAAACTGTTTTTAACATTGTAAAGACTTTTAAAACTTATTTTAACACCAAATCCTTTTTCATGCAACACCCATAGGACACAGACATTAGGAAAACAACTTTAATTCATTTTTTGGGAGTATTGAACATGTTTGTTTCATTTCCTCTATGCTAGAGAGCTGTGTAAGCCATGCTATTTAAGGTCAAAAGATCACAATCTAGAAGAGGTATTGTATGGTGTATATGACATAAAAATGTGTAAAAGGTGATATAAAATAGTAAGTGCTGAATCCAAATAACTGACACAGGCAAAAATTTTCCCTGGAAATAAACAGAGAGGTGTAGTACAAGGAGTAAGATTTTATAGAAGGTTGGTGCCAATGACTGATGGTACTTGGAAGTGGTGCCTTCAGTAAGTGATTAGGTCATTAAGGCAGACTCTTATGAATGTGGTTAGTAGGCTTATGAAAGACCCCAAAGATGTCTTAACCTCTTCTGCCACATGAAAACACAGAGAAAAGACTGTAAACCAGGAAGAAGGCCCTCCCCAAACACTGAATCTGCTGGGGCCTTGATCTGGGATTGTCTAGCTTCTAGAACCATGGGACAAAAAGCCTCTCTCCTCTACAGTCTTTATAGTTTATAAGCTACCCATTAGAGCAGACTGAATGGACTAAGATAGTTGGATTGTCTCAGGCTATGAAGAGAGGAGCAAAGAAGTTCAGTGTGTGGGGTGTGGTGTGGAGAGGGGAGTAAGAGAGGGGAAGGGGCCCAAGCATGGTATGCCATCGTCCAAGGATGAGCAAAGAATACATGAGTGACCATAGTCATGCTTAGTAATGACATAGTAAGGAAAATAGGCTTTATTCCCCACTCATTAAACTAGATATAACAGTAAATCCTTAGACATCACCTTGGAGACCCAAAGGTGGCTGCTGCTACCATTGTTCAGCCTGTGGCTCTGTTCATTTCCTATCAGAGTGCTTGCCTCTCTGTCTAGGCCTATCTGGCATATTTGCAGCATTATAGCAGGAATACAATTGGAGATCTACATAACATATATCTAAATACTTAAAGTAGTAAATTGGAAAATTTGAAAGTAGTCCCTATTATGAGCTGAACTGATTCCTCCCCCAAATTCATTCATTGAAGTCCTAACCCACAGTACCTGAGAATGTGACTGTCTTTGGAGATAGTCTTTAAAGAAATGGTTCCATTGAATTGAGATCTTTGGAGTGGGCCCTACTCCAATATGATTGATAGGCTTGTAAGATGAAAATAGGACACAGACATGTATGAAGAGAAGATGATGTGAAGACACAGGGAGAGAGCAAATGAAAAAGAGAGGCCTGTGAAAAAAGTAACCCTGAGACACTTAAACCTTAGACTTCCAGCCTCCAGAATTTTGAAAAAATAAGTTTCTGTTACTGAAGCCCTAGTCTACTGTGTTTTGCTATGGCAGCCCTGAGAAAACTAATACAGACCCCAAATATGTCCCATCCTAATCTCTAGAACCTGTGCATATAATGAGATATCACTCATCAGGTAATTTTTTTATGGCAAGATGACCTTAAAATAGGGCTATTATCCTGAATTTTCTTGATGCGTCAAAGTAATCACAAGGATCATTAAAGACACAGAGCTTTTTTTGTCTGCTGACTGAAAGGAAAGAAAGATTAAAAACTCCACGAACTCTTGCTGGTTTGAAGACAGAGGGGCCATGTGACGAGGAATGCTGGTAGCTTTAAGGACCTGAGAGTAGGGTCCCTGAATGAGTCAGAAGGGAATGTGGACCTCAGTCCTACAACCACAAGGAACTGAATATTGCCAAACCTGAAAGAGCTTGAAACAGGATTCTCCCCCAAATCTTCCACAAGACCCTCAGGCAGTCAAACCATAACTTTGGTCTTATGAACCTCAAAGTAGAGACCACAGTGCATTTGGACTCCTGACCTACAGAGCTCTGAGATAATGAATTGGTGTTAAGATGGTAAGTTTGTGGTAATTTGTCATGCAGAAATAGGAAACTAGTACAACGCCCTTAGAGTTTTAGATCAGCTCAGGATAATATGAGTAGTAGGCCTATAGTCCATACCTCTTTTCTTCTTACCCCCAGCACCATCCCTTACTATGACATTTGGGACCCTTGAGCATATATGTTCCCACTTCATCTGCACCATCTGCAAACAGCTATTCGTTGGACACTCTTTGGACCTAGATATGCACAAAGTGGCCTATCAGGAGGGCAGATTCAGAGAAGAGTCCCACACAGGCCCTAGAAGCAGGCCCTGGGCTATTTGGGAATAAAATATCAGGGTTGCAGGTGACTGGGGTATAGTTCAAATTAGGGAACAAAAACCTTTCAACAGGTAACTGGTATGACCTACAGATTTTTTTTCTAAGGATAGAGTGTGGAGAATTTGGAGGGAGACATGGTCAGAAAAGGGCCAAGTGGACCCTCTAAGTGCAGGACCCAGGGTACAAGCTTCTGCTATCAGGGTCCAGTGATGATACAGCCTCTCATTAGTGGTTTTGAAATTTCTAAAATGCAAGAGTTTTTTTCTATGCAAAATAGGTTTAAAAACTTTACTTTTAAGTCAGAAGAATAATATGATAAAAATGGAATTTGAGATGGATTTGAAGTGGGAGAGATTGAAAGAAGAATTACCAGATGATAATACATTGCAGCAATCTGAACACAAAGTGAAGAGCAAAGAAATGCAGGGAGTAATAATAGAAGTATGTAAAAAATACCAGTGAAAGTATTTTTAAAAATATTGTTGAATTTGACATCTAATGGTATTTCTAACTGGAGAGTTTATGTTTCAGTTAATGCTGTGGAATGGGGATTCAAGAAGCCGTGGAGGGAAAGAAGTAGTTTGCTATAATTAGCATTATGGGAATACCTGAAACTGTTGAGTATATATGACTTTGCGGAGTACAAAGGGAATAGAATTAACCTTAGAGGATGATGAGGAACAGGCACAGAGTAAAGGAAATCTAGAGACAGAGAAAAAGAAAGAGTGTGCACAGAATACAAAGCTTGCCCAGAGGGTTCCTGTTGAGATGGACATGTTTGACAGAAAGGGTGAGCCTCTGAGTCAGGTAAACATGAACCCAGAATATCCCCCTTTCCCTTCCAAAATCTGCTTCTTCCTTGAATTTCTTGCCTCTGAACCACTGATTCTTTCTTTGATGTGCTGACTTTGGGCTAGTAACCTTGTCCATATTTTCTATCTCTGAGATTGTTCCTGTTTACTCACTCTGCTCCCTCATAGGCAGGTCGCAGACTCAGTGTTTCTGATCTTGTCTCTACCCTCAGTTCTGTCCCATTAGAGCTGATTGAGTTGGAAAATTTGAGACCTTTGTCTGGCAATATGGGGTGGTCCTCAAGGTTAAACACAGTGATATGGAGAATAAAGATTAGGGAAAGAAGGTAGAGATTAGGTAGTAAGCACTGGCATAAAAAATCTCTTGTCAGAAAAAAATTAAAAGAAAATCAATTGATGAATCAATCATTTAATCATAATCTTATCACTTTATATTATTGATTTTCTAGGGAATTTTAAGAGTGTGCAATCTAAAAATTAATTTGGTGTTCATTATTTGGAGGATGACGGCAGAGACATCATTTGGGGAGTTTTGTAATTATATTTCTCATTTCTGTGCTCTCAGAATGTCAGAAATGACCCCAATCTTATTGATTTGACATTGCTGGAAACAAAATGCCACATGAACACTTGGCTGAAGATGCTAGGTAAACTATGAGGATTCCTGCAATGAGGTTGTCAATCATATGCAGTGGACAGTCATCCAGTGTTTTATTTTGTATTTCTTACTCTATACTGGGGCCTGTGCTCTGTGCTTGGTTTACAGTGGTAGGAATACAAAACCCCTGCCCTCAAGAAGTTTACATTTTAGGGATGTGGGGTAGACAAAATTAACATTAAATAAATAAAACACTTTTAGAGATGGGTGGGTAAAAGTAGGTTTATAGTTGACCATATGGAAAAGACATACAGGTTTTGATTATTACAATAGCTTCATCAACTTTATGTTTTGCTTACTCACAACTGTAAACCTACCTTTGCCTACCCCTGGACATAAATCAATTGTCTTGTAATTTTAAGTGCAAATTGCTTTTTCATGTGTTCTCCAAATTTTTCTAATGGTGCCATTTTCTGATCTTCACTACACCAAAACTTTCCCGGGATTTTGAAAGTAGCTTCATAAATGTATCTTCCTTAGATGTTTATTTGCTTCTCAGTAACTTTAGAATTAAGCTCCAGCATGTCTTTGATTTATGCAGCAGCCAAATCAGACACCTGGGATTCAAAAAGGCTCCTTTCTTAGCAAGGAAATCTATTGGTCCCTATAGCTTGTCATTTTTACCTTTTTGACATATCTAGAATTGCCCTTGTCTAATCCAATTTTATGCTTACTTAACTAAATGACATTATTTATCACTTAGGGTTATTTAAATAGTCTACTAACTGGTCTTTCTGCCTCAATTCAAGTGAGCGTCTCTAATATATCCCTTATGCAGAATGATCTTAAAGCTCCAATATGATCATGTCATTTCCTTATTTATAATTTTCAAAGCCTTCTCATCAGGCAAGAATAAGGTGTAAATAGCCTTGTATGGCTTACACAGCCTTTGGTGACCTGTCCTCTGTTCACCTCTGTTCACCAGGCTCAGTTCCACCACTTGAATCATTTTAACTATTTCTTTCTCTATTTCTTTCAGAAAAAGGGAGGCCCTTATTTATGTTTGGTAGAATCGGGGAATGAGTCAATATGCATTTAATAGTGTGTATTTATCAACTCTAAATGCAGGACGCTGCTGAAAGCTGCGCCGTGGGAACCCCCCACCCATGGAAATGTCCGTGAGAAACTGACAGGAGCGGTTAGTGCAGATGATCTGGTTTTATGTTTAAATGAAGCACAGATTCTGTCTGGGGTGAGAAACACTTCATTTTCTGTTGAAAAAGAAACAAATTATTCAGTGTGGTAGAAGACATTCTCTTAAGGAAAACTGGCCAGCAATGAAAAAGGCACATGGTCATTAGCAGAAAAAAAATTTAAGTAGGCACCTTTAAAAAATTATTACATGGTTATTTCTGTAAACATGCACAAAATATGCATTTGTAATTACCTTTTAAATAATAATGGACATAGTGGAATTATGTAGAATTTGCATCTGAGGTGTTTATACATTTTATTTTGTTTTTATCATCCTTTAATATTTCAAATACATCCCTTCAAAAAACTCTCCTGACAGAAGTTCAAAATCTCTGCACAACCATCTTATTTGAATAACACTGTTTGAATGATCATATCAGAAGATGAAGAAAATTGAGAGCAATGTCTTCCTAGATTTATAATAGAAGCAGAGTGCTTATGCTGACTAATGTAGGCATTTTATATAACACAACTGGTCACTAAATGAACTCTACAGTAGACAACCCACAGTCTCATTTCCATTGGCTTCTCTCTTTCTAAACATAATTGCCTCCAATCAGCTCTTGTCCTATGAGTTTTTAAAACTGTGTAGAAGTGCTTTCCTTGTTGATATAATATGGGATATCTCAGCTTTATCCCCATAGGTTGAGGTGTGTCTGTAATAAGGCTGCAAGGTTAGAGCTGTTATATCGGCAGCTGATTGTTCCAAGTTGCTATGTACTTTGTAGCCTTATACAAGGTTTAGCTTTCTTTCAGAATCTTTGCAAACCATTTGGACTATGCTGAATAACTTCTTGAATGAGTTGATTCATCTTCGGCTGTTTCACACACACATACTCCTGAAAGAGATGAGTCACTAAGAAGAGTGAACCTTGAACACGGACTGAAGCTTTGCCAAGGTAAACATCATGCCACATAAATCAGCACTTCCTTCAGCTTGGTTGCCTGTGGCGACACATATTCAGAAGTCCTCCACTCTCCCTGAACAGAGAGTAAAGGGAAGCTCCAGGAATAGGGAGATCCTGACACAGCCAATCAAATCGTTCTGGATTGGAAAGGCTGAGAGAAGCTAGGAGATATAAAATACCGTAAAAATGCATCAAGTTAATTTCACGCTTTTCCACCTTTAACTTTTGCACAAATTAAATTTAATGCTTCTCAGCCTGAGTGGTCTGCATACAGAATGGTACCAGACTGGTTGGGACTGATGAAGTGTTATTTACAAAATTGTAAAAAAATATATTTGTTCTGTGATCATGACTAGCTTCACAGTAATTAAAAATGTCCTCTTTCCCCTTCTAAAAGTATGAAAGCTCTTGTAATTCACACAGCATGAACACGAAACCATTTACAATTTTTTGATATGAGATACCAGGTTAAGGTAACCTTATCTATTTCAACATTTCTTAATTTAAATTGCAACACAAAAGTGAGGGATTTTGCTCATTGTACGATTGATTATCTTTGAACTTTCCTGCTTTAATACTTTAATATCTAAATAGGGCTCATCATTGGTGACTGTCTCAACATGAATATTGGAATAAAATGTCACAGGATAGAGCAATGTGGTGTGTGACCGCCCCTGCCACATAGGGAAACAGGCATGTTTCTAACATTCACTAGGACTGATGGCATCAGGCTGCATCTAAGATAAAACAAATTCACACTCACCATGGCCCACACAAGACAACCCTCAGCAGTAGCTAAGAGTTAGTGTGTATGAATTGTAAATCTTTGTGAGAAAGTTATACACAAAGGCATTCTGCTTTTCCTCTTTTATTTCTGGTCTGGTATATAATATTAATTTACCAAGGACCTCTGAAGGATTTGGGGCTTACAGAAAAGACCTCCTTCTTCTAGATCTGTTCTCTCAGGAAAGAGGAAATGATAAGAACCTTCTGGAAGCTTGTAGGTTATAAGAGCTGAACAGAGAATTTACGGATAAGGAAAAAACCTTACAGAATCATCAAAAATAAATTTGTTTTGTCCATTTTTCTTTTTTCATTATTATTTGATTTTATTGGATAATTTCTTTTTATTTATTTATTTATTTTATTTTAATTGTTGTTCAAGTACAGTTTTCAGTCTTTTACTCCCATCCCAGACCACTGCCTCTGCCCTCCCCACCTCCCTCCCATTTCCACCCCTCACCCCTAGTTTTTGTCGTCCTTTATACTTGTTCCTACAAACCCTTCCCCTTTTCCCCTGAAATTCCCTCCCCTCTCCCCTCTGGTCACTGTCAGCCTGTTCTCTATTTCAGTGACTTTGGTTATATTTTGCTTGTTTGTTTGTTTTGTTGTTTAGGTTCCTGTTAAAGGTGAGTTCATATGGCACTTGTCTTTCACTGCCTGGCTTATTTTGCTTAGCGTAATGCTTTGCAGCCCCATCTATGCTGCCACAAAGGGTAGGAGCTCCTTCTTTCTCTCTGCTGCATAGAATTCTTCATCTCAGTTAACATACTCCTCCTGTACTTTAACACTCCTAGAGCATTTTTCTCTATTCTAAAATATGTTAAAATTCCTAATAACTTTTCTATCTTGCTTTTTAATTTATTTTTAATTATCATCTTCCAATTATAGTTGAAATACAATATTATGTATTATGTATTAGTTGCAGGTGTACAAATCACTGGTTAGTCATTTACATACCTTAAAAGTGATGACCCTAATAAGTTTAGTAGCCATCTGATACCATATGTAGTTATTACAATATTATTGACCATATTCCCTATGCTGTACTTTATATCCTTGTGACTATTTTTATAAGTGTCTAGTTATACTTCTTAATCCATTCCCATTCTTTACCAATTCTCCCCAACCCCTCTCCCACCTACAAATCACCAATTTTGTCTCCTTATCTATGAGTTTGTTTGTTTTTTAATGTTGTTTTTTAGATTCCACATATAAGTGAAATCATATGATATCTATCTTTGACCTATTTTACTTAGCATATCCTCCATGTCCAAACATGTTTTCCCAAATGTCAAGATTTTTTTTGTTTTTATAGCTGAGTATTAATCCATTATATACACTACATCTTCTTAATTTAACTATCAATAGAAAATTAGATTGCTTTCTGTAAGTAAACATAGGGGTGCATATATTTTTTGAATTAGTGTTTTGAAGTTCTTTGGATAGATACCCAGAAGTGAAATTGATGAATCATACGGTAGTTCTATTTTTAAATTTTTAGGGAACCACCATAATTTGTTCCATAGTGACTGCATCAATTTACAATCTCTCTAACAGTGCATGAGGATTCCCTTTCTTCTACACCCTTGCTAACACTTGTGTGTTGATTTATTGATAACCATTCTGACAGGTGTGAGGTGATATCTCATTGTGGTTTTGATTTACATTTCTCTGATGATGAGTGATGTCGAACATCTTTTTATATGTCTGTTGGCCATCTACATGTCTACTTTGGATACATGGGTATTTAGATTCACTGACCATTTATTAGTCAGATTGGGTTTTTTTTTGGTGTTGTGCAAGTTCCTGATATGTTTTGGATTAACTCTTATTGGATGTGTCATTGACAAATAGCTCTGCCCTTCAGTAACATATCTTTTAGGTTTCTTCATGGTGTCCTTTGCTGCACCAAAACATTTAGTTTGATGTAGACCCATTTATTTGTTTGTTTTCTTTTGATTCATGTCCAATAAGAAAGACCCCAAAAATATCACTAAGAGTGATAAAGAGTGGTAAGAGTGTTAAAGTGTTTACTGCTTATGTTTTCTTCTAGGAATTTTATAGTTTCAGATTTTACATTTAAGCTTTTAATCCATTTTGACTTATTTTTGGATATGGTATAAGAAAGTGGTCTAGTTTTACTTTTTTTGCATGTATCTGTCCTGTTTTCCCAAGGTCATTTATAGAACAGACTATCTTTACCTAATTGTATATTCTTGCCTCCTTTGTCATAGATTAATTGATAATATAGGTGTAAGTTATTACTGGGCTCTCCTTTCTGTTCCATTGATCTATGTGTCTGTTTTATGCCAGTTCCACTCTTTTTTGATTACTATAGCTTTATTGTATAGTTTGATATCAAGAAGATTGATATTTCCAACTTTGTTTTTTCTCAAGATATATTTGACTAGTCAGGGTCTTTGTGATTTCATATAAATTTTAGGATTATTTGTTCAAATTCCAAGAAAAATGCCATTGGTATTTTTATAGGAATTGCATTGAATTTGTAGATTGTTCTGAGTTACTATGGACATTTTAACAATGTTAATGTTTTCTATCCATGAGCACGATATATTCTCCCATTTATTTGTGTCTTCTTCAATTTACCTCTTCAATGTCTTATTGTTTTTTGAGTACAAGTCTTTTGCCGCCTTGGTTAAGTTTATTCCTAGGTATTTTTGATGCAATTTTAAATGGGATTATTTTCTTGATTTCTCTATTTTACTGCTTGTCATTGGTGTATAAAAATGTAAATGATTTTTAAATATTAATTTTATATTCTGCTGCTTCACTGTTTTTATTAGTACTAATATTTTTTTTGGTAAAATCTTTAGAGTTCTCTCTATATAGCATTATGTCATCTGCAAATGACAGTTTTACTTATGTCTTTTTAATATGGATGCCTTGCATATCTTTTTCTTATGTGATTGTTCTGGCTAAGACTTCCAATACTATATTGAATAAAAGTGGTAACACTAGCCATCCTTGTCTTATTCCTGATCTTAAAGAAAAAGCTTCTAGCCCTGGCTGGTGTGGCTCAGTGGATTGAGTGCTGGCCTACAAACCAAAGGGCCACCAGTTCAATTCCCAGTCAGGGCACATGCTTGGGTTGCCCTCCAGGTACCCAGTAGAAGGTACGTGAGAGGCAACCACACATTTATAATTTTCTCTCTCTCTTCCTGCCTCCTTTCCCCTCTCTCTAAAAATAAAATAAATGAATCTTAAAAAAGAAAAGAAAGCTTTTCACTGTTGAGTATGCTGTTTGCTGTGGATTTGTCATATATGGCCTTTATTATGATGAGATATGCTCTCTTCACACTTTGCTGAGAATTTTTGTCATACATGCATGTTGGATATTGTCAAATGCTTTTTCTGCATCTACAGATACAATCATATGATTTTTATTTTTTATTTTGTTTGTGTGGTGTAACATATTAATTGATTTATGGATATTGAACGAAAGTTGTATCCTAAGAATAAATCCCACTAGATCATGAAGTATGATCTTTTTAATGTATTGCTGAACTCAGTTTGATAATATTTTGTTGAGAAATTTTGCTTTATTGTTCATCAGAAATGTTAGCATATAATTATTTGTGTAGGGTCTTCATCTAGTTTTGATATCAGGGTACCAATGCTGTCTTTGTAAAATATGTTAGTAGTGTTCCTCCCTCTTTAATGTTTTAGACTTGTTTGAGAAGAATAAGTGTTAATTCTTCTTTGAATACTAACTAAAACTTACCTTTGAAGCCATTTGTTGTAGGACCATTATTTGTTAAGAGTTTTTGATTACTGATTTAATTTCATTTGTAGTTATCAGTTCGTTCAGTTTCTGTTGCCTCCTGATTGAGACTTGAAACACTGTATATTTCTAGAAATGTATCAATTTCATTTACATTGTCCAATTTGATGGCATATAATTGTTCATAGTATTTTCTGTGGTGTTGGTTGCTACTTCAATAGAGTATTTGGACCCTTTTTTTTTTTTTCTTGATATGTCTGGATAAAGGTTTATCAATTTTGTTTTTCTTTTCAAGGGACCAGCTCTTGGTTTCATTGTTCTTTTCTATTTTTTTTTAGTATCTATTAATTTCCACTCTGATCTTTATTTCTTTCTTCTAATTCACTTAAGCTTTCTTTGTTCTTGTTCAAGTTTGTTAAGATGAAAAGTTAAATTGTTAACTGGAGATTTTTCTTGATTCTTGAGGTAAGTCTCTATTGCTAATAATTTTTTTTTCTAGAATTACTTTGGCTGTGTCCCATAGATTCTGGGTGGTTGTGTTTTCATTTTCATGTATCTCAAGGTATCTTTTGATCCCCCCTGATATCGTTAACATAATAGTAGGTTAGTAGCATGTTATTTAGCTTCTATGTGTTTGCGTGCTTTACCACTTTCTTCTTATAATTGATTTCTAGTTTCATACCATGTGATTAGAAGAGAGGCTTGATATGATTTCATTTTTTTCAGATTTACTGAAACTTGTTTTTCAGACTATCATGTGGTCTATCCTGGAAAATGTTGCATGTATACTTGAAAGAATGTATAGTCTGATGCTTTTGAGTAAAATGTTCTAAAAATAGGAATTATGCCCACCTGATCTAGTATGTTATATTTTATTATTCTTAGTTTTTTATACATTTCTGATTTTTAATTACAGTTGATATTCAAAGTTTTACTAGTTTCAACTATACAGCATAGTGGTTAGACATTGATGAAACTTACAAAGTGGTTCCTTGATAAGTCTAGGGCCCACCTGGCATCTTGCATAGCTATTGCAATATTATTGACTATATTTTTTCTGCTTTACTTGACATCTCTGTGAGTATTTCATAACTGTCAGTTTTTACTTTTTAATCCCTGTGTGCTTGAAGAGAATGTATATCCTGCTGTTCTGGGGTGAACTGTTATAAAAATATTAATTAGATCCATTTGGTCTAAAATGTCATTAAGGCCACTTATTCCTCATTGATTTTCTGTCTGGATGATCTATCCATTGACATCAAATGGGTGTTGAAATGGCCTACTATTAGAGTATTACTGTTGATCTGTCTCTATATGTCTGTCAACATTTGCCTTATATATTTAGGTGCTTCTACATTGAATAGATAGATGTTTAGAAGTGTTATATCCTCTTCTTGGATTGATCCTTTATTATTAGGAAATGCCTTTTTTTGTTACAATCTTTGTTTTAAAGTCTATTTTGTGTGATGTAAATATTCCTATTCCGCTTCGTTTCATTCCATTTGTATGAATGTCTTTTTCCATTCATTTAATTTCAGTTGGTGTGGATCTTTTGATTTGAAGTGGGTCTCTTGTAGACAAGATGGGCCTTGTTTTCTTTCCCAGTCAGCTGCAGGGACAGGCCAATGTCAGCCCACACTTGTGCAGGCTCAGGGCTGTTTGGTAGGAGTTATCAACTAACCTGTTATTTGTTGACCCTTGTGCTGGTCTTGGAGTAGCTTGGGTGAGCTATGCTGTGAAGTGAGGATGGCTGCCACTTGTGCCAGCCTTGGAATTCTTTCATGGGCACTGTGATGGGAGTGGAGGCCAGGCCAACCAGGCTTATGGTGGATTAGTTGGAAGTACATTACAACTAAGACTGGCCACCACTTATAGAAGTTTTGGGATCACCTGATGGGAGTTACAGTGCACACTGAGATCAGTGGCTGCTTGTGCTGTGCTTGGGGCCACCTGATAGGAACTACCATGCACCTGAGACTGGCTGCTGCTTTTGTGGGATTTGCAGACCTTTGAGGAAGTCTGCAGTACAAGACTAGGGCAGTCCGTGCTCATATGGAGTTTGAATACCTTTGAGTGAGTCCACAACATGAGCTGAATCAGGCTGTTCCTTTGGAAGAGCCATTGAAGAGGCTCAGGCCAGGTGACTGAGTTTGGTAGAGGCAGCTTCTCAGGGAATCACCAGGGTGTGGCAAAGGGTATTAACCAGGTTAATAAAGAGCACAGATTTGGTGTCTGCCTGTGCCTAGAGGCTGGGTGAGAGAAAAGCTCAACAAAGAGACAATGGCGGCTGCCAGCATTTCTACCCCCGACCCAGCCACCCCTAGCCCCCATGAAGTTTGTCAGTTTAGTTCCTCTCTGTATGTCCCTACTCTCTTTGAGTTGCTGGGCCTGAGCTGGAGCTCAGAGCAAGTGAATTTGTAAATGAGTCTGTGTGCAACCCTTTTAAAAGCAGCACCTCAGTCTCTACCAGCCCTTTGTTTTTCTCGGACACAGTCCTCACTGGTTTTCACAGATAGCTGTTAGGAGGACTCCTCTTCCCACATTAGTGCCCCAGGATAGGGAGCCTGGTGTGAAGCTGGGACCTCTCCTCCTCAGGGAGAACCTCAAGTCAAAATATCCCTCCTGATTCTTAATTGCCACACCATGGATGTGGGACCTGCCTGGTCTATATTTCGACCCCTCCTGCCCATCTTCATGTCACTTTTTCTTTATGTCCTTGTCCTAGGATTCCATTCAGTTAGTCTTTGGGTGCTTCTCAGTGATAGTTGTTCTATAATTTAGTTGTAAGTTGGGTGTGATATTGGGAGAAGGTGAGCACAAAGTTTACCTACTTTGCCATATTGACTGGAAGTCTTAACATACCTAATAACTCTTGAGAGAAGCTTTTTCTGGTAGTGACTCCAAGTAAGCCACTTGTCTTGTGATGGCGAATAAAAGCCAGATGTGGGAGGTTGCATTTTTGCTGGTTGCCCTCGCTGATTTTGGTTGATTTCATTATAATGTTACTTTCTGTTGAGGCAAAAGAGGTGGTGCAAGCTTTTTAAAATTCTTTTTTTAATCTTTTTCCCAGTCTGGGAATGGATATAATGGCATTGGTGATGCAAATAGAGACACCAGGTTGCCACAGTCTCCATCCTTCCTTCCCAGTACAAGGGCACCCTTCTAAAAAGGGGAGAGGATGCTGACACCTACTGAACTGTATACGACTCATCTGTACCACAAGGAGAAGACAGGAAAACACAGTAACAGAAAGTGTGCTTACTTCCAGCTAAACTACATCTTCTTCCCTAGATGACATTTAAAGGTTCTTTGATAATTCTTGGTCACTACAGCAGCTCCATAACGTATGACACGAATCTCAAAGATTTCAATTTTTCAGTAAGAAATGCAGTGAACACTCATGCTCTAGCCTTCAGCAATCTTAAACATCTGTGAAATGTTTTTTCTTTAATCCAATCAAAGCATCTTTGAGAAATACTCTTTTATTTTTTCCTCAATCTCATTATTTTCTTTCTTGCTACGACTCTCCTTAAAATCTTGTAGCTAAGCCGGTGTTCATGCTTTTCTCTGCTGGAGTCCCTGTCCCTCTTCCCACTCCCTTTATCTGTAGTAACTCCCTTTTTTTCGCTCCCTCTTTCTTCCGCATCTTCACTTGCCATCTCATGGAGTGGTGGCCCCTTAATTATCTTTTTAAAAGTTGCTCAGATACCTCTGTGAAACCTCTCTGTCCCAGAAGAGTTAGTTGCCTCATCACTTGTGCTGCCAAAGTCCCGTGAAAACGCTTCCATTACCACTTATTTAATTGCACTGTGGTTGTCTGCTTACATCTGCTTCTCCCACTGGACTGTGATATCCTTCAGGGCATGACTGTGCCTTTGCCAACTTTGTGTCCCTAGTGTCCAACTGAGTACCTAGGCACTCAATAAATGTTTGATAAGTGAATGAATCAAGAGCAGGATAAAAGAGAGGAAAGCAGAGAGCAGCATAAAAGAATTAGAGCAAGCCTATAAAAGCCACCATAAAAGGCTGTCTGCTATCCACCTCTCCCTCCCCAGGTCCCCTGGGGGAATAGGTGGGCACTGTCATTGTAGACAACATGAAGCAGCTTTGAAGAGAAAGCTGGAACTGGTCAATATGAGGCAGTAAAGCAAGTAAAATCACTGATCTGGTAGATGCTACCTCAGAGGTAGGGGCTGTCAAATACCTGTGTGATACAGGACTGGTCATTTTAAAAATACTTAGGTATGTTTACAACTTGGAGGTAGAGTGGTGATCTGTAATATGTGATAATAATAATGATGATTTACAGTTTATGAACTTACTGCAATGTGGAAGATGTTTACTGTGTTAGGTACTTTTCTACATTATTGAGAATCATCTCAGGAACCCTGTGTCATTTTCAAAATTTTATATAGCAAGAAAACAAAACTAAAAGCTCAGAAAGTGTAAGTACTTTAGGCTAGGCCATCAGTTGAGGCCAGGATCGACTTTTGCCAGATATGCAGTCCAGGAAAGATTCCTGGAAAGCAATTAATCCGTCAGCTATGCTAGAGGAGTAGAGATCCTCTCGTGTGTGACCAAATCAGGCCCCAGTTGAATGGAAGAGTCACTGGTGGCCTATGATTTGCTGCTTTTTGCCAGAAGCAGTTCAGAAAGTCCTTAATCATTTCCTAACAGTGTTTTATGAGAACATAGGCCAAAGGCTACGTTTTGCCAGAGTCATCAAGTTTACATTTTTAGAGTCTTAGCTTGCAGGTGCATTAATACAAAATGCCTCCAGAGTTTTATTTAGAACCTTAAGGAGAAAAAATTCCTCATGACTTACATCCTCTTTTTCTTAACCGAAGTCCACAAGAAAGTCTTTGCTGCCTATTCCTTTCACATATACTTATTCCAGGACCGTCCTGTGGTTTTTCCCAAATTCATTCTCTCACTTTGTTACTCCCTCCCAACCATTTTCTTTCCTTCCTCTGATACAGGGCACACAAAGGTTCCCACAGCTTCTGTCTCTTCATAGAAAGCATCTTCCACCTTTTTATTTACCTAGAGCCAGAACCTCCCTGAAGGACAGCTATGTTCTTCCTTTTGTACCCAGCTGTGGAAGCTAGCAGTTGACTGTCTGCTCAGTCTGAAAAGCTACAGGTGAGGGCTGCCCTTCTCACAAGTTCCCCAACTGAACTTCGACTATTTTTTTCATTCTGATTCCTATAATCTTCCTTGAAGACAGGGACAGTTTTTCATATCTTTGACTTCTCTTTAGCAATGACCAATTCTATAGATACTCAGCATTCTTTGTGTGAATAATAATAAAACAAAACCCAAAATGCTTCTTTATTAAGACTCCTTTCTCTCCTACCACCCATATCTGCTTAGTCGGTCTGGTTGTATTCTGTTGTTCTTACTAATTTTTTCAAATACTATTGTTGCTAATTAATTTTAGCCTCATGCATTCAGAGCACTTAAGACTAAAATATTCCTAAGATTTCATCTTGCCCTGCATCTTAAAGTTCTGATGTGAAGTGCTCTCATTATTATTCAATTCAATTTTTTTTCAGTTATGAGTTCTTCTTTGATCAAACTTTTTAGAGTTTTTTAAAATTTATACTATATGTTTTAAAATGTATCTTTGTTTTTGTTTTGTAACAATTCAATTAGGTCAAAATATATTCTCTCTGACACATTCTTGATTTTTTAAATAAGTGTATTTTTTGATTATGTGATTACACTTGTCCCATTCCCCCCCCTTATCCCTCTCCTGCCTGCATTGCCCCAGTACCCTCCAGCATTCCCCCACCTTAGTTCATGTCCATGGGTTGTACATGTAAGTTCTTTGGCTTCCCCATTTCCTATACCGTTCTTAATCTCTCTCTGTCTATTTTGTGTCTACCTATTATGCTTTTTATTCCCTGTACTTCCCCCCGAATTTTCCCACTGATAATTGTCCATGTGATCTCCATTTCTGTAATTTTGTTCCTGTTCTAGTTGTTGGCTTAATTTTAATTTTTGTTTTTTAGGTTCACTTGTTGATAGTTGTGAGTTTGTTGTCATTTTACTGTTCATAGTTTTTGACCTCCTATTTCTTAGATAAGTCCCTTTAACATTTCATATAATAAGGACTTGGTGATGATGAACTACTTTCATTTGAGCTTATCTGGGAAGCACTTTATCTGCCCTTCCATTCTAAATAACAGCTTTGCTGGATAAAGTAATCTTAGATGCAGGTCCTTGCCTTTCATGACTTCAGTTCTTTCTTTCCAGCCCCTTCTGACTTATAAGATTTCTTTGGAGAAATCAGCTGACAGTCTTGTGGGAACTCCTTTGTAGATAATTGTCTCCTTTTTTTTCTTGCTGTTTTTAAGATTCTCTCTTATCTTTAATCTTGGATAACTGAATTACGATGTGTCTCGGTGTGTTTCTTCTTGGATCCAAATTCTTTGGTACTCTCTGGGCTTCCTGGACTTCCTGGAAGTCTATTTCCTTTATCAGATTGGGGAAGTTTTCCTTCATTATTTTTTCAAATAAGTTTTCAATATCTTGCTCTTCCTCTTCTCCTTCCAGCACCCCTATGATTTAGATATTGAAATGCTTAACTCTCAGTTTTTTGCATTCTTATTTTTCATTCTGTTTCAGTTGGATGCTTATTTCTTCCTTTCATTACAAATCATTGATTTGAGTCCCAGTTTCCTTCCTTTCACTGTTGGTTCCCTGTATATTTTCTTTTATTTCACTTTGTGTAGCCTTCCTTTCTTACTTCATTTTGTGACCATACTCAGTCATTTCCATGAGCATCCTGATTATGTGTTTTGAACTCAGTATTAGTTAGGTTGTCTGTCTCTTTGTTGCTTACTTCTTTTTCTGGAGTTTTTCATCTGTTTTTTCATTTGTGCCATATTGGCACACATGTTTCATGGTAAGGAGCAGAGCCTTAGCTATTCACCAGGTCAGGGCAATCCTCTTTGTTGCCTTGTGGCTCTGTCTGTGGGGGAGATATCAGAGAGGGAACAATGCTACTTGCTCCACTCTCATTCCACTTTTCGTCACTTCTCCCGCTTCCCACAAGCAAACTGGGCCCTTCTCGTGCTGATTCATGGGTTGGTGGGTTTGTGTACATTCTAGGACCCCATGGGTCTCTCCAATGAAGTCTCCTTTGAGGCTGGGAGTTTCTTCCACCACTAAAACCCCCACAGATTTTTTATAGTCAGAGGTTTTGAGTCTCTAGTTTCCTGTCCTGAAACCTTGGCTTTTGAGGTCTATTTTGCTCCCCCATTGTTCCTTTTGGCTTATTTGCAAGTGAATGTGGGATTGCCTGTGTGGTCCTCAGCCTTGCATTACTGTGTGTCTTCTGTGCCCTGGCTGCCTGCTCCACCCTTCCTACTGGTCTAGATGAATGTTTTTTTAACTCCTTGGTTGTTGGACTTCCATGCAATTGATTTTCTGGCAGTTATGGTTGTTCTTTGTTTTTAAATTGTTTTTTATCCTTCTTTTGGTTGTGCAAGGAAGAGAAGCATTTCTCACTCCGTCTTGGCCAGAACCTGACACATATTTTTTTAAAAATTAGTAAATATTTACCTAGTTTGCTCTAGCCTGGTGGATCAGTTGGTTGGAGCATTGTCCCGCACACCAAAATGTTGTGGGTTCAAATTCTGGTCAAGGCACATACTTAGAATGTGGGTTTGATCCCTGGTTGGGACATGTATGGGAGGCAACCAATCGGTTTCTTTCCCACATCAATGTCTCTCTCTCTCTTTCTCTCCCTCACTCTCCCTTCCTCTTTCTGTTAAAATCAATAAAAATTAAAAAAGAATTACCTAGTTTTGCCTCTCCCCCATTTTAAAAATGTGGTCCATGAGTGCCTGAGAAGAATGAGAATGTTCTAGTTTTATGATTCAGGGTCTATATATGTCTTCAAAATCAAACTTCTTGGTAGATCTTTACCAAGTTTTTGGTCTGCTTTACTTGAGATTAATATGAAAATATTATTCTTGTGTTGAAATCTCCCACTATGAAGGTGGGCTATTTACTTCTCTGTAGTTCTACTATGTTTGTGTTTTATAATTTTAAAATAATTTTTAAGGTGCTACAGATTTTGCATACATAGGTCTTCTATGTTGAACCTTTTATCATTACCTTGTGAAACCTCCCCCTTCTCCCAATCTTTACTAATTCTCTCTTTTGGCACAAAATTAATATAGATACCCTGGCTTTATTTTTGTTGATATGTGCTTAGTATATCTCTTTGCATCTGTTTATTTTATAACCTTTTAACAATTTGTATTCTTGGTGTGTCTCTATAGAAATAACATAAGGTTAGATTTATTCTCCAAATTGAAACCCCTTTTCTTTTTTGAAAAGAAGTCAGTTCATTCAGTTTTATGTTGGTTGATATTTTGACTTGTTTCCACCATCTTACCCTATATTTTGTAATTGTCTTGCTTTTCTATGCTTCTTAAAAAGCAATTGAGGTTTGTTTGTTTCCTTCCACTTTTCTCTTCTACCTCTTTAGAAGAATGAATCCTATTTTTATTCTTTTAATAAATATTATTGATATCTTATTTTTCATGCTTAACAAAATTTAATCAATCTTAAACCACTCCCGAAGAATATTAGAACTTCAGAACATTTTGAGATAGTCTCTCATCATTTATATGCTATTGTTGTTCAGTATTTTGTCTTTTCTTTTTTTTATGAAAAGCTGGTAAATAAAATATAATTTTTTATAATATGAACTTGTCTTCTAACTGATCACCCTGCTTCCATTCTGGCATCTCTAAGGTCTATTCACAAAGGAGAAGCCAAGGAATCTTTTGACAAAAAAAATAAACTTCAGTTTAATTAAATTTTATAATATGAATGTAGAAAATTACACAGACCATATATGTGCAGCTTGATGAATTTCACAAAATGAACACATGTTGCATGTTTTTTTATTGCTGAGCACTATTCCTTTGTATCGATGTACCACATTGTGTATCTATTTACCATTTGAAAGATGGTGGTTTAATATTTAAAAGCTGCTATAAATATACATACACAGGTTTTTTATGTAAAACTCAGTTTCCATTTTTATTAGTCAATACCTAGAGTTAGATTGTTGAGTCCTATGGTACCTATATGTTTATCTTTATGAGAAATTAATTGCCAAACTATCTTCCAAGTTGACTATCTCATTTTGAATCCCACCGGCACTGTATGAGGGCTCTAGTTGTTCTGCATCTTTGTGCTACTTCCCTCCCTTTTCAATAAGAATCAGTGGTATCATATAGTTTTAATTTGCACTTCCCTAACTATCTCTTAATGTGCTTATTTGCCATTCACATATTCTTTTTGGTAAGGTGCCTGATCTTTCACCAATTTATTTTATTGGGTTGTTTTATTACTGTTGTGTTTAGAAAATTTGTTTTACAACTGGAATACAAGGGTTTGTTTTTTTTGGTCAGAAATGTGATTTAAAAAAAACATTTATTTATTTATTTATTTATTTATTTTATTTAGAGAGAGGGCAAGGGAGAGAGAAAGAGAGGAAGAGAAATATCAATGTGTGGTTACCTCTTATGTTTCCCCAGCTTGGGACCTGGCCTGCAACCCAGGCATGTGCCCTGACTGGGAATAGAACCAGTGACTCTTTGGTTTGCAGTCCAGCACTCCATCCACTGAGCCACACCAGCCAATGTGATTTTGAAATTTTTTTTTCCTGTCTGGTTTTTATTTTCATTTTTAACACTGTATTTAGTAGAGCAAAGTATTTTAATTTTAATAAAGTACAATTTATTTTATTTTACACAGTGTGCTTTGGTGGTGTATTTATGTATTTATTTTATTTATTTTTTTTATTTATTGACTTTTTTAGAGGCAGAGAGGAAGGGGGAGAAAAAATGCATTGATTTGCTGTTCCACTCATGTATGCATTCATTGGTTGGTTCTTGTATGTGCTCTGATTAGGGATCAAACTCACAACCTTTGTGTATTGGGATGATGCTCTAAGCAACTGAGCTATACTGCAAGGCCTTTGGTGGTGTATTTAAAAACACATCAGCAAACCCAAAATTATGCAGATTTTTCTCTTATATTTTCTTCTGGAAATTTTACAGTTTTATATTTACTTTTAAGTCAATGATCAGTTTTGCATTGTTTCTTTGTGTAAAGGGTAAGGTATAGGTTACATGTTGATATCTAGTAATTGCAGCATGATTTGTTGAAAAGAATAACTTTTTAAATTAAGTTAGCTTTATACATTTGTCACAAATCAGTTTTTATTTAAAAGGACTTATTTCTGAGCTTTCTATTTTTTTCCATTGATCTATATGTCTACCATTTACCAATATCACACTTTCTGGATTAAGCTAACTTTACAGTAAATCATAGGTTTGGTTTTTCTTTTTCAGAATTGTTTAGTTGTCCTATTTCCTTTAGAATCAACTTGTTACTAGCTACAGAAGTCTGGTAGACTTTTGTTTGTATTGTGTTAAGTCTACAAATGAAATTGGAGAGAATTTAATCTTTAGTGTTTTAACACATAAATACAGTATAGTTCTCCATTTATTTATATCGATTTCTTTCATCACTGCTTTGTAATTTTTAGCATACAGATCTTGAGATTATGTTTTTAGATTTATATCTAAATACTTTATTGATTTTGGTACTATTGTAAATGGTATTTTGAACAAATTTTAAACTCATTGCAAGCATACAGAAATAAAATTAATTTTTGTATATTGACTTGTATCCTACAACTTTTCTAAGCTCATTTGCTATGAGCCTTTTTTTAGATTCTTCAAGAAGTTATCCATAAAGAGAGACAGATTTCATTTCATCTCTGCAAGCTGTATGTCTTTTTTTTTTTTCCCTTGGCCTTATTACACCAGCAAAGACTTCCAGTGTGATAACTGCACAGGAGTGGTGAGAAAAGACATCCTTACCTTGTTTCAGATCTTAAAGGGAATACATTGTTTTTTATCATTAGCTGTCATGGTAACTTTAATTTTTTCAAGACAGCCTTTTCTAGGATAAGGAAGATTCCTCTATTTATAGTTTGCTAAGACTTGTATCACAAATGGATGTTGAAATTTATCAAAAGCCTTTTCTCCGTGTATTAAGACGCTAATATGATTTTTATAGTTTCTTAATATGGTGAATTATGTTGGTTGATATTTGAATATTGTACTAGACTTGAAGTCCTGGAAAATAACACTCACTTAGTCATCATGTATTATCATTTTTATGTATTATTGGATTTGATTTGCTAATATTTTGTTGATGATTTTTGAGTCTATAATCATAGGGAATGTTGGTAACTGGTTTTCTTTGCCTATAATTCTTGTCTGGTTTTGGAATTAGGGAATGTTTGCCTCTTAACATGAGTTGTGAGGTTTTTTCTCCTCTTCTATTTTCTGGAAGAGATTGTACAGAATTTTTATTATTTATTTCTTTAATGTTCAGTATAATTCAGCAAAAAATACATTGTGGACTTGCTTTCTTTTTCAGATTTTTAACTATAAATTAAATTTAAAAGATGTACATTATTTCTTCACAAGTGAGTTTTGGTCACTTATATCTTTAAAGAAATTAACCCATTTTATCTATGTTTTTGAATACATGCATGTAGATTGTTATTTAGTATTTTCTTACACTTTTGAGGTCTGTAGATATCACCTCTTTTATTCTTAATATATGTAATTCTCATTTTCCATCTGTCTCTTTTTTCCTGTGCTAGTCTGGTTAGAAGTTTATCAATGTTACTGATTTTTCAAAGTACCAACTTTTGTTTTCATTGTTTTTCTATTTTTAATTTTAATTTAATTGGTTTCTGCCATATTATTATTTACTTATTTCTGCTTACTTTGCGTTAAGCATGTTCTTTGTTTTTCTAGTTTCTTAAAGTGGAAATTTAGATTATTCACAAGAATGTTCTACTTTTCTAATATAGCTCTTAATAGTATAAAATTCTCTATAAGTATTGCTGTACATCCTACAAATTTTCCTATATTTTATTTTTATTTTCAGTCATTTAAAATATTTTCTAATTTTCTTGAGATTTCCTCTTTGACCCATGGTTAATCAGGACTGTACTGTTTAATTTCCATATACTTAAGAATTTGCTATATGTCTTTCTGTATTGACTGCTTCTTTAATTATATTATGACCTGAAAACATTGTATGAATTTCAATGTGCAACTGAAAAAATGTGCGTACACACACATTTATATCCAATATAGTATTATCTGTGGTAGAATGTTGCAGACTCTCAAGGTACCACCACGAGACTGTCTTCTAGTCTCATTTTTATTCTTATTCAAACTCCTTGGTACAACTACCATATACATCATAAAATCTCTAATACCAGTGTCTATAGCATCTATTTTTATATCCAGGCTTTTGTGCGCACTGAAATGTTTATTGCACTTGTTTTGGAATCATGGGCTCTTCAAAATCAGTAGGGCCCCAAATTATTTAAATCATTTAATTCTTTTAAATTATTCATTAAATAATTTAAATAATTCATTTAAATTATTTAATTCTTATTGAGTTGCCCATTCCAGAAACATGTGGTTTGTCCTTGACCCTTTGCTTACTTATTTTCCCTTCCAAGAGGTCATCAAATCTTGTTAATTTTCTCTTCATCTTCATTAAAAAATCATTTTATTTCTTCTCCATTTTAGTAATATTCGAATTTTTCCTTTATCTACAGATTTGAATGCCACCCAATTTAGTCTCTGTAATAGTGCTGATCTATTTTAAACTTAAATTTAACAATTGCCACTTGCCCATCCCTTCTTAAAAACAAGCAAACAAACAACTTAGCCTCAGACAGTGAGTTGCTCACAATCCATTCACCCCTATCTTATCTCAATTTTCTCAACACTCTTCCATTCTTGCACCTAACATTTTTACCACAGTGAACCTCTAGCTAAACTTCTCCTACCCTCATCTGAAATCGTTTCATTTTTCATGTATTCCTTTTGCTTTATAAATTTATGTTTGATTACTTAATATATTACACAGGGTAGGACAAAAGTAAGTCTGCCATTGTTTGTATGGAAAATAATATAATAATTAATAAAAATACAAGATCTGTGTTTTGCATACACACAACTGTAAATCTGCTTTTGCTCCGCCCTGCATTGTAATTGTTTGTTATTTTATATATATACATCCCTTAGTAGATCATGAGATCTTTCAGGATAGGGAATGGAATTTTATCATCTAAAAATCCCTTCCTGTGCCCATCAGAGTGCATAACTATAATAAATACTTAATAAATACTTAATAAATCTAGCTTTTAATGGGTGACTAAATGAATGAGTTATTGAAGGAAAGAACAAACGGTTGAGCCAGGACTGGAAACTGCATATTCTACTCCCAGGTATTACACTGACTTAATGTTTAGTAGAACAGTAGTTACTTACTGCCTTATATACCATTTCAGTAAAAGACAGGTCTTACTCTATAGTTGGGTAAGATAATGTTGTCTCTTTGACTTTACTTTTTTAACCATTTGTCTACGGTAACAACTGTTCCAATGTCTTGAATAAATATTCTGCAAATATACTCAAGTTTAGTCTTTTAAAAGATGTAACTGATAGATAAATGTCTTGCTTTGCACTTGCTCCCATAGGAGCCTGGTTAACCACTTTTAGGCCATTCCCCAGTCTTACATTATATTGCTGCAACATACTCCATCCGTTTCTCTCTTCACTATCTAGAAGAGCTTAGTGTTATCTGTAACTCATGAGCTCCACCCAGGCAATTTAAAAAAGTTAAAAATATTGTTCCAATTCAGTTTAAATAATGAAAGTCTTTAATTAACCGATTTCTACAGTCCTTCTAACATTTGGGAAAGAGCATCCTCCAAAATATTTTGAATATTTAATTACATTAAATTCAATGGTTCTTCCTTATATAACAGCATATTTTCACCACCAAACATCTTTAGTCATTAGCTAAAACTAAAATATCTTTACTGGCATTGAATTCACATGGCATGGTGAAGCTGTAGAATTTAACATATAGATGCCATAGGTTACTCAGAAGTACAATGAAGTATGGTACTTGTATATCTTATTAAGGAATTTAGATGATAATTTTGTGATATAAAAGTTTTGAAATACTGCCTATTTAGAGGCAAGACAATCTACTAGGCATAGAGATTAGCACATAGTAAGCCCTTAATAGATGCTAGCTTTTATAATTATTTTTTATTTAAATTAACTCTTCAGGACACTGTAAAAATGAATGCATTATTGTCTGTAAACTTGTTACTAATCCTAGAAAACATAAAAATGAGTTTCGCAATTGTTTTGGCTATTGTTAATGCTATATTTCTTTTGTTTCCTAGATTGTTTTCTATAACAATCTAAACTGAATATCAAAGAATTATTTGATCTAAAAAATTACTGTTGTGGAAGCCCAATTTGAAGCTTCTTATTTACTTTTACTACCACCTTAACATTTTTAAGATGAATAATAAGAAAAGATGAGAATTAAATATTAACTACTATGGTTTTTCTTTTCTTCCTGTTTCTTATTGAAACAGTGTCCATATGCTAACTGTGTCCATATGCTAACTTTCCTGCATGAGGAGGATAAATGGAATGATACAGTTTCATTCATTCTGATGACATATTTCTTCCTTGGGATTAAGTTAATTTCCTCTTCAAAATGTCCATTTCTATCTCATGTTCTTTCCTTAATTTCAGATGCTCATTCACAGAATAGGACAATATTCTGCATGGAGTAACAAAAATAAAATGCAACAAAGATGGAAAATCGGATATGGCATGTAGGCAACAGTTTTTTTTTCCTTCAGATCAATAACCATTAACTTAATTTTAATATACCTCCTTTAAACAAAGTCCCCCTACTTTATGTCTTCTCTCTTTTCCATTTTTTAAAAATTTTTATTCTTTTATTATATTTTATTGATTATGCTATTACAGTTGTATTGGCCCCCCCTTTGCCCCCCTCCACCCAGCACCTGCACTCCCTTGGCAATCCTACCACCATTGTTCATGTCCATGATTCATGCCTATAAGTTCTTTGGCTTCTCTATTTCTTATGCTGTACTTTACATCCCCTGGATATTCTGTAACTACCTATTTGTATTTCTTAATCCCCCCAACTCTTCACCTATTCCTCCACATCCCATTCCCATCTGGCAACCATCAAAATTCTCTCTGTATCCATGATTCTGTCTATGTTCTTCTTGTTTGCTTATTTTATTTTTTAGATTCAATTGTTGATAGGTACATATTTTTTGCCATTTTATTATTCATAGTTTTGATCTTCTTTTTCTTAAATATGTCCCTTTAACGTTTCATATAATAATTGTTTGGTGATGATGAACTCCTTAATTTTTTCTCCTCTTGGAAGCTCTTTATATGCCCTTCAATTCTAAATGATAGCTTTTCTGGGTAGAGCAATCTTGGTTATAGGTCTCTGCTTTTCATGACTTTGAATATTTCTTGCCAATCCCTTGTAGCCTGCAAAGTCTATTTTGAGAAAGCACCTGACAGTCTTATGGGAACTTCCCTGTAGGTAACTAACTTCTTTTGTTGTTTTTAAGATTCTCTTTTTATCTTTAATCTTTGGCATTTTAATTATGATGTCTTGGAGTGGGCCTCTTTGCATCCATACTAATTGGGACTCTCTGTGCTTCCTAGACTTACATGTCTACTTCCTTTGCCACAAATAGGGTAGTTTTCTTTCATTATTTATTCAAATAGATTTTCCATTTCTTGCTCTTCCTCCTTTCTTTCTGGTACCCCTACAATATGAATGTTGTGTTGCTTAATGTTGTCCCATAAGCTGCTTATACTATCCTAACTTTTTTGGATCCTTTTTTCTTTTTGTTTTGATTGGTTGTTTTTTGCTTCCTTAATGTTCCAAATCATTGATTTGATTCTTGGCTTCATCCACTCTACTGTTGTTTCCCTGTAAATTGTTCTTTATTTCAATGAATGAATCCTTCATTTCTGACTGGATCTTTTTTATGCTGTTGAGGTCCTCGTTAAGTTCCTTGAGCATCCTTATAATCAGTGTTTTAAACTCTGCATCTGATAGATTGCTTACCTCCATTTTGTTTAGTTCTTTTTCTGTAGTTTTGATCTGTTCTTCATTTGGGCCATGTTTCTTTGTCTCCTCGTTTGGCAGCCTCCTTGTATTTGTTCCTATGTATTAGGTAGAGCTGCTTTGACTCTGTGTCTTGATAGTGTGGCTGAATGTAGTAGGTGTACTGTAGGGTCCAGTGGCACAGCCTTCCCTATCACCCAAGGTGGATACTCAAGATGCTCCCTATTGTGGGCTGAGTACACATTCTTCTTGTAGTTGAGCATTGGTTGCTGTTGGCAGATCAATGGGAGGGATTTACCCAGGTCAGTCAGCTTCAAGGACTGGCTGTGGCCACTTACTCCCCACCTGTCATAGAAGGCAGTTTTAATAAACCACAAATTCTCATATCCTAAAACTGCTGCAGAGTTAATAGATTTATAGTATGTCCTGTGGAATGATGGTATAGAAATAACTGGTAGGAAACAAATCAGCTAAAATATAGTTAAGATACCACCTGTGTAGTAATTGATTAAAATCTGGTCCATGGAGTGTTATTTATGACTAATGCAAAACAAGGAGTCAAACCAATTAAAGTCATGAAAGAGAGCAAAGAACTTTACTACAAAAATCATGTTTACCATTGCTTTCAACTCAAGAATAATTGTTTTCTGTTCACCTGAATTTTCCACATCACTCATCCTATTCCTCAAACAGAAAACCTCAGAATGCTTTCTCGTTATTAACCTGCTGTGCCCTCTCTCCCTCCTACTTTGCTTCCCTGTTTTTCTCACAGCAGCCCCACACTCAATGGATTATTTTGAACAGCAGCTTTATTTAATTATCAATTTAGCACCTTCTCTTAAGGTGGTCACCTGCAAGGAAAACTGTCATCTCCCCAGCTCTGCTTTCTTTACCTAGAGGAATCACTTTCACAGATTTTCTCCAACTGTAGGATGACAAGTGATAATCCTGGCTCTGACCCTTCAAACTGAATCCCCCACCTCTTTTCTTCACTAAGCATGTGGTTCATGTGCTTTAGGCTCTGTTGAAAGAAATGCAGTACTCTGGAGGACATAGCCTCACAGTCCTCTGCAGTGGCCAGGGAATGCCCGAAGTGTTTCCATCAGTGCTGCGATCACTTTTTAAAGGGGACATTGCCAAACAAGTAGGAGACCAGGAGAAGGTGCCCAGGATATTCAGGAGAGTTAAAATGATATCAGAAGATAGCTGGAGGGAAGTAGGGCTCCCAAATGGAAATGAGAAAATTTCAGAAAAGTCACACATGCTCCTTTTCAACACCTGAGTGGATTTTGATCTATTCTGTGTTTCCTTAGAGGTCAAGACCAAGTCAGTGGGTGAAATTATGTGGGGATCATTGCAACTTAATGTAAGGAAGGGAATCTTATTGAAGGGAATCTGTTTCTGCTATATATTCTGATTTTTCCCCTTCCCTAGTTCAAGACATCATCAGTACTCGAGCCGACTGCTTCACTAACCTTCCATCTGGTCCCTCTGCTTCTACTCTTTTGCCTCTCTAATCCATCCTCTAAAGAGCAGCCAGGGAGTTATTTTGAAAACCTAAAACAGGTTTTGCATTTCCTGTCTACATCCATTCTAGTGTCATCGTAATATAAAACTGTAAAATCTGAATTCCTTTCCGTTGCCTAACAAGAACCTAAATGATCCCTTTACTGCCTTCTTTTTTTCTTTCTTCTTTGCTGTTGCTACATGTCTTCCAGCTACACTGGCCATCTTTCTTCACTAGAAGCATGCCAAACTCCTTCCCAATTTCAGACCTTTGCATTGGCTATTGTCCCTGATGGAATACTCAGCCCCCACAGACTCCCTGTGCGGAGTCTTTCTTGTCATTCTGCACCAACCCAAATGCCCCATATTTTACTATCACATGATAGCACAGTAGTTAAAAGTATGATCCTGGAGATTACCAGCTGTGTGAATTTCTAACTAGATTCTGTTGCATAACATGGTGCCAGTTATTTAGAGTCTTTATTTTAAATATTTTTTATACAAATTGGGGTAGTAACAGTGTCCCTTCACTGTGTATTTAGTTAAGTTGAATAGAGGAGAAGATATATGTATAGAACTTAACATAGTGCCTGACATATGGTAAGTTTTCAAATATTAGCCATTAGTGATAGTAGCAATTTAATGTTTTCACACAACTGTGCGCCTGTCAAGGTCCTTCTTTATGAGAACAAGTCAATACTGTGGTGAACTGAATAATGGCCAAGAATTTAAGAGTGCCTTTAAAGTTGTTGAGTCCAGAAAAAGAAACATATTCCATTTTTCAATGTTACTCTTTCGAACTTTGCATGTTTATTTTGACAAATGATAAGCTTTCTGGTTACTTCAGAGAAAAAGAGGGGAAAAAAGAGACAGCTTTTATAAAAGAATATTTCTATCTTTTAACCCTTATGTAACTCAGGAATTTACTCATTCTAGGAGAACCTAGTGCAAAAATTAGAAATTACCGTGATAGTAAACAATGGTATTTCTATTATATAAGTATTCTAATTCTTTTAAGTTGTGTACAATATTTTAGGATAGAAAAGAAAAAAATAATTACATTGATGCTTAATATAAAAGTAAAATAGAAAATTTAAAAATACTAGTAACTATGTAAGTAACATTATTTAGCAAAAGAAATGAACTCTACGTGTTTTTATCTGCATTCCTGAGAGCACGTAGAAACCAGTGCAATAGACACGTAACTATGCACATCTACTGTTCAAATTCACCTGAAATATTGATTCCTCTTAATGCATGTGAGTGAATAACTTCATTTTATAAAGTTTTTAAAAAGTATTTTTGAGAACTAGCACATTTCTAAGGACTATGTGCTTTTGATTTATGTTTTTTGAGTATGATTCAATGAGATTGTTCTATTTTTTTTTTGTACAACATATGAAGTAACCATCCCACAGTCTGTATTTCATGACTTCCCCTCAATTCTGACAAGAAATACAAAAATTACAGTTCTGTTAAAAATATTAGAAACTGTGGACAATCTTCAACTCTCTATAGTTGTATGCATATTTACATTCATATTATCAATAAAATACTTGGTGGGAGGTACATTGGTCTGATATATCAGTACTTAGACAAGATCTCTCTTTTTAAGAATAGGTGATTACTCAGTTTACACTGTACATTCTATGTTTTTTTAGCATGATAACTATGTTTTCTCTTGCAAGGTAGATTTTATCTAACTTGTGAGAAAAGTAAATTGGAAAATGAACCAAAGTAATTTTAACAGGAATTTAAGGAAATTCCTACTTGCAGTAATTTCAAGTGCTCAACTGGTTAAAAGAAAATTATATTTAGACTGAGTATGTAACTAAGCTCCTAATTTTTCTGTGCATATTTATCATTAATCAATTTATAAACCTTGCTATTCATTTTCACAAATAGGATGCATAGTAGTTATTGTTACAGAATCAGGTATTTCATCAAACATACTCCTTTAGCACAAAATAAATACAATGTGTCTGCCTCTTTCATTCAACGCTTAACAACTATAGCTCAAGTCAAGTACGTATTTTCCAAAATTTAATAAAACTGCCATCAAAATAGAATGTCAAAATGCCAGTTTTTTCCTGTTTGGCTTTCTGAAGCTTTATTTATTGATTAAGTGGCTTGCATCTCTACAAGGCCACCGTTCAGTTTTTCTAAGGCCTTGACCACAGAGCATTCAATTGCTTGGCTGTTAAATTGTCAGCAGGCAGTGGCTGTTTGAATATAATCTTCGAAAAGTCCAATCTCCTGATATAAGCCACAATAAATCAGTGGGTAGAGCCTTAACCCTCTAAGACAGAACTCAACGTAGGGGAAGCAGTTCTTATGCATGAATAGTCATAACAACCCCTGAAAAATGCTTTGGGGAAACAGAAGATGCCTACATATGGATATTTTAAGCTCTGATAAAGTAGTAGTTTTATGTTAAAATACTCATAAACCATTCTTTGCACACAAAATAACAGCAGGACCTACCCAATGGTATCTTGTCAGGGAAGAAATTTCTTAGTAAGAGATATTGCATATACAATAATCTGGAAGTTTTTTGTGTATGTGAGGGAGTTCAGCATTGACACCTTCCACTTTTGATAGATAGGAAGTTCTTGATGAGGTGACTCGAGGAGAGTGTCCCCTTTTTCTTTCTGGGGTCCATATGCATTTTTCCTTTGCCTGTACATTCTCTTTGGGGTATCTTTATTTTGAACAATGCCAAGCATTTGAGATACAGTTAACTGAGGAAATTGTATATTTTTATTATATTTTAAAAATAATATTTACTTTTTTACCAAGAATGCAACTTATCATGATAGAAATATTTTAAGAAAAAGAAAAATTTGTGTGCTAAGCAATGCAAAGGTATACAACTGACAAAATAAACAAATTCATGGGCCAAGCAGATAAAATTGGAATAGATAGAGGTGGCATGATGAGAGTTTCATCTATGATGAATTAAAGTGTTTATTTATATTTTCCATATCGATAAAAACAATTTTATCATTTTCTACCAAATTTCAAACAAGGGGTGCAGCCTATAACAGTGATGGCATGGTACATGCTCTAAATGGGCAAGTAGACATAGGTGTCATCAGATACTCCTAGCATGTTGCGTATTTGGGACATCTGCACTGCTAATCAGGATTTTTTTTCACTAATTCACTATGAAGAAATAATATATTTTTTCTATAAAAGGATATATAGATGAGTATTATAATTTCCTATACATCCACATGAAATGTCTGACACACATAAGGAAAAAACTAATGGTGCCGTCAACAAACTATAAATCTATGAGTGGATCTATAAGCATGGATTTTATACCTTGGAAACACATTAACAGTCAGGTTATGCAGACATAACATAGGCCAATATGGGACTGAAGGTAACTGGAATGATGTGTCACAGCCCCATAGCTAAAAAGCTAGGTTGGGAGCAGTGAAAGCTGTAGGAGCAGCAGCTGATACTCAAAAGGACATACACACAATGGGAAGGGAAACACAGGTATCCACAAAGTAACATGTTGAAGGACCATGTCCAGTATCCAAATCCTGTATGATGAGCTCCATGATGCTAACCAACCCTCTTCCAAGGAGGAATATATGGAATACAGGTATGTATCATAAAATATTTTTGTCCCGAAAATCCCTTGAATATTGTACATCTGCAGAAAAAGCGACTATGTTAATGACTATCATCATCCACTAGCATCATCAAACTGTCACAAACTGTCACAGAAAGAGGACACTTCTGAATATTCTGTGTTAAATTGTTTGAATAAATTCAGTATATATATGTAAGTATATATATATATACACACATACACATATATTTGTACACACATATACATATATATGTTAGAGGCCTCTTGTTACAGGACTGGAGGGCAGGGTGTTTGGGAAGTGGGAAGGAAGGGTAGGAGTTATGGGGAAGAGGCCAATGAATCCAGTAAGAATCCTTGATTAAGCTGGAATGAAATTAACTAACAAGAGCACAAATAAGAAAACAGAACTGATAGGTATTGAATGTGTGTTATGTACCAGACATGTCATCATGTACTTTACATATTGTATCTCATTAAATAATAAAGCCATTTTAATCCTTTATTACTATTCTCAAAACTGTTCTCCAAATAACCTGATAACATGCTCTCTGCCCTTCAAACTGTCTTGGAATTATTTTGTCTGTCATTTTAAGCCCACAAAAAAAAAAGTCATTTTAATGACCATCATCATCAATTAGCACTTAACAAATATTCACAAAAAGGATGTCATTCTGAGCAATCTGTTACATTGGCTGAATAAATCTGACAATTTAAAAAGTAAGTTTTAATGTGCTACTCTAATTAAGAAACTAATATATACTAGTGTCAAAAAGTGGAAAATATTGAGACACATAAAGAAGAAAGGAAAAGTCATACAGAAGCCATCATCCAAGTTCGACCATTATAATACTTGACCAATATGCCATGCAATAGTGCATTTCCTTTCATCTTCGTGTGTCTATGCATGTCTTAGCATGGTTGTTAGCATATGATACACACAATGCTACATTCTGTTTTTTCACTACACTTTACTGTTAAGCAATTTCTTATACTATTAAGAGCCTCATAAATCATTCTTTTAATACTTGTGTGTTATATCCAATTATATATGTAAGCCATAATTTATTTAACCATTCACAGAATATTTTTCTCCTACTTTATTGTTTTAAATTATACTGTAGTTAAAGACTTCCTTCCTTAACTCATTTGTTCATTCAACACATTTTTATCACATGCCTTTTCTGTGTTAGGCACTGCGTGCCAGGCACCTTGCTGGGCTCTGGAGGTACCAAAGTGAATAAATGATGAAGAGAGCCTATAGAAACAATTATAGTAAAGTATGACAAATGCTAATGTAATGTACATTTAAATCTATGTTTATATTTCTGATCACTTATTTACATTATATTATACAAAAAGATTATTAGGCCAGTGTGAATAAGCATTCTGAAGGCTTTAGGTTCGTTCTGCCTACCTGCTTTCCAAAGTGATTCTGTCAGTGTACAAGTATGCTGATGCTGTGTTCATAGCACATTTCTCACTAAACCTATCAACATGTATATTAGCATGCTATAAATATTTGCTAAACTGATAAGTAAAAATTATATTTTATATAATTATTTCTCATTTCCTTATTAGTAAAGTTAAACATATGTTCACAGTCTAATCAGTTTTTTCCATATCTTCTTTTATGAATGGTTAATTCATTATCTTTCAGTATTTTACCATTGAAATATTGTTTGTCTGGTCAATATGTATATACTTTTTACAAAGTAATTATCTTTTTGTGTAAATTTTAGTAAATATTTTAGTATTTGGCTTTGAGGAGTAATCAAGTACTCTCATCACTTAACTATGATTTGGATGAAACTATATATTTCAGAGCATTTAAGTTCTGATATAGTTTAAAGACTGATATACAGGAGGAATTAGTATGCAGACTTAACCATCCTTGGTTGACTACAAGGTAGTTCAGTTAATAATGTGGTATGAGCAACCCCTTTATTATTTTAGTTACTTCTTTTGAGCTCAATAATAAACCTTGCTAAATTCCTGAGGAGAACAATCAGCACAAAATGCTCCTCAAACTACCAAACTTAACACTTAAATACAAAATGAGGAATGTCAACAGTAAAACTCTTAAAGGGAAGTTTGTTATTTGGGGGTGATTAATGGAGGTCATTACAAAACAACCCCCAAATCTCAGTAACTTAGCAAAATAAATGCTTATTTCTAGACTATGGCACAGTTTGGCTATTTGATGTATGGCCTTTTGCATATGATTGAAGAATCCTGGTTCTTTCCATGTATGACTTTGCTGTCTTGTAGGCCTTCTTCAAATTTCTTCATAGCTTTTTTTGCTTTTAGCTGACAACAAGCAAAATGTGAGTGACAGGGACTCTTAGCTAGTCCTGGAAGAGGTATAAAATACTTCCACTCATGCTCTTTCAACAGAACCCAGGGTTGTGGCCCTGACCTTATTGCAAGGGAGTCTGGGAAACTAAGTCTTCCTTTGTGCCAGGAAGAGGAAGCAGAGCTGAGAGCATCTAGCCAGTTTTTGCCACAATGGCGGAAATGTGAAATATATGCTAAAAGAAAAAACCCAGGGAGCACACTAAATAGTGTGTCTAGCTTGTAGCTGTACTAATAATAATGATATTGTCAAAATGGATTTATTTACTAGAAACTGAAAATAAATTTTCATATAGAAATAAAAGATCTTTTATTAAGATAGTTTTGGGTGATTCTTATTAATCGAGGAAAAAGGTTAATAAGGTTTTCACCAAGTGATTACATTTAGCAGCAGATTTTGGTGAGATTTTTCCCCAAAGTAAATTTTTTTATAAACTATTTGCAACTGAATTTTAGATCTCAGATAAATTGGTGTAAGGTGGCCACTGGCGGCATTGTCAATGTCTGACAGGAAGGGTGTTTGCACACTGGTAGAGATGCATGTTACAACGGAGGGCTCAGCAAGACAGCCAGAATTGTCACACAATACTACTTTGCACACAGATGTCAGTCACCTTTTTATACATGTTTTCTTAGTTTCACATAAGAAAACTAACAATAGAAAGTGTTTTATTTTTTAGCTTCATAGATCTTAGTGTCATGACTTACTCGAGATTGATTTTCTCGCTTCTCCTTTCTACTGTCCTTCACTCATACAGAGTAAAATATTTTTCCTTATGTCTATTTTCCTATTCTGCCTTTATGACTTTTTTCTTAAGGTGCCCAGTAGACTCCTTAATATCTTTTCCTTAAGCTATTATTTCTGTTCCCAGGACTGTGAGCATTTAACTGTCAGTTGTGCTTACCCAATAATTCACAGTATATTAAACAGTAAAACTTTAATTAGTGTTAAGTAGATGAACTATACACATTCTCTTATGCACAGAAAAACAGTATTATTGTTTTTAAAGAGGAGTAATTTCTGACCATATTCAGTTGTATCATGCTATGCCATGTTAACTGAGAAAAGAAACCAGTACTAATATTTGTACTAATTATAAGAAACCAGTACTAATTTGAAGTGATTTTGATTTTTTACAATGTTTTGTCTTCTGACTGATTGACTAATATATTATTAATATTTCTTCAGTTTACTAAATTTAATTGTTTAGGTCTTGAGGGTAACATTCTTTTACTTCAAATGCTTTACACAATCTTCATCTTCAAATTGGTAGCACAGAAACAGTATCCTTCATCTTTTTCCTTTCAGATACAACCAGTGCCTGGTTAAAAAAGCAGAATATAAAGCTGATTCTCCATCTTGGTTAAAACCAAATTATAATTGTCTTCGTTTTGTCATAATAAACCATCAACAATTCCAAGGAATGTTGAAATTAAAAGATTTTAAAAGAATCGTGGTTGTTATGGATACTGCTAAGTACCCTACAAAGTGGGATGCTGTCTGATTGTAAGGTCTAATATTTATCAAACCGCAACCTTATTATGACCCTATTAGGGCAAAATATTGAGAAATTTGCATTTCAGTCTGAGTTCCACAGTTCTGAATAATATCACCAGATAACAGTTTCTAATGGAGTCATGAATTGAGCTTTTGGTGAGAGCTCAATTTTGATATCTCAATTTGATATCAATATCAAATTCATGAAGTTTTGTGATACCAGTGACTAAATCTACCAGCTTATTCCCTCTTATATTAAAAATTACTAATGGAACTATTTTTTACAATTGATCCACACTAACTAAATACCTACCAAGTACAAAATATTGTGTATCTTGCCTATAAGAAGATAGCAGGCAACGACACACACAACTGCTGTATTTGTTGACATGATGTGGATAAGCAAGCAAGGACATTCACATGATGAAAGCTAATTAACTATTTGATGGTTGTGTAGATTGACGCTTGCTAATGTGAGAAATATATACCATATGCTTTTAAGAGAAAAACAAATAGGCTCAAATTAATATGCAAAAGATAATTTTAGAAGAAAATACATGATTTAAAGATATACTATAAAACATATCAAATGTTTATAATAATTATATCTGACTGATGGTATTATAGACAATTATTTCTCTGTGGTTTTCTGTAATTTCATGATTTCTGTTTTAAGCATGTCACATGTGTATAGTAACAGGAAATGATAATGTAATTAAAGAACGTAATGGTCTCAGAAATGGCATGAATATAAATAAGTACAATACTGTAAAAAGGTACAAAGCCATTCATTTGTTTATTCAGCAATTTTATTTAATATTTACTGTTTCAGTTTTGGGCTAAGTACTTAGTATGCAGCCTCTACGTCATGGAGCCTGTTGACTTGCAGCAAAGTGTTAGGGCAATTCACAGAAAGGACAGGTTATTCTGGCTGACACCCAGACACCAGGGTCTTACGATACCAAAGACTTGAGAGTCATTATTCACATGAGAGCTTTATCTCCTTGTCAGTGAGATCAAAGAAGCATCTGAAAAGCACCACAGCTGCAAGAAAAAAAAAATTGGAAAATTTTTAAATGATGATTAGAGTAATTGCAAACCCATTTTTCTATTTCATAAATAAAACATTTGAAAAGGAAAAAGATACTTGAAACAATACTATTCCAAACATTTTGTTGTTAATAATAGGAAGTTATAGTTATAAATACTAAACTTCATCCACACTTTAATGTGGTATAGCCTCTTGTATATAGACTATTATAGGTCATGTCCCCATGTTTCCAGTTTCATTGGAAGCTACGAGGAAGTCCTATGTCACAGGCACTGTTCCAGGTCAAGGAGGCGGTGAGAGCTGGATCAGGGTTAGCTGTCACTGACCCCACTTTGGGGCAGTGTGACCATGAGGACACTTCCTATTCAGTGGCCGCTGGCCAGCTGGGAATGAGAATGAAGGACTGCCCACTGTATTCCCTCAGTGCCATATTAAAATACCAATTTGGAATTTCTAAGCTTTAAAATAACTGGTTTTCACAGAAGATTAAGAGGCAAAATTTTGTGTATTAACTCCTCTTTATAACCCAAATCTAGGTCATTACTCAGGGGGTGGGAGTTTATTTGTTTAAAATTAATCCATAATTTTAGATGTTTCTTGCAGACCTAGAAACTTCTTTTTGTACTGTCTCCAGTCAGATTTCTGTATGCCTGCTATGATGAATGAAGGTTTTAAAACAGTAAAATTAAGACTCAAATAAAGTCATTTGAAATTATGAGATGACCTAACTTGAAAAGAATATCAGCCCATTTACTTGCGATGTTAGTTTATATCCAGGTTAGGACCATGGCATAGATGATTTTGAAGTTCAATGATTTATTAAAATGAATATCATATATTTGGTGATTTTTAAAATTGTAAATCAGTTTTGATCTGGGTTGGCTCCTTTATGTCTTGTCTTGCACAGTGACATGTTATGAATTTACTCTTTTGATTCATATGACAATCGATTTAGTTTTTAAATGCAAATGGCCTACTTTCCTAACAGACAGGTCAGCAAATTTCTGTCAAAGTGCATGGGGCACATACAAACTGCTAAGTATTACAGTATGAATAAGGAAGTGATTACTTGATTTTATACTAAACACCCCGTAATTGGACTATTTCTCTATGTTTTATAAGATCTACAATGAACTAGTCAATAAGGGCGTGTCAAGAACTTCATAAAAGATGTGGTCTTGAGAGGAGGGGGTGCAACGTGGCTGGAGATGGAAAGAAAAAGACTTGCGAAATTATATCATAAAGCTACACATCTCCAATAGCAAAACAGAGAAAATTAAAACAAAGAATAAATAGACACGTTGACAGTGATTGGTAAAAATCTTAGAGATCAGACAGACCTGGTGTGAGCAGATGTTTCTGGATAACTGGGTGTGGGGGCATGTTTGCCACATTACAGAGCCCCAGAGGAGAGGATCCACACACCCTAATTCTTAACATCTTTGGATTTACCCAGAGTGTTCACTCAAACCTGCTATTTTCATGCTGCTCAAAACAGCACTGCCCTGATTTCTTCTGGCCTTTATCTGACTTTAGATAAAAATCAAAGTAGTAAAAGAATCTGATTGGATGTTTTACTACCAGCATGATGGCAAACACATATTTTGACCAAACACTCTTCCAGCCTGGTAGAATGATGTAGTCTACAGCACGATGGTCTGTTTTAGATGATGCTTGCTATGCACACGTGAATGTGTGTATGGGTTTGTATGAATGAAAATAAGTGTGTATATGTATGTTGTGAAATAGAAATAAAAATATATATTTATATAGAGAAAATTAGCACTTAACAAATGTTCACAAAAAGGATGTCATTCTGAGCAATCTGTTACATTGGCTGAATAAATCTTTCTATTTAAAAAGTAAGTTTTAATGTGTTGCTCTGATTAAGAAACTAATATATACTAGTGTCAAAAAGTGGAAAATACTGAGACACATAAAGAAGAAAGGAAAAGTCATACAGGAGCCATCATCCAAGTTCGACCATTATAATACTTGACCAATATGCATGTAGTAGTGCATTTCTTTTCATCTTCATGTGTCTATGCACGTCTTAGCATGGTTGTTAGCATATGATGCATACAATGCTACAATTCTGGTTTTTCATTACCCTTTACTTTTAAATAATTTCTTATACTGTTCAGAACCTCATAAAACATTGTTTTAATGCTTCTATGTGATATCCAATTATATATGTAAACCATAATTTATTTAACCACTCATAGGATATTTTTACTACCACTTTATTGTATTTTTTTTAAGATTTTATTTATTTTTACACAGAGGGGAAATGAGGGAGAGAAGGAGAGAAACATCAATGTGTGGTTGCCTCTCATGTGCCCCCTACTGGGGACCTGGCCTGCAACTCAGGCATGTGTCCTGATTGGGGATCAAACCAGCAACCTTTTGAATTGCAGGCCGGCACACAATCCACTGAGCCACACCAACCAGAGCTCCTATTTTATTGCTTTTAAATGATACTGTAGTTAATTACTTTATTCCTTTATTCATTTGTTCATTCAACAAATTTTTATCACATGCCTTTTCTGTTCCAGGCACTTTGCTGGGCTTTGGAGGTACCAAAGTAAATAAATGATGAAGAGAGACTATAAAAACAAACAATTATAATATGGACTAGAGGACTAGGATTAGATTTCTACATTTAAATTAGATTTCTATATTAAGAGTTAGCAAAGTAACTCGTTTGCCTGGGTTTCTAGGAAGGTTTTCCTGCAAAGTCAAATGCTATTCCTAATTTTTCAGGTTCTGAAAATTCATATTTTAGGGATTTGTTCCTTAGACCTAATTTTGTCTTTTACCCTAGCAATTTCATACCTCAATGCGAAGCAATTTGCTATAACTTTTTCTGCTTTTGCACATTCAGTTAATTCTCATAGAACTCTTTCCCGCTACACTTATCTTTCACAACTACTGGGTCAAGACCTGGTTCAAGTGTCTTTTCCAATTCAAAATCTTCCCTGAATCTTCTACATGAACTTTATAACTTTCTTCTATAAGTCATATTTATACATAGTATCTCACTCTAATTATTGTATTCATTACACTGGATTGCATTTATTTTGTATCTTTCTCCCCATTAGGCTATGAGTTAGTAAGTGTATACTTCATGCCTTATGTGTTTTAATGCTTCTGGCATCTGGCACTTGAATCTTACAGATTCTTCACTGAATGAATACATGATTAAGTGAATCTGTGTTGTCAGAGAAGGGGAGTGCTTCAAGCACGGAGAGAATATTCAGAGGAAGGGAGGTGAAGGAGAAAGATACTGCTGTGCATACTGAGGTGAATTGCACTTACTTCACAATTTCGTTTGGGACTGAGCTGTTGTGTCAGTCACCACCTGGGCTGAGCTCTGTGTACCTACAGTCAGACCCTTTGTTTGTAACCTGGGCTGCTATTTGCAAAACTGTTAGGATTTTCTGACTTTTAGAGTCTGCTAAAAATCTTTTCTGGAGAGCTTTTCTGCTTGTTGCAACCACCCATTATAACCTGTCTTTTGTGGTAATTTCCCATAAGTCTTCACCAAATTGTTTGTACAATTAATCCTTAAAGAATTTCTTCTTTAGTGGCCAAATAGGTGGCTTCAAAGCACCAAAGAGCTAAAAGAAATGATGTTATATGTAAGAGGCAAAAAAAATCTCATTTTAAACATGTAGACTTCTAAATGGGAGAGGTAATTTACAAGTTGTTTAAGTAGTGATGGTCAGTGTCAACAATGTGGCCTCACATTGGCACTACCAAGGTGAAAGTTTCAAGTCGGTTTAAAAACAGGTATTTGTAAACATATAAAAATAAATCTGATTTAAAAGAGTGTTCTTTCTGCAGGAATACTTTATCTGTAATTAAAAATCTGCCTGAGAAAGAGAGAAGCAATTTTCAATCTGTTTAAGCACATTTTATAAGGCATTCTGGAGAACTAGAAAACAGTTCAAGGTCAGTGTTAGAGTTGTTTTTCCCTCTCAAAGAAGGTACTGCCAAATCGTGGGCTACTTCACAGCTCTGTATGAAATAAAGATGCTAGAAGGCTCACAATGCTCTGTCTTCCTCATTTACCTGCTCCTGTTTATTCATAGGATATACACTGCTTGGCCCTTTACCTATTTCTTGTCTATTTATTGCCTAATAAATATACTGAGGAGTTTTATTATATTAAATTTGACTTTTTAAGTTTTAATGTTGACAACTTCATTACTCTGAAGAGATTCATGAAAGTAAATTGCCCACCCCAGCAAAATAGAAAGATCTCTTAGAAGTTTGGGATCATGGCATATACTTCTGCCCAGTGGACTGCTAAGTGTAGAGTCCAGTGGGATTGAATCAGTTTGTAATAGGTAACCAAAACCAGTGTTGAAGAGGGAGATGCAGCAGCAGGGGTGATCTCTGTTATAAGGATAAAATCAAATAACTGGAAATTCTCTTCCAATTTTTGCCAAGTTAATGGACATTGCTGGCTTCTTCCCCTGGATATAATTTTATAGATTGTAATTAGAATTCAGTTCTGTGACAGAAGTGATGTTATGGTTCCTTCTGAGAAACTAAAATTAAAAGACTGAGAATTCTTAGAAAGACATAAGCTGATTGGTCTTCAAACATGGAGAGAAAGGACAATCTAAAAATAAAATGAGCTGGGTATAAGGACAACAAAAGTCTGGGGAGGAACTTTACACCTGTAGCTCCTGCGTTTCCTCCATTGCCCTGTATGGATCGTGCCTACAGGAAGGAGAACAACACTGCAGCACCAGCCCCGCACAGCAACAGCTGGTGGGAAAATAGCAGAATGGCACTTTTGCCTAGCTGGGGTGAAAGATGGATAACAAGAGTTTCTCAGACACTTTGGCTGACTCTTGAGAATTCCCTTCTCCTGCAAAATCCTAGAACTTCAGAGAAGGAAAGCAGGGTCCTTAAAGGGTAGAGTTCAAAACCTTTCTTAAGTATTTACTGAAAAGAAGTATAAATCTATGCCTGCACCAAAACTTATGCACTGATGTTTATAACAGCATTGTTCATAATGTTCATAGCAGCCAAAATGTGGAAACAACCTGAATTTCAAAAACTGATGAATAAATAAACAAAAAGCAGCAGATCTCTATATATGTAGAATGGAATATTATTATGCAGTAAAAAGGAGTGGAGTACTGATATGTGCTATGACATGAGTAGACTTCTAAACTATGCTAAGTAAAGGAAGCCAATCACAAAAGATCATATAGCATATATCCTCCTCTATATGAAATGTTTAGACTAGGCAATTCCAGAAGGACAGAAGGTGGATTAGTGGTTGTCTAGGACTGGGGGCTGAGGAGGTTACGTGAGGGAAAAGGAAGTAAATGCTAATAGTTGCAGAGTTTTCAAAGTAATGAAAATGTCCTAAAACTGGATTATAGTGATAGTTGTGCAATTTAGTAAATATACTAAATGCCATTGGATTTTAAATGAGTGAATATTATAGTATGTAAATTATGTCATTAAGCCGTTTAAAAGGAATGCATCCTATTAATGAATATCAGAAAAAATATACTACTTAGTTCACATAGAACAGCTTTTATTATTCTGGAATTTTTCCAAAGGCTACTGTCTCTTTGGGCCATAGCGTGAGGGACTCAGTGCTGCAGGTTAGGAGCACTGGCCAAACTGCGCATCCGAGTTGCTGGTGGACTGTGCTGTATGTGCTTCTACCTCCGCTCTGGGAGAGGGAGACAAATGCAGAAGAACCAAACAGACTGTAAGGATGAACGCTTCATATTGTCTGTCATTATATGTGTATTTATAGCTTGTTGACTTAATAGTCTTTATTAATTAGACTTTCTTTTGTACTTCAATTTTATTTTTTGAGTAGCACATTAATTTATTGTACTTCAGAAATAATAATTGATATCAAATGAGAAATTGATAATAAACAAACATATGAGTAGATACACAAAATAATTGAACTCCAACATTTTTGTGTGTGTGCTGTCAAACTATCATTAAATTGTCTAGGATAATATTATCTAAGACCGAAGCAAATCTTTTAAATGATTCTTACTTAAGTAAAGACATCATGGGTCTTTTTATATTAATTATAATACCAAATATTGGTTAACCAAAAAGTTCATTTGTTTTTTATTCTGTAAGATGGCACTAGTAGCTCTTAGTTGTCTTTAACTTCATTTAATACAATTTCATTAGCTTGTATTGTGACAGCTGTCATATCAGCGTGCATTGAAAAAATAAATATTGGTGAATTTTTGTAGCCACTTTAATACTGAAGGTAAAAAACGCAACATTTTGGCACATTATACTTTATTTTTTTAAGAAAAGTAAAAATGCAACTCAAATGCAAAAAAAAAAGATTTGTACAGTGTATGGAGAAGGTGCTGTGACTGATCAAATATGTCAAAAATGCTTTATGAAGTTTCATGCTGGAGATTTCTCTCTGGACACTCTGTGGTTGGGTAGAGCAGTTGAAGCTGATAACGGTCAAATTGGGACATTAATTGAGAGCAATCAATATTATACCATGCAGGAGATAGCCAAAATATCCAAATCGATAAAGTTATTGGTGAGAGTGAAAAATGTGTTTTTATTTTGTGGAAAAAACTAAACGGACTTTCTGGCCAACCCAGTGCTTTCATACTTTTCCTAATTTGATGTTACTGTTGCACAGTTTGCCTCAGATTCATTCGAGGGTTCTTGACTGAGTGGCTTTCAGAGTTGGTCTTAGGAGTCATATCTGAAAGATCCACATCTGGTATCATTACATTTTTTTTTCTTTTTCTCTCTTGATTAGATCAGAATGAGTGCTAGTTTTATGTTCTGAAACCAAAACTGATTAATATGGCTGAACATTTACCAAATCTCCAAGTGAAACAAGTTTCTGCTGGATTAAATAACTTTTCATTCTGGCCATTATTTGTTCATTTATCTCAATATCTTTGAGATTGTGAGAACCACCTAGGTTCCATTCGCAAATGTCACAGGCATGGATGGAGAAGACATCCCCTCAGGAATACCAAACTGGCCTTCACTCAGTGCTCCTCAGGACTAGACCTCCCCGAGCCGTGAACCCTGGCACCAGTGTTTCCATGCAGTGGCTAGTATTGTGTGCAGCTAAGAGGCCTCCAGATTGTTTTCCTTTGGCAGTCAACCCTTTAAGAGTTGCCACAAATTCTTTTTACCCACTCACTATCAAAAACCTTAAAACAAGGTGTGAAGCATGAGAAGGTCCCCAAATAGGACCCTCATATCTGCAGACCTTGGCCTTTCTGAGATCAACATAGCTATTTTGACTAATATTACCTCAAACTGTCACATCTTTGATGACAGAGAGGGTGTTTTCAGTTTTCCAACCAGTGCGGTGTGGCTTGCCCTTCCACCCCAGTGTCCCAAGGATAACACGATGCATGGCGGTTGGGACATATCTCATAAGCAACACTGTTTTAAGATGGACAAAGGGTTTTCCTCTGACAGAATCATGAGCGTTTCTTCCAATCAGGTACCCGTAAGCCTACACAGAGGTACCCTGTACCCTGCTCCAGATGCTGTCCTTCAATGTGTACACTCCTTTGTCAGTGTGGTCACCCAGGATGATGACTTCGGGGGCTTGGTGGAAGTCCTCCTCTGCTCTAGTGCAAATGGTGACACTCTGCAGGAAGGGCGACACCACCTCCTGGTCTCTGTCACAAGGATTTAGAGATTTTCTTCTGCCTGCTTATTGTCAAATAGAACTATGCTAATTTCTTTGTGCATTCTAAATGCTTTGGCACTGGTCAAGATGGGAATGAGGTTGTAGCAGGCAGGAGCAGACGCACTGGTGATCCAGACCTGTGACGGGTCTATGAGGTCTTTCAGGGCTTCTTTCTCCAGCTCTTTTTCTATATGTGACCCCAGGTTCTCTTGAACAATTGCCTTCATCAGCTCATGCCGGAGGTGACACTATAGTATATATGAAGTTGGGCATGCTCCAGGAACTCAATATACCCTCCCTAAAGCAAACCCCTTTCCTCCATGATCCAAAAGCTCTCTCCAGATGATGAGGGAATTTTTGTGGCTCCATTTATTCTTTTCAAACAAATCTTTCAGCCATTCTTGCAAGCATGAATTTGACCACACTGAAGCTCTGCCCCTAAATTTTATCTCTGCTTTTACTCTGAGATTATGGATAAAAATTAATGATATTTTCCAATTTAATTTTTTAACCAATGTGGTAGGTTCTATTTATTTATTTTATTTTACTTTCCAGTTACAGTTGACATTCAGTATTATTTCATATTGTTTTCACATTACAGGATAGTGGTTATATAGTTTACAAAGTGATTCCCTGATAATTCTAGTACCCATCTAGAATTCTAGTACCCACCTAATTGTAATAATTATTACAATATGAGTGACTATATTCCCTATGCTGTATTTTCTATCCCTGTGAACATTCTGTAACTACCAATCTGTACTTCTGAATCTCTTTCCCTCTCTCCATCAGCCCCTTGACCCCTGCTTGCATCTGGCAACTCTCACTTTGTTTCTGTACCTGGGAGTCTGTTGCTGTTTTGTTTGTTCTTTTTATAATTTTTATTTTAATTGTTTTTGCAGTACAATTTTCTATCTTTTACTCCCATCCCAGCCCACCCACTCAGTGTTTGTTCTTTACATTTCAAATATAATGAAATTATATCATATGTGTCTTTTTCTATCTGACTTATTTTACTTAGCATAATATCCTTTAGATCTATCCATGTTGTCACAAACGGTAAGATTTTATTTATTTTTGTGGTTGAGTAATATTTCATTGCATATGTGTACCACCAATTTTTTTATCCACTTGTCTATCTGTGGGCACTTTAGGGCTTCCATAGCTTGAATATTGTAAATGATGCTACAGTGAACATAGGGGTACATATATCTTTTAATATTAGTATTATTGTATTATTTGGATATACATCCAGAAGTGGAAATGATTAGTCACCCAGTAGTTCTATTTTTAATTTTTGATAACCCTTCATACCATTTTCCATAGTGGCTACATCAGCTTACAATCCCACCATCAGTGCACAATCCCACCAGTACTTATTGTTTACTGATTTGGTGATGATAACTATTCTGACAGGTGTGTGGTGATATCTCATTGTGGTTTTCATTTGCATTTCCCTGATGATTAGTGACAATGAGCATCTTTTCATTTGTCTATTGGCCATCTGTACATCCTCTTTGAAGAAGTGTCATTCAGGTCCTCTGCCCATTTTTAATTAGATTGTTTGCTAAGTTGACTCTTAAAGGTAAATTGACCTGAAAAGATTTAAGTTTTGTGCTTGAGGTCAGTGCACTGGTCAATCCACTTTGGAATGTTTATTGCTAGACAATAGAAAACAGATGATAAGATTGTGTCAGTCTCATTCATGCTGCTATGACTTACTTTAATGGCTAAATTAATATTCTTTGACAAGGCACTAAATTCCTGCTTTTAATTATAGACTAAGAAGATAGGATTATATTGGATAATCTTTTAATTTATCTTTATAATGCATGCATTTCCAAATGCAAATAATTATTAAAATTATTTTGAACAACTAAGATTTAGAGCTGTTTGCACCTTAAATGCCAAGGCACTGAAGTTCTTGAAACTGGGCAACTATCTCAGTTGTTATGGACTGAGTGTGTACCCCCAAGATTCATATCTTGACCCCTAATATGATGGCATTTGGAAGTGGGGCTTTGAGAAGAAAATGAGGATTGGACCCTGCTGAATTAAATTAGTAGCCTTGTCTAATTTAGTTCACCAGAGAGCTTTTTAGTCCTCTTTCAGCCATGTGAAGATGAAAGGAGAAGACAATGGCCTGCAAGCCAGGAAGAGGGTCACACCAGAACCTGACCATGCTGTCTCCCTGATCTTAGATCTCCAGTCTCCAGAACCATGAGGAAGAAATTTCTATTACTTATAAGCCCAATCTATGGTGCATAGACAGCCTGTTACAACAGCCTGGACTAATTAGAACATCAGTCAATTCCCTTGCACAAAATAAGTTTGTTGTTTGTGCAAGTATACACTAAAAGGCATCTACTTAAGGTCGAATAACATAAAAGCCCTTTGTTTTTTTTAATAGAAATTGTATTATTTATTTATTTATTTATTTATTTAGTGCAAAAGATTGTTAAAAGAAGCTCTTTTTTCCAACTGCATTTTATTAGCTCAGAAAATGTTTATTATAAAATATTCAGGAAATAAAGCCCTTAAAAGCAATGTTTAGAGCACTTATAAGATCCAGAGTCAAATAGTCGACTGTCTGCACAGTGAGCTAAAATTTCAAAGTGCCACATGTCAGGGATAATAGGGCACATAGCAAATTTCATCCCAGATCATGAGCTGTTGATATATCTCTGGTCTGGAGCTGGCAGTACCCCAAAAACAAATGCAAGCTCTCTTCTTAGAGGAAAGTACCGTGATTGTAGTTCTCAAAATAATTCCCAAATAGTTTTTCAAATATTATGTCTAGCATGTAGTACAGAATATCCAGACATAAAGGGAAATACATGCTATAAGTAAAAGTCAACAAAAAAACAGATCCTGTAAGAGAGAATGCCAACGAATTACAAGAACAACATTAAAGCTCATTAACCACTTAGCTAGAATGAAAAGAAAGACTGAGTAGAGGTGTTATGGATTGAAAAATATAGTAAGGGGTAGGATAGAAGAAGTACCATTAATTTTTTATATGTAACTTCAAAAACACTAGAAAAATATGTTTTTTAAATTTTTTCTTTATCTAAAAAGGACTGATAATTTGACCTAAGTAAAAGAATGATACAAAACTCCCTACCTTTTCCCCTGGATCAGTTCTCTTGTCTCAAAGGGAAGACTGTACTTCTCCTGTAGGTTTTATAATTGCAAATGAATGAATTGGTGAGGAAAATGTTGTCTTAACTGAAGAAACATTGAGCTTACATGGGACACTAGTTGTAGTCAGTATATATATGGGAACATTTTTATTAATTTTCTTCAAGAGTTAGTTAAGATATAGGCAAAGGGAGAGTCACAGATAGGTTCAAAGCCCACAAGATGATGAAGGTAACACTCATCTCCACCAAAAAGTTCAAGAACTCCTCATAAATATTATAGAAACAATGAAAATGATTAACAGTACTTTTATAGGTGACAGTATTTCCTGTCTTTCAGTGGTTTCTAACATTGTTACCAAGGATTATTTTTTATTATTAATACTCATGACTTTAGTTATTAAAAATATCAGTCTTCAAATTGCATTTAATAGCTAACTCAATTCACTTGTCCATGGTCAAGAGAATATATAATTGGACAGCAAAAAATAACCAGTATACTGTAGGTTTGACATAAGTGAAGATGAAAGCTAATATTCTATTTTTCCATTATTAATTCACTGTTTGCATTCATTCCCTTATTTATTCCCTAATGCATTAATTATTGAGTGTTTTTCATGTATCAGAAACTGAATCCTTATTGTGGTTAAATACAAGGTTCTTAAAAGTTTTATGACATATTAAAAATTGTTCAAGATCTCCCTAGTACAAACTCTGTAGACTGAAATTTTTGGAAGGTCCAATTTTTTACATGGAAAAATTAATGCCTGTAGAGGTTAAGTGATTTGCCCCAGTTTGTATAGACAATTCATAGTTGCAATACCTCTAGGTACAATATTAATTGTAAATATATTAATAATACTCAAAAATCAAAGATGACATTTTTGTCTTCTCTCTTAAGATCTGCCATTACACTTAGCTAAATAATTATTGCAGAATAATTTGTACCATAACTTTTCATTGAAACCATCAACAATTTTCTCTTTAACCTCTAATCAGAGAAACATACTTCTGGGTCTCAGTCAATTCTCCTTCCTTGTAAATGGCCTTTGACTCACTACTATAGCTGGGAAGTATGGTCAGGTAAGCTTGTCATCAAGCATGTGGACAAAAGCCCAAAAATGCTGGAGCAGCTAAACTGTGGCAATAGATCAAGACAATTGCTACATAGATAATACTGATCAAGGGGGAAAAGGGGAGTGACAGAACAGAGTATTTTTTTAAAAAGCACCTGTTCAACAACCAACCTGGATCAAATCTTCTTAAAGTTTAAAGTCAGATGAAATCAGGACTATTCTACCTCCCCATAGGTAGATAACTTCTTAAACATTTAGACTCTACACTTTTAATAGAAGCTGACTGCATCTTCATTATTTATTTATTCCAGAATGCACTTACAAATATGGACTATCATTATTTTGGTTTGTTATACCATTAGCTTTAAATTTTTATAAACCACTGAACAGGTGACAAATGGGAAGTTAAGGGGGTTTATTGTTATAAGAAAAGTATGTAAGTAGGAAATATCCTTGGTACAACAGAAAAACTAAAGACTAAAATTTACTAAATCCATTTTGATAAAAGTGTATTTTTTCAGCTTTCAAAATAGTAAAGTTGTCTTAATGACTGAAATGTGTTTTAAAATCTTAAACCAGAAAATTTGTTTTATTTTTGTTTTTTCAAAATGGCCAACTTACTTTTATTTTGATATGTTCCCATTTGTAGGGATATACTCCACATGCCTTAGAAAGGAATTTATAATCATTGATGGTTTTCTAATTGAGCATGTTTGGATACTTGAAGTTTTCTTTCACAAGAAATATTAGTTTAATGAACACCTTAGAGATCACAACAAGTAATCTTTTGATAAAAGCTTTGAAGAAATTGTTACTCTAGATTTAGTTAGCCTGCCAAGAAAACTGGTCAGTGATGTGGCAGTAAAAAATTAAAAGAAAAATCTTGGGAAAAATAAAAGAATTGGAATAATGCTAAAATTAACAAAAAGTCATTACAGTTTTAATTATTTAATAATTTTTAATATTGTTTAAGTACCTCTTCTGTGACAAGCACTAAGAAAATCTCTGCAGAAAAAAATTAGATCCTTGCCTTCTATTAGATCCTATAAGTCTTCTTATAGTTAAATGGGGAATGCAGAGATGATAACAAGCAATTACAATACAGTGTGCTAAATTCCACAGAAGGCTGTTAGGAGGTATCATAGGACATAGGAGAGGTACCTAATTTAGGTTTGGAGGATCAATGAAGGCTTCTAAGGAGATTATCTTTAAGACCTGATGATGAATAAATGTTAGATAACGAAAAGGTTGAGAACTAGAAGAATGTTCCCAATGGAGAGGACTTATATGAAGGCTAGAAATTATAATCGTGAATATATAATAGATCTCCCCACTGCTTAGAAAATATGGTGAGATGCTAGCAAATACAGTCAGGAGGCAAAATCATTCCGCTCCGATTTTGCATCTGTCTTTGCCACTATGAAAAAGTTACTATTAAAATAGAATGGATAGAAAACACCATTAAGAGTGAATTGAAGTCCCAGAATATATAAAAAGAAGAAATTATAAAAAGCCACCCAGACATTTTAAATGAGTTCTAGTTTGCAGCCATAGACAAATTACATGCCCACGTGTTGAAAGGACTTACAGATGTAATCACAGGATGATTGGCAGTAATCTATAGAAATCATAGAGAAAGGGGCTGCTGCCAGGAGATGTGATCTGAGCAAATATCACCCGAATTCTCTCACGTGGTAAAAAGGCAGACACCAAGAACTATTAAATCAGAATATTGATATTTAATAGCATTGTAGAATGGATTATTCTAACAAGGAATTGAGAGTTTTTAGAAAATAATGGAACTACCTGTAGGACCCATCTGAGATCAATACAAAAATTCCTGCCAAATTAGCCTGACTTTCTTTTATATACACAAGGTGAGTAGCCTGAGAGATTTCAAGAGGTTGGGAGGTTGCAATATTGGTATGTGGATAAGGATTTTGGTGGAGTCACTCAGAATGTCCTTGTGCACTAACGTAGATGTGTGCCTGAAGGATAGTAGGGGTGGAGGATGTGTAGTTGTTCACACAACTGTATGTGACTAGTAATTTGGTGTTAGCTTTTTAGGGAGGTTTCTCATGGTGTGTCCCATGGCTTTGTTCTTGGTCTTTTCTTGGTCACGTTTTAAAATCTGATCTGGTTAAGAGACATCACTCTGGAAGGAGTAAACTAGCATATTGACTAACAGAACTTAAAAATATCTTAGCAGATAGAACAATGCATATAAATCAGGAATTTTTATTTTTATTTTTTTATTTTTTAGGGCACAAATGTTTATTTTATTATTTCATCACCATGGAAGAAAACAAGTAGGTTTTATTTTTTACTTTTACTTATTTTCTATTATTTTCAAAAATTGTTCAGTTACAGTTGTCCAGCATTTTTCCCCATTGCTCTCCCCTGCCCCATCCTCCTCCCTACTCCCACAGTCAATCCCCCCTATTGTTGATGTTTAAACAATAAAAAGCAAAATAAAAAACAAACTTTAGGTCCTTTTCTTAACCAAAAACTGCAAAAGATGCACCTGCTTTGGAAAAAAAAAAGTGAACTCAAAGTAAAACTGCATTAATAGAAGAACAGTTTCCAAAATGAGGGAAAGGCGGTAAGACTGAGTCCTGTTATTTCACTGAACTTGGGCTCTAGTCAGACCCTACCTGAGTATCACATTAGTTATAGATGCACAGTAGACAGAAGACATGTGATTTTCTCAATGTCCATTCCACCTGCCCTGCTGATACCAGCAACAAGGTTTGAGTGGACTTGACCTCACCACAGTTTCAAGGGTAGGCGATGTCAAGACCAATCAGGAAAATTCCATCTTCCTTTGCACTGTTATTGGTTCAATTAATTAAAGCCGAACTTATCAGTGTGTGGCATTCCCCTGGTTTTAGGGATTGGTTGGGGGTAGCCAATTGATGTAAATCTCAGTGTTTTCTTTTTCTCAGCAGTTAATGGGAAGCAACCTGCCTCTCCGGCTGAATGAGGCTTCCTGCAGCACTAATTGCTGCTGGCAGGCGTCCAACAACTGTGAAGGAAGTCAGTCTGGGAGAAAGTTAGCACAGAGATAAGCTAGAGAACAGCAAACCGAAAGAAAATGGACTCAGGGCTCAACCTGACTACGCTGAAGTTGACACAAGGCTGGGATTTTTACGTGTTCTTTAAGCCAAATTGAGTTCTTTTTTTAAATCACCTGTAACTGAAAGCATTCTAATCAATTCAAGAGCATATTCTAAGGAGATTATTGTTATAACAGAGGCCACACCGTACGAAGTTTGGAAGAACTCAAGAAGAGGAAAGCTCAAGGGTTGTATATATTTAGGAACATCTGCCTCATAGAAGAAAGGATGGATTGTTGTTACTGTCTGAGAATTCAGGACTAGGGCTATTGCTACAGAGTCGTGGGAAGGGAAATTTTGACTCAGTATAAGACATTGAGAATTACTCTTTCAAAGAACATTTCTAATTTTTAGCGGCATTCCATTGTAGAAAGAACTGCTTGCCAATTACTGGAAGTGCTAAAGCAAAGAATAATGAACCATCTGTAAGTTCTATTTAGCCCCAGGATTTGATGGCATTTTGCCATGCCTCACTGTTTAAATGGCGATAAGGTAGTTGCTGGATTGAAAGAGCTTTACTCCTGCCTTGGCCTCCCTGTATGACCTGATCTACCTTTTCTCTGGTCTGTATCCTCATCTGAAGAGTGACTGGGTTAGAATAAATGGTTTCTAAAACTGTTTCTAGCTCTAAACATTTTTGCCACCCAAAGAAAACAGTTCGAATTGTGGCAGCAGGGCTTTAGGCCTGCTACCACTGGACATAACAGTAGAAATCTAAAAATGGGAAATTAGAACATTCGCTTCCTATTCCTCACATCACATCTCCAAGTTAGAGTGGGGATTTCCCTGGGAAATACCACCTACATCTAATTCTTAAAGACATCATGAGCACATTTAAGAAATGGAATCTTCTATCAAATGAATTATAAAATACTTGACCAATTAACAAGCAGGTATTGAGAACCTACATCCCCAGGCCTGTGGTAGAAACTATGATAGAGAAAAGCTTATTTGCTTAACTTTGTGTAAGATACTAAGTAAATCATAATCTTTCAGTGCAGAACCTTCTCTGTTATCCAGAGGCCACAAAATATCTTTCTTAGCTTCTGCTCTTATACTGAACCCAGCATATTGCTAAGATTCTCAATAGGGAAAGAAAAAAAGAATAGAAAATGTATCATTATAAGTTTTTATTACATTATTGTAAGAGATCCTTTAAATAAAGGTTAAAAGTCTATTTTATACTACACACACATGCAATATTATGCTGAAATCATATTAAACAATAGATAAATATTTTATGCTAACTTCTTTAAATGTATACATTTTAGGAAATATAAATCAGCAAATAGAGGGTTCATAAACATCCTGGGTATGTATCTAATAAATTCCTACTATGTACTTACTACTGTGCCAGTGTAGTGGAATCTGCATAAAATGTGGTTCCTGACTCTTGGGCAATAATACTTAGAAGGACCAAATGGATGAATAAGCCTTTCAATAATTTTTGTGTAGATATGCTAGTCTATGTGGTACATGCCATGAGTGTCAGAGGAGCAGGGGCTGGCAAAGAAATGCTGCCTGGCAGGCTAACGTGGAGAGAGTAGGTCTTAGTTGAGCCTTGAAGGAGATAGAGGCTGAAATCTAAGAGCAGGGGAGATGAAGGGTGCTGCTGAGGTGATGAAAGAGACAGAGATGTGAAGACTCAGAAACAACAGATTTTCATACGGCTATTAGGATACTGACTAATTAGACAGAAGTTGGGGGGGGTGTCATGAAAAGTAAGGATGTGAACAATTCCTGTCATATCTTAAAAGTAAAGCAAAATAATTAAGATTACACAAGATTTGAAGTAGGGAGATTTAGTATGTTTTTGAGCAGGGAATACCAAAAGCCATGCTTATGGAAGTATATGTTTGCAATGAACCACAACATGAATTGGAGAATGAAGAGGATTGCTGGGAAGCCATTCTTTGTGAAAGAGTGTAATAATCTGTGAAAGATGATGTCAAGACATGGGTAGTTAAAAAATTAATAACAAGATTAAAATTTGTATTTAAAAGAAAAGAAGTTTGATAAACTGCACATAATTAATTCATGCCAGATCTCTCAGTTTGGAAAACAGTCATTTTTTTACTTAGTATAAATTACATCAAGCCATCATCTGAGCTTTTATGTATATGTCCTGTCTCCCCAAGCACAACATAAGCTTCTTGTAAACATCTTAGAGACACTACGTCCTGCCTCGCTAAGGCTTCAGTGTACTGAGGAGATGGGACGTGGAAAGGGAAAAGGGAAAATTTGATACCAAGATTTTAAACCTAAGTGACCAAAGTGTTTCATCTACCTCTCTAATAATTTCACAAGGATAGGGTGAATGATTTTTAAAGCAAGTGTTACATTTGAATACTAAACTATAAAGCTGATGTTAATATTACCTTACATATTCATAAAATTTTATTCTGGAAGAACATGACTCATTCTTTCTTTGGTAACAATGGAATGGGAATTAAAATAAATTATTTTCTCATACCAAACTATGCATTAGGTGAGTGTGCAAACATTTGCTCGAGGTCCATTTAATTTTAAAATGTTGTTTTAATTTTTTGTATCTTAGGTGACATATGCAAAGAGCTCAAGCTTTCCACTCCAGTTTGTATTGTCCCCCCACACATTGGACACCAGGGTGCAGTTTGCTCTGTATTATATGTTGTATGTTATAGATCTGGTTTGGATGATGTGCATGATTAATAATTAAAAAGCTCCATGTGCTAAGAAATGCAGAATTCATTCTGGGAATCCAATAAGAATGTAAAGATGCTACATCTATTAGTTATTTCTGCAATTAATCCTGTTGATAGGTGCACAACTGCTTTGGGAAGAATAAAACTACTGAGATAGACCCCAAGAGGAAATCAGTAGCTAAGTTGAAATTTAAAAAAAAACAAAGCAAAATATTGGATATAGTTCATTTGATTTTATTTTGTTTAAATTTTCAGAATATATAGTTGGGTTTCTAAATGATACTGAGTGTTCATTATAGCATGAAGTAGGAAAAAATGTGGTTAGAAGTGGGCTTAGTTTACCATCTCTCTTGAAAGGAGGAAGGCAGTGTATGTGTGCAGAGATACAGGTAAGTTGGAGGTTTGCAGGTGGTAGAAGAAGGATGGTCTTTTTGTGGATTCTTATTACTCACGGAACAAGAGGCAAAATTACCACCTATGCAGGATTAAGTAGATGATACTACAGAGAGGAAAGTGAATGAAATAGTTATTTTGAACTGGAAGAGAAAACTGATTAGTAAAATATAGAATTACTAGGCAGTGCAGATGTTTGCCTTTATAAATTTAAAGTAAAACTGACTGCATTTTTAAATTCAGCTGCACAGGCTTGTGAGTGTAGGTGAAGAACTAGATTCAACCAGGATTAGAATTGTGTCAGGCAAGAAAAATTGCAGAAGAAAGGGGCAAAGAAATAGATGGTGTCTGCAAAGGAGCAATTGTAATAATGCATGGAATCCAAGTAAGTAAAGAGAAAGTAAGAATGCAGAGTGGTAGAAAAATTTTAGGAGTGGAGGTCCTAGATGTTTGAAGTAGAAAGATGATAGATAGTGATCACATTGTGGTGATCACAATGTGGGGTGTTTTAAACTGAGATTTGGAAGAGGAGCTACTATTGATAAGACAGATCTAGTGGGCACTCAAAGAAGTAGATGGTGGAGGGGGCTGGAATCAAGAAACTGTGTGGCCTTAGTTTTGAAGGAATCTTCTCCATATCTATTGAAGTCACCAAGGCTGATGGTAGGATTTGGAACAGAGGGAAGAACCAGTGATCTAAGAACTATAATCTTCACAGAGTGAGAGGCAGTGGCTGGAAAGACTAAAGATAATGGCACCAAATGGTAGGAGACAATATGACAGAGACATCAAGAGAATGGACTCAAGTCCAATTGCCAGGATTCCAATCCTGGCTCTAATACTGTTTAGTTGTTTGACTGCAGACAGTAACTTAACACCCTAGTGCCATAAATGCATCTGTAAAATAAGGACAGGAATATGAGGTGTGTCCAGAAAGTATCCAGCAATGTAATATGAAAAAAGGAGGCATTTATTAAAGAAGATTCAAGATATGAGAAACATTGTACATAGGAATGACATCTCAGTCCCCTTTAAATTAGGCACCTTGAGGCCTCACACAGTTCTAGTCGTCATCACCTGCGCCATTATATTTTCTCAAATCTCACTGATGATCTGAAATCTCTTCCTTTTCAAAGGTGATTTTAATTTTAGGAAAAGCCAGGAGTTGTAGAGCACCAAATTCAGGCTGTAGCAGGGCTGATCACCTTGGTGATTTGATATTTTACCAAAATACTCTACAGGAGGCATGATGCATGAGCAGGAGCATTGTTGTGATGAAGCTTCCAATCACCAGTTGCCCATAGCTGTGGCTTTCTGAGTCATCCAAATAGTTTCTGTGGAGGAATGTTTAAACTTAACACGAATGTGATGCAGGTCTGTTGCTCTACATGCTCAGTCATTTTGAATGCAACAGACACACCACACAGTACACATGCTCACTCAATGGCATCTACCACCCCCTCTGACTAGTACAATGAAGTCATCATTGTTCACACATGTACATTCCAGTCCACTCTCTTTAGCTGCCAGGTTGCATTGATGTCATGCAAATTGCTCTCATTCTATTAACAATGGCTGGACTGTTTTTGGACAGACCTTGTAGCTCAAGGTGTTGTTGTGAGGATTAAATCAGATCAATGCCTGGCACAGAATAATTATATACAGATTCTGTGAGCTTGTGGTGTAAACTGATAGGCAGGATTTTATTGTGTGTATATGTGTGTTGGTGTGCCTATAAGTAAGCATGTATTTTTCCAGGGAACATACAAGAATCAGTAATAAAGGAAAGGACCAGGTCAGACATGAAGTATTGGAGAGAAAAGAGCTGCCACTTGAGAAGACTTCAGGGGAAGCTCTGACCTTGGGGAGGTTCAAGTTTCAGTGAGAGCGCTGAGCAGAAGTTGAAGATACAGGGATTAGTTGATAACAAACTAGCTTCATAAGGCACAAGCAAGGTTTTGGGGTGATGTAGAGATGAAGATTAGGTCAGATTTCAGGTGATGTGCAGAGCCACGTAAACATAATTGTTCTCATCATGATGGGTAATTGGGAGGTCTGGACTGGTCCTACTTAGTCAAGTGTACTGTAAACTTGAGATATATTTCTTCTGGTGACTGTTCCTACAATTTTTTTTTCAGAAGATGGGGCATGAAAGTTCTCCAGAAGACTGGGAGAGCTCCTCTGCAGACAGTGTATAGACAGGAGGAGTCATTGCCTTGCAGTGAAGCCAGAACCTTTCCCAATAAGTGATAAAAAGTGAACTGATTAGTGCTGAAACTAATTCCTGACAGCTAACTCAGGTCTTAAGACTAGATGAAAGTATCTTTAGGTACACATACACACACATACATATATCAATGCACCCACATTTCTTCTTTGAGACATGTATCGTAATAGTAATTATAAAATTGTTTGTTTAGTGGCTATTTTACCTCACAGAATGAGCAGGATGTATGTCTCTTCTATTCACTGATAGAACTTCAGAGCTTTGCACAGCCTGGGCACTATATCTATATCTAATCTACACCTATGTATCTACATTTATATCTATAAGTATAGCTGTATTTATAGCATCCATCTTTGTGAGGGGATTATTTTAGGGGTTGAGTTTCCAAAACAGACTTATTGGCAATGATTATATTCAATTCCAAAGTTTTGTTTCCCAAGGCAGCTGCCCCCATGTTTACTTTTCCATGGTGAATCAAGGTTGTTTTGGAAGGGCAGAGCCGTGGGTAATGGGATTCTGGTCTACAGCTGTTCCAAAGGCTTTACTAGCAGCATCTTTCCAGACTTTCCACAAGGGAAAACAATGGGGACTTGGCCTAAGGAATGGAACACTACAAAATGTTTGACCTTGATTAGCAACAAATGATGAAACTAGCTATAATAAGAGCTCACTTGAACCCTGACCCATGTGGCTTAGTTGGTTGGGTGTTGTCGAAGTGCAAAATAAAAGATCACTGGTTCAATTCCTGGTCAGAGCACAGGTCGGGGTTGCAGTTTCAGTCCCCAGTTGGGGTGCATACAAGAGAGGCAACTGATTGATATTTCTCTCTCCCTTTCTTTCTCCCTCCCTTTCTTTCTCTCTAAACATAAATAAATAAAATCTTTAAAAAAAGTTCACTTGAAGCGTCATTCTTGTAGCCTAAATCAATGGACAAAGAGATCTTATTTTTATGTTGCCTGAAATTGTTCATTGATTATTTCACATAAGCATATTTTTTGTCCCCAACTAGATCACGACTCCCTGGTGACAAGAAGGAATGTCACTTAACTGGATACAGCTGAGCTTCGTTTGGCCAAACCCATTGAGTGGATTATTATTATACTCTGTGAGTTATGTTTGGGCAAGTCATATTGGTGTCATGTAATCCTACATGCAAAAGGCTATCTGGTGGTCAGGACACTGTGGTTAATGGGTGATAAAACAAAGCTGCAGAGCACTGCCACTCTTTTAGTGGGGCCTCTGGAATTAATGAGACCATGTTCTCAGGGCAGACACCAGATCACTTAGTCTGTTCTCCAATAGCAGGAAATGCTGTCTATGGTGGCTATAGTGTACACCTTCATACTTATTTTTCTCACTGGAAATAGTATATTTTAACACTCGCAGATAGCTGCTGTAGCTTTACACTTTTGTATCTGTAGTAGCATGCTCAGTTGAAGCTGACAAGATTTTAGAGTTGGAAAAGCTATCTGGAGACTTTGCTGAAATGAGGCAGCTTATAGTTCGTTCCCTGCACTTTGTTCACTACTCTGATTTAATTTACACCTGATTTAATAGGTCTCTATTCAAATTGAAGAGAAGGTAAAGAGAACACTTGGGTAGAGATTTCATGGAAAGGCAATAGTACTTTGCAAAGAGCCAAAGTCCAGTGAAGTTGAAGCAATGAGCCAGGTTGGACCAACCTAGGACAGGCAACAGCTCAGACTCAGAGAGAGTAGCCAGGAGGTGGAAAAAAGAGATGGTGGGAGAGTTGGGGTTGGAAAGTAGAAGAGCTAAGGGCATCAGGATCACCTGGGAGATGTAGAGCCATGTGGAGATGTGTTCTCATCACAATGCACAACTTGGGAGGTCTGAAACACATCACATATTTGACTTAGTGTAGTATTAGTCTCTTCATCCTAGCTTTGTCTGTTCATTTGGCTAAAATCTCTATCCCAAAGCAGCCATCTTAAGGTAACTCTTTACATCAAGGCTTGGTCTAAATCCATTCATCTCACCCATCTAATGCTGTCACTTCCACAGGTGGCGGGTTATATCAACAGAGGCTGAAAATGAAGGCTGACTTGTTCTTGGCTTTTTCTCCCACATCCACCTTTTCTAACCTGCACAAACAGTGCATAATCCTCACAGAGATTTTTATTTTTAAATTATTTTTATTTGTATTGGTTTCAGATGTACAGCATTGTAGTTACACAATCATACACTTTACAAAGTGTTCTCCCTAATATTTTCAGTACCCAACTGGCACCGTATGTAGTTATTGCAGCATTATTATTACTATTAAATATATGTATTGATTCCAGAGAGAGAGAGGAAGGGAAAGAGAGAGAAACATCAGTGTGAGAGAAACATCGGTTAGTTGCCTCCCATTTGCACCCCAAGAAGGTACCAAACCCACAACCCAGTTATGCACCATGACTGGGAATCGAACCCATGACCCTTTAGGTTCCCAGGACAATATTCCAACCAACTGAGTCACACTGTCTGGGCTGCAATATTATTAATTACATTCCCTATGCTGTACTTTACATTGCTATGACTATTTTGTAACTACCAAGTTTTATTTCCTCAACACTTCACCTCTTTCTTTCAGTCTTCCACCTCCTCCCCTCTGGCAACTACCAGGTGCCCTCTGTGTCTGTGAGTGTCACAGGAGGTTTTAAAATCTAACATTCAAATGGTAGATTTTACACAACATACAAAAGCATGCTCTGTTGTCTTAGTCAGTTGAACTCTTGAATAAATTGTTGTGCCCTAGTTTGGGTCGACATTTTTGACTCTCATTCCTCAGTGATCACATTGCAGCAGTCAGTCTCCCCACTTTCCCCTTACTTCTCTCCACAAGGCAGCCAAAGTGATCTTTCAAAAAATGTAAATCACATCTTGAAACTTTTCTACCTAAAACTCCTTAAATTATTTATCTTGGCATAAAATCCAAATCCTTACCATGGTTTACAGGGTAGTGAATACTTTCACCTTCAAGGTCATCTTTTACTGTTACCTGAAAAGCCATCTTCCACCACAGAACCTTTGTACCTACTTGTCTCTACCCGAAATGCTCATCTTTAACTTATTGTTTTATAAATTAAGCTTACCAATATTTCTAATTGCTTCAGTTACGCACCTGATTATTGCTTAAAGATTTTTGCCTGTCTAGGAAAGTTTTTATTGCCTCTTTATTTCTTAAGTGTATTCTATTGATTATGCTATTACAGTTGTCCCAATTTTTTCCCTTTACTTCCCTCCACCTGGTACCCCCATTCCCTCCAGCAATCCTCCCCTCCTAGTTCATGCCCATAGGTCATGTATATTAGTTCTTTAGCTCCTCCATTTCCTATACTGTTCTTAATGTCCCCCTGTCTATTTTGTACCTACCAGTTTGTACTTCTTAGTCTTTGCACATTTTCCCCTGTTCTTGCCTTTCTCCCTCCCAGCTGATCACCTTCCAAATGATCTCTACATCTATGAGTCTGTTCTTGTTCTGGCTGTTTGCTTAGTTTGTTTGTGTGTTGTTGGTTTTTTTTTATATTCAGTTGAGGATAGTTGTGAATTTGTTGCCATTTTAAGGTTCATAGTTTTGATCTTCTTTTTCTTAAATCCTTTTAACATTTCACATAATAATGGCTTGGTGAAGATGAATTCCTTTAGGTTTACCTTGTCTGGGAAGCACTTTATCTGCCCTTCCATTCTAAATGATAATTTTGCTAGATAGAGTAATCTAGGTTGCAGGTCCTTGGCTTTTCATCACTTTGAACACTTCTCACCAGTCTCTTCTAGCCTGCAAATTCCTTTTGAGAAATCAGCTGATTGCCTTAAGGGAATTCCTTTGTAAGTAACTCTCTGTTTTTCTCTTGCTGCTTTTAAGATCCTCTCTTTATCTTTAACCTTTGGAATTTTAATTATGATGTGTCTTTGTGTGGTTCTCTTTGGGTCCAACTTGTTTGGCACTCTCTTTGGTTTTCAATTTCTTGCTCTTCCTCTTCTCCTTGTGGCACCTCTATGATTCAAACGTTGAACTGTTTGGAGACATCCAAGAGGCTCTTTATACTATCTTAATTTTTAAAAATATTTTTTCCTCTCTCTGCTCTTGTTGAATGACAATTCCTTCCTTATGTTCCAAGGCATTGATTTGAATCCTAGCTTCATCCCCTCCACTGTGGGTTCCCTGTAGATTTTTCTTTATTTCACCTGGTGTAACCTTCATTTCTTCCTAGGTCTTTTTTATTTGTTGCCACACTCAGTGAGTTCTTTGAGCATCCTGATCACCAGTGTTTTGGACTCTGCATCTTATAGGTTGATTATCTCCACTTCATTTACTTCTTTCCTGGGATTTTATTCTTTTCTTTCATTTGAGTTCTCATTATATTTCTTTGTCTCCTTATTTTGGCATCCCTCCTCTGTTTGTGTGTATTAGGTAGAGTTGCTTTGAGTCCCTGTTTTAGTAGCAGCCTATTGTACAAAAGGCACCTGTCTCAATGAATGTGGCTTCTTTAAATCCTTGGTTGTCAGACTTCTGTATAGCTTGATTTTTTTATGGTTCTGGGTGATAGTTGTTTTGAGGTTATTTGTAATTCTTTCTGTGGTTGCATGAGGAGGCAAAGTGTGTTTACCTATGCCGCCATCTTGACCAGCTGTTTATAAATATTTTCAAATGTTTGTCTCTGTCACTAGAATGTAAACTACATGAGGACAGGAATTTTGTCCTTTTCATTCACTGGCATATCCCTAGCACCTAGTATAACATTTGAAACATAATAGGAACCTGGAAAATATTCATGTAATGAGTGGATTCTAGTTTAGAATTCTCAAAGCATTTTCATTGATGTGAAGGAAACTTCGCTGATTCCTCTATTAAAATTTTTTTCTTTAGCTTATGAGTTCTTGTGAATCCTATTTGTCTTTCTGCCTCCACATTTATAATTAGAGATGGGCTTCCGGGTGTTCTCTTCATAGCTGGGAATAATCCAATTTTAATATTGATTATAAATATCACATATAGTCAGTTGGCTTCTCCAGGTAACACCTTTGATCTGGACCAGTGAGGCCCAGCTCTGATCCTTACACTCACAGGGCATCACCTGGCTCTCTCCTGACCTCACCTCTTCTATGAAGTTGGAAGTCCATGAGGCCAAAGGAATGTGTCACCCAGAACCTGAGTACCGTTTTCTTAGTCACATTTCACCACACAAGACCTTGGAATCCCATTTTTCACCAAGTCAGCTTCTAGTTCTCACAGGAGCACTTTTTTCAAGACCCAATCTAGCATGCATCATACCTCTTGGCCTGAGGAGTGGCTTTTAGCATAGGTGTGGACAGAGTTTGAACCAGCAGCCTGGGGTGCCCACATGCCTGTGCGTAGGGCTAGAAAGACCAAGTGCTGAGATTGGGATGAGAAGTCAGCCTGGCCATCAGTAATCCCAGAATTGGTCAGACAGCCTTGGCTCCAGGGTAAAGATGCCCTTGCTTCAGGCTTTTACTCCAAGACTTTTGCAAGTCTGTTCTATAAACTTATTGAAGCTAGAATAAGAAAGAAGACTAGTCATAGAAAATTAACATAACAGAAAAATGAAGAAAGTGTATTATTAATAAGGTGTTCTTAAGAATTAAAACTAATCAGAGAAAGGCAAATTAAAAGCATGATGAAATATCACCTCACACCTGTCAGAGAAGCTATCATCAAAAAACAAGTGTTGGTGAGAATGTGGAGAAAAGGGGACCCTTCTGCACTGTTGGTGGATGCAGACTTGATGCAAAACAGTGTGGTGTTTCCTCAAAAAATTAAAAACAGAGGTATGATATGACCCAGCAATTCAACTTCTGGGAATTAATTCAAAGATATCCAAAGCATTAATTCAAAAAGATACATGCACCCCTGTATTCATTGCAACTTTGTTTATAATAGCCAAAGTAGGGAAGCAACCTAAGTGTCCACTGATAGAAAAATAAATTAAGAATGTGTGGTATGTGTGTGTATGTATATATACAGGTGTATATATACTTATATATATATAGTTACTCAGCTATAAAAAGAATGAAATCTTACCATTTGCAACAACATAGATGGATCCTGAGAGTATTATGTTAAGTGATATAAGTCAGAGAGAGAAAATACCATATGATTTCACTTACATATGGAATTTAAAGAGCAACATAAATAAACAAAACAGAAACATACACATAGACACAGAGAACAAACTGAAGGTTGCCAAATGGGAGGAGGGATTGGAGGATAGGTGAAAAGGTGAAAATATTTAAAAGCTACAAAACAGTCATGTGTAAAATATAGTGCAGGGGTTACAGTTGATAATGTTCTAGTAATGCATGGTGACAGGTGGGCACTAGAATTGTCAGAGGGGTACTTCATAAGTAATATGGTTGTCTAAACACTATGCTATGCAAACAATATTGAATGTCAAATGTAAATAAAAAACAAAATAAATTATATGTGAGATAAAATAAAACCAGGATAATGTCTTATCAAAAAAATTCTTAACAAAAAAGCCTTAACGTGAGAATTATATTTTCAGAAAAGTGACTTATTTATTATTTGTTTGGCCAGAGTGTGAAGATTTTTAAAATAGTTCAAGTTTATGTTTTATCTTTTCTTATGAGACATTTCTTGAGAAAGGAGAGTAAAGTTACTTCCTGTTTCTTCTAAGTATTCTCATAACATTGAATATAAACTAGAAAGTGATTTTTTTTAAATGCTTCATTCCAGTGTTCCCGAAGTTCTGCTCAGTTGTTCTGACTGCCTCTGTAGCTATAAAATGTCAAAGTCTGTGACTTGAAAGCAAAATACCGACAAGTTCCCACCATTCCTGCACCCACCTTAGTATTTCATGTCCAGGAAAGAGAACAGCTATAGATAGGCGCTCCTGGCATAGCTCTCGCTGCTGCCGGAGGAGACATGAAAGCTGCCTTTTACTCTGGACGAAAAGAACAACCATCTAGATTTATATCCACTTGCTCATTTAATCTAGTTTATGTCCACATGTACAATATTTGAAGAAGTGTGAAATGGATATCCTTCCAGAAAAATAAAATCATAGAACCACAGAGAATATATAAGTAAATTATTAATACATGTATGTGCATTTTTCAGAAGACCTTAAAGTGATGAATCTTATGATTTGGTTATATAGATAATTGCTATCATCATACAAAACTTTAAGTTGTCTGTCTAGAGATACAAATGTTAATTGTATTTCCTTTTAACAATTGGTTTTGACACTATACAATCGCCAGTTACAAGCCCTTAGAAGAAAGAAATTCTTAGAAGCACATTTAAGATAATTCTTTAAAACCTGAGTAAAATAAGTACAGAAAGGATCAGGAAAGTGGAAGTGAATAAGAAAAATTAAGGAGGCTAAACAGAAATACAGCTGGACCTACTGATGAGAGGACGAAAGTAAATAATACAAATTATCATTACCATGTTGAAAGGATTTGAAGTATTAAAAGACTTCCTTTTCATATTGAAACAAAATTAAGCAAACACCTTTTTCCCTGTCCACAAATTTATAAGAATTCTATAGTTTCTATATGACCTCAGCAGGTATGTGATCAGACCAAAAACATTTTGACAGTGAAGATATAGACTGGGCAAGCATAATATGGGTCACAGATGTTGTTAATGGGATGTAAAAATATCAAAATTCTTGAAACACATTTCAAGCATATTCATCTGTGTCAAAGTTGCTGAAGTAAACTATGCAAAATAATATCTTTACCCTGGTTGGTGCAGCTAAGTGGATTGAGCGCAGGCCTGAGAACCAAAAGGTTGCTGGTTCAATTTCCAGTCAGGACAAATGCCTGGGCTGTGGGCCAGGTCCCTAGCAGGAAGTGCACGTGAAGGAACCACACATTGATGTTTCTCTCCCTTTCTCCCTCCCTTCCCCTCTGTCTATAAATAAAAATAAAATCTTTAATTTTTTTTAAAAAAATAGTATTTTTGATTTATAACTTACCCATTTTGTTTCTTCTAGCTTGAGCCACTTGCTAATTGCAAATTATTCATACAATTTTCTTATGAGATATGATATTAACTGATTTATCTTCAACTAGTAAATCCAGAGGTCACACATGTGTAGTGAATTCTGTGTATAATGTGCACAATTATGTAAACATTAAAACCTTGAACTATTATATGGTAGGGTTCAGAGTGAGAAGAAATTGTAGTTTAAAGACTATCTTTGATAATTTCAAAAAAGCATTATATAGTCCAAAATTTTTTAAAGTGAGAAGTTACTTTTAGGTGTTTTATTGTTATTCTGGTATGGTCTCTCTGCTAACAATTCAGGTGCTCCTATGACATAGATACAACACCATAGCCCAGAGTAGAAAAATGTACCAGCGATATCATCCCCAGGAAATGAGCAAGTATGGTTGGTATTATGCAGGGCATATTGAGATAAAGTACACCTTGAATTTCAGCATTATGTGAATCAGGCATAGAACTACAGAAATACTAGGAGAATGAGAAGTCTGAGTGCTTTCTGCAGAGAGAATACAATTCAGTACCTCCAGTAAAGACTGGCATGGCACGCGTGTAAACTCGGAATGGGGACGTCTGACTAGCCTGTTTGGAGATACCAGCTTCTTAATGTGGATTGTCTGGAAGTGAATACCATAGTTACTCTATGTATTATTTGTGGCTTTTGAAAATCTAGCCAGACTATTTGAAATCTATCACTCCTAATAAATTACACATAGATTTTGTAGTTTATATTTCATACTGTGAAATTATTAATTCTCATGTAATTATGGAGACTGTTTTATAAATCCTGAGAAAGATCTGTAAGTGTTTATAAAAAGTTATTTAAATTGGGTCAACTCACACTAAAAATTGTAGTTAAGATTCAGATGCTCAGATTTAAAAACAACTAAAAAATCACTCCAGCTTAATGGTGTTTAAATAAAATAAGATTTATTATTTTCTTGGTGGATTTCACATAATCCTTTAATGCATATGATGAAACAGGCTGTAGTCTATGGTTTTTGTACCTAAAATCATTCAAACTTTCCCAGGATAAAATTGCCTTTTTATTCTTAATGAAAATACATCAAATGCAGAATCACAGAACAAGATAATGACAGAAATAACTTGTCCCTAGGTCTGCTCCTTGATCCTCTCTCCCAACCGTATCATTTTTCTGGAGGACAGAATTAAAAATTTTGTATGATATCACTTTGGCTGACTGAAACTAAGAGCTAATTGCTGCACTTCCTAAAGTGCAATATAAATATTTCTTACTGAGCCTCTGGGATATCTCTGCTGATTAGGATTGTGGTTACCAGGCAAAATGCAAAAATCAGGCTTAAAACATTCCATTTCCTGTTCACAATGGCATTTAGACTGTCTGATGACTCATGTATGTGCCATCAGTTCTCCTTTTTATTGATAATGGGTCATCAATAAAAATGCTCATCATATTGAAAGAGCATATGCACTTTCAACTCTATAAATAGAAGATAACACTTTGGGAGTGAAACACTGAATTTGAAAAAGTCTAGGCATCAGTCATTCAAAGTGTGAGGAGGTGACTTTGTGGAAACACTTGCAAGTCACTGAATGCAACGGATTCTCTCACACCACTTAGCCTCCACACAAACTTTCTAGAATACCTCTCCCCTTGTCTAACCTGGCTAATTCCTGCTCATTTGTTAAAACAGCTTGACCATCACTTCTCCAGGCGTTCTTCCTTACCATTTTTCTGCCCAAGTCAACTAGTCTGATTTGGATATTTTTTCCTGGTACTTCCATAAATTTTTAGGCTATTGTCTTTCATAAGATAATATCTTTAAATATTGCATTTACTTCTTAGTTTATCTATCTTACCAGAGAATAACAACTACATTTTTTAACTCAATTATTAGTGCTGAATATAGTCCCTGGTAGATAATAATTACTCAATGCAATTTTTGGTTGCCTAAAGAATTGAAGTTAGTAGAACAAACACTACAACATATGCAAAGATGTCAAAATACAGGGGATCAGACTATTGATAAAGTCTCTGATTTGTTAAAGGATGAAATGTTAATTACTGTCAGTGAAAATATCTTATTACTGATTACCTGGAACAGGTCATATTTTATAAATCTAATGAACATATAAGACTACAGAAAAGACCTTTATTAGATGACACTGAGAATTCTCTTTAACCAGTAAGATATCATTGACCTTAGGGTCAACTTAAATTAAAAAACTCTTAAAATGGAAAACTATGAATATGGTTTCTGAAACACTCTAACACTCCACCATCATCATCTCAGCATATACTGAGTGCCTATTCTGCAGCAGCCACCATTAAACATTTTATGTGAATAATTTTTATTTAATCATCACAGCAATCTTATGAAATAGGCATTGGTATTTTATACATGAGAAACCTGAGACTTAGGAAGAATAAATAACCTTAGTCCTGGCTGGCATAGCTCAGTGGATTGAGTGCGGGCTGCGAACCAAAGTGTTGCAGGTTCGATTCCCAGTCAGGGTACATGCCTAGGTTGCAGGCCATGACCCCCAGCAACCACACATTGATGTTTCTCTCTCTCTATCTCCCACCCTTCCCTCTCTAAAAATAAATAAATAAAATCTTTAAAAAAAAGAATAAATAACTTGCCCAAAGTCACAGTTAGTAAATGGATGAACAGAATTCAAACACTAGCCTCTCTCCAATGCCTGTGATTTTCACCGTGCAGCTATCCTATTTCCATTTTATACAATCCAGATGTGTTCACAGGGGTATCATTTTCTTACCCATTGTTGCTACCAGGTACTTTTCAATTCTTCTCCCTCACGATGGTGAATCCCATAGCTAAGTGTAACTCCCCACACCAAAATGCTGCCTCTTATCCTTTCCAATATTCCTTTATCAGCAAGAATAATTGATCAGGGTTGGGTAGAATAAGAGAAAAATTTGCTCTTCCCACTTTAAAGTTCTTGCTTGTAATCCTCTATTCATTATGCAGAGGGGACATAGTATTGAAATAGGAGGCAATGGGTGAAGAACAGATGCAAACCCCATTCCCCTTTTTCTATCACCAACCCTAATGCCATTTCTTGACACTTTTACTGAAATACTCCACTATAAATTGTTTGTTAAAGAGAAAAAAGATGAGAGAAGGGAATAGTGTGTGAAACATGAGGTTAAATGGCAACCAGCTTTTTCTTCCACCTGTACCAGCCAAATTCCCCTAATTACCACACTCATTCCTTGTATAAATAAATGTTTCTATTGAAATATTATATTCATAAACATGTGCAAATTATAAATGTACACTTTGATGAATTTTCACAAAATTAACACACATTTGTAGTCATCGCCCACACCAACAAATAGCATTATCAACACATTGTGCTTTCAAACTGCATTTTCCTGATGACTAATGAGGTAGAACAGCCTCTCATGTATTTAAGAGCCATTTCAGTTTCTCATTCAGTGAGATGACTCTACAAGTCTTGCTTATGCTTTATTGTATTGACTGTATTTTCCTTATTAATTTTTCAGGTTTTTAAAAATATTCTGAATACAATTCTTATCAGTTACACATATTGCAAATATATTCTCTCCACTATTTGCTTGCCTTTGAATGAGTAGTGTCTTTGATGAACAATTTTTGTTTCGTTTTATTTTATTTTTGTCATATTTGAAATAATTTATGCAATCTGTATTTGTCAATCATTTTCTCAATGGTTAGTGATTTTGCATTCCGTTGAAGAAGTCCAGATGCTGATAAATTATGAAGATATTATCTTATATTTATCTTCTAGAAGCCATCTTTTCTTTCATATAAATTTAGATCTGCAATACACCTGGAAGTGATTTTTGTGTGTGGTGTTAATTATGTGTCAAGAACCACTTTTTTTCATCAGAATATGCAGTTAGCCCAGAGTTACTTATTGAAAAGACCATCCCTTCTCCAAAGCACTGTGTCATGTTTGCCCTACATCGAATGTTGGTATACATGAGAATCTATGTCTTCATTTTCTCTTTTGTTCCTAAGGTTTAACTTGCTACTTAAGTTTCACTGCCTTATTTCTTTCATGAACATGGCACTGTAAATTGAATTTTGTTCTTCTTCAAAATTGTTTTGGCCTTTTGTGGCTTTTTACATTCCCATTAGTGTTAACCCAATTGTCCACTTTTACAAAAACATAGTACCTGCTGGAATTTGTACAAGAGTTCCATTTAATAGATAAATAATTTTTAGAAAATTAAAATCTATAAATACCAAATTCTCCAATACAAAATTTGGCAGAACCCCTTAGTTTTGGAGGTTGTTTTAATGCTTCTCACAATATTTTATTGGTGTATATGCTGAGAACTTTCACATATTTTGTCATATTTTCTAGGTGTTTTATTTTTGATGCTATATTAAATATAAGTTTTTCATTTTATTTTCTAATTGGTGGCACATATAAATATCTTTGATTTTTTTGTATTGTCTTTTTGTTCAAAGAAAGACATTGCTAAAATCTCATTGATTTTAATAATTTAGCTATATATACTTTTGGACTTGTATTATCATATAAGCTGTGAATGCATTTTATTTCTTCATTCTCACTTTTAAAAAGTTTCTTTCCTTCATTCTTTTCTTTCTTTTTTCTTTTGTTTTGTTTTCATCTTTATGGTATTAGTAGGGTCCTTTAATATAATGGTGAATAAAAGTGGCGATAGAGTGCATCTTATTTCATTCCTAGTCTCAAGGGGAAAGGTTTTAATATATAGCATCAGATATTATTTTAATATGTAACATCAGACATTCTTTTATAAATACCCTGTCTGTATCATATATGTTTTCTTTAATTATAGTTTGCTAAGATATTTTAATCATGGTGCTTACTTACTTCACATGCTTTTTTGCATCAATTGGAACAATCATATTTTTCCTCTTTATTTAGTTGATGTATTGAATTACTTTAATTTCATAATATTAAAACAGCCTTGCTTTTTGGAATAAATCCAACTTCATTGTAATATAATATTCTTTTTACGTGTATTTGAATTGTATTTGCTCATGTTTTTTCAGGTTTGCATTATGTTTATAAAAGATATTGCCTTGCAAATTCCCATTCTTATAATATATCAAGATTTTACTGGCCTTAAAAAGTTATTGGGAAACTGCTACTTATGTTTTCTTTTAAATTATTTCTCTGGACTACTTTACATGGATAGATGGTTGTTATTTTTATTAAAATGCTTAGGAAGAATCACTATAAAGTTGTCTGCTTTTTACATATCTTTGATATTGTTGGAAGATTTTAGTTACAGTTTTAATTTGTTGAACATATATAGGGGTATTCAGATTTTCTAATTCTTCTTTTGTCTGGTTTGATAGAGTTTTAAAATTTTTCAATTAAAAAAAGTATTTACATGAAGTTATTTAAAGTATCCTCTTCCATAACAAAATGTATAAAAGAAATCCATCTTTTTATTCCTGATACGATTGATTAGTACTTCCTTTCATACATATAATTTCCAGTGTTCATTGTAGGTATATAGTAAAGCAATTGACTTTTCTATAGAGATGTGTATTCTGTGACCTTTCTGGACTCATAATTTCAGATATTTTTGTTGATTTTTGAAACATGTCTAAGGAGATGATAATGCCATTTATTTTTTAAGAAGATAACTTTATTTCCCCTACAGCTATACCACCCTGAACTCGCCCAATCTCGTCTGATCTCGGAAGCTAAGCAGGGTCGGGCCTGGTTAGTACTTGGATGAGAGAAGATAATTTTATTTCTTTCTTTTCAATCTGAATACCTTTATTTCATTTGCTTAAATATTGCTCTAGCTAGGAGTTCCATTATTATGTTTAATAAAAGTAGTGAGAAAGAAAATCTTTCCTAATTGTTCCTAATCTTAGAAGAAGGCTCCAGTTTCTCACCATTAAGTATGATGCTTGATTTTCAGTAAATATTTTTTTAAAGAATTGAAGAAGTTCTCTATTTCCAGTTTGCTGAGGGTTTTTATCATGACTGAGTGTTAGATTTTGTCAAATGATTTTCTGAGACAATTGATATAATCATGTCATTTTTCTCCTTAAGCTTGTTAGTATGGTGGATTGTGCTGGTTGATTTTTGCATATGGAACCATTACCTACCTAAAATAAAACTCATTTGATTATGGTATATAATTCTTTTTATTCATTGTTGGATTCAATTTTCTAACATTTTATTGCAGATAATTACACCTAAGTTCATGAGAGATACTAAACTTTAGTTTTCTTTCCTTGTAATATCTTTATCTGTTTTTAGCATTAAGATAATATTGGCTTCATAGAACAATTTAGGAAATGTTTGCTCACCTTCAATGTTTTTTAGATGGTGGCAAATTGGTGTCATTTCTCCCTTAAATGTTTATTAAAATTCATCAGTAGAACAATCTAGAACTAGTGTTATCTTTTTGAAAGGCTATTAACTACTCATTTGATTTATTTAATAGACATAGAAATAATCCTATTAGTTGTTTCTCCTTGTATGGATTTTGGTAGTTTGTGTCTTTCAAGAAATTTGTTCATTTCACTGTTATTAATATTGTTGACATAGAAATATTCTCAGTATTCCTTTGTTATTCTTTCACTGTCTCAAAGATTAATAGTGATAATTTGCAACTCTCTTTTTCTCTTGGATAACCTAGGTGTAGTTTTATTAATTTTATTAATCTTTACAAAAAATCAGACTTAAGGTTCATTAGTTTTATCTGATTTTTCTTTTTATAGTTTAATAGTTTCTGTTTTATTTTATTATTTATTTTCTTTTGTTTGCCTGAGACTATGTTGTTCTTCTTTCTCTAGTTTCCTAAGGTGGAAGCTTATATTATTGACTTCAGATCATTCTTCTTTTCAGATGTACACATTTAATGCTACAAATTTCCTCTAAACATTGCTTTTACTGCATCCCACAAATTTTGAAAAAAATTTTCATTTTTATTTAGTTCAAAGTATTTTAAACTTCTCTAGTAACTTCTTCTGACACGTGTTATTTAGCAGTATGTTTATTTAATGTCCATATATTTTGAGTATTTTCTTGTTATTGATTTATGGTTTAATTTTATTGTCATTTGAAAACATACTTTGTATGACTTTTGTTTCTTTAAATTTAGTAAAGTGTATTTCATGGCCTGAAATGTGGTCTATCTTAATGATGTCAATATGGGCTTGACAAAAAAAAATGTATTTTGCTCTTTTTGGGTGGTGTAGTCTATAAATGTCAATTAGATCAAGTTGATCGATAGTGCTGTTCCAATCAACAGTGTCCTTATTGATATCCTGCCTGAGAGATCTATCAACTACTAAAATGAGGGTGTTGATATTCCATTTATAGTAGTGGGTTTGTTTATTTCTCCTTTTCATTCTATTTGTTTTCACTCATGTATTTTGCTGCTCTGTTGTTAGGTGCATACACATTAAGGATTGTTATTTCTTATTGAAGATTGATTTTTTGGTATTATTTATTATACTACTCTTTATCCATGATAATTTCTACTGTTCCCGAGATTTGCTTTGTTATCTGAAATTAATACAGATACTTCAGATTTCTTTGATTAGTATTAACGTGGCATATCATTTTCCATTCCTTTAATTCTAACTTAATAAGTACTTATATTTCAAGTGTGTTTCCTATAACAATATATAAATGAATTTGTTTTTTAAATAAATATAATCTGAAAATGTTTGTCTATTAATTGGTGTTCTTAGACCATTTACATATAAAATAATATTGATTTAATCAGAGACATGTTTGCCATGATTGTAACTATTTTCTACTTGTTACATTCATTCTTTCTCTTCTCTCCCTCTTTTGCCTTTTAAAAATTTTTCTTAAGCATTTTATATGATTTCATTTCTCTCCTCTAATAGCATATCTAGTATACTTCTTTTAGAATATTATATGTTTGCCATAGTTTACAACCAACTGCAACAGGTTTTCAAACAATCTAATTTTACCTTCAAATAACACTGTTGTAGTACAATAACCTATACAAGAGTATTTCTCATTGCTCCCTCTGACTTCTTGTGACATGCTGTTATTTATTTCATTTATTCACTTTAATAACATTGCTAGTATTTTTACTTTAATGATATTTTTATAGATCAGTTAAGAATAGAAAAATTTTAAAAATTATTTTACCTGTATTTATCCTCCTCTGAGAGTTGTTTCATTTTCGTGTAGAGTTGAGATTCTTGCCCATGTCATTTTTCTTCTCCTGAACAACATCTTGTAACATATCCTCCAGTACATGTCAGTTCTCTCAGCTTCCCACACAGTGTGAGGTAAGCTCTATTCTTTTGCTGGAGATGAATTTCCTCAGTTTTTGTTTGTTTGAGAACATAGTTATTTCTTGTTCACTTTTGGACAATAATTTTACTGGTCATAGAATTTAAGGTTGGCTATCTTTTTCTTTCAACACTTTTAATTTTAAAATCTTACTCCATTCTCATCTTGCTTGTATGGTTTCTAAAGAAGCTTATAATAATTCTTTCAAAAAATCCTTACCTGAGAATATGTTTATTCATTTTAGAGAGAAAGGAAGGGAGACAGAGAAAGAGAGAGAGAAACATTGATGTGAGAGGGAGACATTGATTGATTGCCTCCTGTACATGCCCTGACTGTGACCAGGTATCGATCAAATCTGCAGGCTAGGGATGTGTTCTGACCAGGAATTGAACCCACAGCCTTTTGGTGTACAGGATGGTGCTCCAACCAATGAAACCACCCAGCCAGGTATATAATTCTTAAATTCTTTGTTCCTTTGTAAGAAAGGTTTTCTTTCTTCTGGCTTCTTTCAATATCATCTCATTTTTAATTGATATGTTTCCCAGAAATATTTATGTTTCTATAATTCTTACTCAAATATCCCAAATGTGCAGGATATTTTTCTTTATATACTTCACATCATATTCAATAGGAGATAAGCCCTATCTTTATCCTCATCTTATAGACATTCAAAGAGTCATGGAGATTGAGGAAGTGATTTGGCAGTCTTCCTTCAGACCCAGTGCTCTAATCACTATGCTAGTGGATCCCAGCAGCAGCAGCAGCACATTTCTACTAACTTAGTCTAGTAATAGTAAATGCTGGATGACCAGCCTCATCATATCGAGCTGGGTTCTTTCATTGCACTGACTTCTTATCTTCCGGGTTCCAACTTTGAGAAGGATCTCTAGATCCTGCTTGAAGCAAATAAAAAATCAATTCTGAGCAGTACATAGTTACCTTCAATACTATTTTAATATTGTATAGGTTACATATCTAAAAACAAAAATTATACAAATTTCTTGTTATCCACTATAACAAAATTCTAATTGAAACTACTACTTTGTTAATAGATACAATGTTTCTTCAATACACTAAGACATAACATTTTCCATTTAAATTATAACCAGGTATAATTTACTCAGTGAAAAAGGGTGACAGAACTTACACAATAGAAATACTACTTCTTATGTATGCCTATAATTAATTACACCATATCCTTACTGTTTGATTAGAAAATGAAAAAAAAAAAACCAACATGAGACCCAACAAGTTTTCTAAAGAGATTCATCAGTAATGTATAATTATCATTTGTAAAATTTTCCCATGATTAATGTGAATTCATTGTTATAACATTTGTTTTTACATATCTCCATACTGGAAAGCCACATGGGGTCATTCTCAAAGCTGGACTCTTTAGTTCCAATTTGGATAATGCATGTTCTATGCTCCCAGGGGTTCTGAGGCTTCAGAGAGCTTATTTAAAATGTTTCTCTGTGGAAATGATGTTTTCTTCCCTATTAGGTGCAAAAATAGATTATTTCCTTCCTAATAATTTTCGCTAATTATTATGGCAGCATTTTTATGCATCTTATTTATGGGTTCACTCTAACCAAGTTCATACTTGAGATACCCTGACTCTTCTAAGTTTTTAAATTACAGTTGACCTCCCATATTATATTAGTTTCAGGTGTACAGTCCCGTGATTAGACATTTACATAACTTGCAAAGTGATCACCCCAATAAATCTAGTACTCGTCTGACACCATACATAGTTATTACAGTGTTATTGGCTATATTCTCTCTGCTGTACTTTACATCTCTGAGTAACTACCAATTTGTACTTCTAAATCCCTTTGCCTTTTTCACCCATCCCTCACACCACCCTCCCATCTGGGAACTACCAAAATGTTATCTGTATCTATGAGTTTATTTCAGTTCTGCTTGTTGTGTATTTTGTTTTTTAGATTCCATGTATAAGCGAAATCATCTGGCATTTGTCTTTCTCTGACTTATTTCATTTGGCATAATACCCTCTAGGTCCATCCATACTGTAGCAGAAGTCAAGATTTCATTCACTTTTATGGCTGAATTATCTTCCACTGTATATATGTACCACTTCTTCTTTATCTATTTATCTATTGTTGGACACTTAGGTTGCTTCCATATCTTGGCTATTGTAAATAATGCTGCAGTAAACATATGGATGTATATCTTTTCAGTTGGGTGTTTCAGGTTACTTCAGATAAATATCCAGAAGAAGAATTTCTGAGTCCTTCATTGTCTCTTGTCATAGCCATTGTCTTAAAATCTATTTTGCGTGTTGTAAGTATTGCTACCCCAGGTAGCGAATACTTACCTAAGCATTGTTTTTAGTTTTGCAATAAGTATTGCAAATACTTTTAAGTATTTACTTAAAGTACTTAAGTATTTATTTAAGTACTTTTACTTATTGCTTTTTCACTTTGTTTTGTTTTACCCTGACTCTTATGCAATGGTCCCTTGCAAATAAGTAAAAAGGAGGGGGCATCCAGAACATACTACTTCTCCCCAACCCTTGTGCATTACTATTTCATATAATTATTTTACTTTGATAAATTTGTTGAAGTTTGGATATTTATCTTAAAAACTGAGACTATTAGAGAAATGTAATAAAGCACTGCACATCTATTTTTGAGAGTTCAAAACATATGAACTAAAAGAGAAAAGTAATAATTTCAAGAAAATTTTACCTCCCATCTGTCCCATTTCAGCCTTTGTTATATTTCAGGTTGGAGGACTTCTCTTTAATTATGAAGCAGAAGATAAATAAGGAATTAGTGCTCAGAATCATAAAATGTTCAGTATTTATTTGAATATTTAACAGATAACATCAGGTCTTCAGTAGCATATAATATATTCATCAAAGATAAAACCAAACACACCAACTTTTGTGTTTAGGTTAGCACAGAGAAAGAGATCAGTGATTTTAAATATTCACACACAGAAGAAAAATATGCAGAAGTAAAAATGAAGAAAAGAATCATGTGTGAAGAAAACACTAGAAGATAACTAGTTTAAATATTTAGTAGTCAATCCTGAAAGATGACCCACTAATTCTTCCTCTCCATGAGCCACATATCACATCAAGAGGAACACTTAGTTCCCTTCCTCTGGAATCTGGGCTGGCTTGTGACCCATAGAGTGCAGCAGAAAGGAGGCATTAAGTTACCATCGGCTTCTGCTCTCCTTTGCTCTTGAAGTGTTCACTCTGAGTCTCCGTCTCAGGAACCAGCCACATGGAGAGGTCTTAGGAGGCCTGCTTGCCAGTGTAGACAGTGTATCTTCCTGGAGATCATTTGACTTACTATTTTTCAAGTTTGTGATGGTGCAGAAGTGATATGCACCATCAGTGCATACTTCGAATTTGGAATTTTGATCTCTTCTCAGGCTAGTGATATGCAGTATGCAGTCACACTGGGCAATGGCAGCCTCAGCTCCCAGTCAGCCATGGGATCGTGAAGGTACATAATCAGTACACTACAGTGTACTGTGTTTCCAGCATTTTCAGATGTTGTATTTTGTGTTTTCTCATCACATCTTATCTATAAAATGCTCATCTGCATCTCCTGCTTTTGGTGAGAAAAAAAAAGGCAATTACTCTTGGGATGAAAACTCTAGATAATTGCTCAAGTATGGGCTAATAGAAGTGTTCTGAACACATGTAAGGTAGGCAAGGCTAAACCATGGTACTCTACAGGTTAGGCATAGTAAATTAATTTCAATTGATGGTACTTTCAACTTTCGATGGATTTATCAGGCTATAACACGCTCATAAGTGGAGGAACAACTGTAGTTCTCTGCTGACTCTGAGGAACAGCTGCCAGGCATGCAATGGAGTCACCTTGGGGTGTGTAGCCCAAACAAGCCCCAGGTGCCTACAGCCCTAACTGATATCATGTGGAGCAGATAAACCATCCAGCTAAGTCCAGTCAACTCAAAGAAAGGAGAGGGAATGGTAAGTCACTATGTTTTGGGAAAAGTTGCTATGCAGCAATAGATAACTAAGGCATACACATGATGGAAATAGTTGACTATAAACAAAGCTGAGTACAAAAGTAAGCACATTAGGCTGAGGAGAGCAGGGGAAATTTAAGACAAATACCTGGCTAACATATTTATGCTATACGAAGTATCTTCTTAGGGCACACAGATTTTTTTTTTAATTTTACATATTTGAAAGTAAAGGAGACACAATTTTTGGAAGACAGCTCTTCCTAGTGCAATTTTACTTCATGTGGAAAGAGAAAAGCATTTGCTGCTTCATGAGTCCAAGTCTCCTTGAAAGTTTTATGTTATTAAAAATAATAAATAAATAAAAATAAAGTAGAAAAAGAACAGACAGAAGAGTAACCTCTGGAATACAACTTATTTTAGAAGAAATAAAATTGTCAAAAGTTCACTGACAAATATTGAGTGGAGGGAGAAAAAGGAATGTAATTCTGGGTGAAAAAATAACTTTCAGTAACAGAAAGTGAAACAAAGTTTTAAGGTGTTACATGTTCTCTTTGTTTTCATAATCCTTTTTCATATATGTTGTGGAAGTTGCCACATTAAATTTTAATTGACTTGTGCATATGTCTGTCTCATATCACTAAATTATAAAAATTTCCATGGCAAAGACTTCACTTATTTATGTTTATATCACTGAGGTAATATAGATATTACTGATGTTTGTTCAGTGAGTAAATAAATGAATTGCCAATTCACTATAGACTGATAAACATGTGAAATTATTTGTGAAATGTAAAATTAACCTATTAGCAGAAACAGTCCCTTTGTTAGAGATACCTGTATAATTGTATGATGTGTCCTAATTCTCTGGGCCTGAAGCGAGGGTGTGTAGAAAAGGGAACCCTAGTGGACTGGAGCAGCCACTGTGGAAAACACTGTGGATTTTCTTCAAAAACAAAAAAATTAAACTGCCTTTTAACCCAGCAATCCTACTTCTAAGAGTACATCCTAAGAAGGATCCCCAAACATCACTTTGAAAGAATATATGCACCCCTATGTTCAGTAGCAGAATTAAATGCAATAGCCAAGATCTGGAAATAGTCCAAGTACCCATCAGTAGATGAGTGGATAAAAAAAGCTGCAGTACATTTACACAATGGAATACTATGCAGCTGTAAAAAGGGAACACTTTCTTACCTTTTGTGGCAGCATGGATGAAGCTGGAGATCATTATGCTAAGTGAAATAAGCTAGTCAGTGAAAGATGAATACCATATAATTTCACTTATACGTGGAATCCAATGAATAAAACAAACTGACAAACAAAATAGAAACAGAGGCAGCGATATATGGAACAGAGTGACAGCTGTCAGAGGGGGTGGGGTAGTGGGGGACTGGATGAAAGAAGGTGAAGGGATTAATCAAAGAACATGTATGCATAACCCACAGACACAGTGTGGTGATGGCCAGGGAATGGGGGGCGAGGATGCGGGGGGAGATGGTCAAAGTGGAGGGGAATAAGACATCTGTAATAGTGCAAACAATACAATTAAAGTAAAAAAATAAGTAAATTTTTGAAAGAAGTAAGGTGGAAAAGCCCTCTTCTAGAGAGCTGAAGAGGCTGACCATAATATATAAGAAAATGCATATTTAAAAAAATCAATAAATATATATTCTGAAACCTAAAGTTTTACAACGGCTCTTACAGACATTGTAATTCTGAATATCTTCCAATCACTTCAGGTCATTGAGCAGCAACTATGTGCTAAGCGGTTCATTTGGAGATATGAATGTGGAGCTCTAAGGCCTTTGCTCTAAAATGCTGCATGGCATTGGACAAGATTAAAATGTAAACAGAAAGGAGTGTCTATAAGTGCAAAGAATTATTCCAAAGCCTTTTATTTTTATTATCCCTTTAATAACTCACACAGTGAATAGTTTGATCCCTATTTGTAGGTTAAAAAAAAATAGAACAAGAGCTATTCAGTAACTTGCTCAAAATGGGAGAGCCAATATTTAGATATCTATTCTCTATGTTCCTCTCCCCTTCCCTTCCCTTCCCTTCCCTTCCCTTCCCTTCCCTTCCCTTCCCTTCCCTTCCCTTCCCTTCCCTTCTCTGTCTCCCTCCCCCAAAATTTCAGACCCCAACATAATGAGTTGAAAGTATTGATATAGTCTATGCAAGGTACTGTGACAGCAGGGGCAGTGCTCTCCTGGAAGGAGGAGCCTCTGCATTAAGGGATGCTGTGGTAAGGCTCCTGAGTGTCTGCATCCCTGTTCTCTGCTGCTCTCTACTGGTGTGGCTGTTGGAGTAGCACAGAATGCCAGAGAGGTTTTAGAGCTGGGCAGATTTGGGTTGTAATTCTTCTAAAGCATGTAGATGTGTGACTTTGAAGAAGTTATTTAGTCTATGATAACCTCTTCTTTCCTGCCCATAAAATAAGTAACAACAATTACCCCATAGAGCTGTTTTAAGGATTCTGCATGAGATGTGTATTAAGTATGTAGTATAGTGGCTGGTGTAGATAACCTCTTAACAAATGGTGGGAGTTAGTTTAATGAATCTTTCTTTATAGCTACACTGATTTTTGATTGATTGGTCTGGTTCTATGGATCTGGGTAGGATATTTCCTCAAGCACCCTAGATTTCATCAGATCTTCTTCACTATTCTTACTGAAATAAAGGAACTGTGGAGTACCTTTTCTCACCTGAACAATAATTACCACCTTTTAATTTTAAACCAAATCTCTAGGAATGAGCTATTAGATGTCCTTTAGAGACCCAGCCCCACACTTTATGACCTGTTTCTCTGGCATTGCAGGAGAAGAACTCATTCAGAAATGAAGGCTTTGTTCCACCTCCTGCAGCCTTTCTTCGCAGCCTTCTCTGGTGGTTCGTTGTGCCTGAGGCTCTAATGAAGCAAGCAGCATCAGCTCTCTTTGCAGATAAGACAGTGAATCTCTGAACATGTACTCTTCATAACACTAAAAAACAGTATTTTATTGGGCATGTTTAGGCTCATTTACTGGTTCATACTTTTACTCAGTCCGTGCATCTGAACAGAAATAGTTAATTTTCAGAAGGCTGTAAATTAAAAAAAAAAAATCAATGCTTATTTCCACCCCAATCCTGGCTTCATCTCAGCCAAAGCTGGATCTTCAAAATCTAAACTGTTTGAGGTCTGAGGGTCTGCCTTTAATTCTCCTCAGGCAGGGGGACGAGGAGGGAGGTCAAAGCTCAGAATCCTCACTCCAGATAATAAGGGCGGCATGGGCAAAATAGGAGAAAAGACATGAATTCATTAAAGAATGACAGCTGAAGCAGGCACTTACCAAGTGAATTGGGAAGGAAATTTCTGAGAAGGCCTTAAGAATGTGAAGGAAAAGGAGCAGTTAATCTGAAATACAAAATTGAATGGCATGGCAGATGCATGATTCTAGCCTTGCAGATAAGATTCCTTCTGGAATTCAAAAGCACCTAAGAGAAGCAAGACAATTGGCTGCTGGGCTCAATATGTAAACACAGTCCTGGCTGACACAGTGAAGATGTTTATTAGAAAAGTTAATGCAATGTCAGGGTGAAAGATCAATGTTTAACCTGATTTCATTGCAATCTATTGGTCCGCCTTGGAATACAGAATGGAAAATGAGCAAATCCAAAAAGGAAATGTAGGAACTTTTGCATAAGAAAACAGTCAATTCATTGACACCGATATTTTTGATAACAAAAAAGTCAACAGTTACTTGCATTTTTAGTTAACACATACCCCTTACACTGTATATTCACATATTTTTATTCATTATTAAAAATTGAGTAATTACATTAAAATTATTATGTGCCTCAATATTCAGACAGAGTCACAGAAGTTTTGAGATACACTGTGTTCAGTCCTCTCATTTTCTGGATTAAACCCCAAGGAACTGAGCTGTCAAGTGACTTTACCAAGACTGCTGTCAGGTGGAAGCAGGGTCAGTGATGTGCACTGATTCCCAGGTTATGGGTAGAGAAAGAGGGGCGATGAGACCAGGAGAAAGATTTTTGCCTGTGACATGAATTCAGTTATGCATTACTATTTGATCAGCCCGTGCTTGATGTGTTGGTCATTCTCCCTATAAAAATATCTTCAGAATTCTTTGATGTAAAATATTCTGCAAGCATTATTTTACTAATCCCCATCATATGAGTCCTAGAGGTATGTGTGTTTTTAGATGATAAAATAAAGATCATTCTCCGTGGTACAGAAATAAAAACATAGACTTGATTGCTGAACTCGGAGATGAATTAATTCTGCTTTTTGATGCCCTCATAGTACCTCTAGCTGCTCTTTTAATTTGGTGATTTGGATAATATCTAATGGAATTATTGCAATCTTTTTCTTCAGTGATTATTAAAGGTGATATTTCAGTCTACATTTAAGAAATTCTCACTAACATAGAAAACTAAGAAATGATTTTTTTTTCTCATTATATGTACCTGGGACAGAAAAGCACTAAAAAATGCTGTGTGTTTCCTGGGCAAGGGGAAGCCTGTCAGCGGCCTGGGGAGAGAGTGAGCCTGGGTTTCTGTGCAGTGCCAGAGGGCTGACCTCCCGAAGCCTCTGCTGCAGCGCTGCGCCTGTGGAGCTCACTCCTGTCAAAGGCACAGTTAGTCCAACCCCCAGCACAGCTGTCCATTGAGGGGGACCAATTCAAAAACAAGGAGTCAGCCAATTAATTACACTGTCAGCAATAAATTTAACAATGGGATGTGGTGGCAATTCAGTCCCTTGATGCATCCAGGCATCATCTGTATGTCTGTCTTCCCTGTCCACATGACACTTGTTGCTGTAGAATAGCTTAGACCAAGAGCTTAGCAGTCAGGTGGCAGACATCCACTGTCTCTCTTCCTTTCAGAAGAATCATCTTTGAGTGCAAACAGGGGATTCAGCAAGAGCCCTGACCCCAATGATAAATAAAACAGATCATTCATTCAATCTTGTGTTTATTCATTTACTAACATTTATTGAGAGATTTTTGCTTGCCAGGAACACACCAGAGAAGTGAATACATGAGGGCAATGGAGTATATCAATATAGTAGAAATTAATATACATTCACAGAAAAACGTTAGCAATTTTCTGTGTATTTTATGGTGAATGCCTTGGGTTGTTCTCCTTTAGACAAATCCATTTTTATGATCCATGCGGACAATTAAAGTTGCTGAGTTCTTTCTTTTTCTCCCAATATTTTTGCTATTTCTTCTTTTTTGAATTCTTTCAATCAGTTTTGAAGGTCATTATTAAAAAAAATTAGAATAGAAAGTGCTGAAGAGTCTTACCTAATGCTTGTTCTACTTAAATTTTAAAAAATGAAGTGAGGACTGTCATTTTGTTATTGACCATTCCTTTAGCCAAAGATGATGAATTGGTGGTTTGATAACCATATCTTAATTTCAACTAGATCTCATCAAAGTCCAGAAGAGTATCACTCTAGTTCTGCTCCTCAGTAACAGAGATTATTTTAGAATCAGTTAAATCCTTCTCCTGTTTATGCTCAGAGGGGTGCATTTAGAATTGAGGATTAAAATAGTCGAGGAGCTCTAAACAAATTTTACTGTAAGAGGTCTTCTATTTCTACTTTCCTTTGCATTGTTCCTTTTCTTCTATTGCTCTATTTTTGTCTTTTTCCCCTATTACTAACCAGATCTAGGTTTCTTATCTCTAATTCTAATCCATAAATATGAAACACAAGTAAGTTTGTGTAAATAAATGATAGTTTCTTTTCCTTAATTTTACAAAGCAAATGAGACAAATATTCTACATTTGTCTCTTGTTAGAGGCTTCCCACCCTTTTTTAATAGATTAGAGCCTCTTTCTAAAATGAACAAGAAGAAGAATTAGGAAGAGATGAATGGAAATTTCAGTAAATCTACCTTATTCCGTTTGTTCCATTTTGCCTCAAATGGGTTTTATAATGAGTTGGCATTTAAAATAAATATCCTATTACTCTGATGAAGGGAAAAGCACACAGTGACATATAATTTGAAACAAAATGTAGATTTGGGTTGGAAATGAGTTTTGATGATGTTATGGTAACTGTCTTACCCTTTGAACATTCTTTTCTTGGAAGAAAATAAAAATAATGTTTTCTTTCTTTCTTGCTGTCTTCCTTTTCTCCTCTTATTCTCGCTCTGTCTCTGTCTCTTTTTCTTCTTTACATTTTTTGTGGTTATTTTTATTTTTTTATTTTTTAAATTTTATTCTAATCATTGTTCAAAAACAGTTTTCTCCTTTTTACTCCCAATCCAGACCCCCTCCCACCCCTCCGCACTTCCCTCCCATTACCACCCTCCCCTTAGTTTATGACCATGTGTCCTTTAAGTTTGTTCCTGTGAACCCTTCCCACTGTCCCCTGAAATTCCTTCTACTCTCTTCTGTGGGCACTGTCAGCCTGACCTCTATTTCAGTGTCTTTGGTTATATTTTGCTTGTTTCTTTGTTTTGTTGTTTAGGTTCCTGTTAGAGGTGAGATCGTATGGTATTTGTCTTTCACTGCCTGGCTTGTTTCGCTTAGCATAATGCAATGTATCTTCTTTACATTCTTTATTTCCCTTTCTTTTATCTTGTCTTTAAGCACTTAGCATGTGTCAAGACTGAGCTAGATGCTGGTGATAAGTAAAGAAACAGCGTGTGCCTTCGAAGAACTTACAGCATAGTCGGGAAGACCGGTAAGTGAAAAAATAACTACAATTCCTTAAGTGCCCTCAACTAGGATTTTTAAAAAAGTTCTTTTATAAGAGAGATGCTGAACCTAGAATTGGCAGTATCCTCTAAATGTACATCTGAAGCTGGATTATGTGTTAGTTAGGTAAATATTGGTCTGAATTGTTTTTCAGGGCATTGGAAACATCTGGAACAAGGCCACAGAGCAAAAAGAATACAGGGCTTTCAAGATCACTTTTTTCCTGTCATCTTTCCCCTAACCTAGTTATGGAAAATCTTGTGAGTTCTACAGATATGTGTGTGTGTGTGTGAGTGTGTGTGTGTGTGTGTGTGTGTGTGCCAAACCAAGTCAAATCAAGTCACATGGCCAAGGCCAGAATCAAGAGGAAATGGAAGTGTATTACACCCACAGTGGAAGACCCTGCAAAGTTACCAGACAAAGGATGCACTTATATGATCCTACTTTAGAGAGAAAAAAATGAGAACAATAATCCTCTTTACAAATGAGGACAGAATCCCAAAGTGTTTAGATAACCTGCTCATGATCACATGGTTAATAAGTAGTCAGGGTTCAGGTCTTTACTTTAGGATGCTGACTTTTGTGTGCTTTCCTATGAAACAGAAACGATCTAAAGAGAGAAAGTGGTTACCTAAAGCCAGGGAATCTGAACACTTTGGGGGAGAGGTAAGATTTGATATAGATAGGTATGTACATATTAAGTAGGTCAATGTACATGCCAGTTGACCAGAGATAGTGCCTAAGTAGTCAGCCCTTCTCCTACCTGCCCTCCCCCTCCCAAACAGAGTCCTGGTTTGGAAAGTAAGTGTACGGTCACTTTAGGCTTTGATAAATGGATAGAAACATGCAGTCTGTTCCAATAAAGAAGAACCTCGTATGTAATTCTTGAAAAGGGGCAAAAATACACATGCTATATTCAAATGTAATGAAGAGACTAGTTTGTTTGGTGTGGAGACCACAAGTTGGGGATATTCAGAGCAATTTATTGAAGACAGAGTTTATACTAATTTGTTTATTGTCAGAGAATATAGGCCAATTTTGGTAGTTCTGCAGGGAGCCACTGTAAATGTTGGAGCAGGATGGTGACTGTATTACAGGTGGTGGTTAGAAAGGTAAACATAGGGCAAACTAAATAAAAGAAAGTACAGGATAAAGGAACCAGTCATTAACCAAATTCAGTAGTGTTTCTGTGAAGTCATGTTAGTCTAGATGATATTGAAGATAATTAACTATAAGGGACAGGTATTAGAAATGTCGCTGAAGAGCTTTGAACATCCAATTGGAAATGTAGAGAAGGCAGCTGTGTATATGGAAAAGTTGCTCAGGAAGAGGTCTATGTTGGAGGTATAGCTTGAGAGTCTAGTCTTCACGTTTACTACATGACCTTAAACAAGTTACTTAAATACTTTGACCTTATTTTTGTATTAATTTTTTAAATGTTCCATACAAATTTCTGTGATGCTTGTTGACACATAGTGATTTTTAGACTACTTTTTAACAGTTTCAGGTTTAAAATAGAATTGAGAGGATGGTACAGAGATTTCACATATATGCTATGCCCTGCACCCATGTATGCATAGCCTCCCCATTACCAATATCACTCAGCGGAGTGGTACATCTTTCACGCAGGGTGAACCAGCATTGACATGTTATAATTATCCAAAGTCCATAGTTTACCTTGGGGTTCACTCTTGGTATTGTATATTCTGTGTGTTTGGACAAATGTATCATGTACATAATTATAAAACCATATATGAAGGCTGCACGGACATGGACGAATGGGTGGGGAGTGACTGCGGAAGGGGGATGTGAGCTGAGCAGTGTGGGGTAAAGGGCAAAATAATTGGAACAACTGTAAAACAAAGCAAAACAAAAGAATATTGAAAGACACATCTGATAAGGGAATGTTATTCAACACGTACAAAAACTTTTAAAACTAAACAGTAAGAAAACAAACAATCCAGTTTTAAAATGAACTTATTTTTTAATTAAAAAAACTGGAAAAAAGTCACATTCCCATGGAACAGTGAATACTCTTTCCTAAGAGCAAACAAAAAAACAAACAAAAAATTAGCTACGATTATTTTCTTATATAGTAAAAAACATTTATTGAATCCCTGCTAAGTTATTTGCACTATAGTATTTTTTTCTGAGTATTTGTTAACACACATTGTTCATTAAAAAGAGGTCTACTCTTAGGAGCTTATGGCTTAGTAGGAGAGCTACAATTAATAAACCAAAATGTACAAAATATGAAGGCACAGAGAAATACTATGGAATTTTGGGGTGAGAATTACTTCCAATTGTGGAAAACATTTATGAAGAAGGAAATAAATTAGCTAGGCCCTGCTAAATTACTTGTATTTGGATATGTAAAGATGATAGGAAGAACATATTTAGCAGAAGGATCAACATAATAATAACATCCAACTTTCAACTTTATATCTTAACAAATAATGACCCAGTGGTTAAATTTAGCTTATCTTGTGGTTATATAAGTTGGGGAAACAAGTTTGGGGGTGAGGTCATGGAAAATCTTAAGTGCCACATTGAGAGATTTGAGGGAAGAGGCAAGCAGGACTATCAGAAAAGTGCATAATTTAAAAATATTTTGACCATATTTAAATTTTATTTTTTAATATATTTTATTGATTATGCTGTTACAATTGTCTCATTTTTCTCCCCTTTATTCTCCTTGGCTTTACACCCCTCCTCCCACCAGCATTCCCCCCTCTTTATTTAGTTCATGTCCACAAATGAGTTAGTGTGAAAGAAGACTTCAGTTAGCAACCTCTTGCAATGATCAAGAAAGAAATAGCAATGACCCAAACTGGAATGTAGGCACAAGATTAGAGGGAAGGTGGATGAGGGAAATACTAAAATGTAGATTCCAAAGATGTGATTGAATTAGAACGTGGGGTACATGGAGCAAGGAAAACAAAATAATCGTTGAGGGTATTCAAGTTTCAAATCCAAGAAAAATGGTCACAGCATTGACACAAACAGTGATGACTGGATTTGTGTGGAAAACAAACAGTTCTATTGGCTTATTGGCTTTCAGGTATAAGTAGAATAGCCAAGTAGTGATATTTAGTAGACAATTGGAAGTATGGGGCAAAAACTTAGGAGAGAGGTCAAATCTGAAAATATTAACCTAAGTATCAACTACATAGAACTAAAGTAATTAGATTTTTGTAATGTCAAGAAGAAAGTATACAGAGACAAAAAATAAATTTAAAGACATAGATGAAAAGTAATAATTTTGCAAGGGGAGGAAGAGGACAAGAAGACAAAAGAAATAGGGAAATAGAATGAGAGCTATGAAGGGGTATTTCCATGTAAATGAAGGAAGGATATGGGTATTTTCTAAAGAAATCATTCAGGAAGCTGCTGTGGGGGACAAGGGAGAGGAGAATTCACCATTTGGGTATTAGTAGGATAAATTGAATGTGACTTGTTAATGATCACTCTGATCACAGAGTGATGCAGAGTAGCATCAGGAGGAAGTTTAGCACTGTAGAAGTAGACAGGTAAGTCTTGTTTATATAAAACAGGGGGAAGAGAATAATAAAGGGAGTGAATCTTTCTGTGGATACTTTAGGAATAAATAGATTTAAATACAGTTATATATATATAAACCATACACACACACACACACACACACACACACACACACACCACACACACACACACATATTCACCAGGCTTAAAAGGAGCCTATGACAGAAATTTAATCTTAGAGATATCCCTGGATCTGTAGATGGTGCTCAGTATTAATATTTATTATTTAAATACTCCTGCTTGCCTCCACCTCCCCCCCCAACCCCGAGACCACTGATAATTGCTGTCACACAACCTTTATTTTCTGGAAAGAGGCCATTTTTGAAGTCAGCATTCTAGTGTGTTGATAAATGTTCTTCATAATTTTCTATTTTTATTTTATTCACCTCAAACTTAGGTCATTTCCCTTGGAATTAACTAGCTTTGGTTTTGTGAAGGTTCAGCTTTTATTTAGAGATGAGAGTTCAGAACATGCACCAGCTCCACTGGACAGGTGGATAATCTGAAGTGAAATGGCTATAGTAGCAGGAGGGCATATGCCTCATCCTGGGGGCACTTTCCTCACTCAATTCTAATCAGTTGATCATTCAAAGTGCACACTATAATATATACATATCACTGGGAATTTTATGGCTTAGGAAAAACCTGTTCTCTGCTCCCAAATGTGGAGGAGAGACTGTTCCATGATGTGACTGTTGTCTGTCCTGCAAGCTGGACTTGATGCTAGAATGGAGGTTGCTTACCACAACCTGCCTCTCCTCCTCAGAGACTGTCTAATCATGACTGATGGTCATTCTGACATAAAACAGCACTACATCCTTGCTTCTTGCTATGTGCTGGCTCCTGGAATGGGTGGTTTGTTCTGACCTGATCAAGCATGCAATCTCCCATACCTGGTAGGATTCATGTACTAGTACTAGTATCTGTGGCTATACCCAGCCCCAACCATATATAGTACTTTGACACAGGTCAAATGATGCAGGGATTCACTTCATCTTGCAGCTGCCCAAGATACACCCTATATGTAAGTTTCCCTTAATGAACTCCATTAATTACCAGACTGGAGTTTCCAGCCTCTTTCTTCCATCTTTTTGGTGCATTCACTTAAGAAGGTAGATTTTCAGTTCCAGGGTCTGCATGTATGAAAACCAAGGGATCTTTGAAAGCATTTAAAACCTTCTGGAAGAATAGATAATATTCTATCATGCTATAGAGAAAGCTCTGATTCCTTTATAAAATATTTAACCTTATAGAAGATACTGAATGTTCTCAGGAGAAAAAAAAAAAGCATTGGGTTGTGCCTTTACATCTTCTGGATTTTCCCAAAAGGTAATATTGCCAAGTTATGTCCATTTTTTTCTAGTTTTATTCCTTACCTGTGTCTAAACTAGGCAAGATATAATAAACTAGGCAAGCCCAGTTGTAGCTTCTTCCTGGTTAGGTGTGTTCCTCAGGAGCTGCACTTTCAATTTCTACTCTATCTCTTTCTTCCCCTAACATAAGCCTCTTTCCCCAAAACAGAGTTTACCTTGGGCAGCAGCATTCTCTAGCTCTTGGTCTAAAGCTTCATCTAAATGTCCAACATCCCTGTGTAAGATGGCATGATCTTATGGATGTTCTGTGCACATGTAACTCTTCTGCTCTCTTAAGTCTCCAACTTATTTCTTAAGTGATACCTATTCTCAAACTTCAACTGTGATTGTTCTATCAGTGCTGCATGTGGTGGAAATTTTCAGGCAGGAAGTATACAATATGATGGAAAGAGGTCAGGAGTGATGGAGTGATAGATTAGACTGGGATTCTGGTTTCCAGTTTTTTATTTGGGGTAAATTTTCTTCTTCTGAGTCTCTTTTTTCCCACCTGTAAGATAAAAATGTTGCATTAGATAATTTCTGAGGACCAAGGCCAGACCAAGATTTGGCACCCCTCATTGCCAAATGATTTGGCAGCCCTTCAAACTGATAATCTTCAAACAATTGTTCAACATGTATTTGGTGCAGCCAAGGTCAATAAGGTGAATGCTGCAAGGATTTATTTTCCCCACTGAAGGTCCCTGTCTACATTGGCAGCAATAAGATCAATTTATACTTTCCCCATTATACAAGAGTTCCTTCCGTCTTGTTGACTGGCTTTCTCTTTCTTACGAATTCTTGCCCTGTTTCAGCATGCTTTATAGATCAGTGCTTATCAGCACCTCAGTATAGCTCTGATAAGTCCCCTTTGATTCTTTGTCATCTACACAGGCCCAATTCAACCAGCAGTGCCCTCTCTCCCCCTCTTTCCTCCTGGAATACCCTCACTTGTATTTTCCCCTTTTTATCCAATGCTCCAATTTTGTTTTCTCCTATGTAAAACTTTCCTCCAACTTCTGAAGACAGAATGAGGTATTCTCAACTCTATGCTCTTGTGCGTTTTTTTCATACCTCTACAAAATTTACTTTATTGATGTTATTTTTACATATATCTTTGTAAATAAACTAAGAACTCGTGGAGTTAAAGTCCCTGTATTTGCTTTTGTGTTTCATGCACCCCAGCTTTTGGAGCCTTTATTAAACAGCTAGTGCTAAAATGATGTTGCATTGCATAATAGACCACTTCAAAACTTAATGGTTTTAATAATAAATATGTTTTATCATGCATCTGTGGATCAGCTAGAAGGGTGCTGCTTCAGTCTACAGGTCTGGGCATCTCTGTATCATATCCACATTCTTTTCATTTCTTTTTAATTTTTACACTTTTTCCATGTTTGAGATGACCTAAAAAATTGTGTAAATTTAATGTGTACTGTGTATTGACTGATGCACTTAAATATTGCAAAATGATTATCACCATAGTATTAGTGAGTATCACATCACATAATTACCATTTATATTTTTGTGCTGAGGACATGTAAGATCCACTCTCTCAGCAACTTTTAAATATATAACACAGTATTATTAACTATAATCAATATGCTGTACATCAGATCCCCAAAACTTATTTATTTTATAACTGAAAGTTTGTACTCTTTGATAGATATCTCCTCATTTCCCCAAACCTCAGACCCTGATAACCACCATTCTAGCCTCTACTTCTATGCATCTGGCTTTTTAAGATTCCACAAGTAAATGAGACAATACAGTATTTGTCTTTCTTTGTTTGATTCATCTTATTTAGCATAATACCCTCAAATTCCTTCCATATTGTCCTAAATGAAAGGATGACTTTCTTTCTTACAGCTGAATGATGTTCCAGTATGTAAGTAATATATCTATATGTATCTCTATCTCTGTCTCTATGCCTATGACTAATCTACATCTATATCTATATCTATATCACCTATATCTATCTATATCTGTATTACATACATTCACATGAGATCTGTCCAGAAAAAGTCCAGACATTGTTAATAGGATGGTTTACATAACATCAATGTAACCTGGCAGCCAAGGAGAGTGACTGGAATGTGCATGCATAAACATTGATGACTTCACTGTACTAGTCAGTGGGGGTGGCAGACACTGTTAAATGAGCATGTGTACTGTGTGACCATCACATTAAAAATAACTGAGTGAGTACAGCAATGAATCTGCATCAAATTTTGCATTAAGCTTGAACATTTCCCCACAGAAACTGTTTGGATGATTCAGAAGGCTTTCAAGGACAATGACATGAGTGCAGCACAAATAAAAGTGTGGCACAAATGCTTCAAAGATGGTCAAGCATCTGTTGAAAATGATCCATGTTCTGGAAGGCCTCAACAAGCAGAACACCTGAGAATGTTGAATGTGTATGGGCTGCAATCGACAAAGACTGACCACTGACAGTGCAAGAACTGGAAGCTGATCTAGTGGTTCCAAAAACTATCGTGTCCAAAATTTTGACAAGGGATCTTAGCATGAAATGTGTCATGGCAAAATTTGTTCTCTGGCTTGTGCTACCAGAGCAGAAGGAACATTGTGCTGCAGTTGCTAATGACTTGATTTAAACTGCTATCAATGAACCATATTTCCTCAAGAAGGTCTTAACCAGAGATAAAGAGTAGTCTATAGCTATGACCAGGACATAAAGGCCCAGTTGTCCCAATGGAAGTTGCCTAGTTTTCCATGCCCAAAGAAAGGATGGCAAAGTTGCAGCAAGATCAAGACCATGTTAAGTGTGTTTTTTGTTTGGGAAGGTGTCCATGATAAATACACCCCTCCAGGCCAAGCAATTAATAAGGAGTACTACCTCAGTGTTCTTCTTCAGCTGAGAGATGCAATACAAGGAAAAATGCCACAACTATGGGCAACTGATAATTGGCAGCTTCATCATAGCAATGCTCCTGCTCATGCATCATGTCTCATGCAGAGTTTTTTGGTGAAATATCAAACTACCCAGGTAACTCAGCCCCCCTACAGCCCAAATTTGGTGCCCTGTAACTTCTAGCTTTTCGCAAAACTTAAAGTGCCTTTGAAAGGGAAGAGATTTCAGACTATAGATGAGATTCAGCAAAATACAACAGGGCAGCTTATGGCAATTCCAACAAAGGATTTTCCATAGTGTTTTGAAAAGTGGAGAAGACACTGGGAGAACTGTATGAGGTTCCAAGATGCCTACTCTGAAGGAGACTGAGGCATCATTATTCTATGTGCAATGTTGCTTGTTTCTTGTATCTTCTTTAATAAATGTCTCTATTTTTCATAGTACATGGCTGGGTACTTTCTGGACAGGCTTCATGTATATACCATGGTATATTTCCATATACCATACTCTGAGACTCTTTGGATAGAAAAACAATGGTTATTCTGTTCATGGCAATGACAGGATGTGTACTATTCAAGGGCCTACATAGGTCATGAACACTATATCATGTTGTTCAAAATTAGACACAGGACCAATTCCAAAGTCAAGGAGCATAAAAATATACTTCTTTCACCATGAGGCCATGAGAAGGTTGATGAAGTATAATGTACCATAATGGCATGAAGAATAGAGACTACAAATCTAATCTACTATAGTACTTGACAATATGTTTGCTGTTGAATTTTGTTGAATGAATGCATATGAATGATTAAATTTCAAAATTACAGGTGATTCAACAAGAATATAATGTAATAAGTTTGGAAAGATCAGGGCAAAGTGCTAATTTAAGCAATAAATTCTGCTACTATCTGAGGCTGTTCACTGGCTAGTAACATAGAAGCTAAATGACATGACCCAGTCATGCCCAATGGCACCACGAGGCCCCCAAAACTGGCATCTGTAGTGATTCATTCCTTAGTCTAGACCTAAGCTAAGGTATAAAAGCACTTTTTGCATATCCTGAGAGCAACATTTATAAGGGAGAAAAAGAAAGAAGTAATTTCTCTTTCCTGTATAAATCCCTGACACAGAATATAGGAGTGATACCTTTCTATTATCATTGTTTTCTTTAGTTTCCCGAGAGACTTCCTTTCCCCCTAACACCCCCCTCACCCCAAGAAAAATTCTCACTGGGATTAGTAAGCAAGAAATAATTCTTCTCTTTACTAAAGAAAACCTGATACCTATCTTAAACAAACCCGTAATTCTTTTCATTCTCAAATGGTTGTGAAGATTGCAGGTCAGTAAACAAACTGAGTTTGGATGGACGGAAAACCTCAGATAAAGGAGAGCATGTTAATAAGGCAAAATGGTCATTTAACACTTTAATATTTTACATGTTTCTAGAAATACCAGGGGAACTTCGGAAGCAAAGAGTCGTATCACAGACATGTGAGGGTTAAAGTCTTATGTGAGCTTTTCAGAAAGCCAGTGTTCCAAGAGAAAGAGAGCAGAAGGAGCAAAGAGATTTGAGAATTCAGGCAGAGTTAATCAGGAGGGACCAGGCCAGGAAATCAGCTACCAGAGGAATCTGGATCAAAGGCAGAGGAGCAGAGCGAAGGCAGAATACAAAGCTCCCGACGCGCTCCCAGGCATTCTGCGGAGCTGGTGTGGGGAGGCAGGTGACAGAGCAGGAGCAGCTTCCTTGGGCCAGAAGCCAAAGGAGGGTCATTTAGGGAAAAAAAACCTGTTTTTCCAGAGAATAAAAGGAGGCCAGAGGCCTTGACTCAGCCTGTGCAGTGAGGTTTCTGAGTGTCTGTAGTTCAGAGAAGAGACAGACCACAGGGAAGGCTAGGATGCGGTGTGCCCAATTTAAAACCTGTGTCAGTCTGAGTGACCAGAGACAAGCTGGCAATTTGTTTTTCTTCATGTTTTTTTAATTGTTCAAGTACAGTTTTCTACCTTTTCCTCCCACCCCAGTCCAACCCCCCAGCCCTCCCCACCTCCCTCCCACCTCCCCGCCATGTGTTATTGTCTGTGTGTCCTCTATAATTGCTCCTGCAAACCCTTTACCCTTTTCCCCTGAAATTCCCTCCCCTCTCCCTTCTGGTCACCATCACCATGCTCTCAATTTCAGTGTCTTTGTTTGTATTTTGTTTGCTTGTTTTGTTGATTAGGTTCCTGTTAAAGGTGAAATCATATGGTATTTGTCTTTCACAGCCTGGCTTATTTCACTTAGCATAATGCTTTTCAGTTCTATCCATGCTGTCACAAAGGGTAAAAGCTCCTTCATTCTTTCTGCTGCATAGAATGCCATTGTGTAAATGTACTATAGCTTTTTGATTCATTCATTTACTGGTGGGCACCTAGGTTGCTTCAAACAACAAGTGTTGGAGAGGTTGTGGAGAAAAGGTAACTCTAGTGCACTGTTGGTGGGAATGCAGACTGATGCAGCCACTGTGGAACAGTATGGAATTTCCTCAGAAAACTAAAACTGGATCTGCCTTTTGACCCAGAAATTCCACTGCTAGGATTATACCCTAAGAACCCTGAAACACCAATCCAAAAGAGCCTATGCACCCAAATGTTCATAGCAGCATGATTTACAATAACCAAGTGATTACTGGCGATTTTTTTTCTTCCCTGAGTATGTCATTTGTATGTCAATATACACTGATACTCTTCAAAGTCATGACAAAATGGAAAATGTAAATCCAGCAAAGAAAAAAGTGAGGGAAGATAATAGGCACCCCAAACATAAGTTTCCTTCTCTTTCTTCCTACCTTCTTTCTTCCTTTCTCATTTGGTAATTTAAAAAAAATAGCCATAGTACTACTTTACTTTCCCTTATGACTTTGTGAAAAGTAATTTATAAATTATTGCAAAGCACTTAGAAAGGGTAAAGCACTTAATAACATTCCAAACCAGGCCAGGCACGGTAAATTTGCTCAGTGTTGTGGGAAATTTCTTCAGGTTTTCAAGTCCCAGTGAGAATGTGAAAGCCCGGTGCTTTTCCCTTTATATGAACTTTAAGTTAGCATGTGCATAAATAAGTAAAGTAAGACTATTTGACTTTTTCCAGACAGAGGAATAGGAATTTCACCTACCTACATTTTATACCCTTATTTCACATCTCTCTCAGCTTCTATTTTTAAGTGTTTACTCTCAGTGGGAAAATAAAAACAAAAACAATAAAAAGTAAAAGGCAAAATTGCCTAAACAAACCTGTATATTAAATCTACTTATCTTTACTTGTATTAATTTGTCCCAACAAACAAAAACAAGAAGGCAGGAAGAATGGGTAAGGATCAAATAATTAGTATCCACATTCCTAGTGCTGTTTCATGCACTGTGGAGCTGAATCAAGAGTAGAGCAAGACTCGTGTCTTCACAGAGCTTACAGCTCAGTGGTAAAGACAATAAACGTGTGTGATAAAATAAAAAAATACAAGAACATATGGTTTGCACTGACGTGTGTGTGTGTAACATAAGACAGTTATACATATAATTGTCAGTTATAGTAGCATAGAATAAAAGGCAAGGGACTCTTATATCAGAAAATTCTTTCCAAATCCATTTCAACCACAATATTTGAAACACAAATAGCCTAGATTATAGAGATAGGGTTATGCGTGTTAGGTAACAATTTAAGTGGGAATGCCATGGCAAAACAAAAATTGATGAGATGTCATAAATGACTCAGTTATCTCTCATGGTGACCAGGTTTCATGTTTATGAGGTTTTTCCACATCAATATTGCAGAAGATCTAAAGAAAATTTTTTATTTGCTTTGCCAGATTTCATAAAATGCCAGTTGAGAAACTGTGTTGACTTAAAGAAATTTAAAGTAGGCATTCCTCCTTACCTAAAATTTGTCAACTGCCCCAATATATGGAGACATACAGTCAATAGTAAATCTTAGAAATGAAGCTTAAAATAATTTTGAGTCCAGTCTTCTGCCTTTCCAGCCTGTATTGCCTCATTCATTGGCCCCGCCCCACCTGCTTTCTCTGGCGCACACAAATGCCATCTTCCATAAGCGTCCTCCAGACTTGCACATCTTTCTGTCTGTTCCTTGCCTTTTTGCTTATGCAAGTCTTAGACCTGGAACGCTCTCTCCTCCCGGCCACAACTGAATCCCACAAGGTGTTCTTCAAGGACCAGCCCCAATAACAATTCTCTATAAATCCCTTTCTGATACCTTCTTATCACCTGTTCTCCTGGACAGAAGCACACATGTCATCCTCTGGGGTCCTCCAGAACTTTGAACATATTTATATTGTTACTTTCCAGATTGTTGTAGTCCTATACAATTAGTTATGTCCACAGTTGTGCCTACTAGGCTTGAATTCTTTGAGGACAGGCATCTAGTATTTCCAGACTTATGTTTCCAAGCATAGTATGGTGGCAATGAGCTGGAATTTAATAAACAGTAAAGGACTGAAAAGTAAAGAATGTATTTTAAAATGAGGGATCATAGTCTAGACAAGAAAAAAGAGAGACAGGTCATCTCAGATTAGTATTTGTACCAGTTTGGAAATTTACTTTCTATTTTAATCATTCTTTTTGAAACTTTAAGTACAAAAAAAAATTTTTAAAATATTTCTAGGTCATAAAAGTGGCAGAATGGCTGTGACTGCTCTGATGTTTTCTACAAGAGATTTTGTAGGAATATACCTGTAACAATATGGAAGAAAAGACATGGGAAGATGATTTTCCATTAAGTGCATGATAAAATATAAATGTGTATAATAAATATCAATGAATATTTACACATGGAAAAATAAAAGCACAAAACCAATTTCAACCAAAATTTGCTTCACCATTTAAACTACAAATTAGTTTTCATTTACTCAGGAGCCATCTGGATTATTTATTCCCTAGATCTTTGGCTTCTTCTCTTATGCCTCCTGCTGCTCGGATTTTGATGATTTCACTGTTTCTTATGTATCAGAGTATGTGATGCTAGAAAAATATTGACATTTGAAATTTATAAATGATGACTTTTACTTTTTTCCCCAAAGTTATTTTATCTGAACAAATATTTGGGAATTTAAACTTATTGATTAAATGTGATGTCCATGGTTTCATCAACTCTTGGCAATAATTAGTTATAATTTAAATAATATTTAAGAGCTATTTAGTTCTGGAATTTTAAAGTTGAGCATTTTATATTTCATATTGAATGTAGACTCAGGTATACTGAATAATGTCTCTCTTGTTTTTATTTTTAAGTATTAGAAATATTTCAAATTTATTGAAATACCCCGTTGGTCTGGTGGGATACTTTGTTCCTAGTAGCAGTAACCTTGGAGGGTTCACCATGGTTCTGGCAAACTTCTAGGATCATATACAATGATTACACATCAGGATTTTATAGGCAGTCTTCTAATCTTATATCTGTTTATCATGCTGACATCCATTTTCCCTGCTGACACGGGCCATTGAGATCCAGCTTCTACAGCTTCTGTGCCATGCTTGGGGAACAGGAATCTTAATAGAGACTAGAGAACCCCAACCACCGGAAACTATTTCCCCATGGGCCTTGCTGTCTACCAGGATGCAGCCAGGAAGCCCCCCAGGCCCTAACTGGTCCTGGCCCACAGATCTCTCTTGTCCACTTCTCCCAACACAGGAATCCTTTTTGAATTTGACAGAATTCTTTCTAAGTATCTCACAGACATTACCTCTACCCATAACTCCCTTTCCCTCCAGAGCCTTAGTTTTGGAAATAAAAGCCAAGAATTGTTTTGCAGAAAGCTGCTTTGGTGCTCTCTGCTCTGCCACATTCCTCACTGTAATGAGCAGTGTCTCACCTATTTGGATTAGGAAAAAAAAGATGAAAATAGAGGAAAAACTTGTATCTCAAGTCACTATCCAACTACAATAAATAAATGAGTTGCTAAATGGAAAAATAAACTTACCTGGTTCTCAGAATCACTAATCATCAATTGCAGACTCCACCATAACCTGTATTTCCCTGAAAATGCAACAATTAGACTTTTGTTAAAAATTAAGAAATCAAGAAACTGAAATGGTATCAATTTCATTACTTACATTTTTTAAAAATACAAGCAATGATTTGTGAAATTATATAATTATTATATAAATATATTTTTTAATTAATATTTCCACCAATAGTTAATTGGAAAGTTCTTGCTTTGCAAGACTTTATATTACTTTTCACTCCCTAAGGTGACATATATCTCTCATGTAGGCATGTTTTAGGCCAAAAGTATGATTCTTGCCTTGGCAAATAAAGAGTTATGAACCCAATGATTAATTTTTCATTAAAATTGCTCCCCCTTGTCAGCCACATCAGGCTTTGAAGGAAGTTTATTTTTCTTAATTTTATTAGGGTTACATTGGTTAATAAGATCATATAAGTTTCAAGTGCACAATTCTATAATAAATCATCTATATGTTGCATTTTGCGTTCAGCATCCAAAGTTGTCTTCTTCCATCACCATATTTGACCCCTTTTATCCTCTTCTACCTCATCTTCTATCCCCCATCACTCTTCTGGTTATCTACCTGAATAATTTGAAAACATTCATGCATAAAGATACATGTACCCTTAGTTCAGTGTAGTGTTATTTACAGTGGCCAGGCATGGAAACAATGAAAATTTCCTTCAGTAGATGACTGGATAAAGAAGATGTGGTACATATATACTACTCAGCCATAAAATAAATGAAATACTGCCATCTGTGATAACATGGATGGATCTTGAGAGCATCATGCTATGGGGAATAAGTCCGATGTATTAAAAAAACAGGAACCAAATGACTTCACTCATGTGGGATATAGAACATAAAGTTATTTTTTAAAGAAACATAACACATCAGAATTTTGATACCTAAAAGAAAGATTATAATGAAAGTATCTGCCTTAAGATGAACTCAGAGAAGCAGAAAATTTCTCATCATTTTATAGGTAAAAAAAATAAGCATGGAGAAGGTCAAATAATACATTTTTGAACCATATAACTATTTGATGGGAGAAGAGGGAAAAATCTTATTTATTAATATTATTAACATTTTAAGTTTTATAAAACACTTTCATGTGCTGTGTATTTTCCATTTAAACTTCATAATTCTCTAAGTTGTTCCTTATTTTATCCTCATTCCATATGTAAAGAAGCTGAAAGTCAGTGGTTAAAAAAGAAGCTAAAACCCACATAACTAGAAAAGAACAACAAAGGTCTCTAATTTCAAATTCTGTGTTATATACAGTAAACTGCAAGGATTTTTACAAATTATAGATTTTTACTAGATTATGGGAATGTCCATTCAAACAGTACTATATAAAATAAGAATTGACTGGTAGAGATGATACTTCATCTTCTACCACATCTGCCCACACACACATCCTCCTTCATGAGGGCACATGGGATAGATACATGGCGTGCTCACACATGGCCCAGGATTATGTATAACTACCAACTGGTTCTACTCCAACTTTATTTTTTTCTGTTCCCATTAAGAAAATACTCTGAGTTAGCTAAACCACAGGATTAAAGGTAAAGTTTTCTAGATTCCCAGTCTGTCCAAGCCTTCTGACACTGACTGCAAGGAGTTAGGGTTCAGCTGCAAAGTTGGAGGGAAGATTCCGTGCAACCCTCAGCATTGACATCAATGGCAAGTCCAGGGGTTTCACAAATCTTTCAAGTCTGACAATTCACTTGAAAGACCTACAGAACTCACTCACTGAAAACTAGTATTTTCAGTTATGGTTTATTATAGGAAAAGATACAAAGGAGAAAGTTGGGATCCCAAATGAGGAGCTTTCATTGCCCTCTGGTTGTGTTATCCTACTGGCATTGATGCATGATAATATGTAAGGAGTATTGTTGACCTGGAAAGCTCACCCAACCTTCAGTGCCAGAATATTTACTTGTGCACGATTGTTTGATTGATTGCCCATGAAGTGAGCTCTGCCTTCAAACACCCACAAGTCTCCAGGGGTTGGGGTGACATTATTTGACTAAAGGGGCCTACCAAGAGTCACAAGTCACTTTGTTAGCATAGTCTGCTAGATATGATCACAGAGGTCCATTTTAAATAACAAAAACACACCTATCACTCAGAGAGTTCCAAGAATTGAAAGGTTACTTCCTAGGAGTCAGGGACAAGGCCAAAGTCTTGATTACACAAAAAGTATCAGAATGGAATGGGGTACTGACATTATTTGAGGGAGAGCTTTGAATCCTCTCTAATTTATTTCCATAAGTGAAGCAGTCACAAACCCCAGCGTGTAAATATTAATAGTAACAAGTTACATCACACCTCACAGATGATGGCCACCCAGCATATGTGTGTCTCTGCAGCACTGTGAGAGCTACCACTCCAGTTGCTCAGGAGCACGATGTACTCACTTTCCTCTGCAGCCATGATCACACTGAAATCTCTTCATTGAAGGCTTTCTCCACATGACACTCTACATAAGAAAAAACTCTTATTCTTGCATTCTTTAAGATGAGGTTCAATTGTCAACTTCCTTCTGAGGCCCTTCTTAGGCAGATTGTCTTCTATGCATGGGTGATGCAACATTGGCAAAGCACGGGCCTCCTCTGAGAGGCAGTCAGCCCAATTTCCCCTTGCAGGCTGTGAAAATGTGAGGGTAAGTACCATTTCTTACTAATTGTTGTATCTTTGGTCTCTGGTCCAGTGACTATACTCAGCCAATATTAACTTGACCTGTATTAATAAGCAGTCCTAATGTGATCAGCTGTTAAATAACCATATAGATTCTTGAAGTGCAGAGTGACATGAAGAAAATGGAGTTTAGGGAAATTCACCTGACTATGCAAATGAACTAGAGGAAAATGGTCCTAAGGGAAAGTCAACAAACCAGGAGGCTCTTGCAGAATATGGGATAGTAGTCTTGACCAGTGACATTGGGAAGGAAGACTTCTACCTGACCTATACATATTGACCAAGCTAATTTAGTAAATCAGTAAATTCAAGCCAATCATTGGCCAAAGTCTTCCCCCCTCCCCCTGTGTGGGACATAGATTCAGGATGTGGTAGTTCCATTTGACCAAACAATATTCCTGAATAAAGGGATGTCTGTGAGTTGCTATTAGCCAACATTCACAGCAGCTATCAGACTAACCATACCTGGGATTGGAGCAGTGATTGGGTAAAAAGGTGGGACACTAACAGTATTTACTACCATCTACCTCTTGTAACACTCAAATATACTTTTTTTTCATATAAATTTACTTAATTCAGGCACAGCCTCTTGAGATTTATTAGTTAATCACAATTTCTTGGGAAATTTATAAGAAGAATTAGTAAAAAAAACAAAACACCTACAATTCTCATTTACCACTAGAACTGAGTAGAAGACTAGTACTTGTCATCTTCCTCATCTCACTCACCAAGGCAGCTTGTCTGTTAGGTTGATCCAGGCCCTTGACCCTGAGGGGTCTGGGTTCTGGTCACTTTCTCAAATTATAATTAGATGTGTGCATCAACAGATGCTTTCCAGGGCATGACCTGAGTGCCAAATATATTCCTTCTTGTCCCTATTATATAACATCACTCCTACTTTCTCATGATGATCAGGATCTATTATGCCTACTAGAGATTTCTTTTCTGTTTTCTTGCTAAACTGCCAAAAGGAACCCAAAGTGTTAAGATGGTATATACAGCATAAAGTTTAGTGGGACTCTTACTGAGAATTTTTGTGGGGGCCCTTTTGCCCTTTGAATGACAATATCTAGACCTACCCAGCATCAAGATGGAGAGACTGGAAGCAAAAATTCCCTAAGTAGGTTAGTGAAATTAATGCTTAGCAGGACCACTTATACTTCTACTCCTTGTTTCCTGAACCTATATATTTCTTATATATTTATTGAGTATATGGTATCACATAATGACCATTGGTTTAAAGTATATGCCACACCTTGAAGAATGCTGCCTCATCTTTGAGTTACTTCCAAGCTGTGCCACAGATGAGCCTTCAGGAGACCATTCCAACACTTTGTTGGAATGGTAGCTTCTGAATATTGCATTTAGGGTCAGTGGATTTCATGATAATGTGCCTATTTCTATACTTTTTTTGACATAAAATAAGTCCTTCAGTTTAAGGCAGTGTTTTGAAAACTCCCATGTCAATTGCTCACAGATACCGAGTCCTTGGAGGGTGCTGGCTTTGTTACTCTAGACAGGAAGAAAAACAATTAAATACATGTCAGTCAAAGTCATGATTGATCATTGCCCTTGCTAGGATTGAAAGAGCCTAATGTAGGCAACTTGCCACTAGATTTTTGGTTGGTACCATATAGAGAATCCAGCATTGAATTCTTTATTGGCAAGTTGAACATTTATGGGCAGCAGTGGCTAGATCAGCTTTCATGACAAGAAACCTTTTCTCTTGAGTCCATTTGTAGTTTTCACCTCTTTCACCATGCCTACTCCGTTCATATGTCCATTGAATGGGCACTGAGATGGTCAAGGAGAGAGGCTGGTTGACATCTACTGGCCAAATCACCGTGTAGCTCGGTTATTTCATGTCTCTTCTTCACTGGATGTCTTTTACAAACATTAATGTGTGGCACAAACATCCTAACATGTTTTGCTCTTAAACATAATTTTGGCCAATTATTGATTTTTTTGAATTGCCTTTTCCTGACCAGCAGGCTAAATCATTCACCCCTCATGGCCCTAACCAGGAGCTAAGTCATTCACTACTGCCCATGAGACTGTAAACTTGGGAAGCTTTTCTGTTCACTCAAAGTAGATAAACATATGTATAGCCCAAAGATTTGCCTTGGGAGGGGTATTCCCCCATCACTGCCATTTGGGGTTATTCTTCAATAGGGTCTATAGTGCAATAGTAATCTACTTTCTGCTTGTATCCTCACATCATGCCATTCATGAACCAAGCTCAGGTTTTTCCCTGCGTGTGGTTACCTCAGTAAATTATGCTAGGTCCTTTCCAGGAAGAAAAAGAAAACACTTTTGAATACATTCTGTAGTGTTTCAGGATCCTTTTTCATGAAGATCTTGCTTCTCCTTTGGTTGACAGGATTCTGGTCTTAGAACTAACATAAATCCAGAAACTGGGTAAGGATCTGTGACCTTCTTTCCACCAGGCAGTTGATCTCAGGCTTCTCATTCACTCTCGATCTCCTTTAAGTATATATTAAGCAGTTCTCTTATTGGGTTCATCTTTCTTGCCTCTAGAAATATCATATTCTATGAACCACCTCAGTAGATTTCAAAAGTATGCATCCCCATACCCCTACATTCTACTCCCATTCTGTGTACTGTCCTTTTGACCTGGCCTTCCTTTAAAGTAATTCAATTCACTTTGCTTCCTAAATTAAGTGCTGCCATCTAGTCTCTGTTATTCTGAGGCTTATTATCCCTGGGTACTAGGGAGGCCAGTTTTATAACAGCATCTCCTACCATTAGTCCTAGCCTCCAAAAGACGATCACCATTGACTTCTCAATGTGCTAATGTCCCTCATCACTAGCATGTTCTTTATCACCCTAGTAAAATTATTTTCTCACATGAGTGATGAATTTGGTGGCTGGTAAAAACTGATTATTTAAGAAATTAGATTACATTTATTCAGCACTTTTCTAGAAAGGGAGAGAAAGAGAGAGACCTTGTACATTACACTTATTAGAAATGCTCTCTCTGTGGTTGGAAAGGAATAATTCATGAGGCTTTTTCCATGACTTGAGGAAAAAACTGTATAATAATATATAATTTTATTTTCTATTCTAAGTTTAGAGAGCATCATTCTGATTATTCATTTAGTTTCCAGATACCTTGATAATGAAAGCCAGTGACCAGAATAGCAGGCATGTGGTTCTATTTTCTGAAACTCCTTGGTGACCTGATGAATTCAGATTTCTGGGCCTGAAAAACATTGAGCCAGCAGCAACAGGAAGCTATTCATTCAATGTAAGATAGAACTGAGTTCTCCATTCCCATGTGATTAGGCAAAAGCAAAGAATCATTTGATATGGGTATTGTAAAGTAGATTTTTGCTCAGGATTTAAGGACATGATGCCTTATCAGTAGTGTTTGCCTTACTTCTGGGGCCTATGATGTTTGACAGGATTAATTTTAGAGCTGCCATAATTGCAGCTAGTCTTCGTAAAATTGTGTGCAATGGCTACATATTGATATTTTGTCTTGTGTTGCTAAACATCCCAGTTCCTCTGAAACCTCCCACCAAGGATTCCTGAAGTTCAGATTTGACACCCCAGCAGCCTGCTGAGATGTTGCATCTGCACTGTCTGTGAATTAGTCTAAACCTAAGGGACTTCCAACTATGAGGGTCTGGAGATCAGATGCTCTCCCAGCACTGAAGGGGGGCTTCTTGCACTGATTTCTGTTGGGAAGAATCTGTGCAAAGTTGTAAAGGATGGCTGTAAAACTGAATATTTATTTGCTATGTGGATGCAAGCAGGTGGACAACATAAATACATTGAGCACATACTGAAATTACACATCAAGGAATATAGCAGCTCTTGGTGGCAGAGAAGCAATCACAGAAAGGCTAGGACACAGTTAGCAGATGCAAAAGTATCAGTGAGTGAAGAGGCATTCGCTAAGAGCGGGGGTGCTAAAGTCAGACAAGCCTTGGTTCCACTCCAGATCCACCAGTAGCTTTGCAAATTTAGATGACATGACTAACAACTTCGTCTGCACCCTCATTTTTTAAAGGTTTCATCTTTTTTTAAAAAAATTATTTATTGATTTATTGATTTATTGATTTATTTATTGAGAAGGAAAGGGAAGGAGAAAGAGAGGGAGAGAAATATCAGTGTGTGGTTGCCCCTCACATGTCCCCAACTGGGGACCTGGCCTGCAACCCAGGCAGGTGCCCTCACTGGGACTCAAACCAGCAACCCTTTGGTTTGCAGGCCCATGCTCAATCCACTGAGCTACGCCAGCCAGGGTCTGCATCCTCATTTGTTAAGGAGCAAAACATACTTAATGTGTTGATGTGATGATTAAATTGAATCATGTAAACTTAAGCTTCAACACAGTGCCTAAACACTTAGAGCAATAACTATAGTTTCAACAGTGCCATTATTATTATTAACAATAATAATAAAATTTAAAAGCTAAATAATTACAAAGTCTTGCAAATACCAGTCACATCTAAATGTCAGGGTCTGATTGCACTCTTTTTTGTGTGAATATCAGTAAGTAATCTATTAGGTTTATTGTTGTTATTTACAATCTATATGGTCTACTTACAGACCTACCCCACTCTAGCACTTTTACTTTTAAATAGGAAATATTATATATAAACATAATATTTATTTATTGCAGTCATTAGTAATATAGGTTTCTGTGGTATATCTAGCTATATGAAATATACATATATATGCTAAATGACATGTGATGTGATGTATTATATATGATATCATATTCATATCAAGTCATATGGAACATACATGTATGGTTCACCTATATAGAAAAATAAAAATATTAATATTGTATATACCACAGAAATATATATTGTTAAATTTATAAAAATAATGACCTTTATTGATGAGATCTCTGGCTGCCCTTGGCCCACAGAGGTATTTGCAATCTGTCTACAACATAGAATATGGCAGAACATGCAAAACCATAATCTGAGGCCGAGTCCCTATCTCAAAAGAGGGATAGAAAGAGACCTGTTTCTATAAACCATGGATTTTTCTACAGCACTTTTTTTCTGATGGTCATGCAGCATTTACTTAAATTCCAGTAAAAACAGGAAGGTCCAGACTTCATAGAGTAGTTATTTCACTCTTTGATAATTTACTTCCTGGAAGGTTTCTTGCCACACTGAAATATGTAAGCCCCAACTCCCTCCATCCTCCTGCATTTCACTTTGCAGTCCTGCCTTCTGTTGTGGCAGCTCTGAAAAAATGTTCCTTCTTCCACTTATCCAGTGGATATTTTGCCCAATATTTGAACCCTTCCATTATTTAGAGACCTCACTGATCGCTGAATCTTGTGAAATGGGGAGGCCAAGGCAGAAACATTTATTTTCAGTCTCCTTTAGCTCCACCTTAAATCTGGTGCTAGTGAACTAAGGAAAGATGGACCACAGACAAAGCACTGTAGCATCGATCAAAGGCAGGAGAGCTTGTGGACCTGAGTTTCTAGGGTCAGCAGTGCCTCAGAGCAGCAGTGATGTCCAAGGTTTAGAGCCGAGGTGATGGCAGTTCAAGCCATGAGGTCATATGTGCAGTGGGTGGCAACAGTGGACATTCCCTTGGTTGGTTTTGTGGGATAATTTTGGATAGACTCTGGCTGCAGCTAAACCTTTCTTGTCCCTGCCCATTTTCCACACCTGGTTCTCTAGCCTTATGTTTGATACCGTGAGCTCCTTTATAACTGACTTTTCTGCTTAAACCATTTGAAGTCCATTTCTGTCGCTTCCAACTAGCATCCCTAGCTGATACAACATGATCGCCATTCAAATAGAGATAGCTATTGTGACTTCTATAGTTCACTATTCACTCTTCTCCAGAGATAGAGACAATTAACATGTAATAAAATTAGCTTAAGGGTCTCAGAAAAGTTTGTTACTGTTGAATAATGTTAAAAGGTCTAGTTAATTTTTATATAAACTTAATTAAATCTGTTGTTGTTTACTAGATCTATTTATTTATGTAGTCTGGCAAATTATATGAAATATACATGTAACATGAGTGGAAAGTTGTGCCTAAATATCAAATCTGCTTGTTAAGAGAATGTATCAGAAGGCAAAATAAAAGCTGACTTTTTTAATTTTTAAAGTTAAAGATATGTTTATTTTATGACAGAACAATACTTACTTATTGTAGTAATATTAGAAATTACAGACAAAGCAAAAGAAGTCCACTACTTCATCAAGTAGAGATAATTGTTACTAATCCATGCTTTATCACTTAAATGTTTTCTTATTTTATTCCTTGCTTAAAAAAGATGAATTGCTATACATACTATTTTATAGTTTGCCTCTTCCATTTTAACAGTGTATTGTAAATGTCTTCTCATATTAATAAATGTTATCTAATGGTACCCTCAACTTTGTTTTCAAGATCATTTGTTAATTCTGAACCCATCTTCCAGGATGAGCCTATCTAAGAGAACTGACTCATTCCGTCAAATGAAGACCTAGATCTGGAGCAAGAAAAAGTGCCATCTTTCCTACAACTTACTTTAGTGTCTTCCTTGAGCTTTCTCTTTACTGGAGCCTTTCTGAGACTGGATAAATATGAAAACTTAACTTCCAATGTTGTGCTATATTTTTAAGGACTTAAGACATTATCTAATAATATGACAGAGACCCATAGTTTGGAAAATTTGATTTAACTTTTTTAATTTGGGTTTTACAAAATTAGTCCCATAGAGCCTTACAAAGTACTCATAGGTATTTTATCAATTGATACAGTATGTGCTATACCTGTTTAACTATACTACATTAGAAGCATATGTTTTGATTAATTTCAGAGCCCTTTTTATAATACCTTCTAAAAATTAAAACAAGGTTTAAAATAGTATAGAACTAGTCAAAATTATCTTTGTGTGTGGGGAGGAGGGTATCAATGGATTTTAAAATCAACTTATCAGTGTTTGTTCACATTAATGTGCTTAATCTCAACTATGAATTTTTTTTTACCTCTTCCAGGCTGTTCTTACCTATTTTTAATAATATGGTTTTGAGTTTTTAAAAAATATTATTCTTTGAATTCTCAGAAATATCTGTAAATTATATAGAAATTTTTATAAACACAATTGATATTTGGAACTATAAGTTGAAACATATATGTAGATATATAGGTATATACACAAATGCTAAAAGTTGTCGAAAATTTATCAAATTGCTTTTGAAATAGTTTTAAAGAATCTTTTATTTAATTACATTTAGGCTTAGAACAAATTATTTTTGGTAATGTACATATATCTAATATCTGGAGTTACTGTTGTTGAGAAAATTAGAACAAAGTGTGTCCAGTAGCTATAGAAAGAATATATAAATTAACTTTGGAAGACATATTAGAATGACCAACATTTGTGCTGCCTGATGGAAAGCCGTATTTTGAAAAAACCAACATGTGAATACAAAAGCATCATACTGGGTGTTGCCGTATTAGCAGAGTGATATCCAGGGCTGCAAACAAGGGAATATATAAAAGAGATGTTGACAGTAAATAAAGAATTCTCCCTTATAATAAAACCTTTCTTTCAGAAAGCATGTCAACATCTCAAATAAAGGGTGCAGCACAAATAACCCTTTATGAGCTGGTGATCTATACAAATCATAAGCATGTAATTCTGTAACATAACAATATCACACTAAAGCACACCATATGACATTTTAGGTGGAATGTTCAAATTGCTGTCCATCTCATGTGAGACATTCGTATCCCCTACCAATGACACTCATGTTGCATTACTTCTGTCAGACCCTGTAGTTTCAAGTACTTTGGCTTTAGGCTTCTGTTCCTTTTAGGAGAAACAGTTTTTATATTTATCTACACATTGTTTGCAGAAATACAGGGCTCTATCATATACATCATGGCTTTAAAGTAATTCTCGTCACACAGTACTTAAAGTTTTTGGTAAGATTCATCTCATTTTAGCTATTGTTTGGATGGGTTGTGAGAGGATTCTATTTCTAATTTCTTGACTGGCCTAAATTGTTTCTTAGGTAAGACTTTTACACACATCACTTATATTAGCATTACCAGTGGAGCTGAAGAGTGTTGCACCTTCTCCAGGCTGCACTGCGAGAACCATTGATAATGTGATGGGACTGTGGCCCTCTCCAAGGCCACGGCTCTTGCTGCCTGCAGGTGTCAGCCTTTGCCTCTCCCTGTGCCTGTGGATTGGATTGCTGATCCAATGGGTGTCAGGATTCCTGCTGATGGTGTTAAGGAACAAAACGAGGATAATCTCAAAGAATTTGTATGTTGAATCTTCACCAACCGAGTAAGAATCCAGGATCCTCAGAGCCCCAGAGTAGCTTGTTTCTTGGAAAGAGACTGAAGACTTCAAGCAAACTTTAGCTGGTTGATATCGTGATGGACAGGCTTGCTATAGGTTGCACCCTTAGGAATACAGGGTTTGCACGTGGCCCACACAAATCCAATATATGGCAAAGCTTTGTTTGGCCTCATATCCCATTCTACGCACCTTATTGGGGCAGAGTGGGGAAAAGGGCCCTGTGGAGCACAGGTACAACAAGTGAGAAAGGAAAAATTTTTAATTTATTTGCCAAAGGTCAGGAAGCAAGCCAAAGGCAGTTCTTGGCCCATAACTCCAATTTTCTGAAATCAGCTCAGTGTTCTCAATCATATATATGAATTGATCAGCTAACATCTTTATTCCTTTACTACCTCCTTGAGCATTAAAGTAATATATAGACTCTATTCTCATTTGCAAATAGTCAATTAATCATTTAATGAATATCACTTTCTAAAATTTAGTTCTATTTGATATTACTCTAGCTTTGAAATCAGACAAGGAAACAGAAAAATAACAGGTGGCATGTAAGAATATTTTCAGTCAAGAACTTATGTTCGGATTCAGGTAGATGAAATAATTTGCTTCCTTTACAAACATGAATACCCTACCATCCATAACTAAAATATAAATCTTGGCCAATATGCTCAGGACCCTACTCCAGTATTATGGCCAAAGAAGAACTGGATGTTCAATATTTTTATATAATTCTTATATGGCCTCTGATAAGTTCCATAGCATTCCTTTCCCTGTCCCTGCCTCCTTCCAGGCAAATTGGTGCCATTTGCTCATCTACTTTCAAAATGTCTCTTGTTTAGGAATATAACTTGTCTTCCATAATTAGTGATGACTTAATAGCAATAACCCTGGTAAAGTTGGCAGAACAAACACTATGGATAAATAATTAGCAGTGTTTCTGCAAAATTCAGGGTTTGATACACTGTAGTAGAGAAACTGGAAATATATTAGGCCTGGGAGTGGGAGGTAAGGGGATGGAGGGATTGAGCAAAAGACAGAAAAGGACTCATGGACCTGGACAACAGGGTGGTGATTGCTGGGGGAGGGGCATAAGGGAACTAAATGGTAATGAAAAAAATATAATAAAGATTATATATTTTTAAAAAACAGAGAAAACATTTATAAATATATATGTAAACTTCTGATTAGAAAATGAATTCCCTCAAAAATATGGAAGACTGGAAAAAGGGAGAACTCGGAGGCACTAAATAACAGCTTCTCATTTCAGAGTCCTGCTTGCTGACATTTACCAAGATTGAGGAATGCAAGTGCAGTAACTGTAGACTCAGGTCAAGGTGACAGGCATAAAGAAAGTTACAACCAATCAAAACCAGCTTCTTGGCTCTGATTCTGGTAAGAGCTTGGGGTAGGAGCAAAGAGTGTGTATTCTGGCCTTGAACCTCAGTATAGCTTTAGAATGAGAAGTGATTTTTCAGTATTTTCCTCTTATTTGTGGTTTTACTTTCTGTGGATTCAGTTACTTAAATAAAAAATTCTACAAAAAAACAATTCCTAACTTTTCACTCATGAGCTGTTTGAATATTGTGATGAAGTCTCACACTCTCCAGCTCTATTCCTCTCAGAACGTGAATCATCCCTTTGTTCAGACACCCACCCATTAGTCACCCAACCTTCTCAGTTAACAGATTGACTGATGCAGTATCTCAGAGCATATGTTCAATAACCCTCATGGAAGCCTAATGCTACCTCATGATGCCTGTGTCATTCACCTCACTTCATCTTATTGTGTAGACAAGAAGGGTGGGTACAGTACAATAAGATATTTTGAGAGAGAGACCACATTCACATAACTTTTATTATATTCTATTATATTGTTATAATTATTCTATTTTGTTATTAGTTACTATTGTTAATTCTTTACTGTGCCTGATTTATAAATTAAGTTTATGATAGGTGTGTATGTATAGGGAAGAAACAGTATACATAGAGTCTGGTACCATCTGCGATTTCAGGTGTCCACTGGGCATTTGGAACTCATCCCCCACAGACAAAGGGGGACTATTTTATTTCTGCAAGAATGACTTCACTAGTTTCTAATGAAATGGTTTGGTAAGAAAAATTAAAAGGTATTATTTTCACATTGACCTTCATATGATGACCCCCATGGTATTACTCTGGTCCATAGTTTTCACTGTACCTTCTTTATTCCATACAATTATAGCTAGCCCTAGCTAAATGACTTTCCTCTTTTTTTTTGCATGAACTATTAATGTTCTTTTTGGGTCCACAAAGCCTAATGTATTCAACCTTGTCAATTTTGCCGCCTCTCTTTACCATCCTTATTTTTTGGGTAAGACAGAGAAATTTCACTTCTGAATTATACTCCTCCAGGTCATTAATTAAAAGTTAAGCAGAAGTGTATGTGTTTCTGAAGTTTATGGAAATGTTTATTATATACTTTTTTAAAATCACCTAGCTCTTTACTCACTATGTTCTGTTTCCTGCTTTTGCCCTTTTCAAAAGAAGATAAGAAATTAAATTGCATAATAAACACAGTTTGGCAGAAAAGAAATATAAAAATATAAAATGAGAGATTGATTAATCTGGTCACGTTGCTTTGCAGTTCACCATGTTGCCTCTCCTCTAAGCCTTGGTGAATATAACTCTTTATGTTTACAACGTACTTTCTCACTTTGCCTTCGCTTGGTTTACTTCTATTGCTTTGTTCTATGTCCCGCCCTCACCATGCCTAGGCTGCAACTGTGCTATGTACTTCCTAAAATGGTTCTGGACACTCTGGGCCATGTGCTATGTTAGCGCAGTGCACACTACTGATGTTGCCACTACACCGAGGATTATTTGAGGACAGGAATAATAGGTTTGCATGTTTTTATTGTTAAATCTTTCAGTCTGGGCTGGGAAATTCAATTAACATATGCAGGCAAGAGGGGAGGCAGACAGAGAGGAAGGAAGGAAGGGAGGAAGAAGAGTAGAAGGAAAAGAAAATGCAGTTTTTAAGTGATTAATGAACATTAACTAATGAATGCCATTTGTCCTTCAGATTTTAACTCCACAGTTCTGTAACTATTCATGTTATTTTTATCAGTTTATAGAAACCAAACTGGATGAAGCAGTCATCCAGTCTAAGCACATCCACAGAAAGTAAGACACTTGTGTTTTTAAAAATAATTTAGCAACATTCAGGCACACCTCATTTTATTGTGCTTTGCAGGTATTGTGTTTTCATCAGCACCAAGGCAGACCCTCTGCCAGCAAAAAGATTACGACTCACAGAAGGCTCAGGGGAAGGTCAGCATTTTTTAGCAATAAAGTGTTTTTAATTCAATATGTATATTTTTCAGATACAATGCTATTGAACACTTAATAGACTCATCTAGTACAGTGGAAACATACTTTTTTATACACTGGGAAACCAAGAAATTAATATGATTCACCTCGTGGTAATGCCCACTCTATTGCCATACTTGGCTTGTTGCAGTGGTCTGGAGTCAGACACACAGCATCTCCAAGGCCTGCCCGTGGCTATAAGAGGATGACAAAAAGGCATAAGATGAATCAGTGGGAAACCCAGATCCTGAGACAAGGAGAGAATGACTCCCCAGCCAAACAGCAATCTTGCTACAGTGTTGTACAAGCAAGCACGTGTTCAGTAGCGGCAGCTTGATGGTGATGGTGACGATGAACAATGGGCAGTAATTTCTGAAATCATTCCTTCTTATTTCACATGTACACATTCCCATGAGTCTAGGGGTCATTTGGATTACCTCTCATTTATACCTCATTTAAGGCAGACACATCATAGATGAACCTGTCCATAAGTAAACTCGAGAAATTTAGAAGCGATAAGTGGCTTCCTTTTTTTAACTTGTGTGAAATAGTGCATAAATGCCCTATTTCTGTAAAAATGCCAATTATTTGTGATTTATAATGCAAATATGAAGTCTTCACCAAATTACGTATTTCTGTAAATTTCAAAACGACAGTGGGCACTATCTGTTTTGCTACCGTGACTTGGGTGATTGGTGGTTAGATTTCTAAAGATCCCAAGGATTTCTTGTAAATGCCTTGTCCTAGCACAGCTCCCAGCTCCATTCTGTAGTCCCCTGAGCAAGCTATCAAGAAACGCTGCTGTATTCTTGTTAGTCAATAAAAAGGAAGAAAAAAAATGCTGCTGAAGGCATTTCCTTTTTCCTTTGCACTTCTTTCTGATTTCTATGACATACTTAATCTGGGCCTTGTGCCCTGTCAACTTTTAATAGTTCTCATTGCCCAACTATCTGCTTTTGTGTGATCATAAAATCCTTTTAACATTTTACTTTTTCCCTTAAGAAAATGTATCCTAGTTTCCGGGATGTGACCTTCAGCTTCTTTCGTAAATACCAGGCAGAGAATCCATTCAGGCTCTCAGCCACGGCAGCCTCATCTGTCACTGACTTCCCACTTGTCCCCTTAATGGCCCTATGGACGCTGTGCTCTGTTGTGTGCTTTTAATGTCATAAAAGAAGTTTGTCCTCTGATTTGGTCATTTCTTTGCCTCTTTCCCACCCCCCTGGGTCCTTTTAGAGTTCCCTTCCAAGTGTAGAGGATTTGATTTTCCATTCCTTTAAAAATGTGGGATCTTGAAAAGGGAGGGGAGTCTTTCTTTGCTGTATCATTTTAGAAATTACTTTTCCACTTTGATCTTGTAAAATGTTAAACAAATTTACTGCTTATTAGTGGGACTGGCATTCTGGGTGATGCTGTGTTTTTAAAAATCACTCTCCTGCTCTTTACCCTGACCTTAAATCAGTGTCTTGTCTCTTCCTGAATTGTATGTTATTTTCTGTCTTCCTAAATATCTGTATTGTCTCTAAACACATCTAGCTTCTATTGGGGATTAAATCATATGCTCAATGAGAATTAATCACTGCTTTCCATATTCTCTCTTTCCCTTGAGTCCTAAATATTATTTAATCCTAAACCTGGCATTCTTTCCTCTCTTTCAGGTTGATGTACTCATTAAATTAGAAAGCAGCGTTGCGCCAGATCCAGCCCTACTTCCTCCACTTGATGTAATCTTGTCCTATGCATAGGTAATTAAAATCTTCCACTATTACTGTCCTGCCCTTTTCTTGCTCTGTGTGTGATATTTCATAGTTCACTTCTGCTGTGACAGCCTATAACATTACTGTTATCACATTTTTAACCACTTTATATTATATAACTCCTGTCCTCCATTACCTCTGCTTTAGAAAACTGAATTACCAAATTTTCCCTCTAAACAAAGGAGCATATTTTTTTATTTCTGTTGATTCTTACAGATATGGGTGCCTGACACAGAGTGGTCATTGAAAGGTTTGTAAAAGCCCCAGAATTAACATGTTAACGTTAACAAGGTTTTGTTAAACAATAATTGGCCACTTTAGGTAAGTAATCACATGTGGTGGCTAGGAAATTATTAGGATACAGCACACGTCGTATGTGGGCTGATGACCTTATAAAATGGCCGCGTATTTTAAAAAGAAACAGAGCCCTGCGTATAAAGGACATGTTGGAAATCTAGGAGCAGCCTTTGGATTGTTTGCTGCCAGTGCTTCTAGGCAACAGGGAAGAGATGTTTACAATCTGGGCGCTCCCCTGCCCCCATCTCTAGAAGCTTTTCATCTGCTGCTGCTGCAGCAGTTGATAGAACTACAAGACCGGTGCCTGATGCCCCTCCTCCTCCACCTCACTTCCATCTCCGGGAGCCCAGATGCTAAGGCCTATCTTGCTAATCACCCCCTTTCCCACCATGCTCGGCTGTGGAAGTTAATGTCATGTTTGGAAAGGGCAGTGCTTTAGGGAGAGAAGAAGATTTGATCTCCCATTTTACCTGTGAGAAAAACAGCATCAGAATAAGGTGCCTCTTTTGTCCTTGATGCTTGACTCCAATGTCACTCCCTTTCTGCTGCATCAGGTAGCCCAGTGAAGTGGGATTGGATCCTCCAGCTGAGAGAAGAGCTCAGAATAGGGACCTTCCCTCGACCCCAGCTTCACAAAAACAGTTTTTCTCAAGGAAGATGCCCACGTTTTCCACAATGATAATCAAACAGGAAGGAATATGATTTTAATTTACTTTTTAAAAACATGCAACCTACATCTGTTTAAGAAATGGAAGGCAGAATTCAAAAAGAATACCAACAGTAATAGAATATCCAATTCTAAAGGTAACTCAGTCGTGGCCTCAGAAAATAAATTAATTTTAATTTTATTTTATAATGGGGAAAGCAAAAAAATATTTGAAAGAGAAAAGACAGGCATGCATTCTAGAATTGAGGGAAAGAAAAATTGAGGACTGGGACTATCAGGCCAAGGTTACTGTTCTAGTGACCAGGAAACCTCCTCCACCTGGTTTTGATATCACCCAGAGCTGGCCAGGGCTGGCCCAGTGGAAAAACAGCTGAATTTTGCACACCTCAGCTCAACAGGGCCCAGGTGATGATCTTTCTGGGATATTGTGCACGGCCTCCATTTCTTCTCCTGAGGGGAGGGTAGATTAGATCACCTCTTAGTGACCTTTCATTCCCACATTCACTGATTCACAAGTTACCAGTACATAGTACATGGTCAGAGAGAGCCAACTACTTGTTATGAATCCAGACAATGGGGCTGATGCCTCTGTTCCAGTCCTGGTGGTGTTGCTTCTCACTCTGGTAAACACTCTTCTTTGCTTCTGTTTCTTCCTTGGTAAATTGAGGACCATACCCCATAGGATTACAATAATGATTTAATGAGATAATAGGCGTGCATCACTGAAAACACTGCCTGGAACATAGCACCCAAGAAATGTTAGCTATTATAATTCATATTCTTTTTGATGAATTAAAGAATTGATCATTAAAATTCATCTTCGTGCTATTTGTTATCATAGCATCACCAACAAAATGTGGTTAGCGTTCAATATTACTGGGCCTGACATTTTCCAAATTCTGTCAAAATTAGAAAAGAACTGAACCCAAAACCTACATTAAAAACCTGAGCATCAGCACAGACATCTATGTTCCTTAACGAGGAACCTTTACCAAGTTGGCACCTTTACCATTCATATGCCTATGAATCCTTGTTTCCTTCAAACTCTTTAAAGAATAGTACTAAGTAAAACTTATATGGTACAAAATGCTTCAGTGGATATGGTATTTGATCCTCAACCCAGCTCTTAAATTAGTATGGTGATTATTTCCAGTTTACAGAATATGAATTAGAAACACAGGGATTCAATGATTTTTCTGATTTTCACAGCTATCAAATGATGAAGCTGAAGACTCTCAATTTTTTTATTTTAAATCCTGTGCTTTTCTCACTATGTGCTTGTGTTTCTGCCATGAATATGGTACACTGAGTGGGCAGGTAGATTGAAAAGATGGAGAGAATGAATGAGAAGGCAAGAGAAAAATAAGAAAATAAGTGTGCAGAATTTTAAGTTATTTATATTTGTATCCTTCAAAGCAAGGAATATGTTGCTGAGCGGAAACTACTACAGACCCTAATGTCTGTGAAGTGTTTAGCATCAGGGCCGTAGCCCCATTTGATGACACATGAGGAACAAACATGACCCGGACTCCTGGCCTCTCCCCCACAGTCCAGGTACAAACAGAAGTCTCTTGTCTTTCTCTCTGCCTGACTTTCTCTTGTATTTCAAAAACGTATTCCACAATTCAGGCAAAGCTTTGTAAGGAGAACAAAGCAAGGAATTTTGAACTATGATGCTCTAAATAAAACCTAGTTGGTTAAGGCCATCGATCACACAGAGTTTGGAACACCTGTACTTCAGAGCCAATCAGGATAGCATTTCATTTTAATTTAAAAATGTTGACTTCAATCTAGTGGCTTTATTTGGCTTGCAACCTTAGAGATCAGCTGTGTTTCTTGACACCCTCATAGCAACTGGGAGCTAGTAGGAAGCTTTTGGTCATAATTTTTAACTCTGTGTGTGTGTGTGTGAAGGGGGATTGATTTTCTTGTTTTCTTTCCCAATCGGTCCCCTTTAGTGAGTCCCACATTTATGAGTTGTTTATCTCTACGTGTGATTTGAACACAGGGTGGCATTCAAATGCTCAGAAAGAACTAGACACCATGGTGTATATAGACAGTTATATACCTCACAGTCTATTAACTGGACTCTTAGCTGGATCAGAAATCTAACTTTAGGATGAGATTTCAGGAGGAGAGTTGGGTTAAAGTTTGGTCCACCCTTCTGCTTGAAGACTTCCAAGGAACAGGGATTTTAGATGACCGGGAAACATACCTAACCTCACCAGGAAAGGAGGCTGTAGTGGATCTTGTTTAAATGTTGTCCTGTTTGGAAATTGAGTGGGATTTTTCTTTCACTCTAATTCTAAGACTACTATGAGATTTTTCTTTTTTAAGTATATTAATAAATATGATACCGACAGAGAGTAAAAAAACAGTTTCTCATTAAGATAGAAGTTACAAGAGAGAAAGTTAAGAATGCTGAGAATTAATAAAAAACATTATCTAGGAGGGATACCAATGGACTCAGAAGGAGAGAACCAAGTGTGAATCTCTAAAGACGAGTGGTGTTGTGGCAACTGAGGACACAGATGATGTAGGACCACAGGAATCATGGAAACAGAATTAGAAGGCATTGTGAGGGATTTAGGATAATTTTTAAAGAATATAGTGTTTTGTGACTTGATGTTCATTGCATTATATAGTTCTAGAATTTACTGATATTATTTTATATTAATTTAGCAACTTTATAACAAGCTTTCTGTAAGAACTTGCAAATTGCATGCTGAGCTGTTCAAGGACATTATTTCCCCAGTTGGTAGAATAAGTCCATTGTAATTTTGCTCAAAAATACCTCGCTCCTAGGTTGACAGGTTGTTTCTACCTGTAAGGGCCATAGTACATTTTACATCCCATCCCTAGAAACCAAGTCATAGGACATTCCCTAGACTGGTTGAAAATCAGAGGTTTAATCTCTGAGGAATCTGTACATGAAAGAAACGTACAGCTAAAGGCAGAAAGTCTTATGTTGAAAACAGTGTGATGAAGAATTTACATTCTGAATGGTGAGACTCATTGCATACTTGAATCTAAGAACAGTGGCAGCCAGACTGCATCTCTCAGGCAGGAAAGTAAAGCCTTCTTTTTAATAGAGGATAACCTAGAAATATTGAGCATTTCAGATCATGTGGTAAAATGGTCCCACCTGATCACTTTATATTACAGAGAGATCCAGTAAATGAGCCTAGCCAATGGATGCAGAATATGCAAGCAGCTTCTTGGCACTGCAGCTGAAATATGAGTGGACAAAGACCCAAGAAATATGAAGGAAAAAAGTCCCACTACGTGGAAGATAGATTGCAAATAAACTGATGACGGAAGAAACTCAGAGAAATGTTAAACAATTTAGATAGTAGAAAAAAATTTAAAAATTAGTAATTAATGTCTTTGTATAAATAATGAGGCTACTGCAACCTTGAAATAAAAAGAAGAGGCTATAAAAAAAGAAAGAACATAGAGTGCTCTTGGATATAGTAACAAGACATTTATCTGAGGGATTAAATAATAAAATTTAGCAAATCTCCCCACAAGTGGAAAAAGGTATATGAAATAAAAACAGAGATAATAAAAAAGTTCACTGTAGATTAATATTCAAAATATAGGGGTTTATAAAAGAGGCAAAAGAAATAAACTAATGATAGAAAACTACTGAATAAATTATTTTAAAACTTTCTAGAATTTAAAGAGATAGTTTGCAGTTTGAAAAGGACTATTAAGAAGATCCCAGCACATAACTGGGCCCAAAAGGGTGATTCTAAAACTTTATGAAGAAAGAAAAACACAGTTTTTGTAAAAGGATTGGAAATCATAATTGCATCAGATTTCTCAAAACTAACTCTGGGAACTACAAAAAAAAGGTAACAGTGCCTTAAAAATTCTGGGGGAAATCATTCTGAGAGAATATATAATATTTTCATGCCGACTAGAGCCATCACTTGAATGTTCGTGTAATAAAGACAACATCAGACATGCAAGTTCTTAAGAAATGTGCCTGTCCTTTGCTCTTTCTCAGGGAGTTACTAGAATCCTTGTTTAGTCAGAGAAAGAGGTAAACAAAGTGGGAGACAGATCTGTGGTCCATGATACCAGATATCCTTAATAAGAAAAAGGTATGCAACAATAGAATTCTACACAGAAGAGAGAAAGAAGAAGCTCCTACCCTTCATGACAGCATGGATGGAACTGGAGAGCATTATGTTAAATGAAATAAGGTAGGCAGTGAAAGACAAATACCGTATGATCTCACCTTAACTGCAACATAATCAACAAAAGTTGATGCAAAATTTTTGCCTCAGACATTGAAATTAAGAACAGTCTAACAATAGCCAGAGGGCAGCAGGGAGGGGACAGTGGGGAGAAGGGTTTTTAGGAACTATTATAAAGGACACATAGACAAAACCAAGGGGGAGGGTCGAAGCAAGGGAAGGAGATGGGTTTGGCTGGGGTTGGGTGGCAGGTGGGGGGGAAATTCAGACAACTGTAATTGAACAACAATAAGGTAATTTACAAATAAATAAATAAATAAATAAAAAGTGGGGAAAAAAGAGAAAGGTATGCAGAAAAAAATAAGTTAAAAAAAGACAGAAAAGAAGTACATATAAAAGAGAGCAAATGATATGTCATATAATATTATACAGATGAACTATGATATTGACATAGTTTTAATAATGTTAAAGTTCATTATTATTATAACCAAAAATTATCATAATGATATTGGGAAGTTGTCATGAAGAGTTGTGTGTGTATGTGTGTATGGTACATGTGCATGCATAAAGAAGAGTCTGCAACAATATAAAGAAAATAGATTTTCATCTTTCAGAGTAAGTCAATAGGTAATATTTAAAAGTGAAAAATCAAGAATGTTCTCAATGTATATTTAGTCATAGGAACACCAAAAGAAACAGTTAAAATGATTGAAAGCAGCTGCCTTTAAGGAGTTACAAAACTACTTTTTTGGTTTTGATATTGTTGTTATAAACCTTGTACAACTATTTGTCTTTTTGTGTTTATAAATATGAAGGGGGAAATCTGAGGCAGGAGTGTGTCATGCTGCCAGAATTAATAGTGAAGAAAACGACCACAGGGCTGGAGGCTGCATATAGACCTAGTTAGTCCTTAATATAGACCTAGAAAAGCTTCCAGAAAGCTATTACAACCAAGAGGGCAATGTTAATTAGTATTTGTAAAGCACATGGAATATGGCAGGCACTTGGTTTAATATTTGCACACATCCTGGAAGGTGAACAAAAAATTAAAGGGGTGAAGAATAATATAAAATTATTATGAATGCCTCTATCTCTTCACAAACTATTGATAGTTATTTCACAAAACCTGACTGCTACATTTTGCTTGAACAGAACATTTAAACATTATTAGTAGCTGATTACAAATCAGAGAATTTAAAATACTTAATGAGAAAAATAAGCTTCTGAATTGCCCCCGTAAAGTTGAAATATTCTATCAATGATTACTAACTGAATATTTCAGTGGTGTGTCTTGACTCACATGGACTCCACATTTGCAGCCAATATAACAAAGGAACTACATATTGATTTATAAAAATTACTCATAAAAAGCAGATATGTTACTTAAAAAGTAAGAGGTAGTATCAAATTGCAGATTTGTTCTGACAGGAGAAATAACAGCATATAGAAGCCTGAAAACTTTATTGGGTGGATATCAGGAAGGGTTTTTATATTCTCTTCCTGGAAACCTAGGTAGTCAGATCTTCCATTTCTTGACACCTAGCCAGTACCTGGTATACTGTATCTTCCAAATCAGTTCCAAATCAGGGGTCGCAGACCAGGGACCGGTACCAGTCTGCGTCCAATTAGAAACTGTGTAGGAGGGAGGCTTGCCTGAGCTCCGCCTCCTGTTTCTGCACAGCACCTCTCCCCACCCCAACCCAGTCCACAGCAGGAGGTGAGCAGTGCTGAACAAGTGGAGCTACCTAAACTCCACCTCCTGTGCCTCTCCGCTGAAAATACCAGCCCTGGGTGCCAAAAATGTTGGGGATCACTGTTCTAAATGAATGATTAAATAAGTAAATAAAATCTTGGAAGGTATTGTGAGATGTCTAGAGTCACAATGAAAGCAAATCAGAGAGAAAAGGACCTATTCTATTTTAAAAGACATAAGTCATAGATATTCTATAGTCTTCATTCTGGTCTTTTGAAAGTCTCACTATTATCAAATGTCTATTTATATCTAAATTATACTTCCAGAGTTTCAGAGTTTAAGATTATTTCCCTTTTTCTACCCACTCATTTTTAGACATGGAAAGTGTCCTAGTGGAATGGATCACAGGCAAGCATGTAAACTGGGCAAGCTAGGGATGTGCTATACTTGGAACAATTTACCTCAGATATGTGCTGAAATTTTTATAACTTCTTGAACCTGGTGAGGAGTCCAGTATATATCCAGAGTTTCAATAATAGCTAGAAATAGCCAGAGGTTACAAAACCCTTGAGAATGACAAACGACGTCTGTTTGAAGGATGTGACAGACTCCTCAACTTAGGTTAGTATCCAAGTGGAAAGGTTGCTCCATGGCAACTTGAGGGGTCAGGGGTCTTGGCTTGCTGCTCTGACTGGGTGTGCCAGTGTTCTGCCTGGAGCATACAACTCTCTGTGTGTGGTAAAGCACATATCTTTTATCTGCATTAAGTGAACTGATGTCCTTTACCTGGTGTCTTCCTGTTAATCACAGAATCATCATCAACCATGAAGTCCTATGAGTGAAGACCTTTCACATATGTGAAGACCATTCTACCTTTCAACTTTTTCTTCTCTGGATGCGTGATGCCTTTTTTTAACAAGAGATTTTCAAGCTATCTAATCATCACTGCTTCTACATACCTGCCACTAATACGATCAAGCTGGTAGAAATTCTTGATTTTTTCTTAACATTTTAAACCACAATGTTCCCTTCTTGCTCACTATATTCCAGTAGAAAATGCATGATCTTGGATATCAGAGACCCATGTTCAGATCCAAGTTTTACCATATATTCTGGGTTCTTTTGAAGTTATTTCACCTCTAAGCCCGATTTTTATTTAAAAATCATGGTAAATTAGAGAATAATCTACAGTGCAGCTGTGAGAATCATTATGATAATGTAAAATGTGTTGAGAGATATATCGGACATATAACAAACATTTAAATGAAAGTTAATTTCTCTTTTATGCATGTATTATCAATATAGGATGATTTTTAATATCTTAAACTCATACAAACTATTTATTCTTATATATTTACCCCAGGATTTAATGTTCAGTGATAAAAATAAGGCATGACAATTTACCATAGATGTTAAGAAATGGTCTTAATGAGAAACATGGAAAAGAACTGTACGATGCACTGTCCATTGGTGATGATTCCATACATGACCATTTAGCTAAGTTAAAGCACATGTACCAGAGTCATCTTCCTTGCATGCTTCTAAGTTAGTATTGGCTACAATAAAATTTGTGCAGAATTTGAAAGATGGAGATGAAAGAGCAGTTACCATGCTTGGAAGGTCAGTGCAGGACCCCAAACATGGCTGCAGTGGACACACATCATAGCCAATTGACAGATATACTTGTCTGATGTCCAGCAGCAGCTGGGTCTGCAGCTTCTTTAGCTCTCATTAGATGTTCTCAGTTTTTCTGAGACTATGACCAGGCACATATACTTTTTTGAGGTCAAATGTACCCGCTTTGTGTGCAGGTCAACATGTGCTCAGGTTCAGATGCAATGAGTGATAGCTGTGGGCAGTTTCCAGTCTGTTTTGTGGGTTCCTGTATATTCTTTCAGATTCCAATTTGTCTTTGCTTTCACCCATTTCATGCCCCAATTTTTATCTTAAGTGGATACCCTACCCTAGACATAGTGACAACAGTTTTTCATAGATGTCATTACCAGCTCCAACAAGTCAGTAAGTTCTATAAGTCCCTTATTCCTTATCAGCCATAGTTGTTCTTCTTGCTTGTTTGAATCATAACTGATATATGATAGATTACTTTTTCCCAAAACAATATTTTTTGTATTCACATAAATTACCTTTGCCACATCTGAGTCCTAATTAAAAAATTGATCATTCTACAGCCAATATACAGTGATCCCTCACCTATCATGGGAGTTATGTTCCAGAATCCCCCACGATAGGTGAAAATCCACAAAGTAGTGGTGTTATATTTATTTTATTATTTATATATATATTTTAAGGCTTTATAAACCCTTCCCACACTCCTATAAACCTTTCCCACTCTCTTTTTAACCTTTCCCACACTCTTATAAACACTTCATATGCTCTTAAACACTTTCTACACTCTTAAACCTATGTAATTTTAACAACATATAAAATTCTATATGGGTACTCGCCAGTGAAGTATACTACAACTTGAATGATGAAGATCATGAATTATGTAGCTGTGTAGTACTGATGGTGATGAAGGTGATGACGATGAGATGAATGTACTGCACAGCCAAGAAGAGCATTACAGCTCTTCTGAAGGTACCACTTCATCATGTGCTTCATCACGTGGTGCAGTATCTTCACCCTGGGCCATAACTTCTATTTCTGCTAAAGGCATAGATGTAACTGATCTCTTCATCCAAGTGAACATAATTATGGAGAGTCGCTGGCCCTGCTTTTTATCCACAGAGGCAGCTTACCCATGCAGAGAAATGTTCTTGAGTCCAAAGAATCTCTGAAATTTGTCATACCAGCCCTTCCTGGCACTGGATGGGGTTGGTCTGGTGGGAGAAGCACTCGATGGTCCTGCTTCTGTGTCATTGTTCTCGTCTTCATCCTTGTCACCATAGTGAATGTCCGTACTTTCCACAGAACTATCATAAAGTTTCTTGGCCTTCATCTGGATGGTGTTGGTATCCAGTGAGATAGTCTTCTTCCTGCAGTAATTTATCCACAGGGCCAATGCAGACTCCATCCTCACAGTGGCCTAATTGTGGGAAGTGACCACACCCTCTTTGCAATCTTGTTAAAAGTCACTGTTGCTGCAGACCTAATATTCTTCTCATCTTCCTTTATGTAGCAAACAGTAGATTCATTTATCCCATAATGGTGGCCTACAGCCACGTAACTTTTGCCTTCCTTTAACATGTTCAGCAGTTCCACCTTTTTTTTTATGGTAAGCATGTTCCTCTGGCACTTGGGTTCACTGCCAGAAGGCTTAGAAGGCATAGAACATTTGGGTGGCATTGTAGGGCTTGAAATAAATTCAAACTTTTACAAAAGTTTCACAAAAACACAACACCGCAGAGCAACACTACTCACAGCGATCAGATGTCAATGTGAAGTGGACAAGGAGAGATGCTGAATGTATGGGCCCAGTGAGGGAGAGCAAACAGACTGATGCTACTGTCACTGAGCCAATCACTGCCCAGGATACAGAACACAGTGCTGGGGTTGGTTGTCTTCCATTCCATCAGCAAAATAGTGTGCTGTGTACAATCTCATGTTGGCCAGCTTGCATAAGTGGTAGTGGCTACTGCATTTCCATTGTGTACAGTATGGTATTCATCCACTGATGAAATACCACTGATGAAATACATACTGTATTTTATTTCAATTTAATATTCTTTTAATATGTTTGAATTAACATTTTTATATTGTTTTAAATTTTTAGGCAAAAATAATTAAAATCATAAATATTATATAAATACCTATATACCACAAAATCCTGCAGTATAGTGAAAACTCCATGATACAGAATTAGATATATTTTTTTTAAAAAACCCACCATACAGTGAAGCTGCAATAAGTGAACTACAATGTAGCGAGGGATGACTGTAATGTAAGTACAATTTTTTGTGTCCAATTCTTATTCACATCTATTAATGCTTTTTTTCCTTTAGATAGTTCAGATTTGTTGAATCATTATTATGTGTCAGAGGCTTTGCTAAGTATTCTACATCATCTCATTTAATCCTCACAAAAATCTCATAAGATATGTTACTACTACTATCCTCTTTAGAAATGAGATAAGAAAATTTCAGAGATGGCCTGAATTTCATATTGCTTTTGTGTTACTGAAACATACTTGGTCACCCATTTGAAAGTCTACCAAAACACCAGTTTATGGAAAATAAGAAATGTTATTTACAAGGTAAGGGTACCAAATTGCAGGAAGAGCAAATATCAGTAGTTAGGAAAACTATCAGTGAGTTGTCAAACTATATTTGATTGAAGGTCATACATAGAGATAGAAAATGGTAGAGGCAAGATTCTAGAATCTGAGTGGTAAACTGTGTACTACCACACATTGAGCACTCTACTATTTGAGTCAGATTGTCATTTTTCACAAAAACCTGCTAGAATTTTTATTGGAATTATAGTGAATATACTGATCCATTTGGGGAGAACTGACACTTAAAAATACTCAAATGTTTCAGTCGATAAATCTGCCGTATTTCTCCATTTGTTTCCATCTTTTTTACTGTCTCTAAACAAATTTTTGTACTTTTAAGTATAGAGAATTACATACCTTTTAGTAAATTTGCTCTAAGTATTTTATTCTTGTCATTTGAATTACCCTTCCAAGACCAAAGAATTAGGTAATTTGAATAAAGTAATAAAACACATAACAAAACTAAACTAGAAAAGTTACTTATTCATGGCAAAATTAGCCCCTTTGTAACTCTCTTATAGTAATATGAAAAAATTGACCAAAATACAGAAAAGAGTAGGTCACTGTATCCTAAATAAGTGCACTAAAAAACTTCATTAGGTGGTACTCCAAATTGGGAAGGCCTTAAATTATTTCTTAGTGAGTCACTGGGTTTTGGTGCTAGATATCAGAGTAAAAATAATCAAATGCTAATGGGGAAATGAGAAATTTGGTTCCACAGGCCATTCAACTAAGATTGTCAAGAAAGCCAACGACATAAAAGGCTACATGGAGTTCTTAGATCAAGTCTGGCGGAAATTGCAAGACCAATAGGAATACAAAGCGCTTCACCCTCTCAAAATTTGGCAACACTTATGAGGGATGACCTGGGGCTTAATACAAGCTTCTATGTCAGTGATTGCAGAGATGGAACACATTTTGAGATTCTAGCAGCAGTTGTAATATTATGACAATGACAAAAAAGGAGATGGTAACTTTCATTATGAGCCTTAATATTCTACTCATTCAAATTAGAGTTTCCAGCATGAAATGGGCAGCTAATAGAAAATATATTTCACAGTGAATTGACAACATATACTTGTTCACCAGTGTCAAACTGGAAGGTATAGAATAATTATGCACTAGCTGATTATAATTCTAGTATTAAAGATTTGGCTATAAAGAAGCAGGTGTTCTTTCTTCTGGACTTGCTTACAAATTCTTGAAACTATCTGCAAGGTGGTGGCCAGTGCTCTTTGGGACTCTCAAAGTGTCATACATTAAATAATTGGCCACAATCTTTCCCTGTATGCATTTTTTTCTTTTGCCATGGTCTCATCAGGGATGTAACATATTTCCTTGCTACTGGACTTTGACCTTAGCTAAGGGACTTGTTTGGTCAATGGCATGTGGGGGAAGAAGTGGCAAGGTGCCAGTTCCAAGTCTAGACCTTAAAGACTCAAGTGTGTTCATGTTCTTTGCACCTCTGCCACACCTTAAGAAAAGCTTCCTGGGTAGCTGTTTTCCCTTCAGCCAGATCCCTGGAGTGATGACATGTGGAGGAGACCTGAATGATAAGCCAGGGTTAGCTGGACCTGCAGCTTCCTGCAGAAGCCATCCAGTCAAGCTCAGCCTAGATCGTCAACCTCATGACTCTAAAAATAAATGATTATTTTGTTTTATGCTTCTGAGCTTCGGGTTTGTTTGTTCAGCAGCCACACTGCAGCAGTAACTAACCCATACAAACTTGGCACTGGAAGTGGGCTGCAGCTGTAACTACAACAAATGCACACCATTAGATTTGGGACTGAGCAGTGTGTGAAGATTAGGAAAATAGTAAAGAAATTGAAATTTTTCTGGAAATTTGTATCTGGAAAAATAATGACTCAATTGTAAAAGGGCAAAATATTTAGTTGAACTTTCACCTGCTATAACTTGGAAGATAGAAATTGTACCTCACCAGCTTGTAGACTTGGGCAAGGTGGTTTCCAAGCAAAGTGAAGAAGGTGAGCTGTTCTCTTTTAGCTGCATATGATATATTTCTACAAGAAAGGGAAGAGATCAGAAAAGAATTTACCAGTTTATAAGCAGAATGTTATAAATCCAGAAATTGCTGGCTTTGAAAATTAAACTATTCCTCATCTTCAGCTTCTCTAGCCAATAAAAGATTCTCAGATTAAGATGTAGGATAGAAGCAAAGATTAAATCAATATTAGAATATGGCCTGGGGGCACAGAACAAATCAGTTTGGTCTTCATAACATTTGTTAAGATCTCTGAAAGAATTAAGGTGGCACCTAGTAGATCTCTCCCAACTACAAAAAAGGGCGTCAAAAAAGGCTTTTTTCTGATAGAATAACCTGTATTTTTTAACTATTTATGGCATGCAAAACACTAACATGATAATAATTTTATACAAATCTAGAAAGCATAACTTACTTTGAATTATACAAAAGAATCAGGTTATATATTTTAGAAGATTAATATTTTATTTTTGGAATAATACTTGGGTTTCCAATTCTTAGGAACAACTTTTTTTTTTATCACAAAATAACGTTTTTATTGCATAGGAAGATGGTCATGTTAAAGAAGTTACTGGCATAGTCCCACAAAAGACTAATGTGCCTCAGATTAAGAATAGAAAGAAAAGTGCACATTAGAGAAAACTGTGGCTGTATTTTTGGGGCCCTAAAACATACTGAAAAAATATATAGAGAAGATCCACATATTTTTGAGAGATTTGATTGACCAAAGTCCTGAACTCCAGGACTGAGGACTGGGCCAGCTGGAGACAAGATCTTGGGTTCCCAGCCATCTACAAGCAGAGAACAATCTGAAACTGTGGCTCCACTTCTGTAAAGGGCATTTGAGACAATTTTTTTTTTCAGAAATGGCTAGAGGATAATTTGGGGGAAAGGATATCCAAGAGGGTAGAACAACAAACTAGGAGAATGAAAGCCTAGAGAACCACACCCTGGAAGCAGAATTTGGATCTTATCAAAGACCTCTCCTGATCTCTAGAAGAGCAGTGCCTGGCAACATTCTCCCAGTGGAATTTCAAAATTATATAGACCAATGCTTACCATGTTCCAGCATCTCATTCTTCTCTCTTTCCCTTTTCAAATAAGAGTGCTTATTACAATTATTCTTTCCCTGTTGCAGTAGCATATGTTTGGGAGAAGTAACTTGCCATCCTACTTCATAGGTTTCCAGATTTTAAAAGGCTTCATTTGTACTGATGTTGATTATAAGATCCTGGACATGGAGCCTAGTGTCATGTGGCATGAGACTTGTAAGGGTCCTGGGAAGAGGGTCAGTGTTCTGATTGTGTGCTTGTGTGTTTGTGTGTTTTCTAGTTATGTTTCTGTGTGAGGGTGAGTTTGCAAATGATTAATTGTGGCCAGAGTGTAGTAGAATGAATTTTTTTGTCTCCAATTTTTTATTCCTTTTTACGTCTATATTCTTGCCAAGACTACATCTGGAGCATAATGTTTTTTCCTATGCCTTGATTTTGACCTGGGAGTGTAGTACAGTGTGCCCATTCTTAGTCTAGACCTTAAGTGGTATTATTAATTTCACACTTGCTCTCTTTTTATGTCTTCCATCTCCATGAGGAGAACATTCTGCTGCCTTTTTTTCCAGAATGAATGGAGTGAACCAAACCCAATTAGACCTACAGTTTGAAGCAGAGCCACCTAGCTAGGTCCAGTCTAGATTAGTTGATCACCAGCCAACCTGCAGATCTGTGAGAAGATTATTGCTGTTTTAAGCCACTGAGTTTTGGAGTGGTTTGTCAAACAGTATTAGAGTGGCAATATGCAAATGATGCATAAAATACCAATACTCACAAAAGAGGAGGAACAAAGAATAGCACCAGCAAGAAAAATTGTATCTCCTAGTACAGCCATCCACTTGGCAATGAAACTGCCCATTTTACTTTCCAGTTCTTGTCCTGTTCATTCTAACCCTGCTAAGCTGTTTTTCATTTTCATTCATTAGCAGTATCATATGCTTAGTCTAGAATGAAGGAGACAAACAAAGTCTACTAGATAAGAAGATACTGCTTATCTTCTAGAAAGCATTCTGATAAATGGTGATGACAGATGTTTTTTTTTTTTTTCCTGTGCTATGGACTGAATGTTTGTGTCCCTGCAAAATTCATGTGTCAAAGCCCTAATCTGCAAAGTGATGGTGTTTGGTGCTGGGACCTTAGAGAAGTAATTAGGTTTAGATAAGGCCGTGAAGGTAGAGCCTTTGTGATGGGATTAGTGCCTTTAAAAGAATTGGAAGAGATCAGAGACTTTAGTCTCCAATAGTAAGAATAAAACAGAAAAAGCAGCCCTCTGTAAACCAGGAACAGGGCCCTCACCCGTCACTGATCTGGGTCTGCCAGCCTCCAGCACCATAAGAAATACATGTTTGTTGTTTAAGCCACCCAGTCTATGACATTCGGTTACAGTAGCCCAAGCAGAGTAAGACATCCTATCATTTGAAACTTACTTTAAAATGAGACATTACAGGAGTAAAATCAGCTACATGGTTGAATGAGTCATCCTTCATCATAACTCCCCCCTCAACAACAATAATTTAGTATCCATCCATGGACAAGCTGCCTTTGTGGAGCTGTGCGGTCCCGCGCCATACAAAAAAAAGGACTTAGCAAAAGCTTACTCACCCATACATACAGACCCCAAGCCTTGGCTGTGGACACCAAAGTGGCCCGTGAACTGGCTCCAGCTCATCTTGGCCATGCTCCAGGAGCCCCTGAAGAACACTGTTTACATGGTCAACACATGGGTGAGGACTTTTATGGAGGAAAGTCCATGTTTCCAGGAGAGAATTTCTAGCATACCACTGGATGAAAAAAATACAGGTTTGGATGTATTGCAGAAAAAAAAAGAAAAACAACCAAGAACAGTGTGAGCTTATCCATATCACCCCTTCCCTGAGGTGCACAGTTTAGTGCCAAGAGAAATCTCCTCAGCCCATGATTTCTCCCATAAAAAAAAAAGTGAAAGTAGGTGACTGGGTGAGAAGCTTCCCATTCTGTGTGGGATGCTGTCAAGTGGGTTCTCTCTTGCCCCATTCTGGATGCTAAGCCATGGATGGAAAGAGGCTGTGAGAGAAGCAGATAGGACTGTCGAAGAGCATTAAAGTAACATAGACTCTACTAACTACTTGTGGATTCCATCAAGAAAGTCACCCATAAGCTGTGGGGATGCCTTACCCATGGATCCTCCAACTGGGTCATAGGCACCCCCAGCATCCTGCATACCTCATTCACACACCAATGCTATGGCTGGTTCTCTGTGCACTGTCCTGACAGCCATGGGAGTGAGCTTAGGCAGTTGACTAGTGAGCACATGCAGAAAACCAGCTTGAATCTGTGGGCCAGGAAGAGATCAGAAAATTGAGATTTATCTGTCCCCTTGGAAAAGCAAGAAGACTCTCATCATGTAGCCTGATGCATTGGAGGATCCAGAGAAGGCATATAAGCTTAAGAACATTGTCACAAGAGGGAGCAAGAAGTGTGGAGAAGGCATATCCATAGAAGATTTGAGAAAGTCTCAAAATCCCTAGCAGGACTGATGAAGGTATTTCTCTCCTAAAGTCAGTTAATAAATCCTAGAAGAGTTGAATGCTACTTCACATGCAAAGACAGTGACACGAGACTTCAAGGAACACAAAAAATTAAGAAACAATGACACCACTAAGGAATCACAATAATCTTCCTCAAAGACATGGAAATCTGCAATTTACCTGATAACAAATTCAAAATAGTTGTTTTTAAAAAATTCAATGAGCTATAAGAAAGACAATTCAACATAATCAGGAAAATAATATAAGAACAAAATGGGAAGTTTAAGAAAGAGACAGAAATCATAAAAATGAACCAAATTCTAGAGCTAAAGAATACAGAGATTTAAATAAAAAAAATAGTCAAGAGAACCAACAAAAAGAATGGATCTGCAAAAAAAAAGGAATCTTTGAATTAAAAGACAAGACCATTGGAATTATTCAAAGGAGCACAAAAAATTAAAAAAAAGGAAAACAGTGCAGAAAGCTTATGCAACCTGTTGGGTGTCATTAAAAGAAACAATTTGTGAATTTTTGAGGTTTCAGAAGAAGAGAGCAGAAACCTTATTTAAAGAAATAATAGCTGAGAACTTCCCAAATATGGGGAGAGATTTGGATATCCAAGTTCATGAGGTTCATAGGTCACAAAACAAACTCAACTTAAAGAGGTCTTTTTCAAGACACATTATAATGAAACTGTCAAATATCAAAGACAAAGAGAGAATCTTAAAATTAGTAAAAGGAAAAGAAAAAAGCTTATAATTTACAAGGAAACCCCTATAAGGTAGTAAGCAGTTTTCTCAGCAGAAATCTTACAAACCAAGAAAGAAGAGGATGATATATTCAAAGTGCTGAAAATAAATAAATGAATTCCAACAAAGAGAACTTCACCCAGCATTTGTTTTTCATAAGTGAGGGAGAGATAAAGACTTTCCCTGGTAAACAAAATCTAAGGGAGTTCATCACCACAGGAAATGCATTACAAGAAATGCTGAAAGGATTTCTTTAAGCTAAAACAAAAGGATGCTAATTAGCAAATCTAAAGTTAGAAAAAATATTTAAAAATATGCAACACAGTAAAGGTACAGAGTATACAGTAAAAATCACAATACTGTAATATCTAATTCTGTAACAGAGTAACATAGCTACAGTAATTAGTTAATGAATAGATAATTTCTCTAAATGTAAATAGATTAAATTCTCCAATCAAGAAGCATAGAGTGGCTGGTTGGATTTTGAAAAAGCATAACTTTATGCTGTTTACAAGAGACTCATTTTAGCTTTAAGCACCTCCCCCAGACTCAAAGTCAAGAGATGGAAAAAAATATTATACATAGATAATAACAAAACTAAATCAGGAGTAACTATATTACTATTAAACAAAATATAACTGTACAAGAGACAAAGAAGGTCATTATATAATGGTAAAGGGGTCCATTTACCAATAATCATAAATACAGAAAAACCCAAAAGATCAATAAAACTAAGAGTTGGTTGTTTTTGAAAAGATAATCAATAATTGACTAAATTTAGCTAGATTAAGAAAAAAAGTCTCAAAATTAGAAATGAGAGAGAAGATGTTACAATTTATACTACAGGAATACAAAGGATCATAAATAACTATGATGAGCAATATTATGACAAACAATTAGATAAACTAAAAGAAATGAATAAATTCCTAGAAACATACAGCCTACCAAGACTGAATCATGATTAAATAGAAAATCTGAACAGACTGATTACTAGTAAGGAAATTGACTTAATAATAAAAAATCTCCCAAGAAAACGGGCCCGAAGATAGAGAGCTTCACTGATAAACTCTCCCAACATTTAAGGATCAATTAATGTCAATTCTTATCAAACTGTTCCAATAAATTGAAGAATCAAGAACATTCCAAAACTCATTTTACAAGGCCATAATTATGATATCAAAGACAGATAAGGACACTACAAGAAAACTAGGGGCTAATATACCTGATGAATAAAGCCATAAAAATCTTCAACAAATATTAGCAAGCCTAATTCAATAGCACAGTAAAAGCATTGAAATGACCATACACCATGATCAAATAGAATTTATGCTTGGAATACAAGGATGGTTCAACACGTGCAAATCAATAAGACACCATATTAATAGAATGAAAGATAAATAGCATATGATCATCTCAATAGATGCAGATAAGTATTTGATAAAATACAATATTCTTTCATGGTTAAAAACTGTCAACGAATTGGGTATAGAAGGACATATTTCATCATAATAAAAGCCATATATGATAAACCCATAGATAACATCAATCAATAGTTGAAGGTTGAAAGCTTTTCCTCTTAATATCAGGAATAAGAAATGATGCCTACTCTTACCATTGCTATTCAACATAGTAATGGAAATACTAGACAGTAATTAGGCAAGAAAAAGAAATGAAACACATCTGAATCAGAAAGATATAAAATTGCCTCTGTTTGCAGGTGATATGATCTTATACATAGAAAATATTAAAGAGTTTATCAAAAATCTCATAACTAATCAGTAAATTCAGAGGATACAAAATCAACATAGAAACATCCATTGCATTTCTATACAATAAAAACAAACCATCTGTAAAAAGAAATAAAGAAAAAAAATCCCATTCACAATAGCATCAAAAACAATAAAATACTTAGAATTAAATTTAACCAAAGAAGTTAAAGTCCTGCACACTAAGAACTATAAACTCTGATTAAAGAAATTATAGAGAACACAAGTAAATGGAAATATATACCTTGTTTGTGGGTTGAAAGAACTAAAATGGATAAAATACCCATTCTACCTAAGCCATGTTTAATACAATCCTTATCAAAATCCCAACCCATTTTCACGAATGAAATAACTGTCCCCAAATTTGTACGAAACCACAAAAGTCTATGAATAACCAAAGCAATCATGAAATAGAACAATGCTGGGTCATCACATTTCTTGATTTCAAACAACTAAAATGAAATAGAATTGAGAACCCAGAAATAAACCCTCAAATATATAGTCAACTAACATTTGTTAAGAGAGTCAAGACTACTCTCTGGAGAAAGGATAGTGTCTTCAATGAATGGTTCCGGAGAACTGTAAAATCACATGTAGAAAATGCATTGGATCTCTCTTTTGCACCTGTTACAAAAATCAACTTAGAATATATTAAAAACTTAAACATAAGACCGGAAACCACAAAACTCCTAGAAGAAAACCTAGGAAAAACAGTTCTATTACATTGATCCTAGCAATAATATTTTGGATATAACAACAAAAACAAAAATAAGTGTAACTACATCAAACTAAAAAGCTTCTGCAGAGCAAAAGCAACAATCATCAAAATGAAATGACAACCTACAGGACTGGAGAAAATATTTTAAATCAGATATATGTAAGGGGTTAATATTGAAAATATAAGGTACTCACATAACTCAACAGCAAAAAGGAAAACCCCCAAAAATCTGATTTGAAAAATGGGCAGAAGAACTGAATACACTTCTTTTTCAAAGAAGACATATAAATAGCCAACAGGTATATGAAAAGGTCCTCAATATCAATCATCAGGGAAATACAAATCAAAATTATGAGATATCACCTGTTAGAAGTGCTATTATCAAAAAGATAAGATGTAAGTGTTGACAGGGATGTGGAGAAAAGGGAACTCTTGTGCATTATTGGTGTGATGGTAAATTGGTGCAGCCACTATAGGAAACAGTATAGATATTCCCAAAAAGTGAAAAATAGAACTACCACATGATCCAGCAATCCCAATACTTTTTATATATCCAAAGGAAATAAAATCAGTATCTTAAAGAGATATCTGTATTTCTGTATTTATTATAGTATTATTTACATAATAATGTAACATAAGGAAGCAACCTAAGTGTCTGTCAACAAGACGATGGTTAAAGAAGATTTTGTGTATATATAGACAATGGAATATATTCAGCCAGGAGAAGGAAGTAATTCTGCCATTTGCCACAACATGGATGGACCTTTAGGGCATTAGAATAAGTAAACAACTCAGACAGAGAAAGACACATACTGCATGGCATCACTTATATGTGGGATGTACAAAGCCAAACTCAGAAACAGAGGCAGGAATGGTGGGTGCCAAAGGCAGGGGCTGAGGGAAATAGGGAGATGTTGATCAAAGGGTACAAATTTTCAGTTATAAGATTATTAAGCTCTGAAGATATCATTTACGATATAGTAATTACTATGTAATTAACAATACTGTATTATATACTTGAAAACTGCAGAGAGAATAGATCGTAAATGGTTTCATCACAAAAAAGAAATGGTAATTATGTGAGGTGATGAGTGTGTTACCAAATCCTATTATGATAATCATTTCACAATATATGTGTATCAAATCATAACATTAATCTTACACAAGGTTATGTATCAATTATATCTCAATAAATTTGAAAAAAATAAAAATGAGGCATTAAATTTGTAGAATTTACCATTACTTTTTACCACATTGTGCAATAAACTTCTGCTTGCCCATTGTACTCTCTACACTTCCCCATCTTGCTTTCTGCCCTGGCCAGTGACATGTGTGAACTAATCAGTGGGGACCCCTCACCCTCCGGGATTGGGACCTTGATGGAGGCACAAGCAATCAGATCCACATGATATAGATATGGCTAGTCAATCTCACGTGAAATAATCAGAAAATAATAGTATATTAAAAAACACATGTCTTAAAAATTGTGTTAACTCAGCATTTATACACATACTGCTGTGACATAACAATTAAATACATTTGATGTCACAAATTTCAGTTGTGATATATAGAACTCTCATGTGATCAACAGTTTTATAAAATTCAGGTACATTTAATTTTGACACATTTAAATGATGCAAAAGCAATCAAGTTATTTGTTTTAGAGAACTAATATCATTTTTGTGGTAGAATGTTTTGACTTTTGACCTTCAAGGGTAATATTTCCTTTTATTGCACAAGTAAAGTTTTTCTTATGTAGAATGTTTGTTAGTCATATTATCTGGAAATAGATATAAATTTAGAAATCATTGAATATATTAAGACCACAGCAGAATTCATCCATCTGTTTAGGGGTTGAACATTTAAGTTATTCATTACTAATAATTCAAGTCAGATTCTTTAGAAAGTCCTGTTCTCAGCCAACAGTGGAAACGTGCCAATGTATCTTATCACCAGACACCTGTGCCTTAAAACGAAGCTATGGCAATCTGTCTGCATTAGAGCATGAAGCAGGACATGCACAGCCGAAATGGATACACCTAACTTTTTAAGGCAAGAAGTTGAAATCCCCTTAGGGTATTCTTACAAAATGTAATTTTACAGATGTAGAGACCTCAGCATAAAACCCCTTATTCTACTTGGTGGTGTTTTAACACCATCCTTCCCTAGAGAAAAGCATAAAGCAGATGAAAGTAGTCCAGTATCTTTATAGAAAATCTTTATAGAAAATATAGATAAGTTTTAAAATCAATTTAGGAATGCTAGCCCAAGTATTTATGTTGAATCAACTATGGTTTCTCTCTCTCTCTCTCTCTCTCTCTCTCTCACACACACACACACACACACACACACACACCACATGTGTGTACAAGTGTGGTGGTTACAAAAACATAAATAATTCTTTTCTTGGGATCTTTGCTTAAGTTTGTTTGAAGTCCACTCTATAATCCTAGCTCTGTAGCTACGCATCGTATGATTTGCTTTGGAGCAAATAAAACACTAATGTCAATGGCTAAGATGGAAGAGAGTAGTAGGCATGAAAAACTAAAAAGCATAGGATAGGAGATGGGATGATCTAGTTTATTCTTCTTCCCAATTCCTTCATGGACAATCTTAATTCAAAGGGGTCACTGCTTTAACTAGACCTGTAGGACAAAATAAGACCTCATATCTTAGGACCACATTAAGACCTCATCCTGAAGATATGATTTGGATCCAGATAGTTAAAAACAAGGCCTATGCTGTAACAAAAGTATCCAAATATCCAAAAGTATGCACAGAAAATAACAAAGAATGTTTTAAAAATCATATAGATTACCCATTCAAAAGCAAACTCTCAGTGCAGCTTATACACGAAGGTAAAATGAGAGTAATTCATTTTTCCTAAGGATGCAGGTTCTGAACCCATAGTCACTTCTGACTTTTTTTCTCTGTTGCCAGGCCAGCAGTCACCAAGAACTAAGGGTCTGCCCTGGCCAGTGTGGCTTGTTGTGTGGAGCATTGTTCTGAAACCAAAAGGTCGCAGTTAGATCCCTGATCAGGGCACATATATAGGTCATGGGTTCCATCCTGTTTGTCAGGCATGTACAGGAGACAACCAATCAATGTTTTTCTCTCTTTTTTCCATTCTGTCTAAAAGCAGTGAGAAAAAAAATTTTTTTAAAGAACTAAGAGTTTTAACAGCCTAGCTGTCTTCTATCTATCTCTTCCTCTCCATTTTCATGGCCACTACTCAGCCTTTGTGCCAAGTACCTGAGTATGAAATGGTGGTAAATTCCCAAATTAACCCTCCAATCCTGGCAATTTTCCCTCTCCAGTCCCACTAGCGTGACTAGATTAATTATTGCTAAAAGTAAGATTTTATCCTGTCACTAAGGATACTAGAGGGTAAACTCCAAACTCTTTTACTAGCTATCCAAATCCAGTACAACTTAAAATCTTTAAACCCAATGGAGCCGTGAATAAAAATAATATTATCACAACCATTAAAATCTAGGCCTAATCAATTTGAGTTGTGTTTATGCACACAGCCTCCTTATATCCTCTAAACAACCTTGTAAAGTTTACATTTATTTGCACCTCGATGTTCATAGCAGCACAATTTACAATAGCTAAGTGCTAGGAGCAACCTAGATGCCCATCAGTAAATGAATGGAACAAAAAACTATGGTACATTTACACAATGGAATTCTATGCAGCAGAAAGAAAGACGGAGCTCCTACCCTTTGCAACAGCTTGGATGGAGCTGGAAAGCATCATGCTAAGCGAAATAAGCCAGGCAGTGAAAGACAAATACCATATGATGTCACCTTTAACAGGAACCTAATCAACAAAACAAAGAAACAAGCAAAATATATCCAAAGACACTGAAATAGAGGACAGGCTGACAGTGACCAGAGGGGGGAGAAGAGGGAATTTCAGGGGAGAATGGGAAGGGTTTACAGGAACAAATTTAAAGGACACATGGACAAAAACTAAGGGGAGGGTGGTAATGGGAGGGAAGTAGGGAGTGTTGGGTGGGTGGGCTGGAATGGGAGTAAAAGGGAGAAAACTGTACTTGAACAATGATTAAAATAAAAAAAAGAAAAAAGGTTACATTTACTATAAATATCATTATTAACATGTTGAGATACCTCAGCATAAATGATTTCTATCTTTTTGAAAATTTTTACAGGGTGAGGGGAGAAAGTACAGTAGGAATGTGGCAAAGAAGAGAATGGGTTGAGACAGGCCCAGGGCAGGGCTGCACTATGAGCCCAGAGGAGCAACTTCTTGGCATCTCTGAACAACTGGAGCAGCAAGAGATTGAATTTCTCAGGACAATTTTGCATCATCATAGGAGGAAGTGTCTTTGCTACTAGTGATAAGTAATTTTCTAGAAAGAAGTTGGCACCATAAAAATTTAATATTCATGGCTTGGTACTGTTGCTGCATTGCAATAGATGAAAATTACAAAAAAAAACAATAGAATTTAAGGAGGGGAAGTATGGACGTAACTTACTAGCCTAAAACCTTTTTTCACTCTTTTGGACCTCTCACTAGCCCCGTCTCCTGTCCTTCCTGACAAAAGACCTCTGTCATTCAGATTGGGCTTCATAGCTCTTCTCTCCAAATGCCTTGCTCCTTCACTTCCTTGACTTTTCTTTATGTTACCTAAATTATTATAGTCTGAGATTATACTTACGTAGGGTACCTAGAGAAGTTTAAAAATACTCGTAAATAGAAAAAAGTAGCAAAGAAAAAAAGTTGGGTAAAAATATCTAGTGAAGGGCCCTGGCTGGCGTAGCTCAGTGGATTGAGCACGGGCTGGGAACCAAAGTGTCCCAGGTTTGATTCCCAGCCAGGGTACATTCCTGGGTTGCAGGCCATAACCCCCAGCAACCGCACATTGATGTCTCTCTCTCTCTCTCTGTCTCTCTCTGTCTCTCTCTCTCTCTCTTTCTCTCCCCCTTCCCTTCCATCTCTAAAAATAAATAAATAAAATCTTAAAAAAAATGAAAAATGTGTCTTTAAAAAAAAATATCTAGTGAAAAGCTTGCTGCTTTGACTTCTTATATTGTATATGCCTATTGTGATATGTCTGTTCCATTATTCTTGCTACCCACTGATAATTCTCCCTCCATAGTCCATAGTCCAAATCCAAAATAATTGGCTTAGTTAATTACCAGTATTAATCACTGGCAGAGCACTTCATGCAAAGTCTCTTCACTATTACTGACAAGATTACAGATGGCCCACCTTTGTATCAGGTACCCACCCTTAGTCCAATAAGTAAGCCTAAACAAGAATTGTGGGTGAAATAATTATAGCTAGAAGGAGAATATGAAGATGGCAACCACCAGGGGAGACATGTGCAGTAAATAGCCCCTATTGTCATGCCTCTCTATCCTTTCCACTCACCCATATTTCATGCATCCTTCAAACAAGAGCTCTTATCTTTATTTCCTTCAGGGAACTCTCTCAACTAGTCCAGATCACATAACGGTACAGTGGCAAGAATGAGGGTTGCCATTGTACAAATCTCACAGACATTGAAGAACTCATACCTATTAGCTGGGGGATTCTTAAACTTAAGTGCATATAAAAACCACCTAGAAAGTGGATTGAAACGCAAATTAAACCAAATATCTGATTATAATCCAACAGGTCTGGGTTGGGCCTGGGAATTAGCACTTCTGACAAACGTCTGGGGCTGCTGATGCTGTTTGTCCATAGAACACACTTTGAGTACAATGGCTTAACACCACTCATCATCTGCTGCATGGGTTCGGACAAGGTAGTCTTTGAGTGTACAATGGGGATGCTACTACTACTATCATTGAACTCTCAGGCAATTCATATGGATCAAAATACATTCCTTGTATGGTATATACTGGCAATAAAAATTAATTGGTACATCTTCCCTTTCTGTTATTGGTTCTTCTTTAAAATTAACAACACATATGAATTTAGATGGTGGTATGTTGTAGCTCTCTTTCTTGTGTTCTTGGCAATTAGATTCTAAGTCACTCAAGAGTGGTGGCACAGCCCTCAGCACTCTGTATACAGTATTCACCTCTGGCCCATGGAGAGGCATTGAGGTGACAAGGGTTAAGGGCAGAAGCATGGCACCAGAGGACCTCGGTTTGAATCGTAGCTCTGCAACTCAGCATCTGGGTGACCTTAGGCAAATCATTTAGTCTCTTTCTTCCTCTGTAAATTGAGAGTAAAAATATTAGCTTCCTCAGAGGTTTTTTTGTATTAAATGAGGCAATATATGCAAAATACTTAGAAAACTGCTTTACACATCGTAAGAGCTCCATAGGTGTTATTGTTTTGAATTCATTTTTGCAATTTCTCCCAGTGGAAAGATGAAACATTTAAAAAAGTGAATAAAAACTGAATGTTAATATAGTATAAATGCATGACTAAAACATATCTATTTTTTATTTAGAAGTCTTACAAAGTAAAGTTTGGGTTTCAAATTGTTCTCAGTTCTTGGTTCACAGATAATAGCTCACATATATGTAACTTTACAATTTAAATGCTAACATTGCCACATATTTAATGAGAGCCATAAATTTTTAAATCTTCAAATTTATGTTAGCTGAATGTATCAAAGATGAGCTGATCATCCATCCTTCACACATGGAACATAGCTACTTTGTTAAACACCTTCCCTGAACACAAGCTTTTTACAAATTATACTAAGTGGCCTTGGCGGTATGGCCAAGAAAGAAAACTGGTGTGCAAGTTGTGAATTATTAAATGGGCTATTATATAAACATAGTGAGTGGAACATTAAAATACACACATCACAATTCCATGTCCTTCATTGCGTTATCACTGTTTACTTGTTTCTCCTCCCTGCTAAATGTAACTTATGTGATCATAAGCATTTACATTTTCTATAAGCCAGAAAGAGTGTGGATGCAACTATATAAAGGGTACAGTATTTAGAGTCAGATTGCTATGGATTTGCGCCAGATCTTCACACAAGCTATGTGAAAGTAGAAAAGTTCAAAGAGTGGAAATAAAACAAAGCTTGTGGGTGGTATCACTTACCATGAAGTGTCATGGTAAAGATGACATTTGATAATATAGGTAAAAAGCACTTGGCTCAAAGGATATTCAATTAATAGTACTTACTATTCTTCTTATATTTTTGGCACCTACCATGGTGAGTAATACAGTGTAGGCACTTGAAAATGTTTCTTGAAATAATCAGTGTAGTATAAATTCAGCAGCTTGGTAGTTCTTCATTAATTCCAGATCACAAATCATCATGTTCAACAGCACCAAGTCACAAAGTCACATTTTTCCTAGAAAATTATGACAATTGCAGGTCACTTCACTTCATTAAGTAAATAATCGAATTACTCTGTAGGTTAGTTCAACCCAAAGACTCAGCCATATGAGATAAGAAATTTTAACTATACACTTTTGCCTCTCCCAAAATATCTCTCCTATTCTGTTTTGCTTTTCTCCATGGAAGGCAATAATAGTTACTTTATTGAAAAAGGATAACCCCCCCTCTAAAAGCAACAGCCTGGGCTGTAATGAGCATAATTATTGCTTGTAAGTCGGTAAGAAAGTGCTTTAAAATGTTTCCCGGCCTCAGATTTCACACTGGTCTAATAGGAACGATAATCCTAAACCGTGCTGTAATGAGATTTCGGTCTGCTCATCTCTTTCCTGACTTTCTTTTCCTTCACTGTAGCTCACTGTTGAAGTCATCTTGAAAAACCTTATTCCTTCTTTTTAGATAGTCAGACATCCTTGTATGAAAGAAAGGTTTGGCTGGAACATTTTGTTAAAGGAAATTTGGATTCAAGTTTAGGATATACTGACAGATTTCTTCCAACATGTATATTGTTACTACATAGACATACTGTATATAGAGATACTAAGAGATTAGGAAGGTTTTCAGAGAACATATGATTTTGGAGAAAACATAGAGAAGATTCAGGGGAGAAATATGTTCCATTTTGGTGCTGTGATATAGGTAAAGTAAAATTAATAATAATAATAATAATAATAATAGTTTTAGTTACCTCAGATATTAAATGTATGACATTTTTGCTTTTCCCCATTTTCCCATTTGTTATTTAAGTCGCTACCCAAGATCACTACTCCAGTGAGTACTAAAATACCCGGTTTTTCATCAGTAGAATTCAATTCATACAAAGGCTTAATTTTTGTTCTTCTTGTATTTGATTTTTATTCTCTTTCACATTAATGAGCCCTCCAGTCTCTGTGAAACTCTTTTTCTTGCATTTCTTCAGGTATTACCTGCTTTTGTTCCATTGTATTGTAAGCACACCTGTCAAAATTCGCTGGGAGGCACTGCAGTGTAATGGTTAAAAGGAGGGCTCTGTAGCCAGGTCGCCTGGACTTGAATCCTGACTCTGCACTTGCTAGCTTTCTGCCATTGGGCTGGTTCCAAAAAGGCCCCTTAATAGGCCTTTGTGTTTAGAATATATATTAAGATCAAAATCTTAAATTTAAACTTAGATCTAGTTACCAAATCTATACAAAACTTTCACACATACTTAGTTGAAACTTACAAACCAAATGCTTAATGTCTAATTAATTGGGAGGCTTGGCTCTATGTACCAGATATACTCCTTTGATAAACTTAATTAGGGAGGTCATTTGCGTGTTTGTAAATGACCACGCCCAGAGTCAGCTATGCTGCGCTTCAGGCTAGGTCCTGAGTTGTTCCACCAGTTCAGAGGGATCATAAGGACCAGATTCTTTCTATTTGGCAGCTGTCACTCAGATTTCTTATGTGCTTCCCCATAGTGACAAGTTTGCTGCCAGTGGTAGTCAGGCCTATCCACAAGGCTTGGGGATGTGGGGAGTGGTCAAGAGAGGTCAGGGAGTAAAGAAAGAAGTTACTGAATTCCTGAGAAGGGACTCCTTTCTCAAATCTCCCAGCAAGCCTCTCTTATTCTCTCATTTGTCCACAGTGCCTTAGTCCTCCTCATCCCAAAAAAGGGAATGAAATTTGCTTGATTAGTTAGTCTAATAAGCTTGGGGAGGTATAATGGGACATAGGAAAATAATTACTACTATGATAAACTTCTTCTTTTAAGATTTTATTTATTTATTTTTAGAGAGGGAAAGGAGGGAGTGAGAAAGAGAGAGAGAGAGAGAGAGAGAGAGAAAGAGAGAAAGGAACATCAATATGTGGTTGCTGGGGGCCATGGCCTGCAACCCAGGCATGTGCCCTGACTGGGAATTGAACCTGCGATGCTTTGGTTTGCAGCCCACGCTCAATCCACTGAGCTATGCCAGCCAGGGCCCATGATAAATTTCTTCATGTGTAATGGTAAAAATGTTTGAGGAAACTAGATGATTTAGTGGTTAATAAAATATATTTTGTTATTATGGGACTTCATAAACATGTAATTCAAGTCCTGTGTTAGGAAAGTCTTGGCAGTCATGTAGGAGACATTGCCATTTCAGTTATCCTTTCTATACGACCTGAGATGAGATGATGTTCATCTCTGGACTACAGGGGACATAGAACAAATTATTTATTAATTATCATGCTATGTGCAACCAGTAAAAATTATAGCCAACCTAAAAACAATATCAACAAAACAAAGATTATATTAGTATTTGCTGTCTGAATATCCATTTTGTTATACATACAACTGTACTGTAAGTAACTACATAACACACACTTCCTTCTTTTTTTCTGCCTCAACTAGAAGAAATACTTCACACAATCATTCAAATTAGAAGACAAGTAAAACTTAGAGTGGAAAATCAAATGAATTCTATTGAGGGTATATTTATGGTCACATCACGAAAAACACAATTATGTCTTAGTAGTCTAGGAATTAATATTAGCAGATTGAATATAAATGGTGTTTTTCAGACAGACTTTAAGAATACCAGAAATATTATGAAAAATAAAAACTTTGTAGACCTTTAAACCCTTCCAAGATGACTGCATTGTGTTTCCAAGATAGCTTGGATTTATAAATTAATTTTACAGGTCAATGAGGTTGTCCACAATTTTTACAGAATTATTATTAACGAATGTGAGAGATGCAGCAGGCAGAACACATTTCATTTTAGTAATCTGAGGTAGACTCTTATAAGTAAAAAGTAAGTTGCAGTGAATCTTCTTATGCCAACAGAAAAGAAAATTGATAGAACTACAAATAAAGAGTAATGATAATTAATGTTACTTTATTCCCAGGAAATATCCAAACAAGTCATGAATGAAATTGTTATGTACAGTCATGTTTAGTATCTACATTAACCACCTGGAAATGGGAGCAAATAGTATGTTAATAAAAATTGCAGATGATACTGAATTGAAGGGTTCTGCTAACATGCATGATGAAAGGTGAATAAATAATTTTGAAAGAGTATAGATGAGCAAAAATGACCTTTTACTTAAAAAAATCAGGTGAATACAATGGGTATAAATAGTTTTTTAAATGGCCATTCTATAAAAGGAAGATAATGCATAAATAATGTGTAGAAAGACTTTAACACCTATGTACAGAAGAATTTAGAAATAATTAATGTAAGGGCATAATGGAGTCAAGAACTAACACAGTATTTGAGGACTAGCTATGTTAAAGTTTCTCTTTACAATGAAAGGGAAAAATGATTACACTAAGCAGTTCTGATGAGACCAACATTTAAATACTGAAAACAATTTGGTATTTATCAATGCACTCAAATATTTTTTTAAAAAAACAAGATTAAATACATCTGAAATGAGATGGACAAAAAAATGATTTAATGATTATCCTGATTAACTTTTAGGGAAAAATTGCAGTATTTAGTCTTATAGTCTGTAAACTCAAGAAAAGGAACATGAGGGAGAGTTTGCATTAACTTTCTTCACTAAGGAATAGTAAAGTAGAGCTTTATTCATTCCACTTGCAAGGCATTCCTTTGAATAATCCAGATTAGGGTTATCTGGTGTTTCATTAAAACAACTTTGATACCTCTGATACAAGGATAAATAAGTAGTAATATTGTTATACAACTATTTACTACATAATCATTCACTCTATCCCAGGGGTTCCCTGAGAAAAGGAGGGAGATGAAAGGAGTATCAGTTACAATAGCAATGACTGCTGGGTAGTCATATAGTTGTCCAGCAGCAGTCCTGGCAACACTACCTTGGCAACAAGAGTAGATGGAGGTTTCCTCACTGATTTTTAGTTGTGGCTACAAAACCATTGCAGCTGGGGTGACCCTCTGACTAAAGCTGTGAAGAAACAGTAGCATTTTGTTTTATCACTTCATTCTTTAAAAAGCTTGTATGCTTATTTTATTTAGCATATTTTAATTATTCTAAAAAGTAAAATATCTTATTTGTGAAGTATTTAGTTTTTGGTAGGCTTTGTTTTATTCCTGAGAAATAGAAGCATCAAATGATATCAAACAAGTCTGTGCAATAGTTATACAAGCAAGGGTCTTGTCCTATACAGGGTGTGGCAAAAGTAGGCTTATAATTGTTCATATGGAAAATAATACAATAATTAATAAATAATAATACAAGAATAAATTCTGTTTCATCTATTTACAACAGTAAACCTACTTTTGCTCCCACCTTAAGACCCAGAAAAATTGAGAAATGTGTCCGAAGTCATAGGAAAGTTGACAGAACCCCACCTAACTCCATTCCAAATCCGCACTTTTCCTGTGATCATCTTGCCATCTTCACATCTCTGTTCTCACCCTTACAGTTGTGTACGGCCTTTTTTTATTTGTCTGTGAGAAGGTAAAATGAGTGTCATTATCTTTAAAAGCCAGGCTCAGGAGCCATGTTGTTCCTGGTGTGACTCTTGTCAGTTGAGTGAACTTGAGTGATTTATTTAGCCCTACAGTGCCTCAGTTTCTTCATCTCTAAACTGAGTATAAGACAGCTCCTATACATAGGGTGGTTTTGAAGATTAAATGAGTTAATACATATAGTAAATATAATAGCACCTGCCTTGTTATAAGTACTCTATACCTCATTGCAGTACTCCATACTTGTTAGCTGAGATTATTGATTTATGTACCTCTCTTTCATATAGACTGTGAACTTCTCAGAGACAGTTATAATAGCTCATTCACCTTCTTGTATCCTCCACCTATCCTAGGGTCTTACAAATACCAGCAACTTTCAAGGTAGCAGTACGAAAGTAGAATTATATCAATAGTGAGTAAGTGTATGTGGGGAGGGGGTCAGAGGAGTAGAGAACAGAAAGCCCTAGAAATGACATCAATATATATTTGCTATGAATTCCTTTTTCCTCGAGTAAGGGGACGAAAAACTCCAGCAATCCATAATTGCACTCGTCTACCTGGGAAGCTACAATATATGTTTCAGAACAAATTTTCCCTTGTAAAAGGTATTGAACAGATAGTGAATCTCTCAAGAGCTAAGAAGGCCTGCTAGGGTGTCGGGAGCTGCTCACCATCAGCTACTGCTAATCCCTGTTTCCTTAGCTCAGAGCTGCCAATTCTGCTTTTGCATGCTGTGCCTGGATCCTCCATCCAGAATTGGTGTCTGCTATATGCAATGGTGAAACATTTCCATGAGGAGGATATGCTTCAGTGATTAAGGTGGATCAATACTCTAATATTCTCTGCTCTCCTGCTTGCAGTTCTGACCCTCTCTATTTTAATATACTCTGTGATTTCTGCTTACTTGTCCAGAATTTCAAACTGCCCCACTTCTTAATTGCTCCAGAATGCCCCATATCTTAGTTTTTTGTGTCCTGTTGTCTGTCTTCTTGTCTTGTGGCTGACTCCTGGCCATACTGACAAAGGTAAGTACCTTTGCCTTGCTTCATGCCTAGTGGAATTTCTTAGTTGTAATGCTGTGTCCAGCCCAGCAACACTGATGACCAGCCTCACTGTAAGGAAACAAATTTGAACCTCTTCTCAAGCAATGGATCCTTCCCACAAAAGCCATTCTTACAGGAGAAGCTGTGTAGGATAATAGATGATAGTTAACAGTATGGAAATCAGGACCAGATGGACCTGATCCAGAGTCCTAGCTTTAGCACCTTCTTCTCTATGACTTTGGGCAAAATACTTACCTGTCTACACCTGAGTTTCCTCATCTAAATAATGAGGTACATATGAATCTTACCTTGTAGGATTGTTAAATTTGAATATTTAATTAAGTAAAGTATGAAGTAAGTTATATTAATATTTTCATTATTAAAAATAGATTACCAAGTGACTGGTTCAAAGATGAACCACGACTGAATACAATGCTAAAAAAATTAAAATCATCATTATTAAAATTTTTTAATTTATTTTTTCATTACCATTTATCCTCTTATACCCCACTCCCACACTGTTGTCTATTTTAAAGTATTTTAATTTAGAACTAGAAATGACCTTAAATATCCATTTTCTGTACTAGATGAGGAAATTGTGAACCAGAGAATAAGATTCATAGTTCCGACACTAATGAAAGAAACAATCTCCACTTCCATATCCCAAATAAAGATATTTAGCCTAATTTCACAACTGTAGTTTTGAATACCTTCATTCAGTTTATTGGCATCTTCAGTCAGTCATCCATCCACCCGTTTATCTATCTATCCCTCCAGGAAATACTTGCTGTAGAGTGCCTGCTGTGTGTTAGTCTCCCTCCTGAGTCCCAGGGAATTGGCAGTCATGGTGGTGCTTACCTTCGTGGTGCTTTCATTCTACTTCCTTCTTTTGCCTCTCATATCACTCTGACTTCTGTTTCTATCACTCAAAAATGCATGAATGTCCTTTCTACATATTAAAAGTAACCTGTTCAGAAACACATAAGGAACATTTGCTGTTGCTATGTCTTTCTAAATGGGTTATTTTTAAACAGCAAATTTTGTGGAAACAAACTTTCATTGATAGAACTGGATCTCACAGATAAACCATTTTTATCAAAACATCACTTAGAAGCCTTTAGGTGAACATTTTCTTCATGTAAACAAATTATCTTTTTCTTCTGTTTCCTGTATTGCCTTTCACATCCTCTCCCCTTAGCACAGTAAAGTATACACTAGAACTTTGAACAAATGTAGAAACCTGAAAAAAATTGTGTTTCTTTTAATGCATCATAATCCTTTCAATAGCAGTAGCTGCTTTTTATGCCATTTTTGTACTCTTAGCATTTGGTAGGTTCTCAATAAATGTATTCATAGCAACAATAAAGTCTCAATGAATAGTTAGAAGCTCTTCTGGAAAATGGTTAATCAATGACTATTGTTAACAGCTGAAACACCTTTGCTTTTGGTCTAAACTTAGTCTGAGATCAGTTAGCAGGTGGGGTAAGTACTGTCTAACTGCCAGCTAATAGTAACCAGTGCAATTAAAGAGGAGTAGTCCCTTTTGGCATTTACACCACAGAGTGTCCCATTTGTGACTATGCTGTGCTTGCTCAAAGAGCTTTTTGGCATCTTGGAAGATGAAAATATTCAAGGATAAAAGGAATCAGGTGGAAATTTTAGCTATGCGGAAGCCTTTCACAAGAGAATTGTTGAAGTGTTGGAGAGATGCAAGTTGCCTGAATCTCTCCCGAGTTTTGTTTGGTGCAGGCAGACCTCGGAGATATGGCAGGTTCCGTTACAGACTTGAATAAAGTGAGTCATAATCCTTTTAGTGGTGGAGGGTCTTGTCTTCAATTTGTAAAAAATGCAACATCTGTGAAGCACAATAAAGCAAAACACAGTAACAAGAGGTATGCCTGTATTGTACTGAGTGATGAAAAGGTTTCCCCTTTTCTCACAGGATAAAATGTATTTATCTATTCTATGCCATTGTTTGTTAAACAAACATCCCACAGGTGTTCTTGGCCTGGCAAAGAAGAATCAATTTAGAATTAGATGCTTCTCTTAAACCTCAGCAGAATATTCAGGTACCTGCCTTTTCTCAGCTTCATCTATCCAGTAAATCTTCCCAGTTGTTCAAGCCCAAAATGTTGGCATTATCCTAGATTTTTTCTTATAGTCCATGTCTACCTACCTCATCAGATCCTGATGATCGATCCTACCCTCAAAATAGCATTCGTGGGATCTCATCACCACCACTGCTTCCACCTTAGACCATTAATCTGCATCAATTCAATAGCTCTGGAAACAGTTCCCCCAATGTGTTCATGCCTTCTTCACTCTATTCTCAACAAAGGGGCCACAGTGATTCTATTATAAGGGAGATATTTCATTCCATTCATGACATAAAATCCATTAATTGTTTTTCCTCTTTCTTGGAGTAAATGTGCAAATAGCCAATAGGTCCTTACATGAACTGGCCCACCGTCCCACTGGGACTTCATATTCTCTCTCTATATATATATTTAATACACATAAATATACATATATTTATATGTGTGTATATATAATTTATATATTTATTGTTATATATACTTATATATATAATTTGGTTTTTATTGTTATTCTATTACAGTTGCCCCCATTTTCCCCTTTGCCTTCCTCTGCTCAGCCTACCCCCTGCTCCCATAGTCAGTCCCCACCCTGTTGCCTATATCCATGGGTCATTCATACATTTTCTTTGACTAATTCCTTCCCCTTCTTTCCACCATTATCCCCCTCCCCCTCCCACTAGTTGCTGTCAATCTGTTCCATGTTTCCATGTCTCTGGTTCTATTTTTTCATTATTTTGTCCATTAGATTCCTCACATGTGAGATCATATGGTAATTGTCTTTCACCAACTGGCTTATTTCACTTCTTTGCTATTTCTTCAACACATACTAGGTACACTGCTATGTTAGGAACATTGCATCTGCCTATAGCTCTCCTCACTCAACATCTGTAAAGGGTCACTCTCTCACCTTCTTTGGTCTTTACTCAGATATAATCATCTCAGTGAGGCCTTTCCTAGTAATACTATCAAACTTGCAATCCACCACATGTACTTTCCATCTCCCTTCCTGTGCCTTGTTATTCTTCTTTGCATGTATTACTAATACACTATGTGCAATGCTTGTTGCTTATTATCTGACCCTTTGGTGAAAATGTAAAGAACTATGAAGATTGGATGCCCACTTGTCTTGTCCATTGCTTTAAACCTAGCACCTGAAACATAAAAGATACTCCAAATATTTGTAAAAAAAATAAAAGAATAACTAACTTTATAGGAGGGGTGTAGTAGGTTAGTTACATTGATATCTCATTCATTCCTGGCTTCCTGATATCACTTTTGTGGCTGGTTTTGTTTTTCAACAATATCTCCACTATTATGTATTCTTCTGTAATATAACTTTGCCACTCTCCTACAAATAGGTAGAGGTGGACCCATAACTGTTTCAACTAATACAGGATCAGGATAAAACCAAGGATCTGCTGATATAACCCTTTGTTAAGACCTCAGAAAGATTAACAGGAATATTTTATAGACCCTTTAAAAAGATAAAAATCTCTCTAAAGACTTAAGGACCACCCAGATGGTTTCTGTTAGAAATTAGGACACATAACAATCTTGAAGACATTGCTCCATATTAGCCTCACACTGAACCTCTTTAGTTCACAGATCCACAGAATCAGAGAGAACTAGAGGAATGCTAGTTTAGGAGCTGTATTCAAGGAACTGTATCAAAAAAGCCTTATCCACAATTGGACCTGATTTAGATAATAAGCTACTAGACTACAAGTTGATGCCATAGTAAAGATTTTGAGGGAAGAGATGAATGTATTTTTCATGTAGGGAGAATGTGAATTGATGTGGCTAAAATGAATTACAGCAGGTTGTATTTTTCTAAGATGACTGCAGCAATATCTCCTGTCCCACATAATCATCTACAATGTAGTCTTGACACATTTCCTGCCAAGAGATAAAGGCTAATTCCTCTCCCTTTGTATCTGGGAAGGCTTGTGATTGCCTTGACTGATAAAGTATGCTGTGTGGCTTGCAAGGCTGTGTCATAAAAGACAATGCAGCTTCCGCCTTGGGGGCCCTGGAGTTGAAAGCCTGAAGCAGCATGTAAGAGTATGACTGACTACCTTTCAGCTGCCATACTGGGAGGAAGCCAAACCACATGGGGAGGTCACACACAGGCTCCCATTCAGCACTCCTAGTCTTTGAGTCACCTCAGCCCAGGTCCCAGACATGTCAGTAAATGAGTCTTCAGATGTTTCTAGCCCCCAACTGCCAAGTCATGCCCAGGCTTCAAGTCTTCCCAGAGGTAGTGGAATAGAGATGGGTCACTAAATTCTATCTAAACTCCTGACCCACAGAATCTGTGAGAAACATGAAATGGTTGCTTTAAGCTACTATGTCTGGGGATTTGTTGTTCTGCCACAATAGTACCTGAAACAAATCTCTTTGCAATATGGCTTTGTAGCAACTCTGTTAATACGTGGAGTCTGTCTTCTGTCTCTTGAATCTGGGCCAAGAATGAGGCAGAAGTGAAGGCATTCCTGTTCTGAGTGTAGGCCTAACAAGGCCTCTGTACTTCTACCCCTGGAATCCTGCCTCGATCTTAAGCTTGGGCTAATCTGATGGAAGATCAGTGACTGAGACCAGTTTACAGCTAATCGGTCATGTTATAGAACCCAGCCTAGATTACCAGAGCTACCAACTTGACCTTCAGCTGAGCACAGGTACAAAGTGATCCTAGCTAAGACCAGAAAAACCACCTGGCTGATTGTAGAATCCTGAGAAATAATATATGCTTGTTATTTTAGGCCACTAACTTACATCTTTATTTTTGGTAGGGTAGGGTGGGCAGGGTTTAACTAAATGGTGCAAGAGGAGAAATACCTTCCAGGTAATTGAATTTATGCATATTTTTGAGTGGGAAAAACTATGGGTGAAATGTTGGAAATAAGAATCACAGTCTATTTGTGGTCTACAAGTTAGCCTGTCTTTCCATACCTGTGCCATCAAGTCATGGGCCAAGAGGACATGCAGGAAGGACTATTTCCTCTACACCACTTATAAATTGGATAAAATACTTTTTCTTCTTTTAATTTTTCTATTCTACTCCTTGCATCAAACCCAATGAACATACCTTGGCTGACTTTATAACAGCTACTTCCTCTGCAGGATCAGACTTAACACATATAATGACATAAAGTGCTATATACACAAACAGTGTTACCATGCTCCCAAGCCTGGAAAGAGGGGGAAAAAGAATAACTTTTAAAGTGTAGCTAAGGAATTCAAGTTTTATCGAAGCCAAATTGGAATATGGAAAAAGAATTTTTAAAATTCTAAATTTAGGTGCAATGGTTTTTATGTGCTTAGAATCTGGCAAACCAGTTTCTTTCCTGCCCTACTTTAGAAAGGTTGCATATGAAAGGGAAAGAAAGTTTTGTTTAGTTATAGATGAACATTTTATGGTCTCCTCTCACCCCCCAAATAATAATAATACCTATATTTTTATTCATCCAAATCTCAGGAAGAAGAATTAAATTTATCATTTTATGAGCATCTATTTTTATATTATGATACATTGCTTTCCTTGAAAGACTAAACATGCAAGTTTTTACACAGAAATAATCAACTTCATAATGTAAGAAGGTGTCCTTTACAGAACACAAACTTTGTCTCCCTTGGGATAAAAATGATGTGATGAGGAAAGTTAAGTTTGTGTGTTTTATGACATAATAAAAGTAAGAATGATACAATATAAGGGAACTAATTTGACAAGAGCATGAACACTAAGAATTTGAAATGGGTGTTTTTATGTTTCTTTGAAATGATATTTTATGGGTGACTTTATAGGTATACAAGTAAACTGCAATCATATTGTCTTGTTGCTAAACGCAATCTAGTTGGTTTAGCCTATAGTCAACTAAGTCTCAACTTATTACTAGGCATAGAACATGAGGTTAGGAAGGAATTTATAACCTAGTATGTGTGACTGTATGTTTTCTGGTTCTATTTCCTGAGCTCGTGCCTTCTGGAGGAGAAGGTTAAGATAGAGATAGAAGGAAATTATTGGACTTGAATTAGTTTTGTTAAATTCTATAGTTTCCCCTAGAACACTCGGGAGGAGATAGTTGGTCTGGGACTCAGTTAGATGACTGCTGCGGATATTTACTTGTCATAAAGTGCAAGAGTTTTCCCTAAAAGGCTGCAGAAAGTGTGGAGACGAAGGAACCACAAGGAGCTCCAATGTTTTACAGGCAGAGAAGGAGGACCTGAAAGAGGTGACAGAGTATAACAAGGATGAATTTGTCAAAAGAGGACAATGCCAGAGAAACTGATGACATTTGAGACAAGGCCACAGGATTCGACGACAGGAAACTGTTATAAGGACATTAGCAAAAATAGTTCTGCTGGGATGTTAGGGGCAGTAGTCAATTTTCAGAGGTTTCAGTTGTGAATGTTGTAAAGGAAACATAGTCATGAGTGTAAAACATACTTGTTAGGAATGTTTTTCTGGAAGGAAAAAGGAAGAATAAGTAGAAGTAGATCAAAATCAGTAGTGAGAGAAAAATGAGGGATCAGTTGAAGAACCGAAAAATTGATAAACTGGATATTGGGACTTTGTCCACTTTGTTCTTACCACAGCTTTATCAATGTTCCATTCACAGCCTCATACAAACCAGTGGTAGGAATGTCCATCAGAATAAAGACAATAAAAGGATTCCTGAAATATGTCACTTAAGTGCTCTGCCCAGGGGTTCCCCATCACTATGTAAAACATCCTTATCTTAGGCCCTGGCTGGTGTAGCTCAGTGGATTGAGTGCGGGCTGTGAACCAAAGTGTTGCAGGTTTGATTCCCAGCCAGGGCACAGGCCTGGGTTGCAGGCCATGGCCACCAGCAACCTCACACTGATGTTTCTCTCTCTCTCTCTCTTTCTCCCTCCCTTCCCTCTCTAAAAATAAATAAATAAAATCTTAAAAAAAAAGATTAAAACAAATTTATCTTGTTTCAATACCAGTTTTGCCCTGGGTCCAACTGGGTGACCTATAATAGACTTATATGTATGTTTCCTGTCCCTTCTTTAAACTCCCCACCTGTCCTCAAGAGCTGCTTCAGTTATAGAGCTCTGTGGTGTTCTATGTTCTTCCCAGCTCTCCCCCACCCTCTCATCTCTGTCCTTTAAACCGAGAATCATTTATCTCCCACTCTCCACTTACAACCTTGTTTCATAAAAGTTTCATAAATGAGGAGGACTCATTTACTTCTCTAGTTGAAGATCTCAGGTTAACTGAGTTTATTCTATATACCAGATGTATATGAATCCCTGTCTGCTTTCTGGTGAATGACGTCACCTTCACCACCAAGAGTTCTTGCTTTGTTTTAGCCAACAAAGGTCATTAGTACATCCAGAGATTATATTTGTAAATGTTCCTATGTCTTCTCAGTTCTCAGATTAGAATTCTTTTGCCCCCCTCTCTCTCATTTTTTTAAAAAATAGAGCTGCATTACTAATAGATTAATTAATTATGACAACTTTGCTGGATGACAAGAATTAGTTATCTTTCTGGCAAACAGTAGGACATGGACAGGAGGGACAAAAGGCAGGAAGTTGGCAGCAGGTCTCCAGAGCAACAAGTGGGAAGGAGCCAGATGTCACATTTCTCTAGACTTTTGACTGATGTACATACACTCCAAACAATTTCCCTGCAACTGGTTTGCCAAGGGTAAGTCATCAGAAACTAAGCCTTGCCTAATCAGTTCTGAGCCTCTCTATAATAGGACTCTTATTCTCAAAATTTTAATACAATTTAAAGTTACTGTTTACCTTAGTCTCAAGGTTGGCTTCTCCATATTTTTTATGAAAATATTCTAATTCTACTAAAGAATTGCATTTGATTCTATGACATTCTGGCCTATTTGTTTCTGTGTGTTTTTATCAATAAAGTTCAAAAAAATTTTAGTTGTTGTTATTCTTTTTTCTCATACAATTAGAATGGCAAATACTTTTCTGAATTTTTAAAAATGTTTTACTCATCATACATTTGAAAAAGTCTCTAAATTTCTACACATCTTGCAATCAGTTCTTTAACCACATGAATCCCCAGACCCTCTTTGCTCTCACTTGTTTAAATTTTGAAATTTTAAATCAGATTTGTTTTATTGAGCACTGGAGTAAATGCCATCATTTTAACAGAAGCTTCTGAGACATATAATTGTGTCTGAATTAAACCGGGAAAATTGTCTGTGTTGACTGAAAGAAGAAACTTGGAAAAGGCTAAAGTTTGGAAAGACTTCTGAATAATTAAGAAGAATGACTGCTAAGCTAAGTACCATGTTCTTACTCGTCTATTCTATAGGAATTGAGAGTGGGAAACAGATGGAAATTGAGGTATAGACTCAATATCGCTGGGAATGTCAGATCAGAAATTATTTTTGGAAGTGTAGAAGAAGCTTTGTGTGACGGAGGAGCTGAAGAGGTGGGATTCAAAGCCTGGGTGGTAAGAGACAAAGAATGAAAAATCAAGTCTCAGGTAGTAAATGGGGCTTATCTGCTTTGTAGGGAGCTATTGATATTTCTCTAAGTACTGATTACACATATTTTCAAATTCCAAAGCTTTTGAATTTTTAAATTTAAGCGCAAATCCAGGTGATTTATATATACTTTGTAGCAAATGCAGGGAATTTTTATCTGATTTCCTTCACTTGTGCTTTTCATCCCTTCCACTCTGGTGTTCTAGAGGTACGACATTTATCTAGACTTAATTCTCATGTGGATTTTTAGCTTCTAGAGATCACAAAGCAGATGCAACAGCTACATGGGTAGAGCAAAATTATAAAAGGATTTACCAGATTTGAGGAGTAGAGGGAGAGCTTGAACTCAGAAAAGCTGCTGTGCATGCGTGCTTGACAGGACTTGCAGGGCTCATTCAGCCTGAGGGAGAAACAAAGGGCTGGCAGGTGAAAGAGAGCAGCAAACACTGTCAGGCCAGGTGTTCTGCATTAAAACTCAGCTGTACCAGGGATCGCAGATGGCTTGAAAGAGAGGTGTGAATGAAATGACCCAGAGAAGTCGGTGATGGGAGAGGAAGGCAATAAGCTACACACAGGGTCCTTCCTCTCAATGAGACAGATTTCAATTGCTTGGCAGTTATTTGGGCGATAATGAATCTTTGAATCATTCCTGAATAGTGGGTAGATCTATTTATTTTTGAGGAAGAATTGTCTAGTCTCTTTTGTGCTCAGCTCTCCCTAAACCCTTCTCAATTGTTTTCTTTTTAAGAAGCATGAATACATTTTAGGACTTTTAAAACCAGAATGAATAGCAGGAATTTTTCATTAAACGCACTACATAATCACATGTATTATCAAAATGTAAGAATCTAAGATGCTAAAAATAAGTTGTCTGTATTTAAATAGTATATATAATTTATAATCTATATATTATATATGATACTATATAAAATATATTGTGTATAGTATATACAAAATCTATGTTGATGGGCACATTTGTATTATAGTGGAAAACTAGTGGAATATTTCTGTTTTGGAGATATCAATATTCTAAATAATATGTACTGTGCAGGTATATCAATAGCAAACATTTTACCACATGTGAGTTTTTATTTTGCTTAACAAACAATATTCTGTATGATTTTCATAAGTAGGTTTATTTCATAAAATAATTCTGTGTACATTTTTGTATAATGATAGAACTATGTGAATTCAAAAACTTAATATACATTTCATAAGTATAGTATTTATTATTCCACATGCTATTTATTTATTCTGACTTTTTTCCATTTTATTAAAATATATGATTGTCAATTTTATTTGGAAATTTATTCCTTAAAAACACTGAACTATTTTTATAGCAGTCAATGGCAAGATAAAATCACAGCATAAATTAACTCTAAAAATGCCAATAATTAAAAAATTGAATTTTTAAATTTAAGTGTAAACCCAGATGATTTATATCTACTTTGTAGCAAGTGCAGGGAGTTTTTATCTCATTTCTTTCACTTGTGCTTTTCATCCTTTCCACTCTGGTGTTCTAGAGATATGGCATTTATCTAGACTTAATTCTCATGTGGATTTTTAGCTAATAACTAATAAAAGCTATTTATGCTAATAACTAATAAAAGCTTCATATACCTATTTACTCTGTGCATTTAAGAAATTGAAGAACAGGCTCACAATCTTGACACATATGCAGATATTTTCACTAAACATAAAATATTGAAACTGTAAAAAAAAGGGAAGGTCATATATCCCAGGAATGTTAATATGAATATGTGATTCAGTATTTATTTTCTATAGTCAGAAATTATCACAAAATACTGAATGTATTGCAAACAATTGTTGGGAAGAAATTCTCCTTGAGTGTCTTGCACATCTGTTGTAGAGTAAAAATTTTTTTTATAGCCAAGTAATATTCCACTGTGCAAACACACTACAACTTTTTATATACTCATCAACTGATGGGCACTTGGGCTGCATCCAGATCTTGACTATTGTAAGTAATGTTGCAATGAACATAGGGGTGCATAAATTCTTTCAAATTAGTGTTTAAGATTTCTTTGGATAAATTCCCAGAAGTGGAATCTCTGGGTCATAAGGAAGTTTATTTTTTAGTTTTTTGCGGTAACTCCATATTGCTTTCCACAGTGGCTATACCAATCTGCATTCTCATCAACATGGCACTAAGGTTCCCCTTTCTCCATATACTTGCCAACACTTGTTGTTTGTTGATTTATTGATGATAGCCATTCTGACAGGTGTGAGGTGATCTCGTGGTTTTAATTTGTATTTCTGTGATGACTAGTGACATTGAGCATCTTTTCATATGTCTATTCACCACCTGTATGTCCCTTTTGAATAAGTGTCTATTCAACACCATATTGGAAGTCCTAGCCATAGCAATCAAACAAGAAGAAATAAAGGCATCCAAATTGGAAAGGAATAAATAAAACTGTCGTCATTTGTAGATGACATAATATATTGTATATAGAGCATCCTAAATTCTCTACCAAAAAACTACTGGAACTGATAAATGAATTCACTAAAGTAGCAGTATACAAAATTAGTATCCAGAAATCAGTGGCATTTTTATACCAATAATGAATTGCCAGAAAGCAAAACTAAAAAAAAAAAAAATCTCCTTTATTGCTTCTTGGCCTTTTGGCTAAGATCAAGTGTAAGAAAAATCCCCTTCACAGTTGCTTCAAAGCAATAAAATGCATAGAAATAAATTTAACCAAAGAGGTGAAAGACCTGTACTCAGAAAATTATGACACTGAAGAAAGAAACTGAGGAAGATACAAATAAGTAGAAGCATATACTATGTTCATGGGTAGGAAGAATTAACACCATTAAAATGGCCACACTACCCAAAGCAATATATCTCGAACCGCAGATAAAACCCAAATAGTAACAGCAATCTTGGGAATAAAGAACAAAGTTGGAGGAATCACAGTATCTGATATCAAACTATACTACAAGGCCATAGTAATCAAAACACCATGGTACTGGCATTAAAAGATAAATATAGATCAATAGAACAGAAGAGAGGCCAGAAATAAACCCACAGCTTTATAGTCAATTAATATTTGTCAAAGGAAACAAATACATACAATGTTGTTAAGAGAGTATATTTAAGAAATGGTGGTGTAATATTGTACAGATATGTGCAAAAAAAATGAAACTAGACCACTTCCTTATACCACACACAAGAATAAACTCAAAATGGAATGAAGACTTAAATGTTAGACTCAACACCATAAAAATCCTAGAAAAACATATACAGTAAAACCTTGGATATTTCTTGTAGTAATGTTTTTTCTGATAAATCATCTCAGGCAAGGGCAACAAAAGAAAAAATAAATAAATAGCACTACATCAAACTAAAAAGGTTTTTCATAGCAAAGAAAACTATCAACAAAATGAAAAGACATCCCACTGAATGGGAGAACATATTTGCCAATACATCTAATAAGGTGTTAATATCTAAAATTTATAAAGAATTTATAAAACTCAACACCAAAAATCAAATAACCCAATTAAAAATTGGGCAAAGGACCCGAATAGTCTATTCTGTCTCAGTGAACACCTCTTCCATTTTATCCTTGGTCATTGTTCATTTCTCATAATAATTGTTTTTTTTCTTTCATACTTAATGCATGCTCAAGTTTTTTTCCTTAAGGAAAAATTATGGATTGAAATTTTTTCTGGAAATTTTATATTTTAAATGGACTTTCTGAAAAAATGAAAAAAAGTTATTTAACGGCCTGTTCAATCAAACCAGGATGGTGGAATTCCAGATGGGTAGAATGAAACTTTTCAGCATATATTGTGACTAACACCAGTCCTTAGTCTACAGAAGATGTTCCTGTGCCAGCTGGGCTCATTACTACATAAATTATGTAAAACAATTAACATGATAGGGCTTAACAACAATATGTGGAATCAGAAGACCCAGCTACAAATCTTACTACATGACTCAGTAGTTAGATAAACTGAGGAAGTCCCTGAATTGCTCTCGGTTTCTTTTTCCTGATTTATCAAATAGGGAAACAATAACTTCCCTTTCACAGTTTTGCTGAGGATTAAATTAAATGATGTATCTGAAAATTCTTACAAATCATTATAATATACATATGTATTATAACTAGGAAACATAAAAAAATGAGAAAATCACTCTTGAGGGGAAACTGAATAATGTATGTATTTTAACACTTGCTAAAGTCTCTACAAGTTTATATCACTACATAAATCTGAAGGTTTATCAGCATCACAATTTAATACTACAATTATTTGATATTCAGTCAGTTCTGCACTGAGAACATGTTGAAAATCCTCTTTTTCTTATTATTTAAGAGAAAGATGCTAACATCTGATTTCTCTTTATTGCTGGCCCTCGATGAAGTTACTCCACTAAAGTTAATTTTGAGCAATCAGTCCTAGACATAGTCTAGTAAAAACTGTTAAGTTTGTGAGTGAAGAAAAATCTGTATAAACAACCAGAGAGGAAGAAAAGGTACCTATAAAAAATAAAAACATGGTGGCTGGATACTTCCTTTTCACAATACTAAATTCCAGAACATAATCTAAAATATTGCTTTCATAGGGCAAAACTATGACCTAAGAATTCTAAGGCAAGCTAAATATTTAAATATCTGTGAGAAATACATGAATTACACACTTCTAAAATGTAAATCTTTGGAGAAGCCACCTTCTTAACTTTACTGAAAAAAGGGAAATGTTATTAAATACAATAAATTTAAATAAATTCAACTCTCTAGTTAAAAATCTAAAATTCTTATTTTGAGTTAAAAATATATTTATATGCAGAAGCAAATTAAATGTCAAATTACAGGGGAGGCAGAATGCTTAAATAAACCAGTACAAATCCATATAATTTAATGTTATCCAGCTATAAAAATTACATTTTCAAAAATATTTAATAATATTAGTTGGAAAATTTATAAAATAAAACTTAATGAAAAAGAAGTTAACTGAACTAAATATAGGTATCATGTCATTTCTGTTAAACATATTAGGTGTAAAGAAGACAGGGAAAATATCAGGATGATTACAGTAATAGTAATCACTAGGTGCTATGATTATGCCTGATTGTAAATTTTATGTTACTTTCAAGATAATGTTTAATATGTACCATTTAAAATGGCAAAATTTTAATTTTATAATCAGAAATTAAAGAAAGAGACATAAGAGTTATTGACAAATCCCACAAAAAATAAGCATATGAAGAGCAGACCTGCAAAAGAAATTGAGAAAAAACAAAACAGTTGCAAAGAAAGGGGACAATTTGAAGATGAAAGAAACCGCTAACAATCTGAAATACTGTGGTGAGATCAAGTAAAATGGAAATGAAAGAATCTACTGGGAAAATCTAATTGAAAGAGTCGTAGGTGGACTTGTCAACAGGAGTCACAGGTTTTGCCCATATTGTTTGCCAGACTCTTGGCTGCTGTAGCTTGAAGACTGAATGAGGGAAGAAATCGTAGTCCATTCTTTTGAGGAAGTTGGCTTTGAAAGGAGAAAAATTGGGTCTTGGCTAGAGGGTTGTGTAAAACTAAATGTTTTTGTTGTTCTTTATTTTAAGGCATGAAATGTTTGACAGGAATTAAATAATGTTACCATAGTGGTTAAAAGCAAAGGACAGGAATCAGATGAACCAGATTTGAATTTGGGGAACATAAAGTAGACACTACCCAATGTCACTGGAAGAGATGTTTTTTAGAGGACCAACTCAGTCAGCTAACATCAGAGAAATATTAAACACTGGCTCTTTCCCACTTCTTGTGCATTTTTTTAAATCAAACTCTACATATAGATTGAAGCCTTTATTTAGTTTTTTTCAATAGCTTTTTGGAATAAATATATCATTTATAATTTCCAGTTGTAAATTCTTTAAAGTGTGGTTAAAATTTAAAGCCTTCAGAGAACAAAAGCATTCTCATACTCTTACAGATTGTTTCTGTCCACATCTAATTCAACTACAGTTTATAATTTAATTTTATCTAGATGTTTCAAAGCATTCAATTTAATTTTCATACAAACAACATTTTTAAGTTAAGTTTCCTTCTTACATTCTTAAATGATTTACATAATATTTATTTAAATTTAAAATGGCAAGTGACACTGAAAAATAACTAACTTTGTGGACGAACTCAACAGACTCTTGATAAATCTACAACTCAACTGCAAGGCAGGAGTGCTCAAGGCTGTAGGAGGGTAGCTGGCCAGCTGGGAGCACTGGGTGTGTTTTACAGGAGAATGGACTGTTGGTTACCAATGGTTTGGGTAAGTGGAATTAGGGTAAGAGAGTCTGCTTTACAGAAACTGAAGTAAATAAACAGTGATCCTGAAAAAAATCTGTGTATTGATGTGTATGTGACTCAGAAGATATGCTTTTTATCAAGAGTCTAACAGTAAAAGTATAACATCAAAATTAACTGTAAATCATAAACTTTAATGATATATAATGTGAGACTTTCCAAAGTATAAAAGGATAAAAATAGAAAAAAGTGGAACCACATTAACCAGATATTAAAACATTATTTGCAATAAATATCTATTTCACAAGAAATAAAATTTTGAATGCCTTTTTGGCTGGAGACTGAAGGGATATCAGTTGGCAGCACTCTCTAAAGAGATAAATTGAGAATTGAGGTTTTTGGTGGTTCTTATTTTTGAGAAACTGATATAGAAATTTAATTTCTTTTTGCTATTTTTAATTCTCATTATAAATTTCCATGAAGCAAAATGGACAGTAGATCAGATTATATAACTTTCTACTGTGATTGAAATCAATAGCATTTTGTTAAAATTGGTCCATTAGTGTGCTTCTTGCTATGTGTGTAGGCAAAGGAGGAGAGATGTACATTCCATGACTCCTGTACGCACCCCACAGGACTGACTGCTGAGGCACATATCAAAGCTGGTCTCTGAGCTGAGACAAAGAGGTTTGGTACCAGTATAATTTCCAACACAAATGGTAGGCCAGAGAGGAAATTAAGCCATCAGCTGGGGAATGAAGAGAAGCAGTAGAGAGCCAGAGCAACTGAATAGTTGGTTGCCAAACTTGGAATCTAGAGTAGGCAGCAGATTGCTGAGACAAAATAAAATAAAAATAAAAAAACAAAACAAAACAAAACAAAAATACAACATACCCATACATACACAAGAGAATTGGTATTGAGAAAGATGGAGGTATAGGAGCTCAAAGAACAGTTTCCAGTCTTATGATCTTTAAGTACCATTACTGCATTACTCTTTTTTGAGGTTTGTATATCCTTTTTTCTGGCATCATCCCACTGAATTGAAGGTGGAGTTTATGCTTCTTGCTGTTTCAGACAAAACTTGCTTTCTTTTTCCTGAAATGTCACATGTCATCATGGCACATAATTTTCTATCCCTTACTTAAAAAAAAAGATTTTATTTATTTATTTTTAGAGAGAGAAGAAGGGTGGGAGAAAGAGAGGGAGAGAAACATCAATGTGTGGTTGCCTCTGGCATGCCCCCTACCAGGGACCTTGCCTGTAACCCAGGCACATGCCCTGACTGGGAATTGAACCCTTTGGTTCTCAGGCCTGCGCTCAATAAACTGAGCTATGCCAGCTGGGCTCTATCCCTGATTTTTATCATCATCTCAGATTACTCATGACATTCTTCCTCAACTTTCAACAGTTTATCTCTCAGTTTATTTTTTTTCTATCCAATAATACTGTCTTCTTATTTTAGACCCTTTCAATATTTTAGCAGGGAGGAAATAAGGGTGAAGCAAGTGCAAAACTCAAGGAGGCATTCATTCTCAGGGTTCTGCCAGTTTCTTGTCAAAACCAACACCTTTAATCCATTGATAACCTCAATGTCCTATCTACCAACTTAACTCTTCTGGAACCTCTATTTCCATAATTTTTCAACCCCACCAATTGATTGTTCCTACTAACCTAATTGCTGTCTATTCTCCCAATCCCTTCACTTTCTTTGTTACCCTCTTTAGTCCATGAATCATTGGCATCATTAATTGCTTCAATACAGAGCCTCTACTCATTTCCATTTTCGAACTTTCTTGTACTCTCTTGGAGAAAAACATGGACCCAAATGCATTCAACTTTACATTGCATCCATACAGCTGAATGTGGTTGGAAAAATGCATACAATCATGCTGAATACTTTGCAATAATGATTACTAAGCTCAAGTAAGATCTCCAGGATGCTAGGAAATCATACTGTACTACCCTAGTTTTTTTCACTCCTACCTGACAGTTTCCTACCTTTCCTCTCCTCTCAAACACTCAGTCCATCGTTCTCCATTTAATAGTAGTTGATGATTTTTCTTCCCACATCACTGAGAACATTGAACATGGAGAAGGAAAAACATATTACATATATATTAATATAATCTATTTGTTCATGTCATAATACATTTTAGTTTTATAGAGGTAAGTATTTTTAAATCAAAGTATTTAAACCTATAAACATAATGCATATGTTTTGACTGTGGATCTGGGTGATAACTTTTTTCAGTTTTTAAAACTTTTTATTTACATACTTAAAAAATTGTGCATTCCAATAATTAAAATCATTTTAACAAAAAAATGGCACTCTGATTAATCACCACATTTTACAACCTGCAGGACACCTTAGACCAGTTTGGTTTTTACTTTAGATTTCACTGTCATCTCACCCAGCTTCTTCCTTCACCAACATGCAAGTTCTTTTCCTTCCCTGCCAGCCAGAGAGGCAGATGGGAGGGAAAGGCGTGCACTTCATTGTCAGTAGTTCTGATGTGAAAAAGGGCAGCACAGCAATTTAAACTGATCCAACCTCTTTGCAGCTTACAAAGTTAAACAGCTAAAAGAAGTAAAATAAGAAGGCAATGCTTGTGGAAAATACAGTGCATATTGGTGGTGAGGGCCTCATGATTTGCCTGCTTGCTTATCCTGTTAACAATCATTTCTTTGGAAGGCAGTGGATTTTTCCCTTGCATTTCTGTCTTCTTCAATTTCAACTTATTGAATTTCTCATTCTCGGCCATATTGGGTTTATCAGACATGGTTGTTGAGGAAGCCAAGAGAGGCACATGAATCAGAGAAGAGTCTGATCTGCTCAGTGACTACCACTAAATGGGTGATAACTTTCTAAACTCAAAATTTTTAAATTTAAAAGCAATGGTGGAGACTATGAGGTTTTCTATGTACATTATCATGTTGTCTGTGAATAGTGATATTATTTTCTAATTTGAATGCCTTTTATTTCTTTTTCTTGTCTGATAGCTGTGGCTAGAACTTCCAGTACTATGGTGAATAAGAGTGGTGAAAGTGGACACTCTTGTTTTGTTCCTGATCTTAAGAAGAAATGTTTTAGTCTTTGCCTGTTAAGTGCCTATCATTAAATAAGTAGATCAAAAAACTGGTACATTTACATAATGGAATACTAAACAGCAGAAAGAAAAAAGGAACTCCTTTCTTTCTTACCTTTAGCAACAGCATGGATGGAACTGGAGAATATTATGCTAAGTAAAGTAAGCCAGTTGGTGAGAGACAAATAACCATATGATCTAACCAATAAGAGGAATCAAATGAACAAAATAAACTAATGAACAAAATAAAACTGCAGGCATGGAAACATGGAACAGACTGAAAGTGACCAGAGGGGAGGGGGTTAATGGTGGAAAGAAGGAGGAGAGACAAGACAAAGAACATACATGAATGACCCATGGACACAGATAACAGTGTGGGAATTAATTGTGGGAGTAGGGTGGGATGAGTGGAGGAGGGCAGGAGAGGAAAACTGGGACAACTGTACTAGCATAAAATAAAAAATGTTTTAAAAGTATTTAAAAAAGAAAAAAGAAAAGCAATGGGGGGTTGTGGTACTGGGTAAAAAAAGGTGAAGGGATTGAGAACAACTACAGAGTGATAGTTACAAAATAGTCATTAGAATGTAAAGTACAGAATAGGAAATATAGTCAATAATATTGCAATAACTATGTATTACCAGGTGGGTATTGAAAATAGCAGGGAGAACATTTGTTATAAAGTATTGGTTGGCCAAAAAGTCTGTATGGTTTTTTTTCCCTGTAAAATGAAAGACTCATTTTTCATTTGCACCAATAACTTTATTGATTTGGATATTTTGAGTATGTCAGCTTTCTCCTGCTATTGGTAGAGGTCAGGGGTGCTGCTAAACATCTTCCAATGCATAAGACAGCTCCACAGCAAAGAATTATTTTGCCAAATGTTAATAAAAACAAGAAACTTCGCAAACCACTTTTGACACATTCTACCAGTCACAGCACCTTCTTCATACACTGCAGAGATCATTTTGTGTGTGTGTTTCAGTTGCATTTTTACATGTCATGAAATAATAAATCATGATACATCTGAAAATGTTGCGTATTTTCTTCCATCTTCAACATTAAAATGGCTATACAAAAATTCACCAATTTTGACTTTTTTAAATGCTTGCTGATATGACAGCTTTTACTATACAATCTATTAAAATTGTTTTTGAATGAAATTTTAAAGACAATTAAGTACTATTTGAACTATCATATGGAAAAAAACTAAAGGAACTTTTTAACCAACCCAATATATGATTATCTAAACACTATGCTGTACACCTAAAATTAATGCAAAATAATATTGAATATTAAATGTAATTGAAAAAAAAGCAATGGAGAAAAATCACCAGGAAATCAGACTAAATAACATAAAATTTTAAAATTTCTAAATGGCATAGAACATTATAAATAAATTTAAAAACAAATACAGAGGGTAAATATTATTTAAATCATGAGTAGTGCTGCAAAAAATTAATGTTCTTACTGTATAATCATAAAGTAACTGAACAAACAGGGCACAAAAAACATAGAAACCTTATAAATTTAGAGAAAATGTTAAATTCTATTAATTTAAGATATACAGATTTATACATTAAAATCTTTCAAATTATTAAAATAACTAATAATAAATTTAAAATTTAAATAATGTATATTAAAATTAATAGTAAATATTAAATAAACGTTTTACTAGATTAAATAGAATTGACTTTAGAATAATTATAATTTTTAAACTAAGGCTGTAGTGAACTAGAAACTCATTTTTCTTCCAATGCAATTTGAAACTGTGAGGTCTGTCCTAAAAATGTCCAGCTATTATTAATACAAGGAGAATGGTTTGCACAACATTGATGTAACCTGGCAGCCAAGGAGAGTAGACTAGAATGCACTTGATGAACAATCAATCAGTGGGGGCAGTGGATGCCCACTGAGTGAGCATGTGTACTGTGTGGCCATCACATTCAAAATTACTAAGTAAGAAAGCAACAAATCTGCATCAAATTCTCTGTTAAGCTTAAACATTACTGTTCAGAAACTATCCGGATGATTCAGAAGGCCACAGCTAAGGTCAACTGGTGATTGGAAACATCATCACAACAACTTGCCCACTCATGCATCACACCATGTACAGAGTATTTTGGTGAAACATCAAACCACCTGGTTGACTCAGCCCCACTACAGCCCAGACTTGGCACCCTGTGACCTCTGGATTTTCCTAAACTTTTTAATCACCTGATTTTAATCACCTTTGAAAAGGAAGAAATTTCAGACCATTGATGAGATTCAGGAAAATACAGTGGGGCAGCTGATGGTGACTAAGAGAACTGTGTGAGGTCCCAAGTTACCTACTTGAATGGAACTGAGACATCATTATCCCATGTACAATGTTTCTTGTATCTTCTTCAATACATGTCTCTATCTGTCATAGTACATGGCTGGATACTTTCTGGACAGACCTAAATTTTAAAGAAGCATTCCATTTTTTAAGTAAATCTTTATTTATTTTTCCTTTACATTTAGTCCCCTTATACCCTACTGCCTAACCACCACACTGTTGTCAATGTCTATGACTTCTTTTTCCTTTTTGCTTGATCCCTCCAACCCACTAACCCACCCCAAATAATTGTCATCCTGCTCTTTATCTATGAGTCTCTGTTTCTATTTTTCTTGCTAGTTCAATTTGTTCATTATATTCCACATATAAATGAAATCATATGGTATTGGTCTTTCTCTGACTGGCTTATTTCACTTAAAATTATGTTCTCCAGGTCCATCCATGCTGTTGCAGAGTAAAATTTTCTTCTTTTTTACAGCAGAGTAGTATTCCACTGTGTAAAAGTCCCATAGTTATTTTATTAACTCATCTATCAATGGACACTTAGCCAGCTTCCATGTCTTGGTGATTGTAAATAATGCTACAGTGAGCAAAGGGGTGCTTATATTCTTTCAAATTAGTGTTTTGGGTTTCTCTTGATATATTCCAAGAAGTGGGATTGCTGAGTCAAAAGACAGATCCACTTTTAATTTTTTGAGGCAGCTCCATTCTGCTTTCCATGGTTGCACCATCGTTCTGCATTACCACCAATATAGAAGGCTTCCCCTTTCTCTACATCCTCAACAGTACTTGTTTGTTGATTTATTGATGATAGCCATTCTGAAAAAATAATTTACTGGTGATAGTCATTTGAAACAATTTAATAACTAGTAGTCATTTAGATTTCAAAAGGAAGTTACTGTTTAAAATATGTATATGTGTATAGATATAGATATGTATAATGCTTTAATAATAATATTTTTCCTAAAACTTATCTTTACAAAAATAGAAGGCAAAAAAGACATATTATGTGTACCCATTGCATGGAGAATCTCGCATCCATTAGAAAGGCTATTTTTAAAAAGAGGCTTTAATAGTATGAGAAAGTAGTTACATAACAATTATTTTTAAAAGAATATAAACTTGTAACGAGTATGCTATTAATTCAGAACAAAGTGTCTAGAAAAAAGACAGGGAAGAAATATAGCAACATGCACACAAGTTACATCTGAGTAGTATCACAGTATGACAGGTGATTGTGATTTTGCTAAAAATGTTTATCCATTTTTCAGTTTCTTCAAAGAGCATATTTTACTTTTTAAATTGAGAGACTTTACTTTTTAATATGGAAAATAATATAAATATATTTAGCAGAACACCACAAACAAATCACCACACCTTGGGCATGTTCTACAATAAGTTAAAAAGTTGAATATATATAATATATATTTATATTTATATGTATTTTTATATAATACATATATACTATATATATTCTCAGGTTACTCAATTATGTTCACCTAGGTTTATTAAATATATTTCAGACTCTCCCTATTTTATTGTTATTTCTTCCTAATTTACTTTACTTCTATTTCTAGACCCAGTCTCTTCCTCCCTCCTTCCCTTATTACCTTTGTAATAAATGACACAGGAAATTGCTTGAAAAGGCTCCTGATGGCTTTTTCTTACTGCTTACCTCGAATCTCTTTTCTTCATGAATTCAGGTCTTTTGCCTGAAGCTTACCTGATTCTTATATTGCACGTCCAGATTTCTACTTCTCTCCATTTCCCATGCCATGAAAGTTTAAGAGCCCTTCTTGGAGAAAGACCATGGCAATTCAGAATAGACTTTTCCTACTTCTGTTTTGCCTCATACTTAATGTTCCCCCTTACCACCACTTCAGGCCTATAATAATCTATGTCTAACCACTTAACATATGAGCCATTTTCTATGCTTTGCCAACTGAATGCCTAATTTGCTTCACTTATATTACTGAGCGTCTTTCTTAGTCTCCTTTGGTAGAAGTTCCCCCAAACAGTCACTGTCTCCTAGATACTCCCTTACCCCTCAGTCCTCTTTCTCTTTTCAGCCTCTTTTTTCTCTTTCGAGGATCCTTGTATCATTGTTGTTACTATCAGTTTACCTGTGTGGTTTGGGGCCTCCCACCCCATCAGACACTCCTTTTCTCAGGTACACCCTCATCTGGGAATTGTTCCTTCACCATAACATTTACACAGATCACAAAAACATTTGAATTTAATTACAGTTCAATTCTGCTTTTTCTGATACCAGAGGATAACTTTGAGGTTTTGAGGCGGGGGAAGAGTTAGCTCCGGGGCATTCTACATTAACACTTCATTTGTATGTTAACATACAATGTGTCATATTCAAGTATTTATATATCATTGGGAAAAAAGTGACAATAGTATCTTTGTTACTGTTACTATTGTTACATATGAATCAGACAATCATCTTCATACATGTGACAAGCTGCAATAATTAATTGCATGAGTATGATGGATCACTGATATTAGTGTCCTGTCTATATGAACATAAATACCACTTTCTAAATGTATGACATGGCCAATGAAACCTCAGTTGCTTGGATATGTAGAACTTAATCACCAGAAGCATAAATGGCTTTATTATATTTCCCTCAAACTTTACATTTGTTTCATTCCTTTTCCAGTCCCAAATATGCAAATCTTTGAGATAGTTCTGCATAATGAAACAGCAATATCAATAAGCTCTACCACTTTATCAAGTTTAACCAACAGAAGCATATCTAGTATATTAACAACAATATGCTGCTTGTCATCAAAATTCTTCCAGTATATCTATACCTAATATTTCAACAATTTTAAGTTTGTACATATACTATAATCAATGCATATTTTTATACCAGATATCAATTAGGAAGCAACCATACAATCTTAGTGAAATTATCAAAACTTTGAGTGTTTTTTATGTAAAATATAAGCAACTATAGTTTCTATTATCCAATTATAGATTTTAAGATCTAACTTGTATGTAACCTAATATAGCCTGCTCTTATATGTGATTTTGCTTTCTACAGTTTCTGTTACCCATAGCCAGCTGTGGTCTAAAAATACTAAATAGAAAATTTCAGAAATAAACAATTTCTAAGTTTTAAAATGCATAAGTAGAGTGATGATGGCACATGCTAGCCCACTCCATCCTGGCCTGGATGTGAACCATCGTTTTTGTCCCTGGTATCCGCGCTATATATGCTCCTCCCCATTAGTCACATGGTAGCAGTCTGCCACAGTTTTGCAGTGCTGGTGCTCAAGTGACCCTTGTAGTAGCCTAATGCTACATCACAGTACCTATGTCATTCATTCACCTCACCTCACCTCATCATGTAGGCATTGTATCACCTCACAGCACCACAGAAAGAAGGGTGAGTACAATAAGGTATTTTGAGAGAGACTACATATAGGTAACTTTCATTACAGCACATTGTTATCATTATTCTATTTTAAAGATTTTATTTATTTATTTTTAGAGAGAAGGGAAGGGAGGTTAAAAGAGAGGAAGAGAAATATTGATGGGAAAGAAAAACACTGATCAGTTGCTTCTTGTATGCCCCCAGACTGGGGACAGGACCCACAATCCAAACGTGTGTCCTGACCAGGAATCTAACTGGCGACCTTTCATTTTGTGGAATGATGCCCAACTGACCGAGCCACATCAGTCAGGGCTATAATTTTTCTATTTTATTATCAGTTATTGTGTTAATCTCTTGCTGTACCTAAGGTATAAATTCAACATTATTATCCATGTGTATATACAGGATGCATACAAATTTAGAATGAGGATAAACAGTTTATATAGGATTCAGTATTATCTACTATTTCAGGCGCCCACTGGGGGTCCTGGAATATATCCCCCACAATAAGGTGGGGCTACTGCACTTTACTTTGGCGTGCTCACATTTATCTTTTCAAACAACCTATCCTGAATTGCTGAAGTCTCTCTCCAAGAACAACTCCTAGATCGTCCATGATATGGGAACAGGGCAGAAGTGTAAGTAGAGGAGACACAGGCAAAGAAGCTCAGTTCATGACACAAGAAGGAGACTGAACATTAAGCAGGAAAAAGAAGAGGCTTCCAGGAGCTTTATAAAAGCAATTTCCCTACACCATGTAATACAAGAAGAAAACAAGATCAGTGGCTGTGGAGAAAGATAATTATCAGTAGATAGGGTTCTATATATGATTCTTCTTACCCTTGCACATTTTTTAAAAGATTTTATTTATTTATTTTAGAGAAAGGGGAAGGGAGGAAGAAAGAGACAGAGAGAAACATCAATGCATGGTTGCCTCTCAAGAACCCCATATTGGGGACCTACAACAACCCAGGCATATACCCTGATCAGGAATCAAACCAGCAACACTTTGGGTTGCAGGCCAGCACTCAATCCATTGAGCCTCACCAGCCAGGGTAGCACATTTTTTATTTTCCTTCTCTTGTGCATTTTTAAAGATACCATTCTACTCTTGAGACTATGGCTTCCCTCCCCTGGTCACAGGAGGCAGTGCTGGAAGTAAATGTTGAGTCAGGGATGATGCTCAGACTACAGCTAATCCCAGGTCTGGCTATTGACTATGTATATCCTATGGTTTATTAGGTTAAGGATTTTGCCCCAGCATTTTTGATTCCCTAAATCATAGCACCTAGATATGTGAAACCTTGTGAAATTCTCTTTGAAACAAGAAGGAAAACATTTTGCATTTGCAATACTCTGCCCAAGGTAAGATTGGATGATCATAGGTGTTGGGCAAAGAGCCCCTCATGAAGTACAGGATCTGGCCTGGTCCAACTTAGAGCACTGGGGGGAACAAGTCTTTCCAGATGGCTGCTGTTGTAGGTGAAAGCCACAGAATTGATTTTTTTTTCTGTCATCAGGTTTTCTAACATGGCTGAGTAAGTTAAAGGGGATACAAGAAAATTTCTTGTTAAGAGGAGCTTTCCAGAGTTCAACTGCTATCAGTGGTGGCTTAAACTATTTTTGGTGTGATCTTTCAGTTGATCTAAATCATGTTCCTATAACTAATTATTTATAGCAAAATGGCAGATGTGGGAAGGGTGAATTACGTGGCCTGAAACTACAGAGACAACAGAATGGGATATTTTGAGTTGAGGTCTAGACAGTGTTGATAAAGTAAAAATGTGGTAGTTTTAAAGTAGCCTGGCCACACTGTTAGTATGAAATACACACCATTGAAACTGCTCTTGCATGCTATTTGTACACTGAGGCTAGCCTTTACATTAGGGTTGCTATTCAAATAGCAGAAGAACCTTGATACAAAGGTTATTAAAAAACAGAGATCAGAGCCCTGGCTAGCATAGCTCAGTGGATTGAGTGCGGGCTGGGAACCAAAGTGTCCCAGGTTCGATTCCCAGCCAGGGTACATTCCTAGGTTGCAGGCCATGACCCCCAGCAATCACACATTGATGTTTCTCTCTTTCTCTCTCTCTCTCTCTCTCTCTCTCTCTCTCTCCCTCCCCTCCCTCTCTAAAAATAAATAAATAAAATCTTTAAAAAAAAAACAAAAACAAAAAAACAGAGATCACTAGAGGTCCAAGGTCCAGAATACTTGGTCTTCTTAGCTAATATGGGGGCAAAATGATTTTTTAAAGTGATTTTTTTGTGTGGTATACAGTATTCCTTTAAACAGCCCTTCCCTGCCCTGCCACATTCAGACAACACTCCATCCCTCTGCCCAGCTCTGCCCTGTGCTGGCTCTTGTCTTCTCAAAGGAAGCCTCACCTCCACCTCTTCCTCTTTGTCTTAGTCCTGCAACCATCAACTTTTTAGTCCTCATAAATCTCTAACTTGTCTTGGAAATTCATGACAGGCTTTGTTTTATAGAATACAGTTCTTTGCCCAAAATGAAGGACTAGAGTAGCTTCACAATGAGAGGAAAAAGGCTCTGATGAGTTCTGTTGTACTGCTGCACTAGGAGGGGAGAGCTGTTGTTAGAAGCTCTGACAGCACTGGCAGTATGGAAAGCAAAGGGAATGAGAGTGTGAATGAGAGCATGAGTGAGAACTCTGAACTGGTTCAGATTTTATATCTATCTATGAATCTATATATCTGTATCAACTTTGAACCAGTTCAGAGTTTCTTACACTTCTATTCCTTAAATTTATTTTCTATACCAATAAATAGCTATACCTGTAGGTATAGATGTAATTATGGATGCTACAGAGATAGAGACAGAGACACAGACAGATAGAGATAGTATACTGGGTTAAACACTTAAGGATCAAAACTTTTTCAATAAATAAAAACGCACCAGTTCGCTTTATAATGTGTAAATGACCAAGATGTTCCAAAATATAAATTGTTCTAATGGAACTCTTCCACACAAAAATAACATTTGTGTTTATATCAGTCATTTGAGATTTTTCACCAATGTGATGAATTTTAGAGTATTTTAGTTGATGTTAATTTGGAAAAATCTGACCATTTTAGTGATATTAGTAACAGAGATATTCGCAGTATGTACTTGCCAGAAATTATATATATATATATATATATATATATATATATATATATATATTATATAATCTCTTATATATATATATATAAGTTCAGACTCAGATTAATATAAGAAATATAACATTGACAAAGTAATTTCATTGATTTGGACTCAGAAATTATTCTTCTTGTCTATTATACTTTTTGCTTATGTATAACTTACTAATAAATGTCTGTGATTTCATAAATCCAGAATAACAGTTACCTATAATTTAAGAGTAACAGAAGGCAATGCTAAAACAATAAGATCTGGTGCTCAAGTTGTATTGTTTCAGTGTTTTCTAGAGCATGAAAGGTAAGTGTACATATGCATGGCCCCCAACGGAATAACAGGATAAAACATCACCTCGAAAACAGGTTAGATAAAAATGAGGTGATTGCACACAAAGCCCAGAATGATTAAATCTCACTGCTGACACCTTATGACCCCACACTCAGCATCGTCACCCAGCCTGTGAAGACCGTGAGCATTAAGGCCATGCTGAGGGATGTCAAAGATTTGCTGGAAACACGGCTTTCTGAGAGGCATCTGAGGACACAGGCACAGAATCCTGCTCCACTAGAGAGCACTAATGACCAAACTCTTATTGCTGAAGCTTTGGCAGAGACAATTCACTTTTTATAAATCTCCTCAATACAACCGAACCATTTCAACTAACCTCCCTAAAGAAGCAGTTCTACTACCAAGGTGATGAGGATAGCATCTCTAAGCATCTTTAAGAGAGAGAGCCTCGGTGTTCTGTTCCATGATAGTATTTGACAAATGTATACATATGTAGAAGTAGATTGCTAAGTCATTCATATACTCCCTTTCCTTTTACTTTTAAATTCCAACATAACACTATAGGACTTCAAAGTTGCAAACAATGTCAACACCAAGAAAGAAAAAGTGATAAATATGACTGTGTGGAATTTGGTATCATTTCACTGCTCAAAATGCTGATGTGATACCATACCACAGTTACCTTATGCTTTCTCCTTTACTAAAAAACAACTGTGTGTTCTCGGTGCTTCATAGCGAATCCTAAAAAAAAAAAACTCTCCTAGTTTTTAAACAGAAAGGAAATCCAGAAAGCAATACCCAAATTATGTCATTATCACAAAACTATAAAAAACTACTGGGTAGAAGTGATGCTGGTGGGTATTAAATACATAATATTTCTACAACACAAAATTAAAATAGCAATTTAATTTGTTTAACTAAAATAAATTTTTAAACTTTTATGTGCATTTATTTCATGATGAATTTATTCCCAGGACATGAATGTTTGTTTCTTTAGTTTCTTCAGGGATACATTCTTTTTGCATAGCTTCCTCTTCCGATTTAGGAATAATTTGATTTTCTATAAGATCATGGTAATGTGGAAGAGCAAGCTCAGGTATGGGCAGAACTGTCCATAAATTCTGTGAGTAGACAGTGTACTTTGGGGGCTTTGTTCACCTGGATGTGCTCAGCCTGTATCTAAACTGTTAAGTTCATCATTATTTTGCATTTTTATGCAAGTGTAGCAAAATTCAGCATTTTGGGGGGCCACCAAACCTGTGTCCAGTCCTGTTTAGCCAGGACACACCCATCAACTTTACCAGTGAAACACTGGAATGGCACACTCTTGCTTCTATAAACTGACATCTTTCAGATACATGGTAGCTTTGTGGATATGCATACCATTGATGGCCTGGTTGGTTTCCCAGGTGATCTTAGAGTGAACACAAAGATTTGAGTCTCTTGAAGTACATGATTTTGTGGGACTTTCTGGGTTGAGTGAATGAATAGCAAATCATTTTCAGAGATCATATGGGGCTGTTTACAAGAATAGCAAAATAAAATATTTTTGAAAAATACATATTTTATTTTGTCACAGGAAACTTTGGGAAACAGTATTCAGCTGAGAAAACTTGTATAGACACTTGTTTGGTTGCCAGCTCCTTCTGAGTCAAAATCCACAAATAATAATTAGGAAATAAAACTTGTTAGAGATCAAATGAGTTTTTAATAGAGAATTTCTCAGACCCTGTTATAAGGGTACTGACTCAGCATCTCTGTATTGTGTGGTCTTTCTCCCTCTCCCCCATGTCTCACACATATTTCATAGTTGGCTTCATACTTCCACCTATTTCCAATTCCATTTGGATATATTCAATCTATTCACCTAGAAAACTGTGTAGTGGTCCTCCTCATCCCACTGGCCAAGTCCTACTGATTGCATGTTTTCCAACCTCCCTCAATTCTTTCCTCTCATTTTTAGCCTTTCTATGATACTTTTAGTTAGGCCTTCATTCCTCTCACTTGGACTTAGATATGATTAGTTTATATCTCTGCTGCCAGTCTCTTCCTTTCCAAGTCACCCTCCCTACTAGCATAAGTGTTTTCTCTCTCAACTGTCTAAGTGATATGTCATTCCCTATTTAAATACTCAAATACTTGCATGGCTCCCTGTTGCTTGTGAAAGTCCTCTTTATATTTTAATGTTATGATATGTTGTAAAAAGTGCTAAAATTGAAACATGCAAGATATGTTGTTGCATGTGGGTAAGATCAACACTAACCTGTTATGAGGCAGAACCTGTGACTTCCTGCAACTATGAGCAGATAACAGCCTCCAGGGAGGTGTTACAAGGGAGTAGATGCTGAGACTAAGTGTACAGAGTCAAACAATCATGCATTCAAATTTCTGACCTCCCACTTACAAGATATGTATTTGGGAAAAGTTATAACTTTCTAAGTCCAGTTCTGTCCAGGGGCAACTTATTTTTTAATATGTGAGCTTTATACTTTTCTTTTGAATTTGTGTGAGTTTTTCACATATGAAAATACTATGTTTTAGTATGCTCCTTATAAATATTTTTCCATTTGGGAAATTGCCTTATACTTTTGTTCATAATTTTTTAGAATATTTTATTTCATTTATATGGTATAGACACTGTTTCATTGTATTTAGGTGCTTAAACCTAGCAGTCTCTTCCTTATTTTTCTTCCCCTGTGTTTCCATTGGAACTTCTAAAGAAACTTAGGAAAAATAAAGATTTTTTTAGCACTATAGAATTTTAAAGCTAGAAGTCAACATTTTTACATGATGAACTTCATTGAGGACAATGAGGTTAAAAAAATAATACAGCAAGTACCACAGCCTAAATGTAGAGAGCAGGTCTGCCTAACTTCAGGCACTGTATGATTTACCTGATTGTCCCAACCCCATTCCTTTTGATAATATCTATACTTGAAAGCTAGGGAGCCTCTCAAATTTCACATATGCTTCATATGGTATGGAGATGACGAGAGCAGAACGATGCCTTTGCTCTGTGGACAGTCTGGAGGAGCAGACTGGGACAGTGTCTCTCTCCTGTCACTGCTAGACTGCAGCCCCTCTGTGTGACAGAGGGACTTACTTTCTGTGTCTCTGCGAAACTGTTTCATGGATTCTTTTAAAATGGAGCCTCAAACTGGACCAAAGATATTAGGCTTTTTTTTAAAACATGAGATAGAATTCAAGTATCAATAAGAGTTTAAAGTATAACAATAAAAGTAGTTATTTGCTGTGAACCTGATTTTAATATTTTTGGCTATATTAGTGAAATTCTATGCAGATTATACCTTTAGAGAGCATCTCCCCTATATTACAGTATTTTTTCAGTTGCTATGGCAAAGAGTGGAAAAAAGAGAAAATAATTTTTAAGACGTTTTAGCATGTAGAAGCTAGCACATACAGTATAGAACATGGTCCTAGTGAGCCAGGAGGCACTTTTTCCTATCTATGTGGATTTCAAAATAAGAATTACCCCTAAAAATCTTTCCTGGATGAAAATTATTCAGATATTAAGTAAAATTTCTAGTAAAATTAACTACTTAATTTGCAATAAGATCTTAAATAGAACTGCTAAATTAGATGTTACAAAGAAAAAATTTTTATTTTAAACATGCACATCAAAATAAAGGGAACATTTAAACTTTCCTCAGTTGTTAAATTCCACAAGTCCACTCAATGTTAGTCAGACAAATTATGTTACAGCTGTTAACCTAGGCAGGTATAACCTTCCCCACATGATTATGTAAATATCTAAGCTTTGTCCCAGTAACAGGAGCACAATAGCAGTGCTATGAACAGCTGAAAACATTTCAGCTGGCAGAAGTTTTTACTAGAATTGGTACATTTTCACTAGTCCTACTATTTGCATTGTGATAATGATTATGCATATCTTACCCACCAGTATCTGTATCTTAATAATGCCGACTATCATTTCTGTGGATTATTATCTGTTTCTTTAATAATTCCTTCTCAGAGATTATTTGTTGTTGTTGTTGTTATTGTTAACATTGCCTAATTGTCTTGGTCATTGCTAATTTGCATAATGAGTTATACATGTATATTCATGTGTTTATGTGCATGTGTAAAAACTTTTGGTCTAGGTGAGCTTTGTTCTGCAAATCTAAGCAGGTTTTTCCTTAGTTGTGTATATTTTCTTGAAAATAAGTGTGCTCAACTGATGAGATGTATATCTTAGAAAGAAGCCTATCTGCAAGGTTTTTTATTTTTTTAATTTTCCATAGCAAGGGACTCTTTTGACTTTCAATCCCAATAAAAGCAGACCAGCTTGAATACTGCACGTTGTGTCCATGTAGCCAGAGTTAGAGGTGATGGGTGCAGAGGTAACTGCTATGCTGTAGATTGAGTTCTATTGGTAGCATGTAAAACAGTGAGGTTATGATTAGCCTGGCAGCATATCTACATCTACATTGTTGTATTTCTCAGTTCGAGTACCAAGGACATTTTGTGTATACCAGTTCTTTATTGGGTTTCCAGGAATCTGCACAGGATGTTTATTTCTACATCCTCAGTCACTGCCAAGAATATGGAAGCTACTACCCCTCAGTCATATTGATGATCCAAAATGTCCTCACATATTTTCAGATGCTTCAGAGGGGGAGAGCTAACACCCAACATTGTGAACCATTAAAAAAAAACTTCATGATGATTTTGTAGAAATCTAATAAACATTTTTAAGTGGGTAGTTGTCTTACCATTATATCTTATAATTGGTCATCCTAAAACATCACATTGCTATACTACCTAGAGGATAATAAGACAGCCTCTGCTCTGTGTTATCTCACAAAGCTCTATAACAAAATGGGGTTTGGGCCTTTTCTCAGTGCTGACTGACTCTTGGATTCTCTCTGTGCTGCCACAGATTTTGGGTAAAGATTTAGAGAGTTTCTCTGAAATAGAATTCTTTGCCTCTCTTGTGTTTTATCCTGAAGGCTCTCTGCTTTATCCACTCTATCTACTGCTCTCTGACTCATGGATCAAGTACCTAGTCTCCCACAAGTGAGAGTCTGAGTTGACTTGAAGAGATGAAAGATCATGAGCACTACCACTGTATGCCTGAATTAGTAGAACTGCTAGACAGGATGAAAGAAATAATCTGGAAAAGCTAGGAAGTCAAAGGGAATACAAACCAAGAATAAAATGTTGTCAAATAGCAAATATGTCACAAAATAAGGGACAAAGGACTTCTGACCAAGATAGAGGTATAGGTAAGTACACTGTCCCTTCTCAGACAACCAAAGGATGGACAAAAACAAATTTAAAAACAGAAACAATCAGAACTACCAGAAAATTGAACTGTACAGGAGTCTGACAACCAAGAAGTTAAAGAAGAAACATTCATCCAGACTTGTAGGGAGGGTGGAGACAGGCAGGTAGGGTGGAGAGGACTTGTGGCAAGGTGGCAGCTGGAGGACTCGGTGGCCCCACATTTGCATGCAGGAACAATTGGGGAGAAAGACAGACTGTACAACCCAGGGTTCCAGCATGGCAAAATAAAGCCTTACAACCTCTGACTAAAACAACCTGTGGGGGTTGTGTTGGTGGGAAGACCTCCCAGCCTCATAGGAGAGTTCATTGGAGAGATTCATAGGGTGTTAGAATGTACACAAAACAAACCATCTGGGAATCAGCACCAAAAGGACGCAATTTGCTTGTGGGTAGAACGGGAAGTGACTGAAGGCCACCAAGAGCTGAGCAAGTGCCATTGTTCCCTCTCAGAACCCTCCCCCACACAGAGCACCACAATGCAGCAATGTGGGTTGTCTCACCCTTGAAAATACCTAAGGTTCCACCACTTACATTACAGGCATCCTGAGACAAAAAAAAAATATGGCCCAAATGGAACAATAGATCAAAGATCCAGAAAAAATACAATCAAAAGATGAATAGATAACCAACCTATCAGATGCAGAGTTCAAAACAATGGTAATCAGGATGCTCACAGAAATGGTTGTGTATGGTTGCAAAATAGAGGAAAAAGTGAAGGCTATGCAAAATAAAATAAAGGAAAATGTACAGGGAACCAACAGTGAAGAAACAGAAACCAGGAATTGAATCAATGGTTTGGATCAGAAGGAAGAAGTAAACATTCAACCAGAACACAATGAAAAAACAAGAATTAAAAAAAATGAGGAGAAGCTTAGAAACCTCTGGGACAACTTTAAACATTCCAACATTTGAACCATAAGGGTGCCAAAAGGAGAAGAACAACATCAAGAAATTGAGAACTTATTTGAAAAAATAATGGAGGAGAACTCCCCCAATCTGTCAAAAGAAATAGACTTCCAGGAAGTTCAGAGATTCCCAAAGAATTTGGACCAAAGGAAGCACACACCAAGGCACATCATAATTACATTACCCAAATTAAAGACAAGGAGAGAATCTTATAAACAGCAAGAAAAAAGAAGACAGTTATCTACAAAGGAGTTATCAGAAGACTATCAGCTAATTTTTCAAAAGAAACCTTGCAGGCAACAAGGGTCTGGCAAGAAGTATTTGAAGTCATGAAAGGCAAGGACCTACATCCAAGATACTTTATCCAGCAAAGCTATCATTTAGAATGGAAGGGCAGATCAAGTGCTTCTCAAATAAGGTCAAGTTAAAGTTCATCATCACCAAGCACTTATTATATGAAACGTTAAAAGGACTAATCTAAGAAAAACAAGAAAATCAAAACTATGAACAGTAAAATGACAACAAACTCACAACTATCAACAACTGAACCTAAAAAAAAAAACAAAAAAAAATGAACTAAGCAAACAACTAGAACAGGAACAGATTTACAGAAATGGAGATCCCATGGAAGGTTATCAGCGGGAAAGCGGCGGGGGGGCAGGGTGAGAATGGGGGAAAAGGGATAAAAAATAAGTAGCATAAATGGTAGGTACACAATAGACAGGGGGAGGTTAAGAATAGTATAGGAAATGGAGAAGCCAAAGAACTTACATGCACAACCCATGGCCATGACGTAAGGTGGGGTAATGCTGGTACGGGGAGGAGGGGAATAATGGGGAGAAAAAAATTGGACAACTGTAATAGCATAATCATAAGATATATTAAAAAATAAAAGTAAAATAAACTTAAAAATAGCGGTCAAAGGAACATTTGAACTGGTGCTATGCAACAGGGTTGTTTATTGCCTATAAGTAAATCTGGGTGGGATGGGAAGCAGCATCCTGTTCTCTGTATAGCACTAAGGAGGGCTCACAGGCACACCCAGCTGAGGAACCCATTTTCTGAGGCAGGGAACAGAGCAGAGCAGAACTCACACTGGTTGAGTCGGTGCTCAGGCTCTGCAATGGCTCTGGTTGAAATCTGACCTGGCTCCTTGAACCTGTAGTAATTTGTTTATTTGTTTGTTCATACGTTTGTTTTCCAGTTTTGAAATTAAAAGCCTGACTCAGTTTATAAAGTTCATAAACTTTTCTATCCACATCTGCTTTTTTCATGTGGACAGTGAATTATACTCTGGTGACTTGGGAAATACAGTGAATCTGAAATTTTACAAAGGAGTAAATACATAATTAAATGTCACAAAGGTCACATGAGATGGCATCCTTTAGTTTCACTAAGTAAAAATAAAGGGGGATTCTTTCAAAAAAATAACTTTAAAAATGTATGCATATAGCATTTACATATACAAACACACACACATACACACCCAGATCAAAAACCAAGAATATGAAAAAAAATAATTATGATTCACAAACCATCTTCTCTGTGCCATGCACTTTGCCAGACAATGAACCCATAGACTCTTTAGTTCTGCAAAGATTTCAGATCAGTAACATCCAGTACAGTAGTTACATTTCACAAATGAAAAATTTGAGTAGTTTGGATACTGGACATTCAACATGTGTATGGCCAGGATTCCAACCTAGTCTGTGACTTCAAAATTTATAGGTTTTAATACTTTTTATTTCAGTGCATGTGGATTAGATTAAGCCAATAGTAAAAGTGGCATTGTTACTTTTATGGGAGTGATTTATCCCAGCTAAAGAAAAGTATTGATAGTACTGTTTTTCCACATTTCATAAAATTAAGAAAAAAATAATTACAGAAATTATGAAGGATTTTAATTTTATAGATGTCAGTTATGAATTCCTTAATTTTGACCTGTGTTGGTAATGGAACTCTCAGAAAGTAGATCAAAAGAAAAGTGGACTTCTGTGGACTTCATTGAAGAAATAAAGAAGAATTGATTGGTGAAAAAAAGTGATAGGAACATTGTAAGTAATCATGTAATTTTGAGTTTAAATTGGTTTGTGACAAGGATATTTATTCCAGAACTTCTTGTATGATTAAAAATAAATTTTGGAAACTAATAGAGTGTTCCCTTGTGTAGAAAGTTGAACAAATTGTGGTACATGAAAACACTGGAAAATTACATAGTCATTCAAAAGAAAACATTAGATGTATGTCAATTGTCTGGGACAGAGTCCATGATTATAGTGAGAAGGAAAAACAAGATGCAGCGATGAATACATAATATGAGCCATTACTCAGGTCAGATTCTCCAGGAAGCAGAATTGGAGATGCAGTTTAGACTTTGATATTTATTAGTGAGTATCTTCAGATCAACACCTGTGGAAGGAAGGGAACAGAAGCAAGATTGTACAGAAAGTGAAATAGGCCTGATGAGACTCTCAGCTGACCCAGAGGGGAGGTCTAGAACCGGAATGGGCCACCAGGATGTCCCTGCACTGGGCCAAAATGGACAGTAAGTCATAGTCTGTCCTATATCAGTCACTTGACCTGGGCTGCCAAGGAAATGGTATGACCTTGGATGAACTAGGTCTCTGCAGGTGAAACAACTTCTGAAGAAACTGAGAACCAAGGTCATCTGCTGACAGCACTCCCAACGTCAAGTTTTTCACTGAAGGGGGATTTGGGCGGTACCTCTATTCATCACAATACCTGAAATAATTTATCCCCAAACTCCAAAGGTATAAATATATTTATAAATGATTATATGTGCATGAATAGTAGAATATAAATATTGGTGGTGGGGAAAACAATTGATCTGTGAGTAGTGCAGGCAAAAAAATAAAAAAATAAAAACACAAATAACAAAAAAGAAGATATAATATTTAGGTAAAATTAAAAATGTGTTTATAAAGTGCTTAGAGAGATATTTTAAAGGATGGTCATCTGATAGTATTTACCTCTGGGTTGTAACATTACCTTTCCACTGTGCTTCTTTATGAGATAAGTAAAAATAAATAATTATCTAGATAATTTTTTAAAAATAGAAAGCTATTTAAAAGTGAATAGCAAATTATGTGATCACTAGATATACTTAAAATTAGGTCTTAAGTTTTCAGAAAGTAGATTTCCAAAAGCCTAGATCACATTGCTGAATGCTGTAAAAAATGCTCAGTTCGGAGACACTGGAGTTGCAAAACCAGTCATTATCTCCAAAAGTAAAGTTAATAAATTAAGCTTTCAAATGCAATATTCATTTATTCAAATATTTCTTGAGTGCTTTCAGCAAGCCAGGATCCATTCTCAAACATTAGGTTACATATGAAAAGATAGCAAATAGAAATTTCTACCCTCATAGATCTCACATTCTACAGGAAAGAAAGAGAAAATAAACACCAAGAACAGTAGGTGAGTAAATTCTATGGCAGTTTAAAAGTTGTTGAAGGTCAGTTGCCAAGGAAACAGACTGTCAGACTCTCCGATTGGCATTCGGGAGTGTTTTGGAGCTTGCTCTTGTGAAGAACAGCTTTGAGGGGCAGGGTTGGGCTGGGTGGTGGTGTTGGGGGAAATAGGCACAAGTACCCCCAAAGTGACCTATTTGGCAGCCATAGCTTAAAGAAGAAGGGACACTCACTGTGAATCCTGTTGAGAGCATTCTCCCCCTGGTAACATGTCCACTAAGCTAATAAAATCTGTAGTTGAAGTACCTTCAGACTACATCTTGATACAGGGTAGGAGAGTTAACACAGTGATGAATCAAGGGTGTGGAGCCCTGTTGCCCCCTTGAAATGAATACAAATGGTTTCTTGCCCTCTTTTCTGAAGAGGTGAAAAAGAACACTCTGGCCAGATCACTTACTGTATACCACGTACCTGAGGTGTTGTTAACCAGCTCTGGCAAAGATACCACAACTAGCAAAGCAACTGTACTTGGGAATTTCTTTTAAGCTAAATTTTTAGCCAGTAGTCCACTGTAATTGCAGGATCCATCTGGGTTTTGCAGGAGCCTGACTAATAAATTAAATGACGACACAATGTGGGTCACTAATCCTGAATCTACCATGTCTTTAATAGGGGCAATAATCTCTGCTTATTCTCCCCTGGTTGCAATATAAATATATTCAAGACAACTGTGAGGGGCAAGCAGCAGAGACTTTGACTTTGCCTTTCCCACAATGATGGCTCTTAACCTACAAGTCAATCAGCCATTGTAGGGTATTTTTAAAAGCTAGGTGTTATTTCTACTTCAATTGTGAATTTGGAAACCATGCAAGTCCTCAAACCCAGTGGTCCCAGTAAGCGCACTGTGAGCCACACCGGGGACTTGAATCTGTTGAGTAAGTCCCTCTGCTCTTGCCCTGAACTGAAGGACCATCATGATCCTTCAGCCTCAATCCTGTATCAAGAGATCTCAAATTGTTTGTATTTTCTCCCTCACACCAGAGTAAAATTACTAAGGAAAAGGCAAGGTCCAATTGGGAAGGCATGGGATAATTTTTATGATGCTTCCTTGCCTCAGTGCTGTAGGTTTCTACACATTGAGGTACAAATCTCTCCTTCAGTCAATTTCTAGGTCTGAAAACTGGCTCAGGTGTGGAATCTGGATAAGAGGTTGAAATATTTTTATTGGGGTAACTGCCCTCAGCCTCCTTAGTACCCATTCTTGATTTTGGTTATATGGATTGAGCCATACGCTACTTGGCTACTCATATATCCTACCCTTAGAAACACCTCTGTAGCTCTTTGCAGGTCCTCTTGTGGCCTCCACTTCAAAGCAGCTATTCATTATAATAGTTGCTCCACTTTGTTTATGATAGTTCAGCACCTCTGCCTTACCTCTATTAACCAGAGGTCCTATGAGTCCCATTGCTGTCAGTGAACCCGTATGAACAACATCTTCTATTGTCATCCCTGGCTTCTGGAGGACAGTCACCACTGGACATGACAGCTATGTCCATGCTCCTCTTACCAGCATGTTCCTTACGCCTTTGGTAAGTAGAATTTTCTCTCATGGATCATAAGGGCCTGGTAGAGGATCCAACCTACTTAATGTGTCTACTCAGGCATTCCCACTTTTGTGAGGTCTTTGATCCCTCCACAATCATAAATGCAACAGTGCAGCACTTCTCCCTCACAGAGTGTGGTCCATCACTTTCTCTAAGCTTCTGGGAAACATCCCAGCTCCTGGTTTGCCCCTTTCCCAGAGACTTTGCATAGTTTTTAAATCCTGTAACCAGGGGCAGTGTTATCACATCAGTGAACCCTCATTTATCCAGCATTCTCAGAAGACAAGCCCATATGCACTCTCTGGATCCAGCCAGTGTACAAGGTCTGTCCAGAAAACATCCAGTCATATACTATGAAAAATACAGACATTTATTGAAGAAGATGCAAGATACAAGAAATATTGTACATAGGACAATGATGCCTCAGTCCTCTTCAAAGCAGGCACCTTGGGACCTCACAAAATTTTCTGAATCACCATCAGCTCCCCTGTCATATTTTCCTGAATCTCATTGACAGTATGAAATCTTTTCCCTTTCAAAGGTGATTTTAGTTTTGGGAAAAGCCAGAAGTCTAAGGGTGCCAAATTTGGGCTGTAGGGTGGCTGAGTCACCTGGGTGGTTTGATGTTTTGCCAAAAATAAAAACTCTGCACAAGAAGTGATGCATGAGCAGGAGCATTGTCCTGATGAAGCTGCCAGTCACCAGTTACCCATAGCCACGGCCTTCTGAATCATTTGAATATCTTCCAAAGAGGAATTTTCAAGTTTAATGCAAAATCTGATGCAGATTCGTTGCTCTACTCACTCAGTCATTTTTAATGCAATGGCCACACAATACACATGCTCACTCAATGACATCTACTGCTCTCACTGACTAGCACAGTGAAGTCATCATTGTTCATGCATGCACATTCCAGTCCATTCTCCTTGGCTGCCAGGTCACATGGATGTCATGCAAACTGCTGTTGTTATATTAACAACGACCGGACTTTTTCTCGACAGACCTCATATATTGGCCAGCTTTTCTTTAAAATTACAATTCCTTTGCCACTTTAGGAGACTCAGCACTTCAGAAGGCTGCATTATAATTTAACCCTAGTTATTGGCTTAGTGATGGGGGGAGGGGAGGAGGAGAAGTGGGGGAATAGCCTGAGAAGAGCACACTTGGTCTTGCAGGAGGCCACCTCAACCTAAGCTAGGTTAGTCTGCTAATTAAAAAGGAAGAATGTATTTGACAGTCTCAAAGAGTTCAGGAATGGCTAGAGATTTAACATTTGGAAATTCTTCAACACAAATATCCACATCCCAGATGTGGATATTTTAGAGTTCTATTCTTTCCCAATCTCACACGTGATCTTGGCATAGCAGACTCCCTTGAGTAGAGGATTTCACATTCTAAAGAACTCTACTCCTCTTTAATTAAATAGTGAATCTTCAGCTTTTGTTCTCCACTGGTCACAGGAGACCCTCTGAGTTTCATATTATAGTTATATTAGTGATTAATCACCCTCAGACTTTCCATGCCTCTAACATATCAATGCCCTTCAGAAATAGCCATTAAATTCCAAAGTCCTTAAAATAAGTATTATTTCTGAAATTCTCAAACTTCTTTTTTTTTTATCCTCACCTGAGGACATTTTTCATTGCTTTTAGAGAGAGACAGAGACAGAGACAGAGACAGAGACAGAGACAGAGGGGGGAGAAGAGAAGAGAAACATGGATATGAGAGGGAAACATCGATCGGTTGCCTTCTTATACACACCCCAACTGGGGATTGAACCTGAAACCTAGGCATGTGCCCTAACTGGGAGTCAAACCTGCAACCTTTTGGTCTATGGCATGACACTCCAACCAACTGAGCCACACCAGCCAGGGCTGAAATTCTCAAAATTCTGAGAAATTTTACCTGCCAGTCAATTTCTTTTAATATCTATCTGTTCCCATTTGTGCATCATTGAACATTTTAATAATTTCACTACAACCAGATGTCTGGACCTTACAATGTTCCATCTACTGTCACTGAAAAAGGTTTTATTGCCATCTGGCTCGCCAGCAACCCAGCTCCAAACATCTCCTTCCTAGGATCAACTCCAGCGCAATCGTCATGGGCCAAATTTTATGAGACTCTGATATTTCTGTGCAGAGGAATATTGGGTAGAGGTCCCAAGGACAATAACTCTGAGGGATGAAAGAGACAGGATTGAGCAGAAGGAAAATTTGAACTGTAATGCAATTGTTACAAAGTACTCAGCTGATCCTCAGTTCAAGAGCTTGGCTGGGCCTTTATGATGTTTCAGCTTGAGGCATGGAGGACAGACAGGCCATTAGGACTCTTGAACCGACTAGTCTCTGTATGCAGACTCGACTCTCAGAGGGGCTATAACCCTGAGTAATGTTGCCTTCTTAGCCGAGGTCAATTGTTGGAGAGAAATTTAGCTTAGGATCATAGCCACCACTAGCCCTGAAGGAATAAGTGACAAAGGTAAAATGAAGGCACTGCAGCATATTTTAATGAAGTTGATACATTGTATAGGGCAAAAATAGAACAGTTATTTGAAGATTAGAGTGCCTAAATTGATAACAGACAGACAAGTGAAAAACACCAAAATACATGGAGATTAGATAACACACTTGTAAACGACAAAATCAGTCAAAGAAGGAATCTCAAGAGGAAATTAAAAACCATTTTGAACTAAATAAAAATTAAAACACAAATTATCAAAATATGTGGGATGCAGTGAAAGCAGTGCTTAGAGGGAAATTTATAGCATAAAATGAATATGTAAGAAAATAACAAATATCTACCATTTATAACTGAGTTCCCACCTTAGATAATTGGGGGGAGGGGGAACAAATTAAACCCAAAGTGAGCAGAAGAAAATAAATAATAAGAATTATTCAATTCAATTTAATTGAAAACAATAGAGAATATCAAGAAACCAAAAGCTGGGTTTTTTTTTGAAAAGAGCAATAAAATCAATATGCCTCTAGCCAGGCTAAATTAAAAAAAAAGAAGGACACAAATTACTAATATTAGAAATGAAAGAGGGAGCATTATTACAGATCCTATGGACATTGACAATAAGGAGTACTATGAACAACTTTATGCTTATTTCAAAGTGCTTTTCACAAAGCAAAAACAGTATTCTCCACAAAGTTTTTAATTCTATTTTCTTCATTAATCTGGCCACAGTCACCTTGCCAAACATTCACTCCACATCAATCCAAGTACACTACACCTCTGTTCTGTTACTGAGCCGCTGAAAATGTACTGCAAAGGTATGAATTTATTCCATTTATGTTCAACTATCAATATTGCTATCAACCATTTTAACCTTCTCTAACTTACTTAACTGAATTCACGTCAACTCATATTTATTGAGTATTTAATGTATTCCAGATATTCTGTTAAATCCTATATTGCCCTCTTTATTTCCCTGAGTAAATTTTTCAAATATTTACCACTGCTTTTTAAATACTACATCTGCCCTCACTCCCTCACTTTAACCAGACATTCTTCACCTCGAGCATTCATGGAATAGCTGTTGTACTCAGAATTGAAATCTCTCTTTTTTAAGAGAGATTTCAATCCCACTCCACTGCCTCAGAATTTGCCATTATATTCTCTCATTTCCTCTTTACTAATTCTTCTTCCCTCTTTGTTCCTTTCTTTTCAGAAGAAGATTGTTTTTACTCATTTCCAAGGCTAGTTCTCTCATCTGGACTTCTAGAAACTAAAGAATTAAAATTCTTAAATTTCCATTGTTACCTTTACAATTATTCTCTCTCATATATTTTATATTGGTCTCATTTATTCACACATTTTTGTTGAGTAACTAGTATTAGCCCTGCATTATACACAGCTTTGAACAAAACCGTCTCATGGTTCTGATATAGCTTACCTTTGGTACAGAGAAACAATTTCTTAAAATATGTTGTTTATATACTGTTAGGAGTGAGAAACACTATCAGGAAAAAATTAGCAGAATTCTGTAGAGGAACAGATCAATAGGACACAGACATATAATAAATAAGGAATTGACTCATGCTATCATGGATGTTGAAAGGTCCCATACTCTGCCATCTGCAGGCTAGAGACCCAGGAGAGCCAGTGGTATACTTCTTTCCCGAGTTTGAAGGCCTGAGAAACAGAAAAATAGATGGTGTAAGATCCAATCTGAGTCTGAAGGTTAATGTCCCAGTTTGAAAACAGTCACAGAGAGCCAAATCTCCTTTCCTCTACCATTTTGTCCATTCAGTACCCAAAAGAGTTGAACAAGTCTCACCCACACTGGGGAGGTCAATCTGCTTTACACAGTGTAATGATTCAAATGCTAACCTCACTAAGAAACACCCTCGCAGACACACCCAGAAATGCTGTTTAGCCACACATCTAGGCATCCTATGGCCCTGTTTGGTTGACATGTAAAAAGTAGGAAGGGGAAATATGGGAAACCAGTTTGTAGGGCAACATTTTAAAAAAGTGGACAGGTAAATTCACACTGAGAAGAGATCATTTGAGTAAAAGCAGAAGGAAGTAAGGGAACAATCCATGTGGATCTGGGGGAGGAAAGAACAGGCCACGCTAAGGGAACAGCCTGCCTGGTCTTGAGGTCCAGCAAAACTTAGCTCTTCTGGAAATAGCAAGGGTACCTGAGTAGCTGAGCATGGAGGAAATGACCTAGAAAGGTAAAAGAGAGCCAGAGTATGTAGGACCTTTTTAGCCCTGACAGATATTTTGGCTTTTTCACTCTGAGGGAAGTAGAGAGCCCCTGGGATTATCACACAGTGGCATGAAAAAACTGGCATTTGTTTTAACAGGGTTACTATAGCTGCTGGCCCCTAGGAGAGAAAGGGAAAAGAGGGACCCAAGCTTGAGGGTCTCTAGGTGGTTATCAACCAGAGGTTAGCAGTTTAGGTGGTAATAAGTGGTCTGATTCTTGATACATTTTTATAATAGGGCAAGTAAGATTTGCTAATAAACTAGACATGGATTGTGAGAGATAAAAAAATAAAAAATGACAATACAATTTCTAGACTGAGTAACTAGAGTGATAGTTGCCATCAACTGAGGGTCAATTTTGGTAGCATTAGGAAGAGAGATGATCAATTTTAGATAATTTAAGTGAAATTTTCAAATACTGAGACACGAAAGTCCAGACTGAAGATTTACATATTGGAGTCTGAAGGATGTAGATGTAATTTAAAGCCATGAGATTGGATGAGGTCAGCAAGGAATGAGTGTAGACAGATAAGAAAAAGAAGTCTAAACTTTGGGCCCCTTCAGTGTTAAGAAGTTAGCAGGGCAGGAGGTAAACCAGGGTGGTGATTCTCTAAAAGCCATGTGAAGAAAATGTCAAATGCTGCTGGTGGGTCAAATGAGAGGAAGACTGAAATTGATCTTTGGTTATTATAAGGTACAAGTCAAATCTTGACAGAGCCTGATTGGAGTCAGTTCAGTAGTTCAATAGATAAAGGGGGAAGGGGAATGTGACATTACATACACACCACACTTTCAAGAAATTTTGCTGTCAAAGAGGTAAATGAACTTTAGGTAGAGGTGGGAATGGGCTTAAAGGGCAGAATCAAGAAAAGAGTTAGGGTGGAGTAAGCAAGAAGCTAAAGTTAAATTTGTCAAAGATTAAGAAGAACCCCGAAGTTCTTTAGATAGATAATTTCAACAGGGAACAGAAGTAGATGATGTAGTGTGATAAAATACATGTTGTAGCGGGGATGGAGAGTATTCGGGAGCATAGAATAATCTGTAAGTGGCATTGAAAAACAAGGATGAACCTTCACCTTTGCCATTTGAAAGAGCTACAGGGCATTCGGTGCCTCTAAAGAAACCATATTTCAGGAAGAGCAAGAAGACAAAGGGAATTTTCAGAGAAATTATTGAGGACATGGGGGATTTTGCTAATGATACACAGTCTCAGGAATCAGGGAGACATACTGAAAGGCAGGTGTACAGAGCTGTATGGAAATAAGAGTGTAGAAAATGAGTTATCTCTTGGGAATTCAAGGTTTCTGGTGTGACCTACAAAAATAGCAATAAAATAATAAAAGGATGAGTCCTGATGATCTTGATGACCCTGATGAGGAGGTGAACCTTGGGAATTACGCAAAGGTCAGACTCTATGGGCCTCTCTTCATCATGCTGATGGAGGTGTCAAGACCAGAGAAGTGATGACTTAGCTGTATCGTTACCCATGCAACCATAAAGCCTTTAACATCTTTTCTGAATGGCAGAGTCCTCATTGCCAGATACGTTGGCTCCCTATGGGAAAAGCTCAAATATATGATAGGTACTTCTAGTTTCTGTTTTTCCACAAAAATAAAAAATAGTTATCTATAAAATACATGATAAAAATAACCATAATTTTGGCACACGAATGACCAGAAACCAATTGGAGAGTGGTACTCAGAGCAGTAATCATAATGGGAATCTGCCATCTCTTCCCAAATCAATTAGTGGTGACAATAAAACTGCTCTGAATACAACCCTAGGATTGTCCTCAGCAGCTTCTCTCAAGTCTTTCTGGAACTTTCAGCATAATTATTTCTTTGGACAACTCAGCAATTTAGGAATACCCTTTCTTTTGGGATTTCCTGTCACTATCTCCTTCTTGGTAGCCCATTCCGATTCACCTTTTTGGTCTTCTGAAGTTCCTCTGTCCCTTCAATAAACTGTAAGCATTTCAAAAACTTTCTGTTTGTCTCCTTCCTGTTCCATTCTTCAGCAGGGATTTGAGATCTAAAAATGCCCTGAAGGAACAGAATATCTCCCCTCCCTCCAAATCATTTTCTCCAAAGTGAGTCAAAAAAAAACTTTAAACGATAAAACACTTGTCAGTAAACATCCTGTGATCAAAACATTTACTGTCCTCCTTTTACCTTAAGCAAGACCTTTTTTCCCCAGCATTTTAAAGATTACATGCAGTTTGACTCAATTCTTCTTCCTGAGTCTTATTTCCCATCACTTTTTTTTATCTTGGGGGGTCCCTTTATGGTAGCCATATACAGCAACATATCATTTGTGGGTTCTGATATATACTTGTGTTCCCTCAGCTTTTGCTTACATTATTTCCTTTATACCAAATATTCTTTCTCCTCTTCTCCATTTGTTAGTATTCCCATTCAGAAAAGACTTCTTTTGAGAGGTCTTTCTGAAGAGCATCCCAAACCTCCAAAATTGTCAGTCCTTCCTGTTTGCTGTCATCACATTATATTTACACTATTAGAGTCTGAAACTACCAGTGTTCAGAGTCTATTTTTTGTTACACTTTGTCTATTCATATAAATTCTTGCTAAAAGAGAAGTGAGATAGTTGCCTTTACAGCGCGCTCTCTCTCTCTCTTTCTCTCTCTTTCCACCCCCCGTCCCATGTGTATTTGTGGGTCTTCTCCTTGTCTGAGTGCTCTCTATTAGATTATTAGTTTCTCCAGGGCAGTTCCTCACCCCCTCACTATTTCACACTGTGCTGTGCATTAACTGGTGTTTAAGAAATGTTTATTCAGTTGAAATATTACAGGGAACAATCCCTCCTGGAAAAGAAGAGTGAATGGCATAGCTGAATAAGGAGATGACAGTACAATGTGAATCCCACAAGAGCAGAGATTTTAAAACTGTTTTGTTTTTTGGGAGTGCTGTATAAGGACATTGAATGAAAAAGACCAATATAGAGATTTTGCCCATATTTCCACACTTAATCTTGAGCAATACACTGGTGTTATATGAGGGTAGAATTTGTCACATCCAAATTCAAATACATTTTTGAGAGATGGTGGCTATTTTTTCAGCCAACCTTTAAAAAATCTGAACAGATATAAAGGAGAAAATGTTTTCCCAAACATAATAATATAAAAGTAGTCATTCTTCTTTTCACTAAAATTTTAAGTTTAAAGAAGGCTTATGCTCCTTAATTCTATTCAATTTTTTAAATCAATCATTCTTGTGCTGAATATTTTTAAATGAATATGACACTTTGCATGAATCCCATAAATAAACAAAACGTGCACAGCTTTGTTTACATTGGGAACCTTCTGCTAAGTGTTGCTTCTATTTATTTACTTTTAAATTATGCCAGATTTTTGCAAATTTGAGTCAGTTTGGGGATCAACTTGAAATTTTAAAGACTGGCTATTTACTTGGCTTCTGATACCTTGCAAATATGTTGAAGTAATAGTTTTAAGGGCCAGCAGAAGGTATGAGGGAATTATTCATGATGGACTTAATTATGCAAATAGATGTGTCATACTATAAAATGTTTACCATTTTTTTGTAATTTAAATTTGTTTAACATCTTCATTCTCTCTGCATTCTTCTATATCTATAATTTTTAGCCCCATCCCTTGAATCTCAAGCTTAGGTATTTCTTGATTTGTGTAACACAGCACAAAAATTCTTAGATTATGAACATGAAAGGATTAAGTAAGGAAAAGTTGGTAAATTAAAACTTTGCCCAGAAAAGCATGCTACTAAAACAAGGTCTACTTATAGATAGTCATAACTGAAATTATAAGTAACTAATTCATTCATGAAGAAGAGTTGGCATCTATAATGGAATGACTTCCTTTTATCATGTATATCCTGGCAATACCTGTGGCATGTCAGGCTGGTTACCTTTCCTAAGAGAACAGAAATGAAACGATGGAGTTATATAAGGCAACAGACTCTGATACTCATCAGACCAACATCTACCCAATCACCCTACCGTCTTCTTTCTCTTCCTCAATCAAAGCATGGTTATGTTGAGATGTTTCTTATCCTTCAAACTGCCATGTGCTTCAGGATGATCTCATCTCTAGCTCCAGGAATCACAGGTGCATAAAAGACCAAGTCGCTCTCATTCTCATTCAGAGTGGTTGGTTTAGGTATGGGCATGTGACCTAATTTTGGCTAATAAGATCTTAGTGGAAATCAGCCTCAGTGTTTCTGGAAAATTTTATGACTCTAAAGACATAGACACAGAAAAGACAGGCTTATTCTTTCCTTGAATGCTTTTCATGTTTGGATATGATAACTGGAACAGTAACTGTGAGGGAAACCTGCCTGAGGGAAGAGCCAAAATGAGGGGCTGAGTGGAGAGATGGGGAGAACTGGCACCGCACATGACACACTGAAGCCACAGATGGTTCCTTGCCTGAGGCCTGCCCTACCTGGGACTCAGCATGAGTCAGCATGTAAGCCAGTTTCAGTGATTTTCTCTTACATGTAGTCAGTAGAAATCCAACATTCTTCCTTTCTAGGGTTGAAGAATAAAGTTATGTTTTGTATACAGAAAGAATATACATATCTGGATTTCCTCTGTAAGGGACTAGTGGTCAGTAAAATATCTAGATATTAGCTTTCATGGGACATTGTTCAAATTTTGGAATCTTGAATTTGGTAAAGAAAGAGGTATAAACCAGTATTGCCATTGGGTAAGAGCATTGCTTCTTTTTCACTAATATAAGGAGCCAAAATTACAGATATAGAACAGCTTTAAAAAAGAAACACTCAAAAGGTTATCAAATTATCATGCATTTTAAAAGAGCCACATTATAAATAGGTAAAAGCAACTGCTCTTTCAAGCAGGACTACCATTATAAACTGTTAGCAGTTAACAGGAAAAGCCTAGTACGTGAACAATGGCTCCTTCTTTCAAAGAGTAGGTGTCCCCAAAGAAAGAAATGTAATATTATTATGACTATCCAATACACATTGCTCCCTCAGTCATTTTGTTAATTTTCAATTAAATATAGCCCCTGTTTCAGCTGCACTGAGTTAGCACAATTAAAGTCTTCGTATTATTTACATCTTTGGAAAGTAGTTCATATTGTAATATGTCCTAATGAAAATGGGCCTACAAAAAAAGGATAAAAATAAAATTGAATATGACTTTAAGCTTAACCTAGATATAGTCTTACAGGATATAATTTCTAAGATGGGATGCTAATTTTTAATACTAATTAATATGACTGTGGCATTCACTGCACTAATTAATTGACTTATAGCTGGAATACCAACCAGGACATTTCTGGTCCCTAGAATGCTTTGTGCAAATTAGACCCACCAGAACATGTCTTGGCAAGCAGAGCAATGGGCTGGATTCCAGCCCCTGCTTGTCCATTTGGCCAGGCATTGTTGTGCAGTGAAGAGCTAACACAAATGTACTCAGAGGCCCTGAGTTGCAAATTCCACTGCTTAGGTGGACAAATGTGAGATAATAGGAAGTGCTAAGAATGCTGGCAAATGGAAGACCCCATTGCTTATCCTAGCTCTAGCTACTATTTCCAGGAAGGGAGGTAGTGCTTTCAGATCTCCCAATTTTTTTAAGAGGGTGCACGTCTAATTCAGTTTACATGTATTTAATACCATGGATCCAAATAAAAGGTGTTTCAGGCCCAAATACAAATTGTGGACTGTCTGTTGACTCTGATTTAAGGGAAGCACATAGCCACAGCTGCTTTCTTGGATACTAAGGTTAATCCTGATTTTGTTGGGTTCAAGAACGTTTCAGCCCCTGGATGTGATGGTGGAACTGGGAGAGGTGAGACAGAGGCCTTGTTTTTCATCTAAGGTAAGTCTCAAGTAGAAAAACCAAAAATATAGATATGGAAGGAAGTTCAAAAAAGCAATAAATGTAATATTAACTCTGAAGAAGAAAGAAAAGGAGTGTATAAAATTAAGTACTGTGGGGGGAGGTAGAAGTTGTGATTTTCAGGTAGTTTGCCTTTTATAGTACTATTCTACTAAATAGCTCCAACAGTTTGCTAGAATTAATTAAACCTCACAAACCCTGTGAGATAGGTAATTACTATAATTAAACTGATATTCCAGATCAGTAAAATGAGATTTAGAATGCCCAAGGTCATAGTGAGATCATGTGGCCCAGTTTGGCAGACAAACTGCATGATCTTATGCCCCTAAAAAGGGCTTTCCTACCTCTTTTAATCTCTCTCTCCCTTTCTCAGATACAATGATAGGATAAATAAACTCTATCATTGAGAAGTTAAACTGCAAAGTTGGTTAGGGACACTTAAAGACAAAAGGAAAAATAACTAAATAAACAATCCATATTCCATAAACATATATAATATGCAAATTCCATTTCAATTAATTGCATTTATTTAAAATATTTCCATTTAAATTGCTGGTTTAGCTAAATACATCAGTAAATCAAGAAATCAATGCATGTAAAGTATCCTGCACACTACACAACAGCATAGAAAAGGCTGTCATTTGTTTGGAAAGAGAACACAACAGACAGACAGAAGGAACTCTTCTTGTTGCTATAACTACAGCATAACAAAGGTCAGCAGGGGGTGGGGAACCCTTCTGGATTCAACATTAACAACTTAGGGATGTTACCCTCAATTCTTCCTTGTAACAAAGAAAGATAATAATCCTATATTTTTAAAAGGGTTAATTAAAGATAAATAATGGAAACATGCCTTTTAAAAAAATCATGCATAAAAATAGTTTTGCTTTGAGATATATGTTGTGAATATCAGAAATCTGTGCTTTTTAAAATGTAGTTATCCAGATGCCATTAGGGGTCAAATTTCGGTTCAGAAGAAAATCACAAACATTTTTACGGAAATTTATTTTATTGTATTTTAAAATGACAAATTTGAAATGGTGATTTCAATTAACATTATTTAACAGAAAATAGTTTAAATTTAATTTCAAAGATTTACAGACCTTAAAATGAATTTTTATAATCCTAGATTTATGTATTTAAAAGATGAACTTTAGAAATAACTTTATTATTAAAAATCTTGGAGATTTGTTGTTTCTTCATTTTGAATAACTGGGTGAGTTCTGCCTCGTAATTTCAAGATCCAGAAGCCCACGTACAAAATGTTCAGTTTGTGCTTACAATTTTACCCAAAGTTCACCTCTTTCCTTTGAGCTAAGAAGAACATTAGTTAACTGTGTTATTGGTTTTGAGGTTTTGACTGCCAATAAGGAGAGGGATTTAGAGAGAGGAATCTGTTACGTGCTTTCAAGTGTTCAGTAAATCCCGTCAGATAAGACTTGAGTGCAGAAGCGAACGGTGGAAAGAGGAAGGAGCCAACATGCTCACATTCTTGCTGCCGTCTGGGAAACACGGCCTGCTGGGACGCTGAGTGCTTGTTGACAGAGCTGTATGGAGCGCTTTCTGGTCAGGTCAGAATCGCCAATATGTCACAAAATTTTCAAACTTCGTATTACCTCATCATTACTTATCTCTCAAGAGATACACTATCAGGAAAACACACAGTTAGCTTCACACCTAAGGCATATTTCCCTGGGATAAAGGCCAATGAATGGTGCCTTGAGACTGCCATGCAGAGGAAAAGAAAGACCCCCAAAGAGCAAGTTGGGGCTTAAATAGCAAATATGTTGTTTAGATCTGTTAGTGTCTGGAAGCTACTTGCCATGACTTGGTGTTTCACATTATTTCCTCCACGATTCTTTGAAAAAGTATTATTTCCTCCATGAGTAAATACTTTGAAAAAAAAGCCAGAATTGCTTGGGTTTTCTAATAATCCAATGAACAAAGCACACCGAATATATATGGTAACATTCAAGGAAGCCCATAGCTCATCAAGACCAAGGCAAGTTCCAGAGACTATGGCAGAAGTGTTCTGGAGACTTGCATTTCTAGCCTATTGTTATTTCACTTGTATGAGTTTCTGTGTTTGGGGACAACTCCTATTACATTTCCATGGAATATCACAGATATAATTTTATAGAAATGAGAATTTATATAACAAGAAGGAATGCCATGAAGAAATAAGAACGGGCCTAGCCCAAATAAGGTCTTGTGAAGAACAATTTTAAAATCAATACCCAAGATAGTATTTGGTACATCTGGCTAGTGTCCAAACTGTATGTAAAAATAGGGGAATATGTGTACTTGATTAATGTAATTAATTTGAATACAGTGCTAATGAGGCCCAGGTAATGGGTTTAACCCTGTGAACCAATTATTTTCATTATCCTCAGTAGTCACAGATTTTATCCTACCAGCGGTCAGTCATTCTATAAATGCATTCTGTTAGTCATTAGAAAGACAAAGCGAGAGAGTGTAGATGGCTTAAGACAAATTTTATTGCTGAAAAAATGCTCAAAGCATATGACCTGATGTTGGCAGGTTAAGTGCGCCAGCTCCGAATATGAAGGTTGGCACTGTAATAATGTTGTATTGCTATTTAATTAGAAGTGAAAGAAAATAATAGGTGTGTAGAATATTGATCTGAAGAACTAATTTCATCAAATTCCTGTTATATCACCAAGAAAGGTGTCCTTAAAATGTTCAGTTAAGGAATTTAAAAATATCATTTCATTATAACATGATAATTTATTATAAACAAAAGTTTTCTTTTATGTAAATAACAGTACCTTCATCTTAGCTTATGATTATTATTAAAAATACTTTTTCCATCTGGTTATGATAAGGTGAATGATGTTTTCTTGAAGAAGTGGACCTGCTGAAGTAAAGAATTCTTTCAAAGTATAATAGGAATGAGATTCAAAAGATGTGGCCAATTGGAGAAGGGCTCCAAATGCCCTTTTATGAATTTTGCATTTTTATGTGCTACTTTTCCTCAATGTGCATGGCACAGTGTTGGGAACCTGTCATGTGCTGGACAATATATGGGATGGGACACAGCTGAGTAAGACACAGTCCTTGATGGCAGGATCCCATGTTCTGGCAAAGAAGACAGATAAATAAAAATCACAGGTAGCTACAGTAAAAGGAGAGTTAAAGACATTATTCTCTCTCTCTCGCTCTCTTTTCTTAGCAGCGTATTCCTTCTATGAAGAGTGGTTGTTACATTCTTACAGTGCAAATTACTGTGGAAAGAGGAAGCCCTTAGATTATAAACATGAATTGGGAAGGTAGGTTCTAGGATGTTAGGTAAGAGGGCTCTACACGTTTCCCAACCTGAATTTTTTTATATGTTTGCGTGACTAATAGGGAACATCTTATTGGTGGGGGGTTAAAGGTTGCTGCTGGGTTTTAAAAATACCAGCCGACAAACTGCTAATGCCCGAGATTTATCTCCAAGTCAGTTTATTTTAGATCTATGGTATTTCCTCAGTTTGTCTTACTTCTGCTTTCTTTATTCTTTAGTAAATTCTTATTTGAATATTCTAAGCATGACTTGGCTCTCCTATAGGTATTTTAGAAAGCATAATTTGTTCTTGGTTGCCAAACTTTCCCCAGAGTCATTAAGACTGCTTTTAGTGGTAATCTCTAAGGGTGGTAATCAGCAAAAATGCTCCCAGGAGAAGAGGAATCTCGAGGTGGGTCCCTGGCTGTGTGGTCTACTTAACCTTTCCCGCAGGTTATTCTTCTTCCAGTCCTTCTCTGTGGGGGATAGTGCCAGCTGTTCGCCAAAATTATTTCTCTACTCCACAGTCAGAGAGTTTCTTCTAGGAAGTGTCTTTCCAGCAATCTCTGCAGCTAGTTGTGACGTGTGACTTGTTTTTGACAATTGCATGTTAGCTGCAGTGCTGTGGGTCACTTCAAGACCGAGGTGTTTAAGAAGGGATCATGCCTCCTCTGTGCCCTTCTGTGATAAGCAGTCCCTTGGGGATAATAAAGTTCCCAAGATGGAAGGAAACTAGGTCCATGAATCACTCACAGAGAATAGCTATCCTTTGATCTGAAATTCCCACTTTGGATTGTTACATGGACAAAAACTATATACTTCTATAGTTTTCTCACTAATACACATTTTTAGTCTATTTATAACAATGGATAAATTACCTTTTTACAAATTCTGGGATAATGACAATCATAATGATCATGATCATTATGGAAAACAGCTGTGCATTAAAAACAGCTCAATATGCCCTGGCTGGTCTCAGTGGACTGAGTGCTGGCCTGTGAACCAGAGGGTCACTGGTTCCATTCCCAGTCATGGCATACGCCTATGTTGTGGGCCAGGTCACCTGTAGGGGGCACATGAGAGGCAATCACACATTGATGTTTCTCTCCCTCTCTTTCTCCCTCCCTTCTCCTCTATCTAAAAGTAAATAAATAAAATCTTTTTTAAAAAAGCATAATACAAAAATTCTGCAAAGCAAGGGACACTTTGTCAGGTGATACTCCAGTTGGAATTTTTTATTCCCACATGAGGATACCAGTGAAGTCCCTGTACTCCAGATCACAAAACACATAAATGAGAGTAATGTCACAAACCACTTCCAGGCATTGAAAGCTGTACCAGGCATTTTGCAGAGAGAACAAACCTTAAGTTTTAGTACTTTATAGCACTGTGGATTCTGAAAAGTAGTAGAGAACTAAGGGTTCTCAGCAATTGTTCTGAAAACCTTGACACATCACCCTGGAGAAGACAACATAGGCCACAGAGTAATGAGACATAGCAGATATGAGAGCAGCAAATTAGTATTAAAGAAAAAGAATATGAGGTAGGCCAAAAAGCCGTGTTTCCCTTTACTACAGAGGCAAGGCAATGGATGTTATAGCAGAGGTACAAAATATATTGTTTATATTAAGTTCTTTATGTTCAATTAATGTTGGGTCTCTGGTCGTGATTAAAAGTAAGGCTCTAATATGCAGAGAGGGTTTGTTGATTAAGCAGTTATTGATACTGAGACTAGAGTACAGGTTATAAGCATAGGGCTTTGGAGATAGATAGGACTGAGTATAAAAATCATTCCCTTTACATATTAACTTTATGACCCAACCTAGGTTATCCAACTTTTAAGGGTCTCAATTTTTCCTAGAAATATCTAATTCCTATGGTCCTGTTATTTCCAATGAAAATAATAATAACTATCTCTTAGGGTTATTGCAAAGATAAAATATCAGATTACTTGGTACAGTGTCTAAAATAGATGGGTTGCTAATAGTAGCTCTAATTATTAAGACAATGTTCTGCAGCATTTCCTTTATGAGCTAGAAAATACAATTCTTTAGAATTAACACCTTATTTTCTCATTTGTTTATTTCATTTTGAAGGTAAGCTTGAAATATTCTGAAAATCAAGCAAATTTGGCATGAGAAAGCACGATGACGTCATTTAAAAATTGTTTTATTTACAAATTTCCAAACTTCTATCATTGGATTGATATTTTGAACATCTAATTGTTTTAAGACTATATCATCTTTCCAGTATGTTTTCACTCCTTAAAAATTACCTACATTTTGTTGATAAATTTTCTATGATGCTCAGCTCAAAAAAAAATCAAATGGAAAATTTCTTCCCTTGCTTTTACAAGGCATTAACAAAAGCATAAAATATATTAATGGACTTAAGTAATTACTATGCACTGATTATTTTGTCTATAAATGCCAAATAATGTTTGATTTTTATAACCAAACTTATTCTATGTTTAAAAAATGAGAACACATGCATATTAATCAGTGAGCCACAAAACAGTTTTTCCCGTTATCATAGTTGCACAGTCTTGAAATAGCTCCTTCATTGATGCACCCCACAGTCCTGAATATCTTATCAAAAATCACTCCTCCATAGTTAACAGAATCTTGATATGGTCAAGGATAATCTTTTGATAATTCAAATGCAAAATCGTATAAAATGTCTTTCAGCATTTTGAATTATAAGAGAAATAACTTACTATAATACTTTCTCCTCTGAAACTATACTATTGCATTACCCTGGAACATAGTTTTAATTTTAATACACAACTTTTGCTCTGCTTTTATAATGCCAATTTAAATAACCTGAATTTCTTTCCTATTTTTGTAGCTTATCACTAGCCACTAAAATTTTTCTCAAAATTAGCAAGAAGTTCATATTTTATATCTTATTTCATAAGGATTTCCACTATAGCACACTTCATTTCAATAGCAGAATAGCATGTATCCAGGAATATCTCATTTTTTTGAAATCAGCAGTGCAGAAGTTAATTCATAGATGCACTTATGAGTTTTATTTATATTTGACCTGTGGTAAAAAAAAATTCTCTTTTAGCCCTGGCTGGCATAGCTCAGTGGATTGAGCGCGGGCTGGGAACCAAAGTGTCCCAGGTTCGATTCCCAGCCAGGGTACATTCCTGGGTTGCAGGCCACAGCCCCTAGCAACCGCACATTAATGCCTGTCTCTCTCTCTCCCTCTCCCTCTCTCTCTCTCTCTCTCTCTCTCTCTCTCTCTCTCTCTCCCCCCCCTCCCTTCCCTCCCTAAAAATAAATAAAATCTTATAAGAAGAAAGAAAAGAAAAAGAAATTGCAAACTGAGACCCATTTACATTTAAAAAAAATTCTTTCAATTACTTATTTTTCTCAAGTGTCAAGAAATCTTATAGTACAAAAATACATTAATGTAGCAAGAAAGTAGTTTTTGTTTAAGTAAATTTGGAATTAAAAATAGAGCAGTATGTTAAAAATCAGATTTAATAATTGGAACCACCAGATGGAATAGTAAAAAAAGATGGTTTGGGTGGGTGGGTGGGGGGAGGGGAGAAGATATTGAGAGAGAGAGGTCATCACCATTTTTTTTTTTTTGCTTGCATTCTGGCACAATAATATTCAAAAGATCTGGACAACCCGTACGTCGATCTGTTTTCCCTTATTTTAAAGACCTAAATCATACTATTCTTTTGAAGTCTTGGGTACACCAGGAAAAGTATTTAAAAGCCAGGGAATAGGGTGAGAACTAAAAGCAATCTTCAAACAAACACGACCTTTTCAGTTTCTTGTACAGCACTCCTCAACCCAGCCAGAAAACCCAGACAAGTTTATTTACACACACACCCGCACACGCACGCACACACACACTCCACAGGCGGCGAGAGTGGCGGAAACGCCCTCTTTCCATCCCTTCCAAACAATTATCTCTGACAGCAAAAGAAAATAATCAACAGCCCTGTGTGCTGGCGGCTGAGCCCGGGAGCCGGCGCGAGGAGGGAGGGCGAGCAGCGGGCGAGCCGGGAAACGTGGCTCCGCGGCCGCGGAGAGGATTTGTGAAGGGAGCGCGGGCCGCGTGCGCCTCTTGTTCCCCGTGTAATTTGCAGCCAATCATCAGTAGGTGTCCGCGTCTCTGCGTCCTCCTCACCTCCGCGCCGATCGCCCCCGCCCCTGCCCCCGCCTCCTCCCTCGCGCTCCCCTCCCCCAGCAACCACACGCACACGCACACACATACAAACAGAGAGAGAAGGGGGGGCAGGGTGAGAGAGAGAGGAGAGAGAGAGAGAAAGGAGAGACTCCCTGGCTCCCTCCCTCCCTCGCACACAGCGACTGGAGACGGACGGAGAGCAACGCGCTGGGAGAGGAGAGACCACCGAGAACAGCCCCGCGCTCTCACACATACACTCACACTCGGCTCTTTCCTCTCCCCCCACCTCCTCCTCCTTCCACCCCCACCACTAACACCATCTCCTCCTCCTCTCTGCAACAAGAAAAAAAAAGCCATTTACAGGTATTTTTTTTTGATCCGCATATTTATTTATCTCCCCTCCCCAACAGTTTGTTTACAAGTATTAAAGTTGTAATTGGGAGCTGCCAAGACACATCTGGGTTTGTGTTTCTTTGTGTTAGGGGTGATGTGCAACTAATTAAAGGCAGACTGGCAGCGTCTGCAAATTCTAAGGCTCCCCAAATAAAAAGAGACTGGTAAGTGATTGTTCTTTCTCTTTCTCTGGCTTTTTGCTCTTAAATGTTTGCTGTCCATTGGGATTGTAAAAGTAGATTATTAATGCTGGACTCCAGCAATAAAAGGCGTCGCTGTATTAATTTATTAATTAATCTGCACCCGCCCCTCCTCCTGAATGTTAAATATGACCTTTGATCTCTATGTCTCTGGTAGACCAGACATACAGTATTAGACATGTACAGTCACATTGTTTAAAGGCAAAACAGGATCATGAAGTGTGAATGTCTAATTTCTCTTTGGATATGACTATAGTTATTTGTGTGTTTTATTTTGCTTTTTAAAGAAAATCCAAACAATAGCTGTGGGTTAGGTACCTTTTTCATGCTCCAGAGATGCATTGATTAAACAATAATGACCTGGATCCTGGGCACAGTCATTTTCTACAGTTTCTGGTGGCATTAAACCTTGAGGGAGGAAGGGGGAGGTGATAGCAATTAAAAAAAGAAAGAAAGAAAGAAAGAAAAAATAATCAAGGGAAGCTTCTGTTTGGAAACACCATCCTAATACTCTGAAAAAAAGGATATTAAATTATTTCTTTATTTGGAACAAGGTCAAAAGATAAAATGTTGGAATTTTTCCCTCCACTCAATGTGATGATATCTAATGCATGGCTGGCTTAACTAGTTTTTACTAAGTAGCAGTTATTATGGTCTTGCAGTTATAATGTGATTCGGAGAAACTGACGCTGTATGCATATTCTTGCTGTGTCTTCCCCCCACCTTCTTCCAAGCATCAGGAATATTTAGCCAGGAGCATTTTGGGGGCACCCTTTGTATTGCCATCAGAGCTCTGAAGGGAGCAGTTTTTCCTAATGTGAAACCACAGAGGTGGTTCCTGAGTGATTAGGGACTTGCTGTGATTGAAAGACGCCTGCTAGCTTCTAATCCAGCCTGGGGTGAGGTTCCTTATCTTGATTTACTTTGCTTAATAGGGATTTGTTTACATAAACCCCTCTTTTTAGGCACCTCATCAGCAGGTCTTGAAGTTTTTGCACTTGGAGTTTGAGCATAAATGGTTCATTAATCTAATTATAAGCATAATTACTATAATTGATATCCATTTTGAACTGAATATTTGAGACTGAGACTACTGGGCCCCATTTAGAATTCCCTGAACTGCACATTCTAGACCAATATGTGGGCTCCAGAAGATGTCACAAAAAGATATTCTGGTCTAAAAAAAAAATCTGTAAACAAAGAAACTGTGGGGGTTTTTTTATAGTTTAATATACACTTTATGCCTTTGCTTTTCTTCTTAAAAGGCTGTGGTCTACCTCTCCTTCTGTAATAAACAACTAAAATACCTCTTCCTAAAGCATAATAATGGTCTGTAAGCAAAGAGATGAATGCAAATATCCAGTTAACACTAAACTTTCCTTTTAAAAGGAGCAAAGGAAAAACATCATTTTAATGGTTACTTCTTCAGGTAAACAACACCTTAAGAGATACCCCTTCCCCCATTCCATTTACTTAATGTAAAAACCAGTCACTGTGAGATCCTTAAAAAAAAAGTCCCATGTTTTCTTCTTGTCTTCAGAAGAGACAGGAATCTCCATTAGGAATTATTGGGAATATTCTTACAGAGGTTGCAGGCTCTTGGTTCAAAATCTGAAATTATTTGTGTTATTTAATTTTTTCTCTAGTCCATCTTTCTTTTCTTTTCTCTTTTTTTAATTCTTACTTTAAGCAAGTAGAACACCACCCTCTTACCCCCACCAAGCCCCACCACCAAATGGCTTGTACAATTGAGACCTGTCCTTGGTCCTTTGAATTAAGACCCTAACAGAGCCAGCTGTGCTGGGATTCAAACTAATGACCGCAGACACAGAAGGACACTGTGGCAGCTGGTAGTTCTTTTCTCTCTCTCTCTCTCTCTCTCTCTCTCTCTCTCTCTCTCTCTCTCTCTCTCTCTCTCTGCCTCTTTAGTTCAGATTGTATGTGGGCAGTCTCTTAGCTCTCAGTTGTATTGTGTTTGCTTACAGTTTATACTCGGCTGTATTGTAGACTTTCTCTGTACTTCATTTGCTAATTTCCTGTTCATTTTCTTCATAGAGCCATTGCTGTTTTCTACTTTACAGCATTTGCATGCCCAGGCAGCACTTGTTCACACATTTCATAATGTTTAAATGCCCTCTGCTTATAGGTAGTATCGCCCTCCCACCCCTGATTTGCATGTCTTTAGCACTCCAATTGCCCTTTTCCCTCGGCATTTGTCACCCCCGTCTTTCCTTGGGTATCCTGGCTATTAATACATTTTCTCAGGAGGGTTATAAGAATAGGGGGGAGGAGCTGTGGTGTGCTGGAGAAGGGAGGGAGCGGGGTTGGGAAGGTGGGAGGGGGGGTCACGTCTTGATTGTTATGCAAACGACCTGACGGAGAATGTGGGAGCTTTCAGTGTCTGGCGTGGTCGTGAGAGAGGCTGTTTATTTATTTTTAATCTTTTCCCTCGTGCAGCTCGTTGGAATGACTTTCTTTATTTTAGTTGTAACAGTTGGAGGATAATGCAAAGGAAGACGCTGCCTGGGAATTCACCGTCTGTGGAAATGCGCCCCAGAGAGGAATAAAGCAGTCCTCCTCACCTTGCTCTCCCCACCCGGACCCACTTTCCCCTCCCGCCTCGGCCCCCACTCCAACACCACCATCACCCCCTTCCCTCCCCCCCATCTTTCCCCCTTTCCCACCCAGGTGTCGGACCAGGCGGTCCCCACTTCCACCCTGCACCCCTTCTTTCCCCCCTGCACCATGAACACCAATGTCTGCGTGGAGCCCGGGCCGAGCCCGGAGGCCCCGGGCTTGCCCAAGGAAAGCCACCTGCCCGAGGGGGCCCTGAACAGCCTTGTGGATTACAACTCGGAGATGGAGCGCTACCGCTCGTTTGCCACCTCCTTCTACAAGACCAACGGGGGCGCCTTCCCGCAGGCAGCCAAGATCGCGCGCATCACCACCCCCATCTTCCCCAGCAGCGCCGCCGCTGCTGCGGCCGCCGCGCGCATCGGCATGTCCCCCTGGAACTGCGACAACGCGGCCACCGCCGCCGCCACCGCCATGCTCTGGGGCAGCGGCGGAGGCGGGGGCGGCGGCGGAGGTGGCGGCGGGGGCGGCGGCGGGGGAGGCGGGGGCAGCAGGAAATCCTCCTCTGCCGCCGCCTCCTCCTCCACCTCCTCCTCGGCTATCCTCCCCGCCGGCGGTGGCGGTGGCGGCGGCGGCGGTGGCGGCGGCGGAGGCGGCGGCGGCGGCGGTGGCGGCGGCGGCGGCGGCAGGACCAGCATGCACCACCGAAACGACTCCCAGAGGCTGGGGAAAGCTGGCTGCCCGCCAGAGCCGTCGTTGCAAATGGCAAATACTAATTTCCTCTCCACCTTATCCCCTGAACACTGCAGACCTTTGGCAGGGGAATGCATGAACAAGCTCAAATGCGGCGCTGCTGAAGCAGAGATAATGAATCTCCCCGAGCGCGTGGGGACTTTTTCCGCTATCCCGGCTTTAGGGGGCATCTCATTACCTCCAGGGGTCATCGTCATGACAGCCCTTCACTCCCCCGCAGCAGCCTCAGCAGCCGTCACAGACAGTGCGTTTCAAATTGCCAATCTGGCAGACTGCCCGCAGAATCATTCCTCCTCCTCCTCGTCCTCCTCAGGGGGAGCTGGCGGAGCCAACCCGGCCAAGAAGAAGAGGAAAAGGTGTGGGGTCTGTGTGCCCTGCAAAAGGCTCATCAACTGTGGCGTCTGCAGCAGTTGCAGGAACCGCAAAACGGGACACCAGATCTGCAAATTTAGAAAATGTGAAGAGCTAAAGAAAAAACCTGGCACTTCGCTAGAGGTCAGAGGAGATGATTTCTTGTTTCCCAGTCTACCCCCCTCCCTCCTTACTCCCCTCCCCTCTCCCCTTCAGGGCTTCTTGTCTGGCTTCAAGATGCAGTACCCCTTTCCTGAAGCTTCATTCAGGTTGTAAGATGCCGTTGTAGGTGGTGTGCGGAGGTCATGGCCTCTCCTCCACCCTCCCCAGCTGCACTTCGTGTGGAACCGCCCTCCAAATGGGGAGGGCGCACCTCCTTTTTATCTGTTGGGGAAAACTAATGTAATTGGTTTGAAAAATCAGAAGTTTCACATTCAATATGGTCAAAAATTTCCCTTGGTGGTTTAAAATGCTCCCTTCCCCTTATGATTTTTAAAAATATCTCTGCCCAAAAGATTGGACACCTCACTTTTTACATACTTTTACTAGCCAAGGGAGGCTTATTAGTGGCTCAGCTGTTACAGTGAGGACACAGTTTGTGGCACACAAGTCTATGTGCCCATTCAAAAACACACACAGACACACAGTAATCACTGAGGCTGAAATGTCTGGATTCTGAAGGGGATTTTCTGTCGTCTTCTAGAATAGTTTTTCTCTTCATCATGACAACAATGTTTCTGTTTCCCATTTTATTTTCTGCATGCCTGGTATTTTTTTTAAGAAAGCAGAAATAGTATAGAAAGCTGAACACTACCTGCAATTTTTAAGGATATGTAGAGTTATAATAAAGGGATGCAATTAGTTCACGTAATGATGGTGATTTTATTTAAGAATTGTTTTACATAGTTTCAAAAACGAATGACTCCTAAAACTCAGTTGCCAAAAAAATAGTGCTTTGGGTTCTGCATTGGACAAACTAACCATTTTGTGGTCACGAATTGTTGTATACACTAAACACAGGTTGGGTTGATACCCTATATGGTCAGTAATAGTTTCCTATGCCTATAAGTCCTTAAAAGAGACAGTGTACCAATTATCACTAAAGTAATTGTTCAATTAGGCTTTTAATTCTGTTAAATACAGTAATGTGTTTGCTGGAAATTTCATATGGTAATCTGATCAAAACAAGGAAGAAAGTGGAAAAATCACAGGTAAATGGTTTGGGTGGTATTTTTAGCAAAGAAATATGGGCAAATCATCATAATTAGCTTCTAGATAAATTTCACAGAGTAGATGGCTAGACAGGCGCTCATGTGTACAGGAGAACATAGGTGGTGGCGGTAGCCTGTGGGAGTATTCTTTGGGCTGAATTGTAGGCAGATAGTGGCTCTCACAAATTGTCATTAGAGGGGCACTTGCACATTCTTTTGAAAAATTGTGAGCACCGCTTAAAGTCGTTTTCTCCATGAAGGACTGGCCTTTAAAAGAATAAAAGAGAAGAGTTGGAGATCTTTCTTGCAGGTCTGAAAACAAATAAAATACAGATTTTTTAAAAAGCTTTATTAATATAAATTAAAGCAAAAAGTGCTTTGAGATTCCAAAAAACAAAATCAGTATATATTGGTAACATTATTGTTTGTGTTTTCATCAAAATGTTGCATTTATTCCTTTTTATAAGAAAACTCATCTCTTTGTTGAAAATTTGAGTTTAGAGTGATTTATTACATTTCCTTTGGCAACTCTGCTTAAGCAGAGATAATAGCAATTATGAAAATGTAGGTCCATGTATTTTCTGAGGTGGCAAAAATTAGTATTTATGTTTTGAATACTGTCTTTCTGGATTAATTTATTGTAACTTCTCTGGGTCTCTAAGGCCCATGGGAAATGAAAATTCAGTTCATCCTGAAATTTTCTGTCAATACCCAGTTGATAAGTATTGCATGGCTTTTATTTTTGCCTCTTGAACTACATGTTGTTGTTGCCAGTAATCCTCATCTTTAGCTAGATCCATGGCACTGGACCCAATTTAGGGTATGTAGTCAATAGGGCCACTCAGTAACTCTGATTTACTTAGTAAATTACCACTGGAGGAACTTACTGTGAGTGGCAATAAACTTTTTAGTACAGGTTTCTATGCTGATTTATTAGTCTAAACAAATTTAATAAATTTCTTTTTTCTTCCTTTTGATAGCTTTCCCACAAACTTGCGATGTTTGTATTCCTTAGGCATTTTAATCACATATGATTACATAGTACTGCTTTTTCATATTTTTAAAAATCCATTTGCTCAAAAGTTATATTGCTCTTCAAAAGGTGGGGTGTGAATGAGAGGGCAAAAAACTTCCCTCTTTGTAGAACTCTCTGAAGATGGTTTCCTAAGTACATGCTCTTCCCACCAGATATTGGGCCATAGGTCAAGGCTAAGATTATGAGTGGATTGCTGTTTGCCAGAAAGAAAGCAAAAGGAGTTATGAGGTTTTGGTTTGCTTGTTTAATTGATGAAGATTCTACCTAGATCATTCATAAAAGGCAGTGGTGGCATGATTGCCCTAAGTACATGTATAACCACACATACATGCATCTTAGAGTTGCAAGAAACCAGGTGGCCATGTGTCAGAGTGTCAAGGTTGACCTGACTGAGCCAAAGCTGGAACAGTGGCTGTGGATTGGTGGAAAGTCCTCCTGCTGACCTGCTTCCATCTCTAATTTGGTTCCTGCAATTTCTCATCATCTGTGGAGATGTTTTAGAGGCTGGCTGGAGGCCCAGGCTGAGCATAGTGATTTGGGAATATACCATGGCTATTACCTGTGGATTTCAGGCAGTAGCTAGTATTTGTTGGCTTTGAATTATAGATACCAATTAATATCTGGATTATAATCATTACATATATTCTTATTTATCCCTTCCAACCTCCTGTGTACTTCTTGTATTGGACTTATTCTCGTTCCAAAGATTGCAGGTAGAATCAGATTTTCAGGGTGAGAAAATGAAATTAAGATACACTCATGTGGTTGTGTTGGGATTCTTGCTCATGTCTTTTAAAGTCTACAATCCAGCATTCCTTTTAAAACTGCTGGACTTATTTACACATTTTCTACTTAGTCTCCTGTTAAGAGCATCTTAATGCCTCAGAAATATGTCTATAAAATCACCCCTTAATACATTCCATATGATAACAATGCACATAAAACTAACTTGGTTTTTGTATGATATTGTGCACTGTATGTTTGCATATAACACTGTTCATTTAGTTAGTTACCATATTTAAAAATAACCCATTATTAATTATTCAAAGCAGTTACTACAAATGCTGTATGCCACTAATGTGACAAAACTTACTTTGAAAACTTGTATCCTAACTGATCCATATTCCCAGAGAGCTTAAGAAACATGTGATTTTATATTATGATAAGTTATATAATAGCAGTTTGTCTCATACAAAGGTAGTCTTCACTTTTCATATTCACAGCAGTTGTATTTCTGATATTAAGATCTAACTTTTTAAAATATCCCAACCTGCTATGTATGGCTCAAGGGATAAAGCTGTCCCATGGGCAACCCCAGCCTCTTAGGTCCTGAACATTGTTCAGGTGACATGATTGATCTCTGTGGGACAGCATTAGAGACCACACAGATCTGGTTTCTCTCCCATTAGCTGATTTATGGAATTACATTAGTAAGCAGAGCCTCAGGAGATTTCCCTGCCCCCACTCTTGGCTCTCTGCTGTGAGTTCCACGCTGCCTATATGCAGGCCTTCCATGTGCTGGTGCAGGGACTTGAAAGGGCCATGTTATAATGAACAAACTGAGAAACTGTAAGGTCAGGGAAAAGGACAATTCCATTCTCTTTATTTTCTCTCTTTAAAATTTATATCCTGAATGTACAGGCCAACAATAAATTTTCACAAGTTGGGTTGAACTTCTAAGGGGTTTGGTGGAAAACATCTAGATATTGACCCAAACTTGATAACTAAGAGTGTTTTAGGGGAAGAAGGACACATTTGATATAGATGCTGCTAAGTTCTAAGAGCCCCAAACACATAAATGGCAGTCAAAAAATTCTGAGCAAAGTATTCTGTGCAGTCGTGCGGGAAGATGACACCTGCTTCCTGAAGAAATTTATCTGTAGATAACAGTAAAATAGGTGTGTCACTCAGAATCCATGTAGTTAAATAATAAAACCAGTCAATAATTGAACATGTCATAAGTTTTTGAAGTTTGGTGACTTAAAAAATTTTATAAATTTTATAAATCTTATAAATTGAAACACCTACTAATTTATCATTTTACATCATAATTTTAAAAATAAGGTTTCAATTTTCAGTTTCAAGAGTCAAAAACATGCCAGTATACAAATTAAAATGTGTGCTTTAATCTAAAAACACAAATGTATAACAAAGGGAAAGCTGAAAGCTTTAAATATATTCAAACAATAGTATATTAACATGAGAATGTAATAAAGAAATGATGTAGGAAAAAAGATACTGAATTTCATAAAAAAAAAAGCACAGAAAATTTCATCTTCAACTAAAGTCACAAAATAGATTTATTTGTAGCCAAGATAACAGGCTATAATACAAGTTCAATAAAATTCTCTTCCTGTTACCAGATTTAATATAAGATTGTTGTTTTTAAAAGAATACATGTTTTATAATTCTTTTTTAAAAGATTTTATTTATTTATTTTTAAAGAGGGAAGGGAGAGGTAGAGAGAGAGAGAGAGAGAAACATCAATGTGCGGTTGCTGGGGGTCATGGCCTGCAACCAGGCATGTACCCTGACTGGGAATCAAACCTGTGACACTTTGGTTCACAGCCCACACTCAATCCACTGAGCTACGCCAGCCAGGGCTCACATTTTTTATAATTCTTATTTGAAAATAATACCTTCCGCTGTCCAAATGTCGTGTCAATTATCAACAGTCTTTTGACTGGTAGTTAGGAATAGTAAAATAAATTATCCTATATGATTGGTGGTTTGACATTCAGCCATGATCAAACAAAATACAATCAGAAAGTCTATCAGAATAAATAACACTAACAAACTGTAGACTTTAAAAATATTTTGATATTTTAAATAAAAATGGTATCTCATGATGAGGGAAATAAAAGTTACTTGATTTTTAAACTGTAATGAATTGATTATTGTATTGCTCCATATTTTGCTTAATCTTAGCCAACTCTTCACCTGGGTATTCTAGGTAAGGGTTTTGTGCAGTCAGATTTACAGACTGATAAATATAGAACAATTTTAAAAAGTCTATAAGACTAAAAATGGAAATGTGTGCAAAAAATAGGCATTTCATCCCCATTCCCCCTGCTTGACCAGCGTGGAGACCAAACCTCTATGTTGGGGTGCCCCTGGACTCACTGATAGACTGTCCTTCATGGATACAAGAGTAAAACATAAAACTATTTGAGTATTCCCCAGAAATCAGTCACAGGTTTCATAAACAGTTCTGAAGTACTAGTTGGTGCTCTTAGAACTTACAGTTCAACTCAATAGGTCAAATTGTCTGAATATGTAGTTTACTTTTACCAGCAAACAATCCACTTTTTAAGCATAATAAAATGTCCTACTCACCAATAAATTTCACAAGAGCAGATCTACTTCCATTTCTGACATTTATTTTTACTCACATGATACAAAATACTAAAAACTCATGTATTTATCATAAAATATCTAATTATAGATTTAATTCATGATTTATTGAAAGTCTCATGTAAATGTACAAGTTAGAGAAATAATGACTTCTCTTTTAGCTTTCCTCTTATATTTAGATGGGTTTCAAAAGGCAAAATGAACCCAAAGTAATGGCAAAATCTTTCATTTTTATAAGTGTGACTTTCAGTCACTCATTAGGAAGGGAGATGACCTGGCTGGGGAAGCTGAGCACTCCAGAAAATGGCATTTTTTTCCAAAAACTTGTTTTCAGAAGTTTTTTTTTTTATAGGTGGGAATTTTGAAGATTTTGCACATGTGCAGTTTTGTTCTTTCAATTGTGCAGCGGTGGTTCTGCCCATTCCTGACGTGCTTTTTCATCCAGCATTGCGCTCTGATCTTTAGGCAGTTCAGAGTCTCAGGGGAGGGGCGCATGGGTGGTTCTGTCCTTCAGTCATGTCTTGTTCCATCACGTGCAAACACCTGTGCTGAAATGGAATTATTCTGCAGGGTAATCGAAAAGCCTGCCTGCGTTCAGCATCATGTGTTTTCCATTGTTTATTGAGTTATGTTGCACCATACTTCAGATGCGACAGCCATTTAATAATGTTGAAGACTCAGCTCTGCAGGGGCTAAAAGGATCCCAACAGGCTTGTTAACTTCTACTCTAAAACATTACAAGGAATATTTTTTCCTCTGTGAAGCTTTGGGGCGTTCTCTTAATTTATTTTAAGAGCATAAGATCCATAGTCAGGTATAAGAGGGAACCTGTTAAATTTTTTTGGTTTTTCTATGTTTTAATATTTAACCCTCCTATTTCACATTACATGTTTATTTAAAAAATGGCAAAGCAAAAAAATCAGTTTTCAAAAAACTAATACTGAAGATACATTCCTTTGACTAACATATACCAAATATAAATTATAATGAGAAAATATATCACTAGTTTCTTGGATCTTTATCTATAATTAAAAATTATATTTGGGCCATGTGGCCACATTTAGATGATAGGTTGTGGGAAGAGCCACCAATATCAAGTAACTTACCACTTGAGCAATATTATATGTATCAGTGTAACTTCTCTGACTTTACTTACTCATCTAAAATGGGGATACTAATATCAACCTGCCCTGCAAAATTTTAATATTGTGTGTAGGTGATGTTCTTTCCATACTCAAAAAAGCTATGAAACTTCCTGTTTCTGTTTTAGTCATCAATAACAAGTGGAGTGGAAAATAATTACAATTCAGTGCAACAACATGTTACTTAGAGTAGTTAGAAGTTAAAGCCCAGGTAGGCTATTTTGACTTGCATTTTCTGAACATTTATTTTAATCATCCAGTTCACCAAAGATCTGGCTTGATTTCACTTGGAAAGTGATAAACTCGATAAACAAGTTTTTCTGCATTTATAGCTCTAAAATGCCCAGGAAAACTGTACAAATTACCTAGAGTAGTCAGTCAGTGTGGTGAGCCAACGTAGTCATTGTAGAGCTCTTCATCTTTCCCACCAGTGGACACCACTGCCATGGATTTACCTTTTAATAGGTTGTGTGTGAGTGTGTGTGTGTGTGTGTGTTTCACTTTACTAACTGGGTGCCTTCATTTTGCAACTATTTTCTTTATTTGGACACACCCAGGGAATTATTCTGCATGTAAATCAGTGGGTTTAAAAAATCATTGTAAGGAATAAATGATTAAATGCTCATCATGAATTCTAGTTGGAGAACACATTCAACAAATACTGGAATAGTGTGGAGCTACTTTTGTTTTGGAAGATAGGTGTGTGTGTGTGTTGAGGGGGAGTAAAACAGACATACATATTGAGATAAAAAGTGAATGAAGCCACTATAAAGAGCTTTCTTTTTCCTTTCAATAAGAAAATATTTGTGAAATGAAGAAAGTTAATGAGCAATAATAGAAAAGGCTGGTGGGTTTTTTTGGAGAAAATTATGATAAATAAGCCCTAAAAGATTTGGAATGCTAACCAAGACAGCATTAAAAAGGAAAAAGGAATATTCAAACCAGGAAGCAATCTAATACATATTGTGTTTAGAAGGAATATTGTAACGTAAGATACAGAAGTTTTGCAGAGGGTGCAAACTATAAAAAGAATGGAGATTTTAGTGACTTGACTGAATACATTTGATTTGGGAATCAGAGCGAAGACTCGAGTTCAGTGGAGTGACAGCCGAATTAGAGACAAGGTAACACAGACTGTGTTATAGTGGATATTATTTTTACCTGTGCATTTGGAACATCTAGTAGAATGATTCCAAAGTGTAACCATACATCCAATATGGGTGTGAAGTGAGGTCCAGTTTGAATCTCATCTTCATCTTAATAATTAAATTCATATTTCCAAAGTGAAGAAAGTATTGGAATATGGGGGAAACTGTGCTGAAAATGCTGTTTCTTGCTCCAGGACTTTAAAAATAATACCTGGATGATTGATAAATCAAAGCAATAAAATCAAGTAGGATGAGAAGAGCAAGGGATATATATTCCCTTCAAGAAGAGCCATGAGCACTTCTATGTATTTCAGCAAATCTGGCAAATTCTGGAGAAGATATATTTTTCTCCAAAACTTTACATAGTGAAAAGAGATGAAAATTTAAAAAAAAATAATGGATTACATAGATTTAATTGTGTGGATATGATGATTCTGAGTGAGGGTGAATTAGTGGCAGAAAGATAACTTTTGTGGAAAAACTTATCAATGGAAAATGTTCCTGTTTATAGGTTGAATGAGGTCAGTGGATGTTGTAATGGACTCAAGAATTAGGAAAATAGATAAAATTCTGAGTTGTATGTAGATGGATGAGAAGTGAGATGTGTAATCTTCTAATAAACCTTGAATACTTTTATGCTCTAATTTTTCATTCATGAAAAACAGAATAGAGACCACTGGCTTTTTCTGCCCCAAAGGAAATATACAGTTATATTGGATATCCTATGTAAGGCTGCTATACAGAGAGTTAAACTCATTCTGAAGTGCAGTGGTTTTGGACCTTCCTCCTGTTATTCACATGGCATTGAGCTGTGTTTTCCAGACTTCAACAGACAGCACATCAGGGGTCCATGAAACCAGTGTGTTGGCTTACCACCAGAATTTTTACAAAGTAGCCTAGAATAGAGCAGAACAGAAAATACGAGTGTATCACATATAGTACATATGTGAGTACATATTGTTAAACTCCTTTTTCAGTTACATATGTACCCATAAATGTATGTGTATGCATGTACTAGGCTGCTGTGTCAAATGTGTTCCTAACTGTTGATTGCAGTAAAAAACATTTGAAAAATACTAGTTTGATAGCAACAACACTATCAAACACACCTGTAGTGAGGAAAGAAATTATATATGTAGACAGAAAATATAAACAAGATAAAGAGTAAAATTTAAGGGTGTTTTTATAAATAGTTTCTTTACTGTTCTAGGCAGATCTGTACCTTTTCTGTATACTCATGAATACATGGTATATTACTAAGCATGTGGCAAACCATTGGTCAGTTGAATTTAACAAATCTTTAGGGAGGGACTGTTAATCTCTAAGACATTCAGTGAGTGTTGTGGATACTAACACACACAGACACGTGCACACACGTGCGCACATGCATCCTATTTTAAGGAATTCCATTTTTTCTTTATTCCTAACTGGTTCTTTTCAATATCCATGTAATTTCCTAACTATATATTTTATTGCATCCAAGATACTTGTTTCCAGTTTATTTCTCAGTCCAAGAAATGTACACACTTAAAATGTTATAATTGAAATTTTAGAAATCTTCGGAGCATCTCACACCTATTCAGAAATCTTGGGATTCCTTGATTCATCCCTGGCTTAGTTCTTCCCCAGATCTAGATAAGAAATACAAACTGCTACCTGTGATCTCTACTTGGGTACATCATGTACTTACACAGTGTAGTATTAAGTTTTCTCTTAGCATTCCAAACTTTTTCAAGGAATAAGAAAAATAGAGCACTTGCCTTGAACGTTTGAACATACTGAGAATCTACAGTATGACTTATTATTTCAAACATATTTTACAAAGTACTGGAAACCCTTGTATGACCTGAATAGGAGAAAGAGCCATATAGAAAGAAAGAAGTAAAGAAAAGAATAAAAAGAGGAAGGGAGGAAGAGAGGGAGGAAGGGAGGGAAAAAGGGTGGGTAGGCAGACCGTAGAGTTATAGACTAAAGGGAAATCATAAAGGAGACTCTTGGCAGAAAGGATTATTAGTTTCAAGGTTATGTTCTTGAGTCTTGTTTAAATAAGAAATTACTGGAAATGGTTAATGTCTCAAAATTTTGGGGAAGATGCCATGAGTCTGGGTGTAGCTTCACTAGACTGCTCCTCTCATTGTTTCTTTTTATTTACCATAGTGAAAAAACAATTTTCAGGGGAACCGGGTTTTTTTTCCTTCTTCTAATTTCTTTTTAAGAGTAATTCTTTTAGGTCTGCAATTAGAAATGTATAAAGGCCAAAGACGGGAAAATTAGTGCTCAAAATTAATGATGGCTCTTAGAAAGACATAGGCTATGCAATGTCCATAAGCAACTAATTGTTCAAAAGTAGTGTAATTTTTATTTTTTATATTTTTGTTAGTATGTACCTTTTATTTTTATTTATTTTTGTGTGTTTATTTACTTAACCATTTCCCTTTTTTCCTTTATTTATTCGTATTGTTGTTCAAGTGCAGTTGTCTCCATTTTCCCTCCACCACACTCTCCCCCGCCCCACCCATCCCTGCCTCCTAGCCTCGATCCTACCCCCTTTGTCTTTGTCCATGTGTCTTTTATAAATATTCCTTCACAAACCTTCCCCTTCTTTCCCCCATTATCCCTGTCCCCACTCCCCTCTGGTTACTGTCATTTTGTTCTTTATTTCAATGTCTCTGGTTATATTTTGCTTGCTTCTTTGTTTTGTTGATTAGTTTCCACAAAGTAGTGTAATTTTTAAATGATTGTAAGGAGAACTTCCTGGAAAATACAGAATTACATATATAGAAAAGACTCCAGAAAAAAAATGACAAAGAATATTAATCATTGTATCTTATAAATCCTATGCCTGAAAAAAATTAGGCTTATTAATTTACTTTGCTGGTCAAATCTGTGAAAGTTCCTGTGCACAAGATGGAGGACATGATATTTACAGAAGAAGAAGAAGTTCATGCATCCTCTGAGAAGAAACTTCAATCTAAATACTTGAGGTCTTGCTGATGTCAGGGTAGCAGAGAATGCTTAAGAGTTCACATCCTCTTAATGAGACAGATTAATGAAAAAATATTTTTAAAGAGCTAAGTAATCTATAACAACTTGATAAAATTAAATTCTAATAATTGTTGATTTTATACTTTTTCCTTTTATTATCTCAAAGGAGCATTAAGAGAGACACTAAAAAGTCAGAATGATTATGAATCTGAACATTCATCTAGATGATGATTGCATTTATTTTAAAAAATTAAAGGAAATACTCCAAAAGTTACATATTATTTTCAGAAGTATGGTTATAACCATGCACATTACCTTGATGATAACGTCTCATTGATTCAAATGATTGAAATTTTCTCTAAATGAGACATAAAATATGCTTTGGTTTCCGGGTTGGGACTATCTCAGTGGTTGGCTTTTTGTCATAGAAGATTCTGAACCAAGTGAAGTTCATTAGCTACATCCAAATGTTATGGAGCTTAGCTTAAGAAAACATTTCTATTAAACTTTTGTTCACTTGTTATATAATATAGAAAAAATGAATATTCAAAAAATTCACATATCTATAATTATAAAAGGGAAGCACTGTAATTTGAATTGCTTTTATAAAGCCGAGGTGTAACTGTTGTATTTTACTTGAATGTAAGTTAGAGGCTGTTCAAATCATAGCTTTCATAGCTTAAAAAAGTCACCTCTTAATATTTTTCAGTCCCCTCCTATTTCCTCACAACTTTTACATTAATGTTTTTTCTTCTCTTCAGTGAATAACAAGACAGTTTACTGTCTGCTAATTTTGAAAATTAACCAAAATTTTCAAAATTGTCCAACCATGTGCTCATAAAAAGAATGCTTTTGTTTTTCAATACCTGATTAGCAATGATCTCACCTAGAGGTATTGTTGGATTCAACAGAAATTAATAGAGCCACTCAAAGGATAGGTAAAATTACTTAATTTTTATCTCTACTGTGTGTGTGTTTAGATTTATTTATAATATAGCCATCTATATTTGTGTAAATATCCATAAGTGACATATAGACATATAAATAAAATGAACTTTAGGTATTTCAGTCATTCTTGACAATGGATTATTAACCTAAATTTTGCTCTTTGAATCTTAGTTTTACTTTTAATTTCATTTCTCACTCACTTTTATACAAAAGGTTAAAAATAATTTGTAAAGTAATTTTAAAAAAATACCTTTTTAATTTGTGGATCACTGAAAAATTTTCCTCTTTTTGCTAGTACCATACTATTAGAATTTATTTTTATGTTTCTAAGTCCACAAACATTTTAATCACTAAACTACCTATTTATAATACAGTAAATTTACTTATTCATCGGAATGATGTGGTTTGAAGTGCTTTTACCAAAATTAATTGACATGTAATGCTATATTGCATTAATCAAGGGACTTGCCTAAATGAAGTGGTTACATTCGGTGCTAGCACCAAAAGTGGCTGCCTTTTCTGCTCCCGTCTTAACCAGTGTGAAGCATGATTTAAGCTCTTACTTTCCCTCCCGCCACATCACTCCCACCCCGCACACAATTCCCATTTTGACTATTTTCCTAAGGACCTCTGCCATCATGTTGACTTGAGTTAGTACCATTAAAACATAATGCATAAACTCATCTTTCCATTTACCAGAGTTAACCGGGCTTACCTTCTAAAGTCATGCCATCACTGTGGTGTAGTGTTCGTGTAGGAGGGTAGAAAGAGGAAGAGTCCTTCTGTCCCCAAGGCAGAAGGAGTCTCAAGAGCAACAGGCCACAGAGAATCGATACTAATGAAAAGGCCATCTCTAGTTTTCACCATTAATCAGAAAAATCCTGGCCACAAATGTCAATTTGGAAAACAAAAAAGTAAAATGCTCCTTATAATAATATTTGAGGCCTCCCAAATTTGGGTCATAAAATTATTCAGTTACTTATTTGGTGCCTTCCCCCTTCTAAAGAATGATGTAACATTCCAATTAGTGATAATTTTGCCAGATGTTTTTTTAGTTTACATCTGGACAATGGGCAAAATAAGATGTGAATATACCAAAGTCTTATACAGTTTATATGATAAGTGAATCTGAATTATGAGAAAACTTAAACTGATACATAATATATATTATCTGATACATATATATTGCAGCAGAAAAGAAGAGAAAGTAAGTTAGGTATAATTTAAAAAGAGGAAACTGTATACATACATCAATCTACATATTTTTACATTAAGGTATCACTAAAATACAAACTTCTGGTTTATAATAGTAAATTACTGGAGTATGAGATTATCATCTATAGTAGATTAATTATCTCTTAAACTTACCAGCTGATGCTATACCTATGCTAGCTGATAATTCTGTTATAGTTGCTGGACTATGATTTTTAAAAATATGCTATTTATAAAGAGGATATGGAAAATATTTCTGCTAAAACCATTTTGGAGAGTCTCTAACATTGGCTAGGTATCATTTTAAACCAATTAATTATTCAACAATCTGTGTTAATGTGCACATGTATGTGTACTGACATTCATAACATTATATATAACACAGTTTCTATTTCCAAGTAGGTTTTTCAATTTTTTCAGTAAAATAGTTAACCTATATAACTTCATGTTTTAGCATTCTTTGTGAATTAAATAATAAAAAAGTAGTTTATTCCACTCTCAGGGGTTCTCTTCCTTTTGTTCATCTAAAGCACCCCCAAGATTGAAACATATAATCAAATATCTATAAGCAAACAATGGTATTTACTATTATCTTTTATCATTTTCAGTTACTTTTTATTGCAAAATTCAGTGGTCCATTAAGGTTTCCAAGTTTTAGTGTGAGGAGGCAAATCAAATACAATGGGTGTTGCCAATGTCAAGGCCTCGGACAACCAGGAGTTTAAAAACTTAACTGTGGGCTCCTCACAGAGAGAGCAATATTCAGAATAGTTTACAACAGGGTGTGTTGGCTAACTAGTTTCAAATTGCCTTGCTTTTGGGTAGAAAAATTATCATTATATGTGGGAATCAGAAAATGATTAGATGACTTATGTTTCTTTAGTAATAAATGGTATTGGAGGAAATTAGTTTTTGCTTAGTGTAAGAATAACAGCACCCCAAAAAAAATTATTTCAGCTTGAAAATCACCACATTAGATCCATCTTGTTTCACAGTAGAATTCTGAAGCCTAGACAAATCACTGAGATTTTTTATTAGAAAGTATATGAGTAAATATTGGAAAGATATATTTAACTTAAGATACAGAATGTGGTAATATCATCACTATCTCGATTTGTAACTTCTGTACTCTGAAATATATTTTAGCGTTGAGTCACTCTTTGAAAACTCATGTCTAACTCTGTTAAAAATGATTCATTTTATTGTGTCTTGAATATGCTACATTTTACATGCTTGTAGATACAAATAGCCGGTCCCACATATCTCCATGTGTACAGTTATAGATACACCAAATTCACTTTTTAGAAGGTGAGTTTTTATTAGATGGTTTATTTTTAATGAGATGTAGAGACCTGAGCAGCCTGAAGATACCATAGTCCCCGTGACTGCTTAGCAGACACCAAAAAAGAGAAGCCTAGGCTTAATCCTTAAAGTGTCGGCTTTTGGGAATCTTATTTATTTTGTTGTTTAATTATATTTCGTTGCAGATTTGATGAAAATCACACTGAAATACATTTCTTCCAGAGACATGGATATGTATTCGTATTTTTAAAATGTAAATGTACAATGTACTTGGGCGTGGATCATACCATTCTTCTAGTCAAAGAAATGCGCTGGCTTTTTAAAGTTATTTAGGAGGGAAACAGAAGGCATTCCTTTAAGCTTGAAGGTCGTTTCATATCTGGCTCATATAGGGATGAATTCTCTGGAACACCATGCTTTGCAGCAGAGCAGGAAGGAGAAACGGGGGCTGCAGGTTTCTTCCCAGGCCTCCTGGGAGCAAGACTGCTGTTCCTCAGTGTTCGCACCTGCGTGAGCAGTGAAGGCTGCCTTAAACAATGCTGATCAACTCAATTCTATTCTTTACCTCCCAGCCTCCTTCGCCTCCTTCTCTTCCTGGGGAATCTGGCTTTCCTGTCACTCAGGATAACGATTTCCTGCAAGCATCACTGAAATCCAGAAAGTCACTGTAATCTCATCAAGAGTGTGATTCCCCAGCCAGGACTCTTGAATTTATATAACCTAAAGGTAGCTGGTCAGGGTGCATAATCCCCTAAGTTGGTCTGGGAGCTCCTGCACCATTTGAAATGGATGTCCTCTGACAAAGATGGCCTCATTAACTGACAAAATTAGAGAAGATATATCCCCAAATTAATACAAGCAGAAACCTGTAATTTAACCCAATATGTTGCCTGTGAATTTAACCAAATATGTTTCAATGTTGCTTCACTCATCTTGAAAAGAACTTAGCCCAGGCCTAACGTAAATTTCCAGTGAGCCCAGTGGAATGTGGGCACGAGATTGGATATGCATCCTGCATTTTTGTGGCATATGGGACACCAAGGAGCTCTGTTACTTTTTAACCCTGAAATAAAACTGTTAGAGAACTCTCACTTCCAGTTTCTGGTTGAATGCCTTGAAAATTTGTTCTAATCGATGTGCCAGTGTTTTTTGTTTGTTTGTCTTCTCATATTTTAGGTGATTACTCAACTAGTCATTTTTATGCTTTACGACCTCAAAAATACTACTTTAAGAGAGAAATCATTTTTAAGAGATGCTTCCCTACTTCTCCCTTCCCCTGGAGCAGTAGATTGTCCATATACTTGTATGTGGAGATACATACAGGTCTCAATGTATGCACAATAATATGTACACATCACAGAGCTATTTTGTGAGAGCTCATGTTCGTATAGAAAACCAGCTCTCTGTTTTTCTCATTGCATTATCTAGTTTTTGTGCTAACAAGCATTGAGAAGTGCTTATCTTTTTTTCTCACAATTACCTTTGATCTCAGGGTCATTTTATAAAGCTTGTTTTTTTCCTAAATATTACAAATAACATTGAGAATTGGAAAGGGTCACATGCAAAGAGCTGGTAAAGAAATTTAAAAATGTATCTAAGACATGAGTTCATCTAATTTTTTAAAAATGCACTCCATGTATTTTTGTTTATCTTCATAAACATATATGTTTATCAAGATACAAAATTATGTAAATACATACTTACATTCTTGTTTCCAGTTGGCATCTGAGAGTAAGCTGGCATCTCTGTGTGACCTACTGTACATGTAAATGTGAATCTGTATGAATATATATGAACATGTTTATTTTTCATATGTGAATCTTTAATTGCATGGATATGCTTGGATCTAACTGATCTTGTTAAAAATGACTACATTTATGTAAGTATGCATACTCAAATAAAATACATTCTTAGCTGGCATCAGGCAGGAAGTTAGCATCTGCTGTAAACTTCTAAGTTTTCAGTTACTACTTGTGTGTGTGTGTAAAGCATGGATATTAGAATGACTATACTGTGTTTCTTATTACTTCATATTTTTCCTTTAATAATGATTAAATAAATGTAAGAGCATATATAATTATTACAGATATCACTAAAAGTTAATTTGAGAAAGCAGTAAAGGGTTTTTTCTCAATAGTCAAGCAAACAGTGGAGATCCAGGGATGCATAGTGAGCTGGAGAAAATAAAACAGATGAAACCATGCAGAGTGAAAAATAAAATATTAGTAAGATGTGTACCATTTTTATAGGAGCAAAGGACGTTTTTGTTTATACATTTAGAAAATACTTCACAAGTTGAATATTTTTAGAAAATATATACCTATATGCAAATTGGGATTAGATACCATTAGTTTGTTCTTAACACATTCGTTTTGAAATTTATTGTGTTGACTATGTTTTAAGTACCGATAGTGAACACATTTTTACTGTCCAAATGGTTATTTTATATATTTAAATTTCTATTTACCTCACTTAATACACTTTTGTTTTTAGATGATATTGCTACAATAGGACTATATCAATAAAATAAGTCATGTGTGAGAAATAAATAAAAGCTAACCCCAATTATCAAAAAGTATTTGTAGTAGAATTTTTAATATATTTTCTGAAATAGGAAATTCAAGTGCTGTTAACACTTCACAACGGGTGTGTGTGCACGTATTCTTCTCTACCTACTCAATGTTTTGGTAACAGTCAACATTCTTATTAATATACTTGTTTATCCTCAGCAGCCATCTTACAGTCTGCACAGGCTTGTTGGACTAGTCTGACAAGGAATGGAATTAGCTCCCTTTCATTTACCCGTATAATAAAATTTACTCTTAGCTTGTTTCTTATGTACCTTGAATATGTACTCATGTGATTGTTTTATAAAAGAGAGTTTAGCATGATGAATTGATGTAATGTTAATATATAGGGGAAAATTCAATAGCTTATCTACTATGGAACCAGAAAAAAACCCATAGTAACTATAAGCTTTTTATTTAAAGAATTGCTCAAACTTTTAGTGCTAGCTTATTATTTCTTTGGAATATAATAGTATTTTTATGATATAAGAGGATAGCTATGCTTCATTGAGTGTTGTTGGTTAGATAAGTTTGTTTTATATATGACTTTAATTTATTAAAAATGCAGACATACTTTAAAATAGTGATGTGTTTTGTCGGTATTGTTCTGATTAGATTATATGTAAGAATGTTTAGCATTAGTAGTTAAGTAATAGAAGTAATATTTATATAATATTTATTGTAGTCCTGTCATAAACGAAATTCTCCAGAATGAAAAAAATCACTTCACTGAATTCTAAACATCAGCCTTACAGAGGATGCATGTGTATGTAGCAGACACAGATTTTAAGCACCACTCACTGGCTGGGCTTCCTGCTGTGGATTATCAGCATGAACCATACCATTTATTCTGGTTGCTATCCATGTTCAGACTGTTTCCTCTTTCTTAGACCAATGTGTTTTAATTATATTTAGTAAATTAGCATTAAAGTCAATATTCTGATTTTTGTAATGTGCTAAGTTTGAACATTTATTTTGTATTAAATGTTGAAATATATAAGTCATTATGTTGAATCTTGCTGACTAAAAATATTGCTGAAGTATAAAGGAGGAAATTCTAATTTTATATTGGCATAGAAAGAAAGCTTAACTTGTTTTCTTGCTCTTTTTTTATAGAGAACACCTGTTCCCAGCGCTGAAGCATTCCGATGGTTCTTTTAAAGCAGTAGTATATCTTATTTTCAAGGCATTTGGAAGTGAAGGGCAAACTAATGTCTTGTTTTAAGAAACTGCTTAGTCCACCACTGAAGAAAATATCCAGATACTATTTTCATTTTATGTATAGGGGTTTCTTCACAAAAAAAAGGAAAAGAAAAGAAAAGAAAAAAGACATATAAAAGTAATCTGGGAGCTTGGGGAATTGGCCAGTCTATTTACTTTCAATACACTGATTCTTTGATGTAATTTAGCTATACTAGTGAAGTTGTTGTCTATTTTGAAAGTGGCTGTAAAAAATAAGTTTGGGTAAACCCCTGCTGTAAAATCCTGTATCTTTGCAAAGTACATATCTATACTTCATTTTCAAATATATGTGTTTCGGTACTGTAAACTGTACAGATAGCAGCTTGTATTTTGTGTGTTTAGACACAAGGAGACAATCACGTCTGAGCATCTATGGAGAGTAACAGTTTGTACACAACAGTATGGTTCTGCGAGTTAAATCTGGAGCAATAAATTTTAGCTTTAAATATTTTTTGCCAGTTGTTTCTAGAAGCAGCAACAGCAGTGGCACATTTTGCCACGCATCTTTCCGTAGAGACTTGACACCAAGTTTTACAAAAAGAAAAGATTATGATGCATCCAGCAATTACCTGCAGTTGTATTGTTATAGGAGGGGAAGATGTGATGAGAGTTTCAATTAATCTTTTGAGCACTATATTAGAGTAGTGGTTATGCACTTGCATTGCTTACAAACGAGTTGTACAGAAGGGTATACCTCCCAAATACTTAGTGTAGTTGACTTGTCTTGGGTTGCACTGTAAGGCGGAGTACTCTGAGTAGGTGGAACATGCAGAATCAGTTGTATAATTTTTAAAACTGTTTTCTAGGATACAGAATAAAAAATATTTCTTAGGGGGAGAAATCCATGACTGAGTTTTTTTTTAACCAGCCTAGCAAGGGCTGTATGTATTTTTTGTTTGTTTATTTTTGCTTCTTTTTTTGTAGGAAAAGAAAACAATAAAATGTATCCAAGTGTTTTAATTCCATGTATGATATTAAATGGGTAGTTTTGTTTTAAAATTTGAACACGGCAAGGCTTCTGCATTGAGGCATGGCTAGGTATATTTTTAAGTAAAAAAATTACATACATTCTGAAAAGTGAGGCTTTTCAAGTCTTTCGTTATTTCCTTTTCTCATAGCCTCCCACTTGGACCAGTGGCCTTCCCCTAGGCCTTCAGGGGAATGTTCCTGTTGCTCCCTTTCCCATTCTTGTCACTGAGTGATGCTGGCATGCCTGAGAAGTCTGGACCCTAGTCTGTGGAATTCCGTAAATGCAAACAGCATCCAAACACAAACGGGTAATGCTTTGTAGGGCCTGGGCTACCTTTTCATGTAGGATTGGGTTTTCTTATGGGAGTCTGGGCTCCTATGGCTGTCCCAGTAGGACAAATAGTATTTGTGATGGCATGATGCCTCAGAAGTTTATTTCTTTTCATTTGGTCAAATGATAGAGACGTTTCAGCCTTAGCAATGAAACAGAGTTTAGCAAAAACACATAGAGTATCAAAGTTGCCATGTCAACTGTCATTTTTTTGTTCTTCATCCACTAGCCAGTTATTTTAGCCTATGGCATCCATTAGCCTTTTAAAAAATTTTAGCAAAATGGATCATACGAAGGAAAAGAACTTGAGAAGAAAAAGGGTGATGGGAAGGACTGCAAAACTTTAGAAAGACTAGCAGATAAGTAACTTGAAAAGGCTAGTTGTAGTTTTGAATGGGTAGTAATATGACAGATTTTTTAACATGTGGAAGGAGCCTTCTTCATAAGGATTCCGGGGGGAGGTGTGGATAAGGTGCTAACAAGTGCCAATGTGGAAAACAAGTGCACTTTGACTTGCCTAGAACATGAGTGCAAGGTCTACAGTTACGGTCCAGTCACCTTTTTAGGACAATTCCTGAACACCTGTCTGTTACACCTATCCATGTTTAGAGAAGAGAACTAAATAACCGCAAACTAAGACATGCTGTGTATTGGTTTTGAGATAGCTTTCTACTTGCTGTATATTCGTTTGAGGTTTTCTAGTTAGAATTTCCATTTCAGCTGTGGAAACGTGAGCTATGTGAATTCTTTCTAGTTTCCTTTTTTATTTTACCTATTTTTAACTGATTTCCTAATTAATTACAAGAAAATGAAAACTTACTTTCACATTTGAATGGTCATCTTGCCTTGCTCTTTGGAAAACGATGATCATTGTCCCGGAAGTGAAACGGCCTCCGTTCTCTGCGGCTGCGATAGGCGCACAGTGACGAGTAAAGATCTCATCGCAGTGTACGAGAGAGTCAAAAACACATGCTAGTGTTGCATGTCTTGATGTGTTTTTGTTTGTTGGTTTACTTAAAGAACTAATGAATCTGTATATTGTAAAATGTGGTGTTTTACATGTCAATTCAATTTTTAATGAAAGAAAATCTGTTGATTATTAAAATGGAAACGTGTAGCTTTTCTTTAGTTTTCATATATGTTCTTCTTGACTTTTTTTACACCACCCATTTTTTATGTTTTTGCTAAAACTCTATTTATATAATATAGGGTGCATATAAAAGTTTTCGTTGATGATGTCACTCTTCTGGTCTCACTCCCCTTCCCTTTTTTCTGAGTCTATGTACCGAGAACTTGTAAAGCATATCATTATAACCCTAAGGAAGTGATTTAAAGGTTTACATTTTCATGATTTTAAAATACCAATGAAATGTAACTTTTAAAATTTCTCACTGCATGTTTTTTTAGTCAGAACCAAGAAATTCAGATTATACAATTAAATTACAGATCTGGTGGACTATCGATACAACTTAAAAATGACTTATCAAATAAGCCAAATAAAAAGCTTTGTGAAAGAGGTCTACATACACAGGAGTCCTGATTTGCCTGAGTGTAGACCAGGAGATGCTGTATCCTGTCGGCATTTGGGGAGGGCATGGAAAGACCCTGGGGCGTTGGTGTACTGTGCACCAATTTCCTTGTCAGCTGTCACTCAGCACCCTCACATCACGAGAACAGCATAATGCAAGTCTCTTTTCAGGCCTTTAGACTGAACTGGCTTTCTGATAGATGCTACCTGTCTGCATGCAAGTGGAGGCCTATATACAAGGTAGATACTTATCTATGCTTGGGAGAAAAAAACAGTGAGTCTTCCTCCACTGGAAGAGTATATAAAAACGTCCCCTGGCTGCTTAATTCCAAATACCCAACTTTCTTCTTCTAAACACATTGATAGGGAGCAAGAGCTGGTGGGTTTCCTGTGAATTAATATTAAGCACTCACTAAAAGAAAGTAATATTCCCATTCTTTATTCAGAACCCCTGGCATGTAAATTGTACAATTAATCCTAATGCATATAAAGTCTTTAAGCTGATAGTATCTGTAATCAAATAATGAAAAAAGGAAAGTGGTTAAATGAACACACCATTCAGGGTCAGATATGTTCAGCACAAAGCTGTAGTGGGTCTTTGATCATGGTGATATCAAACAGTTGGTTCTCATGTAACAGCTAAATGTTTCCGATTTTGTTTTTATTACATTTGGCAGTTTCACACTGAGATCTGTATTCCTAGTGAATAGAAGACAGCTACTATGTAAGGAGGGATTCCATTTTCACAACTGCAAGGAAGTCAGAGATGTTTCAGGAACATGGGCCACAAAATGTACTCCTTTCACAGTGTTCTCCTATTCTGAACTGTGCAGTTATCTATTAAATTTTCTAATAGATATTTGTGTAAGGTGTATGTATGCTTGTGCAATTATAAAAAAGCAGTTTTGGAAAACAGTGTATTTATTAAAGAAAATTACTTATGGGGCATGTACAAAACTGTAAAAAAAAAAACTTTAAAAAACACATTTGATTTGCCCAGTAAAGTTGTTTTTGTGAAATTTATGTGTTGTTGAATAAAGGACTTTAGTACTCAAAATATCTCTATTTTTCCATGAACAAATTTTTATTTGTGGTATTTTAAGTAATGAGCATACAATCCTGAAAATCTAATTTTGTTTATGATAAAAAAAGTTTATAATTCTACACTTGCCCTAATGTTAGCAAAATGAATACTGTATGTAAATCTTTCATAAAATATGCCAATTTGTTCATTTTGTTTCTCCTCATATATTTTGTCTTTCTCATATATTTAAAGAAGGAAAAAAAAGAACATGAATTTTTTCACATTTCCAAAGGTTATGGTTTTGTTGAAAGCTTTAAAAGGTCACATAGAGGAAGAAACAAATCTATCCAAACTCTTCTCCTTCCTCTCCATCATAAGTGTGCCAGGAGAAAGCAACCCATGAATTTCTTGTGAACGAAAGTCCTGGTAATAGCACTTGGAAGCAGCAATGTGCAACAATGGAATTCTGTCTTCAGCCACTCCCAGCAATTCTCTGAGATTAAACTTTTATTGTGCTACATTTTTAAAAATTATGGAATATTTTGGTCCACCCATGCTGTTTATTATTTGGTGGTGGATGTGCTTAACCCTTATTTCACTGCTTCTCAAACAAAGATTTAATCATTTTGTTGTCTCTTTACAAGAAATGTAGGACTCAGATTTATGTCTTGGAAACCTTTAATATTGTTACAAACATGGAACTGCAAACAGTTGAGAGAGTTCATGTCCACAGAAAATAATATCACATTAGAAGATTTTTGTCATTTTATGAATTTCAAGATGTGATCTGTTAGTATAATATCACAAATATAAAATATCCTGGCCGTGGCAACAGAGCTGGATTACACAGGGCGATGAAGAAGAATATAGTAACTTGAATTGTGAAAGTCCCTGGATACGCAGCGATTTTTCAGGTGAGTTGCTATGCTTTTTTATTATATTTTGGTGTAAAACTACAATGTGGCAAAAATATATAACTGATTTTTCCTACAGAATACTTTCTTACTAGGAATTTTCCAGGATACAAATATTTGGAGGCTCATATGTAATGATAAGAGTACATTTTTTCAGAACAGTTTAAGTTAACCAAAAAAGGAGGGGCACGGGTTCTATAACTTATTTAGACATGGAGCCAGCTAATAATTTCATATTGTTTCTGTAAAATCATATCTTTTTTCAAATGTTTTTATTGGTAAAAGTTGTTTTTGTTTACCTGTTTCATGCCGAAGCTACTCTCCATTTCCGTTTCACTCTTTGTCTTTCTTAATGGAGAGAAAACATGATTTGAGGTAAACACAATGCATGCAAATTTAAGATTTTAATTGTGTACACTAAATAAGCATAGTTATATGTGAAAGTTTTCCTTACTTGGAAATTTTATTTCTAATCTTTTATTCTAATATCTGAGCTTAAGATCTACCTCTGTGTCCTTTGCAACTCAGAATTTTTGGCCAATTTTTAAATCAATATTTCTTTTCTTCAATGTTTTTATATAAAATGAAATGTCAACCAAATTATTTTTTAATCTAAGTCTGTGCTTTATTCACAGCATGTTAATTATGACAAAAGTCATTCTGGTTAACAGGTGGAATAATTTCACAAACTGGAAGCAGTGTACAGATCTATTTTCCAGAATAGTACTTTTAAAAGCTACTTTTATTATGTATAAACTACATGCGAAGCATTTTCAATATAAGACTGAATTACATAACTTTTTTAATAGTTACATGCTACAAGACTGGTTGCTTGGTTTGACTTAACGATATTTTCTGAAAAGTGATCTATTTAAAATTATATGGATGGCTTCAGGAAAACTGTGAGTTGGAAGGGATGTTGAAAAAAACATTTAAAATGCACCATTTAAGCTTTGATCCATTATAAAACATGTAGCTGAAAAGTCTTATTTCTTGTATTACTCAAGAAATTTTCTCATCTCTCTATAAATTGCTTTACACTTTTATTTATAACTTCTATTTATAAATATTTATAGATTTATTAATGTGTGTGGGGGTGGAAATACATCAATTCATGTATGTGTACATGTGTATGCTTTTTAAAGTCAGCAGTTGAAATCCCCCCCACAATAGGGAAAGAGCTCTGTAAGTTATTAAATATCGTTTGTAGAAAAGATTCTGTCACCATTGTACAGTTGCAGTGGAATTTGATGACTGAGCATCTTATAATACTTAACACTCTCTGGGAATCAGAAAATTTAGAAAAGCTGCATGCAATCGTTTGGGCTTTTTTAGGAGCTTATTAATGGGTTAACTCTTCAGTTCACTGTGTCCTATTTTCAGTCATTTATGTGACTGTGTTGAAAATTATGTGTACAATTTGCTTCCCAAATGCATTAATTATCATTATACTTTGAACATTTTAGGTAGATTTGTATACTACTGACCTATTTATGTGCATGTATATTTGAATGTCAACTGCATGTCCTTCCACTAACATGACAATTCACAGCTTCCACACCTTGACTGTCGCAGTAAAGGCCTTTATCCACTCCCAACCCCCAGTAGCATGATGTCTACAGAGCAGCAGTGAGAGAAACATTGTGACTATTTTTTGTGTTGGCAAACCAGAAATTGATTTAATTTCTCATTTATTCAACTAGTATTGTGTATCTTCAATGTATCAGCTACTCGGGATGTCAAGATGAATAAAACATGGTTTGTGACACATCGTCATGACAGCACTCAATTAAATGGCTGAAATAAGTGCACAGATAAATAAAAACGGTGAAGAAGTAGCAAAAAATGTGATTCCTTTCTCCCTGTGTGCTCCAGCCACTTAGACTTTATTCTAGTCCTTACACTTGAAAGATGAGTTTTCCTTCCCACCTTCGGAAATTTTGTTTTTGTTGTTTTTAAATACCTAGAATGTTCTTTCTGTCTCCCTTCTCCTGGATAATGGTGCCTCATTCTTCAGAACCTAGCTAAAGCTTCATTTTAAAAGAAAATTCTCCCCAACTTTTGTGACTATGTCACATTCACCTATTGCAAGCTCTCAAAGTAACTTGTAATTTTTCATATCAATTATTAATTCATTCTCTATATTATACTTTTTAAATATGCTCTTCACTAATCTGAGCAACTAGAATGTATTCATATACAAGTAAGACAAAAATCCCTGCTCACATAGAGTTTGTATTCTAGTGGAAGGGGGTCATGAACTAATGAAGTAAATAAATACAAATGTCACATGGTAATATATACTATGAGTATAATTAAGGAAGGGAAAGGAGATTAAGAATGCCAGTGGGGTGAGAGAATGATAAAGAGAGGTGAAATTTTAAGCGGGTAGTTAGAGAAAGCCTAACTGAGAAAGTGATATTTGAGGTAAGACCCAAAAGAGGTTAGGAAGTAAGCCAGCCATGTGAACATCTTGGAAACAACCTACCCACCAAAGGGAATAGTAATTACAAAGACCTTTTGACAAGAATGAGCTTGGAATTTTTAAGGACTGGCATGAAGCCCATTATGTCTGCAGTGCAATGGGTAAAATAAGAGTAGAAAATACACTTAGAAAAGTAAGAGACGAGATCATGTAGTGTCTTGTTTAGGACTTTGACTTTTACTCTGATTGAGAAAGGAAGTCTTTGTGGGGATTGATTAGAGGGAGTCATGACCCAATTTATAGTACCAGAAAAACCAACTGCTCTGGCTACAATGTTGAAGGGAGGCTACAGAAGGTCAAGAATGTAAGAACAGAGACCAGTATGAGGAGGTCATTGTCGTGATCCACAAGGAAGAAGATGGTGGAACCAGAGTGGTAGCAGTGGAGGCTGTAAAATGAGGTTGAATTCAGCGTATAGTTTGAAACAAAGGAAATAGGATTTGTAGTCAGAAGTTTCCAGGGTTTTTGACTTGAATAACTGGAAAAGTGAAGTTGCCACTTAATGAGATGGGGAAGACTGAATTTTGGTTTTGAACATACTAAGTTTAAGCTGCTTCTCAGACCTTCGAGTAAAGATGTCAAGCATATAATTGAATATATGGGCTTGGAGTTCAAGGTAGATTAATAAGCTGGGGATATTGATGATATTTGAAAAATAATGAGCCCAGAGAAGATGATCAAAAGAGCGAGTATGGACAGATAGGGGGAGAAAGGGCCGAGACTGAGATCTGGGAGTCACCTATCACCCTTGTACCTTCACCTTCACTCCAATCCTTGTTGGATTAGTGTCCATCTTCCACGCTAACCACAGTAGAGAAGAAATGGAAACCTAGGAAAAATTCTTAAGGTAAATACTTCCATTTCCTTATATTCCCAGTGACCTATTTTTTTACCTATTTTTCAGTTATCCCAATTGTTATCCTTCATCCAAAGGTGACTCACTATTTATCCCTCTCAATTTATCCCATTTCCACTGCAGGCAAGAACTTAATTTATTATGTATGTTTACCCAAATATATTCTAATGCAGTAATTACATATGACAATCTATTCTGCTAACATAAATATAAATACATCAAGTTTGAAGTTTAATGCTGACTAGAATTATTGCATTAAAATTAAGCATAATTTGGTATTTAGTGCAGCATAATTTATCTTTCCCTTCATATATGTTTTGTTGGCAATTCTATTAAAGAAGATGAAACCATTATCTTTTATTTAATATCACCAGAGACTAAAATGTTTGAGTAGTAAGTAGAAAGATGTTAAAACTACAAATTGGGATTAAATTTGGTTGATTCAGTCACAAAGAAAGAATAAGTTTTCAGATTTCCTCACATTTTCCCTCACAAGGGAAAATGCTGGCCCATGACTACTAACATATTAGAGTGCAAAGGTCTTAGTACTCACTGATTTTGTTTGCTTACCCTTGATTCTTGGCAGCATTAGTCATGCACATTTTCATTAATAGCCTAAATGGATTACAGATAGTATGGTTAGTTAGGATGGAAGTGTTTCTTTATATTTTGTGTGGAAGAGAAAAAAATTGCACCAGAATATCCTTGGACCCAAGTTTCAGTTTCAAACTTACCATCTGAGAGAAATCTCAACATACCATAAGGTCACCATTGAATCCTTGCCACCAGAGTGTTGAGGACTAAACAAAGAGTAGCTCTAAATCTGAAGGAACTGAATGTTAATTAACTCCAGTCCGTTAAAACCCGAAGGACCCTCGATACATGCAGAACAAGACCAAACAAGCAATGATTACAACAAAACTGAACTGCTTGATTTCAGATTTTGGTAGAAAATGATGAGAATCTTAGGAAATGTCAAGGATAAAAGAAATTGTGTTGAAAAGAATTTAGCAATAGAACTGCAATCTATACTTTCTTTGGGACCTTGGGCAATATTGTCACCATGGATGGCTGTAGAATTTCTGAGGTTTATCAACAGATTCCATCATTACCTAAGAAAAAATATTGCATAAGTATTCACAGCACGGTACCTGTTGCATCAGGTAAGAGTTCGTTTACATGCTGCATTATTAGATGTATTCCCATAATAACAAAATTGTGAACCTTCTGAGAACATGTGGTACTTTCCATTTAGAAAGTCTGCCAGAGACTGAGTTCTACATGGCTAATTTAAAGGAAGCTGGTACACAATTTAAAGATGTTATTTAAGTCATGGCTGATGATATACTTTTACTTGTTTAGCCTCTTATGCGGCTTGTTTGCATTACTTGAACAGATTTGCTGTTTCTATTCTAACTGCATTGTGTATGAGGAATGCTGATTAATTCTTGTCAGTAATTATCTCACCCCTTGCCAATGTTGTACATTTGAATCCTCCATTACATAATCTACATATGCATTCCTTATGGTATTAGCGGAGTTCACCTGTAATAGGTAAACAAACCTGTTCTTGCTTTAGATGAAAAATAACTATTGATCTTTAAAAGATAGAAACTGTATTAGATGGAAAAATCTGGTGTAGGTTTTCTATGCTTCAAGTAGCTTTAATTAGAATTCTTTAATTTTCCCTACAGCTGACACCAACTGTAAACTCTACAGTATCCATTGTAATTGGAAGACAAATTTGCATCTTATTCCTGACATGAAGTCATGTCTCACTTTGTGAACTTTAAGGCAGTGAAGCTATTCAATGCCATCAGAATGTCCCTGGCTAGCTCTTTTTTCATCATTTTGATATTTGTAGGTAACTGTCTCATCTGCTTATTTTTAAAAAGAGAAGTAAACAAATTACTTCTGGGTGAGCTTAATTTAGTAGACTACTAACTGGTTTATTCAGAGACTGGTGAGCAAATAGGTTTTTAAAGAATGAGTTATAATTTGAAAAAGTCATTATGCTATGAGCCCTAAAAGATTTAAAAGGAAGTGTGTCACTCCTTACTTTAAGCTCACAAATTACAATTTATAGTAGAGTTGTATATGCGAAGGTTGAAAATATAAATAATAGATAATATTAACAGGCAAATGTATCCACATTTTTGTTCTAATGTGTTCACAACCTTATTCCCAAATTTTCAAACTTTTCTTGAATTCCTCAGTTTTAACCACAAATCAGATGATTAAGTTTAATGTAATTAGCCTTCTTGGTTTCTAAAAGATTAAGTGAAGGACTTCTATGAGAATGGCACGCTTCAGAATCTTTTATTTCATAGTTAGTCATGTACTCCTTTAAAAAAGGTAGAAAATGTTACTACTCACAATGGCTTAAACGATAAAAGAAGTTTATCTCAGAAAATTGAAAAGCCCTACCTAGGGGGGAAAAAAGGAATAGTCCTGAGGTAAAATAAAGCAAGAATCACACTTTCTCATTTTATTCTCTCTCTCTATGTATTACTCTCAGTTGGCTTTATTTTGAGGCTTTATTTATTTATTTTGAGGCCTATAGCGTCTCTAAAGATTTATTTTCCACTGCTTGGAATTATATAGGGGAAATTTTTCTTTCCTGATGAGTCCAGCAAAAATTCAGTAATTGATTCTTGGTGGATTCAATTGGCATTAATTAGATTATATGCCCAGCACTCCCCAGTCACTACAAAGAGGGAAGTTTTGTTCAATCTTAAAATCTGGGTGAAGATAAACCTCTCCCAACCACATTAACTGAGAAGAAAAGCAGTTCTCCAGGGAAAATCAGTGTATGACTATCAGAAACAAAAAGGGATATTGATTTTGAGGAGAAAAATATAATGGGAAAGCTAAGAAGCAAGGAAGGACTGAAGAAAGAGAAAGAGAAGAAAGAAGAGTAAAGACATAGGGAAAAAGGGAGGGAAAAGGAAGGAAGGAAGCAAGGAAGGGAAGGAGGAAGGGGATATGATAAATATCAAGAGGATAAATAACCATTTTTTGTATTTTATTTTTAATTTTTATTATATTTTTTCCATTACCATTTAGTCCCCTTATATACCCCTCCTTCCAAAATCTCCACACGGTTGTCCATGTCCACGAGTCCTTTCTCCTTTTCCTTCTACCCCTTAACCTACCCCTGACCTTAGCTATCAGCCTACTCTCTATCTATGAGTCTGTCTTTATGTTGCTTTTTAATTCAGTTTGTTCATTAGATTCCCCATATAAGCAAAATCATAAGGCATTGGTCTTTCTCTGGCTTATTTCACTTAGCATAATGTTCTCCAGGTATATCTATGCTGTCACAAAGAGTAAAATTTTCTTCTTTTTTATGGTCAAGCAGTATTCCATTGTGTAAATATTCCATAGTTGTTTTATCCACTCATCTATTGATGGACACTTGGGCTGCTTCCATAGCATGGTAATTGTAAATAACATTGCAATGAATATAGGAATGCTTATGTTCTTTTGAGTTAGTTTGTTGGGTGCCTTCAGATATATTCCCAGAAGTGGGATTGCTGACTGGTAAGGCAGATGCATTTTTTATTTTTTGAGGTATCTCCATACTGCTTTCCACAGTGGCAGCACCAGTCTGCATTCCCACCAGCAATGTAAAAGGGCTCCTCTTTCTCCACATCCTCACCAGCACTTGTTGTTTGTTGATTTATTGATGATAGCCATTCTGACAGATGTGAGATGGTATCTCCTTGTGGTTTTAATTTGCATTTCTCTGATGATTAGTGGCATTGAGCATCTTTTCATATGTCTACTAGCCATCTGTATCCCCTCTTTGGAGAAGTATCTATTCAGGTTCTTTGCCCATTTTTTAGATTGGGTTGTTTTTTTGGTGTTGAATTTTCTGAGTGCTATATAAATTTTGAATATTAACTCCTTATCAGATATATTACATTTTATTGAAGGGTTAATGTGCAAGGAAGCAGCAGGAGAGAGGGAGCAGAGAAACTGAGTTCTTCACTGGAATTATAATAAGATAATTAATTTCTGTATAATTATGTGATAACTCTGTTTAACTCAAAAGATGCATTTGTATTAATTAGTCATATATATGCATAAACATGCACACATACAACGTGCAGGCACACACAGTACCACAGTGTCTCTGATTGGGTCTACATGAGCACAGCACGACTTCTGGGATGAGGAAGATGATTTACAATGAGTTTGACAGACTTTCCAGCAAAATTCTCTATTTTATTATTACCCCACTGCCTAACAGAAATGTATACAAATGTTGATGGTGTGGAAGATTAGCTACAGGTTTATATAAGAGAAGATTTATTTCAGAAAACTAAGACAACAAAAATCTCAAAATGCAAGCCAGTTTTAAGCCACCAATTTTAACATGCATTTCACACAGACTTATTAATCATAATTGCTGCCTAATTGTTGAACCCACATTTCACTGGATCCAGGCTGATAAATATGACTGAAGCCAAAGTTTTACTAGTTTCAGCACACTTAAGTGTTTTCCATCTCAGACTCAATTACTCTATGCTCATGAGAAAATTCTTACTTGTTATTTCTAGGAACAACAGTCAGATTTCCCATTTTATGCTATTATTCTATCAAATAATAAAACTATAATAAAATATCTAAATGATTGTAACAACATTGCTATGAAAACAAAGACGGCACAATTGAGAAAACTAATATGTTCTTTGTTGAAAAGGGAGGTCTAAATCCTGCATACAGGAGTTCTGGTTTCCACTTTGGAATAGAAAGGCCTAGAAAGTCTATCGTTCTCAAATTAACTGAAAGGTGAGGAGGATCAGTGTCAGAGGAAACGTGAAGTCAAAACCCGAATTGGTAGAATACAGCAGGGCAAGTAAGTGCAGTAATTCTTCACTACATGGGAAAATAAAAGTCAATCATTGAGGTCCCTTCTCTCAGCTAGAGAAGGAACAAGAACAAGTAAGTGGGGCTTGTGATATTGTCAGAGAAACAAGGCAGTATTCCCAAGTGTTTCACTCCATTCTCTGTCCGTCTCTGTCTCTGTTTCTGTCTCTCTCTCTATATATATAATTTTTATTTTATATATAATATATATTATTCTATAAGATTATAAAAGATAATATAAAATGTAGAAATATAAAATACATAATATAATCATTTTATATTCTATAAGATATATATTTTATATATAATAATTATATATATACACACACAATTTTTGCCAACATTAGCAAGATAACTCTTCTCAGTCCCTGTGGTTCAGGTGAACCGATTTCACATCCTTAGCTTTGAGCACATAAGCGCATCTTGATTAATATATGTATGGACTGGTAATTCTGGGCTAGTTAGAAGATCCATGCCAAACTAAACCAGGATTTTTTCTCTGATTTTTTGAAAACCACTGGAGCAACATTCATTCTTCTAAGTTTGCCAAAATGGAATATATGAGTGGGACTGGTGGTGGCTATGTTGCTCACTCACAACAGTGGGGATGTGACTAAAAATGAACCTAAACAGCATCAAGCATGGATAGGAGACAGAAGAAAGACATCTAACAAGATATCCTAAATAGCCAGATTCAGCAATGAACATTTCTGTGGGATGTTCAATTACACAGGTCAATCAATTGACATTATTCATTAACATGGAAACCTGAAACATTCAAAATGGAAAACATTCTTCAAGCAATTAAATATGTTTGCTTTATGAGAATCAAGCTTACATTTAGTTCTTGTACATATATAAATATTTATTCTTCCTGCTTTCCAATTTGTAATAAAAGGATAGAATTGTAAAAATTTAAGTAATTTGACCTTTTATATTTATGTAAACATCTAGAGAGATGAAAATATGCATGTATTAAAAAACACCTAAAATGTTAAGGTAATGCTAAGAAAAATAATTTATGAATCCTGAATTAATGCTTCCCTCCCTCCCTCCTTCCTTCCTCTTTCTTTCTTTCTTTCTTTCTTTCTTTCTTTCTTTCTTTCTTTCTTTCTTTCTTTCTTTCTTTCTTTCTTTCTTTCTTTCTTTCTTTTTCTTTCTTTTTCCCTCTCCTTCCTTCCTTCCTTCCTTCCTTCCTTCCTTCCTTCCTTCCCTTTCCTCTTCTTTCTTTTCTTTCTTTCAGTATTTCAATTGTAAGATGTACAAGGTATGTCCAGAGAGTTTCCAGCCATGTACTATGAAAAACAGAGACATTTACTGAAGAAGATACAAGAAACATTGTACATAGGACAATGATGTCTCCATCCCCTTCAAAGTAGGCACATTGTGACTTCTCACAGTTCTCCCAGTCACCATCAGCTGCCCCATCATATTTCCCTGAATCTCATTGATGGTCTGAAATCTCTTCCCTTTCAAAGGTGATTTTAGTTTGGGGAAAAGCCAGAAGTCACAGGGCGCCAAATCTGCCCTGTAGGGGGGCTGAGTCACCTGGGTGATCTGATGTTTTGCCAAAAAATTCTGAATAAGACATGATGCATGAGCGGGCACATTGTCATGATGAAGCTGCCAATCACCAGTTGCCCATAGCTGCAGCCCTCTGAATCATCCAAATAATTTCCACAGAGGAATGTTTAAGCTTAATGTAAAATTTGATGCTGATTTGGTGCTCTAGTTGCTCAGTCAGTTTGAATGCAATGACCACACAGTACACATGCTCACTCAGTGGCGTCTACCACCCCACTGACTAGTACAGTGAAGCTGTCATTGTTCATGCATGTGCATTCCACTCCATTCTCCTTGGCTGCCAGTTTACATCAATGTTACACAAACCATTCTCATTATATTAACAATGGCTGGACTTTTTCCAGACAGACCTTGTATTTGGGGGACTAAAGTAGAACTTTATAACAGATATAGCAACATGAAAAGTTGTATTCAGGGACACTGCTGCGAAATCTAAGAAGTGTGACCTTTAAATATGCTTGCAGGAAATGTAATCATGCTTTATTTATTTATGACAAACAATACTTTCAATCTAATTGAAACATCTTATTTAAAATAAATGGTTAGACTTAATAATGAGTCTATAGGCACCATTTTGAATTTTCAAATTATTTATCATTTCCGAATTATTAGTAGAATACATACATATACAAACAGATTTTTAAAAAAGAGTTGATATTCATCCTGAAAGCAAAACATTTGTGTTTACAACATTGGTGACATTGACAATTTCACATATTTGAAAGCCTAACTGGTTAGTTGACAGAAAGGTTTCTTATTTTTTTTTGATATTGGAAAGTTCAAATATAGCTACTACTACTTTTGTTGTTCTGTAGTACTTAGCATAAATTAATCTTCAATCACTTGTTCACATGTCTCATTTAGGATGAAGAAGGCAACTAAGAGGATCCACAGCTCTATTCATTCCTAAAAAAATAACTGCTTAGAGTCAATGTCACAAATAGCTCAAAAACTTAGATAATGACGTAAAACATCATCTTCCTCAAAAGCTTCCATTGAAAAAAGTGTAGAACTAAAGTAGAATCCAAACAAATAGACATTTTAATAAGCCTCATCTGTATTAGCTGTTGTCGCTATCAGCATAACATTACTTTTAGTTCATTTAGCTTTTTTAAAGAAAAGATTACTATTCTTACAAATTATTTTCTATTTTGTAAGAAAATAATTTAAGCAAGAAAATGTTTGAAGAAATCAGGAGTACTGGGATAAAAAACTTAAACTAAACAAACTTTGACAACATTGAAAGCAGAGAACTCTGTTGAGTTTCCCTCCTACCCCGCCTCAGCTTATAAACGCTCTTTCTTTCTTAACCATTGCTTATTTTTAATCAGATACCAACATGTGTGTTGAGGCATTTGAAAATGAAATACATTTGTTTGTGAATGTATTCACTTTTCTTAAATAGACTCTTCTCTCATCGTCTGTTTTATCAGAACACTGCTAAAGGTGAGTGACAGAGCTTCCTAATGGGTCTTTGAGTTTCTGGGACTGCTCCAAGACAAAAATAAAAGGGATTTAACTCCTATTATTTGCCATTGGCTGAGTTAAGCATTTGAATACAAACATCTCACCTGTCAACACAAATGATATATGCATTATTACCTCAAGTTTAAAAAAATTACTTTTCATATGTTTGATTCGCAGTCCTTTTTTCCCCTACCCTGACTCTAATTTTTATACACATACTATAAAAAATTTGTTACATATTTACATATGTAACATTTACTATGTTATGTTTATGTTACATATTTACTATATGTTTATGTTACATATTTACTATAAATCTTTATCTGTTTTCTCACAACACCACCTCAAGGAGGAGTGAAAACATTGTTTTGCACTCTGGCTTTTAAGGTGCATGATTAGATCCAGACCTTAGTTTTCAGCCCCATTTCCTATTTTGCTCCTACAAAACCCTCTGCTCTGTTTAATTTTTATGGTAGTATAGGTCCACCTAGAAACAGACAATAAGACAGGATTAGAGGTACCAGAAATTTGTTGTGGAAAGGAGTAGATGCCTGACATTTATGTAAAGAGAGTTCAGGATAAGTGGTGAGTTGTAGCACAGTTCCAAAAAGGATCTGCTAAGGCTGATCCAAACAAGAGGGATTTTCCCATTCCCTGAGAGTTTTGGTCAGGATGCACAATCTGGGGGAAATGTCCCTTCCCCCCAAGTCAATGAATTATTTTTTATCCAATCTTATGTCCTGGGGCTCCTAATTAAAGCACTTTCTAAATGCAATTCCAGGGCTACTTTTCTCTTGCTGGTACATGTTAGCTAAATCTTACAAGTGCATTCCAATATAATCTTGTCTCTCCCTTATTGACACCCGGCTAAGTAATTCTGGCATTTAACTTTAATCATGGTCCTGGAAGCCAGGAAGGAGGGGGTACGTCTTTAGTGGGACTCCTATTACCTTGTAGAATAGAGGTCTCTGTAACATATTCTAACAATGAGGGGAACCTATAAGCTATCTCTGTAAGCTCTGGGGAGTCAGTGAAAAGCCAACATCTTCAGGGGCATCCATGTATCCCTATCTCACTTTTTAAGATCCCAGGTTTTCCAGACCAGGTCCCTGAATTTAACATAACAGATCTTCCTTTGCTGAGTACTCTAAGGTCTCTGGAACTCTGACTCTATCACATATTTGGTCTGCTACTTAGCTGTCTGCTTTTCCATTTCTGGAGACAAAGGCTTATTGTAGGCAATAGGTATCCTTCTGGCTGTCATACTTATTAACTATTTGTTAATTCCCCTTTATATCTCATCCTCTCTAAAGTTTTAATAGCAATACAATTTAGCAGTAAGCAGTGAATTCTACCTTCTTTCAAATGCCTGAACCATCATACCTGAATGGCAAATCATCATGTCCTTGAAAGTCTTCAGCAATTGGGCCTTGTGCTAGGGACTTTCTGTGACCCACCTTCCACTCAAAATGGGTGGTTACTGAGCTGTAACCCAATCCCTATCTTACCACTTGTTCTCCCAAATCATTGTCAGTACCACTTGCACCAGTTGAGGTTACCAGAAAAGTAAATACCAAAGGAGGGTTAGACATGCAAGAGATTTATTGGGTGAAGAGGCAGCATAAGGTGAGGAAAAGTTTCAAACCATGGTATAGATTTGACAGCTGTGGGAGGAGATAAGTGAGGAAGGGGAATTAGGTAGGAAGAGCCTCCAACTGCAGCAGAGTTCCAATAAGGATTCCTTAGACCAAGGGGCAGCCTTGTACCAAAATCCACATTGGAGGAGCCCCCCTTGTCGTCTTGTTAAGACCAGTCATTGGATGGAAGCGACCAGTAGGGGGTGTAGCATTAGAATGAAGGAGAGAGAGACCTAGAGGGACAATAGTTGGGTCTCTCAGTCAATCATGTTCCCCATCACAGGAAATGTAAGCAGTGCATTTTCATGGAAACCATAGTTGTCATTTCCTGAAGAAGTGGATAACTTAGTCATCCATTGACAAAATGCATTTGGGAGTTAAATTGTCTGAGTTCAAATACTGCTGGGCCACCTACTATGTTACTTTTGACAAGTTAACATTCATGATCTTCCATTTTTCCATATTTCAATTTATAATAATGGCTCATTCACAGAGCCATTGGAGGGATTAAAAGGGATCATTCATGTGAAACCTATCATTATTATTATCATTATGTCCACAGTTCAGTCATTCAAAAAATGCAGCTTTCTTTTTCTGTAACTGAACTTGATTTCATGTTGATCCATAATCCTAGCTGGTGTTAGAAACTAAATCTTAGGTAATTTTGTGTCTTCCTTAGATGGAGCAATGATTATGAGCACTATTTGGAATTGGACTTTCAGGATTCAAATACAGCTCTGCCATTTTTAATTGAATGACCTCGGATAAATTACTTAACCTCTGTGTAACCAAGTTCTATTATCTATAAAATGGTGGTACTATTATGGCAAATCCCTTATAATCTGGTTATGACTCAAAATTTGGGAAGAATAATGCCTGGTCCTATTAAGTGCTTGATCAAGCCTGGCTCTTCTCATTCTGATCCTTGGGCTTGAATAGGTCCCATCCTGTTTTTGTCGTCTTAATCCCAAGGGTTTAATTATACCTTCCCAATTTCAGGTAGGGCCAAGTACAGGGCCCTTTTTAGTAACCTAACAGCATCTAAGCCCTAGCTTCCCTCCTGGGTTATCTCCCATTTCCCTCAATTTGTGGAATCTTTCTTTAGTCTGAGCGGGGAGGTCTGCTTCTTTATTCCTTGTTTATGGCATAAACTTTGTGCCTTGAATGGTTCAGGGCTTAGTTCCTTTCACTGCAAAATCCTTGCCTTTTGAGATTTAAAAGCTTTAGTTTTTGAAAATCTAAAGGTTTTTCTTTGTGTTTTGTAATATCCTCTCTCTCCCCCAATGTGAAAGGAGGAATAAGGAAGAGGGCAAAGAGTAAAAGGAAATACATTACCAGAGGCAAATCTTAGTTAATATTTCAAAATATTTTTCCTGTACAATGTCTCTGTTTAGGCTCCTCTTTGTTCTTGAGATTCCTTTTTGCTACCCATTAGATTTCTACATATTCAAAGTGAAGTTTGGATGCCTTCTCTTCCAACTTTAATTACTCTAGTTCAAAGTGCTTTCGTCTTCTAACTTTATTAATGTCGTCATTACCACTTTCATTTTAAGAGGCCTGGTGCATACACTACTGTTCCCACGAGACTACGTGCTCCTCGTGAGCTGGAAATGAACCTTACTCATTGTTGATGCCTGTGTTCCCTTGGTGCCTAACATGGGGCTTGCCACATAAAAGTACTTAAACATATTTGATCATATTAATTAAATAAATTATAGGAAGTCAGTTATAGCAAAGGATAACAGTTCTGTCTGAATCTCTACCTGTTGTTTCTTGGTCTTCTGAACGGCCTTATCTGTTGCTATGGATTATCGATATTGATGTAACTTAGATACAACTCTTTGTTTCAGTTAAAAAATATTAAGTGCACTGTGTACCAGCTATTTTACCAGATATGAGATGCAAAATTGAATAAGGACTGCGATCAAAGTTTTTATAACAAGCAATTTAAATTATACCCCAGCCGAGAGCCTGACATGTGGCAGCCGTGAGAACTTTGTTGGAGAAGGGGTGGATAAGCAACGCTGACAGAGTTGCGCATGCAGCACTTGGGAGCACATGGCTAATGCCTGTTGTTCATCCCCAGGAAGTCCTGACGGAGACTGGGACCAAGCTGAGTCGCAGGGATGAATAGCAGCCAAGCGAGAAAAACACAGTAAAGCAACAGGTTTGACAGTACAGGCAAGGAACATGGTGGGATAAAGCAGCACATTTATGGATTTTATGTAAAAAGAAAAATCAGGTTTATATTTTAGCCAAAATACAATTTCTGTGCCATAGAATCATGGTCTAGAGTGTGGATTCTAGAGCCAGATAGCTTAGGTGTAAATCTTGGTTCTGTCACTTTTTAACTTGCTCTATGACCTCAGTTAAGTATTTTATCCTCTCTGTGCCTAAGGTACCCCCCACCAACAAGACTGGAAATTTCACTTGTTGGAGGAAATGGTTGGGAAATGTGGTATGAGAATGTGGAATGTGTTACAATATTTTTCATGGCTCACACTCATAATATGATATTTAATACCTGTTCATTTTATAGCTAAGTGAATCAGTTATATTTACAAAAACTTTAATTTAGTTAAAAGTGATCAATTATTAAGATTTTATTTCCATCCTGGCTGGTGTGGCTCAGTGGACTGAGTGCCGGCCTGCAAATCAAAGGGTTGCTGGCTTGATTCCCAGTCAGGGCACATGCCTGGGTTGTGGGATGGGGCCCCAGTGGGGGGTGCACAAGAGGCAACCACAAGTTGATGTTTCTTTCCCTCTCTTTTTCCCTTCTTTACTTTCCCTTTAAAAATAAAAAAAATTAAATCTTTTAATAAAATGTTTTATTTCCATGTTTTTGATTCCTGACTTATACCATATTTTTTATCTAAATAAGTCTCACCTATTAGTCAGAAATTTTCAATATAAACACCCAGTATGCACACAAAGAATTACTTTATTTGTAAAATGGAATAACTCTTAAAACTAAGATTTAGGAGCCCTGGCTGGTGTGGCTCAGTGGATTGAGTGCCAACCTGCAAGTCAAAGGGTTGCTGGCTCGATTCCCAGTCGGGGCACATGCCTGGGTTGCAGGCCAGGCTGGGCTCCCAGTAGGAGCCACGGGAGAGGCAACCACATATTCATGTTTCTCTTCCTCTCTTTCTCCTTCCCTTCCCCTCTCTGTAAAAATAAATAAATAAAATATTTTTTAAAAACCCCTGAGATTTAGATAATACAAATATGGTGTTCTATACTCTTATTTGTTAAAATCATATAACTCTAGAAAAATAAGGCTTAAAAACTGAGACATTTGAGGACATTGTAGTTTAGTACTGACATATAATTAATTAAGAAATAATATTGTGGATTAGTCTATCACTTTAAACATAATGCTGTATGATGATCCACCAATCCAATATGAATGTGGCATTGTAATGTGTTACAAATTGCTACATTCAAACTACTTTATGAATGAATTTCCCTATACCATAAATAATTATTTGTAATAATATCTTAAATTGTGTTATATTATGCAAACTTCAAACTGTAACAATTTTTATTCTTTCAACTGCATGCAAAACAAGTGAAATGTAGGCTCCATTATAATTAATACTAATTTAGTATTTCAACACATAATATGTGCCAGGCATTGTGTTAACATTCATTAACTACGTATAATTTAAAATGTCTCAACTCTTCTAATCATCATAGGAAATCTCTGAAGAAGAGACTGTATATCTTCATTTTACAGAAGAGGAAGCTAAGACAGAAACAAGTTCACATAACTGCTCATTGGTAGAGCAAGAATTGACATAAAGCTATGTCTGATGTGAAGCCCACATTCTCAAACACTCTCACACTGCCTCATATAAATTTTCCTTCCTAGCGTTGATGAAGTCGTGCATTTATTTCATAGACAATGCCTGGTTGGGATATTATTACATCATGATTAGAGCCTTAGAACCTTAATCAACTATCTCTTTTATTTAGAAGTAGTCCCATATTTACAGAGCATAAAAATGATAATCAGTTCAACAAAAAGTCAATTTGCACACATACAGTTAATAAAAGCTGTCTGTAACCAATTATGAGGAATGCATTCGTTTATATGCGGACAGCCTGGGTCCAGATCTTCTGCTTCCGTCTTATTTCCTTGTCTTCCTTAAGAGCCCACATTGTCCTTGCAGATCCTGCTGGCTGTGCAGGCTGTCATTTTTTGGACAATCTTCCGAGCTGGCAGACATGCTATTCCAAGGCTTTCACAGTTGTTAGGAGTTTTGTGGGAGATTTACAGATTCCTTCTGCAGATATCTCATTTTCCTGCTGATTCCACTGCCTGCTTTCCTTGCAGTAAATCCTTATTATCTCACCTTATTTCTCCATCTTCTCCTTCCTTTCTAGTCATGCCGCTGCTTCTGCCCACCTATCACTAAAACCTACTTCTCTTTATCCATGTGCTGTTGGCATTCTCGTTTAGATATCTTTCTTGTTATGTCTACTTGTTTATTTGTGGTCATATGCAGGCCTTCCTAATTTTTTCCATCTATCCTCTGTAAACATCACCATTTTGTCAGAAAAGACCACCTTCTGGGTAAAACCACCAGGAATACATTTCTCCCCCAGGAAATATGACAAAACCTTTCTCTCCAGCGCTGCCTGTTCTTTCCCTTTAAAGCATTTCTCTGCTGAAGCAGCTAAGTGGCTGCACAACATAATCCTCTATAAAGCTGGCAGAAATGCTATTTCGGAGCATTTGTGTTTAACTCCTCACTGTCCATTTTGTACAAGTTGCAAAGGCACATGAATAATCACTCAAAAAATTTCCACTCACCGTACACTCTTAAGCAATTAGTATCTGTCAGCCCTTTGAGACAATGTTACATTTTCTTTTGCTGTTCCAAGGTGCTCTGCCTCCCTCCCACTCCCACCCCACCCCACCCCAAACGCTATCTATATGGATTACATCAATAAGCTGCATTTCCCCGACCTCTGGGTTGGGCTCAGAATACGGGGACCCATGAGCAGGAAGGGAGGATACTGAAGCAAATGTACTTATAACCTTAATTCTCTCCCTGTGGGGTTTGCTTCAGGCTGGTGGCATCCTTATAGAAAAAGCCACAGGTCTTGTGCCACAGAAGGCCTTGCTCATGTAAATACTCTCTCTGGGTTCCACAATTACTCCCTCCTCCTATCCTTTTCAGTATGGCTATGCTCTATGCTAGCTTCTAAGTTCCGACTTACCCATTATTGATCTCCCAAATTCCAGCCACATTTCTTAAAAATAAGTTTCATTATTAAACTCTCCTCAGATCACAAACTTTGAGTGTAGCATCTGTTTTCTGAACTAAATGATAGAGGCTTTGAGGACACCATGAGGACGAATTAGATATAGGTGTTGCTTATAAGGAACTTGAACTGTGGAAATGGAATCAACCATGTAAACACATAAATGGATTGCAAATTAAGGACATGCAGAGAGGTCACACGTACAAAAAACAGTGATTGGTTCTATGTGGGAAGAGGGTATCAGAGAGGGCTTTCTGGAATAATGTTTGAGTGATGCTTGGACATGTGAAGTTGTTATCAATTGATGGATGAAAGGTCTGGGCTGAGGCTGGGGCAGAAAGGCCATTCTCAGAGGAGAAACAAAACTGGTGAAGCAAGAGAGCCTGGGATATTACCACGGGTGCTGACAACTGCAAACTCATAATAGCCAGAGCTTACCATGGGAAGGAGCATGTACGTTCAGAAAAGTCTGAAGATCTCAGAGGGTTTAATACGTGATACTAAGGAATTTGGACCTCATTCTCTATGTGAAGGGAGAGAAGCTGGTATGCTAAATAGTGGAAAAGTAAGTTTGTCTTTACAGAGAGCACTTTGGTTCCATTTGAAGGGGAACAAGATTGGAGGCATGAAGAACAAAGATAAGAGAAGAAGAAAGAGAGCAATTAAAGAAATAATAGCATACAGAGATGGTAAAAGGCAGAACTGCTCAAAATTGTCCATGTCTCAGAAATGGAGGTGGAGGACAAAGAGAGCCCAGGATGATGCCAGGTGTCTGGCGTGGTGGTTGGGAGAACTATTTCTTGAGACTTTCAGTGTGAGGGAAGGATATGTTTGGGCATAAAATAATAAGAAAAGACAGTTCTGCTTTCTCAGGGACACTCAAATGTGGAAGCTGGAGTTCAGAAGAACTCTGGAGCAATGACATAGATTTTAATACCACCGCTAAATAAATGTAGCTGCTGCTATGGAAATGGTTGAGGTGGCTTAGGAAGGGTGCTTCGCTTAATAAGAGAAGGGCAAGGGTAGCACAAGCAAAAAGTATGTAATTATTCAAAAAATAAAGTTATTTAATATTCAGAGTATGCCAAGCATTTTGGTAGTTAATTTCTCATATATTTTAGATAAGTACCATATAGCTGGGTTATAGACATCTTATTTTCCAACTTTCACAAATAAAGAAAGTCTGGCTTAGAGAGTCACAACACCATAAACTAATACAAATGAAACTATAATTCAAATCTTTTAATTTTTTCTAGTACTCATACTGCCACCTTATTGCTTTCTTTTCATAATACTTAGAACATAGGGCAAAGAATAAAGAATTAGAACAAACATAGATAAAGGACACTTTTGGGGTCCATTAAAATGGTCCTAGTGATCAAAATGTTTATCTATACTCTATATTGTACCATTGTTTAAAAGATTTAATTTGAGGAATGCAATCTTATTTATTTTACCTGTTTGAAAACTGCTTACAATGTCATTTGTTTAACTTTTTTATTCTTTGATTTTTTTTAACCTAAACTAGCTTTGCCCTTTCTGTACTCACTCTGACTGCCACTGTAGTAACATCTCATTCTCATTTGACAATTGCACATGATGGTCCGTTACAGCTGAGTTCAAAGAACCAGAGCTCCAAAGACGGGCCTATTCGTCTTTCAGAACTGTCACAATGTCCACTTATAGTTCACTATTACACGAGGGTATAGATCTTGAAACTAATTTGGAAACAGAAAAGGGCATTTGTACCAAGTTCCTCTTTCACAATTCCATAGTAGTTTCCTGAGTCGTAATCTAAGGCAATGAATTGAAAATGCCTTGTGAGGGAAAAAGCAAAGATACAAGTTCTTAGATTAATGTTAATGTTTTACATTATGCAACATGACCCATAAACGAATATTCTTACTAGATAGATGATACCATGATATAATAATTTGTGGCTGACTTTCACAGGAACCACTGGAGATGATCATAATTTACTCAAGGAAAAGAGTTAATAAGAAAAGCTCTTCTACATTTCTAATGCCAATTTCCAAGTATTTTGCTGAAGCCTTAAAGTTACCTTTCAGGAAAGAGATCAAATAAAAGTAGACTCATCATGTGGGCTTGCTTCAGTCTGCAGATAAGAAGAAATGAATCTGACAGGATGCCACCATCATCAAATTAGACACACATTGTGGTAAGAGGATAGGAAGCTCTTTTCCAATTGATTCGATTTGCTTATTGAAATAGGAAACAAAATCATCACCTGAGAGTCATGGAGTGGGGTGTTGGTGATTGGAACAGAAAGGAGAGGAAAATGCAGAAAAGGAGAAATATAGGAGAACAGGAAGGTAAATCGACTGGGGAAATGTAAAGGATTGACTATTTGAAGCTTGTGGTCATTGATTAAAAGTAAAGCCTGCCAACATGGCTTTGAGTTTTCCTTCATCTGTAACCACCAGAGGAATCTCCTGTGGCATCTAATGTAAATAGAGAGATTGGGCAGGAAAGAACTGCGAAGAGATTAAAGGGGCAAGGGAGTTATGTTCAGGGAATGTAGAGATTACAATGATGTAACATGGAATCTAAGTTAAGGGGAAAGAGAATAAGAGGGATCATGGATAGTAAAAATTAAGATAGTCACTAGATTAAATTGGTGGTAAATGCGGAGAAGTACTGGAGTGGGGCTATCCTAGGAATGAGATGAATACAAAAACCAATTACCTTACATTTTAAAATTACCAAATGAAGAACTGTAAAAATAAAAAAGTAAAAGAATAGCAAACACTCTAGATGCTGAAAGTTTTTCTCAGACTAAGCAACAAAAGAGTATGAAGACAGGCATAAGGGACATTTTCTGTTTTTGCTAGACATCTGGTAACCTAGCTTAAAATACATATTTGAACAGTATTATTCTCTTGATTATCTGCTAAACAAAGTGAGCATGTTTCATGCATATAAATGCATGAACATCTCACAGTTAGATTTTAATTGATTTCTACATAGTAAACCTATCACATAAAGTGGGACCAAGGCATGCTAAATGTCTGTTTAAAATGCTTTTATTTTCAAAAAGCAATAGCTAAGACATTATTTTAGCTACATAATCCCATATACCATCATTTCTTGGCAAGGTTGCCTTATATTTTATATTTCCTCCTATTAAAGAAGAATTTTGAGAATTCAAAATTCAATGGTATGAACTTTCTGGAAATGTATTTACTAAGTCAAAATTTTAAAAAAGCAAATGCTCCAATAAAACCTGTGAAAATGACTTCAAGATAAAGTGTATCAATTAAACTAACCATTAGTGTCTCTGTTTAATGCATCTTCATGTCAATATTGGGTTTTCTTATTTTATTATTCTTTAATTTTATAATAAAATAATATCTCATAGATATTTTAATTGACATTTGTATGGTTACTAGTTGATTATAATCTTTCCCTAAGTTTAGTCTTTTATATTTAGTTTCTTTAGGTATCAATTTATATCACTGGCATATTTTTCTACCCAGCTTTCAGTCTTTCTTAACAGCTTGTAAAACATTTTAAAATATAATATTAATTCTTTAAATTTCTTGACAAATATTTGTTCAACTCTTTGTTTTTTATCTTTTTATGTAGGGGTTTTGACATGCATTTTAATTTGTATGTGGTTATTCAAACATCATAACAATTCTGTGCAATAAGCATTATTATTCCCATTATGCATATGAGAAAATAGAGATTCAGACAAGTGTAATAATCTGCTCTAGGTCTCACAGAGTGAAGTTTTGTTGCAGGTCTGTCTGGCCCCATAACTCATTCATTTTCCAATGTTACACTGTAACTGGACACACAAAGCCTGATAACAAGAGGATTTTAATATGAAACATGTAAGAAGGAAAGTGAAAGCATAGTCGAGAAGGACCATATTTGGGAAGTATAAGTACAATTACAGCAAAAGTTAAAGAAAATGTATCCACAGAACAAAGGACCATGATGAGTTGACAATTACTTCAAGATTTCCTGAGTAGCTGGCTGCTGATATAGTGGCATTACCCAGTGTCACAAAGAAACCAGGCACAGAGCTCTGTCACTGCAAGATGATAAGCTGAATTGTCTTCTCCACATTTCATTTCTGTTAGTGACAGAATGCCTAGTACAGAAAACTCTCTCTGAGTTGGGTGGAGAGGCCAAGTTCACAGTAGAGAAGTAGATTTGGACAGGTTTTCAGTACACAGATGGAGTCAAATGACATGCTCAATGGTTGGTGTATGGCAAGGGCAGGACACCTATCAATTTCCAGAGGGAGCTCCAAGGGAGCAGTTTAAGAGGAATGAAGAAGATGTTTCTGCTATAACACAATGTATAGGTTCCTGAAAAACTTGTGTCCATAGCATTACAGAAGAACAGCAGAGCGTATAAGAGGATAGGCTTGGGGTAGACCACTTGAAACTTTCATAGTTTTGTAAACTAACAAAATTTGAAAGTTTGTCATTAATGCACTAATAAAAACCAGTAATAATCCTAATAAAAATACTAACAGTTTAGAAGATGCATTAAGTTCTTTATACATGAACTAGTAGAGTAAATATACAGGAGATTTACCCTTCAAAAATAAGTAAAGGTAGATTTATGGAAGGATTTTAACAAAAGGCTGAGGTAGCTGAGATAACAGAAAAGTGTACAACTAACAGAGACTGTGCAATACATTTCCAAGGCACAGCATGTGCCCACACTGTGCTGAGAACCAGAGTTCGAGGTGAATGAGCATCATTCCCAGGATGATACCCCAGTACACGGCTGTTGGGCTCAGCTGTGTGAGAGAACCTGAAGGAAAAAATAATACTAACACACTGCAGAAAAAAATTGTGCATGAACCAGTGCAGCCTACATGTCATACTGACCTCATTCTCTTATTTACAAATTATGATTGAGGCAAGCTGCCCACAGAATTAGAGAAAACTGTATTTCAGAACTTAAGGTCATGCAAATTTAAGAGTATCCCTGATACTCTTTTACTTGCTCTGCAGTTTTCCTTTTTGGCCTTTATCACAATTTATATTATTTTCCTTACTATACAATATCTATAAGGGCAAGGACTTTATTTTTTAAATTATCTTATTTTATATATTATTAAATTGTATATATATATATAATTATTGTTCAAGTACAGTTGTCTCCATTTTCCCTCCACCACTTTCCTCCTTGCTACCTACTCCCACCTCCCACCCTTGGTCCTACCCTTCTTTGGCGTTTCCATGGGTCTTTTATACATGTTCCTTGATGACCCTTCCCCTTCTTTCCCCTGTCATCCCCTTCCTCATTCCTCTCTGTTACTGTCAGTTTGTTCTTTATTCCAATGTCTCTGGTTATATTTTGCTTGCTTGTTTTGTTGATTAGATTATAGTAATAGGTGAGATCATACAGTATTTGTCTTTCAACTCCTAGCTTATTTCACTTAGCATAATGCTCTTCAGTCCCATCAAGGACTTTAATTATTTTCTTTGCTATTAAGTCTACTTTGTCTAGCATAGTACCTGGCATATAAAGTATCAAAAATATTTGTAAATTGAATAAATATAAGAATATATCTAGTAAATATACAACAGTGAATAAGTCAAAGACCCACTTTTTGAGAAGGTAGCTAGCTAGACCTAGTGGAATAGACAGATAAATAAGCAATTATAATAGAGTGTATGTGATAAGTGCTTAAATAAGGTAGGCACAGGGTGTCATGAAATTTCATGAGAGGAGTACAGATTTGGCCATGGGGAAGGGTAGCTTTTAGAAGAATTAAAGTTTAGTCTGAAATCTGACAGTCTGTCAGAAGTGAGAGAAATTAAAGGAACATGGAGGGCAGAGAATTATAGATGCTCAACAGCATGTACCAAACCTGGAACAGAATGAATACCTGAAACATTCCAGGAAAAGTAGGTAACTGGGGTCAGGCTATAAAATAGTGCATAAACTAAGGGGATGCTAAGTGCTACCAGTGATAAATCACACCTTCTAACCCACTGCCAACATTCCTGGAGAGGCAGTCTTCCATGCAATAATTCATGGATGTATGCTTTCTTTGTATTATATAGTTACCTTTGGAAGCCCTCAAAGTTCTTTGTATTTAGCTGGCAGGTGGAAAAAGCCATCAATAGGAAAGATACATCCATGTTTTAACCACTCTATCTCAGAGGAGACATGGTTCCTGTTCATGTTCCATTGGTTAGATTTTTGTCATATTGGTACAATTAGTGGCAAAGGATGCTGGGAAATATAGTCCTGCTCTGTGAACAATTGAAAAATAAATGGGTTTTAATGAACATACAAGCTTCTGCCATGCATGGGAGTAGTAAAATTCAACATAAGGTTGGAGAGAACTAGGAGCAGTGAAGAACATTTTGTGAAGAACATTTTATTCCATGCTTAGATGTTACCCTGAAGAAAATGCAGGGCTAGAGAACATTTTTGAATTTAAATGCAGACATATCATATTTAGACTTTGAGTACACAGCTTTGTACAAAATTGTTTGTTAAAATGGATTAAATAGAAGAAGATTAAAGCTGGCAAATAATTTAGGTTCCAGTCTAGACAATGATGGCCTGGACATAGGTAGTGACAGTGAGTTTGATGCAAGAATTGTATAAAGAGGCATTATAAATAGGACTTTTCAAGTTGTGTGGGGGATCAGGAGGAAAAGAGAGGAGTCACCTGTTAACAGCTTGAGCCAACTGGAGACATAGTGATAATGGTATTTGTTGAGACAGAGCAAACAGAGGTAGGTTGAAAAGTGGAGATATAGATGATGAACTTAAGGAGAAATTAAACTCTTTGATAACTATAGTACATTGCATTTCTCAATTTCTAGTTCCTAAGTTGTACTGATTACAGAGGTCAATTGATGCATACTTATTATTAATCCAAATGGAGTAATTCACTTACTCAAACCTGATTGGCTGTGTGAAATTAAAAGTTCAGTGAAATGGGAGGTAAAAATATACTAGAGAGTATCTAGGAAATATTGGTCTCAGGAAAGTCAACAGGAAGAAAAAAATTGGTCAGAGATTTGCTGCAGAGATTTGGGTAAAGCCTACTACCTCCACTTTATAGTTGCATTACACCCACTATCCTAATAGCATGGTTCATAACCTCAGAAAGTATGTTCAGCAATATCTATTATATATTTTTGTAGACCTGTTTGGGATTGTTTCTTACAATGTGTTTTCATTGTTTTCCTAATTTATGTATATGAAACATTGGAAACATTGCCATACATATGCATGTATATTTACATATATATAGTTATTTCCCAAAATTGTATTTCTGAATATTTCTGAATTTGTCATAAATTTTTTTCTGGTATTGAGTTAACTAATGAAGAATATTTTATCAGGTATAAAGATTAGTTACAAATAAAAAGACATCAAAAAAGTTTAGGTTCATCAACAGAAGTCATCCTGAGGACAGAACAGTTATCTAGTAGACTCATGTATCTGGTGAGTTGGGATAATGTTTATATATTGTTACTAATCTCACTTTATTTAATACAAAGCTAGTCCAGAGTAGCTAGTTAATTAAAATTGTTTCTGCTGGAATTATCATGGAAGATAGTATGTCATTACATATATATATATATATATATATATATATATATATATATATATATACACACACACACACACACTAAAGATCACTCCTAGAGAATTAATAAACTTTCTGTTTAATTTTGACTGTTTATAGTACAGGTATATGAGGCCCTATGAACTCATTAACAGAGGAAAGAGAAAAAGAAACCATTGAAAACTTTGGTTTACGAACTCAGTTGCTTAAGTGGCACATGTGCATTGCTTGACACTTGGCTACCTGTTCCCAGGTTTGTAGTGGTTTACTCACCTTCCCGCCCACTCACACAGCCCTCTGTGAATTTAATGAGATAGTATGTATAAAGTTCTTTTGGCCAAATGGGGAAAGTGATTATGTAGCTACGAGGAGATAGGATAGAGGAGCCGAGCTTGATGAATGAGAGTTTGCTGAAAGGATCCTGGCTGGGCTCATCTTGAAACTTTAACTGCTATCAAACTTATTATTTTTATGAAAGAAAGAATATAGGAGAAACAGTCTGTTCCAAACTTTGTAAGTCAAACTCTCCCCTCCAGATATTTTTAGAGGCACACTGAAAAATGATTTAAAAGAAGGATTTTTTTTCTAAGAGAGCTGTGCAACTTTCAAACACAGAAAGAGAGTTCTTTAGTCACAGTGCGGCTGCTGTCGTCCTGTGGCTCCTAGCTACAGAGTCAAATGATAGTGTTTTGCTTAGTGACAGTGTGATTATGTTTGGAATATTCACACCTGAACCTATATCTGACTTTTGTTAGTAAAAGTACATATCACTTTCCCTTGTCTTGCTAATTACATTAATATTTAGTCATAGCTCCATCTGATGAAGACTTATTTTCATAGGGTATTTAAAGAAGAGCTGATCACACTGTCAGTTTTGAGACTGGACAATATGTGTGTGACTTTCACACACAACAACATTGTAACTGTCTTTCTCTATTATATTTTAAGAACATGGAAAGAAATCTCAAGTTGTAGAGTAATACAGAAGTAAAGGGAGAGGGGCAGCAGGAGAGTACATAACCATTACAAATGGGCTTATGTTCGACTGTGATGCTCAAGAGATTTGTGTCAGGAATTTCAACTGAGCATGCTGTATGGAAACATAACATGCAGTAACAGGAACAAGTTTTACTGTAATTTTTAGCATCTTAGCACACTTATTGATGTGGTTACATTGTAAAAATGAATCCGAATACCCTGGAACTACAGCTTTCTGCTTCTGTGTGGCTTTCATCATTTTAAGCAAATATTTATTTATTATGTAGTATATGCACATCCCTGCATAGGCTGGGGAGATGGATATTGTTCCTGTCTTCACAGGAATTATAGTCCAGTTGGTGAGCAAAATGTTAAACTAACATTAAATGTTAAATGAAAATACTATTGCCATATTCAAAAGACCTGTCAAATATCAATAGATGGCAAATAAATATCTCCCATCTCATTCTAATGAATAATGGCTGCTTCGAGCACCATGTTGAGCAGGAATATGAAAGTAATTCTGAGTTTAGTTAAAAAAGGGGCCTGGACTTATTTTTATGTCTACCCACGGTGAGGAAATAGAGGTAGAGGCTTATCCATGTATATAAATTATGAGTTACAAGTTTTAAAATATCTGAAACTTGAGAAATATTAATTTTCACATTATTCATTCAGATACTTGGCACTAAGCTATGTCATAGGTGCATATGGGTAAAATATGCACCATAGTCTCCTTCATGGCTTCATGGGCATGCTATCTTTTCTGTGCATTTAAAGTTGACTCGAATTTGAATTTTGATACAAGGTTGTCTTAATTCACCATTTTTCAAAACACATGCATGCACATGCATTCCCACACTGGATGAGAATTCCAGTGAAGGCCACTGCAGCATACTTAGATGTGGATATTTGAGGTGTCCTGGGGTAGAATGAGTAGAAACATTTGATTGAAGGTGAAAAGGCAAAGGAATGTGAGTAATATTCAGGGACCAATAAACTGAAGCAGAGGATTAATGTAAATAAATCTCAAAAGATAGGATTAAAATATTACTTACATTTCAGACATTAGAAGTCTTCGAATCCTAGGCCAGCTCATTATTTGTTGTTTTACCTTGTGGGCTTCAGAGAAACGTTGTAGTTGTTTGAACAGAGGAGCAATGTAGGCAGAGTCAGACGCGTGCATCTATCAGGGCCTATAAATAGACATGGGTGTACTAAATGTTGTAGATAAATGTAATTTATTGACTGCCCACTATATAGGACATTGTATTCCAAGATTTTACTGCATTACTCATAATTTTGATAAACTAAATATCACCTGGGTATATATACATCTCTATTATGATGAATTCTATTAAAATTAAGATTTGATGCAGTGAAATGCTGTTAGTATTATGGACTTTTTGACAACTGCTATAATTTGGGATTATCTACAAATATATCATTTTGATAGAACAGAAATGTCTAAATGCTCCTTGAGACTAGTCTTCTGCACAGGTGCTTCAGGAAGTCTCCTAAGATTATATTGGAATTTTCTGGATCCCAACTGCAGGCATCACTTAGAATCCCTAATATGAAAAGTTTTCATTATCAAAACAGCTTTATTTTTATTCTTAACAACTTCTTAGTAGTTTGTAACTTGCATTATAATACATACTAATTTATCATTGACTTGCCTGCTTTGGTCACTTAATATATTAGTTGTTTTTATTAAAATTTAATTAGAAAAACTAGTGGTTTTGCTGCCAAAAACATTTGGAAATCACTGAAGTTAAACGTGATTCTAGGCTTAGTTACCAGTCCTTCATTACATTTTTTCATTTTATATACCTCTCTGATTCGTTCAACTAATGTTACTTGAAAAGTTACTGTGCTGGTTATTTGCCTTTAGTCTCTCTGCTTTATTTCCTCCCTTCATTGATTGCCTTTGTATTTCAGCAGGCTGAAAGCCTGCAAACTACTTTTCTAGGCTCCCTGGCTTCTAGCTGGCTTCTGCCAATCAGAGGCATTAGTAGGAGTTTGGAAGACAAAAGAAAAAGAGAGGGCTGCCCCTTCCCATTCCCAGCTGCAGAAGATACCTCACAGAGTGGCATGGCAGCAGGGGAGACAAGCTCCTGCTCAGGCAATGTCCATTCTAACAGTGGCAGTGGCAGTCCCTCCAGTGGGATTAGCACTAGCACCTGCTCCTGGGTCACTCTCTCCAGATGCAATGCATCTGCAACTGTGTCAGAGCAGTAGTGAGTCATCCTGGGACAGCAGCAGCTCCCTGCTCTCTGGGTAATCTTCTTCATATTGTTTCACCAGCCCCATCTTTCTCCTTACCTCCTACAGCTTTTTTAACTCTCTCATAATGAGATCTTGACATTAAATTCTTGTCTCCTGGAAATACCTTGAGTGGCTTCTCTTTTTCTGATTGAACATTGACTGGTGACTAATTATGTGTCAGAGTAAGACTGCACTGGGGTTACTGATAAGTCAAACAGACTGAAAACCAGACTTTAGAGAAACAGAGAATACACTGAATTTCCTATGTGCTACTTTAAATATTGTTTTCAGGTCATTCTTCTCTATTAGAATATAAACTCCATGGGGGCATTGCATCCTATTAGCCCTTTGATTTCCCTGTCACACTGACTTGAGACTTAAATATACCAAATAAAAGCTTCCTACTTGGATTCCTGGAGGCATAAGGAAGACAGTGAGGGCTCAATGTTCTCAAGGAGTTTGTGATTTCATAAGGAGAGACAACCCACTTACCTTACGCTTATTGCTCTTTTACTCTTATCCTTTTTTTGTATTTGTGTCTATTTAGTCAAACATGTATTATTGTGGGGCAAAATATTGAGATAAAGGAAAAAGAAATGAACAGAAAAAAAGAACAAATTCAGGCAGAAATAAATAATATTGCATTTGAACCTCTAATGTAGGATATTCCTCTCATTGGAAGAAAGCACAGAACTTGTGAAACAAAGCTTTTTCTTCTACATTTGCACAAAATGTCAAGATATAAAGCTGCCTTTTTATGATATGAGCTCAGACTCTTCCCATATAATGGTTTGATGCTTTGTTTTGTGTTATCTCTAATCCCAGGTAGGAACAGAAATGGTTGAGTGTGTATTATCTTCATTTGGCTGGATGGTGTAGTTTACATCAATAATGTTGACTGTAAAAGAAAGATTTGATTATTTTAACTACTATGTTGGAGAATCTGTTAACCAAAATAAAAAGTTCTGTTTCCTTGGCTAGATATACAGATTCATAAGAAATTCCAAGTTGTTTCTCATTGAGCTTTTGCTATTACAAAATTAATTGATTTTAATGAGGATAAGGATGTTATACAATGTAATTCTTAAATGTATCTCTTATGATAGATACAGGGTGGGGCAAAAGTAAGTTTATAGTTGTGAGTACATGAAACAGAGTTAAGTTTTGTATTATTATTTATTAATTGTTATATTATTTTCCATACAAATAATTGTAAACCTACCTTTGCCTACCTGTGACACTGTCAAAAATACCCAAAATTATGATTCATCAGGTATTTTTCCAACTATGGGGGCAAAAATATTAAACAAAATGTTGTCATTTTTTCTTCTTGCCATTAACATTATTAAGCCTATGCTCATATTTATCACACATTTTGTTATTGCTGCTGTTTATTATACATACTGTATATTTTGCTTGGTTTAGGTTTAGAAGCCAATATATTGGTAAGTCACCTTCAGAAATTAGTCCTTTTAACCCTGATTTTATCGTTACTGATTTTTTTTAAGAACAGTTACTCTTATTCAGACAATTTAGAAGCAGACATTTCAACGCTACTGCCTAGGTGGTTGTTTCTCTCCTCCTCCCCACCTTTTAAAAAAACTGTTTAAAGTCCTCGTTTATAAAACTCCATCCTAATTCCCCTTACTATTGCTGAAAGCTTATAACCACTGCTTCACAACATTACACCTCCCTGGGAGATGCAGAAAACACATAGATTGTTTGTTTTCACATATCTCTAATTGAAGGGCTGAGAGAGGGAGGAAGTTGGAGGGGGAGAAACTTTTAGACAGATTAAGCTGCTGGGAATTCTGCATTCTAGATAGTAACTGTTCGTATGAAGTGCCCATTTGAAAATTAGGCTGGCTGGCTTGTTTTCTCCATACTGGATGAAGGAAAAAATTACTTTGGTGGTATAACACTTTATAAACATTGCCTTTTATTTAGGGCATCGGGTGATATTTTAAATAGAGTTAGTACATGGAATTCCATTTCTTCAACAAAGAAGTTGGACTAGTTTGGTTTCTTGTGCTTTCAACTTTTCTTTTTCTTCTAATAATTCTGAAGTGAAGTTACAGAACATATAAGAATTTATCTGTGGGTTAACATCTCTAAAACAAAGTAAGCATGCAAGAGAAACTGCCTCAGAAGGGAGATGTCTCATATATTGTCTAGGGAATGTATGACAAGGAGTAAGATTCACAGTTTAATAAGCTTAATTTTTACTGTACTTTTAAAATATTTAGTAAGTAATGAGAAAAATGAGTATTTCTTTAAAAGGGTATGCACTTTTTATTTCCCCCAAAACAATTGCTTTAACATTACCATAAATAAAGCTTAAGCAGCAGGCTCCAATGTTTTGTAGAAGCAGCTTCCTAATGACCTGAGGGTTACCAGCCTGGTGCTTCCTTTTAATGTTTGCCTGTCCAGCCCCGCATCCCTGATTGCATGTTATGGCTTCACACACAATCCGGAGAAGGCCAGACAAGCCATCAGGGCAGTTTTGGAGGGTTGTCAGGTGGATTGTGCTGTGCTAAGTGAAGTGTGCAGGAAAAGACAGAAAGAAAAAAAGCAGAGTTATATGCCAGTTCCTCAACATTTGGTAAGTGACAACCCTGCAAGGCAACAGAGCTGAGGATGGCCAAAAGTGACTCCCCTGGGTGAGGGCTCTCTTTTTGTCACACTGCATGGGGATTCGAACCCAGCCCTGCTGTGTGAAAAGCCAGATTAACATCTATGTGGTTTATAGGCCACTTCCCTCTTCCCTATTCATGCTAATAATAATGAAGCACCGTAACCAGTTATTTCCGTGAGTGTTTTTTTTTAAGAACAGTTACTCCTCTAGGCACTGAGCTGGAACAGCTTCCTCTGAGCACTAACCTGAAAACAAAGCGGGAAACAGCCAGATTCAAGAGACTGGCCCTGTGTTCCCAGGACACAGCCCGGACCTGAGCCACTGACCCTGCACTGTGCTCAGGCTGCGGGGCTACAGGCAGAGAGAGGGAGCATGTTCACCAACGAGGGTGAAGAACACGGAACTTTGATAAACCACTTTTGTGCCCACTTTTATCTCTGAATAACTATACTGACAGATATAAGTACAAATAATGACATGACATAATTGCTTGATTGTGATAAAAATTAATTTGTGCAGTTATCCAAAAATAATCACCCATGCAATAATTTATCATGAATAAATTGTATGAAAAAGGCCCATATACTAATGCGTTCTCATCTGTTATGGGAAAAATGACTGTGCTTTCCATATATTACGACTTTTTTTTCTTTCCCTTATAGTCATCAAAGAAAATAAACACCATTTGGTTTTAGCACTCTGAGATTCCTAAATCTTTCTAATCTTGATACTTTTTTTCAAATAGCATATCATTAGCCTTAAAATATAGTATCTTCCTCCAAAGTCTAAACAGAAGTCAAAAATAACATTTCACTCCTTAAAGCTTTAAATTCCACCTTGTTTCTAATCAGCCTTCTGGAGTTTTCATACAAGGTTACACAGTCCTGGCTGATTTATGAATATAATTTTTGTTTTAATTGAAACAGCAACATTTAGGTTCCACCTTAACAGTGCACCTTAAAAGATTATCTCGGTTATTTCACAGGCACCGAGCCGGCACTAATAGTCCAAGGCAGATATTGAAAAGCAGCACAGGGCCAGGCAGATCTATTAGAAATTCCCATCCACGCGCCTCATACATATTGATTTCTGACACCAAGCAGCAGTGAAAGCCCCCGTGGGAATAATATATTTAGCAGGGTTCGCTGCGAGGAGGTCACAGAGTGCATACAGATTAGCTTCAGAGGACCAAGGCACTAGTGTTGGAGCCAAATGCTAGATTTTATATCATTTTAATCTGAACTTTTATAATCCTTTTAGTTCTTCTTTCTCTGGATGGCAGAGAGAAGGCTCCTTCACATGTATCATGCATCTTTTTCTTTATTCCTCTTATAAATGTGCAAATGCCGTTGTAATGGGGAGGAATGTTCCTTTAGCATAAGCAGCAGAGTCTCAACCAGATTTGCTTTTATAACCAGTGGTCAATTCAGATGAAGACATCTTTATTTAAAGATTTCTCTCTGTGGGGGAGGGAAAATCACAAATGCGTATCTCGTTTTAAGGTATAAGCATAAACCCTGCTTTTATTAAAAGAACCCTTCCTCCCCTCCTCCATCCCTGACACTGGGATTTAATTGAGCAGAAGTTGCATTTATACTGTTACATCTGTGAAAACAAAAATCTAAACATTTTAAAAATTACCTTTCTGAGGGGTAAGGAATGCCTGCTCATTATGCAAAGAAGTGTTGTGACTGTATCAGATAAAGGTGTCAGAGGAGAGTCAAACAGGCATTTTGGAGACTGGAGAGATGCCAGCAGTGTGAAAGGAAAGGTTAGAGTGGACACACTTTGACAGAAGGGTGAAATACATTCAGACAACAAAGGGAAATAGGAGGTTTCACTCAACAGACACAAAGGCTTATTGTCTTCCTCTAGGCTGCATTTAAATTTTAGGTGTTCTATAAAAAGTTCCCATGATTATTAATAATCAGAAAAAAATAAGTACATCTGTGAAGTGCCTTTTGAATCTATTTTCTGTCATCCCCAGTTAGCATAAAGGACTGAAAAGAAATAGTGTAGCGATAAGCAATCAAGACTTATCCTTGAAAATATAACAGTGATTTCAACAAAGAAAAGGTGAATTTGAGTCTTGTTTTTATTAGCAAAGTTTTGTTTTGCCAGTGAGGATTAATTAAAATACCCAATTAAAACCTAGAATTTTGCCATCAGAATGTCTAACTTAAAGTATGTCAAACATTCAGGTTAGTTTTTCAGACCTGTTTCCAATTATATATGTTAATTTTTAATTTATTTTCTAACACGTTCAAGCTGAGTAAGAGCCAATGAAAGGAAGCTGTTACATTTAGAAAAGGAAGACGAAAGATAAAACCCCAAACACAATTTAAAAACTTGGGGAATTGAAGATCTGCTTTGAGCAAATATGTTCCCCAGTCAGGAATGTCTGGCTATATTGCTGCCTGGAAACCAGAGGTAAAGCATACACAGCTTTCCCCTCTAGACTGGCTCCTTTGTGGAACTGTAAGTGAACTCAAAGTTAGACCAGACAGCATTCTTCTTAGCAACTACAGCAAGTATAGGATTAAGAAGTACCTGGATGCTGAGTAATCCAAGAGCTTCCCATGCAGATCACTCTGGTCTGAAGAGATTGTCCTAAAACATTCAGATTAAAGGAAGCAGGTACAGAAAATCCAGGGGGAACTGGATCAGCTAGCTAGTTGAAAGAAAAACCAGAGGAATGGAACTCTGTAGAAGTTAGAAGTTCCCTTTCTTTGGAAAAAAGGAGAGTGTGAGCATGTGTGCATGTGTTTACTCTCATGAATTTGTTTAAGTTGCTACATAACAAATCAGAATATTTGGTGTAATTAGCCATGTTTGCAGCCACTGACCATAGGGTATGTGATAACCAAGTGAAGAAAAACCCATGGTAGAGTTTGACTGGAGATGAAACTTGTCTTTCGTCAAATCTCCCTCTGCCCTGGTGGGGGTGGTCCCTCCTTTAATGGGGGACACTTTGTGTGCTGTACTAAGTTTTATAATAACTGTGAGGGGCTATGTATGCTCCTTGACTAAGGGAGATGTCTTCTGGTTTGAAAAGGGGAAGTGGGCAATCTTGAACCTGGGTGCAAATCTATCTAAAAAGCTAGAGAACTGTGTGGGAGCAAACACCCTTCTCACAGCTCTGGGTAGAAACCTTGTGCAAACAGATGGCAAGGAGACCATGAATACAATATCGTGCACCTTCACTAGTCCCCAGCAGATTTCTTAATTTCTTTGTGCATAGATTCTGGTCAATAAATATTAGCTGACTCAAATAAATTGTGTTAGATAGAAGTTATACCTGGGCAACAGAGGCCAAAAATAACTGGCAAATGGGGGGTAAAGCAAGTCATTCATCCAGCACTTTGCCTTCAAGGTGCCCAACATTCTGCTTGACTGCTTCTTTCTGAACTGGCCCCGTGTCCATGTCTGGTGGAGAGTCTGAGGCTGATGAAGCTGTTCGTTTTGTCCAAAGAGAAAGGGACAGATTTTCCCTCTCAGAAACAAACTAACGTTAGTACATGGTAAGGAAAGAGCAACTATTGATGGTTGATCTCCTAAATTTGGCTGGAGTTCCACTGCCCAGGTACCAGTTAACAATTTGCGTTCCGTTTTTCACCCTGAGCCCACACTACATATCTCTCTGTCATAAAATCCCATCTGGCATCAAGCCTGCTGGCTCTCTGTCCTGATGAAAGTTTAAGAATTGAACATTACATTTCTTCTATTTTCAGCTCTGAGCTTGTTTTGGTAGATGAATTGGGTATGGGAGATGCTATCTGTTAACAATAAAAAAAGCATTACCTAAAAACTAAAACTACAAACCTTTATGCATCCTCCTTCCACCAAATAAGTAAAACTTCCTCTTATTGTGAAGCCATCATTACACTGTATTTATTTGTATTATAGATGTTGGTACCACTTCCAGCAGGGGAGGGGCCAATGGCACTAGTGTGAAGGGGGTTTGGTGTCTTATCATTTAACCACTGGCTAGACCCGAGTCTTCACCCTGATGTCTGTTGTTTATAGTTTCTGTTTGGTGACTTACACACTGTCCTTGGGCTTAGCAACAGGAGAATGTGGGTGTTTGGACAGTATTTTTCACGGGGAGAAAATTCAGAGTTTTTATTCACTTAATGTACCACATAATCTTTGAAATCCTGGAGGAAAGGGCACTCTAATTTTAATTAGTTACATGGAATCTATACCTAAGTCAAAAGAAGCTGGATGGTAAAAGTTTTTGGGGATAATTTTTTTGAAAATGTAATACTCGATCCCTACATGGTTAAGTGAGCATACAAACAAAATAGAAAATAAGTGATAGAATTATTCCTAAAATTAATTTGTGCTTCCAGTCTTTCTAGCTGGGTTAAATATTTCCTTTATCTCCATGAAGAGCTTAAAAATAATGGGCAATGTATGTGAGGAAATAAAATGTGAAGGTATTATAAACCAAGAGCATAAACTGTGTGTGTGGTCTGCAATTCCAAATTCTGACAATGCCCACAGTGTAAGAGTAAGATGCGGAGAGAATATACAGATGCCTTTGTGAGCAGGAAACAGGGAAAAAGTCCCTTTTAGTTGGGGGCAAAAACACGCATTTACTTTCAGCAGAAGTAGACACACTTAAATCCCTGCTGCGCGCTGGGGAGGGGTTGGATGAGCTGTCTAGAAAGCATTTTTCTCTGTCTTTATAATGTTAGAAATCCTCGGACTGCATTGTGCATTGCAATGCAAGGATTCTGCAGTGTAAGAGCACATCAGGGCATTGAGAAAGGCTTAAAGTGTTCTCATTAGAGGAAGGTGGGGGAGGGGGAGAGGAGGCGCCTTGGGGGATGGAGCCGAGCTCGACCACTCCGGGAAGCATTACAATTTTGTGCCTTCTCACTTCAACTCCCTCAATCCCCTAGCTTTACATAGCTCTTTCTCAGACAGTTCAGTAAAATGCCTCCCAAGCCTCATGTAAAGAAAGCAGTGCTGTATATCGCTGCTTATGGTTTAACAGTTTGTTTGCTTGGGCCTTTTAAATATTTTTCCTTTCCTTCCTGGGCTGCCTCAACAAACCTTCAAATTCACATTTAAGCAGACAAAAACTATAAAGAAAAAGAAAGCAATGTGATCAATGAAAGAAACTCTAGATGCTGTCACAGTTATTAAATCCCACGGCACCCACCGCCTGTGTGCGAAGGCCGGAAGGAGCTGCAAAGGAGGCTGTATCCTCGCGAGTCATCATAGCTGTTTTCATAACTATTTTTCCAGGTTAATTTATGTCACCTTTTGTACCCTCTTTGATTCTTTTCGAGGAAAATTAAAAAGTGGGGTTTTTGTTTGTTTGTTAGAACACTTTATATGTGATTTAGGGATTTGAACTTGGGACGAAGCCAATCCTGTGGGAAAGACTGCTCCTTAGGAGCAGTTCCTCCTGCGAGGAGCAGGATCGTGCATACTAACGTCAAGGAACAAGCTGAAGAAAAGGTCCCCAAGGCATAAAGTGTTGAAAATAGCTGGTGACCCCTTGTGTTCATTCGCTCCTGTGCCTTCCAGACGGATGATTTTGCACTGCAGAAACACAACTAGCCTATTCACTCTCGTGACATGGGTTTCCAAAAGAGACTAATAACCTAAGAAAAGTGTAAAGTCCACTCTAAGCCCTGTCCTCATTCAGTTTTGAAATCTCAACTTACTCTAAAAATGCCCTGCTTGGAAATAATTATAGAAATACAGATAAGATGATTTTTAACAGACAAAGTTGCCAAACTAGCTACAGCACCTTTTGTGATTCTAGTGAAATAGGGGTCTTTGTTATATGACCAGGATATTTTGGTATCCTGGTATTGCTGAGTTTCTGAAGTACATCTCATTAGAATCACACTTATTGTAATGGCCTATACTGAAAAAAAAGAGAATGGTTTCCAGCACTTATTTAATTTATTTATTTATTATTTTTTAAAGATTTTACTTATGTAAGCCCTGGCTGGCATAGCTCAGTGGATTGAGCGCGGGCTGCAAACCGAAGTGTCACAGGTTCAATTCCCAGCCAGGGTACATGCCTGGGTTGCAGGCCATAACCTCCAGCAACCGCACATTAATGTTTCTCTCTCTCTCTCTATCTCCCTCCCTTCCCTCTCTAAAAATATGTAAATAAAATCTTAAAAAAAAAAAGATTTTACTTATGTATATTTAGAGACGGGGGAAGAAAGGAAGAGAGGAAGAGAAACATAGATGTGCAAAAGAAACAAGGACCAGTTGCCTCTTGAAGGCCCCCAACTGGGAACCTGGCAGGCAACCCAGACCACTGCACTGACCCGGAATCGAATTGGCGACCTTTTGCTTTGTGGGACCACACCTGACCAAGTGAGCCACACAGGTCAGGGTCAGCATTTACTTATTATGAAAAACATCTGGCAAAAACTATTAGTCAATAGATACATATATCTTGTTCAATACCCTGGGCCTTTTTCCTTAACTTACAGTCTCTCTAAGATTCTAGTTTGGGGAGAAATTAGCTAAGAAATGTTGTTTTGAGGGGGAGGTGATTTGCTGCAGGAAAGAGTGGCAATTGAACCCAATCTAAAAGAAAGAGTGCTGAAAATTGTCAGTCAAAATTCTACTCTTATTATAATTTGATTAATGTAATTCAACAACTGACCAATAAGGTATTTCTGGGATCTGGAAAAAAATATACATATTTAGTAGGATAGATTTCATAGTTTTTGTCAAAATAAATTACTGCCTAATTTTTACATGTTTATTGTTATGTGAATATAAAAACAATTACACTAATTTTTCTCTCCCATTCTAACATTGTCCAAAAAAATGTAATCTAGGCCTGGCCTGTATGACTCAGTTGGTTGGGTGTCATCCTGCAAATTGAAAGGTTGTCATTTCTATTCCTGGTCAGGGCACATGCCTGGGTTGTGGGTTCCCCAGTTGGGGTGTGTGTGTATATATATACATGAGGGATGAGGTTTGTCCGAAAAGTGTCCAGCTATGTACATAAAAAATGAAGACATTTATTGAAGCTACAAATGCAATGAACACTGTACATAGGACAATGACACCTAAGTCCCCTTCAAAGTAGGCACCTTGGAACCTCACATATTTCTCCTAATCGCCATCAGTTGCACTGTCATATTTTCCTGAATCTCATTGGCAGTCTGAAATCTCTTCCTTTTCAAAGGTGATTTTAGTTTTGGGAAAAGCCAGAAGCCACAGAGTGCCATATTTGAGCTGTAGGAGCCTGAGTCACCTGGGTGAGTTGATGTTTTGCTAAAAAAAAACTCTGCAAGAGATGAGATACATGAGCAGGCACGTTGTCGTGATGAAGCTGCCAATCATTGGTTGCCCATAGCTACAGACTTTTGAATCATCTCAATAGTTTCCACGGAGGAATGTTCAAGCTTTACACAAAATTTGATGGAGATTCATTGCTGTATTCACTCACTTTGAATATGACAGCCACACAGTACATATATATGCTCACTCACTAGGGTCCACTCCCCACACTGACTAATACAGTGAAGTTGTCATTGTTCATGTGTGTGTATGAGGTAGGGGTTGGAAAGTGTTGATTATCTTGTAAATCATGGTAGAAACTATGGATGTTATTTTAAGAGCAATGAGAAAGTTCTGAGAGATTTCATGAAGGTAATGAATGATCTGTATTATTATCATTGTTATTATTTTAAGAAGTGTTCCTTTGATACAGTGAAAATAAATTGTTGGGAGCAAAACAATAGAAGTAATACCAGGGAACAAAAGCTATACAGATTTTGTACATCTAAAAATATGTGTATCAAATTATATAAGATTTATTATGTTATATGTTACAGTCACAGAATGTTGCCAGTGGAGTTCTTTGAGACAGTATAGCACAGTTGTTAACGTCACAGACTATGGAGCCAAACAAATGGGTGAATCTTGGTTCTAATGCTCTATAGCAATGTGATCTTGGAACTTTAACTAACCTTTCTGAATCCCAGTTCCTTCATTTGTAAAATTAGTATAATTATAGATTCTACTGACTCTACCATAGTGGGTTGTTATGAAATGTGTTAACAAATGTCCCCAATCTGAGCTGCAGAATGAGGAGAAAATTTATTCAAGTGAACAGTTTGCAAACCAGGAAAACACACTCTCCACCAAAACAAAACAAATGAGAGACTGCCTTTTATAGAGAAAGTTCCCACCCTGGTTTCTGATTGGTCTGTTTTTATGCAATTAAAAAATACACAGTTCTGATTGGTCTAAATAGCATGGTTCTGATAAATCCAAATCTTGTGTTCTGGTTGCTCATTATGGAGTCACAGCTATTGGTCAGTATCAATGAGAATGTAGTTTCCTAGTGCCAATCGAACTGGGCAGGTCTCAGCATGTTATTTGAAAGATAATTCCAGGAGCTCCTTTCTGCAGAGCTCAGCAAAAGGAAAACAGTGCAGGAGGCTTGGTAGCTCAGTCTATGGCTTTTCCCTGAAACAGTGTGTGGGAGAGGCTTCTGTCAGTATTGTCTGCTAGATTTTGGTTGTGAATTAAGGCCCAGTTAACCATGAGGAGTCCTTCCTGGAGAAGTATTCTTTCTCATAAGTATAACTAAATATGTGAAAAACTTTTATCTGCTCTTGAGACCTTGTAATACTATAAAAGTGTTTGTTAACTAACATTAAATACAATATAAATATGCATTTCTCACCACCACAGAACTGGAGAACCCCCTTTGAGAGATCTAAGAGGTGGGTTTCTATTCTGGTTTCTTTGGTTCTTCCCTTTTTTTGAGCATTTTGAATTATATCTGTCCTTCTCTGCGTGCATGGTACTGATGTATGCAGAGATGCCCTGCTATTTCAGGCCCCTTGTCCCTATTTCTTAGCAGATACATTTGTTCAAAGTTCCCATTAAATACCCAGTTTTTATCTGAGGCATTATTATGGGCTGTTTTCTTTTTTCCAGTGTGTTCTATAGGATTCTGGCTGCCGGCTTCCCTCCTTACTTCAGAGATGGTCTTGTGGCCTTGCAGCCCTGTGACACTACCTTGAAGACTGAGTTCTCAGCCAGCCTTTGAGTTCTGTTGCATCTAGAACTGAGTCTCCTGCTAGTGGGCAAGCACCTCTCTAAGCAGGCAGATCTGGTTAAAACAAACCTGCCTCTTGGCAGGAACTATTTAAAGCCTACTTTTACCCAGGAGAGATCCCTAACTTTTTCATGTCATGATGTTACAGGAATGATCATTTTTTTAGATTACAGTGAGGAAAATAGGCACAGCAGTTTCAGGTCTGAGGTGCCACAGATTGGGGGCCTGGCTAACTCTGGTCTCACTTTTCTCCAGAAGCTGAAAGGATCACTGCAGTAGCCCATTCAGAGCTCACTTGGGTGTGTCTCAGCACAAGGGGTGGAGAGTTCTGATGCACAAGACAGAATCCAAGTCCCCTGGAATTGGATCTATTCACCCTTCCAGATTAATTTTGAACTGTTCACTCTTTAGGCATTTAAAGCCCTAGCATTTCAATTACCCCTGGGCTTTTGCTCCTTTAATGCTTTTACTAAAATGCCCCCACCTCCTTTCCAGTTGGCTCTGATCATTCTTTATGTCTCCTTTGGGGTGCCATCCTTTCCAAAAAGTGTCATGACAGTCTTCTTTTCATTCCCATGTGATGGGGCTGGATAGGGGCTTTTATTTCATTCTCTCCAGTGCCTTATCCTATCATCTGTCAAAGCTCTTAATACACTGTCTTAAAATAAATAAATGTCCTAGTAAGAGAATCTTGTTCATGAGCGAGGAACTCTTAATCATTTTTTAACCCCTTGAAAAATTAACACAATAGTTAGTATGCAGTAAGTGCTCAAAGTATGTTTGCTGAGTGGAAACTTGAATGCCTTGACCCTCCCTTTTCTTTTTTCTTTTTTTTGGTTTTGCTAATTATCTACCTCAGTATAAAGCAAAGGGATTTTTCATTAAACCACTCCTTGTCAATATAGATTATATTTTATATTTATTATTATTTTACAAGTAAAGAAGCAGAGAGGTTAATGCTGTGCCCTAGGTCATGGAGGACAAGCAGAGAGTGCCTGGACCCCAGGAATTGTGCTCCCAAATGCAGCAAAACTGAAAAGTCCTCAAAACCTTATACACAATGATTTTATATACACACACACACGTTATAAAAGTGTCCTTTCAAATCAGATTAAAACACACTTTTACATTGGACCATAAAAGGAAGCAAATTGAGAAATAAGAAGTATTTTAATTTTTTAACCTCTGTTACTTCACTTTTAATGTACTAATTAATGTAATTTTAATAATTATTTTAAAATGGTCATCATCCTTTGACTATATTATAATTGGATTTGAATAATATTTTATTTAAACATTAGAAAACACTTTTAGGATCACTTAATAATGCTTTTATACATTCAAAATTCATAACGCCAATAATGTGAAAAATTTGTTCTTAATGTTAAAACATGTGGAAATTGATTTATGAATTTAGAGAGCCAATATTTCTGAAGGATACCTCAAAATGCAGTGATTAGTAACACAGCTTTGTAAAGGTTGTTTCCTAATAAAGTGATGGTTGTAGTCATGACATATCCTGTTCCAATTTATAAGTGAAATATTGCTCAAGATTTTTCTCATCCTTTCTTTTCCTCAGACCTACTCATCAAAATGAAAATGATGATTATGGACTTTTCTGAAGATAAGAATTTCATATTTGAAATCCCGATTTGAAACATTCATAGACTTAACTTCTTTCATACTTAGAAAATGTTTAATTTTACATTACCTTTAGGGCTTAGGAAGCAAAGTGGAATTTATAATTGGCTTGAAAATAAATTTCACTCAGATAAAAATATCAAATTAGATATATTTATTTTTAGTTTATTTCTTGGTCAAAGCATGAATTGTTACTTCTTGTGTAAGAAATAACTGTATATAATCTTTTTTTAAAATATGCTTAATTCCTTCAGTAAACATCAGTCTGCTTTAAGTAGAAAATATTAACAATTCTCTTTCTATGTCTTTTATGTCACTGAGAGATGGAATCTAACATTATTTATATTTTAAATTATTGCTGTTTGAGGTATGTGTTGATGAAGCACAAAATGTGAATGAAATTATTTTAGTGTTACAATGGTATTTGTTGAATGAATGAATTTAATGAAAAGTCTTTTGAAAAAATGCTTTATGGAGAATTTGCTATGAGTTATTACAATAATTCTTAAATAATAATTATTTTTTAAAAAACTGATTATTTGAAATGAAAGTTTGTCTCCAGTATTTCTACAAATACGTGTTTGTTACAGGTTGAATCAGGTTATATCAGAAAGATGGAAATAGACTTAATGACACCTGAAATTTATTTTTCAGATCTGTATAGCTCTGATGATCTGATCTGCTGCTGGAATTTGCTTTTTCTTGGATCTAGGGAAAGAGAAACTGGCACAGTTGCCTCCCTGCTGCTGCCACACGAAGCATGCTCACTTCACAGGCTCCTACAGATGAAAGTGTAATTGTGTGGAAGGTGAATTGATTGCAATTAACCTCAGGACTTACCCTCAGGCTGGGGTATTCTACCTCCTTTTCTAGGAATGTGCCACTAGGGTCATGATACATAGCTGATGAATACATATATCATACAGGGAAACACATATATTATGGAACAAAGTATATAAATCATGTAGAAAAACATGCATTATACTGAGATGATCAAATTATAAATGAAGCACATAAATCACCAGATTACACTGTTGAATTGTATCAGGAAACATAAATTATATAGTGAAATCCCAGGGTCACTGGAGAGTTCACTGAATAATGAAATGAGTTTCTATAACTTAAGGAAAAGTGGAGTAACTCGGTGAAAAACCCATTGTGTGTTACGTTGGTATTCCATTTAATCCAATTTTATCTCCTGTACCACTTGTACCTAAGGAATCAAGGTTGTATAACATGAAGGGAGGGGATAAACAAACAACAAATATAAGACTGAATAAATGATGTGCCATAAGTACACTCACATATATAAAATTTCAAATATAGTGAGCACTTATAGTCAAGATTTTAAGTCAAAGGTAGAAAATATGATAGTTCTTAAGTCAGCTACAAATGTCAGAAAGTCAATGTCTAATTCTAAAATGAAGAACGGCTTGAATCTCAAGGAGAAGATCGCTAAAATGACAAAGAGATGAAGCTAAGACAGGCTTGTTCTGAAGGGAGATAAGCAATTGAATTTGAATTGAGTCATTGTATTAAATAATGAAGAACAAAAACATTTGTATTATGCATATAGGAAAACTTTGCTTACCTTCCTTTGGGAATCATTCTTTTGCATTTAACTTTTTTCTCCTTCATTTCTCTGCACCTTTGTTCGCATATGTATTAATAAGATAAAACAGAAGCAAAATGAAGAAGAGAATTCTTCAACTCAGTTTTGCTTTTTAAAGGAAAGTCACAAGCTGGTAGAGGTTATTCTGCAAGGTTTTAAGAAAAGCTGGGGCTAAGACAGACTTTCACACAAATACAGAACAATGATACAAATCAGATCAATATCACAAAGTTTCTCAATGCAATGTCCATCCATGTGAATTATGCTCTCACTAAAGCAAGAACCTGGAATTCACATCCATTCCCACCACTGGTGAGTTAGGGTTATGGTCAAAGCTTGCTGTACTGAGGGATTCCTTAGTCATAAACAAAGTGTTTGACCCACCACTCTATTCCTTAGGGCAATAGAGAGCAGAGCTAACTGAATTTATACAGTGGAAATTGATAGTTCATTGCTGACCCCACAGGGGCAGGGGCACTGACTCACATCCTATTTCGGGCTTTTCTTGGCATTTGTTACTGCAGATAAAGGTAGATTGTGTCAAGATGTGGTGCTGGTCCTAGAATACAATTGCGTCAAAATGCAAGTGCTAAATTTTATTTGAAGGGAAGCAATAAATTGGCACCCCCAAACAATCCCTGCCTTTCCTTAACATCATATTTCAATCTCCCTGTTTCTCATGTTTAGTGCTGGTTAACACACTGGTGAGGATGTTAAAAGATATATACCCTGTTAATTGTGCATAACTAATTGTAGCAGAAACTGTAGTGCAAAAGACACAGGGTGAATTCCTTTCTTTTAAATGGCAAGTAAAATGCAAAATGCTAATAATATGTAATGCACCAAAAGTTTAGTTTGTTATTTGTAAATTCAGTTTTGCCTACTAACCGAAACTGGTTTGTCCCCAAAACATCTATAAATGGTTAAATCTGCTCAATATAAGTATAATCATTTTACTCTATGATCTATGTGTTTCATTAGTTGAGGTACACATTTTGCTATAATAAATGTGCTTCAGTAAATGATCTATGCATTTCTTTCTGAAATGTATGTGTTTCACTAGAAAAGGTATGTGTTCATCAACTATGAATAATGTTCCTAACGGCACCACGTTATATTACTTGGCTGGTATCAGCACAGCATTACACATCCATTCCCTCATGACCATGAGCACTGAGCTGCGAGAAGACACACATCAGCCCTGTCACTCTCAGGTGCTGATGCACACGTGCAGAACGCTGCAGTCCTGGGAAACACAAATGAGAGTAAGGGGGCCATGCAGTTATTTCGTAGGTGAATGTGGTTGTTAAATGGACAGGAAATCTGTGATTTTTCTAGTCCTGCCCTTTATAACCCAGGAGATGGAAAAACGATACAGTTAACATGGGTGAGATTTTATTGTCTATCATAGGGGAACTTCCTTCCATTTACTTCAATTAAACATTACTTGGAGAAAGGATGAAATTGTCTAATTCCAAGTTTAACATTGGGAATATTCTTTTTAGTTACGTGATATATATTAAAATTCCACCAATCTCCTGATTTCAGTGAATTGGTATCCAAAATGATGAAGTTAAATTATCTTTATAGAGTAAATTTAATAAATTACTTAAAAAGTTAAATACATTATCCTCCTGGAAATAATGTTAGTGACCACTCATTGATGAGGGGTACATGCTAATTTACAATTCAAAGGAAAAAGAGAGTTTTTCTTAAGTATACTAAAACATAGTGATTTACTTCTCAACATATTAAAATTCAGACAAAGCAATTACACGATTGAACCCATAAAAACATTTTTATGGCCTCCAAGGTATCTGAAGCACAAACAAACAAATCTTTAGATTATCCACAGAAATCACTTTTCCCCAAGTGTATGAGTTTCTTATGTCCAACTATCACTGTTATGAAATGTGCCTGACTTTTAAAAGTGACCATTCATTTCATAATTATAACCCCTCGATGGCCTTTTTCATTTTGAGACAGCACCTATAATTCAATGCAGAGGACATTTGTTAATATTGTCATGAGAAGTAAAATGAATTATAATCTGCTCTTCACATCAATGTGTTAATTATGACAGAATCACTTATTTTTCACAGATTAAAACTAATGCTTTATATATAAACTTTTCCATTTAAAAATAATTTATCAATAAACACCACTCTTTTACATATGACATCAAATGATTCATTATATATTTCCATTTAGTGACCTAATTTTCTCTCTATTCTACATCTGTCATTGCAGATATTTCTTTCATTTATACCTGTCTTCAATGTTTTTTTTATTTACTGAGATGACTAACACCTGGGGGTGTTTTTTTTTTTTTACTACCATCAGAATTAGGAATTTCTATAGATCTGATCAGCTGCAAGTCATTCATCTTATATTGGAAAAATCTCTATATAGGAATAGTCTATATTTAATAGTTCTGAAAGAATTAATTTAGTGTTTTTAGAGAATTGCCACAATTTTTCTACAGTATAATGTTTTGATGATATTCTTGTTTAAAGTCTTTGAAGGGTATAAACATGAACATGGAAAAAAGAGAAGATACTGAACAAAAGCAGTCTTTTTGATAAAAGTATTTCATCATTAAAAGTAGTTTAAATTCAGTCTATGAATAAAAACTGCCTTAGACACTACTATTTTAGGGACACTCGAAAACCATTAAAGAGAAGACATATTGGGCCCTGGCTGGTGCGGCTCAGTGGGCTGAGCACTGACCTGCGAACCAAATGGCTTGCGGGTCCCTGCCATTTGGTCCCCGGTGGGGGGGTGCATGAGAGGCAACCACACATTGATGTTTCTCTCCCTCTTTTTCTCCCTCCCTTCCCCTCTGTCTAAAAAATAAATAAATAAAATCTTTTAAAAAGAAGACAAGAAATATTGGTTTATACATAGGGATCAGACATAAGCCTCTTCTTAAAGCATGTTACTCTAAGTATTGTTTAGCAATTTTGTGAATTGTTAGTAATATTATAACTTTTTCTGATATTTTGGATATCACTAATTTTTCTATGGTAGCTTGTAAGTTGTAGGTTAAAAACAGAAGCAAAAAATTGTGCTATATGTGTTTTAAGAAATTCTGAGAAAGACTTTGAAGTCTATATTGCCTTTTCCTCTTACCAAATTGTATCAAATCCTCAACTACACATTACATCTTAGAAAGTCCACATTGAGTTCAAATCAGTTGTATGTGCACAGTTCACACGTAAGTCCCGTGAAATGGTCTGAGTGGTAAAAATTTAATTGGTTTGATTCCACTGTACATGTGATTGTGTATTTAAGGGAAAAAAAATCTCCTTGGTAAAGATTCCTAAAGACCTGATCTAAAAATATTTCATTTAGTGACTAGTAAAAGTAATCATATACATGATCAAATGTGCAAAAATACTTTATTCATAGATTTCCACCACCATGCATATACATTACACATAGGTCTAAAACATAGTTGTAATGTTTAAAGGTTATTTAAAGGATATGGCAATTTTTATTTATTTCATTTTAGTCTAGATTCATTGTGATGAGCTTATTTCACTGGTACAGTGAGGACCTGTGTAATGCTCTCTGAATCACAAATCTGATCTGAATTGGTGCTCTCTGCACAAAATCTAGCTCTGGCTTTGTCTATAATCTGCATGTTTCCAGCTCCAATACTATGCTATCTTTCCTGCGGCTTTAATTACTTGAGGGCGATGTCACAATCCTTGCTACAGAAAAAAAATCTCTAAGCAATCTGAAGTGAAAAAAAATAAGTTGAACATTAAATACAACTTGATCATTTTTGTAATGAATTTGTTACAGATGCTAACGCATTTTCAAATAGGGTTAAAATCAGGTTATATTAGGCCAAACACACCTTAAATTGCTAAAGAGTTTCACAGTGACATTTTGGTCATCAACTGCAGCCATTATCTGGGGATAAATCAATTTGTAGCAGCTTTGGGCAGCTATTTGCGTATAGAACAGAGCAGCCTAACTGTGGACACATGATAAAAGTTAAAAGGCCAGAATCCTGCTGACTACACACGAGGAAATATTTTTTAGGGTATAACCATAACACAACATTGCCTGGCTCTAAAGGCATTGAGCCACTTTTGTTAATTCATCCTACATAATAGCTGATTTGATATGCTTTCTCTTCTATCTTTCTTGTTAAGGATGATGCATATTATAGAAACTTGTCTTGATCTTTTTTATTTTTTTGTCAAATAATTCTCTTTAGAGGTTCAGCTAGTGCTTCTGGCAACGGCAGAACTAGCACTTTTATGGTCTTTTAATCTGTGAAGGAGATCGTCCTTGGTTTCTTTAAAAGGTCAATATGAGGTAGAGTTTTCTTCAACTGTAAACAGAATGGTGCTGTACTAGATGAAGAGTTTTACAGCAAATTCAAAAAAGAAGGTCCGCTATTTGCCACAGTTATAGTTATACATGAATTTATTTATTACTTAGCAATTATAATGTTTTTTGCTTTTATTTTTCTCACTTTACACTTGTTTATTTCCCAAGTTTGAGAACTAAATTTAGAAAGTAAAAAAATTGTTGATCTGAATTTTATTTTTTTATATATTGGTATATTTAGAAAATGGACTATGAACAAAGAAGAAAAGAAAGGTATTTATAGAAAAATGTGGTTTTCTGAATTAAATCAGAAATTATGTATATAAATTCAAGTGTGTATCAATTGTGGTTTATTTAATCAATTTACTTTTTATAATGTAGTGCATCCAATATAATGTTAAAAGCCTGAGACAATGTACAAATACAGGCTTATATTTTGTAAAGTGATGTAATCTAATACAAACGAGTTATTGTTGCTGAAGTTGTAGTAATGAATTCTGTCAGAGTGCAGAGAATATTCATGTTGTGGTTTGAGACTGTATTGGGATAGTTTTATCACTCAAATAAAAATTGTATTTGAAATATCTGGTGCACTTTTAGTGTCCCATCCAAATCTTAAAAGTGGTGATAAAATTAATTGTAATTAAATATGATTATAATTTTCTAGAAGGAAAAATAGCTTGTTTCTATGAACTAACTATGCTTGCTGGAAATTGTGATTTAATTGATCCTAATGTTAAAATAAAATGTGTAAATAAAATAATAGTGTCAGCTTTCATACAGTGTGGTCGTATGTTAAATTTCCAAAAATGTTCAGTTAAATTAGTCTAAATTCTTAGCATAAACATTACTTGGTGATCAGCATAAATATTTTTGTGCAGGTATGTCAGAATTTAAGAAAGACTGGTTCTAAACGCTTTATCTTTAAATGCTAGGCAAAAGAGAAGGGCACGTAGATTCATTTTTAAAAGCGTGAAAGTATTGTAGGTTCACAAATGTGTACCTTTAGCTAATAAGACCAGCAGAAACAGTGATGTCAACTCAAATTATTGGTAAATAAACATAATTCTTGGCTAAAGTCTTTCTTTTTAAGTCTACAGAAATACCTTTGATGCATACAGTGGTAAAATCCTAAACTCAAAAATCCTAAAAAAGCCTACTTGGGAAATAAATACTTGACCTTATATTATTAGAGGAGAGTGGAGAAAAATTTCCCTTGAGGCTCCTATTAGCTACTTGTTCTTCAAATGAAGAATATAGATTAATAATAATAAATATCCATGGGCACATAGCCCATTGCTTGACACCTAGTCAGTGTTCAGTAAAGCTGTGGTACACATTTAATCAACACACCTATTCTACAAATGAAGCAACTGAGTCAGAGAAGTTCAAATGCATTACCTATGGTCACACAGCAAACAAGTAGTGTTCGGAGACTGTTATTTGCCCTCCACACCCCAGTATCCACTCTCCTCTTTCCTTTCAGTAATAGAAACCTTAAGTTTGTCAGGCTCATGATTTAAACTCCAGCTAGAGACTACATTTTTCATCCTCTCTTGCAATTAGGTTTAGCCATAATACTATGTTTTAGTCAATGCTTTTCAGCTAGTGTGTGTTTTAACTTCTGAATCTTATCATTAAAGGGACTGGACCTTACTTGGCCACATGTCTGGAAGTTGTGTGCTGAGTGTGACAAAGCAACATAATGGAAGGAGTCTGAGAGCTGGACAGGATCATGCCACAGTGCCACACCAGGGCAGCTTACCCAGACTCTTTCCATAAAATTAGCTGTCTAAACTGTCTGTTTATTCCTCCTCTCTCTCTCTATCTCTTTTCCTCGCTCTCTCTCTCTGCAATCCAACTAATACAGTGTGAGACCTGAGTTTCAAAAATGAGTCCATGGCCAAGCTCTCAAGTATTATAACATATCTAGTTAAAATTGTTACTTAGTCAGATTCTCAAGCTTATTTTTGATTTAGAAATTTTTTCATTTAGTAATTGATGTCTTCTGAACTGTTGAATAAACTGATTTTGACAAAAAAAGAATAACAAGCAGAAGAGAAATATTTTAAGAAAAACTGTAAACTCTACTATAGTTTTTTCTGAATTAATATTCATCAAATACTATAACTGGTAGAAATATGCAAAACACTGCAAAATGAATGCTCTGTTTCATCATTGGCAACTCATTCCTTTAACTTACACCTTTGGCTTACATTTATCCTCAAATTTCTCAGTACTATCTCCTGATTGCAGGTCTCTACTTGTTCCTGCATATACATTTTTTCATGAATGTTAATATTTCAGAGTTTTTGTGTTGTTCCTCTTGCTGTTTCATCAGTAGTAGATATCTTTAACCCCTCATATGATTCAAATAATTTATAAATCACTCTTTTACATGTATTTAATGAATCCAAATTAATTGGTTAGTAAAAATTTAAATTAGAACAAATGCACATCAAAAAAGATATATGAAGAGATAGGAGCAAATCACATAATTGACAGGCATTAAATACCCAAAATATATAAGAAACTCATACAACTCAATAGCAATACATACATACATACATACATACATAAATACATACATAAATACATAAACAAATAAATAACCCAATTAGAAAATGGGCAGATGACCTGAGCAAACATTTTAGCAAAGAAGACATACAAGGCCAAAAAGTGCATGAAAAGGTGACAACACTAATCATCAGGAAGATGCGAAGCAAAACCACAGAGATAACACCTTACTCTTTCTAGAATAGGTATTACAACAAAGGCAAACGATAACAGTATTAGTAAGCATATGGAGGAAAAGGGAACCTTTGTACACGGTTAGTAGAAATGTAAACTGGTTCATCCACTAGGAAAAACAGCATGAAGTTTTCTCAAAAACTTTAAAATAGAACCATCATATTATGCAGCAACCCCACTCCTGGGTATATATCCAGAGGAATCTAAATAGTTATCTTGAGGAGGATAGCAGCACCCCCATATTTACAGAGACATTATCCAGAAAAGCCATTGTATGGAAACATCCCAAGTTTTCCTCAAGAGGTTAATAGATAAAGATCTGAACTTTCTTTAAAAACTGGAATTATCTTCCGGAGGGTGGATGCCTTGTACTACAGGCTTCCCCCACTAGGTGAGTGTTCTAGGAGCCCATCTAGGAACTGTATCAGTGTACCAGCTGGCATTACTATAAGAGTTTGCATTCAGCTCCGGTGAATTTTTTTTAAAGACTTTCAACACATTTGCCCATTTCATGATGGGTGATTTATGAGTGCACCTGCCCACACCACATAGAGTGTTCAGCGAGTTTTTACCAAAAATAACATGATACCCATATTCCACCCTCCCTATTCACCCGATCTTGCCCCAAACACCGTTGTTTGTTTGTTTTCCAGGATGAAAAAAGTCCTCAAAGAAAAATGTTTTGCAGATATGGAAGAGGTGAAACAAAAAATGGCAGAAGAACTAGAAGACATCAATGTCAATAAGTTGAAAACTGTTTTGAGCAGTGGAAAAACTGTCTGGATAGGTGTATTGCATCAAATAGAGAGTACTTTGCAGGTGACTGAAGTTTAAACATGTAAGAATAAATACACAATTTTTTATAAATAAAGTTTGTTTTGTTTGGTTCCCCCCTTGTATGTACACAATGAAATATTCTTTAGCCTGAAAAAAATAAGGAAATTCTGCCATGTGTAACAACATGAATGAAGCTGGAGGACATTGTGCAAAGTGAATAAGCCAAACATATAGAAATACTGCATGGTATCACTTACATGTGATGTCAAATCAATCAATCAATAAATCTCATAGAAACCGAAAGTAGAATGGTGGTTGCCAGGGTTTGGGAGTGGGAGAAATAAGAAATGGTTGATAAAGGAAGAAAAAAGGAATATTTGAAAAATAAATTTAATGCACAGCATGATGACTAATAACACTGTACTGTATAATTAAAATTTTCTAAAAGACAAAAATGTTAAATATGTAAAGTGATGGCTGGGTTAACTCCATTGGGAGAATTCTTTCACAATGTATGTGTATATTGAATTACTTTATGTATGTTACAATTTCATTTACATGATACATCGATAAAGCTGGAAAAAGTAAATGATATATGGAGACTTCTCTTATCTGGTGTGACACATAGAAAGTTTAGAAGTAATCATTCCATTCTAACAACTAGACAAAAGTGAGAAAACTGAAAATCAACTACTCTTTTAGAAGCACCAGGGAATTAAGGTTACAGAGAAAATTGCTTCTTACAAAACTGGAAAAAGAGACAAATACAGAGAATTAGTGAACTTGAATAGAAACTTCCCAGATCGAAAAGCAATAGCAAAAAGAAAAAAAGAGGAATTGGAACACAATACTCAAGAACTAAAGGATAGTTACCAAAGGTTTAACATATGCATAATAGGAATGCCAGAAAAGAAGGGAGAGAGGAACAAAACAAGTATTTGAAGAAATAATGAATGAGGATTTCTCTAAATTAAGACAAAACCAGACAAAATCAGACAAGAAGAAATAGATTGACAAATATTAGAGAAACTGAGTTAGTAATTAATAGCATTGCAAAGCAGAAAGCACCAGACCCAGGTGGGTTCAGTGATGAATTCTACCAAACATTTAAAGAAAAAATTATATCAATTTTCTACAATCTCTTTCAGAGGATAGAAGCAGTGAGAATGCTTCCTAACCCATTATAAGAGGCCAGCATTGCCCTGATACTAAAACAAGACAAAGGTATTAAGAGGAAAAAAAAAAAAAACTGCAGGCCAATACCTCTCATGTACACAGGTGTAAAAATCCTCAACATAATATTGCAAATATAATTCAACAATGTATGAAAAAACATATACACCTGACCAAGTAGGAGTTATCCTAGGTATGCAAGCATGGTTTAACATTTCAAAATCAATGTAATTCATCACATCAACAGGCTGAAAATGAAAAATCACATGATCATATCAATAGATGTAGAAATAAACATTTGACAAAATCCAGTCCCCATTCATGATAAAAACTCCCAGTAAACTAGGAATAGAGGAAAACAGTCTAGTAAAGAATATCTATAAAACCCTCTAGTTAACATCACACTTAATGGTAAGAAACTCAAAGCTCTTCCTCTAAGATCAAGTACAAGGCAATGTTATGCCTGGAAGTTTTAGCTAATTCAGTAAAACATGGAAAGTAAGTAAAAGATATACTTATTGGAAAGAAAAAAATATGAGTCTCTCTTCACAGATGACATGATTGTCTATGTAGAATATCTGCAGCAACTAACAAAAAAACTTCTGGAACTAATAAGTGGTTACAGCAAGTTTGCACAGTATGGGGTTAACAAATAAAAACCACTTGATTTCCTATATACCAGAAATGAACAACTGGAATTTGACATTGAAAACACAGCCCCATTTGTATAAGTATAAAAAAAAGAAATACTTTGGTATAAATCTAAGGAAATATTCTTCCAGTATGGGTGTTTGGTGGTGACTGTGTGGAAGCATTTTTACTTGGGGTGGTTTTCATGGGAGAGTGGCACGCATACTTCGTAATTTATGCTGCAGTAGTATGAATGGTGGCAGAAGAAACAAAGTAGTTTCCAGTCAGCTGGTATGAATATAATCCTTGAATCTCTGTGAAGTAGCTTCATGGATAAACTATTGCTAAGTAAGTTTGACAAAACAATATTGATAAATAATTCTTCACGATTCACGACACAACAATCTTTTTAATGCTTTAATGACCGAGCCCTGCACAAACCAGCTAGTGATATTTCTCCCTTTGTTGCAATTCTGAGGTGATCTAAGCATGAATATTTTAAAACCAAGTGTTGACAACTTTTAGGCCATATGGTAAATATCTCCTTGCCTCCTCCTCTCCCTCCTTCTTCTTCTCTCTCTCATATCTATACTTATTTCTCTCTCATTACTACTACTAATTTCATTCAATAAATAGTCAATAGTCTTCTGTGTCTAATAAAGAGAAAGAAAAGGAAATGCTAATCAAAATACCTACCAGTTATAACTTTATTTCAATAGGATGCTGTAATTTTTTTGCCAAACATGATATAGTTGATTTAAAAATCTTTTGATGTTTTTGTTTATATGTACATCAGGAAAGCATAACCAGTATGTGCTACTGGCTAAGGTGTTAAATTGATGTTTCTTTTTTAAAGTTGATATTGTAATTGTAGTCATTAAGACAAACTTCTATTTCACCTCTCGGGTGTGATGACTATCACTGTGTGAAATGATGTTTTCCTGTTGCCTTTGTAAGAGTCACAGTCCTGCCAACAGCCATACAAGCATGATCAACAGTATATGTATTGACCACCACCCTAGTTACCAGAAAAAGTTCATTGCTTTGTCCAAAGTGCCTGATTACCTTCAGGGAAATGTTTAAAACTCCAGAAAAAAGTAGACTGACTGACTATCTATTTATTACATTTATGTGGCAGAGGCTTTCTAATTACCAGTGGCTCTGTCCAAGCATTTTTACAATTTGAAGTAAAATTTATATACAGTGTAATACACAGGTCTTAGGGGTATATTTCAACAAGGATTTACAAACCTCTCTGACTACCAGTTTAATCAAGGTAAACATTTATATCACTCAATTTACCAATGTCCTATCTCTTTAATTTACACCCTTTGCTAGGAGGTAACTACTGTTTTGTTTTCTATTACCAAACATAAGTTTTGCTTATGTTTGCATTTCTAGAAATTGTTATCCAACAGAATGCATTTTTGAGGCCTCTTCTTTTGTGCAACATAATCTTTTTTTTTGAAATTCATAATTATTTTGTATCTACCAATAGAACTTTTCAACTGCTAAATGGTATTCTGACATATAAATACATCACATTTTTTTTCTTTATTCCCCTATGAAAGATATTTGGATTTTTTCTAGTTTCCTGATACTATGAATAAAACTGTTCTAAACATTCTTTATAACTGTTTTTGTGAATATATGTTTTCATTTCTTTGGGGTAATTATTTAGGAGTCAAATTTCTTAGTAATGTATTATTTATAGATTTAACTGTATAAAAACCACCAGTTTCGGCATTCCCAGCATCAGTGAAACAGAGTTCCAATGACATTAGTTTTGCCAGTCTATTTTCATTTAGCTAATCTAAGAGTATGGAATAATATTTCATTTTGGTTTTAACTAATAATAATTATGGAGTTGATTGTATTGTATACTGTGACTATTCATATGTCTTCTTTTCACAAATATCTGTTCAAAATCCATTTTCTATTTTTTAATTGGTAGTTTGTGTTTTTATTATTGGTTTGTAGTAGAATTTCATTGTATATTCTTGACACAAGTCTTGTTGAGTTTATATTTTACAAATTATTTTATTTTTGGGAATTGTGATTTTTATGAGCACAGGTTTTAATTTTAATAAAGTCTATTTTTATTTTTTTTAAATTTTATGGTAAGATTTTTATTCTATTTAAGAAATTTCTTCCCATATGAAGATCACAAAGATATTCTCTTATTAGTTTTAGTTTTTATATATAGGTCTATAGTATCTTGAATTAATTGTTTTATATGGGACAATGGAGACATTGATGTTCATTATTTTTAATGTTAATCTATTTTTATTACTGTTTGTTGAAAAGACTTCCCTTTCCTCACTGAATTGCTGTGGGGCTTATATTTTTGAACCGCAGTCTGTGCATGTAAATTTAGTTCTGTTCTTTGTATTCTATTCTGTTGATCCAGTTAAATGTCTTCATAACAGTGCCATGTTGCTTAATAACTGTAGCTATATAATAAGGCTTGAAAATGGTGAGTTTATGTACTATAACTTTGATTTTATATTCAAGATTTACCTGGCTATTCTATAAACTGCATTTCATTGTGAATTTTAGAAATACATTATCACTTTAAGCACATACTTGTATTTTTTTGTAATTTTGATGAAGATTGTCTTCAATCTATAAATCAGTTTAAAGAAAATTGATATCTAAATAAAATTAAGTTTTCCAATCATAATAGGGCAAACCTTTTTATTAATTTAGGTATTATAATATTTTCAGTATACAGATCTTGCATCTATCTCTTGACTAGAAAGTGAATCAAAATTTAGTTTTAACTTCCCAAGTACAATTAATTTTCAAACACTGTTCTTGTACTTCAAAACCTGCAAAATTTACTTATTATTGTATGTTTCTTTGCATGTCCTACAAAAATAATGTATGATGATTTCTGCAGTAATCATATTGAATGGGAATAAGGAGAGTTTAACTTTTTTTGTTTCAAATTTTATTGACTCATTTTGTTTCTCTTACCTTGCACTGCTAGGATCTTCATGTTGGATTGGAAGTGGCAAAACCAAAAATCCTAGCCTTGTTCTTGATCTTCTGGAAAAGTGTTTTTCAGATTATTTCTTTGTTCTATTTTATTTATTAGCTTATGGTTTGATTTCCAAATATTTTAGGTTTTCTAAATATGTTTTTGTTACCTCTTTATAATTTAGTTCCATTTTAGAAAGAGGACATATCCTATAATATTTCAAGGCTTTAAATTTATGGATGCTTGTTTTTTGAGCTAGCACATAATCTATCAATTAGAATACTCCATGTGTCCTTAAAAATATGTGTATTCTGTAGTTATTTGTTGCAGTGTTTCACAATGTCAACTAGGTCACATTGCTGGTAGTACTATGTGCAAATATTCAATATTATCAATAGTAACACTTTTTTATTCTATTAATTAAAAGGGGTGTTAAATACTCCAAATATGTTTGCATATCAGTGTATTATTCCATTTAGTTCTGTAATTATTATCCTTCATGCCTGTTAAAGCATTGTTATTGAGTTCATACACAGTTAGAAATATTACAGTCATTTCCACAGATTAACATATAATAAAACTTTTACTGTTCACCTCTAGTAATATACTGATCCGAAAGTATTTTATATTGTATTAACATAAATACTTTACTTTCCTTATGCTAATTAACTACATGGTATATCTGTTTACACGATTTTGCTTTACTTCTAAGCTATTTATGTATTTGTATTTGTTCACTTTTTTACTAAAAACTACAGCTAAGTCTTTGAAAAATCCATTCTGTCTGTATTTGCATTTTAATTGTAGAATATAGTTCATTTATGTTTATTGTAATTGTTCATCTGTTTGTATTTCGGTCTATCCTTTTACTATTTATTTTCTAGTTTTCCATCTTGTTTCTTTTTTAGTTTTTCATTTTTTGTCTTTAATTTTGGTTGATAAAATGTTTTTAGGACTCCCTTTTGATTACTCTATTGTGGCTTATCTTTGTATTATCATTTTATATTTATCTGGAAATTGAAAATCTTATTACAGTATTTATAGTGGTACAAATATTTCATTATATTTCACTATATGCCAATTAATATTATGCATTATAATTTTGTTTATCCTTCATCCTTTGACTATCACACATCTATATATTTTACCACTATCAAAATGTTGTTATAAATTTTACTTTAAACAATCAGTTGTCCATCAGTTAATTCCATCATTTTAATGGAATTAAATGTAAAATGATAATTTTTTATATCCCCCACATATTTACCATTCCCATTGCTCTTTATTTCTTCTTGTAGGTTCAAGTTGCATCAATTATGGCTTATCTTTAACTTGAATATTGTCATTTTTATTTCTAACCATGTAGCACTGGTGCTGTCAACCTTTGTTTATGTAAAAACTTAACCTTCTTTTTTGAAAATTCTTTACTGAATATAAAATGATGTTCTCAAAATTATATTTTTATTTCAGTACTTTGAAGCTCTCTTTTCATTACCTTGTAGTTTCTATCATCTCTACTAAAGAGCTTGCTATTGTTTGTATTATTTTTATCGTTTATGGAAGATGTCCCTTTTCCCCATGAGTGGAATATGTTTTTTTTCTCTATATTTTCAGCCATCAGTTTCACTATAATTTACTTGGATATGGTTGATTAAGTAGTCTCTTGCTGAGGTTTTGCAGAAGTTCTTGTGTCTGCAAATTGATGTCTTCTTTTCTCCACCCACAGATCTGGGAAATTCACAACTATTATTTTGTGCTCTATTGTCTCATCTCCCTCTGGGATTTGAATTATACCTATGTTACAGTGCTTGATATTATGCCACGGGTCCTTGAAGTTTTCTTAATTTTATTTTTCAATCTGTTTTCTCTCTTTTTTGTATTGCTTAAATTTTATTCATCTGGCTTTAAGCTTAGTAATTCTGTCTTCCATAGGCTTCTGTCTTTTGTTAAACCTACCTGGTAGATATGTTACTTTATATATTGCAGTTTTTTTCTTTTTTTTAATTTTAATTTGTTCAAGTACAGTTTTCTGCCTTTTACCCCCATCCCAGCCCACCCCCCTAGCCTTCCCCACCTCTCTCCTCTCTCCACCCCACTCTTGTTATTGTCCATGTGTCCTTTATACTACTTCCTTCAAACCCTTCCCCCCTTCCCCTAAAATTTCCTCCCCTCTTCCCTCTGGTCACTGTCAGCCTGTTCTCAATTTCAGTGTCTTTGGTTATATTTTGCTTCTTTGTTTGTTTTGTTGATTAGCTTCCTGTTAATGGTGAGATTGTATGGTATTTTTCTTTTACTGCCTGGCTTATTTCACCTAGCATAATGCTTTCCAGTTTTATCCATGCTGTCACAAAGGGTAGGAGCTCCCTCTTTCTTTATGCTGCATAGAATTCCATTGTGTAAATGTACCATAGTGTTTTGATTGCAGACTGGTACAACCACTATGGAAAACAGTACGGTATTTTCTCAGAAAACTAAAAATGAATCTGCCTTTTGACCCAGCAATTCCACTGCTAGGATTATATCTTTAGAATCCTGAAACACCAATCCAAGAGAACCTATGCCCCCCAATATTCATAGCAGCACAATTTACAAAGCCAAGTGCTGGAAGATATTGTAGTTTTTGATATGAGAATTTTCCGTTGTCTCTCTTTTTATTATGTTTTTATTAATGTTCAAATACAGTTGTCTCCATTTTCCCACCACCATTTTCCCTTGCCACCCCCACCTTCCACTCTCAATCCTGCCCCCCTTTGGCTTTGTCCATGGGTCCTTTATACATGTTCTTTGATGCCCCTTTCCCTCTTTTTTAGAGTTTCCCTTTATCTACTAAGATTCATTATGACAGTCTTTTCCTACAAGCTTCTGTACATACCTATAATAACTGCTTTAAAGTTTTTAATGATTAATCTAGTCTCTGGGTCATCTCAGGGTCTTTCTCTATTGACTGCTTTTTTGTTGAGTTTCACTCACACTCAGGCATATTTGCATATCTAGGAATGTTTTACTTCATCCTATACATTATAGTAATAAACTGTCCATAATTAGTCTATATCTGTGTTTGGTAAATGTTTTCTTAGAGGACTCGATACTAAGATTTTAGGCTGTGGGCTAGATAATATTTGCCATAACTATCTAACCCTTGTACTGTGAAAGACACAACACAAGACAATTAAACAAATGAACATGGCTGTGTTCCAATTAATGTTATTTACAAAAACAGGTAGCATGCCTGTGGGGAGTGGTTTGCTCATCCCTAATTGTAAATAGTGTACAGTTTTATTATAGTGGGCAGTTAGATTATTAGATTATTCACAATTTTTTTCCTGTCACTCATTATTATTTATTTGAATGGCTCTGTATCTGTTTTGAACTTAGTTCCACGTGTTTTTCTTGCACCTAATGTATGGGTTTTCCATACTTCTACTAAATAGTGAAATAGCTCAGCAAGTTCTCTTAGGCTGCTTGTAATGTTTGGTGTCACCATTCAGCAGTCAGCCTGACATCAAATGATTATCTCTGGGCATTGCAGAGACTTATTCTGTGCATATGCAGTTCAGCCTTTAGCCAAAGCCCATGTTTTGAATCCCCATGAAGACTTGTATTCTCTAATTCTGTGCTGCTCCTTCTTATCTAGTACTCTGCTCTGAAATTCCAGCCACTGTTGCTGACTTGAACCATCATTTTTCAATCTGTAGCTAAACAAAATTGTGACTCAGTTTTGGTTCAATATCCCTGCATACAGAAGCTGTAACATAACCCCAGACAGAAGCCATGGTGATTGCAATAATTATCTCAAAGTTCATAGTCTTGCATTTCCTATTGTTTAATGCCTACAAGTCGCTGCTGTACATATTTTTCCAGGTCTATAGATTTTTTTCTTTTGGTGAAAGGAAAATTCCTACTCCAGTTATTCTGTCAACTTAAAGTGGAAATTCATCAACTTTTGCCTAAAGTACTCTTTTAGAAAACCTGTGTTTGTTCTTTATTCTCACATGGCTACCCCACTCACCACACATTTCCAACAGCAGATGTGTGTTCTTCCCACACAAAGCAATTCTGTGACACCAGCTGGTTGTCCCAAAATTTAACTCAATTGAGTAATCAGGTTTCACAAGATGACCCCCAACCCCCAACAACAAATGAAAGTCTAGGTTGTTACCTATGCTTCTGGTTGACTAGCTGTAGATTACATATTCTATTAACCTTCTCCTTGGAGCCAATTAATTTGCTAGAGTGGCTCATAGAACTTAGAAAAAGAGCTAAGTTCTTAGAAAAGAACTTAGAAAGTGAGCTTACTTATTATTACAAGTTTATTATGAAAGTATATGACAAAAATATATAATTGGACATCCAGTTGGAAGAGATGTGTTGGGAAAGGTATGTGGAAAAAACTCAAGAGGATCCATATACTCTCCAGGCACATCAGCCTCCCAGAACTTTCATAAATTTACCAACCCAGAAGCTCTATGAACCTTGTATTTTGGAGTTTTTTTTTTCTCAGTACAACATAAATTTATTTTATTTTATTTTATCTTATTTTATTTTTTATTTTTTGTTGTTGTTCAAGTACTTTTGTTTCCATTTTTCCCCCACCCAACCTCACCTCCCATCCTCAATCCTATTCCCTTTTGGCTTTGTCCATGGGTTCTTTATACATGTTCCTTGACTTGACCCTTCCCCATTCCCCCCCCCCCCACTCCCATTATCCCCTCCCTCCTCTCCTCTGGTTCCTGTCAGTTTTTCTTTATTTCAATGTCTTTGGTTCTATTTTGCTCATTTGTTTGTTTTGTTGATTATTTTCCACTTATAGGTAAGATCATATGGTATTTGTCTTTCACAGCCTGGCTTATTTCACTTAGCATAATGCTCTCCAGATCCATTCGTGCTGTCACGAAGGGTAGGAGCTCCTTCTTTCTCTCTGCTGCATAGTATTCCATTGTGTAAATGTACCATAGTATTTTCAACCACTCATTTACTAATGGGCACTTAGGTTGCTTCCAGCACTTGGCTATTGTAAATTGTGCTGCTATGAACATTGGGGTGCATAGGTTCTTTTGAATTAATGTTTCAGGATTCTAGGGTATAATTCCAGCAGTGGACTTGCTGGTTCAAAAAGCTGCTCCATTTTCGTTTTCTGAGGAAATTCCATACTGTTTTTCACAGTGACTGCACCAGTCTGCATTCCCACCAAAAATGTGCTAGGTTTCCCTTTTCTCCACAACCTCACCAGCACTTGTTGTTTGTTGATTCAGTTATGATGGCCATTCTGACTGTTGTGAAGTGGTATCTCATTGTGCTTTGAATTTATATCTCTCTGATATCTAGTGATGTTGAGCATTTTTTATATGTTTCTGGGCCCTCTGTATGTCCTCCTTGGAGATGTGTCTGTTCCAGGTCCTTTGCCCATTATTTTATTGGATTGTCATCCTGGAGTGGAGTCAAATGATTTCTTTATCTATTTTGGAGATCACACCCTTGTCCAAGGTATCGTTGGCAAATACATTTTCCCATATGGTTGGTTCCCTTTTCATTTTGCTAATGTTTTATTTATCCATGAAGAATTTTAATTTTTAATAAATTTTAATTAAAATAAATGTTTAATAAAAATGAAACTTTAAATTTTAATAAAGTTTCATTCGTTTATTCTTTCCTTTATATCCCTTGCTCTAGTAGGCATATTGGTGAAAACATTGCTGGGTGGAATATCTGAGATTTTCCTGTCTATGTTTTCCTATAGGACTTTATGATGCCACAACTTATATTTAAGTTTATTTTTGTGTATGTTGTAAGTTGGTGCTCGAGTTTCATTTTTTTGCATGTAGCTGTCCAGATCTCCCAACATCAATTATTGAAGAGGCTATTTTCACTCCATTTTATGTTTCTGCCCCCTTTGTCAACTATTAATTGATCATAGAGACATGGGTTTATTTCTGGGTTCCCTATTCAGTTCCATCGAAGTATGTGTTGGTTCTTATGGCAGTACCAGACTGTTTTGATTACAGTGGCCTTTGTAGAATAGTTTCATACTATGTATTGTGATCCATCCTACTTTGTTCTTCTTTCTCAAAATTGCTGAGGCTATTTGGAGTCATTTATGGTTCCATATTGATTTTTGAAATGTTTGTTCTATATCTGTGAGATATGTTGTTGGTATTTTGATAGGGATTACATTGCATCTATAAATTGCTTTAGGTAGTATGAACATTTTGATGATGTGAATTTTTCCAATCCATGAACACAGTACATGCTTCCAATTATTTGTGTCTTCCTTAATTTCTTTCTTCAGTGTTGTGTAGTTCTCTGAGCACAGGTCTTTTACCTCCTTGGTTAGGTTTATTCCTAGGTATTTTATTTTTCTTGTTGCTATAGCAAATGGGATTTTTTTCCCGATTTCTGTTTCTGATATTTCATTATTGGTGTACAAAAACACCTTTGATATGCTGAATACTGACTTTGTATTCTGCTCTTTTGCCACATTCACTTATTAGGTCGAGTAGTTTTTTGGTGGGGTCTAACTTTTGGGATTGTTATGGAGCTTCACTACATATGCATGACCAGTCATTATCTCCATTTCAAGCCATTATCTTCTATTTCTGGAGAATGGGACTGGGGCTCAAAATCCCAGTGGTTCTAGCAGTGGTTGGTCTTTCTGCGGCCCACCCACCTCCAGGAGCCCACTAAGCATTACCTCATTAGAACAAAAGCCACGACTATCATCCCAGAAACCTAAAGGTATTTAGAAACTCTGTGCCAGCAACTGAGGTCAAAGACCAATTTGAGAACAAAACATGCTCCTAGTGCTCTTATCACTAAAAATATACAAGGGTTTTAGGAGCTCTGTACCAGGAACCAGGAGCAGATATATATATCTCACACACTCTTTAATTTTTAAGACTGAAGCTAGATATCCTGAGATTAGATTTGTAGAATATTTTACCATGTTTATTGGCTATTGGCCACTGAATTATATTTTAATCATGACATTTAGAATGTATTCAATGTACATTTATATCTGAAATATCATTACCTGGTTGTAAAACAATAAAAAATTCAACATTGCCAACATTTGTACAAGGAAATTTTAAAATTTAAGAGTTTAATATTTTAGGAAAACCATGTATTTAAATGAATACAATATGAACTATAGATACTTTTGATCTAACCTTTAATAAAATGTTTTTACATAATTCCATATTTTACTATTCTTCAGTATTCCATATAGGCTAAAAAGAGTGGCTGCTGTACTTATGACTCTTATTATATTTGTCTCTCCACTGCAAAGACCTGGCACTCAAATATGCATTGAAAATAATATATGTAGCTTAATCATCATTATTGATTTTTTTCTCATTTTAAGCATAGAATTGAACATAGAAACTAGAAACAGTGTTTGGTCACATTAATTTATATATCAGTAACCTATTCAAGAGTATAATTTCATAGACAAAAAACTTGACAGGATGTCAGAAGTCTGGTCTCTTCCCAACTATCTTGCTCTGATATTCACTCTCGTACTATGACTTTCCAGCTCTAAGCAAAGTGGAAACTTTATGTGAAGAGTGTAAGTCTGCATGAAATCTACCTGGAATGCTTGTCCAAAATGCAGTGTTTACCCAGATTTTATTTATACTATAGATTGAGAATTGTTGGAAAAAATTCTCTCTAAAATAACAGCATTCTTTGCCAACAAAATAGTTTCTGTAGCCCCTTATATTTATTAAAGCAATGCCGTCTCTTTAGAAAGTTAACACATGTGGCAAATGCAAAAATTTAACACTCTAGTAAAAGAATATAATTTTCAGAAACCAACTTTATATACTACATTATTTCATGGAAGGAGCTTATGATCTATCATTAACTTTGAGAAAAGTTATTTAATGTCCTTAGCCTTAGCACACCCATGATATACCATAACTGCATCTTGAAAATAAATTGAATGTGGACTGTTATATGTTTGGAAAATAATTTCAAATGTTCAGATTTAATTTTTTTCTATATTTACAAAGTAAATTATCTGAAGACTGACATTATTCTGTATTCAATTTTTATTACATACACAACTTGTTACATTATATTTAATGAATAATTATATTTTTGTCAGATTATATATTTGATGAATATTTTCCCCTGTTGAAGTACACGTCCAATATTTTTTCAGTCTACTCTTCTATACTCATGTTTCCTATGAGAACTTCTATTTCTGGGAGGAAAATAGTATTCAAGCAATAATTTTAATTATCTTCTTTTCCCTTACCTTTACAAGAGAAGGAAACATTGAAACCTATCTCTTAATTTGTTCCATGTTTGGATCTTTCTGAAGTTCTGGCATACAATGTCAGAGGCTTCTCACCCTAAACTATACTGAGAATATAATAAATGAACACTTTAGACTTTATTACTTGTAAAGTGTATAGATGACTATACAAATTGTTTTTAGAGTAAATGTTTTCAAAATATAGAAACTTGGTGGAGAAACATACCCTTATCTAAGCAAGAGGGAGGGTGGCATTGTGCTGGGCAGATTTTTCTACAAGGAAAACCTCATGTAATTAACATGACTCTGGCCCTTCAACTTTTAACGTGCTTCCCCAATTAAGCTTTCAAGGCCTTGAACTACAATATCTGACCACAGTTGTTAGAAATTGATTTATCCCAGAAGATCATTGGAGCTTCTGACCTCTTAGTTAGAGAATTTTATTTAGCTTTTTTGGATAGTTGTCTCTTTTTGTCCTGTAGGGAGGGTGAGAAAGGAATTATGTAAATATTTGCATATGTTCTAAGAGGAACTTTCACTATTTCAATCTCCTTTCTTAGACACTAAATAGTTGTATTCAGTCATCCTATAAATATAGAACTATAGCTATTTAATGCTATAAGCACTTACAAAAGCATGTGTAATGCAGAGAAAATTTAGGGTTAGCTTATCTTCTAACTATTAGAATAACATGTAGTGGATGTTTTGTTTACCATGCTAAGAAATTTCATTTCAGTCCAAATCTTCACATAAATTACTATTATTGCTATTTTTATGATTATCACTGCATTTCTAAAATGATCACCTCACCAAATAATAAATAGAAAATCATAAATAAAATTCTGTTTGGAAAGGTGCTAAATTTTCAAAGATTGCCACCTTGGCACCAGAATCTGAATGGCCTTTTCCACTGTCATGTTATCTTTTCCTTTTTCTATAGAGTTTGCAAGCATTCTATAAGCCAGAGACATGTCTGCTTTTTCAAGGAATTGAAGACTAGTCTACGCTTTCTTGACTCTGCAGAGAAACAGCTCCCTGCACACAACACCTCGTGTTTACACGTGAGATTTGCCTTTGGGAGATCCCTTCCTCATCTGTGTCTTGGAATGTGGTGGCTCCACGGGACAATGAGCCCTCTTTAGCACTGCTTTTGCCAGCCTCCCATTTTTGCTTCTATCATTTCCCTGCCATGGTCCTAGAGGTTGTAACCAACTACAGGTGCTACAAACTCTAAATTAGAATTAGATATTGGAATAAAAAGTCTCATGATAATTACACTGCTGTTTTAAATTGTGGTTAAGTGGCCAAAAACTGCCAAGAACCCCACCCACATTCATTACTGTCTAAACGAAAAGGATGTGTGTACAGAGATTATGAGGTTCTGTATGAGTCCCCCAAGCCATGAAGCAGACTTTCCTAATTGTCAGCTGGACTGTGCAGTGCTTGTTTAAAATAATTAGAGTGCAGCAGCAGCTTCAGCAGCAACCCTCATTTTTTTTTAAACCTCAGTGCAGGTTTTTATTTCAGATACTATCAGCTTCCTGTTCATTTTGACACTATCATTCTGCCAGTCTGGAAAATGGGGAAGAGGAAAGAAAAGAATTATCCTTAATGTACACAAATAATGCAGCCCCAAAGTCAGGAAGATCCAGCCCCATGTGGGAGATGGATGGAAACAATTCAGCAAACAAATCTAAACTGGGGGAAAAATGCGATTCTCTCTTATTTTTTTTCAAGAGGGATAGCTGAAATCTTTCTTAATTACCGCTTATTCCAATGACAGAATTGTAATTTATCATTTAGTTGTAATTTGACATATGTTCACACCTTTGCCATTTCCAATTTCCTCCTTCATTCTAATTGTCTGCTTCACTCGCCTGTCATGCGCTCCTCTTGGGATTAATTCGAGCTGTCTGTCTGTGCCGGGCTACCAGCACACTTGGGGCTGCCGAGAGCGTGACAGTGTCAATGTGCACACAGTTTATCTAAGGCATTACCCAGCCATCACACTCCTGGATCCTCTCTTCCCTCACTGTTTACTGTTTATTCCACTTTGCATTTGTGACTTTTTCGTGTTTTATTAGACTCTAATTACGCTCTTGGCTGTCAGCTGTAAAGAGAGAAAACCGTTACTTTAATTACAGTGGAGGGGGAGGTGCTCGGGATTGATAAAAAATGGACCAGTAGATGTCTCTCTCTGTCTCTAAGATCCATGCATGATTTAAATACTCTCCTTCCACTTTGGTTTGAATCCTTGATAGATGCCTATACTTGAACACAAACATGCAAATGTTCAAGCTAATGTAGCTTTCATGCGCCAAACCATTTTTTCCCCATCTCATCTAAGACTAAGTAAATTTGCATTAGTAAGACAGAAAACTTATTTTTCAAATAACCATGGATTTTCGAAGGTTAATTGTTTAAATCATGGATGGTGTCAAAACAAGTGTACGGGGTGGTGGGGATGGTGCAGAGCATAACCAGAGAGCATTGATGAAGTTCAGCTTGTTGGAGGTAAGTAGTTTTTAGTCCATTGGAAACTCTTAATTTCTCCTTCCTAAGGCCATTTTAGCCCATTAAAATCCAGCAATAATTACGCATTTGGCATTATAATTTTTGCCTTCTTCAGAAAAAGAAATTCTTCTTGCTTCCAGCCTACCTAAACCATAATATAAGTTTTCTCTTCTCTTCTTGAATAGATTTTCACTGCAGCTGAAACTTCCTGGTAATACAAAGAGGAGGCAATATATCCTCCCTGTACCCATTCAGTCCATTAGGATGGACAGTAATTCTTTGAATTAGTTGCATCATTCCCCTATTGGCCTGAAAGAAAAAAATGTGACTCCTTTGAGTATCTAATTATCTATGGAGATGGACTTATGTTTTTTTTTTCTTGACTTAGAATTTCCTCAGTCGTGCTTCAGGTAACTGTGGGGCTGAGGATACTCTGTAGCTTAGACTTTTCCTTTCTTTCTTTTACTGTCCCATCAATTGAAGCTCTGCTGATAACATGTTTAAACTTGACTCACAGCTTTCATACTATATACTGTAAATATTGTATAACTGTCTGGTTATTATTACATATTCTTAGTTTATGAAATACCTGTATTTCTGCAAATATGTACATTGAGTCATATGGCATTACAGTTTTTATGAAAAGCTAATCAAACATGAGTGAAGAAATAAACAGTCTATAAAATACATCTGAACACAAAAATTGTGTAATGTTGTTCAGATTAAAAAATGTTTTAGATAGCAGACCGTGAATTTCTAGCTAAATTACCTTAACTATGGACATTATATGCTTAAACAAGTATCTAAGAACATTAACATCTCTTGTCTTTTTTTAAGCAACATTTTGATGTTTCATTTTTATATTTCCACTCTCACTATAGCCAGGGTAAGTCAATTCTAAAATATTAAAGTCTAACTTGATTTTTTATAAATATTAAAATGTATGTGTAATGCCAATCATAATAAAAATTTTAGTGTTTAGAATTTTTTAGTAGTTAAGCTTTTTTAGCTAAATATATTTAAGGAGGAAAGCCCAAGAGTAAGGGAATAGGTATGAAAGGGTGAAGAAAGGGTAGGAGAGGACAAGTGCAATTTTAAGGCCAAAAAATCATCAAATTAGATAACTTGCGGTTGTAAACTGAACAATCAAGTAATATTATAGTTACATAAAATTTTAAATCTGCTTTGGAGAATATTTTATCACCACACATGCACTCTTTATTTGGTAGGTATACTTTATTTTTATTTTGTGAAAACAATGCAAGACCTTGATTGGCACACACCTGTGTCACTTCAGCACATTTTCAACCGACTTCTCTTCCAGTGTGGAGCCCCGCTAGTGCGTGTTTGTGATCCACTCATAAACCTAGCTCAGATATTTTTTAAATTATTGTGTCCTGTTTTAATTCCTTTGCTGGCTTTCAAGGTCATCCATAATTGGATCTTGTTCTAAACATGCATATCTATTTTGCACTGTTCCATCATGAGAATGTGCCACTCTCATTGTTGATAGAATGACTGGTTCATTCATTTATTCACATATTTGTTCAGCAGGTGACAATAGTGTGCAGAACAGTGAGGAAGATAGAAACAGTCTCTATTTTGAGGTAACTAGCTTGTTCTTTGCACTAATTACCTAACAGTGATTATTTCTGCCTCTGTGCTGTTGTCCATAATTTAAAGTTTTCCCTGTTGCAGGTATCCTTACCAGTTCTGCATATCCAACCTATTCTTGAAGGTACAGGTCGATTCCAATCTTCCTAATAAAACTGTTCTCATACTGTGCCAGAAACTTCAGTTTTTAATTACGTGTTATTTTATAAAGTTTTAAGTGTGTTTTTCAACTCTACTGAGTCAAGTCCCACTTCTTCTTTATCTTCCAGTGAATAAAACAGCATTTCTTTAGTATCTGTGCATCCCAATCATTTGCAGAGCTCTTGAATGATCCACATGTACCAAATTACAGGACCTGTGGGGCAAGGACACTGAATGCATTTGTTTAAAAACATTGCAAGAGAATATGATGCACTCTCCTATCTAAGAGTCACCTCCCCAGCCCACATTGGACACAGTACACATTGATTAACAGGTGAACCTATTGATCTAGCATTAGCTGTATCACACAGCCTGCCCTATATGGCCCTAAGCAAGTTGAATCACTTTGCCTGAGCCTCTTTTTATGCATTTACTATGTAAACGTGGTACAGGACCTCGGGATATGTGTTTGAAAGATGATAACACTTGTGCAATGTCCTACATCATTGACTTTTAATTTTATTTTAAATTTTGGATAAAATTGATCATAGATGACTAAAATTGTATTAAGTGATGAGAGGAAAATTACACAGAAACTTACTTTTACTTTATACAAAAGAAATTTTCATGGCAGTTAAATTGTGCAATTGAAAAGTAAAAGGAGACATAACATAGGTAGGAAATAAGTATCTTAGTTACAACTGTCTTTATTAAATAAAAAAATTCAAGGTACCTCATGGAAAATATGAGATATGGAAAGAAGTTATTCTCAATGTCTTATAGTTGATAGACTTCCTAGTAGAACATGTGGATATATTCTGATTAATTGTAGTTGAAGTAATTGGGTGTGCTTTGCAAAGTGAAATTACAGGCATTTGATATTATGACTAAGTGGCCAAATAAGCAATTCAATAACCTATTAAGAAGGTATATGGAGAGGTGCCTGCTCCTTTGAGTGGGTGTGACTGTGGGAAAGGAATATTAATGCATATCAATCTAAAAGATTGTAATAGCACATTAGGAGAGGTTACATAAAAACTATACGACCTAAATGTAAATAGGACTCCAGTATCCTGTTGATATCAAAAAAATGAACAAAAACCCTGAAATGCATATTGTCTTTCAGTAATGTCAATGTTTTTGGGATATGAGAGAGAAGATGTTACTGTGAATCTCCTTTTTGCTATCTGTGTTTAGCAAAAAAAGGGGGATTATATGGACATACAAAGGGTAAAATAAAAAAAAATGGTTATGCTATTAGCTTACCATAGATCAACACTCCTAGCACCCCCTAAAAAGTATAAAATCTTAGCAACATTTTAAAAATGAATTCTGTTTCAATCCATCAAATGTTAGCTGGAAATTCAGAAATAATTATTTAAAGATAAGAGAAAATAACTGAGGTAGTTGTCATGATTTTAGATTGGAAAAACTCAGCCAATGATCAGTATCAGATGCAACCTACTATGTCCTCATTCCCACTAATATACACAGAAAACAAAAGAAAGTTATTGGGAAAAATAAAGTTTTCCAATATGGAAGCATGAAATTTTATAAGGATTGTAGAGAAGAGGTATGGAATGAAATAATGTGATTCAATTTAAATTGTGGATGCATAAACATGATAATAATGTGTTTTGGAGAAAAATACATAGAATTAATACAGGGGTAGGCAAAAATAGGTTGATAGTTGTAATGCAAATACATAATACAGTAATTAATAGATGATAATGCAAGAATAAACTCACATACTCACAAATGTAAACCTACTTTTTCCCACCACTGTGTGTGACAATAAAGAAAAGAGGCAAGAGGTAGATAGAGTCTAAGATTGTCTAGGACATAATGAAGAACTAATTTATGCAAGAGCCTAACAAGTCTCAAGGATGCAAGTTATAATTTCCAGAAAAAAATAACGTTTATACTAAAAGAATGTAATGTAAAAACTGAGTGATTAAAAATTCTTAACTATCAAATAACAAAAAAACGGAAAAAAGGAATGAATAACAAGTAGAACAAAGACAAAACAAATAAAATGTTAAACTTAACCTCCAACATATCAGATAAAACAAACAATATAAATTTAATTAATACTTTTTAAAAGGGTTGGAAAATCAAACTCTGCAGGCTGAACTTGGCTTGCTACCTTTTTAAAAATAGACAAAGGTTTATTAGAACACATTCACATTCATTCCTTTTTATATTGTCTGTGGCTGCTTTCACGCTGCAGCAGCAGAGCTGAGTAATTGTGACACGCACTGGACATGGACCACAAAGTCTAAAATCTCTACTCTCTAAGCTTTTTACAGAAAATGTTTTCCAACCCCTGCTCTAAAAGAAAGATTATCAAACTGGATTTTGGGAAAAGAAAAAACATATTGCACTTAGTGATATAAGTAAATAGATAAAATATACATGTCAATGTAAATGTGAATGTAGTGTATGTTATATATTTTGAATGTACAGAGAGATTGAAAGTAAAAAACAAGGAAAAAGATATCATGCAAGTAAAAACCAGAACAATATAAAACAAATTAGACCTTAAGGTAAAAAGCATTACTTGAGCTAAAAAGGGATATTTCATAATAACAAAGAAGGAAAAGGTCAAAAAGGAAATAGTTATAAAATTTTGTGCACCTAATTGAAATCTACAGAATGTGTTCTTTTCATAGTACAATAGAATTAATTAAAAAACACAAAGAAACAGATAACAAGAATATCACCAAATGTTTTTAAATTAAGTACCAATTGGCACATTACCATGGATCAAAAAAACATCAAAATGTAAATTAGAGAATAGCTTGAGATGATTGATAATAAAAATATGGCCTAGCAAAACTACTAGGAAGCAGCTAAAAACATATTTAGTGAAAATATATTGCACATATTTTGCTACAACAATAAAATTATTATACTATTGAAAAAGGCTAAAATCAATATTCTAAAACAATCCATCACAAGATGTTAATAAACCAGCAGATTAAACACAAAGGTAGCAGGAAGGAGGACTAATGACAATAATAGTGAAATTAATAAACTAGAAGAAAAACAATGCAAAGAAGATGAAGAATGTCCAAATTGGGTCTATGAAAATATCAATACAACTGATAAACTTGTTGAGATTGATTAAGAATGTGTGGAGAAAACAAATTAGCCTGCCAGAAATAAAAAAAGAAGATGCCAGTAACACAAAATACAGATATTAAAATGATAATAACAACTTGAAAACAACTTTATTCCAAAGAAATAGAAAATTTAGATGAAACCGACAGTCTCCACCTTAAAGAAAATGCTTATAATATACCAAAACTGACACAAGAAAAGTTAAAAAAAAAGAAAGCTGTGATCCTATAGCTATTAAATTAGTTGAATCACTAAATAAGGACTTTGTTCCAAGAAAAGCTATAGAGTATATTTAGTTTAATAGTGAATTCTGCAAATTATGTAGAAGCAATAATAAATTGTATATAAACTATTTCATTAAGAAAAACAGAGAGAGCAATTCCTAATTTATCTTACAAAGTCAATAGTGTTAAAAGAATGGAAAAAAATACATCAATTTCTTTTAAGTCCTTAAAAAAATGCAGTGATATATAGGAAAAATAATAACCAAGTTGAATTTATTTTTTGAATGCAAAGTTGGATAAATAATTACTAACCAGTATGATACATCACATTAACAGAAGGAGAAAAATCATATGATCTTCTAAAAATGCAAAAAAAATACAGTCAATCAAAAATGATTAGTACACTAGAAGTAGATATTTTATATAAAAGGTAACTGTAAAAATGCTTATAGTAAAATTTCCACATGAAACCAAGAATAAAATAAATATTGTCATTATCACAACTTATGTTCAAATATGTACTCAAGATTGTGGCTAGCAGAACATATCATGAAAAACAATGATATAAGAATGCAAAAATGAAGAAATAAGTATGACTTTTCCAGATTATACAGTATGCATGTAGATATCTCAAAAAAATCACTGGAGAAACTGTTGGAACTAATGTCTAAATTTAAGATAGTCTTTCATTATAAATTCAGTAACAAAATCATTTGTATTTCTATATTCCAACCATAGACACTTATAAAATTGTTATTATTTGTAATAGCATCAAAAAGCATTGAATACATAATACTAAATTTCACAAAACTTGTACAGAAAGGTTACACAGAAAAATAGAGAATATTTTTGAGATTTGAAAGAAAGCCTTAATATGAGAAGGGGAGATTATATTCATAAATAAAAACATTATTTTCTCCCAATTGATCCATAGATTCAGTGCAATAGCAATGAAAATTCCAGAAACTTATTTTGTAGAAATTCATAAGATTCTAAAATGTATATGGAAGTGAAAATAACCAAGACAAACTTAAGTACAGCAAATTTCAAAACTTACACTACAATATTGTAAGAATTGTTATTAAGCTATAGTAATTAAGACATTATAAGGCATGAGTGGAAATATAGATAAATAGGGTGCTGACACAGACTACGGAGTCCAGAAATGGACCAAACATATAAAGCTATTTGACTCACAAGAAGACAGTGTTTCAGAGCAGTAGGGAAAATGTGGTTTGTTTAAGTAATGTTCATGCATTTGGAATTCCCTTTCGACAACAATAAATTTTAACCCTTTCTAACACCATGAACAAAAACAATTTTAGGTGGATTATATTATTATAATGATAAATTCTTATTATTAAATTATATTTTATGTAAAAGATAAAGTATAAAGCTATTAGAAACCAACATATAAAACATATTTGTGACTTTGGTGTAAGTGAATATTTCTAAAACAGAAAACAAATTATTTCTAACAATAAAGAAGATTGATAACTTAGATATATTAAAATTAAGGTGTTCTGTTAGTTAAAAGTTACTATTAAGAGAGTAGAACATAAGCCACGGGTGGAAGAATATATTTGCAACATACATAACTGTCAAATTATGTATATGCGAAATATATAAAGAACTGCTAAAAAGTCAATTTTAAAAATCCCCAGATAACCCTATACAAAAAATATATTATAAAGTATTCAGGGAAATGCAAACTGAATTCACAGCTGGATGTGATTGCACACATACCTGAATGGCTGAAGTGGGGTAGACTAGCAGCGCTGTACAATGACAAAGATGCAGCACAGCTGGTGCTCCCCCACACTATTGGGGCAGTTGCACTGTGACACCACTGTGAAGACTGTGTGGTGGCATCTGCAAATCAGAATACTCACATGTAGTCTGTCTCAGCAATTTTTTCTTGGGCACACCGCTATCCAAAATGTGCCTATCTGCATCCCAATGCATATCTATACAAGAAGTTCATAAATTAAACTATGTGCTATAGTCAGGATGTGGGAAAATGAATGACTACCAAAAGTAAAATTGGGTAAACAAAGTGTGCTATTTTACACAATGAACTACTTTAGAGCTATGAAAACAAATAAAATATTACTATGCCAGCAATCTAGATGAATATCAGTCTGTTATTGTTAATAATGAAAAGCCAGACACAAAATATGTATTATGTAATTGCATTACATAAATTTTTACAACAGGCAAAACTAATTAAATGCACCATTCTTTAAATGAAAAGAATGATTCCTGTGCTAAACTCTTTGTATGAACCATGTGGTCTATGCTTCCCTTCCAGGAGTCTGGAACTTTGGTACATGTTAGGCAGAAAGTGCCTAGATGACTGGCCTACAATAGAACCCTTGGGCTTCCGGGCGCAGGTAAGCTTCCCTGGTAGACCCCATACACACCTGTCGGAGGAATTGAGCACATCCTGGGTGACTCCACTGGGAGAAGATTCAGAAACTTGCACCTGCTTTCCTAGAGACTTCCCTCTATGCACCTTTTCCTGTTGCTGAGTTTGCTTTGTATCCTTCCACTGTAACATATCATAGCTGTGAGAAATGGGAAATGAAGCCATTTCTTTAGGCCCATGTCCACCTTGCCTTCTAGTCTTAATCTCTTGACAGCTTTAATGTTAACTATAAATTCTGAACTTACTGTTTAGGATTTGAGTAAATTTGCAATGAGAAAAAAATAGCTAATTAATGTGGTTAGACACTAGAATAATTGTTGCTTTTATTTTTTGTGAGAAAATATACATTTTTATTATAATAAATGTTATTTCTTTTTAAATTATATTTTATTGATTATGCTATTACAGTTGTCTTGATTTTCCCCTCTTCACCCTCTGTGGGAGAGCTTTGTCTAGCAGAGTCCCCCAGCCATCATGGATGAGAATAAGTCTACTAAGACATGATCTACTTGGGGAGAAAAGGTAGCTTATCTCTCAGAGGAGAAGGGCCAGGAGCCTGTTCCTCAATGGGCTTTTATTGGGTTCAATTTGCACAGGAATACAGGCAAGGCTCATCAATCACTGTCAGGCAGTAATGATCAAACAACAGATAACATACAAAGAACTATTAGGGCTTATTCTGAGTCAGGGTCAGTTAGCTAAAGGGCCACAAAACTTATCAGAAAAGTGAGGGCATTTTTAGCAAAGCAGTCTTCACAGGATTTTAAGTATTCTTTCTTAGGCCTGATAGCCCCAGGGAACTGCCCATTCCAGCACAGGGCTACACCGCCCTCCAGCATTGTTTTAGGCTTAAGTCAGGCAGGGGAAGTAAGGCAGCCAAGAGATCAGGAGACTATCAGCCAAGTCTCCTGAGACTTCTTACAGATAGAATGAGGACTCAGGCTATGTCAAAGCCAAGGGGTGAGGGTCTATCACCCCCTTTTTCTATAGCCCCCTAAGTCCTTCCCTGAGGGCCCCTTAGCAACCATGCCTGTCTTAGGTCATCCCTCCCTTGAGGAATCTTACCTGTCACTGGCTAAAAGGTCATCTGTTCTGGGCTAAGCAGTGTGAAGTAAAGGGGGCAGAGGCAGCACCCTTGCCAGGAAGATAAGCTTTGTCTCCTTAGTTCCTTATGGTCCCAAGGTCTCTTACTCAGCCTTAGCCATGGAGGGTTATAGCTTCTGAAACCCCTCTTCCACCCAGCACCCCCTACTCCCTCAGGCAATTCCCCCACCAATGTTCATATCCATGGGTCATGTGTGTTAGTTCTTCAGCTACTCCATTTCTTATACTATACTTTACATCCCCATATCTATTTTTTAACTACCTGTTTGAACTTAGTCCCCTCCCCTCTTGACCCATTCTCCTCCCCCCTCCCATCTGGCAACCATGTGGTAATTAATCCCCTTATACTTTCTCCCCCTAGCAATCACTGCACTGTTGTCTATGTCCATGCATCCTTTTTCCTTTGAAGGGGCATGTTGGAGCTACTGAAATTTTTGTAATATTTTATTTGATAACCTGGAAGGATTTTCTAGTTTGTCCACTTTGTGATTACTCACCAATCTGTGAGTTCACTATCTTTTTCTCTTTTAGCCTATGCTGTGGACTGATTTCCCTCCCCCTCTCAATTCATATGTTGAAGCCATACCCTCCAAGGTGATGATATTTGCCAATGGAGCCTTTGGACCATAATTAGGTTAGATGAAGTCAGGAGAGTGAAGCCCTAGTCTGGTGGGGTGAATCTTTGTAAGAGAACCACAGGGCTTGCTTGGTCTCTCTCAGCCTGAGTACAGAAGAAAGATCACTTAAGGACCCAGCCAGAAGGTGGCCCTCTGCAAGCCAAGAAGAAAGTCCTCTTCAGGCTGTCACCTTGACCTTAGACTTCTCAGCTTCCAGAACTGTGATAAATAAGCCCATGTTATTTAAGCCCCTCACCCTCCAGTCTGGTATTGTGTTACAGCAACCTGAGCTAACTAAGATAGCCCAGAAATTCCAGGAGGATAAACACTCTACTTTTTAAATCTTGTGTCTCCCATGTGTTAGCACTTGTGCCTGCCTAAAAGTAGGCTTGCAAGACATATTTACATACTTACTTCCTTTCAACAGAAGTAAAAATTTTCACATAATTTCTTTAGTTTGTCTTATCAGGATGAATCATCACTGAATCAACCATAAAAATTACAATAAGCAACACGGTATACACTTTTTCTAATATACTCCTCATTGTTTCCTTACATCCCCTTGGTGTCGCTCCCCGCCCTCCACCCTTTGCCTGCTTGTTCCACTGGCTTACAACCATTTATACAAAGATTCACCTCACTTTCCAAACCACTATTGCAACCTGGGTCAATCTGTCAGGATTTGCATCATAACTGAAACCTAATGTGTGTTCCTGGTGCTAGATAATGCACATTCTTCTGTGCACCAAATGGTATTATCTGGAATCCAGTGTATTCTGCAAGTATTATATGGAAGTATTAGAGTATGTGATCATGGGTTATTGAAAAATGCAATCCCTCCCTGATTGTTGGGGCTCAGTGAGTTTGGCATCACCCTGCAGATCGAAAGATTGCTGGTTCGCTTCCCAGTCCTTGCACGGGCCTGGATTGCAGGCCAGGTCCTTGGTTGCAAGCTCTTACAAGAAGTAATCAATCAATGTTTCTCTCCCTCTCTTTATCCCTCCCTTCTCCTCTCTCTAAAAATAAATAAATAAAATCTTAAAAAAACATAAAATTTCAATCCCACATTTTCTGAGGCATTCTATAATTTATAAAGTATAATAATCTGTATGCTTTTGGTTTTAACTTAGTAGTAGGTATAAGATTTAAATCTTTTTAATATCCATCTTTTATTCACTAACATTTTTTCCTTTTTAGGTTTCACTACCTTCTAAGCCTTTCTTGATTACTTACTTTTAGCCATTTATCAGCAGTGCTCCTCAAAAATGTATACTCAGGTATGGACTATATTTATATCTCTCATTTTAATTCTTTCAAATACCACTCCTTCACCTAAAAAAAAAAAAAAAGTACTCATCACAAGACATTGGTTATGTGTGATGAACATGCATCTTCAAATACAAGGACTTTAAGGTGTAATAATATAGTTGTTTGCTTTTATGTTGCACTTTGCTTTCCAAATACTTTCACATACTTTATCTCCTTGTATTTGCAAATATGTTTATTAGCATATTTTTGATGCAGCATATAACATAAAACCTTTTTATTACCTATTCTTTAAAATTCCCATGTTTCATTCTATTTTACATTATCAGTCTTATATCTATCTACATAGTGATCAGTTATGTATTAATCTTTCTAAAATAACATTTCAAAACCACAAAGTTAAGAAGTAGTTATAAACAAAGCATGTCTTTCTTCTGAGTTATTTCATACTTACCTTTCTGTCTTGATCACATATTTGTTCTTTCTGAAATTTTTTAATAATAGTATTAATCCTATTTTCAAAGTAAGCATTGTGTGTCTATTCTGAAAAACCTTAGTTGATTGTTGCCTTATTGATTACAGCTAATTCTTTATTCTCTGTTGCTAATGAGTTTAAAATCCTTTCCTTATATTCAACCATCTTAAATTGTAGCTTTCCAGTATCTTTTATACCTTGACCCTGCAAACCTCTTAGCCTTCAACAGTGACCTCATATGAGGTGATTTTGTATCCCTCCTTTTTTCTTCTTTCTGCATGTTGACCTTTGGCAAGATTTTACCCTGCAATGTCATATCTCCTTGGAGCCACGTTGACAATCCGGCTGCAAGATTGAATCTCCTCCGTAATGATTTCAGTTGCTGCCTTTCAATTGTTTGGGCTTACTGTTCCATAAAGGAAAGAAAAAAGAGAACTCTCCACAGATATCCTTCATCCAGTTGGTAGCAGGCAAACATAATTAGTGAATAAAACACAAAGGATTAAATTTTATTTACTGTAAGGTGTGTTTCTAAGAAAATTCTTAAAGTCTTTTTGCTAAACCATCATCAAAAACCATACATTGAGGATCCTTATAAGGGTGTTAATTGATAAGAACATTTCAGTCCCTCTTTGCAAGTTTAGCATATAAATTCTTCTTTAAATAATTTATATAATAGTATATTTTTATAGAATTTTTTATTACAATTATATTTCATTTCTTATTCTCTTAAACCAGTTATTTTTATTGATTTTGGATATCATTTGCATTTTTTTGTTCCCAAAAATTCCGTTCTCCCAACATTATCATGGTGACTCTGTTCTAGCAGTAGCTGTGAATGATGAAGTCGGCATCAATATGTGTGTGTGTATAAATTAAGTTCTTTAATTTATGATTTACTACATTGGTGTAAAGTTGGGTCCTGCTAGAAAATCTATTATTAATATTCACAGTAGAGGGTTTCATGAAGTTGTTTTCACCATTTTTCACATCAAATCTTATGCTGCTGGGCAGAATAGCCTCAGAAGTCCAGGACGAGAAATCTGGTCAGACCAGAATGTTAGAGAGAACACAGAAACATGGAAAAAGAAGGTGTACAGTTCATTTAAAATGGGCTGGAAGTACCACAGACCTAGGTAGAGACACAAAAGCCAGAGCCAAAGTTTTACAGCTCTTTGACCCTGACTCAAAATAGGCCCTCAGACTTCCTTGTTATCTATTGTTTGATCCTTACTTCCTAGCAATGAGTAAGGAGGTTTTACCTGAATTCTTATGCAAACGAAACCAATAAAAAGCCTCTCTAGAGGAGGAATGGGGTGCTCTCCCCACCAGGGAGGGTGGCCACGGTTTTTAGTTAAGTTAGTGATTAACCAGAAATACTTTGATTCTAAGTTAAAACAATTTTACTCAATCTAATTAGTTTTCAAAATGCTGACATACATATACACAGGATTGTGTAGAAAGAGTCTTCAAGTAATGTCTCCAATGACCTCATCCCTTTCTAGCTGACGGGAGGGAAGGCATTGGCAATCCAAGAACTTCCTTGGAAGAAAGAGAGCTCAGACTAATGCATCTCAATGAGGACTTAGTCCAGCCTGAATCAGATGCTTGTTTCTTAAATGGATGCAGCACATGCGTTGTGAATAATGTAGTGTCAGCCCTCTGCAAACCGGTGTGAAATGTTTTCCTGTTGGGAACTGCCTTGCCTGGTATCAGAAGATGTAACCTCTGCCTAGGCTAAGGCTGAGGGAGTGGCCTTGGACCGTAAGCCAGCAAGGAGACAAAAGCTTATTTCCCTGGCAGGAGTGCTGCTTCTGCTGCTTCATTTATAACTGAACCCCAAAGCTTGGTCAGTTAGCCAAAGACAGGTAAGATTCCCCAAGGGGGGAATGACCTAACACAGGCATGATCATGTGGGAGGCCCCCAAGAAAGGACTTTGGGGGTTACAGCAAAAGGGGGTGATGGACCCTCGCTCCTCGGCTTTGATGTAGCCTGAGTCCTCATGTCTGGGAGAAAATCTCCTAATCTCTTGGTTGCCTTAGTTTCCTTGCTCCACCTAAGCCTGAAACAATGACAGGGTGGTGCAGCTCTGTGCTAAAAAGGGAGGGTTCCCAGGGTGATCAGGCCTAAGAAAGAATATGTAAAATCCTGTGAAACCTTCTTTGTTTAGAATGCTCTCAGTTGAATGAGCAGGGTCCAAGGAAGAAGTTAGTTTGTTCCTCAAAGTTTTACAGCTCTTTGACCCTGACTCAAAATAGGCCCTCAGACTTCCTTGCTATCTATTGTTTGATCCTTACTTCCTAGCAATGAGTAAGGAGCTTTTACCTGAATTCTTATGCAAACGAAACCAATAAAAAGCCTCTCTGGAGGAGGAATGGGGCGCTCTCCCCACCAGGGAGGGTGGCCAAGCAGGGTGCTCCCCCCACGTGAGGAGTGGCCCTTCTTTTCCTATTCCCCCACAGGACCTGGTTGTCTCTGTGTATGTTTTTCTTGCGTTTCGATGAGCCATCCGCAGCATTCCGTGATCACTGCTGGCTGGTGACCCATGCATCATTCTCCTCTATGAAGAATCAGTTGCTCTGTTAGCCAAAGATGGTAAGGGCACTGAGCAGGGAAAACAAACAATATACAGCACCTCTGGTCCAATTTGAGATGATTATTTACAAACCATCTGGAGGAAATAGAAACCAATCTTATCAACATGTGTAACTACTGGTAGAGTTGCGGGAGTGGGGGGCAGTGCAGAGAAAAACACCAGCTGTAAAAGGTCAGAATCTGGAAAGCAGGGAGATCTAGTTAGTATCTCCAGAACCTCCTGACCCTGAAGTCAGTGGGATGAGTGCACAGGGGTCAGAATATGTGCAGCAGATATGAAAGCAGTTGTAAAGCTAAAATTGATAAGCCAATAACTTTAGAGGCATAGGCTTCTCACATACTTCCTTCTCAGTGCCTGAGCCGATAGACATGAGTTGAAACAGAGTATGAGTGGAATTAAAGTCACACAAATCAAGCAAGTAGTTTGCATTTCTAAAATAAAGGAACAGAGTGACAACCTTGCTCATGGCATGTGTCCCCCTTTCACATCATTCAGTCACTGCCAGGGAATCAGATGGACCTGTACTACTGCTCAAAATAAATGTTTGCCTTTTTTAATTTTTTTCCTCAACCCGGTTTTTAATACAGTGGAGTATGTCCCATGTAAGTCCATATATCCCCACCCAATTAAGAAACCTATATTCTTGTATCAAGTTTTAAAAATTTTTTTATACTTTGATTATTCATAATTTTTTCTTGTTCTTGTTTTTCTAAGTAATGCATAATTCCAGCTGTACTGATAACTAGTTGAGTACCACTAGTTCAGTTACTAGGTGTCAGTACCCTCAGTCGTGAAATGGAAATGATGCTTGTGCCATTTTACAAAGCTGCTTCAGGATCTAAGAAGCTGATCTTGGTGAAGCGCTCAACACAGAACTTGGCCCTTAGTAAACAGAGATATAATCTCTTTTCTACATAGAAAGAATGGCAATATAATCCACAATCTGTACTTTTTCACACAGTGGCTGAATTATGATGTATTGAATTGGAATCATATGAAGATAGAGTCTCAGATGAACCTAAAATTCTGGTAAACTTGTGGGTCAGTGACCCCTGAGTTATCTGTTTTCGTGAGTTCATGATTTCAACTGTCCAGTTGAGAAGTTTCTCAGAGGAGAAGATGAGACAGAAGAATTGGGGATGACAGGACAGTTACAATCCACAGCTGGGCCTTATATTCCAGGCCTAAGTCAAGAGAAGAAGAAAAATAATTTAAATGAGCATGAGCTCTCCTTGTAAGGGACTTTACAAGACTCACGCACAGACAACGATACTTCTAAGGCCCAGATGACAAAAGTGCAGTGAAGACTTAGACACGTGAGATTTCTTTTGAGCTTTTCCACACTATGTAGTATGGCTGAAAATTGAACGGAAATTGTCCTTGGGAAGAGGAGGCAGCTTGGGGAGTATTAGGAGACCACATTCAAGGGCAGTGCTCTTCAAAGTGTGGCCTACATTTGGTCCCAATCTGTGCACTATTGGTATAGAGGCTGAGAGTAGGCATTTGGAAATATTCATAGAAATTTGACATTGAAATAAAAAATGACAATGACCAAAGGGGAGGGAATGGGGGTAGGAGGAAGGAAGAGGAGATAATGGGGGAAAGAAGGGGAAGGGTCTTCAAGGAACATGCATAAAGGACACAGGGACAAAGCCAAATGGGGGTAGGATTGAGGGTGGGAGGCGAGGGGTGGGTGGGGCAGGGGAAAGTAGTGGTGGGAAAATGGAGACAACTGTACTTGAGCAACAATTTAAAAAACACCAAAAATATATATAATATTTAATATCAATACAAATATATATAATGTAATATATATAAGCAAACTAGGGATGTGCTATATATAGTTATTATATATCTCTAGATATGGTATCTTTTATATTTTAAAAACAATTGACAAATACATATTACATACATTTAAGGTATAAATAAAAAGAAATGTGACATTGCTGTGTCATTCAAGAATATGATATTTTTCTAGAAATTCATTTTATTGTATTTTAAAAATCTGTGTCCAATTAGGGGAGAAAACTGTTCTGTTAGCACAGGTAGTTTGAGGAGCACTGCTCTCGGGAATGTTCTGTATGCTATGGGAGATCACTGTCACCTCTGGAAGGGGTAGGTCACTCCCTTCAGTGGACTTCTGCTAGAGAAGATCAATGGAGAACTTAAACCACGGAGTTTGAATGAATTTACCCCTGAGCATATGTATGCCAGAAACAAGGCTTTTGAAGACTTAATAAGTGCACAAATAAGTAAAATACATATTTGTCTTCACTGCATATACAATACCTACTAGACTTCCAAAAAGTAACTGGGAGAGATTTAAACCTGGGTACTGAAGTTGTGCATTAGGAGTTAAGAGGCTTTGAGTCAATAAAATTTGGATTATTAATGTTTTTTGCTGGATCATTTTTTCCTGTCAAGGATTTTTTGAGTTAATATACTATTTTCTAAATATGTCAATGTATAACAAAATAATATTATAAGTAGCAGTTGAAATGATTGTTGTAGGAGAAATTAAAAAAAACAACAGCAGCAAAACGAAATAGCTGCTTGGCTATCTCAGTAAAATGCAGAACAAAGGCTTATCTAAGCACCTTAGCAGGTCAGAAGGAGAGTCTGAATTGGAGGAAATTATTGCAGTGGAAGGAGAACATATGGAAAGAGCTCTGGTTATATTTACCTGAGGATATAAACCCAATGTGAGAAAAGAAGCCAAAAACCAGAAATATTTTATAGCTTCTTTTTTTTTTTTTTCTGTCAGTGAACTCTGTGAAAGCACACTGGGGAGTGCATGCTACTAGAGGGATATCAGTGGCTTTAACAAGCAAGAAAAAGTAAATTCTGTATGAAAAGTAGACAGAACTAAGGAACTTAGATCCTGGATCCAAAATATGCAAATCTTAAATACTGAGATAAATCTTTTTCCCATTTGAGATGGTGATTTTACAGGAGTATCAAGTATTTCTAAAGTAAAAAAAAAAGAGAAGAAATGAAGTCTGACATGACTGCATGCATGCAAGAGTTTCATTGTTGGATGATTAATGACTTAAACCTTGAAGGATTGAAAAAGAGATGTTCAATAGACTGAGTTGCATCAGTGGGGAAGAGACTATTTCCCACTTTATTGGACTTGTGACCTTGAATGAGTTACTTCAACTCTTGTGTCACAGTCTCCTTATCTGTAGAAGATAGCTAATGATTGTAGTAATTATATAGGTTTAGTTACAGAAAGAATGGAGTTTACAGTGAGAAAATGAATAGCAGTCCTACTTGTAGTCATCTATCTCTTACAAAACATCACTGATATTTGCAATCAGATATTGTGAGATCAAGAGAACAAAATGTTTTCAACAGAACACACACATGGACACACTCAGCTGTGTGACTTCTGATTTTCACTGATGACATCCCATGTCTGCTTTGTTGTCCCTCCTAAAGAAGAGTATGTGGACATTCACTTGCTATACTGGTCCTCATAATTCTAACTCTTCCTGAGTATCAACCAGCACAGACATATCTTTATAAAAACAGTCCTTATTCTTATCTGAAATGCACCCAGGGTTCCTGTGCAGTGCATTTTCACCTACCTTGCTGAAGCAAGGGAAATAAAGTGAGTATTTTGTTTTTTTTGACTGCCAGGGTGTATCACTTGGCCTTCAGTGGTGTTTAACAATGAAATCATTCACAATAGAGAATACAATGAACATAAATACTACATTGTGTCATGTAAGAGGCCAAGTATTCTCCTTCCATTTTCCAGGTGAAAAAAGTAAAGTGGAGTTAGTAAAGTCACTTTCTTCAGGACATAGAAGTCCACAGTAAGTGATAAACCTGAACTTTAACCAAATATCCAAAACTATTTGATATTACATAAAGCATTTTTGTCAAGAAACATAGTTTGAAGAGGATAATGAAAGACATGAGAAAGGCCCAAAGTGGCCAAGTTGATGGCCTAAGCCTATTCTACTCATTACCATATTAACACTTACCCCCACTCTCAGCTCAAATCGTCCCAATTATATTTAGCTACAGAAGACTTCATGTCCTGAAGTCACTCTTCTGAAAAATGTTCTTACAGGGCCACAGTGGATCATCTAGTAGTTTATTCTCTTTTTCCATTTACACAAGAAGAAAAAAAAGTCTAACTACTCATTGGGAAAGCCAAAAGTTCAGGTCTCCTTACTATACAGTGCTCTTCCATGATAATAAGTATTTAAATCAATTTATGTCTCATGGATTTCACAATGACCTCTTCATTCACAAACCTGTGCTCTAACTTTCTACAATGGCAGTACATACTTCTGCCAAGGGGGAACCAAAACAGGTGATAATTTAACAAATCCTATGGGAAGACCTTGTGTCTCAAGAGTTTCAGCTTTTCTCAATAGCTTCTCCATGCATTTTCAAAGTCTTCCCTTTGAAAATACTACAGTGATTTTATATCTTAAAGATAATACCATTCCCATCACCCAGATATTTTCTCTTCAATAAATAATTTAAAAAATCAATGAAAAATATCTTACTTTTCAACTTGATTTATTTTTGTAGCCTATTAAATCACTTTCACTTCAAGATTTAAAATATTTTAGCATATTTACTAGGAACTCTTTATTTTGACTATCTTTGTTCTTCTTAAGTTAGGCTGACTTTTCAGAATACATCCTTTTTCAAATCAATTGCTTAACATTTGCTGTGTTTCTCATAGTCCATAATAGTTCATCTGTGAATGTTTCTGCTTTCCATTTCTCTAGTTATATGTATGTGTAAATTGTGTAGGGGTTTTCACCCTTTTTAGTAATCTTAGTAATAAAATCTAGTAATGTGCTAAATGAAATATCAGACTTCTCACTCCCTGATTTTATATGTTAGGTATTGACTTTATCTCATGAAGTTATAAATAAAATCTACTGGAGTCAAATAAATTCTTCCTAAGTATCCTCTCCCAATTTGATTACAATATTAATCCTTTTTGTATTTATCCTAAATTGTATAGCCTTAAAGCAGGAATGGCACATTCTTGTCAACAGGGCATGTCTTTCCCTTCCTATGATCATAGTTTGACAAGGCTCTTCAGAAAATCTAGCAGCAGCTTCTCTACCTCTCAACAAACCCACATCTTACTCCTGAGAGTCCAGAGTTCAGGTCTTTCAGGATTTTCTTTTGATACCTACCTCTGTATTTTTAAATATGTGTTTAAAGATACTAGTTTTTAGCTGTGATAATTTAATTCTCTTAAATACCTCCTCATGAATGCTCATATTCTTCCCCCATCCACCATGCTGTAGTTATATCATGAAAATGTTCAATGTTTAACTATTAAGATTATATAATTTTAATTAATAGCTAATCAATGTTTTAATGTACTTTCACATTTGTCGTACAAAATTTTCAGGTTTGATACAATATTCACCTTCCCTTTTACTTGCTTAGTTTTTCATTAAAACATCACTAATACATCCCTAAACTTTTTGCCCACAGGAAAAAAGAAATCCCCTATCAATAAATGTAAATATGTGACTAATCTTTCAATTTTATTTTCTGATTCAGATATATCCACCCTTAAGCCCTCTGGTCTCCTGTATGTACTGGTTTCTCTCTAAACCCGATACACACATGTCATACTGAGATCTCCCTTCCTTGTGAGCCTAGGGCTTCTCTCCAATATTCTTCCCCTCCAACACCCTGATTTTTATTTCAAATTGTTCCATTTGTTGGACTTTCACGAATTTCTTGAAGATTTTATTTATTTGATTTCAGAGAGAGGGAAGGGAGAGAGAAAGAGAGGGAGAAAAACATTGATGTGTGAGAGAAACATCTATCAGTTTCCCCTCACACACAACCCAGCCAGGAACTGGGCCCAGCCCAGGCATGGGCCCTGACCAGGAACTGAACCAGTCACCCTTTGCTTTGCAGGATGATGCTCAACCAACTGAGCATTGCAGGTCAGTGCTTTCACCACTCCAGGATGGTAAACTTGAATCTTGTATGTCTGAAGAACTCTTTAATCTACCTTCAGTCTTGATAGCTGATGGGTTCTACTTTGGAATCATATTCTTTAAAATTTTGGAGGGGTTATATGGCAAAGATATGCACTGTTTTATTTTCCTCTAGGCCTTCTTTGCAATTAGAAGGGGCCATGTACTTGGGAGTAAGTGACTCTTCCAGCTGTGGCCCTTACAACCTCATCATGAATTGCCATATTCTCCCTCTTCTCCAGAATTGCACCTGATATAGGGAGTCCAGTGGGGTTTTCTGAGTCTCTACATGATACTAGAGACACTACATGAGGGTGTCTAGGACCCTGAACACTGTCATTCCAGATTGGGCTGAATCATGAGGCAGAATTAAAATTCCTATGTTGAGCCATTGGTATCTGTGAGTTTGTTACACAAATCAGCCTATCAAATAATATGCAAATTTCATTGTATTCTACCTCTCAGATTTGCTGGTAAGAGATATAATATTATTTTGATGCCTGATCTTTTGTATATGACCTTCATTTTGTGTGTGGTCTTCATTTTGTACTTTGTTGCATATTTTTTATGAAAGATGTCACTTCACTCTGAGAATTTATTCTTCCATTCTTGAGCTTTTTCTTTAATTATTTTCTCTTACATTTTTCTCTTACATATTTATTAGACTCCACAGACTGATTTTTATTTGTCTATTTGTCCTTTCTTTCAAATAGTATATTGCTTAGATTTTTGTTTGACATTTTGGAAAGTGTCCTCAAATTTGTTTTCCATTTTTTGACTGCATGTGCATTTTCAGCCATATTTCTAAATTTTTATAATGTTTTTGTCTCTGAATTTTACTTTTAAATAATTGTTTGTTTTTATTTCACAGCATCGATATTTTCTTTTATTTCTCGGTGTTTATTTTTTTTAAAGCCTGACTGTCTTACTTAGTTAAAAACAAAGTTTCTTTCATTTTCCTGAGGCCCTTGTAAGACCTCAAACTATCTGACCCCCTTGTCGCCCTCTGACCTCACCACCCCCTGTGTTTTCCTGTGATAACTGCATTTCACTGACTGTTCCCTGAATACTCCAGGCATGTTCCTACCTTGGGTTCTTTGCACCTGACACTTCCTTTTCCCCCAGAAATCCACAGGACTTGCTCACTCGTCTTTGTTAGGTCTTTATTCAAATCTCATTTTCTCAAAGAGGTTTCTCCAAACAAACCTATCTAAAATTTCACCCCCTCTATCCCATACCTTTTCAGTTTCCCTTTTTCTGCTTTGTTTTCTCACCATATCATTTGCTATTTTTTACTTATTATCTTATTCATTGTGTTATTGTTCACAGTAGAATGCAAGCTGTATTAGGGTGGAATTTCTTTTTAGCTGTTAGATCTCAAGTTCATAGAACTTTCTTTGAAACTATGAGTGTTCATTAAATATTTTAATGGATCTTAAAATCACATCTGTATTCTATGCACAGTAAGAAAGTTATAAGTTAAAACATAAAAAAGCTGTTTTACTGAAAAACCTGCAAACCTTAGGGAGAACAGTCAGTGTGATATTAAGTATGTAACTGGATAATTGTTTTGTAACAGATACATTAAGTGGTTTTATGATTTGACTATACACAGAGCAATGATATAAAACACCCTTATGTGGTCAATCATGATTTCTTCTGCTGGAATCAACTGTTTCATATGGAATGCTACCAGTTTGATTTAAGTTAAGCTTCATAAAACAGAATCTTAAGTAACAATGGCTTAAATAAGATGAATGTTTATTTCTCCCTCATTTAACATAATTCTGTAGATTGTTACAGCACTGGCATGATGGTTCTTTGGGTGTCAGGAACCTGGATTCTCTCCAGCTCACTGCTTCTCCATTTTGGCCCAAGATAGCTGTTGAAGCTCCAGCCTTTGCATCTGTGTTTCAAGCAATAGAAATGAAACAAGGGTTGGAAAGGGGGTAAGCTTCTTCCATCCTTGTAAGAAGACTTTTTGTAAGTTCCACATCACATATCCATTTATACCTCAGTGACCAGTCTCACATGATCAAACAGAAAGGGAAGTTGGTCCTTTACTTGAATTGCAATATGCCCAGTTAAAACCATAATTATTTTAACTTGTAAGAAAATTAAAAAAGAATATTTTACCAGCATCCAGGACTCTCTGCCAGTATCTTTTGATATCACCACCTTTACCCTTTCAAGTTTATGTCACTCACTACCCACTCTCACAGTGACTGTTAATGAAGATTCCCACCCCATTTATTGTTTTATTAGGAAATGCTGATTTTAGTAAAGACCGTCCTCTTTGACTAGTGTTTCCATATGGAGCTCCCTTTCTGCATGGCCTCTCTTCACACCATTCCCACTCTTTGGGGAAGAAATAAATTGCTAATTGGCAGTTGGCAAGAGTCTGACATTCATTGTCCAAGTTTTTTATTTTTACTTTTATTTTTTGACAGAGCTAATATAAAATGAAAACCCTGGAAATTAGCCTTCTTTTTTCCCCTCACTGCCTGAGACCAATACGAGGCCAGGGTCTTGTGTGAATCTATCTTTTAGACCCTTGTCTGGGCTATTCCATGGTCTATATCAAAGATACGGTTGATGTGGTGGAAATGTGCAAGCACATTTGCACATTTGCACATTTAAAGATTTTTTATTAAAACTCAAGCTGGAATTTTAAGCTCTTGCGTCTGAATTCTCTCTCCTTTTCGGTTGGTTATGAGTTCAAGGGGGAATTAGAACATGATGAATTAGCACTCTAATACTCCAACATCTTGGAGATTTTCTTTAGAGACTCCAGAAACCATAGCCAAAGAGAGTCAGGTAAAGAACACAATGAATGAAGTGGCTTCATGAAAGCAGTAAAACCAGAGAGTCTTATTAATACAATGAGGAAATAGGTCCACAGCTCTGTTAACAATTTCCAGATAGGAATTGTCACGTACAGTTGTGAGATATTCAGTTTCTAAGGAGACACTAAAAGTGCAGACTTTCATAGTAAATCATCTGTTTTTAAAATATTGGCTAAATTTAATAAACAAAAAAATACTATGTAAAACAAACAAAACCTGTTACAAATCCCTGAAATGCCAGTTTATTCTAAAACCCTATCATTGTTTAAAAATCCTAGTGTATTTATTCCAGCAGGTCAGGCTATTATGCCCTAGGTTAAAGGGGTTCACCTAATTGTGATGGGGTACCTTAGGTGAAAATAAAATATGACTTTAGGGATAAAGTTCTCTAGCAACCTGAAAATGTCCATGGCTAAAAGTAAGAGCTACTCAGTGCAGTTTATGTTTAATGGCATACACTAGCTGGAAAAATAATTTGTTTTTGAAGATGGTTTTGTTTGTTCATTTAGAAGTAGTGCCTGAATTTTATAAGATTAAAAATGAGAAAATGTTAATTGTTACAGACAGAGTCAAGAGCTTGCTTATCATGGATATTCAGGAAGCAGAGAAGAGGTAATAAGAATATTTTTACCAATGAAGCAGCGAGTTTGTTTCAGAGGCACAGTAGGACTTTAAAAACAGAAACTAGCTAAGATAGTGTCCTAGAGGACATTGCTAAGACTCTGCAGTGCATTGACAACTCATAGGAGCAAAAAGAGGGATTTTTGGCTTTCTCTCTTATTTCTTCTCTCTAATGCAGAAAGTGTATTTCACAAGAGTCAATGCATACTTTAAAAATTTCACCACATATTTATGCATCAATGTCTTATTTCTTTCAGCCCCAGGACACAGGGCTAGGTCTATGTTTTTGAATAATGGAGGTCGGAGAAAAGTCAGAAAGGCTAAGCCTTGTTGTGGGAGGAATGCACACAAACCATCACCAGGGGATTTCATTAACAAAGCACCCAAACCAGGATTACAGATAAAATCTGAAATATCTTACAGGAACAAGCAAAAAGGACACATGGACAAAAACAACAGGGGGGGGGTTGGAAATGGGAGGGAGGTGGGGAGCACTGGAGGGGGTGGGCTGGGATGGGAGTAAATGGCAGAAAACTGTACTTGAACAATGTACTATTAAAGTATAAGATGAAATGAAAAAAAAGAAGCTAGAAATACTTTTAGAATAAATGCTTGTCTTTTATTGTTTAATTTTTAAAAGTCTGAAATGTCAGTTTACTCTACTTCTCTCTTTTTATCTTTATATTTCATAACATATCACAATCTTGAAATGTAGAAGTATATTTTAAAAGCACATGAGAATTAATCTATGGTGTATGTAAATTATAGAATTTTAATCATTTTAACTTGTATAAAAATCTAATATTCTAGAACCAAAATTTATCATTATTTATTAAAAGAAGTTCATTGCATCATTGCTGACACATTAAAAAAAAACTTCCAACTGATCCAATGTGACCAAATGGTGAAAATGTCACAAGTATGTAACATTTTCTTTTTTTCCTATTTGACTAATGAGCATTTCACTTTCAATTATTCTTATTTCTAAATCTTATGTAAGGCATAGGAACAATTAAGTCTCCTATTATCTTTAAGATTATTCTGCTCTTTTGGTCTGTGTTCTGTGTGTCACCTAAACCGCTAAACAATAAGACATTCAATAACTGAAAAACGTGTTCACATTGAGTAAAAAAAATAAAGAACTCTATTTTTGTCTTGTGTGGAACATTTTATCACACCCTCTTGGGGTATGGTGTAATGAGGAAATTCAGGAATCCTGCTCAGTAGTGCTAGACAGCAAGGTCAATTTCACTGTACTGTGTAAGCTGTCAACACAGCTTCTGGAGTTTGATGGGCAGTTTTAAAGCAGGGAGCCAGTCATTCATATATCTGGTCAGTCCTTCCCAACAGATGGGACTGCCACATTCAGTGGCTCCCAAGAGATTTACAGAAGATGATCTATTTAATTCATCCTGGATTTGCATGCCAACAAGTCAAGAAAGATCTTTAGGTTCTTTTTGTTGTTGTTGTTCAATTACAGTTGTCCCCATCTCCCCCCATACTCTCCCCCACCCTACCCATGCCCCACTTCCCACATTCAATCCTACTCCTCTCCCTTGTCCTTGTCCATGGGTCCTTTACACATGTTCCTTGACGAGCTTTCCCCTTCTTTGCCCAGTTATTCCCCTCTCCTCTCCCCTCTGCTTACTGTCAGTGTATTCCTTATTTCCATGTGTTTGTTTATATTTTGCTCACTTGTTTGTTTTGTTGATTAGGCTCTACTTATAGGTGAAATCACATGGTATTTGCTTTTCACTGCCTGGCTTTTTTCACTTAGTATAATGCTCTCCAGTTCCATTCATGCTGTGGCGAAGGGTAGGAGTTAGGTTTTATTTCCTATGACTTCTCAAAGCTTGCTTGCTACCTGAGCCAGTAAGAAGAACCTTTAGAATGAGAATTCACTGGACCTTTTCACAACTCCTCTTTCAGACTGGAATGGTGTCTTCTAATCTAGATCTTGTCTTGGCACCATGTTTATGCCGTCTTAGTCTGTCCCTCTCTTCTCACATTTGACTATATGAATGTAGTTCTATTTCCAGAATAAATACTATCTTCTATTGAGTTATTTTTCTATCTGTATATCAATAAGACACTACCTAGATTACTGTAGCTGTATATTAAAGTTTTTAACATTTTTTCCCAAAATTATCTTGGATCTTTTAGGTTGTTTGAATTTCCATATGTATTTTAGGAGGAGCTGTTTGGTATGTGTAGTTAAACACAATGAGATTGTGATTGGTATTGCATTCAATATATAGATCAAGTTAGGGAGAGATGATACCTTAAACATATTCTTTTACCCATAAGTACAAATGCATTTATTATTTAGTTCTTCTTTAATTTCTCTCAGCAATGTATGGGTCTTTGACATCTTTTGTCACAATTCTTCCTATTTGATAATTCTGGTACTGTTATAAATAGTTTGTCTCTTTGTCTATCTCAGTGTGTGTGTGTATGTGTGTGTGTGTGTGTGTGTGTGTGTGTGTCTGTTTTTCTCTCAGAGACTTTGTTCTGAAAGAACTCTCTATAGATAGAAGGACCCACCTGGCAAGGGTTTGATATCTTGGGCCAATAGTCAGTGACAATATTTATGTAAGTGAGCTCAGAATAAGAAGATATTGCTCTAATAAAAAACTGTGATGACTAAAATTGTAATCAACACTTTTGTGAGTGATCTAGAGGCAAAGGCACCCAACCAGACATGGTCCAAAGAAACTGAAATTATAAGTAGCTATTGTCTTCTTCATTATTGTTATTTTATTTTTCATTACCGTTTGGAGTGAACACTATTTTGTGTTAGTTTCCAATGTACATCACAACAGATAGACATTCACATACTTTATGGAGTGTTTTCTCCAATGATCCAAGTGTCCAGTGGCACCATCGACAGTCACCACACGGTTGTTGAGTATATTCCTTATGCTTTACCTTACATCCCCGAGGCTATTTCATAACTGTCAATTGGTGCTTCTTAATCCCTTTGCCTTTTTTCATCCTGCTGCCAGCACCTGTCCTCTCTGGCCCTTTTCTCTGTTCGTTGTATCTGTAAGTCTTTTTCTATTTTATTTGTTCATTTATTTTGTTACTTAGGTTCCACATGTAAGCAAAATGATATGTATTTTATGTCTCTTTTCTGGCTTATTTCAATTAGCATAAGAACCTCTGGGTCCATCCATAATGTTGCAGATGGTAAGATTTAATTGTTTTTATAGCTGAGTAATAGTCTATTGTGTACATATACCACAATTTTTTATTCATTTGTCTATTAATGAGCACTTGGGCTCCTTCCATATCTTGGCTATTGTAAATAATGCTACAATGGACATGGGGGTGCATATATACTTTCAAATCAGTGTTTTGGGGTTCTTCAGACATATATCCAGAAGTGGAATCTTTGAGTCATAAGGCACTTCCATGTTTAATTGTTTGAAGGATCTCCACATTGTTTTCCATAAGTGGCTGCATCAATCTGTACTCCCACTAACAGCGCACTAGGGTTCCCCTTTTCTTCAGTCCTCTCCTATATTCACTATTTGTTAACTTACTGATGATAGCCTTTCTGACAGGTTTGAGTGTGGTATCTCATGGTTTTATGTGAGTTTCTCTGATGATTAGTGATTTTGAGCCTCTTTTCATATATCTATTGGCCATCTACATATGCTCTTACAGAAGTGTCTATTCAGGTTCTCTTCCCCCATTTTAACTGGGTGATTTCATTTTTGGGGTTGAGTTGTGTAAGTTCTGAATAAATTTTGAATATTAACCCCTTATCAAATGTATCATTTGGTGAATAACTTCTCCCACTCAGTAGCTTGTTTTTATGTTTTGTTGATGTTTTATCTTGCTGTGCAAAAACTTTTTAGTTCAATGAAGTTCCATTTGTTTAGTTTTGTTTGCTTCCCTAGCATAAGAGATATGGTAGAACAAATATGGCTAAGAGACATGTCTGTGGTTTTACTGCCTAGCTTTTCTTCTAGAATTTTTATGGTTTCAGAATTTACATTTAAGTCTTTAACCTGTTTTGTGTTTATTCTTATATATGGTATAAGAAGGTGGTCTACATTCATTATTTTTGCCTGAATCTGTCCAGGTTCCAAACACCACTTATTGAAGATACTATTTTTATCTCATTGTATGTTTTTTGCTTTCTATGCCATAGGTTAATTGACCACATAGGTGTGGGTATATTTCTGAGCTCTCCATTTAGTTTCATCTGTGTGTATGTTTTTATGCTAGTACCAGTCTGTTTTGATTACCATGGCCTTGTAGTAGTATTTGATATCAGGTAGTGTAATACCTCCCACCTTGTTCTTATTTTTAAGACTGCTATGGCTTTTCAAGGTCTTTTGTGTTTCCATACAAACATTAGTAATCAATATGCCATTGGTATTTTGATGGGAATTGTGTTGAATCCATAGATTTATTTGGGAAGAATGGACATTTTTATGATGTCCATTCTTCCTGTCCATAGCACAATATATATTTTAATTTATTAGTATATTTTTCCAATTTCTTTCTTTAATGTCTTACAGTTTTCCAAGTATAGGTATTTTACATCCTTGGTTAAATTTATTCCTAGGTATTTTTTATGAGGCAATTAAATTGGATTTCTTTTTTAGTTTCTCATTCTGAGAGTTCATTATTGGCATATAAAAATGCAATAAATTTCTGAATATTTATTTTATTTCCTGCTACTTTACTGAATTCATTAATAGTTCTAGTAATTTTTTGGTGGAATCTATAGTGTTCTCTATATACAATATCATGTTATCTGAAAATGATGACTGTTTTATCTTTTCCTTTCAAATTCAGATAGTTTTTATCTATTGCTGTGGCTGGGACTTCCAATACTATGGGGAATAAGAATGATGAACTTGGCCATCCCTGTCTTTTACCTGATCTTAAGGTAAAACACATTTAGTTTTTCCCTTTTGAGCATAATGTTAGCTGTAAGTTTGTCATATACAGTCTTCAGTATGTTAAGGTATGCTCCCTCTACTCCCAGTTTTTATCTTAAATGGGTGCTGCATTTCATCAAATGTTTCTACTGCAGTCTATTGATATGATCGTATGATTTTTATTCTTCATTTTGTTTATGTGGTGTATCATGTTAATTGATTTGCAGATATTAAACCATTCTTGCATCTCAGGAATAAATCCCATTTGATCATGTGTATAATCATTTTAATGTGTTGCTAAATTTTGTTTGCTAGTATTTTGTTGAGGATTTCTGCATCTATATTCATCAGGGATATTGGCCTTAATTTTCTTTTTTGGTGTGGTATCTGTGTCTGGTTTTAGACTCAGGAAAATGCTGGCTTTCTAAAATGAGCCTTGGAGTCATCCCTCCTTCTGATTTTTTCAGGACAGTTTAAGAAGGATAGGTGTTAGTTCTTTGGATGTTTGGTAACGTTCACCTGTGAAGCAATCTGGTCCCAGACTTTGTTGGCTGGGAATTTTCTGTTTTTTACTGCTTTGATTTCATTGGCTATAATCGTTCTGTTTAGATTTTCTGTTTTTTTCCATCTTGAAAGATTTTTTTTTATAGGAATTTATCCATTTCTTCCAGATTGTCCAATTTGTTGGTGTGTAATTGTTCATAGTATTTCCTTAGAAGCCTTTCTATTTCTATGCTCTCAGTTGTTACTTCTCTTTCATGTCAGATTTTATTTATTTGAATCCTCTCATCTTGATGAATCTCATTCAGGGTTTATCAATCTTGTTTATTTATTCAAAGAACCAGCTCTTGGTTTATTGATGTTTTGTTGTTTTGTTTTAGATTTTATTTTGTTCATTTTTTCTCTGATCTTTATTGATTTTTCCTTCTTTTCAGTTTGGGTTCTGTTGTCCTTTTCTACTTTCTTTAGGTGTAAAGATTGTTTGACATTTTTCTTGTTTCAGGAGGTTGGCCTATTTTGCTATGAATTCCCCTCTTAGGACTGCTTTTGCTGAATCCCGTAGATTTGGGGTTGTGTTTTTATTTTTATTTGTCTCATGGTATCTTTTGACTTCTTTCCTGATCTCATAGTTAACTCATTCCTTGCTTAGTAGCATGTTAATTAGCTTTTATGTGTTTTTATATTTTTCAGGCTCTTTTTTTTTTTTTGGTAATTGAAATCTATTTTCATACAATTGTGGTGGGAGAAGATGCTTGAAATGATTTAATTTTGTATTTTTTTCACTTCTTTAGTGTTGTTCAAGTAAGTACAGTTGTCTCCATTTCTCCACCATCACTCCCCTCCCACCCCAGAAATCCCCACTTCCCACCCTTAATCCTACCCCCTTTGGTTTTGTCCATGTGTCTTTTATACATGTTCAGGAAAACCCTTGAAGTGATTAAAAAATTTAAAAAATTTATCGAGTCTTGTTTTTTGCCAATATATGATCTATCCTGGAAAATATTGCATGTGTATTTGAAAAAACTGTATAATTTGCATTTGGGGAGTAATTAACTCTGGAAATATAAATTAAATTTATTTGGCCCAATATGTCATATAAAGCCACTGTTTCCTGTTGATTTTCTGTCAAAAGGAAAATCTATATCCATTGATGTAAATGAGGTGTTAAGTCCACTACTATGACTGTATTGCTGTAGATTTTCCCCTTTATATCCAAAAATATTTGCATTACATATTTAGGTGCTCCTCTGTTGGGTGCATAAATGTTTACAAGGGTGATATCCTCTTGTTGGATTGATCCCTTTATCATTATGTAATGACTTTGTCTCTTATTGTTGGCTTTGTTTTAAACTCTATTTTGTGTGGTGTAAATATTGCTACCCTAGCTTTTTGTTTATCTCTACTTGTAATTAATCATTTTCTATTCATTTACTTTCTGTCTCTGTGTGTCTTATATTTTTTGGTCAAACTCTTGCAGACAGCATATATATGCATCTTGATTAATTATCCAAGTCATTACCCTAGGTTTTTTGATTGAAGTACTAAATCCATTTATATTTTAAATGATTATTGAATAAGTAGCTATTGTGTTAGTCCACTAAATTTTAGAGTAACTTATTATATAGCAATAGATATAGAATATGGTGATTTTCACTTATATAAATATCACTATAACTTGTATATATATGAAATATTTTTTACTATTTTAATAGTTGCATCAATCTACAAATAATCATTTGAACTAAATTAATCAGTTGACAATGGGTGATCTGATTATGTGTAATACTAGAAACCATCTGGTTATGTGTGATACTAGAAATGGTACTTTTGTTTAACATACTATAATACAACAGTGATATCTTACATGATGCAATGATTAAGTGAAATGTATCCCAACCAAAACATAAAAGTATATGTCATGGGAAAACATTTCACACTGCTTCCATTTTTTTCTTTAAATTTAAATTAATTAAAATCAATATTTCAGTTGATTAGTCCCATATTCTATATTTCAAGTGGTTGCTCACTACTTGTGGCTAGTGGTGACCAACAATATCAGTTATTTTAATATCACAAAGCAAAGCAAAAATAGGTTCAGAGACTGAAATAACATGTCCTTTTTTCTGTTTCATATTAATATAGATTAATTCAACCAGCTACTACTCTACTGTGTGTATTTGCATGATGGTAGACTAAAACCTTTGATACCTGTAAAGAAGAATTTAAATTTTTCCTCAAATTTAAAAAAGCAAACTTGTCAAGGCTAAGGAGGTTTAAGACAGTAATGGATAGATAAAATTTCAAAAATAAATATGTTTGAAAAGAATGTAGGTGGTGTTCTCACAAAGGCTAATATTCCACGGCAGAAAGACAATTTGTCTCATTCCTCATGTCCTGAACTGCCTTTTCTGCAAGGATTACTTGCCCAGGTTATATGTCTCTCTTGTTCAGGTCAGACTTTTTAATGCTTATCGCATTAATTTAATAGTAAGAGAACATACTGGAAATCTCTAATGCTCTTCATCTCTAGAAAAAATGGCAATGGTCACAGTTTAGTGCACTTATGATGCTGTCTTATTTGGTCATATAATCATGGTTTAAAGAACACATTGACACTTTATGTGAAAGCTGTCAATGCACTCTATTTGGGTCATATCCACATGAAAAATATAAAGTTAAAAGTTTCACAATTATTTAAAAATTTTAGAACATAGTAAATTGTTTTAGTTATCAAGACTTTTATCAAAATTCCATCAAATTTCTTTGTTAATTTTAGGTACACAGAGATAGATAGAGATAAAATTCTCTGTGCATGGAAACAAATCAATACAAAGTTCAATACACAGTATGAAATGGAGAGACAAAAATGTGAATTTATTTAATTTCACTGAACTGAATTTGCTCATAAATGTTCCACTGTTGTTTAATATTTAGAAACTCAAGATTTAAACTTACTCCTTGATTAACACTTCTTTCAAGTTATTTGAGACAATTAAGGGTTTCCCTCTTCTACTCTTTTTCCTTCACTTCTCCCCACCTGTCACCTAAGGATGTAATGATGGACACATTTCATTAAACATTTGGGGTCAGATAGCGCTGCCCCCTTTACAGTTAAATCTTCCTTGCCTCCATGAAATGTAAATGGGCTTTTTCTACCTCAAATTTTTTTTTGTGGATTTGTCATCAATGTCTTCATGCCTCACAGGGTCTCTACCTGTACAGAGCACACCGTGCCTTCCTTGTCTTGAAACTACATCCCATCTTGCCTTTTTCACCCGTTCTCTTAGCAATTTTGAATACTTAGGATTTTTTTTTTTGGAAAATTATAGGTTTTTGCTAATGCCAAGTATGTATCAAATATTTCTCTATTTTTAATCCAATATATTAATGCTACTATTTTCATTTTACTCTGTCTATTTAATTTTGGCAAATGACAACCTGTAAAGTATTTTTTCCTAGTGTTCCAAACCAGAAAAGTATTACAAGCCCTCTGTGCTTTTGTTTTTTTTTCCCCTTCAACTAATTTGAGATTTATATCACATTACTCTTCTCCTGGACCTTAGATTTATAGCACAGGTGGCAAACACAAGGCCCGAGGCCGAATTTGACCATCCACTTTATTTTTTCCGGCCCAGCACCTTGTTTCTACCAGGCAGCAACACTGAGCTCCTTGCTTAAGGAATAGTTACATTTATACAGTCCTAAAATTACATTCTGCCCTTTGAAGGCAACCACAAGGCTGATGTGATCCCTGGTAAAATGAGTTTGACATCCTTGGTTTATAGGGATGAATGCACTAGATCCTTTCCCAGTGAATTCAGCAGTGTTTTAACTCTACTACATAATTATCTACTCCCTAATTGCCCATTAAAATCTTTCCCCTTTCCAGATTTTAGACTGCTTTCCAGAAATTATCTTTGTTCTATGTTATCTATATCTTCTATCTGACAAAGTAAGTATAATTGACCTAATGGGTAGAGAGCCCAAAGATAATTATGCAGAGAAATAATGCAAAAAAAAAAAAAAAAAAAAGGGAAAACAGCCCAAGCAAAACAAAACTTTGGTATGGATCTCCAAAGAGCTACTTGCTTAGAAGTTGAAGGACAACCACGAAAGTGGATATTCTTGGGAAAAATGTGAGATTCAGAAAGGTGGGATGATGCAGATGTTACAGGTAACAACTGGAGAAGTACACAGTTGGATGAGCGTCAAGAGGTCTTTAGAGTGACCTGAGGACAATATTTTATTGGTTATGCTATTACAGTTGTCCCATTTCCCCCCTTTATTCCCCTCTGCCCAGCACACCCCCTTCCACTCGCTTCACCCTCCATGTCCATGAGTTATACATATGTATAAGTTCCTTGGCTTCTATATTTCCTATACTATTCTTAACCTCCCCCTGTCTATTTTCTACTTACCATTCATGCTACTTATTCCCTGTACCTTTTCCCCTCTATCCCCCTCCAGCTCCCCTGCTGATAACCCTACATGTGATCTCCATTTTTGTGATTCTGTTCTTGTTCTAGTTGCTTGCTTAGATCGTTTTTGTTTTTTTTTTAGGTTTGGTTGGTTGTTTGTTTTTTAAAGATTTTATTTATTTATTTTTTAGAGAGGGAAGGGAGGGAGAAAGAGAGAGAGAAACATCAATGTGCGGTTGCTGGGGGCCGTGGCCTGCAACCCAGATATGTGGCCTGACTGGGTATCGAACCTGTGACACTGGTTTTTGGTTTTTTTGTTTGTTTGTTTTTAAGATTTTATTTATTTATTTATTTTTAGAGAGAGGGCAAGGCAAGGAGGAAGAGAAGGAGAGAAAGAGCAATGTGTGGTTGCCTCTCGCTCACCCCACACTGGGGACTTGGCCCACAACCCAGGCATGTGCCAGACTGGGAATTGAACCGGCGACTCTTTGGTTCACAGTCCAATGCTCAATCCACTGAGCCACACCAGCTACGAAGCTTGGTTGTTAATAGTTGTGCATTTTTTGTCATTTTACTATTCATAGTTTTGATCTTCTTCTATTTCTTAGATACGTCCCTTTAACATTTCATATAATAAAGGCTTGGTGATGATGAACTCCTTTAACCTGACCTTATCTGGGAAGCACTTTATCTGTCCTTCCATTCTAAATGACAGTTTTGCTGGATAGAGTAATCTTGGATGTAGGTTCTTGCCTGTCATGACTTGGAATACTTCTTTCCAGCCCCTTCTTGCCTGTAAGATTTCTTTTGAGAAATCAGCTGATAGTCTTATGGGAACTCTTTTGTAGGTAACTGTCTCATTTTTTTTTCTTCTTTTAAGATTCTCTTCTTACCTTTAATCTTGGGTAATGTCATGAAAATGTGCCTTAGTGTGTGCTTCCCTGGGTCCAACTTCTTCAGGACCCTCTGACCTTCCTGAACTTCCTGAAAGTCTATTTTCTTTTTCAGATTGGGGAAATCCTCCTTCATTGTTTGTTCAAATAAGTTTTCAATTTCTTTCTCTCCCTCTTCTCCTTCTGGCATCCTATTATTTGGATGTTGAAACATTTAAAGTTATGCTGGAGATTCCTCAGCCTCTTCTCATTTTTTTGAATTCTTGTTTCTTCATTTCATTCTGGTTGAATGTTTGTCTCTTCCTTCTGCTCCAAACCATTGATGTGAGTCCCAGTTTCCTTCCTGTCACTGTTGGTTCCCTGTACATTTTCCTTTCTTTCACTTAGGATAGCTTTGATTTTTTTCATCTAATTTGTGACCATATTCAACCAATTCTGTGACCTTCCTGATTACTAGTGTTTTGAACTGTGCATCGGATAGGTTGGCTATCTTTTTGTCACTTAGTTATATTATTTCCAAAGCTTTAACCTGTTCTTTCATTTGGGTAATTTTTTTTGTCTTGGTGTACCTGTTATGTAGTAAGGGACAGAGCCTTAGGTGGTCACCAGGGTGGGGTAACCCAAGTCATTGCATTGTGATGCTGTATGTGGGGGAGTGGTCTGAGAGGGAACAATGCCGCTTGTTCAGCTCTCAGCTGGCTTTCTGTCACTTCCCCTGGTACCCACGAACATTGGGCCCTTCTGGTGCTGATTCCTGGAAGGGTGGGTTTGTGTACATTCTAGGACCCTGTGGGTCTCTCCAACAAACTCTCCTGTGAGACTGGAAGTTTGCCCTGAAGCCACAACCTTCACAGGTTTTTGCAGTCATAGGTTTTGAGGTTTTGTTTCCCCACACTGGTACCCTGGGTTGCATGGTCTGTCTGGGTCCCCAGTTGTTCCAGTTTTTCTGCATACAAATGCGGGGCCACCCACTCCACCAGCCACTGCCTTGCCTGGTCACCAGCTGCAGCTTTGCTGGGAATCCTCTCCCCACCCAGCTGCCTGTCTCTGCCCCTCCTACTGGTCTGGATGAATATTTCTTTTTTAACTCTTTGGTTGTTGGACTTCCATAGAGTTTGAATTTCTGGCAGTTCTGCTTGTTTTTTGTTTTTAAATTTGTTGTTGTTCTTCTTTTGGTTGTGCCAGGAGTCACAGTGTGTCTACATATGCCTCCATATTGTCTGGAAGTCCAAGTTCTCTCATTTTAGTTGACCTCTCATTGCTATTGTCATCTCTAACAGTGAAAAACATATACGGATCTCAGCCTCTTTTCTTATATTTTTCTCTCCAAAATCACTCACATAAGTCATTCATATACATAATAAGAGCTTGTTGAAAGTTTGCAGAGGACTTTTAATCATAAAAATTTACCCTCTTTAGTATTATAAACAGCAGACATGTTTGTTCTTTTTTTAAAAGATTTTATTTACTTATTTTTAGAGAGGGAAGGAAGGGAGAAAGAGAGAGAAACATCAGTGTGCGGTTCCTGGGGGCCATGACCTGCAACCCAGGTATGTGCCCTGACTGGGAATCAAACTTGGGATGCTTTGGTTCGCAGCCGGCGCTCAATCCACTGAGCTACGCCAGACAGGGCAGACATCTTTGTTCTTAAAAATTCCTTGGACATTGGTAGTTGCTGGTAAGTACTCACTAGCAATTTTTTTCTGCAGACTGTAGCTAAATATTTTGTCATTTACTTCTCTTTCCCTTCTCTCTCCTCTTCACGATTTTTGTTTCCACTGGTGTTTTGTTTTTATTGTGAACTTGTGTTATTCATGATGTAATTTTATAGATTTTATGATAACTGGGTTTTAAATGAACCCTTCCCAGGATGATATTCTTATAGTTAGTACTGAATGGCCATCATCCCATAGCCATTTAAAATTAAATTTCAAATGGGGTTTTGCAGGTCATTTGATGTGTGATAATTTGAAAAACACACTCCTAGTTCTCAGAAGATATACTACTTTTTAGGCCTCAGATGTAAGGTTGAATTAATCAATAGCCCTTGAATCTACTTTGTAGGCAGCTCATTTTCTGGTACACCCTTTCATTTTTAAATACTTTGGCCTTTTATGTGCATCTTTATTCTAACCTTCATTGTATATGGGTTCAAGGTCATGTGTCCTTTTCCATGTATGCCTTTAACAGCCAAGACTCTGAGTAATAAGAACTGATAAACTTCATTAAGGTATTCACCAGTTTTAGTAACTGCCTTCAGGTTTTAATTTCATTTTTGTCTTCAGTGGAAATTTTTTTTTGCCAGCTCATAAATTTAAGAAAAACCAAAAGTGAATGTTTCAGTTAATTAGTTAATTTTATGTTGTGTGTCACATTTTGTAGATTTTTCAGATTCCTGGTATGTGCCAGTCCCTCTTTTCTTTTCTCACTTACCACTAATTCCCATTCATTTCATAGGCAGGTCCACTCAGTCTTTATTTTTAGAGAAGGTCATTTTGTCAATATTTCCTGAGTCTTACTATCTTTACACAGAAAGACCAAGAAAGTATTATGTTAAGTAAAGACAACTGTGGCTCTAAAATAAATGTCTGTGACATCTATTAAAACACTAGTTCTTACTGCATTGAGTTTTCTAAAATTTTACCTATAAATTATTAACATTGGCAAGTATTAGTAATTTTTTTTGTTTGGTCTTTTATTTGAAGGATTTTAAAAAAGTATTTATTAATGGACCATACATTCATTGGGCCTATTTTAGTTTATCTTTTCAGTGTCAGAGTCACCAGACCTTTTGGGGATCATGCCAAGCTCCCTAAATCATTGCTGACCAAAGTGTGGTCTATGGACTGATGTTCATCCATAAACTGCTCATTATTGTTCTCTGATAAGTAAAATATAGAAGTGGAGAGCTTAGAAACTCCTGCAATTTGGCTTCACAAAGCTATCAAAAAAAGTGGTAAGTGTTCTAATCTTATAGAGCAGGTAATGGACTGGCTGTGCTGGTAGGAAACCCGTGTGATGATTTGTGTTTGGTGAAAACTGAGTGACAGGTATGCAGAAAAAGAATCCATTTTAGTCCATGCAAAACGGAGGTGGTGAGAGGAAAACTAGCCCTTTATAACTGGTAGCTTGAGAAAGATTGGTCTAAATAATAATGTGCATTTTTCTACTTTGAATTCAATTCAAATAGTTGTTGCTGGGGATATATTCAGTTATTTAGAATATATTATGGATAAGGCCCAATTTAGATTTAGTTTTCTGAGTGGACAGTATCTTTAATCTGAAATTGTATACCTAAATTCCTTCCATACACACTACATGTCACATAAAAAATGAACAAATGTTCAAGTTATGATCATAAATGTCTTGTTTTGTTGAGAATAAAGTTCAAAGTACCTATACCATGATCAGTTAGTAATAGGCACAGATAACATATAGTCTGTCACAGTTCAAAGACAGTATAATTTGGGAGTTGAGAATCCATGCTAAGAATGCTTTATTTCAGTTCCAAGTCCTTCCACTTAGTATCTGTGTGATGCTTAGTTTCTGTGTGGGTAAGTTTCTTAAGCTTTGTGAGCCCCACTTACCTTATCTGTCAATGAGGATCATGGTAGTGGTCCCAGGTCATAAAATTGTTTGAAGAATACTCAGTATATGATATCATCAACATTTTTAAAAATAGTTCATGTATTTAGAGCAGAGGAGAATGCTATGGTAAACCTCAACAGCACACAAATATTTGGATGCTATGGAATGCTCTCAACAGTACACAAATATTTGTTTGAGCTTTAATAGTAGATGAGGAAATGTAAGTATGAATGATTTAACTGTGTGTTTTTACTTTCCTTTTAGTTTTTCTAACTGAAAAATGGTGTTTCCTGGCTCCTAAATCTTTTCCAAGAAGATCTCCATATCTGTGTTGACCCTAATTTTCAAATATCCTCCCTTGTCATCAGTCTTTACATAATAAATGTTTATTAAGTACCTTCTAAGTGCCAGGCAGTATTATTGGCTCTTGGCATAAAGAGACAAATCATATGCTGTTTCTGTTTTTAAAGAGTTCACAATTTAGTTTTGGCTATCACATGTGTAATAAATATGGGTATTGTAAGTGTTATATTAAATACATGAATGTGGTATAATAGGAGATTTAAAAAGAGTAATCTCAAATTCTATATGGGAGGATCATAAAAAATTCTGTAAACTAAGTATTGCTTCAGCTGATCATAAAAGTAAATGTGTTCTCCAAGAGGACTGAGCAAAAGAAAAAGCAATGAAAAATGTGTTAGGTAGAGCTACTATAAACAGGAATAATTCCATACAAGCACATAGAGAAGATTTTTCTTTTTATAAGAGGAGGTTAGTGGGAAAAAAACTCATGATTACATCCAAAGCCTTGCCAATATACTACCTCTAGTTTTTACAAGTCGAGAGAGAGATCTACATGGCCCTCAGTATTTTCACTAGACTTTTCATTTTCAGAAAATCCTTGATTCACTTCATTCTCTTTCTCTTATTTTGCTGTGACCAAAGAAACAATCAGGAGAAAAATCATAAGCAATTTATTAAACATCACACAGTGAAAATAAGCTTGTTGCTTGCTCAGAGTAGAGAAGCAAAGTTAAGAAACATAACTAGCCAGGCATCAGGCAGAAGGCCAGCAACTGCTGAGCAAGAACGCCAGTGCAGGTCTGCAGCAACCAGGGAGCTGCAGATCAAGGGATAGGACATGCATAGTACTGAAGGCAGCCCCTGAATATGATGAGGCAGGAGAGAATTTCTGCACTCAGTTCAGTGATAGTAAATTGCCAAACTTTAGAAATAGTCCTCAGTGAAAACTATACTCCTGCAGCAAATTATAAACTGAATATATTTAAATTTACTACTGTTTTCTAGAACTTAGTTCTGATTTCCTTGACTGCCTTTTTAAGAAAGATAGGAATTGTATAAGCCAGAATTTTAACCATTCACTTTGCTCTTCTTTTCCTAAATTTCAGTCTCTTAAAGAATTATTTCAAAAGTCCCAATTTACAATGGTTCAACTGAATGACCTCTTGACTGTACAATGATACAAAAATGATATGCATTCATATGGTACACAGCATAGGCAGTCCTGAGATGGAAGTTCATAGCAATACAGGCCTACTTAAAAAAAGGCAGAAAAATTTAATTTTCAAATAAACAACCTAAGCCTACATCTACAAGAACTAGAGGAACAACAATAAACAAAGCCCAAAGCAAGTAGAAGGAAGGAAATACTCAAGATCAGAGCAGAATTAAATAACATAGAGACTAAAAGAACAAGTCAAAGGATAAATAAATCTAGAAGCTAGTTCTTTGAAAAAATAAACAAAATCAATAAGGCTTTAACCAGAATCAAGAAAAAAAGAAAGAAGACCCTAGAACATAAAATAAGAAATGAAAAAGGAGAAATTACAACATATAACAGAGAGATACAAAGGATTGTAAGAAATTACTATGAACAACCATATGCCAAGAAATTTGACAACCTGGGCAAAATGGACTAATTTCTTGAAACATGTACTTTTCCAAAACTGAATCAAGAAACAGAAAACCTGACTAGACTGATAACAACTAGTGAAATTGAAACAGTAATCAAAAAAGTCCCAGCACACAAAAGCCCTGGACTAGACAGTTTCACCATAGAATTTTACCAAATATTTAGGGAAGAGCTAACTCCTATACTTCTCCTATAACTGTTATATTTCTTGAATATTCTCAAAAAATTCAAAAAGAGCAAGGACTCCCAAACTTTTTATGAGGCTAGTATTATCCTAATTAAAAAACCAGGGACAGACACAATAAACAAAGAAAACTACAGGCCAATATTGTTGATGAACATAGATGCTAAAATCCTCAACAAAATATTGGCAAATCAAATCCAAAAATACATACACCATGATCAAGTGGCATTCATCCTAGAGATGCAAGGATAGTATGATATTCACAAATCAATAAACATAATACACCACATAAACAAAAAAAGACAAAAATCATGTGATCATATCAATAGATGTTGGAAAAGCTTTTGATAAAGTATAGTACCCATTTATGGTAAAAACACTTGGCAAAGTGGAAATAAAGGGAGCATACTCCAATATAATAAAGATCACATATGATAAACCTACAGCCAATATCATACTCAATGGGCAAAAACTAAAAGTTTTCACCCTAAGATCAGGAACAAGACAAGGGTGTCTACTTTCACCACTTCTATTCAACATAGTATTGGAAATTCTAGTCATAGGCATAATACAAGAAAAAGAAATAGAAGACGAGTTCTGGCCAAGATGGAGGCGTAGGTAGAAACCCTTTGCTTCCTTGAACAACCAAAAGGAAGATAACAACCAATCTAAAATCAATAAAGAACCAAAAGTGCCAGAAAATCAAACTTCATGGAATTCTGACAACCAAGGAATTAAAGAAAAAATCAACCAGAGCAACCAGGCTGGTAAGGCACGGACTGCATGGGCAGACTCAGGAAAACCAAGGTGGCTCGCAGACTGTGGGGGTGGGGCTGGCTGCAGAGCTCAGCGTGCTGCATGGGAAGGTCTGACTTAAGGGGAAAACTGAGACTCAGAGCCGACTGTGGGCTATGGTTGGGATTGCCTGGGTGGGAGTTTCTCCCAGTCTCACTCAAGAGCTCTCAGTGAAAAGTATGCTAGAAATGAGCAGGCAAACTGCACTGTTCCCTCTCTGGCCCTCCTCCACAGGCAGCTCTGCAGTGCAGCAAAGAGGGTTGTCCTGCCTAAGTGAATACTTAAGGCCCTGCTCCCTTACATCAGCTGTGCCAAGACAAAGAAATAGGGCTCAAATGGAAGAACAGAGCAAAAGCCTCAGAAAGACAACTAAGTGAGGAAGAAATTGCCAACCGATCTGATGGAAAATTTAAAGCCCTGGTAATCAAAATGCTCACATATCTGATTGATCTTGATCTAAAAATGAAAAAATAAACAAGGGATACCCAAAGTGAAATAAAGCAAAATATTTGGAACCACCAGTGACAGGAAGGAAATCAGGACTCAAAGCAATGATTTGGAACAACAGGGAAAAATAAACATCCATCCAGAAGAAAAGGAAAAAACAAGAATTCAAAAAGTAAAGAGAATCTTACAGACCTCTGGGACAACCTGATGCATTCCAATATCTGAATTATAGGGGTACCAGAAGGAGAAGAACAGCAGCAAGAAATTGAAAACTTATTTGAACAAATAATGAAGGAGAACTTCCCCAATATGGTAAAGGAAATAGACTTCTAGGAAGTCCAGGAAGCCCAGAGAGTCCCAAAGAAGTTGGACCCAAAGAGGAACACACCAAGGCATGTCATCATTAAGTTACCCAATATTAAAGATAAGGAGAGAATCTTAAAAGCTGCAAGAGAAAAAGAGACAGTTACTTACAAAGGATTTCCCATAGGACTATCAGCTGATTTGTCAAAAGAAACCTTGAAGGCAAGAAGGGACTGAAAAGAAGTATTTGAAGTCATGAAAGGCAAGGACCTACATTTGAGATTACTCTATCCAGCAAAGCTTTCATTTAGAATGGAAGGGCAGATAAAGTGCTTCCCAGATAAGGTCAAGTTAAAGGAGTTCATCATCACCAAGTCATTATTATATGAAATGTTAAAGGGATTTATCTAAGAAGTAAAAGAAGATCAAAACTATGAACAGTAAAATTACAACAAATTCACAACTATGAACAAATGAACTTAAAAGAAAAACAACAAAAACAAAAACTAAACAAAAAACAAGAATGGGAACAGAATCAGAGAAATAGGCATCACATGGAGGGATTTCAGTGGGGAGGGGGAAGGGATGAATGAGGGGAAAAGGTACTGGGAAAAAGAAGCGTAATTAGTAGGTATAAAACAGATGGGGAGAGATAAAAATGGTATAGGAAACAGAGGACTCAAAGAACTTATATGTACAACCCATGGACGTGAACTAAGGGGCAGGGTAAGGCTGGAACATTGAGGGGCAGGGTGGAGGGGGGATAAATGGGGGAAAATTTGGAAACTATAACAGCAAAATCAGTAAAAAATACTTAAAATCTAAAAAAGAAAAGGCATCCAAATTGGAATGGAGGTAGTAAAACTGTCACTATTTGCAGATGACATGATAGTGTACACAGAAATCCCTATATACTCCACCAAAAAACTACTCTACCTAATAAGTAAATTTGGCAAATTAGCAGGACACAAAGTCAATATTCAGAAGTCAAAGGTATTTTTGTACATCAACAGAATCAGTGAAATATCAGAAACAGTAACTAGGAAAAACATCCCATTTGTTATAGCAAGAAAAATGAAGCACCTAGGAATAAACTTAACAAGGAGGTAAAAGATCTATAGTAAGAATACTACACAACACTGAAGAAAGAAATTAAGGAAGATAAAAATAAATGGAAGCTTACGCTGTGTTCATGGATTGGAAGAATTAACATTATTAAAGTATGCATACTACCCAAAGCAATCTATAGATTCAATGCAATTCCTATTATAATACAAATGACATTTCACAGATTTAGAATAAATATTTCAAAAATTTATATGGAACCAAAATGACCCTGAATAGCTTCAGCAATCTTGAGAAAGAATGAAGGAATCACATTACCTGATATCAAATTACACTACAAGGCCACTGTAATCAAAACAGCCTGGTTCTGGCATAAGAACAGACATATATACCAATGGAACAGAATAGAGAGCCCAGAAATAAACCCAAGTCTCTATGGTCAATTAATATTTGACAAAGGGGGCAGGAACACAAAATAGAGAAAAATATCCTCTTCAACAAATGGTGTTGGGAGAACTGGACTGGTACATGGGAAAAAAGCAAAATTAGACCACCAACTTACACCAAACACAAAAATAATCTCAAAATTGAGAAAAGACTTAAATATTAGTCACAATACCATAAAAGTCAGTCCTAGAGGAAAACATAGGTAGTAAAATTTCATATATATCATGTAGGAATATTTTTGCTGATATATCTCCTAGGAAAAGGGAAATAAAGGAAAGGATAAACAAATAAGACTACATCAAATTAAAAAAAAAAAAAAACAACTGCTCTGCATGACCAGAGAAAACATCATCAAAATTAGAAGGGAACCAACTATATGGGAAAACATATTTTCCAATGATACCTCGGACAAGGGTTTCATCTCCAAAACAGATAAAGAAATCACAGAAATACACTCTAGGAAAAGAGTGTTTTTCAAACTAATCAAAAAATGGACAATGGACCTGAACAGACACTTCTCCAAGAAAGTCATACAGAAAGCCCATAGACATGACAGAATGCTCAGTAATAGTATCCATTAGAGAGATGCAAAGTAAAACCACAATGAGATACCACCTCAAACCAGTCAGAATGACCATCGATAACAAATCAACAAACAAGAGCTGGCAAGGTTCTGGAGAAAAAGGAGCCTTAGTTCACTTTGATGGGAATGCAGACTGGTACAGCCACTATGGAAAACAGTATGGAATTTCCCAAAAAAACTAAAAATGGGACTGCTTTTTGATCCAGCATTTCCACAGCTGGGAATAAATATAGTGTAAGAATCCTAAAACACCAATTCAAAAGAACCTATGCACCCCAATATTCAGAGTAGTGCAATTTATAATAACCAGGGTCTGGAAATAGCCTAAGTGCCCATCAGTAAATGAGTGTATCAAAAAACTGTTGTACCTTTACACAATGAAATACTATGCATCAGAAGGAAAGAAGGAATTCCTACCCTTTGCAACAGTGTGGATGGAACTAGAGAGCATTATGTTAAGTGAAATAAGCCACATGGCAAAAGACGAGTACCGTATGATCTCACCTATGAGAGGAAACTAATCAACAAAACAAACAAATGCGCAAAATAGAAACAGAGGCAAGGAAACATGGAATAGACTGACAGTGACCAGTGGGGAAAACAGAAGGGGAAAGTGGGGGAAAGAAGGGAAAAGGTCTAGTCAAGAAACCTGTACAAAGGACCCATTTACGTGGACAACAGCGAGGATTTACTGTGGTTGCTGTGGAGGGCAGTGCAGGTGAGAGCAACAAGGGAAAAATTGGGACAACTCTAATAGAACAACAATGAAAAATGATTTTAAAAAATGATATGCATTCAATAGAAACTGTCTGAACATTTGAATTTTGGTATTTTCGAAGGTAAGCATTGATACTATATAGTGTATGTATTGTATTAGATATTTTTGCCCAATTGTAGGCTAATGTAAATGTACTGAGCACATTTATGATTGGCTAGGCTAAGCTATGATGTTCAACTTTATAATATTTTTAACTTACGATGGGCTTATCATAACTGAACTCCATGGTAAATCAAGGAGTATCTTATACAATAATGCTTTTGATTCTAATCTATATTGCTGAGGCTGAGTAAAAAAATAATAAGGCAAAGCTTGTTTACACAAATGAACTAGTTGTTTCCCTTATGTGCTCATCTACTAACATTAACTCATTTTTATATTCAACCTACACATGTAAACACACATGGGTATTTACAAACATGCACTTCAACACTTAGAATAAGTAATTTTAAATACCCTCAACTAATATTCTAAAATTGAGTACCTAATTTTTATCTTTGCCAGAAAACTGGAAAGAGAGGGAGAGGAATGTTCAAATTTCGGCTTTATTTTGTGAAAAATTTCTCTAGTTGTCATAAATCACAGTGGAGAATAGAAAAGGATGCCTCTATGAAAACTGGGTTTTATGTAACTCACGTATACTGCATTTTTAATAACAGAGGCTGAAATGCAATATTCAGAATTCATTGTTGTCCAGCAATTCGTCTCTGCTATAGATCTCCCTCTAATAAGTCTATTATCTACAATAATTCAAATTCATTTTGTGATCAATACTAATGACCAAGGTAGTATTTGTCTACCATGTAGAATTCAGCAAACTAGCACAAGGTTGTTTACACACACACACACACACACACACAGTCATATATATGATTATGGCTCACAAATAATATGTAATGTATATGTTATATAATGTATAAGATATAATATATAGTATATTATATATATATATATATATATATATATATATATATATAGTCGTGTGTGTGTATAGTTTTTCTCTGATGAGAATAACATTACATTTACACAAAGGAGGTGCTTTATTTTGGGTAACAATACATAGTCCTCAGTATTATTTTTTTTAATTAAACTTTATTGTATTTTTTCCATTACCATTTAGTCCCCTTACACCCCCTTCTCCCCAGCAATCACCATATTCTTGTCCATGTCAGTGAGCCCTTTTTCCTTTTTGCTCAATCCCTCCACCCCCTAACTTGCCTGGTAGAATGACCTTATGCATTAGGTGTCCTATAGGGTCCAGTGGCACAGCCCTCCCAATCACCTGAGCTGCACACTCCAGTTGTGCCTGCTGTGTGGTCTGTCTACACCTTCTTGTTGTATTTGAGCCTTGATTGCTGTAGGAACCTCAATGGGAAGGATTTTCCCTAGGCTGATTGGCTGCAATGACTGGTTGCTACCACCATGGAGAATCAGCTGGACAGGGACAATCCCTCAGAACAGTACTTACCTCAGCAAAGCTATGGTACCTGCTGAGTCTACTCTTTGAGTATGTTCCTTGTGGAGGGGATTGGCTGATGCTTTGATGTGGTCTGAAACTTTCTACTGGGTATGCTGGCTCTGGGGTCTCCCAGGAGGTACAGGCCAAGGTCAACTGCCACCTGTGTCCTGCCCAAGGCCAACTGGCATGAACTACAAAGTGATCTGTAGATAGCTGATAATTGTGCAGGGCTTGGAGGTTCTCAGGAGAGGCCAAGCCATAAAGCAAGTCTGGCTTGCAATTAGGCAGGGCCTGGGGCCACTAAACAAGAGTTAGGCTGCATGCTGAGACCAGATTGCTTCTTGTTTGAGAGATTTTAGGAAAGTCTGAATCATGAGCCAGTATAAGCACTTTGTACAAAAAAGGCACTGGAAAATGCTTGGGTTGGGATTGCAAGTTGGGTGGGGCTGGGTCTCAGGAAATCTTCGGGGCAGGGCAAACTGTGTTAGTCAGGTTGGTGGAGATTCAGATATGATGCTGGCCTGCCAGCTCTGTGGGGAAAGGGACCAGAAAGGAACAATGGCCTCTGTCAGCACTACTGTCTGAGAAAAAGCTGCACCTGTAGCTTTTGCCTGATGCCAGAAAACTCATGCTTCAGGTAAGACTCTGGTACTCCAGTGCTGAAGCTCAGAGTGAATGAGTCCAAGTAAGTCCTTGCATGAGCCTTTTTAAAGGAATGACTGGGACTCCAAATTCCTTGTGTCCCACTCAGCCAAAATCTAAGCTGGTTTTTCACAGCCAGAAATTATGGGGACTTCTCTTCCTGGCACTGGGATCCTGAGCTAGGGGGTTGGTTGTGAGGCTGGGTCCTCTTGTTCCTCAGGGGAGACCTCTGCAGCTGAACTATCCTTTCCAACTTTTATTTAAAACATGTGGTTGTGGGGCCAGTCTAGTCTGTGTCTCTGCCCTCCTAACAGTCTTGATGTGATGTGGCTTCTACTTAATATCCTTAGTTGTAGAACTTTTGTTCTGCTAATTTCAGGTGGTTCTGAATGATGGTTCTTCCACAGTTCAGTTGTCATTTTGATGTGGCTTGGGGAGGATTGAGCACCACATTTACCTACTCCACTGTTTTGACCAGAACTTGATATTACTTCTTAACAGCTACAACAGAACTGTCATTAAGTCTTAAAAATTCTTGAAGCTAAGGGATGATATATTTAGAGATAATATCATTCATTGTTATTCAGCTAATAAAGTATATAATCTCAACTTTTCAAGATCAAACATATACATTTTTAACACATGCTTTTTCATGTTTATGAACCTGAACTACCAGAGCATACTATTGGGTTGGCCAAAAAGTTTATTTGGATTTTTTTCCATAAAATAAAAGACATTATTTTTCATTTTCAGCAATAACTTTATTGATTTGTATATTTTGAGTCTGTTGGCTATATCCTGCTATTGAATTCTCGTGGGTAGAGGCCAGGGGTGCTACTAAACACCTTCCAATGCATAAGACAGCTCCACAGAAAAGAACTATTTGGACAAAATGTCAATAGTACTAAGAAACTTCACAAACCACTTTTGAGAGTTTGATTAGTCACAGAACCTTCTCCATACATTGCACAAATCTTTTTCAGTGTTTCAGTTGCATTTTTACCTTTCTTGAAATAATAAAGCATAACACACTGAAAATGTTGTGTTTTTTCCATCTTTCATATTAGAATGGCTGCACAAAAATTCACCAGTTTTGATGTTTCTTTTTTTAAATTTATGCTGATATGACAGCTGACACAATATAATCTAACAAAATTTTTTCAGATGAGGTTAAAGACAACTAAGCACTGCTAGAGCCGTCATACGGAAAAACTAAATATTTTGGCCTACACAGAAGCAGTCCAATAGTCCCTGTTCTTTGAAAACTATATACATATAAAAAAATCATATCAAACTTACAGTCAGAAATTTTACTCGATTCAATTCGGCTACTTGCTACTTGCTGAGTGTGTTTAAGTCCTTTATCCGAGCTTATCATCATTTTCCTCATGTGTAAAAGAGAGGTTATAATAATCTCTACTTCAAAGATTCCTGTGATTCAAATAAGATAAAGTAATTAATTCATATGCTTTGTAAGTGATATTATAAAACCTTGCACAGGCTAGCTTTTATAATTACTGTTAAGGCTTGTTTTCATTTTTACCTCTAAATATTTCTTCTATCACTTTGAAGCACACTTTCGATATCAAATTTACAGTGATTGTCAGTAACTTAGATTTCCACCTGTCTTATGTTTGATAAGTTTTTCAATCTAAACTCATATAAAAACAATGCATTTTTAAAAATTAAGAAAATCAGCACAAATTCAGAACACTTACCTTGTATAGAGACAACTCTTCCACCAGGATAATATGATTTGAAAACTGTACACATCTGGTATTTGGTATTTTATATCCCTGCTTTTTTTTATTCAAGAGTAACCCTTACAAGTTCATGATCCAGAGTACTTCGTAATTAGGATAAAGAATAAATAAAATAACATATGTAAATGCTTAGTGAAAACTGAAATCTGATCATGTGTCTCTAGTATGTGGGAACATAATCCTATTTACTTCAATCTCATGAAGTAAATGGTGGTACACTAACACCAAGAAAATGGTCTCAAAGTGCTATAGAAAAAACAAAAGACAGAAAGACTTACAAAGTTCATAAGTGATGAACTTAGATTGATTGACAGGGGCATAAAATTTTTACTGTTTATATAGGACACCCTACAGTCAAGAGTATCTTTTCCAAAAAATATAATTACCTTTAATCATGTGTGAAACCCTCTTGTGTGGGGGGATATATCCATTCTATTGCTTCTGAAATATATATATATATACTCAAAGTGTATATATATGTATGAATATATATATAAAACTTTGAGTATATATATATATACACATTCCAGAACCAATAGAATATATGTATCTGTATATATATAGTTATTAAAACTATATATATAATTTATCTATCTAGTTTCTAATTTGTTGCCTGCATTTAAATATGTAATGAGTATCTGCAAACTAACATGATTAAATCCCTTTTCCTGAATTCAACCTGTTTCTCCTTCAATCCCCAATCCCTTTCTCTCTTTCTGTATATGTATACATATACATATATGTGTATGTGTGTAAATGTATGTTTATGTGTATATGTGTGTGTATACATGTAGAATAAAACAATCACATAGAATGATATATCATTCTCAGTATTTGAGAACCCAATATATATCATATATATTTTATATGTGTATGTGTATAAAGAGATTTACTGTAGGTAATTGGCTCACATGATTAGGGAAGCTGAGAAACCCCAAGATCTGAACTCGGTAAGCTGGAGACCTAGGAGAGTCAATACATATCCTTAGCTCCAGCTTGAGTCTGAAGGCCTGAGAACCAAGAGGACCAATGACATAAATGCAAGTAGAAAAGTCAGCAGGCTTGAGAGCCAAGAAGAACCAAAGTTTCAATCCAAGTCCCAAGGCCAGAAGAGGCGAGTGTTCCAGTTCAAACAGGTAGGAGGTCTAACTAACCCTGTTAGCCATCCTGTTCTATTTGGGAAAGTCTTCAATTGATTGGACAAGGGTCACATTTGGGAGGCAATCTGCTTTACTCAATCTATGGATTCATTGTTAATCTCATCTAAAATTACCCTCACAGATACACCCAAAATAATGTTTGACCAAATATCTCAACACTCCATGAGCCAGTCAAGTTGACACATAAAATTAACCATCATAATTCCCAAAGATTTAAAGTCATGAGACTAGATGATGAAGTTTCCAAAGAAATGGTACAATAACTAAACTCCGGGAACTCTAATGTTTGAAAGCTCTAAAGATTAGGGATATGAACAAAAGGGTTTTAGAACGAGTATTGAGTAAAGCAGGAGAAAACCAAATAGTAGTGTCCAAAAGGCCACATTCCATTTTTCACAAAGTTGAGATTTAGCAGCTGTGTTAAAAGCAGTGGTTATAACGAGGACAGAGACTTAGCACTCAGGACACTGAGATTTGGTTCAAGAGAAGACAGAAGCTCTTCTACTTCTGGACATAATGGAATAATAGGGTGGGACTTACCAGACTTTACCTCTGCCATAAATAACTAGAAACCTGGATAAAATGTGCAAAACAATTGTTTTTTAAACATTGAATAATAAGTATCACAAAACTGTAATTCCTGAGAAAAGAGAAATAGACCATGTGAACCCTATAATTCCATTGGCTTTCTGCCTGAGCCATTTTCCAGACCAAATGCAAAGATGGAAAATCCACAAAGAGTTGAGAGTAACTGGAGTTCAGGTAATGTATGCTAACAAAGATTATACACAAACCTTGAAAGGATAAGCTAATATTCAACTTAATTGCCTTCCAGAATTTGTAGACATGGAGAAATATATTATGCTCAGCATTTGGGGACTCAATACTCCTATCTTTAAGGAAGAAAAAAACTTTCCAGTACACTGATCTGTACAACAGTAAGTCCCGTTCACCTACATTATTGTTGGGGCAGGTCATGGAGCTCAGGAATAGGGTGGTGTCATCTGGGCTTAACAAAATTTATTGGAATATATGCCACATGAATGGAAATCAGAAAGGATAGGCCACTGAGCAGATAGGAACTGTAAGTCTAAGAGCCCTATTCTTACTTGTGGTTGTTGGTCTGGGGATAAAAAATGCAACATGATATACAACATACATATACTCACATGTCCTTCTCTTGGGCATTGTGACATGCACAGCCATTCTTAGTCTATCATAGAGTGATGCATCAGAATTCAACCAGAAAAACAGCTCCGTCACAAGTATTATAATAAGGGAGCTAGTATAAGAATATGAGTTCACATAACTATGAGAGAAACTGGGAGAATAAAGGTAGGGGAAGGGGAGTTTGAGTAGTAAAAATACAGTCACCAACCACATCAGCAGTGTGGGTAAAAACGGCAGAAATTTGGTGTCTGGGCATGACATGGGGCCCTCGGGTATGTGGTTATGAAGAGGTCTATAAAAACTGCTGCTTGTGGGGATGCTGTTGCCCCTGAAGAAGCTGCTATCTCTGTGGCCTAGAGTCAAGCATGGATAGGGGGCTTGGTGCTGCTGTTGATGGTCAAGACCACCAATCAAGAAGATAAAATGGATGAGAAGTAGGAGGAAAACAAGAGAAAACTGGGTCCTGCTGGGCACATCAGGCCTGCTGCGTATATGTGTGACCACCAAAACTGCTGACAGTAATGGCTTCTGCTCCCTTTCCACCTTCTGCATGTCATGTGAGTTACTCTCCTGGCCAACCCCAACCTAAATCTTAACCTTATATAGGAGCACTGTAACAACACAGGATGCCATACAGATGACCAGAATAATTGTTTGCATGATGTGAAATACTCTGACAAAGCATTTGACAGGAGGGGGTGTCATGATGCTGAGTATACATGGAAATAACACAAAATGAAACTGTGGAAGAGTGTCACCTATGTAGTGATCTTATGGTAGTTAGGTAAGACCTCTAACAAGGCCTATGTGAGTTGAGCTTTTTTTGCCTGTTTTAAAAGACAGAATTGACAAGCACACAATATGAAAAAATGAAGGTAAAATGATCAGGTCATTTATTATACTTACTGCATGCCAGACACTACTCCAAGTACATATGTATATTGACTCACTTAAGTCTAACAACAAGCTATTATTATTTCCATTACACTCAGGAGGCTATAGCTTGGAGCTACTAAGCAAATTGTGCAAAGTCACACAATTAGTAAATGGCTAAAACAGGATTTGAATCCAGGTAGTACAGTATGCTGGTAATAATACTGGTAAATTGTCACATAGAGAAAGATGAAGGATAGTGCAAAAGAAAAAAATGTATGAGGTGTAACTTGGATGTAATCAAGTAGTAGATCAACTAGCAGGATAATAAATGGACTGATTTTGATTCAGATTGAGGAGTTCATAATAATTTGAAGATAGAGACTTCTTATAAAATTTTTTAAAAGAATTAAATAAATTTGTGCATTTCTGAGCTCAAAATGTATTTTCATGATAAAATTATTTGGGATTGTAAGGCAAGGAAATGGAAAAACTTGGAAAGTATCATAATAGTCCAATCACATGTAAAATTCAGCAGTGTGAACATTTAGATGTGTTATTTTAGGGAGAAGTAAACTTGTTTGGTCACTGACAAGAGCTTTTTTGCCCATTTTCACCTTTAAAAATGTATGTGAGTTCTAATCTTGCCTACCTGAAACCCATCCCCCACCTCTGGGCTCAAAATCAACCTCAAATATTAGCTCCCCCTTGAAGCTTTTCCTTCTTTCAGCCAATAAATCCAGACATTCTTTCCTCTGGATTTTCACAGTAAGTACTTTGTTCACACTTCTGTCTTAGTAGGTATCATTATATTGACATCTGTAAATGTGTGCAGTGGATTTTGTAGTGAACTATTTGGATGTACCTTCAGGACTGATACACTTACTTACTCTTCTAGTTGGGGGAAGGTTTGCCTCCTGACAACTTACAACTGTGTCCCTCTTCGCGAGCTGAATGAAACTCCCTCACCCTCTTCCCCAGGGAACCCCACATTCAATAACTGTTTGATGCTGGAGTACAAAAGCCTGGCACATTTGCTCCAACTCCAGGAGTCACTGTTGAGAGGCATCTAAGCTTCAGAACTCCTTGCGGGATTGAGTAAATTTGCTGTTGCTACTACACTATAGTTTAATTTCACTTTCTGCTCAATGCTGCTTCCATAGTTGTAACCAGACACTCTGTAATAAATCTGATGCATACAATTCTCTAGTTTCCTGAAGAAACAGACCATAACCATGTATCTGTCTTTACAATTAGACTATATTTTTCAAGAGAAAAGACAATTTCCATTTTTTCCATGGAATAACTTGTATGTAGCTAACATTTTGGGTGCCTGCTATGGCATAGGCACTACGATCTGTAATTCTTTATTATAGTACTTGAGATAGGTAGTGCTATATTTCAGGGATGCAAGACCCACTGATTATACAATGCTTCATTAATTTTTAATAGTTGTTAAGAATGAAACATGATTATATCACAGCATGTAATATCCTTTTTAAGTACATACAAATGTGTACTCTTATCTACTTTTTAACATTTGAACCCTTTTTTATGGTCAATGTCACCAATGTCCTGAGTGTGTTCAACCTTTAGGAATTATCAGTGATACACTGATATCCATAATCAGTCATGTGACTAATTTAGCACCTTTCAGATTAACACCAAAATTCAAAAGCAGCACAGGGGGTTTTACTGCATTTTATTAATTGTGAGACTCATTCCTTAATGGAAACTGTGCTTTTCTGAAATTCATACACTGCATTGGAAAAGTCAGATTTCTTATATTGGATTAATAAGTGAATGAATGAATTGATTGATCTAAGTTTGAGAAATTTAAGACAAAATACCATCTAAAGATATTTCAGATCAGTGCATTGTGATGTTATAATTCAGCTCCATATAATGTTAAAAGTTATAGATTGCTAGAGAATTGGCATTAGTCTAGTGACTTAAAGAGGAGAGTATAGGATGATAAGATAAATCTTGTTCTTGAGACATGGAGAAATGGGGGCTGAATCAAGAATAATTTGACAAGCCAAAAGAAATTGAGCAGACTAAGGAATACTGAGATCTATGTTCAAGTCTGTGTACATTAAATGCAAAAATGTGAAAATTAGCATATTCATTTGGAAACTTTGTAGCTGATGGATTTTTTCATGAGTATTTTAAAAATCAAGTGGTCATATTATACCTGAAAAAAAAAAAAAACATCATCAGAGACTCATGACTTCACCTCTGGGGATTTAAAAGTTAGCTATTCCAGCAGGAAGCACACACACAAGGGTCCTTAGGCAGTGGCTTGTTTCAGAATGCAGCAGATTATATTGCAGGCATTAATCAGACGTCTGTAGTACAAAGCCTGTACAACTGCTCAAGGCCATGAGGGTTTATTGAGAAAATGTAAATGTACATTTATTTTTACATAGTCCCCTAGTAGAATAGTTATACTATTTAACAAGTATTTTAGTAATGATTTTTTAAATAAAAGATGAATTTGTCATTCTTGAGTTCAATGAAAATAGCTTGGCAATCTTGTCCATATCTATTCATAAACTTTGGATTTAAAATAAATGTAGACATACCCTAGGTGAGACTATTTGATAATATTTAGCAGGAATCGTTGCATGGTCAGGAATATTGCACAGGAAACATTTGTGATCTCAGTTTGAAAAATGGTGTTAAATGTATTACCATTCATGAAAGGGGTTCATCTAGAGATGATTGTTATTAATTATTATTCATACTTCTATTTTAAATAAATTAAAATGTACACTCATGGAAAATTAACTATTTTTATATAATTACATATAAATTAATACAAAAAGTGTAGAGTAGCCTAGACAATAAAACAAAATAATTTTCTTCTTCAAACTTTAGCAGAATTTGAACATTTGATGAAGAGTGAAAGTTACATGACTTTGTGTGTTCCCAAATTTATCTAATATCTGCTAGACTTTAGGAGCTTATTTACTGAGTGGACAAGGGCGAGCTGGTGGACAAGTGAAGCAAAATGACATTCAGTTCCAGCTAGGCTTGGAGAAGGATTAATAACTACCTGATATAATGGTTATAAATAATGATTGAAAGTTCATTTTTTGTCAAAACTTTTCTGGAGTGTAAAATTGATATTCAAAGACAGCATTAAACAAATACAAATTTGAATCTATTTTCTTCCTAGAAATAGTTGAAGTGAGGCTGAAAGGTTATATAGAGGTCCTGCCATTGACATACCTCTGTATGTGATAAAGTAAAAGGTTGATTCTTATACATCTAATCATCTTGCCATATAATTAGAGAAAATATCTCCATCATATCAACAATAACGAAGCAATAAAATTAATCTATAAAAGAGAATTTCCAAAAGCCTATGTCTCTATTATCAAAGTTAAAAATATCTTTCTTTCCCTTTTACTGAATTTATCTCCGGAGGCTAAAGGAAACATCTTGAGTCTTTCAACTTTATTCTCCCTTTATGGTGACATAAACACAAGAAGAATCTTCTCCAATATTACCTAGTGCCCATCAATAACCTCACTGCTCAGGAGGATCTCAAGGATATTGTGGGACCCCAAAAAGTGCAAATATGTGAGAAAGCACCATCATTATGATAATTGGAATATCTCAAAGTGTCTGGATATTAACAAATATACCTCTACATAACGTAGTGCCAAAAAATAAAACAGAAATTAGTTATCTTAAACTTTATAATTTAAAATAATAGTAGATTTACAGCCAGGTGCAATAATACAGAAGGATATTTTACTCAATTTCTCCCTATGGTAACATCTTACAAACTTATAGCAAAATATCACAATCAGAATATTGACAATGATACAGTTTAAATACAGACAATCCCCTTCATGGGTCCTTCATGTTGATCTTGTATAACCAAATACAGTCCTGTCCTGTCTTTAACTTCTCCTTAAACCTTGGGAACCAATAATGTATTTTTCATTTCTATAATTTTGTCATTTAAAAAATGTGACATAACTTGAATCATAGTCAGTAATTGTTTGAAATTGTTTTTTTTTCCTCAAACTAATGGAAAAGTCATCCAAGTTGTTGCGTTCATCAATAACATATTCCCTTTTATCTAGCACTCCATGGTGTGGATAGACCACAGTTAGTTTAACCAGTCACCTTTTTTGGCTATTATAAATGAAATCCCTATGAAACATTCATGTACTGGTATTTGTGTGAACATAAGTTTTAATTTCCTGGAATAAATGTCCAAGACTGAAATTGCTAGGTTGTATGGTAGTTGTGGGATTAGGTTTTTTAGAAACTGAAAAATTGTTTTACATAGTGACTACTGTTTTACACTTCCTCCATTATGCATGAGTGATTAAACTTCTTCACATCTTCAGCAGCATTTGGTGTTGTCTACTTTTGATTTATAAAAATATAAATGTAATATATTTTATATGTAAAAATAAAAATATTTTATATTTATATAAATACATTTTTAAAAACATACCTTTTATTTTGCCATTTATAGAAATGTAGTGACAGTTTACTTTGTATTTTATATTTGTAGTTTATATTTGCATTTCTATTTCTCTTTAGTTTTTCTTTATTGTTTTAGAGAGAGAGGAAGGGGGAGAAAGACAGAGAAAGGGAAACATTGATGCAAGAATCAGCCAATGAACACATTAAAAAGTAGAACAATAAACTGATGAATCTCTCCCTCCATATATACACACACACACACACACACACACACACACACACACATTTCTTTAATGGTTAGCAATTTGAATAACTTTTTGTCTGCCATTTGAATATTTTTTGTTGAAATGTTTTTATGTCTCTTGCTTATATCTAATTAAATTATAATTTCTTACTATTGATTTTTAAGAATTCTTTATATATTCCAGATAGTCATCTTTTGTTGAATTGTGGTTTGGAAAAATTGCATGCCATTTTATAGCTTACCTTTCCTTTCTCCTAATATAGTCTTTCTCAGAGCACATTTTTTATTGAGATTCAGTTGATCAATTTTTCCTTTATGCATTATGTTTGGTGTCAAAGAGTAACTTAATAGTGGAGAAATCTGATAAACACTATCTCAGTCAGCTTATCAAAGTCAACATCAACAATGGTTACTCAGGTTGATAGTATGTATCTTTGATAATGATGCGATGAAAATTATACTTTGTCTCTGTGGGTCCTTTCCTCAAAAACACACACTCAAGCCTTATTATGAGAAAAACATCAGACAAATCAAATTTGAGGGACATTCTACAAAAACCCATCATGGTCATCCAAAACAAGTATGAGAAACTGTCATAGCCAAGAGGAGCCTGAGAAGACATGACTACTGAGTGTAATATGCTCTCCTGGATAAGATTATGGAACAGAAAAAATACATTAGGTGAAACTAAAGAAAAATTAGTAAAACATATACTTTAATTAACTATAATTAATCAATATTAGTCTACTAGCCATAGCAAATATGCCATACTAATATAAGATGTTCATAATAAGGAATGCTGGATGTGGGTTGTGAGAACTCTCTGTACTGTCTTCACAATATATCTGTAAACATAGAACTGTTCTAATAAAAACATTTTATTTTAAAAACATATACACATTTTTTCCAATTCTATTCATTGAAAATACCAGAAACAACTCACTTACTAGAATCACTTAGTGTCCAGTGAGGCAAGAGTTATAGACTTAAAAAAATGTTTCCTGTGTTTTTATAATTGTTACAATTGTGTGATGAATATTCAAATTATCTTTATTATTCTCTCTTCTTTTGTATATTTAAAATATTCAAATTTAAAACTTAAAGAACATGTATAGACTTTAAAATAGCAATATTGCTTAATGGACATTGTCTTTTATGACATAAGGTTATTTATACCTGGGCATAATGGGACCAGTATCATCTGCACATTAAATAAATATAGTCACCTATTCCAAAGCATATAGGGGAAAACACCCCTTCTCTCTCAAAACAACTTGTCAATCAAATTTATTTTATCTAATGAAATATCATAATAATTTGCAAGGGAGGTATTTTACCCAGAGAATACTGAAGCCTACTTCTTCAATTGGATAATTTGTTGGTCAACACTTTATAGAAGCAATCTGCAAAACTATCCTCTTCCTTCTATTCCATAGTTAAAAGTTTGCTTTTTTTGTAAGTACAATGAGCTGTTTTATAAACGTAAATGCAGATGGTGCCAGGCACAAAGTAGGCAAATTTTGTTCTGATTTCTACTGTTATAGCCACATAGAGATGCATGCCTCATGGCCAGGAACTGTGCTCCCTAAATGCCAGAGTCACTGGTTGCTCAACATCCTGTGTAAGTGCCAGTGAGACCATCACAGTTTCTTGTTGACTCTTCCTGTTGGCATCAGCCTCTTTCTGTTTCTGCTATCTCAGATTTGACTCATATTTTAATGTCATTCACATTTTTTAGCATTTTATTTTGAAATTTTCAAACATTGGTAAAAGCAGAGAAATATATTGATCATTCAATTTTATATGCTATCAGTGCCAGCTCATTATTTTAAACTGTAACCCAGGCCAGAGTGAGCCCTGAGGGTACCTGGTAATTCCTTTAAACCTTTTCAATGATCAGAACTAGAAAATATTTTTCTTTTATTATAGAGTCAGACTGGTTTCCACCTATAGGCTTGGGGAAAAAATATTATGTGAGATATGAAAGTCTGGCTTGGGTGTCATGAAAATCTCATGGGAAAAAAGCTATCACTTTACATTATTAAATGTGATTCTTTTAAGGAAGTGCCACTTCAAAAAAAAAATCCAGTTTGTCCCTGTACATTTAATGTCACATTGTTTCAGTTAGATTTTCTACATAACATTTTTCACTTTTTAGTGTTTGTGCTGAAAACGCAATTTTCAAAAAAATAGTGAATAAGAATACACATGAACTTTAAAAATAACAAACAACAATATAAACAAATTCTTCTATCCCAACCGGTATGCGCTTTCAATTTTTGTATGCAGTTCTTCATTATGCAAAGAAGACCTATGAGGTCAGATAGTACAGATTTCCTATTTTTCACATCACTGAACTAACAAAACTACAGAATGTCATTTTATTAACATGTTAGAGGAAAAAGCCCTTTCTTTCCTATTTATTCCATTTTCATAAGGATTGCCTTTTCTTCTGCATCTCACTGAAATATGAAAACCATGTCCCAGTACCGACTCACTCTCCTGTAGCATGCATGTATGCACGCTCCACTAGATTGTGATGGGAATACTCTATAGTCCCTGCATTGCGCTGCAAACCTACAAATGCAGATTACCCAAGCAAAACCTGGCTGACAAACTTGTAGAATGTAATTTGTTTGACATATTTAATAGTTGTATATATTTCTACATATTTTGTAATATACAAGCATGATTATTTTTCCCCAAATGCCTTAGGTGTTTTATGCTTACAAAACTATTAAGCATTTACTGTTTCAAATCCTGTCTTTGGAAAAGAAGTCCTCAGTAACATGTAATACAGTAGTTTTACTTGCTAAAACTTTAATAATATAAACATTAAAAAAACTTTGCAAACTGGTCTCATTGAATTGGAAGCTGACATTGAAAATTTGCCAATGCGAGTTCACCAGAGCTACAAACCATCTAGCAAAGAAAGGTAGGCTATACAGGTTGGGGGAGGTTTTCATAGTTACCAAGGAGAACTGCACGTGCTACCACCTTACAGGGATATGGGGGAATCTGTGCAGGACCCAGAGTTTTTTCTAGGGAGATTCAGATTTTATGTTACAATAGAAACATCTAATGGCAGGCCTTCTAAGGATAAAGGTTTTGGATTCATGATCAGGTGAAATAGCCAATGAGCTTAGGCCTTGGTTGAAGGCAAAGGAAACATAGAACTGATGGTAAAAACAGAGATATTTGGGGACTAATTCTGATCTCATAACTAGTTCTAAAAATGACAACTATAATAATAACAATATTTACTTTTAAAAAGTTTTTATTTATTTATTTTTAGAGAGAGAGGAAGGAAGGGTGAAAGAGAGGGACAGAAACATGACTGGTTGCCTTTCCCATGCCCTAACAGGGGAACTGACCCACAACCCAAGCATGTGCCCTGTCCAGCAATCAAAACTGTGACCTTTCAGTTTGTGGGATGACACCCTACCAACTGAGCTACAGCAGTCAGGTCAGTAATATTTACTGTTTGTATAACTATGTGCACATGTATACATTAAACTTCCACAAGGGCACTTACACTTTGTGTTTGGTTATTGCAACTGCATGGACCAGAGCACATATAGTTTGGACCCACACACAGGGTAGCAGGGAGCAATGGTACACCACTGATGAATTTTGTTTTCTTGTTTTCTTTTTTTTAAATTTCATTTTCTCTTGAAAACCCTATGATAAGATAGGCCAAAATAAACATGAGATAATACTGAAAGATGAGACTTCCAGATTGGAAAGCACTCAAAAATTACTGTGGAAGAGTAGAGAACAAGTACAAATAGCATAATAGCTAATGATACAACTAGACCAAACCTGGAAGGATATCTACTTGGTGATGCACACAAAGGTGAAAGGCATTATGATGCTATTCAATACACACAGTGGAAACATGGAATGTAAGAAGCATAAACCAAAGTAAACTGGAAATTATAAAGAAAGAAATTGAACATCTATATATTGAAGTGCTTGGTGTTGGCAAACTAAAATAGACTGAAGTGGGATATTTCCAGTCAGATAGCTACAAAGTTTTCTTTTCTAGAAATGATAAACTCAGAAGAAACAAAGTGACTTTAACATGGGGAAAAGATGTAGCACCGGCAGTTAGGAGCTACAATACAAGGTCTGACAGAATAATCAGTCAGATGACTGGGAAAACTTGTGAACACAACCATCATTGAAACCTAAGCTCTAACTCCATGACTGAAGAAGATGAAATTAAAAGATTTTACCCAGGTATCCAAGAGGAAATTGATTACACACCAAAATAAGGCATGCTGATAATTCTAGATAACTAGAACACAAAAGTAGAAAATAAAGCAGAACCAAAAGTCATAACAAATTTTGGACTATGGGTCTAAATGAAGCAGAGGATTGGCTTGTGAATTTTTGTGAAGCCAGCAACGTGTTCGTCACAAATACATACTTCAAACAACCAGACAGATGACTGTGCACTTGGACATCACCAGATGGCCAATATAGAAATTGAATAGCTTATGTAATTGGAAGCAGGAGATGGAGAAGTGGTATTCATTCTGCCAAAACATGTCCAGAAGCAGATTGTAGAAGTGACCACACACTGTCAATATAAAACATTAGAGAAAATCTGAAGAAGAACGCAAAAAAAATTTGTAGTGCCAAAATATAACACAAATCATATTCCTAATAGATTTAAATTCTACATAAAAATTGTACAGTTAAATATATTTGACAGGAAATCAAAAGGACTGTAGTTTGAAACTAGACATATTAAGGGAAAATGTGAAAATACAATACTAAAAAGGAAAAACTCAAGAAAAATCAAGATGGATGACAGAAGAAACAGTAAAATTGTTTAAAGACAGGCAAGAGGCAAATGCAGGGTTAAAATCTTGAATTCAGACTATCATTAGAAATGAGGGAAACTATTACAATAGTCAGTTAAGGAGACAGAGAACAATGACAACAAAAGAGAAAAGAAAAATAAGAGATCTCTACAAGAAGATTCAAGAAATAAAAGGAAAATTCAAACCCAAACTAGAAATGCTGAATGGCCAATAATGAAGCACTTTATCTGACCTGGAGAAAATAAAAGAAAGCTAGAAATTGTATCCTGAAAACCTGTACAAAAGAGACAAGAGGATGACAAGTGCCTTTAAAGAAGACTTCTTTGAGGAATAATCTGTAATTCTAGGAAATAAAGTGAAAGCTGCCCTGAAAAATATGAAAAAGATATAAATCAACAGAGGTCTGTAAAAATTCTAATTAAGAATATGGGGTCTGCCCCCCCACAAAAGTCAAGCTATTGTTAATACAACAATAATGGTGTGCATGACATTGATGTCACCTGGCAGCCAAGGAGAGTGGATTGGAATGTGGTTGTGTGAACAATGACGACTTCACTGTACAAGTCAGTGGGGGTGTTAGACACCACTGAGTGAGCATGTGTACTGTGTGGCCATCATATTCAAACTGACTGAGTGAGTAGAGCAACAAATTGGCTTCAAATTTTGTGTTAAGCTGGAACATTCCTCCATAGAATCTATTGAGATGATTCAAAAGCCTGCAGCTATGGGCAACTGGTGATTGGCAGCTTCATTATGACAACACGCCCATTCATCTATCACATCTTGTGTAGAGTTTTCCCACAAAACATCAAATCACCTAGGTGACTCAGTCCCCCTACAGCCCAGATTTGGCACCCTGAAACTTCTGGCTTTTCCCAAAACTAAAACCACATTTGAAAGGGAAAAGATTTCAGACTGTCAAAGATTAAGGAAAATATGATGGAGCAACTGATAAGGATTGTGAGAACCTTGCGATGTATCACATGAACATCATGTGATGTCCCAAGGTGTCTACTTTGAAAGGGACTGAAGCATCATTGCCTTATGCATAGTAGACCATCCTGTGTGTCATGGGCCCAGCTCCCACTGGGAGATGCTCAGGACCCATGCGCACGGATAGGTTGTCCTGTGGGGAATCAGGCCTGCAATGTATGTAGGCCACTATGAGTCTTGCTTGTTGCTAAAAATCTCTCATCCTGAATTGAGGACATTTACTGCAAAGCAGCTTCCTAAAAACCATTCGAAACCTTCCAAGGATGAGGGTAACTGGTTCAACCACTTTTACCTTTTCATTTACAAATATCCCTTTTCTGTAATGTGATTAGCAGCATTGGCTCCTTTGTTTTCTGTAAAAGGTAACCACCTAAAGCAAGCCTGTGCGTAGTTAATGATGACCTTCTTGCAATGTGTCCCATGAGTCAATAAAAGCTCATTGGAGCAAGGGCTGAGGTTTGGCTCCCCTTGAGAGAAAAGCCATGCTGTCCCCTTTCCTCCACTGGACTCGGTAGTCCATGTGAATGTCTCATTTCATCTATAATGACGTGGACCCCATAAGCTGGTGTCTGCATCACCTATGTACAATGTTTCTTGTATTTTGTATCTTCTTCAATAAATGTCTCTATTTTTCATAGTACACGGCTGGATACCTTCTGGAGAGACGTATGGAGATATGAAAGTACCTCAAAATAATAAAGTATAACCCAGGGCATGTGAAACTGAGATACAAAAGCAGAATATATTATTTCCAACCAGGAGAAAAAGTGCATATTAAGAAACTTAAAAGAAAGAAAGACGAAATCAAGTTAATCCCACATTAAAAGTTATAAGCACAGATACTTCCAGCTGCTACATTATTGGATTAAAATGCTTTTCACTTGACAACCTTCTGCTCTAAGAGAAGGAAATGTATTGATCAATACATAATGATATACCCAATTCTAATCCATTACCACCTAGATCATTCTAGCTCTTTCCTCAGCTCATCTGTAACTTTCAGCTCCAACAGTAAGAAGCCTGACTCCCACCACTGCCATGTTAACTCCATTGTTTAGTACCAGTGCACAGGTATTGTGTTTTCTGAATTGTTAACTCCCCACTCTTAGAAGAAACAACTTCATTAACTAGAGTAGAGTACAACTCTTTTGACTTTAATTTTGCAGGTTATATGCATTTCCAAAATTACTTAGATCTAACTTGATTCCCCCATACCCTTTCGTGAATATATTTCATATCTTTGTAATACATTTAGACTTTCTTTTCTCCCTCTGTATCATATCCTGGGTTTCTCCAATCTTCTATTTTTTAAATTTACATATATTAAAGTATACTCCTTTTGCTGTAAATATCTAATGGGTTAATGTATTATGTTTACAATTACAATATTATTCAGAATAATATCACTACTCTAAAAAAAATTCCTGTACTTTAACTTAATCCTTTTCTTTCCTCCCATACTCTGGCAACCAACAATCTTTAATATTTCTATAGTTTTGCCTACAGTTGTGCGTCCTTCTGTTATCCATGTGGATTGCTACTTCTTGTTCAAATGTCACCTCTTTCTTTCTCTTTGAGGGTTGCTCTTTACACTCTTTAACTATTTACACTATTTAAAGTTGTCAAGGCTTTCCAGTGCACAGAACTCCATTTTTCTAGTTTAATGTTTCTTCATAACATTCAATCACATAATGTTTTAAGCATCAAAACAGTGTACTTGTAGAAATAATATTTTTTTGAATAAATAAACAAATGAAGAATTGAAAATAAACATACAAAGATACACTAAGTTTAAATTATGCACAGAGATGGGAAACTATTTATTGCAATAGTTCAATTGGTTACAGCATCATCCTGATATGCCAAGGTAGGAGATTCAAGGTCAGGATACATACGAAAATCAACTGATGAATGTATAAATGAGTGAAAGAACAAATCTATATCTCTGTCTCTCTCTCTCAAGTCAATAAATAAAAATATTTAAAAGAAGTAAGCAACAGTTTTTAATGTCACCAAGATAATTAATGAAGCAAAACCCCTGAAGAGTGATTAAGAATTTAAAATTAAAAGTCGTGAATCACCTTATCCATTTAGAACAGAGAAGGTAAAATCCAAATGTGATGAGTTTAATAGAGCATAAGGGGTAAAGAAGTAAAGATGATAAAGGTGTAGTGACTTAAAAAGAAACTATGAAGCTATTGGGCATGCCATATCACAGAATAATTTTTAGTGTTTATCATGCTTATTTATGTTTCTCTAAAATAAAAAAATAACATACATGTCTAAATGGCTAGAAAGAGTCAATGCATAAGAATAAATTGAAGATTCAAGAAAAACTTGGGGGAAATGATGGAAAAAGTTCTTAAAGCTTAAAATGGGGAAAATACCTAAAATAAGGGTGGCCTAAGACAGCAGGAGAGATACATCTTCATCTGAAACTGTAGCAAGAGAGTAAGAAAAAAAGTAAAAATGAATATGTTGTAGGCAAAGAAGAAGCTGAAAAGTAAAAATAGTCTTGATTTTTCCATGTAAAAAATGATAAGGTTAAATTCAATAGCTGAGAAAGATACAGAAAGGAAGAATTGAGAGCTTAAGGAAATACAAATTTCAAATAGCCTTAGAGGGAAATGGGAGGTGTTGATCATTAAGTATACGTAATGGAATTGCAGAATAGCATAGAAGGCACAGCTATGAGTAAATCATAAATCTCTAATGGCACAAACTGCACTGTTAGGAGATTTCTTTTAGCAATATTCAGCAGCAAGATATAGGTGCTGAGAAATTAGATGTTGAAAATTATCTGCGATTGGGCATTTGAAAAGTATATGAAATCAAAGAGCAATAATGTAAAGGAAGAAGGGTGTTGCCAATAAATAATAATCATAATGATGTCCCATAAATTGCCAGTGTTATAGTGATGACATCAAAGATTCAGGGAGCTGGCAAAAATGGACATTAGTGATTGCAGATTACCATGAAGTTAGAGATAGGTCTTAGGGAAATGAATGAGAATGCCGGAAGAATAAGAATAAGAAATTATGTTTAGAAACAAGATATTAAAATGTATACGGCAAATGCAGAAAAAATCCTGCTCAATGACAAGGACCAAATTATAGCTACAATTATCGATGGCTGATAGGGAGTGCAATTAAAGGTAAACAGAACTCATGACATCAGGGAAATGTGAAGCAAGTGTGTTATAACTGCTATCTACTGTAGCTGACACTGCAGGGTCTTGCCCCACTCCTTCACCCATTCCAATTACCAACCTTACTTTTAACTGCCAACCTTTGCATATTTTTTGGTCTGAGGGTTTCCCTAGCTTTTGTAGCCTGCTTTGTTATCTGTGTGTTAAGACAGAAGTGGTGGGAAATTAATGCCCTCCCTTCTCCCGAGAGATCTTAACCAATAAGGGACCAGTGCTGAATGTGTGTTTTGCCCAGATTCATAGAATTCCTCCAGTGGAAGTGTTCTAGTACTTAGGGTTAGCTAGTTTGAAAACACACCCTTTACCAGTTCTATTCTCTACCTTGTCTAACTTGTTTTTTAAACTCAAATTCTTTTGTTACGGTTCTTTTTTTACTCAACTATGACATTTGTATAGATTCTGAAGTTCTTTTTTTAAAGATTTTATTTATTTATTTTTAGAGAGAAGGGGAGGGAGGAAGAAAGAGAGGGAGAGAAACATCATTGTGGGAGAGAAACCATTGCCTCTCACAGGCCTTCAACAGGGGACCTGGCCAGCAGCACAAGGGTGTTCCCTGACTGGAATTGAACTAGAGACATTTTGTTTCCTCTGCAGATGCTCACTCTATTGAGCTACACCAGCAAATGCCCAAAGTTCTTTACGATGATGCCAGGAGTGGGAGGGTAGAAGCAGCAGATGAAACAAAAGCCAGAATGTGACTTTAGTTCAGGCAGGATTGGTAGATTGCCCTACAGGGACATGCCTCCCTCCCATTCTATAGAGAAAAAGGCTAATAAGGGGAAACAAGCTTGCAAACAAAACTACAGAGACAATCAACGACCAGTTCCATTCAGTGGAGCCAGGCACCCTGACCAAAAGAAGACATGTAGCCAATTATGCCATTATAATATCATTAGCATTGCAGATAGACTAACTTCCAGCCTGCACCTGATGCTGTGACAGTGCCAAAAGGACCACACAAGGACAAAAACTCTCTTCTGCAATGGGATGGCCATGTCTCCCCCTATCTAGACCTATTGCCTTATGAATCCATCCCCAAAAGCCCACAATATAAGCTGAATCCATAAAACTCTTTGCTGGGACTCACTTCTCAAGTCTGCCCACCTCTCTGAGTGCATAATTTCACTTTAGTCAGACCTCAGGATTTACTGAATCTTTGTCTCCATCTTGAATTCTTTATTGCAAGGTGACAAGAACTTGAGTACTGCCCTTAGGTTGAGGCCTCACTTGACCTCCCCATGAGCCTCCCAACATCACAATGAGGTTAAATTATATATATATATATATATATATATATATATATATATATATATATATATATATATGTATATATATATATTTGTATCTATATATCTATACATCTATCTATACCTATATCTATGTCTATATCTATGTCATGTAGAAATACAACAACTTATACAGCAAATGAGGAGTTAGAAACAGTGGTGGACACTGCCTCTTATCTTAGTGACACAATGCACGATAAACCTCTACTGAGAAGACCCAAGGAAAAATGGCCTAGAAAACAAGTTCACACTCATTCAATGTGCATTTATTAAATATCTACTCTGGGCTAGGAACAGAAAACGTGCCAGATAAAGAAAAATAAGTAAATTTCCATTTAAGTTCATAAGGTGTCTGCATACTATTATGGGAGTAAACCTATAATTAGAAAATTCTAAGGCAATGTAAAAATAATGACTAAAATATACATAGTGTGGTTTTGGCATAAATTTGAAAGATGCCTTAAGGTCTAGAAGAGTCAGAGAAGACTTTTGAACTTACTTTTACATTCAGGTAGATGTTAACAGACAAAGGAGTAAAGGTAAAGTGGCTGGGTATTTTAGAAAGGCAGGATGAGCAATGTTCCAGAAAGTAAAAATAGCATAATGTGTAGAGGAAATTACAAGAAATTTAGTGATTTGGGAATCTTAACAAAGGAAAATAAAAATTGTTCTAGAGAGCAAGGCAAGGGCAGATCATTCTTTGTCCATTGGGCTAGGCAATGGAGTGTCATTGAGGAATTTTGAATAAGTGAAGGAGTTTGCCAACGCCTGTACTAAAGCATAGAATAATGTGTGTGTGTGATTAAATACGGTTAACACAAAAATAAATTAATAAATCAGAAAAATATTTGGTGATATGATAATGAGTAATTTTTAGATGTGTTGGCTTAGTAAACCATCTCTGAAAAAGCAGAATTTAATGTATATAAATAAGAAGAAGGAGTCAGCTGTGTGAAGATGAGTAGGGTATACGTCCAGGGGAAACAGATAGGATGGAGGGCTGATGTTGGTGGGGGTTTTTTCTGTCCTGCCTGAAGAATAGAAGGAAAGACAGTGTGGCTGGGATAGTGGTACAAAGGAAACAATAAAACAATCAATTTGGAGATTGTAGGAAAAACCTAAATAAAGTAAGATTCTAGAAGCCAGAGTAAAAGGTTTACATTTTATCCTTATGTGATGCTATGTGAGGTAGAAAAATGGACTCTCAAAGAGTTCCACATTTCTAATCCCTGGAAACATAAATATGTTATAGTATATGACAAAAGGAATTAAGGTCGTAGGTGGAATTAAGGTTGCTAACCAGCTGGTCCCAAAATAGGGAAATTGTCCTGCATTATCTGCTGAGTGCAATGTAATGATAAACATCCTTGAGGGTAGAAGAGAAAAGCTGAAGGAGAGAGTCAGAGAAAGATATGGCTTCAAAAAGAAAATCGCAAAGTGATACAACACTGGTGGCTTTGAAGGTTGAGGAAGAGGTGATGAGCCAAGGAATGTGGGGTGGCTTCTAGAAGATAGAAAAGGCAAGGAAATGGAGCTTTTCCAGAGCCTCGAAAGAAAATAAAAGGTAGCCCTGTCAATATCTTGATTTTAACCCAGGGAGACTCATGGTAGATTTCACACCTAGAACTGTTAAGTATTGTTTCTAATCCACTAAATTTGTGATAATTTGTTTTAGAGCAGTAGAAAACTAATACATGGGACATTGGGGGTTGGCAAAGAGGGCAGCTGCAATAAGTGCGATGGTTGTAAAACTCTGTGCATGGTTACCATATGGAGGGTGGGTTATGGTGGAAGAACAACAAATGCAAGGAAGTCAGTTTTGAGTGGGATAAGGTAATTTAAGTGAAAGATGATGAGAGGTTGGACAAGAATGATAGTAGTAAGCCTCTCCTCACTTTTTTGAATTACTATTTCCTCATTCTTTTCTGTTTGGTTGTTTCTTTCTTCCTTCTGGAAACTCGAAGGCATCTTTAAATATTCCAAAATCCGAATTATAGGGTTACCAGAAGTGGAAGAGGAAGAGCAACAAGTGGAAAACTTATTTGAACAAATAATAAAGGAGAAGTTCCCCAATCTGGCAAAGGAAATAGATTTCCAGGAAGTCCAGGAAGCTCAGAGAGTCCCAAAGAAGTTGGACCCAAAGAGGAACACACCAAGGCACATCATACATTAGCCAAGATTAAAATGAAGGAGAGAATTCTACAAGCAGCAAGAGCTAAGGGGACAGTCACCTACAAAAGAGTTCCCATCAGACTGTCAGCTGATTTCTCAAAAGAGACCTTACAGGCAAGAAGGGACTGGAAAGACATATTCCAAGTCATGAAAGACAAGGACCTATATCCCAGATTGCTCTATCCAGCAAAGCTATCATTTAGAATGGAAGGGCAGATAAAGTGCTTCTCAGATAAGGTCAAGTTAAAGGAGTTCATCATCACCCAGCTGTTATTATATGAAGCGTTAATGGGACTTATCTAAGAAAAAGAAGATAAAAAATATGAACAGTAAAAAGACAGCAAACTCAGAGTTGTTAACAACCACACCTAAAACAAAAGCAAACTAAGCAAATGACTAGAACAGGAACAGAAATGGAGATCACATGGAGGGTTAGCAACAAGGGAGTGGGAGGAGGAGAGAGGGGGAAAAGGTACAGAGAATAAGTAGCATAGATGGTAGGTAGAAAATAGACAGGGGAGGGCAGGAATAGTATGGGAAATGTAGAAGCTAAAAAACTTGTGACACATGGACATCAACTAAAGGGGGGAATGTGGGTGGGAGGGGGTGTGCAGGGTAGAGGGGAATGAAGGGGGAATGGGACAACTGTAATAGCATAATCAATAAAATATATTTTAAAAAGAGTGATAGTAGTAGAAATAGAGGGAAGTGAATGGGTTTGGTATATGTTTTAGAAATATACAGATGCTCTTTAAAGCCATGGGCTTAAATTCAGCCACCAAGAGAATAATATACATTTCAAGCAAAATCTAATTTTGTAATTTTCCTTAGATTACAATTCTCCATGTATTAAGAATATTAATTTCTCAAAACCATTGTCATGAACTATTAATGACTTTATTCAAAATTGCTCATGGTCCTTAAAGCCATTTTTTTAATGGACTGGCAGTTATGTCACTTTTTAATGCACACTTTTTATTTCCATATTTCAGTGCTCGGTCATTTCCTTAAAAACATTTTTGTATCAGCTTCACTCATGGAAATAGTAACATAAACATTTAAGACCTTACTCAGTATTTTACTTGTCCTAGAAGTCTTTTGAAAAATTGATCATCTAGTCAGAAGGTGTCTTTCCTCTTTGAATTATTATGGCATGGACTGTGTAAGCCATGCACCACACAATGACACTTCAGTTATTGAAGGAGCACATATAGGATGGTGGTCCCACAAGATTATAACGGAGCTCAAATTTTCCTGTTTTCTAGTGACATCATAACCACCCTAACATAGTAGCATGATTCATTCCTCACTTGTTTGTAGTGATGCTGGTGTAAATAAACCTGTGCTGCCAGTCCTGTGAAAGTGTAGCACACACAATTGTGCACAGTTTACAATACTTGATAATGATAGTAAATGGCTATGTTACTGGTTTATGTATTTACTATACTATACTTTCTATCATTATTTCAGTGTACTCTTTCTACTTATAAGATAAAGTTTGCTGTAAAACACTATTCCGTGTTATGCCAGCAACAACCTATTACATCTCAAGTTTACAGTGTCTCTTGATTATATTGTTTTCTCTCATGCTTGATTGCATCTCATGCTGTTTTATATTAGTGTACCACAAGTGTACAGTGTTTATGAAGTCTATGGTTGTGTACAGTAATGTCCTAAACCTTCACATTCACTCACCACTCACTCATTGACTCACCTAGAGCAACTTCCAGTCTTGCAAGCTACATTCATGGTAAGTGTCCCTGTAGAGGTGTAACATTTTTATTTCTTACATGATATTTTTACTATACCTTTCTATGTTTAGATATGTTTAGAAATACAAATATCATGTGTTAAAAACTGCATACAATATTTAGTATGGAAAAATGCTGTGCAGGCTTGCAGCCTAAAAGCAATCGGCTGTGGTAGTCTGCACCACCTGGGTTGTGTAAGTGTACTCTGTGATGTTCGCACAAAGGCAAAAATGATTAATGGCACATTTCTCAGAATGTATCCCCATTGTTATGTGGTGCAAAACTGCACATGGATTTATCATATTACTTTATCTTGCATGTGAAAAAAAGAGTTCATGCCCTACTTTCCATTGTGTTCTTAAAAATCTTCCCTGTATATACTAGCTTAAATTAAGTACTTTTAGTAACTATATATTGACTAAATATTCTAAAGTGCTTCCTGAAATAGTTATGGGGAAAAACACACAAAAAACTGAGCTCTCAACATGCTAAAATTGTTGACTCAACCCATATTCTGGCTGTTGTGTTTACTAGTGGCTGCATACAAACAAATCCTTCCAAATCTAACTTAATGAAACAAAATCCGACAAATTCCCTAAGCCATTTATTATGGATGTATTATTCTGTGAATGCTACCTGCTTCTCTTCAGTATTCATTTGCTAGATGAAATGGTGAGTTCATTTAATAATGAATTCAGATAGTTCCATTCAAACCTTCTTTCACCTCATTACAGTCAAATGGCACTACAGATACTGAATGCTGAACTTAAATTTTGAGACTTTATGTTAAATGGGCAAATGCTTTGTCAGCAAAGTCTATTGTCAGCAATTAATTATTTTAAGCATTTAAATATCAAACGTGCTATTGAAAGCTAGGGAAAAAAACACAGAACCCCTCTCCGAAAACAAGGTGATTGAAATTGAAATAATTCTGAGTTTCATTTTGGAGAAAGTTGTACAAGATAAGACTTTTCCCATAGGAGTTATAGTACTTCCAGGTTTGGGTTTAAGTTATAAATATCTCAGAAACTGCCTTACTCATGGTATTTCAAATTATTCCCAGTTGTGTCTCATACAGAAACAAAACTGCATAAATGTACCTGTATATAGTTAGGGGAAAAAACTTTCCAGTCTTTGAAAAGGTCACATCTAGTTCAAATTTGGATCTGGCCTTTTCATGAGCTAAACTAGTTTTTCAATAATTACAAAAAGAAAATGATTCAATGCTAACCTTGTCTGGTGTGTACATTTTACTTTATGTAGAACTGATCTCATATGTCTTGGGCTTTTTTTTTTTTTTGAGATGGGTATCCATCCAAATATACAAAAGTATCTTTAAGACAAATGGCAAATATCCATCCATTTAAGTCTCTATCAAAGGTTCCAAATCTCAGATGTGACATTTTATTAAGAAAAAAATATTCTTTGTGTATTGTGACATAAAGCAGGATCTTAATAAGATGTTATGTCACATTTTAAATCTTTAAAAATTATATTGTATATTAAATTATAGTGTTTATTGCATTCTAAATTAACAAAAGCAGGGAGTCAAAAAAAGATAGTAAAAGCTAAATAATAAGAATCACAGGAAATAGAGAGAGAAATGAACTTGAAATCCATGTAAAATTTTCAGATACTCTTTGAAAGAAGAACCAACTTATTACAATGAAGCAGCATTCCATAGAAGTTAGGCAATATATTTTTAGCCTGATTCCACAGTCACTGTCTCTGAGCTTCTGGGGGTTAATAAAATTGAATCAGCAAAGGAAAATTCATCTGCTTCATAAGTTAATAGTGTTAGCAAGATATCTGAAAAAATAATGTAATTTCATTCTATATTTTAAGCATTAGAAAATACAAACTTTTAATATCCAAGGTCCTTAGGAAGTCTCAATCTGCTGTATGTATAACTATTTGTTATTTTATTGCCTTGATTTAAAAAGAGAAGGTATGTGTTTCCTCTTTAAGACTCTTAAAGTCTCAAATGTAAGCTCAAATGTAAGTGATTAAAATTGTATATCAGGGAACAAAAATTGAACTTCTATTTCTTTTAAAGTCCAGCCTGAGTGATATCAGGAGGAAGTGTTAGCTGCTTTCTAACCTGTGGATGAATATACTGTATTTGCTCTGTATACTGTGCTCCCACATATAATGTACACCTACATTTTTGGTTCAAACTTTCAGGAAAAAAATCTTTAGTTTTAATTCAATTTACTTATTTATTTACTTGTATTTAGAAACAAAACCTATTATCGTATTCCGGGGTATTATTTTGCATACAGATATCGTTATTGCTTTCTAGAGTTACACTTTTAATGCATAAGCATAAATAAAACAATTAAAAACATTCACATAGATACAGAATTAGTACTACCCATACCCATGTATAATGCTCATCCTTATTTTTCCCTCAAAAATTTGTGCAAAAAGTATGCACTATACACAGCAAAATGCAGTATAGCAATTAGCAGTTGGCCCGTTCCTAATTTACACAAAGAACAACTTAAGAACCTAAGATATAATGGAAGATAGTTGAGAAAAATAATGATTTTCCAAACATAGAACAAGCTATGTAGCCTAAAGAGAAATTTTATGTTCCCAATTCATAGAATTACACCAGCTTCTAGTACTTCCCTCCAGTAGTTATTCAAACACCTACAACATAGGTGAACCTTGACATCGTGACTATTGAGTTTAGCTAAGCTACTTCATGGTTTTGCTGCCTTGGCATCCATTTTGCTTGGCCGAGTGAACTGCAGGGACTTTAAAGTGACACTAGCACACTCATTCCAGTGCATGTCCTAAATATAGCTCACAGAGTCACCAGGAAATGTTAAGTTGCTAATATGGTTCCTCAACATTCCTGCTGATCAACATTTCCCCATGCCTCCCAATGCCGCCCCCTTGTGTGCCTCTGAGATAAAACTCTGTGGACCATACCAAACTTCTCTATCCTACCTTCTTTTGTGGTCTGTTGTTGAAGCATGGTACACCATCCAACATACTGTGCTCCACTTAACAAGTGTTAATTTGACATAAAAGAGCACATATTCTATGAAATTTACATGAAATGTCCAGAATAGGCAAATCCACAGAAAGAGAAACTATAGCAGTTATGTGGGAAAGGGGGGATGGGAAATGGCTGCTAATGAGTATGAGATTTATTTTGGGGGTCATGAAAATCCCAAAACAAGAGAGTGGTGGTAATTGTCAACTCCATAATTACACTGAAAATAAGACATCTGAATTGTATACTTTAAAAATGTTAGTTTTATGATATACAAATTTTATCAAAAAACTTAAAAAAATCAGTGTGGCCAATTTTGGGTATGCAAGCAATGATTTTAGTATTGTTTTTAATTAGCCAACTAAAGTATCCATATTTAATACTATTGTTTATTTTAAAAATGCCTATAGAATACAATATTTTGCACAATATATAGCACTTTTGATGCATTATCTTTTTTAAATCCACAATAACCCTAATACTTAAATAATTATTTTTACATTAAGGAAGAGGATTTATTACTTAGAGAAATTGAATGATTTGTCCATAGTTAACTTACCTAGTGATGTACATATTTAGGACTCTTCTCAGTTCAAGTCTCATGGTTGTTCCTGACACTACAGGTGACTCCTTGAGGACTTACTGAGAGAGAGATACAAATAAGTAGGAATACAATAAAAAGAGTCATGATTCCAGAAAGGGCTGCTTTAGTCATAACTGTCCCTAGAGGAAATGTGGATGGTGCTGAACGGGAAGTCGGTAGCAATTTATTGTTTGATTTCTATGTTCCCAGCACTAATGTAAAAAGAAACCACTGAGTATGGAGTTACGATTAGACTGGAGATGCTCTTTTATAGGAACACTGAGAATAGAAATGATTTGGTAAAATTTAAAAGTAAGAATATGGAAATAACTAGAAAAACAAAGAGCAGAGCTCTTCTAGAATATTTATTATCATTAGACATATAAAATTGCAATCGTCAAATATCCTTACATTTCTTTATAAGGGTGATTTGACTAATCGGGCAAAGGAAATGTAAGCAGAAGTGAAGATGTCATTTCTAAATAGAGGAAGGGAAAAAGCCACATCCACATGCATTTACCTCACTCTCTTCCTCTGCCGTGGTGAATTTGGGGCTATCACACTCCACAGACTTCAATGGACTCCCTCTGACTCACATTAGACCATCACATAAAAGAGAGAAAAAGTATTGTTTTAAATTTTAAGCTACCAAAATTTTAAGGTTATTTGTTCTTGCTGAGTAGCTTATCCTATCCTTATTAACTTGCAGTTAAGTTCTGTGCTACTTTAAAAAAAATCATGTTATTGATGTAGTAATTGGCAAAAGCAGTGTATAAACCAATTAGAAGCTCAAGAAAATGACAATCTATATTACACCCAGGCAAAGCAATAAAACTTGCCTGATATAATGTGGCAGGCAGACTGCATTGTGTCTTGACTGTTATTTGCTCTGCTTGGCAAAGTATTAAAAATGAAGAAACATCATTTAAAAATAATTAACCAAGTTGTAATCAGAAATAGAAAGAAACCAAAGAGAGTCATTCAAACTTGGAGGCTTGACCAATTGGTAAATATGTCTGGAAATGGGATTTAAAAAGTGTTAAGCAATAAAGGCCCATAGGCTTTCTCAGTCGATACAGAGCAGTGATCCAATTAAGTGTGTGTGTGTGTGTGTGTTTTCTTTCAAGACTGATAACCTCAATGTAGCCATCACTAAGGAGGTGGGGGATATGAAGATAAGAAATGAGAAAGTAAAAGAAGGCAAGGGAATAAAGTGGATCCGAAACATGTCTTTAAATATTGGGAGTATGGATATTGACAGTGAACTGACTAAAAGACTAGAAAATTTGCAAGTGGAAAGCTTGAAATTGTGACTACCAAAAGGTATGAAGTTATTTGAAATGTAGGTCTAGAGACAATGAGAAAAAAAGTTAATGAAATGGGAAAATAGGTTACAGAAAAGAACATCACTCTGGATATTGAAATTACTGAGAATTTTCATAGCCATATTAGAGAGACAAATAGGAAGGAATGGGTGACAGAAGGAAAAGATAGGAGGAGAGGGAGAAAAATTGTGTTAAGATATTCAAAAGATATTCAGGGTCACACACAATGGCTTCTGTGAAAAGTAATCAGTGGCAGTGTAGGATGACTGTGTAGTTCCCAAACACCACCCCCATTCTTGGATAACAGCTTCATAGAATACGTTACATAGATATGTAACAACACATGTAGTTGGTGCCTGATTGAAAAGAAGCAGAGCAGTTGATAATCCAAAGAATGTGTTTCTTTGCATTTTGATCATTGTTTTTTTCAAATTTATCTCCCAAGTTTTTTTTTACTATTGGTTATTTCACTATAGTCTCTAAAGTTTTCTAAAACTAATTGAGATAGAATTACATAGACTATAATTCACCCACTTAAATGTACAATTTAATTAATTTTAATATATTCACAGACCTGTGCAATCACCACAATAAATTTTAGAAGGAGAACCTCATTCTCAGCAGCATCATTCTCCATTTTTCTCCAAACCTCACAGCCTAGGAAAAGGTTAATTTACTTTTTGTCCCTATAGATTAATCTATTCTGGACATTTTATATAAATTGAGTGATATGTGATTTTGTGTGACTGGCTTATTTTATTTAATGTAATGTTTTCACGGCTCATCCATGTTGTAGCATGTATTGATATCATTATTTGATTAATATTTGGGAGAATGTTATTCTTCTGCATAAATATACTGTATTTTATTTACCTTTTCATTAGTCAACGAACATTTAGGCTTTTCCACTTTCTTTTCTCATCTATAATGCTACTAAGAATGTTTGCGTATGAACATTTTTGTGTTGGCAAGTTTCAATTCTCTTGAGAAGATATCCAGTGGTAGAATGACCGGATCCTATGTCAATTTTGTGTTTAGTGCATTGGGAAACTACCAAACCATTTTCCAAAACAGCTGCACCATTTTACATTCCCATCAGTAATTTTGAGGGTTGTGATTTCTTCACATCCTTGTAAAGCTGGTTATTATCTATTTTTCCATATAACCATCCTGTAAGTGTAAAGTATATTTGTTGTAATTTTAGTTGTCAGTCCTTAATGGCTAATAATACTGATTATCCTTCTAATTTCTCATTGGTCATTTATATCTTTGGAGAAGTGTCTATTCAAAACTGTTGCTCATTTTCTGAGTGGGTTGTTTTTTTATGGATTAATTGTAAGAGTGTATTACATAGTGTATATGTAATTTGGAAATGTTTCTTTCATTCCATACATTATCTTACATTCCTAATAGTCTTTTAATGGACAAAATGTTATCTTTTATGAAAGCTAATTTATTTCTTTTTGCATTGCTTGTGCTTTTGGTGGTGTATACAAGAAGGCTTGCCTAACCTAAAGTCTGAAAGATTTTCTCTTACATTTTCTATTAAGAGTTTAATAGTGTTAGCTCTTATCTTTAGGCCTATGATCCATTTTGAGGGTTTTGTATGTTATGTGTGTATATGTGTAGGAGATTAAAAAAGTTTCAAATTAATTTTTTTACGTGTGGCTATTAAGTTGTCCCAGTACCATTTGTTGAAAAGACTATTATTTTCCCATTGAAATGTCTAAGCACTCATTAAAAATCATTTTCCCATTCCGAGTGTGGTCCAAGAAACATAGGAAGGCCCTGAATTCACCTCCTCCCACAGATGCACTGAATCTGCATGTACATTCTTAGCAATACCTCAGAAGACCAGAGGACTGATGAAACAGCTTCTGCGCACAAATGGGAGAAACCATATAAAAAAAGGCAAGAGAAATGACGGCACAGTATTATGGAAACCCCACCTCCATGCAGTGACCTATAGTAGTATGGAGGGATATCACTGAGGAGCATGCATACAGAATCACCTGCCCTAGGACTCAGTAACAACAACAATAACAAAAAAGGTGGTTTAAAATGTACCCAGATGTTGGGGAGCTTTGCCTGCAGAGCACCCCAGCTGTTGTGGATGAAAATAAGTCTACCAAGACATGATCTGCTTGGGGAAGAAAGGTAGCCGATCTCTCAAAGGAGAAGGGCCAAGAGCCTTTTCCTCAATGGACTTTTATTGGGTTCATTTTGCACAGGAATACAGGTAAAGCCCATTAATCATTGTCAGGCAGTAAGGATCAAACACACAAAGGATAAAACATCCTCCCCAAAATGTTAACAATCCAAATTCAACAATAGTGAAAAGAATCACACACCATGAACAAGTGAGATTTATTCCACAGATTGAAATGGTTCAACATCCTCAAATCAATCAATATGCTGCACACCTTAATAAAACAAAGAATAAAAATTATATGATCACTTCAATAGATACAAAAACAGCATTTGACAAAATTCAACATCTATTATGATAAAACCTTAACAAAATGGACACAAGAGAGCATACCTCAATATAATAAAGGCCATATATGATAAACCTACAGTTAACATTATACTCAATAGTGAAAAGCTGAAAGCTTTCTCATTAAGGTCAGGAACAAGGTAAGGATACTCCCTCTCACCACTTTTATCAACTTAGTATTGGAAGCTTCAGCCACAGCAATTAGAGTAGAAAAATAAGTAAAAGACAACTACATTGTAAAGAAAGAAGTAAAATTTTCATTATTTGAACATGATATATAACAAATATATTAAAAACCCTAAAAGTTCCACTGAAAACCATTAGAACTGATAAATAAATGTAGTAAGGTTGCAGGACACTAAATTAATATTTATAAATCTTTTGCATTTCCCTATACTAAAAAACTATCAGAAAAATAAATTATTTAGAAAATTCTATTAACAATTGAATCAAAAAGAATAAACTACATAGTTATAAACTTAACCAAGACATCACAAGTCCTTTACTCTGAAAACTATTTGATATTGAAGAAATAAATGCAAGAGGACACAAATAAATGGAAGAATATAGAATAATCATGAAATGGAAGAATTAACACTGTTAAACTGTCCATATTACACAAAGTAATCTACACATTCAATGCAATTATCAAAATACTGATGGCATTTTTTGTAGAACTAGCACAAATAATCCTAAAATTTATATAGAACCACAACAAACACAAATAGTCAAAGCAATCTTGAGAAAGAAGAACAAAGTTAGAGGTATTACATCCCTGATTCTAATCTATATTGCAAAGCTATAGTAATCAAAACAGTATGGTTCTGATACAAAAAACATACATATAGATCAATGGACCACAATAGCGATCCCAGAAATAAACCCACATTTATATGTTTTATTAATCTATGATGACAAAGACAACAATATGCAATGGGGAATGTAGTTGCTTCAATAAATTGTGTTGGGAAAACTGAATAAATACATGCAAAAAAAGCAACTGGGCCATCTTTTTATACCATATTCAAAAAGAAATTCATGTGTATTAAAAACTTACAAGTAAATCCTGAAACTCTTTGACATCAGCCTTAGGAATTTTTGTTTTAGATATGTGTCTTTGGGCAAAGGAAACTAAGCAAAAATAAACATGTAGGACTACATAAAACTGAAAAGCTCTTGAACAGCAAAAAAAACCCATCAACAAACCCAAAAGACAACCTACTGAATGGGAAAAAGATATTAACAAATGATATACCTTGTAAGAGGTTAAGGTCTAAAATAGATAAAGAAGTCATACACCTTTAAGTAAAAAACAAAAACAAAAACAAAAAACAATCCAATAAAAAATAAAGGACCTGAATAGACATTTCTCCAAAGAAGATATACAGATGGCAAACAACACATGAAACAATGCTCAACATCACTAGACATCAGAGATATGCAAATCAAAACTACAGTAAGATATCACTTCACACTATCAGAATGGCTATTATCAAAAGTCGTAAGTGTTCGTGAAGATATGTAGAAAAAGAAATCCTCATGTACCATTCATTGGTCAAATGGTAAACTTGTCCAGTTACTATGGAAAACGATATGGAGGTCCCTGAAAATACTAAAAATAGCACTACTATATGATGCAGCAGTTCCATTTCTGAGTATTTATCTGAAGAAAACAAAAACACTATTTTGGAAAGTTGTATGCATTCTTGTGTTGATTGCACCATTATTTAATACAGCCAAAGTGTAGAAGCAACATAGTTGTTCATCAGGTAGATGACGGGCTGAAGAAGTAGTGGTGCATATATTATATTCAATGGAATATTACTCACCATAAAATGAATGAAATCTTGCCATTTGCAACACCATCAGTGGACCTAGAGGATAACATGCTAAATAAAATAAGTCAGGCTAAAAATGATAAATACTGTATAATTTCACTTATGTTCAGAATCTAAAACATAGAAACAATTGAATGAACAAACCAACCAATAAGAACAACAACAAACCGGCTCAGAGATACAACAAACTGATGGTTGCCACAAAGGAGGTGGGTGCAAGATGTGTGGAAAAGTTGACAAGGACTTGAAAGCACACACTTCCAGGTATAAAATAAGCCAAAGAGATGTAATTGTAATGTATAGCATAGGAAATACAGTCAATAATATAATATCTTTTACAGTAGCAGATGGTTACTCGCTTACTATGGTGATCCCTTTATGAGGTTATAAATTCTGAATTCTATTGCATATTTAAAACTAATAAAATATGATGTCAGCTATAATTTAAACAATAAATAAAAAGCAGTGAAGACTCTCAGATCCTTAAAAAAAGAAACAAAAAAAAGGAAAAATAATTTGACCTTAATATAAGGTCAAAGGATTTATTTATTCCAAGGATTTATGATTATCCTTAGGATAGTGCTATACCATCTTGCTTATTTAGATTTGTAATAAAATTTTGAAATTGAAAAGTTTGTGTATACTTCAACTTTTTCAAGGTTGTGCTATTTGCTACTTTTTGAATGCCCCTGTGAATTTTAGAATCAGCTTGTCAATTTCTGAAAATAGTCATCTGGGAATTTGAAATTGATTACTTTAATGTATAGATTAGTTTGCTAATTAAAAGCACCTAAAAGCCTCTAACTTATAAATATGATATATCTTTCATTTTATTTGTCTTCTATAATGCTTTTCAATAACATTTTGTTGTTTTAGAGCATGTTTTGCACTTGTTTTGTTAAGCTTATGCCTAAATTTTATTGTTTTTATGCTATTAATTGTTTTTGGAATTTCATTTTGAGGCTATTAATTGCTGGTATATCAGAATACTATTAGCTTTTGTATATTACTCTTATAATCTGAAATATCACTGAACTTGCTTATTAGCTTTAGTAGTTATTTTGTACATGTGTGAATTCCTTAAAATTCTCTATAAATAAGATTATCTCAAACATAACTAGTTTTACAGCTTTCTTCCCAATGTTTTTTCTTTTCCTTCCCTTCCTTTCTATCTTTTCATTCTTTCTTTTCTTTCTTTTCCTTTTCCCTCCCTTCCTTATTTTTCCCTTCCATCCTTATTTCTTTCTCTCTCCCTCCCTCCTTCCTTCCCCCCCTTCCTTCCTTCCTTCCTTTTCCCCCCAAAGTGTCTTTCTAGACAGTATGTCTGATACTGAACAGAAGTGAGAAGAGTGAGTGACCTTGCCTTACTCCTGAACTTGGAAGAGAATACATTCAGTCTTCCATCGTTGACTACAGTGGTTGCTGTTTTGTTTTTATTTGTAGGTGTCTTTTATCAGATTGAGGATGTTCCCTTCTAGTTGTAGTTTTCTGAGCATTTTTACCAAAGCAAGATGTTGTATTTTTTTGTTTTGCATCTGTTACAATGATCATTTTATGTTACCTTTTATTATGTTAATATAGTATATTATATTAATTGATTTTCAGATGTTAAACCAACCTGGCCTGCCTGGGATAAATCTCAATTGGTGATAGTATATAATTGTTTTTACATGATATAGATTTAGTTTGTTAGTATCTATGTTACTATTTATGGTTGAGGTCTAAGTTACTTTTTTCTGTTTTTCAGTATACATTTTTAATTATTGACACTATTACCGATGTCCCCCATTTTCATAAACATTTTTAAATTAATCTTTGCTTTGTGTATTGTTTTTTAATATCCTGCTTATAAGCTATATTTATTCTAAATTGATTTTTTCTTATATTTTAAGATATCTCTGTATATTACCTACATTATAATTTTGTTTACCATTTTCTATTCCAAATTATTTTCCTCATGTAAACTAGTATACAATGTATAAGGTTTTTGTTATAAAAGTTTGTATATATATATATATATATATATATATATATATATATCCAATTTGTTAATCTTCTCTATTGGTTCTTGTTGAACGATGTTTTTCTCCAACATTATATTTTTAATTTAAACATTATTTATTTTTAGCACCTTTTTTATATTTGAAATTTTTAATTTTTAGGTTTGAAATTTTGACCAGTTCCAATTTTGGAATGGTGGAAACTGGAGGAATATCTAGCTTCACTGGTTTTTCCTAATTGGCTACCATGTTTGGCAAATTAAATTAATTTTGTTTCTCAATCTAGTTACAGAATCTAAATCAATACATGCCATAACAGTAGGCTCTCAATAGAGATTTGTTGAATCAGCAGAAGAAAACATTATTGTTTTTTGAATAAACTAAACTTTACATACAAACTTGAAACAGTAGTAACAAAAAACATAAATAAAACTTAGCAAATGATATATTTCATGTTCCCTAAAAGTTTCAGAATAAGCTACTACATAACATCTCTGTATATTTGTGTGTGTGTGCCAGAGAGTGAGATTTTTATTGTTTTTTTTTTAATTTTTATTATTAATTTTGGGTAGTTTTTACTATAAAGTATTGCTTGACAATAAGTGGTGACATTTTTCAGGCATAAATTATAGAACATAAGTGATCAATATATGAAAAACAAAAATTAAGCAGACTATAAGGAAACATTGAATGTACATTAGTGAAATAGGTATAAATTGTGGATTGTAGCAAAAATTCACAATAAAAAGGGGCAAATAGTTACCATATTTATAGAAAGTTTTTAGTGAAATAGTAGATGTATCAAAATACTTTGAAAAGAACATCAAGAGACTTCTGAGAAGGAAGGAACATGGATTCAACTTGTAAAAATTAAGAGGAGTGTTTGGGAATATAAATGGGAGAATCTTGAAAATGATTCAAGGATTGGATATCAAGATCTAAGAGGAAACATTTATATAATTGTAGGTCATAAAATGAGAGGGAAAGCATTCTTAGCCCTCTTCCTCAAAAGACCTTTAATTTCATCCCAGTTTGAGTGGTTTGAAATTTTATAGAATGCTTCCTTTATTCTACATTCAATTTCCTTTGTTTTCTTAGCTTCCAACCTCCTCTAGAATTAGAAAAACTTAAGATATTTTCCAAAAATACATATTTAAAAAAATTTTATCCTCACCCAAAGACATTTTTCTCATTGTTTTTAGAAAGAGAGGAAGAGAGAGAAAGAAACATTGATGTGAGAGAGAAACATTTATTGGCTGCTGCTTCCTGTAGGCACCAGAACCAAGGATCTGTGCCCAGATGGGGGATCCTACTCTCCAGATGGAGTGGTGGGTGTAGTAGGATGGGGGGAGTTGGTTGCATGCCCAGACCAGGGATGGAACCCACAACCTTTTGGTTACAGGACAACCTTCCAACCAACTGAGCCACACTGACCAGGGCCATATATATTTTTTTAAGTATTTTTTCTTTGGAAATTGAAGATGAAAGAAGGGTAACAATTCTAGGCTCAAGTTAGATATACTGATTTTAATTAAATTCATCTCTTTGATACATCAAAGTACAATGAAACCAGAATGATAAATGGATATAATTTCTTATTACTTTTTCTGAAATAAAATTGGGGGCCCAATGGCTGTTTAGAGTATGTAAATGTTGCAGCTTTAGTTTTGAAGAATCTAGCACTAATCTATATCATGTGTTCAGAAGTGTTTGTGTAAAATTTATATCATTCAAACTTAATCATTATAAAGTCACCTGCTAGATTATTTGTGAGGAGTTATTAGCAATGACATTCATTTTTTCCTGTTGCTTTATTTATTTATAGCAGTTTTCAGTTCAGATAAAATTGAAAATGAAATGTGAAAAAAAAATATAGGTTCCTCATAGTTCTCTCTGTTCAGCTTACTGTAGTGTTATAGAGCTTAAAAGATCTCGGACTCAGAGCCAGAGGCTTGGAAGCTGGGTTTTCCCCTAGCTGGTGATTTGTTCAGGTGAAACTAGTGAATCTGTGCCTTTTAAAATTACACTAGCTGTGGCATAAGATTATTATGATGATAAAAACGTAAATATTTTAACACACTTGAAATGGCATTTCATTTGCACTGACCCCACCGATGTGCCTCAGTTGATTTGGCATCATCACACAAAAAGAAAGGTCACCGGTTTGACCCGCAGTCAGGGCATGTGCCTGGGTTGCGGGTTCAGTGCCCAGTTGGGGCACCTATGACAGGCAACTGATTGATGTTTCACTGGCACATCAATGTTTTTTTCCCCACTTCCTTCCTCCCTTCCCCTCTCTCTAAAAATAAGTAAATAAAATCTTTAAAAAATAAATAAATGATATTTTATTAATTTTTATTAAACCCTTGATATCTATGGATCTCTATGAAATAACCTGTAGGTTACTTGCTAGCCATGGGAGAACTCCTTCCCAAAATTAATGGGGAAAACCTTGGTGATTTTGATGAATGGGTGGTACCCAATCAAGCACTGTACTTTTTAAAAATAAAACACAATAATGAGAAAATTTCCACATATTTAAATTCACATATATAAACATTAATACTTCAGACACACCTCTCTACCAAGTTAATACATGTTTATCTTGCAAAGTGTTAATAAATTATATATCATTTTAAGATGACTTACATATTAATACTCCACATACTTTGGTACTCTTGGTGAGGATTTATATCTATTTTATCTTTTTATTCTTCCTCTCAAAATGGAGGTCATTTGATTATTGAATAAAGGGAAACTTTCAAAACTCTTTTGTCTTTTTTCTATTATTTTGAAGATGCTTGTTTGTTTTAATTTTTAAGCATTCTATGTGCTCCTTGATATTCTCTCTCTCTCCCTGTCTCTCTTTTTCCCTCTCCCTCTTGCTTCTTCTGATTTTTCCCCATTTCTTTGAACAATTCTTCTTACAAAAATTTAAACAATTCATTCTGTTTTCTGAAGGCTTTTAAAATGTCATTTTAACATTTCCCAGGGACAAAAGCAGAGTGCTCTGTTCTAGTTGCCACCATGAAAGGAAGGATTTGTACTTCTCACTTTATTTTTCTGACAGGAAGCTTAACAATTTAAAGCCAAATGGCTTAGCTTCCCTCTTCTGTATTCACTGAAAAGCCAAGGCTGTATTTCTTATTTCCAAAGTTATGTACCTCTTCACAAACACTTCTTGTTCCGAGATTTGAATACTCTGTGTGCAATGAGATCCCAGTGAATTAGAGGACCTTTTAAGCTGTAACAGGAAGGCATTAACAAAACCTCAGGGCAGATGCCTAGGAGGGTAAACCTACATGTCCTCTAGTGGACACTGTGGTCTCCTGAGTATCTAGGCAATTCCAAGTGTTTTCTGGGCAGCATGATGCTCATCACTGCTCTAAGGGTCTTTTCATGGAAGAAAAAACTAGTATCAATAACATGGAATAGAACTAAATTGTAATTTTTACAACAGCAATATTCATGGTTGTGCTGAATTCTGCAGCCACAGCCATTCAGAAGGTTCTGAAAAGAGTGTCCAGAGACACTTCTTTGGTAAAGGTATGTGGTGACAGAATGACACATATATGATCCACATTGTATTATTTGGGACAAGCTGATTAAATTGGCTGTAATTTTGCTCAGTTTTTTGTTTGTATAATGCTGTCTCTGTAATAACACCACACTCAACTTTTTTCCTAAGAACTTGTAAAACCAGTCTCTAAGTGAAAAATATAAAAGGGACTAAAGAAAGGACTTGTAAAGACCTGAAAGAAATAGTATACACAGGGAAGAAAAAGGGGGGGGCTTAAAAGAAGCATGCAAGCCAAAGTATTTTTCTCCCTATATGTCATCTTTTTACAAATGTGTTATTGTCTTGATGGGCTCAAGGCATTGAGAATATTCCTGAAAAGGAGTTGTTAGTTTGAGATGAAGTGCCTGCTACAATAATAATATTTTTTAAAAAATAGAATACAGCAGTAAAAGGACTACCACAAAATGTTACAGTGAAATTGTCAGCAATTTGGGGCAAAAGTAAATTATTTTAAATTCTGAAAACTCAAATTAGTTACTAATATAATAGTTGGAAATAAATGATGCACTTGCTTTGTTTTTAAACATGCAAAACAGCCAGTATTTAGCAACAAAGTGATTCTGTAATGCTTTAATTTGGAGAACAGAATGCTACGAACCTTGCCCTCAGCTCTAGATTTCAATATGGTAATTGCTAAAAATTAATAACTGGTAGTAATTATTTTTCTTCAGATTGGCAACCAGTTTCAATATCACTGATGTCATCTGTTGTGTATCATATAAATATAACCAGAATGTCTATACTTGATAACTTATATTATCGTATTATTACATTGTGTGTACATGTGACCACTCTGTCACATGCACATACAAAATACACACTCACACCAGCCTGGATATATAGCATTCGCCATGCTTAAATCTTGAGTCCAGATATGTTGAAAAAATAAACCCAAAAGTTCTATATCTGTAATTAAAAATTTGGGAAAGTCATTGTCCACTATTGGGACACCAGAAGTGTCATATTTAATGAATCATATTATCACTGAATATATTTTAAATTAATAATTTGATTTACTAATTAATTTTCCATTCAATTCCAATTTATCTCATTTAAATTTTTAAATTTAATTTATTTGGCTTACTAACATCATTATAATTGAGGGAAAATTAATGATAGGTATCTCATTTTCTCTTTTAAATATTTAATTTAAGATTTTTTAAAAAATATTAACTAAAATTATACTTAGTGTTTTAATTTATTTTTCTTCTTATTTTTAATAATAAAGATTGCATAAGTACTAGTATTAAATGTATATTTCTGGAGACTTTAGATGCCTTTCATATGCCTATATTAAATTTATATAATTTAATAGACTGTGCACAGAGCTTTAAAGTGAGAATATAACATCTCCTTTTCAGAAATCTGTAGAACAGGGAACTCTGAAAATCATTCCCATTGAAAGAAAGCAAGATAAGACATAGTTTCAAGTGCATTTGGGGGGATCAAAATTAGAAAAATCCCCCAGATTAACAAATAAGTAAAAAAATATATATCATTTAATAAAACAAAAATATCTGTGTGGAAGCATTGCACTTAAGAAAAATTTGAAAGTTAGACTTGAGGCAGAATATTGTATTTGCAAAAGCTTGTTCCTTTGAAATAGTGTGGAACTAAACCTCTCACATTAAGTCTGGAAGTTAGGAGGGAGCTAAAATGATCCCCAGTTGATAGAATCCTTTAGCTCTTAGGAAAAGAAAGTGTAAATCCTTTTTTTTTTTTTTTTGAAGAATTGATATAATGTAACCCTTAAGATTGTTATCAGTTATGATAATATAAGCTTATAATAAAACATCATAATTATATATAGAAACAAACAACAGATTAGAAAGAATGGATTCTAGACATTGCAATTATTAGATAATATAATATACAATGTAAAACAAAAATGTGTAAAGTGTGAGTTTCCAAGACAGCTGTAGATTACCTGGAAGCTCCACCCACTTGCTCCCAGACCCACAACAGCCTTGCAGCTGACCCACAAAGCAATCCACTCAAAATCCAGCTGAGTGTGTGAGCATGTGTGAGTGAGCAAGTGGCATGGGCAAGTGAGCGGGTATGTGTGTGAGTATGCAAGTGCCGGTGTGCCTTCAAAGGCACGTGGGGTGGACCGCCTGGGCTGTCCTGGCAGAGCTGCCACTGCTGCTACCACCCAAACCGGCGCTTCTGTCGACACAGATTTGGAGTGGGCCATTTTATGGAATTTACTCTATCTTCCCGGGGAAGAAGCAGCCGGAGCAGCAACACCTCAGTGCCCAGACTTGCCTTTGTTCTCTCTGTGCCAGGCCAGACTCTGCACCCCACCTCTGCCGGAGCCAGGGTCCAGGAACTGTGGTACTTCCCGGGGAGGGGGCTGTCGCCTCCCCAGCCCCATGCACTGCTGGAACCATGAATGAAACAGAGTTTGGCTGAAGAGAACACGGACTGACTGAGAAGCTGGGAGCTGTGGGGTCAGAAAGAGGTGGCCAGGGTAGTGCTGGCTACAGAGACCATGGTGAGAGTACAGCGGTGTGAGCCAGAGGTTGAGAGTCGCTGGAGGTACTGGCGCTAGCACCCTGACACCATCCTCTGTTCTAGTTTTGCTAATAGCCTATTCTCTTCCTTCCCCCACCCCATCAGGAAGAAATGAGACTTGAGAGAAGAGATGCATGCCGGATATATACAATCTATTGATTTGGGGCGGAGAGAGAAGTGTCAGTAAGAGAGAGAAGCATGGATAGGTGGCCTCCTGTACATGCACCCCACATACTGGGGGTCAAAACCACACCTAGAAGACCTCTCAAGGCAGAGATGATTGTGTAGGGGTTGAACTCCATAGTCAGCCAGACCGGAAAGTTCCCACAATGAACAGAGCAATAAAAATCAGATCTCAAATACAATAGGAGAGTCCGCATAACCCACACATGGGACATCCCTAGAGCATCCAGATCAGGAGATCAAGGAGTCTGCACCCTGGGAGCTCTCCAAGATGGGGAGAGATAAAAACTGTTGAAGACAAACACATCATCACTTTTTTTCTCCTTATAGGGGCAAAGCATAGGTTTTGTGTTTATAGCTAGTCACCTTAAACCCCAGAAAAAGGAGGGTGATTCAAACTGGAGATGTGCAGGGAGAGACCAGAGTGGGAAGCACTGAGGAGAGTGTTAGGGAGCAGCTGTGGGATTTTCTGCCCAGATATACCTGAGCTCCACAGCAGCTGTCTTTCTTGAGAAGAGCTAACCCCGCCCAGGGGAAAATCAATTACCTTACCCGGTGGGATCCTGCTCCCCTGACCCTTTGTAATTCCCCTTGCCACAACCTCTGAAATCCTGTTTGCTCCACTCAGGAACCTTTTTGTTCTTTTTTCAGTTTCACTCTGTCTTGGTGTTCTGTTCTGTTTGTTTTTCTTTCTTTTCTCACAGTCTGCATCTTAACCCCTGTTGAGGAGACAGCAACATAAACAGACTCAAGGGCTGCCAGAGACTGGCTGTGGGGCACAGCCAGTACATACACTATCCTGGGAAACAGATTGCTGCTTACCACTCATGGGAGAGCTATAGAAACACCCTCTTGGCATCCAGCAGACCCCAAATCTGGGCTCTGCAAGCCTACTAGGGGCCCCACCCTTGGGGTTGTGGACACCCTTGGGCCCAGTACTGATAAAATACAGCTTTGCAGAGCTGCTTGGTCCAATCTGGGAGCAGCCAAGTCAGGAAAAAACACTCACAAACTGTGGATCTCCTGTAGATTTGAAAAAGCAGCCATTGTGGACAGCACCTGACATTGGCTTACACGAGATGCAGACATCAGAGTGGTATCCAAAAGGAGAAACCAGAAGGCAGGATTTAAACTGTGTTGATGCAAATTCTCTTGGTTCTGTTTTCATGGACTAGAATAATTAAAATCATTAAAATGTCCTTACTACCCAAAGCAAGCTATAGATTCAATACAATTCCTATTAAAACACCAATGAAATATTTCTAGATCTAGAACAAATACCTAAAAAATTTATATGGGACAAAAAAAGAAACCTGAATAGCCACAGCAATCCTGAGAAAGAAGAACAAAATTGGAGAGATCAAAATACCTGATATCAAACTATACTATAAGGCCATTGTAATTACAACAGTCTGGGACTGGCATCAGAATAGACACATAATTCAATGGAAAAGAATAGAGAGCCCAGAAATAAACCCATGCTTCTATGGCCAATTAATATTTGACAGGGACATGAACATACAATGGAGTAAAAATGGTGTCTTCAGTAATTGGTGTTGAGAAAACTGGACTGGGACATGAAAAAAAATGAAACTAGACCACCAACATACAGCATACACCAGAGTAAGCTGAAAGTGGATAAAAAACTTAAATATAAATCATGATACTATAATAGTCCTAGTGGAAAACATAGGCAGTAAATTTCATATATCCCATGTAGAAATATTTTTGCCTATATCTCCTAGAACAAGGAAAGTAAAGGAAAGAATAAACAAATGGAACAAAATCAAATTAAAAACCTTCTGCATGGCTAAAGAAAACATCGGCAAAGTGAAAAGGGAACCAATCATATGGGAAAATATATTTGCAAATGATACCTCAGACAAGGTTTGATCTCCAAAATATATAAAAAACTCACACAATTCCACTTCAGGAAGGCAATTCAATTCAAAATAAGCAGAGGACTTGAACAGACACTTCTCAAAGGAGGACATGCAGAGGGTTCAGGGACATATGAAAGGATGCTCAGCATCACTAGCCATCAGGGAGATGCAAATTAAAACCACAATGAGATACCACTTCTCACCAATCAGAATGGCCATCATAACCAAATCAACAAACAAGTGCTCACAAGGCTGTGGAGAAAAGGTAACCCTAGTGCACTGTTGGTGGGAATGCAGACTGGTGCAGCCACTATGGAAAACAGTATGAAATTTCATCAGAAAACTACAGATGGACCTTCTTTTTGATCCTGAAATTCCACTGCTAGAACTCTACCCGAAGAATCCTGAAACACCAATTCAAAAGATCCTATGTACCCCAACGTTCATAGCAGCACAATTAACAATAGCCACATGTTCAAAGCAACCTAGATGCCCATCAGTAAATGAATGGATCAAAAAACTATGGTACATTTACACAGTGGAATTCTATGCTGCAGAAAGAAAGAAGGAGCTCCGACCCTTTGCAACAGCATGGATCGAACTGGAAAGCATTATGCGAAGCAAAATAAGCCAGGCTGTGAAAGACAAATACCATATGATCTCACCTGTTAGTGGAACCTAATCAGTAAAACAAACAAGCAAGCAAAATATAACTAGAGACAGTGAAATGAAGACAAAATGACAGTAACCAGAGGGGAGGTGGAAGGGGACAAAGAGGGGAAAGGAGGAAGGGTTGCCAAGGAACATGTATAAAGGACACATGGACAAAGACAAAAGGGGGTAGGATTGAGGGTGGGATGTGGGGATGGCTGGGATGGGGGAGAGGAGATAGGGAAAAGCAGAGACAACTTTACTTGCACAATAATAAAAAATATTTTAAATATTAAAAACAATTATTAAATTGTAAATTCATTAACTGTCTTATTGTAAAGCTTAGAGACAATTGAAGAGAGACTTTGTGGATTAAAGATATATGGAGAAATATTAAAAATGAAACAGACAAGATGTGAACATATAAAATATCAATGTATATTTAAGATAGAGTGGATATGTATAGCATATATCTAAGTGGATTTAAACAAAGAGAGCATAGAAAAAATAGAAGAGAAGCAATATTCAGTTATAATTAAGAATGTGCCAAAAGTAATGGAAATCATCAATCCACAGACAAAATATATATATATATATATATTAAGACATCAAAAAGCAATTCACTGATTCATTCACTCATTTCACCATTAGGAGTAATGCAATAAAACTGCTGAAAAAACATAGTATAATGAAAGACTTAATTTCATTCAAGTTTAAAAAATTATTTCTCAACTTAAAAAAATAAAACTGGGCTGAGAAATGACTGGTCATAGCAATAATAAAAATCAAAATTGAATAGTATAATATTACCAGACTACACAGAGCAAATAATTTTAACTTAGGCATAATCAGCAAAATGATATTCAATAAATATGAAAACTGAAAACATCAAGACAAAAAACTTGAGCATTGACCATCAGTGTCTGTGAAAAATGTAGAAAGAATGAATTATGCAAAAGATTTTTTCCAGAAGGAATCCTTAAAATCCAAAAAGAGAGAACAAACACATTTATAAATAACCTATTAGATAAACATGATATAAAAAAACATATAAAAATAAGCATAATAGGTTTTTATTAAGAGTGGAAATTAAAGTCTATACTCTAGTAATACAAGTTCAGAAATAGACAATTAGAGTTAAGTCAAGTCAGTTGTAAAAGTCCTTGAATTATTTATGGGGGAAGTTCAAATAATAATTAAAATAATTTCAAGATTAAACCCAAAATATTTTCAAATATACTCTAAAATCCTAAAAAGAACTTCACAGATACACTCTAAAACCCTAAAAATTATACAATAAAACTAAAAAATATCTGCTAATCCTTAAAATAATAGAGAATAGAGAAAAAATTAATAATGTGAAATACAAAGTAAAAAAGTTCATCTAAACATGGGGGGTAAATGTAGCAGAAGTGGAACAAATTGACAGCAAAAGTTCTATGATGGAAATAAGTGTAAATATAAAAAGGGTAAATGTAAACATGAATGTATTTAATATAGTTGCAAAATTGACACATTTGACTGAAAAAATTCTTGAGGGCATGGATTGTTGAAAGTAAAAATCTGGGAAAATTTATATTGGACAAATTTTAATAAAAAAAACAAGAATAGCTATATTATCAGACTAAATAAAATTAAGGAGAAAGCATTGTCATATATTGATAATAAAGTTTAAGTCATCATGAATACATATAAAATATTTGTATAACATATGTATACATATATCTATATAGTCTAATCTATGTGCACTAATAAAATTGGCTTGTGTATCAAGCAAAAATTAATAGAACTGCAGAAATAAATATACAAGTCCATCATTATAATGGAAAATTTTTTACACTCAATTTTTTTCATTAATGTTAGGTCAAGATAAAATGGGTCTAAAATATTAGAATAAGAAATTAAATAAACACATTATATAGAACTCTAGCCCTGGCTGGTGTGACTGAATGGATTGGGTGCCGGCCTGCAAAGCAAAAGGTTGCTGGTTTAATTCCCAGTCAGGGCACATGCCTGGGTTCCAGGCCAGGTCCCCAGTAGGCAGAATGTGAAAGGCAACTACATATTGATGTTTCTCTCCTTCTCTTTCTCCCTCCCTCCCCTTCTCTTTAAAAGTAAATAAATAAATAATCTGAAAAAACCTCTAATACCTACAATTTGAAAGTAAAAATTTGATAGTATGTCACATATCCACATTTGCAAATGTTGATTATATAATATGCCAAAAGAAGGCCTCAACAAATTTTAAAGAATTGTTATCATGTAGACTATGTTGCCTAGCAAAATGAAATAAAGTTAGAAGTCAATGATAAAAAACTAAATTAAAATGATCTAAACTAGTAGATTTAAGAAGAAAACTCAAATAATTTAAAATAAAAATAAATCATATTTGACTTTTGGTCAAGATGACAGAGTACATAAATGCTATTCTCACCTCTGCCCACAACCACATAAAAATTATAACTACAGAGCAAGTATCTTTGAGAAACACTTGAAGACTAGCTAAACAGAAGTCTTGTAAATTTGTATACAGAAAAAGACTCATTGAGAATAGTAGGATAGGTGGAGACACAGAATTGATGGGCTCCAATCCATGGTGTGACAGTTAAGAAACAGGAGAGAAGTTTCAGCTGTGGAGATCTACCCCTGAGGAGCAAAGAGTCCAATCTCCACATGGGATCTGGGGCCCAAGGTTTCAGTTCAAGCAAGAGAAGTCCCCATAACTTCTGGCTGTGAAAACCAACTAGGGCTGCAGCAGAAGGAGATGGAGTACCTCTAGAGTCTCAGGCCTGTTCAAGGACATATTCACAGATGGACTTACTCACTTTGAGCTCCAGTGATCACACAGCAGCTCAAAAAGCACCAGGAATAAATGCCCTCTAAGGCAAGGGCTGGAGGGACAACTTTGTCCCAGACAGAAATCCTGGCAGATACCATTGTTTTTGTTCAGCCCTTCCCCCACCCATCCTGTAGGTGCAGTCAGGGCCAAGTCTGAGTCTCCATCAACTTAGATAACAGCATTCACCCCACCATGGTGATTCCCTGAGATATTACCCCACCAATTTTCAGACCCACCAAGGGCATTTGCAGCAGCTTTTCCACACAAATGGCCTGTCTCAGCTTGCACTGCACTAAAATCTCTCAAAGATCCATTAAGACCAAACAAGTAGCATCTAGCCTCAGTGTGCCCTGAAACTCTTGGTAAGTTGTCCCAAGACTGACTCTCATGGGATCCAGCCTCACTTCATAACTTAGTCTCTCCCAGGTGCCTCCAAGCCCAGCAAAAGCAACAATCATCTGCAGATCACTTTTGTAGTTTATACCAGGTAGCCCCAGGCTGTGCACAGATAGCAGCTGACTTTGGCTTGCATTTCCCAAGAGGCCCCAGCCCCAATACCCCTCACTGCCAACTTCAGACCACAGCAAACAGAGTACCACTCAGTCACCTCCACAAATAACACACTTAAAGGACAGATTTGGCAGGCACCAGAATCCAGGTAAAATGAATCCTATTCCATGGGATCAGCCCCTGCACACATCTACTAATTCTTCACATCTAATCAGCCTGAGAGTCAGTCCCTCCCACTGACATGCAACCAGCAATCTAGGCTCAACTACAACAGGAGCACACACACAGGTGACCAAGGGAGAAGATGCCAATGGGTCTCACAGGACACCTACTACACGAATACAATCTACCAACACTCAGAGATGTAGCAAACCTACATAATCCATAAAAAAATGGGGAGTCATCCAAAATGTAGAGAAAAACATGTCTAAAATAAAAAAATAGAACAAAATTCAAGAAAAAAACTAAACTAAATGGAGACAAGAAATTTACCAGATACAGAGTTTAAAACACTGGTTATGAGGATGTTCAATGCGCTTAGGGGAACAGTAGATGAATTCAGTGAGAACTTTAACAAAGAGATAGAAAACATAAAAATGAATCAATCAATCAGAAATGAAGAATATATTAACTGAAGTGAAGAATACATTGGAGGTAATCAACTGTAGATAGATGAAGTAGGGAATCTAATCAGTAATTTAAAAGACAAGGTAGAAGAAAATACCCAAGCAGACCGGCAAAAAGAAAAAAAAGAAAGAATTTTAAAATAAGGATAGTTTAAGGGTCCTCTGGGACAACATCAACCATATTTGTATCACAGGGGTACCAGGAAAAGAGAGAGAGCAAGGAATTGAAAATTTATTTGAAGAAGTAATAATATAATGGAAAATCTGGTGAAGGAAATGGACATACAAATCCAGAAGCACAAGAGTTCAAACAAGATGAACCCCAAAAGGACCACATCCAGACACATTATAATTAAAATGACAAAAGTTAAAGATAAATAAAGAAACTTAAAAGCAACAAAAGAAAAGCAGTTAGTTACTTACAAGGGAGCTCCCATAGAATGCCAGCTGATTTCTAAGCAGAACTATTTCATGCCATGAGCGACTGGCACAAAATATTCAAAGTGATGAAAGCAAGGAGCTACAACTAAGAGCACTTTATCCAGCAAGGCTATCATTTAGAATTGAAGGACAGATAGAGTTCCCTAGACAAGAGAATGCTAAAGGAGTTCATCACCACAAAATCAGTATTACATAGAGTGTTAAAAGATCTTCTTTGAGAGGAAGAAGGAAAAAGATCAAAATATGAATAATAAAATGTCAATAACTATATACCCATTAATAATTACTTAAATGTAAACATATTAAATGCTCTAATCAAAAGACATAGGGTAGTCAAATGGATAAGAAAATAAGATCCATACATATGCTGCTTACAAAAGACCTAGCTAAAATCAAAAGTTACACAGAGACTGAAATTAAAGGAATAGGAAAGAATATTTAATGCAAATGGGAATTTTAAAAAACATGGGGTAGCAACACTTATATCAAAGTAGACTTTAAAACAAGAGACAAAAAAGACTCAGCAACATCACTTCTGTATATTTATCCAAAGAAATCAAAGCATAATTTGAAAAGACATATATATTCTATATTCATCACAGCATTATTTACAATAGCCAAGATAGGGAAGTAACTTAAGTGTTCCACTGAAAGATGAATGAATAAAGAAGATATGGTACATATTTTCTATGGAATATTACTCACTCACATTTGTAACAACATGAATGGACCAAGAGGGTATTATACTATATGAAATACATCAGACAAAGATAGGCAAATTTCGCTTGTATATGGAATCTAAAATAAACAAATAAACAGACACAAACACATAGACACAGAGAACCAACTGATGGTTGCCAGATGGAAAAAATGTTGGAGAATGGGTGAAAAATGAGAAGTGATTAAGATGTGCAAATTACCAGTTATGGAAACAGCCATGTGTATAAAAAGTACACATAGGGAATATAGCTAATAATATTATCATAGGTAGGTATGGTTTCAGGTGAGTACTAGACTTACCAGGCTGATCACTTTATAAGTTATATAAATGTTGTTGAATCACTGTGCTGTACACCTGAAATTAATGTAATATTGTATGCCAACTGTAATTGAAAATAAAAACTATATTTAAAAAATAATAAGTCATATCCAAGACTCAAAATAATGAGAACTAAAAATAATAAGAATGCTACATAATCAACTCTGAAAACTAACAAAAATAACAAATTTAAAGAAATTTAAATCACTATACATCCTTATTGAAATATAAGAGCCTACAAATTAATGAACATAAAAACTACCTCTTTTTAAAAAGATTTTATTTTATTCATTTTTAGAGAGGGAAGGGAGGGAGAAAGAGAGAGAGAGAGAAACACCAATGTGTGGTTGCTGAGGGCCATGGCCTGCAACCCAGGCATGTGCCCTGACTGGGAATTGAACCTGCAATACTTTGGTTTGCAGCCCGCACTCAATCCACTGAGCTATGCCAGCCAGGGCTATAAACTATCTTAATATATTACAAAAAGTCAGGGACTAAGCCAAAGAAATTAGAAGAATGATAGTAAAGAGTTGAAATAATAAACATAATTACTAAAAATACAAATATAATGTTACATAAGTCAATAAAAAGAAAAAGAAGACATGGAAGAAAAAGGAAATAGACATAATCATTACTATACAGCAAAAAAGGTAAGAGAATAATATGGAAAGTTTTGTGCTAAAAATAAACATGAAGCCCTGGCTGGCGTAGCTCAGTGGATTGAGCATGGGCTGGGAACCAAAGTGTCCCAGGTTTGATTCCCAGCCAGGGTACATTCCTGGGCTGCAGGCCATGACCCCCAGCAACCGCACACTGATGTTTCTCTCTCTCTCTCTCCCTCTCTCTCTCTCTCTCTCTCCCCCCCCTTCGCTCCCTTCCCTCCCTAAAAATAAATAAATAAAATCTTTAAAAAAAATTAAAAATAAACATGAAAACGTAGACAAATTGGACAAATTTCCAAGAAAATATAATATTAAATCTGAGTGAGAAAGAAACAGAAAGCCTGAGTAGTTCAAGAATCTCAAAGAAATATATATCTGGAATAAATTGCTTTCTCTCAAAAGAAAAAATTATTTACAGGAAAACTTTATGACACTTTCAAAGAACAAATTACTTCAACTTAATAACATCTTCTAAAGATAAAAATAGAAATACTTTTTAACTTATTTTATGAATTTATTTGAACTTTAATAAGAAAACTAGATGAGGGCTGTACATCAGTCTTTTTGAAGACCAGATTAATTCATGAAACCAGAGGTAAATATGTTAAAACATTAGCAAATATAATCCAGCTATTTCTATATATTAGTATATTATGAACATATTGAATTTATTACAGAAATTTAAGAGTAATATAATATTAGTAAATCAAAAAAATTATTATAGAATGGGGAAATTATGATAATTTTACTAGATACCATAAAATACACCTGATATAAGTCAAAACACATTTATAATAAAATGATTTTTAAAATTCAAATATTGGGAGAGTTTCTTATCAGGCAAGAAGTGTACTTGCCAAAAATTACAAAACTTTACTGTATTGATGAATTCTTAAAAACACTCCTTTAAAATTGAAAGCTATCCAAGTAATTTATTTTATAATCTCTATGTCCACAATGAACAAGAAATTTATCAGTCACAGAAAGACTTAGAAAGAAATGAAACTTACAAAGATTGAAAAGGAAAACCTGATGAAATAACTACAAACTGAAAACCAAAAAGAACCTGCAGATTAATTATTAGAAATAATGACAGATAGGTTAGCAAAGGGTTGGAGACAGAATAAATATGTGACGATTGGATATTATATACCACAAACACCAATTAGAAAACATACCAGTACCACTAATAATAATGAGAAACATATAATAACAAACCTAATTAAAGATTTGAAACAAAACATGAATTTTTTAAAACCTTATTGAAAATATTTCTTCTTTAAAAAATTATTTAAATGTTTTTATTGTTGTTCAATTACAGTTGTCCCCATTTTCCCCCATTACTCTCCCCTGCCATACCCACTCCCACCTCCCACCCTCTCACCTTCAATCCTCCCCCACCACCATTGTCTTCATCCTTGGGTCCTTTTTACATGTTCCTTGACTTGACCATTTCCCTTAATAAAAGCAGAGATATAGCATACTCATGGATAAGATGTTTATTGTCTCCTAATTGATCTATACATTTGATACAAGTTTATTAACTTTCCATTGGATGTGTTTGTGTAACTTAACAAGCTAATTCTAACATTTATACAGAAAAGTGTAAGAACAAGGAATCAATAATACCCCCAATGGTCCAGAAGCAATACTCATCTTCTATTTGTATTAATACACTTAGGTTGCTACAACCAAATACCACAGACTGGGTATTTTATAAACAGTGGAAGTGTATTGCTTATGTTTCAGGAGGCTAGGAGTTGGAGATCAGGGTATGCCTTCCTGTCTTCCAGGTTGCAGACCCTCATGGGGGAGGGGGCTAGGGAGCTCTATGAGATTACTTTTGTAAAAGCACTAACCCCATTCATGAGGGCTCCATCCTCGTTACCTAATCATGTCCCAAGGGCTCCACCTTCCAATACTGTCACATTTGAGGGTCAGTATCAATGTATGAATTTAATAGGACACAAACATTGAGACCATATAGTATTTATAGTATTATAAAGCTTGTTATGCAGAGAAAATAAATATAAGGGCATAAGAACAAAGGATCAATAATACTCCCAAATAGTCCAGAAGCAGAATTTACCTTAATTGGAGATTAAAAATACCAATAAATGTAACATGTGAGAGAAACATGAAATCAAATCATTAAGGCATTTCTCTGATTATTCATTGCCCAATGTCTTTCTCTTAGAAATGCACCTGACACAGAGTAAGTGTTCAATAAATATTTTTAAATGGATTTTACAAGATCTGTGGCATTTGTAGCACTGCTGAAAACTGAGAGAAAGATACAATTATTTCATGAATTATTCTGGGATGATTGGCTTCTCCTTTTACCATTTATTCTATAAAATTAAATTCAAGACATTGAATATTTAAATGTGGAAATAAAAGATTGCAATTTTAGATTTAAAAATGTGAAAATATAGATATTATTTTAAGGAATATTTTATTTTTTAATTTTTATTGAAAACTATTTGAGATGTATTATTAAATTTAAAAGTAGGTTACAAAATTTTTGAATGAGATGATGCCAATTTTATTTTAAAATATATACATAATGCTAGAAACTCATAAAAATCTGATGACATGCATGTCAAAATAATTGTAATTACTTTTGAATAATCAGGTTATATTTCTTTTTTCTCTTTTTCATCACTCTTGACCCCTATAATGAATATGGAATGACTTACATTAAGATTTTAAAATAAATAAAATTTACACAAAACAAGAAGCACTTTGATTTAACCAGTAAATATTTTCAGTTTTTCTCTTAGATTTGAGTTTATAATATTTTGTAACTATTTTTTAAAAAAGGAATAAGAAAAAACTGGAGGAATCACCTCTTCTCCCAACCTGAGCATGAAATACAGACTCTCCCATTTTGTTGGGTTTACATATACCTGGCCTCCCCACAACTCTTCCAAGTTTCTGTTTCTTCTCATGTGACTGAACCCTCCCAAAACTGGTAGATTTAAGATTTCTACTTCACATCTGCTGCAAATCCAGTGCCTGGTTATGTGGCTATTAACAATCAAAACAAAAAATGGCTTCCCATGCCCTGCAAATAAATGCTTAATTCAAAATTGCAATGAGAAATGTGCCTTTAATTCTTTCTCTTTCCATTTTAATTTTCCTACTTACTTTTGTTCTTATTCTCATTCTTATCACAGACTATATGTTTTTATTGTTTATGCTGTTATAGTTGTCCCAATTTTTCCTCCTTTCCCCCCATTCCCCAGCTCCACCTTCCCACGGTCAATCCACACACTGTTGTTCATATCCATGGGTGATGCATATGTGTTCTTTGTCTAATCCCTTCACCTCTTTCAACCAGTTGTAACCTCCCCTAGATCCTCTTACAACTATCAGTCTGTTCCTTGTTTCAAAGTTCTGATTCTATTTTGCTCATTAGTTTATTTTGTTCCTTATATTCCAGTTATAAGTGAGATCATATGGTCTTTGTCTTTCATTGCCTGGCTTATTTCACTTAGTATAATAGTCTCCAATTCCATCTGTGCTGTTGCAAAGGTAAAAATTCCTTCTATGTTACTGCTGGTCATGGTCCATCATGTAAATGTACCACAGATTTTTTTACCCATTCATCAACTGATGAGCATTTAGGTTGTTTCCAAAGCTTGGCTATAATAAATAATACTATGAACATAGGGGTGCATATATTCATTTGAATTGGTGCCATGGGATATTTTGGATATAATCCCAGGAAGTTCCATTTTTAATTTGGTGAGAAAACTCCATACTGTTTTCCACAGTGACTGCACCACTCTTCATTCCCACCAATAGTGCACTAGGGTTCCTTTTCTCCATATCTTTACCAGCACGTGTTGTTTGTTGACTTATTAATGATGGCCATCTTGGCAGGTGTGAGGTGGTATCTAAATGCGGTTTTAATTTGTATCTCTATGATGGCTAGCGATGTTGAGGATTTTTTCATATGTTGATGGGCCATCTGCATGCCCTCCTTGGAGAAGTGTCTATTCAGGTAATTTGCCCATTTTTTAACTGAATTGTTTGTCTTTCTGATGTTGAGTCTTAAGAGTTCTTCATATGTTTTGGAAATTAAACCCTTACCTGAAGTATCATTGCCAAATCTGTTCTACACAAGGTGTTCCTTTTTCATTGTGCTGATGGCTTCTTTAGCTGTGTAGAAGCTTTTTAATTTGATGAAGTCTATTTATTTATTTCCCTTTATTTCCCTTGCCACAGATGATATACCAAAAAAAACATTGTTAAGTGGGATATCTAAAATTTTATTGCCTATGTTTTCCTCCAGAATTTTTATGGTATTTTGACTTATGTTGAAGTGTTTTACCCATTTTAAGCTTATTCTACTATATGGTGTAAGTTGGTAATCTAGTTTCATTTTTTTTGCAAGTAATTAGTCCAGTTCTCCAGACTGTCCCATTTATCTATATGCCTGTTCTTATGCCAGAACCAGATTGTTTTGATTACAGTGGCCTTGTAGTTTAGTTTTATATCAGGTATTGAGATCTCTCCAACTTTGTTCTTTTTTCTCAAGACTGCTGAGGCTATTGGGACTCTTTTTTTGTTCCATATAAATTTTTGGAATATTTGTTCTATATCTGTGAAATAAGCTATTGACATTTTTATAAGAATCCATTAAATCTGTAAATTGTGTGGGTAGGATGGACGTTTTAGTGATGTTAATTTTTCTAGGCCATTAATGTACTTCTTTAGTACATTAGAAGACCATCATTAAAGTAATGTTCTTCTATTATTTGTACCTTACTCAATTTCTTTTTTTGGTGTCCTATAGTTTTCCAAATACAGGTACTTTACCTCCTTGGTTAAATTTATTCCTAAGTACCTCATTTTTTTTGTTGTTGCTATAGTAAATGGGGCTTTTTCTTAGTTTCTTTTCCTGATAGTTCATTATTGATGTATAGATATACTATTGATTTTAAGTATTGATTTTGTATCCTGCTACTTTACCACATTCATTTAATAGACATAGTAGATTTTTGGTGGAGCTTATAGGATTTGCTATGTGCAATGTTATGTCATCTTCAAATAGTGGCACTTTTAATTCTTCCTTTCCAATTGAGACACTTTTTTTATTTTTTATTTTTGTCTGATTGTTGTGGCTAGAACTTCCAGTACTATGCTAAATAAGAGTGGTTTAAGAGGACTTGTTTCTAATCTTAGAGGAAATTTTTTTAGTTTTTGCCTATTGAGTATGATGTTGGCTGTTGGTTTTTCACATATGGCCTTTATTATGTTGAGGTATTTTTCCTCTATCCCCACTTTGCTGAGAGTTTTTATCATAAATGGGAGCTGGTAACAAAAAGCTTTTTTTACATCTATTGGTATGATCATGTAAGTTTATCTTTCATTTTGTTTATGTGGTATATCACATTTATTAATTTGCAAATACTGTAAAAACCTGGCATCCCAGGGATGAATGCCACTTGATCATGGTGCATGATCTTTTTAATATGTTGCTGGATCTGGTTTGCTAGGATTTTATTGAGAATTTTAGCATCAATGTTCAGGGTAACAGACCTATCATTTTCTTATTTGTTGTGTCTTTACCTAGTTTTGGAATTAGAATAGTAGTGGTCTCATAAAAGAGCTTGGAAGCATTCAAAAGAATTTTTTGGAATAGTTTGAGAAGGATAGGTGTCAGTTCTTCTCTACTTTGAAACTCTTTACTATGCCTTCAATTTTAAATGACTACCTTGCTGTGCTGAGTAGTTTTGTTGGTAGATTCTTGCTTTTCATTTCTTTAAATACTTCTTGCAAACCCCTCTGTTTCTGTTGAGAAATCAGCTGACAGTCTCATTGGAGCTCTCTTGTAGATAACTGTCTGTTTCTTTCTTGCTGCCTTTCAGATTTTCTCTTTGTCTTTAAATTTTAACATTTTAATTATAATGTGTTTTGGTGTGAGTCTCTCTGGGTTCCCCTTGATTGGGACTCTGCACTTCCTGAACTTGTGTGCCTTTTTCTTTTAGCAGGCTATGAACTATTTTGTCATTATGTCTTCAAACAGTTTCTAACCCTTGCTCATTTTTTATCCTTCTTGTATCTCTATGATTCAGATATTGTTACATTTCATGTTTTTCCATCCTTGTTCTTTTTAAGTCTTTTTTCTTTTTGTTACTCTGGTTGAGTGCTTTTTTTCTACCTTGTCTTTCAAATAGGCTGATTCGATCCTTGTTTCATTTCAGATATTGCATTCTTCATTTCCAACTGGTTTATATTCAAGGTTTCTATTTTATTTTTCATGCTGATGTGCTTTTAACTAAGTTCCTTATAGTTCTCACTAAGTTCCTTGAGGATCTTTATATCCATTACTTTGAACTATATGTCCAATAAATTGCTTACCTCAATTTAATTAGCTCATTTTCTGGGGATTCTTTAATTTCTTTCATTTGGGTGTTATTTCTTTGTTTCTACATTTTAGCTGACTCCTTTTGTTTGTTTCAACATATTAGATAGATCTGAGTTGACTACCTTTCTTAGTGGGGTGGACTTGTATAGTAGGAGGCCTGTGGGACTCAGTGGTGTAGCCTTTTTGATCTCCTGAGCTGGATGCTGTAAGAATGACCCTTGTGTGGTTTATGAGGGCTCTCCTGTTGTATTTGCATTTTGATTTTTGTTGGCCCATTCATTGGTGGGTTCTTCTTTCTGGTCAGCTGACTGAGTCTCAGCCTACACTATGTCGTGCATGCTGTTGTAGCAATACTGAAAGAAGAAAGCAAATCAACACAGATAACTAAACCCACACAGGCAAAAACAAAAAAAAGAAGAAAGAAAAAAGAAAACAGCAACAGCAAAATCAATGATAACAGAGCAAAGAATAATAAAAGTTGAAAGATAGAGTATTATAAGAAAAAGAAGAATACAATAAGACCAAAGGAAAGAAAAATTATTATGAGAGGATAGAGGGAGGAGAAACAATAAGAGTAAGAAACAGAAATAGGGATAATAACAAAGAACAAAAAAAGTAAAATTTAAAAATATAAGAAAATGAAGGAAGAAAGAATAATGGAGTAAAAAAAGGAAGAATATAATATGAGATTTGAAAGAAAAAACAGATAAATATAAGAAAAAATGAAGAAAAACAGAAAAATGATATAAACCTATGCAAAAGAAGTATAATGAACATAATGAAAAAGAACAAAGTGGAATTTGTCTTAGGAGGGTTTAGTGTTTGCCTGCTGGGCTCCTCCTCTGGGTATAACTCTGATGTTGTCTGAAGCCGGTGTAAGCTTTAAAAAGTAAAGCAGATGAACATGTTGAAATTAAGAAAGTCTGTTTACTAAAAATTAAGATTTGACAAAGTAACAAACTGAAAACTGGAGAAAGTATTTGTAATACAACTGAGGAGAGTAATTATAGAAAGCATATAAAATTCTTATAAATAAATAGAAAAATAAACAATTCAATAAAATAGGCAAACTTTTCAAATAACCACTATTTATAGAACCTACATAATAAATAGACCTATAAAGACATGTTCATTCTCCTTAGTAATCGGAAAATTACTAATTAATACTATAATGATCTACTATGTTATACCCACTAGATTGACAACAATTATGATTGATAGTACAAGTGTGGTGAGAATATGAATTAAAGAAGACCTTCTTATGCTGCCAGCAGGGGTGTAAGTTTGAACAATCCTTTTGAAAAATAATTTGGCATTAACTTTTAAGTATGGACATTCGTATTTCTTATGACTCAGCAATTCCACTTCTAGATCTATAACATAGGGAACTCTTGCATATGCATACCACAGACACTTAAAAGTACACTATATTTATGGCAATATTCCTCTTAATAGCAAAAACCTAAGACAACCCAAGCATCTATCAGCAGAAGAGTTATAAATAAACTATTAAATTAGATTACAGTAAAAATAAATAAACTACAGTTTTATGAAACTATATGAATGACTTTTAAAAAGTTGCTGAGTGATACATCATTAAACTATATTTTTCAAAGCAAAGAAATAGTAAATACAAATTTCGGGCAGGTGTCACCTATGTTAGAAAGGTAGAACAGTGGGGTGGAGGAGAGACATACCTAATGAGGCAACATTATTGATGATGCTTTATTTCCTAACTAGATTGGGAGATTCTAAGTGTATTTTTTGTTGTGCTTTATCACCTATATTAATATGTGTCAAATGTCACACAATTGAAGTTTTAGAGTATTCATCAAAGCTGCACACAAGAACAAAACTAAAGTAATCTGAAATAGAATATAATCTATGATATACTCACAACACAGACTATTATATGTTCCTTCTGAATTTGCAGTATGGTTTCATGAATCAAATTTCATCCACAAATACCAATAATATAATTTTAAATTTTTATTGAGGTAGTAATACAACTTATTACTACCTTGAATGGTTTCTTCTGAGATGCACATCCTGGTAATTAGTACTATCAAATCAGAAAGCCTAACTTGAGAGAGTGAAAGAGAAGAATGTTTACAATACTGTTAAAGTGGAATATGGTTTTTCAAGAGTGCCATAACTAACACTATTTTAAAAGGGCAGAATGAATGAGGGCTTTCAAAAGTACATGTTGTGGCCTCTGGGATATTGCAAGTATTTCCTGTGAAAATGGCTGGAAACAATTTAACTCCAATTTAACTCTAAAAGAAGAAAATAAAAAATTCTGTTTGATTCCAAAGATGTTAACATATTTTCATGAAAGTAAAATATATGAACAATACTTAGATTTAACCATTGTACGATCAGGTACCATACATTTCTAAGTATTTTTAACTTCCTAATTTTTCATTTATAGACTCCCACAGTTCTTAAGAATAAATTTCACTCAAAGTCTTACAATTCATTGGTTCTGCAAGTGCTTAGCTCAACCTCTACTGATATTATGATTTAAATTATGTAAATTTGCTGCTAAAAAATATCTTGGGCTTTTTCCTGAATATGTCCACTTTCAGCTTCATGATGTCATTCTAAATTACTATCCCTGATTTATAATTTAGTAATTCTTTTCCATCATTTTTTAAGAAGCACGATTTATCTGATCTCAGGGTTGAGTACATTTTCTGAACATAAAATCTAAGAAAAATGTAATAATGGATAAGACAATATATTTTACTGCATAAAAATTTAAAAGGGAAAAGAGGAAAAGATAATCAACAGTTTCTGATGTTAGTACTTACAAAGTGATGTAACAACTCACAGAATGAAAACTTGATGGAACTACATGAAGACATATTTTAGGGGAAAGTAATTACTTCAGTTTGAGTGAGAAATATTTCTGAGACAAACCAGAAGATGCCACCTGATACTCAAAACTAAACTCCAAGCTGAAGCAAAAACTTTTAGAGGCAAGTAGATAACTGAAGCTCTAGATGTGGAAGAGTTTTCCTAGGGAAAAGTTAAAACTGAGAGGAGAAAGAGAACTGTGATGAGCACAGATAGATTTTTTTTAATGTTTTATTTGGGCATACAATATTATATTAGTTTCAAATGTATAATATAGTTATTCAATGTTTATAGTTTTAAAGGCTGGTGTCTTAGTCTTGCAACACTGATAGTTTGATTTAGTAGGTCCAGCTGAAACACAAAAACTTGAATTTTATCAAGCAGATATTCTCTGGACCATACCTTGAGAGAGGCTAAGTGACCAGGAAAAACTACTCTTTTGTTTCTTTGTGTTTCAATTGTTTGTATGCATATATTGTGTCTCACCTTATTTTTAAAGTAGTTCCATACATATTTATTACATGAATGAAGGAGTCATGAATGAAGATGACACAAAAGGGTTACAAGGATTTCAACCGTAAAAGAAAGAACCATGTAAAAGAAAACTATACCTAACTATATACTTAAAAATAATGTATTTTAGTTCAGCATAACTTCAACTGCAAAAAGTACTTTAAAACAAATACATTTTATATATAAATATTATTTCTTTGAGTTATTAGAGTATCTTTGAATATACACTTTGCTTTATTGTACTTTGCAGATATTCTGCATTATTATTTCTTTGAGTTATTAGAGTATCTTTGAATATACACTTTGCTTTATTGTACTTTGCAGATATTCTGCATTTTACAAAGTGAGGATTTGTGACAACTGGGTGAGGATAAAAGGAAGAAACATACAGTATCACTCTAACTCTAGAAAAGAAGAAGATTTAGAACTTTATCTGAAAGTTGTGACTCTATGTAAACAGAAATTAGCTGGTAACAGCAAGTGTGCTGAAGCAGGGGTTGTGGCAGAACATGGTACTTATGGGAACAGGTAGATGCTAAAGCTAGATACCAATAGACTGTACACCTAATTAACTTTTGAATATTAAAACTTATTTTTTTCTGATATAGAATGATCTGGACTATAATTAGATTGTCTTCTTAAATTTCTAATCTGCAGCACATTTAGACAAGAAAATCCTGGGCCCCATCTATAAGAGCAACCTGCTAATCAGATGACCTCGCCAGTCACCTAAACTCTGGATTGCAGTCACCTTTCACTCTGCTTTTACTTACAAATCAACTAAAAATTTTGAAAAATTCTTTCCATCCATGATGCAGACACCAGCCCGCAGTGTCCTCATCATTATGGATGAAATGAGACATTCACACAGACTACCGAGTCCAGTGGAGGAAAAAGGACAGCATGGCTTTTCTCTCAAGGGGAGCAAAAGCCTTGGCCCTTGCTGTGACCAGCCTTTTTTAGGCACATTACATGATGGTCCTCATTTACTATGCCCAGGTTCACTTTAGGTTGTTACATTTACAGAAAACAAAGGAGCCAATGCTGCTAATCACATCACAGAAGAGGGATATTTGCAAATGTAAAGGCAAAAGTGGTTGAACCAATTACACTCATCTTTGGAAGGTTTAGCATGGATTTTAGGAAGTTACTTTGCAGTAAATGTCCTCAATTCAGGGTGAGAGAGTTTTTTAGCAAGAGCAAGACTCAAAGTGGCTTAGGCACATTGCAGGCCTGATTCCCCACAAGAGAACCTATCCATGGGCATGGGTCCTGTGCATCTCCAAGTGGGAGCTGGGCCCATGCCATGCAGAATGGTCTCCTACAAATCCACTTTATGATCATTATGGAAATGCTTTTAGAGAGCTATATTTTAGTATTTAGTAATGAAGATTTTGTACAATCAAGAAAAATATTTCTTATACCCTCAAATGTATGTTGTATGTAATAAAAATAATTATTTGTATTAAAATTAGGTAAAATCAAGCACAAATTATAATTTTGTCAATTTTGTTTTATGTTTCAGTTTTTTATATGAGAGGGACTCCTGAAAGACAGAATTATCTTCTGGAGAGTAGACTCCGTGTACTACAGTCTTCCCCCACTAGGTAGTGTTCTAGGGATGCTTCTGTATCAGTGTACTAGCTAGCATTGTTGTGAGAGGCTGTGTTTGACTTCCATGAGTTTTTTTTTGATGACTCTGTCAACATATTTACCCATTTCATGATGGGTGATTTGCCCATGTGATGCTGAGTGTTAAGCACTCACCTGCCCACACCACACTGAGTGTTAAGCAGTTTTGATCAAAAATCAGCATGACCCCAGTCACCCTTCTTATTCACATGACCTTGACATAAGCAACTTTTCTTTGTTTCCCCAGATGAAATAAAGTCCTCACAGGAAAATGTATTGCCATTGTGGAAGAAGTGATGCAAAGAATGGCAGAAGCACTAAAAGGCATAAAAAATGATGAGTTTAAAAATCTGTTTTGTGCAGTGGAAAAAAAATCTTGACAGGTGTATTATATCTAATAGAGTACTTTGAAGGTGACTGAAGTTTAAACATGTAAAAATAAATACACATTTATAATAAAAAATTCCATGTTCAGGTGGCCCCCTCATATTTTAAATGAAAGATTATGCAACTCATTATTTCTTTTGATATCTATGAAATGTAACATAGAAATTATATGTGTACTATAATATTACTTTGCAATGATACACAAGTGCTTTCAATTATTTTAAGAAACTTTAGTTGATAAAAGAACAAAGTATAGGGAATTAAATGTTTTTATTTAACATGTTAATGGGTTAATATTTTGTTTCTCAGCTTTTCACCAAAACAAAGAATGTCTTGGGGTTTTTTTGTCTTTGGTTTTTAAAAGTTACTGCTTCATAAAATTAGTGTTAGTTCATATTTTTAGGAAGCTTCTCTCATGTTGAATTAGATTGCTATAGAAAGAAGAAAAAGAGAAGTTTTCAACTAAAATTATTTGAAACAAGTTCACTTGCTAATTTCAATCTTATCTACTCAATGATTTGGAGCCAGTGTCATTTTTTTTCTATTTGTGTTGTCATCTTGATCTTAAACATTTAACCTCCTGAACTGTGAGAAAATACATTGCAAGCCACAAAAAAATTATAATTCATGGAAGAGATCAAGAATCAACATTAACAGGAGTTTGCAAGAAGTTGGTTCTAGACCTCATGAATTCATGGATGACTGTGAGGGGTCTGAACCTTCAGGGACCAGATGTGGTGGAAATAGCAAAAGTACCAGAATTTTTAAGTGGAGACTTAAGATGTGCAAACTACTGCAATCTTAGGATAAAACTTGAGAGAATGAAGCGTTGCTATGTGGATGAGCAGAAAAAGTGGTTTCTTGAAATGGAATCTATTCTTGGTGAAGAAGCTATGAAGATTGTTAAAATGACAACAAACTTGGAATACTACATAAAAGTTACAATAGATTTAGAATATTACATAAACAGTTGATAAGGCATAGGCAGAGTTTGAGAGGAACTGTTTCCAATGTTTAAAGAAGTTCTAGTGCCAGTGGAATGCTATCAAACAGCATTGCATGTGACACAGAAATCATTCATGCAAGGAAGAGTTACCCATTGAGGCAAACTTCACTGTTATCTTATTTTAAGAAATTGCCACAGCCTCTGCAACTTTAGCAATAGCCACCCAGATCAGTCAGTGGCCATCAACACTGAAGCAAGATCTTCCACCAGCAAAAATTATTACAAATTGCTGAAGGTTCAGTAAGTTGATGGTTAGTATTTTTTAACATTAAAATATTTTAATTAAGGTGTGTACAATTTTTAGGCATAATACTATTACACACCTAATACACTACAGCATAGTGTAACATAACTTTTATATGCACTTGGAAGTAAAAAAAAAATGTGTGATTGACTTTATTGTGATATGCACCTGATTTTGGTGGTCTGGAACTCAACCTCTCATATCGCTGTGGGATGCCTGTATTGTGAGAAATGTGTGCCCAGTTCACGAAGAGCAATTTTGAAAACACAATTCATAAAAACACTATTATTTATTCAGGTGATTTATAGTAGAATCACATGTCTAGGTTATTAAGTTATCCATTCCTCTAATTTTGGTAAATCTAAACCACTCCCAAATAATCTAGCAGAAAGAATCTTCTCTAAAAGATAATGCCCAACTGGCGTTATTAAAGAGTATACCACTCTACTCTGATTGTTAGCTTGAAATTTGAGATTTGAGTGTATTCATTTTACAGAGACAAATATTTCAGTTAATCAAGATCATGGTAGTAGCAAGAGTTTAATCTTTTCATACTACAAATTTGAGTTTCCTTATTAAAAATATATATTCATGATTATCATTCATGTACTGTTAATATCAATAATATGACAGAAATACAATGATGAGCTATAACAGACATGAAGTTCATAGCCAAGTAATAAGAAGTCATGCTGAGAATAACATATAAATAAATAAATAAATAAAGACTAGAGGAAATATAGCTAGAATTTTCATTTTGCTAATAAAAGTTTCTAAAATCCAGTGCATTTTAGGAAGTCTGTGATTGAAACATTCAACATAATGAAGGACACATTTTCTTTTCTTTTCTTTTAACCTTGTTCCATAATATGATGAGGACAAGGAGATACCTGGTAAAAATAAGGAGCAGTAAATTCAGAACAAATTGAGGTAAATAATGCCTTATGCATGTGTATAGTCAACCTGTGAAATTCATTGGCCAAGGAGGTCACTGAGTCAAATACAATGGTTGCATTTAAAAAACAGTTGGATAATTTTATGACCACTAATAGCTTTGGGAGCTCTGCTCAGCAAGCAGAGATAATGATAAGGGTAATCAAATCTCTTATTTCAAGAGGTAAGTTATTAATGGAGATTTTGTCCAATTTCATGCCTTACTTTTGTCCTCTGGACATTTCTCATAAACACCCCCTTTTAGACAGGTGCAGCAGTGAACATGGGTGTTGTTACTCAACATGTTTAAGCTGAAGTTTCTGAAGCCTGCATACTCTTTCACATTTCTCTGAAGTGTCCACCCCTGTAAGATAAGAACAGTGAAAACTGGTTTGGGAAATAGTATAATAGAATATATATTTTTAAGGTCCCTTTTTAATGTTCATGACTTTCTTCTTTCTTTTTTCTTCCTTTCCATTTTTTCTTCTACTTTTATTTCTCTTTCCTCCTTTTCCCATCTTTTCTTTTTTTTAACCTTCCTTTGTATTTATTTATTTGACAAGTCTAACTATGATTACAAGCAATCTCCACCTGGTGAATTCTAATTTTAATATCCTAATATTTAATAATTATTCAAATTTATAACTAAGAGTTCTATTCCAAATTCTTTTATAAACTATAGAGATATTGTTTTAGTAGCTTAGTCATTTTTTAATTTATTGGAAGAGCTTGAAGGAGATTATAATTTCACTTTTATAATATTGTGAGTTTTTTCTCAAAATACTGATATTTTCATTCTCAAAAATACTGATATATTTTCTTCAAGAAATGAATGAACAAACATTTAGACCAATGAATATATAGCCTAGTAATTTATGTCAGATATATGGAACCTAATGAATTTTGTACTAATTTCCTGGAGTTAGAGGAAGCACATCATAAAAGTACATGCTGGGAACTTAGCTATGTTTTTAAGCAAAGATAAAGATTTTCCCACATGACTCATAAGAATTCTAACCTTCAGCATGACCATCATTTTGGAGGTCTAGGAAACTTCACCAAACTGTGGATGTGCCAAAAATTGCATTCCTTAGACTGTTTTTCAGGCAACTTTTTACCTTTGAGAGGTATTCATTTGGGAACTTTTACCTTGGTTTACATTGCTTGTGTAAAGCTGATTTCTGTTCCAAAGGCACCATTTCTCTGGCCAAGATTGAGTTGTCTAGCTTGGTAAGAAGAGAATGAGAGGAGAAAATGAAAGGTCCTTTTCTTCTCTTTCTGCAACATGCTCACGTCCAAATTCTAAATATGAGAAAAATTGTTGTTGCTTGGTAAAACATTAACCACTCCACACATGTATGTATCAAGAACAAGTTTAATATACCTATTATCTACTTTAAAGTTGAAGCATCTAGAAAAAATACAATACAATAAAATGAAAGTTGTATCTAGTATCTTACCTTATATATTCTCAAATATGCATTATTATTCATATTTGTCTCTCATTAAGTGAGACTGTACTATTCATAGTGAAAGTCACTTTATCAGGTCCACCTGAAATTCCTAAAATGATTTAAGTTCTGCTCTCTCATGTAGAGAGTTCCCAGAGAGATACCATGAGGAACTATGGTAGAGCTATGAATCAGTTTAAGTTGAACCTATGTTTAATGAACACCTACTCCAAAGATTCAAGTTCTAGTTTTATGGTCATTAAAAAAAAGGAATTATTTTCAATTCTTTACTATATATTTTATCAGTTTATGATTTATGTTATATGATAACACAAAATTGTTTCTTTTAAAGCAAAAATGAATTTTCTCACTAATGTTGAGTGTAAAATTTAAGGGAAAAATATTCCCTTCTAGAAATTAGAAATTTTAGAAATTTTTTTTCAGTTTTTCTAAGTAAATTTTTTAAGAAGTGTAGCTAATAAATAAGATACAATATGATTTAATAAATGAGCCCTGGCTGGTGTAGTTCAGTGGATGGAGCATTGACCTGTGAACAGAAAGGTCACCAGTTCTAGTGCCTGAGTTGCAGGCTGTCCACAGATGGGGGGCGTGCAAGGGAGCAGGTCAGCGCTTCTCTCACACATCAATATTTTTCTCCTTCTCATTCTCCCTCCCTTCCCCCTCTCAAATCAACCAATTAATTAATTAATTAATCTTTAAAAAATGGGTAAGCAAGATCTACTAACCCAGTAGCAAAAAGGAAATGAAAATTAACTAGAATATAGCAGTCTGTGTTTAAATCTTTTTTTTTGGTGTTTATTTATTTTTTTATTTTTAAGTATATTTCATTGGTTATGCTATTAAAATTTTCCCAATTTCTCCCCCTCTATCCCCCTCTCTGCCCTATACCTCCCAACTCTCCAGCATTCTCCCCACCTTAGTTCATGCCCATGGGTTATACATATAAGTTTTTTGTTTCCTATGCTGTTTTTTACCTCTCCCCATCTATTTCATACCTAGTCTTCTTCCCTGTACCATTTTTCCCCTATTTCTCCCCTCACTCTGCCCACTGAAAACCCTCCATGTGATGTCCATTTCTCTGATTCTGTTCCTGTTCCAGTTGTTTGCTTAGTTTTTGTTTTTGTTGTTTGTCTTTTCTTTTAGGTTCATTTTTTGATAGTTGTGAGTTTGTGGTCATTTTACTGTTCATATTTTTTATCTTCTTTTTCTTAGTTAAGTCCCTTTAACATTCCATATAATAATGGCTTAGTCATGATGAACTCCTTTAACTTGACCTTATCTGGGAAGCACTTTATCTGCCCTTCCATTCTAAATGATAGCTTTGCTGGATAGAGTAATCTCAAATGTAGGTCCTTGCCTTTCATGACTTCAGATATTTCTTTCCAGCCCATTCTTGCCTGCAAGGTTTCTTTTGAGAAATCAGCTGATAGTCTAATGGGAACTCCTCTGTAGGAACTCTTTCTTTTTCTCTTGTAGCTTTTAAGATTCTCTCCTTATCTTTAATCTTGGATAACTTAATGATGATGTGCCTTGGTATGTTCCTCTTTGGGTCCAACTTCTTTGGGACTCTCTGGGCTTCCTGGACTTCCTAGAAGTCTATTTCCTTCACCATGTTGGGGAAGTTCTCCTTCATTATTTGTTCAAATAAGTTTTCAATTTCTTGCTGTTGTTCTTCTCCTTCTGACACCCCTATAATTCGGATATTTGAATATTTAAGGTTGTCCCAGAGGTGGGTAAGTTGCTCTTCACTTTTTTGAATTCTTGTTTCTTAATTCTGTTCCAGTTAGATGTTTATTTCTTTCTTTTGTTCCAAATTGTTGCTTTGAGTCCTGGTTTCCTTCCTGTCACTGTTGGTTTCTTAAATGTTTTGCTTTATTTCATTTTGGGTATGTTTCATTTGTTGTTTTTTTCTCATTTTTAGACCAAGCTCAATCATTTCTGGGAGCATTTTGATTACTGGGGCTTTAAATTCTCCTTCAGGTAAGTTGGCTATCTCCTCATAGCTTAGCTCTCTTTCTGAAGCTTTGCTCTGTTCTTTCACTTGAGCCATATTTCTTTGCTTGGCACACTGACCTGGTTCTTTTGGTAGATTGTTTTTTTAAATTTCTTGGTTGTTGGAGTTCCATGCAGTTTGATTTTCTGGCACTTCTGGTTGTTTAATGATTTTAGATTAATTGTTATCCTCCGCTTGGTTGTACGAGAAAGCAAGGGGTTTCTATCTATGCCTCCATCTTTGCTGTAACTCTGTATTTAAATCTTATTCATACTTCTTTGACCTCCATACTCTTTAAATCACCTCTAGTTTCTACAATAAAACTAGAAAATTGGTAAGCAACATTGAAGCATAACTATTGAGGTCAAGTTCATTCCATAAATGTTAGTGTGGAAATAACTCTTGGAAAAATATGTTTACTAATTAGTATGTATTTATCAACTAACTGTGGCCCTTATTGTCTTTGTTATGTGACTCCGTTGCCTGGATTAAGTGATTTGTTGTTAATGGGGCTATAAGTCAAGTATGGCTTATTTTCTAATAGATCTGTATCTGAAAATGTGTTCATAATTTTCTCATTTTAATAAAAAGAAAACCACCACCACTACAAATCCCAATACCTACTGCCAAGGATAATAACACATGTTCTGAATATGTGCTATGTTCCAGGTACTGTGATAATTACTATTCATGTATTAACTCATTTCATTGATCAAAGAACCCCTATATTTAGTCACTAACACATTTAGGGATAATTGAAAGGATAGGTAGACAGCAGCCACGTGGAAACTACATATTTAACAAACATGCAGGTGATAATACATAATTAAAATATAAATATAGACCAATCTGGTCTACCAAAGAGCAGCAGGGATGAAGCAAGAAACAACTTTTTTTTTATTCTGCCTCAGAATTAGGTTGGGATACTTTAAAAGCAGAATTTAAGAAGTATTCTGAGATAAACTAATGTTATTTAGTAGGGTAGTCTTACTAAAATCTGTACATATTTGTATATGTACTTTCTGGGGAATAATTACATTTCCTCCAGCATTGTCAAAATCATGGGGCTTTTTTCTATATGAAACAAATAGCTCCTTTTATTGTGAAAAGAAGGATTTAAGAGTGGCAAATCTCAGTGAGGGAGCCAAGCAGAGCCATGATAGCGGCCTCTGTGCGTGGCTATGAAGCACACAGACTTGGTCCAGAAGTAGCAATGCAGACACAATCACGATAAGCCCCGTGAATTTACATGTGGCATTATAATGAATAAACTTGATAAAATGAGAACATCTCAAAGGGCCTTTTGTGCAAAGAGTTTGGACTGACTGAAAGGGTAAACAACTGGAGAGAAAAATTGCAGAAAATTTAAAAATATTATTTAAAATGAAGAATATAAGGAAAAAGAGACATACTATATAAGCACTGGATGACAAAAACATAAAACAAGAATCTATAGCATGAGCATATGCAGTTAGTATTGCTAATACTTAGCAAATAATATTTGCAAGACACTGTGCTAAGAGCTTCACATAGATTATCTTACTCAGTTTTGTGAAATAGGTACTACTAGTAGTCACATAAAGCAAACAATGAGCACAGTAGTAATCTGCCCAATGCCAAGCTCCTTGTGAGGAGATAACCCCAGAACTGAACCCGGTAGTCCAGGCTTAGAGACCATGTTCATAATTGGCAAGTATGAACTTCACCACACACACACACACACACGAAGAAAAAAAAACAGAAAAAGCATAAATCTGATCAAAAAAGTAAAGCTTATCCAGGGCCCTGTCTATGTCTAAGGAACATTTGTCAACTCCTTATCATCACTAACTTATAACCATCCCTTTCCAAAAGGAGCGAAAATGGCTCTCTGAGGGTGTCAGGGTGGACAGCAATAAATCCACATAGAATTTAGTTATTGGCAATGCTCTCTGCATAGTACATTTAATGATTTAGTCATTTGATATGACCTAGGTAAATAGTCTTTCTTATGTATCCAACCTTGGGAAACTTACACTAAAAATTGTTAAAAATGTCCAAGTAGAAAATATTATAACTTGGTCAAGATTTGGCATAGCCCTATCAGTTACCTGTTCTCCAATCCTCTGCCTCCTTAACTCAGAAGAAATCAGGGCAGTTGGATTCAGACAATGAAAGCCATGTAGCACCATTGTTTCAGTCTGACATTTGAAGTCCACAGATCAGATGAACATTTTCCTGATAGAACCAGTAATTATGAAAACTTTTATTTCAATGATGGAATTTAGAACCACTAAACAAATGGCACATATTTTTTTAAAAGATTACACAGTCCTTATCTTATGTCATCTTCTTAGGAAAAACAAGCTTTAAAAAACTTACCAATTAGTAAGACCTTTAAAAATTAAATGTCCCTAATAAGAAAGAAAAATTATGTTTTTGCTGCATTTCCTGATTCAAATGTGTATTAAACTACCTACAAAATGCTAGTGCCATTTAAGTGATGATTCGTTCCCCATTTTGATCCTACACAAGCAAATTTTCTAGGGGGGTGGTTTTTCCTTTTCATCTGATTTATCTTGTTCATTTTCCCATAGTAAATAAAAGTCTCTGCAAGATTTTTTAGGTATCTTTTCAGAAAGAAGATATCAGCTTCTGACAGGAGGAATAAATGCCCTGCTATCTGATTTTTTGTTGGAAAATGACCAGTTCAGTGATACATTTTCTCATTTCCCTCATGAAAATTTTATTGAGAGCTTTGTATATAATAGGCTTGGAGCTACAGGGCGAGTAAGACAAACATGTTGTTTTCACTCACTGAGTTCAGATTTTAGCCAGGGAACTATATATTAAGCAAGTGTGTATGCAGATGATGTTTATTACAAGTGTAGAAGATATCATAAAGGACGGCCTCATTTTTTAGCAGTGGAGACTGATCTAGACTGATCAGTAGAGTGAGGTGTAACAAGTTAAACAAGGCTTTTATGAGAAGAAATTTTTAGTGTAAAACTATGGAGGATAAGTACCCAAGTGCAGGAAGGTCAGGCAGCAGTCATGGTCTCATGTGCAAAGGCTAGGAAGGTAGCAGGAGCCAAAGAGGTGAATGGAGAGCAGAAAGGAAGAGAAACATTGCTGGTGGAGAGCCATCGTCACACATGCAGTTGCCAGTAATCCAAAAGTAAAACATAGAAGAAATTGGGGTCTTTGATTTAAAGACCCCTGAAAACTCCTGCCATCAACAGTGATCTTAAAAGCCTAAGCTGTTAGTTAATTGACTGAAGGAGAAAAAAAATGTTTCCTCCTAGCCCCAGTTCCATTTTACCATTAATTAATCTAGTGTCAAACTAGGGGGAAAAGGGGAAATTTGGATGCTAACTGTATTGTGTTTTTGTAGGAGTCAACTTATATATAATACTTCAAGAAAACTCAGAAATCATGTACTGTTCATATTGCAGACTTGTAGACATATTTCTTATAACAAAATAGATTAAAATTAAAGGGCTAAAACCTGAAATGAGGACAAGCTTACTAGCATGCCAGTTGCTTGGGTTTAGAAATAGTACCACTAAGTGCAAAGCAGCTTGAAGAAATATAGTTACTTAAATTAGGATGTGCCAGTAGACTTTAAGATTTTAGTTTTTTTCTTCCATTAAAGAATATTTACGTGATGAAAGTAGAAAATAATCTTACCACAAAACTAGCTTGACCTTTCTTGTCATCCTGAGAGGATAACAGGCAATTGTGCTAATCTGCTCTGCCAAACAGAACGTGCTTGAGTTCTTATTCAGTCATAGATACTGTTCCAAGCAAATCCAAAACCTCCTAAAGCTGGGTACTGGGTAAGACAAGGAACATATAAAAACTGATTTACTTTAAACAATTCATTGAATACTTCTCATATATTGATCACTTCTAGGTGATATGGAAGATAGATAAGAGACAGTTTCAATGCCCAGGAAATTTTGGACAAGGCTTACATTTTCTACATGTAAACTGTAAGAGACAGCAGGGTATAACAGATACCGTGTCAAAATGCTATATAAGATCAGAAAAGGGAACACTCGATGGAAATGAAAAATGAGATGAAGAAGCCTCACCGGAAAAGAGGCATCTGAAACACCTTAAAGAATGAACTGCAACATTAATAATAATGTCAAAATAATATTTAATTTGTTTATGTTGACTGTCATATATTAAGTGCTTTACATACATTTTGTCATTTATTTCACCCAAGAATTCTTTGAAATAGCATTGTTATCCCCATTTTACTGATGAAGAAACTGAGGATCAAAGAAATAAAGCATGTCCTAGCTCATAACTAGTACATTAGAATGCAGGCATGTCTTACCATGAAGCCTGTTCCATAGTTTATTTTGCCTCCCAGGGGAAGGATCCAGAAAGAAAGAAGTAAGAAGCCAAAGCATATCCTGAAATCCCAGGCATCCCATTGTCAAGGCAGGATACGGAAAAAAAAGCAAAACTTGAAAGACCAGGATTTCTTTTTGGCAATATAGGGCACCTTAACAACTACAAAAACAAGCTAAGGCTATATTTTAGAGGACCTTGTATGACAAGCAAAGAAATGTGAACTATATTTGATACAGCACATAGAAAATAAAAAAGCCCTGATTAGAAGAGTGGTGTGATGAATGTAGGATTTACTAGAATTAGTCTAGCTGTGGTAGAAAAGGGGTGTTCGAACAGAAAGAATAAAGAGAATACTTCAGTAGTCCAGGAGGATGATACTCAGAGTCTGAGTTTGGGGTGGCAGCAAAGGGAATAGAAAGAGAAAATACATACAACAGAGAAAAAATAAAAGGAGGAAATGGCAGTGAGAAGCCTTAGAAGGTTTATAATTTGGGAATCCATTATTTTTAATGTTTTGGGAGACATAAAATGTCTCTAAACAAAACAAATAAACAAATGAAATTCCACAGCTTCCCTTCCCATCTAAAGATTTTCAGTTTGCAAGTCATCCACTTTTAATTTATTTGGGGGGAAATGTCCTCTGCTGTGCATCCTGGGCTTGTGCTGGTCTCCCTCATTATTGCTCCAGCCTTTGCGCCTCACATCTTCAGATGGATGGCTTTTTTTATCGTATATCATCACCATGACAGCACAGGGATGATCTACTACGGCAAGCACTGTAGCCCTGATGATGTGGATGGTAGTAATAACACAGCCCACTCAGGGGAGCAAAAGGCAGTGTGTGTGTTTTTTCTTAAAGGTAAACTGGAAAGGTGGAGTGTGAAAATATGAACTAAAAATTAAATACTGCCTTTTCAAAGATTCAAAATAACTATGGCAGTATTGGCAAGAGGCAATGCGATAAGGCAGAGAGCATGGAGAAATAGAATGCTGTGGATAATACTGATATTTATCCTGGGAATCACAGACATAGAAATCAATTTTAAGATTAAAAAATTGAATTGGTAATTTTTGACCCACACTGTGATTGAATTATGTGGATCGTGGATCTTAATTAGAACTATACACCCATCAAGTAAAAAACCTTGCATGTGTAGGAAGCAAAAATATCACTTAAAAGCTTTTTACAAATAAAATACACAAAATCTGACATGGAAAAATTATTTTTTCTGTGAATTTTATTACTTGCAGTGTTTATTTTTCAGACCATCAGAAAATTTCAACTTCTGATTGATAATTTAAATATATTGTTGCTGCATACATGTTTAATTCTAGTCAGGAAAATTTATAATGCTATGGGTCTCAATTTTTGTATTTGAAACATTGACAAAAATGAGATTAATATTTTAAAATAAAGGCTGTGCAATCTCTCTACATCTTTCCTAAACTGATTCAGTCTCTCCCTTAGCTAAATGTGGTAGATTACTTAATTTTCAGATTTACAGCTGTGGCTTGTGAAGAGTTTTTGTTTCCCTCCCTTATATACAGATCGATTCCCCCTGGGTGCTGGTGTCTTAATCATGTAATCATTTGGGTTGGAAGGACCTACACTGGGCCACTAATCTATCCCCATGAATCACAGCAGGATTGATTTTATTATTACTAAGCCATTCCTGATCAGTGGGTGTGGGGTTTCAGCCTTGAATCTCCCCAATGATGGCGATTCCACAGCCTCCCCTGGCAGCTGGTGCCATTCCCAACTATTCATATTGTTATAAAGTTAGTTCTTATATTTAACCTAAATTTTCCCTTGTGAATTGGAAGCCTACTACTTCTTGTTCTGTTCTTATTGACTAATGAGAATTGGTCCCTCTCCTCTTTATAACATCCTTTAATGAATCTGCAGACAGTTATGTTTTCCCCCAGCCTTCTCTTCTCCAGACAGAACTTGCCCACTTCCCTTAACCTTTCCACATAGGTCTTATTTTCTAAATCTTTTATCATCTTTGTGACTCTCCTCTGAACTTTATTTTACGTCTCTTTTGAAATGTGATGCTACAACCTTAATGCAGCATTTCACTGGAGGCCAAAACAACAGAAGGAATTGTGGAATAGTAGCTTTTTGATGTCTATGGCAATTTATATTAACTACTTTACTGTCATGTAGTAGAACTAGTAGAAATTGACTATATGTACTAAGTAGACACTTGCCTAGATATTGCTAAATGCAAAAGCTATGGTAGTTGTAAATCTACTGATATTTGCTTGTATGGTTCCTTGAAGAGGTCATTGATAAAAGAAGCATTGTTTTACAGTAGAAGCATCTATGATAGTCTCTGAACTTGGATTCTTCGTAATACTCAAATGTCTTGCACTCTCCAGATAAGTAACAAACACAAAACAGAATAAAATGCTCAAAAATTAAAGTCTTAATCATTCACTTTTAGCATATTTATGAGTTCTGTCTTTGTCTAAACATAATCAAAAAATCAAAAAAAGAAACTATACAAGGAAATGGGAGAAAATCTACATGTATTTTTTAAAGGCAAAGCAGTTTTTTTTCCAGTTGGCTATTTATGTGTCACCTGTAGACCTTTAAAAGTTTACAGCTGAATACAATGATCATTTTTTCCAAATATCACTGCAAAAAAACAATAGAAGAATTCCCAGAATCCTAAAATACTAGATCTGGAAGCAGTCTTTTAAAAATTTCATTTATTTATTTTAAAAGGAGAAACAGAGAAAGAGGGGGAGAGACATCAATGTGTTGTCCCACCTATTTATGCCTTCATTGGTTAATCCTTGTATGTGCCCTGACCTATCAAACACACAACCTTGATGTATCAGGATAACACTGTATCCAACTGAGCTACCCATCCAGGGCCTGGAAGTGGTCTTAAAAATATCCCTCTTTAGTAAACATTTAATAAAACCCAGAGATTAAATGAATTGCCTAATCAATCTTAAGATTGATTCATTATATAAATAATTTTAAAAACAAGAATGTAATTATTTACCTGCTAAGTGCCTATCACGAATCTTAGTAGATGAAATATTAATTAACTCAAATATGAGGTATGTCTTAAGCTACACAGCTAGTTAGTCAGTTAACTGAAGTTTCAGGATCAGAACTCATGTCTCCTCTTTCTTCACAATGTAATTTCTTTTACAGATACCTGTGTCTCACTGTTCCAATGACATTCTACACTTTTCTAAATATTAGAGAATTAAATTTCCAAAGCTCAACTCCAAAATAAAGATTACCTCAAATGTATGTGAAGAGAATCAGTTTTAATGTGAATACACATCTCTCAGGGATCTTCCTAAAATTCCTAGCTATGATTTGAGGACATCTGAGGTGAGATCTAAATCCTACATTTCTAAAAAGTTTTCAGGTGATAACAATGTTGCTTGTTCTCAGGCCACACTTAAAATATGAAAGATTGTACGGAGAATTAGTTGAAGATCTATGTTAGCTGGATCTCTACCAATGGAGGTATCAATGCCCTGAGAAAAAATTACCAGGACATAAAACCTTCATTTAAAACAGGACATTTAAAGGTAGTCACATGATATCTTCTCTTGCTTAATGCACTGTTTCAATGTGTGTGTGGTAGGGAGTAGGAGTAAAATGTGGTCTTTCCAAATCTGTCTTAAGAGAAAATTAAAAGAGCTCAATATCCTTTTCTTATCGAAGTACAACATGCAAGGAATAACAGAACTTGACGGATTTAATGCTTGGCTTCTTAAGACATCATTTTTTATATATCCTATATAAAGGCTATTCATTGATTTGTATTAATCTACATTTGTTAATTTCTAAATCAGATGAGTCTTATAATTTGTGCCCTTATCACCATTAATTTAATTGGTTTTGCCCATGTGAAAATCACTGCATGATATTATATCAATTGTTATTTTAAATATTTTTACAAAATAAAAACAATAAGTTAATTTAATCAATTTGATCAACAAACCACTTAACTGGCTCAAAAAAAAAAGAAAAAAGATCAATGCAGGGTGAGGCATAAGCAGATTTGTATCTGTGAGTATGTGAAACACAGAGTTTCTTCTTACATTATTACTTACTAAGTATTGTATTGTTTTCTATATAAACAACTGTTAGCCTACTTTTGCCCACCTTGCATAATGTGTTGTTTGGCTCAGTTTCCAAGACATTTTCAAAATTTAGGAGTTGGTTAGTTAAATCAGTTACATTGTCATGCATGCCGTGGACTATGGCATACAGAATGTGCTGTTCTCTACAACAAGATATTTGTGTAAGAATTGAATAGAGTTCACCTGAAAAGATTTCCTAAAATGTCTTTTTTCCCCTATTCACCCACTTATCATCATAAATAATGGTAAGATATCTATTGATTTGGAGATTTATTTTAGGTTTAGTAACAGAAACTGCTATTTAAAAATTGTGCAGCAGAGATCTGAAGTTACCTCGGAGAATATCTCTTTATTATGGGAGAATCACTGGAATGGTAATGAGACAGTGCTTGGCTTTACAATGACTAGAGGTTTTGTAAACTAACTGGATGGAACCCCGGCAAATTTCTATAGAGACATTTGTAAAAGAGCTAAGGAGCTAACTGATAGGAAAGACGCTTTAATGCCTATTGCCTATTTAATGGACTCAGTTAGATGCTTTTTTAGATTAACAATTACAGAAATGGTTTTGCAAACATAATCAAATTCTCTGAAATAAGCATAATTTAGTAATTCTGAGATGTTTTCTTAACCACCTAAAGATTAGTTTAAGTCTAGATTGAATTTCATGTTTGAGACTGATCTTTTACAAAGACTATGCGTTCCTGAAGAGAGGGCTCTGTGTTTTCCCTTGCTTTTCACGGTAGCTGAGTGCCAGTACATACAGACATTAAAAATGAGTGGTTGTTGAATGGACTAATAATTACATTATCATCTCTTATGTCAAGTTTATTGCCAACAGAAATATTCAGGCTTAAGGCACAAAAAAAAGTAGATCAAGAATTTCTAGACAATATTCCAAAAGTCAAAAAAGAACCAAATGCAGTTGGAAGGCTGGGAATCTGGATAATTTTTTTTTCTTTACTACTAGGTGCTACAGAAAAACTGGATTCACATTATTGGATTTATTATTGATATTAAGAAGTTATTTTGTTAAGTACACCTTTTTTCTTGTTGTATATACCAGATTGTTATAAGAATTAATAAAGAAACTGGCAGAGTGGCTTTTCAGCCTAAACCATGTGTTTCCTTCCACCACAGTTCTGAAGACATTTGATATTTTCATGCACCATCCTAACCTTGTCCCATCTTTAACACTGGCAGAAAATATTTTAGTAGTAGAAATTAACACTATTGTCAGCATGAAGGCCTTCTTGCTCTTTGTACCCAATGGCTGCGACTGTCAGTCTTAATTATTGCACTTTTGCTTTCCTCTGAGACAGAGTAATAATTTTTATACCTCAGGTTGTTTGTTTAAGTGTGAAATTCTGGATGGCAGATAAGTTTGTGAAGATTTACATCTCCAGTATTCACTGGAAAGCTACCTATGTGAAAGTGCCACACTAAAACTCACTGTGAAGCCACCTAAGTGAATGCTAGGAAAAGCCATCCTAGGGGAGATGCCACCAGAAGTGGAATTCACTGAGGAACCACTCTCTGGGGTGTCAGAGGAAGCTGCCTACAGGGAGAGGTAGAACATCATCCGCTAGAATGTCTATTAATGATGAAGCTTAACATCATGCCAGTTTATGGGGGAGAAATATTCCATTATCACAAGCAAGATAATGAAGAGTGGATTTGGAGTCAAGAGAAAAATAGATTGATAACTTAAGCACCATTCAAATGCCACATTCTGGCAATCTGTCCCTTCCTGCTGACTGTTTCTTAATGTGTGAAAACAATAACAGAATAATGAAAGATAAAACTCTTAGAAAATACTATCTAAGCAATATCAGCTACTGCTATGAATCTAGTATAACGTTGTCAAGTATTTTGTGGAGTTTTTATTGAAATTAATTGCTTTATATTTGCCTTACTTCTAGACTCAGTTTATGTATCTTCTTTTCTATTTGCATGTTTTGATTTGCTATAAGTTTGAAAATACTTTCTTAAATATAAAAGTACATATCAGAAATTATTTTACATTAAATCTAAATGGGTATTAGTTTCTTTCAAATTAATCTTAAATATAATTTTTCAAAAATCTCACACTTAATTTAAAAAATTGGAGACCAATTTTTTATATGTAATATTGAAAATATAGCTGTCATTCATATTCTTTTCAATTCAGAGTATTATGTTTGTCCAATAATTTGTAATAAATATGAAAAATAACAGATTTTTTAAGTATGAAAGCATTTAATTAAGAACAGAAAACAGGCTGGAATTTGGGGAAATGGTGGTAATACAAGCCTAGATTTTTAGTCTCTTTATATGTTCTCATCACATCATACAAAACAACTATATAGAGGGAAACTAAAAATCCATGGACACAATTCTGTTCCCAGTTTGAGTATTAAATTCCATGGAACTGTTTTTTATTTTATCCTAACAATGAGAACAAGCTGAATAAGACAAAAATAATTTATTTTTTGTTTGTCTTCCATAACTGAACAGAGTAGACTAAGACTCTAACTATATTCCAGAAGAGGCAGAAACTACATTTTCCCTAAGGGAGAAAATAACCATGACCCCTTTTAGGTAAGAAGAGGAGAATTCTCTATAGATGAGGTAAGGACAACCCAACCATATTTTAGCAGTGTTTATTTATTTTAAATATATAATCTTTATTATTTTCTCCACTACCATTTAGTCCCCTTTTACTTCATTCCTCCCAGCCATCACAATGCTCTTGTCCATGTTCGTGAGTCCTTTCACTTTTTTGCTCAATCCCCTGACATCTACCCGCACTTCCACTACTAGCTGTCATCTGTTCTCTGTTTTGCTTGTTAGTTCAGTTTGTTCATTAGATTCCACATATGAGTGAAATCATATGGCATTTGTCTTTCTCTGAATGGCTCATTTCACTCAGCATAATATTCTCCAGGTCCATCCACACTGTGGCAAAGAGTAAAATTTTCTTCTTTTTTATGGCCAAGTAGAATTCCATTGTGTAATGTCCCATAGTTGCTTTATCCACTCATCTATTGATGGACACTTGGACTGCTTCCATATCTTGGTGATTGTAAATACCACTGCAATGCACATAGGGCTGTTTATGTTCTTTCAAATTAATGTTTTGGGTTCCTTCAGATATATTCTCAGAAGTGGGGTTGCTGGGTCAAAAGGCAGATACATTTTTTAATTTTTTAAGGTAACTCTGTACAGCTTTCCATAGTGGCTGTACAGTTTGCATTCCCACCAACAGTGCAAAAGTATTCCCCTTTCTCCACATCTTCACCAGCATTTGTTGTTTATTGATTTATTGATGGCAGCCATTTTGATGAGTATGAGATGGTATCTCATTGTGTTTTTTATTTGTATTTCTCTGATGCACATATAATGGGGTAAATATAGTTTATTAAATAAATGGTATTGGGAAAATTGGACAAATACGTGCAGAAAAATGAAACCATACCACCTTCTTACACCACACATAAGAATAAATTCAAAATGAATCAAAGACCCAAGGATAGACCTGAAATCATAAAAATCCTAGAAGAAAACATAGGCAGCAAACTCCCAGACAATGCCCATAGCAATATTTTATTGGATATATCTCCCCAGGCAAGGGAAACAAAAGAAAAAAAATAAACAAACAGGACTTCACTAAACTAAAAAGTTTTTGCACAGCAAAGGAAATCATCAACAAAATAAAAAGACAACCCACAGAATGGGAGAACATATTTGCCAATACATCAGATAAGGGATTAATATTCAAAATTTATAAAGCACTTACAACACTCAATACTAAAAAATAAACAATCCAATTAAAAATAGGCAAAGGACCTGAATAGACACTCATCCAAAGAGGACATACAGATGGCCCATAGACATATAAAAAATGCTCAATGTCATTTTTAGCAGTATGTCAATATGTAGCATACATAAAGGATTAGCTTCTAGAAGAGCCCTAGTGACATAATCAGGCTAAATCCATAATTTCCCACAGGCTTTCACTGGATAAAAAAAGTTTAGTGAATTTAAGACTGGGAAAAGGCAAGAGAGTTGAAGTAAATCTTGTCTCTTTAGTGTGTTTCCCCAGGTCCATACATAGGACAGGGAAAGAGATAAAAGAAATCTCTCAGGGACAAATGGCACTGAATGAAATTCACCATACCTCTGCAGCTCTCTGGGACTGATCTGGAGAGCTGAGAGAAATCAGTCTGGGGTCATTGAGCCTTCACTACAGACATAGAAATGACACTCCAAAGATTAGGGACAGGACAGCAGGGTAAAGAGAGTTCTAAAAAAAAAAAATCCAAGGAAGGTCTAGGGAACAAAGATAACTTTCCAGTACAACAATAAAGCTAGTGTCTAGGCAGTAATGCAAGGAAAGTTCTCCTACAAGTTTAAATGTTTGTTACTGAGCTGTAAAGTATAAAAAGATATGCAAAGTCTTGCAAGTGATGAGACTCAAAGCTTTATTGAAAATATAATCCTCATCCTGCCCTCAAAATATTTGAAGCATGAGGTAAAGAATGAGGTGAATCTATCTAAAGACGTAATAAAACTCAGACTCAGCTTAACAGCAGCTTAGGTTGACTCAGCCCTCGACACTAGCAGCCTGTCAAAAGAAGGGCCATATCTTTTTCTGGAGTATATATTATTTTCTTTAACCTCTAATTTTCATACAGGTTGCCTAGCATATTATCAAAGTATGATACATACAAAGAAGCATAAATATATGATGCCTAATTAAAAGAAAAGAAAGATATATGATGCCTAATTTTAAAAAAGAATTAAAACAAAGAGATCCAAGGACCTGAAAGTATTGGAATAAATAAGAACTCGACTGTAAATAAGACATATTTGTTAAAAGATCTAGTGAAAAATTTGTCATCATGTTTGAATAGATGAGGAATTCCAGCAGATAAACAGGAACCTTAGTAATGTGGAAGAAAATAGTTCTGTTTCTGTTTTAGGGCAATGATTTTCTTAATAACTGATGCTTCCATGGATAACAGCTATAACTTCTGGCAAAATACAAAGATCAGTTACTGGAGGGCTTTCAGAAGTGCTCACTGCATGTAGATTTTGAGAAAGAGTTGAAAAACAGAGTAAGTGAAAAGTACACAGTGAGTTGTTTGCTTTGTGGTCCTCTGCAGATAGTAGCTCCAATTGTGGTGATGGTAAAGGGAAGTTTAAACTCCAATAGAAAGTTCAACATATTTCTTTGTAGAAGATATAGGGGAAAATTACCAGATAATGAGGAAACTTTTGAAAGGTGAAAGCCAAATAAGGAAGCCCAAGTTCTGGGTATAAAAAATACCTATGTCTCCTGGACCAGGCAAGAGTGAGACAGATGAAAACATCCTTAACTGAAATGTCAACTGCCACCAAAAGCAAGATAGCAGAACTTGACGTTTAAGCTCAGGAAAATTAACTCTCTACTAATTTTTTAAAAAATGAACACTCATTGGAATAATATTACAAAAGTCAGATTGTGTACAATTTAATATATACAATGTAAATCAAAAAGTATTTAATGTGAAAAAAAGCCAAGAAAATGTGAACCATCCTAAAGGAAAAAACAATGAATGAATGCCAATTCCGAGATAGTCCAAATTTTGGAATAATCATTTAAAAACTTAAAAGACTTAAAGATAACATACTCATAATGAATAAAAAGATAGGATATGTCATGAGAAACAGAAAATATTTTTAAAGGGAAATTTTAGATTTGAAAAAGCACCAGTCAAAATGGCTGCCATCAGTAAAATCAACAAATAGCAAGTGCTGGTGAGGATGTGGAGAGAGGAGAACCCTTGTGCAGTGTTGGTGGGAATGCAGACTGGTGCAGCCACTGTGGGAAGCAGTATGCAGATACCTAAAAAAATTAAAAATGGATCTGCTTTTTGATCCAGGGATCCCACTTCTGGGAATATATCTGAAGAAACCCAAAACACGAATTCAAAAGAACATAAGCACCTCTATGTTCACTGCAGGGTTATTCACAATCACCAAGATATGGAAGCAGCCCAAGTGCCCACCAGTAAATGAGTGGAGAAAACAACTATGGGACATTTACACAGTGGAATACTATGCAACAGAAAGAAAGAAGGAGCTCCCACCCTTTACAACAGCATGGATGGATCTTGACTGCATTATGCTAAGAGAAATATGCTAGGTGGTGAAAGACAAATACCATATGATCTCACCTATAAGTGGAACCTAATCAGCAAAACAAACAAGCAAGCAAAGTATAACCAGAGACATTGAGGTAAAGAACAAACTGACAGTAACTGGAGCAGAGGAAGGGAGAGGGATAATAGGGGAATACAGGGGAAAGGTTGTCAAGGAACACATATAAAGGACACATGGACAAAGCCAAAGGGGGTAAGATCCAGGGTCAGTGTTGGGGATGGGTGGGGCAGGGGGGAGTGGTGATAGGAAAATGGAGACAGCTGTATTTGAACAATAAAAATAAAAAAAAATCCCCTGGGTAAACCTAATAGGAAAATGAAAATTACAAATAAGTCAGTGAAGTTAATAATAGTTGCAAAGACATTACTATTTGATATAAAAACAAGAGAGAAAAAGTTTAAAAAATTAATGGAAGGTGACGGGCCTGGTTAAAGAACAAGGGTAAAGGACCCAGAGATATAGACAACAGAGTGGGGATTGACTGTTGGTGTGGTGGGGTGGGGGGTGGGCAGGGCAGGGGACAGCACAGGGCAAAATTGGGATAACTATAACAGAACAACAACAATAAAAAATAAAATAAAAAATTAATAGGACCTCAGAGATTGAAAAAAATCATCTTAACAAAAGTTAAATATGAATAGTTGGACCTACAGAATAAGAAAAGAAAGAATATTTGAAGAACTGATGTTAAAAATCAAAACAAAATAAAACATTTTGTTATAGGCTGAAATGTACAAATTTATGAAACTCAGTGAACCCACAATAGTATAAACTTACATTAAATATTGTCTAAGCACATTATATTAACATAATGATCACCCCAAAAAAAAGAGTGCTTTGAAAGTATTCAGGAAAAAATGGCACACTACATACAGGAAGACAATGATTTTATGACTGGAAATTCTCATTAGATATGTAAAAGGCCAGATATCAACAGAACAGTATCTATAAAGTGCTGAAGAATGTTAAATTTAATTCATCACTAGCATAAAAGTGCAGAAACAAACAAAAAACCACTATAACTCTCAAAGATATTTTGCTTAGTAGCTAGCTGCTTGCCTGCTAAGCTTATAAATATAATAAAAGTATTAATAGAAAATTTCTTAATAACAGGAATCAGTTTTCCAATCTCCATCTCTTATGTCTGCATTTTCCCCTGATCCCATGAAACTTACTATCTACTATTCATTTCTTTGTCCATTTTTATTAGCTGTCTTCCTGGATTTCTTATAAAATACTGGTTCATCACACCCTCATAGTTCTTCCTTTTCAGAATTTTTTTTTAATTCTTGGTTTCCTTGATAGAACTCCAATGTCTTGTTTTTTTTTTTTAACTTATTTCAACCTCTTTCCTGTTCTCAATGGGAACATTGAATGATGCAAGTTGGTTCATCATTCTTAGGCTTTTTACAAAATAAAAATATTTTATTCAGTGAAATTTAAAAAACTAAAAGAAGATATATGCCATAATTATAGATTTAAGTCTTTAAGCCTGGCTGGGTAGCAAAGTTGGTTAGAGAGTCATTCTGTTACACCAAGGTTGTAGTTTCAATCCCTGGTTAGGGCACTTACAAGGAGCAACCAATGAAAGCATAAATAAGTAGAACAAATCTCTCTCTCTCTGTCTCTGTCTCTCTCTCTCTCTCTCTCTCTGTCTCTTCCTCTCTTTCTAAAATCAATCAATCAATAAATAAATAATTTAACATTATAAAGATATCAGCTCTCCCCAAATTCATATTGAAATTTTCCAAATAGATATAGACACTGTTGAAAAAATAGAAAAAGATAAACAATACCTTAGCAGGTGTCAAGGCAGGACATAATATGAAGTATAGTTACGAAGGCAGTATAGTATTTGCAAATAGACACATGAATTTAAATATTGACTCTGGAAACCCTCTTGCATGTGTATGGGAACTTTATGTATAACATAGGCCTTATTTCAAGATCATTGAGAAAGACTGGACTTTTCAGTGAATTATGTTAACAAAATTTTGGATATCTGCATGAAAAATAGTGAGATTGAAATCTTGCATTATACCATACCTAAAAGGCAAATCCAGGTAAATTTTCATCCTAATATGAAAGTCAAAACTACTCAACTTGTAGAAAATTCTATGAAGTAATATCTTAATGACCACTGCCGTTGTATGTTAATTAAAAATAAAATGCAAACAGTTCCAAATTAAGATTTCTGTGAATATATGCCACAATGAAAGATAAACAGAACACTACGAGTGGAAGATATTTAAGACACATATAAGTGATGCTTCATTCCCAACTCTCAGGTCTCTAGATCCCCCACACCAACTACCAGTCTTTTCCAAAGCCTGGCTGTTAGTACTGACAAGGAACCCCTATTCCTTTGACATTAAAGGAGGACTCATTTGCATCCACTCACCAGAAAAATTCCTTGCCATTTTGTTTTTTTATTGTCTTGCCATTCTCCACACACTGATGACCCAACTGGTAGATTGTTCAATGTGACTCTCTTGTAACAGAGAAACCAAGAAGGCACACTCCTACTAAATGGCTTAGAGATCATGATTATACAGATTAAACTGGCTCAGTTTTGTCTCAGAAATTCAGTGCCAATCGATACATCCAGCTTAATTGGTACTCCCTTTACAGTTTCACCTGCTACACTTTTAGGCTAAATGAGGTTCTTTTGGGAATTTAAAGGGGTTGCCTGGTATTATCATGACTTAAGTTCTTCTGTCTAAAATAACCAAAAATGTCTGCTTATTCCCTTTGTCTCCAGAGTCATAAATGAGCTATTGTCCCCAGGAGATGGGACAAGCTCTGGGGAGCTGTGAGTCTCTTGGGTTACCACTCTGGGGATCTTTTAAAAGGTTACACATTGGGGTTTCTTGGATATTCTGGCAAGTTGCTTTATTTCTGCGATGATGAGCAAAGCCAGTTTTAAAAACTCTGAACAGGAAGTTTGCCCCTTGTTCTCCCTTCTGCTGCACAATCCTTTAAAACATTTTGAATCTCCAGACATGTAAAGTTTTTGAGTTTCAGTTCCTAATTCTCTATTATTCCCCACTGACTTGACCCCTATGAATTGTCACTGGAAAGATCTGCAATGGACATCCCCAGGGGCCAGACCCTAGGAAGCTGCTTCCCCCACCAGGGTATTCTAACCAGCCTCACTGTGATTGGGGGGCAGCCTCCACTAGCAGTGGTAGCAGGATCAGTAGGGCTGGCCCCTAAACCCTGGGAGTGCAGAACCAAGGTCTTGGCATGATGGCACACCCAGGTGCTGAATAGTTCCTAGTTCACTCCTACAGGTATCTTACATTTAGTGTGGAGCTTCCTAATTTCAACACAAAATGGATCCCAAAGCAGGGGTATCGTGGAGCAATTTATTAAGCCAATATCTTACATTATCAAGTACTAGTGAGGATACAGCAATATAAATACTTTAACATTGATGGAAGAAGCATAAATTATAAAGTCTTGGAAAAATTATGTCATTAATTCAAAATCTGCATATTTTATGCCTAGGAAATTCTCTCATGGATATGACTCAAAATTTGTTACTCCTGTTTTCTCTAACACATTTATAAAATTATTCATAGTAGCATGTTTATAGTAAAAAAATGAAAAATACTGTCATAACTGAATGTCACAAAATGGACAAATTTAATAAACAAGTTGACTGAAAACAGATTACAAAAGAAAGTAAATGAATTATTGCATTTATATGAAGTTAAAATATATATTAAAACAATTATCAATAAACTTAGAGAAATAATTGTTACAAAAAACAAGATGGCAATTAACTTTTATGGGGGTAGGTAGGGGCAAAAGGGATGCTTCTTGATACAGCAGTATTCTTTTCTTTGTAAGTATTGATTAAGCGAATGTTAAAATTGTACATATCTGTTATATATTTTCTGTATGCATGATATATCTCATACCAACTGTATTTTTAAAAAACTAAAGTTCTTTTCCTTTGAACAAAAAAATTGTCTAATAACTTAGCCTGCAGGCATATTCACAAGAGTGAAAAATTTATGTATAACAATTGCAGCATTTCTTGTTAATGACAAACAATTGGAAACAATTTAAAACTACCTGCAAAGAATGGCTCACATTGAATGTTTCATGGTACAGCTATATTTATGCTGATATTAAAAGAGAAAGTTTATCTGTGGTGATGTAGAAAGACTTCTAGATATCCCCAAAGATCATTATGTAGAAATAAATAAGTGTGTATATGTATATGAAATGTTTCACTGAGATTTTTCTGGAAGCATATATTTCTTTCCTCTTTCTTCACCCTTCTGGTTGCCCTTGGAAGCTGGCCAGAATAAATTAAACCACTGAGTTTCCTTGCACTTGGGCTTCTTACTGAGTTTGATCAAAGGGGACCTTGGCTGAAGACTCAAAAACGAAAGGAAAGTGAGGTCAAGAGACATGGTCCTTATCCCCTTCCTCATCTTAGGTTCCCTGAATTTTGCAGATTCCTACCTCTTCTCTTTATACTTCTCTACTGTCTTGTTTGGTTTCCCAACACCTAAGTTAGACTCATATAAATAGATCCTTTATTAAATTCTTGTCAAATTATAATTTAGTATAATACTATTAAAAATCATGGCACTATTCAAGAAAATAAACTAAGGACATTAATTCTACTAAAGGAACACTTTCAAAAGTTTATTGTTAAGTGGGAAAAATGGCAAGTGAGAAGCCATTTAAATCCAGTCATACTAAAGTATTATATATTCATATCTAACTATTTAAATAGAATGTTTCACATACTAATTGTTAGATTTTGTTGCTTGTTTCTTTCATTTTATGTTATACTGTGATACCTTCCCAAGTAGTATAGACTTCAGTAATATAGTCTATAGGCTACAGACTTCAATGTTTCTTCATTAATTTATTCATTTATTCAAATCTCTTGATATAGTAAAGCTTTTCTGAATACAAGAGTCAGTAATGGCTCTGAAATTTGAAAAGCCCGTATCCCTACAGCACCAATGACCAAAGTCACTTAGACTCTCGCTCTCTTCCTTCTATGAAATTATCCCAGGAACTGGGAAAAGGTTGGAAACAAGGAAAATTGGATGGCAAAAGTTTTCTGAACTAGGACTCAGTGGTTGCATATTTTTCAAAATGGCATCATTATCACAAATGTGATAATTAAAAATAAAGATCACAAATGGAAGTCATCTTTAGCCATTTTCCAGGTACATTTTCAAAAGAAAGAATGTCTTAATTAACTTCTGCTCAACAGTGCAACAATAAAGAAAATACTATCTAGTGTAAAAAACAAGTCTGAGACAAATTTGAAGTGTTTTTATGGCCTCCAGATAGGGTTGGAGCAGTACTCAGTTTCCCATTATTCATTCATTTATTTGAAGTGTACTTATTGAAATCCTTCAATATATCAAACACATTAATAGAGACATGAACAATGGTAATGTCAACCCCTAGAAAGAAGAGACATCTCAAGAAGAGATTCTGGTGGGTATCTGGGCTCACATTTATAAACAGAGCATAGCAACTATTTCTAAACTGGAGAGCATTATGCTAATTGAAATAAGCCAGATGGTGAAAGACAAATACCATATGATCTCATCTATAAGTGGAACCTAATCAATAAAACACACAAGCAAGCAAAATATAACCAGAGACATCAAAATTAAGAACAAACTGACAGTAACCAGAGGGGAAAGGGAAAGGTGATAACTAGGGAAAGAAGGGGAAGGGTCATCAAGCAACATGTATAAAGAACCCATTGGCAAACCCAAAGAGGGGAAGGATTGAGGGTGGGAGGTGGGGTGGGATGGGAGAAAGTGGTGGTGGAAAAATGGAGAAAACTGTACTTGGAAAACAATAAAAAATGCAAAAAATAAAAAATATAGGACCTCTCATGCAAACTGAATTTCATGGAGAAATCTGTACTAAGCTACCTAACTCACCCACTGAACTGTATTTCTGCCATCTGAGCCAACCCTTATAAAGGATTTTCTGGAATCTTGTTTCAACCAGTAGAACGGAGACTTTCCCCATCCAGTGGGAGCTGTGCAGCTATATCCTCATTAGCATCTCCACCAACCAATCAGAGCAGCTTGATTCTAACCTATCAGAACAGTGTTTTTTGGATCAATCATACTGTGAGGATTTGGAGTCCTCATTTGCATGAGAATGGACCAATCAGGGACCAGGGGTGAGGACCTCTCTCTATAAGCCAGCTCTCCTCTGGCTCAGAGATCTCACATTCCCTTTCCACAGAATACTGCATTTCTCTGCTTGGAGTTGAACATGGAAGATGTCTCTCAGGAGTGCAGCAAGACTGAGTGGAGTGGACGGGAGCACAGCTGTGTAGCCAGAGAGGGGCCTCACCCTAGGGCCACCTCATTTCAGGGCTACCTCACATCAGAGACACCTCTCACAGTTGCACTGTTCCACAGCTGTGCTTCTTCATAATTGAGTTGTATGCATGAATAGTTTTCTTCTTCACTGCACCTCAAATTGGGGATTCTTATTGACCTTGAATTGTCATCAACCATCCATTAATGTTAATGATTACAATCACTTGCCTTCTTGGAGTTTACACTGTAGAGTTGGAAACAGAGTAAGCATGGTAAAAATAAAATACATATTATATTATGTGAAACTTCTAAGGGATATATGAAGTATAGAACAACAAAATTTTAGATGGGACAACTATGGTGCACCTCAGTGAAAAAGTGACTTTAGAATGAACACTTTAAAGATATCTGTATGAAGAGCATTGTAAGCAGAAGAAATAAAGAGATAGAAGAAATACCTTAAGGTGGAAAGCATGCCTGGTGTGTTCACAGAATTAAAAGACTAGTGTGTCTGGAGCAGATCATGCAAGTGGAGAATCAGAGAAGATGAGTCATGCAGGTAAAGAGCCCAGGTCACTAGGGCCTTGCCTATCTACTCTGGATGAAGTAGAAATCCATTGAAAGGGTTTAAGCAGAGTGTTCACATTATTTTTCTTATGCTTTAACAATCACTTTGATATACAAGTCACACTGTAGGGAAAAGCAAGGTAGCAGGAAAATGACTAAGGATTATGGCATTTATTAAGGTGGGAAATGTACTCCAAACCAGGAGCTATGACATAGAAAACAAGTGGAAATGGAGAGACCTTGGAATTGAAAATGAGAGAAAGCATGGGAAAAATCTCAGTGAAATGAAAATCAGACTGAATGAGAATTAGGGTTCTTTTTTGGATATAGGTATGCTCAAATGACAGCACACAGGCCCACTCCTGACACCTCGCTGCTACAGAAGCCTCCCAAACTTAGGACATACCCCAGACAAAGGGGTAAGATATGTAAGATATCAAGAACAAATGGAGATTAGGTTTCTAATTGGGGCAGCTTGTACAATTTTAATTCAATTATAGAAAATGAAAGTTAGTTTTCTTTTACACAAGAATTTTTTTAATGGAAACTTATATCTGATTATGGTGTGTACCTAAGACTTCAAAACAGATCTATAAGTATACTCACTAAAGTTTCAATAATGGTTACCTAGCGATTAGGCAGTGCAATTGTCTAGGGGGTAAAAACATTTGAATAAAGTTAGATAATAAAGAACGGTTATTATTTTATACTATATTTTATAAGGCTCATGTAAAACTGTTGTAATTAAAAAAAGGAAAAGTTAAAAAATAAGTATAGTTTTATAGAATGTGTTATAATAGTCCTCTTCCTAGATTTACCTTTTCTAACCATTAGCATTCTATAGCTGATATATACTCTGCAGATTTGAATACATTCTGTTACTTAGATTTTTTAAAACAAAATAGGATTTAAATTTTGCCCAGTTACATGTTTTTCTCATTAACTCTTATTGCCCTCTGTATCCTATTTCTATTATAATTGTTGTCAATGACTGAGGTAAAGCAGCTATTAAGAAATTCAACCTTCACCATGACTCATTCTGCTTATTCTCCTGTCCCTGAAAAGTAGTGAGCCCACCCTTCCCATTGCATGCTTTGACTTTGTAATCACTTCTAATCTATGGCATGTTTCCCTTTATATCTTTTGCTAATGGTAAGCTGTTATAGCTTTGCTGTTTTATATGTCTCCTGGATGCCCTTACTAATGATTTTTTCTTTGAGAATGATTTTTCAAAACACACTTATCCTCTTTAGGTCATCACCCTTTATTTTTTTATTCTACTGTTTTTTAAATCTGTTCCTTAAGAAGAGAGGAAATCTTAAAAAGAACAAAAATAAGACATGTTCCAAGGACAAATTTTTTTCTTTTCTGTTTTTCTAATTCTGTCAAGAAAAAGAAATAGAAGGGATTCAAATTGGAAAGGAGGAAGTAAAACAGTCATTATTTGCAGATGACATGGTAGTGTACATAGAAAACCCTATAGTCTCCACCAAAAAACTACTCAACCTAATAAGTGAATTTGAAAATGTAACGGGGTACAAAGTCAATATTCAGAAGTCAAAGACATATTTGGTACACCAACAATGAAAAAGCAGAAACAGAAACTAAAGGAAACATTCCACTCACTATAACAACAAGAAAAATAAAGTATCTAGGAATAAACTTAACTAAGGAGGTAAAAGTCCTATACTCAAAAAATGATACAATACTGAAGAAAGAAGTAAAGAAGATACAAATAAATGGAAGCATATACTGTGTTCATGGATGGGAAAAATAAACATCATTAAAATGTGCATACTACCCAAAACAATCTATAGATTCAATGAAATCCCTATTAAAATACAAATGGCATGTTTCACTAATCTAGAAAAAAAATCTCCAAGAATTTGTGTAGAACAAAAAGAACCCAAATAGTCTCAGCAATCTTGAGAAAGAATAAGTATCAGAGATTAAATTCAGAAGTATCACAGTACCTGATATCAAATTATATTACAAGGCCACAGTAATCAAAACAGCCTGGACTGGCATAAGAACAGACATATAGATTAATGGAACAGAATAGAGAACCCAGAAATAAACCCATGTCTTAATACTCACTTAAAATTTGACAAAGGGGTCACAAGCATACAATGGAGTAAAAATAGTGTCTTCAATAATTGGTGTTGGGAGAACTGCACAGGTACACGCAAGAAAAAAAATAAAGCTAGACCACCAGCTTATACCATATACCAGAGTAAACTCAAAATGGGTAAAAGACTTAAATATAAGTCATGATACCATAAAAGCCCTAGCAGAAAATATAGGCAGTAAATTTTCAGATATCCAACATACAAATATGTTTGCCGATATATCTCCTAGGGCAAGGAAAATAAAGGAAAAAATAAACAATGGGACTACATCAATTTAAAAAGCTTCTGCATGGCTAAAGAAATCATTAGCAAAATGAAGTTTACTGACTGCATGGGAGAACATCTTTGTCAATGATATATAGGACAAGGGTTTAATCTCCAAAATATATAAAGAACTCATCAAACGCCACACCAGCAAGATAAACAATCCAGTTAAAAAATGGGCAAAGGACTTGAAAAGTCTCTTCTCCAAGGAGGACATACGGAGGGTCCAGATACAGATGAAAAAATGCTAAACATCACTAGCCATCAGAGATGCTGATTGAAACCACAATGAAATATCACCTGACACCTGTGAGAATGGCCATCATTAATAAAGCAACAAACAAATCCTGGGGAGGATGTGGAGAAGAGAGAACCCTAGTGCATAATTGGTGGAAATGAAGACTGATGCAGCCACTTTTAAAAAGAGTATGGAATTTCCTCAGAAAATTAAAAACGGAACTGCCTTTTGACCCAGTGATTCCACTGCTGGGAATATGCCATAAGAACCCTGAGTCACCAATTCAAAAGAACTTAAGCACCACCATGTTCACAGCAGCACTATTTACAATAGCCAAGTGCTAGAGACAGCTTAAGTGCCCATCAGTAAATGAATGAATCAAAAAATTGGTACATTTACACAATGGAATACTATGCAGCAGAAAGAAACAAAAAGGAATCCCTACCCTTTGTGACAGGATGGGTGGAACTGAAGAGTATTATGCTAAGCAAAATAAACCAGTTGGTGAAAGACAAATACCATATGATCTCACCTATAAGAGGAACTAACAAATAAAATTAACTAATGAACAAGAACCAGAGGCAAAGAAAGGGAATATACTGACAGTGGCCACAGTGGAGTTGGGAAGAGGGTAATGGTGACACAAAGCAGAAGGGACTAATTAAACAACATGTATGAATGACCCATGGCCATGGACGATGGTGTAGGGGTTGACTGTGGGAGCAGGGGTTGGGCTGGGTGGGGGAGGGCAAGGAGGGAAAAATTGGGACAACTATAATAGAATAACAATAAAAAATTCCAGTTCTCTACACTAAAAAAAAAAGGAAATACTTATACAGTGGTCAGAGAACTCTGATTTTTTTGTGAAAAGAAAATAATAAAGCTATACAAAATGCTTCTTTGAGCTATTGTAAGTAGAGTGTGAAGTTTGGATTCAAACTCAAAATGTCTTCTAGGCCCTTTCAGTTGTTTTTTTTTTTGTTGTTGTTTAATTAAAGGAAAAGAAAGGGTAAAAAAGTGCACCTGGTAGCCTGGTAGATAAAGGGGATTATATCATCCATCCTCAATGTACCAAATGAGAAATTGACAGAATCCAAGAAAATAAACTAAAAATGAGGGTGTTTAAAATCCTTCCTATGAAACTGGTAATGTATGTAATCTTTTTGCCTAACATTTTCTGCTTGTATTTTTTAAATCCTCTCTATGGTATTTACTTTCATTTGGAGGCTTCCAGAGAAGCTATGTTTTAACTGCTAATTATTCAATAGTAAAATGGCAAATACTGTAGAAGGCCAAATAGGAAGGTATATGTATTTTTTAAAATGAATTCAAATTTTAGAGTAGTTTTAGGTTCATGGCAAATTTGAAGGGATGTACAAAAAGTTCTCATATAAACACTCTCCCCTTGCACAGTATTTCCCACTATCAACATCACAAACTGGAGTGGTACATGTGTTACAGTCAACAAACCTACCCTGACACATCCTTATCGTTTGAAGTCCATGGTTTACATTGTACTTCACTCTGGATGGTGTACATACTATGGGTTTGGACAAGTGTATAATGACCTATATTTACCATTTTCATATCATACAAAACAATTTTCTACTCCAAAAAGCCTCTGTGCTCTGCCTATTGATCCCCCTCTCCTAAATACGTACAAACATTAATCTTTTTACTGTATCATAGTTTTGCCTTTTTTCCAGAATCCCACATAGTTGAAATCATATGGTATGTAGCCTTTTCATATTTGCTTTTTTAACTTAATTTTCCTCCATATCTTTTTATGCCTTCATAATTCATTTCTTTTTAGCATTGAATTCCATTGTCTGGGTGTATCACAGTTTATTTTCCATTCACCTACTGAAGGACATCTTGATTGCTTCCAGGCTTTGGCAATTAAAATAAAGCTTTTATAAATATCCATGTGCAGGTTTTTGTGTGGACATAATTTATCAGTTCATTGGGGTAAATACCAGAGTGTGATTGCTGGATCATGTAGGTGGAGTATGTTTAGTTTTGCAAGAAATTTCCAAGCTGTCTTCTGAAGTGACTTCCATTTTATATTCCCATCAGCAGTGAATTAGAGTTCTTGTTGCACAATACCTTCATCAACATTTAGTGTTTTTAGGATTTTTTATTAAAGCTTCTTAAACTATATTATCTTTCCTTAGTGTTAATGGTATTACCTCCTAGCAAACACACATATATTGGTCAGTGTGGGGGAGGGGGAAGAATGGGTGCAGTGTGACTAAGGTTCATGCTGGTTAAGAAGCTGTGGCCTTGGTTAACATCGTTGAATAATGAAATACACCAGAATATCTAAGTTTGACCCCCCAAAAACACCCATGCAGACTAGTCTCATTTTAGTCTCATTTGTGGTGGTTTGTCCATCACCTCAAACTTCAAGTGGGACCATGGTGCTTCTGAAACCATTCCAGCACAATTCTCTGGAAAAAGGAAAGTATCTCTCCCTCTCTCCGAAGTAAATATGTTTACCTTATCTCTCTCCTGAAATTCTCAACACTGTTTCTTATTTCTCTCTCTTAGTTGAGGGCATCACACCTTAGTTTTCTGATTGCTTAGAAACAATCAGGAAATAAATATTACACGTACCAATTACCAAATATGCCACCAATGCTCATCTGAATGCATATACCTAAATTCCTGTCACTTTTCTGAGGTGAAATCTGTATGATTGTATATAAGATCACTTTCTGTTGTTGCGCCCTAAAGTCCCTTTCACATAGTAAAATATTTTCTTCCATATGTGTCACTGTTTTTACTCTTCTGAATCATCATTTTTCTATTTGAACAAGTCACTACAAGTTTATATATGTATGTTGCCTATGTATATATATTATTATGTATGTATGTATATGTCTTTACAAGTACTACTATATTTTTTACCTTAACACAAAACCAAGTTCCTTAATCCCCACATGCCATTTTAGCTGCTGCTCCACTTTTTAGTAAATTTTTGAAGTAATTGTTAATAGTAGTGGTGCATCTTCAGTTCCTCTTTTTATTCTCTCTTGAACATACTCCAACCCAAGTTTCTGTTCCTATAACTTCATTAAAAATGTTCTTACAGTCAGTGACCTCCACAATAATGAACTCAGTTCTCTTTTTGGGTAAAATATAACCCACATTAGACACAGTTAGTTAATCTCACTTTTTTATTTCTTTGTTTTATATATTTTATATTTCATTTTAATTGTATTTTCTGTTACCATCTGTACCCCCATACTCTCTTCCACCTCAACCCTTCCTCCTCCCCACAACAATTACCAAACTGTTGTCCATGTCCATGAGTCTTTTTTCCTTTTTGTTAAATCCCTCCACCCCCAAACCACAGCCCCCAGAGCTGTCAGCTTACCTTCTGTTTATGACTCTGTCTCTATTTTGCTTGTTAGCTCAGTTTTTTCATTAGATTATATGTATAAGTGAATTCATGTGGTATTTGTCTTTCTCTGACTGGCTTATTTCACTTAGTATAATGTTCTCCAGGCCCATTCATACTCTTGCAAATAGTAAAATTTTCTTCTTTTTATGACCAAGTAGTATTCCAGTGTGTGAATATACCATTGCTATATTATCCACTCATCTACTGATGGACACGGGCTGCTTCCATATCTTGGTGATTGTAAATAACACTGCAATGAACATAAGGGTGTTTATGTTCTTTTGAATTAGTGTTTTGGGTTCCTTTGGATATATCTCCTGATAGTGGGATAGCTGGCTCAAAAGACAAATACATTTTAAATTTTTTTGAGATACCTCCATACTGCTTTCCATATTGGCTGCATAGTCTGCATTCCCACCAACATTGCAAAAGGGTTCCCTTTTTCTCCATCCTCCCCAGCACTTATAGTTTGTTGATTTATTGATAACAGCCATTATGACAGGTATGAGCAGATATCTTACTGTGGTTTAATTTGCATTTTTCTGATGATTGGTGGCATTGAACATCTTTTCATATGTCTACTGGCCATCTACATATGTTCTTTGGAGAAATGTCTATTCAGGTTCTTTTCCCATTAAGTGGATTATTTGTTTTGTTTGTCTTGGTGTTGAGTTATATAAGTTCTTTATAAATTTTGGGAAATTCCTAGAAGAAAATGTAGGCAGCAATATCTCGGACATTGTGGCAATATTTTTTCCTATATAATTCCTCATACAAGAGAAACAAAAAAATAAACAAATGGATCTACATCAAACTAAAAATTTTTCGCACAGCAAAGGAAACAATCAACAAAATGAAAAGACAACCAACTGAATGGAAGAACATATTCGTTAATCACACTTCCTTGAAATATTTTCTTCGCTCGGCTTCTGCATCCTAATTTTCTCTTGGTTTTCTTCTTACCTTGCTGGCTAATCCTTTTCAGTCTCTTTTCCTGGTTATGCCATATCTATCAGACTTCTAAACATTTGAATTTCCCAGCTCTAGGATCAATTCCCTTCCCAATGAATACTCACTTTTGTGGTGGTAAAATCCATTTTCATGATTTGAAATCCCCTCTGTATTATGAAGACTAGTGAATTTATATCTTCAGTTTTTTAATGCAACTACTTACTCTAGATTTTTTAATGCAACTACTTACTTGACATCTCCACATGGATATCTAATAGGCATGTCCAACTTAACATGTCTAGAGATGAAATATATATTCTCTCCTTACTCATTCAAAACTGTTTTTCTTCTAGTCTCAACTATCTCATTAAATTGTAACTCCATTTTTCAAATGCTCAAGAAAAAAGTTCTTGGAATAATCTTTGGCTCATCTTCTTTTCTCAAACACCCCTCTGATGTTATCTTTTTTCATTCTTCCTCAACTTGCTCTTCTCCAGCCATGCCAACATTCCTTCTGTGCATCACTCTCTTCCACGATGTCTGTAACGTTTGCCTGAAATAATCTTCCCCTACATATTCCTTAAGTTACCATCTTTGCTACCTCTATATCTCTACCATATTGCTGTTAGATTATCAGAGAGCTTTTCCCAACCATCTGTGTAAAGTAGACTCCTATATCCCAGCCTTATGACAGTTAGTTCTCTTACCACCTTTAATTTTTCTGAAACTTTACTTTTATCTTAGCACTCACTACCACCTTGATAGTATGTATTTGTGTAATACACCCTAGAATATAAACTCAAAAAAGCTATTATTTACTGTTGAATCATTTGACTTTTTTAGTTATTCCTTGGCCTATTGTTGTCATGCATCATGTGTTTATTGAATAATAAATAGTGTTTGCTAAAACATCTTCCAGTCTTCTCTTTAAGTCTTCATTGGCTGTGAGGGTTCATATAATCTGGAAAAAGTTGCCCTTTTCTCTACCCACTGAAAACAAAGTTTATTTTTATAAATAAGACAATCATTCATGATTGCTGTGCTGACCGTCTTTGGTGGAGATGGTCACTGAAACTTATATAGCCTGGTATTTCACAATTCTCCTTCCACCCACCAGAAGACATTGCAAACAGGAGCAGAGAAGATGATATGGAGAGCTTAAGGCCCAGGTGCCATAGGTAAGGCTCAAAGTACTATGGTATGTGGGTGCTGGAGAGCACGTATTTTATTCCCATATTGCTAAGGACACATAAAGGCCACTTCCCTAGATCAAGGATAACTTATATTTGGCATAAGTTATGTTATGAGAACTTCAATACTTGAACAGTTCATTATTAGGATTAAAGGTACACTACAGAATGTAAGCAAAGATATGTAGCCAGCCAGATGTTGGTATAGGAAATGACTAGAAAAAGTTAAACTCAAATCCTGATCCATGTGAACGTGGATATTAAGTGGCTGATGCTCTAGTAATATCTCCAGGGGACACGGCCATTATAGGACAATATAGTCACATATGTATTTATTATATAGAATGTTAACAGGATGACTGAGAAAATGAAGGTGAAATCTCGAGGGAAATAACTCCAGAGCTACAGATCAGTGTATAGCAGAATGTCTTGGAGTAGCTGAAGCACCCTGGGAAATGTCTTTCTCCTTACTAACCCCATTATTTGTTTATTCATCCATTCAAAAAACATTTATTGTTCATCTATGATGTGCCTGGAATTCTCAGGCACCAGGGATAGAGAAAGTAAAATTAGAACAAAAATTTTATGATTTTATGAAATTTACTTTCTAGTGGTAAGAAATAGACAACTAAGATAATTATCTATATAATATTCTAGATGATAATAAATGCTAATAAATAAAACAAAGTAGAAGTAGAGGATGAAAGCTTGTGAGTAAAGGCCTCCTAACAGCTAACATTTGAGTAGAGACATGAAGGAAAGAAATGAGGAAGGGAACTTTGTGAATAGATAAGTCAATAGAATTACCACATGTAGTGCTCTGGCAACTTGGGCTCATTTCTCACTGACTTATAATTTCTCTATTTCCAATCACATAGTAACTTCTATATTGAAATAGTTATTTAATAAAATGTGCTGAGAAAAAAATAAAAGTTTTACTTTATTGTTCTTGAAAACAAAATCTTTTGATTGTTATATATGGAAAATATTGGTTTCTGGAGACTCTTTAGATCCAGGGAACCACGGTGATAGATAATATCTGTATGGGTCATTTTCTTTGTTCAATTTCATAAAATGAAATCATTATCAAGCTGCAATAAGGCTTTACTTCATATTTCTTATATATATGAAATATCTATATATTTCTGCTTATAGAAGTGAATATTTAGAGACCACATTAAAAATACTTAAAGAATATATATTTCTTTAAGTATTTATATATAAATACTTAAATATATATGTATATATATATATACACATAACACATTTAAATTACATCATGAAGTCTGTTCACTATCTTCTCTTTCTTACATGATGGTTCTGTTTTCAAGCAGATTCTTTCGATATGGCAAAATAGATGTTATCAGCTTACCCTGGCCTTATATCCTACTTCTCAGCATGCTCAGAAAAATAAAAAGAACAATTTTCCCTCTATTAGCTCCAACAAAAGTCGAAGAATTAAGTCTCAGGCTTTGATTGTTCTGGCTTAGATTTTACAGTGATCTCTGGAACAATCACTATGGTAAGGAAATGCAATGCTTCAATTGGCTGGAAATATATGCACTTAAAATAAGCTACATCAAAATTCATGGACCGAAAGTGAATGACTTTTAGTCTCAAGAGAAACCAGGTGCTTTTACCAGAAGGAGTAATGTATGCAAGTAAACAGACACTCATACACTTACCCTCAGTACATTTTATACAGAACACTATTTCCCAGAATGTAATGGGCCCAATAGAAATCTCTCTCTGTCTCTGTCTCTGTTTCTGTCTGTCTGTCTGTCTGTCTGTCTGTCTCTCTCTCTCTCTCTCATACACACACATACACCACTTCTACCATCTTCATACTAGTATCCCATTACTATCTCACGCCTTGTTTCTTGGAGTGGAAGTACATAAAAAAAATCTAATATAAGGGTGAGATGGAGAAAGGAAGAATTACTGCTATGAGTTTAATATTTCAGCCTTCAAGTAGTACAGGAACCATGACCATAATTTTTGCTGATTATAGTTATGTCTGAATCAAGAGCATATAGTGAGGGACTAAATGTTTTTATAATTACTTTTATGTCAAAATTTTAGATAATAGGAATTTTATTCTGAACCACAAATTGATATTACCCACCAATTTATTTTAACCATTTCTGTGTACGATCAGCAGACAAACTGATGCTTAAAACCTTACACGAACATGTTGCTTCCTTCCCATGCTTTTTCTGTTTCCTCTCTATTTCCATTCCCTTCTCTCTGTAAACAATTTAGTCCAAAGGCCATTAAGTGGAGTAGAGAAATATAGGTGATCAGGTTGTGGGCCAGGAGGAAGGAGGAGGACAGTAACCAAGAGAATTAGTATGAGATCCCAAGCAGTGTAGGAAGGGTGTCCAAAAGAGGAAGAAGGCAGAGGCCGACCTGGGAGATTAATTATATGTAGTTAGATAGACCAAATAAATAAATACAAATGGGAACCAATTATTTTTACTATCAGATAAAGTGAAAAATATCTAAAGGGAGAAAATAAAAATGAACCCTGAGGTGTTACATTGTAAATAGAAGTACTGGAATATCAGTTCCCATGGTTCTATAGGTAGACACTTAGCTAGAATGAATGCAATTGTGTGTATAATCTCGCATGTCTACATGCACGTGTGTGCATATGAGTGCACTTATATTTATTTCTCAACTTCTGTGTACCTAGATGTCTTGGAAGTATGCATATTGCCTAGTTATTGGCTTCAAATACCATTCCTCATTAGAAAGGAATCAAGGATACTTGAAGATGGCTGATCTCAGGTGTTGGGCAGAAAAGTGGAGCATAAGCATAAAACATTTTATTGTGCCAAGAATTTAGGAAAAAAATTTATTTTAATGGATTTATTTTGGTTATGTAGGAGAAACGATTATGAGAAATAAATGCTTAAGAAATTTTGGATAATGAGGTATCTGATCAACAACCTATTTGTACTGTATTTTCAAGTTTTTATTTAAGTCTGCCATTGTTTAAAAATTGTTGAAAACAAAGAAAGTCTATTTGTGTTGGAACTAAAAAAAGGTATTGGAAATAATCCAAGCTGTTTCCACTCCTGGGAATAACTGAGGCACTGGTCGTGTAACCAAACAGAACTCTCCTAGCAAATATTCTTACAAAATGCCCATAAATGTACTTTTCTTAAAGAAAGAAAGACCTGGGAAGGAGAGACAGGGGGAGGAGGTATTCCAAGTATAGCATATCTATTGCTTGAATCAATTTCCTTAGCCTCCTGGATCAATTGTCTTCAAAGTAAGGACTGTAAATAAAAATGCAAAAAAATTCTCTGAAACTTTGAGAAACCTGCTGATGTCAGTAGTTCTGTTTTTTGATCCCTGTACTAGATCTCAGCCAAAATATGGGAGTTACCCTCGATTCCTATCTCTTCTACCATACATTCAGTAACTATATCCTGTCACATCTACCTCATAAACTTTTCTCTGGACTTTTCTATTTCTCTCTATCCCTACATTTTTTTCTCCTACTGAAACCCACTTTTATATCTCTTTTGGGTTTGGGACCCAATTCTAATGTGTGTGGGGGAGTGGATAAGTTGAAGGAATCTTCCTATATGACACCAAACAATTCTTGAACACTAGCTGGATGCCCTACAATTCAACTGAATTTTAATTCTGTCTACCCAGAGATATCATCAGTTCCACTGGTTAAGCATTCTCCCTACAAGAATGCCTTTCCCCCTACTTCAGATACTAAGCATCAGTCTAGATTGTCACCAACCTCCTTGCTATAGATCAGAATTTCCCACAATACCCTCCTTGGCTTTCACTAATTTGTTAGAGAAACTCACAGAACTCAGAGAGTCATATTACTTACTGGGTTATCAGTTTATCATAGAAAATTAGAGCTCAGGAACAGCCAGATAAAAAGATGCACAGGTCAAGGTATGGGAAAAGAATACGATGCTTTCCTGGCATCTCCAGGCACTCTCCTAGCACCTCCACATGTTCACCAACTTGAAAGCTCTTTGAACTCTTTGCTTTGGGGTTTTAATGAAGGTTTCAGTACATAGGCACAAAATTGAATTATTGACTGCTGTGAACAGATATGGGTACATGTAATACCAGGGTGTGCAACTGAAAGATGTATGATATTGTCTGAGTATGCGGTTCATAATTTGGAAGTAATTTGAAAGGACTAGAGTATCTCTAAATACATAGAGACAAGAACCAGCCTTGTTTGAGTTATTATTCATAATGTGGCTTCATGTGAAAGCAGGAAAATTTGAGTTATTTAATACATTTCTATCTGGTTTTGGCATTATAAACCAGGAAAATAAATTTTTGTTCTAATCCAATTTGCCTTGTACTTACTGGAAAACATGTCTCTAAGATCCTGATAATAGGTTGGCTATTATTTATGGTTTCTGGTTTTCAAAGTGTTGTTTTCCCCCATCATTGCCATTTTTGGTGAAAGTTAAGTGCAACTGTATTTGGCAAAATTAATATTTATTATTTTTATTGTCCTTGTTATATAAAAATATATAAGTTCACTGTAGAATCTTTGGGAATGAAATAAATGAAAGGTGAATAAGGGTCACCTCTAAACCAATCACCAATGATTATAATTCCCAACATTTTAACCCACTTCTGTTTTCATAAACATGGAATAAGACTGATGGAAAGTATTTGCAAAAGTCATATCTGAGCTGTTATACAATATATGCAAAGAACTCTTAAAACTCAACAGTAAGAAAACAACCCAATTAAAAAGTAGGCTAAAGTCCTGAACAGCCACCTCATCAAAGAAGATATACAGATTACGCAGATGGCAAATAAACATGGCAAGATACTCAACATTACATACCATTAGGAAATTGTGAATTAAAACAACAGCAAGATACCACTACATGCCCATTAAAATGACCAAAGTCTAAAACACTGAAAAGAATGAATACTAACAAGGATGCGGAGTAATAAGAACTTTCATTACTTGCTAGTGTGAAAGAATTTGAAAACTGTACTTGAACAATTAAAATTAAAGAAATGAAAATAAAATAGAACAGAATATATAAAATGGAGAGCCTCACACATGTGCCCTTAGGAGAATGAAATTTAAGAACTGAAAAAATGATTTCTATTAAATTACTGATTTACAGAATACTGAAAGTTATCCCCTGACCGATGAACACAGTCCAAAAATCTTTCCCTATCCTCAAGCCAATGAACTGACTGCTTACACTCTGGCTATACTTCCTCCTCTTTGTACTCCTTGCCTATACATATGGCCTGCCCCACACCCTCAGTGGATTTGCTTAGATCTTGCTACAGCATGTATTTGCCCTATTGCAGTTCATCTGCTATTCCCAAATAAATTCAATTTTTAGTAATTTGAGTTTGCCTCAGTTTACCTCTTTATTCAGTTGATATTGGTGGAAATACAATGAGACACAGTTACTTTGGAAGACAGTTTGGCAGTTTCTTACAAAACTATACATATGCTTACCATATGATCCAGCCACCACATTCCTTGGTATTTACCCAAATGAATTGAAAACTTATATCCACACAACAACCTGCACATGGATATTAACAGTTGCATTTATAATTTCCAAAACTTGGAAGCAATCAAGATGTCCTTCAGTAGACAACTGGATAAATAAACTGTGGTACATGTGGATGATGAAATATTATTCAATGTTAAAAGAAACAAATTATTGAGTTGTAAAAATACATAGAGAGAACTTATGTGCAAGGAGTCAATCTCTAAAGACTACATACTGTATGTTTCCAACTACATGATATTATAGAAAAGGCAAAAATATGGAAAAAATTAAAAGATTGTGGTTATCAGGGGTTAGGGAGAGAAAGATGAGTAGTTGGAGCACAGAGGAGATTTTGGGTAGTGAAGCTATATGATACTTCTATACGATACTATAATGATGAATATCTGTTGTTGCACATTTGTCCAAACCTGTAGAATGTATACTACCAGGAGTGAGCCATAATGTAAACTATGGGTTTGGGTGATAATGATGTGTTAATGCAGGATCATAAATGTAACAAATGTACCACTGTGGTTTAGGGGATTGACCATGGGGGAGGCTGTGCATGAATAGGTGCAAGAGATATATGGGGAATTTTTTACCTTCCACTCTATAGGTGCAAGATCAAGGGAGGGTCAGTTCAACGTCTCACATTCAATATAGAATTACTTGACAAGATAACAACATAAAGAAAAGTAATGCCTTCCTTGGCGAGAATTTTTATTTCTTTTCTTATATGTATTTTTATTGTGGTATAGCGTTTTAAGTATACAGTTTGATTAACTTTGACAAACTTATACACTCTGTACCTATCACTCAATCAAACTACATGATATTTATGTTAAACATTTCTATTAAAAATTCCTTTCTGAAACTTTCCAATCAAACATCACTTCCACCAGAAGCAAATGCTGTTTTAATTTTTATCAAGAAATCCCTGCTTTACATTTCCTTTTAACATCCTCATTAGCATATCAGCAACAAGCTGGACTTTAAATCCATTAAGACAATATTGAGTCAAGAATAAAAAAGATAAGGCACTGTAGAGAGGCTGAAGAAAAGCCAACCTACCTCTGGGTAGTCTGAGAGCAATATCAACCTGGATTGTGGCACATTAAAATAAATTTGGTGCAAGAGTGAGGCCAACAGGAGAAAAGAACCAAGTTAGCTTTCTTAATCTATTGTAATATATCAACAAGTCACATGAAGGACCCCAAAATAGCTCAGGATCTGGCTGGCTTGTCAAATGTAAGATAATGGAATGAAGTGTGTCTGTAGTAAAGGTCTGCTAAAGCGGAAGCAAAAATGTAAGTGCTGCTTGACCTGTGGGGATCCATATTGTTATCTAGAGCCAGTGGGAAGTCCAATAAAGAGGATGAGAGAACACACCACTCAAGCCAAGAAAAAAACAAAATATAGATCCACACATTTCAATGATAAATGGCAGTAGAGGCGACTGTCCCAGGGAGCAGGGACCATTGTCCTCTAGAAGAGCAGTTGTCACAGTAGTCAGTATATACTCAAGGAAAAGCAGGAAGACTTAGGGAAGGAGATGCTTCCTGTCTGTGCCACAAATGCACATAAATTTTTCCAATAGCCTAAATATCTTTTAGGATAAAAAATTGCCACTAGACATCTATCAGAGACACTGTAAAGAATTGTTTAAATCATTGGCTGCAGACTAGACATTTAGTTTAATTATCTCTCCCGATAACCAGTGATATGGTGGCTTAGAAGGAAGGCCAGATTAGTTATTGACAAAAAATAAAATAGTTATTATTTTCTGTGGACATCTGAGTAGCTGTTGAGTTAAATTTGTGGCTTGCTGCCATTGCATTTAAGGGCTAAGTTAAATAAAAATTATGAACTATAGCTTTAAAAATTGGCATAATTTTTAGCAAAGATGACATCACCAAACTACTTAAATTGTTGTTATGGTTTTTGCTGGATTGTTTATACTAGACATTTTATGCATTCATTTCGTTGTCTGGCTTATATTCTGCTTATTTGTTCACTTAACATTATGCAACAAAGATTTTACATGTCCAAACAGTCTCTAAAAATATATTTTTAATATTTGTATAATATTCAAGAAGATTTACTAAAATCTGTTTACATATTCTCCTGTATTTGGACATAAAGTCAGGTGTTGCAATTATGGGAAAAATACAAATGTATAGCCAGTTTGTACTATATCTATAAATACTAACTTAGTATATTTTCCTAAAATTGGAATTTGTGAGTCAAAATAGATGAAGATTTTAAAAGTTAGCATATACTGCCAAACTGCTTCTCAAATGCTCTGTGAAAATTTACACAGCTACTAGTAGGACAGTAAGTGCCAATCATAAAGAGTACTTTTGCCAGGACTGCAGAATATGATTGTGAATCTTTTCTAATTTGACAGGTCAAACATTGTTTCATCTTTAATCAGAATTTTTAATATCACTGAGGAGTAAGATGATATATAGTTACTGGAAGGCACCAGTAAAGATCTACTTTCCGAACCTGAAAACCCTACGGATGACATTTAAAATAGGATTACAAGTCTAGATTTTCATCTAATATTGTTCTAGGGCTCTCTTTATTTAGAAGAACATGTTGTGGTCAAATTTTATAAAATAGATTATATTTTCTTTTTGAAGTCTAACTTCATTGCTCCAGGTCCTAGTTCATTTAATGATACATATTCTAAAAATTGAGGCCTGATTTATTTATTTTCTTCTGCTTTTTTATTGCTTACTGTTTCTGCTATTAAAGTTGTTCCCATTTGTAAAATATCTTTTGAAATAATTTAAATATTATTATTCTTTTATTCAGGGAACTTTGTTTTAATGTCACCTCTGTGTCAGGCACTATTATGTGCTGAGATACTAGAAAAAGCCTCTGTTTCAAGAAATTCACAATCATGGGGGGGGGGGTAGGAAGGAGCAGAACACCACTCAAGCCAAGAAAAAATAAAATACAGAACCACACAGTTAAATAATAAATGGCAGTAGAGGAGACTGTCCTGGGGAGCAGGGGCCATTGTCCTTGAGAAGAGCAGTTGTCACAGTAGTCAGCCAACACACACTCAAGGAGAAGCATGAGTGTATAGTCGGCTAACATATAATTCTTCTAATATTCATTAGACATAAAAAGAGTTATGCATAAGAAATTACAATAAAACAATGAACTTTGAATCTTATGAGGGCAGTTTACCTCCATATCCCCAGTGCCCAATAAATTCCCCTGATACATAGATGACATCACACATAGTAAAAAGTTCTTTTTCACTTCTGGCAAGATGGAGGTATAGGTGGACCCACCGTACCTCCACACACAACCAAAATAGGGACAACAACAATTTAGAAATAGAATAACATCTAGAAATGACAGAAAATTGATCTAAATGGAAGTCAGACAACTAAGAAGTTGAATTAGACCCTTGCATCTAGATGGGTAGGAGGGGCAGAGACGAGTAGCCAGGTGCCGGTCTGGTCATGGCTCGGAGAGCAGAGAGCAGTGGGACTGGCGCGCAAGGCATCTGGGGGCGCGTAAGGCTTCCGGGGCATGAAAGACTGCAGTGGGTGGGCCTGAGTGCGCAGGCGGCAGCTGGCAGACCCTGGCTCAGGGGTGGCAATCCGCAACCGGCAGACCCAGTGAGGAAGCAATTGTAAAGCGAGGCAGTGCACACAACCCAGGATCACAGTGCTGGGAAATAGAGCCTCGGGGCACTGATTGAGGTCACCTGTGGCAGTAGAGGTGCACAGAGAGACACCCAGCCTCACAGGGGAGGTTCTTGGTGGGTCCCACGGTGAGCACAAGCCTACCCACATGGGAATTGGCATCAGAGGGGCCCAGTTTGCTTGGGGGAAGCAGCAGAGGGGACTGAGGTCCAAGGGAAAATGGAGCAACCACCGTCGTTCCCTCTCAACCCCGCCCCCACATACAACGTCACAACCCAGTGACTGGGGTGCCTTGCCCAGGTGAACACCTAAGGCTCCACCCCTTACTATAACAAGTGCAACCAGACCAAAAAATAAAAAATAAAATAAAAATTAAAAAAAGAGAGAGAGATGGCTCAAACAGAACAAATCCAGGCCCCAGAACCCATCATTTTAAGCAACCAAGAGATAGCCAACCTATCAGATGCACAGTTCAAAACACTGGTGATCAGGATGCTCACAGAACTGGTTGACTTTGGTTGCAAATTAGATGAACAAATGCAGGTTATGATATGAAAAATGAAGGAAAATGCACAGGGAACCAATAGTGATGGGAAGGAAACTGGGACTCAAAACAATAAAGTGGACCAAAGAGAAGAAAGAAACAACCAAACAGGAAAGAATGGAGAAATAAGAATTCAAAAAAACGAGTAGAAGCTTAGAAACCTCCAGGACATCTTTAAACATTCCAACATCCAAATTATAGGGGTACCAGAAGGGGAAGAGGAAGAGCCAGAAATTGAAAACATATTTGAACAAATAATAAAGGAGAACTTCCCCATTCTGGCAAAAGAAATAGACTTCCAGGAAGTCTAGGAAGCTCAGAGGGTCCCAAAGAAGTTGGACCCAAGGAAGAACATGCCAAGGCACATCATAATTACATTAGCCAAGGTAAAAATGAAGGAGAGAATCCTAGAAGCAACAAGAGATAAGGGGACAGTAACCTACAAAGGAGTTCCCATCAGACTGTCAGCTGATTTCTCCAAAGAGACCTTACAGGCAAGAAGGGGCTGGAAAGAAGTATTCCAAGTCATGAAAGGCAAGGACCTATATCCCAGATTTCTCTATCCAGCAAAGCTATCATTTAGAATGGAAGGGCAGATAAAGTGTTTCCCAAATAAGGTCAAGTTAAAGGAGTTCATCATCACCAAGCCCTTATTTTATGAAATGTTAAAGGGACTTATCTAAGAACAGAAGATAAAAAAAAACAAGTATAATAAAATGACAGCAAATTCACAATTATTAACAACCACACCTAAAGCAAAACCAAAAGAAACTAAGCAAACAACTAGAACAGGAATAGAACCACAGAAATGGAGATCACATGGAGGGTTAGCAACAGGGGAGTGGGAGGTGGAGAGTGGGGGGAAAAGGTACAGAGAATAAGTAGCATAGATGGTAGGTTGAAAATAGACAGGGGGAGGGCAAGAATAGTATGAGAAATGTAGAAGCTAAAGAACTTAAAAGTATGACACAGGAACGTGAACTAAAGGGGGGGAATGTGGGTGGGAGAGGGTGTGCAGGGTGGAGGGGAGTAAAGGGGGGAAATGGGACAATTGTAATAGCATAATCAATAAAATATATTTTTAAAAAAGTTCTTTTTCAGCATTTTCTGATAAAAGAGACAACTATCAAGCATTTGTTAGCGTGTTTATGAATAATAATGTGTGTATATTAATGACATGTACACAATAATAATTACTGTAAGTAGAAACAAGTATCAATTAATTATTAAAATGCATACAAATAACTGTGTTTGCTGCCGTCTAGACACATTTATCCGGGGACCTCCCTCCCTCCACAATTGACCATTGAGAAAATACAAACATAATTACTTGAGGGACAACTTCAAGTTTATCAGATATTTAAGACTATTTACATGGAGAATGATTTAAAGATTCACGAATTTCAAAAATCATATCTTTATTTACAAATACGAATTTTTTCTATTATATTTTATGAAACTAGCTTATTTACCCCTTCACAAATCTATTTGATATTGATATCTTTTTGTTCCTCTTTTTTTCCGAAAACCAAAGCCGTGATTGGTGGTATATTATTCAGACCACTTTGCCTTCATTTCAACTTCACTTTGACTTGAGTGATTTTGCTTCTACTTTGCTTGGATCTGAAACTCAAACTTTGATGGCTGGAAATTTTACTCTCGGTCACAGGAATCCATTCTTATTTTTTTAAGGGAGTGGGCTATCCATTTGCCCTATAGCAGCTTAACCACTTACTGCATCACTTACTTCACCTTTTTTTTTTAAAAAGGTGTTTAATTCTTATGTTTTAAATCATATCTCAAGTATAAAATAAATAATAACTAAATTGATATTAAACTTTTTTTTCTTACACTTTTTTTAACCAATTCCATCAGGCAGACTCTATAAGCATCCAACACTGTCATCGTGTAGACAATTTTCAAGCTAAGTTGTCATCAATAGCTAAGACTTCGTTTTTATTTATCTTTTTAATTTTAATTGTTGTTCAAGTACAGTTTTCTGCCTTTTACTCTCATCCTAGCCCACTCCCCCAGTCCTCCCCACCTCCGTCCTGTTTCCACCCACCCCCCCGCCCTTGTTATTGTCCATGTGTCCTTTATTCTTGTTCCTACAAACCCTTCCCCTTTTCCCCTGAAATTTCCTCCCCATCCCCCTCTGGTCACTATCAGCCTGTTTTCTATTTCAGTGTGGTTGGTTATATTTTGCTTCTTTGTTTGTTTTGTTGATTAGGTTCCTGTTGAAGGTCAGATCACGTGGTATTTGCCTTTCAAAGTAAAAAAGAGAGTACCCTGTAATACTAAAGGCTTCCTAAGAATTTGAGTATCAAATGATTCCTTCTTTACAACATAATACTTTGAGGAAAATTTTGCCTGCATTAAGATTTAAAATATCGCTTTGCTTGGGGAGATGAAAATTGAAACTGGCCTTTTAAATGTAGTTTAAGCAGGAATTTTTCAGGTAGGCAATAGGCAGTTCAGGAAGAGGTTTGTAAGTTTTGTTCTGTTAATGTACTGGAACTATGCAAACAGGGAGTGGGCATGGGGCGCTATATTAAACGTAAAGTATTGTTAAACACAATGTGAAGGATTTAGAAGTTTAAAGTAGTCGACTAGCTTTTCTCAACAATTGTCAAGTATAAACAATGGAAATTATGTACAATGTCTCGTTACAAACTCTAGATTTGTAAACTTGAAAGGACATTCTCTTATCTGTCTGTGTTGATATTTTTGTGTCCTCATCTTTTTATTTCTCTAACAAAATTCTGAATATTACAGACACATATTTTCCCCAAACTTTAAACCTTCTACACTCTCACATCAATGGGAGGTAAAAGCACTTGCCCAGTACCTTCTATTCAGTTTAAAGCCTTTAAGCCCAAAACCTGTGTGCTCAATCATGGATGTTAATTGCATGAGAAAAGGAAAATGGTATTCTCCTGAGCTGATATTCTCGTAGATCTTAGTGAAAATGAACAGAAAGGGTGGAGAATGACCTAAATATGTAGATTAGATTTGTCTGGAAAGGTAATGCACATCTAAGTGAACATAAGCTGAAATTAGATTTCTAATAAAATTGGAAATGAGCCAATTTTCAGCTCTCATTACCAAAAATTTTGTATGGCTTGAATCTTTACTAATTTTATGCTGCAAGATATTTATTCTGACATATCTGGGTGCATTCTGATTTAAAGAAAATGAAGTTTTCTAAATTTTATATAACCTGTCATAGAAAATTTAGAAAAGAATGTCTTCATTATATCTTAATTATGTCTTATTTGTATTTTTATTAACAAAACCTAATTCTATAGCTGGTACAGTGGGTGATGAATGTATATACTTTGGAAAAATATTTTAAAAACTGTCTATGATTTTAATAGGCATAGTGATGTTCTAATCAAATCATTTATTTTTTTAAATATTTAGGGACACAAATACAAATAAAAATAGTTCAGATTAATGTTAGTATGTAAAAAACGATACCCTTTCAAATAGATTTTAATAGACCTTTGTATAGTAGTATCTTTTAAGAGTACATGAAAATACTGTAATCCATAGTAATAAAAATGATTTTAAAAAGCTATAATTAGCAGCTTATATTATTTAAGCAATACATAACTCAAGATTCAAGAACTATAGTTTGGACCATCTTATACAGTTTATTGTTCATGAGAATTAAAATAAAGTTTTGCACATATGACAAAGACATTAAGATCAAGATCTATTTTATAATGATTTCTTTAGTAATTTTGGATGATTTTTTTTCTCAAAGCTCTTGAAGGAATGTGAGATATTAATATAGACCTGGTTTTAGGGGGACTTCGAATGCCAATTGTTGTCTGTTCTATATTAATGTGATCTGTTTCTTATTTTCTTCTTTGATAGGAATGGAAAAAATTCATTCACAAAATTCATGATTACAGAGTTATAATGGGGTTCTACTGAACCTAAGACTTTATATATATTGCTTAGTCATTCTGGGCTCCTCTGAAAGTTATTGATTCTCACTGTCATATGAAACTAGAGTTGCTGCTATTGAAGGCCATCAGAGGAGTATGTCGGAAGCTGTGAGAATTCACAGGAGCCTCCCTTGTTGCATCTCTGCCCAGTGATTAACATGGGAAGGCCAATTATAGCAACCACAACCTAATAAGGGCAAGGCAATCAAGAGCTCAGACAGACTTTTAGGGATGAAGACCTGCCTCTCCACAATATGAAAGCAATCTAGACCAGCTGAAGGACTGGCCGAGTGTTTGGGAAATCTGATTGCACAGTGGGAGAACCTCAGTACCAGTTGTTATAATAGAGAATATAACTTTACCTAATAACTCTGCAGTCATTAAGACTTTTTTTATTTTCTCAGAGATTTCAACCAGCCATAATCCTGAAGTGTCAGTAACACAATGGTTTTAATGTACAGCATGAGTAGATCTGACAGTGCAAGTAGTTGCCTGTTCTTATTTTTTATGCATGTTCTTATTTTTTAAAAAAAGAAAAAAATGCCTTCCCTCATACAATTTGCATTTTAGTAGAGAAAAGTAGTATTATTATTGCCTATCTATTTTTTCATGCTAAACATCATGAAGAAGAAAATTTTTCTACTTGATTTAATTATGGCACATGGTTGTCACTTATTTTTTTGAATGAATGGATATTGATCATTTCCTTATTATAAGCTTCCAACAGCTTTATATTATTTTTAAAATAAAACCCAAGAACTCTCAAGTATGGTGAAGAAGGTCCTAAATGACCTAACATCTGCCAAGTTTTCCAAAATCATTCCCACTTTCTCTCTCTCTGTCACACACATACACAAACCCCTCTTTATCTCTTTTATCTGTCTCTACTATTGCTCATCCACACTGGCTTATAAACTTTTTTGGAAACACGCCATACTCATTTCAAACTCGAAGCCTTTATTTGTAGGTATGCTATTATGTCAGGTATGTTAGATGTCTGACGTATGTTAAATGATGTTTGAATTTTCTTTCATGATAATGCAATTGCTATTAGATGCTGGTTATGAAAAGGCAATGCTTAGTCTCACTGTGGGAACCACTGAAAAGAGGAAGAACCTTATTGGTAGTGAATGATTTTTAAATGGTGAATAAATGTTGGTGATATTCCTCAAAATAATAAACTACAATTTTTCTTGATTAATAAGGCAGTGTCATTCCTGTAAAAATCCCACAAATATTACATTCATGCCAAAGATATTTTGAGTTTATATGTGAAATATTGTTCTTGACTTAAATTATTTCTAGGCTCATATAATTTTGAGCACATAGTTCATCTACAGGTATGTCTGATAGAGGAATTTAGAAGTCATAAGAAATGTGACACAATTCTTCCTTATGCAGGCTGCCCACACATTGCAGAATGACCACAATACCAGGCTTCTGTCCATTTGACAATAGTGCTGCTCTCCAAAAATGGCAACAAATGAAAATACCCACAAAAAGGCAGATCTCTTTTGAAAATAATCATTCATTCTATGCAATAGCTTGTTTCTTTTTTTATTCAGGTTTCTGCCCAAATTTGTAACTCAGAAATGTGGGCCTACAAATGAACTAAACTATGGGTTAAGGAAAACACCTCCTTTCTTTCTAAAATGGGAACACAGGTGTAAAATAGATCTGATACAGATCTAATGATCAGTCCAAGTGCAAGTACCCAGGAGAAAAGAATGTTGTCATCATTAAGGCCCCATAACCACCTGTAAGATTCAATCCACTTGTAATTTGAATAAAATTGTTCAAAGGATATAATTAGACTTTATAATTAGAGAGTCTTTTCATGGGAAAAAAGGCATTGTAGCAAGGAGCATCAATTTGGGAATCAGACCTGTGAAAATACAAATCCCTTTAGCAAGAAACTTTAGTTGGAAAAATTCTAACATGAAGAAAATCACTTAGCATAGATTAAAAATATATAATTTTATAATCACATTTCATTAAAGTTTGCATAGGACAATTTGGGTGGAAATCAGTAATTATAATTTTGATTAAAAAATCAATGTTGCCATTTGATGTTCCCAAGAATTTCCTACTGGATTTCTAAAACATAAATCAGTGAACTTATGTCAATCATGCATAAATGTGTTGGATTTGTGATGTGTCAACTTGTCTTAGCTAAACTGCAATCCCCAGAATTCCCTTTTAGGTTAAAGTAGGCTACAAAGGAAGCGACACCCATTTTGAATCAAAATATACACATCTTTTCCAATTATTCAATCTAAAGTTAATCTGGGTGCTGCGTTGAAGGCATTAGATAGATATTCTAGTGTTAGAGCTCTATCAGTGTTCCCCTTGTTGTACTCTAAGTAAAAGTGACATTAATTCATACATTCATTTATTCAATAAATAAATAATATTGAGTGACTACTTGGTGCTAAGCACTCTCATGATTCTTGGGGTTACCACAGTAAACAAGAAAGATTATTATTTATCCTTTCATAGATGTTTGAAGTATTGGGGTATATAGACATTAAATAAATTTTGTTTAAATTGAAATTGTTTCATTTTGAAACAGAAATGATGTAGGAAATTAAGTTTAATACCATTTCTTTGCAATCAATTTATTCAAATCCCTTGTGAAGCATTTTAAGGTTTTCCTAAGATAGATTTTTTTCTTCAGCTCTATCCATGGCAACAATTATGTGCTATTGCAATTTGTACATATTTGTATTTCAGACATATCCCCGTATACTTCCTAGATTTTAAGTCAAATGTAATCTAAACTCAGTAAGTGAAGAGATTTTGGTTTTGTCACAACCAAAATCCCCACCACATCCAACAGTACCTATCACAAGAATGTGCTCTGCAACTACTAGTTGGATGAATAAATGACTGACACATATTTATGTCCTGCTTTGAAGGAGAATCAGAATGGCACATCATAGCATCCACCAACTTCCTTATGCTTCTTGGATCCATTTCTTCTTATATGCTCTGGGGAAAATGTTTTAGATTTTTTTTTCTTTTTTTTAAGTTTGAGAAAAATTTGAAACAGCAAGGTTAATGAAATAAACTACATATATCACTACTGCAGCTCTCAGGCACTCAAGGACTCTCTCATGTTCTTCTTTAACTATCAGGTTCCTAAATGCCTTAACCTTCATCCCTCTGCTAGTGTGTGTCTTTCCTGACCTTTATTCTTTAGAAATCTTGGACCCTGGTCACTCCACATTTTCCAAGTCAGGGTTGTTGTTTTTTGTTATGTCTTGTCTTTTTGATAATAGCCATTTTAACAGGTTTGAGGTAGTTGTTCATTGTGGCTTTGATTTGCATTTATCTTATGATTAGTGATACTGAGTATTTTTTATACATCTGCTGGCTATCTGTGTGAACTCCTGGGAAAAACTTCTATTTTTGTCCTCTCTCCAGTACAGGTGCCCTAGGCTTGGAAGCACAGTGCAGGCCTAGGGCCCCTCACTCCTCAGAAGGCACCTCTGCAGCTGAGATATCCGTCCCATGTCCATTTCTTAATCACCACACCGTGTGTGTGGGATCTGCTGAACATCCACCCCTCATACCAGTCTTTATGTGTCTTCTTCTTTACATCCTTAGTTATAGGAGTTATGCTCAGCTAGTCTTCAGGTGGTTCTCAGTGATGGTTGTTCTATGACTTAGTTATGATTTGGATGTGATCATGAGAAGGGGTAGCACAGAGTTTACCTAATCTGCCATCTTGCCCAGAAGTGTGCCTGCCATCTCTCTTTTAAACATAATAATTACTTTTCCTTTGTCACTCTGCTTAAGAAGTATATCTTTTATTTGTGACAATTAATGCATAATTTATGCTTGAGTCCAAGTTTTTTAAAAAGCAAAAAAATTAACAGCCAAAACACAAAAAAATAAAGGGAAGAAACTCACCAAGAATTGACTAAAATAAAAACTTAAAATTGGCATGAGGGTTTTTGCCAGTTTGAAGGCAAGAATAATTGCTCAAAAATGTAGAAGTCTTTATTTATTTTGCAAAAAGTAATGAAGCTGAGGTAGATGGAAAGAGGAAGAAGGCAAAAGGAGGATGAATGTTACTTTTAGCCTGACAAACTCATTTCAGGGTGTGGGTCAGAATTTTATTTATTTATAGTTCATAGTAAATTGCTCTGAGCAAGAGACCAATGGGAAGCTTGGGGTTCTATCCGCAGCAGGCCGCAGAGCCATGGCACTGACTGCGTGCTTCTTGCAGCGCTGTGGGCTGGCTCAGTGTGACCATCAGCTCAGTGCAATGTGGCACGTTCAGGAGACCAGGGGCAGCAGAATACTGCTGATAATCTTCAGTATTGGGGAGGGCAATGGTTTTCAGACTAATGAAACAATTTGATATCCATCTTCCTTTTTTAGGGGAGAGGCTTTATAACTAACTTTTACTCTTTAGAATCCATCAAAGTTCAACTTTAATGTGATATGGAATCTGCCAGTTTAGGAGCCGGAGGCAGGGCGTACAACAAACCCAGTGCTGGCATCACACAGAGCCGGTGTGATGCCAGCGCTGTTCCGACGAGCTGTACCGGCAGCCTCCAAAGGGCAGGGGTGGCCTTAGCTTGACCTCAGATAATTGCATTTGCCCTTCCCTCAGTCTTTAATATTATCTAGAGGATTATATAAAATGCAATTTCAAGCTCAGTCTTCCAACTATCTTGGTACCTTTATTACTTTTCCATACAGTAATCAGAAACCACCCCTGCAGTTGTGAGCTGTGCAGTCACCTTCTTGGAAGGTCATTTTCCACATCTGCCCATTGAGAACACTATGACATCTAGCTTGGGATTATTGTAAAGTTTAAAGATAATAGATGTGATGCATCTGCTACTTATCAGGCATTTGAAAACATTAATTCTTATGAATATTAATTATGTTTATCCAAATGAGTATATGTTTTACTTTGTCTCTTCTCCATGTCAGTGAACTTCTTTTCATTGTAGGTTCCTCCATCACTGCAGCCCAGTGCATCACAAAACTCCTTCTCTTCTCTTTGAGGGTTCCATTTAAGTTGTCTTCAGAATGCCCCATGTATATCTCCCTTTCTCCCCTTTATAAGCAGGAATCCTCTCATTTCAGACAGAATGAAGAGATTAACATTGGGGAATCTTAATTCCATGAGTTTAAAGAACAGTGCAAATAATATCATTAATATTTGGGGAACTATGGTAACTGTGACTTTAACCACATATCACACACACGAAGAATGCTATCAGTACATGACATGGTAGCTATGCTTATGTCTCTTGAGTGGGAATCCTCTAGACTATGGTTTTACAAATATGCCTTTAATGTGTAATTGTTATTATTTGTCATGTAGAGTATTATAAGTCAAGGTGTCAACATCAGAGATACAAATTAGACAATTACACCAAGGAAAAAATAACCCATTACTTTATATATATAAAGGCCAGTGCAATAATCACCTGTGTGGGTGACGTGCTTCTAGCTTTCTCATCATATTTCATAAATCATGATGCTTCTCTAGCTGCAGAGCTGTTTCTGAAATCAGTGGGCCTTCCATAGCTAGCTAATTTTCGAGAGGGAGAAACTCTTGATTTCTCACAAGTGAGAAGAAACCATCTCACTTGTGAACTGACTTTGGGGAGTAAATAATCTTACATTTTCATTATTGTGCAATAACCACACTAGAATGTAATATGGAACAGCTGTTTAACCTTTTTAATGAGGGAGATTTATTTCCTATGAAAAAAATAGAGAAACAGATATTGTTGATCTCACAGTACTGATAATTTTTGCTAGCTCTATGCATACAAATATTTAGAAAAATAAAAGGAATTCACTACTCTCTTCATTTCTTCTTAGCAGTAAAGAGAGATATACTTTAACATGTACTTAACCAATGTCTTCTATTTTTGAAGAGTCTACATATTTTTAGACTTTCTTGAAAAATTTATTCATTCCTACATTTTTAATTATAAAGTAACATTTGTATATAACAGATGAATAATATATTATGATTATTTAATTAATATTTAATATTACCAAGTAAAAATAATTTTATGAGACACTCAAAAAGTAAAACTTCATCTTGAAAAAAGTTTCCATTTTTTGTTTTTTAATACCTTTAAATAAGTACATAAAAATATATTTGACTAAATATAGATATGTATACATATGAGGTCTGTACAGAAAAAGCTCAGACATTGTTAATATAAAAAGAACCATTTGTGTGACATCGATGTAACCTGGCAGTCAAGGGGAGTGGACTGGAATGTGCATGTGTGAACAATAATGACTTTACTGTACTGGTCAGTGGGGGTGGTAGACACCACTGAGTGCACATGTAATGTATGGTCATCACCTTCCAACTGACTGAGTGAGTAGAGCAACAAATCTGCATTAAATTTGGCATTAAGCTTGAACATTCCTCCACAGAAACTATTCAGGAGATTCAGAAGGCTAAAGCTATGGGCAACTGGTGATTGGCAGCTTCTTCACAATCAAATTCCTGCTCATGCATCACGTCTAATGCAAAGTTTTTTTGTGAAACATCAAATCACCCAGGTGACTTATCCCCCCCTACAGCCCAGATTTGGTGCCCTGCAACATCTAGCTTTTCCCAAAACTAAAATCACCTTTGAAAGGGAAAAGATTTCAGACCATAAACCAGGAAAATACAATGGAGCAGCTGATGGTGATTGGGAGAACTCTGTGAGGTCCCAAGATGCCTATTTTGAAGGGGACTGAGGCAACATTGTCACATGTACAATGTATCTTGTATATTATGTCTTCTCTAATAAATGTCTCTATTTTTCATAGTACATGGCTGGATACCTTCTGGACACATCTCATATAACCTAGTAAAAACTGCTTGATAGATAATTTGGCACCCCATTGCCTAAATTGCAGATAGAGGATAAATAGATAGGAGCATTACTATTATTTAACATTTATTAAGCACTTACAGTATACCTGATATTCTATAATACATGAATAAGTCCATTGCTTTTTACCCTCAAACTTTGGTTTCAAACAAAATTGTGTGCACACACATATAAAAGGTGTTTTTAAGTTATCTATTCTACATGCTTAAACCACTTATGTATAAAAACATTTTATGACTTTTATATTTGTACATATATACAAATGAGATTCAATGATGAGATTCAAGAAAATATGATGGGGCACCTGATGGTGGCTGGGAGAACTATGTGAGGTCCTGAGCTGCCTACCTTAAAGGGGACTGAGGTGTTATTGTCCTATGTACAATATTTCTTGTATCTTGTATTTTCTTCAAATGTCTTTATTTCTCATATTACATGGCTGGATACCTTCTAAACAGTCTCCTATCTCAATCTCCTCATCATATGTTTTCTTCCTTCCTGGAGAATTTCACATTTATTTCTCTTCTAAAGGGGAAGAAGAACCATTCTGTACCTCATTTTTCTCATCTGTAAATCTAGTATAACAGCAGCATCTACCATATTAAATAAATGTAAGTGAAAATTAAATTATTTAACACATGTAAGTGACATGGAATTGTGCATGGCACATATGAAAGCAATACAATTTTAGCTATTATTGTTATTGTCACCTTGTGAAATTTCACTTGGTTCTTGTCATCCAGCTCAAATGCTAGAATTTCCCTTAACTAAATGGCATTGATTGTTCCAGTTCTACAGGGTTCTTTCTGTTAGCCACATGGCACTCATAGTAATTGTCTATGTTGCAGCTTGTGTACACATTCTCTCATATGTTTCCTGCCAGAACCTTATTTCTGTGATTGCGGGTCTATATCTTAATCATTTCAATTCTCTTTAAAGTCACCACTGAGCAAAATATCCCGTACAATTATGTACATTGAATGAATTAACAAAAGCCAAGGGAGGGCATGTTTGCCAGAAGCTCAGTCTGAAAAACCTTCAATGCAATAAGTTACCACACGTTGAAAGTGAGTTTATGTTTATTTGGCTGTCATGTCTTAGGAAAAAATTTAAGTAGAGCTTATTTAAGTTTTCTAAACTGACCTAAAGACTATTTCAGATAAATAAGGGATAAAATAGTATAAATACATGCCATAATTAGTATAAATAAGTCTCCATGCATTTTTAAACTAAATTGGACAATTCAAATAATAGAGCAAGTAAAAACATGTGAGACTCTTAAGGTATACTTTCACTTTTCTCTTATTTCTATTGACTGAAGAAAGTCACATGTGTGAGCCCATGCTTAGGAGCAGGAATGCATATGTGTGTGTATCCCAGTGCTTAATGGAGGAACTGAAAATTCCAACACTCAAAGGCACAGGCTCAGAGGGAGTGGAGACTTGGGGAAAATCATGTAATCAACCACATACCATATTGGACAAACTCAGGATTTAATATAAAGAATACAAACATTTAAATAATTAAAACACAAAATACAATTGCAAAGACAAACAATTGAATGCTTACTCGATGCCAGATGTTTGCATGTGCATTCCCTATTTAATAATTCCAATAGCATCTTAATAAAGATACTATTTTTTTAGATAAACACAGGCTATTGGAAACTTACTCACTTGCTCAAGGTTGAGTAATTTTTATAAAGAAAAGTGGTTCTTTTAAGTTTCTAATTTCAGAGTCAATGCTTTTTCTACTTAGAGCTCTATCTTGTAAGTAAACAAAAATACATGGAGTTAATTTGGGAAAAAATCTAACAAAGTATCAAATACTAATGGGTAGAAGGTCTCACAGCTTATTAAAAGGTGGGGAAAGTTTCCCCAGTGGGTAAAACTGATATAATGATAGAGTATTCATAATAAAAGAAGAAAGTGAAAACCTTTGCTTTATAGATTTAGCACATTAAAGATCTAAGATTTTAAAAAGATTTTTTAAAAGATCTAAGGTCTAAAAATGATTTATCTATTTGTTTGTTTATCTTTGCAGAGATACCACTCCTTGGTCTATGTAGCAAACCTAAACCTCACTGGAAAATTCATGAGTCACCACTTTCACTAACAACGCCACACTTTTGAAGATAAATTCCCAGAATCACTGACTATATACTACCTGTGTGACCACTGTTTCCAAAATAGGTAGACTCTCTCTTGATATTTTCTAAAAACCTATTGCTTTGTAAGCTTATTATTTAAGAGTTGTGCTGCCTACGAATTTTAATAACAATTTATTTCCTTATGGCTTACATAGACAGTAGTATAAATAACTATTTTGCAATTGTTTATATACTTTACTTCTATAATATATAACACTTCACATTATATTTGGCCTGCTAAAATAAATAAAAATTAGCAGAGAAGAAATATAACATGGAAATGGCTTCATGTTAAGTAGCTAAATCAGATATGGGTGTTGAAACTGTACTTGACTGTTTAAGTATTTGAAAACATGCAAGAACATTTAAGGTATAATATCTAAAATTGATTAAGCAATAAGTAACTTAACCCTTATTAATACTTTAAAACTCACACATAGATAAAAAATTCTTTAATCACCAGGTTAAAATGAATATCTTCTTCATTTTATAAGTGTGTTCGTAAATGATTCTGTGACCCAATAATGTAAGCTCTGGATTCTATATATATCCTGAGGGAACAGTGAATTATTGTTTTTATATAAGAACTATGGCAAAAGTTTTATTCTGAGAATAATCAAAATATGTTTCATCAAGGCAGGAAGAGATGGGTATCTAAATTTCCTGAGGAAACCCTGTCCATTCACTATGTAGTGTCACTTGTGCTAGGCATATGCTGTGGCACTGCCATGAAACTAACAAAGAATGTCAAAATATTACTCAGACAATGTTATAGCAACAAGAATGCTATCATGCAGTGCACTTTAATAAGCCATACATTTTAAATATTCAATATGCCTTATTTCATTAATTTTGTGATAGGCATTTTTCATATTTTAATACCTATTGAAATAGATTTTCTTAAAATAGATGATTTCCTATAGTGTCATATGCAAGACAATTGTCTGCTTGACATTACTCACAAACTTGGTCACTGTTGTTCAAATTGTTCTTATTTCAACCCACTATGTACTACCACACATGTCAAACTTAATTGCTGTTTTTAATTAGTTAAAAATATTACACTGTGTCAAGGTATTGAAAAGAATTATTATGTATACAAAAGGGAAGAGATACAAAATAGTGTATACTGATGGACATAGAAATGAGCCCTAATACTTGTGAATGAACGACTCAACAGAGGTATGAATACAATTTATATTTTCTTGAAAAGACACAACTAAATCATTTCACATTCTAAGAAAGGAAGGTACCCATAACTGCAATAACCCCTATTATATATTGTTTGTGAGCTGCATAAGAAACCATTGCTTATCATAATGCCCTACAACTAAAAGGCAAGAATATGGCTGGGTCTCTCAAAACTTATGAGGGAAACTTCAAAGAAATCAAAGGAAGATCTAACTGGTTTTTCCATGAATCAAGACCATCATTAAGATATTAAAAATCAATTTGTTGAAAACTTTTTATTGAGTTTGAACAATAGTTGCTCAGAATTCCAGCAACCTGTGATTGAAATAGGAGGAAAAAATAAAATTTTGTGTTTAGATAAATAATCCGCTGTCAGCATCAACAGTACCAGCATAAGTGTTAGTGTGGGCGAGTGTTAAACCTCGGAAACAGTGGATCAGACTTTTAAGAAATTCTTCAGCACCAATGCTTTCAGTGCACAGAGAACAATGGCACCATTTTTTAAAAAGAGCGGCAATTTTTTTTAAAGATTTTATTTATTTATTTTTTAGAGAGGGAAGGGAGGGAAAAAGAGAGACAGAGAGAAACATCAATGTGTGGTTGCTGGGGGTCATGGCCTGCAACCCAAGCATGTACCCTGACTGGGAATCGAACCTACGACACTTTGGTTCACAGCCTGCGCTCAATCCACTGAGCTATGCCAGCCAGGATGAAAAGAGCGGCAATTTGAACATTGGCCAGTGTGAGTTTCAAAGGGACAAAAGCTTTGGGAATACCTAAACCAATGAATTGTTCTTACACTTTAATTTTAATATTTAAATAAATCTAAAAAATCTCTTTATATATGTGTAAAACAAAAAATTCTAAGTAAAAAAGAATTATAGTTTTTTTTCTTATTTAGTACACAAAAAATTAAGGAAACAATGAGAATAAATAATGTATTATATTTGTTAAAATGTTATTCAAATTATTTCTCAAGGTTTTAGTTATACAAACTAATAGATTCAGTTTATATGTGAAAAAAAATGAGTCTTAGGTAGTCTTGATACCACGTCAAAGGCTACACAAATTTTTCTGTGCCTGAGAGAAGCCTTAAGGACTCTTTTCACAGAGGCCATCAGTGTTTCTGAGGAAAACTCAAGCTAGTGTCTAGTGTCTACCTCAACAAAAGAAAATGTCTTTATATTCATTCAATATGCAGCTATGGTTCAAATATCCAATTGTTTTTCCAGAATCATCTTGAACAAATTCAATATGTTCCAGCTACTCTATACCATCACATAAGGTGATAATGAACCTTGGACATTATAATCTACAGTGGAAAAGTTATTTTTTATCCTAAAATCAAAATTTTATTGTAGAATCAATTAATTTAGTGAACAGGTATTCTTTCTCACATCTTACTTATAATTAATTTTAAATTTCAAATACAGGAACTCTCAGCTTCTATGTTTTGATATTGAATAATAGTTCTTAAACTTTTCATTTATAGGTATTCTTGCTTAACTTTTTCAAGAACCCCTCTAGCTATAGCTGTCTATTAGTGTCTATAGGTACAATGAATAAAGAAAGGTTTCTAGATGCAGTGAATGTTGGTTTGTTTTATGGATAATATGTGTAGTTTTGCTGCTCTTAATAACAGTTTTTGTGCTTTTGAGCTAATATCTTTAAGAACCAAGTTGCAATGAACCAAACCACTTCTTCTGAATAAGAAGTGAGACTTAATATTAAATCATTTCTGTAGAACTGTTTTTCATCTAATTGTGTTATTTGACCCTTCCAGATCCAATATGCCTCTGCCATATTTGGGCCAGTCAACAAACTCCCTGTATCTTCCTGTGATTTATCTCCATCACCTGGGAGCTAAGAATGCAAGTAATTCAAGCCATTTTATTACTTCTCCATACAAAATAGAGTAAAAGATTCCAGAGATGTGGTTTGTCTTAAAGTTCTTTCAATACAAGCTCATCTGAGAGATGTTAAGTGAATCAGAGAAATAAAATTTGACCAAGGTGTCACAGCTGCTCTATAGCAGGGTTGGTACATGAGCCACAGCTCCACAATCTGCTCACTAAAATTATTCCAATTCTGTTTATTCCATCTTTCTAATTATACTTACTTAGTTTTCTAACCCCTAACAAAGAGTTTCTTTCAATACCGTTAAAACTCAGTTATCCTATTTTCTTTTTAACTGGACTTTTAAAGAAACCTGACAACTCAAGAGACTTCATTGAAAAAGTTCAAAACATAGTTTTTCAATGCCTAAGCATATTGGTTATAGTCTGAGTTCTGCTAGTTGCTAGTTCTATGATATGAGCCTTGTCTAATTTTTTTAATTTATATATTGTGAAAAATAATGCCTACTTAAAGGATATTTTTAAATTTTGTGTGATATATATGTGACCATATACCTTAATTCTGGGCTGTTGTGAGTCTTTAATAAATGTTAGTAATTTTATTATGACTGAGAAAATTAATATAATAGACCAAAATGTACAGATGTAAAGGTGAAAATCATGAATATTTACTTTTTAATGTTACTTTTCCAAATATTATGTAAAATAACTATAATAGTAAATAATGAATAAATAAATGCAATTAAATTGTAGAGAGAATTGGGAAAACAAATAATCCTTCCAACTTCCTTGTGGAGGGGTCTGGGAAATTAATAGCTTCACTTCTTGTCACTCATTACCCCAAGATCTGTCTTCCTGATAAATTAGCATAGAAGATTAAAATGATGGGCTAAAACCACAGTGTGATGCTACTACACTATTTAGAATGGCTACAAATAAGAATGACTTATACCAAGTTTTGGTGAGGATGTGGAGCCACTACAATTTAATTTTAAATTTTCTGGAAATGTAAAATGTTATCAAAATACACCTATTCCAGTTTTAGGTATTTACCCAAGGAAAACAAATGGAAAGAAAAGGTAAACAAATGTCTATTTAAAGATTTGTACACAAATGCTCATACCATCTTTATTTGTGACAGCCTAAAACTGGAAACAGCACCGATGTCCATCTACTGATGAATGGATAAACAAATCACAGTATATCTACCAAATGGAATACCAGTCAGAAAGATATGGACTATTGATAGAACATGAATAAGTCAATTAAATAATTATGCCAGATGAAAGAAGCATAACACCCCTCCCCCCAAAGAAAGAGTACATACACTTAGTATGGAATCTTGAAAATGTGCACAAAAATACAGTCACCTAAAGCTGATCGGTTTTTGTTTGGGGGTGTGGGTGGGTAGGAAGTGGGGATATCAGAGAAATATGAGAGATAATGGATAGTATCTTGATGGATAATAATGAATAATGTTTGCCATCTTGATTGTAATGATGGTTTCACAGGTGTATACCCAATCTATCCAAATGTACACTTTAAATACCTGCTACTTATTGTACATTAATTATATCTGAATAATGTTGCTTTTCTTCTAAATGGTTATGCTACACAGAATGTAGTCTTGTCTCTCAAACAAGTATTTTGAGCCTCTGCCTTTACAAGTGATATAAACTGAAGCATAAAAGCACAATTAAGAAAATTGTTTACTGGATTATCTCAGATGTATTATCCAAAAATTAAAAATATTATTTCACTTTCATTATCATTAAAATATATGGAAAGGCCATATTTACTTTCCTTATATTTTATAATAAGATACTGACTCAGTAAATAACTAAAAATATTGTAATATATGATCCTCAGGATTCTTACTCCAATTTCTGTATTGGACTGGGTCTAACATGGCAACTTAATCCATATGAAGTGGTAGTGTGGAACCTATTTTGGGCAAATGTGGCCAATCTGCAGATTTTTCCAGTAGCTAGAACCATTCTATGAAAAAATCAATACCTGAAATTAATGAGGAAAAAAATTTCCACCTCAAGTGCACTCAAGAAATAAAAATGACATAAGGGCTTTACATGTTGCTAAAAAAAATCAGGCTGTAAATAACGTAGATGGTGTGATCACAGTTTTTTAGCTTCTTGTCTGCCCCATTTTTCTATACAAAGAAGATAAGCATCAGTTATAGCTGTTTTTGACAATGTTCTATATTCTTGGATTTCTGTTAAAAGCCTACCAAAACATACTCAAAAGACAATAAAATGTACTTCCCTTTATGAAAATTAGGAAACCTACACAATTAAGGTGCAAGCAAAATTTCTTTAAAATGAAAACAACAGGAATGAGCAATTCTGTCATACTGGAATTTCATTATAAATAAGTAAATTGCTATAAATCAAATTCACATCTTAGAGAGCAAATACTCAGCTCCCCATCTTTCCTCATTAAAACTGTCAAGTGTCAGGCAGGGAATTAGTAGGTGAAGAGAAATATTTTATATAGGGCAGGTGTTCTGTGAATGTCTTTGACTGACAAGAATCCTGCTAAAACCTGGACTGAAGAAATTAAACCCTACTGTTTGTTGTCATTTAAATTTGAGGGATGGTGGGAAGCTTCTCACTCTCCGAATATCTCTCCTTTAGCCTGTCAAAATGCCTATAATTTTACTATTAGAAATCCACTCCTTTCAACTGGCTGCAGCTGTGAATGAGCATAGGCACAGAAGAGACACACATGTGGACGCAAGCTCAGACCCGGGAGCCTCTGATGCACCCAGTGCTGGACAAAGGAAACAGCATTGCCACAGTTTGAAGGTTTTCAGCTTCAAAATTGTTGAGTTATCTCATTTAGGATGAAATATTTATCTGATAGGTCAAATATATATCCTTTATTATGATTTTATCAAGGTGCCAAAGTGATGGGAGTTTAATCACTTAATATTAGTATTATTTCAACCTATTTTATTACAGTGTAAAAAGGGATTTTTTTTTTTAGAATGCAGAATTAGTAATAATTAAAACAATAGAGTTTAATGGAGGTTATTAAAAATGAGTGAATTTGTTAGAACGCTTTCGTGTGTGCACCTATGTGAGAGGTAGAAGTGATTTTGGTGTCCAGTTTTAAGGGAAACTTTGAAGGGACTGTATTAGTATATCATAGTTTATGCCCATAGAGTGCCAAAGTTTCAAATATTCATAAATTAAGTCTCTTGAGTCACATAACAGCAGCAAACATACACAGCAATTAATAAGCAGCCAAAAGCCCATGCCTTAGTCACTGGAGCTCTGCCTCTCGGGAGCGAGGAAGAGGGAACTGAGAAGCTTGCCCAGGAAAGAAGCTTTATAAACCTAGCCTACATCTCAGGTGTGTGTGTGCTAGGCCTGGCCTTACCATAAGCCATCCTTCCGCCTGCTGTGTAATTGCAGTCAAATTCTGTGAATGTGGCACATGCTGAATTATTGTTGCTTCTTGCTTGTATTCTCCTGACGTTTGCTGTTGGCTGGGCATTTTCATTTGCCGTTCCTGCTGCTCATTGCCTCTTATGGGGTTGCAACCTACAGCCCATTGACCAGGCACCCACAATATAAAATGCTCATCTCATCATATTTTATGTATTTTGCTACTGAGTAGAAGGCAGGGGTGTTCAATCGACAATGAAACCACCCTGTCTTATATTCTTATAACCTATGTACACCTGTGCAATGCCATCTGCTTCAAAAATGCATCTTTCCTCTTCCTTTTTTACATCCTTTTGAAACTATTGCCTTCAATTACTTTTCATTTAGAATTCACTTTTGCTAAAATTGGAATAAACTCAAAAGCTTTAAAGAGAGAGGGAGAGGAACTCACCATGGATGTATTTTGTCAACCCTCCTAGTTTTTTCCCTTCCGTTCAGAGGGTAGCCTCTTCAAATGCACACTTTGCCTTTAACAGCTCTGCAGTCATTGGGTGCAGCAGGAAATAGTACCCGACGTACAAAATTCACTGATTCAACTATGCAATATTTATTTCATAGCCAACATAAATAAAACTAAAATATCTCCTTGAACATTTTGTTCACAAACTGTCTGGTTACACTGCCAACAATTTCTTATATCATTTCATTAGAGAGCTGTTGCTTTCCACTCTACCATGAATCATTTGTGATCTGACTGATTGGACTGTCTTTTGTTAAATAATAAAACATAAGGATTGTTTGGGAATGTATTTAGAATATATTGAAGATAATATAATAAAGATGGAATGAGGACATTTTAATGTGGAAACTATTGGATTCATATAAGATAAAGCCTCTTGAGGGAAAAAAATTTCTTGTCCTAATTATCAATTTCCTGGGCTGTGCTATGGCCACCCTAATCAGCTACCATTGCTTTTAGGTGACTGGTGTAGCTGCAACCTTGCTGAATCCAGATCTTAATTATTAGAGTGGGATGAAGTTAATTCAGGAAACTATAAAGAAAATCACAGAAATCATCACTTGTAGTAGATTTTATAGCCTCAAGTGAGTCAAGAGCAAGGCTGACTATCACCACTGCATGGAGCCTAATTGACATACTCAAAGGGAGAAAGCTGGGAAATCTCTGTTGCTTGGGAACATTTGTGAGCATGGTAAAAGTTTTCCTGAAGTGGCAGGAAATCGCTACGCATAAATGGAATGAGTCTACACTGTAAGAGAAGGCCACAAAAGAAGGGTAGAAATTAAGTGACATAGGGATATCCTGATGGGGCCATTTCAAGTGCACTTAATTGGATTTCTCTCATAATCTGACAACACTGAAGAACTGTATTTAATCTGCTCAATTAATATGTATTTGGGTTATTTAGAAGCAGCTTTCAATTATATTTTACTATCAACTTCTTACAAATATTTTTAAGAACTAAATAAACTTATAAGCTTTTAAGTTGGCATCTAAAAGTTTTTCACAATTTAACTGTAAATATGATATAATTTATGTGTATTATAAATATTGGCATTTTAAATTCACACTGTTATACTACATTTTAAATGTACACAACTGAGTATAAAAACCATAGCATATGAATACACATCAGTCCATTAAAATTACATTATAAAAAGATATTATAGTCAATATTTATATCTTTCATATTTGCATATTTATTTCTGTTCTACTTTTTCATGTAACTTTATCTTAATGCAATATATTTGTAAGTTTCAAAAATTTAATCACAGATCACCTTCTTCTGCAGTTTATATGTGTGTTTCTGTGTGTCTGTGCATAAGTCTCTAAATGTCAAAACTCTCCACAAGATTTAAATCATTGTGGTTATTTTCTTTAAAAAATTGAGCAAAAGTGTGACTAATTTTGATAATTACCAAGAAAAAACATATTGGAAATGTATCTCGATGTGATAAATTGGACTTTCAAAAATTATGTGGGGAAAAAGGGAACCCTAGTGCACTGTTGGTGGGAATGCAGACTGATGCAGCCATTTTTAAAAACAGTATGGAATCTCCTCAAAAAACTAAAATTGGAACTGCTTTTGGACCCAGTGATCCCACTGCTGGAATTATACCCTAAGAATCCTGAAACACCAATTCAAAAGAACCCATGCACCCCAATGTTCATAACAACACAATTTATAATAGCCAAGTGCCGGAAACAGCCTAAGTGTCCATTAGTAAATGAGAGGATCAGAAAAACTGTGGTACATTTACACCATGTAATACTACACAGCAGAAAGAAAGAAGGAACTCCTACCTTTTGCAACAGCATAGATGGAACTGGAGAGCATTATGCTAAGTAAAATAAGCCAGACAGTGAAAGACAAATACCATATGATTTCACTTATACATGCAATCTAATGAACACAACAAACAAACAAGCAAAATAAAACCAGAGACATGGAAATAAGGAGCAAACTGACAGTGACCAGAGGGGAGGGAGTAGAAGGAAAATGGGGGAAAGATGGGAAAGGGTATAGTCAAGGAACATGTGTAAAGGACCCATGGACATGGACCATAGAGTGGGGATTGACTGAGGGAACAGGGTGGAGGGGCATGGGCAGGGCAAGGGAGAGCAATGAGGGAAAAATTGGGACAACTGTAATTGAACATCAATAAAAATAATAGGATGAGTTTTCTATATTAAAAATTACTTTACTCATACAAAAATAAAATTTTATTGCTAGTATGAAGCAGTGGTCAGCACAAGTTCTATATTATTTGTTTTTATGGATGTGAGACTTATAAATGCTTTGTTTCTCGTAAGATGTAGATGAGAATGGAAGAGTTTAGTTATTTAACACTATTATTTTTACTTCTTAGTTATATAGCTAAAGTCATATCATGTTCTATCATAAAAATAGTTTATTGATTTAAAATTCTTCAAGTTTACTGAAAGCAAAGAGATATTCAAGAACAGAGAGAGCAATAAACTCCTCATATCTATTTCCAGCTTCAACAATTAATAACGCATAGTCAACCTTGTTTCACTAATAACCTACCCATGTTTCCAAGCCCTAGAATATTTTTAAGCAAATCTCAGATTTCATGTAATTTTTTTTTCTGCAAGTATTTTATTATTGCCAATTAAAAATAAAAATATTTTACAAATAACTATAATGCTATTATCATTTTTAAAAAATGAATAAGTACTTAGTTGATCAACTATCCATCCTGTGCTCATATTTTCCTGGTTGTCAGTTGAAAAAAAATTGTTTAAAACATAATTCAGAGGTCAATAGATTGTGGCTTGTTGATACTTCTCTTAAGACTTTCTTTTAATCTATATCTTTTCTCCTCACTTCCTTTTCCTCTCTGTTTTTCTCTCACTTTTGTTGTTTTTGTTGAATAAAACACATAACCCTATAGAGTTTGCCACAGTCTAGAGTTTGCTGATTATATTTTCATGGATCTACATGAAAGTACATTAAATGTTTACATTTTCACTTGTGTTTTTTTCTAGTTATAATGAGGTGAACTTGGACACCTATTCTGTAACAACATATCAGTAAACTAAATTCCCATTTTGCTGAATACGTGATATGTAAAAAAAATTATTTGGTTCTATGTGTAAAGAGCATGGAAGTCACCACTCTTTCATAAAACAAAAAGCTGAACAGGCTGGAAAGCCAACTCTTGCAGGATCCTACAGAGAACAGAAGAAATTGTCATCAAAACAGATCCTGTAGACAGGCAAGTAGAGGGAGTCACAGCTTGCTAGACAGACAGTTGGGAAAACCACCAAGGGAGCCATAGCCAGAGAAATCTAAACTGTAATAGACAAATTACTGAAAGCCAAGTGTGGAAAACTCTGAAAGTCAAAATTCAGGAGTAGGTTTCTACAATATATGTGTGATTTACATCTAGAATCTCTACCTGCAAATTTTGGAGAAAAATCCTCTTAGGCTTCCAGCAAATGGGAGGTGAGGGGGTAAGCGAAACATTCTGTTCTTCCCTACAAAGCCTGCACTCTGGAGAAACTAGGTAACCAGAGCCTGGACCACTGGGGGAATATTAGTAGTGCCTGACTGACCAAAGGGAAAAGAATACCCAACCTCAGCCCATTCTAACCATCCTGTTTTAACTAAGTGGGGAGAAAAAGATGAGCGACACTTGTTCGTAGTCTAAACACACAAGCTCACTAAAAGACTTAGACCTGATTATGATCCTGTAGAATGTATCCCCTACCTCCACGCCTCATACCACATTACTAAAGATCTATATGCAGCAGTTCCTATACAAAGTACATCACATCTGATTATCAGGAAAAATGTACAAGGCATACTAAAATGAAAAAAAAAAAGCATTAAAGGACAGAGCAACTATCAGACCCAGACATGGCAGAGATGCTGGGATTGTCAGATTAGGAGTGTAAAACAACTGTGATAATATGCTAAGGGCTCTAAAGGCTAGAGCAGACACTATGCAAGAACAGGTGAGCAATGTAAGCAGAGGGATGGAACCCCTAAGAAAGAACCAAAAAGAAATGTTAGAGATTTAAAAAGAAAAGAATTGTAGTTGAAATTAAAAATGCCTTTCATAACCCTCTAGTCAACTAAACATGGCTGAGGAACAAAGCTATAAACTACAGGATATATCAAAAGCATTTTCAGAAACAAAATGCAAAGGATATAAAGATGGAAAAGCACAGAAGAGAAAATCCAAGGACTAGGGGGCAACTAAAAATAGTGTAATAATGATACTGGAAAGAGGAGAAAAAAAGAGCAATAGAGGAAATATATAAAACAATAACCGAGAGTTTCTTCAAGAAAATATTGGACACCAAACCACAGATCCAGTAAGTTCAGAGAAACCTAACAATATAAAAGCCAAAAAAAAAATTCCCTTGGCATATCATTTTCAAACCACAGAAAAGGAAATATGAAGAAAAAATTCTGAAAGAACCAGAGGAGGAAGTAAAACACCTTAATAATAAGGGGAAAGACATAGGAATTGCATCCAGTATCTCAGAAATCATTCAAGCAGTAAGAGTGTGGAATAAAAATTTTAAAGTATTCAGAGAAAAAAAACCACCAGTTCCACCAACCTCCATATGCTGTGAAATTATCATTCAAATACTTAGGAGAAATAAAGACTTTCTCTGAAAAAAAATTAATTTAATTCAGCAAATTTTTCCCAGTAGGCCTTTCTTGCAAGAATGTTAAAAGAAGTTTTTTAGAGACTGAAAACAATATACAACAAAAAACTTGCAACTATATAAATAAAAAGCTTCAAAGGAGTAACAAGATAAAAACATTTTTCTTTTTTTAAAGATTTTATTTATTTATTTTTAGAGAGAGGGTAAGGGAGGGAGAAACAGGGGGAGTGAAACATCAATGTGTGGTTGCCTCTCATGCTCCCCACTACTGGGAACATGGCCTGCAACCCAGGCACGTGCCCTGACTGGGAAGGGAGCTGGTGACACTTTGGTTTGCAGGCCTGCACTCAATCCACTGAGCCACAACAGCCAGGGCCTAAAACATTTTTCTTACTTGTAATGACCTGACAGGCAACAGTTTGTTCAAACTAATAACAGCAAAAATGTATTCAATTATGTATACTTTTATATGTAAAATACATATCTATATATAGGTAAAATCAATGCCAGCAAAGATACAAGGGACAGGAGAAAGGAGATTAATCCAACTATATCAATAATCACTTCGAATGTCAATGGTCTAAAGGTACCAATTAATAAAAGACATATTGTCGGAGTGGCATACAATAAATCCCATCTCCAGGCCTACCTCAGATATATTGCAGGTTTGGTTGCAGGCTACCACAACAAAGTAGGCAAGTCACACAAAGTTTTTGGTTTTCTATTGCACATAAAAGTTATGTTTACACTGTACTGTAGTCCATTAGGTTTTATTATGTCCAAAAACAATGTTCATGTCTTATTTTTTTAAAAATGCTATTGTTAAGAATTCTTACCATAATCTAATCGTCCAGCAAGTTATAATTTTTTGCTGGTAAAGGGCCTTACCTTCAATTTGCAAAAAACACAATCTCTGTGAAGTACAATAAAGCAAAGTGCAATAAAATGTGGTACACTGGTATATGTTGCTTAAGAGAAGCCCACTTTTTATATAAAGACAAATAGAAATAAAAAGTAAATGGACAGAGGAAAATATACTAACACTATACGAACATTATACTAACACTAATCAAAAGTAAGTAGAAGTAGTTAAGTTAATTTCAGACAAGGCAGACTTCAAAATAAGGAAATATATCAGGATAAAGAAAAGTATTACATAATATCAATGAGTCAATTCTCTAATAAAATATGATAATACTTAATGTGTATACACCTAACAATAAAAAATCAAAGTGAAGGGAAGTCATATAGAATTATGAAGAAAATAGGTGAATCTATTATTATGGCTGAAGGCTCCCAAAACCCCCTTTCAGAAATGAATAGATTCAGCAGTCAGAAAATCAGTAATGACATAGTTGAACTCAGTGACACCATCAATCAACTAGATATAATGGACATCTATAAACTACTGTATGTAACCACAGCAGAATACACATTTTCTTCAAGCTCACATGGGACATCACCAAAATAGACCCCATTATGAGAAACACACAAAAAAAGAACTTACCAATTTTTTTAAATTAAAAATTATATCATCTGCCCTCAGGTCACAATAAAATTAAACTAAAAATCAATAATAGAGAGATAACTGGAAAATTTTCAAATATATGGAGATTATACAATATACTTCTAAATAATACATGGGTCAAGGAAGCAATCTCAAGAAAAATTTTAAAATACTTTGAACTAAATTAAAATGAAAAAAAAATACTTATCCAAATTTGTGACATGTAGTGAATGAATGGAAATTTACAGCATTGAATAAATGCATATGTTAGAAGAGAAGATAGATCTAAAGTTAATGATCTAAGTTTTTACAAAAACAAACAAAATAAACAAACAAAATAAATAAATCTGAAGTAAGCAGGAGAAAGGAAATAATAAGAAATTGAAATCAGGAAATTAATAGAGAAAATTAATAAAACTAAACTAAAACTAAATTAATAAAACTAATAAAGCTGCCTGTTTGAAAAGATCAATAAAACTATAGGCCTCTAGCCTAGCTAAGTAAAAAGGGAGAGGATACAAATTACTAATATCAGAAATGGAAGAATAGATGCCCCTACAGATTCCATGGATATTATTAAAATATAATAAGGCACACTGTGGACAAATCTATGCCCACACATTTGATAACCTAGATGAAATGGACCAATTCCTTGAAAGACAAAATCTGCCAAAATTCATAAAAGATGAAATTAATACTCTGAATAGGTCAATATTTATTAAGAAAATTGAATCAATAAATAATAACCCTCCAAAACAGAAAGCACCAAGCCCATAAGGGTTCACTAGTAAATTCTACCAAACCATAAAGGAAGAAATTATAGCAATTTTCTACAATCACTTTTAGAGAAAAGAAACAGAGGGAATACATTCTAACTTATCCTATAATGCTAACATTACCCCAATACCAAAACCGGACAAAGACATTAAAAGAAAGTAAACCCTAGACCAATATCTCTCATGAGCATAGATTTAAAAATTGTCAGTAAAATACTAGCAAATTTAATGCAACAGTGTATAAAAGGAATTATACATCATGACCAAGTGGGGTTTATCCCACATATGCAAGGCTATTTTAATATTCAAAAATTAATTAATATCATCTACCACATAAATAGTTTAAAAAGAAATAAATCACATGATCTTATCAATGAATACTGAAACGCAACAACCTTTCATGATATAACATGGAATAGAAGGAAACTTCCTCAACTTGTTAAAGACTATCTACAAACAAAACAAAACAAAAAAAAACAAAACAAAAAACCCTACAGCTAGTATCATACCTACTATTGAGAAAAATAAGATCATTCTGTGAGTTCTAGCTATTGCAATAAAACAAGAAAAAATAAATGGTATACAGATGGAAAAGGAAGACCGAACTTTGTTCACAGATGACATAATCTATGTAGAGAATCTGAAAAAAAATGACAATGTTGTAGAACTAATAAATGATTATAACAAGGCTAAAAATGTTAATATACAAAAACCAATTGCTTTCTTTTTCTAGCAATGAACAAGTGGAAGTTGAAACTGAAAAGAATGATGATGTATGACCTAGAAAGATTTTTTCTGGTTATCCAATGTTCCAAAATCAACATAATTCATAATATTAACAAGCTGAAGATGAAATCAATGGTGATTGTAACCATTGATGTCCAGTGTTTTTAAGAAATACTACATATATTCATAATGAAAGTGCTCAATAAGTTAGGGATAGAGAGAAATGACCTCAATTTAATGATAAAAGACTGAATGGGTTTCTCTAAGACTGAAAACAAGGCAAGGATATTCACTCTCACCATTTGAATCCAGTATACAGCTGGGTGTTCTAATCAGTGCAATAAGGCAGTAAAAAGATGCAAAAGTACATAGATAAAAAATCAAGAAATAAAACTGTCACTATTTGCAGGTGAGAAATAATGACTCTCTACATAGAAAATTCCAAGGAACCTATACAAAAAATCCAAACTTCTAAAACTGATGAGGGATTCAGCAAGGTCAAAGAATATATAATTTACTAGTAAAACTAACTGTATATCCAAATGCTAATAATCAACACATGGAAATCAAGATTTAAAACATTATACCATTTATAGATTGCTCAAGAGAAAATAAAATGATTATTTATACACTCAACAAACCATACACAGGAACTCTGTGCTGGAGACTACTAAATGCTCATTAAAGAAATCAACAAAACATAAATAAATGGAGAGACATACTGTGTCTCAGACTGCAAGACACAGCATGGTAAAGAAATTGATTGTTCCCAAATTGATCTATTGTTAATGCAATCTTATCTAAGTCAAAGTACATTTTTAAATAGGCATAGACCATTTTATTGTACAGCAGAAAGGCATATGCCTTATAATAGCTGAAGTAATCTTGCCAAAGAATACAGTTAGAGGAACTGCTTTATCCAATATTAAGGTATACTACTAAGCTGCAGAAATAAAGACATTTTGGTATTGGATAAAGAACCGACACACAGGTCAATGCAACAGAAAAAGAATCCAGAGATAAAACCACAAAGAAGTGTTAACTGATTTTTAACAAAAGTACAAAAGTAATTCAATGGAGGCAAGATAGCCTTTCAACAAGTGAATTGAAACAATTTTACACCCACAGGTAAAATAATAAACCTTCAACTAAACCTCACACTTTATACAAAATTAATTAAAAATAAATCATGGACTTAAAATACAAAATATGAAACTATAAGGCTTTTAGAAAAACACATAGGAGAAAATATTCAGTATCTTGGACTAGGCAAAGAGTTGTTAGACATAATACTAGAAGCTTTAGCAGTAAAATGAAAAAATTGATACAGTAGACTTCATCAAATATAAAATGCTTGATCTTAAAATTTCATGTAAAAGAATAAAAAGGTAAACTTTGAAGTTGGAGAAAATATTTACAAACCATCTATGGTAGGTTGAGTAATCTCACCTCCAAAGATCTATCAGTCCTAATCCCAGGGGCCTGTGAATTTTACCTTATATGGCAAAAGTGACTTTGTAAATGGGATGGAAAACTTATCTTGCATTATGGGACAAGGATTATAGGAGGCAAGGTAATTAATGGCTTTTACAAAAGGGACATAGGAGGATCAAACAGGGGAAGAAAATGGGATGATGGAAGTAGAGATTGGAGTAATGATGTCACAGTGCAAAACATGCAGGTGTCTTCTAGAAGCCAGAAGAGGTGAAGAATAGATTTCCCCTCTGTAGACTTCAGAAGGAACCATCTCTACTGATACTTTGGATTTAGCTGTATGTGTCTCATTTTGGACTTCTGACTTTCCAAAATGTAAGACAATGAGTTTATAGTGTTTTAAATCACTAAATCTGAGATAATTTTGTATAGCAGCAACATAAAAAGATGGTCAACATCATTAGCCATCAGAGAAATGTAATTTAATAACATAATGAAAAAGATAAAATGAGATGTCACTATATATTTATCAGAATGGTTTATTTTTTTCAACTTACAACACCAAATGCTAGCAAGCATGCAACAAAAATGGATCACTCATACATTGCTGATGGGAATGTAAAATTTCCACTCTGGAAAAAAAATTTCACTTTCTTATAAAAATAAACATGCAGTTACCAAATGACATGGCAATTGTACCTTTGGGCATTTGTACCAGATCATTAAAACTTACATACACACAAAAATCTGTAAATGAGTGTTTATGGTGGCTTTATTTGTAATAGCCAAAAGCTGTAATCAGCCCAGATTTCCTTTACCAGATGAAAGGTTAAACAAACTTCAGCGCATATGCAATGTTATACTACTCAGCAATAAAAAGAAATGAACTATTGGTACATGCCACAGTTTGGATACATCTCCACAGAATTAGTTTAGATGAAAAAAATTTTTTCAAATGTATTTAGTGTATTTTTATAATACCATGTATCCCCTTTATACCTTCTTCTACCTACACCTACCCTCTACTCTCTGCAGTCACCATGCTATTGTCCATGTCCATGAATCCTTTTTTTGCTCTAGCCCTCACCCACAATCACCCCCAAGCTGTCAGCCTGCTCTCTATCTATGAGTCTGTCTCTATTTTGCTTCTTACTTGATTATTCATTAGATCCCATATATGAGTGAAATTACATGGTATTTATCTTTCTCTGAAGGACTTACTTCACTTAGCATAATGTTCTCCAGGTCTATCCATGCTGTTGCAAAGGGTAAATTTTTCTTTTTTCTTTTCTTTTTTTATGGCAGAGTAGAATTTCATTGTGTAAATGTCCCATAGTTGTTTTATCCATTTATCTACTAATGGACATTTGGGCTGCTTCCATATTTTGGCGATTGTAAATAATGCTGCAATGAACATAGGAGTGTTTATATTCTTTTGAATTAGTGTTCGGGGTTTCTTTGTCTAAATTCCCAGAAGTGGAATCACTGGGTCATAAGGCAGTTCACTTTTAATTTGGGGGGTAAGTCCATAGTACTTTCCACAGTGTCTGCATCAATCTGCATTCCCACCAACAGTGCAAAAGGGTTCCCCTTTCTCTACATCCTCACCACATCTTTATAATCAAACAATATTTGATAGAGGAAGCAAGCACATACATGAGCTAAAGATAGTTTATTCAATAAATGGGGTTGAAAATATAACAGATACTTGCAGGCAAATGAAATTAGGCCACCTTCTTACACCACACATAAGAATAAATTCAAAATGGATTAAAGACTTAAATGTTAGACCCAAAACCATAAAACTCCTAGAAGCAAACATAGGCAGTAATATCTCAGATATTGCCCATAGCAATATTTTATCTGCTATATCTCCTCAGGCAAGGGAAATCAAAGGAAAAATAAACAAATGGTACTACATCAAACTAAAAAGTTTTTGCACAGCAAAGAAAACCATAAACAAAATAAAAAGAAAACCAACTGAATGGGAGAACACATTCACCAATACATCTAATAAGGGGTAAATATTCAAAATTTATAAAAAACTTACAAAACTCAATCCTAAAACATAAACAACCCAATTAAGGAATGGGCAAGGACCTGAAAAGGCATGTTTCCAAAGGGGACATACAGCTGGCCAATAGACATAATGAAAAAATGGTTAATATCACTAATCATCAGAGAAATGCAAATTAAAACTACAATGAGATATCTCACACTGGTCAAAATGGCTATCATCAGTAGAGAAAGAAAAGTCTTAAAATGTTATATACTAATATAGGATTCAGTAATATAACATTTTTGAAATGATTGAATTTTAGAAATGGAGGAGAGATTAGTGGTCAGAGGTTGGGAAGGGGTGAGGAAAGTGTATATGATCATAAAAACAAAATCCAAGGGATCCTTAAGATGATGAAACTGTTCAGTGTCTTGATCTCTTTGGTTGATACATAGACCTAGATGTGATAAAATTGCATAGAATTAAACATGCATGTGTGCACACACACAAGAACAACTGGAGAAATAGAAATAAAATCATTGTATTGTATCAATGTCAATAAACTGGTTGTGATATTATCACTTTTCAAAATGTTAACACTGGAAGAACTGGTTAAGTGTTCACATACATAGCATATTTCTGTATTAGCCTGATGACTACATGTGAATCTACAATTATTTCAATAAAAAGTTGTATTCATAAAATGCCATTGTAAAAGTGACAATGCATTCAAGTGAACAGCTTTATCTCTCCTTTGAGATCTAGAATCTATAATGAGAGGTCTTATTAAATGCCACCGAGTGGGCTCTGACTCCTGGCTACCTTATGAATGAGTGAGCTGTCTCATCATGGGGTTTTTAAGGTAAGAAAGATAAAGAAACATAACTATTGACCCAAAAAATCCAACATTGCTCTCTGACTGCCTTCTGCTGCGTAGTGTGTGGGCTCGACCCACCTGTGTTCAGGTCTGCGTGTCACAAATCATCAAACACCTATGAAACGTGAGCACCCCTTGGGGATAACGAGAGCATAGGATTCTAACTCTAAGGTATGTGGAAATACAATTTCTTCTGCGTTTGTGATTCTAATTTTTAACCTTTTGTGTTTATATATTTTACCTTATTATGAAGGAAGTTTGTTTGCCAAGACTTGGCCGATAATTACCAGTAACTTTTTTCCATAGCTAGAAAACAAACATGCCAATGGAGAAAAAATTAGGGTGAATGTTTTGGGGTGGCAATGACTTAAGCTGAGAATCAACCCCATTTTTATTTTAAAACATTTATTTTGAAATATAAATGGGATATCCAATCCCATATTGATTGGATATCTTGAGGAAAAACCGTACTTAAGATCATTTTTATATCCCACAGTGCTTGGCATAATGCCATCCTTAAACATAATAAGTTGTTAAATATACATTTACTGACTCTGTTCCTAATTAACCTATTGTATAAACTGTATAGCCATAAAAATACAGAAAGGAAATGAAAACACATGTAAGCATTCTTTATAGAACATTTTATAAATAGCTGTCTCATATTATTAGTCATAAATACAAACTTCATTTAGCATATACATGTTATAGGAAGACAACAGAGTAAAGACATTTTGGAAGCAGTAACATAGACTATGGAAAAATGTTAATAACCCACAACCCCAATATACAATTTGAAACTTAAAAGTGAAATAAAATAAGCAACTATATCCATCTTGCAATGGAACATGATGTTTTTAAAGAGCTTCATTTTTCTTTTTCAATATAGACTATCATATTCACATTTTTTCTAAGATTCTCATTAATATTATTGAATACAGCTTCAAAAAACATTGCACAGTAAGCATGCCCTACAAAAACACCTCTCACAATCGGTTAACCTATACACTCTGTGACTAAAATGAACATAACCTAAATAACTCAGTGTATAACATGCTTGTTTTCTGACTTGAATTGTTGAATAAATAAAATACTATAAATTAATCTATATAAATATACACACCATCTTCTACATTAAAAATAAAATGATGTATGTCAATTCACAAATCGTCCTCTGTACAAGAAGGGCAAGGAAGGACCAAGGAAATAGACAGGCCACTCTAGATTGTTAAGTGGCAGGTTTAATAAGTAAGGGAATTTACACAGGAGGCTTGTCTTAGGTGACCTAAGACAAGTTGATCTCCTATCCACGTGCCAGAATTTTACAAGTTTATATAGTGGTCTTAATGCAATTCAGCCACTGATACCATCCAGATGGTTTGAACAATATATCCATTCCTCTTGCCCCAAGTGACATGGCTCAGTTGGTTGTTCGTCACTGACAAAGCAAATCCTCGGTGGTTCAATTCCCCATCAGAGCACATTCCTGGATTATAGGTTCAGTTTCCAGTCAGGCGCATAGGAGAAACAACCAATCGATGTCTCTCTCCATCTTGTTTCCCTCCATTCCCCTGTCTCTAAAAATAAATAAATAAAAATCTTTTAAAAAATGTATTATTGGTCTCTCAAGACTGTGTCCTTGAAAATGGCTCCCACTGTGGGAATGGTGGACAAACTCAACATTCCAAGAACAGGCTAGTGGGTAAAGAGGCTCCATTTGCCAGAGTTCAACTCACAGGTAAATCTGTGGTCACAGTCCTCTCAATGACCTCTTCCAATAGTGTATTTGGAATCCTAGAAACAAGAGATGAACAACCCATGTTGGGTAGTCATTCTGATTTTTTTAAATTTTATTCCAGTGATGGTTTACCTTGCTCACAAATTCATGATTGTAAGCACACTCTTTCCTTTTCTAGTACACACAAACAGATGTTTCTTTTTATACTGGGTATTATATATTGCTTGTGCTGTGAAAATAAGACACCTGGCAAAGAAGATGCAGAAAAGAGATAAAAGCATATATGACTAAATGGAAAAGAACCACTTATGCCAACCTGGAGGACATACCTTTTCAGGCAGACAGAGAGAGCTCAAGGATTTTCTGCATATAAAGATAGACTTAATCACTAAGCAAAATTTATCATCTTTCATACTATTTGTTTGCAAAGCAAGAAAGCAAGATAAAAATATGTGTGTGTGTGTGTATATATATATATATATATATATATATATATATATATATCATTAAAAGAGTGTAGAAATATTTAGGGAATTTATTTTCAAATCTGTGGAATGATTTTTAGTGAAACTATAATTTCAGAAGATAAAAAATTTAGAATCATGAAAGTCAATTTCATGACTGGAGGTAAATTTATTAATTTTTTAAGTTTTAAAGGCTATTTTATATTGACCCTGAAAATGTGTAGTCTATGTAATAAAACATGCAAAAGAATATCATTATCTCTACTTTGTTTCATGACTGAAAGATAAAGAAATTACAGTTTCAGTGAATGCTTCTCCTTGGAAATAGCAAGTAACTTAGTAATGCAAGTGACAATATGATAAAGAAAGATAAAAATGCCCAAGTAATATTATGAAGAAAGTCAGAGTGAATTAGTAACTATTGCACAAGTACATTTAACAGTTATTGAACAATAATCTAGTAGAGCACAGTAATTGAGAGTATGGCTCCTAGGGTCTGGCTGCATTCATATTTCAACGTATCACTTATTAACTGTGTGACGCTGCACAAATACGTGACCCTTCTGTCTCAGTTTATTTCTTGTAATATAGGTATAATGTAGTGCACTCTTTCAACTGATTGGGTTGTTATAAAGATCATGTAAAATAATCGGCATTAAAAAATTTGGAATAGTTTCTGACACATAGTAGACTTAATAAGTGATTGTTGTTATGGCAGACCATTGTCTGACCACAGAATAAGGCAACATAAAGATGAAGAAGGTGCAAGTGTAAGAGAAGATGCACAAAACATTGGAAAGGCAGGTCTATAAAGAGCTCTGCCAAAAATAAAGTGCTGGAAAATTATTTGGAAAAAGTTAATTACAATAGGATTTATTAAGGCAGATTTTAGAGAAGAGTGTAGTTTGAGCTGAAACTTGAAATTTAAATAGGATTTGATTTTATGGGAGTAGGAGGAAGGAAGAGACAAAAAATGCTTTCCAAGAAAGAAAAAAAGGGGTCTTAGGACATGGCAATATGTCTGTGAATGGTGCTTTTGGGGAAAAGATAAGTAATGTGGTAAATTAATTTTAAGGATTATGAACAGATAAGTTGAAAATTGAAACTGAAATTTGAAATTGTGGAGGCATTGCTTTGAATACTGCACTGTAGAATTTTGTTAGTTGTGCTAAATATGTATATTCAGTGTTTACTGAAGATTTGTGGTCCCATGCTACATGAGAGGCTTGATTGGGGGAGGCAGTGGCCAAGGCAGGGGCTCTATCTTTTTGCCTGATTTGCACCTAAGTAGGGTCATATGACTAACTCCTAATGACAGAATTTGAGTGAAAGTGATATGTGTCACTTAACAGCATGATTAACAAAAAATGTGCTTTCTCCCCCAAGTCTTTCCCAATTTTCAGCTTGGAAGGGTCCTAGAAGTCCTGGAAGATAAGCATGCGAAAAGGTGACAATGGAAGGAACCTGTTCTTGTTGGCCCCTATAACCTCTGTGTATGTGTGTTTAATAACAGTTAGTGTTACCTTATCTAATAACAAAAGTAATTTCAACTTTATTCTTATCATCCACTGAATACTTTATGAGCAGAACTCAAAGTGTTATAGAAGAAAGCCGGTTCTGATTTTAGGAAAAAAATTGTATTTATAAGTTAATAGTTGGGAGGCCACTAAGGAAGCTATTCCACTAAGTCTGACAGATTTGGAAAGTGTATAGTCAGGGAGGTGGCCTAAAAACAAAGGAAGGAAGACATTGGGAGACAATCATGGAAGGAAAGACTGATAGCACTGGCTGGCTGGATGTAGAAAGTAAGAAGAGAGGGAGAAACTCTGGAGATTTGGTGTCTCTATAATCATCAATACAAGTCACAAGACAGCAAATTTGCTCTTAATTTATTATGTTGGTTAATTATAACTGCTATCAAAAAAAGTGGTAGGGAACCTCAAAAGGCAGTGACATCTCTACCACTCAAATATACATAAAGATGCCAAGTGACCATTCACTAAGGATGTTATAAAGAGGTTTTTGAGGAATAGATTCTTATAAAAATATAATTTCCTAAATTTCTTACCATTCAAATGTTTTGTAATTAAGTAATGATGATGAGTGGTATTGAAAATATCTCAATAATTTGTAAGAAGAATTTAAGGCAAAGTTCAAAGGACAGAAATTTATAGACTATAAAGATACTTAATGTATTATTTTTGAAATCCATATTTTGTTTTAGTTCAGAAATAGGCAGGAATTGCTAGGATATTTGAAATAACATTTTATAGCATTGAAATAACCTAATTAAAAGAACTTTGTTACAGAGATGAACAATTATAAATCTTCCAAGTGTCTATGCATATTTTCTGCTATTTTTTAAATTAATTACCAAAAGTATGTTTTGTGATTTCTACTCAATGTACAGGTAGTATTTTGGAATACAATCTAGTACTTACCATTTCTTCACAATCCTGTCATTCTTCACAAGGTCTTTGATTTATCCACCTGTGATATTTCATCTAAGGCAGAAGAGCATTAACTCCACACTTAATAGCGTCAGGAACTACACCAGTCTGTATGTTATTGTTTCTTCGAGTGCACATTCTGTGTCCACTGCTGATTTGCATAGCATCTGCTGTCACTTTGTGCTTCTCTGTAGTTTTTCTGCATTCTTGACAGCTGCTTCAATATAGCACTTTGCCATTGGATTGGCTGTGATGAGGAGAAGATGTGACATGTTCAGATTCTGATGACACAGCAAACTGCAAATTACCCATTGGCAAAACGAAGTCTATTGCTGGCAAATAGTCTCTGGAATTCCGTAATAGGCAATCTGGGCATTGCTGTACTCCAGCACAGCAGATGCTGTTGTGTATAACAGTTCCATTTTCTAGCAGTCAGAGTGGCAATCAGCCATAGCAAGGTATTCATGACCGCCCACTGTAAACAAACACATCCTTCTTGCTCCAAGTGACTCTGGTGATTTCATGAGCATAACAGTGTTATTTGGGTTATTGACTTGAGGTGTTGTCATTATTTTTATAAATTTTAAATGTATATAATTCTCTAAACTTTATTAATTGGTTAACATAGTTTCTCTAGCTTTGGCTGTACATTCAATGAGAAAAACCACTTCTGAGCTAGTGAAATTATCAATGTTAATGAGATAACCTGTATTTTAAACTATATAATTTCACTATGAGATGTAATATAACTGCAATTTACTTCAAAGGCTAGGGATCCTAGAGCAATCAAGATGGCATGTGAGAAATCTGTCTTTAAACCCTGTTGTGAAAGCCTTAAAGGCCTCACTTAAATAAATTTCAAGATGTTTTAAATCCAAATGATATATTTTATTACATCCTTTTAAATACCAGAGGTAAACTTCTTGAAGGAAGTTGTCCACCATACAATATCAGATAAGTATATAATATAAAACATAAATAGAATATTGATTTTATATAAAAATAAATTATACAAAAAATGCTCTCTCCTACACAATGACATATTTTGACTCTAAACAATATTCCACTCTGAAGCCAGATAAAAAGTTTTAAATATATATATTGAATCCCACGTACAGTTTTCTTCTATGCTAGGCCTTCTTTAAAACTAATATAGAAAGGAATAAAATCAATAAAATCTGAAAGGGTGTGATTCACAGCATGAAGAGAACTTTTGTGTTTAGATAACACAGGAGTTTAAAATTTTAAGGACTAGGTTGATTCAGTGGCTTTAATGATGACTATGGTAGGGGACTATGTCAAATGCCTTGCTCTCAATGTATGCAGATACCATGGGTGACATTTTTTCACAATAAGTAGCTAATTTAACAGAATTGTTATTGTGAAAATTGACTTTATACTGACTTAAAAGTCAAAATACCTCTGTTTTGTTTTAAGTTATATAGATAGAGAGGTTTACTCCCTTTTTAGAAGCTCTGGCACACAAAATGCCAGCTATTTTAGCAATCTAAATTTGGATCTCAATGGTTTAAATATTAATTAAAATCCACCAAATAAATTTGCAAAAGCACTATCTTTTGTTGTCATTTGCACTGTATGCAAACAAAATTGTGCATATGTGTTGTGGAGTGCTTATCAGTGGGTTGGCTGGACAGGAGTAACTACTTTATTGAGAAAAAATCAGTTTAAAACATAAACATAACCTCTACAATTATGTCTCAAAAATTTAATAGAAGCTTCAAATAAATTTAAAAGAAAAAGTAACTTGCATTTTTCTTTGGCAAAACAAATAAACCTTAGTGCAAAGTTTTCAAAGATACCAGGAAAATGATGTGCCTTCTTTGTACTTTATTTTTATATTTTTCCTCACTTATTAGGTTTTGCCTATGTTTGGGGCAGTGAATTTAGTGAATAAATGACTCATTCAAGGTAATGTATTAGTCAATGACAATTACTTCAGAAACACCAGGTGAGTCTTTGTTGCTTAAGCCATATTACATAAAACATATTTCAGCTAATTCTCTGGATATCTTAGAAACACTCAGGACTAATGCTTAGAGCAGTAGAATAAGAGGAAGAAAAGAGAGAAAGGAGATGATGGTCCCTGGTGTTTGTGGTCAATGTGCATGGTTACACGATTACAATGAGTTAGGGAAAGCTGTGTGTTAGGAAAAACTTGGAAATAATGGAAAGTTACACAACTTAGCTTCAAAGTTGATTCATACACTAAGAAGTTTAATTACTGAATTGACTTTAGTCAAATATCATTATTATTTATCTTATTTTGGTGAAACATTAAATCTAAATATAAAGAAATGAGTAAATAAGATGAACTAATGAAAAATATTTATTCAAATTTTATACTATTATAGGTTTCTTCAGTCTAATTAAAACCGTTATTCTTCTACCTAAAATAATTTTATCATAAAAACGTTAGAAGCGTTGTCATCTATGAAACTATCTTCCAGGCTCAGTAAGGGTGTAGGTGGTTAACTGCTTTAGATAAAATAAAAACAAATGAAAGTGAATGACTACAATTGAGAGTCTTTTAGTCTACTTTAAAAATACAAACCAGTTGTCACTTTTGGCATTGAAAAATAGAAGTATATGTTACTCCCTACCTCTACACATCTGTCTTTAAAAAAAAAAAGGCCTTTAAAAGTGAAAAAAATGCAATGATTCAATACAGTGCTTTGTGTAGTATGGACATCTTAATGATATTAATTCTCCCTGTCTATGAATAGGGTATGCGTCTTCTCGCATACTTATTTGTATCTTTCTTTAATTTCTTTTTTCAGTGTCTTATAATTTTCCAAATACAGATCTTTTACATCCTTGGTTAGGTTTATTCCTAAGTATTTTCTTTTTTTTTAAGCAGTTGTGCATTGTATTATTTCCTTAATTTGCCTGTGTGATAGTTCATTATTGCCATATGAAAATGTAACTGATTTCTGGAAATTAATTTTGTATCCTGCTACTTTACTGAATTCACTTACTGGTTCTAGCAGTGTCTTGGTCAAATATTTAGGGTTCTCAATGTACAGTATCATGTCATCTGCAAATAAAGACAGTATTACCTCCTCCTTTCCAATATGGATGCCTTTTATTTCAGCTTCTTGTCTGATTGCTATGGCTAAGACTTCTAGTACTATTTTAAATAAGAGAGTTGAAAGCAGATATCCCTGTCTTATTCCCTATCTAAAGGGAAAAGCTTGTAGGTTTTGCCCATTGAGTATGATGCTGGCAGTGGGTTTGTAATATATTACCTTTACTATGTTTAGGTATGTTCCCTCTATTCAATGCAACTCCTGTGAAGATACCAATGATGTACTTCACAGAACTAGACTAAATATTTCAAAAATTTACATGGAACAACAAAAGACCCCCAGTAGCAGGAGCAATTTTGAGAAAGACAAACAAAGTTGGAGGAATCACACTACCTAACATCAAACTATACCATAAGTTTATAACAAGCAAAACAGCATGATACTTGCATAAAAACAGACACATAGATCACTGAAACAGAACAGATTCCAAAAATAAACCCACAACTTTATAATCAATGCTTCACAGAGGAAGCAACCATATATGATGGGCTAAATACAGTTTATTCAATAAACATAGTTGGGAAAATTGGACAGATACATGCAGAAAAATGAAATTAGACCACCTTTAAACACCAAACACAAAAATAAATTCAAAATGGATTAAATCCTTTTAAATGTTAGACCCCAAACCATAAAAATCCTAGAAGGAAAAAACTTAGGCAGCAAAATCTCAGATATTGCTCAGCAATTTTTCATCAGATATATATCCTCATGCAAGGGAAACTAAAGAAGAAATAAACAAATGGGACTACATAAAACTACAAAGTTTTTGCATACCAGAGTAAACCATCAAAAAATAAAGACAACTGACTGAATGGGAGAACATATTCACCTATATATCACATAAGGGGTTAGTATCCAAAATTTATAATGAACTTAGAAAACTCAATACTAACAAATATACAATCCAATTAAAAATGGGCAAAGAATCAGAATAGACACTTGTCCAAAGAGGACATACTGATGGCCCACAGACATATGAAAAGATGCTCAACATCACTAATCATCAGAGAAATGCAAATTAAACCCATAATGAGATGTAACCTCACAATGGTCAGAAAGGGTATCATCAATAAATCAACAAAAATTAAGTGCTGACAAGGAGGCTGTGGAGAAAGGGGAACTCTTTTGCACTGTTGGTGGGCATGCAAATTGGTGCAGCCCCTGTGGAAAGCAGTGTGGAGATACCCCCCCAAATTAAAAATGGATCTGTCTTTTGATCCAATGATCCCACTTCTGGGAATTTATCCTAAGAAACCCCAAACACTAATTCAAACACTGAACAAAACACAAACAATGAACATAAGCACTCCAATGTTCATTGCAGCATTATTTACAATTGCCAAGATATGGAAGCAGCCCAAGTGTCCATTAGTAGATAAGTGGATAAAACAACTATGGGACATTTACTGAGTGGACTACTACTCAGCTGTAAAAATGAAGAAAATTTTACCCTTTGTGACAGCATGAATGGACCTAGAGTACATTATGTTAAGTGAAATAAACCAGTCAGAGAAAGTCAAATACCATATGATTTCAGTCACATGTGAAATCTAATGAACAAATGGAACAAGCAAAACAGAGACAGATTCATAGAAAGAGGATAACGGCTCTGTGGGGTGGTGGTTAGGGGGTACAGGGATCCAGAAAAAAAGGAAAAAGGACTCATGGACATGAACAACAGTGTAGTGATTGCAAAGGGGAAGGGAGTACACAGGGAAGAAATGGTAATGGAAAAAATACAATAAAAAAGTAAATATTTCTAAATGAGCTAAAATATTTTAGAAAAATGCTGTGTAATGACATGTTATAATCATACTTCTTCAAATTATAGCATCCCAAATTCCAGCTGAGAGAAACTGAAGGCAATTATAATAAAAATTTCTTTTAAATTGCAGGGCAGTACATTAAGTTGTATAGTTGTGTACTTTAATTGTCAATTAAATAACATGTAAAATTGTGAAGTGTTCAAAACGATGAAGTTAGAAAACAAAGACATGTGGAATTATTTCTGCAACATATTACCTGTGAGATTTTCAATGAGTAAATTAGACTTTTAAACCATAACTTTCTTGATATTGATATAGGAATAATTATAGAACTTAAATTTTAGAGTTATTAGGTAAATTATCTCATAGAAGGCATATAAAACTTCCAGCACAGTACTTACATATAAATATATTTAAAAACCAAAATCTATTAGTCTTAATAGTCTCCAAAGTAAATTAATCTACATCTAGATTAGAGTAAAAGCATGTGTATTACATCATTTTTAATGTTGAGTTTCCAGACAAGTAGAAATTAGTCTTTTTTATATTTTGTTTCTGTAACTGATGTTTATGTAAATTTAATTCTTAATGTCAATTTTAAAATTCAACTATATTTCTCAAACTATTATAACCATTTCAACCTCTTAGAATCATTATTACACTGAGTCTATCATCTGATAGATTAACCATTCTAAACTAATGAGCAAATCTTCTGTGCCTTAACTGATAGAAACCTTTAGCAGGACAAGGCTCATGAAGAAAACTCTTGCAACTTGTCACCAAAGGACTCTCCTTGGATTGGCATGACTCCATTTATATCTCCATTTTTGCAAAGATTTTTAAAAACTTGTTATGAATTTAGGTAACCTCACTATTATCCACTATTTCTATCCTTTTGACATAAGTATAGATCATTAGATATTTTGTCTTCTAACTTGCCGAAGTCATCCCATTTTCCCCCTTTACTCCCCTCTGCCCTGTACACCTCCTCCCACCCACATTCCTCCCCTTTAGTTCATGTCTGTGTGTCATACATATAAGTTCTTTGGCTTCTATATTTCCTATACTATTCTTAACCTTTCCCCGTGTATTTTCTACCAACCATTTATGCTATTTATTCCCTGTACCTTTTTCCCCTCTCTCCCCTTCCTGCTCTCCCTCTGATAATCCTCCATGTGATTTCCATTTCTGTGATTCTGTTTCTGTTCTAGTTGTTTGCTTAGTTTGTTTTTGTTTTTAGGTTCAGTTGTTAATAGTTGTGACTTTGTTGTCATTGTACTATTCATATTTTTATCTTTTTCTAGATAAGTCCCTTTAACATTTCATGTAATAAAAGCTTTCCTTTAACTTGACCTTGTCTGGGAAGCACTTTGTCTGCCCTTCCATTCTAAATGAAAGCTTTGCTGGATAGAGAAATCTTGGATGTAGGTCCTTGCCTTTCATGACTTGGAATATTTCTTTCCAGCCCCTTCTTGTCTGCAAGGTCTCTTTTGAGAAATCAGCTGACAATCCAATGGGAACTCCTTTGTAGGTAACTGTCTCCTTTTCTCTTGTTGCTTTTAAGATTCTCTCCTTATCATTAATCTTAGGTAATGTCAGTATGATGTGCCTTGGTGTGTGCTTCCTTGGGTCCAACTTCTCTGGGACTCTCTGAGCTTCCTGGACTTCCTGGAAGTTCTTTCCTTTGCCAGATTGGGAAGGTTCTCCTTCATTATGTTTTCAAATGAGTTTTCAATTTCTTGCTCTTCCTCTTCTCCCCCTAGTACCCCTATGATCTGGATGTTGAAATGTTTAAAAATGTCCTGGAGCTTCCTCAGCTTCTCATCATTTTTTTGAATCTTTGTTTCTTCATTTGGCTCTGGTTGAATGTTTCTTCCTTCCTTTTGCTCCAAACCATTGATTTGAATCCCAGTTTTCCTTCCCATCACTGTTGGTTCCCTGTACATTTTCTTTTACTTCACTTTTAATAGCCTTCATTTTTTCCTCTATTTTGCGACCATACTCAATCAATTCTGTGAACTTCCTGATTACAAGCATTTTTGAACAGTGCATCTGGTAGGTTGGCTATCTTCTCACTTAGTTGTATTTTTTCTGGAGCTTTGAACTATTCTTTCATTTGAGCCATTCTTTTTGTCTCAGGGCACCAGTTATGTAGTGAGGGGTGGATCCTTAGGTGTTCACCAGGGCGGGACAACCCAAGTTGCTGCACTGTGATGCTGTATGTGGGGGAGGAGTCCAAGAGGGAACAGTGCTGCTTGTTCCACTCTTCAGCTTTCAATCACTTCTGCCACTACCCACAAGCAAATTTGGCCCTTCTGGTGCTGATTCCTGGGAGAGTGGGTTTGTATACATTCTGGCACCCTGCGGGTCTCTCCAGTGAACTCTTATGAGGCTGTTTCTCCTGCTGCTTCAACACCCATGGGTTTCTCAGTCAGAGGTTTTGAGGCTTTATTTCCCTGCTCTGGAACCCTGGGTTAAGCAATCTGTCTTGCTTCCTAGTTGTTCCTCCCAGTTTATCTGCACTCAAATATGGGACCAAACTCTCCATCAGCCACCACCGAACCTGGTCTTCCAGCCACCACCTTGCCACGAGTCCTCTCCATTTTGGCTGCCCATCTCCATCCCACCTACCGGTCTGGATGAATGTTTCTTCTTTAACTTCTTGGTCATTGGACTTGCATACAGTTCCATTTTCTGTCAGTTCTGTTTGTTTTTTGTTTTTAAATTTGTTGTTCTTCTTTTGGTTGTGTGAGGAGGCACAGTGTGTCTACCTATGCCTCCATCTTGACCGGAAGCCCCTCTGTATAACTTTTGAATAAATAGTTTTTTTTCCTTTTCACCAAACTCTGGTATTGAAAGCTATAATTCCAATTCCCTGGTGGCAGGCAAAGAATCTACAATGACAGAGGGACCCCATAACTCCAGGATCCATTCTGTAACAAAGTGATATGATGGAAAAACATTTGTGAACAAAGAAAATACCTCTAGAACTGTAAGTCTAGTGGGGATTGTGAGCAAAAAGATAATTACAAAGTAACTAATTCAATTATGGATTAAATCATAATGGTATATAACCCACATTGTGTATCAGGAGGGAGATGAGTTAGTGAATATTTTGTAGAAAAATTAAACATTTAAGCCAAAACCTGAAGAATAGGTAGAATTTAGCCTCGTTGAGAAAAAAAGAGTGCTTACTACAAAGAAAACAATATTTACAGAAACAGAATCAAAGAAAATATGGACTATATCAGAATGAGTAATTTTCCTATGGCTGGAATGAAGAGAATACATAGGTGGGGGGAGAAAAAGGCTGAAGTAGTGAACCAGCCAAAACATGAAATACTCTGAAGGACACTGTAGCTCTTCCAATCTGTGACAGTTGTACTCAACTTTCTTCCACTCATCTTTTCTTTAGAATACTAGAAAAAGATTTAGACATTTCCATGTCATAAGCATATTTCCAATTTCCAGTTATTTTTCAGTTTTATTAATGTTTGATTTGTGATCACATCATAAGTTTAGTACATTATAATATAAACCATTAATTTATGATTTCTTTTGTTTATTCATGTATCTCATATATATATACTATATATTATGAAACATGTTATATACGTGACTGAACTATGCCTCCCAAATTCATACTTGAAGATCTAACACCCAGTACCTCAGATGTAACTGCATATGGAGATAGGGCCTTTAAAGAGGTGATTAGTTTCAAATAAGTCCTTTAGGGTAGAACCTAATCCAATCTGATTCCTGTCTTTAAAAGAAGAGAACATAGGACACAGAAAAACAGGGATGCAGCACACGTAGAAAAGAGCATTTGAAATGCAATGAGAAAGTGGCCATCTGCAAGCTGGAGAGGGAAGCTTCAAGAAAACCAAACCTGCCAAGACTTTGATCTTGAACTTCTAAGTTCCAGAACCATGAGAAAATAAAATTCTGTTGCTTAAGCTATACAAGTCTATGGTATTTTTTTATGGCAGCCCTGGCAAACTAATATGATGCATGTGTGAGTTTATGCATGAGTGTGCATTTCTTCTGTTCCCTGCACTGTTCTGTTTGTTAAGGATATAAAAAAAGAAACATCATTTTCTAAATTCTGAGAATTTAAGAATTGATAGAAGGATTATGGTAGTAAAACAAAAGTTACAGAAAGGATGCTCTAAGGGAAATGTCAGAAAATTACCTCAACACAATATGCAGGAAGTCTTGGAAATGGTGATGCTTAGGCAAAATCTTGAAGGAAAAGCTGGAGTTAGCAAAATGTAAGAACTGGTTCTTGGTAAGAAAAAAAAAGATGGCATTAGCTTTCTGGCTGATCAGATGAGCGAGCATGGCAGATTCTGTGATTTGCGGCAGCATCCTGCTGCTCACACAAGTGCGTGTATAAAGGAGTGGCAGGCAGGCACCCCTTCAGTGATCTTAAAGGGTAAACTCTAATTACATTTTTTCCTATCCATAGCTTCCTTTCCATGACACTACATTTTATAATTTTCAGTATGCGGGTTGTTTTCCTTTGCAAAAAAAGAGAGAGAGAGAGAAACAGATTATTAATGAAGAAATCTTGTCCATCTCTGTCACCAGGTTGTTTTATGTGACCTCCCACACACAGTGATTCTAACAGCTTTTGGTCCACATTCTTAATTCCAAAAAACATATTTTGAAATATGGCAATTTTAAAATATGGCAAATGTTCAGACCTCGGCCTTCTTCCTGCCCATTTGTTCATGCTGAGGTTCTTCCTCTCAGCTTTTATTTTGTTTTAAGTTAATGATTAATGCCTACACCAGCTGTTATATGCTCTTAGTACACCCAGAAGCACAAAAACACTTACCAACACTTAGTCATAACACAGTGGGCTATTTACTTACCTTTCTTCCCTCCCCCACAATGTTTGCCTTTTGAATCAGTTCCTTTAGGCTAAGGTTCAGCTTCTTTGCTCTTGGGTCAAGTGTTCTTTAGCTTTAGTCTTTATCAAAATCACCTGGAAGTTATAGTAAAAAAATGAAGATGGTCCTCAAATATTCTAATTAAAAGTAATTGAAGAAATAATATGTGAAATGAGAAATATTGCCTTGGTTTTTAACTTATCTGCAGGGTGTTTATTAATAGTGCTCAGCAGTAGGCACACTTAGAACCTTTAATCCTTTAATGTGAATATGATGGCAAGTTTTATCCTCTTTGTTCTCAAGTCTACCCCTTGTGATCACAGAACAGCATGTAAGCTGTGTTGTGTGAGCATGCCTATTGTGTGCGTGTGTGTGTGTGTGTGTGTGTGTGTGTGTGTGTAGAATGGACTCACATGATTGCAGAGGCTGGCAAGTCCAAACTTGCAAAGCCAATGTCCCAGTTTGAGTCTTAAGGCCGGCAGGCTGTCATATAACCAGGAAGAGTTAAAAGTCCCAATTTCAAGGCTATCAGGCAGAAGCCTCTCTCATTTGGGGGAGGATCATCCTTTGGTCATATTCAGTTTTTCAACTGATTGGATGAAGTCCACCCACTTGAAGGGGAGCAATCTTCTTTATGCAGTCTACCAACTCACATGTTAATCTCATCCCAAAACAACATCATGGGTGTAGCCAGAATAATGTTTGACCAAACATCTGGACACTAATGTCCCAGCTGTCAAGTCAACACGTAAAATTAACCATCACAGTTCCCATGGGTATAATCTCAAATCCATGAAAAATTGATCTGAGATTTATTTTTGTGTGTGGTATGAAATATGATCTCATTTAACTGTTTTCCTTTAGACATAATTTGGGCATCCAAGTCCCCTTTTTTTGTATGGATAACTTATTTTCTCAACACTTATTTTCTCCTGATACTTCATGAGGGAATTCTAGTAAATTTAGATTATACACATCTGAATGTCCAACTGTAACAAAGGCCATAAATCCAGATTCTGAGTAGGTTCTGAAACTTACTTTTTCAATCTAAGAAGTTTCCAGAGCTGTCATAGACAGACCTATTGACATTGTCAATTTCCTTGCTTAATGAATCAACTTTTTGGCAGTTAGCCTGAGAATGGATTCCTGGTTCATATGTACTCTTTCTTTCTTTTTTTAAGATTGTGTTTATTTATTTTTAGAGAGAGGGGGATGGAGGGAGAAAAAGGGAGAGGAACATTGATGTGAGAGAGAAACATCAATTGGTTGCCTCTTGCACATGCCCTGACCGAGGACCAAAACTGCAACCTAGGTATGTGCCTTGACCAGGAATTGAACCAGTGACCTTTTGCTTTGCAGCTTAATACCCAACCTACTGAGCCACACTAGGTGGGACTGTAGTCTTGATTTAAGCCAATATGTCAGTGGGTATGGTTAAAGAACACAGATGATCCTGTATAAAACTTTATAATAATTCAAAATTAGCTATATCTTTCTGCTACAAACCTAAACAGAGAAGGTAGAGACCCTGTTTAATATCTTATAGACTCAAATATCCATTAATTTTGCCTCAGTTATTGTTTCTTCTAAACTCTTCTGGAGATTTCAGTCAGTTTGTTCAGTTAGCATATTATACAAAATATCATTGACCCATAAATATTGTCACTGATTAAACTATACTCATCCACATGGCTCTGAGAGACTTTCTTTGATTTTATAAAACACATTGTTAAGAAATATGCTCCTGGCTGGCGTAGCTCAGTGGATTGAGCGCGGGCTGGGAACCAAAGTGTCCCAGGTTCGATTCCCAGCCAGGCTACATTCTTGGGTTGCAGGCCATAACCCCCAGCAACCGCACATTGATGTCTCTCTCTCTCTCTCTCTCTCTATCTCCCTTTCCCTCCCTTCTCTCCCTAAAAATAAATAAATAAAATCTTTAAAAAAAAAGAAAAAGAAAAAGAAATATGCTTACTAAAATTTTGAGTAAACTAATCTTCTCCATAGTATTACAAACCAATTAAAATCTGAGGCAGCCTTAATATAAAAAAAAATCCCTATGCTTTTCCCACAATTTGGATGTGTATCTTCCACTATGTTGTCTACTCCTCCCATTTCATTGACTCATACAGAACATTTCCATTGTCTCTAACCCCTCTCACATGATTCATTGTAAACCTTGTCTTTTCACACACCTTTGAATAGGTGGCTCCATTAATCCATGGGTCATGTATTCCAGTTTCCAGAAACCTTCACCCTCAACTGCTGTTCAGACCAATAATAGAGGAAAAATAAGCATTATGATCATTTTTGATGACATAAATCATCCCACTTCCTTTACAAAGAACATAGAGTTGTAGCCAGTCTTAATTTTTCAAAAAAATTGTTTCATTTTGCCTTCTGATAATTTTTAACAATGTAAAATTATGCTTACACATTGAACTGTAAGCTACCTTGCCTGTTTCCCTTTCACCTTCATTGGCTACTTCCTTTCATCTTTTCTTTTTATTTAGGGAGCAAGGGAGGTTTTTTCTGTCTTCTTTCTTCTACTACTTTCTCTCTCCCATTTTATCATCTTTGTCTTTATGATTTTATTTTCTCTTCCCTTCTATTTCCTTTCTTCTGTCCTGTGTATCTTCTTTTTGCTTCTCTTCATTAAGTTTATTTAAGAAGAGAAAAAAGATTTTCCTTTGGCAAGTTAATTACTAATACCATCTTAAGAAGAAATATTCATTGCCTAAATACATAAGCTGATATTTCAGTTACTAGTCATACAAATTTTTATTATTATCTTCATGTTTCTCACAGATAATAAACCACATTGTTGTTTCCCCCTTGGATGTGATTCAACTATGAAATCTCAGATGTTCTAGCAGGGGTTGTGGTTGGAGGTGGGAATAGCTTCTTGCCAAAGTGTCATCCCCTTTTGAATTCCAGGATAAAACTGTTGTATGAAGAGTCTTCCATTCCGTGAGCGATCTACTAGGTCAGACTCGCTTATCAAATCTGTCACTGTGCGTAGGTCTTTACTACAGTTAGCTTAAATTCTAGCCCTTTCATCACCATTTAACATTTCTCTGGTATGATTTAAATGGATTTTCACAGTATTCCAATATCAGAGAGCATATTCTGCCAGTATAAAACATGTTAAGTAGCTACAAACACAAAACATCTAAATTTGTCCAATTTCCTTTCTGGATGATTTTTCCCTTCACCTGATATGCCAAACTAAATTGTTTGTCCTGACTACTGGTATGAAGAGGCCCCAAAGTATCCAATCTGAAAACAAGATTAATTTAATGCTTTCAACATTTTTTTCATTACTCTTGTAACTCTGCATTTTCAAATGTTCGAGGTAGTATTTCACTAGATTCTGCATGTTGGCTATGATAGATAAGTTTTTTAAAATATTAGGACTCATGCATACTAACCACTTGTTAATCATCCAGTTTTACAGATGAAGAGATAGCATACAGAAAATATAAGAGATTTGAAACTTCTAGAGAGTGGCCAGTTGGTTTTAGGCTCTATTAGTCAACATTAGTATACATTTAGGGAAAGTCCAGATATTGTTCTAAGGTATGTTGACCACATATTAGATAATATTCATGCTTGTAATGTATTTTCTAGCTCAAAAACAAAACATCTCTTTTGTAAATACATATGCTTGATACTCCAAAGTCTTTGACTGCAATACAATACATTATAGGAAATCATGGTATATTTTGAGATCATTTGTTAGATACACATAATTTTGGGGATGTCTTAATATTAAGCTGAAACTTATTAAATCACTGAACTATTTATTGATCTAAAATTTATAAGTTAATGTTGTTTGATCTAATACTTGGTGATGTATAAACAGACTCTGAGACTAAAATAATGTCAAAATGCATGCCTTTTCATTTTCTAAGTGTTAAAGTGGAGATAGAGTGGGAGTGAGGGAAGGAAATACGAATTAGAAAAAGAAAAAATAATCCAAAGGGGAACACTTCCTTCACAAATTTTTCAATAAGACATTGCAACTGATGGGAAAATTAAAACCTAAATATGGCCAAGTACTTGACAATGTCTCTTTAACAGCTTATGATTGATTCACTTTGGCCTGCATGTCCTGGCTTATTTACTCCTTCCTTGAATGTCTGTAGCTTGACTGACTCCCAGTGCTTGTTGACACAACATGTGGGCACTCGCTCCATTATCTTTAGTCTCTATGATTACAAGATATCTAATAAAGTTAGCAACCAGTATGCCAAGTACATGCAATGCAGCCAGCTGGTGAAGTCTTTTTGTGTATTAAAGAGAAACTTTGTGTTCGTTTTGAAAGGAGGCTTCAGAACCCATTCTTTCATATGCAATGTCTCAGAGTTTTAGGGGCATTAATCTAAAGCTTCTCGTCTTACCCATGGGGCTTTTCTGTCTGCTGCCACAAAGAGGGAACACAAGCCAATACAGAAGCAACTCACACTGTGAACTATAAAAACACATTTGTCCTGAGGTATGACTATTTCAAATTTACAGATTTTGAGAAATTACCTATATATTTAGGAAACACATATTAGAGAATGTGAAGAGTGCTTGGGATTCAGAAGGAAATGCAGAGCGTGTTCACGCATCCATCACAGTTCAGCAATGCTCAGTTTTTGGTAAGGGTGCGTTAAGTGTTCAAAGTTATCATTTGTGAATGTATAATTTACATCACTGCCAAGATCCTCATTGTTTTCTTTATTTAAATTGGCATCCTGATTTATTCCAAACGTTTTCTGAGATGGAGCTAATTAACTCAGTTCTTGGGGTAGGAAACTGAAATCAGAATAAAATAATTTCTTAATAGGGCTGTGACAAACTGAATTCATAAATTGATACATAGAAGGAAACATTTTAAAAGCTGTAGCCATGAATTAAATGTAATATATTCAGAATCTGCCTGCATTTGTGAGAGACAAAGTAAAGACTAGATTCATAGGCAATATAGTCCAACTTCTTATGACTTTTGGAAATAATAATGAATAAGGAACTTTTTTTAAAAATTGTAAAGTTAGTTTGCAGTAGCCAAGGTTGAAATGTATGTCCCTGATTTCCAGTCCAGTGTTTTCTACAATGCAACAGAGATGTAAAATGATCGAGGCAAAATTTCCTTCTGATTCACTGAAAGCACAGGAGAAATAGGTGTATTCTTCTCTGTAGAAAAAAGTTTAAGGCTAGGGAGAACTGATTTTTGTTAACGGTAAATTAGAACTTTTTTTAGTGTCCTGGTATTTCCCCTTTTGAAGGTGTCCAAGAGGGAATGCAACTACAAAAACTGCAATCAGTAAGTGGCAGTGTGCAGATGATAGGCCTGGTGTCAGGACATATGGTCTGAAGAAATGAGGGAAATATACATGTCTGCACTGTGGTTGACAGGTTAAAGAGAGAAACAGCAGAGAAAGTGTGATGGTTCATTTCAGCAGCTGGAAATGGCGTGGACATACAAACAGCATCTTGCTCACTGGTATAAAAATAGATATGATTTTTTAAACGAAGTGAATATTTAGGTGTCCATTTTTATTTCCTGACTGTGCGCAGTTGACCCAACTTTTTCTCACCCATCACAGGCACTATTGCACTAGGTGAGATGACCATCTAAAATTGATTTACCTTAAAATTAAAAAAAGAAAAACAGATCATTACAGAGCTAGGAACCATGTTTACATTTAGTTTGGAAAGAGGGAGATTTATGGTAAGGAGTAATTCAGGTGTGCAACACTCAGAAAAGAAAAAAATGATGAGGTAAAACATGAGTATTTTTGAAAAGAAGGAAGAAATTATACTGAAAGTTAGAAAACTGGACATATGTACTACATGGAAGTGATGCTCTGAGTTGAACTGAAGGCATCCAAACTGAAGTCCCTAAAGTAAGAAAAGATTGACTGAAAAATGATTTTTTTGTGTTTTTTACTTTACTTGAAAAATGATTTTTAAAGATTTTATTTATTTATTTTTAGAGAGAGGGAGAACAAAAAGGAGAGAAACATCAATGTGAGACAGAAGCATCAATTGGTTGCCTCTCATATGTGCCCGAACCAGGACAAACCCACAACCCGGACCTGTACCCTGACTGGAAATCAACTGGGGACCTTTCGCCTTATGGAACGATGCCCAACCAACTGGGCCACACCTGTTAGGGCTGAAAATGATTTTTTTGAAATTATTATTTAACATTATATATGTAAGGACACATGATGACTATAAAGATTTGAAATTTGACAGATATCATGGGTCTGATTTCCAAAAAAATATTTAAGTATTTTTAAGATCCATTGAGTGTATGATCTAGTAAGAACAAAACCCTGATTCAGGTTGACCAGAATGCTAAAGGACCAGCCAGATTGTGTTTCTGCATAATTATGCCACAGAGAATTGAAGGTATCTAGCAGCTTCATTGAATACACGTACATCCTGCGGCAGTGGCTGTTTTTCCTAAAGGATCTAAAAGTATTTTGGGGTGAATTTTTTTCCAAGAGTCAAATTAGTGGCTTTTTCTAATGTGCTTTTCAAAATATGCAGCAAAATTGATAGAACAAATGTGGTGAAATTATCTCCTAGGAAATTCACTTTTTCATATGTGTTAATTTGAGTTTGCTGTCCAGACTTTAAGAAATAATATTTTTAATTTTATATTAAGAAATATTTAAAAAATAAATTTTAGTATTTACTATTAGATATTTGCCAATAGGAACTTTGGTTTTTTACCCTCAATAAAAAAGACTCTTAGAAATAATTTATTGCCTTTTAAGATTATATTTAAGCCAATGGAAATAGGTGAGGAAGACATATTCTGTTTAGAGATTCCAAAGTGATCTCTCTCCAATTCTTTCTGTATCTTACTTTTACATCTTTTAAGACAGACCTCACAGGTCCTAAAGAGTACATGAGCATTAGCTGCATGCTAGTCATGCTATCAGTCCATGATCTCCAGATAAAATACGCCATCCAAGAGATATAGTCATTTCCTCACAAGATTGCAAACTGAAATTTGCATGTTTGCACTTGGATATCTGTGCACCACTGAATCTTTGCATCTCCAACTCTATCACCACCCCTGTCAGATGTGATTTGCACTTCTTTTTATTACCAGCATTTCCCAAGGAATGTATTGTATGAGGCACTTTTTCCAGTCTCTCTAGCTCTGAAATCATGATCCTGAGACTAACTGCACATTTCCCCTGACTGTGTAACAATTTTACAGCCTGGCCAGAATGCTTGCTGAAATTCTCACTGTCACATATAAGGTACAGGGAAAGCAAAAAGATTTTGACCATTAAGGAAAGAATGAAGCCTGTGGCATTTACAGTAAGACAGGAAGATATCTAGAACATTAACAGAATAAGTTATAGAATCTGTTTTATTTGATATGGTTCTTCAGATTCCCGACCATCTGTAGGTAATTCCTACTCTTTCCTATCTGGACTTGTAGGTATCATGACTTCGAGCATTTTCCAACAGAATCCCTGTAACCATGAGGTAGATACATTTTTTGCAATTATCCTGGTGTCTTTCTCTCTCCTTACTGTTGCTATGCACCACAACCACTGGTTTGCTTTTTACCCATTTTTTGTCAATACAGTGAGAGAATTGCTGTGCAATTTTGTAGAGTTTTATGATTCTAACCACATATTTGGGAAAAGAAAGCCCTTCACTATATGTGGTAACATTTCTAACAATTTTACTTACATTTTATTTAAATAATTATTGGGCCATTCTTGACAGAGGGCATCCATTCTGACATATGTTTCATTATGAGAGCCTTTAAGGGGTTTAGGATGAGTATCTTCAGAGTAATTTTCATCTAGTAATATCGGGATAATTTGTACTTCTAAAGCAACTTATAAATCCCAAATTAACTTCTTGATCTTGGCCACACTGTGTTTGATAGTTACGTTCAGTATCCCTATCCTAGACACGACTATCTAGATTTTAATTCTAGGTAACTAAATCACAAGGCCTGCACTGTTAGATATTTTTTTAATATAGATAGAGTGGATTGTAGAAGAGCTCTCATAGCTAAAATTGCTTTTACTCTTGGATCAGCATTAACCAAAATGTGCTCCACTGAATGCTTAGCCTCGATAATAGTTATTTGAGGGGGGAAAAAGATGGGAGGGGTCGGCAGAGGACACTGTCAGTGGGTTAAGAAGGTCGACACAATGCAAAACTGATGACTTCTCAGTCTGGAAAGTGCAAAAATTCATTCTGATAGTCTCAAAAGGTTTATGATATGAAATGTGTTCCCAAATGAAATCACAGTATCACTGCTTTGATTTATAAAAATAAAATAATTATTCTAATAATCACAGTAATATATTTTGAAGTAGTTTTAGACAATTTCTTTATTTAGGATAGAAATCATCCTGTGCCTAGAGGATTTCTCGAAGTATTTTTCTTTTTTTAACATATAAGGATAATACTCTTTCTAATCCAAACAAAGTTGTCTGTAGACAAAACTATGAATACAGCAACTTCTTTGGGGCTTTTTTCTTTTAATTTCTGCCCTTTTTGCATGTGATATTTCAACTCTCTTTATAACTAACACCTGTGACATTACCTTGTCATCTCGATCTATTCTTACCACAATTCCTTGACTCTATCTACATCAGCATTCTTTGCTTAAAGTGTAACCCTATGCTAACCACTCTAATGGATTTAGAAGTTTGTGGAGACTCACAGAGCTCTCTCTCTTCTTCTATCATTAATGGATCACCAGGCAAGGTCATTCACTTTCCTTTTTTTTTTTTAACTCAAGGCAGTATTTCTAGTTAGAATTTTAAGGCAGAATTTTAAGTTAGATGCTATGACCGGAAGACAGCTGAAATGGGAAGCTTAAGGCATGTGTTCCAGTTTTAGTCCATCCAGTAAATATATACATTTGGCTATGAGCAAATCAATGCATCTCTTTCATTTCTTCTGGATCTATCTTTATTCAACAAATATATATTGGGTACCTAATTTTAGCTCTGAGAAATCTTCTTTAATCCAATTTCTATACAATAAAATATATATAACAATGCAAGCACTGTGGTTTAGTTACTTAGAGATAGTCATTGTGGATGAACTATGATGATAGTTCATCATAGCATCTTAAATTAGTAAGTTAGTAAGGAACTATAGCATCTTAAATTAGTAAGTTAGTAAGGAACTGAGGTACACCTTGGTAGACGAATGAGAGAAAAATTTGGAAGAAAGTATGATATTAATACTTTAATTTCAAAAATGATTTTGTGGGAGAAGATTAGTTAGATCTTGAGAATTGCTTACCATGTAGGATTATAGTTTACCTAATAGACTAAACACAGTTTAGAAAATTAATAAAGAAATTACATCAAAAACATGTTTGAATATATTTGATGTTTTAGAGAAGCATTATAATAGCTCTTATGAGAAGAATCAGAATTTCATTGAAATTTCACATACAGTTGACCCTTGAACAACATGAGTTTGAATTGTGTGGGTCCACTTACATGTGGGATTTTTTTTTCAGTAAATATACAGTCCAGCCCTTCATATACCCAGGTTTTGGATATGTGGACTCACCCACATATAAATTTAAAACACTATTTATTATCCACAGTTGGGAATCTGCAGATGTGGAAAGCCAACTCAAGTTATACCCAGACCATTGACTATGCGGGGGTTGGTGATCCTCACCCCCACATTGCTCAAGGGTCAACTACATTTATTTTACTGCTCATTATTGTTTTATTGCAAATTATATAACTCTATTTGTTTTATTAGGTTTTTATAACAAAGTAGGTGGTTTAAAACTACAGAAGTTTAGCCCTAGGCATGTAGTTCTTCAGTTGGTTAGAGTGTTGTCCTGATAACCAAGGTTGCAGGTTTGAATCTGGGTCAGGACACATATGGAAGTCAACCAATGAATGCATGGGTAAGTGGGACAACAAACTGATGTTTCTCTCCCCCCCCCTTTCTGTCTCAAATCAATAAAAACATTTTTTTCTTTTTTCTTCAATAAAAAAACATTTTAACACGCAGATAACTATCTCTCATGGTTAGATAAAAACAACTGATGTGTCTGAAGATGTTTGATCTTTAAATAGAGTTCAAATATATATTATCCATAAAATGTTATTTTTATGTTGACTTTTCTGATAATTATTTTAATTCATCCTAGTTTATTATCTTGTGGTTTTATGCAAGGTAAGGAAGGACACCTTGTCTTTTCTTTCTGTCAATTCTGGAGCATTCTTGATGAGGGAGAAGCTATATACTATGTTTTTACATGGTGCTCAATAAATATTTACTGACTTAGTTAATGAATTAGAATTAAAATAAAGAGCAAATCCTTAAGGACTTTTCCAATACACGCTGTATGTAATTAAGCCCAGAAAATGTGTAAGTACTTGCCACACCATTTCCATTTAATATGTGTCATAAAACTTCTCTCCCTCCCTCTATCTCTCATTCATCTAATCTATCATCTTAGTTCAGATGTAATCCTGACTATTTTCCTGTGCTGGGAAAGCAAGCTGCTTGTCAGTGTATTTCTACTGTTGTGGAGGCTCTATCACTTCCTAGGACTCAGAAATATATGGGGTTATTCAATGGATGTCATGACCCAAGATAGAAGGACATTACTGAGATTTAGACCCTGGTACATCAGAAATGCAGGTAATGTATTACAGAATTGTACATCTTAAACCTATGTAATTTTATTAACTAATGTAACCCAAAAAATTCAATTAAAAAAAATTTGGTCCAGACTTGGGCATGTCAGAAGGTGAAGGAGATATTTCTTTAAGAAGATGAATGTAAGCCCTGGCTGGGTAGCTCAGTTGGTTAGAACGTTGCCCAGGCACACCAAGGTTGTGGTTCTGTCACCAGTCAGGAAGATGAAAATCCACCAATGAATGTATAAAACAGTAGAACAATAAGTCAATGTCTCTTCCTTTCTCTCTCCCCCCACAATTCTCCCTCTCTCCAAAACCAATTTAAAAAATAAAGAAATTTATTCTTTCCGAGTTTTGTGGTCTAGCAATCTGAAATCACATTGTTGGCAGGACCATGCTTCTTTTGAGGTTATTAAGAAGAATCTGTTCCATGTCTCTCTCCCAGCTCCTGGTGACTTCTAACAATACTTGGCATTCCCTCTCTTAGCTTCATCACTCCATTTCTCCGTTCATCCTTCATGACCTTCTCTCTTTGCATGTGTTTGTGTCCAAATTTCCCTATTTTTAGAAGAATTTTGGGTCTACCCTAGTTTGGTATGACCTCATTTCTACTTGATTATATCTTTAAAAACTCTGTTATAAGTCTATGGTCAGAGATTTCAGGTGGACATGGATATGAGGGGTCCTGGCTGGGGGGCTGAGTTGGTCGGAGCATTATCCAAAGGTTTTGGGCTCAATCCTCAAGTTGGGGCACACACCTAGACTGTAGTTCTGAGGCAGGTAAGGGAGGCAATTGGTAGATGTTTCTCCCTCACATAGATGCTTCTTTCTCTCTCTCTCTCCCCTTTCCTCTGTCTCTAAAATCACTAACTGTATCCTTGGGTGAGGATTAAAAAAAAAAGAATCTGGCACTAGTGGAACTATTAAACCTAATACAGGGAGTGTAGCATGTTTAACCAAAGATCGAAAGGTTAGTAAAATAATTAGTAGAAATGTAGCAGGAATGCTCTGGATCAACAGAGCTATGTTTCTTATAATTATTATACCCATAGTTTTGTTTTTATCCCAATATAAAGATGTTCTTTTTATAAAATCATTCATACAACTCATTTATATTTAACTTTCTACTCTGCCTCTAGCATTAAACCTCCATAACAGTAGGATTTTTTTCTTTTTCACAAACAACACAACCCAGATAGTATTTTACTCATTGCAGTGATTGAAGAAATATTAATTGAATTAATGACTAAAAATACAAAAAGCATACTTACTGATGCATTTGATAGGGGGTTATTATCTAAAATTTATTTAAAAACTTATAAAACTCAATACCAAAATATAATTCAATTAAAAATTGTCAAAGGACCTGAATAGACACTTCTCCAAAGAGGGCATACAGTGGCCTGCACACATATGAAAAGATGCTCAATGTCACTAATCATGAGAGAAATGCAAATTAAAACCACAATGAGATATCACCTCACACCTGTCAGAATGGCTGTCATCAACAGAGCAAACAAGTGTTGGTGAGGATGTGGAGAAAGGGGAACCTTTTGTACTGTTGGTGGGAATGCAGATTGGTGGTGCAACGCTGTGGAAAGCAGTATGGAGATAACCTCAAAAAATTAAAAATGGAACTTCCTTATGACCCAGTGATTCCACTTCTGGGAATTTAGCCAAAGAAACCCAAAACACTAATTCAAAAGAACATAAGCACCCCTGTGTTCATTGTAGTATTATTTACAATCACCAACAGTTGGAAACATCCCAAGTGACCATCAGTAGATAAGTGGATAAAATAACTATGGGACATTTACACAATGGAATACTACTCATTCATAAAACTACTTAGTCACACTTTTTGTATAAAAGTGTGATTTTTATACAAAATTCACACTTTTATGTGTAAAGTCTAAGAAAATCCCTTTTTGTAGATTTATAATTGTTTGCTCACTTTGGATATTTGGGGGTTTTTCTTTCTATCAAATTAAAAATTATGACTACAATTTGTGTAATTTGGTGTCCCTTAATATATTTTCTCTTTTTTTGGAATGTAATAAGCTTTATTTTATTTTAAAGATTTTGTTATTTAACTTTTAGAGAAAGGGGAAAGGATGGAGAAAAAGAGGGAGAGAAACATCACATCAGTTGGTTGCCTCTCATACTCCCCCATCCAGGGACCTGGTCCATAACCCAGACTTTCATCCTGACCAGGAATTAAACGGGATACCTTTGATTTGCTGGACAACACTCAACCCACTGAGCCACACCAGTCAGGGCAGGAATGTAATAGGCTTTTTAAAAATTCATCCTTGGGAAATATTTTACTTTGACTTTTAAGTAGTTTTTTTAATATAATAATTATCATACTATTTCTTATAATTTTATTCTTTTTTCCTTTATTTATTTCTATGGTGTGAATTTAGTATGTGTGATTTTGATTTTTTCTTTACATCTAAAAGAACTCCCCTTCTTAATAACTTGGTTTTAATGTCACTTCTTGAAGAGGTCTTTCCTGATTGTCTTCATCAATATTAATAAAACAAGAGCATCACTGTAACAGGGTAACAATATTTTTCCTCACTATTTACCTTAAGAGAACCCAATCTTTTCATCATTGTAGCCAGTGATTCTCCATTCACATTGATAGGATCTTGGCCTACTGATATTTCATCTCATTTATTCCATCTCTCCTTTTGCTGTACAGATTTATTTCTTAAGGTCATTTTTTCCTACCACGTTAAATTCCTGAAGCAGATACTGCTTTTTTCAATAAAATCAATTTTAAGTTGTATATTTCCTGTGGGTCTTTTTAGTAAAAGTACCTTCTCTTAAATAGTATATGGCTTTTATAAAGTACCCATGTGTTTGTTTACACAAGTGTATGTGTCTCTGAGTATTTATACCAGATTGAGATGAGACTGATCTAGATCCTGATAGAATGTGTGAAATGTCGTTAGTGAACAGAAAGAAATGTCCTTACAACACAAAGAAAGGAAGAAAGGGAAGAAGGGAGGAAGGAGGGTCAAGACTGAATTCATTATTAGTTCTAGAGTCATGTCATTCTTATTATGCCACCTAGTCTGTTATAGTGTCTTTTAGAATTAAAACTCAGTGTTTGCACTGGAAGAACTTTCAGATTTGACAGGACTCAGTATAAACCTTTTCACTATAGATTCTAGTGCCTTTCATTGTTATCATGACCTTCTCTTCCTTGTAAGTTAAAAATCAGAGAGAGTGATACTGGAGACGAAATAGGGAGGGGCCATAGGAGGAGTTTGCAGAGGCAAAGGTAAATAGTCTAGAACAAGATTGGCTGAGAAGCAGAATGCCTTCAGAACGCAGGGAACTAGGGGCAAGATTTGAAATAGAAGAAGGGCTTTCAGGTGCTGGCTCAAGCTCTCTGGCTAATGGACCGGCTGGCTCTCTCTGGGCTCGGGTGCTTCTTGGAGGATGCCTGGATGATCGTGCTGCAGCTGCCCAGATTTCCCTACAGACAGTATTTTGGATAGGATGGAACTCGAGGCACAGCCTCGGATTGGGCTGGCTGGACAGTGGGTGGCAGGGTTATTCTTCTTTGGGTGACCTACAGGGAACCACCCCTAAGGCAGAAGCCTACCATTCTTCCCAAGTTGTTCATCTACCTGTCTCAGGTTAAGTGATTGTGTTAGACCAGCAGCAAAGAAACACGTGGTCTACCCAACACTCGCTAGGGAGCATTATCCAGGCCAAGCAACGGTACCTTTTCTGGGAGATGGCAACACAATTTAAGAAGGAAAAGAAAATCTTCAAATGGAGGATGGAATCTTAAAGAGAAATGATCTCACTATGTACTAGGCTTCAAGGAACTATTAAGTTCAGCTTTTAGTGACTCTGGTGTCAGTATATTCTTAGCTACTAAAAGACAAAAATAACAGGGAATTTACCTTACTTTGCAAAATCACCAACAAAGACATATCTTTCAAATTAATAAATATGAAAGTCTAAAAATAGCAGTTGTGTTTAAGATATGCTCTTTCAAAAAAAATCCTACCTTTAATAATGATTTATATGAAAAACTGCCATGTTTTCAGGGAAGTCTCACAAAGAATTTAAATTTAGATGTTTAAAAAGAAATTTCTGAAAAGTATTTGATTAGAAATATACTTTTATTGAGCGCGGGCTGTGAACCAAAGTGTTGCAGGTTTGATACCCAGTCAGGGTACATGCCTGGGTTGCAGGCCATGACCCCCAGCAACCGCACATTGATGTTTCCCTCTCTCTATCTCCCTCCCTTCCCTCTCTAAAAATAAATAAATAAAATATTTTTTAAAAAAAGAAATGTACTTTTTCTTAAATTCATGCTTTTTTATTTCCATCTTTAGGAAGGGTTTTCTCTATCACTGAAGTAAATATATTATAACTGAAAAATACTGAGTTAAACAAATAAACTCAGGATATATTGCATATTTTATTCAGTGTTCAGAGCTGAAATGGTTGAGCAATAATAGAAAAGCTGAGTATTTCTCTTTTCTCACCGTTGAAACTCTGCTTTACCCTCAGTGAATTACCCCAAAAGGAAAAAAAAGGGGGTTACTTTATTAAATACTGAATACTGTGCACTATACTAGAAAATGTGTGTGTGCATATGTATGTTGGGAACCGAAATAACATTGTGAAATTAGCAGTGTTATTATTTCCATTTTACAAATACTGATATGAGACAATGTTGAACAACTAAAAAATTTTACCAAAGCTCATTTAGCAATGAAGTTATGGAACTGAGATGGAGAGTCTTATCTTTATAAATCCAAGTCAGTTACCTAAAACAAATAACACAAAGTCCAAAAGCAATTTAAAAAAAGAAAGAAAAAAGATCACCTATTTCTTTTCAGGTTATATTCCCAAGTATATGTAGGCCCTAAAAGTTTTATATGCTCTTAAGCTATGTCTATGATGATTATATCTTCTTTCATTTTGCCAGTAATCACAGCAAAAAACACATTAATTTAATTTCAGTTTAAATAAATAATTGATAACAATAATAGAAAAATTGGAGAAAAATATAAAACAAGAACTTTTTCAAAGATAATAGTTTCACTGATATGGATATATGACAGTATGTGAAAAAATAAAAAGGTAAGAGATCAAGAATTCTTTTGTTATAAAAGAGCTCTTCCCAAGCTTTTCTTTTTCACATAAGATAAAAAGCAAATGTACTAAATTAAGGCATATAAGAATTAAATTATATCTTAAAACAGCAGCTGAATAAGTACATGCTGGTTGAGCATAATATATATATAAGATCTTGAAAATCATTTTTAGATGTTTTCATTTTTTGCTTTACCTTTAATTTTACTATAATTTGTTAAACTGAATAAAGGAAGGTTTTTATATGTATTAGAATAGATTTTCTGCACATGAAAAGAAAATGTGTTTTGTTTAAAAGAGAATAGATGCATAATCACACTGCTGTAACTAACAATTGAGGAAATAATTTAAAAATTAAAAATTGATACTTGAACAACATAAAAAAATATTTTTCTAAATAAGAAAAATGCTTTTTTCAAATAGTATATGCTTTAATGTAAAGGTACTTATAAAATAAAATCAAAATAAATATAATTTTGGTTACAAATTTATAAATTTGTAACAAATTTGTTATATTATAAATATAATATAATTGTTATATCTTGCTGATATGTTGACTTATATGAAATTTTTCTTTTTGTCTCTAGTAAAGTTTATTGTCTAAGTTTCCATTTTATCCAATATTTATATACACACTCCAGTTTTCTTATGGTTTTGTTTGTATATCTTTTTTTCCTGACAACACATTGTTGAGTTTACTTTTAAATCCAATCTCTGATTTTTAATTAGGTTTCTGAAGCTGTTATATTTGATGCAGTGTATTTATGGTTACATTTCATTTATCATTTTACTATTTGTTTTCTGTGGGTCTCCAGTCTTCTTTTCTCCGTTTCTAATTTTTCAAAAATACATATTTTTGGGTATTATTTTAATTATTTTATCCTATATTTTTTAGTTTTTTTCTTAGTAGATGGTCTAGAGATTACAATATGTATTTTAATTTATTTCAATGCAATTCATAGTAATACTACCTTCATTCTGATATCACATAATACCTTTGCTTCATTATAGCTTCATTTTCTCTTTTCCACCATTATTGTCATATATTAAGTCTATATATGTTATAACACAGCAATATAATGTTGTCATAATTGCTTTATACATTCTGATATTTTTTTATTATAAGAAGAAATTATGAAAATGTATCTGTAAAATCTTTTTTACAGCCCATACTTATCATTCATGCATTTCTTCTGAAGGATTTCAGTGCTCTCAGGTGTCATTTCCTTTTTTGCTTGAAAGACTCCTCTGGCATTTACTGTATGGTAAGCATATTAGTAATAAATAACCCCATTCTTTACTTTCCTGGAAAACCTGTATTTTACCTTCTTTTGGAAGAATAGATTTCCTGGATATAGAATTCTTTGTTGACAGTTTGCTTTCTTTTTTTATTTTGTTTTATCTTTTTTAACTTTTAATATCATTCCACTGCCTTCTGGAGTCCTATTTGATTCTGATGGTAAAGCAGCTATTGACTGCAATGTGCAAAACAGGCCATTTTTTTCTTGCTGCATTTGATTTCCTTTTGTACTTGACTCCAAACAGATGGACTATAATGTGTCTTGGTATAACTACTATTTTGTATTTGTCCTATTGAGTTTTGTTGATTAATAGTTTTCATTAAATTTTGGAGGTCTTTTTCTAGTACTTTCACTGGTTCTTTTTTCTGTCATCCAGAACATGCTGTTGAGTCTCTTTTCATTCAGTCTTTTTCATTTCAGTGTTTGCACTCTTTGATTCCAGAACTATTATTTGCTTATTTTTCATAAATTCTATGTTCTCTTTTCCACCATTATTTTGAATTTTTTATCTATTGATCTATTATCATCATAATGCCATAATTTTTCTTTTAATTTTTACAGTAGTTTACTTCTTTTAACACATTTAAAATAGAACATTTGAAGTATGTTTCTGCTAAAATCAACATTTGTGGATACTCATGGACAGTTTCTATTAACTGTTTTTTTTAATTCTCAAAAATGTGTCATGGTTTTCTGTTTATTTGAATCTCATATATTTTTAATACCAGGTTTTTTTACAAATAACTTTTATCTATAGAAAATAATATCCATACCTATATGTATCTATTATATTCCTACAGGAATATATTATAGCATCTCTGGATTTTAAAAGTTTGCCCCATTGGTTGCTGACAGTTTTGGTTGTATTATTTCTTTATTTTGGTTTTTAAAACTTGCCTGGACATAACCTGTGACATATGTCTCCATTGTAATATATGGTCACTCATGTCTCTGCTCAGAATTCTTGAATTATCTTTGTTTTGCTTTAATTTGACTTCCTAGGAGGTGGCCCTGCATCTGAGTAACTTAGTGGTCATTGAATGATTGCCAAGAAGTTGTTCTTTTTTTTTACGATTTTATTTATTTATTTTTAGAGAGGTAAGGGAGGGAGAAAGAGAGAGAGGGAAACATCAATGTACGGTTGCTGGGGGCCGTAGCCCGCAACCCAGGCTTGTGCTCTGACTGGGAATTGAACCTACAATGCTTTGGTTTGCAGCCTGTGCTCAATCCACTGACCTATGCCAGCCAGTAAGAAATTGTTCTTAACAACTTGAACAGCTAAGGTTTCTGTCCTTGGAAGATGGACCTGAGTGTGGGTAAGAAAATGCATTCAATGGTCAGGCCATTTTCAAGTTGCCCAAATTTTACTTTTCCCTCTAGTCCTTTTTAAGTCTTCTCAACATGTGCATGTGGTCACAGGATTGACCAGGGATGTTCAAATATGTTGGGATTCTTCTAGTGTCAGCTGGACACATGCATAGATTCAGCTGGAAACATACTTGGCCCAGTCACTTCTCAGGCTAGTAAAGCCAAGGAATTGTCTCTTACCTGTTTACTTGCCTTCAAGAAGTTATTTCCACTAACAATATCTTTTCATTTTATTCAAGTACAGTTGTGTCAATTTTTCTACCCCCCACCCCACCCATCCCTACCTCCTACCCTCGATCCTACCCTCCCTTTGGCTTTGTCCATGTGTCCTTTATACATGTTCCCTGATGATCCTTCCCCTTTTTTCCCCCATTATCCCCTCTCCTCATACCCCCTCACTACTGTCAGTTTGTTCTTTATTTTAATGTCTCTAGTTATATTTCACTTACTTGTTTGTTTTATCAATTAGTTTCTATTTATAGGTGAAATCATATGATATTTGTCTTTCACAGCCTGGCTTATTCCACTTAGCATAATACCCTCCAGATCCATCCATGTTGTCACAAAGGGTAGGAGATCCTTCTTTCTTTCTGCTGCATAGTATTCCATTGTGTAAATGTACCATAATTTTTTAATCCACTCATTTACTGATGGACACTTAGGTTGCTTCCAACACTTGGCTATTGTAAATGGTGCTGCTATGGACATTGGGGTGCATAGGTTCTTTTGAATTGGTGTTTCAGGGTTCCTAGGGTATAATCCCAGCAGTGGAATTGCCAAGTCAAAAAGCAGTTTCATTTTTAGTTTTCTGAGGGAATTCGATATTGTTTTCCACACTGGCTGCACCAGTCTGCATTCCCACCAACAGCACACTGGGGTTCCCTTGTCTCCACAACCTCGACAGCACTTGTTGTTTGTTGATTTGGTTATGATGGCCATTCTGACTTGTAAGATGGGATATCTCATTGTAGGTTTAATTTTTATCTCTCCTATAGCTGGTGATGCTGACCATCTTTTCATAGGTCTCTGGGCTCTCCGTGTGTCCCCCTTGGAGAAGTGTCTGTTCAGGTCCTTTGCTCATTTTTTAATTGGATTGTTTGTCTTCCTGGAGTGGAGTTGTGTGAGTTCTTTATATATTTGGAAATCAAACCCATGTCCAAGGTATCATTTGTAAATATATTTTCCCATACAGTTGGTTCCCTTTTCATTTTGTTGGTGTTTTCTTTAGTTGTGCAGAAGATTTTTATTGTGATGAAGTGCCATTTGTTTATTCTTTTCTTTATGTCCTTTGTTCTAGAGGACATATTGGTGAAAATATTGCTGAATGAAATATCTGAGATTTTCCTGCCTATGTTCTCCTCTAGGACTTTTATGGTGTTACAACTTATATTTAAGTCTTTCATCCACCTCGAGTTTATTTTTGTGTAAGGTGAAAGCTGGTGGTTGAATTTCATATTTTTGCATGTAGCTGTCCAGATCTCCCAACACCATTTATTGAGCAGGCTATTTTTACTCCATTTTATGTTTCTGCCCCTTTGTTGAATATTAATTGACCATAGAGACATGGGTTTATTTCTGGGCTCTCTATTCTGTTCCATTGGTCTAAGTGTCTGTTCTTATGCCAGTACGAGACTGTTTTGATTACGGTGGCCTTGTAATATAATTTGATATCAGGTATTGTGATCCCTCCTACTTTGTTCTTCTTTCTCAGAATTTTTGTGTCTATTTGGGGTCATTTATGGTTTCATATAAATTTTTGAAATGTTTGTTCTATGTTTGTGAAATATGTCATTGGTATTTTAATAGGGATTTTGTTGAATCTATAAATTGCATTGGGTAGTATGAATATTTTGATTATGTTAATTCTTCTGATCCATGAACACAGTATATGTTTCCATTTGTTTGTGTCTTCCTTAATTTCTTTCTTCAGTGTTGTGTAGTTTTCTGAGTACAGGTCTTTTACTTCCTTGGTTAGGTTTATTCCTGGGTATTTTATTTTTCTTGTTGCTATAGCAAATGGGAGTTTTCCTGATTTCTACTTCTGATATTTTGTTTTTGATGTACAGAAATGCCTTTGATTTGTGGATATTGACTTTGTATCCTGCAGTTTTGCCAAATTCATTTATTAGGTGGAGTAGTTTTTTGGTGGAGTCTATAGGGGTTCCTATGTACACTATCATGTCATCTGCAAACAGTGACAGTTTTACATTCTCCTTTCCATGTTAGATGCTTTTTATTCCTTTTTCTTGTCTTATTGTTGTACCTAGGACTTCCAATACAATGTTGAATAAAGTGGTGAAAGTAGACATCCTCATCTTGTTCCTGATCTTAGTGGGAAAGCTTTCAGTTTTTGTCCATTGAGTATGATGTTGGCAGTAGGTGTCTCATATATGGCATTTATAATGTTGAGGTATGCTCCCTCTACTCCCACTTTGCTGACTGTTTTTATCATAAATGGGTGGTGTACCTTATCAAATATTTTTTTCCACATCTACTGATATGATCATGTGATTTTTGTGTTTCCTTTTATGTGATGTATTATGTTTATTGATTTGTGAATACTGTACCATCTTTGCATCCCTGAGATGAATCCCACTTGATAATGGTGTATGATAGTTTTGATGTATTGCTGGATGTGGTTTGCCAATATTTTGTTGAGGATTTTAGTATCTATGTTCATCAGCGATATTGACCTGTAGTTTCCTTTCTGTGTTGTGTCTTTACCTGGTTTTAGGATTAGGATGATTCTGGCTTTGTAAAAAGAGTTTGTGTGTCTTCCCTCTTCTTGGATTTTTTGGAATAGTCTGAGAAGGATAGGGGTTAGCTCATCCTTAAATGTTTTGTAAAATTCTCTTGTGAAACTGTCTGGTACAGGGCTTTGTGTGCCAGAAGTTTTTGGATTACTACTTTGATTTCACCAGGTGACAAGGGTCTGTTCAGGCTTTCTGCTTCTCCTTCATTCAGTTTTGGAAGTGCATATTTTTCTAGATATTTGTACATTTCACCCAGGTTTTCAAATTTCTTGGCATATAGTTGTTCATAGTAATTTCTTACAATCCTTTGTATTTCTGTGGTATCAGTTGTAACCTCTCCTCTTTCATTTCTACCATTAATAATATTGATGGGTATGGTTATCACTCAGCATTTCCAATAGGAAGGTTGTGGATCCTTGCAGCTTTGCAGTCCTGACAGAAACACCACACTGAGCTGGGGTAATGGCACAGACTCCCACTGTTCTCTAAAGTTATTCAGCCATTTCTATGCCTTTGAGTAATTTCCAAGGCAATGAAATAATAGCTTTAGTCAATTTGTAACAGTTTGTTGCTTTCTAGAGAGGGAACCTCCCAATCTTAGTCATTTTTAAATGTGTCTGTAATTTGCAACAAAATGAAGAAAAACAAAAATTTAGCCCAATATCTCTTCAATACCTCTTCATAGATGAAGCCAAATACTTGTGAAAAAAACACAGAATGTTTATGGTATATTTAGTGCATTTTTGTTATTGTCCCAACATGTCAAGCATGGAAGTGAATTTTAAATTCTAAATGCCTACTTTATGAAATTATTTGAATGTAAACTTTGATGAAAATTCATGACAAGTGGAAAGGGACAACTTGATATATAAAATAAATATTGTGGAAATGTAGGAAAGTTTAGGGTCGATGCTAAAGGTTAAAAGATTAAATTTAGGTAACTTACATGCAAGGAAATGTCTATATTCATAAAAATAGGAAATTTATGCTTTAGAACACAAGTGTTATCACTGAAAGATTTTGAAAATGGAAACTAAAGGGCAAAGATGAAATGTGGGAATTAAACTCAAGAAGCCACTAGTAACTGAGTATACATGTTTTGAAAAGCAATGACACCATATTTACAAGAAAAAAATACTATTAAAAGTGTATACAACTATATTTGATTCTCATTGTGCCAGAATGAAAGACTTTGAAGAGCATTGACAATGACTTGGAAAGGATATAAAGAAAGCATTTAGAAATCAATGTTAAATCAAATGCTGTCTAAAGGTAATAAATGGCACTGCCCCCAAAGACTCTAAGGCAGTAAGAATATTGAAATAAATAAATATAGAAAGTGTTCAAAAGAGGAATTGAATTAATGAGGGAGGGAGAGTTTTGTATTGACTATATTTTTAAGAATCTGGCTAAGATAAAATTAATGTACCACTTATAGTTTCTCAACAAAAATAAATGTAGATATGCACAATAATTTAAAGAAAAGTTGTAACAAAATATTTGAAATCTTAACTAGAGGGGAAATGACACATACTAAAGTGAAGAGAAAGTTTTGGTTCAGTGTTACCTGAATAACCATGCAGGGAAATAAGACAATATGGCTTTGGGTTTTTCTGCTACAAATAATGTCCTGTAATATACATCGAGATGATTAGGAAACTAAGCTGTTATATTACTATTTGAATCAACATGACAAATATTTGTATAGTATACTTCATGTTTTTTGAAACACGCTAATTGTTCAGTGAAGACAGCCTTACAAAAGATTATTGAGGAATTTAAAAAGAAAAATATTTTGGCCTGTAATTACCTCAGGACTGGTAATATAAATCAACTAAATACAAATCAGCTAAAGGTAATATCAACTAAAGAATAATTTTCTACTGTAACATGGATCTTACATAAATACATTTAAAATTCTTATATTTGTTAAACAACAAAAGTAGATAGTGGGTTTTCCTAAATTCTCAATACAGTCATTACCTCTAGAAAATGGCCACAGCCTATTATGAAATTCTCTCTCTCCAGTCCAAACTAAAAGACTTTTCACAGGATATGGAGTTCCAAAAGAGCTGCTAAGTGATAATGGAGCCCAATTTACGTCACCGAAGCTCCAAACCTTTCTTAGCTCAAATGGAGAGAAATACATTCATTTTGCACTACACAAGCTAGCCACTAATGGCCTCATCGAGCACTCTGTACAGTTGTTCGTGTAAGCACTTTTTGCTTGAAAGTGAGGAAGCCGTACGGTGCAGCAGCAGCTGCCTAATGCGCAGTTGTCCTTCTGCTGTGCCGAGGGTGTTCACTTATCATTAGATGAACTTCCCACTCTGTTACTTCTGAGCAAGATGAGCACTGCCTTTTTTGATCTCAGAGAACCAGAAAAGCCAAGATTGTTTAGAGCAAGGTGATTTGTAAAAAAAAGCATTTGAAATGTGGCCATGAGAACACATTTTCGAGCTGCCTCTTTAATATGTGTTGTTTTTGATTCCTAAGGGAAAAATATGACTATGTTTCTTGGTGATAATAAGTAAAAAGAAATTAATAAAGAGATGCAAAAAAGAAGTAAACAAAGAAGAGGACATATTTTTATAACACTGAATGTCCATTTCCTTATCTGGCAATTACAGATATCAGTAAATTGTATGGGTATTTCAGAATTACTCAGCATGAGTAGGTGGCTAGACTCCAAAAGAGGATAGTGGAATTCACCTAAAGAAAATACTTTATGATACACTAGGCTATGTTTAAAAATCTTGAAAGTTTTATTTTCTTCCATTTTATTTTTTTAATCTAAGTATAGTTGGTATACAATATTAGTTATATTATTTTCAGGTTTACAGTATAGTGGTTTATCAATTTTATATATTCCAGTGTGATCACTCCACTAATTCTAGTAACTGGTCTTAAAATCCAGAAAATTTTAGTTATTTCTAACAAGGGCAACTATTACTTATATAAAGTTTAATCCTGCATAAAATCTTTGAGGGATTTTTAATTTCTAAAGAAAATACTTTATGATACACTAGGCTATGTTTAAAAATCTTGAAAGTTTTATTTTCTTCCATTTTATTTTTTTAATCTAAGTATAGTTGGTATACAATATTAGTTATATTATTTTCAGGTTTACAGTATAGTGGTTTATCAATTTTATATATTCCAGTGTGATCACTCCACTAATTCTAGTAACTGGTCTTAAAATCCAGAAAATTTTAGTTATTTCTAACAAGGGCAACTATTACTTATATAAAGTTTAATCCTGCATAAAATCTTTGAGGGATTTTTAATTTCTAAAATAAAGGCATTTATGTCTATTGATTAATATGTCTATATTCTTAACTTGTGAACACTGTTGTGGCAGAGATTGCCAATTGCCTCAACTAATATTTGTTCTTTTTTCCACATGTAAAACTAAGCACTGTGTTCAAGTATGTGGCCACCCAGCTAACTACAATATTTCCAAATCCATTTTTGCCAGGTGGAGTCATGTGACCGATTATGGCCAGTAGCATATGATCAGGCTTGAAGTATCAACCTTGAATCATGCCCTTAAAAGTAAGGGAACATATAAATTCTTTCTTTCTTCTTTCAGCCTTATTTGGGGCTACAATATAGACTCTGTGACTAATTTCAACCAAGTTAATGAGGTAATAGCCTATGGATTTCAGAAACGAAGAAATAGAAGAGTCTTCTGCCCCTGACGCCTCAGGGAACCTTGGCAATCCTCAATTGCCTGCCAGGAGAGATTTCTCATAGTGAAATGAATGCTTACTCTGTTTAAACTTTGTATTTTAGGATACCTTGTCATCAGAGCCTAAACTGTGTCTTAATGTAGCTTTTGATGAAGGTCCCCTGTGAGACATATAAGAACTTCTTAGTTTTAATAATATAAAGAATGAGATTGTTCACAAAGTAGCAAGGACACCTGAGCATGGTTATTCTCATGGTTTTCCACAGAAGCCAACTAAGGGTCAAGATTTTAGAATTAGGAATACCATATATGTTGAGTGCAATCATTATTTAATTCAATAGATATAAAATATATGGTGGCAATAATGTTTTTGTATGCTTGTCCAGAAATACCATTCTTTGATTCCATTAGACAGCTGTTTCAAAAAATATTAATTTGGGCTATGAGGTCTCAGGCATTCTTCTACCCCATCGTCTTCTAGGTTTCTCTCAACAACTTGCTAGGAGTTTTTACCATGTATTTATACATTTGAAAAACAGGAATTTTTGAAGGTATAGGTGTTATAGACTTGGCTAATAATGTATTCTAAAGGCTTTTTCAGGATGCAAAAGCTAAATGGAAAAGCAGGTTTTATCCACTGCTGCTCTACATCAGATGTAGAAACATCTTTGGCTTGAAACATTATAAACTGTTTTATCATCATAGAGTAAACTATAATATCAGTACAGGAGGTATTGGTAATACATTTGACACAGAACAATTTATTTTGCTTCTGCTTGGACTTTATGATTTCTTATATTGATGTGGTCTGCAATTCTTCTCACTACTCTCTTTCACTTTTAGATTCTAGTAAGTTTGTTAAATAATAGCCATTTTTTTAAGGCGATTTAGTGACATTGAAAAGTCACTGCTCTCTTGGGGATAATCTTCATTTTAAAAGTCTCCTTTTCCAGGTTTTCCATATTTGGATTGTAGCCTTCTTTTTGTTCTTTGAAGCTTCATTTGCAAAATAGTCAGTTTCTTTCAGGAAATAGTAACAATAATTACAACAATGTTATCCTGCTGAAGAGGTTCTTCCCTTTTGTTTAGTAGCTTAGCATCGTGTGGCTTTTAAGAACATCCTTCCAATTTTTTGATACTAAAATTTCTCTAGAGCCACGTTTACTCTCCTTTTACAACCTTCACAGGTACATGTGATGCTCCATAAAACAAGAATTTGAGGGAGGATTTCTAATGGGTTAGAATGAAGTGTGGCAGGGACAGGGGTAGCCTCTGGGAACACTTCCCACCAGCTTGGGCTATGAGGCAAATACTGAGCATATCACAAGGGAGCTGCCCCCTGGTGGATTCCAGCAGAGAATTTCCAGTTATATCTATAATTTCAAAAATAGACCTCCTCCTCCACTGGTTTATGTCAGTCGAAGTTGAATCCCTGTGTGTTTCCGAAGCTGATAATATTAATTAGAACCTACAACACTGGGTCTGGTCAATATAACTAGAAATGAAATCGGGGTTTCCTGTCTCCAAAGGAGAGAGGATTTGGCTAGGGAAAAAGAAAATTTTCAGTCAGGCAGAAAGAAAACTAACATAATCTAGCCAAAGATATTCCTGCCTAGACATAGGTGTGTCTCAGACAAGCAAGCATGTGGTCTCATAAAAGATTTCCAGGTTTCCGAACGGAAGTGCTGTGAATTGCCTCATACATAAGTGAGCCTGTGAATTCCCCATGGCTCCAGACATCCTCTCATTGATTTATGATGATTCTGCAGCATAGCCCACTAAATTGCTGAGGCTGTGCAGTGAACTCTGAGAGCTTAGAGAAACCTGCCTCGTGGACAAACCATATATCTTTTTAATAAAAATATTTTTCACGCTCATGATTCTACGATTTTCTTCCTACCTGATATTAAAATATGTGCCTGTGAGTTTCGGATGTCCTTTGAAACATTCATTAGGCACTTTCATTTTCAAAAGCATCAATATTTAGGAGAAATTACTTATCTCTAGGATGATTTCTTTGGAAAGAGTTATTTTTTCTCTTCATTCTTGACTTTTCCTTTTCTACCTGCCTCCTAATATTTCTTTTCTCTCACTCCAGGTTTTTTGTTTGTTGGTTTGTTTTTCCCCCTTAGAACACTAGCCGGATTGCCCTCTAATTTTATGCTAAAGTCACTTGCTCTTTTCTGGCCTGACCTGGTTTTCTGCATGCCTGTGAAAGTGAATGGACATGTCATACAAAGTGTGACTGAATGTAATTCTCATACACCATATCTGGTCTCCGAATCTATAACCCACATGCTATTTAAAACAAATATGCCAAATTAGTTTGGTTATTGTCATAGGTTTTTTAATACATTTAGGTCATGGGACTCTTTGTATATAACTGTCCTTAGACATGGTATGAACCTCCAAAGCCCTATCTAAATTCATAAGTTAGATACAAGCATTTTAAACATCTGATTAAATGAAATGAAAGCATAGACTGAAGAAGTTTGATAATAAACTATTTTTTTAATTTCTCTAAATTGTAATGAATTACTAATCTTGTATAAAAATATTAACATTCCAGTAGTTTTCTTCTGTCTCAGCTATTAGTAGGTATAAAAATCATATCAATGTTTTTTATACATTGATATGGTATATTTTATTATTTGAAATGTTATTAACTAGGTAATGAAAATGCAAATTTCACCTTATATAACATCTTTTATCTTAGAATATAAAAGTCATGGCTGCTTAATTTTTTTCCACTTAGCTTTGAATGACATATATGTAGATTTGAAAGCATTACTTTTGCCTTTACAAAACCCTGTAATCCTCCCTTACAATCACAGGATGGATGCACACTCTAAATAATTCTCTGTTTTCTAAAGGAGATATGCTTCAGGCTGTATGATCTTCACATTGAACAAGGCACAAAGGGAAATGGACCCTGTGTCTAGGCCATTCTATTCAATCATTCATTTTCAAGAAGGACAGAGAACACAGGCAGAGGGGGAGTAAAACATAAGCAAGTAGAGCACATTTGCTTTATTTTCTCCTTAGGGGTGTACATACAGGGTTTCTTTCTTAATGCACACCTTTGTCTGTGTCATAACATTTAGAAACCATGATTAAAAAATTAGACAAATTGTGAAGCATTTGTTTTGTCAACATATCACAGTTAATATAACCTCCAGAAATATAATACAGAAGCTAACAGATAAAAATATCATTTATAACTTTCAGTATCATTTGTGTGAATAAGACTTATGTTGTGCAATTTCAAGTGTCATTTATACACTAAAATAAGATAGGAAAAACCTTTCATAATATTTTTAAAATATGATTTTTTAAAGTGCCCCAAAGGCTTTCAGAATATTCTTTTAAATGAGATAACACTCTAAAACTCAGTGGCAGAAGGAACTTGAAGCATTCCTGCAAAGTTGTATAAAGCCAAAGAATGTTTATTTTAATTATTCAAACGTTGATGTATACATTGAAGCTAGCCTATTAATATAATGAACATCAAATATAGTAAGTAAATAAGAAACATTATCTCCATCAATATTTATCAATTATATTATTAACTATCTATTTTCAAATTCAATTAATCATGCCTTTAATATCTTATGAGTGAGAAAACCAAAAATCTATCAAAATAAATAAAATATTTTTCCCAGATTTCAGATATTTGAGCTACCAAATTGACAGCTCTCTGTCTTTACATAATTTATATGCAAAGTTTCATCATAAATTATAATTATGTAATTCAGCAAGATGGAGTTCACATTCAGCATAACTCCATTGAAATAAAAAATAAAATAAGGTTCAGTCTCTAACATTAATTATAATTCAAATAATTTCTCTTATTAGAGAATTTCTAGATTATATCAAATAGTGAGGTATGCATACCATTTACTTTAAGGTATCTAACCTTTATTATGAAAATTACTAATAAATAATATAGTTACTTATAGTTACTTACTTAACTGAAGTCAAGGTTATATGGAAACCAGAAATATTACAACACAAAATATTATATTTTCTCAAAGTGATAACTCAGATATAGTCATACACAAAATCAAGCATGAAAAGTATATTTTTCAAATCAATATATATTAAGATATTCAAAATATAATTTAATTTTTAAAAGATGATTTATGCATCATTTTACAGGACTGTGTCCATGAAATTCATTTCTCTAGTATGTTAAGATGTTATGATGTCTCTCATAATATGAATCATATTCACAAATGGACTTCTAGAGATATTGAAGGGATATTGAAATTCATTTGAGCACATTAGCAACAGGAAAGTGATGATATGAAAGTCATTAAATAGAAACTAAAATAATAGCAGGAGCCCTATCCATTTAGAGTGGTGTTTTCACTACAAGGAAGAGGGGAAATTCAAGAATAGCATGGCTGCCAGACCTACCTGTGCTCAGTCAAGAAAGGAAAGGAAAAAGAAGGAAAGAAAGATTCCTCCTAGAAGACTAGTTCTTAGAATAGTGGGATTCCCAGTGTCCTAAGAGAAGTCTCACTGTTCAGCAATAGTAACCAGGCAGCTCTCTCCTTCATCTTCTTCCTCCTAGGAGAAGAGAAGGAGAACTTCGGACATCTGCCTTCCTAACTTGCCCCACCCTCAGCTACACAAATACAATTAAATCATACTTATCTGGATGATCTGATTTAAATATGTCTTAATTTTAGGACTCTGCTGACAATCTTACTGTTCTACGATCCATACTAAAATTTATCTGGGAAACAGTATTTTACAATGAAAACACTTAGGTTGATGTTTGCCTCAGACCAAGATCAAATGAAAGAATATAATTTATTTTACCATCTGCAGCAGACAAAATTCATACAAAATACACAAACAATAGTTTGTAAGACACTGGGCATGGGGAATCAAGGATGATGATTCTCAAGAATTAGAACCAAATGAGGTGAGACCTACAAGTGCCCAAGTTTAACATCTTGGAGTGTTCCCAGGCCTTGCAAGGCACAAGGAGGAAGAGCTGAGATGGAACCCAAAGCCTACCCTGAGTTGAGGAGACCAACCTGAGAGTCTAGTAAGATCAAAGTCCCTAAAGTCTGTGGGACAGAGTACTGGAGAGGAGAGATCTTCACAGAGAGAGGGATCCAGAGATCTGCAGAGGGGCTCCCCAAGCAGTCAGCAGTTTACTAATCAGTTTGTACATTTGAGGAAACTCCTTGAAGCCAGGGGGAAAAAACAGAGAAGATTAGTGGTAACAGTGCTCACCTCATACTCAGGAAGGAAAACAGTGCCTGTTGCCATTGGCCAGATTGGACAATCTTGAGATATATGGGGCATAGGGTCAAGTATAGGGAGGGTCTTGATTCAGAAATAGGGGATAATTAGGCCGAGTTTGAGCCCTGCTCCACTATGATCTAATGAATCTTAAAAGCAAGGCCCCCAAAAGAGTCAACCCATTTATAAGTAATCTGACTGCACCCCAGAACAAACACCAGGAGTATTTATAAAACTATATCCAGAAACTTACAAGGTAAAATGTAAAATATCTGCTACACGATCAAAGATTACCAGGCATACAAACAAAGCAGAACAAGATGAGCCATGACAGAAAAAATCAATCACTTGAAACTGACACAGATATAAATATCATTAGACAAAGACAAAAACGCTTCATGTAATGCTATCCCATATGTTCAAAAATTAAAGTAGAGGCATTGAAGATATATTTTAAAAAACAATTTGAAATTTGAAGAATGAAAACTACAATGTCAGAGATTGCAACTACACTGGATTTGTGTATAGTTTGTGATGAAAGACTTTGAAGACTTCAATGATCTGTTCTAACATTCATAAACTATAATAATTTTTTAAACTTTAGTTTACTACTCTATAAAACAAGACCTATAAAACCTAATTAAAAGTACTATTGCAAAGGTTAAAATGAGGTGATAATGGAAACCACTTAGAATGGTGTCTGGCCCACTGTAAGCATGCAATAATTTTGAGTTTGCTATGTTTCTCCATGTTCAGATTAATTGCTAGTTTCCTAATGCCTAAGGAATAAAGTCCAAACTTTCTATTTTAATACTCAAGATGTATACAATCTGGCTTCAGTTTCTTGTGGCCAGCCTGATTTCTATTTTAGTCAAACTAAAATGTACCATTCTCCTTGTGTATCCCACAATTCTTTGCCTCACCGACTGTTATAGGCTGAATTGTGTCTCCCCCCAAATTCATGGTAAAGTCCTAACCCATTATCTAAAAATGTGATAGTATCTAGACATATGGTCTTTACAGAGATAATTAAGTTAAAACAAGGTCATAGAGTGGGCCCTAATCTAACATGGCTGAGGCTGTGATAAGAGAAGGGAACTCAGACACAGACATGGACAGTTGGAAGACAATGTGAAGACGCGGGGAGAAGACCACCATACACAAGCCAAAGGGGGAGCCCTGGAGCTGATCTTCCCCTCGTGGCCCTCAGACGGACCCACCTGCCGACAGACACGCTGGTCTCAGAATTCCAGTCTCAACAAGAGTCTACGGTTTAAGTCCTCTAGTCTGCAATGTTTGTTTGCAGAAGTCTTAGCTCCAGCCCTGCCTTATTCACATTTCCCATTTTATTTATATGCCCTGTGCACATACCCGAACTATGAACTTTTATTCAAGATTTATATAGGTCTGCCAATTCTGCATCTGAATGTAGTCACTTCTCCCACTAAAATGTAATCTCTTTCTCCCCAGGAACCCTTATATAATCTATATTTTTATGTCACTTTTTCTACATCTCAAATTATGGTCAGTTATATGCCTTCTTGCCCCAATTAGACTGGCATTTCCTACAGAGTTGAGCCTACTTCCGATTAATTCTTATATTCTCCATGGAATCCAGCAGTTCTAGTAAGCAGTAGAATCTTTATTAAGATGTTCTTTATGAGTTAAAGCATAATTCACATTTAAAGTAACACATATAAATATATATCTGTGTGAATGTGTATCTGTATAATTTTAAATTGTATCTTCTTTACCAGGACAGTAAACTCTACGCACACAGGAAATTTTATAGCTAATGAAAGTGTTCATTCAACTTTCGGAAAAGGTCATACTCTTAAACATGTAGTCATTATGAGTAAATAATACATTTCTCCAAAAATTTTCAAAGAAAAACTAATTAGCAATTTTATGATTTTTTGGTTTCAATTGTACTTCTGTAGTCAGGACCTTAGGCATAAACTCACCTGCCTTCTTACAGTGATTCTTGCTGTCTCACTGAGGGGACCATTCTGATGCCTTCTCTAATTATGACATTTTAGCTCTTTCTCAAAGTCTCTGTAGTTTGGTTCATTACTTCAAACATCACCACCACCCCGACATTTACCCAGTGTTATAACTTACCTTCTGTTTTCTTTACCTCTAGAGCAATCTTATTTACATTTCTTCTCCCACAAATCAACAGAGAAAGGTCACAGTAACAATCCTTAATTACTTTACACCATCAAAAGCTGAGAGGAGAGGGAGAAAGGTTTTCCAAGATTCACCCTAAAGTACTTATTCTATGAAACTCTCCTCACCATGACACAGGTAGAATTCTCATCTTCAAGCTTCTCGTCTTGTCCCTCTGTGGGGGGAGAATAAAGCAAATGTAACATTTTGTAACAGGTACTTTTTCTCATGTTTTGCCTCCCTGTACTAAACTCTAAACCCGATAATCATAAGAAAAAATATCTCATGAATTTTTTGTATGTATATATGTACATCTCCAGTGTGTAGCTTGTGCTTAACACATAATGGGCTCATCCAATGTGGAAGCACGCTAACAGCTCATAGGCTCCAAGATTCCAATAGAGAAGGCAGGATGCTGTAGGATCTGTTTGCTTATTATTATTATTACTATTTATTGCTGCTATTTCCCTTGTTTTTTTTCCTTTAATTTTTGGTCAAGTATTCCAAGAGAAGATTCAAAACTGATGGCAACAGGGTTTTCTTCTCTCTCTTCTCCTTCATCATCTTCTTCTCCTTCTATTATTATTATCATTATTATTCTTATAGATTTTGTTGCTGTTGTTATTTTTATTTTCTGTCAGCAACTCTAAATGCAAGTTTACATATGAATTTTTAAATATAAATAATACCACTGTCCTCAGTAGGATATAAATAATACCACTGTCCTCAGAGAGTAAAAAATTTATTTTTATAAAATCCTAGCTCTCCATGAATTAGAATATTGCTCACCAGAGTTCCTTGCCCTTTTACCATGATTATTTGACCTCCAGGTAAAGGCATTTCCTTGTGGTTCACCCCAACCTCAGCTGTCCCCAGAGGTGGTTTCTCACTTTCCAATTTGCAGACTGTGGTTTATTGACATTAAAGAGTGTTGTTGCAACGAGCATGTAAAGAGACCTCAAGAGGTTTAAAATTCTAGGGTCAACCTTCTGTGTATAATTAAAGGCTCTGTATTTCAGAATATTTTATGGCTATTTGCAATTATAAATTAGTGCCCTCTCCAAAAGCCAGCCACTGTGATTGGGCTTCCAAAAAGAAAGATGCTGTCGTCACTGGGAGCCACTGGCTGCAGTATTTCAGAGGCTGGGCCTAGAGGCAGGCAGACCCAGAGAACTCAGGAATATCTCTGAACCTGAACAGAAATCATAATTATGCACAGAAATATGAATTCCTCACAGAGAAAATAGTCCAAAGAAGGTATAAACCTAAGTAGATAAGTTCTAGGCAGAATTTAAAGAGGAAGGGGAGACATTCAGTGAAGATACAAACAGCAAAACTCGAGTGGACTTTCACAGAGAAAACACGGTTTGGAAGCCCAACGAATTCAGAATGTGGTATAATTCCAGATGCCAGTTATCTCATAATAATAGTGATAAGGCATAAGCTCAGTGACTGGTAACTATGGTATTAAGTAGGACCAACAATAAAATATTCTCATTGATAACAAAATGGTAATATTTCCTTAATATTCCTTTGCTTCCTTTATTTTACTCACCTTTGCTCAAAATAAAGACCTAATATAAAGGTTGCTTAGGCTGATGATACAAAGCTCAGGAAATATGGATGGGAGCTTCTTGAGTAAAAAGCGTGGGAGACAGCAGAAAAATCAAGATTCCACTCTGGCTTACCAACTCCTTTTTGAGAGAGGTGGCTGGTGCTTTGCCTAGATTCCCCTTACTGGGCTCATCCATCCGACACCTACAGGATGTGAGTGTGGGCTACTATTAGATGCAACTGCACACTTCTGCAGAAAATTGTCCCTGTCTGGCAAGGCCTATCTCACTACAACATGTCTAGGAATTTAGGGGGAAAAAAGCCACTGACTCTGGCAGATATGGGGACACAAAATTGCATCCCTAACCTATTCACTTCAAGGCAAGACAACTCTGTGTAACCATCCACACTGCAGAGCTCACTATGGGGTGGGGATCAGTCTGGACTTCATTCAGTAAGAGCCACATTTTCCTTAGCTTCTTGCTCTGACTCATCCTGTTTCTGTTTATTCTGAGAGCACACCAAGGATGCTAATATTTGTCTTAGGCTCTGTCTCTCAGGCAGCTGACTTAACACATCTGTTTACTGATGTTTATTTATAAAATTTTAAAAATTAGATATGGGGTAGGTTCTAAACTTAGAGATAGGTTAAGCCCTTATTCCACTAGTTACTGTTATGTGACTTCTCTGAGCCTCAGGTTTCTTATCACTAACATGGAAATAATAGCATTAACCTTACAAGGCATGGGGGAGGAACATTAATCATCTTTATCATTATAATAGTTTGCATTTGTGTATCAAAAAATCACATTGATCCTATTTCATTAATCCATTTTTTCATAACCCTTTACTAAGTTTCTTCTATATGTGATGCACTGTATCACTTCTGTAATATAGAAATGAATAGACAGAAATAACTTTCTTATGAAATATAGAGGACAGTAAGTACTCAAGATAAGAAAATAATACAATAATTTCTATAAATACTATGGAATGATAATGCAGGAAATGTGTGCAGTAATGGGGTTTTAATCCTCACAAGAAACTTATGTGTTTTATAGATGAAAAGACAGCAGTTTAGAATGGTTATCTACATTATTCAATACCACCCAGTCAATCAGGAATAAAAGAGAGTGCAACTCCAGAGTACCTGATTTAAGCTATACTACCTCACAGCCTATGGTAATCCCCATCTATAGTGATAACAAAGCTGAATAACAACAACAATCCCCGCCCCCACCAAATGAATCTCCAGGACACCTAATATTAAAAAAAGAAATGCAGTTTATCCTTAGAATTCTCACTTAAGATTGTATAAAAGCTTCCCACTATTGTGTTAACTTTGCCACTTCCTGAAAGAGGAAATCGAAAAGATCTGACAATTAGCAAGTATAACTTCAATCTAGAATTAAATGAATAAAAAGGAGGTAGTAAGGAAGAAAAACCATGACCAGAATTCACAAGAGGAAATGGCAAGGTTACCAGTTCAGGTTAGGAGACCTAAACAATCATCTCAATTTTGTTTTCTTAAGAAAACAGTAAAACAAGAAAGTAAACCTGACCGTGAGTGAATGTCGACACTCTGGGTGGGACACAGGCCTGCACTGCTTAAGGTGGAACCGGGGAAGGGAAGCACAGTCGTATGGTCAGGTTGTTTATCTCTAAGTCTTGAGCTCAGGTAGTCCAAACGAAACAAATACTCTGTCAATACTGATTCGGGTTATGTAAGGTCAAATAAAGCTTATTACCCAATAATAAGGTTGTTTATTATAAAATGGAAATGTAGAAAATTCTAGATTATTATCTTCTGAAAGGTTAGAAATTTTCAGCACATTTTAGCCATACTGATACTTAGATTTTGACATAGATAGAAGCCTGGTATTTTATCTGCCAGCTCCCACTGGGTTGTTAATTTTAATATTCTCACATACGGTTAAAAACAAATTATTAACCCTGGCTTAAAAACAGACAAACTAAATATCAGAAAAATGAAGTGTCTTGCTCGTGTCTTTTTAGCTGGTAGAATCAGTGTTTGAAGTATAATTTTTAATGCTTTGCTATTAATTCGCATGACTTGCTCTTTGTTTAAAAATTATATGTATTTATTATTTTATTTCAGTAGATCTTTTATTAAACCCTAGAACTATATCATTTTCAAAATTATATTTTAAAATATATTTATACACAAATAATATATACACAAATATGTAGCAAAATGTCTGACACATAGTATGTATGCAATACGTGTTTTTATCTTTCATTTTAAAGTTATTTTGTTTTGGTGAGAATACTTAACATGAGATCTATCCTCCTAACAAATTTTTAAGTTTATAATACATTATTCTTGACAGGTTCAAAGCCATACAGATATCCAAAGCTTATTATATATACAATTATAATACATATATTATTATATACAAAACATATCTTTTATATATATTTCTTATTGTTATATATAAAATCTATGTACCAGAATATCTCTAATCTTATTCATCTTGTTTAACTGAAACTTTATGCCCATTGCCCCCTCTCTGCAGCCCATAGCAATCACCATTCCACATTTCAATTTTATGAATTTGACAATTTTAGATACCTCACATAATCAGTATTATACAGTATTTATTTTTCTGTGACTGACTTATGTCACTTAGCATGATGACTTCAATATTTATTCATGTTGCCACATGTTGCAGAATTTAAATTCTTTTCAGGTAAAATAGTATTCCATTGCATGTATGTACCACATTTCCTGTATTCCTTATCTTTGGATGGATATTTGTGTTGTTTTCACATTTTTGCTGTGGTGAATAGTGCTGCAATAAACTTGGGACTGTTAGCATCTCCTAGATAGCCTGATTTCAATTCTTTAGAGTAACCCAGAGGTGAGATTGTTGGATCTTGTGTTCTATATTTAGATCTATTAAAATAGTTCTTTTTAAAATTTTGGGGAAATCACCATAAAAGTTTTCTGGAACTGCTTTACCACTTTGCATTTCCACCAACTGTGTGTAAGAATTTTAATTTCTCCACATTTTCAACAACACATTTTTTTTGCATTATAGCCATCCTAATAGGTGTGAAATATCTAATTGTGATTTAATTAGCATTTTTTAGATGACTGATGTTAAGCATTTTTTCATGTATCTGTTGGTCATTTGTACATCCTCTTTGGAGAAAAATGTCTGTTCTCCAGTTGTTTCTTCTGTCTGTCTGTGGTCACAAGCCTTCTCTCCAGCTAGTGTTCAGTTAGTTTTTCAGGATGATTTCTCTACAATTTAGTTGTAATTCCAGATCGGTCCTGGGAGGAGCTTAGTGTCACTTCCACTTACTCCTCTGCCATGTTGGATCTCCACTATACTGTTTTGTTGGGAACCGCCCTGACTGGTATCAGAAGCTGAAACCCCCGCCTAGGCTAAGGCTAAGGGAACGCCCTTGGAACTGTAAGCCAGCAAGGAGACAAAAGCTTATCTTCCTGGCAGGAATGCTGCTTCTGCTGCTTTATTCATGACTGAACCCCAAAAAGCTTGGTCGGTTAGCCAAAGACGGGTAAGATTCCCCACGGGGGGAACGACCTAAGACAGGCACAATCACTTTGGGAGGCCCCCCAAAAGAAGGACTTGGGGGGCTGCAGCAAAAGGGGGTGATGGACCCTCGCTCCTCGGCTTTGACATAGCCTGAGTTCTCAGCATCTGGGAAAAAACCTCCTTGTCTCCCGGTTGCCTTAGTTCCCTTGCTCCACCTAAGCCTGAAACAATGACAGGGTGGTGCAGCTCCGTGCTGAGAAGTGCGGATTCCCTGGGGTGATCAGGCCTAAGAAAGCATATGTAAATTACTGTGAAACCTTCTTTGTTTAGAATGCTCTCAGTTGAATGAGAAGGGTCGTAGGAGGAAGTTATTTTGTTCCTCAGTCTTACACCTCTTTGACCCCCAACTCAATAGACCGGCAGAGTTCTTTGTTTTCTATGGTCCCTTACTTCCCCCTAATGAGTACTGTACTTTACCTGAATTATTATGCAAAATGAGCCCAATGAAAGCAGGTATGGACGGTAAATCAGCGCACTCCCCACTAGGGGGGGTGGCCATTTCGTCCCTACTTCCCCACAGAAACTAGTCTGTCTCTGTGCATGTGTTTTTCTCTCGCGTGTTTATCATCGAGCCATCCACAGTGTTCCGTGGTCACTGCTGGCCGGTGACCCACGAGCAACACTGTTTTGATCATGATAGTTTTTTACATGTTTTGAAATCAAGAGATGTGGTGCCTCAGCCTTGTTCTTCTATCAGAATTGATTTGATTATTTGTCATCTTTTGTGGCTCCATATGAATTATAGATTTTTTTCTATTTCAGTAAAAAAATCCTATTGTCATTTTGATGAGGATACTATCGAATACTGTAGATTGCTTTGGGTAGTAAACATTTTAACAGTAGTAAGTCTTCCAATACATAAACATAGGATGCCTTTCAGTTTATTTCTTTCCATATTTCTTTTATCAGTATTTTGTAATGTTTAGTACACAGGTATCTTAACTCCTTAATCAAGTTTATTCCTAAGTTTTTTATTCCTTTTGATAGTTTTATGAATGGGTTTGTTTTTCTAATTTCTTTTTTAGATAATTTATTGTTATTGTAATCAAAACAATTGAATTTTTGTGTTGATTTTGTATCTTGTAATTACTGAATTAATCTATAAGTTCTAATAGCTTTTAATGAAACCTTTAAAATTTTCTATATGTAAGATCATCTCATCTGCAAAGAGGGACAGTCTTAATACTTTCTTTCTGAATAGTCATCTTTTAATTATTTTTCTTGCTTAGCTGTTCTGGCTAAGACTTCTAGTAAATGCTGATATAGATATTCTAACATCTTCACTTGAGATGAGATTATTCTATCTCATTTCTTAACTGTTTTCTTACTTTAATGGAAAAATACATTCATCATAAACTCCCAATGCTAATAAAGAAAGCAGAGAGATGGCTTTTAACTCCTTTTAAAAACAAATATATGTTGATTGACAATTGTATTTGATGATTTTTCTCTGCTGGATTAGATGATTGTAGAGGAAAGAAACTGGGATCCAGAATTTACAAGTAAGACTTCTAGAAGTGGTAAGAGTAAACATCCTTGCTCCTTGTTCCTCATGTCAGAGGAAAAGTTTTCACTTTTTCAACATTGAGAATGATGTTGTCTAGGGACTTTTATAATGGCCTTATTATGTTAAAGTCATTCCCTCTATTCCTAGTGTGTTCAGAAACTTTTTCATGGGAAGTGAGTAATTTTCTTTATGTATTGAGTTGATCATGTGATTTTTTTTCCTTTTATTTTGTTAGTGTTGTGTATAGTTATAATTAGTTTTCGAATGTTGAAATATCCTTGCATTCCAGGGACAATTCCTATGTAGTATTGATAGCTGATCCTTTTAATATGTCATTGAATTAGGTTTGCTAGTATTTTTGTTGAAAATCTTTGTATGTATACTTATACATTCTATTTTTAAGTTAGGCTTTTTATTTCTATTTTTTTATTACAGTTGTCACCATTTTTCCTCCCTTTGCCCACCTCTAACCAGCCCTCAGCCCTCCCTCCCCGACTGTTGTTTTATTTCCTGTGGTGTTTCTGCTTGCCCTTCAATTATGGCAGTGCTTGCCTCTTAAATGAGTTTGGATATGTTCTCACCTATTTAATTTATTGAAAAAGTTTGAGAAATATTGGTGTTAATTCTTCTTTAAATGTTTTATATACTTGACCAATGAAACTTTGTGGTCCTGAGATCTTTTTTCTTAAGAGCTTTTTGGTTACTAATTCAATCTCCTTACTGGTAATTGGTCAGTTCAGACTTTCTATTTTTTCAGGATTTAGTTTTGATAGGTTTCAAATTTCTAGGAATTTATCCATTTTTTCTAGATTATCAAATTGGTTTGGTGTGTAATTGTTTATAATAGTCTCTTACTATCTTTTTTAAAATTCTGTGGCATCAGTTATAATGTCTCTTCTTTCACTTCTGATTTTATTTATTTAGGTCTTCTCTCCTTTATTCTCCATTAATCTAGCTAAATGTTTGTCAATTAATGTTAGGGAGAGACACCCAAACATTATATAGCTGGATGCCAAATTTTCATATAATGAGTCTCCCCTTTCCTTCATGGTAGCCTGTGGTCAGAGGGGTTTGCCATGAGTTAGTTTGTCTATGGATACAATAGTTTAGCTTCTGAGAAATTATCTGGCCACTGTCATGAACAATTATTATCTTCTATTGGAAATATGTTATATCTACATAGTTGGAAAGGAGTTATAGAATTATTCTTATTTTCTATCAATATAACAAAGCCTTTAAGTCACCAAGATATTCAGCTAAGATAAATATAATAACATAAATAAAGAATAAAGAATATCATAAATGAGGAAAAATTAAGAAAGAATTATATTTATTGAGGCTGTCTATCCAAAGGTATTCTAACATCTTTATTTGATATTGTGCTATCTCATTTCTTACTGTTTTCTTACTTTAATGGAAAAATGCATTCATCATAAACTCCTAATGCTTATAAAGAAAACAGATGGATGGGTTTTAAATGGAAAACTAAGGGCAAAATCCAAAAAGATATTACATTAGTTAACAAATTACCTGTGTAACCAATTACCTCAGAATGTTAAACAACATTTATTATCTCTCTGAGCCAAGAATTCTGCTGTGGCTTAGGTGGACATTCATGGTTAGTGGTTCTCAGAAGTAGGCAATCAAGGAACTTTCTGAAGCTACATTCATCTCAACTAAAGAGAAATCTCCTTCGAAGTTCACGCAGGTAGCTGTTTACAAGTCAGTCTAAGATTCTTGCTCTATGAAGGCTAGAAGTCTGGGCTCCTTACCTTGTGGCCTTCTCCAAAGGACTTCTCACATCATGGCAGCCAGTTTTCCCGAGTACAGATTCTGAGATAAAGAGCTCAAGATGGAAGATGCAATCTTTTTAAACCTGACCTTTGAATTTGCATTTGATCACTTCTACTATATTCATTTCACTATAAGTGAATCTTCAAATCCAGCCATACTCAAGGCAAAGCATTACACAAAGGTGTGACTATGAGGTGTCAAAGATCATAAGGTGCCATCTTAGAGTCTTTCCAGAACAGGTGTATCTACTTATGACCCTCAATGGTAATAGACATATTCCCCTTTCATCTTAAATATCTGAAAGCAGCTCATTGTCTTGTCTAGTATTTGGACATCACAGGTGAATACAAAAAAAAACAAAACAAAACAATAGAACCCCAAAGTAAGGGATGAGTGACTCTGATACTGTGGTTGTATTCCAAACTTCAGGACAGACTGCATGGGGTATACCCATGACATTATACAGTGTCAGTGACTTCTTAGTATATGATAGCAGGATTCATGTCTTTACCTAATTTTTCCAGGCATCTACAGGACTTTGTTTGCTCTTTTTTTTTCTTTTGTGTTCCTTAGTTATAGGAACTTGATTCTTTATTCTTTGACCTTCAATGGAGGTCATTTACCATACATTATCACTATCCAGGCAAATTGGGCAGATGGAAAGCCTCACAAAAGGTAAAAAGGTCTTGGTCTCTGCTACACATGGCTTGTAATGAGAGAAATTAAAGGGAAAATGTTATTCCTTTGTCTGATTTTTTTTAACCTAGCTAAATATAGACATTTCTGGTAGTTAAAACCTTCTGTAGATTAAATTTCTCTAGGCACACTCTGGGTACACATACTTTAGAAATAAATTTAGCCTCAGCAGAACCTAATGTTATTAAAAGATTAAAATATGTATTTTGCATTTTATTCAGGAGGCTTGGCTGTTCCCATCAGCTAACAGTAGGTTAATGCTGAGGACTGGTTCTTGTCTTTTCTGCTGCATTTAAATCCCAATTCTAATGACTAAAGAGTATAAAGATATAAACATAAGCTTTTAATGGTTTGAATAAGGTTGAAAACAAAAACTTCTGTAGTTAAATACAATTATTTTGCAGGGCTCAGTCTGCTTAATGTATTTTATTTGTCACAAGCAGCTCATAATTATGCTGAGGAAAAAAGGAAATAGCAGTGCAGAATCTTAATAGCATATTTTGCTTTCTCAATTTTCCTATTTTTTACTCTGAAACATCAAGCCTATTTTGTTGCCGTATTTTCTTCTTTAATGACCTTCATTAAATTCTACAATTCTCACCCCCACTTGTGAAAATGCAATGATAAAATAAACCAGTAGCAAAGTTGAATGGAATCCAGTTCTAAAATCCCCTGCCTAATTCAGCTGCTTCTTAGATACCTAAAATGTGCTGCTTAATTTAAAAAGAAAAATTTCAGTGAGGCTGCAATCCTGCATCTCAGAGACAAGGGAGCAGGAAATGACTTGCAGGTAATTGATTGAAAGGTGGTGTTTGCATTTAGGATTTCCCCGAGCTGTCCAATGTTAACCTTGGAGCTTACCTATCTTTGATTTTAAGAATTAGATCCAGCCCACATTCTGGATAGCTCCCCACTTTCAAGGTGCATCTTGGCTGGGGATGAAAAAAACAAAGGCTACATGTTCAGTCCTAAAGAAGAAAGAGCAAAACAAAATGTAAAGGAAATAAAGGGCAGCTCCAGTGTAGCCATCCTCCACGTCAAGGACAAGGGGCTGACTTGTTTAACCCTGGGAGTGCCACAGAGAAATAAAGAGCCCTAGAGAGAAGATGCTACTGATTTTCAAGCAAACAAATACAATTATAGAATAGCTACATGAGAAAATATTTTACTTAATTTTTTATTGTGGATACTGTGAATAAATATGGTGTAGTTAAACATAAAATATGTATACATATATTCATAGTATTTGAATGAGTAAATGTATATGAAGTGTGAAGCAAGGTATAAATCTTGTTCCTTTCCTAAAATGCAGGATAAGTCTGTTTTAGAAGTTAGCTTATTCTTTTTTGTCTAGAAATAAACTTTATCATTCTTTGTTTAAAGTAACAGTCTTGGGAAATTGACTTTTGTTCAAGAGACTACTATTAACAAGAAAAGCAAACAAAAAAAATACCTCATAGACACAGACAAAAGTATGGTGCTCACCAGAGGGAAGGGGGTGAGGAGGTAATAAAGGGTAAAGAGGGTCAAACATATAGTGACAAAAGATGATTTGACTTTGGGTGGTGGGTACACAATGTGATATACATATTATGTATCATAGAAATGAACACTTGAAACCCATATAATATTATTAACCCTAATAAATTTAATTTAAAAAATTTGTATTCAGGGTCTCCTGTACCTAAATTCTGATATAACTAGCATATTGATTGAAGTTAACAAGCTCTCAATATATATTGGTCAAGTAACTAATAAAGCAATGAAAGAAATGAGAGAGAATGAGAGCAAGCAAGAGAGAGAGAGAGAGAGAAAAGGGTATAAATGACATATGAAACATTTTTCCAGTGGACGTTGCATCTTGGAAAGTTTTTTTCATTTGTCTTCCAGAAACATTCCCCTTTTCCCTCCTATTTAACTAGTGGTGCCTTTTCAGTCTCCTATAATAGTTTTTTTTCTAACTTCTAAATATTAGTGCATATTGGGGTTTAGTCCTTGATATTATAGATTTTTCTCTATGTATAGCCAGTTTCTATATAATATCGTCAAATTTCATGACTTTATTATACCAATACTCCAACCCATCCATGCAATAGATATCTAAACTGAAGTGCTTTCCTTAGCTCTGGATTCATATACTTAACTTTTTACCTGATCCTCCACATACATATCAAATAGCCGTATCAATGACAAATTTTACCAAGAGAAACTCTTGATTCATCTACCCTCCCTTCTAATTTCTTCCTTCCTCAATCTTCCCTACATCTACCATCGATATTGCCTTTACCCAGTTTTTCAAACTAATTTTTAAAGATTTTTATATTTCTTCTTTTATTATACTAGTCATTCAATTCTTTCACATGCCTTGTTAGTTCTATATTCAGAAGAGATCCCAAAATCCCATTTTTTACTTATTCATGGCTGCTACAGTAATTTGTTCAACATGTTCTTCTCTCTTTTAGACTATTGGAATAGTCTTCTGGCTGTATTACTGCTTCAACTTTTGCTCACTCTAGAGAAGTCCCCACCGATAGGCTGAGATCTTAAAAAAGGAGGCATAACCAGAGCCCAATAATACACACATTGCTCATGCCATGGAAACAGAACCCCTGTTATTCACTCTGCTCCTGATCAGTGATGAGGCACAGAAACAAGATTTTTAAAATGACTCAGTTTCTCTATTCCCTTTACCTGACAGTGTCTCACCCAGCTGTCTCCTCTGCATGAGCTATCTCATAAAGAAGCTTAGAAATTACACTATCAGGGACCCACCCCCTTTCTCAAATGATACAGAGAAGAACTTGAGAAGAAGAGAATGGGAAGGAAAGCAACTGCCAAGGAGCAGTGAGCCCTGGCCCCTCACTCCATCCCACTGATGACTTACTGTATTTTGCCGTGTATTATGCACAGCCACATTTTTTGTTAGAATTTTCCAGGAAAAAATCTTTCATTTTAATTTTTTAATTCCATTTATTTATTTATTTTTATTTAGAAACACAATTGATTATTGTGTTCCAGGGTATATTTTTCACATACATATCATTATTACTGTCTAGAGTTTCACTTCTTTTTTCAAATAATTTTTTAATTGTTGTTCAATTACAGTTGTCCTCATTTTTCCCACATTACTCTCCCCTGCCCTACCCACCCCCACTTCCTACATTCAATCTCCTTCCTCCCTCCACTGTCTTTGTCCATGGGACCTTTATTCACATTCCTTGACTTTACCCTTCCCCTTCTTTCTTCTGTAATCCACCTACCCCCTCCCCTCTGGTTACTGTCAATTTGTTCTTTATTTCTATGTCTCTGGTTCTATTTTGCTCGCTTGTTTGTTTTATTGATTAGGTTCCACTTATAGGCGAGATCATATGGTATTTGTCTTTTACCACCTGTCTTATCTCTGAGCGTAACACTCTCCAGTTCTATCCATGCCATCACAAAGGATAGAGTTACACTTTTAATGTATAACCATAAATAAAAGAATTAAGAACATTTATATAGATAAGGAATTAGCACTATCCCATGTATAATGCACATCCTTATTTTTCCCTAAAAAATTTGGGCAAAAAAGTGCACATTATCCATGGCAAAATACAGGTATTATCCCCACAAAAGCAAGAGTGAACCCTACAAAATAGAATACATATCATGCCAAGCACCTAGTCTCACACTTCCAATGGCTTTACACCCTACTACAAATAAAATACAGAGTTCTAACCATAACCTATAAAGCCTCATGTGACCTGGTCGTGGTCTACTAGTCTAATTTTTCCCCAACACTCTTCTTTTCCTCACTTCATTTCAGCACATCGCAGAACTTCTTCCCTAAGAGTTTTCCCATCTCTGGTAAATTATACTCCCAGCTCCAATCAGACCTGTGCTCAGATATTACCTTCCCAGAGAGAACTTCTCTACCACTCATGTAAAAGATTGACTCCCCATCAACTGTGTCCTTTTCCCCTGCTTTATTTTTCTTAGCACGTTCACAGCCTAGGACTATATTGAATTTATATTCATTTACTGTTTTCCTTCTCTTCTAGATAAGCTTCCTGAGGGCAATGCCTTCACTTGTTCACTAACATATCCCCAGTGCTCATATCAGTGCCTAGCAAATAATAGGAAACCAATAAATATTTATTTAATATAGGAACAGAAATATATACATCTCTTGTTAACTATAAAAAGAGATAAATGTCTATAAACATAGACATTTTTGTCTATGTTTCAAAATTGGTTGTTACTAAACAGTTCTTTTTGAAGTGAATTCTTTAGTACACAAAACATATCTTTGTAAATGGGTCTGTTAATTATAAGGTGGTAGCTAGCTTTTAAGATTATTCTGCTCAGGGTATGGATACAGTATCATGAATTCAAATAAAAATGGATAGAAAACCAAACAATTATATTATTGTCATTTGAACAATGTAAATTTTTGAATTCTAATAATTATGAAGAGTATATTTAATGAAAGAAAATTGATATAAAATTTTACCACACACAGTTTTGGAGTTAAAAGTAATTGTATATGCCACCTACTCAAAATTCCAAGCCAAAGAGGAAATTGACTTTTGAAACACACCTATAAAAAGGTCATCTATTCTGTATGTAAGGTACTATCCACACCAGATAAATTTGAGCTAGTGTTACAATTTACATTAATTTCTATTATAGTATCCCTCATCATCTAATATCTGTCAATGTTTACAACTTTGTATTCCAAATTTATGTTGTATAATTATAACCCCTTTTTATAAATGTTTCATCAATTACTTTGTGGAAGCCACTTATGTTAAAATCCTAAAATTCTCCTACTGTATGCTAAATATCCTATTCCTTTTCATCTGCTGTCATACAGCTTGATTTTAAGACTTCTTAAAAAGTAAAGTACCCTCCTCTGTATACATCCTGGCTTCACAGTGTCCAGTACTGGGTTTCTCTATCAGTTAGATATTGGAGTATAACAAAGTACCTCAATATTCAGTGGCCTATAAGTCAACACAATTTTTATCACTCATGAGCCTGTGTTTTATATGGTTCTTCTTCTCAGCTGAGCTTATGCTTATATCCCTGGACAGCTGCATGTCAGGTAGGCAGTTCTAATTATATTAGTTAGGTTCCTCCACATGTTTTCATGTCTACTAGTGGTAGACAGATTTATAAAGCCTCGGCTAGGGCAACTGGCCTCTCTTCCACATGATCTTCACCTCCTATCAAGCTAGCTGACGCTTGCTCAGACCACTAAGAGACAGAGCAACACAAAAGACAATTGAGTCCCAAGCTCAGGAGTGGCACCATGCCATTCTACTGCATCCTGTTCTACAAAACTTGGTAGCAGTCTAGCTCAGATCAAAGGGATGAGATTAAAACAGACTGCCTCTCTATGGAAGGAGCTAAGTGTCATATTTTTGGTATTTATATGGATAAGAAAAATTAGAGCTACCTTTGCAATAAGTCTACTACAATTTCCAGTAGGTAAACTAACCATTTCTTAGTGTAGTAGAAAGGCAAGAACATCAAAAGGAACGAGATATGATAAAGATAATTTGAAAGAGTTTGGTATTGATTTATTTTTCATTATTAAAATAATTACTTAGAAATAATTAGAATATAGTTGAGTTTATTGTGCTTATTTCACAGATTATTATTATTTATTTCGAGTGACATATGAGGAAAAGGGCCACCATAAACCTATCAGTGCTTCTGGCTAAAAAATGTCTTAATTCAAGTTTTTAGTCAATGTCCTTTGCATAATCACCTGGGCCCAAAACAAGCTTAAGGGGATCTTTGGTAGTTCAAAGGACTACAGGCTATATTCAGAGACATTACCAACTACATGCGAAAGCTGCACCACTGCCTGGTGTCAAACTCTGACCTCCAGAGTGGAGAGACCTTCCAAATATCACAGGAATTTCTCTTGCAACCCAGCTGTGGTAACTTTGTTAAATTAATATTTGTTATGTGGAGCCCTAGGTGTCCACAAAAGCCAGGAAGACATGAGGAAATAGCAGTAGAGAAGCTTATTATTCACGGGTCCTGGAGGAGGTTCACTGAAAGCCATGAGAGGTCATACAGAGATAGCTAAACAGAGTGCACACAGTGAGGGTGCAGCAAGGTGGAGTGCTTTGGGGTTCACAGGCTAAGGCTGGGTAAGCTTAGGCGGCAATTTGGTAATCTTTCTGGAGATTTTTATCTAAGGACCACACAAGAGGAAAACCCTGGATGACACGGAAGAGTGCTTATCACAGTGGCAGTTGGGTAGTCATATCAGGGCATCAGGACTTCAGGAGCCATATCGTATACCTACCAGTGACTCAGCTGCCTCTTTTCTGTGCATGTGATAAAGGGTTGGGGTGGTGGCAGCTGTCAAAGTCTCTGCAGGCCGCTTGGCTGCACAAAATGGATGCCAAGGCAGCAATATTATGGAATAGTTTAGCTAAACAATTAATGCAAACATAAACCAAAACCACATAGGCAAAAGAATTCAAGGAAATGTTGCTTAGTTGAACCAAATTGACAAAACAAGAAAGCAACCCAATTCACCTTTTGGCAACTAGAGATGCATGTACACATCTCTTAACCACACTTATCCCCCAAAGAAAGGTAAAGCAAGGGCATGCTTCCACCTAAGACAGCGTGACTGACCTGAGTATTCCTCCTTTGGAAGCTAAGACTGATCAAGCAGCAGAGCCCAAACACATGAGGACAGGAAGCAAAATTTTCACTAGTGGTTCATTTACTAGGAATAAAAGTGAAAAGTGAGAATTAGCTCAAATTTTATCCCTTGTTTCCTGAGTTATGAATGTTTGCTATAAGAGAAAAAGCTCAAAGATTGGTCAGTGATTTCCAACGTATACCACATCCGGGGGACATCATTCCAGCCCCAGATTCTGGTACACCCCTCAGGCCCTGAGTCTCCTGAAGGCTTTTTCACTGTTCTATCATGCTATTGCTTCAAGGTGATGCTTATCATACAAATCAATAAATTTCATAGCATATGTCAATTTCTAGGCATATCAAATTTTCCTTCACCCTAAGTGGTCTATCTTGACATGTTCCAGGCACTGTAATTTATAATTTTACTAAAGTGGCAAACTACTGAATTTCTGTGATATTTATCTCCATTCATCTAGTACACATGTATATTACCAATGTGTCTGGAAAAGCTGCTCCTTTCTTATCACTATGTCCAATGATACCATTAACAGAATGACTTAATGATGCTCTGGAAGGGAGAGGCCATCAAAGTTTCTATGAACAAGATTTTGATAATTAGCTAAGAAATTGATATTGCTGTACTGTAAGACAATGCAAGTGTATTTCTGGCCCTGCCAGGAGAAAACAAACAGTTCTCAATGAAGAGAGAGCTTATATAGAAAAAAGTATTCTTTGTTTCATCTATTGATTTTTTCTAGGTGCAGGGGAACATGTCTATTTGCTCCAGTATCAAAATCATATCTGAAATAGTTGCTACAATTAAAATGACCACCTGATTAAGTTTATGATAATCCACTGTCATTCTGCGATATCCACCTATCTCCTGTGCAAGCCAAATAGGTGAGCTGAATGGGGACGTGGCATGCATAATTCACTGTATCACACATCTTTCCTATCTTTGATGGTTGCACTAATCTATGCAAAACTTCCAGAAGGCAACATCCATTTGGTAGCTGGAGATAGTTCTACTGGCTTCCACATGGCCTTTTCTAACATAATGGTCTCCAAACTCCTTTAAGAAGAAATAAAATGATTCCAGGAGGAAGATCTTTGATGAAAGAAGAAATGGCAAATTTTTGGATTCTGTCAGTTGCTGAAAATGCCTATTCCAATATGATTTATATGATTTCTAGAACTGATGAAATACCACAGGGTTAATTCAAAAAACGCTGAGCCACTGTGAGATTGACCTTAATCAGAACCTTATTAACCACCTGACCTTCATAAGCCCTTACCCAGACTGGTGGATCACACCAGTGGTTTGGGTCTCCAATGAGTAGTAGCAACTCAGAGTCAGTGTCCAATAAAACCCCAAATGCTTTTAATATCCACTTCTCCCATGAACAGTTACCATGGTAAATGCTGAAAATCCCTTTGTGAAAGGCTGTAAGGGAGATTTATAGCATACATTTTTAAATGTATAGGAAGTTCCTTCCTCAAGGGATTCAATCACTTTGTGCAAGGTATTCTAATTTTATGAAAGGGCTCAGGTCTGAGAATGCATTGAGAGGTTGCAAAAGTCTAATGTGGTGATTCAAGTCAATGTTCTGTTTACCAGGCCTAGAGCTCCTCCACTTATGCATTTTAAGTAAGACTTTAGTAGGCTGTTCATCTGTTTCAGTGATGAATGCAGCATGCACAATTAGACATGACCATTGATCTTTGAACTCCAAGGCATTCTGACATGTGCTTTGGTTCTGTCTAGTAACCATTATAGTAACATTTACAGTAACCACACTTGAATTGACTCTGGAAATTAAATACCACAGCTTGGACCTGCCACCCAAGGTTATATCACCCCTATTCAATCAGTGATGCCAATTCAATAGTGGTAGTTCCCACTGCCAATACTGACCTTCAGAAAATAACCAACACACAGATTATCATGGATGCTGGAATCTCCTCCTGGATATATTTCACCTTTGTGAAGGAAAAAACCTCTGGCCATTCTGAAGAAATAAGGAAGTGAGTGAGTGAGTGAGTGAGTGAGTGAGTCTTTCAGGATAAATCCTTTCTAGAACTCTGATCTCCTTTAACCTTTGGATGCTGTCCTCTACATTGCACCAAGGAAGTTATGGCATTTCAACTTCAGTGTAGGCCATAGCTGAGTGCCAGTTTCAACTGATCTATCAAGGAAACTGTTAGAGTTATCCTGGTCACAGTAGCCAATCTGTTGATTTCAGAATCCATGCTTAATGCAAGCATATCAACAAATTTGGTTGCTCCAACATTATATGTTTTCCATTCTGCCCCAGTAGCTTTTGTATATATTCCCATAACTGGAGTGGTAAATCTCATAGTGATTTTCATCTGTGTTCTACCTCTTGAGTCCTATCAGGGCTTGAGCCTGGGTATAGAGCTAGAAGCATTGATAATTGTTGGGGATATATCAAAAGTAAGATCAGTATTCCTTTGTCCCTCAAGGGATGAACATTAAGGTTCTTTACTAAAGAGAGACAATCTTCCTAGAGAGGAGAGTAAGGGCTTCTTTGGTGATATAAAAGATTCAGAAAAATTTAGAATATAAAAGTCTCCAATTGTATCCCAGTCTTCCTTGTGTGCCCTCCCATTTAAAAGGTAGAATCCTCCCCAATCACTGCTCTATGTTTAACATATACAATTCTGTGATTTTATAAATTTACTATGTGCTATAATACAGCCACTCTTGTGATTAGATTTGAGATTTGGCTTTCAGTAATCTTGGCCCTGTGCCTACAAGAACTAAGGTCTTTATTTAGGACAACGTCCTAAAACTCTGCCTCTTTATTTATAATCTAATGTGCAAAAATAAACCCCTAAGTTTTTCATTTCATTTCTTCAGGTTCTCCAGTGCACTCTCATGTAACCAACAAACTCCATTACAGTCTTTATTTTCACACACAAAAATGTTCTAAACCAGCACTGCTTGGCCTGACGGCTTGCCTTCTGCAGTTGTTTGATTTTAGGCATCCACACAATCATTGATTAACTAGTTTCCCATTGCATGTCACAGATTACCAGTGCCCCCTTTACACTTGGAAGTGAGTTTTTAATGCAGCTTCACTTACCATATTTTGCCAAGTATAATGCATACTTTTTGGTTCAAATTTTCAAGGGAAAAATAAGGATGTGCATTACATATGGGTAGTGCCTGAAATACCTTGTGTCTGTTCTTGTGTTTTCTAATTATTTGTTACACAAAATTTTCTGTATCATAATGTTAAAAAATAAATGCTGAAATTTCTTTATAATACAAAAAGCAAGTACCTAAATATAAATAAATAATTGAATTAAAAATTAAAATGAAAATTTTTTTCCTGAAAGTTAGAGCCAAAAACATGGCTGCACACTATACACGGGAGCATGTTATACATGGCAAAATATGGTACCTAGATCAGAGGATTAATTCCAGATATCCCAGAAAATAGCTAGATAATTCGTCCTTAAGATTTTATTTTCCTAGAACTACTTCAGTATCAATTTCAGTGTCATTGAGGGTTTAAGCAAGTAGCAAAATTACAATTTAGCAATATGGACTAAAGACTACTTATGAAGCTTAGACCTTCCACATTTGTAATCCTTGATAAAGAAGTTGAGGAAGAGTCTCTGCCTCTGCATCTGGTGGTGGATGAAAAATCACCGTGAGTTGGCAGAGACAGCAGCCAGTAAGAAAAAAAGCTTCATATGAAGCAGGGAGGGACGGGGCAAACTGGACTTGACAAGGACAAACAGGAACTTCTCTCAACACTGCCAGCTTTCGTCACGTGGAAGCTCTGGGTAAGGTGATACTTGGCCCAAAGGTAAAATAAGCTGAAGGAGGAAGTTCTGTAGGTGAGCTGTAATGCTGACTGCTGTCCAAGGCCAGTACTGTTGAACATTCAGTTGGGCCCCATGGCACCGGCCCCAGGAAAGTCTGGTGCAAATCCTCCAAACAGCAAATCCGACTTAGCTTCCACTGTCCCAATCTCACACACATTTTTCTTGTTACCAAAAACCATACAGGGAAAAGAATTCTAGAAACTCTAGTTTTAGAATTACTGACCATCACAGTGAGCATAGACATAAGATGTGAGATATATTTCACTACCTTTTTAAAAAAATAAACTTAACTTCAAAGTTAAAGTTGGATATTCTGGAGCTTGTGGTGAATACATTTCAATTATGATTGAGAAATCATTTTCTAGAGTTTGAGGAAGAATCCTTATATCCACAATCATTGGGCAATACTGGTTGTCACTAAAGGTTTACATACTTCCCCAATTATTATGTCTTCCATGTGTGCAACAAAGAAATCTTAGAAAAGCATGGCAACCCTGATGGCAAAGCTCCAAAGTCTAACCTACAGCCATGTCACTGTGACATCCCTGATATTTTTGCATGTACATTTTACATATCTTTGTCTCTAAATGCATCATTCTGGATATCCTCTGCCCCTTTTCAGTTCTTTTCTTCATTTATATTTAACTTCTGTAAACCCTTCCACTAAATTTTGTATTTGAATTTTAAAAATTTTATCCATTTATATAATGTTAACTTTTTCATTGACTATTTTTATGTTTCTAGTTCTCTGCAAAACTTCTCAATGTTATCTTATATTTTACTTACTATATATAGTGCATTAATTTTAGTCTTTGACTTTATCTGTATTCAAAATCTAAGTACACTGTGGATCTGTTCCTACTGTGTGTTTTATTTATTTGTTTTAAATTTTGATCATATTATCTTCAGTCTTGCATGCCTGATACATTTTGGTCAGGCATCTTCCATTAAATATTTTAAAGTATAGAAACAGATTCTTTATACTTTAGAAGTATAGAAGGAAACTCAAATATTTTGGTAAGTGGCTAAGAGTATTAGCAATTATAGATCAATTAATTCATCATCAGAATTGATGTGATTTATAGTAGGACCTGAGTCCCTAGAAGGACTCTTCCAATCCTATTCATTCTTATTCCAGAGTGTAGACTTCATGGTCTCACCTCACAATGAGGGAGGTTTGACAAGGTTCCTTTTCCTTATTGAACCCTTCTGTAATAAAGAATTTCACTTTGCTCCAAAAGAACCCAGATCTTAGTCATCAGCTTCTTGGAGACATCTATTTCATACTGCAGAGGGGTGTCTTTGTTTAGGCAGTGGCTGGCCACACAGGATGTCAGGGTAGGGTTGGCCATATCCAAGAGTCTTACCATGGAGCTAGCCAGCCCAGAAAGACCAACCATGTGATTCAAGGTGGTGGACTATTAATTAACTCAGACACTGAGTTCAGTTATGTCAGCAATTAATCAATTAACCATGCCTATGTAATAGAGCCCCACTAAGAAATCTAAACACTGAAATAAAGGTGAGCTTCCCTGGTTGCAACGCTCCATGTGTATCACCACACACCATTGCCAGCAGTGTAACATGTCCAAACTCCATGTTAGAGGGCAAGGGGAGCTTCCCATTTGGGCCGCTTCCAGCCTCTACCCTGTGCATCTCTTCCTTTGGCTGATTTTAAACTGTATCATAAGCAAAAAAGCTTTTGGTGGGTACTGTGAGATATCCTAAATAATCATCAAAACTGAGAGTAGTTTTGGACCTTTTGAAGCTTCAGTTGGTGTCTGAAATGAGAATGGTCTTGTAGAGGACTGTTCCCATGGCCTTCACACTTTAGCTAACTCCAGGCAGCCCTGGACTCCAGTGTTGCTGTTGATACTCTACAGTATGTAAAGCTTATCTTCTAGCCACTTAGCTATCCTTCAGGAATTGGCAGAAGAGTCTTGCAGACTGATGCCAAACTGTTTCTAATGCCAAAATCACCCTTGTAGGTTGATTCCTTTTTTAACTGAATCCTGACCTTCCAGTTCTTCCCTATCTCTTTACTTCTGTGATGCTTGAGAGCAGATGTTTCACATACTTTTTAAAATTGTACTAACTATTCTCAGGTAGATATTTCGGTTAATGTTGCAATCTACCATTATCAGAATAAAAAATTTTATATCGATTATTTTATATAAAAATCAATATTTACATGCTATAAATACCATAAATAAATTGGAAGAAAAATTATATACTGTAAAAAATTCAAAAAGGACTGATTAAAGATAAGTAGTATCACATAGGCCTAATGTATAAGAACAGTATTAACAATCTACAAGAAAAAAAAAGGAAAAAGACATAAATACTTAATACAAAAATATATACAATTAATCTCAAGATATATGGAGGGGAGATCCAAAATAAGAAATATTCAAATTAAACATTGAAATACCATTTAATTAAATGAAATATCATGCATTCATAAATATGCTGTCCTGAAAAAAAAATGTGTATTTTCAACTTTACACATCCTAAAACCCAAGTAGTAACAGGCAGCCTTAGTGCTTAAAATTTAATCTCTAATAGCTATTTCTCAATACAATAACAGGACACTTATAGAAATCCTTGGTTTCAGGTTTGGGTAGTAAATGTACAAGATGAACCTAAAATATTTTGTTATTCCTGAAGTAAGAGGATTCTGAAAGATTAATGTGGCCATGCTAAAGTGCCAACCTGAATCAGCTTTCATTGGCATTAGGTAGAACAATGTTAAGCATCCTAAAAAAGAGCACCTACAACTGATTGTACCATATCAAATATGAAAAGACATAATAACAAAAATCATCTCACTGATCAGCACTGAAATTTTCCAGAGCTCCAAAACATCATTCTAAAATTGGTGAATAAGATAATGAATTTATATTTATCATTATTTTAATTATCGTTATCATTATATAAACTGTATTAAAAGCTTCCAATAGATCAAACATTTTTTAAAACTATGGCTAACAATAGAGAGAAAACATTAAAATTGAAACCTCAATTTGTAACATCTAATTAAATAATTGTTAAAAATCTATGATGCTAAAATTATTGGAGTAAAATGCTGATGAGAAAATTTACAATGGAAGAAAAAGAAAAAACTTAATTTTAAGTTTGATGACTGGGGTACACATTTCACGAACCCATGTAACTAGAAGTCTACATACCCACCCTTAGAAATGTATTGCTCCCCCAAATTAATCCTAAATCTAATAAAATCTCTACATAAATCTACCAGTTTCAAAAACCTGCAGGCTAATTTAGCAGATAAATAAAATAAGGGATATTATACCAAATTTAAAAAGATCAATACAAAAAAAACAAGGTAAGAAAATACTACAAAGTAAAAATGTTAAAAACATGACAATAGAAAATGTGTGGTGATTTTATTTAGTAATGTGTAGAGTCCCGACAAATGTTTTCTATGTAGGAGTTATAGGAATGAGTTACATATTTGTATAATTCAGTTAGTTATGTGTTTTATAGAGGAGAATAACTGGCTTTATGACTGTAAAATATTATTCACATCTCACATTGATTCATTCTGTGCAATTTTATGAATATATCTGATTGATTTTAAGTTTCAGTTACTCCTAAATTTTTAGTTTCAAACTTCTTTTTCCTTTCTTTACCAATCCTAATAACTATACAATTATAAATTATTTGTAAGCAATGTTAATGTGCAGCAACTGCTGATGTTAAAAAATTTAATGAGTTATATTTTTAATCAAAAGTTCCATATAGATTAATATAAATAAGTCTTATATTTCTTTTTGCTGGCTTATGTTAGAATGTAAAGTACAAAGCAAGACACGCTGAAAATTTTAAAGTTCTTTTTATCCTCAATGGAAATACACTGATGTTACACTTTTTAAAAGGAGAAAAGTTCAAAAGAGAGAATTTTATATTGATATATAGAGAATAAAGAGTCCCCACCCCACCCTGAATCTTCTCCAGCATCCCTGAAAACACCAGAGATTTCCTTGAAATTTTACTTCAGTGAGATGAGATTCAGAGAGATGTTTAGGTAGTGCTGCATGAGGTTTACCCATGCATTCACTTTATTTCTGCCAGTAACCCTTTCAATACCTTTATGTCTGTTGATAACCATCATTATAAGGAACAGGTATTTTTAGATGCTCAGTCCAAGGCAAGTGAATACACTATTCAAGGCAGGAAATACTAGTTTTTGTGACTGAAGCATAAAAGAAATTAGTGTCCTAAATTTAGAAAATCAGATGAAGCTGAAATAAGTACTACATTTCACTTGTCTATCTACATATTCACCTTAAAATAAAACTCCTCTTGGTAGAATATTTGTGAAGTAACTGTGTTAGCAGAGTAGAAGATTTTTATTTAGTATTTATTTAGTGGTTTGCCTGAAGATAAGAGTGGAAGAATAATGGTGGATGAAAAACAGGCTTCTTCAAAACTGTACTAATTTTTAAGTAACATTCAGTATTTCCTTTTTTAAATCCTTACCAGAGGATATATTCACTGATTTTAGAGAGGGGGGGAGCATTGTTACAGATTCATGACAGTATCTTATAATTCACAACTTTTATATTACACAAGGTGAGGTACATGTAGTCTCCTAAACTCTTTGTATTTTAACATAAGTAAAGATAAAATGGATTCAGAAGAAAAATATACTGTTATCCCTTATTTCATCACTTATTATATCTAAATATAACTGGGAGCTTGGCCAGTTGAATTCTGTACATTCTAAGATTCTAATCCCCAGTAAACTTTAGTCAATAAATAAATGAGTGGACAGAAGAGAGAAGAAATGTATGTTTTGTTAGCAAAGGTAATGACCTACTGTCACTTCCAACAAGGGTGTACAACACTTGATGCACAGGGTAAATCTGCTTGGGCTTGAAGCCCCGAATTCACAGTGAGTTTACATATTTCAGCTTGAAAATGAAATCCTAACGTCACCAGAGAGCCACCATTCTGCTCCAATCCTCTTTCTTTGTAGCTTTTAAATACTCATATTTTCCTATGTAAACTATTATTTACTTCATGCATTTATGGTGTCTGATGCTCCTATTAAGTTATAAATCTACCGGCAAACAGACATTTTTATCTCTACTTCTTAAGTCCTACATTAATGCTCAGCATATAGGAATGACTTAACAAACATTAGTGGAATTAAACTAAATACCACTTGTATTTTTCTTATGTATCTGGTTACAGATCACTGTTCAAAGGTTTAGATTTGCTGCTGCTAAACCTCAAGCATGGTCTCAAGCCTCACACAGCAGGACTGAGGAGGTTTAGAGTCTCGATGCTCCCTCACCAGCTGGGGAGAACTTAGGCAATGATGCCCTTTCCTAACCTCAGTTTAGTCTCGTATCTAATTAAAAAATAGTGATAATACACATCCCATAAGAATCCTTAAAAGATTCTGTTAAATAGCACATCTAAAACATTTATCATAATGTGCAATATGTGGTAAGCACTCTATAACTCCTACACATGAATATTAATATTATTTTTATTATCAGTAGTCAAGGCCCCAATAGAAAACAAATAAACAAATTCAAATCAAGTGATTCAAATAAAGAGACACCCGTGAAGGACAATTTACTTTGGGCAGTACTGAGAAAACCAATAGGAGCTACCAAAGCAGGCAGAGATGAGCGATGGAGAAAAGCTCTCTAGTCCTGAAGGGTGAAGCGGAGTAAGTGTGTTGCCAGAATGCAGTAAGGCTGGAGTCTGTGAAAGGGGAGGGCTGGATGGAGGGTTCTGTAGTCATGAAAGCGTGCAGGTACTGCCAGAGTGAGGATCCAAAGTCAGAAAGGAGCAAGTAAGAAAGGGTCACCAGGGAACAAGTATAAGGAACTCATGAACAAAGCCAAAGGGGGTTAGAATTGAGGGTAAGAGATGGGGGTGAGTGGGGTTGGGGAAAGTGGTGGTGAGAAAATGGAGACAACTGTTTTCAAACAACAATAAAATGATACAAAAAATACAAATTAAGAATTAAAAAAGACATCCCTAAACCTCTTTCTCCTTCCACCCTCCAATCTCTTATCAGACTTCCCATTAGTTGGAACTAAGTGGGTGAACAAAATGCAGAGTCGCCCTCTGGGAAACTAAGTGAGGAAGAACAAAAGATTAATTTGAAAGGACAGGGTTGGCAAATTAGTACACTCTCCACACCCACAATTGGCCATAATAAATTCTTTAATTTGCAAACTTTCATCCCCAGGGGCCACCAGCTCCCATATAAATTTGCATGGTTTCCATGAGATTAAATTAATCATTTCCTCACTACTACAAAGAAGAATCAATTTGATTGAATCTGAAATACTTGAATATATTATGAGGATGCATTTTGAAAATGAAATTAGAAAATAACACTATCGACAACCAGTCTCCAATACAGTCTCCCTCATGTTACAATAGCAAAGGTCTTGATGGTCTTCTAAAGAAAAATTAAATGAAAAATTCATTGAAGCCAGACTCCAGAGTAAAAAATAGTTCAGTCTGTGCTCAGAAATTATATAATACTTCAAACCAGGTGGTGCAAGCTCATGCTGAGCTGATAATGAAAGGTATTTAAGAAACTCTGACCATGGTTAATTCCAGATATAAGAGAAAAGATATTAAGAACAGGATTTAGGGAAGTCTAAAAAGAATTTTTTCTTTTTATGTTTTTTTTGTAGTTTTCTGGGTTGTGTATTTCTTCTTCCCCCTCACTCGATTCTCTTTCTCTCTCTCTCTCTCTCTCTCTTTCTCCTCCCCCACCACCACCATAAACTAAAACTCTTAGAATACTGTCTCCCTGAGCTGGGAAACATTATCTAAAGATTGATACTTACACACATTTCCCAGAGAAATCAGGTTTACCAGTGCACAAGTTTAGTTAGAAGCTACAAATATTATAACTTTAAAAACCGTTATTGTTAATATTTTGACTCATAAAATGATTGGGCTTCCTCCAAAATCTGGTCATTTTTTCAAAGAAAAATTAACCATAAGCCAAATAGATTACCAGAGTTTGGATATGGAGAAAACTGCACAATATCCCTTCCCCTTTCCTCTGGAAACTTCACATTATGAAACCATAAGAGGTTCAGCACATAACAGCATAGCCCCAGCAAAGTATAATTGGCAATTTAGTTGGTGAGGAGCTGTCATTTAAAATGTAGACTAAGTAATCTCATTCAGAGCCTGAGACTGGTCAGGTAACATATTAGATAGATATCAGTAACATATTAAAATTCTCAGAGCTTTAAAGAAATGTGAAACATGTAATTAGAATGTATAGATATTTTAATGTTGGAATTATTATTACATGTATCCTCAAAAATGTGTATTATTTTGGATTTTGCCTGGAAAATAGGGATAAAATTAAGTTGCCCTATTTTTCTCTTCGCCCATGTGTTATTTTTGCATCACTGATGTATTTATTCTAATAGCTGTCAATCTGAACTCCTTCTAGGCCATGATACACTTCTGACTTGGAATTCTATTTGTGAGAACAAAATACATAATAAAAAAATTGACAACATTCTCTGAGACTAAGAATGTGGTTATCAGTTATTTGGACACATCCATGTCAACTTTAATAAGGAAATCAGCATTTAATTGTATACTATATTCTTTCCTTTTTTCTCCTTTTTTAAAAAATTTATTAATTTATTGGGGTGACATTGGTTAATAAAATTATGTAGGTCTCAGTGTATAACTCAATGACACATCATTTGTTTATTGTACTGTGTCCACCATCGGGAGTCAAGTCACTTTCTGTCAACATTGATCCCCCCTTTGTCTACTTCTACCTCTCCCCACTCTCCTCTTCATCTCGTAATCATGATACTGTTGTCTGTGTCTTTGAGTTTGTTTTTTTATTATTGGTTTTGCCTCATCCTTTCACCTTTTCCACTCAGGCCCACCTCCTTTACCCTCTGAAAGCTGTCAGTCTGTTTTCTGTATCTAAGAGTGACTCTTTCTTTTTTGCTTGTTTATTTTATTAATTCAATTGCACATGTAAGTGAAATTATATCATATTTGCCTTTCTCTGATTGGCTAATTTTATTTAAAATAATACTGTTCAGGTCCATCCATGCTGTTGCATAAGGTAAGAGTTCCTTCTACATTACAGCTGAGTAGTATTTCATTGTGTAAATGCACCACGCTTTTTATTTACTCATCCACTGATGGGCATTTGGGCTAATTCTAAATCTAGGCTATAGTAAGTAACGCTGCAATGACACTGGGGTTCATATATTCTTTCAAATCAGTGTTTAGAGATTCCTCAGATATATTCCCAAAATTGGAATCACCAGGTCAAAAGGCAGCTCCATTTTTAATTTTTGAAGGAAACTTCATACTGTTTTCCACCATGGCTACACCAGTCTGCATTCCCACCAACAATGAAAAAATATTCCCCTTTTCCACATCCTAGCCAGCACTGGTTGTTGATTAATTGATCATAGCCAATCTGAAAGGTGTGAGATGATATCTCATTGTGGTTTTAATATGCATTTCTTTGATAATTAGTGACATTAAGCATCTTTTCATATGTCTATTGGCCATTCTATGTCCTCTTTGGGAAAGTTTCTATTCAGGTCCTTTGCCCATTTTTTAATTGAATTGTTTGTATTTTTGGTGTTGACTAGTGTAAGTTTTTTATAATTTTGGATATTAACTCCTTTTCAGATATATAATTTGTGAATATGTTCTTCCATTCAGTGATTGTCATTCCATTCTGTTGATGGTTTCCTTTGCTGTGCAAAAACTATTCACTTTGATGTACTCCCATTTGTTTATCATTTTTTTGGTTTCCCTTACCCAAGGAGAAATATCAGAAAAAATATTGCTACAAGAAATGTCTGACATTTTACTATCTATGATTTCTCCAAGGATTCTTATGGCTTTGAATCTAACATTTTAAGTCTTTAATCCATTTTGAGTTTATTTTTGTATAAGTGTAAAGAGGTAGTCTGGTTTGTTTGTTGTGTGTTTTTTTGCACATATCTGTCCAATTTATCCTACAGCATTTATTGAATAGATTCTCTTTACCCCATTCTATATTCTTGTCTCCTCTGTCAAAAACTAGTTATCCAGAAAAGCATGGGTTATTTCTGGGCTCTCTATACTGTTCTGTTGAATTGTATGTCTGTTTTTATACCAGTACTATGCTGTTTTATTTACTATGGCCTTGTAGTATAGTTTAATATCAGGTAACAGAATTCTTCCAACTTTGTTCTTCTTTCTCAAGATTGCTGTTCAGGGTCTATTCAGGGTCTTTTGCAGTTCCATATAAATTTTTGCAATATTTGTTCTAGTTCTGTGAAATATGTCATTGGTATCTTAACAGAAATTGCTCTGAATCTATTGATTGATTTGGGTAATACGGACATTTTAATGATGTTCATTCTTCTTGTCCATGAACACCATATATGCTTCCGCTGATTTGTATCTTCTTCAATTTCTTCAGTGTCTTATAATTTTCCTGCTTAAATTTATTCCTAGCTTATTTTCCTGCTTATTTTATTCTTTTTGAAGCAATTGTGAATTGTATTTTTTGTTTGTTTCCCTTTCTGTTGGTTCATTGTTGATGTAACAAATAAACCACTTTTTGTATATTCATTTGTATCTTGCTACTTTTTCTGAATTCATTTATCAGTTTCTAGTAGTTTCTTGAACAAATCTTTATACTTCTCTATATACAGTATCATATTATCTGCAAACAATGACAGTTTTATGTCCTTGTTTCCAATTTGGATGCCTCATTTCTTTTTCTTATCTGATTGTTGCAACTAGGATTTCCAGTACTATTTTGAATAAGAGCAGTGAAAGTGGGCTTCTGTGTCCTGTTCTTGATCTTCAGGGAAACACTTTTAGTTTTTGCTTGTTGAGTATGATCCTGACAGTGGGTTTTCATATATAATTTTTATTGTGTTGAAGTATGCTCCTCCTATTCCCACTTTGCTGAGAGTTTTTTAAATAAATGGGTGCTGAATTTTGTCAAATGTTTTTTCTGCATCTATTGATATGACCTTGTGATTTTTATTCTTTTTTTGTTTGTGTGATATATTACATTTATTAACTTGCAGATTATGTGATATAGTACATTTATCAATTTACAATATCCCACTAGACTATTGTATATAAATCCTACTTGACCATGATGTATATGTTCTTTTTGACACATTGCTAGATCTGCTTTACTAATACTTTGTTGAGAATTTAACATCAATGTTCACCAGGGATATTATATTAATGTTTTCCTTTGTAGTATCTTCATCTTTTCTTCTTTTGAATTTTTTTAGAATATTTTAAGAAAGATAGGTGTTAGTTTTCCTTGAATATTTGGTAAATTTCTTCTATGGAGCCATCTGGTCCAGACTTTTGTTCATTGGAAGGTTATTTGTTTGTTTGTTTGTTTGTTTGTTTGTTTACTGTTTCAATTTCATTACTTGCCATCAATCTAATCAGATTTTCTTATTCTTCCTTTTTCAGTTGTGGAAGATTGTATGTATCTAGTAATTTATCCATTTCATTCAGATTGCCCAATTTGTTAACACATATTTGTCCATAATATATTCTCAAAATCCTTTATATTTTTGTTGGGTCAGTTGTTACTTCTCTTCTATTTCTAATTTATTCATTTGGGTCCTCTGTTTTGTTTTTCTAAATGAGTCTGGTTAAATGTGTGTCAATCTTGTTTATCTTTTCAAAGAACCAGCCCTTGGCTTCATTGATCTTTTCTATTGCTTCCTTAGACTCAATTTTTTTTTCTGCTGTAATCTTTATTATTTCCTTCCTTCTACACACTTTCAGCTTTGTTTGCTGTTCTTTTTCTAGTTCTTTCAAGTGTAAAGTTAGATTGTTTACTTCAGATATTTCTTTTTTTCTTGAGGTAAACCTGTAATGCTATGAATTTCCCTCTTAGGGCTACTTTCATTGAGTGCTAGAAGTTTTGGGTTGTTGTGTCCCCATTTTCATTTGATTCAAGATACCTTTTGATTTATTTCTCAATTCCATCATTAACCCATTCATTGTTTAGTAACATGTAATTTAGCCCCGAAGATTTTGTGTGTTTTTCAGTTTTCTTCCTGTGATTGATTTCTATTTTCATACCATTATGATTAGAGAATATACTTGATATAATTTCAATCTTCTTAAATTTGTTGAGACTTGTTATGTGTCCTACCATGTGCTCTATCCTAGAAAATGTTCCATATGTACTTGGAAATAATGTATATCTTGCTGCTTTGTGGTAAAATGCTCTGAAAATATCAATTAAATCTCTCTGGTCTAGTGTCATTTAAGGCCACTGCCTCCTTGTTGATTTTCTGTCTCAAAGATCTATCCATTTACATCAATGGGGTGTTAAAATCTCTTACTATGACTGCATCACTGTTGATCTCTTTCTTTATGTTCAGTAAGATTGTCTTTATAGATTTAAGTGCTCCTATATTGGGTGCATTAATACTTACAAAGATTATATCCTCTTATTGAATTGATTTCTTTATCATTGTGTAGGGTCTTTTTTGTCTCTCACTATAGCCTTTGTTTTAAGTGTATTTTGTCAGCTATAACTATTGCTACACAATCTATTTAATTTGCAGCTGCATGGAACCTCTTTAATTTTAATCTGTGTACATCTTTCATTCAGAGGTAGGTCTCCTGTATACAGCATGTATGTGAGTCTTATTTTCTTATCCATTGAGCTACACTATGTCTTTTGACTAGAGGATTTAATCCATTTACATTTAATATGATTATTGGTAGGTACATGTTTTTGCCATTTTATTCTTTATAACTGTTTCTCTGATTTTGTTTTTTGTTTTTCTTTTCCTTAAAGAAAACGCTTTAACATTTCTTGTAATATTGGTTTGCTTGGTAACAAACTTTCTTAGCTTTTTCTTATATGAAAAGCACTTTATTTCTCCTTCAATTTTAAATAATAACCTTGCTGGAGTGGGACGACAGGGAGTACAGAAAGTGGGTATATTGCATTCCCCCAAGCTGATGCTATGAGGGGAATGTTTCACCCAAGAAAGATGGCATCTGTGTGGTGGGAGAGTGATCAGCACAAGAATCCTGGCAGCTCTTCCCAGAGCCACAAACCCCAGTCTCTCCTTAGATGACTCTAGTTTGCTTAGCTCCCTCTGCCTGAGCCCAGTGTGAGTGACTCTGAATAAGGTTTTTGTCTGTTGACCCTTTAAGAGGGTACCTGTGTTTCCAGCAGACCCTCATCTCTCTCTGATGAACAGAATCCCTGCTGATTTCCACAGCCAGATGTCAGTAGGGGCCCCTTCTTTCCTCTGGTTCTCTTAGTTGGGGAGCCTGGTTTGAGGTTGATGCCCCATGCTCCACAGGGGGAAACTTTGCAGTTGAAATATCCCTTCAGGACCTCTGGTGTCACCTGTGAGAGCATACTCAGACCTTTTCATGTCTTAACACTCCTACAAGCCTTTATGTGGCTTCTTCTGTAAATCCTTAATTATTAGACCTCTGTTCAGCTACTCCTTGGTAGATTGGTCAGGTTGATTGTTCTATATGTTAATTGTAATTCCAATTTTGTCCTGGAAGGAGATGAGTGTAGCTTCCACCTCCACCACCATCATCTTGGATCTCCTCTTATGTTCTATTTTCTATTGTTCTTCATTTGTGACTTTTCCTACCTATGCTGTTTTACTTTTTTTTTAATATTTTATTTATTTATTTTTTTAGAGAGGAAGGGAGGGAGATAGAGAGAGAGAGAGAGAGAGAGAGAGAAACATCAATGTGAGGTTGCTGGGGGTTATGGCCTGCAACCCAGGAATGTACCCTGGCTGGGAGTCGAACCTGGGACACTTTGGTTCCCAGCCCGAGCTCAATCCACTGAGCTATGCCAGCCAGGGCTATGCTGTTTTACTTTTGAAAGACAATGCATAAAATAATACCAACCTCTTAGGAAATTAAATATTAATAAAAGGTTAATAGGTAAACAAAATGAGATGTGGTATATACATATAGTGGAATATTACTCAACCTTAAGAAACAAGAAAATCCTGACCTTAGTGATAACATGGGTGAACCTAGGAGACATTATGCTAAGTGAAATAAATTAGTCATAGAAAGGGAAACAATGCATGATTCTATTTATATAAAGTATCTAAAATATAAAATTTATAGAAACAGAATATAATGATGGTTGCCAGCAACCATCTTCTCTTCTGGGAGGAGGAGAAAAATGCAGAGTTGTAGTTCAGTGGGTATAGAGTTTCAGTTATTCAACTAAATATGTTCTGGAGACTTGTACAACAAAACATTAACAGTTAACAATACTGTGTTGTGCACTTGAAAACTTGTTAACAGGGTAGTTTTCATTTTGGGTACTCTTCTCTTGCCACAGAAAAAAAGCAAAAAGAAAAAAACAAAAAGGAACACAAGAAAACTATTGAAGATAAACCTAGTACCTTGTGTGTGACGATTTTATGTCTGCTTATTTCCAAACTCATAATATTGTGTAAACTGTGTGCAATTTTTATATATCAATTATACTTTAATAGCGTTGCTCAAAAGACAAATTTTAGAAGAATTAACCCAAATGCTCATAGTCAAATAACTAGCATGACAATTTCTTTTTTTCATGTTTGTGTGTATCATGTAGTGCATCATGTAGTGGTCACCCAAGATTGTGTCCAAACATGAATTTAACTGATTGAGTTGTGAGCTATTATTCTGGCATTCTGAGTAATACTTTACACATAATATGTTTTTAAGCAGAGAAAGTAATTCTTGATCAACACTCCTTACAATAAGAGATTTATTGACTGTTTCAAGTCCACATTAATATAAATGTGTGATTTCTTTCCAGATTCCCATATGAAGCAGAGTAGACTCCTTGAGGCTATCCACCATCAGTGATATTAATAATAATGAATGATATCAAATAAGCTTTCTACATTAACAATTGTGTTTCAATCTCAACAATTTTATCCTTTACAACCCCCAAGTATAAACCCATAAGTAAAAAAGAAACTTCAAATCTATCATACACATGCTTACTGTAGCTCCAAATATGGTGTATGTATTTTTATCTGACTAATTAACCTGACTTATCCCACTCCCCTGCCCTCAACTACATTGGAAGATGTGTAGGACTTGGTTTCTTACTATTCTATGAAGTCTCCTCAATCAATAAGAAAATAATAAATATAGCCCTGGCTGGCATAGCTCAGTGGATTGAGCGCGGGCTGGGAACCAAAGTGTCCCAGGTTCGATTCCCAGCCAGGGCACATGCCTGGGTTGCAGGCCATAACCCCCAGCAACCGCACATTGAAGTTTCTCTGTCTCTCTCTCTATCTCCCTCCCTTCCCTCTCTAAAAATAAATAAATAAAATATTAAAAAAAAAAGAAAATAATAAATATGTCATTTAACGTTTCCAAGGCCACAAGGAAAGAACAGTTGATGGGTATAAGGTCATATTTTAACGAATATCACTTGGGCTCATGAATCATTATATGCACTGACAACACTTCAAACAGATGTATAAAAACCTACACAGTGCTGTACAATGCAAAGCATGAATATGTTCTGTCTACCTGTTGATTGGTTCTCTACAAAAGATACCTTTCTGTCTTTATACAAATAGTCAAAAGGTTGGTGACACTCCAAAAATGTTCACATTAAAAAATAAAACAATCAGAGAAGCAGAAAAATGACTGTGCACATGCAGGCTAGCACGCAGGACAGAATATGGATGGCAACACCACAGTTTGTTCCTGAGCATCTGATTGGTGCTGTGCCTCTCTCCTGACATTTCAGTCATCTGGGTATGTTATACTTGTATTTACCTGCTATTTTCATGGCCAATTTGCAGAGAAATTAACTGGGTAAAATCTCAAACCTGGAAACAGCATTTGCTGATGAAGTTTCTCAAAACAGAGAAGTGTAACCATTCTTTTTATTTCTTTAAGAAATAACCACTGAAGAAGTGCACATTGAGATTTAACTTTATGTGTGATGGTCCTAAAAGTCCTCATTTGGTTTACTTAAATATTTATTGTGATTCTTAAAATACCAATAAAATATTTATGAAACATAATCATTTGAAAGAGGACAGACTATGTAATTCGAGTGAGGGATGAGGGAGTCACTTTGTTGTTGTATAAGTCGCTTTTAGAAAATGACCATGAGTAAATAGCAACTGCTTTCCTGAACGTATTAGTTTTAATTTGGAAGCCTTTGAATTCAAGTGTCTCTTTTGACTGCACTCCTGCTCACTACTACTGAAACCACACAGGAGTCTTTCCTTTAATTAATTAGGGTATAATTAAACAGCAGGTACCCAAGCAGAAGCTGGAGAATCAGTTCCATCTGTTCTGCAGGGTCTCATGGTGATGACAAGACAATTCCCCCACGAATTATACCTTAAGCAGTATACATATTTTAATTTCCAGCTATCTCTTTTATAAATTGCTCTTATGATTTCACTTGATAATTTAACACTTCAAAATTGAAGCCCCTCCAGCATTTACCCTGAAAACATGCAAAAAGGAAGCCTGGTGAAGGGAAGGGAAACTGTCCCCTATAATTTAGATTGGCAAGCACAATCAAAAGAATGTATCATTCAGTTATTAATGTAAAACAGTGAGCAGACATTGTTTTATGAAAGCAATCAGTTTTAATTTGAAGATACAGGAGATTTCAAAACAGAGATAAGGTTTACAATATTCCAGAATATAGAGGGTGGGGTGAGCTTTATGGGACACACATTTTAGTGTCATATTTTTAGTTTGGGAGAACCAAAAACAAAGAATGAAATTTTTGCTAAAAGAAAATTTCTGGAAACACAAAGTTAAAACATTTGGCTCTCAGATACCAAGACACCTATATCACTTGCTACTATACATTGTATTTTTTGAATCACTCTCATTTCTCCTGCAAAATTGTAATTTTCAAGAGGACAAGATACCTATTTGACTCATTTCCTTATGCCCATAGAAGATGCTGGAGTGCTCTATTGCTAGTTGCTAAATAGCAATAATTCACTCAGCTATTTATTCCGTGTCTGCTGTATAAACTTTCCTTGCTTCTTGACCACAGTATGTTTAGATCCAGAGGAGGCTAGGGCTTTGAATGACTGTCGGCATCACAGCTTGGTCCTCCTTGAAAATAAAACTGATGTACTCAAGTCATATTTCTGGATGCTTGCCTATTAAATAGAAAAATAATGACTATCATGTAATGTGATATTAAAATATATGAAAAAATAAAGGTAATTGATAAGATATGAGTGTGTGATAAATGCTTATTTTATCTGGATATTAGAAAAACAATTAAATTTATTTACCGGCAATAGTAGGTTAAAACAATGCTGCACTTTAACTTTGGCATTAGAAGATTAAGAACCAAGACACATTAAAATTAGAATTATTAAACTAAACTATCATGTATTAATTCAATGAGTGTGTTTTAACTTTATGCAATGAGTAAACAGAAACTAGTCCCTACACACATGGAGCCTAAAGACCTTTGATGAAATGAATAAAATTGTTTGGGGCCAAGTGTATTGCAGAAGATCCTGTAGTAGAGGCATTTCACTGAGTTAGGGAGACTAGAAAACCACCCTTGAGTTGAGGTAAGAACAGTTTTCAGACTTGAGCAGATAGAAAGGGAAAGAGTGTCTGAGCACAGGGAACAGCATATTCAGAAACTACAGTTTTCATAAAACAGTTACAAAGCTACTGCAGTAGCCCCATGAGGGGCGATGGAAGATTTGGTGAGGGTGGTGGTGGTAGTCATGATGGAATGATGGAAACAAATTCCAGACGTACATACAAGTATTTGTAGAGGACATTGTAATGGTTGGTACACCACTATGAGTTTCATCAGCTTTAAATATACACATAAAACATGACTTGTGAAGGACAAGTAAAGATTGATAGAAATAAGATTTACCTGGTGTGCATGAAAGAACAGTCTCTGCCACATAATATTTTCTTGTCATTAGAAGCAGAATGCTATAAATTTAATGCAAAGGAAAGATTAGAAATCTCTAGGCTGTCAGCAGGTGAGCAGGATAAGCTTTATAATAATTAAGGAGAAGCCAAAGAAGTATTGAGGTCAATATAGTTAATGTGCAAGCATGAGCGGTAATAATATAACAATCTGATTAAAAGGACACATTTAATATTACAGACTTTAACACAAAACTCATAGAAACAACATTTATATGCACCTAAAATTTCAAATGAAATATCATTTGTCCAAATTAAAATGTAACATAAATAACATAAAGTGTGACTTTGAAGATCTGGGTTAGTCCAAAGATTAACAACTATAGGATATAACACTGTACATTATAGACACAGGTCATTAATGGTCATTCATACTATTTGCTTGAGATAAAACAGAAAAACTCATCAGGAATTTTAAAAGTAATATAATGCAAACTTCAGGCTAGAAAAATAGTTTCAATTATTCTTAACTATATCTTACCCATTACATAGAATAAAATGGCATTCTAACTATAGCTGATGACCAGCAACATAGATTTGAACTAAGTGGGTCCACTTACATGCAGATTTAAAAAAATAAATACTTGTACTGTGATCTGCCAGGGTGTGTGCAGATGCAGAGGGCCAACCGTATGCATTGACCTCCACCATATTGTATAAGGTACTTAAGAATCCACAGATTTTGGTATCCCTAGGGATTCATAGAACTGATCACTTATGAATACCGAGAGACATCTAAGTTTTGAGGGAGTCAAAAGTTGTATGTGCATCTTTCCCTGCACAGGGTTGGGCACCCAACACCCACATTGTTCAAAGGTCAGCTGTATTTCCAAAAATGAGGCATTCTATCATTGCAGATAATACATGATAGCAAATGACACAATATATCATGTGTATGTGTTTGTGTGTGTGTGTGTGTGTGTGTGTGTGGTACTCTTATTCTGTACTATGTATACAGTACTGAGTGATGCAATTATACCACTAACACTTTACAGAAAAGATTAGGCCTTAAATTATTTTCTCACTATTCAATAGTTAGCAAGCTATTATTCAGACCATGAGCTACATAGAATTGCTGAATTATTGAAATCCACCTGCTAGAATGCAATTTTTAAATATTTTATTTATTTATTTATTTTAGAGAGAGGGGAAAGGAGAAAAAGAGAAACATCAATGTATGGATGCTTGTCACAGGCCCCCTACTGGGGACCCAGCCCACAACCCAGGCATGTGCCCTGACTGGGAATCAAACCAGAGACCCTTTGGTTCACAGGCCCACACTCAGTCCACTGAGCCACATCAGCCAGGGCTGCTGGGATGCATTTTAAAACGAAGTCATGATAAAAGACAAACATCTTGGCCAACTTGCCAGTTGTTATACAATGTATAATTTAAATAAAACACTAGAGGATATTAATAACTTTAGTACCACCCATCCTTATTCTTGTTTTTGCTTTTCAAAGGCCAACACTTTGTCCCTGGCTGGTGTGGTTCAGTTGCTTGGACTGTTATCCTGTACATCAAAAGGTCATGAGTTCAATTCTTATCAGGGCACATGTCTGGGTTGTGGGTTTGGTCCCTGGTTGCAGCAACTATGGGAGGCAACCAAATGATTGATGTTTCTCTCTCATTTATGTTTTTCTCCGTCTTTTCCTCTCTTTCTGAAATTAATAAGCATGTACTCAGGTGAAGGTTTTTTTAAAAGGCCAACACTTTCAACTCTTAGTTTTTCACTCTGATATTTTTATTCTTTTTTAGACTAGTATATTTGTACTACTCTTCATTGCTTCGCCGTGATTGGATAGGATCAATGGGCTTCCTGTTATGGTAGAGGATTTAGCTATGTTGCAATACTGTTTCCCCTCACTTTCTCTCTATACTGTCACCGAATCATAATATTCAATTAATTCATACAGGATATATTGTAATTAGCATGCAAATGTTGTACACCATTACAGCAGGTAGTGTTTTGTGTTATGTTTTGTTTGTGAACTCCTACCATAAACCTTACATCCAGGTGCTATGAGTTGCCAATGTTTTATCTAATTATTGTGTATGTTCCAATAGCTCTTTTCTCCCCATCCACTCCAGCAGATTTTTCAAATATATGTTTTCAAATGTGTAATATTTCTAATGTGTCAATTGCTTTATCAGTTCTTTATCAGGCATTATCATTTATCTATCAGAAATAACTTCTTTTGTGTCAGATTTTTACTGAGAACATTCCTTTTCATGTAAATTAGTTTCATTTCCCCCACTAAATATCTTTATTCTAAACTTCTTTCTCCTGTTTTGATCTGAATTTTATGCTGTTTCAAGCTGTCAGGCTCGGAAGTCCAGCCAACACTTTCAAGGTTTGGGGATCCATTTCCTGGATCCCTAATTTTGATTCTGAGCCCTTGCCCTAGTGAGGTATATTTTGAAGTTTTTACATATTTTTAGCTTTTCTGTTTTTCACTTCACAATTGATAATGAATTTTCGATGTTTAGAATTCTAGATTTTAATACATTTTTATTGCAGAATATGTAGGCACTGTTCTATTCTAGTGAATTTAAGAATTCTTACTAGTTTTTCATTCTTGAGCCTGAGATAAGAAGTGCTCCTATTTGGGGAACTTTTATTTTACCCAAATATGTTAAAATTTCACAATGCTATGATTTAACATTGGTGGTTTGTTATTGAATAGAACACTTTCTTTATAAAGACTCATGTTTTTATTTCTAGAAATGTTCTGGCATTATTTCTTTGCTATTTCCTGTCTTTCAGTTTCTTCAAAAATATATGAGATGCCCAACCCAGGATTGATATTCTAATATCACTATTTATTTTTGTGGTTTTCTTCTCTTTTTGTTTTCTGTCAGTTTTGTTGAGATGTAATTGATTTGCAAAACTGTTGAAATGTAAGTGTATAGCATTTAGGATCTGACTTACATATATTGCAAGGTCCTATTTTGTTTTGGTTTACTTTCATAATTGTATGTTCAATTAAAGCTTGCAACTTTTCTATTGACCTTTTAAAATTTGGAATAGCACTTTTTAAATTTCCTTATTCATATTTTCCTCAGCATCCTGAATTTTTATTTGCTAAATTAGCAACCTTAGTAATAAGTATAGTTTGTATGATATCCTAGCACACACAAACACCTAAAATTGTAACTAAAAACTAAACATTCACAAAACAATGTCTGACATGATTGCCCTGTGTTAACATTTTATGTTCTTTTTATTTTTTTAATGTTAATTTAAATAAATGATTCCATTACTCATCATCGAGTTGATCACGGTTTGGTTTATGTGGGGCAGAGTGGTACGCTGCTTTCACATAAAAGTCAGCAGGTCTTTTTATTAAGGCAACTTCAAATAACAGCCTCTGTGGGTTTTGCTCTGAGGTTGGTTCATTACTACAGAGAATCCTCCAAGTCTTCCACTGACAAATACACATCCGTGTATCAGCTTTATCATGCCGGATCACAGCCAGCTTCTTCTGTATGTCGTATTTCACACAAGCCCTTCATTTCAGGCCAGCAACTCATCCCAAACACTCTCTGTGCCTGATGACCCTAAACCTGTCATGGTTCCACAACTTTTCCACATACTTACGAACTTATCCAAACTTTGACATATCTCAGTCGAAGGTGGAAGTTGTTGTTAATGTCTGTATTCACAGACAAGAAACTTGAGTTACTCTGCCTCCCTCATGACGTGATTCTTTATTTTATCTCTAAGATTTCTTTTTGTTTTTTTCTTAGAATTTCCTTTTCTCTGCTTATATTCCTCATCTGTTATAGTATATTTTCCTTTATCTATTATGGCATATTAATCAGATTTTTCATATATTTCTAGAGTGATAATTCCAGCAACTTTGTCATCAATGTTAATGATGTTCGGTCTGTCTTTTCAAATTGTGTTTCTTGCCTCTTGGTGTGGTTTTGTAATTTTTCTTCACAGCTGGACATGATGTAACAGGTACTGGCTCCCACAGAATCCCTGCTCTGGTGAGCCACAGTTCCCTGCGTTCACCTGTCTCCTCTCTCCAGCCTTAGGGGCCGTGGTTTGCCTTGCATCCTCCCCTCCCTAATTAACCTAAGAAGAGTTGTTGATTTTCAGACTGTTCAGCCTTTTCTTGCTGTTAGAACAGAATGATGACTTCTAAGGTCCTTACATAACTAATAGGAAATCATGATACATTTCTTAAAACCCACTTCCAATTAAGGTAGCAGGTTAAAATCTTCTGAGTAAATGAACTGTATCTTTTGCATGTTTATACTCATTCCCAGTCATCACCTAGTAAAATGTCTTGTACACAAGACAATTTCAGTAGATATTACCTGAAATAACAACTTTTTAAACCTTTGGTATCTTTTAGAGTTGTGAAAACACTATGATAATAAGTAAAAGTCATTTGTAAGCTTTAAATCATTATAGAACTGTTAAGATTAGTGGAAGATGAAAAACCTTCCAATATTTGGATGCAAAGAATAGAGTAAACCTACATTGGATACTTGATTCAACTTCCTTGTTGAGCATTCATGTGGCGACCTCTATGTGCCAGGTCCTAGAAGCACAAAGATGGAGGAGTTGTAATCCCTATATTTGTCAACAATATTGATATATGTTTTAGAAATCTTTTTTAATGTTTTTGTTATTTGCCAACTACTGAGCCATGAACTAAAGAAAATATATCACTTTTTATAAATTTTCATAATATTAAAAATAATTTTAACTACAATTCATTTTTAAAAACTTGTTCTAGGGACTTCAAGGAGCTTTCATACATTAATCCATGGAATATAACAGCACAACTAAGTTTTATATTTATTGCCAATTTAAAGATGAATAAATTGAGATACAACAGTAGTACATGAGTTATCCAATTGGTAGGGCCAATTTTCAAACAAGATGGAATCATTTTTTTTTTAAATATTTTATATATTTATTTTTAGATAGAGGGGAAGGGAGGGAGAGAAACATCAATGTGTGGTTGCCTCTGCACACATCCTCTACTGGAGACCTGACCTGTAACCCAGGCATGTGCCCAGACAAAGAATCAAATTTGCGACCCTTTGGTCCACAGGCTGATGATCAGTCCGCTGAGCCACACCAGCCAGGGCTCAAACAACATGGATTCTATTCCTATATTTTAACCTCAATACAAGTCATCAAAAAGTAGGTCCATTGTTGTTGAAATTAAACATCTTTTATGCTTGATTCTGTTAGTTATGTCCAGGATTTTCAGCACAGCAACTTCCTTAGTTGCATAGAAAGAAGTACTTAGGGTGACTAAGAATTTAACTTTAACTTTCAACTAGTCTTAGGTTCCAGGCTTATTCTTTCATTTCCTAGTTATGTGATCTTCATCATTTCATTTACATTCATTAAGGTTCAGGTTCACCATTTATAAAATGGGAATTATACTACTACTTTTAATACAATTATTATAAGAATCAAATAAAACAATGTGCAAGTATTTAATAAAAGCCAGACACTGTAATTAATACCTTTTGCTTTTCAAACAATCTGACTGCCACACATGGTATACTAAACCTGTCATGTTTCTGCTAATAGAGCAACAGGTGAACAACTCAATTAAAAAGCACTCCTGCTATTTGAGGACTTGTACCATGAGATACATTTGGAGACCAGGTATAATGAGACTTCAAAGATTATTTTCTGGATTTTTACCTACTATTGTATTTATTAATAATTTCCTGGTCTCCTATATTTGTATACTCTTAACTGATCAAATTTTATTAGGTTTCTTATAAAGTATATACAACTGTTTTTTAAAAAATGTCCTGCCGTTTTTCCAGCCATATTTCCTCCTGTATCTGTGTAGTATCAGCTTGCACTGGGCCACTTATATTCGGTATACTGACAAGAAGCCATTTTCCGTACTTATTAGGGTAAAATTATGCATCAATCCACAGTTTTCTCAAAAGTCATTTTTATTCTGAAAGCAAAATGTCATAATAATATTATGCCTCTAATGTATACCTAATGCAAGAAAAAATGGTTTTTGAAGGATAACTTTTGAAACTCCAAGATACACAAACATAAAAGAATTTTTAAAGATAATTGAGAGTAAAAGTTAATCAGGTGACATACTTTTGGTTCAACTAGGTGTGGTAATAAATTACCAAAACAATGATGCAGAGTTTACAAATTAATCCATCAAGTACATCATTTGTCATACAGCTTAATAGAATCACTAAAAATATTATATTTGGCCAAGAAATGAGGTGTTTTTGCCTCCACATCTAATTTGTCATTATAAATTCTATCTTCTGCACAAGTAATGTTTAAAAACATGCAGGAATTATGATAATGTCGAATCAAGAATTTTGTTTTTCTTCCCATTTTTATAATATTGGTTATGGGTTATAATATGTCTTATGCAACACCATTTGTAAATGCATTTTTTAAGTTGTAGATTTTTGGTATCTTGTTAGTAAAACAAAGAATCTTGAACCAATACTCATACTTCAAACAGCTGTGATAATTGTCACACCTCTTTCCTGATTGACACTGAAATTTTCATAGTAAACACTCAAAGAACCTGAGAATTGAATCTTCTATTCTCTTAAAGGTGTTTTCACAGTTTTAGAAGGGTAAAACTAAACCAAAGTTTGAAAGAAGGGATCATGTTAGAAGATTCAAGTTAGAGTAAGCATTCCATTGTAAGTCTTTCATATAAAAGATTCATGTGGCTCCAGGAAACTCTCTTTCTGGCCAGTTGACTCTATAAATTCTCTGCCCAGGACACAGTCTAATTATATATATTTATATATATACAATTATATATATGCAGTCTTAATTATATATATTGATATATTGACACATATAATTAGACTGTGTCCTGGGCAGAGAATATATACATATATAGAATATATACACACATACTGTACATACATATGGAATACACATACTCATATATAAGTTGATAAAGGAGATCACTGTGTTTAGTCCTGATGATTAGTGAAAACATGTTATGACACTGTTCACTATGTATTGATACTGCTTCTATGTATTGATAGAAGTATGCAATACATACTTCTATGTATTGATAGAACAAGTCACTATTTTTTATGTTCTCCATAAAGAATCTCTTTAAGAGAAAGTTAAAGAGATTTCATCTCAAGATAATTAATTTAAAATACATTCTCTCCTGTATGACTTTCAGAATGACTTTAAAGTTCACTGTAGAGCTGACTCTAGGAAAATGTTCTACATTGCCCTTTATACCCTTCAATCTTATTTTTTTATTTCAAACATCACATTTTTTCCTATTCATGTTGTCCCCTAGCTGTGCAAGTGCATTTTCCCCTGAAGTGATGTTCAAGTCAAGACTAGAGCCCCCAGTTTGTCCAATATCCACATATGAGTAACACAACCTTCTCCTTCAAAGAGCATTTTTATTTTAACACTGAAAAACAAAAACTGTAGATTCCCACCAAATCTATGCTTTCATTACCTTTCAAATGATCAGAGCACTGATTTTCTGCTGAGAAACTGCCACTCAGCAACACAGCTGCTATACATATTTCCCGTCCTCTCTCTCAACTGCACAGGCCCATGTGATGAAGTTAGAGACACACAGATATGCGGGAAGTGCTGTGCGGGCTTTCAGGAAACCTCCTTCAGAGTGACGAGGCATACCCTTCCTGCTCCCCTTTTCATCTCACTGCTTGCAACACGAGTGGATGTGATGAGTGGAGCAGGAAAGCATCTCAACCATAAGGCCAAGGGTCACATCATAGTGACAGAAAATTGTTCCCACTCCCTTCTTGGTGATTGTCTTATGGATTCTGAAATACAGTGAAACATAAGGCTGCCTACACTCTAATAAATGAACACAGAGCTCAAAGAAGAGCACAGCACAGTGCAGAGGCTGAGAAAGAAACACAGATGCATAACCACAAACACAGACGATGGTGGAAGGGGTTGTGGGGGTGGGTGGAGGTGGTCAGGGGGGCAGACATCTGTAATGGTGTCAACAATAAAAATATAGAAAGTTGAAAAAATAAAGTTACAATCAAATAAAGAAGAAGGAAATGTTCAAAATTGTTAAAAACAACTATTATGAAAACTTTTCTTTCTAAGCTAGTTCATATGTATATTAACAAATGTTGATCAGTTCAATCACTATACAGTGATTATGGAAAACAGTGTTGAGATTATAATATATATATTTGTGATAAAATATTAGTTTTATACAATATATATAAATATATGAATATTGCATTATGTCATTACTGAACTTATATTTATACTAGTTTTTAATTTAATAGTCAACTCATTTGGTAATAATTTTATAATATTAATTAGTTAAGGATTAAAAAATAATCATGATTAAATGCTGGTAACATTTGTGATTTTGTAACTGCTTACACTCGTAATATACTTATAACGTATATAATGAGGTTGAACAAGGCAAACCGCATAACCGTACCAGGTTAGGGCCTCTGCAACAAGCCTCTGTGTTTGCTCCTCCGCTTCCAAACTGCTTCGCATCTTGTCCTTTCCTCTTTTGCACTTTTTAAGTTAAGTTTTCCATATATGCCTTTACCTTATCCTGAACTTTGTTCCATTCATTATCTCATCTTCCTTCATAGACGTTTTTTCTCTTACTTCTGGGAATTCTTTCCATGGCCACGAATATGCTTGTCCTGGTTATTCTCTTGCTTTCTCATTGTCCATTCTGTATTGATTCTGCCTTGATTTATGCTCCAAAAGAGACACCCAAGGACTGTGTCACCAGGGCTTAGTGGTGACCAGCTTTATATTTTGTTATGCCAGTGAAGACAAGGAAAGGCGATAGGAGGCTGTAGGGAGAGAAGTGTAGCTTTTCTGCTGCTTCCCCTCTCTGCTGTGGGCCATGTTTCTTGGAGTGGCAGTTCTCTACATAACTCCGGTGCTCACTGGGGTCTTCTATTTCCTTCTCTTTTCTCTTCAAACCTAGGACTGTATGAAGGTAAACATCCTCGGTCGGTTTCTTTAGCCCTACATAAACCTTTGTAAACAGTCACTTTATTTTGTATTACATTCATATGTTGCTTAATGACAGACATACATTCTGGGAAACACGTGCATTTCTAGGCAATCTCTGCATTGCGCAAACATCATAGACTGCCCTGACACAACCTAAATGGTATCGGCTGTGTGCTGCAGCCTATTGCTCTTAGGCTACAAACCTGGACAGATGTTACTGTACGGAATACTGTAGACAATTATAACACAATGGCAAGTATTTGTATACCTAAACATAGACAAGTTACAGTAAAATACAGTAAAAAGGATAAAAAAATGATTCACCTGTATAGGGCACTTACCATGAATGAAAATTGCTGGACAGGAAGTTGCTCTGGGTGAGTCAGCGAGGGAGTGGGGAGCAAATGTGGAGGCCTGGGCATCACTGCACACTGCTGAGGCTTCATGCACACCGCCCCACAGCCCTCCCCCACCCCCTTCCAGCAGGGTCAGAAAGAGAACATTGAAGCTCTCAGTGCTGCTGCATGAACAGGGCCGTGGGCTGGATGGATTGGAAATAAACAAGAGAAGCTGGGAAAGGCATAGATCACTGTACTGGTGACTGTCAGGGAGAAGTGAAAGAAAGCCTGAGGATCAGTAGGAATAAGAAATCAGGGTGGAGAAACACGGGAACATAGGGCATTCTCATGGCAATGTGGTTTTGGCTTTTACATGGTGAAACAGTAGTCAGATTAAGAAACTCTGTGATAGTCATTTTTTAAAAAAGAGGCCATTTAACATAGAAATGAAAACTAAATAATTTTATTTTGACTTAGGAGATTGGTTTTTGTTCCATTGACCCTATAAGGCACAAAGGATTCTCCCTCTGGCATTAGAGATATGGAAGAAATAGAACTTATCTATGCCTTACATCATTACAACCAGAAAATATTTCTAAAGTAGCATGACAGCCAGCTCTGCATTGCCACAGAAAGCATTTACTAAACTGGAAGTGGCACTTAATACTTGCTAAGTAGCTCCTGTGGACCTGGTGTCCTTGTGAAAGGTCCTAGGTCCTCATACCAGGTCCTAGGTCCTCAGCAAAGCATTTACAGCGTGCACAGAAGAGCATCGAGCTAGGTCGGGAAGGTTTGTAGCAGCATCTGAGTGTGTAACACTGGGGGGACAGGCTCCTCTGTGCTGAAACAGGTCAGTGGCTGCCTGACTGGGATGTAATCTGTGCCCTCCAAACTGAGGTGCTGTGAGTAAGAGGCAACCTATTGCCAAGCCCCACAGATATTGCTTCAATTGGAAGGGAAAAAAATCCTTCAGAACCACATATCTTTCTGTTTCTTACAGGAAATTCAGCTCCATTATACAATGAAACCACCATCATATATGCAGTCCATCCTTGGCCAAAACATTATTATGCGGCACACGGCTATATTTGATAGAATGCCAATATTCATCTTACCTTCACTACCATTCCCACCAAAAAAGTTTCTTTAAATCATTTCCTTAAGTCATTATTACATCTGAGTGTGGCTCTCTGCATATCTATCTATTTAGCTATCAAATTTCTTTCTCTTATCTCAATCTGTTTCAATAGTACAAGTCCCACCGCTTTTAGAAAGAAAATGAATATGTGACTTTCAACTCACATACGCAACTACAATTATTCCTTTGAAGTTTCCAAATGATGTATTCTCAATCCAATGACATTATTTAAGGTCTCTGTCTCCTTGATATCTCTCACGCAATTAACCTTGATGACCACTTTCTTAGGAATACTGTCTATTTCACTCTGCTCAACTGATTTTTCTATATTTTCCTTTCATTTTTCTCTTTCCTTGCTTTTCTCTGTCTTTCCCCTGTCTGCTATGTAGTGACACTTTTCAAATTTCTGCTTATTCTTTCAGGCACTTCAATGGCCTTTATGATTATATACATATATCTCCAAACCTGTACCATCTGCTGAATTCTATATTAATTTAATTGTATAACATTCCCACAGTCATTCCTTCTCAAAATCCTAGAATCATTTTGATTTTCCTCATTTTCCTTTTATGTAAAACTAAATGAGTTATTTCACTTCTGTGTTAGCTTCATCTCTTCACTCCATACTTCTTCCTTTTCCCCTCCATTTGCCTGGTGAAGACAATATGCCTTTTAAGTCATATCATTGTAGAAGTTGCCTCCTAGATTTTCCTAACCACACTTTCTTCTGTGTTTTATATGCCACCACATTATGATGACTACATTGTTCAAAAAATTTTATTGACATTCTGTGATATAAATCTAGATTTTTTTAAAAAAATTTATTTATTTATTTTTAGAAAGAGGTGAAAGGAAGGAGAAAGAGGAGAGAAACATCAATGTGTGACTGCCTGTCACACACCTCCTAATGGGGACCTGGCCCACAACTGAGGCATGTGCCCTGACTGGGAATCGAACCAGTGACCCTTTGGTTTACAGGCCAGCACTCAATCCACTGAGTCACACCAGCCAAGGCTAAACCTAGATTTTTAAACATGATGCTAAAGACTAAATTTGATTTAGCTCCATCCTGATTCTCCAATCAATCTTCGTCTCCATTTCTCTAAATCAGTTCACTTTTAGTCACCCTGTCTGTCTGCCTAGTACAACCTTCAACTCTAATTTCACTGCTCAAAAGCAAGTCTGTGTTTGAGGATTAGCACAAATGACACATCTCTCATAACCTACTTACCCTGATCTTCACATGGAAGTAATTTTTTCCTCCCAGTACTCCTACAATAAAATTATTGCTTAAAAAATTACTGGCTGCCTTCCTTTAAAGATATGTATAAAGCAAATATTAATATATGTATTATTTGTATGCAACAGAGGGCAAGGATTATGTTATCGCTGCATCCCTTAAAATGTCTGGCAAAGTCCCTGTAAGAAGATCCTCAATTTAATTCATTTACATTTTTATGGGTTCAACTCACTATGACTTACTCAGCTGATCCCATAAATACCTCCAGGTTTCCAAAATTCTCAGCATTAAATCAATTAACCAATTTTTTGGTAATGCTGTCTTCTGTTGTAACCTAAAATAAGGTTGGTAGTTGCTCAACATAATTCAGTGTGCCAAAATTTCAGTTGTTCTGACTCTCCATGGGCTGCCTCGACAGATGGTCAACTGGCAGGAGCCCAGAAATGCTCATTCTACCTATTAAGGACCATCAGACAACTAAATCTTACAGATGCTGGCACAACTAATACATTTTTATACTGCTGATTTGCTGATAATTGCAATTACATACAATTAACTATATTTCTTAAGGAAATATATTTGGATAAATGAAAATGTTTTAGATCTTGAATTTTGAGAATCATGATGTTGCAGTTCCTTCTTAAATTGTTTCCTAGCTGTATTACTTTTGCTTTAAAATTGTTAGTTAATGCTTCATTGCATAAGAGAAGGCACTACGCCTTGAACTGTTTCAATTTAGTCTTGATTTTAAAAAGACTAAATTGGAAACTGTTCCAATAAAGGACACGTACATCATACCAAGGTTAAAATAATTCAGTCAGTCAGCAAATAAGTGTGCAATACAGAGGCAAGTAATACAAGAATCCAAAATAAATTCTATTCTCAGAGGTGATTCTCAAGCATGCTTGGAGCAGGCCCTGAGGTTACATCAACTTGGGTGGAATTTCCTGTTTTGCTGCATGAAATTTCCATGATATAAAATGGAAGATGGAAAAGAGAGAGAGAAACATGTTTAAAAACTTGCATGGTTTCAATTCTAGATATAGAGTTTTAAATAGAAATAAGTAAAACTATATTAACTTTAGATATTTATTACAATCTGGGCTTTATTTTCACTAGAGCATATTTACATATGCATGAAAACATTGAAGCAACAGTCTAATTCAAAAAGGCTAAAATGACCATTTATTTCTAAAGCACCAGATGTTTGAGATCAAGATTTTCAGACAAATATATAAATTCTAAAACATGACTGGTCTGACTGCACCAACTCAGTTTATGCAGAAACTATAATATTGGTGTTTCTGAGACACCAGGGCAGTTGTAACACTTATATTAAAAAGTATATAGATTTTTGACTTAGGCCTTCTGTCCTTCACTTGACTTGTGAAGAGAAGGCCCAATAATGTCATTGTATCTGAACTTTTCTTTATACATACTTTGAATAGGATTGTCTATATTTCTTTACTTCAGCAACATAGCAATAAATGCACAGATCCACAATTTATAGGAAAATATAAGAAGTGTCTTTATAAGTATTGAATTTTTATCAGCAAATATCTACTGTATTATTTTCAAGTTTATTTGAAAAACAATTTAAAATAACCTAATGACCCTGACTGGTGTGGCTCAGTGAATTGAGCACCAGCCCATGAACCAAAAGGTCACCGGTTTGATACCCAGTCAGGGCACATGCAGGGTTGTGGGCCAGATCTCCTGTAGGTGTGTGTGCCAGAAGCAACCACACATTGATGTTTCTCTCCATCTCTTTCTCCCTCCTTCCCCTCTGTCTATAAATAAATAAATAAACAAACAAATAAATAAATCTTTAAAAAAATAAAATAATATAATAATATTGAATAACTACCCAATGGAAATTGTCTAAGAGTTTAAAAATATTAGAATTAGCCCTGGCTGGTGCAGCTCAGTGGATTGAGAACTGGCCTATGAACCAAAGGGTCACCAGCTCAATTCCCAGTCAGGACACATTCCTGGATTACGGGCCAGGTTCCTGGTTGGGGCGTGCAAAAGGCAGCAACACATTAATGTTTCTCTCCCTCTTTTTCTCCCTCCTTTCCCCTCTGCCTAAAAATAAATAAATAAAATCTTTACCAAAGAAAGAATAGTATCATAGGAAATTATGTTCTCCAATATATACACTATTTTTTTAGAAATAATAAAAAGTAGGAAAAAGGAAACTATATCCTCACCCTAAAAAACAATGTCAGTTTTTCCAAATAGGAAATTGTAAACCTGGAATAAAAAACTCGTGGCTGTAAAACTGTGGAAATTTTTAATCTAGGAGATATAAATTATGATTATTATTAGATCAAGAGGATTAAATAGAATTTTAACTAACTAAAAATATTTTCTGTCTATAACCTAAAAACAAATGAACTTTACCTTTTATACCCTCAAATGTATCCCAAGAGTTAGAAAAACAATATGATTTTCTTGCTTTCATCTTTCTGAGTAATCAATTATGGAATAGTGAAATTAGCCATCGTTTTCATGAATACTTTAGAGCTCTTAACATGCATTTTAGATACCAACTTTTCCTCAAATTTTATCTGATTGGTCTTGATGCTTACCTTTCTCTCACCATAATATTCTCATAGTTTTTTTGGTTAATAGTGTGGCACTGTATGTCTTTTATGTGACTTCAAATGCTTTTTTAGGGAAAAAAACACATGGGGTAGGAGAGATTTCAAAGAATCAAGGAGTCTGCCGTAGGGTTTGAGAAGGGCAGTGGGAAGAGCAGAAAGACACTGCTGGGCTTTGACAGACTAGTATGAGATGGAAATCTTTGTGCTGTGGCTGAGGAGATAAAGTTAAAGCGTGGAGAAACCCCTTCAGCTTGCTCCAGTCTGACTGAGCCAGCCAGCTGTCCAGGGACCTGGGTGGATCACTAAATGATCCACACAGGCTGAACTGAATGCTTCCGCTGAGCCACGAGGGTCTATTTGCTTGGACGCAGATAGTCACAGCAAGATAAGCGCAGAAATATTAATTATGGAGACAAGCAAGAAGCAAGAGAATGCATGTGAAAACCCCCGCAGAAAGAGGCAGTCTCATTTCACGCAGAGTTGTACAGCACACACAGACGCTCCCCTGCTCACTGAGCACAGGCGGAGTTGTTGTCCTGCTGCTTTATGTTAATTAGAGAATAAATAAGTGGCCAACTGTAGTCTGTGGGCATATGTTGGTCAACTGTCTCTGTCTAATTAGGTTGTAAGCCCACTGGGCAGAGGCCTCATTTAAACCTATGTTCTGGAAAGCACTTAGTGCCTTTGTTGAGTCCTTGTGAATGTGAGAGACTAGGGCAAATAGCTGAGGTTTAATAAGCAAGAAAAATCTTTTAAGGATTCGTTGGTGTGTGTTTGGTATCTTGCAGAATGCTAACTAAATCCTTTGAGCAAAGCATGAACGTTTACTTTTCATAGAGTAATGCCACTATGTTGCTCTATGTAGTACAATAAGCATATGTGACTTGTATGTAAAAATTGTACATACTTTAATATATTCATAGGGTTGGCCAGAAAGTCCATTTAGTTTTTTCTGTAAAACAAGACAAATTTTTCCTTTTCACCAATAACTTTATTGATTTGGATATTTTGAGTACATCGACTATCTCCCACATGGTATAACATCAGTTGTTCTCATTTAATATCTTGATTTGATCACTGTCAACTTCAACTGCTCTACCCCACTATGGAGTATGGTCCAAGTAGAAATCTCCAGCACAAAACTTCACAAACCACTTTGACACATTAGATCAGTCACAGTACCTTTTCCATAAACTACACAAATAATTTTTTTGTGTTTCAGTTGCATTTTACCTTTCTTGAAATAATAAAGCATAATATGCTGAAAATGTTGCAGTTTCTTCCATATTCAATATTAAAATGGCTAGGCAAAAATCACAGATTTTGATACGTTTTTTTTTTTAAAATGCATGCCAATATAACAGCTGTCACAACACAATCTAACAAAATTGTTTCAAATGAAGTTAAATACAACTAAACCTTACTAGAGCCATCTTACAGAAAAAAACAAACCAACTTTTTGGCCAACCCAACAGTTTGAGTGCTGGGGTATACATTGTGTGTGAGTGTGTGGTGTACATATAAGTGTGAGGTTGTGCAATTGTATGTGTGTCATGTGATAATGTAATATATGATGCATTTAATTACACGCATAGGTGACTAAGTATTCAGACATTCAGTAAACTGTCTAGGCAGTGGGTATTCCCCATTTTGTATTTTCGATTGTAGAGTTCAGGAAAGTCTCCGTCCTCTGTCATGTCTATTACTCTGAGTTTCATGCCAGTGGAGTTAACTGCCAGCATCAAGGGGCAAAAAGGTAGAAATTAAAATATACACATTCTTATATGTCTGTATATGATGTTTGTGTTTAAATACCATTCTTATCTGTATATACTCAATCATTCACTTCTTTGACCTCCTACTGCATTGAATGATACACTACCTTCCAGTTACACATGTGTGCATGTGCAGGCATCTGCTCTGGTGTACATCTTCTCCTTCAAGAGACTTAAGATATGCAACAATTAGATCAAATCTTATTTTATTTTATGCTTCTAATGTCTTCTCTCAGTGCTAGCCCAAGTATTTTCAACAAGTACTTGATAGTTGGTTGAAACTATATTTATTTACTGTGTATTTTATAATGTCTATATTAAGACAAATGTGATATTTGCATGAATACTTAAACCACTTTAGACTTTATCAGAAGTATTACTATATGCATAATGGAGAAGGGATAGACAGCAGTGCTGATAAGAAGTAGCTGGTTTAAAGTATTTGCTCATGTTCATTTATCATGAAGTATAGAAGGACATTTTTTAAAAAACCTGAGACCACGTCTTGATGACTAGAACTAGGGGCTTACCCTGTCCCTGCTGATCTGCTCTGGGGATTGTGGAAGGGTAACTGCCCACAGCTCGGTGACAGTAGCAGAGGGCTCGGTGACAGAGTGCCTGCTATGGCTGCAATCCCATCAGGACTGACAAGCTTAGACTTCTCTGGAAGGCCTAACATTCTTTTATATTCACATGTAAAGACAGATATGTATTTATTACTTTGTCTCAGGCTTTGTCTGCCCTTTATTTTACTTTCTTCCCAATTAGTAAATCAGTGTTACCAATGTTAGTTTCAGTGTCTCCATGGATGACACACTTGTCTAGTGGATGTGCCTTGGTTTTTTTTTTCAGTCAACAAACATACCGAGTTGTTCTAGCGCTTAGCCCTTCATGTTGCCTACCGATATGTCCCTCCTGTGATGTCCGTGCCTCAAAAGGTCTTACAAATCCCTTGTTCACACCGTTTGTATGTGTCCAATCCCCCTTTACCCATGATTTTTGCCAATGTTCTCCTAAAAAAACTTCGTAGACTCCAGTTTGAAACCCACAACATCCATGAATCCTGTAAATTAAATCAGTCTTTACCTCTTTTCCTAGAAAACTCTATCTAGCTATCAATTAGGGTTTGGAAACTTACATGCTACCTCCTCAACTAAATATTATTTTCCAGATATTGATGACTTTAATCTAGATGTGACTATAAACCAAGCACTTATAAGTCCTTATATTCATTATCTCGTCTGAGTTTTAAGATATCTAACTGTAGTAAACATGAGGCCCATTTTATTGCAGAAAGTGAGCATTAAAGAGTGTAAGTTCCTTGACCAGTGTCATCCAACTATCAACAATACAGCCAGACAATTTTATTTTATTTTTTACTTTCTTGCTTACCACTTGGTAATATTTATTCATTATCATTTGTCTCCCCCTGCACTAGAATGTAAAGCTGTAAGGTCAGAGATTTTCCTCTGTTTTTTACTGTTGTGTCTAGGACAATATTTAACCTCTGGTAGGCTCAGTCCCTCTGTCTCTCTGTCTCTCTCTGACTCACTATCTCTATCTATCTGTCTATCTATCTATCTATCTATCTATCTACCTATCTATCATCTATCTATGTATCTATCATCAGTCTATCTAAAACAATTCATCATAAAATATGTAAGTAAATTAAGTAAGTTCTTACTAAGTATGAGATACAAATATTTTTTGTCCTTCAAGGCCTGCCTCAGATGCCACAGCTATGAATCCTCCCTTGTTTGACCTTCCATCCAGTTTCCCAAATTGGAAATTATCTTCTTTTCCACATACTCTAGCCTTTTATGGCACTGACCAGTCTTATAGTTCATTATTTACTTGTCAAATAAGGCACAAATGAACGTAATGCACTTTCAACATAAAAAAAAACTGCAACTTTAATTTTTTTTTGTTTTAAATATACATATTTTGGTTTTCTCAAAGAAGAAAATGGGGGAAAAGATGCTGACCAGGCAGCCTTACCTGTACCTAAAGTTTCAAAAGTTACTTTTTAAAGAAGAAAAGGACAACAGGAGGCAATTGTGACATGGCTTTGCTTTCTGTGGCTTCACTGCCACTTCACTCGTGGCTGTGACAAAGCCAGTGCCAGATGCATTGTTCCCCTCCAGGATGATGTAGTTAAGTGTGATTAGTGAAAGGAAGCAAACCATCCTTCAGTGGAGCAAAGTGTCATGGGCCTGACTGAGCAACTGTCTAGGTTGGAGACTCCAACGCCAGCCAGTCACAGCTGGACACAAATATATGTATATATATATATGGGTATATATAATATATAAAGTTATTTAATCAATAAGGAAAGGGGTCAAACATAGGGCTTATACTCTAAACATATCTTACATAAAATAGAAAATATCCAAACCATACTTTATCATTACTTTTGAATCATTTCAAAAATTTAAAAATTTAGATAAAATAATAGGGTCTATTGTAAGTTACCTAAATCAAATTTTCTTTGTTGATAGTAATGGAATAAAGCAGAGATCTCTAGTTCTTTAAAATATAAGTGAAATTTTAAAAGCAACAAGAATTTAAATACTAAAAATATAAAGGTCCAAACATTTTTTGTTTGTTTATGGGTACTAATGTCTAAAGCCTCTAGGGTACATTTGAGAAACTTCTTGAAACATTTTTGTAAACTAAACAAAACTGGGCAGTCACTTTCTTTATCGTTCAAAGAGCTGATTAAGGGAGATACAACTCTGAAGTTAAATCATAAATTTTATGTTGTTAAAGAAGAAATCAGGCTGACAACAACTTTCCAGAATCTTCTAGGAATTTTGAACTTTCTATTAAGAGGTCTAGGTTTTCAAAATTATTTTTAAACATTCTGATTCTTAATTAAAAAATATGTTTATGGCACTGATATTAATTTGGGTATATATTTAGTGATGACATACTCTTTCCCTGGGAGAGTTTTTATTTAAAAAATACTGATTAAATGCCCTGGCTGGTGTAGCTCAGTGGATAGAGTGCCAGCCTGAGAACCAAAGAGTCACCAGTTTGATTCCCAGTCTGGGCGTATGACTGGGTTACAGGCCAGGTCACCAGTAGGGAGTGCTCAAGAAGTAACCACACATTGATGTTTCCCTCTCTCCCTCCCTTCCCCTCTATCTAAAAATAAATAAAATCTTTTTAAAAAATACTGATTAAAAATGACACAATCACAAATCCTAAAAACTACATTCATGTTTAACAAGAAATAATTTTCCAATGATTTGGCCAACAAAAAATAAAACAATACAGTAAACTGTCAAAAAAAAAAAAGGAACAGTTCCATTGGGAAACAAAATGAGTATCTTCTTTAATTGCGAAGGCAATAGCCACACAATATTAAATACGTTCTGAAGGCTAATTAGATAGACGTCATGATGAGGACAGAAGGGCCTGTTTTCCATCTTTCAAAATCCTGGTGAAGCTACAATTAGAAGGAAATGAGTTAGCAAGTCTAAAAATGATTAAATCATCTCATTATTTCCTTTTCATTTTTCTTTTAAAATGCTTATTATGTAATAATTAGTATGTCTATAAAGACTTAAGATATAAAGTGTATAAGAATACTAACAGCAAAGTCCTGATTTCAAATGCACTGGAACTGTACTGTTAATGCTATTTGTGGAATTCCTTTCTGTTTGTTTATTTATTTAGTGATGACATTTTAGGATTAGGGACAGATTATTGCTTTTGTGCAAGAAGAATCTCTTTTTTTTTCCCTGTTGGATAACATATCCAACACATACCATATCAAAGAGTGAGCTCCATGCTGTAAGATACAAGCAGTCATCACAGAGTAAGTGGCTGAAAATAATTCATCAGACTATTTGCAGTCTCTGAGTGGCCCAAGATTGAGGCTCTCATTTGCTTTGCCAAATTTCATTGTGTTTTTTTAATTGATTTAGCCTGGAAAATATGCTCAGAATCAAACTTATTCAGGCCTTAAATATTAAATGAATTATTTCCATATTCCAGGCACTGTTGTAGGTGGTCCTTATATAAACAGTAGGACAAAGCAAGTGATAAAATCCTGAAGAAATAGATGATATTTAAAAGAAAATAAACAATAAAACAATATGTTGTATATTGGTAAAGTTTATAAAGTAAAATATACAACAATATGACATATATTTAATAATTACTTTTTCTACCTTTTGCTTTCTCACTTTTTCTTTGAACATAGTATTTTCCATATTTACTCATATAGAACAAAATTCAATATACTTTATAGGTATAACAGACCTTTTCCCTTATAAGCAAATTATATAATCTGTAAATAACCTCAGAATTCTGAGAAAATTTGTTACAGGTAAACTGAGTCTGAACACCACCAGTTTTTTCACTCATTTTTGGGAAATTTGGCAAAGTTATAGAAATGGAATAATATTTTAAATGACCTGTAAGGACTGTCCAGAGGAAAATAAACAGCCTCATTTGCCATGGATGCTGATGAATCAATTTATCCCTGCAGCAATATTAGTATGTCACCTCTGTAGATCTTCCTACGTGACTTTGCATATATAAAAGACAGTATGCACTTTCTTTATTGACTAGACTAGGCCATATAAAAATCAGCATCTCTAATCAATTGTTTAATCCAGCGAAAAATAATGGGAAATATACTTAAATGTTATCTCTGTTTTAAAAAAATCAGGAGGCAGTCCTCATCAACCCCTTCTCTTCACACAGAATAGTTCAGATGCCGGTGAACAATGGGATAATTAGGCCATCTGCTGGCAAGCTGCAAATAAACAACCTTTCTTCGAAACAGCTGAAACCTCCTCAGTGACACTTCAGGGACTTCAGGCATTTATGAGCAGGGAGAAGTACTTTTTCCCTTGCCCCTATTAATTGACAACCTTTCATTTAAAATAGTTTCAATCACAATAATTTAACTTCATCACTTTCAACCCTTCTAATTGAGGTGGGGACTACACCAATGGGTAATTGTAACTCCACTGTTTGCATCATTTCTGTATTCAACTAATATTTATGGGTGGTCAGTTATATACAAGGCAGTGTTTTAAACATTAGGGATTCAGCAATATGTATGATTTTATTACTTTCACAGAACAAATATGCAGCATGGGCAGGTGTTGAATTAACTAGTAAAATTTTCATGAAAAATGTGGTTTTCTAAAGACTGAATACACCAAGCTACAGCACTTTATAGTTTATGGAAGATGTTATAGTGTTTCAATTTGGATTTTAAGAGAGAAACATGAGGATTCTTGAATCTTTGTTCTGGAAAATACTCACTTATTTTGTCAGCCAATGTCAACTAAATTGAAGGAATGGTGCTAAAACGCACTTCTGAGGGTGCTTGGCCCTTGTAAATTTAACTGTCTCTAATTCCAGTGATCTTCCTAAATTGTAGCAATCCATGAAAATGATAAATCCCTGAAACTAGGGATTTTTGAAAGTAGACTTTCCTTGAAGTAATAGTGACACTCCTTTCAATGTGAAGGAGAGGACATTCTGGCCTTGAGATACCTGCCTTAGGTCACCCTGAATATAATGCATTGATATTACTGCTACAGCTTCAGTTAACACACTGAATTCATTCTCCAGGTAACTTGAGCACTTCAATTTTCTAGAACTTCAATTTGGCACAGTTCCCAGTATTACACATACACACACACACACAACCACCCTTAGTTCATAGGATTTTGCAGCAGAAACAAATTATCTAATTAATACTCACATTGCCTAATTAACACTCTAATCACCCAGTATACATCAATTCTAAAGCAGTTTCATTTAGTTGCTTTCAACATCTTTCTTCACAGGATTCTGTACACTCTAGTCCTTATTCCCATCTTTCTTCATTTATTTGCAAACTATTCATGTTTCAGCCATATGTTAATAAATATCTTTTATTCATTCATATAAATAGCATTAAACTCACTGCAAGTCTTTATTGTTTGATTGCAATGGATTTGACTATTTTTGGGCTTCTTATCCACTCCAACTTGCCCACTGAGAAAAGAAAAAGAAGGAAATAGGATCCTGGATCCCCCAGGAGAATTTGACCCTCTCGTCACATTTACATATTCAAAGAAGTATTTTCTAAAAAGTCACAGCTTCATATATGTCCTGGATTGCTCCTGAAGTCAGGAAATGAAACTTATGGTGTTTTTATTTGTAGTGAGTAGTAAGGTATTGAGGCAGAAAAGATAACAGCCATAAGTTATCTCCTTAAAACTGAGGCGTAGGACTTTGAGTGCCTTTGCATTGCCTGTAAGAATGCAGGCAACATCCTTTGCAGTCTGCCTGCATCCCACCTGTCCTCCTAGCTGGTACAAGGCATGGAAATAGGGAGAGAAAGTCTGCACTGCCAACACCTTACACTCAAAAAGAAGCCTTTAAAAAAATCACCTGTCAAGGCAAGAGCACCTGGCTTGGTGATTATGGCTACAATGGTTGAAAGTGGGAAAGGTGAAAGAATTGCCTCACGGGAAGAGCATACCACTCTTCAAAACCAGTAGAGATGGTAGTGCCAGAATCCATCCAGTTTGGCGCACAATAGTGGAGAGGGCCAGGAGTGCTTGCATTCCAGGATCTAAGGGCAGTGATGCTGCTCTGGGTTGCCAGTTGAAGAGTTGACATGGCTAGGGTGCGACTTTTATTAGCTTTGAGGTTACTGGTTGATCTAAACTGTGGAATAGGAGTTCCAGTGTTTGAGAACAATGGTCTACATCTTACACATTTCCCCATGCTCCTGACATGTGTACATTCTGCTGTTAAAGCTTTGTATGACTAGATAAAACATCTCTCCTCTCTGAGCCTCCCTTTTCCTATTGGCTAGAGATGATGGCAATACCTACCTTGGAGTGGTTTTCAGAATTATGTGAAGTAATGCATATGGACACATTTTGTGTTCTTTAAAGCATGTACGCATGTAAAGTATCAAACATGGAAGGGCTGGTTTGTACTGTTATTTCACAAATGTGTCTGTATATTAACATTTTAGTGGTGCAAATGGAACACCAGTTATCTGAAATTCTTATATTCAACAAAATAAATAATATAACTTATAAAAAGTATACATATTCTTATATATATGCACACATATACACACATCACCTGCACAAGACTCAAAGTTATTTTCTCTGTTTGGATTGGGAAAAAATGTGGCCTGTAAATATTTTGATGTTCTCCGACTTTGCTCACTTGCATAAAAATTGCCTACCACTCCTCCAGAAGAATAAGCCAAAATGGGGCCAACTGTGACTGAACAACAATTAAAAAAGAACTTACCCTATTTAATCCTGGTTCTGTTTTTCCTGTGTTGAACATTCTAGACTTCTTTTGGTTTGCTCAGCATCTCTGGCATATTTATTTTCATTCCTATAATCAGCCCTTTCAAATGTCCTTGTGTATTTAATAGATGTGTCTTGTTTAAAAAATATATAGCAAGATTAATAGAAACACCAACTAGTTCAACTGTCAAAAAAACAGGAAGAAGCCAAAGCCATTAGAAAGTCATAAGAGATAATGACAGGTTCAGCTGCTTTTCCAGTGTTGTTGTGCTAACTCGCTGCTCGCCCACCCCACCTCTCACTCCGTCACAGTCCAGGGCAGCCCCTAGTTTTCATCCAGTCTGTGCTCTGCTCTTCTGTGCCTCTGGACATGTCAGTCCCGTCCTCACATTCCCTATCCCCATTCTCTTGTCTGTTTGATCACAAATGTTCTTGTCCTTTGAGACCCAATTCATGTCCTTTTCTCTGTGAAGTTGTTCTCCCCAAATTCTCTGTCAGTAGTGGAATATCTGCTTGCTCTTATTAAACATTAAGCATTATTTTAGAAATATTTCATATAAATGTTATCATTTAAATCAAACTCTTTTTAAATATTTTGTTGATTATGCTATAACAGTTTTCCCAAGTTTTCCCCACTCTGTCCCCCCTCCACCCTGCCCCTCCAACCTTCCAGTATTCCCCTCCCCTTTTGTCCACATCCATGGGCTGTACATATAAGTTCTTTGAGTCCTCTGTTTCCCCTACCATTTTTCTCTCTCCTTGTCTATTTATGCCATGCTTCTTCTTCCCTGTACCTTCCCCCCATTCCTCCCTTCCCCTCCCCACTGAAATCCCTCCATGTGATGTCTATTTCTCTGATTCTGTTCCTGTTCTGATTGTTTGCTTAGTTTTTGTTTCTGTTGTTTTTCTTTTCTTTCAGGTTCATTTATTGATAGCCATGAGTTTGTTGTCATTTTACTGTTCATATTTTTGATCTTCTTTTTCTTAGATAAGTCCCTTTAACATTTCATATAATAATGGCCTCGCAATGATGAACTCCTTTAACTTGACCTTATCTGGGAAGCACTTTATCTGCCCTTCCATTCTAAATGAAAGCTTTGCTGGATAGAGTAATCTTGGATGTAGGTCCTTGCCTTTCAAGACCTCAAATATTTCTTTCCAGCCCGTTCTTGCCTACAAGGTTTCTTTTGAGAAATCAGCTGATAGTCTAATGGGAACTCCACTGTAGGTAACTTTTTCCTTTCCCTCCTGCAGCTTTTAAGATTCTCTCCTTATCTTTAATCTTAGATAACTTAATGATGATGTGCCTTGGTGTGTTCCTCTTTGGGTCCGACTTCCTTAAGACTCTCTGGGCTTCCCGGATTTCCTGAAAGTCTATTTCCTTCACCATATTGGGGAAGTTTTCCTTCACTATTTGTTCAAAAAGTTTTCAATTTGTTGCTGTTGTTCTTCTCCTTCTGGCACCCCTATAATTCAGATATTGGAATATTTCAGGTTGTCCCAGAGGTTTGTAAGAGTCTCTTCACTTTTTCAAGTTCTCGTTTCTTCATTTTGATCTGGATGGATGTTTATTTTTTCCTTTTATTCCAAATCATTGCTTTGAGTCCTGGTTTCCTTCCTATCATTGTTGGTTCCCTGAACATTCTGCTTTATTTCACTTTGGGTATCCTTCAAAGTGAAGGTTTTTTCATGTTTTGACCAAACTCAATCAGATCTGTGAGCATTTTGATTACCAGGGCTCTAAATTCTCCATCAGATAGATTGGTGATCTCCTCCTTGCTTAGCTGTCTTTCTGAGGCTCTAATCTGTTCTTTCATTTGGGCCATAATTCTTTGTCTTGACTCAGCTGATAAGTTGTAAGGGGGTGGGGCTTTAGGTATTCACCAGGCAGAGAATCCCTCTTGGCTGTGCTACCTGTGGGGGAGGGGCCAGAGAGGGAACCGTGCAGCTCACCTGCTGGTCTCTAGCGCACTTTTCAATGGATTTTCAGACTCTCTTGTGAGACTGGGAGCTTCTCCTACCATGACAACCCCAGCAGTAGACCCTAGCCACCTTTGAGTTCCCTTAATTCAGCCTCTCCCACTGAGCTCAGCAGCCAGCGACCCCGCAACATTCCCAATGCTGAGGTTTTTGTGAGTTGGCTGGTCAGGTCCAATGCCTTACTGGTCTGATTGAGTTTTTCTTTAATTCCTTGGTTGTTGGAGTTCCATGCAGTTTGATTTTCTGGTGCTTTTGGTTGTTTATTGATTTCAGATGGGTTGTTATCCTCTTTTTGGTTGTGCGAGGAAGCGAAAGGTTTCTACCTATGCCCCCATCTTGGCCAGAACTCTAAATCAAACTCTTAAAGGGTAGGAATGTTTTATATATATCTTTACATCCCTGTGCCTGGCCTCATGCCACACTATTAGTGTTACTATCACTATCAAAATGATAGTACATGTTAATTAACTATATATATTTAAAAGGAATCTTCTAGTAACTCATCAGAAGTTTAAATACGAGCTTTTGTTCACTTTTTCTCTCTTTTTGTGCAGTTCTGGAAGACAAGAGACAAGAAAAAATTGTGGAATAAGAGTTTATAGCTGCCAAGTACATCGTCTTCCTAAAAGATCTTTTTTTTTCAGTTGGGGATGCAGAGCCCACCAACCAGCTTTGCATTCCGTACTTCACACTGCTGTTTCTGCTTTCCAGTAAGTCTTTGTCAAAAGGTCTTTTGTGAAGGCAGAATGAATAGCCCTTACCAGCATATAGAAAAGGATTACTGAGACCTAAGGGGCAGAAAATTTGTGGTGCCATCATGGTTAATTAGGGAGGTTGATATTGGCCTTGAGGCTATTGGTCAGCCTAAATGGGGAGTCAACTAAGATTAGAGAGGGTTAATGAAGTTACTGACACAATGGCTATGTTTCTAAGGTAGAGTTCCTAAAGAAACAAGGACGCTTCAAGCAGGTGGCCAGCTAGTGTACAGTTTTGAGAAGCAAACACTGTGCACAGCCCTCGACGGGAGCACCAGCAGCTGACGAAAGTTAGTTCTGCGTATAGGAGCAGACAAATTCCTGCGGTGCAGTGGGAGCAGAACACGCAGATACCAGACTGTGCACGCACGGGGAGGGGCTCAACAAAGCACTGTTCAGAATGGAAAAAGTCAACAGACTTAGCAGTACAAAAAGGAGAAGTTAGATTATTTAGAACATTTATCTGGACTTGAAAAATATTTTTGTATATAGGTTTCCCCTACAGGCATTAGTGTTATAGAGAGAAAAACGATAGCTACCTGAGCTAAAACTATGCTTCAGAATATTCATGGCTAAAATATTTTACCAAATATGGATAAAAAGATATTTGTAATTAAGTACTTCCTAATTTTCTATGCATGCAAGTTACAATAAAAGCTAGTTAAGAGTTTGGCAAAAATATATGTCATTTACTCAAAAAGTTACAGGTTTTTTTTAAAAAAACAGATTTCAAATTGAAAAACACAATTTGTATTTCATTAGAAAAGCAATGCTTGATAGAGGAAAGGGTGAAAAATTACACCCTTAGATAGGATTTTGATAACTACTGACGCTGTTGCCTTTGATTCTAAGAAGAGACTTTTACACAGCAGGTAGTGCGTACCTGATACCAGGCCTGATAGAATTTGCCTGATATCAGTTCACTTGGGCTACAAAAGCACAGTGACTGCAGCACTGGCTTTAGATCTTTGAGCTTTAATAGGATTCTCAACTTAAAAACATGTAATATACCATATTATCCCAATAAGTACTAGAGGCAGAGCCTAATACAGAAGTAAAGTACAGGCAATTTATCAAAGATGCACTGAGGAAGAAAAGCACCCTGAAGGATTATGCAGAGCAGGGACAAGTAACGGGCTCAGGAAGGATGTGCTCTTCCATAAAGTCTAGATCTGACCTGCTCTACTGAGGACAGTGAGAGTCCTGGAGTACACATTGCAGTTTGCCCAACAGAGTTGCCCTGTCTTAAGAAAAGGGAGATGGGACTTTCCACCCTTTGTGCCCCACATGTGGCAGCCACAGGTCTTGTGAGAAGAAGAAGGCTGTGGTCTCCCGAGCACATTCAGGCCCAGGGCGTCTCCCTGGGGACAGAAGCCCATGTTAGCACACCGGTTGCACCTGTGGTGTGAGGGTAGTAGCCCAGTGAAAAGAATCTGGGTTGAGCTCCCTAAAGCATCTGCTACCAAAAACCAATGTACGTATATTAGATCTGAAGAACTATTTCTAGTAAACGTACTAACATTTAATGCCTATCTAGTGATACTATCATAGATTGGTTTTAATTTATCCATTCAATAAATACAAGGTAGGGCAAAGTAGGTTTATAGTTGTGAGTACATAAAACACTGGGTTTATTCTTATATTGTTATTTATTAAATAATTACTGTCTTTTTCCATGTGAGCAACTGCAAGCCTACTTTTGCCCACCCCATATATATGTGAGAGGTAGATAGATAGATAGATACATTCACATATATGGATACACAGAAAAAAACACCTACAGTGGATATAAGTGGTAATATTTCACTGTGTAATGCCATTATAATGTTACAACCTGGTTTTCAGCTTAGCAAAGTATTAATATAGGATTGTTGTCTCTATTGGCTAGATTTATACATTATTTCATTCTGTAATATGAAGATAATTGTGCCTAAATGAAAACAAACAAGAAAGGATATAAACCTTGGAATATGGTTCATTTTAAAGTGTTAACAATAAATATCAAAGAAACACCAACAAGGTTTGTGATTTTGGTAATTTTCTGTCAACTATTATTGCACTGAAATATGTAATTTAAAGGCAAGGAGATGTTTTTTGTGTCACTCCATCCCTTCTTACTAAAAGGTCTTGTGATAAATGTCTCAAGAATTGAGAACCAAACATTTTTAAATTAATTAATAACTGTACTTTCTTTTACCAGATGATCTTTAAAAATCATCAAATTTCCATTTTTGTTGGTCCAAGAAGTTTAAACTTAAATTATTAGAGAAACTCTTTCCCTGAGCTAAATAATTTGTGATATTTTAGCTTTATTCAGTTCTATTGGATATGCTTTTATTTTAAGAAACATCAAAATTCATATTCTGAAAGTAGGCAGGGTATAAATTATAAATAAGTTATCACACGATAGAATGAGGCCAGCAGAAGGCTCATACATTTCATTCTTTAGTATCTGTTGAACTCTGGAAAATACTAGCTACCCACATTGAAAATTAAATATTCTAAACCTCTTCCACTCTTTCCTGAGCCAGTGCTTATTTTTTCAGACTTCACAATCATGTTTATTCAGATAATCCACACAGCTTTGCAAATGCAAAATGAAATGTTGGTTGTAATGATGAAAGGGTTAGAATGTTTACTTCATATTATTGTGTCTGATTTCAGTTTAAGGAACAGTCTGGGAAAATAGCTACCTGTCCCTAGAGTCACATTATTCACATACTCATTTCACAAATAATAATAATAATAATAATAATAATAATAATAATTAATAATAATAGAGTCTTTCCATGTTCTTGCTATATTTACATCTTCATGAGAGATACACAAGTTAAAAAAATAAAAGAATGCATTAACTACCCTGAAAAGAACTCACCATGCAGGAGAATCATATGGTCAGCTAGCCATAACTATATATTGTGAAAGCTACAAGAAGGAATATTTTGACTGATGTAAATACAAAAGGTTTGGGAAATAATGCATTATTCTGGAGAAAATCAAAGTTAAGGTTTTTTACAGAGATCATCTTTTACACTAAGACTTCAAGTAGGAGGTATTAAGAAAAGGCATAATAAGAATGAGTGCAAAGGTTGCAGACATCAGAAAGTATTTTTGAATAACTTTACATATTACTGGTATGGGTGGTTCAAAGAAATTGAAGCATCAAGTTTCCTGAAAGTACTGGGCCCAAAGCATTTTCTGAGATATAAATACCAGAAACTAGTGAACAGTTTCTTTTTCTCCAGATGCTGTCATAAAAATGAATTAGCTTTGACTATTTTCAGACCTTGAATTGTCTTTTACCCAGTTTAAAATTCTACAAGTTGCATTTGACTGACCTAGATTGGCTTAGATGCAGACCCTTTTACACAGGGAAAGATATATATCCTTGATAAAAAGTCTTGTTCAGTCTATATCCAAATGGAGAATGAAAAGACTTCCAAAGAAAATTGGATGTGCTCTATCTAGAAAAAGATGTAATCAATAATTTGAATAAAAGAGACAAATATTCAGTCCCTTGTAAAGAGAAGCCAAGTCAATGCAAATGTTCTCTTGTCCTATATCTGTCCTTTGTCACATGTCTTAGGACTGTGAAAAATGCTAAGATAGGCAAGTTGAGTATTTCATCCTTGTTGTCTATAATTCCCCACCTTGAGACATGCTGATAGAAAGTTTGTTAACTTCTACAATGGGAGAAAGTCAGCAAAGGGTGAAAGCTATAGTAGCATCTCTCAACCATTGAGATCTAGAGTGGTTCTTTTCTCCCTGTGGTTTCTTGTTGTGCTGCTAGTGGGAAGAAAAGAAATGACACAATCCAGGTTATGAGAAACTGTGTAGATATGTTCCAAACACTACTATTGCTAATTTTCTTGTTGGAATAAATTTTTCACCAACACTTCATGGAAATGAGTGACGGTCAAACCAGCGATTTTGCAGGTTTTTGTTGTTGTTGGTTTCTCTCTTCCTTCTCACTGATTTGAAAGAAGTTTCTTCCTCCAGATAGTTTTACCATTTCCTGATGCCTGGTAGAATGTTTTAAATAAATTAAGCTATAGGCACAGTAGATATTATTAGAATCGGCCTCAGGATTCTTCATTTGTCAAATGACAAGGAAACTATCAGCAAGCAGTCCTAAGCTGCATAGGATAGAAAATTATAGAACTTATGTGTATAATAAACTTAAGTGTATCAATCACCTCTTTTAAAAAAGACAGAAGTAGCCCAAATTTTAATAACAAGGTAAATTGTAAGAGAAACTCACCCAGTAAGCTTGTAACAATTGGAATTTCTTGTCCTTTTAGGGCAAGATGGTTCACAATATCTATGAGAAGAGAAAACAAAGGAGTAGGTGATGGGTCTATTATCAATTAATTCACAGCTGTAAATAAAAGAGTAAAGGTCATCCTCTGTAATTATGAATCCAGTTGTTTTTAGATATTTGTACCTGTCATTTGTCAGTTCACTGAAATATGCATTATATTACCAACAATGTTGCTTTAGAATATCCTAAAAAGAGACAGCAGGGCCATATATATTCCCACCATTTATTTTTAAACTCTTTCTAAAAGGAGGCACCTATATAAATATAATCCAGCATTAATTATTAACAAGCTGGACATTGACTGATCTGAACTTCATATTGTCTCTCATTATTCATACTTTTATAATAACAAAGAATTATTTTAAAAGTCATTAGTTTAGCAGTTATTGAATAGTACTTAACTTTAGTGATGCTGGACATTGGAGGGATTGTGGTGGTGGAAACAGTATAGTCGCTTCCTTCAAGATGCTCATAATACAGAGCTCAGTTCACAGCCAACTCTAATATAAGGCAATAGACAATACAAAGATACCAAATATGGAAATTAATAGGCTTCATAGTTCCAAAAACATTAGTGTTAGAATGCAGATCATTTAAAAGTTTCATGTCAGGTCCATCATACACTATAGTAATGAACCATTTAGTGAACCTTATCCCACTTAAGTCCATATGCTTCTTGTGGGGCTAGGTCATGTATTATTCAACAACTGGTCCAAGAAGAGACAAGTAACAAACCAAAGCCAATATAATCCAATTCCACATATTTTGTGTGGAAATCCAGGGAAGAGAATATTATTCTTCTTGCTAAGAGTGCCAGGAGTGTGATGACATATTCTGGGACTTCTAGGACTCACCACTCAGAGCCTTGGTTGTTCATCACCAAAAAAGAACCAGAGCTGAGAGATAGAAGCAGGTCCTAACTATGTCACTTGAGTTGCTGGTTTCAGTCATTCTTGTCTCTTCCAGTTAGTACATCCATATATTCCCTTTCTCTTCAGCCATTTTGAATTGGGTTTCTGCCATTTGCAACTAAAAGGTTGCTGACAAAGACAGGTATGTTGAAAGTGTTTAAGGTATAGATTAGGCCAGAGAGGAGGGGGTGTCTTATAAAGCAGAGAAAAAGAAAGAGAAAAAAGTGAAGTGAATTACTCATTTCATCCCCAGCCCCTAAACAGCACAGAATTTGAATTCTGGAAACCATATTTGGGCCAAAATATTTGGCGAGATTCACGATAGTATTTCCCAGACTGTTGCTTCAGAGCCCTGCCTAAGAAACAGCATTTAATGTTTGTGAGTACATATTAGTCAGACTACAACAGGGGTAATTATGGCTACAATTAGGATACCATTTTAATGCTATGAGTTTGGCTTCCTATGGGCCAGCCTCTTGAATTTTTATCCCTTGACTTTTTCAAATCCGTAATACTGAACTCAGTGGAACCAATCAAAGGCACAGAAGTGCTTGGAGATCATGCCATCTGCCTACTCTTTAACAATTCTTTCATAAATGTTCATTTTCAAAAAATGTTCCTTCTTTCATATGGTCCAAACACTACCCAGTAAAATTCATGCTACATTTACAAGAAAAAATTTTAAATAGAGATTAAGAGTAATGATTAAATTCTCTTTCTGTGATTACTAAGAAAAATGAGTCTTGTTATAAATTCCAATTAAGTATGGGCCTGCCGTGAAGTCAGACGGGAACTTCCTGTCAGTCACTTACCAATCAACATACACTAAAGCATCAGAATCATTACATGTTCTACTACTTCTAAAACATGTTTTGTCTGTCCATATTTCAGAATTTGCTAGAACATTGGAAAGATTTTTAGAAACTCTTATGGAAACATTTGAAAAAGGATTTAAGTATGTATTATATACAACAACATTTCCTGAAACTTGAAACAGAAATCATTTTGTCAAATATTCCTGAAATAAAGGTATTTTGAATCTCAGTCTTGTGAGCACTATAATTTATTTTGACACTTATTTATTGAATGCCTGCTAGATGCCACCACTGACGTAGGTGCTGGGTGTTCAGCTGTGGACAAGTTCCCCTCAGAGTCTCTATCCTCTTATAAAAGAGAAAGAATAAACAAGCAATCAAATAAATATACAAGATAATTTCAGTGCTGTGAGGAAATTAAAACTTGATTAAATACAAAATCAAGTTTTTGTATGTAAATCAAAATTAAATTGATTTAATTTAAGGAAAAGTGTCTTTCTGAGGAGGTATCATTTTATCTGAGACTTAAATCTGTGTTATGCCATTGTATGGGCTGAATTGTATACCCCAAAATTTGTTATGTTGAAATCATAATCCCATTACCTTGGAATGTGACTTGCTTGGGGATAGAATCTCTAAAGAGGTGATTAAGTTAAAATGAGGCCATTGGGGTGGGCCCTAATCCAGTGTAAGTGGTGTGCTAATAAGAGGAGGGCATTAGAACACAGACACACACGGACCAAAGGCCATGTGAAGGCACAGGGAGGAGAAATGGACATCTACAAGCTGAGAGAGGCCTCAGAACAAATAACCCTACTGACACCTTGATCTTGGATTTCTAGCCTCCAGAACTGTGATAAAATAAATTTCCACTGTTTAACCCACTCAGTCCGTGGTATTTTGTTACAGCAAGGTCAGCAAACTCACACGTTGCACCTATGAAGGCATTAAATACATTGGGAACAGAGACATCTGCCATTACAACCCACCATAACCAATTTCTGCCTTCTTTCAATCTCAAATTCTAATCAAGTAAATGAAAAATAGAAATACATAGTTTTTCACAAACATTCATTAAATCCAGTAGCCCCAAGATCCAAATCTTTCAGTGGAGGTTAGAGTGAGTCACAAAGGGACCAAGAGAGTTGTATCTCTTTTCAGTGTCATTCCCTTTGGTGGCAATACTAATGAATGAAGAGGTAGATAAAAATCATGGGGCATGTAGTAAAGAAAAATATAAAAGTCAAGGTAATTTCCTATATTTTTTAATTTTTAAAAACAGACTACAATACAATATTATTGATACCAAACATTATCTTCATGTCATGTTTTAAGTACTAGGATCCACAAAGGTTTTAAGGTATGTGTTACTGATGTGTGGACAATTAAAAGAAATACCTTCAATGAGAAAAGTAATAAAGAAATCCTCCCTTTTTGCATTCCTACACACGTGTATAGCTGTGCTTGGGGATATGAGATGCACTTTCTACCTTTCTTGTAATTCAATCATAGAGGTATTTGTTTTAGTCATTCAGAACTTTTGGGCAGCAAGTGTCAGAACCCTAAATTGATTTAACTTAAGCAAATCAATTGATGATATTTTGGCTAAAATAAGGATGAAGAACGGAGGAAGGAATGAGCTTCCCAAAATGAGAGCCAGGGACTCAAGTGCCATAGTACAGCCTCTGTCCAGCCATCCCTCAAATTTGAATGTGAGCTTTTGTTGAAAACCAACTTTTTCCTATAGCAGGGAACTTGACCATAAAAAGATTTGTTTTTTCCACATGTCATCATAACCAGAGATAAAAAGGCTCTTCCCCACCAGTTCTCATTATAAATCATATTAAATGAATGCCTTGGTCATGTTCTCATTCTTCAACTAATCACTGATATATGAGATACCACTGACTTCCTCTTAAACATTAGTTTACACTTGCAGTCAAGAGGGCAGTCTGTTACAGGAGGGAGAAATGGGAAGGAGAAGAGCAGACAAAAACTGCTTTACCTCTAGTCAACCGACAGATGTAAACAACCTGGAGACGTAGACCATTCACTCCAGACTTCACCATGTTTATACACTTGTAAAGACCCAAAGGGTGAGACTCTTACGCATAGTGGTCAACAGTAAGTTTGTAAGTGTACTTTGGAAAATTAATTAAGAGTTAGAGTTGGATATAACAGTATCAACATAGAGTGATGCTGGTTAAAGTTTAGAAACGCAAATTTTTCCAATTTAACTTTAATGAAAATCATTTAGAAGAGCTCTATTATAGCACAGACTTTTGGGGTTTTTCTGTTTGTTATTTTTTAATCACAAAGTATTATCTCATCTTTTAGAATCATAAGTTTAAAAATTTTGTTAGAAATTTAAAAATTAAAATAAAATCTGACTTGAATCTGAAAATTGCCCTGTTTTGTATATGACTTTGCAGATTATTGTTTGAAAATCCTTTTTCTTTTAAGTCATAACACAGAAAAAAGAAGCATGACTAGCATAAAAAAAAGTTGTTTCCAAAATACTTCTAAATTCCCCCCAAACATACACCATTGCATATTAGGCTTATGATGTCTCTGATAAGTCTTTAACCTCTAATATCCACAAGAGGAGTTGTATATAGATTGCTAGAATACTAAGCATAAAATGAATCTAAAGGTCTTACCCTATTATACCTTAAGGTTTCTCAAATAATGTTATATGCTGAAATAACTAATTATTGATTATTTGAACAATTATATGGCTTATGACACTGAGGACTTTTTTAACAGGTGCAGAAGATACAATACCTAACCTCAATGTGATGATAACCTAGATGGCAAAGAATAGTAAACCTGAAATGAAGTATTGTTTTACTGAAAGAAAATCCGATTATGATATTTTAATCAAAATTCCTTTATTTTGCAAACAAAGGAACTGCAATGTTTGTAGAGAAAAACACGTGACATATAAGAAGTCAAATGTAGTCATTTTCCCAGTCATATAAGAAACTAAATGTAGTGAAAGATTAGAAGTTAAAATTTTAAACTCCCAAATAAATGCTATGACCACTTACTATAGCATACCGGCATTGACACTGGCAGATTCTGGGCTTTGTTTTGCTTGAAGATAAAAAATAAGGCCTTTCTTAAGAAAACTTGAATGTTACTGAAGTACATAAGCATTTGTAAGGACAAAGAGCAAATTTAACACATGCAATTTAAGTGATGAGGACATTAAACATAAGTGAAAAGTCATCATACAAACGAGTTAGTTGCAGAAGATTCCCATGTTTATTACAAATCCTCAAAAACCAAATCCATACCTCACTAGAAAAGAAAAAGGAGGGCAAGACAAAAGGGAGAGAACCCATTAGAGTGGGGGACACTGTAATCATTTTCAATAATCAACTTTCACTTCAGTAAATCCTCTTAACAAAGTTTTCTCTTTTCCACAAATATTTTATACTAAAATTATTTGTCTCCATTTTGCACTAAACTTGTTTGTTTCCATTTGCTTGTACTAAAATTGTTTATTTCTATCTGACACAATATATTTTAAAAAGAAAGAGGTATTACTGGACAACAGGGATGGTAAAATAACCTGTAAATACAGCTTTCCCTTGCTTGGATTCATTGTGTTGCACTGGGCTCTGGAAGAATTGGTTTGTACTTTAAAATATCTTAATAATGAGGTCCTGAGTTCCTATAGTTCCTTGAATCCTTACCCTAGATGCATTTTTTTTTACTAACTTTCAGCTAAATATAGTAGTGTACTTACTGACTGTCCATGGCTATCAGTGAGACAAGTTCCACACGCCCGCTGGCCTTTGACAAGGCATGAATCCGTCAAGGCACTTCATGCTTGCCCTCCTTACAGCCTGATGACCCGCCGGCACTGAGGAAATGTTTTGCTAGATTATGTAGATTCTTCCACTAAAATCATTCCACTCTTATACTATCCAATCTTCCCTGAATTTTAGATAGCCCTCGCATAAATATAGTGGTTCCAGCAGTAAATTAAAAATATACATATTTTAATAATTAAAGCTGAAATGTATTTTACACTGTCAGTTTTGACAGGACTTGTTCTACGTGTTTAAAATGTTTGACTCATTCAATAGGCAGCATAGTGTGATCATCAAGAGCCTGGTGTCTCAAGCTGGAATGCCTGAGTTCAAGTGTATGACAGCATGTGCTAACTGTATGGCCTTGGATAAGTTACCTCAGGTCTTAAATGGAAGTAATAAGAGTATCTACCCCATAGAGTTGTTATGAAAATTAGAGTTAATACTTGTAAAGAACTTTTAATACCCCTTGTGCTACAGTAAGTTCCATATGAGTAAGTTAAATAAAATTTCACTTTTAAGTAAGGTTGTTATTGAACCCATTTTATAGATGAAGAAAGAAGTAAATATGGTCAAATAACTTGGTCAAGGCTACACAGCTGTTTAGTGGCAGAGCCACACTTCTGAAAAATGTGGTGCTCTGTTTGTGTGTGTGCACTCAGAAGTGGGTGAAGTAAATAATATTTGAAAATGGCTGTGAATTTTCCAAATATTTTTAAAAATTAGACATCTAGTTAGTTGGATGTCAACTAGATAGAAAGTTAAACAAGCCGAAACAAATCAGAGTACTGAAATATCAACATTAAATAAACATGAAGAAAAATGACATCCATATAAGAAAACAATAAGAATAACCACTAACCTCTCATTAGAGACAATTCAAGTGATATAAGAACTTAAAAATGTATAAACTATTAAAAGAAAAATGTCAATAAAGAATTTTATATTCAGTGAAAATATCCTTCACATGGGAAAGCAAAATATGTATATTTTCAAATAAAAAAGAAAGAATGCTTGCCAGAAAAATTTAAAAAGTGATGCTATATAAAAACTAAAAGAAGTAAAAGAATTTACCAAAAGAATAACAAACACCAAAAACAGAAATCTGTAGATAAATATAATATTTTCTCCTTAAAAATCAAAAAGGCATGTATTTTTTCCCAATATTTAGGCATGCTAGCTAAAACTGCATTGTCTCATTAAAAGTTTTAAAAATAAATACATAAAATGGAAATGCCTACAAAATCAATACAAACCTGAAAAAAGAACAACAAAAAGAGATGTATACTGCCTGATTTTAAGGCTCATTTTAAACCTTTAATAATTGGGAACTTATGAAATTGACTAAAAAAAAGATATTTAGATGCCTGTAACAGAATAGAGAGACCAAGCCCTGGCTGGCGTAGCTCAGTGGATTGAGCGCGGACTGGGAACCAAAGTGTCCCAGGGTCGATTCCCAGCCAGGGTACATGCCTGGGTTGCAGGCCATAACCCCCAGAAACCGCACATTGATGTTTCTCTCTCTCTCTCTCTCTTTATCTCCCTCCCTTCCCTCTCTAAAAATAAATAAATAAAATCTTAAAAAAAAAAAAGAATAGAGAGACCAAAAATGAATTACTTATGTGGTCTCCTGATTTTCAGAAATGGTGCCAAGGCTGAAAATTGGGGAAAGGAAGGTCTTTCATAAAATGAAGCAGGAAAACTGAATACCCATATAAAAAAAAATGTTTAAGGTAAACATACATACAATGGAATATTACTTAGTAATAAAAAAGAAAAAGTTACTGCTATGTGCAATGACTTGCATGGATCATAAATGTAATGTTCTAAATGGAAGAAATCATTTATAAAGAAAATTTTTAAAGTCTTAATTATAAGTACAGAAAAGAGATCATTGGTTGCAAAGGCTGAGCACAGGAGAAAATATTATCAGCAAAACTTTATGATGGAATTCTTTGAGTAATAGAAATGTTCTTTATTCATATTGTGGTGATTGTTAAATAATAGTATCATTTGTGAAAAATATAGAACTATATACAAAATAGAGTTAATTTTACTTTATATAAATTGTACCTCAGTATACTTGACTAAAAAATTAATTTGGCACACCTTTTTCATATGACACAATACGTCTGATTTTTACTGTGTGGACTATAACACCAGCCAGAATGTGGTTGACCAGAATAAGTATGTGGAAGTGAGCTGCACCTGGTCTCCCAAGGAACTAGAATTTACATTATATAAGACCAATCCTTTGTCTGATTAACTATTTTTGAAGTAAGTTTGCTCATTTTGTCCCATAGTTGCTGATTACAAAATATTAACTGGACTACTACCCTTTCAATCAGACTTATTCATTGAGATTGGCAGGATCAGTTATTCTTATTCTCTTAATAGTAAGATCACATTAACTGTTCAGTGACACAGTTGATTGAAGATTGGCTGTCATTCCAATAGGAGGAAGTAATAGATGTACCCGTGTTTTGCCATGTATAATGTACACTTCTTTGCCCAAATTTTGAGGGGAAAAATAAGGATGCAAATTATACATGTGCAGTACTAATTCTGTATCTATATAAATGTTTTTAATTCTTATATTTATGCTTATGCATTAAAGGTGTAACTCTAAAAGCAATAGTGATATCCATGTGTTCAAAAATAAGTGCTAAAATTCCTTTATAATACAAAAATAAGTATAAATAAATAAATAATTGGATTAAAAGTTAAAATAAAAAATATTTCTCCTGCAAGTTTGGGCCAAAACCATGGGAAAACATTATGCATGGTAAAAGTTGGTAAGCTGATTTGACCATATGCACTTCCAGCATCAGTTTTGGGTAGCAGAGGCACCAGGGTTTAATTATTGTCAATGAAACACTCTAATTCATAGACATAACAAGAGTTACAGTGGATAAATCCTGTATTTTCTTCAAAGGGAGAAAACATAAAAGAACATAAAATGTTCATTTATAGACAATATAGGCAATGTTTACATAAGCTTAAACAATGATTTTTTTATTTGAAGATAAGCAATGTGTGGTGACAATTTAAGAAGACATGAATTTAAAACAGTTTGACACTTCTCCCTAGCACCCAACTATGCTTCCTTATTTATTAGACTTGGTTTATCTGTTAGGAAACGGTTATGGGAAGTCTGCAGAGGGAGAAAGGCAGGATACCAACACATAAATATTGATCTTAGTGCAATAGGAACATTTGGGAAAGGAAAAACAAAAATATTAACAACAATAATACCAAACACTATGAATGGAACTTCTGAGTGTTGATAAAATGGCAAAAAAGGGAGATTGAAGGATGCAACCACAATCTATGCAATACTGGGCATTAAATGATTAAACTGTAGGAATACGAAATGCTGGGGGGATTGAGAAGGGAGAAGAGTTTACTGGTGTTAGATGCAAAGGGTGATCTATTTCAACTACTCTGCAAGATAGGGAAGATATTTTTTTGGCCAAACTATGTTTAAAAACTCCTGTGATTTTCAGAAGTTTCACCACCACCACTACCATCACTGTCCTCATAAAAGAATATTATCATATGTCATGTATACTTAGATAAACAGCGATAAAGCATGGTAAAGCTATTTTATAATTAAAAGCAGTGATCACAGAGTTAGGTCTCTGAAGCTAGACAGCCATGTAGACATTTGAAAGGGACAAAAATGACATAAAACATGCTAAAGTGGAGACAGAATGAATCAGTGACTACAACTTCAGTTAAGGCTATCATCATTTTATTAGAAAGCAGGGACTGAAAGCTGATATTAAAAATAAATGTCTAGAATTATAATGGATTTGAAATACTATTTTATGTGTAAGAAATTAGTTAGCCTACCACATTTTCATGAACACTGGCTGAAGGCATTACACTACTGGGTCAGAGATGAAGGACTTTACTGCTCATGGAACAGCAAATGGCATGAATTCCAAGTTCGTGCCAGGGTCCCCCATCCACCAGTTTGCACGGGAGCCATGCAGAGCAGTCTGGGTGCCTCTGGTGCCTTCGGTGGATTTGTGTCACAGCTGAGAAATCCTGGATTTATGAATCCTCTATCTTTAATAATCTCTAATCTTTGCCCAAAGGGAGATATTATTTTTATTATATTGAGCAGACAAAAAACCCTGCCCTCTGCTCCAAACAGAGGAAGACAAACTCTTCTCTCTGCTCTACTATCTAAGTCTATTGACTACAGAAATATCCTTGAAAATACAGGCTGGGGCAAAGTAGGTTTTCAATTGTTCATACCAAAAAAATATAATAATTAATAAATAATAATACAAGAATAAACTCTGTGCTTTCTGTACTTGAAACTGTAAGCCTACTTTTGTCCCACTTTCTCTGACCACAGATGTCCAGAAATGTGAGAGACCCATAGAAAGAATGTCTCCCAACAATACGTATAAGTATAGAAACAGACATAAAAGCACTGATAATGCTCTCTCTTATATTTCACTCTATGTAAATATGTAAAATAGTTTAAGTGACATTTTATTATGAAATGAAATATAGACAAGGTCATTTTCAAAATACCAATTTAGCCATCATCACAAAATGCTAGTTGAAATTATTTTTGTAACAAGAGATCTACTGTGACATTACTAATCTTTCCTTGGGTTTCTGATTATTTTGAGAATAACTGAGAAAACAGGTCACTTTAAAAAGTGGCGCACTAAGGACCCCAAAAATAGTGCACCCACAGGAGCACACTAAGAATAAGGAACATGCTGCTGCAGGTCTCTGTGTGGACTGGTTTCCAGTAGAAGGCAGGATAAACTTGAATTCCATTAATATGGAGATCCAAGGAAACTGCATTGGCAAATTAAGCCAATCGTCTCCAAGTTTTAGAATTAAAAAATAAAGGTGTCAAAAAATGAATGTTTGGTGAATTATTCATATTCATAAACTCAACAAACATTTATCAGCTTGTGACATACACTAATATAGGTGCTAAAGAACTGAGTTAGACAGCATTTATTTTTATGAAGTAAGTACTTTAAAAGAAGGAAACAGACAATATACAAATAAGCTGACAACTTAGTTTCCATAGTGTTATTAATCCTTGAAGATCGCCGAGGATAATAGGAGAATGACTGCAGTGCTGACCGTGCAGCAGCTCCAGTGGCCTAGGAGGCACACAGAGTGGACAGAGTAGAAATGCCCACTCTGCTCTGGGCATTTTTGCCCTTTGGCCCTTTTCTACTCACATGCTCTGTGGGGAGCAGGTGGAGCCTGCTGCTGAACCCTTTCCACCGGGGCTCTTGTTCTTGGAGTCAGGAAACATTTATTCCTTCCAGGCTCCACTGGAAGTTGGTGTTCTCCTCTGCCAGGCCTGGCAAATGATGTAAAGAATAAATGTCCAATTTGTACCATTCGGATTTGATGTGGAATCACAGCTGCAGTTATGGATATTTTCAGTCAGCACTTGCTTAGTTTTAAATAAAGTACACACTATTTTATTATCTGGTCCTCATAAAATGCATTTTTTGCAAACCTAGTGGCAAGTGGCATTTTTGTCATAATCATCAGAGATTAAAAGGCTTGAAATTTGAAGAGTTCTGAAAAAGAGAAGGTAAAAGTAACAGCCCTGTAAATGCCTTCACCTGAAATAGCCTGAGAGCAGTCAAGGAACAGCAAGAAGGCTGGAGAGGAGTGAAAGAGAAGGATGGTGAGTAATAATGCCCCAGCATGAGGTGTGGTAGGTATGGTAAGAATGCCAGTTTGATAGACATGAATTATTTTCTATCTGTCCAGAGAATGTTTTTTCTTTTTAAATAAAGAACTTGATCTGCTTCCCCAAGTGAAAAGGACACACACATAACCTAGACCTGCACAAACAATATGTAATCCCCTGGCTACAGTAGTTAGCTTAGGAAAAACACATTATCCAAACCAGGGCCATCAGCAGCATTCTTGGGACTTCTGTCATCGAGTTATTATGGAAAAGATACTTGTTTCATTCTATCTGAAGAATGAAAATCAGAGACACGAAAATCTACAACATGAAAGGACAGGCTGGACCTTGGTAATACTTAATACTTGGAGTCCAACCATGTTTTATGTCAGAGCCATGGGCAGTTACATACACAGGAAGTACCTGTATTGACCAGTAATTTTCGAATGAAAAAGTCTTGGTTAATATGCCCACAAATAGTTACCCAGGCCCAAAGTTTTTATTTACTCTTGTCTTGAGGTTTTAGCAGAATAATCTGGAAAGTCCTCATATCCCACACTTGTTGACTTATCGACATAGAGTTCTAAGATTGGAAAAGCAGCTTTTAATGCATCCAAAGCTAAGTTGATGACTCTTCCAGCTCCATAAAATGAAAAGAAGATCCTTCCTCCTCAATGTAATGGTCATCCTTGAGAAATAAATGTCAAAGTTGGCCAGGGCTTCTAAAGTTACAGTTCTTGAGAGACACATCTGCTTCAGTTCACTTACATAGGACTTTTTTTAAGCAGGAATCTGCTACAGAAATGGCTCCATAAAAGCACAGAACAGTGTCATCTACTTCAAGTTTGACTCTCAGGTAAACTGTCATCCCCTTGCTCTTGCCTCATACAACTCCTGTGGTAAATTACACATTAAGATCCTGCTTCCTTTTTTTACCTTTGTCATGGCCTTGTTCATAACATTGCAGCCACTGTCCTCATAAATGCCGATGGCTTAAAGTACCACCAGGATGATACTGTCTTGTAAGTTTCTACTTCCAGTCTAGTCTTCTGTGCTAATGTGTGAGACCAAATATCCTGTAATTCACTCAAGTTTTGTATCTAAAAGTCTTAAACTTCACTCAACACTCAACTGTACCATAATCATTGACATGCATCATGTCATAATCTCCTTTATGTCCATATGTCTCACTGATTTTATCTTTAAAAAAATAAAACTTTACTCTTTCAATTATTCAACCACCAACCTAATTTGATTACAAATACTTTTTACCTGGATTTTTGTGGTGTCCTCTTAGTTGTCCTTCAAGAAATTATCTTCTAGTTGCCACTCCATATTTCAATAAAAAGTAATTTCGAACTCACTCTAATCATTCCAATCTCATGCTTAAAATCTACTGATTAGTAGAGTCCCATCATTTTTCATGTAAATATAAAATCCTAAGCATGCTTTATGAGGACTTGCATTATAAACACACACACAAAACAATTTGTTAGTAAATTTAGAAGAAACAATGTGTGGCAAAATCTTCAAGAACAAAATAAAAATTCAAAAATGCTTATAAACTGTAGATGAGAGAAAAAAGAGAGAAAGAGAAAGAAAGAGAAGGAAGGAAGGAAGGAAAGAAGGAAGGAAGGAAGGGAGGGAGGGAGGGAGGGAGGGAAAAAAGAAAGAAAGAAGAGAAAGAAAGAAAGAAAGAAAGAAGGAAGGAAGGAAGGAAGGAAGGAAGGAAGGAAAGAAAAAAGGAAAAATGAAAAGATAATAGGGAAAAAAGAAAGAAAAGAAGTAAAGGAAGGGAGAAGATGATGAAGGGAAGAAGAAAATAGAGAAAGATACTTCCAATTCACATTTTTTACTTCTGTGATAATGATCCATGATATTTTCTGGTAATAGAATTCTTTTAATATCACATGTGTGGCCAGATTTTAGATTTAGATAGATTATCCTGGTCACTGACAAGGGAAGAGAAAGATAAAATAAAATAATAGAAAACAAATAAATCCTATCAGTGAGAAAATATAACCAAAATATTGGCTATATTTCTCTAAGTCATTAGAGTCACTATTTCTCTAAGTCATTAAATGTTTTAAAATATAGTATCTGATTCTAGATTCAGTAACAATTTATCTTTAGAACTGATGATTTGAAAAAGAATTCTTACCATGGAGACTACAATATTGGAAATGCAATTCTTCTTTAGGTATATTTTTTACAGAATACTGAGTTGAATTTTTCTTAAGATCCCTCTTAGTGGCTAGCTGGAAGGAGAAACGATAACCACTGATTTGCTACAAACATCCACATGTTATTCCCCACTCCTGGACCTGAAAATAGTTTTTATAGCCTTGAAAAAAAATGTCAGATACATCTTCTGTTGGGTTTAAAGTCAGTCTTCATGGTCATGTGAAGGAGGATTAGGAGAGCTGTGGGAAAAAGCAGGGCTGGAATGTGCTTTGAAGCTGCTGCGGCTGCTACAGATGAGTCTCAGCACGGGCTTAGTCTGGCTGGGGCGAGGCGGGTTCTGTGCTGGCAAGACTCAGCCTTGAAGTGTTTATAAAATAAAAAATAAATTAAATCTCTTGCTGTAAAATAGATTCCATTTCAGGTTTAAAGAAAGAAAAAAGTTAATATCTTTGTGTCAGCTTTATTAAAGAAAAAACAGAAAAATATGTTTTCCTGAAGTGATTTTGGTTTGTGGGAAAAAATGTAATAATTATCTTGATGACAAATACATTCCGTGGGCTTTCTCAAAACAGGAGGACCTCAATGCCCTGTAGCAGCAAAGGAAATAGCAGAAAACCCTGGTAAAAGTCAAGGTAGAGCTTCCTGTATTTTTTTATTCAAACTGTTGGGAGAGTTAAGGTGGCTTGAGCAGAACCTTTGTAGTATATTGGCTACTGCTTTGCCCACCAATGTATTCCAGGATTCCTTCCAGAAAATGTAAGCAAGGGAATTAGTGTCCCAACACAGCAGCTGTGATTCTCCATTCCCTCTCCAACTCCCTGACAGTCCTCCCCTCAAAAGTGTTGTGGGGGTTGAAGGAGGAAAGGCAAAGGAGGAAAATCTCGGTTGTGCCTTGCAGACTTATGATCTTCTAGTGCCATCTATTGCTGCTCTTGCTTCTTTCACAGCCAATTTTTTCAAGCCTAACTGATTCAGGACCCTTCATCTGGACCAATGAACATGGTAAAGAGCACAGAGTCCGTTCAATTCTCAGTTCATATATAGTGACTTTCACCAATGCTTGTCTATTAAATAAGATGAAGGAAATAATACCCATTCATGATTCTGGTTTATAGGAGAACTAAAAGGTAGTCTCAGTGCATTCTGTTTTGTTTTATTTCTGAAAGACCATTCCTTTACATCTGAGTTTTCAGAATAATTATCTCAATTTTTAACCCAAGAGAATAAAGCAGTATTTAATAATTTCATCAAGATTGGCTCTAAGAACATTGATGAGAAAAAATAAGGAAACTCTAGTTTCTTATTTGTTAATAAAATTGAATTTGTATCCGATATTGCCTAAAATTGTGTTGCAAATATATCCGTCTCTTCCTTCTTGACTATATAGTTTCTGTTAGCACCAATATTTTCTTCACATGAGCAAAGAGAAAAGCAGAAATGAGAAACCATCTGATGGCTTGATTGCTCAATGGGTTATTCCACCAGGCAAAAAATCTGCTCTACCCGAGCATGATAATATTTTCCATTTTAAATTATAAGATAATTTTAACTGCACAAATGCAGAAACCACTGATTTAAGAATTCAAATTTTATATTAGAACTAAACCTGGAAATTTTACTTACTTTCTGGTTTGACCTGTTAATTAAGTATCAAAATAAAGTGAACCTCCCATATGGAATGCACATGTTCAAAAGATATCTTGCTAAATTTTTATTCTTACTTGCTCTGTGGCAATGTTTTGACAGCATATTCTGATCATGTCAAACTCGTTGTGTTTCTAATCAACTGCAAAAGATTAAGGATGAATTCATGGCTATTCTAAAAATGACAAAGGAAGTCAAACACTTCTTTGTTTTTTAAAATATTATTCTCTCGCCATCTATACATTTGGTTTGCTTGTGTGTGTTTTCCCTCTTTAAGCACCAGTTGAAGGAGGTGCCCTCGGGATTACCATAGCAAAGAACATACTGCGTGAAATAGGTGAACAAAACACGGGTCGAAAATAATGAAGTAATTGTAGGCATCTAACAGGGATGTGAGGGGTGGGCTGTGAAAGAGAGAAAGAAATTAGAAGGCATGTTCTTAGTATCCTTCTATTATATCCTCCAAGTAATTATAACAACATTAAGTTGATAAGTTTAGCAACCTTCCCTCCTTTGCCATCTTTCTTCTCTTTTTTTCTTTTTAAACTAATTGGAAGAGAACATTACAGTCTTGCTCAGAATCTGATACTTAAACCATGTTCCCTAAGTCAAGGAATAAAAACATTAGAGGAAACTGTTACACTGTGCCCATGAAGAAAGGCTAATAAGATTAAGAAGTGGAAATTGTTGAGAGGTTGGGGTTATTTATTATGCTGCTGTGGCAAAAAATAAAACAGAGCAGAATGCACATGATTTCATTAAATACTTCTGACCACAAAGGAAAGCTCATTACAATATAAAGGGAAAATGAATCCGAGAGAGAAAGCATTATTTCATCAACAGTTTTATTATAGAACCAGAAGAGGGCAGGCTTTGCCTACAAATGACAGCAAACTCTAAAATGACAATTGATTGACTGTTTTTTCCAATAAAAACAAGGGATTCATTTCTAATGTATCATAATAATAAGAGTTATTCAGTATATTTTAAAAATAAATGAACTGATAATTTTATAATATCAAATAAAAGCCAAAAATATGTTATTGCCTTTGTATCATTTCAATAATAGCTTAAGACATTAAGCTAATTATATTCTAAAAAATAAACTACCAGCCTTTTCCATGGCTTCATATTGAAATAAAGAATTAGAAATGATATGATTTTCTTGTAGCTACATGTTTTTCTCATTTGATAAACAATTTAACTAAAGATAGTTTTTAGGATGTGAAAGATGACAAGATGGAGCCAGAGCTGCCATCCCAGAAGCAGTGCCTTGCAGGTCTAACTCTTCACACCTTTGCAAAGTTTGGACAGGGGAGAATAAGCTTTGGACTGGGCCAAAGCAGCACTGTGTCCCAAACAACTGTTGTAAAGCTAACAGGAAATCAGTAGACATCCTGACTATGAAGACCACGTATTAAAGAAATTCTCTAAAATCAGCACCATTGTGTATAGCTAAGAATAACTTATTTACACCTATAGAAATGCCTTTCTTTGCTTATTAGAATCAATAGAAATTTGTTTCATCTATGTAATTATTTCCCTCTCTTTCTCATAAATGCGCCTTTGCCTTCACCTTATAGTCAGAACACTGTTTGGATTTTTGCCTGAGTCAGTGCTTCCTAGATGGCAGTTCTTTCTGATCTCAAATAAAAGCTTGGTGTGTCTCACTTTGGCTTTTTAATTTCTTAATTAACTTTATTGGGGGTGACATTGGTTAATAAAATTATATAGATTTCAGGTGTACAATTCTATAATACATCATCCATATAGTGCATCATGTGCCCACCACCCAAAATCAAATCTCTTTCCATCACCACATACGTGAGCCCCTTTGTCCTTCACTAACACCCCCCTTTTCCTTTCCCTTTTCATTGGGTAACCACCATGCTATTGTCTGAATCTATGTGTTTTTGATTGATTGTTTATCTTGTTTGTTCATTTGTTGTTTACAGTTTTATATCCCACATATGAATTCAGTCACATGGTTCTTGACTTTTTGTGTCTGACTTATTTCACTCAGCACAACATTCTCAAGGCCCACCCCTGTTGTTGTCAATGGCAGTATTTCATCTTATGGCTGAGCAGTACTCCTTTGTACGTGGGGCCGCAAGGACATTCTCCAAGGATCCTCTCTGTCTCTTTGTGTCTCTCATTAGTTGAATAGTTCATACATACATACATGCATATATAAATATATGAATGTACAAATATGTGTATATATGCACATGTAAAAAGACACATGTAAGCATGTGTCTTTTTATAAATTTTAAATTGTTACTCAGACATAATGTTTTTTATTTGTCCCCCAAAATAAAATTGTTCTATTTTTTACTAGAAAACATAATTTTGCCTACATTATCTCTTTTAGTCCTCACAATAATTCTTGAAACTAGGATTTTAATCATTCCTAATTTACAAATCAGGAACACGAATATTAAATTAATAGTTTTGATCTATAATAGTAGCTACTTTGAGGGATCCTGAGAGTTTCAGGAAGAGAAACAGGAAATACAATAAATATCCTGGCTCGCTTACTAACCTCCTCTGATCTCCTTAAACTTCCCAATATTGGCCCAACTCAAGCACTGATTTTTTTTAAAGACTTTATTTATTTAGTTCTAGAAAGAGGGGAAGGGAGGGAGAAAGAAAGGGAGAGAAACAGTAACATGTGGTTGCCTCTCACATGCCCCCACCTGGAGACCTGGCCCACAACCCAGACATGTGCCCTGACTAGGAATGGGACTGAAACAGTGACCCTTTGCTTTGCAACCCAGCACTCAGTCCACTGAGCCACACCAGCCAGGGCTCAAGCACTGATTTTTTAAAGAGACATGAGTCTCCAGACTTGGGAGCAGAAGAGTGGAGAGTAGATTTAAGAAACAAATAAGAAAGCCCTGGTTGGTGTGGCTCAGTGTACTGAGCACCAGCCTTTGAACCAAAGGGTCTCTGGTTCAATTCGAAGTCAGGACACATGCCTGGGTAACTTGCCAGGTCCCCAGTAGGGGGTGTGTGAGAGAAAACACACATTGGTGTTTCTATCCCTCCCTTCACCTTCCCTGCCCCTCTCTCTAAAAATAAAGAAATAAAATGTTTTTTAAAATAAAAATAAAAGATATCTAGCCCAGTGTTGTTTTATTAAGTGCCTACAGTGTGCCAGAAATACTGTTAGACACTTTCATGTAATATTATCTTATTTAATCCTTTTTAATATATTTTATTGACTATGCTATTACAGTTGTCCCATTTCTCCCCTTCGCTCCCCTTCACCCTGCACACCCTCTCCCATCTGTATCCCCCCTTTAGTCATATCCATGTGTCATAAGTTCTTTAGCTTCTACATTTCCCATACTATTCTTATCCTCCCCCTATCTATTTTCAACCTACAATCTATGCTACTTATTCTCTGTACCTTTTCCCCCTCTCTCCTCCTCCCACTCCCCTGTTGCTAACCCTCCATGCGATCTCTATTTCTGTGGTTCTGTTCCTGTTCTAGTTGTTTGCTTAGTTTCTTTTGGTTTTGCTTTAGGTGTGGTTGTTAATAATTGTGAGTTTGCTGTCCTTTTACTATACATGTTTTTTCTTTATCTTCTTTTCTTAGATAAGTCCCTCTAACATTTCATAAAATAAGGGCTTGGCAATGATGAACTCCTTTAACTTGACCTTATCTGAGAAGCACTTTATCTGCCCTTCCATTCTAAATGAAAGCTTTGCTGGATAGAGTAATCTGGGATATAGGTCCTTGTCTTTCATGACTTGGAATACTTTTTTCCAGCCCCTTCTTTCCTGTAAGGTCTCTTTTGAGAAATCAGCTGACAGTCTGATGGGAACTCCTTTGTACGTTACTGTCCCCTTATCTCTTGCTGCTTCTAGGATTCTCTCCTTCATTTTTACCTTGGCTAATGTAATTATGATGTGCCTTGGTGTGTTTCTTCTTGGGTCCAACTTCTTTGGGGCTCTCTGAGCTTCCTGAATTTTCTGGAAGTCTATTTCCTTTGCCAGAAGGGGAAGTTCTCCTTTATTATTTGTTCAAATATGTGTTCAATCTGTTGCTTTTCTTCTTCCCCTTCTGGTACCTCTATAATTCGGATGTTGGAACGTTTAAAGATGTCCTAGAGGTTCCTAAGCTTCTCCTCGTTTTTTTGAATTCTTATTTCTCCATTCTTTCCTGTTTGGTTGTTTTTTTTTTCTTCCTTCTGGTCCACTCTGTTGTTTTGAGTCCTAATTTCCTTCCCATCACTATTGGTTCTCCGTGCATCTTCCTTCATCTCTTTTATGGTAACCTGCATTTTTTCATCTAATTTGCGCCCAAAATCAACCAATTCTGTGAGCTTCCTGATCACCAGTGTTTTGAACTGTGCATCTCATAGATTAGCTATCTCTTAGTCACTCAAAAGGATGAGTTCTGGGGCATTGATCTGTTCTTCTGTTTGAGACATGTCTATCTCTCTCTCTCTCTCTTTTTTTCTTTTTTTTTTTTTTTTTTTTTTTTTGGTCTGGTCGCTCCCGTGTTACAGTGAGGGGCAGAGCCTTAGGTGTTCACCGGGGCTGGGCACCCCAGTCGCTAGATTGTGATGTTGTCTATGGGGGCCGGGGTGGGGACGGGAGGGAACAATAGCAGTAGCTCCATTCTTCTGGGACCTCAGTCCCTTCTCTGGGATCCTGGGTTGTGCGCTCTGCCCTGGTCCACAATTGCCGCCTCACTGGATTTGCCAGCTGCCGCTTGCGTACTCAGGGTCCACCCACTGCGATCTTCCGTGCCCCAGATGCCTTATGAGTTCCCGGTTGCCTTATGCGCCCAGTTCTCCCTGTTCTCTGAGCGCCAACCCCGCGCCTGGCTGCTCATCTCCGCCCCTCCTACCAGTCTGGAGGAACAGGTCTACTTCAACTTCTTGGCTGTCCAACTTCCATTCAGAGAAATTCTCTATCAGTTCTAGGTGTTATTCTGTCTATGAATTGTTGTTGTTCTAATCTTGGTTGTGTGTGGATGTATGGTGCATCCACCTATGCCTCCATCTTGCCGGAAGTCCCATTTTGATCTTGTTATCTTATTTAATCCTTAACACAACACTGCAAGGCTAATAATATTACTGCCTTTTTTGAAGAAGTGGAAACTGTGACTTAAATACATTATTTTCTTCAAAATCATATGTCTACTGAGTGACAGAAGAGGCATTTTAAAGTAGAACTGTTTCACTAAAAGTTCTTTTTGAAATTGTTGTTATGGGTCAAATCTTGGAATTAACATTCTTTGAATAAATTCTACCTCAGTTGTTGAATAACTGTGTGAACTTGAGCAAGCCATTTTGCTTCTAAAAGTCTTATATGGTGGAGTCATTATTCTGTACCTTACACAAGTTTTTGTGAGGTTTAATTCAAATGTATTATAAACCACGAAAAGGTTATGCAAGCTAGGAATCACTAAGGACATTTTATAGTTGTCTAAAAATGTAAAGTATTATGACTTTATCCCATTTCAACCCAAAGACGGAAATAATTTAAGTTAATGTTACTATGGGAATGAAGTCAGGGAGAAATCACACAACAGACAACATAGTGGATTGGCAGAAGAGGTTAATGAGACTGAGTGTTTGAAGATCATGCAGATCAGCTTTGGTCCACGAGTTGTTGGCATGTATTTTAATAATGCATAAGTATTTCTTGAGGGAACATTGATTTTATTATTTGTATTTGTTTTATTACTTAATGGCATTAAAAAGCTAATGAGAACACAGTGGGATATCTCTTATTTAAAAAAATAAATAATTCTCATGTTGATATTTTATAATGGGGAAAGGGGGTTTTAAAGTACCTAGATAATCATTAAGTAGAAAGAAGTGAGAAAAATACATTTAAAACATATAAACTTATATGTCCAACCATGATAGAGGAAAAAGATCGACTTAATCTCTCAAAAAAATTAGTATATTTGACAAACATGTTTATAGACATTAGGCAATGTTAAACAAAAACTTTCACAGCTGACAGCTTTTGTAAAACAGGGGGTTCACTGAGCCATACTCCAGCCAAGCAAAGATCCAGGTTCAGGGTATGCAGTCCAAACCTCCAGAGAGTGGGCTGGGTTCGGAAAACAACCCTGTCTGCTGTTCCCTGGAGTTAACAGGCATTTCCACGTTAGGAAGAACAGTGGGAGCTGCTCTCAAATAATTTATATTGGCTGCAGACAAGGGGGCAAGGAAAGATGATGAGGGCAGCAGTCCTGAAATTCATGATGAAGCCAGGGGTTCTGTGGCATCTGGAAATTGGATACTTCTTTTCAGGTAGCCACCTGGAAGGCGATTCAGTTCCAACGTGGCTGCAGGAATGTGAGCAGTTTATTTTTTAGTTGGCTCATAGCTATTAGCTGGTTAGTTATTCTTGTCTCTCTCTCACTCTCCAGCCATAGTAATTTAATTTAGGACTTCTCAGAAGGTTTCTCTTGTCAACAACAACCAGCAAAAGTTTGTGACCCCTGAGAAAAGTGAAACAGACAATAGGAGCTACACTTACAGTAGCCCTGGTTATTTGTCTAGAAGCAACTCTGAGTGCATGAACAGGGAAAGACAATCCAGATAGGACTTATTTGGACCCAAACATAGCCAGTGCAGTTATAAAATTTCTAGGAGAAAATATAAATGAAGTCATCACCTTTGGAGAAGAAAAATTTTCTTAGCAGTACACAAAAAGCAAAAACCATAAAAAAAATTCATGTATTGTATTTCATGAAAATTAATATAATTTACTCTTTAATAAAAATATTAAAATGTAAATGCAAAATGAAAGTCTGTAAGAAAATATTCAGAATCCATATATCTTACACAAGCTTACAAAAAAGTTTACATCTAATAAGAAGCTAAACAACCTAATAAAAATTAGCATATATTTATACAAAGACATATTTTACAATAAATGTGCTCAACATTCTAAGCCGTCAGAGAAATAATAATTAAAACCCAAATGAGATACTTTGGAAAATATGCCAACAAAAAATTTTGTATACAAAACTTCATAGAAGCTTTATTCCTAACAGCCATAACAGAACCCCAGAGTGAGCAATCAAGGGTGAACATACCCAAATGTCTATCCACAAAAGAATGGATAAACAAATTGGTGTATATTTATATAACTCAAACCACACAGCTGGAGGCTCTGCTTACTTGGGGCATCTGCTTAGCATGTATCCTATCCTTCTGCAACCAGAAACCTTGCCTAGTCATATTTTCCTAATGGTAAAAGCAGACATGAAAGAGAGAACTAGAAGTATGCAAATCCTCTTGAAGCCAAGATAAGTTTAAAATCTGTCATTTATTTTTTTAAGATTTTATTTATTTATTCTTAGAGAAAGGAAAGGGAGGGAGAAAGAGGGAGAGAAACATCTATCAGTTGCCTGTCTCACTCGCCCACACCAGAACCCTGCTGGAACCCAGGAACATGCCCTGACCCACAATGGGAAGGCGACCTTTTGCTTTGCAGGACGATGACCAACCAACTGAGCTACAGCATGCTGACATTCCTGCCTCATTCTATTGACCAAAGCAAGTCTCATGGCCAAGCTGAGGTTCAAATGGGTGTGAAAATCAAGACTGTCTCTTTAATGAAAGAAACCACAAAGTCACCTAGCAAAGAAAGTGAATCAGGGAGGTGAAAAGCTTTAGGGTCAATAATATATCAATAGATCTATTTATGTGTGTGTTACCTTTGTTTATAAATCAATTTTTTTCTTCCACTGTTATATCGAGGTACATTATAACACTGACTTGCTGTGATTGAAATTATCTTTGTACTACAGTCCCTAGATCGTTTTTATTGTAGGTTTAGCATGCTCTTGGTGTTGTCTTGTCAATAGGCAGCTGTGCTGGTTTCAAGTTTCTGTTTCTCCCTCATGTCTTAGTATAGAGAATACTTTCTGTTAATGAAAAGAATTTTGTGTTTTCCTATTTTTATATGTGAATCACCCATTCTTGCACTATTGCTTTGGTTATAATTTTAATTACAAAGAGAGATAAAAGCAATATTTTCAAGGTATGTCTTCTCCTCTCATTTTAAATATTTAAAAGAATCCAAAAATGTTAATATTGTTTTATTAAATATTGAATCTCAATTACCAAAATATTTTATCAATTTTTGTGTACATTATGTTCTTGTATCCAATTATATATCTCTATATACTTTTTTCTACTTTAATAGTTTTTAACTGAGGTCTCTGTGTTATAAATGCATTAGTCTTCATATATTTGAAAATATGTTTATTTTACTTTCACTCCTCAAAATACTGAAGCTGGGAACAAGATTATTCTCTGACAGTTTCACTTCCATCCTGCCTTTAAATTTTAAGATATTGCACCATTCTTCACTGGCTTCTATCACTGTTAATGAGAAGCTTCTTTCCATCAATATATATATTGATTTCATATATATATATTAGAAATCAATCTTATTCTTTTATAGATTATAACATAGTTTTTTAACCTCTGGTGTTATAACATTTTTCTATACTGAGTGAACATTTACTTGTATTTTATTAATTAAACCAACTTTATATTCAGGGCACATTTTCAATATAAAAAGTAATGACTATCTTAGAATCTGGAAATGTATTTTTCTTTTTTTTTAAAGATTTTATTATCTATTTTTAGAGAGGGAAGGGAGGGAGAAAGGGAGAGAGAGAGAAACATCAATGTGCTTTTGGTGGGGGCCATGGCCTGCAACCCAGGCATATGCCCTGACTGGGAATTGAACCTGCGACGCCTTGTTTCACAGCCCGCGCTCAATCCACTGAGCTACGCCAACCAGGGCTGGAAATGTATTTCAAGTGTTACTTGCATATTCTCTTCTTTTGGCAATGTTTTGAATAGATTTCGGAAATCTCTCATCCTATCTATATCTCTTAATTATTCTTAATCATTCTGTGTAAATTTCTCCATTCTATATCCTTAGTTCATTAATCTGCCCCCAGACTGCAGTTATTTTTTTAATTTTAGCTTTCAATTACAGTTTACACTCAATATTATTATGTTTTAGTTTCAGATGTAAGTCTACAGTTATTATAGAGTGTTTTTACTTACTGTCATTTCCATTTAAATGACTTTTTTATATCTAAGATTTCTAATGGGTAGTTTTGATAGAAACCTAACCTTTCCCCATTTTTGCTTGGTTTCATTTTACAATCTTTTTAAAAAGCAATTTTACCTTTATTTATCCTTTTAAATGATCTGTAGACAATATCTTTAAGATATTCTACATTAAATAAATTATATGTATAACAAACAACTTCAGAATGCTGATTTCATTGGCTATCTTAAGCAGGATTTCGTTTTTTGTTTTTTTATGAAAACTTGTATTGCAGGCTCATTTTGAACAAAATATTTGTTTTTGCCCACTCCTCCCTTCGTGATCAACTTAAATTGTCCAAATGTTTTGTGATTACTTCTTTCCAGGACTCTAGTTTCCTGAGCCAGAATGAGCTCTAACAATTATTCCTGAGTGTTCTGGTCCCATGGGGATACTACAGATCCAATTATAGAACCAGTGGGGATTGACTCATTTCCTGATGTCCTGCTGTCTGAGCAAGGCTTCTCCAGAGTCAAAGCTTTTGTTAAAGGTAGAACCCTTACTGGTGGTCAAATCTTTTCTTTCAGATTCTTTGCATCTATGGAGAGAGCTGCACCTCCAGCTTTTGAATTAAAACATTAAACATGGCCCTGTTTCCCAAACTCACTCAGAAAATTGTTTAATTTTAGCCCACAATGACTAAACCATGGCAATTCATTAATTGCTTCTGAATACAGATATCAGCAGGCCTGTAGCTTTAGGATCCACATGAAATTCTGTTTCTATTTAGTTTCTGGTTCACAGAGATGTTCTTGTATTATTTTTGAATATAGCTGTAAAGTTTGTTTTATTCTTTTTATAATATATTCATTATTTAAATAAGTTGGTACAAGAAATCACTACTAAAGCTTCAAATGAGTGTGCCCTCCTAATCATTATGAGCAGTGTTTTGTTCCTTTGCATCTTGTGTGTTGTAACTTGGCACACTTCTGGAGCCGACTGCAAGAGCTTTGGAATAAGGTTCTTCCAATAACATGAGAAAGGGGAGAAAAGACACTTTGAAAACACTATAGTTTCTGTGGGCCTTTAAGTAAGCTTCTTGAAGAAAAATATACATGCATAAAAGTGCATGACAGATAAAAATACAACTCAATGACTTTTCAAAAAACTAACATAATTAGCACATAGATCAAGAAATAGGATAATATATCATAGGTAGCTTTTCTCCTATCTCAGTCTATTATATCACACCAATAACCACTCATTTGACTTCTAGCACCACGAATTGGTTTTGTCTCTTTGGGGGTGAATAAAAACAATTAAATAGTATGCCTTGTTTTGGGGTTGGCTTCTTTCACTCGATATTCTATTTATCAGGTGCAGCCATTTATTTGAATCTAGTTGTGGTTTGCTCATGCTCATTACAAAATTCAATTTTATTATACACATGTAACTACAATGTATTCATTTTATTTTTGTGAAAATTTAGATTTTCCCAGTTTTAGCTACCATGAATAGTGCCAGTATAAAATTCTTATGTATATGTTTGTGTTAAGACAGATGTTTTCAAGCTGTGTTATGCATAGAAATAAAATTTTGATCATAGGGTATTTTCTTTCAGCCTTTCATCTAGGCGTTCTTGTAAGTATGAAAATACATACCATTGCAGTAAATATCCAGGTTCAATAAGTAGTGTGAAGAAGTCATCCAAAGTGCTCATTCTAAACCACACCCTGAAAACAGCAAGCTCCAACTATCACACATCATCACCAGCACTTAATACCGTCTGTGTTGTATTCATTTTTAGCTATTCAGGTTAATGCAGTCAATGCATTGTGTAACACATACACAATGTGTGTGTGTGTGTGTGTGTGTGTGTGTGTTAATCAATGTAAAATTCACATCATTCAAATGTAAAGTTCTTAAGTGTATAATTCTCTGAGTTATATAAATATACATGCCTGTGCAATCATCATCCTAATCAAGATATAGAACCTCTCCATTACCCCAGAGAAAGGTATATCAGCTACCTCTTTCCAAACAGTCTACACCCTCTGAAACTGCACTTTTAAAATATTCTTTTACCCTAGGTTAGTTTTACTTATTCCAAAATGTCATTTAAACTAAAAAATAAAGCATATTCTCTTTTATATCTAGATATTGTTTTGCTTAGCATGATGATTGGAGGGAGATTCACTCATGATGCTGTATACATCAGTCATTCATTTTTTATTATGCAGTAGTGTTCTATTCATAAATACATTTTCTACATTCTCCACTCATCTGGTTGTACTCATTTGTGTTCTTCCTAGCTTGGGGAGCATGAATAAAGTGCTGTAAATATTTTTGTGCAAGTCATTTTGTAGACAAATACTTTCATTTTTCTTGTATAATTACCTAGGAATGGAATTGTTGTATCATAAATATATGTCTTACTTTGTAAGAAACTGCAAAAACAGTTTTCTAAGGAGGTTGTGTCACTTCACACCCCCATCATCAATATATGAGCTCTTTAAGAGTTCTAGGTGTTCAGAATCCTGCCGATATTGGGTTTTTCTTTCAGCCTTTCATCTGGGCATTCTTGTAAGTATGAAAATACATACCATTGCAGTATTAATTTGCATTCCCCTGATGACTAATAATGTTCAGCTGCTTTCCACATTATTTTATGTCACTAATTATTTTCAGTCGCTAATTATTTTCACTAAAGTGTCTTCTCAAGCCTTTTCCTCCTTTTTTAGTGGAATTGTTTATTGTAATATTGATTTGTGGAGGTTCTATACAAGGTCTATCTGGAAAAAGTTCATTATTATTTTAACGAGAACAGTTTGCATGACATCTGCTGTAACCTGGCAACCAAAAAGAGTGGACTGGAATGTGCATGTGTGAATAATGACAACTTCACTGTACTAGTCAGAGACGCTGTTGAGTGAGCATGTGTACTGTGTGGCTGCCACATTCAAAATGACTGAGTGAGTAGAGCAATGAATCTGCATCAAATTTTGTGTTAAGCTTGAACATTCCTCCACAGAAACTATTCAGATGATTCAGAAGGCCACAGCTATGGGCAACTGGTGACTGGCAGCTTCATCGCAACAACACATCTGCTCATGCATCATGTCTCGTGCAGAGTTTTTTGGCAAAACATCAAATCACCTAGGTGATTTATCCCCCCGACAGACCAGATTTGGCACCCTGTGACTGCTGGCTTTTCCCAAAAAAAAAATTACCTTTGAAAGGGAAGAGATTTAAGACTGTCAATAAAACCCAGGAGAATATGATGGAGCAGCTGATGAAGACTGCAAGAACTATGTGAGGTCCCAAGGTGCCTGCTTTGAAGGAACTGAGACATCACTGTCCTATGTACAAAGTTTCTTGTATCTTGTGTCTTCATCAATAAATGTTTCTGTGTTTCATATTACATGGCTGGATACCTTCTAGATAGACCTCATACATATTCTGGGTATAATGTCTTTGTCAGATGAAGTTATTAGAAATATTTTCTCCCTTTTAAATGTGTTACCAGTATCTTTGATGAGTAGGAGTTTTTAGTATTGAATTTAGTTCTAAATTCCAGTTTATTTTTTATGGCTTATGCCTTTTATATATTAATTGCAAAATCCTTGTCCACTGCATGATTAACAAGATATTATTCTACATAATTGTTTCTTTTAGAGGTATTATAGTTCTGACTCTTACATGCAAGTTTAGGACATGTTTCATTTTGATTTTGTGTGAAGTATGAGATAGCTTATGAAGTTAATATTTTTCTCTTTATAGAGTTACTTTAGCACAATTTGTTAGAAAGACTTTCAAAATCTCATTGAATTTCTAGGATATCATCGTTAAAATGAAATGTCCACTTAGGTATGAGTCCCTTCTGGCCTCTCTCTTTTGTTCCATTGAACTATATATCTGTCCTTAGGCCAATACTATACGGGTTTGATTATTATGGCATTATGGTAAATATCAAATAATGATAGTGAGAATCCTCCAAACTTGTTCTTCTATTTCAAGATAGTTTTTGCTCCTTTAGACTCTTTATATTTCCATTTCATTAGAATTAATTACCACTGACTGGTAATCATTAGTCTGACAAAACAAACATTCATATTGATCCCCTGGGTACAATAAAATGATAGCACATCCAGGCCCCTACCAGTTGAGTCAAGTTCTAAATCTAATTCTGATCTGTAAATTGAGAGTAAAAAGAATGCTGGTACATCTGGCCTAAACATTTGCTTATCAGGTCAAAATCTTCAAGAGATGTCTCATTTCCTACTAATACAGTTAGCAACTGCATTTCAGTTGATAAGCAGCGACCTTAGCTTATGTCCCTAAATGGCTATAATCACCAGAGAACTCTCAACCTGAGATGCACATGTTACAGGAGGAAAAAATACACCCTCACTTTGTTAAGTGAGTCACGTTTGGGGGTCATTGTTACCACAGTGTTGCATGCTCAATCCACACTTAGACAACTTCTTTGCCTACCAACCTCCTTGCTACCACCCTCAACAGAGACCTGCATCAATGGTTTATAAAAGTCAGGAAAATTATTTCTGTCAGTGTATGTTCATAGTTTCAAAGAAAATGTTGTAATTAAAATCTATCTAGAGCACATTTCCCTAACTATGTTCTGTACAACATGAGTCCTAGAATATAGTTATAGATATTCCTCTTAAAGGGATCCATGTTTTAATAAACCCTATATATTCTAGACCTTTGTTAGGAAGCAAAAATAATAAGAATCACAGGAGACCCTGCAGTTAAAAGCTGGTTTAACTTTATTGAACCAAAACATATTTGAGGATTGATGAAGAAATCTTTCTACAATAAAACAGAACCACTTTTCATAATTTAAGCAAGTTAAAGGCCCAACACAGTAAACTCTGCAGTGTTTAACTCAACAAACATTTTTATCTTTTTCAGATATATGCTATCAGCATCCTTTGCAAACAGCCTCCTGAAGTTTTCAAATTGTGTCTACAGAGAGCGCCTTCCCTTCCTGTGTTAAGTGTCCCGGTGTCATCTCTCACCTACCTGGGTGGCAGGAGCCTCTCTTTTCTTGCTGACACCAAGGAGCTTCTCCAAGAGATTCTTTGGTTGTGTCTTTGCAAAAAGTAAACCTAAACATCTTAAACATTATGGAGTTAGGTATGAAGACTCCAAAATTTGAACTACTGATCAGTTCCCTCTCTCTTGGGAATTTTTAGTAAACAATGGTTTTATTTAAAATTTGGAGTCTGCAGTCTTGTATTCCACAGTAGCACTGACCCTTTGGAGAGTCTGTCTGCAGTTTTGGAGATACCTGACAAAAAAATCCTGCTGTCCTGAACGAAAAGTCTCAGAGTATCTATTACCAATGAGCCAACCTGACTGGTGTAGGTGACCCAGCACTAGCAAAGATTACAGGAACTGAAAGTTTGGTTTTACATTTGAAGCCATGACCTCAACTTCTCCACTGACTTTCTAGGTCTTTGATTTCACCAGAGACCCCATAATCTAGTCTAAGAAGTGTCTCCATTCGTAGCAAAGGGGAGATAAAGAAGGCAAGAGCTAAAGGATCTAAGCAAGGGAAGTATTTTACATGAAGAGACAACAGAAGGAAGAGGAGGGCATGAAAGGTAATAAAAAGGATAATTAAAAACCATGGGGAAATGGCTCTTCTGTTTTTCCCACTTCATAGACATCATATTCTCTGCTCTTAAAACCAAATGTGGAGTTTGAGTTACAATAATCTTGACCATCAATGCTCACAGTCTAATCAATGAACATCTGTGGCACACACACTACATGGTTGGAATGGTGCTAGGTACTGGGGCTTTAAAATAACAAAAGTCTGAAATAATTCTCAATAAAGTAGGCAGATGAGCATTAACTGATGTTCACCAACCCTTGTATATATGGCGCAAGTGAGTCACATTAACTGGGATAAACCAGATCCTTCTGGTTCATTCTGCTTTTGTGTTTGGCCAGACCACTGGATCTCTTTCAGATGCTTTTAAGAAATTTAGAGTGTCTCACGTGATTTTTATCATCACTCATCTCATGTTCTTCTGACTCAGCCACCTGGTACCAACATCCTGAATGAGTATGTGGATCATTTACCCAGTTGTTTCCAGGTGTCCTCACAGCTGCATGTATGTGAGGTGCCAAATGAAATTACATCTATCATTGCACAGAAATAGCCAGAATTTTATCTTCCTTGGCTTTGTACCACACTGTTGCCCACACCCTGAAGGAAAACTTGTCACTTAAACTCTAGGCTGCACCCCCCGCCCCCAATCTCCAGTCATGAAAACTGGCATAGTTCTTTTCTCTGCAGCATTTAGTGCCAGTCACAATTCTGTAAGAACTGGGTAGATTATAAATGCAATGCTCTTACAGGTTTGTTTTTGGTTTTCATTGTTGTCATTTTTATAGCTTCCAGCTACTGAATGCAGGTATGTCCTCTAGGTGAGCTTTGATTCTCTAGTTGGTTCACTCAAGTAAATAGATGGCTAGATAGATGACTTGGGCCTGACTATCCTCGTCAGTCACTATACATACCTGAATCTCTATGTAGTCTTGGCTGTAAAGACTGCCCCCAAAATAAACACATAAGAGAAGCTGAGGCACAGAGTCACTCTTATCCTTCCTGGAGATGAAGGTACAAATATAAGTATAGCCTTCCTATTTGCTACATCTGGCTCAATTTCATTGGAAAGGTGTATTATTAAGTTGGGAGATGAGATGGAATTCTGGATTGTCCTGCAATTACCATCTTCCTTATGTTTCCACCTGACTGTTGTGACAATGGGTTCACCACAGGTGAAGGGGATCTGGACAGGGCACCAACACTCCACAGTGTGGGTCATAGACATGTCTCCTCACAATGGTGTAGATGTGATGCAGCCCATTTCAATGACTATTAGTGTTCATTATGTGAATTGTCTTTAATGAACAATTCTAATAATGAACAGACATTTACATTGTTTCTATATTGTACTATGATAAAAATAAATATAATTAATAGCAGTAAGTGTTTTTAAACACAAGATCTTTTTTCTCAGTGTACATTATTAGAAATGATAGTTGTTTAAAAAGTATGTACAATTACATTCATGTATACATGTCTACTGCTAAGCCACTTTACCCATATTTTTATTTATATGTCAATGTAATAAACTTTCAAAGATAGGGTTAATTATCCTCTCAAGATATGATCTTATTATCTCAATATTGTTTTGGAAGATAATTATTATCTGTTATGCTTTCTGAGAATATTGTAGTATTAACATAAAAATTGTAAACTCTATTGCAACTTTTAAGTAAAATTACCTTTGTTTCTTTTTAAATTTACTAACTAAAAATATAGTTATTTTGAGGTAATCATTGAAAAGCTATATTAAAATATCAACATTTCTATTATAATATAAACCAGTATATCAATCTAATAAAATGTAAGGGACTTAATTTGTGATTTTTCTTTTTTTAAATATAAAGACATTTAATTTTTACTTGTCCCTCAGACCTAGTGTAGTTATGAGCTATATGACCATGTCCATGAGGCTCTGCTGTCCTATAGAGTCATATAAAATGCTGACATGGGTTGTATTGAATATAGATTTATGTGCATTTTCACATGCATCTTAACTCAGTTGAAATCACTTTGTCTCACTGAAGTCCATGAAGCGAGTGCTCTGGGCTGTGCCAAAGGGGATAGGGACAGGCACTGATTCTTCCAAGCAGATCTCCAGCCCTTTGCGTGACAGGCCCATGCCCTCTAGCCAACTGAAATCCCAAAACAGGAAAGCTCCCAACTCAGGTAGGGAGTCAGACTAACTTCCATGCCCAGGAGAGTTAACAGTTATTGCTACTCAGTTTGCAAATGTGTCAATCATAACTTATTCATGCACTGTATTTTATGTACTTGTAAATTCATCAGTTTTCTAATTTTAACTCTTGTGAACTTTATAGGGCAGTTATTATTACTCTCACTTTACCATGTCTTTGGTAATAGTTTTATACATTTCTGACTTCTTCTCAGTCTCTTCTTTGTTGCCCAGCATGTTTCATGAGTGTTCTTGTCTATGAGAAATCAGTTTAGCAAACATTTACCAGTACGGGGTTCTAGTAAATAAGACATGACCTCATGAGCTCTAGCTAGGTTATGGGCTCAGTTGGTTGGAGTGTCATACTGTAAACTAAAAGATTGTGGGTTTAATTCCCCATTAGGGCACATACCTAGGTTTCAAGTTCAATCCCTGATCAGGAGGCAACCAATCAATATTTCTCACATCAATGTTTCACTCTCTCTCTCTCTCTTTCTCACTCTCTCTGATGCCCCTTCCTCTCTCTCAAAAATCAATAAAAAGATATCCTCAGGTGAGGATTTAAAAAGATATGACCCTGGGAAATAAGGAAGTAAAGTCTGATAAGAGGGGTGGGCAACTGTAATAGAAGTGTGTTTAGGGTGTTTTTAAAAGTATGTCCATGGGTAGTGGAAGTGTTAGGACTTATTCTTTGTAGAAGGTAACTACTGAGCCAAATCTTTTAAGAGCAAGATGAAATTTGTCAGAGTGTGGAAGGCTTTTGAGACAGAACAAACAGCAGATACAAAGGCATGAAAACACGAAAGAGTACGGTGTGAGAGGAGTCCAGGCTCTCTGATAGCAGTGTCAACTCTAAGACTCAGTGACTTAAAATGAGGCTGATATTTTTGGCAGTTCTGGGCCTTTCAGGAGTGTGTATGACAGAAGATTTTAAACCTATGAATACTATTATTATTTTTTTAAGAGACCAAGTAGTCAGCAGCCACAAAAAGAAACAGTCATATAACCAAATTTAAATTAAGCAACATTACGTGACCTACAAGCCACAGGCCCCTCTGTGTCCCCACTGCACCTGTGCTAACAACTGCCTTGATTGCTCATACCATAGATTCGTGTAGCCAGTTTTTAGTCTTTATAAAATACCGTCACACAGTGTATACTATGCTGTGTCTGGTCATTAACATTGCTACTCATGTGCACTCTCTTTTAGGAAACTCACCCCTTTTCTTTGAAGACCTAGAAGGTTCTAGGGACCTCACAACCAAGATATTTTGGCCTCAGACCTGTCAGTATTGGCTGTGGCTAAGTAAAATAGTCCCAGTGAAATGAGAGATTTCTGGTTATTTTGTCCCTTTCAATCCTCAAAATGAACCATCTGCTCCCTGGTTCAATTTATACTCTTAGATCAGGGTTATCTCTGAAGATTCTGTGTGTGTGTTTCTGTGTGTATGTTAGCTCCTTGGGAAGTTATTTCTGCTACTATGAGGGAAATGATCATGGAGAGTTGTGGCTATATTTGGGGAGGCCTTTACTTCAGGTGTTAAGTTTAGAATCGAATCCCTTCTTGTGGTTTACACCAATGTGCTATAGGCATGGCAGGCACTAGAGGTAGCATCCAGTACCTCAGAAAGTTTTTTTCAACCTTTTCACAACATGGCATCGTAGAAAGTTATCCTCTTTATATGGCAAACTGAGGTAAGAGGGGAAGATATTTTTGTAGCAGTGAATGATAAAATCTAAGGCAATATTTTACACTATTTGATCATTTACAACAGTCACACTCACATACATAATATATAAACAGATAAAATATATATTTAAATATATTTAGTAAATATATCTGATATGAATATATTAGGTCTGTCCAGAAAATGTTCAGTCATTGTTAATATAATGAGAATGGTTTGCATGACATCTGTGTAACTGTGCAGCCAAGGAGAGTGGACTGGAATGCTCATGGATGAACAAGGATGACTTCACTGTATTAGTCAAAGGGGATGGTAGACACCATTGAATGAGCATATGTATTGTGTGGCTGTCACATTCAAAATAACTTAATGAGTAGGTCAGAGAATCTATATCAAACTTTTTATTAAGCTTGAACATTCCTTCACAAAAACTATTCAGATGATTCAGAAGTCCACAGTTATGGGCAACTGGTGATTGGCAGCTTCATCACAACAATGCACCTACTCACACATCACATCCCATGCAGAGATTTCTAGCAAAACATCAAATCTCCCACATGACTCATTCCCCTGACAGCCCAGATTTGACACCTTGTGACTTCTAACTTTTCCTAAAACTAAAATCAACTTTGAAATGGAAAGGATTCCAGACCATCAATGAGATTCAGGAAAATATGACAGGCAGCTGATGGAGATTGGGAGACTGTGTGAGGTCCCAAGGTGCCTACTTTGAAGGGGACTGAGTCATCATTGTCCCATGTACAATATTTCTTGTATCTTGTAACTTCTTCGATAAATGTGTCTATTTTTCATATTCATTGGCTGGATAATTCCTGGAAAGACCTAATATAAGATTACATGTATTTATATTTAAGGCATCTAATAGCTCTTCCTTTCTTGTATCATATGTAATATTGATTTTTCAGTGTGTGTGATAATAGGGATAGAATTTCAGATACATAATAATTTATTTCATATAAACTATTTCAGAATAAAGAAATTCTAATTTGCAGAACAAATAAGCATTGTTAGTGCAGTGCTTCATTAGCTAGCTTGGACACCACTATATCATCCAAAACTACAACAGATGTATCCAACATGTGAAGCCTGAGACCGAGTTGTGCCTGTAGGGAGCCCTGGCTCACCCCACTGGCCTTTGGGCTGTGGGCCATGCCCCTGGAGCACATAGAGCACAGAGTTCCCTACCAGCTCTTGGGCCCTTTGTCCATCAGCAGTGGCTGCAGACTTTGTGGCTGGCTGCTGGGGTTCATGGCCAGGTGGTGGAGGCAGAGCCACAGGTGTGGGGTGTTGCTCATCGTGTGTGCTGCATGCAGGACACAGGACATGCCATTAGACCCACTGCCCCTGGCTGCTCTCTGAGGAGCCTGAGGGGAGGCTACTCCAGCTGCTCCAACCCTGCTCAGTTCTCATGAAGAGTAAGGAGACTACCTCCCATGGAGTTTCTGGAACTTACTTGTAGCCCTGTAGTTTGCTCATGGGTTGGGACATTCTTTCTGAGATGTTTTAGTGACTGAGCACAATGTTCTAAAATGCATGCCTTAGTCTTTCTGGGTTTCTACAACAGAGACTACATGGCTTATAAACTATAGAAATTTATTTCTCACAGTTTGGAGGCTGTAAGTCTGAGAATCAGGGTGGTAGCATGATCAGGCTCTGGTGAGGACCTCTCCTAGGTCGCAGACTACCAAGTGCCTGTTGTGTCTTCACATGGCAGAGAGAGCAGAGAGAAAGCTTTCTGGATCCCTTTTACTAGGCCACTAATTCCATACATGGGAGTACCACTTTACGACATAATTACCTCCCAAAGGCTCTACCTCATTCTACCGTCACATTGGGGGTTAGAATTTCAACATACAAATTTTGGAGAGATAAAAGTATTCATTTCATTGTAACTTTCCAGCAAGCAAGCTAATGTTTGAGCCAGCTGAGACTGGGAGAGCCTTGTTGGAACAACTTCCTGATCATCTGTTCAGAAGGCTGGTGCAAAGGTGTCTGGAGGATACAGATGGGCAATCATGGAGTCAAGAACTGTGAATCAGGCCCATTTCGAGCAATGAGGACTGGCACTAGTTGAGAAAACAGATCCATTCTAAATCCAGCCTGATTCAACTGGGCTGCATTGGAGAGGTTTGTGACAAGCAATTCAAATGAAATAACTGAGAACAGTTTAATAAAGGGACTACTTACGAGGTTATGGGCAGGATGAAGTAAAAGCAGCAGCAGTTAGTGAAGCACCTCAGGAGTAGGGTGCCACCATTGCTACCACTGTTCATGACAAACAGGGACAGGAGAGAGGTTGGTACCAGAACCCAGGGATGCAGTGCTGTGGGCAGAAGCTGTAACCTTTGAGAGAGGAATGTGGCCACTGACCACCTGCACTGCACTGGGAAGGAACTAATGCTACAACCTTGCTGTCCTCCCACCTCTGCTCTCTTGTCTGTGACTCTCATGGTCAAACCACATGGTTGCTGAAGACAAAAGAGCCCATTGGTGTGGTGCATGGAGGCCAGCTTCCGGGTCACAGAACATAGAGTGGAGAAAAAAGAATATCCAGAATTTTATCCACTCTGTCCTCAACCAGCCAATTTGTCCAGATGAAGACTTCATGTCCCCAATACAAGGACATATGAAGTCCCATTAGCCTCTGAGTGCTGGCAGGTTACTGGCATCATACTCCCACCTGAAACCTAAAATGTTAGCCACAATGCTCTTCATGTGAAGTTTTGGGAAAGAGAATCAAGTAATTAACACAAAAGCTGCTGCAATCCCACTTTTATACGTGTCCCTCAGGCACAAGTTGATAAGCTTGGTTTCCTCCTTGTACCACCTATTACACTTTCTCTTATTCTGCTAGCACCTCAGCTGCTCAGGGTCCATTATACTCAATCCTTCATGATCTGTGTCTTTAATGACCCTGTCTCTGCTGAGTTGCCTCAATTTTCCACTGACCAGTAAATTAGGTAAGAGAATATCAATGGTGGCCTATGAATTCCCGGCTTCTGCATCTCACCCTCCCCACCCTTAATGCATAGAGGCAACCCAATTTCTCCTTGGTAATCAGATCAAACACCTAATTCAGTAGTGTGACCCTCTGTTCTGCCTCTCAGATTAGTAGAACATGAAGTTTAAAATGGTTATAAGGAAGTCTTAGATTCTGATATAAAAAACCTTGGTCATATTCCCTGGTTCTTCTTTTGTACACAAGGACTTCCAAGCCCACCGACCCCAAGGTTGCAGTGATCACAGGCAAATATCCCTTAAGGAAATGCAGCAGAGAGAGGCCACTGCCATGCCCACCCTTGATTCCCAGACTTGGGCATTCTGATTGTGATGGAACAGCACTATATAGTGGCTGCTGGTTTAAGATATGTTCCCCATCCTATAAGGTAACACTTTACAGAGTGTTGTCTTTCAGCAGGAAAAATAACTGACAACCTTCCATAGACCACTCCACGGGAGCATGAAGGCATATATTTCTGGGTGACAGGCATGTAGAAAGACTACATGGATTTAATTTAAATGGAACAGACCCACTACTACACTTTCTTTGCACTTTTTAAAAATGAGTTTTCTGGTCACAGGCAATATGAACGATGGGAATGAATGAGGCATTCTATGAGGAATGTTGGTGCTGAAAGAATGTTATGAGCAGTGAAAGTAAAAACATGTGTAGATTATGTATCTATTCATACAAGGACAGATCATTACTTCCACCACAATGGAAGGGTTTCAGTGTCCTCGACCTGTCATCAATGACTGGCTATTTAGCTCAGTTAATAATGCCATATCATTCAGCACCAATTTCTGCTGATGGCAGCATGTGGCACTGCTCAAGCGAACCCTGTTGAGGTAAAGTCCATGTTGTTGAAAGTAACATAGCTTCCATTCCAGAGCAGAGTGGGATGAGCTACTTTGTACATGGCCTAATGATTAGGTCCCAGTATGCCCTCTGGTAAGCACTCACATAGAACACAAATATCTTTACCATCTGGACCCATTCAGAGACGTCCATTCATGTACTCCTCCCCAGTATTCCTTTTCACCAATTAATTACCCAGTTTTGTTTTCTTTAAGTCTTTGACCAGTTGGCTAACCCACTAGTCTTTGCTCTTGAATTAGTGTGCTTGAGACCATTTCTCCTTCCATTTGAAGTGAATAGTTAGAGGCATGACCCAAAGTTCTGCCCACCGGGAAAATTTTCCTTCACCACTATTTCTCAGAGGCACCCCTGAGTAGAGATGGAATGACATGGGCCATCTAACCCTAGCTGATGCTTGCACATCCTAAACCAGGCTCGGTTTCTTTTCTCCTTGATTAACTAGTCATAGGGAATTAATTCTCCATGGAGTCAAAAACATGAGTTGTAGAAGACATAGTGAATCAATCAGAGCAGGTTCCAAGATCCTGAGCTATCTGCTTATGTTAGTCAGGGTTCTCCAGAGAAAGAGAAACAGTAAGGTGTGTATGTGTGTAAAGACTTATTTTAAGGAATTGGCTTGTGTGACTGTGGAGGTTTAACAAGTCCAAAACCCGATGGGAGAGGTCAGCAGGCTGGGCACTCAGGAATGAGATGTAGTGTGAGTCTGACAGCTGTGTGCTGGCAAATTTCCTCTTGTTTGGGAAAGGTCAGTCTTTTGTCCTATTAGGCTTTCGACTGATTGAATGAGGCCTACCCACACTATGGAAGGCAATCTGTTTTATTCAAAGCCCACTGACTGAAATGTAAATCTCATCCAAAAATACCCATACAGAAACATGTGTAATAATGTTTAACGAAGTATCTGCGTGTTGTGACCCAGCCAAGTTGACACATAAACTAACCATCGCACTGCTCATGCAATTTACGTGTGTCTGAATTGCTAGATAAGGTAATGAATGCTCACTCCATGATGGGGGGTGTTGGTAACATAGCCACGTGGTGTCCTTAATGAGAGATTTGGTGTCTATCAGAGCCTAGTAACAAGCAAGAAACTGCTTTTTCAATGGAGAACAGTTGTCAGCAAAAGAAGGCCTTATACCCAAATCCTAGAGATCTCCATGTAAATCTCTACTACAGCTTTCCAGATGGTACACCTGCTGAGTCTGACCTTCAAGATCTCAGCATTTTTCATGAGGAAATATTTTCTTCCCTCCAGCTAAATGAACCTGAATTTCTTCATTGTGTTCTTATTATTCTATTGCCTGTATTCTTAATAGCTAGGTTGGAGCACACTCTTCAAACAACTGTGGTTTTTCCTTGCAGAGTTGACTCGAGAATGAGCCCTCCAGGCACAAGATTCCCAAATTGCTTTCTGAGCCTTTGGGCTTGAAATAACTTCATTGAGGTGTTTTTCTAACTAAACCCAAGAATGTACCTTTTTAAAAAATAATAATAATAGGGACTGCATTTTTTGTTTGTTAATAAAGTTCTCCACCCTTCTATGGGCCAAGCCACAGTTCAGGTCTCAGATGTCTGAAAGCAAGATTAGGGTTTATTTAAATTAACAAATGTGTAGCCAACTCGAAACTACAAAGTGGGGGATGACTCTTAAACATCTTTCGATTAACCACATGAATCCATGAGCTGGCCCCTCCACAGATTCCTCTGTTGGCTCTGAATTCACTTCAAAATAGTGTAAAAGGGGAGCAGCCAACTGCACCCAGACACCCATTTTAAACACTGTTTCTGAGCTCACACATGGCATTCAGCTGCACTAAATCCCTGGCCTACAGGCCTGGTTGAAATTTCAAATTGTCAAAGACACAAATAATTATCCCCAACCAAGATGCTCTTGTCCTTATAAGTGAATCTTTGCCTCAGCTTCTTTTGTTACTTAGGCCCCGATGGCCCATTGTCTGCAGAGACCCTTTGAAGCTCATTAAAAACCAGTGTAGCTCAAAATAAAACTGTAGTGACCTAAAAGCAAGTCCCTGCTGGGCACTATGACCACCTGCCATTGGCTTAAACCAAGATCCACCACACTGACTGCATAAACAAGAATGCCTTCCTGCAGTCAAAGTGACTATAATTACAGTGATTCACCCATGTTCAACTCTCACATTGCATAAGATATCAAGTGTTTTCCAAGAATCATCAGAAGATAGAAAGAAAAATAAGTTGCCATAATCACATGGCATAAAATAGGACACTGCAAACTTCTAAGCCCTGGCCCTACTAGAGCCCTGGACTCGAATATTATTTTGTTCCCGATACATGAATCAAAAATAAATGGTAAATTCCATTTATGAGGGACAGAGTGTGAGGGGCAGTGGCAGGGATAGACTATGTTCAAAAAAGGCACTGTTGAGGAGCCAAGCTCTCAGCAGCAATGAGGGAAGTCAAAAGGCAGCAGAATGGCATCTTCCATGTGACTGAAGAGCTACCAACAATAGCTACCAACCTGGAATTCTCTATGCAGTAAAATTATGCACCAACAGTAGAAGAAATAAAAATATTTTACAGCAGAAATTCATTACCAGCTGTTCTCACTGACAAAAATTCTAAAGGTTGTACATTATCAACGGAGGAAAAATGATCCTGGAAGGAAGTTCTGAGATATAAGAAGAAATTAGAGGAAGGAAAGAAGAAAATATGTAGGTAAATTTAAATGAACATTGACTTATTATGAAAAACTATAAACATGTCTACTGTTTTTCAAAAATATAAGGCAGAATTCAAATACAAAGCAACAAGACACATAAATTTGGAAAAGTGTGAATGGAGTTAAACTATTAAAAATTCCTTGAATTATCATTATCCATGAAGAGAGAGAAAAAGTCCTTACCAAAACATTAGCATACCAAGAGTAGTAGCAGTGTATAAAACAAACCAACAAAAAAATATCATAACCAAATTCAGCTTACCTGTGAAATGCAAGGTTGGTTTAACAAGAGCAAATAGTGTAATTCACAGTAACAATTTTTTAAAATTTCAATGGGTGCAAAATAAGCATTGAGTAAAATTCAGCATTCATTCATAATAAAGCTCAGATAACCAGTATTATCAAAGAGCTTCCTTAACATAATTGTAGCAACAGACCTCATGAGAGGACGACCTCATAACATCTGCCTTTTGGTGTCCTTGCCCTTTATGCTCCTTTTTCTTGAGTGTGGGCAGAATCTGGGACTTGCTTCTAGCCATTAGAATGTGGTAACTGCAAAGATATTTTGAAAATGGAATTAATTCCATTAATTTTCAGTTAATCAAAAGGGAGATTATTCTGGTAAACCTGATTTAATCGGGTAAAAACCCTTAAAAGAAGCTTGACCCCTCCTGTGAGAACTCCCCTTGCTGGCTTCATGAAGTAAGCCCACATGGCCAAGAACTGGGAACAACCCAGCTGGACGCTGAATGCTTATGCTGTCCCCTGCCACTTCCCGTCTGAATTCACTTTAATCCTAATGCCGACCATGATCCTTGGAAGTGGGGCCTTTGGGAGATGATTAAATCCTGATGAAGGACCTGTCATGAATGGAACTAGGGCCCTTATAAAACAGGCCTATGAGAGATCCCATAACCTCTGTCATGTGCCACAGTGATATTGGTCTCCATGAGCAGGGAAGGGCCCTCACCAGACACTGCATCTGCCAGTGCCTTCATCTTAAACTTCTCAGCCTCCAGAACTGTGAGAAATAGATTTCTGCTGTTTATAAGTTTGTATTACTTTGTCATCGAAGTCCAGTCATAGTAAGACAAGTGTTTCAGGAGCTGCAGGCAACCACTGTGACCTGAGGGCAGCCTTCAACCGAGAGCCAGCAAATTAGTGGGAAAATACATACATAAACATAAGAAAATAAGTTCTGACAACAAACCAAATGAGCCTCGAAGCAGAGTCTTCCAGTTAAGGCTCCAATGACAACGCAGCCCAGCTGACTCCTAGACTGCAGCCTGTGAGACCCTCAAGCAAAGACCCAGCTGAGCCACGCCCCAAATTCTGACCTATAAAAATGTGAAATGATAAATGTGTGTGGTTTAAAATTCTAGGTTGCTGGTGATCTGTTATAGAGCAAGAGAAAACTGATATACTAATAAAGGATAACTACTTTTAAATTATAAAAAGTTATTTTGTTTCTCCTTTGCAATTTTAATAAGACATGGATACCAGCTATCCTTACTTTCTCAAGACCATTCTTGCCATGGCAAAGAAAAAGAAAATAAAACTCTAGGAATTAGAAAAGAACAAAGAAAACTGTCATGATCTATACATTACCAGTTCATTCTTGTAGAAAATTCAAAAAAAATCTCCAGATAAAAATATTTGGAAAAAAAAATAACAGTTTAGCAAGATACTGAATCCAAGTTCAAAGTGCAACACAGCAGTTTTATTTCTAAAAGCTAGCAAAAAAAAAGAAAATATATTTTAAATGGCATTTACAATAGGATCAAAAGTAATGAATAACCGAGAATAAATCTAAGAACTTTATGGGAAATATTTTAAACATTGTGAACTAATCAGACAGACCAATAGTTTGGAAAACTCAATATTATGTCTTTTCTCCTCAATTTATTTATAGATTTGATGCAATTCCAGTCCAAATCTTTGCTTTGTATTTGTGGAGTTTGATGAGTTGACTATAAAAGATTTTTGGAACCCTTTCCCATTTTCTACTTTCTCTTCCCAAACATTCCAGTTTGAAGGTGTGGGGACAACAGCAGGAAGGTGCAGTGGCCCAGGGGGCAGGTGTTGGAGCCTGGACAGAATGAGGAAGGTGTGAGTCTGAGGGGGCCATCCTGCACAGTGTGAGAGCTCATGCTGCCCTGAGAGGTAAGTGGCTTAGGATGCAGTATCAAATGCTGAATGATGTCGAGAGGCATTCTTACAGGGGCAGAAGGGCAGCCCAGCTTGGGTTTGCAGAGCTGATGGGGTAAATCATCTGCAGGAGAGGTGGCCTGGCATAGGGTGTCTGTGGGAGGATGGGGTGAAGAAAGCATAGACTTGGGCCAGCATTTGGGACAATCCAACACTGGGTGTTGAAATCCAAGCAGGAGCGAGGAGGATCTGAGTGCAGGGGCAGAGACAGCAGAGACTGGTTACAAACAAGAAGACTGAACAAATAATTAAAGATACTGATGATAGGAGTCATCTCACTGCAAGAAGAAGGGGTTAAAAAATTAAAAGAGAAAAGCTAGAGTGCATAATGTGGGATTGGATTGAAAAGGAAGTATTGGTAAAACCTTCTTATTTTCAATATATCCTGATACAAAACTACAGATTTTTGCATGCATGTACATGTGTGGTCCTCCCTATGCCCTGCTGTTCACTGCGGGAGCCACTGGGCAACGACAATCCCATTAGCACTATGCACACCTATCACAGCTAATGCCTGAATCTTGGTTCACCACTCACCCCTAAAAAATATCAGGGCTTTTATGAAAAATGGTTGATTCCAGGGCTGGGGCAGAAAACTACAGGATAAGCTTGGAACATCTTGTTGTCCAGAGAGTAAGGAAGTGCTCAGTGAATAATGGGGAAAGGTCAAAAAGAAACAAAGTCAGCTCAAAAGGCTATGACTGGGGGAAATGGCAAATCTGGGGAATATTGAGCACCAAAATAATAGGCTTTTCCTTCTCCCTCATTTGTTTGTTTGTTTGGCTTTCTGTATTTATCAATGAACAAGGAAAGATAGAATAAGAATAGCATCATTTGGCACCAACATAATAATAATTGATTCATACAAAAACCACCAATGGATGTGATGCTAAATTTACCTGAAGAAATTTTGAGGAGCAACCAGATATTTATAGAGAGTCAAAGTGCTTCCACACAAGATACCTATAAAATACAAAAAGTAAAGTGCAATTTTACTGTGGGCAAGCCTTGCAGACACTTCTTAACCGCACAGTCAAAGTCATCATTGTCAGTAATAAAACTGAGCATGCGCCTCCAAATTTATTGTACTGGGAAGAACTCAGCATCACTTACGTGACATTTGTGCCCAGATGCTGTGACCTGATACTACTAATGAGGGAACATTTTACAAGGCTAAACTGGGAGAAAGTCTACAAAATAACTGACCTATACCCTTCAAAATGAAAATGTCATGAAAAGCAAAGGAAGCCTAAGGGCTGTTCCAGGTTAAAAGAGGCCAAAGAAACAGGACAACTGGACACCACACAGCGTCTTGGCTTTTCTTTGACTATAAAGGATGTTAGAGACAATAGAAAAAAACTGAATAAGATCCAAGCTTCAGTATTAATACTGAGCCAATTTTAATTCCCTGATTTTGATAATTATATAACAGTTATGTAAGATCATTCCTTTTTCTTAGGAAATGCATGATAAAGTATAGCTACACTTACATCTGGAAATAGAGAAGAAGGGAGAAAGGATAAAGCAAATGTAGTAAAATGTTAACATTTGAGAAATGGTAACCAAGAATTCTTTGTACAATACTGTTTCTGTAACTTTTTTTTGAGGATAAAGAATATGTTTTTGTTTATATTTTTAATTTTATTTTAATCATTGTTCAAGTAGTTTTCTCTTTTACTCCCATCTATAAGTCTGAAACTGCCAAAACAGAATATTTCTTTAAAAAAACAACAAATTTAACAATGATTCTTAACAAATTATAACCCACTGAATAAAAGGAACTATGATCCATATTGATAAATCAATTAATTGAAAGTTCAATAAGCAATATTTACATAATCTCTATGAAACTTTCCTATAAAACACCAACTGACTATAAAATGAAAAGGGGAAGATTGCAGAGGAGAAACCCAGAGGAAGCTACCCTTCTGATTAACATCAGCATCACCAAGAATGGCACGAACCAAGATTGTAGGTCACATCACAGAATGCAGTGGGAAGAATACAGGGCCCCTTAAATGATGCTCTTGGTGAAAACATATGATCTAAATTTTATCATGGCAAACATCAGAAAAATCCACATTAAAGGACATTCTACATTACTGGAACTTACTTTTCAAAAGAGTCAAGGTCATGGAAGTCAAGGAAAGACTACGAAACTGTTCCAGGCTGAAGGAACAGACACAAATAAATGTAATCCATGGATCTGAACAGGATCTTTTTGCTGTAACAAGTACTACAAACAAGTAGCAAAAATTGAAAAGAATATGAGGGTTAAATAATAGGACATATTGGTGTTAATTTTCTGGTTGTGAAGGTCATATGGTAAGCCAGAGGAACGTACTGACTGGCAGGAAATACATTTGTAAATGATGAAGGAACCAGGGATGGTGCAACAATGTCAGTGATTTGCTCTCAAATGGTTCAGGGGGGAAAGAGTTCTTCCCACCAAAACTTGGACCTTTCTCTAATTTTAAGACCATTTCTAAAAAAAATAAAAAATCAAGCCCTGGCTGGCACAGCTCAGTGGATTGAGCATGGGCTGCAAACCAAAGTGTCGCAGATTCGATTCCCAGTCAGGGCACATGCCTGGGTTGCAGGCCACGGCCCCCAGAAACCACATATTGATGTTTCTCTCTCTCTCTCTTTCTCCCTCCCTTCCCTCCCTAAAAAGATAAATAAATAAAATCTAAAAATATCAAAAATCAATAAATCAATAGAAAAGGGGCAAAGGCCTTAGGCAAACTTTCTTTTCTCATGAGGAAAGATCTATGAATCAGTGATTAAAAAGACATGTGAGTTTAATGGCACTATAGCAATTGTAATGCATCCAAACACTGATGGTAGCCACAGCAGCAGGCATCAAAATGGTATCTGTCTAAATCTTTAGGAGCAAATATAATTATAAAATTGTAACACTAAAAAAAAGCTATCAACTAGCACCACCAAAGTATGAGTGACAGTGTGGTTGTTTGCATATTGTTTAAACAGGTGGTATTTGGGCAGTTTGAGTTTGTCAAACTCAATAGTGCTGGCTTTCATTTACAAAATCTGCCTAAAACTTAGACCCCAAGAAACCTAGTTTAAAACACAATGTATATTTTCATTATGCACATATGATCCAAAAATACTTTTCTTTAATAAAGATTTCACATTATGAGTTTAATGAAAAACAATTAAAATGTCATGGAAACAGTGTAGTAAATAAATTTGTACTATTTATGTTCTGGGTCATATTTTTTCTTCAAAATCTGTGCATATTCTTGTGATTTTTTAAATATATTTTATTGATTATGCTATACAGTTGTCCCATTTTCTCTCTTTCATTCCCCTCCACCCTGCATACCCTCTCTCACCCACATTCCTGCCTTTAGTTCATGTCCATGTGTCATAAGTTCTTTAGCTTCTACATTTCCCATACTATTCTTGCCCTCCCCCTGTCTATTTTCTACCTACCATCTATGCTACTGATTCTCTGTACCTTTTCCCCCTCTCTCCTCCTCCCACTCCCCTGTTGCTAACCCTCCATGTGATCTCCATTTATGTGGTTCTGTTCCTGTTCTAGTTGTTTGCTTAGTTTGTTTTTGTTTTTGTTTTAGCTGTGGTGGTTAATAATTGTGAGTTTGCTGTCACGTTACTATACATGTTTTTTATCTTCTTTTTCTTAGATAAGTCCCTTTAACATTTCATATAATAAGGGCTTGGTGATGATGAATGCCTTTAACTTGACCTTATCAGAGAAGTACTTTATCTGCCCTTCCATTCTAAATGAAAGCTTTGCTGGATAGAGCACTCTTGGATGTAGAGCCTTGCCTTTCATGACTTGGAATACTTCTTTCCAGCCCCTTCTTGCCTGTAAGGTCTCTTTTGAGAATCAGCTGATAGTGTAATGGGCACTCCTATGTAGGTAACTGTCTCCTTATCTCTTGCTGCTTCTAGGATTCTCTCCTTCATTTTAATCGTGGCTAATGTAATTATGATGTGCCTTGCTGTATTCCTCCTTGGGTCCAACTTCTTTGGGACTCTCTGAGCTTCCTGGAATTCCTGGAAGTCTATTTCCTTCGCCAGATTGGGGAAGCTCTCCTTTATTATTTGTTCAAATAAGTTTTCCACTTGTTGCTCTTCCTCTTCCCCTTCCGGTACCCCTATAATTCGGATGTCGGAATGTTTAAAGATGTTCTAGAGGTTCCTAAGCCTCTGCTCATTTTTTTGAATTCTTGTTCCTTCATTCTTTTCTGTTTGGTTGTTTCTTTCTCCCTTCTGGTCCACTCCATTGATCTGAGTCTCAATTTTCTTACCATCACTATTGGTTCCCTGTACGTTTTCCTTCATTTCACTTAGTGTAGCCTTCATTTTTTCATCTGATTTGTGACCAAATTCAACTAATTCTGTGAGCATCCTGATCAGTGCTTTGAACTGTGCATCTGATAGGTTGACTATCTCTTCATCACTTAGTCATATTTGTTCTGGAGTTTTGATCTGTTCTTTCGTTTGGGCCACTCTTTTTTGTCTTGACGCTCTTGTGATGTTTTCAAAAGTAGATCTTGATATGAATTTGACTGATTGATTAATCATACAGGATAAGCTCTATAGGATTCAGATTTAAATTCAGCAGCATCTAGAAAGAAAAAGAATTATATTCTTAATCTAAACTACAACTGAGTATAAGTGTTAAGAAGAATAAAACATCTATATATGACTGCAACACAAAACAGAAGAATACTATGAAATATAATTTGCCCATGGCTGCATAGGAATTGTGGCTAAAGATCAAAGCTTATGGTTTTCTCACCCTTCATTCATTTATTTAACAAACATGCACTAGGGTAGCATGAGAAGCACTGAAGTTACACGAGGAAGATGACACAGTCCACACCTGAACAATTATACTATGAACTGGAAAAATAATGAACAAGAAATATTTACTCAGAGTCATGTGTACCATGATAAATATCAAATGGGTACTATTAGGGCACAGAGAAAGTACAGCCCAGTTTTGTGCCAATATTGTCAGCTTTTTGGTGGATATAGTATGCACATTGATACCTGAAGGACAAAAAAAAAAAGGATGGCTGAAAAAGAAATGAAGTAGATGCCGAGACTCAAGGTGAAGAACACTTGTGGAATTAGAAGTAGTCTAGTTTGGCTAGCTGCTAGAGCAAAGGGGCAGAGTGGGGTAAGTAGGAAGAGATAAGGCTGAATTATTTGGCAAGAACTAAATGGATTTTGAGGTTTCTGCTCCATGCAAAAAAAAAAAAAAAAATGGAGTTTTTCCTGAGAGTAAAGGTAAGCCAATGACCAAGTTAATGACTGGAGATTTAAATGTCACCCCTTGGGTGACAGCTATATGAATTTAACTACTTGACTAAGTATTTCTAGATGAGTCTGATTATTTGGCCTTATATCACTGGCAAAAACACAAGAAGCAAATGAATCCCAGCTTTCTGACAAGCATTCCAGTGTGCAGGTTGACAGTTCAGTAGGCATAGTAGAGGAAAGGGAGGGAGTAGCTAGAAATTTTTTTTTTAAATACATGCACTTCTGAGCTTTTTAAAAAGCTGTGGAATGTGATGAATAGGTGCAGAGTAAGTATATTCTTCCTTATGAATATTTATTTCACATTTGTATTCAGTGTATAAGAAAATATTTAATTCAGTTCTATTACCCAAATATGGATAATAGTAGATGCCATTTACTATTTACAGTTTATTTCAGAAATCAATAATATCTAAATGTAATTCATAAAATTTGGCAATATACCTTCTTTTAGTTCTTTAGAGTTTTTTAAACTCCTGCCTCATCTGAAATGAGTCAAATAGTACTTATAGTATTTAAGTTAAATAAGACATTATTACAGAAACAATATATAACTTATGTATTCTTTAAATAATAGTTTTATAGACTAGATCTAACTTGAGAATTGCATAAGCAGAAAAATGATCATAAATAAAATAAATTCCTATTTATTTTAAGTTTAGATACCAGAGAACATAGGTATGCAATGCTATTTAGATTAATACAATAAAAAGTAAAATTAATATTGGTCAATTGAATAAGCATAACTTTAGAAAAGTGATATTTGATCCCATTGGTTCAAAGAAATTTAAACAAGTTGTATTTCACATTGAATGCATTACTTTGCAATTCTTAGAAAAAACTGCCCTTTGTAAAAGTTTAATTAGTTTTTTATTTTAATGGATGTTTCCTTAAAATGAGTTTCTTATTCTTATACTTTTAGAAAGTTAAAAGCTTAAGGTATGTTCTATTAACTTTTCAAACTAAAATGACAAAAGTGGTGCTGTCATAAAGTCATGTGAAAATTCTACTGGCCAAAAAAAAAAATAAGTAAAACTATTTTACTGTTTGTATTATGAGTGAAACATTTATTTATTCATGTGGACACAAAGATTTCAAGAACTCTGATTTGAGTAACAAAAAAAAACCCAATATGTAATTCTTTAATTTTATCTTTGTTTCCTTTCCAGAATTAAAGCTAAATTTGGAAACATTCAACTAATTATAATTATAGTCTACTTAATTATCAAATGCATAGTAATATTTCAAATTATTTTACAAGTGTCCTGAGCTAGAGTGTTCTTACTTAAACCTTTCTTATAAAAGGCATCCTCTCACTAAACGCCCAAAACAGGGTGTAAAATAGTACACTGACCATAAAACACTGGTGATAATGGTAATGTGACACCCAATGCCTTTACAAACAAGGTCCCCAGTATTTTCAGGGGCTGTTTTCCGTAGCATTTGTTAACAATAGCATGACAGGCCTTATAAGATGAACCATGTGACAACAGCATTATTAAATAAGCCTTGTAAAATAAGCAACTCAATACCAGATACAGACAGAGGATTCTATTGAATCAACTTTACGTTACTACAGTTTGAATTAAGAAACTAACAATGTCCTGGCTGGCGTAGCTCAGTGGATTGAGCGTGGGCTGTGAACCAAAGTGTCGTAGGTTCGATTCCCAGTCAGGGCACATGCCTGGGTTGCAGGCCACGGCCCCCAGCAACCACATATTGATGTTTCTCTCTCTCTCTTTCTCCCTCCCTTCCCTCTCTAAAAATAAAGAAATAAAATCTTTAAAAAAAAAAAGAAACTAACAATGTAACATTATTATCTTTTTCCCCAAGAGCTCTTTTCCTACATATTTACTTCTGTAACATTTATGTTCATTTCTCTGTGAGGACTGTGTTCAGACCACAGAAGTAGTTTGAAGTAGCCTAATGTTAATAAAAAGAACACATCTGCGACTTTATTTATATTTTTCCATGTATCAAAATTATAGGAAGGTGAGAAAATTACACACATAAAAACAATGTATCAGCAACTTTTAATTCAAAGGATTTATAATTAGAAAGATTTTCTCATAACTGGTAATTCTCAAACTACATCCCATAGAAGTCTAAATTTCCTTTGGGCACCCCTGTGGGACTGCACAGTTCAATGTTCCCATCTCCTTCAGCTAGACATCTCTATTTGTTTTGTTTTATAGAAAGGTTTCATGCAAAATTAAAAATAAAAGTTCTAATCTTGGAAAAAATAATTTTAAGGTATGAAAATCACTGATTTGTCCTAAATTCCTAATTTTACATTACCGGCAATGAGGGCTCAGAGAGATTATAGATTGCCTTAGGTCGCAAAACCGATTCGCTGCAGGCCAAAGCTTAATACTTGAGATTACAGACTGGAAAGTGATGTTGCATTCTCTTTTGAGATCAGTTTGATAAACACATACAAACCACACACACATACACATTTCCAAATTTGATATATTTTTAGTAACTTGATATTTTAAGTTAAAATTTGATATCATCTTATTTTAAATGTTATAAAAATAAATGTGATATAAAATGTAATAAAATCAAGTGTATTTACATTTAAACAATTGCAATATAATATCCAATTGTAAGTTAATGTGCAAAGGAAGTACATTTATCAGTTTGTAAATATTAAAACATTTATTTTGCTGCAGAGAAAAGAACTGAGGAAAAATTTGATCAAGGAGATGCAAAGCTAAGTACAGAGAAAACGAATGACAAAAAGAATAGGAAGAAGTTTAGCAATTATCTGCATCCTTCAAAAGCTAAAATGACTATGGCATCATTGTATAAGGGGCAAAATAAAGTGAGAACAGGTGGAATTATGTACAGTATACAATTGATGACATAAACAAGTTTACTGAACTCTTTCTGTAGGAGACTATTCTGCATGGCGTGGGCCCAGCTCCCTCTCAGAGATGCACAGGACCCACGCCCATAGATAGATTCTCCTGTGGGGAATCAGGCCTGCTGTGTACTTAAGTCACTTTGACACTTGCTTTTGCTAAAACTCCCTCACCTTGAATTGAGACAGCAAGTAATTACTGTAACTTCCTAAAATCCATGCTAAACCTCCCCAGTATAGAGTGTAACCAGTTCAACTACTTTTCCCTTTTCATTTGCAAATATCCTTCTTCTGTGATGTGATTAGCGCCATCAGCTCCTTTGTTTTCTGTAAAAGGTAAACCTTAAAGCGAACCTGTGCATAGTAAATGAGGACCATCATGTAATGAGCCCAGAAAAGAAGTAAAAGCCTGTCGTGGTGGAGGCCACTGCTTTTGCTCCCCTTGAAAGAAAAAGCCATGCTGTCCCTTTTCCTCCACAGGACTCGGTAGTCCATGTGAATGTCTCTGGTCTCATCCACAATGTGGCAGAACCCAACAAGCCAGGGTCCGCATCACTATCTCTGCCATTTTATGCTTATCATAGCATAACGGCTGTGGTAGCTTGAGTAGAGTTAAATAAAATTCAGAATAGAAAGGCACTACCTCGGTGGTGTAAATGTGAGGCTTGTTTTTAGTTGAGAAGAAATGTGACTCATTTTTCTGTTGAGACACAGTTCTGTCTGCCATGTACAAAGTTAAAGTCTTAGAAATATTACTGTTTTATATTTAATATATTTGTATAGAAAGAGTTGCTAAACTGAATAGATATTTGAGAAATGTGAAAAAAATGTTTAAATAAATCATTAGGAATTTTCTGAATATCAGGAATGGACCAAAAGTTCAAAGTCCATCAGTGTAAAATTGAGTCTTCCTATCTAACACAGATGGAAAGATCACCAACTGAGGAACCTTCATGCCATGCATAGTGTTAGGAACACAAATAGTGGAAAACACTTAAACATAAAAAATTCTGAAACCAGAGACACTTCATCTGTTATAAAATTGTCTAAAATGAATTTTAAATTTTCAGTTCTAAGAAAAAATTCTTATGTTCAAGAAAATCTAGTGATATAGCTGTTTAAGCTAACTTTAACTTGCGTATTTTATATTATTAACATGGTTGAATAAAAATGAAAAAGTTACTGTATTACATGTAGGACAAACACCCCAAAATTAAACTAGAATGTGGAAACTGAAGGTAAAAGTTAGCAAAACCAATGGAGCACTCTATACCACCACAATGGAATCAGTGGGCAAGACTGAATTTCATGGAATGGTGAGAGAGGCAACAAACCCAAATATAATGAATGAGGAGAAAATGGAAATCACAGATTAGAAAAACACTTTATTATAATTATTGTCCTTAAAGTTGGACACACAATGATGAATAAGATAGAACTTTACAGTAGGAATAGTCCAAAATATTAAAACTTTGCAAATAGAGGGGATTGATTAAAAATTCAATATTAATGCTGGTTTTTAACATTTCACTCTCTAGAATCATAGCTTAAAAATCTTTAGAGTCTGCCTGTCATTTTGTGATGCTCCATCCACCAACCCACCCATTTCTATCATTTTAGATAGCATGTTACCACCTTTCATAGAATTATTTTATTTTTCCCTAGTGGCAAGAATTAAATTACCAGCATCTCCAGAGGGCACCTTCTTTCTGTAAGTCTAAGAATTCTGTAAACAACAACTGTATGTATAAAAAGTCTTTCCTAGCATTTCATTGCAAGCCAGTGGCCGAGTCACTGTAGGGATTTTGGCGACCTACCTCTGTACCTTCATAGAGTGGTGCTTTTTACTCTGCCTTATTAAGTCTAGCATAATTTGGTGAACCACAAGGAAACTATATATATATATCTTGGAAATACAATGTGAAGTTTAAAATAATTTTTGTCAATTTATCTAGAAATACTAAAAAATAAGTACCACTTTCTTCCCAAAATATTAATTAAAAAATTTCCACAAAAGTTTTCTGCATTACTTCTGCATTTATATACTCTTTCATCTTCATCTTGTAAAATGAGACATTATCTAATTTTTCTGGTGAAAACTAATGAGGACATTTCAGGTCTGTGCCATGCTTCACAATTTACAGAAGTATTGATGTTCATTTTCTTTTTACCCAGTAGTCCAGTTTCACGGCTTTGAAGTACTAAAACCCTTTGGCAAAAAGGCTATTTAAAAATCCTTAGCATTACTCTTCTGTGATGTGTTATAATGAAGCCAAATGAAGAAATAAGGTTGAAGCCTCATTTAGCACAGGCCTATGTTATTTTTCTCTACATAAGAAGACCATAAAAATACCATCAAAATTATGAATCAATGTGCACTGATTGAAATGGCTATTTTAGCGAGTGACATCAGTATCATGGTGAAGTGAGTCAACCCTTTTGTATCCCGGCGACATCTACTGGTCGGACATCTAGAATTCAGTAAAGGTTCCCCTGTTCAACACCCTAAATGGTCTACACGTGAGTGTCCCTTGGAAGGCAGGCCTTTTGAATGTGTAGGGGAAGCAGAAAGGGGGTGGGACAGGGACAGGTCCACAGCTGCAATTCTCCAAGGACGGGTCTGCAGCCTCCCCTCCACCGCACAGCGCTGCCAGTGGCGACAGGAAATGAGGTAGCGCTTCAGTGGGCTCACGAACTGGCTCCCTTCAACTGGCCACATCCCCTACCACAGTGGTAGTGCCCTGAGACCTAGGCGACCTGGAAACAGCACTGTCATTCACCACCTTGGTCATCCAGGCTCCCACTCCCACGTCCAAGGCTAAGCCTCTCACACCTTGACTCACCCCTCTCCCCAACCCCAAACTTAAGTATCAGTAGTACAGGTAAGAGAAAACTGCGCTATAGCATTATCTACTGGAAAACAAAAGAAAGTCCGCTTAGGGAAAAACGAAATTCTGAGTAAGCACTTGTGTTTTCTGATTAGTAACCTGCTGAACTGTGAAAATAAAAACTTAACCAAACAAGAAAAGTGTTCACTACTTCAAATCACCAACAGAGGAACAACTTACCAAGTCATGAAGAAACTAAATGAGATACAAGAAAACTCAAAAAGCAATTCAATGAGCTCAGGAGTAAAATTAATGAACAGAAGGAGTACTTTACCAAAGAGATAAAAACTGTAAAAAAAGAACCACATCACACAGAAATTCTGGAGCGGAAAAGCTCTAAATACATACGATGAAGAATGGATATATGAATAGCAATGATACACAATGAGAGCCAGTTGTTACTTTAAGACTCCTTATCATTGCCATCTTAGCCATCAATCACTCCAGCACTGGCAAAGATATACAGACATAGTGAATTCATTTTAAAAATTTGAAAATAAAAAAATTAAAAATATAAAAAATAAAAATTCAAATATTTACTTAATTTAACTATTAAGAAAATGTACAATTGCTCAGCAAGACATCTTATAAAAATTTAAATAAAAATGCTGAAAATTAAACAGCCATTAAGAATGTTTTCTCATGTAAAATGACAAAAATTTTCACTTAAAAACAGAAATTAATCCTTTCAGTGTTACACATTTATTTAATTCACAAAGAGTATTTATCTCAGCTTAATTTAAATAATAAACATCCATATACAATTAAGTCTTTAGAGGTCAAACATTCACTTCAGCAAAACTTCATGTTATGAACCATCAGCAAACTAAAAATGCATTAGAAGTCCAGCCAAAGCATCTCTAGGTATACCACTGGTTATTAGTGGTATGAAATAATATTTTATTTCTAAAATCAAATTTAAATGCAGCTTTTTAGGAAAGTTAAATGTATTCCTTTAGTTACATTTACTGAATAAAGTCAATGACAGGTATCACTTGAAAATGTGAGATATGGGAATTTTAAAAAGATTGTAAAATTTCTGTTTCCTTTCTATATTAGCACAAATAATTAAGACTTTTACATGGTGTCAATTAAGAATTTCACCAAATTAAAAATAAGAATTATATCACAAATCTGAAACCCAAGGGAAAAAAGATAACCTTGATCAAGTAGGCTGAAGTACATGACCTTGAGGTAGGAATCACCAAGTTTTCTGTTGGAGTGTAATTTCTGCGGAGTACAAGACTGTTACTAACAGTTCCAACACACAGTTCTCAGGACTGGCCTCATATTGAGGGTACTGAGTAAGATCTGCTCTGCTGTTTCTGCCGAAGTTGAGTGCTGACCTCAGCTAGCCTCTGCTTAGTCCTGTGAAGACTGTAAAACAGAAGTGCTTACTTAGTATTTCATTTTTCCCTCAGTGGACTTGCTTTTTATTTTAAGTTGCCATAATAGTAAATGGAATTTCCCTTTAAACAGTGATTTAACACTGACAATGTGTCAAAGTATAGCTACTATATACAAATATAGGTTCTAAATTGCTCTAAAAAAGTACATTTTTTTTCTGGGGGGGGGATTGGAGGGGGGAGTTCCTAACTAACAAGTAATTCAAAGTAAGGAGGCAAGAGAAATGGCTATCAGTAATGTAAGTAGCTTATCAGGTAATATTTCTGCCTCTAGAAGGACTGTACTTTCAAGATTCTTGGGGATGGCTTTAGATATACTTAGTAAACCAGTTTAGAGCTTTAAAAAAAAAATCCCTCAAAGGCATGGTCAAGCACTTGCTTTCACCACCTTTGCACAAAGCACTCACTACCTTGGCGATTTTAACCATTTGGCACCAGGGCAAAATTTAGACCATCAGCCTCTACAGGAGAACAAGATAGCAGAGCTGGTGATCCAAAGTAACAAAAACAGCTCTAGAGGCAATTAGCTTATAACATTAGTATCGAGGCATTGGAGCTGGGATTTGTTCTTCCTGTCTTCCACATACCCACTCCAGCAGACCACAATATTTTTAGCCTCCTTGTCAATTACAGGTATACTTCCCTTCACCCCTATTAATCTTTCCGTATTTAACATGCAGACCTTTATGTAGAAACCCTAACTATAGGACCGTTTGTCTCAAGGCGCCCTCTAGTGATAATAACAAAGATCACAATCAAGAAAGTGAAAGTCAAACGGCTAATGTGTAATTTCCCGAAGAAGCAGAAGGAAGGGACAGAAGAGAAAATGGCCAAAAACTTTCTACGGCTTAATGAAAACTACAATTCCATAGAGCTAGGAAGGATATGCTAAGAGAGAAGAAAAGGAAGCAAACAATTATAATTAATATATAATGCGATATAGTATTACTTGAAGGTGGAGTGTTATAACTTCAAGTCACTTACCTTAAACCAACCTTAAAGCAACCACTGAAATAGCAAAAGAATTATAGCTACTAATCCAAAAAATAAATTAAATCATAAAGATTACTTGATTAATCTAAAAGGGGACAGAAAAAGAACACAGGAACAAAATGGATGGGACAATAAGAAATCAAACAGCATAATGACAGTTTCAAAATGACTATGTCAATAATCACATCAAATGAAAACCTCAAGTGAAAAATAGATTGTCCAACTGGATAAAAGAGCAAGACCCCACTATATGGCACCTGTAAGAAATGTACTTTAAATGTGAAGACAATTTTTTTTAAATATAGAAATAAGATATATGACATTAACACCTAACAAAAAGGTGTAGCTAAAGTAGATATATTAATATCAAAGTATATTTCATAATAAAATATATTATTAGCAATTAGCAAAGTTCCTGTATAATGATAAATTAGTAAGTAGCATAACAATCCTAAACAATCATTTAAAGCTTCAAAATACATGAAGGAAAAAATGATAGAACTGCAAAGAAAAAATAGATAAATTCACAATTTAGGTCTGAAATGTCAATACCACTCAATCAATGAATGACAGAACAAGTACCAAGAAAATCAATCAGAATATGGTAGACTTGAACACCACCATTCTCTCAAGTACCCAAGGGACAATGAAAAAATTGCTGGGTTTTAAACATGATGAAATCTGAATTTTTACTCTTTTAAAGATTTTGTTCAACTATTTTTAGACAGAGGGGAAGGGAGGGAGAAAGAGGAACAAAAATATCAATGTGTGGTTGCCTCTTGTCCCCCCTACTAGGGAATCTGGTCTGCAACCCAGGCATGTGCCCCGACTGGGAATCAAAACGGCGACCCTTTGGTTCACAGGCCAGCGCTCAAACCACTGAGCCACCCCAGCCGAGGCTGGATTTTTTAATATAGAGTAATAATGGTGGTCATGTAGACCAAGGTTCCAGGAAGTGAAATATCAGGAAAAACAGTTTTGAGTTTATTACAGTATACTAGAAGGAGGGACATCGTTACAACCTGACCACTAGATGTCGCCATTCACACTGAGAAAAGTACAGTGGAATTTAACAGTTGGCTGAGAACCTAAAATAGCTTTCATTGTATTTTAATAAAAAACATATATAAGTTGCTCAATAATATATCCCCTGCAGTGCAGGAATAGGCAGGGTGTCCATATATTACTACAGTATACCCTAAAGGCTTTATATTTATACGATGGTGCTACCTTTACAATTCGTGCAAAGTTCTTCAATTAGCAACATGATATTCTTAAACTTGGGGTAAGGCGACTCACGACATCCTGAAATTGTTTCAGTTGATTAAATTAAGTCATCAAGGTCCTCCACAGAATTAATTTTCTCTTTAACCTAAAAATAAATAATGCCATTTCTTACAATGTTTCCCAAATATTTACAAAATATATTAAGTGTACAGAGGTGATAAATACCCACCTTTTCATGAAAGCAAAAACACAGCTATTCTTAACTGTTTTTAATTTTTAAAAACGTACTCCTATCAATAACTAGTGTTTCTAAATTACTTTTTCAAAGTAAATGTGTCTACAACAAAAGAAGATTTTCTATTTTTTCATTGTATCTTTTATAATGTATTTTCTTACTGCTGATATTTTTGATAATGTATTTTTTAAAAAATATCCTATTCTCTTCAGATGTTTTCTTTGAAGACCTAAAAAAATTAAGCAATTATTTTCAGGCAAATATTAAATATTTAAAATACAAAGAATATCTTATATAAAACCCCTAAGTCTGTAATTAATTTTCTATATGAAGGATTAAACAATAAATAAAAAGAATAACATTAAGAGACAAAGAAAATATATTACTAATAATATTAACACAAAGTATTAATTTCTATTAAACTGACAGTCAAATCAAAAGGAATAACATAAAACTTGTTACTTGCATTATTTGTTAGGAAAAATAATAGCCCAGGGTGTGTGTGTGGTTTGGTTTTGTTTTTTTGTCATTTTAAGTAAAAAACGAAGTTTTGCTTAAACTAAGACCTTAGGTTGGGAAATGAATGAAACTTGTTTTTAATAATCATGATGCTCATTTTCTGAAGACTTACCATGCAAGCACTATGCATTATCATAAGCATTTTATGTCTTCAGGGCATTTAAATCCTCACAAAATTCTGAGAGTTAGGCAATATATTAGTATTTTACAAAGCAAGAAAATGAGGCATAGAAAGGCTAAGTAACTTGCCCAATCCCACACAGCTGATCAAAAGCAGACCCAGAATTTAAATATAGGAAATCTGGCTTCAAAACATGTGTTTCACAATATGCTTTGAAAATAATATTTATTTTTAAACATTTTTAATTACAATGATAACAAATAAATCTATCTTATTATTCCATTTCAAAATACAAATAATAATTTCTGAAAATTACACATATATTAAAATAAAGACTTTATATCAAGGCAATATTATTGGTAACATTATTTTAGTAAACTAAATATTTGCTTTTTCTAAACAAATTCATCAACAGGCACTCATCCATTCAGCACATAATATGTGTCAATGTCACCGCTGTTGCAGAAGTTTTTATACTTTAGAACTGTATAACCCAAAAGTAATAATCTGTGATAGATTGTTGCTAGTTTATCTTTCTATTGTTCATATATAAAGTCTTCCTCTTTTCCCCAGAATCTATAAAACTGTTAATATATCCTAATACTTTAGTATACCTTACAAAATGATTGCTGTTCATTACAATATTTTCAAAGGCACCGTAATATCTAGAATCACTAAGGAATGATTAAATTCTATTCAGTATGGTTTCAATGTTTATATATATTATAATCCTGTAATTTTAAAAATCTGTGTATGATAGTATAATTTTCAAGTAATTATTTGCATACTTACATGACAATATCCACTGTGGAACTGTAACAGGTGTGGAATGGGGTCCAGAACTTGGGGTGTCTGGGAATACAAGATATCCCCCATAGACCTGGCTGGGGGATGGGAGAGGCAGAGCAGGGCTTGAGAGTTACTTTGCATATCAATAACAGCAGGCTAGCTTCATAGCAATGCTGAACAGTTTGCCTGGGCCGCGGAGATGGGTGTGACTTTGACCCCTGAAGTAGCTGGGAGGTGGCTCCCCCTGTTAGAGGACTTGGTTCTTGGAAATGGTTCGCTCCACACCATGGGCCACGCCTACTCACACTAACAGCGGGCAACAAAGAGAGGCAGAAAATACAGGTGGAGCTAATTATAAGAGAAGGTGGAAATGGGGTTTCAGAGGAGAATCCAGGCCAGTATTTAAATTAAAAGGCGGGCAGCCATGTGCAGCAGGGAGAGCTCATGCAGGACCTTTCCAGTCAAAAGAGGGTAGAAGGACCCTTGACCATCCTGGCCACGAGGAAGTACCATGTGGTTTTGGATTAAGAACTGGAGATTGTGGTGACACAGCTGATGGTGCTGGGGAATGCTGGAGACCTGCCCAGCTGAGCACAGATCTCTGGGAAGAACCAAGGGGAGAAGCGAGCCCAGACTTCTGTTTTGTTTTGTTTTGTTTTTCTCCGAAATGCAATACCTCTAGCCTGACTGGGCAAAATGGGCAGGGGGAGGGTAGGACTGTGTGTGTTTGTGGATGTGCAAAGGGAGTGGGACTTAATTGCAAAATTCCACCATTACTCAAAACCTGTACAATTTTTTTAAAGATTTTATTTATTTTAGAGAGGGACGGGAGGGAGATAGAGAGAGAGAAACATCGATGTGTGGTTTCTGGGGGTCATGGCCTGCAACCCAGGCAGGTACCCTGACTGGGAATCCAACCTGCGACACTTTGGTTCGCAGCCCGCACTCAATCCACTGAGCTACACCAGCCAGGGCTAAAACCTGTATAATTTTTTTTAAAAAGTATTTACTTATTTTTAGAGAGAGGGAAAGTGAAGAAAAAGAGAGGGTGAGAAACATAATGTGTGGTTGCCTCTCACATGCCCCCTGCTGGATACTAGCCTGCAACCAGACAAGTGCCCTGATTAGGAATCAAACTGGTGACCCTTTGGTTCACAGGCCAGCTCTCAGTCCACTGAGCCATATCAGCCAGGGTGAAACCTATATAACTTTTAAGTAAATAATTCCTTTCCTTTTTACCAAACTCTGGCATTGAGAGCCACAGTTCTTATCAGCAGCGAGCAATAGTACCCAGAGCAATAGACCCACAGGAGTTCCGTTACAAAACCAATTCTGAATGAACAACCTCTTACCATATAACTGCACATTATAGAAGTACTATGGACAATTAGGTAATATACTCTTTAAAATATAATATAATGCAATCAGTGAGTTTTCTAATACTTGAAAATAAACTTGACTTTAATAAAAATGTCCTCCACTGCTGGATCTTTTCGAACAATATACACTCTCTATAAACTCCCATCTTGAAATAAGAAAAGAAAAATATCTCCCTTGAACTCCACATTTGCCTTTCATCACCATCCATTTCTCTATAGCCTTTCCCAGTAAAATTCTCTAAGGAGCTGTTTAAACTTGTTTTCTACAGTCTGGCTTCCATGGCAACTATTTATTAAAAATGCTCTTTGTCAGAGTCACTTGTCCTCATCTTAACCTTTCAACAGCATTTGATATAGTGGGAATTCTCTTGTCTTGGCCTGTATACTACATTATGCTGTTTTATTTCCAGAAAAGTAATCATTACTAATATTCCATTATCTAGAAATAAAAAATGTATAGGTTTTACCTTCTATCATCCTGATCTACTCCACTTAAGCTTCTGTTACCATTCACTTGAAGTAGACCACCAGTTAGTGAATCAGCCTTCTCAAAAGCTGGTGTAATCACAGGTTCTTCTGATGTCCATTTTTTATTTCCATTTTTCCTTACTTCATTTGTAAGCCATGACTGCTACTTCTTAAAAAATCCATCAAAAAGTTAATGTTTTTAAATAATTATATTGATAAAGAATTTTTAAAATTATAAAATTCCAACTGTTATCCATTTTAATTAATTTGTTAATTAACAAAACAAAAAGTGCCAATAATACATTCCTTGCTTTAAAGATAGATATACAAGTATAATATGATATGATATTTAGGAGTTGACATATGAAAAGTTTTAAGTGAAGATAAGGAAGTAATGACTCTGAACTCCTAGACAAGGGAGTAATAATTAGATATATGTTATGAATGACTTTTAAAATAGCACAAGGCACATATAACATGAAGAAAGAATTCAGGGAAATGTCTCAGGGGGGAAATTTTACTTTTAAAATACCCATATGTTGGAGTGACATGAGAGCCTCATGGCTGAGTAATGTATCTCTCATCATATCCTCACCACCAAGAACAATCTGTCATCAACCCACAAACAAAAGCACCTTTGTAAGATCTGTGAGATGCATCACCAGACACTGAGGAATCCAGAAAAAATCTCCCTTTGAGTAACAAGCATGCAAACCATAGTCCTGGTTGCAGACCCTGCATGGGCCATGAAGAGGCTGCAGCCACTCTCAGCAGTGCGTGGCAGCCCCCTGAAAACACCATTGGAGATAATCACCCATAGTTAAGAAAGCTTTTTCCAGGTTTCCAGCAGAAAAGTTCTAGCACATCAACTAGACTAAAAAAAAAAAAAAAGAGAAAGAAAAGGAACAATCCCGGGTATAGTCAAAAGGGCAGTTATTAAAGACTGGTAGAGTGACTATTGGCTTCAAATGTAAACACAGCTATGAAAACCTTTAAGAAACATGAAAAAAATTCAAGGACACATAACACTGCAAAGGAGCAAATTAATCTTCCAGTAACCAAGCCCAAAGACATGGAAATATGCAATATACCCAATAAAGGATTCAAAAAAGCAGTTTTAAGGAAATGTAATACACTGTAAGAAAACACAAAAATGGCAAGTCAACAAAATCAGAAAACCAATACATAAACAAAATGTGAAATTTACCAATGAGAAAGTAACAAATAAAGTAATACCCACACTGAAATTCTGGAGTTAAAGAACACAACAGGTATGGCAGAAGAGAGCATTAACAGCAGAATGAAACATGCAGAAGAAAAAGTGTGAGTTAAAAGACAGAAACTTGGAAATTATCTGATCAGAGGAAAACAAAAAAATAGAATAAACAGTGAAGAAAGTCTATCTGAATTATGGGATACATCAGAAGAAACAATTTGCAAATTACTGAAGTTCCAGAAGAAGAGAGGGAGAGAAGGATAGAAAGCTTTTTTAAGTGGCTGAGAACTTCCAAAATCTAGGAAAAGATTTGCATATTCAAGGTACTGAGGCTCTTAAGTCAAACAGACTCAAAGGGATATTTTCCCAGATATATTACAATAAAACTGTCAAAACCAAAGATAAGGAAAGGATCTTAAAAACAGCAAGAGAAAAGAAGCTTGTAACTTATAAGGGAGTCTCTCAGTGGATTTCCCAGCAGAGACCTTGCAGGCCAGGAGAGAGTAGGGTAATGTATTATTCCAAGTGCTGAAAGAAAAACCCGCCAAGCAAGAATACTCACTCCAGCAAAGTATCAGAATGAGTATTATCCCTCCAATAGAATGAAGCAGATGAAAAGATATAAACAAAACAAATAATTTTAATTGCATGTCAGGGCAAGAAAACAACTGATAAATATGATTGGATATCGTATAATTATAAACAGATTTAGTGCAATATAAGTCAAAACTGAATCATTCATATAATTAAAAGACAATTTTTATTGTACTTTTGAATCTGTAATCATTATGCTAGTTTTATCTAAAAATTATCTTGAAACATTAATTGGATAAAAAGATTACCTAATATTTCCTAGTAATTTATGCATAAATACCTATTAAATATTCATCAAGAGTCACAAAAGTAACCATCACAATTATTTATGGATGATGCAACTGAAACCAGTACCATGTTATATTATTACTTGCTTTTAAAATAAAATTTTAAAATGATGCCAAAAATTAAGCCAGGGCAATAATTGTTGTGCAGAAAAATTCATATAGCAGCCTAAGACTGCTTGATTGGCTGGCCCTTGGTTGGTATCTGGAAACCTGAACCTGGGTAGGGTTTCCACCACTTCCTAACTGATAGGAGCAGCTTACTGGGTCTAAAGACTGTAACACCAAAGGGGTTAATGTGGAGTGCTTGCTTTTCTTCTGTGAACCTGGAACTTTGGGATATGCTGTGGAGAAGATGCCTGTGTGTGGCTAGTGTGCCATAAAAACGCTGGCACTGAGTCTAACAAGAGGGGTACTGGTAGATGGCATTTCACGTATGTTGTTGGAATCTGACACTGGGCCAGTTAAGCACATTCTGGTAATGTCGCAGGGAAAGGCCTTTGGGAGCCTGCGCCTGGTTTCTGCCAGACTGTCACGTGCACATTTGCTCTTTGCTTATTTTGCTTTGATATTTTCACTGTAATAAGTCACGGGTGTGAGAACAACTATATGCTGGTCTCATACTTTTTCCTAGCAAATAAGCAAACGTAGGTGTCATTTTAGGAACCTCTAACATAGTTTCATTATGTGAAATTTTTATTATTTGGGTTGATGTGTTATGCGTGATCATAGTCGGAAGGTGATTTCACAGAATGCCTGTCCTTGAATTTGTTTTTCTTGGTGCTTGTGGAGATTCCTATAGATCAGCATCCATCCGAATAAAGGCATTAATGGGGTAAGTGAAACAATGATGTCAGAAAATAATGTGAAACAAGCATCAATCCTATTTTAATAAGAATAAAAAATATATAATCCTAATGATTGACAATGTTCTATAGTATGAAAGTTCCTATAAAGAAAATGAAAACATCACAGTGTCCATTTTCTTCAACTAAGGAAGGTTTAATTCCTTTTTATAATAGTTATAAATCAATCAAGTAACCTGGGTAACCACAGAAAACCATGTAACTATCATATATAGTATAATAATGTACCAGTGATTACAGTTTTTTTTATTTGTTTTTAATCTTTTAAATTTTCTATTAAACTACAAACATGGCTCACCTGTAAAAGGCAGTTGGGTATTCACAGGGCAAGTCAAAGAGTCAAAGAAATCGCATCCAGAGTGTAGGATGAGTTACCATGGACATTCCAACAAACTCAATAGGTATGAAAAAGGAGACTGGTCTTCCCTGTTGACCTGCTGCTCTTCTCTGTTCATCTGATAAAGCCCTGTCCTTCACGTCCAGTTTAAATGTCACGTGTACAGCCTGGAAACCTGTATGTCATAGAATTCCCTCTGCCCACTAACTTCTCAGGTCCGACCATCACTGAGTCGTACTAATACCCCCTTTCTGTTGCTGCTTTCTTTCAGCACTGTCAGTGGCAAAACAGACACTGGTTTTCTAGGGGGAAATACTACCAACTACCATTGTTCTTTCTTAAATGAGTCAGATTTTTAAAGCAAAGCAAATGAGAAAGACATAGGCCTAGAAAAACTACATTTTAAGTTGAGTAAGTTGAGCTGCCTAACTTGATCTGAGCATGGACAGGTGAAAACTTGTTAATGGACTGATGTGAATCCATGGAGGCAAACCTCCCTTTGTCTCCCAGCCTCTTTGTGTGGTTTCCTTCCACCTATCGTCTACCTGAGTAATCCCTCTATCCCTTAAGGGCTCAGTGAACTAGGGCCTACAGGCCAAATCCAACCTGCTGTATGTTTTTGTAAATAAAGGCTCATTGGAACACAGCCATGCCTATTCACTTGCATGTTGTCTATGACAGCTTTCACACTTCAGTGACAAACTTGAGTGGATAAGACAGTCCACATGGCTTAAAATCGGGCCCTTGCCAGTCACTGCTTTATACCATAACCAGAGTTTCCTACTCAAATCCAGTCTTGTTACCCTTCTGCTCAAAGCTCTGCAATGAATACCTGGAGGAAATATTGCTGGTTCCATAATCCATAGTCATTCCTTAAATTTTATTCTTGCTGAAAAAGCACAACTATATTTGGATATTTATTGTCATGATACACAAACAAGGTGGTATCCCTGCAGCTCCAAAAAGAGAAATGGCTTTTGCTAAGTTAATTGCAGTAACTGGTTCACCACTAACTGCTTCAGAAACAAGCATGTGGCATAACCTAGTCTATAAAATGTCAGGGGAGGCCTACTCCAGGTCTCTCCGTTTTCTTATTTGAAAGAAACACATAGCTCTTCATTAGTAATCATCAGGGAAATGCAGATGAAAACCCCAATGAGATACCGCTTTACACCTGTCAGAATGTCCATCATAAAAATGTAAACAAATAACGAGGGTTGGTGAGTACATGAAGAAAAGAGAAAGCCTAGCACACTGTGAGTGTAAACTGGTGCAGTCACTGTGGAAAACTGCATGGAGATTCCTCAGAGAGAGTATGAATAGACCTGTCATTCCACTTCTGGGTATTTATCCAACAAAAACATAAACGCTAGTTTGAAAAGATACCTGCAGCCCTATGTTCTTTGCAGCATTATTTATAATAGCCAAAATAAGAAGCAACATAAGTGTCCTTCAATAGATAGATGACTTAATAAAGAATATGTGGCATATATATATACAGAATGAAATATTACTCAGACATAAAAATGAATGAAATCTTGCCATTTACAGCAATATGGGTGGACCTGAGAAGGTGCTTTGCTAAGTGGAATAAGACAAACACAAATACATGTATCAGTGACCTCACTAATACATGCAATCTAAAAAAATAATAACAAAACAGAAACAGACCCCATAGCAACAGAGAACTGATGGTTGCTGAAGGTAAGGAGTTGGGGAGATGCGTGAAATAGAACAGGGGTATCAAACTCATTTTCACCGGAGGCTGCATCAGCCTTGAGGTTGCTTTCTAAGGGCTGAATGTAGAGCTCCTTGCCCCTAGCTAAGGAGTAGTTACATTTATACAGTCCTAAAATTACATTTGGCCCTTTGGAGGCAACTTCAAGGCTGATGTGGCCCCCAGTGAAAATGAGTTAGACATTACGAAATAGAAGAATGTGAATTAGAAATGCCTCCTGGGCTTGTGCTGAGTCCTCCCTCTATCCAATCAGATCTTTTTCCCAGGTTTTCCAGGCTAGACTCTGCCCTTTTATGGCACCATAAACTCTCCTACTGAGCATGCCTCAAAGCTTTGTCTCCCCATCCAGTTTCTACTGTGCACACACTTAGTTCTGCCGCACCGTCTTGACTTCTACTGAGCATGCACCCAGCAGACAAATCTCCTGTTTCTTTTTTGCCCCCATAGTCCTGAGGAGTGGCCTGGTTGTCCCTCAGGGAGAATGGAAAGGTGGTCCTTCCTTCCTACTAAAGGTGTGTGTTGGTGGGGAGAAGATATAGAATGAAGGAATGATGATCTCTTTGGTGGGGATTTCACTATGCCCTGGAGTGTTTGAAGCTGTAACTTCCAGACCTAAGCCTGATTACCTACTGAGTAATCCGGTACTGAGTAGGTATACTTTTCAAACTCAATTAGGCCCAGCCAGCCTAGCTCTCTTCACTTTTAATTCCTAGCTGCCTATGCTAACACTTCCTCATTTAATGCAAATCTTCCAAATGGGTCAATTGAATATTAAACTGCAAAACTGTCTTTAGAGTTTTTGTTGTTTTGTTTTGTTTTTAAGATTTTACCTATTTATTTTGCCCCGGTTGGTGTAGCTCAGTGGATTGAATGCTAGCCTGTGAACCAAAGAGTCGCAGGTTTGATTCCCAGTCAGGGCACATGCCTGGGTTGCAGGCCAGATTCCCCAGTAGGGGGCACACAAGAGGCAGCTGCACATTATGTCTCTCTCCCTCTCCTTCTCCCTTCCTTCCCCTCTCTCAAAAAATAAACAAACAAACAAACAAAATCAACCAAGGAAAGTGAAAGCCCCCAAGAAAAATATTTTTTAAAAAGCACTCAATGTCACTAGAAATAATGTCTTATCTATTTATTCTTAGAGGGGAAGGGAGGAAGAAAGAGAGGAAGAGAAACCTCAATGTGTGGTTGCCTCTCACATGCCCCTAAGTTGGGACCTGGCCGCAACCCAGGTATGTGCCTTGATGGGGAATAAAACTAGTGACCTTTTGGTGTGCAGGCCAACACTCAACCCATTGAGCCATACCAGCCAGGACTGACCTTAAGGTTTTAAAATCCTCACTCAATGAAGAGCCACACCTTTTATTTTTTAAATCCTAATTATTTTCTCTGTTTTCATCAATTTTCTTTCCCACTTTTTATTTATGATAAAAACAAACTCCAATACAACAGAAGCTCTTCCACTTGGGACCTTGCCCTATGTATCTCTTTATCTGGCTATTGATCAGCTTTAATAGCCTTCATAATAAATCAGCGATCTAGTGAGTAAATGGGTTTTCTTGTGTTCTTTGAGCCATTCTAGCAAATTAATCAAACCGGTGGAGAGGGTTGAGTGAACCTCTGGTTGGTAGCTGCTTGGTGAGAAGCATAGCTTACATTGTGGGATTTCCACAGGCATCTGAAGAGAACGGCAATCTTGTGAGATGGGGCCTTTGCCTGTGAAATCTGACTGTCTCGGGGTAGACAGTGCCAGAATTGAGGTGGATGCTCAGATGCACTGCTGGCATATGCAGATGATTTGCTGGTGTGGGTAGGCCTCCACACACACACTAGAACTGGGTCACAGGAACTGTTCAGAGTGTTTACATGTTTTCTTATTCTTAAACACTAGTGTTTTCAGGAGTGTCACCTTTCAACAAATTCCTCTTCTATTTCACCTTACCTATTTTGTACCTTATATCCTAACATGGTAAGTAAATCACAGAAATTCTAATTAAGTCTGTGCTAATAAGCTCTCTGAATATATGGAGCTGTAAATTTGCCTATCACGTGAAATATATATATAATTTCCGTGACTGCAGGGTGGCGATAAAAATCTACATTAATGGTCCTCTTCGAGAAGTCGTTATTGATAGTTGCAGCCAAGCAGATGTCTAAACTTGCTTCTATTAAAGCCTTTGATATAGAGGGCCAACTTATCTTGTATTTTATCTGTCTCAGTGATAACAATTATACCTACCAGTTTTAATACTTCAGTTGAATAATTTAGGCTGTAATCCACTGTTTTGTGTCTGTAAGGCACCATTTTCTCCCTTCCGCATCAGAGCAAGATCATTTCTCTCTGCCTGGAGCTTGAAGACGGGCATTTGCAGAATTTATTGCTCATTTCCTTCCTTTTAGCATTTGGGTTGTATCTTTATTCCTATAATCGTCACTCTTTTCTGTGTTCTTTGCAACTTAATGTGTGATTCTAGAATTTTCAGTACTTCAATCTTCTGAGCTAGTCCAATATTAAACTAGGAGTCTGTTCTTGTGGTTTTGAAATCCTGACTCACTGAAGGAGCTGCACCAATTACTTGTTTAAAATTCTAGTTATTTTCTGTTTTCCATCAGGTTCCTTTCATAGTTTTCATTCATGATAATAAGAGCAAGTCAGAACACTCATTACTTTCTTTTTTACTTTTTTCCCTGAATTGTCTGAATCGGTGTGTAACAAAACAGTTCCCATGTTCCACTTCCAATGTTAGTACACCTTTCTTCCTTTTAGTTCTCAGAGTTTCTCATTGCCTTTTCCAACATATTCCTTTTAATAGATTTTCATTTCTCTGGTAATTCCCTCAGAAACTCCAGGTATCTCAGCAATAATGAACATACAGTACATACACATTAGGTAAATAAAGTAACCATGGGTTTTCTTAATTGGGTTCCACATGAAGTGATACCTGAATATTGTTATGCACATGTATGTAGAAGTATGATAACTAATTACTATATAATAACATTGAAATTCATAATAAACCTTAAAATATTTAATTATATATATTTATATCAACTTCATAAATAATTAAGGGGTCTAATTAAGTGTGCCCTTTTTGTGATTACTACATCATGGTTTTAACTATCTTTATATAATAGCTGAATTTTATATAACAAAATATATTAGGCTTAATACAATATGAGAAACTAAAATAGTCTTACTGTTGGAAGAACTAGTGGTTTTCTTATTTATATCTGTCAATGTCTTCAATTAAGTACTTCAATTAAGTCACATTCTGACAATTTTATGAACTCAGATTTTCCTTGATCGTTGTTAAACAAAAATATGTTAACCTTGGTGGCTGAAAGTCTTTTTTAAAGAAAGGGCTTATTAAGCCATTGCTCGCAAAGAACAAACAAGCAAAAACGAATGGGGTCTAAAGCAGCAGCAGCTCCGCTAGGTGGGAAAAAGACATGTCCATCACCCCAGAGTTTTGCAAGCATTTTTATACATCGAGTGTGAGTGGATGGAGTTAAGGAAGATCTAGGCCTTTCTGAAAGGGCTTACATTAGCTATAGAGGAAGGGGAAGGTGTTACAGGGGGGATCTTGCAAGATCGATGGGGTGTAGGGAGGAAATTCCGAAATGGCAAGGGAGAGCCTGCCTTTCCCTGAGAAGGGAGAGGTCGGGAAGTGCCAGGGGCGGCAGGACTAAAACCGCAGCCAGTGCAGGACAGATTTCCATACTCCCAAGTAAGGATAAACCAACTATCGCGGCCTGTGGCACGGCAGGAGGAAGCTTGCACAGAGTATGCCTGGGCGGAAAAGTTTGCAGCACACGTGTACTGTGGAAGTGAACATGGTGACAGGAGAAGGCCCCCTGCAGAGGGCATGCACCAGGCAGTAAAATGTTCGGACAGAGGAAAAGTCTCTCCTATTGCTTCTGGACCACAGATTTGGGGCCAGGATTTTTAAATGATGGACAGGTGGAGACTCGGACCGTTTTCCCCTTCTGGTTCCCCTCACTCTCCCGGTGGTGCGGGCCTGAGCATTCCCTGGCTGGTGAGCCCTGGAGACGACGTGGTGGGGCAGCATTCCCAGGCCCCTCCTGGTCAGAGAAGCAGTGGTGGTGCGGGCAACCAGCACTGCACTGCACTGCCTGGCCCTGTTCCCTGGGCACACAGATTCATGGAGAGCTGACAGCTGGAAGGATGGGGCACAGGTACAGACACAGGGCCAGCGGGCAGGAGCAAAGAAAAGGGCAGTGTGCAACAAGTAGGACTCCAGAGAGCGCCCAAACTCTAGAAAGATGCCTGAACCTGGACTGCAACGGGGAGCCAACTAAGCCGACTCAATGATCATCCCGCAGCTGCCTATGTTTTTCAAAGGACTGTGCTTTAAATGGGAGAAGGAATTCCAGGTGCAGCTGTGAACTAATCTATCAAAGGGTAATGGGATTATTTACCACCACCCTTTGGGTGTTTGGATGTTTTAGAAAGAATAGGCTCTGTGGCAGAAGCCCGTCGTTCTTCCAAAATTGTGGAACTTTTGAATAAATGACCCCTTTCCTTTTCCACCAAACCTCTGCCTCCAGAGTTTGCCTATTGGGCAGCAAGCCAGTAGAACCTCACTTGCTGTTTGGTAACAATGGGGTAAGCAGGGGTGTCCAACCTTTGGTTGTCTCTGGGCCACACTGGAAGAATAAGAATTGTCTTGGGCTACACATTAAATACATTGTGACACATAATCATAAAAAAATCTCATAATGTTTTAAGTAAATTTATGATTATGTGTCAGGCTGCACTCATAGCCATCCTGAGTTGCATGTGGCTGGTGAGCCACAGTCTGGACACACCTGGGGTAAGGTTAAGCAGGGGGCTAGTTCCATAGGGAAAAAGTGCCCACTCCTTCATATTAGCTGTGGGCAGCAGATTGGAAAGTTCATGTGTAAATAATTGGAGGTGTTAATAATGTAGATCATTCAGGCCCCTGCTGTGAGGGCCCAGCTTTAGAGCTTAGAAGCTGAAACACAATTTAAGACATGATGTTGTTTTTAGCTTAATGAAACCCATACCTGACCATCAGTCAGAGCCTGGTGGCCTTTCTTACTGCCCCAGAGAGTAAATAAGGGAAGGTCCCAGGCTTATGAGCCAAGCTGTGAAAAAAACTGAGTACTGAGGCTACATATTCAATCAAAATCATACATTAAATCAAGACCTTTGGTTTCTAATGCACTTACCTAATTTTTCTTTAGAATGATAGAATGGAAATAAATATAAGATGTAGACACTAAGCTTTCAGTAATTGTAAAAGGTTTTTGAAGGGAAGGATGGTGGAGATAGAACCCAATGAATATGAGATGTCACCATAAAAGAGATTGTTAGCTGCCCACCAGCTGGTATCATAAGGTGTGTTATGTAAATAAGTTCCCTAGGTCTGTGTATGGCTCAGTCCTAGACAGATACATTGGTTCAATCTGCCTCAGGAAGCTGAATGAGGCTAGTTAACATAAAAAGAGACATAGGTATTTATTGGTATCTTTGTTAATTTATACAAAGAAATATAACCATCAAATGGGTCAGATATTTATATTACTAGAGCTATTTTCAGTTTGGTTTAAAAAAAAAACTATGAAAAGCCAAATAATCAGATTACTTAGTAAGCCAGAAATTGGCATAGGTGAATTGGCCTAATAAGTAATGTGATATTAATGCTTAATGACCTTGGGGTTTCTGTAGTGTAAGCTCTGGAATTTCTTGTTGTGATGGTGTTTTGTTTGTTTTGTAATACAAGTGCCTGCATTAAACCTTAATTGCTGAGGCTTCCATTTCAAAAAGGCATCTACTTTAAAGATGTCTGTATCAAATAATAAGCACACTGGCAACCAGGAAAGGAAAGTGGACCATTCAGACTACTTGCTTGTTTCTCTTCCTTTGTGTCACAAAATCTTAGGCTCCCAAAGTAGAACTCCAGGCCCAGGAGCACAGCTCTCTCCCTGCAATCTCTCTGTGTGGCCCCAGTTGTGCTGTATAATTTCCAGGTCTTGTAAGTAATAAACCTGCATCTTTTCCAAGTTTCCTAATGGTTATAGCTGAAGGGTATCTTGCAATCATAAGAAGAAGGGCTGGTCCAGCCACAACATTGGTTTTTGATAGGCTGAGAGCAGTACAAAATGGGCTAATAATCTGATACTCTTATATGCATTGGAGAACTGTATTGTTAAAATATAGAATGAGACTGGATATTTGCATGGGCATTTCAATGTATACTTACTCCTGGAAGAATTTGAGAAAATAGCCCCACCACTACCATTAGCAGCTCCCCATCAACCTTACCCGAGTTTCTTTATGTGTGTTTTTTAATGAACTTATTTTAATGGACTTCTTTACTCATTAATACAAATGATTAAAATATTATAATACAAATTTCTTTGAGTTTTTGGAGTAGAAATTATTCTCTGTAAATTGCTATATTGTTTTGACTTGTTAGCTGCTATCCCCCACACCTATTCTCTAGAACTCAATCCATCATATGTATTAATTTAACCCTTAAACATGTGGAATATCTTGCCTGTGTCAGTTCTCTAATAATGATAACATGTTATCTTCAAAATAAGACCGATCATTATACAATGACACTCTCCTATGTGCCTGACGGTTGTTCAGTGACAGCAGTAGAAAAACTCCTGCCCAACACTCCCTACTGGCTGGAAGGCCCCTTCACAGGTGAGGCAAGCACCAACTTTTTCTTTTTCTTTTTTTTTTTAAGTACAGGTTTAATTTAATTATTTTTTATTTTTTATTTTAATTGTTGTTCAAGCACAGTTTTCTGCCTTTTACTCCCATCCCAGCCCACCCCCCCCAACCCTCCCCACCTCCCTCCTGTTTCACCCCGCCCCCACCCCTGTCTTTGGCCATGTGTCCTTTCTACTTGTTCCTGTAAACCCTTCCCCTTTTCCCCTGAAATTTTCTCCCCTCTCCTCTCTGGTCACTGTCAAGCACCAACTTTTTCAAGAACTGGTTGTACCATCAGGAAACCTGGACTCATCAACTCAGGATCTTTTGAAAGTTGCATAAAGGTCTCACATGTTGTGAAAGAAAAGACTCTTTTTCCTCCTCACTCTGGATAAAGTCACAGGAGAATTTAAAACTCATTTTTATTCTCTGGATGCTAAATGGTGAGATTTTTAAGTCTAATTATGACATGGAAAAAGTAATACATTTATTTCTGCCTTTGATTATGTATTGAGAGGTTGAATTCCTCTATATAAATTTTAAATAAGCCAAATTAAATATTTTTAAATTAAAAACATATTTGGTATTAAAATACTTAAAAATTAGTGGAAATTCTTATTTATCTTTTCTGATAAGTATCAGTCTTTATTCTCAATATTTTCTCCAGATATTATAGAAGTGGAATGGAATATCTTATTCCTGACAGTTAAATACACATGCATACAACATGAATATTCACAACTATCTATAAAATCTACATGAATATTTTACCTAAGGAAAAATTAAAATAAATTACGTGTGTTTTTGTGGGGATAGGGCGGGTTGGAGAAGGGGTTGAAGGTGAGATCTGGTGCAGCCAGTGTTTACTGTTATTTGCAATGCTAAGCAGTAGTGTTGCCCCTAGGTGTCAGTAATTGATTAGAAATCAACAGCAGTAAACAATTCCTTGCAAACAAAAATAACATATTTCACCAACAGTATATACTTACCTTGTCAATAAACAACTTGAGCTTCACCTCTGATCTTAATTTTTTTGGTATCTTTGTCAGTTTTGTTTGATGCCCATAACATCCAATAATCCAAAAATCTGGTCCCATCAGCCCCTTGCGACACTGTGAAGTAAGTACAATTTGTTTAGGCCGTCTTATTGCTCTTCTCTCTCTGCCACTTTCTCTGACTTGGCCCTTTGACCCTGAGTTACAATTACGTTCAACCCAGAAATAGTGCCTCAAGATGACACTCTGAGCCGTACACTTTGGGTTACTGTCCTTCTCTTGAGCTTAATCATCAGGGTTCCTTTTACTGCCTGCAAAACAATCAGAGCCCCCTGTGAAAATCCTGCCTGGGTCCTATTATTGTCCATTTCTCCCATCTTAAACCTGTTTTCTAAGTTTATCATATATGTATTGCTAAGAAATTGTTATGCTTACATATAATTTCAAAAATGTTAACCATACTATCTGAATCTTCAGGAAATGCATTTTCAAGGTAGAATTCATTCTGAAGATGAATCAATAATGTTTATTTAATATTGGTATTTTATATGACCATTTCTCATTAACCTAATATTTATAAATGTTTTCATATGGTTGGTACTGCAAGTTTAAGGTAATTCTGAATTTAATCATATGATATAGGCACTACAGTTATTGCAGCTGAGATTTGGGCTAAGGATATATTTTAACCTTTGAGATGGTTGAGAAAGGAGAGGATCTAGGCTGTGGCTTACTTGAGGTCACCATGATGGAGGTGACAAAAGTAGTGTTGCTGACACTAGGGTTGACATTACCTACCTGTCAGGTGTTTTGTAAGCACCAACTTAAGTCATCTAAATTAAACTTCTTGGTGACCTCCAAAGTGCTAAGCAGATATTACTGGATTTATTAATATTTAAATGTAAAGCCTTATTTTCATATTCTTATGTTCACTAGGACAGTTAGTTAATCCATCAAATATGTAACATACTGCTAAGACCCGAAGGTACAATAATGATTAAGATTTGATTCCTCAAGGAGTGTTGCTGATGCACAGAAAGTGAACGTAGAGATTGTCTCTTTGTGTGTGTGAAATGATCCTAACTAGAGATCTAACAAAGCGATTATCTGTTTACACGAACGACGATCTGGAAGGCAGAAGTTGTACTAGCACAGCCACATGTAGAAGTCAAAAGCCCATGCAGAACAGTGCTGTGCTTCTGATGACAGAAAGAAACAACTCTGTGTGGGGTCCCAGCCTCAGGTATTAGCAGTGGCTATAGTGGAGATGCATCTGGTACTGCAGGGCATGTTTGAAGCTAGACTTCAAACATGCCCTGCATGTCTGACCTTTCTACAACAAGCATCAGATTGAGGATACAACCCAGACTGTCTGCATTTCCTAGCTTACACAAGGTGCAGTGAGAAGATGACATAGGAGAGAAAATGGAGTTCATTGGCCCACATTCCCATAGGTAGGGAAGATTTGGATTATCTGCTTGGGATCTAAGCTGATCTATGAGCTACCCAGAAAGACCTAATATTTTCTGGTCCTTGAGGCAGGTGATCACAGAAGGTTCTTGGGATTCCAGACTGGAAATGACATTTCTGTGAAGTAGAAGGTCTACCTTCTGGACTGCTGGTGAATGAGGTACCCTTTCCTCATTTATGCCTTGCTGCATACTCCTGAATTTTTCTTCTAAATCAAGAAAATTATTTTAATGTCCACTAATGAAGTCAAATCTGGAGGTATTAATAGGCTTTTTTCCACACAGAGAAAAATTGTCAACATCAAATATGGTTTAAAGTTACTTTTAATGGATTATTTTTGCATCTTTGCTTGTTTATTTGAGACCTACCTTTTATATCCCATAAAAATGAAATGACATAAGCAGCTGTTAATAAATGTCAAGTGAATTGAAAGTAACACTTTGCCTCAAACACTGAAACTAGGGAGTTGAGACCGAAAAAATAAAGATTCAGCTTTAATGTGAACAGTAATTTATCTATCTCCAGCTAAAAAGAAGGTAGATTGCAGTCATTAACACTGCTGGCATTTCATTTAAAGTGAATTTGTAGACTTGGCATCAGTCAGTAATAAAAATAACACAACTTTTAATTTTATGATCTTTCTCACCATAAAATTTAGCATTTTAACTTTATTGAGGTATAGTTGGTTTACAAAAAAGTATATAAATAATGTATAAGTTTAGTGAGTTTGGACATATGTATGTCCTTATGTTACCACCACCATAAAGGTAATAAAAATATCCATCACCTCCAAAAAACTTAGAATTTAGATTTAAACATATTGTCCTAATGTTTAGAAAATTTTGATTTTTTTTCTGAGACCACGTGTTTATTTTCATTTCTTCAAATTGCCCCAGCTCCTTGCAGGACAGGAAACTGGAGGGACATAGAAGATCCTGTCTTGTCTTCTGCAGTGAAGTTCTATCAAAAGACCAACGGAGGGCGCTGGACCGCACACCAGGAAAACCACTCAGTAGGAGTGTACTGCTCTGAGGACAACCTGCAGGGTAGGTGAGGTGAAGTATCTCTCCATTTCCTGATAGGCTTATTTTAAAAGCATTCAAATATGCATTCAGTGTTTAGTGCAAAGTGTGATTTCCCAATGGCAAAATCCATGTCCTTTTCAGTCTGAAATATCAGATTTTATGTCCTCTTATGAGAGGACATTTGTTGCAAATATGGGAGAATACAAAAGATTTATTTCTACAAATTTCTTGAAATCAAGAGCTCTGTTGGCTGGGTAGTTCAGTTGTTTAGGTCAATAAGTCAATATGTCAAGGTTGAGGGTTCAATCCCTAGTCAGGGCATATACAGGAATCAACCAATAAATGCATAAATAAGCAGAACAACAAAAATCAATGTTTTTCCCCCTTCCTCCCCCCTTCTTCTCTGAAATCAATAAAGTATTTTTAATAATGTAAAATTGTTTTCAAATAACTGCATTCCAGAACAACTCTGCGTCTGGAAATTCACAAAGTCTGTTATCCAATCAAATACAATAAAAAATTCAAAGAAGAAAATAAATCCGTAAGAAAGAAAATCAATCAATAGGAAAAGGCCCAGAAATGACACAAATGACAGTTATTTGTCATTTAAACGATTGCATTTAAAAAGTGATAATAACTATAGCTCCATAAGTTTAAGAGCCAGAGGAAAGAATGAACATGCCAAGTAGCAATATGGGGAATATAAAAGAGTTCAACTCTGAGATAAAAATTACTGAAAGAGGAGTAGGTTTACAGTTCACAGGGAAAATATACAATAATTAATAAATGATAATACAATAGTAAACTGTTTTTTACATACTACTGTAAATCTACTTTTGCTCCCCACTCCTGTAATGCTGCCAGTGAAACAGATTAGTGAAATAGAAGACACAGCAGTAGAAACTGTCCAAAATGAAAAGCAGGAAAAGGGACTATACAACAAAAATTTGATCCCAGCATTAACTGTGGACAAATTCAAATGGCCAGTAATTATGTAACTGAAATTGTTGGAGGAGGGAGAATATAATAGAAAATATATTTGAATAAATAATGTCTGAAAATTACCCAAACTTGGTAAACACTGCGACCCACACATCTAAGATTAATGAACCCCAAGACAGAAGAAATAAAAAAAAAAGAAAAAGAAGCCAAAGCAAATTAATATTTGCTTAAAACAAATGACAGTGATCATCTTAAAAGCCTCCAGTGGAGAATAACACAGTACAGAGATAAGAACACAATAACCAAGACACTATGCTTTGTGGTGGAAACAGTGCTCATCAGAAGGTTCTTACCAGTAAAGAAAAATCTTAAAATGTTGTAATTTAAAAACAAAACAAAAATACTGTTAACTTGGATTTCTAAACCAAATAAGAAAGTCTTCCAAATATGAAAGTAAAGCCTTTTTAAGACCAGTATAAAAACCTGTCATTTAAAATTATGAAAATTCATAATGCTGATGATTTATTGACCAAAGAATTAAACAGTAAGTTGCAAATTAAGTTCTACCTTATCCTAAGATTGTTATTTATGACAAATCTAGTCTTAGATATAGTTCATGAATCTACATCATTTCATTCTATTAATCATATTTTTAAATAAAAAGTTTACTGACAATTTTTAAGAACATTCTGTTGCTGGCATGAGGACCTTTAAAATATGTTTCTAGTGATGTCTTTTGGTGGCTATACCCTGAAGACATGAAGCTGGGTGTTGTAAGTAGGTGAAACCATAGCTAAGGAGAGGTGGAAGGTATAAAGCATATCATCCTGGAACACTAACTTTATTAAAACAGTTTTTTAACAGAACAGAGCAGCACCATGTATAATATAAGGGAGTTGCATTATAAATGCACAAGACAAAGATAAGCTTCACTGGAAGTGTCTTAGACCCCTCCTGAACCTCTCATCAACCCCTCCCCAACCCCACTAGGAATTCACACTTTGCACACTCAGGATGCACTTCATTGGAAAAGTTTGCAAAGAATATCTACACCAAGGGCATTGTGAACATAATGGTGTAATACGCCTGTATGTCCAGGCACATGTCGAATGATCCTGCTCAAGTCATCCAGCATTTTTACTTTTCAGCTACCTCATTTCTTAAATGAGAGAATAATACAACACATAGTAAGTCACTAAACTGTTATCAAAATGGATGTAAAAAGACTACTGTCCTGGCAACTCACTCACATCTTACAATGAAACAGAAATTAGAGGTGACATTTAGAGAGGAAATTTGTTTGGAACCCAATAAGCTGAGAATATTGCAACAAACCACATGAAAAGGAACAAAGATCATACCATCTCACCAGTCCTACATGTGTATCAGGCTTGCACTATGTGCTCATTTAAAAATTAGAACAAATTTGGAACTGAATAAAAATAAAAACACCATGCATCAAAAATTGTCAGATTCTAAACCATTACTTAGAGGATATTTTATAGCCTAAAATAGCAGTATTAGAAACAAAGAAGTAATAAAATCAATGAACTCATTATCCTCCTTAAGAAATGAGGGTAATGGGAGAAAAAGAACAAATAAACCCATAAGTAAGCATTAAAAAGGAAATAATGGAAAATCAAGGAAACAGAAAACATAGAGAAAATTAATGAAAATGAGAGCTGGTTCTTTGGGAAAAACAATAAAACTGGTGCCAACAAGCAAAAGAAATTCCAAGTATCTCCTAGACCCTGCCAAGACCCCAGCCCACTGTACACGCAGGGATAGGGAGAGGGAAATCGAATTTCCACACTGAGTGGTAAGACCTGGGAATCTGATTTCAACTGATCTTAGAAAAATAAAGCAATTGAATGTTTTGTTGTTGCTGTTGAAGTTGTTACCTTCTAGAAACATGCAATAAAATGATACGTGCCAGTGGATGTCACAAAAATCTTTATTTACTTTACAACTAAAATCAGGAACAAGACAAGGATGCTCACTTTTACCACTCCTATTCAACATAGTACTGGAAGTCCTAGCCACAGCAATCAGACAAGAAAAAGAAATAAAAGGCATCCAAATTGGAAAGGAGGAAACAAAACTGTCACTGTTTGCAGATGACATGATAGTGTACATAGAAAACCCTATAGACTCTGCCAAAAAAAACTAATCAACCTAATAAATGAATTTGGCAAAACAGCTGGATATAAAATCCATACTCATAAATTGAAGGCATTTTTGTATACCAACAATGAAACATCAGAAACAGAAATCAGGAAAAAAATCCCATTTGATATAGCAGTAAGAAAAACAAAGTACCTAGGAATAAACCTAACCAAGGAGGCAAAAGATCTGTACTCAGAAAACTATACTACACTGAAGAAAGAAATCAAGGAAGACACAACCAAATGGAAGCATGTACCATGCTCATGGATTGGAAGAATTAACATCATCAAAATGGCCACACTACCCAAAGTGATTTATAGATTCAGTGCAATCCCTATTAAAGTACCCATGACATATTTCACAGATATAGAAGAAACATCTCAGAAATTTATATGGAACCATAAATGACCCTGAATAGCTGCTGAAATTTTGAGAAAGAAGAACAAAGTAGGAAGGATCACAGTACCTGATATCAAACTGTAGTACAAGGCCACTATAATCAAAACAGCCCAGTACTGGCACATGGGCCAATGTAACAGAACAGAGAGTCCAGAAATAAACCCAAGTCTCTATGGTCAATAAATATTTGACAAAGGGGGAAGAAGCATAAAATGGAACAAAAATAGCCTCTTTAACAAATGGTGTTGGAAGAACTGGACAGCTACATGCAATAAAATGAAACTCTAGCACCAACTTACACCATACAAAAAATAAATTCAAGGTGGATAAAAGACTTAAATATAAGTCGTAACACCATAAAAGCCCAGAGGAAAACATTGGCAGGAAAATCTCAGACATTCCATGCAGCAACATCTTCATGGATATGTCCCCTAAAGCAAGGGACATAAAGGAAAGAATAAACAAGCAGGACATTATCAAATTAAAAAGCTTCTGCATGGCTACAGAAAACAGAATTAAAATGAAAAGGGAGTCAACCGTATGGGAAAACATATTTGCCAATGACATGTCAGACAAGGGGTTGATCTCCAAAATATATAAATAACTCACATGACTCCACCCCAGGAGGACAAAAAAAAAAAAAACAATTCAAAAATAGTCAAAAGACTTGAACAGACACTTCTCTAAGGAGGACATACAGAGGGCCCAAAGACACATAAAAAGATGCTCAGCATCACTAGCCATCAGAGAGATGCAAATTAAAACCACAATGAGATACCACCTCACACTCAACAGAATGACCAACACAAACAAATCAAGAAACAAGTATTGAAGAGGATGTGGAGAAAAGGGAACCCTATTGTACTGTTGGTGGGAATGTAGACTGGAGCAGCCATTGTGGAAAACAGTATGGAATTTCCTCAGAAAACTAAAAATGGAACTGCCTTTTGACCCAGCAATTCCATTGCTGGGATTACACCCTAAGAGCCCTGAAACACCAACCCAAAAGAACCTATGCACCCCAATGTTAATAGCAACACAATTTACAATAGCCAAGTGCTGGAAGCAAACTAAGTGCCCATCACTAAATGAGTGGATCAAAATACTGGTACATTTACACAATGGAATTCTACACAGCAGAAAGAAAGAAGGAGCTTATACCCTTTGCGACAGCATGGATGTAACTGGAGATCGTTATGCTAAATGAAATGAGCCAGGCAGTGAGGAACAAATACCATATGCTCTCACCTTTAACTGGAACATAATCAACAAAAGAAAAAAGCAAATGAAATATAACCAGAGTCATTGAAAATAAGAACAATCTAACAATAGCCAAAGGGGAGGGAGAGGGTACAGTGGGGGGAAGGGTTTTCAGGAACTACTAGTAGGACACATGGACAAAACCAAGGGGGAGGGTGGAAGCAAAGAAGGGAGGGAGGTTTGCAGGGGGAGAAAATACAACTGTAACTGAACAACAATCAAATAATTTTAAAAATTCTATGAAAAAATCCTTATTTACTGAGGTATTACAGAAGGGAAAATATGCATTTATATAATTTCAAAAATCATATTTTCTTTATATTACCTGGAGTAAATAACCTATATCACTTTAACAAAATGGCTAGAGGGTGTTTGGAGCCAAGACTTGCTTTTTTACTTTTGATGATACCAAGTTGAATATTTTTAAATTCTAGAAAGAGTGAGGGTATCTATTTACTGTGTGCTTTCCTTTGAATCCCTTTGTAAAGGCTGGAATGACCATACAATTTTTATTAATGGGCCTGTTCCTAAAATAATTAGACAAACAAAAGGATTAAAAGAAAGTATATGTTCAGATAATGGGTATCCAAACTGTTATGCTTTCAAAAGTGAATAGGATATATATAGCTACTAAACCATTTTTACTACATTAAAAATTAATTCGATATATTTTAATATTAAACCTCTATCAAATGCTGACAGAATAAAGTTTTCCTGTTATGTCTTCAGGCACAAGTGAATATTTTCCATGGCTTTTATATCGAAGATTACATTTCCTTTTGATGCTGAAGTTACTCCCAGCCAGTGGGCACCTTTTCCCACATGGAGAGCAAGAAATTTGCTTATTATTCTTCATTCTGTGGCAACCAGATTTACTGTTCTTGGATGTACCCTAAGAACTGTAGTGGGTTAACTATTGTCCCTCCAAAATCCTTGTCTACCAGAATCTCAGAATAGGATGCTACTTAAAAATAGGGTGTTTTATTTTTTTTTTTTTTTGCAGATATAATTGAGTTAAGACCAGCTCATGCTGGGTTAACATGTGCCCTAAATCCAGTGACTGGTGCCCTTATAAGAAGAGGAGAAGAACATGTGGTCACACAGTAAGAAGGCCACATGACCACAGAGGCAGAGGTTTGAGGGGTGCAGCTCTGCAAGCTATGGTACAGTGAGGACCGCCAGATGCACCGAAGCCTGAGAGAAGAAAGGGAGGGTTCTGCCCTGAACTTTTGCAGGGAGTTTGGCCCTGCTGGCTCTTTGGTGTTACCTGTTTAGCCTCCAGATGGTAATAGAGTAAATGTCTTTTGTTTCATTTCACATGGTTTATGCTGATTTGTTAAGACAGCCCCAGGAGAAACTACTACAATAGATCCTAAGCAACTTTTAAAGGAAGAGAAAATGTTTTGGATGGTTGGTTTGAGTCAGGACATTCATTTCTGTTCCTTGTAGAACATCTTGACTTTCCTGGTGTTTAAAGAAAAATAGCCAAGTGGTACTGCAGGTACTTTCAGCTAAATAAAAGTGAAGATATTAAACTAATTGACTGTATTTTTAAACGATACAGTGTCCTTGCTGTTAGAGAGAAAACATTGATTTCTCCAACTCTAAACTACAGCTAGCAGTCATTGCTATTGATTAGGTGGTAGGAAAGGAGACAACCAACTGAGAATTGGATGAAAATCCGATTCCACCTCTAGCTCCATCTTATTTTCTAGTAGTGTGTTTACCCAATTCTTTGCAAAATTAGTAACCCTGGCATTTAAAAATTATTCTGGCATAATATCTATATTTACTCATTTTCTTATTTTTTGTGGGGGTTAAAAAGGAAACATATTGAAATATTTGTTTTACCAGGAATGATAAGATGTTATGGACACCACCACGACAGTCTAAAAATAATTTTAAAATATAAATAAGATGAACATAATAATGAAGATCAAAGGGGAATTTGGGGAAAAGGTGGAAGTAAAATTGGAACTAAGAAGGCTCTTTCATTCTTATTTATGAATTTTTTTCTGATTTAATTATAAGTTAATTTATCTTGCTGAGACTGAAGATAGGCCATTAAATAACGTTGGCCCTAACCCTTTGGAAAAATGAGCCTGGCTCATAGGACTGGTTCTCCTCCAGCAGAAGGAAGAGCTGGGGCCACCACAGTAATTTTGCAGACCTGGCAAGGTCAGTCCAAAGAGGAAATGGCAGACAGTTCTCAACTTGTGGGCCTGTCTCCCGGTGGAGAGCGAAGTGGGGAAGGAAATGGGGTTTCTTGACCCGTCCGCCACCACCTATGGTCATCGCTGCACACAGCCCCTCCTTGGGGCCACGCTCAGCACCTAAACGTTGTGCCTCAGGAGAAAACAGTATCAGCCCAGATTAGGAAAACGTTTTCCTATAAGTCTGCTCTAATTGTGAGAGTCTTGTGATGGCTTTTCAAGATTCTGACATGTCTCATTATATAACTTATAACTGACCTCAAAAAATTTCATTTCAAAACCCCCAAGTTAGAACAATATAAATTATTCAACTCTGAATCATAACAATTTGCACTGCTAAGGAATTAAACATTTATTGATTTTGTGGGTATAACAGTTTGGATACATATTTTCACAAATGACAAAGAGTTTAAAACTTATCCCTTTAAGAACGAGATGTAACTTGATGGCATTGTAATGTTAAAAAATTACAGGAATAATATTCTTGTCTATGACTTTATAAATTGTGGTTTACACTTTCAAAGCTGCAACCAGTCACAGAAAATAGTCCACCCAGTCACCTGCTCAATTCATATGCTCCTGTTCTTTCCTCCATTACAATGCATTTATTTTTCCAGGAAGAAATACATTTCAAAAAATGTCATGGGAAAATAAGTCAGATAGGAGGAAATTATCTCTGGCATAAAGTAACAGAGACTGTAACCCTGGATATCATTATTTTTCTGAGGTCCATCAACCAGAATATAATACCTAACTGAAGGCAGGTGAGTATGTGCATGCTTGTGTGTTTGTGTATCCTCATACGTGTTTGTGTGTATACATTTGTGTGTATGTTCAAAGAAGAGGGAGAATAAGAAAAAAGCATTTGTGTAAAGAAGGAAAAATAAAATATAACTTAGACACTTCATTTAATTTTTTATTACATTTTATTATTTTTCTCCATTAGGATCAAAAGTCCATGAAAACCTCAATTTGTTATGTCACTGCTGAAGGCCCAATGAATAGAATATTACTTGTCAAGTAATAGATACTTAATAAATATTTGTTTAACTAATGAAATAAATGAATAAGGGGCAGTCTGTATGCAATTTAAGGTAAGTATAGAGGACCTGGCCAGTGTGACTCGGTTGGTTGGAGCATCATCCCGTAACCAAAAGGTTGCAGGTTCAATTCCAGGTCAGGACACATGCCTAGGTTGCAGGTTTGGTCTGGTCTCTGGTTGGTGGGGAGCATACAAGAGGCAACCAATTGATGTTTCTCTTTCACATCGATGTTTTGCTCCCTCTGTCTCTCCCTTTCTTCCTTTCCTCTAAAAAAATTAATGGACATGAGGATATGAGGATATCCTCAAATGAGGATAAAAAAAGTAAGTATAGGGGAACAAATGATATGTAATTGCTAAAGAAAAGAATGTAACAATTATATTTTTCAAGATTAGAAAAATTTTTCATTGAGATGAAACTCATATAGCATAAAAATTGTCATTTTAACCACCTTAGGGCATATAATTCAGTGAGTTTTAGTACAGTCAAAATGTCACGCAGCCCAGCCATCACTTGCACCTGCTTCTGGTATTACAGAATGCTTTTGCCTATCTCTATGAAATTGTCTATGTTATACATTTAATACAAATGTAATTGTACAATATGTGTTTTTTGTGGAAAATAATAGTTTACACTAAGCAGGTGAATGTTAGCCAAAAGAGAAAACTTGAATTTTAGTAAGAGACGTTTGTGAGCTGACCCCGAGCTGACCCCCCACACCCAAGCTCTGCGCTGATCTGGAAACAGCAGCTCATGTTCCCCTCGATGGAGGTTTCTAGCACCTTAGGGATCAGGACAGGACATATTCTCAAAAACTGTGACTGTTATTTTAGATACTTTCTCTTTAAAAAGTAATCATAATATTTAACTAATTGCTAAAATGGAAACAACAGTCTTTTGGATGAGAAAAACACTAATATTTATTTGCTCATCTAAAGCTGAAATTAGAACTAGATATCTTATTTCCTGTATTGAAGAAAAAGGGAAAAAAGATTTTCTCTATGGATCATTTAAGTGGAACCATAAACCCTAAATAATTTTCTCTTGCATCTTCTACCACAGAAAACCAAAACTTGTAGAGATTTCTTAAGATAATTAACTAATATTTTTAGATATCTATTTTTTTAAATATTTTATTTATTTATTTTTAAAGAGGGAAGGGAGGGAGAAAGAGAGAGAGAGAGAGAAACATTAATGTGCGGGGTTATAGCCTGCAACCCAGGCATGTGCCCTGACTGGGAATCGAACCTGCAACACTTTGGTTTGCAGCCCGCGCTCTATCCACTGAGCTACACCAGCCAGGGCTAGATATCTATTTTTAAATATATTTTTTATTTTTAACAGATTTCTTACACGTGTTTAGTGTATTGATTATAAAAGTCATTTGTTTCTTAAAGTCAAGATAGTGCTGTTTAGGGGCAGGGAAAGGAAATCACAATCCAGCAGCCAGAGGTAAACATTCAATACTTTGGTATATAATAATAATTTGTAGAAAATAGTTGAAAATATACTGACATTTTTATTGTAAAATTGTGAATCCACAGAGAATTGAAGGTGTTAACTAGAAATGGTCAATTAATACAAAAAGAGAGACTGAATTGCTTTAAAATGCCTATATGAAGAATGCTTGCCTCTCTCTGGCCTTTCATCATGAGTTGTGATTTTAGATTATAGGGTTTAGATAAAAAAGGACAGAGAAATGAGAGAGAGAGAGATTGGAGGTTGTCATAGACAGAATAGTAGCCGTCCAAAAAGATATACCCAAGCCTTAACCCTTACAATCTGCAAATTTAGCCTTATATGAGAAAACAATGAAATATCCCCCTCTAGAACCTTTAGAGGGAACAGGGCTCTGCAGACTCCTTGATTTCAGACTTCCAGCCTCCAGATGCTTAAGAATAAAATCTGTTGTTTTAAGCTGCCGTGTTTGTTTTGTATGTGTTGGGGTAGGTGCTTCCCATACATGGTATTGTGGGCATCCTTCTCTTTGCCCAGCCAATTCAACTATATCTGGCAGCATTATAAGTACTTCAAAGAAAGGTGTATTTTTATGTGCCCTTTTGCTTTGAGATAAAAGAAAAAGTTTAATGCGTGGATGTTTGCTTTGTTGGAGATAGGAGGAAAACCATAGAAACAAGAAGCTGGTCTCTAGCTGGCCCTGTTGAAGGATCTTGGTAGGAAAACCATGGCAGTCAGAGACATCAAGGTTGTGTTAGGCAATAGTTCAGGCAGCCCTTTAAGGGCTTTTAGTGATGAAGTAGGACATGCAGTATGAAGATTTGCATTCTTTTCACTTACTGAAGTTCTAATGACATTGTGAAGTCACTTGTGCCTGGTTAAGTTGTAGCAGGTGAATGGCAGGAATGATGAATCTCCGTGGGCAGTGGTGGGCAATCACACTAGGAATGGCATTATGGTGCCCCCAGCAGGCTCTGACTTGTTCACAAACACTCATGAATAGGCTCTGGGATTTCATAAATACTTTCAAGTAAGTGTATAGAGAAAGAGCAGGCCAAAGACAATTAAAAAGCACAAAATTATACTGTTCTTATGACAACATACAAAACCTAAAACACCCAAGAAATTTAAATTACAATTTTTTAAATTTAATTCTCATAATGTCTCTTCTGGGAGAGGTGTAATTATGGCAAACCGGTCTCTGAATACCAGCTGCAATTTGTTGACAATGTAATTAGCAGTGGGCTTCATCGTCACTTAATCCTTTATTTAAACAGATTTTCACTATCCCTTGCCCACCAGAGGGAACACATCACTTGTGGCATTTACACTTCTGGCTTCTGATTCTAATGCATATCAGCCAGTCCTATGTAATATAAAATAAGGCATTTGAAATTCCATCATGATATTCTACATATTAAGGTTATTTTTGTCATGTAAGAAGCAACACAACAGCAATAGTGGGAAAAATAATTATGCCAGATGTGTAGATAGTTGATATCCTTACATACAATTAAAATATTGTAAAAACCTTAAAAATAAACTTTAAGATGTACAAATCTTCTCATTTTCTAAACTTATATGATCTTTCTATCTCATTTTTTGTTATGCAGTACAAGTTTATGTCTAATTCTACAATTTTTAAAGGTAGAACCACAGTTTTAACAATACCTAAATAGCCTTCCTGCCTTCTCTAATTCACTTCTCTTGCAAAGCTATTTCTATTGAGTTAGTACCTAAAACAATGAATGATGTGTAGGTAACCATGCATTTACAAAAATATACACTATCAAAAATGATTGTTTAGTCTATTTTTAGTCTTTAAAAATATGGTGCTTAATGGCATTTGCCGTCAACACCGAATATTGTTAACGACTGAGTGGTTGCGATCACTGCTGAACGGCTGACGAAGAGACAATGAAGAGAAATGGGCACAAAGATATTTGATTGATTGGTATTCACACAGACCTTAGAAGAAAGCTACAGAGATGTGAAGAATTAGTTGTAAGTCTTTTAGTGTATTTAATTTTTATAAAAACAAATCCTTATTTGTTCAAAAGCCACCATTTTTTTTCTTTTGAAAAATACTGCCTCAAATGATTTCTCCTGCAAATACAAGAAACTTTACTTTTAAAAACAACTTGCAAACTATTTGGGACTATTTTCTATTCTTTTTACTGTACATATATGATAAATTATTTCTTCTATACATTGTGTTAACATCAATAAATTATTCAAATGCAGGCTATTTTGAGGTAATGTGGAGTCTTGGTAAATGTACAATTCAAGGCTTAAATTTGGGCCTGCCACCTCCTGCTGGCTACCTGACCAGCCTTAGAATATCAGCTATTAATATGCAAATGAGATTATTTCCCTGGAAAATATTATTAGATTTAGTTTTTAGTTATTTATAAGCACCAATTAATCCACCAAATTCACTTTAAAGTCTTTTTTGCTACTAATTAATAAAAAGTACTATCTATACATAATATTGTAGGAATCAGAATCACATTAGGGAGGAATTTCAAGTTTTATATAATCAACTTCATCAATTTGATCTCTCTAGAAATAAGATGCCAAAACAGAATTAGAAATGCAAAGAATATATAATATCACAGGAATTGTTTCATTAATGCTAAAGAAGGAATAGAAGCAGGCGCAGGTGAGGTAATTCTGACAACTGTGAAATGAGGGAGAGAAAGGTTGACAGGGTTAGAAGAATTTTAAACTGAGGGTAGCTGGGAAAAAAGTCTTGGCTAATTCTCTAGGAAGGCTGAAACCAAAGACTGCTCATTATAAAAATCTGGTGTTAGGCAGAAATGCCCCTTGCCATGCTCTGAATGAAAATTAATATTCATGCAAATATTAACTAAAATGAAGTTTGTGTGCTTTTCTAATATTATTATCAGAAAAAGTAGACACCAGGCAATAAATTAGCATTACAAAAGGAAAAAGGTGATTTTCATAAAGCCAAAGAGGTCATATCACCAGAAAGATAACTCAATTATAAATTTTAAATATGTGCCTACGAGCATAGCTTAAAGGGTATTAAAAAAGTAAAAAAATAAAATTAAAATAGAAAAATTTAAAATCTTGGTGACAGATTTTAACATGTTTTTCTCAGTAACTGATAGAAGAACCAGCAAAAATTAGTAGGATATTGCAGCTCTAAAATACAATATTTAAGAAAACTAAACCAACTGGTATTTCAATATCATTTTACCCTTTTGGGACAGAATGAATTTTTCACATACATTTAATGCATTTTATCTCAAATTTACAAAACGATGGTGTAGCATAGTTCCAAAATTTTTTTCATCCTACAAACTACAGTGGTGTAAAATAAGCTAGATATCAAAATAGCAAAATAATAACAGGACACTAAGGATTCTACCCTTGGTCAAGATAGAGTAACAGAGATGAGGTTTAATATTGCTCCTGAAACAACTGAAAATCTAGACCAAATCTGTGCAACAATAGTTTTCAAAACGGGGCTCATCAGGAAATGAAAGATGATGTCACTGAATCAAAAGGAAGCAAGTGAGGTGAACCATAAAACTGCCTCTTCAGTGCGTGGAGACGCTTCTAGCCTCCACAGCAGAATGGGGGAAGTCAGGGGGAGCCTGGTAGGTGCTCTGAGTTTAGGATGAAGCTTACAGTTGTGAGAGGCCAGTGAGGTAGACTAACAGAGAAAGGAGAGCAGCACACAGAGAAAATTTCAAAGACTCTAAAGATTCCCTCAAGTATTCCTCAGAATACTAATCAGCCTATGTGTGAGGACACTAACTAAAGTTGAGGAAGGAACTACACCAAATAGTTACAGGGAACGGTACCCAGAACTCACACAGGGACCAGGATGACACACCTCATAATTCATGGAACATTGGGAAGCATCCTCGAAAAAACCTTCCCTAAGTGGTGGAAAATAAGTGTCCCCAAATTAAACACTGTGATTGGGACAAATTTCAAAAGCAAATATTGAAGGAATAAACTTAAGTTTTCAAGTAACTTAACTGCATCCCAGAACAAAGCTAAAGAATAGATGATGATAGATGAATAGATTGTTAATAGATAGATAGATGATAGGTGATATATAGCTATATATACATATTTGTGTCTGAATATATACAGGGACTGACAAAAGTAGATTCATAACTGCTTATGTGGAAAATATAATATAATAATTAATAACAATACGATAATAAACTCTCTCCCACACTTACAGCTGTAAATCTACTTTTGCCATACCTTGCATATGAGGGAGGAACCCAAAACCCCTAGAATTTATTTATAAAAAAATGCATATTTATTCTTACATGTTTAAATTTCAGTCACCTTCAAAGCACTCTCCATTTGATGCACCTATCGAGACTTTTTTCCACTATTCACAAGTTTTTGAACTCCTCGACTTTGATGCCTTTAAGTGCTTCTGCTATTTTTTCACTCCTCCCACATTGGCAAAATGTTTCCATTTGAGGACTTCTTTTCAACTGGTGAAACAAAAAAAACAGTCGCTCAGGGTGAGATCAGGTGAATAGAGAAGGTGGAGCACAGGGGTCATGACATTTTTTATCAAAAAGTGCTAAACACTCATGGTGTGGGCAGATGTGCTTGTAAATCACCCATCATGAAATGGGCAAATGCATTGAAAGAGTCTTCAAAAAAAATTAAATGAAGCTGAGTGCAGTCTCTCACAACAATGCCAGCTGGTACACTGATACAGATGGGTTCCTAGAACACTCACCTAGGAGGGGAAGCCTGAGGCCCTGCCCCTAACAGACAATTCCATTTTATTTGTTCCCCCCTCTTATATGAATACCCAGGACCGAATAAGATAACTTTATGTTTGATATCTAAAAAAAAATTATTACAAAGAATAAGGAGAAGGAAAAGACATAACTCAAAATGAGAAAAATGAAATATTTGAATTGGCTTAGACTTACATGGATTTATAATTAGCAGAAAATATTAAATAATTCTATTCCATATGTATTGAATATGTTCAAAATCCCCAATGTTTAAGATTAAAAAAAAACACTGACTTGTATTAAAGAGGGACAAGGTATTTCAGAAGCAAACATTAGTGAACTTGAAACAGCTATGGAAACAATATAAAATTAAACAGAAAGAAAAGACTGAAGAAACACTGAACACATTATCAGTGAATAATAGCACAACTTCAAGTGTCCTAAATCACTTAGGACCCATTGAGTACTAAGGGGATGAAAAATATTTGAAGAATATAATATTTACAGAATGGATTAAAAAGTACAAATTGGCAGCTATAAAATAGCCAGAGAGATGTAAAGTACAGCAAAGGGAACATAGTCAACAACAGTGTAATAACTCTGTACACTGTTGTAGGTTACTAGACATATCAGAGGGATCACTTTGCAAGTTATGTAAATGTTTAACCGCTGTGCTGTACACCTAAAACTGATATAATGTTGACTGTGATTGAAAGTTTTTTAATTGAAAGAGTTATCCTAAGTTGATGAAAACAATTAAACCCACAGATCTGAGATGCTTAACAATCCCTAAACACAAGAAACATGAAAAAAATTCTGCAACATACATGATAAGCAAATTTCCCAAAAGCAGTGAAAAAACAGAAAAAATTAAACTGTGTAAAAAAATTAAAGTCAGTGGTAACAGATACACTACTTAAGACAAAAGGAGAAGTCTTAGTGGAAACAAAGTGAGCAGGAAGATGACAGCGAAAGATCTTTAAGTTACTAAACAAACAAGTAAACTACAATTGGTACCAGTAAAAATATCTTTAAAGATAAATAAGAAATAAACATTTATTTCCTACAAGAAATGGCAAAGAAGTTCTTTAGGAAGAAAGAAGATGATTCTAGATGGAAATGTTAATCTGCACAAAATAGTGTAGACCAACAAAAATGGTGACAAAAATGGTGACTGAGTTGAGGTATATTATTCTTTTCTAATTATTCAAATCTCTTTTTAAAATGTCATCTTTTAGGCAAAAATAAAAACAATGAGGTCTTGAGTATATAGAATATGCAAAAGTGAAATATATGAAAACAACAGCATAAAGGCTGGGATGGAGTAGAAACAGAAGTATAACATTATGAAGTCCTTACAATACATGTGACATGATGTACTGTCACCTGAAGGCAGACTGTCAACTAAAGATGCGCATTGTTGCTAATAGTCCAACAATGGACATAAAGTAAAATACTAAAATATGCTCTATTAATTGAAAAGGAATGAGAAAAGGTGGACAAATGGAACTAAAAGAACCCAGACAAGTAAAATAAAATAGCAGATTTTATTCCTAGCCATGTTAATAATTGCATTAATGTAAATGGTCTAAACCCAAAAAGACTCAAATTTTTAAAATACTAAGTTCTTGAATATGCACCTAATTGAGGATGTTTATGAATGGCAAATAAGCATATGAAAAAGTTCTCAGCACCTTTAGTCAACATGGAAATGCATATCAAAACAATGGGTATCATTGCATACCTATTAGAAAGGCTTAATTTAAAAAGACTGACCCTACCAGGTGTTAGCAAGAAAATAAAAGAACAATGGGAATCTTGTATTCTGCTTGTCAGAATGTAAAATGGTACAACCCTTTTGAAAAACCATTTAGCATTTTTTTTAAGTTACTCACCCACTGTATGGTAAGGTCATTGAACACTTAAGTGTTTTCCCAATAGAAGTGAAAGCACATGTCTATGTGAAGTGTATACAAATGTTTACAGCAGTTTACTCGAATCTACAGTTTGAATAAGTCAAGGACCTTTCAACAGATGAATCAATAATCAACTTGTGGTACTTTCATACTACTGGGCAATAAAGAAGAATGAACTCTCTATACTTGCAATAGCATAGATGAATCTCAAAATACACTCAAGAAAACAAAAACCTAGACCAAAAAGTATATATAGTGTATGATATCACTTATTCAAATTCTAGAGATTATGCAGGTACAAAAAAAGTATGTTAGTAATTATTGGAGGTAAAATAGGTCTGGGAGGCCAGGGAAATGAGATTACCAAAAGGTGCTAGAAATTTTTGGGGGGTGATGATGGCTATGTTCATCAGTCTGATTGTGCTGGTGTTTTCACAATAAGACACTGCTGAAATATAAATTTATACATATTAAATATTTATTTATTATAATTGAATCAAACCTTACTTAGTACATCATGAATAATTTATTGTTATTAAGGGAATATAGGTTGATTTTAACATTGGAAGAGCTAAACACTGCAAGTTATCACATACACAGGGTAAAATAGAAAATCATTTTCATCTTCAGAGATGGAGAAGCATTTGTTAATATTCAATGTACATTCATGATAAAACTAATAATAACTATAACATACTGCATGATAAATATTTTCATATCTGGATAAAAAGAATTTGCCATATTTTTAAATAACATCATAATTAATGGTGACTTTTTGAATTATGTCTCCAGAAATGAGGAATAAAAAAACAATGCCTAAATCACCACTAGTAGAGATTCTAGTCAGTGCAAGAAAACAAAAACAAAAAAAAATGGATGAATGAATGAACAAATAAATGAATAGATGTTTAAAAGGGAAAGCAAAATTCTCATTACTGATAGATGGCATAATTATATTCACAGAAAAGTCCAACAAAATTTGTAAACTATTTAGTTAATTAGTTAATAAGTAAATTTTCTGCTTCACTTGATATAAAAAATCAATTATGCATCCATATATGAGCATAAAAAGAAAAAAAGAAAAACTCTAAGTAGAAAAAGACAGGATTTACCTTAAGCATAAAAATATTAAGTATAGTATTCCACTCAGAAGTAGTTTCACCAATATGTCCCCTAGAACAAGGGACATAAAGGAAAGAATAAACAAATGGGACTTCAAAATGCATTCTTTATTTCTGACTGGTCCTTTTGTGTAGAAGACCGTCCTGTGTGGCATGGGCCCAGCTCCCACTCGGAGATACACAGGACCCACGCCCAAGGATAGGCTCTCCCATGGGGAATCAGGCCTGCAATGTACCTAGGCCACTTTGAGTCTTGCTCTTGCTAAAAAACTCCCTCATCCTAAATTGAGGACATTTACTGCAAAGTAACTTCCTAAAACCCATGCTAAACCTTCCAAGGATGAATGTAACTGGTTTGACCACTTTTGCCTTTTCATTTGCAAATATCCCTCTTCTGTGATGTGATTAGTGGCACTGGCTCCTTTGTTTTCTGTAAAAGGTAACCACCTAAAGCGAACCTGTGCATAGTAAATGAGGACCATCATGTAATGTGCTGGGAGATAGAAATAAAGCCTGTCATGGTGGAGGCTACTGCCTTTGCCCCCCTTGAGAGAAAAGCCATGCTGTCCCTTTTCCTCCACCAGACTCGGTAGTCCATGTGAATGTCTCATTTCATCCATAATGACTCGGACACCGCAGGCCAGTGTCTGCATCACTTTTGTATGGTTTCTTTTTTTTTTTTTCCATGCTGTTGAGTATCCTTCTAATAATTACTCTACACTCTCTATCTGATAAATTGTTTACCTCCATTTCATTTAGTTCTTCCAGAGAATTCTCTTGTTCTTTCATTTGGGGCCTGCTTCTTTGTCTTCCCATTTGGCTGCCTCTTTGTATTTGTTTCTATGTATTAGGGCAGACAAAGTCAAACCCTGCCAGTGACAGGCCCTGTGCAACTTGTTTGGAGCTACCAGAGACCCACAGTGGGCGGCTGCCTGTGCTGGGCCTGGGTGTGTACAGGGAGAACAGGCTGTGTACCAGGGTCGATTTCGCCAGCACCAGGCCTGGAGGAGGGTCAGATCCAGTCTCAAATCTCCCAGAGAGCTGCCTTCACCTGCAGGCTTTCTGTTAGGCTTAAACAATGAAATTGCCTCCAGCTATACCCTTGGCAGCTGTGCTTATAAGGGAGTGCTCTGCCTGAGAAAGTTGGCCTCTGCTGTATGGGGAATGACTCAGCACAGGGATCCTGGTGGCTGACCCTTCAGTTCTCTCCCCAGAGCCACCAACCCCAGACTCTCTTCATGCATCTATGGTCTGCTCTGCCCTCCCTCTGCCAGAGCCCAGGGTAAGTAGCTGCCAACAAAATTTTTTTGTGTTGGTCCTGTAAGAGGTTCTCTGCATCTCTAGCTGTCTCTCCCTGGTGGACCGAAACCCTGCTGCTTTTCACAGTCAGATGTTGTTTGGATTCCTTTCCTAGTTCTAATGTTCTATGACGCAGTTTAGACCCCACACTTCTCAGAGGGAGCCCCCTGGCCACTGACATATCCCTCTGGCACTTCAGCTGTCACCTGTGGGAGCCCAGCCAGCTTTCTCATGCCCCATCTGAACTTTCTACCAGTCTCCTTGTGTGAAGTGTTGGTTCTATAAGTGTTGGTTATACGGTTTCTCTCCAGCTAGTGTTCAGTTGGATATTCAGGATGATTTTTCTATAATTTACTTGTAATTCCAGTTCAGTCCTAGGAGGGAGTTATTGTAGCTTCCCCAAAAGTTACTAACTTTTGAATATTTATCTTGTTTTCCTTTACAAGAAACTGCAAAGCAGTTTTCCATAGTTTCTGACTGGATCATATTCTCCCTTCATAAGGTATCTCCCTTAACATTACTTTTGAGTCAGACATACTATTTATGAATTCACTCAGTTTTTAATTGTCTCGAAAGGTGTCTTTCTTTTTTAAATTATAGAATTCAAACCTAAGAGTTTTCTTTCAGTACTTTACACTTCACAAGGTTTTCTAATCTTGTCTTTATTTCTATCTAATGTGTCTTTTTCCTCTAGCTGCCACCAAAATTTTTCTTTCTTGTTCAAGATTTTCTCTATCTTTCTTTAATTTTTTAGCAGTTTGAGGATAATGTCCCTGGATTTCTGAGTGCTCCTGTTGGAAATTTAGCCTCATGAGAGATAAAAATGGTATATGATATAAAGATAGGGCAAGTTTTACTTTTCATGTACCATGAGAATTAGATCTGCAGCCCTTTGCCTAGTGAATTGCTCAGTTCTCAGCACCAAGCTGGTACACCTGGATTGGATCTCTAGGTTAAGCCCCAGCTAGGAGAACTGAAGGTGATCTTCCTCAGTAATTACCTTTTAAATAGTAAGAAATTCAGACCTTGGAGTCATCTCTAGTTGAAAAAAATTGAGAAACTGGAGTTTATCAGTCCCCTGGAAAGATTAATTTGCACCCCAAAATATTTGAGTGAGAAGGAAGGATCCTTTTCATCCCACCTTTTAAGAGGGAATTGTCTATTTCTTGAGTATGAAAGAGACAATCTATTGTTCTCCATTACTAACCTCTGAAGTGCCTGGCCAGTAGCCAAGGAGTTGGTGATTCTTCCATCTGACTGCCATTGTATTGCCCCAGAAGTATCCCTGAGGCAATGGAGGCTAAGATGCTCATTATTTACTATAAGGTAATTAATACATAGTTCATCTCTGATCCAGAACACCTCATGTGTGCATTTAAATTAAAATTGATCATTATAAACAGTTTGGATCATTAACTCTTATTTACAAAAAACAAGCTTTTGTTTGGAATTAATTTTGACTACAGTATTTGCTTTCCTTATAAATTTCTGCTTTAAATCTTGTTTTATACTATCAAATAATTTTTATTTAATTATGTCTCTCCCTGTTTCTCAATTAATACTAAATTTAAATTTCAAAATGTTCCTGTTAAATAATACAAATTTAAATATAAGCAGCTATAAGAAAGAGTATTCTTTTCTTCCTTCTCTCCTGTAATAACAATATCTTGTTGGTATTAGATTCCTGAAACCCAGTCTTTTTATTTTAAAGCTCTGTGAATTGTGTTATTTTCCATCTTCCAAATTTCTAGGTGGCAAGTTCAATACCATTCTGATGCTCTCATCATTGTATGTAACCCACTCACTCTGTCTCTATTATTGAGATTCAGAGATTTCACTAGGAAATTTCATGCAAGAGAACTGTGAGATCTTCCAATTACATTGTTCTCTGTTTAAAAAGGTGTCTCTCTCCTTTCCTCCCTCTCTCTCCCCTTCTCTCTCTCCTTCTTTCACTATGTATATATTTCGTTTATATTTTGTGTTTATAGTGTTTATTTTTTGCCCAGATATTTTATTTTATTCAATTTTTATATTATTGTACAGATGTATTGTATCTCTCCAAATATATACATACATTAGAACATTAGCTAGGTTTTTAACATATCTTTTCACAATTTCCAAGTTTTGTGGTTTAATTTGAAAATCATGCTTTTAAATTCCAAAAGGTATTTTTATAGTGTACTTATTTCTTCATTACTTTTACAATTGTGTTTCTTTTCTACATTTCTAATTGCACTTTTCAATAAGATTGCCTAGTCTTATTTTTTGAGTTAGTTTAGGTCTATAAAATTCTTGAGTGCTCCAAAATGAATTGTATTTTTTTAACTTTTCATGGTTGATGGACGTGGCTCTTCATAAACTCCTTCCGAATGATGACATCTCTCGTGTTGGTTAAACTTTAGATGTAGATGGTAAAATACAAGGTAGGAAATCTGGTCCTACCAGATTTAGATGTAGATGGTAAAATACAAGGTAGGAAATCTGGTCCACTTGATCTGCAGCAAAAAGAGAGAGAAAATGACTTTATGCTATGGGTAGATGAAAGAAGCTTCTTTTCTTTATCTAGCTGTAAGCAGAAAGAGGTAGTCCTATTCTAGACATGTTGAATGGCATCAGTTCACTACAGTCTCTTCTCCAGAAGTGGGTGTCACCATTGGGCACCATAAAGAAAAAGGGATCCGAGGCAGGTCATTCTTGTTGTGCCAAAGGGCTCAGTTTGGTTGATCTGACCGGCTCTTACAACACAAGCAAAGAATGTGAAGTTATTGCCATAGAAACCAATCATCAATCATCATTCTGTTGCTGAAATCTGTTTTCTCAAGGCAGGGTCTTGAGTCAGCCTTCAGATTATCAGTTTCGTGATATTTTAGTTTTAATATATTGTTTTTAAACTCAGGTGTTTGTCATTATTATACTTGCTTTTAAATTTGTGGCAAGAAATTATAATAGTTTCTAGATAATGCTATTGAATAGTTTTATTGTGGTATTGCTTTCTCTTCATTCTTCATTCAGATAACCATTTATTTTCCTACATACCTAGTATTTGGATTTACCTAGTATTTGGATTTAATAAATTCTTCAGGTAGATGTTGATCCTTAGCAAATAACTTGTAGTGTTATTTTGGGCCAATCATGAGTACATGTGATACTAAATAAACAATTTACATGCATATTTGTAGTAATCTATTTTTCTTTTTTACTCAATAATCTTTTTAAATACCCACTGTTCTTACTGTGTATATATCTAGTTCATCAGTACTCATTCCACTTAATTATATTTATCTACTACCTAAATGGTGAACACAGTTTTTGCACCTATACTCCTGCTACCGGAAATAGTGCAGTGGTGAACAGAAATCTCCATCAGGCTTATTTATATAAAATTATATTCTCCATTTTCAGTGACTATAAAGAGAAATGTTGGGATGGGTGAGAAATAAACAACTAGAAAATTGATAAATCTTCATCTGGTCAGCAGTACCATTAAAACATGTGGTTCAGCCCTGGCTGGCATAGCTCAGTGGATTGAGCGCGGGCTGCGAACCAGACATCGCAGGTTTGATTCCCAGTCAGGGCACATGCCTGGGTTGCAGGCCATGGCCCCCAGCAACTGCACATTGATGTTTCTCTCTCTCTCTCTCTCTTTCTCCTTCCCTTCCCTCTCTAAAAATAAATAAATAAAATCTTTTAAAAAATGTGGTTCATATAGATGTGTCAATCCAGTTCATAACAGTATCATCAAGAGCTGTACCATATGTCCAGCTCACTGACTTATATACCAAATTACTAATTAACGGAATGTATAACATATCATGTTTTGCATTAGATTATCTTTAACTTTTACCTTGGAAAAAAGAAAGAAAATGAGTAAATGATGGTACCCTCAAAAAGAAAATGAATATTTGCTATTAACAGAGTCAATTATTATAAGTGCCTGATTATGTTACATGTGCACTATACAAATGTCCGCATTTTATGTGACAGTTTCAAAAGATCAGAAATCTAAAAAAAAGAAGAAAAAAAAGATCAGAAATCTCTTGTCAGATGAAATGACTAGAAAAGGGTATAGGGAGATAAGTAGTAATAGAAAAAATACAATAAAATAAAAAAATTAAAAAATAGTTTATTCTTGCCAAAACATGGATTCTACATTGTGTTTTCTTTAAAATTTGAATCCTTAAATGTTTTCATATTCCTAGAGTAATTATATAATGACATGATTAGTACAAAGCAGATAGAAAAACTAGTAAGAGATTATTGTTCATACAGATAAAATTAACAAGAATTATTTAATGAGCTATATTACTACCACAGTAGGAGATACAGTGGCAAGATACCCAGACAATATTAAGGAAAAGTCAACACCATTTGAATTAAAATTCATTGTATGCCACATTTTAAACTTTTCTCCTTTTTTACCCAAAACCAATTTAATACAATGTTGGCAATAAAATTCTATTAAATAATTGTACTTCTTTTCATTAGTTTTGGGACAGTGTCTCAAAGTTCATCTATTAAGCATGGCTGTTCTATGGGAAAATAAATTAGCAAATGATACCTCAGACAAGGGTTTGATCTCCAAAATATATAAAGAACCCACATTACTCTACTCCAGGAAGAAAAAGAATCCAATTTTTTTAAAAATGGGCAAAGGATATGAACAGACACTTCTCCAAGGAGGACATACAGAGGGCCCAGAGACATATGAAAAGATGCTCAGCATCACTAGCTATCAGAGAGAGGCAAATTAAAACCATAACTAGATATCACTTCTCACCAGTCAGAATGGCCATTATAACCAAATCACTAAACAACAAGTGCTGGCAAGGTTGTGGAGAAAAGAGAATCCTAGTATACTGTTGGTGGGATGCAGACTGGTGTAGCCACTGTGGAAAACAGTATGGAATTTCATCAAAAAACTAAAAATGGAACTGTTCTTTGACCTAGCAATTCCCCTGCTGGGATTACACCCTAAGAACCCTGTAACACCAACCCAAAAGAACCTATGCACCCCAATATTCATAGGAGCACAATTTATAATAGCCAAGTGCTGGAAGCAACCCAAGTGCCCATCAGTAAATGAGTGGATGACACAACTATGGTATATTTACACAACGGAATACAGCAGAAAGAAAGGAGCTCCTACCCTTTGCAACAGCATGGATGGATCTGGAGAACATTATGCTAAGTGAAATAAGCCAGGCAGTGAAAGACAAATACCATATGATCTCACCTATATGTATAACCCAATCACAAAAACTAACAAGCAAGCAAAATATAACCAGAGACATTGAAATGAAAAACAAACTGACAGTAACCAGAGGGGAGACAGGAGGGGTTATGGAGGGGAAAGTGGGAAGGATTGTCAAGGAACATGTGTAAAGGACATATGGACAAAGCCAAAGGGGGGTAGAATTGAGGGTGTGAGGTGGGGATGGCTGGGATGTGGGGGAGTGGTGGGGGAAAATGGAGACAGCTGTACTTGAACAATAATAAAAATAAAGAGAGAAAATAAAGCATGGCTGTTCTGATATCTACACTTCTATTTTGTCACTTTTGGCTTTTGTCATTAACTTCTTATAAAAGGATACTGTGTCTCTAGTATTATTCATAGTGAACATGGTAATATTTCATTAAGCATTATTAATAGATTATTTTAGCATCATTGATATATAGCATATTGATGTATAACTTACACACAGTAAAATTTACCTACTTAAAATTCACAGTATAAAGTGTTTTGATAAATGTATACAAATGTAATTATGACTGAAATCCAGTTTTATAAAACTTCCATCACCTCAAAAACTTCTTTGTGCCCCTTTGAAATCTTTCTCCAATACTCCCCTGTTCCCAGGCTGTGACTGACCTCCTTTTGATCACTATAACATTGTGTATTCTAGAATTTCATATAAATAAAATCATATAGTAGAATGAAAAGTAGTCTTTTGTGGTAGATTTCCTTTACTTAGCATGGAGTTTTTGTCATTCATCCATGATGTTGCATGCATGCTGAGTAGTATCCATTGCATGGGTAAACCATATTTGGTTTATCCATTCACAAATGAATAACCACCTAGGTTACTCTTTGTTGTCTAATATAAATAAAGCTCCCGTGTAAACTTAAATATAAGTTTTTGTTTGGATTCATGTCTTTATTCTTTTTGAAAGATACCTATTGGACTCCTTATTTTCCTGACAGACTCGGAACCAGCTGAGAAGAGAGTTAGCAGATTAAAATCAAAACAACCCCTTAATTACCTAAAAAAAGTTATGGGGTTAACCTCCAAAATATGTAATGAACTTATACAACTCAACACCAGGAAGACAATTCAATTAAAAAATGGGCAAAAGTCCTGAATAGCTATTTCTCCAAAGAAGTCATACAGATGGCCAATGACGTGAAAAAATGTTCACCTGGCTGTTGTGGCTTAGTGGATTGAGTGCTGGACTGTGAAGCAAAGGGTCACTGGTTCGATTCCCAGTCAGGGAACATGCCTGGGTTGTGGGCCAGGTCCCCAATACGGGGTATGTGAGAGGCAACCACACATTGATATTTCTCTCTCTTTCTCCTTCCCTCCCCTTTCTCTAAAAATAAATCAATAACATCTTTTTTAAAAATGTTCAATGTCACTAATCATCAGAGAAATGCAAATTAAAGCCACAATGATGTATCACCTCACACCTGTCAGAATGGCTACCATCAATAAATCAACAAATAAGTCCTGGCAAGGTTGTGGAGAAAAGGGAACCTGAGTGCACGTTTAGTGGGAATGCAGACTGGAATAGTCACCGTGGAAAACAACATAGTGTTTCCTCAAAAAATTAAAAATAGAACTGCCTTTTGACCCAGGGATTCCACTTCTAGGAATATATTCTAAGAATCTCTCAATAATATTTAAGAATCAAAGTAGTCTGAAGATCAAAAAAAATGAGAACTACTAGGCTAGTATCTATGTAACTCAAGAGACTGAAACAATGTCCATGAATCCTGGCTAGGTTCTGCCTTTAGTAAACTAAGCTTGTATTTTTGCATTTACTTTGCTGTTCTTTCTTTTTAAAGCTGATTAAAAGCTTTAGCTATATAGCAGACTTCCATGGGAAGTGTGGTGTCTATGATAAAGTTAGAGCCTTGAAAGTCTTGTTTGTGGTGGGAGTTTGACAGTTATATTTGGGAAGGAAGAACCTTGAGGAAAGGTAAAAGTCAGGAGACATCCTAGGGGCTGCTTAGTCTAGTTTTCCATCTGCATAGTTTTTTTTTATTTTGAGGTTTTGATCTTAAATAAAGAATTCAGGTTTAAATATAGTTAATGCTATCACTTTACTTTTTATGAGAACTTTTTATGAGCTTTTAATAAAATACATAAAATATAAAAATATTTTATAATTTTTCCAGTAGGTGTACCCACCAACCTCCACCTTGCACTTAGTCTAATAACAACTTGCACAGGAATTAGCCCAACAGCTTTTCTTCATTAGAAGAGGAAGTAGCACATTATCACATAAAAAATAGCAATAGCTTTCACTGGGGGAGAGCTAGTACTCAAGACTAATGTTTCTACCTAGCAGTATACCACACTATAAAGAAGACTATGTCATTTTAAAACTACATGCATATATCATAAAGAGGTATTTATAATTACTGTTTACATTAAACAAAACCTGAAAAAGGTCAAGGAAAAGAATACTTGGAATGTTTAGTAATGTTTAGAATGAATATTCAAAATAAAGTAAATGTGACTTTCTGGCATAAGAAATAAAAAATTTAGGAATCTTCAATAGTTTTCATCAAAATGTTTAAGTTCCTAAAATGCACTCTTCTACTCAAATCTGATCATATTATAGAAGTCAGCTACTGATGAATAAGCATGAGATACACAGAGAAAGGCCTTGACCTAGTGGACTGTTATTAATTAGTTTGATTTGGCTAAATACCATCACCAACTAAATTAATGTCAATAATTGGGAGGAAGAAATAAGCAAATGGGAAGCCACCATATGCTCATGCCACACTCCTAATTGATAATAATTAAGTAATTATGGAATGAGAGAAAATTTAATTCAAATGTCTATGGCATTTGACATGCCTGCTTATAAAACCACATCATTTATAATGGGTATTGTTTCATTTGTCCCCTGAATTAGTGAGAAGCGTTAAATGCTAAGGAAAGAAATCACTCCAGTGCTGTCTAACCCATCCTCAAGCAACAAACACATTTATGAAACATTTTTAATAAGCAAGCTCAAGGAGCAAAAAAAGGAATTCATAAACAAACTTTACCTGTATTCTCTTATTCTTTGTCTCAAGACAACAGGATGTGCTCATTGTCATGGGGCATTAACCATCAAGAAGCTGTGGATGGGGATGGGTGTGATGTTAACAGCAGCTCTTGGAGCAGAGCTTGATTACTTTTGTACCTCAGGTCTTAATTGTTCTTCTAACAGGGAAGCCTAGAGATTTGATCTGGTTTCAATCATTTGCTCTCAAGCAAGATGTGAACAACAGGTTCTGACAAGAGAGTTAAACTTGCTTCTTTTTTCTCCAGCCTACTCTTCTATCATTAGATGAACATTAGAAAACTGTTTCCTTCTGATTTATTCATCCTAGAGGTCAATGATTAAAACTATGAGCCTATTTCTCGTCTGTTTCCTTCTTTTAGTGAATAACAAATGAAAAAAGAAGTCAGTTAGCAACTAAGAATTGCAACGATCTTTAAAATATAATTTTTACTGTTATTTTACTTGATTATCATAGTAGTTGCCTTGCGTAAACAGATTTGACATTGATCTTTCTTGAACATTTTTATGGTGAGATAATAAACTAGAGCAGAATTTAGAGAAATTCCTATTTAGATGTGGTATTGTTACAGAACAAACAAGGGGGGCCTGGGTGATATACTATTACTGAAGGAAACCCCCAGGTCTGTTATGTCTGCCATCTATAGGAAAGATGTCTCTCAATGCCAGAGATTCGTGAAAAGGAAAGGAAATGTTTATTTAATGCTATAAAACTTAAAGTAGTGACCTAATGTCTTCATCAAAAATCCTAAAGTCCCTTAAAACACCCACCCACAAACAGACACAGTCCTTCCTTCCCCCTTTGTCCAGTCCAGAGTACCGTATCTCAGGAAAGGAAATAAAAGTCCATGTCTCAGGCAGTCCCTGGTTCTTCCCGGTACTCCGTGCTAGGCTAGTAGGCCTTCCTCGGTCCCTGGCACCCTCAGCTGAGTCGCCGAGATCTCTGCTAAAGCTGGGTGGTGGTTCCCCCTATTAAAGCTGCAGGAGTCCCCACTCTGGCAAAGGCATGTGGTCCTCTCTCCACCGTTCCAGCCACGTGGTCCTGTCTCCCAGGGCCACGGGAGTCCCCGCTCAGCCAAAACCATGTGCTTCTCTCATCAATGGCTGCCGTGTTTGGGTTTAAATCCCTGCACCAATCTTCTTCTACAGCCCCAGTTCCGACTCCTCCCACACTCAGCCACACTTGCCCTCAATCTGCTGTCCTTTCCAGCTTTTCTGGTCGCCTTCGTGGGTCTGGGCAGGTACGGCCCTATGTCATGGAGCCAATCTTCTCCGAGCTCCCACGCAGGTGCTGTAACTTGGGGGACCTGCCCCCCAGTCACATCTTGCAGAGGGTCCCTTTCCATCCACACACCATGCCCCCCCACCAACCCAGAGCATGGCCATAGCTATTTAACATATCTAAGCGACCAGCCAAAGGCTATAGGTATGTTAAATGACTATGCCATGGATTAGCTGCAAAGCTGCCCTGCATGTTCTTGCTCTGTGTGCCCCTTCCCCCAACTCACACCTGCAGGGGAAGGGGTGAAGACATCTTAAAATCTCCTGGACACCTTGAGTTCTGGACCCCATTTCAAATGCCCATTTGGGGCCCCCCCTCTTGGCTGCACCCTGTAACAGTATTGATGCTTCAGACTATCTGAAGTAAGCTTCCAGTACTAGAAAAATATTGATTAAACACCTACTACCAAAGAACATAAACATTTGTCCTCATTTAAGCAGGTAATAAATTACATTTTCAATACCACAGGTATGACTTTTTTATGGCTTTTTTATGACTTTTTTATCACTTTGAGTCATAAAAAAGTGATTAGCCTCTCTCATTTGACTTTCATCAAGGAATTTGACACTGTATGACAAATAATGTGTCATCCAACAAACAAGTTCAAGAAAATGCCTCCTGTATTAGTTTTCTAGAGCTACCATCACAAAGCACTACAAACTTCATGGTTTAAACAACAGAAGTTTATGTATCCTCTGCTCATGGAAATGCAAAATGGTTCAGCTACTTGGTGGTTTCTTACAGAACTAAACATTCTTGTACCATATAATCTAGCAAGCACACTCCTTGATATTTACTCAGATAAATGAAACACTTATGGCCATGCAAAAATCTGCAGGTGGATGTTTGTAGCAGCTTTATCTATAGTTGCCAAAACTTGAAAGTAACCAAAGTATCCTTCAGCAGATGAATGAATAAATCAATTGTGGTATATGTAGTCAATGAAATATAATTCAGCACTAAAAAATGAGTTATTGAGCCATGAAAAGACATAAAGCATCCTTAAATACATATTACTAAGCAAAGGAAGACTATCTGAAAATGTTATAAGAGGGGGTACCAAAAAAATACCAGAATTCTCTCCTGAAGGATGGGCCCCTTGTAGTACAGGCTTCCATCACTATGTGAGTGTTCTAGGAAACCATCTGTATCAGTGTACCAGCTGGGCTTATTGTAAGAGGCTGTGTTTGGCTTCAGTGAATTTTTTTTAAGATTTTATTTATTCATTTTTAGAGAGAGGGGAATGGAAGAAGAAAAAGAGGGAGAGAAATAGCAATGGGTGGTTGCCTCTTGCATGCCCCCTACTGAAGACCTGGCCCACAACTCAGGCTTGTGCCCTGACCGGGAATCAAACCATGACTGTTTGGTTCACAAGCTGGCTCTCAATCCACTGAGCCACACTGGCCAGGGCTTCAGTGAATTTTTTTAAGACTTTTTCAAAGCATTTACCCTTTTCATGATGGGTGATTTACAAGCATACCTGCCCACAATGCTGTGAGTGTTCAGCAGTTTTTTACCAAAAATGGCATGCCCCCTCTGCCCCACCCTCCCTATTCACCCAATCTCACCTGAAGTGACTTATCTTGTTTCCCCAGATGAAAAAAGTCCTCAAAGTGAAATGTCTGGCCAATGTGGAGGAGGTGAAGCAAAAAATGGCAGAAGCACTAAAAGGCATCAAAATCAATGTGTTCAAAAGCTGTTTTGAGCAGTAGAAAAAAGTCTCAATATATGTATTACATCAAGTGGAGAATACTTTGAAGATGACTAAAGTTTAAACATGTAAGAATAAATATACAATTTTTTAATAAATTCCAGTTTTGGGGGGGTCCCCCTTTGTATACAGTATGATTCAAACATTCTGGAAAAGCCTAAACTATGAAGACAGTAAAGAGAACAGTAGTTTCCAGGAATCTGGAGAAAGAAAGAAGTGAGTAGATGGAGCACAGAGGATTTGGGGGCATAGAAACCACTCTGTATGATACCATAAGGATGGATCCATGTTATTATACACTTGTCTGAACCCATAAAACATATGCTAAAAAAGAACCCTAATGTGAACTATGAACTTTGGGTGATTATGATGTGCCAGAATATGTTCATCAATTGTAAGAAGAGTTCCACTCTGGTGAGGGGTGTGGACAGTGGGGGAGGCTCTGCATGTGTGAGGGCAAAGTGTATGTAAAAAAGTCTATATCTTTGACTCAACTTTGCTGTAAATCTAAAACTTTTCTAAAAACATAGTCATTATTTTAAGAAAAAGGAAACAGTTGAGCCCTGGAACTTACATAAATATCTATGTTCAAAACCACAGCTTTCAAAAATAAAGATTAGAAACTATATTGACAAGTATGAATAAAATTAAAATATTACATATCCTAAAAAAAGGATTAACTCAAACATTTAAAATGAATTACATGTTAATTTAAGAGTTAACTTTAACAATTCAGTACATCACATTGTCCATATCTATTTGCCTTCCCTTGTGTCATGAATTGTTGGCCATTTTCTTAACACCTCAGTCTTGTCCTTTTGCATAATTTCTGCCATCCTACACCCAGCAATTTATGACCATGTCTGACCACTCTGTTTTTTATTGATGTAAAACTGTGCCCTCACTCATGTCCACTTTATATTTTCTATTCTAGGGCCCCACAGAGAAACTGGCAGGTCAGAGTGGGTAGTTCAGAATATGCACACTAAGCCAGACCCTGTTTTTAAAAATCTTAAATGTCCATTGGTATACTCTCAGCCTAGCTTGATATTTATTACACTTCTTTAATAAATTAGTTGCTTTTTATTGGGAAAAATATAAGCATGCTTTTCCTAATAATGACATTTATTTCTCAATCACATTTGGTTTTTTAATTATATAAAATAAATACATCTTGAAATGTGTTAAATTTTATAATGAAGGAAGATCATTCTAAGGCAAATATGCCAAATATTGAATTGTATAGAGAAAAATAACATTGTAAGGGAAACATCCTATTTCAAAAAAATATAGATAATGCGTATGACATACTTATTAAGCTTAAACATATTCTCATTTAAGATAAGAATCTTAAATGATTCTCACACCTCTAGAATGGCTATTATCAATGAGATAGAAAATAACAAGTGTTGGAAAGGAATAAAGAAATTTCTCAATGCTGCTGGTGGGAATGTAAATTGGTGCAGTCATTACAAAAAATAGTATGGATGTTTCTCAGAAATTAAGAATAGAACTACCATATGACCCAACAATCCTTCTACTGGGTTGTATCTACTCAATAAATGTGCCCAATAAAAGGTTGTATCTACCCATTATGATTATGAAACCACTTAATCATAAAGATATACATACTCATGTTCACTGCAGCATTATTCACAATATCCAAGACATGGACACAACCTGTGTATCTTTCGATTGATGGTTGAATAAGGAAGATGTGGTATATGTACACAATGGAATACCACTCAGTAATTAAAAAAAGAAATATCACCATTGCCATTTGCAATAACATAGACGGATCCTGAGAGTATCATGCTATCTGAAATAAGTTTCACTGACAAATAAAAAAGACCATATGATTTCACTCATATGTGGGATAGAAAACAAAAAGTAACAAGTGAACAATCAAAACAAACAAACTCATATACAAACAACAGAATGGTGGTTACCAGAGAGGAAGGAGGGTGGGAGGAGGACATGGAGGGTCAAAGGGTCAAACACGTGGTGACAGAAGGAAATTAGATTCTGGTAGTCAGGCAGGAGGAGTGCTCACCTACTTGGGGGAGGGTAAGATTTTTTTCTGATCAGGCCTTTAACTAATCGGAGACCTACCCACATAAGGGAGAATAATTGATTTATTCATTTCACCAATTTAAGTGTTAATCTCATCCAAACACACCTTCACAGAAGCACCCTGAATAATCTCTGACCAAATACCTGGGTACTCTGTGACACAGACAAGTTGACACATAAAATTAACCATCACATCTCGTTATTAAGTACAATGCACAAAGTAAAAGCAAATGATAGCACCAACCCTCTTTCCCAGCTCAATCATTTTATCTACCCATTAATCATTTCTCTCACCCCTTGTTTCTGTAATAGGACATTAGCTTAACAGTTCACATAATTTTAAAAATGACCTGAACTTATGACATATACAATCCTATTGATGTTAGTTGGACAAATATCTGGTTATTCTGCTCTCCTGCCAAGTTTTCTTGCTTGAGAAAAATCAATAGAGTTGAACTGTATGTCAGGATACCACGCAAACAAGTTCTTTCTCTTCTGATCTTCTCTTCAGAGTTTTTTATCAGAAACATAGGTAAATTTCTAGTAGTTTCAATTCATCTAATACCTTTCAGAAAATAGGTCAATAAATGTATTAATTTAACAACAAAATATTTATTTATTATGATGCTTCAGACATTAAACTATACACGGAAAACAATGATCTGAGTTCTTGAACATTAAAATATAATAGTAGAGGAAGCTAAAGAAATACATAAAGAAATATAAATTTTTAAGACTGGTAGGAAGAAAAGAAACACAATGAAGTGATAGAGAATAATGAAGGTTTAATTAGAAAAAATAAGGCTTCTCTGAAAAAATAACATTCTACTTGAGACTAAAGAGAAAGGGATCAAGAGATATTATCAAAGAAAAAATGAAAATCTTAGAGCCTATTTAGAATTTTCTTAAAATGATCAATAACATATTTAATTATTAAATGTGTAATAATATTTTTAAATTTAATCTTTATTGTGTTTTCCCATTACCCTTTAGGCCCCTTATACCCACCACCAGCAATCACCACACCCATCCATGTCCATGTGTCCCATTTCCTCTTTGCTCAATCCCTCCACCCTCTACTCTCCCACCCCTCAAGATGACATCCTGCTCTCCATCTGTGAGTCTGTCCCCATTTTCCGTGGTTTAACAACCTTTTAAAAACATTATATTTTGTCTTAAATGTTTTAGACAATAAATTCTCTCTTTAAAAAAGTCCTTTTGTTTCTGTTGAGCTGTATTCCTTCCACTAAGACTGAGAAATGCATCTTAATATCATCAAGAATTAATCCACTGTATACTTCAAGAACCTAGATAAAAACTTCTCTTTTATTATGCTCCATAAAACTCAAAGTAGGTAACAGTCTATTCCCAGTGGCTCATAGTTTTGGGTACTTTAAAAGAAAACCTTCTTTCCTTTTTTCCATTGTATGTATGTATATATTGTACATTGTGATTGGTTAGTGAATACAGAAAGTCCACATTGAATGACCTGTCCATTAGCTCCAAAACACCATTCCCTTTCATATATATATTTATATCATTTTATTTAGAGAAAAATGCCTTCCTGTTCAAGAGGAAATGAAATTTATTCTTCACATGACACAGACTAAATTGACATAAAACATGAATATCAGTAACCATTGTATGGGACATTTCTTTATTATGATTTTTTTATTTCAAATAGCAAATAGGAAAGGACAGTGTTAGCATAATTATAGAGCATGGGACAATAACCTTTTGGAAGCAATATTACTTAATATCTAATGTTACTCAACTTTGTTTTTATTAAAGCAAAACTAAGGAGTTAAGTCATTAAAATATACAACAAGAAAAGCACATTAGTAAATTTTTGTTACAAGCGGAAATGACCAAGTGAAATTTACTTAAGGAAAAAGTGTTCATGATACAAGTCTCAAATCATTCAAACAGGATTCTATCTCTAATCTTATCTCTAATCTTTCTAAACAGCATCCCTAAAGCTGGCTTTATTCTCAGGCCTACATATTTACAAAATAGTTGTCACAATTCCTGTCTTTTACATCTTCTTATTTATTCATTTTTATTGTTCTATTACAGTTGTTCCAATTTCCCCCATTGCTATATCTTTTCCACATCAACTCGTAAGAGAAAGTCTTTTTCCCCAATAACGCAAGAAAACCCTCCAGAATTGAATTTCATTGATTTGATTGGCTGACTTGGTGCATGTCTTTCATCTATCAAACTATCATGGTCAGAATAGATAACACTGAATAATTCAGCCAAGGTCATTCATTCCACAATTAGAATTGAGGATAAAATAAGTTTCTTTTTATTTAGAGAAAAAATGGAAGTATTTCCATTTATTTAGAGAAAAAATGGAAGTATTTCATTGGAAGTATTTAGGTTACTTTCAGCACAACAAAATTAAAGTACTATGACCAAAATAATACAGAGTGAATTTGGCAAATGTGTATTACCTTTTACAACCTTGAGTAAAATAGAAGTCTGGAACATGCTCCTGGACCCCTAAAATACCCCAAGGCTCATATGAAAAGAACAATAAGAGCAATCATTAACAGAAATGGCTAAACACATGCATCTTTGATTCATATCCTGCTTACCTGGATGCTGCTTTGAGAGTAGAGCCTTAGACTATCTCCATAAATAAGCAAGTAAAGCTTAGGATTCAGTGGCAGCCAAGCTAAAACCACAAGGTGTCACTATCATTATATATTTCATCAGCCCCATGTACGTTGAGAAAGGACATTCACACAGTGAGGTTATCATGTCTTACAGTCAATGATGTTTGTGTAGTGAGATGGGGTTTTAATGTCATCGCTGCTGGCTATATTCAATGAAATATAAAATCTTGATTTTGAATATACTGCTGTTGGATGCTGAATTTATTATCGAATATGGGAGTGTCAGGATAATTTAGAGTAACATGTTTAAACATTTACACATACACATTTTTAAAATGTCAGCAAAAATCTAAGATAATATAAACCAAGCACACTTTAGGACATTCATTCTACCAAGGGATAGGTTTGGTGCATGCACAAAGTATGCCCCCAAAATACATTGTTCCTGTCTTAAGAAACTCTCATTCTGATGATAATGGAAAGCCTGCTCTAATAATGGCAGTCACCGAGTGCTTCATAAAGTCTAGGGAACTTACCCTACAATACCTTAATTAATCCTCATACCAAGTCTGAATTCTAAGCACTACTATTATCTTCACTTTAATGAATGGAGACACAGTGTCATAAAGAGCTTGAGATGATATGGGGTGGATTTAAATTCAGGGGCCCTCATTTTGAAGACAATTTAAATGTGATACTTTATAGTCTACTTGGAACAAAACAGAAACATAGCATCATCACTCTATAGAAAAGAAAGCCTTGCAACATATGTGTTCCAGGATAAGTGTCCTGGATAAGTGTTCCAGAATAAGTGTCAGAGCAGATGCATGATTGTAGCAGAGGTGATTCAGGTAATGAGTCCACATAAGATTAGAAAGTGAAGGCATCCTTTTCTCTCTGTGATAATTCCAGCATGGCTTGTTGATCTCATTAGCTTTTGTGTCCTCCAGATGACCTCTCACCATACCTTTACTACAACATACTATAATTGATATGTTTACAAGTGTCATATTCTCCATTAGACAACAATTTATCCCTGAGCAATAGTCTAGTCTCTTCCAGGATTAAATGCTTAGCATTTCACTCTGTAAACACAAAATAAACATTTATGGATAAGTGAGTTCACAAAAAAGAACACTTCTTTCTATTGGAAGCCAAAAGTTTTAACCTGCAAAAAAGACATTTGCAAATTTATTTTTATTTTATTTAAAATAATTCCAAAATAAACACTTAGTTAATTTAGATAACAAAAAGCTATGAATAAAACTTTTACTAAATTTAAATATCTCAATTTTCTCTATTTCAAAGATAAATTAAATGCCCTGAAACCATGCACTCAATGTTACGATTATGGCACCCCATTTACAAATACATAACACTCTCATATACACCTAAAATACTACTGAAGGTTCATTGACAATGTCTAAGGTGTCTTACCCCATGTTTAACATGACCATCACTTTCTTCTCCTTATGACTGCTAAATGTTGTTGAGTTAGAAGTAAGTCCTGTGTCCCTCACAGTTTCTACGTATATGTCACAATGCTTTCTTCATATTATTATACTATGTGAATTTCTAGGGTCAGATCAAGTGGACGTCTGCATGTCTGTTTCCAAGATATTTATTAAGCAAATGATAAATGAAGCACCTCCAATTATTTACTCACACCTGGAAGATACAAATAAAAATGAGTTATGACTCAATATTGTAGGGGCTATAGTGGAAATAAAAGGTGTTACATTGCCCGACTCCCGCAAAAGTGGAAGAAAAGGTATAAGCTTGGGTGTTTCATGAGCCAGCCAGGGTGGGCATAAAAGATGATGGTAAAATGTGGTGAGAAAATATCAGAAAAGTAGAAAGGCAGACGACAATCTTTCCCAACAGAGCAAGGCATTTGTATTTTAGTCAATTTACAAGGGAAGAGGGAACACTTTTAAGCAGCAGGTAGATGTAATTTTATTGCATTTTAAAGAAGATAACTGTAGTAGGAAACATGGATTTATGTTCTAAAGATATAAAAATCAACTTGTTCTATTTCCACATAGCTACCCAGACTTGTACCTAGATATCAATTCAAAATATAGTTCTTCATAATGTAATAACATAAATTCAATAAAAAGATATGAAAACCTACAGGTAATGAGTTGATTTCTATGATCTATAGAACTTCAAAAAAGAAACATACCTTTTCTAGCAATAAAAAAGCTCTACCCATAGGTTGATAGATACATTGCAATAAGTAATTTTCTTTTATGGAGAATGACATTGAGGCTACCGAACGATGCAGAGGTGCATGGCTGGGCAGCATATTTAGAAAGCTCAAGCACTAGAATTGGTGACTGATTGATGAAAAGCCCAAGGAACCTCCCATTACATCTAATGAACTAGGTAACTGTGGGCATACAAATCACCAAAGCAAAAAATTCAGGATGTTTGTTTTGGAGTGTAGGAGGTTATTTCGGAACATGCTCAGTTTACTTGCTTGTAAGATACTCATATGTGTGAAAGAGAGTGAGGATATCAATCTGGAACCAAGGGACAAATTTAGGGCCAGGATTGTCATGACATAGCAAAAAGATGGAAAGAGAGAAACTCAGTATAAGCAAATGAGGGTGTCAAAATTTAGAAGGTCAAAGAGAGAACAAAGGAACACCAATTTCACGTAAGGAAAAACAAAAAGAAGCTCACAAAGGACACAAAATATGGCTATAGAGGAGGATATGACAAAAGTGCCATAAAAGCAAAATAAGATGGTGGCCTTACTGTTCTTATTGGATGAGACAATAGCAAATAGGAAACTAACAGAAACAGTGAATGTCTTCCTAGAGATTTGTCAGTAAAGGAAAGGGAGAGATTTAGTTTTGTGGTAGTAGGTCCAGTTCTGCTCCTAATTTTGATGTTTGAGTTTGTTTTTCATTACTGGGCAATTCTCCTGCACTAACTTGGTATCCCAAAAGTTAACTCAATTCTGACACTATCTACCTGGAGACAGCATCGGATTTCAGGGGTTAAGGGCTCCCACAAGGCATCCCCACTTCATTGTCAACAGCAAGCCCAGGTTGATAACCTGTGCTTCTGACTTACCGGCAATAAATCACAACCTCCTTTTCAGGTTCAATTAATTTGCTAGAAAGGCTCACAGAACTCAAAGAAACATTTTATTTACTATATTGTTTGTTATAAAAGGACATTACTCAAAAACAGCCAGGCAGAGTCATTCCTAGCAAGCTACTGGGAAGGAGCATTGAGCCTCCATGCTCGCTGAGTACGCCATTCTTTCTGAGTCTCCAAATGTGCAAAGAACCCAATCTTTGGGGGGTGGGGGGAAGTTATGAGAATTTTATTATATAGGTACAATCGATTAAATCTTTAGTAAAATTAACCTATAAGTTTACTGGAATTCTGCATTTCAAGTAGAGTAGTAATAAATAGCTTCAATTGGATTGTGAAAACTTAAGTATGTATAATGTAATTTTTAGACCAACCATTAAAAATTCAAAGAATAATAGCTAAAATGCAATAGACAGATTAAAATGGAAGTCTAAAAATATATTCAAGTAATATTAAAGAGGGCAAGAAAGGAAGAAGAGTGAGACAAAAAGCCAAGGGGACAAGCAGAAGCAATTTCATATGATGGTAGGCTTAAATCCAACAATTGACGAGTTCATATAACATTAATGCACAAACTACTCCAGTTTAAAGTTGGATATTTCTTTACATCAGGTTACTCACTGGTAACCTATCTTCTATCTATCTATCCATCTATCTATCAGCAGCAGCAGCAGCAGTTCAGTAAAAGTCAGGATGCAATGATCACCTTCTAGTGACAGGAACAACTAGTGTCTAGATCTTGATTTCTAAATACAATTCACCACCCAGAATAACAAGCTTAATGGGGCAATGGATGATTAAAATACTGGGTAAGGAAAAATGTCAAATGAACCTGGAACATCTTGTTGTGCCAGAAGTGATATGATAGACTAATAGGACATGATCGAAAACACAATGGGGACTTTCAGTTCAGCAAGTAAAGAGCTTGGAAGATGCCACTTCCTCCAAACTTTAAATAAAAAGCTGAATAGACTTAAAATCATCAAGCATTCTTGGATCAATGGGAGAGGGGGGGCACAGGGAAAACCACTGCCTGCTACATTGGAAAGAAAGACAAGTGAATACAGGGGCTGGAACAGAGAGATGCTCAGGAATAAAACACCACAGGAACCAGTCAGTGCCAGGATAGGAAACCCGAACTTTAACTGACAAATCACTAGGAAGCTCAATGCAGAGAACTCTGAGAGTTACAAAATAAAAAATCCAGGGCCACCAGTTGTAGGGGGAGCCCAACTGTATGGTGAGATTTATTTTCAGGAGCCTGACAAAATTCCTGTAGTAACAATTGGAGAACAATATTGGACTTCTAGCAGGATGAAATCTCTTTGCAATACATCAGAGTACACTGTTTTCTAAAGGCCTGCCCTCAGGGGAAACTGTTCAACCAGAGCCTAACCTGTCAGGATATTACCAGAGCCAACCTGACCTGGTGAAGGAGAATGAACAACTCCAGCAAACTCTAGCCTTCCTATCCCACTTCAAGGGAGAGAAAATATTAGAACACTTGTGAAGTTTGCCATTCAGAGGAATAAGCTCACTATAAGACTGAAATCTAATCATAGGAATGCTTCCACTCTCCCACACATCACTACCACAATATTTAAGGCCTATTACAGCATTTGCTATTACCCAGTACATTATGTCCAGCTTTCCAAAAAAAAAAATTACATAGCACACCAAGAGGCAAAAACACATTTTAAAGAGACAGAGCAAGCATCAGAGCCAGACATGGCATGGGCATTGAATTACTAAAATAAGACTTTATATTAAATTATTTGATTAATATACTAAGGGCTTTATAGTAAATATAGAGAACATGCAAGAATATATGGGTGATATAATCAAAAATATTGAAATACTAAGAAAAACAAAAAGAAACATTAGAAATCAAAAAACAGTCATAAAAATGAGAATGTTTTTGATAGTTTTTTTAAACATATTGCACACAGCTGATGAGAAAGAAATCTGTAAACTAGAGGATTTATCAATTGAATCCTTGAAAAGCAAAGAGAATAAATGTTGAAAAAATAGCCCTGGCTTGTGTGGCTCAGTGTGTTGAGTGTCTAACTGCAAACCAAAGGCTAGCATGGTTCGATTCCCAGTCAGGGCACATGCCTGGGTTGTAGGCCAGGTCCCCAGTAGGGGGCGTGCAGAGGCAACCACACATTAATGTTTCTCTCCCTCACTTTCTTCCTCCCTTCCCCCATCTCTAAAATTAAATAAATAAAATCTTTAAAAAAATGTAAAAGCAGTGCAGACTGTCTAAGGACTCTGAGAACTGAAAAAGTTGTTATACACATAATATAAATACCAAAAAGGAAGAAAGAGAGAAACAGAATTATTTGAAACAATAATGACTGAGAATTTCCTCAGATTAATATCAGACAATAAATCACAGATCCAGGAAGCTCAGAGAACATAAAGCAGGATGAAATAAAAAAAAATTACACATCACTATGTCATTTTTAAATTACAAAGAATCAAAGATAAGGAAAAAGATCCTAAAAACTTGGAGGAAAAAACATATCTTACATATAGAGGAACACAAATAAGAATTAGATCTGACTTCACTTCAGAAACAATGGAAGCAAAAAGAGAGTAGAGTGAAATATTTAAAGTGCTGAGACAAAAACCACCAGCCTAGAATTCTGTATTCTGAAGAATTATCCTTCAAAAGTAAAGGAGAAGACTCTCAAACACAATTTGTGGAGATTTGTTGCCAGTACATCTACATTGTAAGAAATGTTTTCTAAAGTCCTTTAAAGAGAAGGAATGTTTTATAGGTGAGAAACTGAAATCTACATAAAGAAAAGAAGAGCATAAAGCAAGGATTAAGTAAAAGTAAACTAAAAACTTTTGGTTATTCTTAATTGATCTAACACATAACAGTTTTTTCAAAATAATAATAGCAAAATGCATGTATACATATGACTATATGTGGTTATATAAGGGGAATGAAGGACAGAAAGGATACAAGACACAGGAAGGAGACATTAGGATTATTTGTCATTATAAGGTACTCACTACTTGTACAGTGGTATAGCGCTATTTGAGTGAGGACGTGAATTAGCTATAAATCTGCATTGCAAACTAGACAAATGACTAAAAAAGATTTTTTAACATAGTATAACCAAATGCTAGAAAGAAGAGAAAACAGAATATAAAATGCTCAATTAAAATAGCAAAAAGTGAAAAAAAAGTGGAAGATATAAACAGGAACAAAGAACAAGAGCAACAAGTAAGTCACAGGAATGAATTGGTAGATATTAATTCAACTATATCAATAGTCACTTTGAATGTCAATGCTGTGAGTATATCAATTAAAAGATAGAAATTGTCAGAATAGATAAAAAATGAAATCTAATTATATGTTTACTATAAGAAATAAGAGAACCTACTTTAAATATACACATATAGATTGAACATAAATGTATGGAGGGAAAAGTAAATAAATGAAGAAAATAGAAAGTTAAACTGTACAAGGTAAAAATTGATTGAACTGAAGGAAAAATAGATGAATCCACTGTCATAGTTTGTTATTTCAAATATCTCTCAAAAATGAACACATTTAGCACACAGAAAATCAGTAATGGCATAGTTGAACTCAACAACACCATCCATAAACTGCATATAATTGACATTTGTAGACCTCTTCATTCATCAATAGCACAATGCATATTTTTCTCAAGCCCACATACCACATTCACCAAGATAGCTCACATTCTGGGCCATGAAGCACACCATAGCAAATTTAAAAGAATAGAAACACAATATTTGCTCTCAGACCAAAATAGAACTAAACTAGAAATCAGTAACAGAAAGGTAACCAGAAAATACAAAAACACAGAGATAAAACAGCACACTCAAAAATAATAATGGAGTAAAAATAAAAGGAACTCTCAAGAATTTAAAAATACTTTGAACTAAATCAAAATAAAAACATACAACTTATCAAAATATTTGGGATAAAGTGAAAGCAGTGCTTAGAGAGACATTTATAGCATTAAATGGGTGTATGAGAGAAGTAAAATCTAAAATCAATCATTGGGGGTTCTATCCGAGGAAACTAGAAAAAAAAGGAGTAAATTAAATCCATAGTAAGTAGAAGAAAAGGAAACATAAGAATAAGTAGTCCAGGCTGTTTTACTAACTCAAGCTTTCTCTATCATGTTCCCATCAGCCCTTGGTGGTATTCCTATCTGCATTTTTTTAAGATGGCTTCTAACCATAGCCACATTTCAGCCAATGCCAAAAAGCTGTGAGAAGGGAACATGCCCACCTCCTCTGTAAGGGCACAACAAGTCTTACATAGATCACTTTTGTTCACACCTCACTGGCCTTATGACAGTTAAATCAGCACACCTAGCAACAAAGGGAGACTGAAAAATCTAGCTTCAGTTGTACAGTCATGTACTCGGCTAGAAGTCTTATTACTAAGCAAAAAGAAGAGTATATATTAATGGGCAAGTAGTAGTCTCTACTATCCTTCAAGAATAGGATAGCTAAATGATGTGGGAAGAAAATGAATACTTTCCTTTATAGGCTCAGAAAAAAAGAAAACTGTTAACTTCTAATGTAATGTTGATGTGGTAACTGAATTTATGTTTTATTAAAATGAAAGAGCACTATCCTATTACATCTACAAGCATTCTGCTAGATGCTAAATTGTTCACAAGATATATAAGGTACAGTTACAGCTCTCCAGAGTTTATAATGATGACAAATGTGGCCTGGAAGACAAAAAACAGTTCCTAGTATTGACATAATTAAGTCAGAAGTTTGAATAAGGTACGTGCCATCAAGAATGTGCAGCAATGCCATGGGAGGGGGGTCGTCAGAGAAATCAAAGTTTGCATTTAGTTATAGAAATCAATAATGGTTAAAATAACAGTTGAAGAATGGGTTGTGCATCTTAAGGCAGTGATGAAGGAGCAATACCTACATGTAAAGTGGCTCAGCTGGTTACAGCGTTGTCCCCACATGTCAACATTGTGGGTTCAACCCCCAGTCAGGACACACACAAGAATCAACCAATGAATGCATAAGTAAGTGGAACAACAAACCAATGTTTCTCTCTCTCTAAAAAAATTAACAAATAAAATATTTTTAAATAATGGGAAAAATTTAAGATCATTTAATTACAATAAGTAATTTAATTTGATTGTCTCAGTGGAGTAGTGGAAAACATGAGGTCAAATTGCCAGTTAATGCATATATAGAGGATAACTTTAAATATGAGAGTTTTAAAATTGTTTTCAAAGGCAATTAGGTATTAGTAAAAACTTCTTAAAATGAGAGGCAAGTTGTAAGCCACTTAATAGAAGATCACTATCTTATCTGCCCCTTTGTTCCCAGCCTCTGGAGCAATGGCTCGTATAAATGCCTGTGAGTTAAAACGTTTCTGAATCAGTGAAAGTGGGACAAGACATAGATTTCAGGAAAATAAATCTATGAGTGGTGGGTTGGGCAAATTGGAAGATTAGGGTATCACTTGCATCTTTATATTATGGTTAACAAAGCATGCTGCTAGTTAACACTTCATAAGAACTTCATTCTGTGCCCAATTCTTGTTAAGAACTTTATGAGTCTATCTCAACTAATATTCATATTATTCCTATGAGGCAAAATACAATTTTAATCCCATTTAATAGAAATGGAAACTAAAATTAAGAAGATTAGTAGTGTATCTACTCAAAGCCTAGAAATAGGGGAAATGAATGTGTAATCAAATTTGCGGATAAAAAGGGTTTTAAAAAGTCTTGATTTGATTCAACAAGAGCAAATTAAAAACTGTTGTACACTTGGCCCAAATGATGAAAAAGAGTGTAGATCTTAATGGGCATCCTTCAGTTATTTAAATTTTTAACATTTATATTTTCTAAAAAAGCAACTGAAGTGAACACCAAAGTGAGTGATGTCAGAAAAGAGGCTATAAACATTTTTTAAACATAATAGTATTATAAATAAACTATTTTTCAACAGGAAAAGAAGTACATTGGAACCATACTACAAGTGGCTTATTGATTTGCACTTTCGTCTTTTCAGATAACCTGAACTTTCACAAATTGTGCATATGCATACAAAAGCTTCTGCATTCACCGGAGAATAGAATCCTAAAGTGTTATGGTATCCTGTCCTTACTTTACAATGGAAAATGTTGGTACATGTGATAATCAAAAGCATGGTTCTCACTGTAGGGATGCAATCAGTAAACTGACAATGTGGAAAACTATAGGATAAATGATGCAGTTAATTCAGCAAATAAAATGCAGGGGGAAAAGAAAATGTAGAAAGAATCTAGTGACTAAAAAAAGAGCTAAAGAAGTCTCACAAACAAATGTAGTGTGTATATCTTGTTTCCAAAAAATTCCAACATCGCAAGCACACTACAAACAGGAAGCTTTGATGTATAATTAGAAATATTATTGATGTTTTAGATATGGTAGAATATTTCATTGAGCTTTCATAGAAAATCCCTTATTCTTTAAAGATTCATTCTAAATAGTATATCCTTAAAGGGTGAAATCTAATGTCTTGGATTTGACCCAAAATAATCTATGCAGAACAGTAAAGTTGCAATATAATTAAAATTATATTGGCCATGAGTAAATGATTTATGTAGTTGGGTAATGGGACATGGAAATTCACTGCAATATTCTCTCCATTTTTTTGTTTGAAATTTATCACAATAAAACACTTAAATACACACATGTGCACACAAGCTACATATACACATATATTTTAAAACTATGTGGGAACTGAAATTCCTTTATAACTTTCAAGTTCATTGCTAGTTTATAAAATGAGATAAGATATACTGATGAACATATACTGTTACACGTCAAGGTAGAGGTCTTTTAGGGGAATAATGATGGGGATGAACATAAAGGTGTTTCTTCCCAAGGAGCTTGGATATTTGTTTGAACCAAGCTACATATTTTGGGCACTTCTCTGAATGTGTTATAATTCAATTAAAAAATTATAAACTCATAATCCTCATAAATTTAACTTTATTCCTAAAATGATGTAGATTATTAGGTATTGTGAAAGCAATAATTCTAAAATTTTGATTAAAATACTGGTTACTCTTTATATTATTATTCTAAGTAATTTACAAGGAGTAAGATTTATCATTTTACAAGGTGGTACTATTTTCTACAATTTTCTTCATTTCACAGAGGGAAATTGAGGCATATCAAGATGGTTTATTTTTCCTGAGACCTTAAAACTAGTAAGTGGTGGTGGAACAGAATATAATCCTTAAGCAGTTGAGGTCAATATTTACATTTACAACGACCTTATGCTACAGCTTATAAGAACAAAAACGGAAAGGAAGGGAAGGAAAAAGGGCATTTATAATGCAGAAAGTATATAAATAAATCATAATGTCTAAAATACATGGTATAATTAGGATTTTTCAAGTTAAAATATACTTTTTAGTTATGTGAGTACTGATACCACTTTATTACATGCAAGTTCTTTGCTAACTTTTTTGCATATAATGCTTTCACCCATTTTTATATGTGTGTAAGTAATTCATACAATACCCTGGTCTCTGTTTAATCTTATTATAATCCAATGGCCAAAATTATATTACCAAAAATAAAATAAGACAAAGATGAAACATTATGTTAGGTTTCTAAGACCTAAAATCTTGGAAATGTAATATTGCCACCTTTGTCAATGGGGATGATTGACCAACCATGTATATTTGCCAATATTCATCTCTTCCCCTGAAAAGTATTCATATATAGTCTATGGCAATTCAGTTTATACAACTCAGGTGAGCAAAAAATGCATAAATTAATATATTAGTTTTCTATTGCTGTATTACAATTTTCTGAAGAACTAAACAGTTTAAAACAACAATGTTACTTTCTTACAGTATCTGTCAATCAAGAATCCAGGTGTAGTGTAGGTTCTACCTAGGTCCTCTGGGCCTGGGACTCACATAAGCCTGTATCTCAGGGCTTAACTGGGAAGAAACCACTTACTAACTCACTAAGATGGTGGTTAGCAGGATTCTGTTCTTCCTGCACTGTGATTAAAGCTTCAATGCCTCATGATCTGTGGGCCAGAGGCCTCCTTTTTGTACTTGTCAGTTGAACCTCCTGCAAACAGTCTACAATATGGCAGCTTTCTTCAGCAGAGAAAGGGCCAGAAACAGTGCCAGCAAGAGAGTGATGAAAGTCAAAGTCTTTTGTAACCTAACCTTGGAAGAGACACCCCATCACTTTAACCATGTTCTCTTTATTAGAAGTAAGGTATTAGGTCCCTTTCATGTGGAAAGAAAGGGGCTTACACAAGGTCATGCATTGTAAGGATCATTGAGAGTTTTCTCAGAGCAGCCAGCCACACTTACTTATTGTATATACAGCTGAATCAATCTTTTTTAGTCCCCCAAATGCTATTTATCAGGAAAATATTTTTAAAGATTTTCTTTATTTTTAGAGAGGGGGGAAGTGAGGGAGAAAGAGAGGGAGAGAAATATTGATATGAGAGAGAAACATCATCAGTTGGTTGCCTCTCACATGTCCCCAACCAGGGCAGGTGCCGTAACCCAGACATGTACCCTGACTGAGAACCAAACCAGTGAGCTTTCAATCCACAGGCTGGAGCTCATTCCACTGAGCCACACCAGCCAGGGCTAAGGAAATATTTTTAATGTTCAATCTAATTAAAGTCATTAAGTCTAATAATTTTAATATTCCCTTTAAGTATTATTCAGTATAATTTAAAAATGCTTAGTCTCTCCTCTATCCTTTCCTTCCCCATGTTCATTTCTCTCTGATATGTTTCAAGTGGGAGTTAAGGGGCAGTGAATGGTAAAAAGGTACAGGTGACCTACATAAACTCAGGGCAGTTGGTAAAGGACAAAGTCCTTAAGCGTAGTGTCTCCTTTTAGGGTGATGTCTCATGTCCATTTGGGTGTTGCTGCCCTTTCATATGTAACTGAATATCATATGTAACTGGTAACATCATATCTTTTGACTTAAACAAAGACTAGTAACAACTTTTTGCTAAATCTTCCTGATGTCAATTGTGACGGAACAATCAAATGTGTCTTCTATTTGGCTCAGCCAGGTTGTTCTATAAGACTGTTACACTATTACCTTGTATATTAGGCCCCAAATATGGTGACCACTTTTTAAAAATCACCTCATTGGTGCTGTGTCTATACATTATGGAAGCCAAGATGACTGAGAAAGACAACCTCGCCCTCTCTCTTTTTCTGCTCAACTCACAGTGTTCCACCAAATTTACTTTGATGTAACTGCATGTCTGTTGGGGCAGGACAGCCAGTGAGAAGCCCCACAGCCCAAATGGGAAGTATAAGTGAAATGAGTCTGCTCCAACCCTCAATTACTCTCAGTTATATAACATACTCCACAATTCAGGCAAGGCTCAGGGAAGGGCGAACCAGGACACAATTCTGAAACTGTTTCTCTTCTTCCTGTTTATTCCATTGTCACATTTTCCTTAGGAATTGGAAAAATAGTAATTTCTTCATTTATCATCCCATCTGGATTTCTGTACATAATGTCATTTACCCAGAAATGTTAAAAGAAGTTATTTAGAGAGAAAGAAAATAATACTGGTGAGAAACTAGGATCTACATAGAGAAAAGAAAAAGAATAAAGATGAATTAAGTAAAGGTAAAATAAAAACATATTTTATTATTAAGTAACATAAAAGAGAATAGTTTATTCAAAATAATAATACCAGCAAATTAATTGATTTGTATGCATGTATATTAAATGACAGTAAGGACATAAGGTACCAGATAGAGAAAATAGAAATATTTTGTTACTATAAGGTACTCATGTTACTTGTGAAATGGCATAGTGTTATTTGGAAATGAACACAAATTAGCTGTAAATTTATATCACAAGCTCAAAAGCAATCACAAAAAAGTAGGAAAAAATGTAGTATTAACAATGTTCTAAGCAAGAAGAGAACTTAATTAATTAAAATCACATAAATGGATCTGATTAAATACTTAATTAAAACAACAAAAGGCAGAAAAGAAGTGGAAGACAGAAATAAGACCAAAGAACAAGGGCAACAAATACAAAACTGGAACAAATTCAACAGATATTAATCCAAATATATCAATAATAACTTTGAACATCAAAAATCTAAGTAAACCATTTAAAAGACAGAGTTTTAGGGTGAAGTAAAAATGAGACCCAACTATTTCTTATCTACAAGAAACCTACTTTAAATATAAAGACACACTTAGATCTCAAGTAAATGGATGGAGGAAAATACATCATGCTAACACTAGTCAAAAGAAAGAGGTGGAACTATATCAATTTCAGACAGAGCAGCATTCAAAGGAAGCAGAATTATTATGAATAAAGAAGGGCATCACATAATGATTGAACCAACTCTGAACATAATGATGTTGGCTTCCTACAGAGGCCAACTCTGTAGGAAGACATAGCAATCAACATGTGTGCACCTAACAACACAGTGTCAAACTATATGAGACAAACACTAATAAGAGTGCAAAGAGAAGTAAAATATACACTATCATAGTTGGAGACTTTAACATCTCTCTTTCTGAAGTAGATAGACCAGCAGGCAGGAAATCAGTAAACACATAAGTTGAACTCGACAACATCATCAGCCAACTGAATACAATGGAAACCTAAAGGTTATTTCATCCAACAACAGCAGAATACATACAAGCAATATTAAGAGAATTAGAACACAATACCCAGACTGTGAGAAAATAGTTGCAAAAGTTACAACTGATAAAGGAATGTTATCTTAAATATATCAAAATGGATTAAAACTCAGCATTAAGAAACAACCCAATTAAAATACATGCCAAGACATTAACAGACACCTCACCAATGATGATATGTAAATGTCAACTAAACATTTGAAAAGCATTTCCACATCATATGTCACAAGAGAAATGCAAATTGAAACAAGGAGATACCAACACATAGGTAATAGAATGACCAAAATTTAGAACATTGACAACACCAAATGCTGGTGAGGATGTGGAGCAACAAGAACTCTCATCCACTGCTGATAGGAACTCGAAATAGTATAGCTACCTCAAAAGACAGTTTGGCTATTTATTACAAAACTAAACATACTCCTACAGTATGCTCTGGAAATTGTCCTCCTTAGGATTTACCCAAAGGAGTTAAAAACATATATCCACACAAACACCTGCACATGGATGTTTACATTAGCTTTAGTCATAATTGACAAAACTTGGAAGCAGAAAGAATGCCCTTCAGTAGGTGAATAGATAAACTATGATACATCCAGACAATGCAGTGTTATTCAGTGATAACAAATGAGCTATCAAGTCATGAAAAGACATGAATGAACGTTAAATGAATATTGCTAAGCAAAGGAAGCTAAATATGAAAAAGGTTACATACCGTGATTCCAACTATATAATATGATATTCTGAAAAAGGCAAAACCATGCAGACTTGAAAAAGAATAGTGGTTGATGCGGGTGGTGGGGAGGGATGACTAGGCAGAACACAGGATTTTTAGGGCAGTGAAAATATACTGTAGGATACAATAATGATGAATATATGTCATTATATGTGTCCAGACCCATAGACTGTACCGCACCACAGTGAACCCAAAGGTAAACTATGGACTTTGGATGAGTATGATGTGTTACTGCAGGTTCGTCAGTTCCAACAAATGCACCAGTCCCGTGGGGATGCTGAGAACTGAGCTGGCTATACAAGCATGGAGGTAAGGGGTCCAGGGGAAACCTCCATCCTTTCCCTCAGTTTTGCTGTGACCCTAAAACTGCTCTAAAATAGTCAATATAAAAAATTATTCTCAGATAAAATATAATCTTCCCAGATTGCCAAAGGGGTCCATAGCACAAGAAAAGTTTAAAAATACCTGACATAAAATGTGTTACAAAAAATAATTTTCTTTATATAAAATAAAAACTTCCTTTCAGGAGCAATAATTTGAAAATTAATAAAAATATAAAGTATTACCAAGGAAGTCAGAATCTAAAGAGAGGAGTGGACAAATCTGATTTTCAGGACCACAAGGAACCAGGACAGCGTGTTTCTGTAAGAGTGACAAAGATGAAAGATCATTTTAACAATAAAAGGTTAGGTTGGACTGGGAGATGAAGTGATCTCAGGAAGGTCTGGGAAAAACAGGATTGGTTGCAGATTACAGGAGAAGAAAGATGCCTATTTTGGTTTATTTTTCAGTTCTGACATCAACTGTGTTTCTTTATAAAGCTTAATTCATATAATGATGTTATTTATTTTTGAAGTCACCATAAAAAATTTCTGTTTTAAAATAATATTGAAATTAAAATGCTATAGGGCTTGGAATACCAGTAACTTTTTCAAAAGATCTAAGATAAAGAAAAAAGTTCCTGTCAGTTTGTTCTTTCCAGAGGGCAGGAGGAGGGAGATAAAGGGGAAAAGAAGGGGAAGGATCAAGTCAAGGAACATGTATAAAGGACCCAAGGACAAAAAAAAAAGGACAAAAAAGACAGGAGGATGGGGGTGCGATTGAGTGTAGGAGATAGGGGTTGGCTAGGGCAGGGGAGAGTAATGGGAGAAAAACAGGGACAACTATAACAGAACAACAATAAAAAAAATTTTTTATTGAGCGCGGGCTGGGAACTAAAGTGTCCCAGGTTTGATTCCCAGGCAGGGTACATTCCTGGGTTGCAGGCCATAACCCCCAGCAACCGCACATTGATGTTTCTCTCTCTCTCTCTCTCTCCCCCTTCCCTCTCTAAAAATAAATAAATAAAATCTTTAAAAAAAATTTTTTAAAGAAATAATAGTACAGAAAGTGTAACACTAGTAAATTTTAGCTGTCTTCTAAAGCTTACAATGAAAGCTGACACTGACACACCTTTGTACATCTATTAACATTCTCATGTGTACAACTAGCCAGAACTTTAACTTCCAACCCATTCTCAATTCTATACTCTACCATTGAACTAAGCTTAAATTAAAGGCTTTACAAAAAAAAAAAAAAACAAAGAAAAAGAAAAAAAATGTTCCTAACCACATACACCCTAGGCATTCAATGTTTTAGCCTCTCTAATCTTTGCTTTTATTAGTCCACATTCTTACCATGAAAATAACAGTGTCAGGGTCTAATTATTGTTGGAGCACATGGAACCCCATGGCTAATTGCTTTACTAAGTTTGCTTGAATAGTACTTATGTCTTATTGTTCACTAAAAGAGAATTCTCTTGGTTTCGCTAATTTAACTTCTAAATTATGGATATTAGTATTTGTTATACTTCTTGAGTAAAAGTAATCTAAAAGGAAGTTATTGTTTCACAAATATAAGTTTAATGATGAAGAGCATTTAATAAACAATAAGGCGTAGGATTGGAATTCACTTTTTTAAAGCTATGGTATCTTTGAGAATAGAATGACTTAGTCTACTTCTATGAGCAAATGTCCTTCCAAAGTAATTGAGTCCTAAATGTCAAACCAAAATAGTTTGCCATAGCCTCACTGAAAATGTTCTGTTCTAAAGGATGTTCTGACTGATAGTAAATTTAATGAAGTTTAGAAATGTCAAGTTGAGTATAAAATAAGATTTGTAGGTAGCATGTACTTGGGTCTTGATTTTTCATCCTGACAGTTTATACCTTTGAATTGTGTTCTTTATTTATGTTCAACATAATTATTGATATTGTCAGGTTAAAATTTGCAATGTTGTTATTTTATTTTTATCTCATGTTTACTGTATACTTTTTTCCTGCCCACTTTTGGAATTAAGTATTTTATTCATTTTTATCTCTTGTATTGACTAATTAATTATAACTGCTTATTGTTATTTTGATGGTTGAAATCCAGATTATATTATGCATCTTTAAATAGTATTTTATGTGGTATCATTTAAGGACCTTAAAATAGTGTATTTTTTTGTCTCTTCCAGGCTTTATTCTTTTCTTAACATTCATTTTACTTTTTCATGTTTTTTTTTCTGGAGGATTGATGTAGACAATTGTGAAAATCCTTTCTTCTACAGCAAAATCCTGGGAAAAAAGAAATAACCTTCAACACAATTATCTTTAATACAAATTACCCAATTGCTAAATACAGTTTGAGCTTAGCCAAATTTTAATATCCTTATCTCTTATTAGTTACCTTTGTGATGGAAAGGAAGTATACTTCTTACAGTAAGAAGTGCTTATTTGAATTTCCTGGCTCTTTTCTTACCCAGAAAACTTTGTCTCTCTGCTGGAGGCCCCCAATTAAATGTCAGTTTTTGCAGCAGCGGCTTTTCCTTGGGATATACAGGTAGAAGCATTTGAACTTTATACCATTTATCATTTTTTCACTTTCTGATGAAGTCTTCCTTTTGCAAGTGGAGAAATGCTACCTCTGAATTGTCCATACCAACATAAAAGAAAATTATACTTAATTTAGTCAGTTCATTCAAATGCCTATTTTAGTGGAGAAAAAAAAAGTGCTGTGTGCTATTCATTAGATATGTGTTTTATATAAGTATATTCACAAAAGTATAAATTTCTGCCTTGACAAAATAAACTTTTGATTATAATTTTGATATGGTTCCTTTCCTTAACTTCTCCTACAAAATATTTGATATATATTACAAACTTCAATTACAAGATATCACAAAGCAGTAAAATTTCCTGTGAAATTATTAATTTTTTGAACAGAAATTAAGTGTAATGAAATTTATTAAACTCAACCCATGAGGAAGGATACTGCTTTTTCCCTCCAAGATTAATTATGCTAATGTCTACATAATCCATTGGTAATAAGTTTTTGTTAAATTCTCTATTTTCTATAGGAAGGAAAAATTGTTCTTGATTTTCTTATAGATACTAAAACAAAGGTTATCTCATTCATTTAAGGGTACTTTTCCTTCAAAGTTAAGTTACTCCAGAGATTCAGAAAGCGTAAATGCATTTTCAAGTTCACAAATTCATATGGCAGAACTTAAATTTACATAAAATGTGTTCAAATCCAAAGTCTCATGCACTGGCCATTAGTACATGTTTCCATATTTTATAGAATGTTTCATATATATGTAACTATTAAAATAATAAAAACAGGTTTCTATCAAAATGTATATTTCTTCATTTAAATTCACCCACATGTCACTAATAAGACATTATGGAGGAAATGTAACTAAATGAAAAGAGACAAGTATCATAACCATATATAGTTTACCTTATGTTTTTTAAAGAAGATAAGATAATGAACACAGTATATTACTATAAAAAGTAAATAAATTCTTACATGTCTTATTTAATAAGAATCATTATGGTTTTTTCTACACACCTATTTGGTAGATTTGAGACCTTACCTATGTTTGGCATTGAACCATAGAACACAGAGAGAGGGCAAGACAAGAATGCTGACTGGTCCATTTTGACATCTTGATCTTAAATCTCCAAAAGACTTTTAATATCGTCTAATAAAGGTTTCTCAGGTCCACTTACTCTCCCACTCTACTGAACTAATGTTTAATTCTCTCTTTCCTTACAACTAAAACATCTACTCCAATCTTCTCTCTAATCCAATTATTGTAATTTTAATAAGAAAATTGAAACAATCAGAAGAGAACTTCTACCAACTTCCACCTCTGCATCTACCCAACTGCTAGTATTTGTTAACTACACTACAATTGATTTCTCTCCTGTTATTATAGTTCTATCAAAGCCCAGCCTCTCACTTGTAAATTAGATTTTATTCCCATTTTCCAAATCAAAGGCACTTTGCCAGCATTTCTACATTCTGTCTCTTGTCTGTCTAAAATATAGTTATTGGATCATACACATTAACATGTAATCATGCTCATATTTACCCATAGTAAAAAATTTCTTGCCCCATTTCCTCTCCCACCATCACTTCACTTCTTTGATCTCCTTGGAAGAGTAACATTCTTTGTAAGAATTGCCTGTATTCCATTACCAATTCCACTTTTCCACATAAATTTAAGTTTAGTTAATATTTTGCTCATATCATTACACTGAGTCTCTTATCAAGTATAGTGTATTTATATTGTGTCAAATTAGTTAAGGTGAAATTACCCACCTTCACGTTTCTGATTATGGGTCATGGTAAACAGCTTATTTAAGATTTTGAAAATGCAAACAAAAGAACAGACATATTTGTTTTATATAGTAGAAAAGCCAGAAGAAGGCATGAGGCACTGTGGTAATTAAAATACATGTTGTCAATTACCTGCTTGTTTACTTTGTTAGCTTTCTTTTTTTTAAAGATTTCATTTATCTACTTTTAGACAGAGGAAGAAAGAGAGGGAGAGAAACATCAATGTGTGGTTGCCTCTTGTGCTCCTTCTACTGAGCACCTGGCCTGCAACCCAGGCATGTGCCCTGACTGGGAATCAAACTGGCAACCCTTTGGTTCGCAGTCTGGAGCTCAATCCACTCAGCCACACCAGCCAGGGCATGTTAGTTTTCTTTAAGCAACTCCAGTTCTCTCTGAATGCTCCTTCAGTCTCCCTGATTCTATGTTCAAGTACTTGCTTAGTGCTGTGATGTGCCTGCTTTTCTCATAGTACACCTCTAGCATTAAAGTTGGAGGGTAGAACCAAGAAAGGCAGCATGAGGTTTAGTTGACCTTAATGAGTTCTACTTAGATTTGTAGTTTCTAGTTTGATTTTTTTTCTCAGATTCATATTCATTCTCTCCCAAATGGCCACCCACTCAGCCACCATAAGTATAAATTCCTATATAAAGCTATTTATTTATATGCAATCTACCTGTCTACCTAGCTATCTTTTATCTATCTATATTTACATATGATCTATTTACATATCTATCATATATCTATTTCTGTTTTTGTGTTTTATTCTTTAACTTTCTTTTTTATTGTTAGCTTTATTCATTTATTTGTATTGAACTTATTGTGGTGACATTGGCCATACAATTACATAGGTTTCAGGTGTACAATTCTATAATGCATCATCACCTGTATATTGTGTTTTCACCACCCCATCACTTGTACCAGTAGCATATGACTTAGTTGATTATTCCTTTGTCCTTTATACACATTACGTGGCATCTAGAAAACTGAAGTATTTATTATTTATTGCTTACTGTCAGTCCCATTTAATAATTCCCCTTTTCTCCTTGATATCTTAATGTTAGAATGCTTCAAAATACAGTCCTTGCATGGTTACTATGTATAGTCACTCCCTTTATCATACTCAACCCCGAAATCTTAAATATTTATGCATGCCTAAAGCCCTCAAATTTATAGGTCTAAACTTTTTGTCTCTCCTTTACCTTAGACTCCAATATTTGAAGGGGTACTTGTGATCTACACCTACATGTTTAAAGTGCACTTCAAAAGCAATTCTCTTAAAACTAAACTACTGATCTAAGCTCTTCAAGCCCACGCCCCAGAGTGTCCCCCCATCCCTTAATGATGATTTGATAACTTTGATTGCTCTGACCCAAAACTTGAAGTCATCTTTCCCTTCTCTCTTAATATAACACTGCACATATATTCAAATAGGAAATCCTGTTGCTCTACCTGTCGTGTCTAGACTTTAACCACTTACCACCAACTTCTTCCTCTGCTGCCATTCTGGTAGAAGCCACTACTATGGTTTACCTGGGTTGTTGGCAAACAATATGACTACCCATCCTGATCCCTTCTTTGTCATCCTTTAGTCCATTATCAACACGGCAGCCAGAGTGGTGGTGAAACATGGCAGATCATGTAACCTGCCTGATGTAATCCTTTATCCTTCCAAATTCCAGAAAATGGAAATTAGTTCATTTTATTCCTAATAGACCATAAAAGATACAAATTGGACTTACAGAAATCACAAAATTTCCATCTAATTTTATGTAAAATATGATTTTTGCTTTTCATAAAATAGAAAAAATAAATAGGTATAAGAGAAGCAATTTTAACATGTTACATATTTATATACTTCTTAATTCATTTGTTATACCTGTACATTTTTCCAAAAATGTTTATGGTTTTAAAGATGAAATACTCCAAAATAGCATCTATTAAGGTTTAAATAATAAAAAAAAGTGAGCAAAGGAAGAAGCATAAGTATCTCCCAAATGAGATATAGAACTGTATAACATAAAGTTTTAGGTAAATCTTTTAAATATAGTGTTTCACAGATTTGTCTCTTAGTTTTTTGAAAGTTAAAAGAAATGAGAAAGTTAATCACAACTCACAAAGTCCAAAACATAAACTATGAAAAGAAAAGAAGGGGAAGAGTAAAAGGAGGAGGAGGAGGGGCAAGAATAGGAACAGTAGAAGCACTAAGTAACAATGTACAGTGATCCCCGAGAGATGGAAAACAAAGGAAATGAGCTTTAATATTGACCTCTCTCCCTGCCTGGAGGACGTTTATAGGCCACGGTGCAAGAAGGGGCACTACAGGCAATGTTTAGAAGTCTTCCTAGGCTGAAGAGACAAAACTGAAGCCTGGGAAGCCAAAGTGGTCAGAGTTTCCAGGTACAAGAGAGGAAAGAAATGCATAGAGATAAAATTCTAGCAATCTACAAAGTGTCACCATAAATTAATCAGTTGAGTATTCATTGATACATGTGTGTGAAGAAGTGGAAAAATTACCCCTAGAATAAACATACCTTTAGTACTGCCTAATAATACTTATAACGAGTCAAAAGAATCAAACTATTTTAAGTAACATTGCTATATACCAAAACCAAGCTATAACAATATTTATAAAAATTAAAGACATTCAGCACACAACAAAGTGAAGTTCAGAATGTGTAGCCTCCAATAAAAATTACCAGGGATGTAAAGAAAAAGTAAAATACAACCCATAACAAGAAAATTTAATATAGTAATTACTCAAGTGATAGTAGGCAAGAATAATAAAGCAGTTATGAATGGATTCCATATATTAAAGACCTAAAGGAAAATGTTAATATATTAAGTAGAGGCCTAAAACACATAAAACAAGACCTGAATCAAACTTCTAGAAATGAAAATTATAGTGAGCATCAGAGAAGGTGCATCCACTTTAGCCACCAAGGAGTAAGGCTGACTTAGGATTGACTACCAAATGAAATAACCAAAGTAAAACAAAAAAATAAGTGAAACAATTGTTTTCAAGACACTGGACATCAGGAAAAATATAGGAAAGAAATAAGGTGAGTCCTACATTGTCCCAGCCGCCTGCCCTGGGAGAGTTTGCAGGCAGAGGGGGAGGAGGAAGGGATGAGGTGGAGCCAAGTGGTCACCCCGACTGGAGTAGACAGAGCTCAGGGTTTGGAAAGACTGAGGGAAGAGAGTTTCATTGAAGGAAACCCTACTAATATGCACAGTATCTTCTAGAATTATTCAGCAGAGTTCTAATTAAAATATGGATTTGAGGGACTAATGCAGGGGAAAAAACATGCAAAATCATTATTGGGGAAGGCACCCAGCATTTATAAAGAAAGGGTCATGAATAATGAATGTCTGCTCCCAAAAGCCAAACTTGAAAACTTCATCCTTGGGCAGAGTAATCAGAAGGGTGAGTCTTGCTTCGGTAGTGGAGTAGTGGGAAGAAACTCAGCCCAGATTAAAAGTTCCTTTGGTCTAATAAATAGCTGAGGTAATTAAAACATTATTGAGAAGAACAAATTATTTTCAATTTCTTCCCCCTAAGAACTCAAAAACTGTAGGAATGCAAAATTATCCACCACCCAGAAAGATAAAATCCACAATGTCAATATCCAATACAAAATTATCAAATATTCAAATCAGCAGGAAAATATAACCCCAAATGAGAAAAATCAATCAACCCAATAAACTCAGTACCAATAGTAAGATAAAAATTAGCAGATAAGGGCATTTGAGAGATATTATAACTGCATTCTATAGGTACAAAAAATCAGTATATGTATAAAATGTTTAAATTAAACATTTAAAATATATGCTTAGAAAATTGTTTTTAAAGTTCTAGATCAAATTACTGAAAATGAAACTTAATGTCTGAGATTTAAATATACTAATAGGATTAACTACAGATTAGATACTGCATAAAAAAATAGTAAACTTAAATATATAACATAGAAAATATACAAAATGATGTACACAGAGAAACAAAATAAATGAACAGTTCCTAGAGGCCTGACCTAAGTGTAATTGGAATTCCTAAGAGAGAAAAGAAGAACTAGAAACAAATGTGAAGAAATAATGACCAAAAACTTAACAACTTTTTTAATGATATATTTTATTGATTATGCTATTACAGTTGTCCAATTTTCCCCCCTTTATTCCCCTCTTCCCTGCACAGCCCCTCCCACCTGTTACAGAACAAACAAGGGGGGCCTGGGACAACATACTATTACTGAAAGAAGCCCCCGGGTCTGTTATGTCCGCCGCCAGAGGAAAGACGTCTCTCAATGCCAGAGATTCATGAAAAGGAAAGGAAATGTTTATTTAATGCTATGCTAACTTAAAGTAGTGACCTAATTTCTTCATCAAAATCCTAAAGTCCCTTAAAACACCCACAAACAGACACAGTCCTCCCTTCCTTCCTTCCCCCTTTGCCCAGTCCAGAGTACCATATCTCAGGAAAGGAAGTAGAAGTCCATGGCTCAGGCAGTCCTCTGGTTATTCCCAGTTAGTCCTCCATCTTGACTGGGAGACCTCCCTGGGTTCCCGGCATCCTCAGCTGAGTCGCCGGGATCTCTGCTAAAACCAGGCGGTGGTTCCCCTTCTAAAGCTGCGGGGGTCCCCACTCTGGCAAAGGCACGTGGTCCTCTCTCCCCAGGCCATGGGAGTCTCCACTCTGCCAGAGCCGCGTGGTTCTCCCTCTCAGGTTCGCGGGAGTCTTCAATCTGCTAAAGCTGTGTGGTTCTCTCTCCAATGGCTGCTGCATCTCCATTTAAATCCCCACGCCAATCTTCCTCTGCAGCCCCATTTCCAACTCCTCCCACACTCGGCTTCACATGCCAGAACTCATACCCTTCCAGCTTTGCTGGACTGCCATCATGAGTCTGGGCAGGTGTGGCCCCATGTCCTGGAGCCAATCTTCTCCAAGCTCCCATGCAGGCGCTGTAGCTCGGTGACCTGCCCCCAGTCACATCTTGGTGGGGAAGTTACTTCCATTCCCTGGCTCAGAGCAGCTATTTAACATATCTAAGTGACCAGCCAAAGGCTATAGATATGTTAAATGACCACACCAGAGGTTAGCTGCAAGGCTGTTGCTATGCAAAACAGCTCTCAATGGCCCTGATCCATTTGTCCCTTCCCCCAACCCACACCTGGGGAGTGGGAGTGAGGACATCCAAAAATCCCCTGGACACCTTGAGTTCTGGATCCCATTTTAAATGCCCATTTGGGGTCCCCCCCTTGGCTGCACCCTGTAATACACCCACATCCCACCCACCTTCACCCCCACTTTAGTTCATGGCCATGGGTCATATATGTAAGTTCTTTGACTTCTACATTTCCTATATTATTCTTAACCTCCCCCTGTCTATTTTCTACCTACCATTTATGCTACTTATTCTCTGTACCTTTTCCTCCTCTCTCCCCCTCCCACTCCTGTTACTAACTCTCCCTGTGATCTCCATTTCTGTGGTTCTCTTTCTGTTCTAGCTGTTTGCTTAGTTTGTTTTTGTTTTAGGTGTGGTTGTTAATAATTGTGAGTTTGCTGTCATTTTACTGTTTATCTTTTTATCTTTTTTTCTTAGATAAATCCCTTTAACATTTCATATAATAAGGGCTTAGTAATGATGAACTCTTTTAACTTGACCTTATCTGAGAAGCACTTTCTCTGCCCTTCCATTCTAAATGAAAGCTTTGCTGGATAGAGTAATCTTGGATGTAGGTTCTTGCCTTTCCTGACTTGAAATACTTCTTTCCAGCCCCTTCTTGCCTGCAAGGTCTCTTTTGAAAAATCAGCTGACAGTCTGATGGGAACTCCTTTATAGGTTACTGTCTCCTTATCCCTTGCTGTTTTTAAGATTCTCTCCTTATCTTTAATCTTGGCTAATGTAATTATTATGTGCCTTGGTGTGTTCCTCCTTGGGTCCAACTTCTTTGGGACTCTCTGAGCTTCCTGGACTTCCTAAAAGTCTCTTTCCTTTGCCAGATTGGGAAAGTTCTCCTTCATTATTTGTTCAAATAAGTTTTCAATTTCTTGCTCTTCCTCTTCTCCTTCTGGTACCCCTATGATTTGGATATTGGAATGTTTAAAGATGTCCTAGAGGTTCCTAAGCTTCTCCTCAACTTTTTGAATTCTTTTTTCTTCATTCTTTTCTGGTTGAATGTTCCTTTCTTCCTTCTGGTCTACACTGTTGATCTGAGTTCCAGTTTCCTTCCCATCACTAATGGTTCCCTGTGCATTTTCCTTCATTTCTCTTTCTTTTTTTCATTTTTTTTCATCTAATTTGTGACCAAATTCAACCAATTCTGTGAGCATCCTGATCACCAGTGCTTTGAACTGTGCATCTGATCAGTTGGCTATCTCTTCATTGCTTAGTTGTATTTGTTCTGGGGCTTTGATCTGTTCTTTCATTTGGGCCAATTTTTTTGTTGTTGTGTTTTGGCACACCTGAGCCATGAAAGGTTAAGTGCCTGAGGCTGGTTCTGCTGAAAGGACTGATGCACCCAAACTGACTCGGAACGTGCAGGTAAAAATGCTGAAGTAACTCATCCCAGTGTAAAAAGTCTACATGCATCCACACAACTGCAGTTCCTTAGAAGAAAGTACATTCTCGGTGGAAGGGATGGATCACAGCTCTTTCCTTTCCAAGTTTCCGCCTGCCACATTCCTTCCCCAAAACTTACCAAATTTAATGAAACTATAATCCTGCAGATCCAAGAAGCTTAATGAACTCGATTCACACACACACACACACACACCCCATGATAAAAATTCCAAGGCATACAGTAGTCATTTCTCAAAATCAAGGGTAAGGAAAAAAAGATTTCAAACAGCCAGGGGAAAAAACAGACATTATGTAAGGAGGAACAAAGATGAGGCAAGAGTAGAATTCACATAAAATATGTCTTAGGATAGAATATTTTGACAACATCTTTAAAGCACTGGAAAAAAAGTGCCGTTCCATGCATGGAAAGGTTGCTGGTTTAATAACAAGTCAGGGCTCATGCCTGGTTTGCAGATTTGGCTCCCAGTTGGGGTCTGTACAGGAGGCAACCAATTGAAGTTTCTCTCTTACATCAAGGTTTCTCTCTCTCTTTCTCTCTTTCTCTCTCCAAAAATCAATGGCAACATGTCTTCAGGTGAGGATTCAAGAAAGAAAGATAATTTATCTTAAGATCTGCATATTTATATTTTGTTTTTTCTCTTATTTTTTATTTTTGCACATCATATTTTTTAATTTAAAAAACCCTATGTTTACCTGTGTTTATAGACCCTTTTCTATGTCCAGTTTTAATTGCATGTGCTTCCTTTCTCTGTTTCTTTAATAAACTGGCTAGAGATGTGGGTATGCAGTTTCTGAATCCCTTTCTTTACTGTAGTGTTCCTTTTTTTTTCTTGTTGTCCAAGCACCGTTGTCTCCATTTTCCCACCACACTTTTCCTCTGCCCAGCCCACCCCCACCTCCCAGCCTCAACCCTTCCCCACTTTGGCTTTGTCCATGGGTCCTTTATACATGTTCCTTGGCAACCCTTCCCCTTCTTTCCCCCATTACTCCCCTCCCTATCCCCTTTGGTTATATTATTTCAATGCCTCTGGTTATATTTTGCTTACTTGTTTGTTTTGTTCATCAGGTTCCACTTATAGGTGAGATCGTATAGTATTTGTCTTTCACCACATGGCTTAATTCACTTAATATAATGCTCTCCTCCATCCATGCTGTTGCAGAGGGTAAAAGCTCCTTCTTTCTTTCTGCTGTACAAAATTCCATCGTGTAAATGTACAATAGTTTTTTGATCCACTCATTTAGTAATGGGCACTTAGGTTGCTTCCATCACTCGGCTATTGTGCATTGTGCTGCTATGAACATTGGGGTGCATAGGTTCTTTTGAACTGGTGTTTCAAAATTCTTAGGGTATAATCCCAGCAGTGGAATTGCCAGGACAAAAGGCAGTTCTATTTTTAGGGTTTTTTCCCCACATTTTTTATTATTGTTCAAGTACAGTTGTCTCTATTTTTCCCCCACCACTCCTCCCTAACTCCAGTCATTTGCACCTCCCACCCTTGATCCTACCCCCCTTTGGCTTTGTCCTTTATACATGTGCCTGACAACCCTTCTCCCTTTTCTTCCGATTATCCCCTCCCACTCCCCCTCTGGCTACTGTTAGTTTGTTCATTTCAATTTCTCTGGTTATATTTTGCTTCCTTGTTTGTTTTGTTGATTAGGTTCCACTTATAGGTGGGATCATATGGTATTTGTCTAAATTCCATACTGTTTTCCACTGTGGCTGCACCAGTCTACACATTCCCACCAACAATGCACTAGGGTTACACTTTCTCCTCAACCTCACCAGTACTTATTGTTTGTTGATTTGTTTATGATGGCCATGCTGATTGGTGTGAGATGGTATCTCATTGTGGTTCTAATTTGCATCTCTGTAATGGCTAATGATGCTGGGAATCCTTTCATATGTGTAAACTCAACCAGCAACTTACACCCTACACAAAAATAAACTGAAGGTGGATAAAACACTTAAATATAAGTTGTGATACCATAAAAGTCCTAGAGAAGAACATAGGCAGGAAAATCTCAAATATCCCAGATAGCAATAGTTTCACTGATATGTCTCCTAGAGCAAGGAATATAAAGGAAATAATAAACAAGTAAGACTTCATAAAATTAAAGAGCTTCTGCATAGCTAAGGAAAATATCAGCAAAATGAAAACGGAACCAACCCTAATGGGAACATATATTTGCCAATGATACTTCGGACAATGGTTTGATCTCCAAAATATATAAAGAACTCACACGACTCCACTCCAGGAAGACAAACAATCCAATTAAAAAAATGGGCAAAGGACCTGAACAGACACTTCTCCAAGGAGGACATATTAATATTTTGTATGGAAGTAATAAATATGTTTAATAGTCTAGTTCAGAGTATTACTATTATAAAAATTATTATAATGAATATTATTACATACTTGTTTTTATGAAATTTATGATAATTTCCAACTAACAAACTCATAATACTATAATTATTGTATTAATAAAAGTGCCATTTCAGGCTTTTTATATGATGCCCACATGAGCACTACCAGAGTCACAGCAAGAGTGCCAATGCTCACTTTTTATGACAAGAGCTTTTTTCTTTTCCCTACAATTGTGTAAATAGTAAATAATTGTCATCACTGTTTTACTTTACATTTACCAGATTATTAGTGATAATATTTTAACATAGAAGAAAAATTGACATTTGTTTAAATTGATTAAAATTTTTGCTTGCTCTTTCTATATACCAGATAGTTCATCTCACATAGGGCCCTTGTTGCATCCACAATTCTGTGTTCATGCTGAAAAGAACCAGTGATGAATCCCTAACTATAAGGTTTGTAGTCTCACTGTGAATCACAAACTCCTTATCATTTAATAAACAACCATTTCTAGGTACTATAATGGAATAATTTTATATGTATTCTTTCATTGAAATCTTATAGTAATTTTATGAAGTTATTCTGTGTTCTATAAATAACAAAATCAAGATTCACAAAGCTTAAAAGACTTGCACCATTTGGCTGATATGCACAGTACTGTGTCAGAGACAGAAAACACTTTTATGGGGTAAAATAAAAATAAACTTTGGTGTAATGTGAACTTATCACTGTTTCATAGTGTAGGGAACATAATACACTTGTGTTCAAGTTTATTTGATCAATATTTGATCTTTTCCTAACTCAATTTCATTGTTTAAGTCATCTTTTCTCCTAAGTCTCATTTTTTCCTTTTTTTAATAAAAGTGGGAATTAATAATACATTACAATTTGGCCTTGATTATATATTATGCACATAAATTTTTAAAACAGAGCTACTCCTTTATTCATACTCTGAACAATAAACTATAAGAGAGCAGGTGTTATGTTTATATTGCTGGAGATTTTATTCACTCTGCCTAGGATACTGCCTGTCAAAGTAGACACCCTGAATATCTGTTCCAATTTCCCTTGTTTTGGTTATTATTCAGCATTGGAATAGTATATCCACTATTATAAATATCCACTAAAGTCTACTTATGTATGTGCTTTTTATTTCATCCTTCATATGATTCTTAGTATTCCTAATAGACAGAAATATTTCCTAGCTTCAATGGTGAATCATAACTGAGAGAAACAAACTGTGGAATTTGTGTACTAATATGTGATTCATGGTGGCCCATGTTGCTTCCACATTTAAAAAATGTTTTTATTTATCTGCAATCCTCTGGAAAATATCATAAAGCTCTCTGGGTGTACTTACTTGACCTACTAATAATACAGATACATTTAAAATAATGAAAATAAATATGATTTGTGATAATAAATCATAAGTCAGCGAACATTTATTTTAGTTCATTTCCTTTCAGGTTTATTTGGCTGGAAATGTGGAGTGGTTGAACCAAAAAATACAGGGGGTGAGGAAAAAGTAAGTTTACAGTTGTGAACACACAGAGTTTATTTTTGTATTATTATTAATTAATTCTTCTATTATTTTCCATACAAACTACTGTAAAAATGCTTTGGCCTGACCCTGAGATATAAAACTCCTTAACCCTCTTTATCCTTCCCTGTCTCTTTTACCAGGTTAACAGAGCTAAAACTCATTTCTCAGTCTTTTTTCAAACTTAAGATTGTCTTTGCACAAGGAAAGATTCCAAAGAGAAGGCTATTACTTTCATGATAAAAATATACAGGCACTGCGGGAAATGCCCCTCATTTTGTTTTCTTTTCTTTCTTTCTTTCTTTCTCTTTCTTTCTTTCTTTCTTTCTTTCTTTCTTTCTTTCTTTCTTTTTCTTCCTTCCTTCCTTCCTTCCTTCTTTCCTTCTTTCCTTCTTTCTCTTTCTTCTTTTTTTCAGTGGTGGCACTTTTACTGCTTTTGATAAGAATAAGAAGTCCATAAGCTATAGCAATCACCTTGGCACTGAATAGAGATCATCAAGAGTGGCAGAGCGTAACAATGGAGATAATCAAGGTCTCCCCTGGAATTAATAAGCAGAGCAACTAAATTAGCAAATGTCCACCTCTAAATTCCTCTCATGTGAAAATGTAACAGGAACTATTGTTCAGGGTTTTCTGTTAGTTAAAGCTATATTCTTAACTTATAAACCTGACTTTCCTGACAAGCAAAGAGTACAACACTTACTGTTTATTTTTAGAGTTAACATAGTATTTAGAATTTTTAGATGCCGAGGTAGTATTGTGAATATAGAAAATGAAGCCAGAAATAGTTAATAGTCAGACAGAAACTGTCAAATGTAGAGAAGTTTGGATAAAGTTGGCTTAGTCCTTATCTTTAAACTCTTAAAGTAATATAACCTTATATTGATCTATTTCTCCAAGTAGGTGAAGTGTTTCATACATCAATATACCACCTCGTATAATTATTAAAAACTCCTGCTAGGGTAAATATTTTCATTTCATTTTTTAATAGAAAAGAAAATAATAGGGTTTTAAATTCAAGCTAATCATGTAAAGAAGAAAGTTTTCTTTTAGCTTTTCTGATTCCACAAACCTAAAATTACAAAAATGCAAGAAATAGACTTACCAAAAATGTTAAGATCAAATAACATTCCATAAAAACAATACTATAATGTTTCTTTTTTCTTAATTTTTGTTCAAATACAGTTGTTTCCATTTTCCCGTCACCACCACCCCCCCATCCCCAGCTATCCCCGCCTCCTGCCCTTGATCCTACCCACCTTTGGCTTTGCCCATGTGTCCTTTATACATGTTCCTTGATGACCCTTCCACTTTTCTCCCCATTATGTCCCTCCCAAGACATAACAAGAGTTACAAATAAATGTAGAGATTTCTTCTGTTTTTCTATGGACAAATTTGATATTTTATATATATTATTTCCTCCAAAAACAGTCTATGAATTCAAAGTAATCCCAAACAAAACCTGAAAGGATTCCTCATGAAATTTGAAAATTAACTCTAAGGTAATTTTAGGGAAAAAAATTTCAAGAAGAGCTAATTTAAAAATTAACAATAACAAGGCAGTAAAAGAACTAAGAGGTTATTAAAAATATATACATGTGGTTTTTATATAGAACTACAAACAATATTAATGATTCAGAATGATGAACACAGGACAAATTTTTGTTAATGAGAGAATTTAATATAAGAGAAATGGGGTATTTATTTTTAACGTGGATAAAAATTGACACTATTTCACAAATGATTATGAAACAATAGCTGTTCTCTTAGGAAAATAATATTAGATTTCTACCTTAAACTATCATATTTTAGACAGGCTACAAATGTACATTAAACACACACACACACACACAAGTATAAAAACATTCAAGAAAAAAGCCTTAAAGCAGAAATAGTTTTCCAAGGATAAAATTCAACATCATTATAATAAAGATTGTCAAATTTGGCTAACATTAAAACTGCCTTTTTAACAAATGCAGCACAAAGTTAATGGACAAATGAGTACTTGGGAAAATATTTGCAACATAAACTAATATTTATATTTTAGAAACTTTCATATGTATAAATTAAGTCATAAATGCCTAAATACATAAATTTATAAACATCTATAGATAAATGCATAAAGGTTGTGAACCAGGTAATTAATATTAGAAGACATACAAATGACTAATAAAAGATAAAAAGTTCGACCCTGGCTGGCATAGCTCAGTGGATTGAGTGCAGGCTGCGAACCAAAGTGTCGCAGGTTCGATTCCCAGCCAGGGTACATGCCTGGGTTGCAGGCCAGAACCTTCAGCAACCACACATTGATGTTTCTCTCTCTCTCTCTCCCTCTCTCTCTCTCCCTCCCTTCCCTCTCTAAAAATAAATAGATAAAATCTTTAGAAAAAGATTCTCTCTTTATAAAAAAAAAGATAAAAAGTTCAACTTCACCATTTATCAAGAAGATACAAATTTAAGACCACTACAAAGACAGAAAATTATAGGGAAATATGAAAGTATTTCCTGATGAAAGTAGATGCAAAGATTCTCAACAATTACTGGCAAACTGGTTCCAGCAATAAACTAATAAGATTATACACTATGATTAACTGTAATTTATTCCTGCGATGCAAGGTTGGTACAATATATACAAATAAATTAGCATGATACAAATGTAAACAAAATGAAGGATAAAAACCACACGATCATATCAACAGATGCAGAAAACACACTTGATAAAATCCAGCAGTCATTTATGATTTAAAAAATTCTCTGCAAAGTGGAAATAGAAGAAACATATCTCAATGTAATAAGGGCCATGTGTGACAAACCCATAGCTAACATTTTGCTCAATGGGGAAAAACAGGAAGAATTCCCCTTAATATCAGGAACAAGACAAGGATGTCCACCCTCACCATTCTTATTCAACATAGTACTGAAAGTCCTAGCGACAGCTATCAAAACAAAAGGAAGAAATAAGAGGCATCCAAATTGGAAAGAAAAAAAATTAAGCCTTCATTATTTGTAAATGACATAATACTGTATATAAAGAAGCCTGAGGACTTTGCCAAAACACTACTAGAACAAATAAACAAATTCGGTAAAGTAGCAGAATACAAAATTCATTTTCAGAAATTGGTGGCATTTTTATACACCAGTAATGAACTATCAAAAAGAGAAACTAAGAAAACAATCCCATTTGCAATAGCACCAAATAAATAAATAAATAAATAAGTAAAATTCCTAGGAATAAATTTAACCAAAGATGTAAAAGGCCTATTGTAAGAAAACTGTAAGGTACTAAAGACCTTAAAGAGGAATTAAAGAAGATGTAAATAAATGGGAGCATATACTGTGTTCATGGAGAGGAAGAATTAATATCACTATCATGCCCACACTTACCAAAGCAATTGCAGATTCAATAAAATTTTTGTCAAAATACCAATGGAAAATGTTTCAGAAGTAGAACTAATAATCCAAAAATTTATATGGAACCACCAAAAAAGTCTAAATAGCTTCAGCAATATTAAGAAAGAAGAACAAAGTTGAGGTAAAATGCTATCTGATACCAAACTATTCTGACAAGGCCATAGTAATCAAACGACATGGTAGTGGCATAAAAACACACACATAGATCAATGGAACAGAATAGAGAGCCCAGAAATAAACCCATGTCTACTTGGTCAGTTAATGTTTACAAATGAGGCAAGAACATACAAAACAGTAAAAACAGTCTATTCAACAGATGGTGCTGAGAAAATTAGACAGATACATTCAAAATAATAAAGCAAGACTTCTTTATACCCTATATAAGAAAAAAACTCAAAATGGATGAGACCTAGTGTAAAACTCAAAACCATAAAAATCCTAGAAGAAAACATAGGCAGCAAAATTTCTGACAATTCCCTTGGCAGTATTTTTTCTGATCTATCTCTTCAGGAAAGGAAACAAAAAAATATTTAAAAATGGTATCACATCAAACTAAATGTTTTTGTACAACAAAAGAAGTCATCCAAAAGACAAAGAGACAACCTACTACTACATGGGACAACAAATTCACTAGTGATACATTAGATAGGGGGTTAATATCCAAAATTTACAAAGAACTTATTTGTACCACTGAGCACCAAAAATAAATAAACAAACAATAAACAAAATTTAAAAATAGGTAGAAAACCTGAGTAGACAATTCTCCAAATATACAGATAACCAATAAACATATTAAAAGATGTTCAATGTCACTAATTGTCAGAGAAATGCAAATTAAAACCATAATGAGATATCACCTCAAACTTGTCAGAATGGTTATCATCAATAAATCCACAAACAACAAGCATTGGTGAGGAAGTGGAGGAAAAAGAAACCTTTGTGCACTGCTGGGAATGTAGATTTGTGCAACCACTATTGGAAATAGTATGAAGATTCCTCAAAAATTTAAAAGTGGACCTGCCATAAGACCTAGTGATTCCACTTTGGGGTCTGGGGATTTATTCAAAGAATCTCAAAACACTACAGTATTTTGCCATGTATATTGCTCAACCACATTTTTGGTCCAAACTTTTGGGGAAAAAACTCTCATTTTAATTTTTTAATTCACTTTTTTTACTTATTTATATTTAGACACTTGTTCTTTCTATTATAAAGGAATTTTTTTTAAGATTTTATTTATTTTATTTTTAGAGAGGGAAGGGAGGGAGATAGAGAGAAAGAGAGAAACATCAATGTGCGGTTGCTGGGGGTTCTGGCCTGCAACCCAGGAATGTACCCTGGCTGGGAATCGAACCTGGGACACTTTGGTTCCCAGCCCGCGCTCAATCCACTGAGCTACACCAGCCAGGGCTATTATAAAGGAATTTTAGCATTTATTTTAACATATTATGGTACAAGAAATTTTATGTGACAAATAATTACAAAACACAAGAAACAAGGTTTTACAAGTACTACTGATGTACGACACACATCCTTATTTTACCTTCAAAATTTTGGGCAAAAAAATGTGCATTTTGCATGGCAAAATATGGTAATTCAAAAGAATATACACACACCAATGTTCATTGCAGCATTATTCATAATAGCCAAGTTATGGAATCAACCCAAATGCTCATCAAGAGACAAGGGTTTAAAAAAACTGCGGTACATATATACAAGGGAATATTATTTGGTCATAAAAAGAATGAAATCCAAATATTTGTTACAGCATGGGTGGACCTAGAGTGTATTATGTTCAGTGAAATAAGTTTCAAAGAAATACAAATATCACATGATTTCACTTTTATGTGGAATTCTAAGAACAACATAAACAAAATCAATACAGTGTCTTGGAGACAGAGAGAGAACTGGTGGTTGCCAGAAGGGAGGGAGGGTTGGGGCATTGGGTAAACAAGGAGGAGGGACAATAAGAAGCACAAATTGGTAGTTACAAAATGGCCACAGGGAAGTAAGTAAAGCATAAGAAATATAGTCAACAATCTTGTGGTAACTATTTATGGTGCCACTTGGGGCACTGGAAATATCAAGAGGAACACAGTAAAGTATGTGATTGTCTAATCACTAAGCTGTGCACCCAAAACCAATATATGATAACAAAAATTGTTTAATTGCTGGCTCAAGGATATGTTTATTTAAAATCTTAATAGATACTTGATAAGCACTGTTTTCCTAAAAATTGTTCCCACTATGTTTCACCAAGTGTATATGAAAGTGCCTGTTTCTCATACCCTCATCACCACTAGATACTGTCAACTAAATTTTTAGTCACATCAGTAGACAAAAAAATATTTAAAAAACCATAAGGAGATAATACTATTAGCCCATCAGACTGGTGAAAAAAATGTTTAATAATATCCTAATGCTTGATTGGAAAATAGTTTCCCTAATACACTATTGTTGACAGCATAAAATGATAATAGCCTTTCAAGACAGAAATTTTACTTCACAAAGTCCTAAAAATCATGTATTAAATAAGGCCGAACAAATCCATGTCATATATATCTTCCCAAAAGTATTACTAACATAGGTCTATAGTTCAACATATAAGAGTGTGTATTTGTAATCATGGATAAGTGAATACAACTTAAGTATCTAGCCAAAAAAAAGTGGTTAAATTAATCAGAGTTCATCCACATTTTTGATGGAGTCTGATTATATAAGATGTATTCATCCATAAGAAATGCACACTCACAGTATATTAGAACTGAAGTGAATACCAGAAATCTTCTAAGGGGAAAAAATTGAGACCTTAAGAAACTTTTCTTTTTTGCCTAAAATTTACCTCAAGTTTTGGCCTGAGTTGAGATGAGAATGGGCAACTGCTGAATCCAGAGAGCTAGTGTATTTTCTACTACAAAACCACAAAGAGACATTTAACAAAAGCTATATTAACTCCTTATGCTACTATATTCTGTTTATTGGTATGTTAATTTGTCATTAAACATTTTCCACATTTAACTCTTTTTGATTTATTTATTAGAAATCCTCACCAAGATTTTTACCTACTGGTAGCAGTAAAATTTAAAGTTAATAAACTGACAGTTTTGTTTTTTAAAAGACCAAATGCCAGCTTAATTCAATATATATTAGAAGTATTATAAGTTTGATTTACCAATCACATTCACAATGACCCCCAATTTATTAGGTATGGAGATGGTAAAAGTATTACTATAAACTTACATGAATTTGTACTGCTTTCTACCATGTTCCTGACATATTTGCATAGAGGTCATAAAAATATTTGATACCTATAACCTACTAACAGTCTTATGAGGTCTTAGAGATAGAGTAGTGACTTATATTTAATGAAGTCTGTAGTTGAGAATGAAATGAAATAGGCATATTCACACTGGTGGGTAGATACCAAATTCTTGTAAGTTTTCTGAAAAGCAACTTAATAATATATATCAAGATCCTTAGAGGTGCTGAGAACTTTGACTCAAAATTCAGTGAAAAATAAAACTAAGGTAAAAACAGAAAAAAAGATAAAGGTCTATGTACAAATATGTTCATTTGTGTTTATTATGATCCATAATAACTGAAAATGTTTTAAATAGTTGCAAAACAAATTATTTTAGCTACATAAATTATGAAGAGAATAAAGCAAAGTAAGAGGACAAAGCTAGATAGCAACATGTGATATCTGTACATGTGTGTTGACACGTAAGAACATTACTGTAATTTGTGATGTTAACAAATTCTTGAAATAGAACAACCAAAGCAAATATTCAATGGAGAATTATTTCAGGACAAGGATCCTGGGAACTTCTTTTTAACAAAACTTGAATTATAATACATTATAAACATATGGTAGCTATTCATTTGAAATGTATTATAATTTGTTATGCCCCCAGTAAAACTACTGATGTTAGTTTTGTTTCCCTATTTTTGTCCATCATAGAGTCAATAGATTTAAATGTATTCTCTTGTGTTAACAACTTAGCAGGAGTGTGATTTCATCATGATGAACAATTTTATTTTATTATTTTATTTTTTAATTATTTTATTGTTGTTTAATTATAGTTGTCTGAATTTTCCCCCCACCACACCTCCCCCACCTGAGCCAAACTCACCTCTCTCCCTTGCTTCCTTGCACCCTCCCCCTTGGTTTTTTATTTTACTTTTGTTGTTTTTTTAAAGATTTTATTTATTTATTTTTAGAGAGAGGAGAAGGGAAGGAGAAAGAGAGGAAAAGAAATATCAACGTGTGGTTGCCTGTCACTCATCTCCCACTGGGAACTTGGCCTGCAACCCAGGCATGTGCCCTGACCGGGAATTGAACAGGCGACCCTTTAGTTCGCAGCCCACACTCAATCCACTAAGCTACACCAGCTAGGGCACGATGAACAATTAAAAAAAAAATAGCAAACTAAAATCCTAAGTTTCATGGTCTAGTGCTTGAAAATTTTGTGTGTTTAACTTATGTGATGAAATTATATAGTATATTTTTGTCAAATGTTTTAATATTTCTATTATAATGGTGTTTAATTTTCTGAATTTTAAAATGTTTTGTTAAAGCTCTGTTATTTAATTTAACTTAAAATATGAAAAGTCTGTTAAACACTGAACAAAACATTTTATTTTATAAACTGAGGGCAGAGTTGGCAGGGAGGTCTCAGTTTTTCATAAAGTATACAAAAATGTTAAAATAATATGGGAAGGATGTGTAGAAATGAAACTACGGCAGAATGTTATGAACTCTCACATCTATTTTGTTTTGTTGGCATTATTTTTAAATATTTCTGAAATCTTACAAGGTCTTAACAACTCTACCTCTACCACTATAGTCCAAGCCACCAATAATTTTGCCTAGATGGTGGTTATAGTTAGAGTCTCCTTATTCTCATTCATCTGATTCATCTGAATAGATTCCACAGAGGAATGTTCCAGCTTAACACAAATTTTGAGGCAGATACATTGCTCTATTCAATCAGTCATTTTGAATGTGATAGCCTCACAGTACACATGCTCACTCAAAGGCATCCACCACCCCCACTGAGTAGTACAGTGAAGTGGTCATTGTTAATGTATGAACATTCCAGTCCACTCTCCTTGACTGCCAGGTTATATCCATGTCACATAAACCATTCTCATTATATTAACAATGGTTGGACTTTTGCTGGACAGACCTTGTACATATCTGAGCTTCATCCAGAAAATGTCTATATATAAAATCTTGGAAGTCTTTACTTCTATCTTTACAATAAAAAAAAATAACATTGGACAAATTGAAAATCAATGACTTGGTTTAGACTCATCTGATAATTGAGGTCATAGGAAAATTGCCACACCAAAACTTGGAAAACAAGTTGCATCCAGAGAGATGCAGAAACCAAGATTTATTTGCCTGGAGTAGAAACATATAGAACCATAAAGCTGAAGAAGTATATGGTAATTCTGATGAATTTCTGGAAACTGAGAATGGAACAGCATGAGAATAGGGATATACCCCTAGAGGAACTCACACTTTCATGGGCTTCACCTCCAAGAACCCCACCAGGTACTTACTATGAAGACCAGGGAACATCCCCTTGTGGCTCTGTCAAGGTGAGAGGAAAAGTATACATTGTAAAACATTCCTAAAGCCTTTTTCAAACAAAAGCTGACTCTCCAGGGGAATGAGCCTTGCTTGAACACAATTCTGAAAGCCTATCTCAACCAGGTGAAAGGGATTCCTGCTCATTACAGACCCTCCTACCTTCCTGTATCAGTTACAGAGGAAAACTGAAGCAGACAGGGGTTTAAAGATGTAAACTAGAAATGCTGCAGACAAGGAAGGGAGAAGGGAACACAGGTAAAAAGGAAAGAGCTATAAACTGAACGAATGTCATGCACACTTGTAAAAGCCACAGCTTGAGGCAAAGTCCCACTAAAAAACTGAACGAAGAGTTAATCAAAAGATTATAGCCCTGGCTGGTGTAGTTCAGTGGACTGAGCACCAGCCTGTGAACCAAAGGCTCACCAGTTAGATTCCCAGTCAGGGCACGTGCCTGGATTGTGGGCCAGGTCCCCAGTAGAAGGTGCGTGGAAGGCAACCATGCATTGATATTTCTCTCCCTTTCTCCCTCTCTTCCTTTCTGTCTAAAAATAAATAAATAAACTCTTTAAAAACAAAAAAAAATTATAAAAGTTTTCCCTGTCCCAGTTTACCATCATAGCAAATGGGCTCCAGTATCATAATAGTGGTTACAACCGAAAAAGTTGCAAAGCACATGTTCTCTGGAACAATATGTACAGACACCTCTAGGACAAAGAAAAAGACATAAGCAAGGACAGTACAGGAATTTGAAGCCTCTAGTACTTAGATCTACAACAAACACTAGACACAGTCCAACTTCAATGCAGGTGAATATAAACCCTCACACTAAAAGCCAATTTATTTTATTTTCTATTACCCAATACAACATTTACAGCTCCCAACAAACAGTCACAAGGTATGCAAAAAGACAAAAATAAACAGGTGGAAAAGACAACAAAACTACCTGAACTAGATTCAGTACAACACACATGTTTGAGCTATCAAAAAGGAAATACCAAGCACTTTTGATTAGTATCACATGTTAAGGGCATGTGATAAAGTCTTGACCATCTTCAGGCCCCATGATTCACTAGAAGGACTCACAGGCCTCCGAAAAGCTGTTATACTTACAACTAAGATTTATTACAATGAAAGGACACATTGAATCAGCAGAAGAAAAGGTACATGAGGCCACGTTCAGGAGAAAGTACAAGCATGCTTGCAGGTGCTACCCTGGGGAGTCACACAGAAGTGATGTGCGATAGCACATGCCTGTGTTGCCAGCCAGAGAATCTCAGCTGAGATTCTCAGAGAGCCTCAACATCTCGGGCTTTTACTGGTGATCCATCACACAAGCTTGCTGTACGCACGTAACTTAGCTACTCAGATTCCAGATCCTCCTTCCCCAAATGAACCACTGCATATATATTAGAACAGCTACAATACAAAAAGTTCACAATACAAGTTTCTGGCAAGAATGAAGAACAACCAAAGTTTTCGTTCATTGCTGGTAGGAATGTAAAATGGATAGCCATTTTGAGAGACAGTTTGGCAATTTCTTACAAAGCTAAACATAGTAATACCATGATCCACCAATGGTCTTCTTAGCTACTTATGTAACTGATTTGAAAACTCATGTTCATATAAAACCAACACATAGAGGTTTATAGCAGCTTTATTCATAATCACCAAATACTGGAAGCAACCAACATGCCCTTTTATAAGAAAATGAAGAAACATGTCATGAGACATCCACATAATGGAATAATATTCAATGATAAAAAAGGAATGAGGTATCAAGCCCCACAAAAACATGGATGAATATAAATGCATATTTCTAAATGAAATAATTCAGTCTAAAACTGTCATGGAATTCCATTTCTATGATATTCTGAGAAACGTATATTATAACAGTGGTTAAAAGATCAGTGGTTGCCAGGGTTTTGTAGAAAGGGCTTATTTTTACAGTGTTTAAACTATGATATATGAACTACAATAGTGGATGCATTTGTCTAAACCTCTGGTAATTTACGACCATAGAGTAAGTCTTAATGTATGTAAATTTAAATTTAAAAATCATTTACAAGATTGGGAGGATACCAGAATGGAATACAAACTGTGACAAGAAGAAGTCTAACTATATTGAAAATATATTAAATAGCCTCATTTATGAGTGTAGAGAGAAAGTTCTGAGCTAAGTAACTTTGAAAATGATTGGAGACTATATGTTTAAAAGCAAAAGAAACTACAGATAAGCACTGTACTCTGATTGGTGCAGGCATTTTCTCATGGAGGTACAAGTTAACATTTCTGAAATCATTATACATGTATAATGGAATCAAACAGTTGAGTAAATTGATGGCTGACAGTGAGACCCAGTTTTATCACAGTTGGAATGGAACATTATAAACAAGCAAAGAGAAGATTAGAAAGATCTATGTAGTATTCCATTAGAGTTAAAGACATTAATACATGCTAAGCCTACTAGAGAGAAAGATAGGTACATATAAAAATATTTGCAGATGTGAGTGTGTACAACAGGCTAGTACATACATTTCCTTGCTCTTTTCTTTGAGAGGACTGAAAATAAGAACACCCCTACAGCAATGAACACACATAGAGCCCAAACTTTGGTTTCTAATATCATTCTCCAATCAAAGAAAACAAGGCTCCTTAGATAAATGTCTGATTCTCAAGCTGGGGCAGGGAATACACTAGATCAAACTACAATATCTTAGAGTGCTAGGAAATTTCATTTTAAATGCTAAAAATAATAACAGAAAAATGGCAATTTGTCAAAGGGACATAGCCAAAAGAACTCCCAAGGGCTGAAGCTAGAATAATTTGAACAAAAAAATAAAAATAAAGTAGTAGTAAATTATAATTCAGAGTACAAAATAAATATACATGAGTCTACATTGGTAAAAATAAATGAGTAACTTTAAAGTGGTTAAACTTGACAAACACTCCCTCGTCAAAGGACCAAGGTCAACATCTACAGTGGTAAGTCATATTAATAGCATGTATCCTTGAGATTACATGATGAGAATAACAGTTTATTTCTGTTGTCTTCTTAATATACAACTTTAAGTCTAATTATAACTGCACATACATAACTTCAGTCTAATTACTAGAAAAGTATCCAATAAACCCATAACTTCAAAATACATAAATACATAATAACATAACATAACTCCAAATACATAAGTCCAGTCTAATTATTAGAAAAGTATCAAAAAAAAAACCCATATTAAGAGGCATTCTAGAAAATAGCTCTCAAAACTGTCAAGGTCACTCAAAAAAAAAAGTTTGAGAAATTGTTCCAGCCTAGAGAAGCCTAAAAGATATAATGATTAAATGTATTATGGTAGCCTAGATGGCATTCTGGAACAAAAAAAATGACATTAGGTAAGAACTCAGGAAACATGAATAAAGTATACAGTTTAGAATAATATAGCAATATCACTTGATTAGTTTTGACAAGTGTATCATTCTCATATAAGATTTTAACAGTAGGGAGAATGGTTATGAGGTATATGTGAAATTTATATTATCTTTGCAACTTCCAGTTAATTTAAAACTATTCTAGGCAAAAATGTTTTTAAATAATTACAATACCCTTAGGGAAAATACAGGTAAATTATGAAGTTTTAAACAAAGGTATTTTTTCTCGAGAGTGTCCTAAGAATAATCAGTATTTACATTTCACGATCAGTAAATTCTTTGCCAAATGTACATTCTTTATCTCTCCCTGTGTTTACATATAGATGTAGATGAATTTATGTGCTAGAACTCCATCTTGCTTCAGTAATTCAGTTCATATCATTGATCCCATTACTAGCTCATTTTACCTTTGTTTATGATGAGTGGTAGTACATTCATACTCTACTCAGGTTGTATTTAAAACTAAGACAACTGCTATCATACCATGTGATATTACTTAAAATTGCATATACATACAGAAATTACATGAAATTAAAACTATATAAACTTATATTGACAATACTTAATTTGGTTAGAGAATACATTTCTGATGTACAAAAATATATTAATAGTCTTTAAAATTTTGGATTTCATATAAATTGATAGTAGCATCACCATTAAGAGAATGAATCCTCTAGATCCTTCAATCTGTCTTTCATGTCTTTTGAGCTAATCACTGCATTATAACAAGACAGTGAAAGAGAAGCTATACAAATTCATGAGAGGAAAATACAATAGATAAACAGATAGCAACCAATTGTTGAAAGAGAAAATGTACTGAAATCTAAGATTCAGTCTAGAGTAGATTGTTTTTTAAATTTTTTGACACTCTTTCTCCTTTCTTAGCCCATATTAAGTCAAGAATATACTAACAGTGAGCCCTAAATATATATCCAACATGAGATCTACAACATATAGTATTGCCTCTAACTCAACAACCTAAAAAGCAGTTAATACTAATAGCTCCTTTATACAAATTAAGAAATTGAAGCAAAAAGAGATTGAGTAATTTCCCCTGAATTATACAACTAATAAATAAGAATATCAAAATACAACTAAGTACAATTATATTGAAGACTTTGCACCTCTAAACAATTGTGGGAAAATTGTTACTGCTTGTTATCCCTTCTTCTCGATAGTTTTTTTTTAAATCTATTCCCTACACACTGTCTCCAACACTATCTATCCACTGCCATTTACTGAGCTAAGGACCCAGCACCTTCCATCCAGAATTATAGTAGCTTATCATCAGCCCTGCCCCACTCATCTCAGCCTCCATAAAATAAATAATTTGAATTTATAAATGATAAAAATACTTTCATGAATTATTTAATTTTTGATCTATTGAGTACAATGTCCCTCAAAACTTCTTTCATTGCAACAATAATGATTTAAAGAATAAACTATAGCTTTCAATTTTTTAATAACTTAATGATCAGTTAGCTTGGTTACTAGCTCACATATTAAATAGTGCACATGGTGTAAAAGGAACTCAAGGTAATTGACTAATGGCCACATTATTTATGTAAACATAACCATTTGTTCTACAAAATGTCTTAACTGTCGTTCTGCTTCATAAATTAAGTTCTGTCTGAAGCTGCTTCCTTTGGAAATAAAATGCAATAGAAGAGAATGTCATTGTCACATTTCTTTTTTTATTTACTTTTAGGTTTAGTATTATTTATTATAAACTCATGTTGCTTTGAAAATTATTCAGGGTAATTTTATTTATTTATTTTTTCATTTTCTTCTTACTGTTGTCCAAGTACAGTTGTCTCCATTTTCACCCCACCACAGCCTCCATCCCACCTATCTCTGCTTCCCACCCTCAAACCTACCCCCTTTTAGCTTTGTCCACGTGTCCTTTACCCATGTTCCTGGATGGACCTTCCCCAATTTTCCCCCATTGTCCCTTTCCTTTCTTCCCTCTGGTCACTGTCAGTTTGTTCTTAATTTCAATGTCTCTGGTTATATTTTGCTTGCTCATTTGTTTTGTTGATTAGGTTCCACTTACAGGTGAGATTATATGGCATTTGTCTTTCACCATCTGCCTTATCTCTTTTAGAATCATTGTCTCATTGTCACATTGCATTAAGCAATTTGGCAATAGTCATTTCGTGGGGGGGAGGGGTGGAGGTTGAGTATACCTATTGTCCTAGTTTGCCACATCTCTCCACAAAAGCTGAATTGCCATTAAATAACACCTCTCTCAAGTCATGTAGCTCATAAGGAATCAATTTTATGATAAAGTTAAAATTCTCTGAACATAAGAAATAGTATTTTTTAAACAATGCAGTTTTGAAAGAATAAAAACGTGATAGAGGCATTAAACAATATGTACATTTTGCTCTTTGTGTGCATTTGAGTGTCATTTAATAATGGTTGCCTAAATTAAACATTACTTTGTGACTGCAAAATGCTGCTTTTTTAACTATTTTATTCCTTATAATATGTGTTGTTGCCATTTTTCTATAGAGAAAAGTCTTCTGTTTCCCCACACTTTTCTTAATATTAACATGGACTCATGATTCAATATATTATGCATTATTATCATTATTATTTTTTTTATGCTGACTTGGTCCAATTTGACCTCTTCAGGCTGGCTCTCTGCCCTTTGCTCTGATTCTATAATCTTTGAACACCTTTCTTTCACACCTTCTATTTTATCTATCCCAGTTTTGCAAGCTGTTAATTCTTTAACTTCTGGGTTTTTTTCTTTATTTTTAGTGGAGAACAGTCTTTAGAATCTAATATTTGACCTCTATTTTTACATATTGATAGAGGGATATGGTTTCTAGGCTCCTTAAGTAAGAAGAAAATTAAGTCACAACTTCACACTGATACCAGCAATTCAAACTCAACATTCTGAGTCCTCCCTAAATTTCTATCCTTTAATATTTGTACTTCTTATCTCCCATTATGAGAACCCTAGTTCTAAATATACTCAATCTTACAGTTCTCTTAAAATATAGTTTCATAACTACACAACTAATGCCACCAATAACAGCAAGACTGCTATGTAAAGTTTGAAATTTCTTTGCAGTTCTTTCAATCCTTATAGTTTATCTTACAAGAGTTTACAGAGCCCAGCACCTTGAATCTTTATTGATATCAATACGAAGTTATTGAAGTAATGTCAGGGGAAAAATTGATGGGGTGTATTTATTGTAGCAGCAAAGTGTGGAACATCTAGGGCGACTCTGATGTTTATTTCGGAGTCTTATTCTCAAGCTATTCTATTAAAGTTGTGAACCAAATAGGCTTCCAAAACAATCCAATAAAGCAAAACAAAACAAACCTTGCTTAAGTTAGCAAGAATTGGGTTTTTTGCAACCAAAGAATCTAAGTCAAGTTGATACAAACCAAACACCCATTGCAGGACCAGTTAATTTTCCCTAGTTACATGCTTTTTATCGTCTTACTCACACATGCTGTTTTCTCCATTGTAAATGTCTTTCTCCCAATATACCGAGTTAAATGTATGCTTGCTGAAGACATACTGCTCAGTTTGAACTCTTCTTCATCCACTTAAATAGCTGGGAGTCATGTCACTTAACCTTTTTAGCCTGAATTTTCTCATTTATAAAATAATGATAACAAAGGTACCCAACTCATAAGGCTATTGTGAAGATAATAAGGTAATAAAGGAAAAGCCTTGGAATAATACCTGACACACAATAAGTACTTCATGAGTGCCACACAGTGTATTGTACGCAACAAAAACGCATGCAATTTTCCATTTCCCTGGTTCCCATTGAGACCTCTCTTGGTGTATGACACATTTGGCCTTTTAATATTATATTTCCTAACATAGTGCCACACAGTGTAGATGCTCCAAAAATATATATATCATAAAAATGAATTAATTGTGTATTTGTTGGCACAGTATTTAATTTTTACTTCCCTTAAGGGTTCTGTGTAATAGGAATAATTATTTTCAAATAAATTTAAATTTAATGTAATTAAAACCAGGGACACAAAAGTGCTATATATGGCTCTGGTGCTAGACACTAAAATTTTGTAAACAGAAAAAGGTCTAATTTTGACAAAAAATATGGACATAAATTGCTCACATCATTTAGTCCATTCAAAGCCTGAAACTTTTGGCTCTAATAATCAGGTAGGTTTCATCCAATTCAATATCTGAAAGATGCTTTTTATGGAGAGGATTATAAATAACTCATACAGCCCTGGCTGGTGTGGCTCAGAGCACTGAGTGCCAAACTGAGAACCAAAGGGTCACCAGTTCAATTCCCAGTCAGGGCATATGTCTGGGTTGTGGGCCAGGTCCTCAGCTGGGACCACTTCAGAGGCAACCACACATTGATGTTTCTCTCCCTCGCTTCTTCCCTTCCTTCCCCTCTATAAAAATAAATAAATAAAATCTTTTAAAAAATAACTCACAGACACAGACAACAGTGTGGTGATGGCCAGAGGCAAGGGGTGGGCAGGGGCTAGATGAAGGCGAGCAAAGGGGAAAAATGGGGGCATCTGTAATAGTGTCAACACTAAAAATACAGAAAAAAATTAAGGATAGCAGAATATTTGTTGAAAATGACTGAGCCAAATTCCACTGTTTGAGTTACATAGTTTCTTATGTGTGCATAAAAATTAATTATGAGTGGGCTTTTACAAATCCTTTTCCTAGTCCCACAGACAACAACCCATTACCTATATGTCCCTACTATTTCTATATGTAATCAATATAAAGTTATCAATAAGATATTTTTATTTACTTTCTCATAGTGTTTGAAGTCTAGTGTGTATTTGTTTACACTCACTGCACATCTCATTTCAGAATGACCACCTTTCAGGGGCTCACCAGCCATGTGAGAGTAGACATTACTATGTTAGACAATGCAGACTTAGTGTCCTAATAGTTGCCTAACCTCTTGTTTACTTGTTCTGCCTATTTATAGCTACTTAAGTTTTGTTTTAGACTAAGAAACTCTCCAATTCAAGATGGTCCACTACTACTTCACAGTTAATGAAATCACTTTTGTTTTGCTGAAGTTCTATATCTAAGAGTGCTGTCTTATATCTGTGCTATTCTTCAGTGAATGTTGTATTCTATGTAATTTTTATCTACATGTTTTGGGAAGAAATGATTTAAGTAATTTTTAGTGGAAAAAATACTGGCCCAATCCTATAAAGATCCTAAGAAGCACTTCGAAATGACACTATTAAATATTCTCCTAGAAGAAGGAATTAATTGGTATTATCTCGTAATGATTTCCTAGGAAGAATACATTTGATTCAATTTGAGCTCATGAAACTTTGAAATGCAAATTAATAATTTATCTTCACAGTCTATTCAGACAAATTACTGTGCCCTGAAGTGGTTATCATGACCTCCCTCAACTGATACTATCAGGTCCTTCTGAGCAGTTGTTTTTTGTACTTTTTAATGATAAATGTTTTCTTTAAATATCATCTCTAAATATAAAATCAAATTTTATTGAAGAGAGAAAAATAAAACCTCAGTTCACTCTCTCCTACTTTTGCCCCTTGAGGTTTCAAAGTTCTTTATGGCATTGCTATGGGGGTTGAAAAACACAGGGAAAAACTAAATGTTTAGGGCAATCAACAATATAATTACACTGAAAATATGAGTTATGTTTCTCTCTTCATCAATTTTAGAAATTCATGTATGCAAAGAGGGAATATCCCAAACATTCTCTCTTATCCCAAATCCTCCAACAGCAGTTGTAGCGCCATAAAGTATCCAAAATCGGATCTTAGCCAATTAAATATAAGTATAATCTATAAAGCTATACTTATGCTTTATCATGTAATATAGCCACAAACATTTACACTGAAAATTCTGAGCCTTTAGAGAAATACAAGAAGTCCATATGGCATTACAAGTTTCCTTCTTCTACTTTTGTGGTATAGTCTTGTTATATGCTTTCCTGTGGTGTGCTTCTGAAAACTAATGAGAAAATACCTCTCCACTATAAGCAAGCTATATTCAGACTCTTCGGTGGGTGCTAACTGCAATGGGAACCATCACACACAAATAGTTCTTAAAATACTGTACAAAATGGGGAGATAAAGTTGGCTATGACTAATGCCAAGGATAGCATGCATTCTGAGGTCATAGACTCTAGCTTCAAGGACATTTATTACTATTTCTTTTCTCCACTATTTGACAGGTGAATTCCTTTAGTAGTGCTGTTCTAGGAGGTGAGCAGAAATATGATTTTGTTTAAAATATTGTTTAGTTCCAATTCTATGGATCAAAAATAGTGTTGTAGAAATATCAGATATTTTAAAAATCATTCAAATTAGTAAAAGATTTCTACATAATTCACTTCATTTTCCTAAGAATATATTGAGGACCATTTCTTTTTATTTACATTGTGGTGCAAATTTTAACACAAAAAATACATTTAAAATACATTTTTAATGTACTTTGTTATGCTTTGAAGTAAAAAAATCAGAATACAAATACTGTATTTGTAAATGGTTACTTATGTGTATGAGTTTCTTTAAAATTGTTAATCTCATAAAAAAGAAAAACAAAATTAAAGGGATATACATTATATTAGAACAAATTTTTTATGAGGTAGCAGAGGCTTAGTAAACAATTTCTTAAATGATAAAACAAAGAATGATGTTTTGAAATACTTTCCATTACAATCAATTGAATATTTAGCTCTTACATTCTACACTGTATATCTTCTACATTTGTTGCTGAAGAGATTTAAAATTCCACAAATTGTTGGGTGGGTGGGCTGGAATGGGAGTAAATGGGAGAAAACTGTACTTGAACAATGATTAAAATAAAATTTTTAAAAATTCCACAAATGTTATTATCTGCCTTCTGGAATATATATTATATGCATATTCTCAATTTCTATTTTACATTAAACAATAATCATACAAGTTTACAAACAGAAATAAAAAGTTTATCTACAAAAAATAACCAAAATATCAACTTTATATTAGTTTTTTATTTGTAATACTGTCAGCAAAAAAAAAACCCACAATAAAATAGTATCTACACACATTTATTCAATAGTGTGAGCCATATTTTTACTTATTACTTTTCAATATAGTAAGCAGCTGTTTTAATTGCCCACTTCAAATTTTAATTTTTCACTATTTTGTGGGTGGTAAGATACATGTTTTTCGGTGCATTGTTTTACTGCATCTGCAATAAAATAGGTTCCTTGATCAAATGCTATGTAAGCAGAAGGTCTGAATTGAACTATTTCCTGCTTTAGACATTAAACAATGTTAGAGGTGTTTGGGTCAGTTAATGGATAAGTAAATCTAAATTTGGAATAAGTGTGTAACCTGATCAAGGCTTTTTGGTATCCACCCGGTGTCATGGGTAATGAGCCAATGTAATCTATAAATTATGAGTCTTCTTAGATCTGCTCAATATTCAGCCCCTGGGTTCTTTAGCTTCTGGTATTCATTTTGACAAAAAAGCAAATGTTATAAGATTGAAGGCAGTAGGATACATAGTTTTTCTCTGCGGATCAGTGCATTGCCTGATGCTCCCATGCCTATTCATCTCATGTATCCAAAAGACCACTTTAGAGAATCTATCAAAGTATCTACTGGTTAATTCCAGTCCCCTTCTGAATTTGGAGGACATTTCTGATGGGCTTCAATATACCGCACTTTGCTTTCCCATTCTAAATCTATAGCATTTTCCATAACATAGCACCACTGAGATTCTTTTTATCTTCCAGTTATCTATGGCTCATGTATTGTCAGTTCATTGGCTATTGCCTCATAAATGTTAAAAATCTATACCATAAAAATCTATATTATCAAACAGTCAGAGCACACGTGTTTTCCAGTTTAAGTGCCAACCCTCCACTCTTGAGACATCTGTAAGCCATGTTTCTTTTTTAGCATCCTCATTTATCTGATTATTGGGAAAAGTTAGTCTAGCCAGAATATTAGGTAATTCTTCAGAAAGATTTGTGGGACCTAAAGAATGGCAGCTACATGTTGGTACCCACAGTGGTTTGTCATGTTGCATGGTCATGAATATACCTTTTCCACTTACTGAGGAAAGCTTTTGAGTGTTTCCCTCCCTGTTCAAATGATGAGCTGATATAACACATACCATAACAGGTATTTAAGGTCTCAAAATAACTGTACGCTATCAACAATAGAAGAAGTTTCAATTAATGCCTAATAACTAATTAACACCTGCTAACTAATTATGAAAGTACCTTAAGCACCAGTGTCCAGCAATACTAATAAAGTTTCTTCACAACCCCCAATCCATATTACCTATTCAACCATAAACAACTTGTCAACTCCTGGTGACTTCATTGCTCCATCTATAAGGAATTTAGATTAATGGATCTCTACAGTCCTTCCAAAATAAGAGACTCCTGAATACCTGGGGTTAGTTTTTCTCTCCCTTAATTTTATTTCTTCAGCTACCCAAGGAAATTATTTATGCAAATGAAGCAATCAGGTTTTTTGCTAAGATCAGGAAGAACATTTGGATCTACAAAATTTTGCCTGAAGAATTAGTTCTACAAATAGACTGCATTGTTTTATAAGTTTACTCTATGAGATTTTAGAAACACAGTCTTACTTGCAGCACAGCTGATAACATTTTTATTACCAAATAATAAATTATTGCAATCAGAAAACAGCAGTGGTAATTATTGCAAATGCTAGGATCAGAATTTTTCCATTTGAAAAATAATTTACTCAGGACCCCACCTTTCCCCAAAATATTACTCCTAATTTCTCCTAACACAATAAACTAGAAAAATATCAACAAGTCTATTAATCTAGTATTTCCAGAAAAATACATTTAAATCTTTAGATAAAAGATTAATATCTGCTGAATAGAATGCAAAACATCAGGGTTGGATTAAGAGTTTGCCATGTAGAGTGGAAATTATAAACATAATCTCCTCAGGTTAGAAAAAATCCATATGTAACCCCACTTTTCACATTTCTACTGGGACTCAGGAGGAAGGCAAAAACAAAAGAGTAAATGTGGTTTTCTGCTACCCCAGCATCCTTCTAGCCCTTCCAGTTTAAGCCAATGTGTGGGAGAGGGGGCATCTACCAGGAACAGAAAGCAATGCACCTTCTCTGTGACTGGGGAATATGGTAGCAGTGGGAAAAAATAACAGGTGCTAAGCTAAAAATAAAGAGGCCTTTCAACATAGAGACAGCAAGCATTTATTCAATAAAAATAGCTATTCAGGAAAGCATGGATCAGGCAGAAGCTCAAACAGTGTTCTGATTAGGAGACAAAGGCAATAAACACTCACGAGAAAGGGAAGGGCAATTACATCAATAGAAGGAAAGCATTTCTATTGATGCACATAAGCTAACACAGTGATGCTAGTTCTAAACAACATTTTTAATTTTCAGTCCAGTACTTAAACATCAGTCCAGTAGTCATAATATCTGCTTTCTCATTATCTTTGCAAACAGTTCTTTGGATCACAGGTTGCTTTAGTCTCAGGCCAAAGGTATTTTGCCGTATTTTTAATATTCCAAAGATTTGAGCATAACACGTGCAAAGGCAGTCCTTCTGACACAGCATTTAAAGTGGCTTTGTTTATTATTTTGACACATGGGAGGGAAGCATTGCATAGCACAAAGATCTCCACCAACTGAAAAAATAATGGTACACACACATATATATACTCTATATCTTTATTCTAATTAAATAATATGTAAATTTTAAAATAAGCACCAATAATATAAAACATTTAAAGAACAAGATAAAAATACAAATAATAATTTTTAACATATCTTCCCACATCCCAGTGAACCATCTCTTGCACTGTACGGAATACATGCACCTCACATGGAGACCAGTGGTGTAGGGAGAGATGCTGGAGTTAGACCCAGAATAAAAGGATGCCCTCTTTCAATTGTTTTATAAATGTTATTATTCCTAGAGATCTTAGATATTATTTTCCTCAGCCTTTTCAGATTTTCATACTGCTTTATTTTCTGTAAACTTAGTACATTTTCAAAACTCTGTAAGAGTTTTGAATCTAAAGATTCAACTACCCTGGGTATTTTTTTCTTGCCATAGAAAACACAAAAATAATGAGACTATAAGGGCTATCTCAAAATGAACATAATTCTCCCATGTCTAAGCATTAAGTTAAAATCAATGTACTCCATAGGTTAAAAGTGGATTTTTTCTTAAAATATACCTATAAAATTAAGATTGGAGTTCCTGTTAATAAAAAAGAAAGAATAAATGAAGAAATGAAGGAAAATAAAAGGAGGGAAGAGAAGGAAAGGGGATGGAAGGAGAGGGAAGGGGAAATTGGAGGAAGGGGAGAGAAAGAAATACTTCATGCCCTTGATCACATAATTATGTAAATCATACACTCCATCACCATTAGATACTGGGACATAGTTTACTAGAAATCCCTGATATTTTTCTCTCAAGTAAATTGATCCTATCAGGAATCTATGAATGTTCAGATTAATAATGAAACATCAAGTAAAATACCTTCATGGATGCTTTGTTTCTGGGGGAAATTGATAAGAACTCATTTTCATGCAAAATATCTAACTGGCATGTTAATATAAATTAAATATAAATTGAAATACAAATAATTTAAAAACACGTTCTTTTTACTCCCTCAACTTTTAAGGAATGATGGAATATTGTTTGTTTTACCCTGTTTCGTACTCTCTGTGTGATGATTGACATAGAAAAACCACATCAGCCTCTTCCAATGACTTCTCAATTAAAATGAGTCCAGAAGTGTGTGAGTAAGGCTGTGGATTTTGCTCTGGAAGCACTTGGATTTGAGTCCTGGTCCTTTGTTAGTTTTTTCACCCATAAAATATAGATATTAATAACAATCATAGCCCAGGCATGTCTGTTATAATGCCATTATATATGTTCCTGAAAGATTTCCATTCAAGGAAAAAAAGTTATTAAAAAAAAAAAAAACAGTGAACATGGCCCTGGCTGGTGTGGCTCAGTGGATTGAGTGCAGGCCTGCGAATTAAAGAGTCATTGTTTCATTCCCAGTCAGGGCACATGCCTGGGTTGTGGGCCAGGTCTCCAGTGTGAGGGGGGCATAAGAGGCAACCACACTTTGATATTGCTCTCCCTCTCTTTCTCTCTCCCTTCCCCTCTCTCTAAAAATAAATAAATAAAATCTTTTAAAACAATCAGTGAACATAGAGTAAAAGGATTAGGGACCCCTTAGAAAATGTATGCAGTTTAATTACAAAATGAACACTAAAAAAAATTATAATCAATACCAGGGAGAAATTTCAGACTACTGAGGCAGGAGGCTCCTCAGACTGGAGGCAGCCTCAGCAGATACTAAAAATGCATCACTTCTCAATCATGGAATCATCATTCTCTGATTTGCCAATCACATGCAGACTATCACCTGCAATAATTTTCCTATAAAGCATTATCCCTTTAGTAGGGATACTGAGGGACTCCAAAAGTGCACCAAAAAAAGAATAGGACTTTATGGGAAAAAATAGAAAATATCTATATTTTGATACATATGCCAATACTGTAAAAGCTAACATAGCCATTTCTATACATACCTGCGGACTCCCAGCTGTGCAGGCAGCCATGGAAGTAGCAGGCTGATAACAATTTGTAGAGGTTATGTGTGGGAAATGCCCATGAAGCATGATTAAAATAATTTTTAAAAAATTATGGAAAGAAGGAGAATTTTCATATTCATGACCAAAGCTACTTTGTGTAAATGGAGACTACATACTGAAATGTACATTCATGTATATTCTTAAAATTATTGTCAATGGTCTCATATTTTCTTTTAATTTTAGAATATTTTAAATGTACATAAGATATTAGTACAATCATGAAATATATATAATTAGTAAATAAGATGCATACATTGACAGTGCATGCTTTCTTTTCAGCTCTTGATCAATAACTTTGTAATGGAAATTATTCCTCAGAGAGTTAGCTATATTTGATTTTTTAATTTAGTTCATGTTTATATTAAACCATGTCAAATGCTGATTTGATTATAGATTATTTTCTTAAACATTTTCTTAGAAGACTAAGAACATTTGAGAATAAATGTATATCCACAAAATTTTATGCACAGTTATGAGCCAATTTACCCTAAAAATTATATTACTCTTTAATATACTTTCATCCTTGTGGAGTCTATGCAGTATTCATATTTCAAATTAAAAATTACACCAACCATAAATAAAGCATATGTAAATTAAGATATCAGCACCTCCTGTATACACTCATTTCCAGTTCCTTCTTTAAATGATAGCAAATGAATGTGTAGCACAGAAATTATATACCAATCATAGAATCCTATAAATGTACTGATTAACTATGATTCAATTAAGAGATAAGAACTCTCCTAGGAGCTCTTATTTTGAAGACTAAGAAGAGCTAACTATCCACCTACTGCTCCTCACACCCCAACACAATGCCACCGTTTTTAAACTTTCATGAGTTTTGAAAGATTAATTTTTCTCTTAATTATGTCACCTGTACCTCTTGAATCAGCCTGAGAAATCCTGGTATTTGCAGATAATCAACAGATGTCTGACCTACAACTCCATATTTAATTGAATAGGATCCTTTCTCCTCTTACACAAAATGGTAAACAAATATTATTGCTAAAATTATTCTAATGAATTTGTATAAATATGTTTTTGTTTCTTTTGAAAATTGTCTCCAAAGTACTTGAGCGTAAAACTGCAGGTGATAAAATTACCATTACTATATAATTTATGGAATTACATCATATAATTTTCTAAAATTTTAATAACTATAGTTGGGAAATGAAGGGAAGAAAAGGAACAAGAGGTGGGGAGAAAGGGGAAATTGTAGGAAGAGAAATAATTTACATTTTTTGGATAATATACTTCTCGTGGTTTTTTTTTTATGTAACGTGGCTCTGGAGGAAGAGGATGGGAGCCATTAATCTTCAATACAGTCATTTCCAGCTCTTATGAAAAGGTTTTGCACAAATAAGTATGACTCTAGCACATAAATGTTCATTTTATACACTCTGGACTCTTCATACCATCTAACACTTTATCTTGTGCTAAACTGAAGAAGCAGTAATGTATTCCATTTTAAAGACTAGCTATTTAGTGCCTTGGGAAATGCAGTGTGTGTGTTATACTTTAGATGTGATATAGAAGATTCTCAAGGGCAATCCTGATAATCTATTCTCTTGCATAAGACTGTAGTAGCTGGTCCACTTGTAATCTGTGACTTTGTTGGCATGTGTATGTTTAGAAACATCGGTAGTGAGGATACTGGTCACCTCTGAGTCATCACCGTGGTTCACACCCAACTCTAGTTCATGAGTCCAGTCTTTAAACCATAGCTATTCCAGTCAGATTTTGTTGGATGGGTTTTAATTCCAAAGAGATTATTTGTTTGTTTATTTATTGGTTTGCTTGCTTACTTGTTTGCTTGTCTGTTAGTTTGTTGAAATATTGTCTTCTACAAAACACTCATTAGTACTATAATACCCGAGTCACCATATGTTTAAAAATCTATTTCTGTTATCCTTATACTTGAAAATGAGTTTACTCAATGGGGTGAATTTATTGGAACACATTTTTTCTTCTCTAAAAATTTTTAAGAATTCCTCAACTTTCTACTAGTATATAATGTTGCTGTGTAAAATTCTAAGACAAGATTGATTTATTAATTTTAGGATGAGCTGATGTTTTATGCCTATTGCACATAATATTAATTCCATATCTAGAGATCCTAAGTGGCCTAGTAACTTCACTTGAATACATCTTAATTCATTTTTTAATTTAAACTTTATTGTATTTTTCCTTTACCACATAGCCCCCTTATAGCTCTATTCCCTAGCAATATACCTCCCCCCACCAGCAATCACCACATGTCCACGTCCATGAGTCCTTCTTCCCTTTTGCTCACACCTTCCACCATCTAACCTCCCCCCACCCACAAGGTGTCATCCTGTTCTCCATTTATGAGTCGGTCCCCATTTTCTTTGTAGTTCAGTTTGTTCATTAGATTCCTCACGAGTGAAATCATATGATATTTGTCCTTCTCTGACTGACTTATTTCACTTAGCATAACGTTTTCCAGGTCCATCCATACTGTCCCATGGGGTAAAATTTTCTTCTTTTTTATGGCCAAGAAGTATTCCATTGTGTAAATGTCCTATAGTTGTTTTATCCACGCATCTACTGATGGACACTTAGGCTGCTTCCATATCTTGGTGATTGTAAATAATGCTGCAGTGAACATAGTAGTGATTATGTTCTTTTGAATTAGTATTTTGGGTTCCTTTGGATGTATTCCCAGATGAAATCACTGGGTCAAAATGTAGATACATTTTTATTTTTTTTATTTATCCCCACACTGCTTCCCACAGTGGCTGCACCAGTCTGCATTCCCACCAAAGCTGCAAAAGTGTGCCCCTTTCTCCACATCCTCACCAGCACTTGTTGTTTGTTTATTTATACTGATGGCCATTCTGACAAGTGTGAGAGAAATCGCATTGTGGTTTTAATTTGCATTTCTCTGATGATTAGTGACATTGAGAATCTTTTTACATTGTCTATTGGCCATCTGTATGTCCTCTTTGCAGACGTGTCTATTTAGGTCATTTGCCCATGTTCAATTGGGTTGTTTATTTTTTTAGTGTTGAGTTTCATAAGTTTTTTATAAATTTTGAATATTAACCCCTTATCAGATATATTGACAAATATGTTCTCCCATTCTGTGGGTTGTCTTTATATTTTACTGATGAAGGATAAAAACCACGTGATCATATCAAAAGATGTAGAAAAAGCATTTGATAAAAAAACCAGGATGCATATATGATAAAAGCTCTCAGCAAAGTGAGATTAGAGAAAACATACCTAAACATAATAAAGGCCATAACAAACCCACTGCCAGCATCACACTCAATGGACAAAAACTATAAGCATTCCCCTTAAGATTAGGAACAAGTCAGGGATGTCTGCTTTCACCTCTTTTATTCAACATAGTACTGAAAGTTTTAGCCACAGCAACCAGACAAGAGGAAGAAATAAAAGGTATCTAAATTAGAAAGGTAGAAGTCGAACAGTCATTATTTATAGATGACATGATACTGTACATAGAGAACCCTAAAGATTCCACCGAGAAACTACTGGAACTGATAAATGAATTCAGCAAAGTAGCAGGACACAAAGTTAATATCCAGAAACCAGATGCATTTTATATGCCAATAATGAACTAACAGAAAGGGAAATTAATAAAACAATCCCATTCACAATTGCTACAAAAAGAATAAAATATTTAGGAATAAACCTAACCAAAGATGTAAAAGACCTATACTTGGAAATATAAGACATTGAAGAAAGAAATTGAGGAAGATACAAATAAGCGGAAGCACATACCATGTTCATGGAAAGAATTAACTTCATTAAAATGTCCATATTACCCAAAGTAATCTATAGATTCAATGCAATTCCTATCAAGATTCCAGTGACATATGTCACAGAACTAGAACAAACATTTCAAAAATTCATGTGGAACCACAAAAGGCCCCGCATAGCAATGCAATGCTGAGAAAGATCAAAGTTGGAAGAATCATGCTACCTAGTATGAAACTGTACTATAAGTCCATAATGATCAGAACACCAGGGTACTGACATAAAAATGGGCACATAGATGAATGGGACAGAATAGAGAGCCCAGAAATAAACCCATACCTTTATAGTTAATTAACATTCAACAGAAGAAGCAAGCATATACAATGGTTTATTCAAAAAATGATGTTGGGAAAATTGGATGGACACATGCAGAAAATTGAAACTAGACCACCTTCTCATACCATACACAAGAATAAATTCAAAATGGATTAAAGACTTAAATACTAGACCTAAACCATATAAATCCTAGAAGAAAACATAAGTAGCAAAATCTCAGACATTGCTCATAGCAATATTTTATTGCATATATCTCCCCAGGCAAGGGAAACAAAAAATAAACAAACAAATGGGGCTACATCAAACTAAAGAGCTTTTGACTTGGTTCTTTTGAATAAATTTTGATTGTGACATGATTAACATTTCTAAACACTTTTTAAGGAAGTTTTCCTGTTTTAGGTAAAATCCATATAACATAAAATTTCATGTAAAATTCAAATAACAAAAAATCCACTATTTTAATTATTTAAAATGTACAATTTGGTGGCTTTCACTACACTCACAATGTTGTGCAACCATCACCTCTAGCTAATTTGGGGACATTTAAAATATGTTTTTCAAAGGGTAAGATGAAAGCCTATTTTGAAGATAGCAGGATTCATTTTTTTTACTTCCCAAAATCATTTAATTTCATGCCTTTTACATTTTTGACTTAAAATATAGCTGCAATATACATCCTTGAACACAAATTTTTGTCTGAATTTCTGATTACTTCCTTAAATCAAATCAATAGGAGTAAAGTTGTTGGACTCAAAGAGTGAGATCACTGTTAAAATTCTGGCTATATATTGCCATGTACCATGGCTATGTCTACTTCCTTGATAATTTATACAGCAGCACTAAGGGCTATTATTTTAAGAATGTTTACTATTTCGAAGTGGGGAGAGATTCATGATATGTTTACTAATAGTCTCTTTACTCATGGCTTCCCACCCAGTGCTTGATTTGTAATACCTATATATAAAGGATTAGCTGTCATTTTCTAACTTAAAACCCTCCTTTAGTATTATTTACATTCAACATTGACATTGTCCAAACATAGCAAGTGATTTCATCACTAGACACTGTGAAGTTTCTTTTTTTACTTACTGTCTCTGTGGTCTTAGACAACTAAACTCCTTAAAGCCTCTGTTTTCTCACCTCTAGGATGGACACCTCAGGTACCTAAGTTTTGCTTAAGGATGAATTAATATCTGTGTCAGTATACTACCTAGCAGAATAAATTTTTCACAAATGGTAGTTAGTTTTTTTTGTTTTGTTTTGTTTTTAAGATTTTATTTATTTATTTTTCGAGTGGGAAGGGAGGGAGATAGAGAGAGAGAGAGAGAAACATCAATGTGTGGTTGCTGGGGGTTATAGCCTGCAACCCAGGCATGTACCCTGTGACACTTTGGTTCACAGCCTGCACTCAATCCACTGAGCTATGCCAGCCAGGGCTGTGGTAGTTAGTTTTAATTAAAATAACTGTAAAACCAATCTCTAAAAGGTAGTCAATGAAATATTTTCTTAGTATTTATTCCCAAGGAAAAGGTACAATATATTTAGAAAAAAATTTATATTAGACTGCATCAAAGCATAGGCTCTTTATAACTTCTTATCCTAGAACAGCATCTAGTATATAATAGGTGCTCAAGGAATATTTTCTGACTGAGTCAATGTTGAGTAGCTTTTCTTCATACCACTGGAGGGAGGTCTCCCATCTTTAAGAGACCCCTCCAAAATATCTCATCTTTTCAAATAAAGCCTATAAAAAAGGTCTGCTCATAAATATCCAAACTTTTGAGCATATGTTATGTTTTCTTTTTAAAAAAAGAAAAAATTACATCAAATAAATGAGTTATGTACTCAAAATACTTCTCCATTTTTTAAAGATCACAGAGTTCTTTTTCCCTAAGCTATGGGGCATCGTTTCCCACATAGATGTAGTGGGAAATACAATGTCTAGGTGGATGACAACTCACTGCATGTGATATGAACATCAGAACTGAATCACAAGACAAAATGACAAAAAATGAACCAAAAGAGAAAGATTAATTTTAGGTTCTTTTTTATTAAATTAGTGCATTTGAGGGAAAGTTAATTGTATATGAAATTAATCTATTTCTATGTATCATATATCAGAAACCCCTAAAAAACTTATTACAGTTTCCCTTCAACAAGTGATGCATTTGAAAAAGTGGGGAAACCAACTATACTTCCAAGTGATTTAATTTCTCATATTCCCAATCAATATAATAGAGTTTTATAACTTTTCTTTAGTGAGATTTTACAAAACCTTTTAAGTTAACTAAATATGGGAAGCTTTTCCTAAGTTACTGCTTGAAATGTAAACTATAAATATCTAAATAGCATTTATTTGCCTGATATTTATTAGAGAAAATATCCATAAGAATAGAGTGTTAATAGCAAAACTGGTAAATAAGCCAATAATTTTGGACACATATTATTTTTTCCAATAATATGTAATTAGAGGGTGTGAGAGAAGCATTTCAATTAAAGTTGCCCAGTAATAGAAAGAAATCACCATTTCCAATTATATACTTTATATAAAAGAGAAACTAAAGTTTTGTGGATATTCAATATGGCATTTTGTTATAAGAAATGAATGTAGTATTCAAATATTCTGTGTGTCTATGTGTGTAAATCTAATGAATACATAAAATTCTGCCATTCTATTGAGCACATAAGAATATTTAAGCATCTTTAGGCAATTACAAGCCCACCCTCAAAATAAAATCTGATATGACCTTCTGTAAATCTAGTAATAGTAGAGAGTATGAACCTGAAGTTCTCTGGGGTAAGAGAAAAAGACCACTGTATTATTTCTTCCATAAAACATACCAGTGTATTTTCCTACAAAAAAAATTAAAGGATTTCTTTCCAACATGATTTAAAATACAAATTAACTTCAAAATTACCATTTGTAATACAACATAAATTATGAATAACAAACCCAATAAAATAAATTTATTTCTTAAAGGTCATACTGTATAAATCAATGTACTATTAAATAATTCAGTGTCCAATTTAGAGTTGTTAATTTAATATTATATATCGAAAGAAAAGCTAGTCTGCTAAGCATCTAGTAATTACACTAACATGCAGTTGTTATAGTTTCCCAGCTAGTGAGCTGAATAAACCTCATAACCAGGTCTTAAATGTCTTACAGTTTAACTGGGGAGATATAGAAGTAAACCAAAAATTACCAGATGGTATAAAATGAGCTAAGCTAACAACAGAAACAGGGCACTATAATGGATTGCCCCATCATAGAAACTTCTCCAAAAAGAGAATGATTAAATTAAAATATTTAAAAAACAGATAATAAATATAAAAAGACAAGAAGGGAAAGGGTATTCCAAGAAGGGGGACCTGAAGACATGATATATAATTGGAAGAATTGCCAGTAATTTCGGATAGTTAAAGAAAAAAGCCATTCCAGGGAAGTAAAAGATAAAAAGCTCCAATATTGATGAACCTTGTTACTTTCCACTGCGGAATTTATGTTTAGAAAGATCTCTCTAGAACATTGTAAAGAACAGCATAAGTACAGTGCTGCCCGAAATCAGTCATGATCTATTCATCAGTGTGATTCATTATGAGTTTGTCACAGAACCCACCATAGAAGTAATAAGGATTTGATCTAAGGAAGTATTGGTAGGAATAGAAATAAGAAAATTGATATAAGAAATTCCAGTTTTTGATTTGGGTAACTAAATTCAACCCGATTTATTTTCTTATCAATATCAACATAAGTAAAACAGAAAGAAGGAATTTAAGACATTGAAGATTAGTTCAGTTTAGGTCCTGTTGAGTCTGAAGTGACTGTAGAACACCAGAAGGGAAATGTCTGGTTGGTAGTCGAGCATACGAGCTGGGAGAAGTAAGCCTGGTAGATCTCAAGATGACTGCTAGCAAAGACAAATTTGCATGAGGTAAATATCACAGGGAGAGTATATAGAGTAATAAAAGCAAAGAATCAAGAAAGGAATCTTTGGAAAACAATAGATGCAGGTGGTATTCAGAAGAAGGGGGTCTCAAAATACATTGTATATCAGGAGAAAGGAGGAAGCAGCTGAGAGTTGCTCTATAGCCTCACAGACAGATAGAAAGTTAATAATGAGGAAATAAATAATAATGTTGTAGGTTAAATTGTGGGGTAGTGGAGTGCTCCAATAACAATATTTGAAATGTGGATTTGGCTTTGGAGTTGGGTAATGTACAGAGGCTGGAAATATTTTGAGGGACATAATAGAAAAACATAGACCACCTTGAAGAGACTATTAGAAATTTGATTGTTAAATGAGATTCTTGTGAGACCTCAAAAGAAATAGGTTACTGCACACTGGAAGAAAGGTTATCCTTCTTATAAACTTGGCTAACTAATATTTTGCTTTTGGGTGGAAAGTAAAATTTGTAACTGATGAACCTGGATATTTTTAGTTGAGGATATTTCTAGGCTAAGTATGGAAAGTGAGGCTTAGTTTCTCCTTGCTGCTTGTAGTAGAATGCAAGAGGACAGAGATAACTTGAGAAAAGAACCATTAAGCAAATAGAAGCCCAAAAGTTTCAAAAGGTTTGTAAAATTCTCAAACAGTTCAAATTTCAAAAGATGTTTTGGAGAGAATGCCAAGAGTCTGGCTAACAAAGTACTGTGGAAGAGATTAAGCATGTGATGCCTTCATCCAATCAACCTTTTCAGCAGAAACACTGCCATTCTGTACTGAGGGCAAGAGAGGGAGTATAAAATGAAGACAGGCAGTTGGACTTCTGGAATCCTAAAGGTAGGAAAAAGAAAACAAGATGCAGGGATGTAAATGTGTGTTCTTTCAAGAAAAGAAAAGAACAACCCTAAGGATGGCTGAGAGGTTAGCAGGATGCCACCTCTTGGTTCTGGAGGACGGGACTCCTTGGGCTAGCAGGGTAAAACTGCCTGGGACTAAAGCAGAGAGACCACTGCCCATTGGCAGGGACCCATGGGCTCTTCCCAGACCCAGAGGGCAGACCATCAAGCCATAGAGGGTAATTCTTAGGCACTAAAGAATTTTGTCCTGCTTGGCTGTGAACCTTCTTTAAACCAGTGACCCCTTTGTTCCTTTCATTACCTCCCTTTTTGAATAGGAATTTCTACTCTCTGTCAGGCCTACCCTTTATTCTGGAACCATAAATCACTTTCTAGTTTCAAAAGTCCATTGATGGAAAGGAATTTTGTGGTGGTTTGGGATATGCCCAGAGTTATATACATAGTTGATTTAGATAATGAAATTTGGGGCTTTTTGAGTTGATATTTAAATAAGATTTTGGATTTAGAGTTGATGCTGGAATGGTTAAAACTTTTGGGCATATTGTAATGAAGTGAATATTTTGCGTGTGGAAAGGACATGAATTTGGGGGTACCAGAGGGCAGGCAGATTGTTGTGAGTGGAATTGTCCCCCTCCTCAAAATGTGTTCAAGCCTAACCCTCAGGACCTTATTTGGAAATAAGATCATTACGGATGTAGCAAATCAAGACAAGTATACTGGTTTGGAGTTGGCCCTATTTTAAATGAAAAGAATGCCAAAGATTGCCAGCAACCAATGGAAACTGTAAGAGAGACATGAAACAGATTCTTCTTCGGAGCCTCCAGAAAGATCTAAGTTGCCTACACTCTGATTTCAGACTTCTAGCCTCACAAACTATGAGGAAATAAATATCTGTTGTTTTAAGCCACTTACTTTATGATTGTTTTTTATGACAGCCCTAGGAAACTAACACAAATGACGAAATTAATGCTGCAGAGAGATCAAGCAAGTTAAGCATGGAAAGTGACTATTTGGCTTAATATGAAGGTAATTGATAGGACAGTGCATTGACAGAAGAGTATTAACTATTTAATACTTAAGGGTAATATTGTGAGTAAAGAAATATACATATTGAATTTATATGTTTTATTGAAGAAGCTCATCTAGGAATAGAAGAAGAAAGATAAAAGTGGTAACTAAAGGGAATGTAGTCAGAAAGGGCTATTTTAATTTAGATTTTAATATTTCAACTGTAAAGAAAGAAGAATGAGATGTTGAAGAGAGATAAAAGAGGACTGTCTGAAAAACAAGTAGTACAGGTGAAAGAATGGCTTTTAGGAAAAGATAAATTTTAGCTGATGCTCTTTTTGTCAGATAATTGACAGGGAAGATAGAAAAGGAGGAATATTGAGGAATAGTTGAAATTCTTGGAAATCGTAACTGATCACAGACCCACATGACTAAGGCGTCTGGCAGAGAACAAGAATTTTTAAGGAGGGCCTATTTACACAATTCAGTGAAAATGTACTGATCGTGGAATGACTGACTAACTGATGGCCAGCAATGCTCAATAGCTGGATTGTAGACCACACAGAACTTCAAGGGTGGAACCAATCCCATATAATTGTAAAGCAAGTATGATGAGGTAATAAAAGGAAATAAAGCCTAAATAAGAGTCACAATGTAGACCAGGGTGTCAAACTAATTTTCACCTGGGGCCACATCAGCCTCACAGTTGCCTTCAAAGGGCTAAATGTAATTTCAACTCCTTAACAATTAAGGAGTAGTTACATGTATATTCTCCTAAAATTATTTGAGCCCTTTGAAGGCAACCAGGAGGCTGATGTGGCCCCTGGTGAAAATGAGTTTGATGCCCTGGTAGACTATCAGGATATGAAATTAATAAAAAAGAAAAAACTCTCAGCATAGTGGGAAATAACAAACATACTAAAACTAAAACTGTGGGAGAACTGTGAAATTAAAGGTAGTTTCAGGGAAAGAAATCTGGAATTTTGACAAGCCCTTCTTTCCAAAACTAACTCTGCAACTAACCAGCACCAATACCTGAAATTCTGCCTTATTATGCTTATTTTGAGGAAGCTATTAAAATAAAATGAGTATAAAACATGCTATACCATTTCTTTGAGTTGTCAGAGAAGAAAATAATAATTAAGACATGACCAGTCTCCACTTTATTATTATAAGTTGTTACCACATTACGGAGGCAAATTACTAGTATGTATTCTAAGCAAAAATATGGAGAACAAATAACATTTTGAAGAAATGTAATCTATTATGCATAATAAAATAACACTTCTTGATAATTAGGAATAAAGAACAAGCATTTACATAAATGATTGTAATTTGTATTACACCTATGCAGTCAAACCAAGATTTAGTCATTATTATCTAAAACCCATTACTGTCTCCTAGGGCACCATGCTTGGATTACTTCCCAGTATCCTTAGACACTTGCATAAGTGTATGCTCTCACACATTCACAGTTTTTATTTTTTTATTGTTGTTCAAGTACAGTTGTCTCCATTTTTCCTGCCACCACTTTCCGGCACCCCACTCACCCCTACCTCCCGCCCTCAATTTGATCTCCAAAATACATAAAAAACTCATACAACTTCACTCCAGGAAGACAAACAATCCAATTAAAAAATGGGCAAAGGACCTGAACAGACACCTCTCTGAGAAGGACATACAGAGAGCCCAGAAACCTATGAAAGGATACTCAGCATCACCAGCCTTCAGAGAGATGCAAATTAAAGCCACATGAGATACCACTTCACAAGATTTCAATGCAAGACTATAGGATCCTTTGCTAAGAGACACCTGATCTGTTACCATTTCCTCTGCCCCTCTCTTCTTCCCTCAGTGATCCATGGTTAAGGCTTTGGAGTTCTCATGAGAAGAGAGAGGTGATGAGAAAGGATAATTAAACCAGCAGAGTGGTCTTAGGCAAGAGCAGGGGTCAGATTCTGGAGGCAGAACGGGCAGATTATTTCCTAAATTCTCTTAGTCAGGATCCCTTCTTCTTAGCCTCCCCTTATCTCCTAAAGCTTCCGATTTTTAAGGTGTAAGCATCTGGTAAGTCTGCCTGTATTTTCAGCACTTGATTTCATTCTCACAAAGACATGTGTAAGAGAATTTGGCAGAATCCAGAGAGTACAGTGAGCACAGCATCCTTCCACTCAGTCACACACTCCATTTTTCTCTGTACCTTTCTATTCTACCATTGCTTTGATGTCAAAGATACCACTAGACTGCAGCCTCCAGGAGGACAGGGTTTGTATCTAATTGTTTTATCGCCACATCTCTACTACATGGCACAGTCCCTGGAAAGAAGTGTGCTCAATTCACACCCGAGGGAGGACTGAAGCAATGAAGGAATATTGGTGAGTGGCTCACCAATGAAGCAATGACTGAAGCAATGGCTCACCCTCACTATTACTCTGGGGTACAAGGAGAGTATCTCTTTGTAAGGCAGATCTAGAAGAAAAGGCATGACTTAGATTCCTTTCTTCCTCTGAGGGGGAAGACCTCTGTAAACTGCTTGCATTGTAACTACTTCTAATTTCATCATCATCACTTACTTTTTGTCATATCATCTCCACTCATGTGTGAATCCAAGGAAAACAGAATCACAGAAAAACAGAATCACAGACTTAGATACTCTGTGCAGATAAGTAAAGCAACAGTGTAAGCTGAATAAATTTTACACAACTAAGTAATTCTAAAACTTAAAAATATTTGATCAAAATATGCATAATTACCAAGGCTCCACAATGACCCATTTCATAATCTTGATAAATGGTCTGTAACCTACAAAGGAATTTTTAAAAATTCTCCCATGATTTCACTAAGAAAGAAAGAGATTTTCATTTGTAACTCATCATTTATAGATGATGAATTGGCAGAAAGAAGTAATTTGCTTTTAAAAGAAAATAGTTTATTTAGAATTAGTGAGAAGAAAATGTGAAACTTTACTTAAGACTTATATATTTTCACAGGCTTCTCTGGGAAATAATAACCCTTTATAAATTATCACTTTCAGTATGCATTTACTTTGAAGCATACTGAAGGGTTGTGCCAATGTAATTATCATATTGCCTCAAACTTATTTCTATACAATATTGTTTTCATCATAAAAACTATAAAAAAGGGAATACCACTCATTACCAGTCATCCTACGTCCATTTGCACAATAATCATTGCAGGAATTTTTAAGAATCTATTTTGAACTGGAAAACTAAACAATACAGAATATTCACCAATCAGAAGGTACCTTCTTTTGAAGTAAAGAAAATTTGCTGCGATTCGTTTTACCTGAAAACATTTCAATGAAATGCACAACAGGGAAGTAGCTAACATTTATGGAGGTCTCCATCTTGCTAGTGTTGTTGAAGGAATTCTGTTGAAACTGCTCATCCTCCTAATTACCCTGTAAATTAGATTTTTTTAATATTCACTTTCAAATGAGGAAACTGAAGTTCAAAGATTTCAAGTTTTTTCAGGAGATTGCTAAATTATGTTTGACACTAAATCCCTGTACACCTACCCCCTGGAAATTCATAAAGGAGAGCTCCGCTTCTGGAACGTACTGGTAAATTACCTATAAAATCTGTCTAAGCACAGACTACTTTCTGCAGCTTGCATTCCACCGTGCACTCCTGCTCCCTTGCTCCAGCCGAAGCTCGGAAGTCAGGCCTGCACGCCTGCCCAGGAAACTAAGGATATTGCTGCTCATCTTCATCAGTATGTCCTCATGATCAGACCCTAAAAACCAATGAGCCAAATGTGTGCAATTATATAACCAAGTGTATTATTTAGATTGCTTACAGGGTATGTTTATCCCAGAGAAATAATAAACCCAAGTCTTGTTGTTTTTCAAAAAATGCAACTGGATTTCTTGATTTGCCCTCTGTCCTTGTGGCATTCCAACCAGGGCAGAATCCTCCAGGAGAAACAGAGCGAGAGGAAAAGAGATCTGAGAAGTGATAACAGAAACACACACGTAGAAAGTTGAGTGAGATTCCCAAAGCCAGTAACACCTAACACCGGACGCGAGGCTAGTTATGCCCACAGCCCGAAGCCGGCTACATCCACACAGGCTCAAAATAATCCCCTGGGATGTTTTCGATTTACCTTTGAGTGTTTTAATTGGTTCAGAAAAGAACAGCTCACCGTAAACGTCTGAGAGCAGGGACCTCAACAAAATATCTCGAAGTGTAAAGAGGAGAAACAATATTGGAGAGATTTTAATTACATATGAGAGTGCAACCCCTCCTTCAGCACGGCCATCTGCCAAGCTCCAGTGGCCTGGCGACAGGTAGTGAATGAATGAACTCCACAAGGGGAGCGGGTGGTGGAGGAAAGGAGCGCAATCCTAGTCTGCAAAGAGATTGGTCGACTCCGCGGCCCCCACGACGTCACTAAAGCTGGGCGCTTTAAAGCGCGCTGAAGTGCGGGAGCCAGGATGCTCTAGCGGGTTTGGGGAGCTCCCGCGGGGCGAACCCCGAGATCCCCGCTGGTGACAGCTCCTAGTATCTCTCTTTACAACGATCTCACCCCGCCAGCCTGCCAAAGTAGAAAACTCCTCGGGCGAAAGTGGTGTCCCTGCTCCCCATCACTTGCTGATTCAAAGCTTTCCTGCACCAGCTAGGAGAGTACTACTTTCCCGGGGGCGCTTCCACGGGGTGCTGAGGTCCGCCCGCCCAGCAGCAAAGAGCCCAGGAGGCAAAGAACTTCAGGGGACTCGGCTCTCGCCGACAGCGGGTGAGTGGGCACCTCTGCGGCTGCAGACCTGGGGCGATGGCCTCTCTCCCTGCAGCCTCGAACTGGACCGCCGGCGCGGGAGGAGCGGGCGCTGACGCCGGGCACCTGAGTGAGGCGCTCACGGCTGGGGCAACAGCGGGGGCGGCTGAGGCTGACTGGCTGCAACTGCTGGCCCAAGCCGGCAATCTCTCCGCCTCGTCCTCCACGATGGGACTGCCCACGACCTCCCCCGCGCCTTCGCAGCCCCGGGCCAACCTCACCAACCAGTTCGTGCAGCCGTCCTGGCGCATCGCGCTCTGGTCCCTCGCATACGGCGTGGTGGTGGCTGTGGCTGTCTTCGGGAACCTCGTGGTCATCTGGATCATCCTGGCCCACAAGCGCATGAGGACCGTCACCAACTACTTCCTCGTGAACCTGGCTTTCTCCGACGCCTCCATGGCCGCTTTCAACACCTTGGTCAACTTCATCTATGCTCTTCACAGCGAGTGGTACTTCGGCGCCAACTACTGTCGCTTCCAGAATTTCTTCCCTATCACAGCGGTGTTCGCCAGCATCTACTCTATGACGGCCATTGCGGTGGACAGGTGAGGAGAAAGCCGGGAAGGAGGAGGGAGAAGGGACAGAAAAGAGCCGGGCAGGAGGATAAGGTTACAAAGGAAATGGTGACAAGACGGGTTTGATAAAAGGAAAGGGACTAGGAAGGCGTTCTTGGAGAAAGGAGGTCAGGGACCCTCTGTAGTCCTGCAAGGCCTGAACCAGTTTCTGTTTCCATGGTCCCTCCACCCCCACCCTAGCCCCGTGACCCCCTTAAGAGCTTTCGAGGGACTGAAGGAGGAATATGGGAAAATCTGTAATTCCAAGTAGAACAAAATCAGCTAGAAATACCTAATACTAGCAAATTTCTCAAATGGCTTCAAACGACCGAATCAAAATTTATGTCTCTGTAAAATGTGCTTTTTTACATTTCTCTATTCACTCAGAGAAATGAATGAAGTCACCCTCCACCCTTCCTTCCGCTCTCTGGTTTGCTGGTCCTCATCCCCACCCAGCACATCCCCTATCCTTATCCCAGGCTCAACACTGGTTTCGCTGCCTAGTCACGGAACATCCATCCAGCGGAGCAACAAACTCCCTCCCAAAGATTGCCACCAGCTAGCAGCTTCCACACCATCTCAGGTTAGAGTTCACTTCCAGTAATCTGCAGGGGCTATGTACAAGCTGGGTAAATCCTGTGCCTCAAATATTGCATCCAAATCTTTCAGATAATGAACCCTCAAAAACCCACAGAATAAGCGGTTAGAGAACAGACATGACAGCTGTCAAAGGGGAAGGGAGTTGAGAGGTTGGGTGAGAAAGGTGACGGGATTAAGTAAAGAAAAATTAAAACCTCATAGACACAGACAACATTATGATGATTACCAAAGGGGAAAAGGGGTGAGGGGAGCTAGAAGAAGGTAAAGAGGGTGGTGTAAGGAGATAGGCAGGGGGATAAGGTGACCTGGGTTGGTGGACACACAATACAATATGTAGATGATGTACTGTAGAATTGTACACCTGAAACCTGTATAATTTTATTAACCAATATCACCTGAGGAATCCAATACATTTTTTTAAGGAAAAGAAATTAGACACACTGATTTGTAGCTGTTTAACTTTTAGATTGTTTCCTCATCTACAGTGGAGATTCTCAGATGCTCAAATAAAAAGCTGGATAGACCTCCAATGTTTGTTCTCATATTTAAGTTTTAAAATGTTCTATGTGCTGCTAAATGTTGGTTTCTCATATTGAACATTATGAAATATGCATGCTTGAATGATGACAGTGGTAAATCCCCACATATTATTGAAACTGGTTTCACTTTAATTCAACACTATGCTAAAAAAAATAACCACATCAGTTAATTCCAGCCTCACTTTTGTGATTGGCAGCCATGTGGGAGATACAGGGGGTGATTTTACTGTAACTGCAAATCTCAATATTCTCACGCATGGGAAAACTACATTTTTTGACATTAGCATGCCTATTTCAAAATAAAATGAGGCTTAATATTAATTCTTACTATATTAAGCCACTATTATAAGGAAAATAATAAGGAAAAAAGTTATTTCCATAAGTCTATCCTTTGTGTTTACTATTTTAAAATAGTGAGCATTGAGGTATTGATGACATCTGTAGACACTGTTTTGAATGCCAGACTCAGAGCGTTAAACTGAAGGAGCTGTGGTGAGTTGCCACTTAGTAGAAGAAGTAAGCACAAAATCACACCTTTTTTGCCATCTCTCTGAAACTTTCAATCATCTTTTTCCCCTTTATATCTGATTTTCCACATGTCTCAACCCTTCATTTTTGTAAGGGTAGAAATAAAAAGAAGCAATTTAATCAGCTCCAAATTGGGCAACAGGTAAAATGGCTTCTAACCTTGCTCTAACAAAATTAATATAAATGAATGTTGCTTTGGTTTGCATACCTTCCTTGTTTTGTCTTTGTTTCTTTTTTATTTTTATATTTGTCTTTTTTATTTATTGTAAGCATATGGCTTTTAATGTTGTGATCAGGAGAACAGGCACTAGCATATCATGTTATGAAACTGTCCCAATATCCTTTACATTTTAACGATGCATTATGAAATTTGATGAAAATTTAATGTGTGTGAAATTGGTGGTATTTCAATTAAGAAATACTGTCTGCCAGCATTTATACAAAATCTGAAATGGCTTGGGATTATTTTAATGGTTAATGTAATGCTATCTACACTCACTGGTTTGAAATTACACTCACTGGTTAATGTAATGCTATTTACACTCACTGGTTTGAAATTAATAAATACGACTTATTCTTTATTCAAAAACATTCAATTACTAAAACTGTAAAAAGTTTATGGAGCATACAATTTGCAACAAAATCTGAAGCATACTCAGTTTGGATACCAAAAATCTTTTTTTAAAAAACTGTTATTTAAAGAAGTGTCTTTTGAGCACACAATTAATAAAAAAGAAATACAGAAATAAAGACTTTAAGATAATTTTTAAAATCAAATATTATACAGATATAACAGTTCTCAGAACTCCCAATAGTTTACCAGTGCAAAAAATCTCTCTATAACAAGGATGAACTAGAAAAAAAAAAACCTTAAATAAACACTTGTATTTGCAGTTATCTTATAGATTTAAGTTTACAACATTGACCCTTCTGGGGAAATCCAGGTGAGTTGTGGTCTTTTGTTTATGGTTGCCTGGACTCCTTGGCACATATAGTACATAGTTAACAGTGTACACTCACAGAAATTATATTTTTATGCTATTAATGGCTTGTTGAAATAATCTTAAAGGGTGTTTAATCCCTAGTTAGTTTTTATTGATAAAGGAATACATCATGCCTCAAAAATCTAAGGATGGAACTGTCTTTTGATCTAGTGATCCCACTGCTGGGATTATACCCTAAGAATCCTGAAACACCAGTTCAAAGGAACCTGTGCACCCCAATGCTCATAGCAGCATTATTTACAATAGCCACATTCCGGAAGCAACCTAAGTGCTCATCAGTAAATGAGTGGATCAAAAAACTGTGGTACATTTACACAATGGAATACTATGCAGCAGAAAGAAAGAAGGAACTCCTACCCTTCACAATAGCATGGATGTAACTGGGGAACATTATGTTAAGTGAAATAAACCAGGTAGCAAAAGACAAATACCATATGATCCCACCTGTAAGTGGAACCTAATCAATAAAACAAATAAATGAGCAAAATAGAACCAGAGACATGGAAATAAGGAATAAAATGACAGTGACCAGAGGGGAGGGAGAGAGGGAAGACAGGGGAAAGAAGGGGAAGGGTCTCATCAAGGAACATGTATAAAGGACCCAAGGACATGGACAACAGGGTAGAGGCTGACTGAGGGACTGGGGGGTGGGGAGCAGGGCAGGGGAGAGCAATGGGGGTGGGGGGAGGGATTGGGATAACTGTAATTAAACAAAAAGAAAAAAGAAAAGGGTCTTATACAATAAAAAACCTGATAGCAAGATAAATTGATTACCAGAGATAAACAAGAATTTCATGTGAGTGTTTATACTCTTTTATTAAATTGTGATCTCTGCTAGACTACAACCCACTGATACAAGGCTGAAATTTTCCTGTTAATTAAAAGAGAAATTTATGGCAAAAAAAAAGGAATACATCATTTAGACTGTAAGGTGAACACTTGACTTATTTAATTGTGACTGTTTTCTGTCCCATTTAATATAAACTGAATTGTATCCCACTAGAAAACACTCAATTCACCCTATACCTCAGCCTAAAGGTAAAAGGCCCTCTGAGCTTGAAAACTACTTTCTCTTTGTTTCTGGCACATCTGACTTCTCTTCAGCTGCAACAAAATGCTTGCAAGTGCCTATGACCTTAGAAATTTTAGGCCTGAGAAGGACTGGAGATACTGCCTTCATGAACACCTGTATTTTGCCAGTGGAGGTCCTCAAGCCAGTGGCTACACATTTTGTCAAGAAAAAGGCAGTGAGTCTTCTTTGAAGTGCTTGACCCTTCATTCTGTACTGGAAGAATTGCTCACTTTCTACCTCTACTTTTAAAAATAAGTATAATATTGGTAACTCTACTAAAGATTTCAATGTGAGGATACAGGTTCTGGTCTTACCCTGAAGTGTGTTCCCTTCTGCTGTTTTGGAAATTCCTGAAAAACTGTCTTTATTGGCCAAGAAACTATCTTTCAGTTCCTCACAGTTCCTTCTTGCCAGGGAGGCTACTTCACCAGCCCTACACATACACACACACACACTGGAATTATTTGCCAATAAAGAGTCACTTTCTCTTTCTAGTATCTTACCCAAATTTGCCATTTTGTGATGCAAATTTAAATGTAACATCTAAAACACACTAAGCTTCCCCAGGATCATGCAGTAGAGCCAAGATTCAAACAACTGCAGTCAACTCCCAGGCCCATACTCTCCTGAACTTTTACGCTGTTACAGCTTCTGAGAAGTTGTGATGGCTGCGGGGTTTAGCAAGACAAAGTTCTTCCTTCAATTAAATTAGAATTTGGGGCTTGTTTATACTATACATCATATAGCAAATATGTATATGTATGTATGTATATGCATATATATCTCACATCTTTATACTACCTATATCTTGAGAATGTATATGTTAGAAAATTATTAATATAACAGATAATATTAAAATATTGTTATTTTTATTCATTTATGATGTACCACTCTATTATGGGGATATTGGAAAACAGAAAATATTTTCTAAGCACATTTTTAAGATATAGTTAGAAATGCTAAGAAGGTTTATTCACATAGAGTAAAGGAAAATTTTAGAGCACATGGTCCAGTATTGACTGGAACATTTCATTAAAGAATTTTTAAGATGATAATTCACTATTTCTTACCTGAAAACCTTAGGTAATTTAATATTAATATGTTTTATTCATTAGTTCAAAAATATTAAGAAAGAAAAAATACTTTACATTCTTTAAACACAAAAACACACCTGACGTGAATAATTACTAAAAGAAATATTCCATCTAACAGAACTGTTAAATTTTTTATTCACACAGATAAAAATCGATCTTATATACTACTATTTGTTTTTAAATTTCTTTAAGGAGTTTCTTTTTCATAAAGCTAACTGTTATGCAAAATATTCATAGAACCTCTAATTCTTTTGAAGTTAATTAAGGGCAAATAAAAAATACAGTCATAAATCAAATTGTGAAGGCTCACTCTCTCCATGTAATCTCATCCAAATTCATGGCTTCATTTTCCATTTTTGAATGAAGAGCTCCAATATTTTCTCTTATCTAATTGGTTTTCTTCTGGATTATAGACACATAATTTATACAATAAAGTAGATAAATATAAATGAATAAAATTACTTTAAATGTATTGTGGTAAATGTTACAGCATTGCTATAAATGTCATCGGATGTAAACACTTTAGTCAGTTTTTTAAACTACTTTATCAGTCTTTACCTCTAGCTCCCTGAGCTAATCTCTGTATTTTTTTCTACTTCCGAGAAAGCCATTGCCCATGCAGTTGACAGTCTAAGTGTTACAGTGAGACTTAACTCATTTTTTTTTCTTAGCCCAGATGATGAACTTGGTGAATTTAACCTAAGATCAATTACTTTGCCTTTGGGTTCTTTGCAAAATAGTAACTAAAACTATGTTTTAGAAAAGATTACTTTTAGGAAATTCATTATGAGTCATCAGAACTTTCTATAATTTGTAGTTCTTATTCAAGAATCTAAAAATCACATATTTGAATATAACATCAATTCTCCCACATCTCCTGACACATGCATATAAATGTGATAACATTAATTCAGATATCCATTATTTTTAGTTTATAACTATTACTTATAAACTATATCTTGCTATTTTCCCAATTATTTCAAAGAGTTTCTAGGGAGGTCTGATAAGAGCTTATCAGTAGTCATCTTTAGGACTTTCATTTCTCTCCACCACACCCTGGCCAGAGAGAGAGAAAGAGGAGAAAAAGAAGTAAGATGAGGAGGAGGAGGGATAAAGGGAGAGAGGTGGGGAGGGAGGGGGAAAGAGGGAGGAAGGAAGGAAGGAAGGAAGGAAGGAAGGAAGGAAGGAAGGAAGGAAGGAAGGAAGGAAGGAGAAAGGAAGGAAGGAAGGAAGGAAGGAAGGAAGGAGAAAGGAAGGAAGAAAGGAAGGAAGGAAGGGAGGAAGGGAGGAAGGGAGGGAGGGAGAGGGGAGGGAAGGAAGGAGGGAAGAAGGAGGGAAGAAAGGAAGAAAGAAAGACAATGTCAACACTTTGATACAGAGCTTAACAGTTTCTCCAGAGGAAGAAGCCATGTTCTTCTCCAGGTTGTTGTTTTAGGCACATTGCATCCACATTTGAAAAACTTACAAGCTGCAAAACTTGCTCTTTGCCTGAAATATTTTTGATGTCTATTTTTGTTTCAAAAAGAATTTGAAAAAATGATCTGTCCCTTACTTTTTTTTTCCCCCATTAACAATTTCTTAATGGCCAGTGTCCTTTCATCTTCTGCTTTCAACTCCGGCTCCCTGGGGCTCAGCTCTAAAGTGTCTGTCCAGGATGATGAACTGTCTATACATCTTCTTCCCTGTGCCTCACCCCTCTGAGCACAAATCATTTTTATTAATGCGTGTTCAATGGTACATTAAATAAATGCTGCAAACGGGTAACAGCTCCACCATTTCATTAGACGCAGTCAGAGACTGAATGCCATTTGAGACTCAGAAGGACCTCAAACACATGAGGAATTTTTAGACCATGAACTTAACAGTCTGATATAATTCTACATGTGCAATAAGATTGATGTAGATTTGATTTGCTCAATGATGAGACTTTGGTTAATTTTACTTTCTTTTATATATTTTTATGATTTTATATTTTATATTGATATATACATATTTATATATGATATGTATACATGTTTATAATCATATTTTTATTATTATAAACAACAAAATGCACATTTTTACATGGAACAAAATAAATTTTTAAAGTTCTGACAATGGATGGTGATGATGTTTGCACAATGTAAATGTACTTTATAGCACCAAACTCTACACTTAAAAATAGTTAAATGGTAAATCTTACATTATATCTGTTTTACCACAGTAACAATTGTTAATATTAATTAATTAATTAATTAGATGCCTTTTAAAAACTCAATAATAGCCCCAACCAGTGTTGTTCAGTTGGTTGGGTATTGATCCACAAAGTGAAAGGCCACTGGTTCAATTCCCGGTCAGGGCACATGCCTAGGTTTCAGGTTTGGTCCCTGGTTGGGGCACATACCAGAGGCAACCTATCAGTGTTTCTCTCTCATATTGATGAATCTTTCCCTCTCATTCTCCATTCCTCCCCCTCTCTCTAAAAATAAAGAAATAAAATCTTTTAAAAAAACCTCAGTAATGACTCCCAAATACATGCCAGTTTGGACACCAAAAGAGAACAACTTGATTAAAATTTATGTAGATATTTTTGTGGTAGATGTTTTGTAGCAGCATCTTAAATGTAATTTGTAGGCTGAGTTAGAAATCATGAAGACAACTCTGACAACAGAGTACTGTTAACATTATAATAAACTATTTTATAAGCTGTGAAATCTTTTTCCCAGGAATTATGTAAAGATAAATCATTTATGTGGAGTAATTTAGAAGCCTGCCTAATAGCACAGGGATAAATAGCTCAGGGTTTCTCTTAGTTTTGTATGTGACATGGGTTTTTAAATATTCACTTAAGTCTCCTATTTTGAGCTTGTATTATTATCCATAAGATTTTTTTTTAAATTTCACATCAGTCCACATATCAAGGTTATTTAAAACCCTCTTTCATGTATACCTGTAAGTAAGGGAAATGTGCATTGATCATATTACTAAACAATAGGGAACTCAATTGTGCTTTGGAGCTGTTTTTTACTGGCTAGAAGGAATCAACTTTGCACCCAGTGATGTTACTTTGGGAGCCTGAAATTATAGTAATATTTATACCACAGAAATTTGCAAACACTAAAAATCAGGAATTTTGTTTTGTTTTTGTTTTATTGTTTTTTCCCCCTCAGACTGTTTGTGGTTAAAACATTTACCAGCGCATGGCTCACTGTATTTGTTTTCACTTACTCAACAGATATTTATTACCCTTTAAGTACAAAACATTATATAGCTATGAAGGACACTGGGATAAACAAAATAGATACAGTCCATACCCTGGTGATTCTGTAAGAATATCTCTAGCTTGAACCCCTCAGCTGTATTTCAGAGTCCTGAATACAACCACCTCCATGACTTCACCCTTTGGAAATCTATTAGAAATCTCAGACTTTACATGTCCCAAACTGAGTTCCTGATATTCCTGCAAAACTCAGTCCTCCTGCAGTCTTCTGGGGTCAAAATCTCAGCCTCAGGTCAAAATCCTTGGAAGTATTCTTGACTCATCTCTTCTTTAATATTCCATACCCAATCCATCAGCAAATCTAAGCATCTCTACTTTCAAAGTATATGTAGTGTCTAATTATTTTTTAAGATGCTTACTGCTGCTTCTCTAGTTCAAGTCAACATCATTTCTCACCTAACTGGTTACCCTACTCCTACCATTGTTCCTCTTTAGTATGTTCTCAGTCAACAACCAGAGCAATCCTGTTACTGAATCAGATCCTATATTCTCTCCACAAATCTTCTAATATCTCCTCAGCTCTGTCCAGGTAAAAATCAAAGTCCTTACAATAGTCTATAAGAATGTATAGTAATGGGTCATTTGTTATTTTCTGACCTTATCTCCTACTCACCACTCCATCACTCTGCTCCGCCATCACTGATCCACTCGATTCCACCAATACACTAGCATGTTTCCACCTCAGGATCTTCCACTCAGTAAAACTCTCGTCCTCCAGATGGCCACGTTACTCATTCTCTGAGCTGGTTCCAGACCCTGACTCCTTTATTTTAAATCACTTTATTTTTGTCTTTATCACATGCATTGCTTTCTAAAATACTAAATAATTACTTCAGCTGTAATATTTATTGTTTTTTGTCTGCCCTACTCAGTTGTAAAGTCCATAAGAATAAAAAAGAAAGACTATAGAAATAAAATTATTTTACATTTGCAGGTTATGAGATGACAGAGAAACTATTTTTACAAGGAATAACTTTTCGTTACTCAGTGTGTCTTATGTATGAACTGATTACTGTCTGAAACAGTAGCTTCATGTCATTTTCCATATACTTATGCTGTTTTATTTTTCTTCACTCTATTTATTAATATCTATTTTGCTTACTATAGTATTCATAGCTTTTAGGATAATGACTGCAAATATTTGGCATTCAATACAAATTCTTTTCCTATCACTTTTTATCATTGAATAATTTGTGCTCAAATTACCTTATTAAGATATCATAAAATATGTTAAAATTAAAACTTAGATATGAAAATAGCCTTTATTTTCCATCTTTATTTTCCAAGTTTAGAAGTTATCTTTCAGAACAATTAAATAAAGTTATCTTTCAGAACAATTAAATAAGCATTTACACCATCACAACTTAAATACACACTGATTTGGCCCTGGCCAGTGTGGCTCAGTTGGCTGGAGCATCATCTCATATGTCAAAAGCTTGGGGGTATACAAAAGCTCTGTATACACTGTGTTATGTAATGTCATTTTAACCTTATAATCACACTATATGTTTTGTTTATTATTTCCTTTTAGCAAAGTTAAGAAAACTATTCTTTTAAAAAATTGCATATGTGCTGATGTTCTCATTTGTAAACAATTATTCACTCTCCATCTGTACAAATTCTTCCACAACCACTTGCAGTCACTATTCAAAAATCATGTTGACTATTACAGATACTTTTTAGGTGCCACAGAACATGGAGAAGAATAAAATCAGTATCTATGATAAGTAAGAGCATAATGCTGCTGGAGCTCTGAGGAGGTTAAAACTAAGAGAAGGGAAAGAATCTACAGTGAACATTCTATAATCTGAATGGAACCCAGCTGTAGAACTTTAGAATAAGGTATGAACAAGAGGGAAATCCTTTCAGCAAGGAAACCAGCATGTGAAAAATATGAAACTGTTAAAGGATATTTGATCTGGTCCACGTCCGTCTCTCAGTTCACATCTGCTCTCTATCTATTCCACACTTCTGCCCCCTTTCCAACTGGACGACTACTGCTGTGGACTAGATGGTGTCCATTGCTGTCTGGCCTCTACTTGGCTTTGCCTAATGGGACAGATATACCTGCAGGTAATATAAGAAAAAAGAGGAGAAAAACTTTAGGTTATATCTACCACACTTTCCTTTCAGAATTGCTGCAAATTTGTTAAGCCCAGATGTATCCACATCTCTTATTACCAGCTTCTCTCCTAAGAATTCACTCCACTTTTTTTAATTTTAAGTATTTTACTTTATTTTTTATTATTGTTCAATTATAGTTGTCCCCATTTCCCCCCATAGTTCTCCCCAGCCCTAACCACTTCCACCTCCCATATTTAATCCCCCCACTCCCATTGTCATTGTCCATGGGTCCTTTATACATGTTCCTTGATGATCCTTCACTGTCTTTCCCCATTATTTTCCTCCCCCCACCCCTCTGGTCACTGTCAGTTTGTTCCTTATTTCCATGTCTCTGGTTCTATTTTGCTCACTTCTATGTTTTATTGATTAGGTTCCACTTATAAGTGAGATCATACGGTATTTGTCTTTCACCACCAGCTTATTCCACTTCACATAATACTCTCCAGTTCCATCCATGCTGTTGTGAAGGATAGGAGCGCCTTCTTTCTTTCTGCTGCATGATATTCCATTGTGTAAAGGTACCATAGTATTTTGATCTACTCATTTCCTGATGGGCATTTAGGTTGCTTCCAGCACTTGGCTATTGCAAATTGTGCTGCTATAAACATTGGGGTGCATAGATTCTTTTGAATTGGTGTTTCAGACTCTTAGGGTATTATTCCAGCAGTAGGCTTGCCAGGTCAAAAGGCAGTTACTTTTTTAGATTTTTAAGGAAATTTCATACTGTTTTCCACAGTGGCTGCACCAGCCTGCATTCCATCAAACAGTGCTCTAGGGTTCCCTTTTCTCCACAACCTCAGCAGTACTTGTTGTTTGTTGATTTGTTTATGATGGCCATTCTGACTGGTGTGAAGTGGTATCTCATTGTGATTTAATTTGCATCTCTCTGATGGCTAGTGATGCTGAGTGTCCTTTCATGTGTCTCTGGATCCTCTTTAGATCCTCCTTGGAGAAGTGTCTGTTCAGGTCCTTTGCCCATTTTTTAATTGGATTGTTTGTCTTCCTGGTTTGGGATCATGTGAGTTCTTTATATATTCTGGAGATTAAACCCTTATCCGAGGTATCATTGACAAATATATTTTCAATATAGCTGTCCATATCTTCCAATGTCATTTGTTGAAGAGGCTATTTTTACTCCATTTTGTGCTCCTGCATATTAATTGACAAGTGTCAATTGACCATAGAGACTTGGGTTTATTTCTGGGCTCTATGTTCTGTTCCATTGGTCTATGTATCTGTTCTTATGCCAGTACCAAACTGTTTTGATTAATGTAGACTTGTATTGTTATTTGATATCAGGTATTGTGATCCCTCCTACTTTGTTCTTCTTTCTTGAAATTGCTGTGGCTATTCAGGGTCATTTATGGTTCTGTATAAATATTTGAAATTTTTGTTCTATATCTGTGAATTATGCCATTGGTACTTTAATAGGGATTACATCTACAAATTGCTTTGGGTAGTATGGACATTTTGATGATGTTCACTTTTCCTATACATGAACACAGCTTATGCTTCCAGTTGTTTGTGTCTTCCTTAATTTCTTTCTTCAGTGTTGTGTACTTTACTGAGTACAGGTCTTTTACCTCTTTGGTTACGTTTATTTCTAGGTACTTTATTTTTCTTGTTGCTATAGCAAATGGGATTTTTTCCTCATTTCTGTTTCTGATATTTCATTGTTGGTGTACAAAAATGCCTTTAATTTCTGAATATTGACTTTGTGTCCCCCTATTTTGCCAAATTCACTTATTAGGTCAAGTAGTTTTTTGGTGGAGTCTATAGGGTTTTCTATACACACTATCATGTCATCTGCAAACAATGAGTTGTTTCCTCCTTTCCTAATTGGATGTCTTTTTTTTTCTTTCTTATCTGATTGCTATGGCTAGAACTTCCAACACTATGCCAAGTTGAGTAGAAATGGTAAAAGTGGACACCCTTGTCTTGTTCCTGATCTTAGTGGGAAAACTTAGTTTTTGCCCATTGAGTATGATGTTGGCTATAGTTCTCTCATATATGGCTTTTATTATGTCAAGGTATGCTCCCTGTACTCCCACTTTAGTCAGTGTTTTTATCATAAATGGGTGCTGTACCTTAACAAATGCTTTTTCCGCATCTATTGATATGATCATATGATTTTTGTCTTTCCTTTTGTTTATGGGCTTTACCCCACTTTTGATTATAGAATCCTTTCATCTTTCAAGTCTGAGATAGGGGACACCCACCCTTTGCTATTGCTAGTCATAGGAACATTCATTTCTAGTAGGTTTCCTTTAATCATTTGTGAAATGAGGCTTGTAAATGGCTTCTTTATTATATTTTGTAAATGACGTATTTATTAAACTCTCTTCAGTTTTCTCATTTAAGTGTGCCTTGTTATTTCCTGGAGCTCTGACTGATACAGTACAGTAAATTTCAAGAAAAGGTAAGATATTTAGTGTCATTGTAGTAAAGGGTGTGCAGAGCCACAGCTAATCCTGTTGGAAGTGAAAAAAAAAAACAGTGAAATGTTTTAGAAAGAGAACTTTGAAGACATTGTGAAGAAAGTTGGAAAGGAGAAGAACCTAAGAAACCCATTATGATAATGTACCAATAGTCAAGGCAATGATGTTGGATGGGAAAAAGAGAACATATTTTGTGATGCTGGAAAGTGGGCTGACAAGATTTATGATTGTGCAAAGGAATTGATAAAGAAGAAGAGATTCAGAATAACTAATATGTACATATGAATGATATTTACAATGAGCACACTCAAAGTAGTTCTAGTTTTCCAAAAGTAAAAGAATTTATGAAACATAAATATATTTTCATATGTATTAGTAATATTAATGTTTCTTCCAGAATATTCATACTGTAGCAGAGTAGACATAAAATTGTTTCCACTCAATCCCATAGGAATCTTAATGTTCCTGTTGGTTAAGAAAAATGTCTGCCAGAACTATTGACTTGTAGTGTGTAATATATAGCTTCATTTAATCACATACATGGAAGACACATAAAAACGGAACCCCTAAAACTATAGAGGAATAATTTTTAAATGGAAGGGAATTTTGGCTCCATAATATTTGATAAGAGCCACACTTGTAGTACTTTGCAAATTACACAGTTAGAGCAATTATTTTAAACATGTACAATTTTCAACAGTCCAGCTTGTCCCCATCAATCAGCTTCCTCTCATAATTCTGATTAAAGCCCTGGCTGGCGTAGCTCAGTGGATTGAGTGCGGGCTGGGAACCAAAGTGTCCCAGGTTCGATTCCCAGCTAGGGTACATTCCTGGGTTGCAGGCCATAACCCCCAGCAACAGCACATTGATGTTTCTCTCTCTCTCTCTCTCTCTCTCTCTCTCTCTCTCTCTCTCTCTCTCTCTCCCTCCCTCCCTCCCTCCCTTCCCTCCCTAAAAATAAATAAATAAAATCTTTAAAAAAAAAATCTGATTAAAGTGACATTTCAGGCAACCTCCCTTTGATTAAATTTGGAATCTCAAAGTTTTGAAGGAGTCTATTTTCATCTATTTCAACAATTCATTTGGAAGTTTATAGTTTTTTAATTTAGCCAATAGATTGCCACCCATTCTCTTTCTGAGTACCTTCAGCAGCAACAACAACAAAAAAAAGCTTTAATACCACTGAAGACAATCCATGTACCCCTGGGCAACTGTGACTCATCTTTCTCCAGAAACTGAGCTCTACGCTCCATGGTGATCTAAAACTGCTCTCATATCCATTGTACTCCATAGCGCTCCATACATTTGACTAAAGCTAGCAAGTATCCTGAGGCTTTTCTATTTAAAATTTCCAATTCCTTTACCCATTTATTATTACACAGCATAATTATTGATACTACTTGGGTTTCTTCAGTTGTTATTCTCTCTAAATCCACTTTGGACAGCCTCTTGAATTCTCTCTTCATCTAAAAATTCTTCCCCTTATAAACATGAAATGCAATTGTATTAAATTTATCTTCCATTGCCATGAAAAAGGACATCATATACATATTACCTTATGTACAAATAGAATATCATGTATAGTTATGTATCCTACTCACTATAATATATAGTAATTTATTTTATCTCTATAAAGAATTGAATACTAGAAATATTTATGGGTGAATTTGAACTTTAAGTAGATTTTAATAAAGTCATTGTTTCTACAAAGATAATCTGCTAAGAGTTCAAAAATATTTTCATAGGTAATTAAAATTTAACAGAATTGTTTAATATATAATTGATAACATAAAAGTGACTTTGTGAAAGAAATGCTGTTGAAGTGATATATGCAAGGTTATATAATATGTCTTCCCATTAGTTTCCTGAGAAAATATAGAAATGACACAGTAGTAAACTGAATTTCAAAATACAATTTTATAATATCTTATGAATTAAATCTATTATGTTCTGATTTTTAAATAATTACCATCAGAGATAGTATAAGTAGCAGAAAATAATCTTTAGCAGTAAGTTTTATATTGTCAGTATAGAAAACCACTTTTAAACTTATGTCTGAAATTTTGAGGAGAAATTGTTTAATCTATTGTTCACCAATAAGGTGAAATTTTTATATGAATCATTTTATAGTTACTATAAATAATTAGAATTTAAAGATTTAATGATTTCTATATAAAGGTCTTAGAGGTGTCTGGTACATAGGAACATTTAATGTGTTAACAATTATTGCTTTTATTGTTAAAAAATAAAATCTAAATTTATATTGAATATATTATATTGGTGAAGTCATGCTTAATACCTACATCTCCAGCTCATTTGTTATTTCTTTTTCTCTCTCACCTCTGTGCTGTATAAGCTCTGTGCCTTCTTTAGCTCTTCAAATACCTCACACTTTCTCCAACCCAGGACTTGCTCTTCCTCTTTCCCTTCTGGTCCCACCTTCATTCTAATTAATTCTGGGAGGCTATGATTGATGTGTCCCCCATTACTTCAGTGCATACCCCACATTAGGTCAAATTCTCTATTTTATGCTTTATAATTAATAGTATCTTTCTCTTCATAACATCACAATGCACACAATGAGGACAATTTTATTCAGGAGAATTCCCAATAGGGCTAGACAGACTAGCCTAATGAGGAAACAGGAGACTCAGCTAAACCTCTCAAAGGATTGTAAGTGACAGGATCACTCATGGTGTGTGTAGGGTTTTGGAAAATGATGAATATAAGGCGAGTATAACAAAGGGAAGAAAGCCAAGTTTGGGGTCATCATGATGACAACTAATGGTGTATTCTTTCCTTCCTTAAATGCATAAGTCCAATAAAATTTTGAAATTTGAAATGTTTTCTATAATTGACTTTCTTATGGAAATTAAGTGACAGTACAAATTTGCATCAAGGTTCACAATGAGTGAGCTAAATGTATTTTATACAGATTTAAGAATGAAAATGGAAGGCACCAAGTAGTTCAAGTAGAAATATTTAGCAATCATGGGGAAATGTGCTTAACTCACAAAGACCATTACACTAAAGCTCCAAGGAAAGTTTAACCTAATATTCAAGGGGCAATGTTGCTCCAAGTGACACTTGGATAATAATTTCTTATGTATTTTCTGACAATTCTAATAAAGTATTTTTTCTGCATTAGACTCTGACTCCACAAGATTAGGAACAACATCTATTGTGTTTATCAATATAGCCAAAGAATGTCACAAAGTCCTGGAAAATAGTTGACATTTAAGAAATATTTGAAAATAAGTACTTGATATTTAATAAATAAGTAAATGAATAGATAACCCTAATTGCTAAGTTTAAATTGAAAGCATATACGGAGTTCCAGCCAAGATGGAGGCTTAGGTAGAAATGCTTCACTTCCTTGCACAACCAAAAGAAGGCTAACAACCAATTTAAAAACAACGAACAACCAGAACTGCCAGAAAATCAAAGTGCATGGAACTCTGAGAAGCAAGAAGTTAAAGAAATATCCAGAGCAGTAGGAAGGGCAGAGATGGGCAGCCAGGCAGAGAGGGCCTGCAGCAAGGCAGAAGACCATGGGGGCAAAGTGGTAGACCATGACGGCAAGGCAGGAGCTGGCTGACCAGGAAATTAAAGACACAAAACCTCTAAATGTAAAATCCTATGGGGGTTGTGACAGCAGAAGGAACTCCCAGTCTGACAGAAGAGTTCATTGGAGAAGCCCACAGCATCCTAGAATATACACAAACCCACTGACCTGGGAATCTGCACCTGAAAGGGCACAATCCACTTGTGGGAAGAGAAGGAAGTAATGGAAAATGGGGCTAGAGCAGAGCAAGCCAGTGGCATTGTTCCCTCTCTGACCCCTCCCCCACAGACAGAACCACAAGGCAGCAAAGACGGTTGCCCTGACCTGGCAAATACCTAAGGCTCTGTCCCTTACTACATAACAAGTGCACTGAGACAAAAAAAAAGGGGGGGCCCAAATGAAAGAACAGATCAAAATTCTATGAACAGAGCTGAGAAACAAGGAGGTAGACAACTTATCTGATGCAGAGTTCAAAAAAAACTGGTAATCAGGATGCTCACAGAATTGGTTGAGCTCAGTCACAGAATGAAGACTACATGAAGTAAAATAAACGAAAATATACAGGGAACCAACAGTGAAGGGAAAAAAACCAGGACTCAAATCAACAATTTGGAATAAAAGAACGAAATAAACATCCAACCAGAACAGAAGGAAGAAATAAGAATTCAAAAAAATGAGGAGAAGCTTAGGAACCTCTAGGACAACTTTAAGTACTCTGACATCTGAATCATAGGAGTGCCAGAAGGAGAAGAAGAGCAAGAACACTTATTTGAAAACATAATAAAGGAAAACTTCCCCACTCTGGCAATGGAAGTAGACTTCCAGGAAGTCCAGGAAGCCTAGAGAGTCCCAAAGAATTGGACCCAAGGAGGAACACACAAAGGCACATCATAATTAAGTTATCCAAGATTAAAAATAAAGAGAGAATCCTAAAAGCAGCAAGAAGAAAGGAGAGAGTTACCTACAAAAGGAGTTCCCATAAGACTATCAGCTGATTTCTCAAAAGAAACCTTAGAGGCAAGGTGCTAGAAAGAAGTATCTGAAGTCATGAAAGGTAAGGATCTACATCCAAGATTACTATATTCAGAAAAGCTATCCATTTAGAATGGAAGGGCAGATAAAGTGTTTCCCAGATAAGGTCAAGTTAAAGGAGTTCTTCATTACCAAGCCCTTCTTATATGAAATGTTAAAAGCACTTATCTAAGAAATAGAAGATCAAAATTATGAACAGTAAAATAACAACAAACTCACAACTATCAACAACTGAACCTAAAAAAACAAAAACAAAAACTAAGCAAACAACTAGGACAGAAACAAAATTACAGAAATGAAGATCACATGGAGGGTTACCAGTGAGGAGGGGAAGAGGGAAAATGGGTGGGGGGGAATGTACAGGGAATAAGAAACATAATTGGTAGGCATAAAATAGACTAGGGGAGGTTAGAAATAGTATAGGAATAGAGAAGTCAAAGAACTTATACGTAAAATCCATAGATATGAACTAAGGGCGGGGGAATGCTGGAGGGTAGGGGGATGCAGGGGAGATAAATAGGGAGAAAAAGACAACTGTAATAGCATAATCAATAAAATGTACTTAAGAAAATATCAAATTGTACACCTTAAATATATACAATTTATCAATTTTTCTTCAGTAAAGTTGGGAAAATAAAATAAAATATAAAGATAAAAAAGGAAGCATATAAAGTCAAATACTTTCACTATTCTGATACTTTATTCTTTAAATATAATTTTCCTCAAATGTCAGTATATACATTTTATTTATATCAAAAATTTGAGTAAATCAACAAGTGATCTGTTTTTTCTGGATAATATTTTGAAGTTCCTATTATATGTGTACATATATATGAATATTTATATATAGGTTTACTTTCATACTCATTAACTTCAAATTTCAATAAGGCAATACTTGTAATTAGTTAATAGAGTCATTCTTAAGTTCATTTAAAACAGTTATGAAAAAGTACACAATGAAATTTGTCTAAAAATTGAAGTTTCACAAAATGTTGTATTTCTAGTAAACTGACAAAGCAAAAAATGCCCTAGTACCATAGCCAGAGTTGAAATTTTATGGATCAAGAGCACCTACAACAACTAATATTTATTTTACACAGACAATAGCTAGACAGCATTCTATATTTGTGATTTACAGACTAAAATGCTGTCTGTTGTGGCCAGAATCAAACTAGAAAACAGTAAAACTCATATAATTTCAGACAAATATTCCTTGCATGGTTAATATAATCAAGTCAACATTGGAATACTGCACTGTGTCTTCATTTTGAAAGAAGCAAGATTGACAGAGTTTAATAAAAATGTTATCAAAAAAGAAACTAAACCAGATACCAAGAGCAATTGCAAAATGGAAAAGGCTCACTTATTGAAAGTGAGTGACGTTATATCAAAAGTAGTAGTGTGCAAAAGGAATCACAGTAAAGAGAAAAGACCCCCTTCAACTGTATCAGAAAAATAATCAGTAGTAAAGCAAAGTGGCCTGGTATTAAAGTGAAAAGGAAAACTGATTTTAAAATTGTCATTAAAAATATGAGCTTCTAATGGATGCTTCTGAGAATTCCAGCTTCTATAAAAAGAAAATAAAAAGTGACTTTAAAACTTTTTCTGTTGCGCGTGAGTGACCGGCCAGCAGTGACCACGGAACGCTGTGGATGGCTCGACGATAAACACGCGAGAAAGAACAACACATGCACAGAGACAAACTAGTTTCTGTGGGGAAGTAGGGACAGAATGGCCACCCCCCCTAGTGGGGAGCGCGCTGATTTACCGTCCGTACCTGCTTTTATTAGGCTCATTTTGCATAATAATTCAGGTAAAGTACAGTACTCATTAGGGGGAAGTGAGGAACTATAGAAAACAAAGAACTCTGCCAGTCTATTGAGTTGGGGTCAAAGAGCTGTAAGACTGAGGAACAAACTAACTTCCTCCTAAGACCCTTCTCATTCAACTGAGAGCATTCTAAACAAAGAAGGTTTCACAGTAATTTACATGTTCTTTCTTAGGCCCGATCACCCCGGGAAATCCGCACTTCTCAGTACCGAGCTGCACCACCCTGTCATTGTTTTAGGCTTAGGTGGAGCAAGGGAACTAGGTAACCAAGAGATAAGGAGATTTTCTCCCAGACGCTGAGAACTCAGGCTATGTCAAAGCCGAGGAGTGAGGGTCCATCACCCCCTTTTGCTGCAGCCCCCCAAGTCCTTCTTTTGGGGGGGGCCTCCCAAAGTGATCATGCCTGGCTTAGGTCGTTCCCCCCGTGGGGAATCTTACCCGTCTTTGGCTAACCGACCAAGCTTTTGGGGGTTCAGTTATGAATAAAGCAGCAGAAGCAGCATTCCTGCCAGGAAGATAAGCTTTTGTCTCCTTGCTGGCTTACAGTTCCAAGGGTGTTCCCTTAGCCTTAGCTAGGCGGGGGTTTCAGCCTCTGATACCAGTCAGGGCGGTTCCCAACATTTTTCAGGTGATGCCCTAATTGGTACACCAAGAAGCCATAAAATCTTAGCTGCCATTCATGAAATAATCATATTCAAGAGACTCTAACATATTTGAGAATCTGTTTAGTGAGGGGAGAATGGTAGTGAGAAGCTCAGACAAGCTAATGTGACACATCAAAGATATACATTTCTTTAAAGGAAGAATAAAGTACCGACATTTGAATGAGTTTATATCTGAGATTCAATCACTTCTCAAGGTCCTGAGGATGTTTGTCTGGATAAGCTTAATTGGCCATTTTCTTCATGCCTACTGTTGAGCAAGCTACTGTTGCTGAAGAGAGTCACAGAATAGGAAATATTAATGCTACAATGAATTTCTAATCACCAATTTCAAACTGGTCTTCAGCAATGCCTGGCAATTCTACCCACTTCTTTGGCCAACTGGCTTGCCCTTTTTGCAATACTTCAACATTCCTACTTTCCTCAAACTATTACCATAATTCAATCACCTGTAACAACACTCTATCGCAAGTACCAATCATCTCCTACCAGAACCAGAACAATAGCCAGGTAACTTATTTCCCTACTACCATTCTTTCCATCCGTCAGTCCATTCCTCAGACTAAAATCAGATTGAATCACCTCAATTACCTTCCATAAGACAAAAATCTTTAAACTGCATTACAACTTTGTCTCAAATCATTTCCCCCCTTCACTTTCTGTGTTTCAATTACATTGGCCCTTAATTACTCAAGTTTATAATGCTTCTTTCGTCCTGACTCATACTGGTTTCCTAGGGCTACTATAACAAAGTACCACAAATTGAGTGACTTAGAACAGAAATATATGTCTCACAGTTCTGGAAGCTAGAAATCTGAAATGAAGGTACTGGTAAGGGCCAAGCTCCCTCTGAAAGCTGAAGGAAAATCCTTCCTTTCCTCTTCCTATCTTCTGGGGATTTACTGGCAGTTTGGCATTCCTTAGTTTGTAATGCATCACTCAATCCTTCATCTTCACATGGTGTCCCCCATGTATATTTCTCTGTTTCCAAATTCCTCCTTTGTACCAACTCATTGGATTAGGATTCACCCGAATGACCTCACTTTAACTTGATTACCTTATAAAGATTCTATTGCCAAATAAAGTCACATTCTCTGATATTGAGCTATGGCTTCAACATTTCTTTTTTTATTAAATATTTTATTGTTGTTCTATTACAGTTGTCTCAATTTTTCCCCTTTGCTCTCCTCTGCCCAGCCCACATCCCACAGTCAACCCCCAGCCTGTTGTCTATGTCCATGGGTCATTCACAGATGTTCCTTGGCTAATCCACATATCTTTTTTAAGGAGACACAATTCAACCTGTGAAAAGGCACCATTAACACAGGAGTTTTTCATGAGCTTGTTCTCTGAGAAATCTTTGCAACCCTCCCTGTTCTGCCACCTTGCCTTGTCATCCTTCCAATTTTCAACCCAGACTGACTTTTCTAGAAAAGACTGACTCACAATATAAATATGTTTTCCCAGTAAATGCATTCAGATGACCACATTTATCTTCATTTATAATATTACCATATCTATAATTTTACATTTATTGGTGAGATTACTTGATTAATATCTATCTACTTCACTAGACTATGAGCTCTGTGAAATCTTTCCTCACTGTTGTTCAGCTACAGTGTCTGGAATACCATGGCAGGCATCCAATAAATGTTTAGCTGAATGAATATCTGAGAGGTCAGACCAGAAATGACAAAACTGTCAGCTTGACATTTCAAAATTTCTACTTTTATGAAAGTGTTAGTGAGTATATACTGGTAAATTATTTCCATATAATATCCTACTTGTCAGTGAAAAATTTCTCTCCAGTCAGGGCACTTGCCTGGGTTGCAGGCCATGACCCCCAGCAACCGCACATTGATGTTTCTCTCTCCCTCTCTATCTCCCTTCCTTCCCTCTCTAAAAATAAATTAATTAATTTAAAAAAAAGATTCTATTCTCTTTGGAAGGTGACAGTGACAAAGATTCTTCTTTAAAAGAAATTCTCTATCATTAGACTAATTGACTAAGAAACATCTACAAGAGATTTGCAGATTATTTTGAATTATCCATGCTAGCATGGCTGTACAGGATTCCAACCCTGCTCATGTCACTCAATTTCTGTTTTTAGTCTAAAAAAAACCAACTGTCTAAACATCCAAATGTGTTCATAAATGCCAGAGCAAGCAAAAGACCAAAATATTATAATAGAGTTTGAGAAATAGTTCAGGAAAAGAAAATGGATTAGTAAGTGCTGTGGTTGACTCTGGAAACACCAGAAAAACAACAGTTCATACAATGAGAAACACTATGGTGACTTATAATCAGCTGCAATAGAAACAGATATGCCCAACTACAATTATTATCTTTATATGTTAGACTTTTAGTTTTTTTATGTTGTACATAAATGCTTTTCAATTCACAAGGCAAAATGCAACTTCTGATTCTTTGCAAGGCATCTACCTTAAATATTTTTCCTATCACAATTCCTTACATAAATGGTTATATTCAAAGCCATAATCTGTATATCTATATGAACTTGGAAGACTGGCAGAATTGGTTTAGAATACTAGCTCTTACCATCTGAGTCATTTTTTAACAATTTACTTAATTTCTTTTCTTTTTTTTTTTTTTATATTCACCCAAGGACATTTCTTTCATTGCTTTTAGAGAAAGAGGAAGGGGTGGTCAATGAGAGAGAGAAACACCAATCACTTGCCTTTCCGTAGATGTGCCCAACAAAGGATAGGACTAAAACCTGGGTATGTGCCTGAAAAGTTGCAGGAATCAAACCTGCAACCTTTCAATTTATGGATGATGTTCCAACCAACTGAGCCACATTAGCCAGGGCTTACTTAATTTCTTTAAGTCTCAGTTTTCTTTCTGCAAAACAAAGCTATTACTGGATTGATTGGATTATTCTGGATATCAAATGAATATAATGTATGTAATAAATTGCTTGGTAATGGTTAAGAAACAATAAATATTGCTATTATTTTCATCAACATAAGCATGAGAGGTGAATTTTAAACAGTTTTCATTTTATATTCTTTCTATGATTCACCTTATTTTCTTAAACCAATGTACTGGGTTTTTTTGTTTGTTTCTTTGTACTACTAAAAGTCTTCAAGGTTTTTCACTTTTTAATTAAGGTACTGTTTTTATAATTGTTTTTATATCCAACATTCACTTTTGTCTATTAACTGTCATACATTATAAATTAAGAATATTCTCTTTAAGTAAATTACAACTAAAGTTATTATTATTAACAGTATATACATAAGTTCCAATATACTTACTGAAGATCTAATTCTACCTAATAATTATAAAAACACAAAGCAATAAACAAATTAATGAATTATCCTTATTATGAAATGTTTATTCTTAAGATTAAAATGTTTTTGGTTTAAGTAATCTTCATTCTTTGATAAAAGTGTTGCCATTGGAAATTTTGCATAAATCAATATATACTTGAGAACACAAAATGGCCAATAGTAAAAATAAAGCATAATGTAATTTATTAAGAGAAATGCAAAAAATAATTAATTTTTTACATTATTTTCTGCTCTATTATTCAGAGATTAACAATTTCCCAAAATAACTGCACTCTAAAAAATCATAGGTGTGTTTTTTAGAGCCTCAAATATAGTTTTATAAAAATTATATATATTTATATAGATAGATACTATGCAGATTTTCATGTTATAGTATATATTCAATTTGGGGGTTAACAGAAAGGCATAGCCTCAGTTACACTTGAGTTATTCATCTTTATCTAAACTCTGAACTGAAAATATGGAGGTCTTGAAAGTACTAAGTTTATATTTTAAGCACTTATTTCTCATCTTTCCAATTTCATTCAGCGTACATTTTGTGAATTCTGATAAATTCATAAATATGCAAGGCACAACATCAAATAATACCTTTCACTTAATTATTTTTATTGATCTTGGCTTCATCTCTAAGTGGTGGATGTTCTTATTTCTATTATTAAAATAATGAAGCTGAAGTTTAAAGAGATTTTAAAAGGTGGCAGAATAGGATTTGAACCTCAATTTATCTGATTCCAAAGACTATATCATAATTATCACTTTGGGCTGCCTCCACACAAGCAAAGTCCCTACCAACTTGTTTACCAGAAGAAAGAGAATCCTGACCACTAAAACACCTTTGAAACTAACTTTTTAAACTTTGCTAACAAGAGACTGACAAAATGTTGTGTTTTTTTTATTATATAGGTATATGGCCATTATTGATCCCTTGAAACCCAGACTGTCTGCCACAGCAACCAAGATTGTCATTGGCAGTATTTGGATTCTAGCATTTCTTCTTGCATTCCCTCAGTGTCTGTACTCCAAAATCAAAGTCATGCCAGGGCGTACTCTCTGCTATGTGCAATGGCCAGAAGGTCCCAAACAACATTTCACGTAAGTTAATTCTCTATTATGATTTTCAGTTTAATTTATTGAATACTTAAGGAGCTGTAGGTTGGGAGCACCAATTATACAAATAAGAGGTAGGCATTTCCCTTAATATGTCACACATTAGTGAGAAAAAAGACATGTTAAAATATTATAATATAGTATGATATAGTCAATAAATTGGTGTAAATTACAAAGATTAATAATTGGAAAAATGTAATGATTTATATATGAGACAGCTCTGGAGAGTTTCCTAGAGGAGGTAATGATAAACGCATTGGAGATGAAAGCAATGCCCAAAAAGGGTAGGGTTGTTATTGACTGAGAAATGAGTGAGAAGGGAGGAACTAAAGCCCAAACGTATGGATTGCTCTTTTCAGACGGCTGGCTGAAAAAAAGGGGAGTCCTGGTAGTTTCTTGGTTGTGTTATTTTAACATTAAAGAAACTTCTACACTGGGTTGAAAAGAAAATAGGAGTGTTACAATAATCTGGCATTCATATTTTGGGGCCACCTTAAAAAAATAAAATGCTGCCATTTGCAACAACTAGATGGATTTTGAGAATATCATGCTAAGTGAAATAACTCATACAGGAAAAAATCAAGAACAATATGATTTAACTCATTTGTGAGATATAAAACTGAAAGCAACAAATGAAAAAACAAGACAAAGAAACAAACAAAAATTCAGACGCAGACAACAGTATGGTGGTTACCAGAGGGAAAGGAGGTGGGATAAGGTGGTAAAGGGTAAAGGGAGTCAAACATATAATCATGGAAGGAGATTTAACTTTGGGTGGTAAGCAACAATGCGGTATACAGATGATGTATTATGGAATTGTACACTTGAAACCTGTATAATTTTGTTCCTGAATATAACCTCAATAAATTTCATTTAAAAAGTTCTCAGAAAGAAAAGCAAATAGAAAAATGCAATTTATTTGTATTTTTAGTTATAATCATGTATATTTTATTTCAACATATTTTTATGTAACAACCCATTGTTCTCTTAAAAATAACAAATAATACAAATATAATGGTCATCTTTTAAAACAGTCATTTTATCAAACTTTGCTCTACCAAGAGTCCAGTTTTTAAGGAATTTTAAAAGTTTTTAGTAGAAGAAGAGAAAGCAGCAGTTTTAAACTGTTTTCTATTTATTATTATTAATAAATCTGAGTTGTATGATAAAATGAAATTTATAATAAAATTTATAATAAAATTTCATTTTTTGTTGGCTGAATCACTTCCCCATTGAAATTATGTTGATACTTAATAAGATATCAGGAAATGAAGAAGCTAGAAGGTTTGATTCCCTTTACAAAAAAAAAAAGAAAACAGGCATTGAAATTAGCATACCAGACCCTTGAATTATTTTAAAGTCTTACTAAGACAATGGAAGCCACACAGAAGTTTATACCAGCTCTAACTGTGCTGTTGTATTATGCATTACCTTCTATTCCTTCCTAACTGCCTCTTTGTAATTTTGGTTGAAAGCTATGAAATCCTAGAATTTACTTTGATAATTTATAGTGTCATGACTTTGTAGTGACTGACATATCTGTATATTATTTACCAAATTAGTAATCGTATCTGCCATGACTTTTGAAAAATACATATTAATGTCTTTGTCTGATTTTTAAAATCACAGTCACATAGCTTGTGAATTCAATGTGGCTCACGGTATCTGGTAACATTTATTTCATTTGGGTGAAAAATAATTTATTTCAAATACAAATAATGTTGCAGAGATATATAGAATAGCTATGCATAAGAGAAAATATCTATCAGTTGATTAGTTTATTCTGCCCCTCTCTTTTCCTCTAGTGATATATTTAATTAGGTTAGTTCAACAATTACCAGAGAAAAGGCATTTATTCTGAACCTCTGGGCAAGGTGGAAGCAGGTGTGGTTTAAATGAACACTACAGCTCACCTGTGGTTTTCAGGTATAATGCAAAGATTGACAAAGATCAGCTGGTAGCATTTGGACAACTACAGGTGACCAAAGGATGGTGTGTTGATGGATTTGTGAAATGAATACTTAAAAAAAAACTGGAAATATTCTTTGGCATTTTCAATCATGATTTAAAATGGAATGACTTCAAAGCCCCAGTATTTATCCCAATATAATCTTCAGCATGTTGTGTGGTTGTTTTTTCTTTTTTGTATTTCTTTCAGTTACCATATCATTGTCATCATACTGGTGTACTGCTTCCCACTGCTCGTCATGGGCATCACATACACCATCGTTGGGATCACTCTCTGGGGAGGAGAGATCCCAGGAGATACCTGTGACAAGTATCATGAGCAGCTAAAGGCTAAAAGAAAGGTACTGTTCCATATAATTTATCTAGCATTTATGTAAATTGTGGCACATTAGAGAAGGAGAAAACCTACTTGTGGCCTTTTAACTCTGTATAATATAACCTAAGAATCCTTAAACTAGGAGAACTGCAATAACTTGGTTGTCTTAAGTGAACAGTTTCTTTTTCTCTTCTGTAATTTCAGCACTCATTTGGTAACATCTTGCTTATATTGAAAGATGCTCTTTGTGGGGATATTTTCTTATAGCTATGGTTTAGGAATCACCATTAAATAACTGATGTGATGTTCTATGTATTTCAGAATAATTTCTATTACCAACTTAGTTTCTTGTCTTTTGTTTCTTATTGGTTTAGGCATCTTTTTTCCTTAAACAGTTTTCCCCTGTTCACTCCTAGACAAATTAAAATAAGTTCAGTAATTATAGATTATAGTTCTTTTCTTTCATATAGTGTACTATAGTTCTAGCAAGGAATAAAAATTTAATAATTTTTTAAACTTTTTCATTGATTCCAGGGGGAACAAAAGCAACAGGGAATATTTCTGTTTTTGCCTCTGTACAACTGATGAACGTAAGGCATAAATATTCCCTCCTGATTTCATTACTCTACAATTTTAAAGTATAAATATCAATATAAATTAAGAGTGTGACCCTCCTAGAATATTTCAAAAAAGTAAGACATTTAAATTTTTTAGTCCATATGTCTTTCTCTCAGAGTGTGTTCCAGACTGAAATAATATAACGTGACATTCATGCCACAGACTTACAATAAGTTACCTTCTCCTTGCAGTTCTCTCTCCATCACTTACTGATACAAACATCAGTATCTTGAAAGTAGCACTCATTTTTTTCCAAAAATTTAATTTTTTAAAATATAATTAGATTTTCTCTTAATTTCTTCTTTTATTTGAAATTAATATATTTTTGGTGTGGTTTGGAACAGATTTATTTCCAGTAATTATGCTACATTTATATTTTAACAGGTCCACTTAGGCCAAAGATACAAATCCTACCCTGGATGGGCCATTTAATTATATCCTGCTTCCTAGAAAATACATCTTTGAGATTACAGATTCGACTTCAGAGATAAAAATAAGAGAGTATTGATTACAATAGCACAAACTTATTCTGACTGTTGGGAAAAACAACAACTAGTAATAACATAGCAAATGTTGACTGAGCTCCCAAATGCACGTGAACTAGAATAAATAAAAATGTAAGTCAAATCACTGAAAAGAGCTTTGCAACTATTGAGAAGCATTGTTTTCACTCCTTTCTCTCACAATCTTTAGACATTGTGCTTAATTTCAAAACTTGTAGATTAAATTCTTTGAAGGACAGCCAGTAGAAATAAATTACATGTCTAAGTTATACAGAACCTAGCATCTAAAAAGTAAACTAATATGAAACTTTCAGATCATTAACCATCCCCACTTAATTTTTATATATGCCCTACATAAGCATACACTCAGTTTGAAAATAACACTACTCATTCTAGCCAGTACTAAATATTAAATACTAAATATTAGCCTGAAGAAATAAGTTAATACCTCTAGAAATATTTTTATTATAAATATTAGACTTTTGAACCTGAAAATCAGTATTAAAATTCTGTGGTTCCACTCTGACTGGTGTGGCTTGATTGGGCGTTGTCCCACAAAGTGAAAGGTCATCTGCTCTGTTCCCAGGCAGGGTGTATACCTAGGTTGCAGGGATGGAACTTTCTCCTTGGCTGGTGCATGTGAGAAAGGCAACCAATCGATGCTTCTCTTTCATATAGATGGTTCCCTCTCTCTCTTTCACCTTCCCTTCCCCTTTCTTTAAAAATAAATAAGAAAAATGGAGATAACTGCACATGAACAACAATAAAAATGCAAAAAAATGAAAAAGAAAAATGCTTCTTGGAGTTTGAAGTGGAATGTGACTGACCATTTGTGCAATAAAAAAACTTAGTTGAAAAAAATTGCAAGATATTTTTAAAAATAAATAAGATCTTTTAAAATAAAATTTAATCTAATATTTAAAAATTTTATAGTTCCAAATAGCTTACTAAGCTCTAGGAGGCAATCTGTAGGATCAACTAACATTTGATTCACATGTATAGAACTAGACATTTAAAAATACGTTAGCAAGTGCATTAATAAACTCTTATGTCATGTGTTTCACAATTTTAAAAACACTTTGAATACCTCACAACACAACCAAACTTATCTTCAATTTACAGCAAATATTCTAGGTCTTAAATTCCCGTAAGTTAAGCACCCATTAGCTTTAAATATCTATTTAAAAATGTATATTGAGCCCTCAATATGTCTTCCTTGGAGAAGTATCTGTTCAGGTCCTTTGCCCATTTTTTAATTGGATTATTTTCCTGGAGTGGAGTCGTGTGAGTTCTTTATATATTTTGGAGATTAAACCCTTGTCCAAGGTATCATTTGCAATTATATTTTCCCATATGGTTGGTTCCCTTTTCATTTTGCTAATGTTTTCTTTAGCCATGCAGAAGCTTTATATTTCGATGAAGTTCCATTTATTTATTCTTTCCTTTATGTCTCTTGCTCTAGGGGTCATATCAATGAAAATATTGCTGTGTGGAATATCTGAGGTTTTCCTGCCTATGTTCTCCTCTAGGATTTTTATAGCATCATGACTTATATTTAGGTGTTTTATCCATCTTGAGTTTATTTTTGTGTAGGGTGTAAGTTGGTGGTTGAGTATCATTTTCTTTTTTTGCATGTGGCTGTTCAGATATCCCAGCACCATTTGTTGAAGAGGTTATTTTTACTCCATTTTATTTTTCTGCTCCTTTTGTTGAATATTAATTGACCATAGAGACTTGGTTTTGTTTCTGGACTCTCTATTCTGTTCCATTGGTCTATATGTCTGTTCTTATGCCAGTACCAGGCTGTTTTGATTACTGTGGCCTTGTAATACAGTTTGATATCAGGTATTGTGATCCCTCCTATTTTGTTGTTGTTTTTCAAAATTGCTGCGACTACTCAGGGTCATTTATGGTTTCATATAAATTTTTGAAATGTTTGTTCTATATCTGTGAAATATGTCATTGGTACTTTAATAGGGATTGCATTGAATCTACAAGTTGCTCTGGGTAGTATAGACATTTTGATGATGTTAGCTCTTCTAATCCATGAACACGGTACACGCTTCCATTTATTTGTGTCTTCCTTAATTTCTTTCTCCAGTGTTGTATAGATTTCTGAGTACAGTTCTTTTACCTCCTTGGTTAGGTTTGTTCCTTGGTACTTTGTTTTTCTTGTTACTATATCAAATGGGATTTTTTCCTGATTTTTGGTTCTGATATTTCATTGTTGATGTACAAAAATACCTTCAATTTCTGAATATTGACTTTATGTTCTGCTGTTTTGCTAAATTCACTTATTAGGCCAAGCAGGTTTTTGGTGGTGTCTAGAGGATTTTCTATGTGCACTATCACATCATCTGCAAACAATGACAGAGACATATGAAAGCATGCTCAGCATCACTAGCCATCAAAGAGATGCAAATTGAAACCACAATAAGATACCACCTCACTCGTGTCAGAATGGCCATCATTAACAAATCAACAAACAACAGGTGCTGGCAAAGTTATGGAGAAAAGGGAACCCTAGTGCACTGTTGGTGGAAATGCAGACTGGTGCAGTCATTGTGGAAAACAGTATTGAATTTCCTCAGAAATCTAATAATGGAACTGCCTTTTATCAGGCAATTCCACTGCTGGGACTATATCCTAAGAACCCTGAAACACCAGTCCAAAAGAACCTATGCACCCAATGTCCATAATAGCACAATTTACAATAGCCAAGTGCTGGGAGCAACCTAAGTGCCCATCAGTAAATGAGTAGATCAAAAAACTGTGGTACATTTACATGATGGAATACTATGCAGCAGAAAGAAAGAAGGAACTCCTACCTTTTACAACAGCATGGATGGAACTGGAGAGCATTATGCTAAGTGAAATAAGCCAGGCAGTGAAGGACAAATACCATATGATCTCACCTATAAGTGGAACCTAATCAACAAAATAAACAAGCAAGCAAAATATAACCAGAGACATTAAAATAAGGAACAAACTGACAGTAATCAGAGGGAAAGTGGGAGAGGATAATCAGGGTAAAAGGGGGAAAGGTTGTCAGGAACATGTATAAAGGACCCATGGACAAAGCAAAAGGGGGGTAGAATTGAGGGTGGGAGGTGGTGGTAGCTGGGGTGCTGGGGAGGGTTGGGGGGAAATGGACACAACTGTACTTGAACAACAACAACAAAAAAGTAAATATGTATGTTGAATTAATAATGTCCCTTTAATATAACAAAGTGGTTAACTTAAGAATCCCTGTACTTTAAATAGAAATACCTTCAGACAGTAGCAAAATGTACAATATCAATTAATATCACACAATCTCCAAGACCTTGACTAAACACCCTCCTTCAGGAAATGTGTACAGAATACTACAGACTGATTTAGGATCCATCTGCCATTCAAAAACAAATTTTAATAACAAAATAAAATAAAGATTAAATTAAAAAATGCATCTGCAGTTCAAATACTCTAGTCTAGAGTGACAGATCTTATCTGAACCTAAAATTTTATGAATCCCTTGCCTTACTGGATTAAAATCAAATGCAGTGTAAGGAAGAAATAAGTAAAGGGTGCTAAAAAATCTCATATTTAGGATGTTTTGGTAAAATAAATCAAATATGCTGTTTATTTTTTTTCAGTCTTTTTTTTAAGATTTTTTTATTTATTTATTTTTAGGGAGGGAAGGGAGGGAGAGAGAGAGAGAGAAACATCAATGTGTGGTTGCTGGGGTTTATGGCCTGCAGCCCAGGAATGTACCCTGGCTGGGAGTCGAACCTGGTACACTTTGGTTCCCAGCCCGCACTCAATCCACTGAGCTACCCCAGCCAGGGCTTATTTTTTTCAGTCTTAATAATACCATCCTGTTTTCTTAAGCATCTAGAAGTAGTAAACCTAAGATATTGACTCATAAGCCACTGAATGTTTATCTGAGTTAGAATCTTATCTATAACTAAATCCATATGATGTAATTTGAATTCATACACTTTGAACACAAAAATGATTTGCCATCTCTCTCTCCTGGTATTCTCCTAAATTGTGACTATTTTTTTGGCAACTTGGTTGAAAAAAAGTACTGACATTCTCCTACAAATGATATTAACTTTTTTGGCAATGACAAAATATATCTGTGAGTATGCTGGCATCTTGGAATAACTATCTAGAGCATAAATACTAGAAGTCCAGTGATTAGCAAAATGGGAAGAAACTAAATTAATACATGAGTTGGGCAGAAAACATAGCAAATAGGTAAATTATTAAATTATTATTTTTTTCCTTTTTTAACTTTATTTTTATTGGTGACACAATTATGTCCCCATTCTTCCTCCTTTGCCCACTTTCTCCCAGCTCCTGCCGCCCCTTCCCTTTGGCCATCACCACACTGTTGTCTGTGTATATGGCTTATGCATATATGTCCTGGCTAATTCCTTCCCCCTCTTTCATTCGGTCTCCCCCTCCACTCTGACAGCTGTCAGTCTGTTCCATGTATCCATGCTTTTGTTTCTATTTTGTTCACAGTTTATTTTGTTTATTAGATTCCATATACAAGTGAGATCATAGGGTATTTGTCCTTCTCTCTCTGGCTTACTTCACTTAGCATAATAATCTATATAAAAATAAACTGTGGCTAGACAGAGAATGAAAAAAATCAAAATAGTTGTATCAGATCAATTTCAAGTCATTCATCAAAGGTTATTCATTTATTAAGAGTTTCTATTGTGAGACTTCCTGCAAGATGGAGGAATAGATGGACACACCGTACCTCCTCACACAACCAAGATTAGAACAACAATAATTTACAACAATAATGTACAGATAGAATAACACCCAGAACCGATAGAGGATTTATCTGAATGGAAGTGGGACAGCCAAGAAGTTGAAGTAGACCTGTATATCCAGACTGGTAGGAGAAGACGAGCCGGGCGGGCGCGGGGCTGGCGCGGGTCGATGGCACCTGGAAGTCAGGGAAAATTTGGTGCAAAATCAGCGCGACAGCCATCCGGGGCGCAAGAACGCAGCGGTGATCCCTGAGTACACAAGCTGCGGCTGGCGGACCCAGAGGGGCAGCGATTGTGGACCAGGGCAGAGCTCAAAGCCCAGGATCCCAGAGAAGGGTCTGAGCCCAGAAGAACAAAACTACCACCATTGCTCCCTCCGGTCCCTGCTCCCACCCCCGCCCCCACATATAATGTCACAATCTAGCGACTGGGGTGCCCAGCCCCAGTGAACACCTAAGGCTCCACCCCCCACTGTAACAAGAGTGACCAGACTGGGAAAAAAAAAGGAGAGACAGGGAAAGACATGTATCCAACAGAGCTGATCAGTCCCCCAGGACTCATCCTTTTGAGGGACCAAGAAATAGCCAATCTATCAGATGCACAGTTCAAAACACTGGTGATCAGAAAGTTCATGGAATTGGTTGATTTTGGGCGCAATTTAGATGAAAGGATACAGGTTACCATAAAAGAGATGCAGGAAGATGCGCGGAAGAGAGCCAATAGTGAAAGGAAGGAATCTGAGTCTCAAAACAATACAGTGGACCAGAAGGAAGATAGAATCAACCAAGCAGGAAAGCATGATGAAATAAGAATTCAAAAAATCAAGGAAAAGCTTAAGAGCATCCAGAACACCTTTAAACGTTCCAACATCCGAATTATAGGGGTACCAGAATGGGAAGGGGAAAAGCAACAAATTGAGCATATATTTGAACAAATAATAAAGGAGAACTTCCCCAATCTGGCAAAGGGAACAGTCTTCCAAGAAATCCAAGAAGCTCAGAGAGCCCCAAAGAAGTTGGACCCAAGAAGAAACACACCAAGGCACATCATAATTACATTAGCCAAGGTAAAAACGAAGGAGAGAATCCTAGAAGCAGCAAGAGATAAGGGGACAGTAACCTACAAAGGAGTTCCCATCAGACTGTCAGCTGATTTCTCCAAAGAGATCTTACAGGCAAGAAGGGGCTGGAAAGAAATATTCCAAGTCATGAAAGACAAGGACCTACATCCCAGATTGCTCTATCCAGCAAAGCTTTCATTTAGAATGGAAGGGCAGATAAAGTGCTTTTCAGATAAGGTCAAGTTAAAGGAGTTCATCATCACTAAGCCCTTATTTTATGAAATGCTAAAGGGACTTATCTAAGAAAAGAAGACAAAGAAAAGACATGTATAGTAAAAGGACAGCAAACTCACAATTATTAACAACCACACCTAAAGCAAAACCAAAAGAAACTAAGTAAACAACTAGAACAGGAACAGAACCACAGAAATGGAGGGCACATGGAAGGTTAGCAGCAGGGGGGTGGGAGGAGGAGAGAGGGGGAAAGGTTATAGAGAATAAGTAGCATAGAATGTAGGTTGAAAATAGATAGGGGGAGGGCAAGAATAGTACGGGAAATTTAGAAGCTAAAGAACTCATAAGTATGACACATGGACATGAACTAAAGGGGGGAAACGTGGGTGGGAGAGGGGTACAGGGTGGAGGGGAGAGAAGGGAGGAAATGGGACAACTGTAATAGCATAATCAATAAAATATATTTAAAAAGAAAAAAAGAGTTTCTATTGTGAAAGTACCATAGACAAAATTTGTCTGATATCAGGAAAAAATTCGTAGTCTTAAGATATAGATTAAGTAAAGGACTAGTTGTAAATTGCATTAATATTGATTGAATGTGGACACTTGATGTGTGCTGATAAAGAAAATGATGTCAATCTAGATGGAGTGTTTGAAGGACATGCTACAGAGATTTTACCTCTACGTTAACTTGTTCAAATTGATCAACAAGAATATCAATTATGTGGTCATGATAAATAAATCTATAGAGATAAAATACAAGATGTCTGAATTAGGAACCGGGAAGGCCCAGAGCACAGTGCCCCGTGCGTGATGGGCTTCATGTGCCATGGGATCTAGACCTCATGGCTGACTGGAGAGAACGGGGTCTTCGATGTCAAGGATCTGTGTTCTAGCTTTGCCCTATCTAGGTGTGATCTTAGACACATCTCTTGAACTTTCTTAAGCCCGTTTACTGAAAATTGTGGAGATTTAAAGACGGACCTTTTGGAATTAAAATTCTGTATTCCTAATGCCCAATACAATGAATGTCTTTTACATTTAATCTGTGTCGTTATTCCCTTTTTCTCCTGCCATTTTCTACCTTTTTCAATATGGAGAACCTAAAATTAAATGCAAAACTCATGTCCATATATTTATATGTGAAGTTAACCAAGAATTTGTATTTAAGAAGGTTGTAGATTATATCATCATTTATAGTCAAGATAAATTACATTAAGGATAAAATCAATTACAAGGGGCCTAAAGTTGCTTGTTTCTTTCTATGTATTAGTCTAACAAGAAATATAAATGATAAATTTATATTTCTGCATTTAACCAAAGTAGCAACAACAGCTCAACGAAAAAAAGGGAAAAAAAGTTGTTTTCAATTTTTCAGATTTAGCCTACAAATATTCATTAAAACAAGGTGTGTCAAGAATTTGACTACACCATATTTTATGTTATTTATCTGAACTTTTTGCTTCATAGTTATCTTTTTAGCTACCCAGCTATATAAAATACATTAATAAAATATGTAAACATTTTTCTAAAAGAAATCTCACTGTGCAACATCAGCAGTGGTGAATGTTCAGAGTAATTGAGAATCTGCTGAAATGCTGGCTTTGTGAAGGAACTAGAATTTTTCTGTCTGACATATTCCCATAACCAATTTCCTTTATCTTTATGCACTTCACTTACTTTGTTGTAATAAAAAAACCTTGATATTATCCATATGACTTAGATTTTAAATATTAATACATTATGTTGCTATACAAGCTTGTATATGATGCAGTGTGATTTACTCATCTCTGTGCCCCTCTGCATTTCCTTGTCTTTATGGCAATTTCCACTTATTTTCATACATCTTTCCCCAATAGTTTGTCATAATGTCATTATTATTTATATCATTAATCATAAAAACACATATCCCTTAAAATATCTTATTTAAAAAATATATATCTCATATATTCTACTTTCTTTTAAAAAATGTGTATTATTATCCAGATATAAAACCAATGTTTTAGTAGTAGATTTCCTAGGGAAATTAAAATCAAGAACCATAAAATATGTTTGTAAGTTTCTGTCGTGTATCACAACCTATCTCTTTAAAAAAGAAAAAATATTGTGGGCACTTTTATATAGAAGTTTATGATTATTTACCAACTATTTTTATGCAGATATTTTTAGAAAAGTGTATTTTTGCAGATAAATCAGTAAACACCATTAGAACACACCTGCTTATTATTAAATATTTTTACCCATTGGGATATGATAAAAATTCACCTAGCTGGGTCTTTGAAAGCCTCCTTTTTTTAAAGAAAATGAACTAAACAAAGCCAAACAACACCTGAAATTTATAAGTAGAACAGTATTACCTTGAAATACTTCTAATAACAACATTGAAGCTTAAAGAAAACTAACAGTCATTTGGTCCCTCTCACTAACTTCTGCCCTACTTGGAGCTTTATCTGCGATCCGGAGTGTCTGCTATACCTGAGCTTTTCGTTGATTGCAAATGCCATTTGCTTTCAACCTCTTGATTAAATCTTCTCCAAGCATCGTGTATTTCTGGCAAGAATATGAAGCTTAGCATATAAAACCTGTAACACGTACCACAGTTCTCAGTACTTCAGGACACATGTACACACATATGCACAAAAAAAGTATCAATTATTGTAGATTTTATAAAATTTCTAAATATATTAATAATTTCTAAATTAGATAAAATAATCTCAGTTATTTTTCTATTTGTTTAATTACCATTAGTACAATTGAATTATATTATTTGTTAACATTCTGAGTTTAAAGCCTTCTCTATATTGAACTAATGAAAATAGACAACATTTTAAGGGAAAATTATTTTCCAGTACTAGCAATCCACTTAAAATTCATTTCCAGTACCAAAAATGAACTTAAAAATTAATTCTTTAAAAATTTTCATCAGACCCTGTCTGGTGTGGCTCTGTGGATTGATTGCTGGCCTGCAAATTAAAGGGTCACCAGTCACAGCACATGCCCTGGTTGCAGGCCAGGTCCCCAGTGGGGGGTGTGTGAGAGGCAACCACACATTGCTGTTTCTCTCTCTCTTTTTCTCCTTCCCTTCCCCTCTAAAAATAAATAAATAAAATCTTTAAAAACAGTTTTTTTCATCAGGAAACTGGTACTATATGTAATTACCAAAATGAGAAAATATTCAGATATGTAAAAGTGAGCAGTAATATAAAAATATGTTTTTGATTATTAAAAAGTATAAATAAGCTTAATAACTTGTTTTGTTTTAGTTCAAATGAGTTTTTTAACATAATAAAGCTCCATTTAATACATACTAAATGAAAACAATATAATACATACTGGATAAAAACTACACACAAAACCTTTTAACAAATTCTCTTTTAATGTAATACCTGACACTTTAAAGCTTATGGATATTAATTAATAGTTTTACCATGACTAAAATAATTCTACAATAAATACATTGTCATTATAAAATATCAGTAGATAAATATAAATATAATTAATTTTGTATTTAGAGAAAATCTAGACTTGTTAAGCCCAGTGAGCATAACATTTTGTATGTGCCTGAGAGAGAGCATTGTTTTGTTTGAATAACCATGTTCCTCTGGATTCAGTCTTATTTGTAAAGTGAGAAGATCAAATGAGATTACCTCTAAATTCCATTCAGTATACATAGCCATTATACAGATCAAATACTTATTCAATATCCAATGAGTACCAGGCATTGTACACAAGTGACTTTATTTAAATCTTCTATAATCTTATAAAAAAGACATATTTCAGGTCAGAAATATTAGTGAACCAAGCTCATAGGAAATTTTCTAATGGGTTCTATGCAGCTGATTTTGTTCAGAGCCAAGCTTTCCCTCACACCTTTGATCCCACACAAGTAACCAGTCACCCATATCATACTGCTGTCTACAAGTGATGGATTGTGCAGAGGGGTAGGAATGGGAAGACCCATACTTAAGCTCAGTTCCGCATGGAACTACCTCCACTCCAAAGTAAAATTTATTCTTTTTCTAATGTATGACTTCAAATCTTATACTTCTCTCTGTCCAGTCTATGACCACACCCCCCACCTCCTTCTCCTACCCCTAGTCCTATCTAGTTGGGGTGTCAGGAGGAGGAATTTGTCCCCTTATCCTTTTTGAGTTCTTATAGCTAGACTAATAATAAACTTGACAAAACACAGATTAACAGGGGAAAAAACAATTAATTCATGTATATGGAAAATAATAAACTTGGTATTCAGAGAGTGATCAAAAAGAAGACATGTTATATTTTTTACATAAAGAATCAATAATTTGTGACAAAAAAAACTTAGCTCTGGGTGATCATTAGTGAGGAATCTAAGGAGTTTGGGCTTGAGCAGTAAATTAGTGCCAAAGTGACACGGTTTATTGACACAGCCGTCTTGGAGTTCAAAACTAGTTCAGAATTTGTGGTGAAGGAGTGTCTCAACTTTATTATCTTTTATAGCACAAAGTTGACATATTATTTTATACTCACAATAATGCTCTCAGGAAAGGTATTATTATACTTGAGAGATGTGTAAGCAACAAAGTTGAAGTTAGAGAAGGTAAAGGTGAAAACAAGGGATCAATGTGAAAAATTTTTTTAAAATAATCATCAGTGTGTGGTGGCCGATGAGATACAAACACTGAGGAGAAGAAATGAACAATTCTATTTAAAGACTCAATTGCTAAGACAATTAGGACACTATGGACAGGAAATAAGGAGCCTGTGAGAAAATAAAGCAATTTTGATGAAGAAGATAAATTCACTCTAGGAGAATACAGACAGGTGGAAATGGCTTGTAGGCAGCGGGAGGTGTGTTCCAGCAGAGGGAACGCCTGCGTGTGCTGATGAAGATGACAGCTGATGTTATTACCACAGGAAACATTTCCCACTTCTGTAATCTGTGAACACGGCTTTATGTCAACCATTCTGTACGCTGATTAGAAATTTTCATAAGAACATTCTGTCACTCCTTCAGAATGAGATAACAGTGAATGTAGGCACACCACCTACTGGGTATCGTTAGCTCAAATTCCTCTGCTCCCCTCTCAGTATTCCTTCCTGGGAATCTCCACACCCCCACCTCCAGGAACCCAAGTCAGAAAGCAGAGAAAAACCCTTTTGCCAGAACTGCCAGGTTTTATTTCTATTTATTTCACTATTTCTATTTTTATTTTTTCTAATTCTGTAATAAAATTTCAACCAACTTCTGGCCAAGATGGAGGTGTAGGTAGACTCACTGTGCCTCCTCGCACAACCAAAATAAGCACAACAACAACTTAAAAACAAAAAGCAACCAGTACTTTCAGAAAGTTGAACTGTATGGAAGTTTGACAACCAAGAAGTTAGAGTAGACACATTCATCCAGACTGGTAGGAGGGGCAGAGTCGGGCGGCTGGGTAGAGAGGGGTCACAGCAAAATAAGCGGTGGCTGGAGGACCCCTGGCACACAAAGCAGCAGCTGGCAGACCCAGTGAGGCTGAGGATTGTGGAGGGGCATGGAGTGCAAAGCAGCAGGCAGACTGGGCGTTCCCACATTTGCACACAGATAAACCAGGCAAAACTGGGGAGCAAGACCATGCAATCCAGGGTCAGATCTCGGAGAAATAAAGCCTCAAAACACCAATTGAAAACACCTGTGGGAGTTGAGGTGCCGGGATAAACTCCCAGCCTCACAAGAGAGTTCGTTGGAGAGACCCACAGGGTCCTAGAATGTACACAAGCCCACCCACCCAGGAATCAGCACCAGAAGGGCCCAGTTTGCTTGGGGGAAGCAGGGGAAGTGACTGCAGAGAGCAGAGCAAACGCCATTGTTCGCTCTCACACCCCTGCCCCACATACAGCATCACGACCCAGCAACTGGGCTGCCGCACCGTGAACACCTAAGGTTCCACTGCTGATATGTAACAAGCATGCCAAGACAAAAAAAAAAAAAAATGGCCCAAACGAAAGAACAAATCAAAGCTTCAGAAAAAATACAACTAAGCGACGAAGAGATAGCCAACCTATCAGATGCACAGTTCAAAGCACTGGTGATCAGGCTGCTCACAGAACTGGTTGAATTTGGTCACAAATTAGATGAGCAAATGAACACTATGCTAAGTGAAATGAGGAAAATGCACAGGGAACCAATAGTGATGGGAAGGAAATTGGAACTCAAATTGATGGAGTGGATCAGAAGGAAGAAAGAAACATCCAATCAGAAAAAGATGAAGAAACAAGAATTCAAAAAAATGAGGAGAGGCTTAGGAACCTCCAGGACATCTTTAAACATTCCAACATCTGAATTATAGGGGTATCAGAAGGAGAAGAGGAAGAGCAACAAGTGGAAAAGTTATTTGAACAAATAATAAAGGAGAACTTCCCCAATCTGGCAAAGGAAATAGACTTCCAGGAAGTCCAGGAAGCTCAGAGAGTCCCAAAGAAGTTGGACCCAAAGAGGAACACACCAAGGCACATCATAATGACCTTAACCAAGATTAAAGATAAGAAGAGAATCTTAAAAGCAGCAAGATAAAAGGAGAGAATTACCTACAAAGGAGTTCCCATCAGACTGTCAGCTGATTTTTCAAAAGAGACCTTACAGGCAAGAAGGGTCTAGAAAGAAGTATTCCAAGTCATAAAAGGCAAGGGCCTACATCCAAGATTGCTCTATCCAGCAAAGCTTTCATTTAGAATGGAAGGGCAGAGAAAGTGCTTCTCAGGTAAGGTCAAGTTAAAGGAGTTCATCATTACCAAGCCCTTGTTATATGGAATGTTAAAGGAACTTATCTAAGAAAATGAAGATAAAAAAACAAGTACAGTAAAGTGACAGCAAACTCACAATTATTAACAACCACACCTAAAACAAAAACAAAAACAAAAACAAAAACAAACTAAGCAAAACAATGAGAACAGGAACAGAACCACAGAAATGGAGATTACATGGAGGGTTAGCAACATGGGTGTGGGAGGAGGAGAGAGGGGGAAAAGGTACAGAGAATAAGTAGCATAGATGGTAGATAGAAAATAGGAGGAGGGTAAGAATAGTATGGGAAATGTAGAAGCTAAAGAACTTATAAGTATGACACATAGACATGAACTAAAGGGGGGATGTGCGTGGGAGGGGGTGTGCAGGGTGGAGGGGAGTGAAGGGGGGAAATGGGACAACTGTAATAGCATAATCAATAAAATATATTAATAATAAAAAGATTGAAAAAAATCAACCAGTGCAGAAAAGCACACCAATAGCATTGTTCCTCTCTGATATGATAGGGGATCCCAGCAAATAACAGGTTAATAAAGTATCCTTTAAAAAGACGACTTGCTAACAGACAACTCACGCAGCTATTTTTGTGCTCTCAAAAGAGAGTGGATACCACCTGTCTTCTATTTCTACTTCATTTTGTGCTTATTTATATGGCCTGTGTTTATAATAGTGTGTGGTCTTTTAGCTTCTAACCATTTATCAGCAGGAGAGTCATTTGTAGCTGTTTATTCAGCATCGTGATTTATTGGTGCTGACTCAATATTTTCTCCAGCTCCTATTTTGAAAGGCACCATTTCTTCAAAAGGAGTTAACTTGAGGAAATCTGTGGTCAAAAAATAAAGCAAACAAAATTAACCTAAACCCTAAGACAGTGAGATTTAAAAAAACACAATTTTTCAATAATTCAATGGAACACAGAAATTATCTCATTTAAATTCATAGTAAATAAGCTGCCATGGATTTCTGTTACTTTATTCACTTAGAAACAAGTGGCTAGTTAGACTATAAAATCTGCATGTATTTTCCTTCAGATGCTCAATGTTTCTTTATTAATTGATTAATTATAATAAGGCCATATGCCTAAGCATTGTTAGTCACATCTGTTATCACATTTAGTAGCCTTGTTAACACTCTGTGGCATTATTGTACTTATCTAACTAATGATGTGACCAAGGCTTAGAGAGTTTAACTTGCTTGACATTATGTTTCAAGTGAGTAGAGGAATCTGGTTTGGATCCCAAGCTAACAATGAAGTCAAAGAAATAATCTACTGTCTTTTTATATCCCTTTATGGAGTTAAAGTACATTATAGATAATGTCAGTAAAAGGTGAAAAAAAGAGGGGGACTAGCTCATAATATCAGCATCCTAATGCTTTTTTGCTTTTTCTACAACATATACTTAAGACATACATTTTAAGAAAATAAGTTCTTTTTATAAACTAAATCCTAATTCTAATGTTCATGTAATGCACAGTAAACCTCACCCCTTTCTCTTATCTATAAATGATCCATTTATAGTGGGATAATCCATCTTTATATTTTTATGTAATGTTAAAAAGATTCTATACAGAATCTCTTATCTGGACATAGACCAGTCTTTGTTCTTAAATGTATTGTCTTCTTTGTTCATGAACTTTTAGTGAAGCTTCTAGAAAAAATATTTTGTTAGAATTTATTTCAATGTTTCCTACTTCTTAGCTGGTAAATTGCCACAAATATTTTGTCTCCTCCTTGTCCTAAGACTCACACCCAGTTCTACATGTTTTCATATTCTCCTATTTACTTTGCTTGAGTAGTTTTTATTTTTTTATTTTTGTTATTGTTGTTTAAGTACAATTGTCTTCATTTTCCCCCCACCACGGCCCCCTGCCCCACCCATTCCTGCCTCCCGCCCTCAAAACTACCACCTTTGGTTTTGCCCATGTGTCCTTTATATGTAAACTTAAATAATTTTAATTAAGCTATGTGTGAATACATGAAGTATTTCTTTATGTGCACAATGATATATTGTCTAATAACCATTTACAATTCTTCAGTTTAAAATTAAGTTTTATTTAATAATAAGTTCAAATTCTGTTAGAGTACGCAAACAAAGAAAATGAAAAAAGCAAGGTAGTGTAAATTAAATTAAAGTAAATGTCTATAGGAAATGTGGGGCATTTTATCACAGGTAAATTATTGACTCTATTGTAGAATACTGAGCAAGAAATGTGCTTTACTCATCATTGTGTCCTCAGTGCCTAGCCTAATGCCTTCTGGGTGGATAGATGGATGGATGGATGGATGGACAAACAAATTGATAAATGAATGAAAGAATAAGATTTTATGAATCAGCCACCTTGTCATTAAAATGAGAAGGTGGTATAAATACATGGGAAATGTGAAATTATGTGATATGTCTTGCTAAAAGTAAAAAATGGTTGAAAGAGAGAACCAATTCTAGAATTTAAGCTTCCTGAGTTCTGACTGGTACTCCGCCCCCATCCCAGTATACAAAGGTAAGACTATAGTCTGAATCTTCAGGTCAAAGTGAATGCCTTCAAGAGTATATTAATAGTCTCAGGACTAAAAACAAGGTTTGCTTATGTATTTCTGAATTAATTAAACTGTTCTTGAAAGTTTTCTTTATTCTATTAAATAAAAATATTTCTTTACCTGCCATAAGAAAAAATATGTAAGATTATCCTTATTATATAGATTCTTGATACAGCATTCTGTAAACAAAAAAAAATTCTGGTAAGAGTTTATCTTATACATATATTATGCATACTCATAAAATTCCAAATTTCCTTAACATTAAATTATATTGGGAAAAGATGCCTCCTTTCTTTCATAAAAGAGAAAACTACTTCTGTGTTGTGCAGGACAAACTGTTTCGCATCAAATATAAACTGCCTGGCCAAGTATGACAGACAACCAGATGACAGAGAGCACCCAGTATGCTCCATTGTATCCGCAGTATACACCCAGGCTTAAGCGTTGCAAATCTCCACAGCATATTTCCTAGCCTAACAAACACATATTTCCACAAGCCTCCCATTCTGCCCAGCGAGGCCCTTATCTGGTAACATCTGCTATAAATGATTTTCCTAAAAACAAAAATCCTTTCCAAAACCCCAAAGAATACACAAGGGACAGGCTTTTCTTTCTCAGTGTCCCTTTGGTTGATAGCTAGGGCGCAGGGATTGGTAGTCAAGGGCTCTCCCTGCTGGAAGTGACCAGTAACATGTAGCAGATTATGTTACCATTTCAGCCACAGGAGCCACTATGTGAATTGTAGTGTGTAAGTATATGGTTTTCCATGGTTAAGTAACAGTACATAAATGTCAGTATATGTCATGATATCTGCCAAATGTGATTTAGAAGTGGAGGAGGTGATGAGGTGGGGGAAGGTGCAAAGAATAGACTGTTAGTTTGTTAGGATGCTACAACAAAGTACCACAGACTAAGTGACCCCAAAACAGAAATTTATCTTTCTGCCATTATGGAGGACAGAAGATCAAGGTGTCAGCAGGGTTGGTTCTTCAAGGTTTCTTCTAGATTGCTGACTTCTTCCAGTGTCTTCCTGTGGTCTTCTTTCTGTGTTTCTCTGCATCTGAATCTCATCTCATTAGGACACCAAGTCATTAAATTAAGGTTCACCCATAGGACCTCATTGTAACTTAATTAGCTCTTTAAACACCTATCTCTAGATACAGTTACATTCTAAAATACTTGAGGGCTAGAGCTTTAACATATGAATTTCAGGGAGACACAATTTAGCTTATAATAAAGTCATTATTTAAGATTTTAAAAATAGATCCTTTTGATTAAGTCATTTCATGGATTCTGGGAGCTTCCTGGCACCAAGGAGGATTTCTGCTCTGTTTTGAAGATACGAGTTCCTTGAAAGTGTGAGTGCTACTAATCAAGGGACTAGGGTAGTGCTTCTCTCCACTGCATTCTAACAGCTCATCTTTTAGCCGAAAGAAAATTGAGAAAACTATTTCTCAGTTTGTCCGATTTGAACATTTTCCTTCTTTTTCTTGTCCCTAGTTGGCAGTTATTATTGAGCCCTTCTCACTTGACTTTCTTCATTCCTGTCTTAGAGGAAACAGTTTCTGTTAAAATTATTACATCTTTCCACTTTTGCATAAGCTTTGCAACAACAGACAATTTGTTTTAAAGTGCCTAGCCTGACACCTGCCTCCCTCAACATAACGTCTATAAGTAACTCTTATCCTTCAGTATTTTTATGATAGCCATTTCCCAGTAATCTAGTGTTTTGATTTACCATTATTTATGTGACCAAGATTTTATTTTATCTTATTTTTTAAACACTTTATTTATGTATTTTTAGAGAGGGGGAAGGGAGGCAGAAAGAGAGCAAGAGAAATATCGAAGTGAGAGAGGAGTATCAATGGGTTGCCTGTCTTAACACACCCCCCTAGCGATCCTACCCACAACCCAGGCATGAGCCCTGACCTGGAATTGAACTGGTGACCTTTCTCTTTGTAGGACAAAGTTGAACCAAGTGGGCTACACCAGTCAGGATTATGTGACCAAGATTTTAGTTAACTTCATGTCTATCGCTGTTTTTTATTTTTGTATGTCTTGAATGAAAAATGTGAATTTTACTGAGGATTTTGTAGATTAGTTCAAAGGGAGAATTTGCCTTTAAGAGGATAAAACCTCGTCAGCATTTCCAATCAAGTCAGCTCCCAGGGAGTGGCGCGTGTGTCTCTCCCTCCTCTTCTCCTTCCCCGCCTTTCCAGCTTGCAGCCCTCTCCTTGATGCATTTCTCTGCTTCAGAAAGACCATTCACCTACAACTTCTTTTTTTTTTAGTCTTTAAAGCATTTATTCAGTATCCACAGATAACACTTTTAAGCAGTTCTATTTTTTAAATTTTAATTGTTGTTTCAGTAGTTTTCTGTCTTTTATTCTGATCCCCCGCCCCCATCCTCCCCACCTTCCTCCCATTTCCACGCCTCCCCTAGTTTTTGTCCATGTGTCCTTATACTTGTTCCTGTAAAGCCTTCCCCTTTTCCCCTGAAATTCCTGCCCTTCTCCCCTCTGATAGTCACCTACAACTTCGAAAGACAAATTTAGCACTCTTCCTACAATTCAAACTGGAGCACTCTTCTTATCATTCAAATAGTTCCAAACTTGCAAATCCCCATCTACATCCATTATCTTTCTCAGCAAACAAAGCATCTTTCATATACTCAGTTCCACTTTCCTTCAAGTCAGGAGAACTTAGAAATACAAAAGTAGGGCTGGTGTCTTCTGTCACACTATGTTGCACAAGCCTTTTGTGGATGTGATTCTAATTACTTGCTCTAAGCTTTTTCAGATGTCTTTCTGCTACTGTTTTCATATTTATTTCATTTCTGAAAAAATTTCAGAGACTTCTCTCTCCTACTTTGCTGAGGGAGTAGATCCCAAAAGGATGGTGAGTCTTTGTATTTCCATATGCTTTACTCTCTATATTTACAAATTTATGGATTTTTTAAATCATTTGCCATTCTCACAAACCTGTCCTTCATCTTTTTATTTGGAAATATTCAGAACTGATGAAATAATACATTGTGAATACTTCCTACCTTTTTATTCTTAGGTATTATCCTCAGATTATTTCTGCTTCATTATTTCATTATTCTCCAACATGATCTGGCAGCATTTCACAAATCTCTGAAATAGGAGTTTCTAAATCCTTTTGCCACAGCCAACTAAGCCCAGATAAGAATGATTTGACACTGACACTTTAAGGAAACAGTGACATGCTTCATATATTAAATCTGTAAAGGGAAAGAGCACCTGAAAGGACTGAAAATGATGAACAGAATAGTAGTTGCATACCAAAGGGGATAGGAACTTCAATGTTAATGGGGAAAAAAAGCAGGTCCTTCAACTGCTACCATACTGACTAAAAGAGAAAATCAAGCAGGAAATAATAATTCCCTTCATGTACAATGCTTCACTGAAAATTGAAAACTGATTATTAATGGCCATCAGCTTATATGACACAGTTAAGATAGAGTATTTTATTTTATTTTATGATTTTATTTATTTATTCTTAGAGAGGAGGTAAGGGAGGAGAGAGGGAGAGAAACATCAATGTGTGGTTTCCTCTCATACATGCCCACAACCCAGGCATGTGCCCTGACTGGTAATCGAGCCAGCAACCTTTCACATCGCAGGATGATGCCCAACTGACTAAGCTATACTGGTCAGGGCTAGAGTGTTTTACTTTAAAGCATAGTTTCATGGAGAACTAGAAGGTTCTGTTTCATTCACTTGACTGAGAATACAAGCCAGGTCTCTACCATCACAACACCAGTCTACCTTCAAGCCATAAAATGTCACAAGGCATCTCCTGAAACACTTCATTGCCAGGCTGTGCAGTGAGCTCCAACCACAGTGATTTGAGCAAATAAATGTCAACCCACTTTATTTAGGGATCATCTGTAATATATTGAATAAGAATACCCTATACCTTACAACTAAGTTTCCATTGCTCTCCCATCTTCCTATAAGACATCTTAGAATTTAGGCAGCTTTGAGCAAATGATTTAAACATGAAGGTTTTTATCTTCCTCAAGTCCCATAGCCTAAGAGGGAAAGCGGAGTTCAGGAATAAGTTTTGGGGTAAGTCACAGAGTTCCTATCTTTACGTGATTTAATAGCACATGTCAGATTCTCTTCTCTGAAATGTGTTGCTTTGTACACAATTATTCTTTTTCTGATTAACTAAAGTACCAGGTTATATCAGCTGAATAGAAAAAAAGTGGACAATAAAGAATTATTCATATATTTTTTGTATAAGGAGAAAATATTAATCTTTATGTTGAACCTTTTTGTAAGAGAGTTATAGGTATACTCTAATTTGCCATTATCTTCAGGTACAAAATGCTGTTAAATTACTAATGGATCATTCAAATTTGCAGAAGTTTCATTTTGTACTTTTGTGCTTTGTCCTATTTTAGTTTTCCTATTGTCTTGGAGGTAATCTCTTAATATTAGGCATAATATTTACCCATAAGGCCCAGGCCTTCTAGAAAAACCCAAGTTGTTTACTGAATGAGACTCTCTAGTTTGGTGAGACTCGAACCCTGAACTGTGTCCCCAGTGAGGAATGGTCACTAAGATCTCTCCACTCTTAGAGCCTTTCAGCAGTGGTTCACCTGAGCTGCTCATAGCCTTGTCCTGCACGTGTGTACTGGGGCAGCCGCAAAGAGTTTAGAAGTTTGTGTATTTATGAAACTTACCCAGGCTATGTAGCCTCCATTTTTAACTTACTTTTAGTTACTCTCCACTGCCATGAAACATTTCAGTTGTTGTTTATGTTTTTTCCATAGCTTAAAGTTGCTCTTGAGGAAAATGTATGTGTGTATATATGTGTATATACTTATGTAAAGTACTCTGCATATACTACATACAACACAAAATACTCAGTATATGTACTTGTATTGTTATATACAAACCCTATAATATATTGATGTTTCTGAGATAAGAAAGATCTTTATAATATAGCCTGTCCTTTTCCTTTACTTGTATTTTTTGTGCTGTATAGTGTCACACAAACTCATACTAATGTTTCACTTATAATTTAGTATTTTCCAATATCCTGTCTAGGAGTTTCCTGTAGCACAAGTCACTAATTACTCTGAAGTCACTAATTACTGAAATTACTGATTGAACTAAATCCCTAAAATTTAATTTTCTGGAACACTTTCAATTTTCTTATCATATTATGGAGACCACTTAGATATGATGCTTTAAAATATATTTCTGGAGTTATTAGAGCAGAGAATAGTTTTCTTTCCAGAAATTATTCATGCATCTAAGGAAATAAACATATAAACAAGTTATTTTCTTTTTTTCTCAGAAGAACTTCCAATTGAGATTTTTAAATACTGATAGAAAGAGATGCAGTGATTGCCAGCAGGAAGGGGAGACGGATGCAGGTGAAAGACTGTAAAAGGGGGATAAATGGTGATAGAAGGCAGCTTGACTTGGGGTGGTGAACACACAATGTGCAGAAGGTGTATTGTAGAATTATATACCTGAAACCTGTATAATTTTATTAACTAATGTCACCCCCAATAAATTCAATTTTAAAAGATACTGAGATTATATGTCTTGGATTAATTTTATCCTCTACCTCTTACAGTTCACAATTAAAAGACTATTAGAATGTAAGTACAGATTTTTTTTAACTTTTAAAAATATTTATGGTCTTTCTATTGTTCAATTATTTTTTTATCCTCATCCAAGGACATTTTTTCATTGCTTTTGGATAAGGAGTGGGTGAGAAAGAAATGGAGAGAAACATCCATGTGAGAGAGAAACATCGATCAGCTGACTCTCGTACATGCTCCACCTGGGACCAAACTTACAACCCAAGCATGTGCCCTGACTGGGAATTGAGTCCTTGACATTTCAATCTATGGGATGATGCTCCAACTAATTGATCCACACTAGCCTGGGCTGCTAAATTAATGTTTTAGTAAATAAGTTTCAGCCCTAGCTGCTGTGGCTCAGTGGACTGAGCATAGGCCTGTGAACCAAAAGGGTGCTAGTTCAATTCCCAGTCAGGATATATGTCTGGGTTGCAGACCAGGTCCCTAGTAGGGGGTGCATGAGAGGCAACCACACATTAATGTTTCTCTCCCTCTTTTTCTCCCTCCCTCTCCTTTCTCTAAAAATAAATAATTTTAAAAAATAAAATAAAAGTTTCACACTGCTAATTTTCTAGTTATAACACTAAAATAAAAATCAAAAACAGATCATCGATTATTCTTTTTCTTCCTGTAGTAATCATCTTAATAGTTTTTTCTATAGTAAAGCTTTTCAAGGAATACCTATTATCCTTTTTGTTTATAGAAATATGCTATGTTGGGGAAGTGATAGAGCTATTGCAACTGTTAAGTAATTAACCTTGTTATTTTTTTTAAAGATTTTATTTATTTACTTTTAGGGAGAAGGGTGGGGGCAGAAAGAGAGAGAGAGAAACAGTGATGTGTGAGAGAAACACCTACTGGTTGCCTCTTGCACACCCCCAACTGGGGACCCTGCCCATAACCCAGGCATGTGACTTAATGAGAGATCAAAACAGTGACCTTTCAGTTCATAGGCTGACATGCAGTCCATTGAGCCACAACATCCAAAGCTAACTTTGTTATTTTGTTAAGCTGTAATAGAAACCTGTAATAGGTTTCTATTAAGCTGTAATAGATCTGATGCTGCCGCCACCCCTTCTCTCCAATTTCTATCACATACACACACACACACACACACATTCACACAGAGTGCAGGGACTCTGATAAGAAAAAAAAGCTGATTTTAAAACTCTCATTATTTGCACACCTTCTGCCACAAAACTTGACTTATTTATTTGGCTTTCAAGTACCCAATCTTTATTTTACTCATTGTCCTCAGCCTACCACCATAGTCTCCCTTTGCCTCTATGAAGGTACATTTACAATCACTTTGGGTCATGGTGCCAATAACTTAAAATATGCTTCTAAGTTAATCAGATCTTGGGAATGAAGTAAAAGAGAATATATCAGCATGTTGTGAGCCTGGCATTCACATTCCTATTTAATCCTCACGATCCTCTACATGATGAGAATTCTTGTCAATTCTTTATTAATAAGATGATTGATGTAAAGAAAGATTAAGTAATTTTCTCAAGGTTACATAGCTATTTACAAACAGGGCCTAGATTTAAATCAAAGTCTTTGAGTCTAGTGCTCCTAACAGTGCAGTGCACTACTGTGCAATACAGACCTCGAGGCTGGTTTGTAACTATTCCTTGAAGTCATGTGCCTACATGACTTCAGGGATCAGTCATGTGATAAGCCATTTAAATTATTTGCTTCAACACTGAACAGACCCAAGTTAGTAAAACCTATACTTTAAAATATCAGAGAAAGAATTCTTCCAGCAACTCTCTAAATAAGTTGTGTGTTTTATGTTTCTCTAAATTTGGGAATCATTTTTCCACAGTCAAACAATGAATTATGGTATATTAATGTGGTATACTATAGTATATTAGTACATATTTAAAATCAATATCAAAAGAAATACATTTACTTTCTGGAAAATATCAATTGATAATAACTCAAATAGAAAGTCCAGAAAATAATAGAACTAAACTTATTCATAAATGAGAATTTGATACTGTATCTTACATTTATTATTGTGGAGAACTGATTTATGTCACCCCAAAATTCATGTGTTGAAGCTCTAACCTCTCATATGACTATATTTGAAGATAAGGCCTATACAGAAATAATTAAGGTTAAGTTTTGTCATAAGAATGGAGCCCTGATCCAATAGGAAAAAAGAGACACCAGAGAGCCCATTCACTCCCCTCCAGGAGCTTACAAAGAAGAGGTCATGTGGGCACACAGCAAGGTAGTGGCCACCTGCAAATCAGGAGGTGACACCTCACCAGAAACCAACCTTATTGACACCCTGGTCTAGGACTTCCAGCCTCCAGAACTGTGAGAAAATAAATGTTCATTATTTAAGCCACCACTCTATATGTTGTTATAGCAGCCTGAGCTAAGACATTTATTATTATATTTTAGCTATTAAAACACTATTGTAATTTTGATAGTCTTTCTCAGGTGTTTAAAAGCATTATTTTAAATAATCTTTATGATAATGCTATGAGATTAGTCTCATTTTACATATGAGAAAGCTGAGGCTTAAAGAGATTAAATAATTATACAAGATCTCACAGACAATTTGCTAGCAAAGTTGTAACTAGAATCCATAGCTCCTGGCTCTTCATTCATTCACCTATCACCACACCACACTTTACCTATGTGAAGACTATTATGATTATTACTACCTATGACTGTTAAAAATATGACTGACATTATAAACCATATCACTCAGTAGAAAATTATCCATTTATCATTAACTAGTTCTTCAATATAGAAAGAATATGAAGAGAAACTCGATAATGTTATTTCAGTAGCCTGTATGAGGTTGAAGGTATGTTTTTTCCAAGATATCATAGCCCCATGCCATGTAGGGGAATGTCAATCATTCCATTTCTAATTACCCATTACTATACCATTCAGGTATTTATCTATTTATTTATTCAAAGGAAGACCATCGGGGGCTGTGTGTATTCTTCTGAACTCTAGAGATACAAGGTAAACAAAACTGAAATGTCCAAGGCCCTCATAGTATTTACATTGAAACAGGGCACAGAGACCCTCTGGATGAACAAAATAAGGACCAATTGTGCTAGGAATGCTGAAGGAAATAGAGTATGAAAAAGAGTAAGTGCAATGAAGGTCACCTTTAAACCGAGTAGTATAAAGTACCTGTTGTAGAGCATGCCATTCTAGCTGAGCTATTTTTTTCAAGATTTTATTTATTTACTTTTAGAGAGAAGGAGAAAGAGAGGGAGAGAAATAGCAATGTGTGGTTGCCTCCCATGCACCCCCTACTGGGGACCTGGCCCACAACCCAAGCATGTGCCCCAACTGGGAATTGAACCCATGATCCTCTGGTTCACAGGCCCACACTCAATCAACTGAGCTATACCAGCCAGGGCTCTAGCTGAGCTTTAACCAGTGAGAACAAGTAAGGAAACAAAGAGCTGGAAAAAGAGTACCGAGGCTGAAAAGACCATATGAGCAATGCCTGGAACAGAAAAGTGATTGATGTGTTGAAGGATCAGAAACAAATATGCTAGAGAAGAAAGAACCAAATGGAGTATGTAATGGATGAAGCTGTAGAATAGGGGCAGGAGAAGCAAAATACAGCAGAAGTTTTGAGCAACAGAAAGATCTGGTTTTATTCCAAAAAGTCACTCTAACTACTGTTTAGAAGCAAGGTCCAATTAGGTGGTTATTGCAGTGGTCCAGGAGAAAGATAATGATGTTTTTTAGAGGTTATAACTTAAAGATGACAAGCCATGAAAAGACTTAAGACATATTTTGTTGACCTGGCCAACAGGATTTCCCTACGTATTGCAGAAGGCAATGAAAATGGGGAAATGCAGAAAACAAGCATGACTTCTAAGGGTCTAGCTTCAGGTACCAGATGGGTGGTGCCACTCTGAGATGTTTTTTCACAGAAAGAACAGCTTTGGGTTGGGAAAATGAACAAGGTAAGGAGCTTGTTTTAAACATGACATTTCAAGATGTCTTTGAGACATTCACAGTAATCACCTATCTAGGGGACAACAATGGCCTAAAGGGGTTCTTTTGAAGTTTTGTCTTCTCATCTGCCACTTGGCTAATTCTCTGGAGTAATGCAGCAGCTGTAATAGGACAGTGGACAGAGCTCAGAGGGGTTTGTGAAGCCCTGAAGGTGCTACAATCCAGGAGAGAAAGACACAGTATTTTATTCATCTCATTATTCCTAAGACTATGAGCATTCTTATGCTCTGCCCTCCTCCAAGGACAAAAAACTGGCCAGTGGTAGAAACTGCTCTTCCTTTAAGATTTGTAGATTTGTAGGACTGAAAAGAACACTTTCAGTTTATCTATAATTGCAAGGATGAACAGAGTCTGGAATTAGAAAAAAAATTAAAACAAATCTAAGGGAAATCAGCTGCTAGGAATGAGACAAAGAAGCAAAGAACCTAGAATAAGTAATACTTTGTACACTAAACACAAAAGCCCAGATCACTTAATTATGGCATGAATATCATGGGACTAAATAAATGATTTTTAAAATTTAAAATTCCAATAATTGAAAAAGAAGATGTCACTGTGGAAAGTGAAGAAATATATCAAAACACAAATAAATATATAAAACATCTAAAGATAATTAGGCCTCGAGGAGAGGTCTAGATTAGAGATATAAATTCATTCACTTGAATAACCAAGACTTTACTATACAGGAAAATGTTTTATTTACATTTACTTCCAGAATCAGTATCTTCTACATGTAAATGAAATCACGTATTTGTCTTTCTCTATCTGACTAATTTCACATAGCATAATATCCTCTAGACCCATCCATATTGTTACAAACAATAAGTTTTTTTTACAGCTGAATAATATTCCATTGCATATATGTGCCACCTCTTTTTTATCCAATCATCTATTAGACACTTAGGTTGCTTCCATATCTTGCCTATTGTAAATAATACTGTGATGAGCATAGAAAGGCAGATATATTTTCAAATTAGTGTTTTGAATTTCTTCAGATAAGTATTGGGTTAGCCAAAAAATCCATTTATTTTTTCGTAAAATAAAAGACACATTTTTCATTTTCACCAATAACTATTAATTTGGATATTTTGAGTATATCAGTTATCTCCCATGTGATATAACATTGATTGTTCTCAATTAATGTCTCAATTTGATTACTATCAACTTCAACTGATCTGCCCGACCATGAAGCATCTTCCAGAGAGAAATCTCCAGCATGAAGCTTCGCAAACCACTTTTGACACATTACGTCAGTCACAGCACCTTCTGCATACACTGCACAAATCTTTTTTTGCATTTCAATTGCATTTTTTACCTTTCTTGAAGTAATAAAGCATAATATGCTGAAAATTTTTCTTATTTTCTTCCTTCTTCAACATTAAAATTGCCACACAAAAATTCACCAACTTTGATATGTTTTTTAATAAATGCATGCTGATATGACAGGTGTCACAAAACAATCTAACCAAATTGTTTTGAATGAAGTTAAAGACAATGAAGTGCTACTACAGCCATTTTATGGAAAAAAAACACAAATGAACTTTATGGCCAACCCATACCGAGACACTGAATTGCTCAATCATATGGTAGTTCCATTTTTAGTTTTTTGAGGACTCTGCATACTGTTTTCAATAGTGGCTGCACTAATTTGCAATCCCACCAAAGGTGCAGTATTCCCTTTTCTCCATATCCTCACCAATGCTTATTGTTTGTTGATTTATTAATGATAGCTATTCAGACAAGTGTGATTTCATATTTTATTGTGGTTTTAACTTGCACTTCTCTCATGACTAGTAACATTGAGCACCTTTTTACACATCTATTGGCCACTTTGGAGAAATGTCTATTTAGGTCCTCTGCCCATTTCTTAATTAAATTGTTTGATTTTTTGGTGATAAGTTGTATGAGTTCTTTATAATTATTGGATATTAACCACTTATGAAACGTATCATTGGCAAACACCTTCTCTCATTTGGTAGGTTGTGTTTTCATTTTGCTGGTAGTCTTTGTTGTGCAAAAACATTTTGTTGGATGCAGTCCTTTTTTTTCCCCCTTTGCCCAAGGAGGTATTATTTTAAAAATAATACTAATGGCAAGGTCAAAGAGTTTACTGTCCATGTTTTCATCTAGAAGTTTTAAGATTTTGAGTTTTTCATTTGAGTCTTTAATCCATTTTGAGATTATTTTTGTGGAAGAAGGTGGGCTTGTTTCCTTTTTTTACATGTATTTGTCCTATTTTTTAACATCAGATATTGAAGAAATTGCCTTTACCCCATTCTATAGTCTTGGATCCATTGTCATAGATTCATTGACCATATAGGTGTTGGTTTATTTCTGGACTCTGTATTCTGTTCCATTGATCTATGTGTCTGTTTTTATGTCAGTACCCTCCTGTTTTATTAGTATGGCCGGCACTGTAATTTGATTCCAGGCAGTGTGATACCTCCAACTTTGTTTTTATTTCTGAAGATTGCTGTAGCCATTTGGGGTCTTTTGTGATTCCATACAAATTTTGGGATTATTTATTCTGGTTCTATGAAACATGCCTTTGGTATTTTGATGGGGACTTCATTGATTCTGTAGATTTTTTAGATGCTATGAATATTTTAACAATGTTAATTCTTTCTATCCATAAGCCCAGTATATGCTTCCATTTATTTATATCTTCTTCAATTTCTTTTTTCAATGTATTATAGTTTTCCAAACTATAAGCCTCTTACCTCCTTGGTTCAATTTATTACTAGGTATGTTTTTTAATAAAATTATAAATGGGATTCTCTATTTAATTTCTCTTTCTGACATTTCATTATTGACAGATAAAAGTACAACTGATTTCTAATATTAATTTAATGTCCTGCTACTTTACTGAATTTACTTATCAGTTCTAATACTTTTTGGTGGACTCTTTAGTGTTATTTATATATAGTGTCATGTCATTTGCAAATAATAATAGTTTTACTTCTTCCTTTCCATTTTGGATGCCTTTTTTTTTTCCTGTCTGATTGCTGTGGTTAGGATTTATACTGTTATGTTGAATAAAAACAATAAACATCATTGCCTTCCTAATCCTAAGAAAAATGCTTTTCCCCATGAGTATAATGGTAACAGTGGTTTTGTCATATATGGCCTTCATCATATTAAGATATGTTTCCTCTATTTCCACTCTGCTGATAGTTTTTATCATAAATGGGTGCTGGATTTTGTCAAATGCTTTTTGTATTAAGTATTAAGTATACTTAATCATATGATTTTTCCTTTACTTTATTTATGCGGTATATCATATTAATTGATTTGTGGATATTACACTAAACTTGCATCCCAAGAATAAATTCTACCTGATTATTTTATATGATATTTTTAATGTATTGCTGAATTTCATTTGCTACTATTTTGTTGAGCCTATGTTTCAGGGATATTGACCTATACTTTTTTATAATGTCTATGTCTAGTTTTGCCATCTGGGTAATGGCTGACCTTGTAAAATGAGCTTGAGAACCTTTCCTCCTCTTGAATTTTTTGGAATAGTTTGAAAGAATAGGTGTTAATTCTTTGAATGTTTAGTAAAAATCACCTGTGAAGCCACCTGGCCCAAAAACTTTGTTTGTCAGGAGTATTTTTTAAATTACTGATTCAGTTCTGTTAGTAGTTAGTCTGTTCAGATTTTCTGTTCCCTTTTGACTCTGTCTTGGAAGATTGTACGTTTCTAGAAATTTATTCATTTCTTCCAGATTGTCCAATTTGTTGGCATATAATTGTTTGCAGTACTTTCTTATTATTCCTTGTATTTCTTTGGTGTCAGTTGTTACTTCTCTTTTATGACTAATTTTATTTAGTTAGACTCATCTTTTTATTTAATCAGACTCATCTTTTTTTGGATGAGTCTGATTAAAGTTTGGTCAATTTTGTTTATCTTTTTAAAGAACTTGCTCTTGGTTTCATTGATCATTTGTATTCTTTCTTTAAACTTTTATTTCCACTCTGATTTTTTTATTTCCTTCCTTTTCATTTTGGGCTTTGTTTGTTGTTCTTTTTCAAGTCTCTTTGTGTGTTAAGTTATATTTTTTTTATTTGAGATTTTTTTCTGTTTCTTCAGATAGGCCTGCATTACTATGAATTTCCCTCTTAAAACTGCTTTTGCTGTGTTCCAGCAAAAGCAGCTAAAAACTAAAAGATTTTAGTTTGTTGTGATTTCATTTTTATTTGTCTTACTGTATGTTTTAATTTCCTCCTTAGTCTCTTTGATAACCCATTCTTTGTTTATTAGCATGTAATTTAGCCTCCGTGTGTGGGTGTGTTTTCAGTTTTTTTCTATAGTTGATTTCTAGTCTCATACTATTTCAATCAGAAATGTTTTATATTATTTCAATCTTCTTAAATTCATTGAGACATGTTTTGTGACCTAACATGTGGTCTATCCTAGAAAATTTTCCATGTGTACTTCAAAAGAATGCATATTTTGTTACTTTGAGGTGAAATGCTCTAAAAATATCAATTAAATATATTTGATATAATATGTCATTTAAGGCCACTATTTCTGCATTGATTTTCTATAGGGATGATCAATCCCTTGATGTCAATATGATGTTAAACTACCCTGCAATTACTGTATTACTGTCAATCTTTCCCTTTATGTCCACCAATATTTGCTTTATATATTTAGGTGCTCCTATGTTTGGTTTTTAAATGTTTACAAGGGTTACATCCCCTTGGGGGATGTATCTCTTTACTATAAAATATACTTTGTCTCTTGTTATAGCAAAGTGTATTTTGTCTAAAATAAGTATTGCTACCCCATCTTTTTTCATTGTTCTTATTTACATGAAAAATCATTTTTCATCCTTTACTTTCAGTTTGTGTTGGTCTTTCAATCTGAAGTGGGTCTCTTGTAGACAGCATATGTATGGGTCTTATTTTCTTATCCTTTTAACCACCCTATATCTTTTGGTTGGAGCATTAATTCATTTACATTTAAGGTGATTTTTGTCATTTTATTATTCATATTTATGATATTTTTTCCCCCTCTTAAAGAAGTCCCTTTAAAATCTCTTGTAATACTGGTTTAGTGGTGATGAACTCTTATAGCTTTTTTCTTGTCTGGGATGGCTTATCTTCTTTCTACTAAATTTTGTATAGAAAACAGTAATCTTAAATATTTTATATTTATGTTGTTTCAAAAAGTAATTAAAATATGAACACCAACAAGATGAAAAGCCAACTGCAGGCTCTGGCTGGTTCAACAGTTTGGCCCACAATATATGAATAACACTGTGTTTTAAAAAGGACATGTTATATCAACACATAGCAAGAGATGAACTCTGTTGGTCTGGCAAATGATGACAGCCTCGCCCTTTTCATCTGGCCAGGCACAGTCTCAAGATAGCACATCTCTTCTTGCAACTCCTGTGACAGAGGATTAGATGGTGCTCTGCCAAGCTGTTAATTAGGCTGGCAGTTGAATGCATCTGCTTCCTCGGTTACTCTTTCTTACCAAAATAGGTAATTGATGCAAAAACCCTCCTGACTCTCTCTACTCTGTGACTGTCAAAAGATCTTAAATCCTAACCTGTAACTATTTAGTTGGGACTAAAACACAGTAATCCTTAAAGCAGACCTGCTTTGTGGCTTCAAGGTATAATGAAATTTGAGATTGTCAAGGATTTATACTTCTTTTCCATTTGTTTGAAAATGTGCTCTACATAAATGAAGAATGTGACAGTAGGTGACATACAAAATATTTGAAGTACTGAGTCCCTATTTTACAATTTTAGTGCAGATTAATCTGTCCATATTCACACAGCATTAGATAAGCCACATTCTGACTTCAAGTTTCCTGACCCACTTCCACATTCTAACTTCTTCCCTCACTCAACTTCTCATTTAAGGAAAATACCTTATCTCACATAAAGGTCAAAGAGGCTATTCCTTGGTGGAATAAAATTATTTTACTACCCTTTGCTTAAGTATCCCCCTATCATGCTAAATGAGAAAAGAAGCAAGGGCTTATTCTAAGGATCTTGAGAAACAAAATGTATATAAAATGAACACTGGCTAACTGAGAATTAAAATATTCAGTAATTCTAGCTCTGAACTTGCCTTTGGTATTTTGAGAAATCACTGTACCTTTTTGATTTTAAGTCTCTCATCCATAAAAATGGAGAAATGTTGTGATCAAAGTTTTGTCATGAAGATTAAATAAATTCATATATATTTATAAGGTTTTGTAATGAATATAAGCAGCAATAAACCTTTTACTAAAACTGAAAGTGAACACAGCTACACTGACTCATTAATCAATGTTGCCTTCAAAAGTTTCCTCTGGCTTTGCCTTTCTCCAAGGAATCTGTAACCGTCAGTGTCACGCTGATGATTCTCTGAGTGAGTGCTGAGACACCCCACTGAGGCACGGAGTGCAGCACTCCACTGAGCACCATGGCCACTTGCACAAGGCCTGTATAGGCGGAAACTAGCTGCAGAAAGATAGTGGAGAAAAGATAAGGTAATAGAAGTGTGAAAGGCAGGATTAGAAAATCCTTAAGTAGAACACAGAGTGAGAATTTTTAAAGGATTGCTGTACCTTTCCGAATTTGTGAAAGAATTTTGAAATGCCATGTTAGGAATGGGCTCCCTACCATTCAGTTCCAATGTAACAACCCAGCCTATCTCCATAGTAAGAGCAGGACATTGTCAAAAAATTTCAAACTCCATTTGCATTGCCACATTACCTTCCTGTTGTCCTTTACGAGAGGTCTGTTACATATTTTATCCATATGTTGTGAATAGTATGCTTCCATTACATTTTTGTGTTAATTATTAAAATGAATACCTTTAAAGTAGATGGAATTTTTAAAACCATATTTTGACATTCCTTCTTATTCTAATATAATGGAAGGCTCAAAAACCTGATTTAGTCCCACTATTTATATGTGGCAGTTTCTTTCAAAATATTTTTGTTAAAATTGGTCTTGATTATTTGAATACCTAAAATGCTGGTAAATAAATCTACTTCTATTGCTTTTGTAAACCACAAAAGTTGTTCTCTGGTTGTTTCCTATTTTAATTCTCCTCCTCTAAAAACTAACAAGCCAGCTCTGGTCCTTCAAAGGTGAACACCTAAGTATGATAACAAAGAAGACTTCTGTCCTAATCGAAGGGACCGTTCTTCAGTCTAAGCTCAAGTGACAGAGTAAATTGGATTTTTGAGTTTTATAACAACCATGAAGCATCTATCACCTCACTCAAGCAAGCTTTCTGTGTGTATGTCATTATTTCTATTACAAAGGAGTTATAAGGGAAAACAGTGTTTATGAAGAAGACGGTATGCAACCTAAGAGAGGCTAGACGGATGAAAATAGAGATCCTGGTCTATTCCTTACATACCTGAAAGCAGTCCTACAGGCAATCTATACCTCTCCAGAAATTTCCATTTTCACTAGGACTTTGTATTGTATTTTGTCCCCTACCTTGCTGGAATGCAGCCATATACTATATCATCATCAGTATTTCAAACACTGTATTAGCCTTCTCTGACTGTCATAACACAATACCATCGACTGGTGGTTTAAACAACAGAGATGTATTTTTTCACAATACTAGAGGACAGATGTCTGAGCTCAAGGTGTTGTCAGAGTTAATTTCTTCTAAGTTTTCTCTGCTGGATGTTCAAGTGTTTGCAACCCTCTGTCTTCACATGTCTGTCTCCTGATGAGCTCTTCTTCTAAGAATACCAGTCATACTGGTTTTGGCTCTAACCTAATGACCCAGTTTCAACTTAATTACTACCTCATTAAAGACCCTATCTCTAAATACAGCCACATGCTGAGGTACTGAGGATTAAGACTTCAATTTATGAATTTGGAGTGTGACATCAGCAAGATGATGAATAAGATGTTTCCCTGCACCTCTCCACTCAACAGCAGCAATTTGGCATCCATCCACAGACAGAAGTACCTTTGTGGGGGCTAAGGAATCCAGGTAAGGAGATTGTGAAACCATGGCTCAGGCCAAGAATGAGGAGAGTCATTTTGAGAAGACAGACCCACACCAGGAGGCCGACTCTCCCAAGGTCATCTTGGTTATAGACTGAGAAACAGTCCCACACACCTAAGGACTTGGCTACAGCCCCCTTTGTTTTTGATTCTATCACCTGCACCATGTCAGGGAATATGGGAGGAGTCTGCCCTACTGGGGGTGAAGTCATAAATATACAGACCTCAGGCCATTGTGGACCCTGGAGTGGCCTGTGAATGAGCCGTAGCCTCTCCAGGCCATGACCCGGGAGCCCCTGGAAAACACGGGTTTAGACAATCATCCACATATCAGAGAGCTTGTGTGGAAGTCTGAGAGTCCAACAAAGAAGTCCCAGAACACGACTGGAACAAAAACATTGAAACTGGGTACACTGAAGACAGTAAAAGGAATAGCTTGGCTTTACCTACGCAACCTCTCCCCAAGGGCAACACAGCTCAGTGCCAGTAAGAGCAAATGAGCAGGTGCCTGCCTGGCTTTCCCAACTATGTGGGGCACTGCCACAGAGGGCCATTTCTCTCCCTCTCCATCCAAAGCACTGAGACCTGGGCTGCCCAGTTAAGGGTTGGTGAACAACTGGGAGAACACCAGGCAGAGCTCTGAACAACACATATCAAAGGAACTCAACTCCTACTAACCAGTCATGGACTCCTTCTGGAAGCCAGCCAATGAGCCACTGGGGACCTTGTCTGCAGACCCTCCAATGGTCTAGTTACAAGATGAATACATTCTGGAGATCTAATGTACAGCATGATGGCTATAATTAACAATATTTATTATATCCTTGAAAGTCACTAAGGGGGTAACTTACCTGTAGTCACCATAAAAAAATGTATTGTGTTAGCCAAAAAGTAGTTTCTTTGTTTTCCATAAAATGGCTCCAGCAGCACTTAGTTGTCTTTAACTTCATTCAAAACAATTTTGCTAGATTGTATTGTGACACCTGTCATATCAGTGTGCACTTAAAAAATATCAAAACTGGTGAATTTTGTGTGGCTATTTTAATAAAGAAGGTAGAATAAAATACACAACATTTTGGCATATTATACTTTATTATTTCAAGAAAAGTAAAAACGCAACTGAAATGCAAAACACAATTGTGCGGTGTGTGGAGAAGGTGCTATGACTGATCGAACATGTAAAAAGTTGTTTGCCAAGTTTCATGATGGAGATTTCTCACTGCACAATGCCTCACGATCAGGTAGACCAGTCATATTGAGATATTAATTGAGAACAATCAACATAATACCACACGGGAGGTAGATGACATAATCAAAATATCTAAATCAATAAAATTATCAGTGAAAATGAAAATGTGCCTTTTATTTTACAGAAAAAACTAAACAAACTTTTTGGCCAACCCAGTAATTAGGTGAGGTGATTGAACTGTTAACTAACCCTACTGTGATAATCAGTTCACAAAATGTACATGTAACAAATCATCCTACTGTACACTTTAAGTGTACATAATGTTACATGCCAATTATATCTCAATAAAGCAAGAAAATAAATAAATAAGCTTTGAGAACTTTAAAAAAAGAATTTTGAGGGGACACAATTCAGTCCATAATAAGCCAGAAGTCTCTCTAAGTTTTTATCTCTAACCATAATCCTAGTTTTTATTCTGTTTGCCTTTTTAAAGTACTTTTAAAGTACTTCTTTTCTATTTCATCTTGTATTGCTTTTAATGGCTGTCTTCCTTTCTTTGGCTTTGGTTATCATAAATCTAAAATTTTACAATGCTCTCAAAATGGAAGTTTGCAATGGAAAAATGAAATTACTTAAAAATGATGCATAGTTAATGTAGAGCCCAAACAATACCACATGCACACCTGCACACACAGAAACACTTGTTGTCTGGCTTGACATAATTACTTACAGGTATTGCTCTACGCTGATATTAATTAGATGCACATCCTGGATTTGGCAACAAATTTCTTGGATAACACTAACACAATGTGCTTTTATGCTCACCAATTCTGAAGTTACTGGCAAAATTCAACTCATCTTCTGGAACATTGTGCACTTTTTTTTACAAGTGTTACTACTTAGTTCTTATTTTCTCTCTGGAAATGAAATTTTTAAGCACAGTCTTTGAAATGAAGGAGCAAAATCCCAACCTAAATAGCCCAGGAAGTAAGTGATACTTTAGATTTTGGTGCTTTTCATTAAAGTTTTGTTAATATCTTATTCTTGGAAATATTTTAATTTGCTAATATGTAGTTAAAATAAGTAGGCCTATTTTTTAAATTTTATATTAATCATTGTTCAAGTACAGTCTTCTGTTCTTTACTCCCATCTCAGCCCACCCACCCATCCCTCCCCACCTCCCTCCCATTTCCACCCCCCCCCACCAGTTTTTGTCAGCAGACCTATTATTTTGACTTAAAAAAATACAATGGTCCATGAGAATGTTTTGGCTGACAAAGAACATAGCGAAGTAATGGGGCATATGTGGTGGGTGTGATGCTTCTTCCAAACCCACACTGTGAGGACGTTCTCGTCAACACAAGAAGTTTCTTGTCAGACAGAGTGACTATCTCCAATTCAGACATTTAAAAAGAATAAATTCTACCCTAAAGACTATAACTCCTAGATATTTTTTCTGTTTGGCAATATTTCATTTTGTTTCCTAGACTGATTTTTCTTCTTTTAGAACACAAATCTCAAAACCATCTGTTCTGCACTAATTTGATGTGGCAAAGAGGAACAGCTGCAGGCATTCCAGGCTAACCTGTACGGCATACAAAAATCAAAGGGTGTGCTTTTCCTTTTGATACATGAACAAAAGTGCCTGAAGCTTCTTCTCACTAACTGATGACATGCGTTTTAATCCTGCCTATTTGATTAAAGTGGATTCTTAACTTCGAAAAGTAAGCTGTATTGCTGTAAGTGCTGCATCACTTGTCCCACCTCCCTTATTGCTCCTTCTAGTAAGTTCCTGTGCCAAGTACAATGGATAGCCACAATGTCCATGTTACCATGGAAAATAAAGTCCATTGCCTCCGAACCTGTATAAGTCATTCAGTTTCATGAACACCCAATCAATCTTTAAAAAAGCATTTGGAACACTTGTTATTTAAAAGTCAAGTGGCAATAGAGAGGAGGGAATGAGGAGTTGTTATTTCATGGGTAGAGTTATACAGATGGATGGTAGTAGTGATAGTCACACAATACAAATTATTTAATATCACAAAACTGAATGGTTAACATGATTAAGATGATAAATTTTATATTATATGTTTTTATCACAATAAAAATTTTGGAAAAAAGTCAGGGCTGTTTTATTATATATCTTTGATAAAATAATTTGTACCTAATTAGAAAAGGAAAAGGAAAGTCCCAAAAGTTTACTTTATTTTACTGTATCTGATACTATGAAAGACACCGAAAGTATACTGGATATGAACTCTAAAAAGAGAAATCTGAAGTTACAAAAAGGGATTTTTGCAGGTAATTCACCCATGTGGCAACAGCACTATTTATCATTTCCTCTGTTTGCATCTGTTCGCTCAAAATGAAAGCACAACCTTCTGGACTCCCTGATTAGCCCCCAGAAAAGTAAGTTTCTATATCTACCACTTACTCTGCATCTTAATTAAACCATTAGCTACTATCTCAGTGCAGAGAGAAGTTTTCTCTTAGTTTTGTCTTCTCTAGCTCCTTTCATTCAAAGGTTTCTATCTGAATTTTTTTTTAATTCTCCTTTCCAAGAAAAGTCTAGTAAGTGAATAATAAATGCCAGAATCTGGGGTTTATAGATTAAATTTTTTCCTAAAATATTCCTTTTTTTCACTTGGTTTATAAAGATTTTTTATTTAAGTATAGTTAGTATTCAATATTATATTAGTTATATTAACTTCAGGTGTACAACATAGTTAATCAACATTTTTATATCTTACAATGTGACCACTCATTAATTCTAGTAATTATCTGTAACTGTCAATCAATCTTTATATCAAGTTACAATAAAATGTGTCAAGACATAGTGACAAATTTGAATCATCTCTGTCACAGTTTCTTGTCTTGCATAAACATCTCAGGAGTTTCAGGAAGTCTACCAAATTTCCTGCTTAGTATTCACAGCCCTGTGCTGGGGCCATTGCCCAGCCGTGACCCACCGGGGGAACTGCTCACAGCATTTGCACACCTACCATTGCTCAAGGCTGTGTTTCAACGTGCTCTGTTCAGTAACATTTTATGAGGGACAGGATTACAATTTCAATGTAATGATTTCAGCACTTCACAAAGCAAGGCAATTTGATTCCCCAAAAGCTTGCCCACAAACCTGGAGTCCTGAGTTTGATATCTAAAAACACTCCACAAGATTTTATGAGCAGAGGCCTAAAGTTTAAATACCTTCTATAGAAATAAATAAATAAAATGTATCAATTGTTTCACTATAAAAGACCCTTTTGCTTAGGGTGTTTTAGATTTTTTAAAGAAAATATTCTAATAAGTTAATAAATGTTTTGCAAAAGGTCCTTAAGACCATATGTATGTGTGACCAGTAAGTTATCTGATACCTCTGTTCCAGTTGCATCTTAACTTGAGGAAATTCTACACATGAATTTTAATTTCTCCATGTTCTGGACTTCCACATTGATTGTTGGAAGTTACTTTAAAAGACTCCAATAGCCTTTGTAGCTCTCCAGCTATTGTTGGAAAACAAGTTCATGCATAGGAAGTTTGTGGTCAGTCTGTACAAAAACATGCAAATAACCTTTCATATTAATTTGCTGATACTGTATTTAAGATAGTAGCCTGCACCATTCGAGTTGTCATAGGTATATTTTTTCTTGCCCTTAACAAGGGCAATTTCAGAATGAGCTTATGTTTTCATGAACCTGAAATTAAATATCAGTTATATTGTTCATGCACTCATACTCTTTTTTTTTAAATTGTTCAAGTACTCATACTCTTTAACTGAATTTGCTTGTCTAAAAAAGGGAAATAGCAATAAACCTCAGACTCATTTTATATATGCATCCCTATTTTAAATTTGGAGGACAAATGAGGCCAGTGATTAACATGATGGAATAAAATCTTGGACATCACTTAACCAGCTATATGACTTTTCCTATCTTTCTTTTTGCATTCCCTTTATTTATTTAAAGAAATCTTGAGCACCCTTATACATGAAGTCCAGTCTATAGGCCTAAAGCACATCAGTAAAAAAAAAAAAAAAACAGCAGAAAATTCTTGTCCTTTTATATTCTCTCATAGGGGGCACCAGGTAAAAGGTAAACATGACAAATAAACTAAAGATCAAGCTAAGCATTTGGGGGAGTGCTGGAAGGACACAGACTGCAATCTCAGTGGAGTTGGTCATAATGGGATCCACACAGAAACTGAGAACTGTGCAAAGGTTTGAAGGAGGTGAGGGTGTTGGCCAGTGGGCATATTGGGGTAAGACTATTCTAGAGGGAGGAGCCAGGGGAAATAATTGTGGACAGTAGTTTGCCTACTGTGTTCAAGGAATAGAATGCTGTTTACCTAGTAAGGGAAATGTCAATAAAAATTATTTCACTCAGTCTATTATCTGCTGAGCCTACAGTTATGCATTGAGTCATTCTTGATGATAATAAACTAATAAGTTCTCATAAATATTATTTTCTATTTGATTTACATGTTTACATTTAGCACACTTTAATGCATTTTAGTTTTCTCCCTTTTTTATTGTATTATTTTCATTGCCATTTAGCTCCCTTCTGTCCCACTCCCCTCTGAAGTCACTACACTGCTGTCCATGTTGATGAATCCTTTTAACTTTTTGCTTGATCCCTCTACCCACTAAACTCCCCCTCACAGCTGTCACCCTGCTCTCTATCTATTAGTCTGTCCCTATTTTGCTTGTTAGTTGAGTTTGTTCATTAGATTCCACATATGACTGAAATCATGTGGTATTTGTGTTTCTCTGACTGGCTTATTTCACTTAGTACAGTGTTCTCCAGGTCCATCCATACTGTAGCAAAGGGTAAAATCTTATTCTTTTTTATGGCCAAGTAGTACTCCATTGTGTAAATGTCCCATAGTTGTTTTATTCACTCATCTACTGATGGACACTTAGGCTGCTTCCATATCTTGGTGATTGTAAATAACAATGCAATAAACATAGGGGTGCTTATGTTTCTTCAAATTAGTGTTTTGGGTATCTTTGGATAAATTCCCAGAAGTTGAATCATTGGATCAGAAGGCAGATCCATTTTTAATTTTTTGAGTTATCTCCATAGTGCTTTCCACAGTGGCTACACCAGTCTGCATTCCCACCAACAGTGCAAAAGGGTTCCCCTTTCTCCACATCCTGGCCAGCACTTGTTGTTTGTTGATTTCATTGATGATGGCCATTCTGACAGGTGTGAGGTAATACCTCATTGTGGTTTTAATTTACATTTCTATATTAGTACACTGAGCATCTTTTTATACATCTGTTGGCCATCTGTATGTTTTCTTTGGAGAAGTATCTATTCAGGTCCTTTGCCCATTTTTAATTTGATTGTTTGGATTTTTGGTGTTGAGTTTTATAAGTTCTTCATAAATTTTGGATATTAAATTCATGTATGTATTGGGAAATATGTTCTCCCATTCTGTGGGTTGTCTTTTTATTTTGTTGATGTTTTCCTTTGCCATAAAAAAAAATTTTTTTCATTTGATATAGTCCCAATTGTTTATTTTTTGTCTCCCTTGCCTTAGGAAATATATCAGTAAAAATACTACTGCAAGCAATGTTTGAGATTTTTGTGCCAAGTTTTTTTCTAGGATTTTTATGGTTTCAGGTCTAATATTTAAGTCTTCAATCCATTTTTAATTTATTCTAGTGTGTGGTATAAGAAGATGGTCTAGTTTCATTTTTTATTATATTGTAAACTTATTCAAGATAAAGAATTGGTCCTATACTCACTGTTGTTCTTTGTATTGTTTTCTAGATATTTAGAGTCTGAGGCTTAAAGTCTCTAACTTTGTTTCATGAATCAAATCTTTTGTGAATCAAATCTTTGTTTCAGTGGTCAGAACTTTTGGTCTTTGCCTTAGTTTCCTAAAGTGCAATTAAAAACTAATTAATATGATATATGTGAAGCATTGTATAAATGTAAATGATAGCAAAATATGCTTCTTACTTGTATTACACAAACATATGCATAGGAAATAAGAGTTAAAATGCAGGGATCTGAACACAGTTCTTTAGGGGAAAAAATGCAGTTTAAAGAGTCCAGAGAAAATCAAAAGCCTTTACATGGTTTATCCAATGATGACATTCTGAGAGCTATTGACAAGGGTTTCCAGCTCTAGCAGCCAGTTTCTATCAGCTCAGCACTGGTCACCTGGATGGCACAGTTATGAGGCCCTTGGGAGAGTTTCACCTTCCACATGGTGCCATTTCATGCTTTTCTATTTCTAGAGTCATGTCTCTTATGACCCTTAACCTTGTCAACTTCCATTTGACTCTCCAGCCTGCAGTCCAATGACAAGCCCAGTCCATTAATAACGCACTTTCATAGTTCTAAGGTGCTGCATGGGCCCTTTACGTCAAGGCTCTCTGGTTTGTGTTCTGATCTCACTGTGAATAAACCTCAAAATTATTTTGTTTGGGATTTTCTAAACATTTTACTAATTCTAAAATGCCCAAAGAAATGTGAACAATTTTAGTAGACAGACATATTAAAATAAGTTTGTTGCAGTTTGATTCAGCGCCACCCATTCAATCAGGGTAAGTGGAGACGATATGGTGACACAAGTACGTTTTCTTGAGACTTACCACAGGCATCTGACCCTTCATTACCTCCCACTTTTAAAAGTATATTGACTATTCCTCAGGCACGCTATGTATTTAACTCTACTGTCAGGAAAATATGATTTGCTGCTATTGCAATAATATATTTAACACTTCTTGTTTTTTTCTTCAAGGTTGTAAAAATGATGATTATTGTCGTGGTGACATTTGCCATCTGCTGGCTGCCCTATCACATTTACTTCATCCTCACTGCAATCTATCAACAGCTAAACAGGTGGAAGTACATCCAGCAGGTCTACCTGGCCAGCTTTTGGCTGGCAATGAGTTCGACCATGTACAATCCCATCATCTACTGCTGTCTGAATAAGAGGTAAAAAAAATTACCAAATGCAAATTTCTTGTCACTCTTGGCTTCACTGGAAGCATATAATGTTGCTCCAGCTTCCTGGTACAAATTTGAGGTGCAAAAGGAAAGGAAAATTGAGAGATTCCCTAAGGAGCACAGAGCTGTGTATTTTTCTAGACTCTCCCCTACTTTATAAAATATCCCACTTTAACAATTACATCCTCAAAACAATGTTCTTAGAGGTTCTCACTGGGCAGTTTTTTTATGGGCCTTATTCTCCTTCCAAACCTTTCATAATTTTATCTGCCAAAGAAAAAGGAATGCCCTCAGGACTGCAGAAGATAAGTTGACAACATGCACAGGTCCTCAAAGAAATAAAAATACTTCACAGAAATGCACAGATGATGGCATTTGTGAGCGAGCTCTACTGAAAAGGATGATTTGTAAATAAGTTTCTAAATAGTTGTTGCTGTAAGTGTGATGGAAATAACAATAAAGGCAAGGGGAATTCCAGTTAGCCTTCCTTCATAATGAGATCAGTGAATAAAAGAGAACAGGCTGACAGTAACCAGAGAGGAGAGGGGAGGGAATTTCAGGCGGAAAGGGGAAGGGTTTGCAGGAACAAGTATAAAGGACACATAGACAAAAACAAGGGGGGAGTGGAAACAGGAGGGAGGTGGGGAAGGCCAGGATGGGAGTAAAAGGTAGAAAACTATACTTGAACAACAATTAAAATTAAAAACAAAAACAAACAAAAAAAACAAATAAAACTGTAGGCACACACACACACACACACAAAAGAGTATGAAGCCCCATGGAAATGGGGTGTGAAGAAGATGAGGTGGTCAGGGAAAATCTATTTTTAAAGTGAAGTTTCAAAAAAATAGGAATATTTACAGTTAAATTTGAGATTGGGAGAAAAGGTAAAAGGTGGTTTCCAGGTCAAAACCACCTTAGTTGTAAGGTCAGCTCATGGATGGGTAGGGTTAGTTTCACAGGGTTGCTCATTTCCTGACTGTGTTTCCAGCTACTCTGAGCACAAGCACAAACTTCATGTAACTGCATGAGCTTCCTTTCCAATTGGGCCTCTCCTGCACTGTGCCTTAAACTTATTAAGTACTTAATTCTTACTTTTTTAATTAATTGCATAAGCCATATATCAGTTCAAGCCACCTTCACAAACAGTACATTTGTTTTTAATCAACTTCATTTAATGGTCTACAAAGCCAAGGATTTTCTACTTTCTTACATGATTAAATAAAAACCATCAGGATTAGGGAGCATTTGTGATCTTGTTCCCTGACCTATATCATCAGTTTGGCTCAAATAAACTGCTATAAAAATTAAAAAAAAATCAAGTTTAGCAATTAATTCTAACATTAAGTAAAAATTTAATTTATAAATGTGTAATTATGCCTGGAAAAAAAACTGTTTTGAAATGTGTAATTTTTAAGTGCCTTACCTGGCAAGACTAATTCAATTACCCTTATGCAAATGTATAAAATTATTGAAGAAATGTACACTGTTCCTTTGGCATATTGACTACCTGATGCTATGTTTTTACTCTTTGATGACCCTTTCACTGACAGGAAATTAAGATTCAAAGCAAACAAGAAAAACTTTAAAGACTATTACAAATACTATGGCATACTAAACGTTTGACTAGAAAGTCAGTTTCAAAAACTAAGTTGGGTGAAATTCCTTAAGAAGGGCTTTCTGTGGAGGTTGAAAGAAATTTCCTCATGAAAACACAACTCTTTCTTCCTGTGGCCTACTTCTCCTCAGATTTCGAGCTGGCTTCAAGAGAGCATTTCGCTGGTGTCCTTTTATCAAAGTTTCTAGCTATGACGAGCTGGAGCTGAAGACCACCCGGTTTCACCCAACGCGGCAAAGCAGCCTGTACACTGTGACCAGAATGGAGTCCATGACAGTGGTGTTCGACCCCACTGACTCGGACAGCGCCCAGCCCGGTGGGAAGAAGAGAGCGAAGTCAAGAGACGCGAGCTTCCACAGCTGCTCCGGCAGGAATTCCAAGTCTGCCTCCACCACTTCAAGTTTCATCAGCTCCCCCTACACCTCCGTGGACGAGTATTCCTAAATCCGTTTCTGGAGGTGGGAGTGTAGAGGGAGGCCACCGTGGAGCCCGCCTGGGCCCTCCTTCTCCTCACCACGCGTCGGTCCTGTCCTGCACACTCTCCGGAAAGAGGAGGGCAATTTTTAGGCAGCTTTGCTGCGCTCGAGAAAGGTAGCACATAAACATAACAAAGACACTCTTAGGATATTTGCCTCCCTCAAAAATAAAATGGGCTTTAAACTTATCCCTTGAAAATTCTAGATTATCATACATAACAAACTTAAAAATACATCTGAAAAATACTTATAAAGTGTTTTGTTGTCCTCTTTTAAAAATTGCAATATAATTTGTGAAACTAAAGTCACATATGATTTTCCAAAATATTAAAGAAGCTTTAAAATACAATGTTGTGAATAAAAACAAAGTCTATAAAAAAATGAAACAATTTCATCTACATCTATAAACAAAAAAAATTAAGTCACTAATTTTCCCACTAGAATGATGGAAAAATAATCTCAAAGAGTAAAAATTAATGAAAATTTTTGCTTGAGAACTCATTTTGTAGAATCATTTAAAATTTTTTATTTAAAATTTTAGTATTTATAAGTCATCTCCTTGAAATGTAACTGAAAAGGAAATCTAGTCAAATTATTAAGCTGCTACATGTGGTTCTCTTTATTTATTTTTTCTGAGAAGTGACTTCAAAACAAAAAATAATAATAATTTACTCTTTGACTATTATATAAAGTGCCATGCTAAGAAATAGTCAAAGTTGGACCTTACGAAGATAAAGCAATTCCTATGACCTTCTTTATTTTATTTTTCATAAATATTTTTTAATTTTTTTAAATAGGTAGATTTTAAAAACACTAAACATGCCTTCTAATAAAGAAGAGAAAAATCCCATTTCTCTCTGAAACTGGCTACCAATTTTTAGGCAAGAATTAAAAATGCTAATGCACAGTTATGATGGCAAACATCTACCAGCTCCAAAGAAAGATATGTTTCTCCTCCATAACCCAAGGGAAATGTTGAAGGTGGACACCAGCCTCAAAAACATTATACAGACCTTTTCTTCTCCTCTCTCTCAACTGAAGAAAAGAGTAAGCACTAGGGGAAAATATCAGAAAATATATTTAAAACCAAGTCCTTAGGAACAAAAACTCTAGGTACTGCCTATATGTCATAATATGCATATAAGTAAATCAAGCAAGATGTAGGAAGGTGAATCAAGTACAGTGGTACCTCGGTACTAGTTGTTAATTCGTTCTGGAATTTGTGACGAGTGCCGAAACTGGCAGGTATTGAACAAATGTTCAAGCGAGGAGTGATGAAGCATCTTCTCTTGAGGGGTGGTGTAGTGACTCATTCAACTTCTAGCAAGGGCCAAGAGTCCTGAGCAGACCCCAAGTACCAAAACATTTTTTTTCTCATCAAAGTGGGATGAGTACAGGGTTTGATGAGTTCTGAATCCAAGTGAGTACTGAGGTATGACTGTATTACAATAGAAAGCTGGACAGTATTTTGGATACATGTTAACTAATACACACCTGCCCACAGAGAGAGCCTTCTTCTTGTTTGGTTAGGTATTTCAGAAGTCCTCCCCCAACCCTCCCCCCAAAATGAGCTAATGGCCCTAAAGAAACATCTGTTTCAAAATAAACTGACACACTTCTGGGAGCCATAACAAAACGAGGTATGCTATTAAGTGTAGAATTTATCTTTCAGACATCAGTGCATATGAATCATCTTTCTCTGAATTAGAGATACTGCCAATTCTGCTCGGAAAAGCAGAAACTTTCTGAGAATGCAGATATGTAGCACAGGCTTCTTTAAAATATTCAGTTGGACTTTGAAAGCTATCCAGCTGAACTAATTACCTGTAACACTTTACAGGATTGTTATCCCTCTACCAATATAGAACCGACTATTTGTTTTTGAAGAACAAGATAAAAGCAATTATTCAAGAGCAAATCATGGTCTTTTGCTGTCAAGACCTCAAAGTTTCCAATCCTCTTTATTTTGGACCCAAAGCCAGAAATATCTAATTTTAACAAAGTGTTAAAAGTCTAAACAACCCCACCATATGTATTTAAGCTGAATTTCTTCTGATTACACGAATAAGCACATATTCAAAGAAGTAAATTCAAAACTGAATGCTGAAATAGTAAACAGTCATTACAGAGTTGCCATAATAGCTCAGTAAACTCTACAACACATGTGTGCATGCTTTATTTAGATAAACAAATGTATTATTTTTGGCATCTAATTGTTGAATATAATGTTGTTAAATGTTCACTCAAAAAATGTAAATGCTTGTCATACAATGTGAAAGTGTCAATAAAAAGCCTAATATTTTAAAGTAAACATTATCTTCTCAAATTTACAAACAACACTAATGAGTCTTCTGCATGCATGGGGCCATATTCAGCTGTAGAACACAAACGTGAAGTTGGCCCTCACATTCAGTGCAGTCAGCCGCCAATAAAATACGTCCAAACAGCAACTCTCGGCCTTCACACAGGTTAAGGAAATTCCGTATAATTTTAGTATAATTTGCTAAAACATCTAAGGAAAAATTTCTCCAATCCACTGTTTTGTTTGCTTTCTTCTCTTTCTTTTTCTTTTAAAGTAGATTCATTGTTTTACTTACTAAGTATCATCTTTCTTGCATGACAAAAATACCTGAGGCCAGACAGTACCTTTTTAATATATTTGAGGGAAGGCAGACATCACTCACTCAACACTCGTGACTCTTAAACTAAGACTAATAAAACAGAATGTAAGCTCAATATTTGAAAAATAATCACAATAAAATAAATGAATACAATATGAAAGAGATAAGATTTTACCCCTTTTGTACAAATTTTGTCACCGAGAATTATAGAATACTACACACGAAAACTCAGCTTCAGTAGCTCTCAGTTTAAGTAAAGCTATGCCAGAGTTTTCCTATTTGTCAGGGTTTGGAAAAATTACCATCCAAAATTCATCCTACCTTCTGACGTTAATGTCACTGTGAATCTTTTTTATTGTTCACAGGCAAACAGTGACCAGAAATACTATACAGATAGTTAAAATCTTCCAGGATTTTTTGGATTTAGATCAGCAGAAGAAAAATATACACAATTTTGAGAGAAATCTAAAAGAATCAAAAAAGACTTGCATCATTTTAAATATTCTCTTTTTGAAAGACAAAAATGAACAAATAGTAAACATTGTTATTTTTAGTATTCTGTGTCTGGACAAAGTGTTTTCAAAATTACCTGCATGGGAAAAATTAGAGCAGACATAAGTATTATAACATCCTATCTAACATCACCTGGTTTTTAGCTAACTCACTGTGGTGCTGCATTATTCATCCCTCAACTTCATGACCACAGTGACCAGCAGCCACTTTCACACTGTTTTCCAGATCCTGCCAATCTCTTAGAAACAGAGACTCTCCCAACTTCAAAGTGAACTTGACCCTTACAAAGCACACAGGAGAATGCTAAGAAGCTTAGTATCATACCTCAGACGCACAAAATAAATATGAAAAAGCAATGCTGGCCATCTCATGATTTGAATTTGATTTTTCTTACTTCAAGATTTCATCAGAACTTCTGATTAGTGTCTGATGTTCTTCCATCAACTACAAAGGCAAGAGAGTTACAACAATTGCTCGCACTTTTAACAGTAACATTTTGAGCTCCCACTCTTTGATAACGTGCCAGAAGTTAGGGAAATCAAGCATGAAACTAGCTATGTAGAATAATAAGGTTATGATAATGTCCCTTAGGGCTGCACAGGAATGTAGAATAACACCCAGTAGTTCTGTACAACGTCAGGAATTATGTGTTGTAAAATATCTTGGTGAAAGTTCTTTGTATATAAGAAATAAATGTACATAAAGTTCGTAGCTAGTGAATAAAATATTTTCAAGTTGTGGTAATTCTGAACAGGTTTAATACATTCATACCCTTTGTTTATGTGATACATGTGCCAGATTCCTTTCTTTTTTCTTTAATAAAAGCATTAAAAATAATATTAAAAGTAAAAGGATTTCTAGTATTTTCCTACTGGCTAGCAAGACATATGTCATGGAGAGTCTATCGCGTCTAGATGCACTCACTCAACCATCCTTCAAGATGATTGTGCTTTCTTCTTTATTTTTTTCTCATAAAAATGTCTAATTTTTTAAATTACTTTGATTTGAAAAAAGCATCTATGTAGAGCAAAGCTATCAAAATGTAGGAAAATGTTTTGTGCAGAGAGCAGGAGCAGGTGAGTTGGAAAGCAGACCAAGGGTGCTTGGAGTCGCGCACAGAGCGCAGCACTTTGGAGCTGTGGCATCGGGGCCACGTCCACCCGCAGACTTGAGTTTACATCCAAGCCCCACCACCCGCCAGCTGGGAGTCCTGGGGCAGGTGACTCTCTGATCTGAGCCTCTTTTAACTTACCAATAAAGAAGAGAAAATAATAGTTTCTTCAAAGTGCTGATGTAAGGAATGAATGCTCTAATGCATAAATGTTAACCAAACATTAAATAAATGTCCAAAAACATCATTAGTATCACTGTGTGCATGGGGAGAACATTAGAGAAACCCTTCCCATTCTGCCCACATCCAGAGCTCTTTGAGGTGCACATGTAGCATGACAGCGTGTGATCACTGAGCTCTGGGCTATTTTCAGAGGCCCCGCGAGATCTCATGGATTGTGTGTCAGTATTATGGGAATTTGCCCTCTGGCCCTGGGCCCTGAGTTAAGAAAGCTGTACAGGTGAAGCATTAGAAATAGCCAATTCATAGAAGGAATGGCTTTGGACATGTGAAACTAAGCATACTTCTTAAGAAAGGTACAGCCATTTTAGGTTAAAAATAAGGAAATAACACATGAGATCGGGAAAGCAGATTTTTTTTTCTTTTCCAGTTCTCTTGGCAGCATCACTGACTGCTTTCTCAGTGCCTCCTCCCTGAGCTCTGAGGAAGAGTGCACAGGGACAATCCATGTAAGCTGGCAGCAGAGATCCACACTGTCTATCTATTTCCAGCAAGGACATCTTTCTTTCTTTTTCTTTCTTTCTTTCTTTCTTTCTTTCTTTCTTTCTTTCTTTCTTTCTTTCCTTTCTTTCCTTTCTTTCCTTTCTTTCCTTTCTTTCTTTCTTTCTTTCTTTTTATTGATTTTAGAGAGAGAGAAGTGAAGGGAGAGAGACAGAGAGAAAAAGGGAGAGAGACACTAATTTGTTGTTCCTCCTATCCATGCATTCATTGGTTGATTCTTGTATGTGTCCTGACTGGGGATCGGACCCACAACCTTGATGCATCCAGACAACACTCCAAACAATTGAGCTACCCAGCCAGGACCAAGGACATCTATCTTGATCCAATCCCACAACCCCACTCAGAGACAAGGCAAACAGCCCCTACCTTGCCACACAAATCCATCGTAAAAGTGGAAGAAGAGAAAGAAGCAGGATATCTTTACCAGCCCACCAAACATCTAAAACATCAGGAAATCCTTTAGGCTTTGAAAAGATATCCAATGTTCTACTGATTCGCACCATGTGTACTGCCACAATCCTAGTCCAAGGTACCATCATCTCCTGCCTGGATTGTTGCAATAGCTTTCACCCCAGGCCCTCCCTAAAGTTGATTCTCACTAAAGCAACCAGAGTGATTCTTTTAAAACAGCATCACATCATCTCACTCATCTGCTCCAAACCCTCTTATGGCTCCATGATGTGGTGCTTCTTACTGTTTGTGCTGTTCATTCCCATGCTCACTGGGATCCAGGGAGCCATCAACTTTGCCTTTTTTCTTGGCATGCTACAGCCTCAGGACTTGGGTACTATCTGTTTCTTTTGTTGTCCACCACAATAGTTGCATCATAGACTCCATTTTCTTCAGATCTTTACCAAATGAGCCTAATCCTGATTACTTTATTTCATATCACCAATCCTCACCCTTACCCCAAACTATTCCTCCTAATCCATTCTGCTCTTTCTTTTTCCATAGCATTTCCCATTTTCTAGAATACCATATAATTAACTCATTCATTATATTTATTGCTTACTCCCTTGAATTAATATAAAACTATATTAAAGAATGGGGTTATTAAATAATTATTAAACTACTTAGTGAATGAATAAATGAGTTTTTACATAAGGTATAGTAGAGATTGAATCTTTCTATATTCATTATTTTTGATGTCAGAGTATGTCAGATATTTTCAACTGTATCACCACCAAACCCCCTTGTAAGCTATTCTTGTCTACCATATCAGGTCTTGGACTTCATGAAATATATGCTCCAGAATTCCTTGTTGCCTGGCTTTATTTTTTCACATTTTTTAATTGTCTTTCAGGTACAGTTGTCTGCATTTTTCCCCTACCACTCCCCCCCACCCCAGCCATCCCCACTTCCCACCCTTGATCCTACCCTCCTTTGATTTTGTCCATGTGTCCTTTACAGTTGTTCCTGAAAACCCTTCCCCCAATTTTCCCTCCATTATCCCCTCCCACTTCCCCTCTGGCTACTGTCAGTTTGTTCTTAATTTCAGTGTCTTTGGTTATATTTGCTTGCTTGTTTGTTTTGTTGATTAGGTTCCACTTATAGGTGAGATCATATGGTATTTGTTGCCTGACTTTTTGTTGGGTTTTATAATAGAGGTCACTAGAGAGAATTCAGATTTTAGATACAGAAGGAGAGAATCTCTGGTAAGTGAACATCCAGCAGCAGCAAACCATTGACACCTACCACTAGCTTCTTTCAACAACCCCAGCACTAGCTTTCCATGCATCCTCCAAGATAATGGTAATAGATGTTTTGTGCCCCTTTCGAAATCAGATTACCAACCACACCACATTTCCACCCTGGAAAGCCTATGACACCTTCATGGAGATGTAAGCACCAGCCCAGCGGGGTACCTTGTCTGAATTCTCAGTCTAACAAAATTTTCTCTTCCTTTTTTTAATCCCATAGCTCCATAAAATGACTGTTTTCTGCAAGTATGAATCTTTGGGTTATCTCAATGTGATTTTTTTTTTTTGCTCTTTCAGACTTCTTACATTTCAATAGAACCAAAATTGCTGCTTGCAATACCTAACATGATTTACCTGTTTCTAACTAGAACTCTGACTGATATAGTACTTAATACTAGGAGTGGTCACAGGGGATTCTGGTTTAGTTTAATTATTCCTTTGGTCTTGAACACTGTCTGAACTCCTAATCAATGGAAAATTGGGCATTAATAATCAATAGCATGCTGTGTCATCATGATTAGTTAAATTGTCCCTGTGGTAATTTAGGATGAAAGTGCTATATGAGCAAGACTTGGGGAAATTAAATTGCAGTTGCATATATCCATTTTTAATTACTACAAGAACTGGAAATGAAGGGTAGTGGTATTTCTATTAATATCTACACTCAAAAACTTGCAAAATGCAAATTTAAACTAAATTTAAACCTAAAGAACACAGACACAAAAACATTAAGAATTAGCTTTCAGAAAAAAATCAGATACCATGAAGCACACTGACATAAACATGAGACTACCATTGAGAGGGAGGAGAGAAAAATAAGCACAAAAAATATTTTTGAAAAATGATTAAAAACTTCCCAAATTTACTGAAAAACAAATTACTTACAAGTTGGTGAAGTCTAAGTAATATAAACAAAAGGAAATCCACATCCAGACATCTCAGGTGAAAATATTGAAAGCCAAGAATAGAGAAAAACCCTAATACAGTGAAAAATAACTCAATAAGGAAAATATACTTTATACATACAGTAACCAAAATAGATTTTAAATAAAAAACTATTACAAGAGACAAAAATTGACTTCGTATACTAATAAGAGTTCAACTTATCAAAAAGATATACCAATTATAAACCTATAAGCCCCTAAAAACTGAGCCATAAAGCACATGAATTAAAAAACAGAATATGACTGAAAATGAAGGGAAAAACAAACAATTCTGCAATGATAATTGGAAACTTTAATGCCCTATTTTCAATAATGGTCAGAATATCTAAAGAGATAATTGAAAAGAAATAGCAAACTTGAATAACACTATAAACCAAAGAGACTTATCATACATATGTGAAATCCCCCACACATCAACAACAGAGTACATATTCCCCAGAGTAGGTTATATATTATAACATAAAATAAGTCTCTAAATTAAAAGAAATTGAAATTATACAAAATGAAGCTAGAAATTAATAACAGAAGAAAAACTGGAAAATCTACATATGTGTGGAAGTTAAACAATCAAAAGATCAAAGAAGAAATCACAAGGAGATTAGAAAATAATTGAGATAAATAAAAGAAAAGTGTTTTCCAAAATTTATAGGATGCAGGAAAGACAGTGCTCAGAGGGAAATATATACCAGTAAATGGCTATATTAAAAAAATTTTTTTAAACATTTTAAATCAATTACCCAAACTTACTGAAGAACTAGGAAAAGAAAAGCAAACTAAACCCAAAACTACCAAGAGGAAGAAAATAATAAATATTAGAGCAAATGACTGAAATTGGAAGTGAAAGTGGGAACATTAACACTGAGCTAACAAAAGTTGAATGTTTACCTCACACTACATTCAAAAATTAACTCAAAATGCATCAATAACCTAAATATAAGCAATAAAAGTACAAAACTCTTAGAAGAAAACATAGAGCTAAATTTTATGACACTGGAATTAAGAATGGTTTCTTAGATATGACACAAAAAACATGAGCAAGAAAGAAAATAATAGATAAAATGGACTTCAACAGAATTAAAAACTTTTCTACATCAAAGGACATTATAAAGAAAATGAAAAGACAACCTACAAAATGGGAAAAAAATTTGCAAATCATGTCTGATAAGGGTTTAATATGAAGCGTATATGAAAAAATCCTACAACTTAACAACAAAAAGATGAACAACCCTGTTTAAAAAATGGACAGAGGATTTGAAAATACATTGATCCAAAAACGGTATAAAAATGTCCAATAAACATATAAGATAGTGTTCAACATAATTAGTCATTAGGGAAATGTACATCAAACCATGATGAGATACTACTTAACATCCACTAGATGGAATTTAATGGACTGAATGTGAGCAAATTGGAATTGAATTGATGATAAAATGATACAGCTGCTGTGGAAAATAGTTTGCCAATTCCTCAAAATGCTGAACATAGCGTTATCATAGGACCCAGCCATTCTATTTGTAGGCCTTTATCAAAGAGAATTGAAAACACATGCCCACACAAAACCTGTGCACAAATACTCACAGCAGCATTATTTATAATAGCCCAAAAGAGGAAACAACCCAACCCAAATGGCTATTGACTGATAAATTAGTAAATAAATTATGATATTTCAACAAAATGAAATATTGCTTGGCAATCTATAAAATGAAAGGAAGTACCAATGTGTGCTACAAACATGGATGGACACCAAAGTCATTCCGCTAAGTGGAAGAAGCCAGTCACAAAACACCACACATTATGGTTCAATTATATGAAAATAAACAGAATAAGTGAGTCTGTAAAGAAAGAAAATATATTTGTTGCTGCCTGGTTGCCTAGTGCTGAAGGGGTGAGGGAGTGGGAAGAGACAGTCACTGCTAATGGGTACAAGGTTTCTTTCCAGAGTGATGAGAATTAGATTATTGTCTTCGTTACACAATTCTGTAAATATACTGAAAACCATTGAATTGTACATTTTAAACAGATATAAATTATACATCAATAGAACTAAAAATCAAAAATTAGGGATTTTATGGAGCAAAAATGTAATGGGAATATCAATAACCAATAGTATTAAAAGAAACTTTAGAAAATAAACATTAAATCAGCAAATAAAACAATTGGGGGAAAGACCCCAGTAAGGAATTTTTAAATGGTGGAAGAATTTGGTTTCTCTTCTACAAATGCAACTGAATTTCTTTACAATGTTTGCCTTTACTATTAACATAACCCTGTGTAATATTGTGATTATGGGCAAAGGCGGGGAAATAGGGATGGAACAAGAGTTTGCTTGGGGCAATTGCTCAGGATTCAGTGTACAGATGGTGTTTTATTGAGTTGTACACTGGAAACCTGTATGGTTTTGTGAACCAACGTCACCCCAGTAAATTTTATATATATATTTGATCTTTGTTACTACTTCTGGCACAGAGCTCCTACAACCCTCAGTGTCTTTTGTTATGTTAATGATGTGGCTTCTGGACCCCATCTGAAGATGGGGACTAGTCACTAACATGTGATTAGAAGGTTAGAACTATCGGTCTCAACCCCTGACCTCAGGGGAGAGGAGAGGGGCTGGAGGTGGAATCAACTGCCAATGACCAATGGTCTAATCAGTTATGACTATGTAACGAAGCCTCCATAAAACCCAAAAGAACTGGGTTTGGAGCTTCTGGGTCGGTGAACACACGCAGATGCTGAGAGAGTGGCATAGCTGGAGAGAGCATGGAAGCTCCATGCCTCCCCCCATACCTTGTCCTTTGTATCTCTTCTATCTGGCTGTTCCTCAGTTCCTTATATCCTTTCATAAAAAACCAGTGATCTAGTAAGTTCATTGCTTCTTTGCCCATTGTGACCAACTCTATCAAATTAATTGAACTCAAAGAGGAAGGCATGGAAACCTCTGCTTTACAGCCAGTCAATCGAGAGTATGGGCAACAACCTGGACTTGCCCTGGGCTGAGTGGTCAGAGTCTCCAACATATAGCTGTTGGGTCAGAAGCACAGGTTATAAACTGGCCTTTTAACTGGTGTCTGAATTGTGAGTGGGGATAGAATGGCAGTCTTATAAGACTGAGTTCTTTATCTATCAAATCAGATGCTATCTCTGGGTAGATGATGTCGGTTTGAGTTGAAACAGTTGTGTGCGAAGCTCTCCTCCTCACTCTCCTAGACATACAACTGTTCCATACACCAGGAACACAAAGGACCCTGAAACTGGACATAAGAATTTCCTTCAGAAAATCCTAGCCCATTGGTAGAATTTACCCCAGATTTAAAAGCATGTTGAAATATGATTCCAATCACATAATTTAAAAAATCCGCTGATTTAGTGTTTATAGCTGCAAGCTATAGAAACTAACTCAGGTAATCTTAGTAAAAAGGACCTTTACATAACATTTTAGGTAACACACAAAATCTCTTTGAGAGCTGGAAGAACAGGCCTGGGGCCACATAGTCACTGGCAATATACAAAATAACATCGCAGAGCCTTGAAAGCTGCCACACTGCCACCAGACTGCGGGGCACAATCACTGTTACTTGCAAACCATTTATCATCAGAACTGGGCCACCTTGTGCTGCTGCTAGAACTGCTGCTGCTACAACCTGTGGAAATCGGAAGGGGTTCTCCAGCATCTCTGCTGCTTTGCTTCACTAGATTGCAATCTAAAGCACAGTTTATTTCAGCTGCATCAAAATGGTGTGGTCTAGGCTGCATGCTTGTGCTTAGCTGCAAGGTCAGCTGAAAGTAAGTACTGGGTTTTGTGCTTCGGAAATAGGAGGCAGGATCTGCCTCATAAAATGGAAAGTCCCCAAACGTGTGCTGGGTGTTCAGTAAGAAAAGCAGGTGTCTGTTCAGGTGCTTTGAGTAAAGAAAATATGTCTAATGTTATGGCAATATCTTTGGTTGGTAGAAGCACAGTTTACAATTTTCTTTTGTGTGTATGTATTAACCCTATTTTTCATAATAAGCGTGTACCATGTAATACAAATTTTAAAGGGCTTTATTCTGAGGAAAAGAGGGAATCTTACCTGAATTCACAGGAAATATTTCCATTTTTTGAAGGTTATTATTGCCATGCCTTGCAAACATGAAAAACAATAACTGCAGGTTTTTATAGGTGAAAATGTTTGTCTACTGTTAGACAGGTGATATAATAATTAGGAGAAATTAACATAATTGCTGTCTAGGTATAATGTCATATTTATAAAGGCCCTGTTTAAATTAGACAGAAACTTCTGTGTCTGACAAACAAACAAGCAATGATGAATGGCCTAATCTCCTAAAGAATTGGAACCTCTGCCTTGTTTGTGCCTTCAGGAACAGGTAAAGACCTCTTTTAGTTAACTTTATATTTTATTACAAATGACATTTTTTTTCAGTGTATAACAAGATACTCACTTCTAAAATGGACTAAAAAGGCTTTAAAAGGGGGTTTTAGTATATCAGTGAAAAAGCATCAGAATATTGTTCTATGTTCTAAACCAGAATTTTCATCTGTACCAGAGGTCTCAATTGTTGGATTCCCTCTTCTTCCAACCTCCAAGTATCCTAATAGTGGATCCATGTGGGCATCCTAGGTGGTCCGAGAGGACAAGTGCATTTTAATGAATTTAAATCCTGAATATGTGTTTATGCACCAGGCTAAGGAAAACAATAAAAACATGCAAACCTTCAACTTCGTGTTCCTAAAAGGCAGACCCAGAAAGTATATGAGCCTTTATTTAGTAGAGCAACATTAAGTCTGAAATACGCAAGTATAATGAGCAAAGACATTTCACAGGATGCTTGGTTAAATGAAGTGATTTCAACATATGCAGTCATGCCCTGACTACTGTGACTTGGTTGGGCGCCATCCTGCAAAGCAAATGGTCATCGGTTCAATTCCCTGTCAGGACACATGTCTAAGTTGTGGGATTGTCCCTGGTCTGGATGCATAGGAGAGGCAACCAATTGGTGTTTCTCTCTCACAGTGATGTTTCTCTTCCTCTCTTTTTCCCTCCTTTTCTCTCTCTCTAAAAAATACATGTAGTCATAATAGCAAACAATTCTGAGCACCCCAAAGCCACTGAAAACATGAACCAGACAAGGAGAAGCTAAGTGGAAGACACCTAGTGTGAGTCCAGTGGGGACCTAGAATCAGTGAGGAGTAGTATGAGGGTTTTAAGTGAGATGAACTGACTCAAAAATGGTGGGTACTGGGGAAACAACCCTAAAAAGGACTTGGCATTAAGAAGTATCGGTGTGATGTCTATCTTATATGTGCATTAGGTATGGATGGTTGCCCAAGATTAGGAGCAAACAGTTATCAGCAGTATGATTTTTTAAAAAGTCATGTGAACAGACAACAGTATGGTGATTACCAGAGGGAAGGGGAGTGGGGAAGGTAGAAGAGGGTAAAAGGGGAATAAATAGTGATGGAAGGAGGCTTGATTTTGGGTGGTGAACACAGAACACCATATACAGATGATGTGTTATAGATTTGTACTCCTGTAACCTATATAATTGTATTAACCAGAGAGCTATCCAATCATCTATTAAAGGACACTTTGGCTGTTTCCAAGTCTTAGCTACTGTGAAGAATGCTACAATGAACATAGGGGTGCATGTATCTTTGCAAATAAATGTTTTCAAATTTTTCAAGTAGATACCCCAAAGGGAGTTGCTGGGTCTCATGGTAACTCTTAAAACTGAAACTCATAGACACAGACACAGTATAGTGGTTACCGGAGGGAAGGGGGGGTAGTAAAAGGTAAAGGGAGTCAAATATGTGGTGACAGAAGATGACTTGACTCTGGGTGATGGGCACACAATGCAATATATAGATTGTGTATTATAGAAATGTACACTTGAAACCTATATAATCTTATAAACCAATGTCACCCCAATAAATTGAATAAAAAAGAGTGAAAGCTAAAAAAAGAAATTTTAAAAAGCTACAGCCTCTTTATCAGTGCTTCAAATGTGATATTCTATGAAAGCATTTAGATATAATTGATAATGATTAACCAATCATGGTTTATTAAACCTCCTGATCATCAGTCCCTGACTCAAAGCCTAACAAGACCAAGTGCATGTGGCTAGAGAGCTTTGTAAGTGGAGCTTTGGAGGAACATGACTAGAAAACACTGTCTTTCAAGAGTATGGAAAGAAAGAGCAATTTTATTTTTAAAAAACAAATATTTTTTTCAGTAAATGTTGGATATTAAGTGGACTGACTAAAGAAAAAAAAACACTAGAATAACCAGTTTTCCCTTTCTTCATTTGAAGTGTTATTTCAGGAAGAAATGTCTGAAAAGATAGGCAGCATTAGAAAGAAGGCAGTGTGAAGATCATGTGCACCCCAGAAACTGGTTATTCAGGGCCATGGAGAACTATCAAGCAGAAACTACTGCTTTGCAATGATTTACATTAATTACACATTTCAATGGCCTCGTGGGATGGGTCAATATCCCTGTATTCCATTCTTCAACAACTGAAGGACCAATGAGTTTGATGGCTCAAGACCATTCAGAGTAAGGCGGCCGCAGCTCTGAGGCCATTTCTCCATGCTGTTTGCCAGTCCTCTGGCTGTCTGGTGAGGACTCCTCCTCTCTCAGCAGCAATAAACACCACACAGAACAACCACTCAGCATTCCAGAATCCAAATGAAAGTACGGTGAAAAAGAATTTCTGCTTTCCAAACACTTTCCTAAACCAATCCTTTACACCTAATTTCTTATAATTATTTTATTCTGTTGTTTCAAGATAATTGCATTGGTCTCCTGCCACTAGTAGAAAAAAAAAAGAGATAAACAGTATTAAATCTTTTTAATTAGACATCTCTGCCAACAAATATATCTTTGTAAAGATACAGTTTTAAATATTGTTCTTCATAATATAAAACTACCAATATTATTTGTGTCCAATGCAACACACACATATATATATATAACCAAAATGATAATAACATATGAACACCAATAATTGTAAATTATGGGCTAAAGAGTCATTTTCACGCTTGAGTTTTTGTTTTAATAAGGTCAAGTGCCTGTTTTGCATGTTAGGAACTGTGAAATCTATGTGGCAACAACAGAATGTGCTAATTTAGGACCACATAATGCTTTTAAATTCCATTTTGTATAAAACAGATTTAATTATGCCAAATGAGGCAACCAAAACTTCAGCATTCAAATCTCATTATTGCTTAACCACTGCTATTTATCCTAACAAGTTCACTAACTTTCAGGAATTTAAACTCCACTGAGTCATGTGAGAAGTGTATAAGCTACTGCAGTAATCACAAATTTAGAAGCCCTCCAAGCTCCCAGAACATGTGTTTCAAAGATACAAGATGACCTTCTATTCTAGTTCCCCACTCAGCGTACTACTAGGAGCACCACTTTCATTTTGGATAGGCTCTGTTTAGATGACAGATTAAATGGTTTCCCTGCATGCTGATGACAAGATTCTATGGCATTACCAAATTTTGATAATAAATGTTTATCAAAATGTACATGGGTATATTGGTACAAACAAATAGTAAAGATGTATAAAGTGGCTTTGACTTTGTCTCTCCAGTATTTTAATGAAGACTAAGATGCTTTTTACTTTGCTGTAAGTTCCACTACTAAAACAGCTGAGGATCTGAGCCTTTAGTTCTACTTTCCTATATTCCTCCTTCAGTCCAACCTTTCAGTGCCTGGTCACAGCTTAATAGAACAGCTTTCAACATGTAACAGTAGGTATATAACTATTTTTATAATAAACTAAAAGGCAACTTGCCATTTTTACTCCCATTCTTTCAGGAGTATATGGTAAAGTTTTCCAGAGGTCGTACGCTATGTGATGACATCATCACTCTGATAGTATGTTTGTGCATTCTGTTATGTTTTAGAATTTTCTAAAGAGAAGTTTAGGGTATGAAAGTGTGCATATTGACAGATCAACTCACTTTTTTCCTCAGCATCTCACTGTGTGCTTACTAGGTTCTTTGGTTGTATATGCTATAATATCTATGTAGTAATTCTCCCTTATCCATGGTTTCACTTTCTATGGCTTCGGTTACCTATAGTCCAAGCTACAGTCCAAGAGTATTATGATAAATGGAAATTCCAGAAATTAACAATTCATAAGTTTTAAGTTGCACACTGTTCTGAGGTAATGAAATCTCATGCCACCCTGCTCCTTGCTGTGCATCACCCCTCAGTCCAGCGCATCCATGCTGTTTGTTCTCCCTGCCAGTCACTTAGTAGCCATCTTCGTTATCAGATCGCCTGTGAGGTATTGTTACAGGGTGCAGCCAAGAGGGGGGCCCAAAATAGGGATTTGGAATGGGGTCCAGAACTCAAGGTGTCCAGTAAATATTACAATGTCCTCACCTCTTCCCCCCACAAGTATGAGTTGGGGAAGGGACACATGGAGCAGGAACATGCAGGGCTGTTTTATACAGCAACAGCTTTGCAGCTAACCTCTGGCATGGTCATTTAATGTATCAATAGCCTTTAACTGGTTGCATAGATATGTTAAATAGCTGTGGCCATGCTTTGAGCCAGGAAGAAGGGAGTGACTTCCACCCAAGATGTAACTGGGGGCAGGTCCCCTGAGTTACAGCGCCTGCGTGAGAGGCCTCACGCCATGGGGCCATGCCTGCCCAGACTCACGATGGCAGCCCTGTAAACTTGGAATACTACAGGAATACTGGCAGGTGTAACTCATTGTAGGAGGAGTCGGAAATGGGGGTACAGAGGAAGATTGGTGTGGGAATTTAAACCCAGACACGGCAGCCATTGAGGAGAGAGCCACATGGTTTCGCCAGAGTGGAGACCCCTGCAGCTTTAGTAAAGGGAACCACCATGTGGCTTTAGCAGAGAATTGCCACTCAGCTTTGGCAGAGTGGTGACCCCCTCAACAGCTTTGTGGGGAGATCCATATGGCTTTGCCAGAGTGGGGATGCCTGAAGCTTTGGTAGAAGAGGACCACGCAGCTTTGGGGTGCTCTCTTTGGCCACATGGCTTGGGAAGCAGGAGAGACTTTGCCTGGAAGAAGGGTGAAAGAACTCTTGCCAGTAGGCCATGAGAAAGTGCCACATGACTTTGGATTAATCAGAGATCCTGCCAAGATGGTGACACAGCTGATGGTGTCAGGAGCCTGAATCATGGACTTTTGGTTCTTTTCCTGAGATATGGTACACCGAATTAGGGCAGGGGGAGAAGGAAGCACTGTGGGTGTCTGTGGGTATCCAAAAAGGACTTGGATATTTTAATGAAGACATTGGGTCACTACTTTAAGTCTGTATAGCTTTAAATAAACATTTCCTTTTCACAAATCTCTGGCATTGAGAGACTCTTTCCTATAAGACAGCAGACATAACGAACCTAGTGGGGTGTCCTTTCGGTAATAGTAATACTGTTCTCACCCTCCTTGGCCCCTTTGTTCTGTAACAGTTTTGGGCATCCCTGGGTGGGCCAGTAATTGTCCCCCCATCTGTTCTGTAACAGTATCACAGCGCTGGTGTTCACATCACCCTTTTTAAACTAACAATAGCCCCAAAGTTTGTGGGTTGTGCTGCAGGTGATTCAGATATGCCAAAGAGAAGTCATAACGTGCTTCCTTTAAGTAAAAAGCTGATTGCAGTACAATACAATACTTAGACACCACATACACATAACTTTTATTACAATACATTGTTATAATTGTTCTGTTTGATTATTAGCTCTTGTTTGAACTCCTGTTGTACTTAATTTAGAAATTGAACTTTATCATATGTATGCACAGGAAAAAAGAGTATATATATGGTTCAGTACTATCTAGAGTTGCAGGCATCTCCTGGGGGCCTTAGAACACATCCCCAAGAGAATAAATCATTATTTTAAAATACCAAAATTTTTCTTATTTCTTATTTGGAGATAAGTAACAAGAAAATTGACTGCATAATCTTGTCTTGCAAAAATAGTTTTTAAATTTTTTTGAAATTTTTCTAAATTTTAAATTTTTTGTAGAGCTGTTATTATTTGAGGATTCAAACATATTTATAAAATTAGGAAAAGACATTTTTCTTATAGATCATTAGTTTAAAGAGAAGCCCACTCCTAAGAAACTGGGGAAAACTGTAAATAGTACACAGAAGTATGATTAAAGTTACCTTTTCCTTAGCTTTGTTGATTAATAATTTATCTTGCTATTATCATATCATGCAATAAAATATCATGGAATAATATTGCATCAACTAAATTGCAATATAATTTTGAGACTATGCACAGTTTAAAATAGAAGAAAATTTGACCTGTTTAAAAGTCAATATATCAAATGCTGAAATGAAGCACCAGGAACTCTTTTTCATTATCTGTAGACATGCAAATGACACAGCCACTTTGAAAATCTGTTTGACAGTTTCTTATAGAGGTAAACAAGCCTCTGTTATACAACCTGAAATTTCACTCCTCAGCATTTACTCAAGTGAATTGAATTTATGTCCACACAAAAACCTGTACCCAAATGTTTATAGCTTCTTTATTTATTATAGCCCCAAAGTGAAAATAACCAAGATCTCCTTTAGTGGGTGAAAAAGTAAAAAAAGAAACAAAAAACAAATAAAACTGTAGTACACCAGTCACCCATACAGTGGAATTTTCTACTCAAAATGGAAGCCAGACCCAAACCCTACATATTACGTATTCCATTTATAAGACATCCTGGAAAAGGCAAAACTATAGGAATGGAAAATATATCAGTGATTGCCAAGGATTAGGGATATATTTCCACTACAACAACAGCAGGAGGGAAAGTTTAGAGTGACAGAACTGTCCTGTGTGGTACTGTGGCAGTGGACACATTTCTTTACTCATTTGTCAAAAGCCAAAAAACTGTACACCATGAAGAATAAACTAGTATAGACAAACATTTAAAAACTATCTAGGTTGTTGTGGAATCTCAGGATTGACTGCAGATGGTGAAAACTTAATTTCACTGCATCACAAATGTACGAAGGAAAATGAAGCCAATCTAAATAACTTTGATAACAGTATATTGACCAGATACTGTAAGACCAAAGGCCCCCTAAAACTATACATTAATATTGTACTCTTGATGACAAATTTGATTCTCACAGGAGTAATTCTAAAACTATTATACATATATATATATATATATATATATATATATATAAAATATGTGTATAAATAAATGATATTTAAACAAATTTCCAATAACAGGAGTCAGGGTTCCAAGCAGAAGCCCCCATGACCATCTCCAGTCTCACTGAGCACACTTTTGATAAGCTTTCTGACGTATCTTCCTCCGACATTTGCTCTGATAAACAAGGCAAAGGCTGTCATAGTCCAGCATTGGCTAAATGCCTGAGCTGTCATTTACAGCAAACTGTAAAGGTGAGAGTCACTTGCTGAGGACATAGTGCACCCTCAGTGGTGCCCTCCAGCAAACACTGCAGAGCTTCTGCAAGACACACTGGGGGGAGGTTTAATTATCCCATTGGATGATTCATTGAAAGGTGAGAGGTCAATGCTGGTGCTCCAAAGGCAAACTTCTATTTCTTTAGACTTTGCAAATATTCTGTGGTATTCTAATATGCCCAGGAAAAAAGGGAATATTTGAATACATACTTCCCCTGTTTTTCTGTGAAAATAGCATCCAGAAATTTTAGCAGGTTTGGAAACTATTATCTGAATGATCAAATTTCCTAAGATATTTCAAGTCATTTTTCCCTTGCCCTCAATTAGAAAACAGGCTGCTATTGAAAAGTTAGTCTCAGTGGACATGGCAGAAAAGACATATAAGGTACTGTGGAAGCAAAAATTGCAGCCAACAAAGCTAAGTGGGTAGGGAAGACTTCCAGTCTACTGCAGTAGGGAAGAGAAACTAGAAGTCTGAAACTAAGGGTGAGACCAGTTTTAGCATTTGGGTGGGACAGATGGGGAACACTGACCATCTGCATGTTAACTGGCCAATCCAGAGAAATAGCAAACTGTCTCTTCGTTCCAGGAGATAGAGCAGAGATCCCACTGAAATTAAGCTTCTATCCTCTCACCGAGGCTGATAGATAGGGCCAGTATTTTCTGTGATGATTATATTTCAAAAAGATGGCTTCCATGTCCTTGAAAAATGTAGTTCCAGACACTGTTAAAACTGGAAAGAGACATTTTGGAATATTTACATCTCAAACAATCAAAGAAAGCATTTACAATTACAAGCATTCTAAATTAAATGCTGTAAGACAAGGGAAGGGAAGGACCTCTAGAGTTAGGCCATGTATGTTCTGTAAGGGGCAGGGTTGAGGAGGAGGGGTGTGTTGCCACCCTTCAAGGCCGGGCAGGTTCATGGTATTCGTGCAGAAGGAAAAATATTTACGGAGCCATTGGGATGTCTAGCGTGCCTTCACTCATGGCGGGGGGGGGGGGGTGTTGGTGGGGGGGTGAACCATACACACTGCAAGGTGCCTGTCTATCTGCATGTCTCATGTCATGGCCCCTGCTCCCCAACATGGCACCCATCGTGGCACCTGTTCGCTTGAGTGTCTCTCATCATCACAGCCCCCAGCAGGGAGTCCCTACCTGTTTAAGTACTAAAGGGGAACAAAGCCAGCGAGATGCCAGAAATTATATAATGTAGCATAATTCTGTGCATGTGAGCTCACTTCATGTTATGGGAACAGTTTATTGGACCCAGTCTCAAGGCTATGAGAACACTGGTTATCAGGCCCCTCCAAGGCTATGGGAACACTGCTTCCCTCAGCTACCCAGACACCTGGGTGAGGAAGCCATACTGCCTCCACTTACCCTACAAGGGTCCTGGGCACAAGAAGAATCCTGTCTGAAGTTTGGTCAACCTGAGGAGAATATTAAGGCCATCCTAGTCACTAGAAAGTCAGTAAGTAACACAAAGTGCACATTTATAAAATAAAGAGGTTCTATTATTTTTCTCATTTTCCACTCAAAATTATCATGTCCTTTTAAAGTGTATTCCACTTAAACTTTAATCAATATCATTATCCAAGTTTCTTCCACCCCCCGTAGCCCTTCATATTATTTTGCTTGGATCTGAATTTGCAGTAGCAACAAAACAACTTGCCATCAAAGCCCCAGCTGGAACTCTGAGCCCGTTAGTTACTTTCAAGTACACACCATCTCCCTCTGTACTGCTTGCCTTTCTAGTGCCCTTGATCTATAATCTACATTGCAAATCTTCCATCAGATTCATATCTCCTTCCCAAAGCTAGTAGTCTCTTATTAATTCTACTTCTACCTCTTTTTACTGGAACTATGTAGAATCCCATCCTATTTCAAAGAAACTTTTGTATGATACACAACATCTGGACTCTTCCCTCCACCTCTTGGACCTAACAAGACCTGCCTCTCCTCTAATGATATCACTTTGCTCAAAAAGTTCTCAAAACAAACTGTTATTGCTCCCTGTATTTTATAGTGAGGAGATGTGTTTATACTTTTTCCTCACTATTTACTCTCATTTAATTTGATACTCATCCAAAAATCGATTCTCATTTGAGCCCCTAACAATGCGACTCTACCCTGTGCTCCTCATTTTCATCACTGTCATCAGCTGACCTCCACTCCCTTATGCCACATTTATAGAGGATGTTGGTATCTGGATCATAGCCATCATTTTCACTGATTCCTGTCGTCATTCTGAAAGACAGTGTGCCTATGAATAGTCATCTAACAAACTTCACTGCAATTCTGTGACAAAACACTCTTAAGGTCTATATTCTGGACCTAGTCATCTTCCCAAATTCATTTTCTGATATGAGATTTGAAAATATAATTCACAAACCTATGCTTATACCTCTAACCCTATCTCTTCCCACTAAACACCCATGAGACCTTAAACCTCCCTTATCCAATAAACCCTAGGCTCTGGCACTCCAAGGACACTTTCACTGCACTGTTAACTTCTTGTCGCATTGACCCATCTGCCAGCCTGCTTTGTCAATCTCTATCCTGGAAGTATGACACTTGGGTCCAAATCAAAGCTCTTCTGATTGATAATTGTATGTTCTTAGGCCATTTACTTACATTTTCTGATCTTTAGTTTCCTCATCTATAAAATAAGAAATGGGTTGAAAATGTTATACAAAAAATTACACAGAGAGTGCTATGCTCACCCTAAATCAATGCATTGTAGCCATTATTAACCATTATCATCTTGAAAATGCATTTTCTCTGAAACTAAATAGTGCTGGAGAAACTCACAGTGGTTAGTCACCTCTACAGTGCTGCGGTGTTCAACAATTAAAAATGCAAAATTGTTAGATACTATTTTCCTTTTCTCATTAATCTCTTTTCATCATTTTCATTTGTAGTTACTCAAAATTGTATAAATCTTCTCAATTTTTTCTGCAACCCCCTACCTACTTTTGCAAATATTATGCATAGAGAAAACTGAAGGCATTACACTGTGGCTACATCAGCTTATTTCCTGTTTATCTCTAAATCTACCTATACTTGCATTCTTTCCATGTATTTAGACATCCATGCATGCATTTAAGAAATATTTACTAGGCATCTGTCACAACCAGATACTGGGGATTTAGTGGAGAACAAGGCTGAGAATTCCTTTGCTCCTGAATCTTACATTCGTGGTCATCATTGAACAAGCTATTATAAATTTTCCTAGTATTACAAAGGAGATAACAACTTTCCCAGAAACAAAGTATTCTTAGTTCTGAACAGTTTTTCCCTAGTGAAAATATGGATGAAAGGCATGTGAAACAGAGTGTTGTCCAAAGCCCTCAGGAAAGGAAACAACTGTCAAGAAACTAAACTCAGTGTCTCTAGACCACAGACAACAAAGGAGGAAAGAACAACAAATGGGCTGAAACTGCTAGTAATTCTCCAAAGCTCTCTCCATTTCTTCCATAGTCATTAGATATGTGAGTGCCAAACTATATTACATTTCCCAGCTTCCCTTGCAATTCAGTGTGGTACAATAGGCCCCATTATCTGCAGGAGATATATTCCAAGACCCCAATGATGCCTAAACTTGTGGATAATACCAAACCCTATATATACTATGTTTTTTTCCTATACATGAATACCTATAGTAAACTTGAATTTATAAATATGGCACAAAATAAATAATAATAAAATAGAAAAATTGTAACAATATTCTGTGACAGTTATATGAATGTGGTCTCTCAACATATCTTATTGTCCTGTATTCAGCCTTCTTCTCATGATGTGAGATGGTATGATGCCTATGTGATGAGATGAGGTGAGGTAAGGTGAGGTGAGGTGAGGTGAGGTGAGGTGAGGTGAGGTGAGGTGAGGTGAGTGATGCAGGTATTGAGCTGTAGCACTAGACTCCTGTAAGGGTTACTTGGACATAAGCACTGCAATACACATCAGTTGATCTGACAACCTAGATGGCTACTAAGTGACTAATGGGAGGGGAGTGTGTACATTGTGGATATGCTGGAGAAAAGGATGATTCATGTCCAGGGCATGATGGAGAAGGATGGCATGAGATTTCTTTATGCTACTCACAATGACATGTAATTTGAAACTTGTAAATTGTTAATTCTGGAATTTTTCATGAGATATTTTGGACTGTGATTTGACTACCAACCACTGAAATTGTGGAAAGCAAAACCTCAGATAAGGGAAGACTGTTGTATGTGGCTAAGTTCTTTCCATTGGAGTGAGAATGAAAATATGTTCCACTTCCATGCCTTACCCATGAAATACCCCATACACCCTTCCTCGAGCTCTCCATTCCTCTTTCAGGATGATTATCAGGCAAAATCCAGATCTACCTTAAAGTCAAGAATTAGAAATTGCTGAGTTCATCAGCATGGGTCCCAACATAGACCAGAACATCTGTTCACCTGGAACATCAACCATGGAGTAGGAGATACAGGGCAATTAACCAGTTAATAGCTATGTGCCAACTAATAAAAGAATGCTCACATTCCTTCATGCTTGTTGAAACTGAATCAACTTCCAGGTGGCTATCCAAAAAGAAATAAGTGACCACAGGACACCACCACATCCTGTTTATGAAGGAACCTCCTGGACTCGTGCCTACACCCAATCAAAAGTGTAAATATTTCTTCCTTGTGGACTGTGCACCCATCCTAGAACTTCCCCAATTCACAACTTTTTCTGCCCCCGCCTTATCTATAGCCAATGTAAATTCTCTTAAAACAACTTACATTTTTAAAAGAGCCCCTGTCAGTTCTGGAATGGTACACATGTTCGTTGTTTAAGCCCAGTTGCTGGTATTTTAGACTGTATGTCCTAAACCTCGTCCTTCTACTGGCTAACATATGGCTCAATAAACCATTTCAGAAAAGCTCTTGGTCACAAACATTTTTGATTAACAAAGGCAAAGTCGTAAGCAATTTTCAACTTTTCTTTTTATATGTCTTCCCTTACAGAGACCCTTCCCTTATAAATTCATACTATTCTTTTTCACTGAAAGAAGTCAGCGATCTGCTAAAATTCAGGTAAAGATATTGGTGTTCTCCCTGCATTTTAAAATTTATTTTAAAAGAATCCCAGGAGAGAGTAAGCCTTCATTCCAAAAAAAAAAATAGTGAAACTTTAGGATCTGGGTGGTGGAGCTATTTTGGAAAGGTCTTTTGCACCTTCCAGTTGCTTTCCAAAGAGTGTAAAGCCAGCCAAAAGCACATATCCCTAAAGACTCAGCAGAGAATTAAGCCTGCCATATAATTAGAGAAAGATGTAGCTCAGTTAATTCTCTTCTTTATCATTAATTACTCCTGTGTATGATAAATTGGGACTGCCACTTATCTACCTATTTGTTGGTTTGATCATTTATACATATGGCACATTATACTCTCCTATAGGTCAAGAAATTGTCTTCTATTTTGAACCAAATTGAGGTTTTTGCTAAGTGCATTGGCAGAAAATGTTTTCCTACTCTGTCCTTCATATCCTCTGCTCTGCAATTTAGTACATATTGGAATTTAGTTTTAATAAGTATAGAAAACTTTCACATCTTTTCCTAAATTGCATTCTCTTCTCCAGTGTGTGGGGAGGATGGACATTGTTCCTTGATATTGCCCTCATTTGCAGTTGTTTTCTGTAGTGGATGCTTTTAGTTGGATAATTGTATGTCTCAGGAACTGAGAGAAAATGTTCCTGGAATCCTAACTTTTATGTATTGTATATTTTAAGTCCTGGGCCTAATGATGTGCTCTCCAAGTATTCTTTTATATAAATGGGTAAAATAAAATGAAATGTTCAGACAATAAAATTGGCCACTGTCAGAATGTTTCATGAACTATAAATTGATAACCTATGTAACAAAACATTCAACTGCACATTTCCCATAATCTAGAATTTTCTCTATGGTAGGTAGAAAAATGGCTCCCCACATATATCCACACCCTAGTCCCTAAAACCTGTGAACACATTACTTTACATGGCAAAAGATACTTTGAGATGTAATTAGGTTAAGTATCCTGGAATGGAGAAATTGCCCTGGGTTATCTCGTTGGGCTCTATCCAATTATACGTTTCCTTAAAAATAGTGGACCTTTCTATAGTTAGGGAAAAAGCTATGACTATGAGTTATGGACTGATTGTGCCTCCCCAAAATTCACATTTTGAAGACTTAATGCCCAGTGTGACTATACGTACAGACAGGGCCATGAGAGAGGTAAAGATTAATGAGGACTTAAGGGTAGGGCCCTAATCTGATAGGACTGGTGTCCTTTTAAGAAAAGGAGACACCAGGAATGTCTATTTCTTCTCTCTCTCTGTCCCCTTCTTTGTGTGGATAGAGAAGAAACTATGTGAGAACACACAAAGAAGGTGGCTGTCTACAAGCTGTCTACAAGGCCCTAAACCTGAGGTCACCTTGATCTTAAATTCCTAGACTCCAAAACTGTGGAAAAATAAATTTGTAGTGTTTAAGCCATCCTGTCTGTGGTGTTGGTTATGCCAGCCTGAACAGAACAATGCATTGCAGAAAAATGGTCAGAAAGATACAACACTGTTGGTTTTGACCATGGAGGAAGGGATATAAGCCAAGGAATGCTGGCACCTCTAGAAGCAGTGAAATGCAACAAAGTGGATTCTCCCTTCCAACCTCCAGAAAAGGACACATTCTATCCACACCTTAATCCTAGCCCTGTAAGATATGTGTCAGACTTCTGACTGAAAGAACCATGAAGCAATAAATTTGTGTTGTTTAAAGCCACTAAGTTTATGACAATTAGTTACAGTCATAGTAGAAAATGAATATATCTTCTAAGATGAAAAGATAGGTTATTAACTCTGGAATCACTAAAAAAAAATGGGCCACACTAGGTTTGTGACCTTCCTCATCACCCCCTCCAGCTTCTACTTATGTATGAGAGCTATCATTTAGAGGGATTTTTGGAAGAGGGTTGTAGGCCCAGTAGAAATAAAGTGCTAAGGTGGTGGTTCCTCTTCCCTCGTATCTTCCAAGCTGGAGGGGTGGGAATGAGAGATCTCAAAGAGAGTGAGGTGTTTGCCAGAGAGAGACCTCCACAGGCTGGATGTTTGCTGAATGCAGAAGCCAGTGGGCTTGTGTTCTGCTGCTACTGGGGAAAGAGAGTTCAGAGATGAGCTACAAAGTTTACAGCTTGACGTTTTCCTGGAAGACTCATAAGGCAAGAAGTTGGCAGGAATTGTTCCTGATTGCTGAACCAGAAAGAGGTAAGGCTCTTTCTAGAAGAGGCATAAATTTCCAGAGTCTGGTAGAGAAGCATGAATATGCAAAATTTCCATAAAGCAAAATGGAGACTCTGAAAGTTAGCCAGACTTGATCCATTTTAAAAGGAACCCCTCCCAGGATAGTAACCTGCTGTGATTACAAGACAAAAACAAAAAGAAGCACCATGGCAGATTCCACTGCAACAGCTGTCAAGCAAAAGCCGTGAGAAACCAGAGGTCAATGCATCAAGAACCAGAATATCAAAGGTCCCTGCCGGTGTGGGTAGTGTTCACCAAGAATGTGCTAAAAGGTCCCACAAAAGAAAGCTAACATTTATACATCTACCAGACACAGAATCCAAAAGCAAATAAAAAGAGTAGTATTTCCTCTTAGGCCTCTTCCTGCCTTGATGTTGAAGGTGAAGGAATGCTTTGAGGTGAGGAGGGAATAGAATAGGAAAAGAGGGAAAGGACAGTCACACCCTCTTTCCCTGCTGGACTGCAAGGTGTATGGCCTGTGCCTAGAGGGGACACCATGAGGTTTTGCAATGGAAGAGAGATTCAAGTCTCAATGTAGTTAGGATTTGTCTTTTTAATATATTAAAATATGGGCTATTAATTAATACCTGAAGAACAACTAGCAAAAAGTATACCCTACCTTACATAGTCTAATCTCAACGAGCAAGCCCAAGCATGTTAATAAAACTGCTTATAGGATATCACCTTTTAAAACTAGACAATAAACTACCCTTGAATTTCAATATGCCTTCTGCATATGTCTCTTGGTTTTATTTTTTCCTTCTGTATGTATAGATCCTGTGTGGGTTCTTTTCTGTTTATTTTCCACCTCTTTTTCTTCTAATAGGGTTTGCTGTATCAGAACATCTGGCTATTTCTACAAATGCAGGATGGGCGCAGAAACAGTGAGCTGCTGGGAAAGGTTCACAACTACGATGCCAGTTGTGTAGTCGGGAATGTCCTACTACCAAACCTCTGCTGTCCTTTGCCTAGGGACACAGCTCACCTTGCTTTTCAGAATTTAGGAAATCAAACTCAGATAAACTCCTTAATTTGCATTCTCCTCATATTTAATCTAGTGATGCTGTTTATTCTCTCTCCTTCGCCACTGGCCTTGCTCCCCACAGCCTCCTCAAGCAATGACAGCAGTGCCATGTAGGTGACATGGCCCATCCCCTTCCTCTCCCCAGCCATGTTGGGGTCTCTGTGGTAGGGGGCTGAGTCTCTTTACAGAGGCATTATTGTTTCCAGAGCCCTTTGATGCCTCAGATCTTGCTCGAAGCCAAGAAGAGGGGTGTTGAAGAAATCTTTCAGAAATGTTGTACTTAGTTTTAGAGAAACTTAGCATCTTCTCTCACATAGGTCCATATTTCACTAACACCAAAAATAATAGTGCATATTTAATGAATGTTGACATATTCTGTGATGTCTTAATTCTTTTTACAGATGCTCAATGGTTTGGAATTGAGACTATCTTGGTCATTATTATTAATTCTTTAAATGATAAGGATTAATACTACTTCATTAAATAATAAGAATTATTTTTGTTGCTGTTTATTGGGAACGCCAAAAGAGTATACAGCCTCATCTTCTGACCCTAAGCCATATGAACATTTTGTTCTTGTCATACTTAGCATTTTCTAATTACCTGAGCACACATAGTTCACAACTCGGGCCTTTAGCCATGCTGCTGCTTCCCCCTCCTGACCTTTATCCCCTGATGACATTTAAAGAGTTACCTCCTTGTGACAGCTCCTCTGACTTCCCCAGAAAGAGTTAGTCGGCCAGCCCCTCCTCTCTCTTCTCACAGTACTTCCTTCCTGCACTGCTCTAATATCTGACCTTTAAACAGGAGGTTTCTTTTTTCTACCCCTGGAGACTCCAAGCTTGTGAATCATTAGTCCCTGAATAACACCTGACACACAACAGGTACTCAAGGAATTGTACTGAATAAAGTTCAAAAAGATAAATATCAAACATCAACAAAAAAATTGACATAATATACTCAATACCTTGTATTTTACATAGCATGAAAAATTGACAAAATTATGTAAATTCCTCACAAAATTCTGTATATAAACAATTAGTATTTAAAGAGAATATAATTAATGTATATGGAAAACTCAAGTGGAATAGGGATATTGAAAAAATTAAGTATCATTGCAACACAATTTATTCATTTGTTTTATTTCATTTTCATAGTTTTGACTGCTTCCAAAGCATTTTTAAAATATATTTCTACTGAACCTTTGAAATACTGTACATGATTTTTAGTACAATGACTATTTTTAACATATTTCTTAAAAAACATTTATTTTAGTATATTTGCTAATATATTTTGTACAGTTAACCAAATGAATGAAAACTGAAAATTATAAATTTGCTCTTTCATAATTAACAAAAGTACACACACTGTTAAAATAATTTTCCTAAGAGTTCCTAAGAGTTTAATGATATCTTGATTTCCTAGAGTAAGCCTGTTTCCGTAGATATGGCTACCAAAAATGTATTCATATTAGTTATTGAAAATATATGTGTTTACTTCATGAATTTTGCCTCTATCTATGACATTTTAATTTATTCTCTCAGTTTTCCAATAAACAATTTCAATGAACATCTATTATTTGAAAGGTATGATGTCACATGTTGAAATACAAAGAAGAATTAAACATGGTCATTGCTTTCAAGAAGTCCACTGTCTACTGAAAAGAGAGCTACTCCAGCAAAGAAGTTATTTTAAATGCCATAAAGAAACCTCAATATTGTGCTAAAATAATGGAAAGGACTTGAATCTTTTTTGAATGCTACTGGGATAACAAGAAAATACTAACCTAAATAGGTGATCATTGAACTGAGTCTTAAAAGGTAAGAAGCAATTTCATATATAAGGAAGAAGAAATTTTCCTCCTCTTTCCTCATTTTCCACATCTAATCTATCAACAAGTCTTGATGGTTTTTTTGAATTGCATTGCTACATAGTCCAGAATAATTTTTGCTTATATTTTCTTGATAATAAGCATCGACACACATTTTAAGTAACAAAGCAACACACTCAGTTTTGGCTTTTGGTGGTGTAATTCTGGTGGCAGGATGAAGGATGAACTGGAGTACAGAAATTGGTGGGGTAGAGATCATTTTGAAGGTTACTGCAAAAGATGATGTTACTCTAAACAGAAGAATGGAAAGAAAGTGGAGGAAAGGGAACCGAGGTTAATACTTCTACAGTAAAATCACCATCACCAGACAGCACATTAATCAGTGGGTGTGAGAGAGGGAAGATCTCTAGATTGGGATACTGGAGGAATGCCATCCCAGTGGTCAAGACAGACACTGAAGTAAACATGAGTGTATACAGGGTAATAGTAAATCCCCATGTGTTGACAATTTTATCTCCTAAACCACACACCACTGGTCTGAAGTGATGTAGGTAAACTCCTTGTTCCATATCACAACTTCTGCACCATTGTTCTTCTTTCTTCCCTAAAAAAACAACAGATATAAAGTACCTGGCTGGTTGTTTCTATTTGCACCTTTCTTCCTCATGTAAGTCTTAATTCAAATCCCCACATAGACAATACTTCCATACCATGACTTTAAACTTATAAATATAAGTTCAAAAATTTTGGCAAACAAACTGCATTTCCTCATTTCATGAATTCTCCCATGATGCCAGGAAAATTGTACCACCTTCTTTCACCTCAAAACTTCAACACATACCCACTTTCCTTTCTCTTGGCTACTGATCTCTCTTACATCACAGAGAAAAGAGAAGCAATAAGAACTTTCACAAGCTCCCATTACCTCATCTCTCTACCCACTTTTATCTGTATTTGGATTCTACTCATTTGTATTCTACTTTCTCTTTAATTTTAAAGTCAAACTCTCTGGGATCCTAGCAAGGGTGAACTGCCCCACTCAGCATTGTATTCCAACTCCTCTCCCCTACTCAAAGAACTTATCCTGAAATTATACCTTCTCTTTCATCAACACTTTTTTCACACTCTGGTTTCTTACTCTCGTTATACAAACATGCTATAACATTTCCCATTTAAAAACAACCCCCCCCAAGATTCCATGTGTAGTTCAAACTGTCACTCTATTTTTGATCCTCCTTATAACACTTCTTGGAAGGGTTGTCCAAACTTGCAAAGTCTACCTCTCCATTTCCCATATTCTCTTGAACGCGTCAATAATGAGACTTTCCCTCCAGGCATCCACATGGCCAAATCTAGTGATCAATCCCTTCTTACTGAACTCTCAGTAGTATTAGATATAGCTGATTCCTCCATCCTACCTGAAATACTGTCTTCACTTCTGGAATGTCACAACACCTGATGTTCTTCCTACCTAACTCATCACTTTTTTGTTAGATTCATTGGCTGAATATTCTTCTGTCCACACTCTACACTTTGGTGTCCCTGAAGACACATTATTTGGATGGCTTTCTAGCCATGTTTATTCCCTCACATGCAATTTGAACAGTAGCGACAGACAAATTTTTACCATTGACCCACATCTCTCACTCCACACTCTTTACTTTTATCTAATTCTCTATCTTCACCTGTATATGTAATAAGTGTCTTATACTTAATGAGACCATGTCAGAATTCTTGATCCCACTCACCTGAGGCTAGTGATCATGGATTTCAATTGAGTTCAGTTAGAATAAGGTTTTTGTTTTTCTGTAAGTTTCAGCTAAAGTAGTTCAGGCGTTGAATAAACTTTTGCATTTAACTAGAATGTGATTTTACCAAACAATTACAAAGAATCAAAAGAGATGCAAGGCAGGTGAAGGTACCTGTGTCTGTGCCTGTGCCCTTGTGTGACCTTCAAGGCTTTTGATCAGCTGATCCCTGGTTATGTGTCTGAAATCATTTCTATGGCCTTCTTTCTGCCCATTTCTCTCCAGCCATACTGACTTCCTTGCACATTCCAACCTCTGAATCTTTAGACATGCTGTGCCTTCTTCTCTTAACACTCTTATCCTAAATATTCACATGACTTTTTCCTGTAATTTATCTATACCTCTACTCAAAATGAAACATCTCAGAAAAAACTTTCCTCATTAACATATCTGAAATAACACCCACCTCATTCACTGTACATTACACTGTATATTACATGTAATGTACAGTACATTACATTCACTTTACATTATCTTCTCTTATAACATTTACCGTTATCCATCATATTATATAGTTATTTATTTCCTGCCTCACATTCTAGAATATAGGGTACATGAGGACAGAGATTTTTGTCTCTCTTATTCACCTTGAATTTAAACAGTATGTGTTATATTCCTAATAATATTCGTTGAATAAATAAATGATTACTCAAAATATCTAATTTGTGAAGCTACTCAGATATCATTTTTATCATAACATTAATATTCTCACAGGAATATCTGTGGAAGCTTTTACTATACTACAGTAGAAATTGCAAATGAGAAAATCTACATAGAGTACTTAAACAGTGTCTGGGAAATAATGATCATTCAATGTATTCTAATTTTCATTATTAATTATTAATAAAAGTAACCCATGGAAAGTTAGAAGTGTTCAAGATATATTTTTGATTTTACATGCCTCATATTTTTACTAACATCAATGAAAAAAGGATTTAAAATGAAAGCTTACTCTTTTTCTTTTTGACCATTCTAGTTTGTTTCTGCTATTGTTATAAACATTATGAAATGCTTTATAAAATAGTTATACTCAGTGATCTCTACAATGCCTTTTATAATATAAAGTATAAGTATATCATGCCTCCAGCTCCATCCAGTTATGTACATTGTCCTCAAATTACTGCCTTAAATTCTCTCTTTATCTTTGAAGCTGTGAATATTGAGAATTATGTACTTTCAAGTAAATGTGGAGCAATCGAATCCTTTATGAAAGTCAAAAATGTCATCATTTTCCGAGATATATATCTAGAGGAAGAAACTATACCTGGAACTGACAGTTTTATTGTGGTTTGAGAACATAGTATTACATAGCATTCACTCTGGACCGCTTCAAGTCTCAATCATGAGACCATTGAATTCCCTGGTTTCCCATCACCATGTTGGTCAAAAATACCAAATTTACCATTTACTATATTAAGGAATCCTGAAAAAAAAAAAAACAAATAAAAATTATAATTCATTCTATTTTATTTTCAAATAATTATGTGGAATATTATAAATTGGAAATAGTTTATATACTTTTTATGATTTTATTTATTTAGTTTTAGAGAGGAGGAAAGGGAGGAAGAGAAATGTCAATGTGTGGTTGACTCTCATATGCCCCCAACCGGAGAACTGGCCTGCAACCCAGGCAATGTGCCCTGATTGGGAATTGAACCAGCAACCCTGTAGATCACAGCTCAGCACTTAATCCACTGAGCCACACCAGCTGGGACAGACATAGTTTATATTCTGAAATAATATCTATTCCAAGATGTTTTGTTTTGTTTTTGTAATTGAACATCAAACCATCAAACACAAGACTTGCTTATTAACTAGATCATTGTCTTACTAAACATATTGTTTCTTATTTAGAAAAATATTTGATGCACACTGAATTATGCAAAAAGTAGAATATTTCAACTTCCTTAATGAAAATATTTGATTATTAAAACTTTGACATATGGAAGCCCAAATATTTGATATTGCTCATTGTGTTCATAGATATCTAGACTATCACCGGACCCTTAGAATGCAATTTCTAATATTTTCTTTTTAATAAAAATGCTAATACCATTTCTAGTACACAGTACCAGAAAGTAACAGGAAAAGCTAATTAAAAAAACTAAAATGACTTTAACTTTAGAATAATTTTATATTGCAGTTTTCATAAAGGTAAACTGCAATTAAATAATCAAATTCTAGAATTTCTGTGACAGATAAGACCTTAGAAATGACATGAATAAATCTTATCGACATAATCTTTAGTGAAAGAAGCCAAAGAGAAAAGAATTCCTGTGGCATAGTTTCACTTATTTTAATGTCAAAGTGGTTTCTTTGGGGTGGAAGTCTTAGTGATTTGACATTGGCATGAGGACATTTTTGAGGAGCCAGAAATCTTTCATATCTTGTTTGGTTAGGGATTATTTATTATATTACTTATTATATACATATTTTCAATTTTTTGAACTGTATTCTTAGAACATATGCACTTTATGTATTTTAAGAAATACACTAAACTGTACACTAAGATATGTGCATTTTATATTATGTGTCTATATCACAATTTTTAAAAGTTTAAACCCTCTAAACTACCAACTCATTTTCAGCCCAGTGCTGGCTCTGAGGAATTTCACAGCTTGTACTGAAAAATGTGTACTGATTCAACCTTTTATTATAAAATAGAATGAATTCAGTAAATAGTGCTGGGACAGATAAAAATAAATTTTGTCCATATATAATTAGAGGATTTAATTAACAACTAACATTTATGCTTTGTTCCTTTGGATCTACTTTCAGAGAGACATAACAACTTTTCCAAACCTACCATATCTTCTATCAGAATCCTTCAAACTTTCTGGTTTTCTTTCTAGGTAATTAGGCTAAAAGGTAATGTTTTTGTTGCTGTCGTTAAAGTAATCAATGCATCATGTCAAAAAGCAGTTTGAGAAACATGTGAATTTTCTCTGAACAAATATTGTTTTAAATATCATGTTAAAAGGTCTTTTCTTTGAGCTTCATTTTTTATCTTGTCATTACAGATACTGTCTGAAAATGGGGATGAATGAAAAGTATATTTTTTAGTAGAGATATATGTGTTTAATTAAGTTGCTATTTAAAATAACAAAGGCCATTCACAAGTATACCTATCACCCTCCTACCAGTCGTGTGCATAACATAAAAGCAAGTCTCAGCAGACTCCACCACCAGGGGTAGAAGCAAAAGAACATCAGAAGAGTTCAAGGACAAAGGGGGTCAAAATTAATGATAAGGAAGCTTGTAATGAGAAACTGGAAGATTTTGAACCAAATGAAAAACTGTCCTATATCCTAAGTGTTTGGCAACCCCCGGTGATAGTAATGACAGCGCCCCTAGGGCTCAAGCCCGCAAGTCCTTCTGGGCACCCTGGGAAGTCCTCTGTGCCCTGTCAGCAGATCCCCGAGCAGCAGTGGGACACTGAGAGAGGAAAGTAGACCAGGTTGTTGAGGAAGCTTGCATCTTTCAGGAGGAAAAAAGTTTGAAATGAGAGTCATAAAGTTCTTTAAAAAGCTGTCAGGGAGTAATCCTGCATTGTGCTTACCTAATGAAGTTTTATTATCAATTCCATAAATGTGTAATTTTTAAGAATGTCATTTTCTGAGAACTATACCCCTTTAAAAAGATAAAGTTATATAATGATGCATTTTCTGGAAGACAAAGAAAGAATTGTCTGTGAAAATGCTACTGAGGAAAATAGCTGGAAGACAGAAAACACATTTTATTGAAAAAACATGTGGACTATAAGACAAGTCATTTTTTAAAAAGGAAGAAAATGAGCTGTGTATTTCCTCTCGAAAGAATTTACTCAATTCTTCTAAAGCCTTTAAGGAGTAAAATATATTGTCTTTACCTACAGCTTAATCTGTGAGCTGTTTATCTTTTTAATTTGGTATTTTACAGAAGAAATGGTATATGTGGAGGCTTTATTCAATACCTTTTTCTTCCCTTATTGTCAAGCCTTTCTGACTCAAAACAGGGGCATTGGACCAAGTTGAGGAGCAGAGCAAGAGCAAAACAATATCATAAAGACATTATTTGAAAGCTTGAAAAGTCATAGTGCTGGCAGGAAACCAATAGCTGTGCACAGCTGGGTAATAAAGGACTTTTTATAAAGGTCTGTCCAGGGTGCAGGGAGTTCAGAAAAGTTGCTGGGCTACCTCCAGTGGTGGTAGCCGCAGAGAGCTATTACCACCCTCAGTCATGAGGGGTGAAGGGAGAGCAAAGCAGAGAACAGCAGGTGTAGCACCCCGTGGACAGGCGCTGGCCTGGGGAGAGGCAGCCAGCCCACTGTGTCCAAGCAGGAGGTATTCAGGCCAATCCCTCACTCACTCCTTCCTCTCCTAATGCACCCACACCTACACTGGGGGTTGGAGAACAAGGGAACTGGGAGAAGCAGTTTGCAAAGTTAGCGGCCTAGAGCACAGAAAAGGGTGGAGACCTGGTACAAAGAACCAAGGCAAGCAAGGGGTGTCAAAATAACCAGTGTGGTCATATGTAAGAGCCTCGTGAAATGAAGCACGCTGCTGGAATTGCTTTCAGGGAGAAATATCTTCCCATTGAAGTAATCAGGACACATTTCCAAAAGGAGGCAGTACTATACGATTGTGGTTGTCAGGGGTCAAAGGGAAGGGAAAGGGAGTTGTTCAGGGGTCCAATTTCAGCTTGGCAAGGTGAAAAGAATTTTGGAAATAGTGTGTGACAATATGAATGTAGTTAACACATTGAACTGCATACTTAAAATTGTTAAGATGGTAAATTTTTGTTACGTATATTTTACCACAATTAAAATTTTTTACAAAGAGGCAGTATATACTAGTCAGATTTCTTTAACATAGCAAATGCTTTGCTAAGTAGAAAGGGAGGTATGAGGGAGAGATGGGTAAAGAGCAATCCAAACACAAGGCTTTCTATTCAGAGCTAGAGGAAAGATATAAGAACTCCTAAGCACTAGCTACAAAATTTCAAACGACTTTAGAAGAAAGTAAAATACACTTCTCAAAAAACAATTAATGGGACAGAGGTTAGGTGTTTCTGTAATACAAGCAGTGTTTTATATTAGTGTTGAAATACCAGGTGCATAGACTCTGAAAATACAAATTTATGTCAGGATTTCAGGTGCAAATAATTTACGTGTTCAGTCAGGAATTAAGCAGTCTCTTAGGCAAGTGTATTAGTTTCCTATTGATATTATAATTACTATTATATAATTTAATTGTTATATATTATATTATTATATTATATTATTACCACAAACTTATTGACTTAAAAGAACAACAGATTCACTTCCTTACATTTTTGAAGTCAGAAATCAAAACTAGGACTCAGTGGGTAAGTCAAGATGTTGGCAGGGCTTAATTATTTCTGGAAGCTCTAGGAATAAACCATTTTCTTGACTTATCCAGTTGCTTTAGACAATCCAATAGATTGTCGCTTATAAAATTGTTGTTGCTTCATAACTAAATATAGTTCTCAGATTTAACCATTTGAAGTAAAAGAGGGAAAAGTGTGGTCAACAGAATTCTCAAAATGCCCATGATTGTGATTGGAGGAAGTACTTTAATAAGTCATGCAGGGTGAGTGAGTGAGACCCCAAATATCATGACCAACACAAAGGATATTAATGGGCTCAGGGCCATGTTCTGTGCTGGGATGGTTACCAGGCCAACAAATTTAAAACTCTGCAACTTTCCCATTAACACCAAATGCTATTGACACATCTAGCTACCTCTTAGCAAAAGAGAGGATGATATTTGCCCAGGCTGGTGTGGCTCAGTGGATTGAGCACAGGGGTGCAAACCAAAGGATTACTGGTTTGGTTCCCAGTTAGGGCACATGCCCGGGTTGTGGGCCAGGTCCCCAGTAGGGGGTGCTTGAGAGGCAACCATACATTGATGTTTCTCTCCCTCTCTTTCTCCTTCCCTTCCCCTCTCTCCAAAAATAAATAAATAAAATATTTATTAAAAAGAGAGAGAGATGATTTAAATTTCATCGTAAATTTACCACAATGATAATATGTCAGATTACCAAGAACTGGAAAAGAAAATTCTGCCTCTCCACACAGGTCAAAACTACGAACCTGAGTACCAACATTTCAAGGAGCATTTAGTGATGTGGACAGTTGCTGCTCTAAGTTAAGTGTACAGTATGCAAGCTGTCCTTATGACATAGCCTAAATTTATATTTTAGACATGGAAACAACTGTGTTTCAGATGAAGGCTTGAACCTAAAGAATTTAGGGACATTTGTAAAATCAATTAGAGACATATGATGACATTTTTTTCAAGTTCTTAAGTGCTAAACAATGTGGCCTTTTGTATGCATCAGTTACTTAATTCTCACCAAAATGAAATCCTAGGTAAGGTAAACTATTTTTACTCCCATTTTATAGATGAGAAAACTGATGCCCAGAAGGCTGTAGAAAGTAGCTAATGTCAGACCAATAGGGGAGCAGTCGGCCTTCAGTATCCATGGGTTCTGCATCCGTGGATTCAGCCAACCTCAGAATGAAAACAGTAGGGAATCTGAGAATGCACAGGGTCACCTGCATGCATTGTTCTCCCCATTTTGTATAAGGGACTTGAGCATTCACAGATTTTAGTATCTGAGGGGTTCTTGAAACTAATCCCCCACAGATATCAAGGAACAACTGTATATAGAGCTGTGAAACAAACACAGATTTGCCTGATAACTTTGCCCATTCTCCTAACTACTCTTCTATATTGTTCAGTTTCTATACCCAGTTCTATATTTTACCCATTAAGCTACATGAAAAAGTCAGTCTACACTATTATATATAAAAATAAGTATACTTACCTGTCCTTCCAAAGCACTGATGACAGTGAGAGAGAGTGTACTGAAAATGCTATTCTGTAATGTTAACTGTAAGATGAACATTTTCTTACCAGAATAGCTTATAAAAACATTTTCTCTAAACTTAAGTAATAAAAGTTGAGAAACAAAGTTGCCAAACTCATAAGAAGTATGTATTGTATCACTCTTTAATCTGTACTGGAGTACTTTACATTGACTAAAAATTAAACATTTCTGGTATCTCTTATGTTGACTAAGACCACTATGGTGCCCCACCATGGTCTGTGCCAGGCTTTCTCTCCCTTGGCCCTCAGGACTGGAGAAATTTTTGTTGTCGGGGCTTTCCTGTGCACTGTAGGATGTTTAGCAGCATCCCTGGTCCCTTCCTGCTGGATGCCAGTAATACCCCTATTTAGTTGCCACAACCAAAAATGTCTCCCGACATTGCCAAATGTCCTGAAGAGAGTAGGGGGGTGACAATCACCCCAAGTGAGAACCTTTAGTCTTTAGGAATGAGGTTCATAATCTGACTCCTGCCCAAGTATGCCATTCTGCTTCTTATTCAATTCTTTCTAGTCTCACAGGCCTTTCTGTCCTTCATATATACCACATGTAGTCCTCTGAGGGCAAGAATCTAGTCTCAGTATTTCACAACAACCTTATGCCGTAGAGTCTATTTCTAAATCCACTTTATATATGAAGAGTTTGAGGCACAAAGAAATTGAGTGATTTGCTTAAGGTCACACATTTACTAAATGGCAGAACTGATAATTCACACCCAGGAAGACTTCGTCCGAAGCCCTGCCCTTTCCTCGTTCTCCACTGCACAAATCAGAGATACATGGCCTGAAGAGAGAAAAATTACCATTGCCCTTTGAGTTGATAAGATTTTCTAACTAGGAAATCTGAATCAACTGGGATATTATTTGAACCCCCAAAAGAATTCTTATAAATATTGGTAAATCAGCAGCTATCATGTTCACTAACAGAAAATTAAGTAAAATAAGAGAATATTAAATAAATTTAATTTACACAAAGCTTGGAATAATAGACATTATAAGTAATTAAATAGATTTTAGATGTATTTATCACAAAAGATGTATTTTTCTACTAAGTTATATAACAATATGGACTAAAGAAATAGAAAATATTTTTCTTATGTACTTTTTAAATATAAATTATTGGCATTTTTAAAACAAACATTTATTATAAATTACATTTTTGCCTTTAATTTTACTAATACAAAATTGATACCCACTAATATGTAATGATTTATTATTTCCCAGAAAATAAAATTTTATACTCAAAAGGATTCAAGTTTAGAAAAATGTGGTTATATGCCATTGCCTGGGTCAGACATAAATAAACTAATTGTTCTCTTATCCTGGAATAAGCCAACTCTCAGAAAAATCCAGCAATGGGGTGCATTCCAATAATCAGAATGAAAGATACATAGTCAGCAAATCTGACAATACTGGGTTCAAAACTCCCTAATTTATCAAGTGACTTTATGTGATTTATGAATATATGTTATCATGTGGTTTAACCCCTCCTCCTCTTGTTCTCTTTATTTGTAAAAAAGAATAAGGAACACCAGTAAGTAGGTGAGAATAAAGTGCTCAGCAGTTAGTTGGCATGGAGAGGTGGTATGGTCAAACAGTTAGGGACAGTCTTTACAGCCAGTCTGCCTGAGTTCAAATCATAGCTCCATTGCTTGTTAGCTCTGTGACCTTGGTTTAAGTCACTCAACCTCTCCGTATTCCAGTTATCCATTTGGAAAGTGGGGATAGTAATGGAATAAGGTTGCAGGAGTATTAAGCAAATGAGCATATGCAATGTACACCAAACAGTGCCAGGCACATAGTAAGTGTTATGTTAAGTGCCTTCCGTAATTCTTACCGCTAAGCCTATAATTCTTTCCATTTTTTTAAGTTTTTTTTCTAATTAACTTCCACTGAGGCATTGCAGAAGAGCTCATGGCTGAAGAGCTGAGATCTTTTCATTGGACTCAGAGAGACTTATAGGGAATGGATCTGAAACTGAACCACAGAGTTCAGGAGTGTACTTGGAACCAGGATCTACAGGCCTAAAAAAGTCTATCATGGATAAGGATATTTTTTATTTCTGAATATACTCTACTCCCACAAGTATACTGTTTTGTATATACTCCATGATCATAATGAGGTGGTCTCTGGCAAGTGTCAGAGTAGGTTACCTGAAAGACCATTTCATCACGTGGACCTAGAAAGATGATTATGATTCTAGACAGGATCCTTGGTCACTCTGACCTGACCGTGTGTAACGATGCATCCCCTGCAGAGGTGTAGGACCAGGTATTCTGTACATCCCTTGCCCAGGAGAATGTTATTAATCCATCCTTCTGCCATATTTTGGCTGAGATTTCTCTAAATTCTTTCAATAAGTGGACCTTGGTTGTTACACTAAGTTTCAAATGCACTTGTTTTTTGCCTTTTAATATTCATTAATAAAGTGGTACTCTAAGCCCTCAATATGGCATTATTGAATGTCCTCTTTCTCTATTCGTAAATATTTGGCCTGTCATTACAACTTCATAACCAGCCATAACCAGTATATCTTTCTCCTTTGTGTCTACCTTGTCTTTTTTTATTTCCATTTATAAAATTTGCTCTTCTTTAAATTCTAATTTGTTTTACAGTCATTTTTCCTGATTAAATAAAGAACTAAAATTTCCCAAAATAACTGCCAAGAGGGATTTATTCATGAAACATAAGCATATTATTCCAAAATCACCTTGGGAGTCATTATTTTCACCTCTCCTTTACTTTTATTCCATTTACTTACTTTGACCCTATGACTATATACCATGCAAGAAAATAAAATGAGTCTCACCAAAGTGCCACACAATTGACTGCCCTGAGTAGATATGTTCTAGATGTTCTTAATCATTCCTCTTTCACTCTTTGTATTGTATGTCCTTTCCACTTTCATTCTTAATGGTTCTGCTCTGTATGCCAGGGTCCAGCCATGCTCTCTCCTGTCATCCTGCTCACCCCAGGTTCTTATTTGTAATTAGCTCATTGGAGAAATTAAAAGGAAATCTCTCAGTTCTTCCTACAGTTTTTTTCTCAAAACTCTCTTCTCTTTCAAAACTGTTCCATATACTCTGTTTCCTCTTCTCCCCAAATAATATTTTTCCAAAGTGTTGTGGGATACCTCCTGTAAGAGAAATCAGTGTATTCTGTCATTACGAAGAAGTATTATTTCATTTACTAATTTTAGTTTCCTGGAATCATAGTCAATAATAAGGATATGATTTAGATAAAGCTGCAGTGATAAACATTCTGATACTTTTATCAGTGCCTATATGAGTCCCTTGCTTTGTAACATGTGACTATGCCAACCATCTTCTGCATTTGACTATGGCCTGAACTCATTTTTATGAGTCTCACAATTAAAATCCCTATAGTTTACTTAAGCCCTTTTCTATAGTTTTAGATGCAGTTGGCATATGGGGTAGGAAAAAACGTAACATGTTCAAAGAGGCATACCATGGTAACGGAGTAGAGGTTAAATATTCAGAAGGAATCTGAAATGGGAGGTTCATGCATTCCTTTATTAAAATTACACTGAGCAACTTAAATGGACTAGACAGTGGGTGCTAGAGACATATCAACAATGAAAATTGGGGAGATCATTAAAGGCTTTTCTTCTACACAGTGCTAGGTAGTTTAAATGTTTTCTTCTAGTTATTAGAAACCATATAATGGTATTAAAGGGAGAATTGATAAGAAAGATCTTTTTAAAATGACTGATTATATTGTGGAGAAGGGGTTGGAGGAGAATAGGTTACATAAGGAGAAAATAGCTAAGTTACAATTTTGATGATCAGAGTAAAGGCCCAGTGAGGTGACCAAATAATCACAGTGGCAGTGGGACTGCTTGGGAAATGTCTGAAAGGTACAAGAAGCAAAACTGCATGGCTAAATGATAGGAAATTGTTATACTGAAAACTTTTTAAATTTACAATATTAAACTAAAAAATAACTTAATTCCATTGAATTAAAATTTTTATTAAATATTTTATAATTATAAACTAGTTATTATAATTATACAAAAAAATTTAGTTCATATGAAAGTTATATTAAGGAATTTAGTGGAGGCTTTTAGTAATATTTACTCTATTTTCATAATTAATAATTTATAACAATAGAGCATAAATAAAGAGTAAAATTCAAGTTCATTAAGATGAGACATTTATTTCCATTTAGGGGAGAATTGAGAATATAATCACTGATGGTATTATATCCTAATCAGATTAAGCATCTTCCCCCATTTTCTTTTACAAATAATCCATTAGCAATAAAAACAATCACAGAGTAAGAGTATATCTAAATATTTTTAATAAATGTACACTAAATAAATTTCTCCATGTTAGTTTAAGAAACATCTAAAATACAGCTACCTAGTTTTAGCTCATTTAAAGAAATTTGCTTTTATAGTTTAAAATATACATGCTTCTGTTATCAAAAATTTTACCCTTGGACTTCTAAATATCAACTAATTCAATAATAATATATCAGGTAGTTATTAATACAGATGTTCTACAGACTTGGGGAATTTTTTTTAGATTATTTATTTATTTACTTTTAGACAGAGGGGAAGGAAGGGAGAAAGAGAGGAAGAGAAACATCCTTGTGTGGTTGACTCTGTAGCAGCCTCTACTGGGGACCTGGCCCACAACCCAGGCATGTGCTCTGACTCGGAACCCAACCCGTTTGCAGGCTGGCACTCAATCCACTGAGCCATATCAGCCAGGGCAGATTCAGTGAGTACTTGAAACGTAACATTGCCTACCTGATTCCACACTGATTTGATGCTTCCACACATCTTGTTTAATCTTCACAATCATCCTGAGAAGAGAATTTTTTAAATGAAGAAATTGAAATTTCTAAAAATAAGCTATTTTCCAGATCACATGTTTCATAAATACTGGAAATAACTATTTCAAGTCTGCAACTGTCCTCTATTGCTAAGGTATCATTGCACATACTCATAGTGCCATGCTCAGTGATAATTACAATAAAAAATTAGGGGAAAAAGTCATTCCAGATGAAAATTTAACAAATGATTTAGAAGGCAGAGTGGCCTCCCTTTTTGAGTGTGAGAAATACTCCATGTTCCTGATATCTGACATGCAGTTACTGTGAAGGCCTAAACTGGTCTCATTTTCACTGCAAGTTTACAATCATCTAACCTATTACCACGGCCCTCCAAAACTGCCCAGAGCAGGAGCTTCTAGACTGTCTTTCAGCAAGATAATAGAAATGTTTTCAGAAAGCACTTCTTTCTATGCTGTAGAGATGTCTCAGAGCATATGGTTGCTCTTTGGCTCAGTTCCAGGTACTGCTTTGCAGTTTAAACCATCCTTTGTAGAATTAATCATCAGTACTGTTAGAACTGCAGATGGGGCCCTGTAGGATAGAGGAAGCTGAGTAGAGCAGACAAGTTAATAAGCTGCAAAAATACAGGCTGATATTGGTGTACTTGCATACTCACAGGCACGATTCCTTTGAGTAATGTGACACAGGAAACAGACAAACTGCCAAATGGTTACCAGGGTTATATATTTAACAAAAAAAAAGTAACAGAAAATAAAAGGAAAGTTTAAATACCTTCTCTTTTCATAATATAAATAAGGTTGAAAAGGAAAAATGAAGACAAATTCCCTCTTAGAATTTGTATAAAAAGTAAAATAATTACTTTATTTTTCAATTACATTTTACATTCAATATCACCTTTTATTAGTTTCAGGTATACAGCATAGTGGTGAGACAATCATATATTTTACAAAATGTTCCTCTCAACACTTCTAGTACCCCCTGCATAGTTATTAAGTATTATTGGCTATATTTACAACTCTATGACTATTTTGTAACTATTTCTTTTTTCTTTTTTTTTTAGTTGTTGTTCAAGTACAGTTTTCTGCCTTTTACCCCATCCCAGCTCACCCCTAGCCCTCCCCACCTCCCTCCCATTTCCTCCCCGCCCCTTGTTTTTGTCCATGTGTCCTTGTACTTGTTCCTGAAAACCCTTCCCCTTTTCCCCTGAAGTTCCCTCCCCTCTTCACCTTTTTATTCTACTCACAGCAGGCAAATTCTCCCAAACGATTAATGTAAAAAAACAAGTATGCTGTACATGTACTTTCATAAAAATAACTTATACAATGTACAAAAACAATATGATTACTTTCACCAGTGTGATATAGCTTTATGTTATCAACCAACAGTGATGGAGAACAGTGAAGAGCATGAAATGAAGCTACAAGACCTCATGATTACATAGAGAGAAATAAGCCAGAATGATATCCCTTTGCCTCCAACCATTCTTCCCCTCCATCACATACAATCCCAACTCAATTTGCTGAGTTCATATTTTCACAGCAATTGGTGAGTGTTGGGAACCGCCCTGCCTGGTATCAGAAGCTGTAACCCCCACCAAGGCTAAGGCTGAGGGAGGGAGTGGCCTTGGACCATAAGCCAGCAAGGAGACAAAAGCTTATCTCCCTGGAAGGAGCGCTGCTTCTGCTGCTTCATTCATAACTGAACCCCAATGCTTGGTCGGTTAGCCAATGATGGGTAAGATTCCCCAAGGGGGGAACGACGACCTAAGACAAGCATGATCACATGGGAGGCCCCCAAAAGACTGGGGGCTACAGCAAAAGGGGGTGATGGACCCTTGCTCCTCGGTTTTGACATAGCCTGAGTCCCCATCATCTGGGAGAAAATCTCCTTATCTCTTGGTTGCCTTAGTTCCCTTGCTCCACCTAAGCCTGAAACAATGACAGGGTGGTGCAGCCCTGTGCTGAAAAGGGCGGGTTCCCCAGGTGATCAGGCCTAAGATCCTGTGAAACCTCCTTTGTTTAGAATGCTCTCAGTTGAATGATAAGGGTACAAGGAAGAAGTAAGTTTGTTCTTTAAAGTTTTACAGCTCTTTGATCCTGACTCAAAATAGGCCCTCAGACTTCCTTGTTATCTATTGTTTGATCCTTACTTCCTAGCAATGAGTAAGGAGGTTTTACCTGAATTCCTATGCAAACGAAACCAATAAAAAGCCTCTCTGGAGGGGGAATGGGGCACTCTCCCCACCAGAGAGAGTGGCCATTTCATTCCTACTTCCCCACAGGACTTGGTTGTCTCTGTGTATGTTTTTCTCGTGTGTTGACAAGCCATCCACAGCGTTCCATGCTCACTGCAGGCAGGTGGGCATGCGTCAGGTGAGCCCCAAGTCTTTTAGACCAGAAAGAAAATATTGGACAGGAACCACCATAAAACATATTGGAAAAGGCATTTGTGGTATTTCCACTTTATTAGTTGATTTCTTTGTCACAATAATTAAACATGCATTCACTCTGATGTATTAATGAATGTTAACTATTATTACTAAGGGCTTTCCACAAAGACAGGGCAGTAGAATAAGGAAATGACTTGTCTCTGAAGAATTTAAAAGCAATATAAAGCTGACAAAATGCTTTTTATTATTACAGTATATTGGTTAATTCTAAACAATGTCCATGATAAATACTCCTCTCCATTAAAAACTCCTGTTGCTCTCAGTCCTAAATAATTGCACAGATGACTGAGTATTCTTCTAAATAACTTTTAAAGAGAATACAATAATAAAAATTCTACAGAAAAGTTAATTCAAAGACTTCTCAGTCACCTAGTCAACCATTGATAAATGCAGACACAGCTACACACTCTCATTCTGAGAGCACATTGATAACTTTTTGGATTATTTAAGATTCTTTAGGGTGCTGTTCTCAACCCCTGTGAAGCTATAGACTCCTGAGTTGAACAGTAGATTTAAATCAAACAATGACAGCCCAGTGGTAGAAAAAATGAAGAAGGAGCACTTGAGTTGCTTCAGTTCTGTCACTCCATGGGACAAAAGTTTTCTTCTGTGTTTATAATTTCTGAAACTTATAATACAATGAGTTTTTTTAATGAATCTCTTCAAAGCCTATGGTTGTGTTTATAATTTTGTCTAGTTTTAACTTGTTGGTTTTTGTAACAAAAAAATTTCAAATTAAAATGGATGAAAAGTATTCTTCACTTATTGTGGGCAAAGATAGATTGGCAAGTCTGGTTAGATAATCTATTAAATACAACTGTATAAAGAAAATCAACTTTGACAAGCTATTAATAAATTTGCAATAAGTTGTTTCAGTAACAAAATTTAATGTTACATATTTATTACTATAGCAGACCAATATATTGGTGTGTCAGCGTGTTTAGGCTGCCATACAAAATACCATAGAATGGATGGCTTAGGCCAACAGAAATTAATTTTCTCACAGTTTTGGAAAATAGACATGGAAGATCAAGGTTTTGGATGGTTGGTTTCTGGACACTCTTTCTTGGCTTATAGATGCCAGACTTCTCCATTCTCACATGGTCTTTCCTTAGTGAGTTCACATGGAAAAAGAGTGTGAACTCTGAAGTCTCTTCTTATAAGAACATTAATCCTACCAGATCAGGGCCCCAACTTCTGAGCTCATTTAAACTGAATGATTTCCTATAACCACAGTGGGAGTTAGGGTTTACACATATAAATTTTGGAGGGATACAAACATTCAATTCATAACAATTAGCATATGTAACAGACTACCTATTTTTCTCTTTTTAAAAAATATATTAAAATAAGTAAATACATAAATAAAAATTAAAAATACATTAATGTGTCAATTCTAATAAAAAAATGAGTATGCAGCCAAACAAAATTACATCAATGTAATTTTAAAACAATTACTTTTTTCACTTTCAGACTGTAATATTGATTTATTATTGTTGTCCACTGGTATAATTATTTGTATAAAGTTTATTAAGAGAATATGTTTATGATCTTCCTTTTTTTCTAACCACTATTTTTATTTGTTTCATTTCATGACTATTCAAGAAAGTAATTTTTTTTACATAGACAAGTTGTACCAAGCATCAAACATGCTAGGTATTAAACTGATTTTTTCTATCATCACAGTCCTCATAATCAACTTTGTAAGGCATAGATTGCATCTTTTTTAGTTTATAAACTCATGGAATTTAAAAATATTTGACATATTTTAATCAATGGAAGTCATTATTATTTTTTATACTCTAATTGTCTAATCTATGGTTCATGGGAGCCCTTCAAACAGGCCCCTGCCTTCATTTGACATGTCCCAAGAAGACTGGTATATTTCTTGTTTTCTCACAATATGTTCCAAATTCATCTGGTGCCTTTCCTTTCCCAGACCTGGAACCAGTTATTTCTCCAAGAATCCTTCATTATTTTTATGGAAAAATAGTATTTAGAGATCATGATCTATACTACTCTTTTGAATTTTTCTTTCCTTTTGGTAGGAGCCAATGCTAGCAAAACTGGTTTGAGGTTCTTCATGTATGAATATGGTTTCTTCTGAGCTAAGGTATCCAAGAAGTTTGGGACAACTGTCCTGGCTATTTTGAAGTCAATCTAAAAATAGGATTTTGTACAAGTAACTTACTACTTGTTCTATTTTGTGGGGTTATTCAACAGAATGAATGTGAAAGATATAACTAGGGGAAATATTTTTTCCAGTTCTCTTGTTTTAATCTTTTGTTTACTATAGTTTCCTTATAATAAACCTAATGATAATATTATTTTTGTTATAAATCACTGAGTGATTTATAATAATATAACTTATTTATTATTATTTTTTGAAATTTTTGGCCTCAGTAAATGGAATTATATTAAAATCTCAGATTCTTGATGCAAGAGCTGATTAATAAGTAAATATTTACTTACAGAATAAGTTTTTAATTATTATAGTTTTATTTTTAAATAAAATATAGATATATTATTATTTTTTACTTTATTATTAAGTTTATCAGGGTGACATTGGCTAATAAAATATATGTTTCAGGTGTACAATTCTTTAATACATCATCTGTACATTATATTGTGTGTTCACCAGGTACAGACCATATCTTAAAACTTCAGGAATGATTTGTGACTTAGGAAGAATTAAATAGCTTTTCTGGAACTCAGATTTCTACCCCATAAAATTATGTGCCTTGTAGGCAGCAAGAGAAACCGAGTAGGTAGATCATAATCCTAGCCGCAGCAATCAGACAAGAAAAAGAAATAAAAGGTATCCAAATTGAAAGGAAGAAGCAAAACTCTCATTGTTTACAGGTCACATGATAGTATACATAGAAAATCCTATAGACTCCAACAAAAAACTACTCAACTTAATAAGTGAATTAGGCAGAACAGTGGGATATAAAGTTGATATTCAGAAATTAAAGGCATTTTTGTACACCAACAATGAAATATCAGAAATAGAAATCAGGGGGAAAAGTTTATTTGCTATAGTAACAAGAAAAATAAAGTACTTAGGAAAAAACCTACCCAAGGAGGTAAAAAACCTACATTCAGAAAACTACACAACACTGAAGAAAAAAATTAAGGAAGACTCAAATAAATGGAAGCATATATGATGTTCATGGATTGGAAGAATTAACATCATCAAAATATCCATACTACCCAAAGCAATTTATAGATTCAACACAATCCCTATTAAAATACCAATGACATATTTCACAGATAAAGAACAAACATTTCAAAAAATTTATGTGGAACCATAAATGACCCTGAATAGCCCCAGTAATTTTGAGAAAGAAGAACAAAGTGGGAGGGATCATAATTCCTGATATCAAACTATATTGCAAGGCCACTGTAGTCAAAACAGTCTGGTACTGGCATAAGAATAGACACATAAATCAATGGACCGGAATAGAGAGCCCAGAAATAAACCCAAGTCTCTATGGTCAATTAATATTCAACAAAGGGGGCAGAAGCATAAAATAGAGTAATAATAGCCTCTTCAACAAATGGTGTTGGGAGAACTGGACAGCTACATGGAAAAAAATGAAATGACCACCAAATTATAGCATGCACAAAAATAAACTCAAGATGGATAAAACACTTAAATGTAAGTCACAACACTATAAAAGTCCTAGAGGAGAACATAAGGAGGAAAATCTCAGATATTCCATGTAGCAACACTTTTACCAATATGTCCCCTAGAGCAAGGGACATAAAGGAACAAATAAACAAGTGAGACTTCATCAAAACAAAAAGCTTCTGCACAGCTAAAGAAAACATCAAAATGAAAAGGAAACCAACTGTATGGGAAAATATATTTGCCAATCATACATTGGAAAAGGATATGATCTCCAAAATATATAAAGAACTCACATGACTCCACACGAGGAAGACAACAATAAAAGGTATGCAAAGGACTTGAAAAGACATTTCTCCAAGGAGAACACACAAAGGGTGCAGAGACATATAAAAGGATGTTCGGCATCACTAGCCATCAGAAAGATGAAAATTAAAACCACAATGAGATACCACTTCACACCAGTCAGGATGACCATCATAACCAAATCAATAAACAACAAGTGCTGGTGAGGTTGTGGAGAAAAAGGAACCCAGGTGCACTGTTGGTAGAAATGCAGACTGGTGCAGCCACTGTGGAAAACAGTATGGAATTTCCTCAGAAAACTAAAAATTGAACTGCTTTTTGCCCAGGCAATTCCACTGCTGGGATTATACCCTAAGAATCCTGAAACACCAATTCAAAAGTACCTATGCACTCCAATGTTCATAGCAGCACAATTTACAATAACCAAGTGCTAGAAACAACCTAAGTGCTCATTAGTAAGTGAATGGATCAAAAAATTGTGATACATTTACACAATGGAATACTACACAGCAGAAAGAGAAAGAAAGAAAGAAAGAAAGGAAGGAAGGAAGGAAGGAAGGAAGGAAGGAAGGAAGGAAGGAAGGAAGGAAGGAAGAGCTGCTCCCCTTCGTGACAGCATGGATGGACCTGGAGAACATTATGCTAAGTCAAATAAGCTAGACGGTGAAAGACAAACACCATATGATCTCACCTATAAGTGGAACCTAATCAGCAAAACTAACAAGCAAGCAAAACATAACCAGGGACATTGAAATTAAGAGCAAACTGACAGTAACCAGATGGTAGGTGGGAAGGATAATGGGGGCAAAAGGAGAAAGAGTTGTCAGGAATATGTATAAAGGACACATACACAAAGCCAAAGGTAGGTAGGATCAAAAGTGGGAGATGGGGGTGGCTGGGGTGCGGGGGAGGACTGAGGGGGGGGAATGGAGACAACTGTACTTGAATAACAATAAAAAATATGTAAATAAAATAAAATAAAAATAAATTAATAAAATCTTTCAGAATAAATAAATAAATATTCATGACAATAATAATCTGAGGCAAATTATGATAATATAACATAAAATATGACAAAACCCAATATTCCACTAGATTAAATTATGCATTTATTTATAAGTTTGTCTCCTCCCACTAGAAGTAAATGCTACGAGGACAGATACACTTTGTGTTGTTGTTAGTTTCTTTTCAGTGATGTATCCTGTAGTTCCCAGAGCAGTGTCTGGTACATCATGGAATGAATTAATGATTTTGATGTAGAGAGAGGAAAAGAGTGACATTCAAATGAAAAGAACAATTGAGGGAATAATAAGCTGATTTCAGGATACATGTTTGAGATAAATGTGCACCACATTAAGACATGCTTTATAAAATAAAAAGTACCTGTAGAAATAACTTCTAAACTAGGTTGCCTAAACCCCTCGCCCACCAGCATGGTATAACCTAGTTGCTATCCTTCAAGATAGCCACAATGGGTACAGACAATTTTTAAAGTAAAAGTGGGAAAAATCACCCCACTCTTCTTCCATCCCTGACCCCAAGATAACATGATCACAAGTTTTAGACTAACCATCCATTCTTGGGGTAGAATTGACTAGACATGTTTATAATATTAGTGTCCCCTCTTAGACCCTGGGCAACTCTTTCCTGGACCCCCATCTGTTTCTCAGTGGAGAAAGTGATCAAGGACAGGCTGGATCTCAAAACACAGTGATCTGGCATATCCAAGGCAGAAATGAAAGTAGAAGTTCTATGTTTTGGAAAAAAAAAACTGTAGATTTTTATATTAAAAAACTTCTTTAAAAAGTTTTACCCAGAATAAACCAAATAAAAAAGAGGTGAATACCAAAGATTAGCAAGGTAAATGTTACAAAGAACTACAGAATTAAACCCAAATGTGAAATGCTTGATATTACAGTTCTTCCATGATATTTGAAAATACCAAACATTTTCAACAATGTGTATGCTAACATTTGTCAATTACAATCTAAAATACTTTTTGATAGTCAAACCACCTGAGAAAGCAATGATATCTTCATTGGTAGTTTAGAAATACTAAAATCACAAATGCATTAACAGTAATAAAAAATTAAAATTCATGTATTATTTCTATATTGAGATTGTGTAAGCTATTTACTTAGCATTACCTAAGTTAGACTATTTAGTGTTATTACCTTATATGAAACAAAATGTGTACTTGTTGCTCAGTCCAAAGATATTCCTAATGAACAAAGTACTATAAATCCTTCTGAGTGAAATGGTTGCTGTTCATTTAAATATAGGCTGAAAATAATCCAAAAGAGCTGATTAATCCCTCAGATCAACCTCAAGTACAACTGAAGAAGGTTGCAAGAGATTATGTGTGATTTAGGGTCAAAGCAACATGGAAATGCAAAATTACCCCACGGTCCCCTTGAAAGGCCTCCAGGACAACAGCAAGAATTCTGTAGGGTATATAACCCTGCCTTCCCCAGCCTTTCCAGAGAGCATCACTGTAGATCTGTCTGCTGGATCAGATCCTCCTGTTCCTCAATCAGTCTTGGAGCAGGAAAAGAAATACAATGGCAACCCCAACCTAATGGGATTGTCATTATGCCAGACATGAGTCTTCTTCAATTGTTTTCCAGCTACAAATATGCCCTGAATTTTCATCTTTCTCCACCTTGAAAACCTATTGAATCCATCTTTGAGACTCTGTTTTGTACTGGTTTCCCTTCCAAGACTCTTTTTTGTGTTGGTTTCCCTTCCTCCTGGAAGTAAGTACATAGGAATATTCATTAAGTGTCAACTATATGGTGGGCATTTTTCATAGCACTTAACATTTATTAATCTCTTATCTTTCAATGTATTAGTTCTCTTGTTTAGAAAACATGTTCATACCACAACTGAGCTTGTCCCTCTCTTTGCATAGTGTATTGTGTAATCCTCAACTGCTTCCAGGTTCAGCTGGTATAACTCATTTACTTTCTCCAACCACAATTCTATTCTGGCTTCCATCCCATTCTCCTCTGGCCTGTTTGGTCATTTGAGTTACATGACAGGGTAGATTTGTACATTAGGATTCAGGTTTTCACAAGAGAATGCAAATTGATGGATTATAGCACCAAGAAACAGAATCTGTGGGAAATGGCCCTAAGGGGAAAAATAACCCAATGAGAGTTTGCAGGACAGGACTTGGGCAGTAGTTGATATACATCGAGCAATCCTGTGTTGCAAACATTATTTTATTTGGAATTGTGTCAATGTCTCTTTAATCTGTCATCCTCGAGAAGAACTTTGGGGAAGCAAGAGCTTTGGGTAAACAAGATTGTAGTCAGCTTTGATAGGTAGAACGGAGTGAAAGTGGCAATGGAACTAAAGGCGGCTTATTATAAGGAACAAGATAGTAAAAACAAAAAGTAGTTACTATATACCACACTATACACAAATAGTATGTTAGGTATTTTAATTGCATTAAGTCATTGGACAATCCTATATGGAAAGTAGTACTTTCATAATTTTAAGAATAAAGAAACTAAGTCTCAAAGTTTGAGTAACTTACCCAAAGTGTCACAAAATTAGAGTAACTGGTAGAATTAAGAATTAAGTCTCAATTTATTGGTTGAAGAGCCTTTTCATTTGCCTATACTCCATGTTCATAGTAACACAAGATCAAGGCCAGCTGATGAGCAGGGACCTCTAAACATGAAAGAGGTAGCAGCCCTGGAAAATCCTGGGACTGCCAATGGGCCATGGGTGCAGTGGAGCCAGCAACAGCAGCAATGACAATAGTGTTGGACCAACATAAAAATCCACAAAAATTAGACCAAGAGAAGGGGCAAGAGCAGCTAACTCCGGAAGAGATCCCACAACACTAGTGATACTGACAGGAACACCAGTGTGAGAAAAGAGATACTCAGTACCAGGCAAAGGTAGAGAGGGGCCCTAAATTACCCCTAAGAGTCAAGCATATGCCCTTGGATATTGACCTTTGGTTTCCAACAAGCAAATGTGGCCTGGAAATGATATATAATTATTGTAGATTTAATTGGTTGTCAAATTTTGCCTATTCTCCCTTTCTAGTACCTACTTCTTCATCCTCCCTACTTCTGCCTAGGGAGTATTTCACTGGAATTATCACAGTAATCTCCTAATATCTTCATGTCATTTCTAATCCAGCTTCCATGATGTTGCCAGAGGTGAACCTGATCACATCACTCCCCAACTGAAAATACTAAGATCATCATGATAATGCCCAAAGTATTCAGTGAAGCCCTTTTTTTCCTAACAATACCACTAAATGCTACCATGTTATTTCTTACTGATGTCCTTTGTAATTCTGCACCTTCTACAATTTTTCTCCTTCTGCATATCACTCTCCACCATTCAACCAACTGGAGAACACATGATCAAGGCTTAGGTTAAGCATTAATGACTCAATTAGAAATAACCACTCCCTTTTCATAAATACTTTAGATAGATATATGATATCTAGGATACATATAGATAGATGATAGATGATAGGTAGGTATATAGATGATGGATAGATAGATAGATAGATAGATAGATAGATAGATAGATAGACAGATAGATGATAGATAGTAAGAAAGTATTCTCAGTACCTAGTATAGTCTGGAACATGTTGTTAAGTAATGAATGCTGGTAAAAAGGAAGGAAAGAAAGGAGAATGGAAGAGGGGAGACAAGGAAGTAAGAGTTAGAGACAGAGGAAGGGAGTAAAGAGAAAGGAAAGAGAATGAGGAAGGAGAGAAAGTAAGAATAATTTAGCTAAGTCTTAATAGCTACATGACCTTGAAAACTATAATCAAAAACATATTCATTTCACAAAATTAAATGCAATGATGTTTTCAGTGATCCTGCTCTGTATATGTGAGCTCTCCAAAAAAAGACTTACAAATATCATAGAACATGAGAATCCTCCTAATTTTAGCTTCTGTAACAGTAACAGTGTTATCCTCCATGTGTGCCAGATGCTCTATTATGTATTTTATATAGTGACTCTTTAATCCTCATCACAATCTCATGAGGGTGGCACTGTTATTTCCACCATATTAACCAAGAAATTAAAATGTGAAAATTTTGCCCATAGCCTATGCATTGCTAGCAACCAATAAAGCAAACACACAATCAGGCATTCTGAGTCCAAAGCTGTGTCCTTAAACTATACTCTAAATCACCCACTAAATCTCTTGCTTTCCAGACTTCCTTAGACTTTGCTGCTCAAAACAGTCCACTCTATTTCTATTTTCTGTGTGCCATGTCACTGTTTCCCTCTGCCTTCCTGTGCCAGCAAATCACAAGTTAATGTCAGTACCTCAGGCTGTGCCTTGGGGATTTGTAGCATTTCTTCACTATTAGCAGCACACTCTAGGCACACTTTGAGCACACTTTTCAAGTATCTCAGTAGACTAAAGAATTAGGATGTGTTCATTTAACAAAAAATATAGCATTTTGTACATTTTGTAATGTGTGTAAATATCTTTTATGTCCAGAATGGGAATAGACAGAATTGAGAGACAGTGAAAAACTAGTTAAAAATATATCATATTCATTAATTCATTTATTCAAAAATATTTGAGTACCTTAATAGCCAGTTCTAGGTGCAATGGATTATTCATGAGAAGAGCAGGAGAAAAGTTTAAGAGAGCAGCATTGGAAAGGAAAAGGTTGGGAAGTCTATTCCCCCAAACCTCCAAAAGTTCCAGTCTTTGACACAAGAAGTATATGTTTGAGGCTATTCATGAATTGTTTGCTTCATGATATTCATGCAACAATAAAAGCTACTTGTGAACTAATAAATCTCTGTTCTGAATGACCTAGTATCTTTTCTTATACAACTCAGAGTCTAATTGTACAACACTATAGAAAATAGATTTTATGTTTGTCTGAAAGCAGCTTCCATATTCCAGAGCACCAAGAAAGGTGTAACCAGTAACATTTTAAAACGGGAATACTGATTAATGGCTCCTTAATCCCTCTTCAGCAAGATACTATAATACAACCACAAAATAATTATAAATCAAAAACTCAAATTCATAGATAGTTATAACAATTATTATAAACGATGACTTAGAACATACAAACAAGAATGCAAAAACTTTGCTTTAATATAAAATATGATAAACTTCATATTAAAGAATGAGAAAAATTGTAGACTTGAAACTAAAAAACTAAAAAAATGTCAAGAAAGTTTATAGAACTATAAAGATATTACAGATTTGGAAATCTTGTACTTTGAAAAAGATCATGTGAACTGAAAATTTTCAAAATAAAGAACGAAAGGTTGAAAAATAATTTATTAAGTGTTAAACTATGCAGATTCTTTAAGACAAAGGATGGATGCAATCATTTTTTAATTCCCTAAATGTCATTCAGCCACTATAAATATGTGAGGAGAGTGGGCATCATTCTCGTTTCACCATCATTGTGGAATATACTGACTATGCGGCAGAGGCCAGCACTGTGCTCAATGCTTTCTTTACACATTTTACATCACTTATGTTCCAAACATTTTTCAGTTTTAGTAAGCGCTTTTGACAGATTAAGAAGATGAGGCTCATAAAGATTATATAACTTGCCCAAGATCACACACCGTCGAGGGGAGGAGCTAAAATGGAATATTTTACTCCAGGGCCAACCCTATCAACCATTACACTAAAATTATTCCCAGTGAACAAATGGAAATGTTTCAATGTTTAGCTCCAGTTTCCCAGTTCTGTTGCACACCATCCATGCATAGCACCTGATGAATCACATAAAGGAGGATTCAGTTTCATTATCTACAAAATGATCAATGATATAAGAATCCCTAAGATTTCTCTCCATCCTATAATTGGGAGCCTCCAAGATTCAGACAAACTAGCTGGCATCTACCTGAACATTGAGAATGTATAAAAACTATGGCATATTCCAAGAAACTCAAAATTGTCTTCAAAAGTTCACATTGTAGTCAGACTGATGACAAGTATGTGAAAAGTTGACACAGATGTTACATAATTGTTCAAAATGGCAAATACACAGGTGGGCAAAAGTAGGTTTACAGGGTTTTTTTTTTTTAAGTAGTCCCTCTGCAGACTTACTGGATCTGTTACTTGACATTCTTGATACAATCTTGGAGTCTTTACTACATGCTTAGCATATTCATAGTATAAAATAATTGTGTCACTGATTAATTATATATTATATGTCAAAATATTTTCCCTTGTAAAAATTATGTTTGCCCTTTTTTATAAATCAGATGTAAAATTTATTATCTGTGAAAATGTGCTTCATGCTTAATTATGTTTAGAGACATTTTGTCAAAATCTTTTAGATTATTGTTATATTTGTTCTGCATGCCCTGGAAACAACCAAATTTCCTTGTCAGTTGCATTATTGTAATGAACTCTTATCAGACCTTTCACTTTTGAAAAGTATCAGTAATAAGTTAACCACAACCATTTTGTCTCTGTCATCTGCGGACACTATTTGCTTGACTCTGATACTTCTCTAAAGCCTCAGCTGCAAAAGCTTTGTCTTTAACAAATGACTCTCTCAGAACCTCAACTGCAAGAACCCTGTCAGATACTGGTAATAAGTAGCACAGCAGTGAGACTCGTTAAATAGTGGATCAGTAGACTAGGGTCCTTCAACAAAAGAGACAAAAGCCATCCTCAAACACTGGGAGACCATTTTTATGGGGGATCTCAAGACAAGAGTTTTTACAAGTTTGAATGAAGTAGCCTCTCTTTAGTTATCGACAGCTTTCACCCCAGATGCACAAAGTATCATCACAAATTATAACTTTTTATCTGCATTCTCTAGACTAGCTAACTTTTCTCCTCTTGCTGGCCTGTGAGTACTTTTAACTGTTACTTACAAGTTCCCTATTCGTTAGATTTAATATTGTTTTCTGCATCCTTAGTCTGGTCACTCCTTGGGATGAGTCCAACGACTGGCTGTAAGTTTTCCACAAACCAGATATAAAGCACATCATTGGAGTGACTATGGAGCTTGCACAGTTACCTTTGGAAGTTACCCCACTTTCTTTGCTTGTGGTTCCTTGCAATAAATAAGTTGGTTTCTGAATAGTAAAACTCAACCATTGCATTATTTTTTACATGGAAAACACCAAAACTGTCCAGACGGCCAGAAATCTAAAACCTGCTATCATTTCATATCTAGAAAATGAGGTTTCTGCCTCTAGTGAAACAGTATTCAGAGACCTTTTATGAGCGCAAGACTCTGTAATGGAACTTCCATGGAAATAGAACTTGGAAGGAGATTAGGCAATGGGTGACATATATTTAGAGACTATCCCACTTCCACAGATCCTACAAGGAAGATTACTGCTTTTTTGCTTTAGACTTAGCCAATGATTTTGATACTGCAAAACTACAACCTGCTCCCACCCCATTTTGGGTGAATAGTGTCAAAATATTACAGTATTTTTTGACAATCCCATAGGGGCATTTTGTCCCCTACAGATCACTGGGTGTCCCCTAATGATTGGTATTGGATCTGTGGCATAAAAGCTACTGGCTATTACTCACAACTGGATAGGAGCTCATTACTCTGGCACACTAAAACTTGCTTCAGGATTGTCTCTGACATCACTCAGGGCCCATTTTATCACAATGATTTGTCTTCTAGGAGAAAAAGATCCATGGACAACTTAATTCAAGAAGGAGAAAATTTTGCTCTAATTTAAGAATTAAAATGGTTACTACGCTATAAGAATTCTGAGAGAATGGTATGTAATTTAGACAATACCAGTAAGGCCAGAGAATTCCTCAACCAAGAAGTTCAGGAAATTTGACACCTGTGGTTCAAAGTAGTTTCACTAGATTAGATATTGGTCTCTTGAAGGGAAATGTTTGCTGTTTTAAGAGAATAACTTTGTATTTACATTCCTGCAGATCTCTAGGAGATTTTTAATAATATTATAAATATCTGGAAAGTAAACAAAGAGCAGTAACTCTCTGTGTTTTATAAGAGTGTGGGAAAAAAGGATATCTCATCTTTAGTGGCTGCCTGAGTATACCTAATACATCACTTGATGAATTCTGAACTAGAAATCTCTACTCCCAAAGGTTTAGTAATTTTTATATATAAAATTGATGAGGAAATTTGTATGTAAAAGGGTTGCATACCCCATTATTTACCATCAAACTGGTTATTACATTAATTTCTCCAGGATATTATAAATGTTGAAGAGAATTTTAGCCCAAAATATGTATTTTTTTCAAACCTGAGAAGTACTTAAAATTTGAATTCTAATACTTGAACCCACTGCCCTGCAGGTAGCTCAGTTGGTTAGAGCATCTCCCCAAAACATGAAGGTTGCAAGTTCAATACCTAGTCAGAGTACATAGAAGAATCAACCAATAAATTTATAAATAAGTGGAACAACAAATTGATTTTTCCCTCTATCTCTCTTTCTTTCCCCTTCTCTCCAAAATCAATACAATTAAAAAAAAAAAACATGTAAAACTCATCCCACCAAGTAGGAAACTGCTTGGCATTCCACAGAAGGAACCAAGGAAATTATATCAGCAACTACTCTACTCCACTTTAAAATTGGCTGACTTGACTGATAAAATGGGATCTTAGAAATAACAAGTCAGGAATTCACATGTCACTTTTGCATTTGTCAATATTAAAGGGTGGAATTTTAGCATGTGGCTTCATGCTATGTCTGATAGTTCAAAATAATACAAATGTGCTGCTGTAAACAATGATGCATTGACAATAAAGCCTCAAATTTCCTATATTATTCACTAGTTGAACTAAAAAAGCCTTTGAGAGTCTTGACCTAACTAGTTAACAACTCTGTACACTGAATACTAATTGCAAAAAAACAGTAAATTGTGTCAGTGAGTTAAGAAAAGCCACTAACATTACACAACAACAAGTTTCTATACAGGAAAAATTAAAAGGTATGGTCTATGATGTGTTCTCCAATATATCTGATCACAAAAATCATCCAGTATCCTCATTTTTAAGATTGGAGAGTCTGCTTCTGACAGACTGGTCAGGTTGGATTTAGGACTCCACATTTTTCTACAAGTGCCCCAGGTGATTTTGTGGTCAAGAAAATGTAGAAAACACTTCCAGAGTACATTGTACATTTTCTTATTAGTTTCTCTAATTGCTAATCTTACATTACTCTTCCTCTTCTATTGCTCACATTATCCCCGTCCACTAGGCTCAACATCTAGGACTTCCAGTTTAAGTTCGTGCCTGCAGCACTTGACATATTAAAAGACAAAAATAACCTCCAAACTAATAATCCTCTCTCTGGGCTCTTACACAGATGCCAGACTAATCCTCTAAAAATACTTTTGTAATTTTATTTAACCCTTGATAAAGAAAATATTTTGAGAGCACAGTCATAAGAGTGCTGGGTCTGGAGCAGATTTTCTACATCTGCGTCTTAGCTTCACCATTGACTCGCTAGCTCTATAAACTTTTCAGGATATTGAACCTCTGAGTTCTACTATCTTTACTCATAAAACATTTAATGGCACCCTGGCTTAGTTGGTTGGAGTATTGTCCCACTTGTTAAAACATTGTGGATTTGATCCCCTTTGGGAGTACCTAAAGGAAGCAATTAATCAATGTTTCTGTCTCACATTGATGTTTCTCTCTCTCTCGCTCTCGCTCTCACTCTCGCTCTCTATTTCCCCCCTTCTTCTCTCTCTAAAAAAATCAATAAAACATAGCCTCAGGTGAGGATTAAAATTAAAAAATGCAATGGTGCACACCTCTTAAACTTGTACCAATTTATCAAATCATCAATCACTTCATCTTAATGAGATAATCTGTAAGTATTGTCCTAGGTTCTGACACAGAATAAGTTGTCAATCAATATTAATTATCATTATTCTATAGTCAAACAATAGCTTGAAATATTACCCTTTTTATCTTATTCCCTATGGTGTGATTTTCCAGTCAGTTGCAGGCATCTGCTTTGCCTAAATGAGATTGGAATTGTGAAGCAGGAATAAATATTAAATATTAAAATAAATATTAAAAGTAAATGCCAGTGTTCAATTTTTGTTCTCATTGTTTAACTTAAAATAAACTCTTGAACACATATCAAAAATAAAAACAAAGCCAGCAATGTTTGTGATTTGTAAGAACCAAACTTACTGAGGGAAGAACAGACTCGAGAATCAGACAGGAAGAGAAAGAAGAATATCGTGCTGATGCCATGAAAACAGACTCAAAAACACTAGACAGTGATCCTGACATTCTACTCAGGCAAAACAAAATAAGAATCAACTGGACTCAGGAGGACAGGGAATTTAATGGCATAGGAACTTGGAGATATCTATGGGGCTTGAGATGAGATGCCAAAGACAAGACCTGGAGATACCAGAGAGGAGAGAAAAGTCATGTCAGGAGCCTGCCAAGCAAGGTCTGGCACCTGCATCGGCTTAGGTAGAGAGAGCCAGGTTGGTCTATTATCTATTCCTGTGTAAAGATCCCTGTTAAGTGTGCTCTTTGCAACCACCTGGTGGGAGCTTCCCTTCACCTGCAGTTTGCATGTCTTCTGCAGAAATATCAGCAGAAACAATGCACTCCAACAGTTAGGAACCTACTGAGTCCCAGCCAAACTCTCCCATGTGGATTAACCTTTTCTGACAATCTGGAACATTCATAAGCTTTTCAAAACAAAGTGTTGTATCCTCAGAGAAGTATAATGAAATAAAAGGGAAAGGCTCAACAATTATACTCGGACTTGAAAATTACATTTTGTTATTACAATGATTTCTTATTGTCTTTTATGCCATGTCTAACCCCAGAGCCTCCATTATCTGGGCTCTAGACTCAAATTATTTCATATTACTTCCCCTCTCACTCCTAGCCTGCTATTCAATCAAATTAGAGCAGTCTCTCCTAATGTCTGCATACCACATGATGCCAATCCTGCTTAGGCTATTTTTTCTGTTTCTCCTATGATTATTTCAAACCTACCCGTTTTTCATGTCCACTTAAATCCAACCTTCTCCACACATTTTCTGCAACCAGTACCAACCAATTCACCCATCTCTAAGCCACTATTACTCTTAGAAACTTTCAAAAGTTAAGCCCTTGAATATATATTACCTTGTGTTAGTCTCTCTTTGTATTTTGTGCATTTTTATCATCTCTCCAAGTAGATTGTATATGATAGTGGTTAAAGGCTGTATATTATTTGTCTTGTGTATGCTACACAATACCATTCTAAATTCTGAGTCATATAGCAGATACCAAACAAGTGTCTGTTGATTAATTGAGAAGCTGTTATAAGCATCATAGGTTCATAAAATACTTTAGAACATGTGAAATATCTATTTAATTGTGCACTAGCCATGCATTTTTAAAATGCTGTGTAAAATGACACCAACATCCTTTTGGTGAGAACAAAGAAGTACAGATGAAAATGATAAAAATTTTTCAGAAGAAAAAAATCTGTAAATCCAATATATTTCTGTGTTTTATATCAAAATGTGTTACAAATGCTTTTTCACTTTTCACAGTCACAAAGCAAATCAGCAGAAGTGCGTGAAAATCAGTTAAAAATATTTTCTTGACCTATAAAACTGTCTACCAGCTGTACCTTGCCTTTTTGTTATACTGACCCATCCTTTACACTATTTTTGGCATTACAGATTTTAAGACACTAAACTTTTCATAAAATGATCTGCTAACAATGTTTGTCTAGGACTACTACCTGATTCCTTTTACATATTAGACACATGTGGTGTGGGTTTAGTCAATGATCAGGGAAATAAAGATCACAATCCACATCTTCTTTCAGAGACTTTATTTTTCCCACCTCTGAAAAAGGCTGAACCATCTATTCCAAAGTAATTCTCTGCCAGTTCTGCTAATTCCCTCTCATTTCCCCTTCTTCACATGTCCCAGCCCAAATATGAGGAAGATATGAGTGTGGAAGCATGACTGTACTTGCTCTGTTGTATGGCTTTGATTTTAGGATGTCATTCCCAGTCCTCTCCTGGTCTTTCAGCCTACCTAGTCCTCACAGTAAGAATTATTGCCATTGGCCAGATCTATGGGACATTTTAGTAAAGTAAATCCCTTTAAATTGGCCCTAGTCAAGCCAGCTGCATGTCGGTTTTCCAAGGAAAGACAGGCAAGCATATAAAACCAAAACCTGTTTATATGGGTTGTAACATCAGACTATCTTACAGAATAGTTGACTCTAAATGATAGAGGGCTTTCTTGTGTCTACTCTAATTTGACCAGAGGAGTGTACACACACATACACACACACACACACACACACACACACACACACACAAGCGAGCATGTGCACGCATGCTGTGGCAGCCATGGAGATGTGCCACTTGGATCTATCTTCATGAAAGAACTTTCCATTCAGCTGCAAGGACTGCAGTCACTGACAGCTCCCATTGTTATTGTTACTGCCTTCAATATCAAACTTTTAAAAAAATTATTTTTATCAAATTTATGGGAGTGACATTGGTTAATAAATTTATATAGGTTTTGGCCCTGGCCAGGTAGCTCAGTCAGTCAGAGCATTATCCCAATATGCTAATATCGAAGGTTTCAATCCCCAGTGAGGGCACATACAAGAATCAACCAAGAATGGTTGAATGTATAAATAAGTGGAATAACAAATCAATGCTTCCCCTCTCTCTCTCTCTCTCAACCAATAAAAAACATCGGTTTCCAATATACAATTCTATGATACATTGTATATTGCATTGTGTGCTACTACTCAAAGTGAAATCTCCTTCTGTCATCATACACTCGACCCCCTCTACCCCTCAATACCCTCACCATCACCCTATCCCTCTGTCTGAGTTTTTGTTTGTTTGTTTTTCTTGCTTTTTTTATTTGTTGCTTTCAGTTTTATCTCCCACATATGAAATCATATGTTTCTTACTTTTTCTGACTAACTTATTTCACTTAGTATAATAGTCTCGAGGTCCATCCATATTGTTGCAGATGGCAGTATTTCCTTTTCTTATAGTTGTGTAGTATTCCACTGTATATGTACCATATCCTCTCTATCCAGTCATCTATTGAGGGACATTTCAGGTGAATCCATGGCTTGGCCACTGTGAATAATACTGCAATGAATACAGAGGTACATATATCTTAGTGAGTAAATTCTTTCAAAATTTTTGGGTAGGTACTCGACTTCACCAGCTATTAGGGAAATGCAAATCAAAACTACAATGAGATGCCACTTCATACCTGTTAGAATGGCTATCATCAAGAAAAGTAATAACACATGTTGGAGAGGTCGTGGAGAAAAAAGGAACCCTCATTCGCTGCTGGTGGGAATGTAAACTGGTACAGCCTCTATGGAAAACAGTATGGAGGCTCCTCAAAAATCTAAGTCAGAGTTACCATGTGACCCAGAATCCACCTTTTGAGCAGAGAACACTATTCTCTGACAGCTGACAACCAACAATTGAGTGTGATGTTCATACCTGGACCGGTCAGTTTCTGCCTAACACTAGACTCCTCTGTCAGGTGTCTTTGATTTACAGCTCTCTGTTGGTTTGACCAATGCTTTGTCACATCTGCATCATGGTCTGAGGCTCCTCTGTTCAATCCTTCTCCACCCTCTTTTCTTTTACAGGGGTCAAATCTATTTCCTCCTCCCTTTATTTTTCACAGGTATCCTCCCCCATTAAATTCTTAGGACTGCTAATTCTGTCTCAGCGTTTTCTTTTTAGAGGACCCTACTGATGCACACATCACTATCTTAATTTTATCTGATAACATTTGTGTTAAAAAATTATGAGTGTAACATCCTTGTACATACACACATACACACTAATGCATACAAATAATAATCTCACATACAAATACAAATTAAAACCACAATGAGATATTACCTCATGCCTATCAGAATGGCTGTCATCAATCATAAACAATAAATGTTGGCGAGGATGTGGAGAAAAGGAAACCCTCATGCACTGTCGGTGGCAATGCAGACTGGTACAGCCATGTGGAAAACAAAATGGAGTTACCTCTAAAAATTAAAAGTGAATCTGACTTTTGACCCAGCAATCCCACTTTGGGGAACATATGCACAGGAGCTCGAAACACTGATTTGAAAGAATATATGCACCCCTATGTTCATTGCAGCATTATTTACAATAGCCAAGATCTGGAAACAGCCCAAGTGCCCATCAGTGGATGGGTGGGTAAAAAAGCTGCAGTACATTTACACAATGGAATACTACTGGCCACAAAAGAAATAGGAAATCTTACCTTGTGCGAGAGCATGGATGGACATGAGATGATTATGCTAAGTGAGATAAGCCAGTCAGAGAAATTGACTTCACTTACATGTAGAATCTAATGAACAAAATAAACTGACAAGCAAAATAGGAACAGAAGCGTGGATACACAGAACAGACTTACAGCTGTCAGAGTAGAGGGAGGTTGGGGGGCTGAAGAAAAGAAGGTGAAGGGATTAAGCAAAAACCTGTATGATGACACACAGATACAGACAACAGTGTGGTGATAGCCAGAGAGAAAAGGGGTAGGGGTAGGTGGGAAAGAGACTCTGCTTGGGGCAAAGGGAGCGTGATGCAGTGTGAAGATGATGTTTGGTTGAGTTGTACACTTAAAACCTGTATGGTTTGTGAACCAATGTCACCACAATAAATCCAATTTAAAAAAATGAACTAATGATCGTTGCCAGAGGGGAAGGAGGGAAGTTGGGAGGACTAAGTGAAAAAGATGAAGGGATTGAGAAATACAGGTTGGTAGTTACACAATAGTTATGCGGATGTAATGTACAACATAAGAAATATAGTCAATAATATTGTGATAACTGTGTATGGCTCTAGTTGGGTACTGGAATTATCAGGGGGATCACTTTGTAAAGTATATGATTGTCTAACCACTGTGCTGTATTCCTGACACTAATATATAATAATATTGAATGTGAACTATAATTGAAAAAAATTTAAATGAACTCAAAAAATAATCTCATGCACAGCATGAAACAGAACAAATACTTTTCAGCTCTTAAAGGACTATTTATCTTGCCTCAACATTTATGTAAGTTACTCCTAAATGTATTACCCTTTCTTGTTAGGAAAGAAAGTATGTCACTTTCACAGAAACTAAATTACAATGTTTAGATGTAAAAAAATATATGTAATAAGCAAATTCCTTGCATTACAAAGGAGAAACTCTGAAGATTATTATTTCTTATAATCATAGGTATTTATAAAAGGGTTTGGGCTTTTTGTGTAGATAAGTACAATGTAATAGGTTTTCATTAGGCTATTAATTAAAAAAATATGCCCTGGCTGGCGTAGCTCAGTGGATTGAGCATGGACTTCGAACCAAAGCATCGCAGGTTCGATTCCCAGTCAGGGTACATGCCTGGGTTGCAGGCCATGGCCACCAGCAACCACACATTGATGTTTCTCTCTCTCTCTCTCTCTCTCTCTTTCTCCCTCTCTTCCCTCTCTAAAAATAAATAAATAAAATTTAAAAAAAAAAACCAACCTATCATTTATTCCACAGGTCCATATTGGGAAAATGTTACTCTTTTACTCTGATCCATTTACACTGTTATTATGAGAAAACTAAAACATATAATAAGACCATTCTGTTCTCCATAAATAGCAGCTATTAACACTAGCATAGGAGAAAACATCTACTGAACAATTATCTTGATTAAAAAAAATACCTGTTTTAAATATAATGCTCAAAGTAGGTATCTTAAGTAGGATGACAAGGTAAGAAAACAGGAAAGAAACATCCAAACGAATGTAAGCCTTCAAAGCCATCCTGGGGAAGTATAACTTATCCCAGTGAAGCTATTTTAATCAGATAGTTTTGTACTTTGGGAATTATCTTACCATTTAGTTTATAAACCATTCAAGTGAGCAAGTCACATTGCTATATATTCACATTTGTTTTAATTCTCAAATATCCACCTTATTCATAGCATTTATTTCTAAGTAGCTTCTAAATTTTTCCAAAAACAAAATACACTCCCAAAGAATAAAGATATGCCACATTCAAAGATATTTTTTAAAAGATACATTTCCCACAACAACTCCTAGAAAAGGAATTTCAGAGGTTTTAAACAATGGCAGAACTTGTTGAATGAGCTAATCGTTCCCAATTAACACATTTGAACATATTTGAAGGGACAATATATATGGGGGGGTTTTTTGCTAAAAATTTGTTTTCTTGCCTCTTAGTGACATATCCTTTGTCTTTATCACTCAAAATATTTAAAGCCCAATTTACCCAAAATAATGTTATTCAGAAAAGACTTGTTCCCTTGGATTTGCAAACAGCACTCTATGAACCTGTGGTAAATTTGGTCCCTTCTCATATGGAATAATCTTTGAAGATCCCCTCTCTATAACTGAAGTAACACCTGATTAGCATTGTCAAATCAGACTAGCATGATCAGAGATTTTCACCAATATTAAATTCCAGTAAATAATTTAGATTAAAAGAATCAGACAACAGAGAAAGGTCTGGGATGTCAAAAGTAGCTCCCATTCTGGGAGTCCAAGCTACCCCTGGAAACTTGTGGCCACAGGCCCTTGAGTGACTACCGTTTACTTCATCCAGTCTTCCCGCCTGAAGTTTTCCACCTGACTCTGCTGTAAGATACCTGGAGCTTCCTCTTAACAGCTTCCTGACAACACCTTCTCAGGGTACATAACCAATAGGAAAGTGATCTGAGCACTCTCTTATCAGACTCACCACATCCTCCAAAGTGGTTGGTTACACACACCCTCCTAGTACAGAGTAAGGTTCCAGAAAATCCTGACTTTTGCCAGTTGTCTCTGTGACTTCTTTCACTCTAAAATATTTTGCACTCTAGACAATAAGTTGAATGTCACCCTATACAAATGGAAAGAAAGTAAAAGTCCCTGCTCTTACTCTCCCACTTACTTATCTAAGGTACCTGTGAGTTGCATCACCCCTTTAAAAACCAAACATTCAGAGGAGGGAAATCAGGGTGCGAAAGCCCTATTGCTTTTCTTTCCTCCTAGAGTCCTTCCTCCTATCTTTCTCTCCTCCCCTACCTCTCTCAGACTCCAATCACTTGCTAAGCTTTTACATCAAACAAGGATATTTCTTCCACATTTCAGGAGACATCTATGAGCTGAGTCCTGCAGGCTGGATTCCTGGTAGATAAACAAATTTTGCTTAATTCCTTCTTTAAAAAAATAGTCTTGCAAAGTTTATGCTGTTGCATAATCCTGTTTTTTAATAAAAGAAGCTGAACATTTGGTTCATACACCCTGCTCTACCTGAGCTTATTCTGCCTATCAGGTCATATTCAGGGACTAAGACTTGAATGTCTGTTTTACTCACCTTAAAATGTTTTCTTTTATTAATTTTCTCTTAATGATGTTTCAGTCTTATATGAATCCAACTGAGATGTCCTTCAAAGAGATTAACTTCAATTACGTAACTACCAAAGGAAAGAAAGAGAGCTCTGTAAATTCTAAACCAAGTATGACTTAATCAAAAGATGTAACCAGAGCTGAAGAGGAATAAAATTGTAAAGTTAGCAGTTTGACTAAGAATTGCCTCCACATTTCTAATTGGCACCCTCCTCCCACTAAGGCGTGTACACCTTTAAGCATCCTATTAGTGGTTCCTCAGCCAGATGATTCTTCTCTCTAAACCATGTATTTTGTTCTTTAAAAAATATTCTTAGGATACCACTTTATCTTCTGTTAAATCTACTCTCTCCCCACCAAAAAATAAAAAATAGCTAGGAGAGTATTAATGGAGAGTATGTATGTTATATATCTGCAGAAATAATATGAGTCTGGGGAAATATGTATCTAGCTTTTAGATTCCACATAGGCAGCAAAGGAAAGGACATTTGGGAAATGACTTTTGAGTTAGCCAAAGAGAAGTGTCTCCCACAACCTCCTCTCATTCTTAATGCTGCTACGACTGGACACTATACTTAAATTGCTACCCACTATAGGATCCAAAAGCTAGATTCTCATTTTCTCAGAATCACAGTAATAGATGGGCATCTGACAAAGCTCTGGCCAAACAGCCATGAGTCAAAAGGGGAATTCTAGGCCACGTCTGCTGCAAAAATGAAAAACGTTCCCAGCAGCCAGCACTGACATTCCAGAAAATACCAACACAACGCTGATGCAGTGATTTTCAACCGGTGTGCCACAAGAATTCTTAAAACATGCAATACCTGACTTTTAGTCAGGGGAACTGACCTCTTTTCTCTTAGATTGACAAATAAAATGATAACAGCCAACACAACAATAGCCATCTGGTGTGAATAAATCAAAATTATACCTATTGTTTTTGTCAAATAGGCACAAAATACATATTTTTTTGGTGTGCCGGGGAATTTTTATAATTTATGTACACCATGGGACAAAAAAGGTTGAAAATCGCTTCACTGAAAGAATGCACAGATATTGTGGGGGGACTCCAGAGGCACCCTGCGGAGGGACTTCAACCACATCAATGTAGAACTCAGTCTCCTTGGAAAGAAAAAGAGTCACTGGGCTGACCTGTAGCGAGAAATAGAAAGGAACTGACCACTGTTTGCACTATCACGCTGTTATTCACAGTACCTGAGGTACCAAGGGTGCTACACTGGACATTTCTTACAAGATGGGGTCTGTGTACACTCACTTCCCTGTCAACTTCATTACTCAGGAGAATAGTTCTTTTGTAGAATGAGAAATTTCATGGGTGAAAAACACATCCGCAGGGTTCAGATGAGGTTAGGCAGTGCTTGTTCAATATCTCAAGCTCAGAAAGATGAGTTAATTGTTGAAGGAAATGACATTGAATTTGTATGGAGTTCATGTGTTTTTATTTAGCAAGCCACAACAGGTAAACACAGGGATATCAGAAAATTTGAGGGTGGTATCTGCATTTCTGAAAAAGGCTGATAAATAAGATCTAAATTGCCCAGTTACAGAAAGAGCAAGATGCCACATGGTCCCTCAGACTTATTTGTGATATTTTAAAGGTGCAATAAAAGTTATGTATTAATGTGGGGAAAAGGTGGGGCAGACAAGATTTAGTAGAAAGTTTCTGGGAAAAATTTTATTTCCTGACATTAAAAAATATATACCAATAGTTAATATCACCTTTTCTTCCTTTCCTTCTTCCTGGAATATTGGCATAAAGCAAGTAATTACAGAAGCAAACTTCAGTGCTGAACTTAAAAAGAGATGTGAAAGCCATATAGAAAAGATACGGATTCTGAGTGACACTGTAGAGAAGTTGACCAAACACCAGCTCTCACCACCTGGAGATTTGTTATACGAGAAAAAGATTTGATTAAGCCTTTATTTTCAACTCAGTGAATTTCTAACAGGCATAAGGCTTTAACAAATTGGATCAATTTTTATTTCATTTTGTCAGAGTAGAATCAGCCTTAGTTGGATTTTAGAAGTTTCGATTAAATGATTGATGGATTATTTATTGCATCTACTGCCTTGCCTTTTCCAGAGGCTGGAACATTTTGTGAGATTAAATGTCAGTAAGCACAGAAGGAAGTTTGGGTATATTACAAATTTTCTTTATTTTCTTTAGTCAATTTTAGGTGTATTTTAGGACTTGTATGTATTTTTTCTCCCAAAAGACCTTATAATGTTTTATTTGTTATCATTTTAAAATCATGAAAACCAAACTTGTTCATGGCACATTGTAAAAATATAAAGTAATCAGTAGTTATTTTCTATATAATCAAAAATAATTAAATATATTGCTTTAAAAATTTAGGTCACTATGGAAATTCAGTATTCTAATACATAAACTATCTAATTACTCACAAATATTAAGCATCTACTGTAAGTTTCCTGAGCTAAGCTATAAATAAAATAAAAAGATTTATTGCCCATACAGTAATTTTATTCACTATTTCATGGCCTATTCACGTGTGTCAATCATTTCTCATGCTAGATATTGTGGATTTATGGAACAAAGGTTCTCAAACATGAGGGAGCATAAGAATTGTCAAAAGCATTCATTAATCATGCAGATTCCTAGCCTTAAGCTCCATATTTGGATTAAATGGGTCATTAATAGCATCCAGTGATCGCTTATTTAATAAACACTCCAGGAAATTATGATGGAATCAGAATCAATAAAATAGCATTTGAACAACTGTTATGGAAGGCAGGGACAATCTTTCTAGTTTTCTTTGTTCAGGAGGGTTCTTAACCACCTGATAAAGATTTGCTAATGAAAAGGGATATAGGATTTCTACACACAATTTTGAATAAATGGAAGTGTAACATATATATAATTAAAAGTATTAAGTGCTTTTATTTGTTTGCTATATTTGATTTTCTTTTTTAGTTTGTCATTTGTTTTTACTGAGTTTATATTATCATACTCTGCTGTTATTAAAAGATGTTAGCTATAATACAAGTTCTGACAGAAGTTGAAAATTTTATATATTTGTTTATATTTATTAATATTTTGTCCTTATTGAAATTGATAACATTAGTTATAATAAATTATAAGAAAAATTTCCAAATGGCCATCAAAAACAAGGCAACAAACAACAAGTGCTGGTGAGGATGCGGAGAAAAAGGAACCCTACTGCACTGTTGGTGGGAATGCAGACTGGTGCAGCCACTGTGGAGAACAGCATGGAATTGCCTCAGAAAACTAAAAATGGAACTGCCTTTTGACCCAGAAATTCCACTGCTGGGATTATATCCTAAGAACCCTGAAACACCAATCCAAAAGAACCCATGCACCCCAATGTTCATAGCAGCACAACTTACAATAAAGCAACCTAAGTTCCCATCAATAAATGAGTGGATCAAAAAACAATGGTACATTTACACAATGGAATACTATGCAGCAAAAGGAAAGAAGGAGCTCCTATGCTTTGGGACAGCATGGATGGAACTGGAGAGCATTATGCTAAGTGAAATAAGCCAGGCAGTAAAACACAAATACCATATGATATCACCTTTAACAGGGACCTAGTCAACAAAACAAATAAGCAAGCAAAACATAACCAGAGACATTGTAATTAAGAACAAACTAACAGCAACCAGAGGGGAGATGGGAGGGGATAGTGGGGGGAAAAGTGTGAAGGGTTTACAAGAACAACTATAAAGGACACATGGACAATAACAAGGAGGGGTGGAAATAGGGGAAGGAGGTGGGGATAGCTGGGGTGATGGGGAGAAGTGGGGGAAAAGGCAGAAAACTGTACTTGAACAACAATAAAATTCAAAAGTATTTAATAACAAAACAGAAAAATCTCCACTTTAATCTTCACATTTAATCAAGCCATAATTTTATTAATGTCTCTCCAGAATTCATTCCCATATAGATTATTTAATGAAAAAGTTTACAATTCAAAATTCACATTTGCCTCAAAATTAAAATTTTCATCACAGCAGCTGATTCCAATTTTCTTCAACCCTTTTTCATCTTCTTCTAAGAGGTAGACTCTTTAAGGATCAATAATTTTGCTTTTGCTTTCTTTAATTCAATTTCTCTTCTTACTTTTTGTTTCTTTTATGTAATCTAAAATGCTCTACCACAGAGTCAAAAGTAAACTATTTCTTTATGATTGGGGAAACTTTACCTCCTAAAAAATAACAATGTAAACTTTTTTCCACATGATGGTTGAAGTGTCCCAATAGATAGTATTCCTGAATGTCAGAAGCAGGATGAATAAAAAAAGGAGGGATTAGAATAAAAATTCTGACTTTAAGTGAAATATGTACTGATAGATACACCAGAAACATTAGCCTGTGGGATTAAATATTTTTATTTATCTCTTCATCTATAAACAAGCATGCCCTCACAATTTCCCTCACCTCTCTGACCCATCTTTAGACTTTGGTGTTACATTTGCCTTTTTTTCCTCTGTGTCCCCAATATTCAATTTTGTCCCCTCCCTCCTGCTCTGTTGTTGTCTGGGATTGGTCTCTCCTTGTCCTCTGTCACCCCTTCTACCAGAGGCTCCCTCACCTCGCATACTTCTCACTGTCACGGCTTCTCCCAGTTAGCTGCTCTCTTTTCTTCCATTGCCTTTCCAATCTCCATTTACAACTGATCATGTTCTAAACTGCTAACACAAAGTTGTCCAAAAATAATATTTGTAATATCATTTTCCTTCTTAAATTTCTACTGTCCATTCTCTATCCCTGAATTTCAACAGCTTCTTTTGTCTCCTGCATAGATTTGATTGTATCAGCCATGCTGTTCAAAGAGACATGTAGAGGAGTCTAACCAGGAGAAGCAGAGAATATGAGGTGAAGACCAAAAGATTCAGGAACAAGAAGCAGTGAGACATCTTTACAAATCTAGTGAGTTTGAACTATTTTGCAAAACTGCATGTACATGCTTATTTGTTAAAATCCATTCTCTAAATCAGCCTGTTTCAATGGGTATTCTTAATTTTCCAGAAAGTAATAGTGGCTTCTTAAAGCTCATTAGATAGGCAAATGTGGTCAGGGTCTGAGACCATAAAAGATAATACAGTCTGAAAAGATTAGGCATCTAACCAAGAAGTCCTGACTACAAAATAGTTAGGTAGGCATAAGAGGAAAGAAAAAAACAATGTCATTATGCAAAAAGTATTCCAATATCTTTGGATTTTAAAAGTCTTTATACCAAAGAATAAAAAGAAACAGTATATATCAAAGCATAAATATTGAAGTATCGTATCAATCTGTAAAAATTGTCACAGAAAGGCTAGAGCTAATGAGTTGATTGGGAAGATAGCTCAAGGCCACAAAAACAAAGCTATTTAACATTCTCAGAAACAGAAGAGTCAGAGAAGAACAGATTTGCTTTGAGGACAAATTGTGTCTGGCTAATGAATGGCAGTAAAAAGCAAAATATCTCAGCATTATTATATTTTCCCTGTCAGTAAGAAAGATGACAGAAACTAAGGGTCATTTATAGAAGTCTGTAGCCATGGCTTCATGGTGCTTTGTAAACTTTCAAAGAAACATTTTCCTTAGTGTTTGTGCTGTTGCAAGTGAGTGCCGCTACTGCTAGGACATATGACAACTCCAACCAAAACAGCAGGAAGCCCTGACACTGGAAAGTACCAAAATGCCTTCCAACCCACTGAACAGCAATACAGGTCTGGATTATTCACATATGACTATTAGTGGAGAGGGGCACTGAAATAAAACAGAAAAACCCAGAAACCACAGGTAGTAAAACTTTACTATGACTCTCAAAACAGTTAAATCGTTAAACAATACCTCACCATGATATGCAACATAGAAAAGAACAAGTACTTTAACTTTTAACACCAACTCGTAATGAACCACTGCATTACAACAAAAGACATACTGGTTGAACCAGCAACTTGCCTAGTTTACAAATTCACTAACCAATCCCTGCCCAGACCATCCTATAAGTACTCTTTTTGAACTTTTCCCTTTTGAGACATTAATGAGATTCTGTCGTAGTGGTGTTCTCCTTTGCACAGAAAGTTTGTATAATAAACAAGTTTTTATGATGTTCTTTTCATGGGGGCTGCAAAGGCTCACGAGCATGTAGAAGAAAGGCTAAACATTATGGGTCATTGCTCATGACTGAATAGTGTTCCCCAAAAACGCATGTATTGAGTCCTAAACCCTAGTGTCTCAGAATGTGACTGTATTTGGAGAGGGCCTTTAAAGAGGTAATTAATTTAAAATAAGGTCATTGGAATGGGCCTTAATCTAATATGACTAGTGTCTTTTATAAGAAAAGGCAATTAGGTTACAAACAAACACAAGATGAAGATCATGTGAAGACACAGGGAGAGGACAGCCATCTACAAGCCAAGGAGAGAGGCCTTAGAATAAATTAAGCCTGCTAACAACTTGAACTCAGACTTCTAGCCTCCAGAATTGTAAGAAAGTAGATTTATGTTGTTTAAGTCAACCAGTCCATGCTGTTTGATTGTGATATCCCTAGAAAACTAATACAAGCTATATTAAATATTTTGATATCTATCCTAATTGTCATCAGAAAAACTTTTGTCTTAGTCCATTCATGCTGCTATAACAAATAATACCATCAACTGGGTAGTTTATAAACAACAACCATGTGTTTCTTTGCTAATGGCACTAGCAGATTTGGTATCCAGTTAGAGCCCACTTCCTAGGTGGCTGTCTTCTCACTCTAACCTCACATGGCAGAAAGAAAGAGCTGGCACTCTGGAGTTTCTGTTACAGTGGCAATAATCTCAGTCATGAGAGCTCTGCCTTCATTTTTATAGAGAGAAGATAAATGCTTTTGTATGTTAAACTAAAACAGACCTAGAGGCTCCATCCTCAATACTCTACCTCTTAATCATAGTACCCTGGAGGTTAAGATTTCAACATATAAAATATATGGGGAGACAAACATTCAGACCATAGTACCTCTGAAGAATTTCAGTCTAGAAGAGGAGTGGGTAATAATCTTACCCAATTTATATTCTTTTTTTAAAGATTCTATTTATTTACTTTTAGAGAGGGAAGGGAGGGAGATAGAGAGAGAGAAACACCAATGTGCGGTTGCTGGGGGTTATGGCCTGCAACCCAGGCATGTACCCTAGCTGGGAATCGAACCGGCGACACTTTGGTTCGCAGCCCGTGCTCAATCCACTGAGCTATGCCAGCCAGGGCTCCAATTTATATTCTGAAAACACAATTAGCCTACAGGATGGAGAACATATGGGAGAGTCTGGACTGAATTACGTAAACTAGTTAGGAAATACTTTCAATGGTTTAGGTGATCAGTAGACGTGGTAGTATTGGTAGTGAAGGTATGAGAAGAAAGAAAAGAAAGAAAAAGACAGGTTTAAGAGATACTAAAAGAAAACCTGATAGAATTTGGTTTTGAATCACCCACAGTAACGGTTAAAATTTATATTCAGGTACATTTGGCAGAAAACCCAAAATGGTTTAAACAAGATAGATGTTAATTTGTATTTCATATAATTAAATCTATATGTAAGTAATACAGAGATCCAGGTTCCTTCTGTTGCTCCTTTAATATTCTTAACTTGTTACTCTTCATTCCAGATGATGACTCAACCTCCGGCCACATTACAGGTAGCAAGCAGGAGCATGAGAGGACAAAAGGATGCAACCTATGTTTCAGACTTCTGAGAAACCCCATATAAAGTATCTACTTATATTTCATTGGCTAAAACTTAACCATATGGCCACGTCCAGCTCAAACAACCTGGAAAATGTTAACTTTGAATTAAATTCATTGCAGCTCCAAATAATATTAGAGATCTGTTAACACAGAGGAAGAAAAAACTTCAAGTTGTGTTTGCCCCCACAAAAAGACCTTCTACAACAATTCTGAGCAAAGCAGTAATATTCTGTTTCATGGTCATTGACTGCAATGCAAAAGAAACTAGAGAGGGCCCAATGAGCACTCGGTTGAAATCAATCTCTACAATATGTCAGAGTACACATCCTATTTTGGAAGAGTTAGTAGCATCAACCTATTACAAGAAGACATAAGGGAAGATACTAATAAGAACAGTAGATTGAGGGCCTGCTAATGCTTAAGCCATCTTCCCTCACTCTATACATCTCCCAAACACTTACATAATAATTCATAATCAAACAAGTATAAAAATAATTCAAAGAGCCAAAAAAACCATATTGGAGGGGTTGTTTTTAAATGAGGTTGAAACATAAAAAATGATACATGTTCAGAAATGGAAATGGCATCTCAGAAAACAGATGACAACTGCCTCATCATAGAAAAAGCAACCAATCTCCAAAAAAGATAAATACATTTTGAATGTTAAACTAAAACAGACCTGGAAAGAGGACCCACAATTCCTTGTTCTATAGTCATTTTATTATAGCACTAATCTACTTTACTGGTACCATGAGTTTATTTTCGATATCTCAAAATGCTGAGCTAAAGTGGAAAACGTTGCCCTGGCCAGTGTGGCTCAATTAGTTGGAGTGTTGCCAGTAACCAAAACGCTGTGGGTTCAATTCCCAGTCAGATCACATACTTAGGTTTTAGATATGTCCCTGGTCTGGGCATGTAGGATCCCTGGTCTGAGTGCAGTAAAAAGGCAGCCAATCAATACATCTCTCTCACATCAATATTTTCTCTATCCCTTGCTCCCTCTAAGAGCAATGTTTTAAAAATGCCCTAAGGTGAGAATTAAAATGGAAAACATCTTCCATTGTTCTTTTTCTTCAGAATTACTTTTTCCTTCTTTTTTTAATTTTATTTTTTATTGCTGTTTTATTAGAGTTGACCTACTTTTCCCGCAATGCTCTCCCCTGCCCCACCCACTCCAGCCCCCACTTCCAGAGTCAATCCCCACCTTATTGTCCATGTTCATGAGTCATTTACACTTGTTCTTTAACTAGACCCTTCCCCTTCTTTCCTCCCTTGTCCCCTTCCCTCCTCTCCTCTGGTCCTGGGCAGTTTGTTCCTTGCTTCCATACATCTGGTTCTATCTTGTTCATTTGCTTGTTTTGTTCACTAGGTTCCCATTATAGGTGGGATCTTATGGTATTTGGTTTTTACTCCCTTGCTTATTTCACTTACCATAATGCTCTCCAGTTCCATCCATGCTGTTGCCAAAGGTAGGAGTTCCTTCTTTTTTTCTTTGGAGTAGTATTCCATTGTGTAAATGAACCACAGTTCTTTAATCAACTCTTACTAATGGGGGCTTAGGCTGTTTCCAGCACTTGGCTATTGTAAATAACCCAGCTATGAGCATAGGAGTATGTAGGTTCTTTTGGATTGGTGTTTCAGGATTCTTAGGGTATAATCCCAGCACTAGAATTGCTGGGTCAAAGGACAGTTCAATTTTTAGGTTTTTGAGGAAATTCCATGTTGTTTTCCACAGTGGCTGTACCAGTCTACATTCCCACCAACAGTGTATTAGAGTTCCTTTTTCTTATCCTTGCCAGCACTTGTTTATTTGTTAATAATGGTCATTCTGATTAGTGTAAGGTGGTATCTTGTGATTTTAATTTGCATCTCTCTGATGACTAGTGATGCTGAGCGCCCTTTCATATGCCTATGAGCCCTCTGTATGTCCTCCTTGGAAAAGTATCTGTTCAGGTCCTTTGCCCATTTTTTAATTTGGTAGGTTGTCTTCTGGTGTTGTCATATGAGATCTTTAACTATTTTGGAGATCAGACCCTTGTCTGACGTATCATTGGCAATTATGGTTTCCTATACAGTTGGTTCCATTTTCATTCTGATGATGTTTTCTTTAGCTGTGCAGAAGCTTTTTAATTTGATATAGTCCCATTTGTTGATTCTTTCTTTTATTTACCTTCTTGCCCTAGAGGATGTATCAGTAAAAATATTGCTGTGTAAGATACCTGGAATTTTACTGCCTATGTTTTCCTCTAGGACTTTTATGGTGCTGCAGCTTACATTTAAATCTTTTATCAATCCTCAGTTTATGTTTGTGTATGGTGTGAACTGGTGGTCAAGTTTCATTTTTTTGCATGTAGCTGTCCAGATCTCCCAAACCATTTGTTGAAGAGGCTATTTTTACTCCATTTTATGTTTCTGCCCCCTTTGTCAAATATTAATTGACCATAGAGACATGGGTTTATTTCTGAGATTTCTGTTCCATTCCATTGATATATGTGTCAGCTCTTATGCCAGTACAAGGATGTTTTGATTACCATGGCCTTATAATATAGTTTGAAATCAGTTATTGTGATCCCTCCTATTTTGTTCTTCATGCATTTAAGTTCTTTGGCTTCTCCATTTCTTATAATATTCTTAAAATCCCCCTGTCTATTTTGCACCTACCAGTTATGCTTCATAATCCCTGCAAATTTTCCCCCATTTTTCCCCTTACCCGCATTCTCCCCCTTCCCCTTCCCAGCTGATGTCTCTCCAATGATCTCCATATCTATGATTTTGTTCCTATTCTGGCTGTTTGCTTAGTTTGCTTTTTGGATTCAGTTGTTGATAGTTGTGAATTTGCTGCCTTTTTAATGTTCATAGTTTTGATCTTCTTTTTCTTAAGTAAGTCCCTGTAATATTTCATGTTATAATGGCTGGGTGATGATGAACTCCTTTAGCTGTACTTTATGTGGGAAGAACTTTATCTGCCCTTTTATTCTAAATGATAGCTTTCCTGGATACAGTAATATAGGTTGTAGATTCTTGCTTTTCATCACTTTGAATACTTCTTTCTAGTTCCTTCTTGCCTGTAAAATTTCTTTTGAGAAATCAGCTGATAGTCTTATAGGAACTCTTTTGTAGATAATTTTCTGCTTTTCTCTTATTGCTTTTAAGATTCTCTCTTTATCTTTAATCTTTGGCATTTTAATTATGATGTGTCTTGGTGTGGTCCTCTTTGGGTCCAACTTGTTTGAGGCTCTCTGGGCTTCCTGGACTTGTATGTCTATTTCTGTCACCAAATTAAGGAAGTTTCTTTCATTATTTTTTCAAAGACATTTTCAATTTCTTGCTCTTCTTCTTCTCCTTCTTGAATCCCTATCATTCAGATGTTGGCACATTTGGAGATATCCCGGAGGCAAATTATACTACCCTGGTTTTTTAAATTATTTTTTCTTCTTGCTGTTCTAGTTGAATGTTTGTTTCTTCCTTATGCTCCAAATCATTGATTTGAATTGCATCTTCATCCCCTCCACTGTTGGTTCTCTACAGATTTTTCTTTATTCACTTACTGTAAACTTCATTTTTTCCTGGGTCCTTTGTATTTTGTTGGCATACTCAGTGAGTTCTTGAGCATCTTGATCACCAGTGTTTTGAACTCTGCATCTAATAGACTGGTTATCTCTGTTTTTGTTTAGTTCTTTTTCTGGGGTTTTATTCTGTTCTTTCATATGGGCCATACTTCTTTGTCTCCTCATTTGGCAGCCTCCTGGTGTTTGTTTCTGTGTATTAGGTAGAGCTACTTTGACTCCCTGACTTAGTAACATGGCCTAATGTAGAAAAGGCACCTATAAATTGTGTGATTCAGAGCCTTAGGGAATCACCTGGGCAGGGCAACCCACTTCACTGCTTTGTGACTCTGTGTGGGAGTAGGACTTGGAGAGGGGACAATGCCACTTCCTGGTTTCTGGAGGCTTTCTCTGCTCTTGCCCTGTGTGACTGGGTACTAAATCCCAGAGTGGGTGGGTCTGTTTATATTTCAAGAAGTGTGGGCTTTTCAAGTGGATTCTGCTGAAAATCTGGTAGTTTCTTCTGCCACCCAAACCCCACTGGTTTTTATGGCTAGAAGTAATAGGGATTTATTTTCCTGGTGCTGAAACCCTGGGCTGTGAAGTCTGGCCTGGGGCTGAGATCACTCACTCCCAAGGTATCCCTCCTGATCTTTATATACCACGTGTGAATATGGAACTGCCCATTCCACCACCACTGCCTATCCATGCCACACCATGTCCCCTTGCATATTCTCTCATCCCCTCATCTCTGCCCCTCTTACTTATCTGGATGAATGTGGTCTCTTTAAATACTTAGTTGTTAGACTTCCACACAGTTCAATTTTCTGATGGTTCTGGGTGTTATTTGTTTTGTGGTCTAATTGTAATTCTTTCTGTGGTTGCACAAGGAAGCAAAGTGTGTTTACCTACACCTCCATCTTGACCAGAAATCCAAGGATTGAATCTTTACAGTCACTTTATTCAGTTTCAAGACATCTAAGAAGATGGTGGGTTATGTACCTCAAAAAACATCTTAACATTTCATCTTAAGCCAAGCTTTTTTAAGGTGAAGAAAAGGTAGGTAAGGGGTTTGTTGAAAAGGTTAATTGGATAAGAACTGCAGTCCAATGGTGATTTTCCTAGTACTTCTTTATCTGTTGATCAACAATTCTTTATCTGGTTCCCTCCCTAGAAGACAATGGCTCAGATACAACCTCCATCACTTGCAGACTTCCTGGGCCACCAGGTTGGTTTGTTGACCTCCTTGGGTCAAGTGGTCATGCATTCCAGTTCCTAGAATACCACCTCCCACACCTATTAAACACTTAAACCTATCAGCTATGACTGAAGCTAAAATAGTTATCTCTTTAATTCCCCTATCAAAAGCAGGAATGGGTATTATGTATGTGCCACAGGATCTGGCACATAGCAGGAGCTCAACAAAAGAATGTTAAAGTCATGGATCAGAACCTTGAGCATTAAATAATACATAGTCTAAATCAACATTTCTTCATTTAGGGAAAAAGCATTACAAGAGGGCATTGTTTAGGATATTTTTCAACTGTATTTAACATAAAACTGAAATCAAATGCATTAAAATTTAAAGCTTAGAAATGCATTGACTCCATGGCTGAAAATTCCTAATGTGAACCAGCCATTAGGTGTAGTTTGATCAGAGACCTGGTTCCACTTGTCTTCACACTGTCTTCTCTTTTTGTCAGCTTTATCTCAACATGGTAGAAAATGACTTTGGTGATTTCAGGTATCACATCTGTGTATCACAACTTCCAGAGGATGAGTGAACTCTTCTTTTCCCAACCATCAACTTATTATATAAGCCAAACACTGGAAGGGAAAGGAAGATAGGATTAAGGTAACTGGTTTAGAACAAAATGCAGATGGTGCCATTTACAACAAAGTCTGTTGGCTGTGAAGCAGTGTCCCATTTGGAAGGGGCCTTGGGAAAAGAACTGATGGGACAATCAAACAATCAAAATTGTTTACTATAACTAGTTAATGACTAAGGTCCCTTCCAACTCTCAGGGTTTATGTTCCTATTAAGCTCATTGATATCTTCCCCACACTTCTCCTCCCAACACCACGCTAATATCAATACTTGAGAAAGGGAAAGTAACAGATCTTTTTCTACCAACTGCATATCATCCAAGCAGCCACAACTGGGTCTACCCATTTTTGCTTACACAATTAATTCAACAAATATTTTTCAGTGCCTGCTATGAGCTGGGAAATTTAATAGGACTTAGATATACAATGAAGAATAAGAGACACTTTCAAAAGATACTCAGAGATAGAGAAGATATTCCTTTAATAATTATTATTATAAGAAAATATTAATATAGAAAATATAGAAGAAAGTAAGGTAGAGATAAGAACAGACAGAGCACAAAGAAAGCTGAATCCCGCACATGAAGTAGGTGTTCAAGTGGGAAATGATGTTCCTTCAGAGAAATAGATTACAGGAATGCCAAGGTGGAAGAAGACTACCTCAACTTTACAAAATGTCAGTAGATCAGTAGGCCATTGTGGTTTGAGGTATAAAATAGAAAGATGAAGTGGAGAAAGATTAAGATACCGATCTTAATCAGAGACCATATTATGACTGACGTTAAAGGTCATGTTAGGAATTTTGGACTTTATCCTAAAAGTAATGCAGTGTTTTATATGAAGATGCCACAATTTACAATTTTTCCATAACATTCAGAACCTTGCAATTAGTCTAGCTGCAATTAACAGGACCATAAATATTTGTATTGCAACATGATCCCCTCATGAACTTTTTTGTAATTCACCAAGAAAGAAAGTATTAAAATCTGTCACAGTGAATGGTTATCATGCTGATTTCTATTTAAATTTCTACTGGTTGATTTTCAAAGTGCATTCTATAATGTTTGCTACTCTTAAAGCAATCTGAAGAATGCTTATGTAAGTAAATTAAAAACTTAGCAATGAAGATTATTTAACCAGTAACGTGTTTGGTAGGAAGGTGGGACTTTAATTACCTGGTAATTTTTTAAAAAAATGTTATTGTTCAGTAATGACTATGGAATTCTTATTCTCAGAATTCCCATGCAGTGATATATTATAGGTGACTCTCTGACAGTCTAACTTACAACACTCTAATTTTGTGGTCTTTCTTCTTATATATAATATCTCCAAGTTATTCATCATAGCTTGATTTATGAACCCCCAGGATTTGAAACCTCTTGAGAAGAAACTAAAGTCTAGAATCAGAGACAAGATGGCCTAACCAGAAAGGCCAGAATGAGGATACAAATAAAACAAGGACCCAGAGTGAAAACAAGGAGTACGTGAAAACTGTATGAATGTGGAAGTTGCTGAGTAGTGAATGAAGAGGAACTAATAAAACTGAAATTTGTGTTTAAGGTTGATATTTATGGACAAAATCTGTGTGGGGAGTATGTGTATGGGAATGTGTAACTCACACAAAGACAAAGACTTGAGCACTGTTTTCTCACTATTGCTGCTCATGGATCGGCACCAAACCATCTCTCACAGGAAAGGCCATTATTACATTGCATCCTCTGGAGATTCTTTCTTCCTTGGACAAGCTTGCAGGGCATGCAGCAAACTAAATTGTGGTCTCAGTATTTTCAATGAATATTTCTTCAAATAAGTTACTAGAATTTATTATCAAGAGCCAGTCTTACATGAATGCATATTTGTGGGCGGGAGTAGAGAGCTTTTCTCTACATCATTAGTACAGTATTCTAGTAAAACCCTATGTCTTTCCAGGGATGTTATACCTTTCAAACTAAGAGAGGCTATTTCGGGAACAAGCAGCTCTTGAAAGTTCTCTCTTACGACTCATCTCTGATCACCCAAACTTCTGCCCCAGGAGAATCACTCTGCTATGGTATATGACCAGGTCATCTTCTCTATCACCCACCTTTCAGGTATTCCACAGTGCCTGGGCTTCTCAACTACCTGATCTTCATCTGCTAGTCCTAGTATCTTATCCCATTTTTTCCAACAAGCTACTCACTCTTGTGGGAAGATCTAGATATGATTTCTACCAGTTTGCCTTATTCTTTCCTGTTCCTTTTTCTACTTTATATTTCTGTATTGTGGATAATTGTCAATGTATAATAAAACAGTGCACACCTTACATGGAAAACATAAAGTTAGAATACAAGCTAAATAATTAAGCTTGAAATAAGAAGTCAGGTGGTAGATGCTAGTTGATAATGAACGTAACCTACTGAGGTTTGAAACCTTAAATAAAGAGAAATAACTCACTTGAAGGACTGGACTGGAAGTTTCACACTAACAAAATAATACTGTATGATATACTTAGAGTATACATAATACTGTACTGAATTTAAACAATAGAAATCAAGAGTAACAAAAGCAAAATCAAAGAGATTCAAGTTGGAGGAACTCAAATTAGGATTACCAGATAAAAAAATGTCTAATTAAATTTTAACTTCAGGTAAGCAACAGTTGAAGTGTAATTATATTTTAATTTGATAAATCCAGGGGAATTTTGATACATCTCCACAGGGCCATTCAGAACCCATCTTCTCTCTCATTTAAATGTGCAGATGTGGGTCAAAGAACTGTAGACCTTGAAGAAAGAAGAATAAGCCATCATCCACCTACCATTACACCCCTTGTTTTATAACAAGAGGCAAAACTTGTAGGTATGACCTATATCCACAAATGGTTTCAATGCAATTCAATTTTATTGAATAGCAAACCTACACATGAATGTCATGACTACTGTACAAGAGAATCCAATGTAGGAGTATGTAAAATCTAGCAAGCCTGTCTGAGATATGACAAACTGAGTCACATAAATCTGGGTATGGACCTCGTTTCCATTTTAGCAAGGTAAGCATAAAACTTACCTCAGAGTTCCACATTTATACAATGAGAATGATGATTAGAACTGCTATGAAGATTTAATAATACTAAATTTGTAAAACACTTGGCTTAAAATCTGATTCTTAGAAGTAGTTACTAGTTACTAGTTAATTCACAACACATAAATGTTCCAGAATGCATCATCCAGAATATCCAGAATGCAGTTGGATAAAATAAAACATACTAGCTATTAACTATTTGTAAGCAAACACTGTAAGTATTTCTCTCCCTATTGAGCATCTCTGGAATTTTGGGAAATCTTATCAACCATCCCATGGTTCAGACAGGTCCCTCTATTAAGGTTACTTCAACAGAATTAGAAAACACAGAAATGGAGATCACATGGAGGTTTATCAGCGGGGAAGCGGAGGAAGGAATGAGGGAAAAGGTACAGGGAATAAGAAGCACAAATGGTAGGTAAAAAATAGTGGGAGGTTAAGAATAATATGGGAAATGTAAAAGCCAAAAAGCTTATATGTGTGACCCATGGACATGAACTAAGAGGTAGGGGGAATGTGGGTGGGAGGGGGTGTGCAGGGCAGACAGGAATAAAGGGAGGGGGAATGGGACAACTGTAATAACATAATAAAATATATTTTATAAAGAAAAAGAAAAAATAAAGATACATATATATACATGTATGTACATGTGTGTATACACATAAAAAAGAAGTGGAAAGCAGCATATAAGTTCTTGATTCCTAGCACTCTGCTATGCTAAGTTCTCGCTCTCCTCTCCTAAATCAGCCATTAATCAGATCTCCTTGCTTCTTTTATCCTACAATTTATGCAGTGACATTTCTTAATGATAATTGCTCTGTAAGGAGCAGATTGCTTCAGTGCTAAAATGTATTTGTTGATACAAGGACAAAGAAAAGACATCTAGCAATGTCACGAGCACACAGACTCCCAAGAAACAGTGTTTTGTATGGGTGAGATGCATTGCCCAGTATTGTCATAGCCAAGATTAACTCTGACATTTTCAAATGTCACAGTTAATCCGCTCTTAACAGCAACATTTTTAAATGTGTTAGAAGGAAGACTTCCAAAAGTCATGTCTGAGATAGAGGATGCATAGTGATTTCTGCTCTGTGTCTCTTCAAAAAAACATAGCAGAGTTATTTAGACATACAGACATACATTTGGAAAGTTGGTTAATGATGTTTTGAGAATCTCCACAAAATTCAACATAAAAAATGTTTTACATTATTCAGTGAGAATCTGACACTAATGTTTTTGTGTGTTGAATCCCACCATGGCTGACTTAGCTCTATTCTTTGACTACAGACTACCAGCCAGACTATAGGCACCACTGTACCATGTTACAGAACTAATGTTTATATCCCCCTAAAATCCACATGTTGAAACCTTGATTTTCTATATGATGCTATTAGGATATGGGGCCTTTGGGAGGTTATTAGGATTAGTTGAGATGATGAAGTCAAAGCCCCCATAATTGGGTTTAGTGCCCTTTTAAGAGTCACCAGAGAGATTTCTCATGTTCTCTGTTCTCTGCTGTGTGAGAATACAAGAAGCCAGCAATCCGCAACCCAAAAGAGGGTCCTCGCCAAAACTTGACTACACTGGCATCCTGATCTCCAATCACCAGCCTCTGGAACCATGAGAAACAAGTTTCAATTGTTTATAAATCACCTGGTCTATGTTACTTGTTATAACAGCTGAACTGACTAACATAATCCAACAACTCCTTGACCATATAATTGGTCTAAAAATTGACAGGTGACCTAATTTGAACCAATCAGAGTCATTCTATGAAATTGTATCGTGGATGCCATGTTCTTTCTCAGCCATGGGTCACTAAACTAGGATGATATAATCCTGAAGAACCCTGTGGCTATTTCATCATTTCCCTCACATGAAGCAAGCCTGACTATTGAAGAAAACCAGTACACCAAAGGAAACAGAACCAAGTGATGGAGGAAAAGTAGGTTGGAGAGATAGATCAAACAAAAAATATCATTCTCTGAATCCATAATGTTTTTAAAGACAATCCCACCTTCTTGGAATTCTTAGGTACATTCACGATTGAGTAAATCCCCATTGTTGAACTAGTTTATTTAAGGTTTTGTCATTGTACTAGAATACTATCTTAATCACACTTAAACAAAAAGAAGATTCACATTTTATACCAAAGCAAGTCTTGAAAATTCCTTTGAAGATTCAGTTACTATTTTCGTATGATGTTGTTTTCTTTTATAAAGAGAATACCTCTCCATTTATTTTTTAAAGATTTTATTTATTTATTTTTAGAGAGGGAAGGGAGGGAGAAAGAGAGAGAGAGAGAGAGAAACATCAATGTGCGGTTGCTGGGGGCCGTGGCCTGCAACCCAGGCATGTGCCCTGACTGGGAATTGAACCTGCGATGCTTTTGGTTCACAGCCCGAGCTCAATCCACTGAGCTACGGCAGCCAGGGCTCACATGGTGTTTTTAACAACATAAGGTATTTAGATAATCTCTTTAATTATAGTGCAGTAGAGTTCAACTGGAAAGTTCTATTTCAGTAATCATAAGCACATAATTTATCAGTGCCAGGATCTATTCAGACATCCCTTGCCTTTGTGAATGAATTATTACATAATTGGATTTTTAAATTTTTATAGGATAAAAACATGTGTGATTTCATTTTCACATACTTCCCAGGAAGGCCAATTCATAGGAATAATTTCTAAGATTTAAAATAATAAAATATTTGTCCTCTCTTTCCTGATGTCATATAATTAATATAAAAATGTTTTTGTTGTTTTATCAGTGGTATAGCATAGTGAGTTGAGCAGTGGTTCCCAAAAATTATGTCTACTTGGAACCTCAGAATGTTCAGGCCTTATTTGGAATAAGGATTTTTTCAGATATGATTAAGGTAGAATCTCAAAATGAAATTATCCCAAATTAGTGTGGACCTGTTATAAGGAGACAGAAAAGAAGACACTGAGGGATGCAAAGAAGATCATGTGAAGATGGGGGCAGAGATGAGTGATACAGCTACAAGCCCAGCACCACCCATGATCGCTGGAAGCCACAAGAAACTAGGAAGAGGCAAGACAGAGGTCTGCTCTAGAGCCTTCAGAGGGAGGCTGATCCTGTGGACACACTAATTTTGGACTTCTAGCCTCCAGAACTGGAAAGAATAAATTTCTGTTGTTGTAAGTTAACAAATTTGTAGTGATTTATTATGGCAATCCTAGAACACTTATACATATAGATATGGATATTTTCTGTAATTAATTTGAGTGTTCTTTTTGTTGGTGTCTTGGTGTATACAAAGGTTAGATTTTTAACACTGTTCTTAGAAAATCTACTATAACACATTTTACCATGTGTGAAAGTTCCTAGGAGTTTTGACCTATTTTTCCCTGGATGATTATTGTGTTTTGAAACAATTTCCTTGTGAGAACATGGACCCACGTATATTCTGTGGCTATACTGTATTTTTCCACTATATCTTTACAATTGGTTTTCTTAAGCTTTATATTCAAACAAGGTGTCTGCTAAATGTCAATTTATGCTGTCATTCAGAAAGTATCTGTCAAGTCTTTGTAAAGTTAACAATTCCATAAACTACTGCCATAGATGAGGTTTATTTTAGGAGTCCCTGTGAGTGTGTAAATCCTATTTTTTATACAAAAGTCTGATGAATCCTTTTTCTCACTATGACCATCAGGGGCTTCAGTTTCCCAACATCAAGATAAAAATAAAAACATTTAAAAGACATTTCACAATTTATGAGGCATTTCTGCACACAACATGCCATTCAGTATAAGTAACTATAACTAACATAATTCTATCTTTTTGGTATTTGGAATAATTTGGGATAATTTTACATAAAATGCTATGCATATTCCTGGAGAGGAGCTACATAACTTTCATCAGATTTGCAAAGGGTTCTAAGAGAGAAATGTTGAAGACTTTTTATTGCTGTAAGAAAAACGAGAAAGCTATGAAACAGTATCCATGTAACTAGCTGAAATAGTCTTAGTTTTCAAGTCATACCCTGTAACGTTATTCTCTTAACAGTTGGGTACCTCATTGTGAAACTGCTGTCAGGATCAGAATCACCTGTCTCATGTTTCCAGTCTCAGAGAGAGAAAGTTATTCTCTCATAACAGGCTTGGTATAGCCAGCAAAGAGCTAAATTAATTTCATATTCATATGCTTTATTATGAAACTTTTCATGATTTATCCCCATATTTGTCATTTATCTTAATAGTTTCATTCTGTTTTATTCAGCTACAATTGACATTATAAAAAGAATAGACATCTCTACTTGAAATCCATATATATGCATAATCTCCATTATACTTTGCTTAGCACTGTTATTTTATTTTTTAATAATATTTTCAGATCTTAGAGCTTATTTTTCTTAAGACTGTATTTATTTTTAAAGAGAGGGGAAGGGAGGGAAAAAGAGAGAGAAATATCAATCAGTTGCCTCTTACACAACCCCGACTGGGGACCTGACCCACAACCCAGGCATGTGCCCTGATTGGGAACTGAACCAGCAACCTTTCAGGTCACACACCAGCCCTCAACCCACTGAGCCACACCAGCCAGGACACACTTGTAATAAATATTTGAAACAAAGTGTTTATTAAGTATGGTAAGTCCACCATCTGGAGAGTGTCCTTATTTCTGAACTTCTTCCTATTTCTTGTAGCTGGATCTTTTTTTCTGAGTTTAGATCTGGGTACAAGCCCGGACAGACTCCCCTAGATAACAGGAGAAGCACAGCTCCCTCAGAGGAGTGAAATGAGATTGGGGCATATTTGAATCACAGGTTCAAGGTCTCCTGCATCCTCCCATGCCCCTATACAAAACATTATAAATACATAAAATCATTTCTTTCTTCAGCTATCCTCTCTGACAAGAGGTAAAGTCACAAAGGACATGGTCCACACTGACCAATGCTAAGAACAACAAAATGTGCTCAATACCTGCCAAAGTGTAAGCTGATTTCTGATGTCACTACATGGGCTACCTATTTTTGTGGACTGCCAATAAAAATAAAATGTTTGAGAAATATGAAGCCAAATGAAAAGGGAATCAAGACACATATTTTAAAATCCTAAAACAGGAGAATTCTTCCACACCTGTAACTTTTCATTTAAATGTTAATTTTCCCATAGGATTTTTCATACTCAGTTGCTTTCTTTCTTCACTACCTCACCTATAATGGTATTCATTTTGCATGGGACCTCAGAAGACACATGTCCTAAGCGTCTATTTTAATTCCCACTATGATAAGCTTACAATGGGCATTAAAATTTTTTTAATTGAAATGAAGACTTTATTGAACCAAGTGTGAAGTTTCTCTAAGAAACATAAAAACAAAGGATTCAAGAATGCACAGAGCAGATTAGTTAAACATCTGGTATACAAAGGCGTAATGTGATGGTAACAGAAGGCATTATCTCTGTTACTATCTTCCGATGCCTCTTTTTAAAGCCTGAGATCATTCAGAGACCAACATTGCCTTGGTTAAGAGCTACAAGAACTTTGTACCTAAATTATCTTTAAGTCAAAAGCTTTTTTCCAGATGTACCTTTCTAACCAGTTTAGTATTTAATCCTTAGTTCATATGGTAAAATTTGTTCCTTTATTTTTGAGGCATGTTATTCAATTATATTTTTTCCTTTATTCAAAAGGGATATAATGTTTCCCCCAGAAATCTTGAGACAAGCAAATAAGCAAAAGAACAAAGAATGCAAGTTTAAACTATTCATAATGATACTGATAGACAGCCTGTCTGGACCCCTGGGAGTGGGCCGAGGGCCGGCGGGGAGAGCATCCACCTGTGGGGGTGAGCGGGGTGGCACGGAATAGAGCTGGGCCATGGGAATGGGTCCTGGGAGCTGCTTGTGCACGGAGCTACGCTCCTCAAGGACAGAAGTTAGAGGTTCGAGTACTGAGGGCATGGCATGCAGCAAAGAATACCTTAGTGAATCACCTGGGGCCATGGTGAGGGCTTTGAGTTTCGGTGCCAGGCTGCACTTCCACAGGTCTGTGAGGCCGCATCTTGTCAACTAACCAAGCACCAGTGCCTTGTGCCATGCAGTATTTCCAGGGTGTCTTTACTTGGGCCTTTGGTTCGGTGGTTCTCTGTCAATAGTCTCCAAGCGTGGGTAATTCACTACATGAGGGACTAGGGTATGAGAGGCAGAGTTGGCTGAGCTGCCAAGCTAGTCTCCCTACCCCCCTCCAAGGTGATGGCAGGTAGAACTGAGCACAGGCAAAGCTAGCAAGATAAATAGATAAAGAGAGAAAGCTGTCCTGCCCGCTTCTGGTACCAGATTGGAGGTGGGACCAGAGAAAGGCAAGCACATACACAATGGAAGTCAGAATGGTGGGAGGGAGAGGTGCTGGCTCAAGAGGCCTGTAAGTCTAGCCTGGGGAGAGAAGGGATTGGTTCGGAGGTGGACCCACCGCAAAGCATGAGAAAGGACCTGATGCATCCCACACCAGATCTGATATAGACTCAGGGGAACAAAGAAACTCTCTAGCCCGTCACTCACTGCCAGGGACCTGAACTCCAAGGTGCACCAGCCTGTCCATACACTACTGGCTTTGGCAGTCACGTGGCCCATGGCCTCCAGAAGGGAAATTCTCTCTCTTGTTGACCTGGTGGAACATTCATTGGTGCATTTGCACAATCACTAGTCAGGCAGCACCCAACTTTGCAGCCCTAGCAGCCACATGGCCATAGTTGCACCAGCTCCGCACACAGCCTCCAGGAGGGAGCCTGAAACAGCAGCTAGGAACAAGCTAAGCTACCTGGATGATGGCTTAGCAGCCGCCTGTAGCCTCCATAAGACGGTACTTCAAAATGGAGCAGGAACTCTGGGCACTAGCTTTTCTTCTTGCCTTGCTGAGGATGGCTGGGCTTTGGGTTTTATGGAGGAGATGAGGTTTGATATAGGGAGTCCCCCATTCTCCAGATCATTCAGCACCTTAATAAAAGCCTCTTTCCTTTCTCACCAACCTCTGCCTTTTGGGTTTGCCTTTTGTGGAGACAGGCAGCCGAACACCCTTTTTTTCTGTAGCAAAAAGCCACTTCCCAGAGGGAAACACTTGATATTTATCATAAAGATTTTCTGTGCTATATAAGCACTGTGGGATGCAAATGGTAAAAAATGATCAATAACTCACATAGAATCTTCCACATTCTCTTCCCATTCTACATGTGTGCGATGTTAAAGGCAGCAATGCTGCAGAAATGAGAAGCTGATCCCTTGTACTGCCACAGGGAAGGTCGTCTACCAGGCATCCACTTAGATTGAGATGTCAGTAAAAAATAAGCATATTAAGCCACAGAGGTTTTCACATTACTTGTTTTGGTAACAATTAGCCCATTCTGACTAACATAGTAATTTTTACTTTGAAATAAGATGTCATCTTAACAAATCCTTAAATATAAGTCATTAGCTGAGCAGCTGGATGTTGAATATTGAGGAAAGTCATACACAGTGGGAAGTGGTTGGAGAAAATAAAATAAGTAGTGTGCATTGGCTACCATTATAGGAAGGCAGCTAAGTGTTATGAGAAATAAATAAGACCAGGAGAGAGTTCACTCACTTGCAAGGGAATAGATAAAATCAACAAATGTGGGGCCTTGAAGAACTGGAAAATCTGGTCACTTCTAGAAACAGTAAGACATAACATAGAGAAAGTTGTTGAGGAACCGAAATCCTCTAAGACTCAGCCTTATGAAGAAAACAGAATAAGGATGTGGATTTCTAACTTTGGTAAAAGCTTAGATTGCCTCTGTTGGAGAAAATGTGAATGTGAGAGTAAAGATAAAATACATATCTAGTGACTAGAAGTCTATAAAAGAAATAATGCTACATGTTCCTTAAATGATTTCTGTTCCCTCAGAGCACAACAAAATCTCCTTGCATCAAAAAGAGACCTTTCAAAGCATTATGCTAAGCAAAATAAGCCAGGTGGTGAAAGACAAATACCATATGATCTCACCTTTAACAGGAACCTAATCAACAAAACAAACAAGAAAAATATAACCAAAGACACTGAAATTGAGAACAGGCTGACAGTGACCAGAGGGGAGGGAATTTCAGGGGAAAAGGGGAAGGGTTTGCAGGAACAAGTATGAAGGACACATGGACAAAAACAAGGTGGGGGTGGAAATGGGAGGGAGGCAGGGCTGGGGGAGTGGGCTGGGATGGGAGTAAAAGGCAGAAAACTGTACTCGAACAATTAAAATTTTTTAAAAATTTAAAGACCTTTTATTATTTCTCATTAAGGAGAGTGAGTATAAATTGTATATTTTGAGCAATTAAAAGCAAGCAGGCCTTCTCTACACTCCTTTTCTCTCTCTCTGCTTACTGGGTGATGCAGGTGTAACTTTCAAGCCACACAGAGTACAGAGTATGAGAGGCTTTCAAGCCACCTCAGAATAAATTGTGATAGATCTTTGAATGACTATATGAGGCAGGCATTCCTCAGGCTCTTCTCCCTACCATATTCACAGTCTAATCCGTATCAGATTATGAAATGAGAGATGAATAACCTTTATTATATTTAACAAGTGTGTTGCTGAGATTGTGACAGAAATTAACCTTATGTTCCTGGTTAATATACATGTATAATTAAGTCATGTTGTATTTATGTAACAGAATACCAAAGAGCAATATAAATGAATGAATTGATGAATTATAGGTACAGGTAATATCAAGGGCAAATCTCAGGGTAATGTTCCTGATATATAAATAAATTTAAATAAATAACCAAGTAAGTTTAAGAAGAAATGGGGGGGTAACCAAATTCAATACACAATTTTCTCTGAGAATTGAGGAAGAGGTATGAGATTGGGGACGAAGATCAGACATAATGTTCAAAGTTAAAAAAGATAATGTTTTATGTCTTAAGTTAGGTGTTTTGTATCAATTTTAAAAATATATTCACATGTTTTACAAAAAATATGCATTATTCAATCAATATTCACCTTAAAAAACTAAAATCAATTTAGTAGTAACATTTTAGGGGTCGCAGGTATGTATCTACAGGGTAAAACAACTCTCCTAATGATATGGAAATATGCACTTAGCACTTTTGAAAAGCCTCTGGTAGCAGCATGAGGCAGCTTCACAGGTTGCTGCATCTCAGACAGTCTTGCCATCAACATAATGTTCTCTGGACAACTGTTCAGAAACACAGAAAGCAGCTCTACCAATCAAAAAAATTAATATCAAATACACATCTGAAAAGTTCAAATAAAATTTTCTTAACATGTGAATGAGCCATATTTACCTTTGAAAAAAGTTTGCAACCTCTACTCCAACAAAAGTTCTCATTTCCAAAGATAAAATACTGCCAGAACTCTTAGTTCCAGCTAAGATTTCATATTTAATGTACTTATGTCATTTTGCTTCTGAATGTTTTATTTTTTATCTCCACCAAATAAAATTGTTAGAGATACTAAGAAGGGAACTGAGCAGAAAACAATGGCATTTTTTCTTATAATCAGAACTAGTAAAGAGAATCTCAGGAAAACAACAAATTTTAAAATGAAAATCCAATAATGCTAACAAAGTAAGTAATTCCAGTTGTGAAACCAGAATTTAATTAAGAGTTAAGGGATGACCTTCAAAAGATTATGGACGCAAAATTGGAGCTTTAAAAATTTTATTATCTAATACTTACTAATTACTAATAGTTACTAATTACTAATAAATTATCATCATAAATAGTTACTAATTACTAATTACTAATAAATCATCATCATAAATATGCATGAGCCCTACCACTTTCTCACCTGCATCTTACCTGATAACACTCATTATTTGCATGTCTGCTGTAGAAGCCTTGCTTCTATTTAAAATGCCTGGACTACTCATTAATTGTCCCATTGACACTGTATCTGCAACTTAGATTCTGTCACAAAGGAACTTGTAGAAAGAAAGCTAAATGTTCCAAGACTTTCTTTAGGTCTGGACAATAGATAATTACAGTATATGCTCTGATCAGTCTATTTTTCTAAAAAGTAATGTGATGCCAATAACATAAAAATAAAATATTAATATGTATTCATATATTTAAATGTAGAACAAAACTTGAATATAATTAACAACTCAACATAATTCAGAATAGTTGATTAAAATAGAAAAGAGTGACAATACTATAAAAGAGGTATTAACAAGATGAGACATATAAGAAACTACTACTAATTGAAAGTAATGAATGGTGTGTGTGTGTGTGTGTGTGTGTGTGTGTGTGTGTGCCTTTCATGGAAGCTGGTATCATGGCCAACAGGATGAAATGAATGAATTGTATACTCAGTATTGATGCCTCACTCTCATTCACAAAGCCATCACCAAAGGTCAGTCTCTTACAACCTATGTACATGGTGGGAGGTATCTAGTGTCAAGCTCACCCTCTTGCACTCCTTAAATGTATAGAATATGACAAATGAAAGGTTAATTAGAGTAATAAATCCTGACTCTACATATTAGTCATTCTGTAAGACCCTCCTATAGCATTAAACAGAAGAAAGCATCATTTGAATATCACCGAAGCATCTCCAATTTACTGTTCAAAACTGAACTCTTAAATTTGCTTCTTCAAACCACTTTCAAACCATTCAAATGTTTTCCCATCTCAGTCAATGGCAACTTTATTGTCCAGGCTACTCAGGCCAAACTTCATTGAGTCATCCTTCTCCATCCTCCATCCCGTAGTCATTCTAAACTTGGCAGCTCTCCCTACGAAACATGCCCTGGGCCTGACTCCCTTTGCCACCTACACCACCAACCCCTGCACAAGCCACCATGACCTGCCTTTGATTACTGTGCTGGTCTCCTGAGTGTTCTCATTGCTTCCACCTTTCCATGTTACAGTGTTTTTATCTTCCACATGTAAAAAATCCTTTTAAAATGAAGTCAGAGCATATTACACATTTGTACAAATTCCTTCAGTGTCTTTCCATCTCACTCAGAGTAAACACCAAAATCTTTTACACTGGCCTATCCTCTCCTCAACTTCTCTGCTCTTAAGTCCTACTGCTCTCTTCCTCTTCACCCTACTCCTGCCACTCCAGACTGTTCCTCACCGCCTTGTCCCTCAGACACATGGTGCATGTTCCTGCTGCAAAGTCTGCACCCTTGCTGTTCCCTCCCAGGGACCTGCTTCCATCAGAAATCCACATGGCTCACTCCCATGCTTTCTTCACGTCTTTGCCCAAACAGAGTCATTACTTGCAGTAGTAATGCCTATATGTCATGTTTCATAATATAATAGTGCCTGAAAAACAGAAGGCACTCAAAGCATAATGTTAAATAAATTAATAACATTGATCAGGAGGGCAGAGGCAGTTTTCTACCAAATGTTCAGAAGCAGATGTCATCAAGGAAGATTGAAACTCAGCATGGACACTAAATAGGGAAACTTGGGGAACTAGATACTCCCTCCCACAGAGAACTCAGACAGGGCCTAAGGAAAGAATTGCTAATATCAATTACATCTTATCAAAAACAATAATTTTTATAATCAGGCAAAATATCAGAGAGGAAAAAGGATTGCCATGGTTTGCTCATACATCCGCATACTCTCACGGAAGGCGGGAGAATGGAAGTCTCCATAACACGGCAACTTCCCTATGTGACCCAATTCCTACAGACTGGAGTGAGTGAAGAGAGGGTCAATCTCTCTGAAACATGCACTAGAAAGCATAAGACTGATCTCAATTTATAATATAAAACCCCAAAAATGAGCTACTATTTCTTCCTTAAATCCACATATGCTGCTCAGAATCCTCTATGCTACCTGAAACCTTTTTGCTATTAAACATTCTAGAAATTCTACTTTCCCAGAATGGCTACATTCATGTCAAGTTGTACCTCATTTAAAGCTTCGATGAGGTTTAGGCATCCCCAGCTAGGAAAGACTTGGATTCAGGTGCAGTGGAGGAGGTTAGCAAAATTATATTTCTTCTTTTTGAAAATGCACATTTACTCTGACATAGAGATGCATTTTATGTTCTTTGAATCCTAGGGTATCATCATTATGTTATTCTTTTTCTATATCATGCATTAAATAATGCATAATTTTAGAACCACTGGTGTCTTCAATTCAACAAGATATGTTTAAAGCAAATTTGGAGGTATCAGCGAGGGCGGAATGAGTTACATTCATATAAGCCTTTTTCATACACCCACCAGATGAGCATGTTTTTGTCAGACACTAACTAGCACGTCTGCCTTGAATGAATGTGGAAATTGTTTTCTTCAGGCCGAGGGTTTTTCAATCTATCTGAGGAAGGAGTCTCCTCCCTCAGCATGGAGTACAGACCAGATGGAAGCCTAGTTCCCCAAGTCCTCTACTTCCTCAAAACCTGAGTCCAGAATCAGGGTTCTTGTAGTAGGTCATTACATCAAGGCTTTACCATCTATAACAACAATTTAAATGACCCCAGGTTTGTTAGCAAATAATCAGCAACTAGAGTTCCTTGGCACATGGATATTACCTGTTTCCTTTTTATCATTCAGATTCACAAATCAGATAGATGAGTTAATCATGAGTTCCTACATTACTTCATTAACACTTTGAACTTCATAGCTTCACAAGGTCTTTTGAAGATTAGGAATTTCGACCGAGGGGAGAATAATAACAGTATCTTCTATATCTAGTGTCTCTCCTATTTATTTTTATATTCCTGGACCTAATTCCAATGTGTGGAAAAGCGAGGTATCTCCCACACTAACAACCAACCTTCTTCAGTTGAGTGTCCTATAATTTGACTCAGTTCTGACAACCATCTAGCTGGAGACAGTATCAAATACCAGTGGTCGAGGGTTCAGTCTACAAGCCGACTCCTCACACCAGCACTTCAGACTCCCGTCGCTAGTCCAGATGGCTACCTGCACCTCTCACTGTTTCAGAGACCCCCCATGACCCCCTCCTCAGGTTCAATTATTTTGCTAGAGCAGCTCACAGAATTCAGAGAAACATTTTGCTTAGTAAATCACAGGTTTATTATAAAAAGAATGTAACTCAGGACCAGCCAGATGGAAGAGATGCCTAGGGCAAGGTAATGGGAAAAGGTGGGGAGTTCCCATGGCTTCTCCAGGTGTACCACTCTCCCTGAATCTCCAGGTGTTCACCAACACAGAAGCTCTCAACCCCATCTTTTCGGTTTTTATGGAAGTTTCATTCCATAGTCATGATTCCTTAAATCATTGGCCATTGGTGATTGAACTCAACCTCCAGCCCCTCTCCCCTTCCAGAAGGTCAGGGGAGTGGGACAAAAGTTCCAACCTTCTAATCACATGGTTGGTTCTCCTGGCAACAAGCCCCCATCCTAGGTGCATTCCAAAAGGCTCCTCACTAATGTAACAAAGACATCTTTACTACTTTTATCACTTGGGAAACCCCAAGGGTTTTAGGAGCTCTGTGCAGAAGACCAAATACATATTTCATATTATTATAGACAGAAGAATGTCCAAACTGGTAGAAAATTTTTATCAAAATTTATTTTAATGAAATAGAAGATGCCTCTGGAAAAAAAAATGTCAACAGAATGAGAAAAATCTTCCATAGAAATGACAGTTTGCAGCTTCTTATGCATTTGGAATTAGGGAGGGAGCACAAGGAAGATTACATGACTGGGAGATAGCAAGGTGGGATGGCAATTATGGGATAGTTAAAGATGACATCTTCTCTTAAGAGATTTAGAAGGAGGGGTTTGAAGCAAGACATTTAAAAGGTACACTAATCCAGGATGCACAGAGCCAGTGGACAGGGTTTGCTTAAGGCAAAGATAAACTTTGACTAAAGGAGTCCTATGCCTGGGGTATGACTACCTACCATGACCTGCCCAGTTAGGAATTTCTGATCAGATCGCCCTCTAAGGTTGCTGTCCATACAGCTCCTTTTGCTTCTACATTATAAAGCACAGTATTGAAATATTTATCTTCCACAGTTAGAATATTCTAAGCTGTAAATTTTAGTTTGAGATATAATAGAAAGCTACCACCTATTAAACAAAAGGGGGTTCATACAACTTTTGGATTTTAATAAGATGCTGAAATAATATCTCACACAGACTAGTGTCTATTTTCAGAAAAAGTCATTTTTATGAGAAAATTTTATTTTTATTCTGGTACTTCTTGAGACTTGCATGAATGCCTTGGGTAAAGGCCTCATGGGGAAAGCAGTCACAGAAGAAACAACCTTAAGAGTTCATGAACCTGGAGAAACTAAGCAAAATCCTTGGGAGAATGTCTTCCCCCACCCCAATGCTGCCCTCCTGTGTTTTGGCAGAATTCTCAGGCAGAACGCACAATTAAAGAGATAGTTCAAGAATATGGGTTCTGCCATTGAAATCCTGGGCACTGAATTTTGGTTCAGCTGTTGCCACTACAGGAAATAGACTAAGGAAATAAGGCCAAAACAGGGGTCCTACATCATATTCAGTCAATTTGTTCAGAAAAAAAGATGACAGCCTCATCTTCTCAACAAATGCTGTAAATAGTAATGATGTTTATCATTGCAAATGAATCTGGCATTACAGCTCCATCAAGTTACCTCATGTTGTTCAACGCATATGCAATTAAGATTCATTTTTTTAAATCTTACAGTGGGTGGTGCAGTAATATCAGAGCTTCTAGAATGGAGAAGAACCAACAACAACTGTGATCATTAGTTACTATATTAAGAAGAAAATGTCTCATGAATAAACAATAGTCTCCAAACTAAAGAATGTCTTCATTGATGGCTATTCTAAATGTTTTTAAAATAGCTCATATACCATCATGTATTAATTTACTCCATTTAAAAATGAATAAAGATAACAATTTTACTGGGGTTGTTAAAAATAAATATTGGAAAACAAATATGAGGATCACTAATGTTTTCCTCTTTTTTATCCCCTTCTCATAACCTCTCCTGCCCTCTCTTGAGGGACGAAAGTTGTGTGTGTGTGTGTGTGTGTGTGTGTGTGTGTGTGTGTTCAATTGCACCATTTACCTTTCATTTGATGAACCCACTTCTTCCCTCTATTTCATTTCTTTTGAAATTGTTACAAGAAAAAATTCTTACTATTCACCCAAAAGCACTAGTTTTAGATCAAAACAGTTCAGAGCTCTATGAAGTTCATGTTTCCTATCATGGCCTTTCAAGATAATGTCCATGTAAGTCCAATCAGCTCATTAGCTGGCAGTCTTCTTCCTCTTATTTAATCATTTTTCAGTGAAACCCAAGCTTTCTAACTCACTGGTTATGGAATTTTTCCTTGTATCTCAGTGACTGAAGAAAGCCTACAGTACTTACTTAGTAGGATACTTCTGTTAACACAGTCATAACACATGCTATTTCTAAAATTTTCTATCCAAGAAAATAAAATTTGTTTCTCCTAAATAAAGTCTCTCTCAAAGTCTTGAATATGCTAATCTCAATTAAGAAATACTATAGTGCCCTGGCTGGTGTGGCTCAGTTGGTTTGGACGTCATTCAGTAACCAAAGGTTGCAATTAGATTCCTGGTCGGGGCACATACCTGGGTTGTGGTTTGATTCTCCATTCCCCAACCCTGGTCCGGGCATGTTCGGGAGGCAAGTAGTACATGCTCCTCTCTCACATCAATGTTTCTCTCTTTCTCTTCCTCTCTCTGTAAAAGCAATGAAAAAAGAGTCCTCAGGCAAGGATTAAAAAAAAAAAGAAAGGAAAAGAAATACTATAGTAGGATGCTCTTTTATACTCGCATCTAGCACTTTATTTTTCTACTCACCATCTTATCCCTCTTACCCCATTTTCAGATTGATGGCTGTCAAATCAGAGTGCTCAGCTTAATAACATATGTAAACCAGCCTTTTATATCATTTAGAAACTATATAATAAACATATGCACATGTAAGCTATATGTTTGTGTATGTGTATGGTTGTAGTTATTAATGTATAATAATATTTAAATGCTGTATTTAATTAGTTATTTAATTCTGTTCTGTAGAGAATGAAAATTAATTAGCTTTTGGACAAGGAATTCTACTTCATAAGATTATCAAAGCACCACTAAGTTATTCTTCAAACTGATTAAACCTGACAAAAGCCAACTGTGATCATTAGTTACTAATAGATCTTGCTTAACAGCCACATTTTGTTTACATCAGTACTCTGGCCCTCATACCAAGAAAATCTGCTTGTACTATGTAAGTAGGACAATCAGGAGACCTAGACAAGTGCATATTTTCACAAAATGTCAGCCCCCAGAGCTACTTATAATTGTCCATCTATAAACAAATATGGTCCTTTGAGCCATTAATGACGTAGCTTTATAGCTAGTGCCTCACAGAGCTGAGTAATGTTATGGCATTGCTGTGAGTGTTTTTCAGCAAGTTATCTCCTAAAGTTAAGCTGGGTTCTGAAAGCCTTATTTTACACATTTGCATCTTTGTGCTGTTAAGACTTTTGAGTAACAATCAACTTGGTGTTGTACTAGCTCTTCAGGCAAACACACAATAGTAGAAAAAATGTCCTCACCCTCAAGCAGAGAAGATAATTCTAGCCTAAAGGATCAATTCAGGCCAAGATAAAAAATAAAAATTAAAAACAACCCTAAGGAATAAGATTCGAAATAAGGTCATGATAGGAAACCTGAACTTCATAGTCAGAGCTCAGAACTGTTTGACCTAAATTGTCCTTTGCTCAACAATGTTTAACAGACATTGATTGACCCTCTATTTTGCTTTGCTTGATAAGAGATAGCTTGTACATATATTAAGGAAAATTATCATGACCTTCCAAATTATAATTAAGTGAAAGTTACCCAGGTAGTAGTTCACATATCTTGTGGGGCTGTAAAAAAATAACTTTCTTCCCATCTTCTAAGTTCTTCTACATGGGCTAATAATCAAATTAATAGAAATAGATTAACAAGAGAAAATGTACAAAGTTTATTACAGATGTACATGCCAGAAGGGCCATAAGATATGAGACTCAAGACTCATCAAGTATTTGGGGCTTGTATGCCATTCTGGTCCAAACAGAAGGTAGGGCAGAGGCCTACGATTCCAAAAGGAAAGCAAGTAATCCACAGGTAGGAGAAAGAGAAACATGGTAAAGCACTCTTGCTGAGTCATCCAGAAACAATGGGACATTGAGGGAAACGGGCTTTATTAGATTTCTTCACGTCCATCTTGCAAATGCTAATTCATACATGCTAGGTGATTATGCTAAGGTTCCCTTCCTGAAGCAGGGTTTTTACAATCCGAATTCCTTTAGCCCAGAAGAGGAGGTTCAGGAGCTCTTCATGAGTTTTTTGTTTTTCAAGAACCAACTTAAAATCAATAATCCCAAAAGGGAGACTCGGGGGTGGCAGTGTATTCTGGCCCTTCTGAAAACTATTACCTAATAGAAACAAAGTACTTAGTTCTTCTTCTCGTCTCTGAGTGAGGACTTGAAGCCAAGATCTGCCCACGCTCTGCTGCCTGCAGCCTGCCCACGCTCTGCTGCCTGCAGCCTGCCTGACCTTACAGCTTTTAATCCCTCCTGAGCCCATGTGCTCTCACCTGTACAATGCAGGTTATTTTGTTTTTCACAGAGCAAGGGGAGTATAAGAAGAAATAATGAATGAAGATCTTGGGAAAAAAATAAAAAGTGTTATATCAATGTAAATTATTATTTTTCATTGGTATACCTCATGAGTAAATCACAAACAGCTCTTCAAATATATGCCCAAATGTTACCCAAATTTTGCCACACTCACTAGATGAACACTTGCTGAGTTTTTCACCTGAAGTTTTTCTAGGCAACAGAAAAGAGAAACAGATTCAGATGTATTACTACTGTGTTTTTAAAGGTATTTGCACTTTTAAAATTAAACTGAAATGTGCATAAATGGAAACATTGTGTGATTTATTTGTACCAACTGGGTAATCCATCACAGGTAGACAGAAAGACCACTTAGAAAACACAAGTTTGTGTCTTTCTAATGAAAAAGCAACATCTTTTTAAATACATTTTATTGATTATGCTATTACAATTGTTTTACGTTCCCCCTTTATTCCCCTCTCCCTACACACCCCCTCCTACCCATATCCCCCCTGCCCTTTAGTTCATGTCCATGGGTCATACATATAAGTTCCTTGGCTTCTACATTTCCCATACTATTTTTAACCTACCCCATCTATTTTCTATCTACCATTTATGCTACTTATTCCCTGTACATTTTGTTGGGAGCTGCTCTGCCTGGTTTCAGGAGCTGTAACCACCACCGCCCCCCGCCCCCACCATGGCTCCTTAATGGCTTAGTGGCTCCCTAAGCCTGAGTGAGTGACCTCCAGACCATACGCCACTAAGGAGACAAAGCTTATCTCCCTGGCAGGAGCGCTACCTCTACCTCTTTTACTTCACCCCTGCCTGGCCCCCAATGCTTGATCAGTTAGCCAATGACAGGTAAGATTCCTCAAGGGACGACCTAAGACAGGCATGACCACAGGGCCCCCAGGGAAGGACTTAGGGGCTACAGAAAAGGGGTGATGGACCCTCACCCCTTGGCTTTGACATAGTCTGAATCCTCATTCTGTCTGCAAGGAGTCTCCTAATCTCCTGGCTACCTTACTTCCCCTGCCTGACTTAAGCCTGAAACAATGCCAGTGGTGGGTGCAGCCCTGTGCTGGAAAGGGCAGGTTCCCTAGGGTGATCAAGCCTAAGAAAGAATATGTAAAATCCTGTGAAGCCTGCTGTGTTTAGAGTGCTCTCAATTAAATGATAAGGGTCCAAGCAGAAAGTAAGTTGGTTCCCCAAGGTTTTATGGCCATTTATCTGACCCTGACTCAAAATAGGCCCTCAGAGTTCTTTGTATGTTATCTATTGTTTGATCCTTACTGCCTGAAAATGATTAATTAAAACTTATTAGCTTTACGTATACACCTTATATTCCTATGCAAATTGAATCCAATAAAAGCTTCTTAAGGCAAAGGTCAGGGTGCTCTCCTCTTGAGAGGGTGGCCAAGGCACTCCAAGGCTTGTTCTCCCCTTGAGAAAGAAGTCTCACCATCCCTTTTCCTCCCCAGGACTCGGTAGTCTGTGTGAATTTATTTTGTCTCATCCATAACACTACAGACACTGTGGGCCAGTGTCTGCCTCACATTTTTCCCTTTTCTCCCCCTTCCCCTCCCCCACAGATAACCCTCCATGTATCTCCATTTCTGTGATTCCAATCCTGTTCTAGTTGTTTGCTTAGTTTGTTTTCGTCTTTAAGTTCAGCTGTTGATAGTTGTGAGTTTGTTGTCATTATACTGTTCATATTTTTTATCTTCTTCTTCTTAGATAAGTCCCTTTAACATTCCCTATAATAAGGGCTTGGTGATGCTCATCTCCTTTAACTTGACCTTATCTGGGAAGCACTTCATCTGCCTTTCCATTCCAAATGATAGTTTTGCTGCATAGAATAATCTTGCACGTAGGTTCCTGCCTTTCATGACTTGAATACTTCTTTCCAGCACCTGAAGAAGCAACATCTTTATTGCACCCCCTTCTTCACTCCACTTATCCCATTAATCAATGACCCTATCCTCCAAAATGTATCATATGTCTATTTCTCTTCATCCTTTTGGACACTGCTACTAGCCCTCTCCTCATCCAGTACACTATCACACAAATTGTACAAACACCCAGCCATTTCAAGATAAGAAAATTTACATTCTCAAACCTTGCTAGTCAGTCTTCCATCCATTCTAAAAGCAGATATAAGGTATCTGTCATTTCCACAAAACTGTACTACTTTGACTCAGAATTGTTTATAATGATTCAACTTCAGATAATATCAATTCTCTACCCAGACATAAGCCCATAGAAAGCCATGTTTCAAGATTACATAGAGCAAAGGGTACATTGAAGGACCAGCAGAGTAATAAAGATTATTCATCTTTATTCGCAAAGAATAATACTGGCACCATAACATTGCATATTATTCTCAGCATTGATTTTACTTTTCATAAACACTAACCTCAGTAAACTCTCTCTAACCATCAAAGTTAAATATAAAAGAAAAAATATTTGGTTCTTTTACAGATTATCTCAGCCATTTTCCACTCCTGTATTCTATATTTCAACAATACAGACCATTATGCAGTGTTTAAAATGTGCCATATTCAATCTCACTGTGAAGCTTTTTACAAATCCTGATGTCTTTACCTGGATGTTCTTCATCTAAGGACCCTCTTCCAGCAGTTAACTGCAGTGTATGCATTGTTCAGGTTTTTTTCAAAGTCACTCCTCAGGGAAGCCTCACCTGACTGCTCTAGAATACCTAAGTGTCCCCAATATAAGTTCATGTTGCATCCTCTTATCCCTCCAACAGAGCTGTTGTCACAGCTGTTGTAATGAAGATTGAATTCTTGTTCACTGGACTGTAAGCTTCATGAAGGCAGGAATTATGTCATGCTGGCTCACCTTTCTTTATCCCATGCACTTAATACCATATCTGGTATACATCAACCGCTTATAGCAGCAATTTTCAACCAGTATGCCACAAGAATTTTGCAAGCATGCAATACCTGACTATTTAGTCAGGAGCAATAACCTCTTTTTCTGTCCGGGGTGTCCAACCCATGGCCCTGGATGACTATGAATGAGTCCCAACACACAATCATAAATTTACTTAAAACCATATTTTGTTCATCAGTTTTCATTAGTGTTTGTGTATTTAATATATGGCCCAAGACAGCTCTTCTTCTTCCAGTGTGTTCTAGAGATGCCAAAAATTTGGACACACCTAGGAGATGATCAGATAGAAAAATGACAACAGCCAACACAACAATAGCTATCTGGTATAAATGAATCAAAATTATAACTGATTTTTGTCATGTCTGAAAAAAATATAATGTATATTTTGGTGTGCCACAGGATTTTAGTAATTAGTTCATGTGAGTCATGAGATAGAAAAGGTTGAAAATTGCTGGCTTATAGTTTTGTTGAATGAATTGAAACTCCAGAGCTCAACATCTACCTCATCTGTGAATCTCTCTTATCTTTTTGAGCCCTTATCTATCTCCATCTCATTACATTTAATTGTCTACCCAAAAATTTAGATTTACTTTCTTTTGTTATTCATTAAAGATATGATTGTTTTTAGCCTTAGTTATAATCAATAGAATAATTCTCACTACATTAAATATTTTGAGTAACTCACAGAATCAACAAAGCTCAACAACTAGTCACAGAGACTTCCCAACCAGAGAAATACCCCAATTCATGTCATGTCTTAGAACTGGTTTCATGCAGACATCACAGCTACCACCCATCCACCCACAAATGAGGCAGATACCTACGTAATCCCACCAACCCCAACCATGCTAGCCATTAGGTGCTCACGCTACAGCCCCACCACTGTTGCCTGTTGCTTCTTTCTAAGAGGATGCAGCTGCCTTGCCTCACCAGAATGCATTCTGCATGTTTTCTGTCATGACTGAGCATGTGCATCTGCTTGATGCACATGTGCATGTGCATCAGAGGTGGGTCAAGGGCCAGGCCTAGACGAGTGAGAGGCTGGGAGGGAAGGATCTTCAGTGGGACATATAAGCAATTTCATGAGGTAGAAGAGGCTGCAAATGCTGGAGGTGGTATGAGGGCAAAAAGGGGAAATGCCTACTATATTCTACCCAATTAAGTCATGAGCAGGATAAATTAATGGGGCAAAAATTTTGTCTTAGTTTTTATCTTATTTTTTCTTTGATATCTCTCAAAGCACCCAGAACAAAGTACTGCTGCACATAGTAGAATATAAATGGTTAATATTTTACAGTTGTAGACTTTCAAGAAAAAATAGCAAGTAAATTCACATTAAACACTGCCACTGACAAGGCCTTCAAAAATCCCATTTCAAAGCAGCGTCCAAGTTTTACCACAATCTGTGTGACGCCATCAGTGATAGTATAAAAATCTAGGTCTTTTTAACTGTACTGCAGATATGTGAGCAAAGGCTCCTTTCAGAAGCCAGCAGGTACAGACTGCTTAGAAACATGGAATAGTGAAGCAATTAAGGGATTCACAGAGAATATTGTAAATTTACATAGTATTAGGAAGAAGATGGCATGTGGCATGCAGTAACCAACCTTGGGTAATAGGTTCTCAGACAGCTGGTCACTGGCATCAGTCAGAGGAATGACTGGTATAGAGAAGTTATAAAATTGTACTCATTTATTTTGAAAACAAGCATTCTGCCAATGAAGCAATGACAGACAGATGGAAAACAGGTTGTATATAGGCACATGGTCTTTGAATAATAAAACAGTTCTTATCTCTTTCTCCTAGAACAGTTTTTTGAATTAGAGGATGCTTAGTAGATTTTAAAACTTCATTTCACAAAGCCAGGATTAATAAAGATGCAATGGCATGGTATTATTTATGTGAACAAGAGAAAAAGCTTTTATTTTCTTCCAGAAATATTGAAGAGCCTGTATTTGAATGAACTTCCTGCAGTAGGCTGTGACCAGGCCAGACAGAGAACAATCATGTTACTAGCTTGCTTTTTACCTCTAAGCTTGGATATAAAATTTAATCTATGCAGCAGCAATTTCAAAAATATACACATAAAGGAGATTACCATGGCTTTTCTTTTCTTATGCACAAATCTGTTCAATAAAAATCTTAATATCTGGTATCTAGTAATCATTCAGAAAGAATACAGAAGGGAAAGTTTAAAAAGCAAGAACTTCTCTACTCAAAGGTTATACTGTGGTGATGGAATTTTACTCACAGCTTTCATAAATTAAAAGACCTGAAAAGTGTTATACCCTTATGAGATTTTTGAGTCTTTTTTTCATATTTTTATAGAAATTAAGTAATGCAAAAATATAATTTCCAAAATTTTTCTTTAAATGTTGGCAATAGGAAAACTCAGTGTTTCTCAGTAATGTTTTCTTTAGTTCCAGCCAAAACACTCAATTGGAAAAACAATTCAGCATAAATTAGATAAATGAAATGTGTGACTTCCCACAACTTTTACATGCATTATCCTAAAACAATTCCTTTAAATAGAAAAAGGCGGTAATAAATATGTTCAGGATGATGCCATTTTACAAAAATAAAACTCTTGTGTATTTCTTGATGCCCAAACCTGGGAGAGACTTCCATTCCACTCTTTCTTAAAGGTTTCTCTTCCAAGAGGCATCAATTTTTAGCTAGACACATAGCCACTCATCATAAGAGATGTACTTCTCAGGTGCCTACCAGTTAGATAGGCCACATGACTGAGAATCAGACAGCGGAACAGAAGCAGAGTTTCAGAGCACATTCAATGCTCATTACCAAACATCAGCCTGCACATGTCCTTTCGATCCCTTATCAACTTTATCCCTTTCTCATCCTACTGTTTGCATTGGTTTTAAACTAAGGGGAACATCCCACTGCTCAGTGTTTTAAACTAAGGGGATGAGGGCCATTGTCTGGGGATGGCAAAATGGCAGTCTGGAACAAATCGCATTCCCTGTACTACCTGCTCTAAACTTTTCTAGAAGAGAAGTAAATTTCCCTCTTGTTTAAACCAGAGTTATTTGTGGTGTCTATTGCTTACAGGCACCCAGTGCTTGTGGTAAACAAAACTAGAATCTATGACTTTATGTAGCAATGTTCCCTAGAAAATGCCATGTAGTCTATGTAAATATCTGAGTATGAAATGGGGGCATTTCATGGTCTAAAATTCTCACAGTTGTGTAAGTTAAGGGACCATTCAGGGCTCATCCTATCAAATTATACTTCTTTTTCCCAGTAACAGATATTAAATCAATATATGTAAAAGAAAAAATTCAGTAGATTTTAATGCAATTAAAACATTTAATCATAACTATATTTCCTGAAATGACTTCAACACAATTTTACTGTTTTGTATTTAATAATGTTGACATTTGATGTTTGTTTTTTAGCAGGTCTACTAAATACTAGTTTTGACCCATAACAATCCTCTGTAATTGTAAAACTCTAACCAAAATTCTAATGTTGAATTGAGGTTGAGAATCACTGAATCAAGGTAAACAGCACTGGTAGTTTCCAAGTCACTCCCTCTATTTGTTAATTATTTTTAAATGAACCTCTAAAATATTTTACCTCCTGTTTTTGCAAAACAACATTCTTGACTAAAATGAGAACTTTAATTATATTGATATATATACACACCAAAAAAAAGGCCATTAATCTATTCTCAGGAGACAGATTTAAGATGATTTCCAGCAGTTATGAGGAATTCGTGTTGATTTATGTCTTCTTTGCTTTCCAGGTGTTTGTTATAAATTATTTCATTAATTAGCAGTTTTCTAATTAGTTAAGATGCTTACAAAAATATTAAGCTAATCTGCTACTCCTCTTTTCGAAGAACGTGACTAACTCCTTGTTGCCAAATTCCACGGCTTTTAAAATCAATGCCATTTGCCTAATTCAATCCCTCTCACTATCATCAAGCACTTTTTACTTCAGCCATAATAAACCCTCCATTTTCTCTTTGCAGGGTTCAAATGCCTTTGGATATGCATTTTTCCAGATCTGAATGTCCTCCATATCCAACACCTATGACCTCTACATCTATACCAAGCATCTTCTGATGTGTGCTTTGAGAGCCAACTCCAAAGCTCTCTCTTTTGTAAAGCTCTTCCAATCCCTCCTTCACAAACTACCAGAAAGAATTGTTTCTTTGTGCTGCTACAATCAAGTATGCACTGCTTACAATTAAGTAAGACTCTATTACAATACTGAACTAACCATATTCTAATATCCTTTTTTCCATGTCTGTCTCTTTTTTCCTATTGAGAACTCCAAAGGAGAGTAATTGAGGCATTCATTTTTATATGTGCATTACTTAGCAACGTTACTTAGCAACGTTTTATATGTGCATATAACTGGTGTCCAATACATGTTTTGTTGCCCAGAACTTTTTAAAATGTGTCAAAATCTTAAATAACAATGCAGTATAACTGGGTACCCAAAGATAAAATGTAATCAGTATTTACTGAGACAAAGAGTTGACTATGGATGCTTTAAGCACTTCTAATAAGGCATCCCACCATTGGTATTTATTTCACTCTAGTCTTTTCTGTGTTGTCCCAGATGAAAATGCAAATGTTTGTAGGATAACACATAATTCTTTAAACCAACTTAGCAAACAGGCTGTATGCCAAGTTCTCTCACCCACAACCCAACAGGGTTTGGAAATAATTGTCACTTCTCATGTCCCACAAGTTTCTGTCATGAGACCATATGACTGGCCCAGGGAGGTAACCATGTGATCAACACTTGCTTGCTTCTCCTCGGATTCCTTCAGTGCCCAGTAATTGCTCTGCCAAACCCAGGCAGTGTTCCGGTGGATAAATCCTACCCTACCCTATCCTACAGACATTTACTAGACAGCAGAGCACACTTCTTGTCAAACCATATATGCATATATGGGGCTACACTTTGCCTATGATGTAGTTTGCCTAGTTTTCAGGTCAAATTGCTGAAATGGATTGGCACTAATTGATACAGAGACCTTCTGCCATGTATTCCCCCATGTTGTGATGCTCCCCCAGTCTATGTGTACCTAAGCCTCTTCTCCCCTTCTCCCACAGCCCATCCCCTCTTGGAACTCATCTCAGATGCCTGGATCAAGTTCCTCCTCTTCAGTCCCATTTCTTGAATTCTCATGTTTCTTAGTCAGTGAGCTCACTAGTTTCTTGGTCACTTCTTGCCACTGGGCTCTTATTTTACACCCAACAGCATTTTAGAGCCAACCAAGACACAAACCAATCACTGGTCAGGTTTAGGATACAGAACACAAAATTTAATTTATTCATGAAGACATTGGTCCTTTTTCTTTTCTTTCTAATTCCTCTAGCTAGGTCAGAAAATAAATTTATAACTTCACTGTTCTTATATCTGGACAGTTTAATAAAAATGTCCAAGTAGAAAAATTACTTGTAACAATTATAATAGCTGTATCGATTGAATATGTTATGATGTAGGCTGTTCTATGTGATTTGCATGTGAATTCATACAGTCTTTATAATGACCATAGGAGGAAGGCAGTGTCATTATCTCTATCTTATATAACAGGAAAAGAGAGACAAAAGAAAAGTAAGTCTCCACAGTAACACAACTAAAAAATAGAAAAGCTGAGGAATAAATCCAGAATATCTCTATGGTGACTCTGAGAACATGTTTCCTGTCAGGGAGCTCTCCATCTACTGGTGAGTTAAATAAGATTAATTTCATAACCAAATACTAATGATGAGTGTAATTTACTATTTACTCTATAGTTGGCATGGTGCCAACTATTTTACTTAAAATTTCCCTTTTAATCTTTCAACAATTCAATGGGAAATTTATTTTTTATTTCAATTTTACATATGAGAACTCAAATAATACTTACATATAATTGGTCCTGCTAATGTCCCCCACAACCTGAAGCTCATTTCAGTACAAGTCCCCAAGTCAATACCACCCTTTTCCAGGGGACATAAAAATAAGTCACCTTCTCCCAACCAGGATCTAATGGCCAGTGACAATGGCCCCTAGATTCCCAAACAGAGCCTCCTTGTTTTGCAAATTAAACCTGGAACCTACTGATCCTACTTCATCCAATCTTTCCCATCCTCTCTTTTTGCCATATTGGCCTTACTCTCTACCTTGACCGTCAGCCACAAATTAAATAAGAAAGATACATTTATTCCCTTTTAGGACTTTAAATTAGCAAAGAACAAAAAATACAAATGAGATGAGATATTAAAGTAGCACAGTATCTTAGGTAGAAAACAAACTAGTTTTTGAAGTGGGAATATTTTCTATTGGGATTTAAGGTAAAGCATTTGAGCAATAAGAGGCAATTTAGTAGGCAGAGAGTGAAAGAAGAAAACAAAGAACAAAACATCAGCATCTTAAAGCTTACTTCCCAGTCATAAAATCTGAGCATAAAGACTCTAAGTCTGATCTGCTGCCTTCATGAACTGGGAACAACTCAAAGTTCCCTTGTTGCTCTGCCTTATTCAACAGGCAGCTGCCATCTCATTCTCTCAGATGACTACTCCAGCTCCCAAGTCTTCTCCACTTGGACACTGCACTGTCTAACCTTATAACTGCCTTCTGAGATGAGTTCAACTCAATTTCAACAATTTTTTGAATGTCTACTTTTGCACTGGGTACAACAGAAAATAATATGACTTATTGTCTTCTTCCAGCATTAATAGTAGCAAAAGTACATTGAGCATACACACTATTAAGTCTTTTGCCTACAATTAGCCATTTAATTCTCATGATTACTTCCAATGAACAGATAAAAAGAAGTGAAGCACTAAAATAAGGTAAGAAATTAACTAAAGTTACACAGCTGGTGAGCAGTGGAGGTGAGTCTTAAATCCAAGCTGACTCTTGACCACTGTACATAATGCCTTTCTTCAAGAGAGACTCATCCATACAAAAAACTATGCAATAGAGCATTTAATTACCCAAAACACTATTAAGGAAAGTGCCATGAAAGCATCAAGGGCTGTGTGATTCATTTCCTCTAGGAAAATTGAGAAGAGCTTTACAAAAGAGATAATGTTTCAGCTGAATATTAGAGACTGGGAATATCAGCAGCACTCAAAGCAAAAGGTATTTCAAGACAAAAGCTCATCTTGAGGTGATTGCCACTCCCTGCTTTGGTGGTTTTTAGACTCCAGAGTGCATAAGAATCACACTTGAGCTCCTTCACAGCCATGCAGATGTCTGATGTACACTTAGACATTTAGTTCGAAGACTGAAAATCCACATTTTAGTGTTTTCCAAATTACTCAAATACAGATAATTTTCAACCCCAGTATCTATCTTCACACATCCAACTTCTGGTCTAACCTTAATTATGTATTTGAAGGATTAGGGTTTTCCATTTTGCTCTTTCTCCCCTAACTGCTTCATACTAATCTTTTTACTGATATTAAATACTGAAAAGACTCACCTGTTCAAAGATTGACATATGAAGTGAATTGGAATTCTTGACTCCAGAACAACATCTCTAAAACAAGTGCCCTGAATACTATATTCATTCAAACTATCACCTATAGTTCTGACCTTTATCTTTAACCCAGGGATTTTAAAATCCATGTTACCAAACAAGTTTTGACACCAAGTGTCTACTGTCTGTATTTCCAAGTATTACCTGCTTCCAGACTGCCAAGCTATGCTTTACCTGTCAGCCAAGATACCATCATCCATTCATTCATTCATTCTGTACATAGCTATATTGTACATCTGGCCCTGTTTCCCATTATCTCCCCTAACCATGGGGTAATTTGGTGTGCTGCTATTAACTAAGGGAAAAATATTTTTCTTTCACATTTTTTATAAATTTTAAAAGGCACTACACAAAAAGACAAAAGTAACTCTAGAAAAAGACAAACCAAGGGTAACAGAGAGCTTTTAGAACTTACAGTAAATCAGGCATTATTTGTCTTCAACAAGAAGAGCCATTTTTATACATGTATAATACAACATCCTAAGCTTCCACTGTATCATTCATATATTAAACTGGCTCTTTAAAAACATGACATTTACACCTAATATCCTAACTGTGGCATAAATGAGGATAGCATTTGGAGATTAAACAAAAATAAGAACCAAGCTAGTTATAGAAACAATTCACTGACAGATTTTAAAAAGCCAAACATGTAAAAAATACGTTGTTTTTAATAATATATTTTACGTTAGTCCCCAAAAATCAGAAAATAAATGCAAATTCAAAGGAAAACATTCCTAACCTCACTACCTCACCACAGTTAATGTTAGTTTTTTGAGGCTTATCCTCCATTTTTGTGATATGTTTGCTAAAGATGAATTTCAATCAAGAAGATTCCTAGACATACATTCAGTAACAAAACATGATTGATCTTGCATACCAGAAGGAAGAGGCAGATGCAAATGTATAATTTATCATTTTTTTAAACAGAGGGGAGGGGATTTTTCCAAGGCTCTTAGAATTCTCAACCACATCAGAACACAAAATGAAACCCAAACTGAGGAGGAAGAAGATTTTCAAGAGAAGATTTGAAGAGAGAACTATTAAAATGCTGGGTATCCCAGTGACACCTGAGGGGGACAAATTAGGAATGCCCACCCCACACCTAAAGCTCAACAATGAAGGAGAGGTCCCTGACTTCAATAGAACCACAGGGAGAGTTCTACATGTGACCCCATGGGCCAGAATCTGCCATTCCCCTGGGGGAATCTAGAACGTGTGAAGGTAGACTGCTCTGATGGTGGATCCAGGTGAGCTGCTGCTGCTCCCTTGGCTTTCTGAGTTTAAAGATGAGTGAAATTTCTCACATGAAAAAGTCCTGAGACTGGAAATGTCTTTGATCTTTAGAAGGGAGAAGGAACCCCAGCAATCTGAAACTGAGGCGGATTCAGAATTCTAGGTGTTGGTAGGAAGCCTGTCAGAAGCCCACACAGAATAGTAATTTGCACGCTGAGGCATGGCAGGTAAGAAGGCCCTGGACGTGCGGGTCTGAGGGATCCACCGAAGTGCTCCATGAGAGGAGGCCCGCACTAGCCACTTGCAGGCCCCAAGAGTGCAGCTTACAGCACTAGCAGTTCCAGTAAAAAGGTATCCCCCTTCCTTTTCTTTCTTTCACACACACCTATCATACAAGGGCCTGAAGACAGGGTTGGCAAATTTCAGATCAAGAGAAAGAGGAGGAGGAAAAGCCACCCATCCACCCATCACCCAATGCAGTAAGCTACCTGAAAACTGTCCCAGCTGAAAGAAAGAAGATTTCATCTTAAATAAAGTTTGGAGTTTTGATTATTAAAGCTTCACCTTCTATTTCTAAATCAATAATGTGCTTTGCAATTTAGACAGTTTACTTTTAAGTTTACATTGAAGAGGAGAAACTTTCTCCATTAATTAATTTGAAAGAGGTCACAGGAGACAAAATTTGATTTTGCTTTCATTAGTATAATTTAACTATGCATCAACTTACTGGGCCTATAAAGACTACATATACAAATGTGATTATAGTATATAAATATACAATATGTTTATATTACATATATCTAGGGAAGGCAGTATGACAATCTATACAATTTTGTCTTGTTTTAATTTCATATATGAATACATTGGTAACATGTTTTCCCTTTGTCAACAGATATTATTGTATAACCTTGATGCTCCAACTGTCCCCAGACCAGGAGCTAGAGCATGACCTAAGAGCTTCTTACAATAGATATGAAAATTCTCAGGCTTTCTCCCAGACCTCCAGAATCAGAATCTGCATTTAAATGAGACAGCAAGTGGCTTCTAATTCAGTGGTGTGCTGGACGTGGGTTGCATCTTAAGAGAGTCAATTGTGCACATCTCTTCCCAACCCTGTATTCAGTGGCATCACATTGGTAGCTTGAAATCAAGCATGGTGGAGTATTTATATCACAGAATTCAACAACACCTCTAGTAAAACTTTTTGTGAGAGAGCCAGTTGTCAAACACTGACCAGCACACCACTGAATAAATGTGCATTGGTCTACAACATTGTTTTTTAGGATTACATAGTAGTATTGACAAAAACATTCCACATTTAATTGATCGGTGCTCTACTGTTGAATGCAGGGTGCTTGCATTTTTGTTATTATAACACTGAAATGAGCATGCATATACATACATATTTCCAGCCACCCTTTTTTAATCCTCTACAATAAATTTTTAAAGAGTGACTGTTGCATTTTTATATTGCCATTTATCTTAGTACAAGTTACGAATTTTCCTTCATTTTCTTTATCTTTGCCACAAACCTTAAGAGGGAAGTCACTTATTAGAACTCCCAGAGCAATTGTCTTTCTGTAGAGCATGAATAGTTAAAAGCTAATAATCTGATGAACACAGTCTGTAAATTAAAATATTTATTTTTTCATTTTTTTCTTGTTTTTTATCTTACCAGTGGTGCCTTCCTCTCTTTAATGCAACCTTTATATCCCTTTCTCTTTCTAACCTCAGATATTCTTTATTGTTTTTTTAATATATCATTGTTATTATATTTTTTCCATTACCATTTAGTCCCCTTATACCCCTACCCCTGAGCAATCACCACACTGTTGTCCATGTCCTTCGGTCCTTTTTCCTTTTGCATAATCCCTCAATCCCCTAACCGCCCCACCCACTAGCTTTCATCTGCTCTCCATCTATGAGTCTGTCTCTGTTTTGCTTGTTCACTTTGTTCATTAGAAGCTACATATGAGTGAAATCATATGGTATTTGTCTGTCTCTGACTGGCTTATTTCACTTAGCATAATGTTCTTCAGGTCCATCCATCCTGTTGCAAAGGGTAAAATTTTCTTCTTTTTATGGCCAAGGAGTATTTCATTGTGTAAATGCCCCATAGCTGTTTTATCCACTCATCTACTGATGGACACTTGGGCTGTTTCCATATCTTGGTGATTGTAAATAACGCTGCAATGAACATACAGGTGCTTATGTTCTTTAGAATTAGTGTTTTGGGTTCCTTCTGATATATTCCCAGAAATGGTATTCTTAATCTTAGAGTTCTACAAATTTCCTAAAATTACAGTTAAAATTTTGAGTGCATCAGTATGTGCACAGTTGTCTTGAAGAAGTTCTATGGATTTTATCATATTTCCAGAATGGTCCCATTTCAGTTCTAGTGTTTGAAATTTGGGTAATAAAGTCTCATCAAGTCCATTTCACAGGGGAAGAAATGTAACAGAGACCTAAAGGACACCTCCCAACATGTAATAACTTAGTTCCCACAACAGAGGTCAACTAGAGGTTTACCTTTACAAATCAATTTACAGCATTATAGTCAATTGTTTGTTCACAGGCAATTGTCACATTATCATCCATGGCCAACTGTGAAACTCTCTGTGCAAGTGATCACTTTTCTACTATGAAATACTCACCTGAGTAAATATGCCCATGACAGTAGAAGTTCTACCATTTTGAAAAATCTAATTTGGTAGAACAAATTAGATTTCTAATATGTGGAATCAAATAAACCAAAAGACTCTTAATAGGAGACTATATCTAGAGGTTTTCCATTATCTATTCACTCAATCTACAACAGTTGCTCATATTTTGTTCAAGTGCACTATGGTTCATGTTTAATTTCCTTTTCTTTGGGAAGTTATAACATTTAGCAGATGTTGACAATTTAAAAGTCAGAGGAAATGAAATAACAATGAATTTAGTAGTCAGCTCAGAGTATAAAAAAAGGGATTATTACAGAAGCAAAAACATTACCAAAACATCACAGCCTTGAACTACAGAAGAATACAGTTTAGTTTAATAAATGAGTCAGCAGGAGGGATTTGAAATAGTGAAAAGCCTTTTCTCTCAGGCCCTGAAGAAGGACAGCCCACAGACCACATTCACTAGTAATTAATGGCATCCAACTATCCCACAGCATCCAAACAAGACAATTTAATGTTTCATAATCAATCCAAGGATTGAACTGTGCATCAGGGAAAAATGAACATAGCTATTTGTGCCTTGTTGATTATTCATATTTTAAGTAAATAAATTAAAACAGCAAGCTTCAGCAGGTTCTTATCCTGTATTAAGACAAAACATAAAGTATCTGACAAAATAAAGAATGCTAGGCCTACAGTTGGTTAACAAATAACAGAATTTGCATTTTAACAAAATTTCTATATGGCTTATATATACACTGAAGTTTGAGAAGTACTGTTTTAAGGGCTGGTGAGGCAACAAAGTAGGGGTGCCCCGTCTTTGGCCCTCTCTAGGCCCCATCCCAGAGCAGAACTGCCCTGCAAGAAGCAAGATACATGTGGGGTTGGCTGACCTTCCAATTCTTGCACTGGAAGGGCTTACTCCAGAGACTTTTAAAATATTATTCTTCAATACTTCTCCTAAGACTAAGACACCATGGGGCCACAGGGTCTGATGGGAGACGTGATTCAGGTGAAGTAACAGCATTGTCGTTGACCTATCATCTCCACCCTGCAAACGTTTGGCAAGCACAGGCACTCATTCACCAATCCAGCACGTGTTTATTGAAAACTGGCTTCATATCAGACTAACTATTGTATGAAATAGAACTAAAGCTGTTGTGTGGGTAAACTAACGAGGAGAATTCTTTACTTTGACCAACTAGCATATTCAGAAATCAAGTTTGAAAAATCTAAACTTTCCAAATGGTTTTCTAACTTATCCTGCCAAGAAATAATAAACTACACCAAAGAAAGGAAATAAGCCTGCTTCCTTGAAGTCACTAATATATTTTATATGGCATTGAAAATATAAAGTATCTAATTTTAAAAAAAATGTTTTGTTTTGAAAACTGACAATGTTAATAGAAATTGTTTCTATAAGGGGCAATTTCCAAACAAGTTGAAATCTTTGTAAAATCATAAATTCACTAGATAACTTCATTTATTGGATTAGAAAATAATACTTTTCATTGTATTTTATAATATATATTATTATATACGCCAGGCATATTTTTATATTTATACTCAGCAAATTCCTAACAATGAATACATTTAAGGAATCTAAAGTACCAACTCCAGCTGATAAAAGACAACAGGTAGTAAATGATACAGAAAGTACAGATTATTCCATGTAGGTCTCATTCTCTTTCAAATATTAAATGTAAATATTTGTTAAAGGTGGTCATTCTTTTTAGATTATCAGGTTTGTTTGTTTTTTTATTTTTGTGGTACAATATGAATAATCTTCAAAAAGTACTCCATTTACTTCAACAAAGGAATTCATCCCTGCAAAACTCTGGCTCTGTTTCCATAAATGGAAATTATGGGTTTCGGGTTGACAGATTTTCACTCTGTCCTAGTGATAGGTTGATTTCAGGCTAAGACAATGAAAGAGGATACTATCAATTTTTTAAATGAAGCTTGTAAAGGAAGAAATAAATATAAGCAAATATCTTTAAAACACAGATTAAAGTATATTCAGGTAAAACAGATGCGAGAGGCTTCAGAGGTGCAAAGAAAGTGTCCCCAAGCTAGCAGAACTAGAGTAACATGCTGGGATAAGATGTGAATAATATCACAAAAAAAAAATGTCCTGCACTAAAAAGTTCTTCTGCTGGCTGCTATTATTCTGCCTCCTCTCTCTGTGATTCTTTTAAGGAAAGAAATTCTCTGTTTACAAGTAGCATTATATACAAAAGACTTTGTACAAATTATCTGGGAAAGATGGTCATACAGCGCACCTTCATTTACCAACATTCACTAACTAGCATGAATTCTTTATCTCGGAAGTCAAAAACAAAAAACAATAAAAACACATGTTAAAAATATGAGGTACCAATTTTCTACTGTCTCTTTCAAAGGACAGAAGCAGAGGGAATACTTCCTAACTCATTCCATGAGGACTGTATTAAACTAAACCAAAAAAGGACCTTATAAGAAAAGAAAACTGCAGACCAACATCTCTCATGAACGGACATTTAAAAAATCCTCATCAAGATATTAGCAAATCAAATTCAACAATGCATCAAATAGACCACACACCATGATCAATTGGGATTCATCCCAGCTATGCAAGTCTGGTTCATCAATTATTTATCAATTAATTATAATCCATCACACTAACAGGCTAAACAAGAAGTCATAAGATCAAATCAATAACTGCAAGAAAGCATTTGAGGCCCTGGCTGGCGTAACTCAGTGGATTGAGCGTGGGCTGGGAACCAAAGTGTCCCAGGTTCGATTCCCAGCCAGGGTACATTCCTGGGTTGCAGGCCATAACTCCCAGCAACCGCACATTGATGTTTCTCTCTCTCTCTCTCTCTCTCTCTCTCTCTCTCTCTCTCTCTCTCTATCTCCTTCCCTTCCCTCCCTAAAAATAAATAAATAAAATCTTAAAAAAAAAAAAAGCATTTGATAAAATCCCCATTCAGGAAAAAAACTCAGAGTAAATTAAAAATAGATGGGAACCTTCTCAAACTTGATTTTAAAGATATTTACAAAAAAAACATATAGCAAACATTATTCTTGATGGTAAGAAGCTTTTTCACTAAGCTTTTTCACTGAGATCAGGTACAAAACAGGGATGTCTCCTCTCACCAATTCTTAGTCTTTGCTAAGGTAAAATGTAAGACAAAGAAATAGAAGGTATACATATAGGGAAGGAAGTAATAAAACTGTTTTTGTTCATACATAACATGGTTCTGTGTAGAACATCTAAAAGAACCAAAAAACAAAAACCCTGGAACTAATAACAATTATAGAAAATTTGCAAGATTAATATATAAAAGTCAATCACTTTTTTATATACTAGCAATAAACAAGTAAAATTTGAAATTATAAACACAATACCATTTACATTAGTAACAAAAAAAATAAATACTTAGCTGTAAGTTTAACAAAATATGTGCAAGATGTATATTAGGAAAACTACAAAACTAATGAATATCAAAGAACTACTAAATAAATGGAGAAATATTTCATGTTCATGGACAGGAAGATTCAGTATTATTAAGATGCCTGTTCTTACCAACTTGATCTGTAGGTAAAATGCAATCCTAGTCAAAATCCTCAGAAATTATTTGTGAATATCAACAAATTGATTTTAAAGCATATATGGCAGGGAAATAGCCCAAAATAGCCAACACAATATTGAAGGAGAAGGACAAAGCTGGAGGACTGACTCTACTTGACTTCAAGAGTTACTACAACTCTGCAGGAATCAAGACAGCATGATATTGGTGAAAAACTAGAAACTGAACAGAATAGAGGGCTCAGAGATAGACCCACGTAAGTACAGTTAACTAAACTTTCATAAAGGAGCAAAGGCTATGCAATGGAGCAAAGACAGTCTTTTCAAAAAATGGTGCTAGAACAATTGAACATGGAAAAAGTGTGCTCTAGACACAGACCTCATACCCATCACAAAATTTAACTCAAAATGGATCACAGACTTAAATGTAAAATAAAAAACAATAAAATTCTTAGAAAATAACAAAAGAAAATTTAGATGACTTTGCATATGGCAATGACTTTTTAGTTACAATATTAATGGTACAATTCATGAAAGAAATAATTAATAAACTGGGTTTCATTAAAATTAAAAACTTCTGCTCTGTGATGAAAAATGTCAGGAAAATGAGAAGACACACCACAGGCTGAGAGAAAATATTTGCAAAATACATACCTGATAAAAGACTGTGATCCAAATTTAAAAAAAAAAAAAAACCAACATTAAAAAATGGGCCACAGGTCTTAACAGACATTTCACCACAGAAGATAAGCAGATGGCAATTAGTATTATACTACAGATGTTGAGTGATTATTATGTGTCAATGTAGGTTTGTCAATTAAAAAAGGGAAAAAAGAGAGCCCTAGCTGGTGTAGCTCAGTGGATTGAGCATGGGCCTGTGAACCAAAGGGTTGCTGGTTCGATTTCCAGTCAGGGCACATGCCTGGATTGTGGGCCAGGTCCCCAATTGGGGACAAGTGAGGAGCAACCACACATTGATGTTTCTCTCCCTCTCTTTCTCCTTCCCTTTCCTTCTCTATAAATAAATAAATAAAATCTTTTAAACAAAGACCTCACTGAAAATTATATTTTTTAAAAAAAGGAAGAAAAGAAAATATAAGGTATCAAGCCAGGAAAATAAACTCATCATGGGTGTGAGTCTACAGAAGCTGAGCATACCTAGGCTGTTGAGGACAGGACACTGTGGACATCACTCCTTCACAGGGGCACTAAGAGCTGGAGCCAACTCTCTCTCACACACACACACACACACACACACACACACAATCTACCTAGTATTCTGGAGAAAGGCGGGGGGCAGGGGAATAGGATTGGTATTAGATTTGGATAAACAAGTTATGAGAAGGTATACAGGGTGGAGAACAATTATTCTTGTAGTTGAAAATTTCAACTACTTCATAATATATTATGCTCCATGTCAGAGAACAGAAGATCCCCATGTCTTTCAACCATGCCCTCTTTGGAGTTTCAGAACATGCATAAGGTGAAATATGTTTTCCTATATTAATTTATGTATTTTTTTGGTCCTGGTTATTCATTTTAACCATGTTCCTTTCTCTCACTCAAGCACAATTTCTATTACTTCAATATAAGAATTTCATCATAGAAAATATTAAAAAGGAATAATAAAAATAATCATAGCATTGGAGTACTGAAATAACTTTCTAAAACTCAGGGCAGAAAAACATAGTTTTGACAGGAAAGGCTTTTTGAGTTTCAAAAGTTAAACCTTTTGGATCTCAAAATCCAAAACCATGATGAATTCAGGGAATAACATTTATAATACAGCAATGAATTTGGAAAACCATAGAAATCATTAATATACCCTATCACAATCTACATAAAGAAGCTTTGGACAGAGAGAGTAAAGAAATCAGAAGTTGCCTAAAAAGTAACTTTTAACTTTTTATCCCCTCCAAGGCAGAGTTTCTCTTGAAATAGACCCTATCTCCTGATCCCACTCAGGATGGCTTGAGATTTCAATGAACAAAGAATCTCAATAAAGGGCGAGAAGTTACATAGAATTAGAAATTAAATGGAATTTTTGGAAATGGAAAGTACAATAACCGAATAAAAGCAACTCAAAATACAATTTTAAAAATCAACAGAGCACCCTGGCTGGCGTAGCTCAGTGGATTGAGCGTGGGCTGCGAACCAAAGTATAGCAGGTTCAATTCCCAGTCAGGGCACATGCCTGGGTTGCAAGCCACAGCCCCCAGCAACCGCACATTGATGTTTCTCTCTCTCTCTCTTTCTCCCTCCCTTTCATCTCTAAAAATAAATAAATAAAATCTTTTAAAAAAATCAACAGAGCAATTAAAATTATACTCTGTGACTATTCATAGCATTCTTACTACGAATCAAAATTTGTAAATAATTCAAATTCCCATTAATTCATGAATGGATAAACAAAATGTGATATAGCCACACTGTTATTCCACAATAAAAATGAATGAAATACTAATACATGCTACAGCACAGATGAACCTCAAAAACATGGTAAGGGAGAGAAGACACATACAAAAAGACTACATCTTACATGATTTCATTTATGTGAAATGTTCTGAGAAGGTAAATTTAAAGCAAAATTTAAAGTAAAAAATTTAAAGACACACAAAACAAATCAATGGTTACCCATCAGCACTAAAGGGGTTAGAATTAGGCTCAGCAGAAAATACACTCTGGCTGGAGTGGCTCAGTTAGTTATTTGGAGCATTTGCCTGTACACCAATGGTTGAAAGTTTGATTCCAGGTCAGGGCACATACCTAGGTTGCAGGTTCAATCCCTGATAGGGGTGAGTATGGGAGACAACTGATTGATGTCTTCCACATCGATCTTTCTCTCTCCCTTTCTCTCTCTCTAGAATCAATAAACATTTTTTAATATAAAAAAGCAAAAATGAAATTGAGGGAAATTTGGGGAGTAATGGAAATGCTCTAAAAAATAGATTGTGGTATGTCTATAGAACTGTATACATTTACAAAAAAGTCATCAAAATGACACTGTTTTCCTTGCACTAAAGCCTCATCTTTAGTGAGCCTTTGCACCAAGCATTGCCTATCTATTTTACTGCTTGTCCAGGGAACTCCCTTCCCACCCTAGGCAAAAGGCAATTCCAAATTATTTTGAAAGGCCTCAGTTTGCAAGTCAAAATAAATTTTTTTGAGACAGACATTTAACTTCCATATTCAGTAAAAAGAAATTCTTAAATGAATCTCTTGATTCTACTGTGAGTCTAGGGGGGACTTGATTCCTGCTAAACTCCAATAGTTCCATCTACCCTTGCTTTTGCAATATTAGTGCAAATGTCAATGCCATGAAAAAGGCAAAAGATATTTACTATTATGAAAATAATTTTGCCTTCAAAGACCCCATGAAGAGGCCTCAGGGTTCTACAGACCACAGTTTGAGAGCCACTTTACTAGGAGAATGATAATAAAAGAGGTATTATAACTCTTGCCTTCAACTAAATACTAAATTGGATTTTGTGAAAGAAAAATAAGAAAGCATGCTGGTGGCATGATTTGGTAAGAAAATGGTGACTATAGTTTCAGAACCAAGATTAGAGACAATTTGACCAAAGATTTCTTTTGTGTGACTTTTTAGAGCAAGAAGCAGCCTGAATACCAAAATGTTAGCATTTCCAAGACACTAAGCGAGTTTATAATAAATGAAACAGAACATTTAAAATCTATATAGTTTTTTAAAAGGCAACTGTATTCCATAAACACAAAGAACATCTCTTTTTTAAAAAGATGAAAATAACTCCTTTTTCTTAATAGTCCTTAGCAAACTATGTCTAATATTTTCTTCTTTTAGCAAAAACTAGAAACACAAAGAGAAACACAAAGTAAAATACTAGAGGAAAATAGAAATAAGAAAGACAAATAGTGCAGAAAATGAAAAAATACTATCAACTTTTTCTGAGAAATTTTATATTTCGTATGACATTTGCTACTAGACACTAAGATTACCATCCATCTCAGTATTTACCCAGTAAATTTGGAAATCAAATTTTCTGCCTGGAATAACTGTAGTCAACAGATATTAATTGAGTAGTGACCATGCTAAAACTAGACACAGCAATAAAATGTAGAGTCTAGCTGTGAGGAACAAATTTTCATATATGACACAATATTGTTATAAAATGTTACTGAGAGTTTCATTGCCCTTTACAATTTAGGAATCAAATGGCATGAAATGTATGTCCAAGCCTAGATTTCCTTGCACAGAAGTTATAAACCTGCAAGCTGCAGACCGATTATAGCCCACAGACTTGTCTCGTTCGGCCCATGTCATTTTTTATTTGATTTACTATAGTAGAACATAACATCCAGATTTCTGACTACTCCTGAATAACTGCAATATACCCCAAATGTAGCCCTACATTTTCACATGACCATTGGCAGGCAGTTCACCCATCCCTCACACTCCTGTTCCCCCTCCACCAGCCACTGGGTCCCAGCACTTTCAGACCCTTGGCTCATCCCAATCCCAATGTCACTTAACCACATCCAGCCAGAAAGGGGGAGGATTTCTCTCTATTTTCTTATTTCCCAATGATTACTGACACCAAAGCAAAACTAACAAAGAGTCCTTACAAAACTTCAAAAGTACTCATTTTAAGGAAAAGAAGGTGGGAGAAAAGCTGTGGTAATCTACAGTTTTCCCCCATGGTGAGTCTGAAAGGTGAGAACTCTCATTTGAAGTGAGTAATAGTGAAGATAAAAAGGTATACAAATCAGCTAACATTTCCAGATGGTCAGCCATGTGTAAAACTTGGTGGCAAATACTTTAGGGGACCAAAGTGGAAGCTTATAGCTAGATAAGTTTATGGCATAGTGTCACGATTCCCAAATCAGGAGCAGCAGGCACCTGCAGTACATACATCAAGCATTGTCAGTCAACTAAGTCATTAGTCAACTAATAATTAATCAACTAATCAATAAGGAGTCAAAAAGTCATGTGTACATTTTGCACAAACCTTTTTTAAAATATAGGATGCTGCTGTTGTGAAAACAAAAATGCAAATTTTTACATGCAGTGGTGTTCTTACATATCGTATCCAGCAACAAATTGTAACTCCAATTATGAGATGTATGGGACTATAAAATTATTTATATTTTAAAGAGATACCTCAAAAATAGGAACTCTCTAACACTGGGTATAAAGTATTTTAGAGAACAATTTGGAAATACATATTAAATTTTCAATGCAATTAACTTTAAATTTTTTCACTTCTAGGAACTTCATTCTTCAGATATACAAGATCTGTCCAGAAAGTATCCAGCCATGTAATATGGAAAATAGAGACATTTATTGAAGAAGATACAATAAACATTGTACATAACAACAATGACACCTTCAAAGTCCCCTTCAAAGTAGGCACTTTGGGACCTCACACAGTTCTCCCAACTTCAGTATGATGTTCCTTCTGCTCTAGTAGTAGAAGCTGTGGAGTAAATTTTTCCACAACACATTTCATGCCACGATCCTGGATCAGAATCTCAGACACAATAGTTTTGGGAATCCCCAGATCAGCTTCTAGTTCTCACACTGTCAGTCACTGATCTTTGTTGATTGCACCCAGGTGTTTCCAACATTCTCAGGTGTTCTGATTGATGCAGGCTTTCCAGAACGTGGATCACCTTCGACAGATTCTCAACCATCTTTAAAGCGTTTGTACCACAATATTATTTGTGCTGCACTCATTGTATCATTTCCAAAAGCCTTCTGAATCATCTGAATAGTTCCCATGGAGGAATGTTCAAGCTTAATGCAAAATTTGATGCAGATTCATTGCTGTACTCACTCTGTTATTTTGAATGCAATGGTCACACAGTACACATGCTCACTCAATAGCATCTACTGCCCCCACTGACTACTACAGTGAAGTCCTCATTGTTCACACAGGTGCATTCCAGTCCACTCTTCTTGGCTGCCAGGTTATATCAATGTCATAAAATCTGCTGTTATTATAATAACAGTCGTTGGACTTTTTCCAGATAAACTGTGTATACATATATATTTGAACCAGTACATACCTACATATTCAATGAATATTCTTTGTCATAATATAATTCAAGAAAAAGTTCAAAATCCATCAGAGGGTAAGGGAGGACAGTGGATTAGAGAATTTATGCAAGATGTTTGAATCAAGTTCTGCCAGGGAGGCTAATCAAGAGCCTTAATCCTCAGCCAAGGAAGTAAGTCCTTGATATTCCTACCTGACATCATTTGATCACTATTATAGACAATGACCACTATGTATTTCCCATCCTCTCCTTTTATGAGTGGTTTTATTATGGTTATCTTGTTTTGCCTTACCAATACAATTTGAGTGTGCTGGGGCAGATAATTTGCTTTTTGTTTTATATGATGTTGAACATCCTATAAATGTTGAAGCCACAGTTAAGATCCAATAGGGAGGACTGGAGACCTTGAACGGGGTACAGTGGCTGAATGACACATGGAGTTGTCTCTCTTTTGAAAATCAATTACTGTTGCATATATTGCAAAAGGAATGTGTATAAATGAATACCAGGTAGCCAAAGTACTTTAGACTACATGATGTCAATTCTCAACTTTTGCATTCTTAACAAACCCAGATTTTTTAATTACATTATGCAGCCACCCTTGCAGCTAGTGACCATGTGACAGAATCTTTTCTGATGAAATGTAAGCAGAAGGTGTAAGGTAGGGCTTTGGGAACTATTCTTTAACAAAAGATCAAGAGGGCTCCTGCAATGTTGCAGCACTCTGGGTTGATCAGCCATCTTGCAATCTTAAGGCAACCACAGATATGCAAGAAAATCAGAGATTTTGTTCCTGATATTCTTGAACACCAAAACTACTTTCAAAGACTACCTACATTGGGACTCTTTGTTATACAATAAAAAATGAAACTGTTATCTTGCGTGGGCCCCTGTTAATTGAACTTTTTCTTATCAATAGCTGAATACAATTTGTAACTAATACAACTGTTCTTTGATCACTCTTTTTCTTTTATTTTATTTTTAAGATTTTATTTGTTTATTATTAGAGGGATTGGAAGGGAGGGAGAAAGAAAAGGAGAGAAATATTGATGTGTGAGAGATTGCATAGATCAGTTGCCTCTCACACCCTGCAACTGGGGACCTGGCCTGCAGCCCAGGCATGTGCCCTGACTGGGAATCAAACTGGCCACCTTTTGGTTCTCAAGCCATTGCTCAATCCACTGAGCCACACCAGCCAGGGTCACCATCTTTTCTTTCAAACGCCCCCCCCCCCCCACATCAAGCTCTGTTTTCCATCTAGTTTCAGCTTTTCCCATTATCTGTGTCTTTTCCAATGTCTTTATGTGTCTCCTTTTGCTGACATAGAATCAGTTAGGTCTCTAATACTGTCTCTCACTCCTAGAACCTCATTCACTTAACTCCCACTTAGGAAAAAATGAGGTTCTTAGTGCCTAGCTTGCTTAGATATTTATATAGATATTTCTATGTAAACATAAAAATAATCACTGATGTTTAATTGATGCCTACTGTATTCTAGGGATTTTTCTAGTGTTCCAAGCATTATTCTAAGAGTTTTATTTTATTTTCACAGTAATCTTCACAACAATCCTGAAACAAATATGAGTTCATCCCCATAAAATACAAATGTCAATTTGGCCAAGATTACATACAAGTGGTGATGAAGCCAGTATTTGAAACTAGAAAATCCAGACCTGTGTATGTGTGTGTATTCAGGACACTGAGATCCTCAGTGTAGACAAGTTATTTCTTCTGTCACCGTAGCCAGGTTGTGAAGCTTTGTGCCCCCAGGTCACAAATATAACATAGAGAGGATCCTTTCCAGAGAAGATAAATAGATGGAAACCCCACCTCTCCCAGGCCAGGAGATGTGAATTGAAAAAATAGTCAGTTACTTGGGTCCCTATTTATACTGACCCTCAGGCCACACCTTGAAATAGGAAACATGAACATGTAGGGGTGGGTTACCTTAAAAACAGCTAGAATTTATAAGTCTCCCCTAGGTTAAGCCTCACCAATTCTACAGGTCTTGAAGGCAGTGTTCCTCAACTCTGGTTGAACTTTAGAAAAGCCTAAAGAGAGTTTAAAATTATTGATACCCAAGTATACTCGTAGCACCTGCCCAGTATCATTTGATCATTGATTCTAAGTTATGTGATTCTTCTGGGTATCCACAATCACCTTGGCGGGAAAAATCCTGCAGCCCAGGAGCTCACTCTAATACCATGACACAGGCACAGCAGGGCACAGGATAGCCTAAGTCTAAGCTCCAGATCCATAGTGGTTTGCACCTAGCACATGTGGAGAACCAGAAGTCCTCATGGAATACTGTTGGGATGCAGAGGAACTGAAAATGCAACAAAAATAGGGGTGCAAAGAGCCACTGGAGATTGATACAAAAAAAACCACAAACTGTAGACCATGGGACCACAGGACCACAGATAGAGGCTGTGCTTGGGATATTACCTTACTTTTTTTCTTTAAAAGCCCTATCTCCAATTATACAGTAGTAAAATTCTGAGAAACTGAGGGCTTCAGGGCTTCAACATATAAATGTGCAAGTCAGGGGGACACAGTTCAGCCCATAACAGTACCCAAAGAAGCACCCCTTTCTTGCCTGGTTTTGAGGGTGGTACTAAAGTTTACTGTATGACCTGGAGAAATTCAGATAGTGCCTGATCAATATACAACACATCTGCCTGGTGTGTAACTGACTGCCTGAGACACTATATATGAGGATTAGCCCCATGTAGTAATCTTAAACTTCTACAAAATAATGAAAGTGGAAAGTGGAAAGTTTATGTGAGGAGAAAGAAATTTCACAAATCAAGTAAATGCACCATGATTATTCAAGCATCTGTGAAATTTATATAGGGGGCTGATACACTAAATATTAAAAAAGAGAGAGAGAGAGAGAAAGAGCTGAATCACCTTCAACCTTGGAAAATTGCATTCACTTCAGCATTTCTTAAGCACCAATGACTGAATTTCAAATATACCAATTAAAAGGTCTGTCTGGAAAAAGTCCAACCATTATTAATATAATGAGAATGGCTTGCACGACATCAAAGTAACCTGGTACCAAGGAGAGTGGACTGAAATGTGTATGCGTGAACAATGACGACGTCACTGTGGGGGTGGTAGACACCACTGAGTGAGCATGTGTACTGTGTGTCCATCACTTTCAAACTGACTGAGCAAGTAGAGCAATGAACCTGCATCAAATTTTTCATGCAGGTTGAATTTGCATGTAAATTTTGCATTTAAGCTTGAACATTCCTCTGCAGGAACTATTCAAATGCTTTAGAAGGACATGGCTATGGGCAACTGGTGATTGGCAGCTTCATCACAACCATGCACCCACTCAAGCATCTCCTCTCATGCAAAGTGAAACACCAAATCACCCAGGTGACTCAGCCTCCCTACAACCCTGATTTGGTAACCTGTGACTTCTGGCTTTTCCCAAAACTAAAATCACCTTTGAAAGGGAAGAGATTTCAGACCATGGATGAGATTCAGGAAAATACAATGGGGCAGCTGATGGCAATTGGGAGAACTATGTGAGGTCCCAAGGTGCCTACTTTGAAGGGGACTGAAGCATCATTGTCCTATGTGCAATGTTTCTTGTATCTTTTTCAATAAATGTCTCTATTTTTCACAGTACATGGCTGGACACTTTCTGGACAGGCCTCATATCCAACCCATAAAGCCTTCCACATAACAATGTTCAATCACATGTGATGCTTTGGCTTAATAAAATAAATTATAATTTTTAATTAAAATAGACTTGCAACTGAAAGTGTTACTTAATCATAACATTGCAATTTAACTAAGTCTTACAATGCTATTTGCTGTCTACTCTCTCTCCAATATCTTCCTTGAATTCCCAGAGACAGTATAAATTTCTTCCAATCTATTTCTACTGTTAAAGGCTCTCTGAAAATTACAGGTCTCTCAAAAATGCCATCTCTCTCAATGACCCCATTTCTACCTCTGTCTCCCAACTTGATGTCCCCAAAACCAGACAGAATTTCCTTCTAAAATGTAATAAAACTCATTACTGAGAATTTTTCCTCAAAATATATTTCATTCCTTCATGTGCAGTTTAATATCAATTTTTTTTTACCTTTCTTCAGCAGAAAATGGATGATAAACAAATAACAGTCGCTGCCTAAGAGATTTTCGTATAGTTGAGAACATGATTAAATTGCTCCTCATCCTTCAATTTAACAAGAAAAAAAGGTGTCGTTTTCAGTAATTGTATATATCATGAGATACAGGAATCACTGAGAGGACCGAGTACTCCTATTCAGCAGCTGCATTTAAGTGACAGCACAATTCTGCTTGGCCTCCCAAATCAAGGTCACTGCTTACAGGAATCAACTAATTGGAGTAAAGAACCAAATTTGGAACACACACACACAACACAAATCAAACGAAGGAGCATAATATAACCTTTCTGTGCACACATTTTTTCTTTGTGTTAAATACTTCAGCTGTAATAGTTAAAAGACTTCAAAATAAGACTTGGATTTTATTGTGTTGGACTAAAACAACAGACTGAAATGTTATGAGGTAAAATTATAAAAAGAAGTAGCTAACTTTATGACCAGTAATTGATGCTATGGTGAGATTATCAAATCAAGCTGATGCTGGCTAAATAGACCTGAGAGAACACCTCTCTGCTAATGTTCACTATTATCTCTACAGGTAAGGCTCTTGGAGCAATTACAATTTTATTCTTAACCCACAGAAGAAGAACATCATTAGTACACTTAAAAGTCATCTAAATGCATTTTAAAGCTGTATAGGTATAAGAGCAGAATAAACACTACAAAAATAGCCTGACCCTGTGGTCTGCCAGAAGTCAGGTTGCAAGCAGCCCAGCTTCCCAGGCCTGCACCACCCAGGACCACACCTTCCAGTGGAAGGAGACTGTTTTTAATTTGGTTTCATTATTTTGACATGGTTTGTTGTGGGAATTTTTGGTTTGTTATTGCCGTTGTTGTTTGGGGGGTTAGGGAGATAATAAGCAATAAATTCAGAACTAAACAAAGAAGCAAGGAGCTTACTACTTGGGACCATTTATTAATGCTACAATGACTTGCTAACAAATACAGGCCTCCCGTTTTGCTTCTATCTTTGCTTTAAGGAGAATAATCTTTGAACATAAAGGATAAAGTAAACATTTTTAAAAATAGACTTGAAATCCAAAATTGGTGAGATGAGACTTGAAGAGCTTTTATGAGGTTCGTTTTTCTGCTTGGTTTAAGCTCTAGTGGATCTAATCAGAATGAATGTTATTTGTGAATAGTAAAAGGATTTGCAAGTGCAACACAAGATAGATGTTGGCCTTTGGGACATACTGGTGGACAAAATAGATAGCAGAAGTCTACAAGTTAGCAATCAAATGTGCCATTTTCAAACATATTTTCTGGGAATGACAGACTTCTAAAGTTCATTTCAACCACTGGCAAAAAAAAGTAACTTGAACAAATCATTAAGAGGGTATGTGAACATTTATGTTAATAACGAGGAAGCAGCCTGGCCTTATGAAGAATAAGTCATGCATTTAACCTAATATCTTTTTCCAGGCTGGCATCAAATGTTGTATTGGGGTTCCAGCAAGTCATTTGAAATTTTAAATGATGAACTTATTTGGAGAAATTTGATAGAAATAATATTACAAGTGAGTGAATTAATAGCTAGATGAATAATAAGAACCAAAGAGTATTGGCTAATAGGTCAAATTCTATCTATAATAAATTATATATTTTGATGCTCTCAGCAACATTTGTACAAAAAATTTTACTATCTGCTTATAACATTTACAAATAAGTAGAAATTGGAGAAATAATTAATATGCTTGAGAGCATAATCAAAACCCAAGACTTGCAACCTATATTAAAAAACACTTAGGAAGATTTTTAAAAATATTTAAAAGAAACATCTAAAATACTGCATAGAGATTTCAAAATTCAAGTACACAAGTGCAAAATCAGGGAAACGTGTCATAACTAAGTACTTTTTTTTCCCAGCTCTCCTAAGATTCTTACCTACAGCCTCAGGGCAACGCTACCTCCCTAATAATCGAGGGAGGGGAAAAGAGAGTATTCTAGCTAGGCCATTAATAAGATGCGTGAGAAGTACCAAAAGCAAAATAGGTTCTTCATGCTGAGGAGTCAGCAAGCAACTTTGCTGAACTAGAGCCAGGAGCCTGAGGTAAAGAGAGGTGGGGACAAAGGAGGCACACTGGAGGGAGGAACTAATAACAGGCTGGGAGTAACTGTTAGGGCAGGAAGCTGGTAAACAGCAAGAGACTTGAGAACAAAGGAAACAATCCTGCAGATACATCCTCAGCTTTGTGATTCTCCCTGCTGCCCTGTGTTAGAAACTGCATGGAAGAATGGTGGAATGAGTCATGCTGAAAATGCTGTCATTACCATCCAGGCAGAGACTGGACCAGCTCGGCAACAGTGAAAGCATGAGGCAAGTGCACGTTATACTCGAGGAGGCATGGGTAATTCTTCCCCTGCTGCCCTGTGGGGTTGGTCACTTCAAGAAACCAAACACAAAATAAGTTTTAATGAAAAAGTTGGGTAGAAGTCATTGTGCAAGGCATTTTTAAGATCTTCTAATTACCTTCTACTTACAGACACCACCAGTGTCTGAACCATAGGTTGATGGATGAAAGCCATTTTTGGAGACATCTCTCCTGCAATAAGGACCATAAATTTCAGGGTTTAAAATATCCAACTCATACCTCCATACTTCTCCCTTTCACAGCACGAGGCATATGCCAGGGTGGTTGCACAAAACAGCCTGACCCTGGCTGGCAGGCGCAGTCAATGCTGCAGGCTTTAGACGTCCTGGCACAGCTTTCTGCACACAGTGGTTGCTGAAAAAGCACTGCTGAATGGCTGATTCAGGCTCCAGTGGCCCAGAGAGCTCTCACAGAAACAAAACGTTTAAAGAAAAAAGGTTGTGTTTGAGTTTTAGGCTAATAGGAACTGTGCAAGCAGATTCTGACTAGGGAAAACTTGTTCCAGTATAAATTGAATGCAGTTTTCACTTTTTGATTTTTAATTTTCAAACTAGTGCTCTGTTATGGGCATCATGCCACCTTCCCCCACCCCACCCTCCAGGAATTCATATGTTGAAGTTTTAACCCCCAGTACTTCAGAAGGTGACAATTTGGACATGAGTCTTTAAAGAGGTAATTAAATTAATATGATGCCCTTAGAGTGGATCCTAATCCAATCTGACTGGTATCATTATAAGAAAGGGAGATGGGGACGTAGACACGCACAAAGAAGATACTGTAAAGAAATAGGAAGAAGATGGCCATCTGCAGGCAAGGAGGTGAAGCCACCCCTGCTGACACTTTGGTCTCAGACTTTTAGCCTCCAGAACTGTGAGAGCATAAGTTTTTGGTGTTTAAGTCACCCAGTCTGTGGTATGTGTTACAGCAGCTCTAGCAAATTCATACATACTACCTCAAACTTCTAGTAACAACATTCTTATCAGTTGGGGAAGGGGAATTTAAAGAAATCTCTAAAAGCCAGAAAACATTCTTTGGAATCTTTTTTCCTAAAATATGTTCATGGATGCAAAACCAAACCTTTGCATATAATTTCAGGGGATTCATGAACCCCTTTGATCCCACATCCACAGTTAAGATTTCCTGTGTTTAGTACCAAACACCCAAAAGGGATATACATGAAGAATTTGCAGGACTAGCGCTGAGATACTCGCCTCTCCAGGGACTGGTATGAGAGGTATTGCCATTACCTTTGTGATCTAATAACAAATAATACATTAACTGAATGGCTAATTATGTAACATTACAAAATTTCACAAAGAGAGACCATGAAAACCTTGAATGTAAACTTAAAGTGAAAAAATAATTGTCTTAATGAAAGTTCTTAATGAAAGGGCTTAACAAGCAACTTGAATATGCTTAAATGTTTATCCAGCATAATATTCAAACATTAATAATTCTGATCAGGATTTTAAAAGAAAAGTGAAAAAAATCTCTGTAGACAGAAAATGAACTAGAATAAAATGTATTCTTTTCTTTTTTAACTAAAATTTATATGATTTGTGTCAATAAATTTGTTTCGGCTGAATCAAAAGGAAGAAATCTGTCTACCCCAAAATGTGGTGAGGTAAGACCTCCACGGCCAGATGTGTTGACACAAGGTGGGATAATCAGTTGTTGGGGTGGAAGAAGAGATTCTGGTGGTGGGTGGGAAGTTGAGCTATGTGTTCACTAACACCTACACTCTACTGGTTAGGGAAATGATATATGCAAAATAAAATGCCACTGTGTCAGGAGGGAAGGACGGACTGACAGAGGAATTCAAAGGAAAGTGCTGCCTTTTGTAGTAAACTTCTGAGTTGCCTGAGCTCCTTTCCTTTGCTACCTGGCTGACCACAGAGGTGAAAGGGCAACATAATTAGTTAAAGGTTATATCTCCGGGGGCATGATAAGGTGGGTTGCCAACAAAAAACAAACCTTCTGCTTTCAAGTACAAGCCAGCCAGGAAAGCAATGAAAAACCTGCAGCAACTCTGGAGGGAGGAGAAGAAAACGGACCTGTGCTATGGCCAGACATCAGCATGGGCTTGCATTTCCACATGCCTGTTTGTGCCCGGAAACCTCTAACACCAAGGGACAGGTTGCTCCTGGCTTTTCCCATTTTGTGTGAAATATTTATTGTGGATATTTAGTTTTAATCTTCACCTTGAAAGATAGTTTGTTCCACAATATTTTAACATATGTACTATAAACCATTAAGAAATAGAAGATATCTTCTTTAAAGAAAATGAAATTTTTCCCCATAAAAAGCTAAGTTCTTATAGTAGTTTGAATATTTTTAGACCAAAATAACTCCTTACCACTAGATAAATTCCCATATTAAAAGAGAAATTATTTTTATTTTAAAATAGCAAATTTAGAGATAACTATTACATATCAGTGCCTACTAAATGCCACAGGGATGGTTTTTTTCTTTACATTTTTTTAGAAATAGAAAGATATTTATTAGTGCACCAATTTAATTTCTGTATTAACATAAGCTAATGTTTATTGAGCCAAATAATGCACTAAGCACTTTACATGCATTACCACATTTACTCTGCACAACAACCCTATGAGGCAGACACTATTACAAGGTCCATTTTATTGATCAGACAGCTGGAGCCCAAAGCCATTAAGAATTACACACCAAATTAAGTAGTAAACCTAGAATTCCCCCTCAGCCCATCTTTTTCCAGAACATGCCCACAATGATAATCTGTTTAATTCTCCCTGTTCTTGGGTTTGTTTGGGTTGTGTTTTTTTATTCTGTTTTTGTTTTCAGGAAGTGAGGATCCACTACCCACAGAGTTTTTATAACCCTAGAGAGGAGCTTTGATGTGGAGAAATAGTTATAAATAAACAATGTGTTGTCAAAAATACGCAGCTGACTCTTGAACAACACAGGTTTGAACTGTCCAGGTCCACTTTTTCTTAATAAATACAGTAAGTGTATTTTCTTTTCCTTGTGATTTTATTAATAACATTTTCTCCAACTTACTTTATTATAATAATATAGTATATAATACATGTAGCATACAAAATATGTGTTAATCAATAATTTATGTTATTGGTAAGGACTCATAAATTGTTAAGTTTGGGGGGAGTCAAAATGTGCAAATTTTTATGTGCAAATTTTTAACAGTGTGGGAGGTCAGTACTCTTAACCCCTGCATTCTTGAAAGAGCAACTGTATGTAGAATAGAAGAAAGGGAATGATTTTATAGCATGAGATTCCCATGACTTTGGATCATGCATCCCATTTCTCAGCCGTCCTCAACTGCTATCCACTGAACTGCCGTGAGATCCTCAAAACATGCCTCAGGCAACCACCTCCATCCTGTACACTCCAGAAACTGCTGTGCTCACTCTTCCTTAGTAGCAGCTGGTGATGCCACGACAAAGTTAAAGAAAGGCCCTTCTAACTACCATATGCTAACAAGGGAGTTCCCAGCACCGTCCCCATTGCCCACCCATAAATCTACATGACACCATTCAGTGATAGTGGGCTTCTTCCACTGTCTCTGGCCCACACCAGCTCATTGTAATCACAATTATGATTCTTGACAATATCTGCCCAAATTATACATTTTTATCTTATTTCAATTTTTTATGGAAACTTTTACATGTGCTTCTGTCTTGGAGTTCTGCTATTCCCAATGGTCTTGATAACCAGTTTAAAAATCCACTCTGACACTACATTTACTTATGGATCATTAGAGTCCTATTATATAGCTGCCTGTTTAACTTGGTTCCTTCAATAATTCTGGGTTCTTTTTTCCTCTTATTCACCAGGAGTCATATTCTTGTTATTTCTCTTACTGTATCCTAAAGCAAAGTCCCATACTGTGTTCCAGTTCTTATGAGACTAATTAACAAGTGTTTTTTGCACAGATTTTTCTAATAAAATTAATCCATATAAACAAGTATGCAAAAAACTGGTAAAATCTTGTACAAATTAAAAATAAAATGGCTATAATATTTAAATGTGCCCTAGAGAAACCCAAAAACATAATTCAGAAAAAAAACAGCTGAAATCTTTCCACATAAAAAAGGAATACTGTCATTCTCCCTAGACAATCACATTTTTTGGACATGTTGGAAGATGACATAGGCTAGTTTTTCTAAAGGAAGCCTTTAGCCTTTTCTGTTAGTTTTAAAGCTATATTTTAAGGAAACAAAACTTTGATAACTTAGGTTAGCCTTGGAGGTAGAGTAGGCAGGAATGTGACAGAGACAAAAAGGGAACAGTAAGAATAGTGAGCCCAGCTGAGCAGTTGTAGAAAGTTTTTCACACAACAATGTAAAACTCAATTACAACATGACAGGCATTCTAAATCATTCTGCCAGAGAGCTTTGGGTCACATTCCTAACATTTAGGTTCATGTCCTGTCACTGGTATTCCTTGTACAAGCAGTGGCCAATACTCACCCTCCAAAGAGGTAGGGTACCCCAAGCACACATGTGCAGGCAAGAAGGACAAAGTAAATATATTTAAGTGAGATGACAAATTTGAGCCAAACAGCAGCAACAGCCATATTTTGAGGCTCACTGAACATGAAGACATATTCCTCAACACCTGCTAAATTTCCAATCACATATTTTGTCAAATGTAGTATTTTGATCTTATACTTTCTCAGGCCAAAAATATTGGATTTATATATTTTAATTTATCTATTTTTCTCATATTCCACATCCAATTCCCCAATGAATCTGCCAACATCTCTAGTTTTAAATTACATGCTGAGTCCACTTCTCTTCATTTGCACCACTACTCGTCTCCCACCCCATTCCAAGCCACTTCCATCTTTCGTTTGGATTATTACAATAACCTCCTTCCTAAATGCTCTCTCTGCTTGCACTCTTACACTCAAAAATCTGTTCTCAACTGAACATCCAGAACAATCCTTTAAAACATAATGTCATTTTCTGCTCATAACTTTCAATGGTTTCCCATCTCATTCATGTAAAAGCCACAGACTTACCATGACCTAGAGTGTCCTATGGAATTTGTCCACCCTCTGCTTCACTGCCACTTCTCCAGTCTCTTATTTCTCTGCTATAGCCACATTGGCCTCCTCGCTGTTTCTCTAACACATCTAGATTCTTCCCACCGGTACTGGTCAGGGTTCACCAGAGAAGAGAAACAACAGAATATGCATAGATGTCCATAACAGAAGAATTATTACAGAAATTGGCTCATGTGATTATGGAGGCCATGAAGTCCCCCAGTCTGCTGTCTGCAGACTACAGAACTGGGAAAGCCGGTGGTGTATGTAATTCAGTCAGAGCCCCAAGGTCTGAGAGTGGGAAGTCAATGGTGTAAGTCCCAATCAGAGTCTGAAGGTCTGAGACCCTGCAGCACTGAAGTCTGAGAGCAGGAGAAGATAGTCATTCCACCTTCATCGAGAGTAAATTCCTCCTTCTTCTGACTTTTTGTTCTATAGGGCCCTCAATGAATTGGATGAGGCCCGCCTACAGTGATGAGGGCATCTTCTTTCCTCAATCTACTCATTCAAATGCTAATGTCTTCCAGGAACACCCTCACAGACACACCTAGAAATAATGTTTTAGCAACTGTCTGGGCAACTCTTAGCCCCATCAGGTTGACACATTAACCATCACACTACCCACACTACCCAACAGCATTTGCAGCAGCTGTTGTCTTTACCTGTAATTTAATTTCTCCAGATATCTTCATGGCCCACTCACTCTTACTCACTTTAAGTCTAAGTTCAAATATCAGCTAATCAGAGAGGCCACCCTTGATCATCCTATGTAAAATAGCAAGTTACACCACTCACCCCCCAGTACTTCCCACCCCTTTTATCCTGACTGATGCTTCTCTACATATCAATAACTACTTGTCTTCTTATATACCTATATGCTTTCTTCCTCTCTCCATGAAAGTAGAGATGTGCTTTATTCTTGAACTTCTAATCCTAAACCTAAAATCATGCCTAGAATGTAGTAGGATCTCAGTAAATATCTTTTGAATTATGAAAAAATGATTCATTCATAAGAGATATAATTTTAATCATTTATAGTATCTTTTCTATGGGATTACAGCTGGCATTGTTTCTCTTTGAAAACAAATATTCCCATTTTAAATTTCTCTTTTGAAAGACACCTTTTAGCTTTTCTATATAAGCTTGAGTAGGAAGGGACTTAGAAGTTTCTGTAGTTTAAATTCTTTTCAAAATGGTATTCTTCAAAAATCCTTATTAGAAAATTTTTATTTACATTGAACTAAAATCTGTCTATTGTAACATTCATTCTTTCAATCTTGTTCAGTTGTGTCTCTGCATGTTCAGAAAGATTTTGAAGAAAAAACAAACTTCAAAAAGGGGATCTCAGTTATGATTTAAGAACGTAAGGAAAAATTGCTTCAATTAAGGGATTATTCCATGGTAATATGTCATCTATAGCTCATTTAGTATTGAGTGATGTTTGCCTTGTTCTCTGAGTAAATGCCCCCATATTAGAAATGCATCTTCACAGTAGGAGATTTACACTCCAAACATCTTCCTTTTCACCAATGGAACAGTTACAGGGTGCAGCCAAGAGGGGGGACCCCAAATGGGCATTTGAAATAGGGTCCAGAACTTAAGGTGTCCAGGAGATTTTAAGATGTCTCCATCCCCCCCACCCAGGGTGTGGGTTGGGGGAAGGGACAAATGGAGCAAGGCCATTGAGAGCTGTTTTGCATAGCAACAGCCTTGCAGCTACACTCTGGCATGGTCATTTAACATATCTATAGCCTTTGACTGGTTGCATGGATATGTTAAATAGCTGTGATCATCTCTGAGCCAGGGGAATGGAAGTAACTTCCCCACCAAGACATGACTCGGGGCAGATCCCCCAAGCTACAGCGCCTTCGTGGGAGCTTGGAGGTGCTTGACTCCAGGACATGGGGCCACGCCTGCCCAGACTCATGATGGCAGCCCAGTAAAGCTGGAAGGATACGAGTTCTGACTTGTGAAGCCGAGTGTGGGAGGAGTCGGAAATGAGGCTGCAGAGGAAGATTGGCCACAGGGATTTAAAACCCAGATTGGGCGGCCATTAGGAAGGAGAACCATGCTGCTTTGAAAAGGAGAGCCATGCGCAGCCCTGAGGAGGTGAACCATGCACAGCCCTGAGAAGGTGAGAACCGTGCTGCTTGAGGAGGGAGAACCATGCGTCTTTAGCAGAGTGGAGACTCCCGCATCCCAGAGAGAGAGAACCATGCGCAGCCCTGAGAAGGAGAACTGTGCTGCTTTAGAAAAGAGAACCATGTGGCCTTGACAGAGTGGAGACTCCCGCAGCCCTGAGAGGGAGAACCATGAGGCCTGGACAGAGCGGGGACCCCTACAGCTTTAGAAGGGGAACCACCACCTGGTTTTAGCAGAGATCCTGGCGACTCAGCCGAGGGTGCTGGGAACCCATGGAGGTCTCCCAGTTGAGATGGAGTACTAACTAAGAACCAGAGGACTGCCTGAGCCATGGACTTCTATTTCCTTTCCTGAGATATGGTACTCTGGACTGGGCAAAGGGGGAAGGAAGGAAGGACTATGTCTGTTTGTGGGTGTTTTAAGGGACTTTAGGATTTTTGATGAAGACATTAGGTCACTACTTTAAGTTAGTATAGCATTAAATAAACATTTCCTTTCCTTTTCACAAATCTCTGGCATTGAGAGACGTCTTTCCTAAGGCGGCGGACATAACGGACCCGGACCCGGGGCCTTCTTTCAATAATAGTATATTGTCCCAGGCCCCCCCTTGTCTGTTCTGTAACAGAACCACATGAGAAGTAAGCGAGGAAGTTATATACTCTGAGAAATACTGGACAACTACAAAAAAACAAAGTTCTATAGAAAACCAGGATTAAAAGTGACAGGAAAAAACTTTACATTTATAAATAAGAGGTTGTATTTATATAAATCCTAATGTGTCATGTATGTGTTACTTTACTGTATTTTTTATTTTTTTAAGTTCTTTTATTTAAAAAAGATGTTTTAAGAGAAAAACGTTGCTTTATGAATCATGTGAAACCTTGGTTATCCATTCCCCAAAAAAGCTAAAAGTTTGTTTGCTTATTTGTTTGTTATTTTTACTTACTTACCTACTTGTTTTCTATCTCTTGCCAGAACAGAAACAGTATGAGTGCATGGCTTGCTCTGACAATTAAATTTTTAACATCTTTATTTCAAGATATTTATAGATTCACATGGATTTGCTAAGTGCAGAGAGATCTGAACCCTTTACTCAGCTTCCCCCAATGTTTATACCTAAGTATTTCTCTTTTTCTGAGATTGCAAACAGCCTCATATTTTCAATGCTGGCGTCCCTGTGCACACACTGCTGTCACACAGAAACACAACCAGGCTTCCCTGCGGTGAGCTTGTGTCCTGCAGACTTGCTGAACTCACTCACTAGTTCTAGGAGTTGTTTTATTTTTTTTTTCAAAGATTTCTTGGAGTTTTCTATGTAGACCATCTGTAAATATGTACAGTTTTATTTCTTCCTTTCTTATCTGCACACCTTTTGTTTCCCATCCTTGCTTATCACATTGGCTAAAACTTCCCATACTGTGTCGTAAGAGCAGCAGTGAGAGTAGACATCCTTGCCTTGCTCCAGTCTTGTGCGAAAACATTGACAAAGACCAAACAACAAAATACCACTCATCTATCAGCAGCTACTATGATTTATAATCCAGTATTCTAGACAAACATCACCTTGATTTATATTCCTGAAAAGAGACACTAAGAAATTTAATATATAAAATTTCTAGCTCATTGCCGTTTCTCTTTCAATTTAGTCAACAGAAAAGGGACTCCTCTTAGAGAATTAGAGAGTATTTTTTTTTCTGAAACCTGTAAGTTCTTACCCTGACATAATTCTGGGAATAGAAATAGAGATCAAGACAGACCTCCCTTTACTCTGGTGTGGGCTTTGAGTCAGTCTGATGTACTGAGAAGAGCTTGGCTTGCAGAATAAGACACATCTGTGAATCTCTGCTCTCATCACATGGACAAGCCAGACAACCTCTCCAGTCTTTGATTTCCTCACTTATAAAATCAAGATATGAAATGTGCAAGGGTTAAAGGAAATGTATGTGAATTCTCTGGCCCACATCAGGTACTCAGGAAGGGTCTCTCTTATTACTGTGGAGATTAACTTCATAATAACAATCTCTAAGCAGTAGTCTCTTGCTATAGAGAAGTATTGTATTAAATACTAATGGTTTTAATTTTCATTCTCTATAACCTGATATTAAATGGGGTATGCTTTTAAACTTTTTTCCAGACCATTTTCTTACAAATAGAAGAAATTCCATTTCAAAGGATTAATGGCAAAAGCTGATAGTAAGTTGTCTTATGATAGTGTGCATTACTGCAGCCTGTCACAGTAGGTAAGAGAATGAATTCTGGAAGGCACCCTAGCTGGTGGACACTCGCTGCACTTGAATGACTGGGCAACCCACTTAACTGCGCTCTGCATCAGTTTCTTCTTCATGAAATGGAGCTAGCACATAAGATTTTGGGGAGGATTAAATGAAGTAATTTTTGCCTATAACAGTGTCTGGAAGAGAATAATCATTCAATAAATGCTATTCATGGACACACTGAAAAAATAAACTTAAAAACCACTTTCACAATTTCAAATCTCAGATGAACTTTTTATTTCCTGAATAATTGTGTCATATGTAGCTTTCTTTCTAACTCAAAAAACAGAAACAATTCCTTGCAATCTTTACTTTATTCTGGGACAAGGAGAACAAAAATTTTACCTAAATTATTAAAAAATAGAAATTTCTGATTTTAACTGTTTTTGTATTTAATTTCTATATTCTTTGTTGGAACTTTTAAAAATCTACTCCACATTACTTTTATTTGAAATAATATGTTTCAGAAAGTATGAAAGCCTAACATCAATTTTCAAAATTTAAAACTAAATTATCTACCACATGATTAATAAATGCTTTGAGAAATAAAATGTGATCACAAAGAGGTAACAAGTATTTGTCAAGAACGAATAAGGCCAAATTAATCTAATTTCTTTCATTAGTAACTTTATTTCTGAAGTGGGAAAAGAATCTTATTAATTTTCTGGGGTTTTTATTTTTAATGAGATATTTGACAAAATATTGTATATTATTTTATGACTAAAGAAAATGTCACCTACTTGAAACTACTACGTAACTGAATTTGCAAAAATAGAAAAATAGCGTCCAAAGCTGGAATGCTGTACACAGCAGTGCACTGGAGTCTGTGAATATACACCCAGACTTGCGTACCGCACAACCTGGGCAACTAAACACAGAGACACTGAACTGTTCATTTCTTCAACTATAAACTTACAGGGATTTTAGGATGCTCAAAGTTTGGCATCAACCAAAAGGGAGTCTCTAGTGAAATATGGTACTTTAAAACCCTCGGCTCTTTCCTACTTCATTTTATAAATTCAGTTACTTGAACGAAAACATACAAAAATTCTTAATGAGTTTTCAGAAAGACAGCACTAGGATAATAGCTAATAAATCAAAAAAAGAAAATCAAGATCCAAAAAAGTCTGAAAAGGCTGAATCATTGATTTCTAGCAATCAAGATGAAATTTAACAGAAAGTGTGATATTTTGTATCCTATTTTTAAAAAAATCAATTGTGCTAGTGTCTTGAGCAGAAAACGCAGCATGGTAGCAGTTATGAAAAACACCTGAGTGTTTTTAGTTGCCTTCAAGTTCAATAGGAGACAAAAGCATAAAGGGCTTTGCAAGAGAGCTAATGTTACAGAACACACAAGGGGGGCCTGAGGCGATATACTATTATTGAAAGAAGGCCCCGGGTCCGTTATGTCCGCCGCCAGAGGAAAGACGTCTCTCAATGCCAGAGATTCGTGAAAAGGAAAGGAAATGTTTACTTAATGCTATACTAACTTAAAGTAGTGACCTAATATCTTTATCAAAAATCCTAAAGTCCCTTAAAACACCCACAAACACAGTCACAGTCCTTCCTTCCTTCCCCCTTTGCCCAGTCCAGAGTACCGGATCTCAGGAAAGGAAATAGAAGTCCATGGCTCAGGCAGTCCTCTGGTTCTTCGTTAGTCCTCCTTCTCGACTGGGAGACCTCCCTGGGTTCCCGGCACCCTCGGCTGAGTCGCCAGGATCTCTGCTAAAACCAGGTGGTGGTTCCCCCTTCTAAAGCTGCGGGGGTCCCCACTCTGGCACAGGCACGTGGTCCGCTCTCACGGGAGTCTCCACTCTGTCAAGGCCGCGTAGTTCTCTCTCAATGGCCGCCAAGTCTCGGTTTTTAAATCCCCGCGGCCAGTCTTCCTCTGCAGCCTCATTTCCGACTCCTCCCACACTCGGCTTTACTTGCCAGAACTCATATCCTTCCAGCTTTACTGGGCTGCCATCTTGAGTCTGGGCAGGTGTGGCCCCATGTCCTGGAGCCAATCTTCTCCGAGCTCCCACGCAGGTGCTGTAGGTTGGGGGATCTGCCCCCAGTCATGTCTTGGTGGGGAAGTTACTTCCATTCCCCTGGCTCAGAGATGATCACAGCTATTAACATATCTAAGTGACCAGCCAAAGGCTATAGATATGTTAAATGACCATGCCAGAGGGTAGCTGCAAGGCTGTTGCTATGCAAAACAGCTCTCAATGGCCTTGCTCCATTTGTCCCTTCCCCCAACCCACACCCTGGGTGGGGGGATGAAGACATCTTAAAATCTCCTGGACACCTTGAGTTCTGGACCCTATTTCAAATGCCCATTTGGGGTCCCCCCTCTTGGCTGCACCCTGTAACACTAATGCAACTTAGATGGTATTAATAGCAGTGTGTTGTGCAGGCCTGTGTTGCCAACAGCACCACTGCTGTCCTCACTGGTCAGACTCCTCAGGAAGCACTGAGCACGCTTCTGGGTATCAGATGACAAGATACACTCATTGTAAAGGAAAGTGCTTATTCAGGTTAAATATAAATTGCAGTCAACAGTATCTTCAGTTGTTCTTTGAACAATCTGTATAATCATTTCCTTAATTTTTTTATTTCCTTAATTTTTATCTTCAAATCAGCTAGCCACCATTTAACTTAAGTGTATCTTAAATGAAAACTTCATATCACGTCATTAATGGAAATCCAGTACCACTTCCCAAAACTCAAAAGTAACCATGAAAAAAGGAATGAAAATTAAAACTGTTATTAAATTTTAACTGGTTATTGTTGCCTGCCAAACCTCAGGATTTGAGATCTTCTCTCTGTAAAAAAAAAATTGACCTTCTGAAGTGCTAGTTTTTAAATATGCATTGCCATCAAACTGAGATTCCTTTTTTACTAATCAGGGAAATTGTACGAGTTAAAATATCTGTGGGCCAATGTTATTTAGGGCCATGTCCCTCAGATGGACTATCTGAAATTATCTGCTTTACAAGTGGTATATGCCTTGTTTTTGGAAAAATGAATTAAAACTACCTGGTCGGCTGGACCATTGCAGTCTGGAGATTATAATCTGGAGACAACTAGGAATACTTGAGAGCTCTTCACTCAGAAAGGTCTCCCCTGAATAACTAGAAAATTATTGGGATATACGTGTGTGTGTGTGGTAATGGTGCTGTCCTGTGGACTGATTTCTCTGCTTCTGGCAACACCTGTCACTGAGGCATGTCTCACAGAACAAAAGGACATATGTCCATCAGTGACAGTAGGGTGGGAGGAAGGAGAGAGGACCAAAAAAATTGAGAAAGATGCCTTGTAATTTCTACTCTTGGGTGGTCCTTCTCTCTTACTCCCTCTCAACTCCTCTCTATTTTCTGATACATCCGTGAATTCATTGTCCTCAAATGTCTAAAAACAATTCATTTTCCAATCTAAAATAATATGTTGGTGCCATTATAATCCCAATAATTAGGATACAACATTTCTACGTGATGAAATGTCCTAACTTCACAAATCCTTAACATTGTCGTAAAATTCATAAATATTCTCAGCTTAAGTTCTATGACTTTGCAATTTGTTCAAAGGCTGAATTTAAATAAGCCCAATTGGCTAGTAGTCAAAAGGTAAATCAACAACCATAATATATGTGAGAACAATATATTGTTTGATTCTTAAGAAGGGCTTCATTTTCACACTAAACACTCAGCACTAATCCAGTGTCATACAAATAATATATGTTCAAGATGAATTATTAACTAAATTTTCTCTCTCACCCAAGGAACAACAACGGTGTGATTGAAAACAAGAAGTAGCATAGACCAGGAAGGGAAAATACATTTATTCAATGTCTGCTGTATAGCAAGGACTTAACCAAAATTGTCTTACTATCCAGTCAGGAATTCTATACGTGAAAAACACACACAGAGCTTAAGCAATTTGCTCAAGTTCGTAGAGTTCGTAAGTAGCAAGGTGGAAGAAACAACCTGGTGGTTGCCAGGGCCAGGAGGGTGGGTGGAATGGGAAGATGTTGATCAGATAGTACAATCTTCCAGTTATATGATGAGTAAGCTCTGGGGATCTACTGAGCAGTACGGTGACCAGAGATAACAGTACTGTATATATACTTGAAAGTTACTAAGAGAATAGATTTTAAATGTTCTCACCACAGGGGAAAAAAAGTAGTTATGTGAAGTGATGGAGATGCTAAATAACCTTATTGCAGGGATCATCTCAGAAATTGTACATGCATCAAATCATCACACTGTATACCTTAAACTTAATGTTATATATCAATTATATCTCAATAAAACTGGGGAAAATACACCTTAAAAAAAAGCTGAGAGAAAGAAAAAATCATCTTAGACTCAGCTATAGCACAGTTTATCCTGATGATGATGATGATGTCTGTATGAGGGGTAATCCTCATATCATCACTTTCTCACCAGGCATCTTTAAATTAGATCTAAGCTATATTTCAAAACTTGGCAGACCACATGTTTTTAAAGATCTAGCACCTCATAAGGAGAACAAAATAGTATCCAGCAGTTGCTCATCTGAATGATTATGGACACAATCCATAATATGAGAATTGTTGACAATGTCCATTAAAAATCTCTTAAGTTGTAATGGATATGCAAAAATATGAAAACATGTTATGTTAGTATTCCAATGACTTTTAACTTCCAGTGTTTTCAGAGCAATATAAAACAAGAAAATATATAATTAATAAGTGTGATAAGCTTTCTTATGGTAACAAGTTTCTTAACTAATACACACCACAGACACATATAATAGTGAGCCTGTCAAATACTTCAAAGAAACCAGAAGCTCTATTTGACTAAACTAAATGATAGATGAAAAACTAAGTAGAAGTCAGGGTGGATAAAATATGAATGTTCTAAAAGATAAAATATCTTTTATTTTTCTGACATTCTCTTCCAGTAATGAGGTTCTAATAGGAAAAAAATAACATTTTTATTGTAGACAAGATTACTTTTATAAACTATGAAGAAAGAAATACAAGTTATCTCTCTGGAATGATATTATGACATAACAAATTATAGGGGTGAAAATGCTAAACTTTTAAAAATAATTGCCAGGCTTATGTTCTCATGATTTTATTATTTCTGAAATTTTGTTTATAAGATATTTTAATGATTCACCAAGGGTAATAAAGAATTTTCTTGTCCATCCTTCCTGCAGTCATAGAGAAATTGGAGGAGAGATTATGTACTATCTCTAAATCTGTCAAATCAGCAGTATTGAAAGCCAATTATAATATTCATTGTGTGCTGCTGAGCAGGTTCACAAAATAAGAGAGGGGAAAGGCAAACCTGAAACCACTTCATTTATGAATCAATAAATATTAGATACAAATTGAGTGGATCTCAGTTGATAAGTGCTGTTGAGAACATAAAAACCTCATGTGACGCAAAATCTCTGTACTCAATAATTTAAAATTTAGAGCAATATTTAAAAACATAAAAAGCACATGAATGAGCAATGTAAGCACATAATTATAGTAAATGTAGACATTGTGCCAGTGGCTCTAGGTAAAGGTGAGCAAACAAATCAGAGAGCAAGCTTCCACTCTTCTGGAAAAGTAGAGAATTATTTTATGATGCCCCCATAATAAAAGAATTCTGAAAGGCAAATAGAAACCTGTGAGAAATTACTTTAACAGAAGATAGAAATAAAGTCAGAAGACTGTTGTTTACTACCCACAGGTGATAGCTGAGAAGAGGCATAAAAGCATTTACCTCAAGCTGGCCAACACTCCGGCCTCCCGTAGATATCCAAGAAGAGCTTCCAGCTTTGAGCAAAGTACTTCAAATGTAGGACGAAACACATGCAAATTAAAGTCTATGGATGAAATTGTGGTTAGAATAAGGATACAGTAAGAATTTGTGAGGAGAGTACCAAATGTTATCTCGTTAAAAGCACTGTAAGAAATATTTCCCATACTATTTAACTTTGCTATTTAGCATGATGTTTTATATTTTTAAATTAAAAAAAAATAAATCTGTATCCTGTATAAAGCACTGGGTGGATAAGACTAAAATACCAACCATCAGCTCAAGACAATGTGCTTCATTCAAGAAAAACCTTGGGATTTTTAAATGACAGTACTGCAAAGCAAAAACTGAAATGTAACCACATTTACTACAGAGACATATATATCTGTGTATAAACATCAAACTAAAAGAGTGGCTGACTTGTTCTATATTTTATTTTTGCTGACATTTACTACCACAGTTTAATCCGATGGAGATTTATTGAGCACTCATGTATGGCATGGCACTGTGCCAGATGCTGGCATAGACAGATGAACTAGCAAATTAAAACGGTGCTTCTAAATCCTCTCACGTCAGTTTTCTTCCCATCATTTTCAGCCCCTATCTTTTTCATCTCATTCCTCCTAAACTGCATTTTAAACTCAGTAAAAATTTAACCTAATAAAAAGTATTAGGAGGTGCTCATATTATTTTGAATTCAATGTGAATAGTTTCCAATTTCAGTGAAACAAGTAACTCAACTATAATATTTAAACTAGACCACTGCATAGTTTTACTTCTATTTTGCATTCTATGGAAATAGTCACCCTTTTCAGGTTTCCTTCTTTCAACCTCTCTGTCCCTCCTCCCTCTTTCTCTCTACCCCTCCACCACCACCACCAGAAACACAGGTACAACCTTAATTACCATTTAATCTCTTAGATAACAATCATTCTGAGATCATTAGCTAGTTGAATGACAACAATCTCAACATTTTCTTTGGTTATGTAAATTATTTCAAACGTAAAATCACAGTACATAAAACAGAGTCTTAGGGATCAACAGGAAAAATCCGTTGATTTTACAGGTAAAAGAATCCAAGTAAATTATGAACATTCATAAAGCCAGCCTATAGTGGCACATTTTTTATTTTTTTATTTTTTTAATATTTTACTTATTTTTTGAGAAAGGAGGGGAAGAGGAGGAGAAAGAGGGAGAGAAACATCAATGTGTGGTTGTCTCTCATGTGTCCCCTACTGGGGACCTGGACCACAACCCAGGCATGTGCCCTGACTGGGAATCAAACCAGCAACCCTTTGGTTTGCAGGCCAGCGCTCAATCCACTGAGCCACACCAGCCAGGGTTCTACAGTGGCACATTTTTTTTAAATCACATTACATTATCAATTATGTTATAGTGACACTCCTTATATTACAACAGATGATCTAAAATATCTATGGAGAAATCAGCAATACCATCAGACTTTAATCATATCATCTTGACTGGCTCATATTTCCCAGTGATAAAGCCTATGTATTTTGCAAATAACCTTTAATACCGAAGTCCAAAATCCCAAGACTAGTCAAAGCTGCAGTTTAGCTCTTTTTTCACTGAAGCTACTATCTTCAGTCCTTCCACTTCTAAAATTTTAACTCATAAAAAATTATAGCTGAAATATTTGGATAAAAATAATAGGGACAGATTAACCACTCAATATTAAAGACAAACCTGATGAAATACTAGAAAAACCAAGTGTACCTCTAAATATGTAATCTATTCAAATATTCTCCAATATACAAAAGACTAAAATTCCATTTAATAAGTGTCTGTTGAATTCATTTCTTTTATGTGTTATGTCAAGAATATTATAGTCAAGTCCATGCATCTATAGTCACCTAGAATATGCACTTTAAGTATCAGTCTAAAATTGATGGACTAGGAGGAGAAAAACAGTGGAACCAATATATAAATAAAAAGATGGTATTGGACAATTTTTTTTAAATACTAAATAACTTAATCAACTTTTAAAGACCATAACTAGCCCTGGCTGGCATAGCTCAGTGGATTGAGCGGGGGCTGCGAACAAGGCATTGCAGTTTCGATTCCCAGTCAGGGCACACGCCTAGGTTGCAGGCCATGGCCCCCAGCAACCGCACATTGATGTTTCTCCCTCCCTCTCTCTCTCTCTCCCCCCACCTAAAAAAATAAATAAATAAAATCTTAAAAAAAAGAGAATTCCATATTAAAAAATAAAATAAAATAAAAGACCATAACTAAAATAATAAATGACAAAGACTAAAACAATAAATAATAAATGTTTAAAGACCATAACTAAAATAATAAATGACAATAAAAAACACATAAAGAGATAAATTTTTAAATGTTAAAAGACTATTTTGCACAATTATAAATAAATAAATTTAAAACTTGAATTAAATGTACAAAATTTTAGTAAATTACAATTTAGCAAGAGAAAGAAAATTGCAAAAGAAAGAAGAAATATAAACATCTAAATAGGCTAATTTCTATTAAAGAAATAGGAAAAACTACAAAAGAGCTACCCCAGGAAAAAGCACCAGACCCAAATATCTCTGGGGAGAATCCCACTAAACATTTTAAGGTCATACCATTGCAATGCTATTTAAACTGTTTTGGGGCATATGAATGAGAGAAAAACTAAGTACAATTTAAAGATGCAGGGATGGTATTGATGCCTAAATTTACAAAGCTTACATAGAAAAAAATCTACAAACCAATCTCCCTCATGATTACCAACGTAAAGAAAATTAAATAATGTATTAGCAAGTGGAATCTAGCAGCACACTAAAAGGAAAACTCGGGATGACCGAGTGACTCTTATTTCAGGAATTACAAAAATTGTTCAATATTAGGAAATCCACTAGTAGCTCAAAGGAGAGAAAAATCATACAATTATTTCCATAGGTGTTGAAAAGGCATTTGGCAAACTTTAAAAAGAAAGAAAATAGTTAATGAAACAGGACTCACATGTTTACTTCATCTAATCTTATTCTTAATGGGAAAATGGCAGATGAATTTTTGCACAAGTCTGCTGAGACCATTTGCTTACTGCCATTAATGCTATATAACATTTCAAGGGAGTTAGATGATCAGACAAGATTCCAAAAAATACTTACCAACATCAGTGAGGAAATGAATAGGAGGCTGGACAAAGAATTCTACAAGTCAAAAGAAGAGTTAGAAAGCTGTTGAAATAAGGACTTCCAGCAAAATGGAGGAATAGGTGGATGCACCATACCTCCTCGCACAACCAAGATTAGAACAACAATAATTTACAGACAGAATATCACTCAGAACTGATAGAAGATTTATCTGAATGCAAGTCGGACAGCCAAGAAGTTGAAGTAGACCTGTATATCAGACTGGTAGGAGATGATGAGCCAGGCAGGCACGGGGCTGGCGCGGGTCGGCAGCACGAGGAGGTCGGGGAAAATTTGGCACCAAATCGGCGCGACAGCCATCTGGGGCACAAGAATGCAGCGGTGATCCCTGAGTACACAAGCTGCGGCTGGGGGACCCAGTGAAGCAGTGATTGTAGACCAGGGCAGAGCTCGCAGCCCAGGATCCCAAAGAAGGGTCTGAGCCCAGGAGAACGGAACTACCACCATTGTTCCCTCCTGCTCCCGCCCCCGCCTCCGCCCCCACATATAACATCACAATCTAGCGACCGGGGTGCCCAGCCCCGGTGAACACCTAAGGCTCCACCCCTCACTGTAACAAGAGCGACCAGATCGGAAAAAAAAAAGACAGGGAAAAGACATAAGACATGTTTCCAACAGAACAGATCATTCCCCCAGGACTCATCCTTTTGAGCGACCAAGAAATAGCCAATGTATCAGATGCACAGTTCAAAACACTGGTGATTAGAAAGCTCATGGAATTGGTTGATTTTGGGCACAATTTAGATGAAAGGATACAGGTTACCATAAAAGAGATGCAGGAAGATGCGCGGAGGAGAGCCAATAGTGAAAGGAAGGAATCTGAGTCTCAAAAGAATACAGTGAACCAGAAGGAAGATAGAATCAACCAAGCAGGAAAGCATGATGAAATAAGAATTCAAAAAATCGAGGAAAAGCTTAAGAGCATCCAGAACACCTTTAAACGTTCCAACATCCGAATTATAGGGGTACCAGAATGGGAAGGAGAAAAGCAACAGATTGAGCATGTATTTGAACAAATAATAAAGGAGAACTTCCCCATTCTGGCAAAGGGAACAATCTTCCAAGAAATCCAAGAAGCTCAGAGAACCCCAAAGAAGTTGGACCCAAGAAGAAACACACCAAGGCACATCATAATTACATTAGCCAAGGTAAAAATGCAGGAGAGAATCCTAGAAGCAGCAAGAGATACGGGGACAGTAACCTACAAAGGAGTTCCCATCAGACTGTCAGCTGATTTCTCCAAAGAGACCTTACAGGCAAGAAGGGGCTGGAAAGAAATATTCCAAGTCATGAAAGACAAGGACCTACATCCCAGATTGCTCTATCCAGCAAAGCTCTCATTTAGAATGGAAGGGAAGATAAAGTGCTTTTCAGATAAGGTCAAATTAAAGGAGTTCATCATCACTAAGCCCTTGTTTTATGAAATGCTAAAGGGACTTATCTAAGAAAAGAAGATAAAGAAAAAACATGTATAGTAAAAGGACAGCAAACTCACAATTATTAACAACCACACCTAAAGCAAAACCAAAAGAAACTAAGTAAACAACTAGAACAGGAACAGAACCACAGAAATGGAGGGCACATGGAGGGCTAGCAGCAGGGGGGGGGGTGGGAGGAGGAGAGGGGGGAAAGGTATAGAGAATAAGTAGCATAGAATGTAGGTTGAAAATAGATAGGGGGAGGGCAAGAATAGTATGGGAAATGTAGAAGCTAAAGAACTCATACATATGAAACATGGACATGAATTAAAGGGGGGGAACGTGAATGGGAGAGAGGGTACAGGATGGAAGGGAGAGAAGGGGGGAAATGGGACAACTGTAATAGCATAATCAATAAAATACATTTAAAAAAAAGAAAGCTGTTGAAATAATCCACAAATAAAAGGGTAAGTGCCTAAACTGAGGTACTGATAAGAGGAGAGTCACAACCTTTACATTTTTAAGGGAATCAGCTCAATATGATTTAATCATTGATGAAATATTAAGAAATCAGTCCCAGATTTCTGGCTTGGGCTAGTAGTGCATGGATTATTCATGAAGAGAGAAAACACAGGATGATATTTGTGTAAGAAAATGACTTCAATTTTAAATAATTTGAGTTAGAAGAGAATAAAAATCAAAGATGACTATCTATAGGTTCAGAAAAGATTGCGACACAAAAAGTCTAGATTGCTTTATCATTTTTCTATTTAACTCTTGGATAATCTTACAAGAGTGGTATTATCATTCTAACCCTACAAATGAGGGACCAATCAGTAAATTACAAAACAAGATGAAAGCCAGGGGGTTGGGAAACTGTCTCAGCACCTACCTTTCAGACAGAAGTCTGACCCACAAACAACAGTCCTGATGGAGTTGTTCCTAATCGTGGACAGGTAGAAACAACAAGAGGAAACAACAATAACAACGAAAGTAACATGGCATCAAGCATTGATATATCGAAAGACTAAGTTGTAGTTTCATATGTACACAAAATATGTGCAAAGCACTTCTGCACGTATTTTTTTATTTGATACTAACAAAAATCATTTCTACTTTACAACCTTAGAGAAGCTAGTTAAGTTACACTGTTTGTAAATTCTAGAGCCAGAATACCAGCACATATTTTTGACATACATTTTGGTGTTCTTTCTTTTTATTTTATTTTACATTTTATTTTTCTATTAAAACATGAAGCCTCTCCATAACAGTATATGGAGTAAAAGCCAATAATTTTTCTGGCTACTAAGATCACTGAGATAGTACAAAATATAACTCATGATAGAGATACAATAATTATTTTTTATAGTCTAATAGAAAAGAAATAGCCCTGAAGTGAGTCAGGCAATACATAAAACCCCTATTGAATGTGGACTCATTTCTACTGATTCACTATGAGGAACAACATAGTAGAAAGCAGTAGAGTTAAACTCAGCAACCTTGAAGCCTACTTAGAAAGCAGAGGGTTTGGGGGCACAGGTGGTGCTGCTTCTGCTTCTATTGAAGATCATGATCTTGAAAATGAAAAATGAACAGCAGCTACACAGATGTCACACAAAAACAGGGTTTGTTAATTCATAAGCCCTTCTGTGCCAGTTCAGTAGAGAGCATTCACATGAGGGAGGAAGGAACAATGGTGTGATTACAGATCCCCACCTAGAAGAAAGGAGGGACACTTCCCTAAGGCAGGTTACAAATCCAGCCAAGGCAAAAGATAGCAGTGATGAGGAGTTCCAGTCATCTGTATATCTGCTAAAAGTCAAATCCTCTTAAAAATACTCTCTTAAAAAAATTTCAAATGTCTCCAGTTGTTTCATTAATGTTTTCTGTAAAGTTGATTTGTCTCAATCAAGAACCAAGTCAGGTCCACATGTTGCATTTGGTTGATGTCGGTTTTTTTTTAATTTCTTTAATTCACACATTTCCTCTTCCTCATTTTTCCTTGTAATTTTTTAATTGAAGAAACATGACTATTATTCCTATACAGTTTTCTACACTCTAGATTCATCTAATCATTCATTTAATATTATCCCATGAAGTCAATTAGCACATTTTTCTGTTTCCTGCATTTCCTGTAAATGGGAAGTTAGATACAGAGGTCTGATGAGATTCAGTTTCATATTTTGGCAAGAATACATCATAGTTGGTGTGGTGTCCTTCTGCTGGAAGTCCATAACATTTGGTTGTCCCTCTTGTGAGTTTAAGTGGTACTCACCTAGTTCTATTAAAATGTTTATCAGAACTAATCTATTTTTACGAAAGATTAGAAAATGATAATACTCTAATTATTTGATTTAATTATTTATTTATTAGCTGAAATACTTCAAGAAAAAAAATATCCTCTTATCAGGTGTATGGTTACATGGAGCTTCTTCATACCAGAAAGGCAGAAACACATTTGCCTTTTTTAAACTGCCTTTTATTTACCAGGATTCAGAATAATGAGTTGGTTCTGTAACATTCTCCAAATGTACTCGATGAAATTGGACCACTGTCTGACACCATGGACAAAAATTAACCAAAATGGATTAAAGACATGAGCATTAGACCTGAAACCATAAAACTCCTAGAAGAAAGCGTAGATGGTAAGTTCTTTGACACAGGTCTCGGTGGTGATGTTTTGAACCTGACACCAATAGCAAAAGCAAGAAAAGCAAAAATAGGTGGGACTGAGCAGCTTCTGCACAACAAAGGAAAGCAATAAAATGAAGAGGTGACTTACTGAATGGAAGACAATAGTTGACTTAATGAGTCTTTTTAAGTATCATTATGAAGTCATGAAATTTAACATGTTTAATGTGCTTTACTGCAGCGCAGTTATTGTTCTTTGTCTGGGGAAGCCTCTTTAATTTGGCTCCTGTGTCATTTTGTCATAACTCATAGTAGTATTTGGTAGCTTCCTCACTTTCTAGTATGACAAGATCTTCCAGACTCCTCTTGTACATTTTTGGCTGTTGACCTAAAAACACTAATTTCTGCAAGAAGAGTCTGGTTTCTTTTTATGGGGACAGAATAATTGAAGACCCCATCTTGGGTATTATAACATATTGTCTCAGGATTTTTTTTATCAAACAGGGGTAGGAAAGACTTGTTTCAAGAAAAAATATATCATGATTTCACGCTAATATTTCATTCCAATTTTAGGATATTTTACTTAATTTTTGGTTTGTAGTTTTTATAGCTCTCTTCTCTTAAGCTAAAAGTATTTGTTCCTAAAAACATTAACATAACAACTTATTAATTAGTTGTGAACAATAATATCAATATTATTACTAACATTGATTACTGAAAAGAAGATTTAATATTTCTTTCCTGTTGTTTTTTTTCTTTAGGGTATATTCACTAGAGCTGTTCAAACTATTGTATTTTAAAGTCACTTGAAATATCTCTTCTCTGTGTGGTTAACCTACCAGCTCAGTTCCAATTTTTAGGAACTGCTTTTATTTTTGATTAATTTATTAGATAGTTATATAAAACTTATATATGCTTCCAAAATCAAATCTAAAAACAAAAGATATATTTTGAGAAGTCCAAGTTTCATTTCTACCCCTCCACTCTGTCCCTACCACTATCAATGTGATTCTCAAATGGGAAAAAAATGCCCCCTACGGGACATCTGCTTGTCACAACTAGGCAGGTGCTGCTGGCATCTGCAGATATGCTGTTAACCATCCTACAATGCACAAGACAGTCCTATAACAAAAAAAAAAAAGAGTTCAGTTTAAATTTCAATAGTATTGCTGTTGAGAAAACCTGATCCTGTGTCCTTTTAGTTTGGGATTATTCTGTTGTTTTTCTAATACAAGTCAAAAAATTACTTAGAATAACAGTAAGCATAATATACAGTTTTCTCATTGATTTTTTTTATTTAATGATCTGCAGAGTTCGCTTCAAAGCAGTATATAGATATAGTTTTTATTCTTTTTTACAGGGTAATAGTACTTTATTATGAAGATGCATAATGTTTTATTCAGCTATCTCTTAGACATGGATATTTGACTTAGAGTCTTTTTCTATTGAAAATAGTTCTAGGGAGAGAAGATGGTAGCCAAGTAAGTGGAAGCTGAGTCCACTTGCTCTTGCCCCCATCTTGGATACTTGGCTGATCTTCCAAAAAATAAACTGAACACTCAACAGAATCTTAGCTGATATTAAGTCTGGGAGCCAAGGAGAACAGAAAACACTTCACAATGGGTGGTAAGGAGATTTCATACATTGAAGGGAAATACTCCATGTGTGGTGCCTGAAGCCACAGAGAGCCCGGTCAGAGATAGCAGCCTTGCGACTCCCTCCCCTCCCAGGGCAGAGACCACCCAGACCCAGGCCTGGGAGTGACTTGGATATACAAAGTTGTAGAGACCCAAACTACACACACACACACACACACACACACACACAGCAAGCAACACACCCATAGCTGCAGCAGCAAACACCAACTGGGAGAATGCCAGAGAGAGAGAGGGATTCTATTTGCACTTGGGTTGGGCCAAGGCAGGCTGCAGCCAGCCATGACTGTGAGAGACTTTAGGCTCTTTGGAGAGCTCGTGTGTGTGTGGAAAGCGAGTCAGTGCTGCATTGGGAATGCCTGGAGAGACTTTTAATAGGGGAGCTGAGGCATGCTCAGTAGGGACCCTGAGCATAGCTGCTCTGCCAGCAAGAGAAAAGGATTGAGGGTGTCTTTTCCTCCAAATGAGTGCATCTGGCAGACAGATCAGAAAGGTACACAGCAAGGGTATTTCTCAGCCCCAGCCCAGCTCAGCTGGCAGGCCAGAGGCTGCACAGAGTGGAGAGATTGGGACTGTGTCTTCTATGAGGCCAGTGGGCTGAGAACTGGATGAGCAGGAGTTATTTATAGCCAGACAGAGCCTCCTTCCCCTGTAGAGATCAAACCCTGAGGAAGGGAAGGATGCACCAAGCCCCCACCTTCTACAGGATTGTAAGCACCACCCCACCACATCCAATGGAGAAGTTCTGCAAAACAGGCAGGTCAGGGTCAAGAACCCCCTGCAGGGTGCATATCTGTAAGAGAAGGACAGAAAGAGAAATAGCTAAAGGGGCCATTTTGAACTTCTCCCAGGGAGACAAATCACACTGGTTTCTGGGGCCCTATTCCACTAAGGCCACCAAAACAGTGAGATCAAAAATCAGTGGAGCAAAGGGGAATCAGGGCCCTACCCAACTTCAGCTCACACACAGAGCTGCCATCAGCACCAAACAGGAAAAAGCTAACCAACCCCCTTACAGTGATTGGCCCCCTCCCTTGAAATGGACAGCTAGTTCACCAGAAATTATACATTATTGGAAATAAGCTGGGACTAATGGGTCATGCAGGCACAGGGAGATCACACCCACAACTTTCCCAGAAGACTGAACAATGCCTCCCAGGGGAGACCTGGGGATCCTACCCTCCTACCACAATAGAAGACCCCTATAGAGGCAGGTGAGGGTGATGCATGTGGTGCTGCTAGAAGTTGGACAATCCACCCTGGGACCTTGAGCTGATAAAAAGCCAGATGCAGATGCAGAAGGAGAAGACAAGGCAGAAGGCAAACACCAAGCTCTGCTGAGACAAATTCCACCTCATTCTTCTTCAGAATTTCCATTATTTTTTCTTTTGCATAGCCTTTTAATATTTCCTCTTTTGCTTCAATTGTATTCCAACTAATTCACTATCCTTCATCTTTTATTTTTTCTTATTAGATTTTTATTTTATTTCAGATCTAACATTGTACCTTTCCCTTGTCTTATTCCCTTAAGCTTTCTTCCTGTCATTTCTTATTTTCATTGTAAATTTTATTTCCCCCCATGCTACACCTCGCTCCAAATCCTTACTCTCTCTATTTCTTCTCCCTCTATGGTCTCAAAATCACTCTTCCTTCCTGTAGTCAGCTCACATTCTTTTTCCAATACTTTTTTCTTTCTTTTTTTTTAAAGATTTTATTTATTTATTTTTAGAGAGGGAAGGGAGGGAGAAAGAGAGAGAGAGAAACATCAATGTGCGGTTGCTGGGGGCCGTGGCCTGCAACCCAGGCATGTGCCCTGACTGGGAATCGAACCTGCGATGCTTTGGTTCTCAGCCCGCCCTCAATCCACTGAGCTACGCCAGCCAGGGCCTTTTTCCCCTTCTTATAAAATTCTTATTTTCTAAGCAAAGAAGATAATACATATGAACAGTAAAATGACAACAAACTCACAGTTATTAACAATCACACCTATAACAAAAACAAAAATAAACTAATCAAACAACTAGAACAAGAACAGAATCACAGAATTGGAGATCACATGGAGGGTTATCAGTGGAGGAATAGGAGGGGAAGAGAGGGTGAAAAGATAAAGAGAATAAGAAGCATAAATGGTAGATACAAAATAGACAGGGAGAGGTTAAGAATAGTATAGGAAATAGAGAAGCCAAAGAATTTATGTATGACCCATGGACATGAACTAAAGGTGGGGAATGTGGGTGGGAAGGGGTGTGCAGGGTGAAGGGGAATAAAGGGGAGGAAATGAGATAACTGTAATAGCATAATCAATAAAATATATTTAAAAAATGAATATGATTGGATTGAAAGAAACATTCTTATTTTCTTGCAACTTTTATAAATTATGGCTTGTTTGGCATGGATATTATGGGCATTGCTGTTCTTCTTCAACTATATTTGTTTGTTCACTATTTTTTTTATTTCAAATCTCATCAGTTACTCTCCCTTTGTCCTACTCCATTTTGCCTTCCTCCTGCCCTTGCTTATTTGAGTTTGGAATTTTATTTTTCCCTTTCTTAGCCTGGATTCTATTCCTTAGTCTTATTCTTTTTCCTCCCTTTATCCTTCCAAAATTATTTTTCTTTAGCATAGATATCTTCTATTCTCTCTTTCATATAATATTCTTATTATCTTCCCACCATTATTAATCTTTGCTCACCTGTCATTGTTATTGACTCTATTGTGGTTTTTATACAATTTTGTTCCCTTTGGTTCACTACTTTTTAAATTTTATTTAAAAATCTCATATTCCTGACTTTTCTTACTTCATTTTGCCATCACTGTTCCATGTTTCACTTATGTTTTAAATTTTATTTTCTCCCTTTTTCTTACTTTGTTTCTATTCCCTTCTCTTATTATTTCTCCTTCCTCTTCTAGCTCAAAATCATTTTTCTCTTTTTTAGTCATCTCATATTCCCTTTTTCCTATCTTATTCTTAATCTTTCTCCACCCTTATTAATATTTGCTCAATTGCTGTTGATATTGCTGATGTGAAAGGGTGTTTTGCTGGCATGGGTTTGGTTTTCTAGGGAGTAGTGCCTGTTAACCAGCATTTGTGCAGCAGCAAAAAGATGTGGTGGAGGCTGTGACTCCCTGTCAGCCAGCAAGAGGGGAGAACCCACCAATGAAGAAGCCATCAATAATCAAAGCCCAAGTACAGTAAGAAAGCTTACACAAACTGAATAAAGGGCAACCCCAGAGCATCCAGATCAGGAGTTCAAACAGACTGCACCACTGAGTCCTACAGAAATCCTACCTCAGAAGTTCACCTTGTGAAGACAAGCAGAGGAACCTGAGATGCAAAAACAAACAAAAAAGAATCACAGAAAATGGGGAGACAAAGAAGGAAGTGCCAATCAAAAGGAAAGGAGGAATCTCCAGAAAAAGAGCTAAATGAAATTGAGGCAAGCAATCTATCACACATTGAAGACAAAATAATGGTTATAAGGTTGCTTAAGTAATTCAGTGAGAACCACAAGGAACTCTATGGGAGCCACAAGGAACTTAGTGGGAACAAAAGCAGCATAAAAATGGACATAAAAACTATGAATAAGAACCAGGAAGAAATTAATTATACAATACCTGAACTGAAAAATACACTAGAAGGAATTAAAAGCAGACTAGATGAAGCAGAGGACTGAATAAGCAAGCTGAAAAACATGATAGAAAGAAATACTCATCCAGAGCAACAAAATGAAAAAAGACTCAGAAAGAATGATGATAGTTTAAGGGAGTTTCAGGACAACATGAAAAGTAATAATTCACATCACAGGAATATCAGAAAGAGAAGAAATGAGCAAAGGATAGAAAATCTGTTTGAAAAAATGACAGAAAACCTCACTAACTTGGGAAGGGCAAAAGTCAAAAAAGTTCAGAAGCACAGAGGGTCCAAATCAAGATGAACCCAAAGAGTCCTACTCCTAAACACATCATTATTAAAATAGCAAATTTTAAAAACAAAAAAAGAGAATCTTAAAGACAGAGAGGAGAAACAGCTGGTAATACATAAGGAACTCTGATAAGGCTAGCAGCTGATTCCTCAACAGAACCACTACAAGCCAGAAGGGATTAGCGCAAAATCCCCCAGGTAATGAAAAGTAAAGACCTACAACCAAGACTACTCTATCCAGCCTTGGCTGGTGTGGCTCAGTGGATTGAGTGCTGGCCTGAGAACCAAAGGGTCACTAGTTCAGTTCCCAGTCAGGGCACATGCCTGGGTTGTGGGCCAGGTCACCAGTAGGGAGCACATGAGAAGCAACCACACATTGATATTTCACTCAGTCTCTTTCTCCCTCCCTTCCCCTCTCTAAAAAATAAGTAAACAAAAATTTTCTAAAAATTTAAAAAGACTGCTATAACCAGCAAGACTCTGATTCTCATTTAAAATGGAAGGCAAAAAGAAAGAGCTTCCCAGACTAAAAAAGAGTTTAAAACAGTACATCTCCACCAAGCCAGCACTGCAAGAGATGCTAAAGGAACTACTATAAAAAGGAGAAGAGAGAGAGAGAGAAACAGAAACACAGGTAAGGATAGAAATGAATAGGTATCAATCAATAATAACCATAAATATAAATGGATTAAATGCTCCAATCAAAAGACATAACATACCTCAATGAATAAGACAACATGTGCCACATATATGCTGTCTACAAGAGACCCAACACAGAATAAAATATCTACACAGGCTAAAAATGAAGAAATGGAAAAAAATTCCAAGCAAACAAACATGAAAAGAAAGCTGGTGTAGCAATACTTATATCTGACAAAATGGACTTCAAAACAAAACCATAAAAAGGGACAAAGAAGGTGACTACATAATACTTAAGGGAGTAGTCCAACAGGAGGATATAACCCTGATAAACACACATGCACCCAACATAGGAGCACCTGAAAATATAAGAAAATCTTAGAGGAGTTCAAGAAAGATATTGACAACACAGTCATCATAGGGAATTATACAACCCACTGTTGACAATGGATAGAACTTCCAAAGAGTCGACAATAATACTGTGGCACGGAACAAAACTCTAGATCAAGAGGACTTCATTGAAATATACAGAACATTACCCCAACGAAGTAAAATATACATTCTTTTCAAATGTACATGGAATATTTTCAAAGATAGACCACATGGTAGGAAACAAAACAAGCCTCAACAAATTCAAGAAATTTAAAATATCATCAAGCATGTGCTCAGATCAAAATTAAATGAAACTAGAATTCAACCTAAAGGAAAAAACTCAAAAACATTCAAATACATGGACTCTGAATAACATGTTATTAAACAATGAATGGGTGAACAATGAGATCAAGAAAGAAATCAAAAAGTATCTGGAAACAAATGAAAATGAACACACACAACCCAAAACCTATGAACACAGCAAAGGCAGTCCTGACAGGGAAGTTCAAAGCAATACAGGCCTACCTAAAGAAGATAAAATCTCAGATAAACAGCCTAACCCTACATCTGCCAGAACTAGAGGAATAAAACAAACAAAGCCCAGAGTGAGTAGAAGGAAAAAATAATCAAGATCAAAGTAGAATTAATTGACATTGAGACTAAAAGAACAATTCAAAGATCAATAAATCTAGGAGCTGGTTCTTTGAAAAGATAAACAAAATTGACATACCTTTAACCAGGTTCATCAAGGAAAAAAGAGGGCCCAAATAAATAAAATGAGAAGTAAAAGAGGAGAAGTTACAACCAATACCACAGAAATACGAAGGATTGTAAGTAATTACTATGAAAAACTATATGCCAAAAGATTGGGCAACATGGGTGAAATGGACAAATTTCTAGAAACATACAGTCTTCCAAAACTGAATCAAGAAGAACCAGAAAGCCTAACTAGATTGAAAACAACTAGTGAAATTGAAGTGGTAATCAAAACAATTTTGGCACACCAAAGCCCTGAATCAGATGGCTTCCCAGGTGAATTTTACCAAACATTTAAGGAAGGACTAACTCCTATCTTTCTCAAACTATTCCAAAAAATTTAAGAAGAGGGAAGACTCCCAAACTCTTTTTACAAGGCCAGTATCATCCTAATTCCAAAACCAGGTAAAGACACAACAAAGAAAGAAAACAGTTTCACCAATGAACATAGATGCTAAAATCCTCAACAAAATATCGCCAAGCCAGGTTCAGCAAAACATTAAAAAGATCATACACCATGATCAAGTGGGATCCATTCCAGGGATACAAGGATGGTACAATAGTTGCAAATCAGTAAACATAATACATCACATAAACAAAATGAAAGACAAAAATCACATGATTATATCAATAGATGCAGAAAAAGCATTTGATAAGGTACAGCACCTGTTTACGACAGAAGCATTCAGTGCAGGGGGAATAGAGGGAGCATATCTCAGCATAATGAAAGCCGTATACAAGAAACCTACAGCCAACATTATACTCAACAGGCAAAAAATAAAAGCTTTCCCCTGAAGATCAGGAACAAGACAAGGGTGATTGCATTCACCACTCTTCTTCAACATAATACTGGAAGTTCTAGCTACAGTGATCAGACAAGAAGAAGAAATAAAAGGTATCCAAATTGGAAAGGAGGAAGTAAAACTATCATTATTTGCAGATGGTATGATAGTGTACACAGAAAACCCTACAGACTCCAACAAAAATTACTCAACCTAGTAAGTAAATTCAACAAAGTAGAAGGATACAAAGTCAATATTCAGAAATTGATGGCATTTTAGTACACCAACAATAAACTATCAGAAAGAGAAACTAAGAAAAAATCTCGTTTACTATAGCAAAAACAAAAAAAAGTACCTTGTAATAAATTTAGCCAAGTGTGTAAAAGACCTGTACTTGGAAAACTGTAGAACACAGAAGAAAAAAATTGATGAAGATATAAATAAATGGAAGAATATACCATGTTCATTGATTTGGAAGAATTAACATCATTAAAATGTCCATATTATCCAAAGCAGTCTATAGATTTAATGCAATTCCTATTAAAATATCAATGGCATATATCATAAATCCAGAAAAAAATACTACAAAAATGTATATGGAACTAAAAAAGATCCTAAATAGCCTCAGCAATCTTGAGAAAGAAGAGCAAAGTAAGAAGGATCACAATACCTGATATTAAACTATACTACAAAGGCACTGTAATCAAAACAGCCTGGTACTGGCATAAGAACTGCCACATAGATCACTGGAAGAGAATGGAGGGCCCAGAAATAAACCCATGTCTCTATGGTCAATTAATATTCAACAAAGAAGGCAGAAGCATACAATGGAGTAAATGTAGATGGTGTTGGGAGAACTGGACAGGTACATGCAAAAAAATGAAACTAGACCACCAACTTACATCATACACCAGAATAAGTTCAAAATTGATAAAATATTTAAATATGCCATGATAACATAAAAATTCTAGCCAAAAACATAGGCAGTAAGATATTCAGTCTTTCTAGCAAAGAATATGGCATGCTTTCCCATTGGCTCAAATCTAATTTTATGCACTTTGGAGCTGTCTCATAGTTTTTCTCACATAGGTTTGAATATTTCTTGTTAAGTGTATGCTTAGATATTTTATTTCAGTTCATTCCATTTTAGTATTATTAACAGGATCCTCCTCCTTCTAAAGCCTCTCCTACTTCTAATAGGTATTTCGTATAAATATGAGTGTTAGAGATTTTGCCTATTGATTATATAACCTACAACTTCACTATATGTGAGGTGAATTTGAATTGTACAAGTATTCCCTTGTAATGGCTGTGAGAGATCCAGAGAAACACTGCTTTACTAGGTCTAAGAATTGGATTAGGGAAACATCAATTACCATGAATCAGAAGAGTAAAACAAGTATTATTAAAAAGAAATTGAAGGCCAGTAACAAAAGTAGATAGTGAAAGAGTATCTAGGAAAGGCAAATTTCTGTAGTGATGAAAATGCTGTCTCTAGAGATTTGTATTTATGCAAGTGGCACACATTTATCAAGATTCATGGATTTATGCACTTAAGATTTTTCACATGTCACTACATATAAATGTTACCTCAATAACCTGTAAAAAAAAGAGTTGCTTGGTTCTTATTTTATTTCTTATTTTTTTATTCTAAACAAATACCCACTGCAAAATATCAAACCAACAGATAATAGGCAGTTTAGACAGTAAAAATTTTTCACCCTTTCACCAAGCTTTCTCTTCAGAGAGAATCATGTTAACATTTTGATGCTAATACTCTCAGATTTTCTTCCCCCCCACCAAGAGATGCTTTCAGATTTTCTATAATATGTATCTTCTCTCCCTTCCCCCCTCTCCTCACTCCCTCTCCTCTTCCAACTTTCTCTCCACCACCACCCCCAGCTCTCTCTCTCTCTCGCTCTCTCTCTCTCTCTCCAGGGATATGGAAGAGACTCTTAAAGGACCAAATTCATCAATTGAATGCTAATATCAAGTTTTTTCATTTCTCAACTGTGGTGAATGAAACACATGCTTCATAGCAGTATCTCTTAAAATTCCCCTTTTCTCTTCCATCCCTCTCCAACACAAATGAAGTGTCTTTGTCTAACTTCCTGGAATAATTCCTCTGAAAAAATATCTTCTCCCATTCCTAGTTACACTCTTTTCTTACTTTACTTCATTTCTTCTCCCACTGTTACATCACTAACACAAGAAATTAGATCCTGTCAGAGTGTTAGTGAGAAAGCAGGAGCCACCGAAGGGTAGAAGAAAGCTGAGAACAATATTTCTCATAGTATGCATTATATATACACATACACAAACTATACCTGGTATACAAATATCCTGCAATATCATTTCCAATTTGTTCAACTATAAATTTAAAGTATTTAACTGTACCATGGACAGATAGATAATTTAATTACTTTAAGTCACTAGGTAAGTGAAAATTCTAAATTAAAATGTCAAGCATAATCATAGAACAACAGTTGATGCTAAAAGTAGATTTACATATATCCTGATATTTAACTAAATGGATTCTGAGGATTACTAGCAACATATAATGCAAATGAGTGTAAATCTGTAAAACATATTTATAAACAGATAATTTGAGAGCATTTAGAAAAGAAGGTAGTGATAACCTAAAGTTAAATAAACAAAATTCATATCAATTGCTTACTAGACTACCAAACGAGGAGAGTGAGGATATATACTAATTTGACAAAGAATTTGCAAAGTTATTAGTCATTCATATGTGAAGATTCAGAGGTGTGAATTAGATAAAATAGCTAGATATGGTCATTGCTTTTAAAAAAATTTTATTAAATTTATTGAGGTAACATTGGTTGATAACATTATCTAAACTTCAGGTGTATAGCATTATAATTTTATATCTGTATACTCTATGGTGTGCTTGCCACCCAAAGTCTAGTTTCCTTCTGTTAGTATATACTTGGCCTCATTTACCCAAAGTTCCCTTTCCCTAAACCTTTCACTTCTCATAACCACCATTCTGTTGTCTGAATCTATGAGTTTGTTTTTGTTTTGTTAGTTCATTTGTTACTTTTTATTTTATATGCCACATACTAGTTTTGTCCTTTCCCATCAGACTTACTTCACTTAGCATAATACTCTCAGGATCCATCCATGTTGTCACAAAGAGCAATATTTCATTATTTTATGGCTGAATAGTATCCCATTATATATAAGTGCCATATCTTCTTTATTCAATGATCTGTCCTGAATAGACATTTTTCCAAGAAAGACAGATATCTAACAGACATAAGAAAGATGTTTAGCATCACTAGTTACTAGGAAAACGCAAATAAAAACTACAATGAGATATCACCTCACACCTGCTAGAATGTCCATGATCAAAAAGACACAAAATAACAAGTGTTCACAAAGATGTAGAAAAAGAGAACCCTTGTGCTCTGTTGATAAGAATGTAAGCTGGTATAGCCACCATAGAAAATAGTATGGAGGTTCCTTAAAAAATTAAAAATAAAGTTAACATATTATCCAGCAATCTCTCATCTTGGCATTTACAAAAAAAAATGTGAAAACACTAATCCATAAAGATATATGTATCCCTATGTTCACTGTAGCACTTTATAATAACTCAGACAGGGAAACAACCTAAGTGTCAATCCACAGGTTATTGCTTATTGAGAATAATAATTAGGTTGTGGATTAATAAGTATCAATGTGGAGAGTGTTCTCTTGTGAATTACTATAGAATTCTATCCTTGGCTCTACACTGTTGAACATTTTTATTGATAATTTGTTAAAGACATAAAAACCATTTTTTCTCAAAATTATGTTTGACACTTGTGTAAAAGCAACTGCTAATGACAAAATCAGAATTCAAATTATTCTTCACAAGTTTAAGTAAGCTAAAAATTAAAAAAATGTAAAATGAAAATATAAAGTTTGACACATAGAAATAAAACTTCAATAGTACAAGATGAAAAAGACTAACAATTCTAATGAAGTTTTACATGACCAAAAGTATATCAATAATGACTCAAAATCTACAATAGTCATACATTTATTCTTTGCCTTAGCAGGAAGTTAACATCCAGATCAAAGGACATCAGAGTACCCAATACCCACTGTAACCTGACAATGACCAGACATATTAATCAGCTTAATTCTGGGTACCATACCTTAAGAAGAACATTAACAAATAGCAGTGTGATGAGATCACAACAAGAACAATGAGGTTTATGGAAGCTACTTCACATGAGGTGTTACTTCATATGAACTAAATAACTAAAAGCTATGTATTTACCCGTAGAAACTACCATTAAATATCTGAAGGGCTGACACATGAAAGGAAGGACAAATATATATACAAATATATATCACCCAAAAATGGAAAAAAATAGGATCAATGTGCTGTTGAAATTGGTGAAAAGCTGTGCTTATTAGAAATAGCCATACATTGAATGAGAGGGGGTTGGGTAAGTCAGGGGAGAGTAATGGCGGAAATGGGGACAACTATAATTGAACAACAGTAAAAAAAAAAGACTAGCTATTTAAAAAAAAAAGAAATAGCCATACACAACCTTCTATTGTACTAGCCTTGTGTATAAAGAAAAAAAAATAAGAAACAATGTACTTTAGGGATAGCATATCTTCACTTTAGTACAGTCTTTTTGCCTTGTTCATCTGAAGGGTAGAAGAAACATTTCGTATCTTTGTGTCATTGTCAAGAAGTCCATTGTTGCAAACTCTGGTTGTGTACCAGCCATCTATCCAACAAACAGCCTGGCAAAGGGTGAGTGAGGTCAGTGACATTGAAGAATTATATCATTTACACTACTGTTTCTGGCCCAGGTATGATGGTACCATATTACATTTGAAAGAATGTGAAGACATTTTGGTTGTCACAATACCTAGGGGATACTGCTGTCATTTAGTGGGTAGGGCCACAGATGATGAACATCCTGAAAACACGTGAGGCTGTCCTTACAGCAACAAACTATTCTGCCCAATGTCCCAATACTGGCCATGTTAAGAAACACATATTAAGACCATGATCCTGTTTGCGGCATACCTGGAATACTAGAATATTTATTCAGCTGCACATTTAAAGGGATGCAATTGTATCCACATATTATTACAGATGACCCTTGGATAATCTTCAGCACTATCTTGCTTGTTGAGTTGACGTGTTCACTTCCTTGACTTCCATCCTGTAAACTCACTGGGCCAAACTTTCCCTCATTCCAGTAAACATCAGTTTTTCCTTGGTGCCAGTTTGGTGATAGACATCCCCTCTCATGTGTTCCTTGCTGCAAGTTGTGCTCCACTTCACACCACACCTTATTACTTCATGGCCGTGGGTTCAGTCTGCCAGACATCACCTAAATAGCTGCTATTCTCTGTTGTAGCCAAAACTCAGTAAGCAAAATCTGGGACCGTGTTTGTGGGGGGCATTTACAACACACATGCCCCAGGAAACCAATTGAAAATCACTGATATATAGACTATCAAATTTTATTTTTACACATTCTCAAGGAACTTTCCCAGCTCTTTCTTTTCACATGTCTTGGCTTCCTTTTATATTCTTACCAAAATTAATATTAAACTTCAAAAGAAGATAATTTATCAAGAGTTTTCTAGTTACTTCTTCTTTTGTTATCTTTATTCTTTTACAAATATGTGTGCTTTGTTGTCAATACTAATACCCTTCATTGGTTACCTATGCCTTCAATTTCCTCTTTCTCCTACATCCTGACCTAAAATGGCTTAATTGCTCTAGGATGCTAATCAAACTCTTTTTTGGAAACAGATGCCTCAACAGCTGTTGACATTCAACAATACCTTTTGTTCTTATCCCAGAACATTTTGCTTCTTCTCATTAAATGCAAAGGGAAGAAATAAAAGCAAACAAAAGGAGAGACTGTGAACAAAACTGGTCTTCAGAGAACTTTCTTGCTTAACCTATGAGCCATGAAATTAGTGATGTGCTAAATAAGTTGGCAATTTTAGCATTTAAAGAGCTTCACAATATAGGGTTTGCTGCTTCCTTGCCATGTCTATAAAGGAATGCAAAAATTATGGACATAAATTGCAATTCATGTCAACACTGCAAATAGATCTAAAACAGGGTGCAAATGGAGACCCACAGAACAAATCCAGCCTGCCCACCCATTTTTGTGTGACTTGGGAACCAAGAGTGGCTTTTACATGTTTGAATAATTGAAAAGAAAACAAAAGAATACTATTTTGTGATATGTAAAAATTAAATGAAATTTAAGTTTCATTATCTATAAAGTTTTATTAGAATACCATCACACCCATATTTATGAACTGTCTATAGCTTCTTCACACTACAATGGCCACAAAACCTAAAATATTTATTATATGGCCATGGCCTTTCAGAAAAAAAAGCAAAGTATGAAGAATGTCAGAAAAAGCTTAATCATGCAAATGAATGCTAATAAACCCTTTTTTAAAGCAGGAGTAGTGTTACAAAAACCTTGGACCTGCATTCTGCTTCTGATTCAAAGGCAAATAATTCAATCTTCTAAGTTTAGCTTGCTCAATGGTGAAATCGAAGTAAGAATATTTAACTCACCTTGTAAAAAGTAAACCATGTAATTGAAGTATAATTCACATAATATATAAACTACAAGGGTCAGCTCAATGAGCACTCACTAATTAAACACTTTTGCAACCCTATGAACATAAAGACATAGAATATTACCAGGACCCTAAAAGCCCATCAAGTGCCCTTCCAATTGCAATGCTTCTCCTGACTTCTAACACTATTTGTTTTTCGTATTTCTGAACTTCATTCCAAATACCTCAAACAGTATGTATTCTTTTGTGTGCAGTTATTTCTGCTCAATATTGCATATGTCATTATAGGTAGCAGTACTCTATTCATTTTCATTGCTGTATTTTATTTCATTGAATGAAAATACCATAATTTATTTGTTCACTCTGCTGTCGATTAAGCACTTGGTTGCTTCCATTTTTGGAAGCCATTGCAAATAATGCTACTATGAAAATTTTTATGACTTTTGATGCTCATATGTACAAATTTCTAAATGGCCTATATGTAACTTAATTTTATTTACTTACTTATAGCCAAAACTGTTGCAAAAAGTTTTTAAAATTGCCATAATAATGTTGGAAGTATCATTAACAGCTGTTGCCTAAACTCCAGTTAAGGCAGAGTTGCCTCTTTTAGGAATGAAAGGCAAAACTCTGGAAGTATAAATTGGAGAGAGACAATGGGACCAAGAAATCATTCTGTATTTTTTTAATGACGAAATGGATAGACAAAGCAAGGTTGTAAGAGAGAAAAAGAGTTTATGGAGAGAAAGAGATGAGACAACATGGCAGAAGACTACAGCCAGTAAAAATGATTGGCCTAGAAGAAAAACCAAGAAAGTTTAAGAGGAATTTTGAATATTGAATATTAATTTGCATGTAGAGTATCATATAAACCATCTCCATTTATTCCCACCTGAAAAATTAATTTCCCACATAAATGCATTTGTTAGTAAATTGGTCAAATTATTTTCTCACAAACATCAAGGAAAGAGGGGTTTGTTACAAACCTAGAGTAATAGAGCACAGAAGAGGGGCAGCAAAACTAAGAAATTAGCAAACATGTCGAGTGTCTGAAATGATAAATCTTCTTTGTTTGTGATGGGCTATGGAGGCAAACAAAGATGAATAAAACACAGTCCTGCATTAAATCCTACATATTTAGCAATCCATAACACTGAAATAGAAGTCAAGATGGGAGCAGAGAGGGTGGAAGTTACAATCAGCCCTTCCAAGGACAAAACTGGAATTATAGCTAACATATAGAATAATCAACCTGAATAACCAATGAAAGACTAGCTGAAGAGAATAACCAAAGATTTATAAAAGAAGCTGTATCGAGACTGGTAGAAACGTGAAAAGGGCTGGCCCTGCTGCCACAGCAGCAGAGGTTCCAGAGGCATGGCTCAGCTGCGGGGGTTCCCCCTGAGCTGCATGAGGTCTCAACACCACAATGGGCTCCCTAGCCAAAAACATCAGATCTGGGGAGAAGAGCCCACATAATATCTGGCTGTGAAAGTCAGTGGGGATTCTGTCCGGCAGGGAGAGATGTATGTCTGCTAGAAACCCAGTTGCTCTCATAAAATGCCAGCACAGGAAATCTCATTGGCAGCCATTCACCATGAACTGCAGTGGAGAGAGGGTGGATCAGAGCAGACCAGTCATGTGAGAAGAGGCTGGGTTGTGTGGCTCTGGGGAGAGAGATGAAGGGATAGCCACCAGGGTCCCTGTACTGAGTCCCTCTCCCAAACTGCAGACATCAACCTTCTTAGCTTCATCACTGGGGAAATGCACTAGCCCCACTATCTCAACTCTCTGTTGCCCCTCCCTGTGGACCTAACACCCTGAGGAAGAGTCAGCTTCCTGGGCCTGGGGTGTAGAAATTCAGGCAAACTCAGCGGGTATCAGAGACCATCCCCCCTCCCTTCCCATGAGCCAGACCAGCACAACCTCCTCACAGGAGATCCACTATCCTCACCCTCCTGACTCCCAGGGGCCCATCCTCCCAAGCTCAGGCTCTCCAGGAGGTCCAGGCAGAATCTGGGACAGACTGAGTTGTGTGACTCTAGAATAGGGAGATTTTTAACTCACACACCATTCAACCAATGCAGAGACCCCTCTTCACATGACAAAATCTTGGTCTGTTTGGGCCTAAAAAACTCTGCTGGCTTCACCCTGACAAGTTCCTGACACTGTGTCCCCACCACAAATGTCCACAGGCACCCAGCAGGTGGAAGCTGGCCTAGGGTACCCTGGGACATTTGCTGAGTGGCCTCAGACCCATCACAGGTGCTAAGTTTGAATCTGTACCTATCTGGTGAACACCACCCACCCATACCCAATGACTCACTGAGAACCTATCTTACGTGATTTGTATACCACCAGAGGCTCTTTCAGTGACTGGGCCTAACAAGCAGCCAGGAGGTGGAGGCAGTCAGAGGCAGATCTTGGGGTGCCTTGGGACTTTAACTGACCTGCCCTGCATTCAGTGCTGTTGGAGATCGGCCTTGGTGCACAGCTTGGCCCTTCCCACACACACCCAGGCCCAGCAGAGGTGGCCACAAACTGTAGATCACTATGTAGCTCCAAACAGGTTGCCCCCCACCAGTCACAGGCAGCATCTAATGTTAACCTGTACCCGTGTCTGTCCCAAAAGGCCCCAGAACCAACATACCCAGTGGTGAGCTTCAGGCAACATCAGAGCAGGATCCAATGAGTTCCACAGGCAGCACATCCAAAGGGAGAGCTTGACAGACACCAGACCCTGATGAAGCAAATTTGGGTTCATAGTGCGCAAACCTGTACAGCAGCTTACACACTATGGTCAGAGTGGCTCCTCACAGTCAGCCTCCCTGAGGGTCAGCCAAAGGCATCCAAGACTTGATTACAACAAGAGGGCTCACACAATGCACACAAGGGCATCACTGGAGCACCCAGCTCAGGTGATCAAGGAGATTGCACCACTGGGTCTCACAGAGTACGTACTACATAAGGTTATCCTGCCAAGACTGGGATTCATACCACATCTACATAATAGACAGAAACAAAAACAGAGAGGCAGCCAAAATGGGGAGACAAAGAAATATGTCTCAAATAAAAGAACAAAAGAAATCTCCAGGAAAGAAATGAAATGAAATGAAATGAAATGAAATGAAATGAAATGAAATGAAATGAAATGGAGACAAGCAATCTATCAGATATAGAGCTCAAAACAGTGGTTATAAGGATGCCCAAGGAACTTAGGAAAAAATAGATGAACTCAGTAAGAACGTAAATAAAGAGTTAGTAATCATGATAAAGGACATAGTAATCATAAAAAATAACCAGCCAAAAATGAAGAATATGATATCTGAAATGAAGAGTACACTAAAACATATAAACAGTAGGTTAAATGAAGCAGAGGATCAAATCAGTGATTTGGAAGACAAGGAGCAGAAAACACCCAATCAGGGCAGAAAAAAATTTTTTTAATGAGGCTAGCCCTGGTTGGTGTGGCTCAGTGTATTGAGTTGTGGCCTACAAACCAAAGGGTCACCAGCTTGATTCCCGGTCAGGGCACATGCCTGAGTTATAGGCCAGATCCCCATTATAGGGTATGTGAGAGGCAACCACACACTGATGTTTCTCCCAATCTCTTTCTCCCTCCCTTCTTCTTTGTCTAAAAATAAATAAATAAAATCTTTTTAAAAATGAGGCTAGTTTAACGGGCCTTTGGGACAACATAAAATACGACAATATTCACATCATAGAAATACTAGAAGGAGAAGAGAGGGAACAATGGATTAAAAACCTATTTGAAGAAATAACGACTAAAAACTTTCTTAACCTGTGCAAAAGAAGGAAAAAGACACAAGTCCAGGAAGCATGGAGAATCTCAAACAAGATAAACCCAAAGAGGCCCACACAAAGACAGATCATAATTAAAATGGCAAAGGTTAAAGAGAAAGAGAGAATCTTAAAAGCAGCAAGAGGAAGACAGTAAGTTACCTACAAAGGAGCTCCCATTAGATGGTCAGCTGACTATTCAACAGAATCATTTCAGGCCAGAAGAGATTAGCACAAAATATTCAAAGTGATGGGAGAGGGGGGCAGCAGGGAAGGGAAGGACTTACAACCAAGTTCACTTTATCCAGCAAGGATATCATTTTAAATAAAGGAGAAATAAAGAGCTCCCCAGACAAAAAGAGCTAAAGAAGTTCATTGCAACCAAACCAGTATTATAAGAAATGTTCAAGTGTCTTTTTGAAGACAAAGATGAAGATGAAGAAGAAGAAGGAGAAGGAGAAGAAGAAGGAGAAAGAGGAGGACGAGGGGAAAAGTGAGGGGGAGAGGAGGAGGAAGAAGAGGAGAAGGAGAAGAAAAAGAAGAAAATAATTATAAAGAATGAAATGGTAATAAATCTGTACCTATCAATAATCAGCTAAATGCAAATGGCTTATATGCTCCAATCAAAAGGCATAAAAAAGAAGACCCATATATATACTCTCTACAAGAGATCCACCTCAGAACAAAAGATACAATAAGACTAAAAGTAAATGGGTGGGAAAAGATATGCCATGCAAATGGAAATGAAAAAAATTGGGGTAGCAATACTTTTATAAGATAGGACTGGATGAAAGAAGGTGAAGGGATTAACCAAAGAATATACATGCATAACCCACAGACACAGACAACAGTGTGGCGATGGCCAGAGGGAAGGCAGGGTGGAGGCTGGGGGTAGGTGGGCAAAGAAGGGGAAAATGGGCACACCTGCAATAGTTTCATCAATAAAAATAAAGTCAAAAATAAATTAATTAGCCCTGGCCAAGTGGGTCAGTTGGTTGGAGCACCGTCTCATACATAAAAAGGTTGTAGGTTTAAAAGCTGGTCAAGGCACATACCTGGGTTGCATGTCCATTCCCCAGTCAGGGCATATAAAAGAGGCATCCTATCAATGTTTCTCTCTCACATCAATGTTTCTCTCTCTCTCTGCCTTTCTCTCCCTCTAAAATCAATACTTGGGTGAGGATTTTTAATTAATTAATTAGTTAGCCAATTAAAAGATTTTTTCATTTAAAAGCTTAAATTGAAAACTTAGTTATCTCCGCAAGGGTGTAGGGATTTAGAATGAGGCAATGTTTGGGGGATTTGTTTGTTTGTTTGTTTGTTTGTTCGTTTGTTTGTTTCCATGTCTTAGTAGGCCAGAAAGAAAAAAGAAAGATAAAACAGATGGCAATATTAAGAGACAAAGAAGAATACTACATAATGATAAAGGGATCAATCCATCAAGAAGATATCACCCTTGTAAACATTTATGCACCCAACATAGGAACACCTAAATATATAAAGTAAATCTTGATGCACATAAAGGGAGAGACAGACAGTAATACAGTCATAGCAGGGAATTTTCACACCCCATTGACATAAAAGGATAGATCTTCCTGACAGAAAATCAACAAGAAAACAGCAAACTTAAATGACACACTAGATGGAATGAATTATTGATATCTTGAGGGCATTTCACCCTAAAAGCAGAGTATAAAAGAGATTCTTATCAAGTGCACATGGGACATACCCTAGGATAGAACACATTTTATTATGCAAAACAAGTCTTAATAAATTTAAGAAGATTGAAATCATACCAAGCATCTTCTCTGACAATAGTGATATGAACTAGAAATAAATTGCAAGAAAAAAAATGAAAAATACACAAACACATGCAGGCTAAATAACATGTCACTAAAAGGTGATTAGGTTAACAATAAGGTCAAGGAAGAAAACAAATAATACATTGAGACAAATGAAAATTAAAACACAACCACATAAAATCTCTGGGACACAGTGAAAGCATTCTTAAGAAAAATTCATAGGATTACATGCCTACCTCAAGAAATAAAAAATCTCAAAGAAACAATCTAACCTTATACTCAAAGAAACTAGAGAAAGAACAATCAACAAAATTCAAAGTGAGTAAAAGAAAAGAAATAATAAAAACCAGAGCCAAAATAAACCAAATGGAGTCTAAAACATATAAAATATCAATAAAACCAAGAGCTGGCTCTTTGAAAAGATAAGCAACATTGATAAACTTTTAACCAGACTTGTCTAGAGAGAGAAAGAGAGAGAGAATGCCCCCAAGAAATAAAATCAGAAATGAAAGAGAAGTGACAATTTACAGCACAGAAATACAAAGGATTATATAAAAAATATTATGAACAGCTGTATGCCAATATATTGGACAATCTGAAAGAAATGGATAATTACCTACAAACATACAATATCCAAAAACTGAATCAATAAGAAACAGAAAATCTGAACAGACCTATTACAACTGATGAAATGGAACCAGTAACCAAAAAACTTCTGCCTTGACTGGTGTGTCTCAGTTGGCTGGATGTCATTCGACAAAGCAAAATGTCACCAGTTCAATTCATGGTCAGAGCGCATGCCTGGGTTGCAATTTTGGTCCCTGGTGAAGGCGTGTACAAGAGGCAACCCATCAATGTTTTTCTTGCACATCAATGTTTCTCTTCCCCTCTTTCTCCATTTCCTCTCTCTTAAAATAAAGAAATGAAGTCTTTAAAAAAAAACAAAATTTCCATCAAAAAGAGTCCTGGACCAGATGGCTTCACAGATAAATTTTACCAAACATTCAAAGAAAAACTAACACCTATTCTTCCCCAACTATTCCAAAATTTTCAAGAGGAGGAAAGACTTCCAAGCTTACTTTACAAGGCCCATTACCCTAATTCCAAAACCAAATAAAGACACTACTATGAAGGAAGAAAATCATAGGCCAATGTCCCTAATGAGCGTATGGGGGAAGACCCCAAAAAACTTGAATTTATTTTTTAAAAATTGTAGATTTATTCTAACATGTTTAAACTTCAGTCACCTTCAAAGTACTCTCCATTTGGTGCAATACACCTATCAAGATGTTTTCCCACTACTCAAAACAGTTTTTGAACTCATTGATTTTGATGCCTTTTAGTGCTTCTGCCATTTTTTGTTTCATCTCTTCCACATTGGCAAAACATTCCCTTTTGAGGATTTTTTTCATTCAGGGAAACAAAAAAAAAAGTCACTTGAGGCAAGATTGGGTAAATAGGTGATACATGGGGATCCTGTTGTTTTTTGTCAAAAACTGCTGAACACACAGCACGGTGTGGGCAGGTGCACTCATTAATCACCCATTATGAAGTGGGCAAATGCAATGCAAGAGTCTTCAAAAAATTCACTGAAGCCAAAACGTCAGCGTCTCAGAACAATGCCAGCTGGTAGAGTGATACAGATGGGCTTCTAGAGCACTCACCTATCAGGGGTTGTATGTACTATGAGGGGCCCACCCTCCAGAAGATAATTTCATTTTGAGGGATCCCTTTATAAATGCAAAAATTCTCAACAAAACATTAGCAAACTGAATCCAGCAGTACGTTTTAAAAAATCATACATCATGATCAAGTGGAATTTATTCCTAGGATGCAAGGTTGATACAATATTCACAGACAGACACAGACATCTTCTTTAAAAAAAAAAAAAGAAACTTCTTAAAATTAAGTATGGAAAAGTATCAAAAAGAATATGGATGTGTGAGAGGGTGTGAAAAGCTGTCTAAGGTACAGAGAACAACCAAGAAGGCAAGGGTTCAGAAAATATTTTAGAGAAAAAACCCACTGGACTTGATTAGTTAGTTGTGGACTCTGAGCAAGAGCAGGAGTTAAAAGTAACTTCTGATTTTTTCTCCTGCGTAACTGGGTTGCTGTTGCACCAACTAAAAATTACAACAGAGGAGACAGAGCTGATTCAATGGAAAGAATGAGACTAGTTTGGGAAGCAGAGATGTGTGTGTTCTCCAGTAAAGAGCAAGACATAATACTTGGGGAAATTTTTAAATTAAAGATATAGACTTTGGAGTTATCAGCCTACAAATGGTAACTAAAACAAAGATAGGGAACAGAGAATGAAGAGCAGAAAACTCTGAATGAAGCCATCAGGAACCATAATCTCTAGGAGTAAGGCAAAGATGAGAGCTTAACAAGGACACCAAAGAGTGGTGATCAGACAGCGAGAAAGGAACCAAGGACTGTCTGTATATCAGACTCTAAAGAGCAGAGCTACACTGCCTGATACAGTATCTGCTGGTCCCATACGGCTATTGAGAATTTAAAATGGAGCTAATGCACTTGAGAAACTAATTTTTTTACCTACACCCAAAGACATGTTTATTGATTTTTAGAGGGAGAGGAAGGGAGAGAGAGAGAGAAACATTATTCACTTGCCTCTCATATGCACCCCAACCAGGAATCAAACTGGCAACCTAGGCATGTGCCCTGACTGGGGGGCAGTGGGGTGGGGTTGAACCAGCAACCTTTTGGTACACAAGACAATGCTCCAACCAACTGAGCTGCCAACCACAGCTAGGAAAAACTAAATTTTTAATTTTAATTTAAAAACATAATGTAGTTATTGGAAAACTTTTAAGTATGTTTGAGACAACTTGAGCACATGAATCTACTTTTGCAATGTTAAATGTTAAAAAATCTTAAAAAGACTAGGTATTTCTGATCAAAATTTAACATCATAATTGAGACATGCTGTGACTATAAAATACATTCTGAATTTTGAAGATTTTTTTGTGAAGAAAATAATGTAAAATATATTATTATTGTTTGTGTGCACCGATTGCATGTTGAAATGAGCATTTTGGGGGTATACTTGGTCAACTAAAATGTTATTAAAAGTCTATTTCACTTATTTCTTTTTTACTTTTTCAAAGTGACTCACACACATCATGGCTTTCATATTGTTTCATTTGGACATAGAATAATCCAGGAAAGAAGTAATCATGACTGTTGGGAGACAATCCTCATGGTTTTCGTGTTTCAGTAGGTCTTGAAGTGAAGCTTTTCCATGCCCTTTGTGCCAAAATATCTTTTCAAGGATTTTTATATAAGGAACAACCTTGGAAAATAAAGATGATATCTCAATGCAGAGCAAAGGGAAGGCATACTTACTGTCCATCACAAAAGATTTCGGTTTGCTGAGCTCTCAGTTCCTCTCTTATGTTCTAACCCACTGTGTGTACAGGTGTCCCTCGGCCCTCTTGGCATCACATTGTGAGAACTGGGGTTCAGAAAACCAGCAAAAAATGCTGATACTCTGGCTACTGCCATTGCAGTAGTGAATAATAAACTTTTCCTTTTTAAGAATAATACACTTTTTTTCATCCCTGGCCCAGAGGTCTTGGATCTTCTACTATCAGGATCTATGAAACTGTGGCAGGCTAATTTGTTAGCTTATAAGAAGAGGGAAATCTCAGCCCTTCCACAGCTCTTGACAGTGATTATACTGGTTACATATTGCTATATAAAAAACTGCCCTAAAATTTGGTTGCTTTAAACAATAACAATTAAAGTTTGATGTATGCATCAATGGAATGAAATAGAGAATGCAGAAATAGAACCATACAAAGAAGATCTAATGACTTGTTTAGAAAAGTGCAAAGGCAATTCATGGTGTGGAAATAAGCCTTCAATGCGTAGTGCTGGAACAAATGACTATGTGTATGCCAAAAAACAGGTGTAGGCTCATGTCCACCTTATATAAAAATTAACTCAAAGTAGACCATAGACATTATTTAAAATGTAAACCTATGAAACTTTCTGAGCCACTCTGTATTGATGGGCACTTAAGTTGCTTCCAGCACTTGGCTATTGTAAATAACGCTGCTGTGAACATTGGGGCAAACATAAGAGAAAAGCTTTGTGACCCTGAGTTAGGCCAACAGTTCTCAGATACGACAACAAAACACAATTAATAAAGAAAAAAATAATGAGTTGAGCTTCATAAAAGTTAAATGTAAAAACCATTTGTTGTATGAAAGACATTGTTTTTTTTCTTTATTTTTTTTTACTGTTCTTCAAGTACAGTTGTCTCCCTTTTCCCCTCACCACTCCCCTCTGAAAGACATTGTCAAGACAAATCATAAACTGGGAGCATATATATCTAAACAGTGTATCTGATAAAGGACTTCTATCCAGAATATGTGTACAAAGAACTCTTAAGACTCAAAGGTACAAAAACAAACAAGTGGTTTTTTTATAGAGTGAGAAAATTATTTAAGGGATAAACAAGCCATATTTTAAAAATGGGCAAAGGAGCAAAGGACTATTTAATTCAAGTGAACAGTTCAACCACTGAGATATAAATATTGCTAAGAAACAATGAAAGGATACACAGTGTTTTTTGCAGTCATGGAATTGCAAATTAAAATAATAATATCAAGTGATGGTGAAGGAATGAAGAAGTGAACACTGACTTTTGGTGATACAATAGTATAACTGGTACATATTACTGAGGAAGTAATTTGGTAATACTTGTTATAACTCAAAATATTTCAACTTTAGCAATCTAGTTTATGAAAATAAAAGAATAAGAGTATACAGATGTAGTGTTTTGGCCAAAAAGTCCATTTGTTTTTTTCTGTAAAATAAAAGAAACGTTTTTCATTTTCACCAATAACTTTATTGATTTGAATATTTTGAGTATGTTGGCTATCTCCCACTATTGGCTTCTAGCTGGTAGAGGCCAAGGGTGCTGCACGTTCCAATGTATAAGACAGCCCCACAGCAAATAATTATTTGGCAAAAATGTCAATAGTACTAAGAAACTTTACAAACCACTTTTGACACATTCGATCGGTCGCAGCACCTTCTCCATAAACTGCACAAAGTTTTTTTGTGTTTCAGTTGGGTTTTTACTGCTCTTGAAATAACAAAGCATAATACACCAAAAATGTTGGCATATCTTCTTCCATCTTCAATATTAAAATCGATATTGAAAATAAATTGATATTGATAATAATTGTTTGATAATATTGATTGAAATTTATATTGAAAATAAAATTCACCCATTTTGATATTTTTTCAGTGCATGCTGATAAGACAGCCATCACAATACAATCCAACAAAATTGTTTTGAATGGAGTTAAAGACAACTAACTAAGCACTATTAGAGCCACCATAAAAAAAAAAACAAACTAAATGAACTTTTTGGTCAACCCAATAAATATATAGATGGATTTTTATACTATAAGCTATATTGAAAAATTGGCAACAATCTAAATATCCAGAAAGTAATGGCTGAATAAACTACAATATAACCACATAGTTGAATTAGGCAGTCAATATATAAAAAGGGGCAGATTTACATATTGATTTGTTAGTGTAAAAAGCAAATTGCACATCAAGTACAGAATAACTCCATTCTTGAATATATAAATATGGCTACTCTTTGTATAGGTTTCTTGCTTGCACCCAAGAAATGATCAGAAAGCAAATTAACATAAGTCACTTTAGGGAAGATAAAATTTGATGGGTAAGTGATATGGAACATTCACTTGACAACTTCAGTTGTTTTTTTTAAGAGTTGTGGAATTATAGATGATTCTTCTCTTTGTTGTTTTGTAGCATTTTTCTAAAATACAGAATAATTGCTGGAGAAAGGTCCTGGAGAGAAAGGAATCTAGGGCATAATTGGAAGGAGCTACCTCGGACCAGACAGAAACCTCATTCTCGGGAATTGCATGAAAGGAGGCAAGATTTGGTGATATCGATCAGTTGGAGTGCAGCCTGTTGGGCTGGAAGAACTGGGAGGGGGGACCTTTTATCTGAAGGCCTTGGCTTCTCAGTAAGGTTGCATGGACCCAGTCTTGAGGACAGTGGGAAGGTTTGCAACAGTCAGCGAAGGAAAGGGGAAAGCTGATCCCCAAGGACCAGGGAGAAAAGTGCACCAGTGAGGTTTTTATTGTCCAGGCCTCGAAGTAGCAGCCTACATGCAAGACAGGCTAGGAGTGTAGTCTTGCTTTCTGGCCAGAAAAAGGAGAATGGATTAGGATGGACTGTCATCAGTCCTTGTGGCACTGTGACTGCCTTAGGTTTTGTCTGTAACCTAGATGGCTTTTCCCACCCCCACACACATCCATATTCTACTTAACACTCATCCATTCTCAATTTTAAAGTTTATTTTTTTTGGAAGATATCATAGACATTGAAGTTGAAAGGAACATTAGAAATACTCTCATCTAATCTCCTCATTTTGTAAATGAGAAAATACTGAATCACAGAGATAAATGATTTTCTAGTGTATAGCTTATAAATAGTGGAGTTGGACTGACCTAGGTCAGTGCAGTTTCTATGAAGCCACAGAACTCCTTTGTAATCATGATTAAAAAGAAAGGTATACTATGTGAGCATTACAGACATAGCTACAAATTTAAAGACAAGATTTGTGCTTTGAAAATTAAATGTTCTATCTATTAAACAAAAATTACCCTGCTGTGGGTGATGACATAATATGAACATATATAGCAATTAACTTTATATAAAATGACTGTATAAAAAGTGAGTACAGGTAAGTAATTTCAATTGATGTATGTTTCTAATACAAGGACTTTCTCAGAATCCTAAAATTGGCACCATATTCAAGAACTGCAAAACACTATCAAGGCTTTGCCAGGCTTTTGGAAGGACTACAGTGCCCTCTGTAGGTTCAACAGAAATAAACAAGGTTTGAGTGGGAAACAGTGAACCTCAACGTGTGTGCAGTTTACATGCAAGCCTCAGATAGTCACCTGACCTTCTCGAACTGAATAAAAATAGTTATGTAAAGATCACATTTTAAGTAAATTGCACCATACCTGCTATGTATAGCAGGTATCTATTTATGTAAAAAGACATACAATATATAAAAAGAGATAAGTGAATATGTGCATATCTGCAAATTAATTTGAAGATAACACTCCAGAAAATTGCAGTTGGCTTTGTAAAGACAGACCCTTTTAACCTGGGATTAGGTCTAGAAAGGTTTATTTTTCACTGTGATTCTTCTTATACTACTAAAATTTTTCCATCACATGCATCTATTAATCTTCGAGGTAAGAACAAAGTTAATAAAAAATTTAATCACCTTTTAGAGAAGTGGCATGCATGCAAATTTTAAAACTCTCTCCAAACGTTCCATAACTTCAGACAAATTCTTTTCTGTTAAAAACAAGACAACAGGCCCAAAATGGAGATGCTCATGCTAAGCCCATGTCATCAAATTAAGACAGTTATATTCTTGCCTCTCCCAGAAATAGAATTTTGAACTAGTCAGTTAGGAATCCCAAGTGAGCCCTAGTTAGGTAATCCGCCTGATAGGACTCTGTCATGAGGAAGGTAACTTTTTAATAACCAACCCACTTTTTGGCCTAGCTATTTCCTTATTCCACCCCCATCTCATTTTGTGTAGGTCCTTGGAATTCCTTTCTATCTGCTAGAGGACATACTGATTGATTACAATCAATATTTGCTAAAATAAACTTCAGTTTTTTAACTGTGCTTCAGTTCGTCTTTAACAAATCTCTTTACCTTTCCTGACCACTCAATTTAAGTTAAAACACAGCTTTCTTAGTCTTATTAGGTACAGCCCAGCATCTTCTAGCTGGGCTAATAATCAAACTAACAGATTCTTAAGGTGGTGATTAAGCCAAGGATCCCTTCTTGAAACAGGTTTCTCTGAATATGTTGGGCAGGGAAGGGGGAAGGGTCAAAGGTTCTTCCTGAGTGCTTTGTTTCTTAAAAAAACAGATTAAAATTGGTATCCCAAAAGGCAGCTTCGGGGTGAGGAAATTTTGACTCATTCAGAAGGCAACAGGCAATGGAAACAAGAGATTAGAGAGATTTTTTTTTTTTTAAGGGAAAACCTAACCCTGAGCTTCTAAGGAGCACAAGATTCTTGTTTCCAGCCTGGACAGTGACTTTGCGGTTTTTTGTTGGTCCTCCCTCCTCATCCCCCCGACACTTAAAGTGATTCTTTAAAGGCTGTAATTCCCTTTTGTTGGGAAAACAAAACAAAACAAATAAAAAACCTCTCTGCCTCGTTTTTTCTACAGGCTGCAAACTTTTAGGGTGGGGAGGAACGCGGTGTTTGCAAATGGCTGCCTGCACTGCAGCGGCTCCTGGCAGATAATAGCGATTTCCGCTATTACCAGAACAGGCGGTGCCCGCGCGCTCCGAGATCCCTGCCTGCCACCCGGGACCCCATCCTCCTCCAGACCGTTTTCACCACCTCCCCCCACATCACACTCGTGGACACGCCGTCGGCCTCGCGCGCCCCCGCGCCGCGACGCAAGTGGGATGGCCCGTGACGTCACGAGGCCGCGCTCAATCAGCGGCGGCGTTTGGGAAAATTTAAACTTCAAGGCGGGGTGGCTCGTGGGTTCGGTACAGCCAGACTGTAGAGGGTCTTCCCCAGTTTCCAGACGGGATGACGGAGGAAGGCGCGGTTGCCGTCTGCGTGCGGGTCCGGCCGCTCAACAGCAGGTAGGTGTGTGCCGCAACCCGGCCGTGCTGAGTCCCGCGGCGCTTCCCCGAGTTGCAGCTTCCTGGCGTCGCCGCTCGGTAACTCTGCCGCTTACCCTCTCTGTGCCTGGGTTCCCTCTCTGTCGAGCGACGGGGAAGGACTGAAGGATCTAAGAGATACATCCCAGCTGCGGATTCTCTTCAGTCGAGCATAATTCAGCCTCGCCAACTTTAAAGATTTAACCTTGCGGGGCTTTTTCTGGATCTTCGCCAACCCCACCCCACCCCCAGGGAAGTCGTGCGGAAAAGATCCTTACTGGCCCTCATCAATCGTTTTACACTTACCTGCCTCTCTCTCTTTGCTGTATACTCCCCTCGAGCAAGCACCTGTCTGTCTTTTTTGTTTTTTATTCAGTACACACTCAAGACTTCAGACAGTGACTGAATACAACATGCAAAAGTTGAATGACTGATATTTGCCAATATGGACTCATTAGTCGAGTGTCCTGTATAAACATACTGCCATCGTTGCACTGTGGCTCTTAATTGGGGCAGTGTGGGGTGGGGGGGAGACAGAAAATAAAGTAAAAAATATAAAATGTTAAATGTTGATATGGGAGTAGAAAGTGCTATGCAGAAAAAGCAGGGAGGGGAAGTAATAAAGTGTGTTTGTTTTTGTAGCCTACTGCTTTCTCCCATAAGGAAATTGTTAGGGTACACCTTGACAAGTGTTAGGACATGCAGGTGGAGAGTTTGCTAGAGGAGTCACAGTCCTTCAGTGAGACGGACAGTTTGCCGGAGAGGCAGGGCTGCAGTCAGGAAACTCCTGACCCTTTTCACCCATGAAAAAATAAAATTACTTAACGGAAAGGTTAGTAAAGGTATTCCAGGCACAGACGGGTTGAATCTATTATCTTGTGGGAACCTTCAAGTAGTTAATCTGTAGGGAGTTAGAATACACACAGGAATTTAGAAGATAAGGATGAAGAGAGAAATAAACATGATCCAGGTTTCATGTGCCATATGAAGGACTTCAGATGACTTTTTAAAGTTTTAAGGGTGAGGGACATAAGTAGTTTCATTTTGAATGTATCTTTTCAGCTGCCAGTATTGGGTAAGAGAATGAGAGTAAAGACCTTCTCAGTGAGAGGGCTGGAGGTTACTGAAGCCCTGGCCAGTGTGACTTAGCTGGTTGGAGCGTTGACCCATACATACACCAAAGGTTTGGTTGCAGGTTTGATCCCAATCACAAGCTATCCCGGTTGGGGCATGGAAGCAACTGGTCAATGTTTCTCTCTCTTTCCCTTCCTCTCTCTCTTTCCCTTCCTCTCTCTCTAAAAGCAATGATAAAATATCCTTGAGTGAGGATAAAAAAATAAATAAAGATTAAAGTGTTGACCCCTCAAAGGTGGATTTTTTTATAGTTCTCTGATATAGGTATATATAAGTCATTACCACCTTTTAAAATATTCTTTAGAAGATGAAATATTTTAAATTATCTTCCATATAATATGGCTTCTATGACCCATTATAGTAAAACGTAGTGTTTTATTGTTTTAGAGAAGAAGCTCTTGGAGAAGCTACCCAAGTTTATTGGAAAACTGGCAATAATGCTGTTTATCAAGTGGATGGGAGTAAATCCTTCAATTTTGGTAAGCTTATAATAGCATCAAAAGTTAACCTGTTATTCTGTTCCTATTAAGAGTACATAGGCTGCCCTGGATGGTGTGGCTCAGCAGATTGAGCGCTGGCCTGCAAACTGAAGGGTAATGGGTTTGATTCCCAGTCAGGGCACTTGCCTGGGTTGTGGGCCAGGTCTCCATTTGGGGGCATTCAGGAGGTAACCAATCGATGAATCTCTTACACACTGATGTTTCTCTTTCTCTCTTCGCCCCTCCCTCCCCCTCTCTCTAAAAATAAAATAAAACATTTTTTAAAAAAAAGAGGACAAAGGCTTATGAATAATACTGGATTTGTCATTAAAAATGAGACTAAGCCTTCTATTAACTGCTTCAGGGGAAACCTTAAAAAATTGTTCATCCAAGTACGATAAGATAATAAAGAGGGCCTTATGACTAAAACTATCATTTTTCCTAAGCCCAAAATATGTTACTTAATGTCAAGTCATCTTTAAGATCTTTCAATGTATTATTTTTTGCACAGTTTTTTTCAAGAAATTTCTTTAAACAATAAATAGTGAAGATATTCCTTCTGCTAGAATACAGCAAGGACCCACCCCTGTTTTTGTGGAACTTATTATACAGTCGGAAGAAGGGCTTTAAACAAGGAACTACACTTCTGATGACATAAGCTTTGTGGAAATTTATAGTGGAGAAGCTAACTAGTCCAGGTGTCTGCAGGATAAAGGAGAGCTAGCTAGGACAAAGGGACTTGGAGGCCCTAAAGGTTCACTGGGCTGATGTGTTGTATTGGTTTAATATGTATATAGTGCTGCCAATGTGCCAGACACTGTTCTAAGCATTTCATAATATTAACTCATTTAATCTTCTAACAAGCCTCTGCAGTAGGTGCTATGCGATAGAAACCTTGCCATTTTAAAGTGGAATTAGAACAGAGAGGCCCAGAGTCACATAGCCAGCAAGCGGGAGTCAGGCTCCAGATCTACACTCCAGCCACACCGCCATGCTGTACCTTAGGCACTGAAGAGCAACAGTGGAATGGAGTCCTCTCAACAGTCTTAGGAGTCAGAGTGATTAGGTTGTCAAATTAATGTTAAAGTAGAAGGCCAACATAAAAGATGTATAGTAGAGCAAAGATGTATAGTAGAGAAAATGATTCCTGGTGAAGGACTATTTGAGGGTGTTACCGTATTTTTTTAAAAGATAAAACAGTATGCTCCAGAGATTATAAAACCAAAAGTAAGGGGTACACAAACATTTTGGCTCAGGTACTACAGGTTCTTAGTAGCCACATGTGCTTGCAGAGCATTTGACCCACTCACCTATCTGAAGCAAATGACATTAAGATTTGACAAATCATGCTCACAAATCATGATGCCTAAGCAGCCTTCAGCTAGCACTTAGGTTTTCCATGTAGTTCTGCCAACAGGACAGATGTGTGGGCGTGAAGCGAGCAGTGTGATCACCGAATTTCTCATCACAGGTTGATAACGTTCCCTCCTGAATCACAAATCCATTCTTGTGAGGCTACCACTGCAAGAATGGCCCATTGTTAGTGTGCTGACAAAAGCAGGGGACCACTTCCTGGACTAGTGAATTCCTTAGGGCAAATGCCATCCAAAACCCAGCATTTAGCAACCAGCAAATTGGTCATTCCCTCTAAATTCAGCTCTTTTTAGTACTTTTCTTACAAATGTCTTCATTTGTTGGTTTCGTTTGAGCTAAGCCTTCTGGTGAGATATGTTATAAACATTGAAATTTCTCAGAGAATAGTGGTATCAATAGTTTTCATTCCCTAAGTATTAACCAAATGTTTATAATAATTCTCTGAGGAAGATAACATAATATATTGATTTTACAAATCAAAAATGAGGCAAAAAGCCATCAACTCCTTTTCCCAAAGTGACATAGCTTGTAAGTCTCAGAACCAGGGTTTGCAGACAGTCTGATTCTAGACCCCGTGTTCAGCCTCTCTGCCCTACCCCCCTTGAAAGCACATGACATAGATGACATGTACTTTTTCTGGGTGAGGACTGACACCTTTTACCTAAGAGAGAAGTATATTTCTTAGAGGACCAAAAATTTGAAAAAAATAATGTGTCTTAAGTATTTTATACCATATCCTGACAATTTTATTTCTTTGGCTAACTATGAATTCCAAATGAAAATCCAGTTTATTTGTTTGTTTTAACTTACATGTGTTTTGTATTGTTTTATTTTTCAGATCGTGTCTTTCATAGTAATGAAACCACTAAAAATGTTTATGAAGAAATAGCTGTGCCAATCATAGATTCTGCTATACAAGGCTACAATGGTTTGTGTTCACTGTAGAAAATTTTTGTCCTGGGTATCTGTTCAACCAATATTGGTAGTTTTACACATTATAGTCTCCTTTTTTTCTCTGCACATGTTTGTGTTTTGTCTTTGCAGGTACTATATTTGCCTACGGACAGACTGCTTCAGGAAAAACGTACACTATGATGGGCTCGGAAGATTATTTGGGAGTAATACCCAGGGCAATTCATGACATTTTCCAAAAAATTGAGAAGGTAAATAACTTAGCTAAATTTCTAGTTTGTACAGGGAAAAGTAGTAGTAATAGAACAGCAACTTCAGTGTTCTCTTGTAATGATGAAAAGAAGTAGATTCACAGGTGTCTCTTAATTATCCTCAGGGAGAGAAGAAAGGCATGACATAGATTCACTTGTTTCCTCACAAACTTACTTCAGATCTTAAAGTTCTTCATTCTTTGACTTAAATTCTGAAACAGTGATACTCCCCTCGACAAAATGGGCATTAAGGAGCAGGAAAGTCTTGTCAAAATTATTATTAGCTCCTTTGCCTTTGTTTAACTACCAGTGATTATCCAGGAGCAGTAAAAAATAATAGAGGTAGGTAAAAGGCAAGGGAAGCAGGGCCAGATGAGGCAACCTAAGTAATTGAGTTGATTTATTTAAACTAGTTTTTCATTATTATTGTAATGATTTTTAATGTTCTTACTTGAACATCTGTGAGTAGGATTTTATTTTAAGCTTATAAAGTTGAACTGGGCACTCTTCTTTCTATGATACTATACTTTTCTGAAAGAGGGTTTTTGCTTTTATATTTTTGTGTTTATCATTGTTAATACAGAACTGTAAGGGCATCTTGGGGAGGGTGGTTGTTTTACAAAGATAATTTCTCAAACAATATTTTAATGTTAGCACATAAGCATGTAGTGCTAGGTTTTCATAATTGGCTGATCTCTGATGTTTTTATGAATTTTTTCCTCTAGCTTCCTGATAGGGAATTTCTCTTACGTGTGTCTTACATGGAGATATACAATGAAACCATTACAGACTTACTTTGTGACACACGAAAAATGAAGCCTTTAATAATTCGGGAAGACTTCAATGTGAGTAGCAGAGTTCACAAAGTGGCTCAAAAAAGAAACTTATTTTGGGGATAATTGTTCTTGTACATTTACCTTTAATTTCTGTATATTTTTAAGTGTTTCCTGTATATATGGTTTGTTTCTTATTTTCCTTGTTAAGCGTTTGTAGAGATCGTCTTTTAAGCAATACAGAGATGGGCAAAAGTAGGTTTACTATTGTAATACAAATAATATAGTAAAAAATAATACAAGTATAAACTTGTTTTGCAAACTCACAACTGTAAACCCACCTTTGCCCACCCCTGTGTGTGTAGTTTTTAAATATTGAGAGCTGTAATATATTGGTGTAGCCCTGACTGGTGTGGCTTAGTGGGTTGGGCGTTGTCCTGCAAAATGAAAGGTCACCAGTTCAATTCCCACTCAGGGCACATACCAGGGTTGTGGGCCAGGACCTTAGTTGTGGGTATGTGAAAGACAGCCAGTCCATGTTTTTCACATCGGTGTTTCTCTCCCTCTCTTTCTCCCTCCCTTTCCCTCACTCTAAAAATAAATAAATAAAATCTTTTAAAAAATACTTTGGTGCTATAAGTGCCTAAAAAGAGCAAGATGGAAGATTCAGATTAGAATTTGGTGTGCTTTGAAATAGGAAATAAATTGAAAATATTACAGGTTTACCTGTTATTTTTATACTATAATTTCCATTTTGCATTTTTAACTCCTACAAATGAATTCTCTTAGTTGTACCTTTTTGATATGCAAACTTTTAAGTGACTTCTATTTCTTTATTCTTCCCATAATTAAACTGTTTCAGAGGAATGTATATGTGTCTGACCTCACAGAAGAAGTTGTTTATACATCAGAAATGGCTTTGAAGTGGATCACAAAGGGAGAAAGTAAGACTTGATGCTTTATTTCTTCAAAACATTGTAAAAACTATTCAATTGAATGTATTTAGGCTTCAAACCTCACTTTTCCTTTAAAGCTAAAATAAAAGTCAATGTTTTTCTTTGGATTTTAATATACACAGCTGAAATGTGACTTGTTTTTTTTTTTTTTTTTTTTACAGAGAACAGGCATTATGGAATTACAAAAATGAATCAAAGGAGCAGTCGTTCTCATACCATTTTTAGGATGGTAGGTAATTCTTTCTCTATTTGCTCTTTCCAATTAAGAATGCACTAATTTTTCTACAAGTTGCCTTTTCCATTTAGATTTTGGAAAGTAGAGAGAAAGGTGAACCTTCTAACTGTGAAGGATCTGTCAAGGTGTCCCATTTGGTGAGTACTAATGACCCATGATAAACGTACCATTTAGGCCAAAGCAAAATTAAATTCAGCTGCTGGATGTTTGGTTTCATAGGAACTGTTAACTGAACCAAACAGTTAAAACCATCTATAAATTGATAGGTTAACTAGTGTCATATGTAGCATGAAATTACAACTTCTACCTCCTAAAATTTAGCTGTTAGGACTATAGGATTTGAGGCTTTTTCTTCAGTAATGAAGAAGTGTTTAGGAGTTTGTTTTTTTCCCCCCTATACATATTTAAGGGTTAAAGTAATCTTGGAATTGGGGTGGAGGGAAGGTCTTTGTTTTTTGGCTTTTTAGTCTCAGCCAATAGAATTGAGGCTTGTGAGATAAGCAGAAACCTAAGTGGGATGGTTTAAAAATAAATCACATTATTCAAGTTCATTCTTATGTACAATAAGAAAATGCATTTTATATTATAAACACAATGTTTGGACTATAAATCCCTTGAAGGGAAAAGTGATATATCATTCATCTTGTAGCCTCAACACATTACGCATAGCTTATGTTCAATACCTGTTGAATAAGTGACTACAAGCACACATTTGTTTTTTTCACATAAATAAACCTCATATTGCTGCACTGTATCATTTCTGTCTCTTGTCATGTTTCCTTCCTCTTCCTTATCATTTTCACTTTATTCTCTGTCTTCAGGGCCTAGATTTTTAGCTTGATGTGGGATGTGATTTCAAGATTACTCTATTTGATTTGAAAACTTCAGGGGAAAATGTAATAAATCTATAATATAGTTCATTTTTAGATTTTGGAAAAATTAGTTTTAATTAAATATCTAATTCTAGTTTGCCTCACTTTACTGTATAAGAACAAAATTTTAGTCCTTTAATCTTTAGCAAGATTAATCTTTCTTTAATTTAACAACAGCAAAAAAACCCACAAAACCTAACTTTCTGTTTTGTTTTCCAAACCTATCTTGTGATATTTCAACACAATTCCAACTTTTCTCTTCATAATTTAGCTTTGATATTCTTGGTATATTCAGTGATCTATTTGGTGACTTTTCTCATATTGTTTGATGCTCTGTCATCTAGGGACCATAGATGCCATCTGGTCCAACAACCTTCCAGCCCTCTTACTTACTCTGAAGTATCTTCTTCAGAAAAAGTCTTCCCCAAAGAGTCATTTTCTGGCTCTTCGTAAGTGGTCTTTGACTGTCTCCTGGCCTTTCTGTGATAGTATCCAGGTTCTCTTAGCCGTGCTTCTTCTCTGTTCTCTTTTGTGGCTCTTCTAACAAAAACACAGGCTGCTCTGTGGCCTTTCTTACTTCCCGTGCTTGCCCTCAGGCATTGCTATCATTTCTGTGTTATGTGTATTTTATATAGAGTCTCTGAGTTCTAATACATGTCTTAAAGATAATTATAATTGTGTGTCCCACTGTTGTCTCAAACTTCAGTGTGTCTAAAACCAAATTAATTGCCCCGGCTGGTGTAGCTCTGTGGATTGACTGTGGGCTGCAAACCAAAGTGTCGCAGGTTCGATTCCCAGTCAGGGTACATGCCTGGGTTGCAGGCCATGACCCCCAGCAACCACACATTGATGTTTCTCTCTATCTCCCTCCCTTCCCTCTAAAAATAAATAAATAAAATCTTTAAAAAAATAAAATAAAACCAAATTATTTTTTCCTATTATAGCAAATAAATATTCCTTTTCTCCAGTAGTACCTGCATTATCCTGATCACCTAGGCTGGAAACCCAAGTCATTTTGACTTTTTCTGCTTTCCCCTTTGTCCAGTTATTGCCATTTCTTATTGATTCCATCTTTCAATATCCTCATGAGTGTCGTAGTCACTTAGGTTCTCATCTCTCTTGAATTACTACATCATTCTCCTGCACCTGGCCTCCATGACTCCAGTCTTCCTCTCCCCAGTCTATTGTGCAGATTTCGAATGTTATTAAGCACTGCTTTTGTTGTGTCGCTTCCTTAGACAAAATCTGGCCGCTCTTAACTCATCTAACTTTACTTTCTTCCATTCCACATGAGCTCCTCTCATTGCTTGGATCCCTTAGTGTCTGTGAACAGTAATGCTTGTTCCCATCTTTGTACTTATTTCATGCTGCCTTCATCACCACTTTGCCCTGTTATTATCATCACCACTTTGCCCTGTTATTATGTATCTAGGTCAACTGTGGTAGATACTCAAGAAGGAAGATTAGACTTCTCTGATTATTTTAGGGGAGAAAGAAGAATCTGAAATAGAACTGTAAGGTAAGGGTACAGAACTACTTGCCATTCCTGCAAGGCTCCACAGGAAGAAATATTTTAAATATCTGACTTTAAATGCATTAAGAATATTTACTGAGCCTTTATCATGTTGTAAGCACAGTACTGGGTTCCTAAGATCAGAAGAATAAAGAAGACACCCCTCCACTACTTACTGTCTCCACTGCTACCAGCCTAGCTCAGGCCACCATCATCTTACATTCAGATTTCTGCACCAGGCTTCTGACTGGGCTCCCTGCTGCTACTCTTGCCCCTCCCCAATCCTTTCTCCACCTAGGGTTCACAGTTGATCCTTCAGAAAGTTAAATCAAGGCACGTCACTCTTGCATAAAGCCCTCATGGTTTCCCATTGCAGTTCTTACCTTTGCTTACCCTATTTTGTCCTATCTCTACTTCACTCTGCCATGCTGCCCTTCTATGTTTTGAATGCACTAAGCTCATTGCTTTGTGACTGAGAGTACTATTTTTTATTCTGGAGCGTGGTTCCTTTGGTCTTTGCATGGCTGGCTTCCTATTCTCTGTCATTTATCTTAGTGTAATGGAAGACCTTCCCCAAATACCCAGTCCAAGGAACCTTCTCTGTCTCTTCCTCTTTTTCTCTTCCTGTACTCTCTTTAAATTACCTGCATTACACTAACATTACTCTCTTCTTACCAACTTCCTCCTATCCTCATCCCACCCCATGTGGAATATAAGCTCTGTGAGAGCAGGGACCTGATTTGTCCAGTTAACTGCTATATCTCTAGTACCTAACATACTGCCTGCAGCATGACAGGCAGTCATATTTTTTCAACAACATTTGAGAAATGAAAGAGGCCAGTGCTTTCAAAGATGCTACAGAAATGACTAGCTCAACACTGTAAGAATAAGCCATTATCTATAAACACCTCTCAGTACACAGTTAAGAGAGCAATTCATTCAAGGTGTGGGGGATGAAGGATAAAACTGGCAGGACTACATTGAGGAGTTCACATCGGGTTCTGAATAAAGAGTAGGGGCATACTAGAACATTCAAACTAAAAGGGAGTGGCAAAAGATAGCACTTGCAAATGCAGAAGCACATGAGGGCATGCAGAGTACAGTTCAGCATAGTGCGTAGTTAAGAGTAAATGATGGGTAGATATAAGGCTGGAGCAACACATGTGCCAGATTATAAAGAATCAAGTTCACCATGGTAAGGCTTTGAATTGTGTGTAGGAAATAGAGAACCTCTTCTGGCAGCATTATGGAAGATACATTGTAGATAAGGAATGAGATATGGAGATCAGTTCTACTCAGAAAAGGGGAGGCCTAAACAGTGGAGCCAGGAGTTCAGAGTGGTATTTAGATAAACCATGCATTAAAACAGTCTTTCAACCATTCGGATTTTATCATTTCAAGTTGCCATTTCTAAAGGTTTATTTTCATCTACCTTTCAGAATTTGGTTGATCTTGCCGGCAGTGAAAGAGCTGCTCAAACAGGTGCTGAAGGTAATGAAAACTCATGCAGTATGTTGGTCTGAATGGTTTCCTGTTCTTTTACAGAATAAACATCTTTAATGTAAATATCTGCTTCTGTATTTAGCTATTACTTCAGGCTACTATAGCATCAATTTAAAAACTAAAACTATGCAGTTGATAGGATTGTCTAGCTGGAAAGCTCATGAGAGTACCATGAAAACTAAATTTTCATAATCAGTAAGGGAATTCAGAAAGGTAGTGGGGTACAGAATTAATATGCTGACATTAATAATTTTCATAATACAACCAGTTAGAATATTAAGTGTACAAAAAGACCTCATTTACAACACTGACTTAAATGATGTAATACCTAGGAAGAAACTCAAAAATTTCACAAGATCAAAATAAAGGAAACTAGCCCTCGCTGGGTGGCTCAGTTGATTGGAGCATCATTCCATTCACCAAAAAGGTTGCATGTTCAATTCCTAGTGAGGGCACATTACTAGGTTGTAGGTTCAATCCCTGGTCAGGGCATGTACAGGAGGCAACCAGTTGAGGTTACTCTCTCATATCAGTGGGTCTCCCTCTCTCACTCTCCCTTCCCCTCTCTCTAAAATCAATAAACAAATCCTCAGGTGAGGATTAAAAAAGAAAACAAAACTTTAAAACAGACCTGAAGGATATAACCAAATACATAAACAAATGGAAGACCATATTTAGATGGGAAGGTTCAAAATCATAAAGATGTCAGGCCTCTCTGTGTTAATTTCTTGCAGTCTGACATAGAGACACTCAGCTGAGGGTGGCCTACATCCGCCAAACCAGTGAATCCTCAGACCTGGGGACAAAAAATAAATGTTTATTGTTTTAAGCTGGCTTATTAAGCAACAATATTACAGCCATAGTGAATAATGCACCTTTGATATGTGGTAGATTGGAAACTTACATGTCCCTCAACAGGGTGCTAGGTATATCAGTTCTGATTCATTCATACAATGGAATTCTAGGCAATGAAAAAGATCAGTGATTACTGATATAATATGTCGCCAAGTTAAGAAAGCAAAGTGCAAAAGTCATATATGTAGTGTGCTATCAGTTGTGTAAAAAGGAAAGGGAAGAAATTAATATATATGGACTTGTATTTCTAAAAATCTCTAGAAGAATAAACTAATAAAAGTGGATTCCTGGTATAGGAACAAGAATATGTGCAATGAAGCATAAAAGTGAAAGAACTTTTCATTGTGTACTTTTTTAAAATGAGCATTTGAACTTATTAACAACTTTAAAATGAAAACTTTTTTTAGTTGTGAGCCTGTAGGAATTGATTTGATTTTAAGTCTATAATTGCTTGTATTTGGAGGTTTGGAAAAAATAAATTTGAATTGAGTTAGAGACGCTCTTTTAGGAAATGGACTTTTCCTCCCTCTGATTCTTAGTCATCTTTTTCTTTTTGCTATATCTCTCAGGTGACAACTTTGCTGACTCATGTGATAGGGGAGGAATACAGAGAGAGTTCCTTCTACTGTTATATGCCAAAGCATAGACTTTAGCATCTGACCTTTTAAATTCTAATTTCTCTTATAACTTACTGGTAAATAAGTTCATGAATTTTAGATTGATTTTAGTTTTCATATTTGTTTAATAAATTCAGGCATGCGACTTAAGGAAGGATGTAATATAAATCGAAGTTTATTTATTTTGGGACAAGTGATCAAGAAACTGAGTGACGAGCAAGTTGGGTAAGCTTATCCCATTGTACATTTACCTATTAATGCTCACGTTCTTCATTAGTCTGAAAGTTGTAACAGTTCAGTGACAATAGTACTGATTTCTTCCGTGTATTCAAAAGCTTTTGGAATTCTATGAGCATGCATGACTTCTTATACATATTCCTGTGACCAACTATTCTTATTTTAAATATTTTAATATTCAATATTCTTATTTTAAATATTTTTGTTAGTAATTTTATCTGCCTTCTTTACTCTGTAAAGAATTTATTTTTAAAACTATAGCTAGTGTAAGCTTCTACGTTAATAAACCAACCAGTTTTGTTATATAAAAATTCTTTTCCCTTTTCTTCCCAAACTCATTTTTCACGAAGTGGTTTCATAAATTATCGAGATAGCAAATTAACACGAATTCTCCAGAATTCCTTGGGAGGAAATGCCAAAACGCGTATTATTTGCACAATTACTCCAGTGTCTTTTGATGAAACTCTTACTACTCTCCAGGTAAGTTTGATTTTTTTTTTTTAAATTTCAACTCAATATAGGAGGGAAACCATCGTGAAAAAGAAGATGCTACAGATTATTCAGACACAAATGACTAGCTCAACACCGTAAGATGAGCCATTATCTATAAACACCTCTTGGTACACAGTTAAAAGAGCAATTCATTCAAGGTGTGGGGAAATGAAAGATAAAACTGGCAAGGCTACATTGAGGAGGTAACATTTGGTCCTGAATAGAGTATGGGCATACTAGAACATTCCTGAGACCTGGGCACCTATTAGGCTTAAAAACATACCTACTAAGATTAACTGGAGTTTTTTTTAATTGACATAAATTAATGTGTTGTCTACTAAATAGCATTTTAAAATTTTTCCCAAACTTCAGTCATTCATACCTCACCTCCACAATTTTTACCACAACCAACACTTTTATTGAAACTGACACGATATTTTTCTTTAAATAACTCACTTTTTATATAATTTACTATAGAAGGAAACTTTATATCAGTCCTATAAATGAAAATTAGTATCACTTGCAACAAGTGGAAGGTGACTCAAAAAAGTGTGTTTTTATAACAATAATTCTTAAATTCCTGCTAGCTAATTGTTTCTTACCTTGACTCTGAACTTAAGTCCTGCATTTTCTGTTTTCTTGTTATTGTTTTGCTTTGTTTTTTTAAGGGAAAATGAAAAATGTCAAGAAAACAGCTTTCTCAGTGAAGGATTTGGTGTATGTAATGGTCACCTTCACTTTCCCACTTAAAGTTACTTCCAATACTCATACTCTAAGAAACATTGCTTTAAATAGCTGCTGAGCACTGAATCAAGGTCCTGTCAGAAAAACATAGAAAATAGAGTCCCTGGCTTCACAGAGCTTATAGTCTAATAGGGAAGATTAGACTGACTTTCAAGATGATTGCCATAGTTAATAGTTATGTGGCTAATAAGTAGGATAGAGTTCAAAGGAAGGACAGATGCTTTTGACTGGAAGCAAAGCTTCAGGTAGGGGGAGTATTTGCACTGGACTTTGAGGGGCAGATGAGATTCTAGTTCTTGTAGGTTTTCTGTCAGCACCTGTCTTTCAGATATTTCTTTGACTCCTAAAGACTAACAGCCAGGGTAAATTACAGGCATTTGTGTTCAAAAGTATTAAGCCACCTGAAAAGAGCATTGATTTTTCTCTGTAGAACTTAATTACAAATAACCTAAATATTATTGACTAAAATAGTTTTTTAGTGTCAAGCACTGAACACTCTTGTATTTTTTCCAGTTTGCCAGTACTGCTAAATATATGAAGAATACTCCTTATGTTAATGAGGTATCAAGTGATGAAGCTCTCCTGAAGAGATATAGAAAAGAAATAATGGATCTTAAAAAACAGCTAGAGGAGGTATGTATGAACCATGTATTTCAGTGAAGAGTGGGAGAAAAACAGAATTGAGATCTGCCTAAATGCTCAGAAACTCTTACATCATCATATCTAAGTTATGCAACCTAATTTTAAAACACTTTTCAGCTAAAAAGAAATCAACTCAAAAGTTTTAGTTTAATTTACTATAAACTGAAAGATTTAGTTTCTTGGAATTATTCTAGATTTTACTTTTCATTTCCAAAGGGCAAAATTTAAGGTTTCAAAATGGGCAAAGTAGAGATACTTTTTCAGAAGTGTCACAATATAGGGAAGTAGGTTAAAAAGAGAGATTATGTATGGTTACTTAAAACTATTTTCTGTAGTTCCATGTTATCTTGAATTCCTCTTCTAACCTTGCAAGGGCAATCTAATAAAAAGCATAATCACTTGTCACTGTAATTTATTTGTTTTAATCATTATGGTCCCCTAGTGATCTTTTTAAAAATGAATTTAAACATCATATGGTAGACTTATAAGAACATTTCTTCCTTTGCTATAGGTATTTAGGTCTCTGCTTTTCTGACTTCTCTGCCTGTTATTTATATATTTTAAGACAATTAATAGAATTGCTCTGACAGCATTTTTATAATCTTACACATGGCATATGGAGTATGCACATGAGAAGAACTGTATATTTTACTTTATTATAAAATTCAGAAAATATTATAGTAACTACATATTGGTGTTCTGTAGATAGGGTATTTTATTTCAATAACATTAAAATCTTTATGGTTCCCCCAAAATTTATATTCTATTTTTAAGCTACTTTCAAGGTTTTAAAAACCTACCTATATTTATTATTAACATAACCAAATATTACATTCTATAGGTTTCTTTAGAGACTCGGGCCCAGGCAATGGAAAAAGACCAATTAGCCCAACTTTTGGAAGAAAAGGATTTGCTCCAAAAAGTGCAGATTGAGAAAATTCAAAACTTAACACGGATGCTGGTGACCTCTTCTTCCCTCACATCACGACAGGAATTAAAGGTAAGATACTGTAAAATACTTTTAAAGTAGACAGCTTAAACTCAGCATATAGAGAATAGAGTTGGCATTCCTATATGTTTCTTCCATAGTTATGTATTTCTTATCCTTAATACAGTATATTCAAGAAACTCAGAACTTTTTGTGTATTTGCCTATACATCAACAACACCTAAGAGATTCATGGAAAATACTGACTCCTGATTCCCACATGTAAAGACCCAAATTCAAGAAGTCAGGAATACAGTCAAGGAATCTATTTGAAATTTTCTTCTTAAGAAATTCTAATGAAATTGATTAGGTGATTGGGAACCACAGATGTCTAGTGTATGTGGGCATATTTTCTATTTAGACAAATACTAATCTCAGGAAAATTGATCTAGAATATAAGTCAACATATTTGATCAAAATTCTGCTGTATATCTATTATCCAGGAGATGTTTTGGGTAAGTGTCATGACTAAGAACAGCCTCTGGAGCTGGACTGCCTGTATTTGAATCCCTGTTCTATCAGTTCCTAACTGCTGAGCAATTTCTGAAATGTACTTTGCTGCAGCTTCCTAATCTGGGAGGCAGCTTGATCCCCACCTCCTAGGACTGATGTAGGAAGTAATATAGAATGTGCTTAATATTCCACAGAGCAAATACTCAATAAATGTGTGCTATTAAGATTATTATTCATAGACATTATGTTCAAATCACCATGCTAGGTATAACAGAAGACACTCAAGAACTACGTGTTGACTCAGTGATGAGTAGGAAGTAGCCCAGTGGAAGGTATAGGGATGAGCGGTTCAGGAAGACATCTATGTGTACAGAATTTGTGAAAAAAAATATATTTCTTGGACTTAAAGTGTTCTGGTGGCAGGGACATTTTAAACCACATTGAAGATTTTGAACGTTGTGTTATGCTATGGACAGGAAAAAGCCTTGTAGGTAACATGATCATAACTGCATTTTAGAAAGGTGTAGCTGCTATGCATATCACGTTGACTGGGGCTTTATAAGGATAGTGGCCCTAGAGATGGAAAATATTGGATAGATTGAAGAGTTATTGGGAGGTAGATTCAACAGGACTTTGTGATTGTGTTGATATGGGAGGCAGGGGAAGGGATAAGGCATTTTCCAGAATGACTCACAGGCATTGCTGGGCTTACTGGGTAGCTAATAAGCAGTATTTGTTGAGCTATGGAACACTGAATGAAGAGCAGTGGAACTGCTCAGTGTTTGACTTGGGACATCTCCAGTTTGAGGTGTCAGTTGAAAATAAAAATGTGCTAAAGTAAGGTGAAATATCTGAGATGAAGATACCATTTGGGCGTTAGCTACTACAGATCCAAATTAAAGTCTTGGGAATGGATGAGCTTGCTTTGGGAGCATATTGAGAATGCAAAGAACAGATGGTCAAAGACAAAACTTCAAGAAACAACAACTTTGTAGGTAAAGGCAGAAAAGAAGAATCCATAAAGCACCCCAGGTTAGCTCTAGAATTAAGGAAACCAGATGCATGTGATAACAAGAGGCAGAGACTATTTCAGAGAAGCGGTGTGTCACATTCTGCCGAAAAGTTAAATAAGATATATATAGACAAAATTTTTTTGTTTTAGAAACAAGAAGCTCATTTGAAAAAGCAATTTGTATTATGCGTTGGGAGTGAAAGCCACTTTGCAATGGGTTGAGATGTCCTAAAGGGATGGAATCTTAAATACAGCAGAAGGGTCTGGCCTTAGATAAAGGGAGGAACACCTGTTCACTACAACGAGCACAGAAAAGGGTAGGCATCAGTACAAGTAATGCTTTCATAAATTTGGGCTTATATTTTCTTTGTGAAATAGGAGGTTTACTTTTTCTTCTATGGTGGCAGAAGATAGTAGAGACAAATTTGCAGACATGCTAATAAGTATTTGAAATAGTTTAGCCTTTGTAAGGAATGGAAAAAAAAGCCCACATACAGAAAGTCTGGCCAGCAGCATTAAGGACCCAGATGATGTTGGCAGCCAGCCTTGCGGCTCTGTAGTTCTGACAGTGTTCAGGAGACTGATAAAGGCTCAGGTGGTAGTGTAATTCGTGTGAGTGTACGCTGCTTTGAGATAGGTGTATGGAACAGAATGGTCATATAATTTGAGGCTTTTGACCCAAAAACTTCATTGAAGTGATCATCTATGGAATCAAAGATGATGGGATGAGAACCAAAAGGAAACCAGCAAGAAGAAAGTAGTGAATCAAGGGAATAGAGGTCCTTCTTAATCTAAATAGCTAAAATGAGACAGACTGAAACAGTGGAGTGGGAGAATGGGAACTGTAGATAGAGCAGAAAGTCTAGCTTTATGACTTTCTGATAATGACAAGGTCCAAGAGTGAGTATAGGAGTGACTGGAGTTGAGTTGAAGGTCACTAGAGTCGAGGATTTATATGACTAGGCTTTTGCAGAGCAGGCTGTGGAAAGAGCTGGCCATTTCAAGCAAAAAGGTCTTACATGGTAGGAGCATGAAAGCGTGTAGTTATACAGATATATATCTGCATTATACAAATATCTGTAGTACACAGAAAATCAAGAGGCAATGCAGTGGAGTGGTTAGTGGATAGGCTCTGAAGTTACAGGCATGGGCTCAGCCACTGATTGGGTATGAGATTGTCCATGAGGTCTCCACACTTTTTAGACACCCCCCACCCCGCCCCGCCATCTTCTCCATAAAATGGATGTGCTAAGAGAGGACTGAGAGGATCACATACAATGAGACAATGCTTGTAACAAATAAAGGGACAGGGGGAAAATGGTAGCCACGAAATATGGAAAAACACAAACAGGAGATGGACAGAGGAAGAGAACCCAGCAAATCAGAGTGAGTGATGAGGACAGCTAGCTGAGTGGGATAAAAACCAGGAGACAGAGATGTCTCTGAGGAATGAGGGAAAAGGCAGTGTAGAAACTGAAAGAGAATGGTAGCTAAAGGGAAGGAGTTGAGAGGTTTGGTTTGGTTTTGTTTTTCTTTACTCAAAAACAAACAGGCTTGAGGATTTGTAAAGCTGAGAGAAAGGAGCCTAGTAAAAATGACATATGAACAGATTATTGAGGAAGCAAGGTCCCAAGTGAGAAAGGAACACATGCAACCAGGAGCACTGGTGGCAGCATCAGCTTTACCGAACTGGAAGAGAACTGGTGTTGTGAAGAGCCCTGTGAAAGACTTCACAGCTGAAGAAGATTCAGATGAGCTACCTGTCTGTTCCTTCCCAGTTCGAGCTGGGTTCCCAAACGTGCTTTGGCAGCTCTGGTGGAGACTGCTGCACTGTCTGTCCTGCACAATTCCAGAGTACTTATTTTAAGGGTTGTAAGGGAGCCAGTTTTTCAGTTAGTTAAGTCCCAGAGAAGCTTGTAAGTAAAGATTCAAATTAAAAAATAAAGTTTAAATCATTTCATCAAATTTACTATGGGCTTATACACTGATTTGAAAATAATAGCAATTCTACCAAGTCAATTGTGTTTAAAAATGGAAACTAGTTCCCTTGTTATTATCTGGGTAAGGTAATTTTGATATTTTTCTTCTGTAGGCTAAAATAAAACGAAGAGTCACTTGGTGCCCTGGCAAAATTAACAAAATGAAGGACTCAAACTATGTAAATGAATTTAATATGCCAACAAATACACCAAAAAGCCTTAAGAGTTCTGTAACTTTAGGAGGAGAAATTGATGAATGTGAGTGTTCTTATTTTATTTCCTTTTTATTGATTTTATTGGGGTGACACTGGTTAACAAAATTACACAGGTTTCGGGTACACAGTTCTAAACACACCATCTCTATATACTGTACTGTGTGTTCACCAGCCCAAGTCAAGTCACCATCCATCACCATTTATCCCCCATCTTATACCCTCCTCCACCTCTCCTCAAACTGCCTGCCCCCAGCAATCACCACAACATTGTCCATGTTCATGAGTTTCTTCTCTTTTTTAATTATAAAAGTTCCCTACAATGGGAGACTTTACTTATAACTCAGTAAATGTGCAAACACATTTAAACACATTTAAATAAAGTATATGTATTTTATGCCATATGATCTTATTTATATGTGGCATCTAATGAACAAAATACAGACAGATAAAACAGACAATACACAAACAGATACACAAACAAAATAAAAACAGAGGCATGGACACAAGGAAAAGACTGACAGCTGTCAGGGGGAAGAGCAGAACGGGGAACTGATAAAAGAAGGTGAAAGGATTAGCCAAAGAACATACAGGCATAGCCCATAGACATAGACAACAGTGGTGATGGCTGGGGGCGGGGGGCAAAGTGGGGTAAATGGGGACACCTGTAATAGTGTCAACAATTAAAATAAAGTTAAAAAATCAAAAATAAATAAAATGTATGTAATTTAGATGTGATTACAATGGAAATGATGATAAAAATAAATAAGAAAGTGAACATTTAAGCTTTCTTTTTTCATGTATCTTTTTGTTTTGTTTTGTTTTTGTTTAATATATTTTATTGATTATGCTATTACAGTTGTCCCATTTTCCCCCCTTCACTCCCCTCCACCCTGTAAACCCTCTCCCATCCGTATCCCCTGCTTTAGTCATGTCCATGTGTTATAAGTTCTTCAGCTTCTACATTTCCCATACTATTCTTACCTCCCCCTATCTATTTTCAACCTACATTCTATGCTACTTATTCTCTGTACCTTTTCCCCCCTCTCCTCCTCTCACTCCCCTGTTGCTAACCCTCCATGTGATCTCCATTTCTGTGGTTCTGTTCCTGTTCTAGTTGTTTGCTTAGTTTCTTTTGGTTTTGCTTTAGGTGTGGTTGTTAATAATTGTGAGTTTGCTGTCCTTTTACTATACATGTTTTTTTCTTTATCTTCTTTTCTTAGATAAGTCCCTTTAACATTTCATAAAATAAGGGCTTGGTGATGATGAACTCCTTTAACTTGACCTTATCTGAGAAGCACTTTATCTGCCCTTCCATTCTAAATGAGAGCTTTGGTAGATAGAGCAATCTGGGATGTAGGTCCTTGTCTTTCATGACTTGGAATATTTCTTTCCAGCCCCTTCTTGCCTGTAACGTCTCTTTTGAGAAATCAGCTGACAGTCTCATGGGCACTCCTTTGTAGGTGACTGTCCCCTTATCTCTTGCTGCTTCTAGGATTCTCTCCTGCATTTTTACCTTGGCTAATGTAATTATGATGTGCCTTGGTGTGTTTCTTCTTGGGTCCAACTTCTTTGGGGCTCTCTGAGCTTCCTGGACTTCCTGGAAGTCTATTTCCTTTGCCAGAATGGGGAAGTTCTCCCTTATTATTTGTTCAAATACGTGCTCGATCTGTTGATCTACCTCTTCCCCTTCTGGTACCCCTATAATTCGGATGTTGGAACATTTAAAGATGTCCTGGAGGTTCCTAAGCTTCTCCTAGTTTTTTTGAATTCTTATTTCTTCATTCTTTCCTGTTTGGTTGTTTTCTTCTTCCTTCTGGTCCACTCTATTGTTTTGAGTCCCAGTTTCCTTCCCTTCACTATTGATTCTCCGTGCATCTTCCTTCATCTCTTTTATGGTAACCTGCATTTTTTCATGTAATTTGCGACCCAAATCTACCAATTCTATGAGCTTCCTGATCACCAGTGTTTTGAACTGTGCATCTGATAGATTGGCTATCTCTTGGTTGCTCAACGGGATGAGTCCTGGGGGATTGAGCTTTTCTTCTGTTGGAGATATGTCTCTCTCTCTCCTTTTTTTTTTTTCCCGGTGTGGTCGCTCCCGTTACAGGGTGGGGGTGGGGGTGGGAGGGAACAATGGCGGTAGCTCCGCTCTCCTGGGGCCTCAGTAACCCCCCTGGGATCCTGGGTTGCGTGCTCTGCCCTGGTCCACAATGCCGCCTCACTGGGTCCGCCAGCCGCTTGCGTACTCAGGGCCCACCGCTGCATTTCGGAAGGCTTATGCGCTCCCGGTTGCCTTATGCGCCCAGTTCTCCCTGATCTCCGCGCGCCGCGACCTGCACCTGCTCCTCCTCTCAGCCTCCTTATCGGTCTGGATGGATGGGTCTACTTCAACTTCTTGGCTGTCCAACTTCCATTCAGATAAATTCTGTGTCAGTTCTGGGTGTTATTCTGTCTCTAAATTGTTGTTGTTCCAATCTTGGTTGTGTGTGGAGGTACGGTGCGTCCACCTATGCCTCCATCTTGCCGGAAGTCTCCCTTTTTCCATATATCTTAAGAACGATTCACTGTCATTAAAGCACATAAGACATACATTTTTATTGTTTTTTTTTCTGTTCTAGTCATTATCCAATTAAATTAGTGTTCACATAACATTTGCCTTAAACTTTGCTAATCTTGAAAAGGTGGAATTGACACAAGGAACTTTCAAAATTGTGTCTAACATTTTAAGTATTTTAAGCAGCATTTTAAAAACTGTTAATACTAGCCCTGGCTGGTGTAGCTCAGTAGATTGAGTGCAGGCTGCGAACCAAAGTGTCACAGGTTCGATTCCCAGTCATGGTACATGCCTGGGTTGCAGGCCATGACCCCCAGCAACCGCACATTGATGTTTCTCTTTCTCCCTCCCTTCCCTCTCTAAAAACAAACAAATAAAATCTTTAAAAAAAAGAAGTGCTTCCCTTAAAAAAAAACTGTTAATACTTACAGTGATCAAATCTCAAATACAGAATTTCTTTTTACCTATATTATATTAAGGATGAGTTAATTATCTTAATTAAATTATCTTAATTCACAACATAATACAAATGATCTCATCTGTTAATATATTTTGGTAGTCATACTATGAACACATATTAACTAATTTGAGTGTATTACATTTGATCAGAATTTTTTTAAATGTTTATTTATTGACTTTAGAGGAAAGGAGAGAGAGAAACATGAATTTGTTGTTCTACTTATTCATATGTTCATTGGTTGATTTTTATACATGCCCTGCCTGGGGATCTAACTCATGACCTTGGCATATTGGGGCGACATTCCACCCAACTGGGTTACCCAGCCAGAGCCTGATTAGAATTTTAAAGATAATTTTCATTTTGAGTTTTTGGAAATTTACTGACATATTTATGGATAAATTTCTTTTCCCCCTAATTATAGCCATCTGCTCAGAGGCTGATGTTTTCAGTAACACCCTGGATATAGTAACTGACATAGAGTGGAATCCAGCAACAAAGCTGCTAAGTCAGGTAACTTAAATGTATTTTACTGAACGTCATCCTTTTACTCCTTTTAAAATTCATTTGTTATTGGTGTTTACTGTTTTCACAGCTCTGACTTAATTTCAGTATCTGTTTTGTTTCTAATTAAGGCCTCCCCACTTGTTAGACTCTCAGTTGATAATGGCCACCCCAAGGGAAGCTAAAAACTATCAAATATGTATATGGTAGTAGGTAAACTTTGCTTCTGTTGATTACCAGCAGATCTTGGTAACTGTGATTTATTTTTTCTGTTTTGCCTTGGAAAATACCGAGGGTGAAAAAGAACAGATATTAAAAGCGTCAAAATTCTCAGGTATAGCATATATTTGGTAATATTGCCAAATAATAATGAAAAATAAAAGTAAATGTAATATATGGCCTTATCACAAATTTAGAAATAAAGACTCCTACAGTATTCACTAAGGTAAATACCGTAGTAAATTTAGATTCCATGTTAGCTTTCAAGGCTGCTAATGTTCAAAGAAATATTTATAGTATCTGTTTTAAAAAGTTTCATTTTAATTTTAGAATAAAATCTCAGCCATTTTGGGGAATTATTGTTAGCTAACTACTGTAATTTAATCATAATTAGTTATTATTATTAGTTAAGTATTATTGGTAAAGTACTTTTGTGTCCTTAAAGTGTACTTTAGAAATTTGTTGTTTTTGTAAAATTCTTGGTGGTATTAGTTTTTGTTTTCTCTGTTGAGTATGGTAAAACCTAGTAACCATTAGAGTTTTAGAGATCAATAAATAATACTTCCATTTCACTTCCTAAATTCAGAACCATCTGAAAAATAAAACAGGAATCAGACATGTGGAGAAGTAAATCATCAGCTTTATTCCTAAAGATCCTTAAGGATCTGTGGTAAAATGGACTTCGCATTATGCACCCTACCTCCTACTCCTGACCAAACTTTTCCAGTCAGGCACAGGCAAAGCATTTGTTTACATGGTCTTTTTTTGTTTGTTTGTTTTTCAATTCTTCCCCTTTCAAAATAGTCTTCTAATTTTAAGTTAGCTAGTTTACGAAAATGCGAACCCTTTATTTTACTGTAAATGAAGCTAAACTATTAGGACGATATTGAAAAGGAGAATAGCCTAAACTACCAAATAATTAAGGTTAAATTATTGACTAATGCAATTTTAATTAAGGAAACAAACATAATCTGAATTCTTTCTAACCTCAAATTCTGATTTTGTTCATAATAGGAAAACTTAGAAAGTGAGTTGAATTCACTTCGTGCTGATTATGATAATCTAGTATTAGACTATGAAAGACTAAGAAAAGAAAATGAAGAAATGGAATTGAAATTAAAAGAAAAGAATGATTTGGATGAATTTGAGGTTCTTGAAAGAAAAGCAGAAAAAGATCAAGAGGTAAGGATGCAGAAACATGAAACGAAACTAAAACAACATTTTTTAAAGAAGTATCATTCTCCTAAAGATTTATTTGTGAAGTTGAGCTTGAGGATCCAGCCATTTTCCACATGCATACACAATTTAGAGAATTAAAAAAAAATTCATTTATATTGTTTTTAAAATAATTAAATCATATTTGTTTCACTTGTGCTTATACACAACAAGAAGAAGGAATTCAAAACATCTTTGTGAAAGTTTAGCAAATCTTCTTATTAATGGATTTGCATTGAAGAAATTTTAATACCCAGCTGAATGTTTTATGTATGTATACTACATGTTAATGGATTTGTTTTCTTCAGAAAGTATAGTACTAAATCAATAGTTAGAACATTATTAGAGTAGCTGAGGAAGCTAATTTTCTACATTTCTTTTTTCATATAAGAAAGTTATAAAAATTAGTATAACTAATACCAAATAGTTTTAATGGAATTTTTAGAAATGAAAATCATTTACATTTCCTTAATGTATATTAGGCTCGTGTTAATAGAACCTACCTAACTCAAAAACCATGAAACTTTGGGTACTTAAATTGTCTTAAAGATTCAAGAAATCTCATAATGCAGAGAGTCCTTTGAGTTCACAGACACTATAAATTCTTTTGCAGAATTTTTGAATGTGAATTTATTTTTCTGGAACAAGAATCCATAGCTGGTATTATCCTTATGAAGTGATCTATGAATCCCCTGAAAAAATAAGAGTCAGTGTTTTGGTATAGTTCATTAAAATATGAGTTCATTTGCAGATACTTCTCCAATTTCTATATAGATAATCCCAAAGGGACACAGTTATTTTTCCTCAATATCAGTTTAGTTTCTCACCCTCTTTACCTTTTAAAAGGGAAAAAAAGGCTTCTGTGCCAAAACTATTATTTCTATTCTACCTACAAATTAAAGTTACTCCTATATTTCACAGGCATTTTATCCAGGGAAGTAAGAGTCGATAAGTTCTTAAGAGTTTCAATTAACTTGTTTTAAAATTTACGTATTAACAAAATGTAAGATGTCATGAAAAGAATACTAGACTTCAGTCAATAAAACCTGTTTCATTGAGAGGAGATGGTCTAGTGTCATGGTTAAGCGCCAAACTACCTGGATTTAAGCCCTAGTTTTGCTACTGGCTAGCTCACAGATTCAGACCTGGTGTATATTATTGGCATGGTCTTGAACAAGTCGTTGAATCTCACAGGGCTTACTTCATGTATATCTCCGTCCTTAAGGATAGTTCAGGGGCTTGCTATGATCCTTTCTGACTCCAGATTTTCATCTAATTTTGTATATATTTTTTGTTATAAATAATATGACATAAAATTAACTTTGGACATACATGTAGCAATGATTTCTCTAATTTCTTCATATACCATTTATACATGCAATTAATAACAAAAACTGAAGCTCACTGAATTGAATCACACACAAAAAGATCACAAAATAACACAGAATCTATGACTTAAAATTCACATCTTTGATTTTTTTCTCTTTTAACCACTATCAAGGGGGAAAATAATACTATTCTCTTTAGTTTTACTTGAACACAAACTGAAATTCTCAGCTCTGTAAGGTAAGCTAAAAGATTAAGTAATAAAAACTTACTCTAGTCAAAGTCCATTTTACAATATCTATTCCATGTTATACCAAAACCACAAGTCTATGTGCATAATAATGTTATGTGTATACAGTAAAATATGTTCCAAAATGTGCATTTGGGGGAAAAGTTTAACAAAAAAAGGAGTAACAGTCCAATTATGGCCTTAGGATACGTACCCTGGTTTGCCTAAGGGTTTCATGAAAAATCACCAAAGTTGTGGATAATTTTCAAGTGGGAATAATGTAATATAGCATATTTAAACAGTAAATATCCTATATGTTAGCAGGGAAAATAAACCAGGACAAGGATCATCATGCTGAGAACAAGAGAAATTTCAATCCTCTACCTATTTTAACTTGATCTATTTAATCTTATAATTTTCACAACTTGGAGGTTTTTGTCTTAAGAAGTTAAATTTCATTTCACTTGCAGCAAATTATATATAGTTGAAATCTGCAGTTTCCTATGTAGCAATGGATTAACTTTTGATCATATTGTACATTTTCTCTTCATGCTCAGCATCTTAAAACAATATATCATTTACCAGTGACATTCATCATTCCAAAAATCACTTAATCTTTTCCTGTTTCGAATACTTAAAATGAAGTGCCATTTCACATAAAAGTGGGAGAATTTTTGTTTCTGAATGCTTTTAAAAATTAAGATTGATTATTTAGTTTCTTATCAGTAGATGTGATTTTCTTGCACAAGTTAGAAACAGAAGAAAAAGTAAAAGAGCAAATTTAAATTATAACCAATACAAATGTCTAAAATTTTGCTGAACAAGAGGGTAGCCACTGATTACATATGCCACTTGAGCACTTGAAATGAGACCAGTTTGAATTGACTTAGTAGGAAAAAAAGAATTTTAAATATTTTCTTAATTATTATTGGTTACATGAAACAATGATAAAATTTCTTTAAATAAGGTGCTATTTTTGTAAGTCCCTTACATTCTATTGGAATTTGCATTTATTCTTTAGACTGTTGAAAAATATAAAACAAAAGCATTAACTTTACAGTATTTCCTCTAGAATAAACCAACAAGGTAATAGTCGATAATCCCATTTATATCATTATGGCTTTGGTGAACAGTAATATTGTAAAGGTACCATGAAGCTACTCTAACCCAAACCTAAATTCTAAATCATGACACATTAAAAACTATGCCAGTGTAAAGCCAAGTATAATTTATGGGAAGAAAAAAATACTTTAGGATATATACATTTTTTGTACTTACCCAAAACAGAAGTCTATTAGAAGTATATATTTTTAAAGTTTGATTACTACTTTATCTCCTCCAAGTGGTGCATACTAATTTACTTTTGAAGTTATTGTAGCTTTATTAACAGATGACAAATCTATCATTTGGGTCATGCTAAAGTCTCTTGTTTGCTGGCTTCCTGGGATTTTCATATGGTATTTTCATATTTTTTTGTTTGGTCGATTGGGCTTGGTGTTTTATTTGGGTTTTGGGTTTTTTGTTTTATACTTTTAAATAATGAGGTTCTGTTAACAGTAGCTTAAATAACTGATCTCTCAGTCCCTTCTTACTGTGTTGGGTGATTCTGAAGTAGTAATTCAATACTTTTTTTTTTTTTTTGCTTTATTAACTATTGGTTTGCTCTGTTGCCTGTTCACATGCTCTTACAGATGCAACTAATTCATGAAATTTCGAACTTAAAGAATTTAGTTAAGCATGCAGAAGTTTATAATCAAGATCTTGAGGTGAGCATTAATGTTGGTATTTCTACCGATAAGGAACTAGAAGTATAAAACAAATCATATGTAATTGAACATGATTTCTGAAAATAAAAAGGAATTATATTTTTTAAATATCAGCTTTTTTAATATTGCTGTGTAGCAGTTTAAACTGTTAAATATAAGTTCTTTTTAATCTCTTAGAAATCAAATACAATTAAATTGTTTTACTCACTTTTAATTTTTTTAGAATGAACTAAATTCAAAAGTAGATCTGCTTAAAGAAAAGGAAAACCAGATTAAGAAGCTACAGGAATACATAGACTCTCAGAAGTCAGAAAGTATGAAAATGGATTTGTCATACTCATCGGTAAAAATCAGGATTATTTTGTTGTGTGATCATATTAATGTTTATAGTATACCATCATTATTATCATCATAGCAAATGCTTAATTGAGCCAACTGTGTGCTGAGCATTGTCTTAATTGTTTTAGGTATAGTATTCAATCTTGGCAATAACCCTGTCAGACAATGAGACTAAATTAAGAACATTACCATTTTTACTGATAAAGACCCATTCATAGGGAGCTGAGGATGTCATCCTTTGAATGAACGTAAACAAGTTAGTGAAGAGCTTCCATTCAAAATTAGTAATTAAAAATGTTTTAAGTTTTTGAATTTCTTTTATATAAATGCAGGCAGAAATGCATAGTCAGTATCCTCAAGTGAGCATTTATATTGTTGTTAAGTATCTAGAACTATAAAACATGTAATTGAGCATGTATTCATAAATGTCATTAATTTCATTTCACTGATAGGAACACATTCTCATGATTATTTAAGTAACTTTTTAACAGTTTGAGTGTTTTTCAGAAACTGTTTTGATGACTTTGGTTAGATGGTGGCATTAAGTAAATTGAATTTTATGGTGAGATTGTTGGGTTTTTTTCTATTTGCTATCAGTCCACTTGATTACTTCAAGAAAGTATCATTTCAATTTTAGTTTTTAACATCCCTTTTTAAAAGGTAACAGTTTCTAGCTTGAATTTTTAAATATTTTCTATTCTTTTGTTTTTGTTTGAGTTTTTCAGAGTAGTCTTTTGTTACCTTCTGTTAGTACTTTTTTGCTCCTTCTAGTCATGGCAAATGACTCTTTTTAAAAGTATTCTCACTATTCTGAGGCCATGGGTAAGAAGGGCGCTTTTATATAATCTTGGAATAGGATTGATAGTAGCAAGCAGAATTCTTCTCTTTAAAAATTGTTTATCTCTTTTTATTCATTTTCATTCATGCATGCATGCATTCATTTATGTATTAGTATTTTTCCAAGGACATATGGTTGAATTTAGGTAAGCTAAAGTCTTGTTAACTGCCCGTTCTCTCTACAAATGGGACTTTGATTTTTTTTCATATACTTATAGGTCATTTGCATTTCCTCTTCCTTGGGTTACCTGTTTATATTTTTTTCTTTATTTCCCTATTGAATTGTTTTTCTTTTATATCTATGAATTAATATCCTTAGTTTTAATTATTAACTACTCACCTGTAGTGTTTTGGAGAGGATAACTTAAAATAAAAATGCGTAGGGAACTTTAGCATGCTAGCTGTGTGTGTATGTTTTCTAACTCTGAGAAAGTTAGATTTCACTAACAACTTTTGTTGTGTGTTTAGGAAGACACTGAAGACCTAAAACAAAAGAAACAGACTCTGCTCGATGCTGAAACTGTAGCCCTAGATGCAAAGAGAGAATCAGCCTTTCTTAGAAGTGAAAATCTGGAGTTGAAAGAGAAAATGGTAAGTGGTTTTTGCAGTATTTATAATAAAGCATTTGTAATGATCAGTATATTTTTGTAAATTTGCAATATTTCTCTCAATAGAAAGAACTTGAAAGTATTTGCAAACAAATGGAAAATGATATTCAGTTACATCAAAGCCGGTTGGAGGCAAAAAAGAAAATACAAATTGATCTGGAGAAAGAATTACAATCTTCTTTTAATGAAATAACAAGGCTCACCTCCCTTATAGATGGCAAAGTTCCAAAAGGTATTTTGTAATTTCAGACTACCCTTTCGCAAATCTGATTTTCTGTAAAAATGTACCCGAAGGATTTTGCAATTATATTCCAATGATCAAAAATCCATTGTTCTCTGATTTTTAAATAACTTAATATTAACTTTCATATATTATTTGTATCAGTATGTATAAATGTTTCCATGGACTTCAAATCATAAGGGTTAAAAATTACTTCTCGGATAAATTGGACCTGATCTGGAGAAAATGGTGATTCAGGAGCTATTAATATCTAGGGTGGTGGATAGATTTGAGGGGAACGATCACTCTGTAGTGCTTACAAGTGTTAAATTATAATGTACACCTATAACTTACATTTTTTAAAAACTACAGATTAATAATTAGATTAGCTATTTGTCAACATTGGTTCTTTTTAAAATAAATTTATATAATCTGATTAAAAATTTAACTATATAGTTTAAGTTGACCCAATAACCGCAGACTCTTTATTTAATTTACCAACAATTTCCTAGATTTGCTCTGTAACTTGGAATTGGAAAGAAAGATTACAGATCTCCAGAAAGAACTGAAGAAAGAAGTTGAAGTAAATGAAACCTTGCATAAAAAAGTTAACTTGCTCTCAGATTTGACATCTTTACCGTCAGAAGTAGAAATGCTAAGGAAAGAGGTAGAAACATTTTTAAGCAAATAACTCTTATTTTGATGGTAAAATTAAACCAGACAATATAGTGTTAAAGGAATGTGACAATTAAAATTTTGCCATTTCTCAGTCAAATCTTCACTTCATTTCAATGTCTCTTTTGCAGAAAAAGTTCTTTTCTGAAACTGCTTCATTAGGTCATACATTGTTAACATAACTAAGTGTTCCTTTTTTTCCCCATAGATAAATGATAAATCTGAAGAGCTATATCTCATGACATCAGAAAAGGATAAATTATTTTCTGAATTAACTCATAAGGAGAGTAGAATTCAAGATTTACTTGAAGAAATAAAGAAAACTAAAGATGACCTAGCATCTACCCATTTGAATTATAAAAGGATAGATCAAGAATTTGAAGATTTTAAAAATTGTCATAGTGAATTTGAACAAAAGTATAACATGGTCCTTGAAGAGAATGCAAGAGTAAATCAGGAAATAGAAAATCTCTCTAAACACAGAACTCAAGAACTTCAGCAGAATCAAGAGAGGTTAAATGAAGTAGAAGAGCTGAAGGAACAATTAGCAAGTAGAGACTCTAGTCTGCAAACTGTAGAAAGCGAGAAGACACTGATTACTGAGAAGCTTCAACAAACCTTAGAAGAAGTAAGAACCTTAACCCTAGAAAGGGATACCTTCAGACAGCTCCAAGAGAGCCTGCAAATTGAGAGAGACCAACTCAAAAGCGACATTGAGGATACTGTGCACATGGTAAGCTTTTCACTGATTCAATGTTGAAAACTCAGAGCCTCCTTAAAAATATTATAGGAGCCATCATTTATTATTTATGATCAAGTAGAAACTACAAAATTATTTTCATTTTTTCACCTTATTCTAATGGAAATGGTTTCTTATTTCTCTGACAAAGAACATAGACACCCAAGAACAATTACGAAGTGCTCTTGAGTCTTTGAAGCAATACCAAGAAACTATTAACGCACTAAAAATGAGAATTTCTGAGGAAAGCTCCAAGAATTCACATATAGAGGGAAACGTAGAAGAAACTAAGGATGAATTTCAGGAAGAGGTAAAGAGTTTCTGTTCCAAGTTTTCATATATTTATATATGAGCTTTCTTCTTAACCTCAAGCACTTAAGTTCATGATGGTAATTTCAGTCCTATTTATTACTCACAGTGGTTATTATAACTAACAATAATTTATAAACTTCATGCTGATATCTTTGAGATAACTTGAAATATAACTGCTTATAATCAATTTGAAAATGAAAAGGCAAAAACTATTAATTATAGCTAAAATATTTATGTCAGACTTTATGTACTAAACTTGTCTAGAGTTTACTATAAAATCAATGTGTGTATCATGTTTTTGTCTATTTCTAGTTCTTCAGCCATAATTTTACTACTGAGTGCTTAAATCTCACCTTAATTTATTCTAAGTAGTATGATTCATTTTTTTTTCTTAGACCTTAGGAGAATAAGTGCTTTACTAGTTATTTAATTAATACACGAGAACAGCTAGGATGCTAATGATGATTTTTTCTTTTTTAAGGGAGGTATGCCCTGGCCAGTGTGTCTCAGTTGGTTGGGCATCATCCCGCAAACCTAAAGGTCATGGGTTCAATTCCCAGTCTGAGCTTGTGCCCTGGGTGTTAGTTCAGTCCCTGTTTGGGATGCATGCAGGAGGCAGCCGATCAATGTTTCTCTCTCTGTCTCTCTCCTCCCCTTCCTCTCTCTAAAAATCAGTGAGCATGTCCTCAAGTGAGGATAAAAAAATAAAGGGGTAGTATATTATAGTGTGCTAGGGCTACCATAACAAGATGTAGACTAGGTGGCTAAAACAACAGAAATTTATTTTCTCCTAATTATGGATTCTAGAAATCCAAGGTTAAGGTACCTGAAAATTCTGTTTTTGGAGAGGCCTCTTGTTCTGGATTGCAGATGGTGCCTTTTTTCTGCATGGTCTCATGGTCTTTCTTCTGTGCACTTGAGCTGAGAAAGTGTCTGACATCTCTGTCTCTTAAAATATACCAGTCCTGTTGGATAACGGTCCCACTCTTATGACCTCAGTTAACCTTAATTACCCTCTTTAAGTGCCGTATCTCCATTAGTTACATTGGGGGTTAGGGCTTCAATAAATTTTAGGAGTATAAAATTCTGTCCATAATGAAGTAAGTGGAAACAACTGAAAATTGGTCATAAATACTTAGACACTATTGAAGCAGTTTCAGAGAAGATAACTTTTTTCTTAAATATTCAAAATTATTTAGAAAAAGCAGTGCCATATTATAGGAAAGGATGAAGCCAAAATACTATTTCTTTTCCTTCTTTAAATCTATTCCTTCAGCATCTCATAAGGCACTACTATCTTCCTTACTGATTCAGTCAGAAATTAGAGGATTATCTCACTACCATCTCTCCCTCCCCACCCACTCTATAATGCACACACTAAACCTTGTGGATTTTGAGGTGAGTGTGTGTGAAATCCTCCCACTTTCTCTGTACTTTGCTAGCACTGTAACTCAAACTGCCATTGTTTCTTTCTTTCTCTGAGTGTCTGCAATAGCCTCCTAACCAATCTCCCTACATTCATTCTTACACTTTTCTGATTTATCCTTCATTCTAAGCCCAGGAAATCGTTTCTCCTTAAAACACTTTAATAGTGAATTGTTACTCTTGTCATAAAGATCAGAATCCTTTGCAAGGCCTAGGAGGCCCTGGATCCCAGACCCTGCTGGTATCTAGTGTTATTTCAGTTCTCTCTTCCTGCTATTCTTAGTGCTCCAGCAACTCTACTCTGTTGCTCTTCCTCATTTCGTGGCTTTCAGATGTTCTGGTCTCCCTACCTGCAGGATTACCAGTTTTACCATATCCCACCCCCAAAGCACTCACTGTGGTTTAGCTTTTCCACTAATACCTTAAGAGAAATCAGTTTGGTAAGATTTGACATAATGTCTACTTGCCCCCTAAAGTGTCTCAAAACAGCAGAGACCCTGTAAGTCTTGTTTCCTGTTTTATCTCCAGCCTATAATAGCACACTGACATCACAGTGAGCCCTCTATAAATAAGTGCTAAATACCTGAAAAATGGAAGAGTGGGGAAGTGGGAAGACTGGTCTGTAAATGAACCCTTAAATCCTGGCTTAGTTGTTTTAGAAAGTATCCTCATATCTTTTCCCCTAAGATAAAATAAAGTACTTTTGGATATCAACTGTGTTATTTTATGATTGTCTTAAGATCCAAGAAGCTCAAGACATACAAGAACAGTCCTTTAATAAGAAGGAAAAAGACAATGAGACTAAGAAAATAATCAGTGAGATGGAGCAATTGAAGGAGCAACTGAAAACTAAAGAGTCAATTCTGCTAAGATTAGAAATGGAAAAGCATGAGTTGTCTGAGCGACTTCAAGAAAGTCATGAAGAAATGGAATCTATAGCTAAGGAGAGAGATGATCTACAGAGGCTACAGAAAGTTCTTCAGTCTGAAAATGACCAACTCAAAGAAAATATGGAAGAAATTGTAGCTAAAGTAGGTTGAATTCTTTTCCCTACATATGTGTGATTTCCTTTTAAATATTTTATAAGCAAAATTTTTTGTGGAAACTAAGCCCTTTGGAAGAAGGAATCAGAATGTAATGGTTATCATTTTTCTATAAAGTTCTTACAATTTCTTCTATTTAATAAAGCATCTAGAAACTGAAGAGGAGCTTAAAGTTGCCCATTGTCACCTGGCAGAACAGGAGGAAACTATTGATAAGCTGAGAGTGAACCTTTCAGAGAGGGAAACTGAACTGTCAAGCTTCCAAAAGGAATTAGAAACAACCAATGACGGATCACAGAAGAAGGTAAATCGGGGGTAAAGGAACAGTGGAGGGAAAACCTCATGGAGGTAACTAACTGAATTACTAAGACTACTTACTGTTTACCTACTAAATATTTTTGGAGAGCATAGCATTATTTTATATATATCTATATATTTAAAAATATAATATATTTTAATATATTATATATATATTAAAATTCTATAACTAGAATTACCTTTTGGAGGGTGGGCCCCTTATAGTACAGGCTACCCCTGCTAGATGAGTGTTCTGGAAACCCATCTGTGTCAGTATACAGCTGGCATTGTTGTGAGAGGCTGCATTCAGCTTCAGTGAATATTTTTTGAAGACTCTTACATTGCATTTGCCCATTTCATAATGGATGATTCATGAGTGCCCACACGTACTGAGTGCTCAGCAGTTTTTGACCAAAAACAGCATGACCCCCATGTCTACCCTCCCTATTCACCTGATCTCACCCCAGGCAATTTTTTTGTTGTTGTCCTGGATGAAAAAGTCCTCAAAGGGAAACATTTTGCCTCCATGGAAGAGGTGAAACAAAAAACAGTAGAAGCACTAAAAGGCATCAAAACGATGAGTTTAAAAACTATTTTGAGCAGTGGAAAAATTGTCTCAATAGGTGTATTGCATCAAATGGGAAATGCTTTTTTAAGGTGACTGAAAATTAAACTTGTAAGAATACACTATTTTTTATAGATAAGTTCTGGGGGTTTCTTTCAGTTTCCCCTCAATTATATGCACATGTATACACACAAAACACACATATCCATACATGTATATACATATACACACATATAAACACATTTTATTAATATGTGTATGTAATTTTGGGCCCTTATCATTATTTTAAGATGCAAGAGCTTCATGAAAAACAAGAACAATTTATTTGCCTCAAAGAAATCAGTGAGACTCAGGAAAAAATGAGTGAACTGGCACAATTAAAGGAACAACTCAAGGCCAAAGATTTTTCATTAGGAAGCATAGAAAGCGAGAGGCTTGAGTTAACGAAGAGACTTCAGGAAAGTCAAGAAGAAATAAAAATTATAATTAAAGAAAGAGATGAACTGAAAAGGATGCAAGAGACCCTTCAAATGGAAAGAGACCAAATCAAAGAAGATAATAAAGAACTTGTAGCTGAAGTAAGTTTCCCTCTTTTGATTTTTTTTGGGGGGATAAAAAAATATTATAATAACAGTGATGCTCACTATTGTTTTATTCATTTGCTTCAAGGGACAGAAAATCAAAGAGGAACTAAAAAGTACTTATACCATTCTGAAGGAGTACCAAGAAACAATTAATACAAGGGATATATCAGAAAAGACAGATCAAGAAGCAAATATTCAGAGAGATTTAGAAAATTCAGATAACGAATTATGGGGAAAGGTAGGTCTTACTGAGTTGGAAAATGGCATCTGATTCTCTTATCCCTCAAATATCTGTTCCTCATATCCCTATGGAAGAAAATAATACATACATTAAACCAAATGTAAAGATGATTGATTTAATTTAGAAACAAATCTCCTTTTTCCTAGAATCTCTGCTTATGTCCCAATGTGTTTTGTGATTTTCTCAGATTCAAGAATCTCAAGAAAAAGAACATCAGCTTCTTGAGATGAAAGCTTTAAATGAGACTCAGGAAAAAATGTGTGAAATGGAATACTTGAAGAAGCAACTTGAAACCCAAAAGTCAACTCTGGAAAACCTAGAAATGGAGAACATAAGGTTAACTCAGAGACTCCAGGACAACCTTGAAGAAATACAATCTGTTACAAAAGAAAGAGATGACCTTAGAAGTGTAGAGGAGACTCTCAAAGTAGAGAGAGACCAGCTCAAGGAAAACCTAAGAGAAACTATAATTAGAGTGAGTGACCTTCTTTTTCCCCTTGTGCTAAATATGACATTGTGTCCCAAAAGAACCATGGACAGTAGGGTTGTTGGGAATGTAAAATAAGCCCAATGCTGGGGAAGGTTGAAGGAGGAAAGGAGGGTGTATTTGCTAATATCTTCCAAATATTTTAATAAGTTTATTCGCTGATCCAAAAAGTTCAATTGTGGCTATTTATCCTGCATAAGTTAGCACACTTGTGCAAAGATTTGTAGAAGAATAGTCATTGCAGCAAGTTGCAATAACAAAATAAAACAAACAAAAACATCACGAAAATTCTAACTGCCCGTTAGTAGGGTACTGGTTAAATAAGTGCAGCACATTCAGAGCATGGAATACTAGGCCACAGATAAAGAGTGAAGTAAAGCTATGGTGCTGTTTCAGGTGCGTCTAATAGGGAAATTGTAGAGTAGTATATCTGGCATGTATTAACATCCGAAAGTCACTTAGAGTATGTGCACTAGGAGGATAAGGAGGGAGGGGAATTTTTACTGCTTACTTGTACTTTTCTACATATAGTTTGAATTGTATTACTCTGAATATATTATTTTCCTTTCTCTAATAACAAAGGACCTGGAAAAACAAGAAGAATTAAGGATTACAAACTTAGATCTGAAGGAGCACCAGGAAATTATTGATGAACTCAGAAGGATTATTTCTGAGAAGACAGATGAAATATCAAATGCACAAATGGATTTAGAAAACAAAAATAGTGCCTTAAAAGCACAGGTATTTCTTTTAAGTTGTTACCTAAGTAACAGTTTTGAATCAGGACTTTTGTGTAATGAAACAGGATATGAATTAGCCTAATATTGGGGATAGGTAGAGATTTGTGTACATAATTTAGAATTGTTATTTAGCTTTTTATCAATAACTGTTTATATATTAATTTATTATGTGATTATTTCAAGAGCCAAGAACTTCAGGAGAAAGAACATCAACTTCTGATGTTAAAAAATGATCTGAAGGAAAATATGTATCAAACAGAGCAATTGAAGAAGCAATTGGAGGCCCAGAATTCAATCTTGGAAAGTACAGAAGCAGAGAAGTTAAGGTTGACTAAGCAACTTCATGAAAACCTTGAAGAAGTAAGATGTGTTACTGCGGAAAGAGATAGCCTAAGACAAATGGAAGGAACCCTCAAAATGGAGGGAGACCAGCTCAGAGAAAGCCTCAGAGAAACAGAAGCTAAGGTAAGTTACACTCCTACCTCTTGCATGTTTTTCTGACAGCAGTTAACCCTTTGATATAAACATACACAAACACACAGGTAAACCACAGCTGTTCATTGTAACAATTTGTAACAAAAATTGGGAAACAACCTAAGTGTCCTTCAGAAGGAAACTGGATAAAGATAAACAATATGTCAGAATACTATGGTAGAAAAAAAAAATTAAATAGATTTGGGTGTCCTAATTTGGAACTCAAAATAACCCTTAGTGGGAAAAGCAAGCTGTAAAATCGTAGATGTATGTCTTTGCCTCTGGAAAGTAGGAGGAAAAGGTTGTTGCGGGGAGAAGACAGGAGAGGGAAAAGCTTATAACTTTCTAGCAATAAAAATGTAGACTAAGAAGTACTAGTTTTATTATTTTTTACTAAGAAAATGTATTACTGTCATTAATAAGTACTAGTTAACATTAAGATAAGTCACTGTTCTTAAAATTTCTCTAATGATAAAGAATCTGGGAAAAGAGGAACTAGGAACTGCTCACAGGCATCTGGAGAAGCACCAGGAAACTAGGATGAACTCAGAAAGGTTATTTCTGAGAAGACAGATGAAATATCAAACAAGCACATAACTTTAGAAAATGTAAACACTATTATAAGAAAAGATGGGGTTTGACAGGGAGGGCTTTGATTAGATATGTTTTCTTTGTACCTAAAATCCATTAGGGATGTCAAATGGTTTAGCTGGAAAACAGCTTTGCAGTTTTTAACTAACTCTAAATATTCAGTCGCCTCTGGCTCAGTACAACTACTCCTTGGGTATGTACCTAAGAGAAAAGAGTGCATACTTCAACATAACGATATGTAAAAGAATATTCATAACACTGCTAATCATAATAGAAAAAATGAAAACAACTCAAATGCCTACTGACAAGAGAATGAATAAAATACGTTGTGATTTGTAAGATCAAAAGCAGGCAAAACTCTAGGATGAGAAAGTCAGATAATAGTTGTAGCATAGGAAATGTAGGCACTTTATAGGGTGTTAGAAAGGTTGTGTATTTTAATTTGGGTTGTAAGTACATAGATGTATACATATGTGAAGAATAATGGAACTATACACCTTAGAGCACTTATGTATATTATAACTCAAAAGAAAGTAATTTCTGTGTGGAACTCTGTAGAGTATTCGTAAGAGTGACATGGGAAAACTGTTGTCTTAACCAATTTAGAAACTATTCTTTATCCTTCCCGTTAAAACCATCTGTATCCTAACATGTTATCTTATGATCAACCTAAGATCCATGAACTTAAGGCAAATGAACATCAATTCTTGAAGTTAAAAGAAGAGGTCAGTGAGACACAGAAAAAAGTGTCTGAAATGGAGCTATTAAAGAAACAAATCAAAGCCCAAAGTTTAACTCTGGATAAAATAGAAATGGAGAACTTAAATTTGGCTCAGAAACTTCATGAAAACCTGGAGGAAATGAAATCTGTAATGAAAGAAAGAGATAATCTAAGAAGAGTAGAAGAGATTCTCAAACTGGAAAGAGACCAACTCAAGGCAGACCTGCAAGAAACCATAGCTAGAGTGAGTTGTTCTCCTTCTTTCTATCCAGTAAACATGTTTTTAATACAAGAGGCTTCCTTCTTTCAAAATAAATGATACTGTTGTTGAAATGTAAATGTTACATAATCTTTTAGGAAGATGGTTTGATACATCTTATTAACAATTTATCAGCATGTACATTTATTATAGCAATTTTACTTCTAGAAGTTTATCCTATGAGTATATTCACACATTTGGGTAGAAATACAGCAGTGTTTACTACAACATTGCAATCCAAATGTCCAAGAAAGCACTGGCTCCTCTGAGTACTGTAATAGTACGTGTGAGAATGAGGCGTGTGATACTGATTGAGAACAATGTCCACATGGTATGAGAGGTGAAAAGTAAATGGCAGAGTTCAAAGGGAGCAAGACTGGGGTGGGTTTGGCTCAGCATGGAAACTTTTACTTTATAGCCTTCTGCACTGTTCTAATTTAGTGGTGGAATAGTGGTTGTTTTAACTATAAGCATGCATTTTTTAAGATTTTATTTAGCTCATGATTAAGAAAGGCAGTGTTTCTTTATTTTATCATTTCTCAATTTCTAATAATAAAGGATCTGGAAACACAACAGGAACTAAAAATTGCTTATATGCATTTGAAACAGCACCAAGAAACTATTGATAAATTTAAAGAAACAGTTTCAGAGAAAACAACTCAGATTTCAAATATGAAAAAGGATTTAAATAAATCAAAAGATGATTTACAGGAAAAGGTATGTGTTGTTTGTTCTTTTGGGAGTGTCCAAAATTATTTGTGAAATAAGAGGATATAGATACAGATATGTAGACATAGAATATATATGTACATATATAACAAATAGACACTAGTTAACTTCTTTGAAGGAGCTCTGTTTATATTCTAATTTGTTTTATAATTATCTCAAGATCCAAGAGCTTCAGAAAAAAGAGCTTCAACTTCTCAAAATGAAAGAAGTTATCAATAAAACTCATAAAAAAATGAATGAAATGGAACGATTGAAGAAGAAATTTGAGGCTCAAATTTTATCTATACAAAGTGTGGAAATGGATAACTCATACATGACTAAGAAACTTCATGAAAGCCTTGAAGAAATAAGAATTGTAGCTAAGGAAAGAGATGAGCTAAAGAGAATAAAAGAGTCTCTCAAAATGGAAAGAGACCAATTCAGAGAAACCTTAAGAAAAATGATAGCTAGAGTGAGTTCAGAATCTTCCCCCATCTAGTAACTATTTGTAAGAACCAGCTTTGTTTTGTTGTTCTTGTTGTTGTTGTTTTTAGTTTTTATTTCCATCATCATTTATCCCCCCATATCCTCTTCTGCCTCTACCCCCTCACCCCTGCAGTCACCACACTGTCCATGAGTTCATTCTCTTTTTTTTCTTTTTTGTTGATTTTTTTAATGGTAACAATGGTTTGTTTTGTTGTTTTTCTTCAAATACCTACCGACAATAAAGTATAATGGGGAAACTTACATAATTTTTTACACAAATAGGAAATACAGTTTTCTTTTAAAAACCAAAATGTTTATAAAGGGATTTAAAACCAAGAAATAGTATTATTCTCAATGGAGAAATATTTGAAGGATTTGATTTGTAAAATGTTAAATATCCCATTTCACTGCCTCTACATGACAGTTTTAGACATGGTCTCCTGTTAATGGAGTTAGAAGGAAACAGGCAAGATAAATATAAAAACAGGATGTTGTTCTAGTATACTGTTTAATTTGAATATCTAAAAAACCAGTCAAGCAATTACATGAAATCTACAAAAAATCTTTTTTGTTCTCATATTTCAATAATAAAGAATAAAGTGGAAAATAACATCATTTGCCCTGGCTGGCATAGCTCAGTGGATTGAGCACAGGCTGCGAACCAAAAGGTCGCAGGTTCGATTTCCAGTCAGGGCACATGCCTGGGTTGCAGGCCACGGCCCCCAGCAACCGCACATTGATGTTTCTCTCTCTCTCTTTCTCCCTCCCTTCCCTCTCTGAAAATAAATAAATAAAATCTTTTAAAAAAATAATAACATCATTTGTAATCTCAGTAGAAATATCAGACACTTGAGAATCATTTTTATGTTGACTTGACCTAACTAAATTTACAAAGAGATTTAAATCACTAAAAAATACTTTACTGAACAATTAATCATTCTTTTAGGTACTCTAATTAACAAGATAAAGGGAGAAAATATTTTGTATTTTACAGAAATAAAAATGTAAACAGGATATGAGTTTTCTGTTTCAAAGCACTGGGAAGAATATGTTAGTAGGGCTTGGAACACCACAGATAGTACACATGGTTTTGCTAGCATGTTTAGTTGGCAGCAATGATTCTTATTCAGAGATTTGGAAAGGTAGGCACCAGAGAAATCTAAAATCTAATTTGACACTATGAAGCTTACAGGAACAAATTCTATCTCCAAAAAGTATGTAGTTCTCTCATTTTTATTTCCTAATGAGTTGAGGTCTCTCACTACAAGACTTAATGGTACTATTATTCTTTTTCTGACCATTTTTAACATTGCTTTTGAATTACAAGTATAATATTTAATTCCACTATTAAAACTTTATATATAGTATATAATTGAAAAAGTATAAGTAGACATTACCTGTGAATGTAGTTATGGCTGAAGCCTTATTTTTTTCTTTGTGTCAAAGCAGGATCAACAGAACAACAAAGAGTTGGTAAAATATGAAAAAAAGTTACTGTGTGATGAAAAACAGCACCTTACAGAAAGCCTGAGAGAAAAGTGCTTTCGGATAAAAGTAAGTGCCCCCTGTTAAAATTACAAATCAATATTGTGCCTGCCAAAGGTCTATGAGCAGCAACAGTCACCTGGTGTGCCACAAGAATTTTTAAAACATGCGATACCTGACTGTTTAGTCAGGGGCAGGGACCTCTTTTCCCTTAGATTGTCAAATAAAAAGGTGACAACAGCCAACACAATAGCCACCGGGTGTGAATGAATCAAAATTATATCTATTTGTTTTGTCAGATCAGCAAAAAATGTAAAACACTTTTTGGTGTGCTGCAGAATTTTAGTAGTTAGTTTATAAGTGCCATGAGATGAAAAAGGCTAAAAAAGTTGGTCTTTGGAATCAGAGGAACCTCCGTGGAATAAAATGATAATACTCAATATGTTTCTAAACTTCCTAGTGCAGGTATGCATTTGTGTGTGTGTTTGTACACACAAACAGAACAGTTGGGGCTTGTGATTTTAAGGCCTCACTGGAAAGATGATATTTGAGCAAATACCTGAAAGACGTGAAGGTTTGAGCCATACAGGTGTCTGCAGGACAGGTAGCATTGGCAGGGGAAACATACAAAGCTCCTGTGGGGAGCTTGTTGTATGGGTTCCAGGAACATCGTAAAGGGAGAAAGCTAGTAAGAAATGAGGTCAGAGAGCTAATTGGGAGGAGGCAGTGGTGGGGCCTTAAAAAGACTTTGGATTTTACTCAGAAAGAGATGGAGATTCATTGCAGGGTTATGACCATTTTCGTGATCAGAACATGATCTGACTTACATTTTAAAGGGATGATTCTAACTGTTGTATTGAAGATAGAGTGGAAAGCAGGAAGACCATTTGTAATCCAGGCAAAAGGATGGTGGCTCAGCCCAGATGGGTAGCAGAGGAAGTGGTGAGAGGTGTGTGGAGTCTGTATGTTGAGGGTAAAACCAGCAAGATTCACTGTCACCCCCATTAAAATGCAAGATCCCTAAAGACTTCTGTGTTTAACACATTCCTGATGGAAGTCAACTTTCTATCCATATCTATTAAAAGCACAAGTGAATGATTTCTTCCTGCCATAATGTGATTTATCTAAGGTCAAAGGCAGGAATCTCCTCTGTAACATCCCAAATTAATGAACATCTAACTAGCTTTTCTTTAAATTATGAAAAAGCTCATTAATATCAAAACAGCCTAAACTAAACATGTTATTTATTATATGATTCTATCAACTTGAACCTAACATGTTCCTCCACTTATACTCAGACCACTGTGTCACCTGTGTTGCTTCTAGTCGTTTGAGCTGATGGATCCAGGCTTACTGAGTGTCTGCCACATGTCAGGCACTATATTTGGTGCTTCATTTTATGAGATGGGGTTTATTGTTCCATTTATAAGCAAACTAACATTGAGAGAGGAAGTTTAGTAGTTTTCCAAGGTCCATAGCTAGTAAGTTGGTAGAATCAGGATTTTAAACCAAATCTGAGTTTAAAACTTGGATATAGAAGTATTTTATGAATATAATTTTACTTCCTTTAACATACAATGTGTGTATATTTTATAGGTTACATAGATATAGATAGTATGAAATATTTTACTTGATTCACCTTGTAGACTTTGTGGCAGTTATAGTGGTCTTCTTATTTTGTGGTTGAGGAAATGTCTCGATTTCCCCAGTCAGGAAGTAGCAGAGCTAGACCTTGAACTCTGTAAAAAGTTAGAAAACTCAGATTTTCTAACAAATAGACAAATAGACAAATAGATATAGCCTCTTCATACCTTTCTATTTGTCTAGCAAATAGCATTTTGATCCTTACTTAGTTGTATTATCTGCTAACTCACGTTGCCTCTTGTAAACATAAGGCAGCATTCAGCCATGAACTACAGTACATACTAGGTTGAATTCACTCAAATTTTCCTTCAGACTTTGTAAATGCTCATTCAAATCATGGATGTTCAAAAGACTGAAAGAAAATATCAAAATGATAAAAATGGTTATTTATGGTTTTTTTATATTTGTTTAATTTTTTAAATTTTCACAATGATTATATATCATTTCTATAATCTGAAATCAATAATATGTTTCCCTTTTTTAATATAATGGTCTTAATTTATTATTCTCCAACAGAATTGTTAAAGCATAAGTATTTTTACAATTCTAAGAATAGAAATATTTGTTGTTAAATTAGAATCATTTGTAAAATTGAATGAATTCTAATGTTCTTTAGGATCTTCTGAAGAAATACTCAGAGATGGATAATCAATATGAATTCCTAAATAGATTGTGTCTTGACTTGGAGAAGGAGATTGAAACCCAAAAAGTGCTTTCAGTTAAAATAAAAGCAAACCTATCACTTCCATATCCACAAACCAAACAGATTCATAAACTTCTCACTGTAAACCAAAGGTGTTCCATGGAATTCTACCGAGTCATGAAGAATCTTAAGGTAACACCTTTTTACTAATATCTTTGTAAATATTGCAATAAATTTTGCTTACAAACTTCAGTGTAACGTGCTGCTTTGCAAGTTGGCATAGTTGTTGCTTAGTGTATGCACTACCAACTGAATTAAAGATTATGTGGGTCTAAGAATTGCATGTGCAACATTTTCAATGCACCCAGGACCTGATAATTCGACAAAACCTGAGCTCTGCCTATGGGCCTAGATACTGTGTTAAGGTACTTGGCACACAGGTGTGGATAACATCTCAAATATTTCATAGTCTAGTGGGTGAGCTAGACATAAAGACAGATAATAGTAAGTGCAGTGATAGAAGTATATGCAGGTCATATGACAGACTAGAAAAAAAGTTAAAGAAGATGAGAATGTAGTTGAAGACAGACTCAGGCAATAAAGCTTGAATGGAGTTCATTTTGCAAATGGAGGGGAGCCACTGGATAGTTGTTTTAGGTTGTGGCAGTAACGTGATCAGATTGCCATTTTTGATACTTCACCTCAGATAAAGAACAAATGAGTTTGCATAGGACAAACCTAGTGACAGATAGAGAAGAGGCAGTTACAATTGTCCGGATGAAATCATGTGGGTGACTATATTACCAGGAAAGGATGAAAGAGATTAAAGAAGTATTTAGAAACTTAAAATAATCAGTCCATGTGATTGATAGTGGAAGTAAGGTAGAGAAGTTTAGATTGTTTCCCAGGATTTGAGCCTTGGCCAAGTTTCTGGGTAATGGAGATAGAAATTTGTGGAAAAAAGGAAGAGTGATGAAGCAGGAGGAAAAATCAGGTGTTTACTGTGAGATGTTTTGAGGCAGAAATACCTACGATGGAACATCCAAGAAGAGAAACTCAGAAGGCTTTGTCAACTGATGGTCACTGGTGCCAATTCAACACCAACAGGAATCTCCAATTTGGAGTGTGGTGAAGGAAACATTATCCAGTACAGAAAAGCTCAATTGTGATATAACTTAGTGATTAAAACAGCACAGCTGTGAATAGCTCAATTGTGATATAGCACAACTGTGAAAACACAATGGTTGTAGAAAAGCTCTGAGGCCAGGCGGCCTTGGAGCCAGTCCCCTCTCCAGCTAGACAACTCTGCTCTTAAGTGGTCTGCTGTGTTCTGCTTTGCTGAGACATCTACAGTGTTTCAGCTCAGCCAGGAAGACACCGACTTCGGTCTTAAGTGGAAAGGGAAAGCATGCTCTTAGAGGGGAGCTGGTTTATATGGGCAGAAGTCCCTGTTCCTGGACCCTGATTGGTCCATCCTCATGCAAATGAGGGCTCCAAATCTGCAGCTTGATTAGTACAAAAAGCACTGTCCTGATTGCTCAGATTACAGCTGCTCTGATGGACCAGAGTTGCACGGTTCTGATTGGATGGGGAAAGCCTAAGTCCTATTGGTTGAAATAGGATTCCAGAAATAACTTTATAAGGACTGGCTCAGCCGGCAGAAACAGTTAAGGCAGGCAGTTCAGTGCAGGCTTCTTTGTGAAAAGTGCAGTTTATATGAGAGGCCCCTGTGCAGAAATGGCTGCTAGGCTCTGTTTATTAAAATATCAAATAATTTAGACTTCCAGAATATGGACTGAAGAGATCTCAATTTGTTAATAAAAGAGCTCATTGGTGACCTTTGTTAGAGCAGTTTTAGTTGAGTGGTTAAGGAAGTGGCCAAGTAATAAGAGGTTAAGGAGTAGTGGAAGTTGAGGAAATAGGGAGCGGGTTTTCTGCTCTACCTAGTTAAATTTCCCCTCAGGTTCTGACAGTCTTTCACAAATCCTGACAATCAGATACCCAGAATTTATTAATGAAGTCCATGGAACATATGGCATTCAAATTATTGTCACCTTGAAGACAAACATCTAAACATGCTTGACAAATAGTCTTGAGGCATGGCACACCCATATTGGTTACTGAACCAAGACAGGCAGAAGAGGATGTTGAAAATGAGCATCAGGTATGTAGCTGAGAGACCTGGATGATTTAGGACAATAAAGAAAGTTGGATTTTTAGCGGGGGGAGATCATGTCACATTTTAAACATTGAAGGAGGTATTTTTAGTATATCCGTGAGGATATTCATCCTGTAGGATGCCAGAAATCAGGAACCAGAAATTACTCTTCCAAGATGCTGAGTTGGGAATAGAGAGAGGCTCTTTCCTTTTTCCTCACTCATCAGAGGATTTAGATAAATGACATGCCATCCCGTTAGTCCTAGTCTTAAATGTTTAAAATGTCCTCTAAATGTGATACAAGTTTAATTTCCCAATTTGTTTGTTTCTCTGCAAGTATGTGTTAAGCAATGTTATAATGATAAAGAAAGAACAACATGAATCCATAAATAAATTTGAAATGGTTTTTATTGATGAAGTGGAAAAGCAAAATGAACTGCTGATGAATCTTCAGCACCTTCCACAAGATTATGATGTACCATCCGGAGAACTAAGGGACCTCAGATTGAGCCAGAAGGTGGATCTACATATTGAGGTATAATTTATTTTAAATGAACTTAATTAGATTTTAAGCCTTTTTTATCAAGTAGAAAGGTACCTTTTCCTGTGGTTAGAGGCATTTTCATCTACCAAACATTAAAAATAAACTGCATACAGATGACATATTATAGACTTATACACCTGAAACCTATTTAATTTTATTAACCAGTGTAACCCCAATAAACATAGATACGTACATAAATAAGTAAACAAATAAATAATAAGCTGTAGAGTAACAGCTGGCCAGATGTAAAGAGTGCCAAGTAATAGAGTAACCTTCTTTCAGGATCCATGGATACAGAAAAATATACTTAATATCAGCAAGTGGGAATTCATGGAACCCCAGAATAAGTTTCTGAATGCCTTCGAAAACTTAGACTTGTGACTAAGAGTCAGAAACATTTTTATTGCAACCATTCCACATGTAGTGTTCTGTTCTCAACCAGAAGTGTGAGGTTAGCATCTCATTCCTAACAGTCCTGAAAGGTCTGCTATATGCACAGAAAAGTTACATCCAGAATCATGTCATATATTGTAATTATTAGTCCGGTTTATAGTTTTTTAGATTTTAAATCTAACAGGCAGAATTTGTAGGCCTCTGTTACATAGCCTATACTGCCAAAACTTTATTATTCAAATAACTAGAATGAAGCTTTAAATTATAATTTTATCTCTAATATAATTAGAATAACTAGATCTATATTTACTTCAAAAATATTAAGAATGAGAGTTCAGTAAGGTATTTTCCCCTTTTTATGATATTTGTATGATATTTAGATAAAAACTTCTCTATGTTCATACAATTCAATGCTTATTTTTTAACACAGGAAATTCTCAAAGATTTCTCAGAAAGTGACTTCCACAGCATAAAGACTGAATTTCAACAAGTACTGTGTAATAGGAAAGAAATGACCCAGTTTTTGGAAGAGTGGTTAAAGACACATTTTGATATAGAAGAGCTTAAAAGTGGCATCCAGAAAGAAAATGATAGGGTTTTTCAAGTGAATAAGTTCTATAATAACAGAATAATTGTAAGTAGTAATTTTTATTATGCTACTTCCTTCTTTTTGTTGTTTTAATTTTTCTACTTCATTCTTAAAGGGACTTAGAGCAACTGGATTTTAACTGTTTCCTTTATTTCACATGTGCTTTGTGAAAAAAATTAACAACTTCCTCTAACATGTTATGCTTCCTTAAGACACTTAAATATATCAATTTATACTTGTAAAGAAGATAACAAAAACATGGCTGTGTAATAATCAATTTCCACTTGTGAAATCTTGAATCTTACCACTCTCCTTTTTCATTTTCCACTGCTTCTTCAGTAATTGAGCCTTTTCCCTAAGAGCAGCCTTAAACAAGGTGACACAGGAGTCATGGTACAGCCACAGACAGGCCTGGCAAGCTACTTTAGTAAGGCCTCGTATGCTTTTCATCTCAGTGGGTCACTATCGTATGCACTATCCTTCAACCTGAGGTTCAAAAATGTGGTTTGTATCATTGTTCCCAAGGTGATTGGCCCTAGTAGACAGATTCATGAGAAGAAGTATTGCTTAAGATCAGTTTATTAATGTATTGTACTTTTCACTGATCAGAATATTAATTCTGCTTTCTGAAGTAATGTCTACTTTATATATCTGATAAAATATGTAGTATTCAGAAAGTTGCTTCTTGTATATACAGTTGGAACAAAGGGAGCTGAAGTATACAGTTTGTAAGATTGGTTTATCTCATGTATTTGGGTAGTTCTTTCCTAATACTTTGATTTCATCTGGAAACTATACCTAAATCACACTGAAATATAGATCATGTTTAATGGATAGTTAATCTAATTTGTTGAATACCTGGAGCAAGCAAAATAGTAAATGAACTTTAAAAAATAAGTCTATAATCAATAGAGAAAAGAATAAAAACCATGTTTAGATAAGGTGAAGTCCACATAGTTCAGGTAAACGCCATGTAATTTTCTTGTAGTATTGAGAGTCTAGCTGTATCTAGAAAGCAGGGGTTTCTACCATGTGGATCAGCATGGGTACTTAGCTTCTTTCAGCACTCTGGCAGTAAGAATTGGTAACTATGGTGTGAGGTCAATAGGTAACAAAATGCTTTGAAAGCCAATACTCGAGAGGCGGGTGCTGATATAAAGGAAAGTGGTTTTATTCTGGTACCAGCCCCCTGGAAGTTGGGGGACTCTCATTTCAAAGCCCATCTTAGCATCTCAGGTGTCCTGGCTAGTTCATATAAGGAACCACGGAAAGAGGGGACTAATGAATTTCTGGTGATGTGAAGTTTCTCAGCTCAGCCCTGGGGTGGTTTCAATGTTACTTCCTGCGAGCATCATCAGATAGTTTCCTCACTCCATCTACAGTTCTGCTGATATCTGGGAAGAGGACGTGCAGACAGCATTTCTGCTGATTCTGATATGAGCCAATGATACCCAATTCTTATGGTCAGGGTCATGCCTTGGTTAAGGGAACTGCAACTACTGATGTCTATAAAATACTTGTAAGGAAACTTTTAATACATGCATCTTCTGTGAGTTAGTTGGTACAACCTATATTCTGTAATTACCACCTGATTAGTATATTATGTTTATTTTAGTCGCTGTTAAAATTGGTCCAGAAACAAGGAGAGTCTAAGGTGCCAGCAAGAATACAACTAATTTAGGGTCCAAGTCTGATAGAATGACCATAAAGCCAGAAAGCAAGTTAAAGATAAGACCAATAAGCCATTTATGATGCGAACAAAAAGAATATCCTACAGGAATTAGGAAGCATAATTTCTGAGTTAGTTATCCTTTGATGTAAAAGATGGTATTGATTGTTATTCCCTGCACAGATATATAAAATTTTCAAATTAATTATTAGAATTCAGTGTATAGGAAAAATTCTTTTTTCTTTAATGGAATGAAACAGGAAAATTGTTTGTTTTTAAATATACTGGATTGCTCTGCTATTAGATGTCAGTTAATGTTTTATAATGAGCCATAACATGTAAAGACTTTAACCTACACAAATCTTTAAATTCCTTTTCATATGTTTGTACTGATCTAGTAACAAGATTATCATCTTCCAAATCAGTTTGAATCCTCTCCAGACCTTATTCTCCTTTACTCTCCTCATCAACATCCAACATCATCTGAAATTTCAGGAACCAATGCACCATAAAGAATGTTCACATTCTTTTATGTTGTTCACATACTATTCCAGAATGTTCTGAAACTGAATTTCAATGTATACCTTGTCCTAGAGTTTTAGTGCTTTTCATAGTCTTTTTAAGTATGTATTTGTGGTTTTACTATTCAATAGGCTATAGTGAATGAATCAACAGAGTTTGAGCAAAGAAGTGCTAGCTTAGCCAAAGAATGGGAGCATGACCTGAAATCAATGAAAGAAGAAAATGAAAAACTGTTCAAAAACTACCAAACTTTGAAGATCTCTCAGACACCCGGTGCCCTTGCTAATCCTACTACACAAGACGATAAGAATCTTCATGTTACATCAACAGCCAAACAACAAATCACAGGTGTATGTGATTTTTTAATATTTTTTCAATTTCTTTCATAATGGAGTTAAAGATGTATCTTATATAACATTCAGAGCAGAATTATCGTATTGAATGTATTAACTGAGGAACATGGACCATCTGTGTGTGTGTGTGTGTCTGTGTGAGGGGCTTGTTTTTTAAATATAGTTCTACTGTGACTATCACTCAATTAGATTAAGCTAGACATTGTATAAGGTCTTCTCTTCAGACTGTAAAACAAGTAACTCATAGCTTAATTTTTTAAGTGTATTTTATTGATTATGTTATTATAATTATCCCAATTTTTCCTCCTTTGGCCCTCTCACCCGGTACTCCCATTGCCTTTGGCTATACCCCCTTAGTCATGAGTCATACATATAAGTTCTCTTGCTTCTTTATTTCCTGTACTGTTCTTAACATAGCCCTGTCTATTTTGTACCTACCAATTATGCTTTTTAATCCTTGTACCTTTTCCCCCATTTCTTCCCTTCCCCCTCCCAGCTGATAACCCTCCAAATGATCTCCATACTTATAATTCTGTTCTTGTTCTTATTGTTTGTTTAGTTAGTCTGTTTGTTTAGATTCAGTTGTTGTGAATTTGTTGTTCTTTTTAATGTTCATACTTTTGATCTTCTTTTTCTTTGATAAGTCCCTTTAACATTTCATATTATAAGGGCTTAGTGATGATGAACTCCTTTAACTTGACCTTGTCTGGGAAGCACTTTATCTGCCCTTCCACTCTAAATTATAGCTTTGCTGGATAGAGTAATATCGGATATAGGTCCTTGCCTTTCATGACTTTGAATACTTCTTACCAATCCCTTCTTGCCTGCAAAGTTTCTTTGGAGAAATCAACTCCTTTGTACGTAACTCTCTTTTCTCTTACTGCTTTTTTAAGATTACCTCTTTATCTTTAATCTTTGTCAGCTTGAGTCATGATGAGTCTTGGTGTGGTCCTCTTTGGGTCCAACTTGTTTGGGACTCTCTATGCTTCCTGGATGTATATGTCTATTTCTTTCACCAAATTAGGGAAGTTTTCTTTCATTATTTTTTCAAATGAGTTTTCAATTTCTTGCTTTTCCTCTTCTCCTTCTGGCATCCCTATCATTTGGATATTGGCACATTTGGAGATGCCCCAGAGTCATCTTCTACTATCCCCATTTTTTGAAATTCTTGTTTCCTCTTGCTGTTCTGGTTGAATGTTTATTTCTTCCTTGTGTTCCAAATCATTGATTTGCATCCCACCTTCCTTCTCTTCATTGTTGGTTCCCTGTAGATTTTTCTTTATTTCACTTAGTGTAACCTTCATGTCTTCATTTATGTTGTTGCCATACTCTATGAGTTATTTGAGCATCCTGATCACCAGTGTTTTGAATTCTGCATCTGATAGGTTGACTATCTCTGTTTTGTTTAGTTCTTTTTCTGGGGTCTTGTTCTATTCTTTCATTAAGCCCATATTTCTTTGTCTCCTCAATTTGGTGGCCTCCCTGTGTTTGTTTCTGTGTATTAGGTAGAACTGCTTCAACTCCTTCTTAGCAGAGTGTCCTGTTGTAGAAAACACACTATAAATCGTGTGGGTCAGAGTCTTAGGTAATCTCCAGGGCTGGGCAACGCACTTAACCGTTTTGTGGCTCTGTGCGGAGGGAGGACTCACAGAGAGGACTGTGCCACTACCTGGCTTCTGGAGGTTTTCCCAGCACTCGCCCCATTTCCATTCACTTGACCCACTCCCTGTATGCAACTGGCGTCCTTCCAGCTGTTGCCCTGGTGTTGAATCCCAGAGTGAGTGGCTTTGTGTACGCTTTAAGACTTTGGGGGCCCTTAGAGTGAGGTTTCCTGAAAATCCAGGAGTTTCTGCCACCTTCCCAACTCCCACTAGTTTTTACATCCAGAAGTTTTGGGGATTTATCTTCCTGGCGCTAGAACCCTGCGCAATCTGGCTTGGGGTGGGAATCACTCACTCCCACCACACGTGAGTGTAGTACTGCTCTGCCCGCTCTGCCTCTATGCACCATGCTTCTTTTCCTCACCTCTCCGCCTCATCTCCACCCCTTTTACCCATCTGGATGAGTGTGGCTTCTTTGAATCCTTAGGTATCAGACTTCATACAGCTCAATTTTCTGAGAGTTACGGCTGTTATTTGTTTTGAGATTTAGTTATAATTCCTTTTTGCGGTTGCATGAGGAGGGAAAACGTGTCTACCTATGCCTCCATCTTGTCTGGAAGTTCTCATAGCTTAATTTAAATAATGACTATATGATCCATGTAAGGTGTTATTACCCTACATTATAAATTTCCTCAAGTGTGTGACTTTTTATTAAACTATAATCTGTGTCTGTGTATAGAACTAGCTTAGAGGGAAAGACCAACTTCGCTTTTTCCAATTAGTATCTACGCTTTTAATATTGGTTAATATTATAATAAAAAATATAAGAGGCGCCCAGGCTGGTGTAGCTCAGTGGATTGAGCGTGGGCTGAGAACCAAAGCGTCGCAGGTTCGATTCCCAGTCAGGGCACATTCCTGGGTTGCAGGCCGCAGCAACCACACATTGATGTTTCTCTCTCCCTCTCTCTCTTGCTCCCTCCCTTCCCTCTCTAAAAATAAATAAATAAAGTCTTTAAAATATATATAAGAGGCTAAAAATATAATAGATTTGTTACACAGATTAACGTGTGTCCAAAAATTTGTTCTTATTTGAATAATCCAATTACTTTATTCATATTAAAGATTTTATTTATTTATTTTTGGAGAAAGGGGTTGAGAGGAAGAGAGAGAGGGTGGGAAACATCAATGTGGGAGAGATTGTCTCTCACACGTGCCCCGACCCAGGACCGAACCCACAACCCAGTCACGTGCCCTGACCAGGAATCAGACCAGTGAGAGCTCTGCGGGCCAGTGCCCAACCTGCGTCACACCGGCCAGGGCTATTCAGTCACTTTAGTTTAATAATTACCACTGGAAACTAAGAAGAACCTGAGTATACAGTTTATTGATTTGCTGATCACAACAGACTTCAGTCAACTGGTATACATAAAAATAGTGAAAATATGAAACTCATCTACCAAAACATAAGATAAAGAAGCAGAAGGAAATTCCATCTTCAGTTACCCCAGGAAAAATACTCTACCAGTAATAAAATATAGGCTTTTAGTTTATACTTAAGCCAAATTAGAGCAGTGTAGAGTGTTTTGGTGATGATGCAGGAGTATGCAAATAGAGCAGTGGAACAGCATAGAGCATTCTGCAGTACATTTAATACATAGTGACGGTAACCTTCAACTCAGTGGGGAGGGGATGATCTGCTCATTACTTGGTTCAGATCAACCAGATAGCCACCTGGCAGAACATAGGTCTGGATTCCTACCTTACTCATTAAACAATAAATTCTGGGTGGGCCAAAAGAAACAGACATTCTCCAGGAAAATCTGCATGTGTGTAGATGAAGATAATCTTATAAATGTGAACAAATTCAGGTATTTTGTACTTGCAAAAAAAAATAAACAAAAACAAAATAACCTAAATGTTCACCAGTAGTTGATGGATTAACTAATTTATGGTATTTCCATGAAACAGGACACATATATCTATGAAAACAAAACTGTAAGGTCTGTATGTGTTGGTAATGGAAACTTCAGGAAAATATATTATCAAGTTATAAAAAAGATGTAGTAGTATATGTTTAGTATGTTCCTATTATATGTATGACTGGCTATTTTTATAAATTGTGACTTTCTGTATGCGTAGATACACATAGAAAGTTTCTGGGAGGATACCCTTGAAAGTGTTTCATAGTCATTGCTTGGGGTCTGTGGTGGGGAAACACCCTGCATTTTATGCAGTTGAATTTTTCCACATGCTTATGTTTTTCAGTTGGAAATCCAGGTAATGACAATAAAGGGAAAGATACATGTATTACTTTAAAGGGGCAATTAACAAATGTACTTTATTTAGTGTTAATTTAAAATGTGAGTGAAAATTTAAAATACTTAGGACTTTACTGTGCCAACCAGTAAAGAAAATAAACACTAAATATAATGTAAAATCTGGGCATTTTAGTCCAAAAATCATCAGCTTCTAAATAAAGAAATAATGCATGTGTAAATTGTGTGACATTTGGCTTCTCTTCTACCCTTTGCTAATGAAATTTGTGAAAAATTAGTATCTCTGTATGATCATCGTTGTCTTAAACCTATATAATATGATTCTGTCTTCATGGCAGAACTTATATATCTGTCCTTTTTTTTTTGACAGAAAATTCAAGAGCTGGAAACTTCATTACGTGAAGCTAAAGAAAGTGCTATGCATAAGGAAGTCAAGATTGTAAAGATGCAGAAAGAACTGGAGATGACTAATGACATAATAGCAAAACTTCAAGCTCAAGTTAGCGAATCAAATAAGTGTCTTGAAAAATCAAAAGAAATGATCCAAGTACTTGAGGTAACTTCACAAACTTATATAAATAAAAGGGGTTGTTTTTTTCCTTTTACTGCTGAATTTAGCAGATCATTTGGAAATCTAATCTTTTACCCAACTTTCTATTAGCTATGTATGTGTCCTGTTCAGTATTCAAGCTTTGAAAAAGCAAGTGACAACTTAGAAGTGAAATGCAGGAGTATATTATCATGCACAATAATGATTTTTTATCTTTCTAGAAAAATAATTTTTAAAACACATAGAGATATTATTATTTATAGTTTAAGATGTATGTTCATTTTTTAAATACTTCTTATCTAAATGTTTAACACTCCTTATTAGATAAGTATATTTTAAAATTCTTCTTTCCTTTTTTTCTATTTGGTGCCCTCGTTATTGAGTCCCCCCTTGTAGGTGGTAGCCTTTGGGCCGAATCTGGCCTGTTTCCTTATAGAAATAACATGCATTTGAGTGTTTTTCAACTTGAATGTTATTGCACATCACACTCTCATGCTTCTCATCCTTACCACTCCCTTTTGATTTAGCCCCAGCCATTTCTCATGTTTCTGCTACTTGAATCTGACCCTAATAGACATTTTAAGTTTGCTATTCCAGCTCCAGTGTCTTGTCCTTCCTGTTAAAATTAGAAAAAAGTCAAGAATGTCTTCTCTTTTCATTATTTAACATTTATTCAATGAGACATTACTCATTAAAATAAGAATTATGTGTGTATGTATTTATATGTGAATAATTTTTTTCTGAGTGGAAAGTAGATATATTTATGTCACTGGATTGAACCATCTTTGAATATAAAATATCCCCAATATGCTGTATAATGCTTTATGCCTTAACTTTAGTTCTAACTTTATGTTGTTGTTCTGACATCTTTTTGTTTTATTTTTCTGATTACCTTTATCTGCCCATTCCATTATCTTCAACCTTGTGTTTCATTATCATTTTTTAATTGGGAAAAGAATTTGTTTTAAAAAATAAAATTCATATGTTCTCTAATTACATGTTAGTTTCTTACAGCTTCAAATATACTTCACATCAAATATCTATTTATTTACTTTAGAATTAAAATTTGTGCCTTTCCTACTTTTTCTATATCTAGAGTTTACTATTTTGAAATGTCTCTACCAAATAAAAACAGTCACAATTCTTTGAAACTGCTCTAAAATTATTTTTTTCTCTAAAAATTTAGGACAAAGTTGCTTTAGGAACGAAACCCTATAAAGAAGAAATTGAAGATCTCAAAATGAAGCTGGTGAAAATAGACCTAGAGAAGATGAAAACTGCCAAGGAATTTGAAAAGGCGTATGTGTTTGCCTTAACTGAATATGAGTTTAATAGCTTAAATTTTCTTACTAATAATATATTTCTTTTCATTGGTTAAGTTTTGAAAATATCTAAAAATATTGTTACTGCTTTCTTAAAGTAAGAACAAACAGCCACAGATTTTAAATTTATTAAACTCTCATTACAGATGCAAAGATTTTTAAAAATAAGCACAATTCTGATCAATTAATAACACACTATGTCTTTGGATGCTTCTTGTTTAATCATATATAAAAGTTTACATTGGCCTTTTTATGCTCGAAATTAAAAATTAAGAAACTGTGTGTGTGCACTTAGCAGTTTGACTAAGGTTTTGTTGCTTCTCTTAATTTTGTTTCTTCTTCCTATTGTGTTTTTGTGTAAAGATTGTATAGGGTAGAGCAAAAGTAGGTTTACAGTTGTTTATGTGGAAAATAATATAATAATTAATTAAAAACAAGAATAAGCTGTTTCCCATACAACTGTAAACCTACTTTTGCCACACCCTATAATTCCTTTGAAATTGTAGTACCTCATGCCCAAGAGCATATTTTTCATTGATTTATCTATATATACCACTATACATAATAGCATGCCTAAAGTTTTTTGTGGTACAGTGATCCCTCACCTATCTCGGGAGTTACATTCCAGAGACCCCCACGATAGATGAAAATTCACGAAGTAGCAGTGTTATATTTATTTTACTATTTATATATATTTTAAGGCTTTATAAACCCTTCCCATGTTCCTATAAACCTTTCCCACTCTCATTAGCCTTTCCCACACTCTTATAAACACTTCATATGCTCTTACAAACACTTTATACACTCTTAAACCTATATAATTTTAACACATAAAATTCTATATGGGTACTCAGCAGTGAAGTATACAGTCATCCCTCACTATATCGCGGTTCACTTATTACGGCTTCACTGTATCGTGGATCTTTTAAAACCCGCGATACAGTGAAGCCGCAATAAGTGAACTATAATATAGCAAGAGACGACTGTATACCATAATGAAAAGAACATTAAACAGAGTTTGGGAAACTGATTTAGAAATACAGTGTTGCTCCTTATTAATATATCACATGTGCAAGTTGTTTAATCTCTCTGCTCCTCACAGTCATAATCAATAAAAGGGTAAGTTTATATTAGAGGATTTCTTAAGATTCCTTCTGGTTCCAACACTTTATTCATCCTATAAATCTTTAATAAACATTTAATGGTGATGCCCAGTTTTGCTCAAAAAGTAAGCCCTGTGAATCTTTATGCATTCTAACCAGGCTTCCATTGATAAGACTATTGGTTTTAACGAAACATAATACATACTGAGTTCTTTATTATAAAAACAATTTTACTTATAAAATAGAATCAGCAGATACTTTCCATCCCTAAGAAAGGCAGAAAGTCTTATAGTTTATCATTACTGATTAATGCTTAAGTCCACAGTTCATAGTGCATCTTTCTACAGGGGAACAATGAGCAGAATTTTACATTTTACTGTATCACCTTAAACCACGGCTGGCTCTCCTGACGGTGTAGAAAGGAAGCTGCCTTTCACTTTCAGGTTCTGGTAATTGTTGTACCTTCGAGATTTTTCTGAAACCTTTTGGTAACAGCCCAATTATTTTATGGTGCCTTCAAACATGATTTTGCTCAATGTCCAGTTAATAGCTATGGAGCTTCCAGAAATTTCAGAAGAATTGGTTTCTCAGTGTTAATGTTGACACCACAGCCAAACATACTTCAAATGTGATGTTGTTATAGCTATGAAGTGCATGGTACAAGGGAGGGTGTCATACAGACTGCTACTTACCTGCTGCTACTTATGGGTATTATGTCTGTGTGATGTATCTTACTAGAGAATTCTTGACAACAGCCTTGTGTATTCTTCCTTTAAAAGTTAGTTGCTGGGCTTTTACATATTTCTATTGTTGTTTTTATTAGAATTGCTTCTACAAAAGCCACTGTAGAATATCAAAAAGAAGTTATAAGGGCATTGAGAGAAAATCTTAGAAGAAATCAACAAGCCCAAGACATCTCAAGTAAGTGGCAAATGTTGGTATTTCCAGATCCTATCCATTTTGCTTCTCACTGCACTTCTGTATTTTGAGGACTACTTGATACATGTGACAGTCAAGAATGAACTTAGGTTAATCACTAATTTATAAAAACTATTTCTAAAATGAATTCATAGCAACTGTATTTATCCTGTGACCGCTCCTTAGTTTTACTGTAATGTCAGCCATTTAACCATTATAGATTCTTGAAAAATATGAATTTTACCTTTGAATTATCAGATCTTTACATAGTGAAGATACCCATAGTACTATAAAAGAATGACATAGCTGTCAAAGTAGAAGTACCCTTCTCAATAAAAACCCAAACACATCTTAATAGAATTTTAATGATATGGTAGTAAAACATACCATGTTTAGCCATGTATAATACACACCCATATTTTTGTGAGTATTATACATGGGATTATTATACCCATTATTATAGCCATAGTACGTAATCATTACACCCATGTATAATGCACATCCTTATTTCTTCCTCAAAAATTTGGGCAAAAAAAAGGTGTGGGTTATACACAGCAAAATATGGTAATCAGTGCACAATACAAATAAGTAAACATCCTACTTGTTCTTAATACTGAAAATACAGAGTTGATGCTTACTTGTAAACTCTTTAAAATTTATCTTAGGTATAGTTTTCAAATATAATGTCCAAATTTCTGCAAATACATTCCTTAAACTATATATTTTTCCATATCTCTATTTCCTGTGTTTCATCTTCCAAGAGAGAGTGCTGAACACTACTTGGGGCAGTTTCGCATCACAGAACAAGCATTGATCTGCAAGTCAGGGTCAGGTCTCTCAACTGGTTGCCCTCCCTGAAAGACTGAGAAATCGTGGGGACCACACTTCACCTCCGGGCAAATTTGTGCTTGTTGTAAGAATCACACTAAAAGCAGTGTGTGAAAGCACACTTAAAATTCTAAATGTCAAGCGAACATAAGATGATATTTATGTGTATTGTTGTCCACTTATTTAAAACAGAAATTAGAGATAGCATTAAAGATATTCTCAAGTACATACTTAGTTTGAACATCCCCGGTGTCTGTTGCAGCTCCTCCCTGGAAAACTTCGAGGAATGAAAATAGAACCAAGGACTCTTGTTGTTACATTAGGGCTTGATAATGGTTCTTGATTTGTAAGTAACTTTCAGGTACACAGTGTACCTGAATTCAAAAGAAAATGGACATTGAGTATCTCACCACACCTTTCTGTTTTGTAAATTGTCAGTGATTTGGTGGACTATTCAACTTTAGAAGCTCCTCACTTTTCTATGTAATTTTACCTAAAATGTACAAAACAGTTCCTTATAATACTTTCCATGCACATAGTGTAAGATATGTGATAATATATGCTTTAATGCTATCCTAAGGTTTGTTTAGTTAACAAGTACATGTTGAGTGCAGTCTAACTGGCTGGGGTGCGGCCCCCACACACTCTCTGTTGGAAGAAGCGCTTCAGGGGATTCCACTGACGTAGAAGGTTTGGTTAGTGGAAGAAAACTAACTAGAGAGCGTTGCTGCTGCTGCATCCATAGTGAACAATCTTAGCAGGATTATGGTAGTGGAAATGGTGGGTGGAAAATAGCGGAAAGGGTTCTAGCAATATTTAGAATTGATGATGGAATAGGATTAGAAGTCAGTAGAAGGAGGAATTCAAGGATGATTTCCAGGGAGATGGTAGTTGAGATGCGTTGGGATTTATGGTGACTTATTGCCCTTAGGATTGTTTCCTTTATTTTGAACTTCAGAGGTAATTAAAATTGTCACCTGTCCGTGTGTTTGATCCCCACAGTGGTATCAGAAGATCATGATTCTCAACCTCCCAATAAGCCCCTAACCTGTGGAGGTGGCAGTGGCATTGTACAAAGCACAAAAGCTCTTATCTTGAAAAGTGAATATGCACGACTAAAAAAGGAAATTTCTAAGTTGAAGCAGCAAAATGAACAGCTAATAAAGCAAAAGAGTAAACTGTCAAGGTAAGATCTGCTTACATGATACAAAAATGCTTATGGCTGGTACCTGTGGGGGAGGATGATAATATGCACATACATATGGGGTTTTTTTGCAGTTTGCAGCCCTTTACATATGTGGGGAAAGTAATTTTCAGAGCTCATCTATTGTGTAAGTCCATACACCAAAGTCATCACGTCTGCTCAAAAGAGAACTTCGTAGGTCCATTATTGTAGCCTATTTCCTTTTACTTTATAAACAGTTCTAACAAACTTATTTGGCTTCTGCTGAAGATTAGAATATTATGCTAATCTCCACTAATGATACTGCAGAAGAAAAATAGGCATTAAACAAATAATTATACAAATAACCAAGTCTTCATAATGAGTGCTATTAAACAACAGAAACAAGTGAAACATTATGAAAAGGTATACAGAAGGACCAGACCTTATCTAAATGTGGGGAAGGGTGGCGATCAAAAGACTAATCTATGAGATCTGAAAAATGAGTGCAAATTAGGCCAGATGAAAGGAGAGACAGGTCAGCTTTATGGGCCAGGGAGCAGCATGTGCACGGGCCAGGAGTCAGGAAGAAGAACCAGTAGAGCACTAAAAGACATCCACTGTGGCTAGGGTGTGGAGAATGAGACAAATGCAAGATAAGGAACCACAGGTAACTGGTCCAAGTTCCACAGGCCCTTATAGATCAATCTGAACAAGTTTGGGTGGTGCCCTGACACTGCAGGAGTGTCGCCTACCCTGGAGGGTTTTGAGAAAGGGCCTTGTGGGATCAGATAACACATCTGGCTACCAGAGCGGTATAAGGGAACCCAGCTTAGGAATCTTATTTGTTATAGTTCAGGCCAATAAATAAAATGAAGAATGGTGATGAGGGGAAATAAAAATATGGACATGAACTTGGAAGATAAGTAGGGTCATTGGCCCAGAAGACTAATTCATCAGCAGATAAGTCACTCTAGATATCGAGTTTATTTGAAAACCTGGTGTCACACCCTGAGCTTTCTTTTCAGGACTCCATGCTCACAGGATTGACTCTATTTATAGGGACCTCGTTTCATTCTCTTAGCTGTAGAGATACACCAAACGAGGCAGTGGGTTGACATCAGCATATAAATATGATAAAATAGTGATTATGTGTTATGTTTATCTTACCATAATTTTTTAAAGTGTTTTACGGCATATATTTCAGGAAATGAGAAGTCTTACAGTGTCCTTTCTTCCCCTCACCTGCCCAGTTCAAGCAATAGTCATCTTTCCAGTGAGGTTCTCAAAGAAGTAACCTGTGAGAATTCTCCAAAGTCTCCGGAAGCGCCTGGAGCAGCTCCGGAAAAGAGACAGCGCACACCCTCTCAGTGCAGGGAGCGGAATGTACAAGACCCCATGCCGAAGGAATCACCAAAATCTTGGTTTTTTGACAGCCGATCGAAGTCTTTCCCATCCCCACATCCAGTTCGCTATTTTGACAACTCGGGTTTAGGCCTTTGTCCAGGTGAGTGGATATGTCCTGGTTACTTGGAAATCAGGGGTAGACAACAGGAAGTTAATATGTGGCCCCAAAGGGCAGGTTTAGACCAGAGAAGTAAGTGAGCTAGTGACAGGGCACAGACTTCGTCTGCTGTCTCTCTCTGCGAGTTTCTCCAAAGCATGGCACTGAGGTCCAGGCACTTCCCACCCCAAGTGAAGGCTTCACTCTGGCTTTTAAACCCTCAAGCTTTTCCCAAGGAGAGACAAGCAGCTCTCCCCAGGACATAAAGACACTACCCTCTCTAAACAAAACTTTTACTGAAAAAAGATTAGTTCTCATCGGTTCAGTGGGCCAGTATTCCCAATGGTATTATAGACTTGTATCATTTTTGAAAGATTTTAAACAATAGCAGGGGAACATAACGAGTTACCATATTTTTCAGACTATAAGACACACTTTCTCTTCCCTGCCCCCCCACAAATTTGGGAGGAAATGGGGGTGCGCCTTAAAGTCCGAACGTAGCTTTGCATTTACATTGGTGAAATATTATGTTGTTTATGTTACTAAATATTTTACCACATTTTTTGCTTCAAAAAAAATTTTTTTTCCTATTTTCCTCTAAAACCTGTGTGCGTCTTATCGTCCGAAAAAAAAAACCACGGTATACAGTTTGAAAACATTACCTTCTGTGTGAGGTAACCAACAAGATTTTATAGAGCAAGAGTTTATAGCAATTATCGAAACAAGAGTGATAGTAGGGTAGACTTGGGCGGGTGCAGCAGAGATGGAGAGAGAAGTAGCTGGGAGAGTTGTGGGAGTGAAGTCAGCAGTGCTGGTGCCTGACTGGACGAAGTGAGGCGGTGGGCAGTGTCAGTGGTCAGCCCAGGCCCGCAGGGTGCTGCACACAGGCGGGGTCATCGTGAGGAAAGCTCTGTAGTGTTGCGTGGCTTGCAGTCTTTCCCTCCAAACACTCCAGGTGTGCACGGCGGCGCTCTTGGTGACAGTGTCTGCCTGTCTGAAATACCCTGTTACACACTCAGCTGTAGACATCTAAGGCAACAAAATTGTATACTAAGAAAGGCACCTGCCAAGTCATCTTAAAGCCCTAACCAAAGGTCACCAGGGTTTCTGAGAGCTCTACTTTGTGACAAAGAAGAAATCAGTCTGTTCTCATCAACTACACATTAAAATTTGATCAAGCCAGCCATCTGAAAAGTGCTCTTGGACGTATTACAAGGCACAAAACCATTGGGAAACTTTTTGTAACCATCCCCTTCATGGAACACTATTTAACAAATACTTAAGGACCTGCAATTAGCTAGTATTGCTGTATACATACACGCCATTTTACAAGAGTTTTGAAAAACTGACAAACTCTTAGCACAGGCATAATATGAATTAATCCAACCACAAATATAACTGTTTAAGTCTGTTTATCGATATGTGGATCTCTCTGGTACTACTTTTCGGTGAAATGAACAAATGAGTAGGCTGGAGGAGTACATAAATCAATAAACTGACCAATTCACAATTAAAGGACATACTCCCAACTTAAATTAGTAAAAATATCAGTCTTAAAAAACCTGTCAGTCTTTAATTTTAATGTAGAAGGGAATCTAAATTATCTTAAGAACTTCGGATAATTGGCAAGACCAGTTATGCTAGATTTCCCGTCAACCCTTGACCAGTGTGGTGGGGGCAGGAGTGCTGACGGCTCTGCACGTGCGGAAATGCTCAGGCACCTTTAGACGCCCCAGAGACTCAGCTGCTAATAGCCGGTGTAGACTGGAAGCCTTGCTGATAACGTAGAGTCAGTTGACACATATTTCATATGTATTATATACTGAATTCTTATAAGAAAGTAAGCTAGAGAAAAGCAAATGTTAAGAAAACCATAAGGAAGAGAAAATAATTTATCGTATTTATTGAAAAAAAAATTCACGTGTAAGTGTTCCTGTGCAGTTCAAACCCGTTGTTCAGGGGTCACCTATACTTTTATAAATATAATTTGAATGTGTATTGTTAATAAAGAAATAGATGCATCTAAAGTCCTTTTAAAGGCTAGACGTTTTCCAAAGATGTCTAAATATTCTCTAAAATGCATACTATTTTAGCATACCTTTTTTTTTTTCTAAAAATGAGACAGAAGCCAAACTCCACATTTGCTTTAATTTGTATCTTAAATTTATGAATTCAAATAAGACTTCGTCACTTCTTGGTTTTATGGACAACTTAGTTCCTCACACAATTCATTTTACGAGAACATGGGGTATAAACTTCTCCGTCTCTGATGCAGTGGCATGCACCTTCTTAATGACCAGAATGAGGAAGTTAGTGGTCACATTGCCATATTTCATTTTTCATGTCTCTACTATCTTAACACCCTTTGCACTTCCAGCCGTATTTGGTTTTCGTATGTTTTTTTAATAAGATGGCTTTTGTTTGTTTTTTCTCTCCGCAGAAGAGCCACCTGCTGGAGCAGAGAATGTGGATCCTCGGTCAGGTTCTTGTCAGACCTTTTCGGGAAAAGACCTGCCCGAGTGCAAGATTCAGTAGGATCCTACTCTGTCACTTTCCTGAGGCCCAGCATTCCTTGGTTGTTCCTTTATGTGTCTAACCCTGGCAATTATGTCACAGTCCAACTTAATTTCAATGCAGTTTTAATTTTGCCACTAGAATTAGAAGGTGAAAGGACAGGAGATTAATGCGTTCTCATCATTTAGAATGGCGATAGCAATGTCATCTTGAATGTGGTAATACTTCAGAAGTTGAACTGTCATATTTATTTATATATTTTTTAAAGAATAAAGTTATTGAAGGAAATATCTAATCTAAATTGTATCCATTTTTATTACTGTAAAGTTATCAACATGTGACTTAAGAGAATTATAACTCCTTGTTTAGTACCTTAAACATTCAATAAATATTTCATTAGTACTGAATCACAACTCCTGTGATATTAATAGTCCTTCAGTGGGGTACCCACGATGTAGTTGGTTCTCCTCTCTTGTTTGTTGACACGTAGAGTTTTGCTCTGAAAATATACACATGCTTTCTGGATTTAAGTTGTTATGGGATGACAAGTACTATGACCTTTCATTTTCTAGTCTTAATCTTCCTTTTGCTGTAGTAACTACACAAGTTCTTTTCTGTTTCCCACCCACCCTACTTACTGTACAAGCACTCTAAGTTGGTTGGTTTGTTATTGAAACTTGTACTCTCTGGAACTTCACGCTCAGCCAAAACATCTTCATATATCATTTATTCTACCCTTTCATTTTAGACGTGAGGAAACAGCACCAGAGTTTCTATCAAAATAAAGTGTTCTAAACCTGGGACCCCACATAAATAAGGCATCTGTGAACGGGCTTCATGCAGTCTATAGCCCCTGAAAAAATTATGTTACCTTCTGCGTGGACTCGTTTTTCCAGGATACTCAGGTTCATACTTTCTTTTATCACATTCTCAAAGGGTTCTGTGACTCTATAAGGGGTCAAGAACTGTTTTTAGAGAGAATCTGATATTTTATATCACATGCCTGAAAAATTACATAAAACAGGAAGTTACATAAAGTTCAGAACGGGGTTGGTCATTTCAAGGCATTCTCTTGGCTTGTTGATAAGATTCATTTAAGAAGAAATTATGAATGGCATCATAGCTTTCATTTTTAGCTTATGTATTGGATGTTTTCCCTTAGCATACTGTCATAGGAATTCCCTAGGGCTAAGGAGAAATTGTCTCTTCCTAAAATCCTCCCCCCGCAGATCTGTACCTTAGAAGTGTTGTTTCTCCTTTCCACGCCTACCCAAACAAGACACTGTAACAGAGCTGCAGATCTGATTCTTTACAATATCCACCCCTCTACTGAATGAAAGTGATGCAAAGTAATAGGAAAGTACATCTGGGTAATAAAACTACCTTAAGGCCATTAAAAATATAATCAGTCATCAGGTACCCAGTCTAGTAGAAAGTTGCTTAACTCGGATTTGAATGTCCATTTTCTCCCTCAGAGCACTATTGTGCATGATATGGTCCACTTGCTGGTGTCATCTAAGTACCTTCAGCTTTTCACTTTTTTTCTTCTCTGAATCATTTCAAATGACCTGTCTTCAACTTTGTTGATTCTTCTGCTTGATCAAGTCTGCTGTGAGCCCCTCTAGTGTATTTTTTCAGTTTCCACAGCTCCAGAATTTCTATTCAGTTCTTTTTTATAGTTTCTGTCTCTTTGTTGCTGCTCTGACTTTGTTCATGCTTTATTTGCCTGGTTTCACTGAGTCGTTTGTGTTCTTGTGTATGTTATTGAGCTTCTTTAACACTTATTTTGAATTCTTCAGGCAATTCAGAGATCACCATTTCTTTGGAGTTTGTTTCTGGAGATTTATTTTTTTCCTCTTATTGGGCCATGTTTCTCTGTTTCTTTGTGTGCCTTCTGAGTTTTTGCTGAGTTTTATGCATTCAAAAAATTAGCTTTCTCTTCAATCTATATGGTCAGTTTAGTGGAGGGGAAGACCTGCACCGTCAGCCTAGTTAGAGATTCTGGGGGCGTCTGAAACCTTTTTGGGAGGATGTGACTTGTCTGGGCTTGAGTGTGTAATTTGCTATTTAGAGAGTTTTGCCAATTATTTTTCAGGGGCTCATAAGCTCCTGCTCCCTCTGTGGTCTCAGCAGTTCTGCTGGTTCTCTGGTGCTGCACAAGGAAGCCACCCTACTTTCCTTTGTTCTCATTGGCCCCAGGCATCCAAAGTACACCTGCTTCGCGCCAGCACCCCAAGTAAAGCAAGGCGGGTACCAGTCCCTTGGGCAACCCTCCAAAAAGCTGAAACAGCAGAGACACGCTCTGCTCTCTCCCCACTGAGGATGACGCTCCGAGTTGAGCACTTCCTCCTGACTGTGCCAAGCCACACCAGCCTTGGCCTGGAGCACTACAGACCCTCTGGCTGTCAAACTGCCAGTCCCAGCGGTGCTCCAAGTGAGGCAAGACGGAAACCAGTCACTGGGCAGCCTCCCAAACTGTTGGACTTTGGGTGAACTTTCCCTTCCCCTCCCCTTACTTCCCACAGTGGAGAAATCATGGCACAGGGGCTGAGCTGTGCTAGTTTGGGGCAGGGGTGGTGGCAGGTACAGTGAATCAGCCCTTACCTGTTTCAGTGTGCCTGTTCTCAGCTTTGCCCGTGCCTGGGGTGCTGCAACTTCTTACCTGATTCTGAAGTTCTCAGAAAGGTCTTTCAGTCCATGTATTGTTAAGCTGGTGTCTCTGTGGGGGAAAGAGCTGGAACTTCTTATGCCTCCATCTTGTTGCCATCTCCCTCAGAATGTTTCTTAAGTCTTATGATCTGAGTTTTAATACCGTGACATATGATTGTGAAGGAACGATGATGAACATCAGCAATGGAAACTGTCAAAAGTATTGAAAAGGATATGGTCAGACAATATTAAATGGCCTTGAAAGTAAAGTCAGGCCCAGAAAAGACAAAATATATTTATTCATAGGAAACATTTTCTTGAGAGTCTGACAGAATTATATTCAGGAAACTTTTTAAGAGGCTGCCATTCATACTCAGCAATATTAAGTGACCACCTACTGGGGTGCAGATCATCAGTCTAAGCACCAAAAGGCACTGCCTTTGTGGAAATCATACTGTGTTTAGAAAACAAACCAATGATGTACTTTTAATTGGAGCTGATAAAATGTAACGGTGAAAAAGACACGGACCTTAGCCTTGAAGAAATGTAGTCCACTGACAGTATAGACGGGTAAGCAAATATCTGCAGTACCACGTGGCTTAGGCTGCTGGAGAGTCAGCCTTAGTGTTGAAGATCAGTGGACGAAAGGAGGCTGAAGAAAACTGCATCCAAAAAAGTGTCAGACTTGCCCTGGATTAGAAAATTCTCATACCCATTATATGTCTGTTCCATTTACACAATGGAATACTACTCGGCCATAAAAAAGGAATATTTTACCCTTTGCGACAGTATGGGTGGACCTGGAGAACATTATGCTAAGTGCAATAAGCCGGAGAAAAACAAATACCATACAATTTCACTCATATGTGGAATCTAATGAACAAACTGAACTAGCAAAAATGGGGACAGACTCATAGATGGAGAGCAGGGTGACAGCTAGTGCAATGTTAGAGGATGGGAGGATTGAGTAAAATGTAATAAGGACTCATGGTCATGGACAACAGTGTGATGATTGCTGGGGAGATGGGGGTATAAGGAGACTAAATGGGAATGGAAAAAATATAAAGATTAAATTTTTAAAAATTCTCAAAAGTCAAAAAGGAAAGCATTGTTGAAGCAAGGGGCACAGCTGAATATCACTCCAGTTCACTGCACCCAACACTAGAGACTACAGTATGGTAACGAGGTTCAGTTTTAGCAAAGACCTCACGTGGGCACATGCACAAACTAAGGTCAGGGTTTTAAAAAGTTTTTTAAGTACAATTTTGCTATCCATTATAATTGAATTTGTGATCTTTATTGACATTTAGTAACACATTGTGCTGATGGTCCCACATGCTCAGTCCTTCCTCCTTGAAACATCCCCGAGGTAGATGTCAGAGATGAGAAACTTACCTTTATGTCACAGATGAGAAGACAGGTTTGGGAAGTTAAGTGACTTAACTAGTGAGGGAAAGATACGGGACCTACCTTCATCCCCCTGACCCCACAGTGTTTGTTCTTCACCACTGTGATGGTTGTGAATACACTTAGCACTAAGAAGAACAACAACAAAAAAAAAAAACTAAAGAAAAAAGTACTCTGAAGTTTATTTTTCTCACATAAGAAGTCCAGGGGAGTTAATCTAGGGCTACTATCTTGGGGCCATCTTCAAAAACCAGGTCCCTTTTCTTACTCCACTGTCACTAATGTATGCCTCTGACCTCATTCCAAGTCTCACGGCTCTGTCCCAAGGCAGCGTATCCACAACCCGGGAGAAAAGAAGGGATAGAGCAAAAGTCAAAAGCCCTTCAGAGAGGCCTCAGCTTTGCAAGAGAAAAGCCCTCCGAAATTCCAGATAACGTTTCACTGGCAGCCAGCTCTGGCAGCGAAGGAGGCTAGGAATTCAGACACTGTATACTAGGAATTCAGAGTTGCGCTCTCTGGCTTTTCTAAAGTGAAAGGCAGGGGAGAGTGTGTTGGCTGAATGCTGAGTAAGCCAACTTAAGTGCTACATGCGTGACACCCTGCCCAACTACATGCCCAATGAAATGCAAGTTATTGAGCCTAGCATAGAGGGTTCATATGACATGAAAAGAAAGGGTACTTTCGTTTCAATCTGTTCTCTGTAGCCAGCCTTGATTTTTTTCTCATCCAAATTCCCCCACCCAGCCCCTCAGTGTAGTCGGGATGGCTGCCTTCTGCCACTAAACATGTATTAGTGTTAGAATAGACTGAGTGTGACAAAATAACCACAACTATACATTCAACATGAGAGAATTTTTATTTCCCTCCCTCAGAACAATCTAGGTTAAAGGCCAGGAAGGGAGGCTCCAGTATCTTCAATGACTTGAGTTCCTTCTATTTTGTTGCTCTGCTATCTTCCACAGGTGATTCCTGGCTAATTCAATCTTGAGTACCCCCAGCACAGCACATAGTAGGTGCAAACAAATGACAAGGACTAAGAGTGATTACAGTGAAGGAAATGATTTCCCCATTCTGAGTAAGCTGTAAGGTGCTTTTCCACTTTGCACCTTCTGTTGTACCTGGACTTCACAATTCTACCTGATCTCCACTAGATGGCAGCACTTACACAAATACAGTGTATGAATGGGAGACTCCTCTTAAAAACTGAAGGAACCTGAACTACAATCCCAGCATGCACTGTTAAGCGCCTGACTTTCTTCTGCACGAAGTTCTCAAGTTTGTTGCTGGCTGAGTGAGCAGGAGGACGCCATCCATTGCTGCTGTAAAGTAAGAGTTCCTAAAGTATTTTAATGAAACTTTGGACTGGGAAACAGAAGGTTGAATTTTTACATGTTGCTTTGTTCTGTACCTTATCTATTTCAGGATTAATTTTAGCAGTTAGATCTGGATAAGTGTGGGTTTTTAAAGAGTTTGAAACTCTGGTGTACTAGTAAGTTTTCCCAAATAGTCAAAGAAGAGGGAATTTCACAGTGTCTTAGGTGAACTTTTTTCTTTCTGGTTCATCAAGATAGAGTTTTTGAAAATTCTGTTTGTGTCTCTGTGAGTCAGAAATTAACATTTTGACTTTAGTATTTACAGTAGGAAAGGTATGATGTGTGGTTTTCCCGTTGGATGTATTGAAAGTTGCCTCATTCTCCACCGCGGGCCATGTTTGCTCTCATTCTCCCAGATAAATCTGTTTCAGTTTGATTGTGCAGTTTTATCTAACAGTGAGGCTTTGACTCCAAAGTCCGGTCACAGACAGACAGGGAGGGCAGCCAGGGAAAGGTTTAGGCAGGGAGCAGAAGGCCTGCTTGTGCTTCAACAGGTGCTCCGTAAGTGCTTCTCAGGGTGTCAACGGGAAACTTCGGTCGCCTTCACAGCGACATGTGCCGTAAGTCACTAATGACAACCGTGTGAACTGACAGCCCGGGTTTGTAGGAGGGTAATGATTATTGGAATCTCTTACTTTCTAAAGTATATATTGAATATATCTCTGAACTCTTTTCGTCTTTAAAATGAAAGTGTATCACTTCTGTAGGAAGGAAAAGCAACAATGCAAATTCATTGCATCAGAGGTCAGGTACCACAAAAGCTCAGCTTCTCCGTCTAATAACAAATGTGCACTTAACCAGAGAACAGGCGTGGGTTTTATTAGGGGAAATGGTGGTGTGAGAGAATCTGAGGAGACAGCTAGGTAAGGCCGGAAGAGCCAGCACCAACGGGGAGGGGGCGAAACGCCAGGCTGTGTGGGAGCCTTTGCAGGAGGGTCACCGAGGCCCATGGGAGGAGCCTTGTGTCTATTAGAAATGTGTCTGCCTTTGTGTTCACGCCACTCTCAGGCACTGGCCCACAGAAAGGTGGCTTCAGCACTGATTCAGCATGGGCTTGAGAGCACAGGCAGCCTGTTGGTCAGCCACCAGTACCCAGGTCCAGGAGGCTCAGGGCCCTGGCCCCACATGGGGTCCACTGTGTGTGTGAGGTCCTCCTGAGAAGAGCAACCCAAACTAGGTTCCCTTGTACCTGCAGTCAGGCCTGGGTTTGAATTCATAGCTGGGAAACCCTGGGCAAAGCACATAATCTCTTTGAAGTTAGTGCATTGGTAACCAGGCTAGGTCTCATCATGCACCCCTTCTCGCTGCCCAGGTCTGTTCTCCACAGTGATCTTTCTAAAGTACATTTCTGATCCCATCGCACTCTCCCATAAATCCTTCAGTGCTGACTGCCCACAGGAGGAACTAGCCCCTCTTAATGTAGAGGCCTGAAATGGAAACACCCACTGACTACAGCAAAAAGTCAAGTAGAGCTGAAGAGAACAGAGATAAGTTCAAAAAGAAAGGAACAGCCCTGGCTGCTGTGGCTCAGTGGATTGAGTGCTGGCCTGTGAGCCAAAGGGTCACTGGTTTGATTCACAGTCAGGGTACATGCCTGGGTTACGGGCCAGGTCCCCAGTAGGGGGCACACAAGAGGCAACTACACATTGATGTTTCATTCCCTCTCTCCTTCCCTTCCCCTCTCTCTAAAAATAAATAAATAAAATCCTTTTTTTAAAAAAAAGGAATAGATCATGTGTGCCCTCTACACGGACTAGCTAGCTACCTGTACTTTATCAAGCAGGTAATTGAGCAGAGGGGTTGTTTAGGTTAGTTGTACGTGCACTGTTTGGGTTGGTTCACTCAACACCCACCTAACTCACCACCACCTGCCCCTTTTTTTGCCTGGATGCCTATCTGATGCACTGGGACGAAGCAGTGCAGCTTTTCTGTGACTTGGTGTGAGGTCAGAGGCACACATTAAAGACAGCAGCATAAGAGAAGCCACCTGGTTCCCTGAAGACAGTGTCATTTCATCATTTGACTCTTTACCACCCCAACCTCATCACTAACCATTCCTCACCATAAAATCGATAAGCTGAGCACAGGCCAAATACCTCATGCACATTCTCTTTCCCCTATGTCAGAACTTCTCAGTCCTGCCTTTTAAAAATGATTGATTGTGTCCATTAAAGTGTCACTGCTGTAGGCTTAAACTTTAAAAGAGGACTGGCAGCCTTGTGGGTGGAAAGTTCACACAGCAGAAGAGCCAGGAGGCCTGAGTTTGGCTCCGGCTGTGCTGTTGACCTGCTCCAGGACTCTGAGTGGGCCAGGTCAGTTTCCTCCTCTGCAGAATCAGGGTATTGCTCATGATTTGGTTTTCCAGCTCTTGTGCTCAATGAGTCCCTGAGGCCAATCATGACATCTTTGTAAGGGACAAGGAAAAACCGTAGACGATTAATAGTGCAATCCCTGACCAGAGCTCACATGAGAAAGCAAGAAGCTCCTGCGTAGTCAGGGTGCGTGCATGCACACACACACACACACACAGAGCCACAGCAGTAGGGAGGATGGTGGCGGTGGTGAGGGGATGGACTCCACTCCTGCTCGATCAGCATCAGAGGCCCTCTTCTTCAGGTCCTGAAGAAATGAAAGGTAGGTTCAAGTCCAATGTCAGCCTCAGTTACCACTTCAGTGGATTCTGCTAAATGTTTTTTATATACAAATCTAAGTATTTAGAGTAAGTATCAGATGATGGGACTGTTTGTACAGAGGTACTGCCTTCAAGTTCTTAAAGGTGTACATTGAACTATCCACTCTGGATGTTACTGCTGGCACACAACCGTGTGCTATTGTGTAAGCCATTAAATAAACCTGACTTTAGATTAAACCACAGGTTCCGTTATGGAGCGACTTCATGGGAAAGTCATCATCCTCACAGCCGCTGCTCAGGGGATCGGCCGGGCGGCTGCCTTAGTAAGTCACCATCTCTTGTTTCCTCGCTCCCTGTTGAAGTGTTGAAGTGTGTAGACAGATTCCATGGTTGGCTAATTCTGCTCTACTGTTTTGTTTTTGTTTTTGTTTTATTGACTCTTGTGCTTCTGTTGTCTAAACTTACAAAAAGAAAATGTCGCTACTCCCGACCCCAGGTAGATGAAAGAATAAACACCTCATGTGTTTGTTATGTGACGCTACAGATAACCTTTGATTCTGAGAAACAGACTTCTCTCAGTGTGCACCATGGGAATTCACTGTGGGGCCTTACAGGAGTGCACAGCTTTCTGAAATTATGCCAGTTCAGATAAAGGACTTCAGAGTTCAGCCTGTCCAGTCACTGCGACTGTCATACATCATACCCCACACCTGAGCTAATATCCTACACATTAAGGATAATGGCAGGGTATGGTTTGCCATTTATGAAAATAGAAGTATACTTTCAAGGGGAAAAGTGTTAAAATGACCCATTTTTCTCTTATTATTTGGAACATACTAAGAAATGGGGATATAATAAAAACCTGCTAAAAATGGGCTATCAAGTCACAGAGCAGTATTTTGAGTGGTATTAATAACAGAAGTGTAGTTTTATTAAAACACATAGATTTTACATTACTTAAGGGGACAAAGCTAGATGACAAACACAGTATATTTTGTGCTATTCTAATTAATGATAAAAACAACAATGGGAAGGTGAGGTGAGACTAGTTAGTTTAAAATTCCACATATTTTATGGGGAGGGGGTAGCAATGAAAATAGGGTAAAAGGGAAAAGGCTGAATGACTCTCCATTCATGAGAGCAGTTTAACCAAGTAAACAAAGCATTTATTTGTGCATTGTGTCTACCAGGCTTTTGCAAGAGAAGGTGCCAAAGTCATAGCCACAGATATCAATGAGTCCAAACTGCAGGAACTGGAAAAGTACCCAGGTAAGCAACTCAGCCGCTTGAACTTGGGATTCAGAGTCCACAGGGTATTATCAAGGAACACTACTCAGGTTCTGAAAGAGAATTCCTTAGCTGCTCAGCTCCACTGGCCTGCTTTTTAGAGCTGACTCTCTGGTAACCAAGTTTAGATTCCATGAACCTACAGACAAAATCTGCATACTTAAAGGTGTAAACAAACGTTTAGATAGTGTTTCAGTTATCCAACATGTTGAAGGATTCAGTACCTAATAAGAAAATTGTATGTGGAAGTGTAACAGTTGTTTACTCTTTAGGACTGCATTCACTTCTGCACCCGCCCCTTCTAGCAGCGGCGCCCCCTCAGCGACACCACGTGGGCTGCACGTGTTATTTTAAGTTTTCCAGTGGCTACATTTAAAACAGGAAAATGAGACAGGTGAAAATTCATTTACACAAATGTACTTTATTAAACTCCATATACTCAGTCAAGAATTATTAATGGAATAGTTTACATTCTTTTATTTTTCATACTAAACTTTCACTGTCCACGTGTATTTCACTCTGGCAGCACATTTCAGTTCAGGCTACCTGCCTTGCTCAGCGGCCACTCTGGCTAGTGGTTACCACATGGGAGACAGCTCTGCCCTAAATCACATGTCATGATTTGAAACCCAGAGAGATCGCCCAAAGTATTTATGTGTTTGTCAGCCCTTACTGCAGCTCACTGAGCCCAAATCCAACCCAATTCAATTGGATTGAATAACTCCAATCGGAGTCACTCTGAAAGAAATCGAACAGAGACCTCATTCCTCAGTTAGCTGCTCCTCAGAACAAAAAAGGCTACACGCACCAACACAAACAAGGCCTCCGAACGTTGTTACCGTTCCTCCAGCTTGAAGCAGAGCTAGCTGTTACACTGGAAAGTACGAAGGGGAAAGGAAAGGAGTCTTCCTGACCCTCAATTTCAGTCTTCCCTTTCTTTGTTTATGCATAGTTTTTCCTTATATCCAAAAGAGAATAACAGACCATGTCGGTTTAAAAAAACATAACAATAATGGGGTGGCTCTCATTAGAGAACGTCTGGAATTTTCTAGTCACTAGCACAGCGCACCTCTCCCAGCCGCCGGGCAGATCTTTCAAGGCCTCGGACGTTTTATCCCTCCTTCTGGCCTCATTTCCTCCTGCATTTTAGGCCAGAAATATGTGAAGAGACCCTTGACCAACAAAGTCAGGTCAATGAATAATGGGATTGCAATAAACATTAAACTCACACATAGAAATCATCTCTTTTCCCACCACGCTGCCCTTGCACACACAGACAGAACTCAGAATTTCTGTACGTGCGACTCAACCCCTGGAGGATAGAGCAAGCTGGAAGAGCCCACGTGCAGTTGTTACTGCTTGCTTACTGAGAAGCATCTAGGGCGGATCATTTATACCTCCCTGGAAAGTCTTTACTCAGGACATTCATTAATCAATTCGGAGAATGGAGAGAAACGAAGGGAGAGGTGTGTTACTGGGAGGCCCAGTGGGGAAGACTTTAAGGCTTTGACTGCTGAGATTCTTCAGACCCTACTAATGGTCAGCAGCCCCGTGTAGCCTAACTGGACAGGCCCGCGGTTTCCACACTCCCAAGCAGCTGAGTCTCCAAGGCTAGATGTTTTTTCTGGGTATAGGGAAATAGTACCTCTTGTTTTATTTTTCAGGTATTCAAACGCGGGCTCTTGATGTCACGAAGAAAAAACAAATTGATCAGTTTGCCAAAGAAGTTGAGAAACTTGATGTTCTCTTTAATGTTGCTGGGTAATTCAGAACTTTTTTATTTCACTGTCCTTACAGAAAGTTTTCTGTGACTTTCATTAAAAGAATTTTGATAATATGGCCAAATTATTCATCATGAACGATAATATAGTCCTTGGGAAACATGGCTTAATTTTGGAACAGAATTTTTACTTCAAGTAGACTGCCGGAGAAGAGACGCGGGTTCGGGGACTGAAGGCAGGGAGGCCTGTTCGAGATAGCTGGTGCTGACGGAAAGGTGTTGATCGTTAAGTCTGGTGACAAGCTCACACCAATGGGCTTGCCACTGATGTTCCACCAGGACATATAAAATAAAGTGCAAGACTGTTTTCCAGCAGAGAGTCTTTAAAACTAAGCATATTTATTATAAGCCAAGAACTCAGTTTATTGAAATGCAGATGTTCCCAAGTTTTGGCATAACATTCCACCAAGTCCTTTACACTGTTCCAAGCTCAGCGTTTCTTACTAGGACAATGAATCCCAGCAAGCAGTTTCGTATTGTTCCTTTGTATGCAGCACAAAAGGCATGGCTCCATTAAACTTCCTAGGGTGGCACTAGACGTGAATGATGAGACTGGAACTGGAGCAGCTACCTGTAGATGCAGTGACTGCTAGCTAATACTGTGCCCTCTCGGGCACGACAGTAGCAAAGAGTACAATTGAGGCTGACACAGAAGCTAAGTTGATACATTATGAAATTCCACTCTTCTCATGTAGTGTTATATTTGTGCCGCTGGATTGATAGAAAAATCCTAGAACCTTCTAATATATATTTGTGTTTTTTCCTAACCATGCTTCAGAGCCTGGGGGGCTGGGGGAAGCCTCAATCTGGCCATAGTTTATCATGTATTACCATGTAGTTTACCATGTGTTACAAGGTATAGGAATTAAGTCAAAGTGACATTTTGTGACGATCTATTTTATAAACAACCTGCTCATCCCTCTTATAAGAATATATGCAGAACCATGACAAAATCAGCTAGAAAAAAATTAGTTTTTGAGCATTTATTAAATTTTCAGCTAAGAGTATAGAAATGGAGCTTGTGGTTCTTTCTGTCATTCGATTGAATTGGAAGTATAGTCATAACCAGTCATATTGTATCATTAATTACATCATTTTGGTCCAGGGGAGAGTGAAATTACTTAGGACTCCAGTCTTTAGAAAGATTCCTGAAGGAATCTTTTGTGAAGTTTATTTTAAGGTTTTTGTGTTATTTTGTTCTGTTTTCTCCATATGTTAGAAGGGTACAGTAGCAATGTTACTTTGCTACCAGGAGATGCTATTTTCCTCACCTCTTCTTTTCCCCAGAGAATGTTAAATCTTTGCCACGTGGGGGCGCTGTTGCTCTTGAAATAGGAGTCAGGGCAGGTGTGCTGTTCTGATTTAAATTTGTTTTCAATGTTCCCTGTGCACTTGGTATAGAGCTTCTTAGGTTTGGTGACCCCAAACTCTCACCTTCTTCTTTTAAAAGAAGGATACTGTTTTTGAATAAATTTATTTAGTTTAAGTTATTGGGCTAGTTACTAATATACTAAGTGATACTTATGTTTGAATTGTTAAAAATCTTGGTAAGGGATGAGACAGTGGTCTCAGTTAATATGTGGTAATAAAAATGATGAGAAAATTGACTCGAAATCTCGCTAAGTGATCATTCCCCCATTGTTTGCTCACTGCTCCAGGTTTGTCCACCATGGAACCATCCTGGACTGCGAAGAGAAGGACTGGGACTTCTCGATGAACCTCAATGTCCGCAGCATGTACCTGATGATCAAGGCATTTCTTCCCAAAGTAAGACCGTCTCCAGGAGGCTGAGCCCCGCCGAGTACTTAGGGCTCCTCACTGAACACCTAGAAAGGATCCCCACACATGCCAGAGAGTGACGACAGCTGACATAATGTCTAACCTGTATTGAACATTTACATCGAGGCATTTAATATAAATTAACTCATTGAGCCTTCTGGTTTATCCATTCAAGGAATATTAAGCACGTTCTACACGCCAGGCTCCATCCTAGGTGCAGAAGAGAACAGGACAAAGTCCCTCCATCAGGGAGTCCCCTTTTTTGAGGGGTGAGACAGAATAATATGTAATCAAACAAATACGTATCATGGGTGGTTGTAAGTACCATGAAGAAACAGAGGCTAGGATATCAGTTGGCCCAGCTGAGTGCCTGGGAAGGGGGTTCCTGGAACAGGGGCAGCCGGCAGGCCGAGGGGCGGCACACTGACGTGGCAGGCACTACCCTACCACATCGCAGTGCGGAGAGTGAAGAGGGGCTGTGTGGCTTGCCAAGGTCATAGAACTAGCAAGTGGTTGGAGCCAGGGTTTGAACCCTGGAATCTGTGCCCCTTCTTGAATTTTGGTGTCTAGGCACATATCCTCAAGGTGGATGTGCCCCATTGCTGCTCTGTACCCTGAGATTTCTGCCAACACTCCTGTTTTTAGCTAAGCTACAGAGACCCCAAACAGGGAAGACACAGTGTGTGCTGAAGAGATAGTATTCCTCCTGAGTCAGCTACCCTTGAATTCTCCAGCCTTCACAACTCAGCAATATTTTAAATTTTATTTTACCATCATTAAGTACCTTTTGACAAAAAGCACCACACTAGGTGCTCTGGGAGAGGGAGGCGTGAATTTCAAATGAGCTTCTAAGCCCACAGTAGCAGGCGTCAGAGGCCCAGACAGTGGAAGGGACTGACCGGGTGCAGAGCCTGCTCAGTTCAGGACTGTAAGTTGAACCCTTACAGTGAAGGGAGGAGAGCCACTCTCTTCCTCGCCACTGGATGAGAAAATGGGCATACTGCAGCTTCCCAACCCAGGGCCGGAGAGAGCTTTACAGTGACACGGTGAGGCTGATATTTTGCTCTAACAATTCCACCTGATGTCAAGAAGGATCCAGATGGCCCTGGCTGGTGTGGCTCAGTGGATTGAGCACCAGTCTGCAATGCAAACAGTTGCTGGTTCAATTCCTAGTCAGGGCACATGCCTGGGTTGTGGGTCAGGTCCCCAGGAGGAGGCACGTGAGAGGCAACCACACATTGATGTTTCTCTCCCTCTTTCTCCTTCCCGGATGAATGTTAAAAAGAAAATTAGGAAAATTGACTTAGTAACAAAGGAATTTTTTTAATCTACTTATTTAGTGCCTGAACAGGATCTTTGCTTAAATCCACAGAATGTTGAAGTAGCAATTTTTTAAAAATATATATATAAATTACCTGTTTTGTTCATTTAGAGTTCATGAGAATCTGTGTTATTTGGAAGTTGAATGTGTTTTTGGAAGCTGGATCCTTAGCATTGGATAGGGAGAGAGGCAGAGGTGTGGTCAAGGGGGAAGCTCAGGCAGCCGTGGCGTGGCTGTGCCACATGGGTGGGGCTCGTTTGTACAACCAGCCCAAGGTCTGGAAGGCTTGACAAATGTCAGTGAAAGAAGCAGGAGTAGATGCAGTGATGCTGAAATACAAACATGTACATAAGTGTTAACTTAAAATGTCAAATACTGACTTGTACATTAATGAGTTTGTCTATGATTTAAAGCATCTTAATAATCCACACGAGCCAGTAACACTCATTTGTTTAAATAAAAATCCCACGAGACATTAATGACAGGAATGGGGAATCAGGAGTCAGTGCCACTGGTCAAATCTGGCCCTGTCCTCAGAAGACCTTAGGTATTGCCTGACCTTTGCCCCTAACTCGCTCTGTAAACTGGGATACAGCACTTGTGCCCTCTCAGCATCTTTTTTTTTTTTTAATGAGGGTGATAGATTAGGCAGCCCCTTCCAGACCTCATTGTCTAGGATGCTCTGTGTTTGGTAACCACGGGGCACATGAACTGGTTGGGACTTTCCAGGGGAGGCCAGGATGGGAGCTTAGGCAGATCTGAAACATCAGATGGACAAAACATAGGAACTCTTGTAGGAAATGCTTGTTCATGGATAGACAGACAGAAAACCATTCCAAAACTGGAAGATCAATCAAAAGGCAGAGAGCAAGCTGAAAATACTGTAAGAAGAGGTCATATACAATCCAAGGTCCACTATGGAATGGAAGGGAAAATCTGTTATGGCAATAATTTGCATATGTGGAATTTTTAACCCTTTGCTGTACCTTAGAAGGGCTCCCAGCAGGTAGAGGTGCTTAGAAGACTTTGTTGAATGAATATACAAATCTGGCTTGTCAGTCCAGTTGGAAGTCAGGCGTGGAATCACTGAAGATCCAAAAGCCAACATCTGCCTAGTTTAGGAGCTGAGCTCTGGTCAAGGGGAAGAAAAGGGCTGGGCCAGAGTGGGATGAAGCTATAGGGAATCTTTAGAGATCTTTCCAGCTTCTGCCTGAGTTTCTGGGACATCCGTCCTACGTATTGTGGCATCAGTATGTACCAGGCATTTCATGTTAGAGCTGTCCTTGCCAGAGAGGACTGTTGCATGCATGGGGAGCTGAGAGGAGCGTTCAACAATGGCGGCAGGTACTGAGCTGGCTGAGAAGGCAGAATGGAAGGAGACAAGGACTGAGGGCTCCAGAGTCAGCAGAGAGACCTGGGTTGAATGGATAATACAGGGGACAAGAGGCAGCACCACATGTCCTAAAGTTTTACCCGAGTTACTGCATTTCAGAGGATTGGACAGTGAACTTACTTAATAGCCCATCTTTATATATTAAATTGGGCTGTATGTATTATATGTGTATTAAAAATGGGTTCTATAAGACAATGATAGCTCAATAAAACTGCATAATAAAATGAATAAAAATGGGTTATGCTATTTACTAATTTTGATAAGAATAGCTTCAAGGCTTGGTTTTCAACATCATTGTACTGTACTAACTGTCCAGGTTTGTTTGGTTTGTTTTTGTTTTGTTTTGTTTTGTTTCATTTCGTTTGGTGTGAACCTCATTGCATTATTACATTCTTTATTATATAGACAGACAAGTTGGGGTGAATATTTTCTCTCTGCCATTTTTCTTGACTTCAGGCTCTCCGTGGGTCCTGTTAGTCCACCCAGCACAATGCCTTAGGGTTGCTTTAGAATCTGCTTTGAGGTGCAGTCAGTAGCTACGTACCCACGTAGGAAGAATGCCATAAGGAAGCACAGTCTTGCAGCCTCACCCCGGGCCCAGCCAGTCGTCCGCCTGCCCTGAGCCTGCACCTCTTTGTCTGAGAGCTGCTGCAGAAATTCACACACCCCCACGGAAGTTGTTTGTGTTCGGTGAAGACTTCTTTTAGAAGCTTTTCTCCTGGTTTTCATGATACAGAACATGCAGTTTTTTCTTCTAGCCTTTCACTGGTTCTTTCATTTCCCCCAATTTGAACTCTTCACCACATTCCTGTCCACTGTCTGCCCTGGTTCCTTATGGTCATTTCCTCAGCCTCTGATTTAGTGAGAAGTTAGCGCCCACGAGGCAGGAATTCTCCCCACATCTTACTTCTCCCCCCAAAACATTCTTGGGTACTCCTGTCCTTGCCCATACATGTATTATCTTGAAAACATACATATGTGTTATAATTAATAACATACAAAGTTCATTTGAAAACTTTTTAACTTGGAGCAGCTATTTCATTACATATTCCTTTAGGGTTAGGTCAGGGCCCAGTAGTCTGCGCTTTATTTTGGTTCATCATTGTATTGACCACCTACTGTGTGCTCTGTCTAGAAGAACAAAACAGCCAGGGACCCTCCTTTCAGGAAGTGCAAACGTTAGCATTAGCAGAAGAGTTCTGAGGGAGGTGTTCCTAGGAAACACTTCTGTAGTTGGGGCAGGCTGCACGTAACCACTCACCAAGTCCTTCCCTTGCTGCCTCAGCCACCTCCTCCTCTGTTGTCCAGACATTTCTACATTTCTGCTTTTATCGCCCCTTTCCTAAATCACTGCCTCAGGTCCCAGGGGTCTCCTCTACAGGATACCAGAGCCATCTTTATAACCCCAAGTCTGAACATACTGCTCCTCCCCTGCCTTGAACCCTTCATTCTCACCACTGCTTCGCCTTCCGGGTGAAGCCCAAATGCCTACAGTTCGCCCTGGTGGCCCCTGCAGCTTCGTTCCTCTGACCCTGCACTGCAGCCAGACCCATCCCTGCCTCCCAGTTCCTCCACAGAGCCCTTTAGGGTTCCCTCTCCTTCAAACACACTTCTCTTTTATTTTTCTAACACTCTAGTTTCCAAAAATCAACCCACATATTTCCTCCTGAAGAGCCAGTTCTGGGTGTCCCGCAGCCTGGATCAGTGGTCCCTTCCCACCACCACCCTCTTCTCTGTGAAGGTCTCTGCTGTCGCTGGAGGCTGGTTAAATCAGCCACTCCAATCAGACTGGCAGCTGCCTACAGGCAGGCACCGTGTCATTTGCCTTTGCATCTCCTGGACCTAGCACAATGCCCAACCACAGTGGGAATTCAACAAATACTGTGTTGAATGGAAATGAGAGTATTCCGACATCAGGAACACATAGAAAGGATTACCGTCCTTCCACTTAGCTCACAGTTCATTCTTGGTCTTGCTGATGCTCTTATGCCCCAGGAAGGTGGTAACCCCCTGGGAACTGTTCCTGCCAGAGACGGCAGCTTGAGCCATAAGCTCCCAGCAATGATAGGGTGAGAGCGTTACAACTGCTTAAAGCACTCAGTGTTAATAGCTAACAGGATGGTTCTACAAACCCTAAGTAAATGCAGATCTTTAAACGAGGTAGTATTTTTAGCCTGCAGAGTGGCATTCCTTAAAAAATGGTTTTCTTTTGGCAGATGCTTGCTCAGAAATCTGGCAACATTATCAACATGTCCTCTGTGGCTTCCAGCATCAAAGGTAGGCCTGTCTCCTGGGGTGATGATGCACACACCCACACACCATCCAGAGCTAAGGGAGCAAGCACAGTCCAAGTCACAAACCCAACACCTAACTCCAACACCGCTTCTTAAAAATTGGTATTGCATTCCTTAATTACTAGTCCTTTTGCCTGAGATGTGAACCAGTCATAAAATAAAATTAGAGGATTTTTGCTTTGTCCTCCTTTTATTTCTTCTAATGAATATGGAGGTGAAAATCAAGAGCGGGAAGAAGGAATCAAGAGGGGGAAGGAAACATTTACCCATTCAATTAATCAGAAAAGGTTGTATGCATCACCCACTAAGTACCTCTGCTCCCAAAGAATTCCCAGTTCTAATGGGAGCGAGTGTCAGGTAAACACATGCCTTCCACAGTGTGACAGTCTCCTGACAGAGCTTCGTGCGAAGTGCCAAAGTGCCATCACAGTGCCGGGAGGTGACTGCCTGTGGCTATGGGGACTGCCTCACAGACACTGGATCTGGGCCCTACTAGGGGAAGAAAACCTGACAATGGTTACTGGGACACTTCTCTGTGCTCCCTGTCTAAAGGAGACTGTTGTTTTTTTTTATTCCTTCCATTGTCGAACCCTCCCCCCTGCCCCAGGAGTGGTGAACAGATGTGTGTACAGCACAACCAAGGCAGCCGTGATTGGCCTCACCAAGGCCGTGGCTGCAGACTTCATCCAGCAGGGCATCAGGTGCAACTGCGTGTGTCCAGGTGAGTTCTACCCTGTAGGGCTGTGACCTTGTCCTTGCTGACATCTGGTTGCCACTGTGAAAGATATCTACATAAGCTTGTTTACTCCATGTTTTATTGTACCCTGTCATCGGGAAAAGTTCAAAAGAAAAGAGCATAGGCTTATTAAGATAATTGGGATAGAGAGGCTAAGTCGTTAGGAATAAGCCACAGATGCAAAGGGCTTAAAGTTACTTCTGTGCATGAGGCAACTCCAAACCACATGGTTAAGAGACAGCACAGGCCAGGTCTTGGTGTCTTGGAAGCAGGCAAGGATGACCTTTTCAGGGGAAAGAGGGAAAGTAGACACACTGTTAGGACAGTGGGAAAAAAGTAGGAGGAGCCTCCAGATGACAGAGAGCCGCTGAGTCCTGTAAATCACCTGGGGTGGCCCATAAATTAAAGGGAGGGATTAATACCTTCCTTTGTGCTATAAGAAAGGGGGGCCAGCAAACAAGGCCTGTAGGCCAAATCTGGTGGCCACCTGCTTTGTAAATACAGTTCTGTGGGAGCACATCCACACCCAGTCTGCTGCGTGTTGGCCGGACAGCCTCATGCTCAGGCAGAGCTGAGTGGTTGTAACACACCAAATGTTTCTCAAAGCTAAAAAGGTTTCCCATCTGGCTGCTTACCAAAAAGTATGCTGACCTCTCATATAAAGGAAAGGAGAAAAGCAAAATTCATTATTTGTAGTAAGGACATTCAATTTATCTAAACAAAAGCATTCAATAACATTTTATGGGAATAACTTCTCCTCTTAGTAACTATGGGCATGTCTATTAAGTAGATATGCCCTTTTACCTGGATCCACCCACCCCAAATGAATACAAGGTGCCTAAGAACAATTATTTACTTCCTTTCTGAAAAGAAATTAAACACTGCATATCCAGGATCAAAGTCTCTCTCAGTAGTTCGAAACTGGTACTGATGAGTTGGAGAGGGATATAGTTTCACAATTACCTGTGGTACCTTTCAAAACCCAAAGGGCATGCCAGAATTTGGGGAGGCAGTTGATGGAGAAAACTGTGTACTGTACCGACATACCTCGGAGGTACTGTGGGTACGTTCCAGACCATGGCAGTAAAGCAACTCATAATCTTTTTTGCTGGAGGGTCTTACAGTCAATTTGTAAAAGACTTAACAGGTGTGAAACACATTAAAGTGAAGTGCAATAAAATTAGGTATGCCTGTGATTTGGCTGGCCCCACAGGAGACTCTGATGTAACATGTCAAGGTCTCCCCTCAGGGTGAACACCACCGACTTACTGGTGAAAGAGGTGAAACTACCAAATACCCTGCAAGCTATAGCATTTCCATGATTGAGGTGTCCTGCTTACTTTTCCTTGGACTAGAGAGGTAAAAATAGGTAACACTAATAAAAGCAGGTACACACGGGAGACAGTTTCACTGGGTTTTACATACTGCTGATATGTGGACTTCAGCTATTTTTGGTGCTATTTACCAAATGGAATAAATGGCAAAATGGTTTGGAAAATATGGTTGTTTTAGCAGCTGGACTTTCCAGGAGCTTGGAAAATATGTTTCAAACTCTCTGGAACAAGGAACCAGTGTGACTCACTGAGCCAGTCACACAAGAAAACCTGACTGGAAACAGTTGTGTCTGGGATGGCGCCGGAGGCGGTGCAGTCACAACTCTCCAACACCGGACTCATGCAGACTATGGCACGGTGTGTCAGTCTGTGCCATGGACACAGCAAATAAAATTAAATGGGTTTCAGGCATGCAATGCTACGATGCATCATCTGTATATTGCACTGTGTGTTCACCACCCCAAGTCAGGCCTCCTTCCATCACCATTTATCCCCGCTACACCCTCCTCCTCCTCCCGCCACCCCCCATCCTCCTCTCTGGTAACCACTAATCTGTTGTCTGTGTCCATGAATTGCTGTTTGTTTGCTTGTTTGTCTGTTTGTTTGTTTGTTTGTTTTTGTTTAATCCTTTAAGTGAAAGATGCAGGTGCCTTGAGCACATGTTGGAAGAATATACTTTAAAGAGGCTATTGATGAGAGAAGTGAGGAAATATTATTGAAAACTGATACAAGGAGATCTTTGGTATCGGATTTCAGAAAGTTTATTAAATATTCCCTGTAGTAACATGGAAGGTAGAAAACACTCCAATGAACTGGGTTATCCAGCTAAGGCAATTTCCACCCAGGGTATTCAAAAGTGCTGCCCACTTATAGTAAAATGGGAGGAGAAAGAGAAACTAAAATAGGGGCTGTTAACCAATAACAGCCAGGATTTGCTGATTTTGAAGAAATGACAAATGATGCCTCTCCAGAGAAATGGCAAATAATGATAAGATTAAGAAGTGGTTTCCAGGCAAATATCAAATCTGTGGCATTCTCAGGAGCATGGTCTAAAGATGAAGCTGAGGATACTACTGCAAAATCATTTATTATGATCTTAGATCATGTGATCCCTGGAGTACTGTCAGGCAGGGAAAAAAACTGCCCTCCAAAGAGAATTTACAGACACATAAGTAAACAAAAAAGTCTGGGAGACTTGCTCTGTAGGAACTTGAACTGAGTGGAATTTAAAACTTTTTATTGTCATTCATTTTTTTAAGTGAAACAATTTCAAATTATATTTTTGATGAGAAACATGAGGTAGTGATAAAAATAGGAATTTGAACCCGATAAAAATAGGAATTTGAAACCAATAAAAATAGGCAAGATGAGGAGCAAAATTTAGAACACCTGAATTCTGGAGTACTGGGACAGTCATGCAGCTGTCCCTTGGGATCTCCAGAGTGAACTTGACAGCAAGAATGGCTCTGACAGCACCAAGGCAGTCTGGATCCGTGTACTGGTGAAGGACTTCTACAATTGTATCTACATCTCAGGATGATTGTGAGGATTAATTGAGATAATACATGCAAAAGTGCTTAAAATCCAGAAAGTATTGTGTTAACACAATGTGACTAAAATACAGGGTCCAGCACAAATAATGCCCCCTTTTTATTACAAAGTCATAAGCATATAATTCTGTAACAAAACAATATCACGCTCAAGCACAACACATGACATTTTAGGCAAAATGTTCAAATTACAACTATAAATTATTGCACCCATTTTATTACCCTACCAACCACACTCAAACAGGCATTACTTCTGCTGGATCCTGTATATACTCGTATATATTGGGAATGCTGGGCTCTTCACCCAGAGTCTTTGCCTAGCATCACAAAGAACTATAGTCTGTGTTTTAAAAGTCATAGGAATGTGCCCTGGCTGGCATAGCTCAATGGATTGAGCGCGGGCTGCGAACCAGGTATCGCAGGTTCAATTCCCAGTCAGGGCACATGCCCAGGTTGCAGGCCATGGCCCCCAGCAACCGCACATTGATGTTTCTCTCTCTCTCTCTTTCTCCTTCCCTTCCCTCTCTAGAAATAAATAAATAAAATCTTTTTTAAAAAGTCATAGGAATGTTATTAAAGAGGTTATAAGCCTATTAAATAAAAAAGGTAGGCAGGTGCAGGAAGTCATGGAGAAGGATTTCACTGACTGTCATATCACATGGAAAGGAAGTTTAATTGTCAATTTCTTTTTTCAGTTAAAGTAAGTAATGAAGCTGAATGTCTCCCTTTGATTTAGGAACAGTTGATACCCCATCTCTACAAGAAAGAATACAAGCCAGGCCAAATCCTGAAGCGGTAGGTATATCTATTCTTTTAAGTGTGTTTAAATCTTCTGGTGAGAAAATGCCCTCTTCCTTACCTAAAGTAGGCAGATTCAGAGTCAGAAAGTAGAATGGTGCGTGCCAGGGGCTGAGTGGGTGGGACTGGGGAGTTGCCGTTCAATGAGTTTGGCAAGATGAAGAGAGATCTGGAGATTGGTTTCACAACAGGGTACTGTACTTAACACCACTGAACTGCACATTTAAAAATGGTTAAGATGAACATTGGCCAGGTGACTCCGGTGTTTAGAGCATCATTCTGTGCACCAAAAGGTTGCATGTTTGATCCCTGGTCAGTGCACGTACCTAGGTTGCAGGTTTGATCCCCAGTCTGGGAGCATAAGGGAGGCAACTGATCAATGTCTCTCCCTCCCTCCCTGTTTCTCCCTTCTCCCTTTAAAATAAGTGAACATATCCTCAGGTGAGGGTTTTTTTTTCATGTTTAAAAATGGTTGAGATGCAACATGCCCAAGGCTACATAGCTAACGTATAACAGAAACAGGATGTCCTTGGACCATTCAACTCCAGAGTTATACTCTTTCTTCTGTACTATGGCAATTTGGCCAATAATCAGAAGCATGAAGTGAATAACTCCTATATGCAGTGCTGTTAAGAATAATAGTTCAGGATATGAAACTTGGAAGCCAAACATTGTAGAGGAGGACGCTTGGAAACAGACGGTAAGGGGATTTTGTAGGCCAACGGGAAGGTCCCCAGGCCCTGCGCTGGAGACCGAGGCTGTTGCAGGAGCTTTGGAGGAGAGCCAGGTCAGGGATTGTAACTTAACAGCTCCCTCCCTTCCTAGAGTGGGGAAGTCACAGACCCAAGCCAGGAGAGACCTGATGCTTAAAGTTGCTGAGGGGATAAAGACACAGTACCAGCCAGCAGCATACCCCAGCTGGGACAGTGGTTGTTGGCCAGGACAGTGCCAGAGAAATCAGGGAGCCAGGTGACATCTGGAGATGAGAGAAGAGATGGGCTTTGACTGGCTGTGACCCAGATAATCTGTGCATTAGTAAGGGAGTTGGTCTGTGTGGAAAGCCAGGTGCTTGTTAGGAATGGCCATCCACAACCAAGGGGAATTCATTCAAAAGAGGCTCTCAGCCACTGTGCTAGGAACTCTTGAGCTCAGCAGCCGGGTCAGTGAAGAGGGAGGAGTGGGGCATGATTTGCTCCCACTCAAGACACCACACAGATTGATCAAAGGGGAGCAGCAGGGGCTCAGAGAGGTAACAGAGCCCAGAGAGACTTAATTCAACAGAACTGAACTGAGCCGAAGGGACTTCATATGCAGAGCGCCCAGGCCAACAAAGAGGGAGGTGGAGGAGTGCAATTTGCCCCCACTCAGTGCACCTCACAAACTAATCAAAGGGTTGCACAATGAGGTGGGTTAGAGGCTCTGGCCTGGCACATGTATGCAGAGTGGACAGTATGGGCCACACCGTGCTCTGAGGGTGTGGGCTGGAAACTGGACACCTGGGATTATTGTGGACCAGACTGAGCCCCCATCCTGGGGGAACCACAGGAAAGGAAAAATACAAGCCCAGCCCTACTCTGCCTGCAGCATCTGGGAAGACCAGCAAAACCCGCTTAGCAGGTTGAAAGTCAGCAGGAGAATTTTTTGTTTTTCCAAGTGTAAAACAAAAAGACCTGGAGCTGAGAGAAGACCAGAGACAGATCCAGAAAAAAGTCAGAAGGTGAATACCAACAGCTGAAACAAATTTCACTTTACTATCTTTCAGAACTTGCATTTTCTTTTCTTTTTTCTTTTTATTTTTCATTTCTCTTCTTTCCATTTAATTAATTTTTTTGTTTTGTTTATTTGATTTCATTGTTTGATTGGTTTTCTTTATTCTTCCTCTCATACTGCATTTAAATGTTTCTTCTTTCACTTCACTCATATTCCAGTAACACACTACTCTTGGGCTTTTACTTTTTATTATTCTTATTCAGATTATATATTTCTTATCATATTATTGTTACCCCAAATCCCACACAGTACCCTTCCCTGGTCTTTATCCATTTCACTATCTTCCTTAGCTTTATTATTGTTGTGGTTAACTTTGCTCCCTCATACACTATGCCAAGTTTCTTTTCCTTACCCTCACTGTATTTCACTATCTGACCTCGCATAAGTGTTCTGCTTTCCAAAGTCAGCTCACATTCTTTTCCCTTCTAATAAGAGTCTTATGTATTTTTTACCTTTTATAAAAAGTGGCTAGTTGGGTGCAATATCACAGTTATTGCTATACTTCTCCAAAGGATCTCCTATCGGTTATCTACTTGTTAGTACTTTAAATCCTACAGAATGCTCTCCTACTGTCTTACTCCATTTAGCCTTCACCCTGCCCCTGACCACTTGAGTAAGAAATTTTATCTCATTATTATTTTCTCTCTCCCCCTTTTTATTCTTTCTTTTTTTCCCTCTCTCAACCTGGACTTTACTCCTCACCCTTATTAGTTTGCTGCCCCACCCTCTCAAAATCATTTTTCTTTATTGCAAACCTCTCATAATTCACTTTTCACTTTTCTCCAATATTCTTATACCCATTCCACCTTTATTAATTTTGTTCAACTGGCATTGCTGTGGACCCTACTGTGGGTTTTCTGCAATTTTGCTCCCATTGGCCGGTACCTTTTCAATTTTACTTCAAAATTCATAGTATACCCTGCCCTCTTCTTACCCTATTGTTCCCACACCCTTTTGTGTTTAACTTATGTTGTAAATTTTCCTGTCTCCCTTTCTTCACCTTAGTTCTATCCCAACTCTTGTCGATGCTCCTCCCTCTTACCACACATTTTCTTCTCTTCTAGTCATCTCATGTTCCTTTTGTCATATCATATAGTATTTGTAATCCCTCTTCACATTTATTAATATTAGTTCTATTGCAGTAGAGACTGCTGATGTGGTAGAGGGTTTTTGTTTTGTTTTGTTTGCTGGCGTAGGTTTGGCGGTCTTGTAATATTGCTTTGTTAACCAAAGCCTGTACAAAAGCATACAAGACAAGGTGGGAGTTGCGAACACCAGTAAACCTGCCGGAAAGGAGAACCCACCAACAAAAGAGCCACCAACAGGTAAAGCCCAAGTACAGCAAGAGAGCCCACACAAACAGAAGGAAGAGCAACCCTAGAGCATCCAGACAAGGAGATCAAAGAGACCACACCACTGAGTCCCACAGAAACCCTACCACAAAAGTTTTCCCAACAAAGCCAGCTGGCAAAGCAGGGCATGTGGAATCTCAGAAACAAACAGAAAGAGTCACCTAATATGGGGAGGCAAGGAAAGAACCTGCAGTCAAAAGGAATGGAAGACTCCTCAGTAAAAGAGCTAAGTGAAATTGAAGAAGAAAACTATCAGATACAGAATTCAAAAGAATGGTTATAAGGGTACTCAATGAACTCAAAGACAAAGACAAAGAATTGAGTGGGAACTACAACAACATGAAAAAGGAAGTAGAAAGTATGAACAAGAACCCAGAAAAAATGAAGAATAAATTTTCTGAAATAAAAAATATACTAGGAGGAATTATAAGCAGGCCGGATGAGGAAGAGGAATGAATTAGTGAGCTGGAAGACAAAGTACAAAGAAATACCCAGGTATAGCAGCTGCACAAAGAAAGACTCAAAAAATATGAAGATAGCTTAAGGGAACTTCAGGGCAACATGAAACACAACAACATTTGAATCATAAGAATACCAGAAGGAGAAGAAAAGGAGCAAGGGATAGAAAACTTGTATGAAAAAAAATAATGACAAGAAACTTCCTGAACCTGAAGAGGAGAAAAGCTACACAAATTCAGGAAGCACAGAGAGTCCCAATTAAGATGAACACAAAGAGACCACTCCAAGACACATCATAATTAAAATGCCAAGTTTTAAAGACAAAGAGAGAATATTAAAGGCAGCAGGGGAGAAATAGGAGGTAAAATACAAGGGAGGCCCAATAAGGCTAGCAGCTGACTTCTCAATGGAAATGCTCCAAGCCGGAAGGGAATGGCATCAAATATTCCAAATCATGAAAATCAAAGGGCTGAAACTGAGACTATTACTGTACCCAGCAAGGCTCTCAATTAAAATGGAAGGCCAAATAAGGAGCTTCTCAGACAAAAGAAGGCTGAAAGGACACACCTCCATGAAACTGGCACTGCAAGATATGTTAAAGGGACTGCTTTAAGAAGAGGGAAAAAAGAGCATGAAATAGAGGAGCACAGGTATGAAGGGAGAAAAATGTATAAGTACCTCTCAATAATAACCTTAAATGTTAGTGGATTGAATGCTCCCATCCAAAGACATGGGGAAGCTGAATGGATAAGAAAATATGACCCACACATATGCTGCCTACAAGAGACCCAGCTCAGAAAAAAATACCCACACAGCCTGAAAATGAAGAAAGAATACCCACACAACCTGAAAATGAAGAAAGAAACATTATTACAAGCAAATGGACAGGAAAAAAAAAAAAGCTGGTGTAGCAATACCTGTATCAAACAAAATAGATTTTAAAACAAATGCTTCATAATACTCAAGGGAAGAATTTATCAAGAATACACAAAGATTATAAGCATATATGTACCCAACATAGGAGCACCCAAATACATAAGGAAAATCTTGGAGGACTTCAAGAAAGACAGCCACACAGTTCTACTAGGGCAGTTTAACACCCCACTGTCAATAATGGATACATCTTCCAAACAAAATATCAAGGATATTGTGACATTAAACAATGCCCTAGACCAAATGGACTTAACTGATATATAGAGAGCCTTTCATCCCAAAGAAGCACAATACACATTCTTTTCAAATGCACACGGAACACTTGCAAAGATAGACAACATGCTAGAACACACAAAAAAAAGTCGCAACAAATTCAAGAAAATTGAAATTATATCAAGCATTTACTCAGACCACAAGGGCCTGAAACTAGAAACCAACCTCAAGGAAAAAACTCAAAAACACTCAAATTCATGGAGATTGAATAGCATGCTATTAAGCAATGAATGGGTTAATAATGAGATCAAGGAAGAAATCAAAAAGTTTCTGGAAACAAATGAAAATAAACACACAAAAGTCCAAAACTTATGGGACACAGCAAAGGCAGTCCTGGGAGGGAAGTTCATAGTGACACAGGCCTACCTTGAAAAGGTAGAAACATTTCAAATAAACAGGCTAACCCTACATCTACAAGAACTGGAGGAACAACAACAAAGACAGCCTAGAGTGAATAGAAGGAAGGAAATAACCAAGATCAGAGCAGAATTAAATGACATAGAGATTAAAAGAACAATTTAAAGGATCAGTAAATCCAGGAGCTGTTCTTTGAAAAGATAAACAAAATTGACAAGCCTTTAAGCAGGTTCATCAAGACAAAAAGAGAGAGGACCCAAATAAATAAAGTCAGAAATGAAAGGGGAGAGATTACAACTGATCCCACAGAAATACAAAAGATTGTAAGAAATTACTACAAACAACTCTACGCCAAGAAATTTGAAAACCTGGGTGAATGGATAAATTTCTAGAAACACATAATCTTCCAAAACTGAATCAAGAAGAAGCAGAAAGCCTGAACAGACTAATAACACCTAGTGAAATCAAAACAGTAATCAAAAAACTCCCAGCAAAGACAAACCCTAGACTGCATGGTTTCACAGGAGAATTTTACAAAACATTTAAGGAAGCACTAACCCCTACCCTTCTCAAACTATTCCAAAAAATCCAAGAAGAAGGAAGCCTCCCAAACTCTTTTTATGAGGCCAGCATCATCCTAATCCCAAAACTAGATAAAGACATAACAAAGAAAGAAAACTACAGGCCAATATTACTGATGAACATAGATGTTAAAATCCTCAACAAAGTATTGGCAAACCACATCCAGCAGTACATCAAAAAGATCATATACCATGATCAAGTGGGATTCATCACATGGATGTGAGGATGGTACAATATTAGCAAATCAATAAATGTAATACATCACATAAACAAAAGGAAAGAAAAAATCACATGATCATATCAATATATGCAGAAAATACATTTGATAAGGTACAGCACCCATTTATGATAAAAACACTCAGCAAAGTAGGAGTAGAGGGAGCATACCTCAACATAATAAAGGCCATATATGAGGAACCTACAGCCAACATCATACTCAATGGGCAAAAACTAAAAGCTTTCCCACTAAGAGCAGGAACAAGACAAGTATATCTGCCTGTATCATTTCTATTCAACATATTGTTGAAAGTCCTAGCCACAGCAATCAGACAAGAAAAAGAAGTAAAAGGCATCCAAATTGGAAAGGAGGAAGTAAAATTGTCACTGTTTGCAGATGACATAAGAGTGTACATAGAAAACCCTATAGACTCCACCAAAAAACTAGTCAACATACTAAGTGAATTTGGCAAAACAGTGGGATACAAAGTCAATATTCAGAAATCAAAGGCATGTTTGTATGCTAACAATGAAATATCAGAAACAAAAATCAGGAAAAACAATTCCATTTCATATAGCAACAAGAAAAATAAAGTACCTAGGAATAAACCTAACTAAGGAGGTAAAAGACTTGTACTCAGAAAACTACACAACAATGAAGAAAGAAATTAAGGAAAACACAAATGGAAACATATACGATGTTCATGGATTGGAAGAATTAACATCATCAAAATGTCCATTCTACCCAAAGCAATTTATAGATTCAGTGCAATTCCTATTAAAATACCTATTAAATTCCTATTCCTATTAAAATACTGATGACGTATTTCACAGATAATGAACAAACATTTCAAAAATGTATATGGAACTGTAAATGACCCCGAATAGCCACAGCAATTTTGAGAAAGGAGAACAAAGCAGGAGGGATCACAATAACTGATTTCAAACTATATTGCAAGGCCACTGTAATCAAAACTGCCTAGTACTGGCATAAGAACAGACGCATAGATCACTGGAACAGAATAGAGAGCCCATAAATAAACCCAAGTCTCTATGGTCAAGTAATATTTGACAAAGGAGGCAGAAGCATAAAGTGGAGTAATAATAGCCTCTTCTACAAATGGTGTTGGGAGATCTGGATAGCTACACGCACAAGTATGAAACTCGACCACTAACTTACACTATACACAAAAATAAACTCAAGGTGGATAAAAGACTTGAACATAAGTCACAACACCATAAAAGTCCTGGAGGAGAACATTGGGAGGAAAATCTCAGATATTCCATGCAGCAATATTTTCACTGATGTGTCCCCTAGAGCAAGGGACATAAAGGAAAGAATAAAATGGGGCTTCATCAAAATAAAAAGCTTCTGCACTGCTAAAGAAAACATCAGCACAATGAAAAGTGAACCAACCATATGGGAAAATATATTTGCCAATGATACCTTAGAAAAGGGTGTGATCTCCAAAATACGTAAACAACTCACATGATTCCACTCCAGGAAAACAAACAATCCAATTAAAATATGAGCAAAGAACCTGAACAGACATTTCTCCAAGGAGGATGTACAGAGGGACCAGAAACATATGAAAGGATGCTCAGCATCACTGGCCATCAGAGAGATGCAGATTAAAACCACAATGAGATACCACTTCATGCCAGTGAGAATGGCCATCATAAACAAATCAACAAACAACAAGTGCTGGTGAGGTTGTGGAGAAAAGGGAACCCTAGTATGCAGACTGGGACAGCCACTGTGGAAAACAGTATGCAATTTTCTCAGAAAATTAAATATAGAACTGCTTTTTGAACCAGCAATTCCACTGCTAGGATTATCCCCTAAGAATACTGAAACATCAATTCAAAAGAACCTATGCACCCCAATGTTCATAGCAGCACAATTTACAATAGCCAAGTGCTGGAAGCAACCTAAGGTGTCCATCAGTAAATGAATGGATCAAAAAACTATGGTACATGTACACAATGGAATACCATGCAGCAGAAAGAAAGAAGGAGCTCCTACCCTTCACAACAGCGTGGATGGAACTGGAGAGCATTATGCTAAGTGAAATAAGCCAGGCAGTGAAAGACAAATACTGTATGATCTCACCTATAAATGAAACCTAATCAACAAAACAAACAAGCAAGCAAAATATAACCAGAGACATTGAAGTAAAGGACAAATTGACAGTAACCAGAGTTGAGGTGAGAGAGGGATAATGGGAGAAAATTGGAGAAGGGTCATCAAGGAACATGTATAAGGGACCCATGAACAAAGCCAAAGGAGGGTAGTATTGAGGGCAGGAGGTGGGGGTGGGTGGGGTGTTGGGAAGAGGTAGGAGGAAAGGGACACAATTGTACTTGAACAAAAATAAATAAATAAATAAAAATGGTTGAGTTGGTAAAGTTCACATTAGGTGTATTTTACTACAACTTTTAAAAAGCCTTCTTCTTTAATATCAACTTTCTGATCTTTCACAATGTCTGTAGGTCACAGTATAACAAAATAGTTTCAGTGGATAGGTAGTCACCGTAGCCCTGCTTGATCTGCTTAGTCCACAATTAATGATAGTAATGATATTCTCACATATTTTGTATCATGCATGATTATGGTTCCAAAGCAGTGGTACCTCTGTAGACTCACCTTGCTTTTTACCCTCAGAAGGAATTGCAGGTGAGTGCATAATACTTCAGCTCAGGTCACTGATGTCTGGTATGGTTTCTGGTCACAGGCACTGAGTGATTTTCTGAAGAGACAGAAGACTGGAAGATTTGCAACTGCAGAAGAAATAGCCCTGCTTTGTGTGTATTTGGCTTCTGATGAAGTAAGCATTCCTCCTCCCAGGGAGTTCATTATCTTAATCATATTCAGCCACTATTTGCTCATCAAAAAATGTTGCCTTAGAGAGTTATGACATATATATTGCTAAGATGCTGCAGTTACTTAGACAGATCTGTTCTGATTTAATTTGCTCAAAGAAGGCCACTTTGACCTGAGCTGCCAACTTTTCCTCATTCAACTTTACATGTCAGTAAATCTTGTAGCAAATAAATAGAGTGAAAAAAATTGCTCAATTTATAAAAGACAATTGCTTTCAAAAAAATTGCAGCTTGGGCTACCCTGGTTCAGGGTAAGTCAAACAAATGAGCATCCAAAATTATGAGAGTTTTCAGGTGAAATGGAGTGAGAGTTAACCAGATTTAATTGTGTTTAGGTGTAGGAAACAAAATTGGCATTTGGTCATTTTCATTCTACTGGTCCCTTGTTTAAAAGACTCCCACTGGCTCTTTTTTTTCTATGAACTCTTACTTGCGTGTCATCGTGTATGAATATTCCAAATTCTGCCTCTTTCCACTTTGCACCTATTTAGGAACCAGTTTCTTCTTTAACAGCAGCATTAAAATGGTAAACTAGTGCAAAAGCAGAAACTATGTTTATAAGGCATAGAGCACAAGAACATCCCTCTTTGTTTTGTCTTTGAATGTTACATGATGGGGGAACTACAATGTATGTAAAGAGACAGAAAGGGAAGTAAGTAGGTGGGATTGAGGAGGTGTTACTAATCAGTTAGTTCCTCTTTACAGGAACTTGTTGCACTCCAGGTGGCTGGTGAATGTGACAAATATAGGGTTTAAAATGTTTTAATGACAAAGTAATTACTACTTCAGAGAACTATTAACAACAGTTGTTAATAGCTGGGGAACTTGTTAGACAAATTATCAATTAAGCAAGTATGTTGGCCTTTGTGATTTCTCTGAATGCATATCTTCAGAAGAGCTCATTTGATTTTAGGATACAGCTGATTAGTTGAATTGCCCTTGTTTATCCAGAGCTTAGGTTACCAAATATTTGGAAATGTTTGGCTTGAAATGTGCAAGGAAAGGAACTTTGGGCTTTTAAAGGGGCCCCGAGGAGTCCATAAGTATAACCGACAGCTTGCCTTGTAAAAACACTTGGGAGAATTGGGGTCATTTTTTGGTAAAATGATTGGTAAGGCCCTAGTTCATCTACATTATACGATTGGTTTTCACAGAATAAACTTTTTAAATTTCTGTGCTTATATTATGATATTTTTCCTTGCTCCCTCTTCCATTGTCTCAGGCTTTGGATAAATTTAAAACTAGAAACACAAATTTGACTCTTTATTATCCATGTTTAAGTGAAAAGAGATTTTTCAACCCATACTACAAGAAATCATTTTAGCTTTAATTCCTTGGAAAATGAAAAAATTATGTGGAAAAAAGTTATTTGTTTTAACTCCTTTAGTTTAACACAGATTTATATCCAAAACAAGTATAAATTTTTTCATAGTTTAATAGATTATAATCATTATTTTAATACAAATTTAAAATAAAATTTTTATCCTCACCCCAGGACATCTTTCCATTGCTTTTAAAGAGAAGAGAGGGGAGAAGGAGAGAGAGAAACTTTGATTGGTTGCCTTCTTGGGCAGGCCCCAAATGGGGTCTGGAACTACAACTTGGGCACGCACCCTGACCAGAAATCAAACCTGTGACGTTTTGGTCCACAGGACGATGCTCCAACCAACTGAGCCACACTGGCCAGGGCCATACAAATTTTTTAAATACACACATTTTTAAAATGTTTCAGTTCCTGTAATTGCCTGTGTATATTGATCAACTGTATATACAGTATCTTTTTAAACCAATTTTGTTTGGTAATTGACATGACCACTTTATAACGGACACACTTGGTTATATTAAAAAAGTTTATTAGTGGCATAAAATTCAGCTATTTTAGAATAGTTCTGAGTTTCAAAATGAAAATGTACTATTCTAGCCTATATTTTATTCTAATTTGGGGAATGACCATATGTCACCTAACTTTTTAATTTCCTGATTCTGAGACCAAACACCTGACAGACCTTGCTTAGAATGTGACACGTGCTAAAATACCAGCCAGAAGCCAGACCAAAAGAACACTTGGCAGTTTTAAATCATCCAAAATTTAATTCAGAGTTACGTAAATTCTCTTTGTTAAGTGTCATAGAAGAATTGAAGAAACACAACCTGTGTTAAACCTGGTTAATTGTTGTGTCCCCTTGTGTTTATCACCACAGTCTGCCTACATGACAGGCAATCCTGTCATCATCGATGGAGGCTGGAGCTTGTGATTTCAGGATCTCCTCACTGGGAAGGCAGGCCCTTCCTACCCACGGTGAAGCTGGTTGTGCAGAAAACTCACCATTATGTCCTTCTTGTTAATCATATAGGAATGAAAACAAGCCCTTTCTAATGATGTCATGGCTCACAAGTCCAGTTCTTTAAATATATTAATCTCTTTCTAATCTCCTCTACAATCATTGTAGATGACCTAAAAGATAATGAACTCACTGCAAATGGGTAGTTTTAAAAATAAACTGCAAGTTATAAGCATATAACATAAAATGTCACTATGAAGGAAAAGGAGGGTTTTTTTAAAAAAGGTATTCATTTCTATTTTACCTCTATTTCCCAATATTCAAGTATTTTATACAGTTTTGCATTTGTTAGTATATGGGAACTAAGTTTAAAATCTTATACCTTTGTAAATGAATACCAAGGGTAAGAAGTAGTTTGACTTCAATAACTTACATTAAAAGGAGTTTAGTCAGAACTATTGTGATCTGTTACATAAAACAAAAATAATGAGCAGGTATTTATACTTACCGGATATCATCACTTACAGTTAAGTACTGTTTTCTTACAATTTAACTTCTTGCTCTAACTAAAAAATCCTTATTAAAATAAGCAACGATATATATTTTTTTATTTTATTTTAATCATTGTTCAAGTACAGTTTTCTCCCTTTTACTCCCAATCCAGCCCACCCACCAACCCTCCCCTCTTCCCTCCCATTACCACCCTCCCTCTAGCTTTTGTCCATGTGTCCTTTAAATTTGTTCCTGTAAACCCTTCCCATTGTCCCCTGAAATTCCCTCTTCTCTCCCCTGTGGTCACTGTCAGCCTGTCCTCTATTTCAGTGTCTTTGGTTATATTTTGCTTGTTTCTTTGTTTTGTTGTTTAGGTTTCTGTTAAAGGTGAGATCATATGGTATTTGTCTTTCAATGCCTGGCTTGTTTCGCTTAGCATAATGCTTTCCAGCTCCGTCCAAGCGGTAAGCAACGATATTTGACATGGGCCTAAATAAATATAGTTAACTAACTTGGCAGTATTGTCAGTTTGGGAAATATTTTCTTTAATTAATTATAGATTTTCTTCATGAAGTTCCAGGATAACAGATGAGAGGACGTGGAATTTGGAAATAATCTCTAGACAAATAAATATAAATGAACCATGTAACAGAAATAAAGAAGAAAATAAAAATTTTGAGAAAATGCTAAGTAAATCTATGCATGATTATCAGAGATTATTAGAAGTTTTTTCTTGTTCTCTCGGTTACAGAGTTTTATTTTTATTTTACTTGTTACTATTTCAAAAGATCAAGTGGTATGATGCACATATGTAGCAGCTACTCTAAATAAGTGGTTATACTTAGCCTTTTCTCTTTTAATAATAACAAAGGAACTATTAAAATGGACAATGAACAGATAATTTATGAATCAGGAAGAATATTTTGCAGTTGATGAAAGTGAGTTAAAACTGACAGCAAAGGATATTTTGAATGGTATTCCCAGAGTCCATTGATGATAAGATTCAATTTGGGGTCTGGAGCAGGTACTACTCTACCGGTTCACCTAGAACAAGTCACTGAATTTATGTTGGATTTTAGTTTTCCACTTTGTGAAATTAGGGAATTGGGCCAAATGACCTGCATTTCTTTTGGGTGTATCATAACCAAAATGCTGTAACTTCTTATAAAGTGAGGCACGGAATCCTAAAGTTTATGTTATGGAGTATTTTACGCTGTGAGAGAGTACACATGTATTTGTATAGCTGTGAACAAATGAATTCTAAATAAAAACGTGACGATTCTACAAAATGCATTCTAACTTTAACAAATGTTCCCTCATAGTTCTCTCAGAGTTAACTATAAGGTATAAAACATTATAAGCATTAAAAGCAAAGTAAAATCTAGCCCAGTAGTTCAAAGTTCTCCAAAGTCATGCTAATCAAATCAGGTGATGTATCAATAAAGCTCATATGACTGAAAGAAATGGAAAACTATGTTTCATTCCTGCAATAAGAGGAAGCTGAATGTCACTAGAAACTTGAGCGAGCTTTAGAAGAGGAAGGGTTCATTTTAGGAAAATCATCATTTTAGATGCTCTGAAAAAGCTTATTAGACAGAACGTAGGTTTATCCATTCTTTCCACAAAGGAGGACCTGAGCCATGAGTGGTTTCTGGCTGGTGGAGGCGTGTGCTTGGTGGAGAACACTGTTACTTGACATTGTTCTTGCCTGAAACGAGGTGATAAAACTGGGACTTGCTTACAGGAGTGAAAAACAGGTAAGAAATTTATTTCAGATGGAAATGAAAATTACCCCGAAAGGGACATGTGGGCACATGCACATACTTAGTTGGAGGAGCAAAATACAGAGCAGGGAAGGCAGGGAAAAAGAGTCAAAATAGCTGATGGAAAGGTTAAAACCTAAAACAATTAGAAGGGCACGTGCTCAAGAAGCGGTCTTTTATCCTGCTTAACTGATCAATGGAAGAATCTTAGTCTTCCCATCGCGCACGGAAGACTCCTTTACAAAATACAACTGAAAGGCGGCATTAACAGCGAGAATAAAGAGGTTGGTGTAGGGAACCACCAACCAGCCACGGCCGTCCGCGCCGGGCTCTGCGCTCTGAGGGTGGCCTTTCCAGGAAGCTCCCGGGAACGCCGCGTTCATCGGGGCACCAGGGGTGGCAGGCGGCCCAGCGGGAACAAACGACTGGAACGTACACAGGGCCGCTCCGAAGTCCCCGGGAAGTGGCCTCCCGGTGGTCTGCAGTGCGAGCCCCGCTTCCCCGCCGCCTAACCCCCAAATCAGCAGAGACGCATAGTGGACCTCAGCCCCGGGTTGCTCGGGTCTGCTGCAGCTTCCCAGACGGTAGCCCCGAGGCGAGGCCGCGCACCGCTCTTTCGAAAAGGCCGGGCCGCTGTCACGTGGCGCGCCTCGGGCTCGCCGCAGTCGACACCGCTCCGCGCTCCGCCTGCCGCGAAGTGCGAGCCAGCGGCCCGGCGCGCCGCTGCTGGACTAGGCTCCCGGGCAGAGCTTTTTAGCCAGTTTCCTAGTTGCGGGGCAGAGCCGGCTGCCCGTACCAGAGACTGCGAGGTGAGTGTCCCTGGAGAACGCAAAGGGTGCAAAGAAAACCCGCCAGCCGCGGGAACCTTGGTGGCTTTGCCAGGCCAGAACTGGGAGCGAGCCTCCAGCTGTTTCTGTTGTGTTGTTGTTAGGCTGGGTTTCTCTTGGTTTTGTTTTAGGTCTGAAATCAACCAGAGGGTGCAGCTGTTGTGGGCTAGGTTAGCACTCGGAGGTGCTAAGTACCGTCAGGTCGTACTGACTGGAAAAAAGAACCACCTGTCAAAGCGCACGCTGAGTATGTCTGTGGCTCCTTTAACTTTAATACCAGGCATCAGCTTGTTATCTCATCCTTGTTGTCTCTCTGGACTATGGTAAAACTTGTGGCCCTAATAATTGATAGCAGAAAGGCACCATTTTTTGATAGCACCCAGATAGAGACCTTTCTTACCCAGGTCAACCTCTGTTTTCACTGAAAGACTAAAACTGCCTGTAATGGGGTCTCCACTGGACATTATTGCTGCTACACAGTACTCATAAAATTCTGGCTTACTGTTTCTCTCCAAATCAAGAGTGAAACATTTCAATTCAGCAAATACCTGTGTGTCTTCTCTGGGACAGGCAGGCATGGGGACAGGAGACACAAATATGAATCAAAGACAGTTTCTGTCTTTCAGTAGCTCAGAATCCAAAGGATCTGACCATACCAAAAATCATTAGGTAGTATAATTCCTGCTATACTAATAATATGAGCAAAGTGACTTATTCACACAATACATTTTCTAGCCTATTAAGATCTTTAGAATTATAATCCTATTGACTAAGTTTGGGGCCCTTTTTTATTTTTATTTTTTAGGGTTTCCATAGAAGGCACTATAGAATAAGTGGGGGGGAAGTCGGTAATGTAGGGCTGAGTACGGGGCCTACACTTAAATCTACTGTGCCAGGTATGGAGGTTTGGCACTCAGATCCTTTTCTGCCTGCTTCTAGTGTGCGCTCTTGTACTGGAGGCACTGAGAAGCCAAACACACTTCCCATACTGCCTTCCAGCTAGCGCTCTGGGTGTGAAATTAGGGTCAGGCAAATAGATGACTTGTCTGAGATTTCGAAGACAAGGGTGAGGCCATCTCCCTGCTACTTTTGGCTGTTCTCTGGGGGCAAGGAAGGTCCAGGAGATGCCAGTGTCCAGTCTCCAGAGTTGTGGGTGTTGGCTAGGACTTCCAGGTTCCGCACTGTTGTGTTGAATCACCAGCTCTGTAGCTATCAAAAGGCAGTTGAGGGAGGTGTGAACATATTCGGTGCTCCCTGTCCAGGCAGGTCCCAGATCGCAGCTTCTCAGGGTCACAGCTACAAGTGGTGTTCTTGAACCATGCAGTCCCTGAGGGACCTCCTGATGGTACCAAAATAGTACATACTTTGGTTATTCAGTTACTGATATTCTAGAAATCATTCCTGGAGGCCAAGCCTAGACCCTGTGCTTCTAGCCCTTTCATCGGTTCAGTTAATTCCCTGTAAAATCTCCTTCTGCTTAAAACACCAGGAGTGGTTTTGGTTTTCTGCTTTCCTTGACTCGATTAATACGTTTGGTATGTAGCCTCTAAGAGGCATTACACCTAAATCTCTTTAGTTTTTTTTAGATGAGAAATGAAACCATGAGGGTAGATCCAGAGACTGGCAGTGACTTGAATGCCTTCAGTGGGGCTGTGCCTTCTCCAATTGCCACAGACCCCATGTTTGAGTTTGGCCCTGAAAGCGCTTCAGTTTGTTACCTATAGACCAGATTATCTGTGAAGTCTACTCTACAAGTATAATGTAAAATGTTTCTTTGTTTAAAACATTTACAGAATATCCTATCACAAGAGATTGTTGAATATCTGGTTCATGACCAATTATTTGCTAGTCCTTCTGATAATCAATAGGCCACTGACTCTTTGGTCCACACCCGGACCCCAATAATAAGAGATTTTTCCTCTGTGGAAAGGGGTTTACATCCATTTTTCACAACGTCTGGGAGCAAGTGGAGCTGCCTACATGTGCACTTGCTAAATGAGAGGGTGCTCATGATAAGTTCTAAAGAGTGTTTAACAGCCTTATAAAGTTATTAAGTACATCTTGTCAACATAATAAAAGTTCTTTGTCTTTTTAGAAATCTATTCTTTTATTTACTTTTCTGTGGTTTATTTGAAGGACTGGAAGTTTCAAAATTACCTGTGCTTATCTGTGCTCTTCGGTAGAGTAGATACATGCTTCTTTCTCAGGGAAAATCTTATAAAAGGAAGATAAGGCATTGGGAGGACTCCATAGGGACGCTAATATGTACCCTGTACTGCTTTTAAGGTTTTCTATGACATAGGCACTGTCACTGCTTTACAGATGAAGAAACTTAACCAGACTGGTTAACTTGCCCAAAATCGCCCCAGTGGGACGCGGTGTCACAGGATTTACACTCAGGGTTTTCATCTCCATTTCGTCTCACCACGACACTTCCTGAGCACAATACTCTAATTAATATAGCCATGCACAGAATTCCCTACATGGTCTTTTCACCTCACATCCTGTAATCATGTGGTCCTCTGCCTGTAATGGTCTTGATTTTCTTTGCAAGACTACATCATCTTTCAAGGCTTTATTCAAGTATCACTTGACCCCAGCCAAGCAAGGCAATACTTCCTTTCCCTTGTTTAACTCTATACCTACACTTCCCACATTGCGATTATATTACCTAAAGGTAACACTAACAGCTGTAACAGGTGAACTCCAAAATCAGTAACAATGCAGTGGAAGCTTATTTCTTTCTCAGGTAAAGCCTATTTCTCACTTATGTAATGATGTTTAGCTGGTGGCCTTCTATTCAGTGATGCAGGAACTCAAACTTTTCGTACATTAGGGCTTTGCCATCCCTAAGACCTTGCAGTCCTTGGTTTCCAGGCAATCATCAGGAAAAGAGAGGCTATGTGGCAGGTTGCATGAGAGGTTTCTTATAGGTGATGGAAGTGCTATATATTATTTATGCCCATGTCCCATTGGCCACACCTCAGTCACATGCCACACTGACCTGCAAGGGGGGCTGGGAAATGTCAACTCTCTATGTGCCCAGGCAGCAGAGGAAACTAGTTTGGCAAAGACATATTAATCTCTATCATTCTTGAAGAAGAGAGACTACATCTCAGTCGTCTTTGTATCTCTCGTTCCTTATACACCATAGTAAACCAGTAAAAGTCTGATGAACTTCACTGATTGTGAAGGGGTGAGGTTGCTATCTCATGTGCCTGAAATTGAAGGTTCCCACCCTTCACTATGGTTGCTTAAGGAATGATCTATTATTCTTTGATTACATTGCAAGCTGTTCACTTTTGAATTCCAGCAAAAGGACTAGAACTTGGCAAGAACTTAATAGGTGTTTGTTGAATGAATGAGTAAATGAATGAATGAGTCCTCAGAAAAGAAAAGAGGACCAGAGTTAGTTTATGTAGAGTTACAAAATAGTTGGAAATACTAATTGAGATGATGGCATTTGAATTAGATCTTGAATGACTGGTAGAATTTTACCAAGTGGGAAAAAAAATGAAATTACAGGCAGCAATGGTAATGGTGTTTTGTTGTTATTGTTGTTTTGTTTGTTATTTGAGTAACAACATTTGGAAAACAATCAAATGCTCATGAGCTCAACTTCCTTTTCATTCAGTATTCCAATACCACAACTGAACTTCGAGGGTAGGGGAGAGAAAATGTATAACTTTACAATCTGTATCATCTCTGTTGACTAAAAGAATGACACTAAAATGCTTGGCACTAAAATGTTATTTTGTGAACATATTTGAGAATTATCAATACAAAGGCAGTGTTCTGATCATTCATCTTCTATGAAGATTTTCACCACGTCAAAAAGCTAGGGGTACTGGGTAAGCCAAAGGTTCCTCATCATTATTCCTCATCCTAACTTTGCAGAGTTGGCTTCACATCAAAATCATTTCTTGTATTGGTTGGGTTGCTTTTGGCAGCAAGTAACAGGACGTTTGCCCAAAATTGCCTTTAGAAATACAAGCCTGCTCTTCTCATACAACAATATGTCTGAAAGTAAGTGGACCCAAGATTTGTATCAGTAGCCCAATGATATCAGAGTCTATGTTGCTTACTATGAGCTAATTTTGACTTTTTCTTCATGGGTAGATGATGGCTGCTAGAGTTCCAAAGAACACAGTCCCCATCCACAACTCCACCTTTCCCCACCTCCCCCACACGCAAACACAAGGGCCTTTAAGGACCAAAAGAAGAGAGAAATTTCCCCTTGCCTCTTTTTATTATGAAGTAAATAAAGTCTTACCCAGTGGCCTCAATAGCCTTACCCACAAATTTCACTGGCAAGAAATGAATCACACTTAGCCCTAAACCAACTGCTGGCAAAGAGGAATGGTGCTACAAAGATTGATGTTGGTGTTGGTACTGGAGCAGGGACCCACTGGCATAAATGGGCAGTGGCATTTAGGCAGTAAATCTTGTCTGCCATGCTTGGGGAGATTCAATCTCTAGAGATTATGATTTTAGTAGACCAAGAAATAATATTTTAAACTTAAAATTAAATACTTGCCCTTCATAAGGAGAGAGATTAGAAAGAAGCCAGTATCACGTCTTTCTTACCTAGGTATAGTGTTCTTTTTTTTTTTTTAAGGTTTTATTTATTTATTTTTAGACAGAGGGGAATGCGAGGAAGAAGAGAGGGTGAGAAACATCAGTGTGTGGTTGCCTCTCACACGCCCCCTACTTGGGACCTGGCCCACAACCCAGGCGTGCGCCCTCACTGGGAACCAAATTGGCAAACCTTTGGTTTACAGGCCAGGACTCAATCCACTGAACCACACCAAAGGGCAGCATTCTTTTATTCACATCTCATTACATAGTGTTTTACTACATGATGATTCAACCAAATTACTATATCAATTAAACAAATAGAATAGTAGTTTGCTCTTGATAATGTGGTCTCATGTGGTTGGCATACCTAACACTTACAAATAAGGTTATTCTTATTTAGGAAAACATTCCTAATCATTTCAGTAATTTCATTGTCAGGGAACTTTTAAGGCCCTACTCTTTGCTTCATCTGAATTCCTCACTACTGGGGAGGTATGACGTTAAACCAACTGAGCCCCACCACTCAGGGTTCCACTTGGGAAATGAACACTAGAACAGAGTTTATCAACAGAGTCCAGAACCTGGAAGGTTTCTGTATGTTCTGCATAGAAATACTGTATGAGACTAAGAACCTACACTTTCAGTACATGACTGGATGAACACCAAAGACAGTAGAGTCTGTTATTATAATCATTATAGAGCACTTAATAAACAGTTGGGCAGGTCCCCCTTCCAATGCACGAATCCGTCCCATAGAGTACTCCAATAATCCATGTGAATTCTCAGTAAGAGCTCCCCATTAAATGTCAGCTTGTCCTTGTGACAAACAGAAGATAACAGAAATAACTAGTCTTTATCGATGTAATGACCTCTTAGCAGGAGTTCCATTGATAGCAGTAAGCATATTTTACTTGAGCAAAAGCCTATGGACATTTGCAAATTGATAGTTCGTTTATTTCCTCTGAAACATCATAGAAAGTGCTTTTAAACATTTAGATCACTAAGATAACCTGAAAACGAGAAGGCTGGTTTCACAAACATCACTCTGTATATGAACGCCTATTCACAGAGGCGGTTTCCCAAGTGTGCTTCACTTGCTGGGAGAAACGGGTGAGTGGCCAGGGCTGCTGAGATTCACCTTCATCTGTCCCACTTGTTGGATTTCAGGGTAAAGTTTTACTTGATAAAAGATTTTTGACTTAAAAATATTTGAAAATTACTACTATTGAAGATTCTAGGTCATTCCCCATCTTCTTTGAAAACCACCAAAACAGAAAATGATCTTAAATTGTGTCTGGTGGGATTAAGTTACCTAAAATCCAATTACCAGATTCTGTCCATGGAAAGTACCATCGCTGTCTACGGCCGTACCACCCTGAACGCTCCCGATCTCGTGTGGAAAATACCACTGCCAAAGAAAGCTGTATCATTTTATATTCTCTAAAACTTTAAGAATTGTACAATTCTTTTTAATATATTTAAAATTATTTAATACATAAAATCTTATCATACAAATCCTAATACAGAAATACAGAGAATAAAAATGAGAATATAGAGAATAAAAATCATGCCAATTTCATTTCTTCCCTAAAGGCAAATACTGTTAACAGACTTTTTTTCTATGTACATACATATACATATACATGCACACACACACACACACACATATATATACACACACACACATATACACTGCTCATGTTCTTGATCTGTAGTTTTAAGTTGGGAGGAAAGGCTAAGGAGACTGTTCCTTGGAGGTCCACAGGTCTTTGGCTTTGGTGGCATATGTCCCTAATACTGGCAAATAAAGCTCACATTAAGCCAACATGGTTGCTAAGTGTGTGGAATCCTTTGGGAAATTCTGTTTACTGGGAATGCTGAAGAGAAAGAAGCACAAGTGGTTCATAGTGTTTGCACGTCTTTTTGTTAGAATGGTGTGGGGACTGCCCGAGCGTGTTAGGGGTGTGGGTAGAGGGGGCAGAGAGGGAAAAATTGGGACAATGTAATAGCATCATTGATAAAATATAATTTTAAAAAAGAGGAAAACCAAAAAGGCTCAACTAGGATAAGAGGGTACACACAGCTCACACAGGGGGCAGGGGGAGGGGGCAGGTGCACCTATGATGCCAAGACAGGGTGACCAGGAAGTTGTACCACTTGGCCCTATAGGACCTTTTCAATTTTTATTATTCCATTAAATGGTGTTTATTAGGTATTTTGAAACCATCTGTTTTTTCCATATTTCTCATTTTTTAATTTTTCCATCCCAGACACCCACATCTCAGATTGACTCTCCCCCCATGGTTTTATTGAGATATAATTGACATATAACATTGTATTAGTTTAAGGTGTACGCACAATAATTTGATACATGTATACACTGTTAAATGATTAACACAATAAGTTTAGTTGATATCTATCATCTCACATAGTTGCAATATTTTTTCTTGTGGTGAGAACTTTTAAGTCAAATCAATTCTTAACAGTTCTCTTGAAGCATCTCTGGGAGCAAAGATTTTAAAAGACTTCCATAAACACCATGGAAAAAATAACTAAGGTTCATAAAGTACAGTATTTCTAAATTAACATTATTGAAAAACAAAGAATTTCACTGAAATTAATTTTCTGGATAACTGACACCTATTTTACTGAATATCAATTTTTTAAAATGAGATATCATCTCATTAGGTGAAGATCAGCCAATGGATGAGCCTCTTCAGTCTGGGGACTGTGGACTAGGTTGGATGGGTTCTTTCTCTGCTCTGGCAGTCAGCTCTCTCTGAAGTGCTGTGGGTGAGGTGAGCAGCCACATAGGTCTAGAACAGGAATTTGGATTATTTCTTTCAGTGTGTTTCAGAATTTTCTATTTTCTCTCTCCCTGTCCTTCAACCCATTCTTCAACAAGTTGGCACAGCTATTAACTTAATTGGATTAGTGAGGGAAACAAATTTGAAAATTAAGAATCAGAGCTGATGGTCCCAGCCAGGTGGTTCAGTTGGTTGGAGTATACACCAAAATGTTTCAGGTTCAATTACCAGTCACAGCACATAGCTAGGTTGCAGACCTAATCCCCTGTCGGGGGCGTACAGGAAGCAACCATTCTATGTTTCTCTCTCACATCAGTGTTTCTCTCTCGCTCTTTCTCTCCCTTCTTCTCTCTTTGAAATCAATAAACATATCCTCAGGTGAGGATTAATGAAAACCATTTTCTTAAAGAAATCAGAGGCAATGAAAACCATTTCCCCAGAAATGGCAAGTTAGTAAACTGAAGCAGAGAAGGGTAGTTTCATGTGTTTGCACCTGTTATACAAGAAATGTCCTGTGCTTCAGTCCTTAAGTGACCTCTTTGGGACTTTAGACTGTGCATTGTGACAACCAAGTTTAATAGGTTTGCTCTCTGTTTTTGCCTGTCTCTTATGCCTTTAGATATAATTGTGGCTATTTTTCATAATGAAGAATTTTCTTGGAGAAAATGACTTTCTCAACCCTTTGCTTTTTTCATGGCCTGAAAGTCCTTGGCAAATTCTGGACCTGAGATTTTGTTTGTTTGTTTCAGGACCTTACTCACTGGAAATTTTGAGCAAAGTAACCCAGCCCATTAAAGAACCTCTCAAGTAAATACCAAAGACTCTGGTAGAGTCAGTTCTCATGTGTGCATGGGCACTATGAGCATTGAATAGAAGCTTAAGCAAATGACTTGGGGCTTAGAGAAGGAATCTGATGAAACCAGACTTGTGAGGTGGGACTAGAAACAGACCAGGAGTCATTGTAGAGTTTTTAGAGTTTGCCATGAGCAATCACTTACTTATTCATTCATATATTCAATAAAAATATTTACTGACAACCTATAATGTGCTAGTGTAGCAGAGAAAGTAATGCTATGAAATATTGTGTGTGGTCTCCTATGTTTCCCAGACCTTCTGCAGTTTGATGGAGTTGGAGACTCTCTTGATCAAGAGTCTGTGAGTAGATGTCACTCTGGAGCCAAAATATTGAATATGGAATTTTTTTAATTTTAACATTCTCTTTAATGGGCTATAAACTATATTTTATATTTTAATGCCCTTTAAAACAAAACATTTCCATATCATTTTTTTCTTCTCATTTTATTGAAGATGTAAAATCACCTTTGTAAACATCTGTTATGATGCAGGGCATCTTTCAGGACCCATTCAGGTATAAAGGTTATTACTAAGGATTCATTTGGTAGCAAGTGGCAGAAACCGAACTGAAACTGGTAAGGAAGGTATTGGCTCACCTAACTGAAGGGGAGATGCTCCCAGGTGTACCAACAGTGTGGTTATTAATTTAGAGTTTTCTCTTTCTCCCTTTCTATATTAGGAATCGGCTTTGCTCTGTGGTCATTTTGCTCTTTGGAGGGCTTTCCTTGTATGTCACAAGGATTATTAACAACTCTGGAGTTCAGCAACCCCAATAGAAAGAAAGCTCTTCCAGTGGTTCTAGTAAATACTTTAAAGCTGACTCTCTGGTGAGTTATGGGCCAGGTTCTCATAACTGGAACAATCATTTGATTGGCAAGGAGCTCCCTCATTGGCCAGGCCTGTCCTCATCTCTGGGGCATTGGTGGAGCATGAGGTTTGGGGAGATTGAGGATAACAGTCTCACATGAACCACATCAATAGGGAATCAGGGAGATGCAGAGTCCAAAAAAGGGCAGGCCCAAACTACAACGATTCCCTACGGAAAAAGATACTTACAGCCTGAGGTTGCTATCTTTTCTGTGTCTTTCACTGGTGGCTCTCACTCACATTGCTGTCAGTTTGCGTCTGTCACAATCTCTTTCTACATTTTAATTTATAACATCTTATTTTCCAAAGGTTTGGAAACCAGATAGATGGGCAAAGTCATCAGAATTGTTTTCTTTTTTTTAATTGTGGTTCAGTTACAGTTGCCCCAATTATTCCCCCTTTGCTCTACCCCAACCCACCCATCCTGCACTCCCACAGGCAGTCCCCACCCTGATGTCCTTGTCCATGGGTCCTTTACACATGTTCTTTGGCTAGACCCTTCCCGTTATTCCCCCCATTATCCCTCTACTTGCTCCCCTCTGGTGACTGCCAATTTGCTTTTTATTTCCATGTCTCTGGTTCTGTTTGGCTTGTTTGTTTGTTTTGTTCATTAGGTTCCACTTACAGGTGAGATCATATGGTATTTGTCTTCCACTACCTGTCTTATTTCACTTAGTATAATGCTCTCCAGTTCCATCCATGCTGTCGCTATAAAAGTTAATGGGCTTTGCGGTGAGACCTCAAGTGTTTACCTATGAGTAAGGAGTATAAATTTTCTACTTTACAATGGATTTCATGACATTTCTTAGAACCCTTCAAAGGTCATTTTTACATATTCTCTCCCTTTCTGTCTCTCTCTCTCTCTGTCTATCTATCTCTCTCTCTCTCTCTCTCTCTTTGCCAAAAGTACCTCCTTAATACAGGATGTACTGTTGTAATATCAAGACCCAGTGACTATGAATAGTAAATATTATGAACATGGTTGCTTTAAGTAAAGGTTACATTTTGTAATTTTACTAAATTTAAGTGGTTTTCTGAAGTGAGAATGGTGGTGTGTGTTCTTTTGGAAATGAAAACATAATAGAAAATAAACAGAGTTAACTAGTTAGTTTTAAGTTCTTTTCCTGGGCTTATTAAAATGCTGGTATTTTATTTTAGTTTTTTCCCTGTAATACCTCTCTGATCTCTAATAAGTACTTTGGCTCCCATAGTGGAGACTGTAGGGAAATAGGAAAAAAATTTTTGGAATACAAAGCTGTGTAAACACCCACAGGTAACATGTACTGTGCAACGTTCCAAGTTTTGATTGTTTATGTTACAAAGAACCACAATGTAAATCAAACTAAAAAGGTTTGCACAGCAAACAAAATCACCAACAAATGAAAAGAGAATCCACTGAATGGGAGAACATATTTGCCAGTGATACATCTGATAAGATGTTAATTTCCAAAATATATAAAGAACTCATACAACTCAACACCAGGAAGACAAACAATGCAATTTAAAAATGGGCGAAGGACCTAAATAGACACTTTTCCAAAGAGGATGTACAGATGGCCAATAAACATAGGAAAAAATGATCAACTGCACTCATCATCAGAGAGATGCAAATTAAAACCACAAGTTATCACCTCACACTGGTCAGAACGGCCATTATTAATAAATCTACAAACAACAAGTGCTGGCAAGGATGTGGGGAAAAGGGAACGCTTGTGCATTGTTGGTAAGAATGCAGACTGGTGCAGCCAGTGTGGGAAAAAATATGGAGTTTCCTCCAAAAGTTAAAAATGGAACTGCCTTATGACCCAGTGATTCCACTTCTCGGAATATATCCTAAGAAACCTTAAACACTAATTCAAAAGAATATAAGCACCCCTATGTTCACTGTTCATTGTTTACAATGGCCAAGATCTGGAAATAGCCCAAGTGCCCATCAGTAGATGAGTGGATAAGAAAAACTGTGGTACATTTATACAATGGAATACTACATAGTCATAAAAAAAGAAATCTTACCTTTTGTGACAGTGTGGATGGACCTGGAAATTATTATGCTAAGTGAAATAAGCCTGTCAGAGAAAGACTAATACCACATGATTTCACTTATATGTGGAATTTAATGAACAAAATAAACAAACATAGTGGAGATACACTCATGGACACAGAGAAAAGACTGGCAGCTATCAGCATGGAGGGAGGTTGGGGAACTGGATGAAAGATGAAGGGATTAATCAAAAAACATATATACTGTACATAACACATAGACACAGACAACAGAGTGGTGATAGCCAGAGGAAAAGGCAGGGAGGAGTATAGTTGAAAGTGGAAAAAGTAGTGGAAATGAGGACAGAGACTTTGCTTGAGGTAATGGGTAGACAAAGCAGTGTGCAGATGATGTTTTATTGAGATGTACACTTGAAACCTGCATGGTTTAGTGAACCAGTGTCACCCCAATAAATTCAATTAAAAACACCACAGTAATATTAATCAAATAAATTTGTAAAAGCTTCATATTAGCCAATAGTTTATGTCTGTTAGAAATAATCATTTATACTTTTTGGTCATTTAAAAATAGTCTTCAGGATTTATTGATCCTTTGAATTATTCTTTTAGTCTCTAAGTCAATTAAAATCTGCTCTAATCTTGTTCCCTTTCTTCTACTCACACCAGAGACATGGAGATAAAGAACAAACTGACAGTGATCCGAGGCGAAGGGGTGAATAATGGGGGGAAGAAGGGAAAGGGGCAAGTCAAGGAACATGAATAAGGACTCACGTGCACAGACAATGGGGCTGGGATTGAATGTGGGAGGGAGGGCAAAGAAGGGGAGAGCAATGGGGAAAAAGGTGGGACAACTGTAACTGAACAAAAATAATTTTTTAAGGAAATAAATAAATAAATAAAAACATTCTTCATAAGTGAGAGTTACGTGATATTGGGAATTTCATAAAGGAGGTGATTGCAGTGATGCTGCCTAAGAGTTCTATGTAATTGTTCTAATGAGAAAGATGAAGAAATGACAGTGGTGTTATTAAATTATGCTAATCAAGAAGTTAGCCTTGAAAGAAAGAGGTAGAAAGCATAATAAATGAAATCAGTGGGATTAAGTTGTAAATTCTTGAAGACTCCTGAGGCCTTGTCCAGCTTAATAAGAAAAGCAAAAAGATTCTTAGAGAATTATGATAATTAGAAAGAAGGCGTATGAGTGGCTGATAACCAACACTATCACCATATGCCTGGTTGGAACTACTCTAGCCTCCACTGTATGGATAAGGAATTACTGTAGTTACAAAGGGGCTAAGCAATTTGCTGTATGATGGAGCTGAACTGTGGGCCTGGGTTTGTCCACCTCCAGAGCCAGCAGACCTCTAATAGTGGTGTAAACAATTACTTCAAAGTTTGGCAGCCCAAAACTGACGTAGCAACTCAAGGATGCCACCAAAGAGCCAGCTCCTCCTGTTTTACTTATCTGCTGTCTCTGGTGTAGGACCTTTTAGTCTCGTGGTTGAAAATGGCTGCTAGCCCTCTATGTAGTGTACCTACATTTTGGGGAAAAAGAAAAGGAAATGTGAGAGGGCAAAGAGTAAGCAGCATGATCCTTGAAAGCCTTGCCTTATTGTTTGAGAATGGAAGTCCCCCACAAGGACCCCCACTTATATCTCATTACAAAGAACTGGGACACGTGACCACCTCTGGCTGCAAAATGGCTAAGCATTGGAGTACTTGGCTCACAGCCTATATGTGTATAGCACAGGAAGCTTCGGGTGAAGGGACTGAAATTAGTGTTTAGGAAAGTCTGCCTTATAGGTTTTTCAGTTATTTTGTATACGTTTACTTTTTCTGACATAATGGAAACCTACAGAGAACAAAGAATGTGTTTTTGTATCTTTGAATTGCCCACACTAATGAACAAGAGCATGCCATAATACTTATTACAATGTCTAAGACATTTTGGCTACTCAGATCATTGTTGTTGTATTTTTTTAACTTTAATTTAGAAATTACAACCAGGAAAGAATTAGTGACTCTAGTTTCTCTGAAAATGATAGAATCCATAGATTTCTATCTAGTGACTCATTTCCTTGTATGAACATTGGAAAATTACCCAGCGTTTCTGCTTCATCAAGTTGGCCCATTAGATAAGAAAAGTTAATGGTAGTATTACTTGGAATATTTTAAGTATAAATTCCAAAAGCAGGGTGGGAAAGAAATCATATAAATGTACATTGGTCAGACCGGACAGGTGTGGTTCAGTTGGTTGGGAGTTGTCCTATAAAGCAAAAGGTCACGGTTCCATTCTTGGTCAGTGCACATGCCTGGTTGAGAGTTCAGTCCCTGGTCAAGGCAGGTATGAGAGGCAACCGACTGATGTTTCTCTCTCACAAAGATGTTTCCCTCTCTTTCTCCCTCCCTACCCCTCTCTCTAAAAGTAAGTAAATAATATCTTTAAAGTGCTGCACCCTAAAAGAAGTATATTGGTCAACAAGGGCTTTTTCAAGAGCAGTAAAAGGTAAATAGGAATTAGGATAAGTTATTGTAATCAAAGAAAAGATTAGCAATTGAAAACTAAGAATACTCTAATTTCAAATATTTTAACCATTCAGAGTTCTAAGGGGGAAAAACTAAGTACAATTCATTCTTTTAAATTGCTCAAATTGCTGTTTATTTGTTTAAATCTCAGTTTGCCGAAAAACGGATCTTGTTTGTTGTTCCTCTATCATCTTATTCTTAATTATAAATCATGGAGGATGAAAATAAAACAATTGAACATGAAGATTTGGAACCAACAGGGGTGAATCACACAGCTTGCATGTATCAAGAAACACAGGTAAACCTGTAATTGGATGAAGTACATCCCAAGTTTTTCCTTAAGGAAAGGACTACATGTTTCCAAATCCATGATACAAGTGTTCTCTCTTTATTCCCTATCACTCAGTTAACAATTCTCCCTATTCTTGATCCCCAAACTCATATAGTCCAGGGTAGGTGTGACTACCAGTTTTCCCAGATGGTCATTAGCAGCTGGCCCAATATGAGGCTAGACAAATAAGAACCCTGTGAAATTCACTGTGTTCCCAGCCTAACCCTTAGTATGGTTCTTTCATTGCTTAAATTTAAGTAAATGAATGAATGTGAATTGGTTTTTGCCACAGATAGTTACATTTTCCTGAACCACTTTTATACATTTACCAACTATTGCCTTCAATTATATCTTAAATAACTTAATTTTATGCCCAGTATAGTAAAACATAATGAAATTTTATGTGACTTAAGCATTTATAATGATACAAATAGTGACTCAATGGTAAATATGCCCAAGATAATTCTTGTTACAGGTATTAGCTAATTAACTAATAATAAAGCTGTGTACTTCCCCGGTGTTAGCCTTGATTCTAGTAATGGAAATTTGATTTTTGATGTGATAACTCAGTAACTAAAAAAATGTATAGCAAATATGCAACTTTAAAGATTTTTTTTAATTGCCTTAAACATAGGAGGAAACAGTTATGAACCTCAAAGGTATAAATGGAAATGAACCAACAGAAGGAAGTAGCATTGTGAATACCAGTGAAAGAAGCCTGCAGGAAACACCATCTGAATCAAATTGTTTGCAAAGACTGAAGCAAACATTCACTTGCCCTCCACATGGCTTACTGGATAGAGTAATAACGAATGGTATGTAAATGGTAAGGATGAGTTCAGAAACAGAGTACAAAAGACAGAGTTGTTATATAATGGGAAATCCTAAAATAACAGTTTAAAGAACAAAAGGAAGTTTAATTCTCTCTCACATCAAAACTACTAGGTGAGCTCTGGCTGGTGTAGCTCAGTGGGTTGGGTATGGCCCTGCAAACTGAAAGGTCGCCTGTTTGATTCTTGTCAGGGCCCGTGACTGGGTTGTGGGCCAGGTTCCCAGTTGGGCAAGTCCAAGAGGCAACTGATTGATGTTTCTCTTGCACATCAATGTTTCTCTCCCTCTCTCTTCCCTTTCATCTACTGCCTCTAAAAATAAATAAATAAAACCTTTATAAAAGTAAAATAAAAACTACTAGGTAAACAATTCACAATGGTAAGTTGCTCTGATCCACATAGTCATTTAAGGGCCCAGGCTGAAGGGCTCTACCATCTCGGACAGCAGACTTCCAAGAGTACTGTGGTCACCATTCCAGCTGCCAGGAAAAGACCAAGAACCAAGGACCTTTTCCTTTTCTGTATCTGAGTTATTTCGCAGGATTATGTTAGGACTCCAATGAGAAAAGTGTCAGAAATCACTTGGAAAATAGAAAAGCACTACGTAAGTGCTGGTTGTCATTACCATTAGTTAGTGCAATTAATGTTTGAGCGAACTCAGCTCAGTCTATACTTCCAAATGAATCACATCATTTTATGAGTAAGGATTTTGGTTTGCAGTTCAACTTATTCCAGTAAAGCTGTTATTACTTAAAATATTTGGGATATATTACTTTGGGAATTTATCTCAGCATGATTTTAAATATTGTTAGGTTTGAGATATTTTTGTCTTTGAAGAACGGATTTGGTTTTTCGAAGCAGCCAAACATTATTCCTATACCAATTTGGTGCATATATGGGCGTTCAAATTGAATAACGCTTTTTTGTTGTTCAGAAAGGAAGTGCACGTGTTAGTGTGAATGTGTGTGGGCTTGTTATGCATGTTGGAGGATGTGCAGTATAACAGGAAAAAGGAGAAGGGGTTTGCAAATTATCTATAAAGGCAGATTGAAAGACAATTTCAAAAATTGTATTGAGGAATGACAGCATCATTGAAATAAATATATTGCCTCCCAGAGTAAATATATAACATGTTTGTTGTAGAATGTAACATACTTAATCTAGAAGTAATCTTTATTGAAGTCAGGCTCACTTTATAGTTGTTTTTTTATTTGGGAGCTCTAAAAGACATTTTTACCATTCTCAGTTGCGACAATGGACACCAAGTATAATACATTATGCTTTAGGCTCTAGACATGTTTTCAATGAAATTAGGTATGTTTCCAAATTAGCATAAGAAAAAAATCTTGATTTAAAACACATAGAAAAAAACCATGTTCCAAAATATATACTAGTTTATATGACTACAGATAATTTAATATCATTTCTGTCCTTATTATTATTTTTCTGAATTTGTATCATTCAAATTATGGCACGTTTCTAGTTAAAATGTGTACAGTAAAACAGATAGAGATTGATATAAGGAAAGGGTATGATGAATGTTGTGATTTTGAGACTTAGTATTTTTATTTTAAATTTTTTTAAACAAATGTATTTACTTTTAGAGAGAGGAGAAGGGAGGGAGAAGGAGAGGGAGAGATACATTAATGTGCAAAAGACACATCAATAGTTTGCCTCTCGCATCCCTTCAAGTGGGGGGACCTGGCCCACAACACTGGCATGTGCCTTGACTGGGGATTGAACCAGTAACCTTTCAGTTTGCAAGCTAGTGCTCAACCCACTGAGCCACACCATTCAGGGCAAGACTCATTATGTTTTAATTCTATAATCACTGTCCATAAAGTGCCAGAGAAATTTAACTCAGTGTATAAACATCTCTTCACCTGTTTTCCTTTACTTCTATTCCTGAGGCTTGCAAGATTGTGTTTTTCCTATACTATTTCCTGTGACCATTCAGTATATATAATTATCCTTATTAATAAGTAAATATCAATATTACATGTGAATATTCAATTTTCCAAAATAAAAAATGAGAAGCAAATTATTAACTAAATTAAATGTGATTTAAGGAAACCTTATAAATGTACATTTGCTATGTATCTATAACTGCATTCTGAATATGGAAAATTAGAGGTTTAAAAAAGTGGTCTTAAAGTGGAAAAAAATTTAATTATTGACAGTGTTTGTTTATTTCCATCATTATATAATTTATGTTACCAGTGTATTTTTGGTCAAGTATATTGCCAATATATACTTATTAATACAGTAGTTATTTGTTTCCATCAATAACTGGGTAACCAGATCTGATATATGAGACATTAAAGTTCCATTGAATGGAAAACTCTTAATTCTACCTTGCTAAATTTAGTATAAAATTGGGTTTATGCTGTGATAAAGTAAAATTTAGTAGCTGGCAATTCCTGCTTTCCTATTATACCCCCAATACTGCATAGAAATTTCAGCTCATATAGCCATTGGAAAATACCAAAGCCCCTCAGTTATTTCACTACAATAGCATCACAAGCCTAGAAAATTCTGAACAATTCTGTTATGATTTAAAAAATGGAATATTGGATTCAATCTCTAGCAATATGGTAGACAAGCCTCAACAATCTTTTTACTAATACCAATGAAAACATCTGAAAAAAATATATTGTCTTTTTAAATGTACCATTTATCCATCAAGGAAACAAGAAATCATCATACACCAAAACAAAGTATAAGTAAAAGAAATAAATAAGTACTCAGTCTGACTTTTACCCCAGAGGCTTCTGCAAAACACCAATGAATCTGAGGTTTATTTTAAGAACCGTGAGTATGGGAGGCTACACTAGAGCCTGCCCGGGTTGGAAGAAATATAGTAGGAAAAATCATTCTCCCTTACCCATACAAAGCTGGGACTCAGTGTGATAGTTGATTCGACATAAGCCTGCCCTGCAGATGGGGGCTGCAACTAAATCTATCAGTCTCAATTGTGGTGCTGGCCAGGGCGAGTAGTCTCCCCTAAAAATGCATAACTTCATGCTCATTTATGCTTCAAAGTCACTGAAGAAAATCAAGGTGAAAATATGTCTAAAACTGGTCCTGGATTATGAGCTTCTGAGTATGTGGGAGAAGTGAATTCAGATCCTTTCTGGAAAAACTCACATTCTACCTAAGGCTTCAACAATTCTAAAAGATAAAGTTTCAAGAAATAGGTTACTATTGCAAAAACAAACAAGAAAAATCACAACATGCATGAGGAAGCATTTCAAAACATTGCATTATCTAAAAATATAGAATATAAAATATTTTGATATCTGAAGTTGAGATACAAATATAAGTACAAAATAAGTAACTACTTTTAAAAATGAACAAATTTATTTTAATAAAGAACCAAATTGAATTTCTAGAAATGAAAGATATAGAACAGTAATTGGAATTGAAAACTTAGTGGCTAGATTAGGCAGCAGGGTAATAAAAAGAAAATTGGTAAACTAGCAAATAAGTCTGAAGAGATTATCTAGAATGTAGTACACACAGAAAAAATGGATAATATGGAAATTAGGTTAGCAACATGGAGAAAAGAGTGTGACTATCTAATCATAGTTCCAGAAAAAGAGAACAGGAAGAATGGTGAAGAGGAAGTATTTAAAGAAATAAAGACTGGGAATTTTCAAGAATTAATGAAAAACAAAAACTAAGGAAACCAAAGGAAGCCATACCTAAACATAACATACTTAAAAACAGCCAAAGAAAAATTCTCTAAAAGAGCTAAAATTAAACTTAAAATGAAAATTAGCACCAGTGAAAGCCTGAAAAAACAAGGAATAATATTTCCAAGGAACTCTGAACTTAGGATTGTATACCCCCAGAAGAACTATCTTTTAAAAATGAAAATAAAAATAATTACACACAAGTAAAGCAGAATTGACTGCCAACAGATCCTAATAAGAAATATGGCATACTTGGCTGCAGGGTGTTTCTGTGTCATGAATTAACTCATTTGCAATGGTAAGTAGGAACTTGTGTCAGTGTAATATGCAATTTGCATTTTTGTACATAATTTTTCCTGGCACGTTAATACTTTGCATCATCAAGCAGTAAAAGTGAATACAAATTGAATCGAGGCCCTGGCCAGGTAGCTCAGTTGGTTAGCACATGGTCCTGATATGCCAGGGTTACGGGTTTGATCCCCGGTCAGGGTACCTACAAGAATTAAGCAATAAATGCATAAGTAAGTGGAATAGCAAATTGATGTTTTGCTCTCTCTCAAAATCAATCACTCTGTTTTTCCCATGAGCCTTTCTATTTCCAGTGTACAGTTGTGTAGAACACAAGGTTCTCAAATACAGAAGCATTTCACATTTTAACAAATGCCTCTACTAAAGGGAATACTTCAGGCAACAAGATAGTTGTCTCAGGTGAGGGTTATGATATAGCATAATGAATGATGATTAAAAAATAGGTAAGTATGTGGGTAATTCTGAACAAACATTGACAGTAGGAAAGAAACAATAGTAATGTTTAAATCAAGGCAGAACTAAATACTGGAATGGGATTGTTCAAGTGTTTTCATGTTCCTGCGAAGAGGGTAAAGGTAGTGATTGTTTCTCTTTTTAATATTAACTAGTGAGATATTTATTGTAAAATTTTAAGGAAAAATAAGGAAATGTTAAAAAAAATGTCAGAACAGCTCCTGTCAGCAGTGTGAAAGGAAATTGGGAAGGAATTAGGAGGGGTCACACAGGTGGATTCAAAACCACTCTTGGTGACATTCAACTCCCTGAGATGTTGGTAATTACCTGGTTGTTCATATTACTAATGGTCTTCAAACTTACACATGGTTGTAAGTACTTGCATATATTGTCTATTTTAAAAATTAGATTATATTAAAATCTATATATAACAACTTATTAATAGAAACTAGTTTTCCTGGTTTGTTTCAGTTACCATGGTTGTTCTTCTATGGGCTGTAGTTTGGTCAATTACTGGCATCGAATGTCTTCCTGGAGGAAACCTGTTTGGAATTATAATCCTTTTCATATGTGCCGTCATTGGAGGTAAAATTATGGGGCTCATTAAGTTGCCTACGTTGCCTCCACTGCCTCCTCTTCTTGGTAAGTGCTAAACACATCCTGTCTTCTTCAGAGTGAATTATGTTTTAGGAGTAGTACTTTGGAAACCTTGGGAAATAAAGGAATAAACTATTTCTGGATTTTCTGTGCTAGAGCTAAAAACTGATAGTTTAACTTTGAGGATTTTTGTGAGTCACTTGTGAAAAAGGTGATTTCAAAAAATTAAGTTATATACGAGGTCTGTCCAGAAAAAGTCCAGCCATTATTAATATAAGGAGAACAGTTTGTGTGACATGGATGTAACCTGGCAGCCGAGGACAGTGGACTGGAATGCATATGCATGAACAATGACGACTTCACGGTACTAGTCAGTGGGGGTGGTAGACACCATTAAGTGAGCATGTGTACAGTGTGGCCATCGTATTCAAAATGACTGAGTAGAGCAACGAATCTGTATTAAATGTTGCATTAAGCTTGAACATTCCCATGTGGAAACTATTGGGATGATTCAGCAGGATGCAGCTATGGGCAACTGGTGATTGACAGCTTCATCAAGACAACAAACCTGCTCATGCATCACGTCTCATGCAGAGGTTTTTGGAGAAACATCAAATCACCCAGGTAACTCAGCCCTGCTACAGCCCAGATTTGGTGCCCTGCAACTTACGGCTTTTCCCAAAACTAAAATCGCCTTTGAAAAGGAAGAGATTTCAGACAATCGATGAGACTCAAGAATATGATGGGGCAGCTGATGGCAATTGGGAAAACTGTGTGGGGTCCCAAGGTACTCCCCTACTTTGAAGGGGACTAAGGTATCATTGTCCTATGTACAGTGTTTCTTGTATCTTGCATCTTCAGTTATTGTCTCTATTTTTCATATTACATGGCTGGATACCTTCTGGACAGACCTCGAATACTGTACTTAGAGTTGAGTAACTTGCATTAAAAACATGAACAATAAATACTTAAAACTGATCCTAAGTATTTTATGACATTTCCCCTTATCTCTGCTCTTGAGATTGTGGAAATACCATATCATGGTGTGGCAGTGCCCATCTCTTTCCAGCTCCACATTCAGTGACACCAAGTTCATAGTTTAACATGGGCCAGGATGGAAGTATTTATAATACAGAAATCAGCAAATGCTACAAATAAGGACTTGATATACTCTAAGTCTCTCACATCTTTGACAAACAAGTGAAGTTCCCATACATATTTTCATTTGTATTAACATAACATTCATTCATTATGAATTTCATTATTCATTAACATTAACATAAACAAAAGTAAACACCAGCATTTATCGTGACACCAATACTCGCTTGTCAGTGATGTGAGTGACTTCTTTGCTAAGCTTTTTCACTAAGGACTTGCTTCAAAAATAACTTGGCAGTATTTGAAATAAACTGGACTTTTGTTGATAGTTTTTAAATATTTTTAAAAATTTATAATACAAATTTTTAAAAAAAGAATACACCTTTTGAAAGTAGGTGTTCTTTCCTGCACAACCAAGGAGAGGCTCCTGCGGGCATGGAGGCAAGAAGGGGATGCCTGCCGAGTGGCAGTCAGTTGGCCACACCAACCCGGACCACTGGCGAAGGAAACACGGCCCCAGGGAAATTGTTTTTACGTTCATCAGGAGAATAAAAAGTGCTCCCTTATCCCCTCTAAAACTCCTAAAGAAACTCTTGACATATTTTTGAGTTCTTGTAAGATTATTATTTCTCTGGATTTCAGGTAATTATGTGCTATAATCAATCTAGGACTGGTTTAGATCCACATTTTAAGTTTCAATAAGAAACTATTGACATACTAATGAAATATAAGTTTAGTGTAGCACTTTTGGCTGGTAATTCATCAATATCTATAAAAATGATATACATACCTGGACCCTAGAGCCTAACATTTCCACTGCTGTGAATTATCCTGTGGATATACTTGCACAAACCTGCAAAGCTATAAGCTCCATATGAACAGGGACCATGTTGGTCCAGCTCACCTCGGTGTTACCAGGGAACCGTAAGAGTACCGTAAGGCTGGCATGTAGTAGGCACTTAATAAGTACCTGATATATGAACTGGTCCATGAATTGGCCCCAAAATTATGATATTTTCAAACAATGAGGTACTATTATGACTTTTTAAAAGAATAAGGCAAATATAGATGTGCATCATTGGGAATATGTTCAGAATATGGGTTAAGTGTAAAAAAACCTAAATTGCACAGTGGTGTAAAAACATGCTCCCATTTGAGTCCAACACAGAGTACACATGCATGCAAACACACGTTGTGCTTAAGTAGGTAATGAAACGTTCTGGAAGAGCACAGAAAACACTTCACAGTGGAAACTTTTGGGGAATGAAGGTGGAAAGTTACAGTGGGGTTGGACATACACTTGTTACTTCACTCCTGCCTGTAATGTGTTAATTTTTACCATGTTCTTATCACTAATCTTTGAAAGAGCTATTATACCCTACTGCATACTTTCAAAAATTCTAGAAAGACCATGACTGCAGAATTCAGGACTTTGAGACCTTATTCTAGATTAAATGGCAGTGATAAGAGATGCCTAGAGGTGAATTCAGCTTTCTTGCCTGGAGGTATCTGGAGCAAGTTACTAAAAGCTGTGCTTATAATTCGTCTCTGTTCTCACAGCTTACATACAAAGCATCTCAACCTCAGTAAATGTGTTTAGTCCTTTAACATGTGGTGCCTATGAGGACATAGTGAGAGGAGGGCAGGAGCCTCACAGTGCCTGGTGGAGCAGTCTTCCCCTTGGTATGAATGTGTGACATCAGCAAGGGCAGAATTCTCTCACGACCACTCAGCTTTCTCAGTCACACTCAACTACTTGCAAATTCCAGATTATGTCGCCCTTTCTCGTCATACCTTGGAAGAAACTTCAGTGTCTTCCATAAACTTCTCAACTCCCCCAATCTCCTCTCCTTCCCCCTTCCCTGCCTTTGAACTGCTGTGACTCATCCTCCTGTCTCAGCTTATGCTTATGGTTTTATAATATTGCGTCTGTCCAGTTGTCTTGCCCCCCTACAGTCTGCAAGCTTGTTGAGGTGTGATGCCAAGTCTTCGTCCATTATTATCTCAAATACCTACCCTAGTGTCTCAGATACTGAAGGTGTTGGTATGTGTTGAATTGTTGAATGAAAGGAGGCACTTCTAAGCCTTTGTAAAGCAGGTTGTGTTTTTTTAATTAAATTATCTGGTTTGAAGGTAAAATAGAGCCCCACATAGGTATTTATTGATATTTCAGGTAATCTGACATAGCAAGTAATTTCAGGAGCTGTTTGCTGCTTGCACACAGATGACTGAATTGGATATTTTATTAAAACATTTCATATTTAGAATTTGATCACACTTTACAATACTGTCCTATTTCTCTCAGTTTCAGTTACTCTAATGATTATTTTAGTCTATCATTTTTATTGCATATTAAAGCCTTTTGTTAGCTTCTTTATCATATTAATTTTTAAATTAAAGTTTAATGAGGACTAAGGACTAAGCATAAAGGAAGTAGTTTCTGGGATTATAGAATAATCTCGTTCACATCTAAAATGCCAAAAAAGATTTTCTGTGTTTGAAAACTAAAGAGTTGTTTGACTCCTCCATTCCAGGCATGCTGCTTGCTGGGTTTCTCATAAGAAATATCCCTGTCATCAGTGAGAACGTGCAGATCAAGCACAAGTGGTCTTCTGCTTTGAGAAGCCTAGCCCTGTCTATTATATTGGTTCGTGCTGGCCTTGGGCTGGATTCAAAGGTATTGAAGTTGTAAAATTCTAACTCTTGACCATGAATTTTGTTCCTCCAATGCTGCAAGTATCAGAATCACAGCTTTAGAAAATGGGTATGGACACTTTTCATGGCATTCTCAAGAAGGCAGTGGAATTTATTTCATGCAGGACTATCCCCAGGAGATGTCCCCATGTTTTTTTATGGAGAAAAGTACAGTTATTGTCTGTTTGGGGACAGCACCAAGAATAAAGCACTCCCCTTTCTCTGTCAGAGATATAGGCCATAGTTATAGATAATGATCATGAGAGAGCCATCCTGTATTTGAAGCCCAAAGCCCAAAATAGGGGTTCAGGGCTAACTATACTAGCTTAGGAAACTGCCTAGAATACAGAATGAGTCTCAAGTATACTTTTCTAAAATGATTTTAGTCATGTATGATTTTGAAGATGGGAGTGAATATTTGGGGGGATGAAGGTCGTTAACCTGGGTTCATTCTGGGGCCACAAATCATGCATAAAGCCAACACTGAGAAGATTAAACCTGCTTGGGTTCAAACCTAACTCCACCATTCACCAGTTTCATGATCTTGGGCAAATGACTCTAACTTACACCTTTTCAGATGAGGACATCTAAAAATGGTGGTAATAATATTACCTACATTACAGGTTGTTATGAGGCCTAAATAAGTTATCTCCAAAACACTTAGAACACTGAAATGTTTGTGAAGTAAGACTCAGTACCTGCAAACTTCATGATGATCCAGACATGGCCTGAATACTGAAGAAAAAGCATTTAATGTCATTTTCTCTGTTGGTGTTCAGAGGCTTATTTTAATATGTCTATTTTTATATTTCAGGCCCTGAAGAAGTTGAAGGGTGTCTGTGTACGATTATCCATGGGTCCTTGTCTTGTCGAAGCATGCACGTCCGCCCTTCTTGCCCACTTCCTAATGGGTTTACCGTGGCAATGGGCATTTATACTGGGGTAATGATTTTGCCTTGTTATGTGAAAATATGCATGGTCATTTAGGGCTTTCTCTGATTCTATACAAGAGAATGCATAATAGCACTTTCTTAAGGACATCAGAAAATATAACATGGATATTCCAGCATAGTGTTATGACTATTAATATTCCAACATATGATTAGGTGATCCTGCTGTCTCTTCCTTCCACTGTCAGTTCTTATTTCAAATGGCTAAGGACCAAGAGAGGAAAATAAATATAAATTGCTTAGTAGAAATTTAGGGCTAATAAGTAGGCAAGAAGTTAGTTGTGAGTTCTCATGGTTAAGACTCTGGAGCTACACTGCCTGGACTCAAGTCCTAGCTTGGGACTCTCCAGGATGTGGTCTCTGGCAGTTACCCCATCTCTCTGTACCTCAGTGTCCTCATCTGCAAAACGAACAGGATGACTGTAGCTGCCTCATGGGTTGTTATGGGGATTAAATTATTTAATATATATGAAGTGCTTAAAGTGGTGTTTGGCACGTGTTAAGTACTATAAAGGCTTTTGCTGTTATTACTGCTTCTATTCTTCGTATCACCATCACCGTCAGTGTGGCCTTCCCCTTCTGATCTGTTGTCTCATTTGACATACTAAGCCCTGAGAGAAGAATCACTGGATCCCAATCCAAAAATCCATGGCCGTGTTTTTTAAAACTTATGCCGTGAATGTTTTTTTTTAAAGGTAGGTGCCTGGGTCCTAACCCCATAGGTCTTCTAGACCAGCAGTCCCCAACCTTTTTGGCACAAGAGACCGGTTTCATGAAAGACAATTTTTCCACAGATGGGGGGAAGCTCACTTGCCTGCCATTATTTCCTGCTGTGCAGCCCAGTTCCTAACAGGCCAAGGACCAGTACCTGTCCTTGTCCCAGGGGTCAGGGACCCCTGTTCTAGACCATCCATACCTAAATATATATACGCAAGCAAAGTGCTTGCAATGCAGCTTGTTCATGGCCACAGTTTGTTTAAAAAAAAAAGTGTTCCATAGAACTTGTATATGTGTGTTTCTGGTTTGAGGCATCACTGCCATTTAAAAGACTATCTAAAGGGTATCCTCTAAAAAAAGTAGAGGTTGTTGTAATTTTAGTAATGATGGTGATGATGGTGGGTGGGTAAGATAGTATCATAAATGTTTAAAGTGCTACCTGCTTAGCTTTGTTTTAGGTGCTGTGTCTCCAGCTGTCGTGGTGCCTTCAATGCTCCTTTTGCAGGAACGAGGCTATGGTGTTGAAAAGGGTGTCCCAACCTTACTCATGGCTGCTGGCAGCTTTGATGACATTCTGGCCATCACTGGCTTCAACACATGCTTGGGCATGGCCTTTTCCACAGGTAAACTGATCAGTTCACAGTGTGCTGACCTCTTGAGCTCAAGAGAGAGATTATGATGAAATAAGTGTGGCATATTTGTTTGATGACTGATTAAGGTAAATTCAAATAGAGAAAGCAACTCAAGAGTTAGTTCCTTACCTAAGGGGGAACTAGTAGCTTCCTACCCTCCCTCCCTTCATTGTCTAGACACACTGCTCAAGTAGTGTGGGAAGTGAATGAAGGGGGAATGCAAAGTAGCAACATTTAAAGGAGAACAGCTTTTGCATGGAGCCATCTAGGAAAGTTTAATCTGGAGACCTCACACAAAGGTTGAGTAGATTTTTCAATGAGCAAAATGACAGAGAAGAGTTCGAGTGGAAGGAACAATTTCCGTTCTCTCATTTTTATATTTTATGGTTACAAACAATGATTTAGATGAGTGTCTTATTAATACTTGATAATTGTCTGATTTGGGTATATTTTGTTTTAAGTAGTAATAAAGAAGAAACACTTTAGAAGGTTATGTATTCTCTGTACAGTTCCCTGTAGTTGTCTTAACCATTTTGTGGTTATATATGATTTATAGTGATTACCTAGAACCTCATCTCTTCTTATTGCCCCAGTTTCCTTAACATCCAGTCCCTTCCGTATCTCACTAGTAAATTAATCTTATCAAAGCATGGCTCTCATAATGTTACTTTCCTTTTCAAGAACAATGAGGATTCCCTATTACCTATTAAATCAAATCTACTTTGTTGCCTTTGTCTTAACTGTACTGTATCTATCCAAACTTATGTTCTCGCTGCTTTCCTGGCCCACACCTTTAAAACAATGATTCTCAGCCTCAGATGCACTCTAGTGTCAAGGTAAGAAACATCCAAACCTGCAGAGAATTTTTATGTATTTATATGAGCCAAACTCACAATAATGTCTGGGAAGCAAAATTGAACAAATTGGGAAACTGCTCTGGAGAATAGCAGTTTTACAGCTTATTTTATGCATTAGAATCATAGGAGGAACTGTAAGACAGGAGGTTACATGAAATTCATTGGTGATAGATTAGGGATGCAAGAGAAAACAAAGAGGCAAAATATCTGAGATCGAATAAAGAGTAAAATGGAGAGACACATACTTCTTTTACATTGGTGGATCCAAGGTAGTTAACAATTAACATTTACAGCATACAGGGATGGTGTGCAGAGAACAAGATAACAATGAGGGGTTCTGCCAAGGAAGCCGCAGGCCGGGGATATGAGTACCCACAGTGACCCACTTTTAGTTAGGAATTTTTATGATTCAGACCATCCTATGTGGCTACTTTCAGCCTCTGTGTTTGTAAAGCCCACCATGCAGGCCACCCCTGAGCTTGTTGGGTTTAGTATGTGGTCCTTTTTTGTCCACACTAGAATTACCTAGTGGGGAGGTTAAAAAATATATATATATGGCCCCACCTTAGACTAATTAAAGCCAAACCTTTAGGAACTGAAAACACAGCTATAGAGTGTTGAAAAAGATAACCAAGTAAACTTGAAGATCTAATTGGCTTTATTATGTGATTCATGAATTGGGCAACATTCATTTAGCAACTAGAAGGGCTCTCTAAGGCAGGAGCATCAAACTCATTTTCACCGGGGGCCACATCAGCCTCGAAGTTGCCTTCAAAGGGCCAAATGTAATTTCAACTCCATAACAGTTAAGGAGTAGTTACATTTACACAGTCCTAAAATACATTCGGCCCTTTGAAGGCAACCTTGAGGCTGATGTGGCCCCTGGGGAAAATGAGTTTCACACCCCTGCTCTAAGGGTAGGAAAAAATGGAATATTGTTATGGGAAGAAGGGAAAGGCAAGGGAGCCATTGACAAAAGAAAAAAAAAGGATTATTTTTAGACCAGACTGTATTTTTCTTTTGAGGCAGGAAGGGAAGACAAGGATTTGTATTATGCAGAATGCCTCTTCTTTCTAGGGGGGTGGTAGGTAGAGAAGGTCCACATGACAAGATGTTTCCTTGATGTTGACCAGGAAATTCAAGACTTTGAATAAGATTGTATTTCTGAGACATGTTGAAACTGCAGTTAAATCAGGTATTAAATCTAGGTTTGGTATCATGGGCTTTAGCACAAGTGACACCATTGTGGTCCCATAGTTTTGTTTTTAACAAGGGCATCAGAGTTTGCATGAAAATCATGGGGGAGGGGGAAGAGCAGGGGCAGGGAGGGCAGTGGGGAAGGTTTGCTCCGGTTTTCATAATCAGGGGTGGGGTGAGGGGGGAGAAGGCTATGGATAGGTTAAAAAACCTTCCTTGTTGACAATGCTACATTCACTCTGCCTGTTCCTCTACGTGTGGTCCTTCATCCTTTGGATGGGCACTGTCTGGGGCCTCTTAAAAATGTGGATCCCAAGCCCTGCCAGACTTACTGAATTAGAATTTCAGAGATGGAGTCCAAGAAGTCTTAAACAAACAAACAAACAAACAAAAAATACCTTACTATAGAAGAGACTGAAAGTAATTAGTACTTTCTACATGTTTATAGCAAATTATTCACTATAATAGGTCAAGACATATGCTATTATAACATACTTTTGACAGTCATACTCTGTCTAACAGAGAGTTGTCTGAATTAAATAAAATGACTACAAGGGTATTATACTTTTAAATCAGAGAGATGATTGAAACTGTAGGGCAAGAAAAACTGGTTTACCTCTACCCATTTTAGGTTCTTTGGCTGGGGCTCTGTAAGTCAGACTGACCAACGACAGATTAACAGAACAACAGTTTATTAGCACGTGTGTTGTGCCACACTCAAATGGAAGAAGTACTCAGGGAGGAGTGACTGAAAGGAGTGGTTAGAATTTGGGCTTATGTGGCATCTTAGCAAAGAACGGTAATTTTGTAGAGAATTGCCAGACAAAGGATAAGGACTTCGAGCTTTTAGGCCAACAAATTTTGGCAAGGCAAATATATGAGAAACTAATGGTAGATAATGGCTGGTCTTAGGAAAAACTGCTATGTCAATTCTTCTGGTGCCATCTCTGAGCCTGTGAGGGTCCCTGGTGGTCTCAGTGGTTAACTTCTGGCCTTCCTGGTCCAGAGAGAATAGGGACACCTTTACAAATTTGTAGCCAACTTTTAAACAAACAGAGGGGGTGCAGGGAACTTTTTGTGTATCTGTTTTCCTCAAGTGCCTTCAGCTCAAAGTAATCCTTATGCCAAAGGAGCATATTTTGAGGTGGCATAGTCTGCATCCTTCATCACAATAAGAAGAAACCACAATAATTTGTTAGTACATTTACTCTTACAATAGTGTATAAAAAGGCTTTATGTGTTGAACAATTTTAATACAATTTTCTGCACAATGTGCTAACAAAGATTTTCTTCATTCAAGTGTTCTAAATCTTTTATGCTTAGGTGGAATATACTGGTTCTTCTTACCTCTCTATATTATAATATTTCAAAGAAGCTAGACTTCCAAGAGCAATTTCAAAAATAATTTAATTTTTTTAAATTACCACTGACTTTCAGTGTTACTTTATTAGTTTCATTAGTCACTTTACTAGAAACTACATTAGTTTCAGGTGTATAGCCCAGTGGTTAGTCAATGATATAATACACAAAGTGATCCTCCCATTATTTCAAGTACCCACCTGGCACCATATGTAGTTATTACAATACTAACTGTATTCCCTATGCTGTACTTTACATCCCTGTGACTGTACATCCCTATTCAAAAATAATGTTTTTTTCAGATTTACTTTTAGAATAAACATTAGGACTTACCCCTATACTCACTGTGCTAAGAAGAGATTCTTGATTTTAATTGCCAAATTCTTAAATTACTGTATTCTATCTATATCACAGCTACTCAATATCAGTGTGCATTTATTACTTAAAAATGGCAATTTAAAGGCTAGATCTGCCTATGTACCCAGCCTCTGAATATAACAGAAAAAAAATTATCTCTGAATCATGATTTTTACCTTTCATGTTTTCTTGGGCTCTTTAAGTAAATATTTATGGAAGTAGACATACAACAGAGTACACTAGTCATAGCTTATGTCTGTTTTGAAATATATAGCCCATATATATGTGCTTTTCTTATAAGATAGGTCTATTAGACATTTTAAGTCATAAGTTCAAGAATGTAGAGCTCAGACAACATCTATAAACTCTTCCTTCAGTGTAATTTGATGCTTTATGTTGATGTTTAAAGTCAAGTTTGTTTATGGATTTAGAGTTCTGTCTAAAGTTTTTCTTTTTCGTATATTTGTAAGGCTCCACAGTTTTTAATGTCTTCAAAGGAGTTTTGGAGGTGGTAATTGGTGTGGCAACTGGATCTCTTCTTGGACTTTTTGTTCGGTACTTTCCAAGCAGTGACCAGGTAAAAGAAATAATCTGTGGGAAAGTTATGCTCTGCGTTGTTACTGGAAAAGCATTCTGGAGCACTTCCTCCAAAGCCAGTGTGAGGGACATAACTTAGAAAACGGCACCCCATGTCCGAACTGCGTATCTAACAGTGCTGTCTATGAGATGTAGGAAGAGAACTAAATGCATAAGATTTCAATGCAGTCCTAAAGGTTTTTTCTCTGATTTGTATTCTGTATAGTTCAAATTTCTCTGTAAAATGAATAACAACGATTACAAAATAATACAATATGCAAGTTTTAAATTTTTAAATTAATTTTTATTCCATTATTTCTACTTATTTTTATTAATCATTCATAATACATAACTAGAATAAATATTTCAAAAATTTATATGGAATCACAAAAGGCCCTGCAACACAACACAACACAACAGCAATCCTGAGAAAGAACAAAGTTGTAGGAATCACTCTACCTAATATCAAACTATACTGCAAGGCATTAGTAATCAAAACAGCCTGGTACTGTCATGAAAACAGGCACATAGATCAATTGAACGGAATAGAGAGCCCAGAAATAAACCCACACCTTTATAATCAATTAATATTCAACAGAGGAAGCAAGCACATACAATGGGCTAACGATAATTTATTGAATAAATGGTGTTGGGAAAATTGGACAGGTATGTGCAGAAAAATGAAGCTAGACCACTTTCTTACATCACACACAAGAATAAATTCAAAATGGATTGAAGACTTAAATGTTAGACCTGAAATCGTAAAAATCCTGGAAGAAAACATAGGCAGCAAAGTCTCAGGTACTTCTCACAGAAATTTTTTTATCAGAGATATTTTCGCAGGCAAGGGAAACAAAAGAAAAAATAAAAATATGAGACTACATCAAACTAAAAAGTTTTTGCACAGCAAAGGAAAACATCAACAAACTAAAAAGACAACCCACAGAATGGGAGAACATATTCACCAATACATCTAATAAGGATTTAATCTCCAAAGCACTTATAAAGCACTTATAAAACTCAACACCAAATAACTAAGTAACCCAATTAAAAAATGGGCAAATGACCTAAACAGACACTACTCCAAAGAGGACAGACAGATGGCCAATAGACGTATGAAAAGATGCTCAATGTTACTAATATCAGAGACATAATAGTCAACTAAATCAAGATGTAAAATGACTGTGTGCCTTTTATTTAGTATCAAAATACCTTAGATTCTAATACTTTCTAATACTATACATACATCTTAATATTTTATTATAATATTGTTCAATATTTCTAACCACAGAAGATCAAAGTTATTCATGGTTCACAATGCTTTCTCAACATAAAAATGTTTTTTTTTCTATAAGAATTGGCATAATGAAGATTTCAGAGCATTTTGAATGGACTAGAAACTTAAGTAGAGGGATTTCTGGCCATGATGGAGACACAGATAGACACACTTTGCCTCTTTGCATAACCAAAAGAAGGACAACAACAAATTTTAAAAACAAAAAACAACCAGAATTGCCAGAAAATCAAACTGTATGGAAGTCCAACAACCAAGGAGTTAAAGGTGAAAAATTCATCCAGACCGGTAGAAGGGGAGGAGACAGCCAGAGTGGACAGGATGCATGCCAAGGCAGTGGCTGGCAGACTGGGTGGGCGAGGTGACAGCTGGTGGCTGGTGGTTCCACATTTGCCTGTGGATAAACAAGGACAGACAACCCGGAAACAAGACAGATGGTGCAACCCAGGGTTCCAGAGTGAGAAAAGAAAGCCTCAAAACCTCTGGCAGTAAAAAGTTGGGGGAAGGGGTTGCAGTGGCGAGAGAAACTCCCAGGCTCACAGGAAAGTTCATGGGAGAGAACCAGTGTCCTAGGATATACACAAACACACCTACCAAGGAATCAGCACCCGAAGGGCCCAGTGTGCTTATGGGAAGCAGGGAAAGTGACTAAAAGCCGGCCAAGAGCCTAGCAAGTGGCTGTTCCCTCTCTGACCCCTCCCCATATACAGCACCACAATGCAGCAACATGGGTTGCCCCAGCCCTCGTGAATACCTAAGGCTCTACCCCTTACAATATAACAGATGTTACAAGACAAAGAAATATGGCCCAAATGAAAGAACAGATCAAAGCTCCAGTAAAAGAACTAAGTGATGAAAGAGACAGCTAATCTATCAGATGCAGAGTTCAAAACACTGGTAATCAGGATACTCACAGAAATGGTTGAGTATGGTCACTAAATAGAGGGAAAAGTGAAGGCTATGCACAGTGAAATAAAGAAAAATATACAGGGAACCAACAGTGAAGGGAAGGAAACTGGGAATCAAATAAATGATATGGAACAGAAGGAAGAAATAAACATTCAATCAGAAAAGAATGAAGAAACAAGAATTTGAAAACTGCAGAGAGACTTAGGAACCTTTGGGACAACTGCAAATGTTCCAACATCCAAATCATAGGGGTGTGAGAAGAACAGCAGCAAGAAATTGAAAACTTACTTGAAAAAATAGTGAAGGAGAACTTCCCCAATCTGGCAAAAGAAATAGACTTCCAGGAAGTTCAGGAAGCCCAAAGAGTCCTAAAGAAGTTGGACCCAAGAAAGCACACACCAAGACACATCATAATTACATTACCCAAGATGAAAGATAAGGAGAGAACACTAAAAGCAGCAAGAGAAAAAGAGACAGTTACCTACAAAGGAGTTCCCATAAGACTATCAGCTGATTTCCCAAAAGAAATCTTGCAGGCAAGAAGGGGCTGGAAAGAAGTATTCCAAGTCATGAAAGTCAAGGACCTACATCCAAAATTACTCTATCCAGCAAAGCTTTCATTTAGATGGAAGGGCAGATAAAGTGCTTCTCAGTTAAGGTCAAGTTAAAGGAGTTCATCATCACCAAGCCCTTATTATATGAAATGTTAAAGGGACTTATTGAAGAAACAGAAAAAGATCAAAACTATTAACAGCAAAATGACAACAAACTCACAACTTTCAACAAACTGAACCTAAAAAACAATGAAAACAAAAACAAACTAAACAAACAACTAGAACAGGAACTGAATCACAGAAATAGAGATCACATGGAGGGTTATCAGTAGGGAGGAGGAGAAGGAAGAATGGGGCAAAAGGGACAGGGAATAAGAAACATAAATGGTAGGTACAAAATAAACAGGGGGAAGTTAAGAATAATATGGGAAATGGAGAAGCTGAAGAACTTAAGTGTATGACCCATGGACATGAACTAAGGTAGGGGAATGCTGGTGGGGGGTGCACAGGGCTGAGGGGGGTAAAGGGGAGAAAAAATGAGACCACTGTAACAGCATAATCAATAAAATATACTTTAAGAAAGAAACTTAAGTAGAACTTTAAGAAAAGTAGTATATCCATTACCAGTATGTTGATTTGACTTTTCATTATGCTCCATAAAACTCAAGGTAAAATTGTCTTATAAAAGAAAATTGTGAAATATATTGTAAATTTTTTGAATGCATAAAAGAAGTGACAAGATCTTTCTACACAAAAAATGAAGAGAAAAATGTGTGTAAAGTGATATGGTTAGTTCAGAGAAGTGCCACTCTGTTTAATAGGACAACCACTGGCTACATGTGGCTATAGCAGGGAGCATTTCCACAGGCAGTGCAGATACAGAAATTTCCATGGTCACTCACCCTTCTATTGGGAAGCACTGATCCAGTAGTACTCACACAATAACTCATGATGAGAGTACTATTCACACAACCATTTTACTGATAAGGAAATTCAAACTTCGGGTGAGGGAAGTGACTTGAACCAAGGTCACATAGCTAGAATGCAGTGGAGCTGGAAATGAACTCAGTTATTTCCCTTTCGGATCCTGCCTGCCTTTAAGTCCAGCATTCTTAAAGACATGCCTGCCTTCTAAAGTTATCAAGAATTTTTAAAGGCAGAACAGTGAAAAGTAAAGGGAAAGAGGTACACATTTCTTAAGACATTAAAAATCAAAAACATAAAAAAATAAAACAACAAAAATTACTCAGTCAATAGTCTCTTAAATCTTCTTGGTATGTAAGGATTTAGAAAGAAAAACCCAAAGTGCATAACATTAAAGAGTAAACAGAGATCCTTAAACTAACAGGTGTCACATCTTTATCCTTTACAAAAGCCCGTGATGTAACAGTGTTCAGGGAGGAGGAACTGAAGTTTGGAGAGGCACAGGAACGTGCCACACGTATACCAGTGATGTGAAAGAGCTAGAATAAACCTGGCTCGTCTAGCTCCAAAGCCCATGGTGCTTTTTTCTGCTATTCCATTCAACCCTGTAAAATTCTGCATTGATAACTGCACAGGAAGCTAACTCTTATTCGTGAAAGAGGCAGCTATATTTGCACCTGTGTTATCTCCGCTTTTGCTGAGTAAAGGAAAGGGAATGTTGTGTCATGCATTTATGTGTACAGGTACAGGCATTTTGACTTTCCACTAAGTTTTGAAGATGGAAACACCAGTAATTAAAGGTCCATTATATGAAATAATTGAGGTAATTAAACTTCTTTCCCCCTCAAGGACAAACTAATGTGGAAACGAGCCTTCCTCGTCTTGGGGCTGTCCGTGCTTGCAGTGTTCAGCAGCTCGTACTTCAGCTTCCCTGGCTCCGGAGGACTGTGCACATTGGTCCTGGCTTTTCTCGCAGGCCTGGGGTGGGCCGGCCAAAAAGTAAGTTTCATTTTAAGCCCTTCTCATAACTCCTTTTCTGATTAGATTAATTTTTCTTTCAGATGTTTTCTTAACATCAGATTAATAAAATTATTTTATCATAAAAGCTATTTTCTATGCACATACAAATGGATGCCCAAAGACACACTTTCTTATCTCCACTATATACCAATCTGTAACTTGATGTCTTCACTTAAAATATATCATAATCATAGTTCTCTGATGCCTTCCTTATTCTTTGTAAGGGCTGCAGAGTATTACATTTTATGGCTATACTGTACTTTATTAAACCAGTCTCCTACTCACACACATTTAGATTGTTTTCCATTTTCTGCTGAACAAAAGATGCTTCAATAAAATATCCTTTTATATACCATGTGTCATAAACTCTAAGCATTGTCAAGACTAAGAAGAAAGAAAAAGAATGTTGCAAATTATGACATGACTTCATAATTTCAGAGATGTTTAAATGTGAGAAAATGTATATCATAAAATCAACAATGTATAGCATATCTTTGAGTTTATCTATAGGATGAATTTTCTAGAAATAACATTGCTCTATGAAAGAGGTTTCACATTGATTATTTTTTATTTTATTTTTCAATTACAGTTTATACTCAATATTATTTTGTATTAGTTCCAGGTGTACAGCATATTGATTAGATAATCCTATCAATATTTCACAAAGTGCTCCCCTCATTACTTCCAGTACACACCTGGCAACATGCATAGTTATTATAATATTATTGACTGTTGTTCTGTAAGTATCAGTTTTCCCTTTTAAAAGGCTGTACCATACTGATAGGTAAAAGGTGGTATCTTGATTTCTGTTTCTTTGATTAGCAGCAAAATGTAATACTTTTTCATATATTTAGCTACTTGTATTTTTTCATTTTCTTTGATCTGTCTTTTGTCAATTTTCTTCTGAAGCTTAATGCATTATTGATCTGTAAGATACAGACAGATACATACACATATATATGATATTAGCCCTTCATGCCTTTTTATATTGTTCATTTTTTACACACAAATATCTTATATTTTCATGTGGTGAGGTCTAGCAGACTCTTATGACCTTTCCTCAATACTCATTTTTTTTCTGAAAAATACCTTTAACATCTTACATATGTTATCTCATTTATTTTTACAATAACCTTGATGAATATATATATATTTGACCTGCTATACAGATGAGGACATGAAGACTTGGCAATATCAGACAGATTGCCCAAGGTTGCAAAGCTAGTGAGTGGCAGACCCAGGATGAGAACACACGTTTTGATTACAAAGGGACCCTGATTCACAATGGTTTGACTTAATAAAATATCAGGTAATAAAACAAAGAAAATAGAGAAACTATGTAATCCTCCTTGTCATACTGCTTAATACTATATATATGGAAGTGCAGATCCTTAAAGATGTGTAATTTTAAGTATAAAAAATGTTACCCAGAAATATGGGTTTATATTAGTTGATTGAAAAAATCTGTTAAATGTAAATTCTTTAACACTGTAATAGGTACTGATAAATTGCCTACCAAGAAAAGCATTATCAATTTGCTCTCCTACCAATTAGTAAATTTCCTTAAAAATATTACAAGTACTTGACATTATTAAAACTTCTCAGTATATTTCCCAATGTGATTGCCCCCCCATAAAAATCTGGTATATCATTTTAATTTCTGTTTCTCTGATTACTCCATTTTAACATTTTTTTGGCCACTTCTGTTTCTTTCTGTGTCTTCTGTGAAATACTTGTGCATAGGCACTTCCCATTTTTCTATCAAATCCATGTCTTTTTCTTGTTGACTGGATATTGCTCCTTATTCTGCTATACTTAGTACAGATGTTTCTCCTGGTTTATCACCTTTTTTTTTGGCCACGGATATTTTAGTTATACTATAGTCAATTATGTCAATATTTTCCTAGGGTTTTTGCATTATGTGTTATAAAGTTAGTACTTCAGGTTTTATCACAACAAAGAAATCACATAGTAACTAGAATATGGCAAGTTTATTGTTAACTAGATATTATTTTATAAGATGTAAAGAGACCCCTAAAGAATATAGGAATAGCAGCTGTAAACCTCTAGGGCTCAATAGAGCATCCCCTTCCCACCACCCACTCCACCTATCCTGGCCCAGGAGCTGAGAATCCAGACCTTGTTTAGAACTTCGGTTCACTGGATGGCAGAGGAGTTACCATGGTACCCTGCCTGCAGAATTGGCTCAAAGTCCACCCTCCAAATTTCCAAGAAATTCACTGCCTAGGGTACATGGGATGGTATCTTGCCAAGGGAGTAGGCTATGAAACCACCCCAGAAGTAGGCTGGAGGAAGCTGCCAGCCACCAGGTAGGATCCTGGCACTGGAGAAGCCCCTTGGGCTGCAGGAGCCTGGTGCTGTAGGACTCAGCTGGAGAAGCCACTGAAACCAGGAAGAGCACCTTCCTCTGGCAACATCTCTTCTGCACCCTCTGCTGACAAGATTTAATATGGTGCTAGCTAGCAAAGGAGAAATTTAAGGGGCCAGGCTCCATTTTCTTCAGAGCAGTAGTGAAAGAAGCCAAGGCGATAAATTAATAACTGGAACAGCACTTTACTATGCCTGAATTTTATTTTTGTGCATAATTTGAATTGACCTTAAACAGTATTTTTGTAAAGATAAAATGAAATTAGAAACAACTTAAAGGCCCATCAATAAAGAAATTATTAAATATATGTGGTACTTCCACACCATAGATTCCTGTGCAGCAATAATGAGGTGCATATCTGGATATGTGTACTAATATTATAAGATCTCTAAATCGTACTGGTAAAATGAACATAACATTTTAAACTATGAAATAAAACTAAGTATTAACAATATGTAAACATACACACAAATGTGTATTCAGAAGTAGAAGTTCTCCTAGGATTATAACACTGTCTATAATTAAGATCCATTTGCAAACCACACTAAAGCACCTCATATAATTAATAACTTTGTTAGAAATATCTTTATGCAGTATCTTTGCTCTCTCCAGCTAACCTCTTAATTTATAGATGTCACAGAAATAAAGTCTATCTCAGCTCAAATTGACTCCCATTTCAAATTAGTAAATTCAGAACTGGTAACTTGACATAATAAAAATGTGTGTATGTGTGTATGTATGTGTGTGTTTCTTTTAGGCAGAGGTTGAAAAAATTGTTTCCGTTGCCTGGGACATCTTTCAGCCCCTTCTCTTTGGACTGATTGGGGCAGAGGTATCAATTGCATCTCTCAGACCAGAAACTGTAGGTAAGAACATAAAAGAAGTGCTTTGGCTAAAGTCAACTCTTTTTAGATTCAGTTGAAATATCTTTAGAAGGTGTATGTTCAGTGGTTCCCACTGTCACGTCATATAAAAATTTAATAATGATCTGTCTTTTTAAGTAGTTTGTTAGAAAATGTTTGTCAGTCTACGACAGTAAATTTTATATCTTTAAAACTGTTCCTTGTAAAGAAAACAAATACTGTTTACTACTATAAAAAAATACAGGCCTTAAAATATTTTTTTCCAAGAATAGAGTTTTCATCTAGCCTTGTTCTGATCAAGGGCCAGAATTTTAAAGAAAATTAACTAATTCCATAATATGTACCCACGGAAAAGAAATATTTGTTCATTCATTCTTTTATTTGTTTGTGCATCTAAAAGCCATCATATTAAAACTCTCTTGACTCATAGCACTGTACTCAAAGTTAATTTGCAACTATGTTCTCTATTTTCCCTCCTTTTTTTGGCATCACAATCATCTCTGTTCATCCCAGGATCTGATCCCCTGTCACTTCCTTCTGCATCTGACACATTCATGCTTCTCATACATCTTTAAATACACTTGTTGTGTGCATACTTGTCAGTTTTCTCCTCTTCAGAATTTAAACAGTCTAGTCTCTCTTATCGTAAAATAATATTCTTCCATTCTAATAAATGCGGCAACATGGATGCACCTTGAGGACACTACTAAGTGAAGTCCGCCAGTCACAAAAAGACGAACACTGTTATGATTTCCCTTATCTGATACATCCCGAGTAGTCAAATTCGTAGAGACAGAAAGTAAAATGGTAGTTACCAGGGCTTTGGGGGAGGGGGAAATGGAGAGTTCTTATTTAATGGGTACAGAGTTTGTTTTGCAAGATGAAAAGATTCTAGTGATTAATTGCACAAAAATGTGAATGTTTACCTTAATACTACTTAGCTCTATACTTAAAAATGTGTTAAGATGGTAAATTTTATGTGTATTTTAACACAATTAAAAATTCTTTCTCCATTTCACTTCTTTCCTCACCTGCTAATCTAACTCTCTCCTCTTTCCAAACTTTTCCAAAAAACTAAGTAACCATATGCCCTTTTTCCATTTCAACTTATTCTTATTCTTTTATCCAATACATTTCAGCCCAGTTCCTGCCCTATGACACCACCAGTACTGCTCTGATGAAGGTTATATTGCTGAGTTCTCTGAATATCTATCGGTCTTTATTTCATGTGAGCCCTCAACAGCATTTGGAAGACCTTTAAAACACTCTCTACATTGAATTCTGAATCTTTCTCTTTTCCAGAGCTTACTGAGTCCTTCTTTACACTCACACATATTGTCTTAAATGCTGCCCTTCATCTAAGTTTTTTCTAAAGCTCGTATGCTACTTACTTGTTTGCATAATATCTCTGAGCTCATCTACACTCAGTGTCTTTGATTATGAACTACTGTATGCTTCCAAAATTTTCCTCTCTCAATATACAGGGTGGGACAAAAGCAGATCTACAGTTGTTTATGTAGAAAATAATACAACAATTAATAAATAATACAAGAATAAACTCTGTTGTACATACTCACAACTGTAAACCTGCCTTTGCTCCACCCTGCACACCATTGCTAATTGGATATCACCACTTATGTAATTCCTACAGAATTTCAGACTCAGTGTGTGTGAAACTTTCTCATCATCCTCTCCTAAAACTTTTAATGTTCCCTCCTGGGAATGAGATCATCTTTTGTATCATGTATTTTAGGCAATGAATACTTCTGAAAATTTACCAACCAGGGACGAATGCCCTTCAACAAAGAGCCACATGGCTTCTCTATAAAGAAAACATATTGCAGGTTCACGATAGATCCCCCGGCAATGTCTGCCGGGGTTTTACAGCCTTTGAACGTGGGCAAGTTATTTATCCTTTCTGAATTTTAGTTTTTTCAACTGTAAAATGAGAACAGTTACCCCACAGGTTGTCAAGATTAAGTAAAGCAGTTCACTTAAGGCTCAATACAGACTGTGGCACAGAGTAAACACCTAACGAATGTTACTTTTTAAAAAAATCACCCTATTATTTACCAGTCACCTTAACTGTGCGCTTCTCAGGTCCGGCAGCCTGCAGCACCCCTTGTCACAGTTCCTTATTTTGCAAATCAGGGTGAACTTATCTTTATCAGCAAAGGATTCTAAAGGACTGAGTGAAGTACTGTGAATGTGGACCAGGGCTAATGGGCAGTCCGTGTAAACGCCAGTGTGGTAAAATACTGGTTCACTAACAGTGTCTATTTTGATTGGTCAGTGCCCAGCCAGCTCTGTTCTGATTGGCTGCTTATCTCCATACTGGCAGGTAAATATTTTGTATATCACTTGTGGTCTTAGGCTCTGTAAGATTTCTCGCCCTGGCTGGCATAGCTCAGTGGACTGAGCGCGGGCTGCGAACCAAAGTGTCGCAGGTTCGATTCCCAGTCAGGGCATATGCCTGGGTTGCAGGCCGCGGCCCCCAGCAACCGCACATTGATGTTTCTCTCTCTCTCTCTCTCTCTCTCTCTCTCTCTCTCTCTCTCTCTCTCTCTCCCTCTCCCTCCCTCCCTTCCCTCTCTAAAAATAAATAAATAAAATCTAAAAAAAAAAAGATTTCTCACCGATTTTGATGAAAATACTGACTTTTCCCTCTTCTTGCTCTCTTACCAATATGTTTATACTTCACTTACCTTACAGTCTATTAATTACTTGTTTATATTTCTGTCTTCCTCTGACTTTGAAGTTTATAGAAGCAAAGTCTGCATGTATTTTGCACACCCAGTACCTAGTCCAAATACTCTTAGGCATTGTTAGCACTTAATAAATTCTTGTTGAATAAACACATGGGAAAAAGTATGCTTTTCACTTTAAAGCATAAGAGAAATAACATTTAAATCTCCTTTGTAGAAATTCAAACATTTAATTAATTTTTCATTTTATTCTAAGGAAAATACTTTCCTTTAAATAAATTATCTGATTGATCCTAATACAGGGATGGACAAAATAGGTTTACTGATGTAATACAAATAAATAATACAGTAATTGATAAATATTAATGAATTGTACACCTGAAACCTATATAATTTTGTTAACCGATGTCACCCCAATTAGTTCAGTTTAAAAAAGACACAGTAAATGATCTGCTGCTTTATGTAACAGAGTCCCACACTGCAACTCAAAGTGACCTAAAGTCCAATGATGTGTAGAGGAGAAATGTTTAATGACATTGTAAGAAGCGTTTGTGAGCTGTGTTGTTAAGAGATACACCAGCACACTTACCAACCATCACATTCATTAGTCATCTGCTCTAAGTGCTACGTACAACAGTAAAGTGTATATGCCCCTCCCCCAAAACACCAATAATTAATAATAATAAAACAATAAACTGTGTTTCACACACAACTGTAAACCTACTTTTGCCAGTTGCTGTATTGATGTTTTGACAAATTATGCCTAACGATTTTTAGCTTTTAAATTTTTAACAGGTTTAGATTATTGCTGTTGATAGTATTTTTGATAGTATTTTGAATCAATAACTATGAGATTCAATTTCTCCCCAAGTATTCCATTATGTCTAAAAAATGAGTATTTCTTAACAGGCCTTTGTGTTGCCACCCTGGGAATTGCAGTTTTAATACGAATTTTGACTACATTTCTGATGGTGTGTTTTGCTGGTTTTAACATAAAGGAAAAGATCTTCATCTCTTTTGCATGGCTTCCAAAGGCTACAGTCCAGGTAATGATGGCCAGGATGGCTCAGCCTTTTAACTCCTATTTCTGTTTGATACCTGGAAATTTTAAATAAGAGGGCTTATTCAAATTTGGTGAAAATAAGTAATTGAAGTTTGATCTGTGAAAAGAGATTGTACTAATCTACTCTTAAAAGTTTAGTTTTTGGTATATTGATTTCTTAAATATGACAGCTCATTTAAATGTATTTAGATCAACAAGGTACATCAAAAATTCCAATAAGTCTCTACACTACTGGGAAGCAGTAGGAGGAAGAGGAAAGAGTTTGAATTTTTATCAGTCAGAGCTCTCTAAATCCCCCAGAGAGATAGTTGTTAATTCTTTTCATCTCATTCTCTTCCAAGAAGAGAGAGAAACAAAAGGCGTGGCTCTTCTTAGTATTTAGAAATGCTTCAGTGCCAACATGATTCATGATTGGTTATGCTTGATCATGGTCTTTATATTAAAAAGTAGAAACATTTATTGACATTCAGAAAATGCTTTACTGATTTCCTAGATTATTAGTTGATATTAAATTTTTCAGACTAGCTGAACTGTCATTCACAGTTATTACCACGTAACCCACCATTTGTGCACTCTAATGAACAAGGCACTGACTGATAGGTGCTTGAAATCACTGACCATACATTTGGTAGAATACCTATAATTGCTCATTAAATTAGCACTGTTTAGAGTATGATTTGTTGCCAATGTAATATATTCCTGATTGTTTTGCATATTTTCTAAAGTAATTATAGCAAATGAGATTTAACTCTTTCATCCCTGATTGTATTGCAATCATTTAAGTATGCAAATTTCATGAAATGAAAATCAAATATTCTTAATTTAGGAAGCTTTGGAGGATGTATATGCTCTGTAATTATATGCCAGATTTTGTGTGGCTGTGAACTTGAACATTATTCCAGAGAAGGTTTTTTTTCCCATTAGACTTTCAAAGATGCCTGAGACATAATGACTAAGAATACTGTGAGGTTAATATATTACAACAGGTGGAAGAGTTTCTCCCTCACAGTGTCTTCAGCTTCCATACTAAGTCTGGTAACTTTAGGAGGTGAATATTAAAAGAATCACTCTAGTAACTTTGAATATTAAAGGCATCAGTCTAATAGCTTTTATATGAAAGATTTATTTCTAAACATTAAAATTTGAAAAATGGCACCTTCCTGCTGCAAAGCAAATTTTAAAATAAAGACAAATTATTGAGGATGTGTTGAAGAATGTATGTTCTGTGAAACAAGTATTACATATAATTTTCTTTTTTCTCCTTTTGTCACAGTATAAGAAACAAGACTTCTTATATATTTTTCTATATTAGTTGTTTTCAAACATTTTTGTTTCTATGATACTACAAAAATACTTTTAAAATCAGAACTCAGAATACATACAAACCCCCAAATATATATACACACACACATAACAGAGAACTAAAAGAGAAATGTATGCCTGACCCATGAACAATGCAGGAGTTAGGGATGTTGAGCTCCACACAGTTGAAAATCTGTGTACAACTTTAGACTGCCCCCAAACTCAGGCATCCCTCTGTATCAGTGGGGGATTGGTTCCAGGACCCACCTGTGGATACCCAAATCTGAGGGTGCTCAAGGCCCTTCTATAAGGTGGTGTTGAACAATGCATACATTCAGCCCTCTGCACGCACAGATTCCCAGTCACAGATGGAAAATGCTGTTTTCACTCTACTATTGGTTGAATCCATGGCTGCAAAACCTAGAGACAGGGAGAGTCCACTGTATATTTATTGAAAAAAATCATATATAAGTAGACCTTCATGGTTCAAACCCATGTTGTTTAAGGGTCAAATATATATCGTAATATGTACAATTCCTGCCAAGAATTTGTGAAATGTTCCGTTAGTTATGATACCAGGTAATCTACAATAACGAAGAAGCCTAAGTGCAGGGACTAAATTAGACAGCCTTCACCTTCTCACCAGCAGTCCGCCAGGGGCATTGCAGAGCTGGCGGGGTGGCCACTGTGCTCAGCATGTGCATACTGATGTCTGCTCCTCTGTTTCACTGTCCCAGAGGCTAATGTGTTCTGTGGAATAAGAGAATAACCAAAGTGACTAATATGTTATCTTCCCATGTGCGCTAATATTGTATTTTGCCTCTAAAAGAAAATGAGAATTTTCATAAGATTTCCCAGTAGGTAACCTTTAAATGAAACATTTCACCAACTCCAGAGGCACAGAGTAAACCAAATACTTAGTGAAATTAACTTCAGGTTTTGAAGGTTCTCACCACTTTCAAGTTTCATGATGTTTAAAAGTTAGTTTTGACTCTAAAGCAATACATATTCTTTTTTTTGTTTTCATTTAAAAGTGTACCCTCTTCCAGTAAGTATCACTGCATTTCTCATCTTATTTTTTCTCTTTTTAAGATTTTGTTTATTTATTTTTAGAGAGAGGGGAAGGGAGGAAGAAAGAAAGGAAGAGAAGCATTAATATGAGAGAGAGAAACAGTGATTGGTTGCTTTTCAGATGCTCCTGACCAAGAACTAAACCCACAACTGAGGCATGTGCACTGACCAGGAATCAAAGCAGTGAACCTTCAGTGCACCTGGTGATGCTCCAACCACCTGAGCCACACTGGCCAGGGCTCATCTTGCTCTTTCTTAAGTGCAAATTCCTAAACATGAAAGAATGAGATGACCAGTAACTTTCATTTTTATTTAGGAGAAATTTAGTATATGGAATCATGTTGTAGTTAATTAATATTATGAATCTGTGTTTTGAAATATATTTGCCTGATATTTTTGTAACCTTATCTTATGCAAATAGGTACACATGAATCATCATTTTTCCCTATGCGAGGGCAGGGACAGTTTCCAAACAATCAGAACCAACTTCAGTATACTTTGAATGAAGACTGATAGAACTTTATTAGTTGAGAAAAGAATAAGCAATTTGTTTAAAAATAATTCACCTTATGGCTATGTGCTTATTGTAGCATGTTTCCAAATTTACCTTTAAACTCTTATAGGCTGCAATAGGATCTGTTGCTTTGGACACAGCAAGATCACATGAAGACAAACAGTTAGAAGAATATGGAATGGATGTGTTGACAGTGGCATTTTTGGCCATCCTCATCACGGCCCCAATTGGAAGTCTCTTGATTGGTTTGCTTGGCTCCAGACTTCTCCAGAAAGCTGAACATCACCATAAAGATGAAGAAGTTCAAGGGGAGATTTCTGTACGACTTTAGAGGTGAAAAGAAAGAATGCTGAATATAATGATTACAAAGCTGCTAACAGAGGCTACTTTTGGCAACTAGCAGAGACTACTTTTATCAAAGTGGATAGTGAAATATGTAATGTCTAGTCTTAAAATGTAATAAAACCAAAAGTGTGGCTATTTCTTTAAACAGCATTTTTAGCCATTATCCTTTATAAGTGGGAGGTGATGTTCTGCATCTTCAACCTAACCCCTCTACCTTCTCTTTTTTTTCAAACACCCCTTCATCATACATCTTGATTTGCATAGGGACACACACACTTTAATGTACTACCACAATTTAAAAAGCACATGGGAAAGACTAGGTTCAGAATCCTGTTTTGCTAGCCAACAGCTTTCTCTGATTTAACTGTCACTCTCACAGCTTCATGATCCATGGTCACCTAGCCTCTCATGTGTTGAGTTGGCTCCTTTTTTTTTTGGCTCCTCTGTTTTTGTTTGTTTGTTTGTTTGTTTGTTTGTTTGTTTGTTTTTAAATACCATAATCCAGTGCCTCATCAGTTTCTACCCTCACTTTCACTGCTAATATGCCTCACCTCCACTTCTACTCTTCTTATTATGTCTGATTGGTCCCACCAAAATGTTAAAGTGCACAAAATATCTTCCTTGGTTCTTCCCCTCGCAACTATCTAGAATCTAGATGTTAACCTCATTCAGAGCATTGGTCAGGCCAACCAAATTTACTCAACCCCGACCACAGATGGAAACAATTTTTCTTACATTCAGGTCCCTGAAAGAAGAGTATATGTACCCTACACATACTTCTGTCAGAGCACTCATAATCCCTTTTTGTTATTTGTTTTTATGTGTTTGTCTCCTATTAAATCAGCCAGATATGGGTGGGAGCACTGTCTTGGTCATCTGTGAGTCTTCAGCATTTTGCATAGGGCATGGAAGATAGTAGGTGTTTAATAAACATTTATTGACCTAATCAGTGAGGGGATCTTCTTCCACTGTAGAAAACTACCTGGCACATAACAGTTCAGACCTTAGTCTGCTTAGTCTGACTTACTCACCTCAGGCTGTCTAACAAAATACCATAGACTGAGTAGCTTAAACAACAGATGAGTATTTTCTCACAGTTTCAGAGGCTGAGAGACTAACACGAGGTTGCTGATGAGAGCGGTCCTCCTGGCTTGCCCATTGCCTCCTCTTCACTGTGTTCTCACAGGGTGAGGAAAGAGATGGTGAGGAGAGTATGCAAGTTCTCTTGTTTCTCTTCTTATTAGAGTCCTCATCCCATCATCAGGGCCCTGCCCTTCTGACCTCATCTAAACCTAATTATCTCCCAAAGGCCCCAACTCCAAATACTATCACACTGGAGGTTAGAGCTTCAAAATATTGAATTAGCAAGGGGGTGGGGAAAAGAGGAGGACACAGTTCAGTCCAAAGCAGGATGTCATATTTCTAAGGATGATACTAAACAAACACTGAAAGTTCTTGTTCTTCAGTGCCCTTTTAATTCCTACGACCAGTGCCATTCATATTCTCTGTGAGAAGTTTTTTTTTCTTTCTCTTAGATAGGCTGAATAGGTTTCAGATCTCTAAGTGATTTTCACATTTCAGCATTTTTCTCTTTGGTATTGATACCAAATAACCTTGACTGGACTTGGGTGCCCTCAAAATTTCCTGAGCCAATCACTTGTATTTGCAAACAGTCTCATCCATTACAGTCTTTCAAGACAGTATTGATTATTTTTTCTGATTATAAAATAATATATTTTAATTACAGAAAATTTAGAATACAGAAAAATACAAGGAAGAAAACTGAAACTACTCTTAATGTAAACACCCATTTTATTATGATTCTTTTAAATTTTACTCTTGCATTTCTGAGGGATATCTTATTTTCAGAAAGCTATATCCTCTACTGAATTAGTTGGGTGAAAGTTAACATAAATATGTTTGAATTCTGTGAAGATATATAGATTCAAGCATTTTTGTTTTATACAATCAATGTTAAACCTTCCCGAAATTATTTATTCACATGGTAATGTTCAAATAGTCATTTTACAATGAATAAAACAAAAATTCCTGCCATAATGAAGCTTATGTTTTTTTTAAAGATTTTACTTATTTATTTTTAGAGAGGGAAGGGAGGGAGAGAGAGAGAGAGAAACATCAATGTGCGGTTGCTGGGGGTCATGGCCTGCAACCCAGTTATGTGGCCTGACTGGGAATCGAACCTCCGACACTTTGGTTCACAGCCCACACTCAATCCACTGAGCTACGCCAGCCAGGGCTGAAGCTTATGTTTTAAAATCCATTCATTCAGTCATTCAAGTACACTTACAGCATGTCTGCTATGTGCCAGGCCTTATGCTAGATACTGGGGAATACAGTGATGAACAAGATATTCAAGGGCTCTGTTTTTAAAGCTACTTGAGTTCTAGTGGATGGTTGACACTGCAGAATATAAATGTGAATAAGACAGGATACTTGCCTTTAAAATCTTACAAGGAAAAAAAGATATGTACAAATATTTGTGATCCAAATTAATGATTCAGAAGTGTTCTCCAGGGTCCAATATGGTGGTAGAGCAGGTGGATGTTACACTCACCTCCTCCCAGGACAAAACTGGAATTATAACTAAAATATAGAGCAATCACCCATAATAACCATCTGAAGGCAAGCTGAAGAGAAGTCTCAAAACCAAGGGTCTAGAGAAGAAGCCACATCAAGACTAGTAGAAAGGGAGAGACTCAAAAACCCTGTCCCTGCTCCCATTGGCAGGAGCTCAGTGGATTGAGCTAAGGTTCCAGAGGGAGGTCTAAGCTGTGGAGGTGAGTGAGCACCCCAAGCTGAGCACCACAGCTCAGAGCACTGGGCCAGGAAGAGGTGTCCACATAACATGTGGCTGAGAAAATCAGTAGAGTCTATCCACCAGGGAGAGATGAGAGTCTACTAGAGACACTGGTGCTTTTTTAAAGGGCCAACACACAAAATATTATTTGCAGCCCCTCACCCTGGTCTCTGAAGGAGAGAGGTCAGAACAGACCAGAATCATGCTAGGAGAAACTGGGGTTTGTGGCTCTGGGGAAAGAGTTAAGAGGATAGCAGCCAGGACCCTTATGCTGAGTCACCCACCCACATTGCAGGTGCCGTCTTTCTTGGGTGGAGCACTCCCCTCTGTATGGCATCAGCCCCACCCTCTGGACTCCCTGTTGCCCAGCCCTGCGGAGCTTCCACCCTGCTGAAGAATTAGCTGCCAAGGACAGGGTGTGCATGTTGGAGTCCTGGCAGATCCAGGGGGTGTCAGTGACTGAATTGCGTAGTTTTGGGGTGGAGCCATTGTTCCCACTTTTCCATGAAACTGACTGGTGCCCCCTCCTCACAGGGGATCCCCTAGCCCCACTCTTCAGGATCTCAGCAGCCCCACCCTCCTGACTCTTGCTGACTCCACCCTGTCGAGCCCAGGGTAGAATCTAAAACAGACTAAGTTGTATGGCCCTGTGGCAGGGGCCACTCCCCTCAACTTCCCCCAACTTTGACAAGCTCCTCCCCCTCTCCCAACTCCTGGTAATCCCACAGTGCTGAGATTGGGCTCTTGGCAGAATCTGGGACACTTATTTGTCTGGCTCTAGGACAAGGAAATTTTTTTCCTTGCACACCCTACTTGTGCAGAGCCCTGTCTTCAAATGGCCAAATCTGGGTCTGTTTGGGCCTGATAAACTCCACTGGCCTCACCCTGATGACTCCCTAAGACCCCACCCACCACAAAGGTGTGTAAACACACTGCTACTGGCAGCTAGACTTGGTATGCCCTGGAACTTTTGCTGAGTGGCCTCAGACCCAGTGCTGGCACAAAGTCTGAACCTGTATCAATCTGATGAACACCACTCACCCCTACCTGGTGACTCACTGAGAACCTACCTCATACAACACGTGTGCCTCCAGAGGCTCTTTCAGTGACTGAGCCTAACAGGCAACTGGCAAACAGAGGCAAATGGGGGCAGATCTTGCAGTTCCTTGGGACTTGTGCTGATCTGCCCTCAGGCCCATTGACAATAAAAGCCAGCCTTGGTGCACAGCTTCATCTTTCCCACACACACAGGCCCAGAAGAGGAAGCCATAAACTGTAGATTGTTTTGTAGTTCTAATCCTGTTGCTCAGCGCCAGTCACAGGCAGTGTCTGATAGTGGCCTACACAGTGTCCCCACCAAGAGGCTCCAGAATAGTACACTTAGTGGCCAGCTCAGACAACATCAGAGCAGGATCCATTTAGTTTCATAAGTGGCATATCCATAGAGAGATCCCACAAGGCACCAGACCCTGCTGAGGCAAATTTTGCTCCATTTGTTTAGCACCATAACAGCAGTTGCACACTGTGGTTGGGGTTGATCCTCATAGTCAGTTAGCCTGAGAGTTGATACCATGCACAAATGGGCCAATAGCAATCAAGACTCAATTACAACAAGAGGGCCCACATAACCCACACAATGGACATTCTTGGAGCACCAGCTCTGCTGATCAAGGAGACTGTACCATTGGGTCCCACAGGACACTTACTACATAAGGGCACCTTGCCAAAACAGGGAGTCATAGTAGATCTACCTAATAAACAGAGAACAAAAACAAAGAGGCAGCCAAAATGGGGATACAAAAATGAAGGGGAAAAAAACAAAACAGGAGAAATCTCCATAAAAAGAGCTAAATGAAATGGAGGCAAGCAATTTACCAGATACAGAGTTCAAAGGATGGTTATAAGGATGCTCGAGGTACTTAATGAGAACTTCAACAAAAATAAGGCAAGCATAAAAAAAAAAAGAACATACAAACCATCAAAAAGAACAAGTCAGAAGTAAAGAATACAATACCTGAAATGAAGAATACACTAGAAGGAATAAATAGTAGTTTGGATGAAGCAGAGGATAGAATAAGCAATTTGGAAGACAATGTAGCAGAAAACACTCAGAGCAATAAAAAAAAAGTTTAATGAGGATAGTGAATGGATTTTTGGGACAACATGAAGTGTAACAACATCCTCATGATACGGGCATGAGAAGGAGAAGAGAGAGAGTAAGGAATTGAGAACCTATTTGAAGAAATAATAAAAACGTCCTTTACCTGACGAAGGAAAACCACACACAAAACCAAGAACCTCGGAGAGTCCCAAACAAGATGGACCCACAGAGACCCACACACCGAGACACATCATAATTAAAATGGCAGTTTAAAGAGAGAGAATCTTAAAAGCAGCAAGAAAAAGACAGTTTACCTACAAGGGAACTCCTATAAGACTTTCAGCTGATTTCTCAACAAAAAACATTTCAAGCCAGAAAATAATGCCATAAAATATTCAAAGTGATGAAAAGCAAGGACCTACAACCAAGACTACTTTACCCAGCTAAAGGAATTTGTTACCACCAAACCAGTAATACAAGACACATTAAAGGGCCTTCTAGAAGAAGAAAAAGGAAGAGGAAAAGGAGGAGAAAGAGGAGAAAGGAATATAGTTAAAAGAATAAAATGGCAATAAATATGTACCTATCAATAATCACTTTAAATGTAAATGGCTTAAATGCTCCAATCAGAAGACATAGTGACCCTTGCCAGGTTGCTCAGCTGGTTGAAGTATCATCCCATAACCACAAAAGGCTGTATCTGGGGCACAGAGCAGTGCCCTGGGGGCATCAGACTCCCTTCTACAGCTCTACCCTTTGTCTCTCCTCCCATAATGCTTGGGAACTTTCCTGCTTTTCCTTTTGCTACCATGAGAACAAAGTGTTTCCTTATAGTCACATAAGGGAATCACATAAGCCTTATAATCACAACAGACCTTTTCTACTCCAAAAACAGAGCAGAAAATAACTTTTAATTCTTGCTGAGGTATATACACCAGCATATTGGGTTGTAAAGGTCCAAGCACATAGCTGAGATATGCTGAAGGTGAAAGGGGATTATAATAAAATGGAAATTTCTTATTTGGTCACCCACAAAAGAGTTATAATTTTAATCAGACTTCAAATGATAAATAAGGAGAAGAACACTGACTGGTCTGGCTCAGCTGGCTGAATGTTGTCCCATGAAGAGAAAGATCACCAGTTCCATTCCCAGTCAGGGTACACACCTGGGGTGTGAGCACCATCCCAGGTTGTGGTGCATGTGAAAAGCAACCCATCGCTGTTTTTCTCTCTCACATTGACGTTTCTCTCTCTTCCTCCCTCTCTTCTCCTCTCTGTAAAAATAAATAAATAAAGCATTATTTTTTTTAAAAAATGGACAGAACACTCTCAATAGATGGAATAACTAGGGACAGACATGGAGACAGAGAGGAGGAATACAGTGTGGGCAGAAGTAAAAGTTGTTGGAGTAACAATAGAAAAGGGTAGTTTGTCTTTATAAGAACTTTGGCCTTTTTCCAATAAGTTGTTTTTGTCTATATGTTAGGAAGCTTGGGGATTCCATTAGAGAACCTTATAGACCACCTTTGGAACTGAGAAGCCAAAGCTTTTGGGTCCACCTTCAACCAGAGCAACTATGCTTTCTTTTGTTTTATATGAAGCTTTCCATATGAGATTTCATGCGGGGGGGGGGGGGGCGGAACCAAACAGTCTATATTGATAATAGTGTATCGAGTGTTTACTTTGTACCAATCCCTGTTCCAAACACGTCATTTAATCCACACCACCATGTCCTTTACAGATGAAAAAACTGAAGCTCAGGGAGTTATGTATTTGCCTGCGGTCCCATAGCTATAAAGTAGCAGTGCTGAACTTTGGCCCAGACAGTCTTGACCCCAGAGACTATGTTCTTTTATGATATTTAAGCTGACTTAAGGAGAAACAGGATCTGACTTGTCACAAGTTAGTTCTGGCAGGTGCAGCTACTGATGCTACCTTTTGGCTAAAGGGCTCTGTCATCAACTATGTGCCTGGACCTTTACAACCCAGTAGGTCAATATTCAAGAGGCATCAAAAGAAAACGTTAAATAGACCAAAGCACACACCAGAAGGTCCGGGAGAACCCCACAGCTCTTGTGTTGGTAGGCGGCAGTAGCCACGCGGCAACTTAAACGCCTCGACCTGCCCCACCCATCAGGTCCCGCCCACCGCTCAGGCCCCGCCCCTCCACCTTGGGAAGAGCCCTCTTCGTTTTACCCTAGAGCAGCGCGCGGGGTGTACGCGGCGGTTGCTTGGCGTTAGGGCGGCACCAGGGTCAGTGGGGTATGCTGAAAGAATTTCAGGTACAGTTCATTTTTCTCCACTCTCTCCCTCCTCTCCTGCGGCCATTCCTTTCCAGTAGCCCCCAGGAACGCCTTTGCTCACACTTCAGTTAAAGGGAGCAAACATATGCTCCGTTGTCAGACTCTGGGGAAACAGCCACAGACCTTTTTCTCCATCCCACCACCACTGCCACCCCGAAATGTTTCTTTCCTCCCTCATCCCACCTCTCTTCATTATTCTCTCCATTCCTCTTGTTTCTCATTTTACTTGCAAGTAAGACAGGTCAATCAAGACTGACGCCAAAATTAATTTTATTAAGAGCTGAGTATTGTACAGATGGTGAATATCTGCAAATCCTTCACATGCGCCTCATAATCAGAGATGCATTCTAGTAATGGTTGCTGATCCTGGAAAGGCTCTCCTCGCTTGCCCCAGCGCCTCTCACCCCGCCTATTTCTGTTGGCTTTATCACAGTGGACAAGCACTTTAGGTCAGTGCTTCTGAAGGATTAAGGACAGTCGTTGCACACATGCGGTGTGTCAGGCACATCACTGAGGAGTTCTCATTAGGGCCCTGCAGGCCCTGTCCCACCTAAAGAATTTGTGCTCTTATACATTTTGTCACCATGTGCCTCTGAAAAGGGCATTCCTATTTATTGCTTTCTGTGAGTATCAAAATTTATACTGCTGTTTTTGTCAATTGGCTCTCAGGTGTTGTGACCTCCTGCCCTTTACCAAACAAAAGGAAAGAGGCAGGTGCAGTAATAGTAATATATAAAATAGCATTTTTATAACACTTCACATTTTGTACATTATTTTCATACTCATCCTGTTTATACACTTCTATGAAGTAGAGATGCTTAACAAAACTCCATTTCACTGAACAGGACACTGAACACTGAGATGGAACAGTACTGAGATGTTCCAGGTACTGGAACACAACATAATATGTATTCAGTAGATGTTTGTTGAAGGTATGAATGGTTGAGATTCATAGGGAACCATGCCTTATTTGCCTTTGTATTCTCCGGACCTCAACCTAAGTCCAGCAGTAGAAGGCCCACAAATGCAAGTTAGATCGAGTGACTTACTCAGGGATAGGCATTCATAAAATATTTTTAAGAAACCTGCTACTTCATTGGGAATTATGAATACAATGGTAAGAAACACTACAAGTTCCTATTGTCATGGAGCTTAAATAGAAGATAGAAAATAAACAGGTAAACAATATATGGACAAAGAAATTGTGGATTATATAAGAAGTAAAATAGTGTGAAGTGAGAGAGATTGGGGGAGGGGTCACTTTAGACTGAGTGGCTAGGGAAAGCCTCTCTGGAGAACTGACATTTTGCTGAGACTTCAGTAACATAAAAAATAAAAAGCCAACCATGGGAGTATTTGGAAAGAGATCATTGCAGATAAGGGGAACTCCCATTGCAAAAGCCGCCCTAAGATAGGAAAGTGCTTGGCTTTTTCAAGGAACATTATAAAGATTGCTGTAGCTGAAATGTAGAGAAAGTGGTACAACATGAGCTTGAAGAGATAGGGTAGGGGCCAAATCTTCTATGGTCTTCATTTGTCCATGGGGATCTAGTCATGAAGTAAGTTTGGAATTTACTTGAAGTGAGCAAGAAATCAGTAGAGAGTTTTCTGGAAGGGAGTGATATAATCTGATTTATACTGTAAAAAGGTTTATTCCACCTATCACGTAGTGATTGGATCATAGGGGTTGAGGAGCAACATTAGTAGTAGAAGACAATTGGAGAAACCAGAAAGGCATGACAGTAATTTGGGATAAAGTGTTATAGATGTGGAGGGAGATGAGCTATACTTTAAGCAGAGCCCACAGACTTGATTATGTTTTGAATGGAGAGGTGAGAAAAAAGGGGGAAGAGGTCAAGGGGATATTCATGCCATATACCGAATGAAAGAGACTAGGGAAGAAAATGTGTGTGGGAGGTAGGAGGGTATTTTTATTTAATTCACCTTAAGTTTGATATGCTTATTAAAATCTAATGTAAGTTCTGGGTCTTGACTTCTTTGTAAGGGACCAAAGGTATGAAGTTGAGAGTCATTATCATATGGAAAAAACTACCCAGGGAAAGTATGTTCTCAGAGAGCAGGCCAACGATTAGAGGTAAAGCAGAGGAAAAGAAGCAAGCAAAGCCCCTGGAGAAGGAATAGCCAGTGAAGTGGGAAGAAACCCCAAGAGTGTGGTGACTTGAAAGCTAAAGATAACAAAGCATAGCCAATGATACTGAAACATGCTGAGAGTAAAATAAAGAGATCTGACCATTGGACCAACACATAGTAATTATGTGCCTTGACAAGCACAATGAAAAGCAAATGTGATGTAAAGAAATGGAAGTAGCACTTACAGACATCTCAAGATATTTTTCTATGAAGAGGATCTGAAAATGGAGGTAATAAAGGCATAAGTGGAGTTAAAATAAGATTCTTAAGGACAAGGATATGTAAGTTTATTTTTAGGCTAATGGGAACAATCCAGTCAAGAGGAAAAAATGATACTATAAGAGAAAATGTATATTTTAGGAGAACAGTTTTTGAGAAAATGAGAGGAGATGGGATCTGGGGAGTACAGAGAAATGTTGGCTTGGGAACATGAACATGAAATTTATAGTAAAGGGAACAAAGGCAGCAGTTACAGGTAAAGATGCAGACACATGGATAGATTTAGTGATCAGAAGAGGAGAGAGTTTCTGCTTGATGTTTATTCTCTTTTCCTCAAGTATAAAGTATGAGCCAAGATCAGTAAGGGGAAAGGAGGAATGTTCAGATAGGAGTTTTATGGAAAAAAAAGGGAAAGTAATCATTTCAAAGATAAATATTAGTAATACTTATCTTCATCTGTTCAGGATGCTGTAACAAAAATAGCATGGACTTGTTGCTTATAAACAACAGGAGTTTCTTTCTGACAGTTCTAGAGGCTGGGAAGCCCAAGATCAAGATGCTGGCAAATTCAGTGTCTGGTGAGGGCCGATTCTTGGTCCACAGATGGCTGAAAGGGGGAAGGGAGCTCTCAGGGTCCCTTTTATAAGAGCACCAATAAGCCCTCATATCTAATCACCTACAAAAGTTCTCATGTCCCAATACCATCACATTGGCAATTAGGACTTCAACATACAGAATTTGAGGGGATACATTCCATCTATAGCAATATTGAAGAAGCAGAGTGGGCAGGATAGAGTAGCCATTTGAGATTTGTGGTCTTGTGAGTGGCTGGCTGAGATAGGATGGAAGAAAAGATAATACAAGCCAAGGAGATCAAGGAACTGAAAGACCAGTGTTGGATGGAGAGATTAATGGTTAACTTAGTAGCTAAACTAGTCCTTGAACTCAGATATTCTGACTTTCCAGCCCCATGGGTTATCATTTTACTGAGAAATTATTGATTTTTTTTGTTCATATATCCAAATTCTAGACTTTCATAGGCACCTGCTTCTGCCTCTCTTGTCCCTATAATATTTATTTGTTAAGTTTTTTGCCTTGTCTTTCTTTGTGTTTTTTAACCATTTTTATGGATATACATTTATTGAAGTATGAACTCTACCCTTTAAATGGTAAAAAGAAGATGAAGGACAAAATTTGGAAGTCTTGTTTCCTGTAGAGTTGGGGTGACCAGTAACAGGGAGATGTGATCTGTGTTCACTCCAATAACAATAATAATAGACAATATTTGGATAGCCCTTTACATTTGGTGCTATGCTTTTATTTTCTCTTATCTCATTTGATTTTGTAACTCCCTTTTTCAGATGAGGAAACCAAGGCTAAAAGAGGGTAAGAGGCTTGAGCAAGTGTGAATACTGAATAAGTGGTAGAATTATTTTAAAAGTATTTTATTTACTTATTTGTTTGTTTGTTTACTTATTTATTTATTTTTAGAGACAGGGTGGGAGGGAGAAAGAGAGAGAAAAACATCAATGTTTGTTTGCCTCTCATGCACCCTCTACTGGGGATCTGACCTGCAACCCAGGCATATGCCCTGACTGGGAATTGAACTGGCAGCCTTTTGGTTCACAGGCAGGCACTCAGTCCACTAAGCCACACCAGCCAAGGCAAGTGGTAGTGTTATTAATCACAGTGTCCTGACAGTGCCCCATATTTTTTTACTGTTGTAGTCTACTTCTTCACTTTTTTACAGTCCATTATTTCCAAAGTGATATCAAAGAAAAACTCTGCTAGGTTGTAAGTAATAGCTGACTGGAGGCCTCTTACAGTGTGAAACTTTTTGTATATGTTTAAAATCCAACAGTTAATGGGATTAACTATACAGCTACCCTCTGTTGTGTTAGGTAATTAAAAAAAAACAGAAATGATTACAAAATCAACACTGGTTCAACCTAGGAGGGATATAGATGGAAACTCTAAGAAACATTAATCGGACCCTCTTACACATACCATAAATGCCTCCATAATACCTTGTGTATCGACTAATTCTACATACAGAGGAGAAGTACCACTTCTAATAAATATCTATCAAATAAAATAATGATGATAGTTAACAAGCAATTATAATACTGGGGTGCATGTTCTGACAAGAGGTGGGCACTATCATAAGGATTCATGCATACTGAAGAGAGCTTCTGCAAGAATAACTTCTAAACTGATGCAGAGTTATGAGGGCAAAAAGCAGGGTGTGGGGTTGGAAGGCACTATACAGAATGTGCAAAGTCTTTGGATATGAGGCATGGCAGGTTTGAAGAACTAAATTTTATGATGGGTGAAATTTAGAATAGTAATTGAAGAATGAAGAGATAGGGGCAAGGCTAACCCTTAATACAAAGAACTCTGTAAGCTGAGTTTAAGGAGTTTTTCTTCTATAGGAAGCCATTAAGGAGTATTAAGCAAGAAATGGGGATAATCACCCTACATTTTAGATTACACTGTAGAAATTATAATAGAGAGGACCAAGGCTGGAGGTGGGGAGAACAGTGGAAGGCCATCACAGTGTCTGGGGAGGAGGAGAGCCAATGGCCTGGACTGGAGGAGTGGCAATTTGTATGGAGAGAAGTGGACAAATTTTTAAAATATGTAGATGCTTGTATAACATGACTGAGTAACTCATTGGATGTCAGCAGGGAAGGAGAAGGCAAGAGAAGGAGTGACTCCTCTGTTTCTATTTTAAGCAACTAAATAGTGGCTTCATTTCTGTGAGATAGGAAATTCTCTGAAGAAGGAAATAGGTTCAATGGGGAAAGGTCTTGAGTTCAGTTGTGCATATATTGATCTTGAGATGCTTGTAGTGAAAATCAGGTAGCAATATTCAATAACTAACTGAATATGCTAGTTAGAATTTCAGGAGTGCTCTGTTAGGTCAAACTCATCAGCATATTGGCCATAATTGAAGCGCTGGAGTAAAATAAATTTCCTAAGAAAAGTATGTAGCCCAGGTGTATACCTAAGAAAAGAAGAAAGCATAAGCAGACTCCTGAGAAACTCCAGTATTTCAGGGATAGATAGGAGAAAAGGAGCCTGTAAAAAAAAGTACCAAAAAAAAGGAAAACCAGAGAGGTAGAAGGAAGATAGAGCAAATGACAACATGACGTGACAGTCAGAAGGGAAAGATGACTTCCAGTTCTGTGGTGTATTTTCCAGGAAGCTTTACTGGGAATGACACTTAAGCAGTGGGAAGGAATTTCAAGCAAATAAATAATATATAGCAGAACAATTAGTGGTTTACCTAATTTCACTGAAATGCAGAGTCAATAGAACTAGAGAGAAAGCAGACAAAGTGGTTTCAGGCCATGCTATGGAAAAGTTTGGCTTCTGGGTAGGTTGGTAACTTTATTGCGTAGGTAAGAAAAACCACATGTTTGGGGTGAAGGTAAAGACAAGAATACAAAACATGCTCTGGGTTCCAGCCAAGATGGAGGCATAGGTAGAAACCTTTCACTTTCTTGCACAACCAAAAGGAGAATAACCACCAAGCTAAAATCAATAAATAACCAGAAGTGCCAGAAAATCAAACTCTGACAACCACAGAAATAAAGAAACAGTCAAACAGAACAACCAGACCAGTAAGGTGCTGGATGGAGAGAAACTGCAGTGAGGTGGCGAACCCTAGGGGCAGAGCTGGCTACAGCCAGTTGGCAGGGGCTGACTTAAGGGGAAACTGAGACGCAGAGGTGGCTGTGGACTACCACAGTTGCAACGGTAGGAGAAACTTCCAGTCTCACCCCATTGGAAAGTGGGCTAGAGATTAAACCCTTGTCTTAGGTATCATTGGCAAATATGTTTTCCCATACACTTGGTTCTCTTTTTACTTTGATATTGTTTTCTTTAGCCATGCAGAAGCTTTTTATTTTGATGAGGTCCCATTTGTTTATTCTTTCCTTTATGTCCCTTGCTCTAGGGGACATGTCAGTAAAAATGTTTCTGCATGAAATATCTGAGATTTTCCTACCTACATTCTCCTCTAGGACTTTAATGGTGTCATGGTTTATATTTAAGTCTTTTACCCACCTTGAATTTATTTTTGTGTAAGGTGTAAGTTGGTGCTCGCAACCTAGATGCCCATCAGTAAATGAATGGATCAAAAAACTATGGTACATTTACGCAATGGAATTTTATGCAGCAGAAAGAAAGAAGGAGCTCCTACCCTTTGCAACAGCATGGATGGAACTGGAAAGCATTATGCTAAGCAAAATAAGCCAGGCAGTGAAAGACAAATACCATATGATATCACCTTTAACAGGAACCTAAACAACAAAACAAAGACACAAGCAAAATATAGTCAAAGACACTGAAATAGAGGACAGGCTGACAATGACCAGAGGGGAGAGAAGAGGGAATTTCAGGGGAGAATGGGAAGGGTTTACAGGAACAAATATAAAAAACACATGGACAAAAACTAGGGGAGGGGGATGATAATGGGAGGGAAGTGGGGAGTTATGGGTGGGTGGGCTGGAATGGGAGTAAAAGGCAGAAAACTGTACTTGAACAATGATTAAAATTTTAAAATAATAATTTCTAAAAAAAAGAAAAAAGAAAGAAAGAAAGTGGGCTAGAGAGGAGCAGGCCAGCTGCACTGTTTCCTCTCTGGCCCCTCCCCCACAGGCAGCACAGCAAGGAGGATTGCCCTGCCCAGGAGAATACCTAAGTCCCCGCCCCCTTACAACTTAACAGGGGCCCCCAACAAAGAAATAAGGCCAAAATGAAAGAACAGAGCAAAACCTCAGAAAGAGAGCTAAGATAAGAGTATATAGCCAACCTATCCGATGGAAAATTTAAAGCCCTGGTAATCAAAATGCTCACAGAATTGATTGAGCTTGGTCAAAAAATTAAAGAACAAATGAAAGATACCCAAAATGACATAAAGCAAAATACTCAGGGAACAAACAATGACAGGAAGGACACCAGGACTCAAAGCAACAATTTGGAACAAAAGAAAAAAATTAACATCCAACTGAAACAGAATGAAGAAATAAGAATTCAAAAAAGCAAAGAGAGTCTTACAAACCTCTAGGACAACCTGAAATGTTCCAATACCCAGATTATAGGGGTGCAGAAGGAGAAGAACAACAACAAGAAATTGAAAACTTATTTGAACAAACAATGAAGGAAAACTTCCGCAATTTGGTGAAGAAATAGACTTTCAGGAAATCCAGGAAGCCTAGAGAGTCCCAAAGAGGTTGGACCCAAAGAGGAACTTATTGGTAAATTATCCAAGATTAAAGACAAAAAGAGAATCTTAAAAACAGCAAGAGGAAAGGAAAGAGTTACCTATAAAAGTGTACCCATAAGGCTATTAACTGATTTCTCAAAAGAAACCTTATAGGCAAGAAGGGGCTGGAAAGAAGTATTTGAAGTCATGAAAGACAAGGACCTACATCCAAGAATACTCTATCCAGCAAAATTATCATTTAGAATGGAAGGGCAGATAAAGTGCTTCCCAGATAAGGTCAAGTTAAAGGAGTTCACCATCATGAAGCTATTATTATATGAAATGTTAAAGGGACTTATCTAAGAAAAGAAAGATCAAAAATATTAACAGTAAAACGATGACAAACTCACAACTATCAACAAATGAACCAAAAAAAATAAAAGAAAGAAAAACAATGAAAACAAAAACTAAGCAAGCAACTAGAACAGGAACAGAATCAGAGAAATGGATATCCCATGGAGGGTTTTCAGTGGGGAGGGGAAGGGGAGGAATAGGAAGGAAAAGGTACAGAGAAAATGAAGCATAATTAGGCATTAAATAGACAGGGAGAGATAAAAATGGTATAGGAAACAGAGAACTTGAAAAACTTATATGTACAACCCATGGACATGAACTAAGGGGGGATGCTGGAGGGTTGGGGGTGCAGGGTGGAGGGGGGATAAAGGGGGAAAATAGGGAAAACTGTAATAGCATAATCCATAAAATACACTTAAAAATGCTCTGAACCCTGAAATATCTTAATGCTACATTGTGGAAACAAGATCTATGAACCTGAAAAGAGTAAAAATTCAAGATATCTCACTCATGAGAACAAACACTAAATACTACATAGGAATTTTAACAATGACAAAGCCAGTCTGAGTTGTGGTAGTAGTTTAGCCAAGATTTGTATTTTCCTGATTAAATAATAATGCCAGCTAGTCATTATCTTCAAAAAAAAGCTGATTTAGTATTAATGCCCTTTATAAAGAAGAGTCTCTTTGTGGATATAGCTCTCAAATTTATTTGTTTAGAAAGACATACTGTAGTTGTTTTTACTTCATGGTTTTTGGTATAAACTCAAGAAAAAGTTATTTAGCCTTGACCCAATGAGTCAGTTGGTTAGAGCATCATCCCATATACCAAGGTTGTAGGTTTGATCTCTGGTCGGGGCACTTACAAGAATCAACCAATGAATCTGTAAATGAGTGGAACAGCACATCTCTCTCCCTGTTCCTCTCTCTCTCTTTCTAAAATCAATGAATAAAAATTTTTTTAAATTCTTTATCTGAAAGGCAGCAATAACTCCAGAGTTTCTAAAGCAATACATATGAACACAAATATTGATGAATTTGCTTTACCTAGCATTTATTTAATACATAGATGTTAAATGTCTATTACAGTGCCTAAGGGCATGTAACACATACTGAAACACCCCTGAATTCAAATTCCAGCTCTGCCACTTTCAATGGAAGGAAAAACAGTTTCAGTTTCATGTAAGAATAGTTGAACTTAACTTTGGATGTGTTATGATTTTTGACAGCTATACCAGTTGTTAATGCTGCTGTTAAATTTAATTGGTGTTTCTAAAATCTATAGTTGGGGAAGGGGTGTAAAAAATTATTTTAAAGTTTTTAGCTAAGTCACAAAGTGTGTCATCCATATTTAGAGGACAGTATTGTCCACAAATTCTTGCTGAATGATATGTGGTGGAGTCACTAGATGTCACTATCGCACAACATTGCTTCAGAAAGAGTAACCCCTAAACACAGGCCTTAGATCGCCTGACAGCCTCCCTCCTGGCACCATTTTATGGGTTTGGAATTGAGGTACAGAGAGGTGAAGTGGCAAGAAATTCACTCAGTATTATATAGCATATTAAAAGCACAGAGCATAGTTTGCTCTATGCTTTTTACCCTGCCACACTTTTTACAATACCGCACTGTCCATTATTAATGTGTGTGGTCAAAGAGACATTCTTTTTCTTTAAAGGTTTTATTTATTCATTTTTAGAGAGGGGGGAGGGAGGCAGAAAGAGAGGGAGAGCAACATCAATGTGTGGTTGCCTCCCACACACCTCCACCAGGGACCTGGCCCGCAACCCAGGCATGTGCCCTGACTGGAAATGGAACCAGTGACCCTCAGGTTCATAGACCTGCATTCAGTCCACTGAGCTACACCAGCGGAGCCAAAGAGGTGTTCTAATAAAACCAGTGAAAATCCTCTAAATCCATCACTTTAAAAGTAAAGCTTATGCACGATTATGATGCTGCATACTTATAATAAAAATGATCAGTTGACTATCATACTTTTGCTATGAACTATACAAACATCTCACTTTATTCTACCATGATTGCAAGATATATATGTATGTGTGTATGTATGTATATATGCATGTATACTTTGCCTCATTCCAAAAAGGATTTTAGGAAGGTTACTGAAATAAATATAGCATAAAATTTTTAAAACTGAGGTGATCACAAATAGAAGATATTGGAACATAAACCACTATGAAATATTCCTTTTATTATTATACAAAAATCATGCCACAAGTTCAAGTAAACTTAGATTTGGTTAGCTATTCTCAAATTTGATTCTCCTTTCTCTAGCTGTGAGCATGAAGTAAGAAAAGTAGATGGTGCTTTGCCCATTAAAAGATGATGAGATATTGTACTTGACCCAAGATCATACAACTAGTATATTTCTGATTTTAAACTGCCCACTCTTTCTATTATGCTAGCTATCCAGACATCTAGTAAGAGGACTCCTTACAAGATACAGTCACTGTAACCCTTAAATACCTGGATTACCACTATTACTTCTGCATTATACAGGTAGGCTTTTGTTTAAATCAAATTTATTTCAAATAATTTCACAGAGCTGTTGACAACATGTTTTTCTATCAAGAAATTGAACCCTTAAAATGAGTTATTAGGAGAAAAATAAAATTTGAGTTTAACCCTAACCTGTAGCACCTTAAAATGTGGCTTTATGTGGAGAGGGTGTCTTTTCAGAGGTAATCCAGTTAAAATGAGACCGCTATGATGGTCTTTAATCCAACATGACTTATATTGTAGTTCATGTCCATGGGTTATACATATAAGTTCTTTGGCTTCTCCATTTTCTACACTATTCTTAATGCCCCCAGTCTATTTTATACCTACCATTTATGCTTCTTATTCCCTGTACCTTTCCCCCTCATTCTCCCTCCTTCACCTCCCCACTGATAACCCTCCATGAGATCTCCATATCTATGATGCTGTTCCTATTGTAGCTGTTTGCTTAGTTTGTTTTTGTTTTTTTAGGTTCAACTGTTGATAGTTGTGACTTTGTTGTCATTTTACTGTTCATAGTTTTGATCTTTTTCTTATATAATTCCCATTTAACATCTCATATAATAAGGGTTTGGTGATGATGAACTCCTTTAGCTTTACCTTGTCTGGGAAGCACTTTATCTGCCCTTCCATTCTAAATGATGACTTTGCTGGGTAGAGTGATATAGGTTGTAGGTCCTTGCTTTTCAACACTTTGAATTCTGGCAGCCCCTTCTTGTCTGCAAAGTTTCTTTTGAGAAATCAGCTGACAGTCTTATGTAAACTCCTTTGCAGGTAACTCTCTTCTTTCCTCTTGATGCTTTTAAGATTCTCTCCTTATCTTTAACCTTTGCCATTTTAATTATGATGTGTTTTGGTGTGGTCCTCTTGGTGTTCATCTTGTTTGGGAGTCTCTGTGCTTCCTGGACTTGTATGTCTATGTCCTTCACCAGGTTGGGGAAGTTTTCCTTCATTATTTGTTCAAATAAGCTTTCAATTTCTTGCTCTTTCTCTTCTCCTTCTGGCACCCCTATGATTCAGATATTGGTACATTTAAAATTGTCCCAGAGGTTCCTAAGCCTCTTTTCACTTTTTTGAATTCTTATTTCTTCATTCTGTTCAAGTGAATGTCTAATTCTTCCTTTTGTTCCAAATTATTGTTTTGAGTCCTGGTTTCCTTCCCTTAACTGTTGGTACCCTGTATATTTTCCTTTATTTCACTTTGTATAGCCTTCATTTTGTCCTTCATTTCATAACCGTACTCAGTCATTTCTGTAAGCATCCTGATTACCAGTGTTTTGAACTCTGAATCTGATAGATTGTCTATCTCCCCATCAGTTAGTTCTTTTCTGGAGTTTTGATCTGTTCTTTCTTTTGGGCCATATTTCTTTGTCTCAGCATACCTATTATGTTGTAAGGTATGGAGCCTTAGGTATTTGACAGGGCAGAGCAACCCATGTTGCTGTGTTGTGGTGCTGTATGTAGGGGAGAGGTCAAAGAGAGAACAATGACACTTACCCAGCTCTCACCGCTTTCAGTCACTTCCCCAATTTCCCGCAAGCAACTGACACCCTTCTAGTGGCTGTCCTTGTACTGATTTCCCAAGTGGGTTGGCATGTGTATGTTCTAGGATCCCATGGTACCCTCAAACAGACTCTCCTGAGAGACTGGCAGTTTCTTCTTCCATGGCAATCATCACAGGTTTTTACAGCCGGAGGCTATGAGGCTTTATTTTCCCCAACGCTGGAACCCTGGGTTGCACAGTCCATCCTGGGCTGGGATTTCTTGCTCCCCAGTTGTTCCTCCTGGTTTTTATCTGCAAGCAAATGTGGCACCACCCAGTCTGCCAGCCACCACCTCACTGCACATCCACTCTGCCCCCCTGCTGCCTATCTCTGCTCCTCCTACCAGTCTGAATGAATGTTCTTTCTTTAAGTCTTTGGTTGTCGGACTTCCATATGGTTAGACTTTCTGACAGTTCTGGTTGTTTTTGTTTTTAAATTGGTTATCCTCCTTTCAGTTGTAGGAGGAGGTGAAGCATATCTACCTACACCTTCATCTTGTCTGATTACTTTCATTTTTTTTAAATGGACAAGACATTTGAATAGATGCTTTACTAAAGAAGATATTCAAATGGCCAATAAATATATGAAAATGTTAGTCATCAAGAAAATGCAACCTCAATTCACAATGCAGTATCACCAAAATAACTAAAAGGAAAATATGATACCAAGGTTGAAAAGGATATGAATAATATTTAAGAGTACTTGGTTCAACTTCTAGCCATGCCACTTGCTAAATGTGTGACTTTGGCAAAATTAATTTAATCTTCTTCAGTCTCAGTTTCAACATCTGTAAAGCAATGATAATAATAGTAAATAACTCAGAATTATATTCCTATGTAATCCTAGTGAGGTGATTCATGTTAAGTGCTTACCATAGTTCGACTGTGTTGGCTGTTTTTTAATCTTCACTATAACCAATAAATTAAATACTATCATATCATTATTTCATAGATAAGAAAATTGAGACCTATGGAAATAAGTCACTTCCTACAGTTATTAAAAGATATAGAGGAGAGTGGAATATGTTTTTATCTCAGGTCCAAAGTCCATGTTTTTAGTTACTATGCATACCACCTACCAGTTCCACTCTGGGCAAATGGGTGAAGAGAATATTAAATAATTGTCAGGCACAAATATTGTCAGACACAGTATTTATTTATATATTTACTTGTCTATTTCACATTATTTATTTATTTTATTTATTATTTATTTAATTTATTTATTTATTGTCAGACACAGTATTTTTTTATAGCTGCTAACCTGTACATTTATTATTCAGACTCCTTATCTAGGTTTTGAAACTCTAATGCATGGTGTGCTTATCTGAATTCCAAGTCCTGCTATCCTAATAATTGCAAATCTTAAACAATTCTGCCTGGTTTCTTGATGTCTCTGCTTCTATGATTCTTGGTGTTACATTTGCCCAGTCCTAGCTCATCTGCCTAGTTATGACTCACAGTTTCTTTTCATTAAGATTGCAGTTTAGTTGTCGCCTTGATCACTGTAACATGATCTTGTTTTGTTTTCTTCAGTATTTAATCACAATCTGAAAATGTTGTTTGTCTTTCCCTTACCCCAACAAGAATATTAGTTCCCTTAAAGCTGAAATCTATTTGTTTCATTTTGCTGTTTTATCTTTAGAATCCAGAAGAGTAGACATTCAAAAACTGAGTGGATGAACTTTGTGCCCTGACCTCAGATTTTTTAATGGTAGTAACCTTCAGCCTATCCTTTGAGAACTTGACACAGCGTGGGTGATTCACCCACCTTCCATGTTCACAGAGCTAACTAACACTTAACTCTGGTCCAACAGTCAATGACAGGTAGTCATTCTAATGACAAGGTAATAATTATGATATTTTCTTCAACTAAAATGGAATTTTACCCTAAAGGACTTAGATATCTAATATTTTCATCAAATTTAAATAACATTTAAATGAAAGTTATTTTCTGTTGATTGTAATAAATTAAGTTGATCACTTTAGGATTTTATATACTAATATTTTACTTTATTAAAGTGAGACAGAATCTGTAAAGTATCTAATGTGGCTGATACTCAAATGTTAATGTTCTTTTTCATTAAAAATTTCCATTTTTAAATTTTCTTGCCTTTAAAAATAGCATAGACACTTAAAACACTAGGGGAGTTCGTTTTATCAAATATCTAAAATGTAAAACTTAAAATCTTTAATTTTCCTCCTCAATGCTAAGTCAAGAATTGAAAGATATTTTTAAGGCAAATATACTGAGTCCCGCCGGGCCGGCTGGTCTTCCCTGGCTGCCCAGGCCTGGAGACTCCCGCTACACTCAAAGGCAGCATATATCCCAGAGAAGGTAGAAACAATAGATATTTTAAAATAAAAATATCCAGACCTTATTCTTCCCTTGATATGGTTCTAGTTCATTCTTTTTTTCTAGTTCATTCTTATTCAAAGTAAAACATTTATTTTATTTAAATGTTGGTCTTACAGACCTTTCAAATGGATCATATATAAAGACAGCATGTATCAGTAACTTATAGAGGTAGGTATTAATGTAGTTGATCACATTTCATTTTCAATTTTCTTGGAGTCTCTTATGCAGGAGTGTGACTGAAGATAGTGTAAATCAATGGTGGAAATTATATCAAGCATGAAATAAAGAGCTGAGTTCTCTAATATATGCTTTTAAGATGCCCAGCAAGACGGCAGTCAAGATGGAGGTATAGTTAAACACTCCTCATCTTCTCACACATATAGAAAAAAATACAACCAAACTACAAAACAAATATCACCCAGAATTGTCAGAAAATTGACTGCTGTACAGAAGTCCAACAACCAAGAATTTAAAGAAGCCACATTCATCCTGCAGGTAGGAGGGGCAAAGATGTGGAGAGGCATAGAGAGGCACAGAGAGGTGGAGAGGTGCAAAGATGCAGAACAGGTGGTCCTGTATCTATGTCTTATGCATAAAAATAGAGAGGAATACCTCAGGAATGAGGGATATAAGCCCCAGACCAGACCACCTAGCCCAGGGAAGGCTAGGGTTCCAGCACTAGGGTCCCAGCACTAGGAAGACAAGGGTTGGGTTGGCAGAACAAATTCTTAAGAGACTCTTCTTAAAGGGCCCGAAGTGGACTTAGGGCTCACACAGACCCACCCTCTCTGGGTTTCAGTACCAGAGCAACAGATGGAAGGGCACCAGTGGCAAATGGGGAGTAAGTGAACTGACTGGCAATGGGGCAAGTGTCAGGGGAGAGCTTCCTCCTGACCTCCAGAGGTCAGGCAGCAACATTGTCTCTTTTCCAAGCCCTTCCCCACACACAGAACAACAGAACAATGACACAGTTTGCCCAGCCCAGGTGATTACCTAAGGCTCTGACCCATACAAAATACAGGTGCACTTTAATACAATAGGCCATCCTACTAACACAGGGAGATAAAGAAATTCTACCTAATACAGAAACAAACACACAGAGGCTGCCAAAGTGAGGAAACAAAGAAATGTGGCCCAGTTGAAAGAACAGAACAAAACTCTGATAAAAGAATTAAATGAAATGGAGATAAGTAACCTATCAGCTGCACAGTTCAAAACACTGGTTATCAGGATGCTCCAGGAACTCACTGGGTACTTCAATGGCATAAAAAAGACCAAGGTAGAAATGAAGGTTGCATTAAGAGAAATAAAGAAAAATATAGGAGTCCCAGTCAAGATGGAGGTATAGGTAGAAATGCTTTGCTTCCTTGCACAGCCAAAAGAAGGATAACAACCAATTTTAAAACAATGAACAACCAGAACTTCCAGAAAATCAAACTGCATGGAACTCTGGCAACCAAGGAGTTAAAGAAACATTCATCCAGACTGGTAGGAGGGGTGGAAACAGGCAGCCAAGACAGAGAGGACACAGGGCAAGGTGATGGACTATGAGGGTGAGGCTGGGTCTGGCTGACCTAGAAACTAAACACTAAAAACTCCTAGCAGTAAAATCCTGTAGAGGTTGCAAAGGCAAAAGAAACTCCAGCCTCTCAGGAGGGTTCATTGGAGAGACTTACAGAGTCCTAGAACATATGCAAACACACCTGCCTGGGAATGAGTACCTGAAAGGGCCTAGTTTCCTTGTGGGTATCAGGGGAAGTGACTGAAAGCTGGCTAAGAGCCGAGGAAGTGGCATTGTACCCTCTCTAACCCCTCTTGCACATACAGCACCACAATGCAGCAACATGGATTGCCCCACCCTGACAAATACCTAAGGCTCTGCCCCTTACTATGTAACAGGTGCACTGAGACAAAGAAATATGGCCTAAATGAAAGAACAGATCAAACTTCCAGAAAAAAAATCTAAGTGATGAGGAGATAGACAACCTACCTGATGCAGAGTTCAAAACACTGGTAATCAAGGTGTTTAAAGAATTAATTTATTTCAGTCACAAAAAGAAGGAAGAAATGAAGGCTATACAAAGTGAAATAAAGGAAAATATACAGGGAACCAATAGTGAAGGGAAGGGAACTGGGACTGAAATCAGTGATTTGGAGCAAAAGGAAAAAATAAACATCCCACCAGAACATAATGAATAAACAAGAATTCAAAAAAGTGAGGAGAGGCTTAGGAACCTCTGAGACAACTTCAAGTGCTCCAATAATGAATCATAGATGTGCCAGAAGGAGAAGAGTAAGAGGAAGAAATTGAAAACTTACGTGAACAAATAATGAGAGAAAACTTCCAGAGTCTGGTGAAGGAAATAGACTACCAGGAAGTCCAGGAAGCCCAGAGAGTCCCAAAGAACTTGGACCCTAGGAGGAACACACCAAGCCACATTATAATTAAGTTACCCAAGATCAAAGATAAGGAGAGAATCTTAAAAGCAGAAAGAGGAAAGGAGAGAGTTATCTACAAAGGAGTGCCCATAAGACTGTCAGCTGATTTCTCAAAAGAAACCTTACAGGTAAGAAGGGGCTGGAAAGTAGCATTTGAAGTCAGGAAAGGCAAGAACCTACATCCAAGATTACTCTATCTAGCAAAGCTATCATTTAGAATGGAAGGGCAGATGAAGTGCTTCCCAGATAAGGTCAAGTTAAAGGAGTTCATCATCAGCAAGCCCTTATTATATGAAATGTCAAAAGGACTTATATAAGAAATAGATGATGATAAAAAAACTATTAACAGTAAAATGATAACAAACTCAAACTATCCACATCTGAACCTAAAAAACAAAAACAAAATGTAAACAAACAATAAGAACAGGAACAGAATCACAGAAATAGCAATCACATGGAGGGTTATCAGTGGGGAAGAGGAGGGGAAAATGGGGGAAAATAGGTACAAGGAATAAGAAGCACGACTGGTAGAAATAAAATAGACAGGAGGAGGTTAAGAACAGTATAGGAAATAGAGAAACCAAAGAATTTATATGTACAACCCATGGACATGCAGTAAGGGGTGAGGGAATGCTGAAGGGTAAGGGGTACAGGGCAGAAGGGGGATAACAGAGAGAAAAAATTTGGGACAACTGTAATAGCATAATCAATAAAATATACTTTAAAGAAGAAAAGAAAAATCTACAGGGAACCAACAGTGGAGGGGATGAAGCCAAGAATCAAGTCAATGATTTGGAATACAAGGGAGAAAAAAACAATCAGAACAGCAGGAATGAAAAGCGATTCAAAAAACTGAGGATAGGCTAAGGAACCTCTGGGACACCTTTAAATATACCAATAGCCAAATCATAGGGTGCCAGAAGGAGAAGTGGAAGAACAAGAAATTCACTTGACAAAATAATGAAAGAAAACTTCCCTAATCTGGTGAAGGAAATAGACATACAAGTCCAGGAGGCACAGACAATCCCAAACAAGATGAACACAAAGAGGACCACACCAAGACACATCATAATTAAAATGACAAAGGTTAAAGATAAGGAGAGAATCTTAAAAACAGCAAGAGGAAAGAAGAGTTACCTGCAAAGGAGTTTACATAAGACTGTCATCTGATTTCTCAAAAGAAACTTTGCAGGCTAGAAAGGACAAGCAAGAAGTACTCAAAGTGTTGAAAAGCAAGGACCTACAACCTATATCACTCTACCCAGCAAAGTTATCATTTAGAATGGAAGGGCAGATAAAGTGCTTCCCAGACAAGGTAAAGCTAAAGGAGTTCATCATCACCAAGCCATTATTATATGAAATGCTAAAGGGAATTATGTGAGAAAGAGAAGATCAAAATGATGAACATTAAAATGGCAATAAATTTGCAATTACCAATAATTGAATCCAAATAGCAAACTTAGCAAACTACTAGAACAGGAAAAGAATTATAGGTATGTAGATCATTTTGAGAGTTATCAGCTGGGAGGGGAAAGGGGGAGAATGAAGGAAAAGGTGGGGGGATTAGTAAGCACAAATTGGTAGTTACAAAATAGACAGGGGATGTTAAGAACAGTATTGGGGGGGACAGTATAGGAAATGGAGTAACCGAAGAACTTGTAGACATGACCCATGGACATGAACTATGATGGGGGGATTGCTGGAGGGAATGGGGGTACCAGATGGAGGAGGTCAAAGGGGAAAAAACTGTTACAACTGTAATAGCATAATCGATAAAGTATACTTAAAAAAAACAAACAAAAAATGATGCCCAGCATTATCAACTATTAAGAAGTATTACATTTCTATGTGATAATGGTTTTTAAAAACTTATGCACATGACTTTGATTAGTAACTTTAAAATGACTATTAGAACTGCTTCAACTATAAAGATATGTGACTTTACTATGATACAAATTTATTATTTAAAAAATCATTAAGAAATTAACCCCACTTAACCATGTTTGTTCTTAGATGGATTTATGGTCCTAGTTTTTCTTTCAAATAATTTTTCTTTTAAATATTAGCATGTATACCACAAAACCAGAAAATGAACATTTGGAGGATAAAAACATTCAATCACCTATAACACCTGAGGTAAGAACTTAAAACTATACTGTAATATGAGATATGAAAATCAACCTGATATTAAAATTTATTTCTAAAGCTTATTTATTAGGTTTCTTTTATATATCTGGCTAAAAAATGAGAAGTAGTCATTTTTAAAAAGCTAGTTTTATTAGGTCCTCAGAAATGAGCAAAAAGAATAAAAAGATGGAGAGGGATGACTACAGATTACTTTGGAGTTTAAGAGGGTATATTTTAGGAATAATGGAAACATAGCTTATTATTTCTTGCCATGTCCAGGTAAAACTAGGTAATTTAGACTACAAAAAGGTAAAGATAAATCTAAACTAATTAAAATGTACTATAGTCAGCAAGCAAAATAGAACCAGAGATGTGGAAATAAAGAACAAACTGACAGTAACCAGAGGGGAGGGGGGAGGGGGATAATGGGGGAAAGAAGGGGAAGGGTCAAGTCAAGGAATATGTTTAAAGGACCCACAGACAAGGACAACAGGGGGAGGGGGAGGATTGAATGTGGGAGGTGGGGGTGGGTAGGGCAGGGGAGAGTAATGGGAGAAGAATGGGGACAACTGTAATTGAACAACAATAAAATGTACTATAAACAGGTGGGGTAAAAATAGGTTTATAGTTGTGGGTACATGAAACAGAGTTTATTCTTGTATTATTTATTAATTATTGTGTTTTCCATATGAACTGTAAAACTGTGTTTGCTTCACCATGTGTTTGAAGAGACCCAAGTTTTATTTTTGCAATCATATAGAGTCAGTAAACCTTTTGTTGATGTGGTTTTACTAAATAGTAATTGCTTATATTAGAATTTTAAGTTTTCTATTTTTTTAAATAAAGATGTCTATTGTTTTAAAGGGCCAAAAAGTTCTTCTAAATATTTAAAGTATTCGCCACTGATTCCAATTTCTATTTTTATCTCTAAAGACTTCATCTTATTCTATGTCAATTTATCATAAATTCTGCAATAATAAAACAAAGTAATATGGTTTTGCTGTATATGACCTTTCATGCACCCTACTTAAAGTTCACCTTTGCATCTTTACCTTGGCCCTTTTGTACAGTGACAGTCTTTCTAAAAAAGTCTTTACCTGAGAACTCCAACATATTAATCATGATTAGTTTTAAAGAACTTGGATCTTAAAGAGCTACATAATTTGTTTACATTAGCTGCTGTGGTGCCACTGTTCCCCCACTCATTAAATGTTTCCTCTTTCTTTCCTTACTCTGTCCTTGCTCTCTAGCCTTTGTTACCATTTCCGTGACAATGTGACATTCTCTCTCCCCTGCACTCAAAGTACTGTATTATCAATACACCCAAAGTGCTGGCCTGTGTGCACACACATACATTTACACACACACACACACACACACACACACACACACACACACCATGGTGACTTTAAGGCAAATTTGAAATTTTTTCCAGGGTTAACTCTACTCTGTTTTGTTTTGTTTTAGTTTTTAAAATTTTGTTTTTTACCTTGACAAAAGCTTCCCAACATTTTCACAAACTGTTTTCCCCCCAAATCAGCAGTTTCATAACTAGACTAACTACTATTTAAAGTCTGAAAGATTGAGGTACCACCCTGAACTATCTAAAATGTTGTCTATAAGTAATATGGGAAGCATGAACCTTGATATTCTGAAGGCTTAATCTGTTTTTCTCATTTTTCTTTCAGTTATATCATTTTTCAAATGAAATGAGTCTATGTTAAATTATATTTTACCTCCTTCCCAATTTAGTTGTGTTTTCATTCCACAAAAGTTTTCTTGGATAATCTTTGGGAGCTATATTGAGGAGGGACACTTAACTCCTCTACCCACACTGTAGGCTCACTTACTCAGCATGCATAAATCACAAATGGAAATGGCGGGAAGTGAAGTCCAGGTGCCCTGCAAAATGCACAGCTACTGGGTCTCTATGTCAACAACACATATTGACATGGAGCCTGAATAGACTTTTGTGTGTAATTCTCCATATTGACAGTAATTATATGAGCTTAATTATGAGATTTGGTAGTTTAGTACATCCATAAAATTATATGGAATTTATATTTCTTAAAAGATTTCTCTGTTTAACTTCAGATTCTCAACGATAGTAATACTAGTAAACAGGAAGAAACTAAGCAAATTGTCTTCTCAAACACAGAGGAAACAAAACCACAGATGAAAAAAAGTGCTTGTCCTCCACAAGGAACACTGAATAAATATATTACAAATGGTATGTGAAATAAGAAATGTAAGTGGAGAGAAAGTAAGAAATATATTTGATAAATATTAAACCACAAACCAGCAAAGCTGCTGCTTAACCTAGGTAACACAGATCAGATTCTCAGCTCTATGACAGGCAATATGTGGACAAAGAGGAAATGTTCCCATGAATCCATCAAAAAATGTAATAATTTCTTAACAGATCTATATTTTAATGTTTTTATAACTTTTAATGTTAAATTTTGGAGATTAAAAACAGCTTTGATTAAAATTTTTTATTTTAGACTTACATTGTACATTTATTTTTAAGTTAGATAAAAGGAACATTATACTTCTGACAATATTAACATTCTTATTAAAATAGGCCACACATTTTAAAACATCTGCTGCCTTGTAGAGTTACATAAAACTTGCTTTCCCACCAAAAATTTAAAGTATCTCATTGTCACGAAATACATATGAGATTTTCTTGATTTCTTCCTGGATATTCCATATGATTAAACTTAAGGAGATTCTGTCCTCCAGTAGTATAGAGCTTATAGAGAATGAACAATATTTTAAAATATGATGAAGGATAAGCAAATGAAATTTTAAATTTCTAATTTCTTATTTACTGCTTTGTAACTTTTTTAAAGCAAACTTTATTCATTGATTTTTTATTTAGAAAAGGTTGCTCTTTAATCACATTAGTATTGTTAAGGCCCTGAATCTAAACTAAACTAGAGAATAACTGCCAGTGGAAGCAGTTGGATTCCTTTGTAAATATAATTTCTTCACTTCAGTCTTTTTTTTAACCCTTCTCACCCAAGAATATGTTTATTGGTTTGTTTGTTTGTTTTTCTTGATATATATATAGAGAGAAACATCAGTCGGTTGCCTTTGTATGTGCCCCAACTGGGGATCCAGCCTGCAACCTTTTGGTGCACAGGACAGCACTAACCAACTGAGCCACCAGGCCAGAGCAAAGTTCTGCACTTAGGTCTTACCTGCATGTTTCCATGACCCTGTTTAGTGGGCAGTTTCTACAAAGCAGTTCTTAAGAATAGAGCTGGGGCCTGTGGAAGAGAAAAAAATGTATTGGTCCCCAATGGATTTCCCTTGACTTTGAGGACTTCCCCCTTTGTTTTCTTTCAGTTTTGATTTTGCAATTTTAGAGAAATTTATAGGAAAATGAACTTTCATCTTTTCATTTGGGGATGTTGTACTCTTTCACTTTCTCTCTCTTTCTTTCTCTCTCTCTCATACACACAGACACACCGTGTTCACTTTAAAGAAACCCTTAAATCAGCATATACTATGGATAATAGGAAGAATAGAGCTACGATTTCTCTACAAGTCATACTTAATTCACTAATCCCACTGTGCATGCAAGTTAATTTAAATAAGAAATCTAAACTCTCAGCCACATGCAGAAATCAGTCTCATCACTTTTAATCACACTGTCTATATGCCTTGTTTGGGAAGTGTCTTTCCTAGTCCCAAAGAAATGAATGTTCTATAATAATAACTTTAAGTTGTAGGCTATTACTTTTTTATGTTTGTTTCTTTTTAGTTTACTAAACTAACTTTTATGAAGCTATTTTTCCTCTAAATAAATGAAAGGAAAGCTTTATTATACTATGATTTTCAAATAATTTTAGGGTCAGAATTTCTCCATTAAAATCTTATCCTCAGTTTTATGAAGTAAGAAGTCTTAGAAGTTTAGAGTTCAAAGGTAATATCCCAGACTTTTTCAGATTCTAGTCAAGCTTCATCACTCCAACCTAACAACAAATAAAACACGGAACAAACTGAAAAATTAACAACTTTTAGTCCCATCAAAGAAGTTAGGTCACAGGGCAAATTACTGCCTCATTCACAAAGATTGGAAACAGGCAGGTAGATATAGAGAATCATTACTTAACAGAGCAGAGACCTCAGTGGGAAACAGTACCAGGGCAGGAAAACCACAACTGTAATAAAAAATTGTCTAGAAACTCAGTGTGAGTTAAAAGCTCCAGAGCAGGGACGTGGTGACAGAGGCAGGCTCTGGGCCTCCTTGGATGCCCCTGGGGCTCTGGAAGGGTTACTCGTTGCTGTGGTCTCAGCCTGACAGCTCAGTTATACACATGGATCAGGAAGGCAGTGGGAGCTCTGTTGCACATTCCAGGTCCAGGAAGAACACGAATGGATTGCTTTAGAGCAGGAATGAAAATTGCTTTTTAATGGTAGTATTATGGAAAATGCCAAGTAAAGAACTAAAGGTCAGATTATCCTTGCCTCATGGCATTCAATAAGATTTAGCAGGTATCTGTTTATTTACTAAGGGAAACCTCAATTTAACTTCTGAAAAGACAGAATGTTTTTATAAGAAACTTTTAAACAAGCATGGAATTAAAACCATTTCTCAGATTATCCCCCTAACACCTTTAAAAATGGAATATAAAGCCTATGAGACCAAGCTCCTCCTCCTGGGTAATTTCAACCTCTTCCTTACTGATGCAAGAATCAAGCAGTTCTTACCCTCACACCTCAGGAGACATCTCTATAAGAGAGAGTTCCTTTACCTGTAAATCTTCAAGCCAAGTACTTTTCCAAAGAGATCAATGCATCAATAGGCAGGAGTGTCTGAAACATTTCTGAAAGTGGTTCTTGCAGCACTATACTCATTGGCCACACTGGAATATAGGCTAGCATATCACCAAAAACATTGTTGCTGTGACAAAAAAGCTTGCACAGATGTCAGAGAAGTGGGAGAACGTGAAGCTCTTGTTTGTGAAACCTGAGAGATAGGTTGCCCTTTCCATCTTTTCTTCATTCGTCAGCAGTCAGGATGAAGTCAATTGAGTGTTTACTCCTAGTCAGAAGAGGAAAAAAGAAAAGGAATTACAAAAACAAAAAGAATATACTGAAAAACAAAAAGAAGAAAAGAGACAGAAGCCTTATGAAACAGGCTTGAAAGGCTACACTGGCCCTAACTACATAGGAGGCAGCTCCTAAAACTAGTGCTCCTCCAGTGAAGGACCCAGGACCCCAGAAGCAAGAGACCTCCAAGCCTGAGAAGAAAGAAACCTGGATAGGAAAAAACAAAATAAAGTGCAAGATGAATCAAAGAAGAAATTCCATTACTCATTCCAATAGGAGAAACTTTCACCAAAGAAAACATAGATATAAGCCCTGGCTGGTGTGGCTCAGTGGTTTGAGCACTGGCCTGCAAACCAAAAAGTTGTCAGTTCGACTCCTAGTCAGAGCACATGCCTGGGTTGCAGGCCAGGTACCCAGTTGGGGGTGTGTGAGAGGCAACCAATCAATGTTTCTCTCACACATGGATAATTCTCTCCCTCTCTTTCTCCTTCCCTTCACCCCTTTCTAAAAGTAAATAGATGAAGTTTAAAAAAAAGAAAAGAAAATGTAGAAATATAAAAATATGCCACAGGAAAAAAGTCTCCAAAAAAGAATCCTGCTCCCAACACACGCAGTGGAAAGAAAAGAAGGGCCTTTCCAGTTTTGGAGACCTCAAAGGCAGCAGAGCCCAAAAGCCCAGGTAAAGGCCCAGGAAAGAAGCCAAGAATCAAAGAATAGGCAGAGAAAGAAAGAAACTCTCTGTTGGGGAAAAGAACCCAAGACAGACACCCAAAATCCCAGAGGCCAAGTTCTTCACTGCAGGTAATAAATCTGCAAGAGAAGCTCAACAAGAGCCCCAGTCGACCTAAAAATCAGTGGCCCAACCAGGAGGAAACATCAGAGCTGCCTGGAAACTTCTGAGAAATACCCAGGTCCTGACCTCCATCATAACCTTCTCCAGGAGTGAGGCCTCAACTTAAGTATGCTTAAAACATCCACAGTATTCGTAGATGTAAGAACCAGTAGTTTGAATCCATATTTTAAATTGCTCTTTTGTGTATTTGCCAATAAAATAGAAAAGCAGTGCTTTGGCTAAAGTGTAACATTTGCTTCTGAGTAAACTAAAACAAACTAAAACCTCCATGGGGAACCCAGTCATGATGACTGGAACTTGCTTTTGTATAGGAGCTGCCATCTGGCAAGGGCAGAGGGAAAGTAACCACCATGAAATAACCAGGGCATCCTATTCTTCACAAGACCCATCCTCAAGAGAAACTTTTATCAGACTCTAACCTATGGGACTTTTATCAAAGCCCATCCTATCTAGAAGAAGAGAAATACCAACTCTAGTCCCCTCTAGCCATCCTGTAAAACCTAAGAGGATAAGAAAAGACCTGAGAGGCACTGGTGAAGTTCACAGCCCAAAGGCACAGACTCACTAACCAACTGAGAACTAATCATAGGACTATAGAACTCCTCCCTCCCAACACACCTTACTACCATATACCAAAGGTTCTTTTACCCAGAACATCATGTTCACCTTTAAACAAAAATATATGCAATGTATTAAAATGTAAAAAACAAAACAAAAAAATGAGTTTGAAGAGACAGAGAAAGCATCAGACCCAGACAGACCCAGATATGGCAGGGATATTGGAATTATGACACCATGAATTCAAAACAACTATAACTAAAATACTAAGAGCCCCAATGGAAATGGACATAACATGTAAAAATAAGTTGGTAATATAAGCAGAGAGATAGACATTCTAAGAAAGAATTCAAAATAAATGCTAGAAATTAAAAGTGCTAAACAAATAAAGAATGCATTTGAGACCTGGCTGGTGTGGCTAAGTGCTGGCCTGGAAACCAAAAGGTTGCTGGTTCAATTCCCAGTCAGGGCACATGTCTTGGGTTGCAGGCCAGGTCCCCAGTAGGGGGCACATGAGAGGCAACCATACACTGATTTTTCTCTCCCTCTTTTTCTCCTTCCTTTCCCCTCTCTCTAAAAATAAATAAATCTTTAAAAATGCATATAAAAAGAATGCATTTGATGGGTTTATTAGTTGACTGTATACAACTGAAGAAAGAATAACTGAGCTTGGGGATATGTCAACAGAAATTTATAAAACTGAAAAGCAAAGAGAAAAATGATGGAGAAAAAAAGGAAATAGAATATCCGAGAACTGTGGGGCCATTACAAAAGGTGTAACATACATGTATTGGGAATACAAGAAGAAAGACAAAAAGCACCAGAGGATATTTGAGGTAATAGTTTTCCCCAATGTCAGATAGAAAATCACACAGATCCAAGAACTTCAGAGAACATAAAGCAGGGTAAATACCAAAAAAACTACATCTAAGTATATTATATTTAACTTGCAGGAAATCAGAGATAAAAAAGAAATGTTGAAAAAAAGCCAAAAGAAAAAAAAACACCTTACTCTTATAGGGAAGCAAAAATAAGAATCACATCTCAGTGGATTGACTGCTGGCCTGAACACCAAAGGGTTGTTGGTTTGAGACCCAGTCAGGGCACATGCCTGCATTGCAGGCCAGGTTCCCATTGGAGGGGGGAACACAAGAGGCAACCACACATTGATGTTTTTCTCCGTCTCTTTCTCCCTCCCTTTGCCTCTGTCTAAAAATAAATAAATAAAAACTTTTTAAAAAAGAAAGAGAAAGCATGACCCATATACTCATATATACTCTTTAAAGAGACCCACCTAAAGAGACCCACCTCAGAAAAAAAGATATACTTACACTGAAAATGAAGGGATGGAAAAAATATTCCATGCAAATAGAAACAAAAAAAGCTGGGGTAGCAATACTTGTCTCAGACAAAATAGACTTCAACACAAAGGCCACAATAAGAGACAAAGAAGGTCACTGCATAATACTAAAGGGATTGACCCAACAAGAGGCTATAACCCTTGTAAACATATATCCACTCAACATAGGAGCACCTAAATATATAAAGAGAACTCTTGACTATTAAGAGAGAGATCAACAGCAATAGTCAGAGTAGAGGATTTTAACACTCCACTGACATCAATGGATAGATCTTCCAGACAGATATATCAACAAGTCAACAGTGACCTTAAATTACATACTGGATCAGTGGATTTAACTGATATTTATAAAACATTTCATTCAAAAGCAGCAGAATATACATTCTTATCAAAGGCACGCGGAATATTCTCAAAGATAAACAATATGTTAGGGTGCAAAATAAGCCTTAATAAGTTCAAGAAGATTGAAATTATATCAAGCATCTTCTCTGATCGCAATAGTATGAAACTAGAAATCAGTTACAATGAAAAAACTGAAAAACTTTAGAATACATGGAGGCTAAATAGATGTTATTAAACAATTAATGGGTTAACAATGAGATATATGAAGAAATCAAAAGTTACCAGGAGACAAAAGAAAATGAACACACAACACCCAAATTCTATGTGACATAACAAAAGCAGTCCTGAGAGGTATGCTCATAGCATTACAGGCCTACTTTAAAAAATAGAAAAAAATCTTAAACAATCTAACCCTACACATAACAACTCTAAAGAGTAACAAACACAGCCCAGAGTAGGTGGAAGAAAGGAAATAATAAAGATGAGAACAGAAATAAATGGCATACAACTAAAAAAATACAAAAGAACAATGAAACCAAGAGCTGGTTTTTTGAAAAGATAAACAAAATTGACAAAACTTTAACTAGACTCATCAAGAAAAAGAGAGGACCCAAACTAATAAAATCAGAAATGAAAGAGGAAAAGTAACAACTGAAACCACAGAAATACAACACAAATAAGTCCACACCTATATCGTCAATTAATATTTGACAAGAGAAGCAAAAACATACAATGGAATGAAGACAGCCTATTCAATAAAGTGTTGAGAAAATTGGACCGATACATGCAAAAAAAAATGAAACTAGACCATCAACTTATATCATGCACAATCATAAACTTCAAATGGATTAAAAACTTAAATGTCAGACTTGAAACTATGGGAGGAACTCCATCCAGCAGAATTCTCCCATTTACCTCAGATGAAAAATAAGTCGTCCCAGACACAATCTTGCTGTTCTGGCAGGAAAGGGGGTGGCAATTCCCTCTAATGGAGAAGACCCTGAGCCCCTCTCCCAAATGGCTTTACTGGGAATGGTATGTGTAGGCGTATACATCATATATGCATAGCTCATCAATCAATATCAAAAGGCTATAGTCATACAAAGACAGGTATTATCTATAGATGACAATTGAAGGAACACAGAGATCTGTCATAGGTCAGGGTCTGTTAGTCATGCTGATGCCAGAGGGTCTTTAAGACAAGTTTCATGAGATAAGGAGTTTCCTCCTTATGTCTTGAACCTAAACATCCAGTTTATATTACCAGGGCTATACAAATCTGGTTTATATTACCAGGGCTATACAAAACAAAGCAGAGCAAACTTCAGAGGATACAATGTATTTATCAGGTGTGATTCCCATGGGAACCCTTGGTATTAGAGTTGGGTCCTGTCTGCCACCTTTGTTACCTGGTTTTCCAGGGAGACTTACTAGCCCCTTTCAGAGCCTGCTATCATGGGGCTGCAGTCTCCAAAACCACACACAGAGTGGTCCCCAACACAAAACCATAAAAATCCTAGAAGAAAATATAGGCAGTAAAGTCTTGGACATTGCTTATAGCAATATTTTATCAGATATATCTCCTCAACAAAGGGAACAAAAGAAAAAAAATAAACAAATGGGACTACACCAAACTAAAAAGTTTTGCACAGCAAAGGAAAATATCAGCATAATAAAAAGACAACCCACAGAATGGGAGAACATATTTGCCAATACATCTGACAAGGGTTAATATCAAAAATTTATAAAGAACTTATACAATTCAACACCAAAAAAATCAACCCAATTAAAAAATGAACAAAGGACCAGAATAGACATTTCTCCCAAGAGGACATACAAATGGCCAACAGACATATGAAAAGATGTTCAGTGTCACTAATCATCAGAGAAATGCAAATTAAAACTGCAATGAGATACCATGTCACACCTGTCAGAATGGCTATCATCAATAAATCAATGAACAAGTACTGGTGAGGATGTGGAGAAAGGGAAACACTTTTGTCCTGTCGATGGGAATGCAGATTGGTGCAGCCACTGTGGAAAGCAATATGGAGTTAACTGAAAAAATTACAAACGGATCTTTCTTTTGACCCAGCAATCCCACTACTGGGAATATATCAGAAGGAACCCAAAACACTAATTCAGAAGAACATAAACAACCCTATTTCATTACAGTGTTATTCACAATCTCCAAGATATGGAAGCAGCCCAAGTGTCCATCAGTGGATGAGTGGCTAAAAAAACTATGGGACATTTAAACAATGGAATACTACTTGTCCATAAATATAAGAAAATTTTACCCTTTGCAATGAGATGGACCTGGAGAATATTATTCTAAGTGAAATAAGCCAGAGAGAGAAAGACAAATACCATATGATTGTGGGTGGGCAGGAGGTATAAAGTGACTAAATGGTAATGGAAAAAATGCAGTAAAAATAATCATTTAAAAAATGGGATAAGGATGTGAATAGTCACTTCTCCAGAAAGAACATACAGATGGCCAATAGACATAGTGAAAAAAATGCTCAATGTCACTAATCATCAGAGAAATGGAAATAAAAACCTCAATAAGATATCACCTCATGCCTGTCAGAATGGCCATCATCAATAAATCAACAAACAATCAGTATTGGTGAGGATATGGAGAAAGGGGAACCCTTGTGCACTTTGGTGGGAATGTAGACTGGTGCAGCCACTGTGAAAAAGAGTATGAAGTTTCCTCAAAAAATTAAAAATGGAACTGCCTTTTGACACAGCTATCTTACTTCTGGAAATATATATGAGAAAACTTGAAACACTAATCTGAAAGAATACATGCACCCTATTTTTATTATAGCATTATTTATAATAACCAAGATGTGAAAACAGCCCAAGTGTCCATCAGTAGATGAGTGGATAGAAAAGCTGTGATACATTTACACAATGGAATACCACTTGCTGTAAAAAAAGAAGGAAATCTTACCTTTTGCAACAGCATGGATGGACCTGGAGGTTATTATGCTAAGTGAAATAAGCCAGTTAGAAAAAGACAAATACCATATAATCTCACTTATATATGGAACCTAATGAATAAAGTTAATTGATGAACAAGATAGAAATAGTGGCATGGATACATGGAACAGACTGAAAGCTGTCAGGAAAGGGGAGTCAGGGGTCTGGGTGATAGAAGGTGAAGGGATTAAGCAAAACACACACACACATAACAAACAGACACAAACAACTGTGGTGATAGCCAGAGGGAAAGAGTGGTGGATGTAGTTGGAGACTGGCAAAGGGGAGATAAATAGGAAAGGAAAGAGATTTTGCTTTGGGTGATGGGAGCATGATGCAGTGTGCAGATGATGTTTTGTTTAGTTGTACACTTGAAACCTGTATGATTTTCTGAATCAGTGTCATCCAATAAATTCAAAAATACACTTCTAAATAACACATCAGTCAAAGAAGAAACTTCAAGAGATATTTTAAAGTATTTTGAACTACTTATAAATGAAAATACAACTTATCAAAATTTGGGGATGCAGTGGAAGCAGTGCTTAGATAGAAAATTATATCAGTGATGCATATATTAGAAAAGAGGAAAGACCTAAAAATGAAAAGTATATACCCTAGGAAACTAGAAAAATAATCAAAATAAAGGCAGCAGAAGAAAAGAAGTAAAAGTTGGAGCAGATATCAGTGACATTGAAAACAAGAAATCAGAGAAAATCAATAAAACTAACAGCTGTTTTTTAAAAAGATAAGTAGCATTGATAAATTTTTAGCTACACTAAGAAAAAAGAGAGCAAAGAAAAATCACTAGTATCAGAAATGAAAGAGGGGATGTCACTGGAGATCCCATAGACAGTAAAAGGATAACAAAGGCATATTGTGAACAACTCTGTGCCCACAAATTTGATAACCTAGATGAAATGGACCAATTTCTTCAAAGATACAATCCGCCAAAATGCACACAAGAAGAAACAGATAATCTGAATAGGCCTATATCTATTAAAGAAATTGAATCAACAATTAGTAACCTCCCAAAACAGAAAGCACCAGACTCAGATGGCTTCACTGGCGAACTTTACCAAGCATTTCCACAGAGGTGTCCAACCTGTGGTCCATGGGCCACACGCGGCTCAGGATGGCTATGAATGTGGCCCAACACAAAATCATAAATTTACTTAAAACATTATGAGATTTTTTTTGTGACTATGTGTCACAATGTATTTAATGTTTGGCCCAAGACAACTCTTCTTTCAGTGTTACAAAGTCTCTTCCGGTGTGGCCCAGAGACATCAAAAGGATGGACCCATGACATTATAACTATTCTCTACAATCTCTTCCAGAAGATAGAAGCAGAGGGATACTTCCCAATTCATTATTTGAGGACAGTATTACCCTCATATGAAAACCAAAGACTTTACAAGAAAATTAGAGACCAATATCTCCCAAGAATATAGGTGCAGAAATCCTCAGCGAAATATTAACAAATCAAACTTAACAGTGTCTAAAAACTATGTCACAACCATATGGGAATTACCCAATGGTTCACATTTGAAAATTATTTAATGTGATTCATCACATCAACCAGCTAAAGAAGAAAAATCACATGATAATATCCATAGGTTAAGGAAAGGCATTGGACAAAATACAACACCTATTCGTGATTTAAAAGGAAAAAAAGTCTCATCAAATAGGAATAGAATGGAACTTCCTCACTTTGATAAAGAACATCAGATAAAAATCAACAGCTACCATCACTTAATGGTGAGAAAATAGATGTCCCCCTAAGATCAGGAACAAGACAATCATGCCTTCTCTCACCACTCCTTTGAAATATCTTACTGGAAGTCCTGCCTAATACAATAAGAAAAGAAAAAATAAAAGGTATACAGATTGGAAGGAAGAAATAAAAGTGCCTTTGTCTGCAGATGAAATGATTGCCTATGTACAAAATCCTAAAAATCAAGGAGAAAATATTTCTGGATCAACTACTAAGCCAATACAGTCATAACTCTGAGATACAGCAGGTTCATTTTCAGACCACTACAATAAAGCAAAGAATAAGGCGAGTCCCATGAGGTTTTGGGTTTCTCAGTGCACGTGAAAGTTATGTTTACACTGCACTGTGTACACTGTGTGGCCCATTGAGTGTGCAATAGCATTATGTCTTTTTAAAATCAATGCAAATACCTTAATTTAAAAATACTTTATTGCTGAAAAAGTCTTATCATCATCTGAGCCTTTAGCAAGTCATGATTTTTTTGCTGGTGGAAGGTCTTGCCTTGATTTTTGCTGTCTTCTAACTGATCGGTTGCTGAAGGTCAGGGTGGCTGTGGCAATTTCCTAAAATGATATAACAGTGAAGGTTACCACATAAATTGACCCTTTCTTTTTTCCTTTTTATTGAATTTATTGGCACTGGTTAACAAAATTAAACAGGTTTCAGGTGCACAATTCTATAATACTTCATCTGTACACTGTATTCTGTGTGCACTGCTCCAGACTCTTCCATTCACAAACAATTTCTATTGCATGTGATGTTGTTTGGTAGGATTTCACCCACAGTAGAACTTCTTTCAAAATTGGAGTCAATTCTGTCAGATTCTGCCACTGCTTTGTCAACTAAGTGTGTGTAATCTTCTAAATCCTTTGTTGTCATTTTAACAATTTTCATTGCATCTTCACCAGAAGTAGATTCTATCTAAAAAAAAACAAAACTTCCTTGCTCATTCATAAGAAGCAACTTTTTATCCATTAAAGTTTTATCATGAGATTGTAGCAATCCAGTCACATTTTCAGGCTCCACTTCTAATTCTAGTTCTCTTGGTATTTCTACCACATCTGCCGTTACTTACTTCACTGAAGTCTTTAACTTACTAAAGTCATCCATGAGGATTGGAATTAACTTCTTCCAAATTCCTATTCATATTGATAATTTGACCTTTTCCCATGAATCACAAATATGCTTAATAACATCTAGAAGGGTGAGTCCTTTCTGGGTTTTTTATTTATTTTGCCCAGATCCATTAGAGAAATTAGTATCTATGGTAACTATAGCATTATGAAATGCATTTCTCAATAACACTTGAAAGTAGAAATTACTTCTTTATCCAGGGGCTACAGAGTGGTTGTTCTGTTAGCAGTCATGAAAACAACATTAATCTCATTGTACATCTCCATCATGCTCTTGGATAACCAGCTGCATTGTCAATGAACACTAACATTTTCAAAGGAAACTTTTCTCAGCAGTAGGTCTCAATGGTGGGCTTAAATATTCAATAAAGCATATTACAAGGAGATGTGCTATCATCATAGTTTTGTTCCATTTATAGAGCACAGAAAGAAGTAGATTTAGTATAATTCCTATAGGCCCTAGGATTTTTTGGAATGAAAAATGAGCATTGGCTTCAACTTAAAGTCATCTGCTGTGTTAGCACTGAATGAGGGAGTCAGCCTGCCCTTTGAAGCTTTGAAGCCAGCCATTGACTTCTCCTCTCTACCTATGAAAATCCTAGAAGGAATCTTTGGTTATAAAGCTGTCTCATCTACATTGAAAATCTGTTGTTTGGTGTAGCCACCTTCTTTAATTATCTTAGCTAGATCTTCTGGATAACTTGGTAAAGCTTCTACAACAGCACTTGCTGCCTCACCTTGCACTTCTGTGTTATGAAGACTTTTTTCCTTAAACCAGATGACAAACATTAGTTAGCTTCAAACTTTTCTTCTGCAGCTTGTTCACCTTTCTTGGCTTTTATAGAACTGAAGAGAATTAGAGGCTTGCTCTGCATTAGGCTTTGGCTTAAATGAATGATGTGACTGGTTTGATCTTTTACCCAGACCACTAAAACTTTCTCCATTTCAACAATAAGGCTGTTTCACTTTCTTATCATTTGTATGTTCACTGGAGCAGCACTTTCTTTTTCCATCAAAAACTTTTCCTTTGGCCCTGGCTGGTGTGGCTCAGTGGATTGAGCACCAGCCTGTGAGCCAAGACTTCCCAGTACAGGTCCCCAGTAGGGGGTGCACGAGAGGCAACCACACACTGATGTTTCCCTCCCTCTCTTTCTCCCTTCTCCTCTAAAAATAAATAAATAAAATCTTTAAAAAAACACAACTTTATCCTTGCATTCACAATTTGGCTAATTGTAAAGTGCAAGAAGCCTAGCTTCAGCTTAACTCAGCTTCCTACATGCCTTCCTCACTAAGCTTAATCATTTCTAGCTTTTTTTAAATGTAATTTTTAAAAATATTTTATTCATTTCTTTTTTTAGAGAGGGAAGGGAGGGAGAGAGAGAGAGAGGGAGAGAGAGAAACGTCAATGTGCAGTTGCTGGGGGTCATGGCCTGCAACCCAGGCATGTGCCCTGACTGGGAATCGAACCTGCGACACTTTAGTTCACAGCCCTCACTCAATCCACTGAGCTACACCAGCCAGGGCTAAGTTTTGTTTTGTATGTACCACACATGAGATCATATTGTATTTGTCCTTCTCTGACTTGCACTTAGTATAATGCCCTCAAAGTCAATCCATTTGGTCACAAATGACAAACTTTTCTTCTTTTTATGACTGAATAATATTCTACCTTATATATATACACACCCCATTTTTGGTATCCTTTTATTCATTGATAGGCACTTAGGTCATTTCCATGACTTGGCTATTGTAAGTAATGCTGCAATGTAGATGGTGGTACACATATGTTTTTCAGTTAATGTTTTCTTTCTTTCTTATTTTATACAAATACCCAAAAGTGGAATTGCTGGATCAGAAAGGGGTCACAGAGAAAGAATGCACTTAAGCTGTTTAAAGAACCTTAAAAAGCATTAGAAATTATTATTTATAGTGAATGAATGTAGCCATTTAATTTACAGATGGCAATTTGCAGTATAACAATCCATCTTTATATATATCTGTCACTAATCATCAGAGAAATGCAAAGTAAAACCACAAAGAGATACCATCTCACACCTGTCAGCATAGCTGTCATCAGTAAATCGACAACCAGCAAGTGCTGGCGGGGATGTGAATAAAGGGAACACTTGTGCACTGTTGGTGGGAATACAAAAGGTGTAGCCACTGTGGAAAACAGTATGGAGTTATCTCAAAAAATTATAAATAGAACTGCCTTATCACCCAGTGATTCTATGTCTGGGAATATGTATGAAGAAACCTGAAACACTAATTCAAAAGAATATACATGTATGTAGCCCTGTGTTCATTGCAGCATTATTACAATAGCCAAAATTTGAAAGCAGCCCAAGTGCCCATCGGTAGACGAGTGGATCAAAAAGTTACAATAGTACAAAAGTTACAATTGAATACCATGCAGCTGTTTAAAAAGAAGGAAATCTTACCTTTTGTGACAGCATGGATGGACCTGGTTAGTACTATACTAGGCGAAATAAGCCAGTCAGATAAAAATAAGTACCAGGTGATTTCACTTATCCGTGGAATCTGATCAACAAAAACTAACAAACAAATAGAAACAGACTCATAAATACAGATAACAGACTGACAGAGCTGTCAGAGGGGAGAGCAGTTTGGGGACCGGGTGAAAAAGATGCAAAGATTAAGCAAAAAAAAAAAAAAAAAACAAAACCCTTATTGACACAGCCAACAATATGGTGATTACTAGAAGGACAGGCAGGTGGAGGAGGTAAAAAAGGGTAATGTGGGGATGGGTGGTGATGGAAGACGACTTGACTTAGGGTAGTGAACACACAATGTACTATACATACAATATATTATAGAATTGTATACCTGAAACCTACATAATTTGATTAAGCAATATCACCCCCTTAGATTCAATTAAAAAATGAAGTACTTATATTAGATTAAAAAAAATACTATGGATTCCCCTGTTAATAGGGTCTTTCTTTTGTATCTAATTGTCAGAAAGAAAATGTCTACTACTTTATCCATACTCACCTTGTCCACTTCTGCTTCCCACACATAACTAATATACTTTATGTTATCCCAAAACTCAGGTTTCACTCTTTCCAGCCCTTACCTCCTTTAATAATTTATGCCAAATATCAACTGAGTTATACTTTCAATACAAAGATTTATTCTGCTCCTGTTAAGAAATTTGGCACCCTGCAACTGAGATCTTCAATAAATTTGAGAACTTATAACAGCCAGTCATCATCTTATTCTTGGTGGAAAAGCTCCTTTAAAATATAAAATGAAGTAAATCTCATATTGCCATGACATTTTAAAAATGTCATATATTGTGAGAAATATTTAGAACTTAAAAGGATGCACATACAGTTTTAAAATATTTTTAAATGAAAAATTTTGTCTATAATGTCCCATAAATTGACAGGGATTTTGGAGTATATGTTAAACAGATATTTCCTCAACCCAGTTAACAAGCAACATTAGTCTACACCAGCGATTTTTAACTTTTCACCTCATGGCATGCATAAACATTACTAAAATCCTGTGGCATGCCAAAAAATATTTTTTTGCAATCTGACATAAATAGGTATAATTTTGACTGATTTACAAAAAAATTAAAATAATAGTAATTACCTACCCTTTTCACTTCAAAGTGACTTTTTAAAAAATCAGGTGCCTATATTTTTTTTGTAAGAATGTCTGGTATCAAGAATTAACCAATAGCATGCAACTTTATTATGTAACGTGACCAGTTAGATGCAAATCTTTTATGTGACCTACATATTTATGGTTCAAGACAAGGCATTCACACTGGATGGCTATTGTTGGGTTGGCTGTTGTCGTTTTTTTTATTTGGCAATCTAAGGCACAGGTGGCAAACACAAGGCCCTTGGGCCAAATCTGGCCCTCCACCTGGTTTTATCCTGTCCAGCACCTTGTTTCTACCCAGCGGCAATGCCGGACTCTCACTTAACTGTTAAGGAGTAATTACATTTATACAGTCCTAAAATTACATTTGGCCCTTTGAAGGCAACCGAGAGGCTGATGTGGCCCCCTGTGAAAATGAGTTTGACACCCTTGATCTAAGGGAAAAGAGGTCAGTGCCCTTGACTAAGTAGCCCAGTATTGCAGGTTTTAAAAATTGTTGTGGCATACCAGTTGCAAATCCGTGGTCTACACTATGTATCATTAGATAAGACAGGCTATTTACAGGATATTTGATAAAATAGAATTCATCATTTAGATGTATATACCTATGTCTATGTGTACATATAGATTTTTTGTATTTCAGGAGTTTTACATGTTATGATATGGTGTGCAGTCTGGTCACTCTCAGGCCCTGTTTTCTTTGGTGGAAATTTATTTGGACTATTAATTACCTTTTATTGCTCCATAATGGGGGGCAAACTTTTGGAACTCATTAGAATACCATCAGTGCCTCAACTTCCACCTCTTCTTGGTAAGGGTATAATTACCTCTAATTTCTTTTTTATTCACTTATATGTAAATTATGCATGTATTCTAGTCAAAGTAAGTATAATTTAGAAATGTTTTAATGTAATATTATTTATATAGCTTCTTTATATGTGTATGTACCATATGTGTGTGTATATAGCTTGTTTATAGAAATATTTATTCTCTCTATATATATATCTCCAGAGATTTTTTCTAAAATATTTTTAAATAATTTAAATATATTCAATATATGATTCTCGTTGCTATATCATTTAATAGAACATTTTTACTTAATTTTAAATGTATTATAGAAAAGGAAAATGTTGGAAAAGACTGAATTTTTCTGTAGATAACCTAACTCATATACAATTACAAGATTCAAATATTATAGTATCTGAGGCACCAAAAAGTCTCACAGTTTTTGACTAAGCTGTTTGGGCATCTTCACTATGTGTATTCATAGATATATCATCTGCCTAACAAATGTCATACCCTATTCTCCATCCCATTACATAACTAACTCTCCAGGTAGACAGAGGAAAATACATGGAAGAAGTTCTATCAGAGGTGTCCCATGTCTTCTACATATTCAATATATCCAAATGTTCTGTAGAATGTCAATAAAAATAATCTCTCCATTTTATCTCTAATACCCTTTCTATGTCCATAACACTCGTTCAGCACTTTTTAAGTATTCATTGAATCTCTTCCCCTCTTCTTCAAAGCTTTCACTCTTGCTCTAGCTTAAGCTATTTGTTTCCAGCTATATCATGGCTTTTTAAAAAATATATATTTTATTGATTATGCTATTACAGTTGTCCCATTACCCCCTTCATTCCCTCCATCCTGCATACCCTCTCCCACCCATATTCCCCCCTTTAGTTCATGTCCATGTGTCATAAGTTTTTTAGCTTCTACATTTCCCATACTATTCTTGCACTCTCCCTGTCTATTTTCTACCTACCATCTATGCTACTTATTCTCTGTAACTTTTCCCCCTCTCTCCTCCTCCCACTCTCCTGTTGATAACCCTCCATGTGATCTCCATTTCTGTGGTCCTGTTCCTGTTCTAGTTGTTTGCTTACTTTCTTTTTGTTTTTGTTTTAGGTGTGGTTGTTAATAATTGTGAGTTTGCTGTCATTTCACTATACATGTTTTTATCTTCTTTTTCTTAGATAAGTCCCATTAACATTTTATATGATAAGGGCTTGGTGATGATGAACTCCTTTAACTTGACCTTATCTGAGAAGCACTTTATCTGCCCTTCCATTCTAAATGAAAGCTTTGCTGGATAGAACAATCTTGGATGTAGATGCTTGCCTTTCATGACTTGGAATACTTCTTTGCAGCCCTTCTTTGCCTGTAAGGTCTCTTTTGAGAAATCAGCTGACAGTCTGATGGGAACTCCTTTGTAGGTAACTGCCTCCTTTTCTCTTGCTGATTCTAGAATTCTCTCCTTCATTTTAATCTTGGCTAATGTAATTACAATGTTCCTTGGTATGTTCCTTCTTGTGTCCAACTTCTTTGGGACTCTCTGAGTTTCCTGGACTTCCTGGAAGTCTATTTCCTTTGCCAGATTGGGGAAGTTCTCCTTTATTATTTGTTCAAATAACTTTTCCACTTGTTGCTCTTCCTCTTCTCCTTCTGGTACCCCTATAATTTGGATGTTGGAACGTTTAAAGATGTCCAGGAGGTTCCTAAGCCTCTCCTCATTTTTTTGAATTCTTGTTTCTTCCTTCTTTTCTAATTGTATGTTTTTTTCTTCATTCTGGTCCACTCCATTGATGTGAGACCCAGCTTTCATTCCATCACTATTGGTTCCCTGTGGATTTTTCTTCATTTCACTTATTGTAGTCTTCATTTTTTCATCTAATTTGTGACCAAAATCAACCAATTCTGTGAGCATCCTGATCACCAGTGCTTTGAACTGTGCATCTCATAAGTTGGCTATCTCTCAGTTGCTTAAAAGTACTGATTGTGAGGCTTTCAATTCTGTTTGAACCATTGTTTTTTTTCTTTGGTGTGGTCACACCTGTTATGTCTGAGGGGCAGAGCCTTAGGTGTTCACAAGGGTGGGGCACCCCAGTTGCTGGGTTGTGATGTTATACGTGGGGGCAGGGACTGAGAGGGAATAATGGTGCTTGCTCCGCTCTGCCAATTTCAGTCCCTTCTACAGCTTCCCTGGAGCAAACTGGGCCCCTCTGGTGCCAATTCCCATGTGGGTGGGCTTGTGCACCCCCTGGGACTTTCCAACGACCTCTCCTGTGAGGCTGGGAGTCTCTCCCTGTGCCTCAACCCCCACAGGTATTTTCAATCAGTGTCCCAAGGCTCTATTTCCCAGCACTGTGATCCTGGTTTATGCAGTGTCTTGCTTCACAATCGCTGCCTCGCTGGGTCTGCTGGTGCCACCCCTCAGCCAGGGTCTGCCAGCTGCTGCTGCACTCTTGCGCACCCTGGATGCCTTACGTGCCTGGTCCCAATGCTGTCTGCTCTCTGAGCCATGACCAGCACCAGGCTGCCCAACTCCACCCCTCCTACCAGTCTGGATGAATAGGCCTATTTTAACTTCTTGGTTGTCCGATTTCCATAGAGTTCAATTCTCTGTCAGTTCTGGTTGTTATTCTGTTTCTAAATTGTTGTTGTCCCTATCTTGGTTGTGCAAGGAGGCACAGTGTGTCTACCTATGCCTCCATCTTGGCAGGAAGTCAGACTATGGCTTTTAACTGGCCTCTCCTCCAATTTTATGCCTATCTAATTCACCAAGGTCATTACATTGCAAGGTAAATGCGAGAGAAAATGCGAGGCTCATTATCTCTCACTTCCTGCTTAAAACTTTCCCATCATGCCTTGCTCTGCTAAAGCAGGTTACTGTGGAATTGGGTTAGCTATTCACAATATGATGCCTCCTGCCCATTCTCCTACTCCCATCCTTGCCCTTTCTTTATGTTTGAGCATCACTGGATTACTAGTTGTTTCCCATTGAGATATATCATTTTTTGTCTCCACTTTTTTATGCTGTCTCCTCTGCTTGTGTGTGTAACTTGCCCTTCACCAATGTAATGAAAAATATAGTTTGTTTGAAGAGGGGAAATTAAACATTTCTGTTTTCTCTCTTAGAATAAAGTAAACTGAATCAGACTTTATTTATTGGTTTGTTTATTTATTTATTTTTGAAGGGATGTTACTGGCTGGTTTTACCATCAGGAATGTTCCATTGCTCAGTAAGTTTGTCCAAATTAGTAACATGTGGTCTTCAACTTTAAGAAATTCTGCCCTTACCCTTATCCTAGTAAAAGCTGGACTTGGACTCGATCCACAGGTAAATTTCTAATTATACTGTGAGTAAAGTTACTTTAAATATTAGAGGCTGGTAAAATGAAAAGGAGGAAGAATTTTTGTTGTGGCTGTTTCAAGGAGTGTCTGTAAATAAAACTAAAGTAAAAAACAAAAATTTGCACAAGTGTTGACACCTTAATTTCTACTTCTTGTCTTCATTATTACTGATATGAAGAGAAATCACTGGGATGTAAGATCTCCATTAAAAATAGCCTTTAATTGTTTGCATAGAGATCAATGACCCTTGTGCAGCATTTGTAAGTACTATTTGGGAGTCTCTTCTATGGAGAACTACTTGCTTTTCAGTTAACAAAGGACAAGGTTACCCCATAAAAGGATTCACTTCCATTTTGTTTTATTTTTTCAGAGAGATTAAGAATTTCAATAATATTTTTTATTTATGTCTTTGTTCCTGATTATCTTTGCATTCTTGTAAAAGCTAATGAATTATAAATCTATTTGGATTTTTTAAAAAGTTGCATAACAGCTTCTCAAATAGATGTTGCAAATGTATGTTTAGTGGTATAATATATCAGTAGCATAAATAATTATAGACAGTGATAATTTATTATATTCTCCAGTAGAAAATTTGAACCCATGAAAAAATTTAGAAGTTCCCCCTTTTAGCTAATTATGCAATTTTAACTGATTTTTTCCTTTTTCTGGTTAATATTTTCTATTTATAATTATTAAGTTACTCAAACAGTTCATCTCTGAAAGTTAACTGATGGATATAAAGCTGTACTTCCATTATGCTATTTATAAGGAAGATCAAGGAGGGTAGATCTAGTTATGTAATCACAAAGAAACAAATCCTTATTAACGATTAAAATATAACAATGTTTTATAAAACATGCAATAGTTTACCACCCAATCTATGATGACACATAAAATGATCTGTATTAGCACATCAGGTCCAATGGGATAATCAGGAAGATTTAGTTTAGTAAACAACTATATATTTTAATATTTCCTTAAATAATTTTCTTGCTGGCCATGATAATGTTCTTCAAATATGACTGTTTATATTTCAGGCTCTGCGGCATTTGAGGAGAGTTTGTTTAAGACTGTCTATGGGTCCATGCCTCATGGAAGCATGTTCAACTGCTGTCATTTCCCACTTCCTTATGAAGTTTCCCTGGCAATGGGGATTTCTATTAGGGTAACTTTTCCTCATTTTCCCTATGAAAATATTTAATTAAGGATGCTTGGTTAAAATTATTGATATATTCAGAATACTCAATAGGCAAGCTTTTCCTTAAAATTATTTTCACAGTGGTAGAAATCCCTGGAAATCAGTTGGTCAAAAGTAGAATTATGTTCTAAGTCTACCATATCTTTGATAAACATGCATAGTCCCTAAACATTTAATGCCAAGATAATTCACTTCATCACTTTATTCATTCTCTCTTATATTGTAATCTATCTCTATTTTTAACCTATCTAATGTCCTCTCCCTTGTACACCACATGCATGTATTATATATACATATTTGTGAGAGATTTTATATAGATGTAGATGTTATAACAAAAAAATAAGCAAACAAATACCCTTCCCTACATCCAATGTCCCATCTATTACTTTCCACCATCCATTTTCCTTCAGGTCCAAATCCTTCAGAATAATAGTCTACAATCCCTATCTCTGTATCCTGAACTCCTCTACATTTTCCCAGACACTTAACTTTTGTTTCCATATAGTCATTTGGGTGAAATTTATAGCAAAGTCACCCATTATATACTTACTGCCAAATTCAATCAATTTTTTAAAATTAAATTTTATTAAAAATTACCCAAATATATTTTCCTTTGGAAAAATTAGAACTTTACAAATAAAAGTAAAAAGCCTTTTGACCATACCTCTAAATCCTATTGTCCATACCCCTACTCAAAGTGACAACTCTTATGAGTTTTATAGCATTCTAGACCTCTAGAAATAATACTTCAGGCTTCCCCATCTACACAGAGAAGGCACTATTATTTTGTATATTTTTGTGTAAATCATATCCTATCTGTGACTAACCCATTCATTTCCTTTGTCTGCTTTTCTGTTGAGTTACTTTTCTTTCTTATTCATTATATCAAATCTTTGTCTGTTATAGGTGTTGCAAATATCTTGTCCCAGTGCACCACTAGATATTTAACTTTGCTTATGGTGACTTGTTTAATCTAAAAAAATTATTTCCAATAGATAGAGTGTTCAATACATAAAGCTATTTACTTGACCTCAAAAATAAAAATAGTGGCAGTCAGAAGATACCTGCTTTTGATATACAGAGTTTTTAATATAATCAAATTCAATAATATTTCTCTTTGTGATGACTTTATATGAGTCATTCAAAAGATCTTTTTTACCCCAGAGTTACAAATGTATCTGTCTATATTTTACTCTTATTACTTTTAAGTTCAATTTTTAAAATTCGTTAAAACAGCTAGCATGTAGTGTGTGAGGTGGTCCGGCTGCACTCTTTTCCACATGAATAGGTAATAGTTTCCATACTGTTCACAGAAACATCCTGTCTTCCCAAGCATATTTTCAGTGTCAATGCTATCATGTAATAAATCCCACAAATTTGTTTCAATTCTGTGTATTGTTTTCTTCCAATTTATTTTATCTATTTTTGTGTCACTATTACACAGTTTTAATCATTTTACCTTCACAAAAACAATGTCTGTTTTACATTGACTTGGTTTTTCATTCTAAACTCTCCCAAATGAAGAATCCTCAGAGGACTTTAATTGGCATAGAACTAAGTAAGTTAATTGGAGGAATAAATGACATCTTTATAATGTTGAAGCTTTTATATGCAAATGTGAAACATTTTTCCAATTATTCAGGTGTTATGTTAAGTACTATAGTGTTTTAATTTTTATAAAAGTCTAGACTATTTCATAGTTTTGTTGTTAAGATATTTTGTGCTTTTTATTAATGTTTGAAATGAAATTTTTTCATAACATTTCCTAATAAGTTTTTTCAGATGTATATGAAACTACTAATTTTTTTAAATTGCTTTCATTAAGGTATAGTTTACATAAAATGAAATGAACACCCATTATCATTTCAGTGTGTTTTGGCAAATGTATATGCCCGTGTAACCACCAGCACAGTTGTGCAGCGCATTTTCATTATTCTGCAAAATTCTTGTGCCCTGAGCTAGTCAGTTACATCCTGGTCCCAGGAAAAACATAATCTATTCTCTGTCACAATAGAGTAGATTGTTTTTTAGAATTTTAGGTTAATATAATTATATAGTACTTACTCTTTTGTTTCTGCCCCTTTTTGGACAGCACGTTGTGTTTGAGCTGTAACCATCTAATGACTAGTGGCTCATTCCATTGTATTGCAGAGTAGTATTGTCTGAACACACCACCAACTTTATTCATTCACTTGGTGGTGGATATTTGGGTTTTCCCAGTTTGGGGCTATTACAAATAAAGCTATGAAATTTTGCCTTCAAGTCTTTGTGTGGACATTTGTTTTCATTTCTTAGGGAAGTACCAAGGAGTAGATTTGCTAGGTCATATGGTAAGATAATGTTTAATTTTATTAAGAAACTGCCAAATAGTTTTCCAAAGTATTGTTGTATTTTATATTTCTATCAACAATGTATGAAATTACAGGCCATCCATACCTTCTCCAGTATTTGATAGTATCTGCCTATTTAATTTTAACATTTTGTATTGGGCATGTAGTGGTATCAGGTTTTAGTTTTATAGTTTTTCATCAAATTTGGAAAATTTTCAGCCATTATTTCTTAAATATTTTCCCCCTTCTCCTTCTTTTAGAACTACAATTGCACATGTGTTAACTGCTTGATATTATTCTGTAGAGATTCCTGATATTCCTATTAATTTATTTTCATTCATGTTACTCTCTGTGCTTCACTTTGTATATAGTCTATTAATATGCCTCCAATTCACTGATCTTTTCTTGTGCAGAGTTCAACCTTCTATTAATCCTATCCAGTGAAATTTTCAATTCAGATATTGTATTTTTTATTGTCATTAGCCATCACATATTTTTACATTTATTTTTCCACCTTTATTAAGTTGTAATTGATATATAACATTATATAAGTTTAAGATGTCCACTGTGTTGATTTTGTACACTTATATATTGCAGGATGATTACCAATATAGCTTAGCTAATGCCTCCTTCTTATCATATAATTGTCATTTCTTTTTTATGAGATCAGTGACAATCTACTCTCTTAGCAACTTTCAAGTATACAATACATTAATATTAACTGTACTCATGTACATTAGGTTACCCTAACCTTAGTAATATTATAAATGAAAGTTCGTAGTCTTTTGACCAGCATCCTCCCACCTACCCCACACTCAACCTCTAGTGACCATCATTGTGCTCTTCGTTTCTATGAGCTCAGCTTTTTAAGATTCTATGTATAAGTGAGATCATAAAATGTTTTCTTTCTCTGTCAGGCTTATTTCACTTAGCATAATGCTCTTAAGGTTGTCATAATATTGATTTTTCCTTCTTCTCATGATTGAATAACATTCCATTGTATACATTTATACCACATCTTCTTTATTCATTCATCCTTGAAGGACACTAAGGTTGTCTCCATCAGCTATTGGATCTTTTATTTACAAAAGTTCCATTTGCTTTGTCATTCTACCTTCCAATTTTTTCCTTTTATAGTCATATTTTTCTTTAAGTCCTTAACTATAAGGGAGATATTTGTAACAACTGCACTTACATACTTACTTATCTGGGTCACAATGTGGCGGCAGAGTAGAAGGGTAGTCGTGCATCTCCTCCCAGAACCAAACTGGAGGTACAACTAAAGAAGGGAACAGTTACCCAAAATAAACCAAAGACTACCTGAAAAAGAGATCTTTAACCAAGGATGGGAAAAAATGACCCCAAGACTGGTAGGAAGGACAGGGACATAAAAGGGGCCAGTTCTATTCACAAAGGTGGCAGGTAAGGTTGCAGCATGATTGTGGGACCTTCTCCTTGAGAGAAGAGAAGTGAGACCATACCTGAGCCCAAACACATACCACCAGTGCCAGGATCAGCCAGCCATGTAGAGCAGCTTGGCCCATGCTGTGCACAGCCAAGCCCAGAGGAAACAACCACAAACTGTGGAATGCTTGTAGCTTTAAATAGGTTGCCTAGGGCTGGATGTGGAGAGCACCTGACATTGGCTTACACAAGCCTCAGACAACATCAAAGCCATATCCAAAGGGAGAATACAGCAGGGAAGCACTAAATTCTGCTGAGCTGAATTCCACTTGGTTCTTTTTCACTATTATCATTATTTTTCTTCTTTTTCATAGCCTTTTTATTTTTTAATTTTTCTCCTATTTTTGTTGCTTTTTTTCCTAGCTCTTAATTTACTCATTTGTTTATTCCATTGTTTCCTTCTTGTTTCCTTTTCTTATTTTTGTTATTCTTTGCCTTGCTTTGTTCCTGTTTACTGTTTTCATCTTTCTATTCATTACTCATATTAGTTCTTTCTTTTCTCCTCTCATAATCATTTTGATTTCCTTTGTTCTTCTCATTCTTTTTCCTTTTTTCCCCTTTCTCTACTATTCCATTTCTCTTTCCACTTTTGTTATTTTTTGCTCTTTTGTCATGGATTTTGCTATTGTTGTTGGAGGGCGTTTTTTTTTGCATGTTTTGGTTTTGTTTTTTTGCATTTTATTGGTTTGTTCTCTCAGTACCTGTACAACAGTGTACAAGACATAGTGGTGTTGAACTTCTCAGTCAACAGTCTGGAGGTGAGATCCCATCAACAAATGGGCCAATAAGAATCAGGATCCAAATACAACAGGAGGCTCCACATAACCCACACAAACATTTCTAGAGCATCCAGCTCTGGTGATCATAGAAACTACACCACTGAGTGCCACAGAACTCCAACCATGTAAGGTCACCCCACAAAGACAATGAGTCAATACAAATCTATTTAACACATAGACACAAACAAAAAGAGACAGCTGAAATGGGGAGACAAAGAAACAACCTTCAAATTAAAGAAAAGCAAGAATATCCAGAAAAAGAGCTACATGAAACTGAGGTAAGCAAATTATCAGATGTAGAGTTCAAAGTAATGGTTATAAGGGTGCTCAAGGAACTAAATGAGAACTACAGACTCCAGCCAAGATGGAGGTGTAGGTGGACACACTATGCCTCCTCACACAACCAAAATTAAGTACAACAAAAATTTAGAAACAAGAACCAACCAGAACAGACAGAAAATTGAACTGTATGGAAGTCCCGACAACCATTCATCCAGACCGGGAAGAGGGGCGGAGTCGACATGAAAGAGGAAATAAGAACCAGTTGGAAATGAAGAATGCAATATCTGAGATGAAGAATACATTAGAAAGAACAAAAAGCAGGCTAGACGAAGCAGAGGATCTAATCAGCGATTTGGAAGACTAAGTGGGAAAAAATGCCCAGTAAGAGGAACAAAAAGAAAAAAGACTTCGAAAGAACAAGGATAGTTTAAGGGACCTTTGGGACAACATTAAACATAGCAACATTTGAAAAAAAATAATAACAACATTTGCATCATAGGGATACTAGATGGAGAAGAAAGGGATCAAGGGATACCAAACTTATATGAAGAAACACAGCATAAAACTTCCCTAACCTGGTGCAGATAAATTCATTCACGTTCAGGAAGCACAGAGAGTCCCAGTAAAGATGAACACAAAGAGGCCCACTTCAAGACACATCACAATTAAAATGGCTAACTTGAAAGACAAAGAAGGAATGTTAAAGGCAGCAAAGGAGAAACAGTTACCTAAAAGGGACCTTTAATAAGGCTGTCAGCTGATTTTTTTTAGAGAAAGAGAGAAAAAAGTATTGAATTCATACACAGGATAGATAATACTATATTTGTGCCATTCTCCTCTTTTAAAATAATTTTTGTTGGGACTTCCAGCCAAGATGGAGTTGTAGATAGACACATTGTGCCTCCTCGTGCAACCAAAAGAAGGATAACAACAATTTAAAAACAAAACAAAAAAAAAAAAACAGAACTGACAGAAAATCGAACTGTATGGAAGACCAACAACCAATGAGTTAAAGAAGACACATTCATCCAGACCAGTTGGAGGGGTGGAGTTGCACAGCTGGGTGGAGAGGGCTCACAGCAAAGAAGCAGCTGGCAGACCCAGTGAGGCGGCAAATTGTGGAAGGGGGCATGGTGAACAAGGTGGCTGGAAGACCAGGCAGTCCCACATTCGCACGCAGATAAACCCAGCGAAACTGAAGAGCAAGACAGACTGTGCAACCCAGGGCTATGGTGTGGGGAAATAAAGTCTCAAAACACCAATTGAAAACACCTGTGGGGGTTGAGGTATCGGGAGAAACTCCCAGCCTCACAGGAGAGTTTGTTGGAGAGACCCACAGGGTCCTAGAACATACACAAACCCACCCACATGGGAATCAGCACCAGAAGGGCCCAGTTTGCTTGGGGGAAGTGGTGGAAGTGACTAAAATCCAGCAGAGAGCAGAGCAAGCACCATTGTTCCCTCCTGGACCCCTCCACCACATACTTGTCACAACCCAGAGACTGGGTTGCCTCACCCAGGTGAGCAACCTAACAACCTAAGGCTCCACCCCTCACTACCTAACAGGCTAGTCGAGATAAAAAAAATGGCCCAAACAAAAGAACAGATCAAAGCCACAGAAATAATACAACTAAGCAATGAAGAGATAGCCAACTTATCAGATGCACAGTTCAAAGCACTGGTAATCAGGATGCTCACAGAATTGGTTGAATTTGGTTGCAATTTAGATGAACAAATGAAGGCTACAATAAGTGAAATGGAGGAAACTGTACAGGGTGAAGGAGAGTGAAGGGGGTAATAGCTGAATCAATAAAATATATTTTAAAAATAAATAAAAATAATTTGTGTTGTATTTTGGTATTACCATTTAGTCCCCTTACATCCCCTGCCCCCTGCATCACCACACTGTTGTCCTTGTCCATAATTCCTTTTACCTTTTTGCTCAATCCCTCCATCCTCTACCTCCCCCTGTTAGCTGTTATCCTTCTCTCTATCTATGAGTCTGTCTCTGTCTTGCTTGTTCACTTTGTTCATTAGATTCCACATATGACTGAAATCATGTGGTATTTGTCTTTCTCTCTCTGGCTTATTTCACTTAGAATAATGTTCTCTCAGTACATTCATACTGTTGTAAAGGGTAAAACTTGGTTTTTATTTTTTACAGCAAAATAGTATTCCATTGTGTAAATGTCCCATACTTGTTTTATCCACTCATCTCCTAATGGACAGTTGGACTACTTACATATCTTGGTGATTGTAAATAATGGTGCAATGAACATAGGGATGCTTATGTTCTTTCAAATTAGTGTTTTGAGTTCCTTCAGATATATTCCCAGAAGTGAAATCACTGAGTCAAAAGAAAGATCCATTTTTAACTTTTGAGCAGCCATACTGCTTTCCACAGTGGCTGCACCAATCTGCATTCCCACCAACAGTGCAAAAGAGTTCCCCTTTTTCCACATCCTCACCAGTACTTGTTTGTTGATTTATAGATGATAGCCATTCTGATAGGTGGACCATAATATCTTATTGTGGTTTTTATTTGCATTTCTCTGATGATTAGTGATATTACACATCTTTTCATATGGCTATTGGTCATTTCTACATCTTATTTGGAGAAGTGTCTATTTGGGTCTTTTGCTAACTTTTTAATTGGATTGTTTGGTTTTTGGTGCAGAGTTTTGTAAGTTCTTTATAAATTCTGGATATTAAATTCTTATCAGATATATCAGCAAATATGTTCTCCTATTCTGTGTGTTGTCTTTTTATTTTGTTGATGATTTCCTTTGTTGTGCAAAAACTTTTTAGTTTGATGTAGTCTAATTTGTTTATTTTTTTTCTTTTGTTTCCCTTGCCTGGGGAAATATATCTGATAAAATATTGCTATGAGCAATGTCTGAGATCTTGCTGCCTATCTTTTCCTCTATGATTTTTATGGTTTCAGGTCTAACATTTAAGTCTTTGATAATTTAGGGTAAGAAGGTGTCTAGTTTCATTTTTCTGCATGTATCTGTCCAATTTTCCAGACATCATTTATTGAATAAATGATCTTTAGCCCATTGTATGTGCTTGCTTCCTCTGTCAAATATCAGTCACTATAAAAGTATGGATTTACTTCTGGGCTCTCTATCCTGTTCCATTTATCTATGTGTCTGTTTTTATGCTAGTACCATACTGTTTTGATTACTATGGCCTTATAGTATAGTTTGATATTAGGTGGCATGATTCCTCCAATTTTGTTCTTCTTTCTCAGAATCACTGTTGCTATGTGGGGCCTTTTATGGTTCCATACAAATTTTTGAAATATTCCTTCTAGTTGTGTGAAATACATCATCAAAATCTTGATAGAAATTGCACTCCTCTGTAGATTGCTTTGGACATTTTAGTATGTTGAAAGCCATTTATACATATGTCCATATAGTATGGACATTTCAGTAATTTTAAATCTTCCTATCCATGAACACAGTATATATTTCCACTTATTTGTGTTTTCTATTTGTTTCTTCAGTGTTATAATTTTCCAGGTATAGGATTTTTACACCATTGGTTAGGTTTATTCCTAGGCATTTTATTCTTTTTAAGCAATTGTAAGTGGAATTGTTTTTTTAATTTCCCTTTCTGTTAGTTTCTTATTGGCATATAAAAATGCAACTGATTTTTGGATAATGATGGGTTGCCCCAGGCACTGGTTTCTGTCTCACCTTACTCAGATCATTGACAGAAAAGAGACTCGCAAACTTTAGATGCCCAAAGTCCACTGAAAACCTCTAGAGTTACACCTCTAGAGCTAATGCAGTACTACAGATAGACCCCTGGGAATGCTCCAGAATAGAAAAAAGTAAAATTCTTCAGCTGGAGATAACATACCCAAACCCAGAAAATACATATTCTAGAAATGTTTGAGAAGTCCCCAGAATCTCCAGTGGGGCTGGTAGATGAAGGCTTCTCCCTAGTGAAGACAATCCATAAAGACAGGAAGAGGTAGCTGGGTTTTTTAATATGCAAATTTCAACAAAATGTAACAAAGCATATGAATAAGAAGGAATTATGGCTCAATCAAAGGAACAACAAAAACCAGAAACAAACCCTAAACAAAAGAAATGTGTGAATTACCCAACAAATAACTCAAAGTAACATCATTAAAATGCTCAGTGAGCTAAAAGAGAACACAGACATCTAAAAGAAATCATGAAAAATAATGCATGAACAAAATGAGATTACCAAGAAATATATATAGAAACTATTAAAAAAAACAAAAATAAATTATTGAGCTGTACTATATAGAAACAAAATTAGGGGGAAAAATGACTAGAGAGGATTAATAACAGACTGGATTAATCAGAAGGAAGAATTAGTGAACTCAATGACAAGGTCAGTTGAAATCAGAGGAACAAAAGAAAAACAAAGGAAAATGAAGAGGTCCTAAGGGACTTATGGGATACCATTAATAGTACAATCTACCCATTATGGGAGTTCTAGGAGAAGACAGAGACATATGGTCAAAAAGCCTATTTGAAGAAATAATAGCCAAAGTTATCAAATTAGAACTGAAATGAACATACAAATTTAAGAAGCTCTAAGAACTGCCACCTGAGTAAAACCAAAAAGACCTACAGTGAGACACGCTATACTCAAACTGTCAAAAGTCACAGAAATAATCTTGAAGCAGCAGGATAAAACAAAGATTTCTCACAAGGTAATAATTGGATTTCTCAGCATAAACCTTGTAGGCCAGAATAGAGTGGAAAAATTCAAAATGCTGGAAAAAAAACCCCTGCCAACCAAGAATACTGTACACAGCCAACCACATGTAAAAGCCTCATGACATTGAATTTGGCGGTGATTTCTTGGCTATGACACTGAAAGCACAACCAAAGCAAAAATATGAGGGAGGACCCCCCAAAAGTAATTTATTTATAAAAACCTGGGTATTTATTCTTAGATTTTTAAATTTCAGTCACCTTCAAAATAGTCTTCATTGGATGCAATATACCTATCAAGACGTTTTCTTCCATGGGATAAAAGAGTTTTGAACTCACCAATTTTGATACCTCTTAGAGCTTCTGTCATTTTTTTGTTTTACCTTTTCCACATCAACAAAATGTTTCCCTTTGAGGACGTTTTCATTAGGGCAATGAAAAAAGTCACTTAGGGCAAGATCAGGTGAATAAGGAGAGAAGGCAGGGGGTCATGCCATTTTTGGTCAAAAACTACTAAACATCTATTGTGGTGTGGGCAAGTGTGCTCATAAATCACCCATCATGAAATGGGCAAGTGCATTAAAACAGTTGTTTTTTTTTTTTAAACTGAAGCTTAGCACAGCCTCTCACAACATCACTAGCTGGTACACTAATACAGATGGGCTCCTAGAACACTCACCTAGTGGGGGAAGCCTGTACTCCAGGGAGCCTGACCACCAGAAGATAATTACAGCTTTTGGGGTTCCCCCTTGTAGATAGACTGGACTTCATAAAACTTGAAAACTCCACAGCAAATGAAATGCAGAGTCAATAGGCAACAAACAAAATGGGAGAAAATGCTTACAAAACATGAATCTGAAGAGGAATCAATATTCAGAATATTTGAAGAACTCCTACAACTCAACAACAAAAGAAAACTTGACTAAATAATGGCAAATGACTTGAATACACATTTTCCCAAACAAGATATACAAGTGGCCAGCAAGTTTACAAAAGTTCTCAACATTTGTAATCATTAGAGCAATGCAAACCAAAACCATAATATCACTACGGTGGTCACTATTAAAAAAACAGAAAATTGTTGACACAGATATGGAGAAACCCTTGCATACTGCTGTTAGGAATTAAATTTGGAAAACAGTTTAGAAGTTCCTCAAAAACACAAAAACAGAATTACCATAAAATCAGTAATCCTACTTCTGGGTGTATATCTGAAAGAATTGAAAGCAGGACCTCAAAGAGATATTGCAGCATTATTTGAGATGGCCAAAAGGCAAAAATAGGCCAAATACGCATTGACATATTGCATAAATGTATAAAGTTTGGTATATACATACAATGGAATATTATTCAGTTGTAAAAAGAGAAATCTTTTCACACCCTACAACATGGATGAACCTTGATGACATTATGCTGAGTGAAATGGGGCAAATACTATATTATTTTAGTGATAAGTTTAGAGTAGTTAAAATCACAGTAACATAAAATAGCATGACAGTTGCTGGGGCAGGGTGAGGGGGCACTTTTACCACCGTTAAATGACATTCACTCAAAAGCAGAATCTTTACACTTAAAGTTGTTGTAAAGGTGAATATATTTGTGGTAAATTCTAATTTAAAAAATTAACTATTTGGTTAAATGGATGTTTTAAAATCAATTTTCAAAGTCTTTCTCTCAGTTTTGTAGTAGGTGCTGTTTCTCCTGCTGTTGTCGTGCCTGCCATGCTACTCTTGCAAGAAAACGGATATGGTGTGGAGAAAGGCATTCCAACCTTACTAATGGCTGCCAGCAGTTTGGATGACATCGTGGCTATCACTGGATTTGGTACATGTATGAGCATAGTCTTCTCCACAGGTAAAGAAGAAAATACAACCACTACCACATAACTTACAGCTTTTTTGTTGTTGCTGTTCTTAGTTCTTTAAGTAAGGTTTATAGCTTTCCTTCATTTGTTAACCACGACTTTTTTGCATTTAACAGCTTTTTATTCATCATAGACTAGAAAGGAAATTTCTAGACTGGGAAGGAAATTTCAATGGGTTGAGAAACCACTACTTAACAGAAATGATTTCATTTTAATGACCATATACTTCTATTAATTTGAGAGCCATTTTATTAGCATTTATCTGCTCATGTTGCTTTGGAATTTTATCACAGTTTTTTCTATAATTTAAAACAATTATTTTATTTATTTATTTATTTTTAATTTTATTTTTAATATAGTTTATGATTATGCTATTACAGTTGTCCCATTTAGCCCTTTCACTTCCCTCTACCCTGCACACCCTCTCCCACCCGCATTGCCCCCCTTTAGTTCATGTCCGTGTGTCATACTTATGAGTTCTTTAGCTTCTACATTTCCCATATTATTCTTACCCTCCCCCTGTCTATTTTCTACCTACCATCTATGCTACTTATTGTCTGTACCTTTTCCCCCTCTCTCCTCCTTCCACTCCCCTGTTGATAACCATGTGATCTCCATTTCTGTGGTTCTGTTCCTGTTCTAGTTGTTTGCTTAGTTTGTTTTTGTTTTTGTTTTTGTTTTAGTTATGGTTCTTAATAATTGTGAGTTTGCCGTCACTTTACTGTACATATTTTTTCTCTTATTTTTCTTAGATAAATCCCTTTCACATTTTATATAATAAGGGCTTGGCGATGATGAACTCCTTTAACTTGACCTTATCTGAGAAGCACTTTATCTGCCCTTCCATTCTAAATGAAAGCATTGCTGGATAGAGCAATCTTGGATGTAGATCCTTGCCTTTCATGACTTGGAATACTTCTTTGCAGCCCTTCCTTGCCTGTAAGGTCTCTTTTGAGAAATCAGCTGACAGTCTGATGGGAACTCCTTTGTAGGTAACTGTCTCCTTTTCTCTTGCTGATTCTAGGATCCTCTGCTTAATTTTCATCTTGGGTAATGTAATTATGATGTACCTTGGTCTGTTCCTCCTTGTGTCCAACTTCTTTGGGACTCTCTGAGTTTCCTGGACTTCCTGGAAGTCTATTTCCTTTGCCAGATTGGGGAAGTTCTCCTTTATTATTTGTTCAAATAACTTTTCCACTTGTTGCTCTTCCTCTTCCCCTTCTGGTACCCCTATAATTCAGATGTTGGAATGTTTAAGATGTCCTGGAGGTTCCTAAGCCTCTCCTCATTTTTTTTTGAATTCTTGTTTCTTCCTTCTTTTCTGACTGTATGTTTCTTTGTTCCTTCTGGTCCACTCCATTGATTTGAGTCCCAGTTTCCTTTTCATCATTTTTGGTTCCCTGTACATTTTCCTTTATTTCACTTAGCATAGCCTTCATTTGTTCATCTAAATTGCAACCAAATTCAACCAATTCTGTGAGCATCCTGATTACCAGTGCTTTGAACTGTGCATCTGATAGGTTGGCTATCTCTTCATTGCTTAGTTGTATTATTTCTGGGGCTTTGATCTGTTCTTCTGTTTGGGCCATTTTTTTATCTTGACTCATCTGTTAGGTAGTGAGGGGCAGAGCCTTAGGTGTTCACCCAGGTGGGGTAACCCACGTCATTGGGTTGTGACATAGTATGTGGGGGAGGAGTCCAAGAGGGAACAATGGTGCTTGCTCTGCTCTCTGCTGGAGTTTAGTCACTTCCACCACTTCCCCCAAGCAAACTGGGCCCTTCTGGTGCTGATTCCCATGTGGGTGGGTTTGTGTATGTTCTAGGACCCTGTGAGTCTCTCCAACGAACTCTTCTGTGAGGCTGGGAGTTTCTCCTGGCACCTCAACCCCCACAGGTGTTTTCAATTGGTGTTTTGAGACTTTATTTCCCCACACCATAGCCCTGGGTTGCACAGTCTGTCTTGCTCTTCAGTTTTACCTGGTTTATCTGCGTGCAAATGTGGAACAGCATGGTCCATCAGCCACCATGTATGCTGTGCCCCTCCACAGTCCACTACCTCGCTGGGTCCATCCGCTGCCACCTTGTGCACCCGGGATCAGCCAGCCACCCCTTTGCCAAGAGTCCTCTCTACCTAGCCGCCTGGCTCCGCCCCTCCTGCATGAATATTTCTTCTCTAATTCCTTGGTTGTTGGACTTCCATACAGTTCAATTTTCTGTCAGTACTGGTTGTTTTTTTGTTTCTAAATTTTTGTTGTCCTTATTTTGGTTGTGCGAGAAAGCACACTGTGTCTACCTACAACTCTGGCCGGAAATCACAGTTTTCAATAGTAAATTTTAAACAGCCATATTACCAATACTACTAATATATTCAATAGCTATTTTTCAAATGTATCTTTTGGTCATCATTGTAAACAAATGGTTGCTTTATTATTAAGACAACTTAAAAATATAGAGTATAGACAACTGTGTGCCTTTTGGTAGTGGTGGTAGAACAGGATCCTGCACCAATTCTGAATCCCAAGGTAATATTTTTTTTAGAACATTTTTTAGTTTATTTGAGCCAAAATTATGACAACTGCAGAGAAACAAAATCTCAATGGATTGAGAAAATGCTCTCAAAAATGACAGTTTTATAGTTTACTTTGTAAATTGTAATCAAAAGAGGAGACATAACAAGGTTATATGAAATCCCCCTTGGTGGTAGATTAGAGAGATGTGGGAAAGCAATGTAAAATGAGACTGGATAAAGAGTAAAATGGAGAGACACATACTTTTTTTACATTGGTAAGCATAGGGTAGTTAACTGTTCACATTTACAACACAAAGATGGTATCTGGGCAATAAGATAACAATGAGGGGGCCTGGGGTCTCATGCTCTCATGAAAGATTGTGCCTTGAGTAGACTGGAAAAGGGGGAATTACTTGGACAGTTTATAGTTCTGTTGTCATTGATGCAAAAAGAGAAGACACAGACTCAGTGTGGTTGACCTTTGTCAAGGAAGATACTGACCCAGGACATGACTACCTGCTAAGACTTGCTTTTAGTTAGAAAGTTTTATTTCCAGACCAGCGTATGTGGTTATTTTAGGTCTCTGAGCCTGTGAGGTCACCATGCAGGACTCCCCTGAGCTCATCAGGTTTGGTATGTGGCCCGTTTTTTGTCCTCAGGTGTCATGTTGGTAGCTTAAAGTCTGTCATGGGGGAGTATTTATATCAAGGAAAGAGGCAAAATCTACAAAGTAGGCATTCTGGTCTATCCACAGAAAGACAGTTGTTAAACTTTTGTCACATACTATTGCTTCTAGGCCTTTGCATATATGGTCCCCTCTTCCCCAAGGTCATATTTGATCTTGAATGTCACTCAACAGAAATTGTGAAAGTAAAAATTTCCACATTTAGTAATGCTTTAGTTATCTACAATGTTTGAAATTCAGTCTCCTGTATTACTGAAGCACTGAAGTATTTTAAGTTTCTCTTGAAATCCTAAGACATAAATTTTTTAAAAGGGGAAAGGGAAAAATAAAATATGCAATAGTCATATCCCAGAAATAACAATTCTTTTTTTAATTTTATTTAAATTGTTGTTGCAGTACAATTTTCTATCTTTTACTCCCATCCCAACCCACCCACCCAACCCTCAACCCTCCCCTCCTCCCCCCCATTTCCACCCGCTCCTAGTTTTTATCTATGTGTCCTTATACTCGTTCCTGTAAACCCTTCCCCATTTCCCCTTTTCCCCTGAAATTCCCCCGAAATTCCCCCTCCTCTCCCCTCTGAACTCAATTCTTAATCTTTTCATGTAAGTCTACTCAGACTCTATCTCTTTCTCTCCCAATATTCTTATAAAATTATTCAATGTTGACCATACTTGCTTACAACCTGAGTTGTTTTGCATCTAAATATATATAGCAAACATATTTCTATTCAGTGAGTATATTTATATGATATTTTAATGGTGGCATAGAATTAAATTGGCTGCATCTTAATTATTGAAAACTGAAGTTGACTCCAATATTTTCTATTAAAATAATGCTTGATGGAACAGCTTATAGCTATATAGTTGTACATAAATTTAATATTTTCTTAATCTTAAAAATGTAATTGTTGAGCTAAAAGGTATATAAAGTTATAAGCTTTTGAAATATATTACCACAATAGTCCTACTACAGGGCACAAGCTTGCCACTTCCTCTTCTCCCTTTTCAAAACTAGGTATTGTCTTTTTTTACTTTTGCTAATTTGGTAGGTAAAGTGAGGCCTCTTTAAATGAAGTACTTTCACAACTAGTGATATTAAACAAATGTTTGTGTTTATTGGTCATTGGCATTCTAGCATGTCTTATAAATTGCTTTTCTTGAAATATTTTGCCTCATATTGTAGGGGTGTCCTTTTGTTCTTTTTCATTTGTCAAGATTCTTCATAAAATTAAGAATGATAACCTTGGTTTTATAGTCTTTAGTCTCCCCCACTTTTTATCATCACCTGAGAATATATTTATTGGTTTTAGAGAGAGAGGAAGGGAGATGGAGAAAAAGAGAGAAGCATTGATGTGAGAGAAAAACATTGATCGGTTGCCTCCTGTAACTGGGGATCCAACCTGCAACCTTTACAACTGAGTCACCCAACCAGGGCAGTTTTTCCCACTTTTGATTTGACTTTTAACTTCATAAGAACTCTTTTTTGTCATTCAAAAGTTCTAAATTTTTTAAAGGTTTTATTTATTTATTTTTAGAGAGAGGAGAAGGGAGGGAGAAAGAGAGACAGAGAAACATCCATGTGAGAGACACATCAATCAATTGCCTCTCACACAAGCCCCAACAGGGGACCAGGCCCGGAAACCAGATATGTGACCCAACAGGTGTCAAATCAGTGACCTTTAGGCTTGCATGATGATACCTAGGTCACTGAGCCACACCAGTCAGGGCCAGAAGTTCTAAATTTTTATTGACAAGTCTGGTGATATTGTCTTCATTACTGGTATTAGGTATTCTTTCAGAAAAAAAATTGTGCTCCTCTTTTATTGTGCCAGCTACTGTGCCAAACACTGAGGATAAACAGTGAACAACAATATTATTAAGCAACTGCTTAGTACTTGTTCTAAGTTTCATAAAGGTTTCCACTAATTTCATAGTCACAATAGTGCTACACTCACTTTACAGATAAGGAAACTGAGGAAGAAAGTCCAAAGTCACAAATAACTTGGTCCAAAGTCACAAATCCAATAAGTAGGGGAGCCAACATACAAATCTGGCCCAGACCCACACTTTTAAATACTATTCAATACTGCCTGTTGACACAGCAGACAGAAAAGATCACATGACCCATGTACTCAAGGAGTTTATATTAAACAAATGTGATCAATATTACACAGTATAAGATGCTATGGGAACATGCTACAAGAAACCAAACCTAATTTGAGGAGGACATAAAAAGTGAAAAACGAAGCAGCCATATGCTAAAAAAAATCCTCTTTTATTACATGACTATGTATACTGTCACTTAAAATTTTGAGGACTCTAAAGGTTTTATTGAGTTGGCCAAAAAGTTCATTTGGTTTTTTTCATAAGATGGCTCTGGTAGCACTAAGTTGCCTTTACCCTTCATTCAAAACAATTTTGTTAGATTGTATTGTGACAGCTGTCATGTCAGAGTACATTTTTAAAGAGACATTAAAATTGGTGAATTTTTGTGTAACCATTTTAATATTGAAGATGGAAGAAAATATGCAACATTTTTGGCATATTATGCTTCATTATTTCAAGAAAAGTAAAAACATAACTGAAACACACACACAAAAAGATTTGTGTAGTGTATGGAAAGGGTTCTGTGTGTGACTGAACATACAAAAGTGCTTTGCAAAGTTTTGTGCTGGAGATTTCACGCTGGAAAATGAACCATGGTTGGGTAGAGCCATTGAAGTTGAAAGCGATCAAATTGAGACATTAATTGAGAACAATCAAGTTATACCATGAGGGGAGATAGCCAACATACTCAAAATATCCAAATCATTAAAGTTATTGGTGAAAATGAAAAATGTGTCTTTTATTTTATGAAAAAAAAAATACCATACAGAGTTTTTGGCCAACCCAGTATTTTATACATTAGATCTTCAATGTGCATGTATTTTGGAATATACTATCAAGATCTAACTTTATCTTCCTGGTCAATAGGCCCTTTTAGCATTATAGAATGTCCTTTTGTGCTCTGTTTTTAAAGTATATTTTATTGATTGTGCTATTACACTTGTCCCATTTTTTCTCCCCTTATCCTATTCTGTCCTACACCCATGCTCCCTCTAGCATTCCCCTTCCCTTAGTTCACGTCCATGAGTACTACATATAAGTTCTTTGGCCTCTCCAATTCCTATACTATTCTTAACCTCCCCCTGTCTATTTTCTACCTACCATTTATGCTTCTTATTCCCTGTACCTTATCCCCCATTCTCCCTGCTCTTCACCCCCACTGATAACCCTCCATGTGATCTCCATTCTTGATTCTTTTCCTGTTCTAGTTGTTTGCTTAGTTTGTTTTTGTTTTTGTTTTGTTTTTAGTTTCCACTGTTGATAGTTGTAAATTTGTTCTAATTTTACTGTTAATATTTTTTATCTTTTTCTGTTTCTTCAATAAGTCTTTTTAACATTTCATTAATAAGGTTTTGGTAATGATGAATTCCTTTAACTTGACCTTATCTGGAAAGCACTTTATCTGCCCTTCCATTGTAACTGATAGCTTTGCTGTATAGAGTAATTAAGATTGTAGGTCCTTGCATTTCATGACTTGAAATACTTCTTTCTAGCCCCTACTTGCCTGCAAAGTTTCTTTTGAGAAATCAGCTGACAGTCTTATGAGAACTCCTTCATAGTTAACTCTCTCCTTTCCTCTTGCTGCTTTTAAGTTTCTCTCCTTATCTCTAATCTTGGCTAATGTAATTATGATGTGTCTTGGTGTGTGCTTCCTTGGGTCCAGCTTCTTTGGGACTCTCTGAGCTCCTGGACTTGGATGTCTATTTCCTCTGCTAGATTAGGGAAGTTTTCTTTCATTATTTTTTCAAATAAGTTTTCAATTTCTTACTCTTCCTCTTCTCCTTCTGGCACCCCTGTGATTCAGATGTTGGAACATTTAAAGTTGTTCCAGAGGTTCCTAAGCCTGTTCTCATATTTTTGGATTCTTGGTGTTGGTTTTTTTTTATTCTGTCCCTGTTGAATGTTTATTTCTTCCTTTTGTTCCAAATTATTGTTCTGAGTCCCTCTTTCCTTCCCTTTACTGCTGGTTCCCTGTATGTTCTTTATTTCACTTTGTATAGCCTTCACTTCTTCCTTTATTTTGTGTCCATACTCAGTCATTTCTGTGAGCATCCTGATTACCAGTGTTTTGAACTCTGCATGTGATAGGTTGGCTATCTCCTCATTGCTTAGTTCTTTTTCTGGAGTTTTAATCTGTTCTTTCATTTGGGTCATATTTCTGGTGCACCTGTTATGTTACAAGGGGCAGAGGCTTAGGTATTCACCAGAGTTGGGCAACCCACTTTGTTCCATTGTGGCACTGTATGTGGAGGAGGGGTCAGAGAGGGAACAATGTCAATTGCTTGACTCTTGCCCAGCTTTCAGTCACTTCACTTGCTTCCCACAAATGGATTGTGCCCTTTCAGATGCTGATTCCCAGGTGAGTGGGTTTGTGTACATTCTAGAATCCCGTGGGCCACTCCAACAGCCTCTCTTGTGAGGCTGGGAGTTTCTCCTGCTGCCAACCCCCCCCCCACCCACAGATTTTTATAGCCAGAGGTTTTAAGGCTTTTGTTTCCCACTCTGGAACCGTGGGTTGCATGGTCTGTCTTGCTCCCCAGTTGTTCCTCCCAGCTTATCCACATGCTAATGTGCTGTATCCTGGTATGCTGGCTGCCACCTCACCTGCCCACGTCAGCCAGCCAGTGCCTTGTCACATGTCCTAGCTGCCCCTGCTTTCTGTCTCCACCCCTCCTACCAGTCTGAATGAATGTTTCTTCTTTAACTCCTTGGCTGTGAGACTTCCATACAGTTTCATTTTCTGGCAGTTCTGATTGTTTTCTGTCTTTAAAATTGGTTGTTATTGTTCTTTTGATTGCCTGAGGAGGTGAAGCATATCTGCTTTTGCCTCCATTTTGTGGAAGCCCTTCTGTATCCTTTTTGACAATATTTGACTTGAAGTCTATTTTGTCTGATATGACTATGACCACCCTTGCTCCCTTTTGGTTTCCATTTGCATGGAATATCTTTTTCCATCCTTATCATTACAACAGTCTATTTTAAAGCAATAACATCAATCACACATAGAAACTACTCCTTTACATCTCACCCTCCCCACTTAAAGTTATTAATATATCAAATTTCATCATTTTATATTATATATCTATCCATTAACCTAGATTACAGTTATTGTTATTTTTATGCTTTTATATTAAATTCTATCACAGAATGAAAAGTGATGAACTTACCACCATTCCAGCATACAGGATTTTTAATTCATCTATATATGTACCTTTGCCAGAGGTTTATAATTTTATATGTGTATACTTTTGTGTTGCTAATGTCCTTTTATTTCCACTTGAAGAAGTCCCTTTCTTCCTCTCCTTCTCCTTGCCCTTCCCATTATTATTATTATTATTTCTCCTCCTCCTCCTCATCCTCTTCCTCCTCCTCCTCCTTCTTCTTTTGAAGGCAGGTTTAGGGTTAATGAACTTCCTTAGCTTAGCTTTTGTTTATATGGGGAAGTCTTAATTTCTCCTTCATCTCTGATGACAATTTTGTAGAATAGTGTTGTCAGCTAGCAATTTCTTTTTCTTTCAACACTTTGAATGTATAATCCTACCCCCTTCTGGCCTATAAATTTTCTGCTGTGAAATTCTTTGATAATCTAATAGGAGCTCCCTTGACGTACATAATAAGTTGTTTCATTTGCTACAACTTATCAACTGACTTGTAGAGTTTCATAAAGGCTTTTGGACTATATATCATTGTTAAGTTGGTGTCTCTGTGCAGGATTGAAATTCTGAGGCTTTCTATTCCACCATCTTGTTGTTTTCACCCTCCTGTTCTTTATATATATTTACATGCTTTACTGATCTAAATACACAAAGCTTAACTGAATTTTCTGTGACCCAGTATCATTTTTAAAAACTTATTATAATTAAGTATGGTAGCATAAAATATATTGAAAACTCAGTTGACTCTTGAATTGTCCCAAGATTAATGCTGGAATAAACCTTTTCTTTATGTCATTACTGTTAAATTGTTTTTTAATATTTAGGTCATTTTTTTTCTTTGTCATATAGTACATCAGAGAATAAATATTATCAGCCTTGTGCTAGGTGCCAGAAGTGCTTCTTTGTCAGTCTCTGGCCATCCTTCTACTTCACCTGATCTCTTAGGTAGGGTGTATAAAGGGAGCACATTGTAGCTTATTAGGTCTTTGTTTTCTAGCCTACTTATTCAATAAACATTTTTCAATAAACTGAATATAATAAATTACTTAAGAGTACATACATAATTTATCAAATAGATCTGTATAGCCCTAACCAGTGTGTCTCAGATAGTTGGGCATAGTAATGAAAAGCAAAAGGTCACTGGTTCAATTCCCAGTCAGGGCACATGCCTGGGTTGTGGATTTGATCCCTGGTCAGGCATGTGTGACAGGCAACCAATTGACGTTTCTCTCTCACACTGATGTTTCTCTCCCTCTCTTCTCCCTCCATTCCCCCTCTCTAAAAGCAAGTAAATAAAATCTTTAAAAAACAAATAGACCTGCATATGTTTTTATGTTTGTTAATATTAATATGTTAATTTTCATGTATTTTCTCTATAAAATACATATCTTTTTTCATGAATCACCAAGGTTTGATTTTCTGATGTGTTGGGTGTGTAAAAATATTTCTCTATGAAATGTTTTCCTTATGTGTACCCCTACAGGTGATATACTTAATAATCTTGCAACCTCTTTTCGGAATATACTTATTGGTATGCTGGTAGGAATAATTTTGGGATTTTTTGTTCGCTATTTCCCAAGTGAAGATCAGGTAAATAAAAAATAAATCAACTTTACAAGTATAGTATTAGCTATTTCTTTCAAAAATTTGAACTTTTAGAAGATGCATGAAATATGAAATTTGATGTTTACTGTCTTTTCCCAAAAGTAGCCTCCAATGACTACTCTGTTTAAAACTGAGCACAGTTGTGACTGATATGTGTCAATGCCCTGACTGAAGTATTTGCTTTCACACTAGGCAAATAAGGAATATTAGAAAAAAATTTGATGAAGCACTGTGTAAATCATATATTTATAAATGTAATGAAGATGTTGAGAGAAAAAATATATATAACTTTTATAAAAGGTTAGGTACTGATTAAATACACTTAAATGAAAGTATGTTTTGTAACCTGTTCTGTATGAACATATCTTTTTACTATGTTGTTGGTGAAGTTAAGCTTCCTAATGAATAATAAATTTATAATGGATACTTGAAAAGAAAAAATACTTAGTTCAGAATACCATATCCATTCCACCCCACCCTTCTTTCTTTTTTTAATTGTTGTTCAAATACAGTTGTCTCCTTTTTCACCCCACCAAAACCCCCCTTCCCACCCATCCCTACCTCTCACCCTCAAACCTACCCCCTTTGGCTTTGTCCATGTGTCCTTCATACATGTTCCTTGAAGGCCCTTCCCCTATTATCCCCCATTATCCCTCTCCCTCCTCCTCTCTGGTTACTGTCAGTTTGTTCTTAATTTCAATGTCTCTGGTTTTATTTTGCTTGCTTGTTTTGTTGATTAGGTTCCACTTATAGGTGAGATCATATGGTATTTGTCTTTTACCACCTGGCTTATTTCACTTAGCATAATGCTCTCCAGTTCCATCCATGCTGTCACAAAGTGTAGAAGCTCCTTCTTTCTCTCTGCTGCATAGAATTCCATTGTGTAAATGTACCGTAGTTTTTTGATCCATTCATTTACTGATGGGCACTTGGGCTGCTTCCAGTACTTGGCTATTGTAAATTGTGCTGCTATGAACATTGGGGTGCATAGGTTCTTTTGAATTGGTGTTTCAGGATTCTTAGGATATAATCTGAGTAGTGGTATTGCTGGGTCAAAATGCAGTTCCATTTTTAGTTTTCTAAGGAAACCATACTGTTTTCCACAGTGGTTGCACCAGTCTGCATTCCCACCAACAGTGCACTAGGCTTCCCTTTTCCACCCCACCTTTCTTCACTAAATTACCTTTTGACTTCTGACAATTTTTTCTAGTCTCTTTTACTTCACACTTTTCCTTAAACATTTTAGAGGAGATAGACTCGCATTTATCTCTGTATATTTTCTGAGTTAAATTCACTCCCTTTGACTAAGGTAACACTACTAAACTCAGACTTTCCCTGCCCTGAAGAATGTGCCATTACTCTTGTATTTCTGTAACATCCACCTCAATTCGCCTATAACAATTGTTATAGCTAATGAGGTATTCAGAAATTTTTTTTAAGAATTCATAGCATATGTTATATAGAACTACAAGTCATATTGGTCTCTTTTTGTTTTTTCTTCACTTACAAAGTATTTTTTTATTTTTATTAGACATTTTTAGAGCCATTTAGATTTACAGGAAAATTGAGGTTATTAAAGTTATATTGGGGAGGGGTTTGTTTTTTTGCTTTTTCATTAAATTTATTGAGGTGACGCTGGCTAATAGGGTCATATAGGTTTTAAGTGTACATTACTGTGATACGTGATCTGTATATTGCATTGTGTGCCCACCACCCAAAGTCAAATCATCTTCCATCACCATATATTAATCCACCTTTACACATTACTAGCCCCCCGCCACAACCCTTCCCTCTTGTAACCACCATACAAGAGGGAAGGGTTATATAATAGCCTGTGTCTTTAAGTTTCAGTTTTATATCCCATATGTGAATAAATTCATACAGTTCTTAGCTTTTTCTGACTTTTCATTCAGCATAATATTGTCAAGGATCACCCACGTTGTCACAAATGACAGTATTGCACCTTTTCTTATGGCTCAGTAGCATTCTGTAGTACATATGTACCCCATCTTCTTTATGCAATCTTCTATCGCAGGACATGTAGGCTGCCTCCATGTCTCAGCCACCATGAATAATGCTGCAATGAGCATAGGAGTGTATATATATTTTTGAATAAATGTTTTTGAGTTTTTCAGGTAGAAATGCAAAAGAGGGATTGCTGGGTCATACTCTGCTCTTAATTTTTTGAGGAAACACCATAATGTTGTCCACAGTGGCTATCCCAGTTTTCATTCCCACCAGCAGTGAATGAGGGTTTGTTTTTCTCCACAACCTCTCCAACCCTTGTTATTGTCTGTCTTGTTGATAATATTCATTCTAACAGGTGTGAGCTGGTATCTCATTGTAGTTTTCATTTGTATTTACTTAATAGCTCATAAAGTTAAGTATCTTTTCATATATCTGCTGGACATTTGTATGTCTTCTTGGGAGAAGTGTCTGTTCTGGTCTTTGGCCCATTTTTTAATTGGATTGTTTATTTGTTTGGTGTTGAATTGTATGAGTTCTTTATATGTTTTGGATATTGACCCATTGTTTGCAAATATCATCTCCCATTTGGTTGGTTGCTTTTTGTTTTGTTGGTGGTTTCTTTTGCTGTCAAGAAGCTTTTTAATTTGATACAGTCCCATTCATTTATTTTTTAAATTCCATTTATTTTTAGAGAGGAGAAGAGAGGGAGAAAGAAAGGGAGAGAAACATCGATGTGTGAATGATAGATTGATCAGTTGCCCACCGCATGCCCCCAACTGGGTGCCTGGCCCACAACCCTGGCATGTGCCCTGACTGGGAACCAAACTCACAATCTTTGATTCTCAGGCCAGCATTCAATCCATCAGCCAGGGCCCATTCATTTATTTTTACCTTTATTTCTTTTGCCTTTGGGCACAAATTCATGAAACATTCTCTACAACCAAGGTCCATAAGTTTAGTACCTATGTTCTCTTTTGTGTAATTTATTGTTTAAGATCTTATATATTAGGTCTTTGATCCATTTTGAAACTGTAATCTAGTTTCATTGTTTTGCATGTGGCTTTCCAATTTTCCCAGCACCATTTATTGAAGGGACTTTCTTTTCTTCATTGTGTGTTATTGGCTCCTTTGTCAAAAATTATTTGCCTGTAGATATATGGTTTTATTCTGGGCTCTCAATCCTGTTCCAATGGTCAGTTAATGCATTTTTCTGCCAGTTTCATGCTGATTTGATTTTTGTAGCTCTGTAGTGTGATTTGAAACCAGGTAATGTGATGCCTCTGGCTTTATTTTTTTTCTCAAGATTGCTTTGGCTATTTGGGGTCTTTCGTGGTTCCATACAAATCTGATGTTTTTTTGTTCTACTTCTTTAAAAAACGACATTGGGATTTTGATTGGTATTGTATTAAATCTGTGTATTGCTTTGGATAATATGCCCATTTTAACTATGTTGATTCTTCCAATCCATAAATGTAGAATATTTCTCCATTTCATGGTATATTTTTCAATCTCTTTTGATAACAATTTGTAGTTCAGTATATAGGTTTTTCACATCCTTTGTTAAGTTTATTCCTAGGTGTTTTTTTCCTTTGGTTGCAATTGCAAAAGGAGTTGGTTTTTAATTTCTTTTTCTGAAGTTTCATTATTAGGATATAGGAAAACAGTGGATTTTTGTACATTGATTCTGTGTCCTGCAACTTTATTACATTTGTTTATTGTTTCTAATGGGTTTTTGGTGAAGTCTTCAGGGTTTTCTATGTACAAAATAGATTCATGTTATCTGGAAAAAGTGACACTTTTATTTCTTCCTTCCCAATTTGGATGGATTTTATGTCTTTCTGTTGCCAGATTTCTCTGGCTAGGACTTCCAGAACTGTGTTGAATAAGAACAGTGAGAGTAGACATCCTTGTCTTGTTCCTGATTTTAGATAAAAAGCTTTTAGTTTTTCACTGTTGAGTATAATATTAACTGAAGGTTTGTCATATATGGTCTTTTTTATGTTGAGGTACTTTCCTTCTATACCCATTCTATTGAGTGTTTTAATCATAAATGGATTTTGTATCCTATCAAGTGCCTTTTGTACATCTATTAATAAGATCATATAAATGTTATCCTTTGTTTTGCTAATGTGGTATATTACACTGATCAATTTGCATGTGTTGAACCATCCTTGGATGGTTCATCCCTGAAATGAATCTAACTTGATTGTGATGTATTATTTTTTTTAACATATTGTTGTATTTGATTTGCTAGTATTTTGTTTAGGATTTTTGCATCTATATTCATCAGAGATATTGGTCTGTAGTTTTCTTTTTTTGTGTTATCCTTGCCAAGTTTTGGTTTCAAGGTTATACTGGATTCATCAAATGTTTTAGGAGGTATTTCCCCTTCTTCAGTTTTTAGTAAGAATTTGGAAGGAATAGGTATCAAGTCTTCACTGAACGTTTGGTGGAATTCACTAGAGGAGCCATCTGGTCCTGAACTTTTATTTTGGGGGAGGTTTTTAATGGTTGTTTCCATTTCTTCACTGTTTATTGATCTCTTTATATATTCCAATTCTTCATGACCCAGTCTAAAAATGTTATATTTCTAGGGACTTGTTCATTTCTTCTAGGTTATTGCACTTGGTGGCATACAGTCTTTCATAGTATTCTAGTATGATCCCTTTTATAACTGTGATGTCTTCACTTATGCTCTTTCATTTATGATTTTTATATGAGTCTTTTTCTCTTTTTTTCTTTAGTCTACCCAGGGGTGTATCAATATTATTATCTTGTCAAATAATCAGCTTATTGTTGATTAACTTTTTGTATAGTCTCTTATTCTCTATTTCATTCAATTCTGCTTTAATTTTTATTATTTCCTTTCTTCTGCTAATTTTGGGTTGCTTTTGATCTTCCTTTTCTAGTTTCTTAAGATGCAATGTTAGGTTGTTTACTTGGGATTTCTCTTGTTTCTTGAGATAAGCCTGTAAAAATATAAACTTTGCTCTTATTACTGCTTTCACTGCATTCCAGAAGTTTTGATATGTTGTATTGTCATTCTCATGTGTTTCTATATCTTTTTGGTCTCACCTTTTATTTCTTTTTGACCCAGTCTTTTTTTAGCAATATGTTGTTTGGTCTCTATATTTGCGGGTTTCTTTACATCCTTTGTGCAGTTAATTTCTAATTTCAAATATTGTGGTCAGAGAATTTGTTGATGTTAGTTTTGTGACCCAAAATATATTCTATCCTTGAGGTGTTCCATGTGCACTGGAGAAGAATGCATTATTTGATATTCTGGGATGAAAGGCTCTGTAGATGTCAATTATTGTCATTTGGCCTACTGTATCATTTAAGGCCAATATTTCTTTATTGATTTTGTTCTGTTTGGATGATCTATCTAGAGCTGTCAATGAACTACTAAGGTCACCAACTATTATTGTGTTTTTGTCTGTTTCTCTCTTTAGTTCTGATAGTAGCTGCTTTATATATTTCAGTGATCTGAATGAGTTTGTGTGTGTGTGTATATATACATATATGTATACATGTACATGTATACATGTATATATATTTAATCCTCACCTGATGATATGTTTATTGATTTTAGAGGGAGAAGAAGGGAGAGAGAGAAAGAGAAACATCAATGTGAGATAGAAACATGGATTGATTGCCTCCCATGTGCACCCCGATTGAGAATCAAACCCACAACCTTTTTGGTGCATGGGACAATGCTCCAAGCAACTGAGGCACCCAGCCAGGGCAGAGAGCATGTATATTAAGAAGTGTTGTGTCTTCTTGATATAGTGTCCCTTTTATCATTATAAAATGTCTATCTTTTTTTACTTGTTACCACTCTTATCTTGAAATCTATTTTGTCAGATGTAAGTATGATGCTTGTTTTCTGTGGATGCTATTTGCTTGGAGAATCATTTTTCACCCTTTCACTTTGAGTCTAACTTTTTCACTTTATGTCTCCTGAAGGCAGCATATGGTTGACTTGTGTTTTTTTTATTTGATCTGCTACTCCGTGCCTCTTTATTGGTGAATTCAGTCCATTTACATTTAGGGTGATTACTTATGTGTGAGGATTTCCTATAGCCATTTTATCTTTTGTTTCCTGGTAGCTCTGTGCATCCATTGGTCTTTTTCTCTTGTGATTGATTCTGTTGTCTTTGTTTGGTGGTATTCCATACTTCTTTTCTCTGTTTCCTCTTTTTTTAAATATGTATCTCTGTTTTAGAGGATGTCTTTCATGTGATTACCATTAGGTTTATGAAAAAGAAATTTTCATATATACAGTAGTCCTTTTCTTATTAAATGCATCATATCTCCATCCTCCTTTGCAAATTAAGAACTTTGCCCCTCCCCTTTTATGTTTTTGTTATCAAAGATTATCCCGGTTTATGCTATATGTTTGTTGGTGATCTTATTCATAGTTTTGTGACCCTTGTTTTTTGTTTCAGGAAGAAAAACCTTCTTGAGTATTTCCTGCAATAAATGTCTTCTAGTGCTAAATTCCCTCATCTTCTGGTCTGAAAACATCTTTATTTCTCCTTCATATTTAAAGAATAACTTTGCTGGATATATTTTTCTTGGGTAATTTCTTTCAGTGGTTTGAATATTTGGTTCCAATCTCTTCTGGCTTCTAGAGTTTCTGCTGAGAAGTCCTATGATAACCTGATGGGCTTTTCTTTATAGATTACTTTCTTCTTTTCTCATGTTGCCTTGAGAATTGTTTCTTTGTCATTAATATTTGACAGTTTTAATACAACATGCCTTGGAGAAGACCTCTTTGTGTTGAGGTAACTAGTTGTTCTGTTTGCTTCTTAGATTCAAGGGCTGGCTCTTTCGATGGGTTTGGGAAGTTCTCATGAACTATTTGTGTGAATAGGTTCTCCATTCCCTTATTTCCCTCTTCTTCTTCTGGTATGCCTATTATTTTCATAGTGCTCTTTCTGATGGAGTCAGATAGTTTTTGTAGAGTTATTTCATTTTTTCAGTGCTCAAGTCTCTTCTTCACTCTGTATCATTTCTACACTTCTATCTTTGATATCACTAATCTATTTCTCTATCTGGTCTGTTCTATTTCCTATGCTCACTAATTCACATCTTGATCTCTTTTAAGAGTTCTACATGTCCAAAATTTCTGTTTGCTTCCTTTGTAAAGTTTCAGCCTCTTTAGTAAATACTCCTTTTGTTCATTGGTTTTCTGAGCACACTAAATTGTCTGTCTGCATTTTCTCACATCTCACTGAGTATTTTCAGAACAGCAATCTTGAATTTTCTGTCATTTATGTTGCATATTTTCATGTCTCTAAGTTTGTTTTCTGGAGATTTTTAAATTTGCTTTCCTAGTTGCCTTCCTACCTTGGTTATTCATGGTATTTGATTGATTCCTTCTCTGTCTAGGCATCTAGCACTCCTCAAGTAGGTTGATAAGAAATCTTCATATTCTTTTCCAATAGGTAGTGCTGAGTCATAGGTTTTTAGCTCTGTGAAATCCCAGTGCTGTTCTCCACAGCCAGACGCTGCCATCAGTGTAGCTGTGATGTTTAGGGCTTGAGGACTGTGGGGCTGGGGGAAGCAGTCAGCTTCTTTGTTTTGCCTTCCTGGTAATGGCAATGTCAGATCTCATGGGGTTCCCTCATGCACCAACCCAGGGACTGGTCACAGAATGCACCATTTGCTCAGGGCAAAGAGCAATTCTGTAGTACCAGTTGTTGGGTTTACAGAAAATGTGCTCTGAAACCCAACTCCAAGGGTGAAAGGAGGCAACCTGTGGGAGGCTATGAGGCAGGAGGTCTCCATGGCTTTGTTTCCCTGTCTGGAATGTTGCCACACCCCCTTGCTGTGTTTTTGCCCAGGTTTCTGTGTGCAGCTGCAGCTGGTACTACCCATTCCTGCAGGCTTGCCCACTGAATCCCTTTGTTCACCCCAGCTGAGGGGAGAGCCAGCCACATCCAGATTCTTCCCCTCTCCAGGCTGGGTCCCACAGTGAGATACCCTCCCCCTCACCCCTGCTGCAGGACTATGTTCATAGCTATCTCAGTCCTTTTCCCTTCTCACATCCCCTATTTGTTCCCACCTGCCCACCTTAGATGTCTCAATGCACCGATCTCTCAGGCATGTTTGTCAGTCAAGCAGGGAATCTTTTGTTGAGTTATAGCTGTTCAAACTTCAAGGAGAGAGACCAAAGGGGTCTCTCACAACACCATTTCTCTGACAAGTTAAAGTATTTCAATTACTTTACTGATGTTAGTATCAGAGAAGTGGCAGATAATCTCAGTAATTACAAATTTCATCACTTGTTACAAAGTCCACTAAAATATATGGATAGGAAGAAAGTCAAATTTTTAGACATTATTTAAAATAATATATAGAGACATGGTATCAAAAGGTTACTAATAAATGATAAACAATGTATTATATTATATATTTAATATCAATTAATTTTGTAAAAATTTATCTAGGCTAATCTTCCACTGAAGAGAGCAGCCCTCATTCTGAGTATGTGTATCACTGCTGTCCTAGGCAGCAGTCACCTCGGCATACACGGAGCCGGAGGGCTGTGCACACTGATGTTGTCAGTCATTGGAGGAATGAAGTGGTCCAACGGAAAGGTAAGTATTTTTAACACACCATTTTTAATGATAAAATCACTGCATTTTTTATATTGAAATGGACATTTAGGAAATCTCATTCTAATTGGAAGATACTCTAGAAGTTCATATCTTTGAGGAAGTGTACAAATCAATAGAGAATAAAGCATTTAGGAAAATGACCTGCACATGCACAGAAAGGAGCTGAGTTATCACATCAGGCCTAATTTTCCCAAATTTTATGAAATATGATTATATAATGTTATTGATTTAATTATTTTCTTAATTGAAATTTTAGTTATACAATTAATACATGAAAACATGCTCTTAAAAGGTTAAATAATACAGAAGGTCCACATGTAGACCCAATTGTAAAAGACTCCTTTTCCCCACCACTCCTGAATATCCAATGCCCCTTCCCAGAATTAATCATTCCCTCTAATCAGTCCCCTATTTGTAGACATTTAGATCATTTTTACTTTTTGTTATTATTAACAGTGCTGCCATGAATAGTCCTGTTCATGTGTCTTTTTGCAAATATACAGCTCTTCTGTTGGAATATATTCCTAGTAATGGAATTGCTGAATTTAGAAATGTTATGTTTCTATTTTGATGGGTACTGCCAAATAATCCATTCAAAAGTTTTTATTTATTTACACTATTTACTACCAACAATGTAGGAGATTCCCTAACACATCAGCCCCTCAGTGAGTAAAAACTATAACATTGTTTATGAAATATTACTCAGCCATTAAAAAAAAAAACACCAAAATCTTGCCATTTGCAGCAACATGGATATAGGTAGAGGGTACTTAACTAAGTGAAATCAGTCATGCAGAGAAAGACAAATACTGTATCTTTACTTATATGTGTAATATAAAAACAAAACAGCCCTGAGCATTGTGGCTCAGCTGGTTGGGCATCATCCTGCAAAGTGAAAAGCTGTGGGTTCGATTCCCAGTCAGGGTGTACACCTGGGTATTGGGTTCTATCCCTGATTAGGATGCATACAATAGGCAACCGGTAGGTGTTTCTCTCATAGATGTTCCTCTCCCTCTCTTTCACCTTCCCTTCCCCTCTCTCTAAAAAGAAATAAATACAACCTTTTAAAAATAAAACTAAACAACAAAACAAACATGGTAAAACATGGTAAAAACATTCATAGATATAGAGAACAAACTGATGGTTGCCAGAGGGGAGTGGGGTGAGGGAATGGGTGAAAAAGGTGAAAGACAATAAGAGGTACAAACATACAACTGTAACATAAATAAGTCACACTGATGTAAAGTATAGCACACAGAATATAGTCAATAGTATTATAATAATTTTGTTTATGATGTCTTTTGTCTAGAAGTAAAATTTCCTATAGTCAAACCAGTGAGTTCTTCCTTTTTTACTTTGGATTCAGTATCTTATTTAAGAAAGATTTTTTAGCCCTGGCTGGCGTAGCTCAGTGGATTGAGCGCAGGCTGGGAACCAAAGTGTCCCAGGTTCGATTCCCAGCCAGGGTACATTCCTGGGTTGCAGGCCATAACCCCCAGCAACCGCACATTGATCTCTCTCTCTCTCTCTCTTTCTCTCTCCCACTCCCTCCCTTCCCTCCCTAAAAATAAATAAATAAAATATTTTAAAAAAAAAGATTTTTTACTAAAGACTGCAAGATTATAAGACTATAAACATTATAATATCTTCTATATTATCATCTAAAACTTTAGTAGTTTTTGTTTTGTTTTTTCATTTAGCTCTTTAATCCATCTGGAATTTATTTCTGTGAATGCTCTGAGATAAGGATGTGTGTGTGTGTGTTTATATATATTCATAGACATATATATACACACATATAACATATATATATACACACACACACACACACACATATAAGCATATATAAATTAAATAGTCAATTTTGGCCAAATTTTTTATTGACTTACCATTAATTATTCAGTGACCTTTAAGTGCCCCTTTTAACATGACCTCCACCCTCACATATATCTAAGGTCATTTCTGAAATCTAATCTTACTTACCTATTCCTATAGGTGTTCTACTTAAGTCTATCTTAAACCATAACTCATATTTTTACATAGAAGATTTTCTCTCATTTATTTTAAAAGAATTTCTTGCCTTTCCTACCCATATTCTTTCTTAGATAAACTTTAGAATCAGCTTGATTTGTTCCCTACCCAAAATTATACTGGCTTTTTGTTTACTATTCCAATAAAATCAGAATTTAAAATTGAATTAAATGGTTATTAAAGTATAATTAGATAAATACAATTAAAACTACTAGAATTCTCTTTTATATGATAAAGGAAATCAGACAGTAAAAAATTGAACTTTAAGGAATAAAAATAATAAATAGGATAATGTGCTATAACAAGGAAAAAATACTGGTTTTTCTTTGTTTTTCCCTTTTAAACTTCACTTTTATAAATGGCAATCAGAAAACCCAGACATAAAAGGAATAGTTAGAAAGGTAACTTACACCCCAAACAAAGGATATCAAAGTTTTATGTATCTTCTATTTAAATATATAAACCCACATTAAGCTAAAATCTCTTCATCCAAGTTCCTGGAGAAGAGCCAGAGCACTGCTGTGCCCACAGGGGATCTGCTGTTGTAACCACAGCACTGGCAAGTAGTGGTGGGAGAGATTTGTTTCCAGAAGGGGAAGCTGGGCAGGCAACTTAATAAGAATCTATATGTTTTGGTTTGGTTTTAAGGAAAAAATAACTTTGAAGTTTTCAAAATGGGTTCTTTCAAAACAGGCTAACAGATGAGCAATTTTTTCCCCCAGTGGTCGAAGACTATCAGGGTTCACTTTCATAGGACTGGGTTCCAAGGTGATTTTAGTGGGGTGTTTCCCTGATCTTGAGTGTGTTCTCAGCAGGCATGCTGCAGTTCTGTCTTTGTTCTGTTTCCTTACAAAAGCTAGATTTCTTGCTTAACCATCAGAACATATCTCCAAAGGCCTTAGTTATTTCATGAAAAAATTACCAAATATTTTTATTTTATAGCTTTGTGGATTTTTTTAGTCAAATTCTACCTAAGTGTTTGAGTAAAAGAATTAACCAACTTTTAATTTTTATTGTTTTAACATTTCTCCTACAAATAAAATATTTTAATTTTATGCATTAAATAGACTTTGAATTTCTGAAATGCAGTTACTTTTATGTGCCACAATAACTAAAAATGTATTACTCCTTTCAACAGATTAGCGTCCAAAAACTTATTGCAACTGCATGGGATATTTTTCAACCCCTTCTTTTTGGTTTGGTTGGATTGGAGGTATCTGTTGCATCTCTTAAATCAAATGCTATTGGTAAGAATGATTGCCGGCATGAAAAATGTAAGAGTTGGAAATATTTAAGAAAATTATGAATAATTTTTATTTTTATTTATAGTATGTCTTTGAATGCCACAAGGGCCTTCTCCAGACACTCACATTGAGACATTAACATACTTTTGCTCTTCTTGCTCCTGCGGGTGCTCTTTGTTACCAAAGACAGACCATCATCCCCCCTGCCTGAGTGACCTGAGGAAGTGGGGATTGGCATTCTTTTCTGAGGAGAAATAGTAGCTACTATTAGCACCCTTTGAATGCTTTTATTTATAGTGAAAGCTCAAAATCTGTGAGCTCAGAATTAAATATAATTTATCATATTTTTCATGGTATCTCCACCATCAGATAATCTCTTGCACTTTATTCAAGGTCTCAGTCATTTTGCATTTTTATGATTGTTATTTTTACTTAAAAAAATAAAGGCAGAAAGAGGCAGTAGCCTCAAAATATTTTCAACACTCTCACAATTCATATCTCCAGACATGAAGAGCCACTTCTCCCCAAGGACCGTGTCACTCACGTTTGCTTCTGTCTGCTGTAGGCATTTGTGTCGCCACCATGAGTTTGGCATTATTGGTTCGGATTTCTTTTACATTTGTATTGATGTCTTTTGCTGGTTTCAATGTTAAGGAGAAAATATTTATTGCTTTATCATGGATGCCCAAAGCTACAGTCCAGGTAAGAACATATTAAGTAATTCTGATAATTTCACTGTTGATTTTTAAAAATTCTAAATGACAAATGTTTGCCCAATCACAAAATACGGGCTATTTAGCCTTACTTGTAAAATGCTTGATTGATCACAACTACTCATTAAAATTTATGTAATCTTCTAAAATCGATTCTTCTGAAATTCAAACGTATAATTCTATGATAAATATTTCCTTAACTTATGAAAACATTTTTGTTTTCCCAAAATATAAAATAAGAACATATCTGAAAATCAGAATCTTTGTATTTTGCTGAATATTGTAGAGCTGAATATTCTGATTTTAAAGTAGAGACACATCGATTCATTTAAAAATATATCTTTTCTACCCCTTGCACCCCTCCACCACACATGAATGCACATGTATTATCACTAATTACACACTAATTTTGTATGACTATTAGATTACTGACTGACTCTTCCCATTAAATCACAAGAAAAGGATAGGAACCATCTCTGGGGTTTTTTTTTCCCATTGTTTTCCCCTTGCATTTAGCACAGTCCCTGGGAAGCAAGAAGTACACAATAAATAACCATTGCATGCCTACAAGAATGAATGTATGAAGGACGTAGTTTTGTCCTCTAATTCAGTGATATTCCCTCCTACTAAAAAGGGTATTATTACTTATTGGCAGACTCTGTCACCTGGCAGCATAATGTCTTGATTCCCTGAGATTCTTTTCTCCATTGTTATTCCAAAACAAAAGCTTCTGAGCTTCCCTACAACAAAATTCTCTGTGTCGTGGTTAGAAAGCAGGCCTCTGGGGCTGGACTACTTGTTTTGAATACCATGTTACTTGCCTATAACCTTGGGTAAGTTAGTTTATAATCTCAGTGTCCAGTTTGTCAATTCCAAACTCCATGTCAGTTTCACTGTATCACTGTCTCCTAAGTAGGAAGAACAAGAAGAAGATGATCGTCAAAATCCTAGTGAACCATAAGAAACTTGAGTGTTTTTGCATTGTCTTGTCATAGCCAAGACTCAAGTGGTTGGTAACAGCAAATAAGCAACATGCTGCTTCAATAAAAACTTGAGGTTCTGATAGTAATGCAAGCACTGAAATATATATATACATTTAAACAGGGGAAAGCTAAGATGACAAAAATACCAAGTCAACCCCCAAATGTCTGCACACTGATATGTCACTATTTTGCTCTTCCTCCAAATATATTTGCTAGGAAGAATATAGAATTAGTGACTAACTCATGAAAATCCTTTGGCACTTTAAGTCATGCATCTTTTCTAACAGGCTAGTACAACTATTTTCAACCTTTTTCATCTAATGGCCCACATAAACTAATTACTAAAATTCTGTGGCACACCAAAGATACGCATATATTATATATTTTGTGGATATGACAAAAAAAATAGTTGTAATTTTGATTCATTCACACCAGACTGCTATTTATTGTGTTGGCTGTTGTCATTTTTTTAATTTGACAATCTAAGGGAAAAGAGGTCAGTGCCCCTGACTAAATATAAATAGTCAGGTATTGCATGTTTTAAAGATTCTTGCAGCACACCTATTGAAAATCGCTCGCTAGTACTAGGGTTTGTTTATTTTAACAGAGCCATTTGCTTTTATTAAATGTTAACTTTGTGTAACATTTTTCATTATGTTTCATCTTCCCTCACCCACCCCCACCCAAATGCAGGCTGTATTAGGTCCTCTGGCGCTAGAAACTGCAAGAACCAGTGCACCCTACCTGGAGGCATATTCGAAGGATGTGATGACAATAGCATTTTTAGCCATCTTAATCACAGCTCCAAACGGAGCTCTAATTATTGACATCCTGGGGCCCAAATTACTTAAACGCCATGTGATCCAAACAAAATAAAACTGGAATTAACAAGATTAGAACGTCCTTAAAAGTTCATTTGTCATCACCTGCCTGCTTTTCTTTAATGAATTATCTTACACAAGAGAAAAAAGGTACAAATATGTGAAGAATACATAGAACCAAGGACTTAATAAATATGTGATTTGACTACAGAACTTTTCTATGACTTTTTATTGCAAAGTTAATTTAGTAAAACAATATAAAATAGAAGGTCCTCTTAGCATTTGCACATTTCAAGAACAAAATTCATCTGTAAATACCCTAGGAAAGTTTAAAGTAATCCATCAGGCTACACTGCTGTCCTGATGCAAACTAAGTACTTTTTCCCGTTGCTTTTGGCTCAACTCACCCTCTGAACTTGAGAGGCCCCTCACTGACCACATCATCCTCATTTCCTGTCTGCTCACCAACAGTTCCCCAACAGTTCTGCCCTGTATCAGCTCATCTCTCTCAAGTTTTCTTTTTCTTCCACTGACAACATATTACTTAAGTCTGTCGGCAACAATTAATATAAACTCCTATAAAGTGGTCTTCAGATGTGTACTATCCTCAAGAGGGAATGTAATTCGGGCTACATAGTTCCTTTTGTCCAACGGCAATTACTACAGAGGAACTTGGTTGCAAACAAACCTTCAACAGAGACTGTTGAAGCTGGCAGGGGAATGAGTGTCTCAGTCATACAATACATATACTACAGAGTACACTACTGTCCACTCCTCGTGCCATTTGGATCTATTGCTCCATATAATTTCACTGCATCTAGGAAAAGCTCCTCCGGAATTCTGGTTGGTTTCTTTTTGTAGGGACATTTATGAGGGAACATCAGTGGAACGAAGTGCAGCCACTTAGCTTGGCAGCTGGTCTTTCACCCTCAACTGATCATCTCCCTCCTCTATGATCCACATGTTGTCTGTTCTCCATTCCTGTCACCCTTGGTGCCATTCCTCATCCACTGAATGTGGGATGCCACGCTCAACGATGGCTACTGCACTTGTCTACTTTAAATCAAGCCATCAACACTAAACAAGAGGTTACCTAGAGATCCCCCAGTGGATCATCTGGGTGCCTAACATATTCCTCTCTGCTTCTGTTTTGTATTGGAATTGAATCGCAACCACTTTTTTTAAATTATCTTTATAATTTACCTTGTAAATGAAATGTTTACTGTCATTTAATTTGGATTTATTTATTTGGGGGATATGTTTTTAGATATCTACAATTTTTGGATCAGTATAACTTCTTCATGAATTTTTACTTTTATTATTATGCATTATGAGGGGGTAAATTGGAACATTTCGGGACTGATCTAGAAAAAATAATGGCCATAAGGTGGCACTAGCACACAAGCTTTATTTGGGTAATACTTTGACAGGTCTGCACTGCTGGGGAAGGCCCTAACAGCAGGAGACCAACCAAAGGCATAAAGCCTTGGGGGCCAACATCCAGAAGGGGAGGGGGGTGAGGGAACTCCTGCGGTAGAGAGGGGTTTTGTGTCAAGGGGGCTTATGTATGATGCCATGCCACAGCATGGCAGGGCGTCTCCAGGTCAGAGAATTCCAAAGGGTAGCAGCAACTTAGGATCTTTATAGCCCAAGGTTCATTTTATCTGTGGCAAGCAGATAGATGTTAGACACAGTTTTCACATGTTACTTAAAGCAAGCAAGCTCTAAATGGCTAAAAAAAAATCTGCTTGTTTAGGCTCTGTTTAAAACAATTGGGTGTGTAAAATTTGGGTTTGGTGCCATCAGGCTTTGAGCTAATCCAGGTCTCAGTCTCCTGTGAATGAACAACGAAGGGGCCCAATACAGCAAAGGCCAACTTTGCCTTATAATCATCACATGCACTGACTTTCTTCATCCATTTTTTGGTTCATCATTGTTTATTATTTATGCTCATTTTTTAAGGTTTGTTTTTACTAGGATTATTTTCCTAAAGTTTCAGTTTATTGTAGTCTTCTCTGTTACTACTTATTTATTATACAGACTGCTTTAATACACACTTTACTTCATTCTTTGCTCCCATTTAACTAAAACTGCTCTCAGTAAGATCATCAATAACCTTCACCTTATCAAATCCAATTTTTTAAATTTTCTTATTGTGTATACATGTTTAATTTATATAGTTTCCAAATGAGACAACATACATGGAAGTTAGTATCTTGCTTTCCTTTTGATTTATTTTCTTTCTCCTTTCTCCTCTCTTCTTCCATCCAAATTCCCATCTCTATCCTCCCCAGACAAATGAGGTCGTCTTCATTACAGCAGATCATCCCCATTTTTAACCATGCTCATACAATTGTATGCAAACATATATGCAGGCACACACACAGTGACACAAAGTGAAAGTGTATAAATGAAGGGAGACACCAAAAAAGAGGGATATATTTATAAAATATTGTGTATTTATACTTACATGTTCAAACTTCAGTCACTTTCAAAGCACTCTCCATTTGATACAATACACACCTATCAAGACTTTTTTTCCACTGCTCAACAGTTTTTGAACTCATCAATTTTGATGCCTTTTGGTGCTTCTGCCATTTTTAGTTTCACCTCTTCAATATTGGCAACTTTTTCATCCAGGGAAACAAAAAATAGTCACTCAGGGCAAGATCAGGTGAATTGGAAGGGTGAAGCACAGAGTTGTTGCCGTTTTGGGGCTCTCGTGTAAATTACCCCATCACGAAATGGGCAAATGTGTTGAAAAAGTCTGCCAAAAAAATTCACTGAAGCCGAATGCAGACTCTCACTTCACCAGTTAGTACACTGATACAGATGGGCTCCTAGGACACTCAGCTAGTGGGGGAAGCCTCTATTACAAGGGGCCCGCCCTCCAAAAGATAATCCTTCCTGTGGAGAGGCCCACCCTTATGTACACACATACACACAGCAATGGGATTCAACATGCCATAGTCATCTTTTTTTTTTTAACTACAGATAGCAATATTGAGCCAAGTAATATGACTCTAATTTGTTTTTCCCACTAGGATCAATGTCATAATGAAAAAATACACATATTCATAATGTATATAGGATTACTGTGACACAGAATATTTTTTCCCAAATATTACCAAATGGATTTCTAAAGAGACTGTAACAATTCATACTTCTCATCATTGGGGATGAAAAAAAAAGGATCTGTAATAAATATTACCAAAAGTAACTTTACAGGGTAATCTGACCATAAATCCCTAAGTAGGCAGGTCGTGGTGGGTAGTCTCACCCCAGGCTGATACATGGTTTCTCTTCACCCTGAGCAAGTCCTGCCCGTTGTTTCTGTGCTTCCTGTGCTTCCAGGTTCCAGCTTGGAAATGCCTCTTTTTCAGACCCCTCTGAAATTCAGCGTTCTGAAGAGAGCACATAATCTTGTTAACAACTATCCTGTAATCCAGTCCTTGACTTGCTTTCTCCTCAGTCATGTTATCTTCCCTATAATCCCTCCTTAATCCCAAATACATAAAGAAACTGCAAAACTGTCATTTTCCAGAGCTTTTAAGATCTTGCTTCCCAGCATGTTGTCAATGTGGCTCATATAAACTCAAAAATTCTGTATGGGTGTGGACATTTCTTCTATACACACTATCCATTTTTTATGTACTTATTGTTCAGTATGTATATTGTATATTACATAATACATATTCATATGGTATCGTGTTAGTTCTTTGTAACCCACATTGAAACTTCTCCATATTTATGACATATTATTGATATTTGACTTTGTTTCTCTTTTGTTGCATGTGTTACTTTTTGTCACATACAATATCTTGCCATGTATAATGGACACTTTTTTGCCCAAGTTTTTGAGGGAAAAATAAGGATGTGCATTATACATGGATGGTACCTGAAATACCTGGTATCTGCTCTTGCATTTAGTAGTTATGTTACATATAATTTCTTGTACCATAATATGTTCAAAAATAAATGTTTAAATTCCTTCCTAATACAAAAAATGAGTATCTAAATATAAATATATTAAAATGTAATTAAAAATTAAAATGAAAGATCTTTTTCCTGAAAGTTTGGGCCAAAACCATAGGTGTGCATTATACAAGGGAGTACATTATACATGGCAAAATATGGTTGATTTTCCCTGTTTTTAGTTTCCTATTCTCTTTCCCTATTCCATCTCCCTACTCACTCTTTAAAATGATTTTTTTAAGTCACTTTGTGTGTCACATGAAACCCTTTAGTACAAATTGGACTTACAATCTTTTCTCTTTGAATTGAAACAGCACATTTGTCAAATATTATAGTTTCATCTGTATCTTGAATCTCAATGCTCTTCTTTTTTATTCTTACTTAATGTAATTATTAGTCATATTGACTTGATTCCAATGGTTTTAGAGTATGTGCTGCTATGTCATGAGTAAAATTCCCCCAATAGTCTTTATTTTTGTACAATTTTCTGACTATTCTATAAGAATTTTAAGACAATTTAATCCCATTTTAAATGCTTTTTTTATTCTAATATGAATTTTACTGATTTCTACATTAATTTTAAGAGATACTTTTACAATTTTTCATGCTATTAAATCTCAAATGCTTATAGTAATTGATTTTTATAGCTGTTTTTTCTTATGTCTTGTAGTTTTTTGGTAAATTTATTTTAACATTATTATATTTCTCTTTCCCTATTGTGAACAAAGTATTTTTCCACTAGCATTTCAAAGTGCTTATTACTATTAAAATGGGTATATTTATTGTGTTTCCAAATATCTCTGTTTTACCTAATCTCTATGGTTTCCTAGGTATATAATATCAACAAAAGTTTTCTATTTGTCTGTGTTTGTAGTGATTATTTCATTTTTTAACCTGATCAGTCACTCACTGGATCCTTCAGGTTAATCTTTAATATGAAATAATAACAGTTAACATTTAGATTCTGGTTTTTGTTTTAAAAGTTTATGACTTTCAAACTTGTAGGCTTTTTATAATCTCCATTGGGTTCAGTTTCCTTCAATTTCTATTTTACTCAAGAATCTTCATTATGAATAACTGTTAAATTTTAGAAATAGCCCTTTTAGCATCTTTTGATATATTTTCACTTTTTCTTTAATTTATATAATTGATTGTGCTGATAGAATTACTGAGACTTAAACAGTTGAATTTCTGGAAGACAATCCTCTTTTCCATTGTACATTAGCCTTTCTTTGTGTGTTTTGCAGTACTACATTTTTGCATCAAATTTAATTGTATTGATTATGCTTATTACAGTTGTCCTTTGTCCCCCAGTACCCCCCCCATACCTTCAGGCAATTGCATCCACTTTGTTCATGTCAATGGGTCACACATATAAGTTTTTTGGCTACTCCATTTCCTCTACTGTACTTAACATCCCCATGGCTATTCTGTAACTATCTATTTGTACTTCTTAATACCCTCACCTCTTCATCCATTCTCCCCCACATCCTCCCTTCTGGCAACCATCAAAGGCTCTCTGTATTCATAATTCTATCTCTGTTCTTGTTTGCTTATTTTTTAGATTCACTGTTGATAGATTTGTATTTTTTGCCATTTTTGTTCATAGTTTTGATCTTTTTCTTAAATGAGTCCCTTTAATACTTCATATAATAATGGTTTGGTGATGATAAACTCCTTTAGTTTTTTCTTGTCTAGGAAGCTCTTTATTCTAAATGATAGCTTTGCTGGGTAGGGCAACTTTGGCTGGAGGTCCCTGCTTTTCATGACTTTGAATATTCTTGCCAATCCCTTGTAGCTTGCAAAGTTTCTTTTAAGAAATCAGCCGACAGCCTTATGGGAACTTCCCTGTAGGTAACTAACTTCTTTTCTCTTGCTGCTTTTAAGATTCTCATTGTCTTTAACCTCCGGCATTTTAATTATGATGTTTCTTGGAGTGGGGCTCTTTGCATCCATCTTGCTTGGGATTCTTTGGTTCCTCTACTTTTATGTCTATTTCCTTCACCAAATTAGGGAAGTTTCCTTTCATTAATTTTTCAAACAGAAAAATTTCTTGCTCTTTCTCTTCTCTCTCTGGCACACCTATAATCCTAATGTTGTACTTCTTGAAGTTGTCCCAGAGGCTGCTTATACTATCCTCATTTTTCGGATTCTTTTCCCTTCTTGTTCTGATTGGGAAAATTGTATTTTGCTTCCTTCAGTTCCTTATCATTGATTTGATTCTCGGCTTCATTCACTCTACTGTTGTTTCCCTGTAAATTGTTCTCTATTTCAATTAGTATATCCTTCATTTCTGACTATGTCTTTTTTATGCTGTTGAGGTTCTCACCAAGTTCCTTGAGAATCTTTATAATCAGCATTTTGATTGCTTATCTCCATTTCACTTAGCTTTTTTTCTGGAGTTTTGATCTTTCATGTAGGCCACGTTTCTTACCTCCTTGTTTTGGCAGACTCCCTGTGTTTGTTTCTACATATTAGGTAGAGTTGCTTTGACTTAGTGTCTTGGAAGTGTGGCCTAATATAGTAGATGTCCTGTAGGGTCCAGTAACACAGCCTCCCCTTTCACCTAAGCTGGGTACTCAAGGTATACCCTTTGTGTGGGCTGAATATACACTCTTCTTGTAGTTGAGCCTTGGTTGCTGTTGGTAGGTCAGTTGGGGCACAGGCCGGCCAGCTGCAAGGATTGGTTGTGACCACTTACCTACCACCAACCCCCACTCTCTGTGGAGAATCAACTGTGCAGAGGCAGAGTGGTGGTGCTCTGATGTGGTCTGTAGCTGTCCTCGCGGTGTGTAAGCCCAAGAATTTGGTACAGAACAAATTCAGCTGCCACCTGCGTTTTGCCTGGGGCCACCCTGCCTGAGTTATAAAGAAATCTGAGATGACTGCTGCTTGTACTGGCCTTGGAGATTCCCAGATGAAGCCAAGCTGTGAATTTAGGATGACTGCTGCTACTGCCATGTTGGGGCTCACTATGGCCAGCTGTTGCTTGTCTAAAAGAATTTAGGAAATCATTTAGCATGAGCCAAGACCAGCCATTGATATGGAAAAGTAGCTTGAGTGATCCCTAAGTTGTGTGATGCAGAGTCTTTGGGGATCTTTAAGGCTGGTCAAACAGTGTTATGCATGTTGATGGAGTCTCAGATAAAACACCAGCTTGCTGACTCTGTGTGGAGAGGGTTTAGAAAAGGGACCATTGCCTCTGCTCAGCTTGATGCCAGACACTTCAGTTTCTCCCTGTATACCACTGGTGCCTTCCAAGTTGCTATCCCAGTGCTGGATATCAGGGGGAGTAAGTCTGAATTAGGTGAGTCCATGTATGGGTTCTTTAAGAGAAACTGCTTGGGGCTCCAGAAGTTTCTTCCACTGACTCAATCCCTGCTAGTTTTTGGAGCCAGAAGTTGTGGGGAATTATCTTCCCGACACTGGAACCCTGGGCTGGGGGCCTGGTGCATAGCTGGGACTCCTCATTCCTGAGATATCCCTCCCAAATATTTACCCACCCCATGTGTGTGAGGGACCAGCCTGTTCCAAATCTGTGACCCTCCTACCAGTGTAGATGGATGTGTTTTCTTTAATTCCATAGTTGTCAGATTTCCATGAAACTTGATTTCTGATGATTCTGAATGATGGTTGTTCTATACTTTAGTTGCAATTTTGATATGGTTGTACAAAGAGGCAAGCCATGTCTGCCTATGCTGCCATCTTGACCAAAAGTTGCTATGTTTTTATTTAATATTTTCATCCATATGTATAAGTTACGTCGGTCTATGGATTTTTTTGTCTTTTGTTTTTCAGCTAATTCATACTAATGTTGTACAAGCCAAATGAAATTAATTGGGGAGTTTCTCCTTTTAAAAGCAATTGATATTGTTTAAATAACATTGGAATCATCTTTCTTGCAATCCTAGCACTTTTTAAATTATGGTTTAATTATGGAGTTTTTTAAAAATGTATTTTATTGATTATGCTATTACAGTTGTCCCATTACCCCACCTTCATTCCCCTCCACCCTGCACACCCTCTCCCACCCACATTACCCCCCTTTAGTTCATGTCCATGGGTCATAAGTTCTTTAGCTTCTACATTTCCCATACTATTCTTGCCCTCCCCCTGTCTATTTTCTACCTACAATCTATGCTACTTATTCTCTGTACCTTTTCCCCCTCTCTCCTCCTCCCACTCCCCTGTTGCTAACCCTCTATGTGATCTCCATTTCTGTGGTTCTGTTCCTGTTCTAGTTGTTTGCTTAGTTTCTTTTGGTTCTGCTTTAGGTGTGGTTGTTAATAATTGTGAGTTTGCTGTCCCTTTACTATACATGTTTTTTCTTTATCTTCTTTTCTTAGATAAGTCCCTTTAACATTTCATAAAATAAGGGCTTGGTGATGATGAACTCCTTTAACTTGACCTTATCTGAGAAGCACTTTATCTGCCCTTCCATTCTAAATGAAAGCTTTGCTGGATAGAGTAATCTGGGATATAGGTCCTTGTCTTTCATGACTTGGAATACTTCTTTGCAGCCCCTTCTTGCCTGTAAGGTCTCTTTTGAGAAATCAGCTGACAGTCTGATGGGAACTCCTTTGTAGGTAACTGTCTCCTTATCTTTTGCTGCTTAATTTTCATCTTGGCTAATGTAATTATGATGTGCCTTGGTGTGTTTCTTCTTGGGTCCAACTTCTTTGGGACTCTCTGAGCTTCCTGGACTTCCTGGAAGTCTATTTCCTTTGCCAGAATGGGGAAGTTCTCCGTCATTATTTGTTCAAATAAGTTTTCCACTTGTTGCTCTTCCTCTTCTCCTTCTGGTACCCCTATAATTCAGATGTTGGAATGTTTAAAGATGTCCTGGAAGTTCCTAAGCTTCTCATTTTTTTGAATTCTTATTTCTCCATTCTTGTCTGTTTGATTGTTTCTTTCTTTCTTCTGGTCTTCTCTATTGTTTTGAGTCCCAGTTTCCTTCCCATCACTATTGGTTCCCTGTGCATATTTCTTCATCTCTCTTATTGTAGCCTTCATTTGTTCATATAATTTGCAACCAAAATCAACCAATTCTGTGAGCTTCCTGATCACCAGTGCTTTGAACTGTGCATCCGACAGGTTGGCTATCTCTTAGTCACTTAAAAGTACTGATTGTGAGGCTTTCAATTCTGTTTGAGCCATCTTTTCCCCCCTTTGGTCTGGAATTATGGATTTTTTAAAAAATCACTTTTCCATTCTTATTTGATACTGTTCCATTAACATTTAAATTTCACCTTGGGGTACTTTCCATCATTTATGTTTTTCTTGGAAACTATGCATTTCCTCTAGCTTTTCCAGTGTGTTGCTATACAGTTTCACACAGCATTTTAAAGTAAACACATTCCTGTTTTCATTTTATTTCACTTCTAGGCTGAATTCAACTATAGTTGAAAACTCTGTACTTCTGAGTTTCTTGAATTTGTTGAATGGGTGTTATTGATTCCTATATTTATTGTGATAATGTAGAGGAATGCATGAATACTAATGGAAAATTACAAGAAATTAAAAATTTAGTGAATTGTTTGTTAACATTCTTATTTTCATACCAGTATAGTGTTCATCTCTATAATTATGCAATTTATTACCCTGTTTCCCTTTTCTATATTGTCTTGGAAAATTACACCCTTATAATACAGATCAGGAATTTGTTAACATTGTGGCTGACCTATTTGACAACAGTGCTCTATGAGAGCAGAATCACAGGTATACTCTTTTTATAAGCAAAGAATCAAGCACTTAAATCAAGGAGGAGTTAGAGAATGATGTCTTCTGACCAAAAGACAGAGATATGCCTAAGATTTGCAATATTCTTCAAAACCGTAACTAATATAAAACTGCATAATACAATTGCTAATAACTTATAAGGGCTGTCTACTTTTTATATTAAAATAATGATTGCTATACATGATTTTACAAAACTGAAGCAAAAGGTAAAATTATATTGTATGAACATGAAAGGAAATGAGCTTCCAGTAAAAGACTGTTAGGGCCAAAACACAACCTGTGATAATGTAACATAGCTTAAAAAAAAAAAAGCAAACAAACAAACTAACAAAAAACAGCTACGGGAGCTTTTTACATTCCAACCTCCGGTGCAAAGGGACAGCAATGGCCAGCGGTAAGGCAGTTAGCAAACTGCTGCTGAGTGGTTTTTAAAAAGGATTTTAATCCTTCCTAAAAGGGAGGAGGTCATCTAACACAATTGATGTAGTGTAAATCACTATTCCTTTATTTAGTTTTCCTCATATGTTAACAAATTAAATTTTGTAGTGGATTACAATCATGAAACTTGAAGAGTTTCAGCTGAATGGAAAAACTTCCAAGATAAACTTCCCAATAGCAAGGAATGAGTCAAGCTACTTTCTGTACAAATTTTCCACCAGTATGTACCACTCTGAGCACGAAGCTTTTAACTATTTGAAGTGGAGCACGCTATCACCAAATGTAACACATATCCTGCCTTCTTGAATACTTATGTTCAAATACATCATCAGACATAACTTCTGCAAGATGATGACAGTAATGCTCTCAGGGACTGTGATGTGCAGGATCCTATATTTAATGGTCCTGAGGTGCTATGCTTTTTATATTCACATTTAATTTTTTTTGGTTCCCTCTTCCCCTGTTGTCAGCTGTCACATTATATTGTTTCCTACCTCTAACAGGACCCTGCAGACACTTGGGATTTGTTCAGGAGCAGAAATCAGACAACCAGGTATGAGGTAAGAAAAAGGAGACTCTGGATATGGGGACCTGAGGCAATCACTTCTGAATAAAGTACATGTGTATTACTAGTCCATCTCTCCTGGTTTTCTACAGATTGATTGATGATGCTGTCACAACTGGATTCTAAATGAATGAAGGACAATTAGTTAGACACTTCTGGCAGGTAGTAAATAAAATATCCACCCTGACAGGTGTGGCTTGGTGGGTTGGGCTTCATCCAGAAAAGTGAAAGGTCGCTGGTTCAATTCCCAGTCAGGGCACATGCCTGGGTTGCATGCCTGGTCCCCAGCTGGAAGAGGCAACAATGGATGTTTCTGACATTGATGTTTCTCTTTTCTTCTTCTATTCTCTGCACTCCAAAATTAAATAAAATGTTTAAAAATATATTCACCATAATTTAAGAACCCTGTTGAACACTAGAATTTGGAGAAAGTAAAACTCCCTTTGCAGAGGAAAAGTCTGATAGCATGTTTCTAAAGACTATATAAGGTAGAACTACATAGATCAGCAGATGGCTTCATTAGCTTTGCATAAATTAACAAATTAGGTTACAAAATACATAAGCAATTTAATGAGTCATGAGGCATTGAATTCAAAGCTGATTTGTAATGTGCTTTTCATCATACAACTTCCTTAATTACCCATATGAATGAATCATTAATACCGCCAGCATGCTCAACAGTTTTGGATACCTATTTACATACTGGCGGTGCTCATTTGCTGAGTAAGGCAATGAGTATCTGCTGGGCAAGAAGCAGTTCTCAAAACAATCATGAGACGTAGTAACAAGGGCTGTTTCTTGAAGGTTTTAAAACCCAAGATGTATAGTGTATTTCCAGAGCTAAGTTATCTTGTATTAAATCAGATGCAGTTGCTTATAAAATGTCTATTTTTTAAGAAATGATAGAATTCTGTGAATTTACAAGCAGAAATGATAGCAAGTAATCATAACACATATCATTAAAACAATTTTGCTACCAGCCCCAGGCTGCTGAAAAATTTGCACAGGTGGGAAAAATATTTGGGTACAACTCTTCACCAGAAACAATTGAAAAATGTGAGTGGTGGGGGGGCTTTGCTGAGAGGGTACCTTCTTACCTTTGGGGTGTGAAAATTACCTTTTATGAGATAGTTTTTTCAATTTGTTAAATGTTCTTAAATTTGACAAAATTTTAAAGCTGATAATTTCATTTCAGTGTCCACTTTTTTAGGCAATTTTCTCTTCTCCTATGAAATTTAAGTATGGAAACCACTAGGACATCTAAATGTAAACATTTTGCTGTGAGTCACAGTGAATGATTTTAAAGAAAAGCATTTAAAAATGGAGCACAGACCAGGCTATTCAAACTCTTGGTGAGGAGGATTTTTCCCAAAGTCTTGTGACCAACTGTGTAAAAATAAATGGTTCATCTGACAGTGAAGCACCATTAGGGCTGTTGAAGAAAAGGTCTCAGGAAAAAATACCCAGAATCAAAGTGACAGCAATGTTATATTTATCCCTCCTCACAGGTGAGGGAAGAGTAACAACAATGTTGGACTTATACCTTGTAAAACTTCTCAAAAACACAACTAACCCTAACTTTAAAATTCCTGATGTTGCTCATGTAAAAGTCAGGATCACACGACAGAACCTATTGACATTACATGTAATAAATTAAAAATCCAGGTACCATGCTTGGTGCAGTGTTTGGTATGTATAAGTGCTCAATAACTATTAGCTTCAATTCTAATTGGCAGAAGAATTACATACATCTACCTCCTTCCTGTACCTTCATCATATATAAAAATGGCATAGTGAACCAACTGGATTCTACCTTTAAATAGACAGACTTAAGAAAAGCTAATAATATATAAGAACTGTAATATAAAATAAAACTAAATAGACTCAGGCTAAAAAATTACAAAAATTTTAAAGATTCTCCAGTAAGTTTATTTTGCAAACTCTGTATCCTGTTTATTGGTTTACACTGTTATAAAGAGGAAAATGTTCACATAAACACAATTTCGATGACTACTTATTATTTTAATGTTTATTTCTAATTGACCTTCACATTTCAGCAGCTCAGGAGTTGAGGTGTAAGTGTTCCTGCCACTCCACCCCATCAATGAGTCAAATGGTTCAAGATACACAGCATTGCCTAAACAGATGCAAACAAGCCTACTGCAAAGTAAATACAACTTGTCTAATGTAAATAAGTGTTCCTTGTTGGAACTTTTTATATCCAGTTCATGTCTTTCCTGAAATGGGGATATTTATATTTATTAGTCAACAATCTCTATAAAGCAAAGAGTTTTTACCTCTTTGAAAACTCAACTAATTCTTGATAGCAATATTTTTCTTATTAATCTTAAAAGAATGGAGGGTAGAAGACTGGAAAATAAACAAACTCTTCAAATAATCAAAACCTAAGAGAACTGTAAAATAACATATTTAATAGAGTAGGGAGAAAAATTTAAATTACACATTCCGTTGAAAAATATTGATATTCAAAGAAATACTTTTGGATTCATTGCCTAAAACTTATATTTTTCTCAATTAATTAAAATCAGAAGTGTTGGTTTTATTGTAGAAAGATACATTAATCCTTTGACATAATAATAAAAGGGTTGCACAATTTAATTTCTATATAAATGATTGAGTATATGGAATATCAAATATAAACAGTACTGTAGCAAGAAAATAAATTGGCACAAACAATTACTCAATCAGTAGTAATAATTAAGACCACCATTTGAAAGACCTATACACAAAGAATGAAAAAATAACATTATAAGATTTTACAGCACACCACTGAATTTAATCCTAATTCACTACTACTATACTTCTTTCTTCTTCAGTATTAGCGGGCCCACATTATCTCCTGTCAATTCATTGTGTTTAATATGTGAACCATCACAGGCAGGAAACTAGAAAGGAAAAAGAATTACAAGTGTTAATTTAAAAATGATTCAATAGGTAGAAATATTTGTGAAATGCTCTTACAAAGAAAGCAATTACTTTAAAAAAAGAATCAGATAGCTTTCCTGAGTAAAAGATATACTCTACATTTAACCTAATTACATTCCAATACCACAAGAAATCTAACAATTTTAAATAGTTAACTAAGTATTTGGTATAGACTTTAAATAAAAAGTTTTGGATGATTCCATATGAGTCAATGAAATTTGTTTAAAAGGGGATCAAAAGAAGCTTTTGTTCTCTGTGGAGCTGTAAATTTGAGCTCACTTATTCACTTACTTAAATTCAAGTACAACAAATTCAAAATATATTCAAAGTGATTTTTACTATAAAATTCATGCAAATTATAATATTTTCAAAAAAATCAATTTTTAAAAATTCACTCATTGGTAACAATTAACATTTTAGTATATTTTTCCTCTGCATTTTTAAACAAAAATGGGTATAGAAATATCTTCGTCTTAGTTGTACTACATTATGCTTTCATGTCATTAAATAGTCTTTAAAAATATGACTTGTAGTGGCTTCCTGACATCCCATCATTTTTATTACACATACTTTAATCATCCTTATTGTCCGATTCTAGACTGTCTCTAACACTTTGCTCTTACAAAGGATGACATGATGAACATTATTGTGCTTAAAATCTCAAATAACCTCTGGTCAAAGGAGTAGAACACAGATCTCATAAAGACATTTACTAGCTCATGCTGTTGGACTCTGTACAAACATCTCATTAATCCTTGAAAATGTCTATGATGTTGCTATATTATCAGATTTAAAAATCAAAGATTAAAGATGAAGTAACTTGCCCAAAGTCAGACTGTAAGTGGCAGGCATCAGCTTTGAACACAATTTATTCAGACTCGAAAGCTTAAACTCTTCACTAACCCTTATGTCCTCTCATAACATAGGTGAATTTTTAAACTACAAGTTACTCTAGCTAACTGCTGAAACATGGTCCTACAAAAAAATCAGATGTCTATCCTTCCTGGTTGCTCTAACTTTTCTAATGTAAGTGGTACGGATCATAAAAGGCAAACTTTAATTTAGGACACAGACTTTCAGTACTGAACACTATGGAAGAACTGCTCATCTCACAGAACCTCAAAACTGAGGATTTCAGACGGCAAACATTTTAACTACACAAAACTGTAGTGTATGTGTAAATGGTCATCTTACCGTCTTAGAACGCCAACACCTACAATAAGCTGCTTTAGTAAGACACAAATCTTCAATGTTTATTTCATTCACCACTTTGGGATTTTCCTTTTGTATTTTAAGATTAATCAAGCTATCCTTCTGCTGTTTTTTCTTTGGGAGGAATGGACGAACTGCAAGGTAGCCCAGTAGTGCAAGTACACCGAGGAAAGGCAGTAACCGAAGCCATTCTGAAACTAAACATGGACAGATTTGTTAGTCTGCCGTGCTCTTGCAATACAACTCAAATATCATGTCTCATCTTTGAGCTTATTCTTAATTATTCTTTGCGTCTCACTTTAACTATTCATCTTTAAAACCATGAATAAGTAAATCAAGACACCTTTTACCTAGGACCACCTTGTTTCATTTACAGGCTAATTTGAGACTTGTGAAATGGAAAATAAAATTTTCAGATATAGGTCCTATATGAAATATCCTGTCATTTTCCTAAGTATATTTGTGTTTATTTTTATTTCAGGAATTATGACCCCTAATTATAAATAAAATTCAACGTGTGATATATTTTATAGGCTTAAAAAGTATCTCCACCATATCTAAAAGCATACAATTGAATATCTTTATTTTACCATTCATATATAATTTCAGAGAGAACATGTTTTCATCTCTTTTAGTTTCGATGCTTTACATTTTGGGGTAAGGCATACTGATTCCTAAAGAAACACCTAAATGTTGTGTAGAAGCTACATGTTAAAGAATTGAAATTTCCATATGCTGTATGTTCTCATTGTTAGGTACATCTTATTCCATAGCGTTCTTTTTTTAAAAGACTTTATTTTTAGAGAGGGGAAGGGAGAGAAAAGAGTGGGAGAGATACATCGATGTAAGAGGGAAATTTCGATCGGCTGCCTCTAGCACTTGTCCTGAGTTGGGAATATAACCTGCAACCCGGGTGTGTGCCCTGACCAGGCATTAAATCTTTGACCTTTCTCTTCCAAGGGACAATGCCCAACCATCTCAGCCACACTGGTGGAGGCTCCACAGGCATTCTTTAAGTGCCTTCTTTAGTACACAGCACTGTCTTGAAGCATAGAGAATATAACTGTTATCAGTGAAATGGTCCCTATGCCTGTAGAGACAAACACACCAGGAAACTAGGATAAATATTTCCACATGTACATATGAACAGTTAGATAGTGGTGTGCAGCCTCTGCTGGGCTCTTTAAGGAACCCTTTCTGTCCATAAAGAGTTATCATTTGACATGCTTCACTGGGGGCCTACCTGATACCTTGCTAAGCACTATGTAAAAATAGATTAGTAGAGAAAAACTGAAGATTAAGTGCCAAGGCATATTAATAAATGTTAATGATAATGAATTAGACTATGCTAAGAATATAATTCTTATGATCTCATTTAATAGTTTGTTAGTTTCAACAACTGTATTTAGTAGGTACCACTATTATTACCATTTTTCATGTGGGTAAATAGTAGCTTAAACAGGTTTAGTCCAGGACAGTAAGTCCAAAGCTTGTTCTCAATCACCATGAATCAAATCTAACATATAAATTGGGTTGGCCAAAAACTCCATTTAGTTTTTTTTTGTAAAATAAAATACAAATTTTCAAATTTTACCAATTACTTTATTGATTTGGATATTTGAGTATGTCAACTATCTGCCCCCTGGTATAACATTGATTGTGCTCAATTAATGTCTCAATTTGATCGCTATCAACTTCTACTGGTCTACATGACCATGGAGCAATGCCCAGTGAGAAGTCTCCTGCAAGAAACTTCGCAAACCACTTTTTATACATTCAACCTGTCACACAGCACCTTCTCCATACACTGCACATTTTTTTTGCTCTTCAGTTGCATTTTTACCTTTTTTGAAATATTAAAGCATAATATGCCAAAAATGTTACATATTTTCTTCCATCTTCAGTATTAAAATGACTACACAAAAATTCACCAATTTTGATTTTTTTGAATTCATGCTGATATGACAGCTGTCACAATACAACCTACCAAAATTGTTTCGAATGAAGTTAAAGGCAACTAAACACTACTAGAGTCATCTTACAGAAACAAACTTTTTGGCCAACCCATAACATTTTATCTGTTCTTCTCTTGGTAAAACTTACTCTACAGATATAACTATTTATTGAAAGAAAGATTGGCTTAATACCAACTCTTCCAAAATGAAACTATTTTTTAAAGATTTTTATTTATTTATTTATTTATTTTTAGGGAGGGAAGGGAGGGAGATGAGAGAGAGAGAGAGAGAGAGAGAAAAACATCAATGTGCGGTTGCTGGGGGTTATGGCCTGCAACCCAGGAATGTACCCTGGCTGGGAATCGAACCTGGGACACTGGTTCCCAGCCCGCGCTCAATCCACTGAGCTATGCCAGCCAGGGCCCAAAATGAAACTATTTTTGATACAACAATTTGATGCCAAAGGTTTATTATGAGTTCTAAATGAAACAACCCATTGATATATGTCTAACGCCCATAAGGGCACCTGGCACATAAAAGATATACAATAAATGTTAGCTTTTAAGTGACTAAGAAAATTAGCAGTGACTCCTTTGAAAAACTATGTTGCCAATTCAACTTAACACTATGTAGTAGAAATTCGAGGGGAAACAATATTCTAAATAGTCATCAGAAAGAATCTGAAGCTCAGTAGGAATCTTATCTGTCAGGCTTGTTCTCATAACTAAAGTGGAGACATTCCATATAGATCCTTTGAAGTAATTAAATTTCTGGAAATGACAACTGTTTCGTAGGGCAGGGGGAAGGCCTCTATAGGTCTGTACTGTGCAATATAGTAGTCACTAGCTATAAGGTTTTGATTTGTACCCAAGATTAAAAAAAAAAAAACTTTTTTAACCCTCACCTGAGATTATATATGTATGTATGTATTTGATTTCTGAAGGGAGAGAGGAACATCAATCGGTTGCCTCCTGTACACGGGGATGGAACTTGCAACCTTTTGGTGTATGGAATGACGCTCCAACCAAGTGGGCCACCTGGTCAGGGCCCAAGATTTTGTTTTAAACACATATAAGATGACATAGAGACAACTGCCTTCAAAGTAACATTTATTACTTACAGTTCTCAAGAGTAGGGGACATGCAAGACACATGTAAAAGTACCAGGATTGATCAGGAGGTAGGAGACAGGAAAGCTTGCGTCCAAGCCTTTACTGTGGTCTCCAGGAAACAGCAAGGTAGGGTGTGGTGAACAGTTTAGGACTGGGTACCTTGAATGATATCAGCGGGCTCTAGGTTATTGGGGTGGTCCCTGGTTTTTTCATACCTGGCCTAGGGTGATTTAGGGCAGGAGAAATCCTGGTTGGTGAGTTGGAAACAATAAGTGGTTAAGATACAGGGGTACAGTCTTTAGACTGGTTGATTTGCATATGAAAGGTCATCTCCACAAGCAAGTTTTTTATTATCTCTAGGAATTAACTGGTCCTGGGAGAGGCCATGATTTTAAAGCATCATAAAATATAAAAAGTAAAAAACATGATTAAAACACAGATGTGGTTATTTAAATAAGTAAAATTAAGTAAAACTCAAAAATCCAATTTCTAAGACACACAAGTCACATTTCGGCAGCTCAATAGCAACACGGGACTAGTGGCTACAGTAGCTGACAGCACAGAGAACAATGCCATCATCACAGAAAGTTTTGTGGATGGTGCCGCTATAGACCGTTGTTTTTATGAAGCACCGACTCTGTAGCATGGCAGGTTACTTTGACAGCTTCATCTCCCACAAACATCCCATCTCTCAAGTACTTGAAGCCACCCCAAAGCTATGACTAGTAGTAGCCTTCCTGTGTTCTTTGCATAAGGAATTCCTTCTGTTCGCCATACCTTTCTACCTCTGGCCTGACTCATTTATGTAAACCCTTCAAGCCTAGGGTCACCTACTGTCTCCTCTGGAATTCTTTCTTTATTTTGCAAAGCAAAATTAATCACTTCCTAATGCACCCCAAGACCATTTTCCTTGTGTTCTTTTATCACGCTACTGTTATCTATTTGTAAAATTGACTCTCCTATAGCCTGTAAGAAAAGGAGCTATGTGCTACCCTTTGGGAACAAACTAGATACTTCAGAAACATTTAATCAGTGACTCACTGAATGAATAACGTACAGCACAAATACCAGTGCCTTTCTCACTCATCACATTGTACTGTAATTATCTATTGACACTTATCTTCCAGATCACACAACTGTCTTATATTAACGTAGGCCCCAACAGCCAATATTATCTTAAGAGTAGTTATTCAATAGATGTTTGTTGAAAGTAGAATAAGTATTATACTGTATATCACAAAATTAAGTCACAAGAGTCTAAATGACTCAAAGTCAAAAAGTAAATGAATGAAAAAAATAAGAACAAGAAAAAGGAAATGAATAAGAATGTAAAGATGAAAACCTTAGATTCTTAAGTATAGTATTTACCGGTAAGTATTCCTACCTGGCCCACAGATCTCAGGAAATAAATGGTGTTAATACTATTTTAAAATCTACTATAGCATATGTTCTTTCAACACACTTATGTCCTTGGTAAAATACTATATTCTCTCTCTCTATATATATAAATATAAATACATGTACACATATAGATAGATAGCAGTGATTTTCAACCTTTTTCATCTCATGGCACACATAAACTAATTACTAAAATTCTGTGACACACATCAAATATATATTTTTTGCCCATCTGACAAAAAACAAACAAACAAACCCAAAACAGGTGTAATTTTGATTCATTCATGCTGGATGGTTATTGCTGTGTTGGCTGTTGTCATTTTTCATTTGACAATCTAAGAGAAAAGAGGTCAGTGCCCCTGACTAAACAGTCAGATATTGCATGTTTTAAAAATTCTTGCAGCACACCTGGTGAAAAACACTAATAATATAAAGTACTGAAAGATACTATTATCCTACAACAAAGTAATAACTTACACAGCAGTTTTAGTACAATCTGCTTCTTAATGATAAACTTCATTTTAACTACAGAAAAGTTTTATAAGGAAAATAATACAGTCTATAAAGCTAAATTAGAAATCACTTTATTTATTAATGCTGAGTTTAGTAAAGGAATATGAAATACACAAATACCAAACAAGAAACTTAAAAAAAACTCTTAAGACCAGCTATATGAACCTGTTTGATGTTGAAGTAACTGCAGATATTATAAATACTGTGAAGAAAATAACTGTTACCTACTAATTGTTAGGTATATCTTATACAGCATATTTTTTAGAATTATCAAATAGTATTTTTTAAAATTTAGAAAAATATAAAAACATACAGTAACTCTCAACTCACCCATCAAGAGTAACATTTTGTCACATTTCTACACTGTGCAAAATTGATACCATATTGTATATACAGTCTATATCCTTCTTTTTTCACTTAATAGTATATTGGAAGCATTTTCAAATTCCTTACTATCTTTTGGAAATATGAATTTAAGGGTTGTGCCCACCTATCATGTCCCCCAATCACAACAGAGGGCCTACAAGGGCAGGGACCTTCTTTGTTGGCATCACCACTGTAACTTTAGTGTCTAAATAATCCTTGGCTCAAGTTATTTTATCTTATATTGAGGCATAATTTAGTGTTCAGCCTGTTGAGCTTTGTGTTAAATGTTCAATTTGATGAATTTTTCAACTATATAGACCTGTAAACACCACTTACAACAAAATATAGGGTATTTTCATCACTCTATAAAGTTTGCTCTTATACAATCAATCCCTTCTTTCTGAGCTCTTTCATCAATTTAAATGTCCAATAAATATATCTGAATGAAGAAATCTGATCAATATGCTATATTCATTGTTAAACAATCTCTTTTCAACTTCTTACTATGTAATCATTAAGTACCTACTATGTGGAGATACTGTGCTAAAAGCAAGTGCAGCAACTGTCTTTTTGTCTCTGTGTACCCACTGCTTAGTACAGTGCCTTTCACAGAGCAGGATTGCAAATAACTAATTCACAATTTATCTGTTGTATAAATCCAGATTTTCATATAGTTGGAGTCAGGTTTCTTTGGTCTATAAAATAGGAGTAACAGAAACTCATTCATTTGTTCAACAAGACAAGTAGCCATCACATTCCAAATATTGTACTACATGCTAGGGATACAAGCTGATAGATAAGGCCCTGCTCTTATAGGGTATATATTTTAGAAGAGATTAGAAGACACAGCCCCTACCTACAAGGAGCTTTCCATCTAGTATGGAGTATAGATCTATTAAAAAGGATTACAGTATTGTGTAGTACGTGCAATCATAAATAAGCAATACTGAGAATGACGTGATTAACTATTTGCAGGGCTGAGGAGAGACAAGGATTTGATACCTAAACAAGTTTCTGAAAGATGAGTCGGAGTATAGGAGTCCATAGGCAAATGGGAGGAGGAGCTAGCTACATTCCACACAGAAGAAACTGAATAGGCAAGGGCACAGAGATATGACATACATGAAAGTGTAGGAAACTAAGTGCTACAGAATTGCTGGGATAGAGTGAAACAGAAGAGGCACTAGGGAAGTGAGCAGGTGCCAGATTATGAAAAGCTCTGATATAAAAGGGAACCACTGAAATATCTGAGTATCAATGTAACTGGAAAATTGTTCATTTATGGAATTACACTGGTATTGGATGGAAGATGAATTAGTGGAGAAACACTAAGGAAGAGCAGAGAGGGCTAGTGATGGGAGTTTAAGAGACAAGGCAACCTGTTGAAAATCCACTGAAATAACCTAAAAAAAAATACTGAGCTGAAACTAAGACCATGGCCATTAAAGCAAAGAGAGGACAAATGGATGCCATAGAAGTGTGTGTGTGCGTGCACACGCATTTTCTGAGGAAATACTCTGAAGCTTTCATTCAAATCTCAGAGTATGTGATCAATCCTCACTCACTTTGAAACATAAGAACCGTTAACTCAGGTAGTCAAATCAATAGGATTTGATCATTAAGTATGGAGCATGAGGTAAATAAAGGAAGTGAAGCTCCTTCATGATTTCCAGATTTCTGGGTTCATTATCTGGATGTATGCTGGTATGGGCCTCAAATTTAAAACAAAACAAAAAAATCCAGAATATAAGAAGAGCAGCTTCAAGCACAAGAAGAAAGTGCAGTATTGTAGAAGAAGAAAATAGGAGAGGTTAGCACACTTAAAAAATGTAAGGGAGAGACTCAAGTTCAGGAGATACCAGCAAAAGAAATAATGAAGGATGGCAGAAGATAGTTTTCTTTGAAAGAAAGTAAACAGTTCCAGTGGGGAAGATGCTCTTCAGAACCTTAAAAATGCCAGCTGCTTCTGTTCCCTCATCCCACAAACTGAAGGAAGGATAGAAAAAGAAAAGACACCAACCACTGAAGGAGGTAGAGGATTAGTACTATCCTCAGAGAGAGCTTTGTTTCACTTATGGCAAGAAGGTTCCTCAAATATTACAAGTTTTAGAAGACAAGCCAAAGTTTGAAGATGAAAGTGTGGGGGAAAATCAGAGGTTGCAAAAAGAAGAGTTGAATTTTGGCCACATTTAAGTCAAAGATGGAACTGGTGGACCTCAACGCTCAATCCCTGGAAAGGCACCCAGTTGGCAATGCTTTTTTACTCATTTGAATGTAAAAGGGTTAAATTTCTTTAAAATTTTTCCCTTAGTTCAATATTTTCACTTCTGATAGATTTTCTTCCTCTATCAGTGATGTCTTCCTATTTCCAGTTGTTGTTTTAATCCTGTTTCTAATTTTTTAAAAAATGTAACTACATTAATACTATCAATACTGAACAGGGTTCTAATATTAAATTTTGCTCAATTCTATTTCACACTATTAAGATAAGGAAATACAAAGACTAAAAAGGTAGAGTGAAAGAATCAGCACCATACTTAACAGAAAGAACATTTCAAAGCAACTTGAGTAGCAAGTAATTTAATAACAACAATTTTCTGAAAGTTTACATACTGTTAAAAGAAAGTATTTCCTTGGAAGAAATAGAATTAAGAAGGGGCAGATTAAACATTTTATTTAGATGGGTGAGCATCACATCCTATCCTTGCTCAAGGTATATAAACAAATACAATGGTAAAGACATTTCTCAATGAAGAATTATATCCTAAGGAACTAGGACAGACTTTTTCCCCTTTCAAAAGGTAGCATACAATGACACCATAAAGATAATATGGCAATTTCATTGCTTATAATTTTATAAATTTTCTTATGTATCATTTACAGGTAAAGACATACAAATGACTTCTACTTCTGAATTGTAGAAAGATGAAAGTAAAATATTTTCCATGGATGGCTTTACTACTACCACTTCAAACCTAATACAGCCTATTCAAGACCAGAGGGCCAATACAATGAAAGTAATTATCAATTTTTAAATCTTTTTTTCCATTCACTCTTATGAACAGAACAGCATCGCTGTACCCAGAATACTGCTTAGCCCATTGCAAGGACTCAATAAATACCTGACGACTTGAGGAATTTTATATTGCAAAGTAGTTATATGGATGAAAATGTTTTAATTCATCAAAACTGTTCCCTACACAGGCTAATATAATCTTTAATTATATTAACTTTTAAGTATAGTTGGTCCAATTATGAAGAGGGGAAAAAACACTTAGAAATTATAAGAATAATGTAAGTATGTTCCCAAATTCTCTAAAAAAAAGTTTTCTAACGTAAAATTCTTCTTTCAGAAATACCCTTTATTATTTACTTGTCAATAAATGAAACTTCAGTTTGAACTTATTTATTACATTTTCTTATTGAGAAAACTCACTTTGGTTCCATTTGTTTAAAAAAATAAGGTACAATTTATATACAATAAACTGACCTTAAGCATTTAATTCTGGTTTGTGACAATTAAATACGACCCTGTAAAAATATGTAAAATATTCCCATCATCCCAGAAAGATTCCCCTGCCCCTTTCTAGTCTATCTCCCACCACTGACTTCTATAACCAAAGCTCTTTTCACTCAAAGTAAAGTTTTTTGATTCTTCAGTGGATCAGTAATTCATCCCTTTCTATTGCTAACTAGTATTCTACTCTATGAATATACCATAATTTGTTTATCCATTCTCCTGTTGGTAGATACTTGGGTTGCTTCCAGTTTAGGGCTATTATAAATTAAAGGCTGCTATGAACACGCTTGTCTTTTTGTGGGCACATGTTTTCAACTCTATTGCACTTCCAACAAATTCTCTGTTCAAAATTGGCCCTTTCAAGATAAACAGAGCTAGCTAATGCTCTTCAAGTTGTCAGCTCTGACATGTTTGTGTTTCTTTGGGAAAAACATTGTGTTTAGGATCAAACTCATTCCATTTCAAAGAGGCACACTAGTGCAAGTGGGGGAGAATTTTGAATATTCAAAATTTCATAGCTAGCTTTTAAATATAGAAATACATAATTTTCTGACTTCAGAACGGGAAGATGTTTTTTGTTGTTCTATTTTAAAAGTTTATATAACAGGGAAAGATTTTTCCAAAGGTCAAAGTATTAGAATACACTATACAAATTTATCTTAAAAGCCTCACTCTTAAAAATGTGACCTAGACTGAAACAGATAGGTTGTTTTTGCTAGATAAGGATTGTCTGTAAACACTACAGTAAAGGATCTCCAAGTGTTTAATTAAGAATGCAGAGTCATCATGAGAGAGTCAATTGTTTTTTGTTTGTTTTTTTAAACCACTGGATCTAAATAGGAAAGGAAAAACAGGCAATAATGTGAACTGTAACTTTTTTGTCCCAATTTTCAGGTAGAAAATGAAAACATTTCTGTCTCCTAGACATTTACACAATAGCTGAAAGTTATCTTTCAGGTTTTTATTTCAACAAAGCCTAAGTATGGATTCAAAAAGTAGCTCATTCAAGAGAGCCCAATGTCATTAGCTATTTGACATTAGCTAGTGAAAACTGCTTTTCTTCCATGGTACTTCCACAACTGCTACAATTTTCATTGTCTAGTATGAAACTGGATTTCTCTTTTTTTTTTTTCCATAAAGCAGTTACTACGTTCATGTTAATGTTTCCTAAACAAATAAGCAATACAATGAGAAATGTAGACACTGTAATGGGACTTAAGTTAAATATGTACCATTAATATATTTACCAGAGTTTTCACATTTCTGAGAAACAGTACTCACATTAAATATTTAAGAGCTTGAAAAAGAAAGTTAGTATATATTATTGATTTAAGGAAAAATTTAGGTTGAGTTTCCTTACTGCCTTTAATAGAAATTAAATATTTGTTGACATGAGGGATCTTCAAGAAAAAAACACACTTGTAAAACATTCTGGCCACTAAATCAAATATCATATTTTCTAATCTGCTTCAACTATACACTATCAACAGAAAAGTGAAACACATAAAACCATCCACCATCAGAATTAACACACACAGTTCAGGACTGGGGAGGGAATTAAGAGGCCATTTTTCTTTCTTGACTGTTACAAATTCAGCAGTTAACTTATGAAAATTATTAACATGGTAAGTTGGCAAATGGAACAAATGTCACAAAATAATCATATCCTTTTGACTTGGTATTATTATTTTATTGAATATACCCAAGGGTATAACTCAAAAGAGACAAAAATAACAACTGGCATTGGTACATGGCTACTTACCACTAAACATTATGAACAAAAAACATATTTATGTAAACATTCCAAATTTCCAGCGGCAGGGAAACGGTTAGGCCTACTGTGACTTTAATTTAAAATATGATTACATACTTATTAAAACAAGATGAAGAATAAATTAATATATAAAGTACTTAAGTAAAAGAAATGATAACGGGGAAAAAGAGTTTTTATACATAATTGCTGCAATTCTATCGGAATAAACTGGTGGGATCAAAAGATGACAGTGATGTTTATAAACACTTGTCTTAAAACAGTTTTTTCATTTTATGTTACTTTTCTGTGGTTTCTGATATTTAGGTACTTCTTTTTAATGCCCATTATTCAGTTACCACGGTTTCTATTCAATTACCAAACCTTTAACATCTAAAATGTTAACATCTCACAATTCATTTATCTACAGAGCAACTGTTTCTGTCCATAATCCAAAAAAATCTCTAGATGTATAACAGTCATCTAGTTTCCCCATTTAAACCTATCTGCCTACCAGACTTTGACCTTTTTTTTTTTTCTTTCTTAAATCTCTGAGAGAGGCTATCTCCCCAGGCACCCTATTTGGGGAAAGTTTTAGATAATGAAAAAAAAAAATTTAACTTCCTTATATTGGAGTTGACATCCATTTGCAAACAATTTTCACTAATTTAGTCCTAGTTGTCTTTTGGTCTACACAAAATAAATTATCCAGTCAGCCTTCCAATTGCTGTATTTTAAGTCAGATAACAGATCTCCAGACTGCTCCAAGCTAAGCAAGCCTCTTAACGTCAAAATTACTTGTAATTCATGCTTAACACCCTCGACACTCAGAACATGAGTTCAATGTTTGCTGAATCAATATGGCTTTTTTCCCCTTGTCATCCTAATCTATCTCTCAAATCTCGTATACAAATATCTCACTTACACTGTAATGCTCAGAATACAACAAAATCTTCCAAGCATTGCCTTCATTCTGGATAACTTTACTCTTTAGACTTTAAGTCCTGAGTTGTGGGTGTTTCTTGTTGCTGGTTTTTTTGTAAAGGAGGGACCTTAAGTACATAACGTCACATACATTCGTTAAGTTTCATTTCTAAAATTTGGGCCATTGTACTGGCCTAAGAACACTTGGCTAATGCATCTCTCGTAGAACGTGAGTTTACCTCAACTGCCTCCACGCCCATAGCAATGGAGGCGACCTCAAATTCCCTCTTGATAGGTAATCTCTCCCCTATAGGAATAGAGATCATTTTCTAGTCTTCTTACTAAACAAAACTACCTTATACATATTCTGTGTATGCCTGTGCTTCTCTCCCAAACGCACACACTCACACCCACACGCTGACGGCAAAATCCAGCAGAGAGCTGTTGTTGCCTGATACACAGCGGGTTGGATAACGACGACTTATTCTGCTTTAAAATAAAGCAAACAACGGAGAGTGATGGCAATGGCTAAGACGATCTAGGTCCCAAATTAGCACCTTCTTGGGGGAAAAAAAACGGTCTCGCATCACGAAAAAACGCGGGACGCAAAGACGAGGACAAGCACCCTGAAAGACCCTGTAACGAAGAGGCGGCAGCACACACGCTCCAAGGAAGTTGCGCCGGCGCACGCTCGCAGGGTCACAAGGCGCCGCGCCACTCCACGAGCTCCGCTCCGCCCCTTGACCCGAAGACGTTTAGCGTCCCCCACCTCCCCAGCCCCGCCCCCGCCCTGAAAGAGCAGAAGATGGGCACCCGCTAAAGGTGTGGGTTACCTGTGAGCCGGGCAAACCCCGTAATGCTCTCCGGGACTGGGAGCCTCTTAAGATAGGCGGGGAGTTGCACCTTCACGATGCGGGCTACACTTTCCAGCACCATCCTCGCCGGCAGCGTCCGCTCGGGAGCTTCTGCCTCGCCAGCCGAGCTGCTGCGCATGCGCGGAAAACGGAGTTAGCCAGCGAGCAATTGAAGTCCAGTTACCGGCGGCGGGCGGGGCGGCGGGGCGGCGGGGCCGGGGAGGAGGTGACCTGCCTGGCGCTGATTGGCAGCGGGCGAGTGACGTGTACGCCGGCCGGGAGGACGGGGGATCTAGGAAGGCCGTGGGCTTCGGGGTCGGGGAACGGGTGTATAGTGGGATCTCCCAGGGTCTGGGTTTTGAAGAGGGCCTTCGTATTGGACTTTTTATGTCCGTAAATGCTGGAGGTTTGCAGAAAGGATATTGTGTCGGATGAGCTAAATCACGTGAGAGTGCTCTGTAACGTGAAAGTGCCTTTCAAAAGTGAGGTTCTTCCCTTGTTTATTTTTGCCCCTCTGTTCTTGCCCTCTCCCAAAAAAAGGCTGGGTGCTGTAGAATTGAACACTCACCTAAGAGGACCGCCACCCCCACGGTGCCTAACTCTGCTCCCTCACTCCTGCAATACAGGTTTTTTTAAGAAAGTTAAAATACTTTACCTAAACTAAAATGCTTACAGCTCTGCACCTCCGTAATTTAGTGCAACCTTGCCCTAAGGCCCTGAGTTTTTTCCTACTCAGACAAGACCCGTGATAGTTCTTCCTTAGATACTTTCAATTCCTTCTGCAGCTCAGTTCTTTTTTCGTTTTACTAGAACTTGGGGCATAGTAAAAAAATAGAAAGCCTTAGGGTTTCCTTTATATGTTGTTGCTGGGCTCCTACAATCTAAAGTATCTGTCAAGATCTTTCATTTTTGTTATTTTTATTAACATCTTTTTAAAAATCGAGGAATGCAAAGAGATAGCTTTACTCCATTGAAACACCTTAGTTGACATGACTTTGTTTCATGTTTTTATTTTGAAGTAAAATATCCCAAGTAATATACTTGATCACGTGTTGTGTATGTCGTGACCTTAATTCAGTGTCTCATTATAATTCCGATCTTCACTTGCCAACTTTGATCAGTTTTCATTTAGTTTGACTTAATATAAACAGCCAGTTGTAATAAATACGTTTCTTGTTTTTTATATTTTTTCCCTTGGTATTTTCATTTTAAAGTGAGAAAGGGAGATAATTTATTTAAAGCAATTTTTTGTTGGGTTGTTTGAGTTTAATGTTTGTTATGGTCACTGCCTAAAAAAATAACTATCAGTAAGAGAATTAATTGGAATTTAAATAAACTGATTATATATCATTTTACCCTGTTCAGAATTGTCAAAGTACAATTACAATGGAAATTCTATGAAGATATTTAGATACAGGTTCACAGTTCATGAGCTTGAGCAATATAAATGTGATATACAAAGTGGTGATTAAAAGGTTGGCGTGCATATTATGATTTCCTTTCAATTTCCTTTTGCAAGCTTTCTTTTGGTTTGGAAGAAGAAGGACCCTAGAGCTAGTTTATCCTGAATATGATGATTTCAAACATCTTTGTCCTGTGGACTGTTCCATTGGCCATTATCTTTATTCTCTGCTAATCAAATATAGTGACACCTTTTGGGAGATGGTTGAGGTAGACAAAGGTTGGGAGTGGGGCCTAGTAGGGAAAGAAAAGCTTTGAAGAATGCCACTAAATATAACAAGAGGCTTTGGGCGGGGGGGCGGGAGGGGGTTAGGGTTTTTCTTTAAGATTGTATTTTTATTTACTTTTTTAGAGGGAAGGGGGAGGGAGAAACAAGAAGAGAAACATCTATGTGTAAGAGAAACATCAATCTGTTGCCTCTCCCACACCCCCAGCTGGTTCCCTGGCCCACAACCCAGGCGTGTACCCTGACTGGGGACCAGCCAGTGACCTTTGATTCACAGGCTGGTTGGTACTCAATCCACTGAGCCACACCAGCCAGGGTAGGGGCTTTGTGGTTTTGACAAGGATAAAACAAGCTTTGTTGAGTAAGATTCTTAAGGCTTCTAAGAAGTTTTTCTTTAAAGGAATTAAAATATATATACCTCAATTAAGAGAAATAACAGTAAAATGTTCAAGTGCCAAATGTGCAGTTGGAGGTGACCACCACCCAGGTATGTAGGTAGGTAGGTATAGACAGATGATTGATAGACAGATAGACAGACTATATCCACCATCCCAGTGAGTTTCTTTGTGCCCCTTCTAGGCACCATTATTCTATCTTGCTTGCAGATTCTTGAACTTCATATAAAAAGAATTATGCAATATGTAGTTTTTGTATACGTGTGTGTGACTGACTTTCCCTGAGCCATTTATATGGATAGCTGCTTTGCTATTTCCAAGTAGAAGAAATGTAGTGATTGGAAGTCTGGATGATGAATGAAACATTTTTTATTTTTTAATTTAGAGATGTGGTTGCCTTCATTAGGCATTTATGATGCATTATATGAGCTATGCTAATGTATAAAAGGTGAGCTTCTAACCCCATCAATTAAAAAAATCTTTATTGTGGATTATAGGGGATTTTTTTCTTAGATACCCTTTACTTTAAATTTATATCCAGTTTACTCACATTTTTAAATTTGTATTTCATTTCCACACCCCTGTCTTCTTGGCAGTATATGAAATGGGCTGAAGATAATGGGCCTAAACAGAAGTGACAGTCTTATCTACCTTCTGACATAGTATCTAAAAAAATCTGGTTTTATTAATATTAAATCTTATATTTAGACTAAATTTTTTAAAAAAAACATAAAGATACCTTGTGGTCCAAAAAGGCCAGACAAAATACTCAATGTGTGAATAAAGTTAAAGGTGTTAAATTTACTGTTAAATTAAAGGTGTTAAATTTACTGTTAAAACTTGAGTGAGGATCAGTAATCTATTGTCTGCTTTTTGTCCCAGCTAGGCCTAGAGTCTAATTTCTTTGCATGCTTCCCTTCTATAAGCTCATCGAATCCCATGAATTCAAATATGATCAGTGAATTGATGTAGCCCAAATCTCTATCCTCAGTCCAGATTTGTAATCCCAAATGTTTCCTGGGCATCTCTGGGCTTCTTTGCCCATTTTGCAATTGCTTTGCTCATCTTTGTCACTGATTTATGTTTTCTGTATAAAAATACCATATTTATATTTGTATGACTTCTATATATCTTCTTCCAGTCTGTGCCTTTTCTTTGACCTTTGTTTATGGTGTCTTGTCTTATACTGAAATTTAGTTTGTATGTAGTCAGATTTATTCATCATTTCCTTTATATTTTGTGTTTTGGGGAGTCCTGTTTAAGAAATCCTTTTCTACCTCAAAATCACAAAGATATTCATTTATCTTTTTGCTAAAAGTCTTAAGATTTTCTTCATCTTTAGGTTTTTTATCAACCTTTTTTTTGGTGCATGAGGTAGAGATCTAATTTTATTTTATTTATTTTACATATGAACAGTTAATTGTGCTAGCAGCGTTTATTGAATGGTTTAACTTTTCTTTTATGCTTTGTAATGTCACTAATCTCAAACCAGTTTTCCACACATCCATAGATTGTTTACTGTTTCCCATTGGTCTTTTTGTATGACATTATCACACTATCATAGTTGCTGCATCTTTAAAATAGGTATTAATTCCCAGCAGGATATTAACAACAGTTAATATTCATGTATTTTCTTCAAAATTATCTTGGGAATGCAAGGTTCTTTACTACTCTATATGAATTTCAGAAGCATCTCTTTAAGTCAAAATGAAACAAAAATGAGTTCTGTTAAAAATTTATTATGGCCTCAGTCTCTCCTTTGTAATATGCTGCTGGTATTAATGGTTGTTATGATTAGATATAATTAATTTTTAGGGTGCTTAAAGAATGGTCAATATTAGTATCATCATCATCAGTGAATGAGCCTTTACTCTGGTTTTGACATCATAAATTCAGGAATCCTACCTTCTGACCACATCTCCTATATTTCTATATACATCTTTTACTCCTTTACTTCCACTAAACTAATTCTTTGACTTCATGTGATGCTTGGTGTTGGAACCATCTTCATTTTTTATTCTGTCACTTCATTGCTGGATTTATTTTTTTTCCCATTCTTTGCAAAAGTTCCTCCAGATTTTCACTGTTCTATGTTATTTATTTATTAAACCTAATTGCTACTACCAGGTTTATTTTGAGTTAATATGATCTTGCTTTTTAGTTACCAGAGAAATTTTGCTTACCATCATCTCTAAATGTAGTTATAATTCCTCCTGTGCTTAATGTCTGCCCTGTTTTTCAAATCTCACTGCTCCCTGTGTTCTAGAGTTTGTCTTCCAAGACCCTGCTCCATTAGTTATCTTATCCCAAATTTCCATTTTCTTGCTCTCTACTGGCCCTATAAAATGGTGATTTCCAGGCTTTTAGATTTCACCAATCAATACCGTTTTTAAAAGAGACAATAAATAAAGGATTGCCAACTTAAAAATATTTAAAAGCAAACTATACTAAAAGCCCATAATAGTCAAAATAGATCAATGGAACAGAATAGAGAGCCCAGAAATAAACCCACATTTTTGTAACCAATCAATATTTGACAAAGGAGGCAAAAATATACAATGGGCTAAAGATAAAGATAGTTTATTCAAAAATGCTGTTGGGAAAATTGGACATATATGCAAAAAACTGAAACTAGACCGCCTTCTTATTGTCATATACAAGACTAAACTCCAGTGGGTTAAAGTCTTAAATGTTATACTCAAAATCATAAAAAGCCTGGAAGAAAACAGGTAGTAAGATCTCAGATATTTCTTGTGCCATTATTTTTTTGTCTGATACATCTCCTCGGGCAAAAGAAACAAAAGAGAAAAAAATGGGACTACATCAAACCAAAAAGCTTTCGTGCAGCAAAGGAAACCATCAACAAAATGAAAAGACAACCCACTGAATGGGAGAACCGAAATACTAATTCAGAAGAATGTATGCACTCCTCGGTTCATTGTACCATTATCTATAATAGCCAAGATTTGGAAGCAGTCCAAGTGTCTATTAGTAGATGAGTGGATAAAAGAGCTGTGATACATTTACACAACAGAATACTACTCAGCCATAAAAAAAAAGGCGGGGAGGAAATCTTACCCTTTGCAACAGCATGGATAGACCTGGAAAGCATTATGCTAAGTGAAATAAGGCAGGCAGAGAAAGAAGATCATATCATTCCATTCATATGTGGGATCTAAAGGGTAAATTGAACTAACAAGCAAAATAGAGACTCAGAGAGAGCAGGCTGACAGTTGTTTGGAGGGGCACAGAGGGATTGAGCAACAAAGGGGAAAAAACTCATGGATGCAAACAACAGTGTGGTGATTGCCAGAGAGTGGGGGGAGATGAAGGAGCTTATAGGGAGGATAAATGGTGATGGACAGTGACTTGATTTGGGGTAGTGAACACACAATACAGTGTACAAATGCTGTGTTGTAGAATTGTGCACCCGAAACCTGTGCAATTTTGTTAATCAGAGCTACTCCATTAAATAAAAAGTGAAAAAATTCAATTAGATTATCCTAACATAGTAAAAAAAATTAAAAATAAGTAAAAGCAATACATCATATTGTATGTCAACTATAATTCAATTTTTAAAATATTGTATGCAACTATAATTCAATAAAAATTAAGAAAATAAATGCAATATAACAAAAAAATACATCCATATACTACTATAAGATAGTACAGCAAAATAGTTAAGACCACAGACTCTGGGGCTAGACCTAGATTGCACCTGTTCAGACTAGAATTCTGGCTCTTCCAGGGTGAATTATATAGCCTCTTAAGGTTATATTGTATGTACTAATTCAGTGAATTAATATAAAACATTTAAAAAGTACCTGACACAAGCATGCACAGTAGTGCTGCCTTTTCTCATCATCATCATGATTAATTTTTACATCACTATCAACATATATTTTTATTATAGCTGCCCCTGGTTTTGTTTTTCATTTTGTTTTTGCACTGGTTGTTGTAGGGCTCCACAGTCATATGGTAGCTCACTGTGTCAATCCTAATCACAAGTGGCTCTTTGGGATCTCATTTAGTTTTGTGAAAAGAGTGACAGAGAAATGACAGTGTGAGAGATCTCCTTGGTCTCTGCCCTTGAAGTTTCAACCATTTGAACAGCTATAATTCTTGGAAGGATTTCTTGCTCAATGCTCAAACATGTCTGAGAGATCCACGCATTAAAACATGTAAAGGTGGGCAAGTGGGAGCTAACCAAGAAGGCAAGAAGGGAGAAAAGCTCAAAGCAGCCATGGACATGACCCTGCAGCTAGGAGCTGCCTGCCAGGCTCAGCCTAGAGAGGAGGAAAATCAGATTGTGGCTGGCACTCCCTTCAGATGGGAGAAGCAAAGAGATTCAGTGAGCATTCCTGCAGAAGTGGGCAGTATGAGCTGTGGCAGAGCACAGTGATCTGGGAAGGGACACAGCACAGATTTGTAGCCATGGTTGTCTGCCAATCGGCATTCCAGAGAGAGAAAGCCATGGAGCCTGGCCACCCCTTAAACTCCCAGAACTTGCCTCTATTCATCCTTTGTGTAGGGTTGAAGAGTACATTATCTGAAAACCCAAGAACTGGTACTACAGAGTCACTTTTTACCTGAGCCACAGGCACACTTTGTGACAACATAATGACACAGCTTAAAAAGAAAATGAAAAATCTCCAGAAAACAAACTTAAAGACCTGAAAATATGTGATTTAAATGACAGAATTCAAGATTACAGTTATTGAAAAACTTAACAGGATGCAAGAAAATACAGGCACTTTAATGAGTTCAGAAAACAAGTAAATGAACAAAAACAAAGAGGTATCACATTACCTGACTTCAAATTATACTACAGAGCTACAATAATCAAAACAGCATAGCACTGGGAGAAAGGTAGACACACAGACCAATGGAAAAGAATTGAGAGCCCAGCAATAAAACCACATGTACTGATAATGTTTGACCAAGGAGCCATAACCACACAATGGAGAAAAGAAAGCCTCTTCAATAAATGGTGCTGGGGAAATTAGAAAGCCACATGCAAAACAATGAAACTAAGTTATAGTTTGTCCCCATGTACAAACTATAATTCAAAATGGATTAAATACTTAAGTATAAGATCTAAAACAATAAATTACATAAAAGGAAATAAGTACTAAACTTATAAACCTTAGACACAGAGAACACTTTATGAATTTGACCCCAAGGGCAAGGGAAGTAAAGGCAAAAATAAATGATTGGGACTATATCAAATTAAAAAGCTTCTCAATGGCAAAAGAAACCACCAACAAAACAGAAAGGCAACCAACTGAGTGGGAAATATCTGCAAACAACAGCTTCAACAAGAGTTTAATACCCAAAATATATAAGGAATTCATACAATTCAACAACAAGCAAACAATCCAATTTAAAAAATGGGCAGACAACCTGAACAAACACCTCTCCCAAGAAGACATACAGATGGCCATCAGCTACATTAAAAGATGTTCAACTTCACTAGCCATTAGGGAAACGCAAATCCAAACTACAATGAGAGACCACCTCATACCTGGTAGAATGGCTATTGTCAACAAGACAATTTTATTAAAAAATCAAAGCTTTCTCTATATTAAAAACAAAGACAATAACAAGTGTTGGAGAGGATGTGGAGAAAAAGAAACTCTCATTCACTGCTGGTGGGAATTTAAACTGGTACAACCAGTATGGAAAACAATATGGCAATTCCTTAAAAAATTAAGAATAGAGCTACCATGTGACCCAACAATCGCTCTTCTGGGTATACACCCCAAAATTTGAAAACTTTATTCTCAAGGATACATGCACTCCTATGTTGATTGCAGCATTATTCACAGTGGCCAAGACACGGAAACAACCAAAGTGTCCTATGATAGATGACTGGATAAAGATGTGGTGCATATATATAATGGAATACTACTCAGCCATAAGATGAAATAATGATATTTGTGACAACATGGATAGACGTTGAGGCTATTATGCTAAACAAAATAAGTCAGAAAAAGCTGAGAGCCACCTGATTTCACTAATATGTGGGATATAAAACTGAAACTTAGAGACACAACATTATGGTGGTTATGACAGGAAGGGTTGTGAGGGGTTAGGAAACTGTAAAGGGGGTCAAACATGTGACAGGATGAATTGACTTTGGTTTGTGGGCACACAATACAATATACAGATCATGCACAATATCACAGAAATGTACACTTGAAACCTACATGGTCTTGTTAACCAATGTCACCCAACAAGTTTAATGAGAAAAGAAAGATTTCTTTAAATATAACATGCTGAAGGGTGTTCCATGCAGGTTCCTAGAGCTCCTTCTCTGTGTATCTCGCATTTGCCCTTACTCTACAAAAATAATAATTAGAGAGACAAAGTAGGTTGTACAAATTTATAGAGAGGGAAAAAACAAGTTTCAAGTGCTGAAAACTTCTGATGGAAAATAACTTCTAATTTAGGATTTTATACAGGCCAATCTGTCAATTGTGAGGCTAGAATAGTTATTTTCACACTAAAAGATCTAAAAAAAAATACACATTCCATCTTTCTCAAGAAGCTAATGGAGGCTATGTACCACCTAAATGAAGATTACACCAAGAAAAAATAGGATATGTAATCAAGGAAATAGGAAACCCCAAATAAGAGAGCGGTAAAAGGAATTGCTGATTGACAGATTGGGACAGTAAGATGAAATTAATGTTTGAACAAATATGTTTAAATAAATTGAGAGACTTCTCCTCCTGGGCTATAGTTTGAGGTTAAATTAATGATTATTATGTAAGAAGCTAAGCAAATTAAAAATAAATACTGATATCATTAAAGCTATTCAAACATTTTTAAGGGATAAACAAAACTTATTTAAAACAGTATTTTTATTTGGGTGTTGGGCCTTTCTTACATTATACTTCCCCTTTGTTTAAGAGGAACCACATTTTAACTTGCCTTGTCTTACCCACAGTTCTAAGAGGAAACAGCAAACTGGAAATAAAAGCTAAAAAACAGATTTTTAGACAGATTTTTAAAAAAACTGGTGTCTGTAAATTAAAAACACAATGTTTTAAAATCTTATTTCATAATACTTTCTGGTACTAAAAACAAGCAGTATATAGAATTGTCTAACAGAAAATCCCTACAGACATGTGGTAGAATAGAGTGAACTTTGCAAAATCCTTTCTACCCTATAATTCTGTGAGTGTATATTGAGAGACCACTTGTGCAGTCACTGACTAAAAAAAGATCACAGTTAAGAAGTAAATATATGCATAAATATATGATATATACATAATAAAAAGCATAATTTATAGATCTATTAAGTTTCTATTTCTTTTTTAGAAGCCATTTTTTGTCATAGAAATCCCGTGCTTACTGTAATTTTCATATATAATCATTAAAATAGTAGGGCAGGCTCTTACCTCAAAAGTTTATGGAACTAGCCTACTCCAAGTACTGATGAACTAGGCATTAAAGAAAACAGGACTCTGACCAATGTTTTATGATACCACTGTTGGGTATAGAATAAAATTGAGATTTGAAAATATGTTGCTTTATGTTAACTTTTCATTTATATTTTGCTTTTGAGCTTGTAAACTGAGAGATAGTTGCATTTTGTATGGAATAATGCTATTCATATTAAAGGTACCCAATAATATCTTGTTAATGGCTGATTTTTAAAAATATATATATGTGGGTTATAAAAATCTGGAAATAAACAATTTAAGAACATAAGCAATGCCAAGTATATAGTGGATAGATAATTTTCTGGTTCTTCCAAGTCATGTTAACTTAAAAAAAAAGGAACATGTCGATTATGGGTATTCACATCTCTTCAGCCACATTTCCCTTTCGGTCGCACAATTCTTAAGTATATTGTTTTTTGCTAATCTTGATTAACATACTATTTCTGACAGATTACTTCTTTAAATCAGAAATGTTAAATTCCACTTAAGACTTTCTAACATGAAATTTTCTTAGGTATTACCAAACCTATTAACATTTCATTTGCTACCTTAGTACTAATCATTTTATGCCTGGACCATAGCAACAATCCACGTGGTATTTGACCTCCAACTCTGAAATATCCACTCTAGCCAACTCTAGCCTCCAACTCTAAAATATCCACTACAAATCTTTAAAAGTCATTTTTCTAAATGATGGTTTTTTTTAAATAGACTTATTTTTTAGGGGCGTTCTAGGTTTATAGAAAAATTGGGCAGAAAATAGAGAGTTCCCATATGACCCCCCCACATATATGCACACTCAGTTTCTCCTATTATTGACATCTTGCATTAACGTGGTACATTTGTTACAATTGATAAACCAATATCGATATATTATTATTAACTAAACTCTTTGTGTTGTGAGGTTCTGTGAGTTTTGACAAATGCAAAATGTCAGGTATCCAGCATTATAGTATCATATGGAATAGTTTCACTGTCCAAACCCCACACACAAACTCCTGACAACCACTACTCTTTGTATTATCTCTGTAATATTGCCTTTTAAATGAAATTTTGATGTCATTTAAAACCTCAGTCTCTGAAGTAGATCTACGTGTGTGTGTGTGTGTTTGGGAAAAAAGAAAACTGCAGAAAATACATATAGTACCCTATTTATAAAATTTTAAAACCATGTATATATACATATTTGATTATACATAGAAAATTTCTGGAAGGATACATAGGAAAATGATTACTTCTGTGGAAAGGAAAATGGGGAGAGTTAATGAGGTCTTTTTTCTACGTCTATTTTTTTTTTAATTTCTTACTATCTACAAATATCATTTTATAATTTAAAATATTTTAATTATAAAACTAAAACAAAAGATCCCTGGCCCTAGCCCAGTGACCTGATTGGTTGGAGTGTCCTCCTGTACACCAGAAGGTTGTAGGTTTAATCCCTGGTCAGGGTACATACCTAGGTTAGAGGTTTGATCCCTGCCTGGGTAATATATGGAAGGCAACCTATTGATGTTTCTCTCCCACATCAATGTCTGTCTGTCTGTCTCTCTCACACTTTTGCTCTCAAAAAAAATCAATAAATATATCCTTGGGTGAAGATTAAAAAACAAAAATAAACCTCTGGATTAAGGCTTTTCAAATATGAAAGCACTGAAAACCACAAAGGAAAAGATCTAAGAGTTTTAGCTGCATAAAAAAAATAAAATCAGTACCTTAAAAGCATAATAAAATCTGATCCACCCTGTTATTTATCCATCTATGATGTTCTTTAAACTCATATTTTCATGCTTAATATTTTCACATGACTTTCTAATGATTTCTTGTTCCTCCTTTATACATTACTAACTTCCCACTCAGCTTCTCGTCTCATATTTTAGGTTTAGTTTTATCTTAAAATCACCCTGTTTTATTTTTATGGCAAGTATTACCTTCTAAAATGGCTTGTTAGTTCATTAGTTATCTGGCCGTTTCTATGGTTTTACCTCTGTCCTCTATGCCATTTCTTACCACTGGAAAGTGAGTTACACAAGAGTAAAGCTTTTTGTCTGTTCTGTTCACTGATGAACACTCACGGCCTGATACTTGGTTAATAAATATTTGTTGAATAATCAAATTGTGTTTAAATTAGTAATTTAATTATAAATTTATGTTTTTGTAAAATTTATAAATTAGATAAACTTACAGTTTGATATGATCTATAAATTATAAGCTATATATACATTTATAATTTATAAATTATTAATTTAATCTGTTTACTTCTGCTTTAATTGGTGTATGTTAATTTGTTGTATTATATAGTGAACACACTCTTTAGGTATTATACATTGTGGTTCACTAGCTCATGTCTCTACTGACCTTTCTGATAATGGATATGGAAGATGAGCAAAAGGGCACACTTTAGTTTTTATCCCTTCCCACAAGTTTAAGAATTAGAGAGTAGAGAGCTCCAGGCACCACAGATGAACTCTATCGCTCTATCTCTATTTCATTCTGTTTCATTGGACAACTTTTCTGATAAAGAATTGCCTTGATGCTCACAATCCAGCAAAAGGCTGTAATTCACAAAAACCTTGGCGGTTTAGGGGAGGGGTGGGGGAGTGAATGTCCCAGTTTTCAAGAGTATCTGGTCAGTCCACACTCTCATCAACAGACCCTTTATATTATTCTACATCGGGAGGCCTTAGCTGTTGCTGATGATTTCTGTAGCAATCAGTTATCCAGCACTTGTCCCAAAACAATGCAGGGGAGTGGCAGGAACAATACGTAAAAACTTCTTCCTAACCCTGACTAGGATTTCCTCAGAGTTTTTGATATTATTCCTCAGACCCTTATTTCTGTAGTTACCCAAAGTTTTTTGGAGGTAGGAAGCTAACAGTCCTTACCAGTTTTCCATTTTCTCAGGAACCATATGTAAGAAATCTACATTTTATTGAACTTATTGGGGTGACACTTGGACATAATTATACAGGTTTCAGGTGCACAATTCCACAGCACATCATCTGTACATTGTATTGTATGTTCATCACCCCAAGTTGAGTCTCCTTCCATCACCATTGATCCTCTCATAACCTCTTCCACCTCCTCCCAACAATCACCACAGTGCTGTCCATGTCCATGAGTTTTTTTCTTTTTTGCTCCGTCCCTCCATCCAGCCCCCAAAGCACCCCTCTCCCCAACAGCAGTCATCCTGTTCTCTATCTATGAGTCTGTCCCCATTTTCCTTGTTAGTTCAGTTTGTTCATTAGATTCCACATATGAGTGAGGTCATATGGTATTTGTCTTTCTCTGACTGGCTTATTTTACTTAGCATAATGCTCTCCATGTCCACCCGTACTGTTGCAATGGGTAAGACTTCTTTCTTCTATACATCCAAGTAGTAGTTAATTGTGTAAGAAAGCTGCTTTAAATATAGAGCACAGGTTAAAAGAATGAAGAAAGATCCACCAAGTCAAAACTAATAAAAAGAAAGCTGTAGTTGCTATATTTAAACAAAGTAGACTTTAGAACAAGGAAAATTATCATGGATAGAAAGGGGCATTGCACAATGATAAAGTAGTCAATTCTCCAAAAATATACTGTAGCAGTCTTTAATGTGTATACATCTGACAACAGAGCATTAAAATAGCCAGGGCAAAAACATAATTACAAGGAGAATAAGCAAGTACATTATTTTAGTTAGAGACTTAATCACCCCTCTTTCAGTAATCAGTAAGTCCAGCAGGCAGAAAATCAGTGAGGTTACAGTTGAACTGTGTGGTACCATCCATCAAGTAAATCTAATGGCACTTACAGAATACCTGACCCAACAACAGAATATATATTCTTCTCAAAAAATTATATGCTAAATAACTTGTATGCAAAAAGATAAAGTTCACATGTATACAATAAATTTAGAAAAATATTGGCATGGAGGTTTAAGATCTATAATATACAAAGAGCTCTTAGAAATTCACCCAAGATAATCGCTACCCCAACTTCTAACACCAAAGATTAGGTTTGCCAGTGGTTAGCCTTTAAATAAATTGACTACATAATGTATTTTTTTGTGTCTGGCTTCCTTCCTTTAACATTGTGAGATTGATCCATGTTGTTACCTGGAACAATTCATTTCTTTTCATTGCTATAGAGTATTCTACTTTATGAATATACCACAATTTATCCATTCCACTCTTGATATTGTGGAGGTGTTTCCATTTTTTGACTCTGATAAGGAGTACCACTATGAACATAATTGTAGTCATCTTTTGATCTACATACATATGCATTTTTGTTGCATTCTCTGTTATACCTAATAAGCCATTTGAAGAATTTTTGGGTCATAAAAGTTTGGACTTAGTATATTTGGAGATCTGAGTACTCAAGGGAGGGATGCTTCTTAGGAAACATGGTTTCAATGAATTACAAGTAGATACTGCACATGGGCCAGTTTGGTCTTTCTGACACTAACCAACAGGAAAGCAGTAAATCTAATGGCTGGGGTGAGGGATCCCTGACAGAAGGAAATTGGATTGCTGCTGCACAGTAGATGGTTTTATACAATAGAACAATATGTGAAATGTAGAGTATTCACTGAGATGTTTTTAGTATTGGCCAATAGTCCAATAAAAACCACCCCAAAATTCTTCATATATGGTAGTGCAGAAATAAAACAAGTAAAAAAAAATAATTACAATTTCATAAAGCCTGCTTTTTAGCTGGTCACAAAGCCTAGATTCGTAACATAGCTGTTTTCTTCCACCACCCATGCTAGGTTTCTCTCACTTTCTGCTTGCATCTAACCTGAATGGGATTGTTTACATGGTGGGGTGATGCAAACATTCATTCTGGTAAGTGGAAGTCCTTTTTGGACTAGTTACTCCCCCTAGCTCCCTCCATTACAGGTTATCTTGAATTAGATGTGTAACTTGACTAAAGGTCATTCATTGCCTCTCTCAAAGTCAACCCTTCACAATTCTCTCTCCTTCCACAATCTAGTTAAATTCTTCCTCTTCTGTCTCCTGGGGCCTAAGGGTGGTGCTGTTAGCCCTAGTTAGAGAACTGTCCTTGTAATTCTTATACCATACACACATATTACTACTTATGAGCTTTATAAATTAACCTTCCTTAAATGATCCAGAGTGTTGTTTACTTCATTTTAGGACTCTGACAAGCTTTTAATCTCTTGAATTGTTTCCTGTTTAAAATCTACTTGGATGTTAGCATAGCCATACTGTCTTTTTCTTAGTTTTTGTACATCTTTTCACTTTAAGCTTTTCTGCATTCTTTTTTTTTACTTTATTTTTATTGTTTATACTATTACAGATGTCCTCATTTCCCCCCTTTGCCCACCTCCCCTCATCCTCGCCCCTCCCCCTTCCCTCTGGCCTTCACTACACTGTTGTCTGTGTCTGTGAGTTGGATCTGTATGTTCTTTGCTTATCCTTTCCCATTCTTTCCTCCAGTCCCTTCCTCCTCCTCCCCTCTGACAGCTGTCAGTCTGTTCCACGTATCTGTACCTCTGTTTCTATTTTGTTTGTCAGTTTATTTTGTTCATTAGATTCCACATATAAGTGAGATCATGTGGTATTTGTCTTTTACTGACTGGCTTATTTCACTTATAATCGTCTCCAGTCCATCCATGCTGCCGCAAAAAGTGAGAGTTCCATCTTCTTTTACAGCCAAGTGGTAATTCCATTGTGTAAATGTACCACAGCTTTTTATCCCCTCATCTGGTTAAGATTTGTGTCTTGGAAACTGACTAAAGTTGAATCTGTATAAATCCGAGGTGACAGTTGTGTTGCAGCCAGTCAAGGCCAGGCAGATCCACTCTTGCTTCTGAGAGATGGAAGAAAATGCACGGAGCCATGATGATGCTTGACATGCTTTTATTCATGGGTGGGTGAGCCACGCACACTGCAAGCTGTATGTCTCATTAGTGAGAAGCCCCTACTTGTTTAAGTACTAGAGGAGAACAAAGATGGAAAGCTGCCAGAATATTACATAACATTACATAACATAACATAATGCTGCGCATGCGAGCCCACTTCATGTTATGGGAACACTTTATGGGACCCAGTCTCAAGGCTATGAGAGCACTGGTTATCAGTCCCCTCCAAGGCTATGGGAACACTGCTTCCCTTAGTGACCCAGACCCCTGGGTGAGGAAGCCAGACTGCCTCTACTTACCCTATAATCCACCCTTCTTGGTCCCTCACCGTACAATCTATGTGAGGATGTCTTCCGCAAGGTTCCCTTGATGAGGAGGGCAGAGCCTTGCATCCATAACCCACAACAGTAATACAGGTACAGAAACAAGCAAGCAAAACACAAACACTGCCATTCAGTAGCCAGGGATGCCCACCATTCCTACAAAGGATTGCCTGTCAGCTTTCAATGGCACAGATCTCAGAGGCTAATGCCTGCAAGGCTTGACTAACATTGTGGTGGACATCAGGAATGTATACACAGCATTCTGCCCCTACTAGGGCACATACCCCACCTTGGGATGCAGTAAACATATCCAAAGCCATACAATTTTGCAAGGCTACTTTTCTTAATTGATACACTTCCTCATTTAACAAGCTTAAGGAATCACATGTTGCATTCAATGCATGAGTAGAGTGCAAAGCCAAAGCAGTTATCTCAGCCTCAGTGACTACAGAAGCAGCTTGAAGAGAAAAAATAGCTAATGGGTAATACCACCAGGGAGCATGCTTTACCTGGTGTCACAACTTAAATGCTTCCCAATTTGTTGGATGGACTACTAGAGTTTCTGAACTCAAGCATACAAATAGGGCCTCCCCAGGTACAACAGCTGGTCCAATTTCCAGACAGGTAAGGCCACCATTGTGAGCCACATACCCAGAGGGCTCCAGTAGGAACTGCAGCCCATGCATCATCCTGCACCCCCCAGAAATGCTCTAGAGTCTGAGTCTGACAGAGACCTGTCAGAGTCCAGCCCACTTGGGCTGGTCTTTTGGGGTTCTTAATGCAAAGGGGAGCTGGTCTAGCCAGCTCCACGGCCTCAGCTGTGAGCCACCCTGAGCTATCCCATACGGAGTAGCCACTTAATGGCCTGGGCTGGTCATACTGCTTCGCCCCAGCATAGATGTTGGTCCACGTAGCAGTCCACAAGGGATGTTCACTGTTCCACTGTGCTGTAACCAAGTTCAGTTTGAGACAGAAGCTGGAGAGGTGCGCCATGGGAAGCCAGCTGATGTGCTCAGGGGGAGTTCAGTGCAGATCCAGCATGCTGATTGGTCAACCACTAAGGCAAGGGTATGAACCAGTCCACAAAGGTGTTACTTTGCACCCTAAGGGCAAAAAGACACAGCAATTATAGGCACCAGTGAAGGCAAGTCACAACCCTCTGGCAATATACAAGCAAGCTTCTGGTCAGCTGGTAAGTCAGTGGCTGGCAGAGGCAGTCTTCCTGCACACAAACACCAGACCTTTCATGCCTCAACTAGGGGCACAGCATCTATTTGCAATAATTAGGGAGAACTCATAATGGGCCATAGAAGAATCACAAAGGTGCCACAAAGCATTTCATGGTCTTCTGGCCCTGGATATGTCACCTTTAAGACTGGAGGCCATGTTCCAATCACCTAGGGCACTATTTGTAAGTCTCTCTCCACCACTTGGCCCCAAGGGGAAACAAGAGCCACCCAACGCACATGGTGGGCCTTTATTTCCCAGGGCCATGTTCAACTGGCTGTTTGCCCTTGCTTCAGGCCCTCCAGAGTGGGTCAAAGAATATTCCCCTGTTTCCCCATGCCTGATTTCAGGAAGATATCCTTAGTCTGTACCTGCAGCTGAATTGGAGCCACAGTCCAGTAGAGTAACACTTCCACCAGAGCTGAGCCCTCCCCCCAACTCCTCTCATTTAGAGTCCAGAGGACAGTCTATAAGCATTTCATCCAATCCCTCAGTATAAGGATGGAGCTGCAGCTCACAGGCCCTGCTTTAAGAGACCATTGTACTGTTCACTCATTCCAGCAGCTTGGGGAGGATATTTCCAGTCAACCTGCAAGTCTCAAGCCCACTGTTGTACCAAGGCCCCAGTTTATAAAATGCATTCTCTGATCGCTTTCAATAACTAAGGTTTGCCCATAAGAAGCACATAACCGCTCCAGCACAGCAATTACTGCTTTCTGATCTGGGTGCTGTGTGGGATAAGCAGCTAAAGTCCTGTGGCCGTGTCCACACCTGTAATAGCATACTTATATCCCTTTGAACTAGGTAGGGGCCCAATTACATCCACCTGCCACTGGGTCAGCAGTACCTGTCCCTGTACTACCTGTCCAGAAGTTCCCACAGGCCTTTGGTGATGCTCTCACAAGTAGACAAGACAGGTTCTCACAAATTTCTTGTGCCTCTGCTAATGTAACAGGTAACCCCCAAATTTTGATAGTGGACCACATGGTCTTCTACCCAGCATGTAAGAGGTGATGATGTAGCCACTGGGCTACTTCCCTTCCTGAGGGACTGGCAGGTACTATTTCCAGCCACTGCACCTTGGCTGGAGTATCAGCCTCAACAATCCCAGGGGAAGTAAGGGGTGCATGTCCAGTGACATGATATACAGTGATTTGTTTCTGGAGGCCTAACTCCCGTAAGTCTTACCACAAAACCTGTCCCTACAATGTATGCCTGTGTATAACCATCCATTTATTTGTATGCCATGTGGAGATCCATAATATTAGCCCCAGGTACACCGCCCAACTATCTGTGCAAATAGTCAAGGGTGGGGCTTCACTGAGTGCCACCAACCATATGGCTGGAAGTTCTGCCCATTGGCTGCTTTGTCCCACACCAACGTCAAACCAGATTGTTTGGTTGAGTTGCCATGGTGGTCCACACAGCAAGCTGCTGGACCCATCAGTGTACCATGCATCTATGGGAATAGGTGCCTGCCCTTCCTGGAAAAGGCTAGCTTCCATCTCTTCTATAGGGATGGGAACAGTAGATATATCATCTAGATAAATAACTGGACCTAACACTTCCTATAGCTCAGCCTGCAAGGGGCTAGTGGACAGAGCAGTTCTTTGTTGCAGATAAGCCCCCCGACTTAGCTAATGTGAGTGTCTGAGCCATCTCACTACGAGGCTTGGCCATCCAGTCCTGAACCCACCCTGCAGTGGGATACATGGTCCTAACTGTCACAGTGGCAGTTCCTGTTATGGCCTCATGGCCAATAGGGCAGCATATAATACAGGCAACTGTTTTTTAATCAAGGAGCACTGTACCTCTGCTCCCTTCCATAATTGGGACCAGAAACCCAAGGGTTGAGGTAGCCATTCCTATCACTGCCACAAACCCCATCCAAAGCCTTCCTGTGTTGCATGCATGTCTAGTTCACAGGGTCTAGCAGGATCCAAAGCATGCAAGGCCTGGGCATGCTTAATGATATGCTTTGCTCCTTGGAATGCTTGATCCGGGGTCAGAGTCCAATCCCAGTTCATCCCCCTTTTCACCAAGGAATACAAGGGATGAACAACCTGGGCTAGGTGGGGCACAAATGGTCTCCAGTACCCCAACAGGCCTAAAAATGTCTGGAGCTGTTTTATAGTGGGAGGGGTCCGGTATGGCTGAATCTTACCTATCACCTCATTGGGGATCACTATTATCTTACCAGACCAGACAACCCCCAAGAATTTGACAAACAATGCAGGCCCTTGCAGCTTGGTTTTGTTGACTGCCCAGCCACATGACTTCAGGTGTGACAGCGTTCGAGTCACTGCTTTCTCTAATTCTGCAAGAGAATCACTGGTTAGAAAGATGTCATCAATGTAATGGAACAGGTATACCTCTGTAGGCCGTGGCCACTTTGCCAGGTCCTCTGCCACAAGCCCATGACAGATAGTTGGGCTGTGCAAATACCCTTGAGGGAGCATTGCAGAAGTCCACTGTCAGCCTTCCTACATGAAGGCAAACTGATCCTGGCTGTCCAGAGCAAAGTCAACAGAGGAAGAAGGCATTTGCTAGGTCGGCTACAAAGTGGTAAGTTCCCAGCTCGTTAGTTAACCAGTCCATCAAGTCCCTCACAGAAGGGACTGCATGTATTGGAGCAATGACTTTACTGAGCTCTCAGTAATCTACCATCATTCTCCACGTACCATCTGGCTTTTTTACTGGCCGCACAGGGGAGTTTAAAGGACTGTGGGTGCCCTAATTATGCCCACCTTCTCTAGCACCCCTATAGTTGCTGTGATTCCCTTATGTTCTCCAGGCAACTGATATTATTTCACTGCTGTTACCCATCACAGGATGGCAATTGTACAGGAGGATGATTAGCATGTCCCCACAAAATGGCTTTACCACTCACACCCACAAGTAATGAGCTCCTGTGGGGTCTGTGGCTACACGATCTCCTGCGGTCGTGTGTAGCTACAGACCCTGCAGTATGTCAAAACCCAAGATATACTTAGGAATGGGAGACACGTACACAGTGTATTCACAACAGGGGGCAAATGTCCAATACCCAGAAAGAGCTACACAGCCTTCACCCTTATACTTTGTCCCCCATAACCATTAATAGAGACCTCGGGTACTGGAAATTTCTCCGGATTTCCATGTAAAAGAGTACATTCATCTCCTGTATACACAAGAGCTAACACTCACTGCACATTTGCGGGGGACCAGTGAATAACTAATTCAACGTACAGCCTCTGGTCCCACCCATCCCCTGAAGATGGGTCCCTTGGCCTTGATCCTAGCCAAAGGTCCAAAGGATATCTCCTCCTTCATCTCGGGAGGTTGACACAGCCAGATGATCTTCCAGCTGGACCAAACAGACTTCCCAGGGCTCTCAGGGTGCACCCCCAGCTTTCTCTGTCAGCTTCTTCTTCTTCTGGGGCCGCAGGGAAGGTTGGTCAGTTTGCAGCTGCTTCCAGAGCTCTAACAGGTATATACATTCTGCTTCCAGTCAATCTTAGTGCAATCGACTCTCCAGCCCCTAAGAGATCTGACCACATCTGTATTCTAGTTACCCAAAAGAGGCCGCTGTTCGGCAGGGAAACAGAGGGACTCTGAAAAACTTGGCAAACAGCTTTCTGCCTCTCCCAGCCTAGCCACCATTGTCATGACGTCATTTATGCGAAGGCCAACAAGTGGCGTGAGAATAGCTATCAGCGAGCCAAAAGAAGAGGGAGGAAGCATTCTTGAGCATAGTATCCCGTTCCAGGTGTAAAACATTCATTATCAGGGCCCTGTGTGTTGGAATTGAACAAGGCCTGGCACATGCCCAACTCCCGCAAGACTTGCACTAAGTCTGTAAAGGACTGCCACTTGCTCACTGTATCTGGCATGTCACCCACATTCGCCCAGACAGTACAGATGGCCACCGTTACCCATTCCATCAAAGAATGTGAGCCCTGCTCCCCACCATGCCTCCAACTATTCTGCAGCTGCTGGCACAGGGTGTGGTATGTCGTGGTGGACGCCACCTTTTCCATCTCAGCGTTAGAACACATGGTGCTATTCACCCCTACGGCCCACAAGCACAAGGGCTATGCAGCCAAGAGCTCTCCAGGTCATTGGCGAAACTGATTTGCGAGATCAACCAGCTCAGCTTGTGTATGTAGTCTGCAAGTGGTATGTTCCACCATTTGCACACGACCCACCTGGTTACTCCCCAGGCATGATAAGCTGCTGGGATTTCATCTTTTGTATCACTATGGGGTGGGCCTTCTGGGAACGCCGTTCTGCCTCAACGTCATCTTCCTCTGACTCCGACTTGTACACTGCATCAGGAGACAGGAAACTGCGTCACTGTTCTGCCTGCTCTCAGATTTCTTCCCGAGCACCAACTTTGGCTTCCAGGCCTTCTTCTTGTCCTTGGAGCTCTTGTAGTTTCACTGTTGTGGAGCACAGTTGCTGTCTCAACTCAAAAAGCAGAAAGAAACACCCAGTCCACGCCCCCGCAACTGCTGGGCTCTGGGCCACACAAGGGCCGCCCCAACCTACTCTAGGGCTTTCTCCATGCTGTCAGGTATGGCCCTGATATTGGGCCACTCCCTTGGTGGGGCCCACAAGGCCAGGAGGCTTGCCACCCGTTGTCACGGCCCCCTGGGCTCAGTCCATCTGTGGAGACTTCCCTCAGAAGAAGATCCCATGGGTTCCTCTATTTCCATACTGTGGGTATCCTGCCACCTACACCAGTCGTGCTGTCGGATCGAAGCTGGCCAGATCCACTCTCGCTTCTGGGAGAGGGAAGAAAATGCATGGAGTGGTGGGGATGCTTGACATACCTTTATTCACGGGTGGGCAAGCCATGCACACTGCAGGCTGTGTGTCTCACTAGTAAGAAGCTCCTACTTATTTAAGTACTAGAGGGGAACAAAGCTGGAAAACTGCCAGAACCTTACATAACATAATTCTGCATGTGCGAGCCCACTTCATGTTATGCGAACAGTTTATTGGATCCAGTCTCAAGGCTATGAGAGCACTGGTTATCAGGCCCTTCCAAGGCTATGGGAACACTGTTTCCCTTAGCTACCCAGACCCCTGGGTGAGGAAACTGAACTGCCTCCACCTACCCTACAGCATTCTTTGTCTTTTCATTGTGAAAATCAATTTATGTTTAATATAATTAATGACATATAAGGAGTTAAAGTTGACATTGTGTTTTTTATCCTGTTTTTTACCCTTTTTTCTCTATTTGGGATTCAACAAGTTTATTATTATTATTATTCCTTCTTTTTCTTTTAATTAACCTTTTCATTATGTGTTCTGTTACTATTCTATTAATCACTCTAGAAATGAGAACGTGCATCCTTGACTTCTAAAAGCCAATGTATACATTAATACTTTATCCACTTAACGGACAATGTAAACACCTTGCACCACTTTAACTTTATTGATCCTCTCGTCTCAATTTATATTATTGTTATGGTTTAAATGTATGTTTTTAACACCACAGTATATTAGCATTACTTTGTAAAATTAACATTCATTGAGATTTACCCATATAACTTCTCTTTTTTGTTGCTCTTCATCCCTTCCAGAATCTGAGAGCTTCCATTTCTCACTACTCAAAAGCCACTCTTTTTTCTAAGACAGAAATGCTGGTGAGAAAGTCTCAGTTTCTGTGTTTGAAAATATCTTTACTTTGCCTTAATTTTTTAATGTTATATCATTTGAATATGAATTCCAAGTTGGCATCATTTTTTTTTCGTGCTCTTATTGTCATTCATTTGAAAAAGTAATTTATTTTTGTTTCAGGTGGTTAAAAATGTCCTCTTTGGCTTTCAGTAGTTTTACTGTGATGTGCTTAGGTGTGATTTTCTTTGCCTTTTTCTTGCTCATGGTTTACAGTGCATCTTGAATCTGAGACGTTAATGCCTTTTCCTTATTTACATATTTTTTCAAATATCACTGTTACATTCACTAACTCCTCTCCTTCTGGTTCCTAATTGTAGATTTTTTTAACCCTATGCCCTATGTCACCTCTGCTTTTTCCCATTTTTTTCTTTCAATTACGGTTGACATTCAATATTACACTAGCTTCAGGTGTAGACATTTATATAGTTTACAAAGTGAGTCTTGATAAATCTAGTACCCAGCTGGCACCATATATAACTTTTACAATATTATTGACCATACTCCCTATGCTATACTTTACATCCCCATCACTATTTTGTAACTGCCAATTTGTTCTTCTTAATCCCTTCACCTTTTTCACACAGAACCCAAACCCTTCTTCCATCTGGCAACCATCAGTTTGTTCTCTTGTTTCAGTGATTCTGGTTTTGTTTTGTTTATTTTGTTTTTAAGATTCCACAGATAGCTGAAATCATGTATTTGTTTTTCTCTGTCTGACTTAATTTCATTTAACATAATACGCTCTATGTCCATCTACCTTGTTGCAAATGGTAAGATTTCACCTTTTTTATGGCCAAGTAACATTCCATTGAATATATGCATCACATCTTCTTTATCTAGTTGCCTATTGATGGACACTTAGGTTGCTTCCATATCTTGGCTATTGTAAATAATGCCACAGTGAACATAAGAATGCATATGTCTTTTTGAATTAGAGTTTTTGATTTTTGGGGATAAATATCCAGAATAGAATTTCTGGAAGTTAAGGTAGTTCTATTTTTAATTTTTTAAGGGACAACCAAACTTTTTCCATAGTGAATGCACTAATCTGCAAATCCGCAATCCCACGAACCACACCAATCACACCAGTACTGTACAAGTGTTCCCTTTTCTCCATGTCTTTGCCAACACTTGTTGTTTCTTCATTTATTGATGCTAGCAGGCATGAAATGTGATATCTCGTTGTAGTTTAAATTTGTATTTCTCTGAAGACTAGTGACATTGAGCATCTTTTCATATGTCCATTGGCCATCTATATATTCTTTTGGAGAAATGTCTATTCAGGTCCTTTGCTCATTTGGGTGATTCTTTGCTTTTTGGGGTGTTAAGTTTTATAAGTTTTTAAATACATTTTGCATAGTAACCCTTATCAAATGTATTATTGGTAACTATGTTATCCCATTGGGTGGGTTGTCTTTTCATTTCTTGATGGTTTCCTTTGCTGTGCAAAATCTTTTTAGTTTGATGCAGTCCATTTATTTGTTCTTTTGCTTCTATTGCCTGAGAAGCTATACCATATATATATGATATATGGTATCTACATAGGCAGTAGATTCATATATATATATGAATATATATACACTTCTAGAATTTTTTTTGGTTTTTGGGTCTCACACTTAAGTCTTCAATTCATTTTGAATTTTATCTTGTATATGGTGTAAAAGTGGTCTAGTTTTGTTTTGGTGGGCATCGCACAAAGTTGTCTAGTTTTTGAAACATCATTTATTGAAGAGACTGTCATTACCCCATTATATAATATTGAACTGACCATACATGAACTAACCATATAGTTGTGGGCTTATTTCTAGACTCTATTCGTTTCCATTGATATATGTGTCTGTTTTTATGCCAGTATCATGCTGTTTTGGTTACTATAGATTTGTAGTATAATTTGATATCAGGTAGTGTGATACCTCCAACTTTTGTCGTTCTTTCTCAAGATTACTGTGACTATTCAGGGTATTTTTTGGTTCCATATAAATTTTAAGATTATATGTTCTAGTTATGTGAAAAAAATGCCCTTGATATTTTTATAGGGACTATGTTGAATCTATAGATTGCTTTGGGTAGTATGAACACTTTAATGATGTTAATTCTTCCTATCCATGAGCACAGTATATGCTTCCATTTAGTGTAAGGCTAGTTTGTTCATTTGAGATTTGTCTTGTTTGTTGAAGTACACCTATATTGCTAGGAATCTCTCTCTCAGAAGTGCTTTGGCTATGTCCCATAGATTTTGGGCTGTTTTCATTTTCATTTTTCTCAATGTATCTTTTGATTTCTTCCCTGATATCATTGTTAACCTATTCATTGTTTAATAGGATATTAGTTTCTAAGTGTTTGTGTCTTTTTCAGTTTTCTTTTTGTACTTGATTTCTCATTCCATACCATTGTCATTGGAGAGCATGCTTTCCCTGATTTCAGTCTTTTTAAATTTATTGAGAGAGACTTCTTTGGTGGCCAAACATGTGGTCTATCCTGGAAAATGTTTCTTGTGCACTTAAAAAGAATATATATTCTGCTGCTTTGGGTTGAAGTGCTCTAAAAATATTAAATACATCTGATTTAAGGTATCATTTAAGGCCACTGTTTCCTTGTTGATTTTCTTTCTGAATGATCTACCCACTGATGTCAATCAGATGGTAAGGTCCTCTACAATTACAGTTGATCCCTCCCTTTATGTCCATCAAGATTTGCTTTATATAGTATTTAGGTGCTCCTATGTTGGGTGCATAAATGTTTGCAAGTGTTGTATCCTCTTGTTCCATTTGAACCCTTTATCAGTATGAAATGTCCATCTTTGTCATTTGTTACAACCTTTGTTTTAGAGTCTATTTTGTCTGATACAAATGTTGCTATCTCAGCTATTTTTCATTCAATTTGCATAAAATATCTTTTTTTATCCCTTTATTTTCAATCTGAAGTTGGTATCTTGTAGGCAACATAAATATGGGTCTTGTTTTCTTATCCATTCACTATCCTATGTCTTTTTATTGGAGTATTTAATTCATTTACATTTAGAGTGACTATTGATAGGAATATATTTATTGACATTTTATTACACATATTTATGATTTTTACCCCTTCTTCTTAAAGAAGTCCCTTTAACATTTCTTGTAATACTGCCTTGGTGATGATGAACTCCTTCAGTTTCTTCTTGTCCGATAAGCTGTTTTTCTGTCCTTCAGGGTAGTTTAATCTTGGTTGTAAATCTTGCTTCTGATCACTTTGAATATTTTGCGCCATTCCCTTCTGTTCTGCAAAGTTTCTGTTTCAAAAACAGCTGACAATCTATGGGAGTTTCCTTGCATGTATCGAACTGCTTTTCTCTTGCTACTTTTAAGATTCTCTCCGTCTTTAACCTTTGGTATTTTAACTATGGTGTGTCCTGGTGTGAGCCTCTTTGGGTTGGTCTTTTTGGGGACTCTGTTCTTGCTGAACTTGTATGTGTATTTCTTTCACCAGGTTAGAGAGTTTTTCAGTAATTATTTCTTCAAATAGTTTTCAATTCCTTGCTTGCTGTCCTCCTTTTGGTACCTCTATGATGCAAATACCATTACCCTTGATGTTGTCCCAGAGATACTGTAAACTCTCCTAATTAAGATATTTTTCTTTTTGCTGTTCCAATCAGGTGTTTTCTGTTACTATTTCTTCCAAACCATTGATTTCGTCATTTGCATCATCTAATCTGCTGTTGATCCTTCTCATGTATTTTTAATTTCAGTCTTTTGTATTTCTCATTTCTGACCAATTCTTTTTTATGATTCTTTTTATATTTACTATCTTCCAAACCACTGATTTGATCACCTGCATAGCCTAATCTGCTGTTGATTCCTTCTCATGTAGTATTCATTTTAGTCTTTTATATTCTTCATTTCTGACTGGTTCTTTTATTTATATTTTATTAATTATGCTATTACAGTTGTCCCAATTTTCCCCCTTTGAACCCCTCCACCCAGCATTCCCACTCCCTGAGGCACCCCCACAACATTGTTCATGTCCACAGGTCATGCATGTAAGTCCTTTGGCTACACCAATTCCTATAATATACATTCCCATGGCTATTTTGTAACTGCCTATTTGTACTTCTTAATCCCTTCACCTCTTCACCATTCCCCCATACCAGCCTCCTATCTGGCACCATCAAAACACTCTCCATATACATAATTCTGTCTCTGTTCTTCTTGTTTGCTTAGTTAATTTTTTAGATTCAGTTGTTGATAGATAGGTATTTATTGCCATTTTATTGTTCATAGATTTGATTTTCTTTTTCTTAAATGAGTCCCTTTAATATTTCATATAATAATGGTTTGGTGATGATGAACTCCTTTAATTTTTTCTTGTCTGGGAAGCTCTTTATTTGCCCTTCAATTCTAATTGATAGCTTTCCTGAATAGAACAATCTTGGCTGTAGGTCCCTGCTTTTCATGACTTTGGATATTTCTTGCCAGCCTCTTCTAGCCTGCAAAGTTTCTTTTAAGAAATCAGCTGACAGTCTTATGGGAACTCCCCTGTAGGTAACTAACTTCTTTTCTCTTACTGCTTTTAAGATTTTCTCTTTATCTTTAACCTCCAGCATTTTAATTATGATGTGTCTTGGAGTGGGCCTCTTTGCATCCATCTTGTTTGGGACTCTCTGTGCTTCCTGGACTTGCATGTCTATTTCCTTCACCAAATTAGGGAAGTTTTTGTTCACCAATTTTAAAAATAGATTTCCAATTTCTTGCTCTTTCTCTTCTTCTTCTGGTATCCCTATGATGTAAATATTGAACATCCTGAAGTAGTTCCAGAGGCTGCTTATACTATCCTCATTTTTTATTTTTTTTGGATTCTTTTTCCTTTTTGTTATTCCAGTTGGTTGTTTTTTGCTTCCTTATGTTCAAATCATAGACTTGATTCTAGGCTTCATCCACTCTACCATTGTTTGCCTGAAAATTGTTTTTCATTTCAATTAGTTTATCCTTTGTTTCTGACTGGATCTTATAAGGATGCTCACTAAGTTTCTTGAGCATCCTTATAACCAGTGTTTTGAACTCTGCACCTGATAAATTGCTTATCTCCATTTTGTTTAGTTCTTTTTCTGGAGTTTTGTTCTGTTCTTTCATCTGGGTTATATTTCTTTTTCTCTTCATTTTGGCAGTCTCCCTGTGTTTGTTTCTATGTATTAGGTAGAGTGCTTTCTCTCAGTGTCTTGGTAGCATGGCTTAATGTACTAGGTACCCTGTAGGGTCCAGTGGCACAGCCTCTCCTGTCACCCAAGCTGGGTACTCAAGCTTTGCCTCTCATTTGGGCTGAATACACTCACCTCTTATATTTGAGCCTTGATTGCTGTTGGTAGGTCAGTTGGAGGGATTTACTCAGGCCAATCATTTGTGAGAATTGGCTGTGACCGCTAACCACCAACCTCCTCCCCCCATGGAGGATCAGCTGTGCAGGGACAGGGTGGTGGTGCTCTGACATGGTCTGTAGCTGTCCACTGGGTGTGCAGGCTCTGGGGTTTCCCTGGTGGTGCAGGCCAAGGTCAGCCCCCTCCACCCCCGTGTTTTGCCTGGGGCCACCCTGCCTGAGCTGTAGAGCAATCTGAGATAGCTGATATTTGTGCTGGACTTGGAGGTACCCAGATGAGGCAAAGCTGTGAATCTAGGCTGGTTGCTGCTAGTGCCATACCTAGGGCCACTTAGCAAGACACATGGGGGCTAGGGGCTCACTGAGGCCAGCTGTTGCTTGTTTGAAAGGACTTAGGAAGTTGTGAAGTGAAAGCCAAAACCAGCTATTCATATAGAAAAGTTACTGTTCACAGCTGTAAGTTGGGTGGGATGGATCCTCGGGGGATTTCCATGGCATGGCAAACAGTGTTAGCCAGACTGATGCAGTCTCAGTTATGGCACCTGCCTGCCAGCTCTGTGGCTCTGGCCACCTGTCTGTCTGGGAGAAAGCTATCCTCCAGCTATTGACTTGATGCCAGGTGCTTCCGTTTCTCCCTGTATACCAATGGTACCTTTCAAGCTGCTACCCTGGTGCTGGAGCTCAAAGGGAGTTAGTTTGAGTATTTTCATGTGTGGATACTTTAAGAGGCATTGCTTGGGACTCCAGAAGTTTCTTCCACCGATTCAGTCCCCACTGGTTTTTGCAGCCAGAAGTTGTGGGGACTTATCTTTATGGCGCTGGTACCCTGAGCTGGGGGGCCTGGGATTCCTCATTCCTGAGATATCCCTCCCCAAATTTTATCCACCACATGTGGCTGTGGGACCAGCCCATTTCGTGTCTCTGCCCCTCCTACCAGTCTGGATATATGTGGTTTCCTTAGTTCCATAGTTGTCAGACTTCTATTCAACTCAATTTCTGCCAGTCTGAGTGATGGTTGTTCTAAAGTTTAGTTGTAATTTTGATGTGGTTGTGCGAAGAGGTTCCACCATGTACACCTGAAGTCTGACTGGTTCTTTTTTATGATTCTTTTTTATGTTTACTATCTTCCAAACCATTGATTTGATCCTCTGCATCACCCAATCTGCTGTTGATTCCTTCTCATGTATTTTTCAATACATTTTTGTATTTTTCATTTCTGACTGGTTCTTTTTATGGTCCTTTTTTACATTCACTGTTTTTTGACATCCTCACTGAGTTGATCTAATCTTCCCCTAAGTTCTTTGAGTATCCTTATAACCAGTGTTTTGAGCTCAGTGTCCAGTGGATTGTTTGCTTCCATTTTGTTTAGTTAATTTACTGGAGATTTCTCCTGTTCTTTTTTGGGGGGTGGGTGGGGGGGGGGACATGTTTCCTTATCTCCTCATTTTAGCAACCTCTCTGTTTGTTTCTCTGTCTTAGGTAGAGCTGCTATATCTCCCAGTCTTGGCAAGGTGGGCTTATTTAGGTTTCCTGTGTGCCAAGCGCCCCAGTCTCCCTGATCACTGGAGCTGGGTGCTTCAGTTGTGTCCATTTTATGGGTTTTGTGTGATCTCCTATTGTAGTTGAGTCTTGATTGCTGTTGTCATATTAGAGGATTGGGCTGACCCTCAGGCTGACTGGCTGTGAAGGTTTGCCACAACCACAGCATACAAGATGCTCTGTGGGGCTGACCCCATTGGTGGGATTTGCCCCAGCAGAGGTTTGGTGGCTGCCAAGACCATTTTGTGAGTGTACTGTTTGTGGAGCTAATTGGGTGGTGCTCTCTTTGTATCTGAAGCTGGCCACTGGGTGTGTTGGTTCTGGGGCCTCTTGTGAGGGGCTCCAGTGCAGGTGCAGGTCAGCTGCTGCCTGTTTCCAGCCTAAGTCCACCTGGTAGGAGCTATAAAATGATCTGATCTTAGTAGCTGCCTGTGCTGGACCCTGAGGCACATGGGAGAGGCCACACTAAGAAACAAGGTTGGTTGCCACCAGTAAGGGGCCTGGGACCACTCCAAAAGATCACAGGGCACACCAAGGTCAGTCATCACCTGCCTGGGGCCTGCAGACCCTTGAGAGTTATTATGAGAGCCTGCAGCATTGGCCAAGGCCCACTGCCTGTTAGGTAGAGTTGCTGGAAGAGCCTCTAGCAGTACATGAGTTGGGTGGGATAGTGACTCAGGGAGTCACTATGGTGGGTCTATCAATGTTCACCAGGTTAGTGCAGATTTGGACTGGCACCTATAGGCCTTGGGGGATGGCTCAACACAGGAATAATGGTGCTGTCCCTCTAGCCCTTATCCTGAAGCCACACAATTCAGTTTCTCCCTTATGTCTCTGGTTCCTTTCAAGCTGCTATTCCTTCACTGCAGTTTAGGGAGTTCTGAGTCTTTAAGAGGATGCCTGGAATTCCAGCAGCCCTCAGCCTCACTTGGATGGAATCTCCACTGATTTGCACAATCAGATGATGTGGGGACTCTTCTTCCTGGCACTGGTTCTCTGTGCTGTGGGTCTGGGCCTCTCACAACTCAGGGGGGCTGTCTGCAGCCAAGGTAGTCTTGCAGTTCTCAACAGCTGCACCTGGGTGTAGGACCAGCCCATTTTACTTCATCTCTCCTCCTAACCATCTTGATGTGGCTTCTTCTTTATAGCCTTAATTTTGGAGCTCTGTTCAGCTAGTTTTCAGATAGTTCTCCTGATTAATTGTTCTATCATTTAGTTGTAATTTTGATGTAATCATAGGAGAAAGCAAGCACAGCATTTACCTATTTTGCCACCTTGACCAAAAGCTCTCTTTATAAAAAAACATTTTTCATTTTGTGTTTCTGTAAATCTGCATAATTTCTTCTGAAATTCTTGCAATATCCTAAGTTTGTCTTCACCTTTGGATAATTGTCTATTATATCTGTTAATTGGGTTTTTAACTTATGTCTTTCTTTTTTTTTGCTTTTTAAAAATTTTATTTATTGTTTTTTTAAGTATATTTTATTGATTATGCTATTACAGTTGTCCCATTTCTCCCTTCACTCACCTCTACCCTGTACACCCTCTCCCACCCACTTCCCCCCCTTTAGTTCATGTCCATGTCACATGCTTATAAGTTCTTCAGCTTCTACATTTCCCATACTATTCTTATCCTCCCCCTATCTATTTTCAACCTACAATCTATGCTACTTATTGTCTGTACCTTTTCCCCCCTCTCTCCTCCTCCCACTCCCCCTGTTGCTAACTCTCCATGTGATCTCCATTTCTGTGGTTCTGTTCCTGTTCTAGTTGTTTGCTTAGTTTCTTTTGGTTCTGCTTTAGGTGTGGTTGTTAATAATTGTGACTTTGCTGTCCTTTTACTATACATGTTTTTTCTTTATCTTCTTTTCTTAGATAAGTCCCTTTAACATTTCATAAAATAAGGGCTTGGTGATGATGAACTCCTTTAACTTGACCTTATCTGAGAAGCACTTTATCTGCCCTTCCATTCTAAATGAAAGCTTTGCTGGATAGAGCAATCTGGGATATAGGTCCTTGTCTTTCATGACTTGGAATACTTCTTTCCAGCCCCTTCTTTCCTGTAAGGTCTCTTTTGAGAAATCAGCTAACAGTCTGATGGGAACTCCTTTGTAGGTTACTGTCCCCTTATCTCTTGCTGCTTCTAGGATTCTCTCCTGCATTTTTACCTTGGCTAATGTAATTATGATGTGCCTTGGTGTGTTTCTTCTTGGGTCCAACTTCTTTGGGACTCTCTGAGCTTCCTGGACTTCCTGGAAGTCTATTTCCTTTGCCAGAATGGGGAAGTTCTCCTTTATTATTTGTTCAAATACGTGTTCAATCTGTTGCTCTACCTTTTCCCCCTTCTGCTACCCCCTATAATTCGGATGTTGGAACGTTTAAAGGTGTCCTGGAGGTTCCTAAGCTTCTCCTCGTTTTTTTTGAATTCTTATTTCTCCATTCTTTCCTGTTTGGTTGTTTTTCTCTTCCTTCTGGTCCACTCTATTGTTTTGAGTCCCAGTTTCCTTCCCATCACTATTGGTTCTCTATGCATTTTCCTTCATTTCTTTTATGGTAACCTGCATTTGTTCATCTAATTTGTGACCAAAATCAACCAATTCTGTGAGCTTCCTGATCACCAGTGTTTTGAACTGTGCATCTGATAGGTTGGCTATCTCTTGGCCACTCAAAAGGATGAGTTCTGGGGCACTGATTTGTTCTTCTGTTTGAGCCATTTTTTGCGGGGGGGGGGGCGGTCTGGTCACTCCCATTACGGTGAGGGGTGGAGCCTTAGGTGTTCACCAGGGCTGGGCACCCCAGTCACTAGATTGTGATGTATGTGAGGGCGGGGGTGAGAGGGAACAATGGCGGTAGCTGCGTTTTCTATGGGATCTCGGTCCCTTCCCTGGGATCCTGGGTTGAGCGCTCTGCCCTGCTCCACAATCGCTGCCTCACTGGGTCTGCCAGCTGACACTTGCATACTCAGGGTCCACCCTCTGCGATCTTGCGTGCCCTAGATGCCTTACGTGCTCCCGGTTGCCTTATGAGCCCAAGTCTCCCTGTTCTCTGCGCCCAGCTGCTCATCTCTGCCCCTCCTACCGGTTTGGATGAATGGGTCTATTTCAACTTCTTGGCTGTCCAACTTCCATTCAGATAAATTCTCTATCAGTTCTGGGTGTTATTCTGCCTCTAAATTGTTGTTGTTCCAATCTTGTTTGTGCGTGGAGGTAGGGTGTGTCCACCTATGCCTCCATCTTGCTGGAAGTCCCAAACAACAAATTCTTAGTGCAAAAGATAGAGCTACTGCTATGGTTCAGTGCCCTTACAATTTAATCTTTAAAAGTACTAGGAGAGCCCTGGCCATGTAGCTCACTTTGTTGGATCATCCTTCCGATATGCCGAGGTTGTGGGTTCAATGCATGGTGAGGACACATAGAAGAAACGGCCAACGAATGCATAAATAAGTGGAACAACAAATTGATGTTCCTCTCTTTCCCTCTCTAAAATCAATTAAAAATTAAAAAAAAAAGTACTAGGCCCTGGCTGGTGTAGCTCAGTGGATTGAGCGCGGGCTGCGAACAAAAGGGTCGCTGGTTCGATTCCCAGTCAGGGCACATGCCTGGGTTGCAGGCCAGGTCCCTAGTGGGGGCCATGTGAGAGGCAACCACACACGATGTTTCTCTTCCTCTCTTTCTCCTTCCCTTCCTCTCTCCCTAAAAATTAAAAAAAAAAAAGTACTAGGAGAAACTATGGATTTCAGAAAGAATAGAAACCACTTTAAATTGTAGGGTCTAAATGAAAGGGACATACATTTAAAACATAAACAACAATGCATATGACTTTCAATAAGACATCTGTGTCTAACATGGAATTCAAACAGAAGTTGAAGAAAATGTTTGCCTGTATTTTAGCAAGATACTAGTACCTGAAAGTTTTAGTAGTTGCAACTATTTAGACTTATGTCCATAAGGAATAGCAGTTTGTATTACGGTGGGGGAACCAAACAGCCCTTAGACCAGCGAACACCATAAGTAATCACTTTCCCAACAAACTGCACAAAAAGGTGGAACTTTTTCAAATTAATCAGGTACAGGCTTTTATAAAAAATTGAAAATGAGGAGGAAATACAAATTTCCAAGGAGATAACTTCTCTCTCTCTCTCGCTAGGAATTTCATGTGTTATGAAGAGGAATTAATAATCTCACATGAGAAATACCTAAGGATATATGAAACAATAAATGTAACAGAATTGCATGTTGAACATTTCCACAATGAACATTAAATAAATCACTATTTTCTCCCCAATCCTTTTCCTAATTTCCAAAATCAGTTCCTCTTCTGACTGACTTATATACATAAATATATTTTCTAGTCACCAAGACTCAGTACATTGGAGTAATCTTTTTCACTCTTATCAGTCTCCATTTTTGTTTCTTTGGTCCTTCAAGTGTAGATCACAGCTTTCATTTTATAATGTATTTAAAAAAGATAATTCATCATCATATCTGCATAGCCACTCTGTGAATTAAACAAAAGTTACTAACATTTCATCATTCTGTTGAAGGCCTCCAAGGTGACTGGCATGTAAATAGGAAGCAGAATCAGACAGGTTGAATGACTTGTCCAAGTTGACAAGACCAGTAATTACAAGTCCTGTGATTCTAATGTCAACATTCTTTTCATTACACTGTGATGCCTATCCTTAACTCATATTTAGTCTATTAGTGTAGATGCCTAATGGATTTCTTCACCTCTATTCTCCTCTGGTCTGTCTTGCATAGCCCTATCAGAGTAAACACAGCTTTTATTAAAAGGTACTGCAAAAAAGTTTTCAGTGGTTTCCTATTGTATAGAAAATAAACATCAAAATTATGTGTGCTTTTATATATAAAATCTCTAACGTAACTGGGCTCCTTACATTCCTTCAAACATACTTTTAACTTTCCTGAGATAATGCCTTTGTTTTTAACTGTACTTCCCTTTTTGGAGTTACTAATGCCTGAGTAAAAGTTACTGCAGGGAACCTGGACATTTATTATATATTATATGTGAATAATGTATACATAACATACATAAATGCATTATGTTTGTTTATATTCATTTATAGTTTATCCACACTAAGCATATGTACAACTACTGCCTTGTGTGTTTTGATGGAGATGGGGCAGGGAGCATCCAGTACAATTTCTGACATTGAAAATGAGTCCTCTGCAGTTCCACTTCTGGTAATGAAGAATGAGGTGGTTTTGATCATGCTTCTGCTGAGGAAAACTAGAAAAGCTGTGCCAAAGCTAAAAACACCTGTTAAAAGGCATTGGAAAGCTACCAAATTGGTGACGATTGTAGGGCCAAGGTTAGAAGAAAGAGAGGTGGTTTGGAAAGATGCTTGCACTTGGTGCTCCCTTTCTGCTGAAGGTATTCATCTTTTTCCAAAGTAACTGAGAAGGTGAACATAGCTGTCTACAGTCCAACAGGCCTGGGTGTGGGTGGGAAGGGAGACAAACTGGAGTGTAGGGTTCACCAAGGAAGAAATAAATACCTTAGTCATTCAGTTAAGATCCTACAGGGCTGCACCCTAAAAGACAGAGTGAACTGAAAATAGATAAGAGCTGGAAGGGACTGAATCACCTCAGGCCTTAACTACATTGTAGTTTTGTTGCATAATAGAAGGAAAAATATTCTCTCAAGAGAAAAGTAATGCCATTTAGAACCTCAGAATACCTCTACAATGTTTTATAAACCATATCCACCACATGTGAAAAATAAGCAAATATATGAAAAGATATAACAGAAACAGAAGCAACAGACCATAGAAACAGAACCCTCAAGGATTATGAAATGAATATTTTAAAATACTATGATTAACATGATCAGGAAGATAAAATATAGGAGTAAAAATGTGGAGTATGGAAATACAAAGAACCAAATGGAAATTCTATGAATGAAAGACATAAGTTAGACTTCCAGCCAAGATGGAGGCATAGGTGGATGCACTGTACCTCCATGCACAACCAAGATTGGAACAACAAAAATTTAGAGGCAGAATAACACCCAGAACTGATAGAGAATTTATCTGAATGGAAGTTGGACAGCCAAGAAGTTCAACTAGACCTGTTCATCCAGACCGGTAGGAGGAACAGAGAGGAGCCACTGGGCATGGGTTGCAGTGCGGGTCGCGGCGAGGAGAGCAGAGAGAGTTGGGCACATAAGGCAACCGGGAGCACGTAAGGCATCTGGGGCACGCAAGATCGCAGAGGGTGGACCCTGAGTATGCAAGTGTCAGCTGGCAGACCCAGTGAGGCAGCGATTGTGGAGCAGGGCAGAGCGCTCAACCCAGGATCCCAGGGAAGGGACCGAGATCCCATAGAAAACGCAGCTACCGCCATTGTTCCCTCTCGCCCCCGCCCTCACATACATCACAATCTAGTGACTGGGGTGCCTAGCCCTGGTGAACACCTAAGGCTCCACCCCTCACCGTAATGGGAGTGACCAGACCGCCCCCCCCCCCGCAAAAAATGGCTCAAACAGAAGAACAAATCAGTGCCCCAGAACTCATCCTTTTGAGTGGCCAAGAGATAGCCAACCTATCAGATGCACAGTTCAAAACACTGGTGATCAGGAAGCTCACAGAATTGGTTGATTTTGGTCACAAATTAGATGAACAAATGCAGGTTACCATAAAAGAAATGAAGGAAAATGCATAGAGAACCAATAGTGATGGGAAGGAAACTGGGACTCAAAACAATAGAGTGGACCAGAAGGAAGAGAAAAACAACCAAACAGGAAAGAATGGAGAAATAAGAATTCAAAAAAACGAGGAGAAGCTTAGGAACCTCCAGGACATCTTTAAACGTTCCAACATCCGAATTATAGGGGTAGCAGAAGGGGAAAAGGTAGAGCAACAGATTGAACACGTATTTGAACAAATAATAAAGGAGAACTTCCCCATTCTGGCAAAGGAAATAGACTTCCAGGAAGTCCAGGAAGCTCAGAGAGTCCCAAAGAAGTTGGACCCAAGAAGAAACACACCAAGGCACATCATAATTACATTAGCCAAGGTAAAAATGCAGGAGAGAATCCTAGAAGCAGCAAGAGATAAGGGGACAGTAACCTACAAAGGAGTTCCCATCAGACTGTTAGCTGATTTCTCAAAAGAGACCTTACAGGAAAGAAGGGGCTGGAAAGAAGTATTCCAAGTCATGAAAGACAAGGACCTATATCCCAGATTGCTCTATCCAGCAAAGCTTTCATTTAGAATGGAAGAGCAGATAAAGTGCTTCTCAGATAAGGTCAAGTTAAAGGAGTTCATCATCACCAAGCCCTTATTTTATGAAATGTTAAAGGGACTTATCTAAGAAAAGAAGATAAAGAAAAAACATGTATAGTAAAAGGACAGCAAAGTCACAATTATTAACAACCACACCTAAAGCAGAACCAAAAGAAACTAAGCAAACAACTAGAACAGGAACAGAACCACAGAAATGGAGATCACATGGAGAGTTAGCAACAGGGGAGTGGGAGGAGGAGAGAGGGGGAAAAGGTACAGACAATAAGTAGCATAGATTGTAGGTTGAAAATAGATAGGGGGAGGATAAGAATAGTATGGGAAATGTAGAAGCTGAAGAACTTATAAGCATGTGACATGGACATGAACTAAAGGGGGGGAAGTGGGTGGGAGAGGGTGTACAGGGTAGAGGTGAGTGAAGGGAGAAATGGGACAACTGTAATAGCATAATCAATAAAATATATTTTTAAATTTTTGTTATTTGATGATCTCTGGACTACTATAGTATGTTACTGAATCTGTAACTTGAAATTGCCAATAACATCCAACATCTTTGGTGAATTTGGACTTCAAAAGTATTTTTTCTTTTAAAAAGCTGATTGGGTGTTTAGAACCAACTGTCCTCTTGTATCAATGTTTGCTTCCTCTCATTTTAGTCTCATTTTCCTCTCCTTACATAAATTAAGATTTGGTCGTACTGAGCTGTTTGCCTTTTCTATATTTTTGTGTTACATTTTTTGCATTTAACAGCCCTCCCAGTTCTACTTAAATATTTTATGTTTTTTGTTTTCTTTTTTTACTTTGGACCTCAGAAATAATGGATCAGCATCCTCCCTTATCCTTTGGTCTTTGGCATTCTCAACCTTAGAGAACCCTGAAGTAACAAAAAACTAAGCAGCAATGAAAGCTCTATTTTGTAGCAAAAATATGGATCTGTTCTTGAGGAATTGTGTTGCACAAAAGTGAATTCTCTATGTAACTGAAGCTTCAGTTATTCACCATAGACAGTAAGCCAGTGAAGTTTGAGGGTCCTGTTATTACTGGTATGCTGGTAAATGTTTGACAACTAGCTGTCTAGAAAAGAAAAAAAAGCTGATTGTGCTGTTTGCAAATTTCTAGTATTGCCACTTACCCAATTTCAAGCTACCACAGTACATCACTGAAAGTAGAATTGGAAAAAGGTATATACTATCAAACTACAATGTGGATACAACAGACAAAACCACAAAAACACAGATAATAGTGAAATGATTAGGAAGTGAGTTTTGATTATTTATTATTGAATCTTATATACTGAATTTTAATATAATTGTGAGACTGTAATTAATTTTTAAATAATGGTTGTGTTTAACAGTTAGCCTACAAAATTCCTAAAAAATTGAAAATCAGCACTCATAAGGCAGCATAAGCCAGCTCAACCATGCTGCAGCCTACACTCTTACTTTTGAATATGTCTTAGGGTATAGCCAATGTGAGTTGAGGTGGTTCTACTAGCTAATTATAAAAAAAGCAAATTTAATACTTATGTTTACATAGTCAGCCCATAAATTCTACCATCTCACAAAGTAAAGTCCTACATGCCTTTTTCGTATTCTTCCATGTATATGTTACCTTGTTATGACTTTATTACTTTTTAACAATTTTTTAACACTGCTGTACATGTTTAATCTGTGTCACCTGTAAATAAACACTGATGAAATGAACTCAATAAACAATAGGCAAAAAAAGAGATTTTTTCCAAAGAAGATATGCAGATGGCAAAGCAGCACATGAAAATATGCCAAACATCATTAGTCACTTGGAAAATGCAAATTAAAATGTCAACAAGATACCAAGACATACCTATTAGAATGGCTAATATTGAAAAGACTAATCATAAGTCAAGAGGAATTGAAACTCTCTTACACAGTTTGTGAGAATGGCACAACCACTTGGGAAAAACAACCACTTGGCATTTTCTTAAAAATAAACAAACATATACCTACCATAAAATCCAACCACTCTACTCTTAGCCATTTACCCATATGAACTCACGTGCCCATGCAAACACTTTTACAAGGATATTCACAGCAACTGCTATTGTTGTAGAAAAAACCTGGAAACAGCCCAAATGTCCACTGATAGGTAAATGGATAAATTATGGGATAGCCAGAGAAGGAATACCACTCCACAGTAAAAAATAATAACTATTGAGACAAACAACATAGAGAAATCTCAAAATAATTATGCTGAGTGAAAAAAGCCAGACAGGATAAGACAACATAATGTATGTATATTTAAATAAAATTTGGGAAAATGCAAACTAGTCTATAGTGACAAAACAGATCAGCGGTCTCCTGTGGATGAGGGGAGAGATGGGTAGGAGGTATGAGAGGAAGGGTTTACAAAAAAGAGCACAAGGACATTTGTGGTGATTCACATATTCATGGTCTTAATTCTGGTAATAGTTTCATGGGTGTATACATATGTCAATTTACCAAACTGTATACTTTAAGTATGTGAAATTTCAATAAAGCTGTTGAAAAAACATAATGATTTGTGGTCTGCCCAGTGAGATAAGGAAAAGGCAACTGCTTTGTTCTGGACAGCACATTCCATCTTCCAGGGTGACACAGTATATAGAGCTTCTATAGCCCTATAGAAGTACTAAGCCCTAAGTACATTGCTGGCTTGTACTGAGATGTCAGGCAACTGAAATTCTCATGTCTCTCTCACATGGCTGCTGTTAGGCCAGATTTTCTGAGTGCTGCTCTTTACATTTGTCCTTAATATATTTCAGATTGTTGTACACATGCCTGTTACTCTTGTGAAGTTTCAATAATAATATGCACTAAAGCACTGTTGTTGTTGTTCTTAGAATGTGTATTCTGAACACTAGGGGTATGAACAGAACCTTCTGAGGCATCCTGAGTTGGAGTGGGGATTGGAGATGGGGGGAAACTGTTAAATGAATCTGAGTGGGCAAGACCTCAGTCTCTAACCCAAGAAGCTTCTTAGTTTTACAGATTCAAAGACTCTTACGGGGAAAAAAAAACAAAGTATGAAAATCATCTAAGTTTTACCCATAAGATAAGCTCAAGAGCCTGATCTGCTAGGTGAATCTTAATGAAATCAAAATGCCTCTCATTTCTTTTTGCACTCTGTGACTTATTTGGCACATAAACGCTTATTCTGTCATTTGAGTTTCTTGAGATGGGAACTGGAGATTAGTTTTTGAGGGAGAGCTGTTGATTTTACATACACACAAAAGCACCAACGATATAATGTACTAAAGTGTATCATTTTCTAAAAGGACTGATTTTACATACCTATTTACACATTAGCAATGAAAGACTCTATTAACAAATCCTATGGGTAGTAAACAAACCCATATAAGGGTTCTAAAGGCCGAGGGGGGAAAAGTTAAAAACGCATGGAAAATTGTCCCTACAAATTCATGACCTTAGAAGCCCTTAACAAGGGCTTTTTTTCCTTTGCTTAGTTATTTAGTTTCCCTCTCAGTGATTCCACACTTACCGGAACCCACTTTTCTCTCACACAGCTCATTGTCATCACGTAGCCCTTCCTATTTTACTAAGGAAGTTGAGAACACTAATAATGGTCAGCTTCCTGCCTCCTCCCACTTAAAATTTATCTTCATTGTTACCTGTTCTAATCTTCTTCCCTTCAACATCAGACAGTTTACCCCTTGTTCAGCTGACCCTTGAACAACATGGGTTTGAACTGCACAGGCCCACTTATACACAATAAATACTTGTACTATTTTTTAATCCAGTTAAGAACCTACAGATCCAGAGGGCCAAATGTAGGCATTGATCTACACCATTTTATAAAGGGGACTTGAGCATCTGCAAGTTTTGGTATCTGCGGGGTCCTGGAACAAATCTCATGAGGATATTGAGGAACAATTAAGTTTGGGGGGAGTCAAAAGTTACATGTGGTACCCTGACTAGTGGCTGAGAGAGGCAACCAATTGATCTTTTTCTCCTTCCCTTCCCCTCACCCTAAAAATAAATATTTTTTTAAAAGTTACATATGGATTTTCAACTACATTGAGGGGGTTGGTACTGTTTTTGATTTACAGTCACATCTAGTGAAGAAGCTGGTTCAATCCATTGGTTCCTTTGTTCCGTAAGTAATCTCTCTCCACTCCCTCTAGACTGTTTACTCAAATCTTTCCCATTCTAAAAAAGGAGACTCCTTTTATCCTGAGTTCCTCTAAGCCAGCAATTTTCAACCAGTGTGCCACAAAAATTTTTTAAACATACAATACCTATTTAGTCAGGGGCACTGACCTCTTTTCCCTTAAATTGTCAAATAAAAAAATGACAACAGCCAACACAGTATGTCCAGTGTGAATGAATTAAAATTATACATTATTTTTTTTGTCAGATCGACAAAACATGCATCTTTTGGTGTGCTGCAGAATTTTAGTAATGAGTTTATGTGGGCCATCAGATGAAGGTTGAAAATCACTGCTGTAAGCTGATATCCTATCTTCTAGTTTTTCTATTATGGCCATGCTTCCCATTTTTTCCATTTCCATTTACTTCCCAACCTATGTAAATTTTAATTATGTCAACACCACTTCACTGAAATTGAGTCATTAGTGACAAAACCTGACAAATTTCTAATCCTCAGTATATTTGAATTTTCTATACCATTTGACTCTTGCTATTTGGAATGGGTGGTCAAATAGTTTTTGGATAAACAAAGTGGGAATCAATGGAGGGGACAGGAAGAAGTTGCTCTTAAACTCAAGAACCCAGTGGATTATAGCTAGAGTAGCCAGAACAATATACTCTCCCTCCCCTGTCCTCACCACAGAGGTCCACGTCCCAGTCCCCGGCCTATGAATATGGCATGTTACACAGCAAGGGGAATTGAGGTTATGGATGGAATGAAGTTTGCTAATCATCTGGTCTTCAAGTGGGAAGATTATCCTGGGATATCAGTGCAAGCCCACTATAATCACAAAGGTCTTTATAAAAGAGAGGAGGCAGAAGAGTGTGTTAGAGTGATCAATGTGAGGAAGACTCAGTCAGTCATTGCTGGCTTTGAAGATGGAAGGAGTCGTGAGCCGAGGAACGCTGGTGGCCTATGGAAGCTAGATAGGGCAAGAAAATAGATTCTGCCCTACAAGCTCCAGAAAAGAACCAACCCTGTTTATACCTTAGGACCAGTGTGACCTATTTCAGGCTTTTGAGCTCCAAATCTGTAACTGTCACTAAGTTTTGTATTAATTTGTTATATCAAAGAAACTTTTGCAATAACCATTTCTAATTTTCCTTTAAAATACAGTTGAATCTTATGACCTTTTCTATCAAGTCTAATTTGTTTAGCTGGGGCTTTGGGTGATGGTAGTAAGGAAACTGGGATAAATGAGAGTCCCTTAACTCTTTATCCCTTTTAGTTACTCTTCTGACCTTCATCCTCTCAGCTGCTTACTTATAATTATGTATAAATACTAGTCCTGTTACCAGAACTAAAAACCTTTATGAAAACTTAGGGTACATTCTTTCTTTGGGAACAAAAGTGTAAGTAAAAAAGAATCCTGTGAGATTGCACTTTTGACCACAGTGAGAAAAGACACCCTGTTGGTTCCTGTCAGAAAGCAGTAAGTAGTCGCAGTGCAGGGGAGTGTGGGTGAACCAATCTAACCACTGAAAAAGAGGCTCTCAGAACCAACCTAAACCATACAGTGACAGCCAGGTATAAATGTACAGATTCCTTAGCTACCAATCTCCAATTTCTAAAGCTTTCATTCAACAACTCAACATGATTTTACCATAAATCCAACTCTTCCTGCTTTGCTGGAGTACTTGCCCTAAAGCACAGGTGGCAATCACAAGGCCCCACAGGCTGAATCCAGCCCTCCACCTTGTTTATCCCACCAGGCACCTGGGGCAGTGCCAAGCTCTCACTTAACAGCTAAGGAGTGGTTACATTTATACAGCCCTCAAATTATATTCGGCCCTTTGAAGGTAACCAGGAGGCTGATGTGGCCCCTGGTGAAAATGAGTTTGACACCCCTACCCTAAAGCATAGGAATTTACTACTGGGTTGAAGCTAGGAGAATTTCTTGCTGATGAAATAGAAAGGCAGGTTGCTCATTGCAGTGGGCAGGGTGATACGTTGTTCCTGTTGCATCAATTTAAAACTGTAGAGCATTTCTCGTAGGACATACCAAATACAGAGAGGCTGGATTTAGAGAATTAGCCCTTTCTGGCTTGACCTGAAGACAGCTACTTTTCTCTTAGAAATTATGTTCCAAGTTCTGTAACAGGAATGAACCTTAAAATGTACCTAGGCCCTTTTCTTTCCCCCTTTAATTTCACTTTATAATACCATTTATCTATTTGTCCTACTTGCCTAGCATTTATTGGGTCTACTGAGGAGTCACAAGATCAGACAACAAATTTGACTTAGGTATGTGACAAAAGAATTTTTATAACCTTTACATCAAGTGTTTCTCAAACTAGAACCTTTGAATTCCCTACCAGTTTTTCCTTTTTATAATTTATTTCATTAATCTATAATGACTAATGTAAACATAGTCCAGGTCACCTTGATTCCCACTTATAACTAAGTACTAGCAAGTGATTCCAGAGCCTGTATTGTGTTTAGGTTTATGATCTTGTTGGCACATGTGATACTACTTTGTCTTAGGCAAATGAGAACAGAAATAGATAATAAATGCTTCTTCCTGGCAATGTGAAAGCCAAATGACACCAATGAAAGAATAAACAAAGGTCTCCTAAAGGTTCTAGTAGAGAAAACGGATTATTATAAAAATGGAAAACAGCATAGTTTAGACATGCAAAATTTAAAAAACAAATTGTGGAAGTTTTTTTTTTGTTTGAAGAGGCGATTTGTAAAAAACAAAAATCAAGTAGCAGATATTATGTTTTTTTGTTTATATTTTCCCACTTAATACAGGGTCTGACGCAAATAACACCTTTTTTTATGTGTTGGTAATCTGTACCAAATCTCGTATTACAAAATTATAATGAGCATGTAATTCTGTAACAATATCACACTGAAGCACACCACATGACATTTTAAGTGAGATATTCAAATTGCTGTCCATCTTGTGCAAGACATTCATGGACTCTACTAACCACACTCAAGCAAGCCTTACGACATAATTCGACAGTAATGTCAGCAAATTTGTCCCGAATTCTCTCTTTCAGTTCATCAGTGTTGCGGGGTTTGGTCTTGTACACAAGATCTTTAAGGACACCCCACAAAAAGAAATCGGGCGGAGTTAGGTCTGGGGATCGAGCCGGCCACTCCAGTGGCCCTCGTCGCCCTATCCATCTTCCTTTGAAATGCATGTCCAACCATTCTCTGACACACAACGCATAATGTGGTGGTGCACTGTCCTGCTGGAAATAAACTCCAAAGTCATGTTCAACTCTAGGCCACAATTCTGTTTGTAGGACATGTAGGTAATTATTCTGATTCACAGGACCATCAAAGAACACGGGCCCAATTATACCCGTGACTGATATTGCCGCCCAAACTGTTACCCCTGGTAAGTTTGTATCTTTCTCTAGGATATTGTGTAGATTCACATTGCTCCAATACACACAATTATGGCGATTGATATGGCCATTCAATTTGAATGTAGCCTCATCTGACCACCATATCTTGGTTGGAAAGTTCTCATCCTCATGTAATTTGGCCAAAAATCTTTCACAAAATTCTACCCTTCTGTCTGAATCTCCATCATGTAAGGAGTGTAGCAAACGTGGTATGTATGGCTTCATTTTCATTTTGTCCAGCAACCTTTCAACACTTCTGTCACTAATACCAAGTTCTCCTGACAGATGCTTACTGGATTTTTGAGGGCTTCTTAACAATGATGCCCATAATTCAGCAGCCTTTTCTTCTGTCGTTGCTGAAACTCGTCTTCCTGATCTTTTGGCATCATGCACACTACCACTTGCCTCAAACTCTCTGATCAGACTTGTGATGTTATGCCTCTGTACAAGTCGTATGCCAAATTCTTCACGTAACAAGCGAGCAGTTGCTGCTCCATTGCACTGGTTTTGATAATACAGCTTCACTGCTCTCACTCGCTGTTCCCTTGTCAGTTGATGGGCCATTTTACCTCAAGGAACCTGGAACACAAAGGTTACTGAAGTTACTAAGACAACTTGTCCATTTATATTATACTATATACTATACTATACTATCTTTAAAAAGGGTATTACTTCTGCCAGACCCTGTATATACTTTAGTTTCAGTTTAAATTTACCTCCTCTACTGTAAGTCCTTAGCATAATTAATTACTGCAACTATTTTAGATATGATCTCACAATCATATCTCATCTAGATTACTTCAATAATGTTTGAAGCAGTCTTTTTGCCTCTAGTATCCACACCAACACACTTTCATTACATCTTTCCTAACATCGCTATCAAGTTATCTTTTTGTGATTAAAATCTGATCAAGCCCTGGCTAGTGTGGCTCAGCAGATTGAATGGAGAGGTCACCAGTTCGATTCCCAGTCAGGGCGCATAGCTGGGTTGTGGGCCAGGTCCCCAGTTGGAGCTGTGTGAAAGGCAACCAATCAATTTCTCCCACATTGCTGTTTCCCTCTTTCTCCCTTGCTTCCCCTCTCTCTAAAAAGTAAATAAATAAAATATTTAAAAAATAAAATATGATCAAGATTTTTTTATGCTGCAAATTCAATTTTCCCCTCCCATACCCTTCGAAATAAAATCTGAGCTCATTACATGGCATGTTAAAGTTCCCAAGATATCCAGTCCTGTCTTCCAACTGTTTTGTCTCATTTAATCTCTCCTTACTCTTCTTTTCTCTGTCCCCACCACTAAAGCTCCCTCCCCCACCTTCACACACTACTGCAGCCAAAGTACTTGGAAACTGACTTATCAGGTCCAGTCCTCTAAGACTTGACTTTGTTTCCTCTGCCTGGGAGCCTTCTTCCTTTTTTCCACCTACGCCTCCTTTTTTTTTCATTTATTTAAAGATAACTCTTCAACAGGGAAACTTTCTCTTACCACTTTCAGCTTACTCTGTGCATGCATTAACACACTATGGTAATTGTCTGATCCTTAACAATCTCCCCAATTAAAAGACATTCTTTTTTTTTTTTAATGGGTTTATTTTAGCCAAACTGACACTGGCAGGAAGCAAGATGTCAAATGCTCTCCAAAAGACGTTCTTAAAGGTGACATCAGCATCAGCATCTAGCTTAGTGTCAAGCACATAATAGGCCTTCAAAAAATTTTTTAAAAATAAGCATTTAGGAGAATGGGAGTGACTCTGTCAACACATCTCTATTATATTAACATTCTTCAGCCTAACACTAAAAGACCTCCTTTTAGCCTAGTCAGACCTAAATATCATTCATTGACACACTCCATGAGTCTTAGTCTTGCCTCAACTTGTATCAAAAGCAATCCCACATTATAAATGGATGTTTTTTTAAACTGTATTTGTAAGCAAAGGAGGCTTTTTTGGAAGGCACTATTGTATGTGAACAATGTTATGGTGACTAGATTTTAAGCTGGCAAGCACAAAAAAGGCAATTAAGTTACATGAAAAAACCACCATGGTGGTAGCCTGAATTCTGTTTTTCTAGGGTAGGAAACCTTGTAGGGCCTAAGAAAAGAGGAAGATAAAAAGGTTCCCTTCTCATTCCTAGTCCCCCTGCCAGAACAGTTTAAGTTTGCCTTTGACGTTTTCCTTTGTGCTTCTTTCTGTACTCCATCGAGTCTTCAATGTCTTACCCTGCCTCCTTTTGTCCCTAATCATAGACCTATCCAAGCCAAGGGTAGGCATTTAGGCCTACCACTAAAATGCTCCAAAGTAATCTTCCCCTTCTCTCCATTAGTGAGAATAGAAAGAAAGCAAGCAAGTAAAGCTAAATTCACCCAAGTCTATGAATATCTAATTATATCTTAACTCATTTTTTGGGGCAGGGGTTGTCTGCATTAGTCTTGGAGAGCTGAATTTCAAGCACTGTAACAACCAGGTCTCTCTCTTTTTTTTTAATATATATGGATGGATGTGTCTTTCACAAGATGGGGATTAGGCTGTTCTCTTACCCAGTGTATATGGTAAAGCTCAATCTCACTATTATTTAATCACTAACTTTGAAATTTACTATGCTGTGATGAGGAGATATCTTTGAAATTGCCACAATTCTTCAACACTCAATAAGCCAAATTCTTTTTTTTTTCAGATGTAGTAGAATGTTTCTTAGTAAGTTCATTCTTTTAGTGTCATGTGTTGTGCGCAATGAAAAAAATCAACAGGTACTAGACAGTATGTATTAAAAACAACAGGCCTCACATAAGTGGCTTCATTAAGTCACTTTGATATTTTACAGATCTGATTGTTTAGATCCACTATGTACAACATTCCCACAATCACTCCTAACTTAAAATTCTTTAACAGAAGAATTATGAATTTATCTTCACTAGCTTACTGAAGAAATCTTGCGTAGAAATATTTAAACAATCAAATACAATATTACTAAAATGATCATTTCTGGTCTAAATCATATCCTATCTGTTTGCTTTAGTTTTGTACTTTTAAGAAAATTAATAGTAATTTAAAAAAATATAATTAATTAATGCTGGAAAGCAATTTTAATTTTGATTCCTTATTTTCAGTTAAGTACTTATAAAGGTAATTCATATACTGGGACCCACAAAAAGGTGACCTCTCCAGGGGCCTGGCCACATCACAAATCTCAACCTGTCAGCCTGCACTTACAGGAATCACCTGTCAAGGAAACCTACCCTCAACCAATCACAAACAATCCTCCAATTCAGCTATACAGGTAGCTGACCTTAGGAAATAGGACCTTCTAGCCTTACAAGGAAATTACCAATCTTCTAGCCAGTCATGCCGTTTCTATATTGCTGCTTCTAATACTCTGTAAAACTCACTCCTGTCCCAAATCTCTCCAGAGCAGTGCTCCGCTGATTGTGAGGCCCTGTACTACATAATACATGGATTGTTTTCCCTTGAATAAAGGGTATCAAACTCATTACTAAATTGTTTTAGTTTTGTTATTTGATAGTATCTCACACTCAAAATCCTTATCTAGGTGATTTAGCCTTAATTTTCAACCTACTTGATTTATTTTTAAATTTAAAAAATTTCTGTAGAGTAGGCCAAAATTGGTAGAGTCTCCTATTTCTGGCTCTAATTATGAATTTTAATTTTCAGTGAAATACAATACTATTTAAAATTAATGTTTAGCCCTGGCTGGTGTGGCTCAGTGGACTGAGTGCCAGTCTGCAAACAAAGGGTCGCCTGTTTGAATCCCAGTCAGGGCACATGCCTGGGTTGTGGGCCAGGTCCCCAGTATGGGGTGCATGAGAAGCAATTACACATTGATTTTTTTTTCTCTCCCTCTCTTTCTTCCTCCCTTCCTCTCCCTAAAAATAAATAAATAAAATCTTTAAAAATAAAATAAATTTTAATCACTATGTTTCATTAAGCAAATATTGATGAAAACCCCTCCAAACTTAAGACTAATTGGTAGCAAATAGTCATTATTATATTAAAACCAAATCTAAAGTGTACTGTTGTTTATACTGAAACACTCCTTGTTGTTTGTAAATGTTTCATTTTACAAGGATGCTATATCTTATTCATTATCAGTAACCTGAAAGTATTATGATATCGAAAATATTTAGTAATGTTTCCAAACTGATTTCACATTTTGGTTCTAATTAATTTATAAAACATTTTCCTTTTTTTGTTTATTTTTATTGTATTTTTTCCATTACCATTTATCCCCCTCATACACCCCTTCCCCTCCCCACCCTGTTATCCATGCCCATGAGTCCTTTTTCCTTTTTGTTTGATCCCTCCAACCCTAACCCCACTGTAGCTGTCATCCTGCTCTCTATGAGTCTGTTTCTATTTTGCTTGTTAGTTCAATTTGTTCATTAGATCCCATTTAACACTGAGATTATTCACACACCATTAAGTCACTCTTTTAAAGTGTACAGTGCATTGGGTTTTAGTAAATTCAGAGTTGTAGCCATTACCATTACTTGATCTTAGGATATTTCATCACCTCTCCCCCAAAGACCCCATGGTCATTAGCAGTCATTCCCCATTTCACCTGCCCCTAGTCCTTGGCAACCAGTAATTTACTTTGTTTCTGTGGATTTGCCTAATCTAGTTATTTCATGTAAATAGAATCATATAATATGTGGCCTTTTGTATCTGATTTTTTGTACTTAGCAGAATAGTTTCAAGCTTCAAGATAAATGCGTATCAGTATTGTGTTCCTTATTAACTAATACTATTACATCATGTGGGTGTGTTGTATTTTATATATCCACGAATCAGCTGATGGACATTTGAATTATTTCTACTTTTTCGCTATTATGAATAAAGCTATTTGAACATTAATGTATAGGAATTTTTACATAGAAAACATTACAATTTTCTTTAGCTTAAACATTTGTGCAAGGTTCATTATGTGCCAAAAACCATGTTAAGGTCAAAGTGATGTGCTTAGTATGAAATAAAGTGGTTTCCTAAACCGTATAACTTGTCTTAATCATAAAAATGAGATTCTGAACAGGTAAGATAGAGAAACTAATTTGATTTTCATGCAAACTATGTAACTTTGGTTGATTAGCATTCTAAATTACCGATTCCAAGCAGAATATGTAAATATGCATTCTGAATATAAAATCTGGACCACAGCATTTACAATTCAATTAAACTAATACACTGTTCAGTATCCTCACCAAGTTAAAAATTTATGAGAAAATTACAAAAATCTGAAAACACAGATGCAATATTAATAAATAAAATATGTACTGACTTCCAATTAAGATGGCAGCATGGGTAGACATGTCTTGCCTCTTTGTACAATGACACCAAAATTATAACTAAAATATGGAACCACCATTACTCAAAACAGTCAGAAATTGAGGTGAATGGAAGTCTGACAACTACAGAATAAAAGAAATCACATCCATTAATGTGGAACAGGCTGGTCCCTCACCACATGTGGTATATAAAAATTCAGGAGGGATGTCTCGAGAGCAATGAGTCCCAGCCCCATACCAGGCTACCAAGCTCAGGGTTCCAATGCCAAGAAGATAAGTCCCCATAACTTCTGGTGGCAAAAGCCAGTGGGAATTGAGTCAGTGGAAGAAACTTCTGGAGCCCCAAGCAGTTCCTCTTAAAGAACCCACACACAGATTCACCTACTCAGACTCACTCCACCTGGGATCCAGCACTGAGGTAGCAGCTTGAAAGGCACCAGTGGTATACAGCAAGAAAATGAAGTGTCTAGCATCAAGGTGAGCAGAGGCCACTGTCCCTTTTCTAAACTTTCTCCCCAAGAGTCAGCAAGATGGTGTCTTATCTGAGACCCCAAGCATGGATAACACTGTTTGACCAGCCTTGGAGAACCCCAGAGACTCGCCATTACCCAACTTACAGGCCCACCCAAACTACTTTTCCATATGAATGGGCTCATCTTGGCTCATGCTTCACAACTTCCTAAATCCTATCTCACAAGCAACAGCTGGCCTCAGTGAGTAGCAGTCCCAGCACTAGTAGCAGCCAGCCTAAATTCTCAGCTTGGCTTCATCTGGGTACCTCCAAGCCCAGTACAAGTAGCAGCCACTCAGATTGCTTTATAGCTCAGGCAGGGTGGCCTCAGGCAAAATGCAGGTGGGGTCTGACCTTGCATTTACACTTGGGAAACCCCAAGGCAACTGCGCAGTGGACAGCTATAGGCCATGCTGGAGCACCATCACCCTGCCCCTCCATGGAGGCAGGAGGTTGGTGGTCAGTGGTTACAGCCAATTCTTGCAGTTGACTGGCATAGGTAAATCCCTCCCACTGATCTGCCAACAGTAACAAAGCTCAACTACAAGTGGAGGGTTTACTCAGCCCACACAAAGGATGCACCAAGAATATCCAGCTTGAGTGATAGGGGAGGTTGTGCCACTGAACTCTAAAGGACACCTACTAATTAGGCCACACTACCAAGACAGGAAGTCATAGCAGCTCTACCTAATATATAGAAACAAACACAGGGAGGCTGCCAAAATGAGGAGACAAAGAAACATGGCCCAAATGAAAGAACAGAGCAAAGTTTTAGAAAAAGAGCTAAAGAAAATGAAGATAGGCAATCTATCAGATGCAGAGTTCAAAACATTGGTTAAAAGGATGCTCAAGAAACTTAGTGAGGACCTCAGCAGCACAAAAAAGATCCAGTCAAAAATGAAGAATACACTAATTGAAATAGAGAACAATTTTCAGGCAAACAACAGTAGAATGGATGAAGCCAAGAAACAAATCAATGATTTGGAACATAAGGAAGGAAAAAACAACCACTCAAAACAACAAGAAGAAAAAAGAATGCCCCCCCACCCCCCGCCAAAATGAAGATAATATAAACAGCCTCTGGGACAACTTCAAGAAGTCCAACCTTAGCACCATAAGGATGCCAGAAGGAGAAGAAAAAGAGCAAGAAATTGGAAATCTATTTAAAAAACTAATGAATAAATACTTCCCTAATTTGGTGAAGGAAATAGACATGCATCCAAGAAGCACAGAGAATCCCAAACAAGATGGATGCAAAGAGGCCCAGTCCAAGACACATCATAATTAAAATGCTGGAGGTTAAAGATAAAGAGAAAATCTTAAAAGCAGTAAGAGAAAAGAAGTTAGTTACCTACAGGGGAGTTCTCACAAGACTGTGAGCTGATTTCTTAAAAGAAACTTTGCAGGCTACAAGGGATAGGCAAGAAATACTCAAAGTCATGAAATGCAGGGACCTATAGCCAAGATTGCTATACCCAACAAAGCTATCATTTAAAATTGAAGGGCAGATAAAGACATTTCCAGACAAGAAAAAATTAAAGGAGTTCATCATCACCAAACCATTATTATATGAAATGTTAAATGCAGTTAAGAAAAAGAAGATCAAAACTATGAACAATAAAATGGCAAAAACTCTAACTCTATGAACAATTGCCCCAAAAAAATGAACTAAGCAAACAAGAACAGAAACAGAATCATGGATATGGACAGTGTTTTTTCATGGTTGCCAGATGGGAGGGTGGTGTCGGGGAACGGGTGAAGAGGTAGAGGAAATAAAAGTACAAACAGGTAGTTACAGAATAGCAATGGGGATGTAAAGTACCCTATAGGAAATGGAGAAGCCAAAGAACTTATATGCATGACCCATGGACATGAACAATGGTGGTGGGATTGCCTGAGGGAGTGGGGTCTGCTGGGTGGAGGCGGGACAAAGAGTGAAAAGTCAGGATGATTGTAATAGCATTATTAATAAAATATAATTTAAAGAAAGGTATATTTACTAACATATGTTAACTACATTTATTCACATTTTAATTAACCCCTGTACTCCAACTGTGGTTCATTAACTTATTCACATAATTTTTAATCCTTGATAATATTAAGACTTTGGCACACCTTCATTATTTCATTTAGTTATTTCATTTCCACTTTAACAATACTTTTGTTGATCCTTTATAGTTTTCTCATGTTTTATGACAATTCATGCAGGAAAATCTGATCATCTGTAATTAGAAAGTTTTTGAGATATAATATTCATTAAGGATGGATTCTTTTTAGCTCCTCTTTTCTACTTTTTGTACTTGAATTACTTTCTGAATGTAAATATTTCTTGCAATATATAAAACCATCTTTTTAGCACATTGCAAACTGCAGTATAAAAAAAGTTATTTTCTTTATTTCATATGGAGACATTTCTACCATTGTAAATCAAACAGGTCAAGTGAATAAAGTCAGCTTTAATTTATTTGAAATTATGAAGTGGGCTCTCTATAACACTATATGTGAATAGTATTTTACAGTTGAGCTAATAATCCTAGGCTACTCCTTAAGCATCAAAATGCTTCCAGGCCATGTTGCTTTTAATTTTAAACTTAGCAAAACTTAGAATTGTTAAGTTCGCTGTTGTAAATACAAATAAACAAACATAAAACCTAATCAATAGTAATCAATATTCACTTTTTTGCCAAAAAAATGATTTTGGGATTAGACAATCACCTGTCTCCATTCAACATGGATAATCTAGAACTTTATACATTAGGATTTATTTATATGTCATAATTTCTTATATACAATCTTGATAGTGTCAATACAAAAAGCAAAGGTTTAATTTTTCAGATGCATGTTTGTAAGGCAGGGGAATGCATAAGTAGATTTCTTTATCCTTTAAGCAAAACTCCATTACAACAAAAATTTCTGTAAAACAAACTATCTTCCAGCCCAAGGGTAGCCTACTTATGGGTGGTACAGGATTTAAGCAATACCACTGAATAAGGAGAATTTAGAAAATTCCTTTTAGTCACTGGATAGAATTGAACTTGGAATATTAAGGAATGCAAACAATGACCAAATGTGTATTTTTTATACTAATAGGCAAATTAACGTTGGTTAATAGTCGAAGTGTTAAAAAATAATCAACGAGTTTAGTAGTTAAGAATGGGAGCTTTGAATTCAAACTGCCTGGGTTTAATCTACTACCTAAGAATTATATAAACTTGAGTGTTTCATCTGTATAATGAGGATTTGTGAGATAAAGAATTAAAGGACCCAGCATATTGACACTTACTTTTAAGAATTTTAAATATACGGTATTTTAATTTCTTTAATCCTTGATTTTTTTTATTTTGAATTCTTCCACCATATCTTATTTGCAAAGGTACATAATAAATAAGAATGATATAGTAAAACCTAAGTTATCCAGAATGCTGGGGAAATGAATTCTTCTGGACAGGTTAAATTTTTCATAAGGTAACTTTATTAGATATATAAAAAAAATCAACAAATGGGATAAAACTATTTCCTAATCCTACTGCACACTTTCATGCCTTCTTTGGGAGAGCATACTGGTGATAATTAAACTTTTTTCTTTATGAATAACAAGAATAAGCCTACCTGACTCTGCCTAAGATTTTTGTAACATGTAGTTAGAAATCAAGGTGTGTGTGAACTTGGATGTGAAAAAATTTTACATCTTTGTTTTTACTAATGTCTAACTGGAAACTAGCAATTCCTTCCATTTTGAAGGTAAGCAACAAACAGCTGTAACTGTCTGATGTCACCAATAGGAATCACAGATATTTTATATCACAACTGTTGCAAGCTCTGGAAATATTTGTTCATCATTTCAAAAATTTTCTCTTTCTAGACTCATCACTTGATCTGAGTTAATAAAGCAGAAATATTCCTATATCAAAAATCTGGTTTTCTAATATTTTGAGACTACTTCAAAATGTTTTCTTTTATAATGCTATGAATTTTATTTTATAAATTTAAAAATAATATTTTGAGGAGAGTCCTTGGCTTTATCAGACTACCAAAGTGGTTTGCGGCACCAAAAAAATTTAACAACTCTGACCTCAAATCAGTCTCAGTCCACTGTGTTTTGGGGCTTTAACATGTTTCATTAATACTGAAGATTGTTTAAATTGGAGTAACACAAATTGGCTTCTTCAAGGCAGGAATGTTTCCTGCCAACCTTGAACCCTGATTTCTGAAAGAACGAAACAAACAGAGGGAGAAATGATTAAAATTAGATGCAGATGGCATTGAAAGTAGAAATATAACATAACCTACTCTCCTACTTTCTAAGTTAAGAGACAATATGAAACTCCATTCAATAAATACTCTGAAATCAGCTGCATGGGTTCAAATTCTACTACTGCCATTTATTAGCTGTGTGACCTTGGGATGGTAACTAATCTCTATGTGCATCAGTTTCTTTATTTGTATAGGGAATTAAACAGTATCTGGTACATGATATGTTCCATAAATATTACCTGTATTATTATATTCTTACAGATTTGTTTCACACTAACAGCACTTTTAATGTTTTACTAGTTGGTAATTTATACATTTATACAGCACTATAATCTACAGTGTCCTTTCACGTACATTATGACATCTGAACGACACAATAATCCTGGGAGAATGGACAACTATTATTGTGCTTAGGTTAGAGTAGAAAAAACTAAGTTAAGGAACCACACAATACCAAAAAAAAAGGGAAGTAGTAGAGCCAGAAATCAAACCTGGATTTCTCCCTGCACTCAAAGGGCCTACCTGGGTTTCTACTTTGTTAGAATGGTTAAAATAACATAGAAAAGATTACCAGGGGGAAAGGGAGGGGGAAGGGGTCCAGTACGCCGTGAGGTGAGCACTTTAATGCTTTGCTACTCACAGTGAGTTGCTCTGACCAAAATAATCTTTATCACCTGGGAGTTCATTAGAAATGTATAATTTCAGGCTTCATTCCAGTCTTTAAGTCAGAACCTACATTTTCAACAAAATCCCTAGGTGATTTGCAGACATATTTTGTCATGTATAATGTGCACTGTTCTGCCCATTTTTGAGGGAAAAATAAGTATGAGCATTATACATGGGTAGTACCTGAAATAACTTGTATCAGTTTTTGCACTTTGTAATTATTTGTTACATAAAATTTCTTGAACCATATGTTCAAAAATAAATGCTAAAATTCCTTTATAATACAAAAAGCAATTATCTAAATATAAATAAATAAACAAATTAAAAAATTAAACTGAAGATTTTTGTCCTGAAAGTTTGAACCAAAAATGTGGGCATGCTTTATACACGGCAAAATACGGTAGCTTGAGAAGCACTGTTTCACAAATTGCTCTAGTGACATTATGTTATGGTCCCCTGAACAGTATACATTAGCTCATTTATCACAGGCCTATGAAGTTTTTATTAGGTAATACTTTCTTGTAACAGGAAATAACTTGTTTCCCTTTTTAAAAGTGTTTTTTAAAAATAAGTTTATATTTCCATTTCATTCTTAAAGATTTTCACTTCATTAAGTGGGATCGTTAAAACGTTGTTAGAAAACTTTAAACAAATCAGTACTTACCTTTAAATTCCTTTTAAAAACTAATGTTTTACTAACCTTTGTCTGAAGGAAACACTAGAGAGCAAAATCTCCCTCTCTACACTTCACACCCAGCAAATTAAAACAAGCCAATCCTATCCTAACATTTCTTCCCCTGGATGTTTCACTAAGTATTGTTTTCTGACCCAAAACCTCGACTCCTTGAGTTTCGCAAGGCGGTGGTTTTAGGAATGGAAACATAACAGTAGGAAAAGCTAGTAAACCTATTCCCAGACCTAAACCATGGCAGATGGTGCCAATAGATTAGAGACCAGTAAACAAACAGCCCGCCTTTATCTCCCTATCTTCCATGCTAATCAATTCACCGTTGAGCTTTATTTCTATGCTGCTCTAATACTGGGGAAGAGTTCTATTCTATGGGTCCGCTGATGTCTGTATTGATCCCCCAGGATCAGAAATACACTAGATTTCGGCGGGGTGGGGGTGGCGGGGATCAGCGGCCCTGCTTGGTTCTATTTCAAATGCCGATTCTCATTTTGAGGGACATCTCCGCCCGCTGGTTAATCGATCAAAATCGGCAGGAGATTAAATATCTCTCACCTGCTCCACCGGAAACTTCAAAAGCCTGGGTCAACCTGGCTTAAGTATCTAGTAATTAGTCCAAGGAACCTCCCACCGCACATTCCTGATTGGGCACTTGAGAGGGACGTGACCGCGAGCGCTCTTACCAGGCCGGGGAATTCCATTTCCTCTCCCTCCCAACCCTTGTAAACACTTAGGGGCGGGGCTTCAAGGAGACCGCCCGCCCCATTCCAGCCGGCACCCCGTTGCATCTCGCGAGAGTTTATGGGTTTGTGGGCGGGCCCCCATAGGGAAGAGCGCACAAAACTGCTCTTAAGTCATTGCGGATCCACAGCTCCTGTAAGCCAGCCACGAGATTATCGCGAGACCGCCTCAATACCAAGTGAGGAAATTGGGGGAGACGCTGCGGGGAGGGGCGTGGGGTTGTACCGCGCAGCTGCCGTTTCTATTACCTTTCTCCCAGGGTTTCCTTCCGGTTCTCGATGCTTCTCTGAGTCTAAGGATTTCCGCTGTCCGTCTACCCTTCCCCCAACCTATGACCCGCCTCCGGCCCCAGCCCTCCCAGTCCAACCTCCGATCTGTTTAATAAGAAGGTGCTGTTCTGAAAAGAAGGAAACGTGGGTAGCACAGACACTTGGTCCTGGACGTGGGAAGTACTCTAGCTCCCTGCTCCCTTACATTCGTTCTGTGCTCGCGACGGCGGCGTTGGCGGACTGATACGCGGCGGTGAAGAGGCAGGAGGAGGGGGGAGGGGCGGAGCGTGGCAGCTGGCAGTAGTTCCGTCAGAGCGGACATCTTGTGGCTGTGTCGTGCGCGTGAGCCCCGTAGGGCCGGGGAGGCACCAGCTGCTGCGCGGGGAGGAGGCCGAGGCCGCAGCTCCAGGGAGGCCCCGGCCCCTCAGTACGCGTGGGTGTGGACGGCTAGGGGAAGGGAAGGGAGGTTGGCCCGCTGGCCGGCCGGGTAAGAGGGGAAACAGTCCTTGGGTGGCCTGAGTAACCAGCCTGTTGGGTGGAGTAGGGTGGGAACGCTTCAGAAGCCGGGGCCTCTCCTGTTTAAGGGGGAGGGGGAATGGGCGCGTCCTCGCGCCTAAGCTGGAGCCTCTAGGGCCGCACAGGCGCGTGGTGGCGGTAGCTAGGCCGGCGCGCGCGCGCGCGCGGGGGCGCGCTGGAAGGCGGAGTGTACGGTGGCGTCAGGGGCGACACAGAAGAGCTTTAGGTGCAGGGGCAGCAGCACACATCAAATCTCTCCTTTTTATTTTCTTCCCTTCCCCGGCCGCACCTTTGAATAGAAACCGAAAGAAGCCCGGCGTCGGAGCCTCCTGTTTCCCCCTCCCCCCAGCCTTTCTTTGCCCTAGTGACGCCGGCATAGCGCCGACTAGGCCCGGGCTCCTCCTCTGCTCGGCTCTGGACCGTGCCCCGCACCCACCCCTTTCTCCTACGCCTCTTCCTCTCCCACCCGGGTCTCTTCCTTTCGAGAGGCCGGGAAGTCAGACTTGTAGCCACCCCTCCGCTCTTCCCGTCACTCGCCCCCTCTTCGGGCCGAAGCACGGCATAGAGGCTGTTGGTGGCCTTGCCACGCCACCCCACCCACCCCGGATCCCGGCCGTTTTGAGGGACCTGGATTCATCGGGGTCTCTCCGGGGCCTGTGCGAGTGCTGATCTGCTCCGTTTTTGCAAAAGGCGCCTGTGTCTGGCAGAGCCGGTGTGAGACGAAGAGACAATCCTTCCCTGCCGCCGGGATAATCAAGAGTTTTGTCCGGACCTTTGAGCACAGACCGAGATAGTGAGGAGCCAGACGCAAAGCACAGACTATGGCGCTGAAACGGATTAATAAGGTAACCCATACAGCCCTAGGGGATGGGGTCGTGGGAGGAAAAGAAGGCTCAGGCCCGGAGGAAGCGTGGGGGTGGGGGGAGTATGATTGTGAAAATATCCTTCCTTGGGTTATTCTTTTGGGGATGGGAAACTCGGATATACTTGATGAAGAAAGGAGGCTTAAAGCTAGTGGACAAGACTTGTGAAGGGAGTGGGGAATCTTGAGTATGTTTCAGTGAAATCGGTGCAAATTCGGGGTTGAGAAGAATGGTTTCAAGCTCCTCGGTTCTGCTTCTGAGAAAACAGTCCCTCCCGTTTGAGGGTCAGAATTGGGGCGAGACAGGGATGTCATGGTGCGTCCTATTCTCTGTGCCTCAAAACTTCAGCTGTAAGATCAAGGTTCTAGGCTTCCTACGATGAAGAAAGATGGGAATTTCAGCAGGGAAAAGATCACAGAAATCCAGCGAGTCCCCGAACTTTAGTAGGGGTTGGGGTAGAAGTGTCTTGCCACCCAAGAGTAGTGAATGAGTCTAGTCAAAAACTCTTAATCACTCGGGCAAGTTACACAAGAGTAAGTGGGGCTGGGAGGAGATGGGCTGACACAGTGTTGCCACTTCCTATGGTTCAGGCATTTCACGCGAGGCTGTTTATCAGAAAAGCACACCGGGAACTGATGTAAAAGCCTTCTGGAGGCGCTTTCTGTTTTGGCTTGGTGGGGGGGCGGTGGGGGACGGGGTGCGAAGGCAATAAGCTAAGGTTAGGTGTGCCTATTTTTTCCTTAACCCATTTAATAGTACCCTCTGGGAAGATTGTTTTGCTACTTCAAACGTGGTTTGATACTAACCTGTCGATCTCAGTTGAAAAAACAAATAGGATTTTTCAAGGCTCAGGGTGAGCGGAACCTCCACCTCCGGTGGTTTAGTCTCATTTTCTTGTTCTAACTTCTATCCCGCATTTTAAGATGGCGGCTGCTTTTACTGGTTCAGGCTCTTTCCGGCATCTCCTTTTGTAATAATATGAAATAATATTCTTTGTTAAATGTTAACTTTTACGTTAGGATGTACACTGCCCTAAGACCTCCTCCTCAATACTTAGCTGTATTCAAACTCAGACCGTATTTCCTTTTTTTTTTTTTTTTTTGTAACTTGCGTATGTGTAGTGTGTTGGTTCTTGCACAATCGAAGAGGGTGGAGTATTTGAAAAAATACTCCACTTGAGTATTTTTTGAGCTAACTTGAAAAAAATGTAATGGAATAAATTCAGCCTTACTAAAACTAGGAGACAGGGAAGGATGTAGGTTAGAAACTTTGGTTTAATGGGTTATTTTTTAAAAAAGAATTCAACGTGGAAGGAAATGCGAGATCTTGGCTTTACTAAGATAGACCTGATACTGCTTAACTTTAACTTTTACGTGTGACTTTGGTGTTTAATTGGCAAAACTGGTCTACTCGAAGATGATGGTTTACTATCTTAACTTAGATAGACTCTATGTATTGATGCTGAAGTCGTTGAGTTTTGTTTCGGGCCATCTTTGCATTGTCATTGTGGGTTTATGTAAATATAAACTTGTCTTTGTATATTTAAGAAAATGGAAAAGTAGAGGAAGAAAAATAGGAATTAAGACTTCAAAAAAAGATTACTTCAACACCCTTTTCTCTGACCCCTTTGAAGGCCAGCAACACATTGGAGAAGCAGAGTTACGTATTTTACAACATAGTTAGTAGGAAGTACATACTATTTATTTAATGCAAATCAAAACCACTTTAAACTGGGAATTCAGGCCACTGAAATGTGGAATAACTTCAAATCCATAGCTTTTTATACATTTGGAACAGTACACTTTAAAGGAAGGTCTCATCCATTTTTTTTCTTTTGCAGGTGATAACCAGCTGCTGAGACACCACTTGTAATTTAAAAGCTCTAGAAAGGCAGTATAATAGTTAAGACTGTGAACTTTGGAGTAGAAATGCTCCAGTTAGAATTCTAGGACTGGGCAAGTTATCTGCGTGCTTCTATAAAATATTTGTTTTATATGAACAACAGATAGTTGAGTGCCTAGTATGTAGCAGACACTGGGGATACAGTAGTGAGCAAAACAAATTTTAGAATTCTAGTTTTTTATGCTTAATGTGTGGCTTTGAACAGGCCCCTGGCACATGACACTCAGATTATTATGATTATTATTATTTTAATATCACTTCAATTTTTAGAAGTTTTATTAAAGAGCTTCTTCTAGTCTAGTACTTTCTGTTAATATTTGGTTGTCTTGTAAGTATTTTGAAGATTTGTATACTACAGAAACTTGACATGATACTTTATATGTTGGAAAAATCCATGCTGTTTTTGTGATTATTTGTTGTTGTTTTTTTGTTTGTTTTTAAATTTAACGTATAGATAAGTTTTGATTTGTATGTAGTTTCATCTTCAGAAGTTGCGGTCAGAATCACACAGTGAAACTTTTTAAAAATCCCAGATCCAAAAAAAGAACTTTAGCAAGTAGACAACTGTTGGGACAGGGTACGCCTATTCTACAAATATGAGGTCAAATAGACATTGATGTAATCGTGGTACTTCTTGTGTCATGTGCTTGTTTATTTTGAATTTTTTCCGAAACCCTCCAATTCCAAATGTTAAGATGTAATTATTTTTAATGAAGTGCTTATTGTCACACTGTCTACCCACTGGTAGTTCCTTTGATCAAGTCTTTGAATTTGTTTTGTTCTAAAGCTTATGTTCTCGCAGTTTTTTGTTTGAATATTTCTTAGATCAAGCGGTCTTATCAGACAGATTATTCTTTGTTTTTGTGTTTTTTCCTATATTTATTTTTTAGACAAGTTATAGTACAGTCTAATGAGGCAGTTTATTAAACAACATAATCAAGACTGGGAACTCCAAGTTAGTTGATGATATTTGGGAGCCATAGCAATTTTACTACTGCCATTTAATAAAATAACAATGATGCATGTAAACTTCACGTTATATAAAATACAGTGTGAACCAAGCCTAAAAGCATAGCTCATATTTTGATTATTCACAGTGTGTCAGAACTGTTGGAAACACTTGGGTTAACTCATTTAATTTTATAACAACTCAAGGAAGCAGGTACTATTATTCCCATTTTGAGATTAGAAATCTTGAGACACAGAGGTTTAAAAAAAGAAAGAAACGGGGTCATATCAGAATTGGGATTAGAACCTAGGCATTCTGGCTCTGCATGGTGTCCTCTTAGTCACTGCACTGTCATGTCATCTTTTAAGTTTTGGGTGTTCAAAAAGGTTTTCTTTTGCATGTGTCATTCCAATAACTTGTCTTCGCATCTACTACATACTTAATACTGTTTTTAAACCCTTTATGAGTATCATCTCATTTGATCTTTACAACCACCATGTGAGATAGATGCTGTTCCATTTTATACACGAGGAAACATGCACAGAGAGGTTAAGTTACTTGTCTGTAGTCACATAGCTAGTAACAGATTCGAATCAGTCTTCCTCAACTCAGGCTCTTAAACTCCATGCTATACTGCTGTGTTAAACCATTTCATTTCCTGTTTCATAGTTAGGTGAGTGTCATTAGTCTTGCTACCTGAAATAAGCTGTCCCTTCTCCTACTTAGCATTCAAATGGGATTTAACTTTACTGTTAGGTTATAACTATTTTGTGAATTAAGTTTTTAGCTAACATGAGTTTTGAAAGTATGAGTGCATTTCTTTTTGTCTTGTGTCTTGAAGAACTGGGAACTTACCATATATACCAGCTGATCACTTAGGGTTATCTTAAACTTAACCCCAATGAACCTTTAGATTGGAAGCACTCTCTTACATGTGTTTCTTACAAGATCCTCAAGACTTGTCTATTGCCAGCTAATTTAATTTGTAGGACAGTTGTATGACTGAGGGGTGCCGATCATATAATGACCTCAACAAAATTATTTAATTTGAATAATGAAGACTGACTTTAGTACTGTGTGCTTTGGTTTCGTCATGTTCACTTGCATTATTCTAGTTTTGTTATATGTATAAAGACCGTTGAAAACTTGCTAGCATTAGGGGAAAAACTTACTAGGTGTACCTATTGCTAGTTTGTGTGTTAATTCATGGATTTAGGTGTCACTGGTTATCTAAGATAGTTAATTCTTGAGAATTTCTCAAAGCGTTTAATTTAGAGAAGAGATTCCTAGTACTGAGATTAAAATGTTCTCAGATTAAATTCTCACCTCTTAGACTGGTTTTTGCATTCTACCATATATGTTGTATATTACTTTTATATGTCACAATGTTTAGCAGAGTTTTTGAAAAATGTAGGTACACAGATGATGTCTTATTAAACTGAGTTTTCTGGAAGCAAGGCATAATTTTGAAGTTCTCCCTAGGGACATTTGTGGAGCTTCCCTCTGGTTGAGAACCACACACATAAGGAATAATCATTTAATCAATACTTAACTAGGTTTTTCTCTGGCACAGTAGTCTAGTGGATAAAAAATAAGGAAGCTTGTCATTACCTGTGACAATCTTTGCTTTGAGTGGCAGAAATAGCATATAAACATATGAATGGGTGTTTGCACCTCATACAACTTGCCTTTGATAGTATTATATAACAAGTAGGGGAAACATTACTTAAACTGTAAGAGGTATCTTCATTTACATATCAGGTTTACCCATAAAGATAGGTCCTAAATATCTTTATTGCACTGCATTTTGTCATTGTTACAGTGAGGCTTTTCTCTGCTAATTATACTTCCCTTTGCCAAAAGGAACCAATGTTTTAAAATTAGCAAAATTAATTTTCATTTTTAAACTGGGAATTTTGTGTTCTTAATTTGGTTTTGCTACTAGAGCAAAGATCTCAATTTAGATACATTTAGTGAGTATTTTATTAGCCAATTTACCCTATTATATAAGGTTTATTCTCAATATTTTATATTTTACCCAGACATCTGATTTCTATCTCCCACTATATTTTCAGCATAGTCTCTTATTATTCAGAGGCCTCCAGTCAACTTTTCATAGTTGAATTTGTCTTGTTTGACTTTTTAGGCCTCAGCTGTAATACACTGCTTGGATACTTTTTCATTTGCAGGATGGAATACTTGTTCACGTTAATCCCAACCTTGTTAAAATTTCACTTCACCACTATTCTTATTTTTCATATCTATAAAATGCCTTATTTGTTGTCATAGATCGAGGCTTAGAACCTAAATCTTGCTTCTGTTTTTGCCCATTTAGATAATGCTACAAAAGAAGAGCTTTGAATAATCTTAAATAACTTCTCTTTAATGGTGATCTAAAGAAAGAAACTGTTGGTGTTACTCATTTAAGCCATTCTTTGTAGCTTGTCTAATGAACAAGCAGGCTTGTCTCACCTATAATTACAACCAAACAGGAAGTTAATATCTTGTCAGTGATGTGATGGCACATGGTATTCATCACCTACTCCTTAATCTTTAAGATAAATTTTCAGGATTTCTCACAAGAAGTTAGATTCCAAACTAAAAAGATTTTAAAGGAGCTGTTTTTTCCCATTCTTAAGTCTATAGTTTTAAGGAATTGTTCAGATCCCAAAATCTTGCCAAGTTTTATTCTTTTGAAATAACATCTGGTAACCATACATTCCTAGATGTTTGTTGTTTTCCTTCCTTGCTGTTTGTATGTGCATGTGGTATATAGAAATTTCACAATATCAGTTTAAAATTTTGGTTTAGTGCATAGTAAACCTGATCTTTATAAGAACAATTAGAGCAGTTATTGTCTGCCTGAGTGGACAATTAATTGTACTGACTTTTGGTCTCTTGTTGGTCTAATACACACCCTTCTGTTGCTAGGTTGTAATGGTCCTTGAGGGTGATTTCTTAACCTCAAAATTTCTTGTAAATGCATTATTGTTTGTTCCCACTTCATGCTTTGATCTCTCCCAGTCCTCTAGGTAGTATTTTATGTTGCTCAAATAGATTTAAGTTAAAGGCAGGGGATGTCTTTATAGTGGTGATTTGCAAGGTCATATGGTTAAGTCAAGTGGAAGTTTTGATAGAAATGGACTTCTGAATAAAATTCAAGAAATTACCTTTCAGTAATGTCACGAGCTTTAAATTTTCCCAAAAGCAATGCTAGGAAATGATCTATACTACTGCTATCATTATGACCTTTGATGAAATGCAGGATGGATAACTCATTGGGATAACAAATGATTGTGAAACGTGATAGTGATATTTACAGCACATAAGGATGGAATCCATAAACATAGCCTTACCAGAGTAATCGTCTGAGTTAAAATTTTCCGAGTCTTTGGAAGAATGATAGAACTTGGACAAACTAGAATATAAGTTCTTTAAAGAGTTACAGTTAATTAGTGAGAGTGATACTAGAAACTTTGTTTTTTAAAGTGTGAGCTTTTGGTTATGTTGATGGCTGTCATTGAAAGTTTACCAGAATGTTCAACTGTTATTAGAGGCATTAAATCTTACTAGAGGCTGATGTAAAACTTGGCTGTGAATAATAGCTTTATTCACAAATCTTGTTATTTCCAATTTATACCTTTTTGGAGGCAGGGATCATTGCTTATATTTCCCTATCCCTTCAGGCCTTTAATGAGAATAGACAAGGAAAAAATGAAGTATTTGGCACTGTGTTTAGACTTCTAGGTCAGTGTCACAGTATTCATGTTATACCTCCAACAATCAACTCTCATAGAGAACCTATGTCCCATAATGGTCAAAGCAAGTGTCTTCCTCAAACTAGGTTTTCTTCCCGTGAGTCCCCATTCCAGAAGGAAGAGTCAGATTCATTACTGTTTAGTCATGTGCCTCCCAGTGAGAGAATACTCATCGGCTTCAGTTCTGTCTGTTGGTTTCCTTTTAGAGAGATTTGCTGGACTCCTTTTCCTTTGTGTCTTTTTAGGCTTTTAAAGGGAAAGGGAGTATTTCTCAGTGCTGGAAGGCCTGAATTCTCACAGTGGCCAGGTGTGTGAGAGGGTTCAGCAGAGGCAATTCAGGGGAAGATCCCAAAAGGAGAAAATTTCCCAAAAAGCACACCATGGCATAGAGATGTCTAACTTGGGATTTTTTTTTTTTTTTATGGCAGTACAGTTTGTTAGCATTGTATACTAATTGTATGCCCTTCGATCCATTTTAGTGTCTCTGCAAGGTGAGGGGAACCTATACCAATTACTAGTGTGGCAGTCTCTTCCCTGCCATTATTTTCATATTTCTTTGGCCTTAATAGTTGGCTAGGAGTCCATCCAAGTAATGCTGTCCTCCCTGGAGGAGAAGTCAACAGAGTATAAAGAGTTTATATGCCTTGTTATGTGTGTGCTGTTTGTTCAGGTCTTTGCCACTGTTCTCTACTAGGAAGCAAAGAGTTAATTTTACAAATTGTTTTTTGTTTCTAAAGTATGTGAAACTTAGGCTCTGAAGTCATAAGGTGAAAACCAAAGACAAAATTACTTTTGAAAATTCTTTGAGTAGCTTCACTAGAAATTGATCTCCTTGGCAATAAAACAGATATTTTTCTCATTTGGCTTTCATTTAAAGGTCATGTAACTTTTAAATAGTTAACACTGGATTCACATTGACTGTGGTAGTAAGGTGCAAATTGCTGAGTAGTTATGGAGAAGCTAATCCTAAGAAAATGTCAGTTTTCCATATCTTGTTCAGTCTGAGGCATTTATTTCTTCAGTAGATGGAGAGTTAGGTTTGCCAAATGCTGTATCAATTTCTTTTAAATACATCTTTGGATGGAAGGACACTCTTGAGAAAACAGCCTTTTTGTAACCTATCTCTAGACTTATTTTTCAAGTTGTCTAGTAGGTAACTTGATAACTTGATAGCTGTTTTGCTCTCCTCCCCATATTGAAGCTTAGCATACCCTGTCGTTGAACTCAATCTTTTCTTTCCCTTAGGAGAAATAAGGGTAAAATGCTTTGTATTTGAGATGATGTTTCATGCCCAGGAATTTAGCTGATGTTCTCTCAACTGAATTACTGCTGGAGCTTCCAAATGTGGTTATCTATTCATCTGTATTAATTATATATTACATATTATAGTAGGAATACCTACAAACATGATGGTGAAGGTCTGTGATACCCCACAAGTTAAATGTTTTTTGTGGGCATGTGCATTTTAGGGGCTTGAGGGTCAACAGTGTATCAGATTCTTAGAAGTCCTTGTTACAGGTAGTGTTAAGAACCAGTGTTCTGAATGCTATGTATAGTTTTATATTACAACATCTGAAAACCTGCAAAACAATGCTATATATTCTTAAGAGATACATAGTAGTGTATAGAAATTAGTAGTGTGTGGAGAAGAGGCAGGAACCAAATTTGGGATACTCTGTTAACCTCTTGGGGAAAGAAAACAGTCTAGGGAGTACACGAGAGATCTTCAGTTATATCTGGAGCATTTCTTAAATTTGATGGAAGTACAGTAAAAATGTTAAGCTTAACTATCAAGCTGGATACACAGATACATGGGTACTTTTAGGATATGACTTAATTTTGAAAATTGTAAGAATCACTTCTGGTGTGCTATACTAGTAGGTACGTTGAAAAACCAAAACCTCCTTTGTTTTCTGCTTAAAACTGGAAGTGACTTCCCATTCCCTCTGGGATCGTCTTGGACATGATATTCAAGATTCTGAAAATGATCCAGCCCCAATTAACTTTTCTGGCCACAACTGCTACTCCCATACTGTTACCTTGTTGTGTCTTTAGTACACCAAACTACAAGCAAATTTTCACACCGCTGATTTTGAATGAGTTTCTTTACTGAGAATCCTTATCTCTCCTATCAGGACACAGCTCAAATGTCACTGTTCTAGAGGCAAGGTTAGTGGTAGCTTTTCAGGATTCATGATGCAATTGAATGCCTTTATTTTAAGCACTTAGGTTGTTGAAATGTAATTTATTTATTTATTTATTTTTTTTGCATTGTGCCTTTTTATTAGCTCAGTATGTTGGGGAGGCGGGTATTCGTGTGTGGTTTGTTTTTGTTTTTTTTTTTAATCTTCAGGCCTAACATGCTTGACATCAAAAAGGTAGTCTCATATAAATGAATAAATGTTTTGATGGTGAAGCTTTAGCTAATATTATACTTTAAGTTTTAGAAATGGATTTAAATTAACGTCTAGTTTCTGTGAATAGATTGAAAGTTAACTCTTTTCTAGACAGGCAGTATGTAGCTTTAGGAACTAGAGCAAGGTATAATCTCAGGGCCAGAAATTGCCTATCTACATGTCAAACAAGCTTTTTGCTCTCTCCATCACCCAGTATGGCTTTTTTTTCCTTTTTCTTTTTTTAATTCATCATGGGTGAATTAAAATACATGGCACATGTATTTTAAAACTAATGTTCAGGGCACATGCCTGCCAACAGGTCTAGGTCACATCCTTGTAGGCCCTAATTAGAGAAGGAAGAAGTGTCCTTTTCTAGTTTCAACTTGAAGAATCGGGCAGGTATAATGGACAGTCTGATCAAGTCAAGTCTTGGCTTTGGTTACTTTCCAATTTCTTGAGCTAATTACTGAGGCTGAAGGGACAAATTCTGTGATTACCCTGAATAAATTGGTTTTCAGTGGCTGACAAATCACATTTTATTTTCTTGTTCTATGGGCATAATAATATGACAGTTACTTGTTATCTTAGAGTTGAATGCTTGTTGATACCTGATTTAAAAAACCTGTTTTGATCCTTAAATAACTTGACATAGGTCATTTTTCAATGTTGAATTTCAGTAGATTTTAGTACATAAATTGACTGGCCTGGTTTTTATTTAAATCATTTATTCGGAGATGACTTGGTCATGCAAAATAAGGCATTTAGAAATCATCTGAGCAATAAGACCCTGTAGTTACAGGAGTAAAATGTTGAAATTCAGTGCTTAAGTAACTGAAATTATACCTTAACTCTAAAGGAGTGATGATGTCAACATATAAAGGTTTATGAATAGTAGTGTACAGAAAAACTATAAGAAATATTTTCTTAAAGTTCATCATAATTAAAATGTGTAATTTTCAAGTAGGATATTGATGTATTCTAGATTAGCTTTCATATTACTGAGCTTTCATTTATAATAAAGTTGTGTTTACATCACTGTAGGGTATTTTATTATTACCAGCCATCAGTAAATCAGTTTTTATATAAAAATAACTGCTGGGTATTTTCTTCAGGCATTTTTAGCAAATCTGTTTATTCAGAACATAATGTATTCAGTACATAATTTGGGGTAGATCAGTGTAAGAAACTCGTTTCAGTAATAACTGAGTTCATGTTCTTACTGGACATTTTTAGGTTGAACCACATGAAATTGCAGTTTTTGTAGTTTAAATATGGCCAAATATTAGTAATTTTGTACAACTCAAGCTATTAACAAGGTTTCTTTAGAACCCCATCAACAGATACTCCCTGAATTGCTGACCTAGTGTTACTAATGTATAACATCTCATGGCAGTGTAATTGCTAGATGACTGCATCATGGAGAGCTAAGCATAAAAATTCGTCACATAGGTGAAAAATTTATATGGGCTAAGGCTTTAATATGTAACCTATTTATGGATCAATTTTGCTTTTTAATAAACAAATGATATGAGTGTCTACCCAGAAAATTTTGCCTTAGGGGGTGGGTGGTATGCAAGTGGTATGATTGTGTAGTACCTAAGTACATCATGTGCCAGGTTTTATGCCAAAGTACTTGAATTCTCTTTCATTTTTCTCAAAACTTCTATGCAAATAGACATTTGTAAAGATGATGAAATAAACCTAGGAAATAGTGGGTTGGATAAAAGTCAAATTTCAGAGTGATAACAATATTCAAGGAGGGCATTGTCAATGTCCTTATTTCAGGATGATACATTTGGGCATTTGAATTGTATATGTGAGTTTGCATTTGGTTTTTAGTAGCATTCTTGAAAATTCACATCTTTATCTTTTGTGGGAAAGAGAGGGGTGGTTTGGAATCAGGTAAGTTTAACCTTGAAGTAAACTTTCTGTGTTCCTTAAGGGAACTAAAGAGGAAATTAGGCTGCATAAACCAGCTTCTGGTTTCCTCTTTTCTTTTCAGTGGGCTAGTTACACGGTAGAACTTGCTGTATAAATTTTGGAGCATAGGAAAATTCTGTGTTCATGTAAGACTATGGGATGGTTTTAAAGTAGATTGCCATTATAAAGAAGTGGCTGATCGAGGAATGCAAATAATCATTGTTTGCTCAGTAATGGATAGTTGATTAAATCAAGTTGCCAGTACTTTTTCTGCTCACATGTTTCAGAATCAATTGATATTTTGTAAGGTTTTTATTTTAAACATACATGATTTCTTTTAATGCACTGTTTAACTCTGAGATAAGAGTTCTTATAATTCCTACTGATGAGAATCAGCAGTGTTTGGCATAAATTTCCTCCTGTTCTTAACTATGTTAAACATAAGAGGGTATATTTATGTAGTAAGCATATAGATCTGATCTGGTCTGATCTTACATCATCCTCACATTTTGAATCCTGGGATCTCTGGCTGTCTTGATAACCTTTATAAGCAGTCATGGTATGAGTTTCAGAGGCAAATTGGCTGAGTATCAGACAATTTTTTTCCGGTTTTCTTGAGATACCACTGACATACAACATTAGTTTTTGATGTAAACAATAATTTAATTTGTGTGTATTGTGAAATGATTACCACAAGAATGGTTCTTCACTGAATATTGCTTTTTTTATTTTAATGGAGTGAATCCAGGCTGATCATTCCAGAACAACTGGCCATTTTTTTTCTGAAGTGCAATTTGATCATATGATAAAGGCAAATAGTTGCTGTAGTTATGTTTCTGCAGTGTTGTATAGTCCGGGAATGTTCTTAGAAGCCCATTATATCTCATGGGTCTATAAACTTTTATAGGGTTTTATATATAGATATGTAGCTACATTATCTTAAATGTATTTTTAAAAACCGAGTAAAGAAACAACTTTATTTTCTTACTAGATAATCTGTATTTGTTATGCACAAGTCATGGAAGGGCTAAGTACAAATTTTTTGTAAATGGAAGATCAGATGGCATTGTGGAAACTGTATGGTAGTTGCTAAGAGAAGATTTCTACCTAAAGAGATAGGTACTTCTAGAGATGCGATTTTACTCAGTATTGAGTAAAAGACAAGATTGAGCAGAGGCAATAAGATCAAACTAAAAAGGGTATGTATCTAACTCCCCGAGAAATTTTTCAAGTGGAAAATGAAGTCCATAGTTTGATTCAGAAAGAAGAGAGGATTTAAGACAGTAAAAATGAGGGCCTCTGAGATGGTCTGCAAGTTGAGCAAATGATACAGGTCTTGAGAACTATCTTTTGTAGGTTTTTAAGCTATGAAAGTATGTGTTTTTTGTTTTATTTATAAGAGGACAGCTATTTGTTCATGTAGTAAAAATTTTCATACTGACGTGTATATACTTTTGTCAACCCTAGCCCAGGTGATTGTGTTGGGTAAATAACTATACTTAACTATATCCCAGGATCTGGGTTAGGTTTGTTTAAATGTTCTCTTCTAATAAGAGTGTATTATTTATGTGAATAGTGATTGTGTGTCCTTAAGAGAATGAGGTGAAAATAAATTGGAAGCAGACTGTCTTTACTTAACTGTTTTCTGCCTTGGTGTAGGAACTTAGTGATTTGGCCCGTGACCCTCCAGCACAATGTTCTGCAGGTCCAGTTGGGGATGATAGTAAGTAACTTTCAAGTTCATTTTTATGGCTAATTTCATAAAAGCTTGTACATTTTTAGATAATAATAAGAGTTTTTCTTTTTTAGTGTTTCATTGGCAAGCCACAATTATGGGACCTGTAAGTATTAAGAATTTAAAATTTTTTGCTTTCAAAAATTTAGCTTCTATCTAGTTATTTTTAATTTAGTCTTTAGGTTTCTTTTATTACATCATAATTCTGTTTTAGATATGCCGTAGTTGTACTCTTTCTTCTGAAAGAGTAATTTAATGAATTGTTCATTTGTTATACGTATTGTATGTGTTTGTCCCTGTTTTCTAGAGTATAGCATCCTTTGCCTATGATATATCTCTTCACATCAATCTAGTTTACCTTCATAGCAATATAAAGCATTTTCACAGAGCTTCATATTATTTATGGAGCCATTTAATTTACTGGCTCTACCATGGTGTTATTCAAAGATCCTACTCTTTTTGGATAACTGCCCCCAATCTAGCTTTAATTGTGTTATTTTGATACTTGATTTTTTTTTCCTGGAACTTTAGTTTTATACAAAATTTGAGTATCTTTAGGTAGAAAGTGATATTTTGAATACAGCAAAATTCCTTTCTATCCTGGGTAGATAAGAAACTGTATATGCTGGATAATTGAATATTCAGAATTATGGATACCATCTAAGAATTTCACAGAATTAGAACGCAGTAAAACATCGTGGGGTAAGACTGTATCTTGCACAATACTTAAATTTTTTTTTTTTACTTAGAAGGCACTTTCAGATTTCTGTGCTAAGTTATATGTGTGTCTTACTGAATGTTCTGCTTTCTTCCGTTTTTAATGGTTTAATCTCAACATAAATGGCAGTAATGTATTAGGGTGAGATAATGGCCATTACGTAGATGTTTATAATTCTAAAAGGAGAAATACCCTTGGAAAAGTTGGCCAGCATATGGGTTGGATCAGCAAGTATTTGTTCAGCAATTCTGGTTTTGACATTTTTAGTCCTTTTTTTCTATCTCAACTAATGTGAGTCCCCGCTGTGTGCAGCCATGAAGGATACTAATGAACATAATAAACATGATCCCTCTCAATCTTCAGGAAACTTAAAATCTACTGGGAGGCAGACAAAATACGGGAACTACGGAATATGTATAAAATGCTTAATAGAAGAAATTTATGGGAAACAAACAGGGATGATTTAGCGTGATTATGAAATGTTATGACCTAGAGGTAGGAAGATTATGAAACATTAAATCAAATTTAGAGGAGAAGGTGGTATATTTAGTTTAGTAATGTGAAGTGTATGTAGATTCCAATAATAACTGCAGTCAGGATTATTCGTTTTCGGTCTCAAGGGCCCCTTTTTTTCTTTTTTTTTCTTTTTTTTTTCCTTTGCTTTGCTTTGCTTTGCAAGTGCTTTTTCTAATTGGTAACAGATTGTTTTTAATAACATTAACTAGTGACTTTACCCACTTTGGTCCATGAAGTGTTTTAAAATTTGGCAATGTTTTTAAAAAAACAAAAAGACCTCCGACTAGGCCTTCTCATTCTCACAAGCAATAGTAGCTTGGGATAGAGTAGCAGCTGCTTCCCTTTTTTACGTGGGGTTTGTCTGTCATAGTTTCTACTAGATCTGCTTCATTTTGCCTACCTAGAATCTGTAGGCACTTAAAATTGCATCTTCTAGAATTTTTCCATTATAGAACACTAATTTTCAAAGCAAATAATTAGTAAAATGCCTTATTATATCTGCACAAAGTTCATTTTTTGATCTAGTGGGTGATTTAACATAGTCTCATTATAAAAATTAGTTGTCAATACCAATACAAAAAAGAGTTGGTAATCAAGACTGCCGGTTTGGATGGTGTGCGTAACAAACCAACTCTTAAAACCAGTGTGAAGTTTTCCTGCTTGACTTTTGAGGCTTCACTTTACTGAACTGTTGTTAAGGTGTATACCTACAGTAAAATGAAAGTGAAGCATAAATGAGTAGTTTATGCTAGTAATTTTCCAGAGAATAGGAAATTAAAAATTGCTTATCCTGACAATTTTTTTAGCTGTTTACTTAATTTGCTTTTATTTTTCAAAATGTTTTTTATTTAATATATCTTTCAGGTTATGGCTATAACAGCAACCTTTTAGTATATTTTAATGACTAACACTTTTCTCTTAAAAGATTTGATTTTCAGAACTATTTAAATACTTTGATTAACAAAAACAAAAAATATATTTATACCGCAACTGCAATTTTGCTTTGGCTGCATTATTCCCTGAAATGTACCTATTTTCTAGAGAGGTTAATTCTCACTGTATAATTTCAAGGAGGATTCAAAGGTTACAAAAACTTATGCAAAATACTAATCTTGTGCTCTTTAATAAGTAAGCACCTAAGTTTAGGTGCTGACTTGTAAATAGTTAATGATTACTCTTACTATGTAGTCAGTGAAACATCTCGTGTTATTTTGGCTTTTAATTGCATCTTTGTGTCAAAACATCACAGTTTGATTAGGTAAATAATACTTTATTTTGTTAGCATGCTACCCTACGTGGGATGCAGATGTGACCCAAAACAACAGAGCCAGTGGGGTAATAACCTATAATTGCGGATTTGCTGGAAGAACAAATGATAGCAAAATTGTTTTTGCTTAGGAGTATTTCTTTAGGCCAGTGAGAGTGATGACTGCCACAGAACTAAAGATTCCTGACTTTCTAAGGAATAGAGCATCTAATTTAAGTTTTAATAAGAGAAACTATGGAATTTTAGTGAATTATAGTCAGGAAATGCTCTTGGTTATTATAGTTAGGCAAAATGCTTGGTTCTAATAATTATAGGCTGGCTTATTCTTTTTAAAGGTAAGATACTTTGGAAGCACAAATATTCATAAAAACTAAATCTTTGAAAGAATTGGGAACATTGCTAATTAATGTGGTTTTTAAACTTTGGTTGGCTTTTTAGTACTACATTAAAGGCAATTTCTATTAAGAATTGACGCATTGAAGAGAAATTAAATTCCTTAACCTATTCTTAATGTTTACATGCTTGATTTTTCTTTAATAACTGGAAATTAAGCTGGCAGAAAGAAAATATTTTGAAATTATTTGGAGAACCATACTGACTTCTAATCTATGATAGCTATAGAAGAGTACAGGCATACCTCAGAGATATTGTGGGTTCAGTTCCACATCACCTCCATAATGCTGGTATCACAAAGTGAGTTGTATTCTTTCTACTAATAAGAGGTCTTGGCTTCAATTTGTTTTTGTTTCTGGGGTGTGTGTTTGTTTTTTAAGTGTAGTAAAACGAGATATGCCTGTATCATAACTGTGAATAATGTAACCTTTGACAGCCTGAACAGAATCAGCTAAACAAACATCTGAAATTTAAAAAAAAAAATTGGTTGTTACATTTTATTGGTCCATAAGCATTATTTCTTCCATTTATGTTAAGTGTATTGTGTTATTTCCTGCAAAGTCTAATGATACATAAAAACTCTTCCTTAAGTACTCTATGCTTTAAGAAGCTTTGTAGTCTACTGGAAAAGGGAAAAGTAAAAAAAAAAAAAAAAAAGATGTGTCTGTTAAAATAATGTGCGTACAGAGGTATAAGAGAAGGGTAGCCAGCAGATTGGATTGAAGGGAAGGCTATATTTATGTATGGTCTGGCAGATAAAGAATATTTCAAGCATTGGGAAAAAAGAAAATGTGAAACATAATTATTTTATGTGAAGCAATGAGAGAATATTTTGGTGGAAAATAAAACTAACTGGATTGGTGGGAACCAGATCATAAAACATTCAGAGTGCTTAGGAGTTTGAACTTTATCTTAAAAGCTGTGCTAGATTTCAAGCTGGGGAATAACTTGAGTCTTAAAGACGACCACTTAAGCAGTAGCGTGTGGGACAAATTAGAGGGAAAAGCCAGAATGAAGGCAGGAATACCAGTAGCAAGTCATTGCCATAATGGTAGACAAAAGATAGAGTACTCCTCCCTTTTCCATGGGAGGATATCTTCTAAGACAAACCCCCAGTGGATGCCTGGAGTCATGGATAGTGCCAGACCACACACACACACACACACACAGTGTGTACATAGTATATATAGTGTGTGTACATATATACATACACACTGTTTTTTCTCTATACATATACATATATCTATGGTAAAGTTTAATTTATAACTTAGGTACAGTAAGAGATTAGAACAATAACAAAATAGAGCAATCGTAACAGTATATTGTAAAAAAAATTATTTGAATTGTGGACTTTTAAAAAATATCTTACTGTGTACTGTGTACCTTTTCATGTAAAAGTGAGGTTTTGGTGGGGGTTGTGAGGTTTTTTGGTTTGTTTTTTGTTTTCTTTCTTTGTTTTGTTTGCTTTTCTTTGGCCTACCCAAATTGCAGCATCCCTACTTTTGCCCCTTGAGGTCATTATTAAATAAAATAAGGGTTACTTGAACACAAGTGCTGTGATACTGTGATCTGATACCAACAGACTAATAGACATGGAACATATACAGTTTATGCTGGACAGAGGGATGAGTCGTGTCTGGGGTGGGATTGAATGGGACAGCATACCAAGAATGGCATGTAATTTAAAACGCATGAAATTGGTTGTTTCTTGAATTTTCTATTTAATATTTTCTGACTGTGGGTAACAAACTGCAGAACTGAAATCACAAGGGAGGAACTACGGTAGTTAATACCTTGAGCTAAGTAACGGGCAGAGGGTATAAGCGGGGGGGGGGGGAGGGGGGGGCGGAGAGTAGGATAGATAAATTCAAGAGATTTTAAGGATCGTTAAGATTCAGTAACTGCTTTGAAGACATAAGACAGTTGATAATGAGATCCTGATTTCTGGCCTTAGAATTGTGATTGGAGTTTTGAACACATGAGATATCCAAATAGAAATACTTGTAGGCATTTGAATAAATGTCCTGCAATGAATAACTTTGGTAAAGAAAGACTAAAGAGTTACCAAAAGTAAGTATGGGTCAGGAGATAAAAAGAAGCTGAATCTATATGGATATTAACATTGTAGGGTTGCCATAGTAGAAGTTGACTGACACTGAGAAGGGGTAACATGGAGCAAAACTAGGGTAGAAGGTTTTGAACAAAGAGAGCCAATAATAAGCTTTGGGTTTCCAAGATTTCAGTCAATTTACCAATAAAAGTATTCCTTTTTGTTTTTCTTTGTTATATTTTCTGTTTACTGACAATTTATGGTAAATATGATGTACAGCTTCAAATTTTTAGGTGGCATAGGTTAATTACCTCTGCATCTTGTGATTTTACCAGTTAGTCCTCTTTGCTTTGGTGGAATTTTAGTGTTAAATTGTAACCTTGAAATATTTTCATTTTATAAATTCTTTTCTTGAATTGAAATGAATTTTGGCTTGCCTAAATCTCAATAGATAACCTTTACTCAGAAGCAGTCAGATATAGCACTTGACTGTATGAAACTTGGAATGAAATCTTAAACAACTTTTGGAATTGGGTTTTATAAAAAAAATTTAGGATTTTTTTTTTAAGATTTTATTTATTTTTAGAGAGGGAAGGGAGTGGAGGGAGAGAGACATCGAGACATCAATGTGCAGTTGCTGGGGGCCATGGCCTGCAACCCAGGCATGTGCCCTGACTGGGAATCGAACCTGCAGTGCTTTGGTTCGAAGCCTGTGCTCAATCCACTGAGCTACACCAGTCAGGGAAAAAAATTTAGGATTTTAAAAAATTGTTAACTGTATGCAGTAGAGACACATTTTCAGTATTACCTTATGTTATAAAAATATGCTGGTTTAAGCATTTATTCTTAGTTAATATAGTCATATTAATAAAGATACTAATCTAATAAATTCATTTTAGTTTCTTATGTTTTACATTGATTTTTTTCTATACTAAGAATGCTGCTTTGCAGTCTTAGTTTTTTTAATTAAAATTTTGTAAACAATACAAAAAGGAGGGAGTTTGGCGTAGGACTAACTTTATAGTTCTTTTATTTCCTAATTGTATGTTTCTTTGGATGTGATTCTTCATCAGTAACTTGACCTTCTTTAAATAGGTATACCCTGTTCATTTTTCATATCTGTAACATTTCATTTCATGTCTCTTCATCAGACTGTAAGTCTATCAATATTAAGGAATTTTTCTTTGTATCCCTTATATATAGAAGAGAGATTAATTTGAGTAGTATTTTAACTATTTCACAGAGTTCTTGGGGTTAAATGAGATACATTAAAGTGTCAGAACTGTAAAAGTTTTTACTTAACCTAACACCCAGAAAGTGGCATACTGAAAAGGTACTCTAGTGTAGTGGGGTGGATGTTAGTAATAAATCAGTCATTCTACATTTTAAAATACATCTTTTCCTGTCCAGGGGTAATAAAACAATTTCATATTTTCTTTTACCTTAAAATCATTGATTAGATCACTAACTTCTTTCATCACTCTTTGATTAGTGTTGATGAGCAGTTTTTGTAAGACCTGGGTGTGAATCTTGGTTCTGTGATACACCATTTGTACACCTGACTAAATTACTTATTTAAGTCCCATTTTATTCATCCATAAAACAGGGACAGTGTTATCTTTTTGTTGGTATTGGTTAAATTAATGTAAAAATCTAACAAGTAGTTTCACACAAATGTTGCTTCGTACTGAAACTATTTGCCAAGGGAGTTCTTCATAATCAAGTTATAATAAGCAAAACAGCAAAGGAGAAAAAATACTGCTATAGAGTGAAATTTTGTTTTCTATTAAAATGGAAACATGACCATTCCACATTGTTTTCCAAATCTAGTCATCCTGTTTATTGATTTGCTGTGGAGAATTCAGTATACTTTTGAAGAAAAAACTTTTGTGGTTTCAAATGAGGAGTTTGAGGGACAGTTGAGAATTAAACTATTTAAAAAGCTGTTTCTGTTCTGCTTCTATTGAAGGTAGTTGTATGTTACCTACAGTAGCTAATATTTTGGTTTGCCAGTGACCAGAATAATACAAAGCCATCTGTGTATATTTGACTATCTACAAATGTAAGAATTTATTTTCAAATTATAGTTTGAAAATATATTATTATGTAGACTTTACTGCTATATGTACTTTTCCTTTGTGAGAATAAAGACCTAGAACACTTGCATCCTGCATAATTTTTAAAATACTTTCGGTGATTTATGTAAAATGGGATTCATAAGTAAATTAGGGTTCATTGTTCTGTAGTAAATTGTTTTTCCATTAATGTGAACTGAATTTTAGGTAATTTAGCCTTTTATTGCTGTGTAAATAGGTGATTTGTTTCGTATGAGAAAAGTACTTAGAAAATAGAATTGTTACATGGATTATTTAGCAATAATATTTTAAGTATCAGTTAAGCGTATTTTCCTTTTCACAGAACGACAGCCCATATCAAGGCGGTGTGTTCTTTTTGACAATTCATTTTCCTACAGACTATCCCTTCAAACCACCTAAGGTAAGTTTTTCCCCCCAAATCTGTTAGTATAGATTTATGCTTTATTTCAGAGTAATATAGCATTCTTAGAAATAGGGGATGGACAGCTGTCAGAGAGGAGAAGGGTTGAGGGGATGGGTGAAAAAGGTGAAAGGATTGGGGGGCAAGGGGAACAGATTACCAGAGGGAAATGGGAGTGGGGGAGGTAGAAGAGGGTAAAGGGGAGTATAAATGGTGATGGAAGGAGACTCAGCTTTTGGGGTGGTGAATATACGCAATGCAATATACAGATGATATATTATAGAATTGTACATCTGAAACCTATATAATTTCATTAACTACTACTATTCCAATATTTCAACTTATACTATGATTGTGCTGGAGTTTAGACAAACTATAATCATTTTGGGATTTGAATTTGCATACATAACTGAATAAATCTTTCAAAACATTGATTTGCTAAATGCACTGAAGTGGACTGGTTTACAGGTATCAAAACATGGTCCTTGGCTTTTCAAAGCATTTGGCACAAATTCAACCTATAGGAATAAACTATAGGAGATAATGTAGATGTAGTAGAAGATTGGCTCTTAACTATATAATCATCTTCATCTTGTGGGTACAATGTGACATTTACTTGAGATATGATATTCAGGGGTGTACACTATATTTTATGTACAGTGGAAATGCAAGCAAATACATACTTTTGCAACTTGATACCTTAAATGAGCTGGTCTATAAATTTTGGGTTACAGTCAGCAATTCCTTTTTTAATGAATGTTAAAATAAAAATGGGGTCAAAGTTAACTAACCTTCAGAGCATCCCACCATGTCACTGAGAATAACATTTTTGCCCCAAAGTTGTATTTTTTGTTTAAATTTAATAAGTAATAAGAAGGAGCCCCTGAGGGATCTTGGTCAGAATATAAAAACTGGTCTCTTAAAATTTTTGGTCTTTTTATGTATATAAATTAGGTTTTAGCCATTCGATTTTCTCTAATTGTGTCAATATTTTAAGTCTTGCTAAAAATCTTCTGCTTAAATTTAGAATGCTTGTTTTTATTTGGGAGAAAAACCTGAAGTTTTGTGTTTTTGTTTTTTTAATTTTAGGTTGCATTTACAACAAGAATTTATCATCCAAATATTAACAGTAATGGCAGCATTTGTCTCGATATTCTAAGATCACAGTGGTCTCCTGCTTTAACTATTTCTAAAGGTAAAATAGTTTTAAAGGAATAGTCTCGAATTGCTCTGATTTTCTAATAGTTATGAGGAGTTTCCGTTGTGGACCTATTTGTGTGAATCTTGAGTATGCCAACTTTTTGGTAGGAGGTAGGGAAGGAATAGTAAGTTATATAATATTTGCTTTTTTAGCAATATTGATTGAAGAGATTTTGTGGGATGAAGTTAAAATTCAAATTAGGTTTTGGGGGCATTATTTGCAAATAACAAAAGCAACGTTTATTTTTATTGATTCCTGTAGTATTTTTCCATCTCAAGCTACTTGCACATCTCACTTGATTACTTATTATCTTAACTAAAATGGTATACCTAAATTTAAATGGCACTTTTGTATCTTGAGATTTCCATTGCGGGACAATTTTTTTTTTTTTTTTTTTTTTTTTTTTAATTTTCTTGCTTGTTTGTTTTTCCTATAAAAGGCGTTTTGAAAGAAGCCTGTAGTTAGCCTTTTTTAAAAAGTTTTAGGAAAGGATTATGTGAACACAGTAGGTTGTTCCTACTTAATATTTTAAAATGAGAGAATCCTCTTGGAAGTCTCTCTAGATTAATTCTGCTCTTCTACTTTTAATAGGGATTTATTGTATTGTGTGTCATCTTAATAATAAGTTGCCCAGTCTCCATGTGAATATCCCAGATGGAACTAGAGTATCTCTCTCACCTTTTTGAATGACTGGTGCCTTTTATGTCACTTTTACCCCACAGATAAAATCACATATCACAAAACTATTTAATGGGAAGGAAGTCTGCCTTCAGTAATTTTTCAGTTTCTGGTATTGGCTTAGCATTACTTAGGCTCATAAGTTTGTACAGTGCATTTGAGTCTCTTTAAGGGGTGGTAGGTATAGCGTTTCTCAAACTTAAAACTGGAATCATTTTTAGTGGAGAGAAAAATAATTTGGGTTAATGCTGCCATAATTTTTTCAAGTCTGACATAATTTTAGACCTGTTTTTACCATCTTGGATACATTTCATTTTCTTTGAAATTGGGTTCTCTTACCACCAGATAGATACCTGGTATTATGAATACCTTAAATACTAGTTTTCCAGTTTTTATCTGTGTCCCCTGCCCCCGCACTTGGATGTGAAGTTACATTTTCTATAGTATATTACACTAATACTTTTTCACACAACGGGCATTTAAAATGAATTAGATAGGGTATTGAAAGTTCAGTTAGTAATTGACCTTGGTGTTGTTTGATTTAACCAATACTCTTGGTTATATGGTCTCTGCCTTATAAATTCAAGGGGACAAAACATAGTTTTGTGAAACCTCCCTGGGAGCAGGATAGAGATTTGATCTTATTATGCTGAACAGCTAATGATAAAATGGTATGGATATTTTCCAAATATTCTTACTCCATTTATTTTTTCCTCCCTCAGAATACCAAGAAATTCCAGTGACTTTCATTCTAATACCACTTAATTATTTTTAAAGATAACAAACTAGTATGCCATTATTTGACTATATTGGAACTCCTGAGTTTGGCAGTTTTTATAGTTAGTACTAAACTTGATACCAACAAAGCTCTATTTTTAGCATTTATTTACTAGGAGCTTGTCTCCTGTGAAGCAAAATATCTAAATCTTTATCTCATTAAGATATAAACTAATAAAAATATTTTGAGGGTTGAGGTTTATAATACAAGTTTTTAATTTCATACTATTGTGGTCAGAAAAGATGCTTCATAAAATTTGTCTTGAATTTATTGACACTTGTTTTGTGGCCTAAAATATATCAGAGTGTTTGATGTGCACTTAAAATGTATATTCTGCAGTTTTTGGATAAAATGTTCTTAAATTATCTAGTTGTTGGCATTTCAGGCTGTTGTTTTCTTAATGGTTTTCCATCTGGATGATCTGTTCACTGATTTAAATGGGTATAATAGTGTTTTTAAATACACTTTTCTTTATCCAGATTCCTGATGATGAGTAACACTTGTTTTCTTGCAGTTCTTTTATCCATTTGTTCACTGCTATGTGATCCAAACCCAGATGACCCCCTAGTGCCAGAGATTGCACGGATCTATAAAACAGACAGAGATAAGTAAGTATGTAGTAGGTAAAGAAAAGTAATATAAAGCTTTTTCTCTTAGTGAGTTAGGTTTATACTCTGCTCTTAAGTGGTAATGTCAAGAAGACTTGATGCTTATTTCTGGTAAGATGATACAAATCTATAGGTTTTCGTTTGTGACAGTAAATAGCCCTCTAAAATGTTGTGTTTTTCTAACCTGTTCTGTACTTTGTCACTTGAATTATTAAGTTTTAGGAAGAAAGCAATTCATCCCAATTAAGTTTTTGAAAAAAAAATATTGGTACTATTGTAACAATTTAATCTGAATTTCTCAAATACTTGAATTATTTTTCTGTACAGCCTCACCATTATAATTTTTGTATTATCATTAATGCGAAGTATACTTGTTCAATTAGGTACAATAGGTTAGCAAGAGAGTGGACAGAGAAATACGCTATGTTGTAGGGTAAGAGGATCTGCACTCTATGGTGCGCTTATTCATGGTACTGCCAGCACTTGAGTGCTGCATGCTCTAAGGCACTGTATTGTATTAACTAACAAAAGGTAACCAATGTGGCAGTTTTCTGAAAACTGTTCCTTTAACTGCTTGATCTGTTTAGTGTGAAAGCATACCCAGTAGTTATTATTGCTTGAGAGTATTTTTGCATGACATAGCAGTTATATAGCACTAGTAAGAAATGGAAATTTAGTACCTTTCAAAACTCTAAGGTGTTTAAATTTTAATTTTAAAATTGTTATATTTTAAACTTTATACCAATACTATGTGGAATGTGGTGATGTAGTTCAAATTTGCCAAGATAATGTAAGGGGAAAACTTTTAATTAAGCCTAAGCATCTAAACTAAATCTTTATTACTGACATGCATGCATTAGTGTCAGCTCTACTTTGTGGCTCCCTGTGTGCTAAATGAAACCATCATTTTAAAGTGCTGGCTTTTTGAGAGGGTATCCTTAAAGGTAACCATGAATTGGTAGAAAGAACTTCAATATTTTAAGTTGAGAAAAGTGGTTGAACCCTGTTTAGTTCTTGGTTTGAAATGAAGCTAGTTAATACTTCATAAAGTTCAAACCATAAATACCTAAAAGTTCTTCTGTGCCCTTGTATATTCATTTCTTACAGTCGTTACATTTTATTTGTTGGTAAGTAAGACTATAGCATGGGTGTAAAAGGGAGAGATGATGGCATTTATCAATATTAGTGATCCTCCTCAGTAGTAAATAACCTTGCTTGTGTGTGAATTACCTGTTGATCTTATTAAGCAAAGATGCTTCTAGTAGTACTCCTACAGATTCCCATTCATCTGGTGTTAAGAGTGGGGCTTATTATCTCCAATCAATACACTACTTAAAAATGACACGTGGTTCTAATGAATCATACCCCACATACCCATCTCCCCTTCAAAACTGTTCTTTTACCTACCATACTCCCCAATGTCTTCTTAATCTTCTGCCAGTGCCAATCTCAAAGGCGTTTTCTCTTCTGGTATTACCGAGGGTCAAGTAAAGTCTAGGATTCGGGTAAAATGGTTTAGTTAACAGTTCTGGCTTTGATGGAAATTTCTATACATGTACAGAATGTGTACTGTTCTGACATAACTCCATGATGAACTGGAAAATAATTTTTTAAATGTTAAAATTTATTGGAATGGATACTAATTATAGATTTTCTAAGAACATTAGCTCAGAGATAAAAGGTCTTTGATTTTTGTTAGCCTTCCCAGTGTCAGTACCACTTTATTTTGTTCGGTAAAATACTACTTGTAGTGGGGGGGCTTTTTTGGGGGTGGGGAGCATAAGGTTCTCATTTTCCACAATGCTTTCAGTGCCAATATTAATTCTCCCAGTTAGCTTTATTCCAACTGTAACCATTAGATGACTCCACAACAGGTCTGGAGGTAAAACAGAACTTTTTCCCTTTAAGTATTTTTGTTTTACCTTTTTTTAACTTCAAAATAACATATTCTTTATTTACAGGTACAACAGAATATCTCGGGAATGGACTCAGAAGTATGCCATGTGATGCTACCTTAAAGTCAGAATAACCTGCATTATAGCTGGAATAAACTTTAAATTACTGTTCCTTTTTTGATTTTCTTATCCGGCTGCTCCCCTATCAGACCTCATCTTTTTTAATTTTATTTTTTGTTTACCTCCCTCCATTCATTCACATGCTCATCTGAGAAGACTTAAGTTCTTCCAGCTTTGGACAATAACTGCTTTTAGAAACTGTAAAGTAGTTACAAGAGAACAGTTGCCCAAGATACAGAATTTTTTAAAAAATGGAGCATGTGTATTATGTGGCCAATGTCTTCACTCTAACTTGGTTATGAGACTAAACCATTCCTCACTGCTCTAACATGCTGAAGAAATCATCTGAGGGGGAGGGAGATGGATGCTCAGTTGTCGCATCAAAGGAAGCAGCATTGTTGTAGCAGCATCCATTCTTGTATAAGCCTTCCACTGTTAGAGATCTGAGGTTACATGATATACTTTATGCTCATAACTGATGTGGCTGGAGAATTGGTATTGAATTTATAGCATCAGCAGAACAGAAAATGTGATGTATTTTATGCATGTCAATAAAGGAATGACCTGTTCTTGTTCTACAGAGAATGGAAATTGGAAGTCAAAACACCCTTTGTATTCCAAAATAGGGTCTCAAACATTTTGTAATTTTCATTTAAATTGTTAGGAGGCTTGGAGCTATTAGTTAATCTATCTTCCAATACACTGTTTAATATAGCACTGAATAAATGATGCAAGTTGTCAATGGATGAGTGATCAACTAATAGCTCTGCTAGTAATTGATTTATTTTTCTTCAATAAAGTTGCATAAACCAATGAGTTAGCTGCCTGGATTAATCAGTATGGGAAACAATCTTTTGTAAATGCAAAACTGTTTTTGTATATACTGTTGGGATTTCCTTCATTGTTTGACATCAAATGATGATGTAAAGTTCAAAAGAGTGAATATTTTACCATGTTCAGTTAAAAGTGCACAGTCTGTTACAGGTTGACACATTGATTGACCTGATTTATGCAGAATTAATAAGCTATTCGGATAGTGTAGCTTTAGTATGCTGCACATGATACCGGCAACCCTGGAGTTCATAGATGGACTTGGGACCCAGCAGTTTTGAACATGTATATGGAGTTTAGGAAATTTATTTTCCAGGTGCAACCCCCATCGAACTAAATTTTTTTTATCTTGTACACTTGACAGCTAAAAAAACCATAACATGGGAGTAATAATGGGTTTAAATTTACAAAATAAAGTACTGTTTTGGTGTGGGAGTTGTCATTGAGGCTGTGTTGAAGTAACTTTTAACTATGTGGGATATTGAGTATCCATTGAAATGGATTTGTTCAGCCATTTACATTAATGAGCATTTAAATGCAACAGATATCATTTCAGGTGACTTAACATGAATGAATAAAAGTCAATGCTATTGGATAATTTTTTGTTTGACAAGTGCTATGTGTGCCACTAATTTCTGTAGTAACAAGGGCATTATCATTCTTCACCCTTCCTAATTCTCACCATATAGTTTAATTATTTTTTCCTAGTTATTTTGATTTGTCCATTGCTTTCTTAAAATCCTGTATTCAATTTGTAAGCACGTCTGTGACTTTTCTCCACTTCCACATTTTTGCACTGCTTACCTTATGTGCAATCTTACTCCTTGTCTGCACAGATGTGGAAAGCTAGATATAAAATAAATGTTAAAGCTTGATTTTTATAAACATTTTAATATGTAGTTTGGACATGATTTATTGACTAAGGTTCTCTAAACTGGAAGTGAAATGCATGCCTTCCAAAAATGTTCTGGCTTTGTTAATTCTGTAATAAGCATTGAGAAATAATCCAACTATACAATTTTTCAATGAGTGAGGGGTTTTTTGTTTTCCTACTTTTTTTGCTTTTAAATACTCGCGTAGATGTCATAACTATTGAAACTTCTGGATTCAAATTACAAGTGATAAATTAGTAACATACTGCTCTCCAAGCTACTAAGAAATACTGTTCTTTGACTCTAATTTCAAAACCGTTCTGAGAATTAAAAACAACAGCTTTAGTGGGCATATCAAATATCAATAAAACAGCTTCTGGGTTGCTAATTGGCTTTCAAATTGACCTTTTTAGCCACAGGCAGTCCTTAAGTATTTATAGAGATGACTTTAAACTATTGGTGGTTTAAATGATGTGTCCAGTTCTCTGTATCTGGTGATGCTTTCTACAACATTTTTGTTTCAGTTCTAAGGGTATAAGCCATAAAGGCTTGTCCAGGTTTAAGGGAATAGTAAAAAGTACCTGGAAAACTGTTTTAGAATGTATGGACACTGGACTTCATCTCCAGTGAATCCTTCGAAAGATACAAGTATTTGCCCTCTTTTTTCCCCCATATACATTACTAGTGCCATGTGTAGGACTTTAGTGAATATTAGCAGATTAAAAATTGATTTTGGTTCTTCGTAAATATTTCCTGTATCTTAATGCACAAACTCAAATACTTAGTTTCTATTAACCTATGAGAGTTACAGTTCAGTTGACTTACTAATGGTAAATTATGTAAGTGACTCATTTTTGTTCCTGGGCAAGTTTGCAATGTGATAATCACATTTAAAAACAAAAAAACACTAGTTGGCTTTCTTGTGTGGGTGTACTTTTTTTTTTTTTTTTTTTTTTTAAGTATGAACCACAGTTAACCTAGTGGTCTCAGGGGTAGTGAACACTCACTTTCTTTTTTTAATGGCTTAGTTGAAATATGCTTCAGATACTGATTATGCTGTGTTAGTGATTTGGGGGGTGACTCAAATTAGCCATGTTTTGTATTGGCATAACAAAACTGTTAAATGATTGTTGATTATACTTTTAAGTGAATGTCTCCTATTTTATGAGGAACCCAGTGCAAGTCACTAAATGTCTAGTAACATCTGCATTAACACTTGTAATAGCTAAGGTTGAGCTTAAAGGAATTGTTACCATTAAAGCCTGTTTAAAGACACACTGGTCTTACTCTAATTCCAGCTAATGTGAAATCCACACTTTAATAATGTTTGTAAACGCTATTTTGAATTTAGGAATTAAAACTATAGAGAATTCAGGACAGTGGTCCTCAGAAGTGGTCTCAAGACCAGCAATATCAGTATTGTTTGGGAAGTTTGTTTCGATGGAAAGTATCAGACCCCATGGCAGGACTACTACTGATTCAGAAATGGTGTGGCACTCAGTAGCATGTTTTAAGTCAACTAAATTAATACTAGCTCTCTCCTTTGTAACAAAACAGTGATCCTTGGACCCTATAGTTATTTTTACAAGTCTTCCTCTTTCATGGCTATAAGAACTTGTTACATTGTATGCCCAAGTACGACATTTGTTTATAATTGGCAAATATGTACTACTTTGATAAATACCGTAGGTTGATTTACACGTTTAAGATAACATTAATATCCTGCAATTGACTGAGTAATAGCTGGACACCGTGACATTCAAAGTTGTGTCTGTGATCATCTTTTTTTTTTTTTTTTCAGGTATGTGTAATTCAACCAATGTCCAGGTAGTATTTAAGAGAGTAGGTACAAAAGTCTACTAAATGTTGATTAGCTGAGTAAGGATTTGAATCCTAGTCTCATTTTGTGGTCTTTTCAATTCTTGTATCATTTTTTTGTAAAAAGGATGTTATGGTCGGAGTGTTTTCAGTGTTACTGAAATATTAAATATAGCCTAAGGCAGCTAATAAAACCTTTTCAGCCTGAATAATGGAAAAAGTAAATGGTAAAGATGTTTGGAAACAAGATTTAAAAGAATGACACGTCCCTCCTCCCACCCTATCTCCCCCCAAAATTTAGGCAGAAACTTAGATCAAAACTAAATTTTTCTAGAGAGGCTGGGAAGATAGAAGTTAGCTGAATATTTTCTCTAGGGCCCTAATAATTGCCAAGTGCATTCTTTTATGCTACCCTGTGCCACCAGCTCTGTTCTTCATTTTGAAGAAATTTTTTAATTAACTCCAGTATAGTGTTATCTCCATCTTGTATACTTTCTGGATGAATTTTTTATTTTGAGCCCTCTTTTTTTTTTCTGTATTGTAGGAAATAGTTTTATGAATTAACATTTTCAATTTTACATACAGAGTTTAAGGTCAAACAATGTGAGGGCTTTTATGCTCTAGTTGCTTAAGAACACAGCTGAACAGTCACTGACCTCCCAGCCATCTCTCCTGAACTGTAGCTTCCTATTCATTATCCACCAGGCTACCTAAAAGGGTAGCTTTTAAGATGTCTTAAAATTGTATGGATTTCTACACACAGATGTGATGCTCACACACACACATTCTTGACCTCAGTAAATGTAGGCATTCAGTTGCCCTGTGCTAAAACCTAGGTGTCAATCTTGATTTCTCACCCCACCTCCAAGTTAAATAGTAATCCCATGGGTTCTTTTAAACTTGATTAGAATCTACTGGTCAACATATATGCAGCTGCCACAGTGGTCTAAATCATTGTCTCTTGGATAATTGGCAATAGCTTCCTGAGTGATTTCTCAGCTTTTTCCTTTGCAGCAGCCTGTCCCACACAACACCCAGCATAATTCTTTTAAACCATGTCATACCATGTCATCCCTTGGCTCCAAACCTAATGGTTTCTCATCTCATTCAGAGTAATAGCCAAAATACTAAAAAATTTACAGGCTGTACTGACTTGTCCCTTCACCTCTGTATATTCATCTCGGATCATTCTTGTTTTACATCCATGCCCCAACTAAGCTCAGTAGTTCGCACGGGCCTCTGCTGAGACTTAAGGTGTTTGCCATTGTTCTTGCCTTAGCTAGAATGATCTTACCTCAGATACCATATAGCTACCTCTCCTAATTGTTAGATTTCTGTTCAAGTGTCAGGAGTGGTTTTTGACTATTCTATGTAAAATGTCAACACAGCACCATTATAGCCTGCACAATGGAATATTCAGTATTAGCCACCTTATACATAGTTGTTATCCTCCTCAACTCCACCCCAGAATGTAAACTAGAAATGAAATTTAATCTGTTTTGCTATATCTCTGCCTAGACAACTGCCTGGCACATTGTTACAGTGGTCCCATACTTAGTAATGACTTAGCTAAGTGGTAGACTTTGCCAAATGTATTTCTTACAACTGCAATATACTATAGAAAAATACTAAGTGGAACATTCTTTGGCTCTCTTGAGTGCTATAAGTAAAAGCACTATTACAGTGAGTAGATGGACATTTCTGTTTCTATCAGTATGGATGATTGCCCTGACCAACTCTCCTGTGAAAAAGCAGCTAAACATGCTAGGGAAACTTAAAATTTGTCAATAATAGGAGTACTGTCAAGCCGAAAACAAATTGAAACCAGGAACCCATGTAACAAGAAGCTATCTTTCATCTTGAAAACGCTAAAAACCCAAATGAATCATATTTTACTTTTTTGTGATCCTTGTAAAGCCCAGAATGCATCCAAAGAGTGGTGTCAAAAAGGAGAAACCCATATCTAATACAATGCAGAGTCTGCATACCTTGAGCCTTAGTGGCAGGAGAATATATAGCTCTCAGAATTTGTAATAGTTTGGCCTTTGTGAAGATTTGCAACCCTAAAACACTACATAGGTGGTCCCAGAAAGCTGGAACAAGATTTAATTTTTGAAGTAGTTCCAAATTTGAGCATCAGGAGCTGGTAGAGGCAAATACTCTAGAAACTCACAGTTAGGGGTGGGGGAATATAGCACAGTGAGTAGTAGCCATCTGTCTTGCAATATTTTAGACTAAAAATATCAGGTCATCCAAATTGGAAAGTAAAACTATATTCACAGACATGATATAGAAAATCCTAAAGAGTAATAAGAATATTAGGACTAATTGAATTCAGCAAAGTATAAGTATCAATGAACAATCTGAAATTTAAAAATTCCATTTACAATAACATCAAAAAGAATAAAATGCTTAAAAATAAATGTAACCAAGGAAGTGCAAAACTTGTACTCTGCAAACTACAAAAAAAGAAAGAAAGGAGTCCCAAATAAATGGAATGACGCTAGTCTTGGCTTCTGGCTAGCTGGGCAATTAGCAGAGGCAGTTAAGCATTGGGTTGGCCAAAAAGTCCATTACATTTTTTCTGTACTGTGGCTCTAGTAGTGCTTAGTCTTCATTCAAAACAATTTTATTAAGATTGTATTGTGACAGCTGTCATGTCAGCGTGCATTTTTCTAAAAAAGTTAATCAAAATTGGTGAATTGTGCAGCCATTTTAATATTGAAGATGGAAGAAACACGACATTTTCAGAGCATTGTGCTTTATTTCAAGAAAGGTAAAAACAAAAAAAATTATGCAGTGCATGAAGAAGGTGCTGTGAGTCATCAAACATTTCAAAAGTAGTTTGCAAAGTGTTTTGGTACTATTGTCATTTTGGCCAAATAATTCTTTGCTGAGGGGCTGTCTTATGTGTTGTAAAATGTTTAGCAGCACCCCTGTCCTCTACCCACTAAGAGCCAATAGCGAGAGATAGCCGACATGATCAGAATAGCAAAATCAATAAAGTTACCGGTGACAAAGATGTGTCTTATTTCACACACACAAAAATTTTTAATGTAACAGACCTTGGCCAATCCAATAAGCTTAGCCTGGTAGGAGAAAGCTGTTGTTCCGTCCAATCACAGGCTTCATTCCTGCTACCATGACAACTTTCTTCATGTTCTCAATGTCAAGTACTGAAATGGTGCGTAGAAAGGCTGGCTAAAATCCATAAGACCATCTTCCTGTGTGCTTGTCAAGAGTTTCCTCTGTACGTGTTATCTTGTGAGCATTAATGCGAGACAAAGAAACTACATGTATTGTGTCTTTCCTACAGTGTTCATCAGCATAATACCCACCCAGACCTCTATGTTACTTGTCTTCCACTCTTCTTCTAAGGCTCTGATCACCCAATTAAGACTTTTGGCTCTGCCGAGGAGTTAATACATAACTGTAAGTCAGGCTACCTACTTCTCCTTTCACATGAATTGAAAAGTTAAATGCATGTCTTATAACTCTGTGCACTAGGAAAATTTCCCTTCACTGGTGTCACTTAGGATCAATCCTAAATGGAACTTATGTAACAACAGTCCATTTATGGCTAGTTTCATAAATACTGCACTAGTCCATATGTGAACCAGGCATAGGTCGACTGGTCATAAGGAATGCCCCCTGAGGTCATCAATGTGGTCATCAGTGCAACAGAGATAAGTAACACAGATGGCTATTGATGTAATTTACATGGGTCTTCTGGACTTTGCTCCAGCCTGAATGTATCATTTCCTACATACACTGGAACATTGCTGCCCCTGCCCAGCTTTATTACTTGGTTGACTGGATAATCCTTAGTTCAGGCTTCATAGTCACCTAGTGAGTGTACAATGGTCCGATGTTTGGTCTTTACTAAGACCCAGTAACACACTAGGACCTATTTTTTTTTTTTTTAAGAGTAGTTGACTACAGTGAAGGGCAAAGCCTTGCTCCAGAATATAAGGGGTACACTGTGCCCCTTTTCTACTGGAGCTTGCCCAAAATTCCACATATCTTTTATGGATATTTCTGGCACTATCAGATCTTTGGGGTCACATGACATAAATGTGATTTTTGAGGCCTGATCGTAGGCAACTACAAAGGCTTTACCTGACAGGCCTCATGGGGGAAAGCTGTCCTTCCCACACCAGGCCTGGAGCACAGCCAAACTGTTAGTCTGTCTCTAAAGGGAGCTGCAGTGAAGTATTACTGATGCCCCTCTGGCTGTTCATGCCCTTCACACATTTACCTTCCTAGCCTCAGTGCCTTCATTACTAGGTCTCTTTAACTGAGGCGTTAGGCAGAGAAGTGGGACACTTTGAATACATTTATCCCTACAGGGCTCAGTACACAATAATTGTCCACTCCTGGCCCTTCCTCATTCTTTACACCTTCACCCCCATCCCAGGTTCTATAAAACAGCAATAGCCTTTTTGCTAAGAGCTGCTTCGAAAGTGAACCAAACCCCACATCTGTGCTGATTCAACTGATCCTTGACCAGTGTGTCTGCCATTTTATGAGAGGAATGAAGCAGGGGAGAGTTGGCAAATTCTCCAGTTTCTAGCCTCATGCTCATACTATTTGTAGTAAGGGAGTAATGGCTTCACTATTACTTTTATTTTTGACTCCTTGTTGCTTTAATTAGCTGCTCCAACACCTGTCAGCTCAACTCTCCCTCCCAGCTAAACTGGCTCCTGATAGGGTAGTGTTAATCCTCCAACTTTGTTGTTGTTGTTGTTGTTCTCCTTCTCTCCCTCTTCCTCCCGCTTCTCCTCTTCCCCCTCCCTGTGTCCTCCCTCCCTCCCTCCCTCCCTCCCTCCCTCCCTCCCTCCCTCCCTCCCTTCCTTCCTTCCTTCCTTCCTTCCTCCTTTCCTCCTCCTCCTCCTTTCCTCCTCCTCCTCCTCTTCTCCTCCTCCTCCTCCTCCTCTTTCCCTCCTCCCCCTCCTCTCCTCCTCCTCCTCTTCCTTCTTTTCTTCTGTATTGTGTTAGTTATTCTGGCTCTTTTGCTTTTCCAAATAAACTTTAGAATAAATTTGTCAAAATCCAAAAACTAACTGGCTGGGGTTTTAATTAGGATTGCATTGAATCTATAGATTAAGTTAGGAATAGCTGACATCTTAACACTATTGAGTCTTCCTCTCTGTGAGCATGGAATGCCTGCCTCTTCATTTATTTAGTTCTCTGATGACTGCCATAAGAGTTTTGTAGTTTTCCTCATATAGCTCTTACACATTTTTGTTGTATTTATACTTAAGTGTTTCATTTTTTGGGAGTGTTAAAGTAAACAGTGTTGTGTTTTTAATTTCAAATTCCAATTCTTCATTGCTGGTAGATAGGAAAATGATAGATGTTTGTATATTAACCTTATATGCTGCAACCTTGAGGTTTTTTGCAAGCAAGAGTTTTTTGTTGTTGTTTTAGATTTTCTACACACACAGTCATGTCATCTGCAAACAAAGATAGTTTCACATCTTTCTTCCCAATCTGTATACTATTTATTTTCTTTCCTGTTTTATAGCATTAGCTAGGGCTTCCCAGTATGATGCTGGAAACAAATGGTAGGAAAGGACATCCTTACTTTGTTCCTGATCTTAGCAAAAAAGCTTTAGTTTCTTACCACTAGTTATAATAAGTGTAGTTTTTTGTAGGTATACTTTATAAAGTTGAGGAAATTCCCCTCTATTCCCAAATTGAAGAGATGTTTTATCATAAATGGATGTTGAGTTTTGTCAAATGTTTTTTCTGTATCTAATGATGTAATCATGTGATTTTTATCTTTTAGACTGTTGATGTGATGAATTACATTAATTGATTTTCAAGTGGCAAATCAGCCTTGAATACCCAGAATATATCCCACCCTGTCATGGGTGTATAGTTCTTTTTATACATTACTGATTTGCTAGTATTTTATTATGGATTTTCATTAATGTTCATGAGAGATCTTGGAATGTACTTCTCTTTTCTTGTAATATCTTAGTCTGGTTTTGGTATTAGGGCAATACTGACCCCATTAATAAGTTAGGAAGTATTCCCTCTGTTTTTATTTTCCAGAAGAGATTGTAGAAAATTGGTATAATTTCTTTCTTATATGTTTGGTAGAATTCACCAGTGAACCCATCTGGGCCTGATACTTTGTTATTGAAGGTTATTGAAGGTTATTAATTATTGATTCAATTTCTTGAATAGATAATGTCCTATTCAGATTGTCCCTTTCTCCTTGTGTGAGATTTGGTATATTGTGTATTTCAGAGAATTTGTCCATTTCAAATAGGCTATCAAATTTGTGGGCATAGACTTGTTCATAATATTTATACCTTTATTATCCTCTAAATGATCATGAGATCTGTAGTGATGTCATTTCTTTCATTTCTGATATTATTTGTGTTTCCTATCTTCTTCCCCCTTAGTTAGCCTGGTTAGATGCTTATTAATTTTATTGATCTTTTTAAAAAAACAGATTTTGGCTTTGTTGATTTCCTATTTTCTATTTATTTTTTTCTCTTCTAATATTTATTTTTCTTTGGCATACTTTGGATTTAATTTGCTCTTTTTCTAGTTTTCTAAGGTGGAAGATTAGATATTTGATTTTAGATTTTTCTTCTTTTCTAATGTATGCATTCAATAATGTAATTTTCCATTTAAGCACTGCTCTCACTACATCTCACAAATTTTGATAAGTTGTATTTTTATTTTGTTCAAAATATTTAAATTTCTCTTGAGTATTCTTCATTGAGCTATATGTTATTTAGAAGTGAGTTGTTTAATTGCTCAGTATTTTGAGATTTTCCAGCTAACTTTGTGTTACAGATTTCTAGATCAAGTCCACTGTGACCTAGGAGTATACGTTGTATGATTTCTATTACTTTAAACATGTTAGGGTGTGTTCTGTGATCCAAAATGTGGTCAATCTTGGTAAATATTCTATGTGAACTTGAACAGAATGTGTATCAGCTGTTGTTGAAGGAGGTGGTCTGTGCAGGTCAATTATATTTAGTTGAGTAATGGTGCCACTGAGTTCAACTATGTCTTTACTGGTTTTCTGCTTGCTAGATCTCTCCATTATTGATAGGTGGGCATTGAAGTCACCAACTGTATTTCTGGGTATATCTTTTTTCCTACAGATATGTTAGTTTATAACTCATATTTTGATGCGCTGTTGTTAGGCACATCACATTAAGGATTGTTATGTCTCTTTAGAGAATCAACTCCTTTATTATTATTTAATGCCTGTCTATCCTGATAATTTTCTTTGCTCTGACATCTGCCCACTATGTAATTAACATAGCTACTCCAGCATCCTTTGAATTAATATAAGTGAGGGATGTCTTTCTCTATTTCTTTACTTTTTTCCCCTTTGTTTTTTTTTTTTTCCTGTATAAAAAAGGATCCCAATATAAAGGTAAGGAAGGAGAGGACACGGGACATACTCTTTGGTGTATGGTGAAATAGAAGGGGAGAAGGGTAAGCCTCAAAAGGAAGGGAGGGAGGGGAATGCCATTAAACCAGCCAGCAAGATATTCTCTGTAAAAAGTTGGAGAAGGATCTCCACAGCCTCAGAGTTAAAAAAGAACAGAGCACCTTCTCAGTGGGGGGCTCTCCAGTTCACTCCAGTGTTTAAAGAAAGGTAAATGACTGCTTCTCTTCTCTTCTCTTGGTTCTGTTGTAGCCACTCCATTGCTCATTCTAGATTACCATCTGCCTTTTGTAGATAAGAGTGCTGCAGGGTTCTGAAGGCAGAGATTCGCTTATGTGTGTAAAAAATCAGCATCTCCAGGGGAGTTCCAGCCAAGATGGAGGCATAGGCAGAAATCCATTTCTTCCTCCCACAACCAAAAGGAGGACAACAACCAATTAAAATCAATAAACAACCAGAAGTGCCAGAAAATCAAACTGCATGGAACTCCAAAAACCATGGAATTAAAGAGACAGTCAAACAGAACAACCAGACCAGTAAGGCGGCAGATGGAGAGAACCTGGGGCTAGTCCGCGGCCTGTGTGGGTGGGGCTGACTTAAGGAGAAACTGAGACTCAGAGCTGGCTGTGGACTGCAGTGAACAGCCAGTTTCTCCGGTGGGAGAAACCCCCCAGTTTCTCAGGAGAGTTAGTTGGAAAGTGGGCTAGAGACAAGCAGGTGAGCTGCATTTCCCCCCTCTGGCCCCTCCTCCACAGGCAGTGCCCCCAGCTCAGCAAGGAGGGTTGCGGTGCCCTGGTGAATACCTAAGGCCCGACCCTTACAACTTAACAGGGGCACCCAACAAAGAAATAGGGCCAAAATGAAAGAACACAGCAAAACTTCAGAAAAAGAGCTAAGTGATGAGGAGGTGACCAACCTATGTGATAGAGAATCTAAAGCCCTGGTAATCAAAATACTCACAGAACTGACTGAACTTGGTCAAAAAATGAAAGAACAAATGAAAGATACCCCAAATGAAATAAAGCAAAATATTCAGGGAACCAACAGTGACAGGAAGGAAACCGGTACTCAAAAAAATGATTTGGAACAAAAGAAAAAAATAAATATCCAACTGGAACAGAATGAAGAAACAAGAATTCAAAAACACAAGGAGAGACTTTTGAATCTTTGGGACAACTTGAAATGTGCCAATATCTGAATTATAGGGGTACCAGAAGGAGAAGAGCAACAGCAAGAAATTGAAAACTTATTTGAACAAATAAGAAAGGAAAACTTCCCCAATCTGGGGAAGGAAATAGACTTCCAGGAAGCCCAGGAAGCCCAGAGAGTCTCAAAGAAGTTGGACCCAAAGAGGAACACACCAAGGCACATCATCATTAATTTATTCAAGATTAAAGACAAAGAGAGAATCTTAAAAGCAGCAGGAGAAAAGGAGACAGTTACTTACAAAGGAGTGCCCATAAGACTGTCAGCTGATTTCTCAAAAGAAACTTTGCAGGCAAGAAGGGGCTGGAAAGAAGTATTTGAAGTCATGAAAGGCAAGGACCTACATCCAAGATTACTCTACCCAGCAAAGCTTTCATTTAGAATGGAAGGGCAGATAAAGTGCTTCCCAGATAAAGTCAAGTTAAAGGAGTTCTCATCACCAAGCCATTATTATATGAAATGTTAAAGGGACTTCCTGAAGAAACAGAAAAAGATAAAATCTATGAGCAGTAAAATGACAACAAACTCACAGCTAGTAACAAATTAACCAAGAAAGAAAAAGAAAGAAAGAAAGAAAGAAAGAAAGAAAAAGAGAAAAACAAGGAAAACAAAAACTAAGCAAACAACTAAAACAGGAACAGAACCACAGAAATGGACATCACATCACATGGAGGGTTTTCAGTGGGGAGGGGGAAGGAAGGAAAAGGGGGGAAAAGGTGCAGGGAAGAAGCATAATTGGTAGGCATTAAGTAGACAGGGAGAGGTAAAAAGTGGTGTAGGAAACAGAGGACTCAAAGAACTTATATGTACAACTCATGGACATGAACTAAGGGGGGAGGGAAATGCTCCCCCCTTAGTTCAGGGTGGAGGGGCGATAAAGGGGGAAAAATTGGGAAAACTGTAATAAGGTAATCAATAAAATATACCTAAAAAAATAAAAGTCAGCAGCTCCAGCAGTAACTCTGCTCCAGACTCCATCTCAGGTATTACTGACTGCACTGGGTGGAACTCTCTGGAGGAAAGGGGTCATCCAGGTAGAGACACATCTTGGGTCCAGTCTTCCTCTGGCAGCAGCCCAATCAGGTCAAAGATTTTGTCTAAGTTGTCAGCTTCAGAGTTTCCACAGAAGAGAGGCTTTCAACAAAACATCTCAACAAAGTTACAGCCAACAGTCCACAGGTGCACAGGTGCTGCATATGTAGACTGCAGAAGAACTTCTGGAGCATGGGACCAGAGTGTAACAACCACGAGTGTTAAGTGCCATCTGGTAGCTCTAGATTCTGGCCAGGCCAAAATCAGCCAACTTGACTGTCCCACCACTTGTCACCAGAATGTTCTCTGGTTTTAAGTCTTGGTGAACAATGCAGTTGGAATGAAAGAAATCCAGGCCTCTGAGAAAATGGTGCATCAGATCCTTGATGGTCTCTACTGGCAAGACTGGTGGTGGAGGGGTGGTGCTTTCTCCAGATATGTCCTTAGGTCTTGGTCCATGTGCTCAAACATCAGGGTCACTTTGGTGTCTTGGTCAGTTTGGGCAATGGCACAGACGTCCATCAGTGGGACAACATTGGGATGCTCAAAAGCCTCCAGCCGTCTCAGTAAGGCCACCTCACTAATTGTGCTGATGAGAAGGCCCCCTTCAGCACCTCTTCCACTGGAGACTCTCATGCTCTTGAGGGCCACAAAGTGGCTGCTGTGGGGATCACGGACCTTGTACATTGTTCCATAGGCATCAACACCAATCTCAGCCTCTGGCTCATATGGAGGAGTAGCCATTCTCACATGAGAGGAGACCACCTCCTGCCTGGAGCTGCAGGGCATGGGGCAGCCTGTTATAGGGCCCAGGAGCTAGTTTCTGAGGCACCACACACTAGAACTCTGTTTAAAGCAGCTGGATGCTATGGGCCACAAACTAGACACAGGCCACAACTAGAGCAGTTTCCTTACCACCACTCTCACCGTGTGACCAGCTGCCCACTCTTCCTTTACTTTTAATCTATATCTGTTTTTATATAGCTTTTTAAAATATATTTTATTGATTATGTTATTACAGTTGTCCCATTTTTTCTCCCCTTTATTCCCCTCCACCCTGTACTCCCCCATCCCACCAGCATTACCACACCTTAGTTCATGTCCATGGGTTATACATATAAGTTCTTTGTTTCTCCACTTCCCATACTATTCCTTACCTCCCTGTCTATTTTGTACCTGTCATTTATGCTTTTCATTCCCTGTACTTTTTTCTCCATTCTCCCCCTCCCCCTCTTTACTGATAACCTTCCTTGTGACCTCCATTTCTGTGAATCTGTTCCTGTTCTATTTGTTTGCTTGTTCATTTTTTTTAGGTTCAATTGTTGATAGTTGTGAGTTTGTTGTCATTTTACTGCTCATAGTTTTTATCTTTTTCTGTTTCTTCAGGAAGTCCCTTTAACATTTCATATAATAATGGCTTGGTGATGATGAACTCCTTTAACTTGACCTTATCTGAGAAGAACTTTATCTGCCCTTCCATTCTAAATGAAAGCTTTGCTGGGTAGAGTAATCTTGGATGTAGGTCCTTGCCTTTCATGACTTCAAATACTTCTTTCCAGCCCCTTCTTGCCTGCAAAGTTTCTTTTGAGAAATCAGCTGACAGTCTTATGGGCACTCCTTTGTAAGTAACTGTCTCTTTTTCTCTTGCTGCTTTTAAGATTCTCTCCTTATCTCTGATCTCAGATAATGTAGTTATGATGTATCTTGGTGTGTGCTTCCTCGAGTCCAACTTCTTTGGGTCTCATTGAGCTTCCTGGACTTCCTGGAAGCCTACTTCCTTTGCCAGATTAGGGAAGTTCTCCATTATGTTTTCAATTTCTTGCTCTTCTTTTTCTCCTTCTGGCATCCCTAAGATTTGGATGTTGGAATGTTTAATGTTGTCCCGGAGGATCCTAAGCCTCTCCTCATTTTTTTGAATTCTAATTTCTTCATTCTGTTCCAGTTGGATATTTATTTCTTCCTTCTGTTCCAAATCATTGATCTGAGTCCCAGTTTCCTTCCCATCACTATTGGTTCCCTGTTCACTTTTCTTTATTTCACTTTTCATAGCCTTCACTTTTTCCTCTATTTTGTGACCATACTCAGTCATTTCTATGAGCACCTTGATTACCAGTGTTTTGAACTCTGCATATGATAGATTGCTATCTCTTCATTGCTTGGTTATATTTTTTCTGGAGCTTTGATCTGTTCTTTCATTTGGACCATATATATATATATTTTTTTTTTGTCTCGTCATGCCTGTTATGTAGTAAGGAGCAGAGCCTTAAGTATTTATTTACCAGGTTGGGTTAACCCACGTTGCTGCATTCTGGTGCTGTATTTTGCGGGAGGAGTCCGAGAGGGAACAATGCCACTTGCTTAGCTCTCTGTGGGCTTTCAGTCACCTCCTCCACTACCCACAAGCAAATTGGGCCCTTCTAGTTCTGATTCCTTGTGGGTGGGTTTATGTATGTTCTGGGACCTGTGGGTCTCTCCAATGAACTCTCCTGTGAGGCTGGGAGTTTCTCCTGCCACCTCAACCCTCACAAGTTTTTTCAGTCAGAGCTTTTGAGCCTTTACTTCCCCACACTGGAACCCTGGGTTGCATGGTCTGTCTTGCTCCCTAGTTGTTCCTCCTGGTTTATCCATAAACAAATGTGGGACTTCTGATCCATCTGCCTTGCTGCACATCCTCCCTGCCTCAGCTGCCCATTTCCGCTTCTCCTACTGGTCTGGATGAATGTTTCTTCTTTAACTCCTTGGTTGTTGGACTTCCATACAGTTCAATTTTATGGCAATTCTCATTACGTTTTATTTCTAAATTTGTTGTTGTCCTTCTTTTGGTTGTGTGAGGAGGCAAAGTATATCTACCTACACCTCCATCTGGACCAGAAGTCTAAGGTCAGCATCTGGAGCATCTTTTTATATGTTTATTTGCCATCTGTGTATCTTATTTTTCACATTCTTATTTGATTTTTTAAACTGCTGTTTACATTTAATATTATTATGTATTAGTTTTAGGTGATCAGCAGAGTGGTTAGACAATCATAAGACAGTTCCATTTTTAATTTTTTGAGGTATCCTCATACTGCTTTCCATAGTGGTTGTACCCATCTGCATTCCCACCAATGGTGCAAAAGCGTTCCCTTTTTTTCACATCCTTGCCAACACTTGTCATTTGTTGTTTTATTGATTATAGACACTCTGACAGGTGCAAGGTACCTGTCAGATATCTCATCATGGTTTTGTATGTCTTTGTTAGGTCATTTTTTAGTTGAGTTGTTTGTGTTTTTATTTTTGGGTTTCAGAGTTCTTTGTATAACCTTAAAGGGGGATACTTATGGTCCATTGTCCCTAGTTTTGGAGATTAAGCATTCTGAGTCTTTTTCCTCCTTATTATAATTTATGAGATTATCTCATGGCATTGAAACATTCTTGGCCTTGGAATACCATGATGTTCTGATGAGTTTATTTAGCAATTTCATGTATTTAGAGATGGTAGTATGGTCAGATGGACCAAAAAATCCTCATTGGCCTCCTGCAGCAGAATATTGATCCTGTGTGTCATTTAACCTGCATAGGCTTTATTTGTCTCTTTAAATCAGGAAAATATCACTTGGTCTAAATAATCTGAATTCTGGGAAGCATCAAATGAGATGATCAAAATGAAGTCCATTTGTGGGTGGGGGGGGGGCTCTGCCTGCAGGGACCCCCAGCCACCACGGATGAGAATAAGTCTACCAAGACATGATCTGCTTGGGGAGGAAAGGTGGCTGAACTCTCAAAGAAGGGCCAGGAGACTTTTCCTGAATGGTCTTTTACTGGGTTCATTTGCAAAGGATACAGGGCATATATACATAAAGCTCATCAACCATTGTCAGGCAGTAAGGATCAAACAATAGATAACATTCAAAGAACTATAAGGGCTTATTTTGAGTCAGGATCAGACAGCTAAAGTCCCATAAAACTTTGGGGAAACACTCATTTCATGCTTGGATCCTTACCATTTGAATTGAGTGTATTAGCAAAGCAGGTTTCACAGGATTTTATGCATTCTTTCTTAGGCCTGATTGCCCTAGGGAATTCGCCCTTTCCAGCACAGTACTGCACCACCCTCTGTCGATGTTTTAGGCTTAAGTCAAGCAGAGGAAGTAAGGCACCCAAGAGATTAGGAGACTTCTTGCAGACAGAATGGGGACTCAGGCTACGTCAAAGCTGAGGGGCGAGGGTCCATCACCCCCTTTTTCTATAGCCCCCCAAGTCCTTCCCTGGGGGCCCCTTCATGACCCTGCCTGTCTTAGGTCATCCCTCCATTGAGGAATCTTACCTGTCATTGGCTAAAAGGTCATCCACTCAGGGCCAAGCAGGGTGAGGTAAAGGGGGCAGAGGCGACGCCCCTGCCAGGGAGATAAGTAAGCTTTGTCTCCTTATAAGCTTAGGGTTCCAAGGTTTCTCACTCAGCCTTAGCCATGAGGGGTTGCGGCTTCTGAAACCAGGCAGGGCGGTCCCCAACATCCATTTATACAGTATAAGGTTATAGAAATGTGTGACTATTTTTAAAATGGTATCTGATGTTATGCTTTTAAATTATATAAGTTGAGAAATTTTATAACTATTTCAAACTGATTTCTTCTTCCTGGAAATAATGGACAAAAATTATCCTCTAACAAAATGAAAACATCATGTCACCTGTGTCAAACCCAATTTTAGGCAGAATACTTTTTTGGGCTTTGCATTTGATTTAAGTTCTCTGTTTTCAAAATGAAGTAATCCAAATGATGTTATGCTTGTGTCCTGGAATTAAAGAAGGAATGACGTCTCTATTTCTTGTTTTTTAAAAAATAGATTCCCTAAAATGATTCTTAATAGAACAGCAGAATATAGCCAAATACATTTGCTGGCATGAAATTTCCTTTGGCTTGGCTTAATAGAATCTCTGGGATTTATGAAAAAATCTTTGCTACTCTTGCAGCCCTAGGTTACGTTGTCAGTTTTGAACAGACTGGGGATGGCTGTCTATTGCCACTCATTATGGTATATTACTTGAAGTGAGACCTTTGTTCTATCAAAAGTAAGAATGCTTCTGGAGTGGGAAAGCCTTTGAATCAGCCAGAACCTTTTCCCTTTAGTATCAAAAGGCTCAACTGCAAGGAGACTAAGAACCAGGAGAGGAGTGTTTTGGTCCTATCTGCCACTGTATGATAGTCAAGTCATCTGACTTTTTTGGACCCCCATTACCTCAGCTGTAAAGCCAAAGGGTTGGACTGTATAATCCATAGTGTCCCTAATGCCAAATGCTAGGCTTGTGAAAAGTACTGATTCTGAAAAGGTAAAATATTGTCCTGTGTACATAGATTCATTCAGTTCCAGAGCCATTGTACAGCAAAACAAAGCTTGGATTTCATGAGGGGAGGACTTTTCAAAGACTTTCTCTTCTAAATAATGAAATAAGGCAGATAACATCAACACAGGGATAAGCCAGTCTATTTTATGGAATGTGAAATTTCCTCTATCAGCTTTCTAGAGTCACTGTTAAAACTTACTGCAAAAACGGGAGTCAAGTAGGTCACGTGAGTAAGAGACCTGGAATAAACCTGTGGTATTTTTTGGGTACCCTCGCACTGAGACAACCATCTATTAAACTCATTTTATGCTTATAACGACGTGAAAAATTACCGCCTACATTTTCGAGTTCAGGAAACAGAGGTACTAGAGATTCTGTGGCTTGCCAGGTTGCACAAATAGCGGCAGACTTGAAATTTGCTTGCGCATCTAGGGAAGGGTTCCAGAGCCTCAGGAGCCTCCTCTGAGGAACTTTGTAAAAGAGAAGGTCTCAGTCCACAGACACGATTAGCTAAGAAGCTGGGCGTTTTGAGAGTCAGGCCCCTCCCACACGCCCTACACGGCTTTTCTCAGCTCTCAAAACAATCCTACCAATTAGGCCCTTTTAGTACTTGCTTACTCTTTCAAGGGCTGGGTACTCAGACCCTCGTGGAGCTGCAGGAGGCAGGCGTCACCGCCACCCGGCCGACCCTGCAGAGTGGTGGGGGGTTTGGGGAAATTTGGGGAACGAAAGTGATGGGGTGTCACGGGGTTTCGCTTCTCTGAAGCAGTGAGGAGCCTCTCTAGCTGTGGTGTCCTCATACTATTGTCTGTCCCAGAGCTCCCCCTGGCTTTGCGCCACTTTGCGCCCAGAGATTTGTGTGTGTCGATTACCGTGCACGTTTGCGTCTCCGGTTCAGACACCGGAACAGCGGGAATGAACGCTGAGGATGGCGTAGACTACAAGGTTAGGAGGTCCGAGCTGTGTGGAGAGGCTTGTGTTCCCTTGCAGGCACCTAAGTCGGGCATCCCTGCAGCTTAGCAGATCTGGAGGCCGGGCCTCGAGCCCAGACCCGGAGGCAGGCGGGGGCGGGGCCGGGAGGCGGGGCCGGACAGCGGACTAAGTAGGCTGGCGTCTGGGCTCCTTCTGAACCCTCTGTGGCTTCCGAGGCCGCCTGCAGCTCCGCAACCGAGACCCCTGCTCTGGGTCCTATAATGCGCCTCTGCCCGCTGCTGCTCCAGCTACTCGCGCTGTGGGGTGCGCACCCCTCGGCCGCGGCGCGCAGTCTCAGCCTGGGGGGAAGTTGGAGGATTCGCAGCGGGAACGGCTCACTGGAGCTGCCTGGGGAGGTCCCCGGGTGCGTGCATATCGCCTTGTTCCAGAGGAACCTCATCCAGGTACCGTGTGTGGCCGCCCCCGGGAGACAGCACTCGCATTCCCTTCGTGGTGAGGGGCCCAGGAACAGCCGGAGAGTCTCCTCCCCACTTGTCCCGGGCTATTCTCCTCGATTGGGCACTGACTTACCCTCTGCAGTGTGTTGTCTTTGGGGGGAACTGCCAAGCGCTGTTGGAGAAGAGAACCGCGGGGAACCCCGCTGGATGGAGACTGACCGACGCACGTTGGGACCTCAGTAACTGGAAAGCGGAAGTTTTCTCAGGGCAAACTGTCTTGCTACTTGCAGTGTACTTATTGCCATAGTTCTCCACGGAAGCGTGGATAGGAAGAACATGTTGTCACTGACAGAGCCTAAGGCAGGGCTTACTTTTTCAACTACCTTGACACTGCAGAGGGCGATAGTCTTTGGCTAAGTAAATGTTTACTGTGTACAGTAATGTCTCAAGTTTTCATTTTCTTTTTAGTTTTTCATTTTCGCTGTTAGGCCTCAGGGAGTCAGATTTGGGATTTTGCAGCACATGGGTTGAGTAGACAAAACTGCCAGTGTAAGGTTAGGATTGTCAGTGTGAGTGTAAAAGGCTACATAACTTTTAAAGCTGATTGGGATGTGAAGAAAGGTGCTCTTTCTTCTCCGGGCGTGTGATGTGTGTGTTTCTCAACAGATGCTCCAAATTACAGACTTTTGGAAGTCGTTTTCCTGTTTGTGTGCAGAAGTTTGCAAACAGACTTTTACCTTCCACTGTTTTCTTGGTTCCACCTGCTGTGGTCATTTTCCCATTCTTGTCTTTGCCTGGGTAATATGTACTTGATAAATAGTTTGCATGCATTGTCTCAATTCTCATAAGAACTCTATGGAATATGTCTTTGCATTTTACGGATAATATGGTGTTAAGGAGCCCAGAGCAGTTAGAGAATTTATCCAAGATCACACAGCAACTAAGTAGCAGAAATGCATTCTGACCCATACTGGCCTCACTCTGCAGCCTGGGTTTTACAGTATGTATGCTACACTTACCCTGGTGTTCTTAAAAACTGTGTTTTTGAAGCACTGTGGTTGACTGTCAGGAGTACTATTCAAAATTTACTTAAATGGCAGGATGATCAACTAGAGTTATGCAAAGTTTCTGATCTGGTATGCATTAGCTTTTTTCCAAGAATGTATGTCAGGAAGGAAGTTTATTTGACATTACAGTCCAGTTTATTTTTTAATAAATAATTCTCAAACTTAAGTACTTTATTTTTTAGGTTCTAAACTTGTGACATAGACCACAGCTGACTTTGGCACCCTGAGGCTTCACTTACACATGGTTTGAGAGCACCTGTGTTCATTTTGCAAGGGCTCTCCTTGCCTCATTGCACTGGTACAGTTAAGACAGTGTGAACTCATTAGTGGCTTTAGCAAGTCAGATTACTGTTCCATGTTCCAGGGCCAATTTCAGGGAACAATGTTTGGTAACTAGTCAATGAGAATGAAGTTGCTCAAAATATGAAATAACTGACTTTTCCTCATGGGAATAACTTTCAGTTTCTCTTAAATCTGTTAATAAATTCTTAGGAAAACTTTAAATTTCAGTAAGGTGGATATGAGTCTTAAATGATAGTGGGATGAGAGATGGGGAGGTTTCATGGGGCTTGGGGAACTCCAGGCCCATTGACAGTAATCAACATCAGTATCGCGATTGAATACTGTGATGTTGTTATGGCACCTGCTTTATTACAACATTACTTTTTGGTGCTGATTTCAGGAAATATTTCATGGTTTAGAGCAGACACTGGCCCAAATATTATGTTTACATGAGAACTTGAAGCACATCTTGCCGAAGTCATTTTCTTATTTATTCACTCCCCTAATTATCTCATAAGTATTTATTCACCACTTCCAATGTGGTAGGCTCTATTCCAAGTGCTTGATGTCACATGGTGAAGAAAGCCAAGTCTTTGGCCAATAGACATTCTAGCAGGGAGACAGATAGTAAACAAATTAATAGATAATATAATGACAGGTGGTATACTGAATAAAAATAAAGCAGGTTAGAGGAAGGATTACTATTTTTAAAAAGTAATTAAAGATAGCCATTTGATAAAGTGACTTTTAAAGCAGAGATCTTTTTGATGAGGTCAATTTTAAGGAGAAGTGCATTCCCAGCAAGGAGGAAAGAAAGACGGACATGGGGAGAGGAGATGGGAACATGTCTGAAAATTCCAGGAATAGTAAGCAGGCCAGTGTGGTGGGAGACCACGGTGGGCAGATCATGCAGGGTTTGTAAACCATGGGAAACACTTTGGATTTTATTCTGCAGGTGATGGGAAGCTATTGGGGGTTTTGAGTTTGGACTTACATGATTAGATGTGCCTTTAAGCATATCTAATTGTGGCATGAAGACTACAATGCATCAGAATGGAAGCATGGAGACGAGGTAGGGGACTGTTATGGTTGTAGGGGCAAGAGGTGATTCTTGGCTTGGTCTAGGGTAGTAGCAGTCAAAGTATTGCTACTTAGGGTAGTAGCAATGGTGAGAATAGTTGTGAGAACACATTTCGAACATGGAACAAACAGGATTTGTTTAGTTAGATTAGTTAATGGATTGAATGTGAGATGTGAGAGAAAGAGGAGTCAAGAAAAACTTGAGTTTTTTTTTTCATTGTGCATACTTGGCTAAATGGAGTTAGTAGTTATTGAGAGCTTAGGTGTCTTAGCTCTCTCTCTCCTAAAGGATCTCATTCAGCCATTCAGTCTACTATTATGCCATACACTAAAAGAGGCATTAGAAATAAAAAAGAAATGATAAGACCCAGTTCCTATTTTGTGGGAGGCCAGATTAACTACAACCTAATGATAAATACTTAGGTAAGGGACCCTTCTTAAGAATTTTCTCAGCTTTCCTGTGCAATTTCTCAGTTGTATAAGTTTGAAAAACAGTTTTAATAAAAGATATTCTCAGTGTGCCCAAGTTAGAAAATAGAGAGAGGTAAGAAAAAGAAAATGTGGAAGCCTGGCTTCCAGATATAACTATTATTAAAATTTTAAAATACACGATATCCATTTGGAGGTTTTCTATGTATACATATTTATGATAAGAATTTAAATACACACTTTCACAACTTTTTAATACTAAATATATATGTATTTTAATTCTCACTTGAGAATATGTTGACTATAGAGAGAGGAATGGAGTGAGAAAGACAGAAAGAAAGAAAAAAAAAGGAGAGAAAGAAAGAAAAGAAGGACAGAAAGAAAGAGAAAGAAAGTAAAGAAAGACAGAAAAAGAAAGACAAAGAAAGAGAGAGGGGGAGGGAGGGAGGAAAAAGAAAGAAGGAGAGAAGGGAAGGAAGGAAGGAAGGAAGGAAGGAAAGAAGGAAGGAAAGAAGGGAGGAAGGGAGGGAGGGAGGGAGGGAGGAGGGAGGGAAGGAGGGAAGGAAGGAGGGAGGGATTGGTTGCTTTCCATATGCACCCAGATCAGGGATCAAACTCACAACTAGGTGTGGCAAGACCAGGAACTGAACCTCTAACATTTTGCTCTACGGTATGATGCTCCAACCAACTGAGCCAACATGCAACAAAAACCTATTTCTACAAGTCATGTTAAATGGCTCTTGTTTTATTCCATTGTGTACATTTGCCATCTTTTGTTATCAGTCCTTTATTATTGAATCTGACTCCATTTATCTGACTCCATTTTTTTCTATTCTTTATGAAGATCCTTTTAAGTAAATTTTAGTTAATGGACATCCTTATTTTCTTAGACAAAGTTTTAGAAGTGGAATTGCTGATTCAAAGGGTATGCATTTTTGAGTCTTTTAATACAAACTTCAAATTGTTCTCCATAAAACGTGTACCAGCTTTACACTTCCATCATCATTTTATCCGAATGCTTATTTTAGGTGTAAATGTGGGTTATTTTTAAAAACAAAAAATTTACTTTCTATTGAGGTTAAACACTTTATATGTTTTTTATAGGTTTATTGGTGATTTATGGTTATTTATTCATGTGTTTTTCATGTGTTTCATCTATTTTCCTGTTGGCTATTCTTTTTTTAAGTGATTTATTGTTTATGCTATTACAGTTGTTCCAGTTTTTTCTCCTTTTCCCTCCTCCACCCAGCTTACCCCCAACTTTCATAGCCAATTTCCACACAGTTGTCCATGTCCATGGGTCTTTCATATATATTCTTTGACTATTCCTTCACCTTCTGTCAATCATTTTCCACTTGCCTCCTCCCCTCTTACAGATGTTATTCTCTTCCATAATTCTATGCCTCTGGTTCTATTTTGTTTATTAGTTTATTTTGTTCATTAGATTCCTCTTATAAGTAAGATCATATGATAATTGTCTTTCACTGACTGACTGATTTCATTTAGGATAATAGTCTCCAGTTTGATCCATGCTGTTGAAAAAGGTGGGATTTTTTTCCTGCTGCATAATATTCCATTGTGTAAATGTACCACCATTTTTAATCCACTCATCTTATGTTGAGCATGTAAACTGTTTCTAGATCTTGGCTATTGTAGATAGTGCTGCTATGAACATTGGAGTACATACATTCTTTTGAAAATTTTTTTTATTACTAGGATATATTCTCAACAGTGGAATTGCTGGGTCAAAAGGCAGTTCCATTTTAAATTTTTTGAGGAAATTCCATCCTGTTTTTCACAGTGGCTGCGCCAATCTGCATTCCCGCCAACAGTGCACTAGGGTTCTCTTTTCTCCACATCCTTGCCAGCACTTGTTTTTTGATTTATTAATGATGGCCATTTTTGTAGGTGTGAAGTGGTATCTGTCTGATGGCTAGTGATGTTGAGCATTTTTTCTTATGTCTATGGGCCATCTGTATGTCCTTGGAGAAACATCTATTCGGGTTCTTTGCTCATTTTTAATTGGATTGTTTGTCCTCCTGGTATTGAGTCCTTTATATATGAATTGTTTATATATTCTGGAGATTAAACCTTCGTCTGATATATCATTGGAAAATATGTTTTCCCATACAGTTGGTTCTCTTTTCATTGTAATGATGAAAAGGAAACTGTGCAGAAGCTTTTAATTTGATGTAGCCCCATTGGTTTATTTTTTGCTTTATGTCCCTTGTCCTAGGAGATTTGTTGGCAAAAATATTGCTACACAAGATATCTGAAAATTTACTATGTTTTCCTCTATAATTTTTATGGTATCATGACTTATATTTAAGTCTTTTATCCATTTAGAGTTTATTCTGGTGTATGGTATAAGTTGATGTCTAGTTTCATTTTGTTTCATGTACCTCTCCAGTTCTTCCAACACCATTTACTGAATAGAGTATTTTTACTCCATTGTATGCTTGTGTCCCCTTTGTCAAATATTAACTGACCATAGAGACATGGGTTTATTTCTGGGCTCTTTATTCTGTTCCATTGATCTATATATTTGTTCTTATGCCAGCACCAGACTGTTTGGATAACAGTGGCCTTGTAATATAGTTTGATATCAGGTATTGTGATCCCTTCAACTTTGTTCTTCTTTCTCAAAATTGCTGAGGCTATTCTGGGTCTTTTTTGGTCCCATATAAATTTTTGAAATATTTGTTTTAGATCTGTGAAATATGCTATTGGTATTTTAATAGGGATTGTGTTGAATCCATAGATTGCTTTGGGTAGTGTGGACATTTTAATGTTAATTCTTCTAATCCCTGAACATGGTATATACTTCCATTTATTTGTATATTCCTCAGTACTTTTTCTTCAGTGTTATAGTTTTCTGAGTGCAGGTCTTTTACCTCCTTGGTTAAATTTTTTCCTGGTACTTTATTTTTTTGGTTGCTATATAAATGTGATTTTTCAAAAAATTTCTCTTTCTGATAGTTCAGTATTGGTATATAAAAATACCATCAATTTCTGAATATTGACTTCGTATCCTGCTACTTTGCTGCATTCATTTATTAGGTCAAGTGGTTTTTTGGTGTAGTCTATAGGATTTTCTATATACACTACCATATTGTCTGTGAATAATGACAGTTTTATTCCCTCCTTTCCTATTTGGATGCCTTTTATTTCTTCTTGCATGATCACTGTGTCTAGGACTTCCAGTCCTATGTTGAATAAGTGGTGAAAGCAGACAGCCTTCTTTTGTCCCTGACCTTAAGAGAAACACTTGTAGCTTTTGCTCATTGAGTATGATGTTAGCAGTAGGTTTTTTTGTATATGGCCTTTATTATGTTTAGATATGCTCCCTCTATTACCACTTTGCTAAGAGTTTTTATCGTAAGTGGGTGCTGTACTTTATCAAATGCTTTTTCTGCATCTATCGATATGATCATGTGATTTTTGCCTTTCATTTTGCTTATGTGATGTATCACGCTTATTGATTTGCTAATATTGTACCATTCTTGCATCCCTGGAATAAATCCCACTCGATGATAGTCTGTGATCTTTTTAATGTATTACTGGATCCATTTTACTAATATTTTGTTGAGGAGTTTAGCATCTACGTTTATCAGAGATAATGGCCTACAATTTTCTTTTTTTGTTGTATCTTTACCTGGTTTTGGAATTAGGATAATACTGGCCTTGTAAAAAGAGTTTCGATATCTTCCCACGTGTTGAATTTTTGGGATAGTTTGGCAATGATAGGTGTTAGTTATCCTTTGAATGATTGGTAGAATTCGCCTGTGATGTCATCTTCTCCAGGGCTTTTGTGTTCCAGGAGTTTTTTGATTACTGCTTTAATTTTGCTAGTTGTTATTGCTCTATTTTTAGGTTTTTTGCTTCTTCCTGATTCATTTTTGGAAGGTTGTATGTTTCTAGAAATTTATCCATTTTGCCCAGGTTCTCCAATTTCTTGGCATATAGTTGTTCATAGTAATTTCTTACAATCCTTTGTATTTCTGTTATCAGTTCTTACCTCTCCTCTTTCATTTCTGATTTTATCTATTTGGGTCCTGTTGCTTTTTTTTGGATTATCTGGTCAAAGGTTTGTGAATTTTTAAAAATATTCATTATATTTTTTTCCCATTACCCTTTAGTTCGTGTATGTCCCACACTCCCCAGCAATCACCAAACTGTGGTCCATGTTCATGAGTCCTTTTTTTCTTTTTCCTCAGTCCCTCTACCCTCTAACCTCCATCCACCCCTGCACTAGCTGTCAGCCTGCTCTCCATCTGTGAGTCTGTCCTCATTTTCCTTGTTAGTTCACTTTGTCCATTAGATTCCACATATGAGTGAAATCATATGGTGTTTATCTTCTTCTCACTGGCTTATTTCACTTACCATAATATTCTCCAAGTTGATCCATACTGTTGCAAAGGGTGCAATTTTCTTGTTAAGAATGGACTGTTTGACTTAATTTGTTCATTATATGATGTGAAATGATCTCAAAAGCTTTTAGGAAAGGAACCACTTAAAAATCGGTGTATCTTTTTCTTCTAAAAGTTTGACCAATTAAACCATGTGACATGAAGAGATAAATTAGCTAAGGACTTTGTATTTGAAATTTAAATTTGAACAGAAATAATTATCAATAAATAATGTCACTCAATTTTTGGGAAGAGAGAAGCATGAGGTTTTTAAGCCCTCATTTTTTAAAAAAGGGTATCCTAAAAAGTTTTGATTCTTAAACATGGACATATGTTTCTTCATTTGATGCCACATGGGGTGTGTTTAGGGCACAGGATTCTTTGCTTCTCATGACCAAACACTGGGAATCAAAGGGTTATTTGAGGACTAAATCTTTAGGTGAATGCTGGCTTATCACATGTTAGTCCTTACATGTATTCCTTATAATATGTAAGTCTGTAGTTAACCTGTGAACATCATCTTCATGTAATATTCATTTGATGTCTTCCATGTTCAATGCACTGTGCTTGGCTCCTCTCAAGTGCACTTGTTCATGTAATTCCCACAACAACCATGTGGAAATGGTATAATTATTCACACTGACTGAGGCTCAAAGAAGTTATAGCCTGAGATCATGCATCTGATAAACTGTGGGGGCAAGGATTCAGCCCAATTCTTTTCACACTCTACATTTTTGTTGGCAAGAAGAATACATAGTAAGCAAAGGGAACAATTATTCTTTTAGATTAAAGATGTCCAGTGAAAAGAATGACAAGAGCACAATATAATGTTCAAAATATACCACTACACTTTTGGTCAAGATGGCAGCATACACAAACATGGCTCATCTTTTTACATAACCACATCAAAACTACAACTAAACTATAGAACAACCATCACTCAGAACCATCAGAAATTGAGTTGAATGGAAGTTTGATAACTATAGAATTAAGGAAATCACATCCATCAAGACTGATAGGAAGCATGCAGACACAGAACAGGCTGGTCCCTCACCCATGTGTGGTGTATAAAAATTCAGGAGGGATATTTCAGGAGCAATGAGTCCCAGCCCTATACCAGGCCCCCAAGCCCAGGGTTCCAGTGCTAGAAAGATAACTCACTGCAACTTCTGGCTGCAAAAACTAGCACAGATTGATTCAGTGGAAGAAATTTTTGAAGCCCTAAGCAGTTCCTCTTAAAGAACCCACACATGGACTCACCTTCTCAGACTCACTCCCTCTGAGCTCCAGTACTGGAGTAGGAGCTTGAAAGGCACCAGTGGCATACTGGGAGGAACTGAAGTATCTGGCATCAAGATGAGCAGAGGCCATTGTCCCTTTTCTAAACCCTCCCACCACAGAGTTGGCAAGCTGGTGCCGTATCTGAGACTTCATCAGTGTGGATAACACTGTTTGACCCACCTTGGAGAACCCTAGAGACACTGCCCTACCCTGTTTATGGACCCACCCAAGCTGCTTTTCTATATGAATGGCTGGTCTTGGCTCATGCTAGACAACTTCATAATGTCTCTCAAGCAACAGCTGGCCTCAGTGAGTCTACACCCTGCACTAGCAGCAGCCAGTAGGTGGGGGCTGACCTTGTGTGTAACACATGGGAAACCCCAGGGCCAGTGCACAGTGGACAGCTACAGACCACATTGGAGCACCATCACCCTGCCCCTGCACAACTGATCCTCCATGGAGGCAAGAGGTTGGTGGTAAGTGGTTACAGCCAATCCTTGCAGCTAACTGACCTGGGTAAATCCCTCCCACTGATCTGCCAACAAAAACCAAGGCTCATCTACAAAAGGGGTGTGTACTCAGCCCATAAGGCGGGTGCACCTAGAGTACCCAGCTTAGGTGCTAGGGGAGGCTGTGCCACTGGAGTCGACAGGACACCTCCTACATCGGGCCACACTACCAAGACACGGAGTAAAAGCAGCTCTACCTAATATATAGAGATATACATAGAGAAATACATACATGTTTGTTTCTAGAGAAACAAACATAGGGAGGCTGCAAAAATGAGGAGACAAAGAAACATGGCCCAAATGAAAGAACAGATCAAAACTCTAGAAAAAGAGCTCAGCAAAATGGAAATAAGCAATCTATCAGGTGCAGAGTTCAAAACACTGGTTATAGGATGCTTAAGGAACTTAGTGAGGACCTCAGCAGCATAAAAAAGATCTAGTCAGAAACAAAGGATTTACTAATTGAAATAAAGAACAATTTACAGGGAAATAAGAGTAGGGTGGATGAAGCCAGTAATCAAATCAATGATTTGGAACATAAGGAACCAAAAAAAAACCCAACAAACTATCGGAATAACAAGAAGAAAAAAGAATCCAAAAGAATGAGGATAGTGTAAGCAGCCTCTGGAACAACTTCAAGTGTTCCAACATTTGCATCATAGGGGTACCAGAGAGAGAAGAGAAAGCAAGAAATTGGAAATCTATTTTAAATATTAATGAATGAAAACTTCCCTAATTTGGTGAAGGAAATAGACATGCAAATCCAGGAAGCACAGAGAGACCCAAAGATGGATGCACAGGGGCCCTCTCTAAGACACATCATATTTAATATAATGCCAGAATTTAAAGATGAAAAGAGATCTTAAAAGCAGCAAGAGAAAAGAAGTTAGTTACCTATAGGGCAGTTCCCATAAGACTGTCAACTGATTTCTTAAAAGAAACTTTGCAGGCTACAAGGGATTGGCAAGAAATATTCAAAGTCATGAAAAGCAGAGACCTCCAGCAAAGATTGCTTTACCCAGCAAAGCTATCATTTAGAATCAAAGGGCAGATAAAGAGCTTCCCAGACAAAAAATAACTAAAGGAGTTCATCATCATCAAACCATTATTATATGAAATGTTAAAGGCAGTTATTTAAGAAAAAGAAGATCCAAACTACAAACAATAAAATGGCAATAAATACATATCTATCAACAATTACATCTAAATAACGAACTAAGCAAACAAGAAGAACAGAGACAGAATCCTGGATAAGGAGAGTGTTTTTATGGCTGCCAGATGGGAGGGTGGTTTGGGGGAATGGGTAAAGATGTGAAGGGATTAACAAATACAAATAGGTAGTTACAGAATAGCCATAGGGATATAAAGTACAGTACGGGAAATGGAGTAGCCAAAGAAATGCACAGCCCATGGACATGAACAATGGTGGGGGATGGCCTGAAGGAGTGTGGGGTGCTGACTGGAGGGGGGCACGGGGGGGAAATCAGGACAACTGTAATAGCATAATCAATATAATAAAAATTATAATAAATGATAATTTTATATAATTATAAATTTTATAATAAAATTATAAGTTATATAATAAAAACCAACTATACCACTAGAAGCATCCCATTTGATAAAATTTCTTGATAAATTCAAGCATTTCCTGAGGGTCATTCCCTGTCTATTCTCTGTCTGTTGGAAGTCTCTGAGTTTCAGCCATCACCTTTGTTCCAGAATTACTCAAATGCCTGAATCTCTAACTACCACTGTCTCCTGATTTGCTGCTGGGAATTCTGCTCCACTTTTTAATCTGAATGTCTTCAGGGCATATTAAAACTCAGTGTATTCAAATATCTCTTCTCTGAATCCTCCCAATCCTTAATTTTTATTATTGCTCCTGTTTATAATAGAAGCACCAATCTTTTCTCAGTGAATGAAGCCTGGAATTTCAATGCCATTTTTGTTTTTGTTTTTTTTTTTCTTTTCATTTATGGGGTTTGTTGAGGAAAAGTCCAGACATTTTTAATATAACAAGAACAGTTAATATAATGAGAACGGTTTGCACAATGGTTAATATAATCTGTAGTTTACGTTACCATTCACTTTTGGTGCGTATTCTGTGTGTTTTGACAGCTGTCTAATGATATGGATCGACCACTATAGTATCATTCAGAGTAATTTCACCACCCTCTGCCTATTCATGTTTCTCTCCCCCTTAATCCCTAGCAACCACTGACCCTTTTACTATCTTCATAGTTTTGCCTTTTCCAAAATGTCACGTGGTTGGAATCAAACAATATGTAGCCTTTTCACATCAGCTTTTTAAGTAAGAAAAAATGCTTAATGCTTTAAATTCCATTTGCCTAGAAAACATATATCTGAGAAGATGGCCCTCTTGAACTCAACATGCAGCTCCCTTCCAGGATCTGGGGGACGGGAAGGGGACTTGTGCCCTGAAAGCCACGTCATCAGCAGCCCCGATGCTTAAAATGCAGACATGTTGCAACTGCATTAGACTTCACACCTTCCTCATCATGATATTTTTAACTGCATTGGACCCAGTCCAGTGTAGAGTTATAAATAGGGCTGGATGGAGACACGTGGGTAGGCTAATAATTAGGTGCCTCTTCAAACCTGTGTCCTTAAGTATTTATTCTAAGTTTATTCATTGGAGAGGCTGAGTCCTGTGTGGGGAAGAGCAGAAAAGAAAGCAAGTTGGCTGGCTCAGAACATCCCATTTAGCAGAACAAAACCAGACCTTAAAAGTCAGTTGGGTGATTACTGGTTGTTATTAAATCTCATCAACCACTCCTACTCCTAGTAGCTTATCAAAATATATCTTTCTTCCAGTCAGCACTCTCTGGCATGTACCTTTTTTCCATCTTGGAACACATTCAGTGATGCAGAGTTTCTTACAGGTTTATGCTCTGGGCAAGTGCCCAGCTGGTCTTTGCCAACCTAATGTGGCCGTCCAACCCTTACCTCTGTGGAACTTAGACAAAGTCAGCTTTTCCTTCTCCATCTGGAGTTGTAGTCCCTGAGGAAATCCCTCGGGCCTGTCCCAGTCAGTGGGAGAAGCCCTTTGGGTCAGCACTGTTTCCCTCTTGTAGCTGTGGGGATGCTCACAGAAGAGGAACCAAAAAGCTCTGCTTACCACTTCCTGTTTGCCTCCTGTCTGGGAGCCCTCATCTGGGAGGTAAAGGTGGAGGAAGAGCAGGAGAAGAAACACTAAGGGTGATGAAATGGGGGACTTGGGGCTGGACACTCTGGTGGAATGGCACCATGAACATCCAGCAGGCTAGTCACCTAGGGCAGAGTTTGGCAGCTGTTTACAGTAATGGGCTAGTGATGATTTTAGACTTCATTGGCCATGTGGTCTCTGTCATGTCATGAAAGCTGCCCTATATAATTTATTTGTAAAGGGATGGGCACAACTGTTCTCCACTAAAATTATATTGATGGACACATGTCTGTTCTTAGTTTGCTGGCCACACAAAAACAGGTAGCGAGCTGCATTTGGCCTGCAGGTTGTAGTTTTCTGACCTGGTCTGGAATAATACAGGAAACCTGAGGTTTGTAAGTTTCATGGTATCTGTGCTTCCTGTGTATTCTCTGTAGATACACTTTTAGGGTTCACTTAGTAAAGGTGAATAAAAAAATAGCTTTGGAAATGCTAAGTAAATCCAGAGACTGGGAGTTTTGCTGACCTGTGGACAGCAGAGGAGAAGCATTATCCCCAGAGGCCAGCTGAAATAGTGGCAGCAGCAACAACAGCGAGAACCACAGGGTAATGAGGGAATGACGGCTACACATCAGAAGTGCGGGCTTTCATTTAATGCTAATACCTTGGAGGTGAGTTTGGTTTTAACAAGGGAAGCCAATCTTCTTTGATAGTGAAACTGTATTATTTATAATTTCAGAACTCTTTCATTTCAGGTATTTTGTTGGGCTTTTTTAAAAAAAACATCTTTTAGTATTTTTGGTATGCGAATGCCACGTCAACTTTGTTTGAAAGGTAGTGGCCTCGTAAATGGATGGAGCTTTAGTCTTGAGAGATGTGCTGGCATGTGAAATCCCTATATTGCTAAGCCAATAACTCATTAATTATTAGGTGATAAAAAGCTATCATTAGTAATTTATTTAATGTTTACTTTATTTATTTTTTGCATACTTAATCACCTACCACAATTTCTACCAACAGGATCCTTACTACAGATTTAATGACCTTAACTACAGATGGATCTCCTTGGATAACTGGACCTATAGCAAGGAATTTCAAATCCCCTTTGAGATTAGGTATGTATGTGTGTATATCTATATCTATTTTTATTTATTTTTATAATTATTTGAGCTATTCTTTTTTTTTTCTCTGCAATAATTTATTGCTTTTTTAGGTTTCATATCAGAGGGTTTGTTGACTAAAACCTTATTATAACAGTGAATTTATATGATATATATGGCCCTGGCCAGGTAGCTCAGTTACTTAAAGCATTATCCCAATGTGCCACGGTTGTGGGTTCAATTCCTGGTCAGGGCAGATACAAGAATCGACCAACAAATGCATACGTAAGTGGAACAACAAATCGGTGTTTTTTTTTCTCTCTCCATTCCTCTCTCTCTCTGTAAAATCAGTAAATAAAAAAGAAATTTAAAAAAGTGAATGTATGATTTAGGTTTTGATTTGTATATGAAAATGATGCTATTGATTATCAGTCATGAACTTATGTCTCAGTCATTTTCCTGTGATTATAGTGGAGTCACCTAAACCTGGTCAGTTCTCTTATCTGCATGTCCTTCTCCCTGCTCACAGCAATCAGTGGAGTTTACATATTTATGATATTATCAAGTAGGATCTGAGGCATGTCATTTGTTCAGTGTGGTATTACCAGTCTTTGAGACTAAGGCATTGGCCTTATATTGTGTCATGAGGCCATGAGAAAAATCATGTTATAGTTCTCAGTAATGTTCTATGAAGCAGAATGTAACCTAATTGTATCTACCATCATTATTGCTAAAGAAAAAAATTCTTCCGTCCCTTTTGTAGGTCTTTTTTGGCTAATTATTTAAAAGAGAAATAAAGGCAGAATATGGTGCTCAATATCACAACATTCCTGTGGTCCAGGCACTTATTTCCCCATTAAGGGCCTTCTTTCACCTTGACCTCAACATATCCAAGATTTAACCAATTGACTTGCCCAGTTAAAGTTACTTTATATTCTAACAGCCTTATTGTTTCTTTTGACATAACACCATTTCCTCAATCTTCTATGCCTAAGGTATTTTTGTCTCATCATATCTTTTCTTCATCTCCCTGTATTCAGTCTGTTTTTGAGTCTTGTTAATTTTTGCCTAGTATTTTTTCTTGATTCAGCCCCTTCTTCCTCATTTTCAAGTTTTCACCTTTGTCTACTACGCCTTAGTGAATGCCTGGATTTAGGCCAAAACTGCCTAACTGAATTTATGGTTTGGTCTTTTTATTTTCCAGTGCACACATCTTCTGAAAATACTGATTTTTACCATGGTGTTCTTGCTCAATAACTGCAGTCTCTTCCTTTTGATTGGCAAATCAGATTTAATCTTCTCTGCTTGTCTGTGGAAATACTGCTTAATGTCACCCATCTCTGTATCTCTTCCTGCACCCCCTCCTGCCCTGCTGACTTGTCCAGCTTTCTCCGCTTGGTTCCCAGCATGACTTCTGAACCTGAATCAAGCCTATTACCTTAGTGTTGTTGATGCTCTTGGCACTCGCACCTTTGGGTTTTGTGAAAGCTTTTTGTGTCTATTATTTAACTTGATTTTCATAAGAGCTTTGTGAAATTCTAGAAAAAAGTCAATGAATTTGGAAATTATAAGTTGTGCTCATGATTTTATGGTGATTGAAAAATTATGAAGAAAGATAAGGGTCACTCAATATAAAAATGCATTAAACTTCTGGAAATTTCATTGGAAACTGATTTTTAATGATATGTATTTTCTGTGAAATATTTATTCCTTTAGTTCTAAACTAATATAAAAGACAGCTAAGTTAATGTTTTATACTTCTTGTCTTAATTTTCTTTTTTTAGCAAATGGCAAAAAGTAAATTTGGTTTTTGAGGGCGTCGATACAGTTGCAAAAGTCCTGCTCAATAATGTTCTTATTGGGAAAACAAACAACATGTTCAAAAGATATGTAAGTACATAATAACAGCAGGTTAAAAAACCCCACTTTTATGTGTTTCTGTTAATTGTCATTGTGAGTAGACAAAGATAGGTGCATGTTTGCCTATGCAGGCTGGTACAAGCTCTTTGAAGCACTGTGTAAGTTACTTTATTTCTCAGTGGCTACATTTGTAGGATGATAAAAATACTACAGATCCTATGGAGTAAGTGTGAGAATTTAGTAAGCTAATTGTATAAAATGACCGGCACATTTCTTGACACATGGGAAGTATTCAACAAATGCCATTTCCTTCTCTGCTATTTGGTGATCCAGAGTTTCATGGGAAATGACAATTGGCACACCATTTTAAAAGAAAATGTTCCTTCCTTTCTGGAATAATTACGCTATGAGATCAAATCTTGATGTCCCTTCCCTTTCAAGGGTAGACTTGCCAAAACAAAAGTAATTTATCATTACATGCTATTTATACCAAAGAGTCATAAAGCATCTAGGAAACCCTTGGCAGTTCAAGGCCATATGTAAATAGCCAGAGCAGACATTACAGAGCTAAATATATTTTCTGCTTGCTCTGTTTACTAGGAGCATCATCTGTCAGTACAAACAGAAGGAGAAAACTAGAAATCTACGTTGGGTAGGAGAATGTACTCAGTTATAATTAAAAGTCGGCAATTTAGTTATACTATTTTGAAAAAGTGTTTTCTCTTGCAAAAGGCTCAACATAAAGGTTTCAATTATTTTATGCATCTCTCCTTCCATCTTATACATGCCTATATCTAAACTTTTACACACGAGGCTACTTCCACATTTGTTCTTTGCCTTTAATTCAGAGCTTTGATATTACCCAAGTGGTCAGACCCCGAAACTCCATTGAGCTGCATTTCCAGTCACCAGTGTTGTATGCGGAGCAGCAGAGCAGAGCCCACACTCTCTACGAGGTGCCCCCAAACTGCCCTCCGAATGTCCAGAAGGGAGAATGCCATGTCAACTTCATTCGAAAGGTAGCGGTCTCACAAGTGGATGGGGCTGTAACCTTGAGGGTGGGATGTGCTGGTATATGAAATGCTTATTTGAAGACTCCCTTGGGAAGTTGGACTTCTCTTTGTTGTCTCGTAGTGGGATTTGAAAATTTTTAAAAATAAGAGCCAAAAGATTATATGATTTTTTGGTGGAGAATTTTTGTCTTTCTAGATTTTTTTTCTTGAAGCATGTTTCAGAACTTAGGTAATATCAGGAAAAGAAGACAAATAGGTAACTAGTGATGTAACTTGACACATTATTTTTCAACATTTAGGTTTATCAAACTTTTTACCAGGCCATAAGGTTTATATTTATCAGTGATTCTTGTTACTAGGAAGCCTTCTGTAATTGTTAACATATTTGCTGGCATGTTCTTATATTTCACTGGTAGGTTCCAATAAAATCTAACACCAGATAACAAAAGCCACAAGGGGATGTTTTTCTCTGAGTCTAATATCAGGCTAGATGACTTGGATTTACTCTAATTCATGGTTGAATTAATATTCTATCTACTTAGTTTTTAATTTTATTTTTATTTAAAGTATTTTAATTGTGTTAAAATACACATAACACAAAATTTACCATCTTAGCCATTTTTAAGTGTGCAGTTCAACATTATTAAGCACAATCGCATTGATGTGAAAGCAATCTCCAGAACATTTTTCATGCAGCACAACTGAAACTCTGTACTCATTAAAAAATAATTCCTCATTTACTCTCTCTCCCAGCCCCTGACAACCACCATTCTTTGTGTTTCTATGAGTTTGACTCCTCTAGATACCTCATATAAGGGGAATCATACAGTATTTGTCTTTTTGTGACTGGCTTATTACACTTACCATAATGTTCTCCAGGTCCATCCGTGTTGTAGCACATGTCAGAATTTCCTTCCTTTTTAAAGTTTAATGATATTCCATTGTATGTATATACCACATTTTATTTATTCAGTCATCTGTTAGTAGACATTTGAGTTGTTTCCACCTTTGGCTATTTTGAATAATGTTGCTATGTATGGACATGCAAATATTTCTTTGAGTCCTTGCTTTCAATTTTTTTTTGATACATATCCAGAAGTGGGATGACTGCATTGCATGATATTTCTAAATGTTTTGAGGAATTAGCATTTAATTTTAACAAGTGTAATCATTGGTTTCATCATGAAAATACTAAGTGTATTTTTTTAGCACTCGTTGACCAGAACCGGTTGATAAACTCTGATTATTTAAATTAAGCAGCTCTTACCTTTAAATCATGCTTCCTTAAAGTAAGCACTAAGGTCAGAATTAAACTCCCATCCGTTTGACTCCATGTACCCAGATTCGTGTCAGTGTGTCAATAACCATGTGTTCATTCAGCTGTGATGGGACAGGAAGTAACTGAGTAGTCAGGAGTTCCATGGAACACTTACTCACATTCTGTTTAAACATCAGCTTTTGTTTTTTGCCTTTGGCTTCAAATGGCACAGTGGTTTTAATACTAGAGGTTGCACTTTTCTGCCCTCTTCTATCTTCAACCTTCTATGGAAACAAGGACTTCCTGGTTCCTAATGTGAAAGTTCACTTTTCAGGTCATCAGTATGGGTATATATATGTTATACAAACATCCATGTAGTAGCTTCCCTCTACCTGCTAGTCACTTTGTGGCATTTAAAACACACTTTCAGTTTGTTTAGATAGAACAAACTCCTTTGTTACTAATATCAGGAATCAGACCCAGGTTTCTACCATCACAGTGAGAGCAGGATACTAAATTTGGGGTGTGTTTCTGGCTAGATTGACCTGATCCAGTGTTAAAAGGCCTGAACTGGACAGCAGGTCAGGAATTGAGGATCTGAATTCTGGCTTCACAAATCCAGAAGGGTCTTAGGCAAGTCTATCATTTGTGTATGGAGCTAATCTCTTCCCTTCCTTCCTGACTGTTAATATGAAGATACAGTGAAATATTAATGTAAATGCACTTTCCATAATAAAATGCTATACGGCTATTTCAAATGTAGGGTGGCACTACTATTTATTTTGGAGACATATTTCTGTAATTACAGACCTCTAAGTGTGTAACTGACAAAATGCCTCAGAGCTTAGCTTATGTGAAGTTAGTGGGAAAGAGGTGGAGAGTGGATATAATGAGGAAATGTTACTCTCCATCTATTCTTTGACCTCTCTGCTTTCTCCACCTCTTATCTCTGCTTCCTTCTCTGTCCAGCTTGAATGGTGGAACCCATCACCTCGCTTCCCCCTTTGGAATATTCCACATCATCTTTCTTGCTTTCCATTGACATCCTTGGCTGTTCCTGCTAAGCCTCTTTATCCAGGCCAAGTTCCTCCTCTTAAAAGTCTTACTATTCAGTTCTTTCTCTGTTCTAGACACTCTTCTTTCATTTTTGTATCCTCTCTAGTCTGTCTCATGTATCTTCATTTTTTCAATAACCAAACAAATTTCCAGTGACTTCTAATATCATGTTGTCAGTTCAGACCTCTCTTTAATTCAGACCCGATATTCAATCGCCTGTTTGGCATCTTCACTTGGCTGATTCTCTGGGACCTAAAGCTCAGTTATGTCCAGCACTGCACTCGGGATCCAAACTCTTCTCCCAAAACTCCCTGTCTTGCTAAATGGAATACCACACAGGACAGTCACTCGAGCCACAATCCTAGGAGTTATTTTTGATTCCTCTATCTCATTTTCTTCCCTCCTCAAATCCATGGCTAAGTCTTTTGATAATGTGGATGTTACCTCATCAGTGGTTCTCAAATCTGCCTACGCTCCATTCCTGCTGTCATGCTTGAGTTCAGTCTGTCATCACTTCTTGTATGAAATATTGCCTCGGTATCCCTACAACCTCATTTGCCTTCTTCCAGTTCATTTGCCACAGAGCAGCCAGAATGTTCTTTTCAGACAAAAATCACAGTACTTCCTCTTTTAAAAACTCTTCAACCATTCCTTATTGCCTTTAGGCTACAGCCTAGAGTTCTTAGCTCTGTTAGCCCACAATTACTTTTTCAGTATTCTGCCACTTCTCCCATTGTTCTCTCTGTGTTTCCTGGACAGCATCGCACTTTCTCGCTGTTACTACTGAAAGGGATGCTTTACTTCCCACTCCCCTAAATACCCTGGACAAGTGGGACTTACCCTCAAGTCTCCATATAAAAGTTGCTATTATTCAGGAAATCTTGTTTGATAACTCCTTCCCCCATCATTTGTTCCCTGTGTGTTTCCTTTATTTTTGTGATTTTTTTTTGTTTGTTTAGAGTCTGAATTTCTTGCTGTACTGTGAACACTATAAACAGGACTGTGTCTGATCTGTACATTGATATACTACCAGCCTAACGCATAGAAAGCACTTTGCAAATATTTTTTGGAATAAGTGATAACATATTTGGGGAGGTTGTATGAATAGAAATGATTTGTAGCCATTGGTGTGGAAAATAGTCTTCTGTAGAAGATGTTGAATATGTAAACACACACACACATATATATTTTTAGATGTTTAATATTTTTGCCCTCTTACTTCTCCCTGTCCCTGATAAAAAGAATTATATATCTGAACTTACAAACTTTCCAATAAATATCCCCATGGTGGGTTTCATTCCGAACATGACAATCTGATATTTACCTGGTGAATTTCTTTCTTTTTTTTTTTTTTAATTTTTAAGATTTTATTTATTTATTTTTAGAGGGAAGGGAGGGAGATAGAGATAGAGAGAGAAACATCAATGTGTGGTTGCTGGGGGTCATGGCCTGCAACCCAGGCATGTACCCTGGCTGGGAATTGAACCTGGGACACTTTGGTTCCCAGCCTGTGCTCAATCCACTGAGCTACGCCAGCCAGGGCTTACCTGGTGAATTTCAACAGATACAGATGCTATGAAATGGTTTTAATTCTTTATTTTTCCCAGTAATGGAAATGAATTGATCTCTGTCTTTCATAAATACAGAGCTTGGGAAATAATGCTTAAATGAGAACAGTTTGGCCAGATCCTCAGGCTGTACTCTACAAATGCTCCCTTTAAAAAGATCTTAGCACTTCCTCTGGTGCTTGTTCCTTTTTAAAAGCTGAGCTGATTGTCTCATACATTTTAATGAACTGTATTTTGAAAATAATTTTTTCTTTTAAGAGGTAGAAATTAGAAATATTCTGCTTAAAAAGGGATTTATTTTGAGGGAACCATCTCCTGCTTTTGAATTTGAACCTTTGTAAATCAATGTGAAAACTGAAATGTGCCTGAAGGGAGAGGCAGGGAGCAGGGCTGGGTCAGACTGGACGGAAGGTCTGCCCAGGCCACCTGTGTCAGGGAACTGGTCACTCCGGGGCTGTAAGTTCAGAACAAGTACTTCTGAATTCATACTGGAGCAAGTAGGGGCTGGCAAGTCTAGCTAGAGTTTTTTAAACCTTTAATCTTCCAGTTTGTTTCTTCATATTTTATAGTTATTTAAACACAATATTCTCTATAGTCATTCCATGTAAATACAATGGTAGGTTAAGAGATATTTTTGAGAAGTCTAAAAAGTAACTATTCTGTTGCCTCAATGTAATATACTTTTGAAGAACAAATGCACCTAAGTAAATTTTATGTTCTTAGAGCATTTCTGCAAAATATAACTAGTTACATAAGTTGATATATTAGTTATCTATTGCTGTGTAACAAATAATGTCAAAAATTATCAGCTTAAAATGACACTTATTGTCATAGTTTCTGTCAGGAAGGTGTGGCTTAGCTGGGTGTCTCTGGCTCAAGGTCACTCATGAGGTTACCGTGAAGCCGTGGACCAGGGCTGCAGTCATCTCCAGGCTGACTAGGAGTGTTTGTGTGTAAGTTCCTGCATGTGGTTATCGGCAGGCCTCAGGTTAGCTTCCAAGCCCACTCCTATGGGCCTGTCTACAGAGCTGCCCCACAACATGGCAGCTGGCTTCCCCCTTGGCCAAGAGAGAGTGGGAGTGAGCTCCCCAAGCAGAAGGTGCAGTCGGTGCAGTCTTTTATAGCCTAATTTTAGAAGTTATCACCTCTGCTGTGTTCTGCTGGCTAGAAATGATTTGCTAGGTCTAATCTATACTCAAGGGGAGGGGATTCCACCTGGGCATGAATACTAGGGAGGAATCATTGTAGGCCATTTTACTTTTATTTTTGTTTATTATTTATTTTTTAATCCTCACCCGAGGATATGTTTATTGATTTTAGAGAGAGAGGAAGCAAGGTGGGTGGGGGGAGAGGCAGGCAGAGAGAGACAGACAGAGATAGATGAGAGAGAAACATTGATTGGCTGCCTCTTATAGGTACCCTGACTGGGGATTGCACTAGCAACCTAGGTATAAGCCCTGACCAGGAATCGAACCTGCAACCTTTAGATATGCAATGCTCCAACTAACTTAGTTACCCTGCCAGAGCATTGTGGGCCATTTTAGATCCTATGGATAGTACACATACACATATACTATTATGGAGTTAATTCTGTGCTCCTTCCCTCCAAATTTGTTTTTTTTCAACCCCCCTAAATTTGTATGTTGAAGTCTTAAACCTCTGTGGCTCAACATGTAACCTTATCTGGAAATAAGGTCTTTAAAGAGATGACCAAGTTAAATGAGACTGTTAGGGTGGGTTCCAGTCCATTAAGAATGAAGACCTTACAAGAAGAGGAAGTTTGGACGACAGAGAGAGACACTAGGGGTGTGTGCAAGCACACAGAATAATGACTCTGTGAAGGCACAGTGAGAAGGCACCTCCTGTGAGCCTAGGAGAGTGGCTTCAGGAGAAATCATTCCTACCAACACCTAGGTGTCGGGAATTCCCAGCTTTTAGAACTGTGAGAAAATAAATTTCTGTTGTTCGAGCCACCCAATCTGTGGTATTTTGTTGATACCCAGCAAACTAATACATACTTTTACAATATCTTAAAAAGAAAACTTTAAAAAAATAATGTTTAAATTTCATGGTAACCAGAATCTATCTTCTATTTTTCCCCTTGAAATTACAGGAGCAGTGTTCCTTTAGTTGGGACTGGGGGCCTTCCTTTCCTACCCAGGGCATCTGGAAAGATGTTAGGATTGAAGCCTATAACATTTGTCATCTGAACTACTTCACGTTTTCCCCTGTATATGGTAAGCTAAGACGTGTGACTTCCTTTTGACTTTTTTTGAGCTGCTTCTGAGTTGTAAGAATTGGGTTTATAATTTGAATATATATGTTTACTTCTTGGACACTTATTTGAAAAAATTTTGTGACATATTAAATTGCAGAAAGTGAAAAATATGTACAAACTGTGATTTGTAATAAAAATTTCAATATAAAGCAGATAGGTAGGCAAATAGATACCTTTTAACATATTTTAAAAAGAATGAAAGTATTAGTTGCCGTAGTTTTCCCAAGCTAAGTGTTTGTTCTTTCCTTCTTTTAAGAGTTTCCTTTTTTAAAAAATTCCTTTTTGCATTCTGCACACTGACATAAAGGTAAAAGAAAAAGACTAAAACTGAAATATGAAAGAATTTTTCCACAATTAATTTCACAATTTCACTTTTTAAATGATTTTATTTATTTATTTTTAGACAGAGGGGAAGGCAGGGAGAAAGAGAGGGAGAGAAACATCAATGTGTGGTTGCCTCTCATGTGCCTCCTACTGGGGACCTGGCCCACAATCCAGGTGTGTACCTGGCCTGGGAATTGAACTGGTGACCCCTTGGTTTGCAGGCCAGCGTTCAATCCACTGAGCCACACCAGCCAGGACATCACAATTTTATACATTTACTAACACGTCAGTGAAAAATGACCAACTATTACAAAATATGACAAATTATATTTAAAAAATATTCAAGTATGAAAAGTGCTGTACTCTTGATGTCTTCACATCCTTCTCTTCTGTGTGCTTATGTATAACACATTGTTTCCTTGCGTAAGTGCATTCCCATATGTGTGTTCTTCAGTTGTCCATTTATATATTCTTCTGTCTGCTCCCAGGCTATATTCATGTAGCCATCCAGTTAAGCCAGGATAGTCCACTCCAGAATTTAATTTTACCACAATTGGTCATCCAACAGTTTGCTTTAAGAAGTCACTAGGGGCCCTTGCTGGTATGGTTCAGTGGATTGAGTGCCAGCATACAAACCAAAATGCCGCGGGTTCGATTCCCAGTCAGGGCATATGCCTGGGCTGTGGGTCAGGTCAGGTCCCCAGTAGAGGGTGTGAGAGAAGCAAACACACATTGATGTTTCTCTCCTTCTCTATCTTCCTCCCTTCCCCTCTGTCTAAAATAAATAAGTAAAATCTTAAAAAAAAAAAAGAAAAGAAATCACTAGGGGTTTGCTTCCACAGACTTCACTAGGGGTTTGCTTCCACAGACTCATTTTAATGATTCTGATCAGAAATTTGAAAGGCAGGGTAGCTGAGTTCTAATACCAGCCCTGCTACTTAATTAGCTGTGTATGTTGGGTAACTCATTTTACCTCCCAAGGCCTTAGGTTCCTCATCACAAGGCTGGGACCTGGAATCTCCTTTCCAGGCGCCCCACAATCCTGGCCTCTGCAGATGATGGGATGGGATGAAACCAGAACTCATGTTCTTTTTTAAAGAATTGGGCCTGCTGGTTTGTATTCTAGTTTGCTGCCTCTGTGGTCACTTTCACCATCCCAAGATCTTAATTTGTTCAAATTATCAGGCTGACTTGCTATCACTGCATATTTTCTCCACTGATGGCCAGGACACACCAGCCTTTTTGAGAGTTAAAAATAAACTGGAAGACAAGTAAGGCATAAAGAAAGTCTTGTAAGGTAAAGTATACTACTTTTTAAGTTGAAGGAACTGCTCACAAGAAAAGAGCATTGAATAAAAGCTCAGAAATCTCACAGATGTCAAGGAGTCAGTTAAAAGCTGGTCAGATATTTGTTGAGTTCTTGGCCCAGCACTGTATGTGTTTGGCATGGGAAAGAAATATCGTATCTCATTCCTGCATGGTGATTGGGCAGGGAGGGGAGGTATAAGGGAATACTAAACCAAACATGTTGTGTAATGGTCTTTTGGGATGGCAGCCCCAGTAGTTCAGAAAATCAAAGATCAGTGAGCTTTTGGGAAGTTAGGGAATTGATGCAGACCCTGGCTGGCAGGGTCCATGTGTTGTGGCTGTGATGAACAAATTCACACAGACTACAGAAGTCCTGTGGAGAAAAAGGGACAGTATGGCCGCTCTCTAAGTGAGAGAGAGGGCCCTGACCCTTGCCTGGACAAGCTTCTATTGCTCTTCTGGCACATTACATTGAGGATGGTCTTCATTTACTATGTACAGGTTTGCTATAAATGATTACCTTTTACAGATAACAAAGGAAAGAATGTTGCTAATTACTTCAAAGAGAAGGGTGTTACAGATCAAGGGGAAAAGTAGTTGAACTGGTTACACTCTGTACTTGGGAAGTTTAGTACAGCTTTTAGGAAGTCACTTTAAAGATATGCAGTACACATTTGCTGCCTCAATCCAGGGTGAAGGAGTTTTAGCAAAAGCAAGTCTCATAGCAGCCTAGGTACAATGCAGGCCTGATCCCCCATGGGAGAACCTATCCATAGGCGTGGGTCCTGTGTGCCAACCCCGCTCCCTACTGGCCTTTCTGAGTGGGGGCTGGGCTACATTTCCCACTCCATGCGGGGCAGTCCCCTTTAGGGAATGAAGGTGGATCTTCTTTTCTTTTTTTAATTGAATTATTGGATTGACATTGGTTAATAAGATTATATAGGTTCAGGTGTACAATTCTGTAACACCTTATCTGTATATTGTATTGTGTGCCCACCACCCTGTCAATTCTCCTTCTATCACCATTTATGCCTTCTATCCCCTCTTCTACCGCCCCCCTCCCCAGAAGGTGGATCATCAATGTTAGCTCATGACGCTCAGTCCAGTTTTGTGCAGGCCTAACTCGATGAAATCAGTGAACAAGAATGTGATATGTCAGTACAAGAGTTCTGCTATCTTTAGGGCACTGGAGACTCTAGATTGCTGTTTTATGGAACCAAATCTGTTTTTGAAGGCAGAAGACAAAAGCAATTTAGAGATAGTTGATAGTTGAGATCATTTGGTGCTGCTGGTATTTTTATATGTTAAAAGGCATTAAAAGATCTAATTTAACTTTCATCTATAAATGTGGCTGTTTTAGCTCCTCTAGTTTATTGCTTCTGAAACTATTCCTCAGAGGTGTGAGCTGAACTGAGTTGTGCTACTAAAATCAAATAATGGTTCTGGTTCATTCTCCCCCATCTACACACACAGTTTTTCTCAGGTGTATATAATGAAGTCTAGTTTAAGAAGGGGTCTCATCTTTCAAAAAGTTATTTATTTAATTGTTTTGAAGCTTAATCAGTGTTTCAGGAAGTTAGCAATGAGTACTGAGTTCCAGAGGCCTGAAAAAATTTGAATAACACTTCTCTAGTTTAATTAAAAATTTTGAGTTTGAAGCTAAACATTTCTTCCTGAATATGAGTCATTAGAATTCAGTTTATTAGTCACTAGTGCTTGAATGGATTTTATTTGAATTAAATCAATTAATTTAAATGATGTTTAAAATTTAATTGAGTTCCATGTAATCAGTTGTTCACATGAACTACATTTTAAATGTTTTATGACTGCACTTTATTTTGTACTAAACATAGAGAAAAATACACTTCCTGTTCAGAAGATGTGCCGTAAGCATAGTAAGCAGTAATTCTTATAGTTGTGATTAATTTTATAGGTTTCAGTTTGGTTATTTGATGTAATAAAGAAAATTGAAGCATAAATTTATGAAAGCATTGGGAGCGGAACTTCCTTTAGGAGTTTTTCCAGAATTTTTTTCATCACTAAAATCAATAGAAATTTTTATTTTGTTTTAGTATTGTTTATGCAGTTATAATTGTCCCAAAAGAAATTTTTAAAAGTTGAAAAATAATAAAGAGAATAAGCTAATACATTCTGGATACTTTTATGTATTTATTTGATATATACTGTGAAGCAGGCACTGTAAAGTTACTAAAAATATTTTAAAATGTTCATAATAAACAAATATATAAAATTTTAATTTAAAATATATTAATTTTTAATATTTAGTGTGAAATGAGATTGGTCAAAATGAATGAACACAGTGACTATCTCTGGATATTAATACTACAGATAGTTTATATTTTATTCTTCTGCTTAACTGTGTTATCTAAATTTAGATATTGAGCCTATATTGTTTCTATAGTAAGGGAAAAATAGCTAAAACAAAGTAATCTATTAGTAATTTCAGCCAACTTATTCTGAAGGGTTAAACTAATTTGACTATGTGGCACTTTCTGCTTTCTCCTGTTGAGGCTAGAAAGGGATAACATTTTTGCTTTTCTAAATGTTCAATTTATTTCTTAATATAAGAGTAGTGAGGGGGGAAATGCAGACAACTGTAATTGAACAACAATAAAGTAATTGAAAAAAAAAGATTAGTGAGTTTACTGAAAGTCAAATGACCAATCATAATTTCCCAATATAATTGTGTATAGTATGACAGAAAAAGACTGTTAGACTTTTAAGAAATTAACTTGAAATTCCTGTGAATAAATTTATTTATATACACATACACACACACATATATATAAAGTAAATTGTATATATAAAAATATTTTTTCTGTATCTCAGTCCTAATAAGAGTTGTTGCTAAATTTCAGCACTTTTCAATATCCTGTGATCATTTGTTTGGTTTGTTCTAACCTCAGCTTCCTAAATGATTTTTACATCTCCTTAATGTTTAAAATAATGAAAACACATTTATGTTTGAAAAAAATGCTGAAGTCAAAGGAAAACAAAAATTTCTTCCATTATCTCTTAGTCTCTTGTCATTTTTCTAGGTATCAAAGCACACCAATGCATTGGTGAGACTTTCTTTGAACCCCCATGAGAAAATATTTATTTGAATGATTCATCCTTATCCCTAAAGTGTTCTAGTCAGGTTTTAAATAGCAATAGCTATTTTAGGGCACCCATATTTTCAGTATTTCAAACAGTGAAAGGTTGACCCTGGTATTGAAAAGGGAAGCTCAGATGCTTGTTACCAGATGTGGAAACCCAGCAAGATTCTGCTGTTCTTTTCCCTTGGGGAGGGAGTGGAAGACTGACCCCATGTGCGGGGGGAGGGGAGAGGAAGGTCTGGGCTGGACTTGGGTTTCCAAGGTGTGATGGAAGGGGAGATGGGGAGAAGACAACTGGTGTGTGTAGGAGTGGGGGTGCCCCAGTTCCAGAGATTTGGACTTTTACAAGCAAATAATCTGGCCCAAAATGTAGGCCCTGTGTGGCAGTGGGGGTGGTGGTGGAGGAGTTGGGTAGAGGGGTGTGTGGGGGTGGCATGGGTTCATTTATTGATTATTTTCTTTATGCTAGGTCTTTCATATTTGTAATCTGATGTGAATGGTTCACATTAGGCCCTAAAATTAGTTAGGGAGGGATGAGTGTCTAGTTTCTTAAGCTTTCCATAAGGTTACATCAACAGATTAAGTCTAAATATATAATAAGTATGTTCTGCTGAATCCTACATTGTTTAATCTTTTGTTACCAGAGTTATAGAAAAGAGAGTGTAGAGATAGATGTTTTTCTGCATGCGACTCCTCCTCTTGAGCTGAGGTGAGCTGTGGGTCTTGAAGTTGTGTTCCGAGCATCTCACAGGTGCTGCCTTCCCCCATCCTCTTCAAGTTAACTTGCTGCCTCCACCTAGAGCACCTCCCCTCCTCCCTTCTCCAAGACTCAGAGCTGGAGGAGTGAGTTTAGCTCTCAGCTCCACCCTGGCCCGTCCAGTAGAAGCCTCTGTTGAAGGTCAGTGCTGCCCTTTGCTTACAGCTTAATACACTAGAGCAAAGACATATGTCAGTCTTGCTTAGTGCCTTGCTTGATGCATTTATTTTCTTTCTTGCATTCATTTTGAACCACTTCCATTTATCATTGAATTATTTGCTAATGAAAATGGCAGTATTCACCTCTGAAAATATCTTTATGGGTAGCTAGATTGCTTGAATAATTTCTCCTCTGATTAGCTCCCTTGTGGCATAAATAGGTTTTCCCCCCTCTGGAATTTACCACTTTATCCTTGTTTTGGGGGGAGGGTATTTGCATCTGTTTTGCCTGGATTTCATCTTTGAGGATTTTGTCCTGCTGAGTAGGCAAGGAGATCTTTACTGCTTAGTGAAGAAGGGGAAAACAGCTGTTGTGACTAACTGTGAACCTGCCTTTCAGGCTAATGCAAGCTGTTCGCTCTTTGAAAAGCAGCTGCTGAAGTCTGCTATAATTCCAGCAGGGGCACAGGAAAATCTCCTGCGTTTGAATTTAAACGTTCTGTGGATTGGTCATTTCAGGTTGTTGTCATTACTGTGTCTTCCAATGTGCAGGACTACCTTTTCACTGTAGCTTTTCATCCTCTGTTAACGATGCAAGAAGAGAGCAGGCAAGAGGAAGAGCTATGAGCAGCTCAGCAGGGCGAAGCTAATCAAGGCAGCTGTCTCTGAATAGCTCCCCCCCACACACACCCCTCAAGAAGATAGATGAAGCATCTTTTTTATCTTACATAAGCAACCTACCAATGTTTGCAGATCTGTCCCAGGCTGACCTTAATGTTCTTCCATTTCTCTGCCAGTTCTTAACCCCCAGATGCCATTTGGATTCTTAACTGTGACCTCTGAGTGCATTTTGTTTCTCTAAGTAGATTTAACATCTTTGCTTTTTTGAGTTGGGGTGTAACTTATAGTGTTTGTCAAGGCTTACAGAAAGTAATTATTCAAGAAATATATTTTCAGTGTTTGACAGAAATTCTTGCATAACTGTTGCCATGACCTCTACAGGTAGCTTAGGTTACAAAGATGGTATTTTGACAAACGGGGGGAACTATGGCACCATGTAATTATGCACGTAGTGGAGGGTGAGACACATCCTCTTTTGTAGATTTCCGTGTTCTTTCTTTTTTTACGAAGAGGCTAACATTTTATTGTTACAATCCCCCCAAATGCTTTGTTTCCCATTGCATATATTTGACACTTGGATTTAGACTCTGAAAGGCAAAAAGTACTTTTGCTTTTGTATTTTCTCATTGTTCTTGTACAAGTTTCAATCAGTATGTGTGCCCGCTAGTGTCTTCTTTTTGGTAGGCACCTCTGAGAGAGGTGCAGGGAAGGTAGAGAACACCGGAGTCAGGAAGCTGGGGTCCTCATCCTTTCCACTGGCTTGGAGGCTTTGGAACTAGATCCTGCAGTGAGGCCTCAGCAAGCTCATCTGCAAAGTGACTAGGAGACTGCTAAGTTGCCTCTGCCTCTGACATCCCATGGGTCTCTCCCTGTGCTTGTGTAGCACAGCAGGCATTATGGTGTACTGAGGGCCTACGTGCGGAAGAACCCACTTTTTCTTGAAGCTAGGTATATGAGTGCAGGAAGACGGTGATACTTAAGGCTTAAGTTCCATCAGTTCTGCAATTGCCATTAGTTAAGGGGCACACTTGAATTAATGTAACTCAGCCATCTTCTGATTTTTCTATTTCTATGTCTTCTTATACTTTTGTTTTTCCTCTTAGACAACTGAATCAAGCTGTGTTTTCTTCCTGGACACATCTTGACAAAGAAGTAGTCTGTATGGGAATATAAAAGGAGCTGGCATGTTTTGGAGGATTTTAAAGGTTAATATGTTGGCCACACGTCCACAAACTGGAGCCGACTTGGAGAATGTTTGTGTGGAGAAGCAGCACACGGTAATCTGGGCTGTGTAGCTGTTTATTCTCCCCATAAATTCCCATCCAAGCCAGACTCGTGGTGGCTGGTGTATTTGCTATTGTTTTATTTTTAAAGAAACCTCACTGAATCAGATTTGGAAAAACCTGAAAATGAGTCAGTGGCAGAAGCACATTATCTGCCATCCCCTGGTTGCCGCCTGGTTGGTTGAGATTATATGGAACAAATGTCGCCTGTAGTCTCTTGTGCAGGGAGCAGGACAGTAGCTAGGACATCACAGAGGCTTCCGGCCAGGGAGACCTCAAGTTGTAGAGAGCGCAGGTCAGCCTGGCCTGTCTACCCTCTTTTGATACAGAGTTCCCGTCCTGCCTGGGCCCAGAGATGATTAGTCAGGGTAAGGAGAAGATGTAAAACTTGGTGTAGTTGGGAGGGAGTCGTGGGAGGGAATTTTGAGTCATTTAAGAATCTCTTTTTTTCCTCTTCCCCTTCTCAGTATCCTGTTGATTTTTGAGATGATCTTCCATTCCACTTCCGGAGAGCTGGGTGGGGTGGGGCAGGGCGGGGGTGGGATGGGGAGAGGTATTCTCTAGGAGAGATAAGATAGGGAGTTGTGTTCTAGAAATGGGTCTTAATTTATGAGGGTGCTCTTCCTAACTAGGAAATAGGATTGTATATTTTAAAATTAGCAAGTGAAAAGAAGTAAACAGGTAATACCAGGAAAATTGTTGATTATTGAAGACTCTAAATATGTTTTGTGAACCTAAACTATTGAAGACTTAAATTCTCCATGGCTTCTGGAAGAAATGGTTGAACTCTTTTTGGCAGAAGTGGAAAGGGTAAAATACGCTGGTATAGGTAATCGGGTGATGGCCCAATAGGCTTGTGAGTCTTCGTATTGTGTTTTAATTCCACAGCCTTATTTTATCCATTTATTGGCACAGAAGGGAGTTAACAGAATAAGCTCCAGAGGAGTGCCAATTTGCTTTAGAACATTCCATGTTAGGAGCAATAGAAACTGGGGAATTTGGCCAGCCCTTTGGGAATTGCACTGTTTGTCCAGAGGCCCTTATAGGCAGCAAATTCCATCTGCTGAAGAAGTGATAGGCCGTGGCAAAGGAACTGGCTTGAACTTGGTGGTTATTGGTTGCTAGGAGGTGCCTAGAGGGCAGAACTTACATGTTTAGGTGGAAATTAAAGAAAAGTGGATTTCAAATCAGTGTAAAGAATACCTTGACAATAGTCAAAGCTAGCAAAAAAGGGAAGCCTATTTTGTGAAGGCAGACGTTTTTGTCACAGATATTAAAGAAAGATTAGAATGATCATTTGGGAGGAATATTCGAGCGTGGGGATCAGCAAACTTTTTCTGTAAAGGGTCAGGTAGTAAATATTTACGGCTCTTAGGGTTCCATGGCCTTTGTTGCAACTGCTCAACTCTGCTGGGGGTGTGCAAATGCCACCGAAGACAACATGTTAACAAAAGAGCATGGCTGTTGTCTCAGCTCACTTGGGTGGCTGTAACAAAGTACCATGGACTGGGGGATTTCAGCAACAGAAATTGAATTGAAGCTGGGAGTCCAAGGTCAAGGTGCTGACTGATTCTGTTTGTGGTGAGGGCTGTCTTCCTGGCTTGCCCATGGCTACCCTTCTCTCTATGTCCTCACATATGGAGTAGGTGTGGGGCAGATGGGGAGAGAAAGATAGAAAGAAAGAAAGAAGGAAGGAAAGAAAGAAAGAAAGAGAGAGAGAGAGAGAAAGAAAGAAAGAAAGAAAGAAAGGAAGGAAGGAAGGAAGGAAGGAAGGAAGGAAGGAAGGAAGGAAGGAAGGAAGGAAGGAAGGAAGGAAAGAAAGGAAAGAGAAAGAAAGGAAGAGGGAGGAAGTTCTCTTCCTCTTCTTTAAGGCCACAGTCCTGTCAGATTAGGGCCCTATCCTGATGACCTTATCAAATTTAACTACCTCCCAAAAACCCTGTCTCCAGATATAATCACATTGAGGGGTTAAGGCGTCAACGTACTATTTTTTTGGAGGGTAGGGGAACATGATTCAGTGTTTCAATAAAACTTTATTTATGAAACAAAAGGTGCGTCAGATTTGGCCCAAGGACCATAGTTTGTCAGCCTGTGGTCTAGGGGAAACCAACACTCATGGTAAAGTAGACTATGTGATCTGTCAGCATACTTCTCATTCAAGTTTTATGAATCTGTGCTACTGCAGTTAAAGACTTAGCCACAGGATGTATTTGATGCATAGCATAGCTTGATATCATTAAAACAAATGGTTCCCTATGTAGTAAGACTCCTTCCCCACTATAAAAGTCCTGAGCACCTTTGAGACATGGTTTAAGGGAAATTATTTGGATAAGATTGGCATAACTCTGAGGCTAAGTGTACAGTGTCTGTTTCAGACTGTCTTGGTTCATATCCAAGCTCTTGGGCAAGCTACTTAACGTCTCTCTGCCTCAGTTTTCTCATCTATATAATGGTGATAATAGTAGAATTTACCTTATAGCTATGTTGGATGCTTAAATAAGTTAATACATGTTGAGAGCATGAAACAACGCTTGGCTCATAGTAAGTTCTTGGCAAATGTGATCTGTTATTCTTTCTTAAAATAAGGGAAGCCAGAGGAATTATGATAGGCATCTAAAGGTTATGTAACTGTCAAAGATTTAGGGATATTTTAGAAAACAAACAACTTTGGATTAGAGTGTGTGCTTCTGTTTAAAAAACAAATACAAATGCCATAAAAGGAAAACTGAGAGACTTGGTATATACTGAATAGGAGAAAAGCATCTTTTTTTTTTTTTAAGATTTTATTTATTTATTTTAGAGAGGGAATGGAGGGAGATAGAGCGATAGAGAGAAACATCAATGTGCGGTTGCTGGGGGTCATGGCCTGCAACCCAGGCATGTACCCTGACTGGGAATCGAACCTGTGACACTTTGGTTCACAGCCTGCACTCAATCCACTGAGCTACGCCAGCCAGGGCTCAAGAAAAGTGTCTTTAACTGAAAGTGTCTTGATATATTTTTCTGTGTCTTGGAAAAATGTAGAGAGTATGGGTGGGTAAACTGAAAAATTGTCTGGATCAGAAGAAACCTAATTCAGGACTCATTGACTTATGTTCCTGAGAATGAAGCAATTAATAAATAAAAATAGTCCTTAAGTCCAGGATTAGGTTTTCTTCAGTGTGCATCAAATCCATCTACACTTTTGGCTGATATAAGATGCAAGTGATGAGATGTGGAGTGATCTTCTTAGAACAGGTCTGGTGCAGTTCTACATTCAGAAGGAAGGCCAGTTATAAAGTCTTTGGTCATTGATCCACATACAAACTTGTGATGATGAAATTGGAAAGTTTTCAGTCCCCTCCTTATTTGTAGAGAAGGGTCCATAAGGTATTTGTTAGCCAATAACCTTCTCCCATCTCTTCTTCAGGAGAAAAAACAGAAGCCACTTAATAGGCACTCCCTCAATTTCTTGCCAGAGTAATAAAAACTGTGGTGCACCAGCACCCCCTTTTGTGTGCCATTAAAGAATGAGAGTGGTCACTGGCGGCTGTGACACCCTGCCCATCCAGACTTTTTGAGTATGTTACTACTGGTTTCTCCTGTGTAGCCTAAAAAAAAAAACCAAAAACAAAACCATTGGTCTGCTTTTCTACCTTGCTCTTGCCCAAAGCCTGCTTTGCCATAGTGTCTGTTTAAAAACCCAAATTCAAACACAAATCCAATCCTGGAGATATTAAACAAATTAATATTAATTTACATTGGTAAATTGAATGGATGATGGAGGAAGGGATTATATTGTACATACATAATTTTAAATGCTACTTCAAAACCCTCTCGGAACACTCTGCCCCATCCCCAAACTCACTGCCAGAGTCCCATTCTTTAGGCAGCTGTCTTATCTTTCTTTTCTCCCCATAACCTTCCTCTCCAGCCTTGCTCCCGCTTTCTTTTCTTCTCCTCCCCTCCATGTCTGGATTTCCAAGTGACACTTTCCTTCCCTTTTTGCACAGGTAGAAATTTCATTTCTCTCTGCTTCTTCCATTTGCATCCTGGTATACTACTGTGGTGGGACCCCTAGTGATTTTTTAAAAATACAAATCTGATGCTGTTATCCTTTATGATGAAAAACCATCTATGGCTCCCCGTTGATCGAGCGTGAAGTTGCCAGGCTCCTCACATGATCCAGCGTGAGCTGGACCTTGCACACCCCCTCAGTCATGCTGGTCTCCCTCACCACTTCATCATTGCCTATGTTCTTGTTGCTCACTCTTCCTCATGGCCTTTCATACTTCCTTTTGCTGGGCCTAGAGTTCTTGTTGTTTTCCTCTGAATGTAGCTAAAGTAGCCTTCTGGGCTTAGCTAAATACCTCTTATTCATAAAGGCCTTCCCTCACCATCTGAAAGTTAAGGGCTCTTTCCCGTGAATATTTTCTCAGAGTAACCATTTACTCCTTCCATCCTAATACTATTACACTTTTGTACTTGTCTATATCCCATTAGACTTAGTTCATGAGGGTAGGGCCAAGTTCATCCTGGTCAACCATTTCATTCCCATACTTAGCAAAATACACGGCACACGGAAATTTCTTGGTAAATATTTCTTGGATAGATAATCCAAAAATATACTTATATTTTTTTCATGCTTGAGTAATTGAAATACATCTGAGTTTATACCTTATTATATGGCTTAAAATCCTTAGTGTTTTTTACTTTACTTTATAAAAAGGAATAAGCATTTATCAATTTTGGAAAATTTATGCTGCCTTTTTACTTATAATTTTGTATTTGCACCCTATTTATAAAGTTTTTATGGCTTGTGATTGTAATATTTTTTAGAGCAGAGTATGGGGAAAAGGCATACTTTTAATTATTCTTCTCCAGGATAAAGGATTAAACTAAAGATTAAAAGAGAATTTCCACTGAACCTTTTATCATGGCAGCATTTGTGGAGAACTTACTAGTGTAGAAGCGGCTTTGGTCGTTTCTTCAGTGAATCCTAAGGAGTTCAGTGAAAATGGTTGGCATATTTTATATATATATATATTTTCTTTTCTTTTTCTCTTTATGCTTTAGATAACCATGCTCAGGGGTGGAATCTTGAAATAGAGTCTTCTTTTGATGTTGTCAGCTCAAAGCCAGTCTCTGGTCAAGTGATCGTAGAAATCCCTAAATTGCAAACACAGCAGACATACAGCATTGAACTTCAGCCTGGGGAAAGGATTGTTAAGCTCTTTGTGAAAATTAACAAGGTGAGTGATGATACCTCCTGAGAAGTGTGAGATGAAAAGCGATATTGTTCAAAAGAAATGGTTAGAAAGAAGAGTCTGAGTCTGAAAGAAAAATGTACTTTTTCCATTTTTGCCTTCACTTTTAGCCTCTCATATCTTTTTGTGTGTGAGTGTGAATTAAGGAATGATTTTCCCAGATCTTAAGATTTAGAAAATGGAATATATGTGTTAAATTTGGCATCCTTTTCTTTCAAGAACCAGATGTGTTATATTTTAATTTTCTGCAGTATTTGCAGTATTCTAAATCCAAAATACATTCTAAGCATTATATTTAAATACAGTGATTATTTTTGGTACTTATAAATTAGTTTGAATATTGATGTTTATTCTACACACAGAATTCTGATTCCATAATCTTTCATGAGTAGAAGCAGGCTAGATTTTACCTTTTCTTTTTCCTTTTTAAAATTTTTCTAATTGATAGTTTTGAATGGAAAAGAATGGAGCGAATCAACATTCAGCAACTGTTCAGATAAAGTAAGAACTTAAAACAGTTTCCTGTTCTGAGCTTAAAAGAAGAGTTAACCTCAAAACCCAGTTCTAAATGTTAAGCATGTAGAACAAATGTTAGCTTGAGTGATAGAAATGAGAAGAATTGTTTTTCTGAACATCCATGTTATTTTGTTTTTTCCTTTCCCTTTTGGTAAATTAATCCATGAGAAACTCCTAGCATGATGACTTTTAAATATTATCTATAGAGTGGTATAATTTGGCATACTATGGAGAAAGGGATTTATATTGTTTAAAAATCTAGAATTTCTCTGAGAAATTAATATAGTGCTCTGAGTCAGTATATTATTTTGCTATAATATGCCACAGATTACTTAGAATGACTTTTATTATTTCTCAAAAGAATATTACTGTGGAAAGTTGGTGGCCTCATGGACATGGAAGCCAGACTGGGTACAACATGACAGTTCTTTTTAAACTGAATAAAGGCTTAAACATTAAAAAATCAGCTAAGGTAAGCAAATACTTTAAAATATTTTGTGGAAAAGGTTTATTTGTTGTTAAAATAAAAATGCAGATCCTTGGCCTGAAAAAAAGAAACCAGCAAGACTCCTGTAACCTCACCACTCAGAGGTAATCACTAGTAACAGTTAGAGGCTGTTACTAAGTGTGTGTGATTGTGTGTGTGTGTGTGTGTACCAGTAAGTGCTCACTAACATCTTCAATAGGTTATGTGACTTAACTGAAATGATGTATAATCAATCCAGTTTTACAAAAGGCTGATTGATAAAAGTAAGAGTTAAGTGCTTATGGCATCTCATCAAGTGTTATAGATAGTGAAATAATGTGGAACAAAATGAAGTTACTTGAGGTCTTGCTATATTTATATTTTTATTTTTCTTCTTTTTAAATTATACGTTATTTTTTCCATCCCAATTTAGCCCCCGATACACTCTTCTACCTCCACCACTCCACTATTTTTATATTTTTTAATGGATCAGAGTTTACATATTTTTTGTTTTTTTAATATAATTTAATTATAAATTTATATAATTTAATTAAAGAAATAAAACATTTTTCAATTACACATAACAATATTGCATTAGTTTCAGGTGTACAATATTGTGAATAGACACTTAAATAACTTATAAAGTGATCACCTTGATAAATCTAGTATTATTATTTTATTTATAAATACTTTTCTACCGTGTTTTTAAATTCTACTTTATATCAAAGTAATACATATGTATAATTTTACTCCATTTTATTTTTTATTGATTATGCTATTACAGTTGTTCCAATTTTCCTCCTTTGCCCCCATCCACCCAGCACCCCCCACCAGCTCAGGTACTCCTTACACCATTGTTCATGTCCATGAGTCAGGCATTATAGGTTCTTTGGCTACTCCATTTCCTATATTTGCTCTTAACATCTCCCTGCCTGTTCTGTAGTACTCCTTAATCCCTTCACCTTTTCCCCCATTGCCACAGACCTCCCTCCCCATAGTCCACCATCACAGTGTTCTCTGTATCTATGGTGATGTTTTTGTTCTGCTTGTTTGCCTAGTTTGTTTTTTAGATTTAATTGTTGATAGTTATGTATTTATTGCTATTTTAATGTTTGTAGTTTTGATTTCCTTTTTAAATAAGCCCTCTTAGCATTTCATATAATAAGAGTGTGGTAATGATGAACTCCATTAGCTTTACCTTGTCTGGGAAGAGCTTTATCTGCCCTTTGATTCTAAATGATAGCTTTGCTGGATAGAGTAATCTTGGATGCAGGTCCTTGCTTTTCATCACTTTGAATACTTCTTGCCAGTCCCTTCTTGCCTGCAGTTTTTTTGAGAAATCAGCTGACAGTCTTATAGGAGTTCCTTGGAAGGTAACCAATTGGTTTTTTCTTGCTGCTTTTAAGATTCTCTGTCTTTAACCTTTGCCATTTTAATTATGATGTGTCTTGGAGTGGGCCTCTTTGCATCCATCTTGTTTGGGGCTCTCTGTGTTTCCTGGACTGGTATCTCTTTCTTCCACCAAATTAGGGAAGTTTTCTTTCATTTTTTCAAATAGGTTTCCCATTTCTTGCTCTTTCTCTTCTCCTTCTGGCACCTATATGATGCAAATATTGGGACATTTGAAGTTGTCCCAGAGGCCGCTTGTACTATCCTCAATTTTTTGGATTCTTTTTTCTTTCTGTTCTAATAAGATGTCTTTTTTTTTTTCTTATTTTCCAAATAATTGATTTGATTGTTGGCTTCATCTACTTCACTGTTGATTCCCTGTGAACTGTCCTTTATTTTTATTAGTGTACCTTTCATTTCTGCCTGGGTCTTTTTTATGCTTTTCAAGTGCCCACTGAGTTCCTTGAGCATCCTTATAACCAGTATTTTGAACTCTCCATCTGATAGATTTTTATCTCCATTCTGTTTAGTTATTTGTCTGGAGTTTTTTTGGTAGTTATTTGGGCCATGTTTCTTTGTTTCCTCATTATGAAGGCCTCCCTGTGTTTATTTCTATGTATTAGGTAGAGCTGCTTTGACTCCGCATCTTGGTAGTGTGGTCTAATTTAGTAGGTGTCCTATAGGGTCCACTGGCACAGCTTCCCCTCTGTCTCATGCTGTGTATTTGAGGTGTGCCCTTCATTTGGGCTGAGTACTCCCTCCTCTTGTAGATGAGCCTTGATTGCTGTCAGCAGGTCAATGGGAGGGATTTATCCAGTCCAGACAGTTGCTAGGACTGGCTAGCAACCAATCTCCTTCCGTGGCTTATGGAAGTGGTTGGGTGGTGCTCCAACATGCTCTGTAACTGTTTGCTGGGTGTGTAGGCTCTGGAGTTTCCCAGGTGGTGCAGGCCAAGGTCAGCCTCCACCTGTGTTCTGTCTAGGGCCCTTTGGTATAAGCTATAAAGTGATCTGTAGATGGCTGTTGCTCATGCAGGGCCTGGGGACACTCAGCAAGAGGTACAGGGACTGCGCTCAGCTGTTGCTTGTTTGAGTGGATTTAGGAAGGTCAAAGCCTGTGGCTAGCCCAGCCCTTCTTATGGAAAAGCTACTGTTACCAGCTTGGGTGGGTCCATAAGTCAGATGAGGTGGACCCTTAAGTAATCGTCAGGGTGGGGTTTACTGTGTGAGCCAGGTTGATGGAGGAGATTCAGATATGGTACTGCCACAGCGTGGCTCTGTGTGGGGAAGGGCTCAGACAACATACAGTGGCCTCTGTCTGTAGTTCTGCTTGGGAGGAAACTGTTCCCCAGCTCTCGCCCTGATGCCAGATACTTCAGTTCCTCCCCAGTTCCCACTGGTGCTCTTTAAGGTGCTACTCTGGTGCTGGAACCCAGAGGGAGTGAGTCTGAATAAGTCTGTTTGCGGAGCGAGGCCCTTTAACAGGAGAGGCCTGAGAATCCTGAAGTTTCTTCTGGTGACCCAACCCTTTCTCCATGTGTGTAATTTGAAAGCCCAAATATTCCTAAAAGTCTTATATAAAAAATAAGATCCCTTGCCCAGCCTTTCCTATTCCTGCTCCTCAGAAACACTACTTTTTAACTTTTACTTATTTCTCTTGCTGTTTATCTTTATTTTCCCAAATAACATGCTTCTGTGGGTGTTTTCTAATTTTTCTGTTTTTATGTTATCATTTGACTTCTAACCTAGCGGAGGGGGATATAGCTCTCTCACATGAATCCCTCTGCCCTCCCAATGTAGTCAGTGGCCATGCTTGTTAACTCAGTATTCAGTGTTTACATGATTATATTATGAAAATAGGGTTCAAAGCTGAACCTCATCACGTACTAAAATTGTATTTCCTTTTTTGTGCAGCTTTCTGTTTTCCTTAGAGTTAATAATTGCCTCATGTTCCTTTGTTTTCTATTTACTTTCCTCTACATCATATACAAACACTCTGATGTACTTGAAATATGCTTTAAATATAGTCATAGTCATTAGGTAATCTATCATACATTGTTAATTGTTATTGTTATTATTCTTTTAACTTTTATTATTTCTTGAAACTCTCCCAGGGCCATTTTCTCACTTCTCTGATCTTGTTTGTTTGCTCTCTGGGCCTTCTGTTAATACCTAACTGTTGGCCTGGAACTTTTAAAAATTTTTATTAGGAATTACCTTCATCTGTCTTCTAGGAATTTTAGGCATTTCCCTCACCTTCCTCCTGGATTAGACATGGAACCCTATTTTGTTAAACCCATGTTTCTCATTTTCCTTCTTGATGTTACACTTTTGGTGAAACACATTTTTCATTAAAATCCTGAGGATGGGCATGTGAAAAATGACATTTTGAAAACTTGTAAATATGCAAATATATAAAGCTTATCTTCACAGTTACTTGATAATTGGCCGTGTTTAGAAGTCTAGGTTGGAATTCATTTTCCTTCAGAATTTTGAAGTCTTTTATTTTCAATGTTAATATTTTTGTTTTGAAATACACTTACGTTCTAATTTCTGCTTTCTTGTATGGAACTGTTTTTGTTTGTTTCTGGAAACTTTTAGGGTTTCTTTATCTCTGATATGTAAAATTTGAAACTTTGAAAATGAGTAGATTTTTGTTGTTGTGCTAGTCATCTTGTGAGCTCTTCTGATGTAGAAACTCAATCTGGAAATTTTCTTGTATTTTTTAAAATAATTTTTCATTTATTATCTTTTTTATTTGTTTTTCTGGCACAACTATTAACCAGATATTGGACCTCCTGGACGGAGCAATACTCTTAGGTTTTTCTTTTCTATATTTCATCTTATTTTTTATTCTATCCTCTGAGAGATTTACTTGGTTTTATATTCAGTTTTTAAAACTAGGTATTTTATTTTGTCCTTTAAAATTTTTCTAAAAACTTTTAAATTTTATTTTAGAAATTATATCATATTTGTATTTTATAGTTCTATCTTCCCATTTTTCTTAGAATGTTAGTTATTATGATAAGTATTTTCTTTGCATTGTTTTTGTTGTCCACATTCCTTTATTTCTTCTCCTTGTTTTGGTCTCTGTTTCTTCATTAGAGACTTTCCTTGAATGTCTGTTTACCTTGGTGTCCATTCATGCTGAAGATTAAGGTACAGACATGCAGATGAGAAGCCTCATATGAGATTCCAAGTTTGGAATTCAGGTGGAAACCAACACTGTCATGGGGTGATGCCCACCTGTCAGTCGCTATAGATTTTGTGTGCGTGCATATGCGTGTGGTGTGCATGTGCGTATTTGTTTAGCCTTGCCAGTGAGGACATTCTCCAGTCTCTTGCTTGGAGAGTATAAGACTGGTCGTTACCATTCTGGGAGTCCAGTGAAAGCAGGCATTAAAGTTCTCACCAATGAGGATAGAATTTCCTCAGTCCGCCCCCCCACGCCCCCCATAGTTGGCTTTGTATCCTTGGCTTCTCTGATTGGGAAGGGCAAAATGATAGGCAAGCTTCAGAATCCCTTCTTCCAAACAATGTACTTGACTTGTGCTTTTAGAATAAAACATTTTGTAGGCCATTATGCATAAAACTGCCTCTCTGTGTCTCTTTAAAAATTGTAAAATTGAGTGAGCCAGGATTGGAGCTGAAGCTGCCCAGAGAGGACAGTGGGGAAAAGCAGCGCGTGCCCTCCAGAGTACCTGTAGAGAAGGGCCAGACTCCCCCCCCCAGCTGCCATCCATCAGGACAGTGTTTTTAAAAAATACAGTAAAAATGTTTCCCCTGAAGCCACAACCACCTGTTGTGCCTCTAACTCCACAAATAAGCCATATGGTAACCTCAGCTAGAGGATAGTGAAAGGAAAAATATGACTTTAGTCTAAAGAAATTCCTAGCTCCTGCCCAGTTTGGGATACAGCACTAAGGATTGGGAAGAACAACACTTGGGTATTTAGCAGTTGTAGGGTTACCTCTTCAGTCCTTCACATACCATTTCCTTATGTGTAACATTGGACTGTAATGATGAGGTAACTTGGATCTGGCTTATAATTGTGTATAATAATTAGTGGTGGTGTTAGTCTCCTTCATGGATTTCCTCCTTCCTCGGACATCAACCTTTGGTGTTTGTAGTTGGCTGGGTTGTACTCTGGGGTCCCCACTCATGTTTTGTATTACCTCTCCTGTGGGTCAGACTCCATGCTAAGTTTGGAGGTATACCCTTCAGGGCTTCACTTTCTATTTTTCCTTTTTGAAATCATGCTCTGTTTTCTGGGACATTATGAGTATGTGTGTGTTCATATCATACCCAGGGAGAATATTCTAGAGCTGCCTAAAGGGCCTAAACATTTATTCCAACCCTTTTGACTCTCTCACATGTTGAGTGTTTTGTCTGTTGCCTTCATGAAAGTGTAAAAAATAATGAGTCATTCCAACTTACTACAGAGAAAGAAGGGGAATTTCTATGTTTGTTTGGTTGTTTGTTTGTTTGTGGGAAATAATTCTTTTTTATTCAGGCTCATATGGGTGCAGCATATTAAAATGCCACTCTTTGACCAGGAGGGAAGGAAGATATATTGCCCCAGGCCTCATGTTAGTGCATGTTTGTGAAATGTGCCCCTTGGCTGTGAATCTTGTAGAGTTTCTTATTTGTGAGGCTCACTTATTCACTAAATACTTAGGGAGCTCTCATGTGTTTCAGCCACTTTTCTGGGCTTTGGCGATAGAGCAGTGCATAAGACACTGCTTCCATTTCTCTCTGAGCTCATAATAAAGCTAACCATTTGGGTGGAAATTAAATAATTAAGTGAGTAATTGCAATAAAGTGTGACAAGCACTTTATTCTAGAGAACTATAGAGTACTGTGGAAACATGGAACAGAGACATTCTTGGAAGATTCCCAGAGAAGGTGACATCTGTGTCCTGGGGGGCAGGTAGAATTTGACCAAGCAATGTAGCAAAGTCAGAAGGACAAGAATATATCAAGGCCCAGGGACTCACAGAAGTATTGTTTGTTTGTGGAGGTGAACAAAACGGCACTGCGCCTGTTTGAAAATGATGTTGTTAAGGTAGGCTAGGGCAGGCTCATGCAGGGCCTCGTGAGCCACAGGAAGGAACGAGGCTGTTCTGAGGGCATGGGAATTCCTTGAAGGGTTTTAGGGAGTGAGCAATGATCACACTAGTTTCACAAAGGTTGTGTAGATCAGATGGGAGAAGTGACAGTAGGGGGAGGCCACAAGATGGTGATTGCTTGATCTGTAGGATTGCTGAAGACATGGATTTGGGAGAGATTAGAAGGTAGTACTACCATCAAGCTTGGTGCTGCGGGAATGAGAGAGAGGAGTGAGTTAAGAATGGTTCTTAAATTGCTGGTTTGGGCCCGTGAACAGTTTACAGTCCTGTTCTTTCAGTTAAAGTACCCAGAAAGAAGAGCAGGTTAGAGGAGTGTGATAGAGTGGACATTATTTCTGTGTTAGGTGTGTTTTGTCTGGAGGGACTGAGAGATACTCAAGGAATAATGTTTGATGGGCATTTCATTATATATGTCTGGAGCTGAGACACTACATGTGTTTTAAGGCTATAGATGTATAAGTCAACAGAATATAGATAATTTGTAGCAATGGGAAGCTAACTCAGGGAATCATAATAAGTAATCATGGTAGGAGAAAATAAGCCCATAGAGGAATCTAAGAAGGAACGGCCAATGAGGTAGAAAACCAGTTTGAGTGGGGGAGTCACAGAAGCCAGAAGAAGAGAGTATTTTAAAACAGAGAATGTTCAAAGAGTGTAAAATGGTGTAGGAAGCTCAAGTTAGAAAAAGAATGAGAAAGATCCATTAGATTTGGCAACAGGGAGTTGACTGGTGGGTGACCTTGACAAGAATGGAATCAGCAGAGGGCAGAGGAATGACTGAAGGTGAGGAAGGAGAGACAGTGAGCACAGGCAACTCTTGAAGAATGTTTGATGAGAGCCATACATGAGCCAGGCAGTAATGATGGCTGGTTGGGGTCAGGAGATCTGCTGCACAGAGGGGACTGTGCAAGTGTCCCTAAGTACTAAGAGCCAGCTTTTCATGAATGGAGGAAGGTGGTATACGTATAGAAAGGGAGAATGCTAGAATGGGTTGGAATGTGAGCTAAGAGTGTGAACTCATGATTTTTAGTATATGTAGCTGACATAGAAATAAACAGAGATGTAAATGTATAGCTCTTCCCAGGCCTTCCCAGAGGGCCTGGGAACAGTGGCACTCCAATAGCAGTGATCAGAGATACTGTTCAAATCTTGGCTTTTAAATACCACTCTCTACTAAGAAGGCTCTTAGGGAAATGACTGAGTTGGGGGCTGGAGCCTAGAATATCTTGCTGCCTAGGAAGTTAAGAAGCTACTCAAGAATGATGGACCAGGTCAAGAGGACACAGGGGTCAGTTTAATATGTGTCCAATGGCCAAATCTAAGAGAACTTCAGCATTAAAATAAGGAGTGGTAGTAAAGGATTATAACCCATTTAACATAATAACAGTCCTTGAGTGCACACTGATACAAATACATAAGCAAATGAGAAAAAGGAGTTATTCCTTAAAGTGGAATGCCAACTAATAAATGTAGAAGAAACAATAGAACTAGAATAAAAATCATTTAATAACTACCATAGTTATAAGTAATTCAGGCAAGAAGTATGAGTGGATACTAAAACTGGAGGGTAAAGGGACATGAAATATGGGACATTTATATCGACTAAAGAATCTCCCAACTAATTAATAATTTTATTAATCTCTCAATTAATAAAATATTTATTAATTATCATGGAGAAAAAATACAGTGGAGAAACCCAGCAGACACCTCTTGATTAAGTGATTAAGGTTGTCACCACCAACCAGACAAAGTGAGCTGGTGTCTACCCATCAAGCCGAGATGGGAAGAATCCAGCATCCCTTCTGTGCGCGTCCTGTCAAAGCAGATCACCTGGATCGAATCACGGGGAAGCATCAGACAATCCCAAACTGAGCTCCATTAGCAAAAATCTTCAAATCTATTTCAGTCTCCTGTAATCTTCAAAAATGTCAAGGAAAAACCGAGGAACTGTTCCACATGGAAAAAGGCTGGAGAGATGTAACAGCTGGGTGCAGTACCTGATTTTTTTTTTTTCCGTAAACAATGTCATTGGGCAACTACCAGAACTTGAATGGGATCTCTGTATGATGGGTATTTGGGAATTCTTTGTACTATTGTTGCTTATTTTCTATACATTTGACATTGTTTCAACACATAGGACATCATTAAGAAAATGAAAAGTATACTGCAACAACAATTAAAATAAAAAAAAAACTCTGCCATGGGAAACAATTGTGCTCTGCTTTTGGAAGAGCTCAGCTATGAGGTGGAGCTTCACATAATCAAGATAAAAAAAAAGGGAATGAAAAGTAACACAAAAAAATCCTGTTGGGGAGGGGTCAGCAGACAGGGAAAGACTGACAACAGCTCAAAACTAGAGAGACTGTTGTGAGAATAAGGTTCCCGGTAAGGAAAGGAGGGGGGTGGGTTCACTGGGGATGAGGGGCTCTGCTTTTGTTGTCATAGGGACTAAAGGGTAGAGCCTGTAGAGGGAGGTAATTTTGAAGATCTGTAGCGCCACTTAAGGCGTATTTTCTTTCTGTGGGAACCGAAAACTCTTCTTTCAGTAGAGTTGAAGGATGAAAATATGAACCCGAGAAATTTTAGGGAGTTCTTCTGGTCAGGTCACTTTTTTCTTTCCTGGGAATTAGGATGTAATGCTTCCTGCTGAGAGTAATGGGGTCGGGGGCAAGTTTAGAAATTTGAGGAAAATGAAGCCTTGAGATCGCCACTGTGAGGAAAGTGCTAGAGAGGGCTAAGGCAACACACTAGGGTTGTGAGGCAGCCCTGAGGGCCCAGTGAGACTGAAAACTGTCTCTTTTTCTGAGAGTCAGAATACTTTCACTTTGAAACAGCTGCTGATTTGTGAGTGTGATAGGATGGGCTGGTTTGATGGTGTTTTGCCAGGTGTCGTAGGGATGTGGTTTGGTTTGAAATTGTTTTCTGGGCTTTCTGCCTACCCTGCTTGTATACGTCCTAATTAAATCCCTTGTATGATAAAGGCTTGAGTCCAACGCTGGGTATCTTTCTCTGCTATGGTTTTTGAAACTATCTTCTTATTTCTTAAATGTTATAGGAACAATAATGTTATATTATGTAGGGATTTTAAGGGACTATTTTATTTTGCCTGTTAAAACCTTACTGCAACATTTTAGTCGGCTTTGCATTCTGCTCATTAGAAGGTTCAGAGGAGAGCCATGAAAGTGATTGAAGGAGAGAGGACAAAGGAATAAGATAATAAACTTCAAGGAGAGCTGCGGACATGGTTGCTAGTTCTTTAAGTTGTTATTTATGACCTTTTCCCATTCGTCCGTAGTAGGATAGGCATGGGTGAAGTGGGTCATGTGAGATGGGGGCGACCCCCTGGAGAGGCTGGGAGATGAGGTAGTCGAGGTCCTTTGTACCAGAGGGGGTAACTGAGGCATCTCAGGATTCATTTAAGTGGGAACTTTAAATAGTATTTATGTCCATTTGACTGGGATGGTAGAGGTTGGATCGAATGACCTCTTGCCTCCCCAAAAGAAGACACCAGAATGATGTAAAATTTGGAACTTTTTTGCAAGTTTCAGGAATTGATGTTTGCTTTCGATGTTTAGATAAAAAGTACAGATTAATGCTTGATTTGGTGAGAGAGATAATACCTAAATCACCCTTCCAGGGAATTCAGTCTCTTACCAGTCCTAAATTTCTTAGTGTTTCAGACGATTTCAGATTTGCCCGTGTTTCAGCAAGCAAGAAATTTGACTGATGCTTGCCTTCATTATCTGTGTCTTGGCAGGAGGTTCTTAGTTTTATTTCTTTCCAGACTTTATTTGGTGGGAATGTATCAGACTGGGATTTCTTTTTCTTCTTTATTTGTTGTGAAGTACAACACATATACAGAAAAGTACACAGAGCATAGCAGAAACACTTAATGAATGATCACAAAATGAGCACTGGCCAAGAAAAAGCATACTAGACGAGAACCTCAGTGGCCCCGCTCCTTGTGAGGCTCACCCACGTCTCCTTCCTAAAGACCTGTTCTCCTGACGTCTAACACTATAGCTTGTTTTTGCCTGTTTGTAAACTCTACATACACGGAACTACATAGTATATATTCTTTTGTGTCTGGCTAATTTGACTCAACATTATATTTCTGACTCTTAAATATGCCGTTGTGTATAGCTCTACTGTGTTTATTTACATTGCTGTATAGTATTCCCTCGTATCACACATACTGCTGCTGCAGTTTGGGTGGTTTCCAGTCTTCACTATTCTGAGTAATGTTGCTATGAACATGATTGACGTGGCTGTTGGAGTACATACAGCATTTCTGCTGGAAGTGGATTGTTGGCTCACAGGGTGTGCTTAGGTTCAGCTTCTAGAGAGGATGCTAAACTGCCTTCCACTCAGTGGCAGTATTTTGCCTTTGGTCCACATGCTCACATGCCCAGCACCCACCCAGTGTCGCGTCAGAGGGAACTCTGTTTTCTCATCAGTGCTCCCCGCTTATCTCACCTCCATGGCCCTTTGCATCCTGATGGTTTCATTGTTACCAAGGACTTGGTTTATACAAAAATATTCCTATTTTTAAAATATCTCCTTGAAATCCATTTTGCTTTACTTCTATATCTTTCTTGTTTCTCTCTCATTGAGATTTTAATGTTCCGCTTTCTGAGTATGTCCCAAGACAGGAGCATAGTTGCCTTAGACAAGGCCTTGGGGAAGTGACAGATTGTGGGTGCAGCCCACACAGCAGAGATATACTGGGTCAGAGGAAGGATGCAGGCCTGCAGGGAGGGGAAAGTGCTGGCTGCGTTTCACTGTGAACAGGGAAAAATGTCTTTTTTAAAGATTTTATTTATTTTTAGACAGAAAGGAAGTGGGGGAGAAAGAGGGAAAGAAACATCAATGTGTGGTTGCACTCGTGCGCCCCCTACTGGGGAATCTGGCCCATAACCCAGACATGTGCCCTGACTGGGAATCGAACCCATGATCCTTTGGTTCGCAGCCTGAGCTCAATTCATTGAGCTACACCAGTCAGGGTGGGAAGAATGTCTTGATGACTGAGTTTTTATTTTGTTGTTGAAAGGAGTAACTTTGGGGGAAATAGTTAAAGTATGAGGGGAGGTAATATGAGGAAAATCAACAGGTACTTTAAAAAATTAATTAAAAATAAAAGATAAGTGTTAGGATATAAATTCTGCCAAACAAGTAATTTCAAGAAGAACCTTAGAGTATGAGTCTGGGAAAGTCAGCATTATCAATTTGGGAAACCGAATTGATTTTTAGACAAAAGAGAAAGTTTTGCATATAAGTGGTAGTGGGAAAGTTGCTCTATAAGTGGAATTGTTTAATGACATGTAACTTAGCCTTCATGTGTTGGTGTGCTTTTAAGTTTTCTTCTTGTAATTTACTTTTAGTTTCAGTCCACGGTGGTCAGAAAAGATGCCTGAGATGATTTCAATCTTCTTAATTTATTTAGACTTGTTTTGTGGTCTAACATGTGGCCTGTACTGGAAAACATGGTTCCATGTGCACTTTAAAAGAATGCGTATTCTGCTGCTTTGGGGGGGAATGCTCTGTAAATATCAGTTAAATTCATCTGATCTAGTTTGTCATTTAAGTACACTATTTTCTTGTTGATTTTCTGTCTGAAAGATCTATCCATTGATGTCAATAGGGTTTAAAGGCCTCTACCGTGAGTGTATTACTGTCAGTCTCTTCTCTTTGTGTCTATTAAGATTTGATATGTGTGTGTACACATACACACACACCCACACCCACATATATATATGGGTGCTCCTGTGTTGGTGCATAAATGTTCACAAGGGTTGTATCCTCCTGTTGGATTGGTCTCCTCATCATTATATAACATTGTTCTTTGTCTCTTATTATAGTCTTTGCTTTAGAGCCTATTTTGTCTGATATTAGTATTGCTACCCCAGCATTTGTTTTTTTCCATTTGTATGAAATACCTTTTATCATCCCTTTACAAAATATTTAGTCTGTGTATGTCTTTTAACTTGAAGTGGTTCTCTTATAGACAGAATATATATGGGTCTTATTTTCTTATCCATTCAGCTATCCTATGTCTTTAGATGAGAGCATTCAATTATTTTTTACATTTAAAATGATTATTGACAGGCACGCATTTACTGCCATTTTACTATACATATTTATGTTCCTCCTTGTTTCTTGTTTTCCTTAAGTTTCTTTAATATTTCTTGTAATACTGGTTTGGTGGTGACAAACTTAGCTTTTCCTTGTCTGGGAAACTCTCTTTTTTTCTTCAATTTTAAATGGTAGCCTTGCTGAGTAGTATAGTATTGGTTGTAGGTCCTTACTTTCTGTTACTTTGAATATTTCATGCCAATACCTTCTAGCCTGAAATGTTTCTGTTGAGAAATCTGCTGACAGCTTATGGGAACTCCCTTGTACATACCTGTATTTCTGTTGCTGCTTTTAAGATTCTCTCTTTGTTGCCCTGGCTGGCATGGCTCAGTGGATTGAGCACAGGCTGCGAACCAAAGTGTTGCAGGTTTGATTCCCAGTCAGGGCACATGCCTGGGTTGCAGGCCATGACCCCCAGCAACCGCACATTGATGTCTCTCTCTCTCCCCCCGCCACCTTCCCTCTCTAAAAAAAAAAAAATAATAAAAAAAATAAATAAAATCTTAAAAAAAAAGATTCTCTCTTTGTCTTTAACCTTTGGCGTTTTAATTATGGTATGTCTTGCAGTGGGCCTCTTTGGGTTCATCTTGTTTGGGACTCTCTGTGCTTCCTGGATTTTGGTGTCTTTTCTTTTCCCACCAGGTTAGGGGAATTTTCAGTCATCATTTTTCAAATACGTTTTCAATCCCTTGTTCTATCTCTTCTCTTTCCAGTACCTCTATGACACATATGTTGTTATGTTTGCTATTTCTTAGATGTTCCTTAAGCTATTCTCATTTATTTTTATTTTTTATTTTTCCTTTTTGCTGTTCTGATTGTATATTTTCTACTACCTTATCTTCCAAATTGCTGATTCAGTCCTTTGCTTGGTCTAACTCCTATTTATTCTTTCTAGTGTATTCTTCATTTCTGACTGATTCCTTTTTATGGTTACTGTGTCTTTTTTATGCTTACTGTGCTTTGTTTAACTTCTCACTGAGTTCATCCAGTCTTCTTAGTTTGTTGAGCATTCTCATAACCATTGTTTTGAACTCTGAATATGGTTGGTAAATTGCTTGTCTCCATTTAAATTAGTTCTTTCTCTGGGTCTCTCCTGTTCTTTCATTTGGGGTATGTTTCTTTGTCCCCTCATTTTGGCTGCCTCTTTGTATTTGTTTCTGTGTATTAGGTCGATCTGCTATGTCTCCCTGTCTTTGGTGGCCTTAGGTAGTAGGTGTCCTGTGGGGCTCAGGGGCACTGTCTCCATGATCACCTGAGCTAGGTGCTTCTGGAATATCCCTTCTGTGCATTATTGTGAGCCCTCCTGTTGTAGTTATGTCTTGATTGCTGTTTGCCTATTGTGAGTGGAGTTGACCTTCAGGCTGGCTGATGAGAGTAATGATCTTGACTACAGTGTATGAGCTGCTTTTAGGGGGTTGATCCCATAAAGTGGAATTTGTCACAGCAATTTCTGGTGTCCGCCAAGATCTCCCTTTGGCTGTGCTGCTTATGGAGTTAACTGTGTTATGCTCTGATGTGGTATGGAGCCCGCCACTGGATGTGTTGCTTTTGGGGCTTCTTGGGAAAGACTCTGGAGCACATCAATGTCAGACGGTGCCTTTGACTGGCCCTGGGCTACCTATTAAGAGCTACAAAGTGATCCATAGTTGATGGCTGCCTCTGCTGGGCCTTGTTGCATGTGGGAGGGCCAAGCTGTGTACTGAGGCTGACTTCCACCAATACCAAGCCTGACACAGGTCAACAAAAGGCCGAAAGGATCCTTGAGGTCTGCCTCTGCCTGCCAGTGGCCTGTTAGTCTCACTCAGTGCAAGAGACTCTAGCAGTACCTGAGTGGCCTGGGGTAGTAGTTTCACAGTGACTTGCCAGGAAGGAGCAAGTGGTGTTCACTAGGTTGATACAGATTCAAACTTGGTGGCAGTGCTGGGTCTGAGGTCAATCAGCAGAACTCTCAGTGTACATCTAGACCAGTCACCACCTGCCTGGTTCTGTGGACATCAGTGGTAGGTCAGGGTCTCAGGGAGTCATCAGGGTGAGGCCAGTAGAGTTCATGAGGCTAAAACAGATTAAGATTTCACTGTGTGGAGGGAGAGCTATGCATAGGAATGGTGGTCATGGTTGGGTACACAGTGAAAAAAATGGTCTTTGTTCCAATGCCACACACCTGTCTGTTCCAGTTTATCTCTGACACCTAGCGAGCCTGCCCAGATCTCCTTGGGAGCCTCCCCTGCACGTGGCTGTGGGGCCTACCTTTTTCATGTGTCTGCCTTTCCTACCAGTCTTGATGTGGCTTCTTCCGTAAATCTTTCCTTGTAAGACATCTGCTCAGCTACTCTTAAGTTGGTTATTCATGTTGATTGTTCTATAATTTGGTTGTAATTTCAGTTTGGTTCTGGGAAGGGATGAGTGTAACTTCCACCTACCTTCCCTCTTTCTTGGAGCTGCCTGGAATTCTTTTTACTGGTGTTCCAGATGCTTCCTACAGAGATCACATGTGTGAGTTAATCAGCTGTGTTCATATAGACAGTGGTGGTCATTCTCCTATTTCGGAAAGGGCTGCTGCTGAACTCACAGAAGATATCTTGAAACAAATGGATCATTGTTTCATAAATCTCTTTGTGGTCAGGGCTGCCAGAGTGCTGCATACATGGCTTGTTCACAGAGGAGTCCATACAAAAATCAGAGAGTAATCCCAAGTGTTACTTCTGCCTCCTGAAAACCTTACTTTGAACCTTGTGGAATTTGCTCTTTTGGAAACATTTGTTCATGTGTGACATTTTCCAAATCTTTGGAAAAATATTATTCATTCTATTTAATCACATTTCATCATTTGAAAAAAGTGCAGAAAATTTTTTCTGCACAAAATGGAATGCTCATCATAAAGCTGGGGCAGAATAAAGCTAAATTTTGAGAAGGTAATCTCAACTTGGAAGTGTGTGTCCAAAGAAAATGCAGATATGTGAATCGGCTCAGGTTTTGTCTTCAGTGCAGTTTTTCTCTTCTGAATTACATTTTTTTTTCCTTGTGTGGAATTTCAGATGAGGTAATTAGATACAAATGTATTTGTAAATAGCTGGAATCTGCCTTAAAAATGTACTGTGCAGTGAAATACCAAGCTTTAAAACTCTTTGAAGATAAATGCACAGAAATTTTTGTGAAGTCTATTTACTGTGCAACAACAAAATGTAAGGAAATGGACATTTATGAAGAAAAAAAGAATCAAATTTTGAAGCAGAGTGCCAGGAGAAACAATAAAAAATGCTCATCTCACATTGCTCAGAGAAAGCAAAACAGCAATGTTCAGTACCCCAGCCACCCTCACCAAGAACTGCAACCTGTTGTGGTGCAGTAGATCAAACAATGTCTTGTTCACTACCTTTCAGCTGTTTATCCCCTTACTTTTCAGAAGGAATAATTAATTAGAAAATTTTCAGCCCTAGAGGCATTTGTAAGCAGTTTGAATGGATTTCAAAGAAACAGGCAAAGATAATACTTCATTTTGGGGAATTTATTGTGAAATGGGATTTTTATGAATCTCTGACAAACTTATCTTTGTGTCTAATATTTATATATTTTGGCTTCATTTTAGAGAACATTTCTAAATTAAATTAATAAAAAGGTGTTTTCCATTGACTATTGACTATACAAGGATAAATTGACAAATCTGGCCATCTTCTTTACAGAACATATACATGCAAAAATAAATTTTGACCAAGTTCTTGACTTTTTTAGATGTTAAGCCTCAATATAGCACTTATTATTATTCATTACTATAACAAACCAATATGTAGACATACTACTTTCTTTTTTCAGAAATACATGAATCAAATACAGGAATCAATTACTTTTTTTGTATACTGTAATATTTATTTTACTTAAAAATGGTGTGATTATTTATATAGAGTTAAACATAAGAAAGCCTTGAGTGTCTGGATCTTTTTTCTGGCCATATTATTCACATCGTTTCACTATTAATACTGAAATTTACTTTTGTCATATAGAAGAGGGCGTGTTAAAATGTGATCCTACCTAGTGTCAGATACACTAAATATACATCTGGTGATGAAGATATAGGGCAACAATGCTGATGTAAACTCTAAGCTGTTCACTCTGTTTGTGCTGTCTGCGAACCTCTAGGGCTAACGGCGAGCCTCTCTTGCATCATCCTTCCTGTACAGGCCTGTTTGAGGGAGCTCTTTGTAGGGCACTTCTGCCTGTTCAAGCGCTTTCAGAGTAGACACATGTGGTGTTTGGTTGTCTCTAAAACTGCATGATAGTAGATGTGAGATGATTTTAGAATGGGTGTTTTTCAAATCCATAAAGATTATTTGAAAAGTATTTTGGGTAACATTTGCCAGTGTTTAGAAATAGGTGTTTTTGTTTTAAGAAAAAAACATATTCTTGGGTACCTGGATAACACACCGTTTTGAAAGTATACAACTTTTAAGTCCACATGGTTGACTGTCTGGAGTCCATGCAGAGTTTCAGCTGCACACTTCAACCACATGCTGGGAGTTCCTAAAGAAAACTACTTAAAAAAGGCACAACCCAGATGTTCCCTCATTTGACTGGCTCCACCTAAGTTTAGATGTGCAGAAGTGCTTGGATATACCCAGAGTAAGCCACATGCAACATGTTACTTTATCAGTTTTTTAAAGTAATGTGGCAGGACCATGACAATAAGGGAAGAAAATATGGAGGAATGAAGTCCTAATTACTATACTTTCATGTTTTTTTTTTTGATAGTAGGGGAAACCTTTTGCATATACATTACAAACAAAGAAAAGGCAAATAAACAATTTTGTACAAGAAATTTAACACATATCCTGTTCTTTTTAAGTCAATCTATTCTAAGAATAAAATTGTGAATTAAAAAAAACCTCATCTATTGAGTTGCTAATAGAACCTTGAACTATAGAAAAATTTGGAAATTAAAAAATTTAAAATTCAAATTGCTTAACTTACATATTTAGTTTCTTCAATACATTTTTATTCCCTTTCAGACAATAACTTACTTTGTTGGACTGTTTAAAATATTTTTGTTCTTGTAAAAAGACAGTATATTCAGTCTGGATGTAAATATGCATTACTTGTGGGTCTTTTCAAAAGTCCTCTTTGAGAGCTCCTTATTTTCTCTGCAGTAAAATACCTGCTGTAGGGGAAGGCTGTCATGTTATCCATCCAAACTGCCCGGGGACATGAAGAATTACTGACACTAATCATAGGCCAATAGACTTTAACCTGTCAAAGAATGCCCAGAGGGAAAGGCGGCTGTTAGTCCCTGCCTCTCCTTTGAGGTGCTGTCAGGTGGTTAGGGTTCACTTTATCTGGGATATAAAATTGTTATTGTAGGAGTTGGGAGGTAGGACTAGCTGTCTTTTCATGACAATTTTTGCAGAGAAAAGAAAAAAAACATGTTGGAAGATGTGTTTTATTGTTAATACTATGGATAGCATTAATCAAGAATTAATGGGTTCTATTTTCTAGATTTACGATTCTCAAAATTTTTTGGACTCAGAACCACTTTACATTTGTGAAAATTATTGAGAACCTCAAAGTGCATTTGTTTATGTATGTAAATATTAAAACTGAGAATTAAATATTTACTCATTTTAAATCACAGTAATAACCCTATGACATGTTACTGTATGAGTTATTTTATGTAAATAAATATATTTACAAAAGTTTAGTGACAATAATGACATTGTTTTTACATGTTTGTAAATCTCTTTAATGCCTTGCTGAATAGAAGACATCTGGATTCTCATCTGCTTCCGCATTCAACTTGCAGTATGTTGTTTTTATTGAAATGTACATAGAAAATCTGACTTGACACAGATATGTAGTTGGAAAAGAGGAGTATTTTAGTAGCCTTTTCAACTGCTTGCTCTAGAAACTTAACAAGTGGTAGCTTTTTAAATATTAGTTGCAAAGTGGAATCTGAAGCCATTTCAATGAACCCTTCTGTTCTATTTGTATATCTTGTGCCCTTAAGAGATTTTTTTTTAAGAAATTATTTATTTATTTTCAGAGAGAGGGGAAGTGAGGGAGAAAGAGAGGGAAAGAAACATCCATGTGCCAGAGAAACATCAATTGGTTGCCTCTTGCATGCCCCCACCTGGGGACTGGGTCTGCAGCTCAAGCATGTGCCCTGACTGGGAATCAAACTGGTGACCTTTCAGTTTGCAGGCCAGTTCTCAAGCCACTGAACCACACCAGCCAGAGCCCTTAAGGGATCTTTTCCCTTGAGGAAAGTCTTAAGGGAAAAGATTACCTTAAGGATAATCATCTTAGGATAATTAAAATATCACTCATGTGTGATATTGTAATATAATGCATTGGTTATTTGAAAAATGTTGATGTACTGAGAGTTCCAATTGCTGAAACATTTCATAATATGATATCACATTCAGAAGATTCTCTGATATATCAGTTTTGGGTTTTTCCCCAGCATTTTTAGATGTGGACAATGTGACTATAAGGTTGAAAATGTTAGTCTTATAATCCTAACTTAAGATAATAGTTCATCCTTAAATTAGGAAAAAGTATATTATATATCATCTTTTAGAATAAGGTACAGTTTATTAAACTCTATAATGAGTTTTAATTAACATTAAAATTTGTTTTTATTTGAAAACTTAATATTATTGTGAAATGAGTTAAAAGGGTCCAATCATTTTGTGTTTCTGTGTAGGTTGCAAGGAAAAGTTTGGGATTCAAAATAAGAATCTATGATTCTTATGATGAAATTACAGATATTATAGCAAGAGTGACTAGAGATAGCTAGTCAGAGCACAGGAGTGGTCCTGAGTTATCTCTGAAAACAAACCTCTTCATATGCTAACCTTCTGCTGTGGAACTAGAGCACACCAGAATATACAAGCACACATTCTATCAGTTGTCAGAGCAATGATGCCATCACACATCGTGTAGCTTCTGGAAAATTTCACTGCACAATCAAAAGAGGGAGAGGGAAAAGGGCAAAGTTTTAGCATTACTATGAAAATAGTTTTAGAAATAGGGACTTCTGGCCAAGATGGAGGCATAGGTGGACACACCCTACCTCCATGCACAACCAAGATTGGAACAACAATTCAGAGGCAGAATAACACCCAGAACTGATAGAAAATTTATCTGAATGGAATTTGGACAGCCAAGAAGTTGAAATAGACCCGTTCATCCAGACCGGTAGGAGAGGTGGAGACGAACAGCCAGGCATGGGTCGTGGCGTGGAGAGCAGAGAGACTTGGGCGCATAAGGCAACCGGGGGTACGTAAGGCATCTGGGGTGCTCAAGATCGCAGTGGGTGGACCCTGAGTAAGCAAGCGGCAGCTGGCGGACCCAGTGAGGCAGCGATTGTGGAGCAGGGCAGAGCACGCAACCCAGGATCCCAGGGAAGAGACCGAGGTCCCACAGAGAACAGAGCAACTGCCATTGTTCCCTCTTGACCCCGCTCCCGCATACAATGTCACAATCTAGAAACTTGGGTGCCCAGCCCTGGTGAACACCTAGTGCTCCGCCCCTCACCATAACAGGAGCGACCAGACCAAAAAAAAAAAACAAACAAAAAAAATAAAAACAAGAGAGAGATGGCTCAAACAGAAGAACAAATCAATGCCCCAGAACTCATCCTTTTAAGCATCCAAGAGATAGCCAACCTATTTGATGCACAGTTCAAAACACTGGTGATTAGGAAGCTCACAGAATTGGTTGATTTTGGTTGCAAATTAGATGAACAAATGCAGGTAACGATAAAAGAAATGAAGGAAAATGAACAGGGAACCAATAGTGATGGGCAGGAAACTGGGACTCAAAACAATGGAGTGGACCAGAAGAAAGAAAGAAATAACCAAACAGGAAAGAATGAAGAAATAAGAATTCAAAAAAATGAGGAGAGGCTTAGGAACCTCCAGAACATCTTTTAACGTTCCAACATCCACATTATAGGGGTGTCTGAAGGGGAAGAGGAAGAGTAACAGATTGAAAACGTATTTGAACAAATAAGAAAGGAGAACTTCCCCATTGTGGCAAAGGAAATAGACTTCCAGGAAGTCCAGGAAGCTCAGAGAGTCCCAAAGAAGTTGGACCCAAGAAGAAACACACCAAGGCACATCATAATTACATTAGCCAAGGTAAAAATGCAGGAGAGAATCCTAGAAGCAGCAAGAGATAAGGGGACAGTCACCTACAAAGGAGTTCCCATCAGACTGTCAGCTGATTTCTCAAAAGAGACCTTACAGGCAAGAAGGGGCTGGAAAGAAGTATTCCAGGTCATGAAAGACAAGGACTTCCATCCCAGATTGCTCTATCCAGCAAAGCTTTCATTTAGAATGGAAGGGCAGATAAAGTGCTTCTCAGATAAGGTCAAGTTAAAGGAGTTCATCATCACCAAGCCCTTATTTTATGAAATGTTAAAGGGACTTATCTCAGAAAAAAAGATAAAAAAAACATGTATAGTGAAATGACAGCAAACACACAATTATTAACAACCACACCTAAAGCAAAACCAAAAGAAACTAAGCAAACAACTAGAACAGGAACAGAACCACAGAAATGGAGATCACATGGAGGGTTAGCAACAGGGGAGTGGGAGGAGGAGAGAGGAGGAAAAGGTGGAGAGAATAAGTAGCATAGATTGTAGGCTGAAAATAGACAGGGGGAGGGCAAGAATAGTATGGGAAATGTAGAAGCTAAAGAACTTATGACACGTGGACATGAACTAAAGGGGGGAATGTGGGTGGGAGAGGGCATACAGGGTGAAGGGGAGTGAAGGGGGGAAATGGGACAACTGTAATAGCATAATCAATAAAATATATTAAAAAATAGTTTTAAATTCAAGGACACCCTGAAAGGTAGTCCTCTGGTCACACTTACAAAATTGCTGTTCTAGATGTTTGAATCCACATTTAAAGTGTTTTAAAAGTTACCGCTGAAGGTCACTATACAGTTTTACATTTTGCAACCCCAAAACAAGTGTGGTAGTTCCATGTTTTGATCCTCCTAATGTAGGCCTTATTCTGTGTCTTCTCTTAAAATTAATTCTGGTATGTTTTGTCATGCCATATTAATGAGGGCAAGGGTAAGAAAATGGAAGAATGTCTTCCTCAAACTATTCCAAAAAACTCAAGAGGAGGGAAGGCTTCTGAACTCTTTTTTATGAGGCCAGAATTATTCTAATTCCAAAAACCAGATCAAAACACTACAAAAAGGAAATTATAGGCCATTATCCCTGATGCACATACACATTTAAACCCTCAAAAAAATATTAGCATATTGGACCCAGCAATACATTAAAAAGATCATACACCATGATCAAGTGGGATTTATTCTGGGGATGTAAGGTTGGTAGCAAGATTGGTACAATATTTGCCAAAGAACATATATGCATATATGCAAAGCCCATGGGCACAGACAGCAATGTGGTGAAGGCCAGAGGTGGGGGCAGGGCTTGGTGGAGGGGGGAAAGAATCAACAACAAAAAATAAAATAAGTACATCTAGGAGAAATATTCAGCTTTTAGCTAACTGGGCAGTGTTCAAGAATGAAGTATATCTTAAAAAAAATAAGAAAACTTAGACTTGTGGAAGACTAACACATAAGAAATATCTATGTAACCATAGCTTTTGAAAGAAAATTGAATAATTGTGATAAACCTAAGGTTTTTTTGTTTTGTTTTGTTTTTAGCAAAGAGATAGAATTTTGTTTTTGCCTTAGACAAAAAAACACTTTATCTCTTACGTCATCTGTGGTTGTGGCCTCCTCTCTTCTTTAATCTCTTGAGCAACTTTGAATTTAGTCTATACAACATGAATAGTTCAGCAGATTAAAAAAGAAAATGGAAGAATGGTGGGCACTTTTGTTACATGTAATAAGTTGATTAATTCATTTTTTTAATTAGAGAAGAAATGCATAATTATGGTTCAAGGCTAATCTTTATTGATGTAGAACCACATTCCGAATTGTTTGGTCCAGTTTATGACTAGAAAGGATGAAGATTTGGGTAAGAACATCAGTCTGTTCTATCAGGGGTCTTGCTGCTTGTGCTTAACCATGGGAAACTAAGCTAGACTTTCATAGGGATGAAGGTCTTAGCTTTCTCTCATGTAGCAATGATGATATTGGAGTGTGTGCTCCTGTCCCATCTTCTAATTGGAACATTGCTTACATCTCCAGTAGCATGCCAAAGCCCTCTCAAATGGTGAGTTTAATGTGATAATTAGTTAGGATTAAATTGCCTGTTAAACAAAGTGATTTATAGCAATGTGCTATTAAGATTGGAAAGTTGTTAAATTATGAAATACCTTGTGCTTTATTTCCTTGATTCTAAAGTGTGCATTTTGGCATATTTTAACAACACTGAAATGAAAATGTTTTCCAGTCAAAGATGTGTCTGTCAGCTTAACTGGTGACATTCCCCTGAGGCCAATTTTGTGAAATAGTATCAGTTTTTTTGTTTTAATTTTGAAAGGTTATCTTCAAATATAGTTCTTTTACTATAATTATAATTGCCTGTTTTGTGAGGAAAACTACAATACATTTAAATTTTTTATAGCTTCTATTTTTAATGAGAAAGAACAAAATTTGGCAATAATTTATATATATATTTTTTCTGAAATGTGCACTTCCACACTAAGTTCTTCATAGCAAATAGGAAATTAACATTAAATTCTGCTCATGTAAATTGTTCAAAAGTATGCTCTCTTTTTTTAAAAAAGTGTTCTTTGCTTATGTTTTCAATTTGATTTTCTGTATTTAATGTTGTTCATAATAGGTTTATTTTAGGACAGTGGAACTGATACAAGAGCCCATAGAAGGGTCTCCTGGTCTGAGTTTCTACTTCAAAATTAACGGAGTTCCCATATTTCTGAAAGGATCAAACTGGATCCCAGCAGATTCATTCCAGGATCGAGTAACCTCTAACTTGTAAGTTACCATCTTTCTTTTCTTTTATTAATAGTCCCACAAAGCTCAAGAGTTACTCGTTCCTACTTTCTTTAGTTACAGTGGAAGGAACTGAGGGGTAATATAGAATTCTGGGATGATAGGAACTTTAGAATAGAAAGGATTTTTAAATGATGTGTTCCATTCTCATCAGGTATAGATAGTCTTCCAGCTAAACTATTTGAGACTGCTGAATCTATTCAACTTTTATTTATTTTTAATTCTTAAAATCACTTTTATTTTTCATTTTTACATTATATTTTATTGATTATGCTGTTACAGTTGTCCCAATTTTTCGCTTTGCCCTTCTCCACTCAGCACCCCCAACCCCTCAAGCAATCTGCACAGCATTGTTCATGTCCATGGGTCATGTGCATAGGTTCTTTGGCTTCTCCATTTCCTATACTGTACTTTACATTCCATGGCTACTCTGTAATTATTTATTTGTACTTCTTAATCCCCTCACCTCTTCATCCATTCCCCTACATCCCCCTGCCATCTGGCAACCATCAAAACACTCTCCTTATCCATGATTCTGTCTCTATTCTTCTTGTTTGCTTAGTTTGTATTTTAGATTCAATAGCTGATTGATATGTATTTATTGGCATTTTATTGTTCATAGTTTTGATTTTCTTCTTTTTCTTAAATAAGTTCCTTTAACATTTCATATAATAATGGTTTGGTGATGATGAACTCCTTTAGATATTTCTTGTCTGGGAAGCTCTTTATCTGCCCTTTGATTCTAAATGATATCTTTACTGGGTAGAGCAATCTTGACTGTAGGTCCCTACTTTTCATGACTTTGAATATTTCTCACCAGCCCCTTGTAGCCTGCAAAGTTTCTTTTGAGAAATCAACTTACAGTCTTATGGGAACTTCCCCGTAGGTAACTACCTTCTTTTCTCTTGCTGCTTTTAAGATTTTCTCTTTATCTTTAACCTCTCCAGCATTTTAATTATGATGTGTCTTGGAGTGGGTCTCTTTACATCCATCTTGTTTGGGACTCTGCTTTCTTGACTTGTATGTTTAGTTCCTTCACCAAATTAGGGAATTTTTCTTTCATTATTTTTTTCAAATAGATTTCCAGTTTCTTCCTCTTTCTCTTTAACTTCTGACACACCTATGATGCAAATGTTGGAATGCTTGAAGTTGTTCCAGAGGCTGCTTATACTATCCTCCTTTTTTTGGATTCTTGTTTCTTCTTGTTGCTCTGATTGGTTGTTTTTTGGTTCCATATGTTCCAAATTATAGATTTGGTTCTCAGCCTCATCCACTCTATTGCTGTTTCCCTATAAATTGTTCTTTATGTTAATTAGTGTGCCCTTTCTTTCTGACTGGATCTCTTTTATGCTGCTGAGATCCTCATTAAGTTCTTTGAGCATCCTTATAACCACTATTTTGAATTCTGCATCTAATAGATTTTATCTCCATTTTGTTTAGTTCTATTTCTAGAGTTTTGTTCTGTTCTTTCATTTGGGTCATGTTTCTTTGTCTCTTCATTTTGGCAGCCTCCCTGTGTTTGTTTCTATGTGTTAGGTAGAGCTGCTATGGCTCCCTGTCTTGGGAGTGTGGCCTAACATAGTAGGTGACCTATAGGGTCCAGTGGCACAGCCTCTCCTATCACCCAAGCTGAGTTCTTGAGGTGTACCCTTCATGTGGGATGACTATACTCTCCTCTTATATTTGAGCCTTAATTGCTGTAGGTAGGTCAATGGGAGGGAGTTACCCAGGTCAGTCAGATGCAAGGACTGGCTGTGACCACTGACCACCAACCTGTGCCTTCTGTGGAGGATCAGCTGTACAGGGACAGGGTGGTGGTGTTCCACCTGGTCTGTAGCTGTCCACTGGGTGTGCTGGCTCTGAGGTTTCCTGGGTGGCGCAGGCCAAGGTCAGCACCAACCTGTGTTTTGCCTGGGGCCACCCTGCCTGAGCTGTAAATCAATCTGAGATGGCTGTTACTTGTGCTGAGCTTGGAAATTCTCAGGCAAAGCCAAGTTGTGAATCTAGGCTGGCTGCTGCTAGTGCAGGACCTGGGGCTCACTGAGGCCTGCTGTTCCTTGTTTGATAGGGTTTAGGAAATTGTTTAGCTAGAGTCAAAACCAGCCATTCATATGGAAAAGCAGCTTGGGTGGGCCTCTAAGTTGGGTGGGACAGAGTCTCAGATATGGCACTTAGCCTTCTGGCTCTATGGCTCTGTGTGGGGAGGATTCAGAAAAGGGACAACAGCCTCTGCCTAATTTTCTGTCTGGGAGAAAGCTGTCCCTAGCTCCTGCATGAATGCCAGACACTTCAGTGTCTCTCTGCATGCCACTGTTGCCTTTCAAGCTGCTACCTTGGTTCTGGAGCTTAGAGGGAGTGAGCTGGAGTAAGTCCGTGTATGGGTTCTTTAAGAGGAACTGGTTGGGACTCTAGAATTTTCTTCCACCGACTCAGTGCTTGCTGGTTTTTGCAGCCAGAGTTATAGGGACTTACCTTCCTGGCACTGGAACCCTGGGCTTGGTGGCCTAGTGTGGGGCTGGGACTCTTTGTTCCTGAGGTATCCCTCCCAAATTTTTATCCACCAGATGTGGATATGGGACCAGCCCACTCTGCATCTCTGCCCCTCCTACCAGTCTGGATGGATGTGGTTTCTTTAATTCTGTAGTTCTCAGGCTTATAGTTCATTTCTAACAGTTCTGAATGATGGTTGGTCTATGTTTTGGTTGTAATTTTGACATGGTTGTGAGGAGGTGAGCCATGTTTACCAATGCCCCCCTCTTGACTGGAAGAAAGTATCTAAATTTTAGAAACTTCTTATGTATTTTCTCTGGAGGAATAAGACCATGCCTAATGCACATTTTGGATAGTTAGTCCCTGGGAAAAAAAAGATGATTGCATTTGGGTTTCCCCCCCAGTTTTTCAAAGAATACCTTAAATATTTTTGTTCATGTTTTAAAAAAATGAAAACCCATGTTTACCTCTTCATGCTAAGATATTTGCATATTTCTTTATTTTTACCTTAATAAAAGCAACTAAAATAAAAAATTTCTAGATCTAGAAAAAAATTAAAATAAGTTTTTGAAGCTTTGAAAATAGAACAATATAAGAAAATAACTTTTTTAAATTGGGTTTATAAACTATTATCTCTGTGATAGTAAAGGTAAATCTTGCGAAATGAAAATAAACATATTTAACTTGTTTACAAATGTATAAATATGCATTATAGTATATTATTTGATGTTTTAAATTTACATGTGTTTGGTTACTAAACTCTAATTTTGCCCAAGCTTGCATTAATTTCCTTTTACTTCAAAATGTGTATATTGTTTTTGAATTTCATATTAAAATGAAATTATTCTCCAGACATAGGCATAGATAATTAGCTGATTCTCTTTTTAAATGGCCCTCTCCTCTTCTGACTGGTTTTGGTGGCAGCTGTTCAGCACAGCTGGGCCAATTAGTAAACCTGCCCATGGGCCCCTTTTTGAGAGCATGATACTCCGTGTCCCCCGGAAGCCTGTTATTGGCCTTTTTGTTCCTTTCTGGGCACTGCTCTGGAGATGGAGGGTGCATGCTCTCAAAGTGGCCGTGAATTTGTAGGCTCTCTAGAGGGTAATGTGAATAGGAATTGGACAAATATAAAAGAAGTTTCCTAGAGAAAGAACTGTTGGACTAGAGGAATTATAAAAAAGGAGATAAGAGTAAGCTAGCTAGGTACTAATATTCAGATTTCGATTTTGGTCTTACAGTTTGAAATGGTTATATAACATTACCACATACTTTTCCAAGGTTTACAATTATATTTTTCTACAGGAATAACTTTAAGACAAAGTTCAGTTTTAAAAACAGCATAATAACATTGCTGAAAATTTAGAAAGCAGGGAAAATATCATTCATAATTTTTCTGAGTTCATTTATTTTATGTACTTATGGTTAATCTGTATATAATTTTGTCTCTTAGCATTCTATCCAAACCATCATAACTTTAAAATGTGTTTTTCTAACAGAGATTTTAAGTGTGTTTATCAATTACAATATGTTTTAAAATCTTTTTTAATACCCCCAAATTTTTAAAATAGTATTTGGTTTTAAAACTCCTCTGCAGGTTAGCCACCCTTTTGCGGTCTGCTGTGGATGCTAACATGAATGCGCTGCGGGTGTGGGGAGGAGGGATATATGAGCGTGATGAATTCTATGAACTCTGTGATGAACTCGGAATAATGGTGAGTAATTGACAGCATTTTATTCCGTAATGTGTTACTGTATGTGTTCTGAGAGGGCGATATTGCTTATTCCTTCTTTTCTTAGAGTCAGGAATGATGTTCCATTTTTTGCAAAAGAATAAATGGCATCTTAAGAATCTAGAACTATAGTTGATAGTGAATATCATTATTATTTTATTATTTTTAACTCATAGACATTCTCTGTAGTAGTTATATGTAAGTGTATAGCTATCTGTACTTTCTTTGTAATACGAGAGTATGCATAAAAAAGAAAATATTTAAAAATTTTAACTTTGAGACTAACTAGCCCTAGAGAGAGATAAAATAATACAATTAAATAAAGGTGTGCTTAATGTTTTTAAGTTCTTCTAACATGTTTTGTGTTAGTGAGGGTTAAGCAAAGGAAGTTTATTTTTAGTTCTAGTATTACAGTTATGAAATACAAAGCTCTCCATAAAAGAGTAGTACTTATGAAAATATCAATAATGCTGATGGTCATGATGATGTGACAGGTTTCTGTAATATTTGTTGAGTGCCAGGCATTGTTCTCACTGTTCTGCCTCTATTATTTCATTTCATCTTCATGCCTGTTCTATGGGGTAGTCATTGTTATTCTATGTCCCCATTTTACAGATGAGGAAACTCATCTGGGCAGAAGTTGAATAACTCACCCACACTCAATCCGTGGGGCTGTGGTGGAATCCAGGCTCCAACTCAGGCTCACTGACTTGGGGCCGTGTTCTTGATCACAGCATTAATGACAGCCTGCCTAGGAATGAGCTAATGTGGCTTCAGTACTAAAATGTCCATGTAGTAATTTTGGGGGCCATGAAAACTGAATTCCTTCATAAACAACTTATATTTCTTATTAGTCTGGTCCATTTGTCGATACCAAATTCCCAGTGAAAATTAGAGTGAATTAGGAGTGAGGTAGGACTGGGTGGAGCGGGAGCTTCATTTTGAATTTTATATCCCCCTCAACACACTTTCATTATTGAATTCTCCTTTTCTCTCTTTCCTGCCTACCTCACATTTTTCTCTTTTCAGGTTTCCCTGCAGTTCTGCGCAGTTCTGAAAAGTTGTGGGGTCCCTCAGCGCCTTTCCCAGTGTCTTGCCCATAGTAGTGCTGAAATGGCCATACTCCTCAGGCAAACGTAGTTTTGTGTGAAAGATAATAATCATGGTCCAGAGTGAAGAATTTCTTTCTGTGTGATAAAACTCTGTGGACATGCTTTATTGCCTTTTATTTGATTTGCTAGGTATGGCAGGATTTTATGTTTGCCTGTGCCCTTTATCCAACGGATCGGGATTTCATGGATTCAGTGAGAACAGAAGTTGCTCACCAGGTACGTTGTTACCATTCCAAGAAGAAGGAAAATGCTTACGTTTTAGTTTTGCTTTCTGTTAAACCTCTTGTGGTTCTTTTTGTTGTTCTCTTTACTAAATCCCATGAAAAATCACAGTCAGGTAATTGACTTTCTAGGTGATTCCATTCAGTCTCACAGCTTTATCACCTTATGACTCTCAGATTTATCAGCTGTCCTGACTTCTCTGCTGAATTCCTGAGGCATGTATCCCGCTACCAACCAGGGTCTCAACTTGGAGGTTTAATAGTCATCCCAAATGTAACATGTCCAAACCAAACTTCTATTACCTTCCCCAAACTCGCTTTTCCTAGTTTTTAATGATTGGCAATGCCTGTCTGAATTTCATAGGCCAAAAATTTTAAGTGATTCTTCACTCTTGATTTCTTTTGTATTCCATATATACACACTTACATTTATGTTTACAGGTCTGCAAATGCAAGGAAGTGATTATATCCTAGCTCCATCCACTGAAAAGGCCTAGAAACAATGAACAACTAGTAATACTGAGCATCCTTACGTGAAATAATATGTCTAATTAAGAGAAGGGCTTCTCAGAGAAATGGCTGATTTCAGTCAGGTCTGGCACAGGAAATATACCGATAGATTATCCTGGAATATTTTGACACACAGATAGCAAGGAAGCCATAATAAATATGCCAAAAGAACTTTGATGAGAGTCTGACCAACCAAAAGTGGGACAATTTGAGGTTCAATAAAGATAAGAATGTTGGTGGATTGAAATCCATCAAGTGTGTTGTAATACATGAGCTTTTAATTACAGTGGAGGTGTAGTTGCATGAAAAACCAAAAGAAATGCAAGGATTGCTCTAACACTCAAGATAGTGGTTACTTCGAAAGGAGGAGCGGCCTGATTGGGAAGAGAGGCCTGTGAGGGCTTCTAGGGTGGTTGGTAAAGTTTTCTTTCTTGGTCTCAGTGGTGGTTACAGACTGATTGCCTTTAATAATTTACTATGCCATGATTTATTTTCTTTATCTGTGTTTTATTTTTTTTAAACGTTTAAAAAGTGCAAATGGAATCATCCCTTGCTCAAAGTCCTCCAGATAAAGTTAAAGACCCCCGGCAGGGCCTCTCCTGCCCTGCCTGCCTCTCCACCGCATCCAGCACCATCTACCTGTGCCGTCTGCCCCAGAACACCGTCCCCATCACAGTCCCTTGGGGACCTCGTCACTCATTATTCCCTTTTGCCCCTCTTTCCTTGAGCATGGCTTTCTCTGGGAAAAACCTTTCTAAATCTGCAAATCTAATCAGGTCATTTGCTTTTTGTGACACACATCCCTTTGAATTGCTTGTTCGGGTTTTGTCACCCCTGCAAGGTTGTAATCCACCTGAGCTTGGGCCTTGCTTCCCTCTGTATCCCCACTCCCTGGCTGGATTCTTCATCAGGTAGATGGATGGATAAATGAGTAACTTTTAAAGTGCTAATCATAGTTAGTAGGTTGCAAACATTTCAGTTTTATCTTTAATTTTCTTTCATGCGTATAATTAAAATAGGATATCTATGTGCTTTGAATTCTTTTATTTATTATTAAAGAGGAGAGCTTTTTATGCAGACTTTGTTAACATTTTAAAGTAAAGCTTACCATAAAACTCTAGGTCAGTCTGAAGGGTGTCGCAGAGTCACTGAAGGTTTTGCCTCTTCAGGATTTGTGTTTGTGTTTTTATCAGTACCACAAATGCACCAGTCACCATGGTAGCAGCCCTCTCTTACCTGGGGGTACATAGAGGCAAATAAAGGAGATACTATTTAAGAGGCTATTTTGGAAAAACACAAATGTTCACCTTTTTTTTTTAAAGATTTTATTTATTTTTAGAGAGGGAAGGGAGGGAGAAAGAGAGAGAGAAACATCAATATGCAGTTGCTGGGGGTCATGGCCTGCAACCCAGGCATGTGCCCTGACTGGGAATCGAACCTGCGATGCTTTGGTTTGCAGCCCATGCTCAATCCACTGAGCTACGCCAGCCAGGGGTTATAATGTTCACTTTTTTTAAAGTGAAATGTATCTCTTTAATCCTTAATGCATTTCTATATCATGAATGTATTGCCTAGTATCTTGAATGGAGACCACAGTAGAAACATCAGCTGGGACCCATCACTGTAATCATCCAGTACAGAGAAAGAGAAGCTGTAAATACTGCTGAGGTTATACTGCTAAGACAAGTTCCAAAAGAATTTTTCTAGACCATTGACTCACTCTGTTGTTCATTGCCTTCTTCTATTTGGTACATCCCCCAGTGTGTCAGAGAACTGGGTCCTTTCAGCTTTATGGAGGGCGGGCCGACAGTGAGCCCAGATCATGCTGACTTCAATTCTTAAGACTGGCAGGGTTTTAGATAGATTCATTAATTTAGTCTTAGTTGACTTCCTTTTATATGACATTGATACTTATTTCAGGTAACACCCTCTTGATGCCCTAATTGTTTTCTTCTTTAGACTATTCCATACATTTGTGTTTAACTTCCAGAGTCTCTGGTACTCACTCGCTTTGTAAAACCCTCTCTAGTCCTTATGGTTCTTTGACATGGTGGAGACTGTGTGGGGATCCCAATACCTCTTTCAGCAGAAGTGTTTGTTCTGCCTCATTTGTTTCTTCACACAAGCTCCAGCTTGCTCTTGAGACAACTAACCCCTGTAATGTAACGTGATATCTCCTACATTCCGTGTTTCTTAGAACCTTGGTGTGAGTCAGATCAAGATGAGGTTGATTTGTTTTACTTGTCTAATAAAAGGGATCATATTTTCTTCAGTTTTTATACAGCAGGGAAGACAAGCTCTATCATATTGGTATTTATAAAATCTAGATAAAAGGAATATCAGAGATTTCTTAAAATATATTTCCACAGGTAAACTTACTAGCCATTTTCTTATAGGTTTTCTGGCACAAAAAAACTTACGTGAAGAAATTCAATGGTTATAATTTTATGAATATTATAATTCTGAGTTTTTTTATGTTGAGCATTTGCAAATTATTTTATGTTTTCTTAAATTTTAGATCAGGAGACTGAAATCTCATCCCTCCATCATCGTTTGGAGTGGGAATAATGAAAATGAAGCAGCTCTGATGATGAACTGGTACAGCATAGACTTCCAACACCTGCACACCTATATCAAAGATTATGTGAAACTGTATGTGAAAAACATTCGAGAGGTCGTCTTGGCAGTAAGTAATGGTTTTTAATGCAGTAGAATTTCAGAACCTGTTTTAAAAATGGATCAGTTTGAGTATTGGTGTAGTATATTTTTATGCCCTTTATTTTAGGGCAACCTTCAACAATATCATTTTAATGCAGAGTAATCCATTGTAGTGCTGCAGCCTGTGAAAGGATTTGTGGGTTTGAACTTCTTTAAGGATTGACATACCTGTGGAACTCACCACACATGCACCAGTATTGTGCTTAAATTGCAGCTTGTCACAGACACTTTGGAGCCCATCTGTGGGTTCCCAAAGGTTGTAATTCTGTCTATTAGATGATATATCAATGTGTCACTTGTTTTATTTTTAAAAATTTTAATTGTATTTTTTCCATTACCATTTAGTCCCCTTACGACTCTCTCCCCACACAATCACCACACTGTTGCCCATGTCCATGAGTCCTTTTTCCTTTTTGCTCAATCCCTCCATCCTCTAACTGCTGCCCCCCCCATACCCCCCACCTTAGCTGTCAGCCTGCTTTCTGTCTGTGAGTCTGCCTCCATTTTGCTTGTTAGTTCAGTTTGTTCATTAGATTCCACACATGAGTGAAATCATGTATTTGTCTTTCTCTGACTGGCTTATTTCACTTAGCATCCATGCTGTTGCAAAGGGTAACATTTTCTTCTTTTTTATGCCCAAATATTATTCCACTGTGTACATGTCCCATAGTTGTTTTATCCACTCATCTACTGATGGACCCTTGGGCTGCTTCCATATCTTGGTAATTGTAAATAATGCTGCTATGAACATAGAGGTGCTTATGTTCTTTTAGATTAGTGCTTTGGGTCCCTTTGGATATATTCCCAGAACTGGGATTGCTGAGTCAAAAGGCAGATCCATTTTTAGCTTTTTGAGGTATTGCCATACTGCTTTCCACAGGGGTTACACCAATCTACATTCCCATCAACAGTGCAAAAGGGTTCTCCTTTCTCCACATCTTCGCCAGCACTTGTTGTTTGTTGATTTATTGATGATAGTCATTCTGAGAGATGTGAGATGATATCTCATGGTTTTAATTTGCATTTCTCTGATGATTAGTGATGTTGAACATCTTTTCATATGTCTGTTGGCCATCTGTATGTTCCTTTTGGAGAAGTGTCTATTCAGGTCCTTTGCCCACTTTTTAATTGGATTGTTTATTATTTTGGTGTTGAGTTTTGTAAGTTCTTTACAATTTTTGGATATTAATCCTTAATCAGATGTATTGGGGAATATGTTCTCTCATTCTAAGGATTGTCTTTTTATTTTGTTGATGTTTTCCTTTGCTGTGCAAAAACTTTTAAGCTTGATATAGTCAGTCCCATTTGTTTATTTCTTCTTTTGTTTCTCTTGCCTGGGGAGATATGTCAGGTAAAATATTGCCATGAGCACTGTCTGAAATTTTACTGCCTATGTTTTCTTCTAGGATTTTTGTGGTTTTGGGTCTAATATTAAATCTTTAATCCATTTTGAGTATTCTTGTGTGTGGTGTAAGAAGGTGGTCTAGCTTCATTTTTCTGCACATATCCATCCAATTTTAAAAGTATATTAAGATAGTGAATTCTGTTAATTAATTTTCTAATGATAATCTGCTCCTAGTAAACGCTTTATATAGTTAATATGCTTTTATTCTTTTACTCTATGCCAGACTTGATTTGCTCATATTTTAATTAGAATTAAAAATTCATAGTCACAAGTGAAATTGCCTCTGGTAAGCACTGTAAACTCAAATGCCTAGAGGAACCAATTTTCTTTCTAAATTGAGTAAAGTAGAGTAGATGATGCTCACAAAGAAAGAAGAGGGGGCTGTGGTAATAGAAGAATTGGATTTTGGGTCTCATTCCATATTTAAAATGTTACCGATACATAATCATTGGTAAGACAGACTTGGCCCATAGAACTCAGCTTGTAGCATTTTGTATGTGTGTATGTGTTTGTACTCATCTCACAGGATGAATTAGGAGGCTTTTTTAATGTGTAGGAACAACTTATTTATTTATTTATAATTTTTTTAAGTTTCTCTATGTGGAATGGTTGATCTTGAGCCTGCAGGGAGCAAGGTGGGCCCAGACTTGTCCAAGTCCACATTTCTTTGCCTCCAATTCGTATGTGTCCAAAAATAAGTGCATAGGGACAATTTAAATAAAATAAAGATTATCAGTTTTGTTGAGACAAGTTCACCCATAAAACAGGGCCCAATATCTTTTGGGGGGAATACATTCCTTCCCCATATATTTAATTTATCTTATGGTTATTATCCAATTTGGGTTTACAACTTCTGGAATTATGAACCTTTATGCTTTCTAGGAATATAGCATTTCTTCCAGAATTTAAAAGTTCCTGTGTAAGGAGACATGCTGTCATTTATAGTATGTTAGTTGGGATCAGCTGTGTAGACTGAGACCACAGGATTGTCAATGAAAGGAATGTTTGGGTGTGGAAGTCACTCCCTTTCCTGTGCATGTGTTTCTATGTACTTTGTGTATATATGCATCTATTGTGGATGTCTTCAGTTACCCCTGGAAGCAAATACCCCAGCCAGAAGATTTCCATAGGCAGGGAAAATAAGGGACACAGCTGACTTAACTTTGCTACAGATATTATAGGTATATCTTTTCTTCTTCTTCCTTTTCCTCTGTTACCTCTTCCTCCTCCTCCTCTTCTTCTTCTCCTTTTCCTTTTCCTTATTTTCATAAGAGAGCACTATAGAGTCTTTTTACTTTTTTTTAAACTCCTTTCACCCATTTCTCTCACCCCTGTACCCCTCACTTCTGGCAACCACCAATCTGTTCTCTATATCTATGAGCTTGTTTTTTTTTAAGATTCCACATATAAATGAGATCATGTGGTATTTGTCTTTTTCTGCCTGACTTATTTTACTTAGCATAATGCTCTCAAGGTCCATCTATGGTATCACAAATGGCAAGGAATTGAAAACCTCTTTGAAGAAGTAATGATGGAAGACTTACCAAATTTGGTGAAGGAAATAGACACAGAAGTCCAGGAAGCACTGAGAGTCCCAAGCAAGATAAACTGAAGAGGTCTACCCCGATACAGCATAATTAAATTGGCAATGATTAAAGACAAAGAGAGAACCTTAAAAACAGCAAGAAAAAAGCAGTTAGTTACCTACAAGGGAGCTCCCATAAGACTGTCAGCTGATTTTTCAACAGAAACTTTGCAGGTTATAAAGGATTGACAAGCAAGGACCTACAACCAAGATTAATCTACCCAGGAAGGCTATCATTTAGAATCAAAAGACAGATAAAGTGCTTCCCAGACAAGAAAAAGCTAAAGGAGTTTATCATCATCAGTATTAGAATAATCATTAAGGGGTCTTGTAGAAGAAGAAGGAGAAAGAGAAGGAGGAGAAAAAATATTAATAATGAAATGGCAATAAGTACATACCCATCAGTAATTGCTTTAAATGTAAATGGAGTAAATGCTCCAATTAAAAACACAAGGTAGCTGGATGGATAAGAAAACAAGACCTATGTATATGCTGTCTATAAGAGACCCACTTCAGGTCAAAAGATACACACAGAATGAAAGTAAAGGGATGGAAAAAGATATTTCAGGCAAATGAAAATGAGACAAAAGTTGGAGTAGCAATACATACATCAGAAAAAAAATAGACTTAAAACAAAGGCTCTAACAGGAGATGAAGAAAGACCCAGCAATTCTAAGTATTTATACAAAGGAAACCAAAACACTAATTAAAAAAGATGATGCACTCCTATCTTTAATACAATAGTATTTACAATGTCAAGATATGGAGCAACTTAAGTATCCATCAATGGATGAATAAAGAAGATATGGTACATATATACAATGGAATATTACTCTACCATAAAAAGAGTAAAATCTTGCCATTTGCAACATGGGTGCAACTAGAGGGTATTGTGCTAAGTGAAATAAGTCAGATAGAGGTAGACAAATACCTTATCATTTTACTTATATGTGGAATGTAAAATACAAATTAAACAAAACAGAAATACTCATCAGTACAGAGAACATTTTGATGGTTGCCAGATGGGAGATGGTTGAAGAGATGAATAAAAAAGGAAGGGATTAAGGTGCACAGATTGCCAGTTATAAGAACAGTCATGGGGCCCTGGCTGGTGTGGCTCAGTGGATTGAGTGCTGGCCTGCAATCTGAAGGGTTGCCAGTTCAATTCCCAGTCAGGGCACATGCTTGGGTTTTGGGCCAGGTCCCCAACTGGGGGCGTGTGAGAGGCAGCCAATTGATGCAATCTCTCACACATCGATGTTTCTCTCTCTCTGTTTCTCCCTCCATTCCCCTTTCTCTAATAATAAATAAATAAATAAATAATTTTTAGAAAAAGAACAGTCATGGGGATATAAAGTACAACGTAGGGAATGCAATCAATGATACTGTAATAAGTATGTGTGGTGTCAGATGGGTTATTAGACTTACCGGGGTGATCACTTTGTAAGTTATATAAATATCTAATCACTATGTGGAATACCTGAAATTAATATAATATCATAAGTCAACTGTAATTGAAACATAAAAAAATTTGTTTAAAAGTAAAATTCTGTAAGTAAATGCTAAAGTAGAATTTGCTATATATAATATATGAATCTGTTGGTGTGCGATATAAGGAGCAAATGTAGAGGAAAGAGCTGGTTTCCAACTCTGCTTAGAGTGGTTCCCTTTGCACCACTCTTTGCTTAATGTGCATAGTGTTCTGGTATTCACTACATGCATGCACATTGTACCTTAATACAAACTGGCCTTTTTTTTTTTCCCTTTTGTTTTCAGGGAGAGGAAGCAGCATTTTTGCTTGTTTTTGAAGTAATGCCTTCAAAAGTTTAACTTTTTAAAAACTTTAATGTTTGATATGTGATTTAATAATGTGACTGTATTTACAATTTTTATCTGTATTTAGATGTTTCAAATATTTGCTATATCCTAAAGTAATTTGAAACAGGTATATTTAAAAGAATGCTATGTGATTCTGGTAACCAAATATGCCCAGTTTATGGTGTTATTCTATTTATGTGAAGAAACTTTAGTGAGAATACCTGGAAAACATATGTTTAAATTTTTAGCTTATCTGATATGCTAAGTCACGTGTCATAAAGAATTTTTCTATTCATAAACTGTGGTGGCTTAAGCTTTAATTAATATTCATAGAATATTTATTTTACAGTTTTTTAACTGACAGCATTATGTTTCTCAAAGCTGGTGGATTTAGGAAATGGGTTTTCATATCTGAGGATTTTCATCTCATAGCTTCATTATTAAGTGGTTATGACTCCTAAGTCTTGGCTGGCCACTACATGCCTATGTAATCTTGGGCAAGTCACTGAATCCCCACTCTCCTGTCTATAAAACTGAGTTAACAAAAGGGAGTCACTCTTAAGAATTATTATGTGGATTAAGTGAGATAATGAATGGAAGGTGCATTACACAGATTCTGGCACACAGTAGACTTTTGATTAATGCTAGTCATCATTACCATCCTTTGCTGGTTTTACTACACAAGATAGATAGATCTTCAGATAGTTACAAACTTTAATCTCTAGTATTAGCACTACATTCTTGAACTTGAAAATATTAGCTTCTATGTGCCACTTTGTCTCCACCTTTGAATTGGAAATATGATGCTTTCCTCATAAGGGATCTATGTATTTTAAAATGATTATCTGAACAATAAAGGGTGTTTGCCAATTTCTTGTTTGAAGATGGACAGGATTAAGTGCTATATAGTCATTACTGTTGTTATTTCTATCAAAGCATCAGGCAGTTAAGGAAAAGGATCATAATTGGACCTATCCACACACTAATTACAATAATTAGTTTCCTATTGTACATCATACTTTTAAAAATATAGTCATTCTCTTGCTTTATCTTATGGTGTCTTTTGGTCTGAATAAGCATTTAAGGTTATGACCTAGAAAGAAGTCATCTGTGAGATAGACTAAAAATCAGACCTCAAGAGGAAATGATACAAAAGTGGAAAGAAATCATAGTTCATCATCTGGGGTGGAAATTTTTAGGGAGAGACTCTTAGTAATTTTACTGGCTGGCTCATGTTACCAGATTGTTCAAGAGTCTGGAGGAATGGAGAGGAGTTACTCAAGCTTGATTGATTAAGGCTGATTGGTCAGCCTTCTCCATTTTTCCTTCAAAGTCATTATAAAGGAATATTGTTTAAAATTTAAGAATACCACAATCTTGCCATGCTTTTTAATGTTTTAAATTCAACCAACATCTGCTGAGTACCGATAACTAGTAACAAAGCCTCATTCCCAATGCTGCGAGGAAACTGTTTTCCTAATGGGCTTGTAGTCTGCTCTTAGAGGAAACATGGGAAGAACAACAAGGTGGAGTGAAAGCAGTGCTATGAGAAACGGAGGTCCAGATGGTGGGAACTATGTGGAGGAACCATTATTTTTAAATGGAAGGATGTAGGAAGACTTTTAAGTAAAAGGTGACATTCAAACCAACCCTTAAAGGTGGAGTAGAATTTGAGGCAAAGGCTTATTCAGCAGATGTTTTAGGTCGTAAAAACAAGGTGAATAAAGGTAAAAAGTTGTGAAAGTGTGTGGGGAGCAGCACGCAGTGCACAGTGTTTGAAGCAAAGAACTCCTGGTTTAGTGTTGGAAAGTCAAATATGGAAAAGGCAGCTTGAAAACAATTCTTCAAAAAACTTTGAATTTTATGGGGTTAGGCTTTATTCAGTAGATAGTAGGAAGCTAGTGGACATTCTGGAGGAGAGGAGGAACTTTATATGATCCATTCTGGAAGGTATCTTTTCTAGTGAAGAATTAAAGAGGTGAGAGATTCTAGGTGAGGAAGCCAGTGATAAAAACCAGGAATTCTCAGCTATTGAGAATAATAGATACTAGATATTGATATATTAATTATGACTATCATATTAATTACTATTATTATAATATAGCAATAATATAAGTGCTTTATAGAATTTATTTATTTAATTTTTACAACCATCCTGGAATGTAAGTAATATAATCTTCATTTTAGAGATGAAGACATTGGAGGGCTACAAAGATTAATTAATTGTTCAAGGTCATGTTGGTATAGGTAGTGGGGTCCACCACCTATAGTGAAGTGGGACTGGAAATAAGGTGATGGAAAAAATATTTAAATTCAGTGACTGAATGTGGGAGGTAAAGAGAGAGAGGGAGAAATTGAAGATGACTCTTGTTGGGCACCCTTACTGAAGGTAGGAAGTATAATCAAGTAAGTTTGTGAATAATAAGTAAGGAATTCTGCTTTGAAAGGTTGAATTTGAGATGGTGGCAGGGCCAGCCTGGTGGAAGTGTGGAGATGGTTATTGGGAGTAGAGTGTGGAGGTGAAATAGTCTGAGAGTAATGTGGACATTTGGTGAGAAGGGACGCTTTGGGAGAGGGTGCAGACAAGGAGAGGCTGAAGAGAGAGTGCTGTCATCTGAGAAGAGAACTGGGGAAGGAAGAATCAGAAAGGTCTGGGGAAGCCAAAATGTGAAAGAGTAGTGAATAAGAACCCCAGGATAAAGGGGACTTAAGAAACAATGGGTGGGAAAAAGAATACTTTGGCTGGGTGTTCAGTTGGTTAGAGCCTCCTCCCGATACACCAAGGTTGCAGGTTTGATCCCTGGTCAGGGCACATAGAATCGACCCATGAATGCATAGGTAAGTGGATCAACAAATTGATGTTTCCCCCTTCTCTCTCTCCCTCCCTCTCTCCCTCCCTCCCTCTTTCTTTTGCTTTCCCATCTTCTCTGTCTCTCTAAAATCAATCAATTAAAAAAAAATGGGTGGTAAATAGGTAACTGACCAGAGAGGGAAGAGTGTGGGATTTTGCTTTATTTGGTAAGCAGAAGTCCACAGGCAGTTTTTGAAAAACCAAACCCAAACCCAAACCAATTTCTGTCTAGTAGAGTGATCAGGAACTTAATGTCAGGGGCTGAGGAATGAGTGCGTGGCAGGAATCTGCTGGAGTGCAGGGGATAAAGGGGGTTCTTTATCGGGGTGAGAGGAGTCCTTAGGCTGAGGGAATATGGCAGTAGAGGGAGATTTTATTTTATTTTTTAAGAGTAAATGATAATTTACTGGCTATAGTTCCAGAGTTCAATAAAGAGATGACCAGAAGACAGACAGGGAAGCTGGCAAAGAAAAGGAGTAAGGGTTGTTTTTTTTTCCTATGACAGAAGAGAAACGAGAAAAAGAAAATGGATGGGAACATCCTAAATAGTAAAATCTAATAGAGAAAAGTTGAGAATACTATTTTCTTTTAAAAATTATTTTATTGTTGTTCAATAAAATAATTACAGTTGTCTGCATTTACCCCCTTCACTCCCCACCACCCCAGCCAAACCCACCGCCTTCCCTCCCTTGCTTCCACCCCCCTCCCCCTGTTGGTTTTGTCCATGTGTCCTTTATAGTGGTTCCCGAAAGCCCTTCCCCCCATTATCTCCTCCCACCTCCCCTCCTGTTACTGTCAGATTGTTCTTAATTTCAATGTCTCTGGTTATATTTTGCTTGCTTTGAGAAAACTATTTTCTGATCATCTATTTCTCAGGGAGGCCTTAGTGGCATTCTATAATATGTTTTATTTTTTCAGAGAGCCCTGTATTTTTCCTTCAAAACATTCATCACACGTACCACACTTGTTCAGCATCTGATTTCATGATTAGATTGCAATCTACTCTTTTAAGAGGTCAGTCAGATGTCCGTCCTGTTCCCTGCTGAGCCTCCAGTCCATAGAAAGAACTGCATGCTTGGCGCATAGCAGAGCTCCCAAGATATTTCACGTGTTAATATTGGACAACATCACAGATTATCTCTCTGCTTTTGCAGTGTTGCAAAATGCCTGACACACAATAAACACTTCACTCGTACTTGCTAAATGAATGATTCTTCTCAGTGAAATAGGAAGTGAGTTCATCTTTTGAGATGATAATAACTAAAACACTTTGAGTTCTGCCTGGGTGCTAGGCACTGCATTAAGTACTTTTATGCTAGCTGCTGTAGCAAATAAGCCACAGAGTTGCAGTGGTTTGCATAACAGAAGTTCTTACTAACTCTATAAAGTGGCTGCTCCTGTCAGAGAGACAGATTCCTTCCAGCTTCCAGTTCCACCAGCTCTAGGTCCTGCGATGGGGGAAGAGGATGAGAATAAGTTACCTGACCCCATAAGGGCTAGGATGCCACTTCCTAGGGACAACTCTATATATTATGGATATGGGGACAGGAATTTTGGTGGACACTTAGCCATCTCTTCCACACATGAGCTCCTTACCTTTTACAATGGCCCTATGAAGGAGGCACTGTTATCCCCATTTCACAGATAAGGCTACGGAGGCTTATACCTGTCCTAAACACTAAGGCTCTGATTTGGGATTTAAACTTTGGTCTATCAGACCCAATAGCCTCTATTCTTTTGCATGCATTTGTTGTTTCCTATATGTGCCCTGACCTGGGATTGAACCCACAACCTTGGTATATTGGGATAATGCTCTAACCAACTGATCTCCCTGGCCAGGACACAGTAGCCTCTATTTTTAACCACTAGACCAGTGTTTTTCAAGTGGAAGCAGTTTTGTCCCTAAGAGACAAGAGGACATTTGGCAATGTCTTTTTTGGGGGGAAAGGGTAGGTACTACTGACATCTAGTGGGTAGAGGCCGGGAATGCTACTAAACATTCTAGAATGAACAGGACACCCGTAGCCCCCAACATACATACACAAAACAAAAAATTACCAGGCCCAAAATGTCAGTAGTGCCAAGGTTGAGATATTCTGAACTAGACATTATCCATCATGGTAGAAAGTAAGGTCGAAGCCAGACATGGCTGAAAAAGATTAGGAACAGGTGCTGTGAGGAATAAGCTAAATGTTAATTATGAAAGGGTATAAAGGATTGGCAAATAACAGAAAGGTGCTGGTGGTTGATTAATGTGGAAGAAGGTAAATGGTTCTATTATTTTTCTATTGTCTACCTGGCATTTCAGGGTCTTTTATTTATTTTTTATTATTTTTAATTTTAATTTTAATTGTTGTTTAAGTACAGTTTTCTGCCTTTTACCCCCATCCCAGTGCACCATTTCTGGGTCTTGATAGTATTTTTGAAGTTGTCTGTATTTTATTGGGTGAAAATATTATCCTTTAAACCATTTTGTTTCTGAACTCAGGGAGACAAGACTCGTCCTTTTATCACATCCAGTCCTACAAATGGAGCCAAATCTGTTGCAGAAGGCTGGCTCTCTGCCAACCCATATGACAAGCATTTTGGTGACGTACATTTTTATGACTATACCAGTGATTGCTGGAATTGGAACATTTTCCCAAAAGCTCGATTCGCATCTGAATATGGATATCAGTCCTGGCCTTCCTTCAGCACATTAGAAAAGGTAAGCCACTCTCGATTTCACAGTGATTCAGAACAGTGGGCTGTGGGCATATTCGTGACTATGCCCACTACTGTGGAGGTACTTCTTTCACTACCTCCAAAAAACCAAATGAAATCTAACTGTTATTTTAAATTATTTTTAGGAGGAAGATAATAGAATATAAGTTTTTTTCTTTAACCTTTGGGGAGTTAAACTCTTGTAGTCATCATTTTAGGGATTATACCTTTTCTATGTTACTTTATTTGTGTTCCTTCAGGAGCTCTTACGATTTAAATGGGAGCCAACAGCTGCTTAAACCTGATATATTATTACACATGAAAATAACTCTCACTTGCCACTTTCTGTATATCCTACAACTTTTAAAAATCATTTACAGATATTCACAATGGGATCGTTTACTACAGCAAGAGAAATGAATGTGATAAGTCTGTCTAATGTTATCACGTCACATTCATTTCTTTTCTCTCTTCTCATTCCTTCTCTTCTTCCTCCTTCTTTTTCTTCATGTTGGTGTATTTGATTTTCAGTATGGCATTTCACTTTCTCTGTTCCTGATGATTAACTTTCGTAGATGGATTCAGTTTTAGAATTGTATTGTTCTTTTTAAAACAACTGCAGTGAAATGTAATTCGGTGACCATATAAGGCACCAATTTCACGTGTGCAGTTTAATGGTTTTCAGTATGTTCCCAGAGCTGTGCGCCATCTATATGATCTAGTTTTAGAACATTTTTATCACCCCCAAAGAAACTCTGTGCCCAGGAGCAGCCACTGCCCACTTTCTCTGCCCCTCCCACCCCAGCTCTAGGCACTATTAATCTGCTTTGAATATCTATATATTTGCTTGTTCTGCCCATTTCATATATATATATATAAAATTGTAATAATGAAATACAAATACATGATTATTTGAGACTGGCTTCTTTCACTCAGCATAATTTTAAAAAAATATTTTATTGATTATGCTATTAGAGTTGTCTCATTTTTTCTCCCCTTTATTCCCCTCCATCCTGTATCCCCACTCCCACCACCATTCCCACACCTTAGTTCATGTCCATGGATCATACCTATAAGTTCTTTGGCTTCTCCATTTCCTGTACTGTTCTTAACCTCCCCCTGTCTATTTTGTACCATTTATGCTTCTTATTCCTTATAACTTTTCCCCCATTTTCCCCACTTCTGCTCCCCACTGATAACTTTCCATGTGATCTCCATTTTTGTGAATCTGTTACTGTTCTACTTGTTCATTTAGCTCATTTTTGTTTTTATTTTTTTAGTTTTGGTTGTTGCTAGTTGTGAGTTTGTTGTCATTGTACTGTTCATATTTCTGACCTTCATTTTCTTGCGTAAGTCCCTTTAACATTTCATATAATGGGGGCTTGGTGATGATGAACTCCTTTAACTTGACCTTATCTGGGAAGCACTTAATCCTCCCTTCCATTCTAAATGATAGCTTTACTGGATAGAGTACCCTTGGATGTAGGTCCTTGCCTTTCATGTCTTGGAATACTTCTTTCTAGCCCCTTCTTCCTTGTAAGGTTTCTTTTGGGAAATCAGCTGATAGTCTTATGGGAACTCCTTTGTAGGTAGCTGTCTCCTTTCTTCTTGTTGCTTTGAAGATTCTCTCCTTATCTTTAATCTTGGGTAACTTAATGATGATGTGCCTTGGTGTGTTCCTCTTTGGGTCCAACTTCTTTGGGACTCTCTGAGCTTTCTGGACTTCCTGAAAATCTATTTCCTTTGCCAGATTAGGGAAGTTCTTCATTATTTTTTCAAATAAGTTTTCAGTTTTTTTCTCTTCCTCTTCTTCTGGCACCCCAATGATTTGGATGTTGGAATGTTGGAATGTTTAATGTTGTCCTGGAGGTTCCTAAGCCTCACCTCATTTTTTTGAATTCTTGTTTTTTCATACTGTTCTGGTTGAATGTTTATTTCTTCCTTCTGGTCCAAATCATTGATTTGAGTTCCAGTTTCCTTCCTGTCACTGTTGGTTCCCTGTACATTTTGCTTTATTTCACTTTGCATAGACATTACTTCTTCCTCTATTTTGCGACCATACTCATCCATTTCTGTGAGCATCCTGATTACCAATGTTTTGAACTATGCATCTGATAGGTTGGCTATTTCTTAATAACTTTGTTGTATTTTTTTTCAGGAGCTTTAATCTGTTCTTTTATTTGGGCCATATTTTTTCATCTCAGCATGCCTGTTGTGTAGGAAGGGGCAGCACCTTAGGTATTTGCCAGGGCAGGACAATCCACATCGCTGGGTTGTGGCACTGTATGTGGGGGATGGGTCTGAGAGGGAACCATGCAGCTTGCTTGGCTCTCAGCTGGTTTTCAGTCACTTCCTCCACCACTCATAAGCAAATTGGGCCCTTCTGGTGCTGATTTCCAGGTGGGTGGTTTTGTGTACATTCTAGAACCCTATGGGTCTCTATAATTTACTCTCCTGTGAGGCTGGGAATTTCTCCTCCTGCTGCAACCCCCACAGGTTTTTTCAATCAGAGGCTTTGAAGCTTTATTTCCCCACACTGGAACCCTGTGTTGTGGGGTCTGTCTCACTCACTAGTTGTTCCTCCTGGTGTACCACATGCAAATGTGGGACTGCCCACTCTGCCAACTGCCAACTTGTCTGGGCCCCCAGCCACCACCTTGCTGCAAGTCCTCTCCACCCCTTCTACCAGTCTGGATGAATGTATCTTCTTTAACCCCTTGGTTGTCGGACTTCCATATAGTTCAGTTTTTTGGCAGTTCTGTGTTTTTGTGTTTTTAAATTTGTTGTTGTCCTTCGTTTGGTTGTGTGAGGAGGCAAAGTATATCTACCTATACCTCCATCTTGGCTCACTGACTTAGCATAAATTTTTCAAGTTTCATCCATGTATCATTTATTAGTATGTCATTTTTCATTTATTTTTAATTTTTATTTTAATTGTTCAAGTACATTTTCTGCCTTTTACCCCCATCCTAGCCCACCCCTCAGCCCTCCCCACCTCCATTCCATTTCTACCCCCCCTTGTTATTGTCCATGTGTCCTTTATACTTGTAGGAACAAACCCTTCACTCTTTTCCCCTGAAATTCCCTCCGCTCACCACTCTGTCAGCCTGTTCTCAATTTCAGTGCCTTTGGTTATACTTTGCTTGTTTGTTTGTTGGTTTGTTTGTTTTGTTGATTAGGTTCCTGTTAAAGGTGAGGTCATATGGTATTTGTCTTTCACCACCTGGCTTATTTTGCTTAGCATAATGCTTTCCAGTTCCATCCATGCTGTCGCAAAGGGTAGGAGCTCCTTCTTCCTTTCTGCAAATGGACAAATGACTTAAACAGACATTTCTCCAAGGAGGGCATACAGAGGGTCCTGAGACATATGAAAAGATGTTCAGTATCGATAGCTATCAGAGAGATGCAAATTAAAACCACAGTGAGATACCACTTCACACGGATCAGAATGGCCATCATAAACAAAGCAACAAACAACAAGTGTTGGAGAGGTTTTGGAATATGTCACTCTTTTTAAAAGATCTTATTTATTTATTTTTAGAGAGAGGGGAAGGGAAGGAGAGAGGGAGAGAAACATCAATGTGTGTTTGCCTCTCGCATGCCCCCTACTGGGTACCTGGCCTGCAACATAGGCATGTGCCTTGACTGGGTATCGAACCAGTGACCCTTTGGTTTGCAGGCCAGTGCTCAATCCACTGAGCCACACCAGCCAGGGTAGTATGTCACTCTTTTTTATTCCTGAATAATATTCTGTTGTATGGATATACCACATTTTGTTTGTCCATTTATTATTTGATATATATTTGTGTTTTTTGCACTTTTTTGCTATTATGAATAACAGAGTTCTGACCATTTATACACCTGTTTTTGTGTGAATATCTGTTAAGTTTATATCTAGGATGGAATTGCTAGGTCATATGGTAATTGTATGTTTATCATTCTAAGGAACTACCAAACTGCATTCCATTGTGGTTCCACCATTTTACATTCTTACCAACAATGTAGAAGGGTTTCAGTTTTTCCACATTCTTGCCAATATTTGTTATTTCCCTTTTTTTGCATTTCCTTGGACGTTTATATATACAGGAAATTCGCATTTGTTTGGCAAATCATATTGATCATGTTTTCATGTGCTTGGTGTTCATTTATGTATCTTCCTTGGAGAAATATATATTCAAATCTTTTGCCCATTTTTTAATTGGGTTATTTGTGTTTTTATTATTGATATATATATCAATCTCTCTCTCTATATATATTCTGGATATGTTTCTATCAGATATATAATTTGTGAGTGTTTTCCCCAATTTGTGAGCTGTCTTTCTACTTACTGATGGTATCATTGAAAGCACAGACATTTTTAATTCTGATGAAGTCCTACTTATCCATCTTCTCATTTATTTCTTGTCCTTTTTGTGTTGTATCTAAGAAACCATGCCAACCTGGATCACAAAGGTTTACTTCAGTTTTGTGTTCCAGTTTTAGCTTTTAAATTTAGGTCTATGATCTATCCTGAGTGAATAACTGATGTGAGGCAGATGTCCAGGTTCATTCTTTTGCAGGTGAATACCCAGTTGACTGAACAATATTTATTGAAAACATTATTACTTCCCTCATTGAATTCTCTTGGCCCCTTTTTTTAAAAGATTTATTTTTGGGTTCTTAATTTTGTTCCATTGATTTGTTATGTCTGTTTTATGCCTGTGCACTGTCATGATTACTGTAGCTTTGTAGTAAATTTTGAAAGCAGGAAGTATGAATTCACCAACTTTGTCCTTCGTTCAAGATTGTTTTAACTGTTCTGGGTTTTTTGCATTTCCATATGAATTTTAGGATCACTTTACCAGTTTCTGCAGAAAAGCCACCAGGGATTTTGATAGGGATTGTGTTGAATATGTAGATCAGTTTGCAAAGTATTGCCATCCTAACAATATTGTCTTCTGATCTATGAGCATGTGATATCTTCTTTAATTTTTTGGTTTTTGGTGTACATGTCCTATACTTCTTTAGTCAAATTTATTCCTAAATATTTTATTCCTTTTGGTCCTATTTTAAATGAAATTGTTTTAATAATTTTCAGATTGTTCATTACTAGTGTTATAAAGATAGAAATTTTTTTGTATATTGAATTTATGTTTTACAGCCTTGTAGAACTCATTTATTAATGTTAACAGTTTTCTAATTTTTTAAAGGCACTTCTATATAAAAGAGCACGTCATCTGTAGATAGAGCTGGTAGTGTTTCTTCCTTTCCAATTTGGATGTCCTTTATTTACTTTTCTTGCCTAATTGCTCTGGCTAGGACCTACAGTAGAATGAAGAACAGAAGTGGTAAGATCAACCATTCTTGTCCCCTTTCTGTCCTTATGGAGAAAGCTTTCACTCTTTTACTGTTTAGTATGATGAACTGTTAGTTTTTCATAGATACCCTTTAGCATGTTGAGGCAGTTCCCTTTTATTCCTAGTTTGTTGAGTGTTTATACCATGAAAAAGTGTTGGGTGTTGTCTAATGTATTTTGTTCATCTATTGAAATGATCATGTAGTTCTTGGCCCCCTCTACTATCTCTTGTTTAAAGCAACCACAAAGTTTTAAAACTATTTCAAAATCTTCCTCAATTTCACCACCTGAACAGAAGTATATTTGCTTCTACATATCAAAGTCGTATTGTACTTTTAGCTTTAATATTTATGTTATAAGCTTAGTTTTGCACCCCCCCTTTTTTATTAGTCTCATATTGTGGGGCTGATCTTTTGGGAATGCTAGTATTTCAAAGTGAAGGAGGAAGGAGTTCAGTGTCCTCCTAGCAACAACTGTTGAGAATGGGAATGAAGGCAAGAAAGAAGCAAAAATATTTACCAAGCAGATGCTGTGTACCAAGAACTCATTGTTTTATTTGACACTATTCCACCCTCTTTCCATTTTGACTGAGGCCCAGAAGGGAACCAAAGCACTGGAGAGTGAGAGCTCTATCCATATTCCTAGGTAGTGAGTAATATATCTGGATTCAAACTTACTCTCAGACTCCAAAGCTGATGACTCTCTTTTCACTATATTTCAGAAAGGTTTTAGAAATTGCTAAACCTCTTTTGTAAATGTATAACCATTTCTATTTACCTCCTGAAAATAATGGAATTGCCTTGTTTTTGTACTATGTCTGATGATGTTCAAAGGTATGCATCACAATAGTTTAAAATAGGGAAAAATGTAGAGAAGTTCTGTTCATTATGAATCCTTTATTTAGTCACTGCCCCTTTTCAAGTGACATTGATTAGTTGAAGATTTCAATGAGTAATACGAAAATAAAAGAAACCAAAAGAATAGCTTTACATAAAAATTTTACTTTTTTATTTAGAGGTTTTGTGGTGTGTTCAACAAAAATATTTAAAAAGTCTCTCTCCAGTGTGAGATGTAAAATAATCATATTTTCAATGAGCAGTTATCAATTTTGCACAGTGATTAAAAGCTTGGACTTTGGAATAGACCGATCTGGACTTGAATCCTAACACTGCCCCACACTAGCTATATTGCCTTGGAAGAATTATTTACTCTATTGTGCCATGTATAACATGCACTTTTTTGCCCAAGTTTCAAGGGAAAAATAAGGATGCACATTATACCTGGGCAGTATCTGAAATACCTCGGATCTGTTCTTGTGTTTTGTAATTATTTGTTACATAAAATTTCTTGTACCATAATATGTTAAAAATAAATGCTAAAATTCCTTTATAATAAAAAAAATAAAAAAACCAAGTATCTAAATATAAATAAATAAAAAAATTGAAGTAAAAAATTAAAACAAAAGATTTTTTTCCCTGAAAGTTTAGGTCAAAAACGTAGGTGCACATTATACACCAGAGCACATTATACGTGGCAAGATATGGTAATCATTTTGAATTTCAATGTTCTTATTGGTAAATTGGGGTTAATAGTAGTAAATAACCTCTTGGGACTTTGTGTGTGTGCATGAGATCATGTGTAAAGGTTAAGTTAATTGATACATTGAAGCCTTAGCACAGTTCTTTTTTTTTAAATATATTTTATTAATTATGCTATTACAGTTGTCCTATTTCCCCCTTCTCTCCCCTCTACCCTGTACCCCCTCTCCCACCCACATTCCCCCCCTTTAGTTCATGTCCATGTGTCATACTTATGAGTTATTTAGCTTCTACATTTCCCGTACTATTCTTGCCCTCCCCCTATCTATTTTCAACCTACATTCTATGCTACTTATTCTCTATACCTTTTCCCCCTCTGTCCTCCTCCCACTCCCCTGTAGCTAACCCTCCATGTGACCTCCATTTCTGTGGTTCTGTTCCTGTTCTAGTTGTTCACTTAGTTTCTTTTGGTTTTGCTTTAGGTGTCGTTGTTAATAATTGTGAGTTTGCTGTCCTTTTACTATACATGTTTTTTCTTTATCTTCTTTTCTTAGTTAAGTCCCTTTAGCATTTCATAAAATAAGGGCTTGGTGATGATGAACTCCTTTAACTTGACCTTATCTGAGAAGCACTTTATCTGCCCTTCCATTCTAAATGAGAGCTTTGCTGGGTAGAGCAATCTGGGATGTAGGTCCTTGTCTTTCATGACTTGGAATATTTCTTTCCAGCCCTTTCTTGCCTGTAAGGTCTCTTTGGAGAAATCAGCTGACAGTCTGATGGGAACTGCTTTGTAGGTTACTGTCCCCTTATCTCTTGCTGCTTCTAGGATTCTCTCCTGCATTTTTACCTTGGCTAATGTAATTATGATGTGCCTTGGTGTGTTTCTTCTTGGGTCCAACTTCTTTGGGGCTCTCTGAGCTTCTTGGATTTTTTGGAAGACTGTTCCCTTTGCCAGATTGGGGAAGTTCTCCTTTATTATTTGTTCAAATACGTACTTAATTTGTTGCTTTTCCCCTTCCCCTTCTGGTACCCCTATAATTCAGATGTTGGAACGTTTAAAGGTGTCCTTGAGGTTCCTCAGCTTCTCCTCGTTTTTTTTTGAATTCTTATATCATGCTTTCCTGCTTGGTTGATTCTATCTTCCTTCTGGTCCACTGTATTGTTTTGAGACTCAGTTTCCTTCCTTTCACTATTGGCTGTCCTCCGTGTATCTTCCTGCATCTCTTTTATGGTAACCTGCATCTTTTCATGTAATTTGCGCCCAAAATCAACCAATTCCGTGAGCTTTCTGATCACCAGTGTTTTGAACTGTGCATCTGATAGATTGGCTATTTCTTTGTCGCTGAAAAGGATGAGTCCTGGGGGACTGATCTGTTCTGTTGGAAACATGTCTTTCCCTGTCTCTCCTTTTTTTTTTTCCCGGTCTGGTCACTCTTGTTACAGTGGGGGGCAGAGCCTTAGGTGTTCACCGGGGCTGGGCACCCCAGTCACTAGATTGTGACATTATATGTGGGGGCGGGAGCGGGGACAGAAGGGAACAATGGCGGTAGTTCCATTCTCCTGGGCTCAGACCCTTCTCTGGGATCCTGAGCTGCGAGCTCTGCCCTGGTCCACAATCGCTGCCTCACTGGGTCTGCCAGCCGTAGCTTGTGTACTCAGGGATCACTGCTGTGTTCTTGCGCCCCGGATGGCTGTCACGCCGATTTTGCGCCAAATTTTCCCTGACCTCCGTGCGCCGCTGACCCGCGCCAGCCCCGCGCCCACCCGGCTCGTCTTCTCCTACCAGTCTGGATGTACGGGTCTACTTCAACTTCTCGGCTGTCCGACTTCCCATTCAGATAAATCCTCTATCAGTTCTGGGTGTTATTCTGTCTGTAAATTATTGTTGTTCTAATCTTGGTTGTGCGAGGAGGTACGGTGTGTCCACCTATTCCTCCATCTTGCCGGAAGTCCCCTTAGCACAGTCTTGACACACAGTGAGAGCCCATAAGATGTAAGCTATTGTTACCATTCACCAAGGTCATTCTGGCCATGTGATTTGTTTTATTTTGTTCAGATGCATCTAGGTTTAAAGAGGGAGAGGCTTGAATTAGACTGCACAAATAGCTTTGAATCTTGGGCAAATTATTTAACCTTTCTGTGGTTGGTTTTCTCATCTATAAAATGAGGTGATAACACTGCCTACTCATAAGATTGTTATGAAGATTAATTTAGTTAGCATTCTTAAAGCAATCAGAATCCTACCTGGCACTTTCTGATTCCTTCTGGTGACATTGTTACAGTTGAAATTTGCAACACTTCCAAACCACAGCTGTCAGAAGGTAGAAAGTTTCCCACGTAACAGAAGATTAGGTTCACTGATTATGGGACACATTCAGATTACTGATGAGAGAGAGGGCTGAGAGGCCCAGAGGTGCATTTCCAGACTTTAAAAAGGAAGAATAATTTTTAAAAGGAACATTATTGGTAAAGATATGTGCATCTCAGGTGGGTACGGATGACTGATACTAATACCTCTATTTTAAATAAATAATAGGAGTAATATGTGTTCTCTAAACTGTCTGGTGGTAACAGTTTTGAAAAATATATAGGGTCTAGCACAAATAATGCCCCTTTTTATTATAAAACCACAAGTATGTAATTTTGTAACATAACCATATCACACTCAAGCACATCATATGAAATTTTAGGTAAATCATTCAAATTAAAACTATAAATTATTATACCCATATTATTACCCTACCAACTACATTCAGGCAAGCCTGTATATATAATTTGGAAAAACTGCACATTAAGTATGGTTAATGTACATTACTAACATTTAGTATAAATAAATGCCTAAAGAATAACTTTTCTTTTTAAGGTGATTGGTCTGTGCAGTGCTGGGAATTATAAGACATAGTTTATGAGCAAGGATTAAACTTTTTTATTTTTAGGTTTTTTTGAGGGGGTGTGGAATATATTTTTTCAAAGTCTCTTTGTAACTTCGATTAAAACTCTGATATTTTGAGATGTAGCCATCAATTATATCTTTATCAAATGCTAATAGTGCATTACATCATGGGCCTAGAAGCCAAAATTATTGCCTTTTTTTTCTGTAAACGGACACTATTACTGTGTGTGGGTTTTGGGGGGCTTTTTTTTTTTTTTACTTTGACCTGATCATAATTTATTTAAAGGAATAGGAGAAATATCCCACAAGTTATGCCTGGCTTAAAAAAAAAGATTTATTTTAGGGAAAAAGAGAATTACTTTTTAGTTTGTGTCTTCAGCTATATCAAAATTAAACATTTCAGTATTTTGACCTAGTGATTCAGCTGCTGGGAATATACCCTAAGAATCCTGAAACACCAATTCAAAAGAACCTATGCACCCCAATGTTCATAGCAGCGTTATTCACAATAGTCAGGTGCTGGAAACAGCCTAAGTAAATGAGTGGATCAAAAATACTGTGGTACATTTACACAATGGACTACTATGCAGCAGAAGGAAAGAAAGAACTCCTACCCTTTGCGACAGCATGGATGGAACTGGAGAGCATTATGCTAAGTGAAATAAGCCAGGTGGTGAAAGACAGATACCATTTGATTTCACCAATACGAAGAATCTACTGAACAAAATCAACTAACATACAAAATAGAACCACAGGCATGGAAACATGGAACAGACTGACAGTGACCAGAGTGGAGAGGGCAGGGGATAAGGGTGGAAAGAAGGGGAAGGGACTAGACAAAGTATTGTATGAATGACCCATGGACATGGACAACAGTGTGGGAATTGACTGTGGGAGCTGGGGGTGGGATAGGTGAAGGAAGGCAAAGGGGGAAAAATTGGGACAACTGTAATAGAATAACAATAAAAATGATTTAAAAATAAAAAAGAAATTAAAAATTAAACATTTCAAATAAATATATGTAATCACAGAGAAGCAAATGAGCAAGTGCTAAAGCATTTACCATCTTAATAGTGATGTTTTATTCCTGTTAAGGAATTTACAGTTTTAACAGAATGTTGATTTCAGTCTAGAGTGTTACTTAGTTTTGATAATTTATTTACTTAAATAGATAAAATGTCATTTGAACATACACATAACTAATGTTTTAAAAAGGAATAGTATTTTATTAGATAATACTTTTAATGGAAATATCAAATGGTAATTTTCCAAGTTTGAATAAGGGAGGGTATAGGTACAAATCCTGGTTTTGTGAGTTGACTTTGCACAAGGCTGGTGTTTCACCAACGATATGTATGATGGCAGAAACATCTGTGAAATTATTCCAGTGTGTAGAGTACTTTCAGGTTTGTCATAAATATGTAGAAAAGTAGTTTTACTCCTAATTTCTCAATTTGTACCTCTTACTCTTTACTCAAAAGGTTTCATCTAAAGAGGACTGGTCTTATAAAAGCAGATTTTCACTTCATCGACAGCATCATGAAAATGGTAACAATGAAATGCTTCTTCAGGCTGGACTTCATTTCAAACTCCCTCAAAGCACAGACCCATTACGTGCATTCAAAGATACCATTTACCTTACTCAGGTAAGGCATTTTCATTCTGAAGTTCCAAAGTTTCCTGCAGCTAACATAAGAGATCATATAAGTTTTGTAAACCTTATGTGGTGAAAACTATTTTTTATTTTACTAATTAAGGAATTTATCTTCTTCAAAAGAAATCTGTGTTAACATGTAAGACCTGAAATAGTTAATTTTTGGCATGTGTCTTACAAGAATAGCTCAGAAAGTTGTACAAAAAATTGTGCATTAAAATGTTTCCCAGATCAAGATTACTATAATCTTCCAGTGACTAAGACTGTAGCAATTCCTAAGGATAAAGTGGAACAATGGAACATAATAGAGTCCTGAAACAGACTCATCCACAATGTGGTCACCTGACTTACAGACGATGCCACTGAAATTTCATGGGAAGGGACAGTCTTATCAACGAACAGTGCTGCATCAAGTGGGTATCTGTGACTCCACATACAAAAGTTAATTTGATCAGTGACTAAAGATTCAACTGTGAAGGATAAGGCAATAAAGTTTCTAGGAGAAAACATAGGAGAATACTTCATTAGCTTGGCACAGGGAAAGATTTCTTAACAGGACATAAAAACTCTAACTATGGAAGAAAATAATGATAAATAGGACTTAATATTAATATTATGGACTTTTAATTAATATTATGGACTTTTGTATGTCAATGGCACCATTAAGAGACAGAAAAGGCAAGCCACAGATTGGGAAACAATATCTGTAATACATCTATCTGATAAAATATTTATATACAGAATAAAGAACTTCCATAAAGCAATAAGAATAGACAGATAACCTATTAAAAATGGACAAAAACCTGGAACAGGCACTCCACTGAAAAAGATATCCAAATGGTCTGTAAGTATATGAAAATGTGCTCAATTTAATTTTTAATCAATGAAATGCAAATCAAAGCCATGCCAGGGTAACTCCACACAATGTAATTTTAGCACAATGGTTAAAATTAAAAAGATTGACATTACCAACTGTTGGTGAGGAGGTAGGACAGCTGAAACTTTTCAATAATGTTAGTAGGAGTAGAAATTAGTTTAACTACTTAGAGAAATTTTATGACACTTTCTACCCAAGCTGAACACTTGTTTACTCTTTGAATCAGTATTTCTACTTCTAGCTGTGTACCCAAGAAAAATGAGTGTATGTATCTGTCAACAGACATCTAAAATAATACTCATAGCAGCTTTATTCATAATAGCCCCAAATCAGAAACAACCTAGATATTCTTTAACATAAGACTTCAAATTATAGTGCTGTTTATACAATGAATACTCACAGCAATAAAAAACATTGCATTACTAGCATTAACTTGGATGAATCTCACAGGCTAGCAGTAACTTGGATGAATCTCACAGGCATTAAGGTGAGCAAAAGAAACACCGAAGTTTCAGTACGGACAAAATGAATCAAGATGGTAGAGAGCGAATTAGTGGTAAGCCTTCCTGTGGAGTGGGATGGTGAACTGCACATAGGAGCAGATACAAGGAAACTTTATGGAATGCTAAAAAAGTTTTGTATCTTGATCTGGGTGTTGGTTACATGGATGTAAATGTATGTTAAAAGTCCCTGAGTAGTATACTTAAGATCTGTGAGTGCCACATTTTGCACCTTACTGGGCTATTTTTAAAACAGCTCTATTGAGATATAATTGACATACCATAAAATTCACTTATTTTAAGTGTCCAATTGAATGATTTTTACTATATTTATAAGGTCTTACAACTGTCACCATAATCCAATTTTAGAACACTTCTTACATCCCAGAAAGATTTCTTGTGCCCACTCACTCTCCTCTTTCTTACCTTTAGCCCTAGGCAAACATTAATCTGCTTTCTGTCTCTATAGATTTTACTTTTCTCAATATTTCTTATAAATGGAATCATGTAATATGTGATCATTTGCATTGGGCTTTTTTAAAAGTGAGCATAATGTTTTTGAAGTTTTTCTATGATTTAGCGTATATCTATACTTCATTCCTCTTTCTTGCTAAATGGTATAATCTTGTACGATATACCATTTTTTATCTACTTATCAGTTGAGCCACATTTGGATTATTATGAATTTTTGATTGTTATGATAATACTATGAATACTTACATATAAATCTTTGTGCACTTATTTTAATTTCTCTACGGTAAAAATATATGAGTGAAATTGCTGAGCTATGTGAGAAATTTATGTTTAATTTTAAGAGAAACTACCAAACTGAATTCTGGATAATAATTTCATTTGAATGTTTCCACTTTACTTTTTTGTTTGCCTATTTTATTTCACAAAACTGTGAACTACATAAGACTATATTAAAGCCACTGCTTAATTATTCGATGTCTTTGCCATTCTTGTTTCAAGCTCTGAGAGAGAAATAGCCTAATCGCAGCCACATGAGTTGATCTGAAATAGATCACAGGTTTTTGTCAAACATGATTACATTTAAATTTTTGCATATTAGTACCTAAAAATTTGCCAAACTTGAGTTTGTAAACTAAACTCATGCTTACTACCCTCATCAGTTTTCTACTATATGAGAATACAAAGTCCCAAATGGAAACTGAAACAGAAAACTGTAAGCCAAAAAAAAAAATACCCTTTGTTAGAAAGCAAAAAAAAAAAGTGGTTAAGAGAATTTCAAAGTTTCAATCATAATCTTATCAGTGAGGGAAGTTTTGCCAATGTGATATTTAATTTCTGAAATTACTTCATAAAACACAAGTTTAAAGATAATGTTGGTATCTGTCCCTTTTACAGTGTTACACTTCATTTTTATTAGTTTTCTATAACCAATATTTTAGTAATTTATACCAATCAATTACTAAATTTACCAATATACTAATTTTAGTAATTTAGACCAATATTTTAGTCTCACTTTTGATGTATGAAACAGGAAGATCTTTATTAGTGTGTGTGTGTGTGCATGCACATGTGGTGTGGACCTTTTCAGCTGTTGTTTTTCATGCTGGCTTTCCTCCTCCCAGCTGTTCGTTTTATGACTGTTACTTTCTTCTATTTTCTCAAGACCCTATTCGGAGAACTGACAAAAATAATTCTTTCTGAACTCGTTGGTATTTGAGGTAGTTAGGGACTGTGAGGACAAGTAGACTTACAGTTGCTGGGTTTTGTTGGTGATGGTATTGTTTGGCAATTTAGCACTGATGTCCTGTCAGGCATTGGCTCATAGCTGGCTTTGTGGATTCTACCTTGGAACTTTCCGATACACTGCATGGCATCTGAGATGAAAGAAATCAGAATTAGGATTATTTTGGTTTTTAGTGCTGGATTTTCTTGACTCAAAGAGAAACAGGAAATGTTGGGGTAAAAAGTTTTTTGCCCCTTGCTACTTTGATTTCAGATCATCTTTAATCTATGTAAAACTTTTCTTTGGTCCATTTTCTCTGCTTCCATTCCCTCTGCTGTTCTTTTGCTCATGGTCTGCCATATTGTTCAGAAGCACAAGGTACTTGCCTAAGTGCCACTTGTCAAGACATTGTATTAGGCATTCTTTTTCACAACTATCAGAAAAATCTTACCTGAGAAGGCTGTGCAGTAAGTTTCTTCAGATTGAGATCCTTCCTTATCTTCTCTTTAAGTTATCCCTGAAGGCTCTTACCTCTTTAATTCTTCTAGTATTCCAAAATGATCTTGCTTCCACCTTTCATTCTTCTCCTATGTCCCGTTGTGTTGTATCCCACCGAGTCTTCACACCAGACACACCCTCTTAAGCTGCGTCACACATACCTTTCTGCCTGGCTGAAGACTGACGGGCTGCCCTGACACATGTCAACTAACTGCTAAGTGACTTACTCTGCCAGAATGGCCTCTTACTAGGTACTGAGAGAGGAAGCTGGGCCATGACAGTCCCTGCAAACCCCTTTGCTTGTAGCCCCTCTAGTGCTCTCATTTATTCTTCCCATATTTATTGAGCATCTAATGGGGGTTAGATGCTTGGGGGCATGCTTGAGAGAGTCATATTCTTTAGAGATCCATTTTGTTGTAAGTCTTGATCACAAGAAGTTAGAAGAAAAGGGAGGGTCCAGGTACTGATGACAACAGTTACCCTTGAATAGCACTGTGATGTGATGGAACATCCAGGCCATGCTGAGCTTTTAAGATGGGGATAGGGTGCGGAAAGGAAGGGAATGAAGGTGAGATTACTAACAGAGTCTATTACATACTAGTACATTGTATTTATGTGCATCATGTACTTTTATAGTCAGGCAGACAATCAGCATTCTTTGGGTGTGTACTAAATGCCTAGCCCTGGGCCACAAGGTGCTGTGCATACCTTCTCTTGAATTCTAACAACATCTCCAGACATCTGTGTTACTATTTTTGTTTTATATGTGAGGAAACAGAGGCTCAGAAAGGCTAAGCATTTTGCCCAAGTTATCAGGGCAATAAATGGAGCAGGTATGCACTTTTTAAACTATAATATTATATCCTATCACAATTGTGATAGGGGAATTCTATAGCTACTGAGGTATTTAATTGAATTATAATATCTATTTTCAGCACTGAAGTAAAACAGACATCAGAAATTTGGCACATTAAAAAAGGCCTTATTGGAATAATAAAGAAAATCAACAAAACCAAAAGTTAGTTATTTGAAAAGATCAGCAAAATTGAAAAACCTGTAGCTAGACAGGCCAAGAAAAAAAAGAGAGAAGGCTCGGGTTACTAAATCAGGAAAGAAAAAGGAACCATTACTATTGGCCTTATAGAAATAAAAAGGCAATAAGGGAATACTGTAACTAATTGTATGACAATAAGTCATATAACCTACATGAAATAGACAAATTTCTAGAGAAACAAACAATGGAGACTGACTCAAGAAGACATAGAAGATCTGAGTAAACGTATAACAACTGGAGAGATTGAGCCAGTACTAAAAGAAAACTTCCCTTTACAAAGATGGCTTTACTAATGAATTCTAAAAAAAACATAAGAATTAACATCCATCCCTCACAAACTCTTCCAAAAAATAAAATAGGAGAAACTACTTCCCAACTGATTTTTTAAGCCATTATTATCCAGATATCAAAACTAGACAAAGACATATCAAGAAAAGCAAACTATAGGTCAATGTCACTTATGAATATAGACAGGAAAAAACCTTCAACAATATACTAACCATCCAAATCTAGAAGCATATAAAAAATTTGTACACCATAATCAACTGGGATTTATCCCAGGAATGTAACATTGGTTCAACATATGAAAGTCAAACACCATGTTAGTAGAATAAAGGAAAAATAACCATATGAAGAAAAAGCATTAAGCAACATTTAATACACTTTTATGTTTAAAAAAAAAAACATTCAACAAACTAGGAATAAAGGAGCTTCCTCAACCTGCAAAAGAGCATCCATGAAGAACCCATAGCTAATATCATATTTAATGACGAAGATAGAAAGCTTTCTCTCTAAGATCAGGAACAAGATAAGGATGCCTGCTCTTGCCACTTCTGTTCAACATTGTTCTTGAGATTCTAGCCAGGACAATTAGGCAAGGAAATGAAATAAAAGGCATCCATATTGGAAAGGAAGAAGTAAAACTATCTCTCTGCAAATGACATGACCTTATACAAAAAGCAATGAAAAAAACCCAGCCTAGAAACCTGCCAGAGCTAATAAATTAATTCAGCAACTTTGTGGGATATAAGATCAATGTACAAATATCAGTTATATTTTAAGCAATGACCAATTTGAAAATGAAATTTAGTAAACAATACCATTTATAATAGTATCCAAAAGAATAGAAATACTTTGGAATATATTTAATCAAAAAGATGCAAGACTTGCACAATGAAAACTGTAAAACTACAGAAACGAAAGAAAAAAGAAACAAAAGAAAACAGTGGGTAAAATAGACATTGAAATTAAAAACTTTTGTGTATCAAAGAACACTATCACAAAAGTGAAAAAATAATTCACGGAATGGGAGAAACTTTTTGTCAAGTATTTAAAAAGAATGTAATGTCCAAAATATATGTAAAAACTCTTACAACTCAATAATAATAAAAAAGACAACTCAATTCAGAATGGATAAAGGATTTTAATAGATATTTCTCCGAAGAAATTGACCATTAAGTGCATGAAAAAATGCTCAATGTCATTAGTAACTAAGGCAATGCAGATCAAAACCACAGTGAGATACCTAGATAGTGGGATATCTAGAATATAGAAGTTAAAAAAATTAAAAATACATATAGAAAGAGATTTATTTCTTTTTAAGATTTTTATTTATTTATTTTGAGAGAGAGGGGAAGGGATGGAGGAAGAGAGAGAAACATTAATGTGTGGTTGCCCCTCATGTTCCCCCCTACTGGAAACCTGACCTGAAACCCAGGCATGTACCCTGACTGGGAATCAAACTGGTGACCCTTTGGTTTGCAGGCCAGCACTCAATCCATGGAGCCACTCCAGCCAGGGAAGGAGAGAGATTTATTATTGGAATTGGCTCACATGGCAATGGAGGCTAAGAAGTCATACAGTCTGTTAATCTGTAATATGGAAAAACCAGGAAAGCCAGTGGTGTAATTCAGTTTGAGCCTGAAGGCCTGAGAACCAAGAAGCCACTGGTATAAGTCCTGGAGTTTGGAGGACTGAGAACCGGGAGCTCCAGCATCCAAGGGCAGGAGAAGATGGACATCCCAATTCAAGAAGGGAGAGAGCATTTGCCTTTCCTCTGTCTTTATGTTCTATTTAGGCCCTCAGCTGATTGGATGATGTTCACTCACATTAGTGAGGATGGATCTTCTTTACCAATCTACCAAATCACCAGAAACATCCTCACAGACACATCCAGAAATGTTTTACTAGCTATTCAGGCATTCTTTAGTTCAGTCAAATTGACACAAAGTTAAACATCACTGTAAGGATGTGGAAAAATTGGAACCCTCATATTTTGCTGATGGGAATATAAAATAGTACAACTGCTGTGGAAGAGTTTTTCAAAGGGTTAAATACAGAATTATCACAGGACTCAGAAGCTCTACTCTTAGGTATATATTCAAGAGAATGGAAAACATATGTTGACACAAAAATGTGTGCACAAATGTTCATAGCATTTTTCATAATAGCCAAAAATTTTAAACAGTCCAAACATGTATCAACTGATGAATGGATAAACAAAAGTGGTATATCCACACAATGAAACATTATTCAGCAATAAAAAGGAATAAAATACTGATACATGCTGCACTGTGGATGAACCTTGAAAACATTATGTTAAGTGGAGGAAGCCAGTCACAAAAGGCCACATATTGCATCCTTCCAGTCATATGAAGTAGACAAATCCATAGAAACAGGGAAAGTAGACTTAGTGGTTGCCAGAGGCAGAGGAGAGGCAAGAATGAGGAGTGACTGTTAACCAGTATGGTGTTTCTTTTTGGGGTCATGAAAATATGCTGGAATTAGTAATGCACGACCTGTAACTATACTAAGGCCAAGACATGGAAACACAGAAGTGTCCCTTGATAGATGATTGGATAAAGATATGGTGCACCTATATAATGGAATTCTGCTCAGCCATAAGAAAAGATGAAATACTGCCATTTGCAACAACATGGATAGGTCTTGAGAATATCATGCTGAGCGAAATTAGTCAGAAAAAATACAAAACCGATAATTTCACTCATATGTGGGGTATTAACCGAAAGCAACAAATGAACAAACAAGACAAGCAAACAGAGACTCACAGACATAGACAACAGTGTGTTGGTTCCCAGAGGGAAAGGAGGGTGGGGGTAGTGAAGGGTAAATGGGTCAAATATACGGTGATGGAAGGAGATTTGACTTTGGGTGGTGGGCACACATGCAATATACAGATGGATGTGTCATACAACCATAAAGTTTAAACCTACAAAGTCTGTCCAGAAGGTATCCAGCCATGTAATATGAAAAAGTCACATTTATTGAAAAAGGTATAGGATACAAGAAACATTGTCCCTAGGACAATGATGCCTCAGCTCCCTTCAAAGTAGGCACCTTGGGACCTCACACAGCTCTCCCAACTGCCATCAGTTTCCTCATCATATTCTCTGGAATCTCATTGAGGGTCTGAAACCTCTTCCCTTTCAAAGCTGATTTTGGTTTTGGGAAAAGCCAGTAGCCACAGGGTGCCAAATTTGTGCTGTAGCAGGGCTGAGTCACCTGGGTGATTTGATGTTTTGCCAAAAAACCGCTTGAGACATGATGCATGAGTGGGTACATTGTTGTGATGAAGCTGCCAATCACCAGTTGCTCATAGCTGCGACCTTCTGAATCATCTGAATAGTTTTCCGTGAAGGCAGGTTCAAGCTTAATACAAAATTTGATGCAGATTCATTGCTTTATTTGCTCAGTCATTTTGAATACAACGACCACACAGTACAGTGCTCACTCAGTGGTGTCTACCACACCTACTGACCAGTAGAGTGAAGTCATCATTGCTTACGCATTTGCATTCTAGTCCACTGACACTGACAATCAGGTTACATCAATGTCACTCAAACCATTCTTGTTATAGTAACAATGGCTGGATTTTTTCTGGACAGACCTTGTTTATAATTTTATTAACTAATGTCACCCCAATAAATTTAATAAGAAAATACAATGAATTAGAAACTTAAATTGTGAATTGTATGGTGTGAATTATATCTGTTTAGAAAATGGCTTTATTGGAAGATTCTTATTGTCAAGATAACTTTAAGTAAATAAAGGATATAAATCACATCTGTCAGAAAAACTTAGCCACATGGCTACTCCTAGTTCCAAGGGTAGGGGGTGTGATTCTGGATCACTTAGTCCAGCTACAGCTCTGTCACTCACGAGGAAGGGAGGATGGGTTCTTGTAGACAGCTAGCAACCTCCATCACGTGCAGAGCTGGAATTGGAACCTTAGGTCTCGGTGCCCTGCTCCAATTCCTTTTTACCACACCATCTGTTTCTCTAAGGAGACTGCTTTCCTAAGTGTAATCAGGCAAGCTGCTGAATGTAGTCATATTTTTGAAACTAAAATAACATTTGTCTGCTAACAGTGGGACTGAGTAACCTTGGAAATGCCTAAGCATGTATCTTTTTTAATACGTAAATATTGCTCTCTTTAAGGAAGTGTGCATTAGTGAATAAATACAGGTACAATTTTTAAAGGGAAAGAGGCAGTTCCAGAGACAATCCAGAGATCTGGGACTGTACAACTTCTCTTTGAGAAGAGTAGTGGACAGCGGCCTTCTGCATTTTTATGAGCAAACATGTCATTCATTAGTCCTGACAGGCGCCTACTGGCCTGGGGAAATCCAGATCTATGTTATCGGCATGGCACCATCTTCTGCCGAGTATACCACACCATGTAGAGCCTGGAGCGCTCAAAACTCTTGGTTTCCCCTTCACACTAAATTAAGGTATGAGAGGCTACTGGTTAGAGCTGGCCTGGTACTCTTTTTCTTTCATTGCTAGCAAGAGTTAGGAGTTCTACTTGCATTGAAAAAGACTGTTTAATGACAAAAATAAAGGGTTATTAATATTTACCTACTAAATCAGAGAGGGCAAATTACAGCAAGGAGCCTGGGATAGATATACAAAAATAAATAATTATTGCAGTTCTGAACGCTGGACTGTTTAGGGACTGAACCCTCAAATGTCTGTACGCAATAAGCAAGTAATTTCAATGAGCAAGACTCTGATTATTGTGAATGGTGTCAAGATGGAGTGTAGATGCCCTGACTCAAGACATTAAACAATGACAACATTGACAAGAAGAAACAGAGACACCTGCCATGTGGGCCAATCAAAATCTGTGTGGGGCTGAGTTTAGCCTGGAGGCCACCAGTTTATGGCGACCTCTTGTCTGGATCACGCTATCTTATATAGCAGTGTGCACCAAGGACTTTAAAATTTGTCATACATTAAGAAAAGTGGCAAGGCAACAAGTGAAGAAATTAATTGGGACATAAAATGTTCTTTTCTCTTGTATTTAAAGAAAAAATTAGAAACCATTCAAATGCCTAATAAATGGGAAATGATTATGCAAACTATGATATAGCTATTGTACATAACCGTAAAGCACAGAAACATTGAGAATGTGCTAGTGCATGGAAATGTACATGTATGAAAATTACGTGAGAGTAGAATACAAAATTGCAAATGTAAATGAGTTACAACATCTGTTAATAAAGCTTGCAAAAGAATTTGGAGTGATGTAAATAATTTGATGTTCATTAGATTTTTTGTTTTTCCTGAAAAGAAGCTTAAATTCACCATGAAGAAAAAGAAAATTCAAGTCACCTCTATGAAGAACATCAGTAAAATATCTGGTTGTCTTTTAGATTCAATCTAACCAAGCATGAGTATGACTAATAATTATAGCTTTATCCTGGAAGTGTTCATTTTGACCTGAAAGAGATGATTTGATTTCCTATTCTGTTATACACTGATCTGTTGTTCCTACCTGAGAATTCTGTTTTTCAAATTTTTCTTATTCACTTTACTTTATAAGTATGAATCCAAGGAAAGTGATTCCAAACCCAAACTTCTTGAGTAACACTCCTCCTTTTATGCCATTTACGAGTAGGTCCTGAGTCAAGGCCTTGTGGGTAATGTCAGAATGTTGCAGGTTCTTTGGCTTCTTCCATATATCAGGAATGGCCCAGACTTTGGACACTTTGGGTCCTGGGATTTCCAGAAAGTGGCCTCTACCCAAAGTGGAGTATCCACAGTGGTTGCCATTTGGTGCCTGTGCTCAACCCGTGCTGGCTGGGCCTGCAGCTCCTGAAATGTCTGGGGTGACCAGAATCCCTGTCGCCGTGTTGTTACTCACTGGTATGATGAGGACCTCCTCAGTCTTTCTGTCATGATCTCTTCTCACACGGCCCATAAAGCACTGCTGATTTTGCAGGAGTCTCAGGATGACAACAGGGATTTCTCATGCTGGGCCTCACGTGCATGTGCGACAAGGGCAGGGACTTGATGTCCATAGTCCAGTTAGCTTGGTGGGTGAAGGATTCTTTGGAGGCTCAGGGTGATTTAAATGAGTTAAGATTTATCAGCTCTTTGAGCAGGAAGGTTACTTTCTGTGCCGATTGAGGTAAAACTCTCTAGTGGGCATGGATGGATGATGGTTGTTGCTCCCTCCGTATCACTTTCTACTGAGTGTTTACTCCTCGGCAGATCATCATCACTGAGCTTTCTAGAAGTTTCTCCATAACACTGATTGATTTGTACAATCAGTGATTTTGTACAATATTGATTTTGTACAATAACTCAACATATCCGTGAATACTTACTCAAGGGACTTAATTCCTTTGTGCCTAGAAACTGAGGCTTAGAAGTAGATCAGTCTCTTTTTTCAGTTCAGACAAGACTGGTATTTTCACAAGGAACTTGACTAGAGATCTGAGTTTAATTGCAGATTAGCTTGACAGACATAGATCAGCATTCTCAGGTCTGTTTTTCTATTGCATTTCCTCTGACTTAGTGTTGTGCTAATGTATTCAGACTGATCTTTTTAAAAAAGATTTTATTTACTTATTTTTAGAAAGAGGGAAAAGGAGGGAGAAAGGTTGAGAAACATCAATGTACGAGCAACATCCATCAGTTGCCTCTCTCACGCCCTCAACCAGGGACCTGACCTGCAATCCAGGCATGTGCCCTGTGACCTTTCACTTTGTGGACCAACACTGAAACCCACTGAGCCATGCCAGTCAGGGCCAGACTGCATCTTAATGGTCATTTTGAGTTGGCCCAATGCTGCTCCATGTGTGAGATTCTTTTGTTTTTCCTTTTTTTTGAATTTATTGGGGTGACACTGGTTAACAAAATTACACAGGTTTTAGGTGCACAATTGCACTTCATCTGGGCACTGTATTGTGTGTTCACTGCCCCAAGTCAAGTCCCCTTCCATCACTGTTATCCCCCTTACACGCCTCCATCTCCCCCAGCTATCACCACACTGTTGTCTGTGTCCATGAGCTTTTTCTGTTTTTTTTTTTCCTCAATCCCTCTACCTCTCCCACCCAGGCCCCTAACCACCCCCACATTCTTACTTTCCTTAGAGCATATCTGCCTGTGGTCCTTCCTGTGGTCCCACTGGTTTGGTTCCTGAATGAGAAGAGCATTTTTTTACTTGCTCACAACTGACATCATCTCTTGCTTGGAAGATTTTCATATCTGTCTAAATGGTCTCCCTAAACCCATTCCGGCCCCCTGCAATCCATTCTCCTTTCAGTAGCCAGAGTTGTCTTTTACAAGTACAAATCTGGTCACTTCACCCTTTAGTTGAAAAGTTTTCGTGACTTCCAGTCACCTTTAGGCCGCACAGAAACACCTGGGTCTGGGCCTTCACCTCACCAGTGCCTCTCCCACGGCTGCCAGCCCTGTGTGTCCCTGCCACCTTGGCCTTCTTGCCATGCTTCCCCTGTGCATTCTCCTCTCACCCGTGTGCTCTCTGCTGCAAGGTCCTGCCACTCTCTTTTCCCCTTTCCTCTTCTTCGAGGACAGTCGTCACCTGTCTGCTACACCCACTTACGCTAACATGCAAGCTCCTAACATTGCACGCCTCTCCTTAGTTCTTATTGCTGCTTACAGTTTACATTTATTTGTGTGATTGGTGGATTAAGACCAGTCTTCTACATAGGCCAGTAAACTCCACAAGGGTGGCCAATATCTTTTTGGTTGGGAGAGGGGCTTACCATTGCTAGCTCGTAACATATACTGTAGGCGCTTATTAAATATTTGTTGAATGACTATGATTTCTTCTTGCTTCACCCTACTGGAAATTTATGGTCCTGCCTCATGTAAGTTGTAACTTCATCAGTAACTTCTTCATAGCCAGCCTACCTCGATGTACCTTTATCTGAGCTTTTCCAGCTTTATAGGAAGGCACCTGGGCTCCGTCTTCTAGTGGCCACGCATATATCCTTCTTTTCCTTCCTCTGTGAAAATCCAGGCCCTCCTCTAAGGCTGTTCTTTTCTCTGACTGAGGAATCCTTGCAGCTCTGGTTGTCTCTCCAGCTCCTCCTGGGTGACCTCCCTTAATGAGCTCTCATTCAGCAGCCTTTCCTAACCACAACTCCAAGCCAAGAGTGTGTTGACCTGCAGTGTCAGTATTAGCCGCAATACGAGAGACTGATTTTTCAATGACAATGACAGTAATTAAGGGTCCTGCATGAAGTCATTTATTGCCTTTTAAACAAGAACTTGTCTCATTGCTGCAATATACCATTTATTCTGCCATAATGAAGGAATTGCATTCACAAGTAATTTTATGTTCACAGAAGTCAAGATATAAAAACAATTGCTTGACTAGAAGAAAAAGGGGTTAAAGATTGGGCAGGATCGGACTCATAATAAAGTTATTTTTCCTACTGAATCTTTTTCCGATAAAGCTTTTTTTCAATAGCTCTGAAAATGTTAGTAAAGCCCATCATTGCAAAAACTTAGTGTTTCCCTATGTATAGCATTTGTTCCAGAATAAGTTTTTGTTTTCTGTCATTGTCTTCACCAGGGGTGTCAAACTCATTTTCATCGGGGGCCATGTCAGCCTCGCAGTTGCCTTCGAAGGGCCAAAATAATTTTAGGACTGTATAAATGTAACTACTCCTTAACTGTTAAGGAGTTGAAATTACATTCGACCCTTTGAAAGCAACTGTGAGGCTGATGTGGCGCCTGGTGAAAATGAGTTTGACACCCCCGGACACTGTCATGAGTAAAGAGCCTTCCCACCGCCCTGTTCCCCTGATTACCCAGCTGTTATAATAAGCAAATACCAAGCCTTCCAAACGAACCAGCTCATATACATAACAGCTTCTTTCATGCCAAGGGGATCATTCCAGATCTAGTATAATAATAGTATATATAAGCTCATCAAATTCCCTGATTTATCCAATCTGCTTTAAAAAAACAAACAACTCAAGCCTGTAATTTTCTCACTCTGGACAGCCCCCATCAAACAATACCACCTGTGTTTTAATGTTCTCCCCCCGAATCAGGTGATGCAGGCCCAGTGTGTCAAAACAGAAAGTGAATTCTACCGCCGCAGTCGCAGCGAGATAGTGGCTGGAGAAGGGCACACCATGGGGGCACTGTATTGGCAGCTGAATGACATCTGGCAGGCTCCTTCCTGGGCCTCTCTGGGTAAGTGTTTCAGCATTCTGTGTGTGTGTGGGAGAGAAAGCAATACCTGTAGGGAGATGCACTGAGGAGACACGGAGGCCAAGGTGAAGCAGTCTTCCAGTAGCTGGGCCCCCCACCCCCACCTCCACCCCCATCTCCACAGTCTTTCCGGGAGCCTTGGAGGCAGCCTGGGTGAGAGTTCTGTGCTGTGCATTCACAAAAGCAGGCATAGGGAGGGGATAGGCTCATGCAGGGAGATGTCAGCCACATGACTTAGCATAATTGCTTAGACTTGAATTTATTTTAGAGGACTTTTCAGGGCCAGAGGAACATTTACTTAAGCATCACTTCTTTTGTTTAGGAGAATTCAACCAGGTGGGAGGTTGGCCCTGCTGAATGATACAATGTCCCTTTCCCTGCCTCCCCTTCAAGTCCATGAGGTCATCTTTACTTTGCCCTGTTTATCTCTTGTGGGGAAGGTAGTAGAGTCAGATATCCTAGTAGGAAGGTTTCTCAGATGAACCAGTTCAGCTAGCAGCAGGTGAGGTGACTTGGCATGACACTCACAGCTTAAATTACTCTACTTTGGTGCATTAAAAACTTAGGGAATAATGGTGATCTTTGGCCTTCACTAGAGGTGGTTTGATGCAAAGTTCAGCTAATATAAACAAAAGTTTTGGCTCAAAAGTGAGGCAAAGCCATAAAGTAAAAAGGCCATGTTGCCGGGTGAGGCTCTTAAACATGCTGTGGAAGAAAATCTAAAGTTTATTCACCACAGGCTTTGATTAGTGCCAGGCCCCCACTTGATGGGAATTGGAGTTTTGACCAAGTCGCTCTGGCCAAACTCTGTATCAACACCAACCGGATAAAAGGATATTGAATGAGAATCACGGGCAGACCATGGGAGAGTAGGTTTCTGAAACACCCAAAACTGGACAAAGACATGTTGTTCAGAGACACTCAGACGCTGACCCTGATCTTTCTGCTTGTGGACAAGGTTGAGGACTTCTGGGGCTGAGTTTGGTTCAAGAAATGGGAGAGCACAATTTTTGTAAGTCTTCCCTTAAATGATTGCATGCAGGTTATTTGAATGAGTTCTTCAGGGAAGGTGGGTAAACCCCAGTATTAGAGTCTGAGAGCAAAGCAAAAATTTGTCTGTTTTCTAAACCCTCACAAGACAATGCCTCCATGGAGAGTGTCACTCTCTCCTTGTACCTGTCAGAGAAAACAGGCGTCAGGGAGAAGCCGTGACAGTTACGCTCTGTCTGCTCCTGCTCTAGGCAGCTTTGGAGCCTCTGTTTAATTCTGCCTAATTGGCTCAATATATCCAGTGCTTATGTGCAGGTGGGGGGCAGGTATGTGTCACCTCTTATCATCTGACAGGGGGGTACTTTATTTGTTATTATGTGATTTATTTATTTTTAGAGAGAGGGGAAGGGAGGTAGAAACATTAATTTGAGAGAACAACACTGATCAGTTGCCTCTCATACACGCCTGGACCAGGGACTGAACCTGCAACCCAGGCATGTGCTATGACCAGAAATTGAACTGGCAACCTTCTGCTTTGCGGAATGACACCCAACCACCTGGGTGTCACACCAGTCAGGGTGTTACGGTGATACTTTAACGGGATCAATAGCTACATAAAAATCTATAGATTCTTACATATTTCTTTTTAAAAACATTAGTCTTGTTTGTAGTTATAATTTTGCAATACAAAAGTCCACTGGGAAGATTGCTTGGCTCATAAACTTGAACAGTTACAGAGTAAATGGAAAAGCCAGGAATCACATAGTATTTTTAGCTGGTTATGCAGTGTTACGTTGATACCCAGACTCTGTCACTGATTAGTAACTAGGGTGTGTATCCGTGAAACCTTCTGCTCAGTTGCTTCCCCTGAGTGTATTTGTGTGTGGCCTTAATCACTGGAACCATACACTAGAAGCCTCTTCTCTGTAATGGATTTCACACATGAAAGTCTCTAAATTACCTCAAGTCTGAGCCACCTTCCATTTCTGAGAAAAACTTTCTAAATGTAACTTCTAGTTCATTCTTATAAATCTAAGAAGAAAAGGTTCTCCAACCCTCTCCCCTCATTGTTATATATTTTTTAAGATTTTATTTATTTTAGAGAGAGGGGAAGGGAGGGAGAAAGAGAGGGAGAGAAACAGCAATGTGTGGTTGCCTCCCATGCGCCCTCTACTGGGGATCTGGCCTACAACTGAGGCATGTGCCCTGACTAGAAATTGAACCGGAGACCCTTTGGTTTGCAGGCTGGCACTCAATCCACTGAGCCACACCAGCCAGAGCCTGTCATTATTTTTAAGGGGAAATACTAAGAACTGGGATTGAAATGCTGAGAGTTGAAACTTTGCAAAATCCAAATAAATTAATTCTATCTAAACTTTACAACCACATTGCTCCATCTCAACAGCTTGCACTGTGAATTTTGGAATCTCTCTGTCTCTGTCTCCCTCTGTCTCGGAAGTTGTTTGGTGATGTAGTTCTTTATGGGGAAGGATCTTCTGTCTCTGAAATAGAGGGATGTTGAAACATTTTTTACTTTGTGGGTTTAGCATACTAGACTTGCCAACAGGGCACAGAATTCTACAGGTTCTTGACAACTTGTAATTGTACTTGAGGAGCTGTCATTAATTGTCATTGGTTGGGATGTTCTCCCCCAGCCTGAACTTGCATGTTAGTGGTAGTGGTTGTTTTGTTTCAGAGGATTTGTGCCTGTGGGAAAAGGAGACTTCGAGTTCTAAATCATTCTTACAAATGAATATTTGTAACAGGTGTTCACTGCCAGTGCTACTGAATTCCTTCCCCTGTGTACATAGTAAAAGGGAGCGTTGGCGCATTGAGCTCCTAGAAGCAGAATTGCATGTGAGAAACTAATAGCTAGGAGTCAAGTCTGGGTCACAACGCTGCCTGTGGCATGTTTGCCTTAACTGCTTGAGCCTCCATTTCCTCAATTCAAAAGGGAGATGTTAATGTGCACCTCACCCAGAGGTAGGGATAGTATGAGGTCATGCCCCAGATGCTCAGAGCTCTCAACAAATGTGGGTTCCCGACCTTGCTGTGCCGCCCTTCCACACTCAGTCCCTAGAATCACGACAAATCTACCAGCCAGGCCAGGAGGACAGTGAGCGACTGCTTGATCCTTCCTGCCTCCTAACTTTCCTGATTATTTTTAGAGTATGGAGGAAAGTGGAAAATGCTTCATTACTTTGCTCGACATTTCTTTGCTCCACTGTTGCCCGTGGGTTTTGAGGATACAGGAGTGTTTTTCATCTATGGAGTGTCAGACCTTCACTCGGACTGCAGCGTGACACTCACTGTAAGTTACTGGACTTTCTGTCTGCGACAGAGAAGTTTAGATTATTTCTGTAGTTATTTGGTTCTTTTTCTTTTGGGAAAGAGAAGTTAATTTATGTCAAATGTCTGTAACAGAAAATGGACTGTGCTCGGAGTCAAAATACCTGTATTCAGGGTAAAACTGCCATTTATTCAGTGACCTTAAGCTTTAATGTGTTGGCGATTCAGTTTCCTTATCTGTAAAATGACACCAGCCTATCTTCTCAAAGGCTTTCTATGGTAGTAAGAGAATTAGATGAAAGTGAATTATAAACTGTAAAGTGTCACTGAAGTGAAAGGTTATTTGTAATCATAGAAAGCAGGAAATAGCCTAAACTTTATTAAAAATAAATTGTTAAAAATAACATGTGAGAGTGGAAGTCAGTAAAATTATTCAGAATATGTACGTGGAAAAATAGACTTGGGTTGAAAACAATGCTAGGTAAAAAGAGAGTAGAAACCCAGGTCTTGGGTGGCTACAGATGGTAGGACATTGAGCATCGATCACGTTTAGGGAATAATTACAATGCCTCGGTCCCGTGCCTCCGTAGATTACTTTATTTAACCTCACAACAGCCTGAGAAGTCAGTGCTGCTGCTCTTCTCCTGTTACAAAGGAAGAAACGGAGACTTTGAGAACCTGAGTAACTTGCTTAGTTACAGGACTAGTACTTGGTGGGGCTGAAGCTAATCCTGGTTTTCATAGTCTCTTAGCAGTCCTGCTATTCTGACTTTCCTCAACTATTATTACTATTATTGTCTAAAAACATAGTAACCCAAGAATGTGTGTTTTTGTCCTGTCTTGTTTCTGCGCAGGTGAGAGTCCACGCGTGGAGTTCCCTGGAGCCTCTGTGCTCTCACAGGACCCGGCATCTTGTGGTGAAAGCCGGGGAGGCCGTTCTCCTCTATCAGGAGCGGGTTTCTGAACTGCTGAGGAGATGTGGGAATTGTACACGGCAAAGCTGCGTGGTTTCCTTTTACCTGTCAGAGGACAGCAAGCTCTGGAGCCCAACCAACTATCACTTCCTGTCGTCACTGAAGGAGGCCGTGGGGCTCCGCAAGGCACACATCACTGTGAGCACCCGTTGGCTGGGGTCCCTGTGGCCGTGGGGAACAGTCCTGCTTCTGGGTGGCCACACTGCATCATGCTTTTTGTAAAAATTTTCCTTGGAACTGAGTATACCCAAGGCCTGGGGAATTTTGGCTCCTTCCCACTGGAAGCAAAGGCCAAATGATTTTTATTTCTAATTCAGCATTTGTTAAAATTTTTGGTTTCTGCTACCCCTGCTGTCTCATCATCCCTCCCTCGAGGGGCTTGTGCAGTGGGAGAGGAGGCATCGGGGTCCTCAGCATGGATCCCCAGCCGCTAGGTCCCAGACTCTGTCCCCGGGGCTTGAGTGTACCAACCCTGAAGTATTATTTTTGAACTGAGACACATTCTAACTCATAGGGAATTTTTGTGAGTTTATTTGAGTCGAACTGATGACATACACTGGGGAGCAAGATCTCAAACACTCCAGGGAATAACAGTTCTGCGGCTTCTTTTATGTATTTGAAATTAAGGAGGGAACTTAAGGAAGATCCCAGGAAGGTGGGAGGAAGCAATGCAGAGATCAGATTACGGGATAGTTAACAAGATTACGTACTGTCTTGAAGGTTAATACCCCTTCCAGGGCCATTGCTTCTGGTGTTTCAGAAGTGTGTTAACCTAGATGCACAGCAACAGTGGACAGGCCTTACTTAGGGCAAAGATAAACCTTTGCTAAAGAACTCATATGCCTCGAGCTTGACTACCCACCATGATCTGCCGGGTTAGGAATTTATGATCAGATCACCCTGTGAAGTTACTTTCCATAGCACCCTCTTTTTTTCTTTTCCTTCTTAATATATTTTATTGATTATGTTATCACAAGTGTCCCCTTTTTCCCCCTTTGCCCTCCTCTGCCTGGTACCCCCATTCCTTCCAGCAATCTTCCCCCTTACTTCATGTCCATGGGTCATGCATATAATTTCTGTGGCTTCTCCTTTTCCTGTCCTGTTCTTAACTTCCTCCTGTCTATTTTATAGCTACCAATTTGTGCTTAATCCCTGCACCCTTTCCTTCATTCTCCCTTTTCCCCTCCCAGTTGATAACCCTCCATATGGTCTCTGTATCTATGATTCTGTTCCTGTCTGATTGTTTGTTTAGTTTTTTTTTAGGTTCAGCTGTTGATAGTTGTGGATTTGTTACCATTTTAATGTTCATAGTTTTAATCTTCTTTTTCTTAAATAAGTCCATTTAATATTTCATGTGATAATGGCTTAGTGATGATGAATTTCTTTAACTTGACCTTATCTGGGAAGCACTTTATCTGCCCTTCCATTCTAAATGATAGCTTTGCTGGATAGAGTAATCTTGGATGTAGGTCCTTGCTATTCATGACTTCACCAAATTAGGGAAGTTTAATGTCATTTTTTCAAGTAAGTTTTCAATTTCTGGCTCTTCCTCCTCTCCTTCTGCATCTCTGTGATTTGGATGTTGGTACATTTGGAGATGTCCCAGAAGCACCTAATACTTTCCTCATTTTTTTGAAATTTTTTTTCTTCTTGCTGTTGTGGTTGAACGTTTATTTCTTCCTTATGTTCCAAATCATTGATTTGAATACTGGCTTCATCACCTCCATTGTTGGTTCCCTGTAGATTTTTCTTTATTTCACTTAGTGTAACCTTCATTTCTTCCTGGGTCTTTTTTATTTTGTTGCCGTACTCAATGAGTTCTTTGAGTATCCTGATCACCAGTGTTTTGGACTCTGCTTCTTATAGGTTGGTTGTCTCCACTTCGTTTAGTTCTTTTTCTGGAGAGTTTTGATTTGTTCTCTCATTTGGGCCATATTCCAATTTGGTGGCCTCCTTGTGTTTGTTTCTGCATATTAGGTATAGCTGCTTTGACTCCCTGTCTTAGTAGCATGGCCTACTGTAGAATAGGCATATGTACATTGTGTGGAGTGGAGCCTTAGGTAATCGCCAGGGCAAGGCAACCTGCTTCACCGCTTTGTGGCTTTGTGTGTGGGGAGGGCTCAGAGAGGGGACAGTGCCACTGTCCGCCTTCTGGAGGTTTGCCTGGCACTTACCCTGTGTGACTGGGGCCCTTCCAGCTGTTACCCTGATACTGAGTCCCAGAGCGGGTGGGTCTGTGTACATTTTTAAGTCCATGCAGGCCCTTTAAGTGGAGTCTCCTGAAAATCCAGCAGTTTCTTCCACTGTTTCAGCCCTCACTAGATTTTATAGCCAGAAGTTACGGGGATTTAGCTTCTGGGTGCTGGAACCCTGGGCTGGGTGGTCTGGTCTGGGGCTTGGATCACTGACTCCCAAGGTGTCCCTCCCGATTTTTATCTGTCACACGTGAATGTGGGACTGTCTGCTCCACCACTACCACCTCTCTGTGCCACACCTCATCTCTGTGCCTCTCCGCTCCTCCTACCTGTCCGGATGAATGTGGCTTCTTTAAATCCTTGGTTGTCAGACTTCCATACAGCTCAGTTTTCTGACAGTTCTGAGTGTTATTTGTTTTGAGGGCTGGTCGTAATTCTTTCTGTGGTTGCATGAGGAGAAGTGTGTTTACCTACGCCTCCATCTTGATTGGAAGTTTGTTATTTTTTTTTAAATAATTCAAAAAGCATACCTTTATCTCAAAACCAAAATAGATCATTGGTTTATTGTAGAAGGGTATAATTCAGGAACAGCCAGATGGAAGAGACACATAGGGTAAGATGTGGGAAAAGGGCATGGAGCTGCTATGCTCACTGCACCACTCTCTCCGAACCTCCGTGTGTTCACCAGTACGGAACAGAATGCTTTTTTAAAAATCCACATTATCATCTGATCACAAGTGAGCAAAGGAGTCTGGAGAACTGAGCAACACGCCTAAGGAGGCATTGGGGCCCAGTAGAAGCGCTCTACTTTTGAGATTTTAAGTAGAGTCTATTAATCTTTAATTCTCACCCTATTCTCTTTAATTTATTGCTTAAATTACCAAATCTCTTTGTGATTGCCAAGAAAAAATGAGAGGATCAAGATGTGTTGTACAAATTGTGCAGCTGGAGAATTTGGAATCTCTTCAGTCGATTGAAAACCTTTCCTTCCTTTTCCTCCTACATGTAGTGATTGAAAATATTTTTCTAGAAAGGTTCATTCCCTAGTTTTGGTGAATTTTAAATTTATTTTACCCTTTATTTCATTGAGAAGGCTCAAGTGAGAGGATTTTCTACATTTACTTTAGTAATAATCATGTAAAAACTCTTAATCCTTGATTTGAAAACATGTATTTTCTTTTCCAATTAATAATGAATTATTCATGTAAGAAATCTAAGTTATCTGTAACAACTAATACAGAACAGATAGGAAGGAAATGACATATATTTATAGTATAGTTTCTCTCCAGAAACGGAAAAAAAAAACCTTGAAACAAAACCATGTAGCAGGCTAGATTTAGGATTTTGAAACCATTATTTCCCCTCTTTTCTTGGCTAATTCTTCACTACCTTGGGATAATTCAGGGTGGGAGAGAAGTAGGACTTTTTTATTTTCCCTACCTCTTTTGTATTTCAGGGAGATATACACTTCCTAAAGGAATATAACAACAACAACAACAACAATAAAACATTTATTGCAGGCTTAACATAGGCCAGGCACTTGGATGTCCTGTCCCCTGGTGGATGCCAGAAATTTGTTTTCCCCGCCTCCCTGAAGCCAGGATGCAAGCTTGAGCCCCAGGCTCTGCAGGCAGATATACAGAAATGAGATTTCCAGTTGGAAGAAGGCAACAAGAGTAAGCAGGTGCCAGAGTCCCTTCTGGCTGTGGCCCTGGCACAGCAGTGGCCGGGGCCTCCTTGGCAGTCTTGCGGGCTTCCCAGGGCCAGCCATGTGAACTGCATGATGCGACTGCTTTACGGTCCTCACCCGAACAGCTGGTGACTGATGTGGGAATTTGACATCTAGCTTCAAGACTGAACCTCTGACCCTCTGAGAGCTACCTACTGTACATAATTGTCTTTTCTGCTTCTAGCAAAGTAGGTTGCTTTCATTGTTTATAGCTCAGAGCTCTGGATGGTGATCAAACAAGTGTGTCAGGCTAACATTATGTATAGTAAATATTTCCCTCTGACAGTCTTTATGCCATACATAACATGTAATGGCAGACCTACTGTGTGGCATGTATCCATGCTGAGTACTTGTGTTTCATGATGAATGCAGAGCTTTAAAAACCAATCCACATTCTCTAAGAGAGGCTTGCAAACGCCTCCCCTTCACGGCTGAGGTGAGCTTCACTCTGTGCACGTGCTGGTCCGCTAATGAAGATAGGTTTAAACTGTGCTCTCCTTTGCCGGTGCTGTGTGGGGTGCACACGTCTGAAAAGTGCTCATGATGTGCCTCCCCTGTGCTGTGTAATAAAAAAGAGAAAGCTCTAGTGCTAGAGCCTTTGTAAGTGCCTGGCAGGCTGCTATATAGATTTCTGCCTCTTTCCAGAGGACTAGGAGTTGAGCACCATGGTTGTGCTCTGCAGCTGGCTCCCGCCATATCCCCAGAAAGTCATTCATCTGCCCAGCAGTTATGCAGAAATGCTCCTCTCTGGATGATACTCTGAGAAAAACTGTAAAAGATAGAAAGCTTTGCGCTTCATGTGAAATGATCTCTTTAATAATAGGAGACTACATATTTCTGCAGTTGGTTTGAGATTACAATTTGGTAATTTCCCACCACCTTAAACAATTTCCATGTATTTTTAGTATATGACACAGTGCATGGAATATATGATGTTAGCCAGTGGCAGAACCAAAGTTGTAGGAATATACTCTAATGTTAGGCCCACATAAGCATTCTGATGGGTGCTGAATGTGGAACAGAGCTCTCTTCCCTCACCCTTCCTCCATTTATCTTTTACTTTCAGGCCATCATCTCTCAGCAGGAGGACACATTTGTTTTTGATCTGGAAACCTCGGCTGTTGCTCCCTTTGTTTGGTTGGACGTAGGGAGCGTCCCAGGGAGATTCAGTGACAACGGCTTCCTCATGACTGAGAAGACACGGACTATATTATTTTACCCTTGGGGACCCACTAGCAAGAGTGAATTAGAGCAGTCTTTCCATGTGACTTCCTTGACTGATATTTACTGATAGAATCTGGGTTACACTCTCAGTGGACACCAAAATAAAGCATTTCTAAGGCACCGTCTGGCAACCAGAGCTGCAGGCAACCAGAGACGAGCTGAAGAAGCTGGAGGCAGGTGGCCGATTTATCACTATGGAGCGTGTACACTCAGCTTTGCCAGGGAAGGCTGTTCCCTGGGGGGGCGGGCGTCCTCCGGCGAGACTGTGCTGGCTGTTCTGTGGTCTTTGCCGGATGGTGATTTTCGGGTCTTCCCTCACAGCTCTACCACCACACGCACCAGTTACAACGCAGCCGTCTCCCGCTACCCAGAAAAGCATGTCCACACAGGTAGGCCTCTGGGGAACCACGGGAACATGACCGCAGGGCTTCAGATCGGGCTCAGCCCACTTAGCTTTTCAATTCAAAGGAATTAGATTCAGACTTTTGACCCTGGCAGCAAAGTGGCATTCTTTTTAGCTTTGATTTAAATCATTTTACAGATATTGATTAATTATAACAGGCTACAAAATTACTACAAATGCTCATGTTCATAAAATCACACTGAGAATAAAGCAAATGGGACAAAATATGAATAAGTGCCAATCTGAGTGAAGGTATGTAGGAATGTTTTTGTGCTGATTTTGCAACTTCCTGTAAATTTGAAATCATATCAAGAATTAAAATTTTCATAAATTACATGACAACTTGATATTTTATCTGTGGCTTTTTTAATCATTCCATAAACATGCAGTTGTGCCCAGTACTGTGCTGGGCATTAATTGACATTAGCTCTGGGCAAGGTTTCATTCTAGTTGATAAACTGGGAGAATTTGAAGAATCTGATCAAGAGATATGAGGGGTTTTCTCTGGGAAGAATTATGGAGTTGGTTACAGAATGAGTCAGCAATGAAAATTGGGCTTTAACATTACATAATAGTTTTGGTTTTAAAATTGAGAAGTTTCAGGCATGTTTCAGTAACTAAAATAAATAAATAAATAAATAAATAAATAAATAAATAAATAAATGCAGATAATCCAGGCATTTTGTTCAGTATCTAAGAGTTTCCTCATGCTATGTGTTGAGTTATCTCAATATAGATATATGTAAACTTTATGAGGGACTGGTACTTAGGGGTGTAACTCAGAAGATTCGTAGTCAATAAAGATTATATCATTTTCTTGTCACCATTGAAAATCCTGTTTTATCAAACTGTTGCTGGGGGACAGGAGGATACTTTTCTCCATAAAACTCGAGAATATTCTGTGCCTGGTGCCCTGTGAGGCTTTGAAGTTGTTGGGCCAGAATTTACATCACAGTTCTGCCCTTTCTAGCTCGGTGACCTTGATCAAGTTATTTGACTTCCGTGTTTAGTTTTCTCACGCACGGTAAAATGGGAATGATGGCACTCACTTTGTAAGTTTGTTTTGAAGGATAAGTTAAAACTTTGGCTGAAGGGCTGGGCTCAAGGCTGGCGTTCAGTGAGGGCTCCGTGTGTGGAAGCCCCGCCCTGGAGTACGACCTTGCTGTGGCAGAGGTGGCAGGGCTTCCGGCCACACCCCTCAGATCAGAATCCAGGTTCTGAGGCTTTTTGGCTGTGTGACCTTGGGCAAACCCTTGAACCTTGGGACTTTAGTTTTCTCATCTGTAAAAATGTAACCTCTAACCTTCAAAGGGAGGACTAAACGAATAGGGTCTGGAACAAAATAAATGCTGAGTAAACGGTGGTTTACATCATAATGTAAACGGTGGATTAACATCATAATCACTGTCAGTCAGTACAGAAACAATAGCAAAAATGAAGCCAATAAAGGCAAATGTCTTACATTTTAAGACCAGAAAAAGATATTAGAGAAGAATGATTTTTTAAAAAAAATTCCCACCTGAGAGTATGTTCACTGATTCTAGACTGAGAGGAGGGGAGATAGAGAGAAACCCTGATGTGAGAAAGAAACATTGATCTGATACCTCTTGTGTGTACCTGGACCAGGGACTGAACCCTCAGACTTCTGGTGTACGGGATGACATTCCAACCAACTGAGCCACCCAGCCAGGGTGAGAAGGATGAATTTTTAAAGGAAGAATAAATTAATGAATGGGCATAGGTATATGCCTGCAACAATTTGTAAAAGGAGAGAGATGGACTGTGTACACATTTCTGTAGGAGAATAGTAACATCCAGAACATTCTCCCATAGTTCTTGTGTGGCTCTGTGGTTAGCCATGGCCACCATTTTAATAGATTTATTTTGTTGCATTTACTGGGATAGAATCTAATGTACTTACTCTTGGCTTTGGATTCTGAGAATGCATTTCTGTTAGCAGTTATGTCAATAGAGAGATTGGAGAGAAGGGGACCAGGTCCTTCTGCTGTGCTGACTGCAAAGCACTTTCCATAGTGAGAAGAAGAGAGGTCAGTTCACAGGATTACATCTTCCTATTTTAGAATGAAGAGAACAATAAAAATGGTAATTTTCTCATTCACATTCACTGTAACTCTTCTTATTTTTTCTCTTACTTGACTTTTTATTGTGAGAGGGTTTCAAAGCAGTGGAAGCCACTTGGAAAATGAATAGGGAGGTTTTGTCCCCTGGTGTAATGAAAGGGAACTGGAGTGCAGGGACATGAGGTTTGCTCCCCTGGCGTTCCTAAAGTGACACAGGAATGTTCTCCGGGACTATCTCTGGCTCTCAGCTATGAAACTTATTCCTCAGCTTGGTAAGATTTAGGGAGGAAAAAAAGTAGGCATTGTTTGTGGGGGAAATTCAAAGCATTTAAAAATATTCCTACAGTCTACCTTGACCTTGAACACAATCTTATCAATTCAGTGAGCATGTAAAATGAGAAGGGCTATGCAAAAAAAGGTATTTAGTATTATTTACAAGCCACTGGGGGAATTATTGTTTTTTTAATTGACTTACTGGAGGATATGAACCAGCTCGATGCTTTACAAAACCCCAAAAGTCTCAGACAAAACCGGTGCCTGGACACATTTATATTTTGACTGTAAAGACTGTTTAACTTAATGCATTCACTCATTTACCAAGCACTTATTGAGGACCACTCTGAGCAGGCCTTGTTGCATCACCAGGGGAATGGCGATGAGAAAAGAGACAAGTCTCTGCTCTCATGGACTGTCCCTTGTGTGGGGAGACAGACAATAAGCAAGTAAACAAATGAGGCCATTTCGGCTGGTGACAAATACATAAGGTTTATGTGACAGTTAGACGAAGCCATCTTTTTCACACTTTGGGAAAAGTTTTTGAAAGTTTAGGATAAAGTATAAATATAAATAAAAATAAATGAATAAATAAATATGTATTTTTTCAGTTGAGAAAGGAGTTGTGAAAGGCCTTTCTTGTGATTAATGTGTAAGGAAGGAAAAACACAAGACTGGCTCGTGGGCTGGGCTGGGCCCCGAGCTGGTGATTGATGCGCTGCGTGTGGGCTGATCTGCCGAGTCATCCGGAGCCCGTGAGTAGGGCCCCGACAGTGACTGGCTGTGCGGGAAGGAGGGCCCTGCACGGTTGTCTCATGTGTTGTAACTAACGACCCCTTCTTATTTCTGGGGACACGGGTTAGTGAAGCCCACCATGAAGGAGATGTTTGCAACACTAACACGGGCTAACCCCTTAGGTCGGGTCCCAGCCTTTACATGGGATTTACTGAGCTCCAGCTACGTGCATGGCATGCGCTGCAGTGAGCCAGACAAAGGGCAACAGTAACACCGAGTGACTTAGAATTCCTGGGAAACTGGATGTGGGGATCATGGAAATTTCTGGTTGAGAACTCATCCCTGCCTTATAATGTATGTGGGAAAACCTTCTTTTCTTACTGTTTTGTTACCATTGTGGCTTTTGGGAGGCAGTTCACACATTCCCAGTATTTGGTGCAGCCGTTATCGGCTGGCCACCCTACAGCCATAACCCCCTTCCTCTCTGGTAATAGAGGTGGCTATGTGTCCAGCCCCAGGGACTGGATCATAATTGGTTATACTAATTCTATTCTGATTGGTCCAGGGTTAGGCATATTACCCAATTCTGGCAAATGAAACATAAGCTGACACTTAATGTGGTGTTTTGGGGACAGGTTTTCCTGCCTGATAAGAAGGAGACCTGAGGAGAGACCTGCTGTTGGGTGAAGTTGAGAGGCATCCGTGTGAGGACCTGATGTTTGGAGCTGTTGCAGCCTTTTCATGACCTTGAGGAAACATTGTTGACACAGTGGGATGTCAGAGATGTTGAACTGCTGAAGTAACCCTGTAATTATCCACTGCTGGTCTTATAAAAAGCACTCTGACTCTGTTTGTTTAATCCGGTTGTGTTCAAGTGTTCTGATTTTACAACCAAGAGCATCCTGATTGACACAGCAGTTCAAGCTGTGGGCTTTGAAATCAGACACATTGGAGTTGCAGATGCAGCACCGGAGGGCAGTTCAACTTTGGATCTAAGTGGCTGAGTCTTTCTGTGCCTTAGTTTCTTTATCTTTAAAAATGGGGGTAATGATCATAATAAAAATAATAACTCATGGATTACTTATGAGGACTAAATGAGAGATTGCATAGACGCTGATAAGCACATAAAAACTATTCAACAAATGTTAGCTATTATAGTTACCATTGCCTCTGTGTTAGGTCTTCAGAAAAAGCCTCAGGATGGGGGCAGAACTGGACCCTGCTGAGGCGTGGTGATGGGAGCCGGGAGGGCTTCCGCCAGGGCAGCTGGTGGGAGGGAGGGGGAGCGTGGCCCCCGGAAGGGGAGACGTGAGGACCTTGACTCCTTCCCAGAGTCATAAGCTCATCACCCTGCCTGGTCATCCTGAAGCTACAGTCGTAGAGAAAGTGTGGGCCAGGCCCTATTTGGCCAGCAGATGATCTGTTGGCCAAAACAGTGCTTTGAGAGGTTGAATTACTTGCTCACATTAAAAAAACGGAAGATTCCACATAAAATCTACATCTATCTCTGATATTCTCATAATTATATTAAAAAAAAGAAAGCCCCTATTTGTTTGATGCACTCATAGTCAGGAATTCTAATTTTATAATTGGGAACACTCTAACGGATAAAGGCATGGGCTTGGAGATCAGACAGAGCTGGGTGTCTGGGAGGTGGTGGGGTGCCCAGGTTTTCTCTCAGCCCAGGGACGCCTGGTCATCACGTCACTGTGCTCAGACGTCTCGGTGGTGTCTCCGCTGAGGAGGGCTCTGGAGGCCTGACCTGCCCAGGTGGGTGAAGGGTGGATGCTGCTCTTTTTTATGGGAATAGCCAGAGTTGGGTCATTGGCATGCTTTCCTACCCACATTTTTGGTACTTGAACGAACTAAAAGGTTCTTAACTAGTCAACTTTGCAAATACAATGAACGAGATTTTGCCATAGATCCAAATTGTGTGTGTGTGTTTGTGTACACGCATGAGAGCCACATGCAGTGAGCAGCCACAGGCTCATGCCCTGATATTGAACCTCCAATATGCAAGTCTGGCTGCACCACCTATAGAATTTGAATGAATCCCTCAACCTCTGGGGTTAATAGCAACTATCTCATAGGGCGGTTAGGGTTAAATGAAGTACAGGATGAACAATGCCCAGGATGGGTAAATGGATAGTCAGTGCTGGCTTATAATTATTATTCCTGAAAGCCTAAGGTTGGCAGTGGCTGGAATGATCAGGCCAAGGAGTCTTAACATTTTCTTCACCAGCCTGAGTTGAAGGAGAACAATTCAGGCAGAGAGCAGAAGCTTCTAATTCCCTTTTTTTGTAAGCCTCTTTCCAATTTTGTTGAAGCAAAAATGTTGAGCAGCGAGAGCCATGCCAGCAGCTGGGTGACTGTGCAGAGTTGTGCTTCTCCAGCAGAGGCCTCTTGTGCACAGGAAATGAGGCCAGTGGCTGGTGGATGGGCTGCCCTGGGCGAGGGCACTGGTTCCAGGAGGCTCCCCTAGCAGGAAGCGGGGGCAGTCTAAGGAAGAGCTTGCAGGGTCTCCACTCCCACACCACCCCCCTCTGGCTTCAGAGAGCTGGGTGCCAGCGCGCTGCAACGCAGGAGTCTTTCTTGAAAGAAAGGGAGGAGTGGAGGCAAAAGTGGGGGTGGGAGGTGGGTAAGAGAGACGGAGAAAGAGAATGAGAGAGAAAATGAGGGGGGAGAGAGAGAGAGACAGCAGGTGTGTGTGTTCTGGAGTTCTGGTTTCCCCTCAGGCTCGAGCGAGACTGCTCCCCAGGGTCAGACCTGCACAGCAACATTTTCTGCTCTCTGTCTTCGTTTACTTCCTTTCCTTCCAGTATTGCTGCCTTGGCCAAAGGCTGGCACCTGAATGACTTTTAATCCTATGTTATTACAATGGATCTATGAAAACTTACCACAAAGCCTCAGGACTAAATGATTGGTGGGCAGGAGTCAGGTGTGCCTTCACAGACACTGACAGGAGCAGAGCGGTAAGGAGAAAGGCTGAGACGGAGTCAGGGCATGATTGAAGGAAGGAGCGACAATCTGGTGATGAGGAGGGTGTGGTAAAGGTGTCTGCCCCAGCCGGCAGGGCCTCTCTCTCTAGGAGTTTGCCATATGGGCATGTTGGTGACTCACTGCCCACACATACTTTCCTGAAAGTGTAAACATGGAGTCTCTGCCACTCAGAACCAACGTGGTCCCTGGTCCATGTGCTGTGTGCATATGCTGATCATCACTCATATGTGCCTTCAGTGCGGTAGGAAGGCAGTCAGGCCAAATGCTGGCTGAGACCTTCCCAGATCAGCTCTGGGAAGAAGATGGCAAGGGCTGCTTTGGCATCAGGCTGAGTGACCGTTTGTCCAGGAGGACTTGAGTACATTCTCAGCATGTGCATCTCCTCATGGGGGGGAGGGAAAGTAACCCTGGGGCTGCAGTCTAGGGAAGGGACAGGTTAGGGGCAAAGGCTGCACAAGAAGGAGACTGGAGCGGTTCTCTGGGCTTTCCGCCCCGTGCGGGCCCTGGCCTGGAGCTGTGCTGGTGGTGGGGGGTGTTCCCATGCGGTGATTTCTGGTCTTGTGGCCTTGGGACGGGATGAATTCCACTGGGAGCAGGACTCCGCACTGATGCTCGGGGTGGGGGGGGGCGGGGGGCGTTGGAAGCCCCGGCTTGAACTGCTGGGCAGAATGGGGCAGAGTATGGAGAAAAAAAGCTGCTGAGTGCCCCAAAGCAAGAGGAGGAGGGTGCGGCCAGAAGGAGAAGGGTGGGAAGAGGAAAACCAGCAGGATGCTCTTGGCTGCTCCCAGGAGTTCATAGGACCGCCGCTGGAGCCATGTGAGCCCCCTGCTTGTCCATTATTTGTCGATGGGACGTTGGACTCCTCCTGCTGTCCCGGCCTTCCCTCTGCTGGGCACGTCTGGGACTGGCCCCTCCGGAATCGCCCTGGGCTGCAGAGCGAGGCCCATGAGCACTGGGTGAGCACTGAAGGCGAAGTCCAGCGCTCTTTATACAGCACCAGGGCCCTTGAGCCATCAGGAGTTTGCCATTTGGTGGGAAATGGCAGGAGTTAAGAGATTTTTTTTTAATTAAAAATTACAAAAGTAAACTTATTTCAAAAGTGAAAGGGAACATTTACGTTTGAACAAGGTGATAAGGAGGTTTTCTGCAAAAGAAAAAAAATCCATGGCATAAAGTTTGTCATTTAAATTTTTTAAGCAAAAATAAGTTGTGCATGCTTGCCTAAGGAAAGGGAAGGGGAAATACAAAAACAGTTTTGAAATGAAAAAAAAATCTCTCTTTTTGTCAGAGGCTAGTCTGAGCCACCTGGCTGGTTGTCTGGTATGTATGCAACATCAGCTCAGCCGTCCCTGGTGCGACACACTTGCACCCCTTGTGTGCCTCCGGACCCCCTCTCACCGTGTTCAGCACCACCTCTGCTTCCTGGGTCCCCAGGAGAAGTCCTGGGAGAAGGAGTTTCCCGAATTCCACTTCATCTGCTAGCTTTCTGGTCTGGAGAGATTATTTCCCCAAGAACCAATTTCTGCCCCTTTCCCATTCATCTGAAAATTGGGAATCGAAGTCCTACCAGTTCTCTGCAGACCACAGGAAGGTGAACTGGCTTGCCCCTGTCCTGTGACAGGCAGGGCTCAAGGGCCATGGCCCCTTGCAGGCCGCTATCCTAGACTTCAGCAAGCCCAGGGTCTCTCTCAGAGGTTGCAGAGCAGAAGTCCTCTCTGAATCAGTGCAAGGGCCACACGCCTTTGCTGTAACTCCCTATCTTCCCGATCCAATACCCTTGGTCATCCTGGGAGATTCCCTTAAGAGAAACTGACTCTGTCCCTACAATGTAACTTGCACTCTTAAACTTGGGAAATGATTTTGCCTTTGGTGATGGCCATTTACCGTGATTGCAGATGACTTTAGGAGTGAGTAAATACTTGCATACAAGTTGGAACTAGAAAGAACCCTCAGGTTCGGCCTTCATCATTCACGTAAGTTTGATCTGTGTCAGAAACTGGAACTTGTTCACCAAAATCAGCCCCCCCACCCCCAATAATGGGAACAAAAGTAGATCACCCCTATGGCCTCCCTGCTCTTAGTGTGGTTTGCGGCTGAAGCTTTACTCCCACATGCACTCGTTCCTCCATGCTCTTTTGTCCTTCTGGCTGACCAGGACCATCATGCCCAGCAAGACCTCGGGAGCCAGGGGTGGGAGAAGAATGACTGTCAGCCTGCACCCCTTCATGATGAGGTGGGAGAGAGACACCCTACCTGCCCTGTCCCCTGTTGCAACTGTAGTTCATTGAGACTTGTACTGGGGTCAGTAGATCCTGTGGTTAAATGCTTTATGTGTGCTCAGCTTACCCTTCTGTAAAAAGACAAAGTTTTTACTTCACAGGGTGTTTGAACAAGTAATACAGAATAATGAATTAGTCATTGTAGCACCTGGCATGTAATAGATGCACAAGAAATTTTTGTTCTTTGAGGGTTGTCATATTTCAATGAAATAATCATTTTGAAAAGAGATACTAACATGGGAAAGCTGGCAGATGGAGGTGAGAAGAAGCCCCTATACCCCACTCATTCTAAGATGCTTGAACAATTGGTGGAACTACTCACTTGTCCAGGGTAATGGAAGCTGGGCGTTGTAGATGGAATGCATCAAAGTGTGGAATGACATTCATTTAATCCCAAGCCCCTCCTCAGTATCTCCTCCCAACCCCAAAGCCAGCTGATGAACCTGGGAAACCAGTGGACAAACAAGCAAAGCAGCGGGACTACAGGGAGGACTGTATGAGGAGCAGCTTTCACACTGTGAGTGCTTTTTTAAAAAGATGGCAACTGGGATGATTTATTTAGGTGATCTTTAAGATACTGTCCAGCTCCAAGTTTTGTGATCCTTAAGAAAATAAACAGAATTTTAGTTTCATCTTCTCTTGACTCCTGTGTCTCCCAAGCCCATCATTACCTGGGGAAGCACAAATGAGAAAGATGATTCCCCCCAAAAGCAGAAAATAAGGAGAAAGTGATAATACCAGTGGTCTCCGGTCCATGAAAAATTCACACAAGCATTTTATTTTGTGATGAGGGGGAAAAACAAGTCAAGTTAATATTTAAGCATCATATCCCTTTAGTAATACTCTTGGTTCATTTTGGTCGGGGTATATGTCCATCATCTTTGTACAAATTTGTATGGATTTTTTTCTCTTTTAAATGTACCATTTTTTCTATAAAGGGCTTCAGACATCATTAAAGAATAAGCTGTGGAACCAGATCTGGATCTGACTCTTGGGTGAGTTAGTTAATAGTTAGATGTTTCCTCATTGTAAAATTGAGGTTAAGTATGTACCTGGTAAGGATGTCTTGGGAATATTAGGAGTCATTAATGCAAGGGGCATGTAATAAATGCTCACATCTGAGCGACAGGAAGGGAGGGAAGGAGACGGGCAGGGTACTGCAGGGACTCCGGTGAGTAAATGAGCAGCAACGGGGCTTCCTCCTGCCAGAAAAGAGAGACAGCTGATCCTGAGAAGTCTAGGTTGTGCCTGCAGAGTACAGAAACATCAAAAGGAGACGGAGGTTCTGAGGAAACTATTTTTAAATGGCTTCCTGCTGGGAGACCAGCTTTCAGGGAAGGTTTAGTTCAGGCCCATTGTAGCTTTCCACCTGAGCTCCTGCGTCCCTTCCGTCCCTTCCAGTCCCTTCTGGCGTCGATCCCTGTCTGCTGGTACAAAGTGAAAGACGCCTGCCTCAGAGGCACCGCGGTCACTGCAGCCTTTTCTTCAGAGCACCATGCGGAGGCTCTGGTCAGTGCTGAGATTTAGAAGGAAAAAGAGGAAGCTTCTGGAACTGAACAGAAATGGGGCTTTCTATTAAAAAAGGGGAATGTTATTTTTAGTCTCAGCGTGAGTTGCTTAGTTGTTCCTCCTGCTGTCAGCTTTTCATAAAGTGACTTTCTGGTATGGGGACTGCCAGGTTAGAGGCCTGGAGAATGGTAACAATCCACTCTCCACACCTAGGGCTCCACACGCCTACCATCACTTCATTTGCTCCTGACCTGCCTTCAGGCAGTGCCCGCTGAGGGAGCGCAAGGGCAGGGCAGGTTTGACGCAGTGGCTGGTGGCTGGAATCACCTCTCGTCTTCACTCCCTCATACATCTGCTGGTTGGTGTTGGTGCTGGCTGTGACCTCAGTGAAGGCTGTTGGCGGAGCACCTGCACGTGTCTTCTCCACGTGGCCACCTGGTCCCCTCAGAGCATAGTAACCTGGTTCCAAGAGGTAGGCACTGGGGCTAGGCAGAAGTTGCGTTGCATTTTCTGACCTAAGCTTGGAAGTCACTCAGCACCAATTCCATTCTTGTCACAGGTCCTCCTAGATTCACAGGGAAGTGAGGTAGCCTCCCCTCCCTCAGTGGGAGGAGTATCAGCATCGTACTGGAAGACGGGAGGCTTCGTCGTGGCCAGATGAAACACAACTCCGTGAAACAGACAGGAACTGCTGGAGGAGTGGAGGCTTGGGCTTGGTGCTGGAGAATTAAAGAAAGTCAGACCTTTCTTTTTTTATCTTTAAAGATACAACTTTCAAACACTGGAATAATGGGTTGGGACGTGTGGAGAAATGGCAACATAAAAGAAAGCAGAAGCAGAGTTTTAAAAAAATCCATTCATTTGGGACACACTGCAAAATGAAGAACCCAAACTATTTTACACCACTGAAGAGTCTTAGAAAGTCCTTCTCTATTTCAAGGTTATTTGTCCAAGATTTCCAGGATTTCTGGTATTTTTATGGTTTAATTTTTGAGTTGGAAATTATTTTGATGAAAGGAGGGACATAGGAGTTCAGATTGATTTTTTCTGAGTTCTGACATCTACTTACTGATTAATCATCTTTTCTTCATTAGTTTGAAAATTTACTTTATCACATACTAAATTCCTATATATTTGGGGCTCTACTTTTGGATTCCATTATTATTATCATCCTCACCCGAAGACAGGCTTATTGGTTTTTACAGAGAGGGGAAGGGAGGGAGAAAGACAAAGAGAAAACATCAAAGTGAGAAAGAAACATCGATCAGTGGGTTGCCTCTCACATGGGCCCTGCCCAGGGACCAAACCCACAACTTAGGCATGTGCCCTGACCAGGAATTGAACCTGTGACCTTTGGTTTACAGGACATCGCTCCAACCAACTGAGCCACACTAGCCAGGGTGTGGACTCATTTATTTTAATCTGCCTTCTTATCCTACCAAGATAATTCTCCAACTCATCAGCTCTGGAGCTAAACAGACCTGGTTGGCTCAGAAGCAGCTTGGTTGTTGCCTACTTGAACTCTTGAAGCCTCAATTTACTTTTCTGCAAACTGGGGATAATTCTACATACCTCACTGGGTTATTTTTATGAATAAATGATTTCACATGCTGTGCAAACTGGGTCAGCTGCAGTCGCCAGCATCTGTGCAGCTAGGTTCTCTGGGAAGCTGGTTCTGAGGTGGAGACCCATGTGTGGGGCGTTTCTTTGGGAGTGCCCTGGGATCTGCACCCGTGGCAAGGAGGGCGAACAAAGAGTGCCAGGCAGTGATGCAGACCAAACAACACCTGAGCCAACACTGAGAGAGCTCTGCAGGTCACAGAGCCCTTTAACACTGTCCTGGGTTGGACAGGCTCTCACAAGCCACGTCAATCAGCGTGGGACCACAGAAAGGGATGTGCCCTGGGTGAGGTAGCTCTCTGCTGCTGAGGCCATTATTTGCCTAGCGGCGGGGCTGATCAGTCCTTTGTGAAAGGAGGATCCTGGCTGCACACCGGTGTGTCCGTCACGGTGCCTCACTCCTTTTCCCTTCCTCCTCTCCCTCATTTCCCGCTTGCTCTCAAGTGAAGAGAGTTCAGGAGGGCTTCACACTGTAAGATTTCCTGTACAGGACTGCTGGCAGGCTGAAATTTCAACACTTTAGGCATCACGAAGGCAGAGAGAACACGCTCAGGGGCGGGGAGGGAGACTCTGCATGAGACGGAGGAAGATGAGGCGACACAGCCGAAATGAATGAGCCGTGCGAGGATGTAACGAGCCCAAAGCTTTCATCTCAGGTTAACACGCTGTTCTTTTGATAATTTTTGTTTGCTTCAGGATCAAAAAATCGACTCCACAGAGGAATGTGAATGTGGTGACCAGGCTGTGGCAGGACCCTGCGGTCACAGGAAAGTATGTGCACATATCCGACAGGACAAGGCCGTCAATTTGCTTTTCCTTTTATTATAAAAGTAAAATAAAAAATAGCATTTATAAATCCAACATTTCTTCTCTTAAAGTATTTGATCTAAAAACATATTTACAATAGCAAAATGCAGAAAAGGGGAAAATACCATCTTCAGCACTGATTGTAACCATGTTTAAATATTGGCAAGCACATACTCTTTTTCAAATCACAGAGATAACTGCATTAGAAAAAGCAGTAGCCTTTTGTAATTACACACTGAGACTTTCATTTTAAAATATCTCATTGAAACTATTCTTAATAAAATATTAAGAATTTTTAAATTCTTAATCTGGATGCATGACAGTGCTGTGGACAGCCAGGAAGAACACCAGGTGGGGACTGTGACACCTAATGACAGTGGGGACGCAGTGGAGGGACAGCAGCAATGACAACAGAAAGCAGCTGGGAAAGCTCAACCAGGTACGTCGCCTCAGATGGGGCACCAGCGCCACCAAAGGCCGTGACTGCTAGGTGCTATCTGCAAGTGGGCCGGGCTGAAAGTCATTTAAGAACCAAGAAAGAAAGGCAAGTTTAAAAGGCCTTGAGTAATCCAGAACAACCCAGGCCAGCCAGTTTTCCTCAAAGCACCTTGGATGCACTTTGCCTTCCTTCTTTTGGACAACGCAGAATTTCAGAACTCTGGTTTACAGGGTGTTGGAGATTGCCAGAGGGCTAAATCTTGCCTTCTATAGGTCCTTCCTGCCCGAAGTCGTGGGGCATTTTGTTAAGAGTTAACAACGAGCCGCCGCTGGTCAGAGACTCCGTGAAGCTGAGTTTGTGGAAGGACGTCTCCACGCCGCTGTCACAGATGCTGTCGCCACAGAGCTCGTCTGAGGGGAGAAAACGTGCGTTCACTGTGGTGCAGCTGGGAACAAGGCAGAGCCTCTGCTCTTGTCCACTGTTCATCCCAGCTGGGCTCAAAGTCTGGATCTGAAAGGCCTGTGTGCTACTCTTGCCCATTAGTTTCTACAAGTCACCACATTCCGCCTACACCGCCCGCCTGTTCGCTGTTCACAGCGGGGGGAGGGGCAGAAAGCACCCAAAGTAATATAAAAACTGCGAAGACACCAAAATTAGCCAAATGTTTTCACATCTCTTTTCTTATGACCTAGCCTCACATTTATCAGAATCCTTTCTGAATTCTCTTGACCCGATGTGTACCTTTCTTTCTTAGAAATCGGGTGTCTTTTTCCAACCACTGTGTTACCTATTTTATAGCTGATATAGGGGAAACTGCTGAATCTAGGCAAAATAAATTGTCGACAGAAGTAGGAATGAAAGATATCTTTCTGGGCCTCATATGACATTAAGCACTATATACTGTCTCAAAAACATTTTGGTAGCAAAAAAAAATAAGGTGGTTTTGATGACCATGAGTCCATGCTGGACAATCAGGTCAGTGTCTCCTGGCAGAGGAGTCTCCTTAGGGGCCTGAATGAAGGACGTGAACTATTTCCTACAGGCACGGAGTGATCAAAGAAAGGGACAGACCTCAGTGCACCTGAGTCAAATGTTACCTTCTGATATCTCAGACTCCAATACGAAAATTCAGACTTTAATGGCAATGACATGGCTATTGTTATTTATTGATTTATTCAATCAACCAATCTTTACTGGGTTTCTATTATGTGCTGGGAACTGTAAGGTACTTCAAAAAATAACTCTTAATCAAGGGCTTACAGCTTTTTAACATGTATGGACCCATTTCTTTGTGGGAGGGAACATCAGGTCATATGACAGGAGGTGGGGTTAGTTTTCCTGGTGGACACATTATTTCTTTCTAAAGTGGGCAAAACACCTGTCCTGACTCCCTAGGAAGGGCCCTCTGGCCAAGGAGACACTGGTGCTGAAACTGAATGGGAAGAAGGAGCCAGGCTGGTGAGGATCTCTGCAGGGCAGGGGAAGAGCAGGTGCCGAGACCCTCAGGCTGGACTAGTGAGCCGGAGCTGGAGGACGGTGGAGCTGCACAGCAGCAGGGAAGGGCTGATGAAAGCCATGTTCAAAGCAAGAATGAGTAAAGAAGAGACACTGCCTTTATTGCTCACCTCCTGTGTTCAAAGCCTCCAACAGTGCTGAGCACACAGGATGCGCTCAGTAAAGATTTGTTGAATGGATGAATGAATTGGAGGGTACACAGCAGAAGTACCATAATCTTACTAGTTTTGTAAACTGCCTGTTGTGTGGAGAATGAACTGAAGGGGAACCAGGAAACGGATCAGCAGCTGCTGCTGGAATGGACAGGCAACGGAGGTGGACTGAATGAGGAGGGTGGCTATAGAGAGGAAGAACTTGATGGCTGTCTGCACAGTGATTAGGACCGGGGAGCATTCGTGGGCCAGTCTTAGGTTTTTGTCTTAATCTCCCAGAGGACAGCAGTGCTTCCGACTGATGTGGCCAATATTCAGTTCGTGTGGGGTGTTCAGACTTTAGTGGCAATGGCACGTGTAAGTACGGGCAAGTAAGGAGGGCTCAGGACTGGGCTCTGGAGGGCTGTGACTTTAGAAGTGGCATGTGGAAGGGGCAGTGAGGGGAGTGGAAAAGCCAAGAGGGCTGATAGTTTGAAACAGGAGGGAGTGGTCCGCTGTGAAGCGTGCTGGCAGCGCTGGAGAAGATGAGAAGGATGGGGAGCAGGTGGCCAGACCCTAGGCGCCCTGACGACAGCAGGCCTGGCAGAGGGTTGGGATGGGCCCCGACTGCAAGAGTCAGGGAGAGGAGAGAAGGCAGAAAGAAGGACACTACAAAGTCCTCCTGCACAGCTCTGCCATGTAGGAGGGCAGAGGAGCTGGGCCGTGGGTCAGAGGGGAGTGGAATGAAAGGACCGTTCTTTGTTTTTGTTGATTTATTTTGAAAAGATGAGGGAAACCATAGCATGCTTGCTAAGTGATCCTGTGGGAGGGGGGAACCGCGAGTGCAGAAGGGATGCTGCGGGTCAGAAAGAAAATGCAGGCAGTGGCAGTTTGGAGAGCGGGACAAAAGGGAAATACAGGACTGTTGGGCTGTGAGGAGAGTCCACTGTGCTCTGTATTTCAGGTGGCTGACAGGTGGACCCAATAATGGTGCGAGACGAGGTCGGCATCGTGAACCCAGGCAGGAGCTGAGGAGCTGAGGGTGCGGTGGGAAAACCACAGCGTCCATCCACACTCGGCGTGCCAGTGCTGGTTCTAGTGCATTTTTCTCTTTTAAATTTAAAAGATGAGAGACATAATATTTACCTTCACCACCCACATCATGTTTTTAGCATCTATTAGGAATCTAAGTCAGTCACGTGTCACTGTGATTGTTCCTGGGGACAGCCTCGCACCTGAGCGGAGATGTCGGGGAGGGGGCCGCAGGCAGAACCTGTGAGCCCGGCAGGGAGGAGACAGACACCGGGGACCGGATGTTCAGGAGACGACGGACGGGGCACAAGCCACAGCCCGAGAGAGTGAATGCACTCGCCTGACCCACTGGCTCAGGAAGCAGGAAAATATCTCAACTGCTTTTTCTTTTTCCCCTTTACCTATGTGTTGTCTGGTGGAGTCCGGTGAGAGAGGCAGCGAGTGAGTTCGAGAGGCGGTCTTCGCTGGGCTGGGGACTGCCGTGCCTGAGGTGCAGAAAGCCGCCTGGATCACTTCGATCGCTTCAGTGTAGCCCATCTGTCTCAGGGCCTCCAGCAGCTCCCTTATGGTCCCTCCAGAGACCTGCACGAAAGAAATGAAGAAAGAATGTGTTCTTGTGTGAAAACCTGTGCAAGGAACAACCGGGCAGGCTGCAAACACGCACACGCCTTCCCTCTGCCAGGCTGCCTCCTTCACCGCAAGAGGCAGGTGGTCCTGGAAGGTCAGGGCAAACAGCATCTAAGCAAATACTATCTTTGAGTCAAGTTTCCTGTTTTAGCTCAAAGAGCATTCAGGAAATGACGGAGAAGAGGTTGATAGTAAGCACAGATTGAGAGAGATGCTGAGGCAGTGACGCTACCTAGAGCTCAGTTCATGCAGTGTCCCTATTTAAGCTGAAGCTCTAAAAGCACTGGGAAACAAGAACTATCAATCAAGTTTTCAGTCCCTATTTACCTTTTAGTTTTGGAAATTACCAGGCAATGACTCTATGAGGAGTCACCTCACAGAAACATGATTCCAAGTCCTGACACATGATCAAGGCATGATCTTTGGGACAGGAAACAATGACTATCCATCCTCGTCTGTCGTGTTTGTTCAGGGAGATCAAAGTTCTGGGATCATCCTGGCCCTCTGAGTAGCATTTTTGCAGACAAGCTCAAGGCATTGAAAATAGGGAACGTCTCTAGTATCTGAAAACAGCCTAGGTATCTGAAAGGCTTTGACCTTGGCCTGGGCCACCCTCCCAGGACATGGGTAACAATGCATTCTTCTTCCTCAGAATGAAGGGAGATGGAAGGGGGTTGTGCCCAGCAGTAATGTTAACAGAGCAAAGTCAAATACACATAGTTAGCGATGTCAGGGAGTGCCGTACCTCATAATTGTCCATGAGAGTTTTAGAAGGAGCAGGGCTCAGCCGGAAGGCATTATTGAGGATCCCCAGACCCAGTTTCTGTGCCAGAGTAGCCCAGTTTTTGTCTGGATCAGGAAATTCTAGCAACTTGTAGAGCTGCAACTTTGCATCTTCAGTCAGCTGCTTCATGTCTCCTGAAGGAAACGAAGAAGAAACACGCCTGTCCCAGCCGAACAGAGACACGCTGGACGGGGTGATGGCCGCCACGCTGCTCACCCTCCCTCCGAGCCTCCTGGAGGTGGTCGAGCTCCTTCACCTGAGCGTCAGCAGAAGGCAGGGGAGTACCAGCAGTACTCAGGAAAATATCTCAACTGCCTTTTCGTCTTTTTTCTTTACCTATTTGCAATCTTGTAGAGGCAGGTGAGAGCTTAAATTGCATGTCCCCCTTTCACACCTCCAGGCTCTCCTGATTCTGCAATGACCTCTGGCCACCTGCAGACACCCTGGGTGATGCTGGTGCTCCCCGCCCCCCGCCCCACTGACAGTGGGGAGGAAACGCTGGTTGGAAGAACTCACCTTGCGCCAGTAAATCATCAGATGTAAACTCTGGCTCATACGGTTTCCCATTTAGTATGTCAAACACCTGTTGGGAGAAAAACATGGGGAACAACCGTGAGGGAAATATGTGGTGTTTTTTATTTTTTATTTTTTGTCATTAAGAACTCAGAATGTCCTTCTCAGGCGGCTCTGGTGCCCCGAGGACAGAAGAATGGAGAGGAGTCTGGGCCATGGCCCAGGCGCACGCAGGCACGCCGGGGCTACAGGGCCAGGAGGCTGTGTTCCCTGGGCGCTGTCCCAGAAGGGCTGCAGGACCCAACCCCGCCTCACAGAGAGCAAGGGCAGGCCCTTCTCAGGGACAAAGCAGTCCATGCTGCCAGCTCAGCTATGTCTCGGCGAGGGTCACTCTCAGTGATGTCTCCCTGTGAGCTGGGCGAAGGCTGACCTTCCTCAGGACTGGGAAGCTGTGTCCCCTCACTGCCCCCTCCTTCCTAGTAAAAGACTTACGAGAATGAGTTTTACAGACTTGCTCAGAGTGAGGTACGGAAATGAGCACAGGGCTTAGTGTTAGCCTTGTAACATCTACATTCTAACTCAGGGGCCAGAAAAGTCTTAAGTTAAACAAAGTCCCACAGCTATGGAGGCCTTTCTGTGTTCTCTGCAGTCACTTTGCGGCTGGCTGACCTGCGGAAGGATGACTTGGGTCACTGAAGTGGGTTATCTGCCTTGTGTGGTGAGGCTTCTGGGAAAGCCAGGTGCTCAGTGTAAAAGGAGAACCATGTGGTCTCTGCCGGGGTCACTTAGCTCAATCCACATGGGCCATGAGGAAGCCGCGGGCAGCTTTTGGGTGTGGAGCAGCGCCTGCCCGTAAGAGAGCTGATTTTTTCGTGTTGGAGATCTGTGTGCTGCCCAGGGCCTTGCTCTGGCTCTTCTGGCTGGGCCAGAAGGACCTGGTAACTGCTATTCATTTTGAGATCTCTGGTTGGTGGAGTTTTGAGGAAGGCTTTAAGTCTGTTTACTCTGTTTATATTATTGAAATCCTCAGAAGAATTTCCAGTTTCCTTTTAAGTTGAGAAATCACTTAACCAAAGTTGAAGCAAACCATAACATTTTATCCCAGTTTCCAGTTTCAGTTTCCTTAATTCCAGTTTCCAGTTTCCTTAATTCCAGTTTTAGGAATTAAGACGGGACAATTCTGACATGAGTTCAGAATGGATAACTCCTAATGTGAATTTTGTGTTTTCTCTCTTCTAACCCTCTCTTAGAACCTAACTCTGAGCTGATTCTGAGTACACTTTTACACTCAGAACTCTGCTGACCTAGATCTCTCATGGATAAGTTTTTCAAGATAAACACAGCTCTCGGCAAGCAGTCTTTCTTAAGAAATAAAAGCCATGTGCTCTGGGAAATAAAGACCCAGGGAGACCATCCGCTCTTACATTCCCGAGCCTTTGGCTCCCCCGGGAGCTGCCATCAGTCCAGAGCAACACTCACCTGCCAGCTGGTGGCCATGTCTAGGGGCGTGGTTCCAGGCACAACTCCTTCGTCCTCTCCGTCCTTTTCCCAAGAGTCATCCAGGCCATACAGAGGCTCAAAGTTCTCCGCCAGGGGATCTGCTCCTGTGAAGTCAAGTTACACAGCATTGAGTGAACCGTATCTCGTCAACTTCCAACTGCCTGCGGGGGTCAGATCGGATAAATGTATAAAACATTACTTAGAAACATAGAAGACATTTCTATTGAAATATCCAGAGACCATCTTTTAAATTCTAATTTATTTTGACTGTAAAGGTGTCTGATGATACCCTATATATCCAAGGACACTTTTGAAACAAAACACTTGGAAACCCTCTCTCTCCCATTTAATGCCGTAGGACAGTTTTAAATTGAACGAGGAACCTCTGATCTGGGGACGAGTGACAGCACTTCACAGAACCCGGGTGCGCCCTCAGGATGAAGGTCCTAATGTTCAAATTTATGTGCATTTCTCAACTTCCTCTCCTATTTGCTCAAAACACTGAAGATACCTGCTCTCTGGCTACACGTTTATATTACTGAAATCCTCAGAAGAATCTCCAGTTTCCTTTTAAGTTGAGAAATCACTTAACCAAAGTGATTATTGGCAAGTAACCAATAATATAAACTGGCTACATGTTCAGTTTTGTTCCCAGGTACAGCACGGCCAGGGCCCTGATCACCACCCACAAAAACCACCGAATAAACCTCTGCTAGGATGTGTAGTTATCGAAGAATTTAGGGCTCATCTTGGAAAATCTAGTTTTGTCCTGGTTGGTGTAGCTCAGTGGACTGAGTGCGGGTCTGAGAACCAAAAGTTCACAGGTTCAATACCCAGTTGGGGAAGATGCCTGGGTTATAGGCCAGGTCCCCAGTAGGGGGCACATGAGAGGCAACCACATATTGATGTTTCTCTCCCTCTCTTTCTCCCTCCTTTCCCCTCTCTTTAAAAATAAGTAAATAAAATCTAAAAAAAAAAGAGACATAGAGAAAGGAAAATCTAGTCTGTTCTTTAGCCTACAGCAGGAAACACCAAAAGTAACTCAAAGATCAGAGCTAGGGTTACTTCTCCAAGGCTCAGGGACTAGTTTCATGGGGGAGTCATTAACTGGATGCCTAATGAACAACAGTAAGTTCGGCGAACTCTTTTGAGAAGAAGAATTTGTTGCCCTGCTGGGCGAACATCTGATTTGTACTGACTTTAATAACAGGGAGTGCCCAGTAGAGTCGAAGGAGGTTCTTCATGTTATTTCTCATTTCGCCGTGCCAGTCCCAGCCTGGCTCAGGAGGCAGTGAGTGCCATCTGACCATGAACACGGTGGGGACACTTAGGTGAGCAGCTCACAGGACTGAAGACTGAGGAGCTGAGCTGTGTGGGTTCCTTACATGACCTTCTTCACAACTTTGATCTCAGCACTAGGTTTTTCACGTGAGTTTCTTCATTTCTCTACCAAGGAATCTGCTCCTTGCTACCCTTCCCATGAGACACTGAGAATTCAACAGAAAGCATTTTTGAAACGGTTACAGCTTCTTGTCTGAAGGTGTTTCTTAATTAGAACCCTGAATTACCAGATGAGAGTGTCTTATTCAAGAGAAAGTTTAACTGGACAAGGGGGAAAACAAAAGGCTGCTATTTATTTGGGATATAATTTTACTTGTCAGGAAAAGGTGGTACCCCAGAGAAGAAGTTCCTACACTTTTCTGGACTCAGCTTTTTACAAAGGTATGTAACCTGCTCTGTTTTCTTGAATTGATAGAGCATTTACCTTCTAAAAAAATTTAATAACCTCTAAAGTAAATCAGATATATCATGGCAGGTTGGAGATACCAATATCATTAAATAGTTTTTGAGGTCTTAAATAGTCAGGGCAATAGAGATTCAAGGATGAGCAGCAATAATTTTTCTATACTTCAAAGGATTAGAGGATTAGGAGTAGAGGATTAGGTGGAGTAATACCTGCAATCCTTGAGCCATACAGGGACAGAAACACAGTAGGGAGAACGAAGTTGGGACGTCTGGACTGAGAAGGTGTCATTCATCACTCTGCTACTTATTGGGACCCTGGGATTGGGATGCAAAAGTCCTCTAGTTTGTTTCCTCAGCTTTCAGATGGGATTTACCTCAAGGGGTTATGGTGGATGAAGTAAGATTAAATGGGACATGCACGTGGGATGCCGAGCACAGAGCCCAGCACACAGGTCGGTCAGGAAACGCCCGCGACATTCAGTGCCTCACACATGACAGCACCCAGCGTGTGCCCCGCTTGCTTCCAGGCACTTTGACTTCTAACAGGTCTTTCTTGCAGGAGTCTTTAAATTGTTTCTCACACCAATACATATTTTTCTCCTGAGGACTTCAGATACAAAGAGACTGGTACTACTCAGAATTCTATAAAGGAATTTACTTGAACTTTAAGATCTCTTGTCATGGGGGCCAACCTGAACAACCCCAACCCAGCCCAAACAGGTGAACTGGCAGTAAAAACCTCTGTGACTCAGGGTGAAGCCCGGGATTACTAGTCCAAGCAGTGCTCTATGGCAGTTAGAGTGTGACTGGCCAGAGAACTTTTTTACTCCTGCCCTTCAGCAGCGCCTCTGTGGCTCAAAGGCGGCGACAGGCTGCCCCACTGAAGCTGGGTTTGCATTCCTGATAACATTTTCCCCAACTGCCTGCCAGGCCGCCTCACCTGCTGCTTTGAGAAGCGCTGCCATCCGGGTGGACCCTCTCCCGGCCGCTATGTGCAGGGGTGTAGTTCCGTCATAGGTGGTGCTGTCTACGTCGGCGTCACCCTGCAATTCGGCCCACAGGGAAAAGGGTTAGTCGAAGGTCTTGTCCTTTTGTCCCCATGTCCCAGTCTTCATGGCTCCTTGAGTTATATTACTAGCACGGCTACTGTTTGGGGCAGGCTCTGCCACTGAAACAATCCCCAGCTAGAGCTCCCAGGCAAGGGTCGACAGGAATGTCTGAAGCTGCGGCTCTGAAGCCTTGCATAGACATGAAGTAGACGGAGAGGAATGGAGGCAGAAAGGCTGTTACCAACACCATTTTTTCAAAAGGGTTCCCTAAATCTCCCTCGGAATTTAAAGCAAAGGCAAATAAGTGCATCCTTTACCTCCAGGAGCAGGTAGCCAGCCAAGGAGATGTTGTCATGCTCAACAGCCAGGTGTAGCGCTGTGCGACCCGACTTCTGCTCCTGCGAGTTGATGTCGGCCCCGGCGGCCACCAGCTGCTTCAGACACGGCATGCTGTTGCTCATCACGGCTATGTGAATGGCGTTCTGACCTGCGGCGCAGGCACAAGGACAGTCACAGAGTGGGAGGGCTGCTCACAAGATGCTCTCAGTGGAGCTGAAGGAAGTGACAGAACTAGTCCATAGAAAGGGGAGGCTGACGGGTCTCAGCATGTCTAGTGCTGAGTCTCTATTCCAGATAAGTCTTCACAGGCACTGTCACTCAGCTCTGCACGTAAACCCACAGTCTCCTTTGAGGCTCTCAGGAGACACCAAAAACAGGCAAACATTCTTTGAACAAATGATACTTTCTACACTTGAAGTCCAGTGTTTTTAGGGCTCTGCTTTTTCTCCTACTGACTAACTTTCCCAAGTCATCTTTAAAGGAATCAGCTACGGTGAGCAAGAGAAATGCCCACAAAAGATGGTGAATTCATTCCAGGTGATTAAGAAAAGCACTTTGGGTAGAAATCATATAACAACACATTTATCCAATACCTACTAACTGTTTGGAAGGCAGACAGAAAAGGTTATAGCATGACGTGTGATTCTTCTCTTACCTTCTCCGTTGGGGTGGTCGATAAGTAGTGCTGCCTTCTTGTGCTTGAGTAAAATACTGAGAATTTGATCATGTCCTTCTTTGGCAGCGAGGTGTAAAACAGAGTTACCCAAGCGGTCCAGGAGACTCAGGTCCGCCCCAGCCCTCAGCAAGTCCTCCACCACTGCCTCCTGCTTGGTGATCACTGCCAAGTGCAAGGGTGTCTGGGAAGTTGGAGAAGGGGCAGGAGATCACACTGTCAGTAGGAAACACTTACAACCCACAGGCCTGCCAGCAGACGGAGTCATATTGTGGGCTATTTTTCATTCCCAGATTAACTCCTCACCTCTGTAGAGGAATTACTCCCTGTTCCATATCAAATGCTAATGAAATTTACATAGTAGACAAACTTTTAGCCACTCAATTATTAAGATTATTTCTCTATTTACAATTCTTAACAGCCCTCTTGTTTCTCACTTCAGCCCACTGATTCTGATCTATTAACTCATTAGTAATTTTATTTTTCTTGAAATTCTAGTAGGACTCTACCTTCAGCTTATAATTCCATATGTTAACAAATCAAATCAAGACTATGGTTCTACTGAAAAAGTTTAACGAACCACTCAAGAGAAACCAATTAACAAAGGCGCTGTCATTCTATACTGACACAGAAAATAAACTGGTTAAATTAAAAAAGTATCATTCTGTGGTCTGGCTCCATGAGGCCAATCAATAGAATTCCCCAGCCCTGTTTTATAAAAGCTGCCGAAGGATTCTACACTTGGTGAGGGAAACCACAGCACCACGTCACTCAGAGGGATCAGATGGACAACCGAGCTGACCTGCTGACACCTAATAGGTGAGCAAAGAGTCCATTTGATTCCCCTGCCCATGAAGCAGCACCTCGGTCAATGTAAATGAGATGTTTTGAAAACTGTGTGTTTTCAAAATAAGTTAAGACAATCAGTCACAAAAGTATCTTTCACAGAACTGAGGTCACTGACAGAACAGCAATATATTTTTTATACAAAATAGCCTATTTCACAGGAGCCTGTGAAGTCCAGACTGTTGAGTGACAATTTGCTTAAACCTTCCCTCTCAGTAAGCAGTCACTGTGGCAGCGACAGCGAACACCACCCTGGCTGGCGCAGCGAGCCCACACACACCGGGCTCGGATGAAAGGTGCTCAGCCGTCTAAGCCTCAGTTACAGTGACCATTTAATGCCGCAGAAACAAGAGAGGATTTTTCCCCCCAGTTCCCATTCTCCCCTTTATTTTTTTGTCTTGTAGGACTACATCCCGGCTTAAAATGGAATGATATTCTCAAAACTTTAAATATATAGGCTATTGGCTAAAAGCCTGCCTCCTGAAAAATAAGCAAGTAGATAAATAAAAACTTTTTTTATTAGTCAGAAACACTTTTTGGGGAGATGGGAAAAGAAAATAGAATGAGAAAAGATCTGAAATGATATTATTCAGAGATTAGGAATCATCTATAGTTTCAGAGCAATTCTCTTTCATATCATACAAATTCCCTATCGTAAAAGAGGATTTCTGTTTTGGAAGTTTTTAAGTCTCCCATGGTCCCAACAAAGGCTTTCTATGATACTTCAGGCTTTAGATCTTACACCCCAGGATTCAATCTCACACAATTACAACATATGGGCAACTAAGAACCCTTGTGCTATGCCTGGTGGACATATACAAACGTTCTTCAGAGCCAAGCAGACAATGACCCAGAAGCCCAGCTCCTGCATGGATATCTGAGTGATACAAATCCACAGGGGCGCCCTGGTGAGGATATTCGTCGCAGTATTGTGTATGGAGGTGGGACGCAAGAAGCTGTCCACTGCTGGGAAACAGGTACTTTACAGGTGGGAGATGTGCACTCCGGGATTCTCCTCAGGAACTAAAACAGTGAACAAGCTACACACCCAGGTGCACTGGTGAATCCCATAAATAGAGAAGGCAGAAACGTAGTGGCTTTGCAACACAAAGCCACTTACGCATTCTAGAAATAAATTCATGAAGAATTATACAGACACATGCAAATGACTACATGTAAAACTGGTGAAACCTGAATAAGATCATATCACTGTCAGTTTCCTGGTTCTGATAGTGAACTCTAGTTATGCAAGATGCTACCACTGGGCAAACTGGGTGAAGGGTGCATGAGACCTTCTGGTACATTTTTTGCAACCACCTATGAACCTATAATTGCATCAAAGTACAAATGAAAGGAAAAGTTAATGTGAAGCAGAACCAGTATGTATAACATAATGTGGATTGTGTGTGAGAATATACTAAAATATCTACTTATTTAAGGCATTAAGATGTACAAATTGCCAGTTATAAAACAGTCATAGGGATGTAGATAAAGTATAGCACAGGGATTTTGGTCAATAATGTTATAATAATTTGTATGGTATCAGATGGTTACTAGATTTTTCAGGGGAACATTTTGTAAATTCTATAAATGTCTAGTCACTATATTGTACACCTGAAACAGTGTATGTCACTATAATAGTGTATATATAATAGTGTTTAATAGTGTATGTCAACTGTACTTCAAAAATAACAAAATTAAGTTTATATGTTTATGTAGCTGATATGTGGGAATATACTTACAAATACAATAGTTACATTGGGGAGTGGGGCTGGGAGACTTGTGTGCTGCCAGAGAGGGCAACTTGGATCCCTCAAGAAATGTACCTCCTTCTGTGCCATTTTAAGAACTATAGCCCTGGCTTGTGTGGCTCAGTGGACTGAGTGCTGGCCTGTGAACCAAAAGGTTGCCGGTTTGATTCCTAGTCAGGGCACATGCCTGGGCTGCAGGCCAAGTCCCCACCGTGGGGTTGGGGGAGGGGGACATGCAAGAGGCAACCACACACTGATGTTTCTTTCCCTCTCTTTCTTCCTCCCCTCTCTCTGAAACTAAATAAAATCTTTAAAACATTAAAAACTATAAATTTATAACAATTGAAATCATCAAAAATATGCAGGCAACCCCCCCACTAATGTCTTATAGGAACATATACAAATAAAATAACCCACATGAAATGCCCTTGAGTGGCTGTCTACATTGGAGTGAGGGGAAGGGGAGAGGAAAATAGGGTTTAAAGGGAATAGATTTCAAAAATATCTTCAGAAAAATCTTAGCTCTATGGACTTGGATTATTTTGAGCATGTCTCTCTAGGGGTGGGTGAGGACAGAGATCTGATCATGACAGATGGCCACAGAAACGTTCTAAGATTAGAGAAAGGTATTTTGGGAGAATGCTTAAGACAACTGCCAAATAATCCAAATTACTTACAGAACTATTTAACTTCTCATCAAGAATAGTGAACAGAGAACCTTTTCAGCAGATAAACGAGAGTCTAAGTCTTAGTGGTTTCTGGTTTTCAAATTGAAGCTGCCTTTGGGGGTGTGTATGTGAGACCCAGAAAGCACACCAGGAGGTCCAGAATCCCCGCCCACTGACCAGAGTACTGGCAAGGGAGGGAAAAACGAGGCCTGCGACCTCCCGAGAGCCCTGGAACCAGAAGGCTCAGAAGCGGCGAAGGTGGCGGTTTCAGGGTTTTGTCTCCAGCACACTGGAGTCTCAATGCACATAACCAAATGATACAGTAAAGAGTTCAGCACATAAGAAGTCACCACCACTAACCCTGTTGTGCGTGTCTTTTGCAGGTCCTATTTATAAACAGAAAAACAAGTAATTCCTTGAATCTGACCTGCAGGCAGTGAAGGTGAGCAGTCTTTGAAAGGAGGGACGAGAGGTGACAACGTAGGATTACTAGTTTGACTTGTGTGCTTGTGAGGGCGACAAGGAACAGTCACTCCACAGGCCTGAGAGAATCAAGCTTTATGGGCCGAGTGACTTTCCAAATACCAACCGCCCACAAAACGGCATGAAAGATATTTGAAGAAGAGGCCCTTTAAATGTAGTGCATCTAAAATTGGACCTCAACCTAGTTATTTTACAGTGTGAGTCGGCGAGGAACCCCTGACTCCATTTGCCCTTTGATATGAAGCACAACAGCCCGAGAAGCAGCCTTACATCCAGGGGGAGATTGTTATTTCACTGTATCAGGAAACACTCACAGATACAAATCTACTGACAGCTACATGGAAACGTTTTAGTACTTCTGCTTTGAGGAAATAAAAATGATTCATGTCATCTTCTTTAAAAACTGAGGACTGGAACAGGTCCTTTATCATGTAAATGATTGTACGTGAACATTGTCCATATTTTTAGAGAGAGATGCTTCAATCAGGCATCTGAGTGCACCATCTAGGCCAAGGAGGACTGGGTAGTCCCTTTGGGCTGAGTGAGGGGAAAGAGAAAACAGGCAGGCAAGCTGAGCGGGGTGATCCCAGCAGACTGGTACAGAAGACTGGTGGGGCCAGGAAGGCGCCCAGGGGAGCACAGGGGCGAGAGGCGGGAGCAGCCCTGGAAAGCTGAACCCTCCTCCCCATGTGCTAGTGTGGGCCTGTAGGTCTCTTAGCCAGAGGCTGGCCCAGGTCTCCGGGCTCCCAGCACCCAGCACCCAGGATGCAGGTCTGCCCGGGCAGTTTTAATCCCCTTGCCTCACCGCACATCTGCACGAGCCCATGGGGCAGCCTCACTGAGGCTCTACCTAAGTTCCCTCTAGGCAGCTCTGAAGACCTCTGAGACGGAGCTCCTCAATGGTTCTGAGTCCACCTAATTTTTATTTAAACTTGATTTGGGCAAAATTCTTTGGTGTTCCCTGTTTTCTTCACTCTGAGCAGTCTTTCTATTTCTGAAAGATATTTTTTCTTCCTCAAGCAGCCTTTTCATCTTTTTGTATTTTGATTTAATCAGCATCCTTTATTTGATATATATTTAAGCTAAATGTTGTCAAAATGTGTTTCATCAGATTTCAAAAATTCTTATAAATTATTCCCTTTTCAAACGTAATCTTTTTCAATTTTACTTTGCTTGACAGATGTGATGCAGTTATGCTAGGTTCTCCCTCTAACAGGGATTGACTCTCTGGCGGCTTCTCAAGTTTCAAGTGCGCCTCCCTCCAGCAGGCGGCCGAATTTCACATGGGGTGACCGACAGAGCAGAGCAGCCCAATTTATTAAAAAACATTCCCAAGCGCTGGGCTTCCAGGCTGTCACCTGCAAAGATGTTTTGTTGTATGTTCTGCTACTGCTGCCAACATTAGAAATAACTCACACAAACACACCACATGCAAACTACGGATTTTTCAGTTGTATCCTTGATATCTGCACTTACCTGGTAGAGATCATTTCTCATGTTGATAATGTCATCCAAAACCAAACCACACGTGACTTCTAGCAGATCCCTCACAAGCTGAGCATGAAGGTGGATGACTGCTAAGTGTAAGACACTGGAACAAAAATACAATGGTGATAATCAACCAAAGTGTTAATATGAAAAAAAAAACCCAAAAGATTCTCAAGATATAATTAGACTTGTAGACTGCATCTGACTCTCACATCTAGTTTTCTTTGGCCCCCCAAATGTTTTGAATCTATGTAACAGCTGAATCTGAGGTGAAGGTGCCCTTCTGCCTACCCAAGGCTCCTACTCTCTTTTACGGTGCCTGCCTTGTCTCTGGGGGCATTCAGGCTTCATCCCTTGAAGCAGAAAGGCCCCTGGGCTTTGAGGCAGAGAGAGCTGAGTTCAAATCCCAGCTCTGCCTTCATGCTATGGCTGAGGGCATTTTCTCCTCTAACTTTCCCTGACTTGCCTTGACATAGATGATGGGTGTGAAATGCCTGAATTAGGATCTGTTCAGAAAAGTATAGCTGCCTCCCCTAGCTTTGCCACTATGTCTGTAAAACACAGTGCAGTAGCTTTCTTTAAAAAAAAAAAATTATTTATTTATTTATTTATTATTGAGAGAGGGGAAGGGAGGGAGAAAAAGAGGGAAAGAAACATCAGTGTAAGAGAGAAATATGATCAGTTGCCTCTGTCAGTCTGTCTGTCTCTCTTGAAAGTGCTCCAACTGGGGACCAAAACCACAACCCAGGCATGTGCCCTGCCTGGGAATCGAACCAGTGACCTTTCCCTTTGCCCAACCAGGACAGTGCCCAACCAACTGAGCCACACAGGTTAGGGCTGTGGAGACTTCTTAAGATCCTTTGAGATTCCAAGAAGGGAGAATGGAGTCAGGCATTTAGTTGGTGGGAGAAGACTCTTGAGGCCAGCTTCTAAAGGAACAACGTGAATGTATTTCTTCCTCGCACATGTTCCCTCTGCCTGAAATGGTTTCGGTCCTCTCTCCTCTGTCTGGACAGTGCATCTTCACCCTTCACATTTCAGTTCAAACCTTATGTACTTGGAGAACACTCCCCCAACTTCCTAGGCAGAGTGAGTTGTCTCCCCTTGAGTTTACCGCTTGGCTGTACAACTGCACTTTTCTACACATCTTTCTCCCTCTCTGTCCTGTGATCTTTGTGGAGGCTGGTTCTTTGGGTCAGCATTTCTGGCCTGGCACACAGTTTAGTCACTAAAATAAGGATGACAGAACTGAGGGGCTTGCACTAACGAGGTCAAAATCTTGGCATTTGCCAAGCATCATTACATTTTTTTGTGTTAAGAAAACTTACTATTAAAATTAACTTAATAACAAACAACAACAGTAACAACAATGAAAGTGGCTACTGTTTGTTGAGAGCATCTATTTATCAGACTGTGCTAAGCACTTGACATACATTGCTCTCATTTATTGTAACAGTGATCCGATGAGGTAGGTAATATTATCCTCATTTTTCACATGATGATACTGAGACTTACAGGCGTAACAGAAACCAACCTGGGTCACAGAGACCCTGTGGTGAGGTCTCACTACTCACCAGTAGTGAGCAGTGACGCTGGGGTTTAAGCCCAGGTCTGTCTTGCTCCAAAGCATCTCTTAATCCCACTCTCGGGGAGTACGTGAAGAGTTGAGGGTGAACACCTAAGAGGAACAGTACCCCAAAGCATGGGCAGGCTGTGGTGCAGGGCACACCGGAAGCACCGCATGATGGTGGCAGCACATCTAGGGCTGGAGACACCGGCTGGAGCTGCTCTAACTTAAGGATAACAGGTGTCATCTTATCCAGTCTTTTTTCTTTGCAATTAGCAAGTATATCTTCCCTGGGGGGCCTCAAAAACTAAACTGTGACTCCATGACTTGAGAGATATTTTTAAATGAATGATTTCAGAGTTTCACTATTGTCTCTTGAAATGAGAGGCTGGAAGCAGGCTTCTGAAAAAGGCCTGAAGTCTGACGCAGACGTGATGCACATATACCAAGAAAAAGGCCACAGTTGAAAAACAGCCTAAAAATTTCCATGTGCAGCTCAGCAGTTCATAGCAGAAGTACATTCCCCCTCCCCCATAAATCCTCACACCCTCATGGGAATTTCCCCAATACCAGAAATTTTTATTATTTTTTTCTTTATTCTATTTTCTATGATGACTAATAGCCACAGGCTTCAGATTCTTAGCCACATATGACAAGCTCAATGAAAACAATGGGCCTGAGCTCTGAAGGCCAAAAGGTATCCACTTTGTCTACATTCCTTTCAGGACCCCATCAGTGTCCCCAAGTCTCAGATCTCTGGCCTCTAGCTGTGGCGAGCCCTGACAGCCTGATTGCACGAGTATGTCTGGGGGCCTTGGAGGGGACTCTAGGTACAGATTTCCTGCTTGGGCAGGGGAGGCCACCTCCTAGGCCCTTCTGTGTATGTCCAGGTCCTCCTACCTGTTTACGCCTCCCCTGCACTACACCCACCTGAATGCATGGGCCTAGTGTTCCTTCCCATGACCCCCCCTTCCAACACCAGCCATCCCTTTCTAACTTGTACATGTGTGTTTTTTTTTAGGCTCATCGATGCAGCAGGTCCCCAGGAGTGTCACTTAAAGTGTTGCTGTGCTGCCTTGGTTAACTGCTTTCCCTTGTGGTTACACGCTACTGGGTGCTACTAGGAGAATTTAACCCTGTTAAAAAACATTCTGCTGTTCATGGCATTACACAAAGAAGGCAGTATGGGTTCCTCTCATACTATGAAACAAGGCCAGTGGTTATACCACATCCTTGGTTACGCTGCAAGGAATGAGAACAAAGGTCTGTGTTTGAAAACCCGAGGTTGGCACTTTCCTAAAGAATTCGGTTCAGTTTTCAAACAGAGGTTTACAATATAGCACTCAGGAGCTGTTTCACAGAAAAGGATTTCTCATTGTCAGCACTATTTTAGGGAGGTTTTAGATAAGGCATTTGAGACTTGAATCTGAGGACTGCTGTCTTGTTATTTTTACAGGCCGTTGAGATTATTTTAGAAGTCTCAATGAAAGGATGGAGGGAACTGTTTTAGAAAGAAGCCAGGTGGCTTTGCAAGGACAAGCTCCATCGCAGCGGGAACGGGAGGCTCAGTGTTGGGAGTGCCAGACTCCCTTACAATGCGGGGCAGAGCGGTCAGGAGTCTGAGCCAGTCACAGACTGGAGACCATCCACAGAGGCGGCAGAGAAGGAACCGGTAACTGGGAAAGAATGACTTCTGCCTCTGAATCATTTTGTTGTTGTACTGTCTGTTTTTTTAAAGACTACAGCACCCAGTATTTCCCAACAGAATCCCATTTAAGCACTAACCAGGCCTGACCCTGCTTGAGCTTCTGAGATCAGACAAGACCGGGGGTGTTTAGAGTGCTGTGGCCGGAGACTGTGGCATCTTTATTGGGCTTTCTCTTGAGTAGGCTTTCATTACAAAGAGACCAAGGAATAACAAGTGCTTTGGGGATCTGGTAGGCTAAGTTTTCTTATTACATTATCCAATAATTAAAGCAAGTGCTATTATTCTAAGTATTTGCTTACTAAATATTATTCCAAATTTTATTTCTATAAATAAAGCAAGGCTTTTCAAAAAGCACTATTGCCTGCACACATCTCAGTTCTCTTGCCCAGAATGCTGTGCTCTTAGATGAGCATTCCAGCTGCTCTAGAGTCGGAGAGCTGCGAGTCACAGGGCAGGAAGAGCAAATTATGCCACTCACCCTCACTGACACGTTCTCTTCCCTGAGACAGTACTCCAGTTACAGGACCCAAGAATGCACGATCGATTCTTCTTCCCGCTAGCCAGTATGCGCACAACGGTTATCTCTTCTCCCCACCCTGAAACAGCCCTGGGGACAGAAGTCCTCACTCACCTGTCCCCGTTCTCATCCTGCACTGCCGTGAGATGGCGCTGCACAGCCAGCAGCATCTTCACGTCTCCGGTCACTGCGTAGTCAAACAGGGCGTTGGCGTGCCGCTTGGCAAGCTGCATGGCCTTCTCTAGGAAGAGGTTATCTGCAAGGCAACGATCACAGTCACCGTGGAGTCTCCCATGCTGGCACTACAAGTACGGCATCACTGGGGTCAAAACCAACAGCACCAGTGTTCTGATACTTTGACACACATTGTTTTAGTTGCAAATGCTCCTTTAGGTGCTTTTGGACTGTGCTCACTAGAAACAGCACAAGTGGATATGGGCTGACTGACAAATATAGAGGCTGACCTAAGAAAAATCTATCTACAGTGTGTTAGGGGGAAAGAAGTTCAGAAATGTCTGTTATTTTAAAAGGGACATCTAGGTAATGCTGATTGGATTTTGTTGTAATTATAACTAAGTGCTCAATATCTTGGTGAAATAATCCTCTGTTGGGTCTTGAGCAGCCCTCCCCTTAGGCAAGTGTCAGAAAACCCCATCTCTGCCACAGACAGACGTACTTGCCATGAGCCACTGATGTGTCTGTAAGGTTTGCTTCCTGCAGGTCAGGGATGCAAACTGCGGCCTGCATGCCCAAATCCTGCGTGTGGTCTGTTTTCACAGGGCCCCCCAGGTAAGCAGGGCTTGTTCATTTTTAAAGGAGTATAAAAAATATGCGCTAGAGACCATATGTGGCTGCCAAGCCTAAATATTTACTATCTTTCCCTTTACAGAAAGTCTCCTGAGTACAGTGCGGGGTGGCCTGGACTCCTGACATGCATTCTGGTGAGCACTGGCTCCAAGTACACACAAGAGTTCACTGCCTCTCCTACCCCTGGCTCTTCAGAAAAGGGCATGGGGGTCAAAGGAGAAGTTCTTATTTTGAGGCAAATTTCCACTTGAGCATGATGATCAAGCTACAGTCTGGAGAGGAGAAACTATTACAGTTATAGAAGCTGTTTTCTATTATCAGTGGTAGAAATGATTTTGATTCTGTCTTGCAATGCTCTAAAACTGCATGGTTGTGATTGGTGAGTGATATGTAAATGAATGTACTTTATATTCAAAGATAACACTGGGAAAATGGAAACACAAATGTGAACAAAATGACCTGACACATGCTTTTCAACAGGCACAGAGGACTGTGGAGGGCGCACTGAGCTGGATATTGATAAATTGTCTTTAAATTAACAAAAAAAAAGAAACCTGTCTTCTGAAATAATTTCTCCACCTAGCAGCGACTCATCCCCTCCCCAACCACACAAGTAATCATCTGTGTCCTCACTTACCCTGAAACCTAGAAATCTCTCCCTTTCCTCCCACTGGACCTGGCGGGGTCGCATCCTCATCCCCACTGCCGGCCTCCTGATCTTCTTGTTCTGAGGTTTCAGTTACTTTCCCAGAGAAACTGGCAGCCTCTCTGTCACCACTCTCGTCACAACCTTCAGGGTCATTTTTGGATGAGGTGTCCCTGGTTCCTAAGATAAGAGCAGAAACATCAGCTTTTTCTCAATAAAATCTATTTATTAAGTTATAATCACTGTTTCAACATAGCTGTGGAGCTATTTTAAACTCTCAGTTCTAAAAACCATTTTTAAAAACTTGAGGTGGAAGTAACATAACATTATATTAATTTCAGGTATACAATATAATGATTTGGTATCTGTATATTGAGAAAAGATCATTATAATCAATCTTATTAACATCGGTCAGCATACACAGTTACAAATTTTTTTTTCTTGTGGTAAGAACTTTTAAGATGTTAAAAAACATCTTTTTTACACTTCAAAAAACTTGCATCTCTTCCCTTTATTTGTAAGGAACAAAATGAAATAAGGCTCTTTTGTGAATTATAGGAAAGTGGAACTTTTCAAGTTTGTGAAAGCAGACTCATTTCTTTCCTAAAGCTACTACTGTATTTTTCACACCATAACATGCACCTAGGTTTTAGAGGAGGAAAATAGGAAAACAATTTTTGAAGCAAAAAATGTGGTAAAACATTTAATAACATAAATAACATAATATTTCACCAATGTAAATGTAAACAGAACCCAACGGCAGCATTAACCGCTATTATTCCTCCCAAATTTGGGGGAGAGGAGAAAACAGTGCGTCTTATAGTCCGAAAAATACATTAATTAACCAAATAAGCTGTAAAGACACCGTCTCTATTCACATTCTTTAGTGTGGGGGCTATCCAGTGCGTCATTTTGGACCCTGCTCTTTCAGGTCTGACTCCGTTATCTGACAGGGACGACGAGAGAGCACCCACATTTCATGGGCAGACTGGTTCAAATCCTGGTCCTGCCACTAATAGGTATGTCTCCCAGTGAATGAGTGAACATTTCTGAACCTCAGTGTTCTCTGACTGTTAAATGGAGATACTGTTATTTTTCTTACAGAGCAATCTTGAAGATTACTTAAAACATGTTAAGGCAGCAGACCTAAAAACAAGCCTTCATTCCATAGAGGGGAAGAGGTCATTGTATCATTTCTTCAATGGGTACACTGGAATGGATATGGAGTATAAACTACCTGGTGTGGCAACTGCTAATTATGGGAAGCATTTGATGGGAAAAGGACATCCCTACAAGATTCAAAATGTTTTCAAGTATAGTGTTTGAGGAAAAAAGAGAGAATAGCTAAGTGTGGTGGCTATTTTATGTTTGAATAGTCAAGTCTCTCTATGTCCCTTTTTAATGTTCTTTTCTTCCTCCTGTTCTTGCCACTTACAAAGTAAATATATAAATATAAACGCTGCATCATGAGTAGAATTTTCCCCAGGAAATAATGAGTTTCTTGAAAAATCACCTTCTTAGCTTATTTGCATTCATCATTTTTTCAAGATAATATTGTTGTGATAAACAATGATAAAAAACTTTTTGGCATTACTTGGGTTTTTTCTTCCTTTCTCAGAATTAAATAAAGAAAGTATTACTTACCATGCTTCATCCCAGCATTAGATTTAGTGGTTCCAGGGTGGAAGGTAATTCCACCATATGTTGGAAATCCATAGTGGGAGAAGCCATACCCTGAAATAGAAAGTAAAACAAGGAACCCTCAGGATGGTTTTCCTTACAAGGGTTCAGCAACCTTAGTGTCCTCCACTCAGGGGAACACATGCTTTGGTGTGGGAGGCATTTTCCTGACACAGTGCTTCTGCTGAGAGTTAGTAAGATGTATCATGGGGTGGGGGTGGTCATGATAATCGGAATTTCACTCTGGCAAACTTACACTGGGCAAGTCAGGCAGTGCCCGGGCTTGGGCAGCACCCGGGAGTCCCTGCTGGAGAGAATTGCACCCTACCTTGGGGGGAGAGGCCAAGGAGGAATGATACCACACAAAGTCAGACTTGCCAAAACTGAACCAAACAAAATACAGTAAAATACAGGGAGGGACTCCTTCACAGAAACAAGGCTTATTTTCACACATTTTTGATAGAAACATAAACTGGTAAAACTCTTTGGGAAAGCAGCTGGTATTAGATGTTATATTCTCTGACACAGTAATGTTACTTCAAAGAATGTAATTTTAAAAAATATCTGGAATAAAAGAAAAGGAATGTGGATTGAATGGTTCAGTATAACATTTTACATAGAAAAAGGATACAACAGTCAAGTATGTTATATTATGGCCCCCATTAGGGAGAAGCAGTACATGCTTTTCTACAATGGTTCTCTGCACACAAGCGTGATACAAGGATACAAGAAAATGGTTTACAATACTGTGCATAAGAAGGATACACACAGCTGTACTTGAGAAAGTGCATAAATATATAGCATAATGTAGAAAAAATTAGAAGTAGTTAAACTTGGATGGCAGTATTTTATATATTTTCATAATTTCTGTAATTTTCAACATTTCCAAAGAATATCAAAACAACTACGTCACAAAAAAAGAGGGAATATATCAAAATGTTCACAGAGGTATTCTTTGGATATCTGGCTTTGGGTAATTTTTGGTATTATCTACATGTTGTAAAATGAAATGACATTTCTTTGAAAAGAATTCTGTTTGTTGGGAAATTGTAATTTAACATATCACACTCAATAGTGTCATAGCTTCCTCACCCCACAGATAAACTGGGAAATCTAGGAAAGGAAAATTCTCCCTTCTCCCATGTGAAATAGCTTTAGAAAGAACAGACCCACTTCGTACCTGGACCGGTGCTTCCGGCACCCCCTCCTCCACCACCACTGCCATACATGCCTCCACCTCCAGCCCCTGCACCGCCGCCGCCGCCGAAACTATCTGAGAAATTGGGCATGAGCTTCTGCCGCTTCCTCTGCACTTCCTCTTTATCTGTTGTGAAAGGAAGAGAAACCAGAGGAGAAAAGATTGATTCAGTTCCATGCCTAGCCACAGAAAGGATATTGACCCTAATGGTATTTTTAAATATTTTAAAGGGAAACAGAAAGCACCCAAGGAGGAAGAGATGTGAAATTTCAAGAAGCATTAGATTTGTTCCAGTGACATGAAGACTGAGAACCAGCCTCAGGGAGACCACAGAGCGGTACACACCCAAATCCTCCCTACAACAGTCTCTTAAGTCTCCAAAGTCAAAGCAGACTGTCCATCAAAGATGAAGATCCTGAATAAGGAAAACATTATTGAGCATTTCACTTGGTGACACAGAACAGCTATCATTATCCAGCTAACACTAATTATGTATCTCCCACGAGACAGGTGCTGGGGATACAGAGAAGTGTGACATAATGTCTTTGCTGTCGAGAACCCTCCAACATAATTTTAAGGGTGTGGGGGAAAGACTTAGACAGAGAGCACTATAATTCTATGTATATTAAATGCATGGTACAAACCAGTTCCAAGAGTTCAAAGGAGGACTTCTGGAAAGTCTCAGTGGGCTGGAAAATTCAGAGAAACCTCTTAGAATCAATGTTTTATCAGGAGAGGGCAAGGGGAAGATGTTCCGGGAAGGGGATATGGAAGGAATGTCATGCAAGAAAGAGTGTACACACTGTGTACTTAGGGGAATAGCAGTGGATCAGCTTAGCTGAAATGAAAGTTTAGTATGATGAACTGTGGAGAAACAGCTCTGATGGGGACCACATTGTGGAGCACCTGGAGGATGAACTGAAGGGACTTAACTTACAGGCAGCAGAGCCAACCAATGTTTCTGAACTGGGGAATGGTGTGCGTTACTGGTATTTTAGGAAGATTCAATTGTCTCTGGTACATCAGACAAAATAAAGCATCAAAGGGAGGAGACAATGCAGACATAAGGTAATGGAAACTGTTCCTTAGTGGTCACCATGATAATGAAAACAGGTGACGCACAGAAGGACATTGAAAGAGGGATCTGTAGCCCTTGGGGTGACCGATGAGATATGGAAGACTGAAGGTCTATGACCACTACTTGACAAAAATGCAGTGATGCTGAGAATTGTGATGGGTGAGGACTAAATGCTCCTTAGACTCTTCCCGATTCCCCATGTGGGTGCTCTGTTTTTCTCTTCCTCTCACTATCGATGCTTCTTACTGCGCCCCCGCCCTCCGCCCCAAGTTCTGGCACTGCCTTTGTGGTCTAATGTTCCACTCTTGTTTCTTCTTCCTGTTTCCCTTTCTCTTCTCTGATTTTCCTACTATTTAATTTTTCCTCCCTTCTCTCTTTTGGGTTGAAGGAATGAAAAAGATTTTTGCTTAAATTGAATAAGCAGGCGATGTGGTATCCTTTTTCTCAATCAGCAGTCCAGTACTTAACAACTGTCTTATTTCAGATTTTTCAGTGTCACTGTGGTCGTGGTTTATGTTCAGAAATATCTTCACTTATTTCTAATTCTGTGGTTGTTTCCTTCATGTCAGGGCTAGAAAGAATGCTGTTGTTTACTGATTATCTTGTGATCATCTGAGTGCAGTTGAAACCTTAAGCCAGGGAAAGTAGGGTAGCAAAGTGCACTTAGAAAGTCATCATTTAAAAACTAACTATGTCCAGATTTGCTAGGAAGAAAAAAGCCAAGGTGGATCGCTTTAAAGAAAGTATGCTTCCATAGAAAGAGGTGATCTCGAAGTGGAGAAACTTTAACAATTTCCCCATCAAAGATTTTAGACTGATTTATATAATTTTTTACCAGTTGTATGATAACTAACAGTCCCACTTATTTACTCATCCTATGAACTGCTGCACTCGCAAAGAATGTTAGTTCACTAGGAGTATGAGACCGGAGGGAAACAGCTGACTCGTCTTCAGAAATAAAAGTTACCCATTGACATCTTTTCTGGCACAGAGATCATTTTGTATTTGCGATGTACTTCTTTTGACTCATAAAACATGTTCACTGGTTATATTTTACTCTAAAATGAGAATTTTTAGGATTTAATTAAAAAATATTAATGATCCTATAGCTATTAAGATTTCAATGACAAGAAATTGATACAGAAAATTCCAAGTGCCAAGCTTTTTAATAAAAAATCCTGTTGTCTAAATTTCCATAGAATTGAAGGTGATATGATGATTTTCACACTGGGTTCATTCATCCTTGGGGTCTGCCTTTGACAGTGGCACCATGAGGTGTACAGTGGAACATCAACCTATCCTAGAAGGGACGTCAGTCTGGAAGGCTGCTCACTCATGGTTAAGGGACTTGCCTGAAGTCAAGGGATCAGATCCAAAGTCTAGTGAGCTTTCCATTATATTAAACTGCCATTCTTTGGGAAGCATTCCACAAAAGCTTTGCTTCCTTTAATAAATGATGATTTAAGATATAACAGATGAGTTTACAAAAGGAGATAAACTTTTAGCCTCCACTGCCTTTTGCTGTGCACGTGCCTTGAAAGTACCTCGCTTTCACTTTTCAGGTTCTAGTTTGCCATATTTAACAAGCACCTACTACGTGACACACACTGTTCTAGATGCTGGGGATGTGGCAATAAACACGAAAGACCACATCTGGAGTAGGAAGAAGACAACAGACACATCCATTAGTAGAGAAAACAGTTTGACAGACTGATAAAAATAATGAAGAATATAAAATCAGGCAATGAGACAGGACGTGACTGCATGGATTGGGGGCAGTGAAAGGTGTGTGCAATGACTTCTGAGAAATGTACATAATCATTCCTTGGGTTGTACAGTTTGGATCATTTCCATATACTTATGGTAAATGCCTATTGTTTTTCTGACTAGTCTCATGCTTGGTGTGATTGTTTCTCCTTGTGATTATTTCAATTTGGGATTTTATAATCCAGAAGTTTTTATAGATTAAGGTAATTTGTTATCTTCAATAAAACAGCTCTAATCTCACAATGACTCAATCACAATAAGCGTTGGTCATTTCTATGCTCATACATATCTGGTTTTCTTTTCTTTTAAAAAAGATTTTATTTAATTTTTAGAGAGAAAAGAAGGGAGGGAGAGAGACAGAGAGAAACATTGATTTGAAAGAGAAACATCAATCAGTTGCCTCTTGTATGTGCCCCGACCTGGGACCCAACTCACAACCCAGACACGTGCTCTGACCAGGAATCGAACCTATGACCCTTTGCATTGTGGGACAACACCTAACCAACTGAGCTTCACCGGCCAGGGCTGGTTTTCCTTTTTTTAACATGGTGTGTGTGTGTGTGTGTGTGTGTGAGAGAGAGAGAGAGAGAGAGAGAGAGAGAGAGAGAGAGAGAGAGAGAGAGAGAGAGAGAGAACACTTGACATTATTTTGAAAACATTTCAGGACAAGAAATCTAACTTTTTTTTAGAAAGTCCAAAATTTTTGTCTACTTTTAAAGAAGGATGTTTAACCCAAAGCAGTGATTTTCAAATTGTATGCAGACTGAAACATTCAGAAGACCCCAGGCAGCTCCTGGGTAGGGAAGTGAAGAAAGGTGAGAGAGCTTCTGGGAAAGGCTAAGTGGGCAGAGCTCTCTACCTCTATTTTAACCCGAGCCTATCAGGTTTACATACTGGGATTTTGCATGAAATTTCACGTGGAGGGAGAAAAAGGTTCCTCTGCTCACAACGTTTTCAAACCACCAGTCACGGAACACACTATAAATCTGACTCATCAGTGGAGAGGTCACAACCTCAGAAAAGAAATAAGAACTCATGAAATATCTAAATCCTCTCGCCACAACATGAATTCTACAAGAAGAAAGTCCTCTTTAAAATCACCCATCACGTGTTGCTATCACAGGATCCAACACACATGTGGACTGTTGCTAAGGTGCCTTTTGTGACCTCCAACTCAGCCAGGACCGGGGTGCCCTGTGCAACCATCCACTGAACTCCCTCTCCAGTCTCACTTCCCTGTAGCCCAAGGTTTCTCATTCTGTTTGTGCTGTGACCCATTTTGCGGTCAGTGAAGCCTTTAGATCCCCTCTTAGATCACAGTTTTCCATATGTAAAATACAAAATAGGTTTACAAAAAAGCAGATTACATTAAAGTACATTTCTATCCACAGACCCCTTGGGGATCAGTGGCCACCAGGAAAAGAAATACCTGTTCCACTCATTCTGAGAGCATTCTCAGTGCTGAATTTCCCTCCCTGCCCTCTCCAGTTCCGCTCCTACCTTTTGATTGGCCTATTTGGAATTTGCTACAAGAACCTAAAGTGCAACATACTATAAACTGAGCTCCCTCTTTGCTCACCCAAACATACTTTTGCTTCTCTGATTCTTTCATCAATTCAGCCACATCACAGACTTCCTAGGCGGGATTCCTAGAACCATCTATGACTTCTGAATTACTTGCTCACCTCCTACCTCAACCAGCACCTGGGTGCTCTCGACACCATCACTGAACTGCTTTTTGAAGCCACCTTGTCCTTTCGTGCTTTGCACTAATACCTTTAGGAACCTCACCATTTCTCACTTGGATGCTTGCATTACTCTTCTGACTCATTGTCTGCTGCCCAGATGGTCCCCCCAGTTCACATAAAGAAGTCAGAGCCATCATTCCAAATTCAAACAGGCCTGGTCTTTCCCCTCTCCAAAATCAACGCGAAATTCTTCAGCTGCCAGTCCTAGCACTTCAGGGGCTGGCTCTGGCATTCCTGTCCTGCCTTGGCCTCAGGAGTCCATCTCAGTAATCATAATGCTCACTTTTCTTTGAACAAACACAAGCTGTTTTAGCTCCTCAAGTTTCTGAATTCTAGAAAACCCTTTCCCTTTTTCCTTGCACATGCGGCTACTGAAGTACACTCCCAATGCTGACTTTAAAGAAGGCTTCTTCTAGGTGGCTCTAGATGCAAGGGCTCTCTCTTCAGCACTCTCATATGTATTTGTGGATGCTTCCCTTTTGGAACTAATCAAAATAATTAATTTGCATTATAAGTATTTAAGGAGACGATTATCTCTCCTTCTTGGTGTGTCTTTTGTGAGGAAAAGACTGGCGCTTTATTCATGTTTACAGTTCTGCAATGCGTGGGGGCTGAGTCTTCTGTCCGCCTGCGTGAGGCCTGCAGATGGAGCGGCTGACTGTCCTGCACAGTCATCTTTCTTCTCAACCGCTGCAACGCTGTACTGCTCAATAAATGATAGTTTCAAATTCTCAAGTGTGTCAATGGTGAAAATAACACTATTTTTAAAAGTCTGGACTTAATTTCAAGACCCCCAAATTGTATATTAACTTCTCTTCTCTAAAATAAGTACCAGAGACCCACAGGCCAGTTACTAGGAAGCTGTTCAAAGTAGGTGACTAAATGGTATTTTCTAATACGCGTGTCCTCTTATTGAAACAAGAGCAAGAGTATAAACAACCGAGTTACCTTTGATCTCGGGGTAATAGAGAAAAGGTTTTGGTTCACTAGTTTCCAAATCAGATTTCCTCCGAAGTTGGACAAACACGGAGGCTGGTTTGGTAATGTTGACATCTTTGTATTTTGGTGTTTTGAAGACGATGGCAAACTGCAGGATACAAAGATCCAAACATTAGGGTGGGACTACTAGTTTTCCCAGTAATGCTACTCATTCAATGCATTCTTTATGCTCAAGGTTTAGACACAGTGTACAAAAAATACAGCACCCTAAAGAGAGTTACAAACTCAGAATTCTATATCCATACATTTTAATTAAATTGCCATTGTGAAACTGAAGGCAGACTATATTGATGTATTGCAAATCTTTATTATTTTATTTGTCTAATAATTTAAATGCCTTCATTTGTAAATAATTATGTGAAAAAAATACATTGCATACACATTCTCCTCTTTCAAATCAGCCTTGAAAGCCTCCAAGATTATTTGCAGCGACATCGGAAAGAGCAATTTTGGGATGAGAGAGACCAGGAAGGTGGTACTGCTACCAGCTGCAAGCCTGAAACTAAATCCTGCAAGGGAGGCATCATCACAGGGTTGGTATATTTTATTATCATTATTTTTTATGATTGATTTTTAAAGAAAGGGTAAAGGAGAGAACTACTAGTGTGAGAAAGAAACATGGAGTGGTTGCCTTTCACATGTACTCCAACTGGGGCCTGCACCCACAGCCCAGGCATGTGCACTGAGCAGGAGTCAAACCCAAGACCTCTTGGCATGCAGGACGATGTGCAGCCAACTGAGCCACAGTGGCCAGGCCAGGGTCAGTGTATTTTGAGGTAAGAATGGCTAAGTATATACAGGTCATTCTGTAACATCTTTGGTGGTGCTAGAACTGTTAGGCATTTTTACATTTCTTTTTAGTTTTGTATTTTGATCATGTAATATCTTCATAGGTATCAAGATTTTATAAAATATAAAAAGGTATGTAATGGCATACACTGACATTTCTTCTTACCATTCCTGTCCTCCACCCAGGCAATTCCAACTGTTTCCTTTCCCCGACTCTCAGAGGTAAATGCAGAGAATTTATTAATTCCTTTTGTATTCCTCCAGAGTTTCTTTATGAATGTGCAAAGATGAATATATAATCTTTTAAATATATACTTTGTTTTACATCTATATTTAAAATTTTTTAATGTATCCTTGAGATCTTTTCATATTAGTTCACAGGGTACCCACTCTTTTCAATAACTGCAAAATATTCCATCACACAGATACAACGTAATTTATGTACCAGTAATCAGCAACTTATTGATGGATATTTGGGTAATTTCCCCTTTTTTCTATGAAAATCGCATGCCTCAGTCACTCAGACTAATCATTCTGATGGGGATTTAGCACTTTCATCTGTTAGTCATATACTTATTTGTCAGTGGGAAATGTTGATTTATTGTGATGACAGCAACCTCAACTAGAAGTTTCTTCCTTTCAACACTTCCCATTAGAATATCTGTGTAACAGGTTTCACCTAATCATTCCAGTAAAACACTGTTATGAACCGATTGTGTCTCCCTAATATTTGTAGATTGAAGCCCCAGTCCCTAATGTAGATGTATTTGGATATAGGGCTTGTATGGATATAATGAAGAGTAAAGGAGGTCCCAAGGGCAGGGCCCTGACTCAGTAGGACTGGTGTCCTTATACGAAGAGACACCAGAGAGCTTACTCTCCACCACGGTGCACACAGCGAGAAGGTGGCCACTTGGAAGCCAGGAAGAGAGCTCTCACCAGAAACTGACCCTGTCAAACCCTGATCTGGAACTTTCAGCCTCCAGAATTATGAGAAAATAAATTTCTGTTGTTTAATCCACCCAGTCTATGGTATTTTGTTATAGAAACTTGCCCATAATTCTATGGTAAGTAGCTTTTCTATAAGACCTGTAAAAGTTTTAAAAAATAGTATTCTTTTATGAAAGTTAAATATTTATATTTTTTCTTTTTCAATAAGGCAGAAAATGTAAAATCATCATCATCATCATCATCATCTACTTACTTGTCTATGAACGTCTGTGGGAGAGAAATCTCCAAATCCTTCCCAGATCCCACCGTTTTCCTCCTCCTCATAAAACCGAATCTGGATGTCATCTGCAAACAGCCCAAGTCAGGTGTGTAACTCATGCAGTGTAGGAATATTTGTGAACATGGGGGGAAAGTTAGTTCAAGGCTGTACCTATTATACACTAAAATTTGAAAGTAATTAACATGAAATTGACTTTTGAATCATTTAAATTTGTCACAAATCACTGAATTTTTAATTAGTTACCATAGTAGTGGGCTCAAGGTTCATTTACAATGATAGATTTATCTATTCAATTTGAGTTTTTTCTTAATCTTTGGCCTTCCTACTTCTCCATCTCTAAACCAGTTCACTCAAGAGAAAGATGAAGGATACTGAGGAATATCAGCATCCCAAAATGTGGTTCAACTCAATATTGATTTACATAATAATATTTAACTTACATAAAGTTTACTATATGTTAGACACAATTCTAAGTGGCTTATACGTACATATTAACTCATTTAATCTTCACAATAACTTTGTCATTCAGGTGTGCTTTAATATCTTCATTTTGCAGAAGAGAAACTGGAGTCCAAAGAGATTAAGTAACTTATCCAAGGATGAACAGTAGCAAGTGGAAAAGCCAGGATTTGAACACAAACAGTATAGTTTCCAGCTTAAGCATTCTACTCTTAAACATTCTATAATGCTGACACACTACATAGAATACTTTATTAATCTTTATTGGAAAACTGTTAAAAATATAATGTTAGTCAAGTCCCTTCAGATTAAATTAGAATGCCTAAATTTCACACTTCTGTCATGGATTCTACTTTTGCATAAATGTGACAATGTAACTCAGGTTGGCATCTCCCTGGCTTGCCTAGGAATTTGGAAATGTGTATTACTTGGATAGAATAGGTTAAAAGAAGGCTGATACCAGGATAAGCGGAGAAAGTGTAAATTTTTTTGGATAAAGATATATACTTTTACCTTAAAATTAGATCCTATTTTTTTCTGACTTTTTACCTGAGAGTGTTTATCCTCAAGTGAGAATTTTCTTTTTTTAAAGCCATGATTCTTTTATTTAGGGCCTATATTTCCAATTGTGCATCTGCTTACTTTGAAAAGGTGCATAACTTTGTAGTGAGCTCATCTTTATTACACGTTACTTTTGATCATTTATTTTCAAAATGAGTGAAGTTTGAGAAAGTGTCCTTCAGCCTTTGTAATTTATCAATCTTCTACTATATATAATGAGATGAATGCCAAGAACCCTTTCTGAAAGTCAAAAGCATGAGACAAATATGCTCTGAGAATTTCCCTATAATCCTTATTTTCTTTTAATCTCTTATATCTCTTTCTTTCTCTTAGCTGACACCACAATGTCATGTGAAAGTATTTGGAGAAGCTCTCTTAGTGTTGCAACAAAGCACTGTAAGATAAACAAAATAACTTCACACTATGTAAAACATTAGAGGAACAAGTGAGTCTTTCAGCAAATTAAGCCTGAAACACCGCTGGGGGAAAAATGACAAAACTGAAGCTGTCCTACTTCGGGCGCATCACAAGAAGGCAGATTCTTTGGAAAAGACACCCGTGCTGGGAAAAACAGAAGGCAGCTGGAAAAGAGGAAGGCCCAACATGAGACAGGCTGACTCCCTGAAAGAAGCCATAGGCGTGAGGCTCCAGGAGCAGAGCAGGGCTGCTGAGGGCAGGACGTGGGGGGCATCGCTCACGGATGGGGCAGCGGGAGTCAGAGGAGACTAAATGGCACAACATGGAGCACACACAGAACATCATGTATTCTCTGTGTGTGCATGTAGCATGGACTATTACTCATTCATTTTAGTTTAACTAAGTTCCAATATCGAACTTTAAAGTATAACACTGAAATGTCACTGATTACCACCATTTTAGAATTTCTCTTTACTTCTGTTGAAAATTTTAAAATAAAGTAGTTGGGTTTAAAAACTAACACAGGTAACTTTAATCTGTAAGATCTGAAATGTATAAATTTTAAAGTGGTATTAGGGGGTCCACTGCCAAAAAGTGACTCACAGACACCCTCAAAATATTTCACATCTTGAGATCAGAGTACATATTTACCTTTTTGAACCTTGTCACACAGAAGATAAATCTCTTCCCCTCCAGTTACGCATCCAGCTGTCCTGTCCATTCGTACAATTTTCAAGTTGGACGCGTTGGGGGCTTCTGTCCACAGGAGAAAAACAACAAACATCCTGGTTTGCCCTCAGCTTCACAAGCCAATCTCTCATGAGGGGCCCTGTTCTTAGCACACATTAACCAAAAGGAAGTTTACATAGATGCTTTCACTCATATTGTTTTAACGAGGACACAAATAAAACAAAAATGCCTTCTGAAGTCCCCAGGATACTTCTTGGGCATGGGTCATTCATTACCAACTAAACAGATGGGGCAGATAGGAGCAATCTTTGCTTCTCCCAATAATACAGTAAGGGATTTATACAGACAAGAAAGAGCTCTTCTGATGTTCTGGGAGGTACCAAGCCAATGGGTTGGTGGAATGTCAATTAGGTCAAATCTCAGGCCTAAGTTTATTTCCATGATAGTAAGAAACCATTTACAAGAATCCTAGAAATTTAGGAGAAGCACAGTTTTCTTAAACTATTTATTAATTTTTATTGTACAAAAAAAGAAAAAATGGAGATGTTATATTTCTTTTCCGCAAACTAAATTAGAATTTTGTGTGGTTAGGGGCAAAAGTTTTGTGTGGTAATAGCATAAAGCTTCCTTTTTTTCCCTACCAACAGCTGCATTTAAGGTGATCTTTGGTATATGAGTCTACATCATTTTATAACTCTTTCAGTTCCTTTCAAACTTGTTTAAATTAGAGAAATCAGTTAGTTGTTGTCCTTGGAGCCTGGAGTTTTTTGCTTAGACCAAACCCTGTAACCTGTCAGTGAGTCTGTACACTGTACTTGCAGACCAAAAATTTTACCACACAAATTTGTATAGCTAATTTGAAGATCACTGTAAGACTCTAAAGAGTCTAGGAACTACTGACTGATACAGAATTTTGAAGCCACATACTATCTATGCTGCTCATTCAATGAACCTGAAGTTTCTATCTTGATAAAGTTACAACATATGAGAGTGAAGGTGGATAATAACAGTTGTCTTTTATTAACTTCTGTATAGACTCCCAATGAAAAAAAAAATGAGATACTCTCTCATCTAAGAGCACCAACAAGATACCTCACACCAAGGCATTTGAAATAGGAGATTTGGCTTTAAATGTAAAAGACTATAAAATGTACATCTGAGGAAAGGGAACCAGATGTATTGAGAACTTCGTAACATTTCACTTTAAATCTAGACATCAAGTTTTTATATTAGATTGTAGTATTCCCATTTTGTGGATGATAAACATGAGGCTCCACATGATTAAGTTACTTGCCCCAGGACTCAGATTCAGAGAGTAACTGCCAGAGCAGGCTGCAGGTCTGTTCTTGACACTGCAGGCGCTGCCTCCCATTAGAAGTCAAGCACTCACTGCTGTCATAGATGGCATCAGACACCACGGGCTCCAGGCGCCTGGTGAAGCTGCCGGTGCTGTCCGGGAGGAAAGCTGTAAACATGAGCCGCACCACACTGAGGTCCATCTCCTTTGTCTGCTGCAGCGCGGCCTGGCGGATGATCTCCTTTTCCCGATCTAGGATGGCACGGCACAGGGTAAGAGCATAGGGTGAACATTTTACATAGGATGCTTTTATAAAGCCCAAATAACAAAAACTTGAAATAGAAAATTTTCTGAAATTCTTCATGTTGCTAATAAAATTTTTAAAATTTTGTTTATGTCATCCAAAATTAAAGCCATCAAAAGAAGATCTGGATATTCTCAGAATGATAGTAAAAACTCTCCTGCACATATCAAACTGCCTCTCTCCTTTCCTATCTTTCCCCAAACTTTCCCTTTTCTCCCTACAAGAAGAGTTGAAGGTACAAGGAATGTGATGGAATGGAATGTGATAAGCCAACTGGGCATCAGTTGTATTGTAAGATGCAAAAGTTAAGTGTTCCAAAAATTATTTGAGCAAAGACACTGTGTTCATTCCACAGTGCCTAGCACTCTCCTTGGTACTTATTAGGTACTCAAAAAGTACTTTTGAAGAAACTGAATGACTCAACTGCATTTGGCTCCTTCTTTCCCTCCTGATGGAGCTTTCATGCTGATGGATATAATTACCTTACATCATAAAAGGTGATAATTCAAGAGATAAGTACTATCGAAGAACTACAGATGAAGCGATATGGAATTTCAAAGGGGAGAATCCAGAGGCTCTGGAGCAGGAGGAACATTTGCTCTAAACCTTAAAGGGATGGGAGAATTTGTGCTTATGAAAAGGGTGAATAAGGACATCCCAGAAAGAAGAAAGAGCAAGTATAGGAAGAATGTGCTAAGGCAAGAAAGTGAGAGTCCACAGTGCTTCTATGGTGTAGTTTGGCTCGACACAAAGGGACATGGTGGGAAACAGAGTTGGAAATGTAGATGGGGGCCTGTTCCAGGGAGGTGTATCATGGCAGCTTCCTGGATTTTGTCAGCAATGCAGAGATCCTGAGTGAGATGTAGGTTTTAGTAAGACCAATATGGCTTCAGGGTACAAACTGGACTAGAAGTGGGGAAGGACAGAGACAGAGTCCCAAAACCGGACATCTGGAGCACCGGAGAGCATAGCATGGCCTCAATGTGAGCTGATGACAGTGGGTCCAGACTGAAGGAGAACATATAAAAGCAGAAATGATGCAGCTGGTGAGACATGGTTTGGGGTTAAAAGAAAAAAATATGAGTAAAAGAAAAAACTCATAAAATCATAGCATTTTTATGACAAAGACAATAGTTTATAATGTGCCTACCTAAAGAGCCCAAAGAAAGAAAGATTGTTTTTAAGAAGGGGAACTGGGAGAATTATAACACAGGAGTTGTTTTTGAACTAAGTCTTAAATTATGAGTTGGTTTTGACAGGTTGAAAGGGGAAGGGTGAGGTGTTTTAAGGGTGTTATATGTGTACCCACACATATAAAGAAAAGGTATGGAGATGCATGTGGTGTTTAGAGGGCAGGGGTGGGCAGGGGTGGGTACAGGGTGGGACTGAAGGTGAGGTAGAAAGGTGGCTCAGGCCAGACTGTGAGGGCTTTGTAGGCAGGCTATGGAGGTAGAGATTTGATTCTAGAGGTAGCAGGATGCCATCAAAGGTTTCCGAGCAGGAGCAGCTTGGGGTACAGATTAGGAGAAAGAGAAACCTGGGGCATACAGATGAGCACAGAGAGAAAAAGAGAGCCTGAGCTCTCAAAAGAGCAAGGATGGGAGCGTGACACTCACCTGTGAGCTGTCGGTCTCCTGCACCTTCTGCTTGCAAATAGGCAAGATCAGGATGCACCAAAAGTCCGGGATTGTAGCCCCTTATGCACGCCTCTGTCATTCGTGCTTCCAGTGTTTCAAATACTTTTTTCTTTGTCACATGAAGTATACCCAGGTTTGCGAAGCTGAGGAGGAAACAGTAGCAGCAGCAAACAACAACCAAAAGTTAGGGGGGTCAATGACTCGAGTTCATGGTTTCATTGAGCAAAGAGAATGAAAAAAAAATACACAGGTACTCAATTGCTGGGGCCCACACTATAATCAAACACATGATTACTTCTGCAGTAAAACATACAGAGTAGGCTCACCAAAATGGAAAAATAAAGCTTATAACCAGCTGCACAGTAGGGCAGACTGAGTTTTGCCACCAAACGAGTCTGTGGTAAACTTAGCAAAACCTTTTGGTTTTCACATCATGTTAGACTTTCAAATTATGATGAAAGGAGGGGGGTAGATATGTATATATAACTTCACAGAAAGTTTTACAGGGACTCATTTTAAAGTATTTTCAAGGAGGATTGTATAAAAATATTTTAATTTCCAGTATAACAGTGACTTTTCTAACTTTTTTCTCAGCATAAGAGGAATATTATATTTTAAAGGATTTTTTTTCCTTTGGTTTCTAGATGGGATTTAGAATCTAGGTCCTGTTTGGGATCCCCCTTCCCAGAATTCTATTTCCTCCTGGGTTATCTAGAAGGTAGAAATTATTTATTATTACTAGAATGTCATCTAAGCCTACATGGACTCACAACCGAAGCTATACCTATAACCAGGGATGGAGAACCTTTCATCTCATGAAGACTACATACCTATAGAACAAAATATGTTACTAGCTGAATAAAGCAATTTAAGGGATTTTTAAAGAAAATACATAAAATGTTCCAACCACTTGCTTTTAAATAAGGTACATGAAACAGAGAAGTATATTCAATAAATGTAATACAACAAACAAACAAACACTTTACTGAGGAGACTCATTCATTCAACAAACGTTTATTCAGCTCCTTATTAGTGCCAGGTAGTGTCCGATTGCTCTGGTCAGCAGTAAAGAAACCCCTAGTTCCACAGAATTTATTAGCCAGTGCAACCAAAGCGAAGAAATGAAATGAATTTTACAGTATAACTTAGAAGGTGCTAAGTGTTACCAAGAAAAGTATGGCAGGAATGGGGAATAGAAGAGGAAGAAGAAGGAATGACACTTTAAAATAGGGAGAGGACAGAAAAGGCCTCATTGAACAGATAACGACTGAGCAAAGACTTGAAGGAAGTGAGGGGAAAGACGTGGACGTGTGGAAGAAGAGCATTCAAGGCAGAAGGAACAGCGGTGCAAACACCCTGATGCAGGGTCATGCCTGGTGTTTGTTTTCCAAGGACAACAATGGCAAGGAGGCTGAGGTGGCTAGGAGAAAATGAAGAAGAGGTCAAGGAGTTCAAAGGGGCAAGGGGTGGCACAGATTTTTTAAAGCCTTGTAAGCTTTTGTAAGGAGTTTTATTTTATTCTGGCTTTCATCCAGAAAGAAAAAAAGATTAGTAGAGGAAAGACATAATATTATGACAACTGGATTGAATGAAATGAAGAATATAATCAGGTAAACTACGGAAAAAATATGAGTGAAGGCAGAATGAGATGAGCCCTCGTGCAGGGGCCCACAGACTGAACGAGGTATGTGTCCGAAAGTGGAAGAAAAAAAATGGGATAGCTGAGACATACACAGAGAAGAAAATACACTAAGAGAATTTAAGCTCCTTGAGGGCAGAGATCTCACTCAGTGCCTAGAACACTGGGTGTCTACTAAATGTCTGTTGAATCAATGAATGTATAAATTAATACAGCACAGAAAAATATGCAAACATGACATGCATTAGGGTACAGGCAATATTTCTGAAACCACATCTTTGTCTTTTGGTCTTTTGGGCCTCCTTCCTACATAGAACATCCACAACTATGGGAAGATGAGGTGCTCTTCTAGATAATGGCAATGACTAATACCTTTGTAGCACTGCGTACTTTGTCCGTATAAAGTGCTTTTCATGTATATTATTTATTATGTGAGTAGTGAATTTACTCTGGTAAGATATGAAGCAATACAGTTGTCAGTTTTCTGCTTCAAGTAATGATGGAGCTTCAGAGACCAGATTAAACCTTTTACCTTAAACAACAGAACACACACACAAAAAAATAAATTTCAGACACTGGATGAGAGGCAACATGAGACAGTGATCTTTAAGAAAAGGGAAACAATTATGGTGGCCTCATACTTAAGAGTTTCTAAGCTGCAGCTAAGGAAGCAGGACCCCCAAAAGGACACCTGGTGATCTGCCTAAGTTGAGGAGACAGAGTAAAATATTTGAGGAGGCCTCGGGGGCTAGCTAGAATTCACAGGCAAAGCACCAGAGAGGAAAGAACCACAGAGAGACACTCAGAGATGTACAGGGGCTCCACCTTGAGTCTTCAGCTGAGTACTATCAGAGCATGTATGTGAGAAAATGACCCAAGGATGGGAAAACAGCCACCAGAAGGGAGCAGGCAAAACAATTCTTGGAGGATAGGGCTGGAATAATTCAAGAAATCTTGTAAGACACAAATCATCAGGATGAGTATTCAGGAATGCCTTACTAATGATATTAAATTAACCCTAGACTAAAGACTGCGCTGGTTTCTAACAAAGTTTAAAATTAAGTCTAGAAAGGATCAAACTGTTCTCAAATTTATCTTCATTCCAATGAGCAAAAATAAATTTAAAAGCATACAAAAATAATCCAGCATGCAACATCCAAAATTCAAAATGTCTGCCATCCAATAAAAAATTACCAGGCATGTAAATAAGTAGAAAAGTATAACTCATAATAAAGATAAAAATAAATTAATAGAAACACATACAGGAATGAACAGAACACAGAATTCATAGGCAAGTGCCCTGAAATAGCTATTATAGATATGATCCATTAGTCAATGGTCAAGAAAACAGAAAGCATGTTATGTAAGGACATAAAAGATATTAAAGAAAACCCCAAACAAGCCTGTAGAGATGAAAACTACAATGTCAGAGAAGAAAAATACACTAGAAAAGATTCAGAACATACTAGACACAACAAACGAAAACATGAGCAAACCAGAGGACACAGTGATAGAACCATCCAAAATGAAACAGGATAAAAAAGGAAAAAAATGTAAAAAGAACTGATTATCACTGAGCTGTGGTACAACTTCACATCCAAGTATACATAGGATTGGTGTTCCAGATGAACAGGAAAAAGAGGAATGGAAAAAATATTTTTAAAAAATGGCTGAAAAGTTTTAAAATTTATCCAGTGATCCAAGAGTTTTAATGAATACTAAAGCATAAGACACATGAAGAAAACTACACTAAAGCCTATTATAATAAAATTGCTTAAACCTGTGAAACAAAGAAAATCTGAAAAGCTGCTAGAGGAAAACAAGACACACTGTGCGAATAGGAACAGGAATATGAATGATGGGATTTCTTGTTGGAGACAAGGCAAGCCAGAGGGCCCCAGAGCTGTGTATATTTAAGGGCATGGAAGAAAAACACTGTCAACTTAAAACTCTATACTCTTCAAAGATATTTTTGAAAAACAATGATGAAATAAAGAGTTTAAAGACATAAAACGACTGAGAGAATTTATCAACAGTGGATCAACAGCACAAACAAATGTAAAGGGTGGGCTTCAGGCAGAAGAAAATTAAATCAAAGTCTGACTATGAAAGGGAAGGAAGGGCACTGCAAATGGTAAATATGTGGGCAAATATAATACATTTTTCCTCATTTAAAACTACTGATATACACATCAACCTGGAGGAATCTCAAATGCATGACACCAAGTGAAAAAAGCCTGGTTCTAAAATGCTACATGTTGTATGGTTCCATTTGTATGTCATTCTGGAAAGGCAAAACTACCGGGCTAGAAATCAGATAGGGGGTTGCCAGGGCCTGGGGTGGGTGGAGGGGGTGACTCCAAAGGGGCACACAGAGACTTTGGACGGTGAAGGATTGTTCTACAGACTGACAGTGGTGCTTATGAGTATCGTCAAAATCACAGAACTGTTTGCTTCAAAGGGTGACTATTACAGTATTTAAATTATATTTTAATAAAACCTGACCAATAAAGGACATCACAGCTAACAATATGACTGAGACTACAATCCTGTTCTTACACAAATGCCATGTTCCCCCACACCAGTGGTTTTCAAAGTGAGGTCTCTAGACCAGCAGCATCAGCACTACCTAGAATGTATTAAAAAGTAAATTCTTGGGCCCTTTCCCAAACCTACTGAATCAGAAACCCTGAGGGTACGGCTCAGCTATCTGTGTTCTAACGGCTCCTCTGGGAGATTCCTGATCACCCTAAAGGCTGAGAACCACTGCTGCACACTGTACGAGACCAATGAGACCACCATCTTGGGGAGTGGGGCTTGGTGTCAGGATTTTTTTTAAGTGACCAGAGGCGACTTTAATTAGCAGCCAGATTTGAAATCCTCTGCACTGGGCCAGACATTTCCATCATCACCATCATCTGGGAACTGCTGCTGCCCTCTGGGTAGGTGTGGATCCTGGGGTCACCGAGTTGGGATGCTGCAGTTGCCCCTTCACTGGCCTTGAACACTGACTTGCTGGCATAAGATTTAAGAGCAACCTCCTACTCATATCCTAATTTGGAAATTGGACAGATACTTAGCAATCTCAGTCCACACTTTGTGCATGTTTTCCAAACACTCCTTTTGTGTGTACTAAGGTTGACCCATATGAAATTGCCAATAATTAATTGTTTTTGGACCCTCAAAAACAGCAACTTAATATGGTTTGCACGAGCTCCTCGTGGGAGGCCATGTTCCTCTTTTGTATTTTTTAGATACAAAAAAATAGAGTATATATCTACTTCTAGTGCTTACCAAATGGTACGTGCCATAAACATTAGTTAAAAAAACAACCACTTCACATCTCTGTAAATCAGGGTTGTCAGGAAGCAGGCAGAAGGAGGGTGCGGTGCTTGCGGGTGAGTGTGGTGGCTTAAAGCAAAGTCAAGTAACAGTTTCTATTACCTGGAAATTTCAGAGAACTAAGATGTTGAAACAAATTGTTGATATTCAGGGTCAAAAATGTAATACCAAACTAAGATTTTTTTATGAGGACCAGTACTAAAGGCTAACTAAATCAATGACTAAGAAATATAAAGTCAAAATTAAAGCTAACTAAAAAAAATTAAAAGGGGAAATCTCCCAAGTTAATGCAATCAAACCCACCATCATGAATACTTTAATATAGGTAAATAGCTTTGAAAATAGAAATTAAATTTTACTGAGAACTCCAAAGAAAGGTAATTCTTTTGTTTTTAATTATTTAAAGATTCTTTATCTTCTCAGTTACATTTTTATATAACTTTTGATATGTTGGATCAGTGCCCTCCCTGTAAACCTATACTACTCTTAGCCTAAGCTATATTACTGAAAACAGGTTATCTTGGTTTCATTTCTAGTATTGACAAGTCTAAGGAACAGTGCTGGCTATCCTCCTAAATTTCTCTGTGTGCTCTTCTTACCTACAAGTTAGAACTGAATAAATAATCGATGACATACCCTAAATATGTATGTGGCAAGTCTGCTCATGTTATTTCATAGTATTAGCTAATGTTAGTTCAGTCTACAATTATGGGGATGTAAAAAGCCTGGAGATAAATTCTATAGCTCAATACATATTTTAGAAAGGAAGATATTAAGTCCATAATGATGCAGATCCCACAAGCCAGGGTCTGCATCAGTCCTCAAGAAGTCAAGTAAATTGTCCCCAATCCTACTGTTGAGAGTGACAAAAATGGAAATAGAATTCTGGTTTCCAGATTATTAGCATATTTTTCCTACTAAAATGCAACAGGTTCTGACATTGGAAACTTAAAAATCAGAGAGGGAGGGGAGGGGAAAAAAGAAGAAGGGAGGAGAGGAGAGGGAGACAAATGAATCATGAAGGAAATACTGCATCCTGGAAAACACTGTAAGCAAAAGTTTCTCAGCTAAAAATCAATTTTTAAAGGGAGTACCAATATTTCACTGAATATTCTAAACAACAGTCTTCTGAGTCTATTATAACTTTCAAGTGGCATCTTCTTGATTAAATTTCTCAGTGAAATTGTATAGGGTTAGGATATCCCACGGTGCTGCGACTACACATCTTGATGATCAAATTAAGAGCTTAGATGATCAAAATGTTTGTTGAGTGAATGAGTTCTCCCAACTACTGAGCCCCATACTCTAGCACTACAAAAGAGTAAAGAATTTCCTCACTTTCCCTGGAAACAGGGAATGTACTTTGACTATCGTTGTAGGTCTCAAAATAAGTAACCATTAGCTCTCTCTAGAATCCTGAAAGATTACTAAACCAAACCACAGAAACACCAAATTACAGACAACATACTGGAATTTTTATAATAACAAATATTACTAGTAGGGAACTTCATCTACAATTTCCTCTGAAGGATGTGATTATCACAGATTAAACAGGACCAAAGAGAATAAACACTTCAAACTGACAGCAGCCTATTGGAGTAAATCTGCAGAAATACTTTAAGGATCAATTAGTCTGAAACTCTGACAATTACTCTGTGCTTCAAAGCTCTCATAGGTCAGTCAGGAACTGTAAGGGTGTCCAAACCAGACGATGAACCAAGTGTGACATACAACAGGAAGCAGGCCAATCTTTCAAGAGGATGTTGAAACAAGTTTATATAGAGTGCAGTTGAATTTTTCAAATCAATTTAAGCTTCTTCCTCCAATCTAGAGTCTCTTCTTTTTGAACATCAAAAGAATCAGATTTTAGTGACTTAAAAGAATGCTTTCTCTCTAGGTTTTTCACACTTGAATATTTTCACAGTCAAACAAAGAAATGCCTAGGAACATGAAAGCTCAACCTCCTCAGTAACAACCAACTTGAAACTTGATCGGAATTCAAAGCCTGAAATGCTACCATCAGCTTAATTACAGTTGATTTAAGCAATTCCTTTCTTTTGAGTGAATAGTCTAGATTAACTGGGATTCTATCATAAACTATTTAAGCCAGTATTAAAAAACTCTGAAAGATATTTTAAAAATTTAAGTAAAATCAATAAAAATTCTTACTTCTTTTGCACTGAATTTATTTTTATAATATTTCTTTCATTTGAAATTGATTGTTTGATCTGTCTGACCAACCCTTAAATGAATATATCACTTTGTATTTACATTTTAAGTCTAATTAACACCCAAACAAATTTCATTCCTTGGCTTCTTATCTGTGCACACTTTCTAAGTAGCACAGAATGAAAACATATTTATCTATTCACTTCATGCTCAAAATGTTCACACTATAAATCGAGTCAACACTTCATTAAAGCAATCATCAGGTGCATAAAGGCATTCATAAAGTGTTGATTTCTGCTATAGTTATGTTTTTTCTAATTTGCTCTTATTTTATTTCCAGATGAAAAATATTGCTAAAAGTGGTGCAAATGCGTCATAGGTGAAATGACCATGTAATCTGTCATCTCAACTGGGCCACTTCTGAGAGTAAAAGGGGTGTTGTAAGTAAGTAGGCCAGGACCATAGGTGCAAACTGAGCTGTCTCAGGGAAATCAGGCATGTGGGTACCTTATGCCTCAGAACCCAAGTAAGGAACACATTTTCATTTTTAGGCCTTCTGAGGGATTTGGAAACGCCCCTAATGAAAAGAGCCTTTTCAGTCTAAGTCCTCGGGTGTTATGTCCTAGCAGCATGGCCCCTCACTTACCCGACCACCATGTCCTTGGGTCCAGCATTAACAGTGCAGATCCCATCCTCACAGTGCTTCCCCACCAGGCTGTGTGCGTGCAGGTGGATGCTTTTTCCATTTGTGACCAACTGAACAATAACCTTTGCAGGTCCCACATAGTTGCAGATCTATGTAAGAAGCAAATTTTTAAAGTTAATACATCTGACTATATAGCAATGTAGAAAAATGCTTAGGACAAGCCAATAAGTATAAAAAATATAATACAAAATTAGGCATATCTATACATATATGACCACAGCTCCATTTTTAAAAATACGTGATGAACAACTGGTAGGATGGAAATAAATCAGAATGCCAGTGGTGGTTTTTGTGAATGTGGAGGATCTACTCCAGCAAGCAGTCCATACATATAATACAGTCTGTAATGTTAAAGTTGGAACATCCTAAAGAGGACGCTGTGAAGCTGTGGGGTATCCCCTGCCCACTAACTAAGAATGCCCTCATCACAACTTTGGTCATAACAGCTGGATTAAGGACCCATCAGAACGGAACTGGGATTGAAAGATAATGGAAATCAAAGGAAGGAGAGACGTGAGCAGGAACAGTGTGTCCTGTGTGTCTGTCATGCGACTGGGCAGGGGAGAGACTGCCAGGGACCTGGCTGTGCAGGCTGTCAGCAGACAGCTGGGCCTGCAGTGGCTGGTCAGGGCACTTCCGCCAGCACTCTCTGCTCTGACCTCTGATAACTGAATTACATATGCCCAGGTCATAGTCCGTTTTTTTCAGTTCAAACACATGTACTTCCAAGGTGCAAATCCTTAGATGAGACACCTATTTAGCTCTTATTTTATAAAATCAAGGTTTTCATTTAAGGTAACATCTTTTTTATTGTTATACTGTTGAAATGATAATGAAAGCAATGCAAAGGAAATAGCATGGGGATAATTACATAAAAATTATTTATTTATTTTTTAGAGAGAGGGGAAGGGAGGGAAAAACAGAAGACAAACATCGATGAGAGACAGACATATCAATCAGTTGCCATATCCTGACCAGGAATGGAACCTACAACCTGACTGGGAATCAAACCGATGACCTTCTGCTTTGTGGGATGTCGTCGAACCAACTGAGCCACACCAGTCAGGTCGATAATTGTATTTTAAGCAAAGAGAGGTTGGACACCCTTTCTCCTCTAGTTGTCCTCAGACCTCTAAAGCATATCACAGATTACTTCCTTGAGAAAGCCGAACACTAAAATCATATTAACAGAAAAGATTATGGCTTTATTTTTACCTTCCTGAAGCTGGAAGTCAGAATCCTGTTGAAAATTCAGCCAAACTGTTGGAAATGCACTATATCTCCTCAAAGGGTGACCATCCCTCCTGGTATGCCTAGAACCGAGCGGGTTTCCTGGTACACAGGACTCTCAGGATTAAGAGTTTGTCATCCTGTCTCTTCAGCTCACATTGTTTATTTTTGAGGAAGTGCATGACTTAAACTCAGTCTCTCAACTATGCAACCATTAGAAATATTTTAATCTGCACAAATGGTCTTTAGCTCAGAAGGGAAAGAAAGTATTGGGTTGGCCAAAAAGTTTGTTGGTTTTTTCCTGTAACATGGCTCTAAGTAGCACTTAGTTGTCTTTAACTTCATTCAAAACAATTTTGTTAGATTGTATTGTGACAGCTGTCATATCAGTGTGCATTTATTAAAAAACATCGAAGTTGGATAATTTTGGTGTAGCCATTTTAATATTGAAGATGTATCAAAATAAGCCACATTGTTTGCATTTATGCCTTATTATTTCAAGAAAGAAATGTCACTAAAATGCAAAAAAAAGATTTTTGCAGAGTATGAACAAGATGCTGTGACTGATTGAATGTGTCAAAGTGTCTTGCAGTTTCATGCTGGAGATTTCTCACTGGACGATGCTCCATGGTCGGGTAGACCAGTTGAAGTTGATAGTGATCAAATTGAGACATTAATAGAGAACAATCAACATTATACCATGCAGGAGATAGCTGACACACTCAAAATATCCGAATCATAAAGTTATTGGTGAAAATGAAAAATGGGTCTTTTACTTTAAAGAAAAATCTAAATGGACTTTTTGGCCAACCCAATAGATAGGAATCCCATCTAGCAAACTTGAGGAAGAACCTACACTTGCCAATAAAATTTCTTGTATTTTAAACAGAATCCCATTCAACCAGTCTACTTCTCCTATAGCATCATCAAATAGATTCAGATTCCATTGATGCAGGCTTTTGTTAGGATTTTTTCAGTATGGATTTTTCCCCAATCCAATCTCTCATTGTAAGAGTTGAGGAGAAGTTGATAAGAGTTGGGATATTCCACAGAGGGTTTTTGGGGAGAGAAGATCCATGCACCCCAGCAAAAGACAGACTTCTCTCTAACCTACAGTGTGCCCCACCCCCCAAAACCCTGGGGCTTGTCTGCCTGAACCTTGACTCAAAGCTAATGCAAGAGTTTGCTTCCAAACCTCTAAAAGCCCTTCCCTAGGAGCATGGCCACCTGTGGGAGTGGTCTCCACTCCTTGTAGAGCAAGCTGATTACAAAGAACATTTAGGATTAAATGAGGTTTTGACCACCTCAAATCACAAATAAACAATTTCTTAAACACACATAGCACTTTCAAAAACCCTCTGGGCATAAAACTAATTATGAACCTACTGCTTTCCCTTGATAACAGGCAGAAAGCCTTTGCCCTTCAGGGCAGGAGAGGGAATGAAAAATTCTGGATTTGCTCCAAAGTTGACTGTTGATCCTACATACGCTGGATCACTGAGGCCAGTTTTGTGCCTTTGGTGCTGACATCTGAAATTAGGCTCTGTTATGATGACATCTCTACAGGGACTTCTTCAGGAGTAAATGAACGGTGAAAGCACTAAGCACAGAGATGCACTGGTGTAAAGCATGTTGAAATGCTTCACTTAGGTGAAATCGGGCAGGCTTTACACTTCAGCAGGACAGCAGAAGGAATCTAGCAATTGAAGTCCAGTCACTATGAATATCTGGGCCCTTCAATGTCACCACTGTGAAGGAAGGAATCAGTCACTGAAAGAAAGAGGTGGGGAGGTGTCCTCAAAAAAGTACTCACATCTTCTTCTTGCTATTTACTTCATGATCAAGGGGTGGCAAGAATGAGGAACTGAGTAGTCTCTGAGGTACAGGTACCTGAAAAATTTGCCAGTGACTAATGTGCTATCTGAGCCATTTGAAAGAGCTCAAGTCAGCATGGCATCATCTGGTTTTTACACAGACCACAGGGTGAGGACCAGGAGGACTCTGGGTTTTGTGGACTTTCCAAAATACTGACTGAAAGAAGAAAGCTGAAGTGTGAAACAGAAAAAAAATTTTTTGAATTATATGGCAAATGAGGACAACAGGATTCTAACATGGGGGGGGGGGTGGAGGATATTTTATAAAATACCACAAGAGCTGAGAACTATTTGCAGCTGATTCAGAAATTCATTTGTTCTGCGGAGAATTTGATTATTTTTCTTCAGCCTCCCTTTTACTTCTTTGAACAGTGATTTCCTTGAAAATTAAGCTTATAGAAAGCAAGTGTATCTTCCAGAACGGCTGGATTGTTTTTGAAAGAGTCTAAACATATTAGGCTCTTAATTACACACTAATGGCTTAAACACAAGTTGAGTTTTCAGTTACAGCCAAGGAGAGAGAGGTGACGACTTAAGTAATTGGCTATGAGGGGGACATTTTAAGGACAAGTACTTGATGGGCAGACTGGCTAGGCTTGAAGACAGTTCTATCATTTACCAGCTCTGTGGCCTTGGGCAGTGTTCAATTCCTCCTCAGTAAAACGGAGATAATGATAGTGCCTCACAGGTTTGTTGTGAGCATTAAAAATGTCAATGAGTGTGAAGTTTTTAGAACACTATCCAGTAAGTAACTGTAGTACACAAGAGTTAATTACTACCTTATTTATTACTCTAATGTACTCCTCTACCTAGGGATCTTTAAATAATACAACTGCCCTGAGATAATTAAAATAAAAAATCCTGTCTGAAGGCAAGTGGTTAGTATAAATGACTAATTAAAGCCACTTTTATTCCTAGGGTCTTTTCTCTAGAGTACCCTGTTTTATTGGGCTTTATTAATTTTCCAGTAATGATTATGTTATTTAGGAACTGCTGTCATTCTTGGGGGTGCTCAGGATTTTGTGGCTTCCTTGATGAAATTAAGCCTTTCTTCCAGGAGCTTTATGATTCTGTACCTACTGATGACCACAGGCTAGATCTGCTTTCTGAGTAAGAAACAGAAATCAAAGTCTCAGATAATACCAAACTTAGCCAAATCACCTTCTTTTATTTAAAACAACTCTGTTGTGCTCTGGCAAAGTACACACTGATTCTTTAAAGGTGACTAAGAGAAGTAGGCTAGAATTTTCTGGGAGTTAGAATCTGAAATGTTCAGTTCACTTGCCGAGTACATGTGACCAAATCACGTCGGCAGAATGTCAAGTCAGCATGAATGTAAGACATGGCACATCAAGCTGTTCTTTACTGCTTAGTTTTTCCCATGAAGTGATGAAGGGAATTTATCGCTTTAATTAGATGATAACTAAAGAAGAGGGGGAGGGGGAAAATGCAGTTTTCTGACAGAAATCTACCCTGACTTTGTGTACTAACTTTGTCCTGTATCACTAAAGCGGCAGAGCACTGTGGTTAATTCCAGGAGCTCAGAAGCCAGGCTGCTGGGCTAAAACCCCTCTGCTGCCTCTTACTGATGGGTCAACAGGGGCAGATGCTTAACATCTCTGAGTATCAGTTTGTCCATTTTCAAAATGAAAGTAATAACACATCTTACTTCATAGGACTGTTTGTAAGGATTAAATAAACTGATATATTACTCAGAACCTAGTGGGATTAGCAATCTCAAATATCAACTCTCCTATCCTGGCTATTACCTCATTGATGATCAAACTGTACCCATTTAGTCAATGAGGATTTTTGAGCCCGTATATGTTTCACGCCCTGAAGTAAATTAGGGAGTGAAGGGACATACAGTGAGTACAAAAGAGACACAACCCCTGTTCTTACGGGAATTAAAGAGTAGGAACAAGACTAACCAAAGAATCTCCCCAATAAACGCAAATGTGTACCAGTGAGGCACTAAGGACGTCTCCCGAAAGGATCTGATCTGGTCAGGAAGTGTGAGAAAGCATCCTGAGGGAGTAATGAGGGCTGAGCTCTGGAAGAAAACCAGGAGAGGAACAAGGGAAGGGGTGAGCAGGAGATGAGGGGGTTGAGAACAGTATTCCTGAAAGGAAGAGCAGCATGTGCAAAGGCTTTCTGGGGAGTCCTACTTCCTGTCTCCTCAGTCATACCACCATGTCTCAGAGTTTCCTTCAAATGGTTCTACCACTTGGGGGTGTCCCTGCCTTCTTTTCTGTACCTAGAACCACCCATTCCTTAAGGGTGAGACTTAATCCTGCTTCTTCCATGACACGCTCCTCAACACTTTAACCCACAAAACTCCACTGTTGTCCCTTATTGGGGGAATGACATTGTAGTAAGGAAGGAAAACTACAGGCAACTTATTGCAATGAAACAATGGTAAAACCAATTGACAACTACAGGGTTATTGTCCCATCTCTCTTGCTTGTTACATTCCCAGTGTACATATATCTCTATGTTCTAACTCGCTGCTTTTAAGGAAGGAAAGGGAGGGAAACATGGTAACTCAGCCGATCTTCACATCAGCCCTATGGGGTGGGTACTAGTACCCCATTCCACAGCCAAGGGAGCCAAGGCACAATGAGATGAAGTAAACTTGATCTGCAGATCAAGTGGTAGATAGAAAACCTTACTATTCCGGGGTCTAACAAATGTGTTAAGAAGATTGTGACTTCATTTTGAGCAAACAGATACAAATAAAGAAAATCCTAGTTGATTAAAAGAAAAGATGAACTGCCATCATTCCCATAACTGGATTGGATGCGCAGCCCTTTGAACCTGGGTCTGTCCGCTTCCAAAGCCTATTCACATTTTGCATTACACTGGGTGCCACAAGGTTTGATCATTTTTTCTTTTGTTTGTCGGTCTGCCCAGTGTTCTGTAGCTCTGCTTTTCATAGCAGTGTTGGTACATGACAGTTATTCCTGAAAAACCTGTTTGCTTGGTTCTATTGGTGTGTGTTGTGAGAAAGGTCTCCGAGAGAGTTGTGAGGTGGCAGAAGTGTACTCTTGAAAGGAAACCTCCTTCATAAAAAACATCATGCCACAGACATCATTAAACTATGCATTGATTCTTTCTTGTTAGGTTGCAAGTCAGAATATAAAATGAAGAAAAGGAAGAGGGTAGGGAAAAGGAGAGTGCTGTGGGGGAGGGAGAAGAAGAAAGGGAAACAGAAGAACATTATTTTCATAATATATCTTCTTGGTGATGAAACACTGTCAGATTTTATTGGTCTTTATTATTTGTAGAGCACCCAGGAAGTACAGGATAACCTTTATTAAACAAGATAGCACAGAACAATGTTTAACACAGTTTCTGGCATAGAGTAGGAGGATGCTTGGTAAAGTTAGTTTAGTTTTGTTTTTTTTTTAAGGCAGGGGATTTCAGGTTGATCCAATCTCGGATCAAATACCAGCTCTTTCTTCTTCCAGCTCAGTGGCCTCACCCAAGCTGGAGCACCTCGTTAAGCCTCCTGCCCCACACTGTAATGTGACCTGAGAGGGCTGAGCGAGCACTGCCCAGTGCCTGGCACATGGCAGGCACTGTGGAAGCACCAGTTTCTTTCCTTCTCTTTTATATACAAGTAGTCTGTGTCACCCCCGGGCCTCTCAATGACCCTGTGAGGGAGACCATGTTGGCACCATCATCCTCATTCTGCACATCAGGAAACAGAAATTCAGATTAACAAGTGACCTCACACAAGGTCAGACAGCCAGGATGCAGAGGAACTTGGGAGCCATCCCGAGTCTTCTGAATGTAAGTGTGGTGTTCTTATGAAGGTGGAATGACATGAAAATATCCTCTGTGACCCACTTGCTGTGGAAAACATGCTTGTTTCTACAGAAAGTGCTCCTGGACCTGTGTTCATGTGTTCCCATTCTTTCACCTTGCTCAATGCCCTCCTTATTTGAGCAACATCACATGTGGTGCAGATGTCAGGCTGGGATTAGAAGGGCAAACTGCATAATTAAATACAAGGAAACAGGCTAAGAAGGTCTGATTAACTACAGAGAAGACAAATAAAATCTCTGTATACATGTAACTCTGCTTTAAAAGTTTAAGTTTTCTGTCATACTTTGACCTGGAATTTTTTTGTTTGTTGCTACTCTGTTTTAATTTTGAGTTTCATTATATCAAATATAGCTTCTTATAAATCGGAAAATCAAGTAGCACACTATTGCTGCCTCCAAGGATTTTGGGGTACTTGTACCTCAATAATGTCATTACTTCATTAACAAATTACAACTAAATCTGTGGCCCAATTATCCATGGTCACAAAAGAATATGGAAGGAGTACACAATTTGTAATTTATGGATGAACTGTGTTACAAATGTTCATTTATATGCCACTTGTACTGGGAACTTGGGTTTACTCTTAACAGAAAATGAAGTTTAAAATAGTGGTATCCTGGTACCATTTTTTCCTCCTATATTTCTTACCCTCCTTACTACACTATGTACATTCTCAAACTCTTCTTCTGAACAAAGCATAAACTATATAATATCTAGTCAAACCTTCAAAACATATCCTGAATCTAACCACTTCTTACCCCTTACGGCCACTGACTGGTTTCAAGCCTCCAGGATCTGTCTCCCCAGTTTTTGCTCTTGTCTAAGTTTCTTGTGCCTCCCCCGCTTCCCCACAGCCCTGCACGATTCTGTTCAAGTCAGGTCATGCCAGACTTGTAACTCTGCTCAAAGTCCTCCAAAAGTGAAAGCTATTGATATTGAATGATTAGTACCACAAGGGGACTCATTATATTATTCCATGTATATAAGACTAACATTTTCTATATAAGAAGTTAAAAAAAAACAACAACAAACCCAAAGCCTCCAATTCCTTTCCATCCTAAAAGCCAAAGTCTTTACAATGGCATATGAGGCCCTGGACAATCTAACCCTCCTTTTCCTCATCAATTTTGTTTTTTACTGATCCTATGCAGCCACATCAACCTCCTCACTGCTCCTGACCTCTCCAGCTCAGCTCCCACCTGGAAGTGCCTGTGTGTGCTGTCCTTTGCCTAGAACCCTCTTTTTGCATGTTCTCGTACCTTCCTTCAGGCTTGGCAGGAATGCTCTTCTTTCAGGCAGGCTTTCTCTCATCACCGCCCCTCTGCAACATATAACCACTCCCATACTCCAATCCCTGCATTCTTTCCTCCTTTCCTCTGCTTTACTTTTCTGTGTTCATTACTATTTAAAATGCTACAGTTTACTAATTTTCTTTGTTTCCTACTTTCCCCATGAGAACAGAAGCTCTATAAACGTGGGGATACTGATTTCTCCCCTGTTATATCCCCAGTGTGTGCAGTATTTGTCATACTGTGGGTATTCAATGCTTCTTTAATGAATGCAGGATTAAAATGTTATCTATGGAAGGCAATTTATGAAAATATGAAGAGTTGTGTTAGGTAGTAGGTAAAAATAAGGTTAATTATATTCTTCCTTTTGTTACTTTGTCATTCTTAAAAACTGGCTAGATCCCAGCGTAGCCTCTCAGTAGGCTACTTACATGAGGATGCATTAAAGACCAGAGCAGGACATTAGCCTAAGTTGGCAAAGTGCCTGTGTGTGGCTAGGGTGGGGGTGATGGGGGCGGAGCACGGCCAGGCTTCTGGAGTTGCTGTGGTGAGGGGAATCCATTGCTGAGGGGCAGGAATTCTGGCAGCTGTAAGAAAGTGAAGGTAAGGTGACTCTTGAATCATAGCCCCTGGGAAACCAAGTAGCAGCTCTCCTCTTACAGTCCAAGACATCCCTAGTCTTTCCCTCTTCCCACTCTCATTGCTGTTGCTCATAAGGTATTTTCCCATGTACTGAAGTCTTAGCACCTCACTCAAACCTTTTCTGTTTCTTGCCTTATTATCACCCTCAGTGATACCCAGAATTCACATTTCTGAATCACCTCAATTTCACATCCTCTTATTCCTTAAATGAGATGCACTTTCTATGACGTTCACTCTGGTGACTGACAGGAATAACCACCCCACAGGACCTTATCATGACACAGTGCCAGTCTACACCTCCAAGATCTCCAACTGCTGTGCTTCTTTTCAATGCAGAGCACAGGCTCTGGAGTCAGACAGACCTGCTCTGACCCCTGGCTCCTGCTGTTGCTGACTGTGCCCTCCTGGGCAAGTTACTTAGCTTTTTTGACTTGTTTCCCCATCTGTAAAATGTGAATACAAATACATAATCTTTGAATTTTCATGAGGTTTAAAGGAGATACTTTAAGATGTCTTGGATATATGATTGTGATTCTTATTTCTTCATGCTTAAGCAGATTATCTGCAGTGGAGAGTTCCTTTGGCTTCACTGAGAGGATGCAAACCACTGCATGCGTGTCTCCTCAGCCTCCCTTCTCCTTGCTGGTACTCAGGCTCAAAATGTCCCTATTATTGCACATATCCTCTCCTAATTCAGAGAAATGGAGATCTGTTCCCTTTTCCAGGACTAACCACTCTGGTTTTGCCCTTAATGTCATCCTTATTCCAGACCCCTTTGAATTACCCTCGTCCTCTCCTCTCCAAAGGACCCTTCCCTTTAGCCCACAAAACATGTACCCTCTTCTCTATTATTCCACAGAACCCCTTTCCTGATGATGATGATGATGATGACGACGACAACAACAACTGTAATAGTTAGCATTTACTGAAACCTATGGGCCAGGCACTATACTACAACCTACAGAACCAGACTTTCATTTGATTTTCTCTACAATTCAATGAGAAAGATTCTTAAAAGGTACTCACACCTGCTTGGGTGCCATTCTCTTTTTCCTTACCAAATATGCAAGAAAAGCTCTAGTCACCAATGCTGAGCCTCCTGCCCTTCCTCAAATGAAGAAATGTTTAAAGATCATGACTGACTCCATGTTTCTAAACTCACTAGCCATTTTTTATCTTAACCTCTCTGAAGCCAGGGATGTGTTACCATTCCCTCCTAAAACTCTTTCCTCACACTTCTTTGTACGCTTCTGCGAAGGCACTCTCCCTCTTCCCCAAAGAGAAGTTTTGCCAGAGATCTGTCCTTGGTTTATTTCTAATCTTCATCATGATCAGTCTCTTCATACTCTTATCTAGTCTCTCAGATTTAAGTACTACTCCATTCAGATGCTCATAATTTAAATCTCATCTGCTTAATTTCTTGTCTATAACATCATTACAATTCACTTTGTCCAAGACTGAACAAATTGCCTTCCTTCTGAAACCAACTCTACCCCCTATTAAATGGAGCACAACCTTCTAAGCAATTGCACCAAAATCTTCCCTTCATCTTGGAGTCGTCTGTTGTCTTCCACGTGTAATCAGTTGTCAAATTTTGGCCAGGTGGCAGCCCTGCACCCTGACAAACCTCTGACCTGTGTCCCTTTCCTCTATTCTCATTGCCTTAGTTTATCTAAGCCCTTATTCTGAGCTTAACGTATGAAGAATCACTGTAATTCTTTTTTTTAAAGATTTTATTTATTTTTAGAGAGAGGAGAAGGGAGGGAGAAAGGGCGAAAAACATCAATGTGTGGTTGCCTCTCATATGCCCCCAAATGGGGACCTGGCCCATAACCCAGGCATGTGCCCTGACTGGGAATAGAACCAGCAACCCTTTGTTCACAGGCTGGCACTGAATTCACTGAGCCACACCAGCCAGGGAAGAATCACTGCAATTCTTTAAACTTGTGTTTCTTTGCTTTTCCCTTTTGCTAATGTCCCTTAGCAAACTGCTACCAGATTTACATTTCTAAAGCATAATGCTGATCAGAACATATCATTTCTATATTAAAACTTAGATGATCTACCCATTTTCTACAAAATCCAGTTTAAATTCTTGAGCCTTGTACAACTTGGCCCTATTGTACCTGTCTAGCCTTATTCCCACCTTTCCCTTATATTGTTCATGCCAGCAGAATTACTCACCATTCCATTCATTCTCAGTGACTTCTATTTTGAGCCACTGCTGCTGACTCTTCTGCTTGTGCTGCCTTCTCTAGTTAGGTCTATCCTTTCAAGTTTCTACCTTTCTCTTGCTATTTGGCCCAAAGTCCAATTTCTGCCTCAAAGTCATTTATGAGCACCCCACATGGCTGGCTCATGTAAGATCATCTTTACTTCAGAGCCAGTTGGTCACTCACTCTTTCCTTCAAAAACTGTTTTATTCAGAAATTACTACATGGCAGGTATAGGTGCTGGATATCTAGTGGTGAATAAAACAAACAATATTATCATATTTCAAATGTTTAAGGGCATATCTTAGTTCCTCTATTACACCGATTGATCTTTGAAGACAAAGGTGCTATTATTTATATTTCTACAACTCCCAGTACAGAACCAGTACCTATATTTATCCAATATTCATTTGAAGAACTAATGCCCGAGTGAATCCAGCTACTCTGAGGAAGGAGGGAACAGCAAAGTGGTGCCAAGCTCCTCGGCAGCATTCAGAAAGGGCGCTAACTGCAGGGCCCACAGCACTATCCTGTCTCAGGGTCTGTTGAAGGGTTATGTCATGTGACTGAATTCACCTCACTAATATAACTATAAGGTACTGCCTGAGGAGTTTCTGAAAAGTCCCAGCAAAGGTGAATATATGAAGCCAACTAACATGAATTTTACTAACTTCTTGGCCTGAAATCACAGTTAACATGTAACCCTGGCACTATTTTTATTTATAAGACAGTTATTATAACTTTCTGAAGCACCTGTACTCCCTTAGGCTTTTCCAATGAGAAAAGTAACTTTCACTTATAGACAGACTGGTGGCAGAGATGCTAAGACATCTTTAATTTTTATAAATTCAATTTTCAGGTAGAACTTAACCCTGACATACAATTTGCCACTGCACTGGGGTTTGGCCAAGATGGTAAGATGTGTCGAAAACAGCTGTCGAAGGCTGGTTCCAGAGATCCAAGATAGTGGCAGAGTGGGTGGGTGTTACATTCCCCTCCTCCCGGAACTAAACTAGAATTACAACTACATTATTCAGCAATCCATCTGAATAACTAACCAAAGACTAGCTGAAGAGAAGTCTTATAGACAAGAATTTACAGAAGCCACATTGAGAATGACAGGAAGGATGGAAATGCTGAATGGGTTGGCCTGGCTCCCACGAGTGGTGGCTGAGATTCTGGAGGGATATGTCAGCTGCAAAGGTTCCCCCTGAGGAGCATGGGGTCTCAACCCCAAGCCAGGCTCCCTAGCCCAGAGCACCTGAGCCAGGAAGAGGAACCCACATAACATCTGGCTGTGAAACTCAGCAGGGATTCTGTCCTCCAGTGAGAAGCAAGAGTCTGCTAGAGACATGGACCCTCTTAAAGGACCAACACACAAAATCTCATGTGTAGCCACCCACCCTGGGCTCTGGTGGAGGGAGGGCAAAGCAGACTAGAGTAGTATTAGGAGAGACTGGGTTGTGTGGCTCTGGGGAGAGAGCTGAAGGGACAGCCAACAGGACCCCTATGCTGCACTCCCAGACTGCAGACACCATCTTTCCTGGGTGGAACATTCTCCTCCAAATGGCATCAGCTTGAGGAAGAGCAATAGCCCCCTTCTGTGTACTTCCTGTAGCCCCACCCAGCAGAGATTGAGCCCTACTGAGGAAAGAGCTACCTAGCCTGGAGTGTAGAGATCTGGGCAGGCTCAGGGGGTGACAGTGACTGAGTTGTGTGGCTTTGGGGTAGGGCCAATTCCCTCCACTTTCCTATGAGTCTGACTGTCACCTCCTCTGATGGGAGATCCACTAGGCACACTCTGGGCTCCCAGCTGGTCCTACCCTCCTGACTCCTGGTGGCTCCACCCTGCTGCAGTTTGGGCAGAATCAGGGACAGACTGAGTTGTGTGGCTCAGGGCGGGGGCACTGTCCCCATTGTCCCCCAAGGCTGACTGGTACTTGCTCCTCATGGGAAAAACCACTATTCACATCCTCTTGATTCCTGGAGGCCTGACTCCAGCTGAGATCAGGCTCCTGGCAGAATCTAGGACAGACTGATTTGTGTGGCTTTAGAATGGGGGCCATTTTCCCCTCATACACCCGAGCAGCGCAGAGCCCTCCCTTCCCAAAGCCAAACCTTGGTCTGTTTGGGCCTGGTAATCTCTGCTAGCCTAACCCTGATGACTCCCTGAGACCTCACCCCACCTCAAAGGTGTGTGAGCATCCAGCAGGTAGCAATTAGATTTGATGATATATGCAGCGACATTTGCTGAGAGACCTCAGACCCAGCACTGACACTGAGTTTGAACCTGTATCAATCTGGTGAACACACTCACCCTACCTGTCACTAAGAACTTAGCTCATACAACTTGAGTGCCACCAAAGGCACTTTCAGTGACTGAGCCCAACAGGCAACCAGCAGGCAGAGGCAGATCTCAGGGTGCCCTGGGACTTTTGCTGACCTGCCTCTGAAACCAGTGTCGGTAAAAGCTGGTGCTGGCGTGCAGCTTGGTCCTCACTGTGCACACCCAGGCCTAGTTCAGGCAGCCACAAACTCTGGATCAGTTTGTAGCCTCAAGCAGGTTGCCCAGGGCCAGTCACAGGCATCATCTGACACTGGTCTGTCCAGAATCCTTCCCAAAAGGCCCCAGAACCAAAACACCTAGTGGCCAGCTTCAGACAACTCAGAGCAGGATTCAATTAGTTTCAAAAACTAAAGGGAGGGACCTCCAAAGGGAGGTCTCAGGAGGCACAAGACCCTGCTGAGGCAAGTTCACTTTGTGTGTTCAGCAGCTTCACAGGAGCTTGTACCTCTCAGTCAGCCAACCTTGAAGTATGGGTCAATCTTGACAGCCAGCCAGCCTGAGGGTCAACCTCATGCATGAACAGGCCAGTAGAAATCAAAACTCAATTCAAAACAGGGCCCACATGACCCATAAAAGGGACTCTCCTGAAGCACCCAGACCAGGTGCTGAAGGAGACTGCACCATTGGTGTGCTGCAAGAATGTTTAAAGCATTTAATACCTGACTATTTAGTCAGGGACACTGACCACTTTTCCTTTAGATTGTCAAATAAAAAATAACAACAGCCAACATATTAGATGTCTGGCGTGAATAAATCAGAATTATACCCATTTTTGTCAGGCTGGCAAAAATATATATATTTTGTGTGCCACAAAATTCAGTAATTAGTTTATGTATGTCATGAGACTAAAAAGTTTGAAAATCACCTCTGACCTAATACATAGAAACAAACACAAAGAGGCAGCTAAACTGGGAGACAAAGGAATATGCCCCAAATAAAAGAACAAGAGAATTCTCCAGAGAAAAAAAGCTAAATGAAACGTAGGTAAGCAATTTACTAGGTATAGAGTTAAAAATGGTTATGAGGATGCTCAAAGAACTTAGCAAGAACTTCAACAAAGAGAAACCAAGCATAAAAAAAGAAACAGAAACCATAAAAAGGTATCTGTCAGAAATGTGTAATACAATACCTGAAATGAAGGAGACACTAACCACAGTCAGTTGGATGAAGGAGAGGATCAAATCAACAGTGTGAAAGACAAAGTAGCAGGAAACAATCAGGGCAGCAAAATGAAAAACAAATTTTTTTAATGAAGATAATTTAAGGGATTTTGGGGATAACATTAAGAGTAACAACATCCACATCATCAAAGTACCAGAAAGAGAAGAGAGAGAGAAAGAGAGCAAGGGGTTGAGAACCTATTTGAAGAAATAATGACTAAAAACTTCCCTAACCTTGTGGAGAAAAAGGACACACAAATCCAGGAAGTGCAAAGAGTTTCAGACAAGATGAACCCAAAGAGGCCCACACCAAAACACATAATTAAAATGGCAAAGGTTAAAGATAAAGAGAAAAGGTTAAAAACAGCAAGAGAAAGACAGTTACCTAATAGGGAGCTTCCCATAAGACTCAGCTAGTCTCTCAACAGAAACATTTTAGGCCAGAGGGGACTGGCACATAATATACAAAATGATGAAAAGAAAGGACCTGAAATTGAGACTACATTATCCAGCAGGGCTATCATTTAAAATTAAAGGAGCAATAAAGAGCTTCCCAGACATGGAAAAAGCTCAAGCAGTCTGTTGTCAACAAACCAATATTACTAGAAATGTGAAAGGGCATGTTGAAGAAGAAGATAAAGAAGAAGAGAAGGAGAAAGAAGAGGGGGGAGGAGGAGGGAACAAGAAGAACAAGAACAGAAGGAGAAGAGGAGCAAGAAGAAAGAGGAACATAGTTAAAAGAATAAAATGTCTATAAATATGTATCTACCAATAGTCACTTTAAATGTAAATGGCTTAAATGCTCCAACCAAAAGACATAGGGTAGCTGAATAGAAAAGAAAACAAAGTCCATATAAATGGACTACAAGAGACCCAACTCAGAATGAAAGACACACATAGGTTAAAAGTAAAGGGATGGAAAAAGGTATTTCATGCAAATGGAAAGGGACATATAACTGGGGTAGCAGTACTTATATCAGACAAATAGACTTTAAAACAAAGGCTATAATAAGAGACAAAGAAGGACACTATATAATAATAAAGGGAGCAATCCAACAAGAGGATACAACCCTTGTGAACATTTATGCACCCAACATAGGAACACGTAAATATATAAGGCAAATCTTGATGGGACATAAAAGGAGAAATCAATAGTAATATAGTCATAGTAGGGGATTTTAACACCTGTTGACATCAATGGATAAATTTTCCACACAAAAAAAGCAAACTGTGGCCTTAAACAACACAAATTTAATTGATATCTTCAGAACATTTCATCCCAAAGCAACAAAATATACATTCTTTTCAAGTGCACATGGAACATTTTCTAGAATAAACCATGTTAGGCCACAATACAAGTCTCAATAAATTTAAGAAGACAGATCATTTCAAGCATTTTCTCTGACCACAATGGTATGACACTAGAAATCAATCACAAGAAAGAAATGAAAAAACACTAAGATATGGAGGCTAAATAACATGTTACTAAACAATAAATGGATTAACAATGAGATAAAGGAAGAAATCAAAAGCTACTTTGATACAAAAGAAAATGAGAACACACAACCCAAAATTTATGGGACACAGTAAATGAAGCACTAAGAGTGAAATTCATATCATTATAGGCCTACGTCAAGAAAGAAGAAAGATCTTGCCCAGATTGGAGTGGCTCAGTGGACTGAATGCTGACTTGCGAACCACAGGGTCACTAGTTTGATTCCCAGTCAGGGCACAAGCCTGAGTTGCAGGCCAAGTCCACAGTAGGGTGCACGTGTGAGGCAGCCACACATTGATCTTTCTCTCCCTCTATTTCTCCCTCTTTTCCCCACTGTCTAAAAATAAAATAAATAAAATCTTAAAAAAATGAAATTAAAAAAAGAAAAACTTTAAATAAACAATCTAAATGTACACTAAAAAAAAAAACACTAGAAAAAGAACAAGAAACAAACCCCAAAGTGAGTAGAATAAAAGAAATAATAAAGATTAGAGCAAAAAAAAAAAAACCCCAACAAAACAGGATCTAAAAATACAATACAAAAGAACAATGAATCCAAGTGCTGGTTCTTTAAAAAGATAAATAAGACTAAAAAACCTTTAACTAGAATCATCAAGAAAAAAAGAGAACACAAATAAATAGAATCAGAAATGAAAGAGAAGTAGCAACCAACATAAAAGAAATATAAAGGGTTGTAAGAAAATATTATGAACAACTATATGCCAACAAATTGGACACTCTGGAAGAAATGGATAAATTCCTCAAAAAGCAACATCTTCCAAAACAGAATCAGGAAGAATCAGAAAACCTGAATAGGCCAATTATAATTAATGAAATTGAAGCAGTGAAACAAACAAAAACAAAACAAAAACCTGCCAACAAACAGAAGTCCTGGATTGTATGGCTTCTCAGGTGAATTTTACCAAACCTTTGAAGAACTAACACCTATCCTTCTCAAACTATTCCAAAATATTCAAGAGGAAGGAAGACTCCCAAGCTCATTTTATGAGGCCAGCATTATTCTAATTTCAAAACCAATAAAGACATTACAAAGAAAGAAAATTAGAGGCCAATATCCCTGATGAACACAGATGCTAAAATCATCAACAAAGTATTAACAAACCGAATCCAGCAGTGCATTAAAAAGATCATACACCATGAGCAAGTGGGATGTATTCCAGGGATGTAAGTAAGCATGGTACAATATCTGCAAATCAAGAAATGTGATACACCACATAAACAAAATGAAGGATTAAAATGACACTATCCCATCAATAGATGCAGAAAAGTCACTTTATAAAATCCAGAGCCATTTATGATAAAAACTTTCAGAAAAGTGGGAATAAAGGGAACATATCTCAACATAATAAAGGCCACAGATGACAAACCCACAGTCAACATCATACTCAAAGGGAAATAACTAAAAGTGTTTCCATTAAGACTGGGAACAAGGCAGGGATGTCTGCTGTCACCACTATTCAACATAGTACTGGAAGTCCTAGCCACAGTAATCAAACAGGAAGAAAAAATAAATAAAAGGCATTCAAATGAGAAATAAATAAATAAAGGTTTCATTATTTGCAAGTGACATGATACTGTATGAGATCTGTCCAGAAGGTACCCAGCCATGTAATATGAAAAATAGAGACATTTATTTTAAAAGATACAAGATACAAGAAACATTGTACATAGGACAATGTCCCCTTCAAAGTAGGCACCTTGGGACCTCACATGATTCTCCCAATCACCATCAGCTGCCCCTTTGTACTTCCTGAATCTCACCGAGGGTCTAAGACCTCTTCCCTTTCAAAGGCGACTTTAATTTTGGGAAAAGCTAGAAGTCACGAGGTGCTAAATCTGGGCTGTAGTGGGGCTGAGTCACCTGGATGATTTGATGTTTTGCTAAGAAACTCTGTATGAGACAAGATGCATGAGTGGGCGCATTGTTGTGATGAAGCTGCCAATCACCAGTTGCCCATAGCTGCAGAGTTCTGAGTCATCTGAATAGTTTCCATGGAGGAATATGTAAGCTTAACCAAAATCTGGTGCAGATTTGTTGCTCTACTTGCTCAGTCATTTTGAATGTGATGGCCACTCAGTCCACATGCTCATGAAACAGCTTCTACTGCCTTCACAGACTAGTACAATGAAGTTGTCATTGTTCGTGCATGTACCTTCCGTCCACTCTCCTTGACTGCCAGGTTACATTGATGTTGCACAAACCATTATTGTTATATTACCAATGGTTGGACTTTTTCTGGACAGACCTATATCGAAAACTGAATTCAATAAAGTAGCAGGATACAAAATAAATATCCAGAAAACAGTTGCATTTTTATACACTGATAATGAACTATCTCAAAGGGAAACTAAGAAAAGAATCCAATCCCATTTGTAACTGCGTGAAAAGAAATTCCTGGGAACAAATTTAATCAAGGATGTAGAAGACTTGTACTTGAAATACTGTAAGACACTGAAGAAACTGAAGAAGACAAACAAGTGGAAGTATATACCATGTTCATGAATAGGAAGAGTTAACACCATTTAAATGTTCATACTACCCAAAGCAATCTACAGATTCAATGCAATTCCTACCAAGATACCAGTGGCATGTTTTGCAAAACTAGAACAAATATTCCAAAAATGTATATGGAATCACTGAAGACCCTGAATGGCCACAGCAATGTTGAAAAATAAGAAAAACATTGGAGGAATCATGCTACCTGATATTAAACTATACTACAAGGTCACAGTAATCAAAATAGCATGGTTCTGGATAAAAACAGACATAGGTCAATGGAACAGAACAGAGAGCTCACAAATAAACTTAGGCCTTTATTGTCAATTAATATTTGACAATGGAGGCATGAACATACGAGGGAGGGACACAAAAAAACCTAATTTACTTATAAAAATTGTATATTTATTTTCACATGTCTAAACTTCAGTCCTCTACAAAGTACTCTCCATCTGATGCAGTACACTTGTTGAGATGTTTTCCCACTGCTCAAAACAGTTTTTGAGCTAATTGATTTTGATACCTTTTAGTATTTCAGCCATTTTTTTGTTTCACCTCCTTACCATGGGCAAAACGTTTCCCTTTGAGGACTTTTTTTCATCCAGGGAAACAAAAAAAAAGTTGCTCGGGGTAAGATCAGGTGAATAGGGAGGGTGGGGCATGGGGGCATGATGTTTTGGGTCAAAAACTGCTGAACACTTAGCAAGGTGTGGGCAGGTGTGCTTGTAATCACCCATCATGAACTTAGCAAACATACTGAAAAGTCTTCAAAACAATTCGCTGAATTGAAATGCAGCCTCGCTCTACAATGCCAGCTGGCCCACTAATACAGATGGGTACCTAAAACATACCTAGCTGGGGAAGGCTGTATTACAAGGAGCTCATCCCCCAGGAGATAATTCCTGAATTTTTGGGTCCCCCCTTGTAATGGTGTAAAGATTGTCTATTCAATAAATAATACTGGGAAAATTAGACAGATAATGTGCAAAAAAAATAAAACTAGACCACCTTCTCATACCATTCACAAGAATAAACTGAAAAGAGATTAAAGACTTAAATGTTAAGACTCAAAACCATGAAAATCATAAAAAAACATAGGTAGTAACATTTTGGACATTCCTCATAGCAATATTTTTTTTTGATATATCGCTTCAAGCAAGGGGAAAAATAAACAAATGGGACTACATCAAACTAAAAAGATTTTGCACAGCAAAGGAAGTCATCAACAAAATGAAAGGTCAGGCCACTGACTGGGAAAATATACTGTATTTGCCAATACATCTGATAAGGAGTTAGTATTCAAAATTTATAAAGAACTTATAAAACTCAACACCAAGAAAACAAATAATCCAATTAGAAAACAGGGAAAGGACAAATAGATGCTTCTCCTATGAGGACACAAAGATGGCCAACAGACATTTGAAAAGATGCTCAACGTCATTAACCATCAGAGAAATGCAAATTAAAACCACAATGAGACATCATCTCACACCTGTCAGAATGGCCATCATCAATAAATCAAGAAACAACAAATGTGGGTGAGGATGTGGAAAAAGGGAAACCCTCAGACACTGTTGGTGGGAATACAGACTAAAGCAGCTGCTGTGGAAAGCAGTATGGAGGTACCTCAAAAATTTAAACAAGGAGCTGCCTTATGACCTGGCAACTCCACTTCTGGGAATTTATCTGAAGAAACCAGAAACACTAATTTGAAAGAACATATGAATCCCTATATTCATTGCAGTATTATTTACAATAGCTAAGATTTGGAAATAGCCCAAGTGCCCATCAGTAGATGAGTGGATAAAAAAGCTGTGGTACATTTATACAATGGGATACTGCTCAGCCATAAAAAAAGGAAATCTTACCTTTTGGGACAGCATAGATGGACCTGTAAAGTATTACTCTAAGTGAAATAAACCAGTCAGAGAAAGACAAATACCACATGATTTTTCTTATATGTGGAATCTAATGAACAAAACAAACTTACAAACATAATAGAAACAGGCTCATATAAAGAGAATAGACTGACAGATGTCAGAGGGGAGAGGGCTTGGGGGACTGGGTGAAAAAAGTGAAGGAATTAAGCAAAGGAAAAAAAAACCTCATAGACACAAACAGTATGGTGATTACCAGAGGGAAAGGGGGTGGGGGAGGTAGAAAAGGGTAAAGGAGAGGATAAATGGTGATGGAAGGAGACTTGACTTGGGGTGGCGAACACACAGTACAATATACATATGATGTATTATAGAACTGTACACCTAAATCCTGTATAATTTTATTAACTAATATCACCCCAGTAAATTCAATAATTTTTTTTAAAGGCTAGTTTCAGGTAAAACAGAAATGAGACTGGGAGGAGGAAGGAGCTGCCTTGGCTTCAGATGCTGTGTAATCTGGACAGTGGATCTCATTCACCATCCCAGCTGGACTCTGCCTGGGCAGCTGAGCAGGTGGGCTTTCCCCAGCAGCACCCCAGAGACAGAGCTCATCCTCCCACTGGAAAATAGTCCTAACTTCACATGTCAGTTGACACTTCTGAGTCACTGAAAATATCCCACGAGTGTGAAATTAGGAAGCTTTACCAATCCAGAGTTGTAATGTATTTTCAAGTACCATTCCAGGTTTGGAGAAAATAACACAATTTATAGAGTCTGAATTAGTTGCATTGAATATAAGTACCTCAAAATTCTTAAATTGTCAAAAAATGTTCTCCAGAAATCTGTAAATTTTCGGTTAAAAACATGTGGGTTGGTTAATTTTTAGTGCTCCAGTAAGTGGTGAGAGTTCTAGTCACAGTCACCAGTTACTGCTATGATCTTGTGTTAGTCACCTAACCTGTTTGGGCCTCTCAACCTTCATTTGCAAAATCACTAGACAGTGTCTAATGTGCCTTCCAGCTCTAAAATTCTGATTCCTAGTCATCAGGATAGGACACACAGGACAACACCCAAAGACCACATATTAAATCTGAAAACAAAAGTTTAAAATCACAGAATTCCTGAGTTGGAAGGAACCTAATAGGTAACTCAGTTTTTAAACTGTTAACATTTTACATTTCATCACATTTATATACTGAGAAAACATACAATCAACACTCAAATTACCTGTTGTAATGGGGCCTCTGATAGCATGGAAAATCAAAGTTTAGAGACAAAGAAAAACCTTTATGTTAGGCAAATATTTCAACTTTTTTTTAATTTTTAGTTTTTAAAAAATCCTCATCTGAGGACATTTTCTCATTGCTTTCAGAGAGAGGGAAAAGGAAGAGGAGTGGAGAGAAAGAAACATCAGTGTTTGAGAGAAGCATTGACTGGTTGCCTCCCGCACGCACTGGGACTGAAGATCAAACACACCCAGACTGGAGATTGTAGGCACCTAGACTTGGAATTGAACCCACAACCTAGGTATGTGCCCTGAGTGAAAACCAAGCCTGCAACCTTTTGGCTATGGGAGGATGCTCCAACCAACTGAGGCATACCAGCCAGGGAAAAAGATTTCAACTTTTGTTATTATAAATGATATTGAATATCCAAATGTGGCAGGGGGAGGGAAAGACAAGCAAAACAAAGACAGAATGAGACATTTTAATTTACCAAGTTAAAAAAATCCTTAAAAACTACATAAAAATAATTAGAAGCATCAGATGAGGTATAGATATGATTGAAGTGTGTCCAAAATAAAAATATTAGATTTCTGATTTACTGTATGCGTTCTTTAAAATAAATTATTAAGATGCCTTTTAATGTTCTTATAAAACAGTTTTAAAATCTCTCAACATATTGTTTTGACCCAAACTTAATTTGAGATAGTTAAGGATATCTTCTGTCTCTGTGATACTTAAATTTCCTTGAGATTAAGTATCACTGATGTCTTAGAAAGCTATCCCATGTTCATGGATTGGAAGAATTAACATTGTTGAAATGTCCATATTACCTAAAGCAATCCTCAGATTTAATACAATCCCCATCAAAATCCCAATGGTATCTTCCACAGAAATAGAACAAAAAAATCCTCAAATTTGTATGGAACCACAAAAGACCTTAAATAGTCAAAGCAATCCTGAGAAAAAGAACAAAGCTGGATGTTTCACACTTCCTGGCTTCAAATTATATTGCAAAACTACAAAAACCAAAACAGTACAGTATTGGCAGAAAACCAGACAGACAGACTAATGGAACAGACTGAGAGCCCAGAAATAAATCCCCATATATGGGCAACTAATTTTCAGTGAAGGAGCCAAAAACATACAATGAAGAAAGAAAAGTCTCTTCAATAAATCTTTGGAAAACCGGAAAGCCACATGCAAAAGAATGAAAATAGAATGCTATCTAACATCATATACAAAAATTATCTCAAAATGAGTTAAAGACTTGAATATAAGACCTGAAACAATAAAATACATAGAGAAAAACATAACTACTAAACTTATGGATCTTGATCTCAGAGGGATTTTTGTGAACTTGTTCCCAAAGGAGAGGGAAGTAAAAGCAAAAATAAATGAATGGATGAATGGGACTGCATCAAACTAAACATCTTCTGCACAGTAGAAGAAACCATTAACAAACAAAAAGACAACCAACTGAATGGGGGAAAATACTTGTAAATGATTCCTCTGATATGGGGCCAATATCTAAAATATATAAAGAACTCATACAAGTCAACAACAACAAAAACAAACAATTTGATTGGAAAAAATGCGCAGAGGACCCATACAGATATTTTTCCAAGGAAAACATACAGATGGCCAAAGATGTATAAAAAAAAGATGCTCAATTTACTAGCTAAAGGGGAAATGCATATCAAAACCACAATGAAATACTACCTCACCCTGTTAGAAAGACTATTATCAATTAGACAAAAAAAAAAAAAACCCCAAATAATGGAGAGGAACCCTTGCCTGCTACTGGTAGGAATGTAAATTGGTGCAGCCACTATGAAAAACAGTATGGAGTTTTGTTTTTGTTTTTGTTTTTAAATTAAGAATAGAGCTACCATATGAAACAGGAATCCCTTTTGTGGGTATCTACATGAAAAATTTGAAAACACTTATTCATAAAGATGTATATGCCCCTATGTTCAATGCAGCATTATTCAAAAGAGCCAAGAAATAGAAACCAATCAAAGTGTCTTTTGATGGATGACTGGATAAAAAAGTGGTGCATATATACAATGGAATATTATCCAGCCATTAAAAAGATAAAATATTTCCATTTGCAACAATATGGATGGATCATGAGAGTATTATGCTAAGTGAAATAAGTCAGATGGAAAAGGATAAAAACTGCCTAACTTCAGTCCTATGTGAGACATAAAATAAGCAACAAATGAACAAACAAAACAAACAAACTCATACAGACTACAGAATGGTGGTTATCAGATGGGAAGAAGGGTGGGGGGAGGATGAAGAGGGTAAAGGGGGTCAAATACATGGTGATGGAAGGAGATGAGATGTTGGGTGGTCAGCACACAGTAGAGTATACAGATGTATTATGAATTTATACATGTGAAATTTACATAATGTTATTTACAAATGTTACCTCACTAAAGTTTAATAAAAATTTGTAAGACTTCAAAAAAATCCACTCACTGATTTCTTCTTAAGAGCACACAATCATTCTCATTATATATTTTTCTTACTTTGAAAAACTATTCTATAACTTTCCCTGAAATCCACTGGTTAGAGACATAATTAAAAAATTTGGCTTTCAATGATTGAAAGTATTTAGAGACATCATTTTTAGTAGCATTTAATTTGTAGTATAGTAAATACAGCTGCCTGTACAAGAACCTGCACCACTTTGGGAAGAAAACAATTAACTGTTCCTTTCTTCAGAAGGAAAGTACAGAAGATAAAGCATTTCAACTATTCTGTGATTTCCTGTGGAAAACCCCTACTAAATAAGGAGAATTACAAGTGAGTAGGACTGGGAAATTTTCTTTGTCTGATTTCTGGTTGCCATTTGTTGGTTAATTTACATCCTAGACACTGATAGGGCAAAAGAGAAAACCAATCTAAGTGTCAGACTGAGGTTAACCAACACACTCTACCATCTACATACTATGACGTAAGCAAAAGGAGGAAGGGGGAAACACCAAAATTTCTAACATGCTCTAGGATAACATCCGCCAGTAATTTGGAAAAATGGTAGCACTTTAACGCTGCCCCCAAACCTTCAATGGGGTAACTTTATGTTGTTCGGCATGTGTCAGTAGAATAAAACACAAAGTATATGAAATAATTCATAAATTTTGATGTTTGGATGAAATGTTCTGCAAGCTGTTAATTTCTATTATTTTTATGGATTTGCCAGAAAAATTTAACTGCCCTATAACCAAATTTTGAATTTCCATTATTATGAAGTCACAACTTATTTAGTAGAAAATCTTTTTAAAAGCATGAACAAAAAGAATTTACTGATCATGAAGGATCTTAACATAAGTTAGCTTCCTTGCCCTGCTGTCTTCCAGTTTATTTTTGAACCAGTCCAGTGACAATGAACTTCATCCTGAGGTTATACATTCAACCCTCAGTCAGCTGACAACTGAAATGTTTTTCTATGGGGGCTTCCACTCGTTTCTCCTTATTTCAGCCTTTTGTGAAAGATAGAATGCATCTCATCTTTCTTTCCCATGACAGCCATTAAAATATTTGAAGACAACCAAATTCTTCAGGCTACATATATTCTCAGGCTTACTCCCTTTTTGACAAAGGTTTGAGTTCTGTCACCATTTTGCTCTGAATATACTCAAGTTGGCTTTTCTCTACAAATGTGGTGCCCAGTGGTTTACACAGTATTCCTGATGGGCCTTTCAACACAGAATGGGAGTGAAACCACCGCCTCCTTGGTCTTATATACCGCGCTTATATTAGTGCAGCCCAATGTGCAATTACTTGTTTAGCAGTCACATCACATTGTTGGCTCATGTTGAATTTATTACTAAGACTTCTACATCACTTGGTATGCTCATATCTCCCACCCTGTACCTGTGGTAATTTGTTTTTGGATGCATTCATCTCTTTTTTTTGTTTGTTTTAAATATTTTACTTATTTATTGAGATAGGAAGGGAGGGAGAAAGAGAGAGAGAAACATTAATGTGTGGTTGCCTCTCATGTGGCCCCCACTGGGGACCTGGCCCGCAACCCAGGCATGTGCCCTGACTGGGAATCGAACCTGCGATGCTTTGGTTCGCAGCCCACGCTCAATCCACTGAGTTACACCAGCCAGGGCTCATTCATGTCTTTTAAATATCACTGCTTAAGAATTTAGACTTTGCTCCAGCTTTTCAAAATTAATTTGAACTCAAATTATTTGTTATCTATCACTTCATGTCATTGTAAATTTGATAAGGCTTCCATCAAAGGCACTGATAAAATATACTGAAGTGGTGAGAGAAAAATCTCTGGAGCTGGAAATATCCATCAGTTGACATCAACAGCATGAGAAATACTGTTAACTCCTGAGGTACCAACCCACAGATCTCCACCATTTCACTATTTCACCATCCTAGAAATCCAGTCAAAATAAACAGTGAGGCTCATATATTGTGAGTTGTTCTTATTAAGGTGTCTGAGAAAGATATCCAGCTCTTCAGTCTCTTGTTTGAACTGAACACAGCTATCAAATTGTCATGAGTATTTTGCCAAAAATAGAAGAGGTTGGGATTATGTAGCCAGGAGGTTATCTCAAGTAAGAGTGCCCTTCCCCCCAGCCTTCCCCAGCACACACACATACTCTCTCTCTCTCTCACACACACACACACACACACACATGCAGACACACTGTGCAGAGCATCTTCTGATAAGGCATTACACCAGCAAATCCTTGGTAACAACTGTATTATCATCCTAATATATCTGTTCTTGGGCTGTTCCATGTAACCCTGGGGACAGAGATGATCATATTCAGGTGTGTGACTGTGCTTAGCACTGTGTCTGGTTGTGGTGTACACCAGATAAATATGTGCTACAAGAATGTGAGAAAGAAAGTAATGCCAAGAAGGCTCTGAAATCTACAAAAGGAGTGGTCTAGTTTTAGGTGGATCTAGGTTTCTAAACTAACAATTCAGAACACAATTTAAATCAAGGCTCTGACTGATCCATATTGTGTCTATATTTCTATTTAAAAATTAATAAAACTTGACTTAATAATGACTTCTAAAGGGTCAAGTTAATTTCATGCAAATGAAAGATTATAATATTTATAAATAGCAATATTCAAAAACTAAAACAAAATCAGTAAGTTTGGGAAATCCCTAAAGCTGAATGTGAACAAAAAAACTGATTATATATCACAATGGTACTTATAACTACATAGAAGAAAAAATATTTAATGCAAGAAACTTTTGAACACATTACTCTAACTGAATACCCTCTCTTAAATATATCTGAAGGTCAAAAGGACTGTAAAAATGTTTGAAATGTATTTAGTAAGTTTGTAGCTAGGACTGATATTGGTATAGCAACTCTGAAGCTATTCTGTATGTACCAAAGGGCTGAGCAAAATGAGAAAGTATGCTGAGATCACTGGCAGCTAGGGTTTTCATTATTGGGGAAATATTATACAAATATAGAATGGGGGAAGGAAAGGAAGAAGCCTGTGGTGTTGGGCTAGAGTTAAAGGTATGAATTCAGAAGAAATTTCTCTGGTAAAAGGAACCAGGGCTTCTTGGAGAGGCAGATGACTCCAGGACTGGGGGCTGGGAAAGCATGGGGTGAGCCTGGAATATTTCAGAAATAAGGAAGTGTTCAACATCAAGCAGGGACATGCCAAAAGAAAACAGAAGCTAGCATATTAGACTCCTACTGGCCAAGGCTGGGTCAACTTAAGCATTAAAATACATAATGACAGAATGTCTTATACTATAGAGAATAATGAAATAATCTATAAGTACATACTGTTACCAAACAGTTTTTAAAGGAATGTGAAGAAGAGAAAGCTTCTTTTTTAACTTAAGAATTCCAACTAACAAAAAGTGTAAGGAATGATAGAAACAGAAAAACACAAATTTGTAATCATCAATTACTAATAAAATTGATTCAGGAAAGAACCATCCCTGGATCTTAAAACCACTGGGCAAAAGATGCTGAGGATGGTGTCCCATGGTGACACGGGTGGTGATGAGTGATTAGATTCTGATTGTTTTGAAGCACAACCAATAGGATTACGGCAAGAATTAGCTATAGGGTTCAACAGCAAGACCAGAGTTCAGGGTGACTCGCAGGTTTTCAGACTGAGCAACTGGAAGGATGGAGCTACCATTTTCTGAGAAGGGAAATGTATCAGGAGGGGCAGACTGGTGGGGAAGATTTGGAACTTAGTTTTGGCCATGTTAAGTCTACCAGACATCCAAATGATAAAGTCGATAGAGCAGCTAAGGTTGGAGCTTTGGTTTCAGAATAGAAGTCGAGGATGGAGAAAAGAATTTGAAGTGATCAGCATAGTACACATGCTACTTAAAGCCCTGAGAGGGAGGGAATGTTAAAAGAGAAACTGTTCTTGATGAAGACAGAACAGTCATCTGTTCTTCATCACTTTTTAGTGATGAACACTTTTTAACTAAACAAGGTAACTTTCTATTTGAGTTTAAATTTCTATTTTAATTTGTAAGCAACAAATTGAGCACCCAAAGAATGAAAAAGAATTCAGTTTAATTCAGCAAATATTTGTTGTACATCTACCAGCAGAAGAATATATCATGAAGAATAAGACATGGTGCTTGCCCTCAAGAAATAGTCTACAGATGAGGAGACAGGAGTGTTCAGTGAATAACTGAGATGATATGAGGAACACTACTATATAAATATGCAAGAATGTCATGAACTTATTAAGGAGTTCAGAAGAAATGAAAACATTTATAAAGTGAAAATTCATGGCTATTAATAAATAAATAAATAAAATCTTTTAAAAAAGGGCAACTTGATGAGAAAATACCTTTTAAAAATATGAAGATATTAGTGAAAGTGAGAAACTGGGATCAAGTAGAATTATCAAGGTAGGAGTTTTGAGCTTGTCTTTGATAGAGGCAAGGAAAGTAGGTGGATTCAGAGGCTGTAAAAAAGGGTATGTACAAAAGACGTAATGAGAAGCTGCATACAAGCAATGAAACACCACGCACTCCTTATAAAGACTACGGTAGACCCAGACTTGAGACTCACAGAGCACTTACCACTCTTCTGTACAAACACTAATTCATTTTAATCTTCCCAACAACCCTACAAAGTAGGTACTATTTCTATACCCCTTTTAAAGAGGCAATGAGAGGTTAACTAATGTGTCTAATGTTACATAGCTAATAAGGGGCAGAGCTGGATCTGAACCCAGGGCAATGTGCTCTTGAGTCCATTATTAATCATTTTGCTTTAGCACTTCCCCAGAAGTCTAAATGCCATTGAGGAATGTCCTATAAAATTCATTAAGTGAAAAAAGCAAGAAGCAGATTATTTTATAGATTAATAGAAGGTATGTATATAAATGCATATGCTTTATAGTTTGTTTTATATGTATTTAGATGTATAAATTCACATGTGCTTGTCCACACAAACATATGTAAGCTTGTATATGTATGAAGTATTTTTGGAAGCCTACTTAAGAAATTCATAACAGTGCCTCTTTCTGGAGCAAAGAGGGATCTTGAATAGAAGGGAAACTTAATTTTCATTATACATGTCTTTGTATTCCTTGAATGTTTATTTAATGGATCTGACACTTTTAGTTAAAGAAAGAACTAGTACTTACTAAAAAAAAAAATAAAACAATGGGAATGTCATACAAACTAGATACTCTCCAGTCTGGTCTAAAGAGGGAGTACATAGGGTTGCACAATTTCAGTAATGAAGGGGGTTTATAAGTCTTAGTCTGTTCAGTGGCAGATAAATGGATTGGTGTTTGTTATATTGAATTTTTGAATTTTACCAGTACTCATGTTTTTTGTTTGTGTACCCCTTCCCCCCTTCACTCCACACATTTGTGGTGCAGCTAACCCCACTGCCAAATCAGGGGTGTGGCCTGGAAATGGGTGTTAACACAATCACTCTGTCCCACATTCTCTGTCCTCAGTGACACCCCCAGGGGCCAGGAAACAATGCAAACCAATGAGGGCCTAGAAACCTCCAACCTGGTACCTCCGAAACCTTTGTTTTAGCTTAAAGGAAAGCAGGCTCTCTGCTACAGGACCTGGTCCTTAACAGGCTGAGCCTGGAGCTCCAGGGGCCACCTGGAGCTGAAGACGGGAGGCTATACAACAGAAGTCAGGACTGAGAGACAGAGAGAAGCCAAATGGTATAGTGTCAGCTGTGAATCCAGTGGAGTATTTATTTAAAGTACTGGCAAACTTTTCCAACTTGAAAGATTTTTCTACTGCTCTCTTGCTCTCTATATAATAATGATATACAAGGGAACACCATGGACAAATGTGTCTTTCCCAGTGCACCATGGCGCTAAAATAGTCTTTATCTCATACTTTCAGGACCACTAGTTTTTAAGCTGAATGCTATAACATACATGTGATGGGTTGACTAGTGTCCTCCCAAAATTCATGTCTACTCAGAACCTCAGAATGTGACCTGAGTTGGAAATGGAGTCTTTGCAAATATAATTAAGATAAGGTCAACTGGATTATGGTAGGAGTTCAATGCAATGACTGGGGTCTTTATAAGAGAAAAGAGAGGGAGATTCAGACAAAGAGAGACAGTGGGAAGTCAGCCATGGGAAGACCGGCATAAATTGGAGTGATGCAGCTACAAGCCAACCAATGTCCAAGACTGACAGCACCACCAGAAATGAAAAAGAGGTAAGGGAGGATTCTTCCCTGGAGCTGTCAGAGGAGCACAGCCCTGATGGCAACGTGATTGTGGCCTTCTAACCTCCAGGACTTTTGAGAGAATAAATTTCTGTTGCTTTAAACCCCCCAGTTTGTGGCAATTTGCTATGGTAGCCTTAGGAAACTAATACAATACTTGTGCAGATTTGTATATGCATAGTGCCTAGGAGAAAACAGTTAAAGAGCTTCACAAGAATTTACTAAAGTCCTTTCTGGCCTCCTGCTACATACAGGATTTTCACAAGAAATCACATGTTACATCTAAAAGTAAGCTTTAGGCCTAGCATCTGTATTCAATTGCCTACCTTGATAACCCCAGAGAGAAGGAAGGGCATGGTATAAATAGAGTGGAAGCAAAAGTAATTAGTGAGATTGTGTTGAGAATGAGTGGACTGGTGATCCATGTTTCCATAAGTCAATCAGTAAAGTTGCCATTCCATACTCAAAATAATGTAGGTGGGTATATAAACATAGAAGCAACTATCATTTTTAAATGCTTACTAGGTACCACATATTGAACAACTCAATTTATACTTACAGTCTATAAAGTGGGTAGTATTTATCTCAACTTTACATATGCAGAACCTGAGGCTTAGCCAGGTTAAGCAACATTGCCAGTAAGTGGCAAAACTAGGAATCACCATCATGCCAAGTCCTGCACTAACTGTCTTCAGAGCTAATGCTTTAAAACCTAAAAGTGTGGTCCTTAAGCCACTTGAACTCACCCAGACCTAGAACTCTAAGTGTATGACCAGAAATCTGCATCTTTATTACCTCCTTCTAGCACTTCAGTTAGACACCTGTTACTCATTCTTTTGTGCCCTGTGTCTCATCCTTTCTTTTAAGTTTTCTGTCTCTCTGTGCTACATCCCACTAAATTACTTGACTTATTTTTCATTTTGATAATTCTTTCTTCCACTGTCTTTAATCTTGATTTCAACTCTTTTACTGACTTAAATCCTGTTGGCAATTACTATTTCTATTTGAAATCTTGCTTTTTTTCTTAGCTTTAGGTCATAAGCAGTTTTTCATGTTGTACAGAGCCTTCATAGTTATTTTTTAAAACAGTGGCAGAATATTCTATTCCCTGGTTATACCATGATGTATGTCATCATTCATATGTTGTTATATCTTGTCCTTATATGACATGAGTCCTTGGAAATCATCATATAATCCTAGATTGGCTGGATGACCCTTTGTGATATAGCATGTGTGGAGTGGGGTCCCAGGCAACTGTGTGGTTAGAATTCTTGGGGATTCTGATGCACACCCATGATTAAGGACCACAGATCTGAAGGATCCCCGCAGACCCTTAATATTATGATAATTACTGGTTAGAAGTGTAGAATCTTAAATCATACTGCTTGAACTGAAATCTTGGCCTCCATCTCTGAAAGGCCATGAGACCCAGAGTAAGCTTCATGACTTCTCTAGGCTTCAATTTCCTCATTTTTCAAATGATGATCACAGGACCTACTGCTGTGGATTGTTGTCATGGTCTAATGAAATGTAAGTAAGCTCAGCAAGCTCTTCTTGTAATCATTCTGTTGGGTAGGTGGAGACCTGAAGGTCAAAGGCACTGTGTGAAAGTCTGTGTGCGATTCCAGTCCACCCTTGTGAGACCTCAGAGAGGTAAATGTAGGCCAGAGGATTCTGATCTGGAATCTACCTGGAGAGTGAGAAGAGGAGACCTAGGCTGCAGTGTAGTTTACAACCTCACGTCTAGACCTGCTGATAGGCTGAAAAAGTTTGTCTGTGAAGGAGAGGTATTGCATACTGGGGGCTGTAGTACTTTGGTGTATTCTTACCTTGTCAAAAAGAAAAATCAGTATGTGAGTAAATGAGACATGAGTTCCTGAATGGGATGAAGAGATGCTGTACAATCTTCACTGGGACCACTGGGGTTAGAAGTGGCTGTCAGGGATTTGCTTCAGAATGAACAACAGCCCCAGGAATAATCACTCTGGCATTTAAGGAAGAGTATAGGGGAGAATGGGAATGGCCAACAGAGAAAGGTCATCAAGCCACAACTGACAAAAAGCATAAGTAAAATTCAGACACTATGTAAATTCAAGCAGCCTATGGTTCTAATCATTTCTAGGGGTTAAGTTTTCACAGCTATGATATGTGCTAGAGGTTTCCTCTGACGAGTAGCTTCCTCTGGTTTGTAATGGAGAGCAAGACAGAAAAAGCTGTGAAACCCATTCACCTTTACTGGCTGTTGATACCAAGTCTCCCCTCCTTTCTGCCCTACAGTTGAAGTGAGGAGAGGCTTTGCTGGGCTTTGTGCTAGCGACCTGCAGTATTTCAACTTGCTGAAAATGGATAAAAATGCAAAAGTATAAATATAAAATTAAAAAGTACAAAAATAAAAAAATCCTAAAAGACATTATACATACACCAGTTTTTCAATTAGCTACCATTTTCAATTAGCAACACTGGTTTTAAAGCATGTTTGAATCCTCCCCTTTGAAATCTTACAAGAAATTATACTTATCTCCCCAGAAGTGTATGTATGCACATAGAGTCAGAAGTCCACAAGCTCTCTGAAACCACCAAAAGAGATCCGGGTTACAAAGCCCTTCTCTTCAATAGCACGGGGATCTGTACATGGGGGTATGGTGATTTTCCTTTACTAACTAACATATGCAAACAGTGAATGCCTTAGGAATGCTGATGGGAATTTTAATAAATGCTATAAACAAAGTTCTATATGCTTTCCTAATTGATCTTCCCTTTTGCTTTTGGTAACGGAGTCAGGTTAAATTATTTAAAATTGATATTAAAACTCAATCCTTAAAATGGCAAGCCTCCCAAACCAGACTAGTCCACACAAAGGAGAGGGAGGCTACGCAAGGATATGTGATAGCCTCAAATGCCACAGCGCATCAGCCCGTCTTCATTTGACCTTAACAGCAACTTATTTAAGATTTTTAAGTGAGTGGCACCAAGAATTGATTAAAAAAATTAATTGGAGGGGGGGACCACAAAAAACTGCTGTTAACTTAAACATTTCACCACATGCCTCCTGTTCAATGTAAAACTCTCAGGAATGAAACACATGGGAGAACCAGCTTTCAGAAAACATTTGATTAAAAATAGTTACACTTACACCAGCTGTGTTTCAAGTAGTAGTCCACTGCGTTTGATATTTATAAGTAAGGAGAAAATAAGAATACCACAGGCAAGCTGTTTGAATCTGGGATCAAGGTCGCTGATGCTGACTTGCTCAGCATGATGTGAGCCTCGCCAGAGGATGTCACATCAGCGGAGAGTGGGTGTGTTCTGGCCACACTCCGGAGGAGAATCAGGGAGGGCTTCTGAAGCCCAGTGGGGCTGATCCTTTTGGCCCCTCTCCACCTCTGTAAGGAGGAAGGCAGTTTGAGTAATAAAAATCTCATGTATAACTTTCGGGAAAAAAGAGGGAAATGAGCCTTCCCTGGCACTCCTTGCTGAGTCAGAAACAGGCAGGGACAAGCATGGCCTCGAGGAAAGCATCTGTGCTTTGCTGCCAGCCTCTGCCATTAGGAGCTCCCCGATCAAATTAGAACTGAGGAAACTTTAAGGGAAACTTTATAGGACAGCATAATAGATGATTAAATGTTTGACAACAGGAAGCTTTTCTTCCTCCTCTTCTTTTTTTAAAGCAAGGCATAACAGACTACACATTTCCTTTACCTAGATTTTTGTCTATTATGTTTTTGTAAGAGTCAAAATAAACTCATATTGTGAACGAACACATTTTATCTAGATGAGGAAGAGGAATCAATAGGACCAAAGTGAACGTGATCTCCAGTGGATACCAGCTTTAACTCTTATTTGCTCTGAAAAAAGATATAGCCAGCAAAAACCCTTCAGAGAATGAAAGCTTAGAAGAGTGGTTTATATATGGAAAAGGAAAAAGTGATAAGCGGGTGGGGCTTTAGCTGGAACTATGTTTTACTTTAGAAAGAGGGAGAGTGCTCAGAAGCAAATGTGGTAAAATGTTAATATATATTAAACTGAGATGATAATATCTTGTTTATTACCTAAGCTTTTAAAATGTTCTATATGCTTGAAATCTTACATATTTAAAAAAATTTTAAAAACAGAATGTGAAGACTTACACAGCAAGACACTAGAAAGCTAACTGGGGTTCTCTGACGTGAAAGAAACATGCAGCGCACCAGATGGTCCAGTAGCCTGGATTCTAGAAATAATCTGGACATAGTAAGCACGCATCTAAACCCAGCCTACGCCAAGCTTATCTGAAATAGGATTTTAAACATGGAACAAAACTTCAGTACAAAAAGAAAGACTGGGGTAGCCTATTAGCATCAGTTTTAAAATGATTTAATTTGAAGTATATTTGGACAATCAGCAAGAGAGTAAGCCAAGCAGGTTAAATATTTATGTGGTCTGTAAAGCAGTTAGGGGTGTGCACCCCAAACCACAGCCAATCCAAACAGCTTTCAGGTTGGCCCTAACCCTGTGCTGCTGCCTGCATCTGACCGAGTGCATGCTGAACCACCTGCCTTTCACAGCCCCTCAAGTGAGTGGTGTGCTCTCGCAGTGGCATGATGGGAAAAGAGGGCAGGAGGTTGGAGTGGACAGAAGAGTAAGAGGCTGTTATGGGTGAGGAGAAGGCAGAGCCCATAACATTCTACTGCTAAGCCTGAACAAATAAATGTACTTTATTAAATATGTAGCATATGTAAATCTTGGAAATACTATTTTATTCCCCAGTAAATGTAAAAACCCTCCCTCTGAAGTTCCTGCAGAATGAATTCTGGGGGTAAGAGGGGACACTCTCCATTGTACCTCCCTGCACCAGAAGGGTGGATGAGGACTATTCCATAGATGCGCCCACTCAAACACCACTGCTCTGCAGGTTCACAGCCTTGACTGCACCCATCTCCACTTTCGCTTTCTCTTCTTAGCAGCTTATGCTGAGAGCCAACAGAACTCCTATGTTCACCTTTAGATATGCAGTTATCATAGAGTCTGGAACACTTAAGATGTTTTTTCTTCTCTTTTCTATCTTTCTCCCTAATATCCAAGGACACTAGCTTAGAGATTCTGGGAGAAATTACACAGTCACCATTATCATTATCTTGGAAATAAGTATCTACCAATAACTAGGAAAAGTACAAGTGCACAATAATATGCTTAGGCAATCCTCTATAACCTATGTGCCACACCTTTAGACCAGAAAAGTAAGCCAAGAACAATGATGAAGGTCGATCTGACACTGCATCTAGATCAGTGGTTCTCCAGCAGATGATTTTGCTCCCCAGGCATGGTTGTGACAGCTGTAAGGATGTTATTGGCACCCAGTGGCTAGAAGCCAGGGATACTGCTGAATATCCTACGATGCACTGGAAAGCCCCTTACAACAGCGTTTTCTGGCCCAAAATATCAACAGTGCTGAGTATGAGAAACCCTGATCTAGGTGTGCCTGTCCCACTGTTTCCCTTAGTCTCACAGAGCACCAGTGTCTAGTTAACTACTGCAGAAGACAGGTGCCATTGTAAAAATCCTCCTGATAAGAGATTCACACTGAGAGTGAGCCTTTCCTCTGTCTAAATTTTACAGGGAAAAGGGATTTAAAATCTTGTAAACTGAAAGGTCACCCTCAGGCAGCCATTATGAAAAGACTAATGAAAGTGATATTGGGAGAAGAGCTCTGGGAAAAAACATCTCATGGTTGTCTCTTTCTCTTCCTCCTCCCCATCCTTCTGATCAAGAGCTTCTAAGATAAATAAAATCACTTCCTTTAACTGTTATGAACAGCAGAATAATTTAAACTCTCAGTCAGCGATGATAGGCTGAGAGAACAATGCCAGTTTGTAACAGATTCTCTAAACTGTTCTTCCTTTTCTTCACATGGATTAAATGCTTAATACATTAATGTTGAATTAGTGAATAAAATAAATGGGTAAAATAATAAAGCCATAGCTGAAGTTTAATAATGACCAAATTACACATTTGTATTTTGACTCCTTTTATTATTAGTTGTATATATATATCTGTATTGCCCACTAACTATTGCACTTACTGATACAGAAACTATAATTTGACAAGAACACCTATATCCATTAGGTTGTTTAATTTCTAATCATTTTATAAATGCAAGGCAGCAATCACTACATGAGAAAGGATGTATAAAGACTGAGAATAAATGGATGCATAAAGTTTTTAATAGATAATAAATTTACAACAAAGTCAATGTCATGTATTTGTTAGTATCAAGAATTGTTATTTAGCCACAAAAGGTCAGAGCAATAGTTCATGAAAATACTATAATTTATAGTTTTGTACAGTCAGTCCAGAAAAAACCTCCCGGTTTTTTCTTAATGTTAACTCTTCAGTAATTATAATCAATGTCAATGCTGATAACATGTGTCTTTCAATTATCCTTATCACAAACACACACACGAACACAAACAGTATTTATATATATGGCACATGGACACATGTGTTAACAAGATAAGTGCTGGATCTGGCTCCCTAATATCTGAGCACCCTTTGCCCCCTGAGTCCCTCTCTCCCTTGTTTCCAGAGTTATAATTCTCTGTCCCTTATTTCACCAGTGTCCGCCTGTGTCCTGTCCCCTAGAGCCCTGCCCACAGCACTACCAATATACACATTCCATGTGAGAGTTCAGTGAGCAACAGTCAGCTGCAGGATAAAGAGCCACCAGTCCTGTGAGAAAGGCGAGTTAATTCTTCTCTCGGAGCCTCAGCTTTCTCATGGGCACTACATTTTTAACCTACCAGGGTTGTCACTAGGATTAGAAGAGGTAATATATGCAAAGCACTGGGCAAATCTTTGGTGCTTAATCAATGCTAATTCCCTTATTTAATTGCTGCTCCTCTTTCCTCATCTAGATTCTAAAGGCCTGGCATCACAAGACTGTCATCTCCTGCAGGCTAACTGTATCATATTCAACCTGAATAAGAAAAACATCTTTCAGTCCACAGGAGAGCTAGGAGACTTAAAATGCACATAGGATCAGTCAGACCCATACCTATAACATAGGTAGGTTTCACTCAAAAGGTAAGGAATAACATCACAGTATTTTGTCTTTTGTTTTGGAACAGGGGTGAGAAATCAGAAGTGCCTGGGTTAGAAGTGGGGAGGGAGGAAAGGGAAGAAACAAAATGCAAGCCTGGCAAAACCAAAGACAAATTCCTTTATGTCAGGATTTTAGCAAGGGTCTGCGCTCTTGCCCTTCATCTATTCACATAAATAAACCACCAAAAAGACTGAAGCCAAAAGTATGTCATATCCTAAGGGCTATACACATCTCACCAGGAATTAAGTTAATAACCTTTTGCTGAAGCCTTGAATTACTGAACAAATGCAAATTTTATAAACAACAAGATTGTAGCTGGTGACTGACTTATCTGCAAAACTATTATCAGTCTATGAAACACGACAGCACTTATGGAAATAAAAAACTCAAAGATAACTTAGATTAACTTAGAGAAAGATGGTCTTCTTAAATTAACAAACAGAACCTGAAGATGTGAAAAGGGCTCACCCCCACACACCCCAGGCAGAGCAGTCAGGAGACCACAGGTGTGGACCAATGTTTGCTCAAGCAGGGACCTTATGGTACTTCCAGGCTCTCTGTGGGGGGCTGCGTGTGTGTGTACATGTATTTTCTCATTTAATCTCTCAGAGACTCTATGAAGTACAGGCCATCAATACTTCTGCACTTTATGCATGAGGGTATTGAGGGTTAGACGCGCTGGGTAATTCAATCGAGCCATGTAGACAGACAGTGACAGTCTGGATCTGAATTCATGACCTTACACACCATGTGTATAATCCACACACTCAGTCATCTCTTCCATTTTCCACTAAATCTCTAAAGGGCTGAAATTAAGCACTTCTTTCAAAGACTTACTGAGGCATTAAGAAGTACACAATTAAAAAACCCTTTAAGGTGATCAAGAAATAGTAAGAGTTCATTGGCTAATGTTGAAATAATGTATTTTTTGGACTATAAGATGCACCTAGGTTTTAAAGGACAATAGGAAAAAAATTTTGAAGCAAAAATGTGGTAAAATGTTTAATAACATAAATAACATAATATTTTACCAATGTAAATGTAAACAGAACTCAACAGCAGCATTAACAATCATTATTCCTCCCAAATTTGGGGGGAGGGTGCCTCTTATAGTCTAAGAAATACAGTAATTTCTACTAAATGGAAATAATAATGAAGTTTTAAAATCTGTCACTTTTATTGCTAAGAGATAAAGTTATATTTAAAAAGTATAATTATCTTGGGAATATTTCAGTTTAGGCAAATTGTATTCATATAAAGCAGTTCCTCACACACCTAGAAAATCAAAATTTCCAAAATCCACATAGAAAAGTACCATGAACTTACTTTGACCTGAGGGTAGGACTTCTTATTCTTTTCACTAGATGCACCAGGGAGCCCACCGTGGGACGGGCCTTCACAGACATAACGGAAACGAAAGCCTCTCTGCAAAGTGAGTACAGAACCAACAAGTTGGGGAAATACTTATTAAAAAGTATTAGGACAAATTCATACACAAATTTTTAATTCTTTTGTTTATTAGATGAAAGAGCAAAAAACAAGAAATATGGGAAAGACTGTGTAAATGAGAACAACTTTTCCTATAATCTTACTATGAACACTGAGGTTAACTGGCACTTGTGTACGGAGCTGCGGCTTAAAGCCCTTCCAGAGCCCTGCAGAAACCCTCCTGCTGTGCACAGTGGGGAGGGAGCGCTGAAGAGTCAGTGTCAGCCTTGGACCCAGCGTGCCACAGCTTGTCTGAAACAGAGCTTCTTCATCGCAAATTTCTGCCGCCAAGCTCGGAACTTGGCCATACTACTCCAGGTTATGCTTCTTTGATTCTCACTTAAAGGAACTCCTCTATCTACTCTGATTACAGTTGGTTCAGGAGACAACACAGAAATGCCTCGTTAAGTATAGCATGTCAGTGCCATAGAACACATTTGGCCAGCTTCTTCCAATAATTCAGAAGATTAAGAGTTTTGATTTTATGATTATCAAGCTCAAGCTCTATTAATTGAACTGAAAGAGTCCAAACGCAGGTCCTTTGCATATTATTAACTCAAGAATTTTACAACTGTTGTAAATGAATGAAGAGTTAGCCAGAAGTCCCTTGACTATGTGAACTACTCTGGACTGAAAAACACCCAAGTCCCATACAAGACTAAACTAAACTATCTTTAAGGTCTATCCAAGTTCTAACTATATTCTAATCATATTTTATGATTTACAAAGCTAATTATAATTTGTACACTGATCTGCATATAAAGAATAAAATGTGGACAATTATGAGAATGGACCTCATCATCATATTAAAGGAACTTTCAACATATTTCCTGAAAAACTGAACTTTATAATGATGTAAATCAATTTGTGGTAGTGTTAGTTTATAATTACACAGTCACTAACCATCACTAACCAGACTTTTTTTTTTTCAAATTCACCCTTTGGCCAAAAGAATATGTTAATGCACAACACTTTAAGTAATAATCTCATCTTTCATTTACTTTTATTGTGGGACTGACTTCCTCTAAAAAGTGCTAGATCACTGGGCCATGGGGAGCTCTGCTCACCCACTACTAGCCAGAGGGGCCTTCTGCCCTGCACACTTATAGCAACTATGATGCTGGCAAGCACAAAGCTTTTAACAGCTGTGAGCTCACTGACCAATGTAAAGGTTTTGCTCTCCTCCTTAGACTGCAGTGTATTTCATTATTCCTCATGTAGGATCTTGGGAAATAGTCTCTGAGTGGTCCAGAGGTCCTGAACAAATTTAAATCTCTGGTATCTGGAACTGTCTGTCCCTGTACTCTCTGAGATCTTCCTGATTTTTGCAAAGAGGGTCAGCCCTAGAGCACGTTTCAGGGGATGAACATGGCCTGAAGTAAACTCCCTAGTGAAGAAAAGTTCAAGTCATACGTAGGTTTGGAGCAAATCATCAACTCATAAAGTGGGACTTAAATACTAGGAGAGGCTTCTGGGGTGAGCTTAGTCATTTAGGGGCAATTCATCTATTTTACCTCTCAAAAGAAAAAGTTATAAATTTAGCCCTGTACCTTTTGTAGATAAGGGCTGTTGGCACATTTTTAAAATTTAATGAAATTTCTAAAAGCATGAAAAAGCATCAGCATCTGCAACAGTTAACCTCTAGAATAAAGGCAGAAATTTACTTGCATGCTATTTAATTTCAATACAACTTCAACAGTTTTTAAATAGTATTAGATAATTACCACTGAATAACATGCAATGGAACTGGATATTTTAAAGATTAGTAGTCTATACATTGATTCATCTCTGTCAGAGCAGGGGAGAATTGTGGCAAAGAGATTTCATTTTCCTAACTTTTATTTTTTAAAACGTAATAAAGCAATTCTAATCTTGAATCACAAAATTCCTTCAGGACACTTGGAAAAATATACGCATATATATCTTTTATATCTTATTGGGAGTGGTATCAAATAGAATGAGTAAAGAGATATGTCTTAATTGCTTGCGCAACTTAAAAAAAGGATATTTTCATGGTTGCATACGAGTATCTAAAGTTCTAAAGGAATTTTAACCTGAGGGTGGAAATTAATTACTGGGTTTTTTTTTAAAGGAAGGTATGATGTCTTGAAATGCGTAGTCTAGGTGCATTTCTGACTCTAAACTTTTGAGATTAAAGGTTTGCGAATCCACAGCCATTCATCTCAGTAACTCCATTTGCTTAATATGAGTCATCAACCTCAAAGGCAAGGCTACATCCACCAGGTCAGAAAGTCTGACTTAAATACAACCTTCATACTTTCACCGAAGTCAGACATCAAAATAACATCAGCTTAGTAAATAAACACCAAGCTTGGTTTTACTCAGATGAGCTTTCACACTTCTACATATAGTAAATTAAGTTTTGCAGTTTGAAAATATATAACCCTTCAGGTAAATTATAAATGTCAACTTATTAAGTGTTAGACCTATAATAATAAATTGCATTTAAAATTCTCATTGTAGTGCTACACTTATGAAAATGGATATTTGAAAACATGTTTTGGTATGAAGACAAATAATTTTTAGTTGATTTCTCAGTTTCAGAAATTACCCAGATCTTTCAACAGAAAAATTTCCACAAGGCCAGGCCACTGCATGGAATTTTAGGGATAAAAATTTTAGGGATAAGAATTTTAAGTTCTACTGGGAGAGTCTAAGTGACCTGGTAACCTCCTGTGAGAAGCCCCTTAGATTCAACCTTCTTACTATGGAACTGGACATAAGCAAAGGAAGTTCATGCTGGCAGCCTGTAGAGCCAGGGTGTGTCACCTATAAGCAACTAGAACAAGGCCCCAAAGTCTCATGAGGAATTCCAGTCCCTATACCAAAACCTTTTATCTAAGTTCAGCCTTATAAGGCATCTATTTGGTCACAGTTATTTATATCCCTTAAATTTGACCAAAATCCAAATACATGTATAATGTCATGATTATAGAAACCACAATAAATGCTTTATTTATGTAAGTTCTTGACCTAGTTAGCATTTGTTAAGTGTTACAACATGTAAAAGTGCTACAGTCACTCACCAGAACTACTAAAAATATTTAGGAAAGGTACTGGGTGATGTGACTGCAGGACAGCAGGTATGCACACCCTGAGTGTCACACAAATTTGGTAAGCACATACATTCAGAGACTTCAAACTTTGTCCTCAATCTGTAGAGGACTATGCCATTACTACTAGCCCCTAATATTTGAAGTCTATAGGCAGATATTAAAGATTCTCTTTCCTCCTCTTCCATAGCATTGGTCCCATCGAATTTCCAATAAATATTGTCCACAGACTTGGAGAAGGGTGAGGACACTGCTTTAATTCCCAGGGATCCTCTACAGAATCCAGTGGTAAGAGGAAGAGTCTCAGAAAATAAAATGCTCCTCTCCTGACTCCAAAGAGGCTAACTCTAAAGTTAATGCCAGAAAGGAGGGAACTCAATTGTCTATTCTGATACCATCTCCCATGGGTGGTTTTAGTATCTTAGGGTACATATTCCAAAGAGAGAGCAGAAAAGGCTGGAGCTACTAAAGGTAAGAGGAAGGCTAATAAGTACTTCACATGTATGGACATGATTGATGGATGTTAACTCTGTATATGTGAGCTGCATGTATTTCAGTATGACGGAAAGAACCTATCTTCTTTAGGAGTGTCAAGGTTGGTAGAGATAGTAAGACACCAAAGATCTATAATTAACTGCAGTTTTGCAGAACTACATATTGAGGATCAAGACAGTCTGAAAAATGACAGAGAGAAATGTAAAATGGATGAATGAAGTTGTTACATACGTGGGCATGATGTTGACCTTCTAGATAAACTACTTCCTTCACAAAATTCAGTTACTATTTTTTGGTGCTTAAGATATTAATATTAGACTTATCAATCTAACATTTAAAGAGAAAGTGCCCATCCATTTAATCTTCTTACCTGTTTAGGTTGCTCTAATATTTGAAGGTATGGGCCATCTGCTAAAAACAAAAACAACAAACAAATCAAAAGAATGTGAGGCTTTCAAATTTGGTATAAAATATTAAGCAAGTAAAAACCTGAAATTATATTTTTTAATAGAGGTTTCAATTAAAATGTTTTAGCTAAAATTCCACAATGATATAATGTATCCTTCTCATTTGCATATCAAATGTATCCTTATTTTAACAGCCTTACACCTTTAGAAAAGCTACATTGCACAGCCCAACAGTGGGCCTGATGCTGGGCAAGAAGATGTTAACAGCCTTCATAATCCTGTGCTAACACAGCATCTTAAAAATGGTACAAATACCAGTCAAAAGCAGCAACAACTTCCTGGACTCTATGACATTAGATACTGACTTCTTTTCCTCAGAGGGAATGTGCTTCCTTTGAAATTTTGAGACTGAGCTGGCACCTACAAGTGTAAAATACTGACAATGGTCTCAGGCTCTCTGCTTTTCCTTATACTACATTTCTGGTTCCTTTCTCTTACCTGAATCCATAAATATTGCCTTCATTCCCTAACTGCTAGCTTGTTCCCCCACCCTCCCAAATTTAATTTGTTCTATTAGATATGGTGAACTTTTCTAAGTAATCCATAGCTTTTGATGCTTGTATATAACTTCTGAATACTGTGCTCTGATATAAACTCTATTCCCAAAAAGCATGAGCATTTTGTAAAATCCTGAAAATAATTTAATTAAAAATAGGTGCATACAATTAATCATTATAAAAACATAAAGAAAACTAGAAGCTTAATCCAAATACTGATTATATCTGACTTTGGAAACTCAAAGGAAAATCAGAACCTCTGACAGTATAAATATAAATTTCTTCAAAATGAGAAAGTTCCTAAGCTCCCCAGGGGGGTCTTATGTCAAAAGTGTAATAACCCATAGCTCTTCAATAAAGACATATGGTGTTTCTCACCTGTTTAAATTTAAATTTAAAAGTTTGGTACTAAAAAAAAAAAAAAACTAAGAGAATGTTTGTGTCCATTTTCAATCTTCACTGTCTCTTAGCCAGAAGTTTAAGGTCTATTTTAGATAAGTGAATTTATGAAGAATTAAATACCTTCAGGTTGAAATAAAAAATAAACTACTGATTTAAGAGAGAAATTATTTTTACCCTCTCAGTTTTATGATGAATCAGACTAAGGCTAGAGAATTGTAGGAAACAAATTCAAGAATTTTACAAGAAAGTTGAAAAATGCTGGCTGATGTGGCTCAGTGGACTGAGTGCCTGCCTGCTAACCAAGGGGTCTCAAGTTCAATTCCCAGTCAGGGCACATGCCTGGACTGCGGGCCGTGTCCCCAGTAGGGGGTGCACAAGAGGCCGCCACACATTGTTTCTCTCCCTCTCTTTGTCCTTCCCTTCCTTCCCCTCTCTCTAAAAAACAAACAAACAAACAAACAAATAAATAAAATCTTTTAAAAAGAAGAAAGTTGAAAAATTACTGAATTTGAAGTAAAACATATAAATGAAAGGAAATATTGAAAGTGACTGGCCAATGTAGCATACTTTAGGTAAATTATCTTTAGTATCTATATAAAATCCATCCCTGGATGTTTTAAAGTACTTTTAGAAAAGAAACTGCAGTTTTAAGATTCTAAAACCTGGCTAGAATTTAATTTTTTATCATGTAAGACCAATAAGAGAGAAATATTTTCACACAAGTAACATACAGCTTGTACGTCAATGTAACAAATATAGTCATAAGAAAACTCCCTCTAGAGTGTATTATGAACAAAGGCCTCTAAGAAAGCAGTATTTTGAAGCCATGGTAAATATAGGGGAGTTTGAGCACATTTACATTAAACTTCAAGTCTCTCATTTATTATTAATTAAATAATGATTGGGGTGGCCAAAAAGTTCGTCAGGTCTTTTCCATAAGATGGCTCTAGTAGAGCTTAGTTGTCTCTAACTTCATTTGAAACAATTTTGTTGGATTGCATTGTGACATATCAGTGTCATATGAGTATGCATTAAAAAAACTTATCAAAATCGGTGAATTTTTGTGTAGCTATTTCAATGTCGAAGGTAAACAAAATATGCAATATTTTTGGCATATTATATTTTATTATTTCAAGAAAGGTAAAAATGCCACTGAAGTGCAAAAAAGATTTGAGCAGTGTATGGAGAAGGTGCTGTGACTGATTGAACATGTCAGCATATTCAAACGTGGTTTACAAAGTTTCAGGCTGGAGATTTCTCACTGGACGATGCTCCACGGTTGTGTAGACCAATTGAAGTTGACAGTGATCAAATCAAGACATAACAGAAAACAATCAATGTTATACCACATGGGAGACATCCAACATACTCAAAATATCCAAGTCAATAAAGCTGTTGGTGCAAATGAGAAATGTGCCTTTTATTTTACAAAAAAACCTAAATGAACTTTTTGGCCAACCCAATATATTTTATTTTTTAATTACAATTGATATTCAATATTATTTGATATTAGTTACAGGTGTATCTCATTCACTATTGACCCTAGTACTTGAAGTTTTTCTATCATACAGGGTGAAATTTCAAGATTTAGGAATTTTACTAGTGAAATGGAGTCATTTTTCTCTTTCAGGGAACATACTCAAAAGTTAAATCAACTAGAAAAATGGATTTCATATGTATGTATTTGTTTTCATGATGATTTTCCTTTGGTCACATGTCTATCCCATGAAGTAACAACCCACTATACAGAGAAATTTAAAATACAGCATAATGTTATAGATTTAACAGTTGTACTATATCCCATAGTTTTTAACAAGCAGTAGAACTACCTATCGTTTTAGATTTCAAGAAAGATACAAGATAGAACAGTTCAATGTGAAAATTACAGTATTGGTTTCCATAATCTTTTTACCCCTTTAAAACATGAATAAAATCTCACATATCTTGGATTGTAAAAATTTGACTATGCTACTGCAAAAGAGAGGGAAAAATAACAATAAAAATGATGAAGTAATAACTGAGAAACAATATTTTTTGGTATAATTTTAAAAGTTTTTCTAATATTATGATAAATTATTTTCTACAATGTGAAGCTCTGATCACAGAATATTTACTAAGATGGTTCTTTTGGCAATCTTATTTCTACCTCCATAAACTTGATGAAATAAAAACATTATGAGAGCATCTGCCTCAGGCTACTGTTTGGCATCTACAAAGCGTTGAATGGAACTAAGTTTTTTATATTTTCAATAAGGACTGATACTAAGAAAAATATTTTGAACCCCAAAATTAAAAGTTCACAGGAAACACAGAAGCAACCAAGATATTTACTTGTTCTTCACAGGAAGCTGACCTAGAGCTCAAATTGGACAGCAATTCACAGGATATCAGATACAGCAGTCTACGAAATATGTTTTGTGGGGTAAAGAGAAAAACCTCATCAATACATGTTTTGATAGTGAAGGTGAAAGTATTGCAGATAATTTTCCTCCCATGAACTGCTAGAAATAATAGAGATAAAAATGCAGAAAAACATTCTGATCTAAAAAATGAAAAGTAAGTACCAGGAAAACAATAGCAGTTTTAAATGAGAATGATACAAATTGGATTAAGTCTCCCAATGAGGCCAACCAAGTCCATGGAAAATCAAAGAGCTGACATCCACTTCAGTGATGACAAAACTCCGTTTTACACACAGCCTCCATTATTTATTTACTCACACTGCGTCTGGATGTCTGTTCAGTTCTGTTAGTGATGTGAGGAGCACATAAGAAGGAGGACTTATAGACACAGAACACAGTGTGGTGACTGCGGAGGTGCGGGGGGCAGAGATGGAAGAGGATATAGGAGGGATAAATGGTAACAGAAAAAAACATTAACTTGAAAAATGAACTTGAAAAAAATTAAAAAATAAATAGAAGAGCCATCACACATATGAATCAGTGAAAAAAAGAGACTAAATGTGTTGATTTTTAAAATCACTCATATGAGATTAAACAATTTGTGGATGGGGATAATTAACACAGTCATGTTAGAAAGAAGGGTAATTATCATGTGTTTTATCGAACTGGTCAGAATGTAAAGCTAAAAGCTTTTTAAAAAGATGATTTTACACCTGAGCCGATTTTCATGATTTTTGTACACTTGTTTCCCCAATAACTGGCAAACACAACAGGCACTCAAGCAGTGTTTTTGGAATAGATCTAAGGAGTTGAGACTGCCTGAGTCTGAGACAAAGCAAAAAGGAGTTAAAAATAAGCCAGAGTCAGTAAGATTGGTTAAAAGGGGAATCCTTATTTTGAGTGAAGAAGTTCCTTCTAAACTATCCTAGCAGATATTAGCAACCATTGCTAGGTAAATGAGCCACAATTTACCCAGCAGTAATGGGGATGAAACGATTTTGTACAAGTATGTTTCATGAAAATATACTAAAAGATTGCTTTTTAGAACATAATCACCATTTCCTTTATAGATAGATACATCACTAACTTTCTAAAAGAGACTATTAGCAAATCTGGAATTTAGCAAATCCGGAAAGTAACAGCAAAACAAGAGGATAGTGAGTGGGGGCGAGGAGTCTTCTTACCTGTTGGTAGCGGCATCTCTTGTTGATATATTTCTGGATTAAATATTGTATGATTTAAAGAATCCAAATGAAACATCTGTAACAAAGAAAATTAAAATTTTCAATCTTTTTTTCCTAACACTGTATTAAACATTTGAAGTTAGTACACCTAAAACTTATTTACAGGGAAAAACAAAACAAAACTAAAGCCAAATAACAAAAATCTGAAAATATTTCAAATCAGGATTTTAAAAATGCCTTCAGGAGACCTAGCTAAATGCTCCTGTACATGCATCTTCATATAGGGCTGGGCTGTGCATCTGCATCTGTGACAAAGGCACGTGAGGAGGAGGACCCAGCCGCAGAGCGCACAGAGGCAGCTTGCTTTCACTCGTTCATCTTCAGGGCCCGGTCTGTGTTTATCGCACAGTGGATACTTAATAAACATTTGTTGAATGAATGGCAAAGCTCATACTCTCTCAGAAATATAAGCATAAGAATATAATCCTAGAAATCTATACTTCTTTTATGATGGTAATAAATAAACCCCTACTCTAGACATTCAACTTCAATGCCTGAAAGAATTAGACATCAGCCTGGAACACTATACAGAAAAACAAAAAATATTACTTACACTCCAAGAAGCAGGACACTGAGCACTGGGCTCCCTCACTTTTTTTTAACTTTCATTTACTTAGCACAATGCAAAATTACCTGGAATTTAGTGCGTGTGGTTGGCTGAGGAATGATGCCATCAAAGCCATCCACATCCATTATAATCCCCAGGATGTGTGAATACTGACTCACAGAGCAAAAGTGATTCTGCAGATATTAATGTAAGAATCTAAAGACTGGGAGATTCTCCTGGATTATCCAGATGGGCTTGATAAGAGGGATGCGGGATAGCAAAGTGAGTAATAGGAGGTGTGGCAATAGGAGCGAGAGGCTGGCGTGATGGAAGGGGTCACAGGCACAAGCCAAGCAATGCAGGCAGCCTCTGGAAGCTCAGAAAGGCCAGGAAATGAAGGTTTCCAGAAGGAAAGCAGCCCTGCCAACTCCCTGATTTTAGATTTCTGACCTCCAGATTATAATAGAATAACTTTGTATTGTTATAAACTACTAAATTTGAGGTAATTTGTTACAGCATCAAGAGAAACATGTTTTCTTCTGGGCATGAACTATATTTTGATGGAATTACATTCTATTTTCATATGTCAATAATAATTACTTATCCCAAGAAAAAAGTTTTCTCTCCATTTACTTTAGCAGAGACTTCATATTTCTGTTGAAAATGTTTGTGGACAACATAGAAACCAGCCATATTTCACTTTTTATGATATGTAAGTTGGTAAGTGTTCTGGATGTGGTGTTTGAAGAAATAACCAGTATTACAATTTACCTTTTCCCCTTATTTCTAGGTTGTTGAACCTAGATGCTTAGTTAAATAAAGGGTAATAAACAGTGTTTGAATAAAGACCACTTCACATTCCTTTGTGAGGTATGCAGATTTTCAATTCAAGAACAATAAATGTGCTTTACTTCACTGCTGAAGAGTCAAGTTCATCTATGCTTTTGTTTGCTGAAAAGGAAACATAGGATTGAAAAAACATGTTATTGTAAAAACGGGCCCCACCTTACACAGTATCATCAGAGCATAAAGTATCAGAGCAGAAAAGATGACCAAGCAGAAAAAAAATCTTTCCTATGGACCTGCAGGTGGTTAAAATGATTAGAGGGCAAAAACACCCAGCTTAGCAGAGAGACACGCACTCCACCTCAGACAAAGAAGAGAGCAGCTGTGTTGTGTGCAGCCTGCTTTGTGTATTAGGTTAAAGGTGGAGAGCAAATTCCAGAATCTGCTCTAATGCTGAGGCTAACTCACTGAAGACAAGTCAAATTCTGGAAATATATACCATTAAGCTTGAGACAAGGGGAAAAGACCTAAATTTCAAGGACTTTTCCCCTAAAAAAAAAGGAAATATGAGAGCATGCCCCACCCCTGTTACCGATCACAAAAATGCCCACATAAGAAAAACTTTTGAAATGAATGTTTTTAGCAGATTTTACTCTTTTGTGGCATCTCTTGTTGATAAGATTTCCTGTACATAAACAGGAAAGAATGGTCTAAAACCAAGAATAATCAACTCTGATGCTGGTTAGATTTTGCCTTTAATAGTTAGAGATGGCATATTAAAAACGAAAGGTAAAACATAGGTTTTTGATAATATGAGTGGCCAAATGTTTTTCATGCTATAATCAATAAAAATACTTCTAGATTTATCCTCTATCACCATTTTCACAACAAAGTTCAAAGGAGTGCCTTAATGTAAAAAGCAATGCATACTCATTGTTTCTAAATCAACTGGAACATCATCAAGAGTAATGTATGCTAGGTAAGTCTACTTTGTTTTAAAAAGCAATAATTAGACCCCTTAAAAGTATTTCACTTTGGGTTTTACTTTTCTGATTGATATTTTGCATGTGCAAATTTGGGAAATTCATTTTTAGGTGGTTGCTACTGAAGATTAAGTGTGAAAAGATTATGAATCTTGTCCCAGGGTGTGCCCTGGAGCTGTGCATTCCTTCTCCTTGTTTAACGACACCTCCCAAATCCCAGCTACATGGACTTCGTTTGCAGAGTCCTCCACAACTCGGCTCTTCCCTCCATGCAGCAGGGAGCAGTGCCCCTCCAACATGTCTGTGCCATTCTGTGCCGACTACTATTACATTATTTATCACCACATGAAGCTATTTATGTCACTGTCTCTATTAGAATAACAGCTTTTGAAATTAGGGTTTATGTATCATTTATTTTTGTAACCCCCTCCTTGGCCTATGTTCTGCTACATAATACTGCCTTAATAAATAGCTGCTGAACGCATAAAACTCAGCAGTTTATAAATTTCTTCAATCATTATATTAAAATTTTAATATTGTCATTGTAATTACCCTAGAGTCTGAAAATTGCTTTCAAATGGCTCACCTAACAATGTATGAGTATAAAACTATTGTATACATAAATATAAAATATATAGATAAAAGCAAAATATTAATAACCAACAGAGATTCGTTGGACTATTTAATATTTCTATAGGCTTCACATTTCTCCAAGTAACAATCTAGGAGAAAAAGAAAAAAAGGACACTCATATCTCTTTATAACCACTAATATAACAAACAGTTTAATGCTCCCAAAGCACATTCACTGTCCATTAAGTCTTTTCAACACCTGTTAGTGTGGGGTTAGCACTCCTTTTCTGCAAAGGAGAAAAGTGAGGATCAGAGAGTGCTAAATGACTCCTCCAGTTTTAAAACTCATTAGTAGCAGCCAGCATGCACCTAGAAACCTTCAAATTCTAAGTCTAAAAGGTCTTTTCTGGTCTGTCTCTTCATTCGATGAGGTTTAAATGTTTTGCTATACCAATCTGTCTCTTCATTCGATGAGGTTTAAATAAATATTTTGTGTTTCCCCCAAAAGGATAGGTTCAAGTCCAAACCTTTATACCTGTGAATGTGAATGAGACTTTACTTAGAAATAAGGTCTTTGCAGATGTCATCAAGTTAAGATGTAGTCACACTGAAGGATGGGCCCTAAACCCAATGGCTGGTGCCTATACCAGAGAAAAGTGAGGGAAACCTGGATACAGAGAAATGAGAGGTACACATGGACAAAGGCCCTGTGCTGGAGTGATACAATTTCAAGCGAAGGAATGCTAAGATTGCTGGAAACCACCAGAAGCTAGGGGAATGGCATGGGACAGATTCTCCTTCAGAACTTCTGAAAGTAACCAACCCTGTCATCATCTTAATCAGAACTGTGATAAAATATATTTCTCTTGTTTTAAGCCACCCAGTTTGTGGTCAATACAGTAGTTATCATTTGACCCGTAGCACATATAATTTTTATGCAGCAATGTGTGTGACAGCAGGGTTTAAGTTACTCATTTTATAAGACATGCCCTCTCTGACCTTATATGCAGGGACAGTGAAACTGAAAAAACAATATAAAAGAAATTGTTATCAGTTTTGTTTGCCTGGCAGTTACTATTGTTACCTCTGTGTATTTTAACATATGAATATACTTACAAAAAATTATCAGTGAGATGATATTATTATACCTACTTGTTCATGCCCTGCCAGATATGGATCCTCTTCTGCCATGCTGGAGCTGCATATCAAAACAAAAGAAAAGCAAACTGTAAGACTGAGATGAACCTTAAAAATTCCATCACACACTCCTGGTCAAGATGGCAGCATATATAAACATGGCTCACCTCCTCACACAACCACACCAAAATTGCAACTAAATTGTAGAACAACCATCACTCAGAACCATGAGAAATTGAGTTGACAACTACAGAATTAAAGAAACCACATCCATCCAGACTGGTAGGGGAGGAGGAGACATGGGAAGGGCTGGTCCCACATCCACATGTGGTGAATACAAATTTGGAAGGGATATCATGGGAGCTAGGAGTCCCAGCCCTACACCAGGTCCCCAGCCAAGGGTTCCAGTGCCAGAAAAATAAGTCCCCAAACTTCTGGCTGAAAAAACTAGCAGGAGCTGAGTTGGGAAAAATAACTTCTGGAGCCCCACACAGTCCTCTTAAAGAATCCACTCACTCTCTCTGAGTTCCAGCACCAGCATAGCAGCTTGAAAGGTAACAGTGGTATATAGGGAGGAACTGAAATATCTGGCATCAAGGTGAGAGCTAGGGGACAACTTTCTCCCAGACAAAAAGGTGGGCAGAGTCCACTATCCCTTTTCTGAACCCTCCCCCCACAGAGCCACAGAGCTGGCAGGAGCGTGCCATTTGACACTCCATCACCTGGCTAACACTATTTACCCTGCCCAGGAGATCCCCTGAGACTTCCATTCAACTTATGGGTCCACCCAAACTGTTAATAGATTTTTCCATATGAATGGCTGGTCTTGACTCATACTTCACAACTTCCTAAATCCTCTAAAATAAGCAACAGCCAGCCTCACTGAGCCCCCAGCCCCCCACCCCCCGTCCTACTTGCTAAGTAGCCCTAAGCATGGCACTAGTAGCAGTCAGCCTATATTCACAGCTTGGCTTTACCTGGGAATCTCCAAGTCCAGCACAAGTAGCAGCATTCTCAGATTGCTTTATAGTCGAGGCAGGGTGGCCCCAGGCAAAACTCAGGTGGGGGCTGACCTTGGCCTACACCACCCAGGGAAACCCCAGACCCTATGTATCCACTGGACAGCTACAGACCACATCAGAGCACCACCACCCTGCCCCTGTACAGCTGACACTCCATGGAGGGCAGAGGTTGGTGGTCAGAGGACACAGCCAGTCCTTGCACTTGACTGGCCTAGAAAAATCCCTCTCATTGACCTGCCAAGAGCAATCAAGGATCAACTACAAGAGGAGGGTGTATTAAGTCTACATGAAGGACACAGCTCAAGTACTCAGCTTGGGTGATAGGGGAGGCTATGCCACTGGACCCTATAGGACATCTGCTATATTAGGCCATCTCACCAAGATAGAGAGCCATAGCAGCTCTACCTAATACATAGAAACAAACACAGGGAGGCTGCCAAAATGAAGAGACAAAGAAACATGACCCAAATGAAAGAACAGATCAAAACTCCTGAAAAAGAGCTAAACAAAAGGGAGATAAGCAATCTACCAGATACAGAGTTCAAAACTGGTTATGAGGATACTCAAGGAACTTAGTGAAGACCTCAACAGCATAAAAAAGATCCGGTTAAAAACAAATGACACACAAATTAAAATAAAGAACAATTTACAGGGAAACAACAGTACAGTGGATGAAGCCAAGAATCAAATCAATGATTTGGAACATAAGGAAGCAAAAAAGAATCAATCAGAACAACAAGAAGTAAAAAGAGTCCAAAAAAACAAGGAGAGTATAAGCAGCCTCTGGGACAACTTCAAGTGCTGCAATATTCGTAGCATAGGGGTACTAGAAGAGAAAGAGTAAGAAATTGGAAATCAATCTGAAAAAGTAATGAAAGAAAACTTCCCTAATTTGGCAAAGGAAACAGACATGCAAGTCCAGGAAGCACAGAGCCTGAAACAAAATGGACGCACAGAGGCCCACTCCAAGACACATTCTAATTCAGATGCAAAAGTTAAAGATAAAGACAGAATCTTAAAAGCAGTAAGAGAAAAGGTAACTAGAAACTAGTTACCTACAGGGGTGTTTCCATATGGTTGTCAGCTGATTTCTTAAAAGAAACTTTTCAGGTTAGAAAAGATTGGCAAGAAATACTCAAAGTCATGAAAAGCAGGGACTTATAGCCGAGACTACTTTACACAGCAAAGCTATCATTTAGAATTGAAGGGCAGATAAAGAGCTTCCCAGACAAGAAAAAACTAAAGGAGTTTATCATCACCAAATCCATTACTGTATGAAGTGTTAAAGTGACTTATTTAAGAAAAAGAAGATCAAAAGTACAAACAACAAAATGGCAATAAAAACATATATATCAACAATTGCATCTTAAAAAATAAGCAAACAAGAAGAACAGAGATAGCACCATGGATATGGAGGATGTTTTAATGGCTGTCAGATGGGAGGGGGGTGTGGGAGAATGGATGAAGAGGTGAGGAGATTAAGAAGTACAAGCAGGTAGTTACAGAATAGCCATGGGGATTTAAAATACAGTATAGGAAACAGAGTAGCCAAAGAACTTAAACATATGGCCCATGGAAAGAACTTATACACATGGCTCAATGGTGAGGGAGTCAGGGGTGTTGGGTGGAGGGGAGAAAAGGGGGGGGAATTGGGACAACTGTAATAGCACAATCAAAATGTAATTAAAAAAATTAAAAAAGAAATGAGAAAAAAATCCACCATGCAGGAGTAAACTGTATTATTCCAGTAAGACCAAATATAACCTTTTTTATAGCCTTAATGCAGTTCTTTGGAATTTAAATCTAACAGCAGATGGATTGCATAATGAAGGAATTGCCATTTATATATAATCTAAAACCTTTACATAAGGCTCATAACAATGACCTGTAGTTTGGTACAACCAATCTTCATCTCCAGTATAAAAATTGTGCATATTTGGATTTTTCGAGGGTATTTCTTTTTGCCACCATGTAGACTCCAAGGGTTTATAGTCTTTGCTCTTTGTGTAGATCATTTTCCAACCCTTCATGAATTCTGTGACGGTGTGAGAACTGTTTCCAAGCTTTCTGCTTGTTGCACAAGTTGAGAAGCTAAGAGGGGGTCATTCTGCTGCAAATGGGCCTGCCTGGTCAGTGCACCATGGCACCAGGGGAGGTTGGCCATAGTGTGCCATGCTCTGTCCTTTAGTGTGTCCCACTGCAACAGGCCATTTCCTGCCATTTTTAAAATGTAGTACCCCCTTAACCACAGTTTCACTTTCCGCAGTTTCAGTTACCCACAGTGGGAACATTCCCAAAGTGAACAACTCTTAAGTTTTAAATTGTGTGCCTTTCTGAACAGCGTGATGAAATCCCCTGCCATCCTGCCCAGAATGTGAATCATTCTCTGTCCAGTGTCATCATGCTGTGCATGCCACTACCTGTTGGTCACTCAGTAGCCATTTGGCAGATTGACTGTCATAGTATCTCAGTGCTTGTGTTCAAGGGATCCTTGTTTGACTTAAAATGGCCCAAAAATGCAGGTACTGATGCTAGCAACTGGAATATGTCAAAGAGAAATCATAAAGTGCTTCCTTTAAGTGAAAGAGTGAGCACAGTACAACAGGATATTTTAAGAGATAGAGAGAGACTGCATTCATGTTACTGTTATTATAGTATATTGTTATAATTGTTCCTTTATGTAATTAGTTATTGTTGTTAATCTTTTACCAGGAATAATTTATATATCAAACTTTATCATTCAATATGTACACATAGGGAAAAACATAATATATATAAGGTTTGGCATTATCCTTGGTTTCAGGCATTTACTGGGGGTCTTGGAAACCCCCATGTATGAGAGGGTAGTACTGTACAGGAATATTATAATATTAAAATGGTAATAATTCCACTGCTAGGATTATACCCTAAGAATCCTGAAATACTAATTCAAAAGAGCCTATGCACCCCAATGTTCATAGCAGCACTATTTACAATAGCCAAGTGCTGGAAGCAAGCTAGGTCCCCATCAGTAAATGAGTGGATCAAAAAACTGTGGTACATTTACACAATGGAATACTATGCAGCAGAGAGAAAGAAGGTGCTCCTAGCCTTCACATCACCACAGGTGGAACTTGAGGGCATTATGCTAAGTGAAGTAAGCCAAGCAGTGAAAGACAAATACCATATGATCTCATCTATAAGTGGAACCTAATCAACAAAACAAACAAGCAAGCAAAATATAACCAGAGTCACTGAAATAGAGAACAAACTGACAGTAACTACAGGGGAAAGGAAAGGTGAATAATGGGGGAAAGAAGGAAAAGGGTCACCAAGGATCATGTGTAAAGGACCCAGGGGCAAAGCCAAAGGGGAAGGATTGAGGGTAGGAGTTGGGGGTGAGTGGAGTGGGGAAAAATGGTAGCAGGAAAAGGGAGACAACTATACTTGAACAATTTTAAAAAATTTTAAGAAAAGAAGTATTCAAAGTCATGAAAGGCAAGGACCTACATCCAAGATTACTCCATCCAGCAAAGCTATCATTTAGAATGGAAGGGCAGATAAGTGTGTTCCATACAAAGTAAAGCTAAAGGAGTTCATAATCATCAAGCCATTATTGCATGAAATGTTAAAGGGAGTTATCTAAGAAAAAGGAGATAAAATATATGAACAGTAAAATGACAACAAACTCACAACTATCTACAACTGAACCTAAAAAACAAAAACCAAAACCAAACTAAGCAAACAACTAGAACTGGAACAGAATCATAGAAATGGAGATCACATGGAGGGCTATCAGTGGGGGAGGGGGAGAATGGCAGAAAAGATACAGAGAAAAAGAGGCATAAATGGTAGGTACAATTAAGAACAGTATGGGAAATGGAGAAGCCAAAGAACATATATGGATGACCCATAGATATGAACTAAGGGGGGGGGGGGTGGATGCTGGTAGAAGTGGGGGTACAAGATGGAGGAGGATAAAGAGGAGAAAAAAATGGGACAACTCTAATAGCATAATCAATAAAATATACTTTAAAAAATAAAATGGTAACTAAACACATAAAAATAAGAGCCCTTATTAATAAGGCTATAGTCTCAGATTTAATCAACTGCAGCAAGATATGAATATACTGCAAGCCCTAGTAATCTATTGCCCAGAGGGTCTGCGAAAAATGAACAGTCGCAGTGTCAGATAAAAATAGTATCTAAAATTATATCTCATTTTGGATTTATTTACTTAAGAAATATCTTTATCATTATTTTAAATATAGGTTAATATTTAAATTTACTAAGATCAAATTTTAGATATATTACATGGAAAATTTAAAAAGATAAAAAAGAAGGTTGAAAGCAAATATTAATTCCCGAGGCAAAGTTTCTTTCCCCTCATGAAGTCTATAAAGCACTAAAGGGCAACTGGGACTAGGGCTGAAAATGTTAGCTGCCCACCAAAATTTGTTCTCTCTTTTCCCACAGGAGAGTTGCAGCTGGAATAGTGACTGCTCAGCTAGAGTATACCCCACACTGCCTGGGAGTTAGGGATGGCCATGAGGAAATGCTCACCAGTAGAATGTCAGAATTGCTGTGTGTCACCTCCAGGTCCAGGCTTAAGGCCCTTGACATGGTTTTGTGTTTTCTCTTTCCTGTTGAATAAAACCCAGACATGGAGAAGACAGAGCTACCACATAGATGATGGTGAATGGCAGGCAGCTAAGGCTTGTGGTGATGTGAGAAAGAAACTTCTTTGTTCTTTAACCCAGTGTATTGTTGGATCTCTTTGTTAAAACAGTTTAGCCCTCACCCTAATAAATACATCACCCAACACTTCAATAAGGACAAAAATCATCAAAAGAAGACCCTAATATTCAATGAAACCTTCTAGATGTCCACTAGAGCCCTGTGTGACTGCTGAGGCATGAGACAGCCTCGTGAGGATTCCTAGTGGGTTACAGAACAGTGGCCAACTTCAACAAAAGGGGAGAGGGCAGCTCTCAGTCCTATGGAACAAGTCCATGAGGATTTGCAAGAAAGTATTAGTCTAAACAAGAAATTACTCATTGAAGATTTACAAATAGCTGTCATCAATAAAGACAAGCAGTTAAAAAGGGAAAATTTGACTTGATACCATAAGAGAAATTAAGTCATTCGGAATCAAAGAGTTTTGCCATTGCCGCATGTGTGACTTGATATACAACTCAATTCACTGTGGTCTGTTTCTTCACCTGTAAAATGACAGAGTTTAAAATGTCCATACTACCCAAAGCAATTTACACATTCAATGCAATACCTATTAAAGTACCAATGGCTTATTTCACAGACATAGAACAAACACTTCAAAAATTTATATGGAACCATAAATGACCCCGAATAGCTACTGCAATTTTGAGAGAGAAGAGTAAAGACTAAACTATACTACAAGGCCACTGTAATCAAAACAGCCTGGTACTGGCATAAAAACAGGCACATGGACTAATGGAACAGAACAGAGAGCCTAGAAATAAACCCAAGTCTCTACGGTCAATTAATATTTGACAAAGGAAGCAGCAACATAAAATGGAATAAAAATAGCCTCTTCAACAAATGGTTTTGGGAGAACTGGAAAGCTACGTGCAAAAAAATGAAACTTGAGCACCAACTTACACCTTATACAAAAATAAATTCAAGGTGGATAAAAGACTTAAATATAAACCGTGACACCACTAAAGTCCTAGAAGAGAACGTAGGTAGGAAAATCTCAGATATTTCACGCAGAAACTTTTTTACTAACATGTCTCCTAGACCAAGGGACATAAAAAGGAAAGAATAAACAAATGGGACCTCATCAAAATAAAAAGCTTTTGCACAGCTAAAGAAAACAGTGTGAAAATAAAAAGAGAACCAACTGTATGGGAAAACATATTTGCCAATGATACCTCAGACAAGGGTTTAATCTCCAAAATACATAAAGAACTTACATGACTCCACTCTAAGAAGACAAGCAACCCAATTAAAAAATGGGCAAAGGACTTGAACAGACACTTCTCCAAGGAGGACATACAGAAGATCCAAAGACACATGAAACAATGTTCAATATCACTAGCAATCAGAGAGATGCAAATTAAAACTACAATGAGATACCACTTCACACCAGTCAGAATGGCCATCGTAAACAAAGCAACAAACAACAAGTGTTGGAGAGGTTGTGGAGAAAAGGGGACCCTAGTGCACTGTTGGTGGGACTGCAGACTGGTACAACCACTATGGAAAGCAGTATGGAACTTCCTCAGAAAACTAAAAATGGATCTGCCTTTTGACCCAGCAATTCCACTGCTGGGACTATATCCTAAGAACACTAAAACACCAATACAAAAGAACCTTTGCACCCTGATTTCATAGCAGCACAATTTACAATAGCTAGGTGCTGGAAGCAACCTAGATGCCCATCAGTAAATGAATCGATCAAAAAACTATGGTACATTTACACAATGGAATTCTAGGCAGCAGAAAGAAAGAAGGAGCTCCTACCCTTTGCAACAGCATGGATGGAGCTGGAGAGCATTATGCTAAGCAAAACAAGACAGGCAGTGAAAGACAAATACCATATGATCTCACCTTTAACAGGAACCTAAACAACAAAACAAAGAAACAAGCAAAATATAACCAAAGACACTGAAATAGGGGACAGACTGACAGTGACCAGAGGGGAGAGAGGAGGGAATTTCAGGGGAGAATTGGAAGGGTTTACAGGAACAAATTTAAAGGTTACATGGACAAAAACTAGGGGGAGGGTGGTAATGGGAGGGAAGTGGGGAGGGTTGGGTGGGTGGGCTGGAATGGGAGTAAAAGGGAGAAACCTGTACTTGAACAATGATTAAAATAAAATTTAAAAAAATTTTAAAAAATGACAAGAGTTTGATAGGATGGGCTTTTGAAAGGAACTCAGAATGTTACTTAGCTGATAAATGCTTATTTAAAAAACAAATCAGTAAATCATAACACTTTTTTGTAAACTTAGATTTTTATATATACTCACTATAGATCTACACTAAAGAATCAGTAGCCTAATTTTCAGGTATATGGAGAATACAAGTAAAACAGTATTACAATACAGTGGTAATACCAGTTACAACATTCCATGTAAAAAAATCCTTATTACTAGAATACAACAGGACCTCAATCCCACCCCACCCCCAAAATAATAAAAATAAAACCACTGGTTTTTTTTTTTTGTCTTTACACTTTCCATTAATCTGGGCTGATCACTTGAATCCTCTCAAACAATTTTAACCCATAGTTTTCAAAAGCAGAGATGAGGCTGTTGACTTGTTAAACCTTCAGACACATTGAGTTCCTCTATTATGTTCAATATACTTATATTTTTAAACTTGTGGATGGTTTCCTGACCTTTGAATGCATGGACTTAATTTTTTGGTTAAAAATTTTTAAAATTTTAAATTTTTGTATTAGTTTCTTAGTTCCTTCTCTTTTATAAAAATTTTTTGCCTAATACCCTGCCCCACCCACCCAGCAACTCCTCTCCCCAAAAGCTGTCAGTCTGCTCTCTATGGGTTTGTCTCTATTTTGCTTATTAGTTCAGTTTGTTCATTAGATCCCACATATGAGTGAAATCAATAGTACTCGTCTTTCTCTGACTGGCTTATTTCACTTAGCATAATGGTCTTCAGGACTATCCATACTGTTGCAAAGGGTAAAACTGCCTTCTATTTTACAGCCAAGTAGTATTCCATTGCATAAATGTATCACAACTTTTTTATCTACTTATTTGTTGATGGGCCCTTAGGCTGCTTCCAAATCTTAGCTATTGTATACAATGCTGCAATGCATTTAACATGAAGCAGCCCTCACTCTAATTTAAAAAACTCAACAAATCTACTTTATTAGAACTGATGCAGGGTTATTACCATGGTCACTATTGTAGTGAAAACCTTAATGAACCTAAACTGTAGGCACTGAACAAACCACCGAATTGAACACAGGCCTCCATCCAGCAACCTTGCCATGCACAAATGTGTGCTGAAGGACTCATAGTTCTAAAAGTCCAACGGCAGCCCCAAAGACACTTGGGTGATGGTTAAATCTAAACTTTTACACACTGTGTAAGACAGTTTAAGTTCACTACAAAGAGCTGATGTAACAGTAGCCCCAGAATGATGTCAATGTTAATTCATAATTTAAAAATAAATGTCAAAAGAAACCAAGAATTATTTGGAAAGGATGAATCACTGAGTAATATTTGCATTAATTGTGAAGCAGGTTTAATTTCAAAATTTTGAAATACCAACAAGCCCTTGGAACTGAAGGATTAGGAAAGACCAGGGAAAGCCCCTTCTGCGCCCCTGCTTCCCCAGCCCCTTCTCTCACTTTCCCTTTGCACAGTTCTGTGCTTTTGAGGAAGGATCTTGAAACAGAAAAGGAGATACTGGGTTGACTGCCAAGATGATGGCCGAGATGATGATTTAGAACTCTGCTCCTCTGTCCCCAAAGGTGAGGTTTTCAGAAACATTTTTACACCATGGAAACAAAAATAGAAAATGTAGCTAGCTAGCAGTAAATAAAACATCTTCAGTGAACTGTTTGTATTTCTCATATGAGAAGCATAATATTATAATTGGCTAAGTTCTAAGTATGTGATGAGTTCACATGAAATGCCTCAAGAATTATTTTCTGCACCTATGTGACAATCCCATCACTGACTTCAAAGGCCAGTGTAAGCAGTTCTTAGTGAAGGTGGCAAGACCATGGCCAGAGGTTTGGACCATTAAGGATGGAGCTGGAGGCGCTGCCCTCCTTGTCACTGGGGAAACTTTATAGAACCAGATATACTCATACTTTTTGCCCGGGGCCCACTATAAGAAATCATATTCTTTTTATTCTATCAGATTTTATTTTTAAAACACCTCCAAACTTTTCAAATCCATTAAAATGATTTCAAGACCCACTAAGGGGTCACAATGTGAAGTTTGAAGACAGTATCTGAGTTACCATCCAGAGGGTGCAGTGGGGAATCAAAGAGGTACAGTGTCTATTTTCCAGATTATATTCAGCCACCGCAGACACCACTGAGGTGTAATTTTAACACCTCATCTTGGAGAGCAAGAAGGATGATATTTCAATAAAAAGTCATTTTTCACCATTTCTCCCCTGGGTAATAATTTAAAAAGAGAAAAATATGCTGGAGACTATTTCCACAAAGGATGTTTTTTGAGGGAACATGGTATAAGGTATATGACATGTTACTACATGTAATGTGAACACTCCAATGAGAGTATCTTTTGACTCTGCAATTCCACTTCTAAGAGTCATGCGAACAAGTGTGAAAAAAATAAGTACAAGGATATTTATTGCAGCAAAAAGGTAATAATATCAATATCCTTTGATAGCATATTGTTCATACTCATGGTGCATTCATAGTTATATATTATGTAATTGTTAAAAATAGCAATTCAGGTCTATTTATAATAACATGGAGACTTTTACTATGTGAGTTATACAATTCTATGTTCCAATTTTCTAACTCAATTATGTAATTGGAAATATACATCTTAATAGGAAAAAAAGAGAAAATCAAACCCTACTCAGAATTTGAAGTTTAATTCTAACATTTTTAAGAATTATGACATATGAATAAAACATGAAGTATGCAATGAATTGAACATTTATAAGCATTACCAAAGTCTTCTTTATAATAAATATAATAGAAAAAAGGTGCTGTTTATTTACAGCTTTCTGATGATATATTGGCTTAGTGGTGATGAAAGAAAAGTTAATGGTGATTTTAGTTACCTTTCTCAAAAATAGCTGATTTCTGAAATTTTTGAAAAAGAATCATTTTTGCATCCCACCATATTTAGATTGGCATTAACTCATTTTCCATGTTTTTCCACCCTTCCATCTGTTTTCAGCTCTCTGTTGTTTTATATGGGTGAGATGTGACAAACTAACATCTACAATAGCCACCTAGTAAGTACAAATACATTGTGTTTGGAGCTGGTATAAGATAAGGTCTCTGCTCTCAAAGTAATGCCAACCTCATAGGGATGGTAGATACATATACAGTATTCAACCATTAATTCATGCAAAGCTTCATAGCACAGTTAGTGACACAGAGCAAATGATAGTCATTTTACTACTTGGCATAATAAACAATATGTTCATGATAAATTGGGAAGAGACTGAAACACTAAAAGTTTCTGACATTCTGAGAAGATCAAACATTTTATTACTTTCCCATTCTACATTTATGAGGATACTACCACATTCCCTCTTTATCCCTATCTTTATCACTGTTGAATAAAATGTTTGCATTTCACCCCTGGGGACATTTGACAATGTCTAGAGACAGTTTCAGTTGCCATAGCTGGGTGGGTGTTCCTACTGGCATCTAGTGTGTAGAGGTCAGAAATACTGTTAACCATTGTATAATGCACAGGACAGCTCCTCACAATGAAGAAATATCTAACCCCAATGTCAACACCAAGGATGAGAAACCCTGATGAATGCCATCACATCATGTCAAGTGCTTGGGTTCACATGAAGAAAGAACTAAACTTGACTGACTGCCTCCCAGGAGTCAGGACTTATACCTAATGCTTCACATATTTCATTTAATTCTCACAGTAACCCTGAGAAATATTGTCCCAGATGAGCAGACTGAGATTTAGTGAGAGTAAGTCATTTGCTTGGTTGACAGAGTAATGCCGGTAAATCTGACTTCATAGACTATGGTTTACTTGTCTAAGAGGCAGAAGTGATTTTCCTCCTTGACTTACAAATTTATTTATTTTAATCAGTGTCTTGCTCCAGGTCTCCCGAGTGTTTAGGTTGGAGCTAGTCTACCCACAGCACCGCCTGAAAAGCAAAACAGGACTGTGACAAGGCACAAAACTCAACTGAGTTCTTCAGACAATCAAAGGTGAAGGTAAAAATACCAAACAATGGTAACTCAGTGGCAGTTGCTTTTTGTTTGATTTTGTTTTAAATCTTTAGTCAATGAAAATATCCTTCTTTCAGAGGATAGAATGAGAATAAAGAGAGTCTCTCTGAAACATGTCCATAGAAAATACCACTAGTGATATGGAATATATACCATATTCACTAATGGTATAATAAAAGTATATATATATATATTTTAAAGTAAGACATATTGAAGTGCTTCTTTAATATTTTCCTCCCTTCAATAACCTAGCCATTTACTAAAAAATACTTGAGCTCATTATGTGTTAGTAGAGACACCAGAGTATACGGAGTGATGCAGTCCCCGTACTCAGAGAGCTTATAGTTGTGGTAGATTGAAAGCAATGGACAAAATTTGAAACTCCACCCAACAAAAGGAAAAATCTGTTTCTCCACCCCTCCAATCTTGGCAGTCCTGTAATTTTCTCTGACCGATAGAATGAGACAAGTGTGAGTTTTAAATGTAGGTTTCAGGAGACCTTGAGGCAACATTATTGCTTCTGTGTAACACTGCTGCCATGTGAACAAGCCTGGACTAGCTCACTGGAGGGTGAAAGATCACATGGAGCAGAGTGGGGAAGTCCTAGCTGAGGCTTCCCTACACCAAGCACCACAGCTGAGCAGCCAAAAGATCTCAGAGATCAGCTGAGCCAGCCCAGACCAGATGACCTAGACAGCCCACTGAATGGGGAGAAATAATACATGTTTGTGTTTTAACTAGCTTTGTAGAGATTTTTATATGCAGCATGAGCTAATTAAAACAACAGTTTAGTAAGACAAATACATTGTGTTTGGAGTCAATACATTGTGTTGTGTCATAGGCAAAAGCCATGTGACATGGTAAGTGTTATGAAAAATGGACAGTATGTGGGGCATGGGTTAGTTATCTTGGTAATTCAGTAATTACACTTTCTTTATTAGGGTCCTATTCAGTTAGCATAATAAACAATATGCTTATAATAAAATGGGAAGAGAAATTGAGACAGTAAAAGTTGTACTGTCATTTTTACTCTATCGGCTTATTCAGTTCTCAACTGAACAAAACAAACAAGTGCATTAGTTAAAAGACACTGTGGTATAAACAGAAATAAAATTAGTACTGTTAACCTTAAAAATGTAAATATTAATAAACTGCTGTTAGCTTTAAGCAGTGATACCACTATAAAACAAGTTAATGTTATTTTTAATCCCTTCAATTCTCCAATATTGAAAATGAAATTCATCATTCCTGTGGCAATAGCCCCCATTCATGACTTCCTAATTTCTGTAATAAGTCATTCTGTCAGGTATTCAAGGCCAAAAGTTCAACCTCCCTTTTCTTTTTTTCCCCTTTTTATCTCACACATATCCAGTCAATCAATTCTGCTCATTTGGGAGGAGGGTACTATTTCTTGTATCTTCTTCTCTGTTCCATTTCTACTGTTTCATCCCACTTAACCCTTCATTGCTTCACCTCTGAATGACAATAATAACCTCCCTACTCTTCTCCCTTATTGTGGCATTACTTCTTCCTTAAGTTTCTTTCACATTATTACCATATGACTTAGCAGATGGTCAAAAGCCCTTAACAACTCAGCACATTACATTAAATTAAATTATAAGCATCACCTATTATTATAGCCTAACCAAATCCTCTACTATAGGCAGACCTACCATTCCAGAACACCTTGCTCATTTCCATCTTGTATATTTGTTCCAAATATGTGCTGCATCCTGAAATACCATCTTTCCTACTTAAATACTACCCACTCCTCAAGCCCCTACTCAAATCTGAGCTCTGCCAAGAAACCTCATATTTCACCTCTAACCCATAGCTCAGCAGTCCACATAAGTGCTATCACACTTCAGTATATTGGTGATTTTATACTTGATAACATGCTGTTCTACAGCAATTTAATTTTATTTTTACCATATTCTTAAGTGGATATAAATGCCTAAGAGTAGACATAAGAGTTTTTATTTTTGGTACTTCCAAATTAGTAAATATTAAGTACTTTTTAATTAATGCTGTATTAATGGCAAGAAACACTGCAACTTCAGGTACATCAAAATATGGACTTATGGTTTCAGTCATGACAGAGTAACAATTATCAAACTTGCCTCCTTGCCATACTCACCTATAAAACTATACAAAGTGTTTGAAGCAATACATTTAAGACAGGGAACAAAAGATAGCATAGGGCTGAACATCATCCATAAGAGAATAAAAATATTTGAGGTAAGCTCCAAATTCACTTTTGACTGCGGCCATGTTCCAAATCATGACACAAAGATGTAGAACCCCAAGGGAGAAGCAATCTCACTGGGCAGGGTATCAGAAAGGAAGGATTCACAAAGAGAAAGAGGCTTATTACTCGGCCAGCTACCAAATATTAAACCAAATATTAAGCTATGCTAGTGTAGGACAAGACACTGCAAAGCCTACTAGAAAACAGATGCTTGAGATCTAAGAGCTGAATGAGAATTCCACATGTTCCTGGAACTTCTGAGAGACACTGAAGTTTCCATTATCCAAGGTGAAGAGACGTCAATGAACAATCTGAGCATTCAGTTGTGGTCTCAGGAGGACCATGCAATAGGAGTAAGGGACATACCCTACAATAAGGGCCACTCTAAACCCATCTCAATCAAACCAGGTGATTCACCAGTAAACTTATTGCTTGTTACAACAAAACTCATTGTTCTTTAAAGGAAGAAAAAGATCTATACTCTGTAAAAGTAGTATCTACAACATACAATAAAAAATAGCAAAACATGCAGAGAGGTAGGAAAATATGATTTACTATGACTTTAAAACTGCTAATACCAGTATGTTTGAGAATATAAAGGAACAGATGGACATAATGAATGAACAGATAGGAAATCTCAGCAGAGAAATTGGAACTCTTAGAAAAGATTCAATGAAACAATGAAATGAAAAAGATTCTAGACCGAAATGAAACTTCACTAGGTGGCCTTATCAGCATATTGAACATTGTGAAATAAAGGGTCAATAAACTTGAAGAATGGTCAATAAAATATATCCAATCTGAAGCACAGAGAAACATGACAGAAAGAATTAAGACCCCTTCAGTGACCTCTGAGGCAATATTAAGTGGTATGTAGTTTAGAGTCCTAGAAAGAGAGAAGAGTAAGAGAAAACATATTAAATAAAAAATTGTCAGGAATTTTGACACTTGAGACTTCTGGCCAAGATGGAGGAGTAGGTAGACAACCTGAGTCTCCTTGCACAACCAAAAGAAGGACAACAAATTTAAAAACAAGTAACACCCAGAAATGACAGAAAATCAAACTGCAGGGAAGTCTGACAACCAAGGAGTTAAAGGAGAAATATTCATGCAGACCAGAAGGAGGGGTGGAGATGGGCAGCTGGGTGGCGAGGACTAGCGACAAAGCAGCAACTAAAAGACCAGGGTGGGCAAGGCAGCAGCTGGTGGACTGGGCGGTCACACATTTGCATGCAGATAAACCAGGAGGACCAACTGGGGAGTGAGACAGACTGCAAAACTCAGTTCTAGCAAAGGGAAATAAAGCCTCAAAGCCTCTGACTGAAAATACCTGTTGGGGTTGAGGTGGGAGAAACTCCTAGCCTCACAGTAGAGTTTATTGGAGAGACCCACAGGGTCCTAGAACGTATACAAACCCACCCACCTGGGAATCAGCACCAGAAGGGCCCAATTTGATTGTGGGTAAAGGGGGAAGTGACTGAAAACTGGCAGAGAGCAGAGCAAGGGGCATCATTCCCTCTTGGACTCTCCCCTACATACAGCGTCACAATGCATCAATGTGGGTTGCCCCTTCTGGTGAACACCTAAAGCTCTGCCCCTTACTATGTAACAGGTGTGGGGAGACAAAAAAATGGTTCAAATGAAAGAAAAGATCAAAGCTCCAGAAAAAATACAACTAAGTGACAAAGAGATAGGCAACCTATCTGATGCACAGTTCAAAACACTGGTATCGGGATGCTCACAGAATTGGTTGAATATGGTCGCAAATTAGAGGAAAAAATGAAGGCTATGACAAGTGAAATAAAGGAAAATATAGAGGGAAACAACAGTGACAGGAAGAAAACTGGGACTCAAATCACCAGTCTGGACCAGAAGGAAGAAAGAAGCATTCAACCGGAACAGAAAGAAGAAGAATTCAAAAAAATGAAGAGAGGCTGAGGAACCTCCAGGGCATCTTTAAACATTCCAACATTTGAATCACAGGGGTGCCAGAAGGAGAAGAAAAGAGCAAGACATTGAAAACTTATTTGAAAACATAATGAAGGAAAACTTCCCCAATCTGGTGAAGAAAATAGACTCCCAGGAAGTCCAGGGAGCTCAGAAAGTCCCAAAGAAGTTGGATCCAAGGAAGCACACACCAAGGCACATCATAATTACATTAGCCAAAATTAAAGATAAGGAGAGAATCTTCAAAGCAGCAAGAGAAAAGGAGAGAGTTACATACAAAGGAGTTCCCATAAGACTGTCAGCTGATTTCTGAAAAGACACCTTGCAGGTAAGAAGGGGCTGGAAAGAAGTATTCCAAGTCATGAAAGGCAAGAACCTACACATCCAAGAATACTCTATCCAGCAAAGCTTTAATTTAGAATGCAGGGGCAGATAAAGTGCTTCCCAGATAAGGTCAAGTTAAAGGAGTTCATTATCACCCAGCCCTTATTAAATGAAATGTTAAAGGGATTTATCTAAGAAAAAGAAGATAAAAAATATGAGCAGTAAAATGACAACAAACTCAGTTATTAACAACCAAACTTAAAAAACAAAAACATAAACAAACTAAGCAAAAAACTAGAACAGGAACAGAATCACTGAAATGGAGATCACATGGGGATCATTTGAGGGAGAGTGGGAGGGGAGAGAGTGGGAAAAGGTAAAGAGAATAAGTAGCATAGATGGTAGGTAGAAAATAGACAGAGGGAGGGTAAGAATAGTATAGGAAATGTAGAAGCCAAAGAACTTATATGTACCACCCATGGACATGAACTAAAGGTGGGGAATGAGAGTGGGAGGGGTTGTGTAGGGCAGAGGGGAATAAAGGGGGGGGATGGGACAACTATAATATCATAATCAATAAAATATATTTAAAAAAGAAAAATTATTGTCAGGAATTTTAAAATTTAACAAAATCAAACCATAAATACAAGAATCTCAAAGATCCCCATGTTGGATAAAGACAAAACCATGCTTGGTCACATTATAGTGAAACTGTTAGAAACTAATGCTAAAGAAAAAAAAAATCCTAAAAGCATCCAGGGGCAAAGGGGAAGTAAGATAAGTATGATGGCTGACTTCTCATTAGAAATAATAATGAAAGTGCTAACAGAAAGAAAAAGATTAGTGTACAATTCTATATTCAGAAAATTATCTTTTAAAACTAAATGTAAAATTGACATTTTTTAAAGAAACAAGAGCCAAGAGAATTTATCATTAGCAGGCCTGCTAAAACACATGTTAAAGTTTTTCATGCTAAAGGGAAATGGCACCAGATAGAAACTTGGACCTATATAAAAGAATGAAAATGCCAAACATGATGAATATGCATGTGAGTATAAAACATGTTTTCTTGTTCTAAAAACACAATCTACCTGGGGGTCTGTAACATATGCAAAGGTCAAATGTATAATAAACAGCACATAGGAAGAGGACAAAGGAAGCATAGCAGGTACTGCCAATTTCTTAGTGATGTGTATTATAATACCTAAAGTAACCAGTTTTAAAAAATAGCCAGTGAAGTAGGTGAAGTGGAACTAAAAAATAAAATTGATTTATTTCAAAGATGGCAGGAAAAGAAGAAAAAATGAATAAAGAACAGATGGCACACAGAGCTAACAATTACCGAGATGATAGACTAACTTCGAATATATTAATAATACATTAAATGGAAATGGACTAAACTCCCTATAAAAAAGTGGAGATGGTCAGAGTGTACAAAAAGCAATATCCAAATATGTGCTTTTCATAAGAATTACACTTTAATTTTAAGTGTCATATACTTTAAAAAAGCATGAGAATGCAAAGTTATGCCAGTTATACCATGGAAATAGTAAATATAAAAAAGCAAGCTATATTAAAATATCAGATACTGTAGCCATCAGGAGAAGAAATTACCAGGGACAAAGTAGAACATTTCATAATAAAAGTGTCAATTCATCAGGAAGTAAGAATAATCTTAATGTGTATATAAGAACTTCAAAATATACAAAACAAAAAGTGGCAGAACTTAGGGAAAAAAACAGAAATATCCACAATTATTAATATCCACAGTTAAGGTTTTTAACAATCCTCTCTCAGGAACTGATAATAATAAATCAACAGAACATCAGTAAGGATATAGAAAATTTAGGAACACTATCATTAAACAGATTAACTTAAGTGCATGTATAGAACACCCACCAATGACTGCAGAACACACATTCTTTTCTAATGCACACAAAACATTCTCCACGATAGACCATATGTTGGAACATAAAACAAGTCTCAATAAATTTCAAAGAAGTGAAATCATGCATACATGTTATATGAAATTAGAAACTAATAACAGAGCGCTATCTAGAAAATCCTGAAATATATATAATTAAGCCACAATGTTATATAGGTGTCAGGAGAAGTGCTTCTTAGAATCAAGAGAACATAGTAAATATAACCTCATTATCCTGCATGGAAAAAGTGTATCAATTCTGACTGTATCATGTCTACTATAACCACGGGGGACAGGGATTTTCTTAGAGAAGTGACCAGAATGAATTCTAATGCATTCCAAAAGGAAAGAAACAAAGAAAATCTTTCCCTTTGGTTGTTTTCTTAAGCACAGGTGACTGATATTTTTATAATCAAAAACATATTTTGGGCTTTTTCTAATCACATAATTGTCATGTATACCAAATGACAGATTCCATTTTAAGCAAAATTTCTTATTGTCAGCACTATAGTAGGATAAATTCTATTGAGTATAAATTTTTATACCTAGAGAAATTCTCTAAATATACTAAATTAGATAAAAACTTACATTTTACAATTTAAGTCACTCATGAGATATGTTGCCTTCCACTTCTACATGAAAACAAAGTTTGGGATGTTTCATTCAAGTGGCATAGAAAGGATTTTGACTTAATGGACTTTGTTTTGAATCTTTTGCTGCCACATTTCTAATTCTACCGATTTCTTTTTCCCCAAAAATAGTGTACACATAACACAGAGGATTTTTAAGGCAGTAAAAATACTTCTTGTATAATAGCATAATGATGGACACATGTCATTATACATTTGTCCCAACCCACAGAATGCACAACAGCAGAATGAACAATAATGTAAAAACATAGATGATGTAAAAACATAGGCTCATTAGTTGTAAGAAATGTACCACTGTGATGGGGGATGTTGGTAAAGATGGAGGCTATGCATGTTTAGGGGCAGGAGATGTATGAGAAATCTCTGTACTTTCCCCTCAATTTTGCTGTGAACCTTGAATTGCTTCAAAGAAAATAAAGTCTTAATTAAGAAACAGACTATGGCCAAATTTTAACTTCGCATCTGGCCTTTGTCTTGAGGATCATTTTGGAGTATTTGTATTTTCAGACTGAGGAGGAAGTAAACCTCAAGGATTATATTCTTTTGATCAAATATAGAGCAACTGATCAAGTTCTTTAAATCTGAGTATGATGATTTTAGTTTGGATTTTCATTGTTATTAATCCTCAAATATCAATAAAAATATATTCTCTATGTTTTAAAAGAAAAGGATTCCTCACAGATAGAAAGCAGGACTACAGCTAAGGTGGGGGCAGTTGTTAGAGGGTGGAAGGACTGAGCAAAAAGGAAAAAGGACCCATGGACATGGACGACAGTGTGGTGACTGATGGGGGAAGGGGGATACAAGAGGACCAAATGGTAATGGAAAAATACAATAAAAAGGAGAAAAAAATAAAAGAGAAGGATTCATCACGTGAGCCAACAATACTTCGTTCTAAGGATATGGTGGCTATCGGTTTGGAGGGAGAAAAGGGTTTCCTTGAATAAATAATCACAATGATGACCTTCCAATCACACAGACACATGTGAAAATTCGCAAGCATCAAAATCAGGCCTTATACAGGGAACTTTCAGGCCGTGAGTGTAGTTATGAAGGCTTTTCCACACTGACCACTCATATAAACCTTTCAATTTATGAAGATACTAATGTATAAAGTAAGTAGGAAAGAAAGAGGTGAACTACACTCTCTTCAGTGTCTGATAAGGTCTGATGCGAATTCTCCTTTCTCCCCTATCTTTTTGTTAGCAACCTTGACTGCTTGGCAATAAACAAAACAGCTACTCAAACTCACAAATGACAAATTAATGTAAAAATATGATTTGTTTGATATTTTTACTAACATATTTTGTTTAATGAGGAAAATCTGGAACAGACCTTAGAGCTTTTAACCTTAGCAGAGTTCTTATTTATATGAAGCTCATTACTAGCATCTTTGAGTAATTAATTTATTCAGTCAATTCTCAGTTGTATGTAGATGAACATGAGTCATGGAATCTACATGCATGTAATCCAAACAGTCATTAATGAAACTTTTTAAAGGATAGTGGTCCTGACCAAGAAGAGCAGAAAGGGGGTTTGTGGGGTATTGCTTCTAAAACACTACCTGGGTTAAGTGTGTTCACTTTGAGATAAATCATTAAAACTGTACTATTATGATTTCTGCACTTCTTTTTGATGATGCTTCAATTTTAAAAAGGTTAATGTAAAAAGAAAACAATTTTAAACTGAAAACTTTACATGCTAATAAGCACCATCAAATTATGGATTTCTGTCTTGTTCGACATTGTATTTCCAGTACACAGAAATAACTCAACATATATCCAAATAAGTTAATGGTTAAAAAAGAAATCCTACTATGCAGGATAGACAGCTTATATAAAAAAGCAAAGCTTCCCATACCCCACCTCTCTTATCTCCACAATCCTGCTTTGTAGAGTGATTTACTTTTTAATATGTAACTTTCTCTTTTCGGTTTTCCTGGGGGTTCTTTTCAACGCCAAATACTGGGTTGGCCAAAAAATCCATTACATTTTTTTCCATAAAATAAAAAATACATTTTTCATTTTCACCAATAACTTTGTTGGTTTAGATATATTCAGCACGTCAGCTATCTCCCGCTATTGGCTTCTAGTGGGTAGAGGCCAGGGGTGCTGCTAAACACTTTCTGATGCAGAAGACAGCCCCACAGCAAAGAATTGTTTGGCCAAAATGTCAATAGTAGCAAGAAACTTCACAAAGCACTTTTGACACGTTCTATCAGCCACAGCACCTTCTCTGTACACTGCACAGATCTTTTTTTCTGCATTTTTACCTTTCTTGAAATAATAAAGCATAATACACTGAAAATACTGCTTCTTACATGTTCAATATTAAAATGGCTGCACAAAAATTCACCAATTTTGATGTTTTTTTAAATGCGTGCTGACATGATAGCTGTCACAATATAAACTAATAAAATTGTTTCAAATGAAGTTAAAGACAATTAAGCACAATTAGAGCCATAGTATGGAAAAAACATAATGGACTTTTTGGCCATCCCAATACTATGCTTATAACTCTTTTCTTAACTTACCAATTTTAGAAATTCAGTTCTTTCCATGAGATAAGGACTCAGATCACAGCACTACCACTTCCCTTTCTTCCTCCCCCAATATGGTAATAATTAGTGAGACCTTGAACCAATTTATAATTAAAATATTGAATTTTATATTCAATTTCTGTATCATTTGCCTTCAACTTATTTGGAAAAATACTAATATGAGTTCATAGCAGAGACTAATTAATAATGAAAAAATGTAACCCCTGAAACATCTGGACGTCAGGAAGAAACTAGAATGGGGTCATGAATGACAACACAACCCAAACAATCGGATAGGTTCTTATATTTGTCACATTAATAATCAAGAATTGTCTTTAACTTATCACATGCATTTTTCTTAAGTTGATCTATCTCAATATGGCAAGAAAATCTGAAATCTTCTAAATAGCAGTATTATATCAAAGAAGGAAATAATTTTAGAAGAAGATGCTCAGTTAGTCGGACTCATTTTTTTTACAGAGAGAAAATGAGACCCAGAGAAGTTAATTAAATTGCCCGATCCACATAGCATGATCAATAGCAGTCTTTTTTTTTTTTTCAGTCTCACCTGAGGATATGCTCATTGATTTTAGAGAGAGAGGAACAGAGAGAAAGAGGAATGTCAACTGGTTGCTTCCAGTAACTACCCTCAACCTAGGTGTGTGCCCTGACAGGAGATCAAACCCGCAACCTTTTTGGTATATGGGGTGGCGCTTCAACCAACTGAGCAACCTGGCTACAGCTACAGTCTATTGATATTTTGTCTAGTTATTTACTTAGTCATTCAGCAAAATTACCGGGTGCTCTGCAAATAAAAAGTAAGAAAGATGAAGTCCCTGCCTTGAAGGTATTTTCTGCCTCAATGCAAAAGAAGTCAAGAGAACATGGATAGGGTGAAACATAACTCTTTATGGGTAAGTCAGGGAGAATGGATAGAGGAGGGAGAGAGAAATGGTGATGGCTGAACCGTGCCTGAAGTTAGCAGTTAGTACAATGGCTAAGAAGGGGAGGGCACTCCTCACACAAGGTGCACACATGCAGAGGCTGTCGGAGAAAACATGATGGACAAGGAACTGAAAATTGATGTGGATCAAGGAGAAACAGGGGGTGAGTGAAGAACAAGGAAGGGAGGTGAGGTGTGCAGGAATCAGCTTGTGAAAACAACGGAGATTCATTTCAGAGATATGAAGATCGTGGCATGATCAGACTTGCACTTTAGAAAGTTGACCCTTATGCTGGAATGAAGGATGGAATAGAAAAGCAAGAGATCATTTATTAGGAGACGGTGCAAAAATGAAACTAGAAATTCAGGGAGGAAGAAATGGACTCTGGAGATGAGGAGGCAGCTAAACTAACAGAACTTGGGGAATGACTGGAGAAGATAAGTGAGTGTGCATGAAGAACAGGTTCCTAGATTTCTGGCATGAGAAACCTACTGAGTGGACCACAGTGGGTTAACGACTACATTCCCTAGTTTGCTAGGGTAGCAATTTGGTGCATGGGGATGGTGATACATTGGATATTCGCATACTGATGGGGACATCTATGTAAAGAAACACAAGTGCCTCAGCAATAAAATGATTGTTTTCTATGGCTTGCCTTGAATGACTGGGCTCCTTCAGTGCAACCAATATTTATTTAATATAGCATGACCGCAGATCATCCCTTTATTTCAATATAAGATTAAAACCTATTTAAACAACTTTGACTAATTCCTATTTGGCTATTCTAATGGACTTTCTAAGAGAAATAGGATACTGTCCCTGCTCATCATGACAAAGAACTTCAGGGTAAATAACTGATGGTAATGTTTAAAATAGTCAGGAAATACTAAAATGTTCTAAGGTAAGCTTGTTAAATTCAGTTAAATGTCTAAAATGAGAAATTGGGTAAACACATGGAGAGAAACCATAAAGACATTATTTCAAATGAATGCTATGGTATGGCCTGAGAGCAAGGAAGTACAATGAATTATTGTTACATGCCATGTTTCTGATTTTAATTTCCCAGGTATTTTGAAGTTTGCTTAATCACAACTGACTTCTAAAGTGTTCTCTGTCCTGGTTAGTGTGGCTCAATTGCTTGGAGCACTGTCTCATAACTGAAAGGTTGCTGGTTTGATTCCCAGCCAGGGCACATAGCTAGGGTGTGGGTTCCATTCTTATTCTGGGAACACAGGATCCCTGGTCTGGGGGTGCACGGGAGGGAACCAGTCTCTGCTTCTCTCTCGCACTGATGTTTCTCTTTCTCCTTCCTTCTCTCTCTAAAAGCAATGAAAAAATGTTCTCAGGTGAGGATAAAATTAAAAAGACATAGTGTTTTCAGAACATGGAGGAAATGATCATTGTTTTCAATTAATTAAAAATAGGATAATTCACAGTAAAATGCCTATAAAAAAGTTCTATTCAAGGGCAACCTATCTATTTCCTTCATTATGATCCTCCCATTGTTATGCATGATATATAAAATTTATCCTTTTCTCTGGAATTCTAATCCGCTTTCTACATTACTTTCCTTTTTCACATTCAAGTCAGTAATAAAGTTCAAGATCTAATTTTATAAGGGTCTTTCCACCTTAAACTTTTCTCTGTGCTTTCATTATCATTTGTGTTGATCAAATTTTTTAAGACTCATAGGTTTGAAACATAGACACCTAACAATTTACATACCTCATCATATATTAACATAATAAATGAGTTATGGGACTAGCTATATTTTTAGCTCTTATTAATCCATCTTCTACAAAAAGCATTTTCCCATGCCGTCTTGGTTGACTTGAAATTAGCAGGGTAAGTACATTTCAAAAAAAATAATCTTTTCACCCAGGGTGGTGTGGCTCAGTGGATTGAAAGCTGGCCTGTGAACAAAAAAGTCACTGGTTCAATTCTCAGTCAGAGCACATGCCTGGGTTGTGGGCAGGTCCCCAGCTGGGGGTGTGCCGGAGGCAACCGCACATTGATGTTTCTCTCCCTCCCTTTCCCTCTCTCTAGAAACAAATAAAAGCTTTAAAAAAATAATCTTTTCTACTTCCCAGATATTTTATGTTCAGTTTTAATTTTACATAAACCAATAGTTTTGTGTATTCCCTTAAGTGCCTCCCTGAAATCCAACAGAACTATAATACATTAAGTGTAATGTATATTCTTTACCTTCTTCATGTTTCTCCTTTTCTACTTTAAATTTTTTTCTGTATGAATAGCCAATATACTCCTTCCATACTTTCACATCTTTATTTTAACTGCATGAGTCATAAAAGTGTGTGTATTATATAGACAGCATTACAGCAGATCCTGAAAGTTGTAAGGAACTCTTTTCCTTTTACCTCACCACCATACCTAGCCCCATTTATAAGACAAAGACACTGAAGTTTATATATCAAGTCTCAATAATAAAATACCAATAAATGGTTAAATCCTAGAAAATAAACCTATACCTAAGTTCAGAACTGGCAGACAAAGAAGTTCTTCAAATACCAATAAAACATGAGTCAGGATTTCATGTTAAAACATTAAAAAATAGTCATTTCCTACATTCCTAAAATTCTTGCTTTAGAAGGCATATTTTCTAAGATAATTAAGTAATTTATTTTCACTATTTAAATGAATTGCAGGCTTGGGCACAGAACCAATAGATAAGCAGGTTGATTAGGGAGTTTGTCATTACTTTTAATTTTTTACTTTCATGCTTGATATATATTAGAACGGATTTTTGGAGGTAATGGTGGTATGCCCTGCCACCGAAACGTAGTACAAGCTGTTTAGTCCAGATGACATGACAAATAATAAAGATACTTTTAAAAATAATTGCTATTTTGACAAAGTTCATTATAACAAATTATTTTTAAAATATTAATTAAAAAGGTGTGCTTAATTTTATTCAGGTTTTGTATTTTTTAAGTTCAAGTTAGCAAATTTCTTTTCCACATGCTAGAGAGCTGCATATATATCAAAAGACTAAAACTCTAAGAAAAATCCAATAGCTTTATTTTCCACTATAAAATGTATGAATTGGCCACACGTTTTCTACTAGTATGGTAAAGGTTAGACAATATTACAACTTTATGCTTTTGTTTACACTTGTCTTCATGCCCAGAAGCTGTAGAAAGAGCTAAGTATGTAAGAGAACACAGCAGCAGAATTGATCATTCCCTGTGCTCCTCCCACAGGTATGCCACAGTCAGAGTACCCGGACTGTTTCACTGTTTCAGCTAACAAGCACCACAGTTACTCACTCTCAGAGTGTTTGAAGACACCTTTGCAGTGCAGCTGTTACATAAGTAAACATTCAGTTTCTTCCTCAATTTGTTGGTGACAACAAAAATGATTATGCATCTATGTATTTATAAACAACTTTTAAAATTAACTTTTTAAACTTGAATGTGTGTTTGTAAGTGATCTGAAGAGAGGTCAGGGTCAGAACCAGAATCAGGGGGACAGCAAAGCTGAGTGGACTGAAATGATCAGTTTTCACTAAAACAGTTCTGGCTCTTCCTGGGGGCACAATGACACCAGGACCCAGGCTGCTGGCCCTGTTCTCCTCTCTAGTTTGGACGGTATACTTCATTACCTACATTATGTCCACACAGAATAAACATGTTTAGCCACAGGTTCAAGGACAATTTTCTGAAAATGCTACAACTGAGGAGTAATCAACAAAACCCTGGCACGGTGAGGCCCAGGTTTTACAGTGTTGCAAAATCGTTAAAGTAATCACAGTGGAAAGTACAGTAAATCTTTCTAACTGACAGCTTGTTCCTGAGGTTTCCAGCTACTAACTCCCTCCCCCACCAACTTTATATAGATGGTACGTATTTAATTCTAGATGTCACGACACATTTGTTTTTAATTTTTTATTCATTTAGATAGGCTTTAACAATTTTTGGATTACAAAACAATGCTTGCAACACTGTTTTCTGTTTTCTTTATTTGACATACTCATATTGACAGTTTCAATAGAGCTCAGAGAAATTCTAACCTAGCCAAAAAATGGCATTTTTAAAAACTGTACAAGCACCTTTTATAATTTCAATTACTTTATTACCTTATTTGATGAGTGCCTTTAAAACTTCAAAACTAAAAGCCATTTTTTCCCCCCAGTTCATAAACTCCTCTTTCAGAATGTCACCTTTTGAAAGGCATTGGCTACTTTAAAAAAAATTACTTGTTCTAGTAAACTTGAAGTGTTCTTTATGTAAGAATATATTATCTAGGAAGTAAGAACAAATTATTGCCTTCTTTTTTCCCAGAAGGCAAGGCAAATGGTGTAATTCTTGTTCCTTGCAGAAAACAGCTGCCCTTTTACAAACAAACACAACAAAACTTGTGTCATTCCTTCTTCAACAAACGGTTACTGGCTGCTCAGTGTGTACTGACAGGCACAATGTTAAGTGTCAGATACCTGTCAGTATAGACTAGATATGAGTTTTTAAAACCTGGAACTACAGGCTTTTGATTCTCTCATGTAGCTCTTTTCTCTCTCCTTTTTATTATTTTTTCGCACTTAGGATCTTTAAGAATAAGCCATATAGAATCTTTAGAGTCTTCTGTAAAACTCTGTCAGTCAGGATTTTTTCCACAGATAGAAGAAATTAAATTTATAGGTAGTTTAATGTTTTTAAATTATCTGTTGAAAGTACAAACCATAATAAAGCTGGTTATAAGATTTTTGCCGTTATGGTGAAATGTAAATGAAAAGTAATAAGCCAATTTGTAATAGGGAATTAAACCACCCATTTCATTATTCTAATTTCAAAACAGGCAACAAATTAAAGCCGATAAAACTTCTATTACTGATAATTAAATCTAATAATTACGATAAAAAATATGAGAGGAGAATAACTTATTTCTTTTTAAAATTTAAAACAATATTTTTGTGATTAATATTCTAAATTAAACATTTTCATGCATAACCTACATTCCTGAGAATTCTATAATCTTTAAGAAATCACACCTTATATTACATACTTTGTGTAAAACTGTTGGCTTTAAATTATTCATAGTGAAACAGTAAGATTTTATTTCACAATTTATTTTCTAAACTATTAACTGATTTACAAGGGTAGGTCTACCAACCTCATCTGAAAATATGAAAGTCAGCTTATTAATTTGCACTCAGGAACATCTCTAATACAACAAAAACCAAAGGTATAAAGTAACTTCATCATCATAAAAAATACTACTACTTTTAAAAAATCTAATTATTAATGAACTATCACAAAGATAAAAGTCTTGGTTATGCACCCCTTCTATTAACTCTACCAACTTATCTGGTTTCAATTATTAATATTCTTCTTTTTTTTTAATTAAACACACATACAACACACACACACAACACACACACACACAGTCAAGGAGCCAAACTTGCAAGGCCACGCCACAAATCCAAACATTCCTCTCTGAGGCTGAATGCCTCCAGTTTTTCAAACCATCAAGGTCTCCTAGAGAGTGATAGGGTCAACTCAAAGGAGTATATAGTCTTCTGATGATTATAGTTTTCTCACCTCTAAGAAGACTCTAGTGAGTTCAGGATTTACAGTGCAAGAATGCAAATGAGAATTAATTCCCAGAAAGCAGGGAATGCCTCAATGTTGTTTACTGGTCACCAAGAAAGCAGTTGGCAAAGAACTCTGATCATAGTTATAGAAGCAGAAGATTTAAGTGTCCTCCAGCACTAAAATTCTACTCTTCCTTCTCCTCCTCCTTCTCCTCTTGCAACATGTTAACAATTGTACTACCTTATATAATTCATAGTATGAACAAAAAAACCAATCAAGCAAAGAAAACCACCTTCCTACTAAGGTAAATTAATGAGAAATTTTGTGTAGCCATTGATTCTTACATATTAATTCCTGCTAATATGATTCTTGTTTAATCTGTAGAATAGAAGGGTGTAATATTAATATTTATTCTCCTTTACAGAACCACTTTTTACTGCAGTCATCTCTATGCTCAGAACAGGACTACCAAGAAGTTCTGAAGAAGAAAATGATATGTTGACTATCAAAAATCCATATGGAAACTCAGATTTTTAATGTATTGTTTTAAAATGTCAACTACTACTGTTCTTTCTTCTCCTAAATTCAAACTAATTGAAGATTATAAAGTAACCACTTCCCCCCAGAAGCCAGAACTTTCACCTCTTCTGAATAGGGGAATACCTCTCATTAATTAGGTAAAAAAAGAAGGTCCTGCTGATCGAATGGGAGTCCCAGATTTCTGTAGCCCCCATTCCTTATGTGGACCTCCTATTTACCACAATGCGCAGTACCTGAAAGTCAAGGTAGTATTGTAACTTCGTTTGTTATCTGGAAGTCTAAAGGCAAGAGTAAAAGCAAACTGAGTAAATAAAGAGTTTCTCATAGTAGCTTTAATTTGTTCCAAGGAACATGACAAGAGAATTATGAGGAATATGATAATTAAATCTGAAATTCTGCCTATTACCAATTAATTGAGCTTTTACCAACTGCAAGCCAGTCATTACAGACGATATTGTTTAAGAGGTAGAAGAAGGAAGTACAAAGATCAAAGCAGTGCTTACAAAGGGGAACAACTATTTTTGTATTTGTACTACAGTATTTACTAACTGGGTTTGAAAAATAGGGACATTTATTTAGCCCATGTGAATGCCAACTGCAGAACATAAAATAAACTGAAATTTCAAAGTAAAAATATAAATTTTCAAACTGCCACCAACCCCTAACTGGATTATATTTTCTTTAAGGAGTCTTTCAAACAGGTTAGAAATGGTTTACTCTTCACAGCAAGCAGTATTTCAGTGCTATCATAATTCTACACACAATGAGTCTTCCTTTGTGTTCATATTTGTCCAGTAGGCTGTGGCCCAGGAAGACATTTTATCTAAACAAGTTCCAGAGAAAATTGAGGAGTTGCTAGTGTATCAATATGGATGAATAATTTCAGCAGATACCATGTTCCCATTTATCATATATGTTCTTCTTACCTTAGCAATTTAATTACACAATAAATGTAAAAGGCACAAGAAACAAATCTTTTTATTTCCTGGGTTCCCAAGTTAATAAGCTCATAAAACATTTTGCTTTGAATCATTTATATAATTTTTAGTGCATTAAACTGCAAAAGAATTCATCTCTAGAAAGTGCAATATTAAAATCAGGAAAACAACATATATCAGGTAAGGGCTTTCTGTTAATCAAGTATCCCTTTTAAAGTTTTAATAAACATTAATGCAATTTAACGTACTAAAAAATATTCAGTTGATGGACTTTGCTAGAAAAATAAGCACTAATTATCTTGATCCCAAGGTTTAGTGTTTACCAAAGATCACCGGTTTGTAGAATAACATTTGTATTTCAGAGCTATTAAGTGTTTTAGTAATACCAGTCATTTTCCCAGCTTATGGGCTTTATGACAGAATCTTTAAATTAAATATAGTTATTTAATAAGCTGCTATGCTGAAAAACCCTACTTAATAATGGACTTATTAAGTCCATGAAAACATCTTAAATCTTGATAATGAGATACTGTATCATTAAGTCCCATTTAAGTTTCAGGATAGACCAATAAATCAGGGCAAACATCTCCATCGGTATTTATTTTTAAAGACCGTAAGAAAACCTGTATTCAGGCTAGGCTTTACTTATATGATTATTTTTGTTCTAGAGGTCATGCACAATACATGGTACCGTTGTTCAAGTGTTTAACGTAACCGGAGTGCCTGAAAAGTGCTCTAAGTAGGTGATTTCTTTTCCCTGTTATATGCCAGGCCCTGGAGGATCAGTAACAAGCCCCCCTTAGGTCCTGAAAACCAACGCACAGGACCTATACAGTAGGTGAGTGTATTCTGTCCTGGCAGGGGTATTTGCGTGTAAATGAAGCGGGGGTTCTTTCGGAAGTAGGAGACCAGGGCAGAAGGCTGCCCCATTCAGTTTGAGGGAGCTGGGGAGGCTTTCCCAGCCGACAGGACTGCCGTGCACTTCTGCTTTCATTTCATGGAACGCCCTTAGGTAAAATCTGGTTCGGCACTGCACCAACCACCTTCCCCTCTCTCCTCCGAGCCAAAGAGCACCTCAAGCCATCCCCCAGCAGGGGGTGGGGGTGGGGATTTTAGAAAAGTTAGTGCGAGTTCCCCTCGGGGTCCCGTTCCCGCCGGGCGGCGGGACGCGAAGAGAAAGGAAGCACGGCCGCGGCAGCACGGCCCTCGGGTCGGCGGGGTCGGCCGGCGCCAGGTCCGGAGGAGCCTTCCCCCGCGATCGCCAATCCCCAGAGCCTCTCAGCTCCCGTCAACCTCCTCCCACGCTGTGGCCCAGCAGTTAGTGCGGGAGCCAGGGAGTCCGGGTGCGGCCGGAGGGGCGCGGGGCGGGGAGGTGGCGGGACCCGGGCCGCGGGCGCCCGGCGTGGCCCCTCCGCGCGGATCCGGCTTACCCTGGTGGCGAGTCTGCGCTCGGCCTCGCGGTGCCTGCGGGGCTCCCCCTCCGGGCCGGCGCGGGCCTCGGGGCCGCGGGAGGAGCGAGTTCGGCTGCGGGTCGGGGCCGGCGGTTCCGGGGCGCGGGCGCGCGGTCTCGCCGGGCCGGGCCAGTCAGTGCCGCGCCATGTCGCAGCGCGGGCGGAGGGAAGCGCGGGGCGCGCGGGGGCCGGGCCGCGGCGGCGCCGCCTTCCCGGCCGCGGCGGCTCTGGCCTGGGCTGCGCGGGGCTCTCGGAGCGAGGTCGGCGGCCGCTCGCTGGCCGAGGGCGGCGGCGGCGGCGGCGAGAGGCGCGACGGACGGGAAGGGCAGGGGAAGCTGTCAGCGCGTAGCCCGGCCGCTCCGGTGGCGAAACCTCCTCTTCCTGCCCCGGCTCGCTGGTGCACTTCTCAGTCTTTCTCTCTTGCTCACTCTCTCACTTCCTGGCTGGAAATTCCCACTGACGTCGAGAAAGAAGACAGACGGACACACGCGTGCACGCCGCGGGGGCGGGAGGTGGGGTCGCCGCCGGGGGTGGGGAAAGCCCGCACCTCGGGGGCGCCCTGCGCGGGGAGACCCGCCGCCCGCCGCGCTCCAGCCCCTCGGGGCCGCTGCCGAGCGGGGGACCGGGAGCGCGCGGTCGGCGGCCAGGACGTCAGTGTCCCCCGCGGAGCTCCCTCTCCCGGGCCGCGCTCCCTTGGTCCCGAAGGCGGGAGCGAACGGGGACGCCCCCTGAAGACCGTGATGGGTCTCAGAGTCCCGGGAAGCAGACGGCACCGGCGCGCAAAGCACTGGCGGGCGGTCCAGGGCCTCACAAGGACAGGCCGGAGCACCTGGAGGGGATGTTGGATCGTGTGGTGCCCACCACGCCATGTATAGAAGTAAATCTCATCTGTATGTTCCCTTTAAATGGTCACAGTTACACCCAAATCAAATGAAACGGGAATTTCTGTATAATAACTGACTTCTGTCCAACAATGTCTCAACATGTACTGGGTTTGGGTGAGGTCTTAAATCTCCTGGTTATGACTGATTTTGAATTGTCACCTACAGGGCATTGTCGGGCCTTTATGACAATTACTGTGGATGGAATTACAGTGATGGTGGTAGCAATGGTTTTGGTCCACAGCTCATAAAGAAACATTGATCCAGTAGAAGGGCGTTTTTCTCCTTCCTGGAGAGACCACTACTACAACCTGCAGACAGGACTCCTAGTGATCATAATTCACTAGATTTCAGCTTTTTTATGTGCCAGGCACTGTACTAGACTAGGGCTGAGGCTATCTTGAAATAGGTTAGCTCGCAAATAAGAAACCTTGAGCTTGAGATATTTGAGAGCTTATTATCTCACTTCAGAGTTGAGTGACAGCTGCGCACTTTAAAACATCGGTAATCAAGCAGTCACTAGGCAGGGTTGCTATGACATAGGATTGCCCCCAGCAGGATTTCCACATTCCTTTTATGTCTCCTCCTTTCCCTGCACCCTCACTCCCCAAAGTTATAAGTGTTGGTGGATGTTTGGCAGAAGAGTAGAGATTCATTCATTGGGTCTGGGATGAGTATTTGCAGTGACCTTGGGAACAACCAGCAATCTACCTGTAAGGGATTTGATTTCGTTTCCGGGGATAGAGGACTTATAAAGACTTAAGACGATGGATTTTAGAAACCCTGTGTTTTTATTTATGGGACATTATTAGAAAGTGTGCCAATACTATATTTTAGTAGATCAATAGTTTCTATAAAATTATTTTTGTCATTAACATAAACAGTACAAACTTCCGTGAAACAGCAAAGTACTAGAGGAATAGTTTTCTTTCTTTATGGAGTAGGGATGAGTATTTACCCTCCTCATTCACAGTTGGGGGAGTGACTATACCTTTGCCGAAATAAAGGGTAGACAAGGTTGGAATGTTCAAAGAGTAGAACCAGGGTAACATATTTTGGGAACAACAATAAAAGAAAGTTAGTGAAGATGATTACATTTCAAATTCAAAGTTATCCCATAGAATGGACTTAAAATGAGGACTGTGGGTTAGGCAGGTATATTTAGTTTCCTAAGGGCACCTTAAAAAATTACCACAAACAATGGGGATTTATCCCTCACAGTTCTGGAAGGGCAGAAGTTGGGAGCCAAGGGATGGGCACAGCCATGCTCCCTCTGAAAGCTCTAGGAGAATCCTTTCTTAACCCTTCATAGCTGCTGGTGGCTCTCAGCAATCCCTGGTGTTTCTTGACTTTTAGCTAATGTACCTCCAATTTCTGCCTCTGTCTCCACGTGGCTTTCTCCTCTGTGTCTCTCCTATGTCTCTGTATCCAAATCTCCTTCTTCTTTCTGCTGTTAGGATACCAGTCTTTGGACATAGAGCCCTCCCCCACCCCCATCCAGTATGACCTCAACTTAATGACCTTTACCCTGCAAAGACCCTATTTCCAAATAAGGTCATGTGCACACATACATGCAGTGAGGCCTTGAACATATCTTTCTGGGGGACACAATTCAGTGCACTACAGCAGAAAAAAGTATAAAAGCCTGCCCATCTACTCTTTTTGGCTTACCAGTTAACCTTCCTGTATTCTTGCTTTGTTCCCCAACACTTGCTTTTTACCTGCTTTCTGGAATGTTTCTCAGAAATGCATCCACACTAATATGTCAGAGGGCATTTGCCACTATTAGGCTGTAATGAAAAAAAAATGCCTTAATGTGGAATTTCAGGCATCAAGATTACAGATAGTTGTGTTATGTTTATCACTAAATCTTTGAAGTCACACAAATTTCCCTTTTCATGAAGCTGAGTATTAGAATTCTGAGTTTGGGATCTATATAGTGTGTACATTGACAATGAGAAATTATGCAGTGTGTGAAGGGATTTCACAAATACAAACACACACAACAGAGTCTTGTGACCTCTTAGGCCAATTGTGGGAACAGAACAGGATTGAATTGTATTTCTGTAAAGAGTACAATTTACTTTAGGTCATGAAGTCACCTCAACATGCTTAGACACATCCAGGTCACAGCTCTTGGCTATGGGAGCTGAAATAAAAAGATTTCACTAGACTCAAAATCAGATTTGAGTCAAAATCCTGGTTTTGTCTCAAAATTTCTGTGTAATTCTTCCCAAATAATAACACTTTATGAATTTCAATTTCTTTGTCTATACAATAAACATAACATTATAGTTAGCATTATAAACTGTATAATCCATCTCTATGACATTTATAACTGGAATTTGGTACCTCTTAATCTCCTTTATCTTTTTTAATGAGACATTTTATTTTTTATTGTTCTTCTGTTATAGTTGTCTCAATTTTCCCCTGTTGCTCTCCCTTGCCCTGCCCACGCCCCACTCCCTCAGTCAGTCCCTACCCTGTTGCTCATTATCATGGGTCCTTTATACATGTTCCTTGACTAGACCCTTCTCCTCCTTTTCTGCATTATCTCTCTCCTCCCTTTCCTCTGGTAACTGTCAGTTTGTTCTTTATTTCCATGTCTCTGGTTCTAGTTTGCTCATTTGTTTGTTTCATTCATTAGGTTCCATTTATAGGTGACATCATATGGTATTTGTCTTTCACTGCCTGGCTTACTTCACTTAGCATAATGCTCTCCAGTTCCATCTATGCTGTCCCAAAGGGTAGGAGTTCTTTCTTTCTTTCTGCTGCATAGAATTCCATTGTGTCAATGTACCACAGTTTATTTGACCCACTCATTTACTGATGGGCACCTAGGTTGTTTCTAGCACTTGGCTATTGTAAATGTGCTGGGGTACATAGGTTCTTTTGGATTGGTGTTTCAGGATGCTTAGGGTATAATCCCAGCAGTGGGATCAGTGGATCAAAAGGCAGTTCCACCTTTAATTTTTTGAGGAAAGTCCACTGTTCTCCACAGTGGCTGCACCAGACTGCATTCCCATCCACAGTGAAGCTGGGTTCCCTTTTCCCCACACCCTCTCCAACACTTGTTGTTTGTTGATTTGTTTAGGATGGCCATTCTGACCAGTATGAAGTGGTATCTCATTATGGTTTATAGAATGGTGTAATGCCTTGAAACGTTATTATATTATTGAAGTGCTATGCAGAACATACTGCAGTCCTTATCAGAGAGTGTGACCTTACATACTCAGCAATCCAGTTCCTTTTAAAAGCCTATTAGCTGGAAATTATAAATAGGGAAAACAGTCCATGCCAAAGAAAATGTGTGATATTTGTTCCCTCTTAATCCCTTTGATTCTTATATCAAAATGGATCAGTGGAAACCTCCTGAGTACAAGATTATATTAATTCATGGAAGAATAATCTTTGGTGATTTGGACCTAAATTATTTCTAAGGTGTTTCATCCCCCTGATCAGATCAAGTCACTTCTCACTTCAGAATTTTCCAAAGGCTTCCTTGATCACTCAGCGTAAGTAACAAAGTCCTTGTGGTGATCTGAAAGGCTCTTTATAGTCTGGCTGTATGCTGGCTTTCAGATTTCACTTCCTACTGCTCTGCTGGTTACTCTCTCTGTTTTGGGAAAGGTCTTCTTGCTGCTCCTTGAACACACCAAGCATATTCCTTTACTCCTCCTGGAGTTTATGCACATGCTGTTTTCTGTGCTTGGAGCACCTTGGGAATAGCTATATGGTTGACTTGCTCATTTCCTTCAAGTCTCTGCTCCACTGTCACTATAAAACAGCAGCACCAGTCCTTCAACCTTTAGAATGGAGATGCAATCATATCTAAGTTAGTAACTGTCAATACAAGTCACTTTTTTAAAATAGTGCAATCTAGCTATATTCAAGTAGCAAACCTTATACTTGAGAACTTTTTTAGTGTCATTTGGTTATACATATCTGTTTTTTCACTGTTCTTAAGAAAGAACAGTTTCATTGATTCATTGATTTCATTTCTTTCATTGATTCATTGATTTCCTTGTTTCATTGATTATGTAATTCTAGATTAGGAGTTACTTTTCTTTACATGTTGAACATTTCATTCTATTCTCTTCAACTTTCATTGTTGCTTTTAGACAGTCAGCCTGCATCACTCTAATTGCGGCTTCTCTGATTTCATATTTTAATCCTGATTTTCTTGTGATGAATGTAGATTTGGTACATTTTTATATGTCCTACTTGGAGCATATTGTTTTTCTAATAGGGCTTTCTGGATCTTGGGATTTAATATCTCTCAACAATTCTGGGAAAATTCCACTCCATTGTCTTTTCCAAATTGCTTCTCCTTCATTTTCTCTAACTGCTTCTTCTGGAATTTTAATTAGGTATTACTAGCTATTGATACTACTAATAATACTATAATTATTATCATAAAATTATTACTGTAACTTTTATGTCTCAACATCTTTTTGTCTTTTTGGGTTGCATTCTGGATAATTTCTTTAAATTTGTCTTCCAGCCTTGGCTGGCGTAGCTCAGTGGATTGAGCGCAGGCCAAGAACCAAAGCATCACAGGTTTGATTCCCAGTCAGGGCACATGCCTGGGTTGCAGGCCATGGCCCGCAGCAACCGCACATTGATGTTTCTCTCTCTCTTTCTCCCTCCCTTCCCTCTCTGGAAGTAAATGAATAAAATCTTTTAAAAAATAAATAAATTTATCATCCAGTTCCCATTCTCTCTTTCACTACATCTCAGTTGCTATTTAATACATCAGCTGAGTTTTAAATAATAAACTGTTTCCATTTCTTCAAAATATATCCTTGGAAATTTTTGACACTCGGGTTGAAATTGAGTAGTTCAAAGAATGTTTGTGCTTCTTTTGACCTGTATTCTCGATACATTATTACACTGGGAACACTTGAAGTTAAATTTCCTACTTGAGAGTTTTTGACCTCCACATTTGAGTGAGTGATTATGAATTCTCAGGAGAGAATGTCTTTTCTTTTTACACAGTAACAAGGTCTAGAGAGGCAATTTCTCAGCTGTTTTCTTTTTACTCTCAGTTTGGGGAATGTGTGAATTCTTGACTTTCATGCAACCTTAGCAATGCATTAAATTTTAAAATACATTATGCAGAATTTCAATAAATTATTTCCATTAGTTATTTCAGTCAGGAAGTGTACATTGTGAGAAAAACAAAGTTATTATATATTTTAAATGATGGATTTTCTCTAGTTATAGCATCTATCATATATTTAACTGTTAGTTTCTTAAACTTTAATTATATCTTCCTGAGTGATTTTATTAAAAAAAAAGTTTTCCTCTGACTCTTCCAACAGCTCTGCTTCAATGAAACACCTGTTTGAAGTGTTTATCTTGTTTTTCCTTTCTTGGCTTGCTGGTACTCTAGGGCAAGTTGTTATTTTCCATTTCCCGCTCAGTCCTCAGGCTCTGTATACACTGATCTATAATTACAGGTCAAGCATTAGAGTCTTTTATGCAATAGCAAGTCTGCAAAAGGGAAAGTTTCTATTCTTGTGGGCTAGTGCTGCACCATCTGGCACTTTGTCAATATCCAGCTGAAGCTTTGGAAGGAAGTCTTCTCCCCACCCCCAGCAGATCTCCCTGGGTGCAAGTGAGGAGGGCTCTTTCCTGGCCTTGGTAGCTAGGGGCAACTCATCTCATGGGTGCAGCTCTCCTCCACGTTATCCATGGCCAGCTGGATTAGGTCATACCTCATAAAAAACCAAAAACATAAGCAAACAAATCTAGCTATTTCCTCAAGGGATTCATCGGTTCCCCACAACTAACTTTCAATAGGAACCATGAAATTCAGAATTTCACTTTATGCATGCTCAAAACAAAGGAAAGTGGACAATGTGTCTTTTCTTTTGAAGATCCTGGAGTCTATGACCTCTAGTGCCCAATCCAGGTGCTCCCACTTACCTGCACCATTTCTTTTCCTGTTTGGAGAAATAGTTGAGAGGGGGTTGGGAAGGGAACTGCAGTGCTCAGTTGGCCGTTTCTCCCAATGCCCTTTGAATCACATGTCTGCTCTTAACGACAAAGAGTCTGTCTCATCTGAAAGACATGAACTAAGGAGTGCCGGAGTGGTAGCTTGGTGAGGGAAAATTGGAGTACTGCTCTTAAAAGAAGGAGAAAGAGATGATAGGAAGGTATAAACATCTAATGTCTCCTATACTGTGACACTTATAAACAGCACACACTATAGATGTATATAGACTATGCTTTTAAAATATATGTAATTTAATTAAATATCAGAAATAGAATTCCATTCTAATTTCATATTATACATTGTTTATAGGGTTTTTAAATGAGATTATGCTTATCTTGGTTAGGGTGCTTTTCACTGCAAGGTATAGAATTGACTCCAAATGATTTAACAATTATGGAACAATATTAGGTCATGTAGTTGAAAATGCTTAGATAAAGAGGACTTTAGAATCAGTGCAATCAGGACTTTAACTCTGCTCTTCTCAGGGGTATTTGTCTCTGCTTTTCTGTCTCTGTGTTAGCAATTTTCTCATGCTGGCTCTCTGCCTGGTCAAAAGATGGCTTCCAGTTATACAATGGACAAGTGCTTTCTTCTTCACCTTGAGACCTTGAAAGAGAAGGGTGGGGTGGGGAAGATATCTTCTTATGGCTCCCTTTTAAGATCAAAGAAGAACCTTCCCAGAAGCACTCAGCAAACTTTTCTTTGATTCTCATTAGTCAGAATTGGGTCATGCATACATTCACTTCCCCCCAAAATTATTCATGGCTTCCGTAGTCCCTCATTCTCACTCTGCCTATTTCTAAGAAACCACTGATATACTTTCTGTCACTACAGATTAGTTTGTATTTCCTAGAGTTTTATATAAATGATATAAGTATGCACTTCTTTTTTAGCTGGCTTCAGTCATTCAACATGAGATCCATCCTTGTTGTATGTTCAACAGTTCATTCCTGTTATAGTTGAGTAGGATTCTGATATATGGATGGTCTACAATTTATTTGTTATGTATTCTCCTCTTGATAGACATCTGGGTTGTTTCCAGTTTGGAGCTATACAAATAAAGTTTCTAGAATGTTTTGTGTACAACTGTTCATTTAGACATATACCTTCTTTTCTCATGGGTAAATGTCCAGGAGTGAAATGGCTAGGGCATATGGTTAGCACATGTATAACTTTTTAAGAAATGGCAAAGTGTTCTCTCAAAGAAGTTGTATCATTTTATATTTTCACCAGCAACTTATGAGACCTCTAGTTCTACCATCAAGTTGTTCTCCCAAAGTTGTTTGTTCTCCCAAATAAGTTGTATCATTTTATATTCTCACCAGCAACTTGTGGGACCTCTAGTTCTACCATGTCCTTGTGATATTTGGTACGGACAGTTTTTGATTTTAAGCACTCTAATTTTTATGTGCATTTCACTGTGATTTCTCTTGCATTACCCAGTATCTAATGATGGTGAGCCTCTTTTCATATGCTTATTTGCCATTTGGTGAAACCTTTGTTCAAATATTTTTTCCAGTTTTAGTAGGGTATTTGATTTCTTATTATTGAATTTGACAGATTCTTTTATATCCTGGATAAAAGTCTTTTATCAGATATGTGACTTGCAAATATTTTCTTCTAGTCTCTGATGCTTGCCCTTTATTTGCTTTTGAAGAGCAGAAAGTTCTAATTTTAACATAGTCTACTTTATAAATTTTTTATTGCACTGTGTTTTCACTGTTATATCTAAAAACTTGCTTAATTTAAGCTCACCAAGTTTTTAAAAAAATTATTTACTTTTAGAGAGAGGGGAAGAGAGGGAGAAAGAAAAGGAAAGAAACATTGATGTGTGGGAGAATCATCGGCCGGTTCCCTCTTGCGTGTGCCCCAACCAAGACCAGGCCATAACCCAGATGTGTGCCCTTGCCGGGAATTGAATAAGCGGCCATTCACCTTGCGGGATGATGCCCAGCCAACTGAGTCACACAGGTCAGGGTCATAGGAGAAAAAAGATTTTCTCTTAGGATTTCTCCTAGAACTTTAGTAATCTGAAGCCTTAAGTTTAGATCTATGATACATTTTGAATTCAGTTTCTTTTCTTTTCATCGAATTTATTGGTTAACAAAATTACACAGGTTTCAGGTGCAGCATTCTACAACATATCATCTGTACGCTGTATTGTGTGTTCACCACCATAAGTCAAATCTCCGTCCATCACCATTTATACCCCCTCTACCCCCTTCAGCCTCCGAGACCCCCTCTCCCTAGCAATCACCATACTGTTGTCAGTGTCCATGAGTTTTTCTCTTTATTTTTTTTGCTCAATCCCTTCACCCTCTCCCCCAGCCCCGTCTCCCAACCCACAGCTGTCAGCCTGCTCTCCATCTATGAGTGTGTCTCTATTTTACTTGTTAGTTCTTTTGTTCATTAGATTCCACATGAGTGAAACTATATGGTAACTTCTCTTTCTCTGACTGGTTTATTGGGGCAAGATATGGATTGAAGTCCAATTTTCTGGCATCATTTGTTGAAAATATCTTTTCCCCCTTTCTGATGAATTGCCTTTACAACTTGTCAAAAATCAGTTGTCCCTCTATGTATGGATTTATTTATTGACTCTCTATTTTGTTCCATTGATCTTTTTTCTACTACCACATTTTTTTATTACTAAATTTTTATAAGACCTCTTGAAATCAGGTAGTGTTAGCTCTCTAACTTTCTTCTACTTTTTCAAAATTGTCTTGGACCTTCTAGATCCTGTGCATTTCTATATAAATTTTAGAAGCACATTGTCAGTTTCCACAATTAGTATGCTGAGGTTTGGATTGCCTTAAATCTACAGATCAGTTTGGGGAATATTGGCATCTTAATAGTGAGTCTTCTGTCCCATAAAAAGGTATATGTCTCCATTTATTTAGATAACCTTTAATTTCTTTTGGCAATGTTTTATAGTTTTGAGTGTTTAGGCCTTTCACATTCTTTTGGTTAGATTGATCCCTAGGACTTATATTTTTATGATATTTAATGGTATTTAATAATATTTAATATTTCATTTTAATTTTCTTTACTAGTATTTAGAACTACAACTGATTATTGTTTATTGATTTTGTAGTCTGCCACTTTGATAAAGCACATAAAAATATGTTCAATTTAACTTGCCCTTGCAAATGTGCAAAATAAAACCACAATGAAACATAGCACATTTGTGAAAAGGGGTAAAGTCAAAGATAGTGACACCACCAAATACTGGTGAGGGTGTAAAGAAAATGTATTACTTTTTAGTTCCAGTAGATTTCATTGGATTTTTCCTATGTAAATTATTGTGTCCTCTGTGAATAAAAATAATTTTACTTCTTTTTGAAAATTCTGAATGTCTTTTACTTACTTTTCTTGCCCGATCATACTGATTAGAATCACCAGCGACAGCACACATCGTTGTCTTCCTGATTTCAAGGAAAAAGCATTTAAGTATATTTACTTAAGTTAGGAATATTCTCCTCTACCCTGGCTGGTATAACTCATTTGGTTGGAGTGTTGTCCTGTAACTGAAATGTTTCGGGTTCAATTCCTGGTCAGGGCACATACATACCTGGGTTGCGGGTTCTGGGTGCGTACGGGAGGCAACCAATCAATGTTTTCTCTCACATCAATGTTTCTCTCTCTCCCTTCCTCTCTTCCTTATTCTCTCTCTGAAAGCAATGAAAAAATGTCCTAGCATGAGGATTAAAAAAAAAGAATGTTCCCTTCTAGTCCCTATTTGCTGGTGATTTTTTAAAAATTATATTATGAATGGATGTTGGATTTTCTCAAATGCTTTTCCTGCATCAATTGTGTTGGTCATATGGCTGTTCCTTTTCAGTTCGTTAATATATTGGAATGCACTGATTGATTTTTGAATGTTAAATGAAACTTGTGTTCTTGGTATAAATCCTACTTCTTTTTATTTATCATGCTTTTCATATATTGTTGAATTCAGTTTTCTAAAATTCTGTATAGAATTTTTGTATCTACATTCATGGGTTACAGTGGTCTGTAGTTTTCTTTTCTTGTAATATTATTCTTTGGTTTTGGCTTCAGAGTAATATTAGCATTTTAGATGAGTTGAAAAGTTTTCAATCCTTGATTTTTTTGTGTGTATTTGTGCAGAACTGATGCTTTTTTTCATGAGACTTTACCATCAAAGCTTTTGTACCTGAAATTTCCTTTGTAAGAAGGTTTTGAACTATAAATTCAATTTCTTTAATAGACATAAGACTCTTCAGTTTCTCTAGTTCCCTTTGCAAATAATTTATCATTTCATTTAATATTTTCTTATTATCTTTCTTAATACTTATATTTTTTACCTTGAGGTAACTGTAGACTTATGTGTATTTTTTTAACCCAGTTCCTCTGACTGGTACTATCTTGCAAAACAGTAGTGCAATATTACAGCCAGGATATTGATGTCACTACAGTCAAGGCACAGAACATTTCCACCACCAAAAGGATCCCCCATACTGCTCTTTAATAGCCACATCCACTTTTCTCTTTCTCTTCTTGGCCCCTGACAACTGCTAATCTGTTCTCCTTTTCTATAATTTTGTTACATTAAGGATGCCATATAAATGGAACCCTATAGTATGTAACCTTTTGGATTTTTTTTTTTTCACTGAGCCTAATATCCTGGAAATTCATACAGGTAGTTGTGTGTGTCAGTAGTTCATTCCTTTATATTGCTGAGTAATATTCCATCGTCTGGATGTTCTAGTTTGTTTGCCCATGGAAAGACATCAAGGTTGTTTCTACTTTTTGGTTGATGTAAATGAAGCTTCTTTAACAATTCTCATATAGGTATTTGTGTGAACATAAATGTTTATTTATCTGGGATAAAGGCCCAGGAGTGTAATTACTAGATAATGTGGAATTTGCATGTTTAATTTTTAAAGAAACTGTTAAACTGCTTTCCAGAGTGGCTGTACCATTTACATTCCAACCAGTGATACTTGAGTGATCCAATTTCTTCACATACTTACTGGCATTTGGTATTGCCACTGTCTTTGACTTTAGCTCTTTTCACAAGTGTGTTGTGATGTTTCATTGTGATTTGAGTTTGCACATTTCAAGGGATAATAAAGTTGAACATGCTTTTATTTGCTATTTATTTATCCTCTTCAGTTAAGTTTCTGTTCATGTCTTTTTGTCCACTTTCTGATCTTACTGTTTATTTGTTTACTTGAGTTTTGAAAGTTCTTTATATATTCTAGATACTCATCATTTGTTGCTTGTATGGTTTGCAAATATATTCTACAGGCAGTAGCTTGATTTTTAATCCTCTGAAGCAAGTCTTTCCTAAAGTAAAAGTTTAATTTTTTTCTTTCATACCATGGTTTTAGTGTCAAGTCTAAGACTTCTTTCTTTGCCTAGTCTGAGACCCCAAAGATCTTCTCTTGTCTTTTTTAAAAAGCTTATTTACATTTAAGTCCATGATCTATTTTGAGTTAATTTTTACCTTAGGACAATGTTCATTTTATTATGCCTCAGGATGTCTAACTGTTCCAGGACCATTTATTGAAAAGGCTATTTTTTCTCTATTGAATTGCTTGTGCACCTTTGTCAAAAATCAGCTGGCATATTTCTGTGAGTTCATTCCTGGATTATCCATTCGGTTCCCTTGACCCCTTGATCTATGTGTCTATCCCACTGCCAACAACTCACAGTCTTGATTACTATAGCTATAAAGTACGTTGGAATTGGGTAGACTGGTTTCTTCTACTTTATTCTTCTTTTTTGAAATTGTTTTTTTTAACTATTCTAATACCTTCAACCTCCTCTAAATACATTTAGAATAATTTTTTCATTTTACTTTTGCTATTTGAGTTCCTATGTCTTTCTGTTCCATTTTAGGATAA